>NT_033777.3:19804278-24804278 GCF_000001215.4 Drosophila melanogaster | reverse complement strand
ATGGGCAAAGGCAAGCTGGCTAAGCGCGTCAAGAGTCTCTCCAGTGCAGCAATTGCTGGTAAGATTAAAAAAAACATTTTTTTTTCTTTTTTGTATATAAATTATTCTTTTTCCAGCACTAAAAGAGGAGGTTGACAGCTCGGACGACGAGGAGACCAGCAAAAAGGGCGAGGGGCCCATGTGGGCATTGTTCGATCACTTGTACAACGCACCAGGAACTTCGGAACATCCGGGAGTTACTGGTCCTCCATTGGGAAACTCTCTATGGAAACTGCCAGTTCGTCGTTTCCATCCCGAATATTTTGAGCTGATCAAACGACCCATATCTATGAGCCAAATCCACACAAAGCTCAAAAAGGGCGATTATGCGAACATTAGTGATCTCACCGCCGATCTATATCTCATGCTGGACAACGCCAAAAAGGCGTTTCCGACGTCCCATCGCACTCACAAGGATGCGCTGAAAATGTTAAAGCTAATGAATGCCAAGCTGGTGGAGGAGTCTCTCGAGGAGGGCAGTGATCTGGATGACGAGGATGCAGAGGAAATGGACACAGAGGTATTTACGGTTAGCACGCAGCCGGAAAAGCGCAAGCCGGGCAGACCCCGCATCAACTCCAATTCGAACTCTAACGCCTCCCATACACCAAATAACTCGAATTCACCCAAATCAAATCGCATTGCCATCAACGCGGCTATTAAAAAGAAGATTCTGAGCATACAGAAATATTTGGTGGACTACTCCTTGGGCAATCGTCGTCCCATCGAAATGTTTATGGAAAAGCCGCCTCGCAAGATTTATCCGGACTACTACGATATCATTCAAAACCCCATTGACATGAACACTATCGAGCATAACATTCGCACAGATCGCTATGCCGCCGTGGAGGACGTGGTATCCGACTATCGACTTATGTTTTCCAACTGCCGACAGTATAATGAGGAGGGCTCTAACATATACGAGGATGCCAATATATTGGAACGAGCTCTAAATGAAAAGCTCAAGGAGTTCCCTGGTCTTACAGAGGGCAAAAAAAGCCAGCAGAAGTACAGCAAGGTGGGAAGAAAGTTAAAGACCGCTGTAATTACAGAGCGGCTGTGGCAATTCTATGAAACAGTAAAGGAGTACCAGGAGCCCAAGGGTAAGAGGCAGCTGTCGCTTATATTTACGAAGTTGCCATCCAAGAGCGAGTATCCGGACTACTACGACATTATCAGGGAACCTATTGACATGGACCGAATCGCTCAGAAACTTAAACAGGGCGCTTATGATACCTTAGATGACTTGGCAGCGGACTTTCTGCTGATGCTGGAGAACGCCTGCAAGTATAACGAGCCAGACTCGCAGATCTACAAGGATGCGCTCGTGCTACAACAATTGACACTGCAGCTGAAGCAACAACTGCGCACCGAGCGCGATTCTCTTCCGGATGTTCCTTTGGCTGTTCAGGAGCTGTTCCTCACACTGTTCACGACTATTTACAATCACCAGGACGAGGAGGGACGTTGCTACTCGGATTCCCTGGCCGAACTGCCGGAGTACGATGAGATTGGCGAAGGACCCAAGGTTCGCGGCATTTCGCTGGACCTTGTAAAACGAAGGCTTGACAAAGGAGCTTACAAACGGCTTGATGTTTACCAGGAAGATATTTTTGCCTGTTTGGAACGTGCAAGAAAGTTGTCCCGCACAGATTCGGATATTTTTCAGGTGAGTAATAACTACAATAATAGAAGCATTGTACTATTCTAAGAACAAACTTTTCCAGGACTCCATCGAGTTGCAAACATACTTCATTCGCAAGAGAGACGAGTTATGCAAGGACACACTTAGCTCATCCGCTTTAAATTTTAGTCTAGAACGCCTTATGGCTGATGTGGAGCTGTGTCGCCAGCAAAAAATGCAACAAGAGGAACAGGACCAAGAGCAGGATAAGGAGAAGGATGAATTCAATGCAGCCAAGGGTGAAAGCATGACAATAAACCAGCAGGTGTTTTCTCCCGGCGATTACGTATACGTGCAAATGCCGGAAAACAAGATTCCCTCGATATGCTGCATAGAGCGCCTCTGGACATCACCCACCAATGAGAAGCTGATGCAGGCTTCGATCTTTGTACGGCCCCACGAAACGTACCATGTAACCACTCGCAAGTTCCTCGAAAAGGAAGTGTTCAAGAGCAGCCTTTCGCAGACCATCTCGATGGATAAAGTGCAGGGCATGTGCTACGTAATGAACATAAAGGATTACATCAAGATGCGTCCGGAAAACTTGCCTGAAAAGGATGTTTACGTTTGCGAGTCTCGTTACAATATCCAAGGTCGCTGGTTCAAGAAGCTGAAGAGCTGGCCGCCAGTCCGTGAAGGCAGCTCGGTGAAGTTCGTTCCACGAGAGCAGCCATTGGAGTTAAAACGTGTGATGTCTGTGTTTAAGGAGCGTTTGGAAAAGCACAAAGGAGAACTGGAGGAGCTGAAGCTCCAAGAGACGCTGGTCGAAAAGGAGAAACCAAATGTGTCTTGCGATCCGCCGCCAAATGCTGAGGTTGGCAGCACGTACTACCAGCAGTACAACACCATTTGCAGTGGGGCCATAAAAACGGGAGACTTTGTTTACGTGGCCACCCAAACAGGAAAGCAGTCGGTGGCACAGGTCCAGCAGATTTGGGAGCAGAATGGAAAATCATACTTTAAAGGTCCATGGCTGTTACCACCCAGCGAGACGACCCCCGGCTTGGGCAAGCAATTTTATCGCCAGGAACTGCTGCTGAGCACAGTCGAAGAGGTCAGTCCGGTGGTGGGCATCGTGGGTCGTTGCGCCGTCCTGGAGTACTCCGAATTTATCAGCTCCCGACCCACGGAGATATCCGAAAGCGATGTGTACATTTGTGAGTCCGTCTATGATGAGCTAAAGAAAGCTCTTCGCAAGTTGGTTACGGGCAACATGCGCAAGTTCCAACACAGTCCTTCTGTCACCGAGGATGAGATCTTTTACTTTAAGACTCCCATTAAGCCCTCCAAGGACTTTAAGAACGAATTGAATGAACTGGGCATGCTAGAGGATTCAATGGATGGGGATACACCCTCGCTGAGCTCAGACATTGCGGCCATGTCCTCGCCGGCTCCTTCAGTAAACTCCACGCCACTGACGTCCAAAGTTAAGGCCGCCAAATCGGCCAAAAAATGTCTTACCGGTTACATTTTGTACTCTAGTGAAGTTCGAAAAAGTACGTTTATTTAGTATACTTTAAAGATCATGTATAACCGTTGAACTTTCTTTTACAGGCATTTGCCAGAGCAACCCGGACGCAACCTTTGGAGACATATCCCGCATGGTGGGCACCGAATGGAAGAATCTGCCCTCCAGCGTTAAGCAGAGCTGGGAGGATAGGGCTAGCCGACAGAATGAGGAGACGGCGGCCCTACGGCGCGAGTTGGACGACGTCCAGAACAGTGCGAGTCCCTCATCCCAAGTTTCGCAGGATGTCTTTGGACAGGTGCTCACCTTTGAGTGTCAGTGGGATAAGTGCGACTTTCAGTTCGAGGAGCTTAGCGACTGCACGGAACATTGCATGTCCGATAGCACCGGACACATCCAGCGCCATCCACAAGCGGGCGTGGAGACGGAGTATGTCTGCCTGTGGCGCAACTGCCCGCGGGTCAAGAAGTCTGTTCAGGCCTTTCCTAACGTTCTGCGCCTCATCAAGCATGTGCGCGAGGTCCATCTGAGCAAGTGTGGCAAGACGATTTCGGCGGCAGACCGCAGCAAGAATTTCGTGCCGCGTCGGCAGAAGCATGCGCAACTGGCCACTACTGTGCCCATCCCGCCCAGCCTTGCGCAATCGCCGCGCGCTCCAAGCAATCTCGAGGCAGTGCAGCTCCAGCAGCAGCAGCATCCGCAGCAGAACATGCACCAACTGCAGCAACAGCAAACGATCGTCTTGGGTCCGCCACCAGAGCCGCTCTTCGTCACAGTGCCGCCGCGCACCACTCGCGTCATCCACTCGGAGGCCTACATTAAGTACATCGAGAGCCTGCAGACGGGCAGCCATCTGAACGTGGTCACCTGCAACAACAATTGGCGGCGTGCACTGACCCACATCACACCCGCACAGGTGGTGGCCAAGACGGCGCTACCCGAGAAGTGGATCGGACCGAATCTGCGCGACCAGGGCAACGTGGTGCAGGCACTGTGCCACCTGCGCAACTTCATGGTCGACGATATACTTCAAATACGGCGCAGTTGCAACTAGCCCATCGTTCACCGCTAAGCCCAAAGCTTTTTGAGTTCCATGTTAATAAACAACACAAACAAATTATAACAATTTTCGTATTGATTGGGGAAAATATATCATAATAAATATGATTGCAAATATAACGACAGCAATGTCATATTACATGCTTTAATATGCAGAGCGGCGTTTAATTAGGTAATTAATACTTAAGATCGTTTATTTCCTCTCAATGTTATCAGTTTCTCGTGGCGCTGACGTCATGGCTAAGTATCGATTATTTTCTCGTGGGTTTTGTTTTGCTCCGGTGCTACGACAACAAACCGGTTTCCAAACATAGAGTCACCCAGTTATTTTGTGGTGCTTATCTAATTGGCCACGCTCAGCTCTGATCAGTGCCTCTCAGTGGTGCTCATTTTGCGTCTTCCTCCCATGATTAAGTGCCATATGCCGTCGAGTTGGAGACGGCTACGCAAAATCAGTCGTATTCTAGCGCTGACAGGAAGCAGACAGATACTCACCCAAGTATTAGCAACCAAAGGAGCAGCAATGGCAGAGGGAGATTCGAAATTTGGCTTCAAGGACATGGAGAAGGCGTTAGAGACGTTGAAGCTGCTGGAGAGTCACGACATGCAGTATCGCAAGCTGACGGTGCGCGGTTTGCTTGGCCGGGCCAAAAGAGTCCTGACAAGTGAGTGCTTGTGCCCAAGGGATGCGTTGAATCCAGCACTAAACCTACCATTCTAGTGACCAAGGCGGAGGAGAAGCTGAAGAACATCAATGCGGCCATTGGAGTCTTTGAAAAGTGGCTGGAGGAGAATGGCGGAGGGGCGTCCAGCAAGAATGCCAAGACAGAGAGCGAGGACAAGGTGGAGACGGTGCCGGGATTGGGATTCAAGGACAAGGCTGCTGCGGAGGCAACGCTGAGGTAAGTCACTTGACTAGGCCCTCTACTCTGGCATGCTAATGAGCCGCCGGAGACCTTCGGCCCAGGCCACCAGCGACGACGTCCAATGATGTCATGGCACACTTTTGCTGCGTCGAACTCGGAAGTCTCATTAAATTGGTAGAGCGGCCACTACGCTCTTCCCATTCGCTCCTCTCCGTATGGGATGCATACATATTAGGGTGGATCGATTTGATAAATCGTATTGCTTAAACTTTTTCGGATATTTAACTTTTGTATATCCAACATAGCATTCCACTTACGCATGTTTAAATCATCATATATATATCTCAATAAGTGAAAACCTTAAAATAGTTTTATATGTATTGCTTCGAAAGTCATATATATTAATTAATTAATATTATACATATATTTTCTATTCTATAAGCAGTTTATTTTGATAAAATCGTAATACTAGTGATAGCATTTTCATGAATATGATCCACCCCAATATATGAATGAGTTTATGGCCACATTCCACAGATTGCCTGTATCCAAACTATTTCTATATGCATCTCGTATTGCAGCATTTTGGCGGAACGAGATCCGGACTACCAGAGGTTGGCCATCAAGGGATTGATTGGCAGCTCCAAGCGTGTCCTGTCAGGCACCAAGAACGAGGACAAGATCACGGCCATAAAGGAGGGAGTCCAGGTACTTGAGGATTTCCTCGAAAAGTTCGAGGCCGAGAATCGTATCAAGGACAATCGAGCATACTTGCCACTCGCCGTGGTCACCAAACTGCCCGATCCCAAAGATGAGTTGGCTAAGGAGTTTCTCGAAGCCTATGGCGGCTCCAAGGCCAAGGGTAACTACAAGCACCTGCGCACAATGTTCCCCAAAACGGATGAAAAGACCAGCTGGGATATTGTGCGCAATCGTCAGCTGTCCAAGTTGCTGGAGCAGATTAAGAGTGAGGAGGCCAAGCTCTTCGATGCAGAGACCGGAGCACCCACCGACCTGCACCTGCAGTTGATCCACTGGGCATACAGTCCGCAGCCGGACAAGCTGAAGCAGTACATCGAAAAGCTGGCCAAGAAGACGCCCGAAAAGCGCAAGCAGGAGAGCAGCAGCAGTGCCAGCGATTCCAGTGCCACCAGCCAGGATTCCGATGGCGAGGATAAGCCCAAAAGGAAGAAGAAGAGGGAGGAGTGAGGTCTAAACAATCAAAAACACTCTGTTGCCATTTATTAACGAACAGAAACGGTTCAAACAGCTCTGTTTCCGGTTTCTCCAACCGATGCAATTTGGTGGACTTTAGATTTAACAATTTTTTTTTTAAATATTACCTTATTGAACTGAAGTTTCATGGTTTCCTAATCTGCCAGATTGCACGGTCTTCGAAATCGAAAACTGGCTAAATAGTTTATTTAAGTAACTCAACCTCAATGCAGAACTACGATATTTGGTGGACACATGGCTGCTTTCCTCTGTAACCCCCTCTATGTACACAGATAGATACATATATATGTATACATAAGCGCTCAAGTATATATTCTATATGTTAATATTGTAAAGTACATTTTGTGTATGTCGTTCTGATCAGCCTAGTCTTTGGAATCAATAGCTCGATATATGGTAGTCTATGGAGGGGCACGTTGCATAAAAATGTCGAACAACTTTATAATAAAAACAGAATTACAATTTTGAAACCATATTGTATGTAATTTTCAGGAGATGCTGACCCCAATATTACTGAAAAACAGCCTTCGTGCCCCTCTAAGCTATTCCCAACGCAGCTCATCGTAACGAAACCTTCATTTGAAATTCGTAACCCCACACGCAACTAGATTACACAATGTACACGGGACACGGCCACGCCCACGCGGCCGCATTCGAACGCTCCGCCCACATATGGCGACTATATGGTTAGTATTTATGCAATGCGGCGGTATCGTAATACTCCGACTTGGCGACTCGTGGGGATTGCGTCTGGGAGTCGCCGGATGTCGGGGGCGTCTTGGCCAGCGACAGCGTCAACTGGTGCTGGTCACCCTTGCCGGAACCGGTGGTCAGGTGACCGTAGGCCATGTTGAACAGCGCATCCGGATCGCAGACGAACCGATAGACGTAGCGCTCTCCGTTCACTTTCTGCATGATACCCTTCTCGTAGTAGTAGCGCAAACTGCGAGATAACTTGTCGTAGTTCATGGCGGGTCGATTCTTCTGGAGACCCCAACGCCGGGCCACCTCCTCTGGCTCGATCAGCTTGAACTCCATGCCACGACCGGTCCAGGCGATGCAACTGGCACTGAAAGGAGAATCATAGAGTGTTAATGTATGGGAGATTTGGTGCCGCCGTTTCGTACCCACCTGGTCGTGGGCTCATCCAGGAGGGCCACCAGAAACTGCCAGAGCTGCAGCGAACCCCTGCGCTGGCTGATCGCCTGGCCGTTGCTGCTGGTGGAGATGCCATTGCTGGCGTAGAACTGATCCAGGCGCAGTTCCGCATCGCTGGACGTGGTGGAGTCCACCACATTGGGCCGCAGCGCGGAGGGATAGGTGGATGAGATGGCCGCGTTGTAGGGACCGCTGTCGTACTTCAGATCTGCATCGCTGACCGCTGCTAAGGTGGTGGGCGAGAGATCCCTGTACACGGACTGAGACTGCGTCTGCTGTTGGTGGGCGTAGTGCGAGGGCGTGGCATATACCGCTGAGCTGGATATGACCGCCGTATGGCTAAATTTGAAAGCGGATGCGGCATGAAGTGGCGTCAAGTGGGTGAGAGCCTGCTGCTCCGCCTGCTGATGGCCATGGTGGCCATGGTGGGAGTGATGGTGGTGCGGATGCAGTGCAGCAGCTTGCTGCAGTTGTTGCTGGTGTTGCTGTTGTTGCTGCTGCTGCTGCTGCTGCTGCTGTTGCTCTTGCTGCTGCTGTTGCTGCTGTGCCGCCGTAGTGGTGGAGTCCGCGTGCTCGATCTTTGTGTGGTGCGGAAAGTGCTGTCCGGAGGACACGTCGCTGCAGTATACGGCGGCCGAGGTTGCTTCTGGAAAAAAGGATTCACCAGTGAAAGCCGCTTTCATGCACGTTTGAGCAATGTGCCGGTGTCAAGGGAATGGGTGCTAATTACATGGGTATTCCAGATACCCTTCCTCACAGAGGGTATTATGGGTTTATTAGACATTTTAAACTTTTACGTTCGTGTATAAACCATACAATATCCTTTGTAGATGTGTTTTATATCATAGATATTGACATATCCCATATTTGTATGGATCCCCACTCATTAAAGAGCATCCAGCCCTCTCGACTGACATTAAAAACTCTTTCACATTGTTTCGCTTTGTTTGTGCGGCGCTTGGCTTTTCTAAATGGCCAGGGTATTTAGCAGCAATTAATTATTTAAGCAACCCACTCTTCTCAGTTGCTGCAAAATGCTCAATATGCTGCAATTTAGCGGAGGCAAACAAACCCACTCCATGCCACCCAACCCAACCTGGAAGTACCACCCGAACTTGCCCTTTTCATTAGATACATAGTTACTCCACAACTCCCGCATCCATTCCGGCACCCCATGCTCATCGCGACTCGACGCTGGGCGCATTAAAAATTCAGGAGATACCTCTGCATAATCCATGAGCAAGTGTCGACAAGTAAAAACATCATTGGCGATAACAACAAACGAGCTGCTGATGGAAAACGAAGACCTGTTGGCCCTGCAGCCCAAGGACGAGGGTATCCGGGTGGGTTGGAGTGGGGTTTGGAGTGCTTTGGAGTGGGTGGGACAATGCATTACACCCGAGAAAACACTATAGTCATTTATGCACCCCTAAGATTGCTTCTTCGTGGACGAACAGTATTCTTTAAAAATATATACATATATTATTGGAGCTTATAAATCAAGCAATCTAAAATAGGAAAAATACATAACATCTGATATAAGACAAATAGATCCAAGGATTAAGGATCTTGTTTAAACTATGATATAATGTATATTTCATAAAGAATCAGCTGAAATCTAGCTTGAACTGAGAACGCCACGAAACAACCTTTAAATTTTTAAAGTAACTGATTTTTTTCTTCAAGTGTAAACGGATGGATGGGTGAATGGGGTGACTGGGTGGTGTAGCTAACACGAACCACTCAACGGCGGCCCCGTGATTGAGCTGTTTGTTCGATGGGCGTCGGATTCAGCCCTCGACCACGCCCCCGTCCGCCCACCGCCACGCCCACCGGAGGCGAACTATGTAGCAGCCGCCCCTCGAAATTGAATTGCACGCTTGTTCTGCCGCCAATTGGATTAGCGGTTAGTAACACCGACGATATTGTTATTGTAAATTATGCGCGCGATTTCTTGCATTTTATTTGAAAAAATATTGGTAGCCACTAGAAGAAGATGGCAGCAAATGGAATTACCCAGTGATAGGTATGCATATCGCGCACAATAATTTGAATAAATGATGAGCGTACGCAAAAGCTGACTTTAATCATTTTCCATTCATTTTTTTCAATTTTTAGGGACTTACCTTCGTCGCTCTTTTTCAGAATGCCCGCGGGTGGCGATGATGGAAATCTGCATGGAGCATAAATCAAAAATATATAAAATATATATATACAAATCTATTTTATATAGAAAGCGGATAATTCAAGGAGCAAGCGACTCCGTTGATTGACTTAAAGTTGACTTGTCTTGTCAGCGTGAAGCTCAATCTCAATCTTCTTACCTGTAGCAGTACGGGTGCGGATGTGGGTGCGGATGTGGGTGTGGATGGTTGTGCGGGTGCGTCACAGCGGGTATGTCAAAGAAACTCGATGTTCTATCATGCCGCACGCCTTTGACATTCACTGCAGATGGTAAAAATAGAGAACAAGACCAGGTTACTTTTTCCACTCATAAATATGGGAGAATGGAGCTGAAGCCACCTCCGTCGCCAGTCAACCGAGGTGGCCTCGACTTTTGTTAGATAATATTTCGTATTAACGCTCGCAATGGGATGCCTTTGAGGCCACAAATCGAGCTTGTCACATGCACTTGACTTGGCCATAATCGAGTGCCAGCCAAAACGCAGGACTAGATAGATAACTTAAAATATGATTGCGGGTAGTCTTAACTTAAAGAGGGATTAACTTAAAAGATTACTACTGCAAATATAAATATGTATAGTTCATAGCGTTAGCTAATTCCCCATTCAGTTCAAACGATTAACTTGCAACTCTTGACTCGAGTTTGATTTTCCCAGAACTCCAAAACATATTTATCTTATTTGGACCTCGGCACGCGCCAAACTTCGGCGATGTTTTCTTAATAAAAAACTTAAAAATAACAATCTAAGCTGTATAGCAAAGCCTTCGGGCGGCAAATGGCAGAGCGGCCCAAAATCCCAAGCCCACACCCACACCCACCGAACCATTTGCCATCCAACCCGCAGGACTCCCCCGCTCACTTCTCAAAACTCATAATGGAAAATTAATAAACAAGCGAACGTGTAAATAGCAAAGGCAAACAGAAAGTGGATACAGTGGGTCGGAGTGGGTGGTGGGATCAGGTGGAGGGGCAGTGTCAGTGGCAGGGGCAGGCTGCATCCGGAATTGACAGTGGACGTGGACGAGGACGCTTACCATTGTACCTTGCGTTCAAGTAACCCTCGGTGGAAGTGTCCAGTCCGAATTTCCCGATTGCCGGCGTGGGAGTGGGCGTGGCATACATGACCAGCTCGTCGGGCAACTGATGGTGATGGTGATGGTGGTGATGATGATGGTGGGCGTACCAGGAAGATTCCCGTGTGAGATCTGCCGAGTGGAAGGGTATAATTGGCAGGACTTGATTAACAGCCGACATTTGTAATAGATACTATGTTCAAAATTCTTATCCAACGAAATTAGATAAATCTGAAAGTATATGTAAATATACACACCGTTGCAGAGAGAGGCACTTGCTCCGCCTGCGCTCGAGGATCCGGAGGTGGAAGCGTTCATCAAGGCGGCCGTGGCGATGGGATTCGGCGAGGATGAGCTTTCGCCCAGGGTCAAGCAGCAAGGTGGTGGCGGCGGTGGTATAGGTGACGTCTTCTGGCCAGCGCAGATGGCCTCCATGAGGCCATGCCCCTGACCATGACCATGACCACCTGAATCCAGATCGCTGATGGGGCACTTTTTGCGCTCCGACTGCAGGCCATCGCAGCTGGAGGATGCGGAAATGGCCTTGGCCACCGCCGGCAGTGTGGAGCTGACACAGGAAACCACCGAGTCTGTGGTTATGGTGGATGTGTTGGGCAGGGCGCCATGGTAGAGCCCCAGGTGGTGGTGCGGATGGTGTGCGTGGTGGTGGTGCGGGTGGTCCAGGTGCGTGAGCGTCTGCTGCAGCTGCTCCAGGTGCGTCTTGGCCTCGCCGTAGTCGCTCTGCGGAATAAGGAAATGAGACAAGGCGCGCCAGGAAATTGTCATGAGTCTGGCGTTCTTTCGGCTTGGGGTCTTTCGATTTCGTCTTGGCCAAATTAGTAGTCAATTTGTCAGATATTTTGGCCAAAATTATTTGGGTGCTTCAATGGACTTTAAGCCATGCGAACTTTAAAGCCACCTGCTGAGTGGTTGGTTGGCCACCCGCCGTTAACAGGTTGCAGAGACAATGGCCAACTCGTCACATTGACATAGTCAAGTGGAAGTTGTGGCAATTAGTTTAACAGCTTCTCTAGCTTCAGTTTTCGCTTTTGCTTTTGCTTTTCCTTTTCCCACTGCCGGGTGTCAATTGGCCGGGTGCGAGTGCTCCCGTATTCTTGGCCATTAAGTAATGAGCCATTGTGTCGGACAACTTAGTACAACCACTGGCACTGGGCCCTCACCAGTGGGTTCGCAATGATATGTGGATAGTACGTGGTCATAGGTATAGTACGTGGGCATCTGCCGACTCCAACTGCGGTTTATTGACACTTGTCCATTTAATGAGCACGGCGCCGGGGTTAACCTTTGTCTATGGTCGCACTCTCGCTCTCTCCGGGTTATCATATCACCCTGCTCGTAGAGCTCATTATAGCCGGCCGGGATTTCACTTTTCACTGGGGGGAAACTCTTTGGGGAAACTGGCTTTTAGCATACGATACAAGGCAGGGGATAGAACTACTGTGGCAAGCTCATACCTCAATGGAACTTCTTCAAAGAAATCATTTTGATTTAATGGAATACCCATCAATGGAATGTCTATCTTACTTAACTTGCACTAGAAACTAAGTAATATATCATATTGAAATCCAAACAAATTCAAACACCCATCGATTTCCCAACCTACTTTTGAATGTAGGTCGATCTTCAAGTGATTGCTTTAGGCATTTAAAACAAATCGAGCATCAGTCCAAGAAAGAAAGACAATAGTGTTTCTTTAAGGTTTTCCATCCGTTGTTTGCTTACGGAGCCCAATCAGTCGGGCCTCCATGACGAAGTGCATCCAACACTGACCCCAATTCGAGTCCCTTGCCTGACATTTGGACAAACTGGAGCAGCAAGCGCTGCGATGCACCACCATGTGCCATCTGGATTTGCTCCGTCGCATCCGAGAACCATTCGAGATAGTTACCCTTAATTACGTGCCCGTAATCGCTGCCGGTTTGGTTCGGCTCTATCGGCAATACACCATGCCAACTTCCAGTTGGTATGAAAATAGAGAAAAACTTTTGGTGGAAACGCAGAAAGCGGCACCGTGCCGTCCCTTTTCTCCAGTTTGGGCCATAAGAAGTGCAGAATGCTCGACTTTCTCCCCCCCAAATCGGGGGTTATATAAATCTTGACAATGATACATTCAACTGGTTGGATCACGGATTTGGCAATTCTCTTCCGCTTTTTGCGCGCACAAATTTTTGATAAATTGCAAAATGTGTCGCTGAATCGCGTTCGTTAAGTGCAAGCAAACAATTTGTCAAATCAAATTACAGCAGTTATTTAGTGTAACTGTCGTGTGCAAGCAGCTAAAAAATTTAACAAAAAGAAAAAAAAATCGCAGCGGCAGCCAGCCAAGCGATGTCACCTGCCACACGTGCGCAGGTGCAACAGGGAACCACTTTTTGGATGGGTTACCATAACTAAGGAATACTCTATATCAGAAAGATAGCAATACCATTTATGAGATATTTCTTTAGCTACATATACCAAATATATCAATGATCATAAATGACGAATATTAATATCGATCATAATAGCTCTTCATATCATTAGCGTAATACTTTTTTCAAAGAAAGGTTCCACTGAATTTCCACTTTAGTTATTAAAAATGCAAGATTTCTAATAAATTATTTCTCAATTCAATTAAACTGCAGATATGATGCATATTGAACCATTTGTACCTTATATAGTACCTATGGGCCCACACCCATTAGGCCCTAATTTGTATGCGCAATTGGTGCCAATTACAAGTGCAATTGGGAAAACAAACTGTGGCGCTGGGTGACTGACTCATCCGACGGATTGATCAACTTTGAACCCTGGCGAACAATGGTGCACATACTCGCAGAGATTACGACGCATGCGCGCCCGCAACTGACATTACGAAACTCCAGTCGTGTGTTTACCTTTCGGTATGGTATCGTATGGTTTGGTATGGTATGCTATTATATACATATAAGGTATATGTACTGATCTAGTTTGCAGCCGCCCAAGGGAGCGGTGGGTGGTGGACTGAGACCCATGGGCTCGCAGAAGACAATGCTTTTCTTTTTCCAAATTGTTTTAGCTGGCGTCTTTTTTCTTCTGTTTTTTTTTTTCGTTTTTCTGTGTGTGTGGCTCGACTTGGATGACTGGGACTCCGAATCTCTGTCTCTTTTTTAACTCTGGCTATGGATCCGTCGTGGAAAACACTTTCACTGCACATGATGAGGCAGTGACACGGTCGTCACCATCACGATGGCTATGGCTATGCTCTTCTCCGTCTTCTTGTGGGTGTCTTTTTGGTTTTGGTGGCAATGGAAGCGCGACCGAGCCAGTTTCTCGCTCCGCTTGGTCTTGGGAGTCGCATTTTCGGTTCAGCTGCGGGCGAGTTCGGAGGTGTTTTCTGGCCAACTTAAGGATTCTTTCAAAAGATAACCCAACAACATTGTACTATTAAGATATTACAATCCAAGTTCTGGAAAAGTAGCTAACATAAATTGCAGTTTAAATTTTATTAACGAACGAACTGAAATATAATCGACAAACGTTCTTTATATAAAAGAAGAAACGCATTACCATTTGATAATAAATATTTTTGAAAAACATTAATGTGTCTTGTGATTTTGTGAATAAAAAGTTTAAAATCCAGTGAGAACTAACAGATTTCAAAAGCCTAAAAAACAAGGATTCTAAGGACTTACAGCCTGAGTAAAAAAGATTACCCCACTCCATGTTTGGAATACCGCCATGTCAGGATACGTGAGCCGGGATTTCAATTGGCTGTACTTTCTGCTGGCCATGTGTTCTCTGCTGGCGGGTAAGTTACCACCACTGCATCGTAGACAATTCTGCTAACACACGCTCTTTAGTGACCCTCTGTCAGCCGTACCAGTTGCCCCACCGATGCTCCAACCGGCTGGAGAATGCACTGGAGCACATGCGTCGACGCAGTGTGCAGACCAAGAGCTCCTCCGCATCGCGCGCCATGTGGGAGCCGCCACCGCAGAGTCCCTACCAGTTGTACCACAGTTTCTACGGACAGCACAGTGATCCGGAGGATGACTTCTACAATGTGGGTGCCTACAGCAGCGGACGTGGCTATCACGCCAAGTTGCTGCATCGAAATGGACAAGCCAATCCCTTCTCCGATTCAAGCAGTGCACTAGAGCTGGAGGATTTGCTGGCGGTGAATCAGCAGAGCCAGCAGCACAGACAACCACACAAACTGACAATTTCCCGGGTGGATGTGGAGGATCTCAAGGTGCGAGTGCCGCCGGCGAAGTCCGCCAACCGGTGGGTTGAGATCGACAAGTGCAAATTCAGCACTGAGAACTCCACGCTGGACACCCGCCTGATCTTTCCGGATCTTACTCTCAGCGGCAAGGTGGTGATGCAGCCGATGGGCGGAAAGTGTCACATGATTCTGAGACTGCGACACGCGGGCATCGAGTTTCGAACGGTTCCACTGGGATCAGGACACGCCTCCAACTACGAGCAGTCCCGGAGATTGGGAGCCGCCTCGGTGCGCACGGACTCTCATTTCGCTGAGCCCGGATTTATATCGGTCTTTGCTCACGGATGCCAGGGACCCACTGGAATCCGTCTGCGCCAGAACTCCAAGCGGAGATTCGGTAGTGCTCCGGAAGTGGAACTGGGCGAACCGCACGTGATACTGGGCAGCAAGAGACCACAAAGGTGGGGCAAATACCATCAGCAGGCGGGTTATGATATCCGCCAGGGTCAGGTGCCGCAAAGAACTAAGGAGTACAGCCTGGAGCTGGGCAGCGATAGCCAGGCCCAGGACTCGGGTGAGTTCATCGATGTGAACGGGGACAACTTCTACCGGCGGCAGTTCAGCAAAAAGAGGAGACGCCGGCGGCGCTACGCCAAAGAGAACTTCGAGGACCAGGTGAACTTCAGCGAGGATGTGCTGCACTTCGAGGATGAGCAGCTGCAGCAGCTGGTGGAGCCGGATGCCAGAGCCTTTGCAGATATATTCAGCGGCAGTGGCTCCAGTCCCACCGGAGATCGTGAGGAGCTGGTGGGCGAGGCCATGTCTCACGAGCTGGAGAAGCTCTTCTCCATGGGCGTCCGTGGCTTGCTGACCACCTACATGCAGCGGGCGCTCCAGCCGGCCATCAAGGAGACCCTCATGGAGAACATGGGCTACACCCTGAGCTATGGCTAAGACCACCACCTCGAAGGACTCCTAGTTTAAGCCCTATTTATGTACGTCCGATGCGGTTGAAAATAAAAGCTTTAAGCGAATCTTACCAACTTGGCCGTATCCATGGATCGATCGGTGGTCCGGATGCACTCTTGAACTTGTTGGATTTTCACTAATAGGATTTCACCTGGCTGCTGCTCATCAATACTCCTCAATTATTCAGAGTTCGATGGCTTTCACTTGACGTTGATGGTGATCAGCGCGCATTCCGTTGCCTTCGTGCAGTTGGTTCTGAGTTTCCGTTGTGACTGGTCGAGGGCACCTGGATAGGATGCCAGGCAATGCGGCCGGAGTCACCGTTCGGGGGTTGATGCTCCTGAAAGCTGGCCAGGATGCACTACGCAGCCGCGTCACGCCTCCGCTGCCCGCCGATTGGTTAATTCACTTTAAAGGGGAAAGACCAATGGCTTGGCTGCGGGGCGGTAATTAGGAGAAAATATTACAAAATTTTCAGAAAGTGGTTTGATTAGCTTTCAAATTGAAATAAAGGAATGCAAGGCTAGAAGCCAAATATTTGAAATAATCTTTAACATATAGGTTAAAAATTATTTTAAAATCCTAAAGCTTGTTTTAATAAATAAAATATTCATTAAGTCTAAAGTATAAACTAAAATTAACTACAAAATAAATAAGGTTTGAAATTAATGATGTGCATATGCTTCACTCTAAAACAAATTTGATAAGCGCATTAATTACATAAACAAACGGATATCCAAATTGGCTTGATAGCTGCATTACCTAAAGAGTTTGTATTTATTTTATTTAAAGTTCTGAACAATTTTAAAATATGTTTTATATTCTTATTGGAAACAAAATTTCTTTGATTTCCGGTTCGAGTCCAAGCTATGCCCTCAAAGTTCTATACCACGACTTTTGGCTCATTCATGTGCATGCCTCCGACTACTCTGGCCACACTGGCATTCCCGAAAATCTCTCTTAAAACAATTTTTTCATTCTCATCAGATTTATTATGTGATATGCACAAGGCAAATATCCAAACAGACACAGTGGCGTAGGTAAGTGACCCAGGAAGCAGCCGGAACACCAGCTACTGGCCCGCGCATTGTCGGAGATCCGGAAATCTCGACCAGACTCCGCGAAAAGAGTTTGTTTACGTCCGTGTGCTTTTTGCTTGGCGAGGGGGGTGGTGGCCACTCAGTCAGGTGTCTGCGTATTATATAATAACAACTCCGAATCGGCGAAGGCGCCAAGATATATATATATATAGATTAGATAGCCGCAGAGCCGAGCAGGCACTCCGCCGGATTTCCTTGGCATTGGGCGGTGGAGCAAAGGTCACGGGCGGACCAGCCAAATACGTATGTGTCGCACGACCTTGGGAATGTTTTTCATGCGTATGCGTCTGAGTTGCGTCAATGTACTAAAGATGCTGTTTTGTTTTCCCCAGATATACATATATGCATATGTTAATACACGGCAACAATAAGCGCAGCACACAAAGGAACCGATCAAGAGTCATGCAGGTCGAATGCCTCCAGAGACATCAGCAGCATACCCGGCTGTGAAGGAAGCCCCTATCGCCTCGAAGCTTCCACGCATGCGAACAATCCTTTGCGGACGCACTGAGTCCACCAGGAGTCGTTGGAGCAGCCGCAACCCCGTCGTCCGGTAGCAGCGATGACGGAAAGCAGCAGTAGCACCAAATCCCGCCTAGCGGTGGCGCCCACCGGAGTTGGAGGAGCAGCCGAGGGAGCCACATACATACGCACCATCGAATGGGACATGATGAACAAGACCAAGTTCTTTCCGCTCTCCATGCTCAGCTCGTTTTCGGTGCGCTGCTGCCTATTCCCGCTGACCGTGATCAAGACGCAATTGCAGGTGCAGCACAAGAGCGATGTGTACAAGGGCATGGTGGATTGCGCCATGAAGATCTACCGATCGGAGGGAGTGCCCGGTCTGTATAGAGGTT
The DNA here is from genome assembly GCF_000001215.4 of Drosophila melanogaster. Taxonomy (NCBI): domain Eukaryota; kingdom Metazoa; phylum Arthropoda; class Insecta; order Diptera; family Drosophilidae; genus Drosophila; species Drosophila melanogaster. The sequence continues at coordinate 24,786,377 of NT_033777.3, read as the reverse complement.
TCTGGATCTCCTCCGTGCAAATAGTGTCCGGCGTCTTTTACATAAGCACCTACGAGGGCGTGCGCCATGTGCTCAACGATCTGGGTGCTGGGCATCGAATGAAGGCCCTCGCCGGCGGCGGTTGCGCCTCGCTGGTGGGCCAGACCATCATAGTTCCTTTCGATGTGATATCGCAGCACGCCATGGTGCTCGGGATGTCGGCCCATGCCGGTTCCAAGGGCGATATCAATCCGCTGGGCATTAAGTCATGGCCCGGTCGCAGTCGCCTGCACATTTCCATGGACATTGGCAGGGAGATAATGCGGCGCGATGGCTTCCGGGGCTTCTACCGCGGCTACACCGCCAGCCTGATGGCCTACGTACCGAATTCGGCCATGTGGTGGGCCTTCTATCATCTCTATCAGGGTATGTCTTCCGTTCGTTAGTGAGATTAGATTATGCTAATTTCGGACTATATTCGCAGACGAACTGTTCCGCATCTGCCCCGTTTGGGTGTCCCATCTGTTTATCCAGTGCGTGGCCGGCAGTTTAGGTGGCTTCACAACGACAATACTAACCAATCCTTTAGATATAGTGCGTGCCCGTCTGCAGGTGAGTTTTTTGCCTAAGTTTAGCAGTTTCAACCTAAAAATCTGTTTAGTTTATTTGGTTGTAAAACCTTTATTGCAATTTTGATTGAAAATGACGTAATTCTTCCGTTGTCTGCGCCTGAACTTCAGACGTTCTTATCTTTAACAATTGAAAATACTCGCCAGTCATACGTAATCTTTATAACGCTCTGTCTCCGCAGGTCCACCGCTTGGACTCGATGAGCGTCGCCTTCCGGGAGCTGTGGCAGGAGGAGAAGCTGAACTGCTTCTTCAAGGGACTGTCCGCCCGCCTGGTGCAGTCGGCAGCCTTCTCATTCAGCATTATTCTAGGTTACGAGACGATCAAGCGCATTGCGGTGGACGAGCAGTACAAGCATCAGATCCGCTGGTAAAGAACGCACAATCCCCAGCCAAACGGAAACCAACTCAAAACTGCATTTACGCGACGTACTGAGAACCACCAGAACTGGAGGAGATTCGCCCCCGATTGTAAATAACAAGAGCTAGAGAATGAATTAGAGGAGCACAAGTTAATTAGTTGAATTGCCGACGATAGCGAATTATAAATCATCGATGGCGGACGCATCGAGGATGTATTGTAGTAGAATGTTGCAACATACTTGCGGCTAGGATGTTCAAGTAACGCAATTCAATATGCAAATACCCCAAAGTGTTGTAGCTTAAAGTGTACATTATTTTTGTTATACTTAGTCGTTTTATACCTAACACGCGAAGAGGCCGATCGGTGACAAGCATAATTTATTATACACCTAACTAAACTTGTACGTGTACGTGTAATTGATGATGATGTTGATAATACTGTTGATTACATTGGTAGCCCAATTACTTTTACACAACTAAGCACAGCAATGTTTGCGCCAAACAAAATACCACAAACTGGACATGCCGAATTAGAAATTAATATCGAAACAGGGTCGCCCCTCCCCAGAGGTCGGGAGGCACTACACTTAGCTAAGCATTCGTGTGTGTGTGTTCTCTGAGTGGATAAACTAGTTTTAGTCTGCATTATAATAAAGTACAAACCAAGAATTGTCACATTTTTGGCACTGTTGAATACGAAAAGAAGCTCTGTGTCCGGGCGAACTGGCTGAAGATCTCCAGGAGGAGAACTAAGAATATATGGCAAGCGATATATCGCCAGGATTCTGAATCAGAAATCTGATATTCCTTCCCCATGAAATGTACGAAATAAGAAACCACAATTGACAGATAGTTATAGTTGGATTGAATTCTTGCCTTTGAAGTATAAATAAATAAATAATCAATCTAGGGCTAATTTGGCATTTCTAGATACTGTCCGCTGCCGCCACCGTGGTCACCTCTTCCGCCAATCTGGTAGGTGGTGTCTCCGGCCGAGCCTTTAGATCCTGCTTTAGCCACGCATTGTTGAAGTTCTTGATCGGAGTGGGCACCTCTCCGCTGGGCGCCACATCCATGTTGACTGCTGGCGGTTGTGGCAGTGGTGGCTCCTCGCTGGCCTTGTTGTAGATCACCCAGTTGTCCGGTCTGTCCGGTTTGGTCAGTACGGTAATTGGTGCGAACGCCACACTGGCCAGTTGCTTTAGTTTCTGGGCCTTTAGTCGCGCTTCTGTATGCCCATTCGCGTCCACGTAGTCGTCCGTCGCCTCGTCCGCAAGGATGTCGTTGGCCAACTGTTTCCCTAGGCTGTCCGGAAAGACGGTCACCTTGCTGTTCGTCACACTCCGGCTGGAGGTGGACAGCATGGGCTTGGGCACCTCGGTCACATAGTTCGTCCGCGTCCTGTTCTCCAGCATGGGCATTACGTAGTTGTCGTCCAGTGAGGTCACGTTGTATCCGGTCGAGTTGTGGGTCGCGTCTCGCATAAGTTGTGGTCGCATGTAGCCGTCCTGGTCGAACTTTTTTGTGGTCAATTCGTTGAGGTCCGTCTCCTTTCGGGTCTTCGTCTTATCCAGGTCATTGCTGGCTATGTCTTCGTCGTATACGTAATCGGTGTCGTCATCAGTTTGGTGACTCTCGTCCGTGGTCAGATTAGAAAGCGTTCTGCTGGCATAGTCGTAGTCCTGTAGGTACAGTTTGTGCTCCGTATGGGTCAGTTCGTTGCTATTGTTGCCCACTTCCTTGAGTTCCGGGCTCCGTCCGTAGAATGTCTGTTGATGTGGTCTTTGGGCGGAACTTGATCCGGAAAATGGGCTGGGATTTCGGTCAGTGATCAGTTCTCTGTCATAGTACAGTTCGCTCTGGGTAGGAGCGTAGTCAGGTCTGTAAGATGAACCTCCGCCCTGACTTGAAACCGGTCGTGGATAGGAGCTCACTACTGAACCCAAATCCGGACTGGGACGTGGCCGTATGTTGAAGCTAAATGTGCTGTCCGCTCCATTGGCAGTGGCCACTCCCGAAATGCTGCCAAAGTGCCCTGCACTAACTGCGCTGCTGGAAGCGTGCAGGAACCCTGATCCGGGATTGCCACCAATCTGGGAACTGGTGGCCACCGGATACGAGTGCACCGACGGCGGTCGCGGTGAGTACGAGGCGGACGGACCTCCTCCAGTCAGTATGTGCGAGTTACTGATCGGACTGTGAACCACATTGTTCTCGAACTGTCCTGGCTCCTTGTGGCTCTGCGAGATCGGGGATGGAGTCGTGGGCATGGGTCGTCTTATCCCCAAGGGATTGAAACTGTTCGTGGCAAAGGTCAGAAAGTTTTGGAAGATGTTCGGCGCCCGAGTTGTGGTCCGTCGGTCGTCGTTGTCGTTCAGATAAATGATGGTCGGTGGCTTCGTTCTTACTCCCTGGTTACTGATCTCCCCAATCGGTTGATGGTAGCCATAGCTGGGCAATGGAATTGGTGTGGTACTGGCGTAGTCCATGTAGTGTGGTGCGTAGTTGGAGTTATAGTACGGTTTGTTGGCAGTCGTGTATTGCGCGTAGTCAGAAGTCGATGGTCGTGATGCGGGATTCTTGTTCGTCTGTCGTATGTTGATCTCAATCTCGTACTGGTCGGCGTTCGGTCCGTTGACCACCACCTTTTGGGGTCTCTCGTAGAGCGGTCTGTTCTGGTACTGTCTCAGTTCCTCGGCCCTTTTGGTGGGCTTACTAACCTTCGGTGCCTTCGTCTGTCGCGTGAAGCGTTTCAGGCTCACGGTGGAGCTGGCTTGGAAGTCCCTTGGGGTAGTGGTACGGTTGCGTTGGTTGTGCAATAGTCTAGAGTCTGCTGTCTTGTCCGGAGTCTTTGCTGCTGGATGAGGTTCCATCTTTCTGGCGTCACGTCTTTCAGTTTTTGGTTCATCAGTAGAATCTTCCGTGGGTTCGATGGTAGTGTTCTTTTCAGTCTGTTCTGTTTCAGTTGTCTTCGAATCATTTCTGTTTTGGTTTAAGTCCGTCTTGGTCAGTTTCGATGGATCATCCTTGCTAGCCCTCACTTCCACTATGTCCTCCATGTCCACCACTTCGCCTGCGTCGTCGTGAAACTCGTCGTCTTCGTCTGTCAAATTTCCTGGTTCTGTCTCCTCAGCCGTGGCATTACCTCCAGAGCTTCGCAGCTCTACGGGCACATTGTTGATGATCACCCTTCTTTTGAGTCCCGATCCCTCTGGTCTTCTCACATTTACGCTCTTGATGTTTAAAGTGATTTTGGGGGACTTGTCCAGCTTGTTGTTTACTCCACCCACGGGTTTTCTAGTGGTCTGTTGTCTGTTGTTGGTATTGTTCTTTTTGGTCACCGTCTTGCGTCTTAGGTCAAGTTTGTCACTAACTTTGGTCAAGTTTTCGTTGGTGGGTCGATGGAAGCCGCTAAGTGACGAGGGACTAACCTCCACCTGTGGCTTGATGGGTTTCACCCGGTTGGAGAAGCCCGCCTTGTCCTCCTTTATGATCTGAACGGATCCCAACTCGGGTTGCCCAATGGTAAAGACCTGTTCGGGCACCTGCTGATTGTGAAAGGGATCCTGCTCCAACCACGGACTTAGGTCGATGGGACTTAGACTGCCCACACCACAGGTCTGTCTCTCATTGTCCTCGAACTCCGCTGGAATAAAGATGTGGGGCTGGAGGGTGCCACCACCCACCGTGCGGCAGAGCACTTGGGCCAAGGACACGCGGCGCAAGGAGTGCAGTTGGGCGGGCGTGAAGGAGCTCTCGAAGCCACCATTCTCGTACCAAAAGCGGTCACCCCGCCTGGAGTTACTAAACTGCTGGGCGATGATGCAGGCGAAGGTGGGACCCACCAGGCCACCCACCACAGGACGTTCCGCGATCCCGCCCACAAACAGATCGATGTCGTGCACGCTGCGATAGGCGTGGCCAATGCGCTTGGCGGACTCCGGACCCACCACGTTAGCTAAAATGGCAACAAGCAGGTGAGCAATTAAAAGATGAACTTGGTCACAACTTACCGAAGTCATCCCAACTGAGGATGGGACTTAGACCACAGGGCACTCGCCAGGCGCTGTACGGAGCAATGCCATGATCCCTGCCCCGTTGAATGTTGATGGCAGCCAGGTCCAAGCCGAATGGAAAGCCAGGAGTCTGGAACAGGTGATTGGTCAGCTCGGGGGTAATGAACTCATCCCTCTTCAGAGCCCTTTGGGAGGCCAAGCCACGTAGCAGACGATGCAGTGAGCCCGCCGAACCAATGTCACCTCGCTGGAACTCCTCATGCAGGCTGACATCTTATAGAGGATATTCAAAGTTAATAACAAATATCTCAAGTGACTTAATCCAGCTCAAAACTCACTGTTATTGATCACATTGTGATGACGATCGCAGCGAGTGTAGGAGTTCTGGACCAGCGAGTGGCCAAAACGGAAGGCGGCGGCTGCAAAGGCATTGGCCACCGTGGGATTGACCTTTGAACTATAACGTTCGTAGTAGCCCGAGGGCATCAGCTCCAGATCGAAGAGCTTGACCACCTCCCTGCCCAAAATGACCGGCAGAAACTCCCGGAAGGTGATGTGCTGAAACATGGCGCCCACAATCCTGCGCGTTTCCTGGTACACCTTCTCGTCGCTCCAGTGAGGATTCAGTTCGCTCAGCTCCATGGCAATTCGGTTGTGTTCCCCCACCCAGACGTGGTGCATGGCCAACAATCCCGGCTGCTCACCACTGCGTCCATCTCCGGAACGAATGCACTTGGTGGCAATAGCGCCGCGTTGGCACACATCCTCGGCGGGATCACCGCGCCCATAGACGAGCAGCCCATGCCGGAAAACTCTCGCATTGTCCGAGGACTTGGCGCTGTTCGAGTAAATGGGCGAGGCGTCGATGTATGAGGTCACCTGGTTGGTCTGCTCCCGCCAGGACAGCACACAGTCGCGTCGCTGGGCAGGAGCCGAGCGCAGGAACTCCAGGCAGCGAACCTTGAGCGGCGCCAGCCAAGGATCGTCCAGGGGCACTTTGATGGGAAAGCAGGCGGGATGGAAGTCCTTGCCGCCACAGCAACTGGGTATGGAACCATTGATGGAACTGTCGTAATACCAAATATCATCTATGTTATCAATATACATTTTATATTATTCCATAGTTTCCACTTACCGCGGCTGAGCCGTCGAGGTCATGTCGTGGTCTAGCATCTGACCCCACTGGGCGATCATCAGGGTGAGCGGTGCCTCGCCCTCCCGCGCTCCGTGCACCAAAAGGCTAACGAATCGCGACGAGGACAAGGTGCTGCCATCGGCGGAACTCCGAACAGTGTCCACGCCATCACCGTACTCTGGCGGCAAGAAGCGGTTGAAGGGCATCTGGGCGGCACCCCATCGCGGCCGGCGTTTGTTGTTGCAGGTGCCGTCGTGGGTGCGGTACCGCTCCGAGGCGGGCATGCAGGGCGGCGGATCCCGCGGCGGACAGAGTCCCTCCAAGGCGGTACGTCGCAGCGAGATTCGCTGCGTGTGCGACTGGCGGGCCAGCTCATCGATGTGCTGGAAGCTGTCGAGTAAAGAGATCGAGTCGAATGATGCAGACGGAGTCAGTGGGCAGTGGGATGACGGTGCCAGCAGGACCTCCCGGCACCATCATCCCGCCACCAGGTGAGGAGCACACGACATGGCTGCGCTCAAATTTCGTGATCGAGTGCCGACTGCTCGAGCCGGTGGCTTCTATTTATAAAACGCTCGACTGCGTGGATGTTGGATGGTGGAAACGAGTTCGCCACTCGGCGGCTCGGTGGCACCAACTGGGATCCACCAGCGAATTATAAGACCACTACCGTTGGAAAAACGCACAAGAAATCGGTGAGCAGCCGCTGGCTTTAATTTAACCGCTTTTGCTTTCCATTTGCCGCGTTTATTAGCAACTCTTTTTTCGTCAATTTCCATTTCGTTTCAGTCCCGAGGGGTATAATCACTGGGTCATGAAACACACTAGCTCTGGGGTTTTATGGGTATAATGCGTGTTGATAACCAAGCAAAAGTATGTGATATGGGGATCTCTATTATATGATTAATTGTTTTTGGAATTACTTTTAAAACGTGATTAACTTTATGGCATCTCGGAAAAGGGAATTTCTTAAAAGCTTTCCAAACTTGTATAAATATTTCTTCATTTTGAATTTATTCTAAAATATATATGTTCATACAAGTTAAAAATGTAAAACAACTCTTCGAATTTATTTCATGTGGCAAATGTTTAGTTTTGGGTTGGTGTAAAATTTAATTTGCTTGCAAAAGTTTAGGTAAGTTCTTTTAGAATTAAAAAAGTAAGCCTATATGCTTTTCTCCTCCTACATACAAGTATATAATTCTATAAATTTACTTTAATTTCTTAGAGTTTCAAAGTAGTACTTATAGTATACATAATACATCTGATCATGCCACCAATTGATCTTAGTTAAAAAAGTGACATTTCTACTTTCTCTTGGCTAGATCACCTCGACTTCCTGTCGGCCATATAATTTCCTGCGATATTTCGATCAATCTTCTAGGAGTTTTCACTTTTCCACACACGAACATCCACGTTAATTAGCCAACGATTGAATGCCATTTTTGATGATCGCCCAGGGGATGGATGCGCAAGTGTATAATTCGTTTCGGCACGTTTTTCCAGTTTTCCCGCTTTTCAGCAGGTGAAAGTGGAAAAGCATATTTTTTTCCCAGGCTTTAGTGCGCATTGTTCGCTTGTCATTGCTGTGCACAATTTTCGTATTAAGCAGTGTTTAATTCGAAGAAAAGCCCATTAAATGTGCAAGCGCCCTTTGCCTTGGGTTCACGCGGCGTATACGCAATCTCTACGCAAAGCGCAGCCGCAACGTTGGTTTTCATTATACATTTTTTTTTTTGTTTTGTATCTTTCTGTGGGTTCATTGCCCCCTAAAAGAGCAGTAAAAAAGCACAATACAAAACTTAAACTTTCGTATATCTTCGGGAAGCTTGAGGCCGAATTGGCTGGTAGAAAACGAAAGTCGCCCGTTGTTTGTGTTTCAGTTTTCGTTGTTTTTTTTTTTTATTTTGTCTTTTCATCGCCAGCAATATCAGTTGTACCGCCGCTGCCACAGTCGGCGTCGCAGTCGACGTCGCAGCAGTTGAAGCTTTGCCTTTCCCTGTTTTTTATTGGTGTATTTCAGTATTATTGTATCAGTATTGTTGTTTTGATGTAATCAAATTGCGAATGCCAAATCTGAAGCTAGCAGCCAGATGTGCCATGCGGTTATGTGTATACATGGCGTATGTGATATTTTTCTAACGCTGTCGCTTTCTTTGGCTTCTAATTTGGCTAAATGCTGCTTTTGGCACCATTAACGAGCCCCATCGGCAACGATCATCATTTTCGGTCGTCGGTCGATGGACGGTTTTTTTTTATTTTTTGTTGATATTTAATTAAACCAAACATGTTGGCCATTTCGTAATTTGATTGTGGACATCGGAGTGGAGCAAAAGGCATTTTCCATTAATGGCCAACATCATCATCAGCATCTTTTGTCTGGCAATTGTCTGTTTCTGGAGACGATGTCGTCTCGTGTCGCCTTGTCGCTCCATTGATTGCAATTACATAAATGCGATTTCGGGCATATTCGGCTTTGCATTCGACGCGGTCAGAGCTCATTGCACCTGAGACGAAATCACCTGAGTGAATTGCCTTTTCGGCTGCCCCAGGTGAAAGTTCTCGGCCCGACGCGCTTTTCTGTGTGTGCTCGTGTGTGTTTGTGTGTGTGTGTGTGTGTGGAAAATCGCATGGGTTTTCACGGATTGTGAAAAGTGAAAATGCTGCCAGCGGAAAAACTGGAAAAACTGCAAGCAATTGTCGTTGGAAACGGAGATGGAAATGGAAATGTAGCTGGAGTCGGAGATGCTGGCGTCTGCCATTTCCGCTGCCCGGCTAAAAGAGGTCGTTTAACCCGGTCCGCCTTTATTTACATTCACCCATCCTAAAACAACATTCGAAAAATGAATACACAGGCGAAAAAATCAGATTCACAGCTAAATATTTGAAAAATCTCACTTAGAAAGGTGTCTAAAAGTATGCTAGAAATGATATCATAGTTTCGTTTCAGAAACTTTTGTAAAAGATTTATCTTGGATAACTTTTTAAATATCTAAACATTATTACGATTTTTCAAGCTTAATACTTAAATCTGTTAAATTGATCAGTGTGTTTTTTTTTACTCTGCACTTAATACGGACCGATATGGTATTGGATTTTGATTTTGGATCGGAATTAAAATTGTATTCGGCTTTGGTGTCTTGCTCTTGTCTGCCAATTATGCGGCATTTCAATGTCAAAGTGAAAGTTGACTCTTAGTCATGAGCAATCGCAGTTGGACTCCCATCGTTTTTGGCTACGATTCGGTATTTGCAAGGGGGCACTGGACGGCATCGGTGTGTCCACTTCCACTTCAGCCAACTTCCAGGCCATTCGGATTCCCAGCTCCGACTCATTAGCTCTGCTGGCTGTGGAGCTGCTGCCATGGATGCCGTAGAACTCGTTAATCAAGCGAGAAAGTTGCCGGTGGTAATTGTTGGCACTGGAGTGGGTGAGGCAGGGGCATTCGGGCGGCGGGGCGGTGGTCCTCAACTCAACAAATATTGCTTACTTTTCTGCCTTTTGTCTTCACCACCATTTTTTGTTGCACACAAAGTTGTGGATATTTTTGCATTAGATTGCCCGGGGTCACAAACTCGAGAGTGGCCATGCCCACTTATTGGGTCTGATCGGGCGGCGAGGGGTGCTTTGATTTTTTTGTTAGAAAAGTTGGTTAAGCATTTTTCCACGAATCACTCTTCACAGCAATCAATCAATATTCGCTACATACCATTTGAAGATAACTATATTCAAAGCATAAGAAATGTAGTACCTTGTTTCTTCGCCTCGTATGTTTTTTTGTTTTTTAAGATAATAAAATATTTAAAAAAAAAATGTTTTTTTAATAAGAAGGTTTTGTAAAAGTAATCTTTATGTTTGGCTCTTACGTCGATAAGCTAATAAGGCAATTATAAAGACTGTACTTCACAAGAACTACATTATTTTGATTATTCTTAGGGTGAGTATAATAAGTTGACCTCAATGACCCCAACTACTTGACCCACCCTCGAGTCCACTTTGGTTTTTAATCACGCGCATTGGCTTTGCCAATAACTTTTTTCATATGTCATAGCCACATATTTGCGGCTGATGAACTTATGACTCGCCACAATCCACGTATCCAGCCCACGCCCATATACACACCCGCCCACAAGTCCGTGGAACTTACTTTTTGCGAAAGGCCTTGGCTGCGGCGATGGTGGCATAGGCGGCCATCTCCCTGCGTTCCGAGTCCGTGGTGGGGGCATTGAAGCGGGAAAGCATCGCGGCCGGATGGTTGTCCTGCAGGGTTTGGCCTTCCGTGGAATTCGAGGTTTTGATTCAAGGTTAGGGAAAAGTGGCACTGGAGAAGAAGTACCCACCATTGCGCAGCATCTCCGGCTGAATCCGACCGTACAGCTCGGTCATGGCATCGAGACCCTGTCGCACACTCTGCTGCAAGGCCACATCCATCAAAGTGGGACGTCGCGAGCGTCCATTCCGTGTGCTCTGGAATGTCGCCTTAGCCTCCAGTTCCGGCTGCAGCTCCTCCTCCTGGTCCTGGTCGTGCAGCGGGATCAGCGGACGGGGTAGCTCCTTGGTGGGCGGCTTGCCGCTGGCATTCTCCAAGTGCACCAGCAGGAGCAGCAACGCCACCAGAAGTGATGGCTGCAACATTCCAGCGGCGACTTCTGGAATGGTTTATTCGCTGTCAAGTTCAGTGGAAGAAGAGGTGGCACAAGGAATCTCCAAGGAGGAGCAGCATGTTGCCATTGGGTTTGGGGTACATAAGTCATACGTATTCTTCAGTTAGATTGTAGGCTCCACGGATTTTCATTTTTCAAATGATTCAAAATTAAGGAATATTAACCCAAGGTAATGAAGCATATAACCAGATGGCACTGAACAGTATTCTTTTTAAATGTTTTTCAAACACATAAATATTATGTTAATTGGTCAACTCTAGCTAAAGGGCAAAGGGTTGCAACAAAAACTAATTAAGCTCGATAAGGATGAATTAAGCATAATTATCAATAAAGTTACGTGGCTTTTGGTGGTCAATATTAATATCAATATATTTTGCGATTTCAGCGATGCGATTACATCAGCAATGGCAACAACTTACTAGTAAAACAGCGAAATAGTAATTAAATAACAGCGAAAAGCTTGCTATTATTTAATTTTGACTTTTTAAGCTGCCCACAGCTAATTACAATAATAAAAACTGCACTTCAACTGCAACTTATTATCGCCTAACCGTTTTATTCACTTTTCCTGCGCTTTTTGTTGCACTTCACTTTTTGTGCAGTTTTGTTTATTTCATTTTTTTTTGGCCGAGTGATTTTCGAGATGGTATTTATTTGAATACACTTTACAGTCGACAGTTGATTGAGTTTATTGGGTTTTAAAATTATTTTATGTGGTGCCAAATTTTTAAACGAAAATAAGTATTTTTTAACAGTTGTGTATTCAAATAAGCGAAGGCCACGAAAAGCTTTTAATTCTTTGCATTTTTTCCAACTATCGCATTAAAAGTTAATAACTCTATTTATGTTTGTTATGCCATTTCATTGTCTGGCTATTCTGTTTTTTTTTTGTTTTTTTTTTTTTTAATTTGATTACTTTACTTATTTGGCTGCAATGCGAAGTACTTTATATGCTTCAATGACCGCATAACAGGCGTCAAGATTGCCAGTGGTCTATGCAATAAGTATTTTATGGCCGGTAACTGCTTACTACCAACAATTTGTACACTGTCCAATCTGTTTTTTAATGTACTGACCAGATGGAGGAGTATTCAAAAGAGTGGGATGGTTCCCAATAGACTCTAGGCTACTTGGTATCACAAGTGCATAGATATGGATCTGCAATAATAAAGCTAGATTTTATGATATCTACAAATATTGTTGTAAAGTTTATATACAACCACTGGCACATGAACACCGCATTTTATTTTTTTTTAAATTATGCAATTAGTCTGAAGACTTTTGACTTGCATAAGTCCGTTTTTCTCTTCCTCGTTCAAGGGTCTGCGCCTCCAAAGCCACCTACATATAATATATAATACAATAATAGCCGCCAGGAAATCGCGGGCTTAGTGAAATTTTACAGACCACCGGCTTTGGCTGGTAAGTTGGCTGTAACTTGGCTGTAACGCTCACTTAGCCAACTGTGGCACTCCGGCCATTAATATTAATCAATTTGTTGGATGATCTTTTGCGCAAAAACGGAAATTGATTTACCCCAAGTGCGGTGTGCGCAATTTGTAGTTCGTAATTGCCGTGATTAACACCTGCCGCAATTAGCCGGGAACTTTCACTGCTGGTTCTACGATTTATTGTAGTAGTTGATCTGTGATTTATTTTCCTGGCGGCGACTCCTGGCAAAGATTTAGGAAGTCGCAAGTCCACCGCACAACACACACCGAAACGAAAACTTTTTCGCGTTTGTATCTGGGATCGTCGTAAACCGAACTAAATCGATTCTCACCTCACGGCTGCCATTAGAAGCCAAAGAAGCAAAGATGCCGAGCCGCAAAGCCCGAGACATGCCACAGCTTCACCAAAATGAAAAAAAAAAAACTAAAAAAAACCCACTTTGAGATAAAAAAAGCACCAACGTCAACTCGAAAAAAAGAGTCTTCCAGGCAAGCGACCAGTTCTCCGCTGGCTTTCATTCACTGCCCGCCCGAGTAGTAGCCGTTTTTTTTTTTTCAGCTTTTTTCCAGCCTCAACACCCCGCTTCTACTCTTAAATATTTATTATTTATTTTCAACTGGCTGGCGCTTATCGCCGTCGCCTCTTTCCGTATTCAAATCGAAGCGAGAGAGATAAAATGCCTTGCGGCTGCATAAAGTTCCCATTAAAGCAGAAATATAAGAAATGTCTCACTATGCGAACCGATCGCCATTCATCTGGATCCACTGGTCACCCGACCATCCCGACCAGCTCCACATCCATCCCAGCCGGTTCATCAAAAGATGCCCAGCTGGATGCTTTGCTCAGCGGACCGCTGCCCCTTTTTACGGACCGCTCCGCCGGCTTATCGCCCGCCGCCATCGAACTGCTTTCAATTAGAAGAGAAAGTTCTTGCCACAAGCGCATGCAAGAAAAAGTGAAAAAGTCAGGCAGAGCGAAAAAGCAGCAAGCCGAAGCACACTCGAGAAGTAAGAAAAAAAAAAATACAATAATCAACAAAGAAATGTTGTTACCGGCGGGCAAGAGATGGCTTTTACTCTTAGCCACGTCGGGATCACATGGGTCAGCCGTAAAAATTGCACCTAGCGAATTAAGATGTGAGTGATGTGATGTATCACCCCCAGCATGTGACAACAATAGCAATAACAATCGCTATAGCTATAGCTATAGCTCCCGTCCCCAAAGATGGAAATCGAGCAAACTATACCTATACTGGACCGAACGGAACGGAACCCAGCGAAAATAAAAGCAGAATATGCATAGAAAACAAATGACATCAGCAATGCAAAATGTCTTAAAATAGAAGTGGGTATGGAAATAGTGCCGCTGGCAAAGAGTTTTGACATCGTTGGTCGTCTGGTGTCGACTGGGTGATACACACAGTGCACTTGGGGATTTGGGTGATGTATGGCATAAATATCAATGAACTAGGCATTTTAGCAAATCTCTATGTAAATATCTAGTAAATTCTTTTCAAAGTAAGCATTGTCTACTTTAGGCGACTTATAAAGAAACTTCACAAATATTTCAAATTCCAGATCACATTTAGTTGTTTTTAATATTTTCCAGCTTGTATGAGGGCGTATCTCAAAAAAGAAGAAATTTTCAATTGCGTGGGCATAGAAATAAACACGCATCATTAATTATTATACTTCCCGGAAAGCAAATTCAAAAACGATAAATACTTTAAATAATATATGTCTTCCTAAAACAAGCCACCAATTTATTACTAATAATTATCGCAAAAAACATACAGTAATTTCAAATTGGTTGGGGTAATACTATTCAACTACCAAGATCCAGAGATTTCAAACCGCTTACTCACGCGCTTAAAATTCCCCCACACTTTTGACTAATGACCGGATTCTCGCTGCCTTTCGAGTGCTTTTAGCTGCACTTACACGTAGTGTTATCAGATCGAAATCGTTGATGAAATCGGTTGAGAATCGGGCTTAACCATAGTCGTAGAGTTGGATCATCAACTGCGCCGCAGCTGCAGCAATTTGCGCCGGGGACAGAATCAAAGGTAAAATATAATGCAGAGAAGAACACTCTAAATGGGCTCAATTAGCATTCCCCATTCCCCATTCCACATCTGCCGGTGGAGCGATGCATTGGTGGGCGTTGCATTACGTATACGCCACGTAAATTAAGTATACGTAAGCAAATGTATTTGCTTGACAAGAGCCACGCACTTGGTCAATTGGATTCAATTGAACTGTGAGCGCCCTCCAAAATGGGGGATAAGAATGAAATCGAGAGACGGAGTGTACATAAAGTCGAATGACAGATACCTTTCCTTTATTTCATATTTCAATGAAACTTTCAGATTTTGGGTGCATAGCTCTTATAGAGAAGAGAACAGCATTTCGATGGATTTTCATAAAATTCATAAAATATACATTCGTTATCAGTTACCGGAAATCAATCTATCAATATATGCCAAAATTCTCGGAAAAACAATAAAGTTTTATAATAGGCTGTAAATATGTATTGTATTTTGAGGTTTGGAAATGTCTAGCACCATGCAAAAGTGTACGACTAAAAAAACCCCAAAAGCTCTGACTTTGAGTCCCAATGGGGAGGCGTGGTGAGGGGGCGGCGTGGGTGGCGTTAAGTGGAATCGAAATGGAACTGCTGGTCCCAGCGGCGATGACGACAGCAGCGGCTCTTTGGGAGCCACAAGCTCGAGACTGGGTCACTGTTACGAGCGTAAGAAGCGGCGAGTGCCAGTGCGAGTATGAGTGTGAGTGGTGGTAGTGTGAGTGTGTGGTCCGCTCACGCACACAGTGATTGGCGGACCCGGAGTGCTTCGTAATTAGAAGAGAGGGCGATAAAGAGTGCGAGACGGCGGCAGAATACGAAAAGAATCGCTGGAATAATAAAATAATACACGAGGTTGCCTTTGGCGCTGCCTTCTGGCCGTAGAGTTGAGTTCGCTTTCGTTTCGCATATTTTACGTTTCCCCCTCGCTATCCATTGTAATTTATAATTTATTTGAATGTTGTGTATTTTTTTTTTTTCGCTGCCCCTTATTTCTTACTTTCACACGCAGACGACCGGCAAAAGAAAAGGGTTTGCCCCCAAAAACCCGCCCCCACTCGACAATCTGCAGTCCATTGTCGGGGTAATTGAAATCGCGGCAGTCGAAAAGTTTCTTCCATTTTCAGTTTTTATTAAAAGTTCGATTTTTATTCGCCTTTGTTGGGATTAGCTCTATAAATAGATGTACAAGTAGACATACAGTTTAATATTATTTCATAGGTATAATAAATATATTGTAGATGCTCCGCTCTCTAAACTAAATTCTCTCATTCGAAACATTCGCCACTTACAGCACTTCTCACTCTGCGATTAATCGCATTCCCGCTGCCATTTTAGTACGAATCACTTGAGCAAACACCATCCACCACCCATTTGGGGGCACAATTTTGAGTTCCCTCTCCTCGTGCGGCACATACAATATGATTATTAGAGTAGTAACAGTAGTATAGATATTAAAGATTACGCATAGGCATAGTTATGTTTATATGGTTTACATGGTGTGGGGGTGTGTGTAGTGTGTGTGGGCTACGTGCCCTGCGTTTTAAGCTGCACCTGGAGGCATCTGGAGAGTTATCTGGAAGTATCCAGACTACTCACTTGCAGCCCAAAAATCACGGGGCTCGTGAACAACAAAACAAATTTAAACAACATTGTAAGATGAGTGAGTGTGTATGCGTGTGCACTTACAAAATAAAACAAACTTACAGCTAGGCGTGTGTTTTTTGTGTTTCGTGTATAGCTAAAGTATTGCACTATGTTGTGTGTATATGTATATAAATATGTATATGCAATAAACAATTTACATTGATTCATTGAGTTCTGCTGAAGCTTACAGGAGATGGAGAGAATTAGAGATAGTGTGGCAGACAAAAAAAATTGTGTGTATAAATATGTGATGCACTGGTGTTTCCTTTTTTTGTAGTTTTCTATTTTTTTTTTTTTTTGATAGTTATTGTTGAGAAGGAATGTCGTTACACAGATTGCCCTGTCCCCTGCCAACACTTTGAAGCCTCTAACGTGATCCGGGGATCACCCATTCGGGTCATACGAATCGAACTATTTGGATTACCCATTGGAATCTTGGGAACTACGCGAACTTGAATTCTTTAGGTCCTTGAAGTGGCGCGAATTCTTTGTGTCATATCCAAATCCATATCTCCGTGTTATCCTTCCTCCGATCAGCCAGAGATCCCCCGCCGACAACCCACAGCACAGCACTCGACCGCTCCTGCGACCGTTCGTCCCGCCCCGTCCCGCCCCGCCCCCTTCCTCGTGCAGCCTCTCAGTTGCGCCTCTCGCCCGCTCGTGCCGCCTGCCGCTGCTGCTGTTGCTGCTGCTCCTTGTCGCGCAGCTCCTTGATGGCGCCCACCGTACCGAACATCACCTTGGCCGTCAGCTGGGCGCGGGGCGGACCGCCGGACTTGCCGCTGGTGGCCGCCTCGCGGTCCAGAGATGCATTCGCATTGGCGTAGGCGTTGGTGTACGAGACGTAGTTGTTGTTGAGGTCGCGACCGCAGCTGCACTGATGCGACATGTTGCACGTGATGTGGATATTTTTGTTATTGGTGGCTAGTCCGCTTTTATATATTTATTGAGCGATTTTCGGCGTGGCGTGGCGTGTGGAGCAGTTGATCCGCTTGCGGTTGTTTGCCAATTGATCGCGCCTCGCAGTCGCTCACACTTTCACAGACTCACTAGAACTAATTTCGAAAAGCTGTGGTGTTGTTTTTGTGGCCAGGCCTCGCTCGGCAGAGGCAGTGGCAGCGGTGCCAACGTCGACGCCGGCAGCGATGAGCAGAGAGAGAGCTGTCAAAACAAGAGAGCACTGCGATCAGCAGCTGTTGAAACAGCGAGAGCTTGCTGCCGACGTCTCTGTTGCAGCGGCTGTGCTGCAGTGAAATGATAAATTTCTCTACACCGAAAAAAAGATAAAATTCCAGCATATGTGTGTGGATTTTTAGGAACAGAATCCATTGGAGGTTCCAAATATATATGTAAAGTGTGCGGATGTCGTTAAAAGAATTTTGAATATGTTTGAGTTTATAAAGCATACTTTTTGGCGTCCTATAGCGGGTACAGGATTGTTGAGCTAAGGCATTCATACTTTCCATATGGAGCTTATGATATAGACTTCTTTATTCACTAATATTAATTTCCCAGTGTACCATCTGCAGCTGATCGTGGCTCTCTCTGTGCAGCCGCTGCTTCTGCTTCTGCCTGTGCCGCAGTCGCAGTCGCTGCTTTTGGGAGAGCTTTCTTGATTGCAGCGAGGAGTGTTGTGTTGTTTCTAATGCCCCTTCACTCTCCCCATCCACAGCCCCCTCTCACCCGCTCTCAAATTGACGACGCTGCGCTTGTGTAATCTTTACGTCGCCTTTGTATGTATTTCTTTATTTTTGTCTTATTTCTCTTTC
Source organism: Drosophila melanogaster (assembly GCF_000001215.4). Lineage (NCBI taxonomy): Eukaryota > Metazoa > Arthropoda > Insecta > Diptera > Drosophilidae > Drosophila > Drosophila melanogaster. The sequence goes on along the minus strand of NT_033777.3, from coordinate 24,768,641 downwards.
GGTGGAGCTTTGTTTTTGTTGTAGTTTTACTCATAACAATTTGCGAATTCCACAGGCACGCTCGCAACAACAATAACAACAAATACAACAACAAACGTCAGCAGCCAGCAGCGGCAGCAAGTGAAAATCACTAAGCAATGCAGCGACTCACCTGTTTATTGTTGTTGCTGGCATTCATTAAGTTTCATTCACCTTTCGCAGCAGGCTTTATATTGTAGTTTGTTTGTTTGCTTAGCTTTTTTTGGCCATGCTTTTACATAATTGAATTGAGTGACTAATCATACATTCGTACTAAAGACCAATGAGGAAATGCCTTTCTAACAACCTGAACCTGACCCCAAAAGAACGGAAAAGAATTTCCAACTGGATACGAGAGAGCAAAGAAAACGAGCAAAGGTGAGGCAAGCAAACGCAAACGCATTCGCTTTCGATCGATCGTCACTTTCCTTGGCCAGGAGAAGAAGAAGAACAAGCAGAAGAAGAAGCAGAAGACTCGTACTACCAGTTTTCTCCAAGAACCAAAAAGTCACGGTGACCCATATAACATATAACACCGCAGTCGCTGCTGACGTCAACAGAGCGACAGAGAGAGAGAGAGAGTGAACGAGTAAGAGTACAGAACAAACGCTAGACAGAAGAAAAGAGAAAGAGAGGGGGCACTATCCAATCGAAAAGAAAGCGAAAAAAGAAATTTCAATGCAGCGAAGCGTAGAATGGAGAACGTATGTTTGTGCTTGAAGTGCCAGCAAACAAACAAACACTGGCACACACGCACGCACACAAGCGCAGGTGATCGTTTGCTCACCTACTTAAAAATGTCGAAAAGTGTGTCATCGAAGCGAGAGCGAAAGAGAGTGCAGGAGAGAGTAGAAGCTGCGCCAGAAGAGCGAGCAACATTCTTTGCCGATTTTACGACTCTTCCCGGCGCGCACTTGCATATGCATGTTACCATATGAACATACCTACGTATGTTTGTGAAAGGCAAGTGCTAACAGTTGTGGCTAAAATAATAGTGCTAACCAGAAGTGTCTATAAATAACTGACAAAACTTCTTCACAATGTTCCTTAATTTAAGATGAAGTCATTGTTGTTGTCCATTAAGTAAACTATAAGAATAATATCAGAGATCTATGCCGATCTAAATTTGTTCCTTTATTGAACAAACATCTCTTTTCCAAAACTAAGATGATTTAAACTTATTGTCATCCCATTATCTCTATCCCAGTTGTATTCCATGTGCCTGCCACCCACTCACACATCCCCCCACAGATACAATTCTGGCCAAAAGACATCTGCGTGTCTTGGCCGTAAATCTTCTCAGCTTTCGACTTTGCTCCTCTGAGCAAATTCGCTCCGTGGCCGGCCAACTTCTAATTATAAATGCATATTTATGCTGCCAGTTAGTGGCTTCCACTTGCCGATGCCATTGTTGTTGGCCAAGTTGCTGATATCTGACGCCACATAAGTTCATCTGGATCTCAAGTGCACATTGCACTGCGTTTTTCTCATGCGCAGAATCAATTAAAAGAGATGAAAAAACCCCAAAACGAAAACTTGTTGGTGGGAAAAATCTCCGAAAACCTGCATAAGAATCGTGATTTTCAATTTTTTATTGTTGTTTTGCTTATATGTATATGGTTTTTGCTTTTTTTTTTTTCGTCGCTCTAACAACTACAAAAATGTTTTCGCCTATGCATTTTTTCGGTGGGAAGTTAGTGCCTCTGTGTGAGTGGAGTAGGTGTGGGCTAAACTGGTTGGGTGCCTCGTTTTTATTTATTATTTTTCTTTTTATTTCGGTCCGACCAACTGCATGTTTAGTTTGCTGTCTTTGTTTTGCCTTATTTTGCCTACCGCGATGATGATTTATAGCTGAACTTGTCTTGGTGGCACAGCCGACCAAAATCGAAACGAATCGCACCGCGTCGCCTATTCATATCCTCCTTGTGGCCATATGTGCAGATTCCAGATGCCAGATGCCGAATATCCAAATGAGCTGCTTGGCCTGTGATTAGACCGCTGGGAAATTTATTAACCTGTTCCGGTGCGTTGACGCGCCAGTGTCAGGCCATCGAGATTGGCCTGGGCACGCTTTGGGCATGTTTTGGTGTTACGAGTCATGTCATTAGAGGCCCTAATCAGCCTGATTTATGATCCATTGCCCGTGGTGAGTATGAATATAGCCATTTACCATGACGTCCCCAGGTTGCAGCTGCATTCGTTGGCCAAGGTATCGCTGCGATGCCAATGGCTTTCCACAAACTTAATGCCCACACTAATGACGACTGACGTCATGAGCACAATTAGCCGCCATTTTTCGCAGAAAGCCATAAAAACGTATCAATTTCTAGGGCAAATTGTAATTGCGCCACAAATCTCAATGCAATTTCGGTGAGTCCCCTGTTGTGCCTTTAGCATTGCGTATACGACCCGTGTACCCAGGACATTTTAAGCCATATTCGGAAGGCGAATGGGTGGGTGGTGATTATTTACTCAATATTTTCCAATTAGCCAGCGATTTTTGCTTTTATTCGTAATTAAACTATTTACAACTGAGCACCGTCTCAGCGGGAATTCCTTGGGTAATGGCTATTTCCCAGCTCCTTCTCCGCCTCCGTCTGCGTAATTGGCTGGAATGCGTTGAAAGCAGATTGATCGGAAATATGGTCAAAATGTATTTGTGAGTAAAATGTCTAGTAAGCTTATAAGTATACGAGTTTAGTAATTTTTAAATTTAAACATTTCTTACTTCTTGGGTTTGATTCCTGTCCTTATTCTAAAAGTAAGTACACACATACAAACAGACGTTCCCATTGAAATCGACAAAGCGCGTCGAATCGGTCCAAGCCAGAAATTTGTGTAATCCGCAAAGAAAATGGACTCGAGAGCAGGACAAATGTGGCATCAAGACGGGACAAATGTTAAATGTTATGCCTTCCGGCCGGAAAGTGGCGTTGTGAAAAATATATGCTGGCATTCCGCATGAAATTCCTCGACTTTTCGCTTTTGAAATGTTACAGCCGCAGAAGCAGAGGGTTTATTGAGTATAAAGCCGGGGTTGCATGTCATTCGAGTTGTCAGTTGGCTATGAGGATGCCCCACAAAGAAGGGCCGAAGGCGAGCGTCCTGCATTTGAGTAATGCGCACCCAGTCAGCTGGCAATTTTCCATTGAAATGAGAAATAGTTGGATGTTATGCGGTGGGTGTCGGTCGCAGCGACCTCCTAATGAACCTCAACAGTGCATTCATCATACGCACCGTTGCTTAGCATACACACTACGTGCAGTGTCGCATCCTTCAGCTGCATTTTTCCTCACCTTCCCAGAAACTCGGCTTTGGTTTCACCATCTCCTCGATGAATGTGTCTTCTTGGCTTTTCCGGAAAAGCCGCATGACCACGGACACTTGTTACATCCTTGGCGCATAGGCACTCGCAATACGACCCACCAAACCACCCCACATTCGTGGTGAAATCGCGCACAGAACCCACCACACATTGTCGTCACCTCTTGCGGCTGTCGTGTGGGTTGATAAGGGCGCGCAAAGCGCTCATATAAGAGGCCGAGCGCCAGCGGATGCGGATTCAAAACTTAACCGACATTTGATCTGTCAACGTGCCACAGGAGCAGCAGCCGATTTAGTCCGCGGAACCTCTGAACACTCGAGTTGCACCGCGTATCCTGTCTTTGCATCCCAGAGTGCTCAATTCCAAATCGATCCTTTAAAATAATTGCATCGCGGCTTCTGTGCTTTTCGGTCAGTGAGTTTTTTCAGCGGCATTTGGAATTCGCTGTAAGTTGTGATATTGTATATATTGTAATTTTTGGCTATTCAAGTGAAGGCATTCTTGGGGTCGTATATTTTTCCAAAAACTGAAAACTTGCAAAAAAAAAGTGGAATACATGGCCTTAAGTAATAAATTCCCCTTTTTATCGTATTAAAACATATGGTGACTGTTTCTACTTATATTATTCTATAAATAAACTTTGCTTAAAGATTCTTGTAAATATTGCCTTAAATTAAATTTAATGTAAATATAGGACATAATTCACGTTCTTAAATATACCGCACACTCAATCAACACTTTGCCCCAAAAAGTATGCAAAGAAAACCAATGCAATTTGTATTCGCTTTTGATCTGTGAAAAGCCCTCGAATTCAATTCATTTTCAATCGCTTAGCGAGAAGACAATCGCAAATTTGATTATATAAATGGCCTGAGGCAACAATTGACATATGGCAACAGAGTCAACATCACCAACTCTCATCCAAAAACGTTCGAAGTCACAGAAGAAAAATGCTAGAAGACAAAAGACAAGCCTCAATCAAATTGTAATTAAATAAATAACAACACACCCGAGAGCAAAAAATAGCAGAAAAAAAATGGGATCACACATAGGAAATCCAAAAGCCAAGGACGAGCATATTAAATAAACAAATCGGAGGACAATTGTTGATTGATGTTGGGGCAAGTTATGGGCTGCTCCGGACGGATAATGGGGATGATTCGCCCCTCCAGGGTCAGTTTATGTTTACTTGCAGAATTGATACACATGTCGAATTAAAGAAAAACAAGAAAATGGGGTCTCGACGACAAGGGTCAGCCGCACTAAAAAAAAAATGTAAGAAAAGAAAACAATGGAGCTGCGGACGGGATCTGGGAGCAATGAGGTGGCGAAGCTATCTCTTTATTGCCTAACCGCCATAAATTGGCGCAAAGAAGTTAGCCACTTCATTACCTGAACGTAACTTAATTAGGAGGGCTTAGGAGGGTAAAGGTAAAAGCATGGGCGCTCGCCTCTGGCAGGGCTTTCAATTTAAAAAACCGTTTCAATTGCACACAGCTAATTTTTCGCTCGTTTTGTGTTTTAGCTTCAGCTTTGGCTCCACCTAAGGGATCTGTCTGTCGTAATTTGCCACATCAGCTGAAATTGCTTTGGCTTTCTCCGTAAAGCAGCAAATTTGCTTATATCCCTTTGGCCGACGTGTTGTTATGGCCTTCTGCTTCGGCAGCTAAGGAAACTTTGCCAACTTTCAAACTTAATTAGGCGGGGGTCCTTCGTGGCTGCTCCTTTGAATTTCCGTTGCATTCCGCTTGGCGGTCAAAACTAATCGCCGCTGCGGATATGAGAAAAGACCAGCAGACCAAAAGAGTTATGGGCCAAAAAGTGTTATAAATTCATAAACAGATAATGCCTGAATCTCATTTGCGGCCAAGGGCGCGTTGTTGCGTTGCGTTGTCGACGACAAACAAGATTTTATTGCGGGAATGGAAATAATAGTGAAAGGTGTTGACACTTTTCACAAGACCATGTTTTGCCCCCATCAGATTTACGATTGGTTTCGCCGTGGCTGCGCTGCTCCTCGTTTTGTTGTCGTCGTGTTGCGGTTGATAAAGTCTAACAAATGTGACGATTTTCCGCCTATTATCTCGCGGCCATAGCCTTTCGCACAGCGGCACTCATAGTCATTGCTTTTATTGTCCTGCGTGGAAAATGCTCAGCTGCCATCCATGGTGCTCCGATTGTAAATCAAACTTGGAGGTCAGACGCTCCCACAGGCCTTTTGCGGTCTTTGGCGAACCTGTTGCATGATTTGTGGCCCTGTTGCACATGCACCCAGCGAATTTATGACCGGCCACGGTGCGTATGCGCAACATTTTGGAGCCACGTCGTAGGCTTCGATTAATTGATTCGTCCTCTGTTTGCACATAATTATGTGCGGCGGCGAGTCATGACACTTAAGCCCTTCCTCTAATGGAAAATTGTCAGAAAGTTAATTTGCCTAGCCAAACAACAAGTATCTGGAGGCAGTTGGCGTTCTTAGCTAGACATTACGTGCCCGGGCTGTCAAGTTTTCCGGCGGAAATGCAGCCATGTTACTGCCAGTGGTTCCTTCATTCACGACGTGCACTTTAAATTGATGGCACTGACATCTCCACAAAGCGTTGACGACTGCCATTGACTGACACTGCTATTCCGCTAATGGCGGAATCCTTCCAGCGAGAAGGATTCCCCCAGCCAGGATAGTTCACTGGTCCGGTCGCGGTTATATTTTTTGGGTAATTGTTCTTGGCTAATTGTGGCATCTGCTGCGGGAATTAAGCCACTCATTTCATCTCATCGTGCGGATCAAATAATAACTTTTACGACGCGACCTGCAAGGCTAGCAGAAAAACCCGTCGCGTCTGCTGCATTTGGAGTTGGCCAAGCACCAAGCACCAAGCACCAAGGATCAAGGACCAAGGACCTTCCGCATGACTGCCGGCGGTGGCATCAAACTTTTGGCCACATTTTTCAGCGTTCTGCAGGCCATTTTTAAACGTTCGTTTTTCTTGGTTTCGTTGACTGTTTGCTTCTGTTTGCCACTGCCAAATTTCTGTTGCCATTTTGCCGGGCTGTCAACGCGTCGGCATTTGTTTGTCGTTGACATATTTTGTGTTTGGGCCGAAATTCCACGTCGATTGTTTGTTTCTTTATTTTGCATAAATATTCGCTAGAAGGTACGCATTAGGGTGGGTTTATATTCCATACTATAGAAATTATAGAAATGGTATTAGTTAGCACTTGTTTGCTATTAACTTTTTAATTCGGAAGTTATTTTCTTAAATGTATGCAATGTCCTTTTATGTCCTTTTATGTCCTTTTATTTTACTGCCGTTGTGGTCCACCCTAATTCCCCAGTATCCTTGTTTACGAAAGGCGACAACTGTCGCCGCAAAATATGCAACGCTTTGACACACAGAGAATTGGGGAGCGAGTGCTTAAAATTCTATTCGTCGCTTGCTCACTTTGTCTTCGCTGACTTTTTCGCAGCAGCAGTAGCAGCAGCAGCAGCCAGACGTGCCCCATCCCGTGCCCATAGCATCACAATGAACTCCCTTCACGCCCACCTCCTACTGCTGGCAGTTTGCTGCGTCGGCTACATCGCCAGCTCCCCGGTAATTGGCCAGGATCAGCGCAGCGGAGACAGCGATGCCGATGTCCTGCTGGCCGCCGACGAGATGGCCGACAACGGTGGCGACAACATCGACAAGCGGGTGGAGCGGTACGCCTTCGGTCTGGGACGACGGGCCTATATGTACACGAACGGCGGACCGGGCATGAAGCGCCTGCCGGTCTATAACTTCGGTCTGGGCAAGAGGTCTCGTCCCTACTCCTTCGGACTGGGCAAACGCAGCGACTACGACTACGACCAGGACAACGAGATCGACTACAGAGTGCCGCCAGCGAACTACTTGGCAGCCGAGCGTGCTGGTAAGTCTACTGTGTTCCTTCCTTTATCACACACGCATCCTTTTAATCCTTGGGCTTGCAGTGCGACCTGGCCGACAGAACAAGCGAACGACGCGTCCGCAACCCTTCAACTTTGGCCTGGGCCGACGTTAAGTCAATGCTGGCCACCACTCTCCCCGGATGGCGCACTTATTCAAATCCAGCCGTGCGCCATTTGACTAGGAGCTCATCCTAACTAATGTTATCGAAAAAGCACTTGCAAAAGCTCTCAGACTCTTCTCCAAACTTAAGTCACACATTCGGGAGGCAATCTAAATCTAAATGTCTGCGAATCCAAACGAATTCTTTGCACGCCCCTCGTCCCACAAATATTTATTGTATGAATCGCTAGAGCCAATGGTATTTATGTTAAGTTCTTCAAATCGATGCGTTTAACGGCACCCTCTAAATTATATACTATGACAAATGGCGAAAAAATCAAAAAAAAAAAAAAAAACTGAATGAGAATGAAACTGGCGTGTGCAATTATCAAGGAAGAAATACATATAATGTTATACGAATCTATTATATATGCATATTCAATCCAATTTACAGTACTCCATATATGTACATTTTAAAGGGGCATTAATTAATATACACGCGGATTTAAACTTATATACTTGGGGCAATCTCTCTCAGAAAGAGCGACACGAGTGGCATTCGTTGTGGTCGTCGGCGGAGGAGCACGAATAGTGGGTAAACTACTGCATACTAATATCGGTGTAACTAAGTGTTTGACAAAGTGATTACTAATTTAACTATATAATTACAAATATGTAATTGTTTTGTGAATACATGCATACCTACCCGAATAAACATAGGCGCAGCAAGTCTGCGTTAGCAAATACACTTGAATTTGACTTTCAATTGTCTTTATTCTTCAGTTTCTTTTGTGGTTTCCTATAAAAACAATGCACTTAGTTTTCATTCTAAAATATTAGTTACATTTTTCGTTTGCAGCATATACATGTTAACTTAATACTTAATTATTTTACATTGTTAAGACGGTCTTAGATTATCTTAAACTATTTCTAATTGTCTCCAAAAAACTAGCATGGTCTAAGAATTTATGTGACTATTTTAAAACACAACACAGAATGGTTTTAACATTAAACATTTAAAGATGAATTTTCCTAAATCTAAAACATGTCGATCTGCAGCTTGCACAAAATCGTATCGAAGGCGTAAACGGACGAGATAAACGTGTAGGGACTGTAGCGGATGATTCCGAAGTCCGGCTCCAGGCTGGGCAGGGAACACGGCGTGAAGTTTATCTTTTGGCTCTTATACCGTCCACTTGTCATTGGCGGCGGCTTGCGTGCATTTTGCTTCATCTTTTCCTTGCGGGCCACGAGCTTCTTAGTTTCGCGCACCATGTAAATGGCCTCTGGGTTGGTCATATAGTCGTGAATGATCTGGAAGGCATTAAGAATATGATTAAAAACTCGCTAAAACCTAATCCTCTCGCTATTTAGCTACCTTTCGCTTTTTAGGACAGTGGGCGAATACCCAAATGAGGGTGCACAAAGTGTTGAATATCTCACTGTCTTTGTCGCACCAGCGCAATAACATCTGGGCAATGGTGACCAAACCGCCCTCCTGGAACGTGTTCACCGTGGTGCTATTGTAGCGGGCCAAATTTAGGATGATCCGGCTGCAGCGCTCTATAAGCTGCTTATCCACCTCTGATCGAATGGCCTGAGCCATGATGCCATAGCAAAACGTGGACATGAACTCCGAACACCACATGAGCAGGTGTGGCACAGTGCGCGAAAGACGATCTGCCGGGATTATTAAGCAGGATTAGTTATAATAAGGACTAACGTAGCTGGATCACTTACCCAATCGACTTAGCACTGCTAACGCATCTGATGCGATAAAGCGTCCGCGAAGGAAACGCACCGCCTCCTGGACTTTGCAGCGCACAGAGTTTACCGCCTTTGCCTCTTGCCGCAGCTGAGCAATACGCTTCCGGATATCCAAGAGACCCTGGTGCTTCTGACGTCGTCGGATTAGATAGCCCCGCCAGTAACGCTGTATAACCTTGGCGGCGCGCTTCTGGCGGATGAGGTCCATCATCTCGGGTGTCATCAGGGCCTGGAATCGTTTGCGAGCCATAAAGCCGCGGGCACGTGCCTGGAAGCCCGGCATGGAACAGCGGAGCAGTTGGAAACAATTACGCTGCTCAATCATTAGACGCTTGCCACGGAACTTTTGTTGCAAATGGACTGCAATAGTACGCAGCTGGACAAATTCCTGGCGTGCCTGCTTCATGCTGCGATTAGCACGGAATTTGCGCTGCACCAGGATCACAGAGGATTGGATTAATTGGTAATCCTGTCTCGCCTTTAGCATAGCACAGCGAGCACGAAACCGGCGCTGGATCACTACGGCAGCCCTTCGCTTCATCTCGAATTCCCTGCGCTGCTGACGCATCAGTAAAGTTGCTCTGATAAATGCCTGCATAAGTCGCACTTTGCGGATGGTGCTTAAGAAGATCTCCCGTTGGCGACGAGCCTGCACTGTGGCCCGCCACTTGCGTTGAATGCTCAATGAACTGAGTCGAATCCTTCGGTAGCCCGCTTTGCACAGCCGCATGTCGCGTATACTGCGCCACCATTTCTGCAAGCGGATGACTGCCTGGCGCTGTTTTTGGTAGACTTCAATCTGCTTCCTCATCTCCAGATTGCCGCGGTATCGTCGTTGCACTTTGATAATGGCTTCCCTTTGCTTTTGGTACAAGACCACCTGCTTTTGCATTGCCTTCTTGGCTCTATATCGGGTTTGAATGGTAATAGCTGCCTGTTTCAGCTGGGCGTAACTCTTCAACTGCTTGATCATATTCAGACGAGCTCGGTACCGTCGCTGCAGTGTTATTGCTGCTTGACGCAGTTGTAAGAAACTGTTCCTCTCCCGTTTCCTAAGGAGATGATTACGCCAATGCATCTGCAGGCAGCTCACAGCAGCCTGGGTGCCGCGGTACTTGGCTCGCATGAACCGCATTGATTTTTGAGCATGGAATCTGCGCTGCAGCTTTATGGTAACCTCGCGCAGATGTAGGTACTCCTGGCGCTCCTTTCGCATCTGCAGCAAAGCCCGCCGACGTTTCTGGACTACAAGGGTAACCTTTTTCAGCTGAAGAAACTCGGCTCTTTGCTTTTTCATTTCGCGCTTGGCACGGAACTTGATTTGAATTCGTTTGGTTGTCGTTTGGAGATGAAGGTAGTTCTTCCTTTCTCGACGCATCTGCAGAGTGGCTCTCCAGCGCCTCTGGACATTGATGATACATTTGCGGGTTCTTAAATATGCATTTCTATCCTGGATCATTTGTTGACGCATGCGGTAGCGTTTTTGAACTAGTATTGAAGCATTTCGCAGCCTCAGATAATTTTCCCTCTGTTCGCGCATTTTCATGATGGCCCTCAGTCGCTGTTGCAGGCAGATAACATTTTTTCGCAGGGAATAGTAGTGATTACGATCTATTCTCATCTGGATTGTGGCTTTCCTGTAAGCCTGAACTTTAAGAACGCTGGAACGAAGTGCCAAATAATCAGCGTTGCACTTTCTCATTGAAAGCTTCGCTCGCCAGCGTTGTTGGATATTTATAGCTGCACGCTTTAGTTGCTGGAACTCCTTGCGCTGCTCCAGCATACTCCACTTGCTTCGCATCCTGCGCTGAACAAACATGATGAGGTCCCTCTGGCGCAGGAACTGCTGTCGCTGAATTCTGCCCAGCTGATAGCTTCGCCATTGCATTTGAATATAACTAGCAGCTGCCTGTTGTTTTTGCGATCGCTGAAGTCTGGCTGTTTCCGCCGCCGCCAATAGTTTTTTGGCAAAGAGTCGTCGCCGCCAGATCCGCTGAAGAAAGATCGCAGCCTCTCGGAGCTCCACAAACCGCTGGCGGTGCTGCCTTCCCAGTTGTTGGGCTCGCCACCAGCGCTGGATGGTGATAATACTGTGATAGCTCTGATATAGCTGCTTCTGGGCCAAATACCGACGGGTGAACTTTTGCAGAATTATTGCGGCCTGAGTGCGTTCCGTCTTAAACAACTTCACGTACTTTCTCATCTGGTGGCCACGGAACACGGCCTGAATGACAGTAGCGGCCCGGTGGCGACGCATAAGCTCTTTGTGGCGAATGCGACGCTGGATAACAACGTGCAGCCAGTGACGGCGCCACCATTTCTGGAGCACCGTGGCCGCCGCATGAAACTTGGGCGAGCGGAATTTGTAAATAAGTTGCCAGAGCAGGGAAAGCGTCTTCTCACGATGTCCGTCAACGATGTCTTGGGCGGCGATGTCGCCGCCTAGCTGGAAGTTGGCTTCACCAAGTGCGCCCAGAGCTAGCTTTACATTGAAGATCCGCTGAAGGCGAGAGATGGCTGGCACCCTTAACTGGCGGGTTAGATCATCGCGTAGTAAAATTACCTCCATGACTCGGGTTAGTCTCACGCCATCTCTTAGGTCCACAGCCAAGTTGTTGAAGGCATAATCGAACTCGTCCAAAAATGTTTGGCGGTGCTGTAGAACGTAGCCCAGGCGACGAAGTTCCCGCGTAATATCACCAATGTTGGCGAGCAGCTCCGACGAGAAGCGCAGCAGAATATCCTTGGTCTCTTTATGTGGCGACTTTTTAACAAACAAACAGGGATTGTGCTTGACGATGCGCTTCTGCTTAGCTTGATCGAGGAAAAGCAGCAAAAAGAGGATTTTCTGCAATGAGTGCTTCTTAATGGTCTCCGCGTACTCTTCGGTGAGTGTGTATGCCTTGCTGTACCTCTGCTCCTCACACTTATTCCGGAACAAGCGATTGAGGATAAAGGTGCTGAGGCCTACAATGTCTCGATTAGACTGCATCTGGATCTTCTCGCCAAAGACCACTTCCAGTCCAAGGCGCAGCCAAAGGGGATTGAAGCAAAGCAGCAGCTCAAGTATGGTGCGTTGCATAACTACGTCTAGGTGAAGATTACGATCGCTACGGATGCGCAGAGCTTGCTTGTTGACATATACGGCCACTTTGGAGCATGGCAGGCGCATCTGCTCACTGAAGAAGAGCTCCACAGCCGCCTTACGAAGCGTCTCCAGGCGGTATTTCGTTAGGTAGTTCATAGACTGCTCCTCCTTGGTGGGAGCCACCACGAGCTCTTTGTTGCGCACCTCGTTAAACAGCTTACCAACGTCTATTTTGTTATTTAAATCTGCGTCCAGGTCAGCGGGTATGGAGACAAGGGCATTTAACCACTTTTTAAAGTCAGCTTGATGACGATCCACAGCCTGTTCATCCAAATACATGGTAGATGCCAGAAATGGATCAATTGTCGTAGTTGCTGCAAATGGATCCGGGTTGATGCACGTCTGCATATACAGCTCCGAGTCATAGAGCTTGACGGAAGGCTGAATGCTAGTGTCCCTGACTTTTCGTGGTGTGGCGGGCTTCTTCATCAGTGACATGGTTTGTGCTAGCTTAAACTTCTTGGATTGGGCGTGTGGCCAGGCGTGGGCACTACTGCTTCTTGCAGATGCATTTGCCGGCGCTGCACTTCTGGGCAGAGTAGTGTCCTCAACCCGTTGCTTTTTAGGAGGGGAAATGGCTACAGTTTCATTGCGGTACAATGATTCGTTGCTAGGTGCATCCGAAAAACTCAACTCATGAGAGCGGCGCTTGTGAGGATTCTTCACCGGACTTCCCTTCACCGACTTCCGACCTACTTCATGGAGATTAAAACGACTGGACTGAGCGAGGATCTCACTGTGGTTGAATAGAAACTCCTGCTGGCCGGCCAAACTAGCCTCGCTACTAGAGGAGCTATTCAAGTCTTTGGCCTTTATCTGGATCTGCTGCTCCTGGTAATATCTATTCTGTTCGATCGAGCGGATTTTCATTTCATTTAGATTAGGCATAGACCCTTGAATGGCATACTTAGTTTGTGGCGATAGAAGTGACAAATCTTTCATGGACTCGGAATACTTTCGTAAGGGTGAACCCACCAACTTAATGTCCCTCTTCAGGTCGTGTATGGCGCTCTTCGTGGGCGTCCTAGGTGGACTTGGTCCCTCCTCCTCATGAATACAGGCCAGAGCTCTGGTGTGCGTGGCATGCACAATGGTTGTTGTCTTATTTAGGGGCGTATGCGGTTGTCCATCGATCCTGGAGCAGTCCAAGGTGTCCAACGAAATATTGATAGTCTCGGAATGCTTTACATCGAACGTTTTGTTTGTGGCAGGCTGATCTTCTAGATCATCTGGAGTGATTCGACGCGGCCGCATATCATTAGCACATGATTTTACATTCCCTTTAAGTGTTGGTGTGGGCCAGGCTGCCAGATTGTCCGGGAAAATGGTAGCTTGTCCTTTGCCACGGGTTTCGGTGAGAGGTGTGAATCGCAGATTGTCAATCACGTCGAGTAGGTTTCCTGGCGTCATAGGGCTTAGATTTTCCTTAAGACTGCGAGGCTGTGGTGATATGTATACGGGCTCTTCTTGTGGAGTCTTGTATACATTCTTCTCGACAAGAGGAGCCTGTGGAGGTGGATGTGCCCATGCAGCGGGACGCGAAGGAGCAGTCACTCGCCATGTCTGCTTGGAGGGAGGCGCTGCTGCTGCAGACATGCGCTTCTTTTGCTGCACAGCAGCGGATACCACGCTTTTCATTGTCTTGCCAGCTCCTGTCGGCGATTTCAGCTGCAGGGTCTTGCCGACAGTAGGAAATTTGCGCGGGTTCTTCAGGTAGAAAGGTAAGAGATACATGCAAAAGAGGGTATGTAAGTAAAAGGGGTGGCAAATGCATTTTTTGACTGACCTTGACCGGCTGGTTGCTCTTGGACTTGAGTATGATCATCACCTCCTTTCGGAAGTTGCGGTTGTCTATTAGCTGCAGCGTCTCCTTGCAGGCCACCTCAAGGACGGGGCTCCACACTAGCTCCATGGATACCTCATCTCTTGCAGGCACCGTGTGCTCCATCCACTCCAGGCTTAAGTTGTGCTCCTCCCGGATGGCCTTCATTACCTTGACCTGTAAAACATTGATCAAATAACAGTTGCCAGGCCGTATGCAACCCACTAACCTCGATGTCGTCGTCGCTGGGATTGAGAACGCGCACCTGGCGCCGTGCTGTCTTTGTTATCGGCACATCCTCGAACTGCACAATCGCCTTGGCGGAGAACGGAGCCATGACGACGACGGCGGGCTCGCGTCCTTCGGCGCGCTTCTTTTGCTTTAGGCGCGATGGCGTCACTGTGATCTGTAAGTACCGGTAATCTAGTTATTTCTCGGAAAATTATTGCCGGAGTTCCAAAAAGAGGACTCAACTAACCTCAAAGGCGCTCATTGCAGGGAATGGCCAAAACAGAAATAACTTGAACTAAACAGAAACGGGCTCGCAGCTAACTTAGTGGTCCATTAACACAGCGACTAACTAATCAATTAACACAATTAACGAACAAAAATTAAACAAATTAGAGCGTCGCCGCACAAATCCAAATTCGAACTGAAATTCGAAACGAAGCGACGCCGATACTCGATTGCTTGATTGCTGGAGCAAAGGGCTATCGAACAATTCGACCTATCGATTGTGAAATGTTAGGGGTCTTCAGAATGGTTTTCGATAGACTTAAAAATATAAGGATTACATTTGTCCGCAATTTTTAAACATAAATTATTTAATATGATAAGATCATTCTAAGGAATATTATTTTGTGTAATTTTACATAAATTGTGAGTAACCCAGATGTGTTAACACCACCAATCGATATCCTCAGTGTGAACGTTGCACAGTTTTATAGCGCCAAATTCAAATGTGTATTATCACAGATATAAATATTATGTGCCTTTAAAAATAAAATATAGGGTAAACAAAATGACTCGAAATATCTTTTATTCACAATCTATTTACAAATTTCAACAACAAACATTAAACTCTAAATCCCTTCGCTGGACCTCTCATTTTATCTAAATGAGTCTGCTGGGTGGCAGGAGGTGGTCGCTGCCCGTTTCTGAGGAATACATGCTCTTGAGATAGCCCGGAAAGGGTGTAACCGCGTCGAAATCCTCGCCAACAGAATCTTCCGGTGGATCCACGGCCATGAAGGAGATGGCGAAGCCTCTCAATGAGTTACTCTCGTCCGTTTGGAATCGCAACAGAAGGGTGTCCGAGTTGGAGATTATGATTGGCGGCTTGTGCTTTCCGCAAAATCTGCCGTGGATAGTGTTCATTGAGTAGCCCTCCTCGGTGATCTCCAGATAATCGTAGTCGCATCGCTCCGAGTACTCGATCTCGAAGTGTAGGAAACGGATCTTGACACTGCTTTCCGGGTCTGCCTGAATGCGCCAATCGCAGTACATGTTCCGCTTGTACGGCCTACTGCCGTATCGTGGATGCGAGTAGAAGGTCTGTGAATGATTTGTGGCCCTCAAGTAGCCACCACATTCGGAGACAAAGGTGGCCTTGAAACCCTTTCTCTGAAGACCCGCATCCGTGGCCAGTACCATAAACATCTCATTGGTGGAGGCAATAACGGCATACGGTTCACGTCCACCGCAATAGATGCCCAATGTTGAGCTATTTTCGGAGCGACCATCATAGATAGCCACATAGTCGTAGATGCACTCCTGGTGGCTCTCCACCTCAAAGTCGTGGAATGTCAACTGTATCCGGTGGCCCAGTACGGTCTGAAAATGCCAGTAGCAGTAAATGTTTCTTGGATAATCCTCCGGATAGTTGGGACTCTGCAACACTCCATACGACGTGGTGATCTCGAACTTGCAACGCGTCTCCGTGCAGTTGTGTCCATTTTCAGCCAATGTGTATCCATTGCGGCAGCTGCACTGATAGGATCCAAAGGTGTTTCGGCATCGGTGCTGACAGCCACCATTGTTCATTGAACACTCATCCACATCTGTGGAATAATGATATTATAGATCGTACGTAAATTAATTTTTTTCTGTAAGTTACCTATTACAAACTTGGCCACAAATCCACTTCTCTGGACAGTGCGATCCGAGTAGAACTCCAGCCTGAGGATACTCTGCTCGGAATTCACCACTGGAGGTAGTTCATGACCACAATAAATGCCAATCTTCTTCAGGCGATTATCCCTCATTTTGGAGTATATAATCAGGTAATCATAGTTGCACTTGGTGTAGTGAAACCGTGTGCCCTCCAAATCAAAGTGGGAAAAGTTTAGGAACACCGCGTGATTCGGTGGCGCAACCACTTCCCAAACGCACTGCTTGGAGTTGGGATACACATCCGGATACGATGGTGAGTAGAGCGAGCCATTGGATTTGGTGGCGTCCACGACTCCTCCACACGCGTCCTCGCAGGTCTTTCCATTTGCCTGCAACTCGTATCCCGCTCGACAGCCACATTGGTAGCTACCCAAGGTGTTGATGCACAGGTGCTGGCATCCATGATCCGTGAACTTGCACTCATCCACGTCCAGCATCAAGGCGGCTGAGAATCCCAGCTTTTGCACCGATGAGTCGGATACGAAACGGATGTACATCTGGTTACTGCGGGTTCTAAGTGGATATTCACTTGGTTAGTGATCATTTTTCCTTTGAAAGTAACTTACTTTATGTTGGGCGGCAGTTTATCTCCGCAGAAGCGTCCTATGAGCCGCGAATCACTGTGATTGCCATCCCGTATCTCCACAAAGTCGTAGGCACACCCGTCGTGCTTCTCCAGCTCAAAGCTCTGGAACTTCAGGGCCACCTGGTGGTTATCCGGAGCCGTGATCCGCCACACGCACTCTTTGTCCGGCATGTAGTCCATAGGATAGTTGGGAGAGTCTATGGACTGATCTTTGGTCAGCTTTAAGTCCCCACCACATACCACTGGAATGGAAAAATTAGTTTGTGTTTTTCTTTGAAAAGTTTAAAACTTACCCTCGAATCTCGCCTTGAATCCACGGTAACCTTTGGCTGCATTCCTGTTGACATAGTTGAGAAGCATGCGACTTGTCTGGGTGGTGATGACCTCTCCGCTGACATTTCCGCAGATTCGTCTCACCAGTGGCGATTTGTGCCAGTAACCATCCCTAATCTCCAGGTAATCCTGAGTACAATCGTCGGAGCTCATCAGATGCAGCTGCTGCAGATGCAGGATGACCTTTTCCCCATTGGTGGCCGTGATCCGCCACTCGCAGTTGGTCAGCGAGGCATCGAACTCAGATTCCGCGGACGGATCTTCCCCAGCATCACCACTGCCCTCGAATTCGCTGAGTACTCCATTGCCGGAGTATATAAAGTGTGGACTCACTATATGTCCAGAATTCTGCTGATATGTTCGTCCACAGGAGGCGCACTTATAAAGCAAATTGGCTTGAACAATGTCGCCGCGACTAAGACGCTTCCGCTGACCCAACTCCAAATGGGTTCCGGGTGGAATCCCTATCGGTGTGATGGTATCCAGGTAGGGACTCTTCGAGAACGAGTTCTTCGCATAGTGCATAATGGAGTTAAGATCGTAGGGCAGTAGAGGCAAGTCCACCTCCTCCGGCGAGAGTACATCAAAGTTGTACTCCTGACCCCTCATGATGTTCCCCTTGTTAATCACGATGTGTTTATCTCTGTCACCACGGGCGTGTTCATGGTGAAACCCGATTGTGTGACCCAGTTCATGGATAATAATGCCAAACTTTTCGCAATTACGTCCAATGGAGATGGGCTGGCGTCCATTCCCATTCTTACCCAGAAACGAACAGCAACTATTCGATGGGATATAAATTATAAATTCTCCATAGAACGAATATTAGACTTACCCGCAATTCTTGACTGTAAAGTATATATAGTTTGCATGCAAATTGGGATCCCGCTCCACAAACTTGATGCAGGTGAAGTTCTCCCAGTGGCGCATGGCCTGCTTGAAGAGCGCCTTGTGGGCTCCACTGAAGATGGTATCGATCTCGTAGGGTATGACCCCATAGTCCCAAGTTCGCTCCTTCCTCACGGTCACAGCTCTTCGCCTTCTCTGGATTGGTTGCCCATTTAAAGTGGGTGAGTGACTATGCTGCAGGACATCAACAGCGTCATCGGTCCACAGAAATGGTGGGGGTAATCTCAGAGCGGCTTTGTTCTGCGATTTATGCGACTGCTTCCGGCGTCTCCTGTGTGGGTGGTTGAGATGGGCAGGGAGGGCTTATGAGCTCAGGTATTACTTACGTGCCCAAAGGCAAGCACTCCAGTGGCCAAGGCAAGTGTGTGGGCTAATTGCGCACCATTGTGTGCGGTATAAATCCCAGTGGAACTTACCCCGAATGTTGTCTGGTTGTCTTGAGTTGATAGATATCATCCTTTGGCTCCTTCGGCGGCACCTGTTGTTGGGTAATGCTGAAGATTGTAATTTTAGGTCGGGCCACGTGACTCCACCACTCACCAGTGAAGAATCCAGAATGCCAAAGAAGTCCTCTGGCTGCTCCTTGAAATCAAAATCGCACTCACTCTCGGGCAGCTGACTCAGTCGCCTGCCCTCGGCGTAATCCACCAGAAAAAACATCATCATCCAGAGAGCTCCCACAGAGAGAACAACTAATTTCGCTTTCATTTTCATGGGCATAAGGCGCATTCCTTTCATTGCGTGGGTATTTCTGGGGGCTCGTTCCCTGAAGTTGCTTCAACCAGTTCAAAGTTCTAACTGAGTGCTCGTGGACTGCGATTGCCGAATTATACTGGTGCGCCGACAAGGGTTCCACGGATCGAGTGAGTGAGCAGCAGGTAACAGATCCCAACTCGTAGGGGAATCGGTGGACGAGGGGCGTGGCAGGGCAGGCCGTTGCAGAATCTCGACTGACCGCTCGAAGGGACGGCTCAATAGAAGGAGAGACGAGAGCCATAACCAGACCTGAGTGCTACCCCTCCTCATTGGCGATTCGGGATGACCATTGTCTGCCGCCTGTTGTTTGCATTCAATGGATTTTGATTTGGGTATTCCTGCTCACACCTTGACATTGTCCATCTATACGTGTACGCGTATGTGGCCATCTACCTGGGTCGCTGGCCGGGCTCAGGGGCATTTGCCCAGGATCAGGTGTTGCTTAAGCGGGTTCGTGCCTTTTAGGGCAGGTCATTAATGATCGTAAATCCGCCGCATGAACGAATCGTTTCGCGGTAATTCCACCTTCAAATGCTATTCAAGAGCCATGGCGCTTCTGCCTGGCGTGGCAAGGTGGAACCTAGGGCCATAAATCCATGAGCCCATAAACCCGAAAGTCCGTAAATAACATTCTTCAAACTCGTTTTGTTTTGGTTTTAAAACATAGTTACTATGCAAGTTTTAATATGTATAGATATAATTACGTATTAAGTTGAGTCAAATATCCGAGAGTTGTACATATGCCTGTGTGAAAAATTCAATCCATCTGTAAGGATCCTCCACTTTCGGTGCTTCCGAAGATATGTGTGTATCTCTTTTCTATCCTAACTTCCGTTCTGATTTTGATATGGGCCACCCATTGACTTATGCTAAGATGCCTAAGGAAATGCACTCCATCATTACCATTAAATATGGCACAATATAGAATATAGATATCCGAAAAAAATGAAAATGCGTCAGAGAAAAAAGCAGTCAAATGCAAGGGGGGAAGAGGAATTGCACATTTAGCTACAGAGTCTAGAGAAGTCTAGTCAAAGTACATTACATGTATGACATAGGGGTCTAAGTAATTGCCACCGCAGATCTTAGCCGACTGGAACCTAACAATGTGTGTTTCGAGTGCCTAAAACTAGTATTGGATCTTTGATTATATCCTGGATTTGGCCAGAAGAGTGCGCGTGGAAGATCGGGAAAGTCTGTTTTATGTACGCGACGATATGCCTAAATCTGTTAAATAAATTCCGTTTTAATATATTGTCATGTATTTTGGCGCACGGTCAGTGGTTCCACCATAGCCCTATGCCTTTCCGGAGTAGTACCGTTTGGGCAGACTATATCGGCCACGATACTGCCCATTGAAGACCAGTTGATTGCCGCTGAAGTCGCTGTACTCGTCGGTCTCCTCCTGCGTGTCCTCGATGTAGATGCTCTTCAGTGAGCCCGGAAACGGGGTAACCATCTCGGAGCTGTACGAGTTCTCCACATCCTCGTCGGAGTGGTCATACTCCCCGGAATTGGGCACGGCCACATATGAGGCAGAGAAGCCCTTCATCGGCACCGAACCGTCGGTCTTAAAGCGAACCAGCAGAGAATGTGTCATAGAGTTGATGTCCTGCGGCAGCTGCAGTAAATAATGCTTAGCTTAAATGTTCTCCGGATAAACGAAATAGGTGTACCCACCACATTGCCACAGTACTGTCCGTACATGGGTCCATACTGTCCGTACACATCGTCTATGTCAGAGAACACCTGCACGTAGTCAAAGGTGCAGTTCTCGCTGCTCTCGATGTCGAAGGTGAGGAATATGAGCTGGACGTAGCTGTTGTCCGGCGCCGCGATGGTCCACTCGCAGTCCATGCCGTCGTCATAGTCCTGGTTTCCGAATCGGGCGTGCGAATAGAACTGCTGCACCTGGCTAGTGGCACGCAAGTAGCCCCCACAGGCTGCAAGTAAATTATCGAAATGTTGAAATTGCGGATGGCTTAGGATTTCAACACCATCATACCCGTGGAGTGGGAGGCTGTGAAGCCGTTCTTTTGCTTGTTCTTGTCCGTCTTGAGCACCATGTACATCTGGTTGCTGGTGGAGGAGATGGGGAAGGGAATCTTATCCCCGCAGAAGCGACCCAGGACCGAACTGGACTCAGATTCGCCATCGTAAACTGCCACGTTGTCGTAGGTGCATTCCTGTTAGAAATTCAATGCAAATTACAGGACTTTAAGCTAACTAGCAGAAACTACAGCGAAAAGTACTCAAAGAAGATGTCTTTTCAAGGACGAAACCTATAAATAAACTCATGCTTACCTGATGCGATTCCACGTCGAACTCGTTGAAAATCAGCTTGATGCGGTGCCCCGGCGTGGTTATGAAGTGCCAAACGCAGTCCGCATTTGGGGGATAGGAATCCGGGTAATTGGGACTGAAAATCGTGCCGAAGGGGGCGGAGATCTCGTACTTGCACTCGCCCTCCTTGCAGTCGTGGCCATTCTCGTGCATGGAGTACCCGTTGTGGCACATGCAGATGTAGGATCCAATCGTGTTCCGGCACTCATGCTGACAACCACCATTATTCACGGCACACTCGTCGATGTCCGTGAAGAAGACGGCCGCGAAGCCTGATCTCTGAATGGACTTGTCCGAATGGAACTCCAGTCTCAACGCATTACTCTCGGAGGTGGCCGTAGGCGGAATGCTGGAGCCGCAGAAGGTGCCGATCCTCTTCAGACGATTCTCGCCCAGTTTTGAGTAGACTGTGACCGAATCGTAGCCACAGTCCGATTGCTGATGCGCCGTGCCCTCAAGGTCGAAGTGGGTGAAGTTTAGCGATATCCTGTGCTTCGGTGGCGCCACAATCTCCCAGATGCACTCCTTCAGCAGAGGGTACATCTCGGGGAACGAGGGCGAGGTAATGGTGCCATTCGGATACTCGATGACACCGCCACAGGCATCTTAATAAAAAGGGAAATTTTCAGTTAAAAGCGAAAACGTTAGGGATTCAACTAATTGACTCTTCATTTTTGATTTTGTTTCCTCATTTTCTTAAACAATTTATGCTGAAATTATTTAACCCATGACTAGAATGTTTATACCCATTTCGTATTTTTCCCTGGCAATTATTAACATAAAATGGAATGGAATACAACTCGATTGAACAGCACTTGGGCCGCAATTAACCCACCTTCGCAGTGCTTCTTGTCGCTGTGGAGCTCGAATCCGATGCGGCAGCTGCACTCGTAGCCACCGAGGGTGTTGATGCATTCGTGCTCGCAGCCGTGGTTCTGGGTCTCGCACTCGTCCACCTCCTTCATGAACACGGCCGAGAAGCCCGCCTTCTGCACCGATGTGTCCGACACGAATTTCACGTACATCGAATTGCCACTTGACCTGCAAAGGGACGGCGAACAAAAGCAGAGTTCCTTCGTGTTAAAAGGGGGGGGCGAGGAGAAAGGATTGGCGCCTCTTCAGTGGCACTTACTTCATGTTCGGCGGCGGCTTGTAGCCACAGAAAACGCCAATTAGCGGCGCATCCTGGCCAGGACCGTCCCGGACCTCGACGTAGTCGTAGACACAGCTGTCGTGGTTCTCCACTTCGAAGGACTGGAATTTCAACGCCACCTGGTAGCTTTCGGGCACAGTTATTTTCCACACACATTCCTTGTTGGGCAAATAGTCCAGTGGATAGTTGGGCGACTCCAAACGGCCAACGGCATCGTCCACGGACAACTCGCCACCGCAAACAACTATGGAAACGGAATGTCAGAAATTTGCAGGGACCATTTTCATTCCCCATTTGTGCCCCATTCATTCCACCCACTCACCATCGAACTCCGCCTTGAAGCCCCTGAAGCCCTCGATGCGGTGTGTATTCACATAGGTGAGCAGCATGCGACTGGACTCCGTGCGGATCACCTCCTTGTCCACCTTGCCGCAGAAGCGTCCGATAAGCGGTGACTTCTCGAAGTAGCCATCCCGAATCTCTAGGTAGTCCGTCTCGCAGTTGTTTGACTTAAAGATGTTCTAAGAGGAAATTAGGAAAGTAGATGTGGGATTATAATTTAGTACTAATGGAGGGTTAAGAAATTGACAGATATACATAACAGAATATAATAACTATATACGTCCTTACCATATTCTCCAGTTTCAGTTCCACTCTTTCTCCGTATGTCGCTGTAATCCGCCACTCGCAGTGCTCCGTCTCATTGCTCAAAGCTCCGGCCGTGTAATGAGATGGTGAGGCAAAGATGCCGGAACTCTCCTGAAAGGTTCTTCCGCACTTTGGACACTTGTACAGAAGATTCGCCTGCGCAATGTCACCCTGGCTGAGGCGCAACCGCTGGCCTATTTCAGGACGCTTGCGACCCTTCATCTCGATGGGCAGGATGGTGTCCAGGTAGGTGCCCTTGGAGAAGGTGTTCCGTGCGTAGTGCATAATCGAATCATAGTCGTAGGCCATGCCCAGCGAGTCCACTTCATCGGGGGATAGCATATTGAAGTTATAGTCCTGGCCCTTCATAATGTTGTTATGCTCGATCACCACGTGCTTTTCCCGATCCGGACGCGTGTGCTCGTGCCAGAAGCCCACCACGTGACCCAACTCATGGACCACAATGCCAAATTTATCGCAATTTCTACCAATTGAGATGGCCTGCGGTCCATTTCCACGTTTGCCCACAAATGAGCAGCATCTAGTTGGAAATTTGGGGATTCAATAGAATGATATTTCTGGGACTAACCAGGACACCAAACTTACCCGCAGCTGCGAACCGTGAACACTATGTAATTGGGATGGATCTCCGGGTCGCGCTCTACGAACTTGATACACGTGGAGTTCTCCCAATGGCGCATGGCCAGTTTGAAAAGCGCCTTATGGATGCCACTGAAGTTGCCATCGATCTCGTACGGAATCACCCCATAGTCCCAGATGCGTTCCTTTTTGGCGGTGACAGCACGGGCCACCCGATGACGCAGTGGCTCCTCATCCTTGGACGTTCTGCAGATGGAGGGGGAAGATGTCTTCTTGTTAGATATGGATGATTTTGGAAAGCGACGGGCAAAAAGTTTACGAGGCGTATGCGTAATTTTAATTGCCAACAGTTTTCCATACATTTTTCACTGTTGTTGTATGGCACAACTTTTGGCACGCGAATTTCTATTAAAATTCATAACTTTTAACATGCACAAACACACACAAGCATACACCCACACAACCGCACAATGAGCATTGGGCCTGCGTGAATGGGTGTGTGTATGTGTGCGTGTGAATGAGCTTTTGTTTGTGTCTGTGTGAGCTGCCAAAATGGCTGCTGTTTGTTTAAAGTTTATGCCGAAAAACCTCTGAATGAAAATGGCCAGCAATTTACAGTGAGGCCAGGAAATGGCAGCGGAAACGGATGTGGCGGCGGTGGTTGCCCAAGAAGTAGGGGGGGGGATGTACTCTGTTAACGGAAAGGTGGGAAAAGCTGGTGGGGATTGACCAACTTACTCCGCTTTCAACAAATCCATTTCAGGCACTGACTGCTGTTGGGCCTGCTGCGATTGATTGAATCCTGGCGGGGAATGGTTCACATATTGCGTGGTGCTCTGGCCACGTCGACGATGGTGCTGCTGCTGTCGACGGTGCTTCTTTCGATGGTGGCTCTGGTGGTGCTGGCGGTGCTGCGCCTGCTTCTGGTGGTGCGACTGGTGATGGTGGGCCTCGATGACCGGACGGCTGAGCTCCTCCCTCAATCTCTGCAGCTTGACCTCGTGCTCCAAGTGCTGGTTGCTCCTTCTGCGGGGAAAACCATTGAGTTTAGATTTCAATAAACGAGGTAAAAATAGTTCATAGCAATTCGATTAGGCCAAAAACCAATTAAATGTATCTAATTAATCACACATAAAATTCAAGGAATTCTAACAAATTGAATTTAATGATTTTTAAATAAACACCTAAACTATTATTTGACCCCAAGTTGTACGGCTTTTCCGGCATAAAAAATAATTTTAATGTTTAGCCTTTTCATATGGACTTTTGATACTTAAATTCCGCTTTTGGTACATGTTTTATTTTAAGCAATAAATTAGCTTTTAATGCAATTAGATTAAATATTTTGAAATAAATTGGAATTAAAATGCAACGTGTTTTTAATACGAAATGTATTTTGCATAAATCCTTTATGGAATCTTTATTATGGTTCTGTAATTTTTGGCTTACCGCTGTTTTGGTCCTCGCCTGTGACGCCTCCTCACGACTCCACGGGAATGCAAGAAGTCCACCTCGTCGTCCAACTGCATGCCATTGCCTCCGGCATTGCTGTACACGTGAGCCGGAGTGGATCGCTGCTCCGGCAAGGAAGTGGGCACAATCTGTGACGGCCTCCTCTCGGCCACAAAATTGTTGCCCGAATCGTCCTCGATGTCCTTGTTGTCCGACTGAATCTTGCGTGTGTCCACATTACGGTGCAGCGACTGCGTCTTGTTGCTGAACTTGGGTCCAATCTCGGCCAGCGTCAACCGTGCCGGCTTGTCCGTATGGATTCGCTGCTCCGACGGAGGCAGTACCTCATTCTTGTAGCTGGATGCTTGCGCGTAATCGGAGGGCGATTCCGAACCGGGCTTCACGGGTTCATTGGCACTCTGAGGGATTCAAGAGTTTCAAGACATTTTAAGTACTTCTAAAATTTGCAAATACCAACGACCTCCTACATAAATTTCTACTTGGTAATAATACCAATATTTATAGTCAAATTAGTGAATTCATATATTTAATAATAAAACCTAAGCTTAACTCATCTCTAACTGAAAGACCCTTGCGTATTTCATGCCCCCTTTTATTACTCACCTGACTCTGTGACTGGCTTTGTCCTGCCTTCAGGTTGACCGGACCTGAGCTGGGCAGCTTGGTCTTCTTGCGGATGATGTCGGTGAGGCCCTCCTCCTCCACCTGTAGGCCCTCGTGGTAGACCTCCTGCTTGAGCTTCTCCAGATCCAGCTGGAAGGTGGCATTGAACTTGGTCGGCCCTGAGTTGGCCGCACCGGAAACGGAAGGGGGGTCGTGAACCGGGCTGGGCGAGTCAGCCAGCAGCTGCTCCACCTCCTGGCGCTCCTGCTCCTCGTCGTCGATGGGCGTGTGGGCAACCACCGGGCCGGAATCACCCTCCGGCAGGGCAATGTCGCCCATGAAACCGCCTGCAAGGCCAGAGATAAAGCGATTTAAATTAGAGGCATTATAGCAGTGCTGCTCCCGTCGCCCATAACTTGCAAATTGTTTTTAATTATAAGCGACAAGGCGAAAAGCGTATAAATTTTTATTTTAATTGAAATTTCATGTGGCTCCCGGTCCGCTCATCCGTACACTTGGTTGGCGTTTGGTTAGCTTTCGGGCCGATGCGCCCAGCTGGTAATTTATAATTCGCACCGACAATATCTTCTGGCCCAACTACCCCAACTGACCATCCTGCCCAGAAATAAAATAAAGCCGTGCTGCCCTGACAGTCATTTCGCCAGGCCGTTGGATAGACACACTCTGCATATCCATTTAATCAGTGCATCAGCATCATCATCATCAGCAGGATGGCTGGATGGCTGGAGTCCAGAGTTACTGCCCAGCTGATGCCTTTGTTTGTCCACGCTCCACGCGTCGTATACGCAATGTGCATAAGGGAGTTTATGGCCAGCAGTGGTCGGTAAAAATGGCAGCAGCAACAACGATAACAGTTAACAAGCAAAATATGAAATTGTTGCCCTGTCTGCCTCAGACATGTTAAACAAAATTAATTAAGTGCGTTTGCACATTCAACAACAAAAAAAAAAAGAAAGATAGAAGCTGGGGGAAATAAATAATACCTCATACCGACCAGTACAGACTCTACGTTTAAATGTTCAGGCAGCTTGCCTGTTTAATATTTTAAGCAGATCATTTTAAACCATACTCTCGGCAACATTAATCTTTATTTTTCATGTCAAAACAAGCATTTGCCAGCTCTAAGCATTTGCTCCACATTTTCCCAAATAAGCTTGGTATAGAGCAATTCATTTGCCTATAAAGACTGTCTGAGTGCTCCTGCTGAAATGCTGCTGGTTGGCTGGCTGCTCAGAGCTCTGCTTAATTCAAACATAAATAAAATAAAATTGCATTCATGCTATTTACACGGCTGGCACAGTGAAGCCTGCGCTCGAGTGGATGTGGATCCGAGGCAGTTCATGATAGGGCGGCATTAACGTTAACGCCTTTTGACTTTTGAAGGCCGCTCAACGTGGCCCACATTCCTCCCCTGGATTGCCATTCCCAACTTGCATCACCACTGACTTCATACTCCGCCCTTTTCCCACCACCACGCCTCGCAATTCACCTGCTCCTTCTGTCCACGGAAACTGGTGAGCTCGAATGCTGGGAAACTCCGCTGTGCAGATGCGGATACGGATGCTGGCAATTTGATTATTACAACTGAAGCGGCAAAACCAATCATCTTTGAGTCGCAACTGTGAGTCTAACTTGTTGGTAAGTGGGTCATTCCACGTGGGTGTGTGGGCAGACTGTTAAATCCATTGCCACTTCGATCGCATGCCAATCGGTTGTACACGTATCCAATGGGTAATAATCTTAAATTTGTAGCCTTACGAATAGTAAGTAATCAAACTGGGGAAACGATTTTCCTTCATTTCGATCTTTCCACCTGATAACTATCACTTTATCACTTTTTAGAAGGGATCAGTTACGCAACGAAGGATTTCATAAATATTTTCTATCTAACATATGTTAAACAGCCCCTCAGTTGTAAAGTATGTTCTTTAAGTGCATTTCTCTTTGAAGTGTTCACTGTACTGAGGGTAACCCCTATGCTGAAGCAGCTGAACATGTCTGGATTCCAAGGTTTTGTTACTCCTTCTATGGGTTTTTCGGTTTACTGCTGCGTGTGGTTTTGGCCAAAATTGCAAATTACATATTTATCAAGCTGCAAACGTTTTTTGATTTAGTTCCCGAAAGTGCATCAGAGCATGGCAATCAGAAGGGTAAAAAAATGAAGAAAAAAGTGACTGGACAGCCAAACCACACAGTTTGTTTGGCTGCGATCCAATCAATGTCAATCATACGCACCGTAAACCGAGCTGTGGTCGCCTTGCTGCAATTCGAACAAAAGGAGCAAATAAACAGGAAATGGTGATGGCGCCCCCAAAAATACCCACTAAATGACAGACAGCGCAGCATCGAGACGTCTGTGTTTCTGTCAAGGATCGGAATTATGATTTAATCTGATGTGGGGATCAAAACTCTGGCTGAAATACCAATCCTGTTAGTTAGTTCGCTTGAAATGTGCTGTGAAATCAGAATTAAATTACACGCCATCGAGATTTTTGTGTTCAATCTGCTCACGTTTTCGCCAATTTTCCTACTTGCTCTATTCGCCATTGTTTTTGCTGCATTTGCTGCATGTTGACTTTGAAAACATATCGTATTTACATTTGATTTAACAGTCAAACAAATTTCTAGAATTGCGCAAATATTTACATACACAATCGGAAAATCTGTGCAGTACTGCGAACACGTGTGCCCTTTTGTGAATTAAAAATATATATATACATATATACTTTCGTTCATTTGTTGTATGTACCCTTTGCTTGCGTGGCTGTGCATACATGAAAGTTAAATTTAAAACATAGCAGCCCACATGGCGTATGATTGATTTGAATGCCGGCAAAGAAAAGAGAAATGGTGGCACACAGAAGTTAGACTAGAACCTTTCGAAAGTGGTTACAGCAAAACACGTTTCCCAGTTGGCATTTAATCCAGTTATCGTTTCCAGCCCTCCAAGGAGCAAGGATACGGAGGAGGACTTGGCAGTGAACGTGAATGTGGTAATAAAAAGACGATGCACTCTGCGCAGCTCACAGCAGGCGAGAAAACTTGCCGCATAATGCGTTACAAAGCTCGCAAGATTTGCCACCCGCACAAGAAGAAGTGCTAACAGCACGTTAACCGGGCAAGGAAGGATCAGGGAAAGGACTCCTGAAACGGAAACGGAAAGCAGTCGGTGTGCGTCTGAGTCCGTCTGCAATTTCATTACATTTACGTTAAATGCCTGTTGGCCGTCTCGTCCACTCATCTGACTGGCAGACAAACAGTTCGCACAAGTGAAAGTAATTAAATTTTTGAGCGTCGCCACCTCCCACATAGTCTGCCATCCTGAGTCCAGAGTCCTTCGTCCCTCGTTCCCCGTCCTAGGTCCTTGGTCCTTGTTACTTGGTCCTTAGCCCACCCACATCATTCACACTAACGAACTGACGCACAAAACGTGCCATTTTAGAGGCAATCCGTTTCCGTTCCGAGTCCAGTTGCGCACCCTTTTAACGGCGGCCACAAAAATGTTCAACACATTCTGGCTGCACTTTCCCTTTTCCCTTTTCTCTCTTTCCCCCAAATCCCCTATCTCCCTAAATCCTGGTCACGCAGCGTATGCGTAATGTCTGTCCGCCTGCCCGCCCGCCCACTTTATGAGCTCTACGGCCGGAACTCGCGACTGCCAACTGCCAGTTTAATTAAAAATAAAACCCACCATCGCTCCGGCTGTCCTGCTGCCTGGCTGGTATGGTTCCAACTGATTATTCGCTCTGGGCCACGCTTTATACGTGCGAAAACCAGAAGCAGCAATCCTCAACCCTTGACGCAACGCATCAGTTGTGTGGTGGTAACATTCAGTCCAGAGTCCAGAGTCGTTCGTCCATTTTGTGGGTCAAAAGCAAATAATTGAAGAGAGCACGTCGACTGATTGCCATTGTTGAGGTCAGTTGAGTGCGCTTTCTTTTCACCTTTTTTTTTTCTGTTGGTGCTTGCCTGGTTATTTTTGGGTCCTTTCTTTTTGTTATTTATGGCTTTTGTGCTCTTTGGCGGATGTCAATGGCTGTGTCATAAAATAAAATACGAGTATGTGCGCAAATAAAGCGCAAGCAATTAAACAGCAAAAATACTTGGGGCTCAAAAGGATTGGGGACGAGCACAAAAAATGCTAGTTGATTAGCAGTTTTGGTTGGCATTGAATTTGCTTTGAATGTGACAGTGGTGCCGAATTCAAAAAGCAGCTTAAAAGATTACCAAATTTATAAGTTAGCTTTGAAAGGATTGTAAAGGATGATAAAGACATTAGTCTGATGCATTTCCATTTGTAAAAGTCATATAATATGCTTTTCAATTTTAACAAATTATGGGTATCGGATTTTACAGATTACCATTAATATATTATTACAATTTTTGCTGAATATTTTAGCTTTAAAGTCTGCTTTTCTGCTTCCCACTAACGGTGATAGTGGATTCCCTCGAGCGTTTCCTTTGCAAATCTGCTTAAATCTCGGGGGCTCACGACCCCGTACAAGTAAAATTAGCCTTCAATGGTCAACTGACTGGTTAACCCCGTTGGCTTTCAAATCGCTGCTGGCATTGTAAATATGGCTGTAATTATGCATAATCTGCCATTGAAGAGCGCACATACATATAGCGACCGGAAATGCATGTATGCATATCAGAGTGACCCCCATTCTTCTGTGTGTGCGTGTATGGGACGACTCCATTCCCTATATGTGTGTATGTGTGCGTATTAATTACCGTAGCCATAACAATGAAATTCAATTTACCGGCCACGCCCCGCGGCCATGTTAAATGGGCGGACGGAGAATCCATCATGGCCGGAATTATGTTTTGATAAGCGGCCAGCGAGCAAACAAGCCATAAAACCGGCAAACGGATAGACGAATGGACATTCAGACGATGCCTAAATTAAAGATGAAATCAAGGCAAATAGAGCCGGACGACAAATAAAACACTCGAACACAAAATGGACAGAATCGCATTCGGATGCAGACGGAGCGGCAGGAAGGATGTAGATTGGTCGGAGCGGATGCGGATGTGGATGGGGGAATATATATGGCTGGACAAACTAATCCGACGGCAGCAGAGATTGCATGAGAACCTAGACCATTAGCCAAAAGCAGCAGCGCTGCGAATGCGGATAGTTGCCCCAAAAATGGAGTTGGAGTTTGGAGATGGCCACGATGGTGATGGCAATAGCGATGGCGATGGTGACGAGTGACCCGGCAGGACGTTTTGGATTTGGGCACGATTTAGGCTGTATTTTTTGTTTGCTTTTTATGAGTGTGCCGCTCGGTGAATGAGTTTGGCTCTTGTTTATTTATTCGAAAAACATTCGTACGATGGGAAAGCACTTTGCGAATGCACAGTGCAAGAAATTGAAATAACATATGAATGAAATGTTTAACATAGCTCTCGAACTCTTACTTCATATTCCTAACAGCAATTTAGTTTCTCTCGGTGTACCGACAACTTGAATAAGTTGAAATCGTTGCGCGCTTCGCTGGAGTGTCAAATGATTGAATAAACGAATCAAATCATGTGTGACAAATTTATCTGTGTGTTTCAACGGTTATCTTCGGTGGGCGACTACTGCCGAAATGAATCCTAATGAAATGGAAGCAATTGCCGTTTCTCACTTTGCGTGTCACACCTCAAAATCGGTTGTAGTGCCCCGATGACCACTGTAGGAGTCGGTCAATAGCCCAGACCGGGCTTATGAAACCACTGACTGTCGAAGTCTTGGGTGTGTGTGTGTGCGTGTGCTGCCATGCCTGGACGACTCTCCCTATGCTTCCTCCTCCCTGGACAAACATGCCCACATCCCCAGATCCTCTTTGCCGGCCAAATCGCAGATACTCATAGAACTGATAGAGCCTGGGGGGCAAACAATAGCGGGCCAATGTTTGAGTTAGTGCGCCAGATTTATGATGGACAACTGCGTCGAAATATTTATGCAGCTGTACGGAGCGGTATTTGTGGCCGAACTCCGCATCTATGGCCACTTTGCACCTACGGCAGACACGAAAACTATTTTCCATTGCAGCCGCACAAAAAGTGGGCAAAAAAAAAAAAAAGAAATAAAACGAGAAGCGAGCTCGTTCGCACAAAGCATTTTTAGAAAAAGTTTTTGGCTTGGAGCACGGGAATACAGGAGATATAGGATGAAATATGTATGTATATATACACATATGTGCTGTTCGCATGTGTATTTACTCGGCGCACAGTTTTTCAATTTAAAATGGGGCTGAAAAGAGCAGTCATATTCATTCGCCTGATGTGTGAATATGCTAGTCCATTGGAGTGTGCTTAAGTTGTGTGCGCACTTTCATTCAGTTCACCTACTCAACTCAACTTTTGGTGCCACTTTATTACAGCCAAGTCTGCGGCAGGTTCAATAAACTCGCTCTGCATCTATGTACCACTCATAGCAATGACATCTAGCAGCACCTAACACCTCCCAGCAACACTCTGCACCACCCACTCCACCCACCAGGGAAACCATTTCAAACGACACTTGCAGTTGCATCTGATAATT
Source organism: Drosophila melanogaster (assembly GCF_000001215.4). Classification (NCBI taxonomy): domain Eukaryota; kingdom Metazoa; phylum Arthropoda; class Insecta; order Diptera; family Drosophilidae; genus Drosophila; species Drosophila melanogaster. Next base: position 24,736,401 of record NT_033777.3, on the reverse strand, counting down.
GTGCCATCAACGGTGCAATTGCTTCAAAAGTGTTTCGTTGACGTCGCGTTTATTTTCGTACACTTTTTGCACATTGCCCACAAATGATGTCAAATAAAATGCAGACATTCCAGATATCAGCGTAGTATCTTGTTCATTTGCCTAACGGAATGGCAAACGAATTTAATATCTCTTGTGCCTATTTAAGCAAATGTTGGTAATTGCTTTCAATGTTCTGAATCTAAATGTAACATAATTGGTCTTAAAAAATTGAAGAAGATTTTAAAAGTGCTGTAAAATTTGTATATAAAAGAATATATGAATATATAAGTACTAGTTGCCTAGCACTGCGATATATTTTATTGCAGGAGGAGTAATGTTCTTAAATTGAATAGAAAGTTCTCATGAATTTCACCAACAGCACTTGTTAATTTGTTTTTCTATTTGCTGCCGGATTATTTGTGTTACAAATGAAAGCATGTACAATTTGATGGAATTGTTGTGTTAATGCGGTCCATAGCATTCCGGCCTTGTGGCCATATTTTTGAATTTTGTAAAATACTTCGATGGCATATGGTTCTTTGTGTAAAAACATTTTATTTATACATATTTCGATTTCTGTTTTGGCTGGTGTCAAAGCACTGGCTCTCAAAATCGTAATAAAGCAATTCCGACAATAAAAGGGTTCAACTGCTGCAAATGAAGCTCAATGTTTGCTTGACTGGATTTGGTTCAATTTTATTTCGCCAGCATATGAATTCCGTATTGGATTCTTGGCATTTGCTTTGGCCAAAAAAGAAAAAGAGGCAGAAACAGAAAAAAATTGGGTGAACGCATTCAATTTGTCTTTGGTCTGTCGCTTTCACTCCATTTTCATCATGCTGGGAATGGGACAAAAACAGCGGGTATGCAGAAGATTCAAGGATACGGAAAGTTCAGATGCAAATGGATATCATAAATTGTAGTTCAGATCGGCTTTGGTCATCGGTTTCCAGATTGCCATTTGCCGGGGTTGGATTAATTCGATTTGTATCGCCCCTTTTTCGTATCTGGGCCATCCGAACGCTGGCTTAACAATTAAAATAACATTTACAAATTTAAAATGCGATTTGCATAAATTACGGATTGCCCACAGCTGCAGGCGCTCGCACGACTAAGGATTTATGTATATACAAAAATACAGTACAGTATGGGAGTGTGCGAAGCATGTGTTTGTGTGCCGAAACATAAGCTCCATTTTGTGGCATTATCTGAGCAGCTTTTGAGCTTGTTTGCTTTGCCTGCTTATTTATGCCAATTTGCATAAACAATGATTGCAGCATACAGCCGGCAAGGATAACAAATTCTGGCTAACAGGTTGCTCAGACACAAGGCACTTGTTTGTTTTATGTACGTGTGCATCTACAAATGCTGGCATGTATGCATGTATGCATGTAGGTTGGTGTTTGTTAACTCCTTACACACACAATCACATGCACATGGAACGCCGTGAAGTATGCAGCAAAAAGTTTGGAAATGCATCCTGCTGTCAGCCGACGGCAGAAATTCCGCAACAGTTGTAAAGCAGCAGCCAATCGCCCACATTCATGCCATTCTTGTTGGCATTAATTAATTATGTAAACAGCTTAAATGCAAGTTTATTTTATTTACACATGTTTCTGCTTGTGCCACGAATGTCATTTCAATAAATGCAATTGAAATCAAAAGCAGGGGGCAGATACGGAGTGTAAATTCGGGTGGAGTTTGTAAATGTTCGTCCAACTGTTGCAAAGTATGGGCAAAGCAGGTGCAGCAAATGCAGACAGAGTCATCTCAGCCGGTTCATCCCTTTCAAGGATCTCCGAATCAGCTCACTTCCGATTTTCTAACATTTCCGCAGCTGCATTTCCGTTTTTTGTCCCGGCTCTTGTTCGTCCTGCTTTTACTGCCAAAGCACGAGATTCGCTTTTGAAATCCAGCGATAGCTTTCGCTTCCAAAATGCATGCTGAATCTGCCATCACGCATATAAGCAGTTCTATGAACTTTACATAAATCTATTGTGCAACTTTGAGTCCGGAAAGACTGACAGGCGAAATGAGGTCAACGACTGGGCAAATGTTTTTGTTGGCAAATAAATTAATTTGCCTCACTGATGGATGGCAATTTGTTTGGCATGCCTGCCAGAAAATTGAATTAATTTATGTGTTTATTTGCGTAGATGAAACAAAGTTAAGTATTAAATAGATGTGGTTTTTAATTAAGGGCATACAATGTTCCCCTTCCGAAAACGTTATCCCTGCCATTCTGCCTCCTCATGCGGCTTTGTAAGCTGATCCTGCTGGCTGTTTTGCGGTGAGCATCCCAACAATCTGCGCCTCCAGCACCACTCACCCACCCTGCCACCCAACCGAAAAGCGCCATTCAATTTATGGTATAAATGCCACTTTGCAATATATAAATGAATCTTATCCTTAAATGTGAATATCTTAAAGATATAATTTGCATCGATCATCTATATTAGGCTATATTTATATTCCCAGTGCACTGTGCATGTTCATATCGAGCAATTCCCAGCTGAACTGCACTTGCCTCACCCCTAGATTTATTCCGTCGTTTTAGGAGAGGGAGGGGAGGGTAGTTTCCCTTGGAACACGAACCGTTTCCATCTCCATTCGGTGGCCCCCGCATCCTGCAGCTATATGCATGCAATGCCTTGGAAGTGCCTTTTTATTTGAGAGCGCGAACAGCGGCGTTAGTTTGTTGCCTTTCAGCCGAGCCATTCTGACATTTTGCCATTTCGCTAGAGCAGCATCAATGTGAGTGTGAATCGTGATAGGGGGAATCCCCGCAAGAAAGAGCTGTATGTGTGTGTGCGGTGCGTTGTGGCATGGCATGGTGGGAAATTATTTGCAGTCACTTGGGCAGGTTGTTTGAGTTTTGTGCGCTACACACCGCTCCACTCCACTCCCCTCCGCTCCATTCGCCATCAGCCAGGCCACTTGAAGCCATCGCCGCGATGGCGCCTCCTCCTCCGCCGCCGCCGCCGCCGACGACGACTGACATTTTGGTCGTCCTGGCTTTGCGGTTGTTATTGTGATGCTGTTGTCATCATTACTGTCGTCAACTTGGCTCTGGCTGCACTCCTAGGGAATGCTTGGGCTTTGCCCGCCCATTTGCAGTGCCATTTGCGGTTTGATTTCTGGTTCCTCGCCCACCAGTCACGCCTTGTTTGATGCCCCTAAGCCCAGTTTCCATTGTTCCTGCGGCATTGATGGAACTTTTGTGCACTTGGCTTATGCAAATTAATTAGCGAATCTGCACAAAGCGCAGCGAACAATGCAACGCAACGCATTGTCGCCCATTCGCTGTAAATTCCTTAAAGTGTTGGCCAACATGAATGCATTATGACACGCTACTAAGAATTTATAATGCTAAACGCTTTCGTGTTGCCTACTTATGGGCGCTGCCGCTTCAAAGGGCTTAATTAACTTTCGAGTACTCGCTGGCAATTTTGTTGTTTAACTAAGTCGTGTTAATGCGTGTGTGTGTGTGTGTGTGTGTGAGCGTGCTTGCACTCCGGGGGATTTTCGTTTCTGCGACGCACAGTGCACATTTTTGGCAAATTAAATTTTCGAGTTTCAAATTGCTTCAACTTCAATTGGAAGTTGATTAACAACGAGCTTCCCTCTTTCGTGATCCCACTCCGAAATTCAATTAGGTTGCTTTGTGCGTGCGGAAACCAAGTAAAAATTGTTTATTTTTCTATCCACCGCCCCCCCCCCCTTCCACTGGCCCCTCTCAATCGAATCTATATCTAGATAGCTGCGTGCATTTGCATATATTAGGAAGCCATGTCTTCAGTTTTCAGTCTGTGCACTACAATTCGACTTTGACCCAATTTTTTTTTTTTTTTTTTTTTTGGCCCGACCATTTGCAAACGGCATTGCAAACAATTCAATAATTATGGACTGAGAACGGTATCCCCGGGTAAGCCTACATACTGGCCAGCAGACCCAAGAAAAATCCCAGACCTGATCGATTTTGCAATTACTAAACATGTCCCCCGCAACATGGTCACCGCCGAAGCACTAGCAGATTTATCATCAGATCACTCACCTGTTTTTCTAAATATGCTAACTCGCCCCCACATCGTCGACCCACCGTATAGACTCACAAATTTTAGAACAAACTGGCCAAGGTATCAAAAGTATGTCTGTTCACACATAGAACTAACGACGGCATTATCTACAAAGGAGGATATAGACAAGTCAACGGAAACTCTTGAAAACATTTTAGTTTCGGCTGCAAAGGCTTCAACCCCGCCAGTGACGTATGCAAAACCAAACTACATCAAAACTAATCGCGAAATCGAGCGGCTGGTATTAGATAAACGACGCCTACGAAGGGATTGGCAGTCTAATAGATCACCAATTACTAAGCACATGCTTAAGATAGCCACACGCAGGCTTACCAATGCTCTCAAACAAGAGGAAAAAAACAGCCAACGTTCATATATCGAGCAACTCTCTCCCACCAGCACTAAGTACCCTCTTTGGAGAGCTCACAGAAACCTAAAGACTCCAATAGCGCCAATTATGCCACTCCGAAGTCCCTCTGGCACCTGGTTTCGAAGTGATGAAGAAAGAGCCAGTGCTTTCGCTGACCATTTACAAAATGTATTCCGACCAAATCCCTCTACCAACACATTTATTCTCCCTCCTTTAATAGCAGCCAATCTAGATCCTCAAGAACCCTTTGAATTCCGACCATGTGAACTAGCAAAGGTTATCAAAGAGCAACTGAACCCAAGAAAATCGCCTGGCTACGACCTAATAACTCCAAGAATGCTCATTGAACTCCCAAAGTGTGCTATTCTTCACATCTGCCTGTTGTTCAACGCAATCGCCAAGCTTGGATACTTCCCTCAAAAATGGAAAAAGTCGACCATAGTAATGATTCCAAAGCCAGGAAAAGATAAAACGCAGCCATCATCATATAGACCGATAAGCTTACTAACATGTCTTTCAAAGCTGTTTGAAAAAATGCTACTCCTTCGGATTAGCCCTCATCTTAGAATAAACAACACACTTCCAACACATCAATTTGGCTTTAGAGAAAAACATGGAACCATCGAACAGGTCAACCGAATCACGTCAGAAATTCGTACTGCTTTTGAACATCGAGAATACTGCACAGCCATTTTTCTAGACGTCGCGCAGGCATTTGACAGAGTGTGGCTCGATGGACTTTTGTTTAAAATAATCAAGCTGTTGCCCCAAAACACACATAAGCTACTGAAGTCATACCTATATAACAGAGTGTTTGCAATAAGATGCGATACAAGCACTTCACGCGATTGCGCAATCGAAGCTGGAGTGCCGCAAGGCAGTGTACTGGGTCCAATCTTATACACCCTGTATACGGCGGATTTCCCCATAGACTACAATCTAACAACCTCCACGTTCGCTGATGATACCGCGATACTCAGTCGCTCGAAATGCCCAATAAAAGCCACGGCACTCCTATCCCGACACTTAACATCTGTAGAACGATGGCTTGCCGACTGGAGAATTTCAATAAATGTTCAAAAATGCAAGCAGGTTACCTTTACCTTAAACAAACAAACATGCCCACCACTGGTCTTGAATAACATATGCATTCCACAAGCCGACGAGGTAACATATCTGGGAGTTCATCTGGACAGGCGGCTCACTTGGCGCAAACATATAGAAGCCAAATCGAAACATCTTAAACTTAAAGCAAGGAACCTCCACTGGCTCATAAATGCTCGCTCTCCACTTAGTCTGGAGTTCAAAGCTCTTCTATACAACTCCGTCTTAAAACCTATCTGGACTTATGGCTCCGAGCTGTGGGGCAACGCATCCAGAAGTAACATAGACATTATTCAGCGAGCACAGTCAAGAATTCTGAGAATTATCACTGGAGCGCCGTGGTACCTTCGAAACGAAAACATACACAGAGACCTAAAAATCAAATTAGTAATCGAAGTAATAGCTGAGAAAAAAACGAAGTATAACGAAAAGCTGACCACCCATACAAATCCCCTCGCAAGAAAACTAATCCGAGTATGCAGTCAAAGCCGGCTGCACCGCAACGACCTCCCAGCCCAGCAATAAACTTATTAGGGCATTAATGAAAAAAAAAAAACTATCACTAAGTGAAAGTTAATTAAGTTAGATTAAGATTTGAACACTTATTGTTAGTCTCTTAACACAAAGGGAAGATTCAATAAATAATAAAAAATTAATAAAAAAAAAAAAAAAAAAAAAAAAAAGAGAACGGTAGTGAAAAATTCCCCGAGGCGCTGATGATTGATTGGAAGTGAAATCGGGCTGGAAAAGTTTGGGGAACCACACGAAAATGGTTGATCTATGTGGCGGTGTGACCTATCTGGCAATCGAAGCGCCAGACATCGACCTTCACGGGACCAACGAGAGTAATTTACCCAAATGGGGGAAACGCAATGCTCATAAAAGGGAGTTGATGAGTTCGTAAAAGCCCATAAATGGCATAATGGTACAGGCATAACAACAAATCATTTGCATTTTAAAACAATATACATTCCGCGAGAGCTGATATAGAAAAGCGCTTTAACATTGCAATTTAAAGAACAAACGTTTAACATATTTGTTTTATTTTGAAAACAATGCGAATTCCCAGCAATGAAATGTTAAATACTTTTGGAATTGATGTAATCAGCCAAAGGGTTAAGTACAATTAACTTTACTAATTGAATGTTTACACCGCTGTTTTAATCGGCATGAATTAATATCGCCAAAGCTGCTTATAAATAATCATATAAGTTAATTTTTTTTTAATGCTCAAACTAAAGCCCCTTAATATAATCCAAAATGCGGAATAAAGACGGGGATATTCAAACACTTGACATCGCATTGGCAATGATGATAGTTAGTGCGGAAGTCGTTTGCCGTTCAATATACGCATACTTTGGAGAGGATTCCGCCCGAGGAATGTCTGTCCTTGACTGGGTTTTTGGCATTCGATGGATGGCGGACGGGCGGTTGCCACCCGCAGGGGGTGCTCAACTTTTTGACAATTGATGTGAGCAAATACTTATAGATGGACCCGCAGATAAACTTGCCATCTACCACATCGAGGCAGACAAATTGCAATCGAAGCCGGTGCTTCTGCCCTTGGCAGACACAAGCGCCGACTTAAGCTCCGACCAGGATGCGGATACGGATGCGAATGCGGGGATCCTTGTCCGGACAAGCAGAGGTGGGTGAATAGGAGCCATTGATACGTTGGCGACGCATTCGTTTTCGCATTGCTCTCGCAGTCAATTTCCTTACATCTTCCCTTGGTTTTTTATTATTTCCCTTCTGTGTGTGTGTTTTTTTTTTTTTTTGTGCAAACTAAGGTAAATTCAATTGAATCGAGCTGATCGGAAGGCAGGATGAGCACAAGTAGACGTAGCATGCCACAATAGCGCTTAATTTCGAGCGCTGCAACAAGCGGCTGACAGGGGCTTTTCCGGGGGGCTGGATGCCAAGTGCTGGTGAGTGGGGTGGGGTGGTCTCGGTGGTGGCCATAAATAATGTTGAGTGGGTTGGGATGCGATGGACTGGGATAAGGAGGGGTGGCTCTGGATGGAGCTGAGACACTTCCACGTGTGTGTAGCTGTCTGCGTCTCGAGTTAACAAGACTTTTCGCTTTTACTCAAACTCGCTGGATAACACAATTTTCAAAGCTTTTGTCTTGCCACGACTTGACTGGGGTATCGGTGAAATCTCATATAGATATGCACTGAGAGAAATACTTGCCGGCAGTTAGCTTGAAAGAAGAACTAACTTTAGCTTTATTCCTCTTTGAGTTATTATTAAAATGACATATATTCCTAACTTCAAGCCTATATTTTAAGTGTATAACTTAAGATTTTTCTTTATAAAACGTATATATATATTCCTTGCTGTGTAAATATATAGATTCGGGGCTTAGAGATTGGCTCACGGCGGAGTTGAATCAACGCCGAGGCAAGGCAAATGCTAAGCCATTTCCGTGACCCGTGGCAAGCGGAATATGGAATGTGGAATCAGGAGGAATCTGGGATATGTGCACCCTAACCCGTACTCACCCGCCTTGCAGGGATCCATGTCAATGTCTCCGGATACCTTTGGTGTCACATGCAGTCGCATCAGCTGCTCGATGGTGTATTTGCTGCGGTATGGACGACGCAGCCGTCGGATTGTGCCCAGATATGCGTCAAATTGTTGCCGATGCTCGAGGTGCTGGTGCTTTAGCCCCTCATCCTCATCCTCATCGACATCCTCATCCTCGTCAACAGCCCTATCTGAACCCGATAGCCGTTGAAGTACACTCCCATCGACGGTAGGTTCCCGCCTGTGGGCATTTTCAGTTGCCACCTGATCTACGGATGCAGGAACTGGTGCAGGAGCCGGGGCGGGTAGTCCTCGATGCGGCCTGGGGTTCTTGGCGTGCACCGAAATGAGCACCACCAGCAGACCGGTGGCCAGGAGCAGGACGCAGTTCGTCCAGCTGACGCCCAGGGGCGTGCCACGCCTCCTACGCATTGCAGTGGCTTCAAATTCTTGTGTACTTTGAAGTCTTCGGTTTGTGATTTTAGGTTTTGTTGCTCTTTCCTCGTTTCGTGACCACTGACCACGTTTGGACTGAGATGTGCCTACCTATCTGCTCTTAGTATAATTTCTGCATTTTCGATTAGCACGTGCCGGGCCTGCAATGAAAATAGTTAAACAAGAAGGGGAAACGCATTGATTAGATTGTGGAATGAGTTGGAGGCGGATTCATTCAGTTTAGTACCAGACTCAGTGGAACTGAGTGACACTGACTCTGTGTGTGCACTATTATTATATTATTATGTTGTTTACGTTCATGGCTGTTTAAACCCACTGATAACCCTTTGTTTCAAGTATTAGTTTACTATTTTTTTTTACTTAAAAGCAAGGTGCAATCAAATTGTTATGAATGTAAGGTCTTGTCATATTTAATATTTATTTTTTTTTTAACCTTTCAAAATAAGTATGACTAATACACATTTTTATCAAACTCCCAAGTGAATCGTATGTTATACTCCCTTGTTTTTAGCTGCTATATAGTCTATAGGTCTGTGTTCCCAAGCCCCCGGTGAACCGAAGATAACCCTTTGTCCCATTCGAATTGACCCACACTTTCTGGAGATAAGCTCGCTGGATTTCGTTTTTTCATGGCCCTGAAATAATTGTATTTTTTTTTTTTGTTTGGCGGAAATAAACGGCGTACTTTCACACACATTGATGGGTAAATACAAAGCTGAATTGTGCTGGGGATTAAACTGCGAAAATGCAGATCGAAATCGGCAGTAGTAACATTACCATTCGGCTGGGGGAAAGCAATTTACTTATGCATTCCCAATCGGGGTTATCTTGCCTGCTGTGCCGGCATTCATTTGCAATTTGAATGCGAACTCTGGCTGGGAAATGTCAACCTCACGGATGCAGTTGCTAATTCCGAAATGAGGCATCCAATGCAATCGATGCGAGACACAGGGGCAAACACACAGAGTTTTGGCCTCATCAATATGGGTTTATATTAGACAAAATGTGTATCCGGCAGATAATCTCAATCTGTGCACACCCGGTGTCTTATTTACATATGTATCTTATGGCATATACATATTTAAGTGTATATGAAACCAACATCTGTGCCTTGGGCGATCATAAAACTCGGGTATCTGAACTACGAACAAAGGAGGTGCAAAATCCAACAGATGGGCGGAAAACGGGGGCGAGTGAAGGAAGTCGACTTAGACGATAATGGTCAGGCAGTAAGCCCGTAAAACCAGGACAGGTAGGAGCAGGACTTGCCCCTGCCGCTCCTTAACTTAGCACTCAATTAATTTGCAGGCGAAACTCTGAAAGGCAGGCACCTTTGCTGCAATCCACAATAACAGGTAATTAAAAATCGCTTAGCCCCGAAAACCCCGAGCAATTCACAAAACCTTTTCAATTAACTTGAAGTTTGACCAAAACCATTGTCATCAGGCTGTTTTCCTGCTGCTGTTGCTGCTACTGATTTTCCCCAGCAATTGTGGCAATTTCATTAAATCATTTCATTTCCGGCCCCCGCTCAAACAAAACAAATCAAGGACTCGCCTGGCTTTTTATGGCAAATTAAGTTGCCTTTTGTGTGGTGGTGGTGGTGGTGGTTATGATGGTGGTGGTGATGGCGGTGGTGGCAACTAGCAAATAAAGGCAAACACCACACAGACAATTCCACGGACGAAACCTTGGACAGAAAGTTTTTGCAGCCAAGCAAAACAGTTGCGAAGCGAAGCGAGGCAAAAGGAGTGCAACATATTTTCTTAATTTCATTTCGTTTAATTTCACCCAACCAAGAAGGAGCAGCAGGAGCTATTTCTGCAGGGAAATGGCGTTCGAATGGGGGAATGAGGAAAGGGAAACCCCCGAGCAGCCATTTCCATAATCCACGTTCGCATAATTACGTATACGCCGCATGGGACCAACGGCAGGGACGAGAATGATGATGACGGCGCCGTTCTTGTTGCCGCCGTCTCATTTAAGCGAAATTAAAAATTCAATTGATAAATTCCAAACTAAATAAGCAGTGGTGGTGGGCCCGAGGTGGGTGGCAAGTTAACTTGAAATGTACGTCCCTCTTGCGATTTTTTTTTTCTTTTGTTGTCTTTGTTGCCACGTCTCTGGCAGCAAATTGAAAATCGTTGAAAAGTATGTTAATTGGCTAAAGTGAAAGCGCCTTCCACTTTGCCATTTTCCAGCCACTTTGCTCATTATGGAATTTGTGCGGACCTCATCATTCCCATTTCCATGCCCATTCTCATGAACTTCCTCCTCCGCTCTTATCGCACCCACATGGATTTCGGTAGGTGCATTCTTATCAGAGTTCTAGGTCAATTCGTTAGCGTAAACAAATGGCAATTTTACTACGTAATAGCTGACAAAAACAAATAAGTGTTCTTTCTATTCGTCAAAGTGCACGTTGAGTCCCCTCGATATTCGCACTTAAACGCTTAAAGATGTCATTTTCAAATGGCACGCACCATTTACTTTTAGTTTAATTAGATGCGATAAGAGTGCCAGGCAGCAGATATCCAGATATCCTGGCAGCCCAACATCCTGGCATTCTGGCATCCTGGCATACTTGCTCCTCCTCGCAACGAGGCCATCAATCAGGCTTGTCAAGTGCTCGCAACTTTCCAACTACAAGAGCTGACAATGACAAGCGTCAAGTGGCTGGGGAATCCTTGTTTTCCAGCCGGGGCGGTTCCGATTCTCAGTCTCTGATTTGGAGTAGCACTAGACGGGGAATCAGCACCAGCAGCCAACTTGCGCCCACCCTCGAAGTCTCTGGCGTTTTTAGTGTTTTACAAGAGCAAATCCTGACAGGACTCGCTGTGGAAGCTCTTTGTTTGCCTAATTTTGATTTTCTCCGTTTGACAGTTGACATTTGCAGTTGCAAGCTATACGGCAAAAGATATGAATTGAAATGGCTCTCAAATGAATTTTAAAGAAGGATTCAGCATGACTGCGGGCAAACAGAGTTGTTGTTTAGCTCAGTGCCAAGCACTTTGCGACTTTTCGCATTTCTGGACCATTTTCGGCAGCACTCAAGGACATCGAAATGCAGACCACGACTTGGCTAACAAGTGGGCGGAGCAGCAGGACTACGAGCCTCAATTTGGCAACAACTTAATTTCAATTACAGACGCAAAGGCTAGGCCAGCCGAAATGGTATAATGAATGGGGTGACCAGCCCGGGGGCTCAGAGGATCCTTCTGCTTCTGCTGCGGCCGACTTTTATGCGATTTAAAATGCTTCACAAGCGCAAAATGCAGCGAGGCGACTGAACTAACAACAAACAAGCAAACAAACAGACAACCAGATGGGATGATGGCATGACGGAGGGGGATAGCAGGCCAGAGGCCAGGGCACCGAGAGGATGAGGACCCCAAAGGGCAGGACCAGAACCAGAACGAATCCAAAGCCAACGGCAAATAATTAAACTTGGCTGCCTGGCACCTGTGGCCCTTGTACGCCGGTTCAGACCATGGCCAAAAACCCACCCACCCACTTCCCAATGCCCACACCCTTCTTCCTTCAGGCGGTACATCCGTATATCCTGGCCACTGGCTCCTGGCTGCTGTATCCTGCAGCACAGTACAAACGAAATGAGCGGGTGGTCGGGTCGAGTCCTGATTATTTAGCAGCTCGGCATGTGAATGTAAATAAAGTTCAGCCATAAAATACCCCGCAGACAGATAGACAGCCACCCTCCCACTTTTGGGGTCATAATCTGCAACAGAAACAGGACGAAGGTCGATGCAAATAACCAGTGGTCGCCGGAGCAGCAGGATGAACTGAGGCCCAGCGATGCCGTGAAGGGCCTGCGCTTTATTTATAAACCGTGCTAGCAGGAACCGGCACTAAAGTTAAGAAATAATTAATACTAACAACGACGAATGACGAGCGTTGTGTGGCCAGAGGAATCAGTACCCAACACGGCCCATTGGAGACCAGGGATGCGCCTCACCTTGGCATCCCAGTACAGCGTAACCCATCTCATTTCATCATCATCCCTGCAGCCACCCTGCTGTTATTTCGGGTCATGAATAACAATTGCCAGAGAGAAACCAACAGAGGAGCAGGCATCCTACAGAAATATGGCGGCAAAGATTTCTTTTTATGGTGATTGCGTGGGAAAATTGTTGGCAATGGGCTACAAGGCCTGGCAGGCCGGCGATAAAATATGAAAAGAATAAAAGCGTAAAGCAGCTCCCCCAATGCAAATATGAAAAGCGAGTGAAATCCTTTTAATTTGGCAAATAAAAAAGGGCGACTGGGCCAACAAATTCCAGCGAGAAAATGCCCCCCGTTGAGCAAACTGGCGACTTAACTTCTTGCTTGTAAATGCGTGCAAGTGAAAACGATCCGAGAAAACTGACGGCCAGTGAAAAGTTTGTGGCCCAAGTTGGGCTTTGGCCAACTAAAAAGTGGCGAAACCACGGCCAAGGCAATCGAAGCCATTGAGAGCTCAATGAATAGCTTTGCAACGAGGCAAATCTATAAGATATCCTTGACCCTTAAGAATGCCTCAAGATTTCCCGTTTCACTACCACTACTGAACTACCCAATTAGTCTATCGTGCAGACTTTGAAATATGACAAAAAGTGGAAATACTCATAAATTAGTCTCAAGCAAGTAAGTGAAATATAAAATCTGCTTAGTCTTTAATTAATTACACATGGAATGGGGCCACAGCAACGACGACAGTATTCAGCCAACTGGAAGTGGAGCCACTCACCCACACTCATCCCCAGTCAGGCAGACAAACAAGCACTTGCGACATATCATTAACTTTGCTTTATAGCAACCGAAATTGGGAAGAAACCAAGTGATTCGGAGGGAAGGGGGTGCAGAAAAAGTGGCGTGGCAAAAGATGAAGTAAAAATACAGAAGAAGTAGCTTGGGGTGACACTTTCAATGGCAGGGTGCTCCTGTTCTCGAGGACTTTGGAGGAGGATGTGGATGCGACGGCTGCTTGTTAGCAGGATGGTGTCAGCTGTTGTGCCTACATAGGGAAAAATATTTGTATTTCATGGGATCTTACACTGAGAAAATTCAGCGAGCAAACTAATAACGTGCAAGATGTATAAAAGGACAGGAACTTTTGGGTATTTTTCGCAAGTTAATAGTAAATAACTATGATTGAGCCATTTGAAGAATATAGAGACCTATATTTTTATAAATTTTTTTGTTATGTGTAATAAAGACCCTTTCCAAAAAGCCCCCCAATTCATGGCTGCTGTAGCAGATACAGAATACTTAGTAATATCCATAAAATAACTCAAATCTCTTTTGCAGATTTGCCACCCCGCCTGGTTGGCAGGTAAATTTGGGGTTTAATAATGCCTGTGGTCTATCCGGCGTCAAGTGCAGTTATCTTCGGCTGTCCACCTTTTAGATACCTTTTAGATGCCTCCACAGCTCCTCGAACTTAATTCGCTTTTAATTTTTACCCTGCTGCGACAGCTAAAAATGCGGAAAAATCCCCATTGCCATGGCAAAAAAAGAAGAAGACGGAATATAATAAAGTGGAGAACAAGAACCGAAAAATACAGCAGAAATTTGTTAAGCAGGCGCTATCAGTCTGAAGTGCGTGTTCCAGGAAGATGAGGGATGTGGAAGATCTGGGTTCTGGGATGTGGGATGCGGAAACCCAGGGGCTGACAAAGGCAAAAGGAAGTGGACGAGGTGTCCTGGGAAAGGGAATCCAAATGAATTCTATTCAAAGCGCTGCTGCCACAAAATATGAAATGAAATGTTGTCGCTGGGGAGCGAAGGGGGAGGGTGGTGGAGAAATGTTGTTAAGAAATGCATACGCGGGCAATTTTTATTCCTTGCTGTACTGTCCTGTTGGTCCTTCGTCCTGAGAGGGAAGGGCGAGGGAAAGATCCTGCTGCTTAAACACGAAATGCTTAATGGCCAAGTTGCCACAAAACGTTTGCCAGACAAGGGCCAACTCACTGGAGCAAAAATGAAATGCGTTTTCTGGCTCCCAAGGACGAAGGACCTTCCCGTCTGTATGTCTGCCTATGTGTGTGTGTGGGTGTGCTTATTGGAGCGTAAGCAGCCTGGGCAACAATATCAATATGCGTCTTTTGTGCCAAAGCATTTCCCCGCTAACAATTCTACGCCACCGGAAGTTGATATTCTGGCAACCGGAAGTGTTAGGTGTACCGCCCCAGCCCCCCCCCCCCACTCCTCCACAAACTCAATTCAAAAATTTCATATTTTCCATTTCATATTCTTCCACCTTTCTCTACGCATAAATTTCCATCAGCTTCCATTCGGCTGGCACACAAACAAACAAAGTACGCACTGCGCAGCATATGAAAAAGTTCCGAAGACGAGCAGGCAATGCAACCAAAGCAAATTAAGGCTGATGTCTGCCTTCCTGGACCATTTTGGCCTGCCTTTAATTGCCGTCGAAGATCGAGGATCGTTGGTCAAAACAAAGGGGAACATAAAAAAAGAGTAGACTGACTGCCGGGGAAAAAATAAATCAATAAAAGGCCAGACAAGATGAGTTGGGTACACAGAGATCGAGTTCGTTGCCATCGCATAGGAATTCCCTACTATTTCGCGGCTTTTCGCGGCCACCTTGACTTTCGCAATTGTTCCGTATTGCAAAAAAAAAAGAAAAAACAAACAAACAAAATAAGACACACATGTCTGTGCGACACAAAGCGAAATCAGAAATGATTCTATTTTAATTATGCCGGCGGCCTTTAGATTGCCAATTGACGAGATATGTGCTGCGTCTTAACGACGGAATGAAAAGCGGAAAAGTGGAAACCGCACGGCGAAGATAATAGTGTGTGTGTGGCAGTGTGCCTGTGTGTGGTCGCGTAAAACGCAGAACACCCACCAATAATAATCAAGCGATGCTGGTGGTGCTGAAAATCCGGCGGAGACGGGCCGGGGGATTCTCACTGCTGCACACACCGCGTGCCGTTTTTTATTTATAGCCATTCGAATGCTGCGCTCCTATCAGCAGCAACAGCAGCAACAAAGAAGCAACACCTTCAGCCATAGAAACAGCAGCAACATATGAGATTGCAGCAACAGCGGTAACTAAAAAAGTTGCAGCAACATACGCGATAGCAGCAGCAACATTGACATCAGCAGCCGCTTTGGAAACAGCAGCAGCACAAGAGACAGTAGCAACACATGTGACAGCAGCAACAGCAACTATGGAAACAGCTGTAACACATGCAGCAGCAACATATACAGCAGCAACGACAACAGACAGCAGCAGCAGCATCCTCAACAAAAACAGCGTGTTTACTTAACTTATTGTCGTTGGGCGCGGGAAACCAGAGAAATGAATAATAATAAACATGTTCAACGCAAAACCAAAGATCAGGGCAGACACTGATAACGCTGATTTCAATGCACACACACAAAACGATCGTAATCGAATTTCAATCGAGTACGAAGATCACGAGGACAAAATCAGTAATTGGAGGAGCGAAAACCCTTGAATTCACTTGTTGAGTTAGTTAAGTTGCGCTCGCAAATGATGCGAAACTCTGCCGAAATCTCAGCATCCCTTGCAGGTAGAAATATTAAAGGGGTCCTCTTTTTTTTTTGGCCAAACCAATTCGAAACAAGACACTCACTCACTTCACTGGCCAATAAATTTATCCTGCTGCCCTTTGCGGATATTTGCGTTTGGCCATTTGACTCAAACAAGTTTGTTGCCAATATTCTTTTGTTTCGCGACACCGATTCCGAGTTTACAGCGAAAGCACGTCCGTTCACGACCGAAGTTGCTCGCGATTTGAGAACATAAACAGAGCAGACAGATAAACCGAGTCCAAGTCCAAACTGTTCCCACCAAGAGCATGCGCCGAGAACAACTGCGGAAAAGTGCCCAACAGGCGGCTGCGTTTGAACTGCCGCCCCGACGGACGAAAACAAAGGCCACGAATTCACGGGGCCAGTGTCCCTTAGCCAGATCAAAGATCTCCGCGAAGAACTTACATATTTAATTTGTTTACTTTCAAATTTCGAACGATTTTAAACCATTTGTAAGGAAAGCCCTTATTAACTCTTTTCTTATGTTAATTATCATATGAATACTATTTACGAATCACTTACCATAATAGTAACATTTTAAATGGTTAAATACACATAAAATGGTTATCAAGTTATTTCCAATTTTAAACTAATGCCCGTTACAGCCGGCGACGAACAACCCTGGCACAAACGTATCGATAAGAACAGAACTGGTCCCAGGCTATCGGTGCTTGGAAAACATCGGATATCGATGTAGCGCCATTCTTAAACATTGATTTGGTATTTATTTAATATCAACTTTTTTAATGTTTAATCAGAAAACAGTATTTAATATCAAACCAATAGAATTATGATTTTGCTTGAAGCGTAAGGCAAATTTCCCAAAAAGCCATATTGCTTATATATTGTCATATAATGGTATAAAAAGGTATTTATTTTAAAGCTTCCAGGTATTTTCTATCGTTATCGGTGCGGTCACGCTGTGTTAAACTATTTTTGGCAGGCACGGAAATTTTTCTCGCATTAATTGTTGAAATAGAATGACTCAAAAGTGCGAGACAACCAACTGCGGCAAGGATGCGACCCTGCAGTGTCCCACCTGCCTAAAGTTGGGCATCAAGGGCTCATTTTTCTGCTCGCAGCCGTGCTTCAAAGGATTCTGGAAGGAGCACAAGGCGATTCATGCTTTAGCAGGTCAGTTTTAGAAAGTCTTGTTCCTAATGAGTTGGATTGCAATGAAACCATATAATTCTCTTGACTCAGCCGGTGCCTCGAACTCTGCCGAACAGGATGGAGCCTACAATCCATGGCCACATTTCCGCTTCACCGGCAAGCTCCGCCCGTTCCCACAGACTCCCAAGCGAACAGTTCCGAACGCCATACAACGTCCAGATTACGCCGATCATCCAGCAGGACGTTCACTCTCGGAGGAAGCACTGCGGGGCACCAAGATTAAGGTGCTGGACGACGAGGAGATCGAGGGCATGCGAGTGGCCGGCAGATTGGGTCGAGAATGCTTGGATGAGGGTGCCAAAGCCGTGGAGGTGGGCATCACCACCGACGAACTGGATCGTTTGGTCCACGAGGCCGCCATCGAACGGGAGTGCTATCCGTCGCCCCTCAACTACTACAACTTCCCCAAGTCCTGTTGCACATCGGTCAACGAGGTGATTTGCCACGGCATCCCCGATCAGCGTCCTCTACAGGATGGAGATCTATGTAACATCGATGTGACCGTCTATCATCGCGGCTTCCATGGTGATCTCAACGAGACCTTCTTTGTGGGCAATGTCTCGGAGAAGCACAAGAAACTGGTGCAGGTCACCCACGAGGCGCTCAGCAAGGCCATTGAGTTCGTGCGTCCGGGTGAAAAGTATCGCGATATTGGCAACGTGATCCAAAAGTATGTGGCACCACATGGATTCAGCGTGGTGCGCAGCTATTGCGGTCATGGCATTCACCGTGTTTTCCACACAGCTCCCAATGTGCCTCACTATGCCAGTAAGTTTTCGAGCTGGCTAAAAGTACTTTGAATATTATTAATGTCCTTACTTTGCAGAAAACTCTGCCGTAGGAGTAATGGCCCCTGGCCACTGCTTCACCATCGAGCCCATGATCTCCGTTGGCGTCCAGAAGGCTGAAACCTGGCCAGATGACTGGACTGCTGTGACCGCCGATGGCCTGTACTCCGCCCAGTTTGAGCAGACACTGCTGGTCAACGAAACCGGATGCGAGATTCTCACCAAGCGTCGCGAGAACAACGGACAGCCGTGGTTCATGGACAAGATGTGAGGGTCGACCAACTTGGGCTAATACATAACTTCTAGGGCTATCGATCAAGCTTTAATTTGTAATTTTACAATAAAATCTAGAGTTTTTATTCCCAAGTCCAGTTTGGATGGTTTCCATTGTGCCGTTCACTTCTCCAGAGGAGCATAGTTGAGCAGTTTTTCGATAAGATCCACGTGGCCCAGGAGCATGCGACGGCAGCAGTACCTCTTTAGACCCAAAGCATCCAGGGCATCTCTGGGATTGGATTGTAAGATATAATATATATATATTATATGATGAAATGCGGCGTGGAAAGGAGACTTTCCCGCGTGACTTACCCTTCGGTGTATTCCGCTTGCAGGAGACCCAAATACGACTCCCACTTGTTGCCAATGACCTTGCCGCAGGTGAAACAACGGATTGGAATAATCATTTTGTAGATCAGGCTCTAATTCTTAGTTAAATCACGAAAAATGTGCAATCACAACAATGTTTTTGGTAAAATGTGTTTTTACTTGTCATGAGTGTGACCAGAGTGCAGTTGTATTTTTATCTCACCAGCATTACAATGTATCGATAACACAAAAACTTATATCCATTCAAAAAGAACGCTAACGAATATTTGAATAAATTAATGGTTATTTTTATTAACTACCGACTGCTCGCTACATGAATGCGTTTTTTACAAATGAGTGTGTAAATAAATATTTTTGAACAGCGTCGAAGACTAAAAGTGCGTTAACTAATTACTGCTGGCCGTGAGATGCTCGCCGGCCACTTCGACGGAGGTGGATACCTCGAACAAATCTTTGGCTGACTCCTCGCTGTCGCCGTCGTTCCGACCCGCACTGGACACATCCTCCACCGTGCCCTTTTTCACATCATCCGATCTCTTTTGCAGTCGCTATACAAGGAAAGTCTCAAATGTTAGCATACGGAAGAATTTCTTGTCTAATTTTACCTACCGATTCGGCGGCCTCCTCGTCGGGCACAAAGATGCGAAGTGGCGTGTTGGCGCCAAGTTGCTGCTGCACCAATCGCTGGTGCTCCTCGAATGCACTTGCTGCTGGATCCTGAGCCACCTGCTGCTGCTGCTGCTGTTGCAGCTGCTGCGGCGGATGGTGCTGCACTGGTTGCTGCAACTGCTGTTGCTGCTGCTGCAATTGCAAGAGCTGCAACTGATGCTGCTGGTGTTGCTGCTGCAAGTGTTGCTCCTGTGCCTGTGCCTGCAGTTCCTCGAACTGCTGCTGTTGCTGCTGCTGGTACTGCGCCTGAGCCCTCAGCTCCTCCAGATGCAGCTGATGCTGCTGCTGTTGCTCCTGGGCCTGCGCCTTAAGCTCCTCCAGATGCAACTGCTGCTGCTTTTGCAGCTCAATGGCGGCTTGCTCTGTTTCCAGTTGCTGTCGACGTGCCTCCTCCTCTGCGTAGGCCTGCAGCAATTGGGAAGAGTCGTGGGCATGGCCATAGAAGTTGGACACCACGAAGCCACCTTCCGGAACGGAGGCAGTGACCGCTGACGCCACATTGGGCAGGTGGAAGGAGGCCGTCTCGTAGGCACCCTCATTGGGATCACCCAGTGCCGGAGCGGCAATAAGAGCAGCATATTGTGGCGCCGAATCAAGTACAGGATGGATGTTGTGATGTGGATCCTTGGCTGCCTGCAGTATCTGTCCATTGCTGGCTACCTCCTGGGTGAGATCGGCGTTCACGTAACCCGTTTCCACCACCGGTTCCGAGCTGGGCTTGAAAAGCTGCTGCTTGTGGGCCGAGTACAGTTGGTTGGACTGCGTCACCAGGTAGGTGGGATTATAGATGGGAATGTGGGCAGCCGGAATGGCGGCGATAAAGGACTGGGAGTGAACCGCCGGCTGGGCATACTGAATGGGATAGATCTCTGGCGCCGTTTGGGCTGCCGTCTGGGCTCCCACAATCTGAACCAATGGCTGGGCTGGCAGATGGTTACTCTGGACGTCGGCGGGCAGCGGTTTGTTGTTGCTGGGCGTATTGAAAGATTCGGTGGCGGGGCGAATCTTGGTGGTGGGCAGCGAGGGATCCGGATCTGGGGCAAAGAGTTTCTGCGAACCCGAAATGGGATCACGAATGGTTTGGTCATTGGTCTCGTCCTCATGCACACTGTACTTCGGTGGCAAATATGTCTGGGGACGGGCTGAGGAGGATGGTGTTTGGATCTGGGTCTGGGAAGGAGGCTTGTACAGGTAGGAGGTGTCAAGATGACCCTCCTCCACGTCCAGGTGATTGTCGGCCAGGTTCGGTGCGGGTACCGTGTAAATGGGTGCAAAGTGCTCGGTGTTGAAGTTGTTGTGCGTGTCCAGCTGTGGGGGATCAGCATGAATGGAGTTATGTTATATGTTCAGGGGAGTGGGGGGCATGTGCAGTATAAGGATATCTTAAGAGCAGGACATTTTCAATGGACTCCACTTACCGGCAGATTCTGCAGCTCGCTGTAGCTCACAGCAGTGGGCTTCTCGTACTTAAAGGGCTTGTCGTATCCGAATGTGGGTTTCGTCTTGGGCTTCACATTGTTCAGTTTGATCTTCAGTGGTTTCCTTAGAGATCCAGCTGGTTTCAGGTACACGGGCGACGGACCACTCAGCTTCATGGGACGAGGTGGTCCGCGTAGGTGCTGATGCTGGTACTGATGTGGCACATGGATCAGCGGATGCGAGTGTAGATGGGCATGTGAATGGGCGTGCGACAGGACATGTGCAGGATGCACGGAATGCGGATGGGCCAGATGGGCGGCATGGCTGTGCGCTCCATGTCCAGGACGACCCTTCAGTACCAAGGGCACCGGTTGATCGCTGCGTATTTGGACGACCAGCGTGCGCTGCTTTCCAGGCGCTCCAGCGGATCCAGGACCTCCAGCTCCAATGGCGGGACGACTCAGCTGCTTGGAGCTCTTCGGTGGCCAGTTGGTGAAAACCAGTGGACGCTGCTCGCAGTTAGCCAGCGCCAGGAGCAGTGCGAACAGCAGAAATGGCTGGCGAGGATGGGATGGGACAATGTCAAAGACCATTAAATCAAAAACATAATTACTCGTACATACAGACATCGAACAAAACGCCGAAAGAAATAAAAACTTTCTAAGCCCGGCAAAGGCGAAGAAGAAAAAAAGGGGCGGTGAGGAAGGAGGAGGGTCTTGTAATCGCTGGACAGCAACAAAACTGTAATGGCCTTAATTTGAACAAATTGGCGGTTTTCTAAAATTTTATCACGTCGCCTGCCATTGGCTACTTAACCAAAGCTGCTTAAGCAAACGAGCCAAACAAAGTAGCTTCGCATTTATAAATATACATACATATATATTTATACGGGTATGCCATAATACTTTGCCCATTTTCCCCGCTTCGATGGCTGATTAAACTTTCTGTCCACAATGCCATAGAATGAAAGTGAAAAGTCCGTCATCGAAATGTCTTCGTTCTATAAATTTTACTGTCGCATTGTTTACAATTCGGCGGGTATAATGCATCACTGACTCATTTGGTGACACTTTCATTGAAATTGGCTTTAGAAACTTACAGCCTACCTTATACGTTATATACGAGTATTTTGGATTTTTCATGCATTTTATATAGGTTAAAGGGAATGGCTCTATTAGTTTAGGTATAACACAATAACGAAGAAAGAAATACATATCATGCATCTAATAAATTTATTAAGGCGTAAAATGTCAGATTTTTATAGAAACATATATAGGAACCATTAAAATGAAATGCATGTTATTCCTTGAAAAGAATGAGTATGTGCCTCTTCAGCGCGGCTGGCATGGGTCTCTTTAGTCTCGTCGATGGAAGGGGAAGTGGGTAATTTGAGGCGGCCACTGGACATTGAAATTTCACCTGGGCAGCGCACCAGCAGAGCCACTGGAGCCACCGGAGCGGCGGCAATGACAATGGCAATACGGTGTGCCGTTAGCCAGACGTCAATCAAGAGGTGAAATGCCTAGGCGAGTCCAATACGTATAGTTATTGATTACGTGCTGCGTTTGCTTAAACGGATTGCCGATTGCAACTGAAACTGACTGCAGCGGCGGTGATCGGGGTAATTGCCACAAAATTGGTGGCTTATTGTTTATGGAGTGGTTAGTTAGTAAGTTAGTTAGTTTGTCGCCATTGCAACATGCATCATAATCATATGCAAATACCAGGGGCGGCCTGCTGGTGAATGAACTGCTGCCAGGAGACGGGTGCCCGATGCCAAACACTGAAAAGTCTGGCAGGGAATGGCCCACGGCGACGGCGGATAACCCGTTCAACGAAAGTCCAAATGGAATTCGCATAATTTCGGGTTTCCTTTTGGGCTTGGCCGGCAGTGCCATTGAACCTGACAAAGGATTTTTGCCAACGGCCTAGGCGGAACTATTGATCAGCGGGCTGTCGCCACAGCGTCGACCATAAACAACGGTGTGGTTAACCCAAATTGCAACTCGAAATGCAACTTTTATTTTAGCGGCAAGCATTTTATTTTCAAGCCCGCTGCACATTGAGGCAGCCGCCTGTGCCTCACAGTTTGCAGCTTGCAACTCACAGTGTGCGATGCAATTGGTGCACGTAAAGCCATCCATTGTCTGGATCTTGGCGAAACTTGGCGCATCAAGTGCTCCCATTGCAAATGAAAGTGCTCGCTTTGCCGGCCACCTTGCAATTTGACAAATATTCCGACGACTTCAATTCAATTGAAGAAGCTACAGCTTCATTGTGCAGCGATTGCAATTTGCTGGCTTTGCTGGCGAAGGTGAAGGTGATACCAAATTTGAATGCCAATCTCAGTCTGAAGTCGTTGATCGCCGATGAGAAGAAGAAATGCCATTGAATTTGCAATAGAAATTAAAGCCAATCCATTATTGTGTTATGCTGTGCGCAGTGAGAGACTTTTTAATAACCGCTAATTGTGGCCAACAAACTCACAATACCCGCGTGAATCACTTACCCTCATCTTCTTTCGGATTTGCTAGAGATTTTCGTTGTTTTATTGTCGGGTAGCTGGCTGATGGATCTGGTAGACTGTAGAAAGCTCTGGGGCAAATGTCGAGCAACTTTTGGCTTCTTCTGCTACTCCAGCAGCAAATAGATGAAGATCAAAATGGCAATTAGGTATATAATCACGTCAATTAACTTCATGTCAACGAGCGCCGCGGCGCTTTCTTCGATCTTAAACTGCACGCACAAAAGATTTGTAAAGAGTTTCGAATATAAATTCGAGGAGCAGCGACGTCCGCACCTGTTCAAGTCGCGAAGACAACTGACTGTTAGTTGGTCGCTGGTGGCGGACAAAAACCATGTGCCCATCCGCTGGAGTTCCACTGGAATGGAGTGACGACTCGCATTGGAAGTGCGCACTGAAGAAAGTGGTCGGATTTTCTTGACTCTGGCGCCGAATGAAATACAAAAAAAAAAAAATAAAATAAATAAAAAGCCAACAAATAAAACTAGTTTGCAGTGGATAAAGCGCAGCACGCGACCAGCAGCTACATGAATTGCCAGCAAGTGGCCGATTAATCGCAACGAAAGTGTTTTCCCATTGACTGTTCTTGGCCGGCGAAAGAAAGGAGCGAAAGAGACGGCGCCAAACAAAAGACTTAAGCAGCGAACTTGTTGTCGTCGCAAGTCAGCACTCGCTCTTTACCTTAAAAAGCAATGCGGACCAGGCGCACATGATCAAGAGATGGCCCCCCAATGCCGCCGTCTGTCACCTGTTGGCCCCACTTTTTAAGTCTTTTTTTTTGCTGGGGCAGCAAACAGGAGCAGAGCCACCGATTGAAATTACGAAATGCGGCAGGCACAGTGGGGAAAATAGCAAACATTTTAAAGCGGAACCAAACAATATTTTGGGAATAATAAGATATTATTATAACATTTTCATACTTTTTAAGATGTTGCCAATATTTTTCCAATAATTTTAAACTCATATTTAACTGCATTAAATATCTGGCTAAACTCGTCGAAGACTCAAAGGAATGCGTGAAAGCTTTTTCGAATTAGTTTTTGTACGGAAGTCAGCTCAATTGGGGGCTAAGGGTTTCGTAGAAAAGCTTGAGCTGTATTTTAAGCGATATTTGATGGTAATGTAACTTAATTCAGATGTGTCCCAAAAACGAATGGATGCAATTTCCATAACCAATGGATTCCGTATGATAGGCTTCACATTTCGGATGTACATATACCAAAGGCCCTTCGATGATAATGAGACATGCTTATGAAACGCTCCCCAATAATTGGTCGCATTTTATGCAAGGCGCGACATCCAATTTCTAAACGCAATTGGTCATTGGAATTTTATAACGCCCGGCCAGCCATTTTTTGGGTCAGTATTTGGCGGCCCAAAGTTTTGGGACATAAATCAAAATTTCACTTTCATAAAGCTCTCAGTTTGGTGGTAATTTCTTTGCTATTTTTTTCCGTATTTATATTTTATTTTGAAATATTATTTTTAACAAGGTTTTTTAAACATTAACAACATAATATTATTATTATACCTTTTATTTCATACATTTATCATTTCTTTTGGTTTTTTCTTTCGGTTGCGTTTTAGACAAATGTTTAAAATATGCATTTTTAGCTCTTCAATTTGTTATTTAAAATGTTGTTTATTTTTTGTTGTTTTTGCCTTTGCAGGACCATTTTAAACTAATTTGTCATTTTATGCTTTCTGCTCTGATTTCGGTTTAGTTTACTTTAATTTCAATGTAAATTAATGAATTTTTTTTATCGCTTTTTACGTTTTATTTATGTCTACTTTTACGTTTTCCGTTGTGTAAATATACCTCATATAAATAGCGAGTAAAAACTAAAAAAATGTAACTACATTAATATGATTTGCATTGTTTTTTTTTTTTTTGGGTTTGCATTATTTATACAATTTATTTAGCACACATTGCCGGATGTGTATGTGTGCGTGTGCGGGTATCATGTGAAAGTGCTGCGAAATTATAAAAAATATTTTTTCGTTTTTCTTTTTTTGCTTGGTTTTTTAGTTGCAATTTGTTATGTTAATTATGATATCTTAATATCGTTATTCCTTAAAAAAATGAACATTTCCGCCTTAAACCTGTAAAATTATCATATTAGTTTCGGTTTTCGTTTTGGTTTTTATCTGCAAACGTTGATTCTATACAAAAAATCTAACTACAGTAAAATGCTGCATAGCTTCACATTTACGAGTATGATAATATATTTTATACGTTTTTTTTTTTTTGTTTTCATTTTTATTGACGAGTTTTCTACAAAAACCTTTGCACTTACGCTAATTTATACGGCATTGAGTAGTTGTATGCGACATTATTAATATATATGCATGTAAATATATATTATTTGTTGAAAACAAAGCTGCTCGGAAATGTTGAATTGAGCGAAGTAGAAAAATACTCGAAGTTATTATCAATCATTAATAATCAATTAGGAATTGGGAAATGCGATTGGGAAAGGCAGCTTTGTCAGCGTGTTTTTCTTTTCTATATTTTTCGATTAATTTCCTTTGATTCAGAGAAGCTTTCTTTCGGATAGTTTCTGCTTTGCCTTGGTTGAGTATGTACTATATCTGCATTCATTTTTATTTTTATTTCATTTATGTAGATCTGCTATATCGTAAACATGATTTTATCAAGTTTCACAACATCGAGAGTTCATTTTTGTTCTTGTTGTTGGGTTCATCGCTGTTGAGTGTGTGTGTGTGTGTGTGAATGTGGGCTTGTGTGTGTGTGTGTGAGTATCGGTGTGGTGTTGGTGTATAAGTGAGGTTTCTATAAATTTAATAACTAGTTTATTCATTTAAAAATTATGTTTAACTTTTGGGTTTTCGCTACGCCACCGCCAATGCATCGATTTTTGTTATTTCTTTTTATTATTAATTTTATTTTAGGATTGCAAATGCGTTTTGTTGTCGATTTAATAATAAGTTTATCATTAACAATATATGAACTGCTTGTCGCGATAACTAGTCGTCATAGTTTATGCTAAGCTATGCTATGCTCTCGATTCGTTAACATTTACACTTGACTATTACGTTTATCATTACCTTTACCATTACCATTACCATTACCGTTACCTTTACCATTAAATTAAATGTACTTTAATGGAGTTTTAATGTTTCTCACATCGCTCGGCTACATACATCATACTTTTACATCAATTTCGAAGGCGCATAATATTCACATATTTTGTTTTTAATTTACGTTCTGGGTAAGTCTAGGCTGCACAAAATTCCACTACAAATCAATTATGAAACGAATTGGTAATTGGCTCTTTTATTTTCGCTTATAAACGTTTATGTTTTACTCTTCGTATTAAATTTAAAAGCTCGAATTCGTTTTACTTAAATTTGTTATTCGCTAATCATGTGTGGAAACAATCAAACAAAACAAATCCAGTGGTTGTTGCTATTCTGTGCCATTTTTCTTGTTACGCTTCTTTGGTTTTCCCACTATTGATGAATGCGGTTTGCTTGATTTTTATTTTTTAGTTTTGGTTGTGATCTCTACATTTAATGTGATTTCTATACGCTTTGGCAGTGTTTATCATTTGAACAAATTACAATTATGATCCGAAAACTCTTGCTTTGTGAACGGCAAAACGAAACAGCACAGGATAAACGGGTTAAACGATATCATAGTCGAGATGCTTTAGTTACTTATCATATTTACAGGCTATGTACAAAAATCAGAGCGTTCCTTTCGAAAGTTTCGAGCGCAAGTGCGTGAAGTTGGTAGAGAAGTTAGTACAGATGGTTATAGCCAGAAGTCGGAGTTGGAACTTAACGTTTTCGCCATTTGGTTACCGATTGTATCTATCAAAATTTGTTTAGAACACCACAGTTGCTGCTCGTAAATCGCTGGTAAAAAGCGCACACATTCACATACACTAAAAAATATTACTAACTACGTTTCATCAGCTTTCGTCGCACTCTATATATTCCGGCCTAGGTGTCCTCTATATTAAGTGGTATTCAATAATGATTCGAATGCGCTACTTACAATATTTTCTCAGGGCATTCTGCCCTGCGAGTTTGTTGTTTTTTTTTTTTTTTTTTTGTGTAGAGATGTGAATGTTAGAAGTTGTTCAATTTAGAATTAGCAATTAGCAAATTTGACTTGTGTCGAGTGAAAAAGCTGAGACTCATCTAGTTAAGTGTAGTACTTTGCATATGGTTTAGTATTTGCCTCCAAATTTGCCTGGATTTGGCGATTCTTCGTTAGAAACAACCATGTTTTCTCTGGCTTTCATAAAAGTTCAGGTCGAGCCATATGTGTATGTGTATTTGTTTTAGGCATACGAATTAGCTAGCAGATTGTTGGCTTTAAGGTGTTAGGTGTCATTAATCGATATTTGTGTTTAGGTTTACATTAAAAGTTTAATGATTACAATATGCTTCGCTCTATATAAATCGTTTTGCGCATGCTCAGAAACTTCTAAATGCAGTTTTTGAATTTTAGCCTCATTGCCTTGTATCTGTATCTCGCTATCAGTATCTGTATCTCAGCCAAAAGCAATCCGCAATGCATTGTTTGCAGTGTTTAATTGGTGTGTTCGATATAAATTGTTGCGTTGTGGCCGCATTCAGCGACTTAGAGATAGATTTTGAGACATGAGAGTACACAGATCGAGTAGACTTAGTTTGTAGTTTTTGGTAGTTTCTTGTTTTTCGCTCAGTTTTCCTTGTTTCCTTGTTTAATGTGTAGCTTACCTCACTAATGGTTCCCAATTGCTTACGTCACACCATTAAGATGGATTTTCGTTTAGAATTCAATTTTCAATTGTTTCTTATGCAATGATAGCGCCATGAAGTTAACTCAAAATGTAAACGAAAATTAGTGGTAAATGATTCTTAAATATAAATGTAATGTAAATGTTAATGTAAATGATAGTCGACAGCACTCATACGTAAATACATACCTATAAGTATAACTAATGATTGTTGCTTGAAGAACGAAATTGGGGTCGAACCAAATGACAAAACCAACTTAAAAATTAAATAATAATAATAAGAATATTTTATTGGGGCACACAATGTTGATTACAAAATAATAGGGATAAACAAGGATACAAAATCAACCAATGTAGTTGCAAGACTAAAATTATAGATATACAGAATATGATAATTTCAAGGTTCTAAAAAGGCATACGGAATGATGTGGGAAGCAATCAGTTGGCAGTTGAACGATGGATATCAGGGCTAAAGTTCTTGGTCCCCCGATCCGGATTAGCTTTTTATGTGTGTGGAGGCAGGCGGCATTGCCGTCGACGTTGATCTGGTGGTCAGTGGTTCCGGTTCCGGTTGTCTCTTGATTGTTAGTTGGGATGGACAAAATACACCGAGCCGCATCCCCCCACACACATAAAAGAGCAGAGCAGCGCATTTAATGGCACGCAAGTTATGGTCGTAATCTCTAACTTATTAACGCTTTTGATTTCACTTTTGTACACGGTACAATCGATTTACATACAAATATGTCTTTTTTTCGCTGCCGATTTGTTGTCGCCTTGTCGCGAGTATCAAATATCTTATGCCAATATGTAGTTGTGGATGCGTTGCCAAAAATGCGCTGCTCTGCCTTCGTTTAGCTTCTCCATCGTTCAAATGTACGAATAAGGACCATCAGTTAAGGCGCTACACAGTAACAATCAAGAGTTATCATCCTTGTTGGAGCCGCCCCCACCGACCCCGGAACCTTGTGTGTTGGTGCCACGTCCGCCTGCAGGTGCTCGTACCGCTGGCGGCTTGTACTCCAGGCCCGGATCGAATTGCATTAAAACGAATACCTATATAATGCACATTGTATATTGGAATAATAATGTATACCTATAACGAAGCTCACCTGATCTGTTGGCAGTAGTGAAAAGTCATCGGGTGGGTTGGTTATTACATAACGTTTGCTGCTCGCATCACAACTGGAGCTGGTGTCCCTGAATCGGTATAATCCGATGCACAGCATTCCGTACGACTTGAGGGCTGCCACAAATAGGTCCCCATACTTGCCGCACTCCCCAAATTGAGCCAACGGACCGTCGTACAGTGAGATTTGACCCACTCGACATCTATGGTAAAAATAATAGTCAATAATAGTCAAAAATAGTCACCGTTGATATTGAGTCAATCGCATCCCACCACCTACCTGTCTCGATTGCTCAGACTCTCCACAGTGCTGTAGCCTCCCCGGAGGCCAGCTCCCTCGGCCAGGATCAGTTCCAGCTCGGGCGTGGCGCCGCCCGTTATCAGTGAGCGGATCAGCGTTAAGGCGTTTTGATTGAAGTAAGTCTATACAGTTGGGGATCAATCGAAAGTATATACATATAAGCAAAGAGAACAGTGGAGCCAAGAGGGGACGAGACCCTTTCAATGACTAAAACAAGGACATTACCGTGGACATCAGCGAGTCTAACACACTCACAGCGAAGGCTGTGCCGCAGGCGAAAGGCTGCGTCAGATAGAGTTCTGTATCTGGATCATCGTCGTCGTCTTGATCGAGAAACTGCACGTTACTATCATTGACCAGTTCTTTAAACGACAACCAACATGTGAAGCATTAGTAGAGCACACACTTGAACCGCATTCGGAGCAGAAAGCGGGTGAGCCTGGCCAGGACATAGGATGTACCCACCAACCCAGCAGCACCCCTACAGTTCAACCCCCCCCCCCCCCCATGCCAACACCCACGTCCAAATCCTGGCCAGCCTCACAATCGTTCGGTCGTTCGCAAACTCGGCCAACTTAGTGCGATGCAGTTTACCTGTTATCATGGGCACATTGGCGCCATAGACCGAGCCCCTCCGCTGCAGCACAATGGGACTGCCGGCGGTGGCGCTCAGATTGTCGAACTCCGGGCCGCGCTGGCTGAGCACACCGATCGTGTCGTCAAAGGTCATCGCCTTGATGTTCAGCGAGGCGAGGATCGCCTCCTTGTCGGCCAGCGTGGGATCGTCGTTGCTAGGAACTTTCGCCGACAGGATGCAGCACATATCACACAGATTGACGTTAACGGCCCGCAGGTCGGCACGGCTCAGCGGCGATCCGTTGAGCACCGAGATCTTGGGCAGGTTCTGCAGCATCTTCCACTCGCGTCTTATGTAGTCCACCGAGCCCACGATGACCACGTGTTTCAGCTCGTGGTAGTGGAAGTTGGATGCCCGCAGCGGCATCACCAGATTCCGCAGCCCAATCAGCGGCGAATCGGGATCGGCAAACAGGCACACGACCACGTGGCCGTTCAGCACGGTCATGGCCGCCTGGTTGCGATCCTATAGAGAAGTTGTGCAGGTTAACTTTCAATCCGCATTCAATTAGCAGTGATTGCACTAGACTTACCAGTATGCAGTCTTCTAAGCTCTTTGCCGGACTCCAGTGGAACATGCCCGTCGAGTCGTACTTCATTTCGGTCTTCTCGAAATCAAAGTCCTTCGACTGGTCGTCCGCAATGCCGGCGGGCAAGGATACGCCGCCATTTTGATTCTGTGTGCCCGTGCCGGAACTGCGACTCGTCGGCCTAGACACAAGTAGATCGATAGGATAGAGACAGGAGTTAGCCATCGGGCGGTCTGTGCTGTAGCTGGATTCGATTCGATTCGATTCGATCATAATGGGTTTCACTTCGATTCAACTTTTGACTTGCATATGCAGTTTATCAACCAATTCAATTCAAAAACAAACGCTACATCCAAATGCAAAGTGTTCATCGGAAACGCTACGAGTACGTGTTTCGTTCAATAAATGATGTGAATACTTCAATACGAGTACGAGTA
Source organism: Drosophila melanogaster (assembly GCF_000001215.4). Classification (NCBI taxonomy): domain Eukaryota; kingdom Metazoa; phylum Arthropoda; class Insecta; order Diptera; family Drosophilidae; genus Drosophila; species Drosophila melanogaster. The sequence continues at coordinate 24,705,295 of NT_033777.3, read as the reverse complement.
CTTGGGGCATATTGAATTAAAATGTGATCTCAATATACGAATAGTTAAAGATAGTTAAGAAGAGTTTTACGTTTACAAAGATAAATACACGGATAGTAAGATAGATAGAGAGTTAGAGAAGATCATGTGCTAATAACAAAAGTCTCCAAATGAATGCGAAAAAGTATTTGAGAATAAATCAATGTGTCACTACGCAAAATGCTCAACAGCTCCATCCGGCGGCGGTTGGGATGGTTGGATCAAAAACTAGTGTATTAGGTGGTCGGCTAACTCCCTCCAGGTGTTTCAGTGTGATTCATGTGCTCGGCATGCGCGAGGGAGCGGCCTTTGTTAATCCATAACCCTTCCGATCCGCCGAACTTGGCATTTTCAACTACAATACTTAATGTTGTGTCTTCTTAATTAAAAAAAAAATCGTAAAAATATAAAATATATGGTACACAGGTGCAAGTCTTGATACAAAGATGAACACAGAAAAACACATACAACACTTAGATTGCAATTCAAGTTCAAATGATTCAGAGAAATAGATATAGAATGCAGGAGAAAAATGGGCGATTATTGAGCTTAATGTATGCTTTTGTGGTCTAGAACCAACTTAGTTTTATGAGTTTCGAAGAAGAAGTTGAAATATTTTTTTTTAGAAGTTTCGTAGTCTGCGCCAAAAGATCGCTACAATATTTGATTGATCCTTTTCTCAAGATTGGTAAAAATATCTTAAGTTTCCCTAATGGAAATCCATATTGTAAAACACTTTTCTTACATAGATATTTGCGTACAGTTAAAATATACACAAGACATTAGCACGGCAAATAAATCAGCAAAAGGAGAGTTTAAGAAGTTCTTAAAAAAAGCTGCTTCAAAGATTATTTAGAATTAGAACCCTTTTTACTTAAACATTAAACCCAAAGTAAAGTTGTTACTTGTTAGTTTACTTTGGGTGGCAGATAGATGTTAGTAGACAGAATGCTTCAGAATGGAATGCGGTTAGTTATGCTGGGGATAGTTTAGATGGCAAAATAATCATGGGGCGCTCACACATACACACCAACATATACAAACGCACAAACACATACGCACACAGACACAGAAGACAGCGACATGACAAAAAAAAACGCACAAATTTGTTAAAATTCATATTATGTTTAGTACGCGATTTTGATGGAATATGGCATAGCTTTCGATCAATCAATATCAATGTGTGTCAAACAAAATGCGCATAAGATGTAGTTAGATAAGTATTAACGAATACTAAGGTATGGTTAAAGAAAAGGCTTTTGGCTTTTTTAGTTTCGATAGAGTTTGTAAGTTAAAAATCTAGGAAATTATGGACGCATACATGAGCTTTTTAACTTCGTAAGCAAGTTGATAGCCCGCATAAGGGTTAGCATCATTCTCTGGTGGCCTGAAACAAGATGTTGTTCGTTTTTATACATTTAGACTGGTTAAAAGTTAATAATTGGTTGATTTGTTTGTTTGTTTTTTTCGAGAGTGAGCGAGTGGTTGAGTGGTTGAGCAGGTGAGTGAGAGACAGTTAGTTGAGGTGTTTCGATTAGTTGGTTAAAGAGCATTTACATATGTACGAGATACCTATTCATCCTTATCCTTATCCTGACCATTTTGTTGTGTCAAATAAAACGAGTGTGGCAAACACAGTAACCATAATTGAGTGTAACATAATCTCTCGTTTTTTTTTTTTTTTTTTGTTCGATTGTAACGCAACGGAAAAGTGGAAAATCAAAACTTGATGCAGCTGCAAACAGAGTTTTCCTAGTGGGTGTATTCATTGAGTTATCTTGCTGCTTGCTCTTGCTCGATTACCGACTTTGCTTTGCTATATATATTTGATTTGATAACAGAGTGCTGTTTAATGTGATCAAACTCTATAGTTAAGTAGATGGCCTGCTGTTCCACCCCATGTTAAATATATATTATAAATATATATATATATATGTACAGTCCCCGCAGGATAAGTGCGATTGGCTTACCTGTTGTACTGCGATGGCGATATCACTTGGCCCTCCACCTGCCGGCTCACATTCACCGTTGGCTTCACCTTGTTCACCTGTTTTCCCGCCGCCGCAGCTGCCGCAGCCGCCGCTGCCGTGTTGTTCATGTGGTGCATGCCACCCGTACCGTTGCCAGTGCCATTCGGCCGGCGCACATTGCGATTGAGTACTGTAATCACAAGAGATGGTTGCGCACATGAAAATGATATGTAATCAATACCATCGAAACTTACGATTCGTATCTTCTCTGTCACGAGTGATATCACCTGTGGCAGATTGACAGTTTTTGTTTTGTATCATTTGGCATTTGGCAAGGCAGAAGCGTTGTTGTTTTTTGACGAGATCAGAGATAGAGAGCAGATCAATCGATTAGTAATCTTGGCAAGAGCTTCGTCACGCTGATCAGAGAGTGTGAAGAGATACTCATTGGCTTTAAGTATTAGTCATTAGTTAATCGAGAAAGGTATTTTTGAGCCGCGTGTTGCATGTTGCACTTGGTTTAGGTTTAGGTTACTGGTTTCTTAGTTCTTAGTTCTTGTCATTATGTGATGCTGTGTGTGGTTGCGACAGTAATAAACAAAATTGGTAACAAGCAGATTGTTTATGCAATTGAAAACAAAGCCACACCGAGTGATGTGTACAAATAAGTATGTTAAGGTAAATAGACATCGATATGTGGATATGATAATACGGAAGATATATAGTATATCGTTTCTTTAGATTAGAGAGTATATCAACGAGTTACATTAGCAGAGCGGAACGAGTTCTGTTCAAGAATCAACGCAAAAACAGAGTTATGCAAACGAATATCTAAACAATTATCAATGGGTTATCGATTGGATTGGATACATTTTTATCTCTTACGTTTTCAACTGAGGAACAAGCGAACCAAGGCAAACGAAATCGTGGGGCAAACTGATAACTGATAACTGATAAGAATGTTATCTTGATCTTGAGCGTGGATGTGTGTGTGTGTTATGTGAGACTGGGTGGGTAGCTGTTTGGCTGGATTACTGTGCTATCCACCTAAACACCTCCGATTCAAAATGACCTTTCTGTGAATGTGATCTCTGACTGATACCAAATTGAGTGTTCGTTCGTTCGACTGGAAGACGAGACTTTACCCGATACAGATCCACGCACATGCACCCGCTTGGGTAGCTCTGGAGGAGTAAATGTGGGTGCAGGATGGTGTTCATCTGTAAAATACGGTGGTTTGTTATCACACAGCTCGGTAAATCAGATTCGGTGTGTATGCAATTTAATTTTTTTTTTGGTGTTATTTATATGGTCAAGCTTTTTTTTATGTGAAGCTCAAAACTGCTTTTGAATATACATCAAATTCTTTTTCTGTTTTTTAATTTTTTAGGGGGGATTGTGTTTGGTTTTTGTAAGAACTGAAGCGGTAAGAGTATTGGTTTGTGTTCAAAATAAACACGAAATTCGAGAGAAAATCATAGAGAAATTAGTCTGACTCTTGGGAAAACCCAGGAAAACCTGACGAACTCAAATCAAATGAAAAGTGGCCGTCGGCCGAAACTGAACGAAAAGTGTTCAAGATGGGGTCGGGGGATGGTTTTTGGGAATTCATTTTAGGGTATTTGCTTTATAGAATATCGAACAAAACATGCAAATAAATATGAGTTGGAGCAGAACTGGTGACGGTGTCATCTTACAATTATACAAACGTTTACATAATACATATAAAGAGGTATATAGGTAAAAAGAGTATAGGTATAAATAGAGCTAAGCAAGCAGTGATATATATTGGTATTCTGGTACATAGGGATACAAACCAAATTGGTTAAAGCTTGAAGCATTATTTAAGCAACACGCTGACTAAGTGCGGATTACAAGCTGAGTAGCAAGATAGGTAATACTCTATATAGTCATCAATAGCTGGTTTTTTGGCTCACTGGACTTTAGTATCCGATTGTCAAGCACTTAACACTTAGGCTGCTAGAACTGCTAACACCCACATAAAGAAGAACTTCAAAAACGATCTCTCCAACTACGAGTTGCACTATCTAGTTTATCCCCAGCTTCTGATTTTGGGAGCTGATTGAAACGATCATTGATGGTCAGCAATTTAACTGCACGGAATTTGGAATTTAATAGCTCTCTAATTGGAATCTCCTGTTCCCCGGACGATTGGGATTGGTGCAGTGTTCGGGGGGATGAGGAGGAGCTGCTTGCTTTTTATGTTCATTTTACTGCTTTGGGTGGTTGTGATCGAATATTGGTTCTAATCATTGGCTCAGTTGCTTTGCTTTCTCAAGTCATTTGCATTTTATTTATTCATGTTGATTTATGTATGGTTTAAAACTAAAACTGAGAATGTCTCTAACATAATGGGGTTCTCTCTTCAAAACGAAAACAAGTAATAACCGAAACAAAACTAACAATACAAATCACTATATTTTGAAGGGAAATTTTTAAAGGACTCTAGTAATTCAAATGATAACGATATGTTTTCGACAAGTACAAATGCGATATTGAAATGGATGTTCTTAATTTCTGGTATGGATAAACAACATTTTGAGTTAGTTTGACTTACTTGACAACGAGTATTCATCGTCTTCTACACACACACACAGAGACATATAAATAGGAGTATTTATTGTAGTTGTAGTAGTTGATACGGAACACGAATGTGTGGGTAGGGAGGTACAATAGAAAGATGATAGGTTTACATATTTGATATATTATATAGAAAGGAACACAGGTCCGGGCGTAGAAGATCGAATTTGTATATATATATATTACAGAAAATGAGTGTAGAGTGTGATATTGTGTTTCAGGATTGCAGGTCAGTGGAACCCGAAGTGTTGTGTTCATTGGAGTGTTGGTGTAACCACTTAGTATATCATATAAATAGGAAAGTTGAAGTATTTGTTTGGATATGACATAGTTGTCCAAAGATACGTGAACGGTTAGAATTTGTATCACGAATTAACGAATTACTTTACGACATGATATAATGCGATACGATAGATACAATACAATATGTAGGTAACGTTTGTACAAGATACTTTACGATATAGTAGGAGTACGATTATTATGTAGAATATGACTCGACTTGATAACAAAAACGAATAGTATGGATAGTATGGAGCTCATACGAAAACACAACGCTTGAATCGATCGATTATGGTTACTGAATATTTAGTATCCAAACAGTTGATTTCCAATATTAACTGACTCAAAGCGAAGTTCGGTTTGGTTTTCTCTTGACTTTACTACACACGCACACGCACACTAGGGTTAAAGTTGAATACGAAACAGTACACAATTACTAGAACAAACGAGTAGAAACGAAACATGTACATATGTGTGTGTTGTGTAGTGCATTAGTGTTGGAAAAGGGGGCGGTTGGTTATTTGGGGGGCGGGTCCAGGGACTTTGTGTGCTTGTGTTGGTGTTTTGTGTTCTGTGTTTTGAGTTCTGAATTCTGAGCTCCGACAAAGATTGATTGATTTTCGATTGTTTGGCTGCCTGATTGATTGGCTTAGTTTTCGATTGGTTTGCTGAATGGCAAATGGCATATACAGCTGAACAATAGCAATTAGAGTTGGTTAGTTAGTTTGTAGTTAGATGACAGTTAGTTTGGCGCTATAAACATGTAATTGAGCGTTTTAACTTGATTAGCAGGAGAGTTTATAGGGCGAATGTGATGATAAATTTTGGTTTGCCAATTGGAAATCATGTTGGGTTTCGTGGTTTCTGGTTATGAGATGTATGTTTCGTATGCTTATTGGTAACAGTAGAGTAGTGGAGACAGAGACAGGAGATAGATAGAGAGAGAGAGGCAGAGAGAGAGAGAGAGAGAGAGAGAGAGAGGTAGAGTAAGTTATACGTACTTGCACGCCCAACCATTTGTACGGCTCGGACGCCTTTCCGGAAGGTGGCCACTGTTTTTGTTTCATGAAAACAGAATTTTATAGGATCGTGTGAATAGGTAAATGATGGCAAGGTAATGATTGTTGCTTTCAATATAATTTAGTTTTTCTTCATTTTCATCTGCTCGCAATATTGCGCCTGCTTATCATTGGAACATCATTCAACGAAAATGATGAATAAATCATAGGAAATTAAATACGCTATACGAAAATCATAGGTAAAAAACACGGCACACGTTGTACTTGAACGTTCGTAAATAATATATATTATATTTATGTAGATATATTCATATGTGGTATGCAGTTTATGATCATAAATAGATATATGTATGCAATGTATATAAGGAATATATACTAGATATGCTTTCGATTTATTATGACACTATACGCGACTCTTGGGCGAACCAAACCAGAAATCGTAGCAAAACTAAATTAGTTCTATAATAGGTGTATGTTATATTTATACTGAGTACGATAGAGAGAACGATAGAGCGATAGAAGAAGTAGAAGTACGAACTGAACTCAACTCTTAGTCTAAAACTTATTTACTCGGAGTTCCCTGGTTGCTATTATCGATTCTATATACCCATTTCTTCACAATCTGATTTCCCAGTTTTCCAGCCAACTGATGCGGGTTTCGGTTCTTGGCGGGGATTCTTGGCATTTAGCAGCTAAGAGCTTTTCATGGTTTTTAGCATTAACTAAGGCACACAAACGCTGACAGTTGTACATCAATTTAGTAATTTTGATTTAGTTTCCAAGTTCAATTAGTTTTCAAAGGATAGTCCTTTCTCTATGAATTTGGCAAGCCAAATCTCAGGAGCGCTAACCAAAGTCTTTAAAATTACTAAAGAAGATGCAAATTAGGAATTTCTTTAATTAGATGTCAAAGTATATCGGATCAACGGACTTTTACTTATATTTACAATAGTTTGTACTTTGGTTGTCGCTCCTTTTATCTTTTATATCGATTTGATTAGGTTCGGGATTAGCAGCAACAAATAATTCTTTTGGCTTGGTAGTATATATATAAACGGATATTAATACTGGATAGAGCGCCGCAAATCGCAAATAATTGGTTTGGGGATTCGTTTGTGGAAATGGATTTGAAAGCGTACCCTCCATTGTATTCATCACCGACGTGATGCCTTGGTTGACCATGCCCGTCTGCATCATAATCATGCCCACATCTGCAAGATGGTTACGTTTTTGGTTGGTATTTGGTAGATACTCAGATAGACACTCGCTCATACACACAAACAAATGCACATATATGTATATAGAGTTCAGTTAGGTGTATATATCTGGGTTCGGTATCTGGGATTGGTTCAGAAACTTAAGCTCTAGGCACTACGAACTGCGTTTCACATATTCAGCTGCAACACATTGGATCCCGAAATTGATTTTTCGCTGGTTTCAAAGCCAAAACGCAGGCAACGCAAACTCGGCAAACGTACTAACTACTTAAGAACATTTGCAGCTAAGTTGGGTGTTTACAGAGTATAGGTTGAGATTGTTCTAGTATTATGCTACATAGAAGCAAATACATAAACTTTGGTTATTCTCTGAAAACGCCATGTTAACTTCTGCCGCGTAACCTGATCTAATGTTATTTACACTTTGGCTTTGCAGCTACGATCGCGGTTATATACAATCGCGTTAGATATATATATGTATAAACTTTATACTTTAAAATGTAAATAGAGATCGGTGAGTGAGGTGAGTGCCACGCCCAAGAACACAAATCAACGAAAAGTGTTAGGGGATTCGTGAGGACGGCGCAGCATTTCAAGAACTTAGGTCTACCGGTAAGTATTAAAGATAATTTAGTCATAAGTATTAGGAAGAGTATTTAAATTAGAGCTGGATGCTGCAAAAGTGAGTCAAAATTGATCGAAAATAGAGTATAGTTTTTTATATTAAAGGTTCTTCGTATGGTGATGGTGTGATAGAATGTTAATTGATTGTTGTGCTCATTTCCATGCACTTAATTTGATCTCGGCTTATTCTCAACACATAAGTATAAAGTACAAAGATTAAGAGGGGATTACAGAGACAGAGATAGCAAGAGCGAGGATTAGCGAGACAGACTTTTAAAAAAAATGTGCAGTTTCAGAATTGGAACAAAAATCGATTATCAAAAGAGGGCTATCAATGGGTTGTGAGTTATAAGTTCATAATGAAATACAGATGGTAAAGAGGTTCTCATGCCTTTTAATGAAATACAAAGCTGTAATCGAGTTGCAAACTAGGCTTGAGTTTTAAAAATAGAAAAATATTAGAATAAATTTGAATAATTTGCGTGGCGCCTGTTCTCTGCTCGAATATGGCAGTTCCGCCTTTGTATTTCACTTCTGCAGGCTGGCATATTACCCATACGCCCCGTAAAACGCAAAATTCACTTTTGAACTCAAAATGGTGGGTGTCAACTATCATGGTGGTACTCTAATGGATTTCTTTTTTGGTGATGGTTAAAGGAAAAGCGAAGAGTTTTGGTTAACATTTCTTGCTGGTTGACTGTGGCTGTAGTATAGGTAATCAAAGAACTGGGGTTGCATATCGCACAAACATATTTACAAGGTCAATGTTACGTAATGTTTTGTTTGCTTCAGGGTTTTATCCTCATTGGATAATTGTATGGGCATAAATAGTTAAACGTTATAGGTGTGGGTGTATTTAACTCTTACTTCGTGGGTTACAAAGAGGCGCATGTCAAAACAAACAGTGACCAAAATGGAACTGCACATGGGCAAGGTAATCGGGCAGGACGAAATGGCTTGTTGTTCAGATATATATAAGTATACATAAGAGTATATGCTGGATGGTTATGATATCGGAAACGTCGGTTTTATGGTTAGGGGCTGAGCACAAAGGGTGGGTCCAATGGTTCACCTTGCAAAATCGTTTCAAAAACTAAAGACAAACAATCAAAATCAAAGGAAAATTCTTGATTTTGTTGTGCTCTTGAGGTTGAGGTGAGGTGCTGATAGGAAAATCAACTGGGGATCGTTTTCGGGAATCGGGACCTTCGCTTTGCTTTATTCAATGTACAAACAAAAGGTAACGGGGGTATGCAAAATGTACTTTATACAAAAGTTGGAATCGGTAACGGTTGGTATTGGTATTGGTATTGGTATCGGGTAAAACTTGAAAACTGAGAAGTGTTTGTGTGGCTTCAAGTGTTTTGGTTTTTAATGTGGGCAAGATTAGAGTGTGTTTTCTTGTTGTTCTTTGGATAATTCGGCTTGTAGCTTGATTTACCTAAGTCATCGAATTTGCTCCTGGGCTGAACAGTCACTGTGGGACAAAGTTATGGCATTGGATTGTATTATTTGGTATTAAATTCGATTCGATTTCGGTTTAATTGGTTGTATTTGGTTATGTCACGTTGCAAGTGCGGCACACACAGTCGCACACACACACGGATATGTGCGAGGTGTGTTCGAACAGTTGCAGCCATGCCAATGGGTTTTTGGTATTGTTGATTCGGTTCGATTATACATAGTTATAGTTATAGTTAGTTGTTGTGATTGGTTGTTGCAGTTTTTTGGTATTGATTTCATTGAGAGCGAGGCCACACGCGCCAACACACATACATAATAAATATATAATAAAAACATGGATATTTATGTATAAAAATATGTAAGAATATACGAATAGTTTCATGGTGGAGAGGTAAAATATTTAGATATTCATAAAGATTAGAAAGATAGCGCCTTATACCTAGAAACTGCCTCACTCAACACTCGCTAGTTCCTTCTTACAAACTAAAATCAATTGTTATTTCCTATCGTTTCTCTTGGCTTTTTCGATTCTGGCTGTCTTCGAAACGTTCGATTCGATTCACAAACGAAATAACAAATCAAATACATATTAAAATCAAAACGGAAAAAGTTAAATTAAATCCATAGATACATAAAGACTCTAAAAAGATAGCTGTGGCTACTACTTGGTACAAGGGTTTGCTTACAGTTTTTGCATTTGCATTTCTTGATCAGCGTCTCGTCCTTAATGTCCTCATGACACGCTTTGCAGTAGAACCAGGCACTAAGGAAATTAAATTTATAAATTATAGTCAATTTGTTGGATATGTTTATGGTTGCTTCTGGCTTGCACTTTTGTATTAACTATATTTTATATTGATTATATACTTATGGTACTATATACATATAGACTTCTTGCGGTGTGTTTTGTCTCTACATGGAAAACATATGTCGTAGAGAAAAGTGAAACCCAGATGCCGCCCGATAGATTTGCATTGTGACCTCTTACCGCTTCACCTCGTCGGCACTTTGTGCTATGAAGAAACCCTGGGTGTTGGCCTGGATTTTTGCCCCCCGAGGGTTGATGGAAATCTTGCTGTCCGCCCCCTCTTCTGCGCCCTTGATCTCGATGGCCAGCAGCAGAAGCTTCAGCTTGGAGAAACACAGTCTAGACGCGGGGAAGAGGGAAAGTTAATCAGTTCCCGATCGCCCGATATCGCTTCAACTTAGTCTAGTTCGTTGCTTTACAAGTAATTGAACCTAGTTTTAGTATGCTACAAAAGTGTAGTCGAACTCTCTCAAAAACAGGGCATGCATATTGTGTGTGTGTGAGTGGGGTGTTTGTGAGTGTGTGTGTATGTGTCGTTGTATTGGTGGGTGCTTTGAAAGCGTACACTTTTAAAAATCAATGAACCATCAAGAAAAAAAGGGCATGCGTAGCAAAATGCTTAGTGGAAAAAATGCTAGAAAAAAATTATTGTTTGAAAAAAAAAAAACAAAACTACCGACAGTGAATCATCATCATCCATTGCCAACTAGGGTACACTCTAAAAAACATTCTGCACATGCAATGAGTTCGGGACTTCGGAAGTGGAGTCACAAGTGGAGCTGTTCTGTGGGTGGGGTCTCTAGAATTATTTGCAGTGTACGTGTCTGACGCTCTACAAATCGCAGCGAGCGGAGTTCAAGGTTAGCAAGCGATTGTGGCGATCAGATGCGGATTACGATTGCAGTTGCGAATACGGATACGAATAAGAGTACGGATACGGATACTATCAGGTATACGGATACGGTATATGCAGTTTGAGCCAATCGAAATGAGTGTGGGTTTAATATACAGGTTGTTCAATGCGTTCGCCCCCGAAAGATTTGATCTCGGGTTCTCGAGTACTGGTGGCTATGGCTAAGTTGAATCTTTCAGTGGCTATGGTTCTAGAGTATGGGTTTTTGATATATGTATATAAAGATACATGGCCAGAGGTGGGACAGTGGGGAGAGGCGACAAACAGTTGTTTAGTTGTTGTTAATATGAGGAGAAGGAGAGTAAATCAAACGGAATCGAATCAAGTTGTTAAATAATAGGAAAAAGAATTGTTAAACAAACTTATTTTGTACAATGCAAAAAGTTGTAGTAGTAGTAGTAGTAGAAGTAGTAGTATTTTTTATACAGTTTGCATATAAATTTTTTTTTTTTGTTTTAGTTTTTGTTTTTTCTCTATTTTCTCATTTTTGAGTCTTACTCGCTGGCTTGTGGGAATGTCATGCCGGTAAATGAAGGTGATAGGGTTTCGGTGTACATCTCACACCCTGTACCTTGAAGATAATCATTTTGCCAGGCCTGTGTGTCTGGTGACTGAAAGTTAGAAAATGGTTTTGTTGTGGTTGGCATTTAGTAAGTTCGCTAAAGTAACTACTTGGCGCATTATCGGTTGTGGTACTAATTTTTATTTGTTTGTCTGTTCTGGTTTTGATTTTGGTTTTGTGTGGCTGTGGCAGGTGGTTTTTATAGTTTTTGGGGTATAGGTCCTACGCTTTCTGGGTCATCTGGATCTACGGCACACATTTCAACAGCTGGCGAGTATCGGTGCTGGTTGGTGTGGATGGTGCTTTTGTTTCTGGGTCAGGCATTGCATACTCTTTGGCTTTGGCATTTTTGGCATTTTCGGCATTGGCTTTGGCTTTTGGCATAGAAATACTGCTTCGATCACGGGGTTATCTTTGGTGGCATTCGGTCTGTACACTTTCTGGCGATTTGGCGAACTTTACAGCATTGAAGAAGGCACGAGCATTGGGATCATTGGCATCAAGACTCAACCAACCCGAACGTGTGTCAAATGAGCAAAAATCAAAAGGTCGAACTGAAAACTATCGGGAACGGAAAAGAATCAACTCAACTGAAAAATGCACGCTGCAAACTTAGAGCTTAGAACTGTTACTGAGATACAAATAGATAGATTGATTTAGAGAAAGATTCAGAGAGAGAGAGATTCGGATAGATCCGCTCACACATATACCATACATTAGCGATTGGCTGTGTGTCTATGTATCGGTGTGTGTGTGTGTGTGTGTGTGTGTGTGTGTGTATGTGTGTGGGTGTGTGAGTATGGTGTTTGTTTGTCCTTAAATAAATAGAGCCAGTTGAACTGGCCGTTTGAAGTTTTGAAGTTTGCTTTTGAAAATGAAGGATAAAAGAAACCATATTTTGTATTTGCAAACACTGAAGGCATTTTGAACACTTAGAACACTCAATTACACAAAGAATTTGCTTGAAACAACGACTAATTTGTCAGAGTGTAATGTCTTGGCTGGTGTATTTGTGTGTACTTGTTTGGAAAATCATAATCTAAGTTCACTGGCAGGCACATTTACACGTTGCAACACTTAGATCGGTGTAAACGTGCCGGATTTTCGATCAAAATCAACTTAAAATACAATCATCAAAAAAGAGATTTACAACGACGATCAAAACTGAGTGAAACGAATAACAATGTGTTTCATTGTGGTGTGTGTGAGAGTTGTGAGCTGTTTCATCGACCTACAAAGTGGCTAAATTGTGATTTTTAACTGCTAAAAAATACACATCCATAAATCACAATTAAGCTTCAGTTTGTAGACCGAATAAATCTTATGTTGTTCATGGTGTACGATTTATTTTTTTTTTTTTCGTTCAACGCTGCACGATTAACGAGTAGAATAGAGTAGTAGTAGATACGATATAGTATTTAATTGGTTTTTTTTGTTTCTGGTACGAATATTACGATATAGCTTATGGTTGGAAAATTGGAAAACTGCCAGCTGCGTGACTTACTCAGTGGCCTGAGCAAATGGTATTCCAATAAATGTGGGACTCAATGTTTCAGTGTACATTTCCATGCCAGTGCCGCGCAGGTAATCATTTGTCCAAGACTGCATGTCTGGCGACTATGGGTTAGAGACGTAATTTAGAGACATTTGCATATTTTTGATTTCATACGTATATACGGTACAGTACACCCCACATATAGTTAATTACTTGCACCCCCCCCGGGGGCGTTACATTGTCCGCGAATTTGTAATCTGTAATCGGTAGATCTGAAAAAAATATCTAACTTCTTCGGCCTGCTTTCACTGGGCGCCAGTAGTGTGAGTGTGTCTGGTATTTCTTAGGTGAGTGGCCTGATCTCTGGACTGGGACTGCAACCCCACACTTACCGTCTTGAACGATCTCATGGCGAACAGATTGGCCATCATGGTCGAGAACCCGGGCGCCAAACAACTCTGGGCAATGAAGCCCAGCTTCAGTTCGGCCAGGCAGATGACATCGTCGCCCTGTTTCCAATCCCATGATGGTATGTTCAGCAAGTATGCCTGCGAATTATCATAGGGATCGTTTTAAAACTTCGAGAGGGTTTGAAAGTATATGAAATGATCTAAATAGTTGATATGCATGAATTAACCTGACTTAGGTAGTAAATGTCATATCATCTGTTATGTTATATAATAGCAACTATATAATAGAAAAAAAAAACTCACCTTATTGTGGTACTGCATCAGCTGGATGATGACTCGAATGTCGTCGCTGTAGTTCTTGATCGAGATGACTCTCATGATGTTGGCAGCATCTTCTGCGTCGGGATCTTGGCAATATTTGTTAGCTAGCACGAGGCAGGCGTCGGCTTCATGAACCTATTCCATTCGACATATCCATATGGATAGAAGGATTGAAATTAATGGTTACAGATTAGTATAGTATAGTTATAATTGCTATCTAGTATAGCTGTTTATGGTCAGACTATGTCTATGGGCATTTGATGTTTGTCTCATGTGAGTTAGTTTTGTTATGTTGAACTGTTCCAAGTAGTTTGTTATGGTTCAGTGATTGTTATTGTTACTGTTATTGTGATTAGATATTGCAGATGTGGTGTCACGTTTAGAGCATTGTCCACAATATAAACAATTAGTAAGCGATTTTTGTTTTGGTTTACACGCACATCGACTGGACAACTATGGTACGAGTATGAGTACTTAAAATGCCACAGGTGAGTGTTTGTTTTTGGTTGGCTCGATTGATCTGGCTGCGATCGAGTCCATATCATATCAATATATATATAAATATCTTGCATATGCATTGCGTACGTACTGAGTAGGGTTTTTTTTTTGGGCGGGGGTACAAGTAGTATTCATTAGCATTGCCCACAGGGTGTCGGTTGGGGATATAGTAAGCGGTTGTACAGTGGCTGGGTGGGTGGGTGTTTGGTTGGTTGGGTTGCTGGATAACACAGTCTTTCGGTTTCAACTCCAAACTAAGGACACATTAAGAAATCATAAGGCGAACGCTCGGTGCACGGGTGGGGTGTTTTCACAAAGAACAAGTACACAGAGGTGTCGGGGTGATTGGCTTTGGCGTGGGGGAACTTAAACTTAATCAAATACCAAATACCAAAGCCTCACAAAACTCAAGAGCAACTCAAGTGGGCGTTTAGACAATAGATTGGCACTAGCTACAAGCATCTGTATCCGATTATAGACATGCAGAATGCTCGCATGCAAAAGATAAGCTCAGATACTGTGGAAAGTAACTATCTGCATCGCAATATGGCATTATACAAAGCCAAGGCTGCTCATGAGTGTCCATTCAAAGGATATCGATTAAGCTGATAAATATACATATATACAAACTATTAGGGCACGTACTTAATAATGGCTTACTATCGATAATTAAACATTTCCCTCAAAATTAAAAGAAATGAATTGGGCAGACTCACAAAAACATTTACTGCTCAAAATATGACTTACTGTATAACTGTATAAATATCTTTCTTTACGTGGAATATATGTAATAAACCTGTTCTAATAAAAAATGTTATTTTACATATTTTAGAATACCTAAGCCTATGATCTTGAATTTTTAGAAATATTTGCAAATAATATTAACAGTTTTTTTTTTGTTTCAACTTGTTTAAAATATGCTTACCTACCAATTTAATATGTATATTCTCAATTTCTTCAAAAAATCCATATTAAAGAATTAACACTAAAAACCCTCAAATCCTATGTAATCCATATTATACAATTAACACTTAACTTAACATGTACAGTAATATACTTAGCACATACATAAATAGGAAATTACGTATACGTTAATCGTTGCAATAAATGCAGATTAAAATAAAGATAAATCAAGATGATATCGTTATTATTTTACACAACAATTTCAACATCAATTTACGGTGTTTCTGTGTACAACGAGTGTTTGTTTCGTGAATTCACGTTCGATTCGTTTGATTCATGATCAGATGTTAGTTGAGTGCTTAAATTCAAAGGATACATGTACCGATGGATGTGTGGTGTGGTGTTGTAAACTAAACTAGGTCCAGAAAATGCAGTATGGTCGCATACATCACGCATGTATTACACGAATATCGCTTGTACAGTTAAACAGACATTACACACACACACACACAGGTAAATACATAGATTAGTATATTAATAGGCGGGTTGTAATTACATTTGAGCGTTCGTTACATAAATAAGTACGTAAGAAGTAGAAGTACGCTTATTCTGGGACTTCGGTTAATAGTTAATACATAATGAAATTAAAGCTCACAGGTCGAGACGAAAATAGACACGGAAAGGAATATAGTTAAATGAACAACGTAACAAAAGCAAACGAACAAACATATAGAACGGATAAAATGAAAATACATTTTTGTTTTACCTTAACCCTCTGAAGATCGATCGGATTCATAATGGTTCCTTGGAAGAACTCCACGGTGGTAAAATGACGTTTGAACAAACCCTCAAGTTCCAAATCGGGTGGTTTACTTTATAATTTTTCATTTAAAATCGATTGTTTTGTTTTTTTTTTCGGTTTATCGTGGTTGTTGTGGGAAAATAATACAAAGTTTTTAGAGTTTTCAATGATTCCAATGTACACAGAGTTCACGTAGATTGAATTGTATTCAAAGGAACAGAAGAATATCATATCATTGCATGTGTGTGGGTTGGTGTTCGAAACACAACAAACAATATACAGATATTTATGATTATGGTGCGATTTTCGTAGTCCGCAAATATGCAAATGAAAAAGAAGAAAAACAAACAATGCAGACAGAATTGTTGTAAAGAAAATCTCCAAGCCGAAGGTGCAACAAAAACTGTGATTCATTAAAAGTAAACTGAACTAAAGTAGAAATATTGTAACCTCCTTACTTAAATTAAGTCTATGCTCTAGACAAAAAACTCGTCTTAAATATCTAATTAACATTACTTAACTAGGCTCTCAAGACTAAGTAAATTCTATGGGAGTATAAAAACTGTACGGATATGATACAAGAGGAATATTGGAATTCAACTTTTGCTTACTACGAATTAATAAATATAAAATATAATAAATTGTGAAGTATTTGTAAGCTTGAGCTTAAATTTGGATTAAAAGGATATATGAAAAAAATTCAGCTAAAAAAGTCATTCCATTAAGCGGGGTAAAAATACTTTAAGCCAAGATAAAAAAAAGAAAACGATGAAACAAAAAAAAATTGTATATTGTGAACGGGATTCTTAACTAAAGTCTATCTAAAATATTATAAACATCATTTATCACGAAGCTCTGAGAGGAATTGTTAGGCAAAATGCTCTTCTCGGAAGCCTCATCAGCAGCAACCGGAAACCATTAATAATAATGCCGTAATAAAGCTATAAAATTGCAATAAAAATAAAAATAATTGAATTGTTCAAGTTCAAAGTGAGAGCGAGCATAGATTTATGGCATAAAAAATAGAACGAGGAAGGGGGCGTGTCTTGTTTCATTTTTGTTTTGTTTTCTATTTTTGCTGTGAAAGGTCAGCAGCGAATGGAATTCAAATTCTTGATAATTATTCGAATCGGAGGGCAAGTAGAGTGAAATTTGCATCCTAGCTGTTGAAGAACTAAGTTGCGGGCACAAAAACAAATCACAGGATCTAAGTATGAGAGTTGCACGTAAGATTCGCTGTTGTTGTTCATGTTCTTGATTTTATTGGAGTTTGATTTTGTTCTTTTGCTGGGACACCTGACAATCGGGGGCTCGATTAAATCGTTTAAATCGTTAAGTTTCTGCGTGTCTTCACTGGTTCTCATATGTGTGTCTCTGTGTGTCTGTAGGTGTTCGTGTTTGTGTCTGTTGGTGTGCGTGTGCGTGTGGGTGTGGGTGTGGGTGTGGCCGTGGCTTGGTGTCTGTGTCACGGTGTGTGTTTGTGTACCTTGACTCGCTCCAGGTCGACTGCGTTCATCATAGTGCCCTGAAAAAAGGCCACTGTGGTATAGTGACGCTTCAGCAGTCCCTCTAGCTCCAGATCAGGCTCTTTGCTATTTGGTTTACATTACAGTACATGATATGGCATATATATAGTTGAGTTTAGGCATTGATTAGTTACATAGTGAACGTAAGAGGTATTTTCAAATCATAAAGATTACATAACTTTCACTGACTGTGTCTAGTCGCTAGATTAATGCAAATACTTAAAATAGTGCCTTGAACTAACTTAACTCCCAACTATCGATTAAGCGGCCAGCAGCTGCACAGATCTAAATCAATTTTAAATAATATTACTATGCAAATGGTTTGATCTCTTTTCAGTGCAAATAACTATTGCCTACTTTTCCGCGCCACTGCTAACCGCTAATCCACATTCTTTTTAACTGCTTAGATACTGCGCTAATTATTCTCTTGCTGCTGTTTTAAAACTGAATTGAAAATACATTTATCAAATAATAATGGAAATAAAACAACGACACAACAAATTAGCAATACGACTGTAAACAGGTTATTCTTCTGCTTAAAGGCTAATTGGATTCTGGATGGACTTACCGATGGAGAAAGACCACTTCGACATCGACATCCTCCCGATCTTCGTGGAGGAAGTCCTTCAGGAAATGCGACACGGATTCGTATGTTATATGACCGCATACCACAATATGTCTTGTGTTGTTGAAGGTGGGGGGTAGATAGAAAAAATAGATTAGTTCCTTGAATTGGCAGCGATTCAAACGATTAATGCAACAATTTGACTTAAATCTAGTGTGGAATGCACTTAAGCTCTGTACATGTGTGACGTATGTGTGTGTTTCAAATGAGCATGTATGTGTGTGTGTGTGTGTGTGTTTTGCGGTGTTTCAGTGTTAGTGTGCGATTAAAGCGGAAAAAAAGTAAAATGAATTTAGTTCAAGTCATGAAATTAAATTCACTTTCTTAGCCGAATTATTAGATTATTATCTCAGATTTAATCACATTCCATTGAGCTGCCATGAAGCCAAGTCCATAATATAGTACATAGGTGTGTCTGTGTGTGTTGTCAGTGTGTCGTGTGCGTGTGCGTGTGTTTGAGTGCTTTGAATGAGTGTTCGAATGAGTGCATGTTCTTCGATGAGGTTATAGATTCGGGTATATTCATTGTTTGTATTTCTGTATATTTCTTTATATTGATTATGCTTTGATCTGTTTGTATTATTTATCAACTGCTTATCGTTGCCTGGTTATGATTATCTTTATGGCTTGTCAGTATTATTTGGTGGTAAAGTATAATTACTTTGCATTTTCTTAGGAAACAAACATTTATCAAAATTATACAAAATACACGAACTCATAATTGAAACTAAAAACTTAAATGATAAATGCAAAATGCATGAATTTAGTCTGCTACCCCGGGGGCTTGTACACAAATCAATCAATGGCAATAAATCAAAAGTCACAAAATGAGGATCTTGTCGCCGCATTTTCGGCACTCTGCCGCTGCAGTTCGCCAATCGAAATGATAAGTATATATAAACGATTATCGAAAATCAATATTGTTTTAGGTACTATAAAGGCTTAGCTACGCACACCATTTTCGGTTGCAATCAACTTACATGCATCAAGTTAAGCATCAAAAGTAGTCAGCAACTGGCCAACGCATTTGTTTTCTATATACACATTGTATAATACACTACGCTCATTCAAGGTATATAAATTACTTCTACGGGTGCTAATTATACAATAGATTATTTGTTTTTGGGTATTTACTGTAGTCACAGTCATGCAATCAGGCAGTCAGGCAAACCGGGCAGGCATTCTTCCCATACCAAGTAAAAAGTGAGTGTCAGTGCCACTACTACACATGCATACTTCTACATTATTTTTTCGAGTGTTGGATGTTTGTGATTTTGTGAGTTTGTGGATGTGCGTTGAGAATCAGCGAACCATATCGTTCAGTTCACGATTACTATACACCCACGGTTGTAGCTACAATGTCGAAGAAAGTCAAAGGATAATAGTCCTTCAGGAAAACGATATAAGTCTTCGTTCGTAGAAATATTTAACAAAAAGTCAGTACAATCTAAAGGTGATCAACAATTGAATGATCGATGACATGATTGTGCTCTGTTGTATGTTCAATCCATTTTTGCAGATCAAATCCGGATGCAAGGCAACTCATTACCTCTACGGTGGCAATAAAAAATTGTTCTCGACTAGTTCGCTAAAACGAAAGAAGAACTTCAATTTGCATTTAAAGAACAAAGAAACTAAGTAAAGACACTACATTCGATTAGTTCTGGTGTTGCATGTATTTCTTTTCATTGCTGCAGCTAAAGAAACGAATGGTGACGTTTGGAATTAAATGTTTCGTTTTTTTTTCTTGAAATGATATAATATAGAGTGAGAAGGTTTAACATATTTGATGCCTGGCCACGCATTTTCATTGTTTTATTTTCATATACAGAATTGCTGCTCAGAATAAGAAAACATAAGTCGATTTCAATGCGCCAAATCGATTGCTCACAAATGTGCAATGAATGTGAGTGGGTCTTTTGAGGAAATCAAAAATTGTGGATAGGAGAGATCTTGAAAGAGAGACAGAGTTGAAGAGAGAGACAGGAGATGTGTTTATGTAGAGATTTGGAGGGGCTCGGATACGGATACGGTTACGGTTTACGGATACGGATGCAATGGTGGAGTCGGGTTCGGTTGCGATTACGGATACGGATGTTACACTCAGAATCAGAATTTGAACTGTCCTCATCGGAGGGGGTTGGTTCCTTAGCTAGAGAACAGGGGCCGCGCATCATAACCGCATATCTAATCGTCCTGGACCTCCTACCTGATCCTCATCCTGATCCTGATTTTGATTGGGAATTTGCTTTCGATCTTAATCCTGATCCGAACAAGGTGGGCAAAGGAAATCAAATGAAATCGCCGAGCGCATCCATACACAACACTGAGTTTACGACAAAAGTGGGTTGGAGTGGAGTTACAGTTTCATCCGATTCGCATTGTATAATCTGTGTGTGTGTGTGTGTGCTGTAGGTTATGATTGTTTATATCTTTATTACTTGATCATACCGTTGTATTCGAATGTTCGTTAAAACGAAAGTTTGTGAACAGAAGAGGAAAGTATCAAAACCATAAGAGTATTAGAGTAGATGCGTGTGAATGTTTATAGCATGGGGTATGTGTATACAAGTTTTCCAAGAACTACAACACTGATAGTATCTGATAACTGATTGAAGGTTTGAAGAGAGAAAGATATGAATATATAGAGAGGCAGAGAGTAAGAGTATAGTATGCGGGAAAGATATATGGGTATTATTGATTGATAGGTTTCATTGATTCGCTTTACACACACATCGATGTTTAATCCGTTTCTCAGATGGCAGCTGCCTGCTGATTTTGGTCAAGATGTCAAAGCCAGTTCACAAGCTGTGTGTTCTAATATTGTACATTTTCTAGCCAAAAAATATTGAGCAAATTGAAGTCTTCCGTGGAAATTGCTTGGTATTTACAAATTGCTGTCTGTACTTGGGGAGAAAAAGTCTATAGAGAGTTCGACTCTATGCATGTGTGTGTGTACATTTTGAATTGTATGGATTCTAACATTTACGTATACAATCGAATCAATATTATTATTATTATTATTATTATTATTATTGTATTTAGTATGCATTATTATCGTTCAATGTTAAATCATTTAGGTGGATATACATATACGCATGTATATTTATTTATGTATATAGATATATATATACGAGTTACGACTTCGATAGCAAGGACTATATAGACAATTACGATAATGTAACACAATAATAAACACCAATCACTGATTCACTTCAAGGGCTAATACAAATGCAAAACGAGGCTAGGATGAATATGGCATACAGAAAAAGAGAAAAACTTAAGAGTATACGCATATTGAATTTCGATTAATGCCAATCATCAGCTCTGACTTCACACTCGCTGGGTCGACCTGCAAATTGCACGTATCCAATTCGTTTCTAGATCAACCAAAGAATAATATTTAAACAATATACCCAAAATTGTAAATCGAACACGATTAAGCCGCGTTTATTCGGAACTAAAGACGAACGTGCAAATCAAACGAAAAGTTAGGAGCTAAAGAATTTAGGTTCAAGATCAGGATGTACGAGTACGATATAGAGAGTAGAAAGTAGCAGAAGAGTAAGTTGATAATTTGGCGTTCAAATTGAGGATGTAGTATGGAAACTCACAACAAGATAGCATTTGGTAGTTAAGAGTACGCACATGATATAGTAGATACACTCAGAACAGTATTTTAAGTACGAAACAATTGATTGTATGTGGTACGGATTCTCAAATACGATCAAATCTGCAAAATGCCAATTCAAAGAACACAAAAATCCAAAGTGGCAAATGAAAACGCAAATCGATGGGCGAAACTTAGGTAAAAGTAATGAAACTAATGCATAACCCGGCACAGCCCCCCATTTCCAAGGGGGTTACGTCCTAAGTTACCTTTTATATTTGTTTTTTTTTAACTACATACATATGTAGAGACGTCTAGGTCGCAAAACTAAAAGGAAATCAACTGAAGTACAACCAACACAAAATGAGTTGTTCGAGAACTAAAACATACACTTGTTGTTCTTTTTTCATATAAGCAATATGAGTATTTTAGTTAAAATTTTCTTGTTGATTGCGGCTTTTTTTTTTCAATTGCTGTGTGGGTGTTTTATATTCCGTGGCTGTTTGTTGTTGTTGTTGGTGTTGTTGCGGTGGTGGTGAGTGTTTGATCGATTAAATGTTTTGAATTCGGGTCTGGGTGATTGATTGATTGATTGGCTGATTTTGATTGATGGCCTGGATAGTTGGAATGTACAAATGCTGTGTTGTCACTGTGTTGTTTATGTGCCGTCCTGAGCTTTCCAAGCGGTCCCACTGGGCGTATGAGTAATATATTGTATGTGTCGCTTGAGTTGCTGATGATGATTACAGTGATTGGATTGGTATTGGTATTGGTGGGTTCGTGGTTGGCTGGTTGGTTGAATTGGATTGGATTGGCCATGTTTGTGGTGGCTTTTTAGTGTGGATGGCTGGTGTTAGGCTGGTGTGTATCTATTGGTAGAATCAAAATCAAATTTCAGCTACTTTTCCACACTCGCAAATCGTTTGGCATGAATGAAGAGCAAACTAAAAGTAAATTCTTTCAATTGATATCGTTTCACTGTTCATTCGACTGCTTTTGGCAGAAATTTCATTTTGATTTGGTGTTTACTTTTGGAAACATAAATGCTCGTTGTTGGTTAGTTTTGAAAATTTGTTGTTGGCTTAAAAATTATGATTGGTATTTTATTTTTGTGGTAGTAGTCTTATTGTAGTTGTTGTTGTAGTAGTAGTTTATTTATATAATTTTTGGTTTAATCAGTTTGTTGATTAATTGTTTACGATTGATTGTAAGAAAATTTGGTTTGTCTCACCTTCGCCCTTTTTCATTTTTTAATGTGCCCCCATATTTGGCTCTTGTTCCAATCAAGTCTATAATCTCAGGTATACAACTTGCAAAAATCGCCTGTTTACAGTATGAAAGATAATGATGACAGTGAAGTATTTTTGATCTATTCGGTTTTGTTTTTTTTTTTTTTTTTTGATTGTTGTTTAACATAAATAAAAAAGCATTACACAAATTTCGTTTGACACAGGATACAAGAGACAGAGAAAGTGGCCCGAAGGATCAGCAGAGAGTTAGAGAAACAGAGAGTATGATGTGGGGAATGGGTTCGGCAGACTCGAAGAAGGACTCCTATATAAGTACATGATAAACGCAGTCAAGTGGATAATTTCGGATATATCTCATACGGAGCTCCTCTTGGTGTTTCTTGTTGTTCTTGTGCCTCTGGCTGTTGCGGCTTCGTTGAACCAGACTAGAAGTTATTGTTATGTCTTCGATCGTAAACAAGAAAAATCAAAATGATATCAACGAAACAAAAGGTATGGTAACAAATCGGTCTTATTATCTTCATAAATCGATGGGCCGTTTCATCGGCTTGCAGCTAGTTTCTTATGGCTCTAATGGTTTCTTGGGGTTACGTGTTGTGTGGATAGATTACGGAACATACGTACATATAGTATATACAGTAAACATATTCAAAGACTAGGTGGCGGAGTAACGCCTAGTAACTCGGTGCCAAGTACACACGCACACACATCGACGGCCATTTGACTTTCGACTTCATCTTTGTGGTGGGTTTCAGTGCCTAAACTCTAGACTAGGACTACTCAAATCGGGTGATGCTAACATTCTAACAGACTAAACCGCACGTATGTGTGTGAGTGTTGGGTATCGTATCGGGTGGGAATCGGTTCGGAACGGGAAAGAGTTACAGATAATGTGAGGTCATGATGCTGATACTGAATACGATCAAAGGATACGGATACTGCAACTCTTTACTGATATACAAACATAATTGATTTTTATCTAAATGATGATAGTCATAAAAACATATTTCAACGCCAAAAAGGCGCCGGTTTCGTACTGGTTTCGTTTCGTTTTTTTTTTTTGTTTTTTGTTTTAAGTTCTAGTTTTATATTTTTATGCGTGGCTGCGGCATACAAAGTGGGTGCAAGCAAATTAACGACTTTGAAATATAGATGATTACATTGTTCGATTAGGTAAGGTGTGGAATTAGTTTCGTATTGGTATGGTAAATAAATTACAAGTAATCGATATAGTACGTTGGATAAGTTGAAATTGCAAAAATCGTAACTACTGCAACTTTATTTATGTATGTATCGCATATAGGAACAAGTGAAAAACATATGGAAATCATATTCATATTGGAAACTCAAAACTCTATGCGGGAACTAAAGCAGCAACTGGGTGTAAGTGTGTTTCAACCGAAATTGGAAAATCGAAATATAATGAAACCAACGCACAAACAAACGAGACAATAAAAATGCATTTCGGTAATTAAATAAGAAGCCAGTTAAGAGAACATATATGTATATATATTCTTACATATGTATATTGATTCAGCGCTAGTTTTTGATCTTAACACTTCGAACTCAAAAACAATG
This sequence comes from Drosophila melanogaster, assembly GCF_000001215.4. Taxonomy (NCBI): domain Eukaryota; kingdom Metazoa; phylum Arthropoda; class Insecta; order Diptera; family Drosophilidae; genus Drosophila; species Drosophila melanogaster. The sequence goes on along the minus strand of NT_033777.3, from coordinate 24,680,802 downwards.
ACGCAGCTGAAGTTGCATAAAAACACGCAATAGTGGCTCTGCTCTATATAGTATGTACGGTAATAATCAAAATTCAAAGTCAAAACTAAACAGAAACCAAAGACGAACTCAAAAATTACACTTTTCAAATGCAGCGAGCCTAGCCCTTTTCTAAAAAATCATTGGAACATAAGTCCATTTCGCCTGGGGAGCCCTTTTCAAATACTTCTGTAAACTATTATCTGAAAAATGTATTGTGTTGTGTGGTTATTGAATATTGTTTATGTAGGTTTTTTTGTTGTCTAGCAAAAGTTTGAAATGTGCATGCTTTAAATATTGAACACAACAAATGCGGGGAGCCCATCGATAAAACTTTGGTTAATTAGCAAAAGGTCTGCAATTATTGTACAGTAAAGATTAGTGAGACGAATAGGGGTAAGAAGGCCCAGAGATTTTAGACGACAAAAAGTGTTGCATACCCACAGGCGCCAAACAAGAGAAACATTTTTGTTTAACGATAATTCTTTGATGGTTTAAGCAATTTATGAACTTTTACAATTTATCTGTCTAGCTAACACAATAAGCCTAATAATGAAACGCACGCAAAAATGAAGCCATAGTTTCAAACAATAAGTATAATGTGTGTAAACGACAACGAGAATTACAGAAGGATTTGACAAGTAAATTACATAAATTATATCTTTTGTATGGAATCGATTATTCCCTGGATTTTGGTGTAATTTTTGCCATGATTCTTTGAATGTGTTTCCTTTTTCAGAATTGATTGTTTAACTAAATATAGACACATGCCGCCAAGAAACCAATGCCTTTCAAGTCCTAATTGATTTTTCTTAATTCTTTCTTTTTTTTTTGGTTTAGCTTTATGAAAATAACAAAACAATATAAATATTTTGTTTTTAATTTGGCAACAATTTTCGTCACTTATTTGTTGCCGTCAGAGTTTGTCATTTTTATGCAATTCCAGGTAACGTCGATAAAAATGTTCAACAACAAGGTGAAAAATAAGAAATCAAATGAAATAATAAGTAAGCTGGTTGGTTCATTGACTGAAGTTAGGTAAAGAAAATGTTGTAATACAAATAGAATTCAAGACTATTCGATTGCTGCGATGTTTTTTTTGGTATTTGTTTGCATTTATAATCATTTCTTGTTTATCTTGATATTTTCGTGTTGTATAGTTTTGGTAATTTCTCTTAGCGGTACAGTCAGCAACGTGTTCGTGTACCTTTTTCTAGGATCCTTGCTATATGTTCCACCATATTTGCTTCTTTGGGCAGCCAGTTCAGTGATTTCTGGTATCCAACTAGCGAAAACGGCCTAAATTCAACAACACACATACACATTTAGATTGATTGAGAGGTGCCAAAAAAGAAGATTCAGTTCAGTTCAGTTTGTTATTTTTTTTTTTTTTTTTGTCTTTAACTGGTTGGTTTTGTTCTGTTCTGGGCTAACAAATTTGATCTATGGAGTGTTAGTGTTCGTGTGGCTTTAAAAGAAATAGACAAAATTATTATATTTTAACGACGTTGACGCTGACGACGAAGAACAGTGCAGAATGGGAACCGCTCAACCCGCAATTAAGCTCTGATTCACACTCACAGCAGTACTCACACTCACTCTATTCACTCAAATTGCACTCACTCATTTATTTACACCGATTCACATACTCGGCACGCACACCATCAGATACAGATACACATACTTTAAGACTAATTGTACATTACTTTACACGATTTCTCGCCACGATTTCTCAATTCGTTCGCATCTATTTACTGTACTCTTACTTGGTTACAACTAATAATTTACATATGTAGTTTACAATACACGACAGTGCTGGGGCCTAGACAGAGACAAATTTTGGAGTCGAGATGTTCGTGGGGAGCAAGATCCCGCCTATAAGTCATCTGAAAATATTATTGGTAGTGCGCGCTAGTCTTTACGCTATTCAAATACCGTACTTTGTACAATCCTAATTACATTTTACTATGAAGTATTAAGGGATTAAGGTACGCTTCCGAATCTTCGGATTGAATAAGTAGTAGGATGATGAGAAAGCAATTCTTCGGTTCACCGAATTTACTTTAAGTAAATGGACCAGCGAGACTGACAAATGAAGTAACATATTAAGTAGGAATAAGGTGGGAAAATATGAATTGAATAATACAAATCTTGCAAAGTGGCTGGAGTTTGCTCTCTTCAAGAAAATACGATTTGAATTACGTGTCATGACTTTGGATAGTTTAGTTTTACTTTATTCAATGCGTGACCGATGCTTTTTTATGGGGACTAGTGTTGTAGATTAAATGTTTATAAGTGGGAGCTCTATAAATCTGTGTGGGATGTGGTACAACAATGCGCCTAAGTAGATTGCACAAATGCTTTGGGATATCGAAATAAATATATATATGAACCTTGAACTATTGCAAATTGATAAACGCATATCTTGTATCATAACTCTGGTGTTAATACGAAACGTTTAAAGCATGGCAAAGTATAAGTGTCAAACGATAATATCTTGAATAAAACATGTTTACTCTTCAGACAAAATCCAAAGTAAAATGGCCAAAATGAACTCACGCTTGCCTACAAAGTGATTTATATATGATAGACATTGCCAAAGAGTTCAATAAAAATGTTTAACGAAACGAAACAAATTAGGAGGAACGCAAGTACCAAGGAAAATAAACAAATAAAATTGGAAAACCAAACCTAAGTAAATGGAACATTAAAATGTTTAATGGCTTGTACAAATAGAACGATGTATTTTCGAATCTGCTGAAATGTCTCTGACTGCGAGGCAACAAAAATGTTTAAAAATTATAATAAATAAAGACGAAACAAAGTAAGAATCGAATGATAAAATTGTACTTTACTTTTATTACTTGTTTGATGATTTATCAAATGTCATATCTGTTTCGGTTTTCGAAATACATATTTATCAAGGAACAAAATAGTTTAAAACGGACGACTTAAGAGTCGGCTGAACTACATTTTGATGCGGGTAAGTCAACTGTATATGCGATCTTAGAGATACAATGAAATTAGGGAAACAAAGTGAAAGGGTAACAGACTATTTAATTTATCGACTTTGATCAATATTAAGACTTAGTGATTTATCTAATTGGAGTTTTACTTCACCCTAGATGGGCTCAAAATACTAAGAATGTGTGTTTTTTACAAAAGTTTTCTTTTGTACTTCAACCGATCCTAACTGTTAGAATTTTTTTTTTTTTTTTTTTTTTTGATATCTTAAGATAATAGTCCTCATCAGATGGTAGTTCCTAACTAAAAGCATTTTGCTGTCTTGGTAAAGTTTATATATATCTTTTTATGTTATACTTTTAGATTTATTGCGATTTATAACTTTTTGTGGATTATCTTTAGAATGTGGCTTTGTGTTTTTCACATCGAATGCGATAATTATGTTTTTTTTTTTATAGGATTTAATTATAGTTTTTATAGACTACCTCTTTCCGTGTTCTCTTTTCAGTTCACCGCCATACTTATTGCCACTACCGACGAGTTCAATTATCTCCGGTATACTGCTGGCAAACATTGCCTAAAATATATTCCATCGTACACGAAATTAACAAAAATCAATTCAGCAAAAATATATGTACTGGTTAGGATTTAAATATAGTGATTGTGTCTTAGGCTTAGTCTAGTTGTTATCACTATGCTTTGATTACTTTCACTTGGGCGTTAAGGACCAAAAAAAAGAAAAACGGAAACGCAGAAGGCGGTTTTCTGATGGGTACGAAGTCAGGCCAGGACATTCACACCCAAAGGATTTCTAAGGATGCCTAAAAGCGTTCTGGATCGGTCCATTGGTTACACAAATATGCGGCAGCCAGCATTAAAGCATGCAAGAACATTAACTTTTGGATAATATACTGGATAATGTATTGGAAAAGCTCCTATCCTAACCGACAGATCCTTGAAACATATAGTCCTCACTCTTGGCTGTGTGTGTTGGGTATTTCTCGTGTTTGGTGTCTACGAATCTTCCATTACAAAAACCAAGGCATATCGAAAGTTTCAACTTAAAAGTGATAAGGTAACTGCATGCATAAGTATCGATTATGGGAGAAAGTATTGAATGGGGCTGCGTGAGCGTATGATTCGAGTGCCCCCAGCTGTATATTAGATATAATATCTTGTGGATATCGAATGGATATATGTAGCAGATATATCCGGGCGTGTGTGAGCGTGTGTTTGTTCGTGTTAAGGGACGGAAAAAAGAAAACGCGTTAAGCTTGGGTGATGAGTTAAGCTAACGAAACTTTGGTTGTATAAACGCAAATACGAAACTCAGCCGAAGGGCCTCAAATAAAGTTCCATAATTCATAACTTGTGCAGCGGTATTAAGTCGTTCTATGTATTTACATAACGTGGCATGTACATAGTAGAAATGCAATTAACAAATGTATTGAGTATTAAGTCTAAAGTTACGTAAGAGTAAGAGAGAGAGAGGTCAAAGGGCAACAGGGTCAACGCATGGTTACTCTATGGTTACGTCTAAAAGAGTTCGAACTCAGTATCGATTATTGAATATAGAGTATCAAGAGTGCTACACTCTGGCTAGTACTGATACGGATACAGATACTGATACTGGTATTGATACTGCTCTTGCTTTGGCTACTCAACTATGGTTTCTGAGCACAACTGTACTAGTGGTAAGTAGTAGATTAGGCGGCAACCAAAACTTAAATCATTCACACACTTCAGCACTTCCAATCCCGCATCGGCCGGGCCTAAACTCAATGGGCATCGACATCAATGGGCGGACAGAGATAGGAGAGAGAAACACTGGCTACATCTGGATAATATATGTGGTATATATATATTATATACGTACTCGGTTAGAACTAAAAGAAGGCTTAGACTTATCGGTATGTCTGCTGTTTGTGTTCAGACGGGTTGTTGTTTTACTTTTCTATATATTTTTTTTTTTCTTTGTTTTTTTTTTTTTTGCACTTGTGCATTTGCTTTGCGAACTTACCAAGCCGACGAGCAGAAAGAACACGAGAAATGTTCTTCCCAGGACAGTCTCACAGTAAACGTCACCATATCCTACCGTTGACATGGTCACAATTAGGAAATAGACACAGGTCCAATACGATAAACGATGAGCATTATTAAAATCCAGCGGATCGCCAGAGTTCTCCAGCTAAATTTTAAGTAAATGCAAATGCAATTATCAGCCGCATCAGCGGATCAGGTCATCTAAAGTCCTTTTCGGTTGGTCACTTCATAAACACATCGAAACAGATACATATATGTTCGTAAATCTTGTGGCGTATCGAAGGTGCCTGGCTTTGGGGCTCTGTAGTAGGCTGCAACGTGGCGTATGCGTAATATTCGGGACTGGCTTCTCACACACACTGCAAACCCATCACAGAGTCATCCACACACAGGCACAATCGATCGCGCGTCAGTGTATGTGTGTCGAGTGTTTGTGTGTGTGTGTGTGTTTCTACATACCAGATGTATAATGCCCGCTGCTGTTAACCACACGGATATAAAAATTGATACTAGTTGAGCCAAGCGTATGGAGCTCGATGTTTTTAGTACGTTTAAATATTGTAAAATATCTGGAACAGTCATGAGACGTAGCGCTCGAAGAAATCGAAGACCTGTTCACGATAATACACAAGGTATATACACAATTGCATACAGGCGTATGTTTTCATGTCGAGTAAGGCACATTGCATGCATACAAATCGATCAGGACACTGTTTTTTTTTTGGGTCTTCATGTGTGGCTGTTATGTGTGACAGTGTATGTGTGTAAAGGATATCTAAATACATTTGGGAATCTGATTGATTTCCAATTGATTGAGCAACACCGATTTGTATGCATATAACATTTTTGGAATTTTCATTGTGATAGGTTAATTTAAAAGGGATTGTTTCGCTTACCGATCCATGTTCGATCTAAATATATTGATACGAAGGACGGGGGTATTGTAAAATAATCTACAAAACTGTACATTTCTAACATAAACCAAAGCTTATCGGACGCCGCTATGAACTGTAAGAAGATTGTCAGATTAAAAAAAAAAACGAAAGAGTTTTTAAGAATTTATCGCATAAACCAAAATATCAAAATCATCATCGCTCCATACCAATTGATTCAAATTATTCTTAAATCAACTCAGTGTGTGCGCTGGTGTGGTCAGTGTGTCAGTGTATATATTTGTCTGTCTGTCCAATTGGCCGTCGGCAACTTACTCGTATAAAAAAGTAAACCATAAAAAATATATTGAATGCGAGATCGATCTGTTGAGTAATGTTGTTACTCCACTTTTGGCATCTTTCGACTTCTTCGCTAGATGCATCAACAAAGTATATAATGAGGGATGCAATGCTGAGTATAAATACGAGAACGACCTGCAAATGAAAATAGAAAATGAATTAAAATTCAGGACGGTTACAAGCCACTTTAAAGTGTATCAATTATTCTTTAATAACAGCTTATAAGAAAACACATTTTCCCTTTCGATTTTTTTAAATTAAAGAACCCCACATGACATGAGTTATTCTGCTTAAGAGAACACCAAGCTCATTTAATAACTCATAAATTCATTGGCTGTTACAAAATAAACTCACAAACAACTGCCTTACATATATGAGCAGCTGCTACATTTCTGTTCCATAAATCACGGCCTTGTCAGATGACAACCGCATTCGAACGCTTCATTGAACTCAACAGCAGCCCACTCCCCCAACCAACAAAAAAAAAAAAAGGAAATTGGAAAAGCAAAAGGCAAGGAATGGAACGGAAAGAAGAGGAAAAGGGCGGCCTGAAGGGAAAAGGATCATCGGAAATGGTTGTCCCTTTCCTCGGAGAGGAAAAACCGCAGTAATGTGCATTTTTAATTGCACACTTTGGTACTGGCCACGGACTCCGGTTCTTACGGATCATTTGATTCATGGCGAAAGGACGAAAGGACAACGTCCAGCCAAAAAATGCGCGGCTGCTGGGGCAATTAGTCGGACCGAACCCGTTGATAAATCTGCGGCAGTCATGAAAGTTTTACAAGGTAATTTCCGAGAAGGATGAAAATCCGGGGGTGCTGAGGAGGTGGCTAGTTAAATGTCAGGGCTGTGTGCCAACTGAGAACAACACTTTCGTAGAGGCCAATCGAGGTAGTTCAACTTCAGCCGGCTGCACTTAACTTATATGTATGTTTAGTACAATATGTGCCATAGCGTATATTCCCATACAAAATGCCAATGTAATCGTAATTGTAATTGTCGGTACTATCGTTTCGTAATTACGTGGATAATCGAAAGCGAAGTGCCACAGAGAAGAGAAGGAAAAACTAAATTTGGCACAAAACCGGCACGCAAACTATTTACTTAGGGCCATAAATTGAAATGTCTTGGCCCGGCCGGATTGCTCATTATTCTTGCTCTGCGGCTTTTTCTTGGCATGCAAATTACACAAGCACAAAATCTCCTTAGAAACTTGTTAGTTGCGCAATAAAGTTTTTGGCAGCACGAAAAACTTTGCTAATCTCGGTAGACAGACTAGAATTTTCAAGTAAATTGCAAAGAGTTTTGCCCACATTGCTGGCATTGCGTATACGTCATGTGGTGCCGGGCAACTGACACTTTCATTAGCCGCCGTCATGATCGCCCAAGATGTCGGAAAAGGAAACCTAATGAAAGCACCACACCGTTACACGCTTATCTGACGTCACGGACAAAAGGTAATAAATGCAGGTTTCAATATGGCGACAACTTCTTCTCTGACGTCTTCACTTTCACCCAAACCAAGCCACCCACTTTCTACCAACTTGGTATGCCCAATGGCCGGGAAGCATGAAAACTGGGTCAATCACTCGGAGCAGCTGAGTTCACAGAGAGAAAAGCACTTAAGTCCTGGCTGCCATCAAATTGCATCAGCGCGATTCTGGAAATCTGGGTCACGAGGCGAGAAAACACGTGTCCCACTCATAACAATTTCAATTCGATTTGTTTGCCCCCCCCCCCCTGCAAAAAGCTCGAATGCTATTTTTTCTATCCAAAATGCCGCAAATACATGCCTCTCAATCCGTTTGATAGCCAACCAATTTAATGGCCTCAACTGAATGCACGGCGAAGTAAACTCCACTAATTAAGTCATTAAATAGAAATACATGCAGGTAGAATTTATAGCTGGTTAGGTCAATCAAATTCAAATCAAACACTTTTTCCTTGTTCTTTTTAAATTGAAATGAATCTGTGGCACATCTGCTTCACATAAATTTCACTATTTCTGTTTGCGTGCAGCACTTTAAAATGTTATGGATTCTCTGTTTATTATTACTTTTTTTTGTAGCTTTTCCAGCACTCATATATGTGGCGTGACCAAGTGCAATCGGATGTGGGTGTGGGATGGTGGTAAATGCTGGGATTTAAGCTCTTGCAGCCGACTTCCGCATCGAAGTTGCATACCAAAGCCAATTAGCACCTGCAGCAGGGCTTCAATCCGCTTAGAGTTGCATGGATAGTTCAATAAAAAACGCGGACAAAAAATGGCAGACTTTCGCTATCTTAAAAATAAACCAAAGCAATTCGGGGAAAGTGGAGAAAAATGGCAAAAAAAAAAGGAGAAACAGCAGGCACGAATTGTGTAATATCCAAATGGCAAGCCATTCATTTTGCCAGCCACAATAACAACGCCCAACAACAAGGATAAACAACACACAAAAATGGGCGCCACACGAATGGGCGAAAGGACTTTTCCGAAAACAGCTGCACCGCCGTACACATACATACATTCATACATATATGGTAACAAAGAGAAAGGAAAGGAAATTCGACGCTGTCTGCCAAACAGCAAAGCCAATTGGCTGCCAAAGCGCGGCACACAACTACAAGCGAATGGTGACTAGGCCTGGTAATAAACATTCACAATCTGCCGCCCACTTTCCGCCCACTTACAACCCACTCCGCAGTGGGTGAAAGTGGAAATGTGCGCGCTGTTTCATCGATTTTCCTTCTGGTAACATTTCCCTTTCAAACGGCTTCTATCCTGGCATTTGCCATATTATTTACTGTTATTTGTTGTGGTTCCTTGGGCAAACGCCACCCACTCCTCCACTGACTCCCAACCAAAAGCATATGCATACATCATTTCCTCGCAGCCCGTTTCCTGCTATTAGCCAAAAGTTCAAATTGACTACAAGAGCGACAGGCATTTTCATTTATTTTAGCCATAAAATGAAAATGTGAATCAATTTTAAATAAAATATACAAAAAAAAAAATAATAAACTAATAAAAAAAAGTAGCATAGTACCGCAGGACGAGGGCGAAACTATCGATAAATATGCCAGACACAACTAACCACACGGCGGGCGGTCGGAAAATGGGAAATCGGAAAAGCGGGGGGCGCGTTTAATGCCAAATGTGAGCACATGCTACATGGCAATGCGCGTTCCCCACCGCTGTGCCATTGTGCGCCAGTTGACAACGAGGCAGCGTCGAACTGCCTGGCGAGGATTTGGAGGATGGGAGGATGCGTGGTGCAAGTTTACGGATGTCCCACCCTTGACCCCTTACAATCGTCCAGAGCTTGTCGCTTTTGTCAAAGAATCTAGTTCACTCGAGAACTTACAAATAGGCAATCAAAGTTTACTTGTAACGAAGCTTATCGTACAGAGAATAATATGTTCAGCAGAAATGATATACCAATTTCCCATGGTTCATGAAACAGCTGCTACAATATATTCTAATTTATTTATAACTAAATAAAAGCTTATATTTTTTATCATGGAGTACATTTATACACTCAAAGAGGATTTACCATGTCCCTCCCACCTAAAGACGCCCAGACAAATGCAAATATTCAGCTGATAAGCTCGCACTCAATGTGTCGGCAACATCAAATCTAGAAATACTTATCGAGCGCATTAAACCACAATGCCCAATAAGACCCACTAAATTGCCGCTGAGCCAGTGTGAGTAATTAACTAAGGCCAGTTAATGGATGGGTCGGTACGCCATGACGTATGCGTAATATTTGAACAAGTAACCGTTTTTCATCGCTCTGTTGTGAGGGAAGTGGGGCAAGAGCCACAAAACCATCGTAGTTAATTCGTACGCAGGCAGAGTTTAATTGAAATGAACCCTCGAATTGCACCCACCTCCCGCTCAATTTGTGCTCATGTATTTATTGTACGTGGAAATGGCGCATTTACTTTGCTGCTTCCGCTGTTGACACGAAATGCTTCCCCCGAATCCACCGCAGTCAGCAATCGCAAACAAATTACACACGCAAGTGGCAGCCAATGGTGGCATAGAGTCGATTGTGCCTGGAAACTGCTCCAAATGCAAGGCGATGGCACTTTCGCCAGCTGCAACGATGGACAAGGACACCTTAGTGTTTTCCTTGCTACGGACAACCATATACCCACTCGATCCCTGAATAATTCATCGGCTTTTGGCATTCAAAGAAATGGCACTTGCAGAAATAACTAAGTATTTGATGGCATGTGGGTTGACTTCGTTTACTGAACTTCAGGGAATGCATCTCTTGCAGTAAATATACTGTCTTGAAGATTATACTTGATGCATACCCAATAACCCGCCTTTCTATTTAACCAAAACAAAACTAAATGATAATTTAAGCTTATATATGTTCTTAATTTCGTCCTTCATGACAGAAATTATTGTCTATATATATGATAAGGTCTTCCCATATAAAACTTTTTTTTAAGAAACATTCAATGTAGTAACAGACTAGTAACGAAAGGCAATCTACAAGTTAAAAAATGCTCCTTTTTGATTTTTCTTTAATTCCATTATAAGAAACCACCAATATTTCCCGCAGTGTGGCAAATGTGACCATATGCTCGGGCCACTTTCCAAACCATACGAAGAAGGGGGCTCATAAATGATAAATGGACGACGTCCAATGTGGAGGGTACTCACCAAAATTCGACCAGTTGTTGTTTGACCCGAGATAAGCTCTCCAGCCCAGTCTTTCGCTTCTGTCATAAAGGTGCCCTCGAACTCCTGTTTGTTGCGGGATGCCTTCTGCTCCTTCTGCTTGGGGTCGTTGGGCCCCAGGTCCGGCTCCTTGCGGCAGCAAACGAATGCGAAGGCTCGCCATAGCAGCACCACGAGCAGGCCAGCAAGGAATGTAAAGATGCTGGACAGCAGAAAGCACCAGTACTTGCGCACCTTGAGACAATCATCGGCGTCGAATGGTGAATCTGTTGGATCGTCGGCCAATGATTCGACAGTGCTTTGATCACACCCCGACATCCCCTGCAATCACAATATTCGAATTCGAAAAGCGTTAGCAATTAGTTCGGTTGCAATGGTCTAGCAATTAGCTAACTATAATTAGCATAAATCAATACGATAACTGGCGGAAACATTGTTTACGTCATACACTTGACATTTGAAATCGGCGAAATGCCTTCTATATATGAAGACACTCGGTCGCAATCCAATCGTACACATATATGTATATACTATACTATACTCTTCTCAACTTGGCGACGCTGGCGAATGTAAACAAAATTTGTGCCTGGCCAAGGGTGCGCATAAATGAAATGAGTTCATGAATAAATGTCTCTAGTTTGCTTAGCCGAAAAGAGTATTCATTTGTGCACACAACAAAAAGAAGGCGAAAAATAATGTCATTTTACATTTTTATGAAATATGCAGTTTCAGTTGGTTGGTTACTTTATAAATCTAACTTATGTGACACAAAATATTTTTTATATATAGTGCTTTGTGGATTACTTAAATTTAATATGTGGCTTAAAAAAAAAACAACCACATGTTATGACTTTTTTATGACTTTTTCTTATTTTAATTACATAAATAAATTGTAATGAAAAAGTTCTCTCTGTGCATAGGGTATATAGTGTGTTCTATGTACAATCCTTACATTTGCCAATGTGCTGCTGAAATTGGTGTCGATCAAACCGCTTGCCATTTTGGCTGTTTACATTGCGACACTCGAACACACAAACGCTGTCAAATTAATATTGCCACTATATTCGTATTCGAATGGCGTTCAAGTGCAGTCGAGTGCCAGGCTACTAGAGTGCCAGAGAATAGAAGACGCTGGGAAATCCGAAAGATACGAATGATCCACCAAAGATCTCGGAACACCAAAGGCCTCAGCCTCACAATGCGAAACGGAACGAAAACTTGGCCCGTCTATTATAAATAGCATCAAACAAATCTGTTATTTTTAAAGTGATCTTTTTCTCCGACACACGCACGGCGACAAAAGTGCTCATAACACTGGGCAAAGGCCGACTACACAGCACCGATCTTACGATCCATACAACCAAATACCATAACTACATATATACATATACTACAATCTGGTTAGGATTGTGGTTATGGCCTGCATTCATTAGGGATTCACTGGGTATTCACAACTTGCGGCCAGAGGCCAACGCACTCATTCGGTGAATCACTGCACATACGCATGTGAATTTGCAATTTGTACGAATTTTGGGGGTGTAGACGGAGCCACAGATATACGTATAGTATATGCCGTATATATTATTATATATATATATATATATGGCGGATGTCGCACACACGACGCGGCACGCACGCGATTTTAGTCTAGAGTCTAGAATCGAGCTGAATCAAAAGGAGGCACCGAGCGAACCGCACAACTGGCGTCCACCAACTGAACGAGCCGTTTTCCAATTGCCCCAGTGCCATCGGGACGGTTTCAACGATTACAAAGAGCCCGCTCCTATCTATCTATATCCCCTTGGAGGCTACAGCTCTCCATCCCTCTCTCTTTCTGGCTCACCCACTCTCCGGCCATCTCTCTCGCTCTCCGGCGGATTGTATGACTATACGGGCATTTGGCTATATGGCTGACCGCGAAAAGTGTCAGTACGGGCGACAAACTTGAATTTAATTAAAAGGCAGAGCGCCAAGACAAGGCGAATTCAATTGGGTATTGGAATAAAGAGGATATACCCTAACTGTTGTGTTACAACGAATTCGAAGGACCTTTGTAGTTTTGGACACTCGAATCCTAAAGAATTCGAAGGATTACTGAATAAATAGTGAAGAGTAACTTTTTATTTACAATATTTGCTTGTCCTTTAATCTTAAGTTAGCCCAGTAAAATGTTCTATCAAGCGGTACATATAATAATTTCTAGTTCCGCTTATAATCTAACGATATTTTTAATTTGTTTTGTACAATTTCATGTTTGAATGTTTAATAGAAAAAGTTCGATTGATGCAAATATTGGTGGAACCCTTGGCAAGGGCAGCCAGCAAGTGTGTTGTGTGTGTGCGTGTGTGTTGGCCACAATGAATTATTGTTACAAGAAGAAGAGACAACGGCAGGCCGAGTATAAATAAATAAATTATGAGTTCGCTTCTATTCGCTTTTTCATTTTGGTTTTGTCTCTTGTTTTGTGCTCTGCGCCTATACACACACTTTTTGCATTCCTTCTTCGGTGACCCCATGGCCCCCCGGGCAACACTCGTTCCCAAAAAGTGGCTGGTGGATCCAGTGGATGGGTGTATAGGTGGGCGGGAGGCAGGTTAACGTGAACGTTAACGTTACTGCCATTGCTTCAGTTAACTCGGGCGAGTCACGCCATGCCGCCAGTTAGCTGTCGTTTCATAATTTACGCGCTTTGTTTGCTATTTCCTGCGGGGGCAGCCGTGGTAACAAGTTGGCCCAGTTTGTTTGCACATGCCACTGCCGCTACTTTCCACTACTTTCCACTACTGCCCCACTGGCCATAATTGCTCATCATCCCTTAGCCCTCGCATCCCTGCATTGCTATCCCTTCCCATCATCATCATGCTCATCATAAGCCAGTGGCGTGCATTTTATTTATAGTTTTTATTTCAGTATCGTTGTTTTTTTTTCACTGCTCTCTATTTTTTTGCGATGCTTGGGCGGTTAGGTTCTTCGCTTCATTGCATTTACGCAATTATAAATAGCGAAGAAGAGCAAAATTGTTATTCAATTAAATATTTGATGACTATTTTTAAGCAGCATTCACCTTGAATTTAAGCATTGCGTATACGTAATATTTACGAAACTCAACATTTGAGCTAAGGATAAAAGGTTTCTAAATTGCATTAATGTTTTGTAATGAGGTTTATAATAAGTTATTAATTTTAAAGTTAAAACACAATGTTTTTTTTAAGCCGAAATGGGTTACTCTTTAACCTTTTTGTTAAACTTGAGGCCTTTGTAAATACTATTATTTTTAACTCAATTAAATGCACACAACTGGGTGTTAATTTGTAATTCGCAAAGCAAACACACTCACAAAATTGGATTGAATTTAGAAGTGGTATCAAGTTTCCTTTAAATAAGCACATTCAAACGTTTTTTTTTTTTTTTTTTGAAAATTTCAGTTGCTTGCCTTTTTTTTTAGTGTTTGGATTAACTTCCGAGCACTTTCATCGATCCAAGCGAAACTGCAGTGGCCGGCGTTGAATAAATTATTTATAACATGAGAAGCACTGGTCGCTCTATATTCTTTGGCCCAAATGGAGAATGCTTTTTTCGGTCAAAACGCCTTAACGGGCTCAGAGATACTGCGCCAAGTCGATGGAATTGGTGGCGCCTTATGAGTGCGGGTGGAAAAGATAGGGAACGATATAAATTATACCACCAGGCCGATTTCCCTGTCATTTTGCGGCCAGAAACGGATGAAGTCACACGGCTACCGGTGGCTAGATAATAATTTTCATTGCGAACTATCGATTTTGGGGGGCGTGGGCGAGCCCCTGACCAGCTAGCTCTATATATCTTGACGCATGTCCGTCAAAGCGAAACGCTCGAAAGGCACAAAGACGGCGACAACTGACGAAGCTGACAAATACCCTTCGACTTTCTGAGCAATTTATGGCCAGCACTTGGCCCGCTGATTGGGTCCGTTGATTGCCGGCCACTGGTCTCCCCAATCCCCCATGTCTTTTCGCTTTCCCATCGGACATTGGACATTGGCCAAGGCCAAAGGGCTTAGGCTGCACTTGGTCGGTGTGTGTGTTTGCACTGGGTTCTTTGTGTGCCACATTCACAAAGGTCACGCGACCCACTGCGAATGGGTTGCCAAAGTGATGTGAATCCCATTTATTAAATGGAGCGAAACGAATTCAAAGCAGGAAGCGAAATATACGATCGCATAATTAAGATTAGATTGTGGTATTGGGTTTCTTAAATTAAAGTGAGCTTAGCATAAACTATTCTTGAAGAAATGGAAAAAGCGTTTGTACCTAGTAAATAAACTGAGCCATTTAACTTACTAAGTACTGATAAGATTATGTACATTATATATATTTACAACAAATTTTACAAATATCTCTCGATTACATTATCGTTTTACACCAAGTTGTACACTTAATTAACAGAAATAAGGCTTACATTTTAATGATATATATAATATAATGAGCTCGCTCCTTTGGATTCAAAACAAAGTGATAAGCTATTGGATTAAAGATCACTGCCTTTTATATGTTCGAAGTAGAGCAAAATGTGATAAGAGTAGCAGCGTCTAGCACTGCGAACTATCGCTGGAAAAATGACTGATTGATTGATGATTGATTGATTGACGAGCTGGAGAGATAGGTTAATCCCAGTAGTCCGTATACAGATCATTGCAGAGCCGCTAACGTGACTTCTACAATTTCAGATGGTCTTTCACAAGCGAGGCGTACGAATATGTATCTGTGGATTTATCACGTACGACATCAAGGGCTTTACCTTTGGCGTGATGGGCGGATAGAACGGTGGCAGTTCGTGGCAATTGGGGCACCAGCTGGCCATGTTCGTTCCGGTTTCGGTCCGGGCGGACCGCTTGCTGATGTGGTGTTGATGGTCTTTCTGGATTTCGAAGTGGATCTTGCGGCTGCTACGGCTTTCCCCTCGCTATCCGTTCTCATATTCGGGTTTCTATGCGGCACAGTGTATGGATGTTGTGGTGGTGGTGCAATCGAATTGGGATTTGGAACAGTGTTTTTTGGGCGAATGGATGAAGGACTGGGAGTACTCACCTAGTACTGGCTAAACCACCGAGGCAGGGCTCCAGGGCTGCCAACATTCACACGCTCAAATCGCACATCAATGTGTTTGGACGATTTGTGGTCGCTGCGGCTCGCCAATGTTGCACGTGGAAATTCTTGGGCTGGCTGGCTGGATTTTCCTCACTGGCTGATGGATTGCGGCTTGCTGATTATTTCATAATTGCATTTCGGATCCGTGGATGAGTTTCATTGTGTTATCAGCTGCGTTAAGCTTATCAGTTTCATTGTGCGTTTTGGTTTGTTTGCTTCTTTCTTTGCCGTCTTGATCAATAGTTGTTCGTTCTTTTGAATTTGAATTGGAATTTGGTTAAATTAGAAACTGCGCTTAGTCACACTGCTCATGTTTCCTTTCACAACTTATTTAGCTTTGTTTGCCCACGAAATTTTTCCTTGTGTGTTAAGCTGCAAGAGATTTATTAAGTTGAGCGATAATTTAAATACTTTTTAATTTGCCAAGGCAGCGCGACGAACGCGGTAATTAATTATATTTTTTAGTTAGGCTGTCAGCGTTATTTGCGTTTTTAATTTTTTTACGACCGCAGACATTTGTCAATGATATTACGTATATATTTGTATTCGTATATATATTCTATTAAATTAATATTATTTTAGACATTGTATCACCATTTTCCGTAGCCGGAAAAGCAAGCGTGTCAAGTAAATAAATAAATAAAGATGCGAAGCAGACTTGAAAGCAAAATCAGCACTATTCTCGCCGTTTTTAAATTCTCAGTTCTCGGAGAATTCTCTGAGAATTTCTCTCAATTTCTCACAATTGCTGCTGGCGTATTGGCGGCTGCGCGATGCAGGGAATCCGAAAATTGTCGGGCAGAAAGCTTTTTCCTTGCCTGCGAAAGTCGCACATTTTGGTTAAGCATACGCAATGTGGTACCAAAAACTAGAATTTTTGGCAATATACAACATGCTTTACAATTATCACTTTCGTTTGCATGTTATTTGTATATGATACATTTAATGTCAAACTTGTCATTGGTAACTTTTTAAGTTATTCATTTCCTGCCCGATTAGCGAGGCTTTGCTGTCCTGCGGACGGACTCGTTCTTTCGCCTGCGGCATGTCGTTGAAACGGAAACACACTGCCCTAGTTTTTAGTTCCCCTTCGTGTCACACACACACACTCGCACACCCGCAGGACACACACTTTCATGCGCTTAACGAGCTGCCTAATGTGCCTGCAAACAATGGAAACGGGACAAATGCCGAGTCAAATGAAAGTTGCATTTTCATAATAAATAAGCAGGCGACACAATTTCCCACGGCACGCCAACGGGCGGAAAATACAGGGGGCTTGGAAAATGGGCATTCGTGAGCCAATGTAAACAGAGCTTAGTCCTTCGTCCTGGCCGCGCATTGAACTCGCCTGGATTTGGTGGCTTCATTTGTAGGTATCTGGGTATCTGCGTATCCTGGCGCACGCACACACACACCCACGCTCGGCCAGTGACTGACTGACACACATATACCAAGGTATCCTGCGACACACGAAGGACGACGAGTAGGAAGCAACAAAAATAACATTGACGATGACAGCAGCGGCAAAGGCAGGGGAACGATACAAGTGTATCTCCGGCCTGGAACATCGACTTTATCATCGGGTCGGGTCCCTTCGTCCTTTCGTTTTGGGGAACTTGTGGTGTGCTCGTTTTAAAAACGAACGAAAAACTGTGCCGTATGCGCATGTGTGTGTGTCCGTGTGTGTTGACTTCAACAAATGTATCTTTTAAATGAAAACCTGCAGCAGTGCCAAAAAAAAAAGCGAAAAACTGTATTTCTAAAGAGTTTTCCTTTAGTGTTGCTCGTTGGTCCACTTCTTAGCTCCTTTATGTATGCAACACTTTTTTCGCAATCACAATCGCCGTTTTATGGGCGAACACACACACACACACTCGGTCACTAATTAATTGAATTTCCTGCGTTGTAAGTGTGTGTGTGGCACATTTTCACGTTCACTGAGCCCGTTTTCAACGGATACCGAATTTTGCACAATTGCCGTTCCGCAAATGGCCACGATAATTGCCCGGATTTTAAGACGTTTTTTGCTCAATTTTCCCCGTAATTGGCAAACGCAGCTTGAAAATTTTTCACATTTCCAAGTGCTGCAGCTGTGTGTGTGTGTATGGGTCCCGTGAATATACATATACGCGATAGGCACTTTTCCACACAGTCCACTCACTCACACACCCAGAATAAAAGACGCGACGCGCTCAAACGCGAGGACCAACCTTTCTCGTCAGCAGCGTATACAATTCTGCGCGATGTCGACTCCGACGACATGGAAATCGGTGGCCCAATGTACTTCCGCACGGCCCAAGCTCGTCTTTGGGAGCTTTTCGGAGTCCTGCGGTTGGTGCGGGCTGGACGCTTCGTTCGATTCATCAAAACTGGCGCCAAAACCCATTCACTATGAATGACCCAGTGCCGCGGTGATGGTGATGATGATGGTAATGGTGCCGATGCAGGTGCAAGTGAACTTCCGCACGATGCACACGTGGCGTATGAGGAATGTCGGAAGAAATTCATTGCATACTTTTGGGACGGGTGCACAAATGCATGTTAAATGAGATAAAATAATGGCAAATAAAAGTACTATGCATTTGTATTCTTGTATCAATGCTTAAATTAAGTATTATCAATTGCACTATATTTTATTTAACTTTACATAATTTAACAATAAATATTCTAAAACCATTGTTTCGATTATAAGATATTATGTTAGCTGTAGTTACCAAAATAAGTATAACAATAAATGCTATTTATTTTATAAAATATTTATCCCTTCCTTTATTTGATTTTATTTTCTGCAGAATTGTCAATTCAAAACTCTTCAATCGCATATAACATCGATTGCAAGCTCAGCGATTTTGGATTTGAGCTTATCGATAGCTTCAACGATAGTTATGTCACCTGGGTTTATTTTGGTCTGAACGATCGAAGCCGGCATAGATTTTTTCGTCTGCAAACCAGAACTAGTCTGAATCCTCTAAGGGATTCGGGAGCAACGAGAAGCAGCAGAAGGACCATGACGACGGCCGTGCTGGGAGGCGGATTGAGTGGACTATCCGCCGGATACTACCTGTTGCGGCGATTCGGGAAGCCGCTGACCATCTACGAGGCCTCGCCCCGTGTGGGCGGATGGGTGCGGTCGGAGAATCGCAAGGATCGCAACTTCATCTTCGAGAGCGGACCGCGAACCATACGCCCAGTTGGTGAGCCAGGTGCCAATACGCTAGAATTGGTGGAGGATCTGAAGCTGGAGGTGACTCCCATTCGACGCAGTCATGTCGCAGCACGCAACCGAATGCTGTATGCCAAGGGACAGCTCTGCATGCTGCCCAACAGTCCCAAGGGTCTCTTCGGCGTCCTGCCTCCCTTCACGAAGCCGCTATACAAAGCGGTTCTTCGCGATCTGTTCACAGCAAGCAAGAAAGCGAAGCTGGAGGATGAGAGCATCTACAGTTTCGCTGAGCGGCGGTTTGGTAAGGAGATAGCCGACTACGCCATCAGTCCCATGATCTGCGGTATTTGCGCCGGTGACGCGCGAGAAATAAGTGTGCGCTTCCTGATGGAGGGGCTCTTTGAAAAGGAACAGAAGTACGGAGGAGTGCTCAAGGGCACACTCATTTCCCGCTTTGAGAAGAACAAGACCAAGGACACCAAGGATGGACTATTTGCCGAAAGACAGCCCAAGCTGTATGCGCAGGCGGTAAAGGAGAAGTGGGCCATGTACGGGCTGAAAGGCGGTCTGGAGAACCTACCCAAAACTATGCGAAAGTACTTAGGTGAGCGGGATGTGAACGTGCAGCTAAGCAACGAATGCCGGAACCTGACCTTCAGCAGCTCCGGGGTTCGAATGAACATCAAGGATGCCGAAGTTCCGGTGGAGCATGTGGTCAGCTCCCTGCCCGCCTACAAACTCGCGCCCCTGGTAAAGCAGCAGCATCCCTCGCTGAGCGCCCAACTTTTGAGCATTCCGTACGTGGATGTGCTGGTAGTGAACATGCAGTTCCCCGGCAAGCTACTCAAACAAGACGGCTTTGGATTGCTAGTGCCGCCAGTGGAAAAGTTACCTCTGCTCGGCGTCATCTTCGACAGCTGCTGCTTCGACATGGGCGAGAACACTGTGCTTACCGTGATGATGGGTGGCCATTGGTTCGACCAGTGGTTCGGTGATCGTCCAAGCCCCAAGCAGATTCTTGACTTAGCCACCAGCCATGTGCAGAAAATGCTGCAGATACGCGAGGAACCCAAATTCAGTCGAGTGCACACGCTGCACAAGTGCATCCCGCAGTACACTGTGGGCCACAAGCGGCGCGTTGAAGCCATTCGGAACTACATCAAGACCTACAAACTGCCACTGTCTGTCTGTGGAGCTGCATACGATGGCGTGGGCATCAACGATGTTATCCTATCCGCCCGGCGACAAGTGGAAGCCATACCCTTGTCCTAAATCAACCATTCCCTTCTAGCACACCCTCTTTTCCATTGGTGATTCTGTTGTATTTGCGTAAGCTGGTTTTGTGAATAGTAAAGTAGGTCCTTTGTACATAGAATTTGAGTTCTGTTCCTTCTGTGTTTTTACTTGCCGTGGCCTCCCAGGCACGGCGGACTCTTCTCCGGCTCCTGCTCCGGTTCCCACTGCTTGGGTGTCTTGGCCTCAATGGACAGGGCGTGCATAAACTCGAAGCCTGCTTCCTTCAGCGCATTTTTTACCGTGTCATTAACCAATCGATGACGCTAAGGGAAAATAAACCTCTTAATAAATAGAACGGAAATCCACGGATTTAACATACCTTGATGAGCGTCAGATCGTTGAACTTCTCCGAGACGACGAACACACGGAAGTGGGACTCCGACCGCTTGGGGACATTGTGCTGGGGCGATTCGTTAATGACCTCCAGATATACCGGCTTCAGCTCCGTGTTTAGTGCTTTTCGCATGGCAGACTCGATGGG
This sequence comes from Drosophila melanogaster, assembly GCF_000001215.4. Taxonomy (NCBI): domain Eukaryota; kingdom Metazoa; phylum Arthropoda; class Insecta; order Diptera; family Drosophilidae; genus Drosophila; species Drosophila melanogaster. The sequence continues at coordinate 24,659,792 of NT_033777.3, read as the reverse complement.
CGGATACTGTCCCGCCTCCTGCGACATAGTGGCTCTGGGGAGGATCTGTCCTAAGCTGCTGATTGTGGGTGTCAGTTGATTCAGGTTTCGTATGGAAACTCCAGTGAGTCGGCGAAGAGTGAAATTTAACATGATTCCAGTATGCTTCTCGCACAGCTGTTTACAATTACATAAACAACTGGCAGCCAGAGTTGCCAAGTGCGGGATGAAAATCAACTTATCGATAACGCCAACGATAACCACTTTTCAAAAGAATGTTTGCAACGGTGAAAACAAAATATAATATTAAAATTAGTTTAATTTGCTGCAGTTAAGCACAAAAAAGGGTAACATATCTTTTAAAAATCTTATCAAGTAGGGCATAAAAAAATGTTAAATAAAAATAAATTAAATGTACAAAAAAGTTGTAACTTCAATACTATGCGCTATAAATATTTTATTGGGGGCAGAATCAACAGTGAGCGCAAAACACGCTCCAGAAATAAATCGTACATCTATGTATAAACAATCGAGCGAATATCAAATGTATAATCAAGTGAATAGAAAAACGTCTTCTTCACAACGGTTTTGGGATCAATAGTCAACCAGTTTCTTGAGCTTTGGCGGGGCGGAGATGACGACGCGTCCTCGATTCGAAGAACCACTGCCGCCATGGCCGTAATCCGCCTCCCGGTCGCGATCACGACCACGCAACCGTTCGTTCTGCTGCTGATGCTGTTGCCTGTACTGTTCCCGCTCGCGATTCCGCTCAATGCTGCGGTCCCGCTGCCTCCGCCGCCTGGACTGACTCCTCCGGCTGCGGGAACGGCGCCGATCACGGCTGCCACTGCGCCGTCGACTGTGGGAACGTCGCTTCCGCTCCACGCGACTTCCGCTTCGGGAGCGCGAACGCTGCCTACGATTGTACTTTGGACTGGGCGTCCTTGTGCGTCTCCTCCTTTCCGTTCGGCTGCTGCTCCGTCTGCTGTGCTGTGTTTCCGGCGGTGGCGACCGCCTACGACTCTCCGATCTGCTGCGACTGCGACGCGTCGACGACTTTGCCAGCTGGCTTTCCGATGCCACAGATTCGGCATCGCTGTCCGAGAGCTTTCCACTCGAGGGCGTTCCATATTTGTGACGCAGCTCACGGCGCCTGTGAATATGTAAATGTGAGAGGACCGCCAGAGCCAACCACATCCAGATACCCACCTTCTGCGCAGCTTGAGGGCCAGTTCGCGCATCTCATCCTCGCGTTCCTGCTGTTGCAGTCGTTCACGCTCGGTCTTTTCGATTTCCGCACGCTTATCGGCTTTATCTGCAAGATATTTCCGTTTTAGTTACCTAATTCAAGGGATTTCAGAAGGCGCTTGGTGAACATCACACTACACTCCAGTTGGCTTACATTGCCGGTTCAAAAGGTTCTGCATCTTTCTCTTAAGCCGCTCGCGCAGATTGGGCCGTCCGCCACCGCCAGAACTCGGATGTCCGGAGCCCTGTAAAAGCACATACTTATTTAGCAAGTCTCAGGATGTTGTTGCGGTATTAAGGGAGCAGTGGGTGGCCGGCGAAAGTGTGGTAGGCAGTGGGGATTGGTCTGTGCGTCCATGATGGGCTGTCAGATTAGGGCATCTACTCACTAACATTAGGAAAAAGCTAGCTTCGAAAGCCGAAGCTTAAAAATGCCAGTGCAGGATTATCATTTGCATCATCCTTTCAAGCGAAATAGTATTTAAAACTGGATTATGATTAAAAATCTGTATATAACAACTATGTGTCTTTAAGCTGACCACGCCAAAATAGCATTCGTGCCATTTTTATTTGACGAGAATTCATGGGAAAGAATCAAGGAACTTCAATGCATAGCAACAGATTGAAGAAAAAGCAGACAAACCGGACAGAAGTTGCAATGGTTTTATAAATACAATGGGGTGGCGAATACATCCTTGATTGCATCGCAATCAACATTGCATTTCAATGCAACGAAGTGCTGCAGCGGCATTAAGAGGGGGGCACAAAACAATGTATCAACAATTGGACATGCAGGGATGGTTGCTAGTCAGGTTTGGAACGAGAACACGGTGCTGCCTGCTTGGGTCCGAATGTTGCTCATTGGATTGGATGTCGGATAGCGGGAGGCTGAGACGTGAATTTTGTGGTGTACTCCAGTTGGGTGGGGCATGACACACTTGGCTTTGCTTACTGACTTTGGTTTCGGTAGCGGAACTATATTTGCCTGTTTGATTACCCGTGCTGCTCGAAGACGACATGGTCGGCTGGAGGGCGTGTGAACGCTCCGACCTGAAAGAGAGATACCATAATTAGATGGATAATTACAATTACAAGGATACAGGCCCTAATCCTTGGCTGTTCTACTTTACCACTCTCTCCAGCACACAAACTTACGCAGTGTCCAATTCCATATCATCGGAGTCCTCAGCTCGCTTTCCCAACTGTGGCTGTTGCTGCTCCTCGTTGTCGCTGCCTTCGCTGTTCTCCGCTCCCGACGAAGATGAGGACGAGGTATCGTTGCCTCTTTTTCGTCCATAGTAGCGTTTCAGTGGCGGTGGTGGTGGCTCTACCACTTGTGGTTGCACAGCAACGGGTGCGGTAGCTGTGAGTGCTTGGTTTACATTGAGCATTCGCGCAGGTATTGGATAGCTGATCATGGGCGGCGTTGCTTTGGCCGGCGGCTGCTGCTGCTGCTGTTGGAACATCTTTACCGCCGTTACAGTGGATGTAGTTGTAGTCGTGGTGGTGTTCAGGCAATAACCACCCACGGTCGCCACTGGCGGAGGTGTGGTCTTCTTTTTGACGCGACTCCTTCGGTTTGAGGGGGATCGGGAGCGACTTCTTCGCCTGTATGAGCTGCCACTGGAGCTGCGAGAGGAATAGGAGTAGCGCTTCCTAGAGCGCTTGTAGCTTGGACTGCGCGCCTTGTAGCGTTTCCAGGAACCGGATCGCGATCGACTGCGGGATCTGGATCTGGATCTTGACAGCGAACGGGATCTTGATCTCGACCTGGATCTTGATCTAGAGTAGTACCTTCGTCGGCGACGTGAACGCGTCCTGCTCCTTCTGTGATAGCTTCTACTGCGGCGACTTCTACGACGACTGCCACTCCGACGACTACCACTCCGACTCCTTGAGACTGTGGCACTCCTAGAACGAGAGCGGGAGTGCGAGCGGGATCGACGTCTGTTGCGCTTGGACGACTCATTCATCACTTTCAACTTGTCCAGATTATCTTTCACCTTTTGAGCATAGGAAACCGAAGATGCTGCGGCGGCGGCAATCGCCGCTCCGCTACTGGCATTGATGCACGATTCACCCAGGGTCAGACCAGGCTTCGTCAGGCTGATGGTGATCTTGGAGTGCGGCTGCATTTCGTCCTCGCCCCCAAACGAGGTAATGTAGGTTATCTTCTCGGGACCTGCTTCCGCGGGCGACGGCGAACGCGATTCGCTGTCCTCCTCCTTTTCTTTCTCACCGCCCTTACCACCACCTTTTTTGTCCTTATCCTCCTTGGCAGCATAGCTTGGCGGACTGAATGGTCTATTGGCGATCCTTCTCTCCTTTTGCGCCCGACGCTCGCGTCTTGACTTGCGCCCGCTCAGCAGCATCTTCTCCTGCTCCTCCTCGCGCGCAATGCGCAGGGCATCCGCCTCGTCAGCATCCTTAGTGAGGTGTGAGAAGAAGTCGTTGCTTTTCATGCCGTAGTTGCGCCCGCAGGCGTTAAGCTCATGGGCTTGCGAGGTGTCCAGCTTGCCGATGTCTATCGACACATCCATATCGATGTCAGAATCCGATTCTTCACTGCCATCCCCCTTTTCACCCTTCGCAACAGCTGCCGCTCCACCAATGACAGTTGAACTGGCGGCTCCAAAAGGCTGAGGTCCAATAGTCGCTCCATCGCCGGTATCTTCGTAGGAGTAGCCAATTGTGGCTCCTCCCGTCTTCTGCTTCTTTTTGGCCAGATTCCGTTCCGCCTCCAGTTGGGCATTGGCCCCAAACTGTTCCTCCAGGTAGAGTTGGTGCAGAAACTTATCCTCGCTGACGTTGAGGAAGTCATTTTGCGCCAGGATGCGATAGCGCTCGTAGTTTAGCTGACGCTCCTCGAGGGTCAGTTCGGAGTCACCATCCGCCCCCTCGGCGTTGGTCTTGTTCACGGGAGGAATGTGATCCAAATGGGCGCGTACATCGAAGCGGTCGATGAGGTTGTCCTGCTGACCCTGCCAAGGCACACTGCAAAAAGTATCCATTACTTAGCAAAACAAAAACATCGCCACGCAACTAGAAAGTAGAGGGTTTTATGCTCTAAATGAATATCACTTGCATGATTGCGGCTCCATCGCCGGCGGCGGCCACCGCGGGATCCAAGTAGATCTTGCTTCGCCGGCCATGCAGTTGCAGAAACTGGGTGGGATCTGCCTGAATTTTGTCGTAGAAGTACTGCCGCCGCTCCGCCCTCTTGCGGTAATCGACGATCAGGCCACGGATCTTGCGCTCCTGTTTCCTCGCCTCGTGCCACATCCCGTACTTGTGTTGCCTGCGATCGCCGGCTGGCAAATGACTTGGCTTCACCCGAAAAAGGACATCAGCACGCCCGGCAAAAATATGACCCTACACCAGCTAAAACCGACGATATACAGTATGACCGTATGGTTAAAACTCGACCTAGTGGTGGGAGATGCAGCGACGTAACAACGATACAATATACACTAAAACATCGATACATTGATGGATGACAGACAGGCAGCAATTTTGCGGGATATTTGAAAAATTACTAGTATTTAAACCGATTATCGCTGTGGAGTATTTCCTTATGCCCAATCATAACCTTAAGATTTGTAATTTACAAAGTTTTGATTAAAATAAGAGTTCAATAGAGTTATTGTCCCTTTAAAAGCTAAGCTCAAAAAGAATACCCTCTATGATCGATTTTCTGAACCACTTTGAACCAGCGAACGTTATTTCTGGTCGACACTGGCAACGCCGTGGAGCCTGCGCCCTTTTGTCGAAACAACAAAAGGACAATAAATAACAAGCTAAACTGGAATGGGCCACAACACAACAATTGACGCTCGCCGCCTTTTGCGGCATCGATTTTGAAGGGGAACACATCCACAGGCACAGCTACATAAATCGAAAGGACACCCACGGGGATTTGCGAGTGCAAGGATCAAGGAGCAGGGAAGGGAAAGCGAAGGCAGAACGAGTCCAGCTCGTTTTTCTGGAGCAGTTTTGATGTCCTCAGACAGACGCTACTATTTCGGAGCGGATTTGGAGGACAATGAGGGTGCCATCTGCAAGGCCAACGACAACAACAACGAACAGGAAGCGGATAAGGACGATCCGGATGAATCGGAGTTCCTGCAGGATGTGCCCTACTCCTCTAGCAGCATTGACCGCAGCTCGGTGGGCTCCATTCCGTGGGCGGACGATGCCATCAAGAAGAACCTGCTGGACTGGGAGCGGGTGGAGCGGCTGATGAGCGGCGAGGATCCCTTGACGGAGCTTCAGGAGCCCGAGTTGCGCAACGAGATCGCCGACTGGCACCGAAAGTTCCCTAGCCTGCTGGGCCGCCGGACTCGAACGCTGCGCCACCACAGCTTCGATAGTCAGACGCGGGAGGATATTGACTCGATTTCAAATCTTAGTCTGAACTCCCTGGACGACGACGATGATGACGAGGAGGCGGAGGATGGATTTCTGACACCCAAGGCAGAAGAACCAGAACAGCCTCATCACCACTCCTATTTACGGCACAGCCAGAAGAAGCTGGTGGATCTACTGGACAGGGATCTGCGGGTTACCTCCGTTTCGGTTAGACTCCTCAAACGACAGCGCAGCCAGCAGAACCAGCCCCAGCTGCCCATCTCAGCCACCACCCAATCCTCGGCACGCCTGCGCATGCCGCCCATTCTCAATGTGCTCGATACCAACCGGCGCTTTCGGGGATTGCTCAACAACCGCAGCTTCGTTCAGCTCACCCAGGTGCAGCAGAAGGAGCAGCTGCAGCATCAGAACCAGGCCAAGTCCGCCGTGTTGCCACATCAAAGTCATCGATCGTCCGCCTGGCACATGCCCATGGCCGCCAATCGCTTTTTTAACAACAGGAACGCGGTAGTCCTGCCCTCGCTTAATCTGGGCAGGCACAGCAGGGATTTGCTGGCCACCACCACGGCCACTTCGAGCCAAACCAACTCCAGCGGCGGGGGCGGACACAACAGCCATGGCCACAGCAACAGTTCCTCCAACCGCTCCACACTGCATCCATTTGGGGCGACCAGCGTTTCCAGCAACACACCATCCACGGGACGATCTATCTCGGCGGCAGTTCATCATCCGCGAACCGAATTTGCGCCCAGCAGCGCCTTCTACATACCCTACAGTGCCTCGAAATTCAAAGCCTTCAAGTAACCTCAAACAATAAAACTGATCTCAAAAGAGTGTTTTCTTAAAATTCTTCTGCTTTAAAAGTGGTAAATTTTAAATGTTTTAGGTATGATAGTATGATGATAGTCTTTTCAAATTTCTGCTTTCCAAAGTATAGTGCATACAAAAATAACACACTAGTTCTCCAAAACTCATGTGTATGACGACATATCCCACTAAAGACCCATATTATCCAAGCGCAGACGTCCATCGTGTTCTGTGAGGTAGAGGGTGTCGGCTAAACATTGCTCTGTGATCAGCTCCTCCACGCGATCGTGCATCTGTAGGGGATTGTATAATAGATGTTAAGCTTCCTGGGAACAAACCGAGATATATTACCCCCTTGGCTTTGTGCTCGACGAGCACCTCGGGATACTTGAAGGCGGGTCCGAAGTTTACGCTGACCGTTGCACTTTTGTGGATCGAGATGGCCGGGAAATAGCTGCCGGCATAAATGTCTTCGAATGCCACACCCTGCGATTGACCGTTCTTAAAGAACTCGATGCGGCTGCCCTGCAGGATGTGCAGATTTTTCAGGGTTTCTGTGATCTTGTCCTTATCCTCGTAGTACAGATGAGACTTGAACTTGACCAGGGGCTGTTGTAGAATGAATAGATTTTGAACAAGATTGCTAATTAGGGAGGGTTGATTTGTAAAGATGCAATTATATGCAAATTCAGCGGCGTGGTATTATATAGGCTAATTATCAAGATGACCTATATCATTTTACAATACAAAAGATCGGTATTGTTCGATTAGAAAAGAGTAAAACAAGAATCTAAACCCACCCGATCTTTGAATGTGTTGGGCAGATAGTCGAGCGACGCCTCCTCTGGCAGCTCTATGAGGAATCCCAATGTATCGCCCTCCACATAGGCATCACTGTAGTGTTTGCCATGGCTCTCGGTAAACTTGGTGCCCTTGCGAGATCTCCAGGAGTAACCGAACTTGTCGTATCCCAATGGAGCCTGCAAGTTGCCGTACTCCCGGCCCCAGCCAAGTCGCGTGGCAGCTCCGTCGGGCATCTCTTCGATGGTGACCTCAAAGTACCAGCATCCCCGGTTCACAGCTGGGAAAAGATAATCAATATAACTATGATTTCTTCAGGGAACTATATATATCTATATATAACGTTACAGTGTGTGGCTCGGACCATGCAGTAACCACGTTCGCCCGTCACCGCCAACCGATCCTCGCTTATTTTCAGCTGTGGTGCCCGATCATGCAGCGCCAGGAGCACAGAATGTGGCACCAGGATGCGGTAGAGCCAGCCGGGGATAGGTTTGCCAGCCCAATCGGAGCTCTCGTCGAACTCCTGACGAAATGGAGCATGTGGATCCGGTTCGGCGAGTATATAACGATAGCCATCCTTGTTGAAGGGGTGTTCCAATGGATAGCCATGCGGTGGCAACTTTACATTGGCCGTAATATCGGAACTGGGCCGACCCTTCTTGCCCGTGGGACCCGAATCCGTGCCGGGAAATTTCCTTTTCTGTCGATTGTTTTTGGAGAGGGAAGCTGGAAGCATGTGGATCAATCATTAGTTACAAATCCAATAATAGACATGTATTGTGGAAATATAAAAACAGCTAATGCGTGATAGTAATAGTGGAGTAGATCTTGGGGCGTATCTGCAATGCTTCCAGAAGGAGCTATCCCCAAGGAAATTCGTTCACCAAGGAAATTGATTGCTGGGACATATGTAGATGAATGGGCAAAGTTCGGGTCGGTGCTGTTTCCGGGCTTACACTCCTCGTCCGTAAAAGATGACGCCATCGCGGAGGGAGAATGAGCAGGAGCAGAAGCAGGACCCGGTCACAATGGAACTGAAGGAGCGGGGGCCTTGCAATTGCGTAGTGCTCAAAATCAAATCGCAATCAATTCCCCCGAAAGAGCACCACACACACGCACACTGAGACACTGGCGAAGTGTTCCAAGCGTAACTATTTGTTTGTAATGAATGAGCCAAGTTGAGCGCGCCTCTGCCAGCCCCACCCCACCCCACTTCGCCCCGCCCACAATCTGACTACGTGGGGCTCTCTCTCTCTCTCTCTCTTTCTCTGTGTGTGTGCAAATCTGAAACTACGATCCGCATTGCGATTTTGTTAGTTGTTGTTGTTACTTTACTCTGGCAAACACTTGCGAAAGAGCGTGCGAAAGGAAGCGGCGATAAATAGGGGGAGCGAATAGGCAGCGGAATAGGCGACACAAAAACCACTGTGCCAAAATCAGCTGGTCGAACAGTGTTGCCAATTTGGCCGCCAAAAGATAATTCATTTAGCTTTCTACCACTGAGCGTTCGATAACACATGGGGTCAAGTTTTTAGCATTCAAATTATAGACTTCAAATCGATTTAAATGTCTATCATCTTATTTACACTCACCTTGAGTATATCCATCGTCGGTGAGTCGCAGGGCGCCGCTCTTGCTCATGCTCTCGTAGTTGGGCTTGATGATTCGCAGATCCTGATGGAATAGTCCGTACATGGCGCCATGTTCCGCATGCTCCTCGTAGGTGAACAGGGTCTGCACATCCTTGACCAAAGATCGCTGGACGGTGCTGTACCAGGACTGGGTGAGTCTGCGTGGCATGGTGGTCATGGCCTCCCAGTACTGTTCGATGTACGGTATGATCTCCTTGTCCTTGCTAAACTGAATCTGGCGACGTCCGTCCCTGGAAGCCGCCTGCTGCATGTTGGCAATGGCACAGTGGCACATCTGGGATATGGCTGGAAGTGGATATTGTTATTATCAAGAGGGATAAATGTGCGGGGCTTCTTTGCACTTACTAGCCTGGCTCTTGCGAAAGCTCTCCAATCCGCTGGCAGAGCAATTTTTACAGACGAACACATAGTTGGTGATGAAGGGCAGAAGTTTACCCTTACCAAGCTGGTAGGAAACGCAGGTCTCGTGCACCCAGCGTGAACAGGTGGCACACAGCAGCTCCACAATATTGAGATTGCGCTCCTTGCCGCTAAAAACAATGTCAATAGAAGGGAGCCGGCCAAGCAAAAAACCCATACAAAGAGCTCACCAGTAACAAACGCCGGCTGCGGAACGCGTTTCCTGCGATTTATCCTCCTCCGCAGTGAAGTTCACCTCGGAGCTGGACTCTGTCGGCGAGCTTGTGTCCATTTGGCTGTCCTCCATTGCAGTGATAAAGGTTTTCAGTCAACAATTAGCATGTAAACAAATATTAGCGGCCCGCAAGAAATTCGGTGGCTGGCCAGAGTGACCGTTGGCGGGCAAACACATGGTGCGTTTGCAAATACCAGAACGTCGCCAAAGAGCGATAAACGATAGACGACAACATTTAGAGCACACAGCCTGACAACCCTGCCCCTGCCTCTTCGCTCCAACTCTGGCTCTTGCTTCGATTGTAATTGTATATATATATATCCCTACCATATATATATGTCCGAGTGTAGAATTATCATTTTTTTGTTGCCGAAAAACAGTGTTCCGTGTTGAGAGGCGAGGGCGCCATCCTAAATGGCATTGCACGACCGCCGGGAGCGAGCCGAGCGACCAACGAATAGCAAGAAGAGCAAGTGCCCGCAACTCAGACCGTGACTCCGCCAGCGTATCCCAGACTCCGACTACTCTCCATAGACGGCCAGGAGTCGTCGCCGCTGGCAAGGCGGCCCTAACCCCTGGAAGCTACCGATTCGGTGTGCAGCTAGTGGAGCACCATGTGCGAGGTGTGCGCCGACTTCCAGAATCTCCTGGAGCTCTGTAAGTGAAAAGTGCACTGCGAAAAAAAAATAGAATGAAGACGAACACCGGAGCCCCTGCCCCCTGCTTACACATAGTATTCCGAATTCCTTTTGCAGATGAGGTGCGCGTGGCCAGCTCGGATCTGAAGTTCCAGCTGCTGCTGAAGAGCGAGATCGAGACCACCTTCAACTACATCCAGTCGTGGCCGCAGCGTCAGTGCATGTGCCTGTACCGGGACACCAAGAACTATGACCGTTTCAACCTGGTAGTGCAGTCGCTCATCTGTCTGACGGTGCAGCATCTGAAGCACATCGACCACCTCATCGACAACTACAAGCGGCTAACGGCCAGTGCTGCCCAGGTGGTGGCCCAGGCCCAGCAGCAGCGTGAACAGCAGCGGGACGAAGCGTCAGCCCAGGCAGAGGCAAAGGAATCATCCGCGCCAGCGGAAGAACCTAAGAAGGAGGAGCCATCTGGGTCCGCCGGTGAGGAGGCTCAGGGCTCCGGCGACGGGCCAGCCAAAAAGCCGCCAGTTGGCCCCTGCACTCCCCCTCCCCCGCAAACGGCCAATCCTCAGCACAAATCCCACCTGCAGTACACAGAGGAGCCCTGGATCCTGCCCGAGGTGGAGAAACTGTTGGTGCTCGTTTCAAAGGTGTTCCTGCTCAACTTCCCGCTGTACATCGCCCACAAACATGGCATGCACTCTCGGCTGGACGACCTGCAGGCTGAGGAGGCCCACCACCTGGCCCTCATCTGCGATCTTCACGACAACGACCTGCCCATCTATCTGCTGCGGAATGTGAGCCTGTTCTGCAACTCGGGCGGCTTTGGCGCCATGTCGCTGTGCTTCGAACATCCCGATCTGCCAGTGTCCACCGCTCACTCGATGACCGCTGCCGTCTCAAATGTGAAACTTTGGCTGAACTATCACTGTAATACTCAGCTCTTCGTGCCGCTGCGAAGTCGGATACTGCAGTACATGTGCAAGCTGTCGGATCAGAGCCTCCGATCTGCCGCAACCCGCGCGATGGCCGATTTTGTGTGGTCCTCTATGCGAGACCCACTGGATGTTGCTGTCAACTTCGACACCGAAGGATTGGCCCTGGCCTTTAAGTACTTCACATCGACCACGCTAACCATGCGACTGGCAGGTATGTCCTACGATGTTGACATACTTAATTAGGACATTTCGAATAATGCTGAAATATTATATTTATTTATCAATAAATATTATATAATAAGAGTAAATGATTTCAAATATTTTCCAGGCATGGCCCAGATCAACGCACACATTAATCTATTTAACGAGATCTGCACCACCGAAACGGTCAACGAAGTGGAGCTGTTCGGGCAGCGCATCGCGAACTGGCTGACTGAAAATCATATTGTACAGCACCTGTTTGGCCCGAATCTGCACGTAGAAATCGTTAAACAGGCACACGTGCTGCTCAACTTTTTGGCGGTAGAGAACCAGATCTCTGAAGAGGACATCAAGCTGATCTGGCAAGCCACCCAGCTGAAGCACTGCTCAAAGACGATCTTCGACATCCTGCCTTCGCTGGTGAAGAATCTGACCCCGCGCCCGGCAATGCACCTTTACTCCCTCCTTTGCCGCATGGATCCCAAGGAGCACACTGAGCAGAGCATATACATAGCCTCAGCGCTAACAAAACAGCTGTGGACTCGTGATACCTCACGCAGTCAGATGAACCTGATGCAAGACCACCTGCTGGGGTCCAACGTCACCGCTTCCAGCTCTGACAGCGGCAGCATTGAGGGCAGCAACACAGAGGACGACCACGTGGGCGCCGACGACAGTAGCATTGCCAGCGGTGGCGGCGGCGGAGGTGTTGGTAACAAGAGTCCAATCGATGGAGTTACTCCATGCAAGCAGGCCCGGCACAGGCGGCACATCTGTGACCCCACCACCGAGAAGGGAAAGCAAATAAGTCCCGAGGATATGGCCAAAGTAGACTTGGTGTAAGTAAAATAGTTCTTCTTAAAATCTGAAATGTATTGACGTAATAAGTAACACCTATTTTACCAATTTACGCAGGAACAAACGGATTGTGAACATTATCGACAACACAAGCAGTGAAGAGGAGCTGCAATCGCGGGCCGCACTGGAGCTGCAACTGCATCGCAGCCGCAAAAAGACGAGCAACAAGCGACGGCGACAAAAAACCAACAAACAGATCATTCTGCCCCATGAGCTGGTCGAGATTTGGGACGGAGTTGAAGATGTGCCCAGCAGTGACGAGGCTGATGGCGAAGCCGATGGTGATGGCGAGGGCGAACTTTTAGCGGACAGCGATGAGTGCAGCGATGGTGCTACGAGTCAGCTGGTACCCGACGCCGTGCTAAAGCATCTGCAGGGAGAGGGACCTTTTATCAGGGCCATCGAGACCAATATCAATGAGCTGCTCAGTGGTGCCGAGAACGATGGCAGTTACTCATCCCCGATGAGTAACAAATCTGAAAAGAACCTGGCTGACTTCGATGACGAGGACGTGTCGCCTTGCGAGGAGGAGCTGGCCCAGCTGGTCAGCTCCCGCGCCAATTGTTCGGACGTTCCACCAGCCTTTGCAGCCGCTGCCGCCGCCATGATGGTGGCCCAGTCGGCGATGGCCCTTCAGAAGTCTGGAGAGTCGAATGTGGCTGCTGCTGCCGCTGCTGTGGCCGCTGCTGCAGCGGCTACCGGAACTGCACAGCAAACGCTGGTGGCAATGAACCGGCAGGCCAGCGTTGCTGCAGCTGCCGCCGTGGTTGCTGCGGCCAAGGCAAAATCGGACTCAGATGTCGATCTGATGGATGTGGTTTCCGGCGGAAAGCAGCACCATTCACCAAAGGCGAGCCAGGGCAGCTCTACGTCCGGGAGTACACCGGTGCAGCCCTCGTTCAAGCTAAATGATGTCTGCCAGCCCGGAAACACACTGCTTTGGGATCTGCTTCAAGACGATAAAATTGTAAGTTGTGTTGGATTTTCGTTGTCCTTGAATCCTATGTAACGTTAATTTTATCTTGCAGGGCCAACTAGGCGAGTCTCTGGCTCTAGAGGCGGAGAAAGCTCTGGCCACTCTCCTGTGCTTCAGCATGGACCGCCAACTGCGAACGAAATTCATCGAGGGTTGTCTGTATAACGTCGCCAACAACCGGAGTGTTATTGTCAGTCTGCGACTGCTGCCCAAACTGTTCGCCTCGTTCCAACAGTTTCGACCCTCGGACACGCACTCTATGACGATGTGGGCAGAGCGAAATCACCGGATGATGCAGTGCTTTTTCAATAATATACGTCACTATGCGCGTCGCCATGCCGAGGTACTGATCACCCAAAACGGAGAGCAGCAGCAGCAGCAGCTGGGCGGACAACTCTACTCGCACAAGACACAAGTTTCTGTAAGACTGCAGTTCCTATCATCGATATTCTCGACGGTGGGATCCCCGAAAAGCTTCCGCCTAACGCTGGAGCAGCTTGACGCGCTATGGGAGTGGCTGGCCCACGATCCGGAGTGTGCCGACTGCTACTTTTCGTGGCTGCAGGCCCAGGCCAAAGGCGGTGATCAGCATGCTCTGGGCATTGAAGCACTTCAGCATTTGTATTTGAAGAAACTCCCAGAGCTGCGACCCGAGGAGTTCTCTATGGTTGCGTTGGGACTATTTCAACAGCTCTGTAGCTTCGCCCGCATCGCCATGGCCGAGTACGACAATCATAGCGACCAGATCTCGGCGAGCGCCAGTGCCGTTGGCATGTACCATCTTTGGAAGATAGCGTTGCGTGCCCAGAGCAACGATGTCTCCTTGGCGGCCATACAGTACATCAACATGTACTACATGGGTCAACAATTGCGCCTGGAGAAGGAGTTCGTTTCACAGTGTATGGAAAACCTAGTTCAAGCGGCCACGGCTTTGGAAAGGTGAGTTGAAATAAATAATTGTCCTTTTTCATTATTTTTCTATTTCTGTATTCTTTCAGCATCGATGATGAGAATGCTTTGATGCGTGTCCAGCGTGGCCTGCTCTTGCTGAACACCCATTTGGATACGTTCCGGCGTCGATATGCGTTTCATCTGCGCCGCTGGGCCATCGAAGGCAAAGGGATTGGATCGCACAGTAACCTTAAAAATGAGGGAGCGGGTCCACCACTACGAATAGTGCTGCAACAGGCAGGACTTTCGGAAAAAAGCCTTTTGCAGATGCACGCGTGTGACTTAATCGCCGACCTCAAGGCTGAGGTGTCCAAGTGGTGGGAGAGCCTTCAAACTGGACTAGCTGCTCCTGTGCTCGGTCTGCTGCTCAGCGATGGACCGCTACGCATTATCACACAGGGACAGGAATTGACCTCGGATTACGATGAACGGAGTCTCGGAGATGCTGGTTTCAAGGATAACCAGATCGTCTACGTATCGTTAGGTGGACGTGGAGCCAGGCGAAAGGAATCCAATTTGGAGCATCCGTCAATGCTGCCGCCCCCACCAAAGGAGTGTTTGCCCACGGTGCTCCTGCTGCAGCCAAAGTACTTCGAGAAGCTATTTTGCCTGATGCAGACCCTGGGCGATATGCAACCGCAAGCGTCGACTGTAAATCCCCAGCACCACACAAAGGCGCAATTGCTCTCGCGACGCGTATGGGATATCCTCGCCATGCTGCCAACTAATCCGCACATTCTAGACGCCTTTAAGAGTCTGGTTACGGACCTAAGCGAACTCGAGCAGCTTGATGCTGGCGGAGAGGAGGAGCAACTGGCCACCAAGCGCAAGCAAATCAAGCAGAAGTTCCGAGATCTTCTCGACCCGAACAACTTGCAAAAGTTCATGTACTCCCTCCATATTGTGGAGAGTCTGGCCCTAACAAGTTCCAGACGTGGTGAATCCAACGGCAATGTGGCCATGGGAAATACACCGGAACAGGTACGGGTGAAGAAATCCTCGATGGGAAGACGGAGAAATAGCAACGAGCAGCCGCCACCGCCGCCGCCAGAAGTCAAGATGAGCAAGGAGCAACTGTGCGAGCTGGAGGCCCCACTGACGCCCACACCCTCGACTGGCTTGCAGGATGTGGAAACGGAGGCCAGCAGTAGCAGCGGTGGCGACAAAGAAAACCAACCGAAACAACACAGCAAGCGTCAGAAGAAAGGCGAAACTTTTGAACAGGAAAAGGAGCGCCCAGTGGGTTGCTCCACGCCGCCGTCTCCAACTCCTCCGCCACCAGCACTTTCGGTAGTGGAAAGAGGTGACAATAAGTGGAGTGAGGCGTTCGTCAAATGTGGTGGCCTTCGTCATCTGTACGAAATCTTTAGTGAGGGCCAACTACAACAAAGCGCACATCCCAAGGAGTTGGCTTTAAATGAATGGCGACACGATTGCCTGGCCAGCCTGCTGCGCATTCTCTGGCTTCTTGGATTCGAGGAACTGCAGTCGGCGGATGCCCATGTTCTAATGTCACGTCCGCACCCGTTTATGCTACAGTTGATGGAGGTACCACAGTGCCTGACCCGACTCTCATCGATCCTTAACGACGAAGTTCACCAGCAGCATCAGGCTTCTTCGGCCAATCCACTGGTATTCCCCTATCAGTTCCAGCACTTGCGTACTGGCTTTTGGGGCAGGGCCCAGCTCATCCAGTTCGCTATGAACATTCTAGTGAGTTTTGTGCACGCCTCAGCGGAAGCGAGAAGGCTTCTCTGGGCCCCAACTGGTACCGATCACTGTCGATGGCTGCAGAAGTTCATCCTGGAGGATCCCGAACCGGCGGTACGGCGTGAGATATGCGCTGGTCTTTATCGCATTTGCTTAGGAAACGCACATAGCTATCGCCTCTTACTAGCACCACTGCTGCACAAGCTCATCGCCCTGTTGCCATTGGCCGAGCAGATGAGCTCTGGCAACCAGCACACGCAGTTTTTGCTCTCGGAAGAGGGCAAGGATCCCTACGGACCCGCCTGCCGTGACTACTTTTGGCTGCTGGCCAGATTGGTGGATACTCTCTCCCCGGAAATGGTGGCCGAGGAGCACATCGACATTGAAATGCTGTGCGAAAGCATCTCGCAGAGCATTCTCACCCGAGAGTATTATGAACTGCGCCATGGTTACCAGGACGATGGCTTGGTGGGTCTCCTAAATCTCATGTCCAATTTGATCAAGTACGACACCACATTCAAGTACACACCCAAGGCGTTATCCTTTATTGAGCAACTGATTGGCTTCCTGTTTGACATGCCCTCGCCGGCAGATCGCCAGAAGCCCAAGTGCAAGTCGGCGTCGTCTCGAGCATCTGCCTACGATCTGCTGGTTGAACTTTGCCGTGGATGCGCCACAAACTATGCATATCTGCATGGACGTCTGTTGGCACAGCACAAATCCGGACCCAAGCAGCCGTATCCCTGGGACTATTGGCCGCGCGATGAAGGCAGAGCTGAGTGCGGATATGTGGGGCTAACTAATTTGGGAGCCACTTGCTATATGGCCTCTTGCGTCCAGCACTTGTACATGATGCCACAGGCGCGAGCAGCTGTTTTGCGAGTTCCACCCAACGCCGCCCGTAAGCATGGGCCCACACTTCTGGAACTACAACGGATGTTTGCCTACCTACTGGAGTCGGAACGGAAGTCTTACAACCCGCGAAGCTTCTGCCGGGTGTACCAGATGGATCACCAGCCGCTAAATACGGGAGAGCAAAAGGATATGGCAGAGTTCTTTATCGATTTGGTGTCCAAACTGGAAGATATGACGCCTGACTTGAAGCACCTGGTGAAAAGGCTCTTCTGTGGATCCTTGAGCAATAATGTCGTCTCCCTGGATTGCGGTCACGTTTCCCGCACGGCCGAGGACTTTTACACGGTTCGCTGCCAGGTTGCAGATATGCGCAATCTGCAGGAATCCCTGGACGAAGTCACCGTTAAGGATACCCTCGAGGGCGACAACATGTACACCTGCTCGCAGTGCGGCAAAAAAGTACGAGCCGAGAAGCGGGCTTGCTTCAAGAAGCTTCCCCAGATCTTGTGCTTCAACACCATGCGCTACACCTTCAATATGGTCACCATGCTCAAGGAGAAGGTCAACACGCACTTTTCCTTTCCGCTACGCCTGAACATGTGTCACTATGTGGAGAAGACCTTGATGCCGCAGCAGTACAAAGAGGAGCGAGAAAGGCGCCAAAAGGAGAAGGAAGGAGCAGATGGTAGTGGCGATGGGAATGACAACGAAAAGGCAGAGGCCACGCTAGATGACGATATTGAAGAATGCTACGAGTGAGTATTTCGTATTATTTGGTAATTCACAACACTAATGCCCACTTAAATAGGTACGAACTGGTGGGCGTCACTGTCCACACGGGCACAGCGGATGGCGGCCACTACTACAGCTTTATAAAGGAGCGGACGAAGACTAGTTACCATACGCACGAGCGGTGGTTTCTTTTCAACGATGCCGAAGTGAAGCCTTTCGATCCCTCACAGATAGCGGCGGAGTGCTTTGGCGGCGAGATGACGGTAAGTAGTTTGTTACATTGGTTTTCGTGCACCCAACATTTATGTTTTATATCTGCAGAGCAAAACCTACGACTCAGTGACGGAGAAATATCTGGACTTTAGTTTCGAGAAGACCAACTCTGCCTACATGCTGTTCTACGAGCGCCGACTGCCAGAGCATCTGCAGCGCCGGCATTCCGAGCTGCTGGTTACACCCACGCCCAGTCCCACAGTGGAAGAGAAGTCCGAGGCGGAGGAGCCCACTAAAATGGAGACAAGCTCTAGCGAAATCAAGGCAGATGTGGATGTGGAAGTGGAAGTTGAGGAGAAGGACAAGGAGAAGCCTGCGCAGACTGACACAGAATCTAAGGAAACGCCTGCAAAAGAGGAGATCGCGGATGACAAATCGAAGCAGGATGAGCCTGAGGAAAAGAAAATCGAAAAGCAATCCAGAGAGGGCGAAGAGAAATCGGAAACGGACGAAAAGCCCACGGAGATGACGACCGTGAGCACTGAGGAGGAAAAGCAGCCAACAGCCAATTGTGATAATCACCAGCAAAACAACAATAGCAACAGCAAAGCCAGCAACGATCAGCAACCATCCACGTCGAAGGCTGCCCAGAAGCTACAACTATTTCGTCCATTGTTGAACAAGGAGCTCGAGGATTGGATTTGGCAGGACAATCGACAGTTCCTGCAGGATCGCAACATTTTCGAGCACACATATTTCAAGTGAGATTCGTTATACTTTATCGCATTTCATTTTACCACAAACCATGTTTTTTTTTCACAGCTTTATGTGGCAGATATGTGGGCACATACCCCAATCATTAATATCAGAGACGGACGTCACCTGCATGGCAGCCAAGTTGTCTGTGTCCTTTTTCATTGAGACTTTTATTCATGCTAAGGAAAAGGTGAGTTAATCCCCTCAGCAAAGCTGTAGGTGTGTGTTTTAATCATACGTCTTTGTAGCCCACTATGGTGCCCTGGGTGGAGCTGCTGACCAAGCAGTTCAATGCCAGCCAAGAGGCCTGCGAGTGGTTTCTGTCGCACATGTCGCAGGAGCCCTACTGGCCGGTCCAGGTGCTAATCCAGTGTCCCAACCAAATGGTGCGTCAAATGTTTCAGCGTTTGGTAATCCATGTCATCCAGCAACTACGGTAAATTTAATAAATTACATTAAGATTCGTTATGTTTATTAAACAATAATCACCTTTCCAGTGCCTCACATGCTCATCTGTATCTGGAAGTGGAGACAGACGAGGATGACAAGGAGTTAATAGGCCAAGCCTCTTGCGTCACCCGTTTCATTGGTTCGCTCATCTCGCTCCTGGAGCACGGTGCCCGAGCGAACCTGCGGCACTTGTCCGAGTACTTTGGACTGTTGTGCGAGTTCTCACGGATGGGAGATGAGGAAGCCATGTACTTGCTGCGCATCGGTGTACTCAAGAGCCTGGTCGACTTCTATCTGGGTCACAAGCAAACAGACAGCGTAAGTTGATCAAACCATTTTGCGCATACCATCCTTGTTTTGATGTTTCATTATTCCATCGAGCAGATAGACATAAGCTCTGACAACGAAGACAACTCCTCTGAAGAGGCGCTGTCCGTGGAGAAGATGCGTCCGGCCTCGCTGGACAAGATGATTGCTCTGTGCGCCAGCCTAGTGGAAAGATCAAGAGGAGCCGACTTCCGGCTGCGACTCTCGCCCAAAGACTTCTCTGCAATCGCCGGCGGCAAGGTTATACTCAAAAAGCTGGAAAGCTTTTAATCAATCAAACAACCATTCAAGCATGCCATATCCAATACCAATCACCTAACCAATCCATCCAGCATTAACCCGTGACAAAATTTCCAAAAAAACAAAAAATCAAGATAAAAAATTACATTTAAATTCCATTTTTAATTGTTTTTACGTGTGTTCAAAGTTTCCTACATTTTTGTCAAATTTTGCTTATATTTCGTAGGGTTTTCCATTTTTGTACCAACAAATAAAGGACGGCATTAATCCGCACCAGACAAAGCATTTAATACACGCGCTTTGTCGCTGGGATGAGCGCCTGGCCACGCAGATCATTGGCATGCTCTTCGCGTCGGTAACCAAGCACACGGAGCTGTGCGCGCCATTCTTCAAGCTGCTAACTCTGCTCACCGAGACGCAGGGCGGTCCAGTGGGCCTGCCTTGTTTCACCCAGTTGATCCTGCCACGAATGTGGGACGCCGCCGAGTACTGTCCACAGTCGGTGCTCGACTGGCTCTCGCTGCAGGCCACCAAGAACAAGATCGCCCACGCCTGGATACTTCAATCGGCCGAGAAGTGGCTCGAGCAATTCCTGCTGGCCCACGATAACACTCGTGTTCGGAACGGTATGATATCGGCGCTAACCTCTTGGGAGATCCTGTTAAATGGTCGGGTTTTATTACAGCTGCCGCCTTTCTGCTGGTGGCACTGGTACCCTCCCAGCCATTCCGGGCCAACTTCCGCGCCCACTCGCAACACAAGCTGCTGGCCCTCAATCCGCACAGTTATCGGTAAATTGTTTGGAATATTGAATGATCTCATATGCGATATATTAAATACCTATGTTCCCGCAGCGACATAAATAGCGATGCCCAGGCGGTGCTGCACCAGGTGATCACGCTGCTCCTGCGATTGCTGCGTCCAGCGCGCGTCTATGCGGATATCGGAGCCCATGGCACGACCAAGCTGACCGCGTACTTTAATCTGCTCAGCTATTGTATGGTTTCAAAGACTGAAAAACTAATGGCAAGTTTGGCAGCAGCACTTCCTCCTTCTTCCCGATATGTTCAGCACTAAATTGTTCCACTTTGTTGCCACTTACAGATAGGTTCGTACATGCGCTCCCTGTGGGAGCTGTTCCATCCACGCCTCTCGGAGCCCAGTGTTCCGGCCCATCACAATAAGCACGCACTATTAACCTTCTGGCACCACTCACTGGTGGACTGTCCGGAGAATGCTGCCCAGGTGGCCAACTGCCCGGAGATTACGCGCAACATTGCATTTAACTATATACTGTAAGAATATCAATACTTACGACTTGTACTTAACATGATTAGCCCGCCTCTTAACTCCTAGGGCCGATCATGATGACGCGGAGATAGTCACCTACAACCGTTCCATGCTGCCCGCCTATTATGGACTACTTCGTCTGTGCTGCGAGCAGAGCCGTGCACTCACACGCCAATTGTCCCAGCATCAGAATCTTCAGTGGGCATTTAAAAACATCACACCGCATCCCACGCAGTACGCGGCCGCCGTGGACGAGCTTTTCAAGTTGATGGCTCTGTTCGCCACCCGTCATCCGGATGCTAGTGAACAGGAAAAGCTTGATGTGACCCAGTTTAGGAGGGCTGTGATTGTGTCCTACACCAGTAGTCTGGATGCACGTGTCTCTTGGTCCACGCTGATCAGTGCTCTTAAGATACTCGGTAAGTGGTTTACTTAACTTAGCTCTAGGAATATGTCCAACTCTGATTCATTCCATTTCGTCTACAGTGGACAATGAGGAGGACCGCACGATGGTGATCTTCAACGGCGGCATTGAGATGTGTTTCGAGGCGCTGCACACGCTACATTCCATGCACCACGAGGCCACCGCCTGCCACGTGGCCGGAGACCTATTCGATCTCTTGGGCGAGATGCTACTCCTCCTAGCCACTCTTCGAACCCGCACAGACAGTCCTGCTCAAAAGAAGCAGCAGCAACAACAGCAGCAGCTGGAGCAACAGTTGCAGTTGCAGCAGCAACAGATGCTGCAGAAACAACAGCAGCAGTCGCAAAGCCAAACGCAAACACCGCAGTCGCCGCAGCAAAAGGAAAAGCAGCTGCAGCAACAAATGCAGCAGCATCTGCAGCTGCAACAGTTGCAGCAAATGCAGTTCCAGCAGCAACACTTCCTGCGCCAGCAACATCAACACTCGGCGCTGGCAAAGGCACTGCCGGATGCAGTGAAGCGACTGGCTACGCTACTCAACACCTTCAATTCGCCAGAGATCAGTCGCATGGCCTTGGAGGTGCTCAAGGAGCTGGTGCGCAATCCCAGCCTGGAAACCATTAGTATTCTGGCGCCCATTCTTATCAACTGTCATCTGTCCGTGGCGAATGCTCCCAATGCGATCGGTCCTCTGGGACCGTACTTTCCGCGTCGCGGTGCGAAGCATACGCCTTGGCCATTGGGAGCCAAGAACTCACCCCGTCCACCGCGGCCCATGGTACAGATGTGCATCGCTCTGGCTGAGCTGACACCACGCGGTCTCGATGCCGATTACGACGTTCAGGTGGAGTCCTTTTACCGACCCTACCATGACTTTATCGATGTCATGATGCGCATGTGCGTCAACACGGGCACTCTGAACGACACGCTAGTCAAGCTGCAATGCTTGGTGGCCATCGAGTCCACGCCGCTGCACTTCACCTATTTCCCCAAATTCTGGGTGGGCATACACAACAATGCTCTGACGCACAAGTGAGTATCAGATGATCTTTCTAAATATAAGAGATATTTAAACTATACTCTCCACGTCTTCATTAAAGATACGTTGAGCTGCTGGTGAAAAATCAACTGTTGGTAGAGTACCTTCACAATGTCCTTAGGGACGAGCGAAGCATGTTGAAGGATGCCTGCGTTCGTGAATTTCTGGAGCTCTATTATCACAAGGTTGCCGCCCAGCTGCCAGTGGCCCGTATGATCTACACAATCAACTATGGTATGCACTCCAAGGACGACATTGATGAGCTGTGTGGCGATCTGTTCGCCATCCGAATCATTGCCCAGGCCACTGGAGTGCCGGCCTCAGTGCGCAAGGAGTTGCGAGGATCGCTGAGGGCGCTTCAGAACAAGAGCGAGCGGTTTAGGAAGGAATCGGAGAGGGGTATGTTTTGCATTACCATTACCATTTTATTTCTAAGAATAATGGAACTACTTGAGTATATTGAAATTGATAGAGCTATCATCATCTCCCTATTTGCCAGATCCATTTCCGAACAAGAAGCAGAAACGTGACTCGCAAAAGATCAAGGAAAAGGAGCACCCTCAGCCGGAGAGCGAGAAAGAGACCTCAACGGAGAACGACAAACCATCAGATGTTTCCATGGAATCCAGCGGTAACGCGGAGCAAGCAACGGACAGCACAAAACCACCAACTCCTGCAGGCAGCGACGATGAGCAGATGGACAAAACTTCAGTTCCCTCGTCCGATGACGAGACAGAGTTGGAGGACGAGCTGCAGCCGACGCCCAAGCGCAACAAGAAGGCTTCGAATAAGAAGACCGCCCAGGATCGTGTCAACGAGGAGCGCGAGAAGCGACTTATCACGCTGATCACCATGGAATCATATATCCAGAGCATTTTTGCCATCCTTAAGAGAGATGCCAGTGTCCCCAGTTCGGGAGCGACTAAGGAGCCCAGTGAGGAACCGTGTGGCGAGGCATCCACTTCGGCGGCTGCCGCTGTAAAGTTATCTCGTCCCAAAGGAGCCTGTACTCCGCCGGAGCCAATTACCGACGTAAACGATACGCGTTGCAACATAGATACTGAGACAGAGGCGGAGGCGGATGAGCAATCTCCAAAGACGAGCCAGACAAATGGTAGCCAACAGAACGAATCCCCGCCAGCGGCGACCAGTGCAGACACTGCACCCGCGAATCCTTCACCAGCTCCCGCGGCCGCCGTTGCGTCCACATCCCAGGCGGCAAGTCCAACACAGATTTAGTTGTCATTCAACGATTTGCTCAGCATTTTGTTTTTCGGCAAGCCATTGGACTGATAATGGGCGCCGGCGGCTGACCACGGCTGAGCTCCTAACCTGTAAGAATTTTGTGGCCAAAGGTCCATTGTTAGGTAACACATAAGCAACCCAAGGTTGGTGCTAATGGTTGGGTTTGGGTGCGTACCCGTGCACACAAACACAAAAAATAAGAATCAGTCTAATGGCAAATCAGAACGCCACAAGCTATATAGCTCCCATTCCGATGTTCGTTTTCGATGAAGTGGAAAGTGCTGGGAATTCGGCTGCCACGAAAATCGGAAACTGGTTTTGGGGTTAATAGATTAACTAAGTATCTTATTAACAAATAGTAATGTAACACACATTCAGTCCCGACACGCGAACAGCCCTTACATATATTCAATATATAGATATAAATGTAACTAACTTAAGACTACCCAGCACGCAATGTTTCCCACACAGAGAAGCGAAACCCGTAAGAAATCCCCTTTCAAATGGATGGTTAAAGTAAAGTTCCCAATTTGTTATGCCAAAAAAAAAAAAAAAAGAAAGTTAAGCAGTTGAATCAGAGCAGCATTAGGACTACAAATTAAAAGTTTGAACGAGAGCGGTTGAAGAAGATCAATGAAACGGCTTACGAGACGCTAATATCTATATATGTTGTATCCATTAAGTATCATTTTTAAAAACGATGCTACGAACATTTGCTAACCAATTTTCCTCGCCTTTTCCCACGCCCCTAAGCACCATAATGGATACGTTAGAAATGAACAGATATTATAATTATAGAACCTAACGAAACATTTTTAATATTGGATGATGTGTGTTAGAAAAAGAGTATGTCATAATCATTTTCAATGTAAATCGCATAACGCAAACCGATCGAACGAAAAGTTTTTAGTTTACATCCGATAATGATAAATTGTAATGTTTAGCACGTAAGGAGTATAGAGAGATTCGTTGTCCCACGTGAAACACAAAAGGACAAAAATGATAACATTAACATAAAGTAACTAACTGGCCAGCCCCGCAAAATGGGGCCGCATATATTGATAGTTTTAAGCAATCCCGAGAACGTAACGCGATCGTAATTCACACAATGTAATGTTGGAGAAACGAACGATAAACACAAACCGAAATCACACGCAAACGCAAACAAATCATGAGAATAATAAGTTTAAATGATATGTAATTGAAACAACTGGCATTCACTTGGTATTCACTTGGGCGGGCAATTCGATTTTTCTGCAACCTGTTGCCTTTCGGGTCGAGTGTTCCATTCCGGATGATGATGTGACACAACAAGCATGCGCTGCCGTAAATGTCAAATTCCGGAAAATAGCCACCCCAAGAATCAGTCTGTGAAAATTTAGTGTACCATTTGGATTGGAAATTAGGAAAACGTATAGTTTCATCTTAAAATTGCTCAAAATGCCGTGCGTTGGTTGTGGAAAAGGTGAGTTGCATCTCGATCAAAAGGAATCTTTCCCAGCAAATGAAAAAAAAAATAATCCAGATTGCAAGTGCACGCCGGAGAAGTGCTGCGAGAACTGCAAGTGCCAAAAACCCGGACAGTGTGGATGCAATCCGTCGAATGCCAGCTCCTCGGGCGGATGTTGCAAGAAGGATGGCGGCGACACAGCGGGCGGCGATGCCAAGTCAAGTTGCTGTGGCTCAAAGAAGTAAAAGCCCAACCCCCCATTGATGTCAGTATTGGAAAAAAAAAATACGTTTTTTCCATTTATTTTTCGATGGCCATAACTGCTAGTGAGCTGTTATCATTAAATACATTTATTGTTTAATCGAAACAAAACCAAGAGTTCTATAAATTTTACTGCACAAGATAAACTAATGACCTATACCAGCATTGCTCCTTCGCGTTGAACTTTAATGGGTGGCAATGACTTCTATTTTATTTTCTTCGTGTTTTTTTGTTTTTTTTATAATTTTAAATAACAAAAGGTGGCAAAATGAGGCGCTTAGCAAACCAGCCAACAACAATGTGCACTCTGTTTATACATAGATTGCTTATGGAATTCTATACCAAAGATGAGATAAGATGGAAAAGGAGGCGGGTAGGTGGGGGGAGTACGCCTTGGATGGAAATTAAACAAATTAAATTCGTTAGCGATTTCTTTATATTACAGCGTTAAATTTCATATATCCGTTTCAGACGCATATCGTTTGTAAAAAAACAATTTAAAATTTCACTTTTCAACAGACACGAGCCACTTACTAATGATGCACTTACTCTTAAATATACGTAATATAGACCATCTACACTTCAATTAATGCAATATAAAAACAACTTCCTTTAAGGGCAATTAATAGCTAGACGTTTGTGTTTCCGGTTCTCACGCACTATAGAAGGGTTTAGATTTATACAAATTAGAGGGGGAGTCGTCCTTTCGAAAATCGAACCATTCTACTTGGTCCATGGACACCTAATTGCGCTTCGCTTTGCGCTTCTTGCGACTATTTGGCGCCTGGGAGGAAGAGGACGGGGTCGCTGGACTTTGGGTGCTGACTTGGCCCTTCTCTTCGTTGCTGCCGCCGAACTTGCGCCAGATGTTGTGAATGAAACCGTCGGCCTCGTTAATGTTGTTGCTCCTGTTTGATTTGTATGCCACATTGTTGTTGTTGTTATTATTATTGTTGTTGTTATTGGTTCTTGCCGACGGCGGCTGCGACGGCACCGGCTGCTGCGTTTTGTGCTGCGCTCCTTGGGCGTATTCTCATGACCGCTTCACCTTGCCATTGGACGCATTCACCGAGGTCTGGGAGCGGTAGGAGGCTGCGCCTCCGCCGACAGCCATTTCGGTCGCATGAGTGGCAACATGGTGGATGCCCTTCTCCATGCAGCCGTGATAGATGGGTCGCATGAACTGCAAGCATAGCGTAGGTTAGTACACGAACATCTTCGCTAGATTCCCAGCTACTTACTTTCTCCCACAATAGCGTTGCAAAGTCATCCAACTTGCCGCCAAAGTCGCTGAGCTCTCCGCTATATCTGGAATTGATAAAACATCGTTGGCAAAATTATCATCAAAAGCTCAAGCTAAATCAACCTACCTAATGTAGGCCCACAGAGCCAGCGTTAGAAGCGCCACACCCATAACCAGGTTGCAGAAGTTGGCGAACGTATAGAGACCCACCAATCCAAAGATGCCGCTAAGGATGTACATGATGACGGCGCAGGCGAAGTACACCGCCGGTGTCCGTGCTGCCTTAAAGATGTTCTTGCTCTCGTTGTGTGCTTGGTAGTTGGTGAAGACCTCCTCAAGATCATCTTCCAGTTGCTTGCGGAATTTCTCGGTGAACTCCTCACCACCCATCTTGCGCTTGGCGGCGAACTGGAACAGTGCCTTGTCCTTCACCCGCAGGTGCTCCGTCTGGAGATGGGCGGTGCTTAAGTACGGCCGCGTTCCACCGCACACCTCCTCCATGAGCTGTCCGTACAGCTCCTTGGCGGCGGCCACGGCAGTCAAATGGTTAGCCTCTGCGGTGGCCACCAGCATGCTCTTCGGCTCGGGCAGCTCGTTGCCCTTGTAGATGTTCATGTACGATTGGAAGTACTGGATGAGATCGCGGGCCCGCACCCGCTGTCCGCTGATCTCCTTGTAGACAAGGTTGTCCGGTGCCAGCAGCATGGGCACCAGGGAGCGCAGGCTACTCTTAAACTCGGGCGTGATGTCCTGCAGCCGACCGTCAAATTTAGGATTGGTGGCCACATTGAGACCTGGATGGGGCATCAGGAAGCAGGCCACCTCCGTGAAACAGGACGAAATGTGGCGACGCAGGGACTGTAGTTCTGGGTGCTGTTTGTCGGACACCTCCAGACGTCGTTTCAGAATCTTATCCCCGCCCAGTGCACCATATTCCGCCTCGTAGGGAAAGCTCCAGTCCCGGACGAGGAACTGCAGACGCTGGAACGGCTTTTTGCCGGTGTCGGCCAGCGCGAGGCGACCATACTCAGTGAAGAGCTGCAGGTGCTGCAGGTCGTCCTCCTGGATGTTCTGTGACAGGTTGTATATCTGCACCGAGGACAGCATTGTGCTCAACGCAAAAACGGTGGCACAATCGCGCACCGTGCTCTGGCTGTCGAAGGCGCCCTGTGTGTCCAGCAGAATGATGGCTATCTTGTCGCCGTTGGGATAGTCGTGCAGGAATATGTCGGACCACATGAGAATGCCGGTGGTGTCGCGCTCAGATCCGCCGCGCCAGGAGAAACCCTCCAGCGGATCTGATTCGCCTCCCAGCCAGTCTGTCGCATCGTGATGCACATACTAAAATGTTCAAAAGAGTGTGGTAAATGGAAGATGCTTGCAGTGGCAGCAATTTCAAGACTCACCTTTGAATACATATAGCGCAGAAAAAAGTCCAGCAGGAAGCTCTTGCCCTTTCGGAAGGCTCCAGCCACGGAGACAACGCAGACGAACCGATCCTTGACCTCATCCCGCATTAGGACCTCACTCAGCGCATCCTCGTTGAGCACAAATGTGTGCTCCTCGGAGGCGTTGATCACCTGCACTGCCGATCCGCCCATTATGGTGTTTGGAATCCTTGTCTGCTATTCCGTTTGCTGTCTCTGTTTTACCGGCTATTTTTGCCTCCGTTGGGAAATTCTTTCTTATTAATCTTTTGGATTTCGACCTGTCAACTGCAAGCATAAACAGACAGCTAGATAAGTATGGAGAAAATGTCTGCTCTGTTTTTCAGCGATTTTTCCATTTCCGGCAAAGGGAAAATTTGCGAGTCTAGGCCAACATTTAATTGCGCAAGCCTCTGCGCCGTGAGTTCATTTAAATTTGGCACAGCCACGAGACACGAGCGACGGACAGAAAGGCCTGCAATTATGAGAGGTGGCCAAAAATAAACCCAAACATGCGCTGCTCCCCGATCGCAGAAGATGTCAACGTCAACCGAAGGGGCAGTGGGGCACTATGTAAGCGGATTGTTCAGGTGCGTGGGATATATGTACATATGTATGTATGTACCAATCTATCCGAGGAATGGTACTTGGTAGATGTGTAATCAATCAGTAATCAATGTTTAGATACAACCTTACCATTCAATTAGCATATGGCAATCTGGTTTTCAAACTATAGTTGTTGCTTATAAAATCAACTGTTTTTAGGAACAAACTAAACAGATTCGGCTGAAGACACAAGTATACAATTTAAAGGCATATGGTTTTGATTGTCACTTTAGAAACTACGGCTACTAAATGATAAGAAAACCGGTTTATTACTACTACTACTGACTAAACTTTCAACATTAAAACAGATTTCACGGTGTATTTTACAGCCCATATGGAGAAAACATATTCAATTATTTCAGATACTCAAAATAACTTGGAAAGAAATTCATCGGAAACCGGTCTTTCGGTGATTTTATTGACCTTATTAAAGTTCTTGATTGATGTGTTGTTTTTTTGCAACACGATCACTTATTCATTTGTTCCTTTTGGGTTTTATCACACCAAATGGCGAATGTGTACTCAAAGGGTTTCCAAATCGGGTTAAACGAATTCAGCACAGTTGACTGTTCGTATGTAAGCCGTAGGAAGGGAACACATTAAAATTAATTTCGTTAGCTGCGTTGTGATGACGTCGACAACTTTTGTCGCGCTACGCAGTTTGACCACTTGAATTCTAATTAGAAACGCAGCCAAAACAAGTGAAGAACATACCA
The DNA here is from genome assembly GCF_000001215.4 of Drosophila melanogaster. Classification (NCBI taxonomy): domain Eukaryota; kingdom Metazoa; phylum Arthropoda; class Insecta; order Diptera; family Drosophilidae; genus Drosophila; species Drosophila melanogaster. The sequence goes on along the minus strand of NT_033777.3, from coordinate 24,630,748 downwards.
CATTAAGACAAGAGATCGGTGGGGAATTATGCCACACTCCCGATTATACAGGCCACATAAAAGTTATGCTTGCGTCTAATTGAGTCCGATTCGGATGCGGAATGGGAATATGAATATAAATACACGACCAGCGCGACCGTCAACCAAATCAAACTGCAAGCACAACACGCAAGTCACCAATGAATCGGCTACCTCAAAAAGAGAGCGAAGCGGTACTCTCTCTTTTCCGATCAACTCTCATTTGCCGTCGCCACATGGCAAAATAGGAATAGACACCGTGGTGGAAGGGAGGTGGGTAATGCAATTGGTCCGGCGGCAGCTGCAACGTTAGCAAAATCGCGTCTGTCCAATTAACACATTGCCACTTAATTAAGACCAACTGTTGTCCGAGACTTTGGCGCGCTGAATGGGAATTTAAAATTCAAAATAACAATCACATCTGGCAATGCCGTTTGGAACCAGGCTTGTCCAGCAGGTGTGTGAGCGGTGCCGCCAGATACGGACGATCTTCGCAACACACCAGTTGTCCCACTTACACTTGCAGCTTTTGCAACTAGCGGGCGATGTAAACAAAGGTGTTGGAGAGTAACAGCAACAGTTGTGCGGCCTGCGTCGACGTCGGCAGAGCGATTAGTCAACTGGAAATGGAAACACGGTTGCCGAGAGCAACAACAACGGCAGTGGAAGAAGAAGCAGCAGCAGAAGCGCTTGGAAAATGTTGAGCGGGGAAAAAGAATAAAAGTTTTTAATTTGCCTAAATTGGCTGCCCGTGAAAAGTGTTTAATTGGCAGTCCTAGCCCCCAAAGAAGCAACAGAAAGCCCAGGCGGATATCAGTCATCCGGCGTGCAGGAGCTTAGCTGCTCATTCGAGATTTGCAAGCCATGGAATGCGGTTCACACAGCGGACACCGCCCAATTCCGATTTGGCTTTCGAGCTGCCTCGTGGCCATGTGCTTGGGCCTTCCGCTAGGAGCAGCTGTCCCCCAGGAAGCACCTGCCTACTACTACGTTGGTTGCTACACGGCACGAACGGATCTTCTCCATGAATCGGTGTACGCCAAGACACCGCAGACCTGCATCGAGATCTGCGAGCATCAGGGTCACCACTATGCCGTGCTGGCCTCCGAGAAGTGCTTCTGTGCAAATGTCCTGGAGCCGCAGGAGCAACAGGATGAACAGCTCTGCAACACTCGCTGCCTGGCCAACAAAGCGCAGTATTGTGGCGGAGTTGGTGTGCACTCGTACTACTCCACCATACTGACCAAACAACCGGGTCCGCATCATCTAAGAATCTCGAACAAAACGGAGAACAGCCTGACCCTTAGCTGGAATGCGTACGAGGCGAGGAAACTACTCCTGGCCGGCGGCGCGGAGGCAGTGCTTCCCAACCAGCTACTGGACAACTTCCTGATCAAAGCTCAGGTCCTGAAGACCTACTCCTCGTTGCCCGCCTTCCCGCAGCCTGAGTTTATGGTGCAGAGCACGGAAACGCAGTTTGAACTCACAGACTTGCATCCCGCCACGCTGTACAACATATCCGTGAGAGCCATGTGCAAGGATGCCCAAGTAGGTCAATCTGAATGCGGACAGGCCTCGATAGAAGCCACCACGGAGGTTGGTAATGCTTGAATTCTAACGAGAATCCTAACCAATAACATTACTACTCCAAATTTCAGGTGGGCCTTCCAAGTCCCGTGCCAGCACAGCCGAAAATCCTCAGCCGGACTGACCGCACTGTAACCATCGAGTTGTCGCCCATTCGGAATGACAATGGACCGCTGAGCAAACTGCTCGTCATCGTGGAATACGTGGACAACGCCCTGAGTCAGCCATTCGATGCCCAGCTCCTGGGCAGCTGGCAGCAGGCTCAACAAGATGGAGTGCCCTACTACATAGCCGCCGAATTGGACTACGATCGACCGGAGGACAATCGCACCCGGCGCTTTGTGGTCGGCGATGGCAAGCGTTACGGACGATTTACCAATAAGCCGTTGGATCAACCAGATGCACATGTCCACATCAGTCTCGGATTGGTGAGTAATGCATTAAATTCGAATGAATATCTCTGTAACTATTTATATTCTAGGTGAGCACACTGGAGGGCGTTACCAAGACGATGTACAGTCGTGGAACTCACGACCAGCATGTGACATCCCTAGACGACTTTAGTTACGCCACCTTTGAGAAGGGTCAATCCTCGGTGGTTGCCCTAGCTGTCACCTGTGTGATCTTCGGCTCCTGCCTCCTGCTCAGTCTTATTGCCTACTTCTATCTGCGCTACAAGACCTGCCGCGGGCGACGATTGACTGGTGGCAATACGCACGAGATGACGCTGCAAACGCCCATAATCGAGCGGGAAAATAACGGATACCTTGTGGAGGACGATCCACTGCCACACTCGCCGGAAAACTTCAAGCAGCAGTTGCAACAGTTGGTGGAAGGATACGAACGGATACCAAGGAATGCACTACGACTAAATGTGAACGATGTGATCGGAGACGGACGCTTTGGTGAGATTATAACCGGAAAGGTTTCCACAAACGATTTTGCCAGAGATTGCACCCTGCACGTGCTCTGTCTGGACGATCTGAATGGTACTACACAGGCACAGTTGCTGAGAGAACTACGTCAGTTGTCTCAATTGAAGCGCCAGGAGCATTTGCTAGATTTCTATGGAGTATCAGCAAGTCCCGATTGGTTCTACCTAATCTTCGAGCAGCAACGCATGAGTCTAAAGAGAAAACTGGTGGAGAGTCGCCTGATGGCACCGTCGCCACGCTTGACTTCCCTCTCTGAGCAGCTAGTGCTGCAGTGGATCTACGAGCTTGCCAGTGCCATGAATTATCTATCCAGCTGCCAGGTGGTGCATCGACAGCTCTGCTCGCACAGCGTCTTCGTTACCAGCGATTTCAAGCTAAAACTGAGCGTCTTTGGACCGCTGCCCTACATGAACATTGCTCGCCAGCAGCCAGACCACAACCGGTGGCTGGCCCCGGAGGTGCTGCGCCATCAGCATCACCATTCCACCCGTTCTGATGTCTGGTCCCTGGCCTGCGTGGCGTGGGAATGCTGTGCCCTTGGCGGTACTCCCTATGCCAATGCAGTGGCAAGTAACCAACAGCTTCTAGAGGCCATTCGGGCTGCAGTGCGTCCGGCGCAGCCAGCCTACGTCTACGGGGATCTCTACCAGCTGCTGCTCAACTGCTGGCAGCTGGAGCCGAGCGAGCGGAGCAGCTGTGAGGACGTGGCCTTCGGAGTACGTCAGCTGATGACCTCACCGCGTCATGCCCTCAGCTTTGATCGAGTGGCCGGCGGACTAGACACCCTGCCTCCGTACCTGCCGCAACTGGAAGCCGTTGCTACGATGGGCTGAGGTGCAGCCGAATAGTATAATTAGCTTTAGTCAGCGAGAGACCACATTCGCATAGAGTAGATTTCGGTTCTGAGTCACTGCTGCTAAGAGAAAACATCACTTCATTTCGATTTTAGATGAGTTCACTTTCAGTGTTCTGAAGAGAAAATAATTTGTTTTAGAATTTACACATTGATTTAATAAAGCTCATAAATTGTTATTATCCATATAATATTAGAAGTGAGCATTTATGAAACACAATTCGATGTTTATTGTTAATACGCACAAACTTCCTACAAATAAAAGAGTGTTCTATGCCAGAGCTTATCAGATCTATAAGGTAGTTAATTGCTTATCTACAACCCGAAAGAAAGGAATCGACTTTCCCCCACGCGAAACAAAGTTCAAGCGAACGTGCTCGATGGAGAGCGCGATAGATAAAAGACTACTGACAGTCTGGCCCCCAAAATTGTGTAATAAATTGAGGGATCCATAGCGAATGGATCTACCAACAGACCAGCGACTGTGATTCCCCCGCCGATCGCTGATGTTGCACAAACCAGACAAAAGCGAAAACTAAAAGCAAAAAAAAAACCAAGGGAGAGAGCCGCGAATGCGAAACTTTGATCGCTGGCGAGCAGCAATTAATAATAGAAAATAAACGGCGGTGTTGCTTAAGTGTGAGTGGATCAAAATTGACGATTAATCAGTTTAAAGGTCTTGCATTGCATCTATTGTTTGTTATGTTGTTTAAGAATTAATTAGGGAAATTGTTGGCAGCAGCCTAGATGCGGTTACATGCATTATTAGTCATCCGAAATAGTAGGGCACTTTATGTATGTATATTCCATTGGTTTGGACAATCATCTTATAATGAAGCTACATAGCAAAAAAAAAAAAAAAATCTAAATCTGTGTATATTCTTCCGATATGCACTTTTCAAATGAAATGTTCAAAATTCGTTATCAGTACTTAAAATTTCTCACTATGTACAAGCTTATCTCGGGATCCTTCCCAAAGAAGATAAGCCATTGTTTCTCTTGTCGACGTGTAACTATTGGATCCACCAAAAAACCCAAAGCACATGGCTCACCCGGAATTTAGAGCGACTTTCTTATAGAGTATATGGTAAATACGGTAAATGAAGCGCAACGATATCCATAGCGACTTTTGGACGCTTACCTTGCCCGCAATTCAAGGTGAAATGACGACGAACAATTGAAGTCACTGAAATGTGTATACATTCCGAGCAAATGGGCAATTATTATTAATAAATCGAGCTGAATGGCTGCTATCGGAATTCAGGGGCTTCGACTGCCGACCATGCTCATGAATATGTGGAAGATGATGATGATGATGAGGTTCATCCGGTATTGGCCAACTTTGCGAGTGTTTTGCATTCGCCTGGTTAAATTGTTATTGTTTTTGTTACATATACACACATGGAGATTATGAGGAATCCAAGGAAACTGGTTGCTCACACACGCACACCAACGCACTGCGACGGAGCCACTCACGCACACTACCAAATGGTCGGCTAACTGCGCAAATAATGCGGCTTCTGTGTCGGCCTTTGTTACTCACTTTACTTAACCATTTACATCGGACACTGGACTTCACTGCGCTGCGATTTTTCGACACTTTGGAAGCAGAAAAGTACGTATTTTGTTTGTGCTCTGCCAATGGTGTGACCGTACACCGTTGGGCGAAAAATCACCTATAAGTGTGGGGGTGAAAATTCATTAGCCAACACTGAAATGCTTATCGATAACATTTAGCTATTTTTAGTATTAGCTAACTGGTATATATTAACGGTCATCATAAGGTCACACTGCAAACGGTTAAACGAACGGCCACATTGTGTTGGACCGATGATGTGGATTTAAAAGTTAAATATTTCAAACTTAGTTATAGCAAATAGCTATGGACATCACCCAGAGCTTCAAGGCCAGCGTAATGACGGTGCGCCTGCAGCGCAAGGCCGAGCTGGCCGGAAAGGCCAAGCCCGCCACAGTGCCGACAAAAACTGGACCAATTGGCCCAAAGGATGACTTCGCCAAGCAGGCCAAGGAGGTGTGCAACAAGATCACTTCGCTGCGCAATGTGCTGATCGAGAACCGCACCGCCTACATGCGCATTGGCCAGCACCTCAAGTCCGCCGCACACATGACCGACGCGCAGCGGGATCTGATTGATCGCGAGTCGGAGAAGTTCGTCACCTTTTACACGCAGCACCTGGCCAAGATGCGCAGCGATTGGAAGAGCGCCAAGCGGAAGCCGCAGGAGCGTCAGCACATCGACGCCGTGCTGGACCTGCTGGTCAGCTATTTGCACAGCGTGGAACAGATCTATCTGGACCAAAAGAAGTACCGTGTGCAACACGAACTGGAAACCTATAGGCTGCTCAAGCTGGCGGCGGACAAAAAGAAGATACCAGTGCGTCCGGCGGGCAGCAACAGTGGCAAGCTGGGCAGGCGCCAGGTCAGCAACGATGACAGCGAAGCCACGAAGTCATCTTCACAAGCAAATGGCAACCACGACGAGTCCGCCGACAATGACTGGAATAACGACGCCTGGGGCGACTGGGATGAAGACGAGGAAGGCGACGAGGTGGACGATCACGATGGCGAGAAGGGCAAGGAAGCCAATCAGGCCAATCAACACAAACCGCGTACGCGCAAACGAAGCAAAGCCAACAGATCGGATCTGAACAACTCATCCTCCAAGATGGCTCTGGATGAGGAGCTCCAGCAGCAGCAGGAGGCCGACGATGACGATCCCCTAAGCGCCGAGGATGTGCAGCTCTTCGAGGCGGAGAACGTACACATCTACAACTTTCTGCAGGGCGTCTCCGAGGAGGTGGAGCAGATCGAAAAGAACGTGGTAGACATTGCCCAACTGCAGGACATTTTCACCGAAAAGGTAAGATGGCATGATAACACAAGTCCCAAGGAATCCTTGCTGTTCTTAACAACGATATCTTTAGTTTAATTTTGGTGAGAACATATTGCTCCATATTGCCAAGAATACTTAGTGGGTTTAAGTGGCTGCCCATATGTTTGTCGACTTAATCCTTCAATTAAAAATATTAATTGGCTTCGCTAAAATCCACATCCTTCGCGATTACAATGGATGTATAAGCCGGGCTCTTATTAGCATGCAATTAATTATTAACTAGATCCAGATAGATCCACGTCCTAATCTCATTTAATCCTCTTAAATTTCCCTTTCCCTTTTGTAGGTCGCCATGCAACAGCACAATATCGACAGGATAGTTAGTGCCGTCGTGGGCACCACGGAAAACGTCAAGGACGCCAACGAGCAAATCCGGCAGGCCACTCAACGAAATGCAGGACTACGCGTGTGGTCGCTGTTCTTCCTGCTGGTCATGTCGTTCTCCCTGCTCTTCTTGGACTGGTACTACGATTAAGTGAAGTCCCCAAATTTATGTGTAACCCACCCAATTTAGGGAATGATAAATGCAAAAATGTTTTGTTATCGTTTGATCGCACTAAAAGCATATTTTGTTTATTACATAATTTATAAATAAAAGGAAAATATTTGTTTAGGCTATTCAACTGCCTTGTTTCAATTCAATGAAACCTCGTACAACAATATGGAACTAAAATCGATTTGAGCGCCTTGCTCACACATGTCTCAGTAGTTAATTTAAATTCTACACCAAAATGTGTTTTAGTGTGTTGCTTGGTACATTGTTTATATCTAGGTCCTTAGTCATATTATTTTCATTAAACGCTCTTCAAAAAAATATATATATATATCTAACTGGGAACGGAAATCAGCAATAAGTATGTATATGTATATATATGTCTAAGGCCTAAAGTTAACCTTTGCGTATTTCTTTCAGTTGGTTTCATTACATGAATGTCTAGATTCTAACTAGCTTAGGTCTAATATTTTGTAGCCTTAAGATTTGTGTCTGAGGGAGTGTATCCTTGGCTTAGTCGCTAGGTGTTCTTTTGTTTTTAGTGCAATATGGGATTGCATTCAATGCAGTCTGCTGGTTCTTTTGTTTTCTTTTCATATTGTTTAGAATAAGAGTTAAGAGTTACTTAATGATTGGCTCTCCAATGGGATAAATGGAAGCTATTCCCCACGGAGTGTGGTAATAGTGTAGGAAGGCGCCGATATTATTTGGCTAGGTTTTTTGTGATTACTTATAACTATAGCGTTGTACACTAAATAATAATCCGGCCCCGTGGGTTATGGCGTTGTGGCATAGGATTCCAGAGCCACACTGTTGCCAGCGCAGCTCTCCACCGAATTGGGGTATTCATCTGGGCTGTGGTACAAGTGGCCGCCACTGCTCATCGGCGTCAAAGGTGTCTCCTCGATGGGCGTAGCTGGATTCTCCAGCTTGTCACTGCTGGCGTGGCTATTGTTGTTGCTGGGTGACTTCGATGCGGCATCCTCGTTGCGGAATACGCCCAGCGGCAAATGGGTTTTCATGTGAGCTAATGTAAATTTAAAAAATAAGTTAGTTATTACACGTTTTACTAGCTTCAAAAACTTCAATTAAGTTGTTGCATCTTAACGTAGGCCATGCAAGAAGCCGGCATTTGTAATTTACCTATCCTTACTCTCGTTTCTCACGACAAACTAGAGCAGAACCTATTACTTAAATACATTTGGAATAGTGCTGCCAACTATGTAGATACATCTAAGTTGCATAAGTAGATAAGAACAATGGACATTACAAACAACATTCACACAGCTAGTAGTAGTCAATTATAGAATTTGAAATAATAACTTGGTTGAGGCTTTTTGAAAACTATCAATAGTTCTTAAACTAAAGCTACATTGACACCTTTAAATGATATAAGGAATTCATTATAATTGCTAAGATAAAAATATAAAAATTCGATAAAGAAGAAAAACAAATCTCTTCTGGTAATGAATGTATTTTTAAATTCGAATTAACAATGTTGGCAACACCATTTATGAACGGCGAGACTTTACCCCGAAAATTCGTGAAACGCATAAAGGAGCTTGGACAGAATTTGCATTTGTAAAACATCTCGCTGTGGGTGCGTCGATGTTTGCGCAATTCTTTCAGATACTCGAACGTCCGATCGCACCCGTCGCACTGGTAACCGAGCTCTGGAAAAGACAATTTCGTTGGCCTTTGTATCTTTATCTTTATCGTATCGTATCGGTATCTACATATTCAGTTCGGTTGTTGTGTTGAGCCATTAGGATTCACACAGTGTGATCTTGAAGGGAGCCAACATAGATAGCGATAAATACACTCGTGTCAAGCGAATTTTAGTTTTTATTTAATTGTAAACCAAAGATTTCACTGTACCGGCAAAGAACAACCAACATGTAACATTGATTGTTAGAGGTTTTATTTATTTTGGGTTGAAAGTGCGTGGCGAAATCCAGAGTTTCAGCCAGAGGAAATTCCATTGAAGTAGAAAGGGTTAAAGCAGAAGTCAAGCAATCTATATATATACATAGGTATAAGTAATATGTACAGCTAATAAATGTATATTCAATGGAATATTCAACAACCATTTTCTTAGAAATTCCCACGTGTTACGAAACGCACTCCACATCTACCAATTGAATACAAAATAAGTGTGTTGAGTGTGTTCAGTGATCAGTGATCCAGTGTCCAGGTCATCGGATTAATAACAAAGGGCAGCTAATTGTCAATAATTAGGCAAGCTGAGCTAGAGCTACTGAGCTAGAGCCGTCAGATATCAGCGTTTAATTGTCAGAGTTCATATCAACGGGTAATTAGCGTTTATACAATTTTTGCAAGCCGTTCGACCGACCGGGCGCATTCATACCACCAACTGGCTTGTCTACTATTATTGTTACATTTTTTTTTTGTATCCACTCACAAAACTGCATGCGCAAGTTCATAAACGGTTTATTTTGGCTTAAGGCTAAAAGCATAAGACATAAGCTGTGTGATTTTCATGCCAAGCATTAGGAATATGCCCATGCCATAAATCGATATTGGTATTCTCGAGACGAAAGCGATTCGTTCACGGTTGTCATACCTTTGGAACGTATACATATTACCACGCTTGAATAAACTGCCGCCAACAATAACAACAGCGACATCAACAATACAACGATAACAATTGATGGAGGATTAGTAAGAGGCTTATAACTCAAGCTACTACAGAGCAGCACTAAGACTAAATGAATGGGGATTAGTACATGGTGGGTTAACTGCTAGGCAACCGACAAAAAAAAAAAAAGAAGAAAATCAACGAACTAAACCCTTTTGGTGGTGCTCGAAACTTACCTCCGTGGAACTTAATGTGCGTCTTGAGGGCGCTCTCCGTGCCAAACTGTTTGCCACACTCGTCGCAGGTGTGCGGCTTGGAGAGCAGGTGCACCGTGATCTTGTGCAGCGTCAGTTGCGATGGTCGCGGGAACCGGACGCGACAAATGTTGCACTCGTACGGCCGTCCCTCCACATCGTGCGACTCCATGTGCCGATGCAGCGCCGTACGCATGCGATACCCTCGCTTGCAGATTGTGCACACATATGGCATTGTTGTCAGCGCTCCGTGCGCCAGCTGATGGTGCTTCTTCAGGGAAATTTCGTTGGTGAATCGCTCCTCGCAGTACAGACAATGGTGACTCGTTCGCAGCTCGCTCACTTGCACCGTGGACGCGACGGCGGGCGACGGAGGCGGAGCTGGTGATGCGGGCGTAGCCGGAGATGCCGGCGGTATGTGATCCACCGTCGATGAGGAGGGTGACGACGAGGGCGATGGCGAGGCCACCGGTGTGGCCAAATGCAGCGGACCCTGTGGCCCAACGATCACGCCTCGCTTGCGATACTGTCGCAACGTGGTTGTGGAATCTGGTTCGGATTGTTCCGGCGACGGCATTGTTATGTGCTGCGAGTACACCATGGGCTGTGGCGATGGTACCGAGACTATGGTCGATGGCGGAGTCAACACCGTTGGCGGCGCCTGCAGTGTCTGCAGCTCCTCGAACTGTTCGTTGGCATGGCTGTGGCCGGAAGTGCCTGTAACGGGATGAAGACAAGTTTTAGATCGGAACCAATTTGGATCGTACAAAATGCTTGGGGTGATCTTTTTTCTTTTTTTTTTTTTTTTGTAATGAATTAGATGCAGCTTGGTGATAATGCCATTATTCCAATTTACTCACAGTCTTCGCAATCGGGACAGCAAAGAATCTTTCGTGGCGTTGTTGGGCTTGCTTGCATTTCCACTGCTGTTGTGGAATTCATGGTTTAATAAGAGATTGTTATGGTGAAAGTATAAATGTATAATACTAACTTGATGGATGCGGCGACTGTGGCTGCATTAACGGTTGTTGCTGTGGTTGCTGCACTTGCAACACTTGTTGGTGTTGCTGGTGTTGCTGCGGTTGCACTTGCACTTGCAGTTGCTGCACCTGCTGTAGCACTTCTTGTTGAAGTTGAGGTTGCTGTTGCTGTTGGTGGTGTTGTGCTTGGGGTAGTTGCTGAAGTGCCTTCTGCTGCTGCTGATGCTGCTGCACTTGTAACTTCTGCTGCGGCTGCAGTTGATGCTGTTGAAGCTGTAGCCTTGGCTTATACGGCCTACCCCGCGGCCTGCGTTCGCTGGTGATCTGCAGCTGAACGTCCTCCACCTTCACAGCGCCCGATGGATCCGTTTTCAGGGTCATATGAAAGCGCTGGATGTGAACGTCCAGTGCCTTCTGGGCGGGAAACACATGTGAGCACTGACCGCACTGGTACTGCTGCACCACATGATGGCTGAGGATGTGCTGCGATCGCTTCGTTCGGCCGGCAAAGGCCATCGGACAGTGTGGACAATTGAAGGGCGCCACCGCCGGATGCAGATCGATGATATGCCGGCTGTACTCCAGGCTGCTGGAGAATCGCGGCCCGTTATGGCAGAAGCGGCACTTCAGCGTGAGCGGCCGACCCCTGGCCGCTGTGACGGGAATGGGGGTCACTTTCGTTGATATGGAAGTGGCTCCCGGCATTCCCAATACTGGATGGCTTTGTACGACGCGAGTTTGTTGCGGCTGTTGCAGCCGCTGATACTGCTGGTGTTGATACTGCTGCCGTATCTGTTGGCGTTGCGTGTGCTGCATTTGATGCACATCGTTGCTGGTGGCAGCATTATAGATGTGCAGCGGTGCCTGCTGCGGATTGCTGGCCGAGGCCACTGGCTGCTGAATCTCTGGCTGCTGGATCAGTATCATAATCGGTTGCTGCTGCTGTTGCGCCTGCTGTTGCTGATGCTGGCGTTGATGTTGCTGTTGCGACATCTGAATCTGTTGCTGGCAATGTTGCTGCTGATGATTCACCTGCTCAATGACGTAGCTTTCATTGGATGCTGGTTGAAGCATCGTGTATGTTTCAGTCTGCTGCGGATAAAGATCGCTCGCACTGATGTAGTACGTTGTGGTCGTGGGTGCAACACTCTCGACGGGTGCACTCTTTATGGCCTCAAGTCCGCCAACCGATGACCACTGGACTTGCTGCTGTTGCTGCGACTGCTGCGTCTGCCACTGTCGTGTTGTTTCCGAGCCAGCCGAGGGCAGCGAGATGACCTGCATCTTGTTGGAGGATTGCTGCACCGTCTGCTGGACAATGTGCTGCTGGTAAATCTGTTCGTAGGTGACTGTCGTCGTCGTGCCCTGCGTCTGGACGTGAGGCACCAACTGGGACTGCAGTTGTACATGTGGAACCACTTGATGCTGTGCTTGCGGCACGAGCTGTAAAGTATTTTGCTCCTGGTTTTGGACTTCAATTTGAGGCTCAATTTGCGGTGGGATTTGGTGTTGCATCTGAGATTGGTCATGAGATTGTACTTGAGGCTGATGGTTTTGTGGCGATTGCACGCTTAGCACATCGTGTTGCATTCGAGTCTCAATTTGAGGTTGCATTTGAGTCTCGATTTGAGGTTCCATTTGTAATTCGATCTGAGACTGAACTTGAGGTGATGATATGGGAGATTCAAATGGTGAATGATTAGCGGACTCATTTTGAGGCTGTGTATCAGCAGCTTGGACTGGTAGGTTTGATTGGACATCCATTTGGACGGTGCTTGGCTGTGTCTCCATTTCGATTTTTTCCACCTGCTCCCCTGCCGGCGGATCGGATTGTGACGGCTGCAGATCCCTTAAGAACTGGGTCAGTTCTAAATGCAAATTTTGTCCCTCCTCTGGTGTCTCAATGTTCTCGAAACAGGGAATATCGTTTTGAAAACCAATCAGTTCATTGGTAAAGTTGCTATTATCAAATGGATCCTCAGTGGCACTGGGCTTTTCGTCCTTCGGTTCGGCAACAGAACTCTGCTCGAAAGGATTTGGTGGCGACGAAACGGACGACTCCTGCTCAGTCAGTGTGGCATAATCGGCTGGAGTGAGGAACTCATCAATGTGGGCACAGTTTGGTGTGTACATGTGCTGGTCCTGCATCTCATTGAGGATGCCATTGAGTGTGGTCTCCACGTCGTTCATCTCCACCTCCAGTTTCTGCTTGGCCTCCAGATCGTTGAGGGGTACCAAATCCGAGGGAGTCGGTGATGGCACCGGTGTAGTAACCTTGAGCTGTTCAATTCCGTTCGCACAGTGCTTGGCAAACTCGGCCATGAAATCCATGGGCGTTGGCCCAGATGGCACTATCGGCACCTCATCCGTGTCCGTGTCATCTGAATCCGTTCCCCCAGGCGGTGTTGCTTCAATTTTATTGGTTCGGAGTGCCACAGCAGAATTGAAGCTATCTGCTGTAGCACTCTGGCAAAAATTTTCATCGTTTTCGTTGTTGTTCACGTCATCGGGACGCAGGGCAAACTCCTTGGGATCAGCGGACTGACGATTGGCCGCCTCAGTTTCCGGATCCACGCAAAGGCGACGCTGCAGATTCTCATCCAGAACCTCCAGCGGTATGCTCACTATGATCTCCCTCTGGTCAGCAGAGTCTGATTCGTCCACAGTTTGCGTTTGTTGGACGGATTCATGCGCCTCCATGTTTTGTGGTAACGCATACGATTCCTGCTTTCCCATAGATTCCAGCTGCTCAACTGCTTTCGGTTGCGACTCGCTGGTCTCTGTGGATGAGGTCAGTTCCTCGGACTGCACTAGATCAGCCTCAGCCCTGATGTCATTCGCAATTGACTCGATTTCCGTTCTAACCTGAATATCTTCAGCAGATTGTTCTGGTTGAACTGATTCTTTTATAACGCTGGTGGCTTCAAATATTTGCTCTTCGGATGTTGTTTCCTTATTATTTTGAACGCTGAGGGTTAGTTCTTTATCTACACCATTGGACGCTATCATTTCATTAACCGGCTCCATTTCCATGGCGCCTAACTGGTTGCGACTGTCTATCAAACCATTTAAACAGATTTCATCGCACTTCTTTTGGACCACATTAGAGGCTACTTCCATTGGCGCATCGGAAGTGCTGTCGATGGCCTCATCACAGGACGGTGCAAGGCCTTCCATCCTTGATTCCTTCGGATATATATCCTTTTGATCAGACTTTTTGTTCTCTTCGTTGACTGGCTGTGCTTTTCGGTATAGCGGCTCCTTTCTAACCAGCGATCGCCTCTGTCTTTTGGCCGGCATGTATATCGGTGCTTTCCTGGGCCGCCGTCCTCTGCGCGGCATTAAATCATACATGGGCGATGTCTTCTCCGGCGATTGCTGCTTAACGAGTATCACCGTTCTCCGCGCCGAGTTGGAGGTAGAGGACGGATTGCTGTCGCTTTCGAAGCCACAGCATGGACCGACGGACAAGTCGCTCATGTGCTCACTGCTGCTGGTGCTGCTGCGTTGGCGATTGGGCGACATAACCGCCGTCGAGCAACTGGACGCCCAATTCTCCGAAAGTTCTTTGCGGGCAGCCTTCGTCTTCCAGGGCATGCTGCTGGCATTGATGGAAGCGGCGGGACGCTCCATTTCACAGTCAATGGAGAGGGTTCGATACTTGCGCACTCGGTGCTGTTGAGGACTTGGTTTGGGCGGTGGCAAACTCTCGAAATCCGTTCGCACCTGTTTGGCTGGTGTTGTTGCTGTTGCTGTTGCTGCTTCTGCTGCTGCTGCTGCTGCTGTCGAATCTCCGTCCGATTCGGATACCATGCGGCGCTTACGTATGGGCTGCTGCTCCTCGTGGCTGGTTGGCTCCAACTGCAGCCACCTATCGTGTGTCTTCTTTTGGACTTTTTGCTGACGCTTCGCTTGTCTGGCCGTCTGGCGGTCGGATATCTCCTGGGCAAAGTCCTGCAGGCGCTGCTGCATCCGTACACATTTCCGCCGGAACTTGGCCACCATCAAAAACTGGGCCATGCACTGCCGGCAGATTTCTTGCGGCAGTCCATCGTCGCGATTTATCTGGAAGTGCAAAAGAGAGGGTGCGAAAATAAATATTCGATTCGTGGAATAAATCATTGTTGGCATTTAAATTGTCATTTTGGCTGCTGATTGTGATTTGCGGCCCTTAGTTTTCTGAATGGAAAAATCTGTGGGCTTATACATATATGCAATAGTGAATTTATTGCATTTACTAAATTATTGAAAGTCTACTCTCTACACACTGATTTTTAAGTTCGAACCTAAAACTTTCTTTTCTCTGGCCAACACAATATGTGGAGTTGAAAATCCTATAACCATTTTAGTTGTATGGAGATCAAGGCATTTAAAGCCATTAATAACCCATTAAAATTATGCTTTTGAAATACTATAATCTATTTTTAGCAAACCTTCCTTTTATAGCCCATGTATGTGCCATTAAGTTTTCCCCACTTGGGCAGCATATTATCATGTAGATTGTCCGGCGAGATTTGCATGCAAATCTACTACTTAAAATTGGCGTAAACATAAACATTGACTTACTCGCTGACTGATTAGTTAATAAAATTTTAATCCAGCCCACTTCCTGCTGTCATACCTTTCCTTTTCATTCGATTCGATTCCAATCCATTCACTTTGCGACCAAAACTGACCGACCAAATTATGAATTAATTAACTGACATTGAACATTGAACGTTGAAAAGGCGAAGTCGAAAATCTTTCGCTTCGAACGCCAGTCCAGTCCACAAGCCACAGCGATGTTTATTAATGATTTATGGGCAGGGCTGGTGGCTCGAAATCCCCAATCTGCACACAGGTGGCGAAGGCGGATCGGTATCGGGTACGTTACGGATTGGAGTGGAGTGGAGTGGAGCATTCGAGTGGCAAAAATTCCAAGCGCCACAAAAAGCACCTTCGTTTTCTGCGGCGATTTGGAGCAAATAATTTGCTTTTGTTTTCCAATCGAGTGGTTTCATTAACTGCAGGCGGGGGAGATTCAACAAATCATAGTGCCCAAAATTCGATACAGTAAAAAAGAGCGCTTTAATTAGGATTTCCTAATCTTTGTGCATACATTTTGCATTTATTTACGCCGGCCTTAACAAGCGAAATAGTGACGAAACACTCTGTGCGCACACGCGACTGCAATCAATTCGATGGTACGTACTACCATTGAACGTTGGGCCGAAAATGAATTAAAGCGTAGCAGGAGTGGCAAGCTCAACAAACAAAAAAAAAAACGTAATTAACAAGTTCAAGATCTTGTGAATGGGCTAGGTAACAAAAAAAAAATCCAGTTACTCAATGTGAATGGGGAGAGGGGGCGGGGGCTAAAGGGATACCGTCGAAGAATGCTGATACAATTCCGAACATACGTTACCGCTTGCGAGGAGCGACAAAGAGCTAGCTGGGTAACGACTGGGTAACCAACTGTAGAAAAAAAAAAACCCCCTGACAACGTGATTTGTTTCGAGATATGTGCTTAGGTTATGGTAATGCCAATACAGTTCCCAAAATGACATAAAACCGTACAAGAGACCGGCCACAATTTATGCAGAGCTCGGCGAAAAAGAGTCCCGGGGTCGGGAAATTTGAACGATTTCGAATGCAGATGCCGCCAACAATGCATAACCGATGTGTGCCGGCGAAGTTCCAGTCAGAGAGCTGGAGCTGGAGTTGGAGTTGGAACTGGTCAAAAAAAAAAAGAAAAAAAAAAGAAAAGAAAAAAAGTGAGAAAAAAGGAAGGCAAACCCAAAATCTGCCACAAAAAAATAAAGGAGCTGTACAAAAACCAGCAGAAATGAGCAGCAGTCTGGGCTATCTGGGCAAAAAGAAAAAAGCGAACTGCAAAAAGCACAAAACTGACGACAGACGCAACGGACCGCCGTCAAGTGTAAATGACAATCCGAGTAAATGCCGTCCGGCTGGATCGGGCGGATATACTCGTACACACACATATATATATATAGATAGATGTGCATGTGTGACCAAGTGGACCGATGCATAAAATCGACGCAAATGCGTTGGCTACACTGCGACAAAATGCGAGCACTGCCTGCGTCCTGCGGTGTTTGCATCTCATAAAAAAAAAAAACGGGAGAATAATAAAATTTGAAGTGCTAACCGTTTGAAGGCAATAAATAAATCATGTCGAATAAATCAAAGCAGATGAACAGTCTGGCATATCAGATGCATCCACAAACATTACAATAAGGCAGATAAATTTGGATTTTATCACGCCACAAAAGAGATCAATAAAAATCCAAAATGGTCGTCGCAAAATAAATATTATTCGAAAAATAAGCAATAAGCCCAAGTCATCGAGATCTCGAATATGAATGCCCAAGAATTTGAATAGTACTCCGATGAATATATCCGTAAAACATTTTAATTAGCGTTAACGTTTCACGCACATGATGCTCAGTACACATATGTACAAAAAAAAAAAAAATAAATAATAATAATAATAAAAAGATGCTGACAAATTTTGTGCGCAGGCCAAGAAAAAAGTGTACAATATGTCGCTGGCCGTTTGTTTTTTTTTTTTTTCTTTCTCGCAGTTGACTGTTTATTCGCTATAAAGTGGGCATGACACAAATAATAAAAATATAATATGGTTATTTAAATGTTCGGACATCTCCTCGTGGTTCAAACAGCAGAATGAGAAAGCAACACGTTGTGCGAAATGTAAATTTCCTGGGTGGAGCTCTCGGCTCAATAAATAGCAATCAAAGGTAGCATCGGGGCGTATGAGATATTTTTTCAGTGATTTATAATGTGACCGACCGATGGTTGGCGGATAGAGCGCAAATAGTGGTCAAATGCACACGGCAAAGTATGTCGAAATTGTAAAAGTTAAAAGTTTTTAAAAGACACATGGCAGAAACATACATAAGTACATGTGTCTTATGTGTAAGGTACAAATAAAAGGCCTCTTTATATGCATTGTCAGCATTGATTGACAGTTAATTATTGTATTCCATAATCGTTTTAACTTTTTTTTTTTTTTTTTGAAGGCGGCCCGCTCAAATTGCTTTGTTTAGTCGAACAGTCAACACACAAGATTTTGAGTGCTTTTGTGACTTTGTAATTTATTAGTTTCGAATAAGTATCAAAGGGTGACATAAATGCAAACATTTGCCATCTACCATCTACGCCACACTCGCGCACTGGCAAAGTTCTTATTTGTCTTTTGCGAAACTGCAGTAATCCAAAGTGGACAAATAACCCAGAAAAGCCACACAATTGAAAGATTAGTTCAAGATAAACGTCGTTCCCAGCCAGAGAGCAATAATGATTCCAATTCCGATTCCGATTCCGATTCCAAACCATCGCAATCCAATGCGATGCCCTCGAGCTTCGATTTGTCGTGGCCTCTGATGTCGGATTGTCGTACGCTTTATTCGTTGCCCTCTCACTTGAATTTATTCATTTTTCCTTTTTGTTAACCCTTTATTTTTTGTTGTTTTTGTTGCATCTTTGCCCTTTCTCTTCCTAGTTTCATCAGCATGAGCCGGCGAAAGGGCGTTGGTTTCAGGGAATTAGACAAAAGAAACCATCAAACACGCCATGAAAATCGAGTTAATTTGCACTCGATGTGCAACCGATTACGGCCAAGAAAAATGCCAAAAAGCCAAATACCAAACGAAATAGAAGTGGAAATGGAAACTGAAGCAACAAGCGGTCAAAAACGGTCAGCACTCCAAAGATCGAAGCACAAATGCACTGGACTTCAGTTCAGTTCGGTTCAGTTTAGTTCAGTTTACTTCCTCGAGGCAAGGAAGCCAACATAAATTGTTGCAATTTGCCCAATTAATTTTCATTTGAGAAATATAATTTGGGTAACGTGACATTTGTCGTGGCTCACTTAAAATACAATTTGTTGAAACAACGAGCTGTTTGGAAAATGGGTTTTTAAATTAGAAAAACTATAAATGCAAACCACTTATTCGAAAATTCCATTACCGATCACTTTGTACGCCAAATATTATGTGGAAAAAAGTTCCGCATTAGCATGTTACCTTTCAATATTCGCAACTGGTTTTCGACTTACGGAGAGCATCTTTAAAATGCAAAGTTCATTTTCGCTTTTTTTTATCGCCTGTCGGTGTAAAGAATATTGATATATTTTCAAAGCGACACCGAGTTTATCTGACTCACTCTGCCAGCCAGCCACGCGCTTATTTGTTGATATGTAGATAAAATATGATTGTTATGATATTTGCAAGCACAACAAACAAACAATTGATACTTGGCGATCCATTAGGACAGCATTTTAGAGAGATGCAATTTCAACAGATATTGTAACAAAGTTGCGATAATCGAAACGCCAATTTGCCGGCCAGGCAACCCAATATAGTTGCACCAGCCAGGAATTGTTTGGATTGTGGATTGTGAGATTGCTGGCTGGTTGGATTGCTGGTAAATTGATGACGCCGCCGGCGGATGACCACCAACACCACCAGTGGCCAGTGGCCGATGGCCACCTCATCGCGGAGCAAAGAGACGAGAAATTTAATAAGCATAAACTGTTGCAAGAAAATCGGACTCATAAATATAGTCGTCGTCTACTGGAGGTGGGTAAATTCAGTGCGAGCGAGATAATAAATCGCTGCGATGCAAACATAAATTTACATTTTTGATGATGATAATTCCATTTCGCTGGTGCCGGTCTGGCAATGAAACACTACCACCATCCACCCACCAGACGCTGAAAATTGCTGCAAATTAAAATCCAAATCCAAGAGTCAACAAGGCGAATTTCCCTTCCAAGAAACCAGCCAGCCAGCCAGACACTCAATGTTTAACTAATTAAGAGATGAGCCCCGGTCCGGGGTGTGCGATGTAAGCCCATGTTCAACATGGAAGGGGATGGCAGAAGTAGGACCTGGCTGGGCTGCAAAGGATTTGGGGCGCTGGGCAGGATGTGGGGTGATGCCGCCACTTTGGAGCGGTTCATCCCAAACAGCTTCCGACTCTAATGTTGCCATAAAAAGCCACAGCCAGCTGACAAGCAGGCAGCCAGCGATTGTAATCAAAGATGTGCACTCAAAAGAAAACATGTACATGAGTATTCATATCGAATTTAAAGATATGTAATTGCCATGCTGGCCACCTTTAAATCAAATAAAGGAAATAACCCATAATGGCGCATGTGGGAAAGTGCATTAAAAATCAGGAAGTTGATTGTCAATCGAGGACCAATCATTCTGTAATTGATAGCCGGCGGATAGTAAATGGTCTGTAATAATCAAACATTGGGGATCCGGCTAACGAGGTTTCGGGTTCCATTTATTTTCCCATCTAAGCCCCAATTCGCAACATTTAGTTGGGTATATATCGTTAACTTTGAATGAAGTAGCTGAATGGCATGGTGGTACTATGCCACATGGCAGTTTAACGGCACGACAAATTGAGTAAGTCACCCCAAGTAATTCTGTTTACTTTTCAATTACACATTGGGTTACTTAAAGAAAGCCGGCCCCAAACCATTCGAAACCACCATTGGGGTTGTTCACTCTTGCTGCCCTTTTTTGACATACCAATTTAAATTATTTATATGTTGCACTTTCATGTGTGAAACAAAAGAAGAAGAAAATAAATAATACAAAATAGCACGCTTTAAGTTTCTACTTGCTGGTAAAAAAATGAGTTTTTTCCCACTTTGAAGGCTGCAAAAAAATGGCGATTTTTTCTGCGTGTGAAGTGTGCGAAAGAGACCACAAGTCAGCCAGGACGGATACTTAATAAATCATACGCCCCATGGCGGCGGAAACAACAGAATTAGACAAGCCCACAACACAGCAGCCCACCACGGAAGTGGGGGGAATGTTTGGAGTGGGGGTGTAACCAGGGGGCGTCGTTTTGGGCGGTAAATGGTTAGCATTTTGCCCGGTCCGGGGAATACCCAGTGATTCTGAAGAGGATGTGGCATGGGTGAGCATGGGCGGCAGGATGGACTGCGCTGCGAAGTGGCGCGCTGCCACTTTGCACTTAAATCAACACACTTGTAGAACTCTAGCAGCACTCGAGTTGCCATTTCACCATTTGGCTTAATTGCAGCGGACAATGTACACAGAAAAATTAAACAGCAAAACAAGCCGCAAAAAAGAAAGAAAAAAACAAAAAACAGAAAATATAAGCAGAAAAAAAGGATGCCTAGTGCAAAATGCTCTCTTCTGTTACAACACAACACTCTGCGTATAAATTTGCCATTCAGTATGAGTGCACATACAATACAATACACATGTGCTAATAGGCGGAGCAACAAAAGCCACAAAAGTGGGTGGATGAGGGGGTAGTTGACTGCCTGGCCGGCTGGCTGGCTGGAAAACCCGATACAAACCAGGCCACCAACGGGATTCCGGCTCATCGGAAGGTAACGGGAGGCGATGGTAATGGCAATGGCGATGGTAATGGTTAGCAATCGGGCGGTACGTAGGAAAACACTGGAAACAGACGCAAAGACTGACCGACATATCGATTAGGCGACTGACTAGACCCCGAAATAAAGAAATAACTAAAAACCGAAAAGAAAAAAAAAAACGAAAAATCGAAACAGCAGCCACCCAAGTGATCTATTTTAAAAGTAGAAATCGAACTTGGAGGCCGAAAGGAGAAATATATGTATGTATGTAGTATATATGGACTGCTTCTGCGTCGCTTTCATTCAATTCAATTCCAACGAATAGTTTACACACATCAATCATGCACATATATGTACATAGCTACTTACACGACCCTGAACCAAATCAGAACAGATTTATTATGTAGTCGAAATGCGTTTAGCGAACAAAACCAAATAATGCCGCACACATCTTAATTACCCCCACCCAAGCTAGATTCCAAAAAAAAAAACAAAAAGAAGAAAAAACTCGAGGAAAACGGAAAAACCAGGCAGTCGCTCTTCTGATGCCGCAAACAACAGGCATTCGTCGGGGAACAGATTCTGGCAAAACAACAGCCCAACAATGAATAAAGTTCCATTGTATAAACAAAAGATTCGAGTGCTAAAGTATCATAATGCGGGCGAATTTAGTCTAAATTGTGTAAGGGGCACACAAAAGCGAATTTCATTTTGCGAGGGGCACAAGAAAAGACCCTAGGTCTATTCGAACATGTAGATTGTTATCAGCGGGTTACTCAAATGTTTTCCTTTCCTAAATCCCTCTATGTGGGGGTTTATCCAATTTTTGCAGGGTCTGAATTGCGACACTTCCTTTAGAGATCTACAATTCATATGAGCCAGACGTACTGTAGCTTCACGTTGTTTTCTCAAACAGTATCTATTTAATTCCTTCAGATACTTCGCTTGTATCTTGTATCTTGTATCTCGTATCTCGTATCTGTTGCTGGTTGCGAACAGAAAACGAAACGGAAACTGCGATCCATACAATACTTACATACTTATATATTTAATCACAATGCCTGGGAATTTTATACTTTCTTTTCAAGTTGCGTATCTTGATTTATATTCGCATTATTTGTTTATTTTATACGCCACTTCAACTTTGTGGCACTTGAATACGATTTCTTTGATTGTTTAACTTGTTAAAATGCTGCGCTTTTTTTTTTTTTGCTGTCGCTCATGTGCCAGAGCTCGGTTCTTTTTTTTTTTGTTGTTCACTTTTATTATTTTGCCGACGACTCTTGTTTTGCATATTTTATGGATTCGCTTGAACTTGGCTCGCTTTCCGGATTTTGGCGGCAGACTTGGTTTTATCACAAAACAACATTTTCTCAGCTATCATAAGTTTTCGTTGCTGCCTGTACATTTCACACAAGTCGCATTAAGCGAAACATCTTGTTTAATTAACTTTTTGGCGGTGCAATCAAAGGTTGTTCTCACATATAAATAGATTAATCAGATGTGTAGATTTCGGCATTTCGGCAGATTGTGCATTGAATCGTAATTTTTATTACATTTACTTATTTCATTTATTTTTTTGTTTCCCTTGCAATGTCTAGTCTATTTCATTTCGTTGCCGTGCTGAATTTGTTGTTGCAATTTTTCCCTTTTGAATTGTAGACTGTATATTTTCACTATTTTTCCCGTTTGGCGACACACATTCTAGTTACAGCGACCCAGACAAACAGAACTGTGCTGCCTAGTGTTTTATTTATAAACTTCTCCCCGTCGAATCAACAATATTTGTTTTGAAAACTCTGCGGTTTTTTTTTTCTGCTTTCAAAATCGCGTTCGTGCATCCGCGTTGATTCGCTTTGACCGGAACATAAACAGATACTGACTCGAAACAAGGAAGCTCTGGTTTTTGGGCCGTCCTGGCAAAACCTTTCTATCTAATTTGATTGGAATATGCGCACAGGAGGGCGTCATCTGTTGGTGCTGCTGAATCCTGCTCCAGCAACCAGCTTCTGCTGCTGGTCCGTTGGTCCGCCGGCAACCGGTGGTATGTCAGTGGGGGATTAGGCATCCCCGCGGATCCCCCAGAATCCACAGAATCCCCTTTGTTCAGATGGCTGTCGGTTTGAGTTGCTGCTCTTTGGTTGGTTGGCTGATTGTTTCTGGCTGCCGTCGGTGGCTGCAAAATGTCAAAAGCGGTGAAAAATGAAGCCCACTGCCTTTTGATGTTCCAGTTGTAATTGTTGTAGTTGTTGCTGTCGTTGCTGTTGTTGCTGTTGTTGCTATCCTCCTCCTGACCGCCGGTGCAGCAAGTCGAATCCCTTTTGGCGGCCAGGCCACCCTCGGTATTAATTTTTCATTGGCGTGTGCCCGGTACAGACGGCACAGTCGTGGGTCGTACCGGTCGGTCCGGCCAGGGGGAATAAATCCATAAAACAATTTGAGAAATTAAACAATCAAAAGGCGTTAAGTGTTGCTGACTTTTGCTCGAGGGTTGCTCGATTACTTCCCCTCAACACCACACCACCCCCCCACCGCCTCGCGCGCATCACCGTGGTCTGATTACTCCGATGCGGATGAGGATGGATGCGAATGATGTGGATGTGGATATGGATGTGTAGATATGGATGTTGATGTTGTGTGCTGGGTGTGTTATTGCGGACCAGCTGGCTGGATACTTCTGGCCGTATTTGCGTAGTTGATTAACCCGGCCAGCGGACAGGGAACCAAGCAAATAAACCATGCATTAAGGCCTTGTCACACATCATAGCGGTTTAATGTGTGTTTATGTGTCGCCAAAACACACTCGCACTGCCACTTAAGTACTATATGAACCCTCTCTTTTCATTCTATTTTTTTACGCTTTTTTTCGTTTTTTACCGGGGCGTGGAGCGCATTTTATAAGCTTTTATAATACACTTGAGTGGTCCAGTCCAGCAGCTACTAGATTGCCCAAATTGCTTGCATTCTTTACAAGAGCTCCTGCTCTTTTATGTGCAAAAAAAAAAAAAAAGATATTTGCATACGAGTGGGATGACCAAAGGCATTCAAATTCCAGCCAAAATAAAAAAAAAATGTGTCCATAACATGGCAGGTAAACGTAGTTGAGGAGAGGAATTCCATCTCCAGGTACAAACAACTTTTAGTCAGAATATTTAATAAGGGTACAACATCGCTACTGAAAAGTATGCCATAAACTAAAATATCTGCACAATCGAGCGAGCAGCAGGCAAATAAATATCCAGCATGCGCTTCCAAAAAAAAAAAAAACAAAAACATTTGCAAACCACTCGGCACACTGTAAAAACCTGATTAAAACTGATAATAGCAGCGTATGCAAATCTACAAAATATCCGTGACACTTGAATCGAAATATACGAGGCAGGCTGGCTCACTCGGTTTGTTTTCTTATATTTATCTAATGTCAAACTAGACGAAAATATATAGCAAACAAGATGGGTAGTCTTAGCTATTCTGATATTCCTGCATACATATATATCTTCTGACACACGCAGAAGAAGAAGAAGAAGGGGCTCTCACGATCTTTTGTCTCGAAAGTGAAGTGTTTTGATATTTGCATATATTTGTTTTTGGCATTTGCCTGAAATTCTCCTCACCTTGCCGCTCATATCAATCACTTTTTAATTATAAACCTGGCGGCATCGCGTTCATTCCACACACTTTTGATTGCTGATTTATGAAAGCGTTGAAGTTTGGCGCGCTTTGCTCGCTGGAAATTATAATCTGCAGCTGTTTGGCGAAAATTAATGTGAAATTGGCCGGGTGCCCAAATGAGTTAAACAAATAAAGAGTGGCAAAAGCGTCAGACGGCGCGGAAAAGTGCACACGAACGCACAACGCGCTGCGTTACTCATTAGGTTGGATTTTCTCGAAAGCCATAAACAGAAATTGCAAAATGGCAGGATAAAACGAGGATGCACACATTATATCCAAACCCATTCCATCCAATACGACGCCCACTCTTGCGGTCTGTCACCTGCAATTTGTGTCGCTTTCTGGGGGCTTAGCATCCTCGCAAGGGACACAGCCCATATGACAGCGGGGATTTACCATTGTGAGTATATGTATGTATGTATGTATGGTATGTATGTATGTATGGTATGTATGTATGTATGGTATGTATGTATGTGTGGCTAGGCTACTAAAAGCAAAGCTCTGGTCCCAGGACGACAAGTGGATGGGGTTGGTTGGTGTTGGGTGGACATACAGCCAACACCATTCCCAAGCTGAAGAATATTAAGTTAATTCGAGCGTAAGAGTGAGTGTTTGGCCGGGCAAAGATGTTATAATGCGAGTAATGGATAACGCCAACCCGACCAACCAACCAACCAACCAAACGGGAAGTCCCTAATTTGTTTTCAAAAATTCCTTAGCAGCGGCCAGGCAAAAACCATTAAATTTGATTGCGGCAAACTTTTTGTTTCGAGCATTCCAGGCAGAAATGCGATAATGCTATGCAAAATATTTAAATGCGAATGAAGAGCAGAGTGAGTTTGTCACTGTAGGTTAAGCTAAGCTTATTTGCTTGGCTCCCCCCTTTATACTATTACTAATTTCAAAAGGCATATTCAAATTTTACCATGTGTGTGCTGCCTGCTGCCTGCTGCTTTTGCTGCTGCTGCCAAACCGAAAGTTATTGTATACAAAAAGTTAACTCTTTGACTTTCACCCGCAGGGCAGAATTGTATAGAATTGAATGGGTATGCGGTATGCGAATGCGCTTTGATAACTTTAATCCGATTGAATGTAATAAACTAAGCTATAGTGAGTGACTCATCAAATTATCGGGGATATGCCAGAAATATCACATTTGCACTGTATTTACCCAATATCGCTGGCAAAACACTCACTCACTCATGCCACATTTCACACAGTGGGAAGGCAGCAAATTACATGTTAAGTACATTAAAAAAAAGCCATTCGAAGCGATTGTTTTGGCTAATTTGTGTTTGCACTTCAGCGAATTTTCACCTACTCCCAATTAGACAAGTGTGAAAATCGCTCGAAACGTGCTAAAGTCCAACATATTGACATATACCAAAGGTGACAAAGACCATTTTACACCTATACACCATTTGTCTTAGAAGCCAAAATGTGCTAAAAATGTGCTAAAAGCAAAAAAAAAAAAAAAAAAATGGAAATGTCTAAAAACGATGATAAAACGATTTTTGCTCACATCCACACAAGCGACCCACATTCAAGGCAAGAGAAGATTTCCCCCAGTTCTTTCTGTTCGCAGCCAAACACTTATTTATAACCATAGGTATTTTGAAAATTTCACAGAAACCACCAAGCAGCAATATCTATCTATTCTATAGAAGCAGAAGGAAGGCCAAGGAATGGATTGAATCCCAAATAAACATTTATTCAAGGGGCGCGCCCACACAAATGACCAATGACCAAGCGTATGTGCATATTTAAAGAGGCGAGCAGTGACGTCGAGTGATAATCCAATCCACAATTGTTCATCTAGTTTCAACGGCGGCTGCCTTCTTGCAGCAAGTGAAATCATTCGAGTTGCATATACACCACATTAAATTCGGTGTGATTTGGAATTAGCGTGCTGTTGCTGATGATTTGGACGCAACACAGAGAGAAAAAAAGAAAACAATAAACAAATAAATGAAGAAAAAGACATAAAAAATTCCCAGTTGGTCGTGAGGAGCGGAGCGAAAGTGTCCGGGTGACTGAGATTGTGATTGGTGTATAAATAAACCAAGGCGATACATAATATAGCCTTTGGGATTGAAAGGCAAACAGCAGGAAGAACAGAGAATCGGGAAAATAAAGTCATCAACTCAGATACCGATCATCGTTGTCTTGGGTCCTCTTCTCCTTTTTAGCCAGAATGCCAGAAAAGGGCTCCTCCGGCTCCTCGTTCCCTGGTGCTTAAGCACATTTTGATGCCACTTCTTCGTTCTTTTGTTTTTTTTTTTTTTTTCATTTGGTATGGTCTGGGGTATACATGTAGACAGTGTCTCTAAATACCCGGCAAACCCGACTTGGAGAGTATTACGAGTGAATCGGCAATGACCTTAGCACGAGTTCTGGTTTCGAAGACGACAGCCAAGAAAAGGAGGAGTGTGGTTTTGGTCACCACGACATTGTTGTATGGCATGGAATGGAATTAAGCGAAACGATGACGATGTGGATTCGAGCACGAGAAGGTAACACGGGGGGTAACGTCATTAGCATTATGGAAATGTTTATAAATACTGCTCGGCTCGGCTCGACTCTGATTCCGATTCCGATTCCGATTTCAGTGCTATGTCTGTGCCTGGAACATTACCAAGTGAGTTCGGTTTGGTTTCTTCAGCGCCGTCTTCACTGAATCACCAGGTTGTCGTCTGCTTGACCGTTAGCAAAGTGGTCAGCCAGGTTAACTGCGCGTGCTGGCTACTTGACTTTCATGCCATCGTCTCTCTGGCCAGTTGCGAGTTCAATAAACCACGCTCTTAGTTGGTCAAAAGCTATATCTTTTTGGAGGCAGATGTGCAAGGGCAGGGGTGAGGAGGTGAAATAGTTCACTTCTTTATTATCAAGCAAGAGAGCAGGCAGTACACTTTCTCCACGAAACCTTCGACCCTTTTTGTTTTACTTTTACCCACTACTCTACGATCATTATACAAAACAATAACTCGATGTGGTGGTTTTACTGTAAAGTTTGTGCCGCGCGAAAGTCATAAAAACACGCATAGAAACGCAGAGGAGAGCGGAGAGATTCAACCATCCATCGGTTTTGGCCCGCCCAAAAAGCACATTTAAGTGGCCAAAAGAGGCTGCCAATTGAAACAAACAGCTGCTAGACGCTCGTCGCTCGACATTTTTTGTTTTTTTTTTTTTTTTATGGCTAGCACACATCGAGCAGGAAGTTTCAGAGATCGCCGGTGGTGGCTAATAAAGTTATAAAGCGGAGCTACGCCACACCAAATGACTTTTAACGCGGCACTTACGGTTTGGTTGGCTTTGGCTTTGGTTTTTGGTTTAGTTTGGTTTGGCCTACCACCAAAGCGGAACTATGTCTCTTTCTTTGTTTATTAAATCACAAAAAGTCAGCCAAGCCTGGCTTGAAAAAAAATTGCTTCCTTTCACTGCAGTTTTTAGTCACGATAATTGCGATACTTTGCAATTTTCTTATCTCTCGTTTAATTCGTCATAGTCGGTAGCACTGTGTAAATAAATTTTGTAAGGGGAACAAGGAACTGAACTGTGCTTCTTGGGTTTTAAGGTTTTAAGATTTTAAGATACGATGCCATAGATTCGAATGTTAAAGGCACTACGTGAGTAAATGGGAATGTTTAGCTTACAATTAGAACGTGTGTGGATATGTCCACACCACATTCTGGGCACAAATAAATGTCTCAGTCACGTTTGCGAGTGGATTAACTTAAAAAATTAGATTGTATTGATTTGGCCAATTAATGTCAGTCAACCCCTGGGGCCAAATGAAGCGCAACTAATTGCCCCAGGCCAGCTATGTTAACTAATGATATTCAATGACTTTCAATGGGTTTAGTTAACGAAATTAATGGTGAGAATGAAGGCTACTACTACTACTACTACTACTACTACTACTACCACCAAATTAATAGAAGCCACCTCGCATTGTTAAACATTTATTCTGCCACTTTGTATTTGGAGCTGTCAGGCAGGCAGGCAGGCAGCAGCATTGATTTTCCACTTGTTAATCACATGCTGATTAGCAATTGACATGTTTCCATAAAACTGAGATTACCAAACGCAAAAGAAACGCGAACTCTAAAATGAATGTGAAGTGGAAATTCTTGAACCATGAGAAGCACTTGAGTGAATAAATCCCTCTCTATAACACTTATGCCGCCGGATCTGATCCGAGGGATCTGGCAATCGAGGTGGGTGATTGGGTGGCTGGTTGGGTGGTTGAGTGGGTGGATTGTGTGTGCGAGCGCATAAAATGCGGATGCGGATTCACATTCAGATTCGCATTCGGATGTGGATGTGGATTTCGGGCGAGGTTTCGGGTGTGGATGTGGATGTGGATGTGGATGTGGATGTGGCTGTGGATGCGGAGTAACCGCAGTTGAACACACAACGCTTCCGCTTCACTGAAGCCCCAAAACGTACAATTGCACTTCTCTGTGGGCCGTGAAAACGAGGCGGTTGGTAGGGGGAGGAGGTATGGAATAAATGCAGAGACACAAACACTGTCTACAATGCGGCTTACATTTTCTGGCACGAAACTTAAATCAGATTACCATACAATAATAGTGATGGTGGTGGTGGCCACTGCGAAAACGAATTCAATTTGCCATTTGCTTTTTGCCCCATTGTTATCACTCAAAAAACGGCTTACAATTTCTGACGGCGCAGACAACGAGGCGCGCAAAATAAATATTATGCCAAAGTAAGCATTTATTATTTGTTTAATGATAGCGCCACGAATTGCTCTCTTCCGCCCTGCCCTCTGCCCCCCGTTCACCAACCCACCGAAAAAAAGAAATGAAACCCGCTACATTTTGCAGTAATTAAAAGTCACAAATAAATATGGCTATGCAGCAGTTTTTTTTACGGAACTACAACATTTAATTGTTATCTTATGCACAAAACTGTTACAGTTGCATTGTCAAATGCAGAAATAAGCGACAAAGAAAAAAAAGTTATCTCAAAACTGCAGCATATATATTTTTGCAACTTTAAGTGTGATAAATATGAGCAAATAGCGCCATTTGTTATATAATAAACCATATTAACACATAAACTTGATGATGATTGTGAAATGTATCGCCGAGAAATGGCCAAATTCAATTAAAACTAATTTTTCGGGAAATCAAAATTAAAGGCTAAGGCGAAAAGAAAAAAAAACAACAAATGGGAGCACACACACGTAATTGACCAATTTAATAGCTGTATAGAAATGGCCGAAAAGCAGTGGTTTCTACACTTAACCAGTACGCGGTGCTAACGTTATGTAATTAGCCCGCTTTATCTTGCACCGCCGATTTCGGCTTCTATATGTATGTACATATGTATGTATGTATGTATTTATATCCCGCTGTTTCACTTGAGGTCGTTCAAGTCGAGGGAGTAGATACGTACATATGTATATATATATATACATTTACGCCTGATTTTTATACGCCAGGCCATAACAAATTAATTAGGATTTCGGTTAACGCTTGGCTGAGATGTAATACAACGCAGATTGTGCTGCTCGGTTGGCTGGCTAGATTCACAATAAAGTTGGCCCAATTTCTCTTCTGCAGAAATTGGTGAGATCAGCGGGGTTTACATTAATCGAGAGTAATTGCAATCCTAACAATCGCTGTGGCATAGAAGTAAAATCTTTTTTTTTTTTCTTTTTCAAGAGCTCGAGTAATAATGGGATAAAAAAAAAATGTAACAATACGCCCTGATAATAATTCACTTCTTTCTCCGATGTTTTTCCACTCGAATACGCAGATACTCGAACAACTCGAATGCTTGAATACTTCAGTATTCGAATACTTGAATACTTCAATACTCGAATACAATCGCATGTACGTACAAGCGTGGCAAATCGCATATGCAGACATAGAGGCGGAAATGTGAGTGGTTATATTATGGACGGAAGGCGTTTGAGAAACAAACAAAAAGCTACAAAATTGAGCTCTTCGCGGTGGCAGGCAGGCAAATGAAAAGTAAAAGTCAAATAGAGCGCAGCAGCAAATGCAAAAAGCCGCCAGACAACGACAACGAGCAGTGAAAATTTCAAAGTTACGTACACACTGAGCTGAGCTTGTAAAAACCGGCTAAAAACCAGCCACAACAAAATAAGGCAAAAAAAAGAGACAAGAAAAGAAGGCCCTATTATGAGGGTATCGGAAATCGAAGATACAAATACGACAAGGTGTGTCGAACGCGAAATGCTCTGGCAACCGATTGATTGAGCCATAAGTTCCATATAAATACACTTTAAAATTGAATTGATTCGATTTGAATCTGATCAAAGCGATCCAATTGTGTTAATGATTTGCGCAAATCTTCAAATGCTCAAATTAACCTTCAACACTCGAGTTGGCTATTAAGTGGGTCGGATAGGCAGTCGAGTGGAACTTCTGTGCTGGTTTATTATCTCAAGGGTAGCAGCACATTCTATGTACATACTTCCTGCAATGCTCCATGTTATCAAAAGGCCATTCAGTCATTTACATGCTGCGTGTGCAAATCGAAGTCTGAGAAAAAAAAAGGAACCCCCTTAAACGGATCCGCGATCCCTTGACGCATACCCATACCCATACCCAGCCAGCCAAGTTGGTTATGCATTTTCCAGTTGATTGATCCCCGAGCGCATTTCCGCCACTTGAGAAACAATGACCTCTCGAGAAGTAAGCCCAAAAATCAATGGGAAATTCAATTACAACCCAATTTCCTAAAGGAACCGACACAAAAAATGCAAGGAAATGGCCGCCGGCCATATATGGTATGTACGTATCTATATATATGTATGTAGAATCTATAGCTTAGCGTGTTACTTGGCCAGTTCAAGCCGAAGAAACCCGCTGCGATACGTCGCATTCGACGAACTCAATCCCAAATGGCCAATGGGCCAGCAAAAAAACCAAAAACAAAAAATACATAATACAAAATACAAAATAACAGCAGCAGCGCCGGCAATTCAGTGCAGAAAGCCAAGCAAGCAAGCAAGCTACATAAACTGGCAAACCAAACCGGCAATCCAAACCAAGAAACCGGCAATCCACCGGAGCAGCGTATTGGAGACCGACCAAACTGAACTGGAAATGCCAGCAAATCCGAGTTGGTGAACGGACACGGCAGTCGCGGCGGCCACCACCACGTGGGAAACTAATTCATTCAGCGGAGCGGTATAAAACTGAACAATCTACACTGCGACAAAGTTTCGCTGCTGCGAAGGGGCGGCGGGGCGGGGAAGCGTTTCTAGGATTAAGAATTTCACAATGGCAACGAATCATAATGGTTCGAATGCAATAATCCGGAAGGTATGCATTATTTGAGATGTGCTATTTTTAATCAAAATGGGATCAGCAGCAAGTTCGAGCATTTAAAACGTCATGGCAATTTTAATTAGTTTGTATAAGATTTTCGAATAAATTAAATTCGCCAGAGGGTGAAAATGGAGCGCAGGCACATTAGAACAGCTGCTTATGCCTTTCGATTTGACTATGGAAACGATTAAAGTGTCGTGACGAAATAATTGTTCGAGTGTATGAAAACAAAGAAATACAAATCGCCTAAAACCCGTTGCATTTTATGACTTGGCAACAATTATGCCAAGACGCAGAGAGAAAAGAAAAATCCAACAATAAGACCCTGCAATGACAAAAATGGGGGGGTTTTTTTGTGGGTGGAGGAGGGGGGTCTCCAGGTCGATTGTGGGTGATGTAGGGGTGGGGGGGGGTGGTTGGTATTGGACTGGCAATAATAATAGCGTGGAAAATGGGTTAATAAAATAATATTTTATGAACTCTACGCGCTCGAGTTTCGCCAAGTTCTGCTGCAGCTTTGGCAAGAGCCAGGCGACACGGGCCAGTCGCTAAATAATACCATGCGAAAAATTGTAAAAGCAATAAACAAAAATGAATAAACAGGGTGGGGATTACACGGGTGTTTTGGACCTATGCTCCCCCTGTTTATTTAGAATTTAAAACCTGGTCATAGGCTTTCAACACCAGGCGTTGCAATCAAAGGTGAGGTGGTGACGACATAAAATGAAATGAAATTGTGTGTGTGTGTGACAAAAAAAAAAAAACAAAAGAAAATCCCCGGCAAATCGAATTCCGATCGAAACTAAAGGGGGGTAGGGAAGGGGATGGGTCAGAGCGAGGGTGTTAAATAGCAAGAATAAATAAATAAAAATATGCACGTCTGCATAAGGTACACACGCTCCATTCCGTCTCGTTTCATTTAGGGCTTGTGGCTTTGACAGGCCCGTAAAACCGATACGGGAACCCATCATGCAGCAGGGAATGGTATAAATGTGGTGGTGGTATGAGTTGAGGTGTGTGCGTGTGTGTGGTGCTCGGAATTCTTTGGAGGCCACTAGAAGACCGGCTAGCCAGTCAGCCAACCAACCAACCAACCACGTACCTAGGCCATCGCTCACCCACACTGAACATCCATAAATAAAATGAAAACTCCCCCGCCGTAAAGGGGAATCAGTGATTTTTATGAAAGATGTACGACCAGCAGCACTTGGGATGCGGATCTGCTGGATGCGTATACGGATGCGGATCCGTGGCATTGTGAATTACATTGTGTGCGATTTGTGAGTACGCCCTCTGTTTGCACTTCTGCCACCTAATTGAACCTTTCAAATTGCTCCATAAGTACTGATCAAAACAACCCCTGGACGGTGATAAGCAAATCCCCCCCTGCTCGAGTTCCATTGTCCACACACAAGCACACGCACTTATGTACGGTAGTTTCCCAGGATGTGATTTCCATTGTGATTCGTTTTGGTTAATTAAAGCATCACCCGAAATACAATAGATCCATTGACTAAACTAAACACATCATTCCACATTGGTGCTCATCGGGTGCCAGGTCGACAGTGATAAGCGATTTGTATGAATTGCCCAAAACACTACCGATGTGATAAGCCCACAATCGGGGCAACAATCGAATAGGTCGACCGTGATCGCTTTGAAATTGGTATACGTTTGTGTGTACTAATCGATCTGTGATTAGTAATTTAGCTATATAAATTGAAAACGTAATAGGCAGGTACATTCAGGGTGAACAAATGCAAGCTGACGTCGTTGCAATAGGCTAACCTTTTGCATGGAAACGAAAATAACAAATCTTGAAAACGGATACTTGAAATTTAAGTGCTATTGATATGCCTTTGTAGCAGCAGGCAAAGCAAATTACCCTAATAAAAGTATAATCATGATTACTATTGATGTGCATTTATTTCAACGCAAACTAATTATCCCGAACCTACACACACAAACACACATACAGAGGCACATACAGACACACACACAGTGATCACAGAAAATTAAAACTTGGAAAACTGGGGAAAATTGAAAAGACCTTTGAAGTGGAATTTATAAAACGAATTAGCCTAGAGAGCGATTACTGTGCCCCCCAAGTCGCTTTAATTGAGATTAGCTCGCTAGATAGACGATCTATCTATCTATCTTTCTTTCTATCTATCTATCTATCTATCTATCTATCTATCTATCTATCTATCTATCTATCTATCTATCTATCTATCTATCTATCTATCGATCTATCTCTCTATCTATCTCTCTAACTATCTATCTATCTCTCGATCTATCATTTCAAGTAGGCGTCATCGGGGATTCAAAGTTCGTCAGAAGAGGTCAGGCACATGAAACTGACGCAATGAAAATTGTTTTGTTTGCTTTCATTTCGATATCATCACTCGAACGATCGCCGATCGTCAGCTTAGCTCGACTCTATTTACTTTGATGGCTTGCTAGTTTATTGTATAATTTAATCGACATTTTACGAGGTGTAATTAAAAAAAAGGTGGCAAAATATGAGCTACTACAAAGTTGCCAAATCTGAGTTGAAAAACTGGAGCTGCAATCGTCGAGTGCGCTAAACCGACATAAATAACACTCGTAAAGAGATATAAACAAACACACCCTCGAAACTAGCTTGTGTCTATCCATCCATCCATCCTATGTATTTCCTTTTTTTTTTCGAAATACATTTATTGAAATCTCGTTTCTATGGTTGTCAAGTGTTTAGAAGTGTAGATAAGGTAGCCGGCGAATGGACGCAGCTAATCTTGTGCCCCACAACTTTAAACTTGAACCACATGGCGAGATACGAAAAGT
Organism: Drosophila melanogaster; assembly: GCF_000001215.4. Taxonomy (NCBI): domain Eukaryota; kingdom Metazoa; phylum Arthropoda; class Insecta; order Diptera; family Drosophilidae; genus Drosophila; species Drosophila melanogaster. The sequence continues at coordinate 24,595,899 of NT_033777.3, read as the reverse complement.
GCTCCGCTGACACTGTTTTCTTTTTTTTTTTTTTGGTCAAGTAAGATAGCTGGAAGTAAAACAAAAAAGAAACAGGTATACCGAAAGAGATTCTGGTTTTTAATGCAAGGAGATACATTCCCGGCGGCCAAATGAAAATGTTTACAGGCCCCGCGTGTAATGTAATTTAAATGTTCGAGTATATTTTTTTTTTTTTTGGCCACTCATTACATCGCATTCATCTTCAAGATGGCCCGAGAGGATCGTGCCTCAAAAAAAAAATGTGGCAGGCATTCACACCTCTTCTTCTCTCTTCTCAGATTTCGGTTTTCAAAATCCCGATTTTCGGGGCCTTACTCACTTACTTACTACAATCACACGCACATAAATAAGTACGGTCGAGTTATGCGCAGTCGGATAACACGCGTGTGTAATCATCATTAATGTCAATCGTATGGTAGTCGTAGTATATGGGGCTTAAATGGAAATAATATGCCTGCCTCTGATCATCATGCGATAATAATACACTTGAATTTGCTTGATAAAAGCGTGCATAAGGCTAACCGATAAATAAATAGTGCTATCCGATAATTACGTGTATATAATACAATCCGCACTCTCTTTGATTGATTGCACTTTTACAATATTTACAATATCTACATAAACATATAATATAACATAACATACCATACCAGTTCCATCGCACACATATGCCACATGTGCTATATGTGTGCTATATGCGCTATATGGGTGTCGTAAAGTCGAGGTAATTGCCTGGCGGCCTAATGAGAGATTTGTCCGGCAATTAATACGACTGGTCGCCAAGCTAAATCGCTGGAACGACTCCATTGATGATTGAGGCCTTTTTGCGGGCAAAATGAAAATGAAAATGCAAATGCAAATGCAAAGAAATAACAAACGCACAGCGAATGTGGCGGCTAACGAACGAGAGTGAACTTTGAGGCGTGCCGCCCGGCCAAAGAAAGTTTGCTTTCATGCAAAGCACATAAACAGAAATACAAATAAAACTATAAACAATACAACTACAGTATAATTCGCTTAGCTGCCTCGAGTACTTTGCACAATGCCTCGATGCAGGTAACTTAAAAATGCAGCTAACTTAATTTTTTTTTTCTATTTTCTATTTTCTATTCACACAAAAAAATGGAAAAATAATGCAGATATCTTGCCGATGCAGCTAACTATCGATGCAGCTAAGCGAATTATACTGTATAAACTGAAAGACGAAAAACGAAAGTCTCGTTTTATTTTGCCATTCAATTGGCAGGCAAAATACACATATCCCGGAAGCGGTTTCGAGAAAATCATCATCATCATTATGATCATCATTCCACCACGTTTTCGCAATCGAGAACTTCTTTTGCTTTTGTGCTTTTTGTAGTGCTCGGGCAGGCGGGCGCGTCAATTAAAAGCAAATCAGGAAAGCAATTTAACTGCAAGATCATAAATCCGCTTTGTAACGTGCCAAAGTTCCATATATCGTCAAGTGGGCTTTACACCACATCGCACTTGTTATTTGTTATTGTTTCATTCTTTAGCCGGTTTCTGTATAACCCAATTGCGACGGAGCGTCGGCATATTCTCGCACTTTCCAACTAAACTAATTAAATAAACAATACCGCAAAAACTCGGAATTCGAATAACAAATCTCGCCGCCAGACGAAAACTATGCTTCTTTTAAGTCATTTATCAATGCGTTTTGTCGGCAAACAAACCGTATAGTGTGTGGATATATGGATATAACCGGCTGACTGCTGGCTGCTGGATTAATTTATATGATTGCCGGTTAAGTTTCGTCGGCCTGCAGTCCAAAACTTAGACCCCATAAGGTCAAAGCATTTTTAATGCAACACCTTGAGAATCAACGGTCACCACCAGCGGCAATCCAGTAGTGGCACACCACGAATGCGAAAACGAATACGATTACGAATAACATTCGACCAAAAAAAGAAAACCCGTTTTCCCAACCCCTCCTCCGCCACCATCACCACCGCCATGCGACTTTTATTGGTAATGAGTGAGTAGTGGAGCAGCAGCAGCAGTAAGAGTAGTGGAAGTGAGAGGTGTTTTTGGCCGATGGCTACCTGGTCGTGGCAGTTCCTTCTCAATGGGGCAACACAAGTAGCGGGTGCCGTATAATTGGCCGGAAAGTAACGTTGACGTTGGCCACTCTCTGCAATTAGAGGCCTTCCATAAAGCCAAGATTTAAGTTTGCTATAGTGGAGTGGAGTGGAGTGGAGTGAAATGAAGTGGAGTGGAGTTAAGTGTAGTGCAGTGGAGTCAAGAACGCCAACTCGATGACCGAAAACAAAAGGCTCCACCCTGAATGTTTATGGCGCCCAAGGGCCGAGAGCACACACATGCAAACTTGCCACACATCCAGGCACTGGCACGCAACGCAATGTGGCATAAAGTTAAGAATAGCAAATAGGTAACAACAACAACAACAACAATATTTGTGGGCCATGATGGAAAGGCATTGGTAGCACACCATGGATATACTCTTAAAACGTGAGCTCTAGAACTAGCAAAGTTCTCATTGCCTTCTCAACAAATATAGCAAATTGTTTGGCTTTTGATTAGATTCAGTCTGATAATGATAAGGAGATGGCCAAACAATTACGCTGATTTAACCCTGATAAAAGCCAGGGGGGGGAAAATAATCTGATTTATTCACCAAAAAAGAGCAGGTTAACAACAATACAAAGCAACGAAATCTGAGAATGGGTCGCCTTTTCCCCACAGCTTTCTCTGGTCAAGGAAAAAACTTGATGTGCCATTGAATGGAAAAGGAACCCAATGTTTATATACGTGACACGCAGAATGCAACAACGCACTTTCTTCCCAAACATGTGGCCCTTTTTCTCTCTTTTTGGCCAACAGCGCTGATTATGAATCTCATTGCCAGCATTCCAGTCATTAAAGCTGGACAAACGATTGGATTGTTAAGCAAAAGGGTCAACCCAAAAGTCACGTATCATTAAAAAACAAAAAAAAAAAACAAAAAACAAAAAAAAAATGAATGTGGAAAGAATTCGAGACAGATGAGTGTAACCAAAACAGATAATTGCTGCCAACGAAGCTATCTTGATACAGCGTCATAAAATCCAGAAAATTCGTCGGTTCGTTGGTATTAGAACAAATAAAACGAGAGAGACCGGAACATGTTGCTGATAAGATAATGGATTATTTAAGCCCTTTTCAAAACATACATTACGCAGACAGGCGCGCTGGGATGTGGCCCAAAATTAATATTACCATATCTTCTGCGGTAGCAAATTGCATGTGAAACGGTTGAAAACCTTCTGCGGCATTATAAATAAGGCCTTATTTATTTACTTTTGGTTCTTGCGAATGGCCAGACAATTTAATTTATTTGCCTGCATTAGGGAAAATAACATATGAGCGGGGAGCAGGGAGCAGGGAATTCTGGGTGCCCAGAGATCCTGGGGCGGAACAAAGGCATGTCAGAGTAGAGTACAAGCAAGTTGTGCCCATTCTACACACAGATAGTGAGTCAGTCACTCAAGTCAGATGAGGGAATCGAGAACGTCTGGGGAATTTACACGCTAAAAACCTAGTACATAGTCCAGTCCAGTACACTCGGCGTCTAATTACTTTAATTAATACAGAAAAATATTAAGAGGTGTTTCCGCGCCTGTACAAATTGTCAGTTGAAATTTCCATATTGCTATTATACGAAATGGGCGTCTATTAGTTGATCTATTAACTTTAAAATATCACAGAAATTAAAAACAAATTATAATCAATCGGGAAACGGGTTTGTTTTACCGATATCCGATACCCGATATCCGATGGTCATTATTTTTTTTCCACAGAACATGACAATAACAACCATACATTCCCAATTTGCTGCCTATTTCTCACTACGTTTATTTATGTATGACATGCAAATCTTCAAAAATAATAAAATCCGAATTAAGAACGAATGGTTCACAACATGGTAATGGGTTTTTTCCACAGCATTTGTGAACTGTCTCAAAAAATAAAATCACACTTGCTGGCAGCGGAAATGTATGGAAATCTTGGACACATTGGCCCAACCGCCCAGCCGACCGATGTCAAAGTTTTCATTTCATAGATTTCAGTGACATTTCCTATTAATAGAAGGAAATATTCATTTCCTATTTATAGAACTGCACATCTATGACGTTTCGCATAGCTCGATTAGTTGAACTCAAAACATCCATTGGTTAACATTACTACGCTACACTGTGCTCCAATACTTTCTGCCCCGAGTTCTCAGTTATTGCATGCGTGTAGTAGAATAAATCACATTAAAAATTAAACACGACCCATAGAAACTTTTCGATATGCTCTGAAGAGAACTTGATTGGGTGGGTGGCCGTAGTGGCCAGGACATCTAGCAGTTGCTGCTGAGCAGTTCATAAAGGACGTCAAGGAGCGGCTATGGATGTGTATAGTAGTATAGTAGTATAGTATATGGTGTTACTTACATTGAGCATCCAAATGGTCATCTCCTCGAGGACAATGTCCATGCTGCTGTGGGCCCCGCTGAGGGTGTAGTCGACGGCATTATCGCTGCTACGACCACGTGGAGCGGGCGAAGCGGATGGAGCGGTGGTGTTAGTGGTGCGACGCCTCATGGGAGACGTGGATGTGGAAAAGGAGGTGGATGAGAATGAGGCGGACGCGGGGCGTGTGGATGTGGACAACGTTGTAGCTGCTTCTGATGGAGATGATGTAGCTTTAGTCCCGGGATTTACTGGATTTGCGGACAATGTCTGTGGAGTTTCGGTTTCTGCTTCTGTCGCACATGTTTTTGCTAATGTTCCCGATGATTTGTTCGATGCCACTGATGCTGCTGCTGATGCTGATGCCACTGTTGTGTTGGCCAGTGTTGGTTGGCTGGCCTCGAATAAGCCGAGTAATTTCAAATCCCGTTTGCAACAGCATCGGCAAATGCGAGGCATTTCCAGTAAATCCTCATCAGCTGAAGCACTGCCACCAGCAATCGGTGGAGAAAGTTGCTCTTTGGAGGGTGCAGTTGATATCGCTTCTGCTGTTGCTGCTGTAGCTGCTGTTGCTGTTTCTGCTGCAATTGAACTCGCAGCTGATGCACTGCGTCTTCTTCGGTTGGCACTCATTCTGTTTTAGTTGCTCTCTCGCAGTTACTTAGTTTAATTAATTTAGTTTATTATTTGTAGCGCCAGCTTTTCGTTCTCACACGATGCGAGACACCCACGAAATTGTGTTTTGTTTATAGGGTTTTTTCGCCGATTTGTTCTCTCTCTTACAATGACGTTGCTTTCGTTTTGACCACGACTCGTCGACCACGTTGTAGACCTAAAAAACCAGAATGGGCCAGAAAGAGACATGAGAAACAGATCGGTTGGGAAACCTTTCGCCGCCAGAGCCAATTGTGCGTGTGTGTGTGGAGTGTGTGTGTGTGTGTGTGTGTGAGGCTTGAGCTCGACTTAAACTGCGAGTTTGAGTTTAGAGCGGTTCGCGTGAGCCAGTTTCTTTTAGTAGGCCAACAAGAAACCAAATCAGAATATATGTATGTAACTGGCGACGAAGCTCATTATCAGGGGGAAAAACCGTGGTTTTTCTGCTTTTCAGTTTCCAAATTCTACACTAAACCCAGCTAGTAGTCGATCGGTTTTAAGGTTTCAAAACTCTACACAGAGATTTAATGCGATACGATCGATGTTTACGAGTTAACGAGACAGTTTCGGACTTTTTTCGGACACTGGCATTTCTACTTTTTAGTATCGTTAAAAAAAAAACGTAGTAATTGGATGTTTATTATGAAAACAACGCGAAAATAGCGAAAGTCTGCACTATATTGCCTTTTTTGTTTTCCGTCTACACGAATTTTATAGCATTTCCATTAATAGACTTGTTTTGGTTCGTTTGAAGATACTACAACTGAGCATCGAAATTATTATCAATTTCGAGACCGCATTTCTATTTACGTATTTCGGTTTTCGGACCAAAGTCTACACTTTCATGTGTTGGAAAAGCTATAAGTATATGGACACAGGTATTCCCACACTTCCGTTTTATATTTTATTTTTCGGCTTTTCTTTCGGTTTTCGGTAAAAATTCTACGTACGCCCCGTACACCTGCCCTTGTGTAGCAAAAATAAAACTCTTTGGCAAATTTTCTAGCCTTTCGGTTAGATATAACCCGCTAGAAAAGAGATTTTTCTATTTTGTTTTGCGTTGATTTTGAGTTTGTTGCTGTTGTTGTACGTTGTACTACGTTGTTTTGGTTGTGTTGTTGTTGCTTTTATAGTTGTTACAGCCGATGTGAGAGAGATTTTCTCGAAATGATCAAATTATATTTTTGGCGGCGGCCTTTTGCGCTCGCACACTCGCACAATCAGACGGACACACACGCACGCACACACTCACACATGAGTGTTTGTGTGTGGGGGGGCAGGAATTTAAATTGATGAATTAAATGCAGGAAAACGCACACAAGCACCGGAATTTAAGTACGTCGGCCAAGAAATCCGTTACTTTTCCAATTAACATTGATTGCCGTTATTTGGCACAATCACAAACAATCGCCAATAAAAAAGACCCGTCGACGCGATACGATTTACAAATCTTTATTTTTGCGAAACGACACGATATGAGATTTCGAATTCTCCGCCAATTTGTAGCGCCAACAAATAGTATTTCATTAGCCTCGAGAGGGAGGATCGGGCGGTGTAACCGTCGCGTTGGGAATTTGAATCGAACTGAAACCGCCTTCGAGCGAGCAAACCACTTTTGTTGCATTTCGAATAGCAGCGGCTGGAATTAACATGAGCGTAACAGTGCGCTGTTAAGCGGCTTAAGAGAGTTCTACCTCTCTCTCGCTCACGCTCGCAGCTCAACATGTAGCACAGACTCAAACCGTGGTGGGTTTTGGCATACTGTGCATTTGAATACTTTTCCAAAACATTACAATTTAAACTTTTGAAAAATCTAACAAAAAAATTTACATACAACAGAGTCAGAAAAGTACTGGTTATGTTGTTCAAAGTTCAAAGTTGCAACTGAGACATCAATAACAATAAGTAAGTATGCACGAGGTTCGTAAGTTACTGAATATATTCCAGTCACGCCCTTCCAAAATTCGATTTAAGCCGGGGGTTTTCCGGTGTGTGTTCATGTAGTAGGCAGGAAAATTTTCCGAATTAGTTTCTATTCTGTGTCTTAGGCTGGAATGACACATTAAATTTTTGGCATTTTCCGGTGCTCATGTACGCATGCAATTTAAATGTTCGCACAACGAATTTATATCATACTCGGATGACATGGCAAGTGGCCTACACAAATATTTTGACCCTTTTTTTTCCTGCTTTCTTGTTGAACCCGCTGCACAATTTTGGCCGAGCAGCTGTGAACGATTAATTCTGGTAGATTGACTATTGTCGCTAAAAAAATAACTTAACCTACTACTCCATTTGCCTGCTAAATAGTTGGAGGGGTAGCAGCTGTCGAAATTGATAAAAATGAATGAATGAATGAATATATAAGCCTGTAGTGCGCCGCTTTGCATAATTCAATGTTGCTGCTAAGTGTTGTTCATTTAATTGGATTGCGGCCAAAGACCCATTAATAAGCGAAAAAGTTTCCGTCCAGGCTTTAAACAAGTACCAAAGAAGTTAAACTGTAAGTTATGCAAAACAAATGCCGGGGGATAAAAAAGTTATAAGTCCGCGCGCCGTCTACGAGTAATTCCACAATAATCCGCACATTTTTCCAGGCCAGCCATACCTGGCGCAATTTCATTGTTCCGCCGTTGTGCCTTTAAATGTCCTTAGAATACCTACTGCATATAGGCAGCTGCGGTGGTATCCATCGGTGTACTAGTAACTATAGTAACATCTTATGTCTTATGTCTTGTGTTTTAAATGTCGACATACATATATGTACATATGGTGTATTCCAAATTTACATACATATGTAAGTGTATGCGCGCTACAAACTGGCCATTATTATAATTATAAGCAAAATCTAAGGCAAAGCTGCTTTAATTATTGGCAAAATTATTATGTCAGCTTATGAGAAGCAATCGTCCTTTGGTGTAATTAAGCAAACTGTCAGTGTAGCGTTTGGTAATACAAGCGTATAAATAAATTATTCGACTTCATAACACGGCAGTAGATTAATGATTAATTATGTTGAAAATGTCACTTAACCGGTCGGTAGCTTTAATGCAGCAGTTCATTTGGGCCATAAATTGAGCAGTTTGTTTGTTTGTTTGTTTGTCGCTCAATGTTTAAATTTTGCCCCATTACCGAGGCGAAATGGTCCCTTTGTGCATTCCACCGAATCTCGATTGCAGGCGAACGCAAATAGAGGACTAATTGATTTAATGCTCCTTACTTTCCGCCATTAGCAGAAAAATTTACCTTAATATGAAATCATTGCCGTCGGCCGTCCTGTCCTTGCTCAGATTTAATTATGTATCGAGGCGGACTCAGTTGTGTTGTTGCACCGATTTAAAGGCGAACATGGCATGGCATGGCATGGCAGCCGTAGTTTCTTTGCATGATAATGATGCGATGTAACAAAGGTCCTTAAATTTTATCTATGCGTCTCAGTAGGAAGTTGGAAGTGGGTAGGCACAGTGGCATGTGCGTATGGTAATCCCCCATTAATTAGGGTACACATTCGAGCTGTTGTTCTATGGCCTCCATAGTTGTCCTAATCATATAATTAGGAACGAATGCCAAAATCGATACTTTTGAGGCACTTTCATCCAGTTGGCATTAGATCTAATCCACTGGTGGCTTGGTAAGGAAGCAGACGGAAACGAACGTACATGGATTTTCATGCTAATCTGGGGGATTCGTTAACTTTTCAAGTCGGTTATGAGTAAAAACAATACACACTATGTACGTATATGTATCAAAAATGTTTGCTATATGAGCGCACGCGGTGTATGCTTCAAAGGTAAGAACATAGTTATTTTAACTAAAATGGTTAAGGAATGGCACTCCGTTAACTTTCGAAAGTCATCGAAAGCGGAATGTGGGCGGTAAGTGCTGTAAGCGCAGACTCAAACCTTTGTAAAGAATTTCGAAAGGAATTTGAATTTATACACAACTATGCGGCGGGACAGAGAGGGCGAGCGAGTGGGAGCGAGACAGCAGCGGCATGGAGAGCACGTTGAAAAAATCAGCTGTTTGTGGGACAGCACCAAAACAGAAACAGAGATGGCAGAAGTAGAGCGCGGCAGACAAAGCAGCGAGAGCGAGAAGGAGACGCGCGTAAGAGCGAGTGCGTCAGAGCGAGAGATAATGAAGATGGCAGGGGGAGGGTAAGGAGGTTAAGCACGCCGTGGGCTTTAAATTTCATGAATGCGAGCGCAAAAAACTGGGCAAAAAGAAATGCGAACAATGCAGAAAAAGGGGTAATGGAGAGAACGCAACCAAAACAACGGAATATAATAAGAGCGCTTTAAAAGCTCAGTTAAGCGAATTAATTTGCATGCCATTCGCGCGTTCTTGCACTCAAAATGTGAATATGTGGGTGCCCCCGACCCTTTGCTTACCAACACCACCGCCCCGCCCCCCCCGCTTCGCTCCTCCACAGCCCTTTTTGACTTTCCCCAACGCTTTTCCTGCCAATTGTTGTTCGTCTCGGGCATTGTTGCTGCGTGCTCTTTGTTTTTGCGCTTCATTTCATTCGTCACTTAAACACCCCTCGTCACTTAGTGCCCCCTACCCCTTCCCCATCAGACCCACTGCCCCCCTGCCGCACAAAATGCAACATCCTGGCAGCCATGTGATGCCAATGCCGATTCCCTATGCCGATTCCACACAAAAAGGCTGCAGTAAGAGCCCTCGAGGACTTTCCACTTAGTCTCCTGAAGAGAACGCGCCACTTCAGAGTTTTCAGGAAGTAAGACAAATAATTGCCGTGGCTCGATTTAATCCGCCATTTAAGCGCATTTAAGCCGCTTATTCGGCTGCTTAGTACTTACGTTTTCTAGGAAACAGAAACATTCACCCGAAGTTAATCCGCCGCCGATAACGCCGCCGCCAGCAAAATAAGGCCGGCGGCCCAATTAACAACGCCCATGCAACACGATAATTAGGTGCAACTTTTCTCTTCTTCGATCACATAACGAAAGTTAAATGTAAATGGGCTTTGGAATTCACAAATTTTTACGAAATTTTCTTTTCTATGCGTTTCCTGCGAAATTTCTCTCAGCGGAAAACACGCTGTGGCGAGTTTGAAGGCTTCACCAGGAATTTGTTGACTTGTCAGTGCGCCTCGAAGTTAGTGATGCGCAGGCGAATGGCCGCAAAAATAATCGCATGAATTTGGGCAAATTGGTAAGCAGAGTGCACTCGTCTATTGATGAGCAGCAGTTTTATTCAGGCAATTAGGTGCATTGAAAACTTCCAAGTGTAAATATTTACCTTAATTCCATAACATAACTGCCTTATCGAATGCTTTTGGTTAACAGTTAGTCACTATGGCGCGCAGAATAATTGATTTAAAAATTTGAAGCGCAATATTACGTTTTAAGAATGTAATGATCAATAAATGGCAAGAAATCAAATCTACATAATAATATATGCTATCATATTGAAGAATGTAATGAAAAACAAGCTTAGTTTATATAATTAATTAAATGACAAGTGCATACACGCTGGCGTTGCCAGACTGCTGCACATTGTTAACTGCGTGCTGTTAAGCGCAGCCTAACAGCACTCAAGCAGTGCGTGGCATTTCGACACATACTATGAACGGTAACATTGAGCACATAAAAAACGTAAACAATTCATTGTAAATTACAATTTCCCGCTTTTATTGCACAAAAATGTCCATGCAAAAGGCCAAAGTCATCGACCAGAAGGAGTACCTCAAGAAGTACCTATCCGGCGACAAGGAGAAGAAGAAGAAAAAGAAGGAGAAGAAGCACAAAAAGAATTCGGCCAACACCAAAGTGAAAATCATCGATGACGACGCCTACGAAAATGATAATCTGGAAATGGACGAAGATCTACTGCTGGGCGGCGAGGATGCGCCTCAAATTGTGGGCGAGTACATCGAAGAGGATCCCAATGTGCGCAGCAAGTGGCGCAACATTGCCGTCAAGGATGAAATCAAAGAAGAGCACGAGGAATCCTCGCCAGCAACTGGCATTCGCATCAAACAGGAGCCCTTGGATGAGGAGCAGGAGATGTGGGGACGCAAGGCGACAGTTGTTAAGGTTAAGGATGAATTCTCACCATCCAGACGAAGTTCACCCGTCAGAATTAAGCAAGAAAAACGCAGCAGCTCTAGGGATTTAAGCCCAGCGAGATCGAGTAAGCCAGCAAAGCGAGAAGAGAGTCCTCAAAGGGGGCGAAGAAGGGCGGGAAGCTCAGATCAGAGTCCCACCAGACGAGGGCGAGATGGCGATCAGTCTCCGCCACGCCAAAAGCACAGGGATTCCGATCAGAGTCCACCCCGAAAGGCCAGGAATGGCAATCAATCGCCAGTCAGAAAAAGGCGGGATTCCGACCAAAGTCCGCCAAGAAAACGAACGGGAAAAGCATCACCCACTCGAAGGAGAAGGGATTCCGATCAATCGCCACCCAGACGCCGCAGAAGTAACTCCGATCAGAGTCCGCCAAGGCGACGTAGAGACAAGGATTCAACTCCGCCCAGAAGGAGGAAAGATTCCGATCAAAGCCCACCTCGAAGGCGTAAAGCAGACGATCAATCTCCGGTGCGAAGGGAAAGGAAAGACTCCGACCAAAGTCCGCCTAGGAAACGGAGAGACAATGACCAGTCTCCAGTGCGAAGGAGGCGGGATTCAGATCAAAGCCCGCCCCGAAGACGCAGAGATGACAAGCAAACGCCGCCAAGGAGGAGAAGAAACTCCGATCAAAGCCCGCCAAGAAGACCCAAGGATGTAGATCAATCGCCACCGCGAAGAAAACGAGACTTCGACCAAAGTCCAACCAGAAAACGAGACAAATCACCACGCAGACGTCACGACTCCGACCAAAGCCCGGCCAGAAATCACAGAAGTCGAGAGCGCAGTCCACCGCCTCGTAATCGCTTCAAGGAAGAAAGGAAAAGTCGCTGGGCCAAGGCATCGCCCAGCAAATCAGCATCTCCACCTCCGACACACAAGCCGAAATCCACCAAGACACTAGATGGCAAGAAAGCTGGACTGCAGGATGCGAAATCGCTGAAGAAGGAAACCGACGAAAGGCGTCGACAAGAACATGAACTATTCGAGAAAATGTCCAGCGAAATTTCCGGTCGTGATGGCGATGTGCAGGTGCGCAGTACTCGCAGAAAGGGACACCGAGCACGAGATGCCGCCAATGAGGATCCCGCCGAGCAGGGCCGCAAAGAGGAGCACGAGAAAAAGAAGAAGGAACTGTACGATCGCTGGGGCAAGGGGTTGAAGCAAATAGAAGATCACAAGTCCCGCCTGGAGGAGATGGTCCATGAGGCCTCCAAACCGGTGGCTCGCTATGCCAACGACGAGGATCTGGACAGGCATCTGCGCGAACAGGAGCACGCCGACGACCCGATGCTGGAGTACATGCGCCAGAAGCGCAAGAAACGCGACCAGCAGGACAACAAGCCGGTGATGCCCAAGTACGAGGGCAGCTTTCCGGAGAACCGATTTGGCATCCGACCAGGATATCGCTGGGATGGCGTCGATCGATCCAACGGCTACGAGCAGCGTTGGTTCGACAAACAGAACGAACGGCGGGCCGTGCAGGATGAGGCCTACAAGTACAGCGTGGAGGATATGTGAATGTTGCAAGCGTTGTTTGCTTTCGTGTTGCAATAAAGATGTAGGCACTGCCTGTAAAAAAGAAAAGAGCAATTACATTGATCGTTTTCTTTGTTTTATTGAATTATTTTGGAAAATAAAGAATGTAAATAGGTAATATAATATTTAATATTTATTTACAAAAATTTGATTTTCGAAATGCCCGCCACTTTCCCGCCAAATCGACGTGCCACCTGCAACACTGGTCGCCAGCGCAATGCAACCCTGTGTGTAGAATAGCGGAGCAAAAGCGAATGGTAAATAGTCTTCATCTACACCTGCGACCTGCTCGTCGCTCCCAAAAAATCGTTTCAAAACCACGGAATAAACCGTGTAACTGGGGAAAACCCATTGTAATTATCAAGTTTAAAGTGTGCCGCACATTTTGGCTTCAAAACCAGAATAGGTAAGTGACATCATCTGCTAAATAGAAGCATTCTAAGATTTTTGCTTTGTAAGCAATAGAGTATCGATGTGTGTGTGTGTATGTAAATGGTTCTGCTTTTGGTTGCTTTGTTGCTGCTTTCGTTACAGCGAACAAAGCGTAAGCAACTGTATATGTGTATCGAGTGGGACGCCAGTGGTGTGTGTTTGTTGCCCCGCCCCCAATAATTAGCATAAAACTCTCTTAACCACAACAAAAACACCACAGTCGTGTTGGTTTGTGCATTTGTGGATTGGGATTTCGGTGGTTTTCCTTTTTTTTTCAGCTGCTTTGCCTGCCCTTCGCCTTCAGCCGCAATTGTCGGTCAGCCGATGAAAAACCAGTTTGTTTGTTTGTTGGCTTGTAGCTGCTGCTGCTGCGGCTGATTGTTGTGATTTTGTTGTTGCTGCTGGTGCTGCTGCACTGCAATTTGCTTGGCGCAAAATTGGCGCCAAAAGCTTTTCAGCTGCAGAAACGTGTGGAAATGTTGAAATGTGTACGTACCATTCCAATCAGGCATTTGGCGCATGCACGCGCCTGTCGCTCGCTGCAGCTTCCATCTCGCTCGCTCGCGGCGGGATGCAAATACCGCAATCAGCTTTCGTTCTATCTCTTTCCCGTTGACACACATACACACTTCCGCACATCGCATTCATTCATGACACTGCTATTTACTCCCCCTCTCTCTCCCCTGCCCCTCTACGTTCTTCTTTTCGATTCCTTGTGTGCCATTTCGTGGTCTGCTTTTATTTCGCTTCATTTTGAATTAATTGCACTTCGTTAGATTATTATTTTTGCACTCTAACAAAGAGCCGTTCGTTTGGATGTTACTTTGTGTGCAAATGAAGATTTAGCCAATTTACACAATCGTAAATTTAATTTGCGTTAGTGTATGTAAATCCATAATTTTCAGTTTCTATTTCCTTTTAGCAATCAAGTGCTAATTTGATCAATTATGCGCCTTTGATAAATAAATAAATAATGCAGTAAATTTATTTGTTTGATATTCTCTTTAATGTTGTAATTGTGCACTTTTCATACATATTATACTCCTTTGTTCTTAAAAATGCATAAAGTGAAGGTGGTTTTAAATTATGCTATAGACTTTGATTTTTTTAAAAGGTATTGACTAATTGAGTTTTTTAAACTTCAAGTTTACTCATTTTAAATGCATGAAAAACAGTTCTTTATAAGTTTAACTAGTTTTTAGTTATTTGTTGTTAACGGCAGATATTACACGCAATGGACATCGCAAAGATGCTAATTCTTTATTTCCCTAAGATAAGGGTAAAAATATCAAATATCTGTTTCTGAAAGTTTGCCTATTTTGCTTTTGAGCATGAAAACTTTCTTCAACTTTTCTTGGGCACTTTGTGTTTTTGAATGTTCTTTGCATCAGACAGGCTAAGATCAGTGCTTGGCCTTCTTCGACACATGGCCCTCTTAACCCCCCCAAAAAAAGGGGGAGAACCATAAACTGATGGCGCAGACACCCCAAGGAAACCTTCGCTGGTCCAAAAGCAACCCCCAGAGCAAGCTCAACCCTTGTCCTTGGCCCTTCCTTGTGCATTTCCTTGGCTTTTTCCTCGCGAATGGGGTGCTTCCAAGGACCCAGTGACATGACATTGTAATGGCTTAGAAATTTACACGCATCCCATGCTGAGTACGTGTGTTCCAAGCACCCCTTACAATCCACAGATTGATCCTCCCCCTTGGTCTTTGCTCGGAAATTGAGGGGTTGGTTTGTGTCATGCACTGTCAAAAATATTTATTAAATTACCAATATCTGAAACTCTAAATAAATTTCCCAATAGATGTAAAATCAGCACAAGAAATTTGCTATTTTCAAACGCCTTTTTTATCATAACTTGGCTAAAAATGTACTCACATTACAACATTTGATAGTTTTGTGCAGCTTATTATCCCAACTAACGATCTATATCACTTTTTTGTTCATATTTGGAATTTCAAAATTTTATGAATTTTGGATTTTTTGCAAGGGGTAACATCATAAAATTTTGAAAAAAATTTAACAAAAAAAAAAATTTTCAAATTTAAATGCCAATTGATTTAGAATTTTATAACGAGTTTTTTGAGATATGGCATTCCATATTGTGGCTGTTTTTTATAAAATTATGACGAAAAAACGAACTATTATGTGCGGAAAATTAGGCTAAAAAATTATTGCAAAATTTCATATTTACGAATACCACAAATATTGACTATTTGATTTTGATATATTTGAAATATTATTTATTACTGTTTATGTATGTACCAAATTGTTTGCAGTGTAGAATTTTGGCACAGTGATTCGGGTTCTTTAAAGCGTTTTTTAATTCCTTCACATGCTGGAACAACATAGGGCAAAGTTATTCAAATTCCTTTTGTTCGAAATCCTGTTGAATGGCAAAGGGAATTTCAATTCGGTTGATTCGATGGAATTTCCTCGGCACCACGTGTTCCGATCCTGGGATTTCCAATGACTCATACGCTTGGGGTTGTTGCTAGGGAAGCTTCTGAGTGGAGGAACTTCAGTTGGAATTGCCTTCTCGATCCTGGAACTTCCAATCAGTTTCTTTAATGGGAAAACTAGCGTATACTAATTCCTTAATTATTACTTTACCGACTTCAAGCTGCTGGAGGAATAGGAAGAGGGAAAGTCTAGGGGACTTACACCCCGCTAGGCCAACAAATAACTAGAGGAAAACAATGGAATTTTCATAATTTTCCTGGTCCATCTGGTTTTTCCCCCCTGCTTTGTGAACCTTATCCTCTTAGAACAATGCTGTGTAAAAGCGCCCCGCTGGAAAAACTAGTTTCTCCGCTTTCTTTCGATCGGAAAACAGAAGGCGAATGCCTTGTAACCAGTTTCTGCTAATTTGTGCACACGTGCAAATCCTTGGACAAAGGATCCATTGATAGAAACTCGTTCCAGCCCCCCGCCCGAGGCGAAAAGAAAAAAAAGGAAAGTGTTGGGTTCAAAACGCCGCCGGCCACTGACACAGGAAATTAAGGTTAATTCATCAAATTTTCGAAAAAGTTTTCTTCAAGAGACGGTCCGGATGGAAAATGCACTTTTCTTGGATCATTTGTCACTCGCATAATTAGATGCTTGTTATGACATCGCTGGGTTCAAAGTGCGAAGCATCAAGTGGTGTCGAGATGAGTTAGCATTTTAGGATCACTATATAAGAAAATTGGATGATTATAAATGGGAGTTTAAGTTGAGTTCAAGTGGTGTAGAGTCAAAGGATCTCGCAGGATCAACAGGGATTCTTGACGAACCAAAGAACGAAACAATCTTCTTCTCTTCTAATAAATTGTATTAAATCTGACAAAAGTTGTAGAAAACAACAATTAGATGGAATAAAAATATATAGAGCTATAATTCTCATATTAAATTTCATACCAAGAACTGACCTTAGATGATCCTCAGTTGGAGAAATCCTTTAACAACACTTCCTCCACATAACCATTTAGAGCTCGAGAGCTTCTGTTCCAGTTTGGAACCATAAATCAAGATCCATTGTTCGTTTCACGTGGATTGTTCTACTTACCGTACTGCTTACAGAACTTTGTAAGACAGACAATGGAGGGAATCCAAAAACAGGACTCGCGAAGGAGACAACCCGCTGCCCTAGATAACCATGAAAAGCATCCCGAGACTCTTTTTATTTTCATTATTACTACTTGCCCGAATGCCAAATTTGAAATTCCAGTTTGCTTTCGAACAAAGCACACGCATATGGATCAAAGGACATTAACTTGGGTGTTTTTTTTTTTTACGGGGGGGAAGCGAAGACAGCTTGGCTCGAAAGGATCTGCTCTGGCAATGGGAACAATATAAAATGGGAGATGGGAGCAGGACAATGATATAGTAGCGATTTAACTACCCTTGGTAGTTAAACTTATGCTACTTTTATGTTTTCCCAATAAAAACAGTTCCGTTTCTATTCACTCATTCTTCAGATTTGTTTTCTTAGTTCCTTAGGTGCGCTTTCCCCTTTCCCCTTCCGCATTCATTTCAATAGAAATGTAAATAGGAAATTTTAATAATGATTGAAATGAGTTTTTCGCGTGGAAAAAGCAATCGTATCGAAACGGAACCGAATGGATCGGATCTTCGAAGAGGGTTGCTGCACCCCATTAAAAGAAACTGCATGCGGCAACCCACAGTTAAGTATGTAATTTTCTGCCATCCATATGCAGATTTGTAAGGACATAACAATCTACGAGATGTTCGCCATAAAAAGGAAAAACTTAGAGGGGGAAAAAAGAAGTGTACGAACTGCCACTGACATCGATGATTTATAAACTGTTTTTTAATCGCCAGTCGCGCTGCTTGTCGCCAATTTCCATATCCATTTGAAATTCTCCTTCTATGTGCTATATAATTGAGCGTTAAAGAGCGTGGAAAATGCAAATCGGTGGAAATGCCAGGGGGGGGGGGGTTAACGAAAGCGAGGAAAATTAAGTGGAAAGTGACTTTTTAAATAGGCCAAACTGTACTTGTGCGAAATGAAATTAGTGGTTGCGTTCAGGGGTAATAATATTTAAGTAAATGTTACTTCGTTCAGCAAACATTAATGCTCCAATATAAAGGGGAAATCACTTTAAGTATGCTACTAAAATTAAGTATGTAGCATTTGAAAAGCTGAAACTTCAATCATACTTAACTCTTTTCCAGTGAAACGCCATTTCACTTGAATTCCTATAAACTTTACTAATGGACTGTCCATCAAATCGTTTTCTTGGAAATAAAAGTTGTTTTTTCGCTGTCCAAATAGCACATAATAATTGAAAGTTTTACTGTACCTAGTTTATTTTTCTAAAATTCACTCACTCATTCATGGAAGGAAACTCCTTGCCGCCAGCGCTTTTCCACCCCGCGTCGTTTGCTGGCTAAACAAAAAGTTAAATCGTCTACGAAAAAAAAAAATAAAAAAAATAGAAAAACGGAGAGCAGAGTCCTTCGATTTGGCACAGTATTATCCTTGGCTGTTCAGGGTTACTTTTCGGTCGGCGGTCTTTCCACCCCCCAGCGCACGACGGCGGTTATCTTCGTCGCGTCTTCAGCCAGGATATTCGAGGATACAAACGCTCCGCTCTCCCGCATCTCCTTGCTTGGATGGTGCTGCTTTGGTGGAGGGTTCGCAACCTGAGACCAACTGAGCTGTAGCGCGGTGACTCCTCCCGAGTCCTGGTGGTCGGACTCTCTAGGCATTCCGCCGCCAGAGGCTGACACAGTTATCGAGTGCAATCCGGACAGGTCGGTTGTGTTCCGCGCTCCTCGTTATTCGTTGTTCGTCCTTCGCGTCGCGTCGCGTTTTCCGGTTTGTTAGGTTCCCTTTTTGCTTTTCTGTTGCCTAATCCTTAGGATCTTCGGATCGAGTTAGTGGAGCATTGCTTTAAGTCGAAGTCTTCGCCTTCAACGATTTGCGCACGCATCGTCTACTCACGTTAATCGCATTTAGAGCAGTGTTTTTATAAAAAATCCCAATCGTTTTTATACATTCAAGTAAGTGGAGATTGTAAGAAATTTTAAATAAGTTACATGGCGAAATGGTTGAAGTAACATTTCTTGTTCCCCCATCTATGCCAATAATCCTTTATTGTCACTACGCTTGGAAATGGAGTAAATCCGTGTCGGCATCTGCCGCCTTTAACCTTGTCAGTAGTGCTATCCATTAATTGCGCCAGCCAGATAGCAGCCGGCAATTTATTTATCTGTCTATATGTACAGTATATATACATTCATATATAGAGACACGATCCATGTCTCGCTGCCTTGTTGCTAAACTGCAAATACTTGCAGGCGGCAGACAGAGTGCAACCATTTTATATCTGCCCGTCTGCAGTTCTCTTTGTTTCGCTTTGGATTTGGTATAATTTCAACAACTTCCGCATTGTCAAACATATAGCATGCATGCTATATATGCGAATATTAATGAGCATATATATCTATATATATATATTATATATATTACATGCTATCGCCGACGTCGTCTGCAACCATTGAACCAAACAGCTAAAAGTTATTAATATAGAAAACTAAATATTTCGCTATTCTCCATTAGTGTGCCTAACTCATTTCGCACTTTGTTCTTTCCATGTATAAATGCAAATTACATTTAGCTTTGATATTTAAATACGGTTTTCTTTGTTTCCATTTGCAGGTTGGCATTTAAATAGTGCATTGCATTTTGAAAAATTGCCAAAGTAATTAGTGAGGTAAGTTTTGATGCTACGATTTCTTGGGTACCTTAATTATTGTAAACATAAGTCATGAATATATAAACACATATTTCATTCGTTGACAACTTAATTTATTAAATTGATTATATTTAGACTTGAGCTTTTTGTCCATGGTTATTTATACTTTTCCCCATGGGTGGTGACGTGCTATATTAGATAATGTCCAGTGGTCCAACCATGTTTCTCCACAAAAACCAGAAAATATAGCCATGAGTAGTAGTAGCAACTGATTGGCGATTGGCCCTGAACTTGACTTGAGTTGGTCTTCGGGAAAATAGAGTCAATGGTCTTGGCTTTTTTTTTTCTTCTAGTATACCGCCAAAATAAATGCTTAGTTGTGCTGAATGCGCTGTCAGTCTTATTTTTGTACATGTATATATTTTGTTATTATTTTTTATCAGCACACTTTGTTGTTGCTGTTGGGGCCAATGAACGTGTAGCTTGCAAATCAGCAAAAAAAAAAAAACGAGCTAAGGAAAATGGGAAAAAAATTGTTTATACAAGCTAGCAAATTGCTAAATGCTTTCCCCATCACATGCCGCGTGCATGTGAGCAAGCGTTCTATTTGAGCTACTGGTGGACGTATATAGCTCATCGAAAATCTAAAAAGTCCAGTGAAATCACGTTTAGCAAAGTGGTACGATTTTAGCAGGGATTAAATTGTGCAGCTTAGCCCTTTTTAAATGATTCTATTGATTCCATGGAAAGGAAGTTATGACTCTACTTTGACATCATCCGACGGATTATTTATTCATACTTTTTTTGATTCGCCAAAGATGGGGTAATTTAATTGATTTTCCTGGAATACTGTGAAATTCGAATCCCTTTGTTTGAACAGTTTGAACATTATTAAATGAGTGAAAATTAGTAGCGACCAAAATGGGGAGAAAGTGGAAAAGTTTTCTGGGGGTGGCCAAGAGAAAATGAGAAAACATATTGACACCCACGCATGATTCTGCGTGGTGCAGAAATGTGCCATTGTTATTTAGCCCTAGAAATGAGGTGTTGCCTCGTCTGGGGCCCCTTGTGCCAATTTCCATTTGATAAACATAAACAAATCGATACGCGTCACAACAACGTCTCCGCTGAATGTGGATGTGGATGCGGGGATGTGGGGCTGTGGGGATATCTGTAAGGACTGCATCAGTGTATAGACTTTGTGTACGCACACCAGCCGGCTAGCCCCCATAAAAACAACAACAAAAAAAGAGAGAAATAAAAAGATGGCAAAGAGAATGAACCAAAACCTTGGGGGTGGATTTTCGCCATTTTCCCGCTGCTGTGCTGGAAAATTACGACGCAGAAATGCTCGAGTTCGGAAGGACATCTCGGTGATGCCCACTCGGTTCGCCCACTTTACGCCCACTGTCCTTGACAGTCTGCGGTTGGCATTTTTGTTGTGCTTCTGCTTATTCATAACAAAAACAACATCGATTCGCGAGAAAGCCTTTCGCCGGGAAGCTTAGCGAAAGGCTTAAACCAAAGCTCTGGGCGTTGTCACATGGCCTTGTGGAAAAAGGGATACGCGGCCCAAAATCTAATTAATTAATAAGGGATTATTTATGCCTTGGCGTGCTTCCGAATTGGTCAAAATTCACAGCGAACGGAAAACTCGCGCCTATGCATAAATAAGATTGTGGATTGTGTGGGGAAACGACCATTGAAATCGCCGACGAAGGACAACGCCCACGAAAAAAAAGGAAGAAAAAAAGCTATTCAAGGTCTTCGAAGCTTTGCACTGCCTTGAACTTTGGCGCAGGAAAAGCGAAAGTGAAAGTGTGGAGCTTCGATCCCATGGAACCCGAATCGTAAAGCCCACGCATCCCTAAAGTACATATGTACATATACAAATGCATACATAGCTATGTATGTATCTAATCCCACTTTGTTACGTAGGCGGCGTCGGGTATCGGGAATATATATTGTAAATACTCAAATGCCGGCGCCCACGTCCTTGAAAATCATTCTACATGCCTCCTTGAACAGGGATAAATACAGTCGAGGTCACAAATATAACGATATGAAAATGAAAACGATATGAAAATGATATAAAACGATTTTCTATGTAAAGCTTACTTAAACGGACAATTTTATATTGAACAATTATAAATGAAATTTTGGAAATAACAAGATTTCAATTAAAAGGTTTATTTCAAAAATACTAACTAATTAACTGTACATAAATTACAATTTCTTTCTTTTGTATAAGAACTATTTTTATCTATATCCTAAATCCCTGCACTTCCGGTGCTATTATTTTCACCGCAGCTGTATATATGTACGTATAAACAATTTGTGCTTTTGTCGTGGCGGTTGAGGGTGTTAAACAGAGCGTGGGATCGGGCTGTTATCCTTGCTGCTCCCTACGTATCCTTGGCGTTCCCTCTGCAAGTTGGGTCGCAATTTCGTATTCAAGGACATGGTCGTGATTTTCTGCCACAGCAGCTACTGTATAAATAACAAATATACACATGTAACTCCGTGCGTCAGTTGGTTATTTTCCTCTCCTGTCCAGAATTTCCATTATGTGTCGCTAAAATTTAATTTAATCGAATTTGCAGACCCTTCATGTTGCCTGGTATCTTTAAGGTAATAAATTTCAGTGGGTCCTTGGAAGTTACAAAAATAAATGCAGTTTGAAGTTGGTTTATCTATGAAGAATTCTTGAATATATTAAATGTACATAAATGACATACATCACACATACATACATCATACAAGGCTATGATTGACAGTTCTGATTAATTCCGAAATGGGAATTCAGGGAAATCAGTGAATTCCTAGTATGCTTTTATCACCAGTTGAAATATAAACAAATAACGATTTTATCAGAATTCAATATAATATAAACAAAAACCCAACCTGATAAAAGCCGAGTAAAATATATCCGCTGAAGTTTCAGTTTTCCACGTTCATAATGCCAACTAAGCTGTATCGCATTACTCTTTAATGGGGCATAATTTCATCAGCTGAAAATATCCGAGAAGTTCACAGGAAACTCAGACAAATCGATCGCAGAAATGAGATACAAAAGTATCTAAAAGAATCCAAGTGATAGGCGGTGGATTCAGAAGTTGAATTGATACTGCTGTTTTTGCGATCTCTTGATTCGTTTTGTTATAAACAAACTAATAAAGATCGTGTGCAAAAAAAAGTGCAACGTCAGCGAGGAAAAACGCGCGCATTCTGCTTCTTTTATTGCTTGCAATTTTACTTAATTCTGCAATGGCAAAATACTTATAGTATTTTGTATTTTTCGATTGTTGTAAACAAGTTTATTTTTACACTGGCGAAAAATAAAATCAAATCGAAATCAAAGCGCCAGACAATTTCATAACAAAAATTTGCATAAAAAAGACCGAACGAGAACAACAACAACGGCGGCGAATGTGCAAGAAAAGGGAAAACAAGCTGAAGTAAACAACGAAAGTGACGTCAAAATAGAGGGTGATAGGAAGAGGAAACAAGAGAGGTAAGGGAAGAAGGAGAGAGTGGCGGAAAAGCTTTGTAAATGAATTTATTTAATAATCAAATGCAAAAAGCAGAAGAATAATAAAAACCAAAACAACAGACTGTACTCGAGCTTTTTGTTCCGCCTCTCTTATTCCCCTCTTCTTGCTCTCTCTCCAAAATGGAAAAGACGAAGTGAAAGAAGCAACAGACATTCGTTAGGTGTGTGAGTGGGAGAGATGGTGGGGCATGCGCTCTCATAAGCTGCGCTACTCACACCGAAAAAAATATTTAATACCAATGTGTAATTTTATTAAATGAAAACAAAAACTATCTTGGTTTTGCATACCACTTAAAAAAATATTCTTTTAATTTAATGTAGGGACCGGTTTTTTTCCGTGTTCTCTCTTCCAGCTGTACAATCAAAACAAAAGCGATTGGAGAGCTTTTGGCGCTCTGCTTTTTGGCTTTGTCGCCGAGCTTTGCACACTTTTTATCAATCGGTCAAGAACGTTTGACGAGCGCAGACCAACAAAAATAATCCAACAAAACGTTAAAGAGACTCCAGAATACAAAACCAGTGTATTGGGCAGCACATAAAAGCACACATGCACACAAAAAGTGTTATAATCAAAATAAAAGAGAGAAGGAAAACAATTAACGCGTACCGAGAAGATTGAAATAAATCAGAAAACCGAAAAACCAATAGATTTGTCATAATAGAAACAAGTTTTTTGAAATAGCCGCATTTAACGAAACGAACTAGTTTCCGAGGCAACGACATAAAAAACCATACCAATTTGCATAAATAAATAAACCAACAAACATAAACGCTGCCAAACTTGACGAATGCTTTGGAATTCGCCTACCGAATAATATAAACGTGTATATTGTTGTGTGCGTACATATATGTATATAAATTCTTATTAGAACCCCACTCCAAAACAAAAAGAACAAAAATAAAATACAGAGAGCGCAGAGAGAGCAAAAAGCCCCAAGTTTAGGCTCCGCTCTCTCTTCCATCGATCAGTTGTTCGCTTGCCGCTCAGCTGCTCGGTCGAAACCGCAAAATTGACAACAATCCGAAGCGAATAAAGTAGCTGAAAAAGCAAACAAAGCTAATCAGAATTTGTTGTAAATTTTTGCCATTAATTTAGAAGCGAGTTTCAACAAAAATTATTGAGTGCCGCAACCCGCAGTACGGAATAATACAAATAATAAATTAACACCAACTTTGTCGCCACTGATAAGATTTCTCCCCGCTTATCAAAATTCGTGTATGTAGCAAACCGAGTGTGTTTGGCTTGGTGTGCTGTGCTTCGGATGAGATATACTACAAATGTGCTTCATTATAAATAAATTTTCGTCTTAATCGCTACATGTGTGACCTAGTTAAAAAAACAACTCACACTCACGCATGAAATAACAATGAAATTTACATATAAACGTGGACCGCACCATATGCATAATAATTAATAACGAAAAGCGAAAACGAGGATGTGGATGAGGAAAAATTAAACAAAAATACAATATCAATTAATTTGTAAACACCGCGAGAGGGATTTGTTTAAACCGTGTGCATTTAATTGAAAATCTTCGAGGAAGTAATTTAAAAACGCTTTTACAACAAATCATCACAGCATCATTTTCTGACTTGTTTATACGCAACGAGGTGTAAAAACGAAAAAAAACAAATAAGGTGGGTACGAATACACATAAATAGGTGTATTAAAAAATGTTTAAATATCTTTTAAACGACAGAGGGGATGCAGAATGAAGAAGTTTAATCCAAACATAAAAATTTATATGCTATTTATATAATCGTGCTGTTCATGATAAGGATATTCTGTAAGGAATGCATGAAGGTTTAACAAGATTTATTTTACCGAGAAACATCTATTAATTGGACTAAAAATTTGATTTATGATCATGTTTGAACTTAATGGTTCAAACAGTCGAAAGAAATATTTGTAGTGTTGTCATAGGATCGGCATAAATCCTCAATGTTTACAACTTTCTAATGCAGCGAAGTACAATTTGTATGTAGCCCCCATAGCTGCGCTCACCCCACTTTCCTAAGCCGACACACTGGTAATTTATGATCGCAGACCAATTAAAAAATTAACTTAAGCCCAAAAAGGGGCTCCATCCACACAGCCACATCCCCACTATCCCCAACATAGAAACCGAAAACTTGAACAACAAAATCTAGCCTGCCCTTTGAAATGTGAGACCCACAAAGGCGAAAAAAAAAAAACTAAACCAAACCAAATTCGAGTCAAACAAAACAACAACAATAAAAGAGCATAGTATAGCACATAAACCTATAAACATTCCGAGTATTATTTATGTATCGAGCACACTGTGTATAGGCGACTTGATAGCGGCTTAAGTTAAGCATTTCCTGTCGCGTCAACAGAATCTTTTGGGCATCAAAAGAGTCCCCACGGGGCCATGGAATTCGTTGGGATACAAAAATATGAATCTTGTCTTCTTTTTTCTCCCTCGTTTTTTTTTTTTTTATTCTTTTCGAGAGGTCTATTTTTTCCCCATTTGTGCAAATAATCAAAGGCAAACACACACAGACACTTACAAATGAAACAAAAGGAAATCAACAGAAATTTGCTGTGTTGTTTGGCAACAACAAATTAAATTGAAATTGATTTCAATTTGAATTTTGTTCGCTCGGCTTGAGTTCAGTGTCAGTGCGAAAATTCAAGGTTGAAAACTGTTGACTTCGTACAAGAAATGAAATAAAACAAAATCCAAACAGCTTTAACACGTGAGAAGCAACCGCACACTAGTAGAGCCTAAAAGGCAGCCATATGTTGGGTAAACTTTGGGGGGGGGGAAAAAGCAGTAGAAGAGAAACCGAAAACAATCCAAAGCCACTTACCCCCTATCTTGAGTTGGAGCCAGTTTTTGAAGTTTTCTAGGCGTCCCATAACATTACGTATACGACATGGGTCCAGCTGCTACATCAGTTAATTGGATGCTGAACTTTCTGTTTGGCAATCTCCGCTCGCTCGATGGTTATAATACTGCCAGTGACTCAAGAGTTAGTGTGTCGATAAGAGCCATAAAGTGGGCAGGCAGGTTTGATAAAATAAATCAATAAAAATTCGCTGGAAAAAACGTAACACAAAAAGGCCTAAAAATATAAATTGGGGCAGAGTTAAGTGTGCTATAACTGATTAGAATGCTGATATTGCGTTTAGTTTAAGTACTAACAAATTTAGTAAAGACCATTAGTAATGGTCGAAGTAAATACTATTACATCTTCAGCAAAAATACAAAGCAATTACATTTCATTTTGCTAATGCATCTCGAAATGCTTCAAATGTTAGTTGCTCTTTTAATTAAGAGACTGCAATATGCCATCATAAAATCACAAAGTCAGTTAAAGTGTTTATCATAACTGGTTCTATTCAATTGGCATAAATATACATATATAATTAGCTGGTTACACATTATAGACGTCATAATTAATTTACATGTTGTCAAAAATAGATTATAGATTAATGAAATTGCTATTGTATGATGATCTATCAAACGGGTGTTATTGCATCATGATCTGATCTTCGCCATAAAACGAGCTAAGCTTTGCTTTCAATTTTATTTATTTGTTTGTATTCCGATCAATTTGTTCGAATCGGACTCTTACATATTAATATTTGTTCAAATTGCCGACTATATAGTCTATATACGGTCATTTGCTTTTGCTGGCCTTCAACTTTCTTTGTTGCCGCCGTGCAGGAGATTTTTGTGATCTTTCCAGAGGCTGTTCCGCGGATGCGGCCATTAAGCAAACTTGTTTGCTTTTCTTTGAAATTTCTTTAGCAAAAATATTTAAACACACAGATACAGATACAGATATGCATATTTATATCAATTGTTGTTGCTGTCGCTGTCTCTTGATTTTTTAAGTGCTCGTGAGTCATGAGTGTTTTGTTTTACCCCAACTTTTTTGGGTCACTTTTCGAAAGGGACAAATCTATTTATGCAGCACACAAATATCCCGTGCGGGGGCGTAAACTTCCTGAACCGAAATAAGTTTTTTTTTTTTATTTGCTCGCTGAACAAAACATTCGCTTGCCATCTTTTGTGTTGGTTTATCTCTTCATTCTGGGCTGCTCGATAAGATAAGTTCGCCATCCATGCCACCCCTAAAAATGTTAGGGGATAGCTCTGAAAATTTGCAAGTGCCTGACCCATTGAGCGTGTCCGCTTATCAGTTGCCCATTGTCGTCTCCTCTGCCGGCACGCGGCTGTTGGCTGATAAGAGGCGGAGTCAAAAGCGGGACAGCTGACGGGCCAGACGCCTCTGGAGGGTCTGGCTTCTTGCCACTCGATAAGGAGGCGCTCACGTGTTCCTGCCTCCTCCTCGAATTGAGTCAGCGTCATTAGAAGCGATTGTTCGAACCCTTTTTGAATGCATTTCTATTTGTCTAGCCGTCTACAGTAGTCACGATTCCTATTGATTTCTATTCGGCAAGAGTGGCTGGCGGTAGCATCTTGTGTTTGCTAAAGTATTCAGACAACTTGTGCTAATTTCTTTTTGTGCTGCTAAATCGATATAAATTGATTTTAATTATTTATCTATTAGCGAATCGGTGGGGAAGCAAACATGATATACTCTGTGTTGTTTGATTGGTTGTCTTCGCAGAGGGTTTGTTGTGGGTAACTGACGAACGTCAGCACGGGAGTAGAGGTATTTTCGGAATTCCCATTGCGAAAGCATCCCACGGAGCACTTGAGAGTGTCAAGTCAATCACCATATTTTTTATAACAATTAGTAAGAACAACAAAGCATTAGCAAAACTTAAGTTGCATTTATTATCGCGACTATGCCTCTATAAGCTTTCCACTTTCAGCCTTTCTACGCGATTCTCAAAGTTGTAGCTTAGACACGTTGTGGCAAGTGTAACTTTGTAAAAGTTTCCATTGGTTTGCAAAGTTCATGAGGGTTCAAAATATTTTGAACCTTTCTATGCGATTCTCAAAGTCTTGCTTAAGCTATGGAAATTTAGTTTCATATGCAAATCGAAACGATTCTTATATACTAACCTAGATCTCTCACCTCCAACGGCTACGTTTATTTGCACTTTCCTGAGTTCGCTGATCGGTGTCTTGTCCCGCTCTTTCTCTTCCAATCAATACAACAATTTACAATTTGCGTCAGCTGTTTGTATAAGAAGTATTAATGTATAAAACAAAAAGCAAAACAAAAATCGAACGCGACAGAGCGTGTTATATCATCAATTGCCAGACATTCGCTATGCTATGCTAAACATTCCGGCATATGAATACTAAATAAACGATAGAATCGAATGCCCGACACCTAGCATGCACACAATTGGGTACACTGAAAAAATCGGGATATTTCTAGTGCAGACAGTGAAAAATCAATTATCTGTTGGCGTACATACTATTAATTCAGTTGCATCTTTAGGTTGGTCTTACTTATAGCATTTTGATACATTTTTCTGATGACTAATACAATTTTTTTTCGGTGTACCTATTTATTTTTATGTGCTTCCTCCTAAACGGGGGCACTAAAAATAAATCGGAGGAACTTGCACTTGGCTCTGCGGCTACCTCAACATAAATTTGTTTATCATTGTGTGGGTGGCTTTGAGTGGTTGTGTGTAATGGATGCATGCAAAAATTGCGTGTTCCTAAAATTAGAGCAAAGTGTGAGCAACAACACAAAGACAAAGGTAAAAGTGACTTGCACAAATTGCTAAACAAAGAAATGGCTATCGTAGTATGCAAGACATACAGAAAAGGGATTTCATTGTTACAATAAAGTCACTAAAAGTAAGATTTATTCGAGGATACAATCAGTTCACAGAAGCCACAACTAGTCAATATTTGTGCTATATTAACTATAGTGGGTAAAGAAACCCATTTTACAGGGCTATTAAAAACCCCCCATGACTAAGCCACTGGGTAAAGACTTTTGCCAGAAAGAAGGGGAATATCAAAGCAAAAGAGACAGACGGTGAGTGGGGAAAACTGCATGCAGTGGAAACATGTGACGCTCGATGACGAATGTTGACAATAACAAACCAGAGAGCGATGAAAAGGGCAAAAGGAAAAGTTATAGAGCACCTATAGCACCCTAAACACCGCAAACCCCCCGCATCATGGCATTGATCACTGCCACTGACCCATTGATAATGCGGAACGGAAGTGCTCCCGATCAGCGATTCTCTGCCTTGCTCTCTTCAGCCTTTGTTTTCACTTTAACTTTTGGTTAGTTGTTTTTGTTTTGAGCTAGTCTGCGTTGCAATCTGAACTTATCATCACTATCACCGACTATGAAATACAAATTTATAATGCAGGCTCGTCTGTTTCGAATTAATCAGCAAATTTAATCAATTTTAATTTAATACGAAATTCAGAGTGAGACAAGCAAGTTCACAATTCAAAACATTGGTTTTAATATTGTAATATAGTCTATTTTGAAAAATTCAAATGTTTAGAAAATTGCATCAATTAATATGGTAATAAATTTAATCTTTAAATTTGTGATTAGATCGATATCAAAGAAAAAGCAGATCATAAGAATTTTGGATAGCAAAACATTTTATTACTCATTCGTAAGTTGACAAGTTTGAGCAAACGTGGCGTATGAGTAATTTTGGCCAGAAATTAAGTTATTCCTTGATTTCGTAGGAATTTTCATTTCTTCATCAGTCGTTCTTGGACTTCGGTTCCCCAATCTTGCAAATATACCCTCAGAACGCTCCACAACACTTTGAGATACATGTGTAAATAAATATAAATGTATGTATGTACATATAGCGCAATCAACAAGCACATGAAATCCCACACTCACGCAAGCGTACACAAATCTAGTATAAATTCTGGCGAAATGTAAAAGCTTCCATTTTGTTATTGTAAGCTAGAGGCGGCAACAAAAACGACAACACACAAAACTCGTCAGTCAGGCGCAAAGCTACAAAAAGCTTCATATTATATATTATCTACAGAGCACAAGCACTACACAAGCCTATATAAATAACTAGAGTCTACGAAGATGGCGACAAAAGCAAATAGACGGAAAACATATGTTGCTCAGATCCAGAGTAGGGGAGAGAGCGAGAGAGCAGGAGAGCGCCCACGCTCTCGCAAAAGCTTATTATTATTTACAAGCGTCGCGTTTTGTTTACAACTCTGCAGATTGCTTTCCTGTATCTGTATGTGTAAGTGAGGCGAGTGGAAAACAAAGGCAACTCTGCGATAAATTATACATTCAAAACAAAATATAAAAAATAAACAGTTTTGACCTTGGGTTTGCTTAAAATTCGTGCTCACTCTTTGGCTCTCTCTTGCTCTCTCTGTCACTTAATTTGTTGATAGCAAGCCACGCTAACAGTATATTTTCTGGAAAGTTAGCTGCTTTCCTCAATAATTGTTAATATTAGTGCATTATTTCATGTTGTGTTGAAATAAACTGGTTCGTCCGATCCAGACATGTGTTCATAATATCGCTTAATTTTAATTTATTTGCGGTTACTTTTTATTTTCATTTCCCTTTCGTTATTCTG
This sequence comes from Drosophila melanogaster, assembly GCF_000001215.4. Lineage (NCBI taxonomy): Eukaryota > Metazoa > Arthropoda > Insecta > Diptera > Drosophilidae > Drosophila > Drosophila melanogaster. Next base: position 24,565,433 of record NT_033777.3, on the reverse strand, counting down.
AATTAGTCACATAACGTGCACATTGGTCACGCCTCAAACTGGAGATGTGTACTTTACCCCCAGAACTGGTATTACCTTCCAAATGCTCTTCACGTGCATCCCACTCGGTTTTAATTAGTTTACATTGCCAGTGGAGAAGATACAGTAGATGTTCCCTAAATAAGCCATCGCTAGGTTCTAATATAGTGGTATATTACCCTTACAGGGGTTTGAGGACCCTAAGAACTTGAAACTTAAAGATACAAATAGTCAGGATATTGTACTTACATATGTATGTATATAGTATATACACTCGGTTTTCTGTCCACAATATCATATGCTTTGGATCAGATGTTCGTCCATTTGCCCCTTTTTTCGCTGGCGTTGCTATCTCCACCAAACATTTCACGTTCATTAACTCGACGTATCGGTGTGTGTGGGGAATTTTTTAATGGTATTATTCATTATATATAAATGTGTGTTTATCTTTTATTGTGCGCTTCTCCAATGTTTGCTTGTCTTCTTCACTTTTTCGTACAATTCCACTTGGGGCCTTTTTTTGTTTCTGCTTTTTTTCGGCAGTCAATGTGTAATAAATTCTTTTTTATTCGCCCCTTTGCGTCTATTTCCATGTTTGATACTCGGTTTGGCGTGTATATATATGAATATATACATATATATAATATATAAGCGCCCCATTCGGGTTTTTGGTTCCTATGTTTTGGTGTTTGGTCGGTTCTCTCCGCATTTTTTTTTTTATTGTTTGGCCTTCAACGCGTTCAGCTACCTTTGACGAATATTAAACAATTTCAAGAGGAAATAGCAATAATGTAAAGCAGCCAGAGATACAAGCATATCACTTAGCAAAAGTAGCATTTGGTCTGGGCTTGCCTTGTATATCGAGAGGCTCCCCCGAAACAGTTCCCACCCCCTTTTTGCCAAACCATGCGAACACATCGTGTGACCTTCACGTCTTCGAACGGGGTATTACAAAGTTCAAATCGAAACTGCCGCATTGGTTAATGTAAAACAGGGGAGACCTTATCATCCGGAATGTGCTCACTTATCGGCTGTAATGGATGAAAGATAAGCCAATCAGGGGGATCACAATAGTGTTTGTTCTGGGTCGATATGCTATTGAATAATATGGGGGTAGCACTCTCGTTTATTGACGTGGCTGAGGGATTCTCTTAAACTATAGGAACTACTTTAGAATCTAAAGTAGATTTGATAACATTAAGCGGTCATTTATGATTATTGGAACTAACAAGCATCTTCAAGATGCATTGAAATCGACCTCACCAAGGCCATTTCCTCGAAATTTCCACAATGCACGGCGCATATTGTACCAAATCCCTTATACTAGATGCAGTTTTCCTTCCTGATTTATGAACATTAAATGGAAAACGAGAATTTTGTATTTTCATGTGTAAACAAACTAATTAATATTTATTATCGAGCCACCAAATGGAAAACAATAGCCGGTTCGGTTTCGCCCCTGAGAGGCCTTTCACCTGACCGAGAAGTGGTGTAGACTGAAAGAATCGAATCAAAACCGAAAATGACTTACTAATTTTGCAAAAAGTTCGCCATTTCTTGTTTCCCCTGCGATCCAGTATTGTTTTGATATTTTTTCTTTCATTTTTTTTTTGTTTTGCTGTTCTATTCGTTGTTTTGATGGGCAAAACAAAACTGTTGATGATTTCTCTGACTTTTTGCTTTCGAAAATTTGTTGTTCACCAAATCAGTTGAAAGTATAGGGTGTCGTCGGTAGGGGAAAAGAGGGGATCAGGCCTATCATTTGTTGTTTTTCCTACCTTTTGGCTCGCCTTAAAATCGGCGATAACCATAACAATAACAAACTTTGAATAGTGTTGAGTTGCCTTTCGGATTTGCAAATTCTTCAGGTTTCAAGAGATTACGTTTATCTGTTTAGTTTTCAGTGGTATACGAAGTTGTTTTGACTTCAGTTTATAAGTCAAAAGGGATAAGATAAATGATATGATGAATAGGGAAAGTCACAGTTCCTAAGAGAGACGACTAACTTAATTTAATCTTATCATGATTACTTAATTTACTCATGTAGCCCTGCCCATTCCCCATCACAACTGATGGAGCATAGCTATGGACAATATGGCAATGGACATATGACAAATATGTTTTTATTTATATTATCTATGCAATCACGTGTTGGTGCCGCCAACTTATGGACACGTGAGCCCATCAATTATAATCTTTTCTTGGGTTCGGCTTTGGCTTTGGTTCCGGCTAGATAGCAGCTGCATATGGGGTGCTTAGCATAAATGCCAACACCATCGGGGAATTGGGCTGAACTTAAAATGACCCATTGGAAAACCAGTAACTAGCCAATGAGATTGGAAGTGAGAATGCTGGCTACCATCAAGGTTGTCTGGTCAATATTAAAGTCATAATATATTCGTTTAATGAGCTGCCGTCTCTGCTTTCAATGCAACTGGTCTGATTCGCATTCGTTTTTCTTACCTACTTTCAGATACTACAAGATAAAGTCGGGCCTGGGCGCCCATCTAGAGAGGGAGAGGAAGAAGTAGCTATAATCCCAGACCACAGCGGGACTGCCCGCCATAGATACAATGACAGAGAATCAGCTGTATCCCATGTCATCGGAGTTCTTTGACACCGGCTCGAACAGCAGCAGCAACACACTTAAATACGATCTGTATTCCCTGGGCTCCACCGTTGTGGGGGCGGCGCTGCCCACGTTGACGATCAACACGGGCTACGGCAGCAGCAGCAGCAACAATAACAACACTAATAACAACAATAACAACAGCAGTAGTCACAGCAGCAGCAGCAACTGCTCCACCAGCACCACAAATACCTGTAATGTAATGCTAAGTACAACGGCCATAACAATACCACGCAGCAGCAACCACAACCAGATCCATCATCATCCGTATCAGCAGTCCGATTTGCAGACACCGCGCCATCATCCCAGTCCTCTACACACGTTGCCCAGCATGACCCATCAGCAAAATCAGCTTCAGCAGCAGCAGCAGCAGCAACACCACAACCAACAGCAGCAGCTGCAGCAATCGCATTTGGCACTGGGAGAGCTTTCAGACTTTGGACTAGATGCACTGGATGCCGCTTCGCTATCGCCCACTCTGCTGCAGGATGTGAGCCTGAGTGCTGTTTCTCCTCTAAGCACCACACTCTACAATGGCAACACCAGTGGAGCAGGCAGCAGCAACGGAATAGGATCCGGCAGTGGTGGCTACTTCACGCCCGACATGTCGCACAGCCTCAGCCTGAATGTGGTCAGTGAGCAGGTTCTGCTGCAGGAAGCCACAACCCCGAATGAGTTGCTCTACGAGATGACACCCAACTCGAATGCCATGTGGAGTGATATCAGCAGTGCCATTATCCATACCAAACACGAGCCATTCAGTCTGGACGATGACTATATCTTTCCCAACGATAAGGCCGAAATACAGGCAGCCGATTTGTCTGACCTTAATGGCGGCGATTTTCTGGATGTGATCGGAAATATAGAGGATTTCTTGCCGCAGACCGCAGTCACTCAAAGTGTCAATTTCCTACTGTCGCCGCAAGCTCAAGGACAGGATGCCCTGGTGGCACCGCCCATGGAACTTTTGCAACAGCAACAACAGAATCACCAGCAGCTGCAGGTCGGCAGCCTGCCGCAGTTGCAAACGCTGCTCACGCTTTCCCAGCAGCAGCAGTCGAACAGTTCCTCCACTAGTCCGTATGAGATCTATCACAGTACGCCCCAAAAGCCGCAGCAGCAACAGCTGTCCGCCAGCTTCTCGCCCGGCAGTCAGGCATCCCAATCGCCATTGACCCCACCGCCGCCACCGCACGCCAATCGACCCCAGTACCAGATGGTTAAGTCGCGCAACATGCAGGAATTGATCAAGAAGGGCTTTCCCATGTCCTCGCCGCCAGAACGCTCGATCCTAAGTCAGTCCGCCGCCTTGAGTCCGGGTGGTAGCAGTGGTTTTGGCAGCTCGGCTTCTGGCAACAGTACAACTACCAGTAATCAGACATCCGGATCAGCCGTGCGCAAATCGTTTGGCTACCAGAGCGCCGTTGAGAACTCCCAGCTGAGTCGCCTCAGCTCGTCGGCTCCGACGCACTTGGGATTGGAGCACATCTGGATGCGGCGGGAGCCACGACAGCATTTACTCTCCACCGGCTCGCTGGCCGAGGCCGAGAGCTTCTCTTCACTGAGCACGGGCAGTGTCTTGTCCCCGGATGGCATTGACTTCTCGCAGGACGATGAGGATGACAATTCGAGTGAGAATAGCGATAACTACGACGATTGTAGCAGCGACAATGGACTCTCTGAGGATGAAGATGAAACGCGTACCTCGACACCAAACCATTTGTCCAGTAGCAAGGGCAAAGAGCGATTTTTCTGGCAGTACAATGTTCAGGCCAAAGGACCCAAGGGAAAGAGACTGGTCTTTCAATCGAAGCTCGAGGATCCTCATGTGCTGAACGAGGTGACAGACCCCGTCTTCAGTCCAACGTGCTCCGTGCGAGGCATTAAGGTGTACAAGGTAAACTGAATGATAATATATTTTAAATTGTTTGTGCTACAATAATTTCCCTTCTTTTAATAAACAGCACAGTGGCAAGGCCCGCAAGGGCGATGGTAACGATTTAACTCCCAATGCCAGGAAGCTGCACAATATTGGCAAGGAACTGGACAAGCTAAGCCGCACCATCAATGACATGACTCCTGTTTCCGAGCTGCCATTCAATGTGCGCCCCAAGTCGCGCAAGGAGAAGAACAAGCTGGCCTCACGCGCCTGTCGCCTGAAGAAGAAGGCGCAGCACGAGGCCAACAAAATTAAGTTGTTCGGCCTTGAAATTGAACACAGTGAGTTCAATGTGAAAGCTGTGGAAATATCTTATAATCCTTCAATTTTCGTTTTATAGAGCGCCTCATGAATGGTATAGCCGAGCTAAAGCAGGCCTTGGTCGTCAAGCATCGCACCAAGAACCTGGGCGAATCCACCGAGGAGGTGGACCAACAAATTGCACGCATTTACGCTACCGCCTCTTGTATGTATAGCTTATCCTACTATAATATTCAATTGTACTAATGTTATATTAATCAAATTTGCAGCTGGAATCCGCATTGCGGGTGGTTCAACGGATTTTGTGAACAAGGTGCTGGAGAATATGCGCGGCGGCATGCCGAATGGAGGCCTCGAGGAGCTGCGTAAATCGTCGTAGACCAAACGAGGACAGAAATGTAAAGCTAACGAACCGCCCATCAAGCCAACTTTTTATCCACACCACCAACAACTGAAACCAATTCTACGACAGGATGACAATTTGATTTTGGAATGGAATCAGTCGAAAAACAGGAAACATTTTCTTGAGCTCGCAATTAGTCGAGAAAATTCTCTATTGAACCTCCTTCCCTCCTCAAAAACACAACGTTCTGTTAAATTGTTCTACATAAGTGATATAATATTGATAACCAAGATATAACTGTGATTCAAAGAGCCTGGGCTTTATATGTTTTGTATGGCAGAAAATTGAAGAAAATATTTTTGACTTTTTCGCGACCACGCCGAAACCGGAAAGCCAGAGCCAAACAAACGTAAACAAAAGAAAAACAAAATTCCTTTTGAAAATGCAACATTAACAAATAGAAAGAAACAAAACAAAACAAACACGTAAAGAAAGAGGCCACTACAAAACTGAAAAGAAAATGTGAAAAATACAAAATTTCGTTTAGCCATTAAGATTGTTAAGAATCAGAGTGTTAGATGTAGATGAGCAAGTGAATTTTGTAGGGCTTTGCTACCAGTTTTACCTGCTTAATGAATAAGGGTAAAACATTCATATGATTGGATTGGAAGAATATATCGGGAATGCTAAAAATTATTGGAGTATAAGTTAAATACAACTGCGATTTATCTGTTTAAGTTTTAAATGCTATATTAACGATGTATAACTTTGGTTCAATGTTTTAGTCATAGGTTTTTACATTTAACTCAATGTGGGGAGAGAGCTTTTAAATAGATCATACGAACCTACATATTACATTTATCGGTTATTATAATTGTTTTGGCCCTCTCATCCAATATATACATATTTTATGGTCCTAGGTTGTCTTTTTTAAGTTTTCCATTTTGTTAAAGAAAGTTCGATTGTTTCCAAATGAGAATGTTTTGCGAAACTTTATTAATTTACTTAAATGCTATAACTATCTATACATATACATATACATACATACATGCGTGGTGATATAATTTTAATTTTTCTTTTTATGCTTTTATTTCTTGGTGTTAACCGTAGGATTCAATATGCTTGAACTCTACAACTGAGAATGAAATAATTTTAAGTTTTTCTATTATCCATACGATTTGCTTATGCTTATGAAATACCTTCAATATAAATTATAATTTATTAATTTTTAGGCACACATGAAAACATTTTCAAGGCTTCAGTTTTTATCTTTCACTTGCGGGCTACTCAAAAAACAAAAAAAAAAAAATATAAGAAAAAACACCAAACAAAAAAGTAATACAACTTTGAGTTTTATTCTAATTTGCATTATCAAAATGAATACTTTTGCTCTGCTTCGATGCTAATTTTGTGATATTTGTATTCAAATTTTCTTTGTTGTGTAGTTCTTTGGGGCGGGATCCTCCTATTTTGGGTTATATTTTCCATTTACTATTTGTAGCCTTTCTTACTGCTATTTGTTGCTTAACGTGTTGTGTTCAATTGATATCAAAAGAATTAACTTTCGAAAGAAAAAAGTACATTCTAACTGAGGGAAATGGAAAGAAAACGAGAACGAGAACGAAAATACAAATTACAAAAGTGATTCAAGTTAAAAACTTAGAACTTAGGCACTCGTATCACCCACAGCGATGAACACGTGGACATAACAAATTGTAGTTGTTAACATAGGCTTAAACAAATATATAATAGGAACCGATTGAGCGCACATACATTATACATCGACACACTAAATTGGCCATCAGTTTTAACGGTTTTCAAATTCATGTCTTGGGAGCTAACTCATTACATAAGTGATAAGAATTCAAAATTACAATCTAGTTACTTTAGAAACACACCGGGCAAGCGGATATCCCACATACACATCCACATCCACACACAAAGTACAAGCGCAAGCAAAAATACAGAATATGTATGATCGATCTATGCATATATCATAATTAAGTCAGGTTGCTTAGGTTTTAGAATGGCTTTGTGTAAAAAGTACCGAGTAAAGCAAACAGAATTCAAGGCGAAGCAGCATTGAAATAAGCACGACAGTTCCTCAGTGTTTAATATTGTATAATAAACATATTAAATATATATTTAAAACAAAAAATGTATACCTAAATGTTACGGATATTGTAAATGTGTGTGCTTTATATAAATGTGCTTCAGAGAAAACAACTTTTATATACATAACGAATCTAAGCAAACTACCTCAAAACACGTTGGAAATGAAGTTCAAGATTCATATTCGATGGAGAAGCAAAAGAATTACAATTTGAAAGTAAATATAATTTATATAATAATATGAAAAAAAAAACCAAGAGCCTGATTCATGTGTCCATTTAAAGCATATATACATATATATATATATCTATATTAATAACAGTGCATAATTATGTATTTTCAAATTCTTTAAATTAGGTATAATACAAAAAAAATTCAAATTAGATAGTTGATGCGCTCGACAAAGCCACGAAGATCAGACAACGAAAGTCCTCTTGGCGAGTGCATTACCAGAACCAAAAATTGAAAACAAAATGAAAAAGGTTTAAAAAGTCCAAGATGGAACAATTGAAACAATACCAGAATATTAATAAACAATGATGAAAACAAAAACAACTGTGTTGAAAATTAAAAATTTTGTATGCATACGCATTAAGCGAACATTAAAAAGATGTGAAAACATAACTATTATGTCTAAATAAACACACGTCAGATGTATGTACGTCAACGGAAAACCATTGTCTATATATTACAATTACTAAATACATACCAAATTGAATACATATTGATGAAAAATAATAAATACTGGCGAAAGCAAAAAAACGAAACATTTTTATTTTATTGAACAACTCTCAGGCTCCAGGTAGGCAAAAAAATGTGGAACGCTTCACGATTTTGCGTGTCATCCTTGCGCAGGGGCCATGCTAATCTTCTCTGTATCGTTCCAATTTTAGTATATGTTCTGCCGAAGCAAGAACGACGTTAAATTGAAAATAGGTCTATATATACGAACTGAGTCTGGAAAAAGAAGTTGAGAATTATAAAAAGTAGTGAGCACTGGCGCCCTCTCTGCTTGGCGAGCTAACCTTTTCGCCTCTTGGCTGAGTAGGTGGCGTTTCATTCTACTCTGTAAAATTAATGTAGAATTGAAACACTATGGTCAAAAAATACTTAGGGGCATAAGTTATAAAACGTATGAAATGAATTTTTATCAACCTGGGCTATTCAAAAATTTTCGAATTATTTTATGTATTTTTTTTAATCGTTTTTCATTATAGGTTAAAATACACTTTAAAAGGAATTCTTTCCTGTAAAATAAATATAAATAAATATGCTTTATTGACAGAAAATTTGATGTTTTTGTATTTGAGTAGGAGCAATCACAGGTGAGCAAAAAAATGTGGAACGCTTCACGATTTTGCGTGTCATCCTTGCGCAGGGGCCATGCTAATCTTCTCTGTATCGTTCCAATTTTAGTATATGTTCTGCCGAAGCAAGAACGAAGTATTGAGGAAAACATACCTATATAAATGATCAACATCAGGAAAGAGCAGTTGAGAATTATAAGAATTGGCAAATGGTCTTAAGAACCCTCTGCTTAAGATTTTCAAAATTTCCTTTAGAATCAAAGTGTCCTATTGTTCGTTTGTTGAAAACACAGTTCGATTTATTGACTATAATAAATTGATAGTTTTAAATATAGAGGCACGACTAAGAGAGTTTGGTTTTGTTTTGGTTAGGGACCAAAAAAAGTATACATAACGAATAAAAAAGGATTTAAGTGCAAATGGTAAAAAAGTGTCGAGTTTTTCTTGAGTTGATTGTGCTGTAATGAGACTCTGCATTCGGCATTTGACTCGGCTTTTCCTACTCGTGCCGTATTTCAGGCTGCAAGTCGAACCAAGAATTCAAGCCAGTTTGTGTGGTTATCTCGGCATCATCCAGAGGAATTTTCAGCTGAAAGAAGAGAACATATAAAACGATTGTAGATGTGACAAAAAAATGTGGAACGCTTCACGATTTTGCGTGTCATCCTTGCGCAGGGGCCATGCTAATCTTCTCTGTATCGTTCCAATTTTAGTATATGTTCTGCCGAAGCAAGAACGAAGTTCACCCGGATATCTTTCCTATATATACTGTACTCTTGCAGAATATGTACTTGGGAATCATAAGGATGCGAAGGACGTACGCGCTGTGTCTGTAACTAAGGGGTTGCTTTCGGGTACCTACCATGCCAATGATGGGACTACCGCCGGATAGGAATCCCTTTTGGGTGCACACCGTCACCTCCAGTTCCGTCTGCCTGAGTTCGGCAATGGAAATCAGGTACTCAAAGGATGCATCGTAGACGGGGTTGCAGTTGTCCTTGATCACGCTCGTCTTGCGTTTCGACTCCTTGGTGCGTCCAGGCAACAGATACAGCTTAACATACGGATCGGGGATATTGCTGGGATCGCGAAGTGGTATCTTCTGGATTTTGTGTATGGTCACGTCTAGTTTTTGACGCTGGGCGCTGTAGCGGATCGACAACTGCATTCGTCCAAGGCCATGTTCGCCGGGTGAGGAGGTGGAGTCTGGAAAGCGGTGGGTCAGCACAGAGGTGGCCAGCTCGCTGATGGGTTTTTCGCTGGAGGTGGAGGCCGACATGGCCGGGGAGATTTTCGTAGCCGCCACAGGATCTTCTTCACTGATGGGCGATTCGGCGGACAAACGCTTGCTGGATGCCTGAGATTCCTAAAAGCAATGGCAAATTAGATTCAATTAAAACAAAAATTGTTTATATAACAAAGTAAAAGAAAAAAAAAAAGAATCACAGATTCTCCCCGACGGGGAATTGAACCCCGGTCTCCCGCGTGACAGGCGGGGATACTAACCACTATACTATCGAGGACGTTGAAAATATTCGAGCAAAAACTAATTCTTATAGAGGATGTGGTCGTAGTTAGTTTCTGTATGGTTCTGAAAGGACCTATCTTTGTAACTTTTTATGAGATTCTCTATAGTCACATTCTACGTAATTCTGCAAGTTTATCGTTGAGTTGTGGAAAACTGAACTCACCTTAAATGCTGGAGGAGAAACTGCAGCAACATCTGGTGTTTTCACGGAACTGCTGCGCGTGAGCGCTGCCACTTGCTCCAAGGCATCCGAATCCTTGTCAATCTCGCCGGGCTTCAAAATGCGCAGCGATAGCGACATATAGAGCTTCGATTCCGGTCCAGACTTCTGGAGTTGGAATGGCTGCTGTATAACCTCCATATTGAATTGCTTCAGCAGCGTGCTGAGTGTATAGGTATATTGGCCAATGTCGTTTCCTGTCTTCTGGTCGTAGATCTTGATGTTCAGACTCTCGTTGTCGGGATTGCTGACCAGGAAGGTGAAGCCCTGCTCCCAAACGGGAGAATCATCTCGCATTATCATGGCAGTCTGCTGTTTTTGCTTGTTCACGCTGCACACCAGATAGGGATCGGGTTTGGAGCTGGATCGAGCTTGCTAGAAGTGGATATTTCATTTAATTGATTTATTTATTAATTCATTTCCAATCAAGCCCACCTTCAAATGCCTGGCTGAATCGATGAATACACTGAGTACCGCCGAACTCATGCTGGTCACGCGTAGGAGTTGCGTTTCCAGCAAAATCTGTTGCAGATCATTGGGATCGGCAGTGAGTTTGTACCATTGCAGGCGGACATGCAGAAGTCCATGCTTGGCATCTTCCAAGGTGAGCCACTATATATTATGAAACATATTATTTTCATACGTGTAAATGCGAGAGTTCTAATTACTTACACTATCCACAACGCCTTTCTTGATCACGCTGGCAATATCGATGCTGGCTCTATTTTGGGTAGTTAAAAAGTTAAATTAGTTCACGGCAAATATGATTTTAAATCAAAAGAAAAAAAAAAAGAAAATAACAAGAACAAGAAAATGACAACTTCTCAACGGGTTCCCTTGAAATTCAAGCTATTTGAGGGCATCTCGTTCTGAGTTCTTGTTGGGTTAAGTTATTGGGGCAAGTGTGTGTCCGTTTTTCTTGTATGTTCTTGTGGATGAGTTCGTTGGTGTTCAATCAATTAATCGATCAATCAATCAAATAGATGGTTGCCTAACCTGCCGAGCGACTCGTCATCACTAGTACGGTCCCAGTCAAAAAGTCTGAGCACGAGTATGGCATGCTGCGAGACCTCGACCACAGCCTGCTCCATTCATCGTTCGAATCAAAAGCAAGTTAAAAGACATTTTTCGCATTATTATTGGTTAGTTCCAGCGCAAAGTCTACACAAACTACGGTCCAAATGTGGGTGGATTATTTACAGGATCGAATCTAACTACTTGTACAAAATATTTGTCATTGGCATGCCGGTGATTCTGGTTTCATTCATTGTGTGTCTGTGGTACAAAGTGCTCCAGCTTTTGCTTGTGATTCAAAAACATGTGTCAAAAGGGCATGCAGATTAGTTTTGAATCGAGTCATGTTAGGTCGGCATGGCGAAAGTGTTGAGATTTTCTTATTAATCAAATTTACTTCAGCATAGTATAATAAACTCAAATGGTAACTACAGTTTAAATGATACTAAAATACCAATCAAACTAATTGATGATTGTTAACATAATTCAAACATTAGGTTATGTGAAACAATAAGTAAACACAATTCAAATGCTATTTGTTTAATCAAACTATTGGGGTCACGAAAACCACTTCAATTGGCCAATTTCTCATCACTTCGCTGTGTACGTTTTTTTTTTATTTTTTTTTGTGCTTGTTAGTAAACGTATTCAGAAGATAAATGAAAATCAAGAGATACAAAAAAAAAAACGAAGATAGAACAAACAAATGCAGTTTCATGCGGCAATACAACCTGCCCAATACATCATCGCTCTGTACACCTGGCATAGTCTGATCATAGTCCCACAAAGAAAACCCAATATAGTGACCAATGGTGGTAAAAATACACGCCTAGAAAAACGAAAGTGTGTGAGTGTGTTTCCTGCGGTGGCAGAGAAAGTAGGCAAATCCATAGAGCAAAGCGAAACGGAACGAAACGAAACTCAAGGATATATAGTCAGTCACTTCTCAGTCACTTCATGCAAAAACGAGCTCTCAACAAGGATTACTCACTGGGGATTTTCAAGAAGGATTTTTGGGGTGGAGTGTGTTGGTGGTGTTGTGTTAACTCAACAAAAAGTGAAATGATAATATTGCTTACCTGCCCAGGTTCTCGTCTTTCTTGGAATCGTCCGAGTCCTTCAATTGAATCTCGACAAATTGACCCATTTCAATAAAAACAGTAGCCTGCGTTCAGGCGCCAAACAAAGTAATCGAGTGATGATAAAGGAATGAAAAATCAAAATGGAAAATAACACAAGGGCAAAACAACGAACTATTATGCAATAAATCGGTGGTTTTTTTTTGTGTTGGATTGTTTCATGCAGCAATCAATCGACAACATCGGCAGACTACAAAAAGCAAGGCAAGAAGCGCAGGGGATCCCACGGCGGGGAATCCCCGCAGGAATCAGCCAAGGAATACGTACCTCACACCAATAGTCCCACTTGGGATTCACATTGTTATCAATGATCTGGGTCTTGAACTCCTGGGCGCCCACATTGATGATGGCATAGGGATCCGACTTGCCTTTGCCCAGCACACTGATGTCCTTCTTCATCAGATCCTTGGCCTCGACCACGTGAATGCGCAGGATGCCCTGAAAATTGCCATCCATATATAAAAAAAAGATTGATATTAATAGTCATTGTGGACCCACCTCTGGTTCGGGCATCTTGAGGGCCACCGCCGAAACCTCTTCGCTGAGTGAAATGGGCAGTTTGTTTGGCAACACCATCACATTGCCAATCTGCTCCACGATGATCCTACGCAGCAAGTCACTCAGACCCGGCATGTCCATAAAATCAATCACACCCACCAAATTGAAATCGATATTCGGATTGTTCAGGAAGAAGATCTGCAGACCGCCCACCAGTGGCATCGATCGGATCAGTGGCTTCATCACCACTCGCACCCAGCCATGGATCTGAAAATCCTTGATGCCACCCTTCATACCACCCAAATAGAAATTGATGTCGCAATCGCTGGCATAAAACAGATCCAGATCCATAATGATCTCGTTGCGATCCACGTTCTTATCGTAGATCTTCACACCGCCGATCCGCGGTGGAATGGTGCCCAGAATAATGCGATCGAACCGAAAGCCATGCATCTTGTAGTTGGCCAGAGCTAAAGCCACATTGGGTTCGATGGTTTCCTTTACCAAGGTGCGTGCAAAGTGATTGGCATTGGGCCACACTTGTTTCAAGATCTGGCAAAAGGATAACAGATAGGATTCATTCATATGGTAACTGAAACCAAATCCCACTCACCTTATTCAACCACTCGCAGCGCTCCACATCGGGAAAGTAGACCCACGCGGGCAGCTCGTCGATTCTGGCCAGGATTACGTCCTTCTCGGACGCCAAAGCCGAGGCCTTGGCAATGTCGCGCTTCTTCTCCGACGTCTTGGCCAACTGGTCGCGTGCCACCGAGAGGATGACCGGCGCTATCAACCAGGCCACCGACCAGCCCATGTAACCCACCAGATAAATGGATCCCACAATGGCCACCTTCTTGCCCAGCGTGTAGAACACGGAGAAAATGCTGTTATCATCGCTTACGGATTTTGTGGCCACAATTGAGTTTCCATTTGTCGTCTGCGTGGGCGGTGTACCATTGCCGGTGGGCGTGGTCGGCGTTACCACTGGGGATTCGTTCATTTTTTTAACCTCCACCAGTGGCACAAAAGGTTCGGTCTCCGTGGGATCGGGTGGGATGGTGAACTCCGCCAAGGGCACCGATGGACTGTTATCGCTGCAAGAATTCAAATGTACACATTCCATGAGCATCTTGTCCAGATATTTCCGATACTAAAGCTCTCTGGGCAGCTGACTCATTAGCGTTTGCCGGCTAAGATGCCGGCATCGAACTCAATGCTCATGATTGCGATGATGTCATACTATATTGTGCTATTAGCTAGAAATGTGATCTTGAAATGCCTCACCGACTATCCACGATTCATAATTATAGTATACAAAACGTTTATGAACACTTCGTTTGTTTACTTAGCTTAATTTTTCACTTCTTCAATACACTCTCGCATTGCTCATACGCCATGTGGGTGGGGTAAATTGACACAGTTTTACGACTTTTCTGATGGTGCTCAACCACCCACCGCGTTACCTGTTGAGTGGGATACACAAAATAGCTTTCATTTCGGACGAGGGAAGACCAACTTTGTTGGCAAGTTTGCTTATCACAAAGGAAAAGGTATAAAGGTATTGAGTTACCCATTTAAACTTTGAAAAAGAAAACTTATTTCCTTTCGTTTTTTTTATGGTAAGCTCTATATTTGTCCCATTTTTTAAGCGAAATTAATTTGAAAGCATTTAATAGTTTCTTTGTAAATAAGTAAATAACTCTTGATATTATATTCTCTCTCTCCTGAACTTTCCACAGTTTTCCGACTGTTTGTTTCACGTTTTCCACCCAAACTTTTCTTTTATTTTCGCGTCTGCCTTAATTATTCAACGCTTAGCAGCAGCTGTTGACTTTATTCAAATTTCCCAGAATATATCTCATTGTTTACCTTTCATTCTTTTTCATGCGTTAGCTTTGGGGACTCATTATAATATAGCCGTAATTTTCTTTTTGCAGGTCATACAATTTTCATGTGCAACCTTGACTTGAGTAATCGTACAAAACCAAACTTTTCAAGAGATTTACAACCTCAGCATTTCAGCATTTCAGCATTTCACGCTTTTCAACGCTTTGTTAGCTGCTAACAACAAAGGCGCCCAGAAAATGTTCACTAAGCCCGATTCTTGGAGTGACCAAATGGGGAGGTAGGATTTTCCTGCTCCGAAAAGGGGAGAGAGGGACACCCTCTCCGGTTACGAGCTTTGCTAATTCAACTTTAACTGCTGGGGAATTGTTACATCTCGTTCTGAGCTGATGGGCACCTGTTGAATAGCCAGCCACCAGGCAGCCTTCTGCCCCCCAAAATGGGGCATCCCAATGAGGTAAATATATGTAGAGCGAAGAGTGAAACCCGAAAACCGAATACGAGAGAGGGACTTAATTCTAGACTGGCTGCCAAAGCTTGTCTGCCTTCGAAAATGATGATGGGGAGACTACTTCCCATTGCCAAGAACTTGAACCGAACACGGTTTTATTGTTTTTTTTATTTTTATTTTTTTGTTTTGCTCAAACTCAGTTTTTGTTATTTTTTTGGTTGCTCTTCAGGTTTCTTGGCGATGACGTAGTCGTGGCTTGTGAATGTTTGGAATACTTGAGTGAGTAGCGAGTGAGTATGTCGCTTGTGTCGTGTAAATGTGCTTAAATAAATGATAAATAAATAAATTAATTGTGGCATCACCTCATCGTTTGGGTTCTGCTCTCACTTGGTGTTGTGTTTGTTTTTTATGATTTTTCGGTTTGGAAAAACTTTGTGTGCATCTGAAATAAAGATTTCGTTATCAATTAAATGTGCAGCCATCAAGATGGTTTTATGCATAAATTAAAATAGATTCAAGTCGAGTTTGTGGGTTTTTAAACCCTGTACGCTTGCATTTAATCATATTTCATATCAAAAGTTTCCGATTTTGGCTTTTCTATAAATAGAAATCTTTCTCTTTCTGCATTTCTGTACTGGTTTTCATAACGTAAACACTTCGAATAGAACATTTTTAGCCTTTGCAATTAATTGAAAAATTATGCATTTCTTTGTACATATTTAGATAGCTGGTCGGAGCTAAAATTCCTTTCATTAAATATTTACACACACAAAAACCACACCGAACGGAAAGCCAACTAAATACGTATTTATACATATATATATTGAGGGGCGAATATATAGCTGAGGACGCCGCGAATGTTTTTTTTTTTTGTATATTTTTATCAAGTTCTATATTTTGCAGTAAACAAATGAGTTTTAAAAAAAAAAAAAAACGAATTTCGATTACACATTGTAGAAAAACGGGAAATAAACTGATTATACGCACCGAGAGAACGGAACGAATTCGTAATAGACCTGATTACTTCACTTCAGTATATTTAATTTTCGAAATGCTGTAATAAACGGAGCGAATTCAGCGTCTTTTCATTGTGAGCGGCGTTTCGGAACTAAATTGAATTGAATTCAATTCTCGTAGCCCCAGCCACTAGAAGAATCTCTCGACTTTGAGTCAAAGCTCGCCTATTTGAGTGGAAGCTACATTGCCGCAGCAGCCAACAGAAGCACCAGCAGCACTGCGGGATCCTTGGCGCCATGGTTTCCCATTCGCTGTGTCCTGGACGGAGGCACTGTACAGCAAGGTTGCGCACACAAAAGGACCTCTTTGTGCGACTATTAATCTGAATATTAATGAAGAGCTTAGTGCTTCTGTACAGCCGCAATCAGAGAAAACTTAAGCTGCATGCATGCGTAATTCGATTGGCAAGAAGTGCAAGGATTCATTATGATTTATGTTAGAAAATGTTTAAATTTTAGGTATACAAATTATAGAAAGTAATATGATTTGCATGCCAATGTTCATATTTACTAAAATAGGTATTACCTACGTAATTTTATGTAATCATTTGTGTTTGATGATCGGTTTTCCACTCATTGGTTGACCAGTGTAATCGAATTGATTGTCCTTCGTCCTGGGTCAAGTGGTAATTGTTGTTGTTAGTCGCCTGCTAATTTTTTTTGCTGCCCGACTCACTTGTAAATGAGATAAAATCTACGCTGTGTTGTTGGGTAATTAGCAAAACAGTTTGAGAGCCACTGCCGGATGACGCACACGGGCGTAATAAACCCGGTTAAGTGAGCAGCCATGAATAAGGATTAAGCGGCATTTTTTTTGGTTTTTTTTTTGGTTTGTTTGCTTGCCGCCTTGTTGCTCGATTCCGCTCTGTTTTTCATAAATATCAAATGGCTGCGTAACACATGGCGTATGTGTAATAATCATGCCATATGCATTTTTAATGCATCGATGTGAAATCGAAAGTTAAACAATGGGCGTGAGCGAATTGAGTTGGTGCTGCCGCACGAAAAAAGCGCAAAATCAAAAGCAAACAAAGTGTGTCCGGTAGGTAGAGCGTACTTGAACATGGCCTTCAACACTCAACACCCACACTTGTCCATAGCCACCCATGCACGCACACCGTTGCACACATTGTCTGGCTGCAGGACATGCAGGAGAGCAGAAGAACTCCGCCGAAGGACAATGGCAGCTGGCAGGCAAATGGAGTCAGCGGATGTCGGATGTGAATCCCTGCGTCCGCACACACTAAGAAAATATATAAGCGAAATTCCGCAAATTTCCTGCGATTAAAATAGCCCAGGGTCGCATTATATGATTTAAAGGATCTAAAAATATCCTATTGATGTTTTGTGCACAACATTATTTTATATGTGATAATCACATAATATTCAAGCAAATGTTTTAACTTTATTATTATTTGATTGGTTTTTATTTAGTTGTCCGATTTATCCTCTGTGTATTTGGTAATCAAGCGGATGTTAGTTGCTCCTTTCCGGTGAAACAAACATACGTATTCTCATATTCCCGATTAATGACACAATGAAGCCTGAGGGAAATTTCGAGAATATACACACACACTCTCATCCTGTATCCTTTTAAATGAAGTAACATAACACACACACACCAACATGTGGCTGCCATTTAATTGCCCCTAAATATTTTATTCGACCTTCTCTGATTTGCCTCTAACTCATGTGAGTTCCTTCGAGGTTTTTCAACTTTGAACCTACTTTTCGGGAATGGGGGCGTGACGGCGGGGGGGGGGGGTGGCTGGCCGTAAAACTTTCGCACCGCCAACGTGCCATAAAACTTAATTCAAAACTAAACTGAGACAATTCCCGGGCGATAATCGAGGTCGCACGATGTCGACGCCTTGACTTTATTGAACGAACAATGTAAACAATTGGGAATATTCTACTTTTTGTACTGTTTTGAATTTGCAAGAAAATTGCGTCACATCGACTTTGATTTATGGAGCGACGCCAGTCGAGCAAAACGATGGAAACCTGGGAGACCTGGTCCACTGAAGGTAACGTTGATGGTGTGCAGCAGGTCAAGCAGACACTGAGACACAGTGAAAATATTATATAAACATTTGTGTTTTTTTTTACAGAAATTTATTGTATGATCAAGATTATTTGGGTATATCACATTAAACAGTATTTAATTATATGATATGCTCATGAATTATTTTTTCATAAATTAACTCTGATTTTTATAAGTGCAACGGAAGCAGCATTGATTGCAGTACAAATCTCTTAGATACATTTAAGGGAAACATTAAAGGAGGTCAGAATCGAATTACAGCCAATGCTGATTCAAGGCTCCACAGCTGGCAATTCAATCAGAAAACAAGCAATTTAAACTTGCTTCAACATTGTTGAATTTTATGCAGTGCTTTTTCCATGAATTTCGAGTAAACATTCTAATCACTCGTGTGGAACTCGGGCGAACACGTTTTAGCCATTTCATCATGGCTCAGGTAAATGTTTTTGGGGAGGATCCTTCTTAAAGCGTTCCTTTCTCGCCAGGCATGTCAAACTTTTTCCTTTTGACTACGTGTGGTTAGCCAAAAAGAGAGATTTAGCCAAGTTGTTATATGCAGATGATGTTAACGTAAAGCGGCCTCAGGGAAACATATAAAATAACTGACATGGGAGCCGGGCAAACAGGCGGACTGCAAATGAAAGTTTCGCCAACCCATTAAATTATTCTCCATTCGAGGCGTGTTTCAGACTTTGTGTTTTTGCTCCGTAATCCGAATCCATTATTGGGCTTTAATATCGGTCGCCGGACTGACCGCAAATGGGTATCTAACTAAGTACGATGTGAATGAATGCCTTTTGCCCTATGAATTATACACAAGTTTGTTTCTATTTTTTGTGAACTGGCTGTTGGCCCGAAATGCCGACAGTCCTCGATTCCCATACCAAAGTGAAGAAACACGCACGGAAATCGTTGATTGCGGCAATAAAAAGAAAAAAACAATGGCAACCAAAAAGGCGGCCGATTATTAATGGGGCTTGGTCGGTTCAAAGGATACAATGTCAAGGATTGTTTGAGAAAAACCCAGCAGTGGGAAACTAGTTTCGAATATACAACTTCCGTTTAAGGATTTGGAATTCATGGCTCATAAAACGAAGAGTTTCACACGTTTTATAGTGCGATTGTATTGTTCAATTGTAATACTTAAATCTTTAAAACCACCTGCCTGAATTTCACTGTAAAAACTTTCAAACTATCCTTGCATTTTAAGCCACTTCCTGCTGGTATGTGGATCACACATTTAGTCTGAGCACGGAGTGTTAATCTATCTGTCTAATTAAAATATTTGTTTAATTATACGGGCACGAGAATTCCGAGGGAATTTCAGCCAGTTCCATTCCCCAGTGCATATAAAGCGTTCCACTTTGGGGGGAACAACTTAACCCAAGCGCAAATCCTAAACTTTTTCCCTCGCCTGACTCGTCGTCACCAGCTGCAAGGATATCTGAGTGTCAGTGTGTTTGTGACTAACCACAACCACAGGACCGGAGACGCCTTAATGTGTCCACATTTTAATTACCCTTGATGTCGAGTGCGAAAGCCTGCCACCGAAAAGTGAAAGGATAAACAACAGCAACAACAGTGGAGCAGCAAAAAAAAAAAACAAAATAATAACAGTTGAAGGCTTCATGGAAACGCGCTGGCTTTCATAAATATTTCAAATGCCTACCAAAGTCAACCCTTCTTCTCTGACAGCTCTTTCTGTCACTTGACACACTGCGTTTTGTACTTGTTTTTTTTTTTTTTTTGTGGAAGTTTCCTTTGGCCAACGCTGCGTATGTGTAATTTACATGCTCCAAGTTGAATGAAACCAATGGGAGCGTCTCTAGAGTAGCGATAAGAGCGCCAAACCTTTTCGCAGGTGAACTTGGGGCAGTCGCCACTTAGGACTTTTGCATTTTTAATGTTACACACAAAAAAAAACCATAAACTAGCAAAACTTACATTTTGCTAATGGCTGTGAATGATTTTAAGCTTGCCCTTATTTGATAGCTTACCTTAGGACGGTTTACTTATGTTTAACTTTCTTCACTTGAACGGCAAAAAAATTAAAGAGTTCATAGTTGTCAAAGGACATTTACAGTGGTCTCATTTTCCACTAAGCCTTTGCCCAGTTTTAGAGTCACTGGTCCTTTTTGCAAACAATGTCAATGGGTTACCAAAAATAAAATTCAATTGTGCGGCCCCTTTGTAGTAATGTTTCCTTTCTTTTATTACGCTTTTTTCAGCTGCCCGGCACACAAGTTTCTGTATTGATTCGGAAAAGTCGCGCGCAAATTTCCTCCGCAGGCTTTTGGAAAACCATCCGCTGGACTTTTCACATTAACCGTGCTGAGCGTTCCGTTGTACGCGAGTCGCACAACTGAAAGTGCGCTAACTGAAAGCGAAATTCTATTGCCTTCGCAATATCACTCATACGCAGTGTTTGACCTACATCCTGTAACAAGGTTTTCAAGAGCGCAATTGAGTGAAAGAGCGAGCTTTGTTGTTTACGTTCTCAGCTATTTTTGGCGCCAAAATAGAACAACTGTTGCGGTGCGTGTTTACACAAATTGAGAGGGGGTTTTGGGGGGGTATGTGGCTAAGGACATAAAATGTTGTGCAGCTGTATTAATAAGTCCTTATAACTGACATTATATATGTATATAATTTATAATTATATACATAATTTCATTAAATATTTAGGTTACCATTACATAATGTTTCATGTTTAAATTATATACAAAAAAATCAAATCAAATGTATTCAGAATCAAATGATTTGCTCAACAATTTATATTTAACATAATTATACATTTCATATTGAAAGCTTTATTGTTTTTTACATTTCAGAAGCTTTTGTTCTCTCCCAAAAAAGAGAGGAAAGCAAGACCGCGTAAAATTTCGTAAAAATGGAAGTGACAAAATATGAGAAATTATGTCCAATTGGACAAAAAATGGATTGAGCACATGTTCTATCATATGAGAATGAGATTGCAATTCCAATTGTAACTCAAATTGACTAATATCTGAAATGTTTAAAAAATTAGACAAAAATATATGTACTAAATGGTAGTATTGTAAACTACTTAAAAATCACGGGGAACTTGTTGCGTTCGCTATCGAAAGCTTACCATCTCTATTGACTGTAGCCATAAGCTTGTTTGTTTTGTATTTCATTCGGTCCCGAACTTTTGAAGGAGGAGGTCGTTTATGGAGCACACGGTTGCGCATTCGTTGGTCCGTTTGTGCGAGTGTGCGTGAGTCGGCGTTTTGTGCTTGTGTTCGTACTATTTCTGCACGTGCTGCTCCGTTGCGACCAATTCGGGTGATACAATAATAATAATAGAGCACAGTAGTGTGAACCAATTTATGCTCTGATAGCACAAGTAAGTGTAATTCGAGTGATTAAATCTAACGGTGAATTGTTAAATTTGGAAGTCAGTACATTCGCGTAATAAGTGTCGTATGTATGTACATGTGTACATCCGATTTGCATGATTGTGTGCGCTTTTGGCTCTTTGTTTTCGATGGTCGCCTGGGTGCTCAATGTGCTGTTATGTCTGCGTCTGCTGTAATTCTCCTCCGCGTTTACGTCATAAACCGTTATTAAAATTAGTTCCTACCATTACGGAATACTTTCCAATGTGTAAGGCGGCACTGAAAGCGATTGGAATGCCGGTTTTCTAGCAAACAACCACTTGTTTGCCCGTGAGGTCGCTTACCGATTGGCCCAGTGCTCTTACATATATACACATGTAAATATATACAGTAGGACTTCAATAACATGGATTATCATATTTTATTAACAAAGAAATATATTCCAATTGATTAGATAAATTTCAAAGCCCTTAAAAATTCGATACGTTTTTCCGCCTGAAATCATAATTACTAACCGACCGAGTCCCACCATTTAATGTTTCACTGTAACAGACTTGCCGATACCGGTAAAAATAAATTAATCACTGGTTTACAATCTGTTCGTTATGCGCCTGTCTGTGTTTATTGAGCGCGTTCATAAATTAGATTTCGTTGGAAATATTTATGAAACCTAAAGCGCTGAATTGGTTGTCACAGTTGTTGCTTACAAAACTCGTTCTAAACAATTGAAACAGCATTAAAATTCCGCATGTCGCTGAAATAATTGCAATACTTAATTCTAAGTCATAGCAAAGATAGCGGGGCTAATAAAAATCACCGCCTTTTCTAGCTGATATGAAAATCGGCTATAGTGGGTAAACTTTGAAAAACCGAAAACATTGGGTTTAAGTAGTCTTAATTGTTTTAATCGAAATGGGAAGATGTACAGCACGTTTTTCTATCTATTTACGTAAATTCATTGGCGTCGTATGGGCTTGCGCCCATACAATTTAAATCTATTACTTTGAAAAGGGGAGCGGCATTGAAATGGCGTTGGAACTGAACTTTGTGAGTGCTTTAATGCTATTTCACAATGAGCAACTGAGCAGCATGAAAATTTCCCGGTCAACAACTCCACTACAACTACAAACATGTGAAGTTTAATCGAAAAGTTATAATTTGAAAAGTGAAATTTCCGCTTGTAGCAAGTAGGTCAAAATAATTTCGCCTGGCTTATAGCCTCAACGCCAAAAACATCCGTGGTTATAAAAAGAAATATGTACATATGTACGTGTCCAAACACCGGTATAGCTTATCTGGGAAGGTCTCTGGACTTTTGCTTGCCAATTAATAAACATTATGATTATTGTCATACAAAGATGAGCAAGTATCGAGTTGGGGGGCTCCAAATGCGTTTTGATTTACGTTCCCCGTGTCGCCTGCTATCAGTTACAGACAAAGCAAATAGCAATCATAGACATTAAGCTAACGACCGATATCGTGTGACTGACCCTCGTAAGTCTATGCTGAGCAAAGTTCAATCCACGCATCCTGGGATTCTTCATACAATCGCAGTTAGTTCATAAAATTTATCTAAATAGGGGTTGTCTACTAAAACTAACTAACAATTTTAAAACTAACTTCGTTTCTAGTCACACGTAGACCTTATCAGTCACGAAAAGACTATAGTTTATGGTCGTCTATTGAAAATATCAGGAACGTATGTGTTTTTCCTCCAGTTACATATTTTCATATAGTAGTTAGTAAGATATAGTTATATAGACAGTAGTACTTTTGCTTTAGACTACTCTTTATTGGTCAAGGTCTTTGCTGATAAGAAAGTAGCTCTTCCTAGACTAGTCTTCTAGCAATCAACTAGTTTTATACTACATACAAACATGATAAAGAATGCGGGCGATACAGTATACATTGGTTATTTGAAAGTCATAGATATTATATATTTTTTTTTTAAATTTTTAATCAATTTCTAAATTAAATTGTAATCTGCACTTCCTGCACTTAATTAAAACATGTCATATTACCAATGTTATTGGCGAGTATAGTTCAATCACGCCTTTTATCTTTAAGCCTTTGATTATTTAACATGAGCTTAGTTGTGGCTTGTTTGCGATTGCAGGCAGAAGGAGTTTCTGATCTAGACGAGAGCTATCCATCCATATGATAGCATGGATAGCAGTGCAAAGCCAACGCGGAAAAATCCGCGACAGCATGCAAATATTATTTCACAACTAATATTTGCCTGGGCGATACCATTACTATATCGAGGTTCCCGCAGAGGCCTTAATACGGATGACCTGACACAATGTCTGAAGGAAGATCGATCCGAGCAGTTGGGCGACCGTTTGGAGGAGTAAGTACTGAGATCTAACATCCTCTTTAACTGACAACAAACACTAAGGAAGTTTGACTTGCTACAAAGTCGTATTAAACATTTGTCAATTGTGATCAATTTTTAGTCAATGGTTTAAGGAACTAGAGCGATCTCACCGCAAGAAACAGAAGCCGCATCTCAGAAACGCACTTTTCCGCTGTTTCCTAGGACCCACGATCATCAATGGCCTCATTTGCTTTATCTACATAGTGATCAAGTGAGTTGGGGGTTTAATTTAACTCATTATATCATAATTAATCTGTTTCTAGGACCTTAATTCCAGCTGTTCTTGCACAGCTGTTGATTCAGTTTCAAAAAACTCCTGTTGCGCAATTAAGAAATATCGATGTCAATGATATTTCAATATCAGATTCCCTGAATCGAACAGCACGGGCAATTCCAAACTATGTGCTGAGTCAGGCTGTCGCCAACTCTAGTGGATCTCCAGGGGATGGTGAGCTTTAAACAAAGGATTATCATTCTTGATTAAATTATACATATGAATCATGCATATTTCAGCACTTTTCCCCAAATCGCTGGACAAAGCGGGTCCACTGGAGCCGATTCAGCCTCCAGTAGAGGAAGTGGATCACAATGCAACCGCTGTGCGAAGCATCTTGGATCAGACCGTCGAGCACATGTGGAACGATATGAACAGTCTGGGCGCCGTCCTGGTTCTTTCGACGCTGTTCTGCTGCTTCCTGTTGCACCACGTCGATCTCCGACAGCGCCTAATGGGTGCACGGATGCGAATAGCCTGCTGCTCGCTGATCTACCGGAAAACTCTACGGCTCTCGATGAAAACGGCTGGTCAGACGCCAGCTGGTTACCTAATCAACCTTCTTTCGAATGATGTGAATCGTTTGGACTATGGCTTCATATTCATGCACTGGATCTGGATTATGCCATTGCAGGCGATGCTCACGTGCTACCTGATTTGGCTGAACATTGGCATCCCAGCAATTGTGGGTGTAGTTGGACTGCTGCTAAAAACGGTGCCCGTGCAGACGGCCTTGAGCAAGGTAACCTCTGTGCTGCGGATGAGAATTGCGGAGCGAACGGACGCGAGAGTGGGCATTATGAACGAGCTGGTGCAGGGCATTCAGGTTATAAAGATGTACGCCTGGGAAAAACCGTTCCAGGCGGTGGTGGCCGAAGCTCGGCGTAGCGAGATCAAGCAGATCCGATATGCATCTTACCTGCGTGGCTTCTACCTCAGCACCATGGTGTTCACGGAGCGATCCACTTTGTACATCACCCTGGCAGCGGCTGCTTTGATGGGCCAAACCATAACCGCAGACTTTGTGTTCTCAGCAGCCAGTTACTACAATATCCTGCAACTGGTGGCTGCCATTTGGTATCCACTAGCTGTAAGCTTTGGAGCGGAAGCATTGGTTTCTCTGCGTCGGATTCAGGACTTCCTTATGCTCGAGGGACGTGAGGAGCGCACTCAAGGACTTACCCATAAGCGAGATCAGGAAGGTGGAGACTCCAGAGCAGTGACCATTAAGGACATTAATGCCAGCTGGGATATTGAGAAGCCACAGAAAACGCTCCAAAGCATTAATCTGCAGATCGAGAAGGGCCAACTGTGCGCAGTTATTGGACCGGTAGGTGCCGGAAAGAGTTCTATCCTCCAGTTACTGCTGGGTGAACTGCCCGTTATCGATGGAGGCGTTTTTATCCAGGGTGACCTCTCCTATGCAGCCCAGGAACCATGGTTATTTACGGGATCGGTGCGAAATAACATCCTTTTCGGTGAAGAGTTTGATAGGAAGCGTTACCAGGAGGTAACACGGTGTTGTGCCCTTAGCACGGATTTCCAACAGCTGCCAAACGGAGACAAAACTCTTGTGGGTGAGCGTGGGGCATCCCTTTCCGGAGGCCAAAGAGCACGCATCAGCTTGGCCCGAGCTGTCTATAAGCCCGCACAGATTTACTTGATGGATGATCCGCTAAGTGCTGTTGATGCGCACGTGGGCAGGCATCTCTTCGATGAGGTGATTGGACCCAGAGGACGACTGGCTCAGCTGAAGGCGACTCGCATTCTAGTGACCCACCAGGTGCACTTCCTGTCCGAGGCCGACGTTATTGTTATTGTCGACCAAGGAAGAATTTTAAGGCAAGGCACCTACCAGGAGCTGATCAACAGTGATCTGGACTTCGCTAGGCTCCTTGAGCGACCCAAGGAGGAGGAGGAAGGGGAAAACAGTCGCAATCAAACATCCCCGCTGAGTGTCAATTCACTGGAGAGTGACGACGAGGACATACCTTTCATCGATGGTGTAAAAGATGGGTACCAGCAGTTGAGAAAACAGAGCAGCTCGGTACATGGCAGCAAGTCGGTGGGTTAACAAAGTCCCAACATCTAATGTGCACTTCATTATGTAAAGAATTTTCCGTTTCAGTTGGACAGTACCCAACTGGATGATAATGTCGATGAGGATGATCTGGCCGAGGCCCAAGCATCTGGTGGCATTTCACCACGCGTTTGGTACGAGTACTTCCATGCGGGCAGTACTCTTCTGAGCTTCAGCTTCATGGTCTTTGTTATGGTGATGTCCCAGGTGGTGTGCAGTAGTTCCGATTTCTTTGCGAACATCTGGACACAGCAGGAGCATCAGAGGTCGCAGGGAGAGGCCACTTTCTCAACCTTCGAGTGCATGTACATATACGGTGCTCTGATCATCGCCGTGGTGATCATGACCACATTCCGTGGCTTCCTGTTCTTTAAGATTTGCATGCATGCCTCCAAGGTGCTGCACGATCGCATGTTTGCCTGCATCCTGCACGCCACCATGAGATTCTTTGACACCACTCCGTCTGGAAGGATTCTGAATCGCTTCTCCAAGGATATGGGCGCCATTGATGAGTTGCTGCCGCGGGCCATGATGGATTTTATACAGATCGCTCTGGTGATGTTTGGAATTCTGATTGTTATTGGTATACTGAATCCGGTTTTGGTGGCCGCCATGTTGGTGGTAGCCGTTGTGGATGTGCTCATCCTGAAGTTGTACCTGAGACCTTCGCAGGATCTCAAGCGATTGGAGGGCATATGCCGCAGTCCGGTGTTTTCCCATCTCAGTGCTTCCCTTACGGGTCTGGCCATCATTCGATCCCGCCAGTTGCAGGATGTGGTGGCCAAGGAGTTTGATTTGCTGCAGGATGTGCACAGTAGCGTGTGGCAGCTGACCATGGCAGTGAATACGACTTTAGGCTTGTGGCTGGACTGTGTCAGTTGCATCTTCCTTACCTCTGTCACCTTCAGCTTCATTATCTCCAGTGAAAGTGAGTTCTATTAGAAATAAGTTATTAAAAAGAACAAAACTAATAGGTATATTTTCTAATTTTAGCCACTTATAGCGGCAACGTAGGCTTGGCCATTGCCCAGGCCATGATCCTAACCGGAATGGTGCAATATGGAGTGCGACAAGTGGCCGAGTCCTTGCAGCAAATGACCAGCGTGGAGCGCGTCCTGCAATACACCGAACTGGAGCAGGAGCCGGCGCTGGGCGAAAAAACGCCACCGCAGCAGTGGCCCACACGCGGTCAGGTGGAGTTCCGCAATATGAGCTGTCGTTATGATCCAAATGGATCGCCGGTGCTTAGGAACCTGAATCTCACCATCGAGGCGGGCTGGAAGGTTGGCATTGTGGGACGTACAGGAGCTGGGAAATCGTCGCTAATTGGAGCTCTCTTCCGATTGGCTCACATCGAGGGAGAGATTTTTATCGATGGCATAGAGACGGGAACGATTTCATTGGAAATTCTGCGCACCCGCATCTCGATTATACCCCAGGATCCGGTACTGTTTTCCGCTACCATCCGCTACAATCTGGACCCCTTCGAGCGGTATACCGACGCTGAGCTGTGGAGCGCTTTGGAAGATGTGGAGCTGCGTAAAGCCATTCCCGGTCTGGACTACATGGTAACGGAGAGGGGCGGCAATTTCAGCGTGGGCCAACGTCAATTGCTCTGCCTGGCCAGGGCGATTCTGCGAAACAACAAGGTGCTGGTACTGGATGAGGCCACGGCCAATGTGGATCCACAGTGAGTCCTAGAACGAAAGTTACTATATCTCCAGAACTAACTTCTAACCCATCTATTCTCGCAGAACCGATGCCCTGATCCAGCGCACCATACGCATCAAGTTCAAGCAGTGCACAGTGCTCACCGTTGCCCATCGATTGCACACAGTCATGGATTCGGATCGGATTATAGTAATGGATGCTGGTGTCGCCGTGGAATTCGATGTGCCGTACTTGCTGTTGAAGAAGTCACAGGGACATCTCCGGCAAATGGTAGAGGCCACAGGCGGGGAATCGGAAGCACTGAAGAAGACGGCCAGTGACAGCCACAAAAGAATGCAAAGAGAACGGGACGAGCGAGATCGCGATCAGGATGAGAGCCAGGAGTGAGAAACGGTGGCCCAAAAAAATATCCATCGGAAATCGCATTTAACCAAATCTGGTGCTTATAATGGCTCAAGGTTACAACTCTTGGGCTCCCAATGGAAGAGGAATCTTGTCCAAAACAAAAACCGTACCAAAATGATTTTCTTGTGCACATACACATATTATGTTATCAATGTTTCATTTCCTTAGTTTAGTTAAGTTTGTTAACGAAAAGTCTAGAATGTGTACTGCCTTATACGTATTGTACTTAGATGTAATCTCCACCAGGGACTACGTTGTAATATTTGTCCACCAACCTATTGTAGACCGCCAGTGAATCGGATGTTTACTTACAACATGACAAAAGCTACTTACATTCTGGTACCGGACCAGAACTGAAACACCGAGGTCCTCAAAGGATCAGTGGGTTAATCTACTCACTAGTTAGACCATCAAATATATATATTGTTTATAAATTGTGTACATTACTGCAAGTCTATATTCATACAACCGAAATATTGTACTTGAAACTCTAGATAGAAATTTAATAAATAATCGTCGGGTTTATTAAAATATAAATAAGTTTCACACAAATTGGTAATAAAATTGTACATTTAACTTATTGAGTAAATTTTATACAATCTTTTTCGATAGTCATTTTTTGACACAAAATTGCAAAGTAAGTAAAATATAAATAATTGTCATAAAATGGATAATATAATCTAAAACCTAAACAAACGAATTAAAAGTTCGGCGATCATTTTCGGGGCGACTTTCGATGCGTTGTCCTGACACCTGATCCTATTTGACCTGAGGATTGGCGAGTTTGATTTGTACTAAGTTTGCTTTGTTGTTCAAAAGGAATGGGTGGAGTTCCATCTGGATAGTTAACCAGGGAGATGCGACTCTCCCCGGAGAACAGTTGAGAGCCGGTGTTACTCATGGACCCGGCCTTCTCTGGAATGGAGAGGAACGATCCCACTGGTGTGGATGTCTTTTGTCTGTCGTTTGTTGCTCCGGTGGCATGGCTTACACCCACTCCTGGCGTTTGCGTGTTGTTGCTGGGCGAGAGCGAATGTAGGACCGACTTCAGAAAGTGCCCCCTTAAGGACTCATCTGAACTCTCACTGGCAACGTCGTCGTGCACTCGATGTTTGAGGAGCTCTCTCGTAAGGAATTCCCTCAGATTAAGGGATCTTCCTATCTGGCTTGCATCCTGCACAGTGGAATCGTCCTTAGACCTATTGTTGTGCTCGTGGCCTCCACGAAGCCGAGACTTTCGTGGCCGCCGTTCTGGCGACGAGGCTGTGGTACTGCTGCACAACTCATCCACCTGCTGTTGCCTCTCATGCATTGTGGCATGCCAGCACGGACTTCTCTGATCCGCGTCGCTGGAAAAGTTGCTGCCGGAGAGGGGATCTATGCCACTCTCGTTGGGTTGATCGTTGGTCACTGGGGCGACGCTTTCCCGCCGCGTACTGCTAGCCACCTCCTGAGCCGTCAATGTGGTCTCAGTTGCGTTTCCTCGACGAAATGAGTTCTTTAGAATTTTCCGCTGGCGGAGTTCTTCCTCTACGTTAAATGAATCCGTGGAATCATTCTCTAAGCTAGCACTGTCTATTAGATCCCTCTGATCGGGTGGTTGCTTGGCCATAAGTTTTTCAAAGTATTCCCTGCGCTTGGGAAAGTCTTGGATACTATGAGTGATCACGCGCAGCTGTCGCATCAGTTCACCCGGTGACAGAGTGGCCTGATCTGCATCCTGACCTATCTCCACATGGATTCGGGTGCTAGTCATGTTATGAAGATAGGCATTAATGCTAGGAAACTCACGGTAGTCAGTTCCTTGATTGCGTTGCCTGATCGCGAGTATTAAGTCATTAAATTCGCCCTGCAGCCGTTGGCTCTGATCAGCATCCAACCGCGACAGATCTAAGTGCAGTTCCTTGGCATACTGATCGAAACTAGGGAATGGCTTGGGCACCGGTGTGGCGGCCACAATATGTGATTGTCCTGGCGTTTCCACTTCTGTAATGGTCGACAGCTCGTGCGCCAGATCCTCGGCGTTTAGTTGAGGACTATACCGACGAATCGTGGCCGGAGGTGCCCTTACTCGTCCGCGTGCTGTATTATTCTGCGTTGATGACCCAAGCGAGATGGGTTCCACATCGATACAAACCTGACCCTGTGCCGTAATTGGACGTGAGTCCGCAATGCCACTATCCCTGCTGGCCGCTGTCGGCTTGTGCTTCTGCAACGGCAAGGCTTCCGAGGTCGAAGGTGTTTGAGAATCGCTGCGATCGGAAATTGTCCGGCATCTGGTTTGCTGTTGTCCTGTTGGAAGCTCAAGATATTCAGTGGACTGCCGCTCGCCATCGCTGTTCGATGTGAGGGTGACCTCCACCAGTCGCTGCTTCTCCTCGCGCACTTTCGTGATCAGCTCTGTAAGTTCGGCGATCCGCTGGGTGCAGTTCTCCGTGAGCTGTGCATAGCGTTCCATGTTTCGGGCAGATGACTCCTCACTGGTGGATAGTGCTTTCGATTTTTCGGGGGCAAAGCGGTTTGTGCTTTTATCGGCGCCTGAACCTTGTTTTACAGTCTTTTGCTCCCTTTTTTGTTGCACTGCACCGTTTGTTTGCTGCTGCCGGTCCCCTTCTTGAGTTCTACGAATTTTGCCGCTTTCCTGTGGAGGTGCTGCATTTTTCCTATCTCCTTGTGGAGTCGGCCTTTCCCTTGGCATCTTTTCTCTTGTTTGCTCTTTCTCTTTGTTGGTTTGCTGACAATCTTCAGGATTCTTGGCCAAACGCTTGTTCCATATTTGATCGAATGCGCGCATACTTTTCTCTGCATCCAGCGATTGTTGCTCCCTTTGCAGCTGCTGCTGGCAACGTATTGATTCTTCCAAGTCATTGATTAAGCTGCGATTGTCGGCAATAAAGGTTTGCACCCGCTCCATGCGATGCTCGTTCATCTCCGTATTTTCATCCTGATCCCTTTCAGCTCTTCCCGCTTCAGGCTCGGGACAAGGGGTTACGTTTCTCAATGAGTTGATCACCGACGTTGATGGTGTGGTCACACACGAGGAACTCACACCCATCTCATCGATATTTTGGCGTGTCATTCCTAGCAGACGATTTATATATTGAACCACCATGGGATGTAATGGAGCAGAAGGGGGAGCGGCCGTGGTCATATTTTTATAGCTCACTGGCGGCAGACTGCGATAGGCAGTGGAGTTGGAATCAATGGATATCTGACGCTGATCCTGTAAGAATGGTCGCTTTCCGTGATCCTGTTCCGTCGGCTTTGGCTCATCGTCTCTTGGTGTGCTGTCAGTTGAGCCCAGGGGCACATCCTTTTCATTGTCGATAGCCGACGGCTTGGTTTTGGCTT
Organism: Drosophila melanogaster; assembly: GCF_000001215.4. Classification (NCBI taxonomy): domain Eukaryota; kingdom Metazoa; phylum Arthropoda; class Insecta; order Diptera; family Drosophilidae; genus Drosophila; species Drosophila melanogaster. The sequence goes on along the minus strand of NT_033777.3, from coordinate 24,533,549 downwards.
TCGATTTTGTTCTCGGTACATATTGCTTAACAGTACCGTCACTCCTCACCTTAATAATGATCTCAACTGGCCCATCTTCTTTTGCGTTTGATTTTGGCTTATCACTCTCACTGGATTTTGCGTTTTTTGTCTCCTTGTAGAACTTTCTTAGACGCTGCTCGAGAATAGCCTCCTTCTGTTGCAAATCAGATTCTCGTTCGTTTAAAGTTCTCGTTCGCTCGGATAGAATATCAGCTCGCTCCTGACGTATATTATTCAATTCCTGTGCATTGTCACCCTTTGATGCACCTGACTCACCCGCCTTCAGTTCCTCCAACAGCTGGACTCGAATTTTCTCAATGCGCTCAAGCAAACTCTTTAGCCTCATCGATTTCAGTGAGTTTGACTGCTCGGCCTGCAGGTCCGACTTGAGTTGCTTGCTTTGATCATTAACGTAGTCGAGAAGAATGGAGCTGCAGCTCTCCGAGCTGCCAAGATTATCCCGGCCGATTTGAACAGGAGGTTCGCCCAAATTAACTGCCACAGAAGCTTTGGATTTGCTGCGCGATAAGTTTGGAGGAGTAGGTTTGGTGCGCACTTCCGGGCAGGTGATAATGGCTGGTCGAAGCAGCATTTCTTCCATTGCATCGTTCATCTTTTGCTCTCGCCTGGCAGCTGCATCCGCGTACCGATGGCTAGGTATAATGTTAGCCTGGTGGGAAAATGAGTTTGTATTATTTAAAGAGGAAAAATATTTGATTTCCTTACATCGGTTGGCAAGAGCTGCGGTTGCTGTTGCGTTAGAGCATCTAGCTTTTCCGTTAATTCAGCACAATCCCGACGCACTTGCTCGCGTTCAAGAGCCTTTTGACCACGATCGTCACTAATTTTCCTATTGAAATACGTTATTGATTTCAATTTGATTCATTAAGATAAGTTCTGTGTTCTGTTTCTTTTACTGGCTACTACCTCAGTTTGTCCAGTTCCTGTTCCCGCAGATCCCTCAGCTGGTTCTCGATGCGAGCATGATCCATAGCGGTCAATTGGGTGGCATCCTTCTCATTGCACTGCACCGACTGTGTTGGTGCTTCGTACGTTCTATGGTACTTATTGCTATGATCATAGAACTGAACACGCCCACATTGAGTCGTCCTTGGGTCCTGTCGCGAGGACATGGTAATTGTGGTGGTGGACACAGTGGATTGCGTAGCAGTGCTCGGTGGAGCAGTAATAGCGGGACCGAGTACAGCTGGCTGATTCGGCATCATTTGCTGCGGTGCATACATCGGATGAGGTTGTGGAAACTGGGCTTGCACGGGAAATGGCATTGAATATGGCATCGCATATGGTTGCATCGGAAGTTGAGCATACGGATGCATGTATGGTTGATTCTGCGGCATGGGATAACAATGGGTCATCGACGGATTTGGCACAGCTGGCATAGCCTGTTCTGGAATCGGTGGAAGGTTTCGAGGAGGTTCCACTGCTGGTTTCTGTATAGCTGTTACTTTGGGCAGCGTAGCTGGAGCTTTGGCCTTCTGACCTCTGTGTATTCCCGCATCTATCACCTTGGCAGGAGCTGGATTTAATTTTAAACCCGTTCTTTTGACTGATGGCTGGTTACGTGGTGCCGTCACAGTTTTCTTCGGCGATCCTTTAGCTGTTTTAGTGGGTGATTTTCTGGGTGCTGGAGCAGGAACGGGCTCCTCACGCTCTACACATTTTCTGGGCGATCTTGGCGGGGATTTGGTGGGACTAGGCGGGGCAGATACTGGTGGAGTAGGATCTGCTTCCCTTCGTTGACTTGGCCCAGCTCGTACGGTGGTCTCGGTTTTTCTTACCAAATCGCTGATCTGAGTGAATCTCGGCCGGCGTTGGGGTTCATCATCACTGGGTCGCACGACATGGCTGAATTTCCGGTTGGTTTGCATGAACCTATCATTTATATCCATACCCTCGGGATTCTTGTCGGTTTCAGAAATGGTTTCCTCGATTTCTACGTCTAGGATTACGGGGGTAGTTTTTTGGAGACGCCGGTTGCTGCTCGGACTCTCGATGATCAGGATGGATGAGTCGTCATCGGACGATGCGTCATCCTCCTTCTCATCCTCTGCATCGGTGCTGGCACATCCACAGCTGGTTTTCCTTTTGCGCTTGCCCTTGCAACAGGGTTTGTTACACCCGCTCTCCATTCGGTTTTCTTTGTCCTCCACTATGGGCGTTTGTGTTCCCGCCGAGGCACGTCCCTCCGCATTTAAATTCATTGTGTTTGTGGTCCGCAACTCAACGCTGGCTTTAGCCGATCTTTTCAAGGCCTGCTTGCGACACCTTCGGATTTTGTCGATTCTCTCTTGCCTCTGCTGCTCGATGCGTTCGTTCTCCTCCTTTGCGGCGCGATGGGCGGCGCCCACCTGGAAAATGGCCGAACGGTAGTCCTGGTGCTTTTTGACCAAAACATGCTCACGCCACGCATTTAGCTCCCTTTGCTTGACCTGCTCTAATTTGTGGATTTGACGCCTCTTTTCGGCAGCCACATCCTCGCGTATCTGGCGTGCCAGGTGGTTTGACTTCTCCCGCACCTGGTTATAAAATTAAGTGGTCACGCTTTGTGTTACAATTACTGCGCAATGGGCTCGGAACCCAAGGGACAAGTTACCTGCTTCAAACGGGTTATGCGACGCTCACTTTCGAGATCTTTGCGTACTTGCTCTGGATCGTCCAGTGGTCCTATGGTCCTCCTCAGGTTGGCCCCGAACTTTCCATTTACTGTTAGCTGCAGAGCCATCTGCTCTATCGATATATGTAATAAATTCGTATGTGGGGCAGCATTTACGCAGTAGAAATCGAAACAAGTTTGAGCGTAAAATCAAACAACCCAACGTCTTTAAAAATTCCTCCCAAGCGGCAGTGTGACCGTAGATGAATAATTGAATGTACTAGAATTTACATGCGTCTAAAATATACCAGCTGGTAAGTAGCACGCACTCAAGGCACAATACAAATTCGGAAATTAAATGATCGAAAAACTACGTGTTTTTTTTTAAATTATAAAATTTAATGAATGCAATTTGAAAGCTACATGACAATAAACTCAGTTTGAAAACGAAAACATCACAACAGCATGTACACAAGCCTAGATGGCCCAGTTGGGATGTATCGAACTATCGACACCTATCGTTATCGTGCGAAATCAGCTGAAATTGTTTGGATTACGAGATAGTAAATAGAAATATTGAAATTACATTTTTTGGCTGTGAAATCGTAAAATTATGGCGTTCCTACTGCGACAAGTGGCCAGGAGCGGATTGCAAAGGTGAAATAAGCTAGGAAAAATTGCGTGACAAATCCCACAATAAATGCTTGATCTTCCATAGAAATCTAATCCTAATGCGGCATGCAACCGCTTCCACATCCGCGAATCCCGAACTTAGTGTCCAGGTGAGCGAGAGCTGCTTGAAACGGCTCCGTGAGATCTGCGTGGATGGATCTTTCCTGCGTGTGACCGTCGAAGGAGGCGGATGCTCCGGCTTTCAGTACAAATTCGATTTGGATAAGCAGCTGAACGAGGATGACCGACAGTTTGGCGAGGCTGAGGCCAAGGTGGTGATCGATACAGTCTCGCTGGAGTACTGCAGCGGCGCCACCGTGGACTACCATAGCGAACTAATACGCGCCGGTTTCCGGATGGTGGCCAATCCGCTGGCGGAACAGGGCTGCTCCTGCGGCTCCTCCTTCTCAATCAAATTGTAAACTTTAAACTTTAGAGAATTATTTAATACACATAGAATGTTCAGTTATATACACGTCGAGGGTGGACAATAACAAAACAGGGTAGAGGGGGAGCGGGCGTTCCCAGTTAGTTATTTTACAACAATATACAGTAAAGCAGCTGGGCGGGATGCGCGCCGCTGTCCATGCTCATTTGCAGGCGGCCAGCTGGTCACTCAAGCTGATGACCTGCTCCGTCAGCACGCTGATTTGCTCCTCGTAGTTAATACGCGTCGTAGTCTAAGGAAATCCGAGATGTCACTTGGTTCTAAGAGCACAAAACTGCAGGCACAACTCACCAACTCCTCTTCGAGCATTTGCAGGGCTCCACCCAAACTGGCCAACTGATCGTCCTTGGCCTTAAGTTCGTGCGTTGCGTTCTCCAGGCAGTTTTGCAGGTGCTGAACCTCCAGCTCGTAGGATCGCAACTTGGATTCCGCTTGCACTTTCAGTCGCATCAGATCCTCGAACTTCTTGCTGAACACACTGTAGATGAGCTGCTCCTTGGTGGGCGGTTCGGGGGGATCCTGCAGCGAATCCCGCGCCCGCTGGCTGCCTTTCGCCTCCGACTCTGCCGGTCGAACGGTGACGCCCGCCGCCGCCGTGCTGCAGCTGCACGTGCTGAGATCCTTGCTGGGGTTCGAGACAAATGCTTGATGCAGCTTGGCCACTTCGAATTGAGCCCTCCAATGCGCCGCCTCCTTCTCGAGCAGCGCAATGCGATCCTCGGAGGTGAGTTGGTTGCTATTCGACTGCTGCTGGAGATTGTGTAGAGGAGTAGTATCGCTGCCGGTGGCGCTCAGTGCGTCCTCGCTGCCAAGCTGAAAGCACGCGAATCTTTGGGTAAATATTTAAAGAGAGATCTCAATATTACCATGCTGGCCGCATCAACCAGCTTTGTTTCCAGCTCGCTGTTCCTGTGCTGCAGCGTTTCCACCTCCTTCCTGAGTCGCTTCTCCAGTTCGTTCTGATCGCCGATGCGTTTCTCCAGCTTCTGTTCCAACGATGCTATGCGCTCCGTGTGCAGCAGCAGATCCCTTTGCTTGTCGTCAATCTGTGCATAGTCATTCGAGCCATAACTCATACCCAATTTTAAGTTTCATCCCCCCTGGCCTTACCAATGACGTCAGCTGCGCATTCTCCATGATTTTCTTCTGCAGTTCCTCGAAGATGAGGGCTTCCTGAGCGGCATCCAATGATGGATCGGCATCTGGGCGGCTATTGCTCTGCACGCCCCGCCTGCCGCCAGAATCCTTGTCCTTCTTTTTGGGCTGCTCGTGCACCGAGATTTCCTGCTGCAGCTGCGAAACTCGCGACTCCAGCTGCTTGTTGCGAAAGCCCAGCGAGTCCACCTCCTGCTCCGTACGGCGCAACGAGGTGGCGTACTGCTGCAGTTGCTCCCGCAGACTGGCCTCCTTGGACTGCTCCTCCAGCACCGCCTTCTTTAGCACCGTCGCTTGTGCCCGCAGCTATTTGGGGTTCATTTTTGGGGGATTAATTGGATTAATGGGCGTTAACTGTTGCTGTCGATTTGGGGCGGAATCCTACCTTTGAGTATTCTGTGGCCAATTTCTGGTACTTGGCCTCCGGCACCGTGCCATCCATGGCTAGCGATTTCTCTGCCATCCAGGCTGGCTTTAAGGTCTATGTGGTTGCCGGCGGTGGAGTTCTTTGCACGGTTTCTAAATTGTTTTAAACAAATTGACCAACAAATAAAGCTGGCACTGCAGTGGGCACAGCCACACACTCGCAGAGAATACCAAAGCGCTAAGGTCGAAAATGCATTCATTTGTGCTGCTGGTCACACTACATACTTAACGGTTATTTTAATTAAGAAAGAAGAAGAAATTTAGTTTTGAAATATTTTTTGATTTTTTATTGATTAAAAATGCTTATATATGTTAAGCCTTCAACTGTTTTTTTTAAATTAACCTTAAGCTATTTGTTTGTTTTCTCAAAACTAAAAACTGTTGACTATATAATATAAATTTTTACACCCTTGCATTGCATTAAAGAATTTCATTGCAACCTTGACTTCTCACTTTTCAGATAAGCAAACCGATTTTTCTGTTTACAGGCAGCAAATTCTTCGAATTATCTTGTTTACAAGCAATAAAAAGGGAAGCGAATAATTAAGAGGTGTGAAAGGTTAAAGCCCTAAACAAACCAACTAAAGTGTTGTTAATATATGTTAAATATTTACTTTGCCCCTGAATAAGTTGATGACTAGTTATCATAGGGTATATCGCAATAAATAAAACAGATTTGTATCGTTTAAGACCTTTATTAACTATGTAGTAACATAAATTAAGCATTACCTAATAGGTACGTAATTGAAAGCTGTTTAAGCACTTAACTTAAGAATATATTATCGAAGGGCACTTTCTCGAACAGTTTGTTGGACAGCTCCCTGAAGATGATGCCGAAACTCTTGGCATATCCCACCTTTAGTTCGTTGAACACCGTCTCCCAGTTTTCGTTAAGGAATCGATTCATACCATCCGACAGAGTTTTGTCGTTGAATAGATTCTCGAAGTTCATGTACACCCTCTTGGGATCGAAGGACACCCGGTAGTCCTTTAGTCGCATGTACTTGACGCCATCCTTCTCAAAGGGTTCGCCGATCAGGCGATGCTCGATCTTGGTGTTGATCAGCGTGACATTGGCCTTTCCATGTCCCGTGATGGGCAGCAGAAGGATGCGGCCGGACATCTCGTAGTCGCCAATCATCTCTATGCGATCCGTTCGGCTATCACAGATAATCAAGTGCTTATCCAGATCGGTTCTGAAATTTAGGAGGTCATATATTCATCATATATTTATAACTTCTTTAGTTGATATGACATTGTGATGTTATATCATTTAATTTCATTAATAAATATTTTAATCGTGATAACCCACCTGTACCGCTGGATCTTGCTGGTGGAGATCATGTCGTGCACCTTCACATTCTTCAAGGCCTGGCGCAGATTTATTGGCGCATTGCCGGCGTCTATAACGAGTTTCTTTACGGTCAGCGGTTCGAGGGGCGGGATGCCAAATTCCCTATTGCCTGCAATGGAATTGGTGAGAGGATGACTCCAGGTCTGCAACCAAATCGGTGTGATTACTCACCCGCCTTCAGCTGCTGTATCGCCACATTGACGGCATCCACCAGGCATTTGTCGAAGTTCGCGTCCCGTTTGCACTTGGGAAAGCCTTCGGCTGAAAAGTCGAGACAAAAATCGGTTAAGTCGCGCTTGGTCATGACATTGAAATCTCGCCGCGTCGCGGATTGCGGAAGTGCCACTGCCAAAAAATAAAAATATAGCGGCCTGCAATTGGGCCAGCATCCATTGGCCAGAGTTCGTTGGCCACAGAAACTTGTTTGTAAACAAAACAAAAGTGTCGGCGACACAAAAAAAAATGTATATATATATATGTGGATGAATACATGAGAAAAAGAAGTGAGCTAGCATATTTTAGTGGCTCAATGTCAAGTTGAGGGGCCATTTATCATGAATACATTGAGCAGACAAAGGCACACATGACCTATGCCAACGGTTTCATTAATCAGCTACACAGCGAGAAAAATTCCATAAAAATTCCGTGCTGCGGCGTGGAATGTGCGAATTAATTAACACAATTTAATCGCCATTCGGTTACATATGTACATATGTATGTCCTTCTCTGCGATAATCGTAAATTTGTGTCACAAGCGGAAGTGTAAGTGTGAATGTGGATCACTGGACTGTGGCCTGTGGTGTCTGGACCGCCAAACTGGCCTGGCCAAGAGCAACCTGTTTGCAGACGATGGCTTCAATTGCATAACCGCCGTTTACAGTGGACTTCAGTAGCTGGAAACCTCTAATGCTGCCAAAAAAAACCGATCTTAATTGATCTTGACCATTTAGCAGCACGCAAATGAAGCGCATAAAGTCTTATGGTCGCTTGTTTTTTTTATATCTCCCCTCAATTATTCTCGTTTTTAATTGCCAAAACTATTATCTTGGAAATAGCCCATCGCATTTTTAATCGTTTCATGGAAAATAATTTTATTTAGCTTTTCGGTGATTCCCACGCTAATTGTTTTTAATTGTTCATATTTGTCTTGCTGGATTTCTTTTGGGATTCAAAGTTAAATCTAGCTTTGATTAATGTTGAAACCAAGAAAAGTAATTATTCATGATTCTAAAGTATTTAAAATGTACATGAAAACACTTAAAAATACAATTTCTATGGATCTACAGCAACGTTAACATAAATATTAGTTCCAGTTCTGGGAAATTGTCAGGCTTTCTTAAACTGAAATTGACCATGCATATTTTAAAAAGTATAGAATGTAAAAAAAATCCAGTATATAAATAAGGTAAATCCCAGAATCCCAATTTGAAGCAGTACTTAAGTCTAAGCCGGCGTGACTCTACTGATTTTTACTGTACTTGCTGTAATAACACTCCAAATTTGCATGCAACTATAAACGCCACTAGAGAATCTTACAGAGATCGACCTTCTGGTCTGCAGGCCAAAACGCGAGTTCCCAAATGAAAAAAAACGAAATTAAAGAGCCATAAGCCATATCGATCACGTTTTAACCATAAATGTGGTGCCAAGCAAATAGATGTAGCCGAAGCATAGCGCCAAAGCAAATACGATCTATAAGTTTTTTGCACTTTTGACTCGCCGCAATAGTTGATGTTCGATTTGCTTAATTTATTTGTTTTTTATTTGTATTTTTTTCTTTTTTTTTTGGGTGCAGTACTTACGCAATTCTTGCGCAGCCGTTACAGTAAGTTCCTGCGCAACCGCAGCGATTAGCAGCAGCATTAGTAGTAGCGAGTATTTTGACATATTTCGTCCGGGGGGATGTACGAAATCGGATCGGATGTACGAAATCGATTGACCAAGAGCCACAGCCAAATTTCAATTGACACTCGGCACGAAGAGATGGCTACACGCGCGCGCGACTTCCGTTTTCGGTTCAGGTGACAGGTGGTTCTGGCCGAAGACTTATCACTGTGTACACGGGATGCGTCCGCCGATCGTCTTTTTATACCGAGCTTCAGCGGCGGCGACGGCGCCTCAAGTTGGCTTTCTGAACGTTGGAAGTCGGAGAGCTTTTGCGAGTCTCGAAAACCCATCGATTTTCAATCGCGCCGAGCTTTGGCCCATTAAGCCAGCCAGTGAGCGAACCACTTTTGCTTTCCGGCTCGCCGCTTTTGGCCAGGCCAAGATAGCCAAACCACCAATGACCACTGGAAGTGGAAGACAAGTGACGACAACGACCAATGACCGAGCCACCCAGCAACCCTGTTCGTTGCTGTTGTTTGCCCTTTCGATTTAATTTTCCCCCGCTATGCGGTTCATTGAACCTTACCTGGTTGTCAACATAATTTATGGCCATAATATGGGGTATATATGGCTTATACGATATTCACGCTTCGCTCTCTTCGAGGAAGTCAAATCGAACCACTTAAGCCGGACACTTGAGCGGACTTAGCGTACATTCTACAAGTGCACAGGAACTAGTTTTTATTGGGTCAATATTTGGCAACATTTGGTGTGCTGAAATCACAACAGTCGAATTCTTGCACAAATGGGAAAACTAATTTTGGGTTAAGCGAATTGGCTAATCTTATGGGTGGCTACCGCTAAATTAAATGCACAATTTGGATTAACGGGCATCATTAAAACTGGAAGTCCGTAAAATAGGTAATTGGGAAATCAAAAATTTTCAGAAAAATCCAAAGATGAAATCTTAGTTGCAAGCATGTGTTTATATATTTAGGATTTTCACTTTCATTCCTTTTTAAAAATGTATAATAACAATGCAAATCACAATGTATATATTAACTATCAAATCAAATCAAAAAAATTATACCTTTTGCTTTTGATTCTTTAAATTCGCTCTGCTTCATCCCATCAATCTCTTTTGATCATTTACAACACTATTCTTTGATTGTAATTCTACGATTGAACTCATGGTACCGAATTCAAGTTTGTTGCCTAAGTCTTTCGTTTGGCCAGCACATTTTTTTGTCCAACTGGGCTTAGGCATCCACTTGTATGCGTGTGGACATGAGTCTGCCAGCAAGTGTTTGGCCAAAAATAAACGGCCCAAGGACCTCGACATGTGTCTATGGAAACTGTTGCAATTGTTGTTCAAATATAAACAAACGATATGCGAGTGCTTAGCTGAGCCGGCTAACGGTATATACATATGGTATGATGATTGGTGATAAAGTACCAGACCATAAGTGTGGAAACCGGTTGTCGCCAGTAGTCTCTCAACATTCATCGGGCACGCAATCAGTTTGGGGAATAGAATAATCTGAAAGATAAGTAATTATCACTGAAATCATCGGAAAATCTAGACGCAATAGTTTCCAAAATGCACAAATGCTATTGTGGCGTAATGAGATCGGGAAGTGAGCGGCAGTCGCAACATCTTGCGCTCAATCGAGATCATCATCCACGTGGCGATCTCAGGTCGGTGACCTCTTCTTCCAGACAAAGCCTACGACCCACCCAATTTATAAAACGTCCGAGCGTAAAGAACCAGCCCAGATTTGGCCTAGGCCACTCCAGCACCGAGTTGGTCAATGACTTCAGTCGCCGGAACTCCACAGCCACCACGGTGAGTCACTGCTCCAGCTGCAGCTGCAGCTCCTCCCAGCAACGTCAGCAGAGCAGGGCCAAGGTTTTGCGATGGGGCTGGGAACGAACAGGAGGTATTGACACCTCGAACACGAACCATCATGAAAGGTACACGGACAATCGTCGCCTTTACGAGCAGAGCGCATGCGTCGCCAGTCGCCAGAGGAGCCAAGGTCAGGGTCAGGTTTACAGTGGCAACTCGACGCCATCGCCACGCCCAGTTCAGTATCCCAAACAACAGGCGAACGATGAGCTGCAGCAACTGAAGGCCCTGCAGCACTTCCGCCTGATGAACACAAGCGAATGCTTCAGTGATGTCCGCCAGGATAAGCTGCGCCTGCAGCGGGCATATGATAAAATCATTTTCAACAACTCGGACAAGTGGAACAAAGATCGCGCCAATGAGAGCAGGCAACAGGAAGTGACGAGGAGCAGCAGCAGCAGCACCACCACCACACCTTATGCCTTAAGGCAGAAGTTGCTCCAGCTGAGGCTCCAGGAGGATGAGCGACATGGCAGGGGCACGGGTGGCACATGTGCTCCTTTGGGAAAGAGTTGCTCACTGCGATATAACTAAACACAAAGTGCTATACAAAGTAAATTTAGTGCAATATATTAAGCAACATAAAGTAAAGTTATAAATAAGATTTTAAAGTCCTCGAAATGCTTTAGATTGTAACACCAACTATATAGACAATAAATAATAGATTTGCTTTTTTAAACAAGAAACTAACATGCATTTCACTCAAGTAAAAACACATCTCGAATTTCATATTTATTGCTAGTATGTATTTCAATTTTTTTTTTAATAAAACAGTGCTATTTTGTTACAAGTGCTTCGTCATTGTGTTCATTTTGTTTAATTTGTATTTTTTTGTTTCATTTTTTAGCTCTTTTTTAAATGATTTTTTTGTTTGTTATTTTTTTATTGTATTTTATTTTTTTTGCAATTTACGCTTTGAATGCATTATAAATTTACCCCATCTGTCTTTTCTAATTTCCTTCTTGGGGTCAATTACACTTTAATTTTACGATATTACGTTATAGATTTCTTATGACTTGTGTTTTTTGGGGGTTGAAAACAGCCGATGTCGTACTGGATCGCATTATTACAAGTACATATATAGTCGTAAATATACGTTGAATTCATTACAACATTGAACAGAGTACTAGAGTGTGAAATAGAAGAGGACTCATGCTTTGCTTTTGGTTTTGTTTTTTTTTTTTTGTCCGTAGGTTACACGATTGTTGTTAGTAGGTTGCTTGGTTGTCGGGCGGGGATTGGATTGGATTGGATTATACAAACGAAACCATTTTGGGTAACTTGCGTCCGGCTGCATCGCTCCGGATCGCTGCCTGCCTGCCTGGGCATAATACTTGTAATTGAATGTGGCGGCCTTTAGCACTAGAATGTTGCGACGTTAGTCGTAGAATGCAAAATACACAAAAGTGTACACTTGTACGATAAACAGTGTTTGTGTCTGTGTTTGTTGCGCTGCTGTTTACAAATATTTTATTACTTGCTTATTTTTGTTTCGATTTTTTTTTCTATATTTCGTGTGAGTTTCACATGCACTTAATGGGTCTGGGGCCGCTGCTTTCCTTTCGTCTGGGCGGGGGATTAAAAGGGGGTAACATTATCTGCCTCGTCGCTGACATCAGCAGAGAGCACACAGTGCCGCTCAAAAGCGTTCGCCTTAAGGTAGATTTTCAATTCGGGTTTATTTTTGTCTATATAAACATACTTTTCAGGGTTCTCCTTAAAATCGTGTGTGCGTGCTTGCCTGTATGTGTGTGTTTGTGTAATGCAAACAGTTAAAAAATATTCACAATATTTGTTTATTTTAATATTTTTGGTGTAAACAATTCAAGCTTTTGTAGCTTGCAACTAAAATTGCTTTCCTCGTTTTAAAACTAAGTAAACATGTATCGATGTCAAATATTACAAAAATAAATCGTGCTTCGAGTACATACATATGTAATATGTAGTAACCTCAACTCACATTTAAAAGCATTCTCGTACAGTTTAATTAACATAAAATTTAACATTGTTACCATTTGCTAATATTCCCTTAGATACGCAAAAAAAAAAAACAAGGAAGAAGGGAAGTGTGGTTAAAGACCTTTGCCAAAGGTGCCGCCAGGATCGGCATACATAATTAAAATGCTGTGCGAGTTGGAAATGCAAATTAAAATACAACCGGTGCGTGCACTTATGGTACCTACTGTACGGATGATCTGAGCATGTGTATGTGTGTGTGTGTGTGTGAGTGTGTGGGTTTTGCGCAAGGAAATATTATAACAAAATTAATACATTAGGAGATAAAATATTCTTGCTTATGCAGTGTCTTACACTACCATTAGTTTGAACTAAAGTGTCTCGATTTGTGTTTTCTGGTTTCTTAATTTCATTTCATTCGTTTCGTTTTCCTTATTTGTTTTTGTTTTTTTTTCCTTTTCAAATGAAAGATAGGCTAATTTGTGTAGATTCATATTCCCCATATAACGTTGCTCACGATTCGATTACACGTTTATGATAAAAACAAACTCTCTGCGCTTTCCGTTGAATGTGGACACACGGATTCTCCTTTCTGTTTTCCCTATTTGTGTTTTGTGTGTGTGGCCGTTTGTAGTTGCTGTTGTTGTTGTGCTTCGTTCGAGGTGTGCAGTGTTTATTTTTTCTTGTTTTTATTGTTAGCTCCGCGTGGCGGTGTCAAAGGACGTCCTGAGCTGCCAAAGTTGGGATAAACAAATCGTCGCTTGTCGGCGGGTTTCAATATCTGGAAGGAGCACATCAATGTGTCGTCCACGGACATCATGGCACCTGTAAACGTAATCAATAATGATTAATCAATTCATTAGAAGCGGGTGTCGTGCATAGGTAGTTTCATTCTCGGTATTGATTATTGATTATTTTTAAATGCGCATTTTCCGAGTTGAATTTAAATCTGGTTGCCAGCTTTCACTTGCCGACAGCTTATCGGCAGGCAAAATCACCGAGTACAAGGGTGCAACGTGGTTGTTCTCCAAATAAACAAGGTTTATCTCCGACTAAAGTCCCCGAACAATGATCACTTACCCGCGTTGTCGAATTCCCCGCAGTAGTTGGGCGCCGAGAAGAGCGTCACCAGCTGACGTTTGGCGAAGAACTCATAACCGTCCTCCACTACCTGATGAGCCCGACAGATCAGGTCAAATTCGTGCTTCTGTAAAAATTTACCCACAACCTGCAAGAGCGAATGCATAAACAACATTGTGGCGAACAGTGTAATGCGAAGAACCCACCTCTGCTCCAAATGTGAAGCTCACGCCGCGATCATTCTCGCCCCAGCCCATGGTATCCTTATCCGGATCCGACCACAGCAGATCGCACAGCAGTCCCTGATCGGGCACGTCTGTGGGACGCATGATGCGTCGTATCTGCTCCATGGACGACAGATCTGGACTCAGGCCACCGTGGCAGCAGAAGATCTTCTCATCCACGATGGCGGCCACCGGCAGGCAGTTGAAGCAGTCCGTGAAAGTTTTCCACAGCTTGATGGTGTAGCGACGTTTACATTCGTCATAGAACCTGCCAATTAAGTGCAATTAGTTGAGTAATTTTATGGATTATTGCTATAGAATGTGGCATTTACTTTATGTATTTGAAGTATGGCTAATTTAATTGTAATGGATATCGTTGTGTGCGTCAATAAACTAGAAAGTATTAATAAGCTTGGAAGCATAAGTAGACATCAATATGTCTGGGAAATTTTTAAAGCTCACGTAAACAATAAACAACTATAAGTTCTATAGCATGTATAAAAGTACATAGTCATCAGAAGTAAATACGAGTCGTAAGAATAATATAAATTGTAATCAAATGAGTTTCAGTAATCTAAGCAGGAAAGCAAATTGTTTCGGTGCTGAACTGAACAGATTGCTAACCATTTCATCAAGCTTCATCCTGTTTTTGGAGCCGCCTCCCCACTTACCCGTAGATGCGATTGATGCTGGCGCACTCATGGTTGCCGCGCAGCAAGAAGAAGTTCTCCGCGTACTTGATCTTGTAGGCCAGCAGCAGGCATATCGTCTCCAGGGATTGCTTGCCGCGATCGACATAGTCGCCCAGGAACAGGTAGTTTGACTCGGGCGGAAAGCCGCCGTATTCGAACAGGCGCAAGAGGTCATAATATTGTCCGTGTATGTCGCCGCAGATCTTCAGCGGTGCCTCCAGCTCCAGGAGTATGGGCTGCGACAGGAATATCTCGCGGGACTTGAGGCACAGGCTGCGGATCTCGCTCTCTGATAGCTGAACATTCTTTCCCGGTCGTGCACCGCGCACTGCAATGGAAAACCAAGCAGGGAAAATTTACGTTAAGGTGATGAGAGTGGGCGGTGGTTGGGTGGCAAGGCATGTGGGGAATGGGTGATGATGGGTGGGGGCAAGGTAATCAAAAGTTGGAGCCCTAACACCTACCCTCCAGCAGGCGCGAGATGATACTGTCGATGTTCATGATATCCGACATCTTTGTGGGCCCGCTTGCTCAGCTTCCTGAAGTTCGCTTATCCGCCGATTGCAGCAACTGCTATTTCCCGTAACCCGTGTATTTTCGGTATACGTTCGTTATGTATGTTATTTCATCGATGGGCACGGGCTGCGTGTGCCTGTGTGTGTGTGCGCCGTGTCCGTGTGCGGATGGAAACTCGGTGCTGGGCTAATCTCGCCCTTTGGTCAGCTGGATGCACGGATTCGCGGATTCACTGCCTCGGTTGCTCACCCCTCTGAGGTTGGCTGACTTCAATCGTTCCGATCCTTAGCCAGCTGCCCTTTTATTGCATTTAATGCACGTTTTACTCGCGACGTACTAAAAAATTTTCATCTACGTTGGTTAGTGACGTCGATTGTTTACAGCGCGAGTCGATTGCCTATCGATTGCCTATCCATTGCACGGCGCGCAGCTATCGGTAAAAGGTAGTGTGACCGGAATATGCAAATTCATTTAAAAAACAATATTTTTTAGTTAAGTACGGTACATTGAACAGGTGATAGGTACTCATAAAGGAATATAATTATCTTATGATATATTGGCTATTAAACGTATCGTTGACATTTATACCCAAAGTATTATAATATCATCTTTATTGACTCATTTTAGGTTATCATCGCTGTCATTGAAGCTCTTCCCGTCCTCCGTGGTGTTGAACATCACCCGCTTCCTGGGCAGCGGAACTGGCCTCGAACTCAGGGACGACTTGGAAGCTCCTCGAATAGTGGCCGCCGGCTTGACCAGGATCTCCTCCAGACGAGCCTTGAAATCGCGACTAACTAGTCTTTGAGGACTGGGGCTTCGAGTTTGCTGTTCGCTGCTATCCGTTTGCTCATCCGTCTGCTCTTCGCCTTGAGAGCTGGCTATATCCTCTTCAGACTTTTCAGAGATCGCAGACCTCGGGATCCCTTTGCCTGGAACCTCCATTGGCTTGAGTGGACTCTTGTGCTTCAGCAACATTTCCGCGCGTTCCGAGAACTTGGCGGAGCACAGTTTTTCGACAAACTTGCGGATGCGATTTCGAGTGGCGTAAAAATGTGGATGTTGCTAAAGGGTATTCCAGAATTGTCAAAAGTTCATTAGTTTTTGGCAGTTATAGGCTTACCAGTTTCAGTTTGTTGCGGTGCTCTGTCAGCTCGGAGTTCACTCTCTTCAAAGAGTTATGCGAAATACCTTTGGACTTCATATCGAAGCCGTGAGACATCAACTTCCGGTTGACCATCTTCCGGGCATCCTTGCGAGTAAGTGGTTTTTGAGGGCTCCTTAAAACATGTGGATTATTATTACTCTAAGAAAGCTTAACATCGAAACACTCACTTGATGATTCTTCCAGAAGGCTTGATTGTTTTTGGCGTTGGATCCTCTCGTGCTGCTTCCGACCCGGAGGTGGGAACATCGGTCCCCTCCTCCTCTGTCAGGCTGCGCTCCTCTTCGTTCTCCGTCTCTTCTTGGCTGAGACTATCGCTTACGTCCGTGGCTTCTTTCGTTTCCTGCTTATTAGGAGCAGGTTCCCTTGGAGATTTCGTATAAGTCGGATTGCTGTCCGAACTTCCAGCACTTGGCTGCTCCTTTTCCACCACTTGAACTTGGGTCACCAGCTGTGGGAATGGTTTCTCCGAACCTTTTCGTGGCGCCTCCTCAATGGAATAGGTGTCATCGTCATGTTTCTGTTTGAGGAACTCGCTCTCCACCTGCTTGCGAATCCGATCAATGTTGGTTTCCTCCTTGCGAACCACCGGCTTGGGTATTTTCGAGGCAACTGGCACAGTCTGCACAGGCTCTGGCTGCACCTTTTGAACACTCAGCTGCTTGAGCTCTCGCTCCAGTGCCCCTAGCTTCTCCTTGTAGCCCTCCTCAAGGTGATAGACCACCTCTTCCAGCCTGTGTGCGCTGACCTTTCCAATCTCTGCCACCTTCTCAGTGAGTATGCGCTCCAGATCCTCCAGACACGGCGTGGCCACCCGATCTTCCAGCGGAGGCGTGCTGGCGGATGCCTGTTTACTCTGCTCGAGTGCGTGGCTCAGGCCCTCCAGCCTCTTGTTAATGTCCTGAAAGGATATAAATTGTAATGGTACTTCCACAGGAGTAAGGATTACTTGATTCTACCTGTATAAACTGTTCGTTGCTCTGCTTGAGCTGCGTTTGCCACTCCTCAAAGTTGCTCAGTCGCTCCGCCAATCCTGTGAGTTGCTCCTTCCGTTCGCTGGCCTCGCTTTGCCTGGCCTCTCCGCTGTCCTCGTCCTTCTCCTTTGGCTCCGCCAGATTGCTCTGTATGCCCACGTGGCGCTGCTCCTGGCGCGGACTTACCCGCTTCGATCCCGTGCTCCGCTCCTTAATATTCCGCTCGGCGGCATTCAGGCGCTCCTTTAGCTGCTTGATCTCCAGCTCCATTTTGATGGTGTTTATCAGGTGCACATCGGTGGCCTTATCCCGATCCTTCTCCTTCCCGGTGGCGGATGTCAGACTTGGCGGTGAGGCCACACGATGCTTCCGACCAATGTGCACATTCAAGGCCTCGTTGCTGATGAAGTTCTTAGTGCACAGATGACAGGGGTATACCACCTCGCGAATGGCCTCGATCTGGGTGATTCTCTTGTGCAGCTGCACCACTTCGTTGTTTGACTCACTCAGGGACTTTCGCAGCGTAGCTATCTCCTCCTGGGCCGTCGTATGCGCTTCCTTTAGATCTGTGACACATTCGTCCAGGTAAGTGCGACAGCACATCAAATACTGTATGGCATACTGAGACATCACAAAGTACTTGGCAATGCCACTGTCCAGAATGTGAGTTTCCAGCACTGTGCCCAGTGGAGCCTCAGAAAGGTGGGTCAACGCCTTGTCCACCAGCTCGAAGTTTTGCTCCCTGAGAATCCGCTCTGTTTCATAGGATCCTGCCGGAAATACCGCTATGAACTAAGTGTTAACTACTTTTAACATAATTTTCCATACCCATAAGTCTCCAATCCAGTGGACCATCGCGATACTGTCTCAGTTTAAAGCCCGTTTCACGGACCATCTGCGGATATTTGCCCTTGAATCCCATTTCTCTGAATCTGAATCACCCAGGACTGCAAAAAAAATCGAAAGTTTGTTTACTTCTTCCTCGCCTTCTTTGTTTTGCTTCCGTTCTTTGCCAAACTTTATCTGCCACTTTTCTTACCACCCTTGTGTGTTTCTTAGTTTTTGGTTACACGTTGCCAAAGCAACTACAACTAGGTTGTCAGGACGACAGGTTGAAAGTAGGGTTGTTGAGCCTCTGAAAATGCATATTACAAGCATGATATCGTAAAAAATGCTCATTCCTATTATTAGGTTTTAAAACTAACTGCCATTAAGAGATTACAGTTTTTAATATTGTTAGTATTGATTAGAATTACTTTTGTTATTGTTCATTCTGTTATGTTATTTTATTATCTTTTAACACAAATAATTCAAAAGAACCGCGAAAGACACGATAAATGGCAGGATCCTTTTAGATAAAACATTTAGGAGCTATCGAGCATCTCCGTTGAAGCATCTGTCAAAAGGCTCAACTCAGTTGCGATTGGACTCTCCAACCGTGAGGTTGTATTAAACGGAAACTCCTAGCAAAATGTGTTAAGTTTAGTTAAAAACCTTCAATTATAAGCAATAAGTAGCACAAAAAGCTAGAGAAAACAGCAACAAAATGTGGCATTGGAGTTTGTTGTGTGTTTTCCTACTTGTTCCGTTGGCGAATTCCACGGGTAAGCTGCGAAAACTTGTGCGTCAGTCCGAGAAAAATCCTGTGAAAATTCCGATACCCTGATGCTGTATCCCAAGTATTTGACAGATGTCAGGAAGCTGCGCCCACAAGAGAGCAAGAGAGCGGCGTCTGCGCAGCAATTTGTTTTGGGAAATTTTCCATTTGTTTGGGAATTTAATTTGGCATTTTTCTCTGTTTTTCCCCTGAATTACCACCACTTTCCTAGCTCCAATAAGTTTTGAGGCAAATCCGGACACCAAACGTCTCTATGATGATTTGTTGAGCAACTACAATCGATTGATTAGGCCCGTTGTGAACAACACGGAGACCCTGACGGTTTGGTTAGGTCTGAAATTGTCTCAGCTGATTGAGGTCAATCTGAAGAATCAGGTGATGACCACCAATCTGTGGGTGAAGCAGGTAGTTATCACTGCCATATACTGTTATTATCTATTATTAATGGATTTTATTAAAGCGCTGGTTCGACTACAAGTTGCGATGGGATCCAGAGGAATACGGCGGAGTTGAACAGCTGTATGTGCCATCTGAGCACATTTGGGTACCGGACATTGTGTTGTACAACAACTGGGATGGCAACTATGAAGTTAGCTTCGATGTTCTCAATAATGTGTTCATAGTTAACTGAAATATATATTATTAGGTAACTCTGATGACGAAAGCCACTCTGAAGTATACGGGAGAAGTCTTTTGGGAGCCACCTGCTATATACAAGTCATCCTGTGAGATGAATGTCGAATACTTTCCGTACGACGAACAAATTTGCTTCATGAAATTCGGTTCATGGACCTACAATGGTGCCCAAGTGGATCTGAAGCATTTGGATCAGGTTAGGTATCTAAATAATTTAACTTCTACAATAAATAACCCAATCTTTTTTCAGATTCCTGGCAGTAACCTAGTGCAAGTTGGCATCGATCTCACGGAATTTTATTTGTCTGTGGAATGGGACATACTTGAAGTGCCGGCTACCAAAAATGAGGAGTATTACCCCGATACACTGGAACCCTTTTCAGGTACGATGTTATTTGTTTTGCATCATTGCATTTCAGTTGAGTATCTTCTCTTTTTAGATATCACATTTAAGTTGACCATGCGGCGTAAGACCTTGTTCTATACCGTTAATTTGATTGTGCCATGTGTGGCTTTAACATTCCTCACGGTGTTGGTCTTTTATTTGCCCAGCGATTCGGGCGAAAAGGTAACAAAGATGGATCCTCCAAATTCAATGATCAAAAATCTGAGAGTGATACCTTCTTTTTTGTGGCACGTAGCATGTTTTTGTTAATTTTAACACGTAGAATTAGATTTCCTATAGCTTAGAAAACTGAAAAATAGCTTTTGTACATATGCTTTCTTTATTTTTATTAAATTTATATTTTTAAAATAATTTTGTGAAGTAATTTCAAATGCAAATTCACTTAAGTGTACTCCCTATAACTTAAAACACTCAAAAACATTGACTCTACAATGAACCTATACCTTAGATGAGCTATCTTTTTCATATGCACAAATCGAACTCCTTTCAATTACTTTAACTATCACTCCCCAATCTTTCAAGTCTTGCTAAGTCAGCTATCCTAAAGCTGAGCTCTTGCATTCCCTAGCCAGATACTACAAATTCTAAATTGGCTTTTAAAAACAAATATTTTAAACGAACACTATCCAAATTCTTTCCGAGAAGAGCTCAACTTGAACTTCCTGCTCTTTCCAATCTTAAACTCTCTCTATTTTACGCTCCAATTTTGTAACTAATGTGTATATCATAATGATATTTAGCTTTTTCTATCTATCCATCAAATAATCAGCTCCGCATTCGCAGCAGCAACTATCAGAATTTTTGAAAGCAGCACACAGATATTTACGTCTCAGAAAATATATATGAATATATCATACATATGTATATCGTGTACACCACATTTTTTGCTGAATATCATGTGTGCTGTCCTGAGTTGAGAAATCTCATAACGTAAATTTTCATCGAATGCATACAAATGCGCAATCGATATCGACATTGAACCCAATCCGAATCGAGTCGTATTCAAAATGTCAAAAAGCCACTCGCAAAATTTTCCATATCGCGTATCTTGTAATTAAGCAGCGCACTCACACACCCGCTCACTGAAACACACACACACACACACACCTAGGACACCTGCATTCAGCACAGGCACACCTACACCTACATACACATTCACTTTATAAACACACACTAACAAACACGTACTGGACTCGTGCAGTTTGTTGTTGAATTCATTTTATCGTTGCCCTAGAGTTTGTTCGTTCAGTCGTATTGCTCAAGTAAAGATACAATACATACATGCTTCCCATCGAGATTGATATAATATATAAACCCGATATGAATCAAAAAGAAGATTATTCAGTTTTTTAAATAGCATGTAATACACCTGAAATTTTTAAGGTTTTTAAGCAAAGTAAGATTGCCGTGGAATAATATATTTCGTAGTAGATACTTACTGCTTTCTGGGTTCCATATAGATATTCATTTCGTACTGTTAAATTTAATAGAAAAGATTTTAAAGCAATGTAACTTTAAAAATTTAAAATTCCAAAATTTGAACAACACAGGAATTTAATACAAAGTGATTCAATATAACATTTTTTGTATCAAAAACTTAACCACTTAAAAACTTCGAAGAAAAAGATACACAGTGAATCTTTTGATTGACACAGATACACTCGTACTCAGAAAGTTCACATGTAAACGTAGTAAAATGCGCTTTGTTCCTTTGATTTGTTGGTGTTGATTGTTTTCGTGTAAACTTCGAATGATTGATTGATGTGGGTAGGTGCAGGATGTCCCATCCCCATAGATTGTGCGTTCGCGAGTGTGTTAGTTGTGGGTCTTTAGCTTAGTCACAGGATACGCGATGCAGTCCTGAAGTACGTAGCCATTTCGTTGTTTAAGACCAATTGTTTGTTAAAGTATTCGTATGTTTATTTTAAGGCCTTGGAGTGTTAATATTACAATATATATTATCTCCCTGGCCAATCATATTTTTCGTACCAGTAATTGGCTTTATTAATTAAACAAATTATTATGATTGTGTTTTCATTTGGTTGTTGTTATGTGTTCAATGTCGTTGTTGGTTGATTGTTGGTTTGATTGTTTGACTGTTTGACCGTTTGATGGCTCGTGTATCTGTCGGATCGAGTGGGTAGCGATAGCCGAGAGATATCGACAGGTGGAAATTGTGTAAACATTTCGTTGACAGGTTACGTTATGTATTTCGATACTCGTGTCGTTGACCGTGTTTTTCCTGCTCTTGGCCGAAATTATCCCCCCAACCTCGTTGGCCGTGCCCCTGCTGGGCAAGTACCTTCTCTTTACCATGATACTCGTCTCGCTATCCGTTTGGACGACGGTCTGCGTGCTGAACATCCATTTCAGGTGAGTTCCGATGCGGGCGAATAATGCATGGGAAAAGTTACAAATCCATGATCATACCCCGTTAATCGTACCTCATAGTTCATACATCATACCTTCGTACTTCGTACATTGTACCTTGTATTTTACACCTCATATTGCAAACCTCGTACTTCCTACTTTGTACCATGTACCTAATTTTTGTAAGATTCACATTATTGTGGCGACCTTTTATTTTGCTTTCACTGGTATATTTGCAATGTGTACATATCTGCGGTACAGATCTCCATCTACGCACAATATGTCGCCGCTGGTGCGGAAACTCTTCCTGCACTTCATGCCCAAGCTGATGATGATGCGGCGGACGCAGTACACTCTGCCCGACTACGATGACTCCACTCCGAGCAATGGGTACACCAACGAGATCGATGTGCGGTAAGTGGCAACCAACTCGCGAAATTGAAAGTAAACACTTGACTTTGGCCTGCCTGTTTGTGTTGTGGCATGGGCTGGTTTTCCCCTGCAGTGACAGCATCAGCGATTTTCCCAGCGAGTTTAAGGACAGCCAGGATGGCGCTTACGATAATGGCATGCAGAACTCTGTGGGTGAGTGCGTGAAATCTAACCATAAAACACACAAATATTTTGCATGTCTGCCGGCATCAAATTGAAATCAAATATATCACACAAGCACAGAAATCTGAAAAATATCTGGCCAAATAATGCAATAAAATGGGGTGGCAAAAACCGCTTATTCCGTCGAAATTTTAGCATGGTCGTGGTCAATGGAATTCCAAAGGGGGTTTGAAACACAGTGGTGAAACGCATTTTTTCAATTTATGTGATGACGAAATTTTATTTTTCACAGTAAATAAAATTCTATACATACATATATTAAACTTTAACATATTCTAAAGGCCTTTAAAATATATGTTACTATAATGATTCATTTATGTCAAGGCAACCTTTTTATGGGTTTTTATACGTCCCCTGTAAATATTTTACTTCACATTTAGGATGAGCATAATTTAGTTGCTTCGTTAAGCCAGAGTCCTTTTGCCTTTCGGCGTTAATTTGCGTCCTGACAGCGACCAAAATATTTGTCCACTCATGCGAACCCATAAATGCCTACACACATAGATATTTGCAGATGCACACACACACATAGCCGGGGGTTGCGATTTTCTTGCTACTCACATTTATTTATTATTCCAATATTTTATTTCAATTTTTTGCCATTTCATGGCGGAAACTTGACAGATTCCGACAATGTGATACCGCGCAACTTAACACCCGAAGTGCTGCAGGCGTTGCGTGCGGTCAGATTTATTGCGCAGCATATCAAGGATGCCGACAAGGATAACGAGGTGGGTACACAGGGTCCACAACTTGGCCGCCATATCCGCGACGTGCTTATTTTTGTTGCCCATTTTTATTGACGCGTGTCCTCCTTAAAGATACTCGTACTAGATACTGTTTGGTGTATGGTGGATGATGGCTGGAGTCCTTGGCGTTTGTTATTGTTTACATGGCCATATTTTTGGCGTCTGGAGCGGGGGGGTCTTTCGCCTGCCGCTTTTATTATTGTTTATTGCCCTTAAGTTCGAATTGAATGCATTGAACGTTGGGCCAAGTCCCAAATGTGCAGCAAACAATTGTAAAATATTAAATCATAACTTTAGATTTTTATTGCGATTCAAGTTTATTGGAAACCAGCCGCAGGGCCATATTTTATTTGGCCGCTCCCCCCTCCCCTCTTTCCTTTTTTTCAGCCGACGAAAATGTATAAAACCAATTTTGTTCAGCCGCAAAAACGATACGAAACGAATGATATTAAAAATCTACTTTTTATTGTTTCATCGCCGCAGATTGTGGAGGACTGGAAGTTCGTATCGATGGTGCTGGACCGCTTCTTTCTCTGGCTCTTCACGCTGTCCTGTGTGTTCGGGACCTTGGCCATAATATGTCAGTCGCCATCGCTATATGACACCCGGTCGCCCATTGACCGCCAGCTGAGCGAGATTCCTTTGCGCAAAAACAATTTCATGCTGCCGCCGGACATTGTCCGTCAGGTCCTAACCTAATTGGGGTCCCGAGGTCTTCCCGTCTGAGTTAACAATGCTTCCGAGGCTCGGAACTGTGTTTTTTATGATGCGCAATCAAATCAGTTGTTTGCTGGGAATGCGGCAACGATTTATGTCTAAGTGTTTATCATCCTGCAATGCTGTAAAACCGAATTAGCTATAAAACATGGAAACTAAATAAAAAAAATTCTGTTTTAACTCATAACTTCATTCTTAAGCCGTACCCCAGTGTTTTTGAATTAATATAATGTGTAATATATATACCAATTGGCAGACGCTATCAGACCAAAACCACAATGACATCTGTTCTGTGCCTGTTAATTTTCAATTAAGAGATGACTTTTCACGAAAGTTTTTGTGTGGAAATAAAACGTTTTGTTGGCGAGCCAAGAAGCCAAAACAATATGGCAAAAACTTCGTTTATGCTGTGTCAAACAGACATTGCGCATACGCCGCGTTGGCTGCCTAAATAATTTGCAGTATCATTTATTTGTCTCCGCACTCTGCGTTGTCTTTTGTCGTTGTCTTCTTCATGTTCGCTTTACTTGTCTGGTTGTCGCATTAAATTAGAAAGTTGAAATCTCTTGGCCTCGCATTCATCAGCATGTGCAGGTCCTGCTGGCAAAGGCAAAGGACTTTCACTTTCGGCACTGTCAACAGACATAATTTGCTGAGCACTTTGACTGGCAGGAGGTGGGTTAAAATTCTATAAGGTGGCGGGTTGATGATGAAAAGAGTCAGTAGAGAATATAAAGAAATTTCGGCGATTGCAGTGTAGAATCAAAATCACCCTGTGTTAAATATTATTTGGCTTTTTAATTTAAGATTCTGCGTATAAGTAAGTTTTCCTGTAAAAAATATGACAAGAAAATATTTTTTTTTACATGTAATTATATATTTCCATTACGTTGAACCCTTTTTCAACATAGCTGTGATCCAGATATTATTAAGATTTGCTTAAGGACTGCCTGGCTCCGCCCAACCCCCTTACTTAATGGCGTTTTTCTGAGTTTCTTTGCTGTACTTTATTTTATTTTTGGCATTCGCTTTTTTTTTTGTGTGTTGGCAGTTTTAAATTAGAAAAGTTTCTGCCAGATTTTTGTTTTACATTTTTCATATTTTCTACGGGCCGTGCCCCGCTGTGCATGTTTGTCGCTGTCCTTATTGTTGTTGCTGCGTCACATGCGTAGCTCCACAGCTCCGCCTCCATCTTCGTCTCCATCTCCATCTCCATCATCATCAGCAGCAGCGGTAGCAGCAACAACGGCTTTCGAGACACCAAATCCACTCCCGACACCAGCTGAGATGAGGAGCTGCGAACCGGGCGAAGTATCTCATGTTAATTTCTATTTGCTTGCCATGCAGAGCGGCAAACTTGTCCCGGGTCCTGTTCTCCAGGAGATCTCGACTACAGTGGAGGTCAGATGCAAGCTCTTGAGCCACACTATGCAGGTAATCTTAGTAAATATGGCAAATTTATATAAAGCGCTCATTTCATAAAACGCTTGCTAAACCAAGTATTTGTCAAAAAGTTGCGCTAAGAGGCATGTTGTCCATTTGTATGGCATTTTGAGCTCTATAAAGAATGCATTCAATTGCTATTGCCAACCTCGGGATTGCTCTCGGAATAATTTAAATGTAATTTGAATGAGAACAGGCCAACGAGAGCATCCCCTATTTGTCAGTGACCACTGTGATGGCATTTGCATAAAGCCGCAAAGTATGCAACACATTTTCGGGCACAAGCTAAAGTTCAGCAAAGCACAAAACAATATGCAAATTGCCCAGCCAACCCCATCCAACCCGCGTCCACGTCTCACCGCCGGAAAAAAAGGCATTGGTAAGACGACTCTCGGGTCAGGAGCAGATCCCTTTTTGATTTTGTGCTCATTTTTTTTTCTTCGTTGGTGCCATCCCTTCAGCTGCATGTGTTAAGCGACTGTTAAGTGACTTAAGCCCAGTTTACACGCTCAATTACACAGGAAGCAGAAGAAAAAAGGGCAAGCCGAGAGTAAAATGGCAGCTAATTAAGAAGCGCGTTGCGCAACGGAAATCAAAACCATAAACTAAAACGCCCGAAAAGGAAACGCGGCGCGGAGTGCAACTAGGCGATGGGCCACGACCATCTGATTCTCGCCAAGATTGAGCTCGAAATGGCCAAAATGGGGAAATGGCAACCGGGAGAAGCACGTGCGATGCTAAGTTTGGCCAACCAACTAACCAAATACACACTCGTGCAACTTGTGATGCACGAAAAAAAAAAAACAAGGAGTAGGCCAATTGTAAAAGCCAATAAATATACATTTATCAGTGTTTGGCCTTTTTCTGCGCAAATGTATCTGCCTCTTGTTTTGCGATGTGCAAGGTAAATTTGTTACCGAACTTAGAGATTTTTTTGGCAGTGCCCTCCGACACATAAACACCCTTGAAATGCACTCGTGTGTCTCCGTGTCCGTCGGCGTGACAGGAAAAAGTATGTACCAAAACCAGGGTATTTCTACATTTGACCAAAAGCACGTCAATTAGAGTTCAAAAGGGGTGCGGTCTATGTGCGAATGACTTTGATACCACAGCGGGTGGTTTTTTTTTTTCTTTCGGTTTGTCCTTTATATAATTTGAAAGTGATTCCTTGTTTGTTTTCTCCTTTTTGCACAACGCCATGGCTGTTGGCGTTTTGACTCTGTTATCTGGTTAGACGGCTTGTTTTGTATATTTTGTTAATGAGAAGGGAAATAGAGATCCCGCTTAGTCCCGTCAGAGATCCTGCCAGAGGCTACAGCCCAGAGTTCGCAGCCCGGAGCCTACGGCCTAGAATACTTCTGATCCTTTAAGGGTCATTGACGGGTTTTAATAGTTGAGCCGAGTTCTTTTGGACTCTAAAGTTCATTTAGCGAGAACAAAGAGGACAAACATATGGGTGAGTCCGTGTATTGTGCAATGATAAATTACAAAATATGTGCCTTTGGCAAGTGGCATGTGTGTGTTTGTGGCGGGCTGTTAGTGTGAGTGACCCAGTGCCAAGATGAGGCCGCAAAGGCCATTTTGTTGTTATTAAGTTTGGCTTTTTTCATCCTGTTTTTATACCCGTTACTCATGGAGTAAAAGGGTATATTAGACGCGTTGCTGCCGAATTTTTAATTTTTTGCTCAGTTTATTCCCCAATATCTATCGATATCCCAGAAAAATGATGAAATTTCGCGTTTGCATTCACAATAGCTAGCTAAGTAAGCTGGGTATCTGATAGTCGGGGAACTCGACTATAGCATTCTCTGTTGTTTTGTATTGTTTTCAGCTGCACATGGCCTTTGTCTATGGGGCGAAGGGACAAATAGATGGATGGAGGGGGATGGAGTGCGAGGGGAGGCTCGACAGTTGTAGACTGCGTGAAATTAATGATGCGCCAAAGTTCTGCTTCTTTTGCGGCTTCATTGTTGTGCAGTCGAAATGGCAACGAAATGTCCACAAAATGTAGGTCTAAAGACGCTTTTATTAATAGTCCTGGTACGTGGTCACGATTAACTGCCATTTTACGCACTCGCACTCGTCCTGCCACTCCCCAACTTTGCCATCCCCCCCCCCCTCCTACCCTCGGCCTCCGTACAAATGGCCGATGGGCGGTCTTAGCCTTTTTGAAAGCTTTTTGCTGTTGCGTAAGTCGGAAAGTCGCTCATCTCTGTGGATGCGTGTGTGCGTGTGTAATCTGCGTGGGATTTGGACACGACTTTACTTAAGTTCATAAAAATTCTATTAAAGCCAAAAAACCTCAACATACGGGCACGCCTCTTTTTCGTATCCCGGACGCCCAAGTAGTTAGGCGTTCTGCGATCCCCAATCGCCAAGGTCTAAGGATTATAATTATTCGCTCTTAGGAATAAAGTCATTATTATGAATGTGTATTTTCCAATATTGATATAATATTACTCAGATGATGCCATTCACAATTTTTTCGTGTAGTATCCAATTGAAATGCAGTCCAATTGAAGTGGTTCCTAAAGCGGTTTCATTTCGGGAACATCCGGTTGATGGAGGACCCTCGTCCATGGCATTGTCCTGCCTTTGGAACAATCAGAGTCGACGGCTTTTAATAACATTTTTCGCTGCGTTCCTACGCCACCTACTCTTGCACTTTTTTCCCCGCTTTTGTCTTTCGGTGTTTTTTGTCGCTTAAGTGGAGGACCCGGATCCTTCGAGTGCTGGCTGCCACGCCCCTTTCGTTCCAGCCCAGTCGACCAACATTTTACATGACATTTTAAATTTACGATTTACATTAAATGGCGCAATGCAAGAGCAACAACAGGGCCAACTGGCTGAGAGCGAAAAAAAAACTCTGAAATGGAGGAGGAATAAGTACAACGAGTGGTTGTTAAACGAAATTGCTCAGCCGCTTCAAGAGGCTCAGTTGCCATTGGGCCCCAGCCCAAATCCCCACCCACTTGGCCCGCCCTCTGCGGTTGTCTGCCTGTCCTCGGAATACAGTTAAAAACCAATTTCGTGTATGTAAAATATATCAACTATATATTTAAGTGGCTCTGGCGATGCTGATTCCGTACTTCCCTTGCTTTTCTTCGCTCTCCTCTTTTTACTTTCGGGGATGTCCTTTATTTTTATTCGTTCTACTTGTCGCTTGTCAAGGATAAATGCATTAGCGGGTGTAGCAATTTACACATTAAGGCGTGACAGGGGGGCAAAGGTAATATACGAGTATAGAGAAGGGGGGGCAAAAAATGGGGTTGCGTGAAAATACATTAAGGATAGAAAATCTCTTAGCGACTGAAAATGAAATCGTGTTGAACAATCACATAAATTGGTTGAGAGGAACCCATTGGGAAGGCAGGATATGTGGAATAGGAAATGGGCTTGAAATTTATTTTTGTAGCCAATTTAAAGCATAACCAAACTAATCAGTTCCTTCAAACATTTCAATTATATTATTAATTAATTAATATTATTACTCACTGCTAGTATATTTCTCGGCAATTTAATTAATCTGTAGAATCTAATCACTTTTTTTCGTATCTCAGGCACTAACCCACATAAATCTTCACCAACGGCTAATTAAACTTTTGGCCCATGAACTCTCAATTTATGATGATTCTTGATGGTTGTTGATGGCCCCTCGCTCCACCACCAAAAACTGTTGGCAGTTGAATAAATAGTTGTTTCGTCTTGTTTGCTACACACAAACACGCACAGACAACCCTGAACCACCTGTCCGCACACTTGACGTGTATTTCCGTTTCCGTTATGCGAAAACTTTTTTTCAACCCACCAAGCAGCAACTAAGACTTTCCCTTTTTCCCAGCCCATTTTCATGTCGAACTTGTCGAGAGGGCGAAAGTTTCACGCTTAACATTTGCGCCGTGCAAAAGTTGAAAAGTTTATCCCGACGCACACAGACACACAAACAGGACTAACTAACTAGCGGACACCTAGCCACCAGCACCAGCGGCACACCTTTTTGCACACACACCTGCAGGCGCACCTGTAGGCCTGTACATACACACATACACGTATGCTGATTAGTGTGGACCATGATTGAGGGAAACGGGAGTGGCAAGCGGATACTGGCAAAATGTTGCCTAATTAAATTTAAATGCTGCTTAATTGCACGCCCGCCAGGGGGCGCTGCCGTGCTATTAATAATTTTTGACCAAAAACGCTAATGACCCAAACTGAACTTAAGTTTAGTTTGAACTGAGGCACGCCTCCAGCTCAAACTGCACAACTTCGTGTCAAGTTTTTCAATTTTTAAACGAAACGCAAGAAGTGGACGGGAAAGGTATAAACACTTTGCCAGCAAGCTAACACCATTAAAATTGAATTCTTATTACTTTCAAGTGCAGCTTAATGTTGTAAGTTTTCAAGAATTACAAAGTATTTGGTTGGGAAAAACAGAGCTAAATGTTAAGATTCAGATGGTACATATTTAGAGTAGTTTATCGCTAGGGAAAAAACATATTATTGTTAATAAGTAATGCTTTTGTAGTCATAAATATTTATTAATAAGGTGCATATTTTCCAATCTAGCCCACCATTCACATGCCTAGGGTATAACCCTTTGTAACTCTTGGTCAAAACTTTGACGTAACCTTCGCTGCTTTCATTTATCATGCCGCCAAAGGATTCCGATGGCCGTGTGCCTCCATTTCGTCGCCTCCACTCGCCTGAAGTCCTGGCCACCGGCTGAGGCTATTAATTTCGCGTCAATTAAAAATTAAGCCAATTATTTGTGCCACACCCGTGGCAGTCGAACTGGCTCAGCACCAGCCTTCCTTCTGAGTCCTATGCCCAGTGGCCTTTCCCTACTTCCATCCTTTCGGGGCCTTCTTCCTGGCTCGGTTCGTCTTCCTGTCCAATGGCCTTTGCTATCCTTCCCCTTGACTGCTTTCGAAGTCCATTAGGGCTTCATTTGTTTTTAATGCCGTGTAACCTTTTGTCAGAAAGAAAGAATAACATAAAATAAAATGGCGGAGGAAAAACGCCAAATTTCTAAGTTGGCACTTTCACGGTTCGGCCTGGATTGTTCAGTTCTGCTTCCGTTTCCGCTTTGCTTCTTGGTATTGGTATTGGTGTCAGGCCGCCCGCCGTTTATTGGCTAATTTAATTTGCATGTCTTGCGTTTGGGCAATTAATCAGCGGAAACAGCTGTCCATCGCCTTAACCCTTGGACGCCCACGTTCCTCATCCTCGTGCTTTTTTGACCAGTTTGTTTTGGCTCTTCTTTTTAAATAGAATGGGACATACACTGTTGAGTACTGGAAAGAATTCTATTTTTCGCTGAAATTGACTTAATTATACTTTTTTTGTACTCAACAGCATGATTGCTAAAAATAGGAAATTTCTTGTTACTGTTCAAGTGAACTTAAACATAATTAACTTAGAACAGACACCCATTTCACAGTACATACTTTCGAGTGTCTAAGAAAATCGGAAAACGAATGTAATCCAATGAATTATAAACGAAACAGGATGATTTTTGTTTCGTATATTTGCTTTTTCGGCACTTAATTTCAATCTTCTTCAAGTCGCCTGCCATGCTCTTTGTATTGTGCAATCCAGTCTTCCTATTCCTTATTGAATTACGAATCCCCGCAGACACCCTCCCCCCCCCCCCCCCCAGCACTCAGCTTCTTCAGATGTCCTGTGCCCTTCGCCTTTTAATTGCATTTTCCGTGAACAGGACTGCAGCTCAAGTGGCTGCCTCTCACCTTTTTGCCCCATTCCATCCTATTTCATCCCGTCAAGTTGAAATTAATGCAGCAATTTGTAATGAGTTTGCCTCTTTGCTTTGGTGTCACTATTGTTCCGGATTTATTGTTGTCTCCGGGATCAAGTAAATATACTTCATTTCTTTCTGCAATCCAATTTAAATATTTTCTGCCGTATTATGATAATTTATTGTACTTAGCCGGCCACTAATTGTGCGCCCAAACATTATAATGAGCCATTGGCCGACGCCTTCTGAATAGTCAAGTGGCATCGAAAGCTAGATTCCGTAAATCAAATTATGCAAAACAGCATAGCTATACAATTTTTTATTGGGACATTTCCGGTCCTAGGTCCCCAAAACGGAAACGAAGTGCACTCATGTGTCGACTGAATGTTTGAACCATATTTATTAACATCTTGGGAGATATATATTTACTTAAATCTACTTTAAACACATCATATATTTTTTTTGTAGCTGCTTAGCAGGACATATATTAAAATGGAAATTTGAATATTTTTGTATAAGATGCTCAATTTCTTCAAAAATACTATAATTAGAAATGATCAAAGGATGCTTTTCAGCGCATATACTTAACGAAATAGCTTAAATCCGCTTTTGCCTGTTTTACGAGCTCCATTCTGACACTTAACATGGGTATCGTGGAGAGGGGACAGTGTGGCGACCCCATTTTTTTATACACATTGTCAAGCCATAAATTTGTTTGGCTGCGCAGTATAAATTTTTAAGCAAAGACAAGCCATGTCACGCACCCTCCGGCGAAACCAGCAACGACCATTGGGAAAAAAGGACAAACAGGATCAGGATGCGAGTGAAACTATAAAAGCGCCGAAAAATTGAAATAAATTGAAAATTGCAGAAAAATATAACAAAGTGGTGTCCAGCTTTTGAGGGTTAGTGGATGGAAAAGGGGCAAGCAATTCGTTCTTGTGTGCTGTGAAATTTCCTTTTCTGTAAGTTGAATCCTTTGGTCCTTTGTATCTTTGTATGAGTGACTGTGTGTGTGTGTGTGCGTGCATATAAATTAAGTTTTAAAAGTAAGCGCTCTTTCTTCTCTATCGTTTTCCCCATTTCACCTTTGTGTTGTATTTGAAAACAAAATAAATGCAGCATCTAGAATTTCGTGGGAATTCGATAGACCAAAGTGCCGGTTGGTACGAGGGGAAAGTTTTTTGAGCTGACTGACTTGGAGAGCTCTGATTTCAGAAGTTTCTCCTTGGCCATCTTTTCAGAGTGCTGAACCAGCCCTTGAGTGGAAAATGCATTAGCATATGCTCAGTATTTAAAGATAAACATGGCATTGACTGGAAATAGTGGTCGGGTTTCAATGGAGATTGATTCTGTTTGGTCCAAGTTCCGGTTCAAGTTTTTATTCGTAATTAACTTAATTTGATTTGAATTTCGATTTGACAGCAGCAGTGTGATTTCCTTTTGAGCCTTATACGTTGCAAAGTTTAAGCAACTGCCTTTAAATATGAATCTGTAAAATAGCTAACCCATTGAAGAGCTCATTAAAGTTCGAAGGGTGCTTAAAAGTTAAGTATAAAGTATATTAAAGCAGCTTAAGCGGCATTAAGGATGAGTTGGCTGGCTTCTCTGCGCGGCCAGCATTCATTAACCGAGCTTTCTTTTATCGATGCGAGTGTCAATTAAATGCGAGTTTGCTTTCCAATTAAACCACTTGATTAGCTTTTGTGCGCTGCAAAGCTACGTTCGTGGAAAGGATAGTCCACTGTGAGTTCCGCCCCTTGACCTGCAACCCATCCACTTCCCGTGGGTTTTGTGTGGCCATGCGTGGGCGTTGACGTTGCAGTGTGACCAGCATTATGCGTGAAGCATGTTAATTGCGCCTAATCAGCGACACGAGCAATGGGTTCAGAGTTCGACACATGGGCGTGGCCTCGCAGCGCTTAATTACGCAAGTGAAAGGAGTGACCCGCCTGCAAATCCAAAGCTGAGTTTTCTGCTGATGCACCAGTTTTCTAATCGCCGCTCCCTTCCGCCAAGATGGCTAAAAGCGTCGGGCACAATTTGTTACTTCACCGCATTCACTTTCGGTTAACAGATTTCTTTTCGTGCAGCTAACTCAATAAACCCAACGTTGTCTTGCATTACAAAAGCAATGACGACAGACACTCAACGGGTTATTAGCGAGGGGTTGTCAAAGGACCGCGAGGTGAAGGTTTTGGGGGGTCACGGTGATGAGCTGCCGCCCCCATGTTGTTGCTGATTTCACTGCAGTGAGCTCGTCGCTAAATGGATTTTTAATGTCGTTGGCAATGCAGGAAAAGTTTCCCAAAAGGTTGTTGTCATCGCTGGAGCTGGAGTATCCTGTGCGACTATGTAGTTGTGTGCGTAATAACACATAAACGCTTAAATTCGGTAATAGATTGGAACATAGCTGGCTTGGAGGTGACTCGATACTCAGATTGGAAAGTAGTCATTAAATATTGGTTACAGCAATTGTGGATACAAATGAAATCTTTAGATCAAGAGTCATAGCAAACATTTTGGGTGATTCAAAGACTATTTTATTATTTCACATATTTTTGAGATATTCAATATTGTTGATATAATTATAGTTTATTCTCTAAGAGTTTCTCTCACTTTTCACGCTGCCATCTCTGTGTATAGATAGCCCACATTCTCGGAGGGAAACGTGGTGGTGCTGCCTCAGCTTCTTTGGAAGGTACGTGCAACAATCAAGTGTCAGCGTAATGAGCTATCAAGCTGCAAAATATGCAATTTGAGCGCGAGTGAATAGTGCGACTAAGAGTGCCGCCCACACACACACACTTACACATACTCTCACTTACACAGAGGAACGTGGCACAAAGACAGGCACACAAAAATGCGGGTTGAGTGGAGAACAACGACCACGACAACTACAACACCTCGCTATCGCAGGAGCTTTTGCTAAATTTTGCGTGTAAGTGACAAGTCCCGCATAAAAGGGCATAACAACTGCAAAACGTTGATGACAATGTGTGTGTGTGTGTGTGTGTGTGTGTGTCATGCGGCTGTGTATGTGTGTGCACTGGTATGCGATGGAAGATGGCGACGCGTTTTTGTTGCACTTATTAATGAACAAACAACAGAGCGGCTACGTAATCATCGTTGTCAGCCAAGCGCCATCATAATCAAGCACTCAAGCGCATAATTATGCCATGGGTGTGGTGCGATGGGGATGATGCGGTAGGGCATAGGAGGAGGCGTCGCGACTCAGGGGGCGTGGCCTGGGATTGAGGGATGAGTTGGCGTGCTGCTCTGACGTTCGTTTCGGATTTCGGGCTTTGTGGTCTGACTGTTGTCCTGCGGTCGCCAACTAATGCGGCGCAGAGGCGTATCTAAAAGGATTAAGATAAAATCACTAAACCAGCTGAATAGAAGTATTCAATTGAATAGTTAGTCAATGTGTCAAATAACATTTATAAATGCATACTTCTTTGCACCCTTATAAGTGGCTTTAAACATCATAATTTATACATTTTACCCCTTAGATCTGCGCCCCTGTTGCCACAATCCGAGAAGTGGACACTGACCAGCGCTTTGCACAGGACATTGCGTGGCTTTGGTCTCGTGGTATCATTGCTCCAGTTTGCAGCTCTGCCGCCATCGCCGCTTTATGTTATTTTGTGTGTGTTGGTCCATAACTTACAATTAAAAATCATGACACTTAAATATAATTAAAATATGAAAACGGTTCTGGATGCTGCGCAGCAATAAACTGTAATAAAAGTTAATTAGAAGACGACCAAAGGCGAGTCCTTAAAGCTCTGCGCCCTGCATGGCAAAGCCACTAAATTCAGCAATATCCCAGATCTCTGTGCTCTACTCAAAAAGTATTGAGTACTAATGAGTTTTTAATCACCAATGCAGTGGGAGTTGCTGGTTGCTGGCAGGACGAAATGCATTCGCAGATCCTGCCGAAGGGCTTTAAATAATAAATGCTGGAAATTCGCCCGGAGCTCGATGACCACAAAGTGAGAAGCCAGAACAATGCAGCCATCGGGGTGTTAAATGGTTTTGTCTGCATGTCAAATTACAGGAAGCATAATTTCAAGCCTGGCTGGCTGCTCCTGTTCCCAATCCGCAAACCGACCAACCATCGACCTAACTGGGCCCAAAGTAAACAAAACGTGGCACATTCCAGCCCAAACAAAACAAAAGGTGCAAACTCTTTGAAATTATGCATTGAATTTTTGGGTCTGCCATTGGTGGTGGATGTGTTCTGGGTTCCGGGAAGGAATGGAATTGGAATTTATTGTTGGTCATTAGGCAAAATCATTCGGGCCAGTCGGGCCGCATTAATGCTCGTTTTAAAGGCTTAATCGACACATCGTCTATTGATTTCCAAACAATGCTGAGGCTGCTTGCACTGAGAGGTAATTAACTTCAAGTCGTTTTAATTGACATCGTTTGAATTGAGCTCGATTTGCTTCGATAAATGCTTAAGTAAATTAAGCTAAGGTAGTACATATGTTTATGTTTATATTTCCGATTGAGGTTTTAATAAAGAGTTCATCGAGCCATATCATTTCACACTTTGACCATTATTTACAATGTTTTAGCCAGAAATCAGAATCTTTGTCCGAAAATCTTAATATTTCAAATTTCCTGGCTAAACTTTCCGGCTAAGAATTATATCTTGAAAATTGGCTGAAGAATGTCCTTTTGCATTTCAGCATCGAATGAACTCACTTCATTCCGCGTAATGGAGTTTCGAGTGCATTATGCACAATATCCTTTGTGCGGTGTGCTATTAATTAGGCTTATTAAAATCGACGCTGACAGCTTTGCGGTTTGGCGGTTCGAGGTTTCGGTTTGGGCTGCACACAGCCGGAGAATCCAGAGCGGGTCTTAGCCATCAAGGATATTTTAATCAGGGCAATTGTTTGAGGATCTGCATAATGCATCGCGCCAGCTGAGTTGAGGCAGCTCAGTTGAGGCTCATTACAAATGAAAATTACCGCTTAATAATGTTTGAGGGCGGCGGCTCTAAAATTCTCATTACTCTCTCCGAAACTCTTTGAATGCACAAAAATGTTTCAAGGATATATATTTACTCCTGGCACATTCGAGTACATTTCTCCTTCCCGGTCGGCCCTACAATTTCATTTCCCTTCGTATTTTTTTTTTTTTTTTGTGCGGGTCACAAGCCATTAGCCAGGCCAAACGGAAAACACGCTAAGCCGTCGCGGACACCGAAAGTCGAGTAGAGTCGCGTCGGTTGGAGATGAGACGAGGCGAGTCCTTTATGCATGCAGGATGAGCCGGATTCGCATTCGGATTGGGATCCTGATGCGGCCGAGGCTGCGGTTGTGGCTGAAAATGGAGGAGGTCCTGCTGTGGAGGCCCGCCCGCCACCATGGGCCAAAAAGTTAATTGTAAACATGACCCAGTTTGCCGGGCATCTCGTTCCACTGTTCCTCTGCTCCCGCTCCTGATCCTGCTCCTGATACTGCTTGTTTGCAAGTCACTCATTCAGCTGCAAGAGCGTTTTGTGTGGAGCGGGAAGAGGAGACAGTGGGTCGGTTGGGCGTGATGAGCTGGAAGGGTGCATGGGTGCAGTTCATCCCTGAATGAAGAATGCCGCTCCCTTTATTATGCGACATTGGCCTCCGCAGCCGGCAGCTGCCTCAAAAGGATATTTGTAATGCTCTATTGTGCTGGTGTTGTTGCGAGCTGTGTCCTATGTGCCTCTGCCGCTGTCACCTAAGTCATTTTGGCTTCACTTGAGTAATGGCAGCGACGCCTTAAAATATGCAAAAGCTCGAAAAATGTTTATAATATCTGCAGTGCAAACAAGGGGCGAAGACAACGGTACGACGACGGTCGAAGCAGAAGTATGCACTGCGAGAAAATAGGTCAGACTAAGCTGGGATTTTTAGGAGTGGAAAGAGATGGTTCTAAATACAATCAATATAGTGTTTTGCATACTTGCAAATGTTTTTAAGCTAAAGTCATTGGTCAACTTAGTGGCTTAGTATTTTTTCCCAGTGTACCCAATGCAAGGGGGATTTCCATGGGTGCTGGCCCGATCCGCATTCGTTCTTGCAGTTCTTGCTTAGCTATCCCGACAAATGTCCGCCGGGCTTCGCTGCAGCACTTTCTTTGGGTCGAGGATGTGGGTGGCTATGGGTGGCTATGGATGGTTGTGGGTGGGAGTGGGTTAAAGTGGGTGGGAATGGGCGTGCATGTGCTGGCTGCAGTTCAAGTTAATTGGATTTGGGCAAAGTGCTGCCACTGGTGGCTTTCGAAGGTTGTTTGCAGTGCAGTGCATGGTGTGTGTGTGTGTGTGTGTGAGTGAATTGGGGGTAAATGCAAGTCTAATGGCTGCAAGTGCCTTTTTAATGACACCTGAAGACATTCGGTAAGCTTAAGCATTTGTGCTGGCAGTGAAAGTTGCCAGACTGGGATCTTCATTTGAAAACCCTTTTTCAAACATCCTGTTTGGGGTTTTAAAACGTTAAGATTGCTTAATCTTCCTGTTCCTTGCCGCCTGTTTAAACATCGTGAACAGTTATCGGAAATTGAACGCGTAACTCTGCTGGTATTTAAGTAAAACGTCATTCAATTGAATGTGGCTCAATCCACAGTTTGAATGGAATTTTGAGTAAATATGATAATACATTTTTGCTCTACATCTCTGCCGATACTTTCACGCTCATGGAGCGAAAACACTTCACTTTTCGGGACTATGACTTAGGAGGGGGAAAATATAAGTAAAATTTGCGTGAGAGCAAGTCACGGAAGAAGGGGAGTCAGTGCTCCTGCCCCAAAGACTCCCCCATGGACATTTACATGCACGCCCACATGAAGTTATGGCATAACAAAGACGTTGCACATAGGACTACTTGGATATGCATAAAACTATGCTACATTGGCACTAAAACAAACAGCAAATGGGGATACGGTTGGGATAAGAGGATGAGGCTGGGCACTGAGAACATGGAACCAAGTGGGTGTGTGTGTGTGTGTATTCAGTAATGTAAAAGATGCTGTGTGACAAGATGATGACGATGCTGATGAAATATGCCAAGGCAAAGGTAAAACCAACTGGCTAAAAACACGCAGGGATGGATAGTTCTCAATGAAATCTCAGTTGTGAACAAAATTCATATAATATATCAAAATAAAATCAGAAAAATGCGAAAGGATAACACATTTAATAACTTGAGCTTAAATTTAATGGTATGAACTATATTTTAAACTTAAATTAGCTTCATTTCAACTTCAACTAAGTGACATCTAATATAAACTATAACATTTAGTTTGCTCTTAGATTCTTAGATAATAAATTGTCACAAATAAAGCCATTGAAAGTTTACCTTGGTTCCGAAAGTAGTCATTTAAAGATGAAAGTTGATAAAGTGAATCAATTTGCGAATGGAACTAGATCAAAGGGTCATTCAGCTCAGGGCCCCGGTTGAACTGGCTTTTCTATCTCCCTGCCTGCAACTGCCAACCGATGGAGCTTCTATGTTGGCTAAGTAAATGTTTAAAATATTTGGGTTGCCTGGTGCTGGTCCTGGTTCTGGTTCGTCCTGCAGATCCTGCCACTGCTCCTACTCCTGCCACTGCTACACGTTCTCGTAGTTGAAGTTTTGCGCCCAAAATTATTAAGATGAGTGGCATAAATTATGAGCAGACCAGCAGGACCTGCACAGGACTCGTAAAAGCCGCTGGCACATAATCCTTGGGGACTGGCAGTGGGTGGATGGGTGGGTGGGTGGATTGTTTGATGAGTGAATGACTAACTGCATGACAGTTTAGCCACTGTGTGGGTGTGGTCGTGTGCACCACACACATGGTGTGTGTGTGTGTGTGAGTGGGCGGTGCTGATCACTTTAAGTATTGACAACGTTGGACTGCATGGCGTATACGTAATGTGGCTTGTGGTGGTCGGGGGCCTGTGGCAGTTAGTTTAATATTTATTTAATTTAATATGCTAATTGGATGTGATCTGAGTGTGTGGGCGTGTGTTTATGTGTGTGTGCTGCTGCAACTTTACGAGCGAACAATTCATAAATAAATGAAACCGTCGAAAGTTTTCACATGTCAACGAATTGAGTTTGTGCTTGAGTTTTGCCTGCCAACAACTGCACCAATGACTTTTATAAATCGTTTATAAAATTTGCCACCGAAGACGGGAAATGCTGTCGAGGCAACTTCTGCCGCAAGTCGCCAGCCACAGGCGACGACAAATTGTTTTTGCGATAAAATAAGACAAGTGACACGCGGCCCTAATCGTTTGGGGGGCGGTGGGTTGAGAATAGTTTATGGTGTCCAAAGGGCGATGGGAGTGGCCAGTTGCAACCTAAAAGGCTGCCACTCCGTTAACGTTAATTATATCAGAGTGACTGAGCCGGAACGACATGGTGGAAAAAGGGGTTCAAGGGGGTGAAAGAGCTAAAACGGAAACGGAAACCGAGAGAATATTGTGAAAAACTTTTGCCATTGACCGTTCCAGAAATTGCATTTAAAGTGTGGAATACAGCAAATGCATTTCCCACCGACGACCTCAATGTTTTGCATTCAAGCAATCAAATTGAATTTGTCAGACGACATTAATAAATGGTAAATCAAACGAATTGCAAACTCTGCTGTCAGCGGGAAATGAAATTGCATGCCAAAAAGTATGCAATGAATTATACGTGAAAAAAACCCGAAAAAAAATGCATCAAACTGTAACAGCTTTTTTTTTTTTTTTTTTTATTTTTTTTATTTTTTTTTTTTTTTATTTTTTTTTTATTTTTTTAGAAGCGATGAATCAATACAATGCAGTAACAGTAACATAACAGCGCAATTAACATATAAAAGATAAAACCAAACCTCTCACTAATCATGTGAGGACTTACAAACTGTAACAACTCAAAAGTGGTAAGCAAAAACTCGAGCTGGGAATAAAAATAAATTCTTAAAATATACGAATGTATACAAAAATTGTACAGCATTGGGAAATATTTTGCACCAATCGCAGGGTACACTGAATGGATTGGATTGGCTTTGACATGGCAATCAATTTTTGGTAAAGTTATGAAAAAACTCAATTTCAGCCAAGAAATTTCGATGGAGAATGAAAATTATAGGTTCTTCGGACGCATTGCAATTCAATGTTGGGCAGTCATCGAGAATGAAAGTTATTAAATACGTATAATAATACTAAGAAATTCCTTATGTTTGTTTGGTTTTCA
The DNA here is from genome assembly GCF_000001215.4 of Drosophila melanogaster. Classification (NCBI taxonomy): domain Eukaryota; kingdom Metazoa; phylum Arthropoda; class Insecta; order Diptera; family Drosophilidae; genus Drosophila; species Drosophila melanogaster. The sequence continues at coordinate 24,492,998 of NT_033777.3, read as the reverse complement.
ATGCATTGTGCTTGTACAGACAGGTGATAGTTGCAGAGCATCCAGTTGCCTCATAGGTCCGACTTTCTTTTTGTTTATCGCTGCAGCTGCCACATCTCCCATTTCACGATTTTTTTCAACATGTGGAGCACAAATAATATGAATTTAAATTGGAGCCGTGAAACAAAACAAAAAAAGGGGCCAGTGGGGGATATAAAGGAGAGCAGCTCGCTGAACTGTGAAAAGTAGACGGGAAGTAGCGAAAATGATGCACACGCACACTCGAAATGCGAAAAGCGACAAGCTGGCAAAGTCACTCAGTCAGTGGGTGGATTGCGGGTGGATTGTGGGTATGGATGTTATATGGGTGCAGAAGTGGGTGTCTCGCAGCATATTGAACTTGTCAACATGACAGTGGAGCGGAACCGAAGCCAAGGAAAATGAATGAATGAGTGAGTGAGTGAATGGGTAGCGGGGTTCGAGTGTGTGTGTGTGCATAAAGTGATTCCCGATAGTGGGGAATGTATGCAAAATATATGCGCACCCAAATCTAGCAAAGCTCCTGCGGCACAAGTAGGGATCCTGGAGTCTAGAGAGCAGTACTTGTTGAGCTGAGCCAGCGTTACTCACGCTCGTCATGCTGCTCGCCGCTCCTTTTGTTGCATTTCAGTCAGTAAGAAATTGCAATTGCTTTGCGCAAACTGACATTGACAGGCCCCCGGCTGGGAAATAAAGGGGGTGTGGCACTGCGGCTGGCCTGCCACTCTGTTGCCCATCAATTTGAATGACATTCACAAACAGGCAGCCAGCTAGCGCAAATGCAAGGGAAATTCAGCATGCACGACTACGAACAAGAAATTGTGACATTTGTATAGAAATAGTTTTGCAGTTGCTGCAAATAGTTTTGCAGACATTTTTTGATTGCCGCATACTTTAAGCCAGCGAGCCAGTCAGTCAACCAGAATGGATGCCTCTAGCTCCACAACTGAAATACTGAAAGATGTTAAAAGCTGAGAAATGGTTTCTGTCTGGATCTGGTATTTTTTTTGCCCAGATCCTTGGGGCTCGTTTACTCCTTTGCTTTGATGCGGCTTCATGATGCTGATAGTAAAATAAATCTCTTTTCATACGAAAAAGGGTCTCATCTGTGGCTTCAATATTAATTTTAGTAATTTGTTGTGAATGCCATGCATGGTTGGCTGGTTTTTAACAGTTTTACAAGCCAATCTGCCTAGAGGTCTTTTCAATATACCTAAAGTTAAGATATAGTAAAATAAATGTACCCTATACCCCAGTCACTTTAAAGTATTTCCTCACCAGTCTGCCGTGAATATGGATCTTAAGTAAAAGTGCTGGAAAATTCGGGGAATTATCTTGGCTGGTTCCCCGAAAAGCGTCATCTTCGGCTGTTCTTATTTTAATAGCCCGGCGATTATAGTGGATTACATGCACATACCCTTCATTATCAACTTATTTTCGTAGCAGCTCTGTGCCGGCTGCTCCGACGTCATCTTTCCCATGAGTTGGCATCCGTTGCCTGTGCATTTGCCGCATTTTCAAAAGGTTAATTTTCCAGTTATCAAATAAAAGACCAAGGCATGCTCTCGTACTCGAATCCATGGAAACCGAAGAGTAGCAGGCGGTGGAGAAGCAGGATGCAGCAGCTGGCTGTTGGATACACATGCTTGGCAAATAGTTTTGACAGCCACCGGGGAAAGTGGGCGACGAAAAGGGGGGTGTGCTATGTGTGTATGTGTGTAGTCGTGGCCAAAGCCGTTGGGATCCTCTTACGTACGAGTATTTTCGCTAGAATTTTTCTTGTAATAATTTTTGCTTTAACCTTTTTGGCATGCAGAGTGAAACGAGCGCTTTGCATTTCAGCATTTTGCTTGGCTGCTTTTGGGGCCAACGTTTTTATTATAGCGTATTTTAATTTTCATTCGCATCAATTTGCTGAAACACTGCATTAAACTAGGAAAATTTTCTTAAGCCTACGTTCTCATGAATTTAATTCTTCTTCTCGGTTAGATTGTAGATTTGCTTGGCAACATCGGATAGCTGAACATCAATGGCCTTGGTATCGTCATATAGCGACGGAGCCTCGCCTAGGATCACAAATGTGCCCACCAAGGATGCGATCATAAAGAGCCAGAGGAATAGGCGATCCATGACCATGGCCACAAAGCCCCAGTCCTGATCTTCCTGTAAGAGGAAAATGGTTTCAGTAAATTATGCACATTTAGTGCTGAGCTTAACAAATTGATTCAAATATCCATACGAAATCCGAAAATATAAAACCGGTAAAACTTCAGTAAATTATATGCATTTGATGCTGAGCTAATAAAAGTTATTAAAATATTCATACGAAATCCGAATCGAAAATAAATCAAGAGAAGCACATTGTTAGTAGATATAATAGTATATACAAAATGAATTTATATCAATTATGCACACTTTATATAAAGTTGAACTATTAAAAATGATTGCAATGAAATTTGCTGAATAATGTGTTCAACAAGAGAACAAAAATCAGGCTTCTTTTCATATGAAAATTTGCTTTCTTTTTTTTTGGCTGCCATTCAATTTGAAGTTGCCCGCATGCAGGACGGTTAATTGCGCTTTAAGCCCACACTTTGAGCGATTGGCTTTCATTAAGCACTTCGCTTAATCTACTTATGCCCGACATCAGTTCGGTTATCAATCAAAGAGCGAAATCGCAGCGCCAGCAAAGCAAAGCCCGAAAAAAATAAATGGCTCAAAAGGGCCAAAAGCAAAGAACAAACGGGGCTGTGGGGAAAACTCATGGCAACCAGACACCGCCGCACACAATCGCACAACAAAGAACATTCGGGGTTTGATTGAAACGTTTTGCTGAACCCAACCCGCGCTGATGAAGAGATGAAGTGCCTCGATTGGCCAATTGCCAGTCAATTGAACAAAAGCAATTAAAAGTGGATTTGCCGGGTCGAGTCTTTAAGTGCAAATATGGCAAAAGCTTAAATAAGTCGGCAAATAAAAAAAAAAAAACCAACTGCCTTCCAGGCGATCAGACAGTGGGTGGCCAGTCCCCAGTCCGTATGACCAGTTCGGCTGAACGAAAGCCTCCGGATAGGAGGACAACATCATCGGCCAATGCGATTTTTGCGGTTCTTCTTCTCCGGCTACGCCCGTGGACAAACGGAATTTCCAATTAAAAATTCAATCAGCTGCCGGACTCACCGCATTGAACTCGTCCTGCCGCTGCATGTGGTGCTGTATGAACATGACGTTGTGGATGGCCTTTTCCAGCTCGAAAGGATACTTTTTGCGTGCGGCCACATCGCTCAAAGAGTCGTCCAATCCGGATAGCACCGATGGCAGTCCGTTGTAGCCGCTCAGGGTGCTCAGTCCGCCGCCCAAAGCCCCCACCAAGCCGCTGAATCTGTAAGTTCGAGATGAGAGGTCAACACAGTGTCCTTGTGCCAGGATATGCACAGATGCGGGTCTGAGAAGTTATACATTCGTCCATCACAAAATACAACTGTTACTTTTTTTCGGACCGTATTTTGGGAAGTATTAAATTGTATGTACAAGATTTTCGTAAATAAATGCTTTTCATGTTTTTGATACCCAAGTTGGTTTATTTACCCCCAAAACTCGTTAGCATAACTCACCTGTTTGTGGCCGTGGTCACGTGCATGCCATTGCACCCACCAGCACCCACACGACCTTGCATCCGCCGCAGGGAGTCTGGACTGGAGCCGCCCGAGTTCATTTGCATCTCGTCCATCAGCGCCTGTCCGAACTTGGTCTTGCTGAACTTGAGGCCGTAGTTGATCTTGTTGGCCGCCAGGTCACGCAGCAGGTCCTTGGGCACACGCATCAGCAGGAGTTTCGGCAATCTCTTGATGAAGAAGGACCTAATCCAGGGTCGCATCTTGTGCGTACTCGGCTTCCGGTAGTGTATGTTTAGTATGATAATCGTGATGACAACACTCAGGCCAACCAGCAACATGGTGAACAGTAGATATTTTCCCAGTAGCGGCAATGCCAGTGAAGTCGATGGTATAATCTCCGATATGAGCAGGAAGAACATGGTTTGCGACAGCAGGATGCTGATGCACAGAGCAATCTTCTCGCCAGAATCGGCGGGCAGGTAAAAGACCAGCACCGAAAGATACGAGATGCCCACACATGGAATAATCAGGTTAACCGTGTAGAAGAGAGTCTTTCGCCTCAGGGTGATGTTGAAGAAGATATCTAAACCGTCCAGCCATTGAAGCAGTTACAAATCCACGAAGACGCGCAGGAAGTGGGATACAAATGTGTTGGGAAAAGGGGAGAAAGGGATCATTTTCGGGGGATGAGTTTGGGTAGAGCTTTCGCGTAATTGCTGGCGATGGGAAGCTTTAAACTCCACTAAACTCACCCGGATACGGTTCGGCACAGCAGGGATAGTACTTCTCGTGCCGCTCAGCCGGAACGCCGAGAATGTCCCACTCCACACTGGGATAGTACTCACGCAGGTCGATGCCTATCTCCACCTTGTTGTCCTTGTCGTTTTTCTGGCTGATGTGCTTCAAATCGATCTGTGAATCGAGAAAAGCCCCGTTGATGGAGCCGTTAAAGTTACGCTCCTTTGGCTCCTTTGTCCGGCTCACTGCCACTTGCCGTGACAACGCCACCTGGCGCATCCCACTCCCTCCAATCTCCTCCAACCAGGCGACCGGCAGCCAAAGTGCAGTCGTTAAAAGAGTAGCGAAATTTAAATGCGTTGACAAACGCCCGGTGAAAAAGAGCTCTGTTCCGTAGCCTGTCCTAAAACCCATCGCAGCACTCAAAAAAAAATCTAGTGCCTTTAATGTGTAGCTCTCTAATAGTTTAACTAATCTTATAACATTCTATACATCTTATAAATTCTATGTGCACACTTCGTCTTTAAGTAGTTACTAATTGCAAATGTGACATACTCCATCTCAATATTGATTTCATATTTTTCTCAGTGCACCTGTCCCTCTTCGCAGCACTGCGAAGGGTCAGCGGAAACGGAAGCTGCTTGGGTTGGGTGGAAGTCGCACTTTGGCTTAATTTATGGCCGCGCATTTTTATGACAGCGACACACACAGTCGAGTGCCTCTGTGTGAGTTAGTGCCGCTCTCTTTCAGCGCCAGTGTGCGTGCATGGCTGTGTTTGTGTGTGCAGCGGTTAGACAAGTTTCAATTACACTTTTACAATTTCTCACATTTTAATCTGCGAGTTGCCAACGACGCCTTTTCGATGTTCTTACCGCGTCTTAGGCGTGTAAGTCGCTACCTCATCTCCTCATCTCATCTCTCAGATAAATGGTGTACCATAAATCGTTCGCCACGCCCATTTATCTGAGGCTCAACTGGCATGGCACTGGCAGCAGATAGAAGACAATGACGCCACCACTCACCTGATCACCGTCGTAGGTCCACGAGCCGAACTTCATGAAGCAGGTCTGCTGATCGAAGGGAAAGTAGCGCACATCAATCTCACAGCTGGACTTGAAGATGGCCGGCGGAGTCCAGACCACTTTGCCGGTATAGTGGAGGATGGCCTTCGTCATGGTGGTGACCACGTACTCGCCATCGGCACTAGAGGAAAGGGAAGACATAGCTTTGATTCAGGGCTTTTAAGAAATAGAGATTTCAGAAACGTAATTTTAACATGCAATACAAATTGGGCTTTAAGTGTACATGTGTGTATTCGAGGTCCTGTTTCGACTACTTACTTGTTGTAGAGCACGATGTCGGGCAGCCAGATGTGCTCGGATGGCACATAAAGCTCTGTGACGCCGCCATACTCCGAGGGATCCCACTTGAATTTATGATCCTGCCATTCGTGCTCCAGCCACACGTTGGTGGTTAGAATTTGATCTTTGAGATTCTGCAAAAAATTAAACTCGCATATATGTACGGATAGCTCTACAAGCCGCAAAAAAAAAAAAAAATGTGTGTGAGCAAGTGGAGCGGAGTGTAGTGGAGTTGGGGCAGTAAGGCCCAGCGATGCATCAAGTGGGATTTGCATTTTATTCATTTTTCCCCTGCATTTTTTTTTGTTCTTTATATCATTTGCACTTCTCGTCCTGGCCACCCGGTACCCCGGCTAATGTGCTTTTTGCTGTCAGCTTACGGCTTCTTTCCCTTTTCGGCTTGTTTTATTACCTTTTAAGCCTTCTGGTGGCAGGGCCAACCATCACCACTACCAACCGCCCAAAGTAGCGGCCCTTGCAGCCGGAATTGCAGTCTCGGCCGGCTGACAAATGACTTGGCCGGGGAACTTTAAGCAAGCGCAGACAACGATCCCCTCCATGTAATGAAATGTTGGAGTGAAATGTTATAAAAATCTAGTGCTCCCCGTTCGCCCAAAGTTTTTTTTTTGAGAAATGCCAGCGATTTATCTGGTGTTCTGGTGGTGCAAGGCAACCAGTGCTGACAGGAATAAAGTTGATGTTGCGAATTGAAATATGCCACTTTAATATAGGGTCTACACGGAGAGAAATCTAGCTAATATCGCAATTAAGCTAATATCTTATTCTGTACTTTTAACTTACAGCACTCATCCCTCTTTTTTTTTGGGGGGGTGTGTCATTATGGCCCCATGGATTTCTCTGTTTGCCAGCTCGCGATTCGCCCCATTTCTTGCTGTTTATTGTTTTGCATTTTTTATTTACGAGCTGCTGAAAGTTGCTGGCAACTTTTACGCACTTCTTATTGTTTTGCCAGCAAATGTAGCGAAACGCGGGCGCTTGAGCTTAATTAAAAACATCCCCCCACCCGCCAAACTTCGATGATTATACCAATTAATTTTGCTTACCAAATCGATGAGTTGGGAGAGCCGTAGGCCCAATTTGACCAACACCGTGTCCGTATTATTGCTCACAGGGCGGATGAGGCGATTGTAGTTGCTTAGCAGATCGTCATAGAGTCGCTTGGCATCGGGATTCGCCTGAACGGTTTCGCAGAGGAGCAGGAGCACCAGGAGCAGGCAGAGTGGCTTGCAGTGGCGCCAGATGTGAGCGAGCAGGGCGATGGGGCGGGGTCGTGTGGTGCAGCAGCCAGGAGCCATGGTGACGACGTCACGACGGAAAGAAAAAAAGGACCTTGACGCTGTGCGGCGTGGGCGGTGTGCCGGTGTTTTATTGATGCACAAAACACGCGCACAGGTTTTTGTTTACCTTTCTGCCCGCCTTGGGTGCTTGGCTGCCCCTTGATGCTCAATCTCTGACGCAGTTCGTGGGGCAGAGCGAGTAACTGGCTTTTAGCACATGGCCTAAAAGTGTTTACAAGTCTCCAAGTCTCGCTGCTGCTAACTGATTCCCGATTCGGCGCACTGCTTGAGCAGCTGAAGTCGCTGCGTCCAGGCAGCTGATTTTGTTTTTGCTCCGGCCGCCTTATTTTATTTAAAAAGTCTTTTTAATTTTCACCAACTCAATTTCGTGCTTAAAAAATTCTAAAAAATATTCAAACTTGTTAACTGATTTTTCAATATTTTTGTGTGCAGTTTTAAGCGGACTTTCACTTGATTTCAACAAGCCTTTGGGCCCCGCTCCGTGCTGTCCTGCATAGATATTCACAGGATTCGTACTGACGCGCGTTTTGTTTTTGTAGCCTGGCCAGGACCTCTGGCAGCCTCCGTTTTGTAGCTTTGTCGCCGGCGGGATATCATAGGAATGTGGCATGTGGCAGATGCTGCGCAGCGCCTGCGCTTTTAGCATTCACCCTGTTATCCTGCGAGAGCCGCATCCTGTTACACACTGTAAAACCAAGCCCTAGACGGATGCTCTCTTTGCCACACACTCTCCGCATGATGCTCGCCGGACTCTCTGAAGATGTGCTCTTCGATGGGTTAATCCAACAAAGACTCAGACTCCATTACAACTCCGGCCTGGTTCGGTGCTCTTTTGGCCGTACATATTTTTTGGGCTCTCTCCCGCGATTCCGGCGAGCCACAGCCCAAAAAAATTCCCCACAAATACTCCCAGCACACAGTTACGCAGAAAAAAAAGTATAAATTCGAGAAAAAAGTATGAGGCAAGGCAAGGAAAACTTCAACCATGTACCACACCGCTCCACATTTGGCAAATACTCATACGCCCCGTTGGACCCACATTTCGTTTAACCAGAAACCAAATTTTTCGTAATTGTCAACATTCGTTAAAATCTACGTTAACATGCAGTTCGCCACACACACACACACACATGTACATGCACATGCACACTTATACATTGAGAAACACACACACACAGCTATCAGCACTTGTGCACTTTGCATGTTTAGCGCTGCAATGCTGGCTACACTTTTTGCCTTTTGCATGGGTGTTGGTTCAGCTCGGTTTTGCATTTCGTTTCGTTTGGCATTTTGCAACGTCTGTTCACATATGTGTCATATTGCGATTTTGAGTTGTTTCTGTGGTTTTGGTTTGGTTTTTGCCACCCATACTTGTATTTCTATCTGCCGCCAGCTGAATTCCCACCCTCCTGCAGGTCCTGTGATGCCTGTAATGCGTTTGCCGTGTTGAAAGCCAGCCGAGCCATTTCATCGCATAACGCAGCTAGCAGAGAGCCTGACTACCTTTAGCTGACTAAATTTAATTACCGCATATTGAAAATGATTGAATTTCACAGCTTTTTCGATTGGTTAATTGAAATTAACATGTTTTCATCGCCGGTGATTTAAGGGAATTAAGGTTTCCTTTTTTACTGTGTCCCATAGTTTGACAAATAAATGTAGAGAAATGTAATTTCAGCGAAGTCGTATTGGAACTCAATGGGTAGGATGAAGTCCATTTGGATTAGGGTTTATTTGCCCTGTTGGCCAGTGTTTTGGTTGTAAGTTCCGGCAGAATCCATAATGATACATGAAACTCTGTCATTTTGCCGTGACGCCATTGAGCCGCGTGTGTTTTATGGCTTACGGTCATTGAAGGCATTTTTAGCTGGCATTTGTAGCTCGCTTTTTTCGCTTTTTCGGGCCAAATTGGTGGCATCAGCGTTTTTACTTCTGCCAAAAAGGATAGATTCAATGAGCAATTTATGCGCCTGCTGGCGGAACAACTTTAATCTAGTCTATTAGCTGCTTTATTGCTGTTTTCGTGGCCACCCTTTTTATTTATATCCTTTGTTTGAGCCTCATTTGAATGGGCTGCTGATACGGTTGCTCCATCCGACGGTTGTTATTGCTTTCATTAGCCAACCTATTCCGACGAGTTACATATGTTTGAATTCTCGGATGTTTGCGGGTCTGGAATGGAGCGGAATGAAAGGGGATGGAAGGGGAATGGAGGGATCCTCACGTTTTATTGCCACCCACACTCGGCACCCACTTCTCCACATAACAAAGCAATCAAAATTACAACAACCAGCGTTTGCCACAATGGCAAACAACAATTTTTAGCTTGTTTGCAACTCAAAGTTTTATTTTTATTTTCCTTTTTTACATTTTACTATTTGAGTTGATGCTAGATGCTTTTTTTTTCTTCTTCGGTATTGCGGTATTTTAGCAACAAGAGCGAGAAAAGTTTTGTTCTCTGCACTTCGTCCTGGTAAATCAACAACGAAAATGGGTCGGCAGTGAATTGACTTTGATATACCCTAGATATACACAGGTGCCATCAATCTCAGCTGCTGGTTCTGTCAATCTCGGTGAAAATTAAATCTTTGATGTCATAACTTATATCAGCATTGCCCGCCATTTTCAATGAATAAGTTAACAAAACATTTTCGATAACAAAGCTCAGCCCATCAGGCGGCGAAGCCAAACTTTAGCCCAACACCTGACTTTCTGACTCGCAACTAGCTCCTGACCTAAGGACCTCAGTTTGGTCCCTCTGACGCCTCAACCCCACTTCCTGATTGCAAGAAAACTCAATTAAAATTTAAATTTTCGAACGTAAATGACAAAAGTTTCTCAACTATAAATAATCGGCAGTCGCTCCACTTGGCTTGCTCTTGGTTTTTGGCTTGCCACTTCAAAATCTGTCAAAGCCGCGACCAGAGACCCTCTCTCGACCCCCTTTCGACCCCCCTTTCGACCCCCCTTTTGACCCCCCTTTCGATCCCCCTTCGAGTCCCTGAAAAGCCAGTCGGATTCACCCCTCCATAAAATGCGTGCGTGGTTGCGTGATCGAAAGTTTTTGTCTATATTCGTACCATTTATCTAACTTTTATGGCAGCCACACCAGCGGCAACAACAAACGTTTTCCTGCTTTTGGCCAGAAATTAATTGCAAAACTGTTTGGTGTCTCTATATAAATCTCCCCTAACTGAAACAACAGATATGTACATGCACAGGGATACAAAGGTCGCAAGTTTGCTGGGTTAAGACATACAATACTTTTCAGAATGTTTACCAATTATATTTGAGTTGGTTGTGTTATCAATATAGAATATTATAATAATGTGTATTTTAAGCTTATCTATTTAATTTCGATATATTTTTTCTTTCAGTGCAAAACTATGCACATATATACATGTGAGTTTGGTGGCTTGTTTTTTGGCCATGGCAGGCCAATCACAATGAGCGCTTGCCTGCCACTTGAACAACATAAAACTGATTGCGAAAATCTGTCCCGCGCAACCCTCTCCAAAAAAAAATTTGTCAACGTGGACGGGTTGGGTTCGTGGAAAGGGGAAGGGGAAGGGGAAGGAGGTGAATCGGTTGGGGGCGGCATTTGGAGCCTGCACAGTCCTTTGTTCATCAATTCGTGGCTGCTGCGCTTGTCGTGCCCATTGTTGACACGTTTAAGAGCCGTTTGCTTTTATCAGCACTGTCCAGATCGACAGGCGACAAGCGACGAAAAGACGAACGGACAAACGGCCGTGGGGGGTGGAACGCCAGGACGAGAGGCCACCAACGTGCATATAACATTTTTATAACGATTTTAATTGTTTCTGTCGACTGTGGAATCGTGCAAGCACCGGCGACCCATCAATTTAATGGCATTTTCGCGTGAAGCGCGCCAAAAACCAAAATAAATAAAAAGAAAAAAAAAAAGCTTGGGACCCAGAAAATCAAAGCCCGAGGCGAAAACACTGGTGGTTCTCGAGTCTTTTGGTCAATTAATGAAGATACAGGGTTTTATGATGAGCAGCGACATTTCGTGCTGAAAGTGAAGGAGGAATTATACGCCCATTGGTGGCGTGTTTATGGCGCCGTAAAATTGCCGCTCGACATAAAAATGTTGCATAGTTTTTGGGCCGCTAAGCGGATGTCATTAATTGCGCATTAGTTTGCTTTCTCGCAGTCCGTGTGAATTTCGTGATTTCGCGTTCGCAAATCAAAGGGAATTCGAGTGCAAACGAGGCGTATGCGCAATCTAATTTGCCATTAGCATTGGTTTGCCAGTATGGGTATAAGTGAAAGCATAGCTGTAAGTTTAACTGTAACTGTGTGTGTGTGTGTGTGTAGGTGTGTGTGTGCGACCCTTAAGGTGATGACTTGACGGTTCGTACTTGAATTTCTGTTTTGTCGGCTTTACTTGATTCTTTGGCTGCGTATGTGATTAGGATTTAAGTTGAACCGCCCGTTGAGCATCCAACAAAGTTTTGGCCAGTCAACTCAGCCAGCAGCAAATAATATAATAATATTATTATTATAATAATTTGCAGCAGTACCATCAGCCGCCACGCCCATCAGCTCAAGCTTATGTACACGCCCACACAGTTTTATCAAAACGAAGAAGGAGCGAGTTGGGTGCACTGAAAGAAAACAGTACGATTAAATTCGAAGTTCTCATTTGATGGCGAACAACATGAAATTGAAAATATACAAATCTATATACTTTCTGAGTTGTTTGGCTACAACTAGAGCATTTTCATGCATTTGCATATGTATGCGTAAGACGTATATACTTGTTTCTTTCAGTGTCTGAGGAGTGCGAGTGACACAAAGTCATCAGGCTTCTGACTTAGCAACTTTGCAATGACAAGTTTCGCTGTCTCGCTTTGAGAGCGCGTTTTACTATGAATACTTTGTCAAGTTTTTGCTCCAGGACCCAGGACTCATTGTCGTTGTCATCATCAGCACTTTCACCGCCTCGTCGTCTGTTCGAAATGCTCTGCCTGCGATTTGCCAAAGTCGCTGCAAAACATGCAAACTAAATTAACTGGTACAATTGTGGGCGGGCAGTGGGTCTGATGATTTGATGGCCGTAAATCGGGCAGAATAGATATTATAGCCATGGAGGAGAGTATCTATCTTTGTCTTAGTCAATTTTGAAAGAAAATCAACAATTTGTCACACTTGCTTCATTATCCGAGGAATATTTAGGGAGCTCTAGTCCGGCAAATTCTTGGTAAATGTTTTGCCAACTTCGTTTGAGCACTCAATTTATCCAGCATTTCATGGCTATCTTCTCTCTTTGGTCCTCCATCTTGGCACTGCCACTTGGCATTTCCTGTTTCCGGTTCGTTGTTAGCAGCGCCACGTTGTCGTCTTTATGACCAGTCGCACCCCTCCATTGTTTCAGGGTCTCTCTTTCGTTTGTATATATAGTACATTATCTTATGCGACTCGGCTTTTGTCGTTTGCTCTTGAAATATTTGCGCTTCATTATCATAAAAAATTTATACAAATTGACTGAAATCCAAGTAAATGCATAAATCCGGCACAGATCTCAAACTTTTAATTGCGCCGTCTTGGATTTTATGGATGTCAATATATATACGCGGGAGCCCTTCGCAAATTCACTGTCATCGTCATCAATATGGTAGGTGCGTTGGGTAGATTATTGCGGCCACTCGCTTTTATTGTTATTTCGGCATGGCATTTTCTTTGGGAGTGGGCGAGTTGGGGATAAGGCCTGGCTTGACTTGATTGAATGCCATTCGGTTGGCAGGTGGCGCTGCTCAGGTTCCTTCCGTCTCCTTCGTCCTGTTGCTGTTCCCGGTGATTTATGTGCGTACGCGCGTCTTGACGTCAATTCCGCTTATGAAATTGTCTGTAAATTGGCCTGACATTGATTTTGGCTGGCTGCCATCCATTAGTCATCAGCGTATTGATTGACATATGATAACCGCAAGCGGTTGCCATTCACCAAAAGCTTTTATCCTTGCAGCAAGCGCAAAACACCGAAAACAAAGACCGCAAAAAGCCCCGCATGCACCACGAAATATGCTCCAAATTGCATTCAAGCGTTGACACCCATTAGTCGCCGGCAACAAAGGGGGAAAAACTCAAATAAAAAACCGAAAACCAAAAAGCCCGAGCAAATGGAAAATGGAAATGTGTAAGGCGGCCCAGCAAGGCCTGCACTTGGCATCAATTTTTATATTTTAAGCCACAGGCTGCCTGCCACTTGAGCCGTGAGAACAATGCGATGCCAATGCAGAATGCCAGATTGCACAAGGCACGAGCTGCAGAAAACAAAACCAGCCAACACCCTCGTCCCTCCAACCGAAACGAAAAAAAAAACAAAAACAAAAAGGATTCTGCCGAAAAACGCAAAATGCAAAACGAAAACTCGAGGATATCCAGTTTGATGCAGATGGGCCAAAAATCCCAAAGACAAAGTCTCTCGCCTTCCAAATGCGAACCTGCCAGCGTAATCCAATGAAAATCAGTGCGAAACGCTTTCCAAATTTTAGCAGCCAGTTTCTGTTTCCTTCTGCGATTTTCCTACCAACTGCTTGGCATTTGTGCACTACTGACTTCGTTCCGTGGCACCCGAATCCTTTTGGCCGCTGCAACCTCTATCACGTTGCTGTAAAGCCTCTTGTGCGGATTTATTAGCTGAGCGATCGGATTTGTAACTAATTTCGAATAGAGAATTTCGAACAATAAGTGGTTTTGAAAGGGTTAGGAAATGGGAACATGGAATGGAGATGGAAGGTGATACTCTATGTGATCTTTTGAAATAGTTCTTACAAAAAAAAGGTATATTCATAAGAATAAAACTGTGAAATATAAGTATAAAATATATGAGACTATTTGACCATTTTTTTCAGTTTTCGGTGAGCTTTTTATTGCACTATTTAAGTCTTAAAATCAAACATAATTTGAACTAACTGGTATTCGTATTATTAATGAGTTTCTCTAGAGATAATTTAATTTAATTTTTCAGAGACTTAAATGATATAAAATTTTGGCTAGCGGCAAAATACCCGCCATGAGAGTATTCCTTTCGCGACTTAAGGCACATTTGGATTGGATTTTTGATTTTGTTTGCTTTTGCTCGGTTGTCGGAGTGCGTGCTTTTGGCGTTTATGTCAAATGCAGAATTTCCGTTTCATACTTTCTGCACTTGCTGTTTATTGTTTGCCCTCGGTGTGCATTGGTGCTTTGTGAATGTGCGGCCGTACTATAGCTGTGTAGCTATATAACCATATAGCTATTTGCTGTCGCTGCATCTGTGTATGTATCTTTGTATATGTGTGCGCTGTGCTGTGCAGTTGCATCTGTATGCCGGCTTGTTCGAGTATTTTATAACTTGTTGGCTTAACTTCCACAGAATTTTGTCTGTTTTGTTTGGTTATGTGCTATTTTCCCTTGCCACCCCTTCCCAACTTGCCCATTCTTCGACCCAACCAAAGTGCCAAAGTGTTTGTGTCTGTGGTTGCGCTTAGTTCGGCAATTGTTTTCCAGAAATTCCTTAAGCTGCAAAATGTTTGTTATCAAACAATTTTTCGTGGCTTTTCCCCTGGGCTCTTGCTTCTGCTCCTGCTCCAGCTGCATCTCCCTTCTATACCATTCTACTTCCACTAATTATAACGAAGCCGAGCTGCCGGAGTTGCAGTTCTAATTAGTTTGATTTTAATAGGCGGAGTTGTCGAGCTGTTGCCTCGAATCCTCGACAATAATTGAAAGCATTGTAGTGGCAACAGTTCATTTGCATATGGGAAGCGCATTTCCTGGTGCTTCAAATTTATGGTACGTGCAGTTTAAATATTAAATTAAATGTCTTGCAAAAATAATTGAAAATCCCTACCCCTTCATTCCAAGCCCCGAGGAAGTTATGTGCGATTAGTGCAAATATTGCTGTCTCAGATTTCCACACAATGACTGGGCGAATTTCGATTATCAAGTTTTGGTCATATCAATATTTGGACAAGCGTTTGCAATTGATAATTGAAAAGTGTGCGGCCAATGGTACGTATGAGTAATGTACAAAGGCGGACCATTGTTTGAGTTGCCCGATTTGTACACGTGTGTCTGTGTGCGTATGTGCTGGTATGAGCTGGTGTGAGCGGATTTCCGTAGCCGTATCTGAAATGAAAATCAAATAGCAAGTGGAAAACGTGGCTTGGGGAAAAGTGCAGCTGAAAGAAATTAATTTGTGTGCAAATATTTTAGATAGTTCTTTTTTCCGGTTTTCTCGAGCTCAGTGCTGCATTCGGTGTGTGTGTGTGTGTGTGAGTGTGTATGTGTGTGAGTTTGTATGTGTGTGTGTGTGGCGTTGGCAATTTCAATTTCTTTGCCAAAGTAATGCTTCAACAATTCGCCACGCCAGAGGGCGCTCACGTGCACGGTCGGTCTGCTGATTAAGGAGAACTGCCAGCTGGCAACTTGTCTTGCAATCGCATTTGCTGCATCCACCACGGCGTGTCCTTGCAGCCACTGAGACTCCTTTCCCTGGCAAAACATTAAATTGTATTAGCCTAAAACATTTCATTACCTTCAGCCCTCCGACTGGAGCAATCAGCTTGAAAAAGCATTTGAAGATTTAAGGCAAATCCCTGAGATGGCAAAGCGGATGAGGTGGAGGCCAGCTTGTAGCATACTTTTCCAAACTACTCGCCCCTGGCGTGCAGCTAATAAAAAGGAAAATATTATGCAACAAGTAAGCAAGAGTATACACTGCTCTCAATGGCTTCCAGGCAAACCGTACCGAGTGGCGCTTTATTAGCTGACCCATCTTCAGCTGCCACGCCCCTCAGCACCTCGGCCATCCTTCAGCCATCCATCCCATCCATCCCATCCATCCCATCCTCGAATCCGCCCACTCATAATCCCGTGTAAAATTGTTTTCAAGCAGCTGAGTGCAGTTCATGCTGCATGTACTTGTGCAGCTCTAGGGCAGGCCTTTTACCGGATCTGCTGCTGCCCCTCATTTGTGGGCCCGGGTCCCCCAAACATACGTACGTACACAAAAATGCACAAGCAAGTACAAAAAAGCAGAAAGAAATACAAAATAAGAATGTGAATTTCACAACACAGAAATAATTTCAATCATGGCACTGTAATTCCCAGGCACACTTACCGCCTCCTGCGGATCCTTGAAGGTTCCGCCGAAGAAAACCACTTGCACTGCGCCCCATTTAATTGCCGGAGTGCAGGTGCTCGATCAAATGAGCACCGGAATACATATATTCGGGAGTGCCCTCGGTTAAGTAGCCGTGCAGGTGGGGCTATACTGAGCTGATAAAATTGGTTAAATCTCTGAAAAATCAATGCATAGCGCACAGAACCACAAGAGATTATTGAAAAAAAAAAAAAAAAACGAAGAGCCAACAAAACAAATAGTTACACACTTAAGGATACTATTTATAGAATAACGCCCATGCAGGGAAATTTGCTGTATTGAGTGCTCACTAACATATTTCCACTAAATAAAGTTTAATTTGCTTTAAGGAGGCAGCGCATTGTTCATGCATGCTCAAATTCACCGCGAACCACACAAAAAGGACGAGGGACTGCGAGCGGAGGTTGGCTGAATAGGATGTGCCAACACTCGCTATTTATGAGTTAATCAACCATGAACTTTAAAGCCCCGCTCTGAAATGCAAAAAGGACAGCAAAGCCACCAGCACTAACCGCACTCGAGACCCAATAATGAATTTGCATTTTCTACGGCTTCCAAAAGGCATTTTCCGGCTTGTTGTGCTGTTCGGCACATAGAGCGAAAGACCACCAACCAAAACAGGGAAAAACAAATGAAAACCAATTAAAATTTAATGATTATGCAGTTTTGTATAGTAGCAACATTTTCCACGCTTCAACGGCTAGCCAAAGTTTTTAGCAAGGTTTCTGTTTGATTGAATATGAGTGAATTAATATATATTCTGTGCTGTCGGTTTAATTCCGCTCGAAATAAGTAATTCATGTGGCCGGTGATATAAGCAATCCAGCATGGGTCCTTGGACAGGAGCGCAAACCTGTGAGTCATAAACCAAAAGAGGAAGCGAATCGGAGACAAACAGGAAATCAAACGCAAACCGCAGCTGAAAGCCAATACCGAGCTATCCGCGGAATTGCGAAGATACCGAGATAAAGACGGACAAAATAAGAATGAAAATAAGAAGTAACTGTAAATGGTGATGGTGGCGGTGACGGTGGTGGGTGGATGACAGGCAGATTACGTTTCCGGTTGCCGCTGACAAGCGGTGCCGAAACCGGAAACCAATGAGCGGCGTATAAATGTATTTACAATACCGCACTGAAAATAAACTCCTGCTTCTCGGCTCGTGACGCCGAAAAGTATGCTACTTACACAAACACTTCGTCACACACTTGGACGGAGAATTGCAAATTAGCAATTGCCCATGTGAAAGTGAAATGAACGGAAACGTGGCCCAAATGGTCCCGAAAAGGGACAGCGGTCGGTTAAGTAAATAGCAAGCGCACTGCAAAAAGTTGAGAGCCAATGGATGAAGATGAAGGTCGACTATAAATGCGGCCATCAATTAGGGGGCGGGGCAGATCGATGAACGCCTGGACGGGTTATTTATATACATCAAAGTGCGGGTTTTTGACTCGTAGTGGGCCACTTAACTCGATAGACCGGCATTTTGGGGCAAAACTACTGAAGGGTATCCGTTGTTCGCCCATCCGAATTTACTTTTGTCTATTTCCCCGGACTTACAGCCAATTTAAAGTGCTGGCTTAGAGTGGCCAGGACGCAACTGAGGTCCTGCCATATGTGTGACCGGAAGAAGCGGCCAACAAGCGGAGCTTAGGCCCTAGAACTCAAGTTGATATTGACAGCACACCCGCACCAATATTAACCCTGACTCACAGTCTCACTAGGGTGACTAGTCCTTTTTCGAGTCAAATATTTTTAGCTAGAAAAATATCTTAAAAAAGCATTCTTTTGTACTTGGTACTTAGCATTTTCCCTATCCATGTGGACCTTCAGGAATGAGTTATTATATTTAATTTAAAAATCGAACTACCCTAATCCCTGGACACGCACACTCACAAAAAACGGATCACCTACACCCACGCGTAGTTGTGTGCATGTCAATGTGGCTAAGGGTAGGAAATGAGTTTGAAAGTGCTTAAAAGTGGCTGCTGGTGTTTGGCTTTCAGTCCGCTGGCCTGGAGTGCCAGCATTGCGCTACATTAGATTAAACAGCTTAAGAAGTCAGCCAGTAATTCCAAGGCACCAACACACACGCACATACGCAACCGAAAGCTGTCAACGTGGCGTATGAGCAATGTTGCCTTTCGCCGCTCGCTTGCCGCCTTGAGTCGAATGGCGATGGTGCTGGTGCTGGTGATGCGGTCTTCTTGTGCGATGTGGCAGAAAAATTAGTGACCCTGAATTAAATTGCCATTATTTTCAACTCACTCGAAAAGATGCGCAAAATACACACACACTCGCTCGCATCGAGTGTATTTGAGCGGCTGCTGAAAAGCGGATTTAATATGAAAATTCCGCATTACGAGTTGTTTGTCGTTTCACTTTGTGTACTGCACATACATATGCACAAGCAATTGCCAGACTGTGCTAGTGTGTGTGATCGTGTTAGGGTGTGTGCGGGCTTTGCGATTGAAATTCAATTACTTGTGTCCCTTTTTGCTGCCGCCCAAAAAGCAAAAAAAACTGGCGAGAGCGAAGCAAACTTTTTGCCAGCACAAAAAAAAAAATACTCGTAATATTCAGCGTGTATGTGTGTGAGCCTTATATCTGGTGAATGTCATCTGGATATGGCTACAACTACAACAGCGCATAACTTTGAACAACTGTCAGCCGGGTTCAGAGTGCCTACGTATCTGTGTGTGTTACACGCCCTTTGAGGTTGGTTAACTGTCTCCTGCGTGGTCCGAGTTTTTATCGCCGCACAGTGCGCCAGTCTGTTTGGGTCTGAGTTTGAGTTTCGTTTTGAGTGCGTGTAGTTTGGGACAAAAATACAAAACACTATCAGCAAGCAGGCCAGCACCAAAGAGGCCAAGAAGAAATCGAGAGACATTGCCGATATGACACACAAAGTTATGGCCTCTCGTCTGGCAATCGCATAAATCAAACCTTTGTCTTGCAGGTGGCAAGAGGACTTCGGCATGGCCGGAAGCATTTTGGTAGCTGCATCAAATGAGTTTATTATGCCACATCGGAGGCCATTTAATTTACATTTTATGTGCGTTAATTTAAATGTTTTCCAGATTTGTAGCATATAAATTTGGTGATTAGGCAAATGTTAGGGTTGCCCTCAATGATTCGTAATAGATCTATGGCAATTAAAGGAATTCAATTAGCAAAGAGCCCCTTGGTGTTATTCGATTGATTGTATTACGCACATGATTGATGGCAATTTGAGCCACTGCGATTCAATCATAAGCCGTCCATTGATTATCCCTATTTTTACTCAGAGGCGAGCAAATAAAATTAATGAGCCGCAAATGTAAAGTAGGGAAATAAATCCACCAAATCATATTTAAAACACGTGGCTTTGTTCTTCGTGCCCAGCATTTCTTTGTTTTTATTTCATTTTATGGCTGTTGTTGTACCTTTCACGTCGATTGGAATGCCATACATTTCAATGATTACGATGCGCAAATATTCAATCAACTGTTCGCCCGTTCGGTTCTATGTGGACCCATACTCCTCAATCTTGGCCCCATTTCAATATCCGAACACACCGATATCGTCTGTTTTTGTTATGGGTTTTGTTGTGGGTTTCGCGGGCCTGATTGCTTCATGTGCGAACAATTTCAGCATTTTTTCACGTTTATTATTTTAAATAATCGATTTTCGGCCAAACATATAGAGGCGTTTATATACGTGAGGGCCGGGGCTTTATATCTACATACATATTTATATTTTATGGCCCCAAGCTAAGGACACTCATTATTCGGTTCGGCCTGTTATAATACCGTGAATAAAAAACAAGAGCTGAAAGACTCCTGCGTCCTAAGCCGACTGTCCAATACGCTTCTCATTTAAATCCCGGAAATATATGGCTCACAAGGTTCAGAGTATCTTTCATAATAGTTTCCAATTAGTGGACTCTCTTTGTAGGGCAAACAAATCTAAAGCAATTTGTTTGTGGCCACTAAATTGGCCAGAACCCCGCCCCTTTTCACTATGTGCCTCTGTGTGTGTGTGTGAGGCGTCACAGCTGCGGTTCATAAATAAAAATAAATACATCGCTTGATTTATATGGCCCTAATGAGCTCAGCGCCCAGTTCAAGCGACTTTGGGTCCAACAAAGGCCGAAAAACCGAAAGGAGGCGAGCCACAAAGATAAATAAATAAAATCCGCAAGCACATCATGTAAATGCTGTGCAAATAAAGAGATACATTCTAAGGGGGGGGGGTCTATGCCTATGGGTAAGGGGTATTGGGATAAAAGATGGCTATGCAGTTGGCAAAGTCGCAATGTTGCCTACTTTTCGGCTGTTTGGCCGCCAGGCAGCGGCCATTTATCCGCTACGTGCGACATACAAACACACACATGTATAACACACGGCATCGCCATATGTATATGTGAGTGTATATATTCCTCCAATTCGGTTTATCGTGCTCTACGTTTGATTTGCTTTCAGTGCGTGCCCATCATCATCAGCATTAGGCATGATTGTTGTTGTTATTAGACAAATATATATCTATCCATTGGTATATATGGTGGGAAGAATATCTGGATAGCTGGAGGGCGTGCAACCGTTTCTGGCATAATGACGCTAATTTTGTACGGTCCGATGGCAGTGCGCTTACCCCAAATCCTGTACTCGGAAGGAGCAACGTCGATAACTTATGAGGCGCATTTTTCACGACCACGACGTCCTGGCCTAATGTCAGGTGATTTGACAATGGCATTTATTAATTAAAACATGTGTCGCACGCACGAGCGCTCACAGACGGCTGATCCGTCCATCCAGCCAGCCAGACGCTATTGATTCGTCCTTGCCCAACAGGGATTGCACTGGAAAAGGTTAACAGGACGAATTGGCAGGGGGCCAAAGGATCAGAATAGAAGCAGACAGGACACGACAAAATCATATTCCTGTGCGAGATGGGGGAACAAGTCAATTGGGTGAGACCCAAAGTTCATGCCAATCCTAATTCGTAGCATTAAAGGCCATAAAAAGGGATAAGCTTTATTTTAGATGCAATCAATTTAATTGCGTGCGTTTAAAAACTCAAATTTTGCTAGTCAAGTTAGCTATGGCCCATAAAGTGTGTAATTATTTTTACATAAATTTAAATGCATTTGGTTATATGTTTTTTTCTGAGTAAGTATTGTCGTTTTAGACTGCGTTATTTAAATTATTGATTTGAGCACAAAGAATGGTTTTTACTGCTTCATAAGTTTTACTTATTTTTAAGCTCCATAAAAAGTTACAAAATAAATTGTTTTTTTTTTTTTTATTAAGCAAACATAAATAAATTTGCCTGAGGCATATCAGTTGAGTGGGCTTTGAAAATTGCGATGAAAGGATTGTTGTTAAAAATGCAACAATTACATTAACCGATGAAATTTAATCCGTAGTCGGGGCTGTTAAAACCCACTATAATTGCAAATTAGTGGCAAATAATCCGCGGACATCTCGCGGCCTGGCAATCCAGCTCGCAGGACCAACGTTCGATGGCAACCCTGGCCAAAAAAAAAAGGCGGCACAGTGGAAAAAGGACAGGACAGTAGAGGCCAGAGGCAATGGCACAGAGCTGAGCAAATGAAGTCACGTACGTGCGATTTTTCTTCTGCTTTGGGGCACATATTAAAATACGTGCGTCTCGCTTTTACTATAACTTTTACACAAACGCACATACACACTTTCACAAAGACAGAGGTGCCCACACTCACACACATGCACATTAATGGCGGCATGATGAGGCAGCTAAGTTTGCGTGTTTGTTGCTGCTCACAAAAGGGCTACAAATGGCTTAGGCTTTTCCGCTGTGTCTTTTCAAGTGTTTGTGTGTGTGTGTGTGTGTTTGTTTCGTTTTGGGCTCTTATTTTTCGGTTTTATGTGCTGGTGTGCGTGCGTATATATATATTTGTTTCAATTTCAATGACTGCAAACAACATTTGCACTTAGTAAATAAAATATAACAAACGCAGTGGGTCGGTTTATGCTGTCGGCACTCGGCACTCGGTTCGTTTAAAGTTGGCCACACTCAGTTTAATGTTTTTTGTTCGGCCACTCGCTTTCGGCCCCATTCCCCCTTGGCCAGTGGCCAGCATCCCGAATACACCATCCAGTGTCCAGATCCAGAATCAGAATCAGAATCTGAACCAGATCCAGAGTTGCTCATTTGCATTTTGGGCGCTGCAGCTGGGCAACATATAGTAAGCGGGGAAAATGGGCCAATGAACTAGCAGACAAAGGCCGGGGTCCATTCTGGGACTTTGACTCGAAAAAGGAACGCTTGCTCCAATTTTGGTTCATCTTCATTCGTGTATATACATATATTCACACCCTTGCGGAATGAATCACCTACTTTGCCGTGAAGTAACAGACGCAATATGGAAAACAATGACAACTCGAGTTGATCACTATACTTTTAGAACATGGAACCAATTTACAGCTTTTCTGAATGGTTTTTTGGTCTGCTTTTAATTAACAATGTTTTTTTTTTGAAAAGCCACTATTGGTTTTCGACTTATGAATATCTCTCCCCACTATCGCATATTCCGAATAAAATCAACAGAAACAATATGATATGCCACGGCTCCCCTTTTGGCCAGAGTCATGTGCCCCGTGTCGCTGGGGGACAGTGGCAGACCCATTGTTGCCTTGATTTGTATTCGACTTGGCTAAGTGCAATGGCCACTTTGTTTTTCGGTATGTGCCCGGCCACTCGGAATTCCCCCATGCAGGCAACCTTATTGAATTTCCAGTGATATGCAAAGCAGCGCATCTCAAGACCATAGATAAGACCTCGACAGCAGGATGCCCAGAATGCCCAGGGCAGCCAGGCAGCCAGCCGTGGGAGAGCACTTGACCACCCCGTTTGTATCCTCATCGCAGATGCAGGAGTGCAGACAAATTTCGCAGGTGTCCCTCCAGCGCGATTGGTTTTGGTAGTAGATTCCGGCCAATTGCTGGCAGCCCAATTTTGGTGACCACAGACAGCACCAGTCCAAAATCGGACCTTTAAGACGCATTAGTTGCGATGTGGCAGTACATGGCTTACTCTCACACTTACCCGTAACGTTGTACTTGTGTGGAACACACTCATCCAAATTGTACAATTTTTCCGCTAAGCTGTGTGAAAACAATATCTTCTCTTTATCCGTTTTATTTTTACAAAATAGGCCAGAATGGGAGACGGTACATTTGCGCTGAATTTTATTGCAGTTTGAGCATAGAGGCTCTGCTATCTTTCCCTCCTTTAGGTCCTTCAACGCGCCACCTAGTCCTATATAGCATAAAGATACAATTATCCATGCTACCAGACATTTTCCGGTGTGCATGTCTTAATATAAAAAATGTAGTGTGTGGAATAAGTGTGTTTTTGAAAGATTGCTCTGTGCCAATGTTGTTATTTGAACAACGCTCTATTCATATGATCATTATATAGTCCCTCTTTGCCTTTAACATACATTTATTTCCAACATGGTAAAAGTATTTTTTAAGTGAAGCCCTAATAAATGCAGCATTAATTTTGAAACGATAGTAGTCGCTCAGCAGTAATTGAATTCGAGGAAATGCGAGATAAAATTGTAATTGCCAAGCATTTCCATGTGACCCAAAAAATAAATTTACCCCAGGAAGTTAAACAGTACTTGTATTTTGGTTTTTTTTTTCACTTTCTATTTTTCATTTGTGTGAATATATATCAGCCGCAATTTATCTGCCCCGTCACCTGTCGTCCTGCGTGCGTGTTCATGTGTGCAGCAGCGGTAGGAATAGAAGGATGAGGAGGGATCCGCCGGATAAGAAGGATAAGGGAGGTGTCGAGGCGACCCCACCGAACCTGATGAGGGTTAATTTGCCAACGGCTCAACAATTCATCAGCCAGTCCAATTAACTAAGCGCGACCCATTTCCCCAGCGTTGCGGCGCGACTTGTCGGCAGTTATAAATTTAAATTTAAAGGCCAAACAAGGCGCGATGCCAAGTGCTTTATCGCTGGCCCAGCAGATTTGCTCGAAATGAAGAAAAACTGCCTGCCCAGGCGAAATCCGAAGTCTAGCTGCCAGACAGGCTCTCACAGATGGTTACACCATGTCCTGGCTGTCCAGGTGGCCAACTACTTGAATTTTCTTATTTGGCCCACTCCCGATGACGGCGTTTGCACTTTATCCTTGTCAGCTGTTATCGTTTGTTGCGCTTCTGAGGCAAAGGACGTGTCCGCTTTGAGAAATTGCCGCACAAAAGTCAACGTGTAACGAGAAAATAATAAATGCCATTAATACAGCAGGCGAACAGAGACAGTCGGGAAAAACAGAAAGGGAAAGCTTCCCAAAAGAAAACGAATCGGGTATGAAATGGAAAAGCGGAGAGCATAGTTTAAGCACCTGCTTGGCTATAAAAGTCGAAGATTGGATACTCTATAAATTAGTGAAGTGAAGATTTTCAATTACATTTGTTAGCTTTTCTATGTGAGCTTACTTGCATTACTTGGGCATTTGACCTGTAAAATGTATTTTATTGTAATCTAATGTATAAATATAACACTGAATATTGACAAAAAGAAAGCCCTTTTACTAGAAGTAAAACACATCAAAGATATAAGCCGGTGAATAACAAACACAGTTTAAACTGAAAAGTCAACTTTTTCAACTGCCTATGTAAGCCATCATAAGCACTCCCAAGTATAAATGAATGATTTACATTTGATAGGCTGGGAATTATGTTATGATCAATTATTGGGCGGCCCATTCGCCGGTTTGTATGTTTTTGAGACCAGGTGCCGATTGTCACGCAATGGGAAGTTGGCCTAAAGGCTGCAGGGTTCTTTACTTTTATTGACAAACTCGACGGGAATTTGTGCGAAATGTGCGTGCGCGACTTGGCCAGGATATACCTTATCCTTTGAGTGTTCTTTTTTCCCTTTTTCCTGTTTTTTTTTTTTTTTTTGTTTTTTGAGGACACAAAAAGGGAACTTGCATGTGTGTGAGTGCGGTTTTGGTCTGGGCGTGGCCCAGGACATGGCATTTTTTTTGTCGTAGTTCCTGCTTGTGTCTTTTGTTTCCACATCGTGCCACTTGACATTGCTTGCGGTTTGTTAGCGGTCCGGGCGAATTCCAGTGTGCAACAATCTCGTACGGGAAATTTTGTTATTCAAAACACGACGGATTACCGTTCATTCCGCTTACTCACACACACACACACACATGCGTTTCGGTAGGGAGAAGAAGGCAGAGCACTGAGAGAAATAATAATAATAATAAACTAAAATAGTTTGGAAACATTATTATATACTAAATATCAAACAAAACAAGTAATTTTTCAAAAATTGGCGGAAGTTTGATTGATACTTTGGAACAATTTATGGCCTTAACCCAACAATGACTTAAGATACGAATACAAATTTTTCTCAGTGCACATACACGCATGCCTATGTGAAGACCGCAGGCGCCACCTTGCCCTGCGACTCTTGTCGCTGGCGTTGTCACACGGCGCACATTTGTTAGACACTAAGCCCGTGTATGCCTCTCCGGTCGGGATAAGAATGTTTATTATGTTTATCACACACACACATACACACTCAAACACATACCGTCTCAGGACAGAGAACGCTCACAACTACAAGCCAAACCGCAAAGCAACCGCACGTACAGAACTTAAAGGGCCTGACGGCGAATGACAGACAACAAAACAGCAAAATGAAGCCGCCGCTTCCGTTTCCGCTCGCAGCGGCCATTGTCTTTCGTAACTAACTTCAAAATGGCGATGCGCTGTGCCGCTCAATTATGGCCACGCCTACGACTTTTGGCATTTTCCAGTGCCTTTGGTCCTGCCCGTTTTTATTTCGCATTATTAAATGCTTCAGGTAGCTACTTAAACACGTTTTCGATTAGAGCAGCTGCTGTCATTACTCAAAGTTGCGGGGGGAGTGGCGGCAACGGTAGTCCTCATTCTCGTCTGTCTTTTTTGGGGGGGAGATTTCCTTTTTCCGTTGCCCCTACCTGCGATTTTCATTCTTTCCTTTCTTTTTTGTATTGTGTACATCTTCAATATTTTATAATAAAGTGAAATTCCAGGAAGAGGAATACAAAAATGTGCAGCTAAAGTTGCGCCAGTGGGCGAGCTGAAATGAGATTGAGGAGCAGGTTGGAGCAGCTGCTTACTGGAGTGTGCTGATAAGACTCGGGATCAGCTTAAAAGAAAGGGAAACTTACAGTATTAAAACCGAACTCGGGCAAGAGGAGCAGGAAGTATTATTTTTGTAATCACTAGACTACTTCATTTCCCCTCGCTGATAAGCCAGCCTTAAATTTATATTGCTGCAGTTGTGGAGTGTACTTGAATGTTATCAGCAACTTTAGTTTTGCACAAAGAAAACTTGCTAACTGCAATCTTTAGAAGCGGAAAAGTAAATAGAAAAATTTGCAGTCAATAAATAAAATTTACTTATTCTCCTACAAACCGAAACAGTGCAAAAAGCAAGTAACTTATCAAGCTAGGTTAGTTTTAGAACACAATATTATTTATATAATTCATGTTCGCTTCTTAAAGTGTAAGTAAAGTATATTTTTAATTTTAATAGTAGTCAGAAGCATACCATCGTTGAGATTAAACTGTATGGAAAAAGACCAACCCTTGTAGTCACTCCCTCGTTTCAGTGAGTCTGAGCATCTCGATGTAGCCATGCCAACCAAGCCGAGAAGCTGGGCGAATCCATCATGGAACCGTTGTACGTAGAATTTCTCGAAAACATCCACAACCTGTCATAATTTGATGTCTTAAGCTGCCAGATGGGCGGCTAGAGTGAAGTGGGGCTGGGGCCTCTTTAAAAATAAATCTGACGGTGCTTTAATGTGGGATCCTGTTATCGCCGACGACGTGCAGCTGTCGCTATTAGCGTGTGACTGCCGTGGCCTCCGTGGCCGTTCCCACTTCCATTCGCAACTCCCCCCTTCCCTCTCGAGTCCTTTTCGTCCTGCCAAATGGCTGCCGTGTTGTGCCTTCCCCTCATTGCCTGATGCGGCGTGTTGACAGGATATTTACAGGATTTCTATCAATATGCCGGCATTAGCACGTACGCCTGCAATGAACGTGAACGTGAGTAATGCCAGGCAAAAACAGAAATATGGCGAATTCTGCCTGAATGAGAGACAATGAAAGCATCTAAACGGAACTCGCCATCATTAACTTGGCTTCTAATTTAATCATATTTCAACAAACCAGTTTATTACATTAGTGATTCCAAAAAAACACTCTGTTTTTGTATACCTTACTTAGGTTGCTATTCAATAATTTATTAGTTGTGTAAAGAAAGAATCTTTAAAATACCTTACTGCGTTTTTATAGAAAGACCCAATGAAATGGGCTCAATTCAGCTAATTAAATTTACTTTGTTTTTTCTTTTAAACGTCTCTATTCCTGACTTCCATTCATTGTATTCATTGTGCATTGCTCTGATTGCTACGATTTCTCGCTATTTCTTTAGCAAATTGAAAGATCAACAAGACTCAGGTGGCTGGCCGTTAAACTTATTCCTCTTAAATTATTTACATTTCATTTGTACCTGCAGTCGCTGGCTTCAATGGGTTAAGAGACGAGGGCCCCAGTCAATTGTTACCAGTCAAACAAAAACTGGCACAACAACAACAACTAAAACAAAAACAAAAACAAGTACAAGTACAACAAAAAGGAGCCCAAGTATTTGTGCTATTTAAAATTTGCTTTACCAAACGTCAAGTGCCTGGCAGCGGCAGTCGGGCCAAAGTGCCACTCGGTTCAACTTAACTCTTGACCCCTGACCCCTGGCTTTTGCCACGCCCCTTCCGGCCACCAAGCCCGTCCACTTGGGCCTGGCTTATGTGTGTTGGTAACAGAGGGAGAGAGAGAGAGCGAGAGAGCGAGAGAGAGGCGACGAAGGCCTATTGGCCATAAATTATTAATGATTACTAGCCCGAAATTACAGTTAACTCACTTATTTGCTCATTCGCAAATGAAGGCCAATTGCAGCTGGTTGGCAAGAGGGGTGAAAGCGGAGTCTAATTTATTTTTACCACAGGCCGGGCAAAAAGATGAAGAAGGGTTAGTCTCCAGCTAATTGTGGGTCCGATTATGTTTAAATATTTATTTTGATTGTTGAAATTGCGTAGGGGCGGCAGCTCGGCATCTATCCAAAAACTTCTCTCATTTCATATTCATAACAACTTTTTCCTATTTATATTTCATATAATTTTATGCCTGCTGCGCATAGGCAAAATGTATCCTATTTCATGCGAAATTGCGCATTTTTATAAGCTATTTGTTTCTTGTGGACTTCCGCCTAAAATGGTATGCGCCCCCCAATTGATTTTCATTATTAGCGGGAGCAGGACTCAAATCAAAATACCATTTTTTTTTGTAGACATTTGCTGATTGTGTTTGATTGTTGTCTTGGCCCCGTAATTCGCTGACTTTATTATGCCGTCTCTGCCTGTTTTACATTTGATTATTCCGAATTGTTTGCTTTATGTTCAAGAGTACGTAACATTAAGTTAGCAGTCTAATTCGATTCATGGAGTGCACTTTCTAGATGGTATATGGTAGGTGGGTGCTTGTTCTTATATTTTTATAAATTATAATACGATTCATCTACGATAGTCTTCATCTATTGTAATCCAGAATGGTTCAGAATGGTTGCCTTGAAACTCATTTCAAACTTATATTAAATCAATTAAATTTGCCCATAACCCAAATATGGATTATCCTGAATGGCGAACAACTTCGCACTTGAGTTCGTGGCGCTCCCAAAGAGTGGAGATATCCTTTCATAGGAGCGAACAAAGCGAACGGGGAGAAATCCACACGGCTGCCTTGCTGAATGAAAATAGATGGTGAAAAGTCGATGAGCATGTGCATGGAGATGGAGCGGGTGCAGATTGAAAGAGTGTTGACGGCAAACTATTGAAGAACTATTGAAAAGTATTCAGGCGCGGGAAAGTCTCAGCTGGGGCAGTGGACTAAATGGGCGCGGCACGAGTGGCCGGTGGGCGTGGCAGGCGGACAGAAGCAGGAGCAGCCTACACAGAAGCCAGCAAGAATGTGTGGACAAAAACAAAAATTCTTTCAAAAGCACTCAGCAGCCCAAAAAGCGTGGATATATACATATACACATGGAAACACAGACACACCCACACACCCACACAGCTTCAGTTAGTTGCACTGAAAAGAGGATAAACTGCATTTTTATCTTTAAACACACTTCAAGTGGCGTCATGGGCGTTTTTCGGGCAACGACAGTGGGAGTGGCAGCAGCCTAACAGGCACGAAACTCACAAACACAAGTGCACGCGCACCTGCTGTCGAAAGTGTGAGTGTGTGGGTGAGTGCACGTTGCTGCAGCTAGGAGTGTGTCTGTGTGCGGCAGGTGTGCTTTTGTCACAGCTCGTCCTTGTTATTATTATGATTATTATTCAAGTCATCAACGACGGCCATAAAGCAAGTTTCTGAAGGAGCCGCACTTGCACTTCAAAAACGCAGCGAACAGTTATGAAGGATCGTTAAGAACGCGAAGGTGCCTTCGTCACCCATTAAATATATCTGCTCGGATTGCCGTTGAATTAATCACCGAAAACCCCACCCAAAAGCGGTCGATCGAAATGGCCAAACTATTTATGAAATCAGGCATTTTGGCCTTTTCGCTTAAGCGAGTTGTGCGATAAACGCTTGGCACCCGGTTGCCATTTGCCAGCCACGCCCATAAAGACATTACGCGATAAGGCCCAAGGTAACGACATTGCAGCAGGATTCAACCCCCCCTCCCCGTATGCTCCTTCAAATTTTTTCGGCGATTTATT
Source organism: Drosophila melanogaster (assembly GCF_000001215.4). Lineage (NCBI taxonomy): Eukaryota > Metazoa > Arthropoda > Insecta > Diptera > Drosophilidae > Drosophila > Drosophila melanogaster. The sequence goes on along the minus strand of NT_033777.3, from coordinate 24,462,952 downwards.
GCCAACCTTCAAAAGGCGAACTATGCCAATTTCTGGCTGCGAGCTGGCAGCGAAAAGGGAGTGTGAGCTAGAAGTGCTTTGCATAACGGCAAAAATTAATTTTTTAACACGCACACTGCCAGAATGAGATAAAAAGAGGTGGTGCACACTGAGAAAAACTTGTCTTTGGGATACTAATTTTAAAAAAGAATTTAAGTAGTTTGATTAATTGCTGTTAAGAGCATAGAAAATCAATGACCAATTGACCTAACCTGTAAAGCAAAACTATATAATATTATTTGCTAGCTTTCAATAGCATTATATACCTATCAAATAAATTTATGCATTTTTTCTTGCAGTGCAGGAAGAGATACAGCGAAGGAGAAGCTCGCTGCGCGTTGACACTGATTTTGACGCATTGCTCCCAAAGGATGTGACCCAAAAAGTCGGTGCGGCAAATGAGCAAATGTAGGCGTTGGCAGAAAGGGAAGCGGCTACAGAAACCGGTTAAGTGTTCGCCAGTCTGGAGTGCTGGAAGCCCGCTCACGGAATATGAGAGCTGTCGGGTTCGCAGTGATGTGCGAATCCGGGCACCAAGGATCTAGGAGGTGGGTGCTCACCTAGTCGTTAGCCGTGGTTTTTAATTTGCGACCGACTTCTGAGCGGTGGCAGCGTGGCACAAAGTGAAAGGCAGACGGGCCGGGCCCTGTGCAGTGGCAATCAGACAGAAGAGATCCCGCCATTTTAATATGCATATTGCGGGCCTCGAAAAGTTATGTTAGGAGCTGCAGGGCAGGAAGGGAGTCTCTTTGAGTTGGTTCAACACACCCGAATCCGAATTCAAATCCAAATCCCAGAACCTTCAATTGATAGAAACGAACTGGTTCAATGCCAGGCCAAATGCCGAGCAAAAAAGAAAAAAGATGGAAAAAGTAACTCGCAAAGGATAGAGAAGGCAAAACACGAGCCAAGATGATTCGCTGCGAGCGTCGCACAAGTGCTACACAGTGAAAATGCAAAAGAAAACTGCTGGCTAAAAGGGGTGAAAAAAAGGAGTGGAGTGGGTGGGGAGGGAAATGCGAAAACGCTGAAAACCATGTCAGTTTCATGCTCGCGGCCGCACTTAACATTATTTCTGCTGCACCAGCTACGAAAATCCACTTCTTTTGTGGAGAAACAACAGAGGCAACGCCAGCGAAAACACTACCCACTACGTTCGTATAACGCATACGCCGCGTGGTACGTGCGCCAGCAGGTCAAACTTAAATATTTAATGAAGCGCTTAATGTGCAACTTCCCGTCCTCTCCACAACTTTAACCCTTAAGCACCCCTAATTGCCGAGACCCACCGTTGGCCAACCAGAGCCCATGCTCCCACTTTGTTTTTGCCCTTCTTTGGTCAAGCCGGTGAAAAAAAACCTGCAAATATTTTCAACAAATTTTTGCCTAATGCAAAAAATATTTTATTGTGCTGCTGGCCTCTGAAAGGCGGGACAGGTGGGTTTGCTCGGTACCATAAATTTGAGCTGGGGGAAAAACAGTGGAAAGTGGAATGGGCAACGGGGCTTCTCTGGCCAAGCAGCCCCGAAATATTTGCGGCGGTCCTCTAAGCCCTGGCATGCGGTTTTCCAGGCATGTGCAGCATTTCAAGCAGCGCACTTCACACAGAGCCAAAACAATAATATACGCACACACACACAACCACAAAAGTACAAAAACACACACACACACACACCCATATTGGGGCGAACAAAGAACGCGAAGGCAGGCAGCCAAATCCATTCAGTTTTTCGGACGCCCAGCGAAGGTAACTAGATGCAGGTGCTGGCTTAGTGATGTCATGATCTGGAACTATATCTGATTTAGGATATAAATAATTGGCCAGGAGGCACATAAAAGCTGAAAGGCCGATAAGGAATTGTTAAAGAATTGAGAATCGATTGAGAGCGGAAAAAGAAATTTGATCCTTCTATAAATGTAGTGAATTCTTTTAAATTTAACTTTTCCAAAGACAATTGGATATTTCTCAACACATTTAACGACTGTTTTCTAACCCATTTTGCAGCAGCAACCTGAGTTGGCCAACACTAAACTGCCTTTGATGACAAAGCATTGGGACCTTTGTACAAGCCAGCTGGAAAGCGGGTTTCTCCTGTAAGCCCGGCAAGAACAATGCCATGGAACAATGAAATATGCCCAGACAGGCTCAGAATCAGACCCAGTCTGGAGCGTTTTCTCCATCTTTCACTTCCACTCTGGCACACACCACTTGTATCCCATTAACGTTATCCATACGCCCCCCTGGCCGGGCGATTTACTTATTTACATCAAAGTCCGAGTCAAGGTGTTCGGCACACGATGCAGCCTGCCTACCAATTACCCACTAAACTTAAACCCACACACATCATTCTGTTCCACCCTTAGCTCACCCACACACACACACACGCACTTAAATGGGGATGCAATAAAGGGGGATCCTTGCGACAGCAGTGGGCACAATAAACTTGCTAACGTAACAAAATTCAGTTAACACGATGGCCAAGGCGACGAGCGTGGATGTCTGGGCTTTGGTTTTGGCGCTACTGCCCACATGTGGCCATAATTTTTAAGCGCCAAATGAGCGGCCATCCATTGGCCATGATGTCTGGCATTTGCCGTTTGCCATTTGCTATTTGCCATTTGTCCCGGCCAGTGCGACACGTATACCTTTGGGTGCTGGCCAAATTGCGAAATGCTGTAGCCACCGGAAGTGCGGGGGATGCGACAATATTCTAACCGTAGTTGGTGGCCTGCTTGGGACTAAAAGCTGCACGTTAAAATTAACAACTTAATTGAGAAGAAGCACATACAAATAGAACACTTGTCCGCTTCTTTGGTGTGGAATTACTTTATTCTTCATTGGCCAAACTCATTTGGATTCGATTCATTTAGATTTCTCAGCACGATTCATGACCTTAGCTCAGCCAAATAATAAAAACCAGAAAACTCAGGCAACCCTTTTTAGTTGGCTCGCAGCAAAAGCGGATACAGTCAGCAGCAATTGTGATTGAATTGTGGTATTGCAGGCTTGTCACGCACTGTCTGAACAAAATGTGCGTGTTAAAAACCTTTAAATACACACAAGCAATGTATATTTCGGACGAATCAGTAAAAATATTGCTCAAAAAATGGAATAACATACTTTGTTAGACTCATAATTAAATACCCATTCCATTGAAGTTCAAAATTAGAAAATTTAATTTTTGCATTTTTTTTGTAATATTGATGATGTTACCCCTTACAAAAAATACAAAAATTGAGAAAAGTCAAAATTAGTTTTTTTTTGTTATTATTCGTCAATAAATAATCGGTTTTTTGGCCAAAACTTCGGAAATAATAGTCGGAATATCGAATGTCATATCTCGATGTACTCGTAATGAAATCCCCAATCGATAAAAGTTTAAGTTTGAAAATTTTATTTTTTTTCCATTTTTTTCAAATTTTTATGATGTTACCCCTTACCAAAATTGCGAAAATTGAAAAAAAATTTTTTTTTTCAAATTCCACCAAGAAGTGGTAGAAATAATGAGTATTGATTAAAATTTGTTTAAAGCTGTTTTTAATATGTCTATAGGACCATTTTTGGCTAACTTATGCTGAAAATCCAAGTAAAAAATAACGAACTTCATCAAAAGTAGTTTTTGTTGTTTTTCGCCAAATAATAATCGGTTTTTTGGCCAAAACTTTGGAAATAATAGTCCAAATATCGAATGTCATATCTCGATGTACTTGTAATGAAATTCTCAATTGATTAGAATTTAAGTTTGGTAATTTTATTTTTTGCCATTTTTTTCAAATTTTTATGATGTTACCCCTTACCAAAAATGCAAAAAATGGAAAAAATTTTTTTTTTTCAAAATGCACATAAAGGTATGAAAAATCAAATGCATTCATAAAAAGCTCGAAGAAACTGTTTTTATTACCTCTATATGACCAATTTTGGGTAAGTTATGTTGAAAATCCTTTCTGAAACTAAAAATTTGAGTCAAAAGTCACTTACCGGCTGTTTCGTCAAATAATACCATATAGGAAACGGCCCAAAAGTTTTGAACGAGTTTAATAAATGGCACAAAACACTGAAATATTCCAAAAGCATTGATCATAGTCAAAGAGTTGTAACATGCTAATAAATACACTACCAAAATAAAATGGCTAAGCTTGGATCTATTCAATTGTCGCTCGAATTTCGAGCAACAAAAAGGCAGTTGGCATAGGACGAGCTTCAATTGTAAATATAGCCACGTGTTTGAATGCAAATAAATAGGGTAGCTGGCCAATTGGCCAGGCCAACATGCGACTGGGAATGCATTTCAAGTGGGGCAGAAACGGGAACAAAAACCAATCGCATGTCGCACAAAGTGCCAGGGCACACATTTTGTCAAAAATTCCCCCCAACACACAGACAAATGAAAGCCAAACACAGAAAGGAGAAACAAAAACAGCGAAGATAAAGAGAAAAAGTTTGTTTGGCGAAATGTGGGTTGGAGAAACCACAATCGAGACCATTATCAATTACACGCACAGCAGGACACGGCGGCAGGACAAACAGGAGCAGAAACAGCTACAGAAAAACAGAAACAGGAAGATGGGAAAACGGGCGGAGGACGAGCAGCGCAAACGAAATGAAAATACGCATAAAATTGCAATTTACATCAAATCCATTTGCACCCATATGTACAAGCACGCACACATACATACACACACGCACGCATATTTTTGCCAAATAAAATTCATTCACACGCATAATGAAACTCGCTCTCTTTTTCTTGCTCTCTTGCCAGAAAATGCAGAGGGCTAACAAAAGGCATGCCGAAATAAGGACAACAATGTTTCGAAATAAACAAACAAATGCGACTGGACACCCGGGGCGGTGGTGGGTGGTAAGTGCGGCATGGACCCACGCTATGGGCGGCGGGGGTGTGGCAAGGACGGTGGCAGCGATTGCTCTGATTAAGCAGCACACGCATTCATCGCCGCTGGAGAGTTTTTCGGCCGGAGAAAAATCCACGCCCTATATGTAAATTATTAGCCTGACTGCTTTTTGTTCGCCCAACTCGCGGCGACACAAGTCCCCTGGAGTTTCTCGCTAACAATTTGCGGGCGACTGAGAAGTGGTGGCCGAAAAAAAAACCCATGAGAGACACCAAATAAAAAAGAAAGAGACACTTTCAAGCGGAAGAGTGAGTGAGTTGGGCGAAGGATGCTCTCGGTTTGTAGACTTTTGCCATGTGGCTCAAAGTAAAACGCCCTTTTGGAGTTGCAGATAAGAGAGTGAAAGGCTAAGAGAACCATTTATTTTTATTTTGTCAATAGAACAAAATTACAAAACTAATCTAATAAAATAAGGGGAATACAATTAACTAAAATCTTGACACATCTTTTCGTACGAAAATCTATTGCCTACCTACAATATAATCTATCAACGCACCGCTGAAATTTCTTAACTAATTTCAAGCTAGCGCAAGACATTACCAAACACGAAGGCTGTGACCGCTTGAGAACCAAAGCCCAATGCTTACTTACCATCATGCCAAAGGACCTGCCACTCGAAGAGAGCGAGAAAGGTCCTGTATCTCAGAGATTCAAAGCAAAAAGGGTGGCTGCCCGCTCTTCAAATTTTGTCGCTTTGTGGCCCAGCATGCGCAGAGCGGCGGAGAGAACGTTGGCGAGCGCCACACGGCCACATCCCGAGCAGCATCCACTCCAAAGGACCAGCGGCGGCGGCCCCAGCTGCGAAAAAGTCTGCCGTGCAGCGGCGGCCATCAGTAGTTGTCTCAGAGCCCGCGGGTTGAAGAAATCGTACGCATCGAGCGAGTGACAAGCGCCGCGTCTCACCAAACAAAGAAAAGCAAAAGCAGAGCCCCAAAAAAAAGGAAAAAGAAAAAACAAAAATCCAAATAAAAAACAACAAAAATCCAAGCTAAAACAACAGAAAAACGTAGAAAACCCGCTACACTGACACAAAAACATAGCCAGTCTAACGAATATTTTGTAGAAACCTCCCACAACAGAAAAAAAAAAAAAACATTCGCAACAAAATGCTGCCACGAATCGCAGGCAAATGAGCCCGCTAGCCCCTAACGGCTCCCATCTGCGGCTGCTGCACAGCAGCGAGCCCGAGCCCGGTCCCGCATCCGCACTCGCATCCGCATACGCATCCGTCTACGTATCCGCATTCTCATCCACATCCGCATCAGCCACTCGCCGCGTCTCCCAGTGTTTGTGCCAGTGTTCAGCCAAAGCGGACCGCCAGCAATTGCAGTGTAAGGCGTCCGCCATTCGCATCCAAGCAGCAAACTAATCTAAACGGCGGCGAGTGTCGCATCTGAAATTGAGTTTCGCTTCCGGTTCCGCCGCGCGTCGCCCAATCCGTTTGGCCAAGTCGGTCGGTTGGTCCGCTTAGAGACGTTCCGTTCCGCACCGGTCGGTCGGTCGTTCGTTCGTCCGTTCAGACAGTTTTTCCTGTTCAAAAATTGATGACAACAGCGCAGCCCTGTAATGTAAGTCAGAGTCGCCACTTACCCTGCAACGCGAGGCCCCCCAATAGTGTGGGCTACATGATTCCTGCTTAACTGTTGCTCCAAACTGCGGCGGCGTTCAACGCCCCAGCCAGGCAGACATACAAAAAGGCAGACAAGCAGACGGACGGACAGACAGGCAAACAGACGGACGGACAGGCGTACAGGGGCATCGGAAATGTGTGTCAGTGTGCGAGCGAGCTCACTGTACTTGAGTATTGAGGCAAAGGCGAGGCTTGTGTTTATGCCAAACCCATGTCATGATATTGCTGAAGAAGAACTATTAAATGCCTAAAACATATAGCATATATCTGTATTTATAGGAATAAGCATAGTGATTGAAAGCTGTGCCACACAATATCATTTTTAAGTTGCAAAGTTCAGTGAGTTAATTTTTCATTAAAATGCAAAATGTTCCATCTGATAGATTTTAAATACTGAGATACATTTAAAAAGGTCACATCGCTAGATATTAATGGTATGCCTGCTAATTTAATCACAATTCAGTGACTCGTGTAAACAAATGTTGACTTCGCTAGGCTCACATGTCTGGGCTGCCTTTGTGTTGATTTTCTCGTTTTATTATTACCTCAAACGTTTTTCTCGTTTGCTCTAATGAATACGCTCCGACCTGTTATCCCAGTTTCGCCAGTCGCCTGCTTCAGTTGGTTCCCCTAACACGGCCCTCATTCCTTCCCCATCCACTTGCAGTCACATGCTACCTGCAAGGTAGCACATTACCCATACGCCCCGTACGCCAGCCACCCAACCAGTCAGCCAGGCAGTCAGTCAGACAGACAGACAGTCTCCTTCGGCTTGCTTTCCCAGCTTTTCTTTTCATTTCGTTTCTGCTTTTTGTTTTCGTTGTTATTGTTTTTAACGCAAATTCCCACTTGCTTAGTTGCCTGTTCTGCCTTGTTTTTGTATGCCATTGTCTTTGTCCTGACACACAAATGTTCCTTTATCTATATATATGTGTATGTGTATATATATATATATATATATATGTATGCTATACAGGCAGCGCCATCGTCTTGTTGTTTCGCAAATATTTGCCTTTTTTGAAGTTGATTTTTGGTCTCCGTCTGAGCGCCTTTTGTTGCCATCTCAAGTTCTCAAATTCCCCCTGCTCCACCAGCCCAGAAACGCCCCACACCGCGCCAATATGCTGATGAATCGTTGCTAAATTGAATATCGAGTGTTTATTTATATTGGCCGGCAAGTGTCACGCCCGCCAGCCAGCTAGCCAGCCAGCCACCCGTGACCATTGAGTCCGGCAAGCGAAGAGAAGCTCTGCAAATAATTTGAAATTGATGTATTATCTCGGAGGGAACGTGGCACAATTGTCTCAGTCGATGACCCGCTCGTCCTTTCATCCTGCTGCACGCTTAAGTAGTTTGTGCAGCGCAAACAAAATTAAGCAAGTTGCAAGTTGCTCGGACAAAAGTTGCCGTCACAATTGTTATTTTAGCGTTGCACAGTGGAAGAGGAAATTTGAGCAAACAATTTATAAAATAAACGAAGCGCTTGGCGGAAACTTGGGGGCATAAGAACTCCTCTCGAACAGAAATCAATATACAAATGAATCAGCTACATTTTGTGCACAAATTATTTTGTGCACTCCAGATGAAAGATATATATTTTTAATCAGCCAGGAAGCGAAATTCGATTGCAGTCAGCGTGGAATTGCTTTGTCGCTGTGGACCACAATTTATAGCATTCAATTTTCTATTTCCGCTGTCTGGCAAAATATTTAAGTCAGCTCATTAGTGGGGATTCCCTGGCGCGTAGCCGCACTTGGCCAGAACGTGCTACCGCATTCAATCTGGGCTTTAAGCGCCAACTCCTGAGTGCATTATGCGCTTCGCTATCTTTCCGCCAGAAATCTGGGCGAATCATTGTGGCCGATGTTGTGGCGCTGCACTTAGCTGACCCGCAGTGCCTACACAAGAATACTGCTCCATCTCCGCGGCATGGCGTTTTTATTTTTAAGCCAACTGCCCGCATTGCCTGTTTCGCTGCCTTTTCCCAGTCCGCTGCTCCTTTATGCTCCACGCACACACACACACACACACAAAGCGCCGCACATGGAGGCGCCCCAGAGATGCCCAGAGATACGGGAACATCGATGTCGCTGGTTTTGCTGGTGCTTTTGGTGGTGGTGTGCTGCTGTCTGATGGACATTTGCTGGCAGCTCTTGTGCCTCCTCGGCTCCTTCCCTTTATGCGCCACAAATGAAAATGCAGACAGACAACGGGCGCCAGCCGACGACAGCAGCAACAGCAAAAGCGGCAACAGCAGCAAAGGCAGCAGCAACATCGGCAGCAACGACAGCCACGTCTGACGATGACGTCGCATTTCTGGAGACAATGAAACAAACTGGACCCGGCACAGATCCCAGCCGAGTTCGTTGACAACTGTGTCTCGTCCTGGCCCCTCGTCCTTTTGGCCATGCCCGTTTCTGTTTGTTTAACATGCATTTGAATTATGAGCCAACTGAAAGGCATACTAAAACCCACCAGCACACACACACACACACACAAAATAACCAAACAACTTTGGCTTTAATTCATAATTATTTTTATGTCAGCGCACTCATTAAGAGTTGCAAGCTTTTCATTCCATTTCCATTTTCACTTGCAACTCCCTGCTACCAGCCATTTCCCATTTTTTTACTGCCCACATTTTTGCCATTTTTCCATTTCCCATTTTCCTCTTTTGCACTTTATCCAGGCTTTGTCATTTGCATTCCACATTTGGACTCCTTTTAGCATTTCAAATGTTCCCACTGCACATTTTGTTCGTTTAAATGGCCCAACATTTTCTGCTCCGTTGTGCATTTTGTGACTTTTAATTGCAGTCCTCAATTACTGAATGAAAAGCAATAATAAATTGGACGCCGCATGAACTTTGCTCGTAGCTGGCCTTTAAGGGCTGCCATTTAAGTTTGACTTAAATCGGTATTGCCAAAGTTTGCGCCAACGAATTCCTTACGAAATTGAGCCCGTTCAGCGTTATTGCAATTTAACAACTGCAAAAAAAAATATTTAATTTTCCCCTGGCAATTTGTCAACTGGGTGTGGCCCCTCCAAAGCCCAGACCAAGCCAGACCGAATCAGACCAGACCCGACCAGACCAGATACACACCATGTTGGCACATATACATGTCGGTACACATACATATATATATATATATATAAATTATCATTGCCAGCCAAAACTCAAATACGATAAATTGCCAGGCAACCGGGCAGCAGTCGAAGCAGCAGAGGAAAAAATCTATAATTTACACAAAATTCGTTTCCGCATCGGAACGCTTTTCCAATATAAATTGTTCCCATTCCGATTTCTCATCGCTTATAACATATTCATGCTGATGCCGCCAGATATGGCCATAATCACATCAGACTGGACCACCTTAACCGGCGACCTTAGCCAAACTGTCGATAGGAAGTGTGCCAAATGGCCAGAAGACGACAGTCTAGTCCTCGACAACTTGGCAACTGTTTTTGGTTAATTCCATTTGGCTGCTCTGCTCGTTTTTAGCCTAATTGATAGTACAATATTCATTAATTTTTGGCCATGAATATTATTACTATTTTGAAAACTTGCCAAGTTAGTTTTCAACAGACACACTCTTAACTTGATTTATAACTTTTTGGTTTATAAATAATTTATATTTGATGACTTTCTATAGAGGTGTCCTCTGTCAGCCTTCTTTTAGTTTTCAATTGACACTTTCCATTAAGCTTTCGTCCCGTTTCCTTGCCAAAATTTTTGCAGCGACAACAACATTCAAGACTGCTAACTGGAATTGCTTCGAACCATCACCATTAAAAAACGAAGAAACAACCACAACAAAGTGCTGCCAGCAACAAAAACGTAATCAGGAATTTAAGCAAAACCAAAAAGAAACATCAGGGACAGGCAGGTAGACCCAGGGAGCATGTTTATGGAATTGTCATCGTTAGCGAGCAACTGACGCAACAGCTCAAGGCATGTGGCAACAGCAGCAGCAACAGCAGCAGCAGCAACACTGAGCGGCAGGAGCAGAAACACCTGGCAAGAGAAGCAACTAGGAGCAGGACAACCTCCGCGGACAGGTGGTGTGCTGCTATAAAGCAGCACCATAGCTGCCATTAAAATAGACGCCGCGGCGCAACAGCAACGCTGCCGTCGTCATAATCAACGCCAGCGACAACACCACCCGCATCATCGCCATCGCAGACGACGACGGCGCAGCAGCAACATCAGCAGCAACATCAGCAGCAACAGCAACTGCAACATCAGCAACTGCAGCAGCAGCGGGCTGTTGGGCGCAGTGGGCGTGGCCGGCAGCTGCCCATTGCTCGCCACACAGCAACTAATCGAGGAGCCTGGCAGCAGCAACAACACAGGCGACGACGACGGCGGCGCAACAACGCAGCAGCAACACTGCAGCCTGCAACATCAGCAATCCGGTCGACGGCGACACTACGACGGCCTGTCATCTGTAGGCAATGCAACGCGCTGTGCAGCAACGGTAAGTGTAGAGAAAACAATTATGTATATTTACTAAATCAATTATACCACTCGTATGTAGTATAATGCTACAAGAACGTTTAGGATATGAAAATAAGAAAGTGACTAGCCAGTATCTAAACGCATTTACTCGCTCATGAAGTAGATTTTTACACATTTCAAGATTATACAGTTGCCATGAAAACGTTTCCATAATTGTCAATAATTTGTTGAGGAAGTTGGCCCCTCAAGGAGCTGCGAAGATAGCCTCCGACGCGAAACTCAATTATCCCATCTTTACAAGTTACTTCCGAGAATTTCCCACGACCATTACGTGATCTCGTGTCAATCTTGCCAGCCGGAGCCACCGTATCCGGAGGCCAATGGAAAATGTGAAAATGTGAAAATCTGTGCTTGTGGCTCGGGCCTACGCCTGCCCATTAGCTGTCAGGTTAATGCACCCAAAATGTTAATAAAACACAAACACACACACAGTGGAGCGTCGCACATATGAATTTATGATAAGCACACGCAGGGGGCAAAAAAAAAATATATGTGAGATGGTTGGGGGTTGTGCGAATGGCAATGGACTGGGGAATTGGAATGGGAAACAGGCACTTTAAAGTTGCGACAGCGTGACGTGGGCAAACTTTCAGCGAGAGACGTGCTAATGAATTCCCCAGCACACTTTGTCTGTATTTGTATCTGTGTGTACTTGTATCAGTCAGTATCTGTATGTGTATCTGTGCCTGTGCAGATATGTAGCTGTATCTGCGTGGCTCTGCCAGCGACAGTCGTATAATTTCTAATGCGATGCTTTTATGATCGCCGCACACACACAAACAAACGCTCTGGGAAAAAACACCCACGGGTGTTGCCACGCACGTGTACCAGCCTACTGCTATTTTCCATGTGTGTGTGCGTGTGTGTGTGTGTGCTTGTGGAAATTAAAATGCATAAAAGGATAACAGCAGAGTTGTTGCTGCCAACGACAAACCACAGGCGCACATCGAAGCCGTTGGCTGTCAGCAACATTGTCATTGTAGGCAAATTTCACCAGAGACTGCATCGACAAAAAAAAAGCTGTGAAAAATTCTAGAGGAAAAAGGGAGGACTAAACGAAAGCGAAAGCGAACGCAAAAGCCCCTCACAAATTGTACTGCAGGGAAAATTGTGATTTTCGCGCTCATCAACGACGATGACAACAATGGCAATGGCCCAAAGTGCACGTGTTGCTGTTGTGCTGCGAAACGCAGGCCACGTCTGGTTTAATTTTAGCACCGTCTATGGGTCCCTGAGCCAAACCGAATGCCAGTGGGTTGAATGGGGCGCTGGGGGCTGAACGGCGAACTGCGAGCGTCGAACACCTTGACACTACAAAACGGGGCGTATACGTAATACATACTGCATACTATTAGGCGCTCATAAAAAATGTAACGTTGTCGCATAAAAATAGATGCCAAACACGAACCTTAAACTGGAAACCCTCCTCGTCGCCGTTGTTGCGGCTTAGCGAAGAATAAACCATGCATAATGCCCCCAATGTTGTTGTCGCCATCATCAGCATTTGAGTTATAAATTTTTATATGATTTTAGCTCGACTTGTATCATAATTACGTAGCTGTATGTCTTTGTGTGTTTCGGCTTAGGTATCGTAATAAAATGTACAACATTTTATGGGCGCACTTAAAGTTTTGTGTTGCTAGTTGCCAGGGCAAACTTGAAACTCCTTATCGCGCACACTGAGAAAATGTACTGCATGAGTGGATGCTATACAAAGAAAACAATATGTTAAGCCACGTTCAGGATTAATATAAGGATTTCAAATACTTTTGTATATTTAGTATCTGCTGAAAGAAATTTCAACTCGACATAGACGATACGTCGATATATGAAGATTGGTAATATTCGAAGACGGTTATTTCAATGTGAAAAAGTGGCCAATTTCCCGACTTATTTTATTTTCTTTTGGTGCATCTCCCCTGCTCAAGTGTCTGCCTCTGTGATTGCGACTAACTGGAGGCACGTTTGGGCCAGGAGCCAAGGAAGCAGCGATTATTATTGGCAATCAAGTGGAGTGCCATCTTGCCTTTGGCTAGTTTGATCTCTGATTGCAGTCGGTGCGTCAGGAGAGAGTCGAGAAATTGCTTCGATGGGTGGCTTTCTGGCCAGAGGCACAGACAAGCTCACAGCTCACAAAGCAACCCGCTCCATAACATAAATGGAAATAAAACCAATCCGGCGGGTAGTCCTCGTATCACGGGATGCCGTCACTTCCGTCGATAAAAGCCATGAATTTGGGTTAAATATTTTCACGTTCGCTTCACTTGGCTGTCATCAATGGGTAGTCACTCCCGAATTCGCATTACATCCAGCCAAAATCCAATCTACGTTTCAGTCATCCTCGTTCCTGCTGTCTTTTCCCCCACAGTTATGCAATGTACTCGCAACTCGTAACTCGTAATTCATAAGCCAGAAGCACAGCATGTAATATGCCTTCGATAACATTTTGCACGTGTGACAAATTTTTGTCGCAACCAAAAAAATGAAAAGGGGGAGAAAAAAATCAGGAAAAATGCTGCAGAGTAACAGGAAAAGTTTGCCAGGAGGAAAGGACCTCGGCTAGCAAAAGGACAAAGTGTTAAATGTTGACATGTCATGACATTCCAAGGAGCAGCGGCCAAGCAGATGGGCCTTAGTCCACAGACAAGGGCTAACGAATCTGCAAAAGGACTCGTGAGTTGGAGCGATGGGTCCTGGTCAACTAAATCGGAAGCTGGGAGCGGGAGAGAGTGGCAAAGTCGCTCGAACGAGCGGCTTACGTGCTGACAGCTGACAGGCAAACCAATGAACTACGATATGACGTGGCCGCCATTTCGCCCCGCTCCCAAGATCCTTTTCCTGGAATAACAACCGCTGCGTGTGTGTTGTATGTGTGCATGTGCTCGCTCTGTTTGTGTTTGTGCGGAACATCAACTAATATTGTCAACGCAACATTCGACTTGTTATCCCTTCCGCTCGCCTGACTTCCTCTTCTTAATTTCGTTTTGAACTCCTCGACGTCGGCCATTTTGTCGGCCCTCTCGCTTTTGTTCTCTCTCTCTCTCTTTCTCTGTTTCGCTGTCTCTGTCAGTTATTTGCAGAAATTTATTGAAATTGTTTGTCAAATTCCGTTTACTTGTTTTTCGCATTTTGCCAAAAATTTCCTTTTTGCCAGCACCAAATGATGACAAGGACAACCAGACTTCCGTCGATGTCCTCTTGCGCCATTTTCTTCTCTCTCTCTTTTCTCTATCCTCATCCGCTACGCTTTTTTCTTAACTGTATGTGTGTGCGTGTGTGTGTGCGCTTGGCAGTTAATCTAAGAAGTCGAAGTTGCTATAGGGTCGCTTGGTGGCATATCAACTATAAGTTGGTCCTTGCTCCGCGAGCCCCCATCCAGCCATTATATTTTTTATAAGTTGGCGCTATAAAATGTTGCGCCATTTCCCATATGCACGCTGCTCCGTTTGTTTTTGCATGCATTTCTCGCATATATATATATATTTAGTATGGCGGTAAGTCCCTTTTTCCTCTTCTTTTTAAGAGGCGAAATAAATAGGGCACCAGCATGTATATAAATATATTCAAGAAGCGATCCAAGATTTTATTGATGTTGCTTGAATTTGAATGACATTGTAAAATTATACGCAAATGTATGCAGCCACCGAAAAAAGACAAGTACTCCGAACGTTTCGTTCTGCATAAAAAAGGAGATATGATGGGAAAGGAAAGAGAATTTCGTGTTCCAAAAAGTTTTATGTGCATATCTATTACAACTTCTGAGTTATGTATGCGTGTCATATTGGACAACTGTCTTAAGCAAACAGATGCATGGGTACATATTCACCCGTACGAGCAGCGTATGTCTATGCATAAACCATAATCAAATTGCCCTGAAAGTGGAAGTTTAGTGGATGCTTCTAAGCCCATTGGATTCAAATGGGTTATGTAAGCAGAGACATGAAAATGAAAATATATGAGTTGAGTCATTCTGGGGACTGTAAGAATTATTCACGTGTAGAGTTGGCCTTGAGGAAAAATGTTGGCCTTTAAAATGTTTTAATCAATTGAATATATTTATTTTCACTCCAACTAATTTTGAGCACACTTTTCCTCTTCAAATGACTGCCACTCTACATGTTTGCTCTCAATCTAGCTTTTGCAGGCCAAATTTCGGCATTAGTGTCTTTGATGGTGTCATGTTTTTTCTTTCAACCCTTTAAGCCCAATCTGAGGAAATTCCTTCACCATTTGCGTTGATAAAGTCGCAGAGGAGGGCTGTATGAAAATTGCACGATAACACGGCACCGAGAACACTCATCTAAATATAGGCTATGGCATAATAGGCTCAAGACGCTTTCATTCAACACTTTTTAGGCAGCAGCATGAAATGGCGCCAGCATGAAAGCCATTCACTAACACACTGGCAAAAAAGTGGAACTGGAATGAATGGCCCAAAGGAGCAAACGGAGCGCCGAGAGCAGGGGGAGCAAGGGGAGCAGAAGGAGCCAAAGGACCAAAAGGAGTAATCGAGACACGCACGAAAGACAAAGGCCAAGAGCAGCAAAAAAAAAAAAAAAAAAGGAAATGGGGAATAAAAATGAAACGAACCCCTTTTCAAATTTCCAACGGATTTTCTTTGTTTTTTCCCCCGCTGCCGGACAAAAGGTGCCTGCAAATTTTCATTTCGACGAATATTCCGGGCAGGTGGGTGGCAAGCTGAATGCTCCGAAATTCACGAAACAACTGAAAAAGTATTGTGTGGCAAAAATAAAAATGTCAATTTGCCAAATGTCGGCAAACGGAAGTTCGTACTCCCAGCTCAGGTAGAAGGATAACCCATCTCCACCGAACTTCAAAGCCGGAGTCCGGAGTCCAGAGTGGTGTCAGCGTTACCACAGTAACCACCACCAGCAGGGCAAAGTAATTTCCGAAATATTGTACTCAGATGCTCACTCATACTCGCACACACACACACACACACACTCCCACTTGCACACACATACACCCACCGACTTACACAGACGTAGGAAAGCCAACCCCCAAATCCGAAAAAGAAAACCACTTTAATTTCCTCGGGCTCCGTTTATATAAAATATATATATATATCTTTCGCACCAGTCACAGTTATTCGCATTCATGCGGGTTCTCGAAATGATTTCGACACGGATACTTTTGCAATGGGAAGCCCCTGGACTCTTGTCCTGCGCGATTCTTTCGCTTAAGCCTGCCTTTAGTTTAAAGTGTATTTAATTTAAATGACTTAAGGGGGTAGCAAATTGCTTCCGAAAGGGGTTGGGCCCGGCCCATCTTTTGTATGTAATGAGTACAGCTCGTTTTCGGGGATGGCTTTTCCACCCAGAGGCAAAACTTTTCCCGCTGAAGACCAACAAGTTTGGTGGTAAGAGCCTAGGAAGCTGTCAAATTGTATAGCAGCCACTGGTATAACGAACTTACGAAAAGTTTATCAAAAATGGTTAAAGCCCAACTGCCAGGGACTTGCAGTTGACTGGTATCGACTGGGGTTGGCCAGTAAGGTACGTTTTAACAGCGAAATATATCCAAAGAATGGGCCAGGCCTTTAAAATGAAGCCTTTAGCCCCTTCGGTCTCAATGGCCAATTTCGCTTTTTGGACTGGATGAATTCGGTTCGTTGGCTGGAAGCAGTGCAATTCGCGCGTGCAACGTAATAAACTGTCTTGAATGCTGAGGGCGCGGTGTAAGCGGGTTGTAAGCGAACGAGGTGGAAAAGCTGGCAAAAGCTAGAGGAAAACTGGGAAAAACTGGGACTGTATAAGGTGGAAAACCGCAGTCAGCATCACAGCTTCGTGCCCATGGGCGAGTCGGAATCTCTGAATCTCGGCCTGGCTGGCTGTGTTTAAAAACTTACTTCCTTCCGGTTTGTTAGGCGGCAGAAATTGTCGGGTGGCCAAAGCGAGAATGGTAAGGGGAAAGCGGGCCGAAATGGAAAACGGAAAATGCCAAATGCAGTGATACAAATGCGATTTTCTGGCAACGGAAAGGCGGAAGAGGTGTGTACCATACAAATACGCACACATACACAAAGTGGCAGGCAGAGATTTAAGGCTTTGCCTGCTGACACTTTTTCAAGTTGATGGCGCCTGGCAAACATACACACACATGTACACTTCACGTTACACTCTATTTGGCAGCGTACCCAACTCAAAATACTGTGGCGGAAATTATTGAACGCACTCACACACATGCGCCGATACGCAGGGAAAATCGGGAAAAACGATAGGGAGCGGGAGGGATGGAAGGGATTCGCACACATTAAAAATGCAAAAAGTCAACGACTGCGCAGGAAAAAGCCACTGAAGCTCAGCTGAGCATTATAATGCGAGAAATATATTCATGCGATTACAATAAGAATCGAATAATGCCGCGTTCTTTTCGTCGACAGTGCGTGCGTGTGTGAGTGCGACAAGCTAACGCCTCTGATTCACTCTCAGCTTCGAATTCGGATTCAGATTCAGATCCGGATACCGACTCAACCGACTCAACCGATTGAACCGCACAGGAAAGAAGCCATCAGATACCAGATACTACCTGGGGGCATGGAATCAATGCAAGTTGAAACTCAATTGCAGAGATATGATGTTCACGTGATTTATGGTTATTTTCCACTTAATTGAACCGCTGATCATTGCTGCCTCGTCTCGAGACTCAAAGGTCCGAGCGATAGTCGTATGGAGATATCATAAATAACGGCGGCGGACATAATAGCAAACGACTCTTGGCCCTGTGCCGTGTCTGCATTACGCATACGCCACGTTGAGCGGCGCAAGTCCCATCGATTTGCTGCCACATTTCGATTGCTCTTCTTTTTTTTTTCTTGGCCGCTCGCCGCTTTTTTCGCCGAACGGCTATAACAAAATATTTATGCGACGTCATTGGGGCATCATTTAAGTCGTTTGTGCTGCGAAATTTGCTGCACTGCGGGACAAATCTGGTAGTTTGTTATAGTTTTTACTTTCGATATTTGATATATTAAATTAAATTTGTTCTTTGTATTAACTTAATAAATTATTTAATTGATCATGTTTTATGTGTGTGCTTTCTTAATATTTTCATAACTATATATATATTTGTCAGTGTACATTATTTTTCGTTGCCAGCAAGTGCTGCAAAAATCTCTGCCCATCTGTTTTGGGCTTAGGTCGTGGCTTAATTTGAATTTAATTGAAGCGCTGCTCGAACGAGCGGTGGTTTGGAAGGTGGAAACCGAAGGTTGCAAGCTGGGAGCTGGGAGCTGGGAGCTGGGTGGGATGGCATTGTAACTGGCACATCCAATTAATGGTGGCCAAAACTAGCGCCGAATGTGTGTCGAGTGTTCGTACAGCGACTGTTAAATAAAATATGGAGTGAGCGCCAGTAGAGTCGAGACTCTTGTGCTTGGCCCTTTTTTTTCGCTCGAGCTTGTTTGCCAGCCGCTTGTTCGGCTTTCGTTTGCTTTAACCAGCTTTTCCTCGGCTTTTTCGCTCAGCTTTTTGCAGCTTTCTCCTGCGTTTCGTACACACATATCAAATGGTTGGAAAAAATGCGTGTGTGCCACTTAAGTTTACATTTTCATTTGCTTGCCCCAATGACATTCGCCGTTTACAATCATTTTTTCCGCATCCAGCGCCGCAGATCCCCGATGGCTTTTTCCGCTGCCCCAATGGAAATGGCGTATTAAATTAATTTTCAGCTTGTTTGAAGTTTTGACCCGGCCAAGAGTAAGGGAAAACAGTAAAACCCACAAATGGAACATAAAGTCCTATAGTTTATGCCAACTGCATTTGTATGTGAATGTGTGTGTGTTTGGGTGTGTGTGTGTGTGTGGTGGGACGAACATGGCCATTCGGCAAAAGCCAAGTTGCTCATGGCTATTAGCTTTGGTTTTTTAGTGCGTTCGCCTCCAAAAATGAAAAGCCAGCGACGGCAAATAGTAAAATGTCAGCGTAAGCCCGTAATTTATGTGCATGTGTGAGCTGCTTGGGTTCTTGCCCCTCACCGAAAATGGCCAAAATGGCAAACGAAACTGATACCTCATGCCACTCCGCCTTTTTGGCCTTTTTATGCGCATTCTATGCCGCTCTGCCACTCAGTTGTTGCCTTTTGATGCCGTTTCGGGTTCCCTTTCGCAACCAGGCGTACATCAATCAATTCATTGACTCCGCTCGGAGCATAAAACCCGAAAGTATCCTCCTCGACAGGAGGAATTCTCACAGCCGTGGTAATACAACTTTTCGCCAGCCTAGTCAGCCAACCTGATGTACACATTGCAGTTGAATCGGCTGTAGCAACAGCAACAGTAGCAGCACCTTCCGATCGATATGGGTATAGTTTTATGTGCCCGACTGTGGCTGTAATTCATGTGCTGCCATCAAAGTAATCCCCCTGGCATAATATCAGTCAAGGGCAGTGTGAGAAACGACAGGCAAAGACAATAAAACTAACTGAAAGGGGAATTTTCGGCCAAAAAGGAACAAAGTTTCGGCACACAAACTTTTTCACACAGCCACGATAATTATTGGAGGGCGTATATTTATTCCGGCAACTTGATGGAATTTATTTATACTTTTAAGTTCACTGAAGCGTTGCAGCTGCTGGCTTGTATAATTTTCTTTTTCTCTGAGTTTAGGACCCCTGAATGTCGATGAAAAAACTATTAATCACAGAGAGGCGCAGAGATATGCTCTCTGTGGGTTGTAACTCAATAACTCAAGCAAAAGGCTTATTTCAGAGACCCAGTTAGCGATTCAGGCCAGGCCAGGACATATTCACGCCACACTTGTTAGCCAGAAAAGTGGAGCCGACGGGGATGAGACTGGGGCTAGGGCCACGTGTTTGTTGTGTAAACAACAGAAACGAACGTACGCATAAATTTTTCCTTTTGGTGCCCCATAAAAATTTATATAATTGAGCCGCGGCAGGCGCCTAACTGAAAAACGGGCTGCAACAAAAAAAAAAAAAAAAAAAAGAACTGAAAGAAGGGAAACGATGCCGGGGCACGCGGAAAGGATGAGTCTGCCTCAAAAGAAAACTCAGTTCATCTTGGGGCAATGGAAAGTCTGGGCTGCTGATGTTCGGGTTGAGGATGTGAACTGAGTGAAAGGAAAGTTGAAGGCAAATCAAAAACTCGGCGATAAGCACGAGTTCAGCCAACAGTCACGCTGATTGGTATTTTCTATCCTTCCTCCAGCTTGGCTTCATCATCGCAGCTCCTTTTTTTATATTTCCTTTTGGGGGTAAACCATAAAATATTTCACATTTTCACTGGGCACGAAACCGTCAGAAATTTGTGCTATGCGCGGCAAATATGCTCGAAAGTATAAAATTTGTAGCATACTTTATGGGGCAACATATTATCCCCGTCTCGTGTGCGTGTGTGAGTGAGAGTATGTGTGTGTGTGTTTTTGGGGTCGAAACAAAAACTAAGTCCTCGAAAAGCCCACCTGAAGCTAAAGAGCGGTAAGTGAAGAGCGCGGTAAACACGCAATTAAGCTCGAAAATGTCTCAAGGATTAGGCATTTCGCCTGTCGCTGGATGCTGTCATCGGGAAACCGACACCCGAATCCATCCAAAACCAAAGCCAGGACTTCAGATCCTGTGACAGCCATGGGCAACAGCTGTCGCCCGCTTATTATGTTTATTATAAATAATTTTGCAGCTGCTCACCGCCATTATTATATTGCATCTGCTTCTGAGTTGAATCCTCCAAAGGAGCAGAGAGAGAAAAAATGGGTTCTGTTGCTAGCCTTAATTTGTGGGTACCCTTCAGCTATCAACAAAATAATAAACAATATTTTACAAAAGAACCGCATAAAAAGACAAGACTTTTTAATGGGTATCCTTTTTATCATTAGTAAAATTAATAGATTTGATAAGAGCATAACACTGCAATATATTTATTTAATATCCTTTTGTGCTAAGTGTTATGAAACGTTTGTGAGTCCTTGCTGCATCCAGGTGAAAGGGAATCAGAGGATGGATTTTGAAGAGAGGTAATGGCCCAGGAAACCTCTGAGCCCCGAATGTGAATTCGTATATGTAGTTGCCGCAGTAAATAAATACTTGAGCAATGACATGTCAACGTTAATAAATGATTAACTTGTCATTTGAAGAAGCAGCGTGGAGCGAACGAGAGGATAGTCAAGGGGGGGGGGGGAATAAGTGGTTTGGTTTTCGCGTGGTGCGGCCTTGGTAGTGGAAGTTCTTGTGGGTAATCTCGTTGGTGTTTGAGAGCAGTCTGTTTGTGCTGAACGTTGTCTATGCCTGTCTTAGATTTCGTTTATGTGCGTACTTAAGTTGTCAGTTTGCATATTAGATACGAGTATCTGCAAATAGCTGCCCCGCCTTCCCCCCGTCTCCCTTACCAAGTGCCCGACCCAATCGCAATCAAAGTTATGTCACATGCGAGTCCAAAGTCTTTGCTCTTGAAGGAAATAAAGTTTTCCCCTCAATCTTCCGCTCCGATTCGGTTTCGAGTGCCGGGTCACATAAATCTTCTAAGCTGGCCTGTGTGCAAAAACGAAAGCAGACATGATATTTATGATGTTGGTCCGACTAGCAAAAGAAAAAAACTAGCAGCAAGGAAGTACATAATCATAACGAAACCGATGTCCTTCGACAAGGAAAGTAGTAGCGGTGGGTGAAAGGACTGGGCCAAGATAAACCAACCCGGACAGGATGAGGCTGAGGATGAGGAATGGCGGAAGCCCGTCTCGGCAATTGTATCTCCACAGATCAGACCGGCAATATTCCAGCATATTTTCCGGCTTCGTAGCTAATTAATTTCCATGAAAGCGAAATTTAAATGCGTATTTTCACTGCAATCACAAAGGCTACAACGTCCATTTGCCATTCGGGGGCATATTTATGGCACAATTTAATGGCCACAAAAACCCCAAACGCACTTCGTCTGCTTCCCTGCCCGCACTTCGCTCTAATTTTAATGTAACAAAAAATAATGAAATACACTGGCGGGGCACAAACAAAGGCGAATACCTTCTGGTTGTTCCATTAATTAATGCCACGATTATTATCTGGCTGCTGGAGTAATGACATTGCCACTGCACGTGCCACATGTCGGTTCGTTCACCCGACCAGGTAAACTTTCATAATTAGTTTTACTCGTACTACCTGGCCGTTGGCCCTTACTCTTCGAAGGACGAAGGACCACATGCATAAATCTACCGCACCTGCCCACGAACAAATCACGCTATGATGGCGCAAATGAATGGATGAATGACTGCATGTAGTAGTTGCTGCGAGCCAATTATTTACACTGGCCAACACAACTTCCGTTCCATTGAGCATCGCATCGAGTGGGCTTGGTATTCGTATTCGAATACACTTACTCACTACACTGACGGAAAATTAGGGATACGCGTTTGAATAATTTACACTTTTTATTTTATTTCGGCACTCAAGAACTCCAAAATGTTTATAGTTGTATAAAGGATCCTGTTAATCCTATGAAGTAACTATTAATATTCAATGGTTGTATGCAATCTGTGCTGTCCAGTGTTCCTTCTAGCTGGCACAAAGATGTACGAGTTCGAAGTTAGTCGGAGCTGCCATGTTCTTGCAAATTTATAAGCACCCCACATCCTGTTTTCCTTTTGGCCGCGCATTTTACGACAGTCCTGGGTATACTGGGCATCCTGGACGCCCGGGGGCTCCAGGACTCGGGCGTTAGATTGATGATGCAGGTGAATTACGCGCCGCTCAAGTGATGTACGAGTATGTATGGCCAATTCAGCTGGCTGGCTTTTAATTGAAAACCGAAATGACTTTTGGTCCGGAAAAAGCGGGCGTGGCTGTGTCTCGTTGATTTTATGCTAATCCATGCAACTCAGAAGCTGAGTGGCGCAAAGTCCAGCGCAAAGTTACCCAAGTCATTGAAATTCTGCATAAAATTAAGCGGCTCCATCTCCCCTCGAAAATGTCAAAGCAAAATAAACAGTCTCTTCTTTTTTTTTTTTTTTTTGTCGACTGATAATTATGCGCTGTCAGTCAAGAAGTCCGGCGCAGGTGTTTGTGTCTCGGCTCAGAGTTTTTATCAGGTGCTGCAGCGACCACCGGCTACTGCATTGTTGTAAAATTCAATTAAGATCACAGAGACGTTATTGTTTTTATGATAATTAGAGACCCTGCCCAGTGCAGCAACGTTTTTCGTGCACAAAGTATATGCGTGCAAGTATATGCGCTTAAGCGCATCCCAAAACTTGGGCCAACAAAGCCGCAAGTTTGGTGCTGCCAAGTCCAGATGAATTGAGTTGGGCCAACGGACTGACCCACTTAATTGGCTTTAAGGCCAAAATCAATTTATGCACCCAAACAAAAAGGCAGCTTAGTGCCAGTGAGACCAGTGAGGGGCCACCATTCCAAGTGATTGGCATCTGGCACTCGGATCGATTGCGTATACGCAATGTGCACGTTAATCAGGCCAAAGAGCTTTGAGTCGGGCCAAGTTTAAGTTCAGATTCAGGGGGCAAACTTACAGCAGAGTTAGAAATTTGTAATTTTATAACTTCATAAATTTTTTTGTGGTTTCTTCAGTTTTATCTTTTCTTTTAATCGCTGCTGGCGCGGGTGAGAAAACTTTCGGTTCACCCGAAAAACTATCCAACTTTGCTTAATTAATTATTTAAATTACCCGAGATGTGCTAAATAGCGTATGATTTATCTGGATGCAACTATCGCGCGCTGCTAGAATGTATCTGATGCAGTTTTAATTATTATTCTTTGTGCTTTTTTTACGCTTTTCGCTCTCTCTTGGTCCGCCTTTTCTATTTTCGGAATGGAATTATTTTTCGCTCTAACTTTTGTGCAGTCGAATGAAATATTTTGATTTGCCGCTGCCTGTGGCAAAAGTTCGTTAAAATATTCATAATTTCTTGGCGTGTGATGCGGCGCCACTTCAGCCCACCACCCACTCAGCCGCCCACTCTGCCACGCCCCCTGGCCCGCTTGCCCCATTTTCCCCATTTCCCCGCCCACTTGGCTGGCCGAGGAAAACTTGGCGAAGAAAACAGAAATTGTGCTACTTAATGAGCGGCGATGGAAACTTTGGCCAAAACTTTCACAGGGGGCGTGGCACCATGAGCACATTTAAAATAATTACGAATTTATTTAAGCTGCTTTATGGCGAAAAAATAATTTACAATAGATGTCGAAGCGAAACTTTTTTTCGCTTAACCCTTGAGTGCCCCTCGAAATTTGAATTTATGCTTATGTCATAGATGGACAAATTTTCACAATGCTGTGTCGTAAAAAAATATTAGTATTCGCTGCTCTTTGCGGCTCGTGTTGTTTCCTATTTTACATTTTTAATGGCTGCCATGGCCATTTCATTGCCACACTTGACAGTTCTGGTTTTATCCATATCTATACTATTTAATATATACATATATACATACATGTGTACTTCTGTGTGCGTCAGTGGAAATGTTTATGAATACACTGCGTACGTACGCATGGATATTTGGGCACACAAAGACGCAATTATCTCGGGCATCCCTACATGTAACTACTGTCCCAGGGATATATGCTCGACACACATACATACATATATACTTTGTACTCCAGCCCCCCCAAAAAATAGAAAAAAAAATAAAAAAAACATGTGTAAAGCGCACACAAAGGACAAGTTTCGCTTTCGCCAAGTCCATTTGCAAATTCTGTGCTGAAAGCGGGTTAAAGTAACACAAAAGCCCCGGAAAAGCTCACACTCACCGGTTTTTCCGTATTTCCAGCTCTGTTTGCAACTCCCTGCCCACTGCCTGTGCACATTTTTGTGTATTTGTGCGTAAAAGCCTTATAAATAAGTTATACACGTGGCTGGAAATGGGATCAGAAGGAACTGGCCCAGGAATTGTATTGTCATCCGAAGGGAGGCGTGTTTAAATCCATATTTCAGCTATAATTTCACAGGGCTTAACTCTTTAGGCCAGCTGGAAGTTCCGCATTCCATTCTGGGCCGTAAATTTGATTGCTTCCAGCTAGTAGATGAGCACTTCAAAGTCATCGTGCTAACAACATCAGCACCGCATTTTATTATTTGTTGCTCTGGCAATTTCTTAGCCCGCCCATTATGGCCGAGTGTGAAATGGCTAAAATCGAAGGAAAAACGCTTGCAATAAAAGCAAAAGTCATGCGGTTAAGGGTAAGAACTTCTTCTAGTCCCGATCTCATTTATTATTTACAGTATTTCTCCTCACACATGAGTTCTATTCGAGTGTTTTTTTTTTCTGTGTGTAAGGTTGAGATATTTGGTATTGGGTGGAATGCCTGCTTTGCATGGAAATTGAAAATTACTCGTCGGGTGACAGTCGAAATTTTGTTATTGGTTGAATGCTGTGAGCAAAAAAAAATGCCGGGGTAATTTAATGCAATTTATACGGACCGAATCGGAGTGTGCAATTAGCAACGGGCCCTTGCCATATTGATTTGCAATTAAGTGCAGCGAAACCTAGCGAAAAAAACAGCCATAAGAATATTTCTTTTATGCGGTTGCCTTTTTCCGTGCAATCCAACTTAATGATGCGCGAACTATTAAGCGCATTAAGTGCGATTTTTGCCTTTATTTCCTTTTGTCCACCACCCGCACTCTTAACCCTTGTGGGCCAAAGAGTAGAACAAAAAAAAAAAAAAAGGCGGTGGGGGCACGCAGAACGAACATTTATTACCTTTGACACGAGCCATTAAATAATTTAACGCGCCGCGCGGTAGATGAAAAAATGGGCGAGGTGAGCTGATGACACCTGGCACACGTGAGTGTTAACCGGAAATTAAATTAATATTTTTTCCTAACTACTTACAAAGCTTTTAGCCGGGTTTTATACACTGATGGCTTGATTTTTTTCTTTTTTTTTTTTGGTATTTTCGTCTGAGGCGAAGTTTTGGGCGTAATCGAATTGAACTCTCAGACGGATTGGATTAAATTACTCTAGAGCGAAGCGGCTGAAATTGAAATTTAATTTAAAATACATCAAGCGGGCATTAGAGGCGGCCGTCTGCTGGCAGATGGCTAAATGAACTTGGCCAAGACAAACAGCGAGTGAGCAGCAAAATAGGGAATAGGCAAAAGGCAAATGGCAACAGAAAGGCTGAAGGGAAACGCACTCACAAATAGGAGCTGGAAAAGCGACAGGGAGAAGTTGGAAAACAGAGCGGGAGAAGTTGACATATGACATTTAATTTAGTGTCTTTGGTATGTTGCCTTTGGCCTGGCACAATGCCAAAAGCATTTGCTCACATTCATTAATTTTCATTTTCGCAATGGATACAAAACACAAAAAAAAAAAAACCTCTCAAGTCCAACGAACCCCGCATACCCTTACGACCACACGCTCATTATCCTTTGGCGGGTGAGTGGAAAATGGAAAATATTCCGTAGCCCTGAACCCATTCACCATGCCCGTTTTTTGCCAAGGAATTTATGTCTAAGCTGCCGAAAAGAAAAAGGCCAAAAAAATGCCAGTGTTTGAGTTGAGTGGCACTTTTTTCCGCTGCTGCCGCTGTCGACGTCATTATGTCGAGCTGGAGCTTCTTTCTTTTTGTTCATTTTTTCGATGTATTTTTTTTTTCTTTTTTCCAACACCCCCTCCACACCCTTTCCATCCTCGGCGAATGCAGTCGCTGGCTAATAAAATATTTTATGCTGGGCTTATCTGCCATATCAAAAGCATGAGTTTTGCAGCTGCGACAACACAAAAAGCCGGGACAACGCATTATTAACAGCCAGGCCCGCAGCTCACAGCCCACACCGCAGCGGGGGCCCCGCCCCCTTAGCCTTAGCCTCACCTCACCGCCCCGCACCGCATCCACCCATCAAAGGTTGCCACCCACCACCACTCACTAAAACATAAACAAAAACCAAGCGCCGAAAGTATAACAAAAAATTCCCAAAAGCACAGACACACTCACACCCGCATTAGAATTTATGAGAGAAAGCAACAGTCCAAAGTGGCGACACTGAGAAAAAATATGAAAATTTGATACAAGCTCAATTTAATAGTATATATAACACTTGCAAGGGTGATTTTAATGTTAGATATATATATATATATATATATATATATATAGTGTATTATAAACTGACATCAAATTATTATGTTGGTCAGAAAAGCTTAGTCATTTTTTTTTCTACAGTGCAATTGCGGTTTAGATGTAGAGTTCTTGCTAATTTGGGGCTCGGTTTTTAGTCAAGTGCAGCTCGGCCAAACATTTTGATACCCTGATAATAGAACCACATGCGGTTCCGCATGCGGAAAGTGGAAACTTTCCACCTGCCTTCTGGGTGACAGAAGCGAGTTTTCCAGCTCGTGACAGCTTCCAGCTGCTGTGCACTCCCTTTTGCCCCGGCGACATTTCATTTCCTCAAACGTCATGTCCATGTTCTATGGTCAACAGCAATTTTCAATTAAATCCCAAATGATAGGCGCACTTTAAGGCTATCAAACTTCAGCTCGCATTGTTCCAGTTCCTTGGGCTTCACGACCTTTTGTGCGGAGATTATGTGCGATGTACGGAATAATGTGTAATACATTTGCACTGATAATCTGCTAAGAGCATCTAATAGTTGTCCGCTCCGGTTTTTCGCATACTTTCAGGGCTTTTTGTGTCACAAATCCATTGAGGCCTTTGTGGACTTGACTTTTGCTTGAAGCTTAGACTGCAACTTAATTATTTACACGAGTGTGACATTTATTAGCCATTTGCTAATTTAAATTTTAATTTCTTTGCTTGCAGGTGAGTTGATTAACAAATGCATCTGGTGGGACGCACGGGTAAGATAGAAAATCGTAGATAAGTGAATAAGAACTTATTGTTGAAATTTACTTCAAATGGCACCTAATTTACCTTAACCACTTACTATTATCCTAGAGCTCTTGCCAACTGCACACAGTAATATGTCACATTAAATATGTATAGATGAGGTAATATTTTCAATAAGGCGGATGAAGATGTATCTCATCCGTCTGTCAGCAGGTTATAGCTTTTAAACAGCCCTCTCATATTTATTGATATACATATATTTTACCCTCCACCTTTGGATGGGTATAGCAACAGAAAACAATCACAGGACTTTCAGTGCTTGGCGAAAATCCCGTAAGGATGCTGGAAAAGCCAGTGCCATTGCATCATTTTATCCATCAATTTTATACCTTTTACAATTTTCTCATTTTTTTTTCAACCCGCCTGCTTTCGCTACAAAATAGCAATTGTATTAAACGCGCTCGAATCTGAAGGAATCGTAGTGATTCAAGGGGAATCGAGGGGCCATTGGGGGCGACATTGTAGCTGCCATATAGACACATCAAGTAATTGAATGCACTTGCGACACGCGGAGGGAGACAAAAGGGCGGCACACACACATACATATATATTTATATATATATCGGGCTGAGGGGGTGTGGCAAATCGGGGAGTCTCAGCTGGATGTCGTTGCTTTGATTTCGAGCTCGTTCAATGCTATTAGCGCAAGTAAACTAGAGGCGATGGTGCACGGCAGATAAAGCCAGACATGAATGACTAGGGCACAGCATTGTAGGAGTTACTCCTCAACTGATGATTCCGATTATTAGCTTTTTTACTATATTATAAAGTAATACGAAGGTAATAATAAAGGTCGTCCATCTAATTAATGCGTCACATAGATATGAGTGTGGTAAGCACACATTTAAAGCAAACATCATTTCTGATCTAATGTCAGAAACTGAGAGGACTCATTGCACGAAGCTCTCGTGAAAACCATTTTATCAAAATTAGCACAAATTCCAGCATTAATTGGAGCGAATTCAGCTGCCGGAACAGTCAGGAGGCTCTCGGCGACCCAATCCCCATCCCCATCATCTGTGCTCCTCGGATCGTCGGGTATTTGCTCAAGTACTCTGACATGCGATGGTGTGTGTGTGTGTGTGTGTGTACACGAGGATGTATGGTTATATGGATGGCTGGATGAGCGTGTGAGTGAGAGTTCTGTGTCAATAGTTGGCACACATACACCCGATTTTTCATGGGTGCAAAGGCGGTGAGGGGTATGGATAGTCATCGTCTACTTTGCATAGAATTGAAATTTGAAATTGGAAATTGAAAATGGAAAATCGCTTTGCCAACTGTGCCGTCGAGTAGGAGATGATCAGATGAGCAGATGAGAAGGAGTCTGTCTGGCTGATTGACAATGCATTGGATTTGCATTAAATAATCGAACTACGCGCTTCTGTTGCTTTTTAGCCATTAAGTTGAGCAAATATGCGGGGATCTGAGCCGGCTGAGTGCTACGGAATCACATCATTTCGGTTTTAACAGAATCTGCAGCGATTTCGGCAATTTATCAAATTGCCTTTGCCCAAAAGTTATGCAATAATTTAGTTTCCAAGCTGGTGGAATTGAGAATATTTCTCGATTTCAATGGGAGTTTCGTGGATGTTGGCATAATCGCTTTTGTGCCTGGTTATGCAGCCGTTATGTGTGCCAGTTTATTTATTTTTCCCCCATTCCATTTTTCATAATTTAATCGAGATTTCGCAGAGAAATTGAATTTTTTGCATTCTACACAGACGAACTTCAAATGAACATGTTGGTTTACTAACCTTGCGTTTAAATGGGCTATGCATTCTAATGTTTTCCATCATAATTCGGTTCCACCATGTCGCATTTGGTCGTTCGTGTTGCTGTGTGTGTGACTTTCTACCCGGCCACGCCCACGCCCAATGCGACCCCCTTTGCCAAAGCTCAGTTGCAGTTGCAAATTCAGTTGCATTTGCAGCAGAAAACTCAATCCAATTCGAGTGGCTGCAGTTTATGCTGTTTGAGTTTTGGTTTGGTTGCTTTTCGTTTTCATTTTCATTTCTGCATCTAGCTCGCAGCTATGCATATATAGCATGGGCATAGTATTTGAATAATTCATGCGTGGCAATGCATAAGTCAGACCGAATGGAACTTCTCCCAAGCCACCAATCCGCCCGCAACTGAGTCCACATCCAGATTGCAGTTGTTGTGGGTGTTCCAAGCTGTCCATTTCATTCGGGGTCTGAGGTTTCAGTATCTGGTATATACATAGTATCTGGTATCCAGCCGAGTATAAAGCGACCTAGAGCGACCACAATGGCTGCTAAGTCAATAAAGCTCTCACTTCGGTGAACTTGGCCAGGGGCTATGGCCAATTTGATGCCCCGGAGCGAAACTATGACAACGATGACTAAAATCGAAATCGATCTGCTGCCTAATTGATTGCATTGTATCGCAGGATATCGATGCACCGTGCCAGTTAAATGCTAATGAATTTTTAATGCTTTTCACTTTTTCGCCCTTCGTGGTGAATGGAAATGCATTTAAAATGCAACAAGGACACAAGGAATGTCCGGGCTGGCAACATAATAATTATCCGATTGTGTTTCTGTGTGTGCGTGTTTGGATTAATTAGCTGTCATTTATTCATTTATCGATTGCATCGCTCATTTCCTACCTGCGAAATACTGGCGAACTGCGAGAGCGATGGTCAAACATTAATCAAGCGCCAAACTTTGTGTTCCGCTATTGGGGGTAATTAAATAACAATGAAGTGGGAGCGGAAACATCTGTTTTACAATATCAATTTTGCAAATAATGAGCGCCCAGCAAACCCATCCATCAATCAATCAATCGTGCATTCAAAAACTCCGCACATAATTAGTCAAAGCACCAAAATGTTGGCGAATAAATTAGATATATTAGGTATACATTTCACACCACGAAAACCTTTATTTATTGTATATCATTTATATACATTTCTGGCTATGTATAGAATATACATAGCCAAAGAAATAGGAATAATTTTATAGCGGACATCTGTTGTCCAAGTTTCAAATGCTGTCTGGCCCTTCTTATAGATAAATTTGCAATCGCCTTCGGTCGACTGTCAGACGGTTTGATTTAAATTTATGACTATGGTTTGTCCAAAGCATGTGGCGCAACAA
Source organism: Drosophila melanogaster (assembly GCF_000001215.4). NCBI lineage: Eukaryota > Metazoa > Arthropoda > Insecta > Diptera > Drosophilidae > Drosophila > Drosophila melanogaster. The sequence goes on along the minus strand of NT_033777.3, from coordinate 24,431,901 downwards.
AAAATAAGTTGAACTGTCCATGGAATGGATGTGAGTTTCGACGGTAAATATCCTTTAAAATTTATTCAGCTAGCTGAGAATTCACAAATATAAATTGGTTAGTTTGTACAATCTAACTCGTCGTTTAAAAAATAAATTAAATATTTTTTACGACAAAGTAAGTAAGCATCATAAGTAAGTCATGATTTATTTCTTTAGGCATTAAAGTCTTTTTTGCATTAAACAACATTTCCTGAATGTGAAAAAAGACGTTCCTTTCAGTTTGTAGTAAAGGGTATTGAATCTGCTATCCTTGGACAGATGTAGGTTTTTCTCGTCCAGCGATAGAATCGCAATCTTATGACCAGCAGTCCAATATGAATTATGACGCTGCAGTTGGTACGTGAAAGTGTGTCTGCTTGAAAATAGATACAAACTAGGAAGTCACTGGAAAAGGTTAAGTGAAAGAAGCGTTGAAATTTAATTTGAAGCCCAGCTTTAACTTCGCCGATGTGGTATTTTTATGAATTGCCCGCCATTTTGTAGGCCATCCGGTGGGCGGCGGCCATCTTGAGGGTGGCCGCCATTTGCTAAGTATGTCAACTTCCGGTGCAGCAGACCGAGTGCAGTGTAAGTGTCCTGAAGCAGCAAGGATAATCAATAAAACCGACGGCAGGCGGCGTGCACTTTTTACCACAGTTTATGTTAAACTATTAACAGGATACTGGCTTCCGTAATGAACCAGCTGCCGCCGCAGTCCGTTGTCCCGAGTCCTTAGTCCACAATCGGTAGTTGGTAGTCCGTAGTCCTCGGCGCCAATGCACAAAAAGCGGGTCGCTGAAAATAGAGAAGCCGAGGAAAACAGCTGCATTGTTCACTCACACACATATACACACAAGCAGGGAGATGATGGAGGAAGGCGACACAGATGGCGGAGAAAAGCGGGAAAGTGTGAAAGAGAGACATTGGTGCAATGTCCTGGGCCAGTGTGGTGGAAAATCGACACTCAATATTAGCACCGTTTATGAGCTATGAATGAGTTACGACTACCAAGTGAAGCAGACGCGTCAGCCAGCTGACCCAATTTGATGCACTTTAATGCATCAAGTTTACATTGTTGACGCTTTAATACTAAAACACCGGTAGCGGCAACAATTGCGTTTCCGCTTCCGGTCGAGACAAAAAACGGCGAGCGCATTAATCATGCTCAATGAATGAATGAATGAATGAATGAATCCGTTTCCACGGCCACTTCGCTACATTAATTAACTCATAAATCTTTTGTGCATATCGAATGACAGAAATTGGCAAGGGGTCTACACAAACCCACTCACTGGCCAATGCCCCAGCTCACATATACAGGCAATTATTTCTGCCCAAATCACTGCCCAAATACGAAATAGGTGAACGAGGAGGCCAGGACTTGGACTCGTTTGATTAATGTAGCCGCTCCTCTGAAATATTGACAGGCCTTGCCAGCTGTCGGCATTGTTTTTCCTTTGGTCTCCACGAGCATCTCTCTATCTATCTATCAAAATGGGTAAAAGTCATTTCAACAGCCCGTTGTTCTTTGTTTCCTCCAAGTGCTGAAAATCGAACTGGGACTATCAATTTGCTTCTGACACTGCCTGAAAGATGATGAGTGTTGTCGAAATTTATGAAAGTTTAGTTGGCTCAGATTGTTATTCGACATTAAAGCGCGTTTGGCGGAAACTCATTTTATTGCTCTTGCAAAAACGAAATATTATAATCCTACTAAAAGTTTCAGATTAGCTATAGACAGAAATTTCGAAAAGAAGGATAATAACGATTGCCCATTAAATGTGTTTCATATCGCCCCATTACATCAAACTTAATAAATAAATCAAAGAATTTAGAGAGGCAATAATTTTCAGCTTAATAAGGTTATTTTTTCTCTGTGTAGCGCTTAGCCCATTTGGCTGAATTAGATGGTTGTTCTTGTAGCGAGGGCGTGCCCCAATTTGTCAGATATTCCTGCTGCTGGCTCTAAAATGTCGTGTGTCTTGATTTTATGGCGTGTCGAGTTGCCAGTTGCGGGTGCCATCGTCATCGCCATCTCCATTGCCATCGCCCTTGCCATCAGCATTTGCAGTTTGTGCATTATTTGTATGCATTAAAGATAAACACAAGGCACTGTGTGTCGTGCAGGTGCGCATTAAATTCGCTGTAGCCGCCCCAAAATCAGGGGGATACATTACCATTTCCACTCCCATTCGCGCTCCCGTTCCCGCTCCCATTCGGATTCCCCTCCGTCGCCGGCGGGCGGTTGGTGCGGTGCGGTAAATGCGACATCAAATGGGTGGGCTAGCGGGGGCGATGGCGTTGGCGGTGGCTTGCGGCTTGCCATTGTTAGGCAGCCAACTAGTGGGCGTGGCACGTGGTATATAGAGTACTTATCATGATGATTATAATCAGAGAGCAGCCAGCAGAAGGCAGCAAGCAGAAAGCGGGCCACTTGGCGCTTGTAATGTAGTTTGTTGTTGCTGCCGGCACTTTACGACGGCTTGCTGCACATCAAAGGCGCCGCGTAATGAGCAGCACACGCTTACCGCCACTACGCTCGCTCCACCACCAACCGCCTCCCCACTGGAAACTACCCACCTACAGCCGTGCCTCCACAAGCATTCCCTTAGCCAAACCATTCCCATCCGCCGGCATGTCCTGTCGTCTGCCAGCGCAAATTGACTTTGTCTGTGTGTTTTTGACACCTGCGGCAATTCGTATTCCAAACCCAGCCCACAACCACCCACGCTTTTTCGCATCAAAGATAATTTAAAGCGAACGCGAAACTAGTTCACGGGTAGCTGCCCCTCAGCGAAAAGAAGGCGATGGAGGAGGTGGTGGCAACCTACATATTTGCTAGTTTCGAGGCGTGGCAGGGCCCCAGCCCCAGCCCCAAACCCCGGCGTCTATTTGCTTTTTGGCATGCTGTTTCATAGCCGCAAGTCCCAACATTCTTTAGTTGTTAGCTGCTCCACCAGCAGCAGCCAAAGCAGCAAAAGCAGCAGCAGTTTCAGTTTCTCTGGCGGCCCCAGAAAATATGCCACAAATTTTAACTGCGTGCATGAAACTATTCCTCGAGAGATCCTGCTATGCACGGGAATGGAGGGAAATCACCCTTTGCCGGAATTACCTAGAGCAACCATGGAAGCCATGTTTGCAGTTTTGACAGCACCAACTGCGACAGGAACTACCCATTTGAGCGGATGGCCAATACTGTACCCCAAGTAAAATCAGATGAGTAGTAGTACTACATACATACATCATATTAACAAAGCAGGAACTAAAAAATAAAATCAATTCAAGATTTTCAGAAAGCAAGCATACATATGTATAAAGATAAGATATTCCTGGATTTAATTGCTCTACAATTTATCTTTCGGTATTCCTAAATGGCCTCCCCAGTGAGCTTGTCATCTCGAAATTACTTAGCATAATTGTCCATCTGAAATTGACATTATGCAAAGGATATCTCGTCTGAGAATTAGCATTAACCGTCACATTTCAGTTCCTGCCTCGGGCACTTCATGTTTTCGTAATTCGTTTATTAAATTAACACCTTGGGCTATTATGCATACATCTTGTTGCGATCCTGAAGTCGGAAATTTTGATGTACCCACAAGTCCAGCGAAGAGGAATCCACTCGTCTGGCTGCTCTTTTGCTCTTTCTTATGCAAATGTCATTGCATAAACATAATTAACTCGGCCCGGTCAACAGGGCGTATGAAACTTTTTGATGACCAAATAAAAGCGCTTCAAGAGCTCTAGCATGAGCCAACTTTCCCGCCCAAGTTTGTCCGTAAAAAACGAAAAAATAAAAATATAAAAATTATCCAGCACCTGTGTCCCTGACCAATTGACGTATCCTTCAGGAGTAATATAGTTTCGCAAGTTTGGCGGCAAAGTGAATTCAACAGTTTGGCACTTATGCGTCCCAGCGGGAACTGCTGTTTATTGATAAGCAGATGGGATAATGCAAGTGCAACACTCGCACACACATATACACAATGGCTCTCAAAGTGGAGTCAACGGGCCATGAGTGAAATGCATTTCCAGCACAATCCATATCCATATCCCATTGTGTAGCCGCCATCCAGCTGAGCTGTCACTGCTGCCGATTGTCCTGCTCCCGAGTCCTGGTAAATGTTGCTGAAATTGTTGCCATTGTTGCCCCTGTCAGTTCGGCGTTTAAAGCTCAATTGGTTTAAGTGCGAGCATTTGTGTCCCCCACACTGCTCACTCGCTGCTTACGATCTGGTTACTCCTGCATGAGTTGCGAATTCACGCTGCAAGTACTTGCAGTACTGCCAGCAATTTGTGTGGCTTTGAGCCAAATTAACCGCAGCAACGCCCTGTTCTTGGCCCTGACTGATGAAGCTTGCACTCGAGTTGGACACATCATCTGTTAAGTAATTGGCAGAATAAGTTAGCTAGAGTGGTTCAGAGGGCTTGCATCTATTACCACACTCATGGATGGTGTTGCAAGGGGGTCAGGATTGGATTTTATTAATGTTTGACAATCAGGCAGATGCATCATCATCAAACATCTCATCTTTCCCATTTGTTCTGATGTAGTTTATAAATTGTTAGCACATACTCATATTATTTTAATACTTTGTAAAATCTGGTGAGAAGATTTTAAAGTATCTTTAACGCGACAAATGCCCCAGTAACCCTGCGACATTAGCGCCGCTGCTGTTGATGTTGCAGCTTCCGGTTCGCCGGCAGGAGTACCAACAGCAATTCACCTGGGATGGGGGCAGCAACCCTTTTGCATAGCACTTAGGGCAAGTTACGACTCCCATTCAGTATTCCATCTCAGCACCCTGCATCCTTCGCATCCTGGCCATTCTGTGCATCCATCCGCCCCGCCTAAATAGTCCGCTGAGTGCAGAAGGCAATAAATGCTAATATTTTATTTAAAACGCTGATGGTGAAAGCAAGTGCATTTCATGCTTCCCCCACTCGCACATACACACACGCTCCCCAACTCACACAGACTAACTTACTCTCTGTTTGAGCGAAAATTAGCTTTGTATGTGTGTCGTGCGTGTGAGAGCTCGAAGCACTTGAAATTAAATATTGCGCATACGCCGCATTGTACGGCTTCAGTTCCACCATTTGTGTGCGGTTCACGCACATTTGCACATCATTTGCCCTGCTCAAGTGACTGTGCAATGGTAGTTGGTAAGCCTCTTTGGACCTAATGCTCAGATGTTTGAGCTCATTTGCAACCCTTTGGCTGCCGCACACACGTGAGCCTACATCAATGTTATTTATGCAAAAATAATTTTCAAATGTTTTGCATATTTCCAAAGGTTTTCGGGACGCATATTCATGGCATATCCGTTGGCCAGAAGAAGCCGCAAAAGCGCGCTACCCGTGCCATCAACCCCGATTTGCTCTTTTTCCTTTCACGAATCAAGAATCTAATAAAACTTTGCCCAGCTACCTTGCATACATCTGCTTATTTGCTTATCATATGCAAATGTTCGTGTTTCAAGTTGAAGTTTTCCTCTCGTTGCTCAAAAAAAAAAAGCACACCGTATACACACGCGTCCATATATGTTTGTGTATATGTAGGCAGCCCAAGAATGTTTAACAAGCTACCTGAGGGCGCTCATAAGCAAAAGTTCAAATAACAAAATTTCAGCTTTTACTTTTACCCGGCAAAAAGTACACGCAAAAAACTCAGCCAGGTATTTTGGACTACCTTTAGCCAGATTACGGCTGTGTGTGTGTGCGCTCCTTTGATTATACAACTCTCTTTTTACATCAATCCCTTTGGCTTTCCCCATCACAGCTCCAAGTTTTCCCCATTCGATTTGTGTGCTCACTTTTAGCTTTTGGCTATGAATTTTCCGAGCACAACTGCACACAGCTGCACCCCTTTAGCATTTGCCCAAGAAATTACTTAAAAATATGTATAAATTATGCATGCATCTGATTCCGCACATAATTCTCAGTTAAATTTGCATAATTTGGGAACAATGCACTCAGCCAGATAGTCAGCCAGCTAATAAGAGGCCAATCAATGCGAAGGACGGACCAACTGCAATTATATAAAACATATTTGAATAAATTAGGCACTCAAATGGCTTGTCTCGACTGGGAACTCAAGTAGTAACAGAGTTAAATAAATACTAGTTAGGGTAGTACAGAATTATGGCACCTAATTCAATATGAGTAGTTGAAAAGATTAAATTGTCCAAGTTAACACCTCTTTTGAGTGCAGTTTTATACATTTTTTTTGTGAGTGCAACTTTTTGTGGCACAGAAACGAGTTGATTCGCATGGGGAACAAACGGATTAAGTGCGATGATGACGGGTCTTTTTGAAAGGGGGAAAAAGTGAAATTCAATTACGGGGACACAGAGACAAAAGCAATTACAGCAACAATGCCAAAAATGGCAGCTGCCGTTGCGGCCATGTTAATATATCAGCCGAGAAGTATGCAACGAAAAAGGCGGCGAGGGAGTAACAAAGAAATGGGATAAGGGACGAAGTGGCACATGCAAAACAAATAACACGGAAATGAAAAACGAACTCGACTGGAAAATTGCAAGAGCCCCTCTGCCCAGAGCGCGCACCCTTACAATCATACAGCACCCATAACACCCACACACCAACACACACACACATTCAGCTCACATACAACAAGCGGAAGTTGACTCGCCAGCCATTTTGCCGTCGACGGCGTTTCCGGCAGAGCTTCACTTGGTTATTGTTGCTGCTTTTGCTGCGGTTGGTCTGCGCAGCACTGCCTACTAAAAAATTTACTGGCGCTTAAAAATGCCAGCACAAAAAAAAAAAAAAAAAAAAAAAAAAAGGGAACAACAAGCCGAACCAAACAAAAAAAGAAAAGTAACAAAAATGAAGCACCCAGGCAACTACAAGCAAGCGCACAAAAGACGTGCACAGAAATGACATAAAATATTTACCACGCTGAAAGACATTTTCATTTGTGGCACATCACAGCAACAGCAAAAGCACCAACAACAAAAGTTGGCCAACAACAAAGAGCCTGGACTTTGGACTCAGCCGCAGCTCATTACGAACAAATTGACGGCTAGCTAACAAATAGTTTCTCTTTCAATATTTGCTGCAATTTCGCTGGCTGCACTCAAACGGGTGAAAAAGCGAAAGAAAAAAAAAATTGAGCAGAGAAAGCGGATACACTGAAATCCACCCCTCAGCTCGGCTTACTCGCCAGTCCGCTCTTCCGCACCCCTGAGTCCTGTGATCCTGCAACGTTTACGAGTGTTTTTAATGCCACATTTTGGCTGCTTCTGCTGCAGTTTCAGTTTGCTGGGGAAGTGATTGAAATTATAGCCGCCGTCGGACACGTCGAGTGCATTCAATGTCCGTCTCGTTCTCTTTACGGCCATAGAGCTGGTCAGTTATTTTTGATACTTATTATTTTTATATGCTACCACCCCTCCGGCGACCAACAAGTGCTAATAAAATGGCAGCAAGCAGGAAAATAGGATGGCGGTGCTTGCTTTTGTGCGGCAGTGTTGCAGTGGATTGTGTATCTAGACTATATATGTATATACAAAAAATATATACATCGGGCAATTACATAACAATTTGTTCTGCTGTTGGCGGGGAACCTGAACTGCTGCTCATATTGCTTCTGCTGCACTTAATACCGGTCGTAGTGGACTTCAATCCCCGCAAATGAGGATGAAGCACCGAGCGTTAATTTCACAGATCCCCCCTTTCGAAAAAGCGGAGAATTTGTCTTCCAAGTGCTGAAATCAAGCTCGTTCCGCAATAAGCCGGTCTCTTCTCTTTATCTATGTATGTTTTTTTTGGTCCTTTTCCGATTGCAATTAAAATTGTGGCCCGCAGTCAATGTCAGTTTTTGGCTTCATTATACTGCCAACTCCGTGTAACCAAAATGGAGAAGAAACATTTGTGGAATTAAAATTGTGAACAGTGGTGTAACACGGGAACTTTACACAATCGTAATGGTTGTTAGCCAAGATGAAATTATATAATCAGAATCTATAATTTTATAGAAATGGAAATAAAAGGGATTTAGTAGAAAACTTGTAAAATATTATGCAAGTTTAATATGAACACATGCTGAATACATACTCCACTGTGCAGTCGACCAGCAATCGCAGTCCTTCTAAAACTCTCGCTACAAAAAAAACCAGCGAAAATTCCATGAGAAAGTTTTGCAGTTTACATTTTTCATTAATGGCTTTGAGAGCTATTTTCGGGGGCAGGACACGTCATCGTCTGGTTTTTATGGTGAGCATTGCTCTAACAAAAAAGTTTACACACAACGAACACACACAGCTGACATTCAGTATATATTAATATATAGTCAGCAAATATAATTGCGCATACGCAGCGTTGACAGCCGCAGCAAGCCAAATTGTGGCCAGAAATTGGGTATGCGTGCGTGCGTGTGTGTGGAAAGTATAAATAATAAATAAATATAAATGGTCATATGGAAATGAAAATGAAATAATCTGCCAACTAAGAGGCGCATAAATAGCCCTCGAAATGACATTCATTTTCGTTGTCGTTGTTTATGCCTGCCATTTTCGTTGTTTGGTTGTTCGTTGTCCTGTCGCCATTTTGTGTATATGTCATGTTGCCTTCCCAGCTAATATTATTATTATTATTTTTTCTTTCTCTGCTGTTTTTGCTCTGCTCTGCGGTCACTGACACGTGTTTTGTGCTGAATTATGCAGACGTCGGTATGTGATTTGATTTATTTCGGGTCGAAAGAGAGCCGCACTTTAATGGAATCAATGCACAAATTACAAACAATTTACACATCGTATTAGCATAATTAATTTAGCCTCGTTGCCAAACCATCAAATTGATAAATGTAATTGGCCGAGGACATTCTTTTCACCCTCCATCTGAGTCATCACATACGATTTTCTATGTGCACATCAAATTATGGAAAACTTTTCCAGCTGACACATAAAATCTTTTTTGCGCAAAACTTTTGCGGAGTTCAAGGAAAAAGGCTAAAACTGAGGATAGCAAACTTTTGAGTATACAGTTTTTCAGTTATAAAAGTTTTAAGTTACAGTTGCCTTGCTTGGGCAAATCTTGAGTCGGCATAAAACCACTTGGTCAAGTGGCCATTCCGAGTTAGCCGAAGTAGCCAGAATTGATCGAGCTGCTCAAGAATATGTAAATATATGTAAATAACCATTTACTTCGTGTGCAATGTGATATGCTTTGTTTGTGCCACATGAAGTTGCATTGCCAAATATTTCAGTTTTATTTCTGCCCAAGCAAACAGTTATTGCTTTTGTCTCAATTACTTGGGTCAATATTTACTGGTCTACATATATATCGTTTCATTCTTTCTCTGCGCTTCTCTGCTTCTTGGCCACTTTTCTAATTGGCCAGAATGCCCAGGAATTGATAATAATTGCTTGTTTGCGCCTAATGTAGCTGTACACGACAGCACTTGAGAATGTCTGTTGAAATAACGCTGGGATTTTTATGCATAAAATGCAGAAACGCATATTGAGTGGGTGAGTGGGTGGGTGGTGTCTGCTGTGTAGTATATGGGTAATTGTGCGGGCTGGACTCCGGGATTGAACAATAACAAAAATGTCGAGCGCAGGGTATGGCAGCCAGCAGACGCCGGAAACGGAAGGATGTTCCAGCACACACACACACACACACAGGCAGACACACTCACACTCAGCCATGTGGACATGCTTGTTTGCGATGGTGTCTTGAGTGTTTGAGCCAAAGATTAAATGGTGTTTATGGCTGTACGATGCTGCTATTGGGTCCCCAAAAAGGGAACAAAGCTCCAAGACTTTTGACACTTTTGCAAAATTTACGACTCGCACTCCGCTCTGTTTCCCCTGCACAATTGCAGTGGAAAGTTTTTATGTTTTATACTGAAATAATGCTAATGCAAGCTGAACTAAATCCGCACTGCCAAAAGACATTACCCGCAACTTATTTCCATATTTATTTTTTCTCTATTTCCACCACTTTACAGGGTTGGACCTGGCCTAAGATGGGTAGCGTGCTATTCGCAGCTGTATTCATAGCATTACACTTTGCCACCGGCGGCCTGGCCAACCCAGATGCGAAGCGACTCTACGACGACCTGCTGAGCAACTACAATCGCCTCATCCGACCCGTGGGCAACAACTCGGACCGTCTCACCGTCAAGATGGGTCTGCGCCTCTCCCAGCTGATCGATGTGGTAAGTGCGGGCTACATCTGATAGCCCCATATCCCTTTCTAGTCAAAGTTACCCTTTTTTTTGCAGTAAAGAAAGTCTGGTAACACGTTTCAGACATAAATCAATGGGACGTTTATCTGAATAGTAGCCGGCTAACGAAAAACTTTCAATTTTATAGTTCTCAGGGGTGTTCAAAGCGGGTTTTGTCCAGGGTAAAGAAGAGTTGCCACTAAGCTTATTCTTATTTAAATTAATTTCAAAGCTTCAAATATTTAAAATGTCATTATCTAGTTGGCAAAGATTTCGGAAAGTTATTACAAGATTGATGGTTATAATTGGAGAGCAAGTCCTACTCCTTGTTGTTGATCCTTGTTGCTAACGATGCCGCCCAACTGAGAAATCTATTTGTTTGACAAGTGTGCCCAGCCAGCGGCGTTGCTCTACGATAAGCTTATCAAATGACAATCATAACAGATTAATTCGCGAAAGCCTCGCAATGCCGGTAAGTAGGCAACGGCATTTGTGTAAGCCGCAGCAAACAATCGGCGAACAATTAATAACTGTTTACCCGGCGATTAAAAAGCCAGGCTACTAAGCCAGCCCACTCCTCATTGTTCCGCCGCTTTTTGTTGTTTGCATAATAAATCAATGGCTTTGGCCCAGTTGATTGTTTTCTTGATTAACTATGCAATTGCCAGTTGGGAGGGCATCGGCATTTGAAATTAAGCAACACGACGACTTACCCACGCGCATATGTACATATATCAAATGCATTTGTGGCAATATCGAGGAGCTGGCTTAAATTGCAGCTGGGCCAGATCGGTTTGGGGCCAGGCAAATGGAGCACAATCTTCTGTTCGGTGTGGCTGCACATGACAGCCGGAAATGGGGAACCGGCTAACAGTTACGTGCTGTTGGCCACACAGTAGCCCTGTTCTCAGGCTCCCTTTCCGGTGCTGAGCTTTGGCTCCTGCTCTTTGCCTCCTGCCCTGCGATGCCTGTTCTTTGGCTTAGTTTTTTGGCTTCTATTATTTGTTTTTTTTTTCCCCCTGCTGTTATAAATCACGCGCTAAGCACCAAGACCACTAAAGGACATGCCATGCAGGAGCAGCAGCAGTCAGATGCAGAAGGAGTCATAGCAATGCACATTGGCACCGATCTTCGCCAAAATCTGGTTTAATTAAAACAAAAAAAGGAGTTGTAAGATAAATGGTTCTTTTAATCTATTGCTGGGATTGAAGGGAAGAATAGAGAATACACAAAACAGAATATGCATATATCTTTTTCCACGCTTTATTGGCTAATCGAAGTGATAGCGTAAATTTACTTTTAGGTATCTTTATTATGTATTTGCAAAAGAGTTCCTACTTCTTTCCAAATCACCACAAAATCAAAAAAAGGGCCAAACTATATATTTCGGCTAAATCAACCCTTTTCAGCCATTTCGCCTGTTTCCACTCCACTGTGACCGGGCGCATCTGGGCGGCAACTGGGCATCTGGCATAAGGTGCTTATATCGAAATTGCTTTTCTCTGTGTGCGAGCTGGTGCACAGAGAAATATCGCACAGCCGTCCTGTGTGCGCTTGACTGCTGACTGGCTTGAAATATTCGCAGAATTTCTTTTATTGCAATAGTCCACTAGTGGTAGTCCACGCTTTACACCCACTTCGCCCACTCCGTTCACTTCCCCATTTGGTCCTGTTGTTGTGGGACAAACTTGTTGCCTGCTTTTCCTTATTGGCATACAATTGCTTGTAAATTCTCCGCACTGAAATCACTACTTGTGTACATTGTTTTTTTTTTTTTGTTTTTTCCGTTGTCCTGGAAATTGCAATCAACTGTCAAAAGGACGAGAGAGAAAGAGAGACAGGGAGCGAGCGAGGGGAGGCTGAAAAGTATGTGGGGGAGGCAGCAACAAAGCAGCCGTGCGTTTTGGCCGTAGAATTTGTAATTTGCAATTTTCCATCTGCTTGCTCCTCGGCCACCTGATCCATGGCTGAGTATGGCTTCAGGTACCTTGGGCTTATTAGTTGCATAACTGCTGCTCGACCAGGTGACAGACATACTGTGCATGCAGGACGAGAAAGGCAATTCCTGTTGGCCATCACAATACCAGCTGTATTGTAAGACCGGCTTACATTTGCCCGCCCAAAACGCATTCAAATGGCAAATGTTGCACATTTTCGTGCCAGTTAATTGCATGTTGCCCATAAATTACACATATTATTGGGGAAATTGAAACGGAGACCGAAATTGGGTTCTCTTCAGCCGGGAAATCCCAAGCCTTTTGTGTGCTCCTGTTGCAATCCCAACCAAATTAACTTTTCACATTCTATGCTGAGGTACATAAATGTGCTGCAAAAGGCTTGTGGAATTTACAGAGCTGCAGTTTAATTGGAAATACCAGGAGAGGATATCTTAAGTGCCACCTGAACTAGGTCAATATAAATGTAATTTAAAATGGTACTATATATTGCGTTTTAGGGCTTACAAAAAAATACTCACAACCTTAGTCAGGACTTATTTCGTATTTCCTAGACCCTTTGAGTTTTACCAAGTGCATTAACTTGACCTCTTACTATTTCCCCCACTAATTGTCGGAATTAGAGAGGCCTCCTGAAATAAGCCAGTATTTCATAATATTTTCGGAAATTAATTTACTGCTTATTCAGCTTACACCGCCTTTTCAAAGGCGGCTCCTGGTGCTCCTGTGGTCACAGGACACTTTTTTGTGTGCCGAGTGGAATGCCTTTTGCAAAGTTTATTTACAGCACACAGGAAATTCGATTTAAATTGTAAACAAGCCCAGTCAGGCAAGTCATGGGCACGGCGCCGGGCAATCCTCTTCCTGCCCAGAACTGGGCGATCCGGATCCCTCGAGTAGGTAAACCTGTCACACACATACACACACACAGATATTCATACACCCGCACAGAGGATGCAAATCCAGCTGCAGGACGACTGCTTAAAGCACTTGGCTTAAGCAATTTAAATGCTGCATATCCTGCATCGTGTTAGAGAGGGGTGAGGGGAAAGTCTTGTATCCTTGCCGCTGCCCCCGCCTAAGTGCGAATAGGCGAGACGTGCAACAACGACAAAAGCAACACCAATTACAGTCCTAGGTGCGAACTGCCCCAGGACCGCCACTAATACGAGTACAACCACTACAACTACTCTGGAAGGCGGCATCCTGATTGCAAATTTCTCAATTTCTTATGAGATAAGCTGCGGCGCAACCACTGTGCTGATGCGCTTGCCACACTGAAAGAAATAATTTAAAGAAATTAATATTCTAGCAACTCAGTAGCTTTATGAATAATAGAGGAGTGTAATATAAAAGCTTAGCTCGTACATATCTCGCAATGGAACATTGATTTTTGGTTACTTTCTTTTTAGATATGGTTACTTATGGTATAACCTCCAAATACAGTATATTCCCATTTTTTTTTGTAGCGTGCTCCGCTTACTGCCACTGGTTGCAACGGATGTCCCACATAAAGCATAAAGGCTACCGGCTCAGCTTCCCTCCGCATCCTTTGCATCCTCCGCATCCTACGGCTTTCCAGCTCCCATGATGCCGCATATTTTATCTCTTCCTTATGCCATACTCATCGCCTTTCTTAGTCATTGTGCTTGGTTCTTGGCTTTGTCGTTTTATTGCCGGTTTTCCGCGTCGCCCTCGCCTAATGACCTTTCCACGGGCTGGCTGCTCTGCTCTGGTCTGGTCGGGTCCACAGAAGGACTAAGAGTCCTCGGAGCGGGTGATTACCGAGGGGATACCAGGATAAAGGATCCGGGAGCTGGCAGCCTGGGTTGCGTGGCTGGAAAAATCTATTAACACTGCGTGCCTTGACATATTGCCGCGGTCCCTGGGGTTTTCCACCCCCATCCTTCAAAGATTCCAGGTCCAAACTCTGCGGCGGAAAGAAGTGCGAGAAACGCGTTACGCCGCATCATTATCATTCTGTCGTTAATTACATTTTTCAACACTTAAGTGATTTATTCCGCAATTTTATCGTTTTCTAATTTTTTCTATTGAGCTTCCCCACATTTAATGAGTTTCGCCCGCCACGCAACGAAATATGAAGGAGCAGATTCAGTAGCTTCCCTAGAGATTTTTAGGAATGAGCCAGATAGAATAGGGTGCTTTCTTCATCATAACTAGAATAAAAGTGATTACAAAGATCATATAAACACTCCTTTATATACCTAATTGCCAAGGCAAAAGAACCCCATAATTGTTTGGCTAAAATAGAAATGTTGATTTTAAGGTCGATTTTTGCATTTTTTATCATAAAAATTTGAAAAAAATGGAAAAAAATAAAATTTTCAAACTTAAACTCTAATCAATTGGGGGTTTCATTACAAGTACATCGAGATATGACATTCGATATTTGGACTATTATTTTCAAAGTTTCAAACTACTTTTGATGAAATTCGTTATTTTTAACTTGGATTTTTAGCATAAGTGAGCCAAAAATGGTCTTATAGACGTATGAAAAACAGCTTTAAACAAATTTTATTCAATACTAATTATTTCTACCACTTCTTGGTGGAATTTGAAAAAAAAATTTTTTTTTCAATTTTCGCAATTTTGGTAAGGGGTAACATCATAAAAATTTGAAAAAAATGAAAAAAAAATAAAATTACCAAACTTAAACTTTAATCGATTGGGGATTTCATTACGAGCACATTAAGATATAACATTCGATATTCCGACTATTATTTCCGAAGTTTTGGCCAAAAAACCGATTATTATTTGACGGAAAATGACAAAAACTACTTTTGATGAAATTCGTTATTTTTAACTTGGATTTTCAGCATAAGTTAGCCAAAAATGGTCTTATAGACATATTAAAAACCGCTTTAAACAAATTTTAATCAATACTCATTATTTCTACCACTTCTTGGTGGAATTTGAAAAAAAAAATTTTTTTTCAATTTTCGCAATTTTGGTAAGGGGTAACATCATAAAAATTTGAAAAAAATGAAAAAAAAATAAAATTACCAAACTTAAACTTTAATCGATTGGGGATTTCATTACGAGCACATTAAGATATAACATTCGATATTCCGACTATTATTTCCGAAGTTTTGGCCAAAAAACCGATTATTATTTGACGGAAAATGACAAAAACTACTTTTGATGAAATTCGTTATTTTTAACTTGGATTTTCAGCATAAGTTAGCCAAAAATGGTCTTATAGACATATTAAAAACCGCTTTAAACAAATTTTAATCAATACTCATTATTTCTACCACTTCTTGGTGGAATTTGAAAAAAAAAATTTTTTTTCAATTTTCGCAATTTTGGTAAGGGGTAACATCATAAAAATTTGAAAAAAATGAAAAAAAAATAAAATTACCAAACTTAAACTTTAATCGATTGGGGATTTCATTACGAGCACATTAAGATATAACATTCGATATTCCGACTATTATTTTCAAAGTTTTGGCCAAAAAACCGGTTATTATTTGACGGAAAATGACAAAAACTACTTTTGATGAAATTCGTTATTTTTAACTTGGATTTTCAGCATAAGTTAGCCAAAAATGGTCTTATAGACATATTAAAAACTGCTTTAAACTAATTTTATTCAATACTAATTATTTCTACCACTTCTTGGTGGAATTTGAAAAAAAATTTTTTTTTCAATTTTCGCAATTTCGGTAAGGGGTAACATCATAAAAATTTGGAAAAATTGGAAAAAAATAAAATCACCAAACTTAAGCTCTAATCAATTGGGAATTTCATTACGAGTACATCGAGATATGACATTCGATATTTGGAGCATTATTTTCAAAGTTTTGTCCAAAAAACCGATTATTATTTGAAGAAAAATGACAAAAACTACCTTGATGAAATTCGTTATTTTCAACATTGATTTTCAGCATAACTTGGCTAAAAATGGTCATACAGACGCAATGAATACAGTTTCTTACAACTTTTTATCAATGCTAATTATTTTTTCACATTAAGGTGAAAATAATAACAAAAAAAATTTTTTCGGTTTTTGTAATTTTTATAATAGGTAAAAAATTTTTTTAAAAAAATTTGAAAAAAAATCAAAAAAAAATAAATTTGTAATTTTGAACTCCAGCCGATTGAGGATTTAATTCCGAGCTTATCGAGACATGCCATTCAATATTTGGACCATTTGGACCGTATAATTATTTACCGAAAAATGTGGAAAACCACATTTGGCTAAAATATGATATTTTCGATAGTTTTCTTTTATCATAGCTTTGGCTAAAAATGATGATATATATATATTAACGAAATTTTAAAGAACCCTCCCCACAATCATTTTCCCAATTAGCAATTTTCCGTTCGATTAGCGGCTCACCGCAATGGCCACTTGAGCAAGCGGAAAGTTTTAGCTGCTCTTAAAGCCAAAAGTTTCGCTTATCGTCAGGGGAAGATGATATCCCTAGCATATAAATTGATTAAAACTGAATGGTTATAGGAGACTGAAGCTCACTGCACGACATCCCGAACCCAATTCCACTTGCCCCAGTTGGAGCCACCCTCTTGCACTTTTCGGAGCACTTCGAAATAGATTTGTTAAGCGCCAAGAGCTGCATCGAGGTGGCAGTAGAAGTGAAGCCCGAGCTCAGTTCACTAAAACAACATTTTCCGGGCACAACGAGTTCTATTTGATGGTCTCTGCCACTCAATGCTGCTTGGCTGTTGGCTGGAAAGCCACCCATGCAGGCCCCACCCAATTCAGCTGAAGTGGAAACTGTCAGCATTAAATTAATGAAACACTTGTTAACATTCGAGTCTAACAAATCTGTACGACTTTGTTTCGTTTACTTGCAGAATCTAAAGAATCAAATTATGACAACCAATGTCTGGGTGGAACAGGTAAGTTATTCGTTTATATCATACACGTACTATAAGAGTGAAAACAGCACACAAGCTGAAATAGTTGGACATATATTATGGCGTTTGCTCAACTGTGATTTGGCTTTCAAAGGAACATGAATTTGCCATTTGCATGCTTCGCTGACGTCGAATGCAAAATAATTTGTGCCAGCCAATTTCGACGCGCTCGCATTATGCCAAACTTCTAAGTTGGCCAAGTGGCCGGGCTCCATTTCGCAGGACCACCAGGACATTGGAGACCGCCAGGACCACTACCACTCCCACTCCCACTTCCAGTTCCAGTTCCTGTGCGCTTGCCACTCGACATGTCCATTGGCTTTGCACTAATGCGGCGAGCAGCAGTTGGCCACAAGCCCAAAAACACAAAAAAAAAAAAATATCCAAAAGAAAAAAGCACGAGCCAGAGGAATATCAATTGGTCCGTAATGCCTCTTTTATCCCAGCTGCTTTTAAACACTCTTCAAATTTTTGTGGGTTGGGATTGGACTTTAAAGTTTTCCGGTTTTGCATAAAACATGCACAGCAAATTCCTCGCACACAAATTGCAGTCAATAGTGGCAGCAGCTTATCCAAAGTTTTTGGTTTGACAATTCACTAAAACCGAAAACAATAACAAAAGCGGAATACAAAATGATATATAAATTATGCTTTTGCCAAGCAATTTGCAATTGTGTGCATCTGTGTTTGTTTTAGCCAAATGCAAGTGCTCATTCCGGTCCTCATTATGAGCGTGTGTTGCATGTTGAATGGCACATTGTGTTCCAGAATTGCATTTCGCCAGCAATTCAAATATTGTAGATTCCATTTAATGTTACAAGTATGCTTGAGTATTGACATATATAGTTATATCTATTATTTACATATTTAAAGCTTAAAAAAGTGGTAGAAAATATGCGGATCATTTGTTTAAACGTTACGTTGGTATAATATCTGCCACTTAAACAACCAAATAATGTGTAATAATATGGCCAGATAAGGACGTATTCAGGAACCGATTACCATGAATTATACTGCAATTTGTTTGTTTTCTCATTTGGTTTCGTGGTATGCCACGCCCATTCATAAGTGGGCGGCAGTCTGTCAATAAAGCCACAAACGCTTGCGCACGTAGCGCCATAAAAGCTTTTGTGTATTTGGCCAACGTATTTGGCAGATGCACTTGCATTTAAGCAGGTGGCCAACCGCAGTTAAATGAGCCATGTATTTCCATAATTATAGTGCGAAAGCAGGGATATAAGGCCTAAATGTGTTATATTACTCGAATTTCTTGTGGCTAGGAGCATTTAGCACAAGTATAATACTTTTTTAGGTAGATAAACAGCATAGTAACTCACTTACTTCGCATAATGGCTGAAACGCATGTAAGGACAATTGACACCCGATTTCGTGTGTAAGTCGGATCAATATTAAACCATTTGGGAAACCCACTCTGCAATTATATTTGCAATTATCGGGGAATTTCGTGCTTGGTCAGCACGAAAGCGAGCGTGCTCCTGCTCCTTTGACCACCATGAAACCCCAACCCAATATCAACTCTGGTAATCCCCAGTGTGATGGCTCCCACTTGGCGTGGTCGTATAAATATATATATACATATATATATGGAAAGTGGCAATCAACATAATTACAGTTATGCGTATGAGCAATGAAAAAGAAGTTCGATGTCAGATGAAAGCGTAGCGACTAACAGATACCTCACAAAACCTAATATTTACCTATTTGTCAGCGTATAATTGGAAATTGATTAAAAAATATCACAATTTGAATCTATTGCGAAATTAAGTAAAACTTATACTTTAATTGTAGAGCTTCAGCGGGTACCAAAAACTTATATACCCCTGGCTTAAATAGTACTTCGTGCTTAAACATTGAAGCCCAACATCGAAGCACAATTGTATTATGAAAATGTAATTTAATGCCAACAGCTTAGCGACCAATGAATTAATGCATAATTAATGAAATTGAAATTGCAGCCATACACGAGAGTTAAACGCCCTCAACCGTATAATGAAATATTTATAGATAGACCAAACGCTGAATAGCCGCACTCAAAGTGCCAATATTTTCTAATTTTTCACCCCGCAAATATACATTTGTTTTTCTATTATTTATGGCAATCGGGCATAAATAATTGCCCATCGCATAGTGACATCTTTTGTTGTTCCCTGTGTGTACCACTGTTTTACAATGTGCATTTTGCAATTTCAGGAATGGAACGACTATAAATTGAAATGGAATCCGGATGACTATGGCGGCGTGGACACTTTGCACGTTCCCTCCGAGCATATATGGCTACCGGATATTGTGCTCTATAACAAGTAAGTACCAAACTAATTTTCGCCCAGCTCATCGACTCCGGGATTTGCCTGCAGTCAGCATCGCCGGCTCCTCCGATAGCCTGGAGCCGGGAGCTAGAAGCCTGGAGATTCTTGGCCATTTGCATAATTGCCCCGAATGGGCGGCGGCATAAATCAAAGCCAAGCTGTACAGTTCCTGGACTAGGCCATTTATCAGGCGATGATTAACGTATTTTTATTTCAATGTAACTTGAGCATTGCGGTTGCCTTTCGGCTCGCCCTAGAGGCTGGCTAAGTGTCCTGGGGAGGTCCTTTTCGGCCCCCAATCCACAGTTCGTGGTCCGTAGTGCTCTCAAATTGAACGTTTTCGTTGGGTCGGTATAATTATTATAATTTGCTGGAGTGAAGCCAGGGATACATAGTGATACATAGGCAATGGAATATGTCGAGAAATTAAAAGGAATTCAAATTCAAATAATTTAACTAATTAGAAACGAGAGCGAACTTGGCAAGTCAATGAAATTGTTTCTAAGCGAAACGTATTAACTTTTAAAACTCAACAGCAAGGCAAATGCCTTCATGGGAAAATGGAACTCAATTTTATTGAAATATATCTTAGCCAAGCATATCGATTCCTTGTGCTTCCCAATTTAATTTTGCAATCCTTTTGAGGACTTTGGCCCACTGTAGCCCTTCAGTTCGGTTGCCTGGACACTTGACTTTGTCGATTTGCCAAGCTGCTCGAGTACTCTTCCCAGGACATCGGTCAGGATATCTTGGCCATCGCTGCTGTTGATGTTGTTGCTGCGGCAGATCGGCTTACGCGTTTTATGGGCCCTTTATGTGTGTGTTGTTGCTCACATTTTGTACTCCAGCGACTTGGCAGCGGCAACTATACGCATTGAATACTTTCGGGGTGTTTCGTTGGCGGCAGTGTCATAAAAAGTCGTAATTTATTGCTTGGAAAAAGCTTAAATTTCATTTGCCATCCAGCCAGCAAGCGACAAAGGCATTGTAACTAAAGAAAGTGGAAGCGGGTGTTATCCGAAGAACGCCATGGGTGTTATATGGCCAGGGTTTTGGTCGTTGGTACGCTTTTTTAAACTGCAAATAATTTGTACGCACCATAATGAAGCGCTTTCGCTTTGTTGCCACATTAAATTGAACTTGAAGTGTCCTTTGTGTTCAACGCACTTAATTGTGTTGCGTTTTTTTTTTTCTTTTCCTCTTCTCCAAAATGACAATCGAAATGGCCTGGCCAAAGTCCATTTAATTTAGTGTCAAGTTAAGGTGATGGCTTACGGGCCGCTTTATGGCATTCCACGCATAGAATCTCGGCCGGGAATCTGAACCAAATTCATAAAAGTTAAACGAATGATAGTCGAATATTTATCTTGTAGGCTTTTAATGTTGCCGCAAGGATAATAAACGTAAGTCCAATGTCAATATCAATATCCTGCCTCCTGGGCTCTCTCAGTTTGATTTGTTTCCGCTCGTAGATCCTTGAAGCAAACAAGCGGGCATGAAAATTTATGCAGAAATTAAGCGCCAAGTGTTGCAGTGCAAAAAAGACGCGTTCGCTGGCTGTAATTTTAAATGCAAATACATGTGCAGCAGCCGGCGGAGGAAAACGCGTTTATTGTCGCACTTACACACTCACACACGCGTGCAACAAGGACGATGGCAATCTATTTTACGATGCAACTTTTTGTACGCGTATGAGTGGCGGAATGGGAATACCATGCGCCTCGTGCGCCCATTTGTATGCAATGAAAAATGTTTAATTGTCTGCTAAACGCGCAATGGCAGCAAAATAAATAGTTGGCCAGCCTTTGTAAATGGCCCAAATTTGTGCCGGCCCTTCACAACCACCACAGAACAAAAAAAAAAAAAAAAAAATACCTGCGTGCGTTGCGTGCGGCATTTGTGCCACACACTCACACTCATACATTCATATCCTTGCAAAAACGCGGCACATTCAGGGCCAAAATGCTGGGGAAATGCCACAAAAGAATTCAAAACAAGCGTCAAAAGTTGTTATTTATTGCTCGCGTTCTGGCATTCGGTCTTGTTTTCGACCAGATCCGCAGCAAATTGCAACATTTTTGGCAACATTTTGTTAATTTTTGAATTGCAATTACCACTTGCATTTGTTTTCCACTCAGCTTGTAGTGGCCTCCTGGGATCCGGCCTAATTATCCGTCTAGCACTCGCATGTGAGCTCATCAAATGCGCATACAGCCGGCAGACGTGACTGACTACCAAAGCTATATGACACTCATACTCCGAAAGCAACTATGGAATCCACTTAAAGCCGCCAAAATAGACCGACTGCTTGGAATTGGAATTACTGCCCCCCCCCCTAAAGACGGCGAGCACCATCCACTGATTGGGCTGCTGTTTATATTTGTGAAAGCCGCTTAATTCCAGCAATTAATTTTCATGTTGATCCAAGATATTAAAATCGCACTCGACTGACTCAAGACCCCGGTTTCGGTTTTGGTCGTATTCAAGCCGTAACCATGCTTACTCCGGCCGCATTTAGTGGTTTATTTCGGTTAGCCAGCATGCCGCACACATAACGCATATGAGTTTATTTAGCAACCGTCGAATAATTACTGTTTGTCGACATGGAGAGCAAAATTCGTCCAGATTCTGCTCAAATTTTGTGTCACTAAATTACATTTATTTGATTTCATTTAATCGTTTCAAATATCTCTGCTATTTAAGAGGATTCCATGATATTATACCCCGAACAGATGCCACAGATTATAAATTTATATTCGACACTAAACAAAACATTTGCAACTTCTTTTATATTTTTATCACTTGATTATATGAAAATATTAAATGTTGATTTTATTCTTATGTGAAAAACAATCTCATTTGATAAAGTGACGTATACATGATCGCATTAAGTTTTATTTTCCGTGCGCAAATAGTTCTGGCTAGCGCGTTTAAAACAGATTTAGGACCACGCCCATACATACGTCTGCCCTATTTGGCTGGAAAAATAATCCCACTAAGCCGACACACACATACACACACACACATTCGCTCACCAACTCAGTCATGGGCGAAACGCATTACCATTTTGAGATGCCATATTAGCTGAACGCCATAAATCTCTGCCTGGGCATTAGACTCCCCCCGTTCGAACGCCCGTTTTGGTCACATTGGGATGTGGATCTGGCTTCGTGCACTCAGCACTCGGCACTCGGAACTCGGTACTATTCCCAAAGTGCTCTGCTTTGGCTTTGTTTTCTTTAATTAAATGAATGTTGTTGACAACTTTATTATCAGCTGAACTTTTGCGAGGCCCGGGCTTCGACCAAAGGGCCACACCCATACTAATACAGTGGAATCAGTGGAACAGGAGCCGCAGCCACTTTAATTCTATTATTGTATGTTGCTAGATGGGTGTCTGGTTGGTCTGGTGGTGACTCTGGTTGCTCCTCAGCCACCAGCCCCTCCTTCTTACATCCCCTATCTATGATTCTTTTTCAACTGCTGTTGGCTTTTAGTTTTTAGCATGAAAGCTGACGACAACTGCGTTGAAATCAAAAGAAACGAAATAAAATTTCATTATCTTTCATTAGATTTATAAAAATAAAAATGGCATGGCGAAGTACCAGAAGGACGAAGGGATGCGGATGGGCGGATGGGTTGAGCACAAGAAGCAAGACAAAGGCGGTGGCGGTGGTCAAAAGGGAAGCGGACGGAAAAGGACATGGCCAGGGAATCGGGAGCAGCGGCAACAAAGTCAGCAAAAAGTTTTTCCTGCCCGCCAGCGGGTTGCCAACTCCCTTGATTCCGTGACGGTACAGTGGAGCCAGCTGACACGAATACTATACACAACTAACTTTGTAGTCCTTTGTATGCGGAAATTCTCGAACTTCAACTAATCATTGCATCAAGTTTAAATAACAAATAGTTTGACAATTAATTGGATATGGTTAAGGTTTGCCTTCAAACCATTCTCAAAGTAATATCACTGATTACTTCTGATCACTTTCCATGGCATCTGGCCCCACTGTGGACCGCTTCGATTTGTGGCCTGAAAACTTTGACTGGGCGCAGGGGGCACAGATACAAAGATGGCGCTCGCTGTGCGGCGCTGAGATTAACGCGCTGATAGACGCGGCAGGCGCCGTCGGCTTGGCCAGGATAACTGCCAGGACTACAGCGATGACACTCATACGCCGCGTTGTCCGGCTCTATACACATACATATGTATATATGTATATCTGTGTGTGGGCTTGTCGCTCGCTGTGTGTGTGAATCACCGTTAAGATAATGGCTGCAATTGCGGTGACCCCCAGGCGTGGTTTTGGCTTTTTTTCGGTTTCGGTTATAAACTTTTGTTCGCTTTGTTGATTTTCTTTCTCTGTCGCCCCAGACTCCTGCTGCTCCACTCCCCCCTTATTCCATCCTAAATCTCCATCTCACCCTGTGTGTGTGTGTGTGTGTGTGCACTGCCGACAGCCATTTTAAATGGTTTTTAGCCATTAATGGTTGCTGCTGCCACTGCCACCGCCACTGCTGTTGTTGTAATAACATTTTAAAACGCTTTGCTTTCGGATTTAGATTTAGTGTGAGTCTCTGGCCAGTGGCCATAGCCAGAGGATCCGAAAAGGACCTTGCTGCTAATGGACCATCGTCAGCAGCGGCCGATGCTATATGCCTTATGTAGGGGGGCGTGGCCCCTTGCCAGAGGATACAGTACGCAAACATCCTAGCATTAGCCGCAGTTTTTTCAGTCTAAAATGAATTCGTAATTAGAAGCTAAAATGTATTTTTAATTAGTTCGGCACTTTTAGTCGATTTCGGGTGGAGAAAAAAACTTTCTATCGCCAACAAAATGCTTTACAAAAAAAATTTAAGTCCTGATATATATTTGAAAGTTAAATCATTGAAAGATAACATTAAAGGATATCACATTGATATACCTAAAATATTAGTTCAATCAATATGTAAATCGTTTCCAAATCTAACATATTTTCCATCGTTTTTTTTTTTTTCCATTTCAGCGCCGATGGCAACTATGAAGTGACAATAATGACAAAAGCAATTCTTCATCACACGGGCAAAGTGGTGTGGAAACCGCCCGCCATTTACAAATCCTTCTGCGAAATTGATGTCGAGTACTTTCCCTTCGACGAGCAGACATGTTTCATGAAGTTCGGATCCTGGACCTACGATGGTTACATGGTGAGTTGGGGATTTGATGGCGGGGATGACCCAGAAGCCATCATCCGAAGGGAGGCAACAGCTGGCAGCTCTGGCCACGAACAGATTATCCCCCGGCCCATCAATCAAAATCGAAGCAAAATAAAACCCAGTACGAGGCTGCTTGATTCTATCTGACTGAGTGCTAATCAAACGTTGCCTTGACTCGATTAAAAAAACATTAATTTAAAGGAAAAGGAAAAAAGAAAGTGGCGGTTAAACGACTATTTAAACATGTTAAAATAATGGCATTGAACGTTTCTTTTTTATGATTCACTCGGGTGGATTTTCGTGGTTAAATATGTGCGCGTTTTTCATTTGGAATCTGCCGTTAATGTTTACTTTGTTTATTTTTCTACTTTTTTTTTTTGTACACTTGACACGTTTCACTTGCTGTCATGTGATAAATCAAGTGGGAGACTCGCCCCATCTCCCATTTTCCATTTTCCATGCACATGTGTGTGTGTTCTTGTGTTTTTGTGAGATAACAGCTGGCAGCTGCGTTTAATGAACCAGCCACGCCCACGCCTTTTTGGAAAACTTTTTGCGTCGGCAAGGTTTAATGTATAAAGAAAAAATAAGCAACTGAAACACGAAGCTTGAACGTAAAAAATTATTTAAAAAACTTTTCCCGCGTCCTTGACTACTTTGAATTAAACAAATAACCAAGTATAATTCTGCTACAAATACCAAAAAAATATATATATTCACCACTTTTCAACCCCGCTTATTTCAAGTGTATGGCTAAAATGATTCGAGAAAAACACAACTGTTGCGCTATATTGCTATATGGCGCCTCTTTCCCGTTATTATTGTGTTCATTATGGGCAACAACAAAAGCGAAGGAAAATCGGAAGCTGGGGGGAAAAATCGAAAAATGACAGCACATTATTCTACATATAAATTTTCGTTTTCCTCCCCTTTACGCATCACAAATTTCGAGCATGCTTCATTGACTTTCGACTTTTCTACAACTCGTATGGGTTGTGAAATTTGTGGATCGCTTTTTGGGACTTTTATAGTGTCAGCACAAATGCAGGACGAGGTATTAATGACGATTGTCTCATAGGAATAGATGTCCTTAAAGTTTTTTCATTTGACCAGTTTGAAACACAGAATTCGCAGTATTTCGATGGGTACAGATGTTGTTAAAAACTTCAAATAAAGTTAAATAAACCGAATTCAAGCCTGTCTCCTGATATATTAGGGAAAGAAAATAAATTGTTATTATAAGAAAAACACTCCACTAGAAGTACCCACCCACTGATAAATAAATGAGCAACAGACAACCAATGACAAATCAAGCCAAATGGAAATGAAATAAAGGTAACAAGCGTAAATGTCATTTGTGTTTCGGTTCGCACGTGAGTCGAACTTATCGCGATTCCCTGCCATCTGTCGCTGAGTTAGGATCCGGAACAGGAATAGGAACCATTCACCTGCCGTATCCCAAACTCAATCTCCGTTCACAGCAAACGATTCTCCGTGCAATTGACGATTGTCAAAAATTTGTCAGAAGTACGTTTTTCCATCACCTCTGATTTTCCGATTCTGTGAGCGCGGCACTTGGCCCAAATGTTTCCAAGGATGCTTCGTCTGGGGAAATGGGCCAACAAATCAACATAAATAGATGTATGATTGGCCTGGTGTTGGTGTTGGATCGAGGTGAACAGGTGCAGCAGTTGCCAAAGTTGCCGGCCATAAATCAGCAAGTTTAAAGAAAGACCAGCTGGTCCTGCATATTGATTATCTCACCCTTGAATCGATGTAATCAGTTGCCAGTTGTTCAATTAAAACGTAATTTGTAAACAAAATATAATACACTTTGCAGTACACTTAAGTAAATAGTTATTTATCGAATCTTTTCCAGGTGGACTTGAGGCACTTGAAGCAGACCGCCGACTCGGACAACATCGAGGTGGGCATCGACCTGCAGGACTACTACATCTCCGTGGAGTGGGACATCATGCGTGTGCCGGCGGTGCGGAACGAGAAGTTCTACAGCTGCTGCGAGGAGCCGTATCTGGACATAGTGTTCAACCTGACGCTCCGCCGGAAGACGCTCTTCTACACGGTCAACCTGATCATACCCTGCGTGGGCATCTCGTTCCTGTCCGTTCTGGTCTTCTACCTGCCCAGCGACTCTGGCGAGAAGATCTCGCTCTGCATCAGCATCCTGCTCTCGCTTACCGTGTTCTTCCTCCTGCTGGCCGAGATCATTCCGCCCACGTCGCTGACGGTGCCGCTGCTGGGAAAGTATCTGCTCTTCACCATGATGCTGGTCACGCTCTCTGTCGTGGTCACCATTGCCGTGCTCAATGTGAATTTTAGGTAAGATGACTAAAAAGTCTCTTGTGTTATTGAATCGTATTTAAATTTTTGCACATCCTTACACTTCCTCTTTAGATCCCCTGTCACGCATCGCATGGCACCGTGGGTGCAGCGCCTCTTCATCCAGATCCTGCCCAAGCTGCTCTGCATCGAGCGGCCCAAGAAGGAGGAGCCCGAGGAGGACCAGCCGCCCGAAGTGCTCACCGATGTCTATCACCTGCCGCCGGATGTGGACAAGTTTGTCAACTACGATTCGAAGCGTTTCAGCGGCGACTACGGCATTCCAGGTACGAACCACTATCTCATCCATAAACCCAATTCCGTATAACAATGGTATGCCTTCTGGCGGGCGAATCCCATACAAAAGAAGCAAAAGTTTTCCACCCATTTTCCCGCTCCGCTTGATGCAAACTTTCTGTGTAGAACTTGGCATCTTGGGATTCGTGGGCTTCTTGTAGTTCCCCATCCTGCAGCTGAGAAATTTATGAATGTTTTCAACTGGCTTTAGTGGGCACATTACCAACGGTGCATGCAGCGAGCGACGGGAAACTTGCAACTTGCCAGTTTATATTCCATTTTAAATATGCACAACAACATGGAAATTATATGCATTCAGACACACCGCTTTATAATGATGCCGTGTTCGGAGGGCGGGGCGAAATAATTTATGACAATTAACAAGTGCATCTGCAAGGACGCCGGCCAAAAGGGAAAGTTTTGTCCAGGCATTATAAGTTCTAGGAAATGCCTTTCATGCTATTTTGTCGCCCCAAACTGACAGCATTTAGATGGCTCATTAAAATGGAGTCAAGATTAAAGAAGCAATTTTTTAATAAGGCGCACACTTGGTGTATACGTAATATTGCGCATACGCCGCGTGGAGCAATAATTTTAAGCTTACGGTCAAAGAATAAAATAATTTCTACTTCAAATGGCTTTCGAAGCGCGCGAAAATGAAAGGGAAATCGCAAAAGAAAAGACCTGAAACTTTCAAATGGCCCAGCAAAATAAATGGAAAACAGAATGCAGAAAACTATTTATTGAGTTTCCTTATTGTATCCCCGGACCTGAAGTCCTGCTTCTCTGCTTCTGTTGGGCCGCCCTCGAGGTTGAGGGTCCTTTGTCTACTCACTTCCTTCGGGGACATTGTGCCAAGGAGCATTGCGACGGCGAAGACAATGCAGAAAAGTTGCAAATTGCATTTACAACTTTATTTGCCTAATGCTGTTAATGCTGGCAAACACTCGGAAAAAAGTATCCACCCAGAATTGGGTCCCTGGTTTCGGTAAAAAGTAACGTAAAAGCAGCTTACTTAACAAGAAGCTATACTTTCTATGACACACCAGTAATTTCAACTTCAAAGAAAATGAAGGCTATGAAGTTAATTTCTGTTAAAAGAAGTGCGTTTTTTAAGGATTTTAAAGATTTTAATCAGTATATTTTTATCTTTTTCCCCAGCACTACCCGCTTCGCATCGCTTCGATTTGGCTGCGGCGGGCGGGATTAGCGCCCACTGTTTCGCAGAACCGCCGCTGCCCTCCTCACTGCCACTCCCGGGCGCCGACGACGATCTGTTCAGCCCGTCGGGCCTCAACGGAGACATCAGTCCCGGCTGCTGCCCGGCCGCTGCAGCCGCCGCTGCCGCCGATCTCAGTCCTACGTTCGAGAAGCCCTACGCCCGCGAAATGGAGAAGACCATCGAAGGATCCCGCTTCATCGCGCAGCACGTGAAGAACAAGGATAAGTTTGAGAGTGTGAGTAATAACTATGCAGCCGTACTCTTTTTAATTTCTAAACTTAAATTGAATTCGCTTATTTAAACCTTTTATCATAAATTATATTTGCTAACAAAGAGCACATTGAAAAAATAAGATTGCTTTTCAGTTAATTATCATAACAAACATAAGAACCCTTGCTTAAGAGGATTAAATTCATGGTAGACAGAATAGTACAAGTAAAAAGCAATTAACAATTCCAGCAAATTTAAAACAACTTTTAAGCCAGCTATGAAGATTTAAAGTCCATGGCTTCTAGTGTTGCTGTGTCCTTTCATTTTCCATTGCAAAACAAATCCTTGCATTTCCGTTTCTTCTCGCAATCCTGATTCACAATTCGCATTACGTCCTTTTGCAACACCGCGATGTTATTAATTTTCCATGTTGCGAAAAGAATCAAATAATCCGTGCCACACCTCCGCACCACACAGCATTGCAAAACGGGCGAACCACCCGCCGTTGGTGGCCAATCAGCCGCAATCATTGTCTGGCACTCGCAGCTGGAACAGGCAGTCCGGACTCCGAATCCGCTGCTGGCCAGACTAGAAATGACCTGGCCAGCATGTCTGGTGCAGTGTTTATGTCTGCTCTTGATAACCCGCATTAGGACCGTAAAAATCCCCCATTTCTGCACGGCCAAAACGAACCGGAGCCGGTTAAATCGCGTTGCTAGCGTCCTTTCTAATCAGGAATCAAACGAGTGGGCCACTGGCAGATCCTTTTTTGGATCACGTTGGCTCTGCCACCGCCAGCAGTGCCGAGTGAAGGGCAATCGGTCTGTCGCCACCGTTTGGAGTTGAGTGATTGAGTTGTTTGTGCGCAAATACGAAGAGTTTGCAACATGCGGTTCCTGCACTGCAGTTTGCCATTTGTTGGCGAATTGCTGGGTGTGCAATTGGTTGCAAGGGTGGTGGTGTGTACATCGTCTATGTGTATGCGTGTGTGCAGATGGAGTGTGCGGTGAGTGTGGGCTTTGAGTTGCAATCGATGTGTGCTCTGAAACATTTCAATTTAACTGGCAAAGCCCGGACCGCAAATCTGATTTGGATGTGCCAAGACCATTTTATTCGATTGGCAAAATGATTAATGAAGATGGTTAGAAGCCATGAAAGACTTATTAGTTTTCCTGTCTACGTTTTTTATTTATATATAAGCAATTATTAAATTGACAAGCTAGCACAAAAGCTTTGAAGTAGCTATTTGTTAGTATGTACTAACTCATCATGACTTTATTTCCGCACCTTTCAGGTGGAAGAGGACTGGAAGTACGTTGCCATGGTATTGGATCGTATGTTTCTGTGGATCTTCGCGATCGCTTGCGTGGTCGGCACAGCGCTGATTATCCTGCAGGCTCCCAGCTTGTACGACCAATCGCAGCCGATCGATATACTCTACTCGAAGATTGCCAAGAAGAAGTTCGAGCTGCTCAAGATGGGCAGCGAGAACACCTTATAGCGACCACTTGGGTTCGCGGCTGGCTGGTGGAATCTAATCATCAGCTCGCTGCGGACCCTGTTCGCCGCTCGCGACGATGATCGTGGATAATATACGATGAGCCAAACCATGAGTATTTCCTCGGCGTTGTACAACACTAACAGCAGCAGCAGCAGCATCAGTATGAGCAACGCCAGTGACAGTGGCAGTGTCATCGGCAGTGCTGTAAAGGTTATTGTGAGTAGTGTTGGCAGCACCAACGAAACGGATGACTCGTGGAGCCCATCGTAAATGTGCGCGAGGCGAGTGAAGTGAACATTGCGAAATGAATTGAGATACAATCGAATGGAGGCAAGTTTTTGGAGCAGTTGATCAAAATATGTATGTAATGTAATTTGATGGGGTTGTAGTGTTGATTAACCGTGACAGTGCTGGACAGCGACGCAAGCCACAAGATCGCTGCGGAGCGGAGATTAGTTTGTAAGTTTTTTGATGTACTTGATGTATGATTGTGTGGTCGAAGATGTTTAGGTGGTTCCCGAACCAGTGTTGTAAAAAGCGTATGGAGTTTTGTAAGTTATATTGTATTTTTGAGCGCCAAAAAGTTCCTTGTTACATCTTTTAGTTATAAAGTTCCACACAACACAAAGCAACAAAGCTAACAAAAAGAAGCAAAAACAAATGAAAATGTTTTAAAATTGCATTTTAAATTTAAATCTGACTGCATGTGTTCAGTGCGTGAGTGTGGGTGCTTCTGCTGGAGATTGTGTGAGTGTGTGCGTGCCACAATATACATACATATGAAGAAGAAAATCAATTTTAATGGTTTATTTATTTGTGCATATTTTTCGCATTATTTTTAGCAGAGCAAAAACAAAACACTGATGAAATGCGCCCACGCAGAATGGGTGTAATTAAATCGCATTGAATTCCAATCTATTTTTAGCATAAATAAGTGAAGTAAATACGATAAACTATATTTAATTAGCCAATAAGTCGTAACTAGTGGTAGCTAAGCAAATCTAGTATTGAATTAAATTTAATATTAAAACAAACACGAGGTCCGACAAATCGGCTCGTAAGAAGCGCGAAATTCTGAAATAAATTTAGTTGAATGTCGATACAAGCGAGTCGTCGTCACATTTTTAAAGTCACACATTTTTACTAAACACACGAGCAACCAACACACACACACAAGCGTACATAAATATATATTATATCGTGCAAGCATACATATAAATATATATAGAGTACGTATACGTATTTATAGGATTGCAGCTAGTCAAAACACAAAACAATTTCAATTAAAAACACGCACACAAACAGACAGACACGGCGGTAAACACAAGTAACAATAACTAAAGCGAATGGATATTTGTTTAGTTTGAAGCCTTTTAATCAATTAAATTATTGCGTTTAATACGAATTCCATTTTCACTTGATTTCGATTTAGATTTTGATTGTTTCCCAACCACCCAACCACCCACTCCGCCCTTGCCGTTTATTTAAGCAGCTCCTTTGTAGTTCTCGGCACTCATTATGCATTCATTGGAGCATACGGAGCGTTCCGAAACCTTTGGCAAGTTCAATTTAAAATAAAAGTTTTTAATTACTTTCAACGGGCCACGCGAGTACCGTTCTGAGCTCCGAGTTCTGGCTTCTGAGCTCTGAGGTCTGGGTTCTCGGCTCTGGTTTCTAGCCATTCCAATGGCTCCGGTCGAGTGGCACACAGAGAACACCTTCAATTTAAATGCCAAAGCAAACGAAACTTGCCACAAGGTTGACTGCCACGCCCACACGCCCCGCTTGCCCCTCATTTATGCCTTTGCATTTTTAATTGATTTTGGAAAAGTTTCTGCCGCTAGAGCAACAAGAACAGTAAACATTAAGCAAATGCAAGAGCCACCGCTGCTTTTTCGACAGAGGCGGCGCCCAAATGGGCGGTGTTGGGGCGAAAGAGGGCGTGGCAACGCCGCAAGGCATGCAACAAATTAAGTGCGGAATGCAATTTGCCATGCTGTGTGCATAAGAAGCTGTGTGCGAGTTAATAAAAAACAAAAAAGTAAACAAATACTTACACTCGCACGATTGGAAAAGCACTGAAACTGAAATATTAGATTCAATCTGAATATCTCTTACTTTTGTTGAATATTAAAAAACCAAACCTTATTTCAATTAAATTCAATCTTTTCAATTCTCTCAGTGTAATCACATTACAGCAACAATAACTTGCCAAGCATAAGTGAAATCTGTGGAAACTATTAGCAAAGAATGTCGCGACAAGCGACAACGGCAACCCTGAGCCCACTGCCAGGGTTGTCGAGCGGCCTGGGTGTTGCTCATTGTTGCCAGGAGAAATGTCTGAATGTTGCCTCTCTTCTGCTGCTGCGTCAGCAGAGTTGTGCGTGCGAGGCGGCAAAAGTTTAATTAAAATTCCTAATCGAAAATATTCAACATTTGTTAGTGTGAATTAATTAAAATAGTTTTCCAAGCCAACGAATGTGGCACTGTTTAAGCACACGGAAAAAGCGGCAAAGAGCTGGACGGGAAAATGGTATAAATTTCGGACTTGTTCTGGGCGGAACTGGGTGGAAATTTTAAAGTTGAAATTATTTTATAATCAACTATTTTTTTCCGATGCACACAGCCAAAAAAGAAACACACACACACACAAGCACACGATAGCGATAAAAAAAAGAGGAAAACTAAACAGGAAAATCTAAATAGCGGATGCCGTTTTGGGTGTATTAAAATGTAAAGTGCATAAAAATCAACAGTTAACATTTTTTAAATATCTAGCTATTAAACTAAACGTATTATAAAGCCTATAAAATAAACGTCGGAATATCATAAATCAAGTAATTAAATACAAATGCGAGGACTTAAATTAGAATGAAACCAATGTCACATTTAAATGAAATCGATTAAATGGACAATGCAAAAAGGCAGCAACAAAATCCACAAAAATACCCGTTCATTTATTACACAAACAGGAAATACAATTGTGCATCATATATTGAAAGTATTAAACTGAGCTTATAAAATTTAAACTAAAAAAAAATTGACACACACAATGTTGCTAACTGAAATGGAAAAAAAGTGCGTAAACTATTTGACAACATTCTCGACTTCCGTATCGAAAAGCATAAAATAAAAAAGTCTGAAAAATATAAAGTATATATAGAAAAAAAGAACACACACATAAATACATAGAATATGGAATGCAACACATGACACCTTTTTAAAATGCAAAACTGAATAACCACTGACACAATGCAAAAAAAAAACTGATTGCAAAAATTATTCATAGAGGACAAAATTGAATTACAAAAAATTTCGTACACAACAAATAGTTTAAAGCAAAAGGGCAAACCGGTATTACCAAATGGAAAAATAAAACATATATTTTGTAAAATAACGATACATTGGCTCTTTGTTATTGGCTATTATTTTGTTAATATCTAACTTAAACTTCAGAATCATATGCAAAAAATATCAGCCATTTTTGGTGTGACTTGTAAATATTATACAAATTTAAATTAACACTTGCTTAAGCTTTAAATATGTTTGTTCATTAGGAATTATTCAAATAGTTTTAGTGTGCTGATATAAGTTTTGTTTGAATGCATACAAATTGTTGAATCGACTATTTACTGTAAGCTTCTTAATTTTAAACTATTTTGTACAGATTTCCAGCTTAACAAACCTTTTGTTATAGTTTTAGACAATCAACTATTTAAATATATTTAAACGCAGCAAAGCGAAATGAAAACAAAGAACTAATGACAAGTAAATGGCGTAACTTTTCTGTGAATAAAATAAACTAAATGAGTAAAACCCCTATAAAACATTTATGCATATTTAAACCTAATGTCACTATGCAAATATAAAATCGCAAAATGCGAAAAAAAAATTTGAAAAAATGCGAGATGCGTGGAAGAACAATTAGATGAAATTCATTTCAACAAAAAACCATTTTTGTAAATTGTTTCACTTGGGAAATCGACACGCTAAAGCCAAACTAAAACAAAAAACTAAATAAATAGAGAAATAAATGAAAACTCGTTTTACCAAATAATGCAAAACACAAGGAAGAAAAGTGAATAGTGAAGACACTCGAGAAAACAAAATCGAATTAACGTCAAATACATAGAAGTGTATATGCTCTCATTGGTTGTGTTTTTAGGTTATAAACAAATAGGTTTGACTCTGTGTGGGTGTGTGGGCGTGTGGGTGTGCCGGTCCTTCGTCCTGCACACACACAAACACACGCACCGCCCAAACAAACAAGCAAACAGACAAGCAAACAATCGTTCATTCATTCACTCAATCAGTCGGTCTGTCGATCCCACTCACGATCGATCGGACCTATAGTTGTACAGTTCATTTCAACATTGATTCATAAATATTAACGAGTAAATTAAATGGAATTTAGCGAGTATCTGTATATTATGCTAGTAATGTCAAACATTTTGAATTTGCCTTTTCGAATCGATTCTGTTCAAGTTTTCCCTAGGTTTCTAGCTAAATGTTTAGTGTGCTTGATATGAAGAGTTAAGCTGCTAATTTAGGTAATCGAGAAGAAACCGTGTAATTTAAATACTGCCACAAATAAGACGAAATGAAATGCAAATAGAACATATAGAAAATATACACATATATATATATGTATCATCTATATATGATATGAGTACGAGTATAATGATATACGAACTAGTTAAGAGCAAACAATTTTCGCAGTGTGTCCACGGAAATGGAAAACAGATCCTTTGCGAAGGAGCTATAGTCACGTAAGGGTCGTAAGGATCATGCAGATCGGGGCTCGAAGTTAACATTGAAGCTAAGTACTAACTATATAGGCAACTCACCAATAATTCTGTATATAACTAAAGTAACCACCACAGGACATACACACACACACACACAACCCCACACCCAAACACACACACACACACAGCAATGCATACACAAGAAGCACGCAGTTGAAGCAGTTCATACCTGTATATATAGATATATATTGTGAGGCAACCGCCGATCCATCACCGATCGATCATTCAGCAAGCGAAAAGAATTTAATTCCAGTACAATTCATTTCCCGATTACAGTTACAAAGGACAACGAACTTGTGAGCACACACAAATCTTAGATAAAGCACAGGAAAATATTTGAGGAGATTAGTAACGAAAACTACTCAACAGTTGCCGAGCATAATGCCCTTATAGGATATACTTGAAATAACTAGATATTTCCCAAGAAATTCGATATAATTCGCGTTGCATTCAATTTTAATAGGGGCATTTACACCAGGCAATAATGTGTTTCATTTTAGCAAAACGAAAAACCATTTTAAGGCCAATCACACTTAGCACTAACAATTATCATAATTAGTTAAACGCAAAATAGTTATTAAACAAAAAAATATATGAAATCGAGCAAAATGGGCTAACTGAAGCAAATTAATTACGATGTAAACAGGAAATTGAGGTATTTGATAAATATGCGGCTTGACCCTGAGATTCAAAAAACATAAAATCGTATGTCTTCCAATCAAAGGTCGTCTTTTGTAGCAAACACAACAAGAATCAAAGTCTGCGTATTGCTAAACAAGTAAACAAATCGAATTGGAAGCAACTGCGGCGCTGATTAATGCAGAAATGCTAAATATCTGAAGCGCAAACTAACACACACACACAAATAGAAACACACACAATCAAACGCCCAAACACACACACACACACACACTGAAAGTGCACTCTGCAAGCTCGATTAGCGAATAATCATGGAATTCTTTAGGGTTAACTGGATATTCAATTGTGACACCTTCCACGAAGCATTCCTCGCTCTCACTCTCTCACTTGAACTCTGACCCCATTCGGTTCCCAGCAACTAATCAAGTACCTGACAATAGATGAACTACACTTTTCCAGAATTTCTAGGCACAGCACATCGATCCATTTCCATTAAAGCTCGTCTTGTACATACAGCTGCCGAATGATCAGTATTATTTGGCTAACAAACTTTTACAAAGTTGTCCAGAAGCGAGGCAAATCAAAAAATACATAAATTAATTCATTAAAAACGGTTTCAATGACAGCTAGAAAATTTAGACACCGACACACGACACGCGTACACATTTCAGAGCAATTAGAGTTTTAACCATGATTTATAGCAGACACGCACTTTTGTAAAATATTTCCGAGAGCAAAGCCAAAACAATTGGTTTAGTTAGAACCTGGCTTTTTCAATGATTCCAAACTACTACTAGGTTCATCAGAAATCGATAGAGCAAAGAATCACATATTATATGTGCCCGAATGCGCCTAAAAGCATGCAATGGTATTTTAGCTGAATCTATCTATTTTTGATGCACATCCAATTATTCGAAAGAGAAGTTTTCAATCGTTGACGTAAAAAAAACCGCAGATTCGCCAGCAGCACAATACACACACACACACACACAGTCTTAAGCTAAACCCACACATCCACGAATATACTCGAATATTTTATGCTTGTGTATGTATGCGTTTCGTGTATGAAATTGAGTGAATGGCATTGCATGTGTGTGTGTGTGCTAGATAAAGCCAACATCAAATGTGTAAATTCATAAACTACAAATCCGGCGAGTATATAAGCATTGTACTAACTATATATTTGAAGGGTATATAGGCATTAGGAGGTATGTATACACTATGCATATACACTTGTATGTATATTTTTTGTATTAACAATTAGGTGCCGTTAGGTTTAAGTGCTTCCGTTGCAAGTTTCGTGTAAATTTTCTTTCAATTCGTTCGATCGAGATATGAAAACCAAAATCAATTTTAGCGTCAAGATTTTTAACTCAAAAGAAAAACGAATCAAAGCAAATGGCAAATCTTAAAGTCTTGCAACTCACTGGGGAAAACAACACCACGAATATTAAAGTTAAAGGTAAAGCGCCCACGGGCCAAACTAACGGCAAATTGCTCAACAACAAAAAAATAAAACCCAAAACCAAATAATTAACGATAAATATACATACATATACGCAGTAAAATAAAGCCAGATATAAATACAAGTATGGAGTAAACATTTAGTTAGGCGTCCAAAAGCGCTCGCTAAAAATTCTACACGAGAATCAATTTTGACTAAATTGAAAATTTAGTTAAATCGAATCGCATAACGTAAGTTAGCTAAGTAACGATAATCCGATTTATGTAAAATACTCGCGACTAAGTATAGACTAAGCTAAATTTGACACTGCAAATCAAAGCAAGATCAGCAAAATGCGAACCTATTGAGAAAATGAGATGGTAAAATGGACATTTGTGTGCATCAGTATAATTCAGATAAATGTGACACGATACTTAAACTTAAACGGAAAAGCGTTGCATTTACATTTCACATAACAAATACGTGCGTAAATATATATATGATTACTATATATATATTAAATATATAGTCGAAACTCTCTTGAACAACAAAACCGCAAACATATTACATAACAAACCGAAACTAAATTAATTACACTCACGCGCAGCCAGCAAGCAAACAATTGAACATTGAAAATTGATCAAAAATTACCAGATCATACACAAACAAATCGAAGGTATTTAACAAAATAAACGAAATCGATAGAAGCATAAATATGTTGACTAAAACAACAGTATAAAAAGGAAATGCATTAACAACCTAAATGTAAGACACTAATTAACGAACTTAAGCTAACGCAAAAACAAATTGAAATAATAGCAACAATTGCGAAAAAAAAACAACACTAAAATTGAAAACAATTAAAAAACGACAACACATTAAAAGAAAACAATTACTATATAAATAAATGTTACGCGTTATTAAATAAAGAAGAATGAAAATAATTTGTTTTAAAAAAAAAACCAGCCCGTCTTTTATTTCGAAATGGATCAATGAGTAAAGGGATTTAGTAAATACGAAAATAAATAGTAAATAAATTCCACAACTGTTTAATTATTGTTAATCCTTTTTATTTTCTTTTTTTTCAATTAAATCATTTTTTCTTTCACATATAGTTAAATGAACTAAACTTCGTGGTTGTGGCCGCCATATATTTGCCCAATGCCAAAGCCAGTAGTGAAAACTGACATCCTGGATAGATTTCATGGCAATCCCGTGAGCTCCGCTTGGATCGACGGTAGATTCGATCATACTGATGATGGGCTTGTGGTTCGTGGGCAGCCACCGGGGAGGGAGGCAGGCTAAAGACAGTCCTGACCAACTCCTGCAACATGTTTCCCCGTTCCACCGACGGCAACATGAACTTGGCACTTTCGCATAGAGCTCGAGCCACACACGAACGACCATTGAAACCCATGCTGCACAAAAAAAAATTCATTGGGTACAAAACTATATAAATTTGACTTCATTTTCACTCACTTATCAAATAAAGACTGCACCTCATCGTAAAAAGCTCGCCGGGATCGCCGCTTAATGGTATCCTTGGCCAGGGTGGCGTTCAGTCCATGGGCGTGTTGGATGACCCACTGATGGTTGGGCAGATCGTATGCCACGCCCCAGTTGACCGCCCAGCTGAGATAGTCAACATCTGGATTGCCAATCATGCCGATCGTCATGCAAACGGCGCCCTGCAGGATATGTCTTCCATTAGAGCCGCTTCACTGACCAACTGGCCATCAACACACTCACACCGAAACCGATGAGCCCTCCGGAAATGCCAGATAACGCTTGTGCCGGCGCAGAACTTTGGTCACCTCCCCTGTCCGGTTGGCAGCTGATGACATGGACATCACCTGGGATTGCACCTCGTGCAGCAGGAGGCAAAGTGCCAGCAAACTGAAGTGGCCAGTTCGAGAGAGCCTCATGCTGTCGGTAGAACGTTCCGTTGGTAACTGACCAAACCAAACTGAAAATGTGAACCAGCCGCTATAGCGGCTTATTAGTTCGAGTGCCGTGTTGATTGCACTGATTAGCGATTGACTGCAAAGTCCGCTTTTAACAAGTGCCCATTGTTAGGTGGTGGTCCTCCTCCTCCTCCATGGGATTGGTATTGGTATTGGGTTTGAGTTTCCCTATCTCCGAACCCCTTGGCCATCGTGCGTCGATGCGGCCAACACTGATTGCTGTAGCATGTAAATTTCTGTCAACAGTGGGAAATACACTTGTTTTGTTTCCACTTCCACTCCAATTGTCAGCATTGTGAAGCGAAAAACAAACAGCACAAATTATGGAATTGGCAGTTCGGCTCCCCGGAGAGTGAGTTCCATGCACTTGGGAATCCATCAATGTTTCCATACCCTACTTTAGCTGCAGATATACATTTATGTCACCACAGTTCGGCTACTTAATATCGAGCGGTCATACTAAAAAACATTAATAATTTTAAACATCAAAACGGATAAAGAGTCGAACTCATATGCACTGCAATTTTCGATGAAGCGCACCACAAAGTGGCCAAAAAAAATGGTCAATAAAAATGTCGATGTACGAGTATTTACTTAATTTCCATTCAACTTTCTGCTGTGGCGCACAATAAAATGCGTTTTTTTTTTTTTGCTCATCAATTTATGCACTCATTTTTCATTTGTATTTATTGTTTGAACTGTGGAAATATTACACAATTTGTGCGAGCTTAATGCACGAAGGTATTGATTTTTTAACATCGTTATGAGCTTCAATAAACGCAAGAAATTAAAGGCAAAACTGAGCGAAAAGTAAATAAGAACTCTTAATACTAAAATTATTATATTTTAATTAACCGTTCATGGCTTCTAAAAATTAATTATAATGGGTAGTTATTATCAAATAGAAAACATATTAACAATTGAAGCTTAAAAAGTATAATTGCACACCAATTTAAACCCAAAATTAATGGATATTTCCAAGAATCTGCATTAAAAAAAAGGGCTGCATATTTACAATTCCGTTTATTGCACTTTAAGTTTATATTAAATTGAACACGCAACGCTTAACTCCATATAGGGTGTCATAACAGTCAGCTGAGGCCTTGCACTTCGATAAATTCATTGGCGTTTTCTCCATATTTTCGATTTCATTCAATCAACTCGCATATTTCTCCTGAAACCTTTCGCTGATGAGCAGCAAAAAACTCTGCCGGCAATGTGGTCCATACAAACTGGCGCATTTGTGGAGCGAGTGGCCGGCAGTAAAGGCCTCCCGATACTTGGGCTTGTGGGCTATCTCCGGATGCACGTAGCGCAGCATGATGCGGAAGATGTCGTGGAAGAGCGTTAGGCCCGGCGGAGCCAGCAGATGACGTGCCTCGCACAGGGTGCGCATCACGCAGTAGTTGGGCTGGTAATTAAACCTGAAAGTTGATATGGGAAAGCTGAAAGTCTCCCCACATACTATACAGAAAAGGGTCAATCCTTACATGGTGGCCATTATGGATATCAGATCGAAGAGCATGCCGTGCGGATTCTGTGCCTCATTGATCACCCTCCTACCCTGGCTCTCCAGTTCCCTTCTCAGACGACGGGACATCGCCGATGGTCGGCAGTAGTAGGTTCCGTACATATCCTTGACCAGATGGGTGGCTGGACATCCCATCTGCAACTGCTGCGAATAGGATTTGCGGCGACTCAGCGTGGGAATGCCTTGCGGGTAGGCGAAGTAGAAGGACTGTATGGGATCTGCGGGATTCAGAGGCACAATCACGGGTTGTGGTGGCAGTGAAACTGGATTGGCAGGAACACCAGGTGGAGATGGTGGTGGTGGAGGAGGTGGTGGTGGAGGAGGTGGCGGTGGCGGAGGTGGAGGCGGAAGCTTCGCCTTCGGCTTGCCTACATGCCTGGGTATCCAATCTTCAATGGCAGCAGGTAGTTCATAAAGACTGGTAATCTCTGCCAGCCAAAGAAGTCCTCTGGGTATCGTATCTAGAATCGCCTTACCGCAATTGGCAGTCACCTGTGTGATCAGCAAAAGTAAGTATAAGTAAAATAACTTCCATTATTTAAAAGTTAAATGACTATTTTACTAACCGTTAGAGCAGATCCCAGTTCGAAGGTGAGCCAGCGCTTCTGGCGATGAAGTAGATGGATCTTTTCGTGCATGTAAGTCACGCCCCTATTCCCG
Organism: Drosophila melanogaster; assembly: GCF_000001215.4. NCBI lineage: Eukaryota > Metazoa > Arthropoda > Insecta > Diptera > Drosophilidae > Drosophila > Drosophila melanogaster. The sequence goes on along the minus strand of NT_033777.3, from coordinate 24,390,692 downwards.
GAGTTAGACTTGCAGATTAGGGAAGTGGTACCATTTCCTGCGGAAACTAAGGCCACTAAAATGGCCAAAACCGCCAGTCTAAGCCATATTAAGTTTTCCATGGCGAAGCTGGCCGAGAACTGAAGAACCAGGCTGCTGCTGGATCGACACTTAACTCCAGATTGAACAAGCAGTGTTCACATTCCGTTCGCGTGGCCATCCAATTCGGCACGCAGCAGCTATTTGGTCAAAGCATTAGTATGGAAAGGGGTCACTTGGCCAGGCTCTAATTCAATTAACAAGTTGCCATTTTGATAGAACGCTAAGACAAAGCGCTGGACGGAATATGGTAGAAATCAAGGGCCAAATCATTGATTCAGTTGGAATTATGTCTGCGACTTGGCTGACACTCTTGTTCACGGCATGGCTTTTGGGCGAATGCCAGAGCAGTTTGCCGGATGAATTTGCTCCGCCGGCGACAAGTCACGAAGCCGGCAAAGTCAACAATGTCACGCTGACTCCGCCAGGACACAGCGTCGTCGCACAGGGGAACGCACAGGACTTCGACCGGGACTTGGACCAGGACCCACTGACACCACATGCGGCCCCATCGTCGCAGCGGAAACTCTCGAGAGGCAAGCGCTTTGTGGCCTTTCCCCAGGGTTCATCAGCATCGGTGAGTCAACGAACCCTCGAACAATGGGACAACATGCCGTCTTTATGCACAGGAAAAAAAAATAATAGGAATTAAAAAAAACCAATCCAAATGAATGCTCATGCAAACAAGATTGTGTCCAGTTGGAATCAACAATACTTAAATGCTACTATGCTAACTTATTTAAATTATGTGGCCGTGTTCCAGGGCGCTGTCTGTCTGACCACCGGTGTTATTGGCAACCCCAACCTGCTGTACCTTAGTTTGGGCATCAATTGGGGCGTTGCCTACGATTTGCCCAATGTCACCTGGGTGCTGCAGAATGCCCACGGGTGGACCACAAAGAAATCGGCCCAGGCGCAAATCAAGCGCAGACATCGACGTGAGCTCTATGGCCGCCTGGAGACAATGATAGACAGGTGAGTGGGCAGGGATTCATGGATCGGCATTGATGGGTCAAAGGCACTTGACCATCTCACGTCCATTTGGGTGTGAAAATAGAGGCAAAGTTGAGATTTCTTCGGCTCAAACTATTTGAAAGCGCCTTCAGAGCAGACAAAGAATATTTAAAATGTATTGTGTTTTATTGTGTTGGTCTTACCAAAGTGAATAAACTAATCATTAAGTTTATAAAACAAAACGATTTGGGGAGCACATTAAAGTTCACTTCACAAGTACAGGATAAGTTTAAGCAAATAATGAAAATAGTTTAATGTATCAAAGAAACTGGATAACTATAATTTAAATGTATCCTATCAGTAATAATAATTTATTAGCACAATTAAGAAACGTAAATCATCTCAGTCGCAGTCCTGAATTACTCGCATAAATTCGCGCTGATTAATGACTTTGGAGGCTTTTTATTTGCGAAACGCACTGTATGGCTCTCAACAGATGTATCCACCCACTCATATGTAGATACTTTGCATGGCTCAAGTGGCAGGACACCCTGCTCGTCGTCCTGTTTGCGCTGCCAAAATCAGCCAAGCCACTTGGCTTATCACGCACAATGCGACCAAAGAAACTTCGCACCCAAAGTGGTCGTTGTCCCTACCAGACCACGCCCACCCACCCACAACGCCCATATTACCGCCCTACTCTGCGATGCGTGCTCATGGCATAATAATAAAATGTTGGTATTTTATATTAGCATTTAAATTGGCTTTTTGTATGCTTCGGAAATAGTTTAATATCCGTAGAGGACCGTGCGTCTGAGTCGGGAGTCTGAAGTCTGCGGTTCCGGTAGCTTTAACTTGGAGCCAATGCGAAAAATGCATAGCAAATTAGGCCGTAATTGGGGCAGAGTTATGTGCCGGGTGGCCGTTAAACTATCTGCAATCTGTAAAATGCCTTATCAACGATCCGCACACCCACACACGCACACACACACACATCCGCACGTTGAGATACATTCGGTAATGGGCGTTGTCATGGTAATCAAAGGACTTGAGCCCCTTTTCGATACGACTTGAGTTTCTGCCTCAATTCCTGGGATCGACTAAGCTTCAAGTGGTCGTCAGAAAGTTACCATATTTGTCCTTCGACCGGCTGGCTGCCCCTTCCTTTTGCCATCCTCCGCAGGATTTTCCCCTGGCTTTGACCTTAGCTTCACGTGTCGGGAATTCGGTGACTTGTATCTCAAATGTGTGTTGTTGTCCTGTGTGCTATGTGTTCGCTCGTCTTGTGTTTCATGATTGTTTTCCCTCGATTGGTTTCGCTTTTCGATTGTCTGTTTTGCTTAGCGTCCCACAATTGATGCCCGGCAATTTTGCCCCTGACTTTTGGCATTGGCTCCTCTGGTTTACGACCGCCTCTCCCTCTAATGGGTCAGCTAAGCGCCTTCCCTGGCCTCAATTGCCTCTATCCGATATGTCGGGATATATATCCGCATATATACTATATATACATCTACACTCGCATGTGGCAATGGCACTGGAACTGGCACTGGCAGTGGGAGTCCTTGTGTATGCGATGTATGCCCTATGGGGTTAATGAAGTTGTTTGTTTGTTTGCTCGCCTGTCGTACTGGCCGCAGCATTCAAGTTGACAGCCGCCACTATTTCAGTGGAAGGGGAATTTGGCGTGAAGGGGAGGCTAAAAATTTATTCCCACTCCCAAGCTTAAAATCCCCTGGAAATTATAGTTTGTGGTGGAACACTCCTTTAAGCAGTTCATTGTGTGCCAGTTTGTGTGGTGGTCATTATTTAATCAGAGAAAAAGTTTATTTTATTTTGGCTTATTATTAAAAAAAACTTATGTTTAATCACACCAAGTTCCTTTCAACAGCATGATTTTGCACTTTACCCATACTCTATTCAGTCCAAACCAAGCTAGCCAGAGTCACCTGAATCACTCGAGGTGTGAACTAATATTGCACTGCACTTTCGCCGTGCAGCAGAGTTGGCAAATATGGACTTCATGGCCGTCCAGCCCATCGATCTCTGTCATCGCATCTTTGACTTTGCCCAGGCACTCCGACCTTTCGCCTGGCATCGACAGGTGGTGGTGGGCATGCAGTTGGATGGGAATGCAGGTGCAGGTGCGGGCGGGAGGTGCAGTTGCAAGTGTCGGCACAGGCAATTCAATTAAGTTGAATGCTGGAAGCTCTCCTCCGCCACCCATCGACCTTTTGGGCCGATGCCATGTTTATTGTAAACGTGACTGCAGCAAGTGTCTGAAGAGCATTCTAAACGTTAACGGACAATTGACACATTTGCACTTGGGCCAGTTTCCTTTGGCCCAGCCGATGCATTGTCTTGTCCCGAAGTGGAGTTTCCACTGCAGTTTGCAGTCTGCAGCTTTCAGTCGCCTGCTCGAGTGGCACGTGCCACGTTGCTTCTCTTTTCTGCCATGATTTACGCGCACCCCGCATTGTTTAATTATCGTTTAATTGTTGCAAAGTTTTTGATTTACGATTTAATTGCAACGACAAATGCCACGCCCACGCTCCCCGACGTCGCTGCCTCGTTTTTCCCGGGTAATGTCAGCCGTGATTTATGGTCACCGCCAACATTGATGACTATGATGGAACGTGCTGACGACTCTACCGCATCCACATCCACATTCGCCTCCTCGCCGGAGTCTCTGGTTACATCCTCGCATCTGTTGCACCGCCGGTGGCAGCGAGCGCTCAGTCGTCCGAAGCGCTATCTCAGCTTTCCCGAGGGCTCCTCGTTTTCCGTATGTGTCATGTCCCGAACAATCTCCTCCTGCAGTGAGTTCTCTTTTGTGACCGTCTCATTGATCAGGTGGCCGTCTGCTTCACCGTGGGCATTATCGGTAATCCGTATTATGGCTACAACAGTTTTGGCCTAAATTGGGGAGTGGCTTATGACCTGCCGAATACCACGTGGGTATTACAGCATCTGCACGGATTTGCCACGCATCCTGTGGCTCCAGCAGTCCTGCGTAGAAGGTCGAGAAGCGCCATCTACAGGCAGATCGAAGCAGTTGTAGATAAGTAAGGGGTATTTTCGGAATTATTGGTGTAGATCTTTCCGTGCATATGGCACATAACTAATGTTTTATTTTAATAGAAATCTAGCATTGAACTTTTTTTTGTAATTTTACTTTCCCATTTAGCATGGGCTATAATGGACGTGACTGCATCTTGAGAACCCTCTGCGAAAGTCGTCAATACTTCCAGCGCACCAAGATGAGCATGGTGGGCGAGATGCTTCGCACCATATTCAGGTAAGTTCCAAAAAATGCAATAATAATACTCGAAGTTCTCTAATATCCTCCTATATCCACAGCTTGCCAAAGCAGAGAATTTTCACACGGGAACTGCACGAGAATGCGGATATAGTGCACTACGATCAGGCATATCGGAATGCTCATACCGACGACTGCACCCAGTACAATTGTCATTTCTCTTTGCTGGAACTGGCATTTGGAAAATATACCACACCGCCGAAAAATTATTACGCCTAATAAATTTCCGATTCCTAAAAGTATTTCGCATCAAATTCCCTTTAAATTTCAACTTCGTATCGAGATGGGGGAACTGCGAAGGGAAGTGCAAAAGGGCACTTGTTGAGCCAGGTTAAAAAATGACAGTTCATGTATCTTCTGGCCAGCTGCAAGTTGGCATGCGACATCCCTCCTCCGCAGCCAAGTGGAATTGATGGTGTGCTGTGGGCCGACTCCAGCTGACTGATGTGGAAGTCGGTCTCCTGACACCTTCTGGTCCATCATTATCATCCTGCCAGTGGCAAACGAACCCCAATTGGAGTCAAATAAAAATACATTGGCCAAAGTTTCTTTGCTGCTGCTGGTTCGATTGAAATCAATCAAAAGAAAAGTTGGCATTGTCTTAGACAATGAGTGAAAATTAGGAGACCGGCTGACATATTTACGACTATTGGCCAAAAACAGCCATCATTTGGGCATCGAGAAATATGGGCTGTAATACATTTAGAGCGTAATAAAATCTGTCAGAATAGTAAATTGACAATTGGAGTTGGATGAAATGAGAAAATGAATGAAGACAGAAAAATAGCCAATTTATATATAATTTTAACTTTTTATCAACCTATAACGACAGCAATAACCTAGAAAAATATTTACTTATTTAAATGTAGTTACTACTACTAATTCTTGCTAATCTGGAGTTCATCCGCGGCCGTAAAAAATCATTTCCAGGTGTTCACACCTCATCCGCATGCTCCATGCTGGCCCCATTTGTAATGGTAAACGGGTAAATTGGGGACGTCAACAAGAAGCAGCTCAGCGAAAGATGGAAAGAAAAGTGTTAACAAGTAAACGTCATGTCCAGAACTAGAAACTAGAATTCCGAAGCAGGATGGAGTGGACAGAATGGATAGAACGGACAGAATGGACCGAATGGATAAAATGACCAAGACACGAGATGTCACCGAACCACACAGAGCAATAAATAAATAAGCAACGCCAGCAAGAACAAATTCATTGTTTGTTGTTTGTTTGTTTGCTTCTCTTTTTGGCTCTCGTATTTATGTCAGCCAGATTAAATATATCCGAGCTTATAACAGTAGCCCAGGGGAACTGGAACTGGACACAAGACCCAGACCCACGACGAACAATGTGAGCGAGGCAATTAAGCCAGGAAAAACGTCAGAAATTGAAGTAGTTTCAGGGCGAAAATCCCTAGCAGTTGAAAGTATTAATTAGTGAACATTTGGAAATTCAGCAACATGACTCACCTGTCAGCGTTGGCATTGCTGATGCTGCACTTGCTCCTGGTGGTGCCCATACCGGCGTCCAATCCGCCCGTCACTCAACCCCAACCCGTTGACAATTTCGAGGGGCTCAGTCCACTGTCCAAACATTTCGATAGCCACATGGTCAGTCCATCGACCAGCAATATTCCCAGCTCCGACTTTGATTCCGCATCCGGCAATTCCACAAGGATTCTGCGTCGCGGCAAGCGTTATCTTCAATTCAGCAAGGGATCACGTATGTCGGTGCGTATATGATGCATACTTGCATATGGTAGGTGTATGGTGTCCAGTTTTAATTGGCTCCCTTCGATGTCCTGCAGTGGCGTACCAACGGCAAGAACAATCTGTGGACAATCAACACTCTGTATGCCTACGGCTATGGCTTCCGTGCCAATTATCCCTTTCCATCCATCGAGGAGCAGAAGAAGGATAATGCCGTCTTTTTTCGCCTGTTCAAGAGGGACCTCTTCTCAAAACTGGAGACTGCTCTGGATGGGTACGTTTTCTATTGCCATTTCTATCTCTTTGCATTTTCAGTATACTACTAAACTATATTTTATAATTTATTAAATCTATTATCGTTTTTTCTTATAGACATGGCTTCGATGGTCGAGCTTGCATGCTGAAGTCGTTCTGCACTGCCATTAACGATGTGGATAATCCCAAGCAAAAGAGCGGAATGCTTTTCAAAATGCTTAAATTGATATTCCGGTAAGTCGATCATACGCTCCATTTTCCACGTGAGATGGACCCAGTTTGGCCTTTAATTAGCATTATAATCATAAGTCTATGAACAAAAAGAAACCTGTTTTGATTTGAGTTAAGAACAATCGTATGCTTTCCATTCCCCATTCTTTGCTGTTAGTTAGTTGAGTTCTTACATTGGTTACAATGGTCACGGTTCGCTTGGGTCTAGTTCTAACTTTTCTGACCCTGGTGGCAGGCCAAGATCAAAATTCCACTGCCATCCATAGTCGAGCCAAGCGATATTTGGATATTATAGAGACAACTCGTATATTTGTGGGTATATTTCAAGTTATAGTCAATACATATATTAACTCCCCCTTAAAGTTCCGCGTAAATGCCAAAAACAATGTGATCAAATCGCCGATTGTGTGGGCTCATGGCTATGGCTTTCGAGCCAATACGCCGGTGTTGGTCAAAAGGGAGAATAGACCCTTTCGCAGGGACACCTACGAGTTGCTCCACGAGCTGATTGATCGCAGTGGCCTGGATGGACGTGCGTGTGTCCTGAAGGCCTATTGCACCGCCCTGGCCGGGGATCATGGTCAGGGATTTTTGTTTAAGCTCTTGAAATACGTATTTACGTAAGTGCCTGACAGTCGTATGTGCATTAATGCGCCCAACCACACACTTTACTTAATTGCAGACTGGATGAGCACGACAAGCGGCATATGCCGCATCTGCGGGAGGAGAACTGCGAGCAAATCATGCACAGCCATTGTCCATTGAGTTTCGACAGCATATCCCCATACACCGATGATGTTTAGCACTAAGCAATTGGAAAAGAGAACAGATTGGCCAAATAAATATGAATAGATTTATAGAGATAATTTAAAAAATAAGTATGTTGCACTTGATGTTAAACTGACGACCCTTTTACGAATATAAATGTATTTTTCGAAACAGAAAACCTTCACTGAACATCTGGCAAATGACGGAACTGTAGATTGAACTGGTTTGTTTTTTTGAGCTACATAAAATAAACAAGACACAGATTGAATTGCACATCAAAACAAATAAATAGATCCAGAAAACTGACGGACTGATTGCCTAAAATAATAATACTGATAGTAATAAAAGCACTTCAAAGTGATTGAAGCCTGGGGTGATTAAATATTGAAGCTCGTACCATGGCACAATATACCACAATACGATTGTTAATTCAGCGCGTTTTTAATAAAAATTTAAAACTTCATTTCAACTTCATTTGAGTTATGTTTAATACCCTTTGACGGGGTATACATACAAAGGGGAAACTAAAACATAAAAAGTTTTAGTTTCAATGATTTAATATTCAAGTTTTACAAGTACTACTACATTTTTATATTCGTTATTAATATCCAAAATGTTGGACATTAAATAGCATTGCTATTTTCAAGATTTTCCAGATTTTTGTGGAGAGCCTTCTATAAGTGCTTGTGGCTGCTGATGATATTTATTTGGTGTTGGTGCCATTTGCAATTTATAATTAACTTGTGTGCCATTTGCAGGTTTTGGATGAGTGTTTCTGTTTTTCCGGCAGCCACTGATGCTGCGTGTGGCAATCAGCGACATGCATTTAATTGGCATTTTTATTAAACAGCTGAAAATGAGCAGTTGGGAAAAGGCAGCGAACAAAAAACCAAAAAAAAAAAAGGGATACCAAGGATTCGCTGGCCCTTGTTGACCTCGTTGCATGACAAAAGTGTTCCAGCTGTTTAATGTCATCAGCACGAAAATGCCGAGTGGTGTTAAAATGTTTGCGGCAGCCTTTGATGCACTTGCCACGCCCCCCAAGGAAAACCTGTCGCCCACCGCAGCGGCATTAAGAATTAACTTTAATTAAGTTGAAAAACATAAATTACATGCACGCGTACAAGGACATTAAATTGCAGTTGCGGGCGGGAGCACTCGAGTCAGAACTTTGCCACAAGGATACACGTATCGTAGATGGAGGAGTCCTCCACCCACCGGGACATTGACCGCAAAACTTTAAGAGTTTATTGGGCCACAACTTTGTCCCACTTAAGAAAAGGTGAAAAATACACATGTTGTTAAATGCACACGAAGCAGCGCGTTCCTTTCCCAGCCTTAATCAAGTATTAATTATCTTGGCGTGCGTTGAATTGCTGCATCAAGAGGTCAACTGGGCACTGGAAGTGACCTTACTCGATCCACACACATGCATCCTTAAAATCGGCCTAAGGAGCTTTAATCCATTTGTACGAAATAATTAGTATTCTATATTATTATTGAAAACTATAGAATTCAATCTTCAAATATTAAACATTTTAAGTATCTGCTTACCACACATCAAACTATTTATATTTTAAGTCTTCTGTAATCTTCTTAATGGCTTATTTGAAAAATGAAGGAATTTAATTTACTGAGAATTATTGGGAATTAATTCTTTGTAACTTTTTGCTAGCTTTGATGCTGTGTATTTTTCAATCACAATTAATTGCATAATAACCTGGAAATGCATGCAATTCTTATGGCAAGTGACAACTAATGGCGGGTACTAGTAAAAAAATAGTAACTGCTAAACCAACTTTAGTCAATGATCAGTAAGCAAATGAAATCACCATAAATATACATAGATTTAAAGCATTATTGACTGCTAACATTGTAAATAAAACGCCAATTTATTTGTATTCAAAATGCAATGCGTGAAATCCAATCCAATAAAAAATAACAATTTTTAATTGCCCCGAATTAAATCTGATAGCCTGGCACTTTGCAATTTTATTTAGTTCTCTTACTCGATCTGCCAATTATTTATTTATTTATTTTAATACAATTTGTGACCTTTTTACAATGCAAAGCACTTGCCAAATGAATGAAAGTCAATAAATTGTTGAAAAGATAAAAGCATTTTGCTGTTGCCCAAAATGCGAAATAATAAAAACTCGCTTGCTACTAAGCGCAAATAAATATTTTAATTGTCAGCATGAAAGCCATTTTAATTACTTAGGAAAATAGGCAATTTACAGCTAAACGGCTATTCGACATCCAAAATTAATATTACCCGACAGGTGTGGTAAGTTATTTCGGCCCCCCTACCATACAGATACAATGTTACGTGTCCGTGGGATTTTGGCCCAAAACAATATGGACGAGATTAGAGCCCAGCTCGGGTAATTTATTGGCCGTCAAGGACCTGCGAAATGCGCATCTGGTTTGCTGGACTGGCTCATTATGCATGCGAAAAGGGCTGACGTCTGGGTGGAAAAGCCCATTCAGTTGGCGCTGTTGCATTCATCTGCATGCCACACTCATTCATTCATTAATCGAACACGGAGGTGGAGTGACTGGCATGCAAATTGATTTGATGCGTTGTCAATTAAAATGTGCAATTAATTTCATTTGGTTTGCCTCACATTATCGAATATGTAATTGCTTGGTTGGGGCTATAGGGTACCGCACTCCCTGCTGGCTTTCTATCTATCCTACATGCCTATCCTTATAGATTGATGGAGGGGGAGGAATTTGAGATAGGGAATATGGACCCTGACAGCGGCTGCTAATGAGCTCAGTTAGCCAATTCAGTTTGTGGCCAGGATCGCGTGTGCGTATCTGTGTGTGTGTGTGTCTAAATTAAACCGTCTATGATACGGCAGAGAGCATGGCGTATACGCAATTAGTTAGTCAAACGCTGATTGCCGCGCTCTAGACAATGCCGGTCGAGCGAATAGCAACAGCTACAAAATACTATAAATGATTTATGACTTAATTAGTAGTACCAATAAATTAAATATTTTATAGTTTTTACTGCTATCTTAAAGCACTTCTATTTTATACGTTCCTATTCTTATGGTTGCCATTATAAAAACCAATATGCCTAGACCAGACTTAATTTTAAAATCCCAAGACTCTCAGCATCAGCGAATCACTCTCGCTGCCGCCTCCCCAAATTAGTTCAAGGATTAGTGCAATAAAACTAACGTGCCATGGATTTGCGCAGCCCTTTTGTTGACTTAGGGGAACTGGGGCAGAGATTCTGGGCAGGAGCAACACACAGGGGTGGCGATGGTGCAGAGCGGGCATGTCACAATTTCCCAATTAGCTACTCATTGAGATAAATTTCTTATGCAAATGATGACAAGGCCAAGACAGGCGCTGGAGTGGCATTGGCATCCAAAATCCCCCGATTAGCCCAGTTGGCTGGTTGGCTGGTAAAGCTGGCTGGGAAGGCTGGCTGGGGAGTTTGGGACTTTGAGTGGGGCAACTGCGCCGGTGGACAGCGACAGAGTGACATTGACTGACTCGCGATGACGAAGACGCAGCGGCACATCCTTTGGCTCACTCCTCCTCCTAATTGGCTGCTGACATTTGCCAGCTAACAACGGCAGAAACAGCAGCGGAAATTACAGAGAAAGAGCTGCTACTGAAATGGTAGCCAGAAGAGCAGCGTAAAGCTGAGTAAATTTGACATAATTAAAATGCTGAATCCAACAGCTGTACAGCAACAACCATAGCCATAGCCAGACAGCTCGAAAATATAAATAAAAGGTGTAGCGCACATTTTTGCTAATTTCTTTTGAGTGATTAAGCCAAGGTGCTAATTACATTAGCCAACTGTCCCATATTTTCAACTGAAATGGTAACAATCTCATGACGAAATAGGGTTCCCGTTAAGTTTCTGGCTGCAGAAGTTCATTGGACTTCACACTCAGGTGTGAAATAATTTCAAAGTCAGTGACTCCAAAGGAGGAGTGCTAAGCCATAGATCATGATTTAAAGTAGAACTTTCTTGAAGTTCATAATTCTGTACTTATCTGGTAGAACATTCAACAGTGCTATGGGCATCATTTGTTAAAGACCAGCATTTTTTAATCTAATTCAAGGACTCGGAATTCTTGGAGGCACTTTTTTTTCAGATGTCATCTGTGCCTTTGCATTTCCAAAATTTAATTATAACTTGAATTTGCTTAAGGCTCTACCTCGCATACAAATGCAAACTTGTTTTGTTTGCTATCTGGGTGCGATAAAATTCACTTGAGAGCATCGCCTAGAACTTTGTTTGGTCCCCCAAAGGATCCAAAAGGACGTGGCGCAAACAAATGCAAATTGCTCATACGCCGTGTGGACCAGAAGCCAACCAAAAACCAAACGAGAACGACACGGAGAGCAGAAATGGCGCTTATTAAAGTTTGACTTGTACTTTTGCATATTTTTTATCATTGTTTTTTTTTGTGAGTTTTTTTTTTTGTGCTATTTGGTCAGGGGGTGTGCGAGTGCAGCGGGGGGGCGAAGTAAAAGTTTCGGATAACAAAAATTAAGCATTGCCTTTTGCGTTCCATGATAATTGCGAACAATAGACGCAAACAGGAGGACGCATCCGAGGAGCAGGAAGGGGTGTGACCATGTTAATGCTTCCGCATTTGCGTTCAGCTGCAACATTGCACCGCCGCTTGAGCATGTGAATGTGCGTGAGTTCACTGGAAAAAATAATAAATACCATGGCCAATATATTGTATGTTTAATTGGCTAAACTTATCGGTAAAAGGCAATTATACTCAGTTAATGAGCTAAAAAGCATTAGATAATGCTCTACTAAATATTTCAAAAGATTCACCACTCACTCATCATCAATGATTCTTTAGTGAAATGTAATATTTTAATTAATTTTCTCCGCGTGTGTGTTCCGTGTGTGTGTATGCCCGCACACATGGAGAAGTTTGTGTGCCAGCGACATTCACGCCTCGCTGCACTTTTTACATGCTGCATGTTGCCTGCGGGCATTAAGTGTGATTTTATGCGATTTGTACCAGGCAAACACCCGTTCAGCGCCGCCCCCTAAGCCGCCCACATCCTGTCCCGCCCCCTAATCCGCACATCCTCCTCCCCTCCCACCATGCGATGCCACTGGCATGGGGAAAAAACCGCAGAAGCAGCAGAACCTTTCCACCCTCCGCACATCTTTGCTAATTTACATTTGACAAATGTTTTGCATGCTGCAAAATTTTTGCCACTGCTGCGACACTGCTGCTGTTCGTTAGTGCGAGGAGCGCCTGTACCTCGGCCACCCGCCCGTCCTTGCCCCTCGGTGTTTTGCTAGCTGCATTTGTTTTCATTTGGTTTCTCTGCTGACATTGTTTACAGTTCAACTTGGTTGGAAATTAGTAAAAATCTCACACGAGCACCAGCCACAAAAATAAAAAAAAAAAAAACAGAGACAATAAAAATACCAGCATCTCGAAATCGAAAAGACAAATGCAAAGGAGCACACAGCATGAATTTCGAGAAACTAATTTAAAATAATGTTTCTTAAAATAACATAATGTAATGTAATGTAATAAATAATGTGCACTAGAAACCATTAAATGAACTAGTTTATGAAGCGAAAAGCCTCTAAAATAATATTAAATACATAGAAGTGGGTTTCTTGCTTCAAGAGATTTTCAACCTAATTATTTTTTATTCTACTTAGATAGTTATCCTGGCCATTTGAATGAGTTTATTCCAGAACGCCTTGCTGCAGTCACTGTAAGTTTTCCGGCAATTGGCACCAGCTTTTCCGGCATTCCGGGCATGCAGATACTTTTCAGGCACATTATCCAGGGATGGACTGTTAAATGGTTAAAGATAACAAGTGCTACATTTTGCTTAAGCATTTTAAAGGTACTGAAAACTAGACTTACACCAGCACTGCATTCAGTATCTCGCCAAAAATGCTGTTGTGCATAAAGGGGCGTTGGGATATCTCACAGATACATTTGAGCAGGCAGGCACCTGCATTCCGATCTCCGAGCCTGCAACACGAATAAACCAGTAAAAGGCGATGACAGATGAGCCATCAAATACACACCGCTCCAATCCCGTCTCCACAACATCGTACAGCCAAACTCGGGTCTCGTCCTGGAAAACCCTGCTCCGGATGCCTTTCCTCCACTCCCTGGCGGTGGACAGAAATGTCGAGGTGTTCCAGAAACTCCACCAGTAAATTGGGACAGGCGATGGCACGTATTGCGCCTGGTAGTTGACGAATCCCCAAACCGACTGCACGGTATCCGCCTGCTTGATGGGAAACGCCAAGCCAGCGACAATCTGGGGGAGAACAATTAGGAGCCGGAATGCCAAAGTTGGATCGATGGTCAACCTTGTTTGTGCCCTGACCATTGAAAATGGCCAAGCGTTTGGTGCGACTGAGACTGAGCCCAGGGCTAGCATTTCTATCATTCCCATCTCCTGCAGCACTCGCAGCTAGGACGAACAGCAGCAGGACGGAGGAAGAATTCGGCTGGAACTGTTTGCCACTGGAGTGCATGGTCAACTAATTTTGCAGCCGGTGCAACTTGCGGCAGCATTGGGAAACTCAGCTCTTAGTTTGCCAAAGAAATTGACAGACGGGGAATTCGCAAAGTTAACAGAAAACTGCCATTATACACTGAAGAAATAAGTTTGACGAATCATTGAACTGTAAAATGTCCAATTAAATTGCATCTTAAGCGAGATCTTACCAAAACCACAAAAGTTACAAAAACCACAATTCATATGAATATTTGAACCTGAAGATAATGGTCTATTTAAGTTATTACATTCTACTAAAACGAATGGACAAAATGAATACTGAGCATCGAAACCGCAACTGAAGCTGTGGCCATTCCAACTATCTGAAACACTTACTTCGATACGCAATGACTCCTTAAACCATCTGCCCTTCATCCAGATCCACTTCTCCGTGACTGGAATGGCATTGTACGTATGCTAGGATTCAATGGCCTTTCGGATGTGTAGACTCTGTCCCAGAAAGAATCCTCTCTTGGCACCTGGTTTTGGTTGAAAGCTCATGGCTCTTTGCCCTTCCTTCATGGGTGTTCCTGGTTGTTTATCAGTTTATATCATAAAACCATTAAGATTTTTATTTATCAATTCGCATTAAATAATAGTGTATTTAAGGTTTTTACCCATGAATTAATTAAAAACCTTGCCATAACATTAATATTGGGTTTGGATAACAAGAGGTAAAATAAAATAGAGCAGTTAATGTGAAAATTAAAAAGCACTCAATCAAGCTGAGTATTTCGCCGAATGCGTTAAACGTTTAATCCATCCGAAAGCAGTAGTGATTAAAATATTTTAAATACTAACTATGCGCTACTGTTTTTTTTTTTTTTTTTTGACTGGCTTGTCACTTTAAAGATTATTTATTGCGGTGGCTAGCGCGGCATTGTTAGCGCGAAAAAAAACCAGCAATCACTAACCAAATATAGTAATTAAACAATCTGTTGTCGGGCAATTTGACAATGTACGAAATGAATAGAGTGAAAAATCGAGGAATTAGTATTTCAGCTGCAGGCAATTTCAATTGGGAGATGGAATGCAAATGGATGGGGCTATTTAGCACCTTCTAAAGAGCACTTGGCATGGCACAGAATCGAGTTAACGACACTCAATTGGGTGCTAATTGTACAATTAAACTTGGCCAAACCAAACTGGACCAAAATCGTTGGACGGAATGCGCGCGGCATCAGTTTCAGTAGCAGTTCGAGTTCGATTCGGACAGCTAATGGCATCAACATATCGTAAAATAAAAAGTTTAGGCCCGGCCAAAATCGCTCCCAATCGAGAAACCAATTCGCCCCTAATGGTAATTATCTGCTTCATAAATTCGCGTTCAATTCCGACCGGAGTTTTGGCCCCTCGAAAATGGCAGTGTTTTAATTGTGCAGCCCGATCGGAACGGATTCAAACTGGACCAGCGAGAATCGACCATTGGCCGGCCATTGGATATTGGACATCTCTTGCGCTTCGAATATTGTCGAAAATTGCATTAATTTAACGCATGATTGGCAGTGCCGGCAAATGGAAGCGTCACAGCTAAAGTGAAATTATGCAAATTTCGTCGCCGCTTTTTTCGATTCGAGTGCCCAGGCACGCAGCAATCGGAATGTTCGATTGCTCAATTACACTAGTGAACAAAACTGGGACGCCACTCTTGAGAATAAAAAAATAGGCATAAAATTGATTGGTGCCCTAAAATAGAGCTACATGATGCTCGTTTAAGAGATACTTCGATAGGTTTCAAAAATGTTAACAAACATTAATATAAGAATCCATTCTATTAGTTTACAAATATCACTTATAAAATGTGAATATATTTCAGAGATTAATACTTACTTAATACTTTACAACTCTCCATCAAAAATACTTTCATTAGAACTCCATTTTGGCTGCTAAGTGTTGACCAAGTGACTTTTGCTGGTTTCCATTAAGGACAAATGGGGAAAACAATCAAAGTAATTGGATGTGCTGGAGTCGGCACTCTGCTCATATTGCTGCTGCCTCTTTGCCTGATCCAAAATTATAGTGCACCAAGTGGTAATGGTCACTCGAATGTCTCGCACACAGTGGTCATCACACCTGCTCCTGCTCCCGCTGGCCCACTTGAATCTGGAAGGGATGCGATGTTGCGACTGCATCGCCAGAAACGCTACCTGCTCTTCCCCGAGGGCTCGTCCTTTCAGCTGGTGTTCGACATCATCATACCCATCATAGACTACACCAACTACGCCATCCTGGGCATCACCTGCTCCGTGGCCTGGGAGCTGCCCAGTAAGCCGCCCAGCGAGCTGATTGAAAACGTGCTCACGCGCATCAACGACGGCACCATCGGCACTGTCCGCCGGAACGGCAGCGTACCCGATCCAGAACCTGACCCTCCATCCCAGCCCCTAACCCACTCGCAGAACCTGGAACTGGACAATCGAGGAGCAGACACGGCTAATTGGCAGGCAGTGCACGCACCGCCGGCGAATCCACCGGCATATGCGGCCAATGAGCATGACTCCCACTCGTATTACACGAATATCCAGCGCATCCCGGCCGCTTACCCATATGCAAATGCAAATGCGAATGCGGATGCAAATGCAAATGGACAGCAGAGCCAGGCGGCGATTCCTGCTAATTGGCATGCGCGACAGTCGCCCGCTGAGTGGCAGCAAAGGGTGAAGACGACGGGCGCTGACAACTGGTGGACACGAAATGGACAGCGAGTGCAGCAGAACTGGCGAGAAAAACAGCGCATATGGGGCCCCTCGAAGTGGGAGTAAGTAAACCTAAAAAATATACATATTTAAGTTAAAATATTATTTTAAAAATAATATTTCGCAGCTATGCCTACTCCCAGCGACCCCGAGAAGTGCTACGAGCACCACCCAAACATCACATATATCCCGTTTTCGCTCGGCGGAGGAGGCGACGCAGTCTTGATCAGGATGCCCACTTCGAGCGACTCCACCTGCAGCAGCATCTCAGCTCGAGGCAGCTGCTCTTTGGCAAAATCGAACGCCTGTACAAGTCGTGAGTTTAAGACGCCTACTATAAATTATTTCGCTCAGTGGTGTAATAAACGTGTAATCCTCCAGGCGACGACTAAATGGTACCTCCTGTGTGCTCCGCGCACTCTGCGAGTCCTCCCAAAGGCAACAGCATGTCCTTCGAGGGACGAATGCGGTCAGGCCACAAAGCTTTATAATGGAAATACTCTCGGCCATCTTTCAATTGCCCAGCAGCGATGACGTGGAGGAGCTGGAGGAACTTGAGCTAATGATTTCCCCTAATTATCTGGAGGCACATCGGCAGAAGGGCAACTGTCGGCAAATCTACGGTGACTGTAATCACACGTTCTGGTTGGATTGAACATAAAAACACAATAAAAGTCTGGGAATTATGTGAATGCTGCTATTGAGTTTTAATCAATATTATATGTACAAAAATTAATGGGCACTACAGTAGAAATCAGTGTTTGAATAACTTTGGGGATTAACGAGCTATTTAATATATCTTATAGTTTGTATTGACAACCCACCCAGAAAGCTAGTCGGATATTGTAAAGAAAAGATTGCACAAAAGTCATTTGGAAGTTTCTTCACTTGCAGCTAAAAGCATCTCCCGAGTCGAAGGCGAGCATTTGAGTTTATCACCGGAAAAACGGAGGCTAGTGATCACATTACTTCAACTTCCACTCTGCAGCACTATCGGAATAAGATGGAAGTGTGCTACTTTCGGGATGGAACGAATAAACCAAAAGTTGGGAGCGTGAAAAAGTAATTTGAACCTCTAAATAGACCAATGAGCACACGGAGCAAAAGGCGATGGCAATGGAAGCAGCTCTGCAAGACAAACTACTTGGCAAAGCACAAAAGACGAAAAGTGTGAAAACTAATGAAAGACAAAGGAGGAGGGCAAAAGAAATTTAACGAGCGGAGCTCAAACTCAAACTGGAAACTTTCTGGAGGGAAAGCTGCTTGGCCACCACCACTACTCACAATTAACAGCCAACTTTTGGCCAAGAACGCTTCTGTTGCTGCCTCTCTTTGTCGGTTTGGGCCAGCATCGCGATACTTGGCCAACAGTTGCCGCATGGACAACGCTTCGACAGCAGGTTGAAAAAATGTCGACACGGAAAAAGATGGGGAGCTGCTCCAATGCCATCGAGAAGGGAAATTCCCCGATAGGTAATTGCTGGCCGACCATCCTGACGCTTCTCATCGTGGCCAACTTGGTCGACGCACTGAAGACCGGGGAATCCATCCAGTTGGCAACCGGGAGCCAGCCATCACTGAGCATAAACAATGCGGACGACAGCAGCCTGGAGCAGCTCATCGAGATGAGGCTGAATGAGTCTGCGTCCGCATCCTACCAGAACAACCAGTCAGCCAGCCAGGAGCTGTTGTCCCGGAAACGACGTTATTTGGTATTTCCGGAAGGCAGCTCCTTTCAGATGGGTAAGTCCTCAGTCACGGGACAGTGACGCAGTTAAAGGGCATTTTACATTGAATAGGGGGTGTCGCAATTGCAGTATAAAAATAAATCTCAATCTTTATAAATCTAAAATATTTACAAAGATTGTGACTTTAAACCTTGTCTATTATTACCCCTAACTATGCCACTGTGCCACATAATGCAAATCACATGCCTCAATTACCCCTCCCTCTTCATCCGTTTAGTGTACGATGAGATTGTGGGAGTGGTGGACCACACGAACTACTTGATTCTGGGCATTACGGTGGCCCTGGCCTGGGAGCTGCCCAGCAAGCCGCCCAGCGAGGAGCTGGACGATCTGCTGACCAAGTTGGAGGACGGCACAATAGACATCAGTCGCAACGACACAGTGTCGAACATAACCTATGTGGATGTGGATGCAGATGCCACGACGACCACGACGAGCAGGCCGGCGGACTACAAGCCCAACTACATCAATTTGTCGAGTTACGGCTCCTCCTCCTCCTCCTCCTCCTCGAGTGGCAGCAACTCCTACTACAGCCTTTCGCCCGTTTTCCGCCCTCCGATGCATCCGTCGCATCGATATGCGGATAGTTATTACTCCTCACGTCCAAAGGGGGGCAGGCGGAAGGACAATCACTATTACTACAGTCGGCCCGGGGTCAGCTCCAGCTCCAGCAATCCATTCGCCAAGTGGACGAGACCCTACTCTCACGCCCAGAACTCACGCTATCCCTACTGGGCTTTAAACTCAAGGTAAAACTATTGTACATACTTAGGAGGTTATTAATCTTCATCCTTCTAAAAGGTTAGCTTTAGTATTCAGTCCTTTATAGTTTTACCTTATGCATGTTCATATTTTAATTAATTATCTATTTCATTTGCAGACTCAAAGATAGATACTACGGCTACAAAAGTCAACAGGCAGCACCGCCAGCGGCGCAGCGACGACAGGACAGTACCACCACCACCAGCGCACCCACCACCAGTCGACCCACTCGAAGGCCAGCTCCTCGACATCATCGCATATATCCGGTGTTTGGCAAGCGCAGCATTCCGGATGCAGCCAATCCACATAAACGCCAGCGACGCAGTGGAGTGGCCACTGAGCATGAGGACAAGATGAGCCGCCTGGAGCAACTCCAGATCAAGCACCATCGCAGAAGCAGACAGTCCTTGTACGAGCGAATCGAGAAGTATCTGGACAAGTAAGTAGGACTCTAAGTAAGGCATCGGTCCTTCTAGATGTACTCTTTCTTCTTCTTCTATTTCATTGAGATACCTTAAAGTTCAGATACAAGTTTTAGGTAGACTCATCAGGGATTTTAGTTGAGAAGTACTTATCCACTAATTAGCGTGCTAAACGACATTCTCCTTCCACAGACGAGGTCACCATGGCCACCACTGCGTATTGCGAACCCTCTGCGAAACGGGCCAGAAATCGACGGAGCATGAGCCCGGCACCTTCGTGGGCGAACTAATGCGTGCAGTGTTCACCCTTCCGGAAGCCATGGACAACGAACCGGTTGCCTATCGCGACTCCCACTACGACAAGGCCCACGCATCCAAGGCGGACTGTGCCGTCCTCTATCCGGAGTGCAAGCAGTCCATGTGGCAGGCCCAGTTCATACAATAAACACCCAATCCCCAAGCCAGCTTTAAGTTGCCTTTATTCAGTTCCACTTTCCATCCATTAGCCAGGCCAGTAAGTTTAGCTTACACGAGTCGCGAAACTGACGGTCGCAGTCGTCCGCATCCATTTGCATTATCCGGGAATAGTCATCCTCTACACCGGATGCGGTTGGTAGTCTAAGGTGGTTAATATGCAAATATTAGTCTAGCTGATATTACATAATCTCATTAAACATACGTAAACACAAGTCTCACAATATCCTGAATCATCGAATATCCACGAGGCAGAAGCAGGCGCTTGCTATCACAGATGGCTCTCAAAACACAGGCTTTAGCATCGATGCCCAAACTAAAGTATTATAAAGAAGTTATTTACCATAGATTAAGCATTAGACTCATCCTTACAGCTTACTGAAACCATCAAAGTGCTCAAAGAGCTGCCTGCGATCGCGATGTCCGTTGTAATGCCGCATATCCTTGAGATGCTCCAATTCACGATAGTGAGCTACTTCATGCGGTGTCATGTCGGGATCGTACGGATCATAAAGCGGCTGAGACCGCACATCCTCATAGGGTTCCACCTCGGGATCATAATACTCGCCATCCGCAGATCTATACCAGCGTTTTGACCACTTCGGCGACTGCGTGGTCCACTTGCTCCATCTGCCAGGTTGACTGTACTTCTCGTAGTTGTGATTCGCTGGCGACCAGTTCTCGTAACGGTTACCATATTTGGACCAATGTGTCCACTTGGCAGGGTCTACGTAGGATGGCTTTTGTGGCCTCACATCGATGCGTTGGTGTAGTTTCATTGGCATGGGTTTCTTTAGAGGGGTGGCCTTAAACCTCCAGTTTGTTCCGGGTATCCAAACATAGGTGGGTTCCGTAGTTGTCTTTGGTTTCACCGTGGTCGTTGTTCTCTGACGATAACGCTTTGGATAGACATCTTCGCGTTTCGAGGGAACGGGATAATAACAAGCCTGCTCTATATTCATATTCACTCCCTTGGGATAAGCAGAGATTAGACCTTTACTCAGCTGCCCGGTAAACTTCAAATTTGATCCTGGAGGAAATAGCACGAAACGCTTTCGACGGGAAAAGACTCTATCAAGCACATGCTTCAACTCCGTGTGGTTTGAATCCACTTGGCCTAAAGTCAAGTGGATAAGTTCGAAGCTAAAGAGGATCAACAAATCGACACGCATTTCTGAAGACTACTGATTGAGATATTCAAAGTGAAGACAACCAAGTACCAATTTCAAGGTACTGTTTACCATTGTAATCGAGTGTACTGAGGTGTTAATTGCACATTCAACAATTGAAGAACTTAATTTGAGAAATCTTGGTCAAAATACGTGACTGATAAATAAGTTTTACTTTATTCAAGTCTGCCACTCAACAGCCAAATTAATAAATTCATATTACACTTAGACTTTAACTCCGCTGCACATTCATCGGCATCTTTGTCCATTAGGCGACTATATTCATCTTCCAACCCATCCAAACGGGGCAGACTTTTAAAAAAAAATTAAAAAAAATATTTTATTTTAAATAAAGAGGATTTAAACTTACGTGAAAACCACTCGCAACATGTCCTGCAACATGGAATAACCAGGTGGCAGCAGTAATCTCTTGCTATCACAGATGCTGCGCAAAATGCAAGACTTGACATCAATGCCAATCCTTAAAGAGTTGCAAGATCATCAGATAAATTAAAAAAAAAAAAACTATAAGTACGCACAATGAACTGAGCTTGGTGAACCGATCAAACAGTGATCTGCGATCGCGATGGCCGTGGTAATGTTGCGATTGCCATGCTCCACTGTACTTGTTCTGATTCCATTTGGATTCCCACTTTGGGGAAGGAGTGGTCCATTTCGACCACTTTGCCTTGTTTGAGTCCCCTTCCTTCCATTGGTAAGTGTCCCATTTTAGTTTCTGATTCCAATTTTGCCACTTATAAGGATTAGCATAGCTATCATCATCGATGCGATGAGTTTTCGGTGGTGGTTGTCTCCATTTGGGTTTGGGCAAAGTCTGAGCCTTAAAACGCCAATCAGTGCCGGGTATATAGACAATGGTTTCGGGCAGCTTTTCCGGTTTTTTAGTCGTGGTCTTGGGTCTAAACTTCTTGGGATAAATATCCTCTACAGCTCCGGGTATTGGAAAGTAGACAGCCTCTTCCAAAACGAAAGATATACCTTTGGGATAGGCCGCTAGAAGTCCAGTAGCAAAGGAGCAAGTGAACTTTACAAACGATCCCGGCGGAAACAAGACAGCTCTTTTTCGTCGCGAAAAAACTCTGGGCACTACATCTTTAAGTTCCTTTTTATTTGATTTTCCCTGATATGCTACCAAACTTGGCCCAAAAGCGGTATACAGCACCAACAAGATAAAGATCTTGGCTCGTAGCATCTTAGCCAACTGAAAAGCCTAAATTATGGATGCTGCCCAAAGAGGCCAGTTATTCTGGCAGTGCCAACCGATTGCCCAAATATTTACTCACAGCTGATTGACGTCTTGATATATTTACGATGATCATGTATCCATTAACCCACCGACCCAATTTGTCCATTAATTTTGGGAATCGCTTGTTTGTAGATCGATCAGTTCCCCATCAAATCTCAAGACGAATGGTTCCCAAAATGAAACCAAATTGGCTAACTACGTGTATCCTAGTTATTTTTCTGATTCATCAATCGAGTTCTCTGCTATGGCCAGCATCTTCTAATTTGGGTGTATGTAAAGTTTGGTCACATCTGGGCTATGAAATTAACTAAATTACTTGTAGCTAACACTTTCAGTGTCCACACCCATTGCTGAACTCTATCCAGAACGTCGTATTCTGATCGATTGGTGCTTCGCCATCTCCTACAACTATCCCTATAACCTGACTGAGTTTTATAGCATACCCATCTGGCCAGGATTTGCCAACTACAAAGCGAAGCGAGAAGTTCCCCAACTGGAAATGACGGATGAGAATTTCTATACGAAATATGGACATGATAATGGCAATGGTATGCATCCCAAGGATTTTTCGGCTGGAGAACTCTATGCCTTCCTTGAGGATACTTTAACGGGATATGGATTCCATGAGACGTGCTTGCTAAGAAGTGTTTGCGAGTTGGCACAACACCCTTTCGATGACAGCCATCAGCACTTGCTAAGCGATATAGTGACCTTCGTTTTGAGGTATGAATAGTTTAAGATCTCAATTGTTTAAGTTAATTTAATTTATAATCCATTTCTTTAGCCCCTCCCAACACGAAGGTTTTCGTGATGACGAAGACGTATACAGAAAGGCCTACGAACTGGCCGAGCAAGATGGATTCCTGGGTCGGGATTGCTTGAGATTATATTCTCACTGCAAACACGATATATTACAGCTGATGAGTCAAGTTATATTTCACTAGAACTAATAAAAGATCTGGAAATGGGCCTACATGTAAATTGCAATGTCTGTGCGTTTCATTAGCAGGCACTAATTAAAGCAGTGCGTTGAGTTGTCAAGAAATCGATGGTCATTCCCGCTGTGATGGTCACCAGATTAGAATGTATATCACTGGCGTCCACTTCATGGGAGCTCTGCTGTCGCTGTGGAGCATTCTCAGACCCATCCTGGCTGAGCTCCCTCTGCTCTTTCCCGCATCATCTGTTTACCAGATCACGTCATCGCTGTCGGTACCTGTGGTCATTCCGGATCGCAAACTCTTCTGGGATTGGGGTCTCCAGATGAACTACGCCCTGCCGGCTGAACCATCCTCCTTCTACGCAGCCACCATTTGGCCAGATGAGTTTTCTCGGCGCAGAAAGCGTCAATTGTGGAATGAGACCGCAAAGTATCTGCCAGAAGGTGTGTCCACAATGCATCCGAGTGACTTTACAGCCGGAGAGCTGTACGAGAGCCTGGAGAATATGCTCATCCAGTATGGCTTCGATGAGTCCTGCCTGCTGCGCAGTGTTTGTGAATTGGCGCGACATCCTTTCAAGGATGTGGAAAACAATATGCTCACCGCCCTGCTGACTTTTACCCTGACGTAGGTAAAAATCATATTTTGTCATAGATTTTCTTATAACTTTCAATTGCAGACCCTCTTTGCATGAGGCTTTCGCACCTGGGGAAAACGTTTACCGGGAAGTTTACGAACATGCCGAACAACAAGGATTCCTTGGAATGGATTGTGGCCATCTGTATTCCAACTGCCCCGTGGACTTTCTCAGTGGCATCAGCAGCCTGTTAAGCTAGCAGTGTTTACCTGATCCATTAAACTGATTGTGGACAACTAGTTGGCCTAGAGGCATAATAATTTAGGAAAGCATTTTCAATTCAATGAAGCTTAATTGTAAACTGCAACTGTGTGCCAGTGAAGAAATAATCTAGACCAATTAAATAGACGACAATTTTATGGCTAAGATATTTATTTCATCTGACCAGTCGGGTGGCTAGGTTTATGATATCTGCTTGACAACTCGGATATGATAGATGACACTGACCACCGAGAAATCCAATTTGCTCGGCTTTTTCGTATTTATCACGATAATGCTGCTCGTCATCGGCGAATCCCTCGTGTTGAGATGGTCTGCAATTAAAAACAGAAAATTCCGAATAAATATATATAATGGATATAACAAAATCTTCTTCAGAATATTTATATTTACAAAAAAGAAAAAGAATAATGAATTAACAAATTCAAGCTTTCAACGTTTGAAACTTACGTGAGCAGGAAGGTTATAACTTGGGTGACCATTCCATAGAAGTGGTCCTCAGCGAAAGGATGCAGGGCCAGTTCGCAGACACTGCGGAGCAGACAGGATCTATGGAAACCATAGGTCTCGAGCATGTTTTCTATTCCCTTGTACAATTGACCGGCTGTAAAATCAGCGGGATGCATGCCGCCCTCCAGATCATACTGCTGCAGATTAGCATCCAGGCTGTGGTCCAACTGGCGCTTTTGCCTTCGGGACAGCTCATCTGCCCAGATGGTGGCATTGTAGAAGGCGGACACCGTGGGCGGCAGGTTGTAATTCATCTGGAAGCCCATGTCCATGAAGACTTTGGTGCGGGTGTTGAGGTCGGCGGGAATGGATATGGATGAGGTCAGCTGGAGCACCGTTGAGGTGGGAAAAAGCAGAAGTCCATAAATGGGTCGTATCAGGGTGATCAGCAGCAGGCTGACCTGGCCGAGATCTCCGACGTTCTGCAGCTTTGAGCGATACATGGCGATGTGATCCACCTGGGAATCATGCAACGAGCCACCCGAAATCCAGACCACTTCATTGTCTATTTGGGGATTAATTAAGGCGAGCTGTGAATGAGCGGATCAACGACCAGAGCCAGATGCGTGAATAGCAATTAGAATGGTCCACAAAACACCTCAGAAAGTGGAGCGCATGCTCCATCATTAAGATCCAAGTGACAGCGTGATCTGGCCAATCAAGAGACATCTTCGGCTGGCTCCGTTTTCCTCCACAAGAACGTTTCATTACCCAAAGATCTTTACACACAGAAAATAATTCAGATTGGATCTAAATATAATACATATACCTTCATTATAAGTTGAAGACATATTTTAATTAATAAGTATGAAATTTAAAATACTTCCTTATAATTATTTAATAAGTGCAACAATCAACAAGAATTTAGTTAAATTTATTTTTTCTCTGTGTATTCTTTCCAATCTGAATTTGTCAATTTCTTAGGCAAACACATATGGCGTTCTTTGTGTATCGTGGCTGAGATCCAAGTTTAAACAAAGATCGATTAGTTAGCATTGCACTAGAACACAAACAAGATGGTCCACAGAGTTCTGACCTGGCTTTTGTTTCTCCTCAGTTTGCTATTCACCATTGACTTGGTGCTGAGCTTCACAAAGAACATTTACACCTCAGACGAGAGTTTTTTAAGGATTAGCAGAAGTATAAACCATCCAGATGAGAGCGATAACAGCAGTCTTACCTCCTTGAGTCGCTCCAAGCGTGTGGCCATCTACAATGGCCAGGGCGTTGTCAAGGTGGGATTACAACATGGTAGATTTGGCACATCTCTAACCATTCCACTTATCCTACCGCCTACTTGCAGTTAGTACCTAGCCTGGCGTATCCTGTGAAGCAGACCGACAAGGAGCAGTCCTTTTGGTGGTTCTTCAACTTGCAAGGCCAGTGGATACCCACCACCATTCCCCTCTACTGGTGGAGCTTTTGGAACACCACCGCTTTTGTGTCTACTGCTCGCGAGTGGCGCAAGGACATGCAGGCAAAAGTCCTGCACGACGAGGCGCGCACATGGGTCTACAATGCCATCGAAGTAGGCATGGAGCAGTGAGTATAACTTTAGGGATTAGCTACCTATTTTTTAATCCCCCTCTTTGTCTGCAGACTAGATGGTGCTTACGGCGGAGTTTGCCTGCTCAGAAGCATATGCGAAATCTCGCAGAAACCCTTTCAGAACAGCAACATCTTCAGTGAGATCGTAAACGCAGTACTGGTGTATGTGACATTTTACTTGGAATGGTTGAGTTATGAATTGTAATTATAAATGAATTTCCAGACCCACCCTGGACAATGTGGCCAGTAAGTATTTACATGCCCGTGACGCAGGACGTGGAGGTGCCGACTGCGAGCGAACCTATAGTGACTGCAATCCGCTGCTCTGGAGCCTCGTGACAAATATGGCCAAGAATCCGTTTCAGTGATCACACATCCTGCATCCGTGCTGGCACTCAGGGCAAACATTTTAATCTCCTCATACAAATAAAAAATGTATATGCTGTAGAATCGTAAAAGCGCTTTATATAATCAGGGCCACGGCTCTACTTCTTGGCAATGGCTCGTCGTCGGAACTCGGCCCAAATCTCACAGAGCAGCGGTTTCGCCAGACAATTGCACTCCTTCAGTGGCGGGGCATCGGGCTTGAGACGTCGGCACTCGGAGAAAGATGGATATGGCGTCCGGGGCTTCACACACGGCAGGGGTCCTCGTTCCCTTCTGCATGAGGGTGGTCGGCGACCATCGCGATGGCAGCGACGGGCCAGACGGGGACACAGATCCTCCGACGGATCCGGACAAGGCTGCGGGCAGGCGGTCGATGGCTTCGCCGATGGCTTTCGCCGCTTGATAGGAGCCGGCTTAGCCTTGGCGAAACAGCAAATCTTCTTGGGCTTAATCTGGATGGGAGGGCAGGCCACCCATGTCTGCCAGTACTTCCGCTTGGCCTTGTCCGACTCGACGTAGTAGATATCGTCGAAGCGCGGATTGAACGGACAGGCGGTGTCGTCGGGATCACAGAATGGGTTCAGCCACATGGACTGTGCCTTGACCATCTTCCTCTTCTTCTTGGGCGGAGCCTGCAGATTGGGTTTGCCGCAGGGGAACTTGGTCAACACCTTCGGGCACCGGCTCGGCCCCTTCTTTTCACAACCGGATGCAAATCGCACACAGCTGTTAACCGCACCAAAAATTGGACGGAACAGTACTCGGGAGGGATTAACACTCAGTGCCATTTTTGAGCTCTGGAATTTTGAATTTTTAACCGAAATATATTTTCCAAAAGGTTTGGGCCGGAAATTTAGATGGAATTTTGCGAACACGAAACTGGGAGGCTAGAGACCTATCCAGCTCGAGAACGGAATGAGAACTGATGACTCTGGGTTATCCGAAATCACAGTACAACGACTTGGGGCGGAAGTTCGATTCTCGGCTCACTATGTTTACAATTTTGCACCACTTTGGGTAAGGAAGTCTAGAACATTGTAGGGACAACTTGGGGCGTAGAATCGGGCACAGTCCTGGTTATCCATGCGATGCCTGTACTTATCATCGGCCACCTCTTCGGGAACTCTGAAGTATAGTTTATTATGGTTTTAATGGCATTATATATGACAATGAATTATTTTACTTACGTCAGCACAATTCGCATTAGATCCTCCATGAGGAATCCCTGATCTTGACCTGCATTTAACTTGGCCCTTAGTTCACACATGGCTCTCTTGATACAAGACCTTAGGTCCAACTGAAAACTATTAATAGGTTCTTTTAAATTATTCTGTGGATCACTTAAGACTTACACTTTTCCCATGGCCTCGAGTTGATCGAAAATCTCTCTGCGTTCTCTGTATCCACGATGTAACTTCCAACTAGGCACTTGATCCCAGGATTCATAAACTTCTTCCTCCGGTGGATATGAGTTTCTCTGATTTGCAGACAAGCTCCATGGGCTATGATAGAATGAGGCCCTATTCAATGAGGGTCTGAAATATTTTAAAGCCACTTTAGGGTATTTCAAAATGATTAATCTTATATTACCTCGATGTATAAAACTCTTTCCTGCGATTAGTGGGCGAGGATGAATGCCATGAAGCTTGGGGAAATGAATCCCTAGTAGGACATTGAACTTGTAATTATTACCTCTTGAAAGTAATTCATAATAATTTACCTCGATGTTGCTTGGTAGAATGGAACTCTATGATTGTTAGCAGGACTAAAACTTAAAATTTCGAATTTATTTCTTTAACGGTTAAATATATATACTTTACCTTTCGTAATGAGCATTTCTATATGGATCCGCATAGTATGGATAATAGCTTTCAGGTCTTTTGCTATATGACCAATCATACCGGCGTTTTGGCGTTGACATTGGCTTTGGCTTCATCTTCTTTAGGATCTTGGGCTGCCAACCCTCAATGGTGTCGGGAACCGGAACGTACATATCAAACTCCAAGCTGTACTGAAGGCCACTTGGTCGTCCGCCCAAAATTAGTTTGGTTAGGGCGGCGGTCAGGAGAAGGGATGCCTTGTCGGGAAAAACCAAAGCACGCACCCGTCGCGATAGAATGCGATTCTCCAAAGAGGAGCCCACCAGATGGGTTTGATTCCCAATAGCCGCCCTAATGGCTCCGATCAACAGAAGTACCAAAATCGTAGACCTCATGCCGCCACTCTGAGAACTCAACTGATCTGTGTGACAGATACTAGTCGTGGAAAATTAACGCCAGGTGAACAGTGCTAATTAAGAAAGGTGAGCCGACTTACAGCATCAGGTGTGCCTTGATTCGTACGCACCTTACATGTCACCTCGATTTGTTGGGAGCGGATTCAGTTCGTTACACGCCGCCTCTTTGGAAGCAGGCTACATTTTGGCATTCCAATACTAAAACTTACACAATTCCCTAATTCTTTTAATAAAATTTCTAAAACTGTAAAAAAAAAAAAAATATCTTCCGAGAATGGTTAACATCCACGGTGGCACTCGGATGATGGTGAACCGTTGCATCGAGCTCCTCCGTGCGCGGATCGAATGCGCCTCAACGCGTCACATTGCCAGGCGTTCCCAGCGGCCCAGAGTGGGCAGCCAATACCTGCCAGACGATCAGATACTCAGGGAGCGGGAGAAAGCGGATGTGTACAAGAAGAACAAGCGACGCTCCATGTGGGAGCAGGACGAGGGCCACGGACGCATCTCGGTCGGGGACGATCAGGAACGCTTCGATAACGAGCAGTACCATCCGCGCGAACTGGAGAAGCGCAAGTACGAGTGCACCTGGGTTAATTTCCCGGACAGTGTGGCGACCAAACGAAATCGTAGACGGGACTTTCTGGAGTCGATGGAAACTGAGGCTCCTCGACGCCGCCGAGCCCAGGTGCCTATTTTTTGGAATATTTCAAACAAAAATCAATTTGAAATAATCTTTTTTGCAGGAAGAAAGACCGAGTACGGCAAAGCCATGTGACGACGAGGCCCGTGCCTTTATCAACCAATGGGACACCAATGCGGCGATGATCCAACGCAACAAATTTGCTCGTGCCACCGATAGCTGTCCACCACCCATTGTATCTCTCCGGTTGTCAAACGCCTACAGCACCCGAAAACGTCAGTTCTTATTCTAAACCGTTTATATTTGACAGTTGTATTCGCATCAGAAATTCTAGCAATCGCTCATTCTTGTAGCCTGATCAAATTGATAGTGTCGAAGGCATCAGATTTTAAAGCGTCCAAATCCGAAAATGTAACTGTAAAAATGTAACACATCTGCACTAGATGTGATATTTGTTACTAATAAAATATTTAAGTGTATTTGTCTTCGTCAAAAGCGGAGAGGGAATTTGAGAAGTTCATCACAGCTTGGCTAAAATTGGTCTCAGAGACTTAATAAGAACTATTTCTTACAGCTTTTTACCAATGCTTATTATTTTTATCAACTTTTGGTGAAATAAAAAAAAAAATTTTTTTTTTTCTATTTTCACATTTTTTATAAGGGGTAACAACGTCTATTTTTTTCAAAAAACGTCAAAAAAATAAAATTACCAAATTTGAACTCCAACCAATTAAGGGCTTAATTACAAGTTCATCGAGATATGTCATTCGATATTTTCCAACGCTTTTGACAAAAAATCTGATAATTATTTGACAAAAAATTACAAAAACTACTTCTGTCTAATTGAATAAAAGTGAATTCTTTCTATCCAAATAACAAAGAAATAAATAAAAAACGTTCCCATGTTTCAAATCCCATATTTCGGTCAAAATGGTTTGTGTCGGGACTGGAGATTTACCCAAGCTTACCACCGCTCCATAATTGTTTACGCACAATTCTTTAGTATATATCTCCGAGTGGAATGATATATTTTTGTAACGGCCATTCCGCGGTCACACTTAATATCACGTTCAATTGTTTATTATTCGGCGGTTGGGATTTAATTGTTTTTCGGCGATGGCGCTTCTCAGAAACGCGTCCCAGAGCTTCTTGGGCAGTTTCCGGCGCTTTGCCAGCAGCGGATGCACCATCTACAGCCTCAGTTCCGGTCATGTCAAGTGCGGTGTGTCCGTGATCCGTGTCTCCGGGCCGCAAACAAAGAAGGCCCTCCGAGCAATTGTTGCAAACAAAGAATACGAGCCAAAGGCAAGTCAATCGATATAAACGTTTATTATTCCATATATGAGGGGTCGTGACCTGTGCAGTGTATAGTTTTGTTTTCTAGTATCCAAAATATATGTATGCAAATGAAAAGACCTGTTGCTTATTTATATACATTTTGGGAGATGTATCCTGTATAAAAATAAACAAATTTCTCCTAACTTACATATAATTGACTAAATAAATTGAATAATTTCGTGAACTGCTTAATTTGTTATAATTGGCAAGCTGCCAGGTTTTAAGACGAGAGACCTCTATGATAGTGAAACTTATAGTTCCCTTTATAAATACTTTTCCATATAGGCTCGTCAGGCGTATCTGAAATCCTTCTACCATCCCGCCAGCAAAGAGATGATTGACCGTGGGCTCTTACTTTGGTTTCCGGGACCGGCTTCTTTCACTGGCGAGGATTCCTGCGAGTTTCAGGTACACGGGTCCCTGGCAGTCATTGCGGCCATGTTGGATGCTCTGGGAAAAGTGGATGGATTGCGGCCGGCGGAGCCGGGAGAGTTCACAAAGAGAGCGTTCTTTGGTGGCAAACTGGATTTGACAGAGGTGGAGGGATTGGCCGATCTTATCCATGCTGAAACGGAGGCGCAAAGAAAGCAGGTAGACAGTGGACTTAGGGTCTCATAAATTTTGTTTCAAGTCTCTTCTTTCTCCAGGCACTGCTACAAAGCACTGGAGCACTGGCTCGACTCTACGACAACTGGCGCCGTCGACTTATTCGCTGTGCTGCCCATTTGGAGGCCTACATAGACTTCGCCGAAGAGGAGCAAATCGAAGGCGGCATCATCCTGCAACTCGGCAAAGAACTAAAGGCGGTAAAGCGTGAGATTCGCGAGCATTTGAGTGACCAGCGGCAGGGAGAGCTCCTCCGCGACGGAGTCCGCACTGTGATCATTGGAGCACCCAATGTTGGCAAGAGTAGTCTGCTCAATCTCCTCTGCCAGCGATCCGTGTCCATAGTGACGGATCAGGCGGGCACCACAAGGGATATTATAGAAACAATGCACAATTTCGGAGGATACCCGGTGGTATTTTCCGACACAGCCGGATTACGCCGATATACTACGGATAGTATAGAGCAGGAGGGAATGCAGAGAGCCAAGAATTGTCTAGTCCAATCTGATTTGATATTGCTCCTAGCAGAAGCCAAGAACATTGCACAGCTGACGCACGACGACGCAGTTGCTCCGTTTGTAGATAGCTATCTGGGCGAGTTGGATATACCTCTGGACATGTGCTCAGGGAAACGTCTGCAATTGGTGGCCAATAAAACCGACACTTTGACGGATGAGGAGCATCAGCAGCTGGACAAGCTGTCCAACGTGTTAGCCATATCATGCCATAAGCCCGATAAGATGCCCGTGTTTCTGGGATCACTGGAGAAGCAGCTGCAAGAACTGTGCGGAGAACCGCGGGCGGAGAATCCACGCATCACAAACACACGCTACCGTCAGCAACTGGAGCGCTGCATTGAGAACATTGATATTTTTCTACGAGATTACAGACCCGACGTTTACCCGGACATGGCCATAGCCGCCTCCAAGCTGCGCAACTCCGTGCGCTGCATCGAACGCATCACCGGACACATCAGCTGCGAAGATATACTCGACGTGGTCTTCAAGGACTTTTGCATTGGAAAGTGAAGAGATAGTTTATAGTTGTGAGTTGCGAAGATTACACTGCCCATGTTGAGTATTGAATAAAATATTCATTTGTACCCTAGAGTTTTGATAAGCATAATAAATTAACATTTCTGCACGGATAAGAAAGATTGGAATTACATTTATTTCTAAAACCAATCCTTACATTTTCATATAAATATTTTTTTGATCAGAAAAAAGGTTTTTCAAAATTACGTTACTTTTAGAGTGACCTTAACTTTGGAGTTGACCATTCCGCAGTCGATAGCGATATGGGCACACAGTGTGATATTGTTTACGTGTTTTACTCGAAGAGATTTGTTTTTCTTAGAAAAATATGTCATCCTGGATCACAGGACTGGCGGACAAGGCCGAAAACATTTTGAACAAGCTGGACCAAAATGCGGCAACGGCCCTGCAGACAGAGAACGCCACAGGTTCAGCGGATCCCATGCGTAGGAGCATGACGAGCAGCACCCAATCACTGTCCACATCCCTGAAGTCCACTCTGTCGCCAGTGCGGCGCTCGGGGGCCAATAGCTCATCAAGTGTAAAAAGCGATGGCGGGGTCTCCGTGGTCACTAAGGACATGCGCCAAAAGATGACCACGTCGGCCAGTTTCTCCAACAGTCCCGACATATCCGCCAACTCAATGGACACAAATGAATTGGCTGCCTTCAAGATCGCCCTGAATGAAATCACGGCCGAAAGAGATGAACTGCGTCTGCGCTTGGAAGATCTTAATAACGAAACCGAAAAGTTTGATCTGCATCAACACACCCAGGTGCTGGAAGCTCTGGTTAAAAGTCTGTCCGAAGAGCGGGACAAGGCGGTTCATGACTACAATGAGGCCCAGGCAGCTAACATGGCGTATGTGCACTCCATCTCCGAACTGGAAACCAATCTGGCCAAGTTGCAGCAGGAATACATAAGCGCCGCTCACAAATTGCAAATGCAAACAAAGGAAACGGAGCAGCAGCGCCAGGAGCTTCAGGAATACCGTATCAAGGCTCAGCGAGCTCTGCAAGCAAAGGATTCCCTCATCGCAGAGTTGAAGGCGAAGCCCACGGAGGAGGGCGCAGATCCAAACCTGGTGTCCAAGGACAGTGAAACGCGTTTTCTGCAAATTGAACACGAGTCACTTAAGCAAGAACTAGAGCATGCCAACGAGGAACTGCAAAAGGCGCGCTTGCAGCTGGACGATTACGTTTCCCAGGAAAGACAACGACAGGTGGAACTAAGCTCTGCCCGCCAACGCGAGGAAACACTAGCAAAGGAGTTGCGACAGGCAAGGGAACACAGTGTGACCTCCGAATCCGATCAGCGAGTGCTCACGCAGGAACTGGCCTCACTGCGGCAGCAACTTAGTAACCAAATGGCTGCTGCCGCCACTCGACTCCAGGAGCGGGAGCAGCAGCTTCAGCAGATGCGTCAGCGATTGAGCGAGGAAGCCAACACGGGAGCCAAGAGCGATTACGAGACTCGGCTAAAGGCTTTAACCCAATCACTGGTCGAACGTCAAAGTCTTCTGGAAAGAGTTACGAGTGAGAGAAATGCCCTGCGACTACAGCACGAAAAGGCACAGACGCAGCTACAGCAAAACATGCACTTGGTGGAAATGGAGAGCCAAAGGGGCAGCTCCCGCCATACTATGCTCAACAGCACAGATGATGGTAAGTCTAACATTCTGCGAGTACCAGAAATTACATAAATATGAGTTCTACCTAGTCAAAGCACAATTCCCGCTTCTCATGCATCCAAGTCCATTCGATAATCGTGTGGCACGACGCTTCAAGCGAGCCCTTCGCCAGGCGGACTCCATGGGTATTCGGGTGGGAACGTTTCTGCGTCGCTATCCCATGATGCGGGTCTCTGTGATCGTCTACGTGGCCCTACTACATCTGTGGGTCATGTTTGTGCTGCTCTCCACTACACCAAACTAATCGAATCAAATACATTTAGTTGAGCAATTGTTGTATTTCCATAATATTGTATGTATTGTATTTTACGCGCCAAAATTGGATATCTAGTGGTACGAGTATATGTGTCATGTTTGTGGTTGCAACAATTGTATATATCGATATTATACTTGTGTCTCGCACTCGTTCTAAATTCAATATTCAATAAACATCAACTATGTACAGAAATTGCAATTGATTTAACGCTAAAAACATCCAGCAAACAAGTAACAAGACCGAAAAAATTAGCACTACTAAGTTAGGATTAGAACGATTCCTCACAGTTCAAATATTGCATAAAGAATCCATCTACAGATGCTGTAAAATTGTTAAGTAAACGTGAATTAGTTTAACTTCAGTTTAACTCCAGTTGCTGGGCAGAGCTGATAGTTCTAGCTAAGCGGAAGAAAATAGAGAGTATACGCTTTTGGGACGATTCGCGTAAAACATGCGCTATATGCCCCGCAAGTTTTTATATCAGTCATCGGCATGGTAGCTCACATAGACAGCATCGCCTCCGATGCTAATCAGGCACTGGCCCTAAGAATACAAGATTTCAGTATAAAAACTTTAAGGTAAGTAGATCATTGTGTTTGCCTTACCTGATTCTTGTGCTGATTATCGAACAACATAAGTTCGGTGATGTAAAAAGAGACCATGGCATTTCCGCCCAGCGAAGCGATGTGTGCTCTCACCACAGCCAACAGTTCGGTAATGAAGCCATGGACAAATCCGCTGATGCCACCATTTTCCCGGATCGACGTGCTCTCCCGAATAAAGAAAAAGTTTAGGTTGCCCAAATATTTATCTATACGACCACCAGGTATGAAACTTAGTGGCGTCACATCCACTCCATAACGATCTCGCAGCGGAAACTGTCAAGGAAATATAATATTAATATAAAGACATCATTAATATTTAATGTTCTTACATAACGGCTACGTTGAACAGATCCAACGTTCAATGGCTTAACTCCGGTTGAAGGCAATCCCGAAACGAGATTGTTAAGACGTGATGGTGAAGTTTTTCGCATTTTGAATGAGCTCATTCCGAATGGCGGAATAGCGGTGCTGGTTGGCGTGGGTGTGTCCACCATCTGATCCTCGTCCAGCGGAAATATGTAATCCTCCTCTTGCAGCATTCGTTTTCCGTTTAACTCTGGCTGAGATTGAGTGGCGTGCACCGTGCCATCATGATATCCGTTCTGCTGTTGAGGTGCCTGCTGCTGCTGAGCCGGGCGTCCACGTCCGCGGTACTTCATTCTGTTGGCATCGCTTAGGCCCATGGCCATGCCAGTGACTAGCAATTGAATTTGATCCTGCAGAGAACGAAGTAATTTAATCATTCTTGATCAAAGTCCTAGCATTTTCCTTACCGTCTCTGGCAGATCTAGTCGGAAGCGAAGATCGCAGATAGCACAGGGTATCATAGTGCGTAGCTTGAAGTATATGGTCTGCAACAGTCTGGGAAGGCAAATGTTTTTATGTGCTGATCCCAGTATGAAGTTTAGACCTACCTCTGAAAGTGTTTAGGGAAGCCGTTTACACTTTGGCCCACCTCGAGTCGGGCGCGCCACACTTGTGTGAACATCTGCAGATTCTTAACCGTATCCATTTCCAGCATGCCCGGCACCTGCTGCGTATTTACCACATGGAAGCCCTCCGGCGGATATGGCTCCATTAACAGCGATATGATTTCCAAGTCTTCGATATCGTCCACTTCCAGGACACACAACTCCTTGTTGCCACAGTTCAGATCGATCTCGTTCATCTCCTCTTCATCAGAGTCGTCTGTATCTGATTGTTTATCGCCAGAGGCTCCTGTGGAAGGTACTCCTCCGACATTGGCTGCCAAATCCGGGTCCAAGCTTTTCAGCTGATAGATCTCCTGGTTCCGTTCAAACGTTTCTTGTAATTTCTTCTGCAACTCATTTAGCTTTTGCTTGTCGGTCCACGAGTTGCCTGCCACGATCTTTGGTACCTGCGGCACCGGTAAAGCTGTGAGAAATAGAGCCGTTCCCGTGGCTATCAGCGCTATCATACGCTCGCCGATGGCAACTTGCGTGCGTAGCCCAAAAATGGCATTCATGCCCTTGGCCTTCAGCTTGTTGATCAGCACTCGATGAAGTTCGTACTCCAGGAAGGGCAGACCATCCGATATCTCTTTGGCGTTCAGCTCCGCACGCAGATCTCTTT
Organism: Drosophila melanogaster; assembly: GCF_000001215.4. Classification (NCBI taxonomy): domain Eukaryota; kingdom Metazoa; phylum Arthropoda; class Insecta; order Diptera; family Drosophilidae; genus Drosophila; species Drosophila melanogaster. The sequence continues at coordinate 24,354,060 of NT_033777.3, read as the reverse complement.
TGGCGCGCACCACTTGGGCCTGCATGAAGCAACCTCTTCCGGTAACCTGCATAAATTCAGGCACTTCAAGTGTAGCCAGCAGTACATCCGGAACTCTTCCCTTGCGGCACACCGCGCACTTCTTCATCTTCACATTAAACGGAACCGAGCTTAGGTTGTAGGGTATGTGGCAGATGGCACAGGCATTCCGGGGTCCATTGAGTGGGGGCAGTCCGTAACGTTTACCACCCGAACTGTTTCCGGTGCCCAGGGAACCGCTGTCCTTGCCAATGCTCGTATCCCCGGCGGTGCTTCCATTTCCGTCCTCCACGGAATTCGTCATGGCCGCAACGCTGGCGGTTGCTTTTGACATGGTAAAGATATCGGTTTGCGATACAGATCGATTAAACACCATGTTAATCACGGCCGCCGTTCCAGTGGCAGATAAAACGCAGACATCGTCACTAAAAAGCAAAGATAGGGTATTAATTACTCTTATCTTAGCAGGTGGGCACAGGGATTTCAATATAATAGATTATTCGTATTATATATACTCACGATATGGTTGTGGTCTCCGCATAACCTAGCACTACATTACAGCCCAGGGAACGGGCATGCGATCGGATCTCCATTCGCAGCTCCGTCCACCAGCTGTCTCGGACTTCCGGCTCGTCCGGATTGGGCACACGCTCTAGTAGTTTTACGGAACGTGCCGCGACCGTTGCGCCCAAATGAAGAATGAATCCTGTCGGGTATTTTGTCATTGTCAGGAAGGGATACTCCAACATATCCAGACTGTCGGCCGCAGTTCCTGGCTTGGCTCCCACCGTCGGTTGCGTTAAACGCATCATCGCCGTGGCGGCCACCAAACGCTCACTGGCCACACATATGGAGTTTCCTGTGAATTAAAAAGGGTTCCGAAAGTACTATGAGCATTTCATGCGCATTTGGACTTGCATATGTGGTTCTTACACATAGTGATTACATTTATATTTACAGCGGAAAATCTTAGACCCGTATGAAGTGTTGGAGATATGACAGAAAACATTGAAAATATGGGCCAATATAATTTTCAATCAAAACTTGATTATGATAATTAATCAAAATAATTATTATATTTAAAATATAACCCACAAATATCAAATATGGGGGTGATTGAAGAATTCAATTTTGAAAACATCAAATCAAATTAAAACCTATCAACTCAGATCCTCAGACCACATCAAGTCCCACATCTATGGCACACGTAATGATGGTGTAGTGTATCATGTAAGGATAAATTAGATCGGATGAAGCATTCAAGACTTGGCGATACAGAAGAGCAATAACCTGCTTAAAGTGCAGGATGTGAAGATACAGAAAGGAGCACGCACAGACACACAGAGGTACATCGAGAAAGGACACTGAGATTAGGCGGAGCATCTACTTACGCTTCCGGTGGAACGTAAAGGCTATGCCTGTTAGCGAGATGTGGCAGCGGACGCAAAGATAGAACGTTGAAAGATACGTTTATGGTTACTCAGAGACGAGACGGTCAGAAAAAGACGCACGTTGACAGCAAACACACAAATATTGACAGCCACTGGTGCTTAGATGCTTACAGTCTATAGTCTAAGCCTAGATATAAACTAAAGGGAATAAGTATCCCTAAACAGCCATGTTTCCGATAAACTTTAGTTTAATCATACTCGAAAACAGGGCTGCTTTCATTAGCTGGCTCCCTTACATACCTTTGGGCGTGACACTAAGGTCGGAGTCGGAGGATCTGCGACAGATCTCGCCGACGGTGGCCGGCACCATTGTCGTTGCCGTTGAGGCTGTAGAAGTGGATGCGCTATCCGCATTGGTTGTCGCCGAGATGCCACTTTTCGAGGGACTGGGCGTCAACTTAAGGCGACTGCTGCTCACCGGCGAGGCGAAGCGTTTTAAATTGGGACTGCTACCCTCCACCGTTGTGGGTATGTTGGACGGTCCAGTGCTTGCGGCTGCTCCTGTGGAACAGGGCTGCTGTTGGAGCTCGGAGCTGGATCTAATTACGCGTGGTGGTTGTTGTTGTCGAATGGCAAATGGAGCAAGCAATGATGATTCATTATTGTGGTTACTATGGTTAGTACTATTAGAGATATTTACAGATTGATCTAATTGGGTAAGACAGGGGGAGTTATTGTAATCGAAGACCACTAGATTGGACTGGGTAGGAGTGGGTGTAGATGGGCAGACGCGCAGTTCGGGCGCCTTCAGCAGCAGCGTGTTGGGCGGAACAGGAGTATCGGGAGCCACTAGATGATTCAACGACGCACTGCGTTGCATAGTCTTCCCGTAACTGGGGAGAAAGTTCAATTGCAGCATTGACGAGGATCCGCTGAGGTTGGATACCAGACAATCATTGGAGCAGCTAGGCAGTTCCGGTTGTGAGCTATAGTATGGCTTGCGTTCCAGCGAGGGCACAAACGGAAGCTTCTTCTCTATGTCGCTACTTTTGGGGCTCAGATGCATCATTTTTTGCAGGCGACGTGAGAAGCCTTTAAGGTCGTCGAGCAGATTGTGGTGGCTAGGCCCCAAATCCTGCTGACTGTTCTCGCAGCTACGAGTCTCTCCTGGCTTAATCCAATTATCTTGTAGATCCTCCTCCTCTTCCGGGGAATCTTCGGCATTGCTCTCAGGTGGACCTATTTCCAAATCTAACTGCAGAGAGTCTTCCGATTCAGTTGAGTAATTAGATGTTGGTCGAGTCCTTGCTTGAAACTCATCCCCGGGCAAATCAGGTGCCGAGCGAGTGTTCTCTTGATACTCCATCAACCCGGGCACAGTAAGGAAACTCTTGATGGGCATGCGACCGGGACGGACATTTGAATCGCTACTAATGGATCTCGTTATGAAAGGGGGAATCGAGGACTTGGAAGTCGATGCGGCGAAACGAGATTTGCGCCGCCGCCTGAAACTCGAGGTGGCTGCTGTGGCCCCTCCAAAGATGCTGCTCAACGACTGCGTAGCATTCTCCGGTATCTTCGGTTCAATCCGTCGGATAAGTGTGGCGTATTTCTGACTAAAAATCTTACTCGAAGAGAGCGTTAAACGCCGCATACGGTGTCGTAGTTTTTTCTCGCGATTTCGATCGCCACGCTCGTCCTCTTGCCTTATGAGATTCTGCATTAGTTCCGCATCCTCGGTGTCGCTGCTGGCACTCTCCAAGTAAAACATCGTTGCTGCTGCCGCCGCTGCTGCAGACGAGGGCGCCGACGAGCTGGGCTCCCTATAGATATTGAGACGATATTGGGGCGTGCGGCCGGAAAGCGGCAAACTTGAGTTGCTTGCGCCCGCACAATTGAGGAAGTCTAGATACTTTTGTGTCAGTCTAGCCGTATTTAGATATGGTGGTACGTAAATGTTTTATAAACATAAACACGACACAACAACGAAACAACGACAACGATTGGAACGTGCAATACGATACGACAAGGAGCGAAAGTTAAGATATTGAGGGATGAACATCGTCGCAGAGATTTCGGTGTGGGGAAGAACGTTCAAAAGAAGAAAAAATTCGCTTTAGAAAATATTTAAGTTCGTTTTCTACTAGCACCTACTTTCAGCTACGGATGCTAAACAAATTGTTTGTACAATCAAGGGTAGGTTGGCTTCGGGAACCGAAGTTTCAAATACTTTTGCAGCCTGATAAGAAAAAATTGTACTAGCACAGACATGGATATAGATATTGTTAATAGACTTATGTAATCATGTAATCGGACAGCTAAAATATGACAATTGCTTTGCAAGAGTATAGTAAATAGCAAAAGAATTAATAAGTTATGAGTAATCAGACAGCGACTAGTGCCACCAAATACTCACTCTTCGATCAGTGCCACATCCGCACTATTTGGTTGGCTTGTGCTGGTGTCCTTGATCAGCGTCACAGCCGTTCCAATGCCTCGGGCTACCACACCCACGTCGCCCTCCAAATCGAAGCACTGGGTATAGCCGATGACTGCATTAGCACCCATATTAATAGCCTTTAGGCCCATTCTCCTCTGCACCTGACCCGACAACTTGAGAAACACCACCTGGCGAGCCTCGTTGGAAGCACGCGGTGTGCGTATTTTGTCGATCCACTGATACTCCGGATCGTCATTCACCACCAATTCCTCGACAAAGCCATGAATCACTTGGGCGCGGTAGCCAAATGGCACACACTGAGCTGTTGGAGATAAAAGGATAATTAATAGACCATTTCTTTAGAGAATATTTGTCTGCTTATACAGTGAAAGAAGGGGATGCCGCAGGAGCTCTGACGGAACTTGTTGACGTCCGAGAACAGGTCAACCTTCACAATCACATTGATCTCGCCGCGAATACCGTGCATAGTGTCGAAAACAGGAATCCAGCCGGATAACACGGTACCCTTGCCGTGCACCGCTTGACTAGAGCTCTCCAGGCACAGAGGATTCAAACTGATGTTGACCTTTCCAATCGCATCGTTCGCAGAGTACGTGTCGTAGTCCATCAGGCGGATTTGCAGGGGCTCATCCTGGAGCTCAGCGTCGTCCACCTCAAAACGGAACCTATCAGAAAGCAAATGTTACAATATATGGAGCTATTGAATGGTCAGACCTCACCAATCGGTATTCCAGGTGGGATTCAAACTCTTGCGGAAGACATCCGTCTTGTGGGTCACCGAGGCCAGTTTGATCTCCACGAAGGCGTCCGTGGTTTCGCTGCTTTTGTCCATCACGGGCAGGTTGCGCGCCGCCTTAATCTTCACCCCCACCTTGCCCGGCATCCTGTCGCACTCGCCTGTCGTCCCTTTTCACCAGATACCAGATTGTGACCACCGAATTTCGACCAAAGGGTTCACGTTTTATCTTGTGTTTTCCATTTTTCCCAGTGCCAAGTGTGGCCGTGGTCCGTGAATTGCAAATTACCTACAGATTAGTTACTTGTGCTGGGACTGCTCAATGTTTTAATTTGCTTTTTTGAATGAGAGTGGAGCAGTTTCTTAAATCATTAAGCAATAATCATCTTAAGTGTTTCCATCAATTCTAAACTAACTACTAGCGATCACCATTCCAACTAAAATTTGCTTAAACTCATTCCCTCCGGAGTTTGAATATATCTTTAATGCATGTTTATGGACTAGACTCTATTTGTTTGAACTATAAATTAATTCATTACGTATTAACCTGTTTTGTATATTAACTCTTGGAAAATTATAATAACAAGTTTTCATAGCTATATTGTCGCTGAAGGATGACAACACTGGCGCAAAAGAGCGACGAGTGGGCAGCGCTGCAACAAAAATCAATAGTCGCCGCCATATTTTTTCACTGAATGAAGACCAACGCGCTTCGCACACCGAATAATGTTAAGTTAAATAAGTTATTTAAGATAAGCTACTGTTGAAAGTGCGCCGAGTGACCAAGTGACCAGTAAGCATCAATAGAAACGATTAGTCGCTAGCAATAGTTCCTCGAATCGTCAATCTGCGGCATCCTAACGCTGCTTCTTCTTCTTCCTCCGGCTTCAGCAGTCTTAAAATCCGCGTCCGAGTGCGAAGAATACCAGTGCAAGTGGTAGTGCGTGTGATCTAGTGTACGAGAACAGCGAGAGAGGAGCATGGAAGGAGGCTCAGTGTCCTCGCCATCGATGGGCGGTCCACGTGGAGGCGGTTTCCGTGGACGGGGCGGTGGAGCGCCTATGCGCGGTGGCTTCGATCGCGGACGTGGTCGTGGCGGTCGTGGACACTTTATGGGTGGCATGCGCGGAGGCGGCGGCAGCGGAATGGGCGGAGGACCGCCCATGCAGGGCATGATGTCGGGTCCTCCGAGGGGAATGCGTGGATCCCGTGGTGGAATGGGCTATCAGGGACGCGGCGGCGGTTATCAGCCGCGTGGTGGCGCTCCCATGGGCATGCGGGGCGGTCGCCCACCTTTGTACTCGCAGCGTAAGTTTCCGCAGACAACCCTCGACTTCCTGCCATACCTTGTAAATCCAATCCAATCCAATTTAGCTCCCAAACAACACACAGGTGCCGAGAACAACAAGACCGTATCACCAGTGCCCACCTCGGCGATCAGTGGAGAACAGCCAGCGGTTGAAGCAGCCGGTGATGAGGTCACCGATGGCCAGACATCAGCGGTCGTCCCGTCTTCGGGCAACTCGCATGGCGGCAGTTCCGCTCCTGGGGGCAGCAACGGAGGAGGACCTCCTCCATATCTGGGCCGTGGACGTGGACGTGGTGGTCCCTTCAGTGGACGTGGACGTGGTGGCGGCGGCTACAATTCGCACATGAACGGCAGTGGAGGCGGCAGCATGTACGGTGGCTCCCACAGCCACCACGGCAATTCCATGGGCGGCGGTCCGGGCAGCGAGCACGGTTCGATGCCCAGGCGCGGAGGTCCTCGGGGCAGGGGCGGCTACAATCAAGGTATGAGTCGGCCACCCTTGCATCACCATCAGGCACATAATCCCAATACACAACTTGCACCGGTACCAGCTCTCAAACGCGGCGCTCCCGGTGGTCCTGGTCCCAAACGCGGTCGCTACGAGGGCGGTCCATATGGCCAACGGCCCATGACGCCCAAGTACCATTCAACACAGCAGCATATGGGTGGTGGAGGAGGCGGCGGCATGTCTTCGCAGTCCTCTTATGGCTCGCCGCCAAGTCACCATGCGCCACAACAAAGGTAAGGCATCGAATTTTCAAATATTATATAATCAAATCAATATAGTGCACACTTTCTAAATCTGCAAAAATAATTGGTACATTTTTTGACGCTGTTCTTTATCAGCCATCACAGCTATCAGACACACGAGCAGACCCAACAAGTGGACCCCTACGCGCAGAGCGGTTACAGCACCCAGACCACCCAGCAGGGATACAATGGCTATGGCCAGAGCGGTAGCAGCAGCTATGCGGCTCACACATCGCAGACAAGTGCTCCGGCGAGCAGCAGCTACGGAGCCCACCACAGCACCGAATACGATCAGAGCCAGTATCAGAACTACAAGTGGGTTACCTAATCTTGACGTCTCTCTCTCTACGTTTCTTGCCTTCAATTGGGCCACGCAAGTGCTAATGTATTGCTTTGTGCTTCCAAACAGCTCGACGGGCTATGCCGCACCGCAGGATACACGGTATCAGTCGTACAGCCAGGACTACAGCCAACAGTATGGCTCGACTGCAGTGGACTACAATGCTACCGGACAAGCGGACTACAGCCAGCACGGAGCGCAAAGCACTGGCTACGATGAGCGTGCCTACGCGGGTTATGGTAGGTTATTTCAGTTCCCTCCAGTTGCATCATCCGTCATCGGTGTCTTCTTTCAGATTCGCAGGCGTACTCGCAGAACTATTCAAATGCAGCCGCCTACTACTAAACAACCACTTCCCACTCCCACCCCTGACGGCACACTAGAGAACAGAACGCTGCGCGTGCTTCGATAGGCCAAAAAACCAAATAAGAAGGGACTAGGGCAGAGTAACATGGAAGGGAATATATGTTTAATGCAACAATTAACTTGCTATACATAACACGCAAACACACACATACGCGGTCACTCAAAGCATACAATTTTAGTTTTAAGTATAAAGTTCTCTTTTTCTTAGCATTTAAGCAAACTAGTGTTTCGACGTCTTTCTACATAAACCCCCACCCCAAATTAACATCCCCCTTTGTTTCCGTTTCGTCTCCCCATGAGTACTGAACAGATATATTGAAATAATCCGCCTTGCCTGTTGTTTAATGTTCTCTAAATAGACAAACGGAGCTAGACTGCACTGAGCTCCAGCCTAAGAAAATTAAATGTGCTCCTCCTTAGTTCCATTTACAATTACAAGTCAACTGTGACCAAAGTATGCTACAATCATATTTTTTATATGACGGAAAAATGAGAGTACGTAACATGATCTTTTGAATGAACTAAATTTAAACATTTTGTGAATCATGTAAAATTGTATACAAATGAATGCAATGTATATTTTAGTTTTTAAGCTGAAAACCGCAATCCACTCTCGACACAATTATTTTCTATCCCACATGCATCTGAAAGCGTTTATGATTTTGCAAGATTGTGTTTTTTTCTTTATGAATGACAAAAACGTGACAAAAGCGTGACTTATTACTTTTTTGTTTTACAAAAACCTCTTATAGTGACAATTTAAGCAAAAAAAAAAGTTCGTAATAATGTAACTCCTTAAATTTAAGCTGAAAAAAAAAACAAGTAACGAAATACACAAAGTATATTAGAAAAAGATGCAAAAACCATAACCATAATCAAAGTCAATAAAATAATGTTCAAAAATGTGTTTAATGCATTAAACTTATTTAAGCGTACATATTATTATTTAAAATATTTTGTTTAAAAGAAATCAATCAGTAAAACTGCAAATTATTAAGCAAAACAATCAATCAAAAGACGAATAATGAGTGAAAAATGTGAAAAAAAAACGTAAGACTGAATATATTCACGAACCGAAGCTGCACTGCAAGCATACAAGTCAAGAAAAATGAGAGACAAATGAATGAAATAACAGAGTTTTAAGTATTTACGAAACGATTACAACAAATACATAGAACAATTAATCGCCAAGCGATTATCAAAGTGCCAAGTATACCTGATCAACAAAACTCAGGATAAAAACTAAACGAAAATGCAATATACCGAATGCGTTATGAAAATTCAAGGACATCAGTCAATCAAATTTTTAAGATAGTGTCGCGAAAATATATTATCGAGAATTTTTACCATGATTGAGCTTACACGTACCATAACAATTCAATTAGATAAATATCTAAAATTACAAACTGAAAGCACTGAAAGTACAAAATGAAAATATAAAAACATATTTTGGTAAGTTAAGGTTAATGCCAAAAAACATATATACAAAAAATTTAGAATATGATGACCTCAGCATGCAAAAACTATTACTGTAATCTGCTGATTAAAAGCATTTCTTTAACAATTCTACCTCCTTGAAATAATTAAGAAGTTAAAGTAATTAATTATATTATAAAGTTAACGTTTTGAAAACCTTAAGGTTACTTGAAAAAAAATTTAACATAAAAGCTGTTGAGCTCTTCATACGAGAAAATACGGCACTTTTGCCGCATTTACCATATAAATTGCAGCATTTAGATTTTTTTACAGGAATGAGATATCAAAATTAACAAAATTAAAGCGATATACGCTTATCAAATCTGAAGGAAACGAACTAAATGGATATGTCAAGGGTGGTAATCTCAAGCAAACAACACGAATACAAAGAAATCAAAGAGATTATGAATATATGAAATATTTTATTTTAAATGTTGCACTTTTATGTTATTTATATATTTTCGTTTATGTATACAATGATTTTATTTGTTATTATTAAGCCGAACCTAAACTACAGTCTTAAAAAGTATAAACAAGATATGCAAATGAAAATTTATTAAAAAGACTGATACTTCACGAGATACAATCTCCATAGATCCAAAGAAACTAAATATAAAATCAATAAATTTATATAATAAATTTATATAGAATCGAATTGAAATGACAATGAAATGCCTAAGAGACTTTAATTTCCTAGTTGAAAATAAATATAAATATTAAACTAACCATTTTGCCACAAGAAAAATGACTTAAAACAAAGTCACATCATCCCAGAAAAATGGAATACAAACGAAAAATATTACAAAATATCAGAAAATTAACCAATGAGCAAAAGGCAATATGTAATGAGAATCAGACAAAGAAACTAATTTTTAAAAGTCATACAATTTTTAATTTGCAAGTCTAGACATTTTATGAATAATAACTGCATTATTTCACGTTTTTCTGTCCATTTGATTTAGAATATTCTGTTATTTGTTTAATTTTTTATTAATTTAAATAAAACCTTTAAGAATGGCAAAATAATTTAATAAAAACATGCAATTAAATGGTAACTTTTAACTTTTTCAGCAAAAGCAAAAAAATTGAAAATCAAAAAACCCAATGGAGCGAAAATATCTGCGTACTATGGAACCCATTAACCATTCTCATACGAAATTATATTTCAAGGATACGAATAAAATTCGGAAATATTTTTCAAAGATTACGCAAATGACGTACAACAAAATGCAATAGCGTCAATAATCCATTTAGTAAAATTGACTTTATTAGAATGTTTTAACGTATAAGAAACCGTCAACAGTAATAAATTAAAATGTAAAAAAAAATTTCGTACCTTTTTTTATTGTTTATTCCATGGTGATTGACTATATAAACTTGTTAGAAAGGAGCAAAAAAGTTAATTATGTATGAAGTTCACAATCTAACTCGCCAAAATCATTGTTGTTGAATGTTGTTCAAAGAGTAGCCCAACTTTCCTATTAAATGTAAACCATTTCAATTGCATTTTGCTATGCATTCACAAATTGAGAGGAAAAGTTTGTCTTTATTAAAGTATACAACGGAAAATAGTGTTTGGATTTGAAAACATTTGTTGGTTATTTAATAATAGTGCTTCATGCTAGGGAAATATGTGTGAGATATTTAAACATCGTTGAAATACGTATTATTAGTTCTTTATAACACTCAGCAAATAAAGAGTACGAATTAAATCAAAACCAAGGGTTTAACTTTCAGAACATTTCGAGGGTCTTTGAGTATTTACAAATATGTATTCGATTTTTTTTTTGTTGCATAGAAACATTGGACATTGGATATTTAATGAACTAGAGAGCTTCCAATTGAGTATAGTTCTGAGTTTCCATCGATTACGTTTACATAATTATGCTGAAGACGTCAAAATAGTGTTGTGCTTTTTGGGTGAACAGAAACGATTCCGCCGCTTGTGGTCAGGGTCCAGTGTCGTTGTCTCATGTCGGGACCAAGTGGTGTTCGGGATGTCCTTGCAAAAAAATGTCCTTAACGACGTTTTCCGAAACGCAGGAAGACGTGATCGACATCCGTTCGCTTGTTGTAGTTCTTCAACAGGTCATCAGAGTTGGCCACCAAAGCTGGAGCAAGCATAGTAATTGATAAGTAATCTTGAGGTAATTGTCTGGTCCTGATTCACTCACCGGATGCCTCGTTGTTGATGTAGGACTTCAGCGCCGACGTCAGTTGATCGGAGTTCTCCAGGGCCTGGCACACCTTCCGGATGTGCGGCGGCATCTCCTCGACGATGCCAGACTGGCATAGAGGTGGACCCTGAACTGCGGCCCGTGTGTTGGACACGGCCAGGAGGACGATGGCCAGGCAGCAGGCGACAAAGAACTGAGCGAAGGACATGCTGCAAGTGGGTTATGAAACATGATTGACAACGAAAGCTGGTGTCGAGCTTATTTGATTATCGCCGGCAAAGGTTGCGCGGCAAGGACATCCTGGCTGGAGGGCGACTAAGCCAAGCTCCTCGCTCCATGCTACATGCCCCATGTCCATCCAACCCCACTGATTTTGATTAAGTGTAATGATCTTAATGCTACGTGCCTGATTGCCATTCGCTGATGATGGCGTTGCCCTGGCAAAGTATTATGCATAAATGGAGTTGTACTTGGCCTTCTGGCTAGCGGCGGTGTTACCATTTTAAATCGCATCCAAGCAGGCGTCTTAATGGTACCCTAATACGTTTACGCGACACACAATTTGTTTCTATTAGCTGAAAATGGCGGAGGCTAAGGCAATTTGTTCTGCGTCAACGCCTCGGGATGATGATTACGCTCGAAATGATGGAAGTGGAGGCAGCACTCATACGCCCCGTGTTGCAGTCGGCATGCAAACACCTGTGCGAACGTGTTGTTCCCACATCTGTTTAGCTTAGAAAAACCAGCACCGGAAGTCTGGAGGGAGGAGTAGATGCCGGGCGGGAGTTGCACATAGGACACGTTCCAAGGATCCAAACTACTGATGCTTGTTTAGGGCTCAATCAAGGTGCACGTATGCAAATCAATTGCCATGTCTGTTTACTCACAAGAAACCATCTATTGCGACTTAGTTGAAATGTCTATCACTCATGGTCAAAACTAATAAGTTCTTTAAATGTTAAATTACATATTTATAGGAAATCTTCCTCACATACCATAGCGTTTTTAAAAACTACAATACTTTCCACTTCATCTACCTTACGTTTTTGGACTATTTTTAAATAGCTTTACACTTTATATTAGCGCAATTCTACCATTCTTTTAAATACCAAAATACCAAATTTTCTAATCATTCTTACAAGACCAGGCAAGCTGGTGATATTCGTTGGATAATTGAATAATTAAGTATAAAGCCATCATTATGATAGTACCATATTTTCACAAATGTACACACTTTTAATACAGGCTTTATCTTTCACACCTTTCGACTGAAACCTCAAGGATTCACTTTATATGTATTCAGTTATTCCTCTAAAGTATCTATCACTCTGCACATCTCAAGACACAAGTACCCACCTGATGAGGGCTTTGAGGTATCGGTGCTTCCACAAAGAAGTTAATGGACAAACTTGTTAGTTGTTAACACCGGGGTTCAGCTGCTGCTCTGTTTGCTGGACTTGTTGAACGCAAGCACTCGAATGATGTCCTGTCCAGCCAGGACATCCGCTTTTATTTACTTCCGCCGAGGACGAGCGCAGATGCCGCGGTGGCCTCTGATTGGCTGACGGCAATATACACGCAGGATTCGCACAAAACTTGGTGATGGGGGACGTGGGACCACATGTTGCGCTCCTTGCAGGATACTTGGTGGGCGTGCTCAAACATCACTCATACGCCACCGACACCGACCGAAGCACGATGTGTGCACTTGGCAAACGTTGGACGGTAGCAGCGGATGTGGGAATGGAAATGGGAGCCCACCGAGTTTCCCCAATATGTTTATCTATTATATAACTTTATCAGCTCTTAATTATGCTGTAAAAGTTGTCGGCTTTATGATCAGTGGCCGGCAACCATCACCTATTTATGGGTAGTTATAATCATTTATGGCCACCATCGAATATTGTGCTGTCCAACCCACGGGGATCTGCTTTAAGCCGCAACTTTAAAGCCGTTGTCCTGGCCACTGCATTTTGCTCCACGGATGCGTAAGCATAGTAATCTTCGGTTTATGAGACTGGGATTTGCAGGCGAAGCGTTGCAATTAATTTGAATTTGTGCGTGTTTCGCATGCCAAGTTAGTTCCCCGATAAGAATTTCGACTGTGACGTCAGGAGATGAGTATCTTGGAGTGGGATGACCACGATGCACATATAAACTGGGCTTGGACCGGGAAAATTCGAATTAAGCAAGAAGGAAATCTAATTTGCCTTCCTTTTGTTATAGTCAGCGTGACTAATGCAGTGAGAAGATAGAGAATTTACCATAAAAAGCATAGTCATAGTTACGAGTGTCATTTAAAAATTAGAAATTAAAAATATAATAGAGTTTTATTTTTCAACAAAAGAAATGAAATGCATATGTACGCTTTATTAAACTATTTGTATAATTGTGTTTGCCTTATGACTATATGTCATTGTTTGCCTCTAGAAATACCCACACAAAATGGACTTTGCTAATATAATAAGATAGAATTGGATTTGATTACTTATGGATAATGCACTCCACGATGCCCACCAACGTTAAGCCCACTAATTGGGTTATGGTTGGCTGCCTGACATTTGCTGTCCATCTTTGATGTGGACAAATCCTGCCCAAATAATGCAATGCCAGTGCCATATGCGAACTGCGAAATGTGGGGTGTTGGTTATTCGAAAAAAATCCACACTTTGCTGGCCCAACAATGTGTCGCGAAATTTGCACAAAATTTGAATAAACTGATTGGGTGTCAGTTGTACGCGAATAGTGCGTCAGTGCGCCAGGGAGGAATTGGAAAGTGGATAATGGGCGAATGGGCGCGAATGGGTCACCATGTAGGCCATCGATTAACATTTAAATTATTTTCGCCACTTTGCGGCCTACGCAGATAAGCGGAGGAAAACCCCCAGCCAAACTGGCTTACATTTTATTTACTTCTTGGGAATCGTATCGTACAAGCTAAGGTTAAGGTTGAGGGTCCTTGCAACCCATCAGTCGAGTAACTTGGCCACAATCGGATCCGGTGCGGTCATGGCATAGCCCAACTGGTTCAGAGCCCTCCGGATCTCGATGAACACGCTGGCATCATCGATAGTCGCCGGCAGGACAACGCGCTCATTGCGGGCAAAGTCCGCCATCGCCTTGCGCATCGTCTTACCGGATCGAGTGCGTGGCAGGTTGTTGACGGACGTGACCAGCCGGAAGGCGGCTATGGGGCCTACGACGTCGCGGATCAGCTTGATGATCTCCGTCGACAGCTTGGCATCGGTCTTCTTGCAGTTCTCCACCGGAATGTACAGGCACAGTGGTACCTGTCCCTTGGTGGCCTCGGGCACCCCGAAAACGGCCACGTCCACGACGTCCGGATGCCGAAGCACGGCGTCTTCCAGGCTAGAGGTGGACAAGCGATGGCCAGCCACATTGATTACATCATCGTCGCGAGCTGTCACAAAGATATAGCCACGTTCGTCCTTGTAGCCCGCATCCATTGTATCATAGTAACCCTAAGTGTAAGATAAAATAAAGTATCTTTAAGATTTCAGATATAAGCCATACACTATACTATAGTAACTAAATGATATTTAACAAGTTGTGGGAATTGCTTTTGGTGACTTACCGGAAACTTTTGAAAGTAAAGCGTGCGGAAGAGCTCTTCGTTTTTGTAAAGAGTGGCCATGTTTCCGGGTGGCAGTGGTAGCTTAAGAGCAATCCTGCCCAGCTCCGAGGTCTGCGCCTCGCTGCCGTCCGCTTTCAGGATCTTGACTGCAAGAGAGATGTCCCAGGACTTAAATCCTCACTCAGCCAAGCTAACTGGAGCATCACTCACCGTCGTAGCCCATGAGTGGCAAGCCAGTGGAGTAAGTGGGCGGACTGAGGTTCTGCTGGAAGCCCAGGCATGTGGCGGTGACCGCGGAACCAGTCTCCGTCTGCCACCAGTGGTTGAGCACGGGCACCTTGAAGGTCTTCTCGATCCAGGACTTGGTCTCGTAGTCGCAGTGCTCGCCGGCAATGAAGATGGCACGCAGCGACTTCATGGAGTACTGTCGCCCATAGCTGATGTCCGGATCAGCACGACGGATAACACGGAAGGAGGTAGGTACCGAGAAGATCGAGCGCACCTGGTATTGGTCGATGATCCTGAATATAGGTACAATTAATATGTGTAAGAAACAAGGTGGGGCATAACCACTCACCTAAAGTACTGACCCGGGTCAGGAGTACGGTCCGGTTTACCCTCGTACATAACACTGGTGGCTCCGAGGCAGAGTGGACCGTAGCAGATGTACGAGTGACCCACCACCCAGCCCATATCTGAGGCCGCCCACCAGGTGTGGCCAGGATTGATGCCATAGAGAGTTCTCAGCGTGTACACCAGAGCAACCAAGTGACCTCCGATGGTGCGAAGTACTCCCTTGGGCTTATCCGTCGTTCCAGAGGTATAGAGGATATACAAAGGATCGTTGGCCTCGATGGGAACACAGGCTATGGGCCGCTCGCCCTCCGCCATCTTAAGAATATCCGACCAGAGCACATCCGTCAGAGGATCCAGTTTGGTGGTATCTGGCGAAACATTATCACGCCGAAAGATTATGTTACGCTGCGGTGGTCGCCATCGCGACATGCTAATAGCTGAATGAAGGATGTCCAGGTAGGGCACCACTTTGCCCGGCTCCACGCCCACATTGGAGGCGATCACCAGTTTTGGTTCCACATGTTCGATGCGCGAGCAGAGTTCGCGGGCAGCGAAGCCACCGAAGACCACGGAGTGAATCGCACCCAGACGCACAATTGCCAGCATGGCAATGATGGTCTCCGGGATGAGGGGCATGTAGATCACGACGCGATCACCTTTGACCACGCCCAATTTGGCCAGGCCGCCTGCCAGCAGAACGATCTGGTCATACAGCTCCTGATAGGTAACCCGACGCAGTGTGCCAGTCAAGGGGCTGTCATGGATTAGGGCCACATTGGAGCCGCGGCCGGCCAGTATGTGGCGATCAATGGAATTGTAGCAGGCATTCAGGTAGCCACCCACATACCACTTGGTGAATGGCGGATTACTGTTGTCCAGTACCTTCTCCCATGGCCGATCCCAGTCGAGCAGGTTACCCTGCTCCTCCCAAAATGCAGCCGGATTCTGAACACTCTGGCGATAGGCCTTCAAGTAGAGAGGATCGTGAGCCTCCACCGGCATGCCGCATACAGATTCACCTGCGGAAAAGGTATAGCAGCAGGTGACCATTAGATGGGCGGGTTCATTGTTTCCTCTATTGGGTTAATCGCTGCTTTTAATTAGGCTATCAAACTAAATTACAAACCTTCCACTCCATACCACCTTACACACACCAGGCACATTGAATTTTAAATTTTCCAAATGTCGCGGTCACTCAACTGATTTCTATATACCCAACCTGGCACCCATGTACTGCACATATGCGTCGGGTGTGCGGCTCACCCAGACGCCGAGCATAATCCACACGTGATTGGCGATGGATATTGGACCTAAAAGCCTCCTTGTTGAATAAGCTAATCGAATTCATTAATATTTAGTGCCGACAGTTTGGGCGCACAACTAAACACTAATTAATCACTTCAAAGTCGCATCGAAAGTTCATTATTTTAATTGGCGAGCAGTGGTTTAAAACACAATATTTATCACCTTGAACTCTTGTGCATAAATTATCTATCTATCTACATCGCACTGCAAGAATCCAAGAATATTGTAAAAAGTTGGACTCCACTTAGATAGTTTTTGGAAAATTCGAAAATCTATAGAATTCATTTAGATCACAACGAAAGTTGGCATATTAGTTTTCCAAGCACTTTATTTGATGTTCTAAAAGTTGTTTATTTTAACTGATGTTTTCAATATGCGTATTAAAATATGTGTACCGATATAAATATATGTTCCGCAAAAATCACGCGATTACTCATTGATTAAATTTTTTAGCCTTTTCATATGAATTTCGAAACCTTTTTCGACTTACTGCCTTCGTAGTTCACTGCACTAGGACCGGGTTCCATTGTAACTTTGTATAACTTCCGTTCTTGTATATATTCAAGTCAAGTTAATGTATATATGTATTTATTATATATATTCTTTTTGAATTTTTTGGATCAAACGAGCTCAGCACAACCGTCGCACTGTAGTCGAAACTTTGCAATGGGTCTGGAGAATGTAGAACGCAAGTTGGAAACCAAAACCTTAAACAAAACACCCGATCAAAGGTATGCTTTCGAAACTCTCCGAGATCGGCAGAGCCGGAACGGTGGAAAAGGTTTACGAAACGGAGCGGAATTTAAAAACCTTACATTTTATTTATACGAAATGATTGTAGTTACACATCTTCAGCGTAGTCTAGTTCCACATAAGCAAAGATCCAAAGAATTACTTCTTTTTCTTATCCTTCTTTGTCTTTTTCGATGGAGGTGCCGCAGAAACCGCTTGGCTATCAGTTCCTTCGGTGGTCGTTTCCACGCTGAAGCCCTTGATGTACGGCTTGACCAGCCGGAAGATCAGCTTCTCGTGCTGCACATTGCTGGAATCCAGGCTAAGACGAACCGTGACTGGATCAAAGGAGTGGAACACCACGTCACCGCAACGCTGTGTATGATCCTCTTCGTTGAAGGTGAAGACAATCTCGCTCTTGACGCGCTCCACACCGTCCTTGCCATCCTTGTCCGACTTTAGATACAAAGTGCCTTCCAGGCCATACTTGGGGATTAGCACTTGCAGAGCATTCTTGCGCACAAATAGCACATATCTAGGGATGGGTAATAATTGAAAAGAATGTTGCCCACTAGTGGTTTCTTCGACTCACCCTTCCTCATCCTCCTCCTTGCCGCGGAAAAAGAGATGCGTGTTGAGGGCCACTGATGCGCGACCAGCGTACTGAGCCATTTTGTGGCGGTAGTTAAGATTATGACACAGCTCCTCATTTGACTTTCGGTCCAATAGCTGGGCATAGGTGCTATCCGCGCCGATTGAGGCGGCCAGCAGGCGATGTACCATAATGTCGGAGTAACGACGAATGGGCGACGTAAAGTGCGTGTAGATGGGAGCAGCCAGACCGTAGTGGAAGAACTCCTCCTTCTGCAGACTGCCGCTGATGAAGTACACTGCCTGCATCATACAGCGTGTGGTGAGGATGCGGATCATTGTGTTAAAGTACGGATTATCCGCCTTGACACACTTGTCCAGTGAATGCGACAGCTCCAGTCCCGAATTGATGTCCACCTGGAAGCCCTGGTAGCGCGCAGACTTTACCAGCGGATCGAAATTGGTAGGCGGTGGCCGAGGATGGCGACGCAGAACAGCGCACTCGGAGAACTCCGTTGCGATATGCTCGGCCACCGTGATGTTGGCCAGCAACATGAACTCCTCCACCATGGAATTCGTCTCGCGCATCTGCTTCACCTCCACCTCGAGTGGTTCGTGTGTCTCGCTGTCCACCTGGAAGCGGATCTCCGGGGAGGCAAGGACAAGGGCTCTGTAAATTATGGATGCCTTAGTTCACTTGATTACGAGGTGTTAATATAATCTTACCCATTATCCATTCGTCGCTTTTTCAGTATTTTGGCCAACCGATTAAGATTTCTCAGGGACTTGGCTATTTCATTCTGTTGCGTGGCATCGTCGATGATATTCTGCGCTTCCTCGTAGGTCATGGCACGCTTCGATTTGATGACGCTCTTGTGGAAGCGTTTGCTTAACACATTTGCTTCATTGTCCACTTCCCACACGCAGGAGAAGGCGAATCGCTCAACACCGCCAACCAATGAGCAGAGATTTGAGCTGAGTAACTCGGGTACCATGTCGATTCGTTTGCCCACCAAGTACACGGTGGTTCCCCTGGCCGCTGCCTCCATGTCCAGTGCGTTTCCTGGACGAATAAAGTGACTTACGTCGGCTATGTGAACGCCCACTTCCAGATTGCCGTTCGGTAGTTCCTTGCAGTGCAAAGCATCATCGATATCCGTGCAGCCCGGGGGATCCACAGAGCAAATGTACAGATCCCTCAGATCCACACGCTTGGAATAGTCCTCGTCAGTAATTGTCCAGGGCATTTTCGGCAAGAAGCTAAGCACTTCGTCCGAGAACTTGCAGTGCGGGACGTCGTGCTCCAGCAGGATAACCTCGTTCTCGGTGGCCATGTCTCCGAGCGGTCCCAGGGAGCGCACAAAATGTCCATGTGGGTAGCGCGAGTTGCGCGGCCATGTGTCAATCGTTACGATGATGCGCTGGTTCTGCAGCATTGCTGCCTGTCGCGTTTCGATACGGATGCGCGGAATCTTACGGTCGGCGGGCACAAAGATGTGCCGATTTGTATCCTCTATTAAGCTAGGCTGCAGGATGCCGCAATACTGTCGCCATTTCCGTCGCACAATACCGACAATTCGCCCTGTGGGCGTGCGCTCTGCGGATAAGGCAGCGGCACGCACCTGATTCAACATCTCATTTTCATCCTTGGCCCTTTCCTCGCTGGGCACTTCATCGGCATAGACATTCTTCTCCTCCAGTACAATTTCACTGGGTGCTGACCACTCCGCCTCGGGCAAAAGCTCCACGGCCACCAGGTCGCCATCCACGGCCCGATTAAGAGACTCGCGTCCTTGGATAAGGATCTATTAAACAGAAATCGTATTGTGAAGCGTATGCCAGGGAAGATATTTAGCGTTTTAACTTACCCCCTTTTCGAATTTCTCTACATTGACGGTGCCCTCCAAGTAGTTTTCCCTGGATGCCTGAAAAGTGCCCTGTAGTAGCTTATTTTGGCGCAGTCCTTCCAGCAGCTCCTTCATGCTGAGATGCGGCGGGTACTGGGGCAGACCATTCTTCTCGCTGTCGAATGTTTTGTGCGACAGCTTATCCATCAGAAGTGGAAAATCCTCGAGAGATTTCACGTACTCCGCTGCTGTGGTCACCAGAATACCTTCTGCTTCGGCCTTAGCACGATTGGCAGCATCATCTGTGAGCAGAACAACTCGCGTAGCAGCTTTGCCACTGCGCTCGAACTCTTTAGAGGATTGCGAGGCCTGCAGGTGATCATCGTACCACTTGGTGGCCAGACGAATGGCCCGATCATTGCGATCATTGGCGGTCTCATCTGGTTCGCGATCAGCATAGGTTTCCCTAGAAGAAGCACTATATTATAAAGGTTTCCCAAGAAAATCCATTAACCCACTTGTGGTGCTCGTTGACGAACACATAGAAGTTCCTGGTGCGGTCGTGGACGATCTCATTGAATCGCTTGTAAATGGCGGAGCTCCTGTGCTTCACCTCGTTGAGCACGGTGGTCAGAACGACTACGTTGCGCAAAACATCCTCCTCCAGCACGTCGATCTGGTCCAGAACCACATTTGTGTCCAAAACGAGATAGTGCGGGAATTTGAAGAGGGTGCTCTTATTCGCGTGCTGCGAGGTGAGCTGGTATACCTCGTTTTGGAAACACTCCCGGCACAGCTCGGAGCCGCAGCCGATGTCGTCGCGCAGATAGTGCTCCCGTACAATCTTCAGAATGTTGCCGCGCTTGGTTTTACGCGTAAATTCGCGTAAAGTTTGCATTTTGTTGAACCGCGTTCGAATTGTTACACCTTCACATGTGTGCCGGAATAGGGAGGCCCGTGCATGATTCGACTGCGGTATTATCTGCCTAAGGCCTGTTCACACTGCAGCCGCAATGGTCACAGTGGTTTGAGTCTACGGACTGCCCCGTATCTTAAGGTATAATTTAGTACCATTTATTGAACTGATTTTCTATATCGGCGCTTAGCACGTGTAGAACGCACGTTGCTCAAATTTTGTTATTTAAAACGCTAAATTACACAGCTCCCGGATGGTGCCGAACGAGAAAAGCTTTCCCCGAGGCGGGACAATCCACAGCGAAGTCAAAACCGACGACGTGAGCCTGAATATCGTGAGTTTAGCCAGCGAAATATCCGAGATCTTTGTACATACTTTTCTGTCCCACAGGTTTTCGGTGCCTCGCAGAAGAAGGTGAAGAAGGCGCCGAAAGTAAAAGAGAACCTTCTGAGCTACGAAACCGAGGAACAAAATGGCCAACTGGAGGCCTTCTCCGCGGAAACGCTCAATATGGACACGCTGCAGGAGGACATGCTGGTCATGGGAGTGGTCAAGGAGTTGACAGCCACCGCACTGCAGATCGCTTTGCCCGGTCGGATGTTCGCCCGCACCTTGGTGGCGGATATATCCGACGCCTACACCCGTGTGGCCAAGGCGGCCATGTCCGGAGACACCAGCGAGTACCACGACCTTACCGAGCTCTTCCAGTTGGGCCGCATCGTCTACGGCAAGGCCATCAAAACAGAAAAGCTGGACACCGGTCGGGTTAGCCTGCTCCTTTCCCTCAAGCCGGCCGATGTGCACGGTAATCTGCATCACAAGAGCATTAAGAAGGGTTTCATCTTCTCTGGCGCCGTGGCGGAGGCTCTGGAGCACGGCTATGTCATCGAGTCGGGAGTACAAGGACTTCAGGCATTCGTGCCATGCGAGAAGCCAGCTCAGAAGCTACACGTGGGGCAGTTGGCTTTCCTAAAAGTCAAAACCGTTCATCACGACACCCACCAGAGCACCTGCACCTGTGTCCAGGTGGAGCAGGACCAGCTGCGCATCAAGAGTCAAAACGAGACGAATCTCGACTACATTCTGCCAGGCAGCATTGTAAAGTTTAAGGTGGCCAAGCATCTGAAGGATGGCCTCAAAGGCAGCATCATGAATGAATCCTTTAGTGCCTACGTCAACGAACATCATCTAGCTAACGCTTTGGATACTTTGGATGCCTACGAGCTGAATGAGGATTACAATGCCAGGGTACTCTACGTGATGCCCCTAACCAAACTAGTGTACTTAACTCTTAATCTGGATATCAAAACTGGAGCTGCAGTAGCAAAAGATCAGGATGAGGAAGAGCAGGAGGTAGAGCCCATAAAGGTGGGTTCCGTGGTGGAAAAAGCCAAGGTTCTGCGCTTGGGCAGCGGTGGCGTGGTACTGCTTCTTAATAAGAAACTAAAGGGCATTATCTCATACGGTTCAATCAGAGGCAATTTCAAGGGAAATTATGACAAGGACGAAGTATTGTCCAAATACGGAAGAAAAACGAAGCATAAGGTTCGCATCCTAGGATACGATGTCATCGAATCCTTGTACTACTGCTCCGATGATCCCAACGTGGTCAACGAAAAGCTGTTCTGCCTGGAGGATATTAATGCCGGCGATCTGGTCACAGCGAAAATATTCAAGAAGGATGACAAGATCAAGGGCTGGTCGGTGAGGATCGGCAAGGTCAACGGAATACTGGAACAGTTCTATCTGGCACCCAATGTCCGCTACGATGTGGGTCAGTCGTTGAAGTGCCGCGTCCTAGAAGTTAATGCCGAGCGAAAAATCTGCTACGTGAGCAATCGTGCCGAGTATTTGGGCAAGGGAATTAAAATTCTGACTGATTATGCGTCCGCTCACGTTGGAAACGTCTATATGGGCACAGTAGTCCGATGTGAGGACACTTACGTCCTAGTGAAGTTCGGCAACGGCATCAAAGGAGTTTTGCACAGGCAGAATCTAAAGGAAAATAGCTCATTTTTCGAGGGACAAACAACTAAGTTCCGCATCCTAACACGCAACAAGGACCAAATCACTTTGACTTTGCCGGAGGACAAGTTCCAGCTTGGTGAGATCTGTCCCGTTGAGATAACCAATGCCTTAGACGCTGGACTGGAAGTTAAAATCACCTTCGCCGCCGAAGATGACGAAGAGGATGAAGATGGGAATCCAAAGCTGGAGGAGTTTGTGGGCCTAATTCCACTGCGATTGTTGTCGGATCACCTGGAGCTGCTGCACGCCCAAATGCGGGTCCATCCCGCTGGCTCTTACACCGATGCGGCCTGCATTATGCAGAACATCTTCAGCTTACGAGATGTCCCCTACTTCAGTGGCCAGCTCACCAAGGATTGGCAATCGGTTCAAGTGGGAGACATAATACGCTCTTATGTGAAACACGCCACCGACCAGGTGGTGGACCTCATGGTGTGTGTTCGCAACTACAATAAGCCGGTAAAGGTTCACGTCAAGATGCTTCGTCTGAATGCCGTGAAAAATGCGCCCGTCGAGCTAGTTCCTGAGCAACTGCTATGGGTAAAGGTACTCAGCAAGGAGGTGGAAACTAAGACTCTAACAGTTTCAGCAAAGCTTACGGATGTCTGGAGCGGGGATCTTAGTGACACTGCAAAACTGGTCGAAGGGTAGGTCTAAAATAAAATCTTATTGAGTTCATTAATTAGTTATTCTTTGAATTTCTTTACAGCTATTTAAATGAAGTTGCGCAAATAAAGGCAGGCCTTGAGGAAGCCTCCGCCCCTATTTCAAAATACTCCGTTGGGGAGAAAATCAACGTGGTGTTCAAGGGCATTGATGCGACCACCAATGACTGGGTCTACACAGTGGAAGGCAATGGCAAGGTGTCCGCCCTGCTGCTCTCCAGTTTGGTTGGAACTGCCAAAGCTCCTGAGATGGGTAGCAAGCACGAGGCAGTTATTCTATGGATTGAATACTCCAGCGATGTGCTACTCATCAGCAACAAGAAGCTGGACATTGCGCATATTTCACCAAGCGGCGAACTATCCACGAATCTGATCGGAAAGGCTGGCATGAAGGCCAAGGTGCTGTTAAAACTGGAGTCCGTAGCAGTGTGCTCGCTTAAGAAGGGCACAAACCCGTTGGTCATCTGTCCAATTCGGTTGCACCCCAACGATATCGAAAATTCTGGAAGTGCCGAGTTGCGCCAAGGAGATTTCTGCAATATAGCCTTCATCCATGACAAACTCCATATCGCAGTGCCAGAGACTGTTTGGCGCCTCTGGAGGGGAGTGAAGAGAACGGCGGGCACAGAGGTCGCCCCTGTAAAAGCTAAGAAGGCAAAAGTAGAGGAGTCACCTAAACAAAAGAAGACTACAATTGAGGAGACCTCTGCACAGAAGAAAGTCAAAGCGAAAGCTAAAGTGGAAACTAAAACGGAAGCGAAAGCCATACCTACCAAGCGAAAGGCAGAAGTGGTAGAAAAAATTACCAATGGCCAAAAGAAGACTCAACCCCTGACCAATGGAATTGTGAAAGAGAAACCTAAGCAGAATGGCAAGCTCTTCTTTGAAGATAAAACTCCAGCCAAAAATGCCAAGTCTGAGACACCCAAAAGCAATGGAGCAGAAGGCAAGTCGCGTTTGCCCGGTGTGTCTAGTTTCTGGGAGGATGATGTGAACCAGTCCAAGGAAGGGTCCAGCGACGAAGACGAGGAGCTGAATGTGGCGGAAACACAAAAAAATGCAGCCAAAAAGAAACGGCTCAGCGCCAAGGAGAAGGCCAAGGCGGAGATCAAGGAAGAGCAGCGACTGCGGGAGATCGAGGAGCGCAATGCGGATCCCAAGGCACGTCTGGAGACAATCGACCAGTACGAGCGCCTTGTGATTGCCCAGCCAAACAACAGTATATCCTGGCTGAAGTACATCGCTTTCCTTTTGTCCAACACAGAGATTGAAAAAGCTCGCGCCTTAGCTCGCAGGGCGATATCCACGATATCCTTCCGGGAAACACAGGAACTGAGGAACATGTGGAGCGCCTTGCTAAACATGGAACTCGTCTACAGCAACAACTTCGATGATGTGCTCAAGGAAGCCCTAAACTGCAATGATCCTTTGGAGATTTACATTAGCGTTGTAGACATCTTAAAGAAGAACAAGAGAAAGGACCGCCTTTCCTCCGTGCTGACCACAGTACTCAACAAGTTTAAAACGGAGCTCAGGGTGTGGCCCGTGGCCGCCGAGGCGTACTTCTGGCTGGGCAAGTCTGACCAAGTTCACAATCTGCTCCAGCGCGCATTGCGGGCCTTGCCAAATCAAGAGCGTAAGTTTACTTTAATTAAAATGTAACTTGTTTTAATTTTATATAACCATTGCAGACATCCCCTGCATTGTGTCCTTTGCCAAGTTGTATGCAAAGCACGATAACAATGACATGGCGCAGACGCTGCTCGATGATGTAGTCACTTCCTATCCCAAACGAATCGACATCTGGTCGGTATATGTGGACATGCTAATCAAGGCGGGTCTAATCGATTCCGCGAGGTGAGTTTGATAGCTATGCTATGTAAACAGAAAAGTTGTCTTATTAACTAAATTTTTTTTATTTTAGAAACGTTTTGGAGCGTGCCGTGGTGCAAAAACTGAAGCCGAACAAGATGCAAGTCATATACAAAAAGTATCTGCAGCTGGAGGAGAATCACGGCACGGATGCAACGGTGGCCAAGGTCAAGCAGCAGGCCGAACAGTGGGTGAAGAACTACGCCAAGACGGTCAAGTAGTTTCATCATGCCCCACCTTTTTAGTTTGTAGGATTAGGAGTAAGATCAAGAGTTACATACAGTGTTTTTCATGATACTTTATTCTAAAACTATTTTAAATGAAGTGTGATTCCGAGTGCTACCTTTAAATATATATGTATGATAGTACCTATATATTATAGAAATACATATAAAACGTTGCTTTGGCCATGCCCCCTACACATAGAATGTAGGACTGATGCCAATATTCAACTTAAGACTTGAACATTAATTGAACATATTCTGCCACGGTGTATGATGGATATGGGCTAACACTTCACGGTTGGGGTTACGGATTTGACGGATCGGGGTGGGTTGGGTGTGGGACAATGACCGTAGCGGTGACACTGACATTACAATGAGAAGTGACGTGATTTACTCTTACATATTAATCAATAATAAGAAATAAGACTCTAGCAAATGTTACAAAGGTTTGTTGATTTAGCAATTAGATTTAATTTATACATAAAACAGTCTGCGGTCACTCCTTGAAGATACCGCGCGCCTTGGCAGACGGCTTGCGCACCCTGCCTCTGCTGCTAACGTTCACCTGCTGTTCTTCCGAGTCCACCGAAGTACCGTCCTCTTCTTCCTCCTGGTCCCGCTCGGTGGAGGCCTGTGATCGCTCCTGAGAGCTGGCATGAGCGTCGCCGTTACGGATTCGTTTACTCCGATGGGAATATCCAGCCGCCGCCTCTTCCTCCTCGGACTGCTCATTGTAGCGCGGTCTCTTTTGGTTGCGCCCGGCTCGCTGGTTTCCACCCCGGTTGGCGCGACGACTCCGCGGCACAACATAGTCATCATCGTCATCGTTGTCGTTCGCGATGGAGTTATTGGATGGCGGGCGACGTGTGCGTCGCAGCGGACGCTCCTGAGTTGTTGCGGAGGAGGAGGAGGTTTTTGCCTTTCGCCTCGGACGACCATTGCTGGGCGATACGTAGCTGGTCAGCGGCTGATTGTCTTCCGAGTCGGAGTCTTCATCCTCATCTTCGTAGCTCTGCGAGCTAGAGCCTCCATCAGTGCCCTCATCGGAAGCAGCAGCCTCCTCTTCCTCATGATCCTCGTCGTGCGAATTCGCCTGGCTAGCGCGACCACGCAGACGCCTTGTAACCACGTTGCTCGCACTGTTGCTGTTCGTGGTAGAGGTGGGTCGCCGGTGATTGGCTATGGCTGAGAGCAGACGCGAGTTTTCCAGGACATCTAGACTGGTATCCAACTCGTCGGCATTTCGTTGGTGGCGTGAAAGAATGCGGCGCGGTGCCCTCGATGAATTCACGTTGCCTAGGTAGTTGTGATCGTGGGTGGAAACCGCTGGTTGTTGTTCTGCCCGTGATGCTGCGGCCGAGGACGTTGTGGAGGTGGCATGGGAACGGGTCATATGGGTATTCCGTTCTGGCGGCGAGGCTAATCGACGGCGCAGGCTCAGTGGATGAGGGGCCACTGTTGCGGTTGAGCTAGATTTTGCAGGTGATTGATAATTTTCTGCAGGAAAAAACAGTTAGCTACCGCTTATTGAAACAAATTCGAACTTACTTTGTTGATTGTTGGCCAGCGGCTCGTTGTCACTGTCGTCGTCGTCATCGTCGTCACTCTGGGCTGGACGAACGACGGTGTTGCGGTTCGTGCGTAGCTGGCGAGAAGGACCAGCAGCCGCCTGAGCCAAAGCGGCTCGGCTGGTAGAGGGCAAGTCGTCCTTTGTAGGTGTTGGCAGTATCTAAAAGTTAAGAAAGATGTATTAGAAAAATTCACTAAATTTACTTAAGGTGGCGACTAACCTCCTCGGCTTCCTCGCTGTCTTCTTCCTCTTCCTCCTCCTCCTCTTCAATATCGCTTCCACGACCCCAGTCCATTAGCGCCCTCTTGGCGCTCTGTCGCGTGGGTCTGATGACAGGAGAGTCCGTATCGGACTCGATAATGCGCCCGTTGCGCACTGGCAGGTGGTAACTGTGATCATTTTCGGCTCCAAGATGCGAAGAGGTCCTGGTTCCGTTGGCTCGAGTATTCCGTGACGGACTTTCAAGGCTGGAGTTGGCGGCAGCTGCGGCACTGGTACTTGGTCCATTGCCAATTGACCTGCTGCTTGCCGAGCGTCCCTTTCGACGTCCTATCTGGCTATCCTGTGTGCTCTCATCGTGTTGTGAGTGAGATGCAGCCTCTTCTGCGGAGCTGCCTGCTATGCGACGTGTCCGACGTGGCAAACTAGGGCCAGGTGCAGCATTGGCTGGACTTTTGTTCAAACGTCGCCTCTTGCTGGAGTGGCCATTTGTCTGCCTATTGCTGGACGGGCGTGCGGCACCTGGACGTCGCCGACTGCCGCGTCCCTCGTTGGGGTTGTAACTATCCTCGGAATCGTTGATATTGGAGTCATCGCTCAGCCGTTGCCGCTGCCTTGCCCTGCGCGTGCGTGTCTGCTGGGGCGAACTGTCATTGGATTGGGCTCTTTCCTCTTCATCGCTGCTGGCATCCGACGTGGCCTGCGCACTGGTTTCCTCCTCCTCTTCCTCCTCGCTACTGCTGCTTTTGCCTCGACGCTGTTGGGCGGCGGATGAAGAAGTCACGCGATTGGAGCCAGAGGAACTAGCACTTACGGCCACACCGTTTCGCCGACGAGAGCGCCCCCTCGTTGATGCCTCTTCCTCATCATCATCATCGTCGTCATCATCATCATCCTCCTCGTCCTCATCTTCACTGGAGTTGGCGACTGGCAATCTTCTGGCCGCTGCTGTTGGCTTTTGATTACGGCGCGTGGATCGCTCCTTTTTGACTCGCTTGTTGGGACTGCTGCTGGAACCACCGCGTCCTCCTCCACTGCTGCCGGACTTGTTTTTATTAGCGCGCCTTAATGCCGCCTTCCAGCTGGTGACCACTGTCTTGATATGCGACTCAAATAGCGCACTGAGTCGCAAGGTCATGGCATAAATCTGAAAAAAGAATTGGAAGCAAACAATCAATTAGTATTGGTTGCAAAACGGTTAAAACTATTGTGTAGCAAACAATGTTAGTATTACAAGCTGGGAGATGAGAAACCTTACCGCTAGATTATCCTACATTAGATGATAGTCACGGAGATCGTCATTCATTTGGTTAGACATTATATTAAAATGTTTTGATGGGTTATATATTTTTTAGATTTTTTTTTTGTTTTACATTTTTGATGGTCATGAGTTGGGGTGATTAATTTGAAGATCGATATTGAAGGCATGTTCACGGAAGGCAAAAGAAACGTAAAGAATAGATGGATGAGCTTGCATTTGAGGCTACGTGAGTGAGTAATGGGATGGGGTCACAACATAAACGAAAAGGCAATAGCTGAGAAAGAGGGTGGATATCTCAGTCTTAGAATGCAATAAATGACGATCTGCAACCGATCTGCCAATCTGCTCTCCACTCACCCGTGAGCGCTTGTTGGTGTTGTAGTTCTTGGAGTTTTGGAAGATCAGCCGCACATCCTTGGCAAAGTCCAACGGATCATCGTAGTTGCCGCCCAGCAGATCCTCCTTTACAGTGCGCAGATCCATTGGAGTAGCTATGATCTCCAGGTAGTCAGGGAAGTCGATGGTGTCAACGGGCTCGCGGAACGGCGCCGAATCTGTCCTCGCCCACATAAGATCAAGCAGCTGACGACAATCGGCACGCCAGTCTCCTTCCGAGTGAATTCGAGTGGATCTATAGAAGATTGGGTTGTTGAGCCATATTATTATTAGGCATTATATATATTCTTACCGCCTGGCTGAGGATACTCTTTGCCTAGCTGCTGCTGCAGCTGCTGAAGTAGTTGGCCCTGTGCTGGTCGATGGCACTACATCCGAATCTACCTCGTTCTCCGACTCGGACGAATGGTACACATCCGCAAGCTGATGGTAAACAGCAGCCACATCTATCTCATCCGGTTCCCTAGAAGACGTATATTTTAAAACAATTACCTTTTTAAACCTAAAATTCCTTCATTCACCTGATGATCCTCAAACAAAGATCTGTCACAATTCGCGAATGCTTGACGATAATTGCGTGTCGGCGATTGTACTGCTCCGCATTGGTGGCTAGGTAGCGTACATCGAACTGGGCTGAGGTTATTCTGCGGTAGAAGTGATTCTCAAAGCGAGATTTAATTGTGGTCAGGTCAATGGGATATTCGATCAAATAAGCGTAGTCTGGATATATGTTAAGGTCCACGGGGGCCAGGAAATGCTCTGCGATAGAGAGACGCATAACCTGTAAGAAAATCAATTAATAAAATAATATGATAATATTTAAATCAAATGCTTACCTGCTCCAATCCATTGATAATTCGCCTGCAGGTGCCATCGCGATCCCCTCTGTGCCATTCCTCGGACTTGGGCTGGTATAGAGTGGCGCGAATCTCCTCCGGTAGAACTGGAACAGCACCTCCCACCTCGTCCGGTACTCTTTGCTGATCGATGGGTTCCATGTCCCAGGGACTCATAAACTCATACTCTCCATTATCCCAGCGCACGCGGAAACACATGAAGGACGAGTCGGGGAAGTCAGCAGAGAGGGCGTGGCGCGATTCAATCTGACCCATCCACCAGCCATCGACAATCATGCAGCGAAACCGGTCACCAATGCTCCAGTTGCGCTGCACTGCAAGATCGAAGGTCTGCCGCAGCACTAAAAAGTCCAAAACGTCGGGCATGTCATGGTACTTGATCTTGAACGTTGTCCCCGTCATGTTGCCCTCCTCATCGATGATGGCCAACTTCAAGCAACATAATCGGGGTGGGCGGATTTCGTACTTGATTCCAATCACACGCACCAGCTCGTGGTCGCGCAGTGTGTGAAAGTTCCACGGCTCCGAGCTGTGCGAGAGCTTGTAGACCTTTTTCAGGCGGACTGCATCCAAGTACTTTGCGTGTCCTTGCCGGAAGTAGACTACCTCATCACCCATCTGGGGGTAATAGGGTGCCTTACGTGGAATCACCTCAGATAGCCACTCAGCGGGACGATAAAGCTCCGGTATCTCTCCATTTGCATCTGTGGGCGGAAACAAAACAGTTTTACGTCCAACCTTCCGGGCCGTAACCTGCCCACCTCTGGATCTGCCCGCTCGCTCATCATCGCTGCTGTCATCACTACTCCGGGGTCGCCGTGAGAGTGGCTTACGCTTGGATCGTTTTGGTGGTTCCAGATTCGGGCCAGGAGTATCCGCCACCCAGTCAGAGTAATCGGAACTGTCCGTTTCCGACTCATCGCTGCTGTCCTCTAGGTTTTCTTCCACATTCGAGTAGCTCGTGTCGCCGGACGAGTTGCTGGACACATCTTCCTCCTCTTCCTCGGGTGGCGGCGCTACCTCATCGTAGTGCTCCGGCTCCTGATCCCGAACAGCGCGGGTGCGATAAGCGGGTTGTGGCTGTCCGCCAGCTGGCTGGGGGCCACGTCTTCGTCCAGCTCTTGCGCCGCCGCCATTGCCACGTGTGTTTCGTGGCCTGCCAACGCTTCCTGGCTGCTGCGAAGATGCTGCACTGGCAGTGTTTATCATGATGGGTCGGCGTCGCATTTCGCGTTTGTACTCCTGCTTTTCAAACTGACCGGCAGAGTAAATAGTCTGCTTAAGGTTTTGCAACTGGGGATACTTCATGGGACGCACATAAGTGCGACGGATGAATTTCAGAGGCAGCGCCTGTTGGACTTGTGCCTGGCCAGGTTCGGCTGCAGGTTCTGCCGGAGGTTGAGACGGCCCTGCTTGATCCTCAACTGGCGCGGCAGCTGCGGCACCCCATCCTTGGCGAGGCGTGCTCAAACGACTACCCAGGACATTGCCACGTGACGATTGCCTGCCATTGGAGTCCGGCATTTGACGATTGGTCAAACGTTCGAAGGACTGGTTGCCGTTGGTCGGATTGGCATCATTGGCATTTACATTAACCGACTGCCGATTGGCCAAGGCTGCAATCATGCGGTCGATATGGGAGTAGTTAGCTCCCTGTGGTCCTCCAGCAGCAGCAGGGGGCAATGCGGCTGGCGGAGCTTCAGCGGGTGCAGCGGCCACAACAGCATCTCCACCTGCACCTCCATCGTCGATTACTACGCCATCCACGCCTACCGTAAGATTTGGAATCAATTGGTCTAGGCTACAGCTCTCACGACCAGGCACAAATCGTTGAAACCTTGATGGATGCGGGTTGCCATCTGCATCGACCAGGAAAGGCGGGGGCATTAGGTGCGGCATTATCTGCGTCTGCTCGTCCACCACATGGTGCTGCGCATCTCTCAATAAAGGTCGAAAATCCGTGTGAAAGAACAGCTCCGTGGGAAGCTGAAAGAATAAATACATTTAACTTTATCCTTTGAAAAATACTCCTCAATCAACTTACCATTTTGTACTTTTCAATGCACACGCCCAAACCAAAAATCAGGATGTGTCCATGCGAATCGGTGGCAGCTATCATTGTGCCATCCGGTGACCACTTTGCATCAAAGACACTGCCATGGCCTTGGCCATCGATGTCGTTAAGGAAGTTGGCCACACAAACGCCCTGCTCGATGTCCCACAGAAATACCTGGCCATCGTGCCCGGCGGAAAGCAGGACATGCTCATCTCTTGGGTTCGACTCAAGCACATAAAGCTCATCCTTGTGCCCACGCAGAACACGATGCAGCTTGGCTGACTTCGAGTCCCAGATTTTTATCTGTTTTTAAATGGGATTATTAATTATAAGTAAATGTTTAGCACGTTTTAAGACGGATGCTTACAGTAAAATCGTTTACGGCGGTGATGACATAACGGTCCGAGGCATCCCAAGCCACCATGGTTACCTTAAGCCTCTTTCCCTCCTCTGGTTCCGGGCAGCTGCAATTTAATTACAAAGCTATTAGTTTTCAGAGAATTCCTTACTAGCTAGAAACATTTTAAAGAAAATCGCACTCACCTGGCCAGACGCTCCGTCATGCATAGTTTGGAACTTTTCCACTGCTGCGACTCAAACGTCCAGATGTGTGCTGTGCCGTCCTTGCTCCCCGATATAAATCTCAGTCCACGATGCGACCACTGCACCGAGTCCACGGCATCTGTGTAAGCTTCCGTCTCCAATATTCGCTTCGGACCGTCCTCGCCCATCATATAGACGCGCACATGGTGATCGGCAGACCCAGCGGCCAGAAAAATGCCTCCTGGCGAAAAGGTGGTACACATCATCTGAGCTTGTCCGGGCCGCAGTTTCTCATGATACTGCGTTGGCTTCGGGGCAAACGTGATCTTTTGCCCGCGCGGCGTTGAGTATTGCCAGAAGGCGATCGATCCATCTGTGCTGGTAGTCACCAGATATTTCAGATCGCTACGTGGCGACGGACAAAAGTTAACCGAAGTTATCATGCCCGTGTGAGCAGACAGTACGGCGATGGGTGATGTGGTTTGCATGTCCCACACTCTTAGTATGTGATCCAATGACCCGGCAGCCAGCATCGTATTGTCCAAGTTAATGGCTATGTCTGTAATCTCGGATGAGGCGCCTCGCAGAGTGGCCAGCAGGCGGCCATCTGCCGCTGACCATATCTTAATAAGTAGATCATCGGCTCCGGTGATGATGTATCTTCCTGTGCGATCAAACAGAACACAGTACACTGAGGACAGGTGGCCCACAGTGCGACGGAGCAATTTTGTTCGGCGGTAGAGGTCCGTGGGCACGAGGAGCTTGCGACGGACTTCCCCGCCGTGTTCCCGTCCAGTTAGAACGCGATCTTTGGAAATATAAATGGGTTAGTCTCTAATATGCGAATAAAACTCTACCATGCAACTAACCTAAGTTGTGGGTCGGCTTTGTAAGGACCGAATCCGGCAGCGAGACTCCATTCAGGCGGGTGCAGTAGTCCCTTAAGGAGCGATGGCAGTAGACGGTTTCCTTGGTGCGCAGGAGGTTCTGGCGCCCAGTACCCAACAGCGAGTTGATGCCCGGAACACTGGGCGGAAGCTCGCGATCCACCAGTGGACCCAGACGACTGCATATTTCAAGCAAGTGATTGGCGCCAATGTGCTTGTACTTTCGTTCCTGCGAATTCAAAATCAAAATTTAACGTATTCCTATCGATTGGGCGATAAACGGTGCGATAGCTTCAACAACGTATGCTTGTCTCGTTCCCTCGCGCACAAGTCAAGGCAAAGTGGTGGTTGCTTGCATGTGTCTGTGCGCATGGGCATGTGTATGTGTGAGAAACCAAAATGTCGGCTGGTTGCAGCTAATTGTTAAAACTAAATTACAAAGCATTTGTTTAAAAAATTAAGATTTTTCAAAATTTACAATTTTTACGAGGGTTTTAGAATTTTTGCTTTCCACTTTAGTCTTTTACGAATTTTTGCAATTTTTTGCTGCCTTTTTAATTAAATAGTTGCTTACTTATTTGTTAATTTAACAGTCAGAATGATTGATGTCTTTAGTTGTAATGTTTTTTAAATTAACAACTTGAATTTTGATGTGCAACTTTTTCTCTATTCCCTGACACGATGACGTCACAAAGGCGAGCGAACGACTGAGACGGAAAATGCCGCAGCAGACGCACACTTACGCAAGACTTAAATGCCGATCAAAAGGCATTAAACGATAACTTTGAAAAGCTAATTGATTAATTATGAAAACACTCACCAATTCCTCAAAGGTCTGCTCATGCTCGTTTCCCTGCCAATCGAGACGACGCGGCAAAACCTGGGAATCGAAAGGTGTACGTATATATAGACGGGTGTAAATATATATGCATGCATGTATGACTCTTATCACTTGCACTCCGTGACGTCGACGATGACGTCGCGGGGGCATCCCTATGATTCCATTTCTTTTTTCATGTTTTTCTCTTCTTTTTTTAATGGACTATATATTCACGTGGCCCCAGCAAATCCACAATTCAGTCTGATTCCCAACTCTGAGACAAGCGGACGTACAAGTGGGTTTTTCGTCGTTCGCTGCCGGCAGCAGAAACAACAACAAAACCAAAACAAAGCGTATAAACAAACGCGGTTTTCTATTTTTTTTTTGGCCCCCCTCTCAATTCGAGTCCGAAATATCTGTGCCAAAAACACAGCTGCAGCACCAACAAAACTCACCTTCTTCTCTTCGAGTTCCCGGATCAAGACCTACAGTTGGATAGAATTTAGTTTCAGAATTAATGTAAATGTTTGTAAACAAAACGAAATTCCGCTCTTTTAGCGCGAAATACGATTCCAATGCGATCTCGCGCGAGCGCTGCTTTCAACCCACCTTCGCCGTCTCCTCCAGCGGTCCCGCGGCCAGGAACTTGGAAATGAGGAAGTACAGCTCTGCAAGATAGAGGATTTCACGGGTTTTAGTGCAACAAGTTGTCGAAAATGCGCTCGCTGGGAGTCGTCAATATTCCAGATATATCTGGCCAAAGGGGCCCGTGAATTTCGCTTGGCGAAACGCAGTCGAAAAAACGCAGCCATTCGATTCGAAGGGCGAGCGAAACACAGACACACATTTCACAAAGTCAAAGGGGCTGCCTTTGGTAGCCCCGTTGGACGCACTCGCTGCGCCACCGGGCGGTACGCACCTGGCTTTAGATCATCACCGGAACTGGGTTGTCTAGTTTCCATTATTCATTGCGAATTGCAGCTCCGATTATGACAAAATTGCAGTTGCTTTCTTCTAAAATTCTTTTCGCAGCTTCTTCTTCCCGTGTGACACTCGATTGCCATTCCCACCGAATGAAATGCCTTTGCGTATCGATAGTTGGTGGCGGGGCTCACAAGATGGGTATCGAGTCTTAGCCGAAGGAGCCAATTTTCGTATTTGAATTTGAGATGATGCACTGAAATGCTTCGCAGGATTCTACAATCTAAGATATTTACTTCAAATTGAGAATTTTAATTCTCAGTCAAACATATTCGTAGCCATTGGTTTGGAATTTAAGCTTATTATGAAATTTATATTTAGCTATGTGATTAAATAAACTGTTTGCAATTATTCGCTTTTAATTTTCGAATGTAATTTAATAGCTACTACACAAATTCTTGATAACTAGACTTATGATTTAATGAATAACAAGTGAAATCTTTTTATATTTTTAAATTGTCCCATTGGTGTTGATTATTTTGAAGTTATGTTGCACTTCAGTTCATGGCCATGGCCAGGAGCATTTTTAAATTTCAGAAGTTTTTAATTTGCCATTTTAATTTCAAATGAAATTTCTGTAACTATTTATTATTTTAAAGCTATGTTTATAGAAAATCGATATATACATTATAAAACGTGTGAATTAAACGTGAATACCCTTAATGTCAAACGCACACCACTAGTTATGAATATCGGAGCAGCTGCGATATTTTTTTTTTTTGGGAGGTTTTGCCATTTTCTAATGTAACAAAAAGTGGAGTGTAGCCACAAAGTAAGCGTAAATAATAAATGCTCGCGGCGAATAAACAGCGAAAAAGGCGATAGATAAACCAGCAAACATGGAGTGCAATCTGGGCAGCGAGATTGGTCAGAAGATGCGCGTAAGTCATTGGAAAAAAATCAATGAACTCGTTATGGATACCGCTCGGATTGGATACTCCAATACTATATATATTTTTGCACTTCATTAATAGAGCGCCGTAAAGGCAAAGCTGCTGGAGCTGGGAACCGGAGGATCGGCCGGTTTTATAGACGATGAATTGCCGGACTACGTCATGGTCATGGTGGCCAACAAGCGCACCAAACAGCAGATGAACGCCGAGCTGAATCTATTCCTAGGCGATCAAACTGACCTCTTTGTCACCTGGCTGCACGAAGTGCTGCAAAAGCTCCAAGAGGTCACACTCCCCACATCCAGTGGTATGATGGATATGCTCATCATACTTAAGCACCCACTAACTCCAATTTTTTCAGCTTCCAGCAAGAAGCGCAAGTCTCGCGGTCAGGAGAAGGACAAAAAAGGATCCAAGAAGGATAAGCGACCGCACCGAAAGTCCGGAGATGAGCTGTCGGAACCACAGCCAAGTTCCTCAGATGCCATGCCAATTGTCAGTTCCATCACGGATGTTTTTGCCGAAGAGCTTCTCGAGAAGGCAAAGAAAACCATGGACATTGATCTCAGTGCCAAAGACGAGATCCTGCACAAAAAGAAAAATCGCAAGTCCATCGAGGATGAGGATGCATCGGCCAATAGGGCGCTGGATGTGCCCGCTGTGTCTGAGATCATCTCAACTACTATCGGTGTTAACCGGCAAAAAGACCTCGCTGAGCTGGCCGAAATCCAAAAGAAAATTCATGCAGCCAAGAAGCATTTACGCCAGATTGGCGAGATCGGGGATGAAAGCGATGAATATGATGAGGATCTGTTGAACTTGAGCGCGAGGGAGGAGTCTGTAGACCAGGAGCCAGAAGAGGATCCCCCGAAATTGGAGGCTCCACCACGAAAAGCTAA
This sequence comes from Drosophila melanogaster, assembly GCF_000001215.4. Classification (NCBI taxonomy): domain Eukaryota; kingdom Metazoa; phylum Arthropoda; class Insecta; order Diptera; family Drosophilidae; genus Drosophila; species Drosophila melanogaster. The sequence continues at coordinate 24,317,303 of NT_033777.3, read as the reverse complement.
GAGCCCCATTATTTTTAACAGACGCGAGAAGACACCCGAAAAGCGTCCAGAGGCTGAACCGGAGATCGATTCCCGCCAGGAGGAGGCGGAGGAGAAGAGCCCCAAAAAAGATTCTTCGGCTGACAAGGCCAAGGAAGACCGGTCTGAAAGGCGATCGGTGCATGACCGTCTCGGTTCAAAGGCCCAAACGCCGGCAGATCGTTCGCAGCGCAACCAAAAGGAGCTCTATGTGCCGACCCATCGGCGACGGAGCGAACCCGAGGCCACCAAAGAGCGCAGTCAAAGAGAGCGCACCCGAGAACGACGCTCCAGCCGCGATACCTCTAGGGACACTAACCGTAATCAGCGCCAGCGTCGTTCGCCTAGTCCGGAGGCTCCAAGTACAAAGCAACGCATTGTCTCCCAAGTTATTGTGGCCGTTAACAAGCCACCGGAGCCGTCGGACGATGAGGATATGGCCGAAAAGCCAGTCAACTCCGTTATTAAGGTCAAGCCAAGACCAAATGTTTCTCCCAGACGACAGGCCTGCAAGAACCTCCTGCTGCGAGCAGTGGCGGACGCGCAGCGTTCCACAATCCTCGCCAAGACTTCGACACAGAAGGAGGACGAGGATGTGGGCAAGATCATAAGTTCTCTAGGCAAGCGCAAGTCGGAGGATAAGAATGATCAGATTCGTAAACGGAATCGCGAGAGGAAACGAAGAAAGAGAAGTGCACAAGGCAACGAACTCTTCCGGCGCACCACTCGGGAATTAGTGGTAAATGTGACACAAAGGGATGGAAAGCGTGAACGGCGGTCCAACGAGCGTCGCGCCGAGATCAAAGTGGTGGAGGAAGAATATACGCCAAGCCTAATGACTGAGGGCGTCGAGACGTATGTGCCGCAATTGCTGACCAACGTGGATGAATTGGATTTGCACATCAGCTCCCACGACGAGCCAAGTCCCAATTCCGGAGCCCTCAAGACTCAGTTTGTGGTCACGTTAAACGGCGACAAAGCTCTCGGAGGTAAGAATGTCAAGGGAGGGGCCTCTCGCAAGCGGCCGAGCAACTCTCGTAAACGATCCACCTCACCCGTATCCACGCCACAAGTGTCCTCCTCTAATATTGAGCCCACATCTACGACGGTTGACAAGCGACGCCGATCCAATCGGGATAGAAGCTTCTCGCCATCGCCGAGACAGAGCAGTGGGTCACCCTCCCTGCCGACAACACGCAGCATCAATCGCAACGAGGTACGCCGTCAGCCTCAGGAAATCAAGAAGATCATCATAAAAAATGACACCGATGAAGATGATGAAATGCACGGGTCACCGAAGAAACGATCACCAAACAAGCGCCAGCCAGCGGCGGCCAATGGTCACAAGGACAATAAGGATAAGGGTAAAATCGAGGAAGGCTCAACAACTCCACCGCTGCCAGCCAAACCAAAGGCGCGGGCGGAGAAGAAAGCTTCCAGCAAGGAGAAATCCGTAAGATCTAATTCAGCGGAGACGTCATCGGCCGCCAAATCTGTCAGTGCGTCCACTTCCGTTTCGACAACTACCAAAGCCAAGCACACGCCCATTCGCTTCACTCTTAAAAGTGAGGACGAGCCGAGTGCGAGTAAGAAGCGTCGTTCTGGCAGCCCCGATCGTGATGTCGCGGCTCCGGAGAGACGCAGGGTATCCATACGCAATCCGGAGGACAGGAAATACGACAACTTGCCGGCGTGTAAGTGTATTCTTTCAATTTTAACAAATTTGAACAATTACTTAATATCTTGCCCCAATTAGTGAGCGCAGTTAGCGTGGATTCCACCGTGCTGAAGGTGAACAAACCCAAGGAGCGCTGCAAATATCATCCAAACTGCACAAAGCAGTTCTGTGAGTACTATCATCCAACGGCGCCGTGCAAGTCTTTCCCCAACTGCAAATTCGCGGACAAGTGCATGTACTCGCATCCGAAGTGCAAATTCGACATGGCCTGCATGAGCATAGACTGCAACTACGCCCATGGCGGTCAAAGGGATCTAAGCCATGTCCAGCTTGCTGCTCCACCACTATGTAAGTTGATAGCCTTTGTATTTAATTTTACAAACTCACAAACTTTTTTTTTAATTTACAGCCTCTCACGTCATCCCAGTGCAGAACTACAAGTCGATATCGGCTCCTGTTACATCCACGACTGCGACTACCATGTGCAAGTACTATCCGAATTGTTCCAAGCTGGGCTGCACCTTCTATCATCCCAAGCCCTGCCGCTTCGGCAAGAACTGCGTAAACAAGCTGGAGTGCATCTTCTACCATCCTGAGATGCAGAGCAAATTCAAGTGGGTGGCATCTTTGGGCTAATGTGGACTGCACTTTCGTTCAAATGATATTTAGCAAATGTACTCTATTTCGAGTGTATGATTAGGCGAGCTTGGAGTTTTTTCTATCTATATACACCGAGTTGTATACCTTACCTATTTAATCTTCATTATTATTTGCATTCATCCTACTGCTTATAATTATAAACATGTGTATTAGTCATTAGAAGCTCGCTCACATACATGATAAACATAACTTAACTTTGTTGGTCCTGCGAATTTGGTTGCATTCAAACCATAAGATACACGTCATGGTAAAGCTGACGAATAAATTTAGCAATAGTTGCTACAAATGAAAAAAAGAAAACGATTTTTATATATAGTTTGCCGTGTGTCTTTAACTGGATAATTGAATAGGCAATTGATTGGAAAAAGTCGAAATATTTTATATTTATTATATAGTACAGTCTCTTAAGTTTACGCTTAGATACTCTAGAGCAAAATATGTTTTTTATTTGATTTACTTAACCAATACTTTTTCTGTTCTAGTTGTCATTGCTTTTCGTTACTATATTTTTTTTTGTTATAAGGCCACATTTACTGATATATATACTCGCGTATATATAGGCATATAGGATTTTCTGTTTTTAATTTCGATTTTAGCTCAGCTAATTTAGTTTAAGAGTCGGCAAACAATCTTATTTACAAAAATACTCATACAATACATTTGATGGGCTTCCTTGTGGAATGCAAAGGGGAAATCGACGTCGGAGCTCAACTTTGTTCGCAGCTTTAGGATTACATATACGAGAAATCGAATACTGAATCTAAACTATCGGAACATAACTACATAACGACTATAGGGCGGTACGTATGTCATCTAAACTACTAGAATAAATAGACAACGGCATTATTAACTAACTAAAGCGTAGGCAGGGGATAAGGGACGAGTCGAGGTGGAAGCCTGGCTGCTGCTGCTGCTGCTATTGCTTTGAGCACCTTAAGATGTAAACCATAACTAGGGGCCAACTTAGTACAAAACATTGAGTTACTCCTACAGCTAGGTGTATATGGGCGGATTTAAAAATATCTTTTGTTTGCTTTGCTAATCGTCGTTCATGCTCAAAACTCAAAACTAAATTAGTCGCTCTTCCGGCGGTGGCTTCAGTACGTTGTCCATTTCCAGCCGTGGGTTGCAGTACTCTTGCGCGCTCGGGCTATAGGTGCCCCTGGTTGCTCGCTTGTTCCTGGCCATCACCAGGAAGGTGCCCAGGAGGGCTCCCGCGATCAGCAGCAGCACCACCACTACGGGTATTACAATGATGGCAATGTCTGTGGTCGAAGGCCCGTCCTCCTTGGCCGTAATCTGAAAAAAGCGAAGAAATCAATATATTGTTTTTCTTTCACTGAATTTGTAGTGTATCATTTGAAAACTTACCGGTGCTGTGCAATTCTTTCCCGCGAAACCTTCCGGACACTCGCAGTAGTAGTCCGGTTTGGCGCCGCAGGACTCTACGCAGCGACCGCCGTTTGAGCAGAGGTCCGTAGCGTTGCAGGGATCCGTAAAGTTGCAGTAGGCTCCGCAATAGGGTTTCTGGCAGATGCACTGGAAGGATCCGGGCTTGTTGAAACACCGGCCCAATCCGCCGCAGTAATCTCCCTCCATGTTGCACTCGTCGATGTCATTTTCACAGCGAATGCCCTCGAACCCGGTGCCCTGGCAATCGCACTCGTACCTGCCGACGAGGTCCTTACACTGACCACCGTTCTGGCATGGATTCGATTCGCACTCGTTAATGTCCTGCTCGCACAGGCGACCAGTGTATCCCAGACTACATTTGCACATCGGTACCTAAAGAGAATGTTTCGATGAATAATTGATCAGTTGAGTATTCCATTTGTAGGCCACTTACCGCTCCAGTGGTCAGGCAGAGGCCACCGTTATCGCAAGGCGTTATTTCACAGAAGGGTATGTCACACAGTGGACCCTCGAAGCCGGGCACGCATGTACATGTAAAGTTATTGCCAGTAGAAGCATCTGCAAGGCGAGAAGAATAATAATCGTTGAAAGAAATAATTGTATCATAATGATGGGGCTTCACTTACTGAATCCATTCTGGCAGGTTGATCCATTCCGACATGGCTCGTTCTCGCAGGTCATTTGCTTCAGCACGTCGCACTGCGGGCCCATATAGTCCTCAGGGCAGTCGCACACGTACGATGCGATAAGATCCGTGCAGTTGCCACCGTTGTGGCACGGCTGATCCGCACACTCGTCGATGTTTTGCTCACAGTGCTGACCCTCGAATCCTGGCTGACACTGGCAGAAGAAAGCTGCAACCTGGTTGATGCAGGTGCCGTTGTTCAAGCATTCCGTGTTAAGACACTCGTCGATGTCCGTGCCGCAATCATCGCCCTCGAATCCAGGCTGACAGGTGCAGGCGTACTCATCTGAAGGAGATTGACAGAAGCCGTCATTTTTGCAGTCTGACTGGAAGCACAGGATGCAGCCCTCCTCAGGTCGTGTGGCATTTAGACGGAATTGAGCCTTTTGCTGTACTGAAACATTGGTGCGCGAATACAGTTCCGCCATGGAGAAGTAGGGCAGTAAAAGATCGCCCACCCTTGCCTCTCCCACACAGCCCTTGAACTGAGAGCCCTGCTGGGCAGACAAAGTGGATCCTCGTGCTTGTCGCGACTCTGGCATGCCACCCAAGTAAACCTGGGTACTTGTAGCGATCAGGGACTGAAAGGCCGCTTGGTCGATGTCCGTGGAAAAAGCTGGCGTCGGATCCACCATCGATTCCCATCCCTTCCATCCACCCTCCAGTTTGCTGTTGTGTGCCCTGAGGTAAATGCGACTCCATTCTCCGTCAGTGTTCTCCTTCTCAAAGCGTGCAGACTCGCCAAAATGCAGTGCACTTAGCTTCCAGGTGATGGTCACTCGTCCTCCGTTTACTCCAATTTCAAAGAATCCGTCCACATTGTCTATGTACAGGAGAGTACCTCCAGCACGAGTGCGGAAGGCAATATCAATTACCGGTTTAAGAGTTTGCTTGGGAGACGCTTCACTGACAATATCGTCAGATTGCTGCTCCTGGAAGTAGAAGAAGGCGAGAGGACTGCGTTCCTGCCCAGTAAATGTGGTGTTCGTAACACACTCATAGCCATCGTCCAGATTTTGGCACAAGCTCTGTCCCGGACATGTAACGTGTTGGCAAAATTCGATCTCCTGGCAGTTCTTTCCCTTGTAACCATTTGGGCATTTGCAAGTGTAGTCATTCCATGTGTTCCTGCACTCGGCATTATGGAGGCAGGGATTCTTTCGGCACAGATCATCGGACACCTCACCAGGTAACACGGAGGCACGATCGATGGTTACAGCGCCCAGAGGTTTGGCATTCACTTGGACATCTGTCACGTTTAGGGAATACATCTCCACAATCAGGTTGAGCGAGCCATTGCTAACCTTCACGTCCTGGATTATGCCCTTAAAGTAGTCCCTGCTGTCGTCCGCCTCCTTGGGCACTGTTGTGTCTTCAATGGGTATTCCTGCTCCCGGAACTGGAATTATTCCTGGTTCTGTGGTCGCGCCCAGAAGTGACTCGCGTGTGGGTGCAGGTCCGCCCAAGTAAAGCACCTGTGCGTCCAGCAGACCCGTCGTGGACAGCGTCTTGCGGAAGTACTCGGTGCCATTGAGCTTGACCTGCACGAGCGTTTGATTGCGCACCACCTCGATCAGGTGGTTATAGCCGTTGTCCAATTTCTGGCCACCAACGGTGTAGGCCTCCGGAGTACCGCTGAACTGCATCTTTACCAGCAGCTCGCCGCCGTGTAATTTGGCGGCCACATATGAGTCGCCAATATCTATTGAAGTTATAAAAAAAATGTAAAAAAGTTTCTAATAAATGTATATGATAAAGATTTAACTCACTTTTAGTGGGGGCTTTGCGTGGATCAGTGCCCAAGTAAAAGACTTGACCAGTTGGCTCGCGTGTACGAATAAACATGGAAATGTCTAGGATGGATCTAATAGCTCGCCTAGCCACATCTGTGGTCTCCACAATCACGGCCGAATGGGTTGTGTTCTCGTGGCCAAAAGTGGCAGCAGTCATATCTAATAAGAGGAAAATCATGATGTTTCAAAACAAGGATGCATTACCTCCATTTAAGACTACTTACTGTGCTGACATGTGTGCCCAAAGAATGGTCTGGGACAGTGACAAGCGAAGGTGTGCCAAAGGTCCGTGCATTCACCGTTCGAATGGCAAGGATTCGGTTTACATTGTTCGGTGCGCGGACAACCGCTCTGGACATTTTCCAGTTTGGTATAACTGATATTCGCATCCTGCTCATCGGGAAAGATCCATTTACCATTGACCATTATATCTTGCATGCAGCCCACAAAAGCTGATGGTTGGTGGGTGAGGTGGCGCAGATAGGACTTCAGATTGGGAATGGTGCCTCCGAGGTATGTGCGCGGGAATGAAGGCTGGCTATTATTGGCCGTTTCATAGGAGCCAACCGGAAAAATAGCCTGCTCGTCGTTGGCCGAAAGGACTAGATGCGAAGTGTTTATGGCCACAAACACCTTGTGCCAGTTGCTATCGTTCAGCTTCGATCCAATAAACACGCCCTCCCACTTATTTAGGAGCGAGGAATGTAGATTCAGTCGTCCATTAATCAGCTCCAAAATATAGCTAACTGGTTCATTCTTTTCGCCGGTGGTTCCGAAAGCCAAAACTCCGTTGGGCAGTGTGGTCCTAAATTGAAGATTAATGTCGTAGCCTTCCTCGCGTTCCGTGGTAACCGAAATCAGGCTAGTGGCCACCATGGACAGAGTGGTGGTCTTCTCGCATTTATCGCCCTGGAAGCCGTTCTCGCAGGTGCAGTTGTACAGATGAGTTACCTCGTTGATCAAATACGGCAAGCAGGCACCGCCATTTAAACAAGGCTGTAACAAAGGGATTCAAATTAGTGTAAAGATCTATTGTATATTTTTTTGTTTTAAAGACTTACATTCTGGTCACAGCCTTTGAGAAGAACGGAACAGTTTTTGCCTCCATAGTTCGCATCGCAGTCGCAGTCGTAGTCGTCTATCTGGTCATAGCAAGTGCCCCTCTGGCAGGGATTATAGCGATCACATTCATCTATGTTGATCTCACAGTGGGTGCCCTCGAAGCCAGGTTCGCATTCGCAGGTATAGGTTCCAATCTGCGAATAAACACAAGTTCAATATTAATTGTAATTCTTTAACTATCATATATTTAATAATTTACCCCGTCATTGCAATTTCCGTGCTTGCTGCATGGATTACTGTCGCACTCATTAATGTTGATCTCGCAGTTCTTTCCAATGATGCCGGGCACACAGACGCACTCGTAGCTGTGGATTAAGAAGGTTAAGCCACGAATTTAAAATGGGATCCCGCTTCAAATGACTTACCCGCTGGCATTCTCAAAGCTAAAGGGCTGGCTAAACACCTTGGGCAGATCCGTGATCCTACTCATTTGGTAAAGCGTTATGTTCGAACGCTCTAGGCAGTTGCCATTGTACTGGCAGGGATTACTCTCGCACTCGTTGATGTCCTGCTCACAGTTCTTTCCCTTGTAGCCGTTGTGGCAATCGCAGAAGTAGTCCTTAACCCTGTCCAGGCACTTGGCACCATTCGTGCACGGATTCGAGAGGCATTCGTCTATGTTCAGCTCACAATTCTCGCCCTCATAACCGGTGCCACTGCAGTCACAACGGAAGCCACCCAATTGGTCGATGCACTGACCACCATTCAAGCAGGGATCTCCCACACAGTCGTCAATGTCGATGTCACATATGCGGCCCGTCATTCCCGGAATGCAGTTGCAGGTGAAGTTGTTGATCCTGTCGATGCAGGTGGATCCGTTCGAGCAGGGATTACTGCCGCACTCATCGATATCTACTTCGCAGTTCTCTCCCTCATATCCTGGTTGGCAAACGCACTCGTAGGCATTTATCTATGTCAATATAAGTTGATTAAATATTGTCATCATCAATAATAGAAAAAATATTGGTTTCGCTCAAGCACTATCAAAAAGACAAAGCGATCTAATTGGAATTTTTATAGGGACAAGCTTACTTTCAATTACATCTAATCGAAAAGATTTAATATATATCTAAGCTCCCACTCACTTGTCTCAAAATCCGATGCTTTCCGAATTTAAAGAAAAACAACTAATTACACTTTAGTAACAAACTAATCCTAAGTCACCAGCGGCAGACTCGGATCCAAGTCCGACTGCCATCTACCTACCTTGTTGTGGCACGTGGCTCCGTTGAGGCAGGGAAAGCTAAGGCATTCGTCCACATCGGAATCGCAGTGGACTCCGGTAAATCCAGGCGTACAGTAGCATTTGTACGATCCCTTCTCGTTCTTGCAGATACCATTGCCGCAGATCTTCGGATGCAGGGTGCACTCGTCCACGTCGTTGCCACAGGTGCGTCCAGTCCATCCACGGGTGCACTTGCACTCGTAGTCTCCATTCGGTAGGTCCACACATTCACCGCCATTCTGGCACGGTTGTGTGGCGCACTGGTTGCACACCTTGTTCTCCGGGCAGAGGCACTGATTCTGGACACATACCATCGGTTCCTGGCAGTTCAGTGGCGAACAGTTCTCGGCCTTCTCGCAACGATCTCCCGAATAGCCGACGGCGCAATAGCAGTGGGTTCCGTTCATGGAGCAAGTTCCTCCATTGAGACACTTTCCATTGGTGGCATTGCAGTTGATGGGTGTCAGGGCCAAAGCAGAAGCTCCATCGCCCGTGCTCGTTTGACAGTTGTAACCTGGGAATAATTCTAGATATTAGTATGCAATGGAGCCTTTTTTTTTACTATTTAAGTAACTAAATAAATAAATATTTAAAGGTACATTTCTGATTTCTTCAAGTGCTTTACCAAATATTAATTGTTTAACAAGATCTACTTTTCTACGTATTTAAAGTTAGCTTATCTGGGGTTGCACTAAAAGTTTAGAATTGGTTTAGACTTGAATCTTGAATGAATCCACAATGTTAATGATATTGGCAAGTCTTTTGACTTCACTTGATATTATTCATATGCAAAATAGGGCAGACCATCGTTAATTTCCATGTTATCACATTTAATAATTTCCTATGCAATTCTTAGTAAATAACTTTTTAAGTACTGTGGCAGAGTGGATTCAGACAGGACTCAAGTCGAAATCAATATAATTTTAAACCCAAGAACCACAAGGGCCATTAACCGCATGCAAATTAAACTCCCTTAAGTGGATCATCAGTGACATGCACTCTTTTAGGACAACCCCGGACAAATGTATGCCAAACCTGTGTATCCACTAGCACAAATACAGGAATAATTGCCACTATAGCCCAGGCAGGTGCCACCGTTCAAGCAGTTTTCTTGGGGACATGCATTCAGGGAGGCCGAGCGTTGGGTCGGAGATTGTAGTGGCTGTTGTGGTGGTCTCCTGCTACCCGTGGTCGTTCCCACCAGTGTTCGGCTGGTTGTTATTGGTGGTATCTTGGTTGTTGTTGTTAGGGTGTTGGGAATAGCTGGGTTAGGGTTTGGTGTGGTTCTTGGCGTTGTTGTTGGCTCTTGTTCTGGTGTCGGTGTGGTTGTTGTTGGCAGGCAGTGACCAATGGGGCCTACGATTATTACCCATCAAACGCAACATGGTTTTATACAATACAAGATAGGGGCATTAGCTTATAGCGAATAAAACAGGCAGATATATACATTTAGTGGGGGTAATGGAGAGGTGTTGTCAAATGAGCTAATGTCTATGAATGTCAGATGGATAATGAAACTATACAGAAATCCCTTTTTAGCAAGCTACTACCGCATCCATTCGACCTACTTAGTTTTAGCTCACAACGCTTGCGTTTGAGCCACTCGGGCGATATGTAGCGCTTCTTCTTTTCGCTGGGGCACAGCGTGGCGTCGAGAATGTCCAGCTCGAGCGGAGTCAGCGGCTCCATGTCGGAAGCTTATATATATATCCCAATTGGTTAGGTGGAGAAATTAAGACCGTAAAACCCAAAGTAAGCGAATGAATAGTCATGCAGTACCCAACAAATGATCCCCATAACCGAAAAGAATGGAACGTTGAACTCACCCGATGAGCCTGGCTTACAAACGCATTTGCCGCCTACGCACTCCGAATCGATGGGGCACTGCTGTGCGCAACTGGGTGCGATTTGGCACAGTTCACCAGTGTACTCCGGCGGACAGAGGCACTGGAAGCCGATGGGCTTGTCCAGGCAGGTGCCACCGTTCAAACACTGCTGCGTCTGGCATGTCATGGGTCGATCACAAATCTCGCCGCCCCAACCATCCAGACACTGGCAGGTGTACCATCCGTAGGTATCGAAGCATCTGCCGCCGTTCAGGCACGGATTCTTGTCGCACTCATCCACATTCGTCTGGCAGAACGCACCCGTGTAACCGGTGCCGCTGCAATCGCAGCTGAATCCATTGATACGGTCTATGCAGCTTCCGTTGTTCTGACACGGCTGTGAGGCGCACTCATCCGTGTCCACCTCGCACCTGGCACCAGCGTATCCTTTGGGACACTCGCAGGTGAGTGCTCCACTGCCGCCAATCACCACACATGCTCCATTGTTCAGGCAGGGGTTCGTCTGGCAGAGTGGGTGGATGTTCACCTCCGTCTCGCAGTGCTGACCACTGTGGTTGGGATCACAGAAGCACTGGTAATCCCCTCGGGAATTCTCCAGGCAGGAACCACCGTTCTCACATGGATTTTTGGCACACGGCGAGCCATTGTCCTTCTGGCAATTTTTTCCCGAGTAACGTGCCGTGCACCGACATTCGTATCCCTCTGGACTGGACGAGCAGGTTCCATGGCCCATACAGGGATCATTCAGACAAAAGTTGTCTGGCAGTCGAGTGAAAAGATCGTGATCGCTGCAGGGACCCGGGGTCAAGGGACAGTGACCAAAGACCACATTCTGCACCGTCGAGTTGTTCACAAATTGCAGACCTGGTCCATCCAGAAGGCAACCGGAGAAGGAGTTTCCCAGTATCAAGATGGCGTCCTTGTAGCCAATGTCCTGGTTAGTCAGGAACTGACTGTTGTACGTGGAGTTGGCTGGAGAAGAAAGATAAATTCATTATTAAGATTAGCAAATTGTTTTCGTTAATATTCATTTCTAGTAATTATTATTTTCTTGGTTGGTTTCCTCTATTTAATCATTTCTCGCACGTATTCTATACAATCGTTTAATTGATTTTTCGAATGAGTTCATCTCTACCCATTTTCTACCTCTATTCAGTTAGCCAGCACAATTACTTAACATGCATTACTTAACCCTCGTGATGTGATTCACTTCCATGTGCTTTGCTGCATGGCACGATTGTCCACGACTGACCCGAATGAGTGGGCGATAGAGCCTGAAATCCAATTTGGGGCAGCCAGAACGGCATGGTTACTTACCAAATATGCTTGCCGCGCGATCCACATGCAGGTAGAGATTTCCGTACTCGTACTTGAACTGCAGCGTATGCCAGCGGTTGTCCAGCAGTTGGTAGGGCAGCTTGACATCCAGCCGGTTGTTGGGCCCATGGACGGCGGGTCCAGCCAGTGAGATTTGCAGAAAGTCATTGAGCACTGAGATTACAATGGAGTTCTTGTTGTACTGCTGGGCGAGGATCTCGCCGCCGCGGCACGAGCGGAAACTAATCGCCGAGTGATCCCAAATGGGCATCGGCGTGGTGAGGCGGAGGTAAGTGGAGCCATTAAAGTACGCCTCCTTCGTCGGCACCGCCACTGAGGCGACATCTGCAAGAGAAGATCAAGATTGCCAGGGTTAGTGGGATTAGCCGATGCACTGGAAGGAACGTGCAATATTTAGTTTGAAATATAAACAGAAATATCTAAGAAGTGTATGTGCAGCTGATTTCAACCACCCTAATCTCTAGTTACAATTTCCCATGAAATCAAAATTAAGTTAATTTAAAACCGGAAAACTGCAGTAATTCAGAGTAAATTTTTCGCTGAATGCATCGGACTGATGGGTGAAATGAATGAAATAAAAGCATGACAAGGCCAGGTCGGTTTGGTTCGGGCCAAGTCAAGTCAAGTCAAGTCGGGCTCCCATTTAACTAATCGCATTTCATTCGCATTTGGCCAACGCATTTGTAACCGTAGACTTCCTCATTTCGCATATTTGGCACACGGCAAATGGACAATTGGTTTACTTTGGCTTACATTTTCCCAGTGCTGTTCAGTTCAGCATTTTCGCTGCGTCTCTGTCCATTGCTCTCTGGCTAAGAAAGTGTTTTTTTCTTTCGACTAGCATTGACCAAATTAGACGAGTTGCCATGGCCCGGCACATGCCACTTAAATGGTAATCAGTTAAAATCCCCCCACTCTCTTCACAACTTTCGTTTGCGCTGATCACCAAAGCGCAGAATCAATTTCAGCTAAAGTAGAAAAACAGACGCAGCCGCAGACCAGAAGACTCCATAACTGACTCCAAGTCGTTTTTCTCATTCACATTTTCTAAACAAATACGAAAAAATGGCCAAATGGCGAAACTAACTAGCTTTCTTAGGCTCGAGTGCACGAGGCGTTAAGATCTGCAAAGAGGGAAACTGTGAATATGTACCAAATGTATGTATAACTTAAGTAGACTTGCATGTTCATAAGCTGGTTTTCATCAATAGTCTGCAGATCAAACATAAAAACAAAAACTTAAGCAAAATCTTGAAACGGAAAGAAAGCGGCTCAGGAAAAAGTTATTAGCGAAAGGAAATCGAAACAAAAATCAGAGAGACCTTTCGTTTTTTATAAATACGATTTTTTATACAAACGAATTTCTTTACAATAAGTTAGTTATTAAAAACCAGGAAGCTTGTTATAATTCAGTGCTCAAATAGCTTATTATGAATAATTGCTTTCACTGAGATGAATTGGGCAACTGTTGATTTATTTTGCATAAATTATAAGCTTTTCTGAACTTTTTAATACTTTTTACATATTGATGGTTACCATTTGCCATTTATGATTTTTAACAACTTGGTGTCATTCAAAAACTTAAAAGACCATTGCTGTTTCAATGACACTGTCCAAGTTGAGATTTATGACTAAAAAAAAAACATTTATCTAACTTTATTTTCACCTCAACATTGTTGGCACATGTGTACTTGAGTATTTTTGCACTTCCCCCACAAAGACGAGATCATTTTAGCACCTCCTGGCTCCGATGAACCCGTCTGTGGTCCGCTGTGCCCTTTGGGCTGCCCTGACCCATGGTAGCCACGAGCTTAGAAGGTGCTCAGGGGACTTGGAAGACTTGGGAGACCTCGACAGAACCCGAACCGTGTTAAAACACAGCGGGCAACAAAATACAATACTTTATGAGGCCATCGATTTTGCTGGCTCTTTTTGTGCGGTCTTCTCAAACATTTTATTTCGAACCTATTTAAAGGCGATTTGCTTCGCTATTTGCATTGACAGCAAGCACGCTGTTGTTGTTGTCATTTCTGTGATTATGTGTGCCAGGTGAGAAGGGGGCGTGGCCGGGAGGCGGGCAGCCAAGGTGTAGTCAGTGAACAAGTAAATAAGTCGCCAGCAAAGTAGCTCATAATTATATTATACTCACGTACGAAACTATGCAGAAAAGTATTCAAAAGTTAAACGGCAAAAATGCTATAAAAATCACACATGTACACCGAGAGAAATGAAACACTCAATGTGTGTGGAATTAAATTATTGTAAGACTGAAATTACCTAAAGGTAATTACCAAAAAAAACTGGTATTTTAATACAAAAGACAATTATTATTATTAGTTTTTCATACTAAAACCACATGCACCTACTCGTAGAACCGGAATTCCGTTGGTTTGTGCTTTTATATAATCTATCCATTGAGTGTTTAGATTGGCCGCAAATAAACGGAACGGAAATTTCATAATCATAACCAGCGGCAAGAATTCTATTTCCATTTTTTATAGCATTTTGCCGTTTTTCGAGTTTTTGTTTATTATTTTCAGTTGTGTCATGAATGACTCGACTTTGGATTCGAGCTGGAACTGCAAAACTCTGGATTAATTCTGCTCCGGAGAGCGGAAGAATTCTTTTTAGCGGTGCCATAAAAGAAACAGTTTAATAGTTTATTTCGTCTTTTTGTCAAAAACATTCTGGGCATTCTGCTGTAAATGCTTTTGAAGCTTTTAATGATGTCTCGCTTGGAGTTTTTTGGGGACAAAGATTGTTTTGTGCCGGTTCTTAGGAAGAGGCGTGTCCAATAACCAGAACCTACGAATTTTAAATAATCTTTATTGTGACAGCTTTGAGATGGTCAGCTATTTTCGCAGATTAAAGTATTATGAAAGTTCCCATTGTACTCTTCTTGCATAATCTTTTTAAATGAATCTTCGAATGAATGAAAGTATCTTTGTGAAAGTATCTGTATCTTCAATGTAGTATAAACTATATAATTCCGTGGAGATCAGGCATCCAATTGTTACTTAAATGATGAGCAGCACTAAATAGTAACTCACTATAGTCGATCATTGAAATTTATAATTAATAGGCTGACCATCATGCTTTTGCAAATTGTTTTGCCCACTAAATGAGAATAAAATAATCATTTCTTTCAGTAGTTTCCCCAAAAATGCTGAGCCCCTATACTTAAGTAAATCTTTCAATTTAAAAGAGAAAACGCTCTGTATCTTCAATCCATCGTCGAGATAATCACTCATTTTAAGTTCCCCCATTTCAGGTTTCCCATACCATTTACCACCCGTAAGAAACGAATGATTTATGCTGAAAACAGTTTGCGAAAAACGCGCAAAACTTTTCCATGAAGGAAATGAGTACTGCCAATTCCTGTCCCGCCCCCACTCACACCTCATCAAGTTGGTCAAAATGAGAGGCTCTCTCCAGTAGACCCAGTTAACAAAAACATTCAGCCCATTGCAACAGCCAACACAACATAAGTAGATGTATGCAAATTGGCTCAGCTCGCTTTGCTTTGGTTTTACCTCTGGCTCTGCCAGTGCATTTTGCATTTCGGATTTTACACTGCATTCTGTTGGTATGACTAATCAGCGTCAGCATATGCGAAAAACAATGCCGCACCGAGTGCAATACCAACGTGGAGTGCCTACACACAACTGCGGTCACAATAATAGCAGCGATAATAAAATGAGCTGAAACATTCTGCAGTTATTAAACATGTAAAAAACGCAATAAATGGATGTCACTTTTGTAAAAATGTACAAAGTTATAAATGCACAATATCATCAAAATTAATACCTGTTTTGTACGATTTTTCAACATGCCATCAACCACCTTTATTATTATCTTAGTGACAGCTGTGCATACATCCAAATGCATATTGACTTCGGTTACCAATGTCACCAGAAGCTACTGCATTTGGCTTCTTTTTTAACGAATTTTTCACGATTCTAAAGCTTGAAGAGCTCTTTAGAATAGTTGTTATTCCACATACCTTCCCTTTTTTTTACGAACGTGCAACCCTTATCCCAAGTTGCAGGTCCGATGTTTGGCCACAACAAAACAGGTTGCACGTTGCTAACTGGGCTAAATTGAGCGGTTGCCGAGGATTTTTTTAAACTCTCCCCTAAATAGAAAATCCCCTTTAGTGAAATGATAAATTGAGATAATAGAACCACTGTTATTTAGAATGTCAGGCTATAGGGGTAACAATTTCCCAATCAATAATCAAAGTTACCTATGCCTCGCTAGAGAAAGTCTTCAAAAGTATGGAAATGCTATGAATCTTATATTTTTTCCTGCAACTATTCGTTTTTTTGTTGATGCGGGCAGCTCTCTGCATTTGGTCATACTTCAATTCTTTTGGCTCGGTTTAAATGGTGTATGGGTACATGACTACTATGTTGCTGTTGCCTCACTTGGCAACCCACACAAAAAACACGTTAACTGGTGTTTTTGGTTTTCAATTTTTGCTCTAAATACTTTTTACTTTTTCCGCAGCTTTTGAGTAAATGAACGCCCACGAAAAATTTCATTTTGCACTCGATTGTTTTGTTGTTTTCATTTCGCTTATCGGATGTTCAGAAGTTGCATAAATTAAATTTGACCGAATTTACTTTTTTCCGTTTTTGTATTTAATTTGTTGGCTGCTGCAACAACAATAACACTGTTTTTCTTTTGTCTAATTAAATTCGAAATTTTTTAATTGCACTTTAATTGTTGAGTTTTCGTTTTCGGTGTCTGTTCGTTATTTTTCTATTAATGGAAAAGTGAAAACGTGTCGCGATTAAAATTTAATTATAGCTTGTTGATAATACGATTATCGAAAGGGCTTAATTGCACTCGATGTTCAATGATCATGAGAGCTAGAGATATTTATATATATATATAAATATATATGGGTAAATGATCACAAGGAAGATCTTAAACAAAGATAAGCGAAAAAATAATGAAAATGTGTTTTAAATAGAGTTGTTGTTGAATTTAATTAATTAATTTAAAAAGGAAATTGGCTTTTTAATAAAGCTTGCCAAATATGGATAGTTCCGCTATAAATATTTATGAATCTAATTTGGGTTTTGATTTCGACAATTCAACAGTCTCTTAGAAATTCTTAAGTTATCTAAGGAACTTCGAAATCACATAGTTATATATTATAGAACGATAACAAAGATAAGAACTCTCCTTCTAACCGCTTTTATAAACGATTAGCTTCGGCCAACAATTTTTCTAGGGTACATAGAATAATCCCTGTTGAAAATGATTTCTTTGTTGCGTTACCTGAAGTCAACGCCTTTCTTCTCAAGATCAGTTAGTTCCCATGTCCATCGCTCTATTCTATAACTTACAGATTTTCATGTCTGACTGCACTTTAAACCCGAAGAACACATTGCTCTAAGCTATTTATTATTTGTTCCAACACCTCGTTGGCGAGAAGAAAGATTCCGAACGAAACTGAGATACGAATGCGTTCCCACACTAATTTCCGCTTTGGCTTCCAAGAAATGTGGTGAGGAAATATTTTTAAATATTTAAATAAAACCGCTTCGGCCACACAATATGGTAACAATACATTGAAGCGGCCAGAAGCTAATTAGTTTTCATAAATGAACGTTTCTCATGAAAGCTGCAGATTATAAGGAGAATAACCCAAAAAATACGCACCCACTAAAAAGTTTGAGTGCGTCACCAATCCAGTGGATTCGCTCAGGTTACTCTCATGAAATTGTGCACGAAATCAAAATAGAGGGTAGTAAATAATGGCAATGATATCAAAGCAACTCATATCAAGTTTTCATATTAGCCAGCATAAGTGTGAAAAGTTTAAAGTAACAATTGAAGTTGAAATGAGTTCACGAATAAGCTTATTTCAATTTAGTTAATTCATTTTTCTTTTTGTGCCATTTCTCGTTGAACTTGTCTATATTTAACCGTGTGAATAAATCTTTACGTTTAAACAGTTATCGTTTATTCATTAATATCTTGGTTCTGGGAACACCAAGATGACTTTCAAGCGAAAAGAGCCCCGAAAATAAATGCTTAGAATGGGGCACACTCGAAATTAGAGTCGCTTTTTCTCTCCCCCGCTCTTTTGGCGCCGTTCAAAATTTTGTGTGTGCTTTTTTTTTTGTTTTGTTTTGGAGCCACCTCTGCGCAGGCGCGCCTGGGAACCAGTTTTGTGGCAGCCAGTGGTGTGTTGTTGCTCGACCGCTTTCTGTGTGTTGCCAACAAGGCGGCCCTTGTACATTCTGTGGGCCTGGAAAAAGGGGCGGCCAGACTCGTTCACAAACTGGCACAAAGCAATGAACTGTTGAATAAAACAAAACCGAAAACACACCTGAGAATCTTTTCCGGTGCGTCCCCAAAGAGCAACACCATTTCATCCACCAGAATCACTAGAACCACCAGATCCACCGGAATGAACCTCTAGAACCTTCGGAACCCACAACCTGGGCAAACACAGACTTTTGAAGTATAAACGCAGTACGTGGGCGTTGCACCGCGGTAAGGTTTTCAAAATAAATTAAGGGCTGTGAGTAATTATGGAAAAAATGTACAAAATCATATCAGGAAGTGACTTTACACTTTCCACAGGGCATATGATGTGAGTAGAATGAACTTATAGAAGTAATAATTCCATAAATATTTTATTATTTATTAAATGGCTGCTACCTCATATATAAGCTTTAGTTTGTGTGTTTAGCACTACAACATGCTATTAATATGGTCTGAAATAAATAATAAAACCACGCATGCTGAGCCCGTTAATTGCCTTCAGAACCTTAGAGTATGTTCCCCAATTTCCCACCTCAATTACCAAACAATTTGTGTTCGATTTTGGTGCGTTGTGGCCCACGGTATCGTTGTTGGTGTGACTCAATGCTAACAATGGAATTTGTTGTTGCTGGCAGTACGCTGCGTATGCAAATAGCGACAGATAAAACGGCACTACGTGATCACCGCGATAAAGACAATCCAACGGACAGCATTGAACAACGCCCACAACTTTTAAACATTTGTTTGCATCGAATAAATTTTTGGAATTAATATCGTGTAAAAGCGAAAGCTGCCACTGTCTTTTCAGTTTAGTATAATATTTTCCCCACTATGTCATATTGTTTCTCACATTTGTGGTTTTTGTGCATCGGTAATTTCCCAAGGTGGCTGGCTAATCGATGCAGTCGCAGAAAACGTGGAACATTGCAAGGAGAAACTAGACAGAACTAAGCAGTTGTCTCGACTTAAAGTTACCTAATTACAACTTTCTATGCTTAGTCCAAAATCATACCAAGAGTCCACATCCCAATTATTTCGGCTATAACCAAAATTGGTCCTGAAATGTGCGCCCTGCATTCTCAGTATTGCATTCAATTCCACTTCCGCCACAATTCCCCACTCCCCACTAAGTACTGGGTAGTAAAGTACGCCCTAACCTTTAAAGGACTGGGGCAAATCAGTTCTTTTTCAGTTATACTCTGGCTATTTTTATAGACCTGGCTAACGACTTGCACTAATGGCCAACGTCAGGCAATGGTCGCGGCCGGCTGCGTAGGCCCACGGAACATGGCCCACGACCCGCGTCACGGCCGATTGCACTTTAACACTTGACCAGGTTGAAACACCGGACACCGGAGAGCGGAGAACGCGGGTGTGTCCAGCGTACAATTTCCATTCCATTCTCGATTTTCATTTATGTACGTGCCAGAGAATTTCCATAAACTCGCGGGGTCACGTGTTGTTATCGTTAACGCAATGCAGGTAGTTTCGGTTCATTTGTGTTTTCCCTCCACTTTTCCAGCGTGCCTAGTATACCTGTGCCGCGATTTTTCCCCTGAAAATGATGGATTATATCTGTTTAGGGCGGAAATTCAAACGAAAGCCGTACAGAAACCACTCTCGAAGTGAAGATGACGCTGATGATCTTCGCTGTCGGTGTCTGGATTTTACGATGGAAGCTGCCATAAACCAGTTGCTGTGATGCCTTTCAGGGATTTCCCAGCCCAGACATTCATTTTCTCTTCTTTTTATTCGTCGGTTTTCCTTGTCAATCATAAACCAAAGTCATTTGATAAATTCTACGATAAAAGGTATACGAAAATACAGGGCCTATAGAGAGGTTGGTTCTTTACAATTAAAAGAAAATGTGTTCATGGAAATGAATGAATTATAGCTCTTTATTAGGGCTTTTCACTCGTTTGGATTTTTTTTAATTATTAAGCTGAAAATTTGTTTACTATTAGCTTCAAGAGCTGATAAACTGGTTTACTATGTTTTCGCTGCACTCCAGGGCTTTCCCTACTTCGAGTTGGAAAACTCTTTCTCTATCTGTGCTCCCTTCTCCTGAGTGTTCTTCTTATCAACCTATCAACGGAATTGCGGTATTGCTGACGTTGAGTTGGCCGCGCTTTTGCAACTGTTGTACTTCACTTTCCGGCCAAAAGATAAGATTGCGCGTAACAACAGCCGGATGGCTGGCCGTTTGGAGGGTTGGTACTCGAATTGTAAATAAATAGACCCAATTTTTGAGGTCGTTTTTGCACAATCCGTTGGAAAAAGGGGGCAGACAATGCTAAGCCAGCCAAACAATTGAGCCGCGGACAACATGTAACAGAAAATTACACATAATGAGTCAGCAAGAGTTGTGAATCAATTATTATGATCGTTATGCGATAAGTTTCACAGATTTCACTGTTGTGATATCGCTAAAAGCGCTTTGAAAATGCAGACAAATGAGGTTTTATTACCAAAAAATCGCACCAGTATCAACAAATGCAGAAACAATAATTTGTTACGATTCCCTGTTATTTACCTAAAAATATGATATCCATTTGTAAGCTACAGTGTGTAAAAAATGCGGGTCACGTTAAAATATCTCTTCTGGTTTCAGTAATTAATTCTTCTTGGCCAAGATTGCTAACATTAACCGCCTTTGAAGCTATAATTTGATTAATTATCTCTCTCAGCGACTAAAGTTGTACTCTACTAAATATAAATTTATACGCAATCGAAGCTAATACATTTCTAAGCATTCCTTTTGTTTGCAAGATAAGACCGAGCACACAATCATCAAAAATTAGAAATGAGTGTATAATTAACACAATCAAACTTCAGGTAAGCCAGCTCCATGAGTCACTTCTTGAAGGAAAACCCGTTGAACGAGTTTTTCGTAGGCCCGAAATCATTGAAAATCCAAATTCCTTTTACCCAACATGACTTGGTCAACATCCCCAAAACACACGAATGCCCCACCACACACACACATGACCTGTTGCTCTTTTTTTTCGATTACGAGCTTTTGAAACATCAGCAAATGTTTAAGCTAAAGAATGCATGTGGCTCATCATATAAATTATTTACAGTGTGACTTCCGTAACTCAATCTCATTAACTCATTAATCATATGAGCAGCCAAAGGCTTAAACACAATAACAACATTACAAATTCCATTTAAAATGGGCATCTAATATACATTTTAATAATTTATAACGGGCAAGTTCAGTGCTGTGGAGTGATCACTGTAGCTTAAGAACCGCGTAAACACCGTGTTGCTCTCTCATGTCCCCATCTTCGCTCTCTCCTCCTGAATGTCCTCGACTGCCTATCGCCCTCCCTCTCACTCACTCGCTAGCTCCCTCTCAGGGTTCTCTCTCACCTGTTGCTAAGTAAATAAGTATGAAGAGCGGTATCCATTGAGGCGACGAATAAACTGAAATGGCGCGCTTGAGCAAATGCGACGTAATTTGAGCTGCGCTTTTCGTGCGGTCTCGACTTCTTGCTGTTGTTGTTGCTGTTTCTACTGATGCCGCCACTGTTGTTGTTGTGGTCGTTGCTGTTTCTGCTTGCCGCTGTTTTTGTTGTTGCGACAGTGACGCATTGGCGATTTTAGCCATGATCGCTGATTTGTTGGCTCAAGTCGAGTTTTCGTATTGGAAAGGGTTGCTTTTGGCTAGATATTATTGCTATTCAAACGATACTCATTGAGCTTGTTGTTGTTGGTAATTGCATTCTCCCTTCTCTCTGCTCCACGCAAACACTCATACGCACACACACACACGCGCGCAATCGGCACTTGGCTTAGAACAGGTTATTTTTATTTTTTTTAAGTTATATTCCTCTTTTTCTGCTAGTTGTATTATTTGCAAACTTTCGCACGCGACACTTTCTAGCCTGAATTTGAATATTGAGCACAGAGATTCCACTTTGAGCCAACTAATTTGCCATTTCTTCCCAGGCCACGATTCTGAATCACACCAACACACACACACACATACGAGCGCCGAAGACTTGGCTTAAAAGAGAGGTGCGCTGTTCTTGTTGTTGTCGCTGCCCTTTTGAACTGCAAGCAGCACACACACACGCGCGCGCACACACATTGGCCAAAACGGGGCGAAAAAAACGTTACGAGCGCGAGCAACCAATAAAACGTACGTACGAGCAGCAAGAAAAATGTTCGACCGTTTGAATCGGCGATATCCGTTTCGTGGGCTTATATATGGTGCAGTGTGACCAGTCCGCTTGGCTAGGTTTGGCTGGATTTTGATATAGAGTCAACATGCATGGCCACACTGATATTCAAGTTGCACAGTGGTACAATATGTACAAAAAAAATATTTTGTTCTTGAATTGATTTCGCACAAGAATTAAACCGTTAATTACATTTTCATAAAACTTTACTGATATAACTATTCAATATATCAATTAATATCGTGTGTATGTCTAGGTGACATTCCAAAATACACGAGCATAGTAAAGTTTAATTTATGGCGGGAACATGAAAACGTAAACTTCACTTAAATTACCAACGGCAGTTATGGGTTTTGTAAGTTGTGACCTACATCATCATAATCCAAATAGAATAAACCTTTTATAATACCGCAAATCTTAACTTGCGAAAATTCCGCACTGCACATATTTTCAAGTCGGAATGCATAAAAGTAAATTCCCCATAAATCAAGAAGCCGGCGGATAGCAACTACGTACTTAATGTAAATGTAAACGGCCACAAAGCGCCGACTTATCGTTTCAAAGAGAACTCAGCATAAACAGGCAGCACCGACAACATGTCGTCAATTTTTGGAGGTCTAGGTGGGACTATATAATGTGGGTAAGCCTGGTTAGAAATCACAGCAGTTGGGGAATTAGCAAAATGGGCAAATCGCAAAATAATACTGGTTCGCTTTTGCTACTGATTATACTGGGCATTTCTCTGGGAGATTCCATGCCCCTGGAGGATATGGACTCCCAGGAAATGATTGACTTGACAGATCTTGGAGATACTCTGTTCGGTAATCCGGACGTGGAGACGACTGGAGCTTTGGTTGAGGCACTCGGTGTGGAATCCCCGCTGAATCCCGAGGAGCTGGGAACCTACCACGAAGGTGACATCCTGATTCCACTGAGCTACAGGGACGCCCGATTCAATGGCACTCGTAATGGCATTTTGGCGCTGAGTTCCCGCTGGCCGGGCGGCGTTGTGCCCTACGAGATCAAAGGTCCTTTTACCAGCCAGGAATTGGGGAATATTAACCACGCTTTTAAGGTGAGGTTTCAGTAATAGTCCCTATTACAATTTACAAATAAGATTTTGTATCTTAGGAATACCACACCAAAACATGCGTGCGCTTCAAGCCCAGGACCACCGAAAAGGATTACATCTCCATTGGTAGCGGAAAGTCTGGCTGCTGGAGTAGCATTGGGCGCTTAGGTGGTCGCCAGGAAGTGAATCTGCAGTCGCCCAACTGCTTGCGTACATACGGCACTCCCATTCACGAGCTGATGCACGCCCTGGGCTTCTTCCATGAGCAGAATCGTCACGAACGTGACTCCTATGTGCGCGTGATGAAGGACAACATCAAGCCCGAGATGATGGTCAACTTCGAGAAGTCCAGTTCCAGGACACAGTACGGCTTCGGCGTGGAATACGACTATGGCAGTGTGATGCACTACTCCCCCACCAGTTTCACTCGGAATGGCCAGCCCACGTTGAAGGCACTGCGTGCCACATCCGATGCCAGCCAGATGGGTCAACGCAAGGGCTTCTCAGCCGGAGATGTGCGCAAGATCAACGCAATGTACAAGTGCAAGGTGTAGATGACAACTGCAGTCGAAGCATTCGGTAACAGTATTTTGACAAACATAAATATTTATCATCAACAATCAATTGTGTTTACTGAAAAAATATGTCTATGGGTACAATATTTGGTTAGATAATTAACAATCGCCTATGTGCGTCGTGTCTTGTACTGCTCCGGGAACTCTCACGCCATCCCATCCTAGTGGTACGGCAGGTTCTTATTTGTCTCAAAGAAATAGTTGCCCTGCATGTTGAGCTCCTTGCAGATCGTCGAGAATCTTCGGATGGCGTTGTACGTGCCGAGGTTACTTCCATCTTCACAGGGAAACACAAAGCATAACAGAAGATACTATATATACAGCACAGCAAGTGTCCGATTGCATGCATTGGTTGGTTGATTGGTTAGTAATCCGGATCATTCACTCCAGTCAGCGGATGGTTAGTGGGGACGCGCCTTTTGGATGGTGGCCTTACCTGGGCCCGCGAAACCGGCACCCGTCGCATTCAAATCCAGATTCATGTAGAGAGCCATGTTTCCGGTTGATCCGTGCCGAGATCGATTGTTTAAGAAGTCCCGGATATGCTGAACGATCAAATCGATGGCCACTGAAAGGAAAAGAGCGGACAATTAGTTCGCACTCAGTTTGGAAATATCAAATCGTAATGCTGCACCATCGTAAGCATTGCAACTCAATGTGGAACAATGCACTTACCTCGCTGCTCCTCCCGAGCTCCGCCGATCCAAGCGGTCTAGTCTAAGCCCAGGACTTATTCTAGCTCTAGTTAGTGGGATCTATTACCTAAACGCATCTAAGCTGGGCGGCATGTTCTGGTTATTGTTAAGCTACTGTGTTTTGTGACTGAAGTTAGTGTGCTTTACAATAAACTGGTTGTGTACTTACTAAATGAAACACCGATTTATCTTCACGCCTTGATAGGCTAATCACTGCCTTGCATTTGTATATATTTGAGACTGCATAAAGGTGTTTAAAAGGGGCGCGTTTTGATAACACTATAGTCGCAGGTTCCGACTTCAAAGATGCCCGGTACTAATGATATCTAATTTATATTAGCCCTTACTTTTTATAAGGATATAAATATTGCTTAAGAAGAATTCATAGAAACATCTAAAATGTATGTGACCAAAAGTTGTGAGTTTAAGGAATGAGATAAATATAACTCCAATATGTTTAAGTTAGCAAAGGGATTTAATAGCAAAGTAATTAACGTATTCTAGTCAGGAGTTTATACGAAATATTCAAGAAAATGTTGCTTATAAAACGTAATAAAGCTATTGCTTATAATAACATTCACAAACCAGAGATGGATAGGAGTAGTTTTCAAAGTATCGGGCACCATTAAACATAGATACAATAGTTAGAAGTGTAACATGTGTGGTTTGGTGGATAGAGTGCTTAAGTCCTCGCGAGAAGCCAATTGGGGCACCGGGGTTAAGTTTTAACGCTTTAACTTAAAAGTTAGACTGGAATTGCCATCGCAGGTTGGGTTATCTTGATGAACAGAAACGAGCTTACATACACACTACCATGTATTGTTGAACATATGCAAGAGTAGATACTAAAGATACTTTTCAATCTTAGGACTACGTTAATCGGTTACGATGAGAAGACCAAATGAGAAGCGATGCCCGCGCTCGTTAATGGACATTTGCCTTAGTGTGCTGCGCCGCCACGGGTTTCTATATCATTCCTAAGCGTTTGGACTTTAGTTTTTTTTTTTTGGCAATTAGTACAAGCTCAAGACGCGGCGCTAGGACGAGGAATTGGCCGCCTCAGAAGCTAGTTGTTTATTTTTGCGTTTAGTGATCTCGCTTCATGCTAGACGCCGCTACCCTGACTGTGTTGCTGTGCTGTGCGCTGTTGGTAGTGGCGAGAATCTCCCCGATATGGTGTACAATAAGATCAATGGCAACTGCAAGAAATACAATAAAACAACAGGAACAAAACGAAAACAACAACAAAAAAAAAAAAATAGTAACGCAAGAGATACAATTAACAGAGATGACGGAAAAACAAGTTGGGGGTAGAAATGTTGATAGGCATATAGTACTTATATAAATATTTGTAAACATCAAGCAATCTGTGTGATAAGGGTTTGTTGTCCCCAGACGAGTTAATAGAACCAGAAACAAAAGAACCATTGCTAAAACTATGGTTATAGGCAACCAACTCAACGAAACACTACAAACGCTTAATGTGTAAGAGTGTGTATTGTGGGGGCGCATAGAAAATAAGTTAAAGTGGATTGGAGTGTGGGTGCAGCTGCCTCACCTGTGTTGTCGGCGCCTCGTGGTATAATAACGTCAGCAAACTTTTTCGTCTGAAATGGGCAGGGTCTATTAGTTCCATTATATGGCACATGTGGCACGGTCTCAACTTACGGGCGAGCAGAACTCCTCGAAAGCCGGCTTTACGAAGGTCATATACTGGGTGAGCACCGCATCCAAGTCCCGACCACGCTCATTGATATCACGTGGCACTAACAAAGGGTTTATTACATAGGTTATTTCAAATCATGCCACAAGCCACAACTTACCTCTCCTGGCCAACCTGGTATCGGAGTCTGTGTCCACGAACAGCTTCATGTGGAACAGTTCTCGTATCTTGGGGAAGTAAAATACCAAGATGCCCTCGAACAAGACCACGTCGGCTGGGTAGATAACCAGAACGTTTTCAAAGTCGCTGCGGGAAAAACAAGTTATTATTAGAGCTTATGAGATTATACTCCAGTAAATGGATTCAGCATGAGTAGAGCTCATGAGTACAACAAAGGAATCTACATATCTCGAAACTCACAGAGAGTTGGTGCGGTAGTCATAGCTGGGTATCTCCACTTTGTGGCCCTTTAAGATGTTCTGAAGCGTGCTGTACATGAGCTCCTCGTTGAAGGCATCCGGATGATCGAAGTTGAAGAGGCCCTTCTGGGCCTTGGCCTTCTCGGCGGGCGTCAGTTCGCGGTAGAAGCTGTCCTGACTGATGGACACCACCTGGCGCTGCGTGTGATCCATTTCCGCCTGCCCAAGTTGCTCCATGATCTTTTTGCACACGGTGGACTTGCCGCTGGCCGTTCCGCCGGCGACGCCGATTAGAAACGGCGACTTGACCTCGTCGTTGGCTGCTGCTCCGTCGCCATTTGGCAGTCGCAGCGTGTCGGCGTTCCTCAAATCTTGCATTTTTCTCTTACACTAGTAAAATCAAATGCTTCTACTTCACGCAACAGCTGATTACTTTCGAGATGGGATTACCATTACCATTGCTATCGATATTTCGATTGTCGTACCCGCTAAGAGCCACGGTTACTCCGGAAGTAAAGCGTTGCCACACAGGCAAAAATTGCAAAATACGTTACTTTTAACTAATTAAGAAAATTGAAAAAGTTTTGTGAACGTATACATTTTTGGCATTCCCAACATATGCCTGGGCAAATAGTCAATGGAAAATCTACACATACATAGACCGTGATGACGCCGGCCCGAGATTTGAAAACAATTTACCAGCGCATTGGAATTGGAAATATTTGCACAGCTTGGCTTTTGTTTGAATGCTTTTTTATACTTGTATTTGCATAGTAACGGTTTATGTATTAGCAACCCGCTGGCGGTCATATGCCAGTGTCTTTTTCAAAGCCCAACTATGAAGGCTGCTTTAGATCTCAGCCCGTGGAGTTGGTTTTACTGGCTTCTCCATAGTTTATTTATTATTTCTGTGCTTGAATCCTGTCACGCGGTGCCCATTGTCGGAGGTCGGATCGTGTCAACAGTGGGCAGTACTTTACTAAAATTTTCAGCTTAGAACTCTAATTTAAAGCACCATTTCTACTTAAAGGCAGCACAAGTAAATATCCGTTCATGGTCTCATTGCAAGATGTAATCACGAGAAATACCACAAATGGAGTTTCCTATCAACATTTTTGCGGTGGCAGCCTAATAAGCGATCGTTGGATTCTATCCGCAGCTCACTGCGTTTGGAGGAAGTATGTTAGGTCCTCTTCTTATATAGCCTATATCAAGTTTGCTCTATTTCAAGAAACATTCACTACATTGCTGCCTTTATTGGCTATGAGAATATTGAAAACATTGGGCAGCTGCAGCCATATGGTCTGGAGAGCGTCGAGTATATTTACTTCCAACCGTGAGTAGTCACTTGAGTCAAGTTTAATACTCCCCCTTAAGGGAGATTTATATTTTGGAGAGATTCTGTTCTTTAGATTGTAATAGTACAGATTATCGTTTATGGCAGATCCAACTTTCGGAATGATATAGCTCTGCTTTATATGAAACGTCGTTACTGGAGTGATTTCGGCAATGGCTTACAATACGCTCAACTTCCGCCACATGGCATGAAACCGGACCAAAATGGTATGATTAATCAGCATCCGAATTGAGTGCGATACTAATCCCTAGTTTGCATAGAATCCTGTCGCATTATTGGCTATGGAGCAACCCATCACGCTGGACCATGTCAGAAGAGACTTTTCGAGGCGGAAGTTCGCGTAATTGATAATCAAAAATGCCGCGATATTATAGGACACATCTGGGCGCCACAGAATGGGGCAAATACGGTGTGTGCTCTTGGCAACAATCAGGACTCCTGTCAGGGAGATTCAGGGTAAGCCAGGGATAAGTTTCTAACAAGCTCAATGCCCAATTAATTGTTTCCAATTAAAAGCGGTCCGCTAATCTGTACATATGGCGGCAAGGACTATATCTACGGCCTGGTATCGCACGGACTCACTTGCGGCATACCGGGAATGCCCAGCATCTATACAGTGACCAGGCCCTATTACGATTGGGTCCAACTACTGATGCAGTCCTAGATCTCTGGCGATCACATACATATAAATAGTATATTTATTATGCGATATCAAACAGAAAAACAATTATGAATATTTACTTAAACAATGCAGGAATAGCAGAAACTAACAAACTTACGCCTAATTACTGTAGGTATATATAGCTAGATTTACATTAGACTAACTAACCATTTTCACGACTTTTTTTTATCAGTTTTGTCTTTTCTTTAGAACACTTTCATTTCAACCAATAATTGTTTTTCTTTTGAAAGTGTTTCGGATTGTAAAACAATTTAAATAGCGAAAGTCAGTTGGAGGTACAGAAGTTTTTGGGTCGTAATACCTATGTTCGTATACCTTAAAAAGTAGTTAATCAGTTTAGTCGTGGAAATGGAACTTAACCTATTGCTGTCATCACTGTTTCTCGGCCGGCTCCGTCGGAGTGGAGGACGCACTGCTCTCCACTTTGTCGGACAGCTTACCCGTTCCCGTTTCCGGAAGTGTGAGAGTCAGTAGGCCAGCTACTAGAACGCAGCAGCCGCAAATCGTTGTTGGAATGTACCAGCCCAGAGCTCCAAGGACATCGACCACATACGGTGCCGAAATGGAGCCCACATGGGCGAAGGTGGAGCAGGTTCCCAAAGCCGAGTTTCTTATCTGGGTGGGATACAGCTCGGCTGTGTAGAGCGTGACCACGGAGTAGGTGGCGCTAATACCAAAGCGACCCAGCATGGCGAAGGCCACGATCCAGGTGGTGCTGCCGGCGGGAACAGCAAGGACAAGCAGCAAGGACACGCCGGTCCACAGGAACAGGAACATGGTGGTGAGGCGACGGCCCGTAAAGCGCAGCATTATCACAGGGACGAGATAGGAGGGTATATCCACCAGACCGGTGCCTATAATGTATAGGTATCTGGACACCGACAAATTGGCGGCATTGAGAGCTGCAGGAGAAATTAAGTGATATACCATAGATATGAGAATCCTTATGGACTGAACTTACCCGTCACATAGTAACTCAGCGAAGTGACACAGAACATGAAATACGAGGCAAAGATCATCCTGCGCACCTTGGAGTTGGCATACAGCTCGATGATGGACTTCAGGGGACCATTCTTGAGTTTCTGTCCAAAGGAGAATCCCTCTTCGGGCTCCAGCTACAATGGTAGAGCATTTCATCAGCACTCCACTTAGCAATCAGATTCACTGAAGCAAACATATAGGTATACATATGTTTCAGGGACTTTGCACTCACCGACTTCTTATCGCTGGCGACTTGAGATGGGGCTGCAACGGCGGGCTGAATTTGGTAATGGCTGGGCTGTCTGAAGAGAATCTTGTAGACGCGATCATATCTTTGGTTCGTGATCAGCCAGCGGGGTGACTCACTCATCAGGCTGAGGGGAAAAGTGCTCGGTTAGGGGGATTGATGAATATAAACGGGATTGGGAGCACTCACTAGCAGTTCAGAATGAGCAGCAGCGAAGGAATGGTGAGAGCCAGTTGCAGATGTCTCCACGGTTGGATGACGTAGCCCACAATGGCCAGGATGATCATGCCCACCGGATAGGACGCTGAGAAGGCAATGGACATCCAGGAACGATGCTTCAAGCAGATGTTCTCCACGACTAAAATAATAACGCAGAAACTAATTAAAGAAGTATAGTACATAGTTACGAACTCACTCATGGTAAATGCTGGATAGAACAGACCAGAGGAGGCTGCTCCTAGGGCGAAACGTCCGGCCAGGAAGAGGCTGTACCAGGGCGAGAAGGTACAGAAGAAGCTGCCCACAATAAAGAAGGCAGCGCCCAGGGTGAATGAGGATTTGCGACCAAATCTGCAGGGTAACCAAAGATTAGACATTGATTTAACCCATATCAAGAAGCTTTGCAATGACTCACTTGTCGGCCAGGATGCCAAAGGAGAAGGATCCGCAGAACTTGCCCAACGATATGGAAACCTGGGCGGAGGTACGCTGGATGCTCCGGTCGCAGGTGAGATCCCAGTCCGCAACGAAGGTGGTCTCGGGATGGGCGAACTCATGTTGCCCCTTTACACGGCAGGATACCTCAGCCGGCGGGGAAATCTGCGTCAGATGGCCGGTATAGTTCAGGGCTGCCTCGTAGGACATCTTGGCCAGGTGGC
Source organism: Drosophila melanogaster (assembly GCF_000001215.4). NCBI lineage: Eukaryota > Metazoa > Arthropoda > Insecta > Diptera > Drosophilidae > Drosophila > Drosophila melanogaster. The sequence goes on along the minus strand of NT_033777.3, from coordinate 24,286,483 downwards.
CATAGTTCCAGTCCCACACGGTGCAACCGCCCGAATCCAATCCCTTGGCGACAATCTCCCGCTTCTGGGCGTGTGTCCAGTTGGTGTCCTGCAGCTCCGGAATGCCGCACCACTGGTCATCGGGTAGGTGGCCCAGCAGCGTATAGGATGACACATGGAATCCGTTCAGTATATTGGGAGTGACACACAGGAAGAAGATCGCCCTGAGAAGGGGTAGAGGATTTAAGTACTTAAGTACCAGTTAGGTATATTTCACTTCACTGCTAATTGTTAGATTGTTTTCGCAGATACTCTATCTCGTATCCGGATAAATTGTTTACAACACGCAACTCCAATCGAATTGGTGGCACATTGACACCGCTTGGCTAACTAACTGCTCATCGGAATGCAAATAATGACAACGATCACAACAACGGTGTAAAAACAAAGCTGTGAAGGTTGTGGGCGAAATATTCGGTAGTTATGAACTAGGTATGCTGATCACATAATCACTTAATGGCAGTTTAAGATTCGCCAGAGAGCATATGTATGTTTTGTGCGAACGGCAGTATCGTCGTTAATCATTATACAAATCGGGCAACCGGAACGTTGTGCACAATATTTACATATCCATCCGATTTTTTATTTTCACGTGACTCCCCCACCCACTAAGCGACGTAAAGTTCCGCGAATATCATCAGCATTCAAGTCAGTTGGTAGTAGGACTTCCTCCAGTGAATCAGTTGAACGTCCTCTACTCAGTCTACCCAGTGATCATATCAGATGGGACGGACTGGTTTCATGTCCCCGTAGCGATCTGGGTAATGGAACCGGTACTTAATCGCCCATCGCCCGATTTCGATTCACAAAGTGCCTTATCAACTACGATTGAGCCTAGTGGAAATGTATTACTACACATATTCAATGTGTATGCGCACTGATAGGCCAGATTTCCGTGCTATATTTAAATGCCATACCGTTCATACCGACGAGCACTCACATGACCGTTGGCCCCTCGATTGGAAGCCACGCACAGCTGGATGGTGAGTCGTCTTCGATCCCGGCCTAAAATTAACACCAGGAAGCCCCTTTGGCCCAGCATAGCAAAGCTTAAAGCTAAAATAATTGATTTTAGATGAAATTGTGCTGACCAGTTTGTGGCTAAAAAGGGAGCTACATTCAATCAATGCTCAATCAGAGCGATCAATCAAGCAGAAAAAACCAATTAAATCTGTATTAGCTAAGTCAGGGGAGAAAAGTGCACCACCCTGAGTAATGTCAACGAATTCTAAAAACTTAGCCTTCTAAAAGCTGGTTCACTGCATTCATTATGAACTGGGTCAAGTGGAACGTGATTCGAGTTGAGTTGAAAAGTGACTTCCTCAACTTGGATCAAATTATGGCAGCAATATGACTCCTTTATTCCATTGATCCGAATAAAATCGTTGAAAAGTTGTAACCTCAATTTTCAGCTGCTCCCATTATTTACTTTTAAAAATGGAAGTACTAAATTTAAACTAGACTATATATATATATAATATTATATCTTATAATAAAAGTAGATATTCTAAGAGCAAAAATAGCTGATCATTATAAAACCACACTTTCAACTAAAGTAGACTCAACTTTGTAGACTTTTCTCGCAGTGCATCCCACTTACCACACAAATGCCCCGCCACTGCCAACGACTTCCAGCTGCTTGGTGAGCAGATCCTTCATGCTTTCCTCGCTGATCAGCTCGCGATTCTTCTCCGGATTCTCCGTGGATTGAGTCATGATGCTAGCTGCTACTTCTACTTTTACTTGGGCTATTCAAAATTCAAAATCTTTTCGTTTGTCGCAGACTCTGAAGACGATGATGATGATGATGTTGAGGATGTTGTATGAGGCAGACGACTGACCCCACGCAAACGAAATGTTCAGATTGCTCGGGAGGTTCTGCCTGTGCCACTGAACTTGAATTCCTCGGCTGTGCAATCTATTTTTGAACTCGTGCAAAAAACACAGATCTGCGGATTTGAATTCTGATACGATTCGGGGGCTTAGGAACCCAGTGTTGTAGCTTCGCTGAAGTGCATTCACTATGGGCAGAGGTGGGAGATAAGAGATGTACACTTTCACTTTCGCCCTCGACTACAGGTCGAAATATATTAATTTTTTCTTTTTTTCTTTTTGTGTTGATTGTGGTTCCTGCAGTGGCTGTGTTTATCTATATATTTTCTATATTCTGTTTCTATTTTCTGTTTATGTTTTTTCAATTGCCAATGCAACAGCACATGGGAGCGCTTCACTTTTGACGGACGGCGACACGTTTTTCTTTCTCTGCTCTTTCTTTACCAACGCCGCTTGTTGTTTGCCGAACCGAATTTTCCCCAAGTTAAAATAAACATGAAAATGTAATGATATATTTTCCGTTGGGATATTCTTTTCACTGCCTTGTATCTATGGTGCTGCTTTTGATGCTGCAGCGCGTGCAGTTGCGTTTGCCTGCCGGTTTTCGCCGATCTTCGCTATCAACTACTTGTCGCCTCGGGAGCGTCTCACAAACTAAGCCCACGGGAGGCCGATCGCCGCGTTTTGTATGCCGCCGATCCATTGGATTAAAGGGGGGAGGGGGGGGGGCTGGTGGTTGCGGTGTGTCTGGCCAGGAGGAGGGGCTAGCGGTGGAGGAGGAGGAGGAGGAGGAGGAGGTACTGGGGCGGTACTAACATCGCACTCGGTCAGTGCCTTAGTAGCGCCGATCCATCCACTCGCGTTCGTTCGGCTCTTGTCGATCCAAATACTCGGACTTATGTTGCTTACTTTTTGGATTCGGGTGCAGGCATTATTAACAAGAAAAAAATATTTAAAAAACTCAAATCGCAGTCGTTGGGAGTCCAAAGAGAGCAATTCTTAGCGAATGCCGATAAGTGCGCACTCTACGAACAACCAAGGAAAGCAATGATTTTTTTTTTTTTGAAACAACTGAATATTTTTAAAACAAAGCAATTACCAAAAATTTGCATGTTTTTGTGTGGCAGCTGTTGTCAAATTTCCAGAATTAGTATAAACATATAATTAGACTTGGACATTAGGATAATTTAGGGCTAATGCAATAACAACTGTGTGTGTGGTCACCTTTTTAACAATGATGTTATTAACCTTTTTACGCTACTTGAAATTATGTTATTTAAAATTGAAAAACAGTATATAATATGTATAATTTTCCCCACAACGACCGTTTTCACTCGGATTGCTCATTCGAAATGCGTAGAAGAACATGAAAACATTTAAATAATACACTCCCGAACACTTGAACACATGGTCGCACTCGTTCCCTCTCCCAAATCCGTCAGATACTTTACAATAGCGCTACCCGAACCGCGCGATACATTTACATTAGCAGGCCGTTTAGTGCTGTTGTCTCTGAATTTCATTACCATTTTTCCCCCCATTTGCTTTCTTGATAATATTCGAGAGTCTGGTAATGTTTACATTTTGTGCATTTGTGTTTCGGGTATTTTGTATTTTCGAGTTGCGCTAGTAGCAAACATTTGGAAAATCGAGCAGAGCGAACTTCTGAATGGAATAGAATTGTATACAATGTGGAAATAATGCCTACTCATATTTTGATATTCTCGCGACTAGTTTGTGAATGAATCCCCACGCCGCTGGCATAGAATAGAGTTTGTATTGAAACCAACTCGAACCGGAACTCTGAAACGCTGAGATGGCATAGAACCAGATGTCTGAGCACTGACCCGCTTATCAGGTGATTCGATTAAGGTTAACCTGGCTTATCGCATCCAGCATCGAGAGTCCTCAACTCTGGCCAAGATCAATTGAGCTTAATTAGTCGATCGTTCGATCGACGTCAATATCTTAACTGCTAACCCTGCGGGAATATATGGAGATTGACATTGAAGGGTGATGGCTTGGGATCGCATTGTGGCATCTACAATGCATACCATACATACATATGTACATATAGTACAAGTATCCCGTGCACTTCAATTATGATTTCCCTTGTTATCGCATTCTAATTTTAGCCTTGCCACAATTGCTGCTCACTTGTTCGGCTTTATTCGCTTCCCAGGCGCATTCTATTCATCCGTAGGTTAGCCGTTCTAGCCGTACTAACGGTTCTAGCCATACCCATCTATACATTCTAGTCTTAATTGGAGCTTTAGTTGATGGGTCGCTGTGATGCACATGGGCGTGCCGCCATTAGCAATTCGTTTTGGGTCGAAACCCGGCATTATTTCGATTCCAGACCTCCATTGTTTTCCAAACGCACGTGCATTTTGGTGCGGAAGTGTACTATTCTGGCTTATTTACTCAATCCTATCCGCTTTCAGGCCACATCGGTCAATCCATTTAGAGCTAATCTAATAATACACACCCTCCTATCAACGTAATCAGCCAGAATTCTTTATAATGCGATATGCTTTGTCATAAAAAGATATAATGCAATTTAAGGAGATTCAAGCCCAATTTAAATATAGCACAGCAAATAAAGAGATAGTAAACTACTTTATTTTTGCTCTTAAATGTAATGTTACTTTACACACTTTATAAGATACATTGAGACGTAAAAGATACACATACCTATTGTATGAAACTCATCTGTAGCAATAATTGGCCTTATAATTAAATGATTTTGCACAATAAAAATGATATATGTACATGCATTATATATTATGTATATTATAATGTGTTCTTAAGTACTTACCCCCACACACATCGTATGGAAACCTTTGAGATGATAATTTCTACTTATAACGACAGCACAATTTAGCCATCCAGGCGTTGGCAAAGCTTAAGTGAATGATTGCCCGGAATTGTTCAAGAATTCATAGAAATCTAGGCGTTGCTAAACTCAATGAGCCCACTTAAGACATTCCACTCGACTTTTGATTTTCGAGACAAAGACTCCGACTAAAGGCATTCAAAAACAACCATTTAATTTCTATAGATACATATGTACACAGGTGTGGTAATCCCCTAGATTGACCTGGCATAACCCAGGTTCAGCAGCCAGATGAGTCCGATCACAAAGAAGCTGTAGAAGGTGACATTGTAGAGATTGAGGCGACTGAGGAGTCCCCTAATTCTGCCGGCGGAGACAACATCCTGGCCATTCTTTGGCTGCTCGACGAGCATGTCCTTCCAGCTGACCACCTGCGGTCGCACCACAAAGACGGCATTCACCGCCGCACGGAAGCCACTCTGCACCGCACCACCCATCAGGCTGCGATAGCTGGTGCCCACGGCCGAGGAACTGGACCAGATGACCCGATGCCAGGGCTTGGTCTGCGGCTTATGCTGCGCCACATTCAGCTCATCCGTGAAGCACTGGCACTCCAGTGGCTGGCGCATCTCCTCGCCGAAGTGTTCGGCCAACAGATCGACGACATCTTGCAGCACTTCGTCCTGATCCTCCGGCAAGTGCAGCACGTAGCCGCAAAAGCTGGACATCCGACACTCGTGACCACTGACCATCGGCTGGGAGCTGAGAAAGTTGCCGGAGTAACCGAGATCCGTCCAAACGGACTTGCCGTATCGCAACTGAAACTGGCTGATCACCTGGCGGCCCTTTCGGCCAGATCTGGATGTCGTCCGTGGTAGGAAGACCTTTGGTATGCGCGGCTCGAAGTGCAACTTCTGCACCTTGTTCCAGGGAATGGCCAGGATCGCAGCCTGAGCCGTGTGCTTGTTACCCTGATCATCCGTCACCTGGACATAGTTCTTAAAGTGCTCTAATCTGACGGCTCTGCAGTTTAGGATAATCTTGATAAATTGCAGCTGCTCCAAAATGTTCTCTATCAGCATCTGAGTGGATATCTCATAGAAGCTTGTGGGGTAGGTGAAGTAGCTACGTAGGGGGTGTAATTATCATTTAATAAGGTAATTAATTATATGATACATATAACACCTTTCAGATCTACGTAATCAAATCAATCAGACTGCTGACACATACGTGACCTATAAAATGTAACTATTTCAAGTAATCAATCAATTTCAACTGTGCTCTGCTTTTTAGTGCGCTATCTAACCATGTATTCCATAGTCAAAGTACTGCCTTTATGTTTTAATTACTGTTTTTAACACCTTTGCTTCTAAAATTGCGACATACACTGTTGTAATCATTCATCATTAAAAACACTTAACTGTCAGAAGCTGAATCATAAAAAGTAAGCAGGAAAATATAGACATCTAATACTCGCAAGAGATAAAATATATATAAATACTTTGTAGCATCTAGCAACTTACAAGTCAATCAGAACTTTGAGACCACCACAGGAGCTGCAGACGGACATAAAGACATCGTAGTCCACCTCATTGGCAGGAACACCGCAGACCAGCTGCACCAGGTTCAACATGAAGTTCCTTGACTTGCTAAAGAACAAATGGTGGCAAATGTGCTGCTCCATGTTGGACACTCGCTCACGAAGACTAGAAAATGAGTCATAAGCCTGTGCAAATCTAACAAATTCTTTAATAACCCAACCCACTTGAATCGTTTCGAGCGAAACTTGGGCATCCGTAAGTCCAGCATATCGATGTATCGTCCTAGTTCAAATTTGGCCGGCATAGCTGTGAGTCCACGATCCAGATCCCAGCATCTCCGAAGACTGCCACTGATGCTCCTCCGCCGCCGCGGTGACAAGTGAATGAGGGTCAGGAGGGCCAGCATGTCCTGCTGTGCTGCATCCACCAGTCGGGTGCTATTCTGGCCCATCAGGCCGCCCAAGGCATCGCTAGCCTCAATCATTCTCACCTTCAGGGTGCTCTCCATGGCCAGGATTTTCAGGGCAGAGGCCAGGCCCGAGAGGCCCCCGCCCACAATCAGTACATCTAGTTCCGGAGTCTGTGTGCCAAAGGGCAAATCCATTTAGTCCAGCCAACAATTTGTATGCTCACTTCATTTCACTGAGAAATTTGAAAACTCGCGCCAAGACAGTTTGACATGCACAGGCACAGTTTGAAAACGCTGGTTCTGATGTGGGGCATACTTTTGGGCTGCCCTTAGAATAATGAAAATAACAAGAGAGAATGCTATAGTCGAGTTACACTAGCTCAGTAACGGGTATCTGATAGTCGGGGTACTCAACTATAGCATAATCTCTTGTTTTTATGTAGAACCCATTTGCTCAACAACAATACGCCACAATTCACATACACGATAAGTTTAATTCAAACTAAAACTTTTTATCTTTGAATTAGTCAAGTAATATAACATTTATGAAATGTTCTTTATTTCAAAGTTTTAGGGGTATAAAATTATCACATGGCTCATAAATATTGGAATATCCCATTTCCATATACAATATCAATATAAGGTCGTTGAACCATAAATCAGATAAACTTGATCAGTCCGTTAAATTGAACATACTTAAGGTTGGGAACATGTGAGTTTTGTGGATTTGATTTGATTTTCTTATCAATGGACAGCGTTGACAGTAATCAGTTTTATCACTCACAACCACTGATATGTGAACGCAACTTTATTAGCGCCATTAATGAGTAAAAAATTTGAATGTTCCTCTGGCGGGCAAGTGCATTAGGAGATTGCACTCAATGAGATTATAGCGTTCTCTTATCAGCCGACCATTTAGACCTAATTCTTTTAATGAGCAAATTTATATTATCGTCTCACCGACGGTGAACCGGCTCAATAAAAACAAAGTTGTCACAAAGTTCGTTGAACAGACGGCGACTTGTGTGCAAATACGATTTAAATATGCGTGACTTTTATTAAATCGCTTTTAAAATTAAACAAATAGAGCTGAGAAAATGGAATGAATTGTACAATATACATCGCTGGAGAAATGGAAGTGCGCTGAATGCTTAAATTCGTTGAAATGACCAATTGAGGCCATCAGTGTAGATTGAGTGATTAACTGCTCGTCGTCTCGCAATTCCGGCTCCAATTAGCCGGACTTTCCGTTCAGCATTCCGGACAGCTCCTGGGTGCCACCCTCCTCGGCGGTTTCTTGCGGCGCCGGCTTCTTGCCGAAGTTCTCCCCATCCTCGATGGTCTCCGGCATGGGTTTGTTAAGGGTCTCCGGCAAGAGCAGGGACAGCAGGCCAGCGGTGAGAGACAGTGCTCCGCAGATGATCAGCGGCAGCGGTCGCCAGATCTCGCCCAGCAGTTTTAGGTAGGGTGCCAGAATGCCACCCACGCGAGCCACCATGGAGGAGGCTCCCAGACCCACATTCCGCACCACAGTCGGGAACTGTTCCGCTGAGAATATGTAGATGGTTCCATACGACGAGGTAATAGCCAGCTTTCCTATCATGGCGCAGGCAACGATCAGCCAATTCATGTCGCTCGGCACGAAGATGGTGGCCAGCAGACTAATTCCGGCCACCATCATGGTACCGCACAGGATGGAGCGACGACCCCAACGGTTCAAAGTGAAGAGGAGCAGCGTATAGCCGGGAATTTCCACGGCACCAGAGATCATAAAGTTAACCAATTGGTTTCCACCCAGATTGTTGGTGTTCCACGACAGGCCGTAGTAAACGCCACTGTTCACAAACCAATCGAAGAAGATGAGCAGGGTTTTCCGTCGAAGATTCGGATAGCGCAGGAGATCGAACACAGTGGCCGCTGGTTGGGAGGCGGCCATCTCGTCCTGCTTCTTCTTTTCGGCCACCTCGTCCACCAGCTGCTCGTAGATTTCATTGGGCACCTCCACCTTGTTCTCCTTGGCCGCCTTCTCGATGATCACAAAGGCCTCATCCTTGCGACCCTTCATCAAGAGCCAACGGGCAGACTCCGGAATGATCCAGTAGTAGCAAAGGAAGAGCAGTCCCGGCAAGGTTATAGCAATCTGCAGCCAACGCCAGTCGTGGATGAAGTAGGCAAAGCCGGCCGTGAGCATAAAGCCCACGGAGAAGAACATCTGCATGGCCACGCCGGCAAAGAGGCGATACGAGGAGCCCACCATCTCCAGGGCGATGACATAGGCAACCAGGAAGACTCCCGAAGTGGTGGCGCCCACAATCATACGGGAAATCGTGTAGCTAAAGTATTCGGGTGCCACGGCAGCCAAAACGCCGAAGATTAGCTGAAGCACCAGTGAGGCGAAGAAGGTGGGCTTGCGTCCCAGCTTGTCGGACATCTGGCCAAAGATTAAGCTGCCCAGGAGCACGCCCAGCATGAATAACGAATCACTGGTGGCACTTAGCAGGCTTCGACTGCAGACCAGGTTCCACTCGGTCACCGCACTATTGAGATACTTGCTCCGATCGTAAACGTAGCTGGAACAGGTCTTGGTTTCGTTGCTGCTCCGTGGAATGCTGCCATTCAGGTACTCCTCCGTGTAATCCACATCGTAGTAGGAGCACCTTTCATTCTCCGGATACGATAGGTTCCACAGGTGGGGTGATAGTTCATAGATACTGCCATTTTCGTATGGCAGGGCACATCGGAAGTCGGGTTTGGCCAGCAGGAACACTCCGGCCAGCTTGTGGAAGGCGCAGACTATAGCCGGCAGGCAGAGAAGGTAGTAGATGCGCTTCTGATACGGACCGAATTCACCCAGGTGGGTGATGACGTCGTCGTAGCCCATTGGTGGAGCAGTGCCAGGTGTAACACCTGAGATTCGGCGTTGTCAACCGTCGAGTGTCGTACGATAACTGACTAGCAGCGGTTCAATGGTCGCGGCACCGTGACGTATGCGCAATATATTAACGCGTCTGGTTGCGTATACGCCCGATGAACCCGTTCGATTGTGCAACAATCTGGTTGAAAAACGGAACCAAGTTGCACCAGCACCAGCACCAGCAGTTGCTGCAGCAGCACTCTCCAGTACCGCAGTGAATCTCTGTCCAGCGAATCTCGGATTTTGGAGCGCGCGATCAACCGCTCGCCAGCTGCCTCAGTCTCAGACTGAAAACACAAAGAGCATCGAGGGTTCGTACGAACCCAGAACAGAACGTCCGCCTATCTGGCTGTGTCTGTGTGAGCGGTACGCGCCTATCTATCTACCAGTGTGTGTGTGGTGTGTAGAGCGTTCAACCCCGTAGCCAATCTATTGATCAGCGATCCGCATTAGGAAACTCTAAATAGAATCAATAACTTCCCATATCAGAATGGGGATGAAATCGGGGTGCCGGGCAGGCGGAGAAGTGGCAGCTGCCGCACTGATTTGGACATCGTATGATGTCAATTAGAGCCCGCAGGAACATCTTCTGACCAAAGAAAGTGTCCACCGATTGTGGTTCGATTCCAAATTTCAGCGTATCTGAGTTTATCTCATTTTAAACTAATAAATGAAAATTAATATGAATAAATGCTGTACATTTTGAAAATATTTGAATTCGATTTGAATAATTTAACTGGCGAAGTATACATATCCCAATATTGCGACCACGACTGTATGTTGATAAGTATTATATATGAGCTCCCCATATATGTACGTTTGCCTTCTGCTTATAGATAATACTAACTAACATACTCTTCCAAAAATTGCTCTTTCATTCAGACCGATTTCTCTTTAAAAAAAAAACGTATACTTCCGTTTCTTATCTGAAACATCGGCTGGTTTGTTTAAATATTAATTGAAAAGTGCAGAGAACATGTGGCAGTTCACTTGGTAAATGGTGCACTACAAATAGACGACACACTTTTCGAGCAGCCACGTAGGAAAAGATCAAGGTCAAAGTGCTCGCGAGATGTGAATAATGCAACATTATGCCCAAGAGCCCAAGAATCGTACGATTATGATTCGCATTCCAAGGCATATGAGTTCTTTCTGCAGCCAAAAATGATTGTTATAACTAAGTAGTATAACAAATCACTTGTTAATCTCGTGATTTATAGTACGGGTCCACATTTCAAATGAGAGTCTCGTGTTTTTGGGGCTGATAAGAGGCGACTACGAAAATAAACACAGCGGAAACACGTTTCAAAAATCCTAATGGAATGGCCAGACATTCTGTCCGGGTTTACGAGGGGTCAACGAGGAGGAGGGGTAAAGTTATTTAATCTCTGGAAAAGTACGTTTATTTCAAAATCATCTAAAGTTAAATAGGTATAGAAATAAATTATGCTGCAACACGGTATATTTTCCAGCTGATTTTCCTGGGAAAAACCTCCCCTAATCTTCGGAATTCGTAACCCTCTTTATAAGACCGCTCCTCACTGCCCGGCTAAATGCTAAAAGAGTTATGATCTATTTGTTGCTACCCATTGCTTTTCAATCTTAATTTTTTTTGCATGGTCTTTTTTTTTTTTTGGTTACGTGTGAGATTTCAAAATTTGTATATAATACTTGGTCTATGTTTTAAAGGTAAATGCCCTGCCTTTGGCGTGACCGAATTCTAGATGCCCTGTCTGTAATTTCTTGAAACTTTAAAGTTCAACACCAGCGTCTAACTATTACTTGTGGCCATTGGCTATGGTTGATCCATTTGTCTCGCCTGATCCCTTGAGTGGCTGCGCCTCTGGTGCTCTCAGTTCTTGGCCCGTTTCCAGGTAGACATCTGCCTTGGTCTTCTTGCCAAAGCGCTCGCCATCCGCGATGGTCTCCAGCATGGGCTTATTGTGCGTCTCCGGCAGCAGGAGGGAGAGCAATCCGGCTACCAAGGTCAGGGATCCGCAGATGAGCAACGGCAGTGGCTTCCAGATGGTGGCCAAGAAGTTGAGGAACGGTGCCATCATGCCACTGATCCGGGCCACCATAGAGGCGGCGCCCAGGGCCACATTTCTAACCACGGTTGGGAACTGCTCGGCGGAGAATATGTAAACGGTTCCATACGACGCCGTGATGGCCAGCTTGCCAAGCATGGCGCACGCGACTATGAGGGTGTGCATTCGCTGCGGAATGATGACCGTGGCCAGGAGACTGAGACCGGCCATCACCAGGCAGCCACACAGGATCGATCGCCGGCCCCAGCGGTTCAAGGTCAGCAGCAGGAATATATAGGCCGGGATCTCCACGGCTCCCGAGATGACGAAGTTCAGCAGCACATTGCCACCCAGGTTGCTGGTGTTCCATGAGAGACCATAATACACGCCGCTGGTCACCAGCCAGTCCAGGAAGATAAGCAGCGTCTTGCGCCGGAGATTGGGGTAGCAGAAGAGATCCCACACGGAGGGCGGTGGTCCCTCATCCAGCTCCTGATCCTCCAGCTTCTGCTTGGCCTTCTCCTCCGAGTTTTCTCCCTCATCGAGCAGCTCACTCAAAGCCTCATCGCTGATCTCCACCTTGTTGAATCGCGCCGCCTTCTGCATGTTGGCAATGGCGCAATCCTTACGTCCCTTCAAGAGCAGCCAGCGGGCGGATTCCGGAATGATCCAGTAGTAGAACATGAAAATTAGTCCGGGAAGCGTTAGAGCAATCTGCAGCCAGCGCCAGTCGTGGACAAAGTAGGCGAAGACCGCCGTCAGCATGAATCCCACGGAGAAGAACATCATGACGAAGATGCCGGCGTAAAGGCGCTTGTCCGGACCCACCATTTCCATGGCCACCACATAGGCCACGAGGAAAACTCCGGAAGTGGTGGCTCCCACCATCAGCCTGGCGAACGTGTAGGTGAAATATTCCGGAGCCACTCCAGCCAGAACACCGAACAGCACCTGGATGACCAGTGAGGCGAAGAGGATGGGTTTTCTTCCGTACTTATCGCTCAGTTGACCAAACACAATGCTGCCCAGAAGCACGCCCAGCATGAAGAGCGAATCACTGGTAGCTGCCATGAAATCCCTGCCACAAACCAGGTTCCACTCGGTCACCGCACTATTGAGGTACTTGCTCCGATCGTAAACGTAGCTGGAACAGGTCTTGGTTTCGTTGCTGCTCCGTGGAATGCTGCCATTCAGGTACTCCTCCGTGTAATCCACATCGTAGTAGGAGCACCTTTCATTCTCCGGATACGATAGGTTCCACAGGTGGGTGGGCAAGTCGTAGCTACTTCCATTCTCGAAGGGCAGGGCGCACCGGAAGTCCGGTTTGGCCAGCAGGAACACCCCGGCCAGCTTGTGGAAGGCAACTGGTATGGATGTTAGGCAGATGAGAAAGTAGATGATCTTCTGATAGCGTCCAAAATCACCCAGATGGATGATGGCCTCATCGTAGCCCATGGCTAAACTGCACACTCAACACTTTTGTCCAGAGTCCACGAATCTAAATATTAGATTCCGTTCGCGCAACTGACTTCGTCGAGTGGCGCCGGTATAATAAAACACCAAATCGGAAACGCTATGCTTTTTTGGCACAATCTCGTGATGTCGACGCACTCGCAAGTTTCCGAGAAATAGAGTGGACTCTCTGCTCCGTTGTGACGTGTACTTTGCTCCCTAGAGAGAGGGAGAGCGAGAATTCTCCGTCTCGGTTCCGGCAATTATCGGCCAACACGTGTTGCCCAAATATGTTGGCCAGGGAGAGGAAGTGAAACCGCGGTGGAAAAACAAGGGCACTTCGCGAAAGAAACCGGCAACCCGCTATCTAGATGCGTCACCTCAGGCCAACGAAACCGAACTGACTATCCAAACCAAACCAAGACCAAACCGAAGCCAAAAACAATAGCTCATGCCAACCGACAGGGACAACAGCAAAGGCGGCTATATATCCGACCCTCTCTGGTGCTCGGATATATCCGACTGTTTATGTTATATGCGAAAAGAAGAACGGCAAACAAACGCCGGCTGCATGCGCACTCTCAGTGGAATCGATATGGAATCGGGAGAGCGGGTCTCTAATACCAAGATAGCAATACCCAGATACAACCACTTCAGGCGGACGAGGAGAAGGTGGAGATATGACTAACATGGTACGGAGCCACCCCTAGTCGTTTTTGGTAGCAAATTACACCGATCCCCGGCCACTTACGGGGAAAGCCTCTACCAATTTCCATTTGCACAGCCGCTTGCAGCCAGGTAAGCCAGGTAAGTGGAAACTCGAATGCCTCATCCGATGGCAGTCGTTTGTCAATCAGGCGATCACGATCACTCAGACCTACGCGCTCTCTTTCACTTCCAATTGAGCTGCGCTGCGACAGACAGACAATTAAGCGGGTATTGCAAAAATACAAAGAAATGGTCGCAGTTGAGTCTAGCGACTAAGAGATACCCATTCTTGTTCGTTGAGATACCAGTTTTCATCAGCTAAAAGAACTTAGTTTCATTAGAAAATTATATCTTATAGTTAAGCAAGTACACCAAGTAACTTCAACTTTGAAATCTAGTATTACAAAGTTAGAAGGGTTCAACCATACTTACTTATAACTTATAACTTACTATAGTTAGTAAAACACAATATACCCCTGCGACAATTAATAAAGACGCTCCTGATTGAGCTCAATTAATAAGCGGGGCGCTGACCCATTATGAGAGCGAAAAATCAAAGACGGAAAATCGTACGATACAATGGCTCCTATTTCACACTCGTTTCTCGTTCATTCGCTAGTGTTATTTATCTAAATATTTGCAACAAAGGCTGGCGGAATATTTGATCCCCAGAATGCATCCAGGTGGTGGTGGTAGCTGGTAAAGTTAAGGACAGGAAAATAATTAGTCACCTCACTTTTTATTCATTAAACAACCCCTCTTGGAACTTTTACAAAGAGTACGGGCGGTATGTGGGAACCAATTGTCCTGCTCCACGTCACTAAACTTAAAATATATAGGGAACAAGAATATGAGAACGCACCGTTGTGCAGCCATCGAAATCTATATTTTGAAAAGTTGCCAAATCTTCTTGCTTTGCTGAAATAATTATAGTATAGTACTGAGAACTGAGTACAACACTATCCAACATTCTGACGGATAAACCACTGCGACTGTGGACCAGTCGTGATGCAGGTGTTGCAGAAGAGTGAACCACTCGATAACACCGCATTCTTAACCCATTCCATTCAAACTTGGCCATTTTCGTTTGCATCTTTCATAATTAAACTTAAAAACAGCACGATCAGCGGTGAATCTTTTTGAAGAGTATACTGTTTATATATACTGATATGCGGTGCATCTTAAATTACCATATTCCAAGCTTTAAGTTTAGAACTGGCTACACAAATAGGATAAGTAAAAACTACTGCATCTACGAAAATGAGTATCTTAAAAACCCATCTAACCATTATGGATTTGAAAAGTAACGCATATTTAAAATTAGCGCCAAAACTAATCTCTGGTCACACTGCAGGGCAGATTTTGCGCCCTAACTATCGGCAGCGGTGGTGGCACCTCTAGCGGTCAGCTGTTTTGCGCGTGCTTGTTGTTGTTTCGGTGCCGTTGCTTTTCGAAGTCGAAAATCCAAAAGTGGATTGTTGTGGATTTGATTTCAGTTCGACTCGACTCTCCAACGCGACGGTACGCGATTCGAGACGCTCGTGCTGGTCGCCTTCCGATCGCCGCTTGAATCTTAAATCTAAACTGTTAAAACCGAGGCAAACAAACACAACACCCAGCTGAAAATACTTCAAGTGTTACAAACTTTTGGAAATAGTGTATCGTGGCTATAAATTGCAAGTTCTAAATTCGAACCAAACAAAATCCACGCAGGAGATCGATTCCAAGTGGATTGCGCCTTCATCAATGTGTTCGTGTGCGTCCCCGGAAACATAATCCCCATTTGCCAGTAACTTACGCACGTACAGATTTCCAGCCGTCTTAAGGTAAGTGGCCAATATCTCTCTGGAGGAATAGGGGTAAGGGGATAACCGCCTGACAGCGAGTGGTGGTCACCTGTGAAGGCGGATTTGCTGCCTTTTGCTTTCTGTTGACTTGCGCTTTTCGCCTTTCCGCCTGACATTGGCACATTCTTGTCCACGAAAATTGGTTACCTATGTACAATATGCCAGTGTTGCAAACAAGAAATCGATTAGCAATCGCGGAAGTGACTGCACCCTACATATGAGTACTTTCAACTGGGAATCGTTTTTTGCACATAAACTAAACCAAAGTACAATTAATCATTACATTTTATTAATTTCTATACCAAGTAGTTACATAGAATTTAGCTCTTTTCTGGCTTTGGTAAACTTATTCTAACCATGACTCATATTTGTTTTGTTTGCCCTCCAATATTATTAGTTCTCTATAGAACAGGAGGTTCAAACAGAAAACGTGACCGTAAATCGAACAAAAGGAGTGCGCAGTCGCAACAGCAAATGTCACCACCATTCCTGCAATTCCCACAGCTGTCCTCCTACCACGCATCCTCATCCACATCCCGCACCCACAACCATGCACCCTATTCCATGTGTCCATATGTGTGTGTATGTACATAATTCTATTTATAGACAGGGGCCCATGTCAACGTCGTCAGTTCACAGTTGTTGTTGTTGTGTTTTTAAAGCAAACTCAAAGATAGTTTTGTGTCCCGACCATTTTAATTGAGTGCGGAAATGAGCAAACATTTCTTGGAGCCACACCCCCCTCCCTTCCCTGTCAACCAGGGACACAAGTGTCGTTCTCCCCGATCGACTGACTGGCCGTCTGATTTCCCATTCGAGGCACATTTCGTTTATTTATGTGGAAAATAGGGGCAGAGTAGGAGCTGGAGGAGCAGGGATGTGGACGCCGCTCCTGCGCATGCGTGTCCATGTTTGCAGACGTGCCCAACCTATTCTGAACACTTTAAAGCCAATTAAACGGGTTCGTCGATACCCTTTCATGTGGCCAGGGTATCTATATTTCTCTGGGGGGGTGAGGAATGTTGTCCTTGTTCACGGGAATCGGTGGCTAGAAACAAACAAGAATGTTTATATGGGTGCTAAAACTAACTTACCTATTTGCATTTCCCTTTAACCAAGACATTTTACTTTATAATAAATATTTGATGGATTTATTGAGGTATCACTGTATCATTTCACCTAATATTCGCACAAGGGTGTCGCGCATATAATTCCATATAATTCGAGATCCTTTGCGGTGCACTGGAGGAAGTCCTGTTGTTGTCCCTGTGCTGGCTGTCACTCAAGCCCCGTTCAACCCCCTTTCAAACCGACGTGACCTCCCCCTCGCCGGGTGGCAAGCAATTCCCAACACGCGCCACACAGCTGACAGGATCGCAGGATCACAATCCTGATCTCCATTGCCGTCCATTGTCAGCGCCGACAGCTGCCTATATGAATTATATGGAACCTTCGACGGGTTATACAGATATGTAGCCCAAAGTTTCTCGAATGGAGGCAAACCAATCTTTTTGGAGTGGCCAGCAGTTGGGCTCGAGATGCGTTAGACCAATTTGCATATAATACAAAAAGAGAAACACTGAAACGGCCGACGATTGTTCAAAGATTCGCAGTGAAAGTCAGCCAGAGTGTGTGGTTTAATTGCAGCTTTTGTTTTGATAGTCGATTAGCATAATTCCAGTTGTATTTTGCTTCTATCGTGGCATCGTTGATGGATTTTTTATGTACATGCCCCTCTTGTTTTATTCATGTACATTAGTTTTTTTTGGTTTGTCCAACGCAACACGTGCTTATAAAATATTGGATCAATATATGCAATGAAAGTTCCGTTTCAGTTTCCTGTTCAAAAATATATCAACGGTGATTCAAACTATATATTCGGAATACAGTTGTAAATATGATAAGATAGCACTCATTTTTAAACACTAAATAAATAAATTATTTCAAGCTTAAACTTCAACCACTTAACTAATGTGAATCATGTATGATGATAATGATACGACCATTTTTATAGTTACAGTAACATTTAAATTCATAATCCATAATCCCATAATCTGCAACTTTTTTGTCAAAAAATTTTACTTTCGTTTGATTAATGACTGTCAGTCTATTTATAACTTTTCAATCGTTAAACAATCATTTAAAACAAAGGGACTGAAAATAGATTTGCATAGCTATAGTTTTCGATGGGAAAGAGGCTCGACTTTCTGCAATTTGCTAGTTGTGTGGCCAATAAATTTGGTTATATTATTCTCATTACAACGAAACTGAATTATATTTACCTGCTATTTATTTTTCTGCCTAGCGTCAAACGGGTAATTGTGCTGGGGAACTGAGATAAGATTAAGTGTGAAACGATAACACATATTTGGGAACACCACACACAGGCCGCCCAAAAAAACAAAGGCTGGCTAACACAAAGCCCCCAATGTGACCCAAAATAAACGAAGTGATCCATGCTTTTTTCCCCCATGCTCACATATCCGCCAAGTGCAAAGTAACGACTTGCAGGTCCACACCATATGGAAAATCTGTGAACATGTGTCGTGGAAAATGAGTTATAGGGTCGTCACACAAATCCATCAACGTCTGTAAAATGACTTGGTTAATGGCAATGGCAATGGGAATGGAAATGGGATTCGGATCTGGGTCTGGGTCTGGATGTGGGATAGCCAGCGGTTAGCATTTGCATTTTAATTGCATCTCCGAATTGTAGGAAACGAGCAGCGTTAATTGCCGTTTGGCTCACAGGAAAAAAAAAAAACGCTTTTCAATTGTCGGTAGTTTTCCGGCTTTTTCGGATTTCTTTTGACTGGTCCGCATTAATTGGTTCCACTTGCTCGACGTTTAACTATCGACAGTCATTTCTTCGCCTTACATAATCCCCCTTCTCTACGCTTCATCTTTTTTTTTTAACAATTCCAAGTCGTTGAACCCGCACTGCAACTGAAAGCACTCGACTCGGCATTTGTGGGGCATATGAAAAACTTTAAACTAAACTAAAATACGAAAAAAAAAATTAAAAACAAAATCGGACAGGGATGGCAAAAATAACAGAGAAAGATTGAAAAACAAAACGCTACGAAAAACTTGTTTCGGTTGTGACTTTTGCGCATGCTCAGCGTTTTGCTTGCCAACGCTTTACGGTACAGTGAACTCTGGCCCCGTCACCGTTGCGTTTCCCGCTTTCGGTTAAGCGAAGCAAACTCTTGTTCCTGTGACGTTCGGGCCATAAATTTTACAGCTGCAACTTCTATTGTTGCAAGTGTAATTGCTTTTCGACCAATTTTCCCCCCACATTTTTTTTTTTTTGTTTTTTTTTGGGCTATTCGGATGGGCCAAGTTGGACCATTTAGCCCGAGTGACTCATCACTCTGAACCCATTTGGTAGTGGCTACTGGCAGCTGCAAAATCTGTGGCTAAAACAAGTTCAACTGGTTGCCCAGCGGATGGCTTCTAAATCCGTGCAGTCGCTACAGTTAGGGAAAGGCAGCTACTTAAATCGGGAATAATATGGAGTGTCTATCGAGATGATATTCAATTTCCATTATCATCTTCAGAATGTGGGTAATAATATATAGATACTTTTTATTATGTATATTCACATATGTCTGGGTCACCTTTGCACTTGATTGGGGTCACCTATTTACCATCACATCAGCTTACCCCCTTTTTATGTTGACTTCTGATTAAACTTCTTTTTAAACTTATTGAATAAAGTTAGTAAATTTTTGATCAGTGCACTGTTGACTTTTGTAGCCCCCGCGCTGCACAATCGCGATGCCGAATACGAACCTGAACCTGTCGCACCGTTAGCGCGTCCCTGTGCCTCCATCCTCGCGGACCCGGTTCCCGGGCTCCTGGATCACGTGAGCAGCCCGCCTTGACTGGTTGAACTTGATATTGATATCGGAAGATGGTCAAGGAACTGGCCGGAATGGCGAACGCAACTGGTTTTTGGGCTCATAGGAGATCGGTTCTGGCTGAACAATGCCAATCTGGCCAACAATGTCCATTGGATTCCGATGAAATGCTCATCCACACAAAACTGAACGATTCGCTAACGGGCTGCGAGTTGAGCTTCTTTCTCAGCGCTTTTGGCCTCAAATTGCCTCCAGTTGTTCATGGGTTGTAACCCAGGAAAGTGTCGCAATTATTACACAATTTTCGTGGTTTCGCCGTCTCGTTTTGACTTTGCTTTAATTTTCCTTTGTGTCTGAGATGTTTTGGTTTTCCACCGTTGTAGAATGGCATACGAGCTGTTTTTTTTTTCGTTATGAAATGATGGCAATTGTTTCGCTTGCAATATTATTTTTTGCTCTTCTCGTTTTCCTACTCTTTGTTTCGGGTTTTGTTTATACCGGGAAGTGGCACAAATATGCTATTCCAAAAGGGCTCTCAAAAGAAATGGGTCACCGAGCAGAGCCAGTCAGAAAATATGGTAATGGGTTAGATAACAAAAGCGTTTCTCAACTTTGTATGCCAACTGCAAGAAAATCCATAAACTGAGATGGGTTTAAATTGATAGAGATTCAATAAAATCAAATCATATGGGGTTACAAATTGAAATTTTCTCATAACATTTAATTGCCAACGCTTTGCTTCAGTTTTCCCCAATTATTTATAATTTTCCTCACAAGTTTCCTCATCCAAATCAATTGATCGTAGATCATCTTCTTTTCACATATCTTAAAGTTACGCCGCGAGACAAATCAAATAAACAACCTGTGTGTTGTTTCCATTAATTACTAGCTTTTCCCTTTTCAGCCCGATGGCAAGCAGCTTGCCCTTAACCGGCGTGTGCATTTCTTTAACTGTTTTCTCATTTTGACCATTTCCAAGGAGCATTGCGCAATGCAACAGAATGCATAACAAAGCGCATGCCAAAACAATAGGCGCATAACGAACATGATTATTAATTATTCAGCAAAGGCAACGGCAACAACGGTCATTTATTGTATTTGCTTTGGGTTTGGGTTGGGGCTTTGGTTTTGGTTTTATTTAGTTTTAGTTTTGGTCACCGCCCGCGGCTCTTTTGGCCAAACCGGAAGCTGAACCTCGTCGCTTGCAACGGTAGAACAGTTTTCCATGACACACACAGAATGACACGATTTTGTAAGCCATTTTAAACTGAAAATGAGCAGATCAGATACAAAATGTAAAAGGGGAAAATGCTTTTCGAAAACCACGTAAAAATTCATAAGGTATGACAGAAAATGTAATTCATTGAAAGTGATTCATACTTCAGTATGTGCGCTATGCACTTCTTATCGCAATGTAACGCTTATCATCACCTTTGAGGGCCAAGAAATGTGCAGTTACATCCTCTAATCAATTCCCCTTTTTTATAGTTCCTTATCGGAGATATGTGGTAAAATTATATTTGAAGCAAGACAAGCAACTTTTAGATGTAATCTTCTTAAATCCCGAATGTTAAACTACTAACTAGGGCATAATCAACTTGTACGAGTAAAGGGCGTGTGGAACTAATTAGCAAACAAATAAAATAAGTAACTAAAAAAGGAACTCAACAATTGTCAGGTGTGGGGTTCGAACCCACGCTCCCTCTCGAGAACCAGAGCTTAAATCTGGCGCCTTAGACCGCTCGGCCAACCTGACTGTGCAGAATCGTCGCCAAAAAAGCTATAAAACCAAACGGGGCTGCCATTTTCGTTCGGTCGTCGAATAAGTGGAAAAAGGGGTGTTTTTCCCCTCTATATATAGAATATGTATGTTGGATGTTAAGTACATGCATACCACTGTTTACCTGTTTGTTTGCATAGTGATTAGGTATTTTCACTACAGCATTCAGATGATGATGTTATCTCTGCTGCTTAATTATAAATATTTAATTACATTGTTGTACTATCCTTGATTG
Source organism: Drosophila melanogaster (assembly GCF_000001215.4). Classification (NCBI taxonomy): domain Eukaryota; kingdom Metazoa; phylum Arthropoda; class Insecta; order Diptera; family Drosophilidae; genus Drosophila; species Drosophila melanogaster. The sequence continues at coordinate 24,264,999 of NT_033777.3, read as the reverse complement.
GAAGTTCAGGAAATAGGAGTCCTACGTCCACAATAATTTACACCCATTCGTACAGTTATTTATAGAATGCTTTGCTGCACTCGTGAATATATTTTTTTTTTTTTTGCAAATTTCTCTCTTATTTCGCTTTATTTCGTTTCGTTTCGTTTGTTGGTATTGATCAAGCGATTACAGAACAGCAGATAGGCATAAAATGGACTTAAGTTCCCCCTCCCCGCATCACTACCCTCTGGTTCTTCATGTACGTCACAGCCCGCTGAACTGCTCTATCCATCCATCTCATTTGCTTTTTAGAAAGCTTGCAGGAAAAGCTTTAGTGATGCCGCTATCAGATGCATCTCACGAATACGAATCGCTAATCCATCTCGGATTTTGTTTTCCTACTACCCTCACCCTAATCGCTTTGTTTACCAGAATTCGTCGAGGAGCTTTGAAGCTTGCTCTTAACCTAACCAACCCATGTAGCCCATAAAACCCCTTGTTGAATGCCCCAGTCAAGCAGCTGTTGCGTGTGAATAACTCAATTTGCCAATTGGACTGAAACATAGCCACGAGCATGGAAAATATATTCACTTATGCATACATACAATTATTCATAAATACATACGTCTGCGGTCAGCAGTTTCCCTTGATTCTTGTATAGCACTGGGAATCTCAACTAATGTTGGTATATTTTTATTGTTCGAATTAGTAAAAAAAATATTGCAAAATAGTTAGGAATTAACATTCATATCTCAAGATCTACGCGCTTGACCCCTGCTGTACGTATATATTATGTATGTATGTGTAGTTAAATCCGGAAGTTGTTATTCACGCCGCTGCATTGCCGCGAGGCGACTTCCTGGTGCAACATGGATCGGCTGCCATGACTCCGTCGTCGCACTTGAGGCAAGTGCCACGGGTGCCATTGTTTGGTCCCGCTCCCAAATTGGGGCACAAACAAATAAAACCTTTTGAGTGCGGGGTATAAAATGTGCCTGGCACGCAGCTGGAATTATTACTGTGCCACCCAATCCGTCGCCATCGGTAATTGCGGATTCGGCGCAGTTGGCAGCTAACGAAGCCGAATGCCGTAAACGATACGATATGCTGGAGAGGCACGATGAGCAGCAACCCTGTGTTTCCATGCGGGGCATCCTGCCCAGAATCCGGCAATCGGCAGTGCATGTCGCGCGTTTGCTGCAGTCGTCACGCCACGTGTGTCCCCGTGTCTCGTCCTCTTATAATTCTCAATCGGTTTTTTGTTATTTTTGTTGTTTTTCGGGGCGGTTGCCCGAATCGTAGAACTCGGTTACTGGGTGAAAAACTGCACGGCAACAGCAGCAGCTGTGGCAACATCATCATTATCATCATCATCGTCTTAGCAAAAGCAGCAACAATAACAGTTGCATTTGATGTCAAAAGTTCAGCATCATCGCAAGCGATTTCCCAGTTATATATATAAAGCATATATCTCGACACGCGTCTGCTTTCGATCCACCATTGTGTTTACCTCTTAATGTAGGTCAGAAATTGGCATAAATTGTGCAATGGCCGCAAACTAATCGAGAAAACTCAATTAAAAGTGAAAAGCTGCATCTCATTGGATAATCTAGTGGATGGGCCAAAGTTTGCCAGCTAGTGAAAGAAAGTGTTTAATCGATAGTGAAAAGCGGCAAAGTGAAAATCAATTGTCACTGCCCGTGCAGCATTTGTGGTAGTCAACAAATCAGCAAACTCTACTTAGCAGTATTCAGTATTTATTCGCATCCCAAACGGTTTCGCATACAGTCAACCCCCGTGGTGACTCACCCAGCACCCTTATACGCACTCACCCCCTTATTCCACTTTCCTGGGTGCCAAAGTCTTTGCTCCAGTGCATTGCACTGCAATTAACCTATTGAGGAGTTTGGCCTGCAGTTGGGGACCCCAAAATGGATTTCTATGCCAATAACAATCCAGTGCACTCGGCCAGCACGGGTGAGTTCAATTAACTTGGCTTAATTGCCAAGACAATCTTATCGCCAGACATTATTTCGATTGAGTGCTGGCTGTGGCTTATTTTTAAGCAATTCTTTTGTGATCTAGAATAAATGTTGATTGGGTATCGTAATAATTAAAACATTCGTGCGAGAGCGTAATTCAAATGCATTTAGTTTGTGCAACTGATTGGTAATTTAATTGATTGAAATATTGCATTTTTTTTAGGAAGTGGGGTGAATCCTTATTAATGTGTTAAGAAAGTCGATGTTTTATAAAGCAAAGATCTTGAAAGCAACTTTATAACAACTAGTTCTTCTTCATTCTTATAAAATGCACTAACAGTTTAGTGACTTTAGTGGTTACTATGCAACTTGTGATTAATTCTAGAATAGACAATGACGAATGCCTGCCAAAAAGTAATGAAAACAAACAGGCGCGTTTTCCAAAAGCAGAGAAAATTACAATAATAAAAAGCTGGCACGCAACAAGGTTTTCCTATTTTTTTTTTGGTCGACGGAGGAGGGCGAGTAAACATGATGATATCACACCCAACAGCACCCACTCCGTCCAATTTTCGCAAGTAAACATTGTCTACTCTCTATTCCTTTCAAGAAAATCACGCAGAGGCGTCTGCTTTGCGGGCTTAGCTTCTGGCTAATTGCTATTCGGACCTGGTTTTGTATGTAGGCTTGGGTTAGGGTTTAGCGGGTCGTGGGTTCATTGCATGTGCTCGGATTACGTATACGCACGGTGGGCCCTGGCCAAAACCAAATAAGCCGGTTAGCTGCAGCAGGTGTCGCCCGCCCATTCGGGTGGCTCTTTCAGGCTGCACTTCATCATTTAGGGAGCACAAAAGGTTCGTTTGGTCTGTCCGGCTTCACATTTCATAAGCTTCTTGAACATGACTTGGCTGTTTCTCCAGTTCTTCCAGTGCCCCTCCCAGCTCATCATCTGCCTTTTGGAGGCCTCCGTCCGCTGTGTGTTCTTGATTTTTTCCACACCTTCGCTCGCTTCTGCCCATGTCCATTGTCAATGTCGCCTTGAAGCATTTCCTCTGCCGTCAAGTCATTTGCCGCTTCCACACTTGGTTGCCTGCTCTTCACTCAGAGAAAATCGTGTCCAAAAACAATCGGAAACTAAAGATTTATGCTCTATGGTACATATATGCTACCATGCTGTTCTCATTGAAATTAAGTATGTGTGTTTATGATCCTCAATAAAATTGGGCTATTTTTAATTAAATATAATGTGGCAAGTAATACAATGTTGAATCCGGAAAGTGCACTTCGCATAGTGCCGCCTTGGGTGGAGAAAAGAGTGAGAATGTGGGGGAACTTGGAGCCTGGATTTCCATGCCTGGTCGTCGCCAAGAATGCAGCCGGGCCAGTTCTTCTGCCCCCCATAAACGGCCATCAAATGCTGTCTTCTCTGTTTTTGCAGACCTCCATCGCTTGGTTCCTAGGCAACTTCTCGCTTTTCTTTTTTTTTATTTCATCTTTTGCATGCACTGTGTGTGCTTGTTTTTTGCGCAATTTGTAATTTATGCCGCTATCTCATGCTGGCAGCAGTTTCGAGTGGCCCAGCCCATATGGAAAGGCGGAGAGGACTGAAGAGCACATGACTGGTGGCCCAGGAGGAGAAGAAGGCGACAACGTGGCCGTGATTGCGGCTGTCTTGCATATGGAACAGTGTGTGGAACATAGCCCCAACTCCATCGCCATGCCAATCATTATTTTTTGCTCTGTGCATAATCAAGATTATGTTAAATTGTCTGAGTAATTGTTGTTAATTTGCCTGGGCGCATTATAAAGCGATTTCAACCATATGTCTGGGGTTAAGCTCCGCTTTCTTTCTTTCTGGCCACAAACTGGGCTAATTATGATGGATACATTGCAGCCCATAAATTGTTTACAACACTTCGCTATCAGCACGAGATTGAAGTTTCATTTAATATCCACCCTAATGCTACTTAAGCCAAATAGTTGGAGAAGAACTGAGGCAACATGACTCACTCATATGGGTCGATAAGACTAAGTTGTTAATGCAATATGTTTTGTTTGTCGTGACATAATTTAAATGCAAATGTTTGGAACTGAAAGGTAGCCATGAGTCAGCATATAATAGATAGGAAATAGAATCTGGTTAGATGATTGTTTGCACTTAAGAACTTTATAAACCAAATAAATGATTACAATGGCTCATCAGAAATAACAGTAAAATTAAATGTAACAACTGAATTGTAAATGGGACATTATTTTCCTAACAAAACAAATCTGTTTTCCATACATCTGTCCACGTTAAACGTTTTCTAAGTGATCTATTCGAAAAACTCCCACACACAAAAACTAGTATCTCAGCATCTTTAGAATCTATCTTTTTCTCTCTCTCTCTCTCTCTCTGATTCTCTGTTTGGTTCTCATCTGTCAAAGCAGAATCGTCCCACCGACCAAACTGACTCATTTCGCAAAACAAACAGTGGCTTAACAATCATTTAATAATTTAGCACTTTGCGGCAAATTTATCTTGATGAATGCGGGAGAATGAACTGAGAAAGCTATTGTTTTCCCCTACAAAATTCGAGAGCATTTTGTCGCCCTAACATACATATGTATGTGTGTACATAGTTACATGGAACTCTGAATGCAGAGCACTATGGATAGAGATCGGGGGAGGAGGGAAAAAGGCACCATTAACCTAGCGAGCGCTGAATAAATGGATTTCACCTTGACGCTCTCGCCAAAACAATAATTCCAACGTCACTGTCTCGCTTACCGAAATCAGATATCGGTCGGGGAAGGTACATACATATATGCAGATATATGCATATATAGAGCTATAGCTCCAGAGCTACACGGCTGTAAATGGGAACTTGCGGTTTTCTTAAACGTTCGTATATGTGTATATACATATAAGTGATGCTAGTTGTTTGGCAAATCGCATAACAAGGTCATACACCTGGGATCAGTTGGATATATGCAGCTATTCTATGGTAAATAGTAGTACATAAGCTGTTCAAACTTTATAGAAGTGAGAACTCAAGAGAAGGTAGAGCCAAGTGAGCATCGTCTAATTTTCGTTTATCTCTAAACTGCCAGGCAGTTACTATTATTTTAACCGCGTCTGTGGCCGGGGGGCTTATCAACGGGTCTACTCACACAACGCCCATGAGTCAGAAGGCAGAAGGCAGTGCATGACCAAGAAAGGTAAGCAACGAATAGACATAAACGAAAGGCGAAATGAACGGAGGCAGACGAAAAACAGAAACTGCCACAGCGACAGCAGCAGTTAAAGAACAATGGTATCCATATGCCAGGGAGTCGAAGGTACTGCCTAAGCCAGTACCAGTTCCTCAGTTCCTCACTGCCTCAGTTGTTCAGTTCTCAAAAGAGAGAGATATTGAGAGAGCCGCAGAGAGGAAGGTAGATAGTTAAAATGGCCATAAAACACCGGCACCGGTAGTAGCCCTAATGACTTGCCGAGAGTCACACACAAATCTCTCCAGCCAGCCGATCGCTCCACTCCACTCTACACCACACCACACCACACCACTCACTTGTCTTTCCACACTCGACCAGTGTGGAGCGTTGGTTGTACCTGGCCGGAATCCCAGTTCCTCGGTTCTCTCTGTGTTGGCACTGCGAGGTAGATAAGATTTTTCGCATTGATATTGTCCCGCGCCATACGCTTGTACCTGACATAATAAATGTAAAAGCTAAACTTTTGAAATTGCCCATTGGCTTGATTCGGTATATAGTATAGTGTTTTTTTTTTCTGTTTCCCCTTTGCAGTGCGCAAAATGTTGGAGGACACCCAACTGGTGTGGGTGCGAGATGCCGCCGAGGGCTATATACAGGGTCGGATCACCGAGATCGGCGCCAAGGAGTTCGAGGTTACGCCCACCGATCGCAAGTATCCGAAGCGCACGTGTCACTTCGATGATATCCACTCTTCGTGCGATGGACCCCAGGATCACGATGACAACTGTAAGTATCCAAGTTGCCAAGTCTAGCACGTATTATTATATAAGTTGGGCAGAAAAGTTTAAGAACGAATAAAATCTACTGCACTTGAACTTTCCAATTCCACTTGGAATTGGAATTAACTACTTTTCTTTATTCCCTATAAAAATAAAAAAAAAACATTTACCGCGAAGAATCATTTACGTGAGTCTAGAAAGCGAAACCATATTAAAAGTTAAGTAGGGTAAAGATTAAGATTTCGAACGTCAGTGATCTTAAATGAATATCAGGGCTGCGAGGCACATTCCTAACTGCAACGGGTAACGATCTTATCTACCAACCCGATAAGATGGCTTTCACATTAAAGATACCATTTATTTAGAGCGAAAATTTTCAGTGAATTAGCTTCAAATTGAATGAAAGAAACTGAGGGTAATTGTATGGGACAGATCTGGCAAAATGCTGTGTATTTTTCGTAACCCTCGAATGGGGTAATCGTTAGCTACGCTTGCTTACCTGACCTCCGAACCCTGCAGACAGGCGAGTGAAAGTGGTCGGGGCCATAAAACCAGTACAATTTTTAAGCGTTTTACTCTAACCCAAATGATTTTATGTTTCAGGCGAACTCATGCTGCTCAACGAGGCCACATTTCTGGACAATTTGAAAACGCGTTACTACAAAGACAAGATCTACGTGAGTATTCGAAATGAGAACGAACGAAAATGGAACCATGTTAAGAACTTGAATTGCAGACATATGTGGCCAACATACTAATCGCCGTGAATCCGTATCGTGAGATAAAGGAGCTCTACGCACCCGATACCATCAAGAAGTACAATGGTCGTTCCCTGGGTGAACTGCCTCCTCATGTCTTTGCTATTGGTAACTAGAATTGATATTATTATATTATAGAAAATAGTAACCGATTCCCCTACCAACCTATAGCGGATAAAGCCATACGCGATATGCGGGTATACAAATTGTCCCAGTCGATCATCGTGTCCGGAGAGTCCGGCGCCGGCAAGACGGAGTCCACCAAATACCTGCTCAAATACCTGTGCTATTCGCACGACAGTGCCGGTCCCATAGAGACCAAGATATTGGATGGTAAGTGTTTAATATTGGCGAATGCTTGAGGAACAGCTCCTAATGATTGCACTTCCGTAGCCAATCCCGTGCTGGAGGCCTTTGGCAATGCCAAGACAACCAGAAACAACAACTCCTCGCGATTTGGAAAGTTCATTGAGGTGCACTACGATGCCAAGTGCCAGGTGGTCGGTGGTTACATATCGCACTACTTGCTGGAGAAGAGTCGCATCTGTACGCAGAGCGCCGAGGAGCGAAACTATCATGTTTTCTACATGCTCCTCGCCGGAGCTCCGCAGCAGCTGCGCGATAAGCTGAGCTTGGGCAAGCCAGATGATTACAGGGTAGGTCTATCCCAACAATCGTTCTGAATCGTTCTCTTTTCATGGTTTCAACTTTCCTTGGCAGTATCTCTCTGGCTGCACACAGTACTTTGCGAACGCCAAGACGGAGCAGCTAATACCGGGCTCACAAAAGTCGAAGAATCACCAGCAGAAGGGTCCACTTAAGGATCCGATTATCGATGATTATCAGCACTTCCACAACCTTGACAAGGCCTTGGGTCGTCTGGGACTCTCGGATACGGAGAAGCTGGGCATCTATTCGCTGGTGGCAGCTGTGCTCCACCTGGGCAACATTGCTTTCGAGGAGATACCCGATGATGTGCGCGGTGGCTGCCAGGTTTCGGAGGCTTCGGAGCAGTCGCTGACTATCACCAGTGGCCTGTTGGGTGTAGATCAAACTGAGCTGCGCACTGCCCTGGTATCCCGAGTGATGCAGAGCAAGGGAGGCGGCTTTAAGGGCACGGTTATCATGTAAGGATCATCGAATTTGAAGAGATCTATCTGGTAATCATTTAATGACTCACAAAACCATCATTCTTGCAGGGTTCCTCTAAAGATCTACGAGGCAAGCAATGCTCGGGATGCCTTGGCCAAGGCCATCTACAGTCGACTATTCGATCGCATTGTGGGCCTGATCAACCAGAGCATTCCCTTCCAGGCTTCAAACTTTTACATCGGCGTGCTCGATATTGCTGGATTTGAGTACTTCACGGTGAACTCCTTCGAGCAGTTCTGCATCAACTACTGCAATGAGAAGCTGCAGAAGTTTTTCAACGATAATATATTGAAAAACGAGCAGGAGCTGTACAAACGCGAAGGCCTCAATGTGCCCGAGATCACTTTCACGGATAACCAGGACATCATCGAGCTGATCGAGGCCAAGTCGAATGGCATCTTTACGCTGCTCGACGAGGAGTCCAAGCTTCCGAAGCCCTCGTACTCGCATTTCACCGCCGAGGTGCACAAGTCCTGGGCGAATCACTATCGCCTGGGTCTGCCGAGATCATCGCGACTAAAGGCCCACCGCACTCTGCGCGATGAGGAGGGCTTCCTGGTGCGTCACTTTGCCGGAGCTGTGTGCTACAACACGGAGCAGTTCATTGAGAAGAACAACGACGCCCTGCATGCTTCGCTGGAGGGTTTGGTCCAGGAGTGCGATAATCCCCTGCTGCAGACCCTTTTCCCTTCGGGAAGTAGTACTTCGGTTCGTGGAAAGCTTAACTTTATATCCGTGGGATCTAAGTTCAAGACTCAGCTGGGCGAGCTAATGGAGAAACTGGAGCAGAACGTAGGCAACGCAATGGACTTTTAACCAAAATCGAAATTTAATTAATGTTACCTTTCAGGGCACCAACTTCATACGCTGCATCAAGCCCAACAGCAAGATGATCGACCGACAGTTTGAGGGCAGCCTGGCGCTGGCCCAACTGAAGTGTTCGGGCACAATTTCGGTGCTGGAACTCATGGAGCACGGTTATCCATCGCGTGTTCTCTTTGCCGATCTCTACAGCATGTACAAATCGGTGCTGCCGCCGGAACTTGTTTCACTGCCGGCGCGCACCTTCTGCGAAGCCATGTTCCAGTCCCTCAATCTGAGCGCCAAGGACTTCAAGTTCGGTATCACCAAGGTCTTCTTCCGGCCTGGTAAATTCGTGGAGTTCGATCGCATCATGCGCTCTGATCCGGAGAATATGCTGGCCATAGTGGCCAAGGTCAAGAAGTGGCTGATTCGATCGCGTTGGGTCAAGTCCGCTCTGGGAGCCCTCTGCGTGATCAAGCGTAAGTAGTCACCAAAACTACTTTATATGACCTTTTGTGTAATTTTCATTACTTCTCTTCCCTAGTGCGTAATCGAATCATCTACCGCAACAAGTGTGTTCTAATAGCCCAGCGTATTGCACGTGGTTTCCTGGCCCGGAAGCAGCATCGCCCACGCTACCAGGGTATTGGCAAGATCAACAAGATCCGGACTAACACCCTCAAGACAATCGAAATAGCAAGTGGACTGAAGATGGGTCGTGAAGAGATTATTAGCGGGGTAAACGATATCTATAGGCAGATCGATGATGCCATCAAGAAAATCAAGGTAAGTTATGATAAATGCCAGTTCTAGTCCCTTACTGAATACCTAATCTAAAACAGATGAATCCACGCATTACTCAACGGGAAATGGACTCGATGTACACCGTGGTCATGGCCAACATGAACAAGCTAACAGTTGATCTGAACACCAAGCTTAAGGAGCAGCAACAGGCCGAGGAGCAGGAGCGTCTGCGCAAGATCCAAGAGGCCCTGGAGGCCGAGCGGGCCGCCAAGGAGGCGGAGGAGCAGCGCCAGCGCGAGGAAATCGAAAACAAGCGACTGTGCGTATTAGTTTTTATTAGATATAAGTTTTTAACTAACTTCCCATCGAAAATCAACAGAAAAGCGGAGATGGAAACACGACGAAAGGCAGCGGAAGCTCAGCGCCTGCGTCAAGAGGAGGAGGATAGACGTGCCGCCTTGGCGCTGCAGGAGCAGTTGGAAAAGGAAGCCAAGGATGATGCCAAATACCGGCAGCAGCTCGAACAGGAACGTCGCGATCACGAGTTGGCCCTGCGTTTGGCCAACGAGTCCAATGGCCAGGTGGAGGATAGTCCACCAGTTATACGCAAGTATGTGATTATGTGGTCAAAACCTAGTACAAGTTACAAGGCCAGAAATAATTGGGTAATGTTTTTATTATGATTTCCGTACATTGAAACAGTAATTGGGATGTTACAAAAATAATACATTTTCTATTTAAATATTAGGATATTATCAGATTTGGCCTGTTAGGTTGTCCATTTAAATTGTATATATAATATATATTAATTATTTTTTTAAACTCACCAACTTTTTCCTTTTCCCCCACACGGAATCCACTCCACACTTTCCACAACCAAACACCACCACCCAACACCCACTCCAACCCAACGAACACAACACAGTGGTGTCAATGACGCGTCTCCCATGGGCCCAAACAAATTGATCAGGTATAGCACGCTTTATGAATTACCTATGTCTACCACTCTTGTAAATTTTGTCAATCTTTTCTTGCTTTCCCAAAAACACTAATTGGATAATGAATGAATACCATAAAAAAAAAAAAAACAAATCAACAAACAATTCTTTATTACTACTTTTTAACTTCTTTACTTTCTGTATATTTTTGAACAAGTTTTTCACAAGTTGTGTCAAACATTGCTTCGCGGTACTTGAATAAGTGAGTTGGTGCTGGTTTTGAAAACATTTCATACTAACTAAATTACTAACACCTAAAGTAATAAGCTCGTGCCCACTAATTCAAATCATCTGTAGCCTATACTACTACTAGCAAACTCCCATTGGCTTTTAGTTGTTGCCTTTCGATTCTCCTACTTATATTTGATGCCATCAATGACTCACTTTGTTTGCTTGCGCTGAATATATACATATGTACATATCTTTGTAAAAAGAATTTAATTGAAAATGATGCTAATTGTTCTTGCGATTCCTGTGCCAGATCCGAAAATGTTCGAGCCCAACAACAGGCCCTGGGCAAGCAGAAGTACGACTTGTCCAAGTGGAAGTACTCGGAGCTGCGTGATGCTATCAACACGTCCTGTGATATTGAGCTGCTGGAGGTAAGTCTTCAAAAGGAATTGCTCACTTAACACTTGGATTAATCCCATGATTTTGCAGGCCTGCCGTCAGGAGTTCCATCGCCGCTTGAAGGTGTACCACGCCTGGAAGGCAAAGAACCGCAAGCGCACCACCATGGATGAAAACGAGCGTGCGCCACGCAGCGTTATGGAAGCTGGTAAGTAAATAGCACTGAAATCTATATTTTATTTTATAATCCTATCAACCATATCGATTGCAGCCTTCAAGCAGCCGCCTTTGGTTCAGCCAATCCAGGAGATTGTGACCGCCCAGCATCGCTACTTCCGGATTCCCTTCATGCGAGCCAATGCGCCGGACAACAGTGAGTGTTCGCCGCGACTATAAAATAATGAAATATTCAAAGTTTAATGATAAATCCCCTGCAGCCAAGCGCGGCCTGTGGTATGCCCACTTTGATGGCCAGTGGATCGCACGCCAGATGGAACTGCATGCGGACAAGCCGCCAATTCTACTGGTAGCCGGAACGGACGACATGCAGATGTGCGAACTGAGCCTGGAGGAGACGGGTCTGACGCGCAAGCGCGGCGCCGAGATCCTGGAGCACGAGTTCAATCGCGAATGGGAGCGCAACGGGGGCAAGGCTTATAAGAATTTGGGTGCGGCAAAACCGAATGGGCCGGCTGCAGCAATGCAGAAACAACAGTAGACCCCCAATACGACAAACAGGCACTGCATTGATCAAATACGTTGCCGTTTCGATGGTCAATAGGTCAAAATTGGTAACTAACGAAACTCGAAAATAAGTTTTTGTCAGTCAAATTTTACGGAAAGCGACCACGTCCATAAAACATTTTTAGTAAATATAACTATATTTGATTAGAAATGTGTATCCTTTAATTTGGATTCCGATCCCATTTGCCCAATCATTTTGTGCGCGCCCGGACTGTTTTTGGGGGCCTTATACACTTAGCTATACAAATATATATCTCTAATTAAGTGAATCTTATGATGTAAAAGGAAACGGCAAGTTGTATTTAGTATTTAACTAATTACCATTTAAATTGTGTATTTAGTTCACTGCGATGTATTTACATAATTGAATATATATATATATATATTTTACAGTATTTTAAAAATAAATATTTGAAGTGAATATTTGAATCAAAATGAAATATGAAATATATGAGAACTTAAACGTAACTCAAAATTACCCCTGAGCTTAGTGTGAACGAGTCGATTTATTTAGTTTTCATCAATCTCTTAGTGTGCACAATCTATTTTATGGAAAATAGTGTGACCCTCCTGCATAAGTCAGGGTGACCATCAAAACATCGCCCATGCGATAGTACTGCAAAATAAGGTCACCATAAATTGGCAACACTGGCACCGGTCTGAAATAAGCCAATTTGTGTTTAAGCCCATTTATCTGTGTTAAAAGCCAGCTCGGGACTAACAGGTGATTCATTCAATATGCCCACCATTGGAGTTAAACGTGATCTGCTCTTCGAGGCGCTCGGCAAGACGTACAGTGAGTTTGAAAAGTCCACGTGTAATCACGTTTTCATCGCTTGGAGCTCCCTAATATTTACCTCTTTCCCGTAGCCGATGATGAGTTCCAGGATCTCTGCTTTGCCTTCGGGTTGGAGCTGGACGAAGTGGTAGGTGCTGCTGACTAATAAAGAGTACAAACATGTTAAAATCCCGTGAAATAATGCCCACAGACCACGGAGAAGCAGATGCTGACCAAGGAACAGGGCGATGTGGCAGCGGCGGCCAATGCCAGCGAGGAGATCATATACAGAATCGACATACCCGCCAATCGGTATGATCTGCTCTGTTTAGAGGGCTTGGTCACGGGTCTGCTGGTATTCCAGGGAAAGTAAGTTCGATGCATCGCTTTCCTATTAATGGAACTATGCTACAGGATGGAACTATGCCCTTTCAGACTCAAGCCCCCTAAGTTCCAGTTTGTGGAGCTGGCCAAGAGGCAGGTGCTGAAGATTGACCCTTCGACGGCGCAGATCCGTCCGTACGCTGTGGCCGCTGTGCTCCGGAACGTGACTTTTACGCAGGCCTCCTACAACAGCTTCATCGATCTGCAGGACAAGCTGCATCAGAACATCTGCCGGAAGCGTACTCTGGTGGCTATCGGAACGCACGATCTGGACACCCTACAGGGACCCTTCAGTTACGAGGCTCTGGCGCCGGATCAAATCAAGTTCAAACCACTTAACCAAACCAAGGAGATGACTGGCAGCGAGCTCATGGACTTCTATTCCACGCATGCGCAGCTGAAGCAATATCTGCCAATCATTCGGGAATCACCGGTTTATCCAGTGATCTACGATGCCAACCGTGTGGTGCTTTCACTGCCGCCCATCATCAACGGTGATCATTCCAAGATTACGCTGAAGACCAAGAACGTATTCATCGAGTGCACGGCCACGGATAGAACGAAGGCAAAAGTGGTGCTGGACACCATTGTGTGCCTCTTTTCCGAGCACTGCGCCCAGAAGTTTACCGTGGAGCCGTGCGATGTGGTGCAACCCGATGGCAGTGTGATCTCCTATCCGGAACTGGAGGTGCGCGAGGAGAGGATATCGGTAAAGCGCGCCAATGCCTATATTGGCATCGATGAGCCGGCGGAAAAGCTCGCAGATATGCTGACGCGCATGTATCTGGAGGCCAAGGTCGATGGCGACTCGCTGGTGGTTAAGATCCCGCCCACACGGCACGACGTCATCCACGCGTGCGACATCTACGAGGACGTGGCTATTGCCTACGGCTACAACAACATTAAGAAGTCCCTGCCTGCATTCATGCAAATTGCCAAGCAATTCCCACTTAACAAACTGACCGAACAACTGCGCGAACAGGTGGCCCAGGCGGGCTTCACCGAGGCGCTGACCTTTACGCTCTGCTCACGGGATGACATTGGGCGCAAGCTGAACAAGAACATCGACGCCTTGCCGGCCGTGCACATAGGCAATCCCAAGACCCTGGAGTTCCAAGTAGTGCGCACGACCCTATTGCCCGGTCTCCTCAAGACGCTGGTGGCCAATCGCAAGATGCCGCTACCCCTGAAGCTCTTCGAGATCAGCGACGTGGTGGTTGCGGATGAGAGCACGGAAGTTGGTGCTCGCAATGAGCGAAGGGTGTGTGCTGTAAACTGCAATAAGACCGCTGGTTTCGAGGTGGTTCACGGCCTGCTAGATCGCGTGATGCAATTGCTCTCTGTGCCCTGGAAATCGGCCAGCGGGACCAAGGGCTATTACCTTCAGGCCACCGAGGGTAAGTTGTCGAAGAGTTCTTGTGATTTTGAGTTACCCATGTTCCATTTCATTTCAGATCCCAGCTACTTCCCCGGTCGCTGTGCTAATGTAATGTACGACGGTGTTGTCATCGGCAAGATTGGGGTTTTGCATCCCACAGTGCTGCAAGCCTTCGAGCTGACCACGCCTTGTTCGGCGGTGGAATTCACCATTGAGCCTTTCGTCTAAAAGATTTGCAAAATGTTCAACATTGTCTAAAAGTTCACAAATAAATTATCACAAATTAATAAATAATGCCAAGGTTTTGTTATTTATGAAAGCCGAAACCCCAAGCCAGTTCAAACAAAACAATTTGTTGTTATTTTTTATTTATGCTGTTTAATGTTCTCTTTTATATTTTTCCTTCAATACAATAATAATAATTATAAGAGTAATAATAATCCGTAGTATACTCATATAGTATGTGTGTATTTAATATATGTAGTTTTTTGTTTTTCTTGTTTGCATTTTTTTTTTTTGTTTTCATACTTTTCATATTTGAAGTATATTTATATTAATTTTTAAATTAATAAATCTATGTGAATTTAATTTCTTTCGCTTGAAAAAAATTCTATATTTATTCAGTATGCTTTTGTATTTTTCATTTTTATTCCCATCGTTTTGTTTGCGTTTCAATCAAGGATCTCATAATCAATCATCTCATAACGGCTGTATGTCCTCAGATATTCGGTTGTATCTTTTTGTTAATCAACAAAATCGAATAAACTTCCTGTCGGGCATATCGGGCATGTGTTTGGGTTTAGGTGTTTGTGTATGTGGTATATATATTTCTCGTAATTTGTTGTATCAAATAACTTAAACAAACATCTCCACATTCTCATTACATTATTTGCTTGCAGCTAAAACATTGAAAAATAGAAAAAAAGTAGTTTCATGCTTCACTTATATTATCATTTATTTCGTATTTTCATATTCATCATTATCATCGATAAAGTATATCTTGCAATAACCATCGAATTTGTTGTGTTTCTGTGTGTCATTAGATTATGCGTGGGTTCTCTAAGCATTATATATCATCATCTCAAGCAACATTATCGTTCTCCTCTAGAATTTTACAAAGCAATTGCATGACGACCCCCCCACACCTTTGACTGGTGTCCCGGGCTTCGGATTTCACTCGTGCCGACTGGAGGATCAGGCAAGAAGGGTTTTTGTTAAGGTTTATCAAGTGTTTTTACATATCTTCGTTAGTTTCACGTTCCGCTCGCGTTCATCGGGTGATCGAAATAAAAGTTCGTGTATCTCATATATGCTATTCGCTAGTATATATTTTAGATAGGTATATATTTTATGTACGTCTATGAGCAGTGTCGGAAAAGCATCAAAGATGGCAAGCAAGCGCGCCGCTTCGTCGCCTCGTCATCTTAATCATCATCATCGTATCGTATATCGTTTAGTTCTCGTAAATGGAATATTAAAACGTTACTCGACCATTATGTTATTGATGTTTTACTTAGTTAATTAAGCAATTTCAATTTCTACTAACTACATTTTTCGGGGTATCGACCACACCATTCACTTCTGGCAAAGAACACCAAGCTCTGTAGCAGCTCCGCCTCGGATGTTTCGTTCGTATTGGTTGGTTTGGTAGTATCTTTGAGTTTGGGAGTAGTTTGCGGTATGTATACGTTATATGTTGAATTAAGTAATTATCTGTCGGCTGTGGTTTTTCGTTTCGTACTTTTTTTTGCGATTCATAGCGTATGCATATGCGTTTTCATAGCTTTGTTCTAGTTTCCAGTTTGTTAGCTTCTTGTTGTTTAGTTTAGTTTAGTTTGGGGTTTGGATTTTATCGGGGAAAAACTGGGGATATAGAGAATAGTGCGCGCCTTGAATTTACAGTTTCGACATTCATTTGTTGCCTTTATTAATGTTATTAAATATATATATAGATGTATTTATGTATAAGTGTTGTAATAAAAGTTTGTGTGTATTTTAACTTTAGCTGGCGCTAAACATTTCAATTTAATGTTTCATTCATAAGACTGACTTTTATCCTAACGTAAATGTATTTGTGTATATGCGGGTGTGTGGGTTTGTGTGTGTGTTGTGTGCGGGAGAGGGGTTAGTGCTTGTATATATGTGTGTGTGTGTGTGTAGAAGATTTACTTTTCGTTTCGTTTTCCCTATAGCTCAACACACAAAAAGCTACCACTAACTTCATGCTTCTTCAAAAAATATCAATACATTTAAAAATAAATAATATATATTGGACCCAGTTGCCTGGGCACCAGTTTCAAACATGTTTTCTTCTAGCATTTTGCTTTTTTTTATCATTTTGCATTTCTTTAGCGTTATTATGTTTATATGTTTGCGGTTAAAATTCACGTATTGCCTGCGAAGTTAAATAATTACCCGAATTCAAACGTTTTTATATTGTTAAACTAAAGAACAAAGCCATGTAGCAATTTTCCATCTAGCTGTTGCTGTTAGTTGGTTTCCACGAAAGTTGACAGGCAGTTAGAAGATTTAGGATTGCGGAGAAGAAGCCGAGAATCCGAATAGTAATTGTACAAATTCAAAAAATATTATTTCGCTTTGCATGTTCAAATCAGTGAGATGCTATTGATGTTGACGTTTCTGCTAGGTCCTGGTAATTTGTTTGCAGAAGTTCTCTCAGTACGAGCTGCTCAATTCAGGCATCGAAGAGATCCTCCATCTGAGTTTCGCTGGCACATCAGTTGGACCAGTTGGTGGTATAGTTGGTCCAGGGCATCTATATAAAAAGGAAAACATTGCGTTTAGTGATATGAATTTTCAACCAATTTCATATAGTCGTTCTGATTGCAAGTGCTAACTTACGTGTTTATCGTGGTGATCCCACACCTCCATCTTGTCCGGCATATGTGCGGAGATGTCAACGGCTCCAGGAGCGCCCACAAAATGCTGGTAGCCGTAGGAGGGCATCAAGTTGACGTGCTGCTGCTGCTGCTGGCTCATATTTGGAGGTGCCTGCATGTTGTGGTAGTCCATGGGCATCTGAATATATTGGAATATCAAATTAAATAACGCCAATCTTAAATAAAACATTTCATCAATCTTTGCTTACATTCATTGGCTCATGCTGCTGCTGCTGCTGCGGATAGGGTCCGTTGTTGTAGGCCCTGTACTGCTGCTGCTGCGGCTGCTGCTTTAGCCAGTTGAGCGGTTGTTGCTGTTGCTGCTGCGACTGCGGCGGAGGAGGCGGCTGCTGCAAACCTGGAGGCTGAGCCTTAAGCTCATGTGCCCATGGGGGCAACACACTGGCTAGAGCATCTTCCATGTTAAGTGACGGGCCTCCAACGTTAAAGTTGTTGTACTTCCATGATGCGGCTCGCTCAGTGCCTATGGGGCGCGGCATCTTGCGAATGTCGTCGTGGTTGGGCGACATGGCAGATGGTGAGCCCATACCCGCCATTCCGCCGGCACCATTCTCCAGGTGCAGCATATCACGGCCCGTGTATGAAGGATACTCCAGAGTGCCGCCATACCAACGCTGTGCAGCTGCTCCTCCTGGCTGTCTGGCACCCGTTCCAGGTGGTTGTCTGCCTGGATTTCCTCCAAACACATTCGACTGCGTTCCACCCTGCGGCGGTGGCTGCGGTGGCTTGGTGTTGCCTTGCGGAAAGATGACGCGTGGATTCAGGCGCAGTACGTTATTAGCATCCACGATGAACGACGATGTGGGGTCCATTGGATAGTTCAGCTGCTGTTGTGGCTGCTGCTGCTGCGAGGCTCCCACCATCCTTTGCAAATTTTGCAAAGTCTGCAGATTCTGCAAATTCTGCTGCTGACGATCGATCATCGCCGAGGCGGCGGCGGCAGCTGCGGCTTGGGCAGCCGCAGAATTGTTACCGCTAGCTGGGTTGGAACCAATCGCTCCAAATGTGGGCGGTGCTCCGGCCTCCGGCGCAGAGATCGGCATGGGCACATGACGCTGGATGGGAACTGTGGCCGTGGGCGGTTTGATAACGCCTGGTGAATGAGCAGGAGCCGTCTCACCCAATCCTTGGGTTCCATTCATGGAGGGTTGACCCACAGCGGGATTGCCCTCGTTGGCGGACACCATCGGTGATCTGGCTGGTGCTGTAGCAGGCCCTCCTGGTCCACTGGTGATAATGTTGAGAGCTTGTTGGCTAGATTGCGGTTGCTGCTGCTGCTGCTGTTGGATCACATTACCCACAGGAGGCGAGGTGGAGTGATTCGACGAGGCCTTGGAACTGCCAACGGGCGAGCTAAGGATGTTGCGATTGTATCCTGGTGCCTTGGAAGCATCCGCTTGCGGCAGACCATCGCCAACAGCTCCTGCTCCACCGCCGATGCCTGGATCACCCAACTTGCCCCACTGCGACTGCTGGTAGTCACTGAACAGGGAATATGCGCTAGACAACTTGGCTGCTAGCTGGGCACTGAAGCTATCGCTGGTGGTGTTTGCTGCACTGGCGGCCATCAGATCGTTCAGTAGGTTTGTATTGATCACGAGATTTTGCTGGGACGTCTGTGGTTGCTGTTGCTGGTTTGGCTGTTGTGGCTGCTGCTGAGGAGCTTGTTGTTGTTGCTGCTGCTGAAGCGGCTGTTGTTGTGGCTGTGGGCCAGGAACTGGTGCGGGCTGGGGTAGTTGCTGTTGTTGCTGCTGCTGTGTTTGATGCTGTTGCTGGACTTGGGTGGGAGATCCAACTCGCTTACTGGGCGGTGCAATGGGAGCAATGGGTTTCACATTGCTGTTGGTAGCTGCTGCTGCTCCTGCTGCCGCGGCTGCATTCACAGCAGCCACATCCGCTACATTAAAGGTGCCAATTGGTCCAGCCAATATGTTGCTGTTGCCACTCACACTTCCCAGCTGGGCAACGTTGGAAGCCGCCGTTGCTGCAGGTCCTCCTTGGCCAGCTACAGGCTTGCCACGTCCAAATGGAGCCACCACGCCACTGCTGCGTCCACCGGCAGAGGTGACCACCGCAGATGTAGCACCACCCTCAGCCTTTTTGGGCGAGGACTGTCCAATAGCCGCTGCCTTTGCGAAATTCTGTGCACCCGGTGACACAGTCGATGATTTACCCAAAGTGGTACTGCTCTTTTGTGCAGCTGGCAGGGATTTGGAAGAGCTTTCTGACTTGCTCTTGATCACGCCATTTGAAGAGCCACCTCCAGAGCTGCGACCAGGCTGCTGTTGGGCAAGATAGCTACTGCCAGCCCTGCCGCTCCGGGAACCCGATCCACTCGAAGCCGATACCTTGGTGCTACTGCCATTAGACTTGACCGACGTTGATGACCGTCCACTTGGGCCCTTCACTGACTGCGGCTGCTGTTGGTGCTGCTTGTGCGCATTGCTGTACGAAGCTCCCGCTGGTGTAGTAGAGCTAGCTGACGAGCTGGAGGATGTGGAGGTGGTGGACGCGGCAGAAGAAAAGGTATACGCATTCACACCGGCAGCGGTGCGATTGTCCCAAGTTCCCACGGACATCGGGGTGCTTGCTCCGCCACTAGACGCCTGCTTAATACTGCTGTTAATCCTGGGCAGCATTTGCAATATGTCCACATCGGGATCCTTGATTAGTGCCAAAATGAGCATATGTGCCTGTTTTGTAGCATCGGTTAAGCCCTTGATCGTGATGCAACGCTCTGATTGGTTCTTGCCCTGCTTCTCCACCTCGATGTGAGCACCAGTGGTGGCCCGAATGGCGTTAATGTTGCTTCCACCTCGTCCAATAACCCTGGAGATGGCATTTACGGGCACTTGCACCTTCTTGCACGTCATCTCGGGAACCGAAGACGCTGCTGTAGTAGTGCTGGTGGTCAGGGAGCTTGAGCTGTTGCTGGAGCTGTTGGCTAGGTGGTGGTGCGGATGATGTTGCACACTGGTGGCCGAACTGGTGGCTGTGACAGGCAGTGGGGCTCCACTCGCTCCCACCGCTGTGGTCTGCTGGGCGCTACTTTTGCGGACTACTTCCTTCCAGCCATCGACTTCGGTGCGCTTTGCAGGATTCAAAGTGGTGGCACTCGCAGTTTGTGACGCTGGCTTTGCAACTTCCTTCCGAGTAGTATTGGCGCTACTGGTGTTGGTAGCGGTGCTGCTGTTTATGTTGCTCGCAGACTCGCTGCTCTGCAGTTTGCTGGAGCTACTGGGCTGCTGCTTGGCTGGCAGTGCAACCTCCTTGGGCGCAAGATTCTCTTTCTCACGCTTGCTGCTGCTGCTGGACGAGCTGTTTTTCTCTTCCTTCTTTTTGAGCGCAGGTTCCTCCTTCTTTACATCGAGTTGCCGCTTAAGAGGAGCAGCCTGTTGTGTGGCAGGAGGTTGCTTTACAACTTCCACTGCGGGATGCTTCTTCGCACAGACGCCCTTGAGGACGGAGTTCGATGTGATTACTGGTTGAGTTGGTTCCACCGATATCAACACCTTGTTTTTCGCCTGCTTCTTGTTCTTCTTTCCCTGACTGTTGGTGGACACGGAATTGGCTGCCGCTTCCGCAGCCTGAGCGGACTGACTGCCACCGAAGCGCGCACCTTTGGTGTCTCCGCTGGAGCACGAGCCCTGATCGATGCCAGAGTCTCCCTCCTCGCGGGCGGCGGCCGGCGCTGCCTCCTCGTCTTCATCGTCCTTGTCGGAATCATCATCCTTGTCACTGGCGTCATCGTCATCGCCTTGCATATCGTCTCCGCCAGGCCCATTGCCCTGTTGTTGACGGCGCTTCTCCTCTTTCTTCTCCATCTTCTTCTTCTTCTTGCGCTCACGACGACGGGCGGCGGCAGCTTTGCGGCTCTCTTCGCGAGTCCGCTCCAAATCCAGCTCCTCCAAAAGGATCGAAGCATTCTTATTGGCCTTGACGGCCTGGGCCTCTTTGGCGCTACGCAGGATCTTCATGCAGTCAAAACACTTGTCTATCAGCTCCTTGTCACTTATGGTACCAATGAAGCGAATCATCTCCTGGTCAGAGGGAAACTGGGACACATACTGCACCATCCACTTCACAATCTTGGTGTGCCCCTTGCGGAAGGCAGCCATCAGACAGGAAACACGTCGATTATCCTGTGAGTCAATGTCAGCATTATGGTCGTACAAAAGCTCAACCACACTCAGGTGACCACCATGGGCAGCCAGCCAGAGTGGGGAGTTACCCTTCTTATTTTTTACCTCTACGCTGGCATTACGAGATAGCAGGAGCTCCACGAACTTTTGATGGCCCTTGTCGGCGGCAATTGTTAGAGCCGTATCCCTGGACGTCGGCACCGGAGCAGCATTCACATCCGCACCCTTGTCCAGCAGAACGCGACCAACCTCTATGTAACCGCCTGACGCGGCTTCCATGAGTGGGGTCAGGCCCGTCTTAGCTCGATGCTCCACATTGGCCCGTCGGTCAAGCAGCAGACTTACGACCTCGTGTCTGCCCTGGAAGCAAGCCAAAGTCAAGGCCGTATTGCGATTCGTCTCGATCTGGGCATTTATGTCCGATCCCTGATCTAAAAGCAACTTAACCGCCGGCGTATGACCATTCATAGCGGCTAGCATAAGCGGTGAAATGCCCAGTTTGCTGCCCGTTCGCGAATTGATCTCTGCTCCATGGCTAAGCAACAGTTTAATGATGTTCACATAGCCCCCACTGGCTGCCAAGCTCAGTGGAGTGTAATCAGATACATTGCGGTGCTCCTTGTTGGCACCAACGCTAAGCAGAAGTTCCACCACCTCGTATCGGCCGCCAGAACATGCCAGGGACAACGGTGTATCCTTCGTACGCTCTGATTGAGCCTCCAACTCAGCGCTGTGCTTGAGCAGAATGTCCACGACTTTGTCGTGGCCAGCGGTAGCGGCTAGTATAAGCGGTGTGAATCCCTTCTTATCACGGTGCTCGATGTTTGCTCCCCTATTGATCAACAGTTCCACCAGCTCTTCATGACCGCCGGCACAAGCCAAGGTTAGCGCCGTGTCGTGGTTGGATTCCGTCTCTGAATCTATTTCGATAGTCTTGTCCAAACTCACGGTGGTCGCAACTGCTAACTGGTTCTGCACTAGAAATTGTTGCTGGGCTGTTGCGACCTGAGGCTGTAGATGGAGTTTGGTGTTCTCTGCAAGGGAAATTAAATTTAATTATTTAAATTTGATGAAATAAAATGTAATCTGGTTATATGTAAAGACTACAAATGAATAAGATACTAATTATGTAGGGATGACCCACCTTGAATGCCTGCTGGTGTCTGGCGCACCACGCAACGACGTTCCTTGCGCGACTGCTTGTCAATGGCCTTTTTGGCAATGCCGCCGGGCATCGACTTGGTCGAGCTTACACCGCTGCTGGGCGCGGGAGTAGGCGTGGCCATCGGCCAAATGGAGAGCTCGTTTTGTTGCATTTGCTGTTGCTGAGAGGCCTGAAGAGCGAATTGTGTATATCCTACAGCAGGCTGCGGCACTACAACAGAAGCAGGATGCGTCTGCGTGGCCACCTAGAATATAGTGTATAGCGCATAAGACTTCACTTGATTCTCTTGAGATGTATGAACATACCTGATGCTGGACACAGGTGGGTGGACACGGCGGCGGATGCAGGTTAAAGTGTTTTTGCTTGAGTGGAATTGCCTGAACACCAACAACAGGAGCTCCTGCCGGCACCTGGCCGCTTCGCTGAAGCAATAGCTCTTGAGCCACCTGCTCTAACTCACTCTGGGTGGGCGGACGCTGACCGCCAGTTCGATGCTGAAAGAGATGCGCCTGCTCAGCGTGTAACTGCTGCTGTTGCTGTTCGGTAAGAGGCTCTCCAACGCCCTGCTGTTGCTGCGCCTGATGTTGCGCCATGTGTGGTGGCAACTGGAAGAGCAATTGCACTGGCGGAGCATTCTTGTCGCCGCTTTCCACGTTGTAAACGAAGTTGGTTGGAGGCTGCTGCTGATGCTGGGCAGCAACAGCTTTAATTATGCGCGCGTTGGAGTTCTGCTGAAGCTGCTGCTTTAGTTCTGGATCGTTTTCCAGGGCAAGCTGTTGGTGTTGCTGAAAATCGGATGCATTGGACAAAGCTTGGTGATGAAGCTGCTGCTGCTGCTCATCCGTAAAGGGCAGTAAGGAGAGCGGTGTTTGCTGGTGTTGCTACAAAGAAAAGTAAATTGTATTTTTTAAAATCCGAATCCCTTAGCTGTGGATAATGAAACTAACCTGCAGGTGCATTTCCTCAGCATCGAGTAGCCGCTGCTCTAGTTGGATGTTTTGCTGCATGGGATAGTCGAGGAGGACAAGATTCGCCTGTCGCTGGGCATCCTGCGGAACATCGCCTGGGTTAATGAGACCCGGCGACCTTACCACACCCACCAACTGCTCCTGACCAGTCCACTTGCCGGAAGATTGCGCCCAATTTCCAGCAAATCGACCCTTGCACATCTGATTGAGGCTAAACTCGGCAAGCTCGGGATAGTTTAGGCTACTTGCCAATTCCTATAACAAAAAGTACAAATATATGGTTATTATATGCAACTAATGCTTAGAACAATAAATCAATTAACATTCATATTCCTTTTAGTTTAAATTAACTTGCCTGGAATATATCCTCCATTTCGCCATCATTGGCAAAGTGCTCCAAACCCGAATATAGCTCACTTGCGCTGGCACTGCCGTCATCTTCTGCAAACACAGGTCGTCGTCGTAACCAAATTAGAATATAGATATGATAAATATCCGTTTCTGATCTTACCGCATTGCTGATCTCCCTCTCCATGCTGCTGCTTCTGGTGGACTACAGACGCTTTGGCGTGCGCCGCTGCCGCGGAGGCTGCTGCCAACTGCTGCTGGAGTACGCTGTTCAGAGCCGCGTTGCTGTTGGCCGCTGCCTTGAGATTGCTTATTTGGGGCAGGACATGAACCAGTTCCGAGTTGCTAAGTTCAGGCGGGAAGTCGCACACTGTCTGCGAGTTTAGGATTAGGTTTTCCAACCGAGTGGCCATTTTGCGCTGTTTCAATGGCAACGAACTGGCGCCGCTTTTGGAATTGTTATTATTGTTGCCAGTTCCTTGGTCGCTATCAGGCTCGTCCAAGAAGAACTCGTCATCATCTGCATCATCTTCTTCTTCTTCGCCTTCTCCACCACCTTCGTCTTCGTCGATGTAGTCTACTTCACCATCGTTGTCCACCTCCGCGTCTTCGTCATCATAGTTTAGCTTGTCGACCTCACCGCTGTTGGTATCCTGCTCTTCATCATCATCATCCTCCTCCTCGTCATCCTCTTCTTCCTCCACAATTATGCCATCCTCCCTTAGAGCGGCCGCCAATTCAATTGGCTCCGGCGGCAGTGTGTTTTCCTCGCAATCTGCCCCAGCACCACCTTCTGCATCATCCTCGCATTCGCTCTCAAGATCCGAACTAATCTCAACCTGATCCTTGTTAACCGCTGCCACAGCAGCAGCTGCTGCTGCGGCCGAGCAGAGCGTGGCCAAGTTCTTCATCTCGGCCCGAGGCTCCGATCCGAGACGATCTGCTTCGGTCGGTGAGGACATGGTAGTCTCCTCCATTTCAGGCGGTGTTTCAGTGGGCGACTTTGGCTGATCACCAAAGAAATTGTGCACTCCCACCATATGCCAGCCGTCCTTGAAGAAGTTCAGCTGTGGTGTGTTAAGAGCCAGGTCTTTTCTGCCCCTTGGACCATTTACCGCCGTCTCCAACATGCCACGGAAATCGTCCATGGCCGTCTTGCGCTGTAGAGCAACATCCATGGACTGCTGTTGCAGCTGCTGATCGACATAGTTGCCGCTGCCAGTGGGCGAGGGAAGTGGAGATGCCGGAGAAATAGAGTAGGCCATGTTCGCGGATGAAGCCGCTGCTGCTGCTGCAGCCGCTGCATTGTCCAGTCCAGCTACTCGCTGGTGATGCAGTTGAAGTTGCTGCTGAAACTGGAGATGCGGATGCTGCAAGTGCTGCAAATGCTGCGTATAAATACAATGTTTTATTTGTATGAATAAAAAAGGTAAGCGTTAGCAAAACGTACCAGGTTATTATAGATGGAGACCATTGGGTTCGGCAACACTTGCTGGGCGTGTTGGGCGGCCGCTGCTGCTGCCGCCGCCGCTGCTGCTGCAGCTGCTGCTGCTGCGGCCGCTTGCTTTCGGTTGTTCTTGTTGGTTGCCTTTACCTTTGGCCTGTCGCTGATAGCTGTGCTCTGCAGAACTTCGGAGGAATGGGTTATTGCTCCGCCAGAGTTTCGCTGTAATTGACAATCCAGTTGTTATAGAAATTATTGTGTAAGTAGGACATGTGGGACTTACCGCTGGAATCTGGGCGCATGCGCTATTGTCCAGTGCTGTCGGTACGGGCTGATTGTTGTCGGCTCCTGATTGTAAAGAATTATACAAAGAATAAGAACCTTTAAAAGGAAACATTAGGCTGTTTTAGCTCACCTTTAAGGGCTAGCTCGTTTGGGTCACTGCTGCTGCTCTCCGGCGGCAGTTCACCCTTCTTCAGCTCCGGCATAAAGCCGCGACGGCGCTGCAACCGTGGATCCTCTCCAGCGCATGCAAACTGAGGAGTCTTTCCATCCTCACCCAAAGGCTGCGTGCGCACCTGCTCGCCAGGCTGTTGTTGATCCACCGGGCAGTCAATAAACTCCACTACCTCGGCGGTTTTCAACGCGCGATTGCGGTTGGGTAGCATGGCCTTCAACTTGAGCTGACCTGGCTGAAGCTGCTGCTGCTGCTGTTGCATTACAGGCTGCTGGCAAACGGTGTGGAAGAGTACAGGTGGAGCGGGCGGTGCCTTTTGCGGCGGCTGCAGAGAATTGATGTGCTCCATGTCCAGGTCGAAGTGCTTACATGGCACTAACTGGTGCTGGCCAGCTGCAGGTGGCTGCTGTTGTTGTTGTTGCTGCTGCTGTTGTTGTTGTTGCTGCTGCTGCTGCTGTTGTTGCTGCTGCTGCTGTTGTTGCTGCTGCTGCTGCAAATGGAACAATCTCGACTTTGCAATAAGACCCTCTTGCTGCTGAGCGCCAAGAGTAGTCAGGTCAATTCCTCCGACTTCGCCATACTCCTCCATACCAGTCTCACTGCCCGTGGTACTGGTTCCGGCTCCCGCACTCATTCCCGCAGTAGCAGTAAGTTGGAGTTCTCCGGCATCCAAAAAGTCGCCAGTTCCCATTGCCACGATGTTGGAGGATCCGTTGCCGGCACTGCTGAACTGTTGCTGGTGGAAATGTTGTTGATTGGATGCACGTGCCGCCTCAGACAACTCATGCAAGCCAGGGGGAGCGTTCAGCTGCTGCAACTGATGCTGAAGCTGCTGCTTCATGATCTTTTGACGCATCTGATTTGGACCAGGTTGGTTGCTGGTTGGTGCTGCCTGGGTAACATTCGCAGACGCTGCGTTTTCCGTAGGCGAAATGTTCGGATAGCGGAAAAGCAGTTCGACCACACGAGTGTGTCCACCCTTGGAGGCTTCAATTAACATGGTGCTGTTGTCCTTCAGCTTGTGGAACGGGTCGGCGTTGTTTTTTAATAGCAGCTCCACCACAGACTGATGACCGCCGGCACAGGCTAACGACAAGGCAGTGTGGTCATTACTGGTGGTCTGTTTGTTGACATTAGCGCCCTTTTGAATGAGGAACTTGACAGTGCACAGGTGTCCGGCACGACAGGCTTTCATTAGTGGCGTTCGCCCACCCTCGGACTCGTGCTCTAGTTCAGCTCCATACGATAGCAGCACACCGGCCGCATCTGTGTGTCCGTTCTCACAGGCATGCGTCAAGGCAGTATCCCCCGTCTGGGTCTCTGCATGAACATTTGCCTTCTTCTTCAGCAGGAAGCTTACCAAATCGGTGTGTCCCTCCTGAGAGGCTTCCATTAGGGGCGTGGAAGCACCCAGCTCAAGATTAGCTCCCTCCTTGATCAGGAATGCAGCCACCTCCATGAAGCCACCGCAGCAGGCCAGCGTCAAAGCTGTCTCCTGGGTCTCCTCGGTCGTGGCATTGATGTTTGCACCCTTGCTGAGCAAGAGGGCTACCATCTCCTCGTGTCCCTCGCGAGCGGCCTCCATGAGCGGGGTGTAGCCCTCGTCGTTCACCTCCTCGATGTTGGCTCCCCTCTCGATCAAGAGTGTTGCCAACTCCACATGACCACCGCAAGCCGCCAACGTTAGCGGGGACTCGAAAGAGTCCGTGGGCATGTTCACCTGGGCACCGGAGTCCAGCAGCAGTCGAGCAACCTCTACATGGCCGTCCATTGAAGCCTCCATTAGGGCAGTGTGCATTTCGTCGGTTTTGTGCTCCTGATCTGCACCTGCCTGAAGCAGGAATCGCACCATATCCAGGTGACCCTTGTAGCAGGCTAGAGTGAGGGCGCTCTCCTTGAACTCATTTGAGTGGGTGTTGATGCCGGCTCCATGTTCAAGCAGCACCTAAATGGGTACAAGAATAACCGATATGCAATTAGCTAAGCAATTACAAAGTTCAAAACCATTACATTACTGCCGAATGCATCAGATAAGATCAAAGTAAATCACAGAGCTTGGCATCTTGCCTACGCCAATCAGTAACGCGATTCAGGTCGCAGGTGTGCCAACACTCTCAAATCTCGGATTATAATCACTTGCATTTTACACAGTATTGATGCAAGGCATGTACTGGTATCACTTACCTTGGCTACCTCCACGTGGCCGGCGGAAGCTGCTTCCATCAAGGGAGTGTGTCCGTTCTCGTTCTGCTCCTCGACGTTGGCGCCGTGCTTGAGCAGCACCTTCACCACGTCCACCTGACCACCGGCGCAAGCAAACATGAGCGGGGTGTTGCCCGTGGCACAGTGGGCGTTCACATCGGCGTTGTGGTTGAGCAGCAGTTTGACGATGTCCAAATGACCGGCGGATGCAGCTTCCATTAAAGGCGTTGAGTCCTTTTGCCCTTTGTCCTCCACCTGGGCGGCAGACATGGCCAGGAGAACCTATGACAGTCGAAGATTAGATTAGATGTGGTCTTGAATTGCCCGAAGTTATTTTTATTTCTTGTTTTGTCTTTTTCAACTCTGTCGGCATTGTTTAATTAGTTGCACACTAATTCAGGGCTATTTATCGATAAACCATCTGAGTGGGCAAACGTCAGTGGCGATGCCACGTCGACGAACGTAGTTGACACGCAATATAATAAAGGTGCATTTACTTTATAAATATTTTTCTAGTTTCCAGCAGAATTACCGAGTTACCGAAATTAGTCAAATTCCAAAACGTTTTGGAGTGATTATAACACTACATACCTGAGCCAATTCGTAGTAGCCCGCAGAGCAGGCCATTGAGAGCAGGGACTCGCCATCATCCGTGGAGGCGGCGGCGTCGTTCAGGTTCACGTTGCCCTTGCAAAGCAGCCGCTTCACCGTATTGACATCATTATCCGTGCAGGCAGCCACTAGGGATCTGGAGAATCCACTGCTACAACAATAGGTAAATAGATTGCGAGTAAATATACACTGCATTCCCTGGTACAGAACGACAACACTCACTTCTTATCGCGGGGACTGCTGGCGCAGCGCATCTTTGTCAGCGCCTGCTTGGTCTCGTCGATGGCGTGAGTGGCGTGGCGCAGGACAGGAGCCTTCTCATTGGCCGCGGCCTCGAGCAGAGCGGAGATATTGCTGGAACGCTTGTTGTTGGCATCCAGGAGAAAGGAACTCACCTCGGGCGCGTCCTCTTCCTCGTCCTCATCGTCGATCTCCTCGTCGTCCGCGTCGTTGTCCTGTAGCACATCTGGTGAAGGGATAGGATAGATATAGATATTAGTATAACGTGAAGCAAGTTTATGAGCTTATTAAACTTACCTATCTCCTCTTCATCCTCCTCTTCCTCTTCGCCTTCAGACTCATCAGAGTCTTCCGACTCTTCCTCCGTTTCGTCCTCATCCTCGCGCACCTCACCCTCGTGTGGACAGCTATCCGGATCCGATTCTGGAATATCGTCCTGTAAGGGAGAAAGCATTTTGATTCATTGTCAAGTCGAGCTATTTTCTACTAACGAACGAATATACGAGTAAAAGCTGGAAGTTACAAATTAAAGAAGCTATTAAATAGTTGATCAGTAGAGCCCATTCTTGTTGTCTAAGGCCAGCAACAAAGTGGTGTGGTTTAGGTGTGTTTAATCATGTGTGCGAGGAGGAAGCGGAGTAATTGGGTTATAGATCGATCAAGTATTCTGCGTAAATTAATGTTTTAGTACAACTGGTGGTGTGAAGGTTTAGGTACTTTCGTTTGCCTTTTGCCTTCAGTTAATGGATTATGTTGGGTTTTCTTTTAACTTTTGGGATGCGGATCGGGAAACTGATTTATAACGCGAAACTGAAACTTACCAGGAGATCTGGCCTTAAACACAAGAATGCCAATAGGATCTACAAATAAAGAGAAACGAAAGAAACGTGTACATAAATAATAAAAATTAACGCAGGCACAGAGAGAAGACTCTTTTAGGGCTAGTTGAACTATATTGTAGAGGTTACAGCGAATTTACATGGACGATTAAATGCAGCAGATAGTCCACGCTGTATCGGAATCTTCGAATCATTGCTTTGGTCAAGTTTTCCAAAAACGTGCTGGAAGTTGAGCGGTCAACCGTTGCTGCCTTGTCCATTTGTTCTCAGATGCGTTGGAATTCGTTTACAACGGAAATTTAAAGAGATCTATTTTTTTTGTTTTTGGTCTAATTCAACAATTCACAAACTTCAAATATGACAAGGACTGCATGGCGAGCGAGAAACGTTTTAAAACAATCCTATAAAACAAATGACGTTTGAACAGTGATGCCAATGCGACGAAAAAGCGATGGTAGGGCAGGTTGGCCAAAAATTTAATTATCGATAACAGAGTAGAACGAGGAGAAGACGTAGAGTGAAAACTAACAGAAAACAGGACAGTCCATTTAATGCATAGTTTCTTCTACTTATGTATGTTGGCTTTTCATATTACTTCCCAGATCAACAATGAAAAAAACCTTTTCTGACCCTGATTTTTACCACATTAGCCAGTAGTTTTACGGTGAATTTTAAGAGCCGCATGAGTCAGATAGTGCAGTTCGCACATCGATTTAAATACGGCACACACACATACACTCACGCTCTGCATAAATGTGCGAGTGTGTGTGTGCTTACGCCCACGCCTTAAATTTTTAAATCAAAAATTAAAATAGGGAAAGACATTGCTGAAAAATATTGCCGAAATACATTTTCAACACGAGGGCAAGTGCTGTCTGCTAAACCTTTGATGAATGAACAGAGGAACAAAAAGAACATAACCAATCTGAGAAGCAGAGAAACGGCAGCGGAAAGAAAAGCAAAGAGAACCTACAACAAAAATTCATCATGAACGAGTTCAACAGCAGCCGTTCGGTTCGTTTGTTCTCGTTGCTGCGCATTGGTATGCGTGTGGGCCTGTGTTTGTGTGTGTGTTCGTAAATTTGTGAAAAAGAAAAGCAACCATAAAATGTTTGCACGCTACCGCAGAAAATAATCAGAAGATTGTCTGTCTCTTGACCAAAAAAAGTAAGATACCCAAAGTTCATTACACTCTAAGTGCGTTATTATTATTATGGCTCTTATTTATTATTGTTTTTTAAGTGTTTGACATACGTTTCTTCACTGCTGCAACAACAAAAACAACAGCAGCTAGGAAGAAGCAGAAGCAGCGATGGCGTTGCCAGACCGGCAACGGACATCTTTGTCACGCTGCCCAAAAGAGAATTCGCGAAAGCAGCCGAAAAAAAAATTATGTACATGTGTAAGCAGCGAGGAAATTAAACTACTAATTTGCGTGGGGCAGGCGGGGGTCAATTGCAAGATCCCACCGATGCAATGACCTTTGATTTTAATTGAGTAGCTGCATACATAAAAGCTTTTACGTTTTTTCTTCTATCAACTTGCATTTAACATTTCGCAAACGTGCTTGTTTGCTAGACAAAGAAGTACATAGGCATACGCATACTATGGCAAGCCAGCGAGCAGTCGAACAGCTGATAAATCATTCACACACACTATCAAGCGAATAGGGCTAGCACACACAAACAGCCTTCCGGTTTGTATGAGAGAAAGAGAGCGACGCCGCAACAACAATTGCGTGTAGCACAAATATTTGCGATCAATTCAATTCGAGGTATTTCCCCACGTAAAATTGTATATAATGCGAATCTGTGGAGCGGCAAGCGTGGATTTAGTTTGAAATATAAATACTTATTCGTTCAACTACGATAATAAATCACTCGGTTATTCTGATAAGGAGTGTTTTGTTATCACTTAGCCGATAACACAATACGCCTATAATCATCTGTCTTAGCCAAATTGTTTGCACTATCAATCAAAATTATCTGAGGGAAATTACATGTTTTACTTTATTTTTTTTTTAACTATATGTATGTATATGTAAATATCCAAAAATAAGATGACTGTAATTTAAATGCTGCTTAGCATTACCATCTTTTTTTTATACTATTTTGGTTTTTGTGACAAAGCTAGTTTAATCCACAGTCACTAGTTCATTGCGTTGTCCTGTAATTCTAAGCAAGATAAGATGGTTCCGAGTAATAGATGGGTTTATAAAGATGAGTGTAGTATGTGTTTATGACTAAGGCCAAACAAAAACTAGTTCTACTTCTAGAGGCGTCGAGTAACAAGCTTGAGATTTCAAAATAGTACCAAAATGTCAGCTTTCGAAAAGATCGATGGACATGCAGGACAACTTTAAAGCGAATACAATACTCTTTAGTATGTCTTAGAGACAAGTCTACGTAATGGCTTATATGCAGAGGTGGGCTCACTCACCTCTGAAACGGACTCCTCCTCCGATTCGGATAGGTCTGTGGTGACGGGCTGGGGATAGAATTCGGTGTCGGTGTCCGTATCCGGCGTGATGATGTTCTGCAGCGCCGAGGAAATGGCATTCACGATGCCCGCCGACGAAGACAGCGAGGAGGCGGTTGACGACATGGACGAGGTGGCTGAGCGATTGGAGGCGGAGGCCGAGGCAGCGGCAGCCGCATCCTTTAGCTTTTGCTTAAGCAGGACAGCGGCATTGGCCATATCAACGGCGGGATTCAGGGCCATTCTGGCCCCGCCTACCGCTCCTACTGATGATGATGATCCTGATCCTCCTGCGCCTGATCCACCGAGAGCAGCGCCAGCGTTGCTATCGGCGGCAGCTGCGGCGGCGCCCATCAGCAGAGTGGTTGTGGCGAATTTCAAATGCGCCGAATCCTTGCTGGTCATGTTGGGTGCATTACCGGTAACAGGCTGCTGCTGTTGCAAGGCCACCTGTCGCTTCAGGGCGGCCACTGCTGCTCTAGTCTTCTTCGAGGACGAGGAGCTGGAGGAGCTACTACTGGGGGCAGGAGCAGTTGCGATTGCTGCTATTGCCGCAGCAGCAGTTGCATTTGCAGGAGCGTTGGTTGCAGGCAGTGCTGGGCTGGGCGCCGAGGCCACGGCGGCACGGAACTTGGCGGCACTTCCAGCTCCGGTGTTGGTTACCGATGCGGGATTGGCAATGACCGTGGTACTCCCACCGCCACCGCCACTGCTGCCACTCCCACCGCCTCCGGTGCTGATGTTCGTTGTTGTTGTGGTGGTTGTGCTGCTGCTGGCCGTGGGCGGTGTGGGCGTGGCCGAGGACTGACTGCTACTAGTTCCAGACATCTTGGCAGTGTTATTGGTGTTGTTGTTGTTGTTAACTTTCAATCGGCTATTGCTGGGTAAAGGTGTGTTGGTTAAAACGCCTGATGACTCCGTCGTCGTCAGTGGCTCATTCTTGGCCGTCAGAATCTTCCGCCCGCTGTTTTTCAATAGAGCGGCGGCTATCGATTGTCTGGCGGCAGCGATTCGGGGTAAATTATGATTCAACTGTCTGTTGGGGTTTTGATTGGTGTTGTTATTGTTATTATTGGAT
This sequence comes from Drosophila melanogaster, assembly GCF_000001215.4. Taxonomy (NCBI): domain Eukaryota; kingdom Metazoa; phylum Arthropoda; class Insecta; order Diptera; family Drosophilidae; genus Drosophila; species Drosophila melanogaster. The sequence continues at coordinate 24,231,857 of NT_033777.3, read as the reverse complement.
CCAGAGCCAGAGCCTGTGTTATTCTTGCTGGTTGCTGGTGCTTTCGGTTGATTGGTTGTGGTTTGTTGGTTAAAATACGCTGTGGAGCGCACATTCAAGTCATCGCTTTCATGGTTTTTCGCATCATTATTCATTTTACTCTCTCGCTGGAGGTTCTGTGTTGTTGGGGTTATTCTTTTTGATTTACTTTCAATTCGCGCGTCCTTTCGGGTATCAAAAGAAGTAAAGGTATAGAAATTAAAATGTTTAGTTTGGGTAAACAGATGTCACGTCCCAAATAAATTTCACTACAAGTGAATTTAACAACTTTGTTGATGTGTTTTTCAAAGGTGTGTAGGGTCACGGCGGTGACGGCGGCGGCACAGAAACACATCAACAAAAATAGGTTCTTGGGTTATATTGATTTTTGGATATTGTGAAGAATTGGTTTATATATATGCGATGGGCAAAGAAACTAACACACACATTCGCACGCACACACACACACACACACGTAAGCACATGAGCCAGCGAGGTGGCAACTCTGCGCATTCTTTCACTGTGCCTTTGCACACTCGTTCGTACATCGTTCGTTCGCATTTAATTCTCCCATTCCATTCCATTTCCCCTGTCCACTGATTCACATTTTTACACCGAAAATGATTCAGGTGCAAGACGAAACAAAAAAATTGCACTAGATCACTTAATTTCCCCACGTTTCGTATCGCCAATTTCGTTTATTCACGGATACAAGACCAATCGATGCGCAATTAGGACTCGGGGCAACGTGCTTCACTATTTATATAATCGCAGAGGGGAGACGCCGCCGAAACGACCAATCGATTGTTGCACTTCGCAAGTTTACTAACATTCGAGAACTTGGAATTGCAATACTTTATTTATAAAACTTTTCGCAGCAGTTTCGACTTCGCCCGAACGAACGAAGAAAAAATCACTTTTCGACTTTGGCGTATGCGTTTCTCGCTTGGTCGATAGCCTCGTCTCTCTCCCGCACACGCGATGCCCTGACGCGGCCAGTCGGACCGCTGTCACCATCCCGCTCACACGCGCAGACGAAGCCAGAAAATAGCTGAGCGACTGAGGGAAAATTTTTTTGCCACTATTCCGATGTCGATTTTCACCAATTAAGTGACGTTTGCTGGACAAAAAACTAGCACAATTCACGCCCCAACCGATGCCCAACAATTTGGTAATATTTGCGCGTATTACCGTTTAAAATTTTTAGCAAATTAATCAATTTTTCAGCAGTGTTAAATTCTCTGTCTATCGTCAGAGTTTCGGATCGCCATATTATTCCCGGATATTGAAAGAAAAGGTAGGACCATACTGCGGCTCGCGATATAAATTCACATCGATATTTCTCCCTTCACTTTTGTTTCCGGCAGGGTGATATTTTTGAATAGTCTGGCTGTGGTCCCATTAGTTTTGAATTTGTTTACTAACTTCTCTCTTGTTATATATGAGAGAGTTCATAATATGGAGATATTTTTAATCTTCTTTAAGAATCTTGCAAATTAGAAATTGTTTGATTTTGATTTTGCGGTTACATACACGACTTTGCCATGTTTCGGTTTTTAATATAAAACAAATTTTCTCTGCTGCAAGTGTGCCCATGTAGGAAAAATTGTGCAATGCTTAAATTATTAATTATTATTCGAATAGTTTTTGAAATGATGACCTGATATTTACGATTACGACTATAGAAATGATTTAACGCGAAATATTTTGATTTTTAACCATCAAAAGGAAATCGGGTTATTCGCGTTGTTCTTTCGGGCCGAACCGGGAAAGTCATCGATAGTATCGCGTTCATCCGATTATCGTCCCAGCTCTAATTTTTTTCCAAACTAACAACACGACGTGTCATTTGCCGGAATCGCAGGAATAAAACGATATTAAAATGCACACGGTGTTAACCCGAGGAAACGCCACGGTGGCATACACGCTGAGCGTTCTAGCTTGCCTCACCTTCAGCTGCTTCCTGTCCACCGTCTTTCTTGACTACCGTACCGATGCAAACATCAACACGGTCAGAGTGCTGGTGAAGAATGTCCCGGATTACGGAGCGTCCCGGGAGAAGCACGACTTGGGCTTCGTGACCTTCGATCTGCAAACGAATCTCACAGGCATCTTCAACTGGAACGTGAAGCAGCTGTTCCTGTATCTCACCGCCGAGTACCAGACACCGGCCAATCAACTCAACCAGGTGGTACTGTGGGACAAGATTATCCTGCGCGGCGACAATGCCGTATTGGACTTCAAGAACATGAACACCAAGTACTACTTCTGGGACGACGGGAATGGCCTGAAGGACAACCGCAACGTATCGCTATACCTCTCGTGGAACATCATTCCGAACGCGGGACTCCTTCCCTCCGTTCAGGCCACTGGAAAGCACCTGTTCAAGTTCCCGGCCGACTATGCCACCTCGTCCATTTAGAGCTTAGGGCTAATGCTAAATACAGCTGGTTCCGCCCGGGTTCCCTAGCTTGTAGTGTCTATCTAATAAAACCCCAAATAAAATATCTTTGTAAAGATTTCGAACTGTATCCCAAACGAAAGAAACTTAAGAGAAATTCGTTGAAAATAATTTATTTTTGGTCCATTTTTATAATGACAATTTTATCTATAGCTTTCTATAGTAATTAACCAGCGAGTGACTGCAGAGCGCCAGCACTTAGTTTTCGGTCTTTCGTCTCAAATCTGGGTTTGGCAGTCGAACTAGGGTTCAACACTGCAGCTGAGGTGTTAAGGGATAGAGCTACAACCAAAATAGCAATAAAGAACTGTGCGAAAATTTTAAAAAATATTAGATTTTGGAACGCAGATATGATTAGTACCAACACACCAATTTTACTGAGGCCATGTTGATATCCGCTAAAGAAATCGAAAACTATACTAAAAATGTGTAAAAGATCTCCAATATATATATGACTGGTATTCAAGGCCGCATCGAATGGGTTCGTTTCAAAATTTAAAACTGAATCAAATTCGTTAACATTTTTTACAAGGCTTACGCAATGAAAAAGACTAATTGACCTTTGAAAATGTAATCCTTAAGACGAAGATGATGAACCCAACATATGAAAATACTTATTCGATCAATTCACAACTAATACGAAAAGGAAAGGATTTTGCATTCGGAAGATTATTTTTATTTCAAACTTCCTAAATAGAAGCATTCATTAGATTACTTATTTTACAGTCGGGGTTTTTTTTTTAATGTCTATTAATGCTGCAGCATCTGACATGCGATAACACAGTTGTCCTTGACCTAGTTGTAGAACATAAACATAATAGATGCACATCAAAAATGTTTATTTATAAGATCGGTTAAGTTTTAATATGGCAACGTATGACAGACATTCGTAATACAAACTTGCGTAAATGCATTCAGGAGTTCGCAGTTTTATGATTATTTATCTGATTACATATTTTAGCCTTGGTATGTTTTCCCACTGGGGACGTGCGAGCGTATCTTGTTTAAATATTCTTTGGTCTATATTTATAATAATTAAACAAAAAAAAAAAAAATATCTAATTATAAAACAATACTTTCTTCGATGACTATAAATTTGATATACCTAGAGTTCAAATAAATATTTTAAATATACTTTGAGATCATCTTGAGATACTTGTTTACTCTTTGTTTCTCGCCTTTTGGCGATGTTCGTCTAATACTTCCCGCAATCGCTTGACGAAATTAGCTTGATCTCTCGGAATAAAGCCCAGGAAGGCGTTCCTCGGGGACGAATACAGCAGCATGATAACCTTGCAGACGACCTCGGAGGAAAATCGGGCACAGCCACAACTGCCGGCGGACATTGATGATGCTAGCGAGTCGTGTTCTTCTCCAGGTGTCGATCGGAGAATTATAAGTTTCGAGTCCTTTATAAACGCTCCGGCGAACTGACCAAGATAAATTGAAGGCATCAAAACCATAGGCATATCAGTTGGCCAATCCTCCGCACTGATCCCGGGATCACCGTTTTTTATAGCTATGTACACGGAACACTCAAGCTTGTGACTAATGCTTGGCTCCTCTAAACTTGCTTGTGTCGACCAATTCAGCGATCCAGTCCATAGGAGTTCATTTATAATGGCATCTTCCTCCACAGGAGGCGGTTCTTCTGGCTGTGGCTGCTTGGGTGTTTTGACGCCCGGCTTTCGTTTTGCACCCTGAAGAATCTCCTGCAGTCGTTCGCTAAACGAATCCTCATTGTTGGGTATGAAGCCAACCAAAGCTTGATGATCGCGCGAGTAGATGAGAATTAGAGCCTTGATGTTGCAGTTGGGATTGGAGGGGAAGTGGATGCAACCAGCGAAACCAGAGCTCATCGCCGTGATCAATAAATTGAGTACCTCTCCTTGGCTGGATCGGAATACAACCATCCTGGCATCCTTTAGGAATTGTTCGCCAATTTTACCCAGCACTTTTTTGGGTATCAGTTGTGTTTTCAGCTTGTTTGGCCAGTTCTCCGTGTTGATCTCCGGCTGACCTTCTTTAACCATGGAGCAGATTTTGCATTGGACCGTGTGCAGAGTCTTCGGTTGATCCAATATCTGTGCATCCTCCCATTCGAGCTCTCCACTCCAAATTGTTTCCTTTGAGTCACCATTTTCAGGATTTTCCGGTTCTTTTTGCAAAAGCAACGCCCCAATCATATGTGTTAGACAATCGAGTTCCCCTTCGTCATCACCCACTCCTCGGGCTTCCTCTGGAACCGGCTCCATGCCCCTTTCAAGATGCAATCTAATTAAATATGGATTTTGTCGGATAGGCAACTTGTCGGTTAAAAATTTGTTTATCTGTGATATGCTTCTTCTTGCTTTTAGCGGTTTGTTATTGGTATCGCACTATCGGTTGGCTGGTTGGTCGATTGGCGGCCATCGAGATGCAACGCAATGCAACCCTGGCCAATCACTCTCACTTCTTCTTCTGCGTTTGTGTCAAAACAAAATTAAAACTAAAAACTCGCTAAAACCGTCTCGCAGCGCAATTATCTTTAGACTTCGTGTTATTTATGTGTTTGAATGTTAGCGTCGGCACCCCGCATCCCAGTGTTCATAACCCCATGTGTGCCACCTTGGTTTAAATGCTACCAATCTCCTGGCAGAGTAGCGCGTCTGAGCGAATAAAAAAACTGAACATGTTTCGCTCCAAGCACTTGTGATTGACCAAATCTCATCTAAAGCCCTGCCATGCTGCAGTACAAGAGTGCCGCCAGTGCGGCGACTAGTGCGCCACCCGCCACGCCTTTGGCGGCAGGCGGTTCCAGCAAGGCGACGATTCCACCAAATGGAGCTAGTGCAGCAGCTTCACAAACGCAGGTTCACGGTGCTCCCGGGACACCAACCATGCAGCAGATCATCAACATTCACCAAATGCCTCCTCAGTTTGCAGGCGGAGCGGTTGCCGGGAACGGACAGAACGCTGGCATGCCCCAAAACATGTTCCAGATCGTACAGCCCATGCCCATGCAAACGGTGAACATTGATGGCCAGGAGGCCATCTTCATACCAAACCTCAATGCACAACTGGCCACCGCTCAGGCGGTCAACTTCAACGGGCAACAGGCCTTTATCACGCCCAACGGTCAAATTCTGCGGGCTCCCCAGATGGCAGCTAATCCGGCAGCCTCTAACTGCATTCAGCTGCAACAGCTGAACGGCTTGGGCCAGGAGCAAACCCAGCTGATCACCATACCCGGCACCAACATTCAAATACCCGTCACCAATCTCATTCAGCAACAACAGCAGGCACAACAAGTGCACCAGGGTACAGTGCAACAGCAGGCACAAGGAACAAATGCATCTGGAGCCAATGGATCGGGAGTTACCAATAGTGGGACAGCGGGTCAGCTGCCGGGCAGCATCACCATACCGGGCACAAACCTGCAGATACCAACCTCGGTAGCGGCGGCGAATGGATTGCTGGGAAACATCTCCAATATCTCCAATTTACTAGGCGGCGGGCAATCTATAAAGTTGGAGAACGGCCAATTGCAGATGCGGCCGCAACTGGTGCAGTTTCCGGCGCCAGCCATGCCGCAGCAGCAACAAACGGTTGCTGTGCAGATTCCCGTTCAGACTGCTAACGGACAGACCATCTACCAGACTGTACATGTGCCCGTCCAGGCAGCGGCAACATCGAGCGGCGGACTGCAAAACCTGATGCAGGCGCAATCCCTGCAGATGCCCTCCGCCTCGCAGATGCAAATCATCCCGCAGTTCTCACAGATAGCCCAGATTGTTACGCCCAACGGTCAGATTCAGCAGGTGCAACTGGCAATGCCGTATCCTCAGCTGCCTCCGAATGCCAACATTATACATATCCAGAATCCCCACCAGCAGCAGCAACAACAAGTACAACAACAACAACAGCAGCAGCAGGCGCAACAGCAGCAGCAAGCGCAACAGCAACAGGCACAGCAGCAGCAACAACAACAGGTCCAGGCGCAGCACCAGCAGCTCCTTCAGGCGATCAGCGATGCCTCGGCGGGGGGACAACTGCCGCCCAATCAGCCCATCACCATTACCAATGCCCAGGGCCAACAGCTGACCGTGATTCCCGCCCAACTACGCCCAAATGCGCCTACCGCACCCACTCCTGCTCCAGCTGGTGTGCCCACACCAATGCAGATGCCCAATCTTCAGGCTTTACCCATCCAGAACATCCCAGGCCTGGGTCAAGTGCAAATCATTCACGCCAATCAGCTGCCTCCTAATCTGCCAGCCAACTTCCAGCAAGTACTAACCCAACTACCCATGTCGCATCCTCAAGTGCAAACTCAGGGCCAAGTTCAGGTGATGCCCAAGCAGGAGCCGCAGAGTCCAACGCAAATGATCACCAGCATCAAGCAAGAGCCGCCGGATACCTTTGGACCCATTTCCGCAACTGGTAATCCTCCGGCACCTGCCTCTACTCCAAACACAGCCTCACCGCAACAGCAGCAGATCAAGTTCCTGCATACGGAAAGCAATTCCCTGTCCAGCCTGAGCATACCAGCCTCCATTCAGATCACAGCCCTGCCACAGCAAGCGACGAATACACCGAATACCCCAGCCACAACCCAACCAATTCCCGTATCGTTACCTGCAAGAAGTAAGGTCAACGCTGTGACCACGTCAAGCACCCAGATTACAATTGCGCCGACTGGTGGCCAAGTGGTGTCCGTCACGACGCAGGCTAGGGGAGCAACTGCCAGCATAAGGAGCACGAACACCAGCACGACGACTATAACAACGCCGTCACAAAGCCATCTCAATATGAACATAAGTGTGGCCAGCGTCGGAGGTGCTGCAACTGGCGGCGGCGGTGGAACAGCGACTGGAGAGCCCAAACCACGCTTAAAGCGAGTAGCCTGCACCTGTCCCAATTGTACAGATGGCGAAAAACACTCGGACAAGAAGCGCCAGCATATATGCCATATAACCGGCTGCCATAAGGTATACGGGAAAACTTCCCATCTAAGGGCTCACCTGCGTTGGCATACTGGCGAGCGACCATTTGTCTGCTCCTGGGCGTTTTGCGGCAAGCGCTTCACCCGCTCCGATGAACTGCAGCGCCACCGACGAACGCACACGGGAGAGAAGCGTTTCCAGTGCCAGGAGTGCAACAAAAAGTTCATGCGCAGCGATCACCTGTCGAAGCACATCAAGACGCACTTTAAGAGCCGCTCTGGCGTGGAGCTAATTGAGCTGAGCATCAAGCAGGAGACCAAGGGTGGCAATGCACCGAAAAGCATTAGCACGGTGAACGGCATTGTGACGATTGAGATTCCGGGCGGCGGTTCAGCGGCGGCGGGCAGTGGAGCCTCCAGTGTGGCGGCCACGGTTGCAGGCTCAACTGTGACGCCGGGCGGGGCCACGATCGTTCAGCTGCCGACTGTGGAGGCCAGCGGCGGGGGTGATAGTTTCGGCGATGATGAGGACGACGAGGAGGATGATGAATTGACCGAAGAGGACGACGAAGACGAGGAGCTCGACGAGGACGATATGGATGATTGCGAGGATGAGGAGGATGACGAGGATCCAGAACTAGACAGTGGCGATGAAGTGAAGATGACAATTGCGGTCAGTGAGCCTGGCGACAATTCGTCCAACTAGCATTCGGAGTCGCTGTTCATGGAACAGTTCTTGTTTGACCACTTCCCGTAGCACCCACCGCCCCCTGCCGCGCCCCATGGGACCATGGTTTAGCAATATATAAATTGTACATAGCGTAATTATGTAAAAGCGAGCATTTTAAATGTTTACCCTTCTTGTACAGCTCCGGTTGCGGATCATCCTAGATTAGTGTACATAGCTTAATCGACCATCGTATTTTAATTAAGATTTTTATTATACATTTTATAACATTTTTAGGGATTACATGTTTTTAATTAATTAACACCAATAAATGAAGAACTTTATATAGTTTAATATATGGACATCAGGCTATTGAGGTGACGTCGATCGGCTCAGATTCTGTATTTTGAAAAGTGATAGTTCCTTCCGAATCAATTGACGGTCCAATCGACAAGCTTTCCGAATTAATTTGATCACACCTTACCCAGCTCTCATTCATCTCTGTCTCTGGACAGTTTACCTGATCGTCAGGCTCTTGAGTCGACGTGGGTCGTACTAATGTGCTCAATTGGGTGCCAAACATATAGTAGTCCGGATCAGACTCCGTATTCCGGAAACTGTTATTTGCTTGCGAATTTATACATCCAGTCCGCATCCTTCCTAAATTAATTGGATCACATCTCACCGAATTCTCATTAATCTCTGTCTCTGGACGGTTGATGTTCTCATCCTGAAATCCTGACTGCTGCTGTTCGTCCTCATCGTCTCCGATGCCGCTAAGATCAGATGACGACACGCCTGGCGGAGCCATCGCTTCCACTTGAAAGTTCATTTGAGACAGTGAACTAAGATTTGTGTTTGCTTGGTCCTCGTGGCTCTGCACCGCGTCATTAGAAGATGCATGAGCGTCTGGAGAGGATTCTGGTGCTGATAGGTTTTGACTCTTTTTCTTTTGCCATCTATCCAATCGGCTGATGTTCTGCTTCTTAGTCTCGGCTGCAACTATTTCTCTTCGCTGGGCCACAAACTCCTCCGGATACGGTTGGACCATCTTTCTGCGCACCGCTTTCATATACATTCGGTTGATGAATCTCTCAGACTTGTTCACAAAACGTCCTTTTGCTTCAAACCTCTTTTTGGCTTCCCACAGACAATTCCAAGCGGTCATATCAACCTTCACTTTGGTGCGTAGACAAAGCTCCTTTACCTCGTCCTCGGTGTATGGGCGTGCCAAGTCCTCCTCGGTTATTCTCTTCAAATACAGGATACTATACAATATACAATTTCAATTTACAAAATGAAATGCGTCTTACCGTTTTTTCGTGCATCCATAGAATCAATTTGTTGTTAGGATCGCTTTCTTTGAATTGCGCACGAATTTTTTTGTCCTCGTCGGCTAGATACTTTCTCAGGAAGGCAGACATTTGCGTCCCCGACATATTAACCTTTTTTTAAAAACACGCAACATTAAATTAAATAAATTACAACTTTTTAAGGGCATTCGCGGCTAATGGATCTATCGAAACTCTGTAAGGTTATCGATTAGTCAGTATTTACAGATTTTAATGGTTTAGCTCGATTCTAGCTAAGTATTTTCGTTTGCTGTCAAAATAAACTCATTTTATTTTACAAATTAATAATTCAAAGCTCCTGATTTCAATCCTATAAAAAATATCAATTCAAAAAACAGGGGTCTTAACTGTCATACAAAATATAGCTACTTTCTCAATACGCTAGTTGGAGCCCCTGCTTGCAAATTCTTTCCGATAGCCGATTAACAGCAAGTGGGCATTTCCGCGTACGCCAAACCAGCGCACAAAAGAGAAATGGAAAACGAAGGAAAGCGAAGAACGAAAGTTTACACATAGTAGCAGCAGCATAAATTCACAAATAAATCGTCCATCCAGAGATCTAAACTACATAAAATATATCGCGTCGAAAGCCGAGTCCTCAGCAAAAAGCATTGACCGAAAAAAGTGGCTAGTAAAGCAAACAGTACGAAATATCTACGTGTTTTTATTTTCAGCCCTGCACCTCTTTGACCATCTGTGTGCGTGTGCGTCTTGTGTGTATGTGTGCGTCTTGTGTGTGATGTGCTCTTGTTTTGTTTTGACTGAAATCCCATTTGAGTAGTTCTTTTTACAAACAAACGTTGTCTCACACTTTATCAGAACACTAGGCCGGACTTCAGTTGGACGAATAAGCACGCATTTTGGACAAATCTTGCCGTGATACCGTCCGCTGATAAAACCGAGTGGCAACTCCGACTGCTCACCATGTATACAAAAACAAGAACCGACGATGAAAGCGAGTCGCGTGATAAATAAATGAAAAGCAGAGGCCCAGCAGAAGAAAGAGCGATCCAAAACGAATAGGTTGATTAGCAGAATCGTCGCTTCTGTTCCGACAAACACGAACGAAAAGCAGCAAAATAATAAAATAACAAATATAGGACCCAAATAAAGGCACCAAAAACGGTAGAAGTCGGTTAAATTTCACAGTGAATATCGAATATTGCTGAATCCCCAGCTGCGGCTTCCTTTTTCTTTCAAAATCCTCGAGTAAGTGCAGGCGGAGAGCGAAAAGAGCGCGCGAAACGAGGAGAGACGGCGAGTAAATTTGAGCCAGAATTTCCGATTGAGGTGACTTCCTAGGAATAGTGAACTGAGCCAGGTAATCCTACACAGGTTCCTGATACCCACGATTTTCAATATGCGACATACGGCTTTCCTTCTTCTTCTTGTTTTGCCCGCCCACGCCATTCTTCTTTCTAACTGTATAGTGTTTCTGTGTGTGCTACGCGTCCGTGTGTGTGCGTGTGTGTTGGTGCTTGCACTTTGCGCGCGCTTACCAAAATCATTTTCGTTTGCATTTATTTATGATTTACAATTTACCATCCGCAGCTGTGCGAAAGCCAATAGCAGTTCTTTAAAGCCTAATATGTGTATCTTTAAAAAAAGGTGCATAGACAACGTTCCAAAATACATATCCAATGCTATTTATTAATAAAATATAAAGATTTTTCCTAAAATCCTCCAACTATTGAGTTTGGCGGTATTTTCCATATCGACCTTTTACCTTGTACTTAAATTTTAATTAATAATGTTTAAGAACTGCTATTAGTTTTACCTTAGCTGTATATGTAAACCAAACCCGGACCTCAGACCCACCTTTGTTTACTAATACAAAATAATAATGGAAACCACTTTATTAATATTTTGCAGAGACGCTTATCATCAGGCGGTTATTATGAAAGGTTATGATTTGATTCCAATACTCCTAGATACATTTAAGCTAAAACTCAAAGCATTCATTTTTGTTGCTAAGCGAGGTTTTGTCTCCTAACATGAGCCCTAACTTCCTTGAAACAATTCCAGATTTTAACTTGTTATCTCTTACCTTATACATATATTAATATAACTCTCTTCTATATATACCGAACAGGCAATCATTATAAAATGTCTCGTAACAAAGACAAATACGACAGCGCCAATCGGCGGCAGCAGATCTTTCTGTCGCAGGAGGACATAGCTGCGGGCAAGAAGACGAACTGGAGTGGCCTAGAGATTACTGGTGGGTATCACACACTTAATCCCGAAAAATATCATATTAATTCTACCATACATCTGTTTACAGGCTGCGTCCGCAATATCAGCCCGTCGCTGTGGGAATTTGAGCATCTAACCGCCCTCTACCTGAACGACAACCAGCTGCTGCGATTGCCCGCAGACGTTGGCATGCTGACCAGCCTCCGAACTTTGGACCTGTCCAGCAATAAGCTAAGAAGTCTTCCCGCAGAGCTCGGCGAGCTCATCCAGTTGCGGTGAGTTTGTGGGTTGGCATAGGACATGATTTACGTTGTTAAATCGTATTTTAGTCCTATTATTATGTCTCATACTCTATTGCACCCTTAGCAGTTGATCTATTGTGAAATCGCTGTCTGGGCGCAGACCCTATTGATCACTGATCCATGCTTTTCACTAAGCCACTCCATTGTCTTGCCTCCTTTTAGGGAGCTGTTGCTGAACAACAACTTTCTGCGCGTACTGCCTTACGAGATCGGCAAGCTGTTCCACCTCGTCATACTCGGCCTCATGGGCAATCCGCTGCAAAAGGAGTTCATGAACATCTACAACGAACCGAACGGCACGCAGAAACTGCTCACCTACATGCTGGACAACTTGTCATGTGAGTCCCCCCCATGTCTATCTAAATCCCTGAGTATGTGTGTGCGCGCGCCCGGTGCGTGAGCAGCTCCTGACCAGGTGTGTGTCTGGCTGCGTGTGTGCATGTTTGGGGTAAAAAGGAAAGCACGCGAAAAAAGGCTTCCGAAAAGAGAAAGTTTTCGAAGAAACTACGGACTCAAGGGTATTTTAACTATCTTACTGGGCTTGATGGGATTTTATTGATAAAAAAAAGGAAGCTTAAAGTAGGAGATAATCTTTCCATGTGTTATCAGCAAAAATTCTTTATGTAACTGCTCAAAATATATATTTATTAGGAAGTTTAGGGCATGTTGGAAAATTTTGTTTTTGGGGATCAAAAACGATTTCGATGTATTTATATATAGTAGGGTTGTAACAGCAGAAATATATATTTATTCGTCCATTTTCAAACGCAGTTTGTTAGCTAATGTTTTTCCGCACCAGGATAGGTCATAAAACCTGTTGCCAAAGCCATAATTAAAGTTCAAACTCACGGCTGCCCATTAATGCCAAAAAACATAATGCCCGCGCATCAATTAAAAATGTCTAATTGAATGCAACAATTACAACAATTGGCGGACTTGGCCAAAAGAACTGCACGACCTCGACATGCAAAAGCCAAGAGATGCTGCTCTCCGATGCAAGTTGGCCCAAAAAAGAGAGCCGGTGGCTGAGCGTCAGAGTGTTCGTGTGGACCCAATGTGGAACGTAAGAGACAGAGAGAGAAAGAGAAAGAGAGAGAGAGAGACTTGTCTTAACGGCTTTTACTGTTAGCCGGGCTTCGCTGTCGATCGCGTTAGCAGCTGACTTCAGTCTGCCGCTCGCTTGGCTACGAGGCGGACGCACTAGCTCCACTCTGCTCCTCAGTCTCTCTTCAGCTGGAAACCCGTTCGCGAGCGTCGCGCATGCGCCGTGTGTTTCGTAATTGCGATCGCGTTGTGTCCCAGTTTCTTGGCGTTCGCTTTTCATTTCGTTGCGGTGGAATCGCTCGACTGTTGGCCAACCGAAATGCCTCTCTGAAAGGTGGCTCGCTCAAGTCGAATAATCTAACCAAGCGGCCAAGTGATGTGCAATCGACTCGATCCGCCGACAGGATTCAGTTTGGGACTAAGACAAAAACAGTATGAGATCGCATGTGGCCGTTTACAGGGCGCCAGAATCAGCAGCACCACCACCACCGCCGCCCAACTACGCGTCCTTGCGATACCACCAGCATCCGTTGAGCCATTGGCCGGGTAGCCAGCATCCAGCTCCTGTGTACAGGTTGCATCATGGTCCGCCGTCTGCACCACCGCCCAATTGGGCAGCTCAGTCGGCTGGCCAACCACCTCAACCAGTTGGCTATGGAGTGGTTAATCAGCAGCGGATCAATGAGTGCGCCGGCATACCGCTCATCTCGAATGCCTCCAGTCACTTGTCGCCAGCCCAGCGACAGAGATTGCTGAGGAAATCCGCCCTTAAAACATGTCCAACTTGGCCACCTGGAGGGGCCACTATGTCCCAGCTGGCTGTGCATGCCCAGGGCATGCCGCTGCTCCAGCAGAATGGCAAGCACCATCTCCAGCAACAGCAGATGCAGCACCACCAGCCACTACATCACCATCATCCTGTGACCAACAACTGGAGTGGCTACCAGCCGATGAGCAGTCAGCCTGCTTTCAAGTTGGCTGACAAATCTCGAGCCCTTCGCTATCAGAATTCGGCACCACCGGTGCTCAGTAGCCAAGAGAAGACGCCTAACAATGCTGCTGGCCAGGATCAGGCCACCTCGCCAGCGGAGACCTGTCTGCCGAGGATCATTAAACCCAGGAAGCGACGAAAGAAGGATCGAAAACCGGGCAATGGGGTTTTGCTCAAAATTGAGGCGGATATGCAACCGAAGATGTCCAATCCGCTAGACGGTTACACCGCGAATGCGGGAGCATCTTACCATCTACCATCTGGAATATTGCAGCATGATCATACGCACGGAGTCTGCTTCTGCCGAGAATGTGACCCACTTCGTTCGCTTTGGGATTACCCGCTCCGGCGATCGCTTTCCGATGCCTCTTCCAGCGAGCCAGGAGGCGGAAGCCGAGAGTCCTCCTCCTCAACGTCATCCACTCACTCGGACAGCTCCTGCGATAGCTCCATTTGTAGCCAGAGCCTGCCCAGCTCATTGGCCCTGCAGGAGGAGACCACCGAGGAATTCGCTCCCATTACCGGCGATAGCAGCCGGGCGGAAAAAGTGGGAGTAATCGGATCCCAGCGGAGTCATCCGAGCGCAGTGGCCACACCTTCGCAATGCCTGAGCGATGATTCCGGCTACGGGGATATCCTGAGTGGAATCAACATTGCCAACGATCTGTTTGGAAATTGTTGGCGAGGTGGGAAGCTGGGCAACGCCTCCTCCTCGATTTCCGCCCAGGCGGAGACGCTGCTCGATGCGAGCCTCAATGAGATATCACGCAAGCTGATCGAGACCTGCAATGCAGTAGATCAGGCGGAATCGGAATCGGGATCGGGATTTGGATCGGGTGCAGCCAGCGACAGTGGCTTGGATAGCGCTGGCAGCCACAACTGCGGATCGGGCCTTGTCTTTAACTTTGAGCATTTGAATCTGACGGATGCGACGCCCACAGCCTTGGATTTTCTCGTGGATTGCAACAACAATAGCAGCAGCACCACCACCGCCGCCGCCGCCACCGCCACTACCATTGGCAACGGCAACAGTTTGGGTTTGATGTGGCACGGGGGAAGGCAGTCTAGTGGAGGTGGCAGCCACGATGACAGCCAAGTGGCAGCTGCCAAACTGGGCCCAGACAGCCGGGCCACACCCACCAGGCTGATATTGGGCACGGTGGGTAAGCTGAAACCAGCGTTTTCCACAATCTCGTGACGATGCCAGTGGAAAACTAATCAAATCCAAAGCCAAGAAAATGGGAAACGAGACGAGACGATATCGCAGCCCAGAAAGTGGCTCATTTTGCGACGATTTGGTGAAACGTGAGACGAGATAGCGATGCGTGGGCGCTTTTGGATTGGAAAATGTAAATCTCCTCGATGGATTTTTGAATTTCTACCCAACCCAAGTTGCGCAACTCCAACGAACACAACGAAGAAAGAAGAAAACCCATTAAATGGATATAACGCACATGTGAGGCGGTCATCATCATCATCGTCACATCATCATCACCATCAGCAACATCGACGTGATCGGAGCGAAAAACAAAAGGCCAACGAGTTGACCAAATGGGCGCAGGCAGAGGAAGGCTGGCAAGCAGGCTGTTGGATACGATCCCCGGCTAAATGGAAACTTATATAGACAGGCCGGGACTGGAAACCATGTACATACGAATCCCAGTCCGACTTCCATTTCAACTTTCACTTTCACTGCGGCGGCGGCGGCGTTTTGTATATCTGTATTTTTTAAGACATTTTTCTTTTCCTTTTCTTTTTGCCAAGACCACAGATCCACAGATGACGGAGCTGCGGGTGGGGGTTACGGGAAGGGTGCGACTCTTATGCAGATTTTGTGGCGCAAAAAGAAGAAGAAACTGTAGAAATCGTGTAGATGTACGATGTGAACTCTAGAGATACTTTAACTATACCCTCATACATATCTCCATCTACCTTACACATACAATTAGTTGTTGTTGTTATTTGTGCATTAACGTTATTCCATAGGGCCAAAAAGCCAAGGAACCTGTCCCCAATTGTACTCCCAAAAATCTAGGAATTATATAGGGTTACATATACAGTGGGTCGGTCGGTCCGTGGGTGTTAATTTTTATCGTAGAGCTTAGGCAACGTTCCTACATGTTAGTTTTGTATTTTTATGTATTTTTTGGGTTCTATTTTATTTTAACTGATTAGTTGGTTTGGTTTTTTATACTTAGTCCGTAATCGAAGCGCTACAACGTGAACTTTTATAGCCGATAAGTTATATGTATATTGGGAAACACAAAAACAGATTGGATCTCTAGTGGTTTATAGCGATGTTCTACTAAAAGCTTATATCTGTGCTTAGGCCCAAAAAAGGGTTGATGATAATTTATTATAATATAGGGAAGATGATTTTTCAACAAGCCTCGTTTGAATAAAGAAACCAAAACGTTCAGAAGATTCGCTTTGAGCTTATAACTCATTCTTTCCAATTGAATATTCATAAGCCTAAAGTGAGAGTTTCATTCTCTGAGGCGATCATTCAGTTTATTCATAGAGGCGACCAGTATCCATATCTTCGATTTAAAATTCGCATTTTCGACTTGTCTGCAATTTGAGGGAACATAAAACATCCGAACGAAGATCTGGTGCACAATTAATTCCGACTGCGATCGCCTCGTCAAGCATAAAATCTAAATCTGAAAATCGAGAGCAGCCCTAGTTACCTGCTTACTGCTTATTGCTTACCTGTGCTGCAGTTAGTCGGCGAGTAAAAGTTTTCGCCTTATTTTTAATTAAAAGAAACTCACGAACGCGCAGCGCGCACTGAAATTGCTTGAAGTTTTCCGCTCTGCTCGACGTCTCCTCCGGCTCAAACTTGGCTCAACTTGGCTTGGATTGGCTTGGCTGAAATTAACTTGGCTCGAATCGTGTTGGCTGGGAGTAGCAATCGGAGTTGTCTCAGCATCTCGGCGCTGGAAAATGTCACAGATTTTCCATTGGCAGGTTCCGGGCAGACAGTTTGTGTTACCATTCCCCAGATAGAAATTACCACTCGAAGCTAATTTATTTAATTAATATTTTCACTAGTTCGTATTGTGTGCGCTCCCGCATTCTTATTGTAATGCTTGTGTGTTTTGTTCGTAAGCATCGTTTTTGCACAAATAACAATCCCATAGTTAACCCGACCCATCATCAATACACCGCATTTGTAACCCACACACAATAATAAATATGGCCAACTTATTTATTTTGATTAAGCCCGAACGACGAGAACCCAATAAAAAGTGTAAACAAAAATGTCAAACAAAAAGAACTTGATTGCTGTTTTGATAGCCCCAAAAAATACCAAGGTGTTGAAAAAAAAAAAAAAAAAACTAAATAAAATGGGGGGAAAACAAAAAATCAAACTCCATCATCTATAATGAGGCACGTTTGAGCCGCATTCGAAGCCGGAAAAACAAACAGAAGTCGTCGGTTTTTCTGGGCCTACCCAGCCAATTCCCAGACGCACTGCAGCATCAGCACTCGAAAATGAACTTTCCAAAACATTAGAAGAAGCTCACCGCTTAGAGGAGGCCGCGCAGAGCCGATTTCAATTACCGAGTGCTGCTGAGTGGGAACCTTTCACCCGGGTGAATCTGCTTGTGGCTGCTGGTTCTATCTTGCCGGCTTTCGCAAAAAAAGATTAACCGCTGTCATAACCGTAACCGGCAAATTAATTTCTGGGCATTTTGTGCCCGTCATTAGGCTAATTAATGTCTCCATTTTAGGGCCTCATTTGAAGTTCTGACCAGCTAGCCAGCCAGCTGGGCTAACTGCTTGTTAGGTCAGCTTCCAACATCGGCAGGGCTCTTTCGCAATAGCCGGCAAACCTCTGGAGGAGATCCATGCTGAAGTTCCATGCTCTATGCTCCAACGTTCGTACTGCGGACCCGGACAACGGACAAGCGTTCGTTCAGTGGGTCAGTGGATAATTGGGTCATTTGCAACACTGTTTGCGCCATCAGCCGACATCTAGCACCACCGAACCACCGCCGCACCACTGAACCATCTGGCAGCCAGCGGTGGCTAATGTGTTTTGGCTACGTCAATAAATGCGTCGCGCTGCTAGGCCGGCCGTCGTTGTTGTTGTTGTTGTTGTTGTTGTGGTTCTTGGTCATAGATGATATGGCCGGTGGCCAACGAAGCGGGGCCATCTTTCTTAGCATGCTAGTTGTTCGCTTTTCCTTCTGGCCCCCGAAGTTTAATTGTTTTTCCTCACCTTCCCCAGCTGCGGGTATTTCAAATTTGTCGTTCTAGTCGCTGGGGTTTCGAAATGACAACCTTCTTGGACATAAAAAATGTTTTTTTTTTTTTTGTTTTAGAAAAGCTTTTGCTATAATAGGGAAATCTAAGTGTTTACTTGAATCGTAATAAATCAATATTATAGTTGAATGTTAAAACGTTTAAATTCTTTTGCTATCTTGTAAGTGCACTAAGGTTCTGCCATTTTCTATTTCTCTCATTTTTGTAGTTAACTTTTTTAGTTAGACTTTCCCAAGTCTTTCATTTCCCCCAAGACTTCTACTCAATTCGTTTAGCCGCTTTTCCAGTTGACTTTTCTTTGGCTGGAAATTAGCATTTCGACATGAAATTGAAAGTTTCAGTTTCCAATTAACTTGGCCAGTTCAGTGGGCCACATGCACACACCGGTAGTTCATCCTTCTCATTATCATCATCATCACCACCATCATCATCATCTTGGATCTTGAAGTGGAGTTGCCCAAGTTCCTAACTCCACTTCCTCTGCACAGAGCCGCACTACACAGCGGTTAATCGGGATAAAGGCCAAATGTCTTCGAAAAAGGTTAAGCAAAATGTCAAACAGTTAAGAATCCAACTTCTAACGGCCAAACAAATGTCATTATTACACTTATTCTTCCACTTTTAATGCCGTCTGCTCGTTCTCTGGGTTGTCTCAAAGTGGTTTTCTTGGTTTTTGCCGGCACCGCTGTTGATTTTCTTTTCAGCCGTTCTCGTGTTGACTTGGTTGTGGATTTTCACAGACAATTGCCGGTTGCCACTTGTCTGGCCCATTAGCCAAACTATACCCACACTATTCATGAGCCACTCGAATGAGCCAGTTGAAGGGCTCCACTATTTTTGAATAATTCGGTGGAGTAAATGTTGTGCTCATGTTGGGCAATGTGTAAATTTGATTGTCTGTGTGTGTGGATAGCAAAAAACCGAAGAAGTCATTAAAAGTCACGTTCTTCTTTTCGATTTTCGGGTTCAGAGTTCCGAGTGATCGTAGGTATTATATTAATATAAATTATGCTAAAAGTAGGTTGAACTTAAGTAATTAATCCTTATAATGGAAATATCTTCGTGGGGCCACTGAAGATTGTAAAAAGCCAAAAAGCCAATCTTATAGAACAGAAAGTATGCCACTATTACCTAACACAAGTTAATGGGGTCACTCTCTTTTTTTTTCCTCACCTATTAAAGATTATCATGCTTGATTAGGTCACCAGTTGCGACTGGAAGCCCAGTAGCAGAAGATGGTCTTTAGAACAAAGAGCAAGCGATTGAGACCATCCAAACCTGACCACTCATCCATTTCATTATCATTGCGCCAGATTGACTACTACATAATATGTATATATGTATGTAAGATTGTTTATTATTATTGTTTATTATTAATTTAATTATTAGTTTAATTCTAAATGCGGTAATTATATAAAGTATTCTTAGTTTGTGACCGAACGACTGCTGCTGAGAACTCGACTGACTGCAACGCTGACTTCCACTCCACTCCTGCCTTGCGATCGTTCCTTCGATGACTGATTGTCGATAACTTCGATTTCCGACAATCATGTTGCTGCTCAACAGCGCTGCCAACCGGGTTGTTGCCAGCCTTCAGCCTTACTCCATGTTACATTCGGCCCTCCTGATCATCATCATCCGACCCGGATGACAATAGGTCTGCATTTTCGGCTATGTGCTTCCACAACTTCATGTTGTCACAGCTGGTGGATGTGACATTGGGTCCTTCGACGTTTGCTGCTTTTTTAACGTCATATCTGCCATTGTCTTTGACCCCTGTGACTTCGTATGGACCTAAATACCCGCTTGCCATCTTGCGGCCAGCTACAAATTGGGTCCTTTTAATTGCAACCAGATCACCTGCTTTGTATTTGTATTCAGCTCGGCGCTTTTTGTCGTAATTGCGCTTGTAGTCCTTCTGCGCCTGCTCGATGTTGCGTTTTACCAGCTGTCTCATCTCATAGCGGTCCTCGTTGAATTGACAGACCACTTCTTCTTGGAGCAGTTCCAGTAACCGATCCTCAACTCGGGTGTACATCTTGGTGCCAAACATGACCTCAAATGGTGACAGCTTCAGTGATGAATGCACGTGACAGTTGATCGCCTTTTGTACCTCAGGCACATATTTGTACCACTTCGACGGTTCGTCTGAAGACAGCTTTGATATTATTGCCAAAATTAAACGATTTACTCGTTCTATCTGGCCGTTGCCTCTGGCCACTCCAGTAGTTGTGCAGACGTGTTCCACGTTATGGCTGCTCATAAATTGTTCGAACGCACCACTCGTAAAGGCCGTTCCTTTGTCGCTAACAATTCGCTTAGGGAAACCAAAAATGTTTGACCAGTCGGTCAGCCTCTTGACCACTTCTTCCTGTCCGGTTGATTTGGTTGGGAATAACCAGACAAACTTTGAAAACGCATCGACTGTTGCCAGAATGTATTTATACTGTTTGGCCGATGAATCCATTGGCCCCAAATGATCGATGTGTAGTGTGTGCAACGGTGCGTCTCCTTTATCTATGCAATTTAGATATCCCTCCTGCTTTCCCAACTTTTTGCTGTGGATGATACATTTTATACAGTTAGAAATTAGCTTTTTTACCTTGTATTCCAAATGAGGAATAAAAAATTGCTGCTGTATGCTATGCATCGTCTTTTGCAACGACAAATGGCCAACTTCATGTGCGCTTTGAATCACCTCCCTCTCCATTAGTGCAGGGACAACCAGTAGTTCATTGCCATTGACCATACTATACAACAGGCCACCTTTTAGCTTGTAGGGTTGGAATAGACGATCTTTTAGAATTTCCAGGATTGCTCTAATTGAATCATCGTTCTGCTGCGACTTTTTAATACGTGCTGTCAGCTCGGATGTTATCATCATGCATGCTTGGGGATGGCGGCTTAAAAAATCAACGTGTCTCATTCTTTCTCCTGCACGATGTTCGGGTTGAAAATTAAAATCCTGCATATAGAGAATCCATGGGCCAACTTCTCTTGGGACATCTGCTTTTTTTGTTGTCTGTTTAAATGCGACACAGTCCGTGACGAGCTTGAAAGGGACTCCCAATAAATAGTGTCTGAACTTTTTCAGAGCTAAGTATGCGGCTTTTACTTCAAGGTAGTAACTATGACGATTTGATTCGGCTTTTGTAGTTTTTCTGCTCCAAAAGCAGACTGGGTGAAAACTGCCTTCGAACTTCTGCAATAAAACGGCTCCTAACCCGTCCTTAGAGGCATCTGTATGAAGTTCGGTTTCTGCTTCTCGTGAGTAGATCCTCAATACTGGTTCGTTTACCAGAATCTCTTTCAGCTTATTCACCGACTGCTGCTCTACTGGTCCAATGTTGAAAATGGCATCTTTTTTTAATAGGTCCGTCAGTGGTCTCGCAATTTGGGCGTATCCAGGTATGAATTTTCTGAAGAATCCTGTGAGACCCAGAAATCCTTGAACGGCTTTTACATTCTGAGGTGTTCCAAAGGAATTCACTGCTGATGTTTTCTCTTTTCCAGGGCATATTTGTCCACCTTCGATAATATGTCCCAGGAAATGAATTCGCCTCTGCATAAAGTTGCACTTCTTCCATTTTATTTTTAGACCAAATTCTGCAGCTCTCTTAAGTACCATTTCCGTCTTTTCCATGCATTCTTCTGGGGTAGCGGCATATACAATTATGTCATCCATATATAGCTGCATTATATTGGAATTGATTAGTTCTTGAAAAATAAATTGAACGAACCGTATAAACGCTGCTGGGGAATTCTTAAAACCAAAGGGCGCTTTGTTAAACTCGAATAAGCCTTCTCGGGTAACAAATGCTGTGTACGGCTTGCTGGCTTCTTCTACGGCCACATGAAAAAATCCGTTCTGTAAGTCCATGGTTGTAAACCATTTGGCACTCTGCAGTTTTTCAAGCACCTCCTCCATTATGGGTACCGGAAAACAATCCATCAGAACCATGGTGTTCAATTTTCTATAGTCCACGCAAACGCGTAGGGTACCATCCTTTTTCTTGACAACGACTATGCGACTGGCAACATTTGATGTAGATTTACGGACGATTGACTGCTCGACCCATTCCTCTACCTGCTTCTTTACAGCTATAGCTTCTTCTTCAGATAGTCGGGTGTGTCCATGGCGAAAGGGTTTAATCACGCCATCAGGAATAATTTTGAGTTCGACTGGACATTGCTTTATCTGCTTGGGTGGTGTTTCGTATGTTCTCTCTATCATGCGTTCAACGTCTTCTCGGTATTGTGGTGCAACTGTAAAAGAAGATTCTTCACAAATATTAAACATTTGGGAATACTCAACCGCTTGTTTTTTATCTGCTTCCGGGTCAAGAAAAGTATAGCCTTCTGCACTACAGATAAGACGAAACTTGCTGATAAAATCGTGTCCCACTATTCCATCGCAACTGAATTTAGAATCGTGGACGACTAAAACGTTGTGGCTTGCTTCCACCTGGTCGGTCTTGATTAATGCTCTGAAGCATCCAATCGGCTGTGTTGAGGCATTTCCCAAACCTCGCAATACTGTTGCAGTGCGGTTTAAATCAACATCTTTCATCTTCTTGAATATAGCTTCTTTAATTATGGTCACATCTGATCCTGTGTCCACCAGACAGTTGATGATAATCCCATTTATGATTACTGGCTTTGTTCGTGCACTATCAACGTGAATGCGCATGCTGTTTACTTTTTCCGGACACTTGCTTGAGATATGGCCCTCTTGATTACAGCTGAAACATTTGGTAGGAAGTGTACAATCCTTTCGTTTGTGTTCCCTCGAACCACAGTTGAAGCAGTGATCTGCTTTTACACCTTGTGTAATTTGCTTTGGTTTTGGTTGAATATTCGGCTTGTCAACAATATTCAGACTCTCGTAGATTTCGAATTCTTGCTTTAATTCCTTAAGAGTTTTACAACGGAGCATAGCACCCTTATACTCCTTTTTAATGTCGAGGCCGTTTACGATATGAGTTATCAAAGCAACTGTTTCAACTTCACCTAAGGCTGCTATTTTCTTCATTTGTAACAAATAGTCGTGTAGAGTTTCCTCCCTCTTCTTCTTCCTGTCTTGCAACTTTTTGTGAATAACGGCGCTATTATAGCTGCCTGAAAATTCTTCAATTAGTAACTCTTTGAGTTCAGTGTATCCACTGACACATTCAGATTCTAAGAAAAGTTCTGCTGATCCAATCATCTTACTTCTGGCTTGAACATATTTTTGTTTCTCCGAAAGTTCATATGCCTCGGCATTTTTCTCAAAAATTTCAAACCATTTTTTAATAGGAATTGATTTGCCATCACAGTCACTTACAACTTTTTCAAATTTTTCTGCAGCGATAATTACTTGCCCCTCTTGTTTAGATTTTGCCAACATGCTCTGGGTTAGAGTATTCATCATTTGTTCAAATTTCTCTTCGACTTTAGCACTAGCGTCTTTATTCTGCTTCTTTGCCTCTGCTTCTCCTACAGGCGCCAACTTTTGATCTTCTTCGTTCATTTTTTCTTTTCTGCTTTCGTCCTCGCTTTCGTTCTCTAGAATTGCTTGTATTTGGTCGGTGTTAAGTTTTTTATTTGTAGGTGGTGTACGTGTGAACATTCCGCGACAAGGCACTAACACCAGCAAACAACGACAATGTTCTAACGGCGCGACGGTAGTCGATTTTGCAGACGGCGCCACCGGTTAAAAGACAAATTTTGATTTTCGTTAGAAACGAATTTCACCACCTTTGCAATTTAATTGTTTTAAATTCCACAACAGCAAAACGACTTGAGTCTGTATGAGTTCAATCGATTTTTTCAACTTTCAATGCAGTAGACGTAGCCATAACTTTACAACTTTAAAGACTAAATCCACGCACACGACAATTTCAACTTTATCAGTTCTCTCTAGCAGCTTTCCCGACTTTTACCGACTTGTGTTCAAACAAAATCTGTACAACTGATTTTTCCAACTTTAAATGCAATAGATATAGCCACAACTTTACAACTTTTAAAGACTATACCCACGCACACAACAATGTCTTTTTTCTTTAAACAACTGCACCTTCATATAACCGATTTAGGACTGGACGAGCCCCCATGTAAGATTGTTTATTATTATTGTTTATTATTAATTTAATTATTAGTTTAATTCTAAATGCGGTAATTATATAAAGTATTCTTAGTTTGTGACCGAACGACTGCTGCTGAGAACTCGACTGACTGCAACGCTGACTTCCACTCCACTCCTGCCTTGCGATCGTTCCTTCGATGACTGATTGTCGATAACTTCGATTTCCGACAATCATGTTGCTGCTCAACAGCGCTGCCAACCGGGTTGTTGCCAGCCTTCAGCCTTACTCCATGTTACATGTATATATAAGACTTGATCTCGCCATGCGTCGCTGCAGCCTCAAATGACGAAATCATTGGTTGGTTGGATGGGAGGATGGGGTCTAATGTCTCGCCTGTGTCGTAATCTCGCGGGGAATGAGCGAAGATGCACCATCGTGGCTTGGAGCCCATAAATCAAGTGGACGGAGAACGGCCAAAGGGCCGGTGTTAACTCTTTAAGTCTTTCTCATTTAAGGCTGTCGCATTTGTGTGACCTACTACTATGCCCTAAAGAAAGGTTTATACGATCTATATATTCACAATGTGCATAACTAGGATCGTATCTGGTATAATGTGCTATGATCTTAGTAATCAGCGGATCAAAGGATCTACCATAGCTATGCTGTAATATTATTTTATAGAGTATTGCGATCTTCGGTCTTTAAAACCGACCATTGCTTCTTGTTGTAACTTATTCTTCCTCATCTTTTTTTTTAACCTTTTTTTTTGTGTCCGCTCACGAAATGGGCACAACATGAATTAATTTTTTTTTTCTGTTTCTGACTTTTTTCCGCTTGCCACTCGCAGTGGCCCACCGTTGGTTGTACAAATTTTGCCGCTCTATGTAGGTTTATAACTCGACTCGTCTGAGCTTTATTATTGTTACTACCACTGCCTTATTTTTTTCCGTTTTTCTGGCCGATGACGATCGTTTTGTGTGTGCGCTGCATACGATGCTGCTGCGATTATTGTTGTAACTGTTACCTAATCGTTTAATTGGCTTAAGTCGGCTTGATGATCTCCTGCCACCTCCCGTCCCCTTGATCATACGTAAGTCTTCTCGTTTTCGGCATTTATTTAATTTAATTTTTATGACAACTTTGTGCTTTGTAATGCATTTTAAACGCATCGCGGCGTCATCGATTCCCATAACGTTTGCCGATTTAGTGGAGCATGCCGAATCGTAATGTGGGAAGAGGAAGTGGAGCGAAAATACACCGTGGGATTGTGGACTTGGGCAGTACCCTGTAAAAACCACTTGACCGCCATTAAAACACATTTTTAACAGTTAGGATAGATTAGAACAGGAAAGGAAAGGAATTTAGATAGGATCAGATAGGATAGAAAAAAATAAATGTATTTTTTTATAAAAAACGTTATACAAAGTTTACTTTAATATTATTATATATGCACCAATATAATTTGTATTGCCAGTGTTAGTTAATTTAAAAGAACTGTATGCTAGGTTCTCCTCTTCTAAGCATCATCATCATCATATTCCATGATTAATTAAATTAATTTCTATATCGCTAACCTTTTTGGCCAATATACCCCGGCTTTCGCTACATTTTCGTATGACAAAACGGCCGCAAACAACCGAAAATGGTTTATTTATGTAGCGAAACCGGTATTTATAACTGCAATTGGGAGTGAAGAAGCGGCGGCGATGATGATGATGATTATGATATTAGTGCCAAAAATTATAATAGTGCGGCGGAGGGCAGTAACAAAAGCGGCTGATCATTTTGGGGCCCGGTGCCGAGCCACGCCCCTCCGCCCAGTCTTTGTCCGCCTTTGTGAGCGTTAACGGTTATTTCGGTTACGAAATGTGAACTTTTTTTTTTCTGTCCGGGTTTTATATTATTTTGTGCTTTGTCACTGCGAAGCTTTTTCCGTTTTTATTTTCATTGCTTGTTGGTTGGGCCGATTCGTTTGCTTGTTTTTTTTAACCACCCCTTCCTCCCCTTGTTTTTTGTGGAGTAATTCGCATAATTGGCCCATATTTCTTATAAATATGCATCAGAAATCGGAAATGTTTTTTTTTTCTTCTTTTTCGCCTGGTCGCTTCGCCTTTATTGTTATTGTTTTAAATGCGGAAGTAAGCTTACAGGCTGTTTCCATTTCGCTTTGGTTTCGTTTTCGTTTGCCGGTTGTCTCAGTTTTGGCCTGGCTTTTTGGGCTTATCAAGGTTGTTGTTGCGTAAAAGGAAGTGCAAATGGTTAGAAAGTTTAATGGCCAGGGAATGGGCCGAACTGCACTGGGAAAAAATCAAGTATTTCCTGCTTAAGACCTCTCGATGTGAAGAGGCAAAAGGAGAAAAAAAAAAACAAAAAAACAAAAAACCATGCATCATGGCTGCGATTTCTCTACACAGTCATTTCAAGTATTTAAGAAGCTATTCTTAATTGAAGACCCCACGAGTTTTAGCACTTCATTTCGCTGAAAGAAACTTACTTAGCCAATATATAAGTTTAACTAGTACATCTCAACGTCTTCGGGAGAAAAAGTTTAAAATGGATTAATTTATTAGTTCTTCGCATGGTGAAATGTTAGAAAACAGAGATTTCCCCTTTAAAATTTGGCAATCTTAACCAAATTTACTAAATTTACGAGTAAATATATTTGGTTGTTCAGATATTCAACGGTTTTGGTATTGTGCTATTTTTAAATGCTGCCTATCTGTTAAGAGTAAGATTAATGCCTGCCTGCTCTGCATGTATAGATTTATTTATTGTAATAAAGAAATTTATTACTGCTTTTAATTGGTATTCCGTTTATTTGAATAATGAACTGTATTATAGTTGCATTTCCTCAAGTATGAGCAGTAGCACTTGGCGTTCAGTAGTTAAGGTTTCTAATTATAGTTGATCTTTTGTTGGTCAACTATGAATGGATTGTGAGACCAGCCCCTGGATTTTGTCTTTGGGGCTTGGTAGATGGCTAGCTGGCTAGCTGGCTGGGATTGGATTGGTTTGGTTTGGATGGCCCATTACAGGCTGTGTCAATGCCAGCAGGAGGCAGGCTGAAGGCTGAAGGCAGAAGGCAGTGTTCAGTAGGCAGTTGTCTCGTCGCCGCTTTCCAACTGCGGGAGAGAGAAAGTATCTGACTGCTGCGACTGCGAGTGCGCGCAAAGATTTAAAAGTGGATCAGCGAAAGAAAAATAAACGTAACCAAGCAGCGTGTGGCATTGTTGGCCGTTGGATCGCGTGAGGCAGTCGCTGCCTCCTACGAAGATGCTGCCACTGCCACCCAGTGCACTGGGGAAAAAAATGAGTACAATATGTGTTTCGCCCTATTATAGCGAAAGTCTTATCATGCAGCCAAGAAGGTGTATTCCCAACATTGGTGCTATGCAACCAAACAACTCTTTCCCATTGTAATTACAGATAATTTCCCTAAATGCACTTCATAGAATCAACAATAATCAAAATCAATTTGATTTTTATACTAATCGTTAGAGGTTTTTTTTTTTTTTGTGGTGTGTCTTCTGTGTCTTGGTTCATGGAAAGAAAGCCCACGCGAGTCTGCGAATCCAAATGCTGATGGAGCTGCCTGCGGTGGTGCTGGTGGAGATGGGGTGCTCCTCTGCAGCGGCTGTTGCCACTCGTCATCCGCTTGCCTGTGCATAATCACTGTGCGCGCACATTTTCAATTGATTTTCCATGTGACGCAGCACAATTGGAGTCTTTTGAATATGGCGCTCACGTTCGGGCACGATCTGTGTGAAACCCGGCAAGAAATGCAGCGACAAATGCTGTCCAACTGGTTTCTTACACGCACATATGCAAGTGAACTGAACCCACAGCTGGGGCCAAAAGAATAGCGATTACAAATGGCACCCAAAAAAAAAAAAAAAATTTTGTATATATATCGTGTGACTTGTGCTTTAATGGAGGCTAAAAGGCAGCATTTTGTTTTGGATCTCTCTAGTATTTAATTTCTTAACTGGTTTACTAAGCACCGTCTCATTCTTGCAGCAAATATTAATTATTATTGCCTTAATGAAGACACAGTAGTTAGGAGACTCCGCTATTAATTTGACCCCATTTGTAGTTTCTTGGCTGTGTGTGGAGTGCCTGAAGTGCACCTTAAATTGTGTTTCATTATTATGATTTTAATGCCAGATTGTCTTGAGTGGAAGCATCGCATCGCATCGATGGCGAAGGCGACTAAAGTGGACTGACAACCAACCCATACCAGTCAGAAACTGGCAATCAGCAGCAACTTTGCAACTTGCAACTTGCGATTGCTGAACGCCATTGAACATTGGCAGTCAATTGCTGGTGCTGCTGCGAAAAAAAAAAAACTGGTGCAAATGAAACAAGTTATCTAATTGCAGTGCTCGCAGAAGTGTGGCAAGTGGCGAGTTGACTTTTGTTTTCTATTTGAAGCGGAGCGGACCATGCCTGGCTTGGCCTAGCCTCCAGCTCGCCACAACTCCGCCGGAGTAGTTGTCCACCTCCTCGTATCCATCGCGTCCATTTGCCAACGTGTTGTGCATACGAAATCGTTGGCTTGGCCAATCCAATACACACTCACTTACAAAACAGGCTCTGCATATTGGCCTCTTGGCGTTTTTAATCGCACCAAATTTCAATTTGAATTTCACTTTCTTTTTCGATACGCTCACTTGGGTTTTTGCCTTTCGAACTTTTGTTTGTTGTCTTTGGCTTTTTTTTTCCACTGCTGCTTCGCTATTGTATTTCATTTCGTTGCTTTTTGTTTTCAAATGCTGCAAGCAGCGACCATGAAAACTTTTCGGATAGAAAGGGCTTTCTAATGGCGCCCGCGGAGGGACTCCAAAAATGAAGATCCAGGGGAAAGGTGGTGCCGTTGTCGTTGCTCCAGGTGGGTGGGTGGTGGTGGTGAGAGGAGCCTCGATGGATGAATGGGATTGGGAGGATTTGGAGGATTGAAGGAGGTGTATAGTAGGCCGACACGACATGGCGTGACATCTGGCTGCGAGACGAATATTGAACCATTGAATTGCAACTTTGAGTTAACCGTGTCAAGAGAGAGTAAACATAATTGATATGCATCCATTAGGCAGTAAATAATCTTGATTGTGCGACGTTTGAAAATTTATGACCAATCGAGCGATCGAGCTGGTGGATTAAGGAAAGGATCGGAGAATGTGCTGTGCACAGTCCGTAGATGATTGGGAATAAATTACAATTGTGCTTTCCCAACATAAAGTCATGATACTACTTTGCCAAGCAAATTAACATCTGACAGCAGAAAGCCCACAGAATAACGTGCCAAAAAGTAGAGCACCAAACAAACATCTTTCAATTACCATTCGGGAGTTTAGAGAAACAGGTTTCGTTTTCACTTTTATTTCGGCAATGAGAACTGTGATACAAAGTATTTATTAAGTAGGCGTAAAATAGCCATTATATAAAAAGTAAAATCAATATTAAGTGTTAGTATCTGAATTAATACAAACAATGAACTATAATCTTATGATTTATGAACTGATAAGATGTGTAAGTTAAAGTCAAATAAATGAAATGCTAAAATAATGTATACATTTCACTGGCTTGTTACTAATATAGGTTGTGACTTTCCACAGCAACACTTCCCCATACCAAATGCACACATTTGTGCCAGCAAACAGCAAATCCATCTTTACCCGCAAGCCGCTAAAAACTGTGGCACGCTTCGCTGGCTGAACAAATTTGTTTTCAAATTTCGTTGAACGCTTTGTTTTGAAAAGTGTTTCCGATGTGCGTTTGTCTTTTGTTACACCTGTCCATGGGGTAATCACTCACAAATTCGGTGAAATTATTTACCATGCGACCCACTCGGCGGCGGCTTAACATTGGTGTTTCGAGTGGGTGCGTGGGTGTTTTGAAGTCGGCGGGTAAAAGTTTCATAACTTAACCCAAGCTACCGAACCGAACACCTTTAACCCGCGATGATGATGATGATGATGACTGTGATGAGCAGCCCCACTTGGGGATGCTATTTATTTGCAAACAAAAGTTGACATTGAGTTCGCTGTCAGAGTCTTTCGTTTTGGAGTTTTGTAATTCAAGCAGTTTAGTTTATACTTGTGCTTCACACACAACGATCATTCAAGTACACGCGTTACGTTGCCTTTTCAACCATTTCTCATTTCGGTGACTCATTTTCGTCGTCTTCTGTAATTTTGTGTGCCGTTTCCATTAAATAACCATTTGCATAATTAAAGAGCAATAAGAGTGCTGAGTCCTAAACACGAATTGCACAATTAAAATGCAATCAAAGCTGTGTTAATGTAGTCGGCAAAAATAAAAAATAAAAAAACAAAAAAAGCAAAAAAAAAATATATATATATAAAGAAACATAACCAAAAACAAAACAAGGCGCAGACAAAAGCAAAATTATTAAAAAAAAAAAATTTACAAAATTTATTAAAAAGTGAAAGTTTTTAGTCGGCGTCACCGCTTGCACAAAATTACCAGAGGGAAAAAAGAAATGCAAAAACAATCAACAAGTCTGCGAAACAAAGCAAAACAAATCGCCCAGAGCCCCCCAGCTACCGCTTCGTGTTCATAGCGTCAGAGAGGAGTCCGAACCGCTGGCCATCGGAGAGATTAGGTTCCACATTCCCACTGCCACTGTATCGCTGTATCGCCGAGCGGTGCACCCAGTTCGTTTGCAAGCCGTGGCGCCCTTTGCTGCGGCACAATGTTGTAAGCAACGGCCCAGTCACGGCTACCAATTCGAGAAACGGTGGCGCGGGTGTGGCTCGCAAGAATTTCAAACCGCACCACCCGCACCACCTGCACCACCAGCACCATCTGAACCACCCACATCAACCGCCGCATCATCCGCATCATCAGCGCCATCCGCAGCAACAGCAGCTCCAATATCGTTCCTATTATGCTTACCTGCTGCAGCCGTCGCAGATCGGTTTCGCCACACCGCAGCATGCTCCTCTCAGCTGGAGGAGCACATGTCCCAGACGGCAAGCAAGCAATGCTACCTCATCACGTAGTAGTAAGTGGTTCCCGCAGCACCAGTGACTTTTTTGCACACTTGGTTGGGGTATTCATTCCACAATATCTTCAGAACCTTGATCCTTTATACAATAGTCCTTTATACAAGACTACTTGTAGCCTAATATGAAAGAGTATGGCTTGGTGATAAAAAAAGAAATCAAAAAGTTAACAATTAGTTATGTGTACCTAAATCCTAAGTACGAGTACCTTTGAACCAACATCACTTCGGCACTTCAGCGGTTTATGCAAAAAGCGAATAACCACCTGACTTGAACTGGTGGTGCCGCTTTTGCGCTGGGGCAACCCAAAGGCGGAAGCAATTTGATTGCTTGTGCATGTCACTTTCACCGCTTGCAATCTGCACCCAGTGGACGGACGGCATGGGGATTTCTACGGGGAGTAGATAAGTGGTTGTGGGAGAACGTGGATGGAGCCAGTGCAGCAATGAGTGTGTCAGTGGGGTAGCCGATACGGAGTGCTAGTGTGTGCGGGTGCTAGTTTCATAATAATCTCTTGACACTTGGCATTTTCACTCGCGCAACTTACTAACCGCACATCCGCTTCTCTTTTTATGTTTTATCTTTGCAGTTACCGTGAATCCACCGCCCCAGAGGCCCTGGCTGCCACTGGCCAAGCCCAACAAAACGCGACCAGCCTGTAAGTTGTAATTAAAGCCTAATGGCCGACAAGAATTTTCTATTAGCCAGCAAAATTGCAGTTGCCCTAGATAGCTAAACAAGACGCTTTTCCATCGACAAGTCTTTTAGCAGTAATAAGTATTTGAGAGTAATTTAAGCAGATTGTTTATTAAATTAATAATGCTCTTAAAATTAAAAAATAACTTCTGCAAAAGCGATACCTCCGCCAATTAAGTTGTTGCCTTTCAAATTTTACGCTTAAGAATGCACTGGTTTCATAGAAAGCATTAATTAATACTTTTCCACACCCGTAGGCATTTTTACGGTCATGTGCTATAATGTGCTCTGCGACAAGTACGCGACGCGACAAATGTACGGATACTGTCCGTCGTGGGCGCTATGCTGGGAGTACCGAAAAAAGTCGATTATCGACGAGATACGGCACTATGCAGCGGACATTATCAGTCTGCAGGAGATCGAAACGGAGCAATTCTATCACTTCTTCCTGCCGGAACTCAAGAACGATGGGTACGAGGGAATCTTCTCACCGAAGTCGCGTGCTAAGACTATGTCCGAGCTGGAGAGGAAGTACGTCGATGGCTGTGCGATATTCTTCAGGGCGTCCAAGTGAGTACACATGTCAATCCCTATTTCAATGATAAACTTATGCAGCGATCTTAATAAACAGGTTTACGCTGATCAAGGAATCATTGATCGAGTTCAATCAGCTGGCAATGGCCAATGCCGAGGGCTCCGACAACATGCTGAACCGCGTAATGCCTAAGGATAACATCGGTCTGGCCGCACTGCTCAAGGTGAAGGAGAACGCATGGGAGCCGATGTCCGAGGTGACGCAGATCTCGCAGCCGCTGCTCGTCTGCACGGCGCACATACACTGGGACCCTGAGTTCTGCGACGTCAAGCTCATCCAGACGATGATGCTTAGCAATGAGTTGAAGACGATCATCGACGAGGCGAGCCACAGTTTCCGACCTGGTCACAAGAACGACTCCAATGCTGTCCAGCTGCTGCTGTGCGGTGACTTCAACTCGCTACCCGATTCAGGCGTTGTGGAGTTTCTCGGCAAGGGCCGCGTTTCCATGGATCATTTGGACTTCAAGGACATGGGCTACAAGTCCTGCCTGCAGCGGCTGCTCTCGAACGACACCAACGAGTTTACGCACTCGTTCAAGCTAGCCTCCGCCTACAACGAGGACATAATGCCGCACACCAACTATACGTTCGATTTTAAGGGCATCATCGACTACATTTTCTACACGAAGACGGGCATGGTGCCGCTGGGCCTGCTGGGTCCTGTCTCCAATGATTGGCTGCGCGAGAATAAGGTTGTTGGATGCCCACATCCGCATATACCCTCTGATCACTTCCCACTGCTGGTCGAGCTAGAGCTGATGCATACGGCTAGCCAACAGGCGCCTCCTAACGGGCTGATCAATCGCCGGTAGCAATAGAATAGACGCGGCAGACCCACCACCAGCAACAGCACCACAACCAGTACCACCCTGATGACGACGACGACGGCGACGGCGGCCACGCGCACGTCGGCTGCCAGCGGGGGAGGAAGCGGGAGTGGGACTGGGAGCGGGAGTGGCGGAGTAGCTGCAAGTGGAAGTGGAGGCGGTGCACTCATGATCCCGGGCGGATATAGGGGTCGGAGCTGCAGCAATAGCGGATGCCATCGTCTGACGGCTGCTCTCGGAGTGGCAAGAAAAGCAGTGAATCCTCCCCCGCCGCCGCCGGCGGATAAGCAGCAAACCGCCGCTCCCCATCCCGCTCCCAACTGACGTGGCGATCTGCTCGCATCAAAATTCAGTTTAAGTTAGATACGACAAACTTTGATTTCTAATCCGGTCCCTCAGCTCTTGTACCCACCATCCCCCCAAGAACCCTAAGTTATAAGCTGACGACGTTGTGGAGGTCCCGCCGCTTTGTGCGCTGGATCGCAAAGTGTGCTCACCAATGCAACACATTAACTAAGATCGTAATCGTAATAGGAAGGAATATAATTTACTTGCTGCACACCTCTTACGCGCTTCTCGTTTTGATTTATGAACTGCACGTTTTCACCATCGAATAAATCCATTATATACAATATGCACATGTCAGCAGTTAAATTCTTAAATTCATCTATCCACATTGTAAATCTAAGCCGATTTCGTTTAGCCACATTTTTAGCAGCCGTTCGTAAAAAGTTCCCCGAAACCAATTATGCATTAAGTGAAAAGTAAATTACATTGTGTAAAAAGTAAAAGAAAAAAGATATCTAAGTAAAAAGAACATATGCAAATTTATCTGATCAACCCGTTTTCCAAATTGAGTCTGTCAGGGTTAAAAAAAACTACAGAGTTACCACATACAACTAATGTGTAAAAAAACTATTTTGGCCAGGCAAGTAAATGCTCCATATGTGCAAAGTAAAATAGATCTAGTTGATAATGCAGCCGCAGATTCATGTAATGTATAACATTAGAAAGCTTAAAAAAAAAAAAAAAATGGTCGTCTGACTATAATTTGAGTGCATTGGGATAGGTCGTTTTGTGTGGATTGGAATCGGTCAAATATTATGGTGGCGGAACTTTTTACAATAAGATTCTTCTTAACAATCATGCAAAGTGAAGAAAACTGTCAATGTATTCATTTCCGCTACTCCGATTCTGAAGGATAAGAAATACACCCACCCTATTGTGCATATTTAGACCTAAAAAGATCTTACAAAAATAAACTATGTGTACATACATGCGTGCAGCAAAAATACAAAGTAAATGTCGAAGGAGAAGTATTTTTAAGTATTGAACGAAGATCCGTCATCTATGGAAACGTTTCAGCACACAGAAAATCTTCATGTCCGGCTGCCCTCATTGAAAACTCAAAAAAAGGTTGAGTGTATCAGGATAATAAAGTTTGTAAACTGATGGCATAAACGAGGCGCAAATCGGCAAGCGATCTTCAATCACCGAAACCCCTCATCAAAATAAATAAAATCAACAGAAAATCAAATGTACATATATACATTTTTTAATTAGTTGTAATCAGGTACTGGTTATGGTCGGAAATGCCTCTCCGATGGCATTATTCTCTTTCAAGCGCTTGACAATTGGATTCCAAATCTTTGGGAAGGTATCCTTCAAAATCGTCACATTACCGACGATGTACAGGGCCCAGCGGGCTCGAGAAAGAGCCACGCACACTCGATTTGCTTGGCGAAGGAAGCCAATTCGGCCGGATATATTGCTGCGCACCAGCGAGAGCAGCACTATATTGGCCTCAAGGCCTTGGAAACTATCCACACTGGCCACTTGCACAGTCGAGCGATAGTTTTGGGGAAGCTGCAGCAGGAGAGAGAATTAAAAAAATCAAATAATATACAATTGGGTATTGCTTACATACCGCGTTCTTGATACACTCTATTTGGCCATTGTAAGGGGATAATATCACAATATCGCTGTGCTTATATTGGGCCTTCTGGATTAGGAACTCAGTTAATTTAGCCAACACTCCAGCTTCATAAAGATTCCCAATGGACATATCAGACATGCAGTGCTCAGGTTGGTTGTGCTGAACGAAGTACAAGTTCTTAGACATCAGGCGGATGTCCTCGTATTCCTTCACTGACTCCGAACAGAGCAGCTCGTCATAAATGCTGGGCACAAGGAGTTCAGAAATACAGGATCGCATGCGGTACTGCAGATTGAGCCGTGAAAATGGCAGCCCCGCCACAATGAGTCGTTCAAAGAGCGAGATCTGTGGTACCTTCCTGCTGCCACTGAAAGGTTGCAGCTGCTTGTGATCGCCGACGAGGATCACGTGCTCTGTGTGCGGCGTTAGGCATGCCACGATGTGTGCCTCCTGGATCTCGGCTGCCTCCTCAAAGAGGACGCACTTTGATTGTAGCAACCTGAACAGAAAGTTATGGCGAGCCGCGCACGTGGTGGTCATGGCCAACAGGTCCTTCTCCCTTGCTAGAAAGAACTGGAAAACCATGCGCAGTGTTTCGATACGCTCGGCAACCTGATTTAGCTTCTCCTGAGCCGCCAGAGTGTCCTGGTAGCTTTCCTCGCTGCCATCAAAGTTTGCGTACAGGCCTTGTAGGTTCCGGAATTTTTCCTTGTACTCACAATTGACTAGCCACCAAATTCGCTTCAGGCGCGGTGGAACCAATTCTGGCTTGATCGTGGTACTCAAATTAAACTTTGATATTTGCGGATCTCGCGACTGATTACCAAAGCGAAGAATTTCTTGGGTGTACCGCGAAATTTTTACCAGGAATTTGTCCAGCGAATTGTTGGTATAGGTCAGCACAATGATGGGTCCCGTGCCCAGGGCTTTAGCATTCTGTATCAAACTGTTAACCAACTGCACTGAAAGGTGTGTTTTTCCGGTGCCTGGAGGTCCTTGAATGATGCTAAACTCCCTGCATAAAGCTTCCTTGAATGCAGTTTTCTGACTCTCATTTAAGTGCAGATCTTCCGGTAGTTTGTCCAGCGTGAAGGGCTTCATATTGAAACTAAGCTTAACTCCTGGTTTCATGTAAGCTGGCGGCGGTATCTCCATCTACATAGTTGAGAATGTATAATCTATTTTAGTTGTTCTCTTACACATTAACTTACCTGGCCGTCTACAATATAGCGACCCATGGGAAACTTCTCTGTGCTGCAGGTGCTCAGGTAATTGTGAACTCTGAGATAAGGCTCGAAAAACACGGGCGCCTGGAACATGATCAGTGGTCGGTTGTAGGCGTTTCCAATATTATACTGCTTGACAATCTGCACACTTAGCTGCGGATGTATGGAAATATTATGAACATTAATCTTTATAATGATTAACACATATCTTACGCAATCCTCCTTTAGTTTTTCTGGCTCAGTGTAGCCAACGGAAGCCAGAATTAAATCATCAAAGGCCAGACTCGTGGTAAGACAGAGCAGAGTCCCAGATTTGATAGAATTCAGCCAAGTCTTATAGGCATTCTTGGATTCTTTAGTAAATTGAACCTTCAAAAAAACAAGGCTATGACGCTGAGCGTTGGCAAACTGTGGATTTAAAGTCAGATGCACATCGGACCACAGAAGGCCCTGTTGCTTCAACTCATCGACATCCGTTCCGCTGCGCAGCTGTTGCACAAACTCAACTAGTGGTGCTAAAAAATCTTCCCTTAGTAAATTTCGCAGTGCATTCACATATTTGACTACTTTGTCGGACACCAAGCCCTCATCCTCTTCTTCATTGGGAGCCTTAGTTGCATCTTTGCCCAGTAACGTCTCCAGCGTTGGATAAATTAGGCCCTTGACGTTATGTGAAAAGTTACCGGTGAATGCTTCAAGACCATCAATCATGTCGCTTTTAAAGGAAGGTGCCAATTTCTTATAAAGTTCCACCAATTCGTAGCCCTGGTGACTAAGGAGGCCATGCTTATGGGCTCGTAGAAGCATCCACTTACTATGGCTTAATATCAGTGCCGACTCCGCATCGCATTTTGCCACAGCGGCTTTGGCCTGCAAAAGATTCTTGATCTTGTCCAGAAGCGCCGTCTGCCGGCTGAATGCGGACAGAAAGACTTCATCGAATCCGCCCAATTCGAGTTCACAGAGCGACCACAGGACATCCACGAACAGGCCAACTCGTTTCACATTGTCAGTGGCCAACACTTGATTCTCGAAGAGATCTCGCTTATCGGACAAAAAGTATAAGAACATGTCGATGGCTGGCATTTTTAAGGCATTTGTTAACTCGGTCAGGGAGAACCGTGTATGTTGCATCACGTACTCCCCCACTGAAATCAAAAAGCTTGATAGTACCAATATTATGGCTGCTTAACCATAAGGTGGTATTTACCCTCAGATGGGGGGCATTTACGCTCAGATGGGGGGCATTCGATGTACTCCTCATTCTTCTGCAGCTCCAGGGACTTCAAGGACTTCTCCAGGCCCTGCAACAGTTTGTTCTCATCCTGGTCAAACCAATCGTCATCTGAACTTGACATGGGGCTTCGTTTTGATTTCTTGGAAATAAATAAATATTTGATTTCGTGGAAATAGCAAATGAAATAGAGGTGGAGAAACATAGATGGATCGAAATATCACAAACATCGATGTTTTTCAAGGAATCATCGACGTTTCTCCACCTCTAAAATGAAATTTCAAAAATTAAAGTGCGCAATTTACAGTGAACATTTCTTATGTGGACCTAAGGTATTTAAAAATAATTAATTAGCCTTAGCATAAATGCAAAACACAAATATGCACCTTATATTTAAATATGTCTTTAAATATTGAGCAATATACAATTGCAGTTTACTCGCATCTATAAACTGTAATTAGTTAAGTATTTTTAAATATAAGGTGGTACATGCCAATGAATTTCTACTGCATTGGCAGAAATCTGTGATTGTTCTGTGACGCTTCAAATCGCATCCGACCTGGTCACACTGCGCCTGGAACGGAATGGAATGGCTGTGGTGTTATTTCGCAAAATTGTTTACGATAGCGCGCTTGAGATTTCTTTTGCACTCTTATTATTGCAATCAACAACAATTACAATAGTACAGGCACATATCTAGGCTAGTAAGCAGAGTAAGTTCAGTCAGTCCAAACCAAGTTGTTTACATTTATATCAGCCCGCGCTTTTTGCCTCGCGTAGAACAAAACCAAATGGAGCGGAGTCGCAGAGGAAGGATTCGGCGGATGCCTTCGCCCGGATCTGAAAGCGATGGCTCAACGGCAGAACCCACTCGCAAGAGGAGCAAACAGCAGTTCGTGGCGGAGGCGGAGCCGGATTTTGTCGAAGAAGAGACAGAGAAATATGCGAACGCGTCTACTTCGCAGACGGCAAGGTCTCGGAACAAGCAGGCGCGCCAAACAACTTTAAACATGTCCCAGCGCTCCGTGAACTTTAATCTGACGGTAGCACTGAGAGATAAACCATTTAGACCCAGTTTATCTAACCCATATTATCCATAGTCAGAGCTATCGATACCGAACGCCTTCGATCGCTGCGGCAAAGTAATTTCCATGCGTCTCACGAACTTCATGTGCCACTCCAATCTGTTTATTGAGTTTGGGCCCAATATTAACTTCCTGGTTGGCAATAATGGCAGTGGCAAGAGCGCTGTAATCACGGCACTGGCTTTGGGTCTGACCAGCAGCGCTAGGGCAACCAACAGGGCCAGCAGTATACAGAGTAGGTAGGAGAAAGGGCAATACAAATCAGGCAATTATGATATATGCATTTCAGAGTTAATCAAGAACGGCGAAGTTAGTGCCACCATCTCCATAACACTGTCCAATTCGGGATTGCGGCCCTTCAAAGCGGACATCTTCGGGCCCCACCTTACCGTGGTGCGTCAAATACGCCACTCCTCCTCGACGTACGATCTTCAGGACGCTCGAGGTAAAAGCGTCTCGAAGAAAGTGTCCGATATTAGGCGCATGCTGCTCTGCTTCGGCATCAATGTGGAGAATCCGATTTTTGTGCTGAATCAGGAGGCGGCGAGGGAGTTTCTAAAAGAGTAAGAAGATTTGCAATAGCCTTCAGACATGCCTCTTAAGCATGTTTTATTGTTTACAGATTGGAGCCAGCATCGAATTACAAACTGTTGATGAAAGCAACTCAACTGGATGTTTGCACCAGCAGTCTAACTGAGTGCCATGCCCTGCGACGTCATTTCACCCAAGAACTGGAACAATTGGAAAAGGTGGAAATAGTTTAACATTTAATATTTCCTGTCTCTACATATGTTTTTTGTTGTTTTAATTTAACAGAAAAAAGAAATGATGATAAAGCACATTGCCGCGGAGGAGGAAAAGCTGTCGATTCTTGAGGATAAGGAAATGGTCAAGGTAGGAAATTTAACTTCTTGTAATCACGGTAACACCTAACATCGCTATACTTAATCAGGAAAACCTACAGCAGTGCAAAACAAAGCTGGCATGGATGGCCGTGACTAGTTACCAAAATGAGCTCAATAATCTAGAGCATTCAATTAAACTGATTGAAAACAAGAAGGCCAGTCTGGAGCAGACAACATCCAAAAAGGAGAGTACGCAAGCCACCATGAACCAAAAATTGAAGTAAGATTACTAAATAATACAATAATCATATACAATCATTTTATTTTGTCATCAGAGAGTTTGAGGCTTCTAAAAATCAAATATTAGCAACCCAAAAGTTCCAGGATGAAAGGCTTAAAACCGCTAAGAAAGCAGTACAGGATCTGCTTCTAGAAGCCAGCCAAGTCAAAGCCAAGATAGGGAACGCAGAACGGCGCATGCGAGAGGATCAGCGTTCGTATGATGAATGTGAAAAGCTGATAGGAAACTATCATGCCGACTTTAATCGGGTTAATGAGCAGCGGGAAGAAAACGCTAACAAGATTGAGATGTTAAAGAAACAAGTAGTCAAAAGCGAGGAGATCATCGCCCAGTTGCGAGCAGAGCAGCAGGAGATTAAACGAGATATAACCTCAGTCCAGGAAAGGTTGGACGCTGTAAAAAATGGAAGAATACAGCTGCATAAATCAAAGCGTGAGTGGATATCTTCTTTCTAATAGAATCTATTATATATTTTTCAATTTCTACAGAAAACATCAGTTGGGAGATAGAAGCTCTGTCCCGTAACAAGTCCAACAAACTGTCCGTGTACGGTGAGCAAACAATACAGGTTGTTCATGCACTGCGAACTCAGTATGCCGGCTCCAATATGCATAGAATGCCTCGCGGCCCGCTGGGCCAGTATATCAGTGCGCCCAATCCAAAGTACCGCGACCTCATCGAGAACCAGCTCATGCACTGCCTGCGTTCCTTTATCGTTGGCTCAGACCGCGAGCGCCAGTCGCTGCGGGCGTTGCTGCAAAACAAGTTCCAAGGTGGCAATATGCCCACTATTATAACCAGTCCGTTTACGGATCGGGTTTACGACGTGTCTAGGAATAAGGTGCAACCCACTACTCCAAATACCACAGTTCTAATCGATGAAATCAGGTAAATACATTTGCAATTGATGTATGCAATTCATTTCACTATAAATATTCTAAATATTCGAAACATTCAGCTGCGATGATCCTGTGGTAATGAACTACCTTATTGATATTCTGCGTATCGAAACGGTTCTTGTGACGGAGTCCAAGGAAATTGCCGAATTTCTCACCTCCGACACTGAGAATGTGCCGCCCAATCTAACGCGTGTGCTAGTGCCAAACCTGGGACTGGAGTACATACCATCTCCCAACTATGCCGTCTACTCGACTAGAATAACACCCGCCCGCTATATTCAGAAAAACGTTGATGATCGGATACGACAGCTTCAAATGGAGCAAAGCGATCTTCAGGAAAAGGAGCCTTCTTTAGAAATAGACTACATGCAACACAAAAAGGTACTGGAAAACACCCAAAAAGTGATTTCGCAGAAGAGTACTATGATTGGTCAGCATCAATCAAGGAATCAGAAGGCGATGCAGAAGATAATGGAGCTGCAAAATTTTGACTATCAAGAGCTACCGGAGTATGATCGTTTGGTAATGACTATTTCTCACATATCCTTTTATTAGTTATTTATTTTATTGCTTTTGTAGAAATCTCATTTAGCTGATAGCGGCGAGAAAATTGAGAAATGTAGGCTAGAACGGGAAATGCTGCAGGAAAAACTTCTTAGCATCCAACATCGCCAGACAGAACTTGAGTCAACTGAAGCCGAAGAGAGGCGAGCCCTTGAAGGTATTAACAAAAAGCTTACCGCACTGGACACCGAAGCTGGCGAAGTCGAAAGCAAGATGCGAAGCCTGGACCTCCACTATGAAGAAAACACACGTAGATTCCAGAAAACGTTGCAGTTGGAGAGGAAAATGCTTGGCGAGAAGGAAACCGTGCTAAGCGAATTGGAAAAGGCTCGCACCGAGGCCGAGAAATTGGGAGAGTTCATAGCGACGACGCAAACGGAGGAGAAAATACGCGAGGCAATCAGTCGCTACAAATCAAAGATCAAACAGGTGGAGGAGCTGAACTACAATCCTGAAGAGCTGGAGAGAGGGCTGGCGGAATTGCGAGACGAATTGGAACTTCAATCTCGGCACCTGGCCGTGGTTGACTCCGTGGTCAAGAAGCTGCGCATGGCCTACCATCAGCGAGCTCAACTTTTCCAGCGATCGCGACACCATTACTTCACAAT
Organism: Drosophila melanogaster; assembly: GCF_000001215.4. Classification (NCBI taxonomy): domain Eukaryota; kingdom Metazoa; phylum Arthropoda; class Insecta; order Diptera; family Drosophilidae; genus Drosophila; species Drosophila melanogaster. The sequence continues at coordinate 24,189,722 of NT_033777.3, read as the reverse complement.
GGTTCAGTTTCAGTTTGAGGTATATATTGGGTTGTTGGAAACCTATTACATTCTTACCAATGCTTTTATTTACTTTTCACAGCAAGCTCTTGCTATGCGACAATTTAAAGTTAGTTTCGAGACCAGTGACAAGGAGAAGACGTGGAAGATTAACGTATTTCCGCCCAGTGGGAATGAGACTTCCAATACCAGGAGTTTATCGGGCGGTGAACGATCGTTCACGACAGTTTCCTTGCTGAAAGGACTTTGGAGCACTTCAGATCATCCGTTCTACTTTTTGGACGAATACGATGTGTTTACAGTGAGTTCGTTTTATATTCGCCACTTCTTTGAGTATACCGAGACAATGTACCTTCTTTCAGGATGAAGTGAACCGGAAGTTTATTACGGAAATTCTAATCGGCGAGGGTTTGGAGTGGTTATCGCGTCAGTATTGTTTTCTGACGCCCCAGGATACGAAGGTCGAGGCTAGCAATCTGATCACTGTGCACAAGTATGAAAACTAATTAGTCGAAATTGAGCACCACATTAATTGCATTCAATTTATTTGCAGACTTGAGGCTCCTGAACGGTAACATTTTAAAATAGTGTATTAACTTAAAAGTTGCGGGCGACGAAGCATCAACACAAACTGTATTTATCAGAGTTAATGAAAACCAGATTTATATTGACGAATTAAATTTTAAGTTATGTGATGTTTGTTTTTCGAATAAAATATTGTTCAATATTTATATTGAAATTATTTGAATTTTGAAAGGATTTCAAACGCGCCCTCAAATATTTAATATCCGAAATATTAAGGGTGTTCCTTTGTGTGGCAGCATTGCTAAGTGCAGGGTGGCAACCCTTGCGAATCATATGTTGGCTGCATGTTTAAGCTGCGTAAAGTGGTATGATTTCATTGTTAAAAAAGTGATTTGTCTTAACTTAGGTTCCCAATGTTTTTGAAACCCATTTTTATTCAGGTTTTAAGTCTGACAGACTTGGTTAAAGATATATTTCTCTATTGAACTGAACTCATCAAGCAGTCTGACCGTGCAGCGCCTCTCAGCTGTAAGTAACCTCAACGCGGCGGCGACCGGATTTGTCTTATTTGTTTGTTGAAATTGTTAAAGCTATTAAATTTGCAAAATGAGCCGCAACTACAAGGAAGATCAGACCAACGAGGTCGAGGCGTTGGACTCCATATACTGTGGCGATATGGAGAGTAAGTACCACGGCACTTCCTTGAAATCCATATCCAATAATTGCTTCTGTTCAGTTCTCGCCACGGAGCCGCACCACAAATTCCAGATTCCAATTGCCACGGAGGAGTACAGTTCGGAGGAGCCCGAGAAAGGTCTTGCCTGCAAACTGGTCTTCACATTCACAGCTACCTATCCGGATGGAGCACCCGTGGTGGAAATCGAGGAGCCAGAAAACTTTGAGGACATGTTTGAAACGCGCCTCCTGGAACACCTGCAAAAGACAATTGAGGAGAACCTGGGCATGGAGATGATCTTTTCGCTGGTAAGCAGCGCCCAGGAGTGGCTGAACGAGCGGTGGGATGAACACAAGTTCCACCAGGAGGAACTGCGAGAGCAGAAGCTGCGGGAAATCGAAGAGGAGGAACGCAAGAAGTTTGAGGGCACCCGTGTGACGGTGGAGTCCTTCCTCAAATGGAAGCTCGAATTCGAGGAGAGCACCGGCATTGCCGCCAAGCGGGAGAAGAACAATGTGTCCAAGAAGCAGACCGGACGCGAACTCTTTATGTGCGACAACACGCTCAACGATTCGGATATCAAGTTCCTCCTGGAGGCGGGTGAAAACATTGAAAATGTCAAAATCGATGAGACGCTGTTCCAGGATATTGGCGAATTGGATTTGGATGACGATGATGATGAGGATTGGGTGCCCGGGGCGGACGACGACGACGATTAAGCTACAAACTGTGTCAAACTACTCAAAGGCAAATTCGTGTATTTTATATAACATTAAATGCCAACTTCTTTATTAATCTAAGTTGTTTGGGCTTTGCATGCTCATTTCGGAAAGACGGAAACTGGTCTCCGCTTTAATGTCATCCAGGTCGAAGAACTCCTCATCGCTCTCCTCCTGCTTTTTCTTCTCTTCCACCTGGCTTTTCTTAACCACTGGCAGTTTCTTGTTGGGAAAATTTAGGTTGGACCAAGAGCCGGGCTCCAGCTTGGGCAGTTTAATCTCCACTTTGGTGCCATACATATGCGCGCTTGCATTGCTCACATTCACAATCTGCAAGGGGATACGATTAGTCTGTTTACCATGAAATTCAGTTGGACTTGGGACTTACTCCGCGCAATTCCAGGTCCAGGTCAAACCTGGCGTTGTCCTGCTCGGGAAATACCAGGTTGACGTGCAGCCTGATGGGGTTCAGCTCTATCACGCTCTGACTGTAATCGTATTTTTTAGCATAAATGGCCATCACCACATTGGTGGCCGTCTGGTGCCAGTCGTAGCGACATTGCACAACCTTTTTGTCGTCGTTCTATAATAGGGGAGTTTTTAAAAATTCTTCTTGTGTGTTCCAAGTCTCTTTGCTTTTTAGGGCACTCACCTCCTTGACCCATTTGTGCTCACCGTAGGTACAGCCCTTTTGCGCCATAAACTGGGAAAAGTCCGAGGTTCGTTTCTGGCAGCAGGACCAGAATTTCATGCCCTCGTGAAAGATTGGCACGCCCGGATGGTAGGTGCACTCGCCAAAGTCGCTGCTGTTACCCGTAAAGGAGTAGGTGCAGCCGTTATTCTTGCAAGTGGTTCCCACCTCAATGGCGTCGCTGGACTTTTGAGCAGCCGGCGTTTTGACTGCAAAAACCATGTCTTTCAGGGCAGGAGCCACGGTGGGCTGTATAACGGTTAGCGGCGAATCAATGGGCGGACGCGGCAGGGCTTCCCGGATGGGTGCCCGCACCTCAATTACCTCATCCTTGTCGGACTCATCTTTAACAGGTTTCTCCGGCTCTGGTGGCTTCACATTCGAGTGCTTTGCCAAGGTGCAGCCCTTGATGTTGAGGAACTCGGTGAAGTCGACCGACTTCTTGTTGCAGCAGGACCAACCCTTATAGGCGTCGTGGAAGAAAGGTTCACCCGGATGGTGCCGACAAGATTCTGGGCGGGATTACGGGGGGTTAAGCACTCAGCAGGAATGTGCATTGCCGGCTGCTTACCATCATTGTTGGTCTGCGGATCGAAGAGTTGGCCACAGCCTCTGTTATAGCATTGTTCCATGATTATTAAGTTTCGGTTGAACTAATTATGTATGTTTTGGTTTAACTAAATGTGTACAAATTTCGCTTAAAATCGAGAATATTCCTCTATAAGCAGATGTGTTCCATACGTTTTTACCATCAGCAGGGGCACCGATATCATGGCGTTAGTGAGTGATGGTCACACTGCGGGGGCTAGCGCGAAAATTCAAAATGATTGTTAACCTTATTTTCATTTTAAATTGTGCGTAATAATAGTATTAGTATACTATTCCAATTGAACTTATTTGCATTTGTAACTCTTCGAACTTTTTCCTGGTTAAATATGTGTTCGTTGAAAAATGAGTGCACTTCTTATAGTATAAACGTAACCAGTGATTTAAATACCTTGAAACATGTGACAAATGGCTGCTTTTTTGCCCACCGATCATCGCTGGTGGCTTTGGAAAGGCCAACAGTCGCGAATGGAGAGCAATTAAAAGTGATAGTAAATTTGGAATTATGTTAATTGCTGCCACTGTTTGGCCGGTCAATGCGGTCTTTATAGAATTTGCTAATTGCAAGACGGAATTGAACTGAAAACCATTATTTGCAAATCACCTGAAGGTCAGCAACCGACTGTGTTTGGGCTACGTGATATTCGAACGGAACTGCCAAGCGACATTTTCAAATTAGATCAAAGAATGGGCGGGATACTGGAGTGCTGGTCTCTGGCGGCTTCTAACTGGTTCCCGGAGGCCTCGGGTAATGTCTCCGCCTTGCATGATTGTTTATTTGTCGCACTCAGTCATAGACACACGTTTTCGCGGTTTCATTTTCATTTATTGCCCGCGGTGTCAGGGCATAAAATATATTTGCGCACAAGAAGAAAAAATGAACTGCCCCATTGACTACAAAAATTTCTCTCACTTCGAACGAAAAGTGTATTCAAATTCATCAATCTAATAAATTTTACATTTTATTTCAATAGTAACAAGGAATATTTCAAATATTTTGAAGCATTAACCTCTCGTTTTGAAATCGATATAATTTTTTCTCAGTGCAGTCGTTGAAACTGTCGTTTCGCTGGAAATTCTTGTGGTCAACAAGGTTATCAACACGTTAGCCTGGCTCTGTTCCTGTGTCGCACTTCAAAATATGAAATCAGAGAGAACGCTTTAGTCGAGTTTCACGACTATAAGATACCGATTACTCAGATTGTCGGAGTACGAAAAAGATATTGCAACATTTTTTTTTTATATTCCTAGAAATCGGCAAGATTGTGGGCATGACAATCTTCTAAAACTAATTAGCTTTCTAGCTTTGATATTTTCCAAGATCACAGAGGTCTGGCGGAGGAGGTCAGATCGACTTGCCCAGTGATCCTGATCAATAGCTCCTCATTCTGCCTGTTACAAACCTAACTAGTATACTCTGCGAGCATATTTATGGTATAATTATGACAAAGTCGGCGTTTTCCGCAGCTACACAGGCACATTCGTCGCTTTAACTGCGGCTGTGAATCATGCCATGATCCCATTGTTGTGCAACCGACCAAGAATTGTGGACTTTTTCTGGTGCGGTGCAATTCTGGCATTTGGCTTTTGACAATCGCAGAAATGCAACATATAAATAAATAAATAAATAAATATAGCGGACACTGTGGTCGCAACAGCGCCAGTGTCAGTGGAAATTAACACCGCCCGTTTTGACTTCGGCTTCGGCTTTTGTCTTTTGCCCCGGCCGCCCGGTCGTATACGTAATTTAGCATACAATGGCGAGCGCGAGCAAGAGCCAAATAACATGCAATTGTGGCACTGCTGTCATGTCATGCTGTACAGATTTCCCGCAACGGTAACATTCGCAGCATTCCAGAGCCACTGACGATGCCCAAGATGTGCGTGCTGCAAATGCCCGTCTACCATTGCCAATACTTATTTAGGCTACTAATCCTTATCGCCAATTGCCGATTGGCTGCCAATTTCCCAGCTGAAAGCTGAAGGGATGTTGCAATTAGGCCGCCGCAATGCAAATGATCTGTGCGCTGCACGCTCTCAAGTTCGTTTCCCAAGTCTTTTGTTTGCCAATCCAAATTTCAGGTAAAAAAAAAAACAGCTTGGCCGTCAGTTGATTGCTTGTTAGTTTCAATCATAATTATTTCATATTGTGACTGAACTGCTTGTTTCCTAGTAAAGAATAGCTTATGCACATTGTAAGGAAAATTATATATAAATAAAACAGCAGATAGAATATAAATTGAAATGTTTGGTGAGGTGACAAATCTTTTATTTCAATAATTTAATAAAAGTTGGAAATCCAATTTTAAGTTTGTTTAATTCCAGCTCCTCATCATTCAAGTTAAACACTATTCATTTGTTAATAAGAGTTAACACATTTATTTACAAGACAATTGTTTCTAGTCTCCAGCTCTTGCTCCTAGTTCTCCTCTCCGGCGGCAGTCAGTCCACTCCACTGACCACTGAACATGACTCGGGATTTGGTTTTGGCCTCAGCTCCATCCGGCTCAGAAGTATCTAAACCGCGTGGTGTACGGACTTCCGAAGAAGTTGTACGTCGCGTAGGCGGTATCGGGTGTCTGGAAGGTGGTGCTAAAGTACGTGGACGGATCCCCCGCAGCCGCCACTGCCACAGCCGCCGCTGCTGTTCGAACAGACAAGAGCATTTTAATTGGGTTTCTCACACGACGCGGCGTGATTAATATTGGATTATAAGGTAGAGCTAGAGCTATAGGTATAGGTACATATATATTGGGCAAGTGCACTTGGAGGCGGGTTATTTGGGATTTCGTGTTGGTATGGGGTATTGGGTATTAATTGTGGTTGCTGCGGGTGCCAAGTGGTGAATTCCAAGCGTGGGCGTCACCCAATGACACAGCTCGAAGGTCGCGCCGGGGTCTAAAGCTCATTCCGTCAATCACAATCGCCACTGCAATCACGGAGTCGACGTCACAGTCGTCGTTAGCCGATCTCGCCTTTGATTGTCCACCGAGTCGTCCGTCCGTCTGACAACGCCCAGCCACTTTGATTAGAATGTCGGTCACATTTGACCACTTCGGCCAATCGGTATGTACACTGGCGAAATTAATCACCTAAAGCTATAAATTTCATAAGAAAATCCTATTTACTATCAAACTCAACTATTCGAGCAAGCCAAGCAGGAAAGTCGGCAGATGGTGGTTCGTTTTCTAAGTCTTTTGTTTCCCAATACAATTTGAAGCCACAAATGATCTCGGTCGCCGATTAATGCTAGTGAATCAGTTTAAAGAGAAGTATTTATGCAATTATGGCCATTTGAAGAACCAAAGACTGAGATTCCGAGGAAGCCTTTGTGGAAACCAACTTCTCTTTGTGTAATTGTGGTGGGTGGCTGCGGCTGGAGATTGCCCAACTGCACACACCGGCCAATCGCCGCTCGAATTCATGCCTGGAACTAAATCATGAGGGGATCGCGGGGCATATAGCATGCCGAATGGGGCGGGGGAGCTGCCATTAATCTACGCCAGTCTTGGGCAATTGTTACGCTGCGGCTTCAGTTGGTCGTCGATTGGTGCTGCCGAAACCATTACCATGGCCTGCGGGCGAGTGGGTCTCCTAGCCGCAGGCAGTCCTCATCAGGAAGCCGAATCCCACTGCGTAACCATTTGGCGTTATGATTTTGTGGCTCTTGTGGGGTTTGGGGGAGAGAACTTTTGCCATGCAAAGTTAATTACACAATGGCTGGTCCTTGTCGACTCGCAGGCTTTTCAGCTTTTCAATCGTGCATAAATTGTCAAATTGTAAAAATTATCTCAACTTAGCGTCGTTGCCGCGAACGCTTTTAACGCTTTTTGTTCCCAGCGCCAGTTTCATTGTGAAATGTCTTTCCATTCATTTGTACAATGAGTTTGGAATCGAAGTCGGAGTCCTCCGGCTTCGGCTCGCATTCAGCATGGAAAAAGTTGCCCCATTTCTGCATGCTCAAAATCGATATGCAAAAACAGAGCAAGCTGCGCTCACAAAAAGCGAAAATCAACTGCCGACATATTTTGCATGCGGCAAATGCAAAGGCAGCCAAGTCGCATTAGTTGCGCATATCATTGACTCCGTCTGGCCGGCGTCTGCTCCGTCCCTCCAACTCCATTCCATTCCTTGCCAGACCAGATTCCGCTCCTATTCCACATCGAATCCGGCACGGGACCGTTTGCGGTCTGAGTTGAAGTCGCTAAATCGCGAGTCACAAGCGGCAATTGTTGCCCCAGCACCTGCTTCTGCTCGGATCGTTAGGGAAACTGCTTATGTGCCCTGCCAGCTAGGGTTATGTCGATTCTCCTATGCTGTTGGTTGTAATAAAAATTAAAGGCTATCGAAAAGCGAAAAGATCAAGCAACAAATGTAAGTTTGGCAAGATCTTTTTACTTTACAAGTTCGTTTCCAAAGTCATTTGTTTAATTAATCAGTTGTTGCTTCTTCAGAATTAAGTAACTGCTTAAGTTCGTTGCCTAAGTCTTTTGATTTGTACTTTAACTGGCAATTTTTTCTATTTGGCCATAAGAGGAATACTCAACAAGTTCTTGCTAGTTTCAATTTGTTGTTTCCCTTCCAAATTAGACAAAGATCACACCTAGCTAGCCGAGCCAAGGGAATCAGCAGAACCTTAACCGGCTTATCTGCCCATTTGCATATGCATCATTTTGTCTGGCTTCCGCAGGAGACCACTATTCAGCCACCTGCAGTACATGTGTTCCTCTGCGGCCTGCTTCGTCAAGTGTGAAGCTGTGCGCGAGGAGAGAGGCAGAGCATGCCCAGGTCGAGTTGGAAGTGGTCACAGTCGATGGTTTCCCCGGATCCGTCTTCGTCTTCGTTTGAGTCTGCGTTCCAGTCTTTATTTCCCGCCATCCAATCGCGGAGCCGCTGCACTTCAAAGTCGGATCGGAGCTGTTAATTAAGGCGCTAGTTTTATGTGCGCTTAAAATAATTGCTACCGCGGTGATCGGTGATCGCTGATCAGCCGCTCAAGTGCTTTAATCCAGATACAAAACATAAATACAAGTCAGATGGTGCATTGATAAACGAAAAATGCTGCGAATTTAATTGTGGTTTTTTGTTTAATAATATTTGTCGGTTTATTCATAATTTAAAATTTCGTTTTTTGTTACAAATAAAATAAGGTAAAAACAAAAGATAAAATCATAATACAATTCCAATTTGAAACATAAATTAAAGAAGAAGAAGCGAAAATCATAATAAAAAATTAAAATACAAAACGAAACAATAAGGTGGAAAATAACTCAATAGCGTTTTCAAGCTAATTAAACTAAGTAATGTTAACTTTACATTAGGCGGTTTGGAGGGGGAGGGGGGGGGGTGATAGGAAGGGAATGGAAGGGAAGTGGGGGTGCCGCGTTAGTGTGTATTTTTGCTTGTGGGTGTCTGCAATTAGCTAAGAGGGACGCATTTCCGTTTCCGGTGCTGGTGCGCAAAGTGTGTGATTGTGGTGCTTTCGAGTGCTTTGGGTTAATTACTGGTAATCGGTGTGTAGTGTTGTGTTGTATAGTTGTGTGGGGAAGATTTGGTATTCGGTGTGGGGAAGATTTGTAACTTTAACCAGAGAGTTTTCCTGCGAATTAGACATTTGTTTTGGGTTGCAAATTACTGGGCAATTGTTTAACAATATAACAAAGAAATAACAAAAACACGACTACATATTGCACTAATAAAGCTTTTCTCTTCTAGGAAAGTGTTTGCGTGTGTGGCTGTTCGAGTGTGAGTGAGATGGAGATGGAGTAGCAGCTATCTCTATCTGTGTTCAGACAGTGCGCTTAAAGAGGTTCGCATTACTTTGCTGGGGCGGCACAAAGCCGTATCCGGAGGCACCCACAACCACGCCGCTGGACTCGTCCACTGCGTCTGGTGGGGATGGGGGGAAGACGACGGGTCCTGCAAGGAAATCGGTTTGAAATGTTAAGAAAGTGCTATATAACTAACTATAAGTAAGTTTACTTGAATATAGTGTTAAATTTCTGTTCTGCTTGCAAATTATTAGCAAATAAGGATATCCAGCTGCTACTTACCCCTGTTCTGTCGAGGATCCCGAACCTGTGTGGCCGATGAGGGTCCCGCTAGCGCCACGGGATCGAATCCAAAACGAGTCCGGCTTGGGAACTGGCCCAGAAAGTATTGCTGGCCCGCGGCGAAGGCCACAAGGAGGCAGAGGGTGGCGATGGTGACTAACTGCAAGTGGTGGTGGACAATGCAAATGGTTAGCACTGGGAGTATTTCGCTATTTGGGTATTACGAGCACAGTGCAAACACATGGCTGACGGCATGCACGGGCCAATTGCACTGGTTACACGCTGGCCAAAGCAATTAAGCCGTGGAAATGTGTGCCAATGCCATAAGCCGACAATTAAATACCGAACGCAAGACGCAGAATGCCACATGCTTTTGCTTTTGGCCCGGTCAAGTGCAGTTGCCTTGAGCACGAGCCAGAAAGCCAGGCCAGAAGCCCCGATAGCCAAAAGCCGGAGTGCCAAGTACCAAGTGCCGTATTGCCGGAGTGCCATTAACAGTTTCAGTCCGGCACCGATTTGATTTCGGTTCTGGTCGATGGCCAAAAGGCCTCTGCAATTTGCCACGTCAACTGCAGCAATGGCCCATAACGAATTTATGACAAATATGGCATAGTTTGATATGCTTGTTAATTGTAAAATTCAACGGGAGGACACAGGCTTTCTAATAGTTAAAAAACCGAACACAATTTTGGGCATGTTCTTAATTTATAAACACAGGCTCATTTCACAATAAGCAAACAAATGTTAATTGCTACTTTATTGATCCTTTTTTTTTTGCGAAACACTTAACTAGCAGTTATGCCACCGTTCCCCAAATTATTAATGGATTAAAAAGTTTGCGCATATTATATATTTAAATGTTCGTTTAAGCAATCAGTATGTGGCAAGTGCTTTAGAGAAATAAAATCTTAATTACACCCTGGGCTCCAGGAAGTTTTCAACTGATTTGTGTGTCCCAAGGCGCAGTAAATTAAAGCGTGTTCCTTTTATGTGGTTTCTTGCTGGCTTTTTTCTTTTTTTTCTTCGAACATTTTTGAAAGCATAAAAAGGCAAGGCATTGGAAAATGTATGCGCCTTATTTAGATTATTCAATGCACATCACGTTGAGCCGCCACAACTGCGCCGAAGTGTGATAAATTTGTTAAATAGCAATCACGGCAGCGATTATTTTCCCACTGACCCCAATCTGCTCCATCGTCTGGGATGCTAATGGCCCATGGAGAAGGCGAAGGCGAAGGCGAAGGAGACGGAGACGGAAACGGAGGAGGTGGCTGATCAGGTGGGTGGCTGGCCGCAAAGGGGGCCACATGCAGTACAAATTGTCTGGCTGACTGGTTCATAAATCCACAACAGTTGTCTTCATGCTCGACCACAAGTCGAACGTCTTAGTTAAGACCGTCATTCGCCGGCTGGCAGACTGACTTTAATCATAGGGCAAATTTGACTTAATAGAACGGGTTTTCTTTTAGCACGATCGATTGGACAATCGCCCCAAATGCACCCGTTTTCCATATGAGTGCAACCTGCTAATGCAAATGTTGCCAATGTTTGTCGGGCCTCATTAATTGCCTAATGGGCCGCACCTTTCGTTGCAGTGAGGGATCAAAACGGGCCCTCCTGGGGCCAAAATGCAACAATAACGCTAATTGCTATTAGCCAAAATATGCTACAAAATAATCACAAAATATGCAAACAAGGCGGTCGCAAAGTTGCCAACAAGCCACCGCTCGACTTGTGAAAAATTTTTGTTTTAATTAATTCTTGTTTGCTGCCGCTTGCCGCCGTTGTTGCTCTTGTTGCTGTCCAGCCAGAAACTAAGCCAAAAACAACAACTTAAACTGAGAGCAAGACTATTGCCACATCCGAGTTTTTTTTTTTTTTAATGGAAACAGTGGCGCAGGATTGAAGTTCTCAAGAGCGACGAACATGAGATCGTTAAGGGAAATACTGTCAAGTTTACAAGAGTACAAACTCAACTCACTTGAGACTAATGATGCGATCATTAGGATTAGGCTATAGTCTGTTTTTAATTCAATTGCTACGATTACTTCAGAAGTTGAGACTTTAAACTGCGGAAACAACTTTAGTTTATTGCGTTATGGCATTAATGTGACATTTATCCGAGGATTAATATCATTCATAGAGCTAATAGATTCAAAACAATATTAATTTAGCTAGTTACTTATAAGATAGTATTTCATTAGCTAGCGAAATATTTCTTCTATAAAACTGGTTTAATTTTAGTAATCGATGTAAAACCAATCAAACTTCCTACATGAATGGCTTAAACTTTCAAACTAGAGCCAAACAAATTAGATTCATCTGTCTTGACCAGTGGGTTTTTGTGTTGGCATCTGTCTGGGTTCGGTATCGGCATGGTCTCTCCCACTTCAGCTGTTCCACTGCCAGGCGATCTTGGCCAGAAAATGTAGCTTGTAAACACATGTAGCCGTCAGAATGTCGTCAGTTGGCTATTTGCATCTGAAATTCCGCAAAGCACGAAAAATCTCAGCCTAACAACAGATGCCGAATTCGAAAGTGAGCGATATGACAAATTTAATAGCATTTAATTGGGACTAATTAGCGGCTTGCGGTGGAATTAAGAACAATGCCTGCGGTCTTCCTGGGCCAGCCACCCGCTTTGGAAAAAAAAAAATTCCAACAAATTAGTCGAACAAATGACCTTAGATATGATTTCGTAATTGGGCGACTTGGGCTACGGAGCAGCAGAAACCACACCAGAAAGCACACACACAATTCAGATATCGAGGCAAGCTGTTTTTGCATTTTTTTTTTCTATTTAGTAGTAGTTGGCCAACGGCGGCTCATGCGAAAATAAAACCCACCCACCCACAACAATGATTAAGTGCAGCAACATGTGAGCGTGCCAGCGCATATAAAGCCAAATAAAAAGGCAGGTAAAAAACGACTTGGAGCTGTAGTAGGAGCACCATGGAGCACCATACGGCTGCATGGAGCAGCACCTTGGACAGACGACGATAGGTACATTGTCTCGTTAGCTCCGCACGCTGATAGCCTCTGGATTCGGGCTATAATAGCGCTGTCATGCCACCAGATATAGCCACTAGTAACCACTAGTAAATCCCTGCAAGCCGACATTTGTGGCACTTGAAATTGAATAAAAATTGACTTGTAATTGTAATTTTCTTTGAGGAGTTTTAACCTGTCGGCAGGCCGTTTAGATAGCAAACAAATTAATCTTAAGGATCTCTTTTTTAGTAACTACAAATCAATCTATGGATGAAAATGAATGAAAATTAAATTCTAGCTTTTTGTTCGTTTCTTGTCTTGTATTAAGTGCTCAATTTGCCGAGTGTAGAATTAGAATTCCCCTTACATTTTCTCACTTTAATTAATTGCTTATTGGCTATCTCTTATCAATATTCATAAATCTTTACTGCAACTTGAAGTTTCACTTTTCGAGAGTGCTCTACTTTAAGCACTTTCCATGCTAGCTACTCCCTTCAAATTTTCAATTTGTTTTTTCTATTATGCGCTGGCATTTATTGGCGTTTAGTTTTTGATTGGCTACCAATGTGCGGTAAAAGATAAATTATATTTATTGCTCGACCAAAGCAACAGGTAATCGAAACTGCGCTTTCAATGGCTTCGACTTGGCACACAAAATGCTAAAAAAAATTTGCATGAGTCACAGGGGGAGCCTGGAAAAGCTGAAAAAAACTGAAAAGCTGATGGATATCCAGGTGGCAGGCGAGCAGCTGCTAATTAATCTTGTTTATATTTAAACTTTAACCGATTTGTCATTTGGCCAGTCGGTGGCTGGGGCGTAATTAATTTTATGTGAAAACTACACGCAGTTGGAAAAGTGAATGTGATCGCAGCGCTTGAACTCGAACCCCGAACACAAAGTTATTATTGTTATCTTTTGTTAACGATAGCAACGCCCAGTTGCAGAGTTTTTTTCGCCTTTTTTTGGCAGAGGGTTCAATGCTCGATTGAGCAACAATTTGGCTGACTTTCAACACGGAAGTTTGAGTAAAGAGCTCAGACTTAAGAGTTTAGAGTTAAGAGCTCCGGGAGCTTGGACTCTCTAGCTGCAAACGCAAATAACGCCGCTTGTCCGAAGCTGGATCGGTGTAAAGTGTTGGATGTAGTAGGTGCAACCAACTTGCAGCCAAACAGCCGTAAGAAAAAAAAAAAACGAAAAAAAAAACCAGCAAAATAATGGCAAGAGCTATGGAAAACCGACGACTGCCGCTTCAAATTACTTTGAATTGTGTTTAATAGGTGGGAAATGGAGTCAGTTGGCGACTTCGTGGCCAGCTGCCCCGCTGATTCGCTGTTTCGCTGTTGCCCAATCTATTGTCAATTGTAATTGAATTATTAAACATCAATTTGCCTAGGAAGTGCAAATTGCCAGCGATCGTGCAGCGTGAGAATCGAGGTAATCGAATTTGATTTGGTCTTTTGAATTACTTGATTCTTTTGATTTTTCCTTTTCCTGCCAGTGAAATGGGTTCAAGTTCAAACTGGTTTCCAGCTGCAAGTCGGGCAAATTTGTATCGTTTAGAGTCTGACAAAATGCCAAACACAAACGACAGACGACGACGACGACGCACATGCCTCATAAATATGGTAATGGACCGCGAATATCTGGCCACAAATGCCATACTTTTCGCAACTGGCCGTCGTCGCATGTGGGCAGTTGGTTTTCGAACTCCAGCTGGACATGTGTACGCCATGCACTTGCCATGGATACACCGCGAACTGACCTGACTGAGTGACTGACTACATGGGACAACTAGCTGGCTATCTGGCTATCTGGCAATACGATTGCGACAGCCGTTCCAACGCAACTGGAGAGCCCGAAATCCTATGCCTGCCAAATCCTATGCTCCAGCCTCAGCTTCAACGCTAATCGCCGTCCAGCGACAGAAAGGCATAATAAAAATTGTTGAGCCCGCTCCGTCCGATGGGACGATATCGAATGACATGGACATGGACGAACAGAAATCGGATTGTTCCACTCCTGGCCAGACTGAAGTGTTCAAAGCACTTTGGAAGCTGACTTAAATGCCTCTACTGGGAAATGGTAAAATCTATTATACGCGAATAAAAGAAGACTAATATGTATCTAGGGGAAGTTTCTTCAACTCCCAAATGACTATAAATAATGTTCTTACAACTTGGCGCACACTTTTCCCTGCACAACTACTTTATATTTCCCCAATATCTATCTATATCTCTTTTGCAATAGAGTCTGTATATTTATTTTCGCCTGACCCAGAGCACAAAACCAAATTGTAAAGCAAAAGCAAAAGCCAAAACCAAATTGCGAGTAATTATGCACGGAGTGGACTTGTCGTCGTCCCCGTACTTGGGCATTGAGCAATCGGCACTTTCCGGCGTGACATCTTCATTAGAGGGAAGCCAAGCGCAGCCGACAACGACTTCAAAAAATAAAAAACAAAAACCCAGATCCGAAAACCGAAAAACTAAATACAAAATACAAACATCAAATTGTACAAGTACGTATGGCAATTAATTTGAATTTCCACACGCAAGCAAAAGAGGTAGAAACTTTGTAACTAGAAATCCGGGGACTGGACGGACATCTGCTGGCTGGAGCGATTAACTGAGTTGGCTGTGAGCAATTAATAAATCTTGTTCGTGTGCATGGTCGAATCCTAATCGAGAGCGACACTGATTGCGGTTTCCCAGGGTGCCAGTTTTACCTGGAACAGCCACTTCTTAGGCCCCCCCCTCCCTTTCAGTGGGCATTGCATAAGCCATTTTCCGATGCAATGCACGCTTGCATTTTTATAATGCATAAGTTTGAGTTAACGCAACGTTTTTTTTTTTTTTTTTAACTTTTTGCCTTTTTTCACGCACAGCTTCGGTTCATTTGATTCATTCAAGACTGCATATGGGGTTTGGTTTTTTAGCTGGGAGAGCCGGCTTGGGACACGCAATTGGACACGAGAAGTTGGTCAGCCGGCCAACTACCAACGGCCAGAGCAGTTGGTCTTGGCTTTGGCATTTCGGCTCTTGGCTCTTGGCCATTGGCGCGTGTGTATCGCACTTTTCAATTAAGTTACAAAACGCATGCCCAAGCACGTTTTCGCCTCGTTTTCTTGTCCAATCTGTCTATGCGTCTGTCTGCTAGCCGTCTGCGAACTTCGGGCCACCAATCTTCGATAGCCAAGCCCCGGATCATAGATCTCAACGGCCTTCAACATGAACTTGAGATTTGTTTTTTTTTTTTTGGGTTTTTTTTCGCGCACGCCTGCGATTTTGCGTGCGTTTTTCCATGTAATTGCGGGCTACTCGACTTGATTGCCAACTGCGTGGCGGAAACTGTTTGAACTTCTTATTAAATTTGTTTAGAGGCATATAATTTTGCGTTTCATTGACCCATAAAGTATGATTCAGAATCTGATGGGATTTAAAGCGGTCGTTTATGAAAATTAACCACTTGGTTTTACCCAACTTTAAAAACCTTTTCAAATAACTAGAAACTAAACAATTAATTAGCAGGTGAGGAGAATTCAATATTAATAATATCTTTGCTCAATATATATTAAAATAATTCAACAATAGCAATTTTAATCAGATAAAAATTCCTAAAATAAACTTTGAAATAATTATTTTTGGGCATAAATAAATTCAAGCAAACATTTCAAATCAATGAATAATATTGTTCGTTGTGAACCGATAACATTCTGATGAGCTAATAAAAAACAACTGGTTTTGTGATAAAAATCAAACGAAAGGGAAAACACATAAATTGCGAAAACTTGTGTGTGAAATTAAAAGAAATTTATAAAATCAAATAATGATTTAGACTAAGAGCTGATTGCCCAGCATTCCAAAAAGCGCGCTCATAAAAGCTGCCTATCATGATCGAATGATGATAGGAAATATGCATATTTAGGTCATATGCATTCAAAATTTTCATCAAATTTCCAGCGCCTTGAACGTTGATGGTCATCGAAAATAATGCATATAAACTTATATGGCTTCGGTGGCTTATAGATTCAGATATAGACATATCGAGGCGGTGGCGTGGCTTTCATGGCCCGCTGACACACGACATTGTGGACCATAAATTAGAGTGCCAGGGCCCAATAAAAATTCTTGCGGAGCAAACAATGACTTGGTCGACCGCAGCAGTCATTTGGCAACTGTCAAACCGAAATAGTTGACTTCATTTGTGGCCTAAACGAGGCTCAAACGTGTTAACAATTACGGCGCATTAGCGGCCGATGCAAATGCTGTGACAATTGTCGCGAAAAACGAAAGACTTAGGCAACGAACTTGCCGCAACTAACGAGGAAAACGCAAACGAAAATACTTACGAATTTCATATTTGCTGGCTGATTAAGCTGCGCGGCAGTGTGTGCGTGTGAGTAAGAAGCTGTAATTAGTTAACAAATATTTGAATTATATCTGACTCGAACACTGGCACTTTTCACGTAATCGATGCTTGGCTTGGTATTTCATCAATTTTTTACGTTTGTTTGGTAAATTCTTGTTTCGTAAACAGAAGGTAGCAATGCGTTATTTTGATGGGCTGTTAATTTTGTTTGTTTTTTTTTCTTTGTTTTTTTTTTTTTTTTCGTATGTTATTTATGGATGACAACCGACGAGCACGCGAAGCCAGGAAAAAACTGCATCCAAAGGCTGTGAACTGCCGAGTAGTACTCGTTGTACTCCAATATATTACTGGGGGTCTTACACGGTGGGGCGCTCGGGCTTTTGGATTTCGGATTTTGGATTTGGGATCTCGGATCTCGAACCGCTGTACGTCGGCCTGTGCGGTAAAACGTTTAATGAATTCCAACAGATATGCTCAGTTGATTTTATATAAAGCATGGCCCGATCTCTGCCGCCGTCGACGGCGCAGCCGTGCGTTTGTTTTGAGTGGCTTTTGTTTTGTGTGTTTGGCGGGCGATTTGAGTGAGTTTTTTTTTTTTTTTTGTTTATGACTCCGCTGGTCGGGGCTACGTGCGATTGGCTTTAGCATTCACCCCCGGCCACGTGATGTTTGTTCTCTGCAAGGGAATCGTTGGCATCGGTTAATGTTGATGTTAATGGGCAAATTGCAGTGGCGCGTTAGCGAATTCAACTTTCTAGCGAATCAATATTCATCGTCTTGGTTCCGGTAACCAGTTTTGGGTTTGGGTGCACAAAACGGGTCGATCAGCTGGCGATGCTTATGCAAATCCGTGTATCTAGCATATGTAATTGGAAAGCTGGCAGCACCTTGACTTGATTGCAGGTGAAAACATCATAGCAACTTGGCTCGTAGCTCGGCATTTGGCAATTTCTTCCGGCTGGCTGACTGGCACTTCCACTTGACCGTGAAATTCGCTGGATATTCGTTTGATTTAAATGACAATTTACGCGTTACGTTCGCTTCAGTGATTAAGAGTGGCATTATGCATAATCGGAATCATAATTATGTGTTCACAATACGCTCGTTCTCGGCCGGAAGCGTGGAATTCCGTGCCGCTCAGAATTCCGGCGGCATCTTTTCTATTTTTTTTTTTTTTGTTTTCTGATCTCCCCAACTTAAGTGTATCGTTAAACGATTGACATTTGCCGCTGTGTGGCCCTTAAAAAAATGTATATACATATATCGCGATAAATGTGAAATTCATGAGGAATGCCTGTCATGCTTGATTAGCTTTAATCTTATACGATTTGCACACTTGTTTGCTGCTATGCGAGCAATGCGTTCGTGTTGTAGTTTTTGCGTTGATTTTATTTTAGCGACAAGTCGACGGGAAAGGGGCAGGTAACGGAGGGGACTGCAGGCAGCTGAAGCGGCAGCAAGTTCAAGTTCAAATCACAGCTGGCCACAAAAGCTCCTTGGCTAGCTGCAACCGCCAAAGTCAAAGTGATTGACTAATAAGCCATACTCTTCACAAAAGGTTATAGTGTCCAAAAGATGGTCTGCGTCAAAGTAATTGAATATTCAAAACATATTAGGATTTATATTTATACATTGTTTCGTATTCTTATAAATAATTAGGATTTGTAAATGTTCTATTTAGTAATTAGTAAATACTTAAGCAGTGCTTAACTTATTTTAGAAAATAGTTATAGTGCACATACACGGTTTTAGATACCTCGCATAAATCGAAACTACCTAGCGTAGTAGCGATCTAGGTTAATCCCCTGCAGTCGACTCTATGATCTACGATCGGCCATTTAGCCAGGGTATTTGGGCATTGTTCAATTGGCCTTCCGTTCTGTTCTCTTCGGTTTTTGCATTGTCTTCACTCCACGGCGAGAGGGTCAAGTTCAGATACAATTGCTGTAAGCGAGGCAATTAATGCGGCTAATTGTTGATTGCCATTGATTTATGCTGCTGAATCAATTAGCCAATTGCCTTGCGCCAGCGTATTGGGATTGCGGATTGGCTTTCTTTGATTCGGCCAGATTCGGCAGCTGGTTATCAATCACCGAGCGGCCTCAGACTTGGCCTGTCTTGACCAGACACCGGGTTATTGGCACTTTGAGGAATTGAATAGTGGATTTGAAAAGTGCTGCTTGTTTGGGCCTCAACTTGTCCGCACATGACAGCCGATAGCTGTTGTTTTATAAATGAGCTTTTAAGCGGACTACTAATTGCTAGATTCGATCTTCTCAGGTATTCTAAAAATACCAGCTGACGCGATCTTCTAAGCATGATATTAAGCCACATCCTGTTGGGAAACTCGGCTTAGGCATTTATCATTAATCATCTCCAACTTTCATTAGGGAGCTTTTGGGCCGCCACTCCCCGAAATCGAAAATAACTGCCATATCTCACTCCTCGAAACCATGAGGAAGTCGATCCGGCACAGGTGAGTCAAATATCGCGAGGCGACAAGAACGAATGAGAGGCGGTCAGGAAAAAAAAAAAGTATAATCTCAGCGGAAACTGGCTCGCAAGTTGTTGTTGCTCGAGGGAGGTGAAAAGTGAAATGATTTCATAAATGACTGATATAATTAGGCACGTTATATGCCAATTAGCGGCGTGTTGAGGAAGCAACCTCTGCCGCCTTTCACAGGTGACACATCTTGCACCGTTAGCCGCACACGGCTAATTGTGCCCAAATGTGCATTTGAATCGCATCATTATAATTCCGATCCGTATTGGAATCCGAATCCGAATCCAATGCAGCTGCATGCCAAAGTTCCTGCCGCATTTGCATTATTAGTTGCACATTCTCTCACGACCAGCGACCTTGACAATGACCCCCAAAGGCGGCGCCTAACGCACGCCGAGGAGGAAAACTCTTGGCGCGCTGGAACTGGTTTTCCTGCCCGATTTCCAACAGCTGAGATCCATGTGCCGCAAGACCCGAGGCGTGAAGGCGCCAATGTGCGTGTGCAATAATCCATAAAAATGTCTCGCACCATGACAAACGGGCTGCTCGTGGTTGTTGGCGTTGTAATCCGATCGAAAGCTATTAATATGCAAACTGGTTGGACGCGCGAATTATGCGCCAAAAATGGGGGGAAACTGTCCAAAACAATAATTTGCATTCATCAATTTAGCAATTTAGCTGCACTTCCGCAGCGCATTTGAAATCTGCAAAATTGTGCTACATTTATTGTCACATACAATTGAAACCTGAAATAATATCAAGGTATTTATTTTCAAATACATTTGTTAACAATTATACCGCACGGAAAGGTATAAAAGTAAAAGTAGAGACCCATACATACACATATAAAGGAACTACTTAATTTGTTATTCCCTATACCAAAAAAGAAACATTATTATCTATAGATAAATTTAACGATTTAAATTTGATGGTCAACTCCGATAACGGTTGACAGTCAGTTTCGATAACAGTTCAGCTGCGTGGGGTGACTTAAAATCGATTGCCCACCGATAGTTGCTAGTCACAGTAAGTGACTCACAATTGCCCACCACTAATAGGCCGGCGAAAAAAAATTTGTCTGCAAATATTATTTTCCGTGTATGTAGTTTCATCCAAGTGGGCCACCGAATGCAGCCATGACCAAACCGACGCGCGAACACTGTTCCCTGGCCCTGCTGGCGCTTCTCGTCGCCCCGTTCGTGGTGCTCGGTGAGGATATGCCCAGGGAGCCGGACTACATGAAGCGGGAGCACAGTTTGGTGCGTCCATTCCAAGGTTGGTAATTGGTCACTGATGATACGGAGTGTACGTGTATCTCTAACATGGCTTGGGCTCTATTGCAGGCGTAGGCGTGATCCTGCCACACTGGGACTTCCTGGGTAACACGATGGTGACCAGCAACTATATAAGACTGACGCCGGACTTACAGTCCAAGAGCGGTGCACTTTGGAACTACTCGGTAAGCAGGAGAGTTGGTCTCTCTCAGCGACTTTTTGCAGTTCAATAGTTATTGATGTTTAATGTTTAATCCAAAGCCCGTGATGACTCGCAATTGGGAAGTGCACGTTGGCTTTAAGGTGCACGGCAAGGGAACTGAACTGTTCGGCGACGGATTTGCCATTTGGTACACAAAGGAGCGCATGCAAACCGGGCCGGTCTTTGGCAGCAAGGATCACTTCTCCGGACTGGCCATCATTCTGGACACCTATAGCAATCACAATGGTCCACACAACGTATGTCATTACGCAAGGCATTGAATGTAAATGTATTAACATTATATTTGTAGCACCAACATCCATATCTCAGCGCCATGGTGAACAATGGCAGCTGGAGCTACGACCACGATCGCGATGGAACGCACACTCAGCTGGCCGGCTGCGAAGTTCGTTTCCGCAATGTGGAGTACGAGACGCTGGTTAGCATTCGATACGAAAACGACATTCTGTCGGTTTCCACAGATCTGGAGAACCGCAACGAATGGAAGAACTGCTTTGTAGTGGCCAACGTTGAGCTACCCACGGGCTACCACTTCGGCATGTCTGCGACGACGGGTGATCTGTCCGACAATCACGATATTCACAGTTTCAAGTTCTATGACCTGGACTTGAACGTAAATGTAAGTTCACTTTTGTTTGCCAAACTTCGGAAGCGAAGTAAGCATTACTCAGCTGTCTGCTATTTGGCTAACGCGATAAGGAGTGCAAGGAACCCAAAAGCGGACTTAAGTTTCAATAACTGCGTATACGTATAAAGAAAAAAGAGTGAACTTGTTTTTAATTGCTGCAACTTGTAATAATTAAGCAGCTGGCTTTAAACACATTGTTTGATGCCTAATCATGTTTATCTTTATAAGCCGTGTGTTATAATATTTATATCATATTACTGAAAACCAGTTTTACTTTCTTGTTGCAATAACCATCTTTTTACTTTCTTTCTTGTTCGCAGCACGATGAGATTATCCGGCGCTCCAATATCATACCGAATGCCAAGACATTCGAGCCCCCGCGCGAGCACAAAGAAGATCCCAAGCCGGGAATGTCCAACGCCAAGATCTTCTTCATCCTTCTCTTCGTGGTTGTCGTGGCGGCTGCAGTGGCCATCTTCGCCATCTCCTACTTCAAGGATCGCAACGCGCGAAAACGTTTCTACTGAGCTCTCTAGCTAGTTCATCACAGTAGCATCATGTTAGGAGTTACCCGGACCTCAGTTGATCGCAACTTTTATTTATATTTATACCGCGACTGTATCCCATTTCTTATCACCCTTTTTAGTTTCCTTAATTGTTTAGTGAGAGGGTAAACATAATATTACACGTGTTGGAGAGTTAAATTTAAGTGCAAATTTTTAATCTGAACTATAGGAAAATTGAGACCGTGAGAATATTATTGCGTAGACAAGATTAAAAGCCACTAAACAAATGCATGCGCTTCTCAATTAACCAACCATCCGCTTCTAGTGCTGACGCCCAGCCAACATGGACTCAATCTGGCGCACCTGGTTACTGACAAATCGATCCCGGGCACTGATCTCCTGGCGCTGCCCCGGCGGCTCACCCTCCGACTCCAAGGCGTCGTTGGACTTATGCATGCCGCTCAGAATGCACTGCTCAAATAGCGACTTGGACCGTGCATCATCGTCGTCGTCGTCTAGCGAGTCATCTGAGCTGTAGTTCGGCTTATCGCCATGCTCCACCTGCTTCTTTGACTGCCCATTTTCCCTGCATAGAGTGCTGGTACTAGCGTTCGCCAGGCTGGAGCTGGTACTGGCACCGCTGGGCTGAGGTCGACAACTTCCCGCAGCAATGGCCTATAAAAAGAGGGAACAACTTTAATATTTCTGATTTTAGCGAGAATTTTCTGACTGCATTTTAAATTTAACTTTTGTGAAATATCAACATTCCGATTGCTAAATCTACAAAGACACTTATTTTTGAGTGAGTCTCTCACAAAATGTTTATATGGTGAAATATATCAAGTGTTTTGAATGAAGTATCCTTTTCTCACCTGACTTAGAAGATTACAGTCGTCATCCGAGTCCATGGACAATGAGCTCAGTGAGTCGCTTTTCTTCGGCGGTAAGCGTGGCTCCGCATCTCCTTGAACGGCACTACGTCTGGGAGGAAGTTTGGGTGCCTGAGCCTCTTCTGCAGTCCTCATTGGCAGCTTCAGAACAGGCCCAGCCTTAGCAGAGCCAACAGTGAGATGGGATAGTCCCGAGATGACCGAAAACGTGCAGGGACTGTCCTCGACATAGTACTTGCTCATTTCATCCGACACTGGCAGATAACTGGGCAATGCATTGCCACCGCAGCGCATCTTAGAGATTGCATCTTCTGCCGGCATCCGAGTGTCCATTCCGGTAACATCAGCTCGCGGAGCAGGCACTGGCTGCGCTTCATTCGCATTTAGATCATTCGGGATGGACAAAATGGACAGATCACTATTGCTTGGCGCTTTGGAAAGCACGGCAGTAGTGTCCTCTGTGCAATAGCTGCGAGGAGCATCCCCATTGCCGTTGATGTCATTTCCACGCTGTCCTCGAATAGCGTTTGCATTAGAGTCGTCCATCATGCTCAGATTACTTAGACTGGTGGCGCAGGAGAAGGCAGCAGGCGTGTGCTCCACGTGGAATCTGTTCAACTTGTCCTCAAACACAGTACTGGGCTTCTGTTCAGGTGTGTCCAAGTTATTTTGAGTGGACACTTTTCTGTCCCTTCTCGGAGATTGAGGCATACTCTGGGTGGGTGAATCGGGCAGCTCTGAGGGGGAAATAACACCACTCTGCATCCGGCTGTATTCACTGATCACGGATCCATTGTCCTCGCAGGCAACCGTTTCGTCGTCGCCAACCAATGAGTCCATAGAGCTGCGACGCGAAAACATTAATGGAGTTTCTAGTGCGGAATCGATGTTTTGAGGCGTATTTCCGTCAACGTGCACCGGGAGAACCGCAGTTTTCGTTGGAGTTTTTGGCGGCATACATTTCTCCGGTTTCTCTGTGAGGCTGTTGAGCGAGTCGAAGCGACTGAAGCTGCCGGGAGTCCCTTCTTCACAGTAGTTTATTGGTCGCTCTGCCGTTTCCGTCTCCGTTTCGGTGGCAATTTTCTGCTTAGCTGCTGAAACCGCCACCAGGCCAGGACTATTGCGCAGCTCCGTGGCCGAGGAGGACTTTGTCAGTTGCAACTCCTTACTTCTAATCTCATTGGTCTCCGACTTCAGCTCCGGCTGTGCCGTCTGAGCGGATCGTCTCTCCTTATATCTAGCACTGAAATCCGTTGGCTGATCCAAGTCGATCTCAAAGGTCTTACTGCTATTGGGTTTGTGCTCCATGTACTTCATGGAGTAGTCAATGGGCTGCTCTTCAGTGGGTGTCACAATTTCGAAGGGATTCTTCGCTCCCTCCGACTTGGTTGAGTATTTAGTGGAATCGGATTTGCCCGAGTAAATGGACTCTCGGCTCTCACATTTTCTGTTCAGAAAGCCAGTTGTGCTGACTGTTGAGGGTCGCACTTTCTTAAGCGATCCCGTGGGATTTGAGCTTAGGCGCAGTGAGCTGAATCTCCGTGGCAGCGTACCTCCATGGCCAGCTTCCTTGTCTAGTGGCAGTGACCCACCATCTCCATTGGGCATAAGCTCCTGAGTGGCCCTGAAATTAACTAGGTTTTTCAAAGCCGAGGCACTGCCCTCCGCAATCATGGAGTTCTTGGAGCTGATTAGGGCCCGCAAGAGCGGGATGGCATTGTGGTCAATGAGGTATTGCTGGTCCTCGGGACAGCGCGCCGAGAGATTCCACAGAGTTCCGCAGGAGTTGCTTACCACGGTTAGGCTCTCCGATTTCAACTGTTGCAACAGAATGGCAAGGCAATTGTACCGTCTTAGGATTTGTCGGTACGGCTCACACACCGCAATATGGCTCGATACATTTCGAAGAATGCCGCCTGCATTTTCGATGATCTTAAGAGTTTTACTCGGACCCTCGTAGCTAAGCATTCCGACCAAAAATGCCAGTGCTCCGTCTACTGCACAAAACTCCGCCTTGTTGGTGCTGCAGTGCGCTGAGAGATTCCAAAGGGCTGAAAGTATGGCCTTGAGAGTGTTCTCGTTCTTGTTTTGCATGGCTGCTCGAGCCAAGGAGGTCACAGTACCCAGCTCGTTAAAGATAGTCTTCATGTGTTTGTCCGCGCGCCACGAAAGATTGCGAAGCACACCAGCAAGAACCTGATGAGATCAACGGTAATTAAATTACGATCTTTTTTTCTTAATCTCCAAGATTAAACTCACCTGTAGCAGTTCATCCGGAGCCGTGTTCAATTGAGCAATGACCACTTCCATGAACTGTCGCTGACCGCACAGATACGATTTGTTATGGACGTTCTCGTCTCCGAAGGTGAGATTCGTGAGGGCCATGAGGCCGTAGCTCCTGAGGGCGTTGCACTGTTCCCTACCGGCAGCCGGTCCATGGACCGCATGATCAAGGTGGACCAAATTGGGAATCGCCTTGAGGGCTCCCAGTTCGCACATAGTCTGGCGGTGCTCCTCGTCGAAACTGGCTTTCATCAGGAGCTTCATAGCCGCCAGCGGATGACGATCTTCATCATCTGCGATAGCCTCACCGCCGCTCTGCAACTGGGTGTGCAGAAAGTTACAGTAGTCGAGGATCTGGTCCAGCAGGCGCAGCATCTTCACCTCCCGCTGGCGCTCCTTCTCCTCCGGATTATTGTGGACGATGTTGTGCAGCGCCTGGCTGGCGTACTTTTTCGCCGTGGAGAGGCCTTCGTCGTTGGCGTGCAGAATCTGCACCAGAAGCTGGATACAGTCCGAGCTGCGCAGGGCGGTGCATGTTTCCGGATTTCGAGACAGTTCCAGGAAGTTGCGCGTCAGCTCCAGGCGAGTAGCGTCGCTCTCGTTCAGCGTCATTACTTTGAATGTATCCTCACCTATTAGTGCATTCGGATACCAGGGATTCTGGGAATAAACCTTTGCAGCTTTGCTTCTGGATGAGTCCTGTTGCACGGTCGCTTCAACAGGTAGTTCCTTCTGATCTGAGATCCTCGATCTTTGTTTGAGATGGCCTGCGTTTAAGCCATTTTCCAAGCGCGCAGGCTCAGCGCTCCAGTGCTACCGATTAAGCTAATTTATAGCTAGTTCTGCCCAAGTTCAATGATCAGTCAAAGTTCTTTCGAATAAAGGGATTAATACAAAGTTAACTCTATTTATTAAGGAAGCTCTCAAAATGTTGTTTATTTATATATTTTAAATAAGCGTGCAATAATTTTATTACATTACATTATTACATTTTCCCACCGACAACTGTTGACAACTCTGCCCCGCTTTAAAACAAAATAAAAATCGATTTTAATCAATGCAATAGAGATCCAAGTATTGCATTTAAGAACTAAAAAGGGCATTTACACAACTAAAAATTAATCTTTCTGTGTTTTTATTTAACTACTTCCTTCAATGTTGTTTTTTATTTTATAGAAAATATTTTCACTACACAATAATAATATCGAATACTTATCTATAAATTTGTCCATCTCTAGCGAACCGTTACGTCACGTCAATCAGCTGTTGCTGGACGCAAAATTGTTTCTGCCGCAAAATAATGAACTTCTTGAAAAAGGTGTGTTAAATAACAACAAACAGGACAAATTATATATTAAAATAACCTAATCTATTGCAGCTGTTGCCCCAGGTGGCGACCGAGGTGCAGCAGCTCAGCCGGTCAGGATTCCACACCAGCTCCGTGTGCTGTCGCGTGCAATCCGGGCGATACCGCATAACCACAAAGCGAAACAGGCCTCTTACCTACGAGATGGCCAATCCGCCGCATTTTATTGGCCACCGCAAATCGTGGAACTCATGGAACACGTGTAAGTTGTGAGAAAATTTTATTAAGGAAGCATTTTGATGGCCACCTTCTATCTTAGCAACAATGAAGGATGCCCTGCGTCCGTCCCAGACCGCCATAGAGGATGTGTTCATCCGCAAGTTTGTCACCGGCACATGGCATGCCCTCGTCTGCTCCGAGGTCATTATCAAGCGACAGCACAACACCATTAGGATCGCGGCCCTTATTCGGCAGGCGATTACACCGCGAAAAATGTACTTCCTTATTGGTTACACGGAGGAGCTGCTCTCCTATTGGATGCAGTGTCCAGTGACCTTGGAACTGCAAACGGTGGGCGATAAAAAGGACGTGGTCTTCAAATACATTTAGTTCATTCTGCTATATACATGTCCAATATAAAAGTGTAGATTTACTTAGTGCGTGTACTCGACTTCGCTGCTGTTGTTTTGTAGTGATTTGATGGCCTTGTTTACGATAATAACACCGTCAAGATCCTTTACCTAAGGCAAATTTTGGATAAGTTATGGCTTAGCAAATGGTTTCCTTATTTACTTACCGTTTCTATAAGTCTTTTGACGTCTGCTAAAGATGTTTGCTTTAGTATCGAGGACCTTATGTCCTTAACTAGTTCTACAAACAGGAAAACAACAATCTTCCGGGACCCTCCACAGACTTTGTCCCATATCTTGACCAAATGAGTTGTACAGATTATTCCAGCAAAGCAGGTTATATACCAGTTATCCAGTAGCGTTGAGTTGCCATCAAACAGGCCCAGAAGCTCCAGGTGACTATAAGGAGTAATCGAAGAAAATTGGTCAAATAACCCGACTAACCATATGCAAACTCACTTAAGCAAGGACAAATCTTCGCGCTTCAGTATATTCTGCGTTTGCTCCTTCAGCTTGACGCACTCCTTCTTCAGTTCGCGGGTGTACTTGTAGAATCCCTTTGCTATCCAGTAGGTTTCCACGTTGTCGTCGAATATCTGCAGCAACGTGCGCACAATCTCTATGAAGTGCATGTCGTCCGCCTGGAGACTGGCACTAGTATTGCCATGCCACAGTCGATTGGACTCTATCAGCCACATGGTGTGCATGACCTGTGCTTTCTTCTTATGGTCTATCAGCCACATGAAGGGCTGCTCCTTCTGCTTATGGTCGGTAAACCGGAGCACGGTTACCGCTCGCCGCAGATCCTCGTACATTTCGCGTCTTTGGTCGCGTACGTACGCCGTGGACGCTTTGTGGAGCGGGAGAATACCCATGACCAGGGCCCACAGATAGCTCCTATTGTTGTTCGGCACTGTGTAGTTCATGCAGAATTGTTTCAGCTTGCTCAGGTTGCGGATGTCATCCTGTAGTAGTTTGTTCAGCGACTTTTGTTCCTCGACGCTGTTTATTTGGCATTTTTCATAGTAGATGGACCTGAAGTTTCGCTCGTCAGTATTCATGGTAATTTTTGCGTTTATTATCCTAACAATAGGGATGGCAAACCCACCGCGAAGAATAACCAGCTTCGATTACCGACGCTGGTAACACCCTAGCAATGTTTATACTATAATTTTAAAACCATTTTGAGAGCTTAAGTCTAGTAAAATAATAGCCTTTTAAATATAACAGATATTAATAAACCATTCAATTTAATATAAAATTAATTGTTATTTTAAAACTATTAAAATTAGATATAATAATCTTTGTAGGGTATGCGAATCGATTGGTGGCTCAGAGACTATATCGATATGGTCGTCGATGGCTGGGCCACCACTAGTACCCACTGGATGCAAAAATGTCTTTTCTGAAAAGGTAAACAAAATGTGCAAATCGTTGCGAATAAAGACAATAATACGCTAAAAACGAAGGCGTAGAAGGGCAGTCGGGAGTCCTGTTGTCACGGATATTAGAAGCCGGACTCTATCTATCCGGAATATATGAGTGAACACGAGCTCGAGGCTGTTGCTCGCCAGCACATGAAAATCAATAATTGAATCAGAAAATCAAAACACGGATTCGCCCAGATGCATGCAGGCCCGCGATAAATTATGCAATTGTTGGAGCCATTAACAACCCCCCTTACCCTTCCCATCGTTCCCGTTCTTGTTTTGGCCCCGTTTGCAGTTGATGTATTCAAATTCAAATGGTGAACTCGATTTTGGCCGTTGTCGTTGTTGTCACTACTGCCGTGCACGTTGTAATTGGAGCTGGGAATCGCGATGGAGCAGGAAATCGGCACCTGGGACTCGGTACTGTTGGAGAACCTGTCCGAGGATAGTTTCATAAACAACATCCACCAGCGCTATAAGCGCGATCACATATATGTGAGTCCGTACAGTTCTACACTCTTCAGATTTCTATACATTTCCGTATATATTCATTTCCAGACCTACATTGGAACATCTGTTGTGGCTCTGAATCCATATCATCACATATCCGAGCACTCTCTGGACAATGTCCGCAACTATGGCGATAAGGGCATTTTCCAGCTGCCGCCCCACATGTAAGATATCATTTAGGAGGCTGGCCCATTATCTTTACTTATACAACTTTTTTTCATCAGATATGGTCTCACAAATCTGGCTTATCAATCGCTCAAAGATCAGAGCGAGGATCAGTGTGTTCTGCTCACCGGTGAGAGCGGAGCGGGCAAAACGGAGACTTTTAAAATGATCGTGAACTTTCTGACCCACATACAAGATCGCTCCCACTGCCCCCCAACACCGAATGTTTTGCGCAAGCAATCCTCAACTAGCTCGGCCAGCGGATTGGTGATGCACGCCCACAGGCGAGCCTCCAGCAGCTGCTCCGGCACTGCCAATTTTATTATATGCAAAAACCGGGCGGAAAATCCGTCAGGCAGTGTTTCACGGCGACAAAGTCCATCGCCAGGACCATCGCAGCGATCGCGGACGCGGGCCGAGAGCATCGAGCGCCAAAGCAGGCGCCACATGCGGGAGAAAATTGTCGACTTTGATTTCTCACACCACAAGAGTAGCGAAAACATCAGCGGCCTTCCTGAATCGCACGCCCACCACATGCATCCGACCAAGTCGTGCTTCAAGCACCAGCAGACCCAAGTCAGCGCCTGCACTGCAATGCCCGCAGCAGCCAAGGGATCGCCCAAATACGCGGTACCCACCGTGTACGGCGGTTGCCGCCAGTGCGGACACAGCAAGTGTGTCCGTGCTCAGAGCCTGGAAAAGGAGGAGCGGGATGATCTACGAGGCAGCAACTGCCGCCTGTCTACCATAGCCACTGCCACCACCAATCCGGCACATCCGCATCGCGGTAGTTGCTCCAACCTGATGCGCCAGCACTCGACAGAGAGTCAGCCGGAGCGGGAGCGGGATCGAAGCTCCCTTATGGGGTCCACGCAACGTATATCGCTGTACGATGCACACAAGCTGAGTAAGGTTCTGGGCGATCTGCCGCCGCCTCCGCCTAGTTCTGTTTCGCCCACGCCATCGGCCAGCTCTTCGCTGCACAGGCGTCATAAATCGCCCACGCAACGAATGCGAGAGTGCGTCACCTGTGCGGATGTGTTCCTGGAGGCCATGGGCAATGCCTGCACCCTGAAAAATAATAACTCTAGTCGATATGTAAGTGAAATGTGTATGTACTGAAATGTGCAAGAATACCTCCGCACTTTTACAGAGATAACTTAAATATGACTTTAATTTTAATTTTCTATTGTTTTTTGATTTCAGGGAAAGCTATTTGATATCGAAATTGATTTTAAGGGAGATCCAATGGGAGTGCACATTACCCATTGTAAGTAAAACTCCACCTATTAATTATAAATATGTATTCTGACATTTATTTAATTCGTGCGTACTTCTAAGATATGTTGGAAAAGGTTTGATTGATAATTTTAATTAACTTAGTTTAGTTATTATGTCTAATATTTCATCTGTTTGCAGACCCGTATAACGGACCCTATCATTGGAGAGCGAAATTTTCACATCTTTTACCAATTACTATTAGGAGCTGATCTCCAGTTGCTAAGTAAGATGTTTCACTCGTTTTAAATGCTACCTGCTAAATGCTATTGCTATCTTCTTAGAATCGCTCAAGCTGTATCGAAATGTGGAAAAGTACGAGCTGCTCCGCAACACAACTGCCATGGAGGAGGACCGCATGAATTTTCATTATACGAAGGTTAGATCTTAACCGGATTATTATATAAGTGAACAAATAACCGATGGGTTTCACTTCTATTCCAGCGATCCTTGGATGTGCTGGGACTTAGTTGTGAAGAGAGCAACTCCATCTTTCGGGTCATCGCAGTGGTTCTAAAGTTGGGTAACTTTATTTTCGTACCCATTACTAACATTGATGGAACTGAGGGTTGTCAGGTGTCCAATGTATACGGTATGTTTATTAAGTTTATTATATTACCGGCAACATAATTTATAATATATTCCATTTACAGAAGTTCAAGAAACAGCACAGCTTCTTAATATGGAAGCCCAAATTCTCATAAATTGCTTAACCAGAGCGAATAGCACGAACAGCGCTCAAGAGGATGTGGGTTGCGAAATGGATGCACGACAAGCAGCTACCAACCGAAACACGCTGTGTCGCACTCTTTATAGCCGTCTCTTCACGTGGCTGGTGAACAAAATTAATGAGTCCCTGAAGTCAACACAGCGCGAAAAGAACCTAGCATTGCTAGATTTTTATGGATTCGAAGCGCTGGACCACAACTCATTTGAGCAATTTGCCATTAACTACAGCGCGGAAAAGATCCACCAGGCAAGTACACATGACTCATCCACTTTAGTTAATGAAAATTACATTGTC
The DNA here is from genome assembly GCF_000001215.4 of Drosophila melanogaster. Classification (NCBI taxonomy): domain Eukaryota; kingdom Metazoa; phylum Arthropoda; class Insecta; order Diptera; family Drosophilidae; genus Drosophila; species Drosophila melanogaster. Next base: position 24,158,443 of record NT_033777.3, on the reverse strand, counting down.
TTAAATTAAAGGTCTTTAATATTGTAATTTAATCCTTCTCCCATTTCAGAATTTTGTGTTTCATGTGCTGCGTTCGGAGCAAGAGCTCTATATTCGCGAGGGATTGGAATGGTCTCGCATTGACTATTTCGACAACGAGTCTATTTGCGAGTTAATAGACAAACCCAGCTATGGTATATTGAGCTTGATTAATGAACCCCATTTAAATAGCAACGACGCTTTGCTTTTGCGAGTTCAGCAATGTTGTGCGGGGCATCCCAACTTTATGACCACCGGCAGCAATTCCATGTGCTTTCAGTATGTAATTGAGCAATGTGATCTCATTCTCAATAATGTCTCAATGTCTTTATTTTCAGGATTCGTCATTATGCAAGTGTAGTGAACTACTCAATACATCGGTTTCTCGAAAAGAACTCCGACATGCTGCCGAAGTACATAAGCGCTGCCTTTTATCAGAGCAAACTTTCTTTGGTGCAAAGCCTATTCCCCGAGGGGAATCCCCGTCGACAGGTTACCAAAAAGCCCAGCACGTTGAGTTCGAATATCCGCACCCAATTGCAGACGCTGCTGGCCATCGTTAAGCATCGCCGCTCCCACTATGTGTTCTGTATTAAGCCCAACGAGGGCAAGCAGCCGCACCAGTTCGATATGGCTCTAGTGCAACATCAGGTGCGCTACATGTCGCTCATGCCGCTGGTCCACCTGTGTCGCACTGGCCATTGCTACCACCTGTTGCACGTTAAGTTTTTTCATCGCTATAAGTTGCTCAACAGCCTGACGTGGCCCCACTTTCATGGCGGCAGTCAGGTAGAGGGTATCGCCCTCATAATCCGTAACCTACCGCTGCCCTCAGCGGAGTTCACGATCGGCACCAAAAATGTGTTCGTGCGTAGTCCCCGCACCGTATATGAGTTGGAACAGTTTCGCCGCCTGCGTATTAGCGAGCTGGCCGTGCTTATTCAAACCATGTTCCGAATGTATCACGCAAGGAAGCGCTTTCAGCGCATGCGACACAGCCAGATGATCATATCGAGTGCCTGGCGCACGTGGCGGGTAAGCAGTTTTGTGGGAAATCTATTAATTTGCATGATGAGATTTGTATTACTCTCATTTTCTGCATGTATAGGAATGCCGATTTGGCATTCCCTTCACTGGTCGTAGGCATTTGTGGAGTTTATATCGTGTCGTAAGCATTGCATGATTTACCTAATTTATCTAAAGGTAGTTTATGCCATATATTTACAAATGTTTCATTTTTTTTTCCTTAGGCCCGCGAGGAGTATCGGTCCTTGAAGTACAAACGACAGGTGAGATGGGCCATCGATATTATAGGCCGCTACTACCGCCAGTGGAAGATCAGACAGTTCCTTCTGACAATTCCCTTGCGACTGCCACCGAACACGCTAAGCCCGCTCTCCACCGAATGGCCAGTGGCTCCCGCATTTCTGGCAGATGCCTCTCGTCATCTTAGGTCCATATACCATCGTTGGAAGTGCTACATCTACCGAAACTCCTTTGATCAAACGGCGCGTAATCGAATGCGGGAGAAGGTCACAGCCAGCATTATCTTCAAGGATCGAAAAGCTTCATATGGACGAAGGTAACAGCTGCTTATTTTTTTAAAAATTCAAAATAATAATTAAGGGGTATTTCCTTTCCAGTGTGGGTCATCCTTTTGTGGGGGACTACGTGCGACTGCGACACAACCAGCAGTGGAAAAAGATCTGCGCCGAGACCAACGATCAGTATGTTGTATTCGCAGACATAATCAACAAGATAGCGCGCTCCAGTGGCAAGGTAAGCTAATATATTTCATTCAACAGTGGAATATAACAAGACAAATTCTTTTATTTTCAGTTTGTGCCCATTTTGCTGGTGCTATCCACGTCATCGCTTTTGCTGTTGGACCAACGAACGCTGCAAATTAAGTACAGAGTGCCTGCATCGGAGATTTACCGAATGTCTCTGAGCCCCTACCTAGATGACATTGCTGTGTTTCACGTAAAAGCGGTATATATACTGTGCGATTCATATTTCCTAATCTTAAAATCATTAATTATTCCATTCGCAGTCTGAATTTGGACGGAAGAAGGGTGATTTCGTTTTTCAAACGGGTCATGTGATTGAAATTGTTACCAAAATGTTTCTGGTCATACAAAATGCCACAGGCAAACCCCCGGAGATACACATAAGCACTGAGTAAGGGCTAACAATCAATGTCGAAAAATCCTCTGGATATTAAGCTATTCTGCTCTAGATCCGATGACGATTAAGGCCAACTAATACTAATTTGTAATCTTACAGATTTGAAGCGAACTTCGGCCAGCAGACTGTCATCTTTTCGTTCAAATACGGCGGCATGTCGGACTTAGCACAAGGCCCACCCAAGGTCACACGCAAGGCGAACCGCATGGAGATAATTGTGTGATCCGCGACAGAATCGAAACCTGATCGTGGCAGCTCTTCGAGTCCGCTGCTATCATCTTCTTCGCCTTAGGCAGAACTCGTGTTCGGCGGAACGTATCCAAAAATTGTCGCCAGTCATCATGCAATTGCAATTACCATTGCTTTTTGCGGTGGCCGGGGTCAGTCGACTTTTATATGGTCCCAGGGATCAAAATACAATTTTAGCAATATATTCATACAGTCACACTTACAATTTAGTTTCGTTCACAAGTGACAATCAGAGTAACCAATTTGTTGTCAGGATTGTGCCAAAAGCAGAAAACTAGAATTGTACCAATGGTAAAAGAAAAAAGAGCGAGCTAATTTTAAAATGCACCGTTTTTATTTAACTATGTAAAGTTAAACGAAAAGAAACTAACGAAGTGAACAACTGAATTTATTCATCTAATTTGTCGAACTAGGTTTAAGTGTAAATCGTGCACCAAGTCGATTAGCATTGCAACAATAAGTATGTACTGCAAATAAGCACTGGTAGCAGCGCAGCTCGAAAAGATTGGAAGCAGGATTTTGACGGGGGTGCGCCTGTGCTGGATGAGCAGTATTTAGGATTTTACACAAACTATGATATTTCCGTTATAGAAACCAAGGCATTTCTCTTACATTTAAGGTTTCATACACAATAATTAGTAAACTAATGCTAGAGACAGACATATAAACCTCTTTATATACTGGAAACACAAATGAACCCAATATATGCAATTTGCTGCGACAAAGCAAGATAGAAACTTTTCCCAAGCAAAACAAAAAATGTTAAACAACTATTTACAAAGCAGAGCAGATGAGTAGTTAAATATTTCAAATAAATATATAAATATATGTATACACCATACGAAATTAATAATGAGTCTATATAAAAGCGACAACAATATGGAAAAAATACATGTTTGTTACAAGTTGAGAACGAATGTATGTAGTTGTTTATATATAACTTGTTATTGATAGTTCAGGCATCTACGTAATTAAAGCTGGAGTTGAGTTCTAGAGCTTCAGCGATGTCACATGCTATCTGCGACATGGAAATCCATCAGTTTTTATTTGTATTTAAGTTTTAAGCGAATACTTCGAAAGAAAAGCCAAATATGAGTAAATCGAAACCCAACCAGTTGGTAGTTTATAAAACAAAGTTTAGCAATAATAAAACATACACATAGTAAATTGTTTGTACACACACCCTTAAGGGGAGAAATCCCTTACAACTTGGATTTTTGCTTCTTAAGCATTTCCCGCAGAATGCGACGCAGAATCTTGCCACTGGGGTTCTTTGGAATTTCGTCAACAAAGATCACGCCACCCCTTAGACGCTTGGCGGGCGAGGCGTTGTCGTTGACAAACTGAATGACTTCGTTCTCGGTCAGTTGAACATTAGCCTGTTTGACCACAAATGCCAGCGGCAGCTCGCCAGCCTCCTCGTCTGGCTTTCCAATGACCGCCGCATCCTTAATCTTGTCGTTGGTGAGCAGCAGAGCCTCAATCTCTGCCGGCGGCACCTGGTATCCCTTGTATTTGATCAGCTCCTTGATGCGGTCCACGATGAAGAACTCAAAATCATCATCATAGTAGCCAATATCGCCAGTATGCAACCAACCGTCCTTGATGGCGGTCTGCGTGGACTTCGTATCTCCGATGTAGCCCTTCATGATGCCGTCGCCTTTAAAACAAAGCTCGCCGCGCTCGTTGGCCCCCAATAGCTTGCCGGTGTCGGGATCGATCACCTTGGCATAGATTCCCACCTTAAGAACGCCCACACTGCCTGGCTTGCAGAACTCATCGTTCTGCACCAGAACACTCAGCGTTGATTCGCTGAGGCCGTATCCCTGTCGGATGAATGGCACTCCAATACGCTCCTTGATCTGATCCTCAGTTTCGCGACTGAGTGGAGCTGCTCCACACAGCAGGACCATCAAAGAGGACAAATCGTACTTATCCACGATGGGGTGTTTAGCCAAAAAGACCATCAGTGGTGGCACCATGAAGGCCATCATCACGCGATACTTTTCAATGGCAGAAAGGAAGAGCTTTTCCTCGAACTTGGGCAGGTATACCAATCGTGCGCCAACGCAGGCGGTGGTGATAAGCGTCAGACAGCCGAAGGCGTGGAACCAGGGAATGACAGTGAGTAGAGTGACCTCCTCCATTGGAATGACAGTGGGTTGGCTATTAAAGAAAAATCATTTAAAAGAAACGCCTTTATAGCATATTATTAAACTTACATTTGTGAGTCGAGAGTGGCCAGCAGGTTCATTTGGGTCAGCTGCACTCCTTTAGGAAGTCCGGTGGTTCCAGAAGAGCACACAATAAGAGACACGTCCTCGTCCTTATTGGCCGCAGGGCTCGTGAAGTCAGGCTGTGTCTTGAACTTCTCGTCCTCCATCAGCTCCTTAAGATCATAGATGTTCTTAAATTTCTTGGAAGTTCCACTGAGCGCAATGATGCCCTTGACGAACTTATTCTTGCTGGCCACTTTGGCAACACGATCAATGGTAATCTTAGAGGCGAATATGATCTTTGGCTTGGACAAGTTAATGGCGTGGTCCACCTCACGATCGGAATATGTTACGTTAAGGGGAGCAACCGTAGCCCCAACTGCTAGACCAGCGAACATGGCCAGGGCGAAGTTGACGCTGTTTTCGCTAGACAAACCAACGACGTCATTCTGTTTGACTCCCAGTTTTTGAAGGATGTATGCCAGCCGTACAATGGACTTGTGCATGAAACTGGCAGAGTACTCCACTCCATTGACGGCATCCACCAGCACCGTCCGGTCGCCAAAGCTCTTGTACTTGTCGAGGATGTACTGACCCAAGGATCTGCTATCCTGGGCCTGTCGTTCAGTCACAGGACCTCCGTACACAATGTTTCCGGGCAGTAGCTTTGAAGTCATTTTGTGTCTGCAAAGAGAAAGAAACATGATAGTTTTGCATTTTATGATGAGCTATAATGGAAGATAACGAACTGTGGGTTATCTACCAAAAATTATACACGCCTTTGGGGAGTGTGAAGTTTTCCTCGAAAATATTAAAAGAAAAACGGTTCAGGGGTTGAAGTTATAGCAACCCTTCAAACCATACTTTGAACCCCCCGGACTATCTAATCGCATTCGGTTCGCAGATCTTTTACTTGTGCTGAACATGCCATCGATGTTAACAATGTTCCCGCTATCTGAGATAGTGGACTACAGAAAATCTGCATGTTTGCCAGTCCAGGTTCCAAAGGTCGCAGTTCACAGCGGTTGAAGTGGCTTCTTCCAGCTCCCCTGCGGTCTAACATTTAGGCTTTCAAGCGAACACTCGTTAAACCATGTAATGTTTATCTTTTATACCGCTAATATATTCAGTATCATTCAGATAAACTCGTCAATTTACTTATGTACATACGCTAAAGTTTTCTAGGTTACGATGCGAGCGGGAGCGGCTTGCGTGCGAAACTAACTGTTCGTCGGAGAATGGTAGGGCGGAATGTCAGGCTGCGTTTACGGAACGATTAGATTAGCTTATTTGATAACCCCGGCGTTGAAACTGCGCAGGCGCGAGTAGTGTCTCTGACTATTTTTCATTCAAAGTACACCAAAAGTGCAACAAAAAATGGGTCAGGGGATGGTGCTGCTCAAATTTGCAGGAAAAACAAGAGACAGCTGATTCAAATACTTATTCGATAAATTCTTATTGAACTGTCAGCTGACGGTCTGGCAACGCCGTGTGTTTATTTTCATTTAAACGCTCTACACTCCAAATTTTACGGTATATGGGCTTTAAAAATATATTATATTACCTAATTTTTAGAATATTATTAAAAACTAACAAAATTATTTAATTTTAATCCCTTTATTCACATTTAAGGACATCGATAAGAGTGGAAAAAGAGACTTGTTACAATGCAATGATATGGTTAATATATTATTTTATTTATTTACTTATATATTAAGGATTTTTTTTAATATCGTGCCAAAAATGATTTTAACAACTTTACTCTGATCAAATGTAGCGCATTCGTGTGTCGCTTCTGATCGATCTGATCCACTGACGATCTGATTCATGAATGCCTAACACGCATCGGAATGGAGTAATAGCGCAAATATAGGAAAAATGCCAGGGACCAGTACTTAGTTGTTGATATTCTTGGGCGTGGAACAGAGGTAAGTACTACTGACGCAGAGCTGCCTCAAGATAAACGTAATCAGCATGGAATTATCGTTCGCATGGCATTTTAAGAATCAATACATATCTCGCTTATAGGCACCATTAACTAAGGTGACGACGCCCTTCCTCAAGCAATACCATGTCAGTGTCCATTACAAAAAAGTTTTACAAGTTGGATATAAATCGAACGGAATGGGAGATCCCGGATATATACCAGGATCTGCAGCCCGTGGGATCGGGAGCTTACGGACAGGTGTCAAAGGCAGTTGTTCGTGGCACCAATATGCATGTGGCCATTAAAAAGCTTGCCAGGCCTTTTCAATCAGCTGTCCATGCAAAGAGGACGTACCGGGAGCTTCGACTTTTAAAGCATATGGATCATGAGAACGTAATCGGTCTGCTGGACATATTCCATCCACATCCCGCTAATGGATCGCTGGAGAACTTCCAACAGGTGTACTTGGTTACCCACTTGATGGACGCAGATCTGAACAACATCATACGGATGCAGCACTTGTCCGACGACCACGTCCAGTTTTTAGTCTACCAGATACTCCGTGGCTTGAAGTATATCCACAGCGCCGGAGTGATCCACCGTGATCTTAAGCCCTCAAACATTGCCGTCAACGAGGATTGCGAGCTGCGCATTCTAGACTTCGGGCTGGCCCGCCCAACGGAGAACGAGATGACAGGCTATGTGGCCACGCGTTGGTACCGGGCACCTGAAATAATGCTCAATTGGATGCACTACGACCAAACAGTGGACATCTGGTCGGTGGGCTGCATCATGGCCGAACTAATTACCAGACGAACCCTCTTCCCAGGCACCGACCATATTCACCAGCTAAACCTGATTATGGAGATGTTGGGCACGCCACCCGCCGAATTTTTGAAGAAGATCTCATCGGAAAGTGCACGTTCCTACATCCAGTCACTTCCGCCTATGAAGGGACGAAGTTTTAAAAATGTTTTTAAGAACGCCAATCCGCTGGCCATTGATTTGCTGGAAAAGATGTTGGAGCTAGATGCCGAAAAGCGGATCACAGCCGAGGAGGCTCTTTCCCATCCATATCTGGAGAAGTATGCGGAGCCCAGCGTCGAGCAGACCTCACCACCATACGATCACAGCTTCGAGGATATGGATTTGCCCGTAGACAAATGGAAGGAATTGATCTACAAGGAGGTCACCAACTTTAAGCCCCCACCATCGTATGCTCAGGTTCTAAAGGATGTAAAGTGAACACAAACCATCAAGAATTTAAAGTATTACATAGGCCAATTTATTTGTTATAGCCTTTATGTTCCAACCATGTCTTTTGTACTCAAATTTATCAATTCTTAGTGTTAACTTTTTATTTTGTTTTTTTGCTGCTTACTGCTTATTTAACAAAAAATTTGTTTTATAAAAACATCAAGTTATTCAACTAAAAACCTTATTTTTGTCACCTCTTGGGCAGGATCTTTGGGTCTATAGCATATGTGTGTATCTCCGGTCATACAGATGACTGAATCGAACAAGTTTAGTGTTCTGTCAGTCGAATGTGCACTGATAGATAAGGTGTTGAGAAAAGATAAGAGTTTAGCGGGTGACTAAATGCAAGCTCAGTTTTCTTTCTGTTTCCTTTCGTAGAAGACATATTTTTGCACATTTAATCCAGAATGCCGGAGTTCGTGAGAGTGGCAATTAACGAAAGCCTTTGGGAGTTCCCGGATATATACGAGTTCGTTCGTTTTCTGGGTGGCGGTTCCTTTGGCCAGGTGGCTAAGGTGAGACTACGAGGCACTGAAAATTACTTCGCTATGAAAAGGCTTATGCGCCCATTCGAGAGGGAGGAGGATGCTAAGGGTACCTATCGCGAGATCCGTCTGCTGAAGCACATGAATCATCGAAATGTTATCAGCCTGCTGAACGTCTTCCATCCACCAGCGCACAACATGATGGAATTTCAGCAGGTTTATTTGGTGACTCACCTGATGGACGCGGATTTGCACAGGTACTCGCGTTCGAAAAGGATGAGCGATCAAGAGATTAGGATAATCCTTTACCAAATACTGCGGGGACTGAAGTACATACATAGTGCCGGGGTTGTTCATCGAGACTTAAAGCCCTGCAATATCGCAGTTAATGGAAATAGCGAGGTGCGCATACTTGACTTCGGTTTATCCCGTATGTGCGCAGACAAAATGACGGACCATGTTGGAACTATGTGGTATCTAGCTCCGGAAATTATCTTTTTAAGGGGTCAATACACAAAGGCAATTGACGTGTGGTCGGTTGGTTGCATTCTGGCGGAACTTATCACGGATCGTGTCCTGTTTCGCGGTGAAAACTATGTAAGCCAAATACGATGTCTGATTAACATAATGGGTACTCCGACGAGGGAGTTTATCACCGGGATAAGCATGGAACGTTCGCGTAATTACCTGGAGGGGTACCCGTTACGACAAAGGTGCGATTTTCATCACCTGTTTATGGGTTACGATGTCCAGGCCATCGATTTGATGGAAAAAATGCTCGAAATGGTACCCGAAAAACGTATCACAGCTGCGGAAGCAATGCTCCATCCATACCTTCGGGATCTTATTGAGCCACACCATCATGCCGAAGACACCGCACCAGTCTATGATCAGAACTTCGAAAACATGGTACTGCCTGTAAAATGCTGGAAAGAACTTGTTTCCCACGAGATTCGGAACTTCAGACCTGACCAACTTGATTTGCATTTTTAAAATGCCGTAGTTAATGTAGCAGAAGTAATAAATTTTAAATTAATTAAATGAACAAATTTTTCACAAAATTAAATTAAAAACTGGATATTCATAAATTTAAACATTGAAATCATTGAAATACCCCTATTAAATCTTCCGGATCTGGCAGCGCTGGCGACAGCTGATTTTGCCTTACCGGCTTATTTTATTTTGCATTCGATAATAAAAATAATGTTGAGCCTGCGAAGTGTATTAAAACACTGCCTTTCGGCAAAGAAAACGTGTAGCAGAAACATCTCCGCGCTGTACATAACCGGCGATAAAGCGAACGAAAACTATGTGACTCTGCAGCCGTACATGGACTTCAATAAAACCTTTGGAGAGCGGCAATTTTTGGAGCAGAGCATCTCCAGCCGGGGATTGGACATTCGTTTGGAAACTGTGCTCAGCAAGTACGAGAAGTATAAAACACATCACGCTCAGCTGTCCAAGGTGGCGGAGGAACGCGAAAGGGTGACCAAGCGCCTAAAGGAGCTAACGAAATCTGGTAGTAGTGCGGTTCAGCTGGAGGAGTTGAAAGAGCATGGGAAATCGTTGCGCAATGAGCTAAAGGCTCTGAAGCAGACTCTCTATCCCATAGAGGATGACTTTATTCATGACTATCTGCACTTGCCCAACCTTCTGCATGTCCAGTGCCCTGTTGGAGGGGAGGAAAAGCTTCTCTATCGTCATGGGATACCCAAATCAGAAAATAAGACTACATCCCACTTGGCACGCCAGGAACTTGTACATTTTGTAGACAACAATCGTTACTACTTGATGGAGCAGGCTGCTCTTTTTGACGTAAATGCCATGCAATCCCTGGCCCGCTATTTCGTCAACCACGGGCACTTCATTCAAACCGCCAATCCGGACTTTGTGCGTTGCGTTCTCCTGGAAGCAAATGCGACACCCTTATCCGACTATCATCTGGTTCAGGAAGAGCACCTGCAAAACAAGATCAATACCGCCTATTTGACTGGAGGTGCGTCCTTCGAGAGCTACCTTGGTGCCATGACCAAGCTGTGCGTGTATCCCTCGGTGCTGCCCCTTCGGTATGTCTGCTGTGGTCGGAGCTACAACAGAGCGGAAGCGGATTTGTATGGGCCCATTCCTAGTCTTTATACGGCGACACAAACGAATGCGGTACAAATCTTTGTGGCAACGCAAACGGACAACGAAGCGGACTCCCAACTAGAGCATATTCTCAATCTGGCAACTGATTTCTACAAAGCACTGGACATACCATTCAGGATTTCTTATGCAACAGCAGCAGATCTAACTCCGGCGGAGAGTATCCGGGCAGTCATCGAAGTTTATGCCCCCTCACTGCAGCGCTATGTGTGTGTGGGACGTATCAGCAACTACGGAGACTTTGTCTCTAAGCGAATCCTTTTTAGCACGCGGCGGGAGAAGCACTATGATTTCTTGCACATGGTGGGCGGACCAGTGCTCTACACCTCGCGACTGATAGCAGCTCTTGTTGAGCATGGCGTGCGCTTGGAAGACTGCAAACTTTTGGGCTCTATTAGTCAGAAACCCGTTCATCAGCAGGATCTACAGCAGTTTAAGGACCTTTTCACGTAAAAAACGATCGGTGTTTAGTTTCTTGTTGTTTGTTCTTAGGCCTAACGATAAGTAAAAGTTAAGTTTTACATACAATTATTTACAATCTAATGTAATCTCATGGTCAGCAGTGCGTTGAGCCCATACAGAGAAGGCTAGTCGCTGCACTTGATCTGCAGCTTGGGAAATCTCTTGCGGAAATTTTCACATTTAGGCGTGGTGAAGGTAAAGACATTTCTGGAGTCGTCCAACACGGAATTGGGACTGGAACGGGGAATCCTCAGCACATACGTGGTGTTGTACTTCAGTTTGCTGAACTCCAGCGGGTCTTTCTGCAATCAAAATGAATTTAATGTATCTAACATACGGCAGCATTCGCTTGTTTGATCTTTGTATTTTGGCAAACACCTATGGCATGACCCGATTCTATTCATCAATATTGGGAAAATTTTGATTGGCATTTGACCACGTACTGCCAATTGGAAAGACGTGTTTTCCGTGTCAAATAGAGGAAACACGATTGCGCCTTGTTAAACAATACCCCATGGTCAACGATGTTCCACTAATTTGCCCTTGCCCGGTGGTCCGGCCAATCGGCACGAAGTATTCCGACATGTGGCTCGTGGCTCCCATCAGAGCATCATCAAGGGTATTACTTACTTTGGCGCGAATCGCGCGGAACTCTCGCTGCTCGCAGTTCGTCTCCTGGGGACACAGTTCATAGACCCTGCAATCGGGGTGATGGCATGAAATTTATGCATTTGGGCATTTTGTTTACAAATAATTACTTCTCCTTGTGTGGCTGGAAGCCCAGAATCTGCACAATCATGCCGAACTTCCGGTTTAACCGGAAACCCACTTCATACGTGGCGGCGGCCGATGTCCGGTTTGTAATGGTGGGCGAAACTTCATTGAGGGCAACTGGCTCCGAGGTTGTGGCCCGTTCCGAGCTCATAGAGCTGCTAGTGTGATGATGCCGTCGCCTATTGCCATTCCCGGAGCACTGAAGCGGTGTAATTGGCTCCAGAGGTTGCAGCGTCGTGTTGAACAGCATCGACCACTGCTCGGACTTGAGGCGACGCGAACCCAGGTAGGATATGGCCTGCACTTGGATGTAGTACGAGGAGTTGGGTAGCAGTTCCTTGATTTCGAACTGGTGTGTCTGAAATTATCATAACGTGCGGATTGCTAAGGCGTTACAGGGCACACATCGGGTTCCACTTACATCCTTAACGTAGGAGCTGTTCGTAATCATCGAGGCCTTGGCACTGTTTACGTACAATGACCAGGTGATCTTGTACTTCTCGACAGGCAGGTTGGACTTGGAGGGGCACCACACCAGCTTAAGGGTCATGTAGCGTCCATCGAACTGCTTGCCGATGATCTTCGAATCGTTCGGAGACTTTGGGGGCTTTGGGTCTAAAGAGTTAACAGCAGAGTAAGTGAAGGTTGTTTGGAAGACCAGAACTAAACACTTACTGCCCGTCGAGGGAAAGGGATCGCTTGGCTCGGAATATCCACGGAACCCGTAGGCGTTTACGGCTGCCACTCGAACCTCATACCACCGACCAGGTCGCATGTGAAAGAAGATGTAAGTACTGTGGGATATAGAGGAGTGATGCCATTGTAAAATAAATATACCATGGAATAAACATACTGCTTGCTGTGTCCGATGTTCTCCTCCATGGTCTTCTCCACCTTCTGCCATTGCCAAGGACCCAGTTTTCTGGCTGCAAAATGCCGTCCTATGTGGGATCTTACCTCCACATGGAAGTAGTAGACCAGTAGCGAGGACTCGATCTTCAGATCGACAGCATGACCTCGCGATCTCCGGAAATACAAAATCTTCGGTATGGGCGGAAGCTGTGTGTTGTTCCTAACGCCGAGAGGTTCCACGCACATGGGTCCGCAACTGGAGGGACAACACTTCTGCACCTCTGGGCATTCATGATCGTACTGACAGTTGTCCAGGCAGGAGAGTCTGGCACGCGATTGCCTTCCAATTTTGGGGCAACTGCCGGCTCTGGGTCCCAGCAAAAGCTCCTGGATGCACTTGTTCAGGCACTGTTCCCGTCCAGCTTTGGTTGTGGGATTGCTGCCACACTTCGCCAGGCATTGCAGCTCCAGGATCTTATCCTTAACATCATTGCTATCCCGGAACCAGTGTGCCAGCTTCTGTCGCTGCAGCTGATTCGATGCGGATGTGGAGGTGGAACTATAGGAGGAGGATCCATTGGCCACGGCGCTTGGGAATAGCTGGCCGAGAACAAGCAGCGCCAGCAGCGCCACTTGCATGCTGCCCATCTGAAACGCTCCGATCCTCGGTGATTGCAATCTGCAAATGATCATGCGTCAGGTGATCAGCTCTCGGTTTCTGGACATTCCGTGCGTTCGTAATTTGTGCCGATCATCAGCAGCAGCCCGCTGATTATGCTAAAGGATCACCCGCTCCGCCTGCTCCCCGCGATATCGATGGGAGCCGAACCGGTTTCACCCATTTTGCATGACCAACTAACTAATCATTCCTCGCATTTGAGCCGACCGACCCCGAAGTCGAGGCAATGAAAATGCAAAAAACACATAAATGTATCTCAAGTGCTTGACAGGACTTCAAAGCGCGCATCATAGTGCGTGCCACGAGAGCATCGGACAGACGGCCAGGCGAGGCCAGCTATCTTCCTTTCAAGCTGACTCCGTGATGCCCTGCACTCCGCTGGTCATTTTGAGTTGGAAAAGTATCTATTGTTTTTTTCTCAGTGTACCATAAGAATCACAGCAAGTGTGGACTACCTAATAAAACTTTTTTCTCGTGTGAATATCTTCGCACCTTTCTAAATCCCGGACAGCTCTATTCATCTTAATTTCTCAACGCACCAATTCTCGGAAGCCTTAAGCAGACTCTCGAAATTCTTCACCTGTTAGCCATAACTATCGATGTGCTCGCATCGATTCCAAGTAGGGTATTTAGCACGCAAATGGGAAACTAATGTTTTATGGTATGGTCGATGGTCGTCGGTTTATGTTGTTGTTTAGCTTTTTGTTGCTGTTCGACTGCGTGTGAATGTGCAGGCAGCGAAAACAAAATCGAGAAAAATACGACTACGATGAATGTGCGAGAGCTGCAAGTGGATGTCACCACATCCACAACCACATCCATTTCCACATCCACAGTTGCAGGGGCTGCAGAAGCAGCCGCACCGCCAGCAGCAGCCTCATCAGATCAGAAGCCTAGCCAGCAGATGCCGCACATACCAAGGCGATACAGACACTCTGGGAGCAGGAGCAGTTGAGTGGAGAAGTGGTGCAGCGATTCGGCGGCTGGTGGCGGTGGTTTAGCCAGGAGATGCCATGCTCCAGCACAGTTGGGTTCAGAAATGTATGTAGGCATTGCGATTTGATAATAATTAGAATCCATTCGCAGCATCGAAAGTTTGTACATATCTCAAAGTGCTTATTATTACCATCGCATCATTGAAGGCAACACTGCGTATGGGTAATTTTTTTGATGGAGCTGTAATTATATATTTTCTACTTTCTAAGTACAATTTGGGTTTCATTTGGATCGGACTTGGGATCAATTCTGAGTAGAAGTCGCTTGCCAAAAAGTATGCAATGAATTTACTTGCAAAATAATAGTATTGTTAGTTAAACCTCGTTAGCTGCATTGTTAGTTATAATAATTTGATTCTTAATTGGAAGACATTTTGTGCTGACCGCGTCTGTGGCGACTGCGACTGCCACTCCGACTGGGATGCGATGGGGACTGGGGGCCAAGGAGCTCGGAATGGCTGCGGGGAGCGCAGGCCCGAGGCAGCCTAACTGAGGGACATTAAGCGACAAATGAATGTGCGCGACGATCGACGCAAGAAGATGAAGCGGCGACTGCGAAGACGACGATCGCCAAGAGCAGACGAGATGAAATGCACCAAGTTCCGCGGAACGAAAAATTTGCAACAAAATTGGGCAGTAAAGCGTCGGCAATGCGGGGATTGGGTTGGGGTTGTGGTTGGGGTTTGGCTATGGGTATGCTATATGGGATGTGTGGTGCGGGGTGTGGGGTATGGGGATGAGGATCGCGGCCACGACTCTTCCAGATGAATGGGTTCTCCGGCTGACGCTGATGAGACAGTCGAGTCGCAGCCAGGCTGGCTGCCGTTGCGTAGAGGCGATTAATTGCTTTTAACGATTCAAAAATTCAAAATTACTTTTTATGCTTCACGCACACCAAGGCGATAAGGCACTTGGCCAGCATAGCATAGCACACATATGATGCACTTGGGGAAAATGCTAATAAATTTTAGGAAATTAGTTGGATAAAATGAAAAAATATAAAATTGAAAAACACTACAAAGTATTCATCAAAAAAGAGATGGAGGTAATGGCCATAGTCAAGTTTAAGGTCACGTTTGACCCATATTTTCTGCAAGTGTACACACAGGGGCGTTGCTAAGGAGGGCAGCGGATGGCAATTGGGGGGGATGAGGATGGGGGGCACTAAGATCCGGATCGATTTCGTTGACGTCGTTGCTGTGATAAATCGTTGGTGGTTGCTGCTCTTGCTGGAGTGTTGCTTTTGTTTTGCCTCCACTTGCAGTTGCTCCGTCCCCTTAGCCACCCTCATTCCACCCCCTACCACAATCCCCCATTTGGGGCTTACTACAATGGCAATCCGGCGACAATGGCCAAAACTCGAGGCGGCAGCAACTGGGTGTAATATGATGCAAATCGTTTAACACTTTGACCAACAGCTCATCGCATTGTTGCCTCCGTCGCTGCCAAAGTGCATTGGTGGTAAAAAAAAAAAACAAGTCGAAAAACTTTAACGTTCCAAGAGGGCACGTAACAAAATACCAGCAAATGGGACGGGGAACGGGAGCAATCATCAGTTTTTGGGGACCAGGCGAGAAAACGGCGAGATCAAACCGAGGAGTTCGATGGACTGGCTTTTTACGGGGGGCTAAACATTATCCACGATCATTGCTGAATCACAGTTAACCATAATGTAAATATCAACCGACTGTTTGCTGTTGTGCATTTAAAGAAACCGTGAAGTTCCCTTCTCAAATATCATGAAAATAAAGTATGATTCCATTTTAGTATGCGTCAGATGTCAACGCTTTCGATTCATGCAAATTTATAACCTAAACAATTCATCATCAAGAACAACAAGCTTTACGATTATCTTACAAATTCAAGGTCTTAAGCTTGAGCTCTATATTCTTCAGTATGTAGTCCCTATACCAATTTCACATGATCTAGCTACTCTCTTGCTAGAAACTTCGTATCTTTCCCATTGTTGTCAAGCGCGGTATCCCCCGGATCGCTATGGTGACACTTAAGACCGCTAGGAAATCCAAGTGACCCCAATGGAAGCCCATTTAAGGGGTTCAAGCACCCAGCTGGGCATGTGCTCAAGCTCAAGCTCAAGCGGAGCGAATCCGAGTAGGATCTGTATCCATGGCGGTGTCGAGTTCTACGTCAGGTTCTGAACACGAAGCCGTGCTCAAGGTTCAGCGATATGATATGTCGTGTGTGCATTCATACTCGTACTTCCGATTATAGAGTTCTGTAAAAGCTTTTCTTCTGGGATCTCCTTTCTAAAACTCAAATATGTTCTAAAATCTCTTCTATAGGCAAAAGAACGCCGCCTATGCAAGTGTACGGCTAAGAGAGCTTTTGGGGCGTGAGAAGTGATGTTGCCGCATGTCAACCGTGCACTATCCGATGGGATCTCAGCTCATCCCCTTGGATGCCCCTATATCGCCAGCACCATCTCTACTAGTCCGCAATTAGCGCGAAGACAATCTCATTTACGCCGACGGAATTGCGCAAATGGCGGGCAGTGCGATACATTTTTAGGTACTCACGGTAATGGAAACACTTTCGGATGCACTGGCTCCACGCCTCGTGATCCGTGATCTCGTACTCCCACGCAGTCGGAGCGCCTTCTTTGATCGCTTGTTGCCACTTTAATCTTTAATTCGCCGCACTGTTCCGATTTCCGCTCCTGGGAACTGTTGATCTTAAGTAACAAAACCGAAACCGAATCTCAATCCGAATCAGAATCTGAATCTAAATCTCAAGTGGGAGCTCTTTTCGTGCGACCGTTGCGCTGCAGCCCCCAAGAGAGAGTGACACACTGAACGCCACGGACTCGGACTGCAGGGCTCGAGCTCCAATGCTCCCGTTCTCCCGCCGCTCTCTCGCCACAGTGGGCAAGGTGGTGGATTTTTCGAACATAATATTAATTATAAAATATTCAAAATAATCACACAGCATATAATAGTTTGTTACATAACTATTTTAAGTTATAAACATATATTTCTGTTATATTTAAATAGTATTGTTTATACTCGACTGTTTAAGTGCTATATCAGCGATTTGTACCACTGTGCCGTGCTCCACTTGCTCCCGCTCCCACTCACCGTGTGTGCCGTGCCAAAACGGAGATCTCCACCTCCCGTCTCGCTCGCTCTCCCTTTCTACTACTACGATGCCGCGCCCCTTTGTTTTCATTCAAAATTTCATTAAAGGATGCACACATGCACACCTCCCCTCCCCCACACACACACACAAACGCACTGGTCTGTTGATTTGCATGCACCAATTACTTTATTTTCGTGATTACACATTTACACTGTGATTACAACGGGAACCTGGAAACAGATTAGGTTCTGATCGTTCGCATCCTTGGATTCCCACAACATGCTACCTTTCATCTGGAACACAGAGAGAAATATATTATATATATATAAAATATATAATTAAGAATATGTACGAATGAATATTAATGGTGATTTGTAGAGTTTATTGTAAGGGTTCTTTACTTACCACCGGCAAAGTTTCGTTCACAAAGATATTGGCCCAATAGGCCTTTCCACCACTTGCGCTCTCTATGCATCCGTGATCTCCGTCGCAGGGATCGGGAGTTATGGCCGCCTGGGTCTTGATGTAGTTAAACACCCATCGGACTTCGTGCTTCAGAAAGCTGACGCCATTGCCTGTTAATGGGATAAAATAATAAGTTTTACTATAACATAAAACAATTATACTATTACTATCATTTTGGCTTGGCTGTACGTTTTTTATCAAAGCTGAAACTCTAATCCAATTATCTGAACATGTTTTGCATGCTCTCTTTAATCGAATTTTTGGCCAATCTTCGTTTCAGCCCCCTATCGCAAATTAGTACTCCAAATGTTCGATTCGTGCTGAGATCAATCGTTTCGATTTCGTCTCCATTTCTGCTGATTCATCAAAATACCATTAGGCGTTTAATTTATTATTTATGGATCGACTGTGGGGCTGAGCCTAGGTTGCAATCGAAATGCATTGAACATAAACAGTAGTAGTAGTAGCAGCAGGAAATTCGGTGAGTTTTTGTAGATATACAATCTTCACCAGCTTATCATTATTGCCACCATCATTTGACCATGCATATTCAGGGAATTCAGGGGGTTCCAAAACACCTTGCCCCACCCGAACATCCGCCATTCACCTGATCGAAGTTCTTCGCCCGCACCACATCTATTTTTATTTCCGACTGACTTTTGCTCAGAACGCGAGTCGAGTGTACGTTGCTCTGAGAAATCCCAATTCCGAATGCACGGATCTGCTGTTATCAGCGGAGCACCTACATACCATTATCATCGAAGCGCACAGTAACCTTAATTGTCGCGTTCCGGGCCATGGAGCAGGGCAGTGTCGTACAGCTCTCGATGTCCAGGTAGCTGACCTGGTACAAAGAACCTAAAAGAGGCAATGGAAACAGATTTAAAAGGCACATAAAACCAGAAGATATGGATCTTTTAGCTTTAGATCTTATGCTAACAACATGCTAAAATAGTTCGTAGTTATTCCTTTAAACATAATAAGGATACGATCCATAGAGTAGGTAAGGTTGGGCATTCTATCCTGAATGGATTTGGTTACGTGACATAGTACATGCCATTCAACCATATAATTAACACCTGGCAACAAAGTAAAAAACTTTACTCTCAGCAACTAAGCCGAATTATCTGCGATCCACACAGGCGATCGCCTATACATACTATATACGCATTTCTAAATAATCTATGACCAAGTGCACTTCCCAAGGCCGTTAAAAAGTTTCTATCTTCAAAAAATGAACCGCGTTCAGCATTAGATTACAACACTCAATTAACTTGGCTGCTCATTGATTACTGCCCCCCCAAAGTGGGCGTTCGCCTGTCTATCAGCGTCATAAGGTAATCCCCCATAAGGGCGTCATATCTGTTTGTTTACAGTTCCTCAAATCTAGAACATAAATCATGTATTTACTGTGCACAGTCCATAAATACTCCATTTAATCAGACATCGTAAAAACCAGAATACAATTAATAGCTCGTGTTTTGGGCAACCAAAACTAGTTAACGAAGGTTTGATGCCCTAAAATCAACTAAGCTGGGTAATTAAAAGTAGTTAAAAATAGGATTTCTTTTTCCTTGACTGCAAAATGAACAGCGTCAATCTAATTTTATATTCTGTTGATAATGAAAAATTGAAAACAAGTAACTATATTCGGGTTTTTTGTTGATGTCATTGGAATATCACGTTTATTACGCCCACAGATCTTACCCACTTTCAAATTAAGCTCTGATAGTATTTTTCGATTATGGTAATGTATCATAAATTAGATTTATCATGTCACAAGTATAAAGTGAAGTTAAAGGCGCTACTATCGGGGAATTACTCTTTATGACTATTATATATATTCGTTACTCATAGAGTAATAGGGTATACTATATTCGTTTTTTGATATTTCCATACGTAGTTCTTAAAATCCTATAACCATAAATTTATATTTAATCTCGAAATTGATTGAATTGCAAGATTGCAAGATTCAATCCTTTGCTCGGACTGCCTTAAGGTGACTAAGGGGTATCTGATGGTCGAGGAACTCTGTTATATCGTTTTCTCTTTTGTCAGATTGCGCCCTGTGAAATTTACAATATACTTGGCAGCGATATAATCTGAATTACAGTGCACAATATTGGATCCATTAAAATTCCCGAAAATGGGTGTTGCGGAAGTAATTCCTTATTATTGTATTATTATAGTATTATTCGGTAGGTCGATTTTCCACCGGAAGATAATATTTTAGTAGAATGATTTCTAATTCTAATATTTTTTCGAATATAAAGCTTTTGAGGTTTCTTTTCGAATGCATACCTTAACAAAGCCATGGTGTATAAGAAAACTGCTCGAGATATTTTCTTACCGTTTTTTTCCCCTGTGGAAATCAATTGATTTTATACGTTGTCTGAATCGACCCACCGAAAAGCACTGATCCTGAGATATACTTACCGCAATCCTCGAAGGGCAAAGATCTTAGGGACAGATATTTTTTGTAAACAGCATCTCTGGTAGACTTGATCGTTCCGCCGGCCAATTCGTGGGCAGCGCAAATAACCAAGAGTATTTTTAGATAGTAATCCATTAGGGCGCCGCGCATGGTTTAATCGACTGAGATCTTGATCGCGGTTTGATTAGAATATCGTCCAAACGAATTTTGCGTAGGTGTGCAAATAAGAAATGTTAATAACAATAACAAAGCAGTTCGTTAATCAGGATCACGGGCTGGCAACGTTTTTTTTTGGCGATACGATTTGCTTGGTGGCTATTAGGTGACTGACACCAAGAATAGTGGGTACCAACAAAAGTAGCCGGCCTCTCTTCGATTGGAGTGCTGGCACTCTCCGGGCAAACGTAAATAAATAAATAATTCGCGGACGCCTAGGCAATAAACTTTGATTTATTGACTGGAAGCCGATGGGAGCAAATAACGCTGACTTTCGCTTCAGCTCCAACTGATAAGGTCAGCGAATCTCTTTGAAGATTTCCAAACGGGAAGTCCGTGACGTAGCTGGAGGCGTGTGTGGGTCTGAGAGTGGGTGGTTGGGCGGCGGGCACGCGTGTGAGTCGCGCCTATAAATACACGAAAGTAAATCAAGTAACGCGGGCGATGTATTGATAAAAGTAACCAGCCACTTGACTTTAATTGAAAGTTAAAGAACATGGCAAGCCATAATTAAACATCATTAGATAATGTCCCCTTTAATAAATCAATTTAATCCGTAGACAGCGAAGGTGGAAAATTTTGGAATGTGAATCATTCTGGACGTCGAACTCCTCACTCAATAATACCCTTCAGATAGTTGGTGTTCTTGATGATCCTGAAATCAGTGCGCAGCTGAATGAATTGCCGCACCACCGACTTGTCCAGATAATTCTAAATAGAGTGGGGTGGATACAGATGGTAACGTAAGACTATCGCTCGACATCAAAGGCACCGCACACTTACCAGAGTGTCACCCGTGCAAACTTCTTGAAGGTTTTGGGGCTTAACAAGTAGTAAATTGCACAATGCATGCAGTATGTCAAACAGCTGCGTGACCAGTGGACTATCCAGCTCGCGAATGCACTTGCGATACTCGTTCACGTCGCAGATGGCACACATGGCGCCAGCCGTGTTGAACTGCATGGTCTGCAGGTGATCGTAGATTACTCGGTGCAACCGAGTTCCAAATTCTGTAAGAACATTCTGCAAATTCTCTCCATCAACACATTTTTTAATCTGCACAATCACGGGCTGCAGATTCTGAACGACTTGTAAGCAGGCCTAGAAAAGAAAAATAAACATTTTTAAGGATAGACAGATAAGCTCGATTTTACTAAATTTATATCTTACCGCTGAAGATATTGTATCCACATCTGTTTCCGGCTTGTAGTCCGTTTTCTTTTGTTCATATTGCAAATATACCTTGACCCAGCCAATAACAGCGCTAATAGAGCGATCAAGACCCTGGTCCAGCTTTGTCTCGATTTGCTCCATCAGAATACGTTTTTTGAACACATAGTCCGAGTACTTGGGTGTATTACTAGAAAAGAATACATTATACATTCTATAAAATGTAAATTAACAAAGTCCTAACATACCTCACACAGGGTATGACAGATGTGTGGCACAGCTTGTCCAGTAGATGGACAATGATGTTCGTCTTTTGCACCACATCAAAGAAGTAGAGCTGGGGAAAGACCCTGCCCTCGGCCAGTGGCACTGCTTGCAGTCCCAACTCCAGTGCGTAATCTACGTGCTCGTGCATCAAGAAACGAAGAAGGATATCGTTTAGCTTTATAGCATTGCCTGGTAGTTCGGTCTCGTTGGACAGCAGGCGACAGCGCTTAAGCGACGCCTTGGCCTCCTGCAGCATGTTGATGGCCAACTCTTCGGATAGGAACGTCTCCCCGCCATAGTCCTCGATGGCAGCAATATTTATGTTAGCCCGCGTGGCTATCAGCACCTCCATGTTTCTCCGAAAGCCCTTAGTAGTTGCAGTCTTTTGGTGTTTCTTGCTGGCATAGAACTTTTCCAGCTCTGTGGAACACTTGGCTGTGAGGCATTTGGTCTCCATTTCGGCGTAGCCGGCCAAATGCTTTATAAAAATCTGCTGTGTCAGCTTCTGTAACAAGTCGTCGTCGATCGTGGACATGTAGATTTGAAGATCTGTTGACAATTTTAGTGTGCTGCAAAGTGGTTGTGAAATGAAAGTAATCGCAAATTTTGACATTTAACGTAACTTCTGAATGACTCACCGCGAGTATAACTCATAAAGGGTGCGAAGATATTTCTCCTCGTCTTTTTTGTCCTCCAACTTAGTCATGGCGTACTGGTGAAGCTTCAGTTGATATATGTTAAGTATGAACTTGGACATAACCTGCTGCGGATTGGCAAACACCTTCTGGATTATCTCGTAGTGATGCTTGCATAGCGGTACAATGCCTATAAATATGTCTTTGCCACTGTACGGTTGCATTTGGCTCTGCTCGATGTATGCGTCTACACACTGAGTGTAACCCTTGAACTGGGACAAGATCTGGGCCAGTGTCTTCATGCGCTCGATGTCCTCGCTCTTCTGGGCGGTGGCAAACTCTTCGATCAACCGCCGCTCGACTTCATCGTATTTCTTTTCGATTTTTCTTTTGGATTCCGCAAAGTTTCCGGGCGGCAGATCCTGCGAGATAGCGTAGAGCTTTTGTATCACATCTGCGGCCTCACTTAATCTTGCGGCATCCGCAAAAATATCGTTGACAATCACAGGGCCAGCGGCTAAAAACTCGGACATAAAATTGAGTAACTTCTGGGCCTCCACTGAACGACTGCGTGGAGTGTTCACATTCTCCAACTGTTCGCCCAGGTGCATGATCTTGCCGGCCACCGAATTGATTTTTTCGTCCAGCTGGCCGAACACATCAATGGCCGTTTGGTGGCGTTCTTGGAGCTTGGCAATCTTTTTGGCGTGCGACTCCTTCTCCTGGCGCAGTGACTCCTCTAGCCGTTCGCACTTGCTTTGTTGCTTCTCCTGCAGGATCTTTAGGTCCTTAATGGTCTGGATGAAGGTATCGTGGAGGGCCACAGGATGAAAGTCCTCGCTGTTCTGGAGTTCATTGTTGGTGCGCCAAGTCAGACGCTCTATGAACTCGCCCACCTCAAAGGGTTCCTGTTGGTTATGATTAATAAATATAAGCCATAATCGGGCCTACGTGACCTTTGAGCCCACCTGTTCAAACTCCTCCATGTATTGGGATAGCATTTTAATGTATTATTAAGTTTTCGTATTTAAATGATCTGATTTAATAGGCGTTTCTTTTCTGCTTCTTCTTTCTATATTATTGTTGCTTCCGCTCAGCTGTTTCGTTTAAGGTTGCCACACTTCTCACTTTCTTTCAGCTGGCAATGTCGCTCGGTTTGTTTACGTTTTTGTTTGCTCTCTTAGCTAAAATTTAAATGTTTGGCGGTTGTTATATAACAAATAGTATGTTTACAATTAAATAAAATAAAACAATGCTTTTATGTTTGCTGATCTTAATCAAATGTTTATTATAATATGAATGCGCGTCTTACTTATTGCCTCGTATCAAAACCACTTTTTTACAACAAATTGCAATGTGCTAAACAAGTTAAAATTTCAAACATTAATATTTTTTATAACCTTTATAATTATTGCGTGGAGTCAGCGATTTATTAAACCTTAGTTACAGTTTTGAACTGAATATGAAAATATGAAGAACCAATAACTTTTTTTTGTAAATTTTCTGTGCGGGTTTTCCCAATAGACATTTGTTTAGCGAAGGAAAGCTAGTTCTTATTTGTTTTTACAAACTGCGTCTGCTGCTACTACTGCAGTTGATCCTGTTGCTGTTGCTGCAGGTGCAGGTGCGGATGCGGATGTGGGTGGGTGAGCGTGTGACCGATGCCGCCGGAGGTCGACGGCAAGTCCAAGGCGTGCGGCACGATGTTGATGGCACTGGCGGTGCTTGCCGAGGAGGCCAGATCCACGGCCGGCGGACGCACTTCGTCCTCGAACTGAGCGCCACCGGCCATGCTGTTCAGCACATCCGGAATAGTGGGCGTGTCCACTAGCTGGTGCAGGTTCTTCAGCTCCGTGGAGCGTAGGCTGGCGGATAAGCTCTCGCTCGAGGCCAGCGACGTGGATAGCGGTGAGTTGCGTTCAATGGATGAAGCTATGTCTGTGGGAGAATGCAATAGTAAGTATTCTTTAGCTGCGAAGCAGCTCTTGCACTCACCAGTTCTGTCCGTGTCCGGGGAACAGGTGTTATGACCTGTTGTTCCTTGCGGCTGCTGCATCATCATCATCAGCTTCTCCTCCATCTGCATAATTATCTTCTTTTGCACGTCATACTTCTTGTTCACGGACTGCAAGGACGACGATTTTTAAGGCTTATTACTCTTAATTGAAATGAAGTTACTGGTAAACACAGACTATTTCTTAAAAGTCCGAACTATTTCAGATAAGTATACGATTTTAAATATCAGCCCTACCTTAAACTTTTCTTCGTACTCATCCTTGACGGTGCTTAGAAGTCGCTTTTGCTCCGTCATGGCCTTCTCGCTGTTGGCTAGCTGGGCCTGCAGGTCGCTGATCTTGTGCTTCATGCTTTCCAGCTGTGATGTCTTCTCGTCCAGGCTGTGCCTCAGATCTTAATAAATAAACTGAATGATTAAACATCCGTATCATATAAACAATGAATAGGCACCCTTCAGTTCCAGGTTGCTGCTCTCTTGTAGCATCTGCAGTTCCTCGTCGCGGGCCCTGAAGTTATCGATCTCAGCCAGACGGTCGCGGCAACGCACTTGCACCTCACCCATGATAATAAACTCGGCCTCCAGTCGTGCCAGCTCCTGCTTGCACTGCAGCCCAATGTCCGCCTGCTGCTGGGTGTGTTGAAGCTCGGTTCCCAAACTGAAGACCTGACCTCGCAGAGACTCCAGTTCATAGTTCATCTCCTTGTGGCGCGCCAACTCGCTGGTGAGTCGCGTCTGCAGGTCATCGTTTGCCTGCCGCAGGCACTTCTTTTCCTCCAGTTCGTGCTGGTACTTAGCCCTCATTTCGCCCAGCTCCTCCTGGTGGATGTTCTGGCGCTCGTTGGCCAACCGAATGGCCTGATCCATTTTGTTTGCCAGATCCTTGTTCTTCGCATCGAAGTTCTTAAGCTGCTCCCTTAACCGATCCCGCTCCATTTCCAGGCTGCGCTTGTCCCTGCTTCGCCCCATGAGTCGTCGATTGCGCTCTGCGTGAATGGATCGACGGTAGCTTTCGTATTCCAGCTGTAGGCACATCAGTTGACCCTGCTCGGCGTCAAAGGACTCATTGGCCTTGATCGCATGCTTAATGTATTCGTCTAGAATATCTTGCGGGTACAGAAGGTTCCTTTCATAGTCGATTCTTTGCTCCTTGCACTCCAGCAGGAGTTCAATAAGCCAATTCTCGTACTGCGCTGGAGCACTGTCCAGTCCTTCCACCGTCTGGGTGGAGGCATGGGTGCAGCTTCTAGCCGTATCCTTGGGCGCCGAAATGGCCAGGTTCCGGCCGCTCCTCTGCAGGCGGCTGCCAGTCTTTTGCGTATTTCCATTCTCCCCTCTTTGTCTTTGGCTCGAACAATCGGCCTCGTCATCATTCTCCTCCAGATGCTGCTGCCGCATTCCGGAAAGGGCCGAGCAGGATTTGGTTCGTCGCATTGGGTTCTCTGCCTCAGTACTCCAACTTGCCTTCTTTGCCGCCGAACTTCTGCTGTCCGCACAGGAACCATTTCCACTGTAGCTTGCCATACGATTGCGGCGCTTCTTTGCCAGCTGGTGCATGGATCGGCTGGTGGGCATATGAAGTCCACCCACACTGCAGAGGTTCCTATCCGTCTCGTTGCACTCGCCACAAACTGCAGCGACCTCCTGCGTGACAGATGGATAGACGGAACCACCAACAAGGGATAAATCGGAGTTAATTTCTGGCAGGCTGCTTGGACAAGGTGTGTTTACAGATCGCTCCACGTTATGCCTGTCCTGGATGACCTGCGACAGGCGACGGTCATAGGCAGTTCCTCTGTTGACCTCCAGATATGAGTGGCTGCTCTCCTCCGCCTCGCGAGAGACATCCGGGAAACTGAACTGACTCTGCTGGTCCTTGCGCATGGGTGAAGAAGGCTGGCTTACGGCGAAGATAGCTCTCACAGCATGCGAATTGACCGCACGTCCCGGCTGCTTGATATCCCTCATATCCTTTAAGGGGGTGGTTTCCGGTGTGGCCTCCACAGCTGCTTCGGGCGGTGAGGAGCCAGTCATGCCAACCATAAGCTGAGAGTTCATAGCCGGTTGTAGTGGCAAAATAAACGATGTGGTGGGTGTAAGCGGTATGCCGCTACTGGTCGTGGCAATCTCGTTATGCGGACTCCAGATCGGACCCACATCATCACCCGAGGCAAACGAATCGAAGCGGGTGTAGACATTTCTCGATTGCTGAAACTCCCTCAGCTGATAGCTGTAGTCCGTATTCGAGGTATTTGAAGTCATGCGACTGTATCCTGGCGTCATGGGATACGCATAGCTGCCGTCTTCGTTGCTCGTCTCGGGCAAGAGGACGGGCAGCGATAGGTTGGCGCACTCCATAACCACGTCATGCGGCTCCATCTCCTTCCATCGCGTATTGTTTACCTCAGTCTCTGGCGTGGCCGTCACCAGCATGGGATGCACTCGCACAGTGTTCAACAGCGGCTTGATTGTATGCTGGAAGATGCCCCCGCCGTTGCCTCGCTTGATGAACTCCACTAAATAGGCAATAAAGCTGCACGGATACATGCCGTACAGGCGGTGAAATAGCATCTGTAGACCCAACTGCAGGTGGACGAGCTTCTCGTCCGGCAGTTTATTGCTATTCTGCAGCTTCCACGAGGCCAAATGCCCGAACACCTCAAACAGATCGTTAAGAAAGTTGGGCACAGAATTCGGTATGATCGGCAGCAGAGTAATTATGCACAACAGGGCGCTCATCAGCGGAACTATCTCCTTCTCGTGCTGTCAGAGAAATGGAAGTGATGCTGAACTCGGACAAAATTGTAAACACCCATAAACTCACCGTCATAAGCTTAAAAACACTTTTGATCAGCCGGTGTTTCTCGATCTTGTACAGCCAAGTAGGGTGATGGCGCACAATGAAGCAGAACACCTGGAGGCTCTGCACTCGGTGCTGCGACTGCTTTAGGCAGTCGTCCAGCTTGTCAAAGATGTACCCATCGTGAGGTGCCTGGGCTTTGACCAGTACCTCCAAAATGCGCTGAGATCCAGTTGTAAAGAAGTAGTCCAGCATGAACTTTACCACCCACTGCTCCTTGTCTGTGGGGAAATGGTATGTTGGAATAGGTGGCATATTAACTGAAACTGGCGAGGACTCACTCTGGGATAGCAACTCCACAAGCTTGCGCTTGGCCTCCTCGTTCTCCAGCGTCATGTTGGACTCCAGGTCACCAATGATCTTCTCAATCACCATGACGGCGGCTTTATTGGTTTCCTGTCGCTATGATTGATTTTTCCGCCCGCCCTCGGTCGACTGTTCCTGCTCCTGCTACTCCGCTCCTGGTCCTTCTACTCCACTCACTCGTCGTCGTGGTTGTCTTTTGCAGAGCTGCGTGTGCTTTTTCTCGTCTTGGTCGCTGTGAACTGGAGAACAAGGGTTGGCATTGAAATTCCCACTGCGTTCGATGCACTGCACTATTGTTTCGGTTGTGGAGTGCACATTTAAAATGCTTACCTCTGCTAAACTCATATTTTTTTACATGTTTGTCTTGAAAATGAAAAGGTTATTTTTTTGTGATATTCCTCTTGCGCTGTTATCGCCAGCCAATCGATGGTTTTGTCTGGCAACGCCGCTGGCGAATGTCCGGCAGCTTTGGCCGCAATCAAAACAACATCAGCTGTTTTGGCGCAACTTTTTGCCAATTCCGGTGCGAATGTTATAATCGATGTAAAATAATGCATTACTCAATAATCCGAAAACTGGTAACGGCGCCAAAGCTAGCCAACGTTCCCAAAAGGTAATTATGTGAATTAATATTATAAGGATTCATTCCAACGCTCTGAATTTCAGGAAATGGAAAAGCGTTGTGGGTTTGGAGGTGCACGCACAGATTGCCAGTGCGTCCAAACTGTTTTCCGGCAGTGGCACATCCTTTGGAGCACCACTTAACTCTTCGGTGGCGTATTTTGATGCCTCCATACCGGGAACATTGCCAGTGAGAATAGGTACTCTCACTTAAGACGCCATCATTACATTGTATCCTCTGCTTTTAGGTTCTCAACAGAAAATGTGTGGAATCCGGCATTAAGACATCACTTGCTTTGGGATGTCGGGTGAACGAAGTGTCCATGTTTGACCGCAAGCACTACTTCTATGCAGATTTGCCTGTAAGATTCAAATTTCAGTTTACACCACGCTAAGCCTTATAAGTAATAAACTTCTCCTCCCCAGAATGGCTACCAAATCACGCAGCAGCGCGCCGCTTTGGCCAATGATGGAAAAATGACTTTCCCCGTGATAACACCAGGCAAAAAAGTTTACTACAAGACCGCCAAACTACTGCAGTTGCAATTGGAACAGGATAGTGGTAAATCTCTGCACGATGATTATCTCAAAAGGAGCCTGGTTGACCTTAATCGTGCTGGACTTCCTCTAATGGAGCTGGTTTTTGCACCAGATTTAGAAACGGGCGAAGAAGCGGCATCGCTGGTCAAGGAATTAATACTGATACTAAGGCGTCTGCAGACATGCAGTTGTAAAATGGAAGGTGAGTCAAAAGGGATTTGTGTGCCTTTTTTTAAACCGAGTATTTTTTATTGTAGAGGGCGCCCTGCGTGTGGATGCCAACATATCCATTCACCAAGAAGGCGATCCCTTGGGAGTCCGCACCGAAGTAAAAAACATTGGCTCGGTTCGAAGCATTTCGCAAGCAATTACGTATGAAATTAATAGACAGCTAGAAACTGTGGCTAATGGCGGTGTAATTACAAATGAGACTCGCAACTGGGATGCGGAGAACCGGCGCACAGTGGCCATGCGTGACAAAGAGGTGCTGCAGGACTACAGATTCATGCCGGAGCCGAATCTACCACCCCTTCATGTAAACCTAAAGCCTGGATCAATGTCAACAGAGGATTTACTTTCAGTGGCTGCTCTAAGCGAGGAAATTCCAGAATTACCAGAGGACACCAGGCAACGTTTGGTGGAGCAGCACAACCTGAATGCGGAAACTGCCATCATTTTAGTGGTGCGTGCTCTGATCCTTTTTGAGTCAACAAAAAATTTGAAATTGCAACACTCCTCGATTTTATTTCAGAACGAACCTATTCTGCTGGATCATTTCTTGAGCATTACCCGTAGTTTAAGTGATTTGCCCAACAAAGTCATTTGCAATTTTCTTATAAACGATTTGTTGACCTATTGCAACAAATTGAACTTAGATGTGGAGGATTGGTAATAATAGGGAGTAACATACCTAATGAATTTTACTAATTTATTGTGTTCATCCTAATGTAGCTCCATTAAGGCTGATGATTTGAAAGATATATTAATGAGCTTGCATGCCGAGCTGATAAATCTCCAGGCAGCACGTCAGCTGGTTGATCTGCTTCATAATAACCCCAAAGCGAAAGTCAGTGAGGTAAGCTTCGCCTAATATTCCAAATTTATGAGATTACACACATTATCTTCCCATCACAGCTAATCGAACTGCACAGCCTGCAGCAAATCTGCAGTCCGGACGAGATCGAGAACCTGTGCCAGCTGGCTATCGCCAACCAGGCCAAGGCAGTCGAACAGTACCAGAAAGGCAAGGCAAAAGCTTTGTTCGCGATCGCAGGCGAAGTTGCCAAACTGTCGTCCCAAAAGGCCAACATGAAGCTGGTAGTGCAGCGTCTGGAAAAGCTGCTAAAACCCACCAATAAGTAAGAGATCTGGTCGATAGTTGTGTTCATTAGGAGTGTGTTTCGCTTGTATATATTTTATAAAAATGCAGTCGACAAACCGCACTGTATATAGGATTAAATATGCTAAGTATTAAATATAGTTGCTTTGTTTCGTGCTGACTAGTTCGGTGTTCTGGCCAATGTGTAAATGCAAATGATGTTAATTGTCGTGTGATATATAGTTCGGTGTTCTCCCACGTTCAGGGAGAATCGGAACTCGTGACCCATTAATGCATAGATATTTATGTGGAGATGTAAGGATGGCATCATCGCTGCGACTGGATGGAACGCACTATATTCGATTGTCTAACAGGGCAGACAATGAACAGCTAGAATTGTACTAAGGCAAACGAGTTGAAATGCACGTGATGATTAACTCAGATGCGTCTGGAGGACTCCAGGAAGCCTTTTTCTAAATAAATGCAAATGGCAGTGAGCGTTACGTCTTCTTGGCGGGATCAAATTTAACCAAATCTTAACTTCACATCACTCTAATCGCGATCATAGTCCCGGCAGCTCGACGGTGGCAGGCTCATTGAAACGGCCGAGTCGAGACTGAAATGTATAATGTAATTTAGTTTTGGAAGAACAAATAAGGGCATGCAACTCACCGCCGGCTCTCGCTTTCCAAGAGATGGGGATCCACCGGGTGCTGGGAGACATTGCGCAGGGAATCTCCTAGGGTGCTCCTCAGATGCTGCATTTCTCTATTGGCCTTCGAGCTGCGTAGAATGTACTGCTGTCGCCGTTTGGCCTCCTGGGCCAACTGCTCGCGCAGCATTGAGATCTGTAAAGTGAGGGAGTTGAAATAGATCTTATACCTTCAAATTTGCATAGGATAACCAACCTGGTTCTCCAGGCGCAGCACTTGTTGCCGATGCGACTGCTCCCTGGCGTCAAGAAGCTTCTCTGCGTGCATCTGAGCACTGCGATAACGATCTCCATCTAAGCCATCATGGCACTTGGCGCTGTCGTTCATTCGCGCCTTGCAGCGCGCCAACTCGGACTCCTTCTCCGCCAACAATGTCTCCAGGCGGCGCACCTTGAGTCGCAGATCGCGCGTCTCCTGCTCGATTACACTGTGATCCAATCCGCAGTTGAAAGAGCCTCCGCCAGCATTTCCTCCACCCACATCGTAGCGATTGGAGTCGAACTCGCCGGATTCAGCTGCGCCACCGTAAAAGGAGTTGGACTTCTCAGCCCGATCATAGGCGTTTCCACCCGAAAACTTGCTTTTCCGGTCGCACTCCAACTGTTTGACTTTGTCCTGTGAAAAATTAGAGGAGAAGTAAATAATGAAATATGAAAATAAATTCAAGTATATATAAACTAGGTTGAAATAGAACCAACAACGCTGCGTATACTTAATTTATCACGTATACGCACAGTGGACAGTATTCCAATAATTAATTTTACAATTAGTTTACCTGTAGGGTTTGCAGTTTGCTGCGTAGCTCCGACTTTTCCCGCTGCGAGGACTTCAGCTGCCTGCTGAGCTCCTCCTCGCCATTTCCGCCTCCGTTGCCGTTTGTCAGATCCTTGTCGCCGCCACTCTCCTGGTTCCACTTGGCAATCCGAAGTTGGGACTCCAGTGCCGAACGCTGAACCTCCAGATCGGTCACCTGTTCCTGCAGGCGCTGGTTACCATCCAGCTGGGCCTGTTGGCTACGTCGCAGCTCGTTGAGATTGGTCTGAGCGCTATCTAGGCGCTCGGTGAGGATGCGCTTCTCGTTCTCAGCGGTCTGCAGAGACTTTTGCACCAACTTCAGCTTATCCTCGTTGGCCTGGGAGCAGTGACCCTGCTCGGAAAGCTCCTTTTGGAGCGTCTTTATCTCGCCCCGCAGTTGGGTTTCACTCACAGCGGACTTCTGGAGGCGCTCCTTCAGCTGATCGACGGTGGACTTAAGGGCGGTGCAGCGATCCTCCAATTGGGTCAAGGCACGGTTTTGGTTCTCCAGCCGCTCAGCCATTTGACGAATGCTGCAGTCCTTCTCTTGTAGGGCCATTTGTAGCCTGGTAAGATCGCCCTCCATGGCAACACGCTGCAGTTCGAGTTTGCTGGCCCGGCCCTCAACCTTGGCCAATTCCTCCTGCAGCTGGCGCTTCTCATTGTCCAGTTTGGAGCACTGCTGTCGGCTCTTCTCCAGTCGTTCCTCGTTCTGGCCATTCTCCTCGGATGTGGCAGCCAGTTGCATCTCTGTTTGGGCCAAACGTTCTCTTAGCATCTGACACTCATCGTTGCGATGCTTGAGCTTCTCCTCTAGCGCCTGGATGGCGGAGATTTTCATCTTGCGGTCCGTTTCCAGATTGCTCTTCTCCTCTTGGAGATTTCTTAGCATGGCCTGCAGTTTGCCCAGCTTGGCATCGCATCGTAGCTGCTGGTCAGCAGCATCTTGGAGTTGCTTCTTAGCTGCTCCCAATTGGGATTTGTAGTCATCCTTCTCGCGCTCCAACTGAGCCACCTGATGCATCAGGTTGCGGACACCCTTCCTAACCAGATCCGGGTCCACATCAATTGGTCCATCTGGGCATTGTGATGTGCTCCTGTTGTCATAGTCTCCGCAGCTGCGAGACGGACTGAATCTTCGCGAGGGACTCAGCAAGCGATGAGACAAATTTACACTGCCGTCCACTTGGATGCCAGCAATCCGGCGCAGAGTGTGAACCACCGAGGATAGCTTCTGTTCGGTATCCCGCTTGTGTAGTTCCACGCAGGACAACTGCTCATCCAAAGCACGGATGCGACCTTCGGCGCCGCCCAAACGGGCCTTCAACTCCTGGATCTGCTGAGTGGCATCGGCTAGGCAGACCTCCAGGTTGTGCTTCTGATCCTCCAGGCGCTTCTCCCTACCACGACCCTCCTCCAAGCGCTGGGCCAACTCCTGCTCCCTGGCATGGAAGCGATGCTCCTCCTGGTTGTTCTGACACCGAGCCCTGCCCAATTCCTGGCGAGTGGCACACAGATTGGCTTCCAGATCCGATAATTGCTTCTTAATCTGGCAGAGCTCCTGCTGTGCCCGCTCCTTCAATTCCACCTCGGCGACCAGCTTGCACTGCAACTCCTTGCCGCCCTCGTCCTTCTGGGCGAACTCCACTTGAGCCTTCTGCAGCTGCGCCTTGGTAGCATTCAGATCCTGGGTGGTCTTTGTAAAGTGATTCTCCGTCTCCTTCAGTATGGTGCTCAATCGAGTGCGTTCGTTCTCCAACGAGTTCTTGGTATCCTCCAGATTGCTGATCTTCTGCAGAGCCTCCTCGATGGCGCGCGCCTGCTCCCGCTTGGCGCTCTCCACACGCTTGACGTGGTCGCGCAGCTCCTTGTTGCTGCCGGAATACTTGTCCCGCTCGATGTTGCTGTCCGCCAGTTGGCGGCGACAGTCGGTCAACTCTTTGCGCAGGCTATCGATGAAGCCCTCACCTGAAATCGGGATTTTGGATTATAATTTGATGGATTTCTTTTTAAGATTAGGTGCCCCAGAACTCACCCTCCTTGGACTTGCGCAGCGCATCTTGCAACTCATTGTTGGTGCTCTCCATTCTGTCCTCCTTCAGACGAATCTCCATCTTTAGTTCCTCACTCACACGGCACAAGGATTCGCGTTCTTCGCGCAAGCTGCTCAACTGCAGCTCCTGCTTCCGGATGCATTCCTCCAACTTAATCCTAAATTATCAAGTAAATTATCAAGTATGTATATATGAATTATTTGGAAATTTAATTAAATATACTATCACTCACTTGTGCTCCTCCTCCTTGGTGCGCATCTGCACCATCTCGTCCTTCAGCTGGGCAATGGCAGCCCTCTGCTTCTCATCGCGCGCATTGGCCTCCCGTCTGCTCCGGTCGAGGGACTCCTGTTCGGTCTTGAGATCCCGGGATACGGCCTCCAAACGCTCGGCCACCGCTTGCTTATCCCGGTGGGCAATCAAAAGGGCTTGCTGCTTCTCGCTCTCCGCCCGAATCAGTGCCTCCTCATGCTGCTGGACAAGGCTCTCGAGATGCGCCTGCAAGGTGGCCAGACGCTCCTGCAACTTCTCGATCTCATCATCCTTGGCCGTCTGCAACGCTTGCAGAGCCTGTTGCATTCGCTTCTCCAAGGCATTTCGCAACTGTAGAATCTCCTCGCCATGTCGTTTGGCCGCCTCCTCTGCACAAGCCTGCAGATTGGCGATTTTCTGGTTGAAGTCACTCTCAGCCGCACGGGCGGCGTTAAGCAGCTGCGTCTTGGTCTCTTGGGCCTTGCGCTGACACTGCTCCAGCTCCTTTTGCAAGCGAGCCACATGATTCTTTAGGCTCTCCTCACGCACCAGAGCCTCCTGCAGATCCCGCTCCAGCTGA
Organism: Drosophila melanogaster; assembly: GCF_000001215.4. Taxonomy (NCBI): domain Eukaryota; kingdom Metazoa; phylum Arthropoda; class Insecta; order Diptera; family Drosophilidae; genus Drosophila; species Drosophila melanogaster. Next base: position 24,123,861 of record NT_033777.3, on the reverse strand, counting down.
CTGCGTCGCTCCTCGGTGGCCTCCAGTGAGGTGTTTGTATCGAAGAGCACCGATTCCAGGGATTCCTTCTCCGAACGCAGGGCGGCCAGGAGTTCGTTCAAGCGATGTGTGTCCTTCTCGTGCAGATCGATGACCACTTGCTTCTCCTCCACATCCTTCACCATCTCCTCCAGATTTCTATTCAGCCGGCTATTGGTCTCGGTGGTTTGCTCCAGACGCTGCCGAGTCCGCATAAGTTCCTCATTCAGAGCCTCCTTTTTGCGACACATCGCCGTTAGCTGATTGTGGATGTCACCACGATCCCGGGTGACGCAGGCCAAGTCTTGCAGAATTTTCTCCTTCTCCAGCTGCAGACACTTGAGCTTTTCCCCAGCCGACAGATTGTCCGTCTCCAGTTCGAGTCGTGCCTTGTCCAGTATCGCCAGCTCCTTCTTAAGCTCTCCGATTTCATTGCACTGATCGACGGACTGAATACGGAGCTTCTTGCGCTCCTCCTGCGCCTCCTGAAGGCAATTTTGAACGCTCTTCAGCTCATCACTGGTGGAGCAGCTATTGTTGGATAGCTTCTCGTGCTTCTCCTGCAGATCGCACTTCTCCAGCAACAGCTTGTCCAGATCGTACTCCAGGTCGGACTTCTGTTTCTCGAGCAGATTGATCAAATTATCGGACTCGATGCGCTGCTGCTCGAGAAGATCACGATTCAGGCTCACTCGGTTAAGCTCCTCGCGCAAGGATATGGTTTCCTCCCGCAAACGACTACTGCGATCTTCCTCAGACCTATTGGGATTACAGATCTTTAGTGGGTTTAACTTAAATGGCACTATCATTAATACCTCAAATTCAACTCGGTTATGTTCTTGTCCTTCAGTATACGTTGGATCTCCAGCTCCACTGCCTTTTTGTCCTCCTCCATGGAATCGATACGTTTTTGGAGTTTACCACAGTTCAGCTGCATCTTCTCATAATCACTGCTCAGATTCTCGAACTACAAGAAAATTTGTAAAATGTGTTGAATTCAAAAATAAATACATGTCGTTTTTATTTTTTAAGCCCACTGACAGCTTTTAGAAATAATTACATAACTATGTAACATCTGCTTACTTAGAAATATATAATTATTGCATTTAACGCCATTTTGATATAGTCTAGCTCTATACTATGCCCACTTTATAACCGATCCCAGTCAACCCCATTAGAGATACCAGATCTTGGTGCTGATGAACCTATCCCCTTGCAATTTCCACTCACGCCGGCTGCAAATGCAATCTTCGCAGCCATAATTTGTAACTCATCGCAGACATGGCATCACCCCGGATTTGAGTTGGAAACATCATTATTATATACAATCTACGGCGTAATCAGAGGCAGACGCAGACTAATCGAGTTATCAACGATCCGCCCCCAATCCGCCTTGACATCCACACTCGGAAAAAACCAGATATTTCTTATTAATTAAAAAAAATTCCAAAGAACTTTGGATTCCTCGATCGGAAATTTTTTTAGTATGGGGTACTATATGGTACTTATCCACTTACCGCACTATTGATATCGGCTCGTCCCATCTCAGACTGCTGCTTCTGGACACGGATATCGTCCAGTCCGCGCTGCAGACTCTCCCTTTCCTGCAGCAATTCCGATAGCTTGGAGTTGCTGCTGTCCAGTTTCTCGGTGAGCTGCTGCATCTTGGTGGTCAGCAGCTGTTTGGTACCCTCGCTGGTCTCCAGCTGGGCCTTGGTGGTGCGCAGGGTCTCGCTGGTGTTCTGGAATTTCACCTGCATGTCGTGCAGGGCCAGCTGGTATTTGTGGAGCGCCGCCTGGACGGCTGAGATGGTGCCCTCGGCGAAGGCTTGAGAGGCGCGTGTCGAGTTGCGACGCGGTGATTTCCCTCCGCCGCCGGCGGTGCTGCCCGCTCCACCTGCTCCGCCCACAACAGAGGCGGCGTCACGCGTGAGGTGCATGTGCTGCATGACACCGCCGGTGACCTCGGCGTCTGCTTCGCGATCTGCGTTCTCAGCATCTTGAACGACGGCCTGCGCGATTTCTCGCATGGAATTGTTCAGTCGCTCGATCTCGTCGCTATAGCGACTGGCCAGAGCTGCTTGGGATTCGGCTTGGGCGCAGCGATCCTCCAGCTTCTTCAACTGATTCATTAGCTCCAGTAGTCGCTGATCCCGCTCCATGATCTCGTGCCGGGCACTCTCGTACTGCACCTTCAGGGTGGCCAATTGATTCTGGAGTTCATCGTTGCTGCGCTGCGATTGCTTCAGTTCATCATCCGCAGCCCGCTTGGCTTGCTGGACGGCAAAGGCGACCGTTGCGTTGGAGCCATTGATGTCCTTGCCCACACAATTGATCTCCTGACCCATCTTGGCTACCTCCGCCTTCATGGCCGTCTGCATCTCCTTGAAGGATCTCTTGACGGCCACAACTTCGCGCCACATCTTCAGCAGGCGATTGTGCTCGCTGTTGTAGTAGTCCTTGAAGGCCTGCTCCTCCTCCTTGAACTCATCCTCCTTGATCAGCAGCTCATCCCGCAGACTCGCCCAGTCGTTGGTCAGCTTCTGTAGGTCGTTGGTGAGCGCCTCGTTGGTGCGATTCGACTCCTCCAGCTGCTGACGCAGTGCGCTGTTCTGGGCGACAATCTGCTCGCAGCGCTGGTGCTCCTCCTCCAGTTTGCGGCACAGTTCCGCCGCACCGGCGCCGCCTCCGGTGACCAAGACATCGTCAACATAGTCACGACTGCAACTGGGCGGCGGCGAGTCCAGTGAGGAGCTGCAGGGCAAGCTGCTCTGTCCCAGAGTTAAAGAAGTTGAACACTGAAAAACAAAATGGGCATAAGCTACAGAGTATCCTTGGATTTAAATTGATTTATTTGTAAGTACATGGCAATGGAACAAGTTGGCATTTTAATGATAACTGCAATCGGATTAGCCCCTGATCCCCGAATTATAAATCAAATTGATTAAATCGCACAAAAATGTATTACTCATACGCAACGTTGCCCTTAGCAATAAAGTACATTCTTACCCAGCTTTTGAATACTCACCAGCACTTGGTTGGTGGGACCCGTGGTCAGCTTGGGTCCTACTCCCGCCGTCGGCTTAATGGTCTCGTGCATGCGCTCCTCCAGGTCGCTACACCGCTGTCGATACTGCTGGATCTTCGACTGCAGCCGGCTGACCAAGTTGGCCTGGTTGTGCTGCGCCTGCTTGTAGGTGTCCAGGCGGCGTCGATAGCTATGCGACTCGTCGGCCAGCCGTTGGCGCAGCTCCTGATTCTGGCGCAACAGGGCCGAGGGATCTCCACTGCCGCCGCCGCTCACTCCTCCTCCTCCTCCTCCTCCGGCGCCCGGCGGACCCGGACTCATCATCCTGGGCGTTAGACCACCAGCAACGGAGGCGGAAACTGAGGCGCCACTTGCCGAGGGGTCACGCCCACGCTGGCTGCGCGAGAAGGGCAGCCGAGAGGCGGTGGCCGATTGGTGGGCTGGTCCCGCCGCCTGAAGGTCGACGGCCGATGGGCAGGGCGTTTGCTTGAAGTTATCGCGATACGCCTGCATCTGTGGAAGGAGTTGGTTAAGATGGAGAGAGTGAGTTCGGTTCCAATGAAATTTCTGTGTTGCGGTTGGCATTGCGTGCAAGAGCAAAAATCACTTGTGTATTTTTGTTTTAGAACAAGGTTGTACCCTTTAATCAATTGTTAATATTTTTGTACAATTGAAAAAGGAAAGTACATTCAAAAAAAGCAGATAAAAAGAGATCAGAGTCCCTGATATCACTCCCAAATATGTGATATTTGTGCTTATACTAATTACCCTCAGCTAAGATTCCACTAGTCCCATCAACCCTTTCGTTGATTCAAAAAGGGGTATTGCCTTTATGAAGCGGAAACTTTCTGGCCAAAAGTTTGGCGCCTCGCCTACGCTACAGACGGACTCGATAAGTTAGTCCAAATTGATTTATTAACTTGTTCCGGGCCTGGAGTCAGTCGTCATGACAGCTCCACCGAGGTGCTGTTTCCTCGCAAATAAACAAGCTTGGCGCCCCATCTCCACCTGCACCCATCCCACCGTGTTCATTATCATCCAAGGATCCCCAGCCAGGACGAACGTCCATACTTTCGAATGATATTTTTGGGGGCCCACTTGAGGAAATTGTTTTTTTTTTTTTTTTTGAGACCCGGACGACACGCATTGCACAGTCTGTCACCAGGACAGCAAGTGTTTGTGCCCACCAACCCCGTGCTGCTCCAATCCGTGGGACAACTGCCAACTCCACTCCCTCCAGAACTCATAATAATTTCCTTGTCCTCGTATTTATTTTAATAAACAACATTTCCGCCATTGTTGAAACTTCCTTTGACACGAATGCGTCTTCTAATTTTGAGCTCCTTATGCTCCACTGCCCCATGCCACCCAGTGCACCCAATGATGCCCCCATCCCGTTGCCATTTGAGTTTATGCAAACCATAAAAATATAATAGGTATATCCTTGATAGTGCGACTATGATTTGGCATGCAATCTGCTCCATGTCGCTTCTACTTTCTATTTTAGGTTCCGATTTGCTATCACCAAGGGTTCAGTTAGATGGATATCGTTTTTGGAAGTTTATTGTAGGGGGTAAGTCATACCACATAGGAATGAATCATAAATATATAGATAGTCTATATTATACAGTTCTATTAAGTTTACAATGTTAAATGAGTGATAAGACCTTATTTCATTTACTTGAGGATTTTTAGAAGATCTCAGAAGATTTTCTATGTATGTTTAAGGACTTAACAATACATTTCGTATTCCACTTGTTTATAAAAAATGGTACATTGGTAACATGAATTATTAGTTTATTATTTCAATTGAAAATGAACTCGTGTTTAGTGCTTAATGAATTTTATTTTAAGTTATTGAACTTATATTTTTATTAATTATTTACCACACACCTAACTGCAACTTACTTTTCACTGCCAGTGAATGTGACTGGTATATGTATGTATATATGTATCCCAACTGAATCCTTAAGGCACTTGCTTTGGTTTTTATTATGTCCAAATTAAGACCGCGCACTAGACACTGTTGTTAACTGATTGAGCTCCAATTGAATACTCATCAAGTTATCACGAAATCCGGGGGCTCGTGGCCTGCTCCTTGGCTCCTCCGCTAGCGTGTCCTGCCTGGTGGCAATTGACACAAATTTGCGGAATGCGGAAGCACTAACGCAACTAACGCTCCACGGGTAGGGAAAGTATATTTTCTGGCTTGCGGGCCTAGTTGGCTGTTTTTGGCCAGAATTCGAACTGTCTGCGGACGCGGAACTGAGCCAACTGAGCGCCCAGTGAACTTTTCGCAAGGAGGAAGAATGAAGCAAGTCAATGGGATTCCCTTTACGAACTAACCGCCATTAGGGCCAGCTCCGTCTGGGGAGCAACTGCAACTTGGCCGGGGTGCCTGGGACTGGGGCAGAATAAACATTGAATTAACAAATTCCTGGTTACCACCGGCAACCGCAATTGATTACGGAAAGAGGAGCTAACAATTATGTTTGGCGTGCGAGCGAGCAACAAATGCAAATCGTGTGTCTCGAAGCATATTGCTCCGAATGCGGTCGGTCAAATCGGGCGATATCGATGGGGTATACTCGTAGCCGTACGTAATGCAGGGTATAGCAGGTGGTGGTGGGTGGTTCCACTCCAGATTCGCCTGGTCACATGCTTCATGCCCAACTGCTTTTTATAAGTCAACCAGCGGCGGAGTAATAAATTGAGATAGTACAGGTGACTATGTCGATGCGATTAACCCTTTTCATGATTTATTTGCGGTGAATATAAATGAGCTACTATGAATAGTTCAACCCTTGGTTGTGAATAACATGAATAAAATGGCATTCATCAAAAAATAGTATCAGAAAATAAGAACTATGGAACTATAATTCACTATACTATATTCAGAAGGAATACATTTGAATTATATTGTTTAATTTTTGTAAGATCTTATCTCTTTTCTTATCATAGTTCTATTCAAACATCCAACTGACTTCACATGCATTACAAAATCGAAGTGTGCAAATCTCGTTGGCATTATCTGCAGTCACGTAAAGTCCGATCGAAAGCAAATGTCAAAATGTTTCCTCCTGGCTCAGGTTGCGAATTCTATTGCGATTGAGGACTCCTGGGGTTATCGCCATCGTTCATATCAGAGAACTGCATACTCATGCAACAAACACCGCACTCGCCATAATGTATATAAATAGTAGGTACATAGGTGAGTCGGCTATTTCCATGGCTCAGCGACGACGAAATAATGACAGAAAAAAAAGTCCGATCGCTGAATTTGAATAAACATATATATACATATATAAGTCTATATACATATATGGAAATCAAAAACCCTTATCAGTCCCGCTTTGAACCTGATCGGCGACCTTGGGCAGGAGGAGGAGATATCAAAGTGCCAGGTACACAGAATGGCTTCCATTAAACACTCGTGTCCGCCACACAGATGTGGAAAATCCGAGACGCGACAACTATGTAGACTCTCAAAGTCCGAAGATTGGTTATGCATTCGGGCATTAAGGTGTTTGTTTGCTTCACTTTCGGTTTTTAATCTAAGGTCTATACTATGTGTAGGTGTGAGATTATTATTTCCGAGCATAAGTTTCTTTCTGCGGCCGCGGGGTTCATAGTAGACCCCCTTATCAGCAGCAGTAATGGGATTGAACACCAGGCCAAAGTCCGGCTGGGACCACAAATGTGCCTGGAGATCAGCCTGGGGCTCTGCCTGGGGACCTGCAATAATGCATCGATCGTGCTCCGCCCGAACTTACTATACTGATCTTCGGCTCCGACGGAGATTTCCCGGCTCTCTTGGCAACGGGCGCTACCTCCGCCTCGCTGGAACCTTCAAACGGCGACGATGATTTATACCCGATCGCCAAAAATCTCAGACGAACGGAGGAGAGCGGATCATCCCGAGAGTTGGCGACAATAAACATCACGTTCGCCAACGCATTGTTCGGCTGATCAGCCAATTAATATGCTACACTGAGAGAGAGAGTTTCATCATCTGGATGATGGCGATAGTATTTTATAATCGCATCGCGTTAACTAATCTTGATTTGTAATAGTGTTACATAGTAACTAATCCAGTTCAATCAACAATATGATAGTGTTCGGCAAGTAGTACTTTAAACTTAGATAGGTTCTTATGAAATATAAACTATAGAACTTTTCTTATAAACCGAAATTCCAAATTCTAGCGCCTTGCAACTAGCAAATCCATCAGCATAGACAAAAAGAAACTGACCTACCAGAAATGAACGCAAGTCATTACTATTAAGGTCACTATTTTGAAATAGGCAGACTTTAAACTTAAGGTTTTCGTAGTGTCTGAATCTGATAGTGCTATTTATAAGACTTTCGAAGGAGTACCTGTTGTCGAAGTCTATTTTCAGTGGCCATAAAAGTAGTGCAATTAACTAATCAGTGCGATAAGTTAACCAATAAGTTAGACCCATTAATTTCAAGAACAATTCGATTTCTTGATTAGTTTGCGGCAGTTTTTCTGGCAGTGCACAAGGTATAGACAGGGATTGGCCGATCCCAGCGCCGATGGACATGTGTGTCTGGGGTGGGTTATCAACGGTCGCGGCTGCATCCCATAGGTTTAAAGTATAGCTCCTATTTAAAACGCGATTTAGTCACAGTTCGGATTTTGCCAGCAGCAGCACGGCAGCGATAATCGGAGATTACACGGCGAAGATAATACGGAATACGCGAGTGAGAGAGTGAAGATGTCCCAGACCCTGGACGATCTGCTGTTGCGCCAGGAGCACGCCCGGCAATTGCGCCAGGCCACGCGCTCCAAGTTCCGGCGCATCAATTCGCTGGATCTAATACCGGAGCATCCCAGCCAATCGGAGGAGGAGGAGGACAAGGAATCCCAGACGGCCCACAAGCACTTTGTCACCCTGAGACGACAGCGGACGGCTGATGGCAATCTGCTGAGGCATCAGTTTCAGACGCAGTCGCCGCCACAACCCAATTTAGGCACACGGGTCCTGCTCTTCGGACCACAACTGCTGATGCGTCTGGTGCTGACCATCTTGAGATACGTCCTCTACATACCACTGTCCATTGCGGCGCCAAGCTTTTGGTTGTCCGCCCTGCTCTGGATCTTTTGGAAACTGCTGCGGGTACCCATTGCGTTGGTCAAGTGGCTACTGAGCGGCGAGGAGGAGCTGGGTGCAGTGCAGCGACAGAAGACCATACTCCTCAGCTGCGGCAGCACCATACAGACCCTACATTTGGCCAGGAACTTCTACGGATCCGGCGCCCGTGTGGTGGTCTTTGAGTTCGAGGGTTTGTTCGGATTGGCCAGATTTTCCACAGCGGTGGACAAATTCTATGTGGTGCCACGGCCAACGGCCAGTAATCCGGATCAGTACATAGCCGCCCTGTGCCACATCGTGAAGAAGGAACGACCCTCGGTCTATATACCCGTTTGTGCCACCAGTCCGGCATACTATGATTCCCTGGCCCGACCACATCTGGAGGTCCTGGGCTGTGCCAGTTTCATACCCGGCGTGCAGGAGACACTGCAGCTGGATGACTGCCTCCAGCTCTTTCAGAGATGCGAACAGCAACAGATGGCTCTGCCAGCCCATGTGGTGCTGACAGCTCCACGGCAATTGCAGCAGATCTACGAGAGCGGTTTCGTGGGCAGCTATAGGAACATACTCATGGCCGCAGGGATGCAGGGAGTCCTGGAGCGGCACAAGTACATACTGCCCAATAGGCGGGCGGAACTAAAGCTGAATCAGCACGATATCAGCGAGCGGCAACCGTGGCTAGTGGTAAGGGATCAGCCGGGCTATCACCACTATGTGACCTGCACCACCGTCAAGGATTCACGGGTGGTGGCCAATGTGAGTTGTCGGGTTGAGCATCATACCAAGAATCTGATCCCAGTGCCCAGGGACGATGAGGCGCAGATAGAACTCTGGTTGCGCTCCTTCTTTGCCAAGGTGCGCTTCCAGAGGCCCATCAATGGGCATATAAGCTTCCGCCTGGTCAAGAGCCCCGCCCATGGTGGTCAGTTCGTGCCTCTGGGCACGCGACTGGGCGTGGCCCTGCCCTACATATGCCACAATCGATCGCATGCCCAGTTGCTGTGCCGTGCGATGAAGTGCATCCACAGGCGGGGACTGCCCGAGGATGAACTGCCCAACTGGAGCTGGTCGGCGCTGGAGAGAACCACTTCGACGACGGCGCTGGACAAGCGGGAGGCATTGTTTGCCTACTGGGATCCACTACCCTATTGCGCATACTATCATTTCCAGCTGCCCCTGAAGAACGTGAAGCTGTTTTTGCAGCGCCGGAATCGCAGCGCGACCAAAACCTTATCGCCACGCATCACGGTGCCGGTTCATTGAACGGAGCGGCCGGAGCTGGAGCCACTGCATCGGCTTTAAGCATCGAACAGCAGCATCTAGCCTCTAGCATCCAGCATCAGGCGTTTCTTTAGCGAGAGAGATTACACAGACTGATCAATAATGGAATATATAGAAATCTATATAGCATATATATGTACATATATATATATATATATATATATATATATATATATATATATATATTTTTGCATTCTATACTATTTCTTTTTTTTTGTTTACGCCATTGGGGTTCAACATCCATCTAAGAAGATTAGGCCGTTAAAAAACAAACGTGTACCGCTCACACACACACACACACACACCACATACACACATGCACGAATATAGCTTTTATACCACAATATATTGTACAATAAATAATATTTATATTTTAATTGCCCATTTGACTTAATTTTTTACTTATGCGAACTTTATTTCGATTGGAACTCAGCTTGTTGTGCGGCACTTCTTTGTTATGCGATTTGAAGATGACTTGAGCTTAATAAGCTTAATAATATTTGGGGTAGTTTCTTCATATATCATGATATATATAATAAATATAATAGTTGGATTTGTTTTTATTGTTTAGTTACACACTCTTTTGTTCTTTGCGTAATTCACTATACTTAAAAACAAGGAAATTTCTTTTCACTTAAATATTAGAACGTTAAATCTAGAACGTAATATCGTTAGATCGTTTACACGTTTTCTTTCTATTAACCGCACATATTCGTATCTTCTATTTACCCATTTATATTAGTGAACCATTTATAAACTGCATCTGGCTGAATATTTAACACGTTGCACACGTTACTCCTTGTCTAAATACACAAACCGAACTGACCAGACGGGTTGTAAGGGTTTGTCCTTGGTCCTTCGGCGGTGCCTGCACTCCTGGCGGTGGTTGTTTTGGCCTTCTGCTTCCTGAACGCGGCCAGTTGTTGTGGACACCTTTTGGGTAACCAGGCAACGGCTTTGGGTCAGCTTAATTGCGGTTGGTTGGTGGTAACTGAGCCATTTCCATTATCCTTATCAATGGGCCAGCGAAGTGCATGAAAAGGTGGAGAACACTGCACCACGAGGCCAAAAAGAGAAATTTGAAAATGATTTGCATAATTTATGAGGTAGAGAGCCGTCTCTTATTTCTAGTGAATAAATTAACTTAAATTGGTTTAAAAAACTCCTAGATCTAAAAAAAAGTAAACAGATATTGCGAAATGGAATGATATTTAATCTGTTGAAATCAATTTGTTCGGTTATCACTGACTCATGTTCAGATGAATTAATTTGTTAATCTAATACTCTCTGCCAGGGAAATTAAATAATTTTCCTCATCTTATTAATGTTATTAAAAGAGTCATTCTAAAAAAAAAAACAAATTTTACTTTTGCCAGGTGTGGGGTTCGAACCCACGCTCTCTCTCGAGAACCAGAGCTTAAATCTGGCGCCTTAGACCGCTCGGCCAACCTGGCTGAGAGAACCTGCTGTCAAAAATTAGCATATATCTTTTGCTCGCCTGATAGAGGGATTTTTGTTTATTAAATTTTTGAAATAATGCATTAAATTATAATTATATTATTTATAATAACACAAGAGCGAATTGTCTTAAAAAATGTAACCACAAAATGACCGATTCAGCACAACTACTGACATGTAGAAATATGTAGGCTATTTAATTGCCATCGACACCAACCAAATTTTTAACCCCTCTCTGAAATACAGGTTACCCCTACCTCCATGAAAAATTTGTGTTAAAAAGTAGCTGAGTTTGTTTTTATAAATCCACAGTCCACACATGTTCCACCCCAAAGTGTGACCGTACATGTCCTATTGTTTTGAAAATTATCTTTGAAGAGTTTGTGGTGTTTTTTCATCTTAAATAAATCTTATCTTATTATAAATAAAAAACGTTATTTTTTTGAATTCAAGATAGTTAGTGTATTGTATATGTGTATTAATAGTGTTTAATTCGGTTTTAACCGCGTTCATTTTAAGCTAGATTTTGGTGTGACCAGCTGACAACGGAGGCAAAATACGGAAGACTTTGTTAGACGTATTGGTGTTCTATGTGAAAAAAGGCCAGCTCCAAGCATTGGAGATTGGATGTGGAACAATGAACAACAGCCCCAAGGATCCCTATCGTGGAGGAGGAGGAGGTTCTGGACCCCAGGATGGCGCTGGATCGACCGGTGTGTCTATCAACATCGAGAGCGACGACAATGACTCGACGACGGCGGAACACGACTACCTGCTGCCTGCCTCCTCATCTTCGGTGACCTCTGGTGGTGGCGTCGGAGGTGGAGGCGTCGTCTCTGGAGGATCGACCAGCACCAGCGTAAACCTGGACCACCAACACGTTCCCACGGCGCGGAGCAGCAGCCTTAGTGGTGGTAATGTCCGTCATGGTAACATTCTATCCACATTTTTGGCCCGTCAGCGCTCGTACACGCCAGCCAGCAACAGCAGTTCCCCGGTGCGGGTGACCACACAGATGAACCGTCGTCTTCAGCAGTCCCGTAGTATGGGCGCCAACACCGGTGGCAGTCTCGAGGAGCCGTCCAGCGCCGGAGCAGCAGGTGGACCAGGAGCATCGCCAGGAACTGCGGCAGGTGTTCGACAAATGGGCTTTTGGCGTGTCAACCTCAACGATGTCTTTTCGCTTTCAACTGCCTCGTCGACAGAGGCGCTCCGATCCTTCATCTCACATTCCAATTTTAGATATCCACCTGCAACCACTGCAGCCCCCGCGGCACCAGGACCTCAGCCAGCCGCCAATCCCGTAGACAACTCGCACATACTGCTCGGCCAGCAGCAACCATCAATGCCTGAGCCAGTCAGCCCTCTGCGATACGGGCGCGTTTCGGCCGTATCTGGAGCCAGTTCAGCTGGAGCTATGGGTAGAAGTATCTCGCTGCGTGAGGGTGAGATGCGACACAATCACAGCCTTAACGGAGGACGGCACAATGCCAGTGCCATAGGACTAAACAGCAATCCGGCGGCCTTCGACGAACGCGAAGCAAATGAGAGCCAAGACCTTGACGAAAGCGATGGCAACGTGGAGAACGGAGGTGGAGGTGGCAATCCACCAGAGCCAGCAGAGAATAATCCAGAGGATGAACATCTCATCTCGGATGACATGGTGGTCCAGATTCTCAGCCATTTTGTGCGATATCTGCCGCTTATCTTTATACTGTTTTTCAAGTTTTTACACGACCACCTGCTGGGCATTGTGGATCTTCTGGTGCTGCAGACTGTGATGTATAATGTTAACCGATCAGTACGCAATCAGGTAGCCCGTCTAGCTCAGAAGAACTACGCCGTGATGGTGCGGGATACTTTCCTCGTTGCCGTGGTGGTTACAGTGCGTCTATTTTTGGCCACTTCGCCGCCAGATCCGTTTGGACTGATTGTGCCGCCTTCCAGAAAATCCGTTTTCATAGAGGTCACAGCGCTGCCTTTTCACACTAGCTCGGAAGGCGACAGCCCCACAACATCGTCCGAACCCATCAAGACCAACATGTACAAAGATACGTACAAATCTCTAAATGTGATCCCACTGGGCATGTTGCTGTACTACATTGCTGTGAGCGATCTCATTATCAAACTGCTGACAATGCTGGTCAAACTTATTATTACCATGCTGCCGCACCACTTGATGAGACTTAAAGTGCGGGTGAGTAATTCCTTTCCACAGGGATCAATGTGCGATAAATTCCCAATGCCAAAGCATAAAATTAACGCTAATGATGAAATCTTAGTTCATGCATTAACAACTCAAAAATATTCATAATTTCAATTTAATTAAGAGCTTACATTATCAAATGGAAAATGGAAAGTCCCATTTGTAATATACATTTCCATTTATATACATTGATTTCGCATTTCAGGCTAGGCTTTATGTGTTGGTGGAGTACATTTCGCAGTTCTACCGGGCAATGACACCCATTACCCAGTGGCTCCTATTTCTATACGAGTCCTACTCCGGCCTGGAGGTGGTTTCCGGAGGACTCTTTTCCGCAATGTACCTGGGTGCCAAGATATTTGAGCTGGTGGAGCGCGGCAAGTCGCTAAAGAAAGCCATTGTGACCTTCAGAAAAAATATTGTATGAATGCCTGAGACTTGATTGTTATGTACACATTTCTAATACACATTTATTCAAGGACTCTGAGCGGCCGCCGACCAAAGACGAGCTGGATGCTGCGGGTGCCCTGTGTCCAATCTGCCATGACGCCTTCAACACACCCACTGTGTTGGAGTGCGGCCACATTTTCTGTGATGAGTGCGTCCAGACCTGGTTCAAGCGCGAACAGACCTGTCCGATGTGCAGGGCGAAGGTTAGCGATGATCCCGCCTGGCAGGACGGCAGCACTACCTTCTTCCATCAGTTGTACTAGCTGCGCCACCAAAGAAATTTCCACGGATTTCGCGTGTACATATAGTCGCTAGCTAGCCCTTTGTTTAATTAAACTGACAGTTATTAATTATTACTACAAGTCATGAAATAGCTTATTATATTTTTGCATTTTTGGTAAATTAGCTATTTGCGACGCTTGGCGGCGTCCAGAGATCTGGCTTCGTAGAACTCTCCATCACCGCGGGTGGCCTTCTTGTTGATCTCCAGGTGGCGCTCTTTGGTCACAATCTCTTCCAGCACCTCACTGTCGCCTTTGATGAGCCGGACGCGACCCGTCACCGGGTCCACCTCTTTGCGGATCTGGCTCTGACGGCGCTGGTATTCCTCTGGAGTTTCCGGGGCATGTGATTTGCTATTCATCAGTGCTTGGGTTTTGGGGTGGGTTTAGAGTGTTCAGCAATAATAAATATATACAGGGGGGCTCTTACGGACCTATTGGTATGGCAAAGTCATCCTCCTCCTCCTGGTTGACCCTTTCAGGCTGTATTGGTGTTGGTGAAGCTATCGGCGGAGATTCTTCCTTTTTTCGGTTGTGTTTCTTGGATTTCTTTGACTTGTGCTTTTCCTTGTGTTCCCTGCGCTTCTCCTTATGCTTTTTCTTTGATTTTTTCTCACTTTTTCCCATTATGCGGCTTGCAGGTGAACGTAAACAAACTGATTTTTGAAGAATGACAGCAAAAATTCGATACTCTGATACCCTGTAACCAAATGTGGGGTATGTTGTGTCAGCGGTGTTGCTGCATTCTTAAAAAATATTTTGGAATATATGTTTACTATTTATGTAATTATTCATTTTATTATTGATTACATTATAAAGTAAATTTTTATAATTATTGGAGTTGAAATAAATGTTGGTATTTGAGTCACTTAATTTCCCTAACAAACAACGGAAATTAATCAATTTAACTCGAGTTGAAAAATTAATGAAATTAATGAAACATATATACCCACTTCAGTAGGGTATGTAACTGCACTACGTGCAGTGCTGGCCAATGTCAAAATTCTTCTTCGACCTACAGCACTGGTCGATTTTGACAGCGCCGCGTGGAATGTGGATAGCAAGTGGAACTTAATCGGACGCATGTTGTGTTGTGTACAAAAAGAAACGTCAAACTAAAGTCGAGCGAACCAAAACTAAACGGCCAAAAAATAAGCAAACCCACTGATAACCGGAAAGGATAAGGCACAGGAAATACGATTGTTTACCAGAGAGAGCGGCGGACCCGTAGCGAACCGCTCCCCGAAAAAGCGGCTGCCCCAAAAAATCGCCCATAAGAGAATCCACCAAAAACCCATTTGCCCACACACACACACACACACAACACACACACGCGCAGCCAAGGAGCAAAAGAAGAATTGCGCCAGAAGAAGCAGCAGCATAAAGAATCTAGTAGTGCAAACACCCGGATCCACAGGTACTCGTTCCAGAGGTTGGAACAGCGCCACAGGAACAGCCAAGCAGTCAGCAGGAGAGCACCAGTATCAGCTACCAGTCAGCATCATAATTGCCAGGATGAGCATGGAGAAAGTAGCCAACAAGCAGTACGAGACGTAAGTGGAGCACCTCCGCCACCCACGCGCACCGCCTGCCACACACAACCACAATCCCAGCCAGCAACAAAACTGGGCCAGCACCATCTTTACTTGGAAAATTGTTAGGTTATGTTCTGGGTGCATTTACGTGCTCCGAATCGCTTTATTAGTCTCGATCCTCTTCTGACTGGCGTATTAGTACCTCTGCGGCCAGCTGCTCGTCCTTGTCGCAGGCCAGATAGGCCTGAACGGCCATCACACGTTCGAAACCCAGTGCCTCCAAACGCCCTACGGCGGCGGTTTCTTCGGCGGTTAAAGTAATCTGTAAATGTTCAATCTCGTTCGGGGTGCGACTTGCGCCGCCTGAAATCATGTTCATTAACTCCTCCTGGTTACGCTGAAAGACTTCGAAGGTAGCCGGATCGGTTTCAGCCAGTCTGTTCATTAGTCTGTGTATTAGTTCTGGATTCTGATTAATCATCTCACGCATCCGTGTAATGTTAAGATCTGCCATTAATTGCTGCAATTGATCACTTGTCTGTACGCTCGGGATTGCAGCTAATCCCTGCTCTGAAACAACCTCCTGAGGAATCCCATTAATCAAATACTCTATAGCCCTTTCCGGATGATTAAAGCTCGCCCGGAGGGCTGAGCGTACCTCCTCTTCGCCATATCCCATTGACATGAGATCGCTCACCCACTGATCATTGGGAGCTAGTGAAGGCACCACATCCTCTGTGCGCAAAACATTTGGGCCAGCGGCCAACGGTGGTGTCGGGGCAACCTTCTCCTCTGGCGAGCTCTTATCAACCTTCTTCTTACCCATCAACACAATGATCTTGTCCTCGGCTATACGATATTCACTGAGGGGCATGGCATCCTCCATAATGCGGCCACTGTATATCAGCTGAAGGTTCTCCGCGGGCATGGCGACTTCGGGTAAATTGCCCAATTTCTGCTTCAGAGCCCTCACCTCCTGCGATTCGTTCATCTCCAAAGTGATGGTGCGTTGGTCCAGCATGCGTATAGACAGCTTCATCGTTTTTGTTTTGTTAAACTTAATTTGGCTGCGAGAATTTGTGATAGTTATGTGAAAGTGCGGCGGTTGTGTCATTTGGTGAACCAAATGTCAAATTTGATCTACATACAGCCTTTGACATACTAATCAAAATCTATTTTGTGTGTCATGTACTCGCGTTACAGGAAAAACTGGCCAGATATTGTCGACAGCGACGACAGCGATGTGGATAATCAGATAGATGTGGACAACCTGCCACCACTGGAGGTGGGTCCCGGCGAGAACCGGCTGCAGCACACATACTGCCTCTGGTTCTCTCGCAAGGAGACGCAGCGCGCGGCCGCCGACTACAGCAAGTCGCTGCACATGGTCGGCCGGTGCGCCAGCGTGCAGCAGTGGTGGTCGCTCTACTCGCACCTCATCCGGCCCACCGCCCTGAAGCCCTACCGGGAGCTCCTCCTCTTCAAGCAGGGCATCATACCGATGTGGGAGGACCCGGCGAACAGCAAGGGCGGCCAGTGGTTGATACGACTACGCAAGAACAAGGTCGACCGGGCCTGGGAGAACGTTTGTATGGCGATGCTCGGGGAGCAGTTCCTCGTCGGCGACGAGATATGCGGAGTCGTGCTACAGACGAAATATCCGGTGAGTTCCAAAGATCCTATATAATGTCTTATTTGGGGAAACCATGCCAGAATACCTTTCTTAAAAATCGGTATTTTTAGAACCCATAAATATAGCAAACAATAGTAAATATCCTTTACAGGTATATTCTAAACAGATGGCTTAAACTATTTACTTTTCTTACTCGATTAAATCAAATTCGTTAGAAAATTTAATTGTAATAATTTCCTTCCAAGTTTCTATGTGAATTAGCATGTAATTTTCGTAACTTTAAATTTCTAATTGAACGAAGTGAATTTTTAAATATTGCTCCAATAGGACCAGTGTTGGGCAACGTTTCGTAACAGTTCACTACCCTTGGTGTTACTTAATTTTTATATTTATTTATAAATGCCGAGCATATATATTATTGCATTTTGCGGCCTATTCCCCAGTTCCTTTTCAGCTCGCGATTCGCTTTAACAAAAGTGCCGGTCGCGATTCATTCATGAAAATTCTCGCGCATGACGTATCTCAGTGCGAATGGGATCCACAAACAAACCCGTGCTGATTGTTGTTGCTGTTGTGTGGGACTGACGTAATGGAACTTATGTGGCGGCATTTTTAGCACATTTCAATACGCGTTTTGCAAAAGTGAAAAGACGAAAATGCCGGGCAAAAGGGAAAACAGAAACCACTTGCAGTTTGTTTTTTTTTTAACAATCAAACGTATAAGGCTTGCACAATAAAGTCTTGATTACATCAGCAAAATATTATCTTTTCCACGCTTAGCTTTTAAAATGAAGATGAGCAGATATCAATTAAATTATATAAAGAGAAATATCCTGTTCTATAAATAATATAAAATACCAAAATTTATAATATACCAGGAAGAGATTGCAGGAGCTCCAGCTCTTTCTCTTAAGATCCACATCCAAATACATCCACATAATCACTTGATTCGCGAATCATCGAAATTGTGAGAATTGGTTGGTGTCCCCGCTTAGTCCTGTTTTTAGTCTGGTATTTTTAGCTACTCAATGTAGTTATTTAATAGGAAATCATTGCGAACCGGAAGGTATATTCTGGTAGTGACGGCACGGTCACACTCGAAAATTGTTTGCCCGCGCGAGGTGCTGTGTTTCGTTTCGGCTCGCATCGAAATCACACAAAAAAAAACTCTTGGCCGCCGGGAAAATCGCGAAACAATATTTGGTTTTTTGTGAAAAAAATCAAAAAAATATTGTCAACACATTTGCCTCAGATAAATACAAAGAAATGTGCATGTGAAACGATTGGTGACAACAACAAATCGTGGAACCCAGACAACCAGTGTGCGAGAGCGTGATAGGTGGTCGTGCGTCCCTCTCAAACACACACCCTGAATCGGCGCCGACGACGCGTACGCAACAAACGAAAATAAAACGCAAGCGAAAAGGAGAGAGAAAGAACAAATAACGCCCACCGTAACACCCCCCGCGAATAAGAAGAAGCAAAGTAGATAAAGCAGAGAAAGACGAAGAAGCAGCAGCAAAAGCAGACGGCAGAATTGGAGCTTTGCGCAGAAATCGATTTTTTGCCCATTTTAAGAGATTTTCGGTAGCCTCTCCCACTGCCGAAAATCGTTTATTGCCACTGCTGCGTGCGTGTTTGTGTATGTGTGTGCGTGTGCCAGTGCGAAAGTGAAACAAACAAATTCGCCGAGTAAAAGATTAATATTATATGGTACCAGTGTGAGTCACAAATAACAAGAGAGAAAAAAACAGAAAAAAGAAAAATTAATTCAGCAGCAGCTTTAGCTTTTTAGCTGCTGGCATTGAAGAGGTGCTCTGCCGCAGTCGACGTCTCTGCCGCCGCCCGCAACACGAGCTCTCTTTGCCTCTCTCTCCGTCTCTCTTGTGAGCGAAATAACACCACACCAAACGACACACACACGAAAAAAGCATAATAATATTAACCAAAACGCCAGCCAAAGTGCCAGTTAAGTTATAATTATACACTAAAAGTAAACCGAGCAAAGAGAGAGCTGCCAGCCAAAAGCGGAAAATCAATAAAAGGTCTCTCGCAAAAGTGGAAAAACGTGCAAACAAGTTAAAAGCAAGGCTGCAAAAAAAGAAAAAGGAAAAACTCCGCGCGCGTTTACACGTGTGGTTTATGTGTGTGTGCGTGTTTAACGTTTAACTGCTAATCGCAAAAACGCAATCTGCGAAGACCGCGTAACAAAGGCTTACGTAAAGCTTGGCCAAGGGAAAGAGCCAAATAACAACGAAGCATAAAAAACAATATTTAAAAAAATCCAACAAATTTTGAAAACTGCACCGTAAACAAGGATAGTCCCAGAAATTCGAAACTCCCCAATTATCAAATCGAGAATAATCTTCTCGCACACCCTTCAAAAACCAGGATAATACCCCGACACAAAGATGACTAAAGACAGATTAGCCGCTCTCCATGCCGCCCAATCCGATGACGAGGAGGAGACGGAGGTGGCCGTCAATGTGGATGGCCATGATTCCTACATGGACGACTTCTTCGCCCAGGTGGAGGAGATCCGCGGGATGATCGACAAGGTGCAGGATAACGTCGAGGAGGTAAAGAAGAAGCACTCGGCCATCCTGTCCGCCCCACAAACGGACGAGAAGACCAAGCAAGAGCTGGAGGATCTGATGGCCGACATCAAGAAGAATGCCAATCGCGTTCGCGGCAAGCTCAAGGGCATCGAGCAGAACATCGAGCAGGAAGAGCAGCAGAATAAGTCGTCGGCGGATCTGAGAATTCGGAAGACGCAGCACTCGACGTTGTCACGGAAATTCGTCGAAGTGATGACCGAGTACAATCGCACGCAGACCGACTACCGAGAGCGCTGCAAGGGAAGGATACAGCGTCAACTGGAGATTACCGGACGACCGACCAACGACGATGAGCTGGAGAAGATGCTGGAGGAGGGCAACTCGTCTGTGTTCACGCAGGGCATCATCATGGAGACGCAGCAGGCCAAACAGACGCTGGCGGACATTGAGGCCCGCCACCAGGACATCATGAAGCTGGAGACATCGATCAAGGAGCTGCACGACATGTTCATGGACATGGCCATGCTGGTGGAGTCGCAGGGCGAGATGATCGATCGCATTGAGTACCATGTGGAGCACGCTATGGACTATGTGCAGACGGCAACTCAGGACACCAAGAAGGCGCTCAAGTACCAGAGTAAAGCCCGACGAAAGAAGATCATGATACTGATCTGCCTCACTGTGCTGGGCATCTTAGCGGCCTCATATGTTAGCAGTTATTTCATGTAAATCTCGAATGCAATTACTTACACGCCACATTCACTCCACACACACACCTCTCCACACACACACACATTATATATCTCATCCAGACCCGATCTATATACATAGGATGTTGCGCAACCCACCCAGAGAAATTGCAGAAGACAAAATCGAAACTTAAACTGTAAGAGACCGCAACCAGTGAACCCCCGATACAAAAAAAAAAAAGAAATGCACACGAAATTAGGGCTCGATTACACCAATTATAGCTATTATAATATATAGAGAAATCATGTATGGTTAGTAAGCAAGAGTCTCAAGTCCCCAGAGTCTATCCCAAAAACACATGAAACTCAAGTTATAGCTACCAGAATCTTTAGTACTTGTAAACAAATTGCTAATTGAAAATTTATAAAACCAATACGAAGAGAGTTGAAACACAAAAACTACAAGACACGTAATTGCAAACAAAGAAAACATGAAATTTTATTGATTATTGTTATAATGCGAAGCAAAAAAAAAAAACGAGAATTGTAATAAAAAGAAAGGAACAACACTACTCCACTCAAAACACACACAAAACACACTCATTGCAAATGCTTTGCAGGGAAAAGTGAAAGAAAATCTTGTTGATTTCCTCGTCGTTTTTCCGACTTTGAAAATGCATTTAGTTTTTGTTCGTTTAGCTAGTTTAGTTCTCCTGTTGAAAACTCACACAAAAGTAGCCTCATCACTCACACACTCACAACACCGATGAAGAAGAGAAAGATGCAACAAATCTCTAGTTCACTTTTGAATATTTATGATAAAAAGATTGTTTATTATGCGATATAATAACTATATTGACTATTTACTATAATGCTATTTACTTAACATGTTCATATTTATTGAATGCATATGAAATATATAAATTATACAAACACAGCGCATATATATATATACAAATATAAACCTAGATAAATAGCTAACTCGGACATTCTCAATGGAGATGATAATGCGAAACGAAAACATGAGAAGTTGAGGAAGTTGATGATGGAATGCCGATTTTAAAGGGGTAAACAATTCAATCACACTCACATATATAGACAGCTTCAAATTAATCGGCAAACAGTTAAATTTAAAGTTGATTATTCAGTTTTTTTCTTTGTTTTGTTGCGCAAACAATTGAACAAGTTTTTGCGTTTGTTGTTTAATCTACCGGAAAAACTAGTTTCCTTTTGTTGATTTCCGTTTTTTGTAATCGCCAGAAAAGTTAACAGAAATTAATGGATTTCGGTTTCAGCTATGATTTCATTTCTCACACTCACACCGCACCGCACACACACAGTTTGTAATACTTTTTCTTTCTAATTAACCTAATTTATTTTTCCTTTCTTTCCTCCCACCGATCCACATCTGAAAAACTAACAATCGGAATGCAAATTCAAAACTATACTACTCATACATAACATCTGGCATGCGGCTGTAAAATCCAATTTAACAAATAAAATCAAACCAATCAACTCAACTTTTTCTGCACTCACAATGAAAAACGAACAAATCATATAGAATCCAAGCATCCAAGTAGCATGCTCATCAAGGCCTATAATCTGCATTATCTACACACGTTTTGTAGTACAATTCGGAAAATGCAAAATCATTATAGTTACTAATAACAATAAACGCAATGTGTATGAGTTTTTGACAATTATTGTGATTAAGATACACGAAGAAATGCTTTCGCTTCTAAGTAGGAAATGCAAATTTGTTAATGCACCAAACGAACTGGTCACGCGAATTGGTCGATTTCTGTTTTGATCACACGAAATTACCAACTGCAAATGTCAGACCTGCATTACATGCACGTTTATTTCTTATTCAATTCGTTAATTCACCTTTTGATCTTTTGAACGAGCAACGAATAAATGGGAAAATGAAAACCCAAAACTGCAACTACAACAGCAATAGCGCAAATCAGCACGTTTTCACCACAAAAACAAGAGCAACAACAACTGCAAAAAAAAAAAAAAAACACCCAAGTTAACCGAACGCGTTCAGTGAAAAGAAAATCAAAAGAAATATTACTACTTCGTATTATGTCAATCAATCAAACTGCGATTTAATTTTAACCACATAAAAATGCAATCTAAAGGCCCGACAAATTCGAAAAATGATTAAAAATAAACGAAAAACGCGACTCCGCCCTGCCACGCCCTTACGTTCATTGGAAGTTCCAGTCCGGGTTCCAGTGTTCCAGCGCTCCTGACCCGCAGCTTCCAGCGCGAAAAACAGCTGCATTGCTCCATTCCCACACGCTGAGGTGAGTAATACGCTATAATTATTCAACATTTAGCATTCTTTTTATCGGCAATTCCCGCAATTACTCTCTCTACGTTTACGTTTTCCCTCGCGGCGACCATTGAAAAATCGCCGAAGGTCGCGTTTCCATGTCCTTTAAAGTCCCCATCGCCACCCTCCGCCCCTTTTTGAAACACCCACCCGCCCCCTTGAAGTTCCGCCCATTTTCTATTAATGAATTCGTGCCCTTTGTTTGTTGCGACATTTCGAGTTTTGAAGAGTGCGAAACAGAGGGAGCGATAAAGACTCAGCCAAACAAGATCGTGGCAAACGAAAGAAGCAAAACAAAAAAGAAACTAATTTGTTATCGCTAGGGTACGTGGGGCATATTGGGCTGCCGCAGCTCCAAGTGAACATTTTTGTTTTATAACTTTATAAGCTTCCATAGAAACTACTCTATATAAAGTATCTTGTAGTCAGGCCTATTTGCTAGTCTTTCTACATATGTTGTGCTCCATTTGTTCTAATCATCGTCGCTTTCATTTCTATTTGTCACTCGGCTCTTTTCATCTTGCTGTCATTAAAAAAAATACTATCTAATTAATAGACAGTCTCTTTAACTAAATGGGATATGGACAATTGACGAGATAGTGAATATTTATAGCGCAATAATTGTATAAAAAGTTCTCTTTCTCGTTAATTATATTGTGAGACTATTAAACAACTACATAGTTGAACGTAAAATCGAGTGAATGCACTGGTTGTGGCATCGATTATGAATGCTATAGAAAACTTGTATCAAATGTCTCACTCGAATATTTTTTGCAGCCTAGTCATACAAATGAATTCAAACCAAGTTATGGCACTTATTTTCTCACTTTTCGCTTTTATTTGTTACTTATAACAAAAGCATCTTGGCGTTGATGATCTCATACAGCATTTATCGAGTCATTTGTTGCTTTTTTTTTTTTTTTTTTGGGTTGAAAGCCCAGTTTTGTGTATGTTTTTAAAGCTCATTTTAAAGTAAGAACCTATTAATTTTTCTACATCCCAAAACTATATAGTATTTTAGTAGTCCGCATTCGTGCATCTTTTGTTTGGCTTATTTATAAACGATGACCCTAGAAAGAGCACGATATCGTGCCAGTTGCGTGTTTAATTTGAAGGCATTATCCATCTGTGAAAGTTTCATTTAATATGGCCCGTTTATCATGTATCATTTCATTTCATTTAGTTTTCCCCATCACTTCCTGTCAGCGATTCTGAACGAGCTGAACGAATATCGCTGTATCGCCGCCCCTCTAATGTGAGTCGAACATGCAGAGAGTTCGCGCCTCCCCCGATTCGAAATGTAGGCTTTGAATTGAGTCATCGTTGTCACCCAGCGACCTTACGCTTTTGTTCCCTACCTTCAACCAGCCGAGTGCCTCACTAATTTATCATAGGCGATGTACTGAAAGAAAAAACAACGTCGTCTTCCATTATAAAGTTAATTTACTATGAAGATCCTGAGTCATATATCCGGATTTTGTGACTTAATGGTGCAGAAGTTTCATTCCAAAGCGCTTACGTATGTAAAAAAAAATCGTTTCAACCAAATACTTTATATTTACTTATTCTACAAGTTTGCACCCACACTTGATAAAATCGTATTTACTTTTCACTCTAATAAGTTATTAAACGGTATTTAAATGTACTAGACATAGACGCACTAAAAACGATGAGCTGTACAAAGTAACTGATGAATCATCAGTGTTATCACTTGATAATAGTCTATCTATCGGTTGGCATAGATAACGAAGGTGTGTGTGGGCAGCACTTGACTTTGTGCCCATGTGCCTGTCTGCGGACCGCCGCTGTGGAGCAAATCCGTCTGAAATGTTCGAATGCAATTAAAAGTTCAGCCCTTGAGTGACGTATACTCGCCGCATTCACATGTAACCATTTTTTTTTTCAAAGTCTTTGCCTTTTCACCTTGTTGTGCTCTATCACATGGCTTTTGTTTGCCTTGTTGTTCTCAAGCCCTCATGTGGTAAAAATGCCCGCAGCATTGTTCTTCATAGGGTATATTGGGTTGCATGGAATTTACTAGCAACTTCTGGAAACAAATTTATTAGAAAAGTAAACTATTTCAAACGACTATTAAACAACAAAGTAACAACAATTTATAAGAGCCAGGATGAATTGTGAATATTTACAGGGTAGCTGTTGGTGCGACTTCAGCTTTTCGCCTATTTGTTGGCTTCATGTCAGCCTTCTTTTCTGCCAACAGAGTTTGATGACACCACACTGCAGTGCCACGCCCCCTTGCAGTATTCAGTATTTGTCAGTCATGAATTCAATTTATGTATTTATCTATTTTTTTCACTTGTTCCCTGCTTTTATTTATGTTTACTTATTTGTCTGACTATCTATTATTTTGATGGCTTGCCAAATTCAGCTTTTTTTTTTTTCATCGATTGCGATGTAGGAGTTTTTATTCTTGTTGGCCTCGTCTTGTATTTTTCTCGTATCTCAACTTTGTCTGGTGAGTCACAAATCTTACCGGCTTATATATGAGTACATATATATATTTTTTTTGTTAGCTGTCAGCCGACAATTTGATTTATTGATTCACAAGGAGAAGCCATTTTTGCCGAACCTAATGAATATCCAGTACGTGTAATATCTGCTATCAACGTGAACTTGACTGAGTGGTAGGGGCACTTTATCTCAAATCATCTCGGATGTGGAAAGTTTCTTTTTCGAATCGTCATTGTCGTGTTAACATTTGAAACTCGTCCGCCAAGATGCTCTCTCAACAACTTGAAAACTTTTTGATTCGCAGGGCTAAAGTTTCGTTTTCTTCAGGCTTCTCTGACCATGTAGAAATTTGCAATGCACAAAGGAACAGGATGCCTGCATCCTGCATCCTGCATCCCGTTTCCTGCATTTTCCACATCCGAAGCAGACAAAATGCGAGGAATTTATGTACAGAGCAGTAAGATTAAGAATTTGACTAAGAACTTTAGCTCTTAAATATTTAATATTATATGTATACCCATCATATAGAAGTTTTTTAAAGTGTAGAAATGCAAGATAACTTTGGTGTGGAATCAAATTTGCTGAAGTTCATAAATTTTTATATGCCCAAGCTCAAATTAGAAGAAAATGAAACGGCTGGCGTTAGGAAAAGGCTTAGCTCTATCGATTTTTGTCGGCGCTGCAAAACAATTTGTTAATTGAAAACAAATTTCATGGCACGTCGGATGAGTTTCGGCTCAGAGGTGTGTTGTGAGCAGTGGGCGTTTTGGTTGGGGGTGGTTGGATTTCAATATGACCCATGGGGGCCATACAAACTGGACAAAGAGCACACACACACACACGAAAGTGGGCGTAGATTTTGTTAAGCCAGCAAAATTAATTTAGAATTTGTCGTACAACAACATTTTCATAGGCTATAAAACCTACTTGTAATCCCCAAAAAGTAATTAAATTTTTGGAAATTTTTTTTTGTTAAATATTCTAAACAAAAATATAACAATTTTCTCTATTGTTGTGGCAAAATAAATTAATTTGTTTGGTAATAAGTTATACTTTATTTAATTTATCTTTTTTACATAAAATCAGTTTGAAAAAAAAATTGTGTGTAATTTGAACAAAGTAAATGCTGGTATAATACCAAATTAATTCTGATTCGGTCTTAGCCCAAAGGGTATGCCGACATGAAAGTCCTTTAATACATGTGGCTTGACCCTTTTTTTTTTGGGTGGGATTTACTTCCTTTTGCGGAAAGAGTTCATTCGCCTACTTTTATGTACTCCCAAAACATCAGATACGCCTGGCTCGTGACCACGCCCACCTGCCTTCCTTTTTGTTTTTTGCCAAATTATATGTGTATTTAATGCTGCTGCAGTGGCAAGACAAAAACAAAAAACAAAAACAAAAAAAAAAAATTATTTCTGCTGGGCATTTAACGAGTGGCAGGGAAAAATATAAAATGGGTAGCCCGAGGAAAACCTGACCCAGTAATACGATGTGGGTGGTTTGGTTTGGAGGTCCATTGTTCCCTTAACCACGAAAAGAGCGAAAAAAGGGTTGAAAGTGTTTCCCATTGGCAAGGTTGACCCAGGCTTCTTACGATACGATTTTCATATTTTCTCGCTCCTCTTTTTTCTTGTTTTGCTGCGAGACAAAAATAAAATAAAAACGAAAATAAAACGAAACGTGAAAAACTTATATTCTCACATTTAAATTCCATGCGCTTCGCTTCATCTCCAATTTCCTTTTTTTAAGTTGGCTCACAAAGACGAAGAAATGCCAGTTAACCAAGCGTGAGTACTGAAAAAAAAAGAAAGAAAGAGTGAAAACGTTGAAACCATAAATATTAATGGCTGCGTCGAACGGTTTTACCTTTAATTAAATGAACTTCTAGAGCTTGGTTACGTGTTCGTTCTTTCGTTCGTTTAGATGGCTCAAAACAATTAATTGTGCAACCTGGTTTTGTTTGAGTGCAATTCAAATGGTTTCAAATGGATGTTATAAATGATGTGAATAAATCAGTCCTTATCACAGCTGTTGCTTTCGATTGTTGAAGAATAAATAACTTTTAAGATAGCTTGTCAGGCAATTCAATCATTTATATGCTCAACTCATGTTATATTGTATTTAAACTGGTGCACATGAACTAGTTTCGCGTAATTTTATTTGAACCCTGATTGGCGCCCTTCGCCATTTCACAAACTATGTACCTCTAATTAACTTGTTCACGGAATTTTCTTGCCAAGTGCACAAAATTTGCATCTTCCCTTCACAGTTGCTGGCTGAGCAAAAGTGTATAAAAAGTGTGTATATAGGAAAGGGGCAAAGGAATTGCAATCAACGAAAAGGTGCCGAGTAATTACTGTTGTCAAAGGGGAGGAACTGCAGCAGGATAGCTGGACGAGAACGGAAGCGTGGCAAACCAATGAATATCTCGAAAAAGAGAAGGAATACAGCATAGCCGTCCTTATGAACGGAAAAGCAACAGTGGCCTAGCCCAGTTGGTCAGGAATCCGGGCTCCCAGAGACTGCCAATCTCCTCGGGGGCCCCAACTCAGTGGTTTCCAAAGAGACAAGAAGAATGCGAAAAAATTCTTACCCAGTGGCATCATCATCAACTCCTGCAAGTCACTGACAAATGGGCTTGACATTGTTAACCCAAAGCAAATAAAAAGCATTGCAAAGGGGTGAAATGCGTCTGGTCATTAGCAAGGCAAAGGAAAGATACTCAACACCATATAAAGGTATAAGACAAACCTATGATTTATGAAAGAGTCCCTGCAAAGGAAATGTAAATATAAAAGAACTATATAAAGAACTAACTATAGAATGTCACAGTTTAAAATTAAATAAACTGTAAAACCCTATCTCTTATTTAAGGGATACTGTGCGAGGAAACTGTGAGCGAAAAATCCTGGAAAATTCCGTTGCATACTCCAAGGCGTGCACATAATTTCATTTGACGTAATTTCAACTTTTGCACTTTGCCTTTTGCCACACCATCTCCATCTCGGTTATCTTGCTGTTCCTGTTGCTTTTTCTCCTTCTCTATTTTATATATATATATTTTTATTTTCTGCACTGCGGGTAATAAGAAGCTACGAAGGAGACAGCAACAAAAACATGAGCTCCGTTAACTAAACCGCATAACGGCAATCTGAAGGATAGAAGCGTTAGAAGCAGTCAGAAGAAAGAGACGAAAGTGCGGGTATTTCTTATGGTTCTGTGGCTGATTCAATTGCTGGCATAACCTCTCAGTGTGCAGTCGCCAGTTGCTTCTGCTGCTACGCACACCGCACAACAAAACTCCGCTTTTCCTGTTAGTTTTCCTCACTCGCTTTTCCACGCTGACGTCTTCCATTTTCATCTTGTAGCTGCGGAACAAAGTGCTAGTTGGCTGCGCGGAACGTCTTTCTTCTGAATGAATGGAAAGCTGCAATGTCGAGTTCACTTTTGATGATATTACTCGGTTAAAATGGTGGTATTCATGGATTTGCACTGGATATAAAGTTTGAATATAATAGATATCAAATAGTAAGCTAAAGGATATGTTCTGTTATCGCCTACTTTTAGACACTTAATCAGTTTAAGATTTGTAGTTTTTTGAGCAGTGTAGTATTTTTAATGGATATTACTTTACTACTCTCCCACACTGTGCTCCTTGGGGAAACCTTTTCCAGGGTATCATTGCCTCCTGTTTAATGCGCCCCTATATTCCCTTAACATCCATTGATTGCCCCACAAAAGCTTCAACATCTCACCACCCTCGACACGATGCGAGGGAAATTTCTTTCTGGTATCTTTTGGCTATGCAACACCCAAAAACCCCATCCATCCATTCCCCCAATCCGCTTGGTGAATTGCGCACACTTTGCCCGTGCACTTTGGGGGATACTGGTTTAAGAGTTGTGGGTCGTGGGAGCTGCGACTGCGATTGTATAATAAAATTAAATTGCGAATTGCATTCAGGCGACGGGTGTTGATGTCTGTCTTCATTGTTGTACTTGTACTGCACCGTCCCACTGTGCTTGCAATTAAGTCCGAATGTCGCGCTGCGGTTGCCAATGGCCTTGAGATGTCACTGGCAATTTCTGGAGAACCATTTTGAGCGGCTAATTAGATTGCATTTGAATATTAAATGCCATCCAATGATGATATGATAAACTCCTACCGAGAATTAATTAATTGCTGAGCGCCGTGCTTTTGCAGTTCTCTTATCCTCGGGCAACAAGCCATATCCGTTTCATCGTCCTACTCCTCCTCCTTCTCGTAGCCACAAAATCGTCCTGCTGTGCAGCCTTGTTGGGAAGGCTTTTACGAGCTCTGCCCTCGAGCAATTTTGGACTGACCATGGGATGCTTTTATGCGTCCACAATATTAAAGAATTGTTCAAGGGTATTTCGTTGAGTAGCTATGGTCAAGTGGTCAGTGGTTAAGTATATAAAAAGGAGATTAAAGAAAAAGCGTTAAGCGTTAAGCTGACGTGAAAAGTATATCCTAATTTCATGTTAAACCGCTAATCAGACTTACATCCTGCTACCCTGCATCATCGCTTTAAATCACATTCTATCCCGCATTGCGTATACGCCTCATTATCCCCGAAACCACAAGGAGCCCCATAAAAGGCATACATTTTTTACAGTAACATTGCTTGTACTCCCATACCTTTCTTGTTTTTATATAAAAGTTATCTTTTAAGTATTTTTTTTTTGTGCTCCTTGTGTGTTGTTGTGGCTTTAGCCACCGCCCATCCCCCTTCCGACCTGTGGGACAATTTGTCCAAGGCGTTTCCTTTCTGGGGGCGTGGCAACAGCAGGGACATGCCTGTGTCGACTTCCTTCCTGCCTTTCCTTCGAGTTCTTTGTGCGTAAAATACAAAAAAGTGAACAACAAGGTGGCCCATTGGAGAGTGGGTCGTGTGGTCAAAACATGATGTGTGTGTCGTGTCAGCGTCTTTTAGTAAAAGGAAGTTATGAGCGTGGCTACACTAAGGGATACAAATGGTAGGGATTATCTAGCGATTTACAGTTGAAAAGAATACTAAATTTAATATAATATACTTGAAATTGATAAACATTTTTGAGGAGTAGACATTTTTAGAACGTTGAATGAAAATAGGTTGAAAAATACGTACTAAAGCTGTTTTGGCGAGCCCCTAGATTTTTATAATTGTTGGAAAATTATTTAAAAAACATGTTAATTTTCAAATTTTTCTAAAAGGACTATCAGTTCAACAGTTTTTTTCAGTGCACTAATAAGAGAGTAGCTTTTGGTTTTTGCGGCTTACGTCATATTTTATTGTTGCTTTGCATACGTTCATTTCGATGGCGGCCTTAAAGGATTTGGATTTGGGCCTGCTGAAATGCCGTTACCATGTTGTAAAATTCATTCACATGACACACATGTGCGAGCAGTGCGGTGACGGGTAAAGTGGTGAAGGGGTGACGAGGACGAAAGTGGGAGAGGAGAGAGGCTAAGAGGGAGACAGCAGCAACAGCATCATCATCGTCGTCGTCATTTTCAGTCGGTCACAATGTCAAACAGAACTGTACACAACAAACACACAAACATGGGAGCTCCAAATAACAAAAAAGAAGCGAAGAAATCCGAAATGAGTGAAACAAAAATGGCAAAAACAAGTCCCGCACGCACACATGCACAAAGGGGCGCAGACACATAGACACACACATGCGCCGCACTTCGCTCTTTCTTCTTTCCGTTATGTCGTTTTGCGTTTCCTTTTTGTACTGCTCTTCCTTCCTTTCGCTTTGGGGCTTAGGCAACTAATCCATTTCACTTGCTATTTTTAACAGCGACGCGGCGACAGGCAGCGCAGTCGGCCGACAGCAGAGCTCCCAAGGGTCACAGGATTCAGGCAGCGCTGCCTGCGTCGCAGCTGTGGCAAATCAAAAGCCGCACTCACTCACACACAGGCACACCCGCAGACACTGACACCAACACGCACCCCTTGGGTTAGGCTACAGTATTTTGGCGCTCCCTGCGCACGACTCTCTCTCTTGCGGACCATTCTCTCTCACGTCGGCCGTTTCTTTCTCTCTTCCTTGGACCTTTGAATTGTCATTTTGTCACCGCATACACTGGCATACACTAAAGCAATGTACAAAAGAATTAAATAAATGATCTGAGCAAAACTTACAACTGAAAACTCACCTCGGCTCTTATCGTAATCCACCCTTACCTCTTCTTCTCATTCCTTCCAAATGGTGTGTAAAG
Source organism: Drosophila melanogaster (assembly GCF_000001215.4). Lineage (NCBI taxonomy): Eukaryota > Metazoa > Arthropoda > Insecta > Diptera > Drosophilidae > Drosophila > Drosophila melanogaster. The sequence continues at coordinate 24,092,563 of NT_033777.3, read as the reverse complement.
ATATGAAAATAACACAATTAAGCACGTGTAAATCTTTAACAGGGTTACCACCCTTTTTTTAATGTGCCCGTACGCCATGTTGCTTCCTTACTTCTAACTAAATATCACTTATACGCAATGTGTTACGAGAAGATTAACTATTAAATGTATTTTAAATCGATTCTCTTGGCGAGTTTGTGAAATCTATTCACTGCTGCTATTTTCTAGTTAAGTTGGCCAATTTATTTGAATCGCCCGCGCTTAACTGGGCGGTGATTTCACATGAGTGGGCGTAGCCCCAAGCTGGTAACCCATGCCCTTCAATATCCGCGCAGACAATCGCATTACTGGTCAGCCAAATCGATGCTACCCTGCCCCCTTCCGCCCGCCCCTTTTCCTGAATTACTCTGGTCTTTCGGCACTAATGTGGCTTCGGATTTGGCTGGAGATTACGACTTCCCGGCATTATCCCATAAAAGTAGATAGAACACAACACTCACTTATCGCTGCAGGCATATCATTTAATTTCAACATTATTTGTCATATACAATGTGAGCGAGTAAGATAGCTGTGAAACAGGATGGCAACACATTTGGCTTGGTCTTTTGGACTGGCACCAAATGAAACGCGCTATTAATTAGTTTTCCTAACATCTCCGGCTGCCAAAAAGCCTCGGGTTAGATAAGTTTCCCCCACACAAAGGTACACAGAAAAATAATGAAGAAAAGGGAAATTTCGAAGTTTTAGGATTGCAAAAATTTTATTTTCGGAGTCAACGATGTTTCAAATGCGAATGTGTTTTAATTAAAACTCCTTCATAATTAAAGCCAAAGCTGGGTAACATATTTTTTTCAGTGCCCAAACACTCGGAAACTTTTTCTGTGCTAACACAAAAGTTGTGCCCACAAGTGCGAGGGAGTTAGGCGCAGTGCATCCATCTCTTTTTGCCGCCGCAGGATCTGTGAGCATTGTCGGAAATTTTTGTAGCCTTTTCCGTCGCGTCATTTTAGCTATCTGTGTTCATGACTTGTAATTATTTTTGCTGCGCTCTGTGCTTTTGTTGTTCCTGTTGCCATTTCTGCTTTCTGGGCTTTGCCTTTTTTTTTCGTGTCCTTTGGGCACAATTACTTTTGGCACTAAATTTATTTTTATTTGCCTCGGGGCCGCGCTGTGCCGGGCTGTTCCATTGGAATTAATCAAACCCAGAGCGAGCGACCATGTTGTATGCAACATAATGTTTTCTCTGCCATATATTACCCATAGATCACGCCCCTTTTGATTGGACCAGATGCCGCATTGTGGATTGCATGTCAATGTGTAAACTGCAATTGATTGATTGATTGATGGCTGGCTGGCAAGCTGGCAGATGGTGAGTGGGTGTGTGTGTGTGGCGCAGTCCAGGGATGATTGACCTGTTAAGTCGGCGTTGGTGGGTTAAAAATCCTCCCGGCCCATACAATTCTGAATAAAGTTTGCCTTGGGCATAAAGTTGCCTTCACTTATGTATAAGGTTGCATAAATCAGATAGATTGCGGTGCAATTTGCAGAATTGCGATTGCGTCATTCAAAAAACTGTCTAGACTCAATTCAATGCCACAAGTTACAGATATGTATAAAATAACTCGGAAATTTAAATTAAGCTAGTTTGAAGTTGTAATAGCTGTGATTACCGAAGTTCAACTGAACCATACATCAATTAGGTTGAATAAAAATTCGACTATAATGCCAACTTGTGGGAAAATAAGTTTTGAACTTTCTACCAACCCAAAGCCAAATTCTGCTCGAAAAGTAATCCAGTTTGTTGAACTCTCCTTTTTTTTCGCCCGGCCTTTTGGTTCAGGTGTAGTTTGCCCACCGGGCTACGGTTTATTGCCCATCACCTGCTCTTTTCGCTCGAGGCCCCAGCCCATTACATAATGGAATTTCACTCGAAATTGGAAGTTCATTTCTGGGTGAGTCGCCCCAGGCGGTGGTTACAGTCGGCCGTCATTGTCATAGCTTATCTTTTAACCATTTCTGTTGTACTCCCAAATTTGCATTTATTTCAGGCTGAGAAAGCAGCAGAAAAAGAAAAATCAAAAAGCAAACAGTGAAGCGAGAAATTTGATGTCATAGAGCCGGTTTTTGTTGGCCAAAAGTTGGTGTCTCTTTTCGACCGCGTTTCTCTGGCACTTCACGTTCATTTCGTTAATGTTTCAGCTAGCTCTTCAAGGCCAGGCCGTATCAAATTGTTTAACGACTTTTTCTTTATTGTCTGTCACCTTAGACTTAGTTTGTTGTTCTCTGTTATTCCACAGTTTTGATAATGTTTGGCGATGACGACATTGAAATGGTGTTGTTGTTATTTTGCCCCCGATTTTTATGAGCTTTCTCGCAGCCAAATGACTTTCAGTTGTCAGCAAATGTAAATTTACCAAAATTGCCTGATATGAAGCGGCAACAACTGGGAAAATACCCCCCACAAGTGGCCTTCTGCACTTACTCATTTCGCTCGTTATAAATGGTTTTGTAAAACCCCTTGAAATGCGAGTATATGGAATCCTGAGTATGAATCATTCTGTTGGCTTAGGTTAAGTAAGTTATTTTCATGACAGAGTGGGCCAAAACCGATTTATATTCATTTATGGTAGAGGAGGTTTTGGGGGACTACTGAGATCATGACTTTATTATATTAAAATATAATAGTTGAAATAAGTTTTAGAAAAGAAACAAATCTCGTTATTTCGTCGTCAACTCCGTAGGCTTTAAGCAAAGACTTTATTTTTCGTGCAACACATTTTGTTTTGTCAACTTTTTTGTTGCCGTTTTCATTCTTTCAAGAAAGGATTGTGCAGCTCGTCGAGTTGGGAGCTCTGTTTATCCTTTGACTGTTTCTGTTCTTAATGGAATTGTTAATGCAAATCGCACTTGCAAGCAGCTGCAGAACGAAATAAGCTGTTTTTCCCTCTTTTATTTATTGTTACCCGTAGTTTCCGCCCGTTTGTTGGTTCAAATTTATGCTTAACGTTAATTTGGGCCAAATGGAATTTAGGGCTTGAAGAGATTGCCATAAACTTGCCTCCGAGTGCAGTGCAAATTTTGGACTAGGGCAAAGAGGAGGGGGGGGGGGAGGATTGCAAAAGGACGACGCTGAATGGTGCGGCCATTCCCCTAAAGCGGCGTTTGTGCATCATTTACAATAAACGTCGTTGGGGGCCGTCATCGCCATCATTAAAAGCACAATTCCGCGGCGCTTATGTCCTTTTGAAGGCTTAAGGGAAAATGGGAAAACGAAGAAATGGAGGAAAGCTGATATTATGAGTATCACTTAAGACTGAATAATCTGCGGGGGAAAAACTTCGGTTCGTCTTTCGAAATTTTTCGTTAATTTTCATGAGAAAAATTTGTACAATATTCTCGGAATATTCTAAAAATATGATGCCGTTTTAAGATGCCTTCCTTCTTCTTTTTTTTTTATAAACAATCAAGTTAGCCGCAAAAACGTCTGTAGGTTTTTCTACACGCCATTTAATCAAATCTACAGTCTTATTGAAAAAAGCATCAAAAAATATCTTCATATAAAAAGCACGCCCACAAAGATAAATGAAATGCAAAGAGATTTGCTTTGGTCTCATCTTATTTACGTATATATTTATTTGTATTATTTGTAGCTTTTTGTTTTGTTTGGTTGCGCCTGTTTTCTAGGCTCCTTGGCTGAATTAATAAATTAAATTGGCGTGCAAACAGTTTTCTGGATCGCCTCGGCGGCGCTTTTTTATTGCATTTGCATTCGTTATAAATGCCGGATGAAATTGGTCTGTGGGGCGGTGGGAACGACGTGGGTTGAGATCTTGTTACCATGTCAATCATGATTATCGTATTTCTTGCCTTGACTTTGACTTTTGCAATTTGTTTTAATTTAAAGAGAGCACGATAAATCTTAGAAACGAACGTAATTGATGGGTTTAGATTATCGTGAATGGTCAAATACTTACTATGCTTGCAAATAAAAGTCTTTCATTTTTTTATGCTGGTCATAAAAGAAAACACTTTTTTGGCTTCATTTTATTCCAATATTGAGAGTATTTTTTTAACATAGCTTCTGCTTTCTTAACTGTCTCAAGTCTTCTCGAAATTTTCCCCTTGTCGATTAATGCTACCAATTTGAGTGGCCCTGATTCCGGGCCAAAATCTTTTCTGGTTGCCTTTATTTTTCTGCTGGTGCTGCTGACAACGCCACTTTCGTTTACTCAGGCAGGGCAATAAAAATTGTTTACCCCTGTATATATGTACGTTAGCTTCCACTTTACTCCACCTCGCTGTTTTGGCCATTTTATGCTAGTCCTGCCACACGCACCGGCCACAAGAAAAACAACAACAACAACAACAACGATAACGGGCAAAAGGAAAAAGAGGGAAAGAATTTTCCCTAACAATTATCGCATTGGGTTTTTATAACTGCGCCTAGACCCCTCTTGGAAATGGCTGTGACTCATGCCGCACACACGCACAAAAGTCATAGCTAATAATAAATACATATACATATATACATTTTCTTTTTGGCCAGGAAAATTTTCTAAGGCGCCAGTGAAACCCTGATATCGTTGTTCTTGCCATTTACTGCTGACGTGTGCATGCCATAAAAAAAAATCCAGCAAAGTTAGGCGACCTTGCCTTGGCAACAGAAACCCACCAAAAAAAAAAACTGTGAGATATTTTTCCCCTGGTTTCTGGACAGATATTTCCGAACTCAATTTGCATTACATTTACTTTGTTCCCATAATATTTTATAGATGTACATTTGAGCATACAGATTGGGGATTTTATAACTGCAGCATATTGGTATTGAATAAGTTGAAAATGTGGCTAAAAAATTATGAAAACGAGTCTGCAGAAAATCTTATAAATGATTAACTATCTATATCTTTAGCTATCTATTCTGTGCTGCTCTTTTGTAAATTTTTAATTTGTTCATAAATAAAATATGGTTGGTACGCAGCAGATAGTGTAATTTATAGTTAATTTATTGCTTTTTTGTTTTGGCAAACAATGCCAAAATATGCCTTCATTTCGTGATGATATGGGATCATATATAAAATTTGATTAGCTGTTGCCATTGGCGATACACATGAACACTTGGCGCCGGTTTAATGAAGCAATCAATCCTGCCGCTCTGGCTCCACGAAACCTCTTTGATTGGGGTTAGCTGGGAAAACAATAAAACTTTCCACTGACCCATCGTAAATCTCGCAGCGGGAGTGAAACTGAGAGATGCGTATAATTTTTTGAAGAACCCATTTCTCGATTTTTGTTTTTGCTTCGCATCGGCGGATAAGAAAGAACAAAAGCGGAACCTCCTTCATCCTTGGAGAAAAGTGTTGCCTACATTTGTGTTGGGGACTACTCTCGCTTCCTTTTCCTTTTTGGGGCTTGTTTAGATATTGCCAGGAAAACAGAAGCCGCCTGACCTTTGACTCACTTGTTGTTTTTGCCACGGCGTGTGTATTTGTATTAGTATTCTTATTCAGCTGTGTGCGCGAGTTCGTTTTTAAGGTGACCCAAGCCGTGGCAAAGGAAAAACTCAAACTCAAAGTTCACCGCCGGAGGCGCACTTGTAACTTTCCACATAAATTAACTGTCAAAAAGGGCAGCATTCGCCGAGATGGGAAAGAAAGTATCCTGCCGCCCAGGAATTTCCTTGTAAATTTGTCTTGTAATTACATTTGCCAGTTGTTTTGCCACTGCCTCCGTTTTTTTTTTTTTGCAGTCTAATAACAATCATAATTAATCAAAAACTTGTAAAACAAATAAAAATATTTCATGTCTTCAGCATTAATTGCGTAGAAGTGCAGTACAAAAAAAATTAAGTATACGACATGTGTTCACGTGCTTTGATAATGGGATTAAAATACATGCTAAATGGAAACGAGCCGATTGCCAGATAATAATGAGTTTCCTCGAGTATTAAACTAATCTTAATTGCGTTGACGAGTTAACGAATATAGTGTTCACACACATATTGCGCATACGACACGTGTACAGAAGTTTGTGCGTTAATTGCATCAATCAATTGGAATTAATACGATTACTATATTCATGAAATCCCTGGTTAATACATATTGTGATAGCAGCGCCCAGTGGGGCATCAATATTTAATTTAAGCCAATTTACACAGACCAATGGGAATTTACTGCCGAACAATAAAAAACGATTACAAGTGCAATGAATAAATTTGCTGAATAAAATATAATCACTAAAGTATATACTACTGACGGCATAATAGTAATGATATTTCCCTGCCGCGTCATAAATTACACATATATATGCGCATAATATATGACTAGGATATTCGCTAAGGATAATACCTGTCCTGCTTTGCTTACTCGCAGTAACAATTTAAGACCCATTTTGACTGCGACAAGGGCAAATCTATTTGCGTTTCTCTGGATTTTCTTTTCCTTTGTTTGCTGATGCATAAATAAATCTTCAAATTAGTCAAGTCAAATGGGAAATTTGTCAAGTTTTGGCTGGTCTTGCTTTACCCAAACGCGTGCGATATAGTCGCAGTTTTTCCAAGATTTTCTTTGTCTCTACTGTGTTGCTGCGTCGATAAAACATTTTGATTTATTTAGGAGTTCAGCCAAGGCAACCGTGTTTTCCTTGGCACAGCCAAGTGTGTGTGTGTGTATTTATCTATATATGTATACCCAGCTATATGTGCACATCCTTTCGAGGTGGATTTAGTGTGTGGCAGCTTTCTTGGGTTTATTCTCATGACGTTGACCTCGCCTTGCAATCGCTTTTGACTATGCAATTAGCTGTGGGTGTGGGCTAGCGGGTGTGTGTGTGTGTGTGTGTGTGTGTCGGCTGTGGGTGTGGCATGTCCTGATATATTCCTGTGAGTGGTTCAAGTTGTTTGCTAATTAGCAACAATTTACGTCTCGCACACAGGACATACTCGTAATGAAGGCACAAACACCAAAGTTCATTATGAAAAATGTTCATCCACTTTTGCGCGATCCTTTTCAAAAAGCATCCTAATGAATAGTCATAAATTTGTTCAACTTCTTTCCACACTTTTCACCTTTTTCCTTCCCTATGCCCCTTCAAGTGTTTGGCTTAATGTTGAGCCAATTTATTGGCAATTTCTTTGCCATCACCTGATGCTGTTGAAGCCACGCCCGCGCATAAATTGTCTCTCAATCTTGCACGTTTCCCTGCCCCAAATTTGACATTGCTCATATCAGCCATTTCCTTGTGAGCCTCGACATTGATTTATATTCGTTATTTGGGTTTATTTATTTGCGATTTTGTTTTTATCAAATACACACGACGAGTCGAGTTATCAGGCGGCAATTTAGAGCCTGTACAAGTTAAATTTGTTTGGCTTGTCAGTCAGTCCACCAATAACGATAATGGCAAACCGATAAGATTTGCAGCTTAATGAAATTGAAATGGAAATCCAAGTAGGAAATACTTGGTTCGTGAGTAATTGTTGCTTTAGGATTTTGGGTCTATCGTTGAGTGCTCAAGTGTTGTGAATGAAAGCTGATGAATAGGTTTCGGCCAAAAAGCTTTGGCCATGTATAAGCTAACAATAGTGTGATTATCATGCTGGTTATCAGTATATAAGAATTTTAGACTGCTGAGATAAGTGAATCTAAACTTGAAATTAGGAAAATTACCAACAGTTTGTACTTTATATAAAGTAAGTATAAGATTCTTGTACTTTTTTTTTCCATTGAATGCCAACTAAAGCCATTATACCTTCCATTCATGTATATCCCTCCATACATTTATCATGCACTCTTGTTTTTTTTTTTGTGTGCTGTCAATTTTTCTTCGTCCCGTGAGGAAATTTTCCGCCTGCAGGCGTGCTTATGTGTGTGTATTTTAGGGCGTGTCTGCATCGATTTGCATTATATTAATGCCATTCTGCTGAATTTTCTATAATTCATGCAGTGAGAGTGCATAGAGGGAATATTTTTTGACAGAAGAACATGTGCCCAACGAAAAAAAAGAGAACAAAAACGGGTAGTGAAAGCAGAGCAAGTAGATTATTTAATATCCATTTTGAAGCCACGTGGTGTTCGTTCTAACCAGCCAAAAAACATTATTTTCCAACTAACTTAGAACACGAAAAAAGGAACAAAACCGTGTAGTTTGCTGCTCGGTTGATGTTCTCATAAAAAAAAAAATGTGGAAAAAGCAACCAAAGAGGCAGCACAAACCAAAGAAAAAGACGATGAGAAGCAAAAACCATTTTTGCAACGGATAGGGGCGGATATGAACATTTTGAGGGAATTTCAGGGGGGGTTTTTGGGGGGATAAACATCTCTCATTTGGTCGCAAAAAGTTTGGCATTGTGGTCTGGTTTTCTCTCTCTGTCTATCTATCGTGCTCCGTCTCATTCGCTCCTCCTCGGCAAGTGAAACAATTTTGAATTTCGATATGAAAAGCCAGTTTTTGCCCCCTCCTTGGGCGCCACTTTGCCCATTTGTCGGTAATTAATTTTGTGAGTGGTTTTCCATTAATTTCGGAAAATTTTAGATCATCGTTCTGGTGATGAGCATGAAAATCAATTAATTTCCGTTCGGTTTTGCGGATGAAGAGGAGTGTGTGTGCAACATGTGACACAGATGACTCGATTTTGCTCTCAATAGGAGATTTCAGGATTTTGAATGTCACTATTGTTAGAGGATATCCATTCTACATTAATTGAAATCATATGAACCAGAAAGTTATATAGGATAGCTACATGTCATGAACTTAACTTGCCTCACAATTAAAGCCGTAAAAGCACTTGCCACGCAAATTCCATTTGCCTGACAACATTTTAAAGGAAAAGCAGCAGCAGCAAGGAAACCCATTCAAAAGTTTCAATTTTCGAACAACTTTGTGTGTGTTTGGGCATCCGTTTCTCGATAGCAGCCACTACTGCTCCTGTCGCATCCTGTTAAACGGCAACAGAGCAGCTGCCATCCGATATGTGTGGTGTGTCCTTGTTGCAACTGCGTTAAAAATCACTTGGCATGTCCATAAAATCCTCACCATATCCCTCGGAAACTACAGCTGACAGCGCCTTAATAAATTTCAGCACATAACCACGGCAAATAAGGAACTTTGGTGGGTGACAAACATGCGGGAAGCTGATGCTCTGCAGGGCATTTGTGTGAATCAATCGATGGATTTTCTGCTTGTCTGCTTGTAATTTTCGATGTTCCTTTTATATCGGCGAACAATATTTGATCGCTTGGCTGAATTGCTTGCCTTTTCTGCATTTCTGCATCCTTGACGGTGGATGGTTCAAAAATATTGCCACCCTTGACTGGTGGCTGCTGTTGAATGTCCTTGTTGTTGGCTGGTTCAACCTTCGTCTGGCTTCGCCTTCGCACTGCAATGTGCTATAGGGAATTTGCATAGTTTTCGTTTCATTTACACGCAGTTTGAAACCAAAAATTGGATCCTCTTTGCAGCAGTCTGAAATGGAAAACACATGAAAATTCTTTCGCACTGCGGAAATCGAGTAAATTTGTCGCACTATAAAATGCAACAAAAATTGTTTTTACCATAACAAGTGCTTTTAGTGCTGACCCCGAAAGCGCACCAACAATAAAAGTGATTCATAATCTAAAACGTGGTTTTATCATCCTGCAGGTGAAATTTGTCGGGAAATGACAGACACGCCATTTTCCTGCGAGCAATGTAAAATTCATTAAATAAACAACTTTTGCTAATTTGTGTAATTATTTATATTTATGGGACAGCTGCAAATTTCCGCACGTTTCGCGTTCATCCTGTCTGTTGCTTTTCGCACACACACGCTACCTATGCGCGCACTCATGCACACACACACACACACGCATATCCTGTGAGAGGTTGCAAATTAAATGAGCGCCCATAAGTAGGCAACACATTTCATATATTTTTTCAATGATTTTTCGGTTCCTCACGCACAGCAGGCAGTTTTCAATTCCCACTATCTATTTGAGTTTTTCCCCACTTTTCCGCGCTTTTCCACCTTCTCGACGCCTTTCCTTTTAAATGGCTGCCATTTACTTTCCGTTTCCGTTACATTCTGTGCACGACTTGTGTTGATAAGATATCACGGATATCGGGGTTGCGAGCAGGGACGCCTTCCTTTGTCTGCCTTGTGTCGCTCGTGTAATTTGATTCGCCTTTGCCTTTGCCGTCGTTGTCGTTTTTTAGTGCAAATATGGGTTAATGCGATTTTTATGTCATTTATTTTACTGATTTCTGGCTGGCGACTGACTGAGTGTGAGGCTTTTCTTCGTTCTCCCTTGATGGATATTCACTGTTGGAAATTTTCCTTGCGAAAAATCAATAGAGCAATTTAACTATACCATAAAACTATATGGCTTAGCCACAATGTAGGCCATCGCAATTTCCAAATTCGAATTAGATTCAGATTTTCTCAGTAAAAGTAAGTGGGTTTAATCGGTGAACACATATTAAAGGTATTTTATAGAAACTTAAAAAGAAGTGAATTTTGCAACTTGAGCAACTTGACAAGTAAAACCATTTAATTGCTTCTTTCTGCCGCAATCAATAAAGTAATAATTGAACATATTTATAAGCGTTCAAACTTCAAACTGTATGCTGTCAACATAGAAAATCGGTATTTTGCAAGTTGGATTTCGGAGTAATAATCAAGACCTCAACTGTTGACACTAGAACGTCAGTTGCATGGCACTCATACGCCCACATGCTGATGCAACTCTGCATGTGTGTGTGTGTGTGCGGTGTGTATCAAGGACTCGCAAAAGGATTTGGGGGACACCGAAAAAGCAATCCCTACAGTCAGATAGCTTAACTGGCATTTATTATTTACCATAATTGAAATGAACAACATAGTTTCACACACAAAAGAGCCAATTATAAACAGAACACAAAAAAAAATCGATAGTAATTCATTAAAGTTATTAACGAATGGATGGTGGGAAATCCAGTAAGATTGGAACTGCACTCGTTACGTAAAATTCGCAGTGATATATCTATATGCATATGTATGTAAATGGATGTACATATGTATGTATGGGATAGTGGAATGTTGAGCTCGTCACTATATGTGCACGTCAAATGTGCGTGATGGCAACGCAACCAGACGTGACCTCATCCACGGACCACCGCCCAGTAAACCACCCACTGAACCACCCACTTGCCACACTATTGATGCGGCATGTGGCAGAGAGCGTGAAATGTTTGCGTTTGTTTAATGTGTGCTAAACATTTTTTATATTACATATGGTGGTACATATTACCCAAGTAGTAAAATATCACAATGTCTTTATATAGTTTTTTATAAACATTAAAATTGCTTTAATCACTGGGAATGAAACCCAATGAATATTTACACTGCATTTGACAACAATAAACTACCATTTCCATATTAATTCTTTCATCGACTGCAGATGGATTACGAAAATTGGCTTGTGACTTACTTTTTTCCCAGCCACTTTTATCGATTGAAATGAACAAATGAAACTTTTCAACCAACAGTATTTTTTTTTTTTTTTTGTTTCAATAACAAAACGCTGCAGCATTGGAAACTTTTAATTGCCATGCACTTCGTGTTTATTCATATATATATAATGCTTTCTTTTGTTTACGGCATATCAAATGGAAACCGAAATATCGCTTAAAGCTGGATTTAAGCTGGGAAAGCAAAATGAAATTTAAAATTTCAATTCGGATTCTGTTTCATTGTTCCGTTGGCCATGAATATTCTATCAGAATCGCAGCCAATTATTTATTAAACCCATACACTTTGCCATTGTTAGTTACTGTTTATATTGCAGTTTACCGATTGCGTATGCATTTGTTCCTGAAACGATAAAATTTATGGAAATTTGTTTGCCTATCAGCTTTTAGAGGGGAAAATTTTCTATGACGTCAAATGGTGTCGGTAGATAATAAATTGATATTTTGCATGTTTTTTGGGTGAGTGTTTTTTTCAAAATATTCACACCTTTCGCTGTGCTAATTGTTGCCTTCCGGTGAATCATTTTCACTCATTTCCAAGCTTTAAAAACCACTGGCAATTGACTCTGGTCATTGTAATAATATTTAGCTAGTTGCGATACCTTGTTGTCTCTACTTTAGTTTTGCAAGTCACGCTATCTAGATACACTGAGGGAAAATGTGTCACTTGAGGCATCTTTTTACTCACACTCTTTCTGGTCTTCCACGTTTTTTTATGGCACAAAGCGAATTGCGCTGTGTGTAAGTAATTTCAGTAACTGGATAATTTACAAGTAATGAACTTTAATGATACCTCGAACTCATCGCAATGCATCGGTATATATCATATTTAGCATGAAATCATCATTCATGAAACTTTATTCTTTAAAAATAGCAGTGAAAATGCGTAACTGGCATTACGCATATATATATATATATATATATATATATATATATATATTAATTTAATTCTCTGCGAATTATTCCCTTGTTTTTTGCGTTATCCTTTTGGCATTCGAACGATTCATTGAAATTCCTTTGTGCAGTGGACAGTTGGGCGCCAGTTGATGGCAATTTGTGGTAGTTTTCGCTTCTTAATGGCAACTTTTGTGCGTGTCTTTGTTTTTGTGCCTTGTGCAATTTAACGCCAACGCGACCATATTTGCAGTCTCATTTTAATAATTTCCGCTGTCGGTAGTTTCGTCCTTCCGTAGCTTCTGCCATCTGCAAATAATGCGAAAAATGAGCGAAAGCAAGAGCAATGTTGCCCTGAAATATTTACTACCGCCCCCTCATTTGTGCCAGTGTAAGTGTATGTGTGTGTGTGTGTGTGTGTGTGTGTGTGTGTGAGTGTGTAAGTGCGTTTGTGTGTGCAAATAAACACTGCATAAATGGGGGCGCGCGTGATGTATTCATGAATGCTGACAACTTGCGAGTGCGCCTGCCAGTCGCCTTGTCATTGTTTTAGCGTATTTCGTATGCCATAGTCTTGTCCGATTCTTTCTGCTAGTCTAAATATTTAAAAGATTGAAGAAAAACATGACTTTAGTATATAAAGTGTTGTTTTCCCTGTCCTCCTTTCAGTTTTATATTTCTATTTCCAACTCCACATTTTTACACTTGCTGACTGACGAATTTGCGCTATAAATAATTTACAAAGTCGCAGGCGAGTGTTTTAAATTGCTCAGCACATGTTGCCTGTCATCGGAGTAAATGCAGCACTGAAAGAAATTGGAATGAATCTATGAATTTAAAACAAAAATGTATTTTCTAATAAAAACAAGAACTAATCTATTTAATGTTAATATCAAAAGTTGATCAAATTAAATCATAATATGAAACCAATAAAGTTCAATGTTTTTGTCCAGTGTAGCAACCTCTGCTGCTTCTGTGACCAGCAGCCGAGTCAATTAGAGTGCAGTGTAAACAGTGAATCCGTCACGTGCAGATAGATTTTGCCACACGTGCCTCATATGTTTGTATTTTTGCACTTTTGTCGGCTTAAAATGCCTCCGTCACTCATAAAGAGTAAATCGCTTTAATCCCTCTTTTTATAGCACATTTGAGTATGGGATTTGCTGTACTCTAATCCTTTTGATTTCCAAAGCACAGGATAGATTTCTAAAATTAATCTACGAAAGATTAAATTAGCTTTATGTTCCCAAAGAGGTTGTATATTTCAATTTAGTTTGTCTATGCCCAATTCTCTTGATGAATCCCTGAAATTATAAAATAAACCAAATTTATAGTACAACCGCTGGGGGTAATTGTTAAATATTCGACATTTTGAAATTTTCAGTTTGACAAGCGTTTCAGATAGGTAATATATGTATATATATATAGATCCACCAAAGCCCACCCACTGACCTCTTTTTTCCCCAGCACGGCAGCCAATACAGCGACAATTTTGTGTAGTTTGCATTTCAATTTGTTTGCGGTGACTGCGAAAAAAAGAGTGTTCTCCTGCGTGACGAGGCATCGATTTTTTGTTATTTTTTTCTTCTTGTTCATACCAGCTATTTGCTGACCACGCCCACTTGATTGCATTAGCCCCGATCGGCGGGTTGCATGCAAAATGTGATGGACTGAAATTTGCCAGCGCAAAGGGTTTGGGGCAGCGCAGAGGTCAGCTATTCAACTCCCTACGGATTTCAGTTGGTCAGAATTTATTTCGCAACGCCGTTGTAAAGATTCACTCTTTTGTTCTTCGGCTGGCTGAGAATTTCACAGTATATATATGGTACGAACCAGAGAACTGCAAGGGTGGCACTTTTTTACCACTCGACTCACACCCTACAATTTTGTGTGCGGGTGCTACTCGCCACGCACATCGCGGGTACTTACAAACACACAGTATAAATCTGAACATGCAGACAAGACACCCCGTTGTGTGCGCACCCGAATCAATACGGTGTTTTGCGTCGCGGGTGCCGCTCACACAGTGCCTAAAAAGGGATGAGTGAGAAAAACACTTGTGGGTATACCGTTAAACACATGGGTGTTTCCAAAAATACTCGGGTGTTTCCAAAAATACTCGAGTGGTCTCGTAGGTAGTCGAGTCAAATGGCGCCATACATAATGATTGTTGAGTTCTTGTGTCTTTGGTCCAGTGTCTCGGCTGTTAATTGCCCCTTTTTTGTTTTTTACGATGCAATTACTAGCTTGTTAGGATTCAGTATTATTTGGAAGCCAAAGGAAAAGGTCACAATAATGGCAGAAGCGGCTGATTTCGTTAAAAATAAAATTAACAATGGAACATACTCAGTTGCCAATAAACATAAAGGAAAAAGTGTTATTTGGAGCATTTTATGTGACATTTTAAAGGAAGATGAAACTGTTCTGGACGGATGGCTGTTCTGCAGGCAATGCCAGAAAGTGCTCAAATTTTTACACAAAAACACCTCCAATTTATCCCGCCATAAATGTTGTCTAACATTAAGACGACCAACGGAATTAAAAATTGTTTCGGAAAACGACAAGAAAGTAGCTATTGAAAAATGCACCCAATGGGTTGTCCAAGATTGTCGGCCGTTTTCTGCAGTAACCGGAGCCGGATTTAAAAATTTGGTGAAGTTTTTCCTACAAATCGGCGCTATCTATGGGGAACAGGTAGACGTCGATGACTTACTACCTGATCCAACAACATTAAGTCCTTATATTTAATAGATACTTTTTAAGCCCACTATGTTTTTATTATTTAGATTGAGACATTAAAAAACGTAAAAATCAACAAATGCCGTCTTTAATTGCAATTACTTTATGTGTTTGAAATGGGAGGCACCCATTGAGTCCATCAAAGAGCAAAGACATGAGCACAAAAATTTTCTTGGGTATTCCCTTTTACCCTTCATTTCTTATACCCGTCACGCTTCCACCCATACAAATTTTAGGCGTACAAAAAATGACCAGAGAACTGCAGCCCGCATACAAAAAATGACCTGCGGCCGATCGTTGACTGTGCGTCCACTCACCCATACGGCTCTTGCGCAGCAGGCCTCGGGTGGTTTTTTTACTCGTAACAAAAACACAACGTCGGTAAAACACTCGAGTATTTTGTGTTGCCGCAAGTAGGGTGTCAAAAAAAACGGGGTGCCTAGAGTACCGAGTGTTTATCGGGTGGACGTAGAGTGCGAGTGGCGGGCTGCAGTTCTCTGGTACGAACGTATATCGTAAATGTGTATAGTTAGCCAGCCTGCTTATATAATACGTGCCGATGTCTGAATGGCAAACACACACAGTCGCCGCAACGCAAATAGCAACAGCTTGGGCTGAAATAAAAAAAAAAAAAGAGGAGAAATATGTTGTAAATACGTGCGTCTAACATGTGTACTCGACTCGAATACAGTCGGCCATATAGGGATGGGTTCCTCTTGCCCCATGGATCCCTAATAGGGGATGGCCCCAATTCGGGGCACAGATTGTTGGGTTGTTGTGTGTACACATCGTAAAACCGAAGTGAAACTGAAAAATTGCTTGTCAAACCATCAATGGAGGAGGAAATAAAACATATACTATATAGTCAAGTGACGAACTTGTTGAGCCCTTTCCTTTTCACTCGCCAACTTAAAAAGCATCTTTTTTTTTATGGCAAAACATAAAGTAATACATAATTTCAGAGATTTATATCAATATCCCTTCTTATTAAATGCATTCTTAGAATAGTATAATATTTGTCAAGCATCAATTACCTAGATATTTCTCTCTGTGCAATTCCACGTCTTAGTTCTATGCAGTTAAGCACATTGTCCCAAGGTAATTGAGCCGTAGCTGCTGTTGAATTTCCCACTGCATTTCCACCTTGCCAGTTTGCCAGCGAAATAATTGGCCTTTGTGTTTAGAACGGGTCACAGTGGCTTACTGTTGTAAGTAAACGCCCCTTTAGCCATTGTAAAGGATGTGTGGGCGGTGCTTGCGATGGCCAAACAAAAGGACAATGAACTGCGTCCAATACCCCGCAAAACCACCGACATCCTGGCATTTGGGCAAAGTTTAATGCTAATCAGTTAGTCGATCATTTTGGCATACATTTGAGGTAGGGAATTTATGGTTTGGCTTTAAACAAAGAAATAAACTGAGGTAGTGAAAGATTAAAGTTAAATATAATTAACTTAGCTCCACACAAACTCGTCGGAATACACAAAAAGCCAGTTTATTTGTGGCACCACTTGAATTTCCTTATTTACGATCTTGCCCCAACATTGATTACGTCAGTTTGGTTTTTATGGTTTTTTTCTTTTTCTTTTTTGCTGCTTTTGTTTTGTGGCTGTTGGCTGTGCCAAGCAATCAGCTTGAGAATTTCCGTCTCATCCAAGTGTCTAATGAAAGTTTTTCGCCAAAACTTATTCCGATTAACATTCCCCACGTTTCGCTGTGTTTTCGCCTTTGGATTCATTTCGTTGATATGGATTTGGTTACCACTCAATTTTTCCACTTTTTTTCACTTTACTAGAAAACTTACACTTTTCACACCATTTTGCATTTGGAAAAAAATGTTTTTGAAATCGGAAAGAACTAATTCAAATTGGTTATTTCTTTTCAGAACCATAAAAATGTATGATCTTTAAATGTGCAATTCATATATTAAACTAAGGAAGGCAACCTTGAAAATGAATTTTGTACAAAAAAATTTGAATAATTTAAACTATGTTTGATAAGGTTTCGCTGAATATTGAGTTGAGACCAAAGTTTTTCTCTTAGAACTAACAAAAAGAAGAACAACTGTGGACAAACTGGCGAAGGGGGGGTGGCGCCACCCCACAGTGAAACGTGCTAAATTTGGAAATGGAAATTAAGTTAGCGCCAAAAGCAAGGCGGGGCACTCAGCCGCAGGCGAAGGCGAAACTTGGAGCCGGCGCCTCCAATATGGCGTCAGGTGGTGGCCATCGAGGAGGTGCTTCCAGCAGGGGTCTCAGCCCAGTGGGTGTTTGGCCTGGGGGTCGTGGGTGGTGGGTGGTTCGGTGTTCGTTCAGGGCTGAACATAAATTAAACTCCACTTGACAACAAGGAGCTTCGCAGTTGCTGTGCCGCTGCTGTTGCTTTTCCAGCTCCTGTGGTTGCTGTGGTGTTTTTGTTGTGCATGCTCATTTGGCTGCCACCACCCTGTTGTTGTTGTTGTTGTTGTTGTTGTTGTTGTTTATTGTCGCACGCTAAACAAACAAACACTTGACTACACGCACGTACACCCACCCACTGGCCATCACCCGAAGAGCCCACATCTCCCGCCATTTTGGGGAATGTGCTAATGCGCACAAAAAGCAAATTTACATTTAGTGCTGCATATTTAAGGGGGCTCCTCGGTCGTCCTTTGTATCGCATCGTATCGTATCGTATCGTTGCCCGAATAAAAACTACAAAATTCTTGAAATCGATTTATGCCATCTGCATTAATCAGTTTATTTTTGGTGACCAATATAGCATCCATTCGATTTAGATTTGTTGAGCTGCAAAGTTTGTTGCACCAACTTTCAGGCATTCCAATTTAAAATAATAAACTCAGGACGAAATTTAGAGAGCGAGAGAGAGAGTTGCAAACAAAAGTTGGCTCCAGATTGCAATTAAATTTAACTCGCTTAAATTTAGCACACCCACGCACTTGGACTAAATCCAAAGAGCTGAAATACATCCCCCGGATTATATATGTATGTATATTCAGAAATATGTGTATATACAAAAAGCACAGCGTAGGATAGCAGCTTAAATCAGATCGCATAAGTTGGCAGCTTTTAATGAAGGAGCAGCGCGATGCGGGGCCAGAGGAGCCGAGTGGTGGAGGAGCTGGGATGAGCTGGGCTCAAGCTTATCGGGAGGCGCCTCCGTCGGCGTCCGCCGCTTCATCAGGCGGCACTCAAAATCCTCAACTTTAGCAGCAGAGTTAAGTCGCTGCCAGCTTAATCCCAAGTGCCTTCGTCCTTCTGCTCCCGCTGCCCATGTCCCTCCATCAGTCCTTTCGACAACTCCGACTGCTGCGCTCCCTGTGCGTTTGTCGTTCTGCTCGAGTTGATGAAACGAGCGAGTCCCAGGGCCTAAGTCCATGTATTTATGTGTGCCCTAGGTTTCGTGGAGCCATGAAACTTTTCAGTCCGTGCACAGAGAGAATGGAAAATGTATTTAGCAGTTTGTATTGCGTAATGGTGAGCCTATTAAGGCTTACGAACTTAGATAAGTTCGCTTGAGGCAGGTTCTTCTTACCCATTGTGAGCTCTATAACTTATTACCCAAAAAAAAAAAAAGGGTGAAATATTCCACGAATATTAGCTACCTCTGCGTTTTATACTCCTTTAAATAATGAGACCCTTTTTTTTTTGACTGTGTGAATTCCATTTAGCATAGAATTTGTCCCATCCGAGAGGCAATGAAATCAAGATGGCAGGGAGGGAATTCCAGCCCACGCGGGTTGTCTATTTTTAAAGGAGCAACTGTGGGGATGGGAAACTGGTTGGGATGGAACGGATTGGTATGGGATGCGATATTGTGTGTTTGGCTTGTGGATGGCTTTGAGAATGTCGCTTGTCCCTCCGACCTCGAGTCATAAATTGGGCACAGTGGCAGCATAACAATAAGTCACAAACACACGCCACTGCTTCTTGCTCCTTTTCCTTCTTCATTTCATGCATAAATTTAGTAGAGCGCCGGAGGGGCAAACGCTTGACTTGGCAACGTTCTGGGTGCCCAGACACCACGTCCAGTCTCAGATCATCCAGACTGCTGCTTGCTGTTTGTGTGAACTGTTTCCGAACTGGGAAAGTTGGCATGTTGGCTTGGCTGGCAACGGGCGACGTCGTCATTTGTGCAAACATAAGACCATTGTAAACAAACATGGTCAAACGCTTAATGCCAACACACAAACACTCCTCCAAAACACACGAAGGACCCGAGCATAAGCTGTAAGTTAAACCGTTAAAATTGGTTTACACATCCATGGCGAAGGTATGAGAATCCAACCCACAATATAGGGGGGAAGCAAATTGCAAAAGGTGTTTGGGGGTGTGTGTGCCGAGTGGAGTGGAGTGGAGTGGAGTGTGCCACTGACAGCAGCAACCATTGTTGTCAGATAGTTTTTATCCACGCTGTCGTTGCTCTGGCTATCATCTTATCTCTGTGTATTGCTGCCCCGTCCTGTTCTGTTTGGTTCGTCTGCCACTTTGCCAACAAACAAGGAGTTGGCCAAGTACTCGAGCACCGCCCAAGTACAGTGGTAATCCGAGCTGGAGACACACACACAAGTAATTGGGGCGGAAGGCAAGTGAAATGGATATTCAAAAGCGCATATTATGAAATCAAATAAAGATTGTGATACATATGCATAAATGTATATGATACATAAAATTACGTATACGCACGGTATGGCAGTATGACAGAGGAGGAAATTTGCCTCTTTGAAATAGAATACTTTCGATCAGATGTGTATTCAAGAATAGGACAGCACTTGGAATGATCCAAAGTATCTACTATTACAATGTTTCACTTCGCCATATCTCTTACCTTAAACCTAGCCAGTATCTACTTTATGTGACCTCCAATGGCGAGCTGTACTCTTGGTACATGTTTGTACTGCTCGGCTGGGAGATCCAACCAGCCATCCGACCATTCTGCTTACTCCTTCGCTGTACACCCCAACAGCCTAGCAAGGAAGCTAGGAACTGCAGCTGTGGTCAATGCTGACCCTCGGACTAGAGTCAAAAGAAGACTCAAGCGACACCACCCTCATGACCTCCCTAACCTGGTTTTGACCTAGAAAGTCTTAGTTTTAAAATTCATTAGAATAATCAAATAAATAATAATTACTATGTTATATCAACTATTATAATTCTCCCTATCTTTTTTAGGATTAAAAATCTGTTAGTCTTAAGTAACCAAGACACATTGTAAAATAAAATAATTTAAGCAGATCAAATTAAGTTGCCGCATGGGTAACAGTGCGTTGATCAAATAATAAAAAACATCATCGTAAATGGAAAAAAAAAAAAAAAAAAAAAAAAAACTCCTTCGCTGTCACTTAACCACACGCGCCTATAAGCAGGCAATACATTTTAACGGCAATGGAGACCGAGAATTCAGCAGAATGTGCAGGAGGCAGGAAGGATGAGCATGTGGCAGAGAAGGTGGGTTGCTCATCACTTATGGCCATTATGTGATTGTCGCTGCATGGCAGGCGCAAAGAAATGTATGTAAATCCATCCACATTCTCTCTGCAATTCCGAAATGTGTACTGATGACGACAATCTGGATGATGATGATGATGTTGATGATGATGATGAGGACAACGTACCTGCTGCCTGCACCAATTTGCATATGCGAGCGACAGAGCGCATCTGCAACCCACACACATTATTTGTATGCAGCCATAAGCGATGCTAAATGTATTCCAAATGTTAAAATACCAGGAAGAGCGTGTTTTGGGAATTATATATATATAGTTATATAGTCTTAAAGACCAGCTTCCAAAATTAGCAATTAAAGCTATATGTGCAATAGCCAGTGCTGTTTCTGTTGCTACTCTCGCTGCGCAACCTTGTAGCCACCACCCACATCACCACCTATTCCCATTGTTGACTGTCGGACGTAATTTGCAATGGGGGCTGTGAGAGTCCTTGATGGTTCAATTTGCAGCCGGGCATCCATTCTCGCAGCTGAAATCAATGTGTGGCCGTGTGGTTGTGTGGGTGTGTCCTGCCACGCCCCTGATTGAGTTACATGCTGCATTACCCATGCAACCGCCCTAGCCTAGCCGGTTGGCTCCTCCTCTCCGAGGAGAGGGATTTGCGTAAGCGAACCACATAAATAGTGATGGAATCCCAGTGCCGTCACCTGCAGTTCATAGTCAACTGTCCCCCAGTCAGCCCACACACACACACACAACCCACACCGCCCACCTGAAATGAAAGGTCGGAGACGGGCGGAGACCACAAAATCCCCAGCATGCGCCGAGTCCGGAGGTGAGCGGCACATTGGGCCATGGGTTACAGCACGTGTCCTGTGCCGGCAGCTTTGCCAACATCTCGCTCGCCCAGGCAATTTGCTGGTGCGGTTTGTCCTAATGCTCCGCTCGCTGCTCTCGTGCCCTCCGTCCATTCCATTGACTGTCTCGTTTCGCTGATGGATGACCATCAAAATTCCCACCATTATCGCCCGCTCAGCCTTTTGTGCACCCTTTTGTTTCGGGCTGCTCGATTGCCAGCCTGAAGTTGACCGATTAACTTGCCACGGCGACACAAAAGTGCCCTGTGCCCTTTGCCAGCTTTTCATTTCGCTCTTGTTTGCAATTCCATAAACTAAATTTTAGTTAAAATTAGAAGCAGGGTGGGGGATAAAGGGATTCTCATGGGATTTTACCACCTAACCTTTGCCTGAGCAATATTTCATTGGAGCTGGTGGTGTTCCGGAATTGGTTTGCATTTACCTATTAAAGTTAATAACTGAAATGAATTAATCAAGAACTAGTGCAATGCTGTTTCCATGTAATATACGTATATTTAATCAAAACGTTTTCTAACTTCGCAAACAGTTGCCTGACTTAGCTCTTTCCGACTCCGTTCAGCCGGCCTTCACTCAACCAAAATCATACATTTTAAATTTTGTCCAGCGCCGCCGAGCTGTTTCCCAAAGGAGCTGGCTGGGCAGAAAGGCAAACAGTTTCGCACGGACTCCGCTGCGCTTCAATCTCCAATCGCCGGAGATGTCTCCCTGGGAGACGAACTAATTTGCATACATTTTGAACGCGTTGTTGTGCTTCCTTTGTTTTCGAAAAGGGAGGAAACGGGGGGCAATCGCGGAATTGGGGGATTGGCTTATTGGGTTGGTAGATGGGTCGATGGGTAGGTTGGTAGGAGCTGTCCCTCAATTAAACTGTCATGTCAAAGTCAGTCGCGTCAGTGGTGGCGGCATTGAGGAATAACGATGGCCATCGGGGTTATCGGGAAATCTATGGGATCTGGATGATGAGGCTGTATAGTGTAGGTTCCAACTTTTCCCGTCTTGTCTGACGCTGCGTTAGCTTTTACAGCCCAGTCGGGCCCGGCACGTCACTCGGATTTTAAGTGCCAGCTTCGAGTATAACCCAACCCAACCCAACCCAACCCCCTTCTGTTTGGCTCTGGATCAATTCAATTTGCTGCTGGTGGCCCTTTCTATTTCAGGCCTAGTCGCCAAATGGCAGCAGCTCAGTTGCCGTTGCCTTTTGACATTTCGAATTGATTCCCAGCGATTTATGTATATCATTTCCACCCACACATCGTATCCACACCCACATCCTTACGAGCATATTATACGTGGCTGTGAGTGTGGTTTTGGACCATGTAAATAGCAGCAAATTATCCTGATTTTGTGGTATTTATTTCGTTTGCATATTGTTGCCTTTGGGCAGATAAATATTTATAATTGGGTAAATCTCTAGCCCAGATAAATGCAAAAAGTCGATTATTGAAATACAAGTACTTATGGTACTGTAATTATTATAAATAAATATATATATATCAGCTTTTCACTTAATCTAAAATGCTAGATTTATGCATTCCTTTGTTTTGACTATCTGCTGATTTTAAACATTTACACTCAGTTGATTTTAAATGCAAGTCGCTTTCTTTGCAAGGACCATTAAACCAGGAAATTTCTCTAATGAGCCTTCAGCAATAAAAGCAAACATAAACGAAAACTAATTAGGAATGGAAAATATGTGTTTTTGGGCTAACCACGTGCTCAAACTTTAACCTACCACTGGCAGCAGTTATGAATGAGAGGTTCTAGGTCACCAAATAATTGAATATTTAACCCAGTTATTATGTGTCAAGGTCGTGTTAAATAGTGGTTTAATCCAACGGAAATCACCTGTTCCCGATTGCCATGCAATATTGTTAAATGAATTTTAATGCCATTCTATTTTTGACTGACTTTCCATTCTCTTCACAATGAGAGATCAATTGAATGGCGAACTCGTGGGAGGGCAACTATTTTTAAACATTTGTGTGGGTCAAGAAAAAATGCTGTGACGCAAATTACTTCATTTCCACACTGCAAGAAAAGACTTAGGTATTCAAGTATACTAATGAATATTTTTCGTTAGTTACTGGATTTTAGAGCAATTATAATAAGGATTTAAATAGCTTAACTAAGAGTTTTTAGAAAGGAAAACCTTTTTATAATGCTCCGATTTTTTTCTCTGTGTGGGATGTGGCTTAATGACTGGTCAGTGGGTGTCAGGATATCGCGAATCTAGCTGATGTCATCAGCCAGACGACAAGGACCAGTGGCTTCTGTTTCTCTGACGTTCTCGCCTTGCTTGCCTAACGCCAAATTAAATAAATAGAAAATGTTTTTTTTTTTTATATATTTTGTTGTTCGCCATCGCTCTAATGAAATTCTACCACGCGCCGCACTTCAAGTAGGCGATGAATGAATGTGTGTCCTGGTCTGTCCTGGTGGGTGTGAGCTCCACGTCTGTAGACTGGGTGGGTATTTGTGAGCAGCTGGTCATAATGAGCCACTTGAGTGGCGCACACGCATGGAAAAAGCATTCGAGGCTAAAGTCGTTCTCTGGTCGGTCGGTCTGTCGTTATGTGGTTCGGTTGGTTCCAGCACCATCATCTGGCCTTCGACCAGAGACAATGCCAAGGAGCGCGGTCGGAGTGGATGTGGCGGCAAGGCCAGTAGGATTCTGTAGGGCGAAGGTTGGGTGGCATGAGCTCAACTTCCTGTTGCTGAACCTTTGCCCACATGCACATGGGAAATATACATGCTAGGTTTCGCGTTAGTTGCGATCTGGATAACTGCGAAAATCCTATTCCACTAAACCGCTGAATTTACTACGAATTCTAGACAGAATGACATGCTGCTTTCTTGGTAGCACGTTTTTGAGAGATGCATTTTCTTCGAGTGTACTGCACCGAATACTGTCCCACGGGTACGGAAATTCCATATCCGCTTTTCGTTTATCGCATTGCCATTGCCAGGACGTGTTCGCAACGCTTTCCAATTGGAAAACGCGTAGAGAGAGTATAACAATTTGCCGCATCTACTACAGTTTTGATAATCATTTAACACTTTTCCGTGCATTTCTCGCTTTTAGATAAAAACCGAACACAGCCGGCCAATGCATACAAATGAGCGAAGGAGCGATGGAGTCACGTAGCCACCAGGACGCACCTCATCCCTCGTGGAGCGGCTTCAGAGCGGTGGCTCTAATTAAGACAGGCCTGGTCTGGTCTGGGCCAAAATTAATGGATGCCACGAGCGGCGGAGGAGCATTTTCGGTGTTCACACAAATTAAATTCCATCAAGTTTATTTGCTGTAAATGAGGCAGTGGCACAAAAGGAGTGCAAGTGCTGGGCCTAATTTAATTTGCCCGACCCTTAACCCTTTGTGTGCCCCCGACACGTTTTGCCATGTAACAACCATTTGCCACTTAGAAGCGAAACAATAGGCCTATAGACAACTACACTTGGACACCCAGAGATGCTAAATCAGATCGTTCGGTTTATATTCGTTAAATTTTCCATGTAAATAGTCATTATAATTATTATTGTGGTCTACGCTGAATTGTGACGTGAGCAAATTCAGCGGTTATCCCAGGAAAACCGAAAGTTGTAAACATAAATCTAATATTTATTACGAAACTTCATATGTGTGCTTCTTGCAAATGCTATGATTGCAAAATTAAAAACGAAATACAAAGCAAAGAGACGAAAGAGCAGAGGGCAAATCTATTAATTAGTAATTATTATAATGTGATGTTATATATATAAATCAATCTTTAACAAGAAACCTAAAGCAAGTAAAGCAGAAAAATAAAAAAAATATACAAAACTGTTAACCAACGTAACAAATTTCACTAAGTAGATTTTTCGAATTAAATTTAAATTATAATAATAAAAAATTATAGCAAGAAAAGCGGATAAAAAACAAAACAAATTTGCTGTAAACACGATATAATAAAACTGCGTTTTTCTACTAAAAATGAATATGTAAAATGATTTTTCAAACTTAGATTACCTACCCCATATTCCTAATTATATAAAAACCAATTATATATATATATAAATTACGAATTCTATGTAAATGTTGTGCGTATATAAAGCAAAGCGTAGAATCCCACATTCAAAATCTTTCAGTTATTTATTATGTGTGTGCTATATCTTCTCTATGTATACATAAAAAGAGCGCTTGGCTTCGACTAGCTAACATTTTGGGCCTTAAACCAACCTACTCAAGCCGGGGCCTTGGTGTTCTTCTTATTACCCAGCATTCTTCAGATCGATATATCTATATACCCCTGGGGAGGGGAGCAACCCACACACTAATCGTTATTCTATATCTACGTGAATGTGTTCGTTTCTAAACTTGTAAAAAAGCACGCACCCCTCTCCGCTCAGACACGAAATGTTTGTAAAATATTGAATGAGAGAAAACGATGGAAAATACGAAATTAACCTATAATATTAATACGATTTTCGAGAGTAAAGGAAGAAAACATTTTAGTTTTTCTACTTGAATCGCATTTCTTCCACTTTTCACCAATCAAATTAAATTTACATGAAAAAACGATACGAAGAATTGAATTTTGAGTCTCTTCAATCCTCAAGCTCAAAACCCTAACAAAATTAAAACAAACTTAAAAATAATGAAGTTTCTAGGTTCTATTATTTAGTTGTCTTGTTATTTATATGTTTAGCTTTAGTTCTTGTCTAATTTATTTATAAGTTTTGGCTCCGCAATAAATACAGACAATTATATATATTTTTCTATAATTTGTTTCATTTTATCATTTTATTGATTGTGAACGAAAAAGGAAAAAAATAAACTTAGAAAAAGATAACAAATAAATTGCTAAATTTAAGCGCAAAAGTTCAATTAATAAAAATTAGAATTTTAATATTAACATAATTTGGACTATTTATATATACATACGCATATATATACAACTCTATATATGAATAATTAGTAACAAATCAAATCAATTTCCATAACAACCGCCAGACAAAAAAAAAAAACAAAAAAAATATATATATATTCTTAGTGACGAGTGCAACAAAAATCACTCGTGCAATTGTACTTTAAAATTGAATAAAATTCAAAAAAGAAAAAAATTAACAGTGGAGGTGGAAAAGGAACGAATGGAATGGAATAGAGCGTTACGTGCAACTCTGTTTTGCGTAGGGTTGCCAACGCCAACATGCAGGCAGCCTTCAGAAGAGGTCAGCAATAGTCGAAACACAAGCAGACGCACTCACACACATGGCTTGAGATGAGAAGAGCGAAAGGGACAGATAGAAAGCAGTGGCTTCAGCGCGATGTTGAATTGATAGATTGATGATTATTTTTGGTGAATGTGTCGTGCATTGGGAGCAGCAATTGCAACAATAATTCCAGGCATATCGAAGCATTTTTACTCAGCACTCAGACGACAGCAATCAGCGAAATCGGCAACCAAAACTGATGGCAATAACAAGCAAAAGAAAACCAATTCGGGATCAGAGAGCGAAGACAAACAGGATGATGGAGAAACCACACACAGAGACACAAACATACACACACACAAACACCATAACAATAAAGGACGAACGCAAACAAGTAAATACTTAACGGGATTCACATATGTATATTCAAGAAGCAATAATGAAAGTATATTTCCAAGTATGATAAAACAACCAAGAAAGTCGAGAACTAACATGATTAAATATTTATACATATATTTTAATTATAGTTACAAATTAGCATATATATAAATTATACATACATACAAACATATATACCGAAGATAGTCCAAATAATTTAGCAAAGAATGAAACCAAACGAAGTAAAGTTTAATATTTACAAAATATTAAAAATATCAATGTGCAATTTAACAAGCGTTTAAAACACCACACTGACACAGCCACACAAAAGTAATGCTACACCTATATATACACACATATGTAAACCGATTATAAACATTATATATGCGTATATATAAACAAAGTCGATACGAACTAACGATCCATTTAAGAACAAGAGAGAAGGCGAGCGACGAACTTTAGTGGCGAAAAACAAATTAGTTTTGTGTGCGCACACGAACACCACAGTAAACCCTACTTAAAAGGAAATCAAAATTCAACTAACAAAACCACACGAAACCAAACCGCGCTAAATGCTACAAAAAGCGGTTCAAGTCAAGTTTTTGAGCAAATACTCATAATTGTTAAAAATGTTTAAATAATATAATAACAAAAGCAAAAAAAAAACACAAAAAATTAATTAAAAACCAACAAAAATCCGTAACAAAAACAAATTGCATATTATCATATATTTTCTCTCTTCTTAGACAATTTAGTTAATTATGAAAAGTAATGAAAAAAAACCACATTATACTTAAGTGTTAGTCTTATACATAGAGAAATGTATGATTAATAAATGCAGAAAAAGAAAATCATGGAACAGCAGCCGATGAAAGTAATATGTGAAGAGCACAGTAACAGCAAAACAAAAAAAGTGAAAACAAATTTAAAATAAAAACCAGCAAAGAAACAAAATCGAAATGAGAAAAACAAAAGTTAAATTAAGAAATTAGATTTGCCTTTGTGTTAATATCAAGTGTGTTTCTTATTACCATTATTATTATAATTTTTTCATTTCCAATTGGTCAGACGTGTGAAATGATTTCCTTACATATTGATTGAGAAATAAAAAGTATTAAACAAAAAAAAAAGCTATAAATGGTGTTTTTACTTACTCAATCCTCCCTCGGCATGGCATGGTTTCCTCGGATCATTAAATATAACTCAAAGTAACTGTTTCTAACTTACATATTTCCTTTCCCCCTGCAGGAGGATAGCTTATCAGTATGGCACCGGACTGCCACTGATATGACCAGTACAACACGTATCCGTGATACGTTACGCAGGATATTAAATATACCTCTAACAACGGCATTGGAGTATAAGATACACTGTGATAGCCTTAAATATGTTTCAATGTAAGTAAGCGGAAAGTAATATTTTAACTGCCAACTAGACAAGCTTGTAGCTATTAGAGAATATTTGCATAACTATCGTTAACTAATCTGGTAATTCGAATACCACCTGTACCATACGCAGGCCGAGACGTCAAAATCATAAGCTGGGAAACCTTTTTTATCGAAATCGATACGGCTTTAATTCAAGATACGGAAAATCATGATACAAAAACCCAACTCGATTATCAAGATATTAGTGAAGTGAATTAACTTTTAATTAATGATTTGGGATGGGAAACCAGCAGTGGCCATGCTCATAAGATCTTCGAACTAAATATCCAATATTCTTCTTCTTCCTTTTTTTTTTGCAGTAATAAAGGCCCATTGAAAAGCTGAAATTCAGTGAATAACTATAAACAAAAGAAAAACAAAAACAATAATTACACAAACAGATAATATAAGTCGGTAGTGAAAGCAGCAACAGCCACAACAGTTCATCGACAGCACAGGACAAGAGTTACACCAACAGCAAGCACAATGAACCATCCTGGACACAATAGAAGAACATCATACCCAACGGAATCAAAACACCAACCATGAATGCCGCATCGAGAACGAGGACAACCCGAAGATCAAATCCACAGAAAGGCAAATTAATATTTAAGCGCTAATGAGACAAATCTTTGTATTTACAAGTGTGTGTATATATGAAACGCCATAAACATTTTAGTTCGTATGTATAAAGTATAAATTAGGCATTCCCTATTAAAGAAAATCAGAGTCCCACTAATTGCACAGAAATCGAAGCCTGAAGCCTCTCGAATCTGGCTTAATCGATACTATTTTATTTTTTTTTTTTTTAGTTTACCAAACCTTATCTCAATCTCCCACAGGCGTGCCCTTGTATCGTAGCCTTATCGATTATCGCCATAGCCGGCAGGCAGCCAACACACAAAAGATAATAATGAATCAATGAAACTGACACACTAACTAGCCGATGCAATATTTATCTGTTTGCAATGATTATTTTAAATTAATGATACAAACCGAAACTGAATAATCAAATTGTTTGTTTTTGTTCTTGATGAAATACAAAAAGTTTTTTACGTGAAGAAAAAAAAAAGAGAAAAACTAAAAATTGAAACTAAAAGCAAAAACCCAGTTGTTTTACATATACCAAAAGCATCCATCCATCAAACCATAATTTCACACATCCAAACACATTTAACTTTCTCCGGTACAGTACAACCAACGCAAGCCTAAATAAAGGAAACTATTAAAGTTGCAGAACATATTTTCAAAACATCTAAGTGGTTCCTATCTTTCTTTGAAGTAAGTATAATTTTCGAATTACTAGAGTGTGTAATGGAATAGTTTGAAAAATTGTACGTCTACACATTTACTGGCTTTATTAATTGGAAATCCCGAGATTTACTTTAAAGTTACATCTAATACTTAATATACATCCGACATATGAACTTTACGTGTCCTCGAACGTTGTCAAGTCCATTATGTAAACATTTGATACGAGACAGTCGCCTTCCTGGAAGTCAAGAGTAAACCAAAATTAGGCTTGCCTAAACTTACACCAGTTGAGTACGTACCCCAGGCGTAATGCCCACAAGAGCATCAGCATGACCATAGAACTCTTCCTTCAGGGAAATGACGATGGTTTGCAGGTTGGTTGTGTGATCCCTTATATACGAAGCGACTTTGCCAATATTCGTGTTGTCCAAGGCGGCATCAATCTCGTCAAGGACAAAGAACGGCGCTGGATGAAAGCTGCATAAAAATATATTAATATTTACTCTCAAAATGTGGAAAAATATTATATCTGCATACCTGTGGGTCGAGAAGAGCAGAGCCAAGGCTGCTATTGTTTTTTCGCCACCACTCAAGTTGTTCATGGGTTGGAAACGTTTGCCTGGCGCCACACAATTATAGTTAATACCATCCAGATATGGTTCCTCAGGATTGTCGGGACCGATATAAGCCTGGGCTGCCTCGTTGCGAGCCAATTTCTTGTAGATGCCGTCAATGGCGTCCGATATGTGCTGGCAACACGCAACGAATCGCGAGGAGCGTTCGTTCTTAACCCGTTCAAATGCCGCCTTGGCCCTCTTTGCTTTCTTGCGCGCATTCTCAAACTCCTCATTGGTGGATTGCACTTTTTCCGTTACAGCATCGAGTTTCTGCAGTGCTTTCATGTTGGGTGTCTGTATGCGCTCCAAGACGTCCAGCTTGCTTTGCAGGTCCTTTTGAAGCATTTCGTGGGTCTTTTTGAAAGCGGAGTCATCCTTCAGCTTGGTATACTCTCGTGGTAGAGATGAATAATCCACTTCAATACTGAAAATGAATCAATAACGTACTTTAGTTCAGTTGTTTTTGATGCTGTGATTAAATAAACTTACATATTTTCCATCGCTGCAGAGGTGGATGGGACATCCGGATCGCTTTGTCGCACTGCGTCGTCCAGCGAGCCGCGCAACAGTGGTACCACGATGCAATCGGTCTACAGAGTGAATAATACATTATAAGACAGAGTAATAGTTATCATATAATTACTTTAACTTACTTTTGCTTGCAACAGTATGTTCTGACGTTCGTTTTTCTTGGCCTCGATCTTAGACTCTACCGCAGATAAATGACTGCCCACGTTATGGATCTCCTTGGCCAAATTTGCCACATCCTTGCGAGCTTTAGATATGTCCTCTTCCATGTCATCCACGGCTTGCTTCTTGGCCTGCTTGTCCTGCTTGAATTTTTCCATTTTCTCCTTATCCTCGTCGATTTCCTTTAAATAGCGTGCCTCAGCCAATTTGAGTCCCTCTAGGGCATCTTCCTCATCCTGCACGCTGCGCTCCCAGCGCTCAACGTTTTCTGTGAAGGCAGGCATTTGTTTGGCATTTTAAAAGCATAGTATTTTGTATACTTACTTTTAGTGTCTTTCTGTTTCTCGAAGTCCAGCTGCGAGTTTATGGAATCAATCTGCTGCTCGAACTCAGCCCGTTTACGCGCTCGCTCTTGCTGCATGACGAGCTCACGCTCCTCGTATTGTCGTATGTTCTTCACGCCCAAGCGACGGCAGAAAGAGGCATATACTTTGTCCTCCACATTGTTCATGTTTTCTTTGATTTCCTGGATGTGCTCCTCGCGGTTTTGCATACGACGCTCGATCTCAAGGATCTTGGGCTGCAAAATTGGGATAGACAAGATTATAAATTAGGTTTAATTTTGTAACTTGAAAGGGAAACTCACTCCAAATTCGTCCAACTGCGATTGGACTTGCTGCAACTGATTGTCATACTGACTAATTGACTTCTTGGAGGACTCCAAATCGACCATACTATATTTAAGCCTGTTTTCAAGACCCTTGATCTGCGACTCCACAGTGGCGAGCTCACTCTGCTTACGTGACTTTTTCACCAGCTCCTTGAGCTCTTCTTGAAGGCGCTCCTTCTGCATTTTCAGCTGAGCCATGTGCTTCTCGTCCCATCGCTTAGCTTTGCGAGCCAGATCGTGACTACCGCCAGATATGAGACCCGATTTCTGGTAGAATGTTCCGTCCAGGGCCAGAGCATCGAAACGTGATCGGTCTATCTCGTAAGCCACTTTCATGGCGTCCTCGGGAGTCTCGCAAACGAGAGCATTGCCTGTGGCGAAGAGCACAGCCCGTTCGATCTCTTGAGGCTCAAACTTTAGTACATCGAAAACCAATCGCACGTTCCGCGGGTCGCTGATGTTACGAAGTCGTTCCTTCAGAGGCTTAACTTGCAGATAGTCCAAGGGCAAGAAGGTTTCCACTTCCAGCATTTGCTCCTTCAAGATCTATAGAACATATAAAATCGTCAATGCTTACATGTAAATCCCAGTTGATCAACTGAAACCCACCTGAATACAGTGTCTAGCCGTCTTTTCGGTGTCCACAATAATGGCTTCCATGAACTTGCCCAAAACTTTGGTGACGGCCACATTGTAGCGTTTATGCGTCGGCTGACACATGTTAATCATACGGTCGTACACTCCGGGAACCTGTTTTTTGAAGAGCTCCACCACCTCCTGCTTCTTTTTCCTACGAGCATCCTCGTGCTTGTCGCTCTTGGCATCGCCCAGTTGATCGCGTACGTCCTCCAATTCGCGTTGCTTTTCGGCTATCTTCTCCTTGGATGTGCCAACATCTCGCCGGAGCTCGTCCTTGATCCGGTTCTGTTCCTCCAAGGCAGCCTGTGATGATTTGATGTGATCCATCAGTTTGTCTCGACGCTTTACAGCTTCCTCGCGCTGTAATGTGAGCTTCTTGAAGGACTCCTCTACGGAGGCGCGACGATTTGTCTCCCCATCAAGCGTGTCCTGTTCGGATTTTTGCTCCCGGTTTACTGAGTCCAGCTCTGAACGGTACTGCGTAGCTGTGGCTTCCGCCTCCTGCTTCAGGCGATCGTACTCTTGCACAAGGCCCTCTTCCATGTTAACGCTTTTGCCGCGGCGCTGCGACTCGTTCTCGATCTCGTCCTCGAAACGTTTTTTCAGGGCCTCCACATCAGCCAGCTGCTTCTCCAGTTTCCGTATGTCCGACTGATGGGCATTGTCCGCCTCCCTGGCTGTTTCCAGAGTCTTCTGTAGGGAAATGAGCTTCTTCTTGCAGTGGGTAACTTTCTCTTTGGCCTTGATGTAAAGGGGCCTGCGTTTGTTCATCTGGGTTTCAAACTCTCTGATTTCCTGATCGATTTTGGCCAGGTCTCGGGTGATTTTTCCGGCGTCTTTCTTCTTTTCGCGCAGGATTTCATCGGCAGCTTCTTTTCGCTGTTCGACTGCTTTAACTTCCTGTTGCCTCACTTCCAAATCGCTCGTAAACTTCCGGATGTCCCTCTCCACGTGGAATAGCCTAAATAATTGATACTCCACTTGTTTTTCATTCTATTAGAATAAAAAGATGTAGCTAATTGGATAGAGTTGGCAGAATAAAGAGTCATACGTATTCATTTTGCAGGCGAGTGTAGCGATCAGCTTCCATCTTCTCGTGCTTGGCTTCTTTTCTTTCCGCCGCGATGCCCTTCTTCTTTTGGTAAGTAAACTGGGTCTCCTCCTCGGCAACAATCATTTCTTGTTTAAGTCGATTATAGTCGTCCTTAAGCAGGCCAGAACTGGAAAAGTGAACACGGGTCAAAAAATCCGGATTTTAGGTAAAAAATTAAAATTTACCCGCTAATTTCCTCAAATAGAGCAGTGCGTTCCTTGGGTGTCTTCATGGCTATGTTCTCAACAGCTCCCTGGAATACTAAAAAGTTCTTGGCCTTAACATTGATGCCAATTTTCTCCAGCTTGTTCAAGTACGTGCTGCTCGATACGCTCTAAATGGGGGATATGATTAATTGGCTAATAAGAGGATTGGTTGTCAATACGAACCTCTCCATTGATACGATATTCCGAGGAGCCGCCGATAACCGCCCTCTGGAAGTCCATGTGGCGCTCCTCGTTCAGCACAAATTTGGCGGTCACGTAGCAACTGCGGGAAACGGGCTTGCCAATGGAGGAGCCATGGATGAGGTCGTTCAGGCGCTTTACTCGCAAACTGCTGGTCTTCTCGCCCATCACGAAACTGATGGCATCCATGAAGTTTGACTTGCCTGATCCGTTGGGCCCAATAACAGCGTTGAATTGCTTCAGAGGACCCACAACTATGTGACCGCGGTAGGACTTGAAGTTCTCCATTTCGATGTACTCCAGGAAGGCCGTCTCGTCGTCCGGCTTGCGGACGGGCGCCGTCGCCACCCTTTGGGCCACATCGTCGTCCTCTTCGGTCATTCACACGCTCGATTGCAACAAATATCCAAGAAAAATAACAATATGAGCGCGAAATAATTTTTTTTCTCTTATGACAGTATGACCGTATCCGGCTAACGCCATCAATATCAGACGCTAGAGATGGCAAGGCG
Source organism: Drosophila melanogaster (assembly GCF_000001215.4). NCBI lineage: Eukaryota > Metazoa > Arthropoda > Insecta > Diptera > Drosophilidae > Drosophila > Drosophila melanogaster. The sequence continues at coordinate 24,058,269 of NT_033777.3, read as the reverse complement.
TAGAAAACAAACTATCGATGGGATACATCAGCGATAGTACAATTTTCATTTCAAATTAACCACTATCGATTACTATCGGTCGTCTTTGTTTACAAAATACAATTTGTAAACAAAAACATTTTAAAACTAATGAATAATTTATAATCTTGGGCTTATGCGAACCGAAGGCATTTTCGGTTTAAAACAATCATCACTGTAGATTTTCCAATGGCTTGTTCTTCATTTCAGGATCTTTTCATAATACCCTTCAAAAGGTCATGGAAATCAGAACTATATATATATTAATATGTACAATTATCTATACATTTTCATATGTATATTCATAATGCAAGCTGAGATTTTTTTCATTTGCTCTTGCATCTTAAAATTCCCTATTTATAAACACATTAAAGATTGTATCGATCTACGAAGTATTCTATATACATCCTATCTATGTACATCCTATATATGTATCTATATATTTATGTATCCTGGATATAGAGCAGTACGATTCTTTAAATTTTTGGAAATAATTAATTGGAATAATTAAGTTTTGAAAAGTGTGTTCAACTTTTAAGGTAATTGTATGTCATATTCTGCAGAGGAAATATTCCAATCAGAAGAAAAATACACACATATGTATTGCACATATAATAAAAGAGATATAAACCAAAAACAGAATCTAAAAATATGAATGGCTTAACGTATCAATCCGCAAATCAGCCAAAAATAGCTTGCATACGAATTTAGTTTAATGACCACTTGGAATGATGACCTATGTCAATAAAAAAAATATATTTCTCGAAATTTCCTGAACTTTCAGTCCTTTCAACTGACAATTTCCCCTGCGAAGTGCACACTAGTTGACTCGCTCGCACACACACGAACTGACTGGAATGTTCTGACCCTTTCTCGCAGGGAAATCTCGAATTTTCCCCTCCCGGCGACTGAGTATAAATACGGGCGCAAATTTCCCAGACGCTACATTTGAAATCAAACAGCCAAAGTGAAAACACTTCAGCAAACGAAAAATAAAAAGCAGTTCAGAGTGACAGTTGAAAACTGAAACGTCTTTACCAAGTGAAAAAATAGAAAAGCAAAACGCAAAGAAGCATACAAATTATTGAAAACTATCCACAAGAAAACGCACCCAAGTTCAAACTAAAAAGCAACAGAAATAGCCAAGATGCCAGCCATTGGAATCGATTTGGGCACCACATACTCCTGCGTGGGAGTCTTCCAGTACGGAAAAGTGGAGATCATTGCCAACGACCAGGGTAACCGTACCACACCATCGTACGTGGCCTTCACCGACTCGGAACGCCTTATTGGAGATGCCGCCAAGAACCAGGTGGCCATGAACCCCAAGAACTCTGTGTTCGATGCCAAACGCCTGATTGGGCGTCGTTTCGACGATTCCAAGATCCAGGAGGACATTAAGCACTGGCCGTTCAAAGTGATCAACGACAACGGCAAACCAAAGATAAGCGTGGAGTTCAAGGGCGCGAATAAGTGCTTCTCTCCCGAGGAGATTAGCTCGATGGTACTCACCAAAATGAAGGAGACTGCAGAAGCCTACCTGGGCACTACAGTGAAGGACGCTGTCATCACAGTGCCGGCCTACTTCAACGACTCCCAGCGCCAGGCAACAAAGGATGCTGGTGCCATCGCTGGCATCAATGTGCTCCGCATCATCAACGAGCCAACAGCGGCGGCTCTGGCCTACGGCCTGGACAAGAATCTGAAGGGAGAGCGCAATGTGCTGATTTTCGATTTGGGCGGTGGTACTTTTGACGTCTCCATCTTGACCATTGACGAGGGATCCCTGTTTGAGGTGCGCTCGACTGCGGGAGACACACATCTGGGTGGCGAGGACTTCGACAACCGATTGGTTAACCACTTTGCCGAGGAGTTTAAGCGCAAGTACAAAAAGGATCTGCGCTCCAACCCACGCGCACTGCGTCGTCTTCGCACGGCAGCCGAGCGCGCAAAGCGCACCCTTTCCTCCAGCACGGAGGCTTCTTTGGAGATTGACGCCCTGTACGAGGGACACGACTTCTACTCGAAGGTGAGCCGCGCCAGATTCGAGGAACTTTGCGGTGACCTCTTCCGCAACACACTGGAGCCAGTTGAGAAGGCACTCAAGGACGCTAAAATGGACAAGAGCCAGATCCATGACATAGTCCTGGTTGGAGGCTCCACTCGTATTCCCAAGGTTCAGAACCTGCTGCAGAACTTCTTCGGCGGAAAGACCCTGAACTTGTCAATCAATCCGGACGAGGCGGTGGCCTACGGAGCAGCCATCCAGGCAGCCATTCTGTCGGGCGACAAGAGCAGCGAGATCAAGGATGTCCTACTGGTCGATGTTGCCCCACTCTCGTTGGGCATAGAAACCGCCGGCGGGGTGATGACCAAGCTGATTGAGCGCAACAGCCGCATTCCATGCAAGCAGTCCAAGACCTTCACCACCTATGCCGACAACCAGCCGGCGGTGACCATTCAAGTGTTTGAGGGCGAGAGGGCTCTGACCAAGGACAACAATGTATTGGGCACATTCGATCTCACTGGCGTTCCACCCGCACCCCGTGGAGTGCCCAAGATCGACGTTACTTTCGATTTGGACGCAAACGGTATCCTGAATGTGACCGCCAAGGAGCAGGGCACTGGCAACGCCAAGAACATTACCATCAAGAACGACAAGGGTCGTCTGTCGCAGGCGGACATCGACCGCATGCTCAGTGAGGCGGAGAAGTACGCCGAGGAGGACGAGCGCCATCGCCAGCGGATCGCCGCCCGCAATCAACTGGAGACCTATTTGTTTGGTGTAAAGGAGGCGGCCGAGAATGGTGGCGATCGCATCAGTGCAGCCGACAAGAGCAGTATTGTGGAGCGTTGCAGCGAGGCGATGAAGTGGTTGGACAGCAACACCACCGCCGAGAAGGAGGAGTACGAGTACAAACTGAAGGAACTGGAACAGTTCTGCAGCCCCATCATGACCAAGATGCACAAGGGAGGTGGAGATGGCCAGCAGGCTCCAAACTTTGGACAGCAAGCTGGCGGTTATAAGGGTCCCACCGTCGAGGAGGTGGACTAATTCAAACGAAGTCCCCCTATATTGATCTCATAACCAAAAATACTCAAATATCTAAAAATATAGTTCCAATATGCTATTAAATAGTATTAATAAATATTATATATAACTTGCCAAAGCACATAAAATGTGTTTATTTTTAAAAATGAGTAATCGGGTTGTTTGGGCGAAATGGAATTATTGTTGCAAAATAATGGATTAACCAGATGGATAATGTCATTATTCGCATAGCAATGTTATTTACTTGGGCAGGCCCTCTCGTTCGGCCCAATCCAGCCAAGATCCCTGGTAGTTCTTTACATTCTTGAATCCCAATGCGGCGGCAGCTTCTGCAGCCTTAAGGCTTCTTTTGCCAATCTTGCAGTGGAATATAATCTCCGTTTCTGGCTTCGGTTTTTCCCGGCCATATTTGGATTTAAAAAGCTGCTCACTGGCCGCCAATTCCTGACTAACCACGCCCAGAGGGATGTTGATGCTGGCGGGGATTTGTCCGGTTTCCTTCAGCTCTTCCGGCTCCCGGACATCGATGAGCAGTTTCTGTGGTTCGCTGGGTAGTTTCTTGACCACGTCGTAGTCCACGATTCCAATTTGAGGAGCCTGGCTGTAAAAACGTTGGAGGAGATTGCTCTGAGTATTCCTGGCAGTGCTGAACGGGATCTGGGATCTAGCGACCCTCAAGGCCATCATACAGTGTCGCATCATCATTTTAATGTGCTTTATAAACAATTATATTCAGAATAAATACCAATATTACGTAAAATCACAGAGAACAACAAATGAATGCCGGCTGTCAGCTGTTTAACACAGTTCACCTCGTTTGTACAATGAGGTGAATTTAACTGAACGTTCATTTATCGAGTTGGCGCGAATTTTTAAAATTAAACCGAAAAAAAATTATTTGATAAGAATATGGCGTGATATGCCAAAATAAAAGTTCCTTATGTTTTTTTTTCACAACGAATAGCTTTAAAGAGTGGCAATTCCACGACTTATACTTTTATTTAAACATTTACAGCACTGTTGGCGCCATATTCGAAGTTCCCTTAGTGATTGCCCTTAAGCCGATGCTCGATTTGCAATCAAATCGGTTGCCATGGCGAATAATTAACACTCACGGACTTCGTGGAGTGTGTGTGTCAAGGCCAGGAACCAAATCACCCGTCACCGCCTGATAAGTTCAACGAACAAGATTCCCGGCGTCCGGGCTTGATTGAATTAATTAAACGGAATGGATTGCGATCCCGGATTCTGCGCTAAAGTAAACACTGGGTGGCGCAAGGCATAGACGACTTGTCATCTTGTCGTCGGCAGCGGCACGCGCTTGTCTAGCCCAAAAAGGTTTTGCTTCATTTTCAGGTTCACTGATAGCGTGGACTCCGCAAAAGGAGGTGAGTGTGGACCCCCGGAGCGTTATTTGGCCCGATAAGCTGGCTACAGACACAGACTTAGTCTTTCTGAATCCTCAGCAACGAGGGGTTCAACGACTGCGTTTCAGCCTGGTATCTCTTATCAAAACGTTCCCTGATAACGCCCCACCTCAACAATCGGTGTTCTACTTCAGAAGCGCGTGCCTGAATGAGTTAATTGATGGATGGTCTGTTGTTGTTCTCAAATATAATTCGACGTTTATTGTATAAAATATAGCTTAAAACTACTGAAATGGCAACAATACACAGAGTTAGCTTCGCAGGATGTTCACAAAATACATTTGCCTAGGACACGAGCGTCTAATGCTAATACAACAAGTGATCTGAGCAGTTGGGGGACAGGACTTTGCACTGATTCGGTACATAATTGTGGCTCCCATTTTCATTTGGAGCCGACGATGTGGCCGAGGGACTCGCCAACGCGGATCTTCTGACCGGCGATAATATCAAATTTGAAATTCTTTGGCGCCTCGAAGAGCAGGACTATGGTGCTGCCCATATTGAACTGGCCCACCAGATCCCCCTTGCCGAATTCCTTGGGCGCTTCTGTTAGTTCTTTGTTCAAGACCAGTTCATCGTACTCGTAGGTGCTGGGCGGATGCTTGCCGACATTGAATCCAGTCCAACGGTTCGTCTTCAGATCGGCATCCATGTAGATTTCGACGGATCCCACGTTTGTGGCACCCACGGCGGTGTAGGAGAAGAATCCGTGCTTCCACTGGCCCATGTACAGCACACGTTCGTTGAGGCAAAACAGACCAGGCAGCCAGCCGGCAACTTTGGGGCTCACGGACAGCAGTTCGCCGGAGAAGTGACGACGAATGGTGGGCTTCCAAGCGGTAGGAGAGTGGAATCGATGGTAATCTCCGGGAGCCAGATATATCACGCACTGGTACAGCTCCGTAGAACCATCGCTCTTCTTTTTGAGGGCCTGGGCATAGGAGGCACCGGAATTTGCCTGCTCCACAGTCTCCAGCGGGCCAAGGAAGTCCTCGATACTGTAGCTAACACCCTTGACCTGCTCTATTAGCGAGTCCGAGGCGCTGCCAAAATGTAGAACCTTACCGTCGGCGGGGGAGACCAGTGGAGCCTGCTGATCGATGACACGAACGCCCTCCTTAAGTGGCCTGGTAAAGAACTCAGCCAGACTATTGTAGTGCTCATACTCCGGATACATGGCCTCGCTCAAATTAACATCAAACGTGTTGGAATACCATCCGTAGACGTAGGGACGCAGACTGGGAGGCAAGTAGCAAGCGGCCAGCCAGCCCCAGCAACGGCTGATTATGCGCAGTGGCAGGGAGCAGTAAATGCGCGACTGGAGCTCGGACGCTGTCCGAGGTTTTCCTTCCTTTTCGCAGCGGTTCTTCTGCAACTGCCACTCGATGGCGCCAAACACACAGATGCCCATGGGAGCCCAACGCAACAGGAAGCCCGTCCACCGTGAGAGTATATTGCGCCGAATCTGAGCTAACTCCTGACTAGGATTCGGTTGTTGTTTATGTTGCGGGCGCCGGTGGTGTAATGGTGCCTCCTTGGAGGCTGGATTCGAGGAGAATTGGCGCAAGTGACGGGCCACCGGCAGACTGGCATTCTGAGCCTGCGGCTGTGGTCCTTTAATGGGCTGCAGCTGTAGCTGGGCCGGCTGATGCTGCTGCTGCACCACCTGTCTGAGATTGCCGGCCTTCAGCAGGAAGCGGCCACGAGGTACGAAGTAGGAAACCATTGTTGCTCTCGCTATTGATAAACGGCAGCCCCAGCCGCACTAATCACGTAATCACGTCTGCCTATATGCCCAGATAAAAATGGCACGATGTGGAACTGGTCTCGGCTTCTGTTTTTTGTTTCTGTTTGTTTAATCTGGCGCGATAAATTCGGCTGGCTTTTGAGTGAATGAGTTGCGTAGATCCGCAAATCTAGGGATTCAGCCGGAACCTAGGAACAGTTGCAAATCAAAGCACCAGCATTCGGTGAGTGGGATTTTGGTTCAGGCACTCTTGTGTCAGAATTTAAATACTCGTGGGAGGAGGAGTTCTGGACGTTTCAATTGTTGCTTCCGTATCGCTGTGCTGCCTGCAAGAGACTGAAAGTTTTCCATGGGTCGTCAAATGCGAAGAGGCTACAATGTGACCACCGACAGTGCTGCCAGGTTTTGAAAGCTAGATTTACAGCGGCAAATTTCGTGCTGCCCCATTGCTAGAAATTTCGAGCTTGATAACGGAAACTTTTCAAAAACAAAATTTCCCTTAGCAATTATATAGTTATTAAACACATGTGTCAGCTTCAAGTGCAAGTCTTTATCAGTTTCTCTACTTTAATTAATTCATCTTATTATGATTTTATTTCACTCTTACAATTTCTTTGCTTATCAATGCTTGTGGCTTAACTACAATACAAAGATTGCGAAAGTCAATGTCCTTAACCTTTAATTCTTAGTCTATATGTGGGGTGCTTAGTACGTCATTTCACATTTTTTTAAATACTTCCTTCGCACAATTTACCTAATCAAATTAAAAATGAAGTGAATAGCTTTCTGGCACTTGTGCTATCATTTTTGGTAAACTATTTATAAAGTATGGTTTACGCTGGAGTAAGTTTAAAATTGAGTTAACAAAAAATATAATAAGTCGTTCGATATCAGGTTTCTCTTTTAGTCCGTTCGCTAACTATAAACTATTATTTATAAAAATTGTATTTGGGTTCTACCTCTTTGCTACTATGAAATATTTGCTATAGCTAAAATAGGTTGGCAGCACTGGCGACGGCACTCCGTCTAATGTTCTGTCGCTTACCAAAACAAACCAAAAGCCAACCCCTTGAGTTCTCTCTTATCAGCGGGAATTGTGGTCAAGGCCTGCAGCTTCGCGGCACGCTTAAGCATCTCCGGCGGACACAATTAGGCAATGTTATTGTTTAAAACTGGTTTTCTGTTATTTCTCTCTTTTTTACTGTCTCAGGTTGTTGTTGGTTGACGATTTACTGTCCGATTAACTGCGCCATTTTTCCACACTCTTTTTCGGAGGGGGTGGCAACTCTGGTAGCAGTTGCAAACAGCTGATGGATTATTTGTGTTTTTACACTCGGTGAAAGATTTAATTGTATGCAAAAATCGAAGGACAACAAACAGGAACGACAATGAGTGAGGCGGAAAAGCAGGCGGTGTCCTTCGCCTGTCAGCGCTGCCTGCAGCCCATCGTCCTGGACGAGCAGCTGGAGAAGATTAGCGTGCACGCAATGGCGGAGTTATCTTGTAGGTGATGATGGGTGATACACTCTGGAAATTAGTCTAATAAATCACTTTTTCAGTGCCCATCTACGGAGACAATGGCAATACATTGGACCCGCAGGACGCCAGCAGCTTCGACCACTTTGTGCCGCCCTACAGGCTTACGGACTCTATAAATGGCACTGGTTTTATGCTGGTTTCCGATGGCAGGGACAACAAGAAAATGAGTGCTGCTTTTAAGCTGAAAGCGGAGCTGTTTGACTGCCTCTCCTCCAACTCTGAGATTGACCATCCGCTGTGCGAAGAGTGTGCCGACTCCATGCTGGAAATCATGGACAGGGAACTGCGCATCGCTGAGGACGAGTGGGATGTGTACAAGGCTTATTTGGATGAACTAGAGCAACAGCGTGTAGCACCCAACGTTGAGGCCCTGGACAAGGAGCTCGACGAACTAAAGCGCAGCGAGCAACAGCTTCTGTCGGAGCTAAAAGAGCTCAAAAAGGAGGAACAATCGCTAAATGATGCCATTGCCGAGGAGGAACAGGAGCGAGAGGAGCTGCACGAGCAGGAGGAAAGCTACTGGCGCGAGTATACCAAGCACAGGCGTGAGCTAATGCTCACCGAGGATGACAAACGAAGTCTGGAGTGTCAGATCGCCTACTCGAAACAGCAGCTGGACAAACTGCGCGACACCAACATATTCAACATCACCTTTCACATCTGGCATGCCGGGCATTTCGGTACCATTAATAACTTTAGGCTGGGTCGATTGCCCTCTGTATCCGTGGACTGGTCAGAGATCAACGCCGCTTGGGGCCAGACGGTGCTTCTGCTCTCTGCGCTTGCTCGTAAGATAGGGCTCACCTTCGAGCGGTATCGTGTAGTACCCTTTGGAAATCATTCGTATGTTGAGGTGCTCGGCGAGAATCGAGAGCTCCCGCTTTATGGCAGCGGCGGATTTAAGTTTTTCTGGGACACCAAGTTTGATGCTGCCATGGTAGCTTTTCTCGACTGTCTTACCCAGTTCCAGAAGGAGGTCGAGAAGCGCGACACCGAGTTCCTGCTGCCCTACAAGATGGAGAAGGGCAAGATCATCGATCCCTCCACGGGAAATTCCTATTCTATTAAGTAGGTTTAGAAATGGTAAAGATTTTACCTATAATAATGATGGTTTCCTTACAGAATCCAGTTTAACTCGGAGGAGCAGTGGACCAAGGCACTGAAATTCATGCTAACCAACCTGAAATGGGGATTGGCCTGGGTTTCTTCACAGTTTGTGTCACCGTGATTTTTCTTTCTCTTTTAAATGTATATTTATAAATTACTTAATTATCCCCATAGTATTAAATCTAAATCTTTCAAATTTTAAATGAGAAGTATTTATATTGTTATGTTTATTTCAGGTAAATTTTGAAATAAGAACGTCTTTGGTACATACTTAATTCAAAAGTTATTTATCTAGTTTTGTATAGCTTTTTTCTGTGTTTTTGGCTCCTCCTCGCTGTCGTCAGAGTCAGAGTCGGATCCAGAGATGTCATCGTCTATCCAGAGTGTGCCCTTTTTCTTCTTTTTTGCCTTGGTCTTGTCTACGGCGGGGGATTTCCTCTTTGTGCCACTGGAAGTTGCTTCCTCGACGCCTTTCTCCTTGTTCTCCTCGGCCTGCTTGAGTCCCTCCTCGAAGGCGTCGTTTACCTTCTCGGTCAGATTAGCCCTGGCTTCCTCGTACTTATCGTCCTTAAAGTCGTGCTTGGGCACGGCCAGCAGTTTCTCGATTTTTCGCTTTTTACGCTCCTCGGCCTCCCGTTCCCGTTCGCCCTGCTTCTCCAGCCAGGCGCGCACCCGCTTCTCCTCGTTGATATCCCGCAAACGGCGACCACTTAGATCGCGGCAAGCCTCGCGATTGGTTGTCTTTTCAATTTGCGCACCAATGGCTCGAAGCATGGAACCAAATCCTCCTTTGCCACCGAGCTGGCGGAGAACGCAGTGAACATCTCCAGATGAAATTTCTCCCTCCAAGCGCTTGCCATTGCTGACTAAGTAGTATTCCCCTGGTTGCAGGTTCTGTAAAAAAAAGGGCCACATTGCAAAATCTTATGAAAATTATACATAACATACTCACTGTTTTCTCCGCAATCCGACTGTAAAGCTCATCACATTTAACGTGATCTCCACAAGAAATTATATATTTACTGTTTATAAAAATATTTATGCCCATTTCGACGACCTTTTCGATAACGATTGTTATTTCTAGTCTGCTTTGTGCTGCATTTGCGCCCGCGGTGAGTGTGTTAGAGAGAGAAAGCGGTGATGCAAGCGTTATCGCCTGCCCTAGGGTTGCCCCCTTTTCGATAACGTTGCTTCAAATAACTTAAAGTCGCGAATTAATGTGTGATCCTTGTCATATTATCGCTGAATTTCCATTAAATACCCCTACGTAAGTAATTTTATAAAAAAATCTTGTCAAGTCCATACTCTTTATTGCATTTCCCATCTTGCCGCCATTGCGTTTTTATTTCTCAGCAAGTTGGCAGCCCTGGCTCTCGCACACAAAATCTCATTAATTAGTTCGCATTTTAGACGACGAAGGTAAAATTTTAGCGACGCGTTCAACGTACATTTGCAGCCCCTAACAACTTTGAAAGTTTCGCAAAATTAATACAAACCGGTAGCGGCTAAACTTGACCGTCAAATGAAGTGTGCGAACAGAGTGCAGAGCAAGTAAAATGCGGTAAATTTACAAACGCAGCCACGTCACAGAGAGCGCATTAAAGAAAAAAGAAGAGAGTGCGAATTTTGACAGCGAAATTCGAGTCTGAACAATGGACATTAAGCGAATGCACTATAGTGCGGCGGGGACGATAATTGTTAAGCCCAGTTTTCGGCACCGCTGTCAGGCAGCAGGGTCGGGGCGGAGGCGTGGCGGTTGTTGGTGGCGGGGGAGCGGCATTAAAAGATGGCAGCACAAAAGCGAACAAGATACATACATATACGTACATATAGCGGCAAGCTGAAAAGGCAAATGAAAAGTCCCGCATTCAAATCGTCTTGGTATTGGTATATTGGCATTAGTTTAAATACACTCAATAGCCAAAAGCGGAAAAAAGCAAAAGCAAAAGAAAAGTGGAGACTCATGTGAGGAAAACGCAAACAAAAAGACCAGCGCAAGACGCCTCTCTCTGCGTGTGTGTGTGTGCGTGTCGGTGCTAATGTGTCAGTGTGTGTGCGAAAAAGAGACGAAGAAAATAAGCAGCAAATGAGCAACCAAAACCACCCCGCCATTCCCTTTTCGCCGTCTCTTCAGTTCTGTGACTTTGACTGACATTTTCTAGCGCCGCCGCCGCAGAAATAATCAAAATCAAGTTTAGTTCTATGCAAATTAAAATTTGATTTCGCAAAGTGTGAAGAAGAAGAACACGAATCTAATGCAACCGTGTGTGTCACCCGCCCGCCGGTTTCGCAAAATTTCCCACATCTTTCTCTTCCTTTTCCCTGTTTTTCTTTCTCCTCATTTTGTTATCGACGGTCATTCATCTTCTAGTCGATTTTCGTCGTTCTCCTTTCGCCCTCGTCTCGCTGGCGTGCCTGAGTGTGCATTTCTGTGTGCTGTGCGTGAGTGGCCCAAAAAAAAATTTGTAAATGTGAATACAGAAATATATTAATTATAAACTAAATCATTTTGCAAGGCCCGCAAATTTGTTGCGAATGAATGGCTATTGTCAATTGTTGGCCATTCGCTTTGTTATAAAGACAGGCAGTCTCTTTCCCCTGTCCTTTCCCACCCGCCTCTCTCGCTCCGAAGATAGCTCACTCACTCTCCCCGTGTTTTTCGTGTGCGCCAGTGTGTGTGAGCGTGCGTCTGTGTGTGCGTGTCCCTGCACTGCTTTGCCGCCTTCTTTGTTCCCATCATGCGAAAAGGGGGCGGGGCGGGGTAGTCGATTTATATCCATATCATTTGCGCCTGTTTTAAGGCCCACCGATCATGTGCCATTAGACCTTGTCCCACTCTTCCGGTTATCAGCGCAAAACTAACCCAAATTTACCTCTCTCTTTTACAGCAGCAACGATTCCAGGGGTCAGCTTCGAAACCCGAAAAGTACACTCAGCCTGCGAACTTTCACGCTGTTTAACTTAGCTAACTAATTTTTGTACAAGAGCAAGAATAAGTAGTCGCAACCAAGTATTCATATGTACATTTATACAATCCTGTATATTGGAACGGACAACTATTTATAATCACAACAACAACATCCGGATCATCGAAGAAGGATCGAGCAATTCTGAAATACCAAGTAGTGTACACCAAGAAACCCCGAATCCAAATCCCAGGCCCCCAGGAAAGGAAGTCAACCGATTATAGACATATATATTAGGCGACTAATCGTATATTCCAAAACACTCCATTAGCGTTTAGTTAGGACAGATATATTTATACGTATACATATAGATGTTTAACGAAATTTTCAATTAGGCGCCAGATTAGGAACAAAATAAAGCAATAAACGACGAACCTCAGCGTTAAGCAAATAGATCAACCTACCTAGATTGAGCATATAAAGTTTATATAATCCAAAAAAATCAAGCCAAGCCGAGAGTAAGTCGAAAGTAGTAGAAAATCAAAGTATTCAAATCTCTCTTGGAGTTTCCTGTTAGCAGCTAGCACCAATTAGATTGCCGCAAATACACCTGTTTAATTAGCAGACACTTTAGATTTTGTACGTAGCTAGGAACTTAATCTGCAAATTTTTGATACATCCCCTTCCGATTAATGCGGCCAGGTGCAGTAGTTGCAATTCCGGTTTTAGTGTAGAGTCAGTAGATTGTCGCTGTAGCCTAGTGTATAATCAGATCAAAAAAGCCACAGTCCCGTGACATCCGACAGCCATGGACGAGTCGCAACCGAAGACCCTATACGTGGGCAACCTGGATAGCTCAGTGTCCGAGGACCTGCTAATTGCCCTCTTCAGCACCATGGGGCCCGTCAAAAGCTGCAAAATCATTCGGGAACCGGGCAACGATCCATATGCCTTCATCGAATATTCCAACTACCAGGCAGCCACAACAGCTCTGACCGCCATGAATAAACGCCTATTCCTCGAAAAGGAAATCAAGGTAAGCTGATTAGCTTCTCTTAAGTTATCAAGTGGACAGCGGTCATTTTCATTCATTTTGTTCGAAACTACACTCTTGCAACACACACATTCCCCACGACCAAGCCCTCATGTTATTTTAATTATGTAGAACTTAATTGATTATTACCTATTAAACGAATGCTCTTCGCAGGTCAACTGGGCCACCAGTCCCGGCAATCAGCCGAAGACAGACATCAGTTCGCACCACCACATATTCGTGGGCGACCTCAGTCCCGAGATTGAGACAGAAACACTGCGCGAGGCTTTCGCCCCATTCGGAGAGATCTCCAACTGTCGCATTGTGCGCGACCCTCACACCATGAAGTCAAAGGGTTACGCCTTCGTGTCGTTTGTGAAAAAGGCGGAGGCAGAGAACGCCATCCAGGCGATGAACGGCCAGTGGATTGGCTCGCGCTCGATACGCACCAACTGGTCCACGCGCAAGCTGCCACCACCACGCGAGCCTTCCAAGGGCGGAGGCCAGGGAGGCGGAATGGGTGGCGGACCGGGCAATGGGTCCGGTGTAAAGGGAAGTCAACGCCACACCTTCGAGGAAGTGTATAACCAGTCGAGCCCCACCAACACCACCGTATACTGTGGCGGATTCCCGCCGAATGTCATCAGTGACGACCTGATGCACAAGCACTTCGTCCAGTTTGGTCCCATCCAGGACGTGCGGGTCTTCAAGGACAAGGGCTTCTCGTTCATCAAGTTTGTTACCAAGGAGGCAGCCGCCCACGCCATCGAGCACACGCACAACAGCGAGGTACATGGAAACCTGGTAAAGTGCTTCTGGGGCAAAGAGAACGGAGGCGATAACTCGGCCAATAACCTCAATGCCGCCGCTGCCGCGGCAGCAGCCTCTGCCAATGTTGCCGCCGTTGCGGCAGCCAATGCTGCGGTTGCCGCTGGAGCGGGTATGCCCGGTCAGATGATGACGCAGCAACAGATCGCCGCCGCAACAGGAGCGGCGATACCCGGCCAAATGATGACACCCCAGCAGATTGCGGCGCAGTATCCATACGCGTACCAGCAGATGGGCTACTGGTATCCACCTGCGGTAAGTGTTGTATTCTTTAAATACGCAGTGACCTAAAGATTGACCCTAACTTTGTGCTTTTCTGCAGACTTATCCCACAACCCAGATGCAGACGCAATACATGCAGCAGGGCTACTATCCCTACGCCTACCCTACCAGTGCTCAGCAAGCGGGAGGAGTCCGTAAGTTTACTTTTCTCAGTTGCTGAATAATCGTGACCTTGGCTTAAACAGCTTGCATACAATTTTCAGCGGCTGGATACCGCATGGTGCCGCCGAATGTAGCATGGGGCGTGCCCGGAACTGTGGTGCCCGGTGTGACGGCTGCCGCAGCATCCGCGGCCGCTGCAGCGAACGGATCACTTGCCCCCCAAATGATGTACAGTGCTGCGATGCCACAATACCAGACCCAATGAGCTGAGATGTGACGCCAGCTTCGACGCCGTTTGCAGCATCCGGGAAGTCGCCCCCAGCCGCAGCCACAACCACCTCTGCTGCATCAGCTTCCGCACCTGCAGCAGTTGCAAGCGCATTACGCACGTTTAGGTTACGTACAATACCGAGTAGTAGCAAAGTCGGAGCCGCTCCTGGCCATGCCGTTGACCAGCGGCAGCAGCCACATTGACGGTGGCAATGTATCTGGAGATTATTAAGGATGCGCGAGTGTCCACTTTGAAGTTGTGGCTACGGTTGCGGCTGACTGCGGTGGAAGGAAGCGGAATCGGGTGTGGTATATAGCCCCCCAAAGTCGAACGTTAAGGCGGTGCGTGGAGCTCAACTTCAAGTGATCCACGCCGGCGACAACTGAAAGAACATCAATTGAAAAGCTCCGGGCGATGGGCGGGTAGCTGTAACAATCTAATCCAATCTAAGTACGTGTTAAATTAATTTAATGATTTCTAATTTAAGCAGATATAGGCGTATAAACGAAACGGAAATAAAATAAACCGAATGAGAAATTCAACAAAAACAAACAAATAAAAACTGAAAAGAGAAAATGCTAATTACGCGCGACAGAGTTAAAACAAAAAGAAAACAATCGAAACAAAAACGTGACAAAGCAAATTGTAATTGTAACTATGTGGAACATGTGTCAACGAAAACTGAAGACGGAAAGAGGGTAGTTTCAGTGGGATGAAAGGATAGCCGCAAGCAAGCAAGCCGAATGCAAAAACAAGAGGAAAAACAAATTTAGTCACTAAGAGAATGTAAATTCGAGCATACATATTGTATATTTCCAATGTGGAAAACGAAATGCGATATAAATATGTAAAATGTAAAATAAAGAAGCAAAAAAATATATAAAACAAGTGAGAAAACGAAGGGACGCTGGTTTTTATATTGAGGTAATGAATTAGGATGTGGAATTATTATTTCAAACTTTAATTTATATCATTGATGATAGAAGTGGTTACTACTACTACAAATCTGGTGGAGGATTCAGCGGAGTCTAAAATATAGTTAAAAAGTAATTAACTTTTACAATTGTGCTAAAAAGTTTTCTTAAGGTATAACATACATACATGAATGAATTTTATAGCTTTAATATTCTCTAGTGAGACGCAGTTTTTCTGCGAAACTAGTTTTCATGAATGCTTAATTCTTCTGCTTACTTTCTCTTAATTTAAATGCACCTGGTGATGTCAGCCGTTGCTCAATTCTCAATACACTACCAATGGTTTCCAATAGCTTAGAATTTTGTTGATGATTAAGAATGCAATTGATGTTTCTTGAAATCGATTTTATTTAGCGTATTCTATAGATTTCTTTATATATATAGTTTTATATGCATGTAGTTTTTTTTTGTATCTGTGTTTAGTAACTAGTCAAAGAACTCAAATTCCGGGTGGGCGAGCTGCGTTGAAGCTGGTTCAATGTGTCGCGATAAGCGACGGGCATGTGCGCGGGTGAAGATGTATCTGATCGATCTGATAACACCAGATCCATACGCACCTGCTAGGTACAACATTTTTGGGTGTGTTACTAATAATATAGGTGAATCGGAGACGATTGTATTTATGGCTGTAGGTACATAGATTGAAACAAAGGAACTAAACTAGACTAACCATACGGACAGTGATAACTATTAAAACTTAAATACGATTCTGCGCTGGTAAATGTATCTTTGTGGGTGTGTATAAGTATATCATCGGTCTTAGGTCTACGCTTACTTCTAGATTACATGTAGCTTGTGGATGGGCACTCAATGTACAACAAAAATATGCTTTATAGTTCAAGGATACAATGGAAGTAGTTGTGAACTCCTTGGGCCGCCTGTCTTACAAAAAATCACTACGGAATGTTTCAAAAAACTAATTTATAAAGCAATGTGGCCTTGAATTACTATCATAAACGAAGATAGGGCAAACCTACTATTCTAAGAACTCCAATGAAAAGTACAGATCTTAGAAATATATACCATGAGTATGAGTATAACGATAATGGAGCTGCATGGCAAATGTTGCACCACATGGACATGGTGGTTAAACAACGAAAAAATACAATACAATGTTCTTAGGCTAAAACACCAGAAATAGCTGGGAAACAAATCATATTAAATAACTCACAGGTAAATACAAATGTAACAATGTTTGTGAAACGAAAAGTCTACGGATTGAATAGAACCTTAAGGGCGAAAAACATGGGTCACATAATCAAAACTAGTGTAACGACAATGGGTTGCGCTCTGAGACTCACATCACAGCTTCTCCAAATTGGATTGATGAAGGAGGGCAGGATCATTGGCTAGAACAGACTAGATGGTGATGTCGCCATAATCTTGCGACCACTTCTCATATGAGTTGAGGCTTTGCGGCGCCACCGAGCGCCTGATGCGCTTGAGCGAACTGTGAAAGTCCTGCTCTGTGATTGCACGCATTGCACTGATGTCCAGACACTTCACTTGCTCCACATTCAACTCTCGAATGGGCTCCAATGCGGCGTCCTTGGCCAGTGCCGTTAAGTCGGAGCCCGAGTATCCGTCTGTTATCTTTGCAAGGCGACGCAACGCCTCGGTATCCAACGGACTGCCTTGCTTCTGGAGCAGTCGATTGAGGAGCAGCTCGCGGGTTTGCTCGTCGGGCAGTGAGACGTAAACGCGCTTTGTGAACCGACGCAGGGCTGCCTCGTCCAATTCCTGCGGTCGATTGGTGGCGGCCAGCACCACGATCCTGTCTCCGTCTGGATTTCCAGGCAGCCCATCGAACTCCACTAGAAACTCGGTCTTTAGGCGACGCGATGCTTCATGCTCGCTGCTGCTTCGCTCTGAAAGCAACGAGTCCACCTCGTCGATGAAAATAATGGAGGGCTGCATGTGACGGGCCACGGCGAAGAGAGCCCTCACCAGTTTCTCGCCATCCCCCACGTACTTGCTGGTCAGCGAGGCAGCCGAAATGTTCAGGAAGGTGGCACTACACTCAGTAGCCACGGCGCGGGCCAGCAGTGTCTTGCCATTTCCGGGAGGACCAAACAGCAATAAACCCTTAGCCGGTGCACGAAGCCCTAAAAAGGAAGAAGATTGGTTATGGTGACGGTTCTAGTCGCAGAATAACCAACTCACCCGTAAAGAGTTCCGGTCGGACGGAGGGTAGAATGACCATTTCCTGTAGAGCCTGCTTGGCCACATCCTGACCGGCAATGTCAGTCCACTCCACTTTGGCCCCACCCTCGACGATCTCGTCGAGTATAAGTTGCACCAGCTTCTGTTCCACTCCCTTCACACTAACCACCGGAGTGCTGGCGCCACTGCCACTGGGTCCGTTGTTGTTTATGGGAGTCCGCGAACGCTGGGGCGGCGTATTACGCCCCGAAGACTGTAATATGAGTAATTTAGTTTAATTAGTATTTTAATTTCTGAGTATTTGCCAAATGTGTAAAAACAAATTTAGTTTACTTATCAGATACTCACAAATTGTCGCCGAACGGCGGGAGGCGTTGCAGCTGTCTTGGCTGGTTGCCTTTGGACTGCGCCTACAGATGTTTTGGAGCCAAGGTTGCGGGGCAGCGTTTGTGATTTGTTGGCCACGGCCAAGTTGACGGGTCGTTTGGATCCAATTGTCAGTTTGCGGCCAGATGCTGTGAACGAATTAGCACAATCAGAGATGGATAATGCGGAAGAATATACTCTTTTACAAGTTTACAATTTGGCCAATCGAAATAAAAAATTCTAAGAAAATCAAGTGCCAAGTGAGGTGATAGGGATTGACTAATCGATCTGCTTATGGTGGCTTTGCGCTGGCGTGTGAGGATCTTGTTGGGTGCGCGTTAGCTGGTGAGGAACTTACCAGTGGGTTGGGCACTGGTGGTGGCCTTGGGCCCATAGCCACTGCTGCGCACCCTTAGTTTCATTGGTTCGTTGGTCATTCCTGCCAGCATGGGCTCCCTGGTCTTCTGCGGCTTGCTTTGAGCCTCTTCTTTCTGCTTCTCCTTTAAGGAGAGGCGCTGCATTTGCAAATCCTGCTCACGCAGAGCTGCGCACCGGATGAACATGTGCATATGGACAAAACGGAGGGGACAACAAAAAAGCAGGGGAAAACGTGCAAAATGAAATAAAAAAAAAATGAGGTAAACAAATCCTATGTTTTAGGGGTATAGGAAATATGACTGGTCACTTACCTAGAAAATGGAGACGATCCCGCGCCATCGAAAGGTTTGTCTGCATCTTGTCGTGCAGGCGCTGAGCCCGATCCCACACATCACCACGTCCACTCCAGCAATCGACAGCTATGCCATCCTCTAGCTCCTTGATACCTTTTCGGTAGAGCTCAATTGCCAGCTCTTTGTGACCTGAATATATAGAATAATATTATTTTATGTTTATTTTATAACTATTATGTTCAATCAAGCTCGCTTTCCTCTTATAAATAATTTGACAAAGAGTACGCTTATATGCATTAGAATTTAAAAATCGCATGCTTGGAGAACTTCCACTCCATAAAAGTCCATCAAGGCAGACAACCCTACTCCTGTTGACATTTGGGGCATCCATTGTGCGCGCGTTTTGCCTTATTGATTCTCACACTCGACAGACAACAAAAGCGGACAGCGGGCGATGACTCATTGAGCATTCGAGCACTCGAACTCGAACTGGAGCTGCCACCCCCGTCGCCGAAACTCACCTTCGTTCTCCTCATCAATTTTGAGCGCCTTGGAGATGTACTCGAAGGCGCGTCGATGGTGATGCTTCTGCTTGGCCAGCAATGGATCGCCGGGACCAGGTGAATACCCTCCTCCCGGACGATTGGCGGCCATCTCCAACGGTTGAATGGGCCTGAAACGCTGTGGCTGATTGGATAACTGCTGTTCCTGTCCGTCACCTTCACGGTTCAGCTCCGAAGGATGGTTCAACGACTGCTGTTGCTCCTTGGAGGAATTCTGCACCACGATTTCAATATTACAGTCGCGTCGGTGCGGGCGGTATATCACCTTTGTGCTCGCACCGTATAGGTAGCGAAAAATACAAAACAGCTGATAAATCAGCGAGCGCAGAACGTTGAAAAGAAAGATTATGGGGAACGAGACGACGTAGAGGTTCTGTTTGTGCACAGAGGACGAGTAGCCGCCGTACGAATGGTGGTGGCCGCTGCGTGGGGAGCACGTTGTGGGGGTCAGGTCATCTGTGGTGGTGGTGTCGTCGTCGCCGTCGGGTGAGCTGCCCGGACTACGGCGATTCGATGAGGAGCCTCCACCGGCGGCAGATGAACCGCCGGCAACAACGGCAGCAACGTTTGAGGCGCTCGACGAGCGGTGAGTGGACTGGCGACCACCGAGTCCTCCGCCGGATGATCCTGCCCCGCTGCTGGACTTTATTGGTGACTTGGTGCTGCTGCTGCTGGCGCTGGAGGAGGACGACTGGTTTTTAGTGCGTACCATCGATATCGATTCCGCGCTGTCTGCGCGTCCAGCACTCCGGCCCCCTGCTCTCCTTGCCCTAACCCCGTGAAAGTTGCACGGGGAAATTATCCTTGTAAGCCAAATCGGTTGGCCGTGGCACGCGTTTGTATCGATGCCGCACAAAAAAACAAACAAATCTCGAATATTATTGTTGTACGTCGTTTGAGCTAGTGCTCATTTTGCTGATATCCGAGAGTACTGATTTTCTTCCGCACTTACAACTCTCACTACGTTGAAAATTGAAGCTAAGCTCTGGAGTCCCAGCCAGTGCTGACCAACTATCGATTACCAAATCTAGCGGGCAAGGTTGTGAAGTCAGACAAACAGGCAATTTCAAAGTTTAAATGGTGGAATGTAACGGATGAAATATAATTTGGGAGACTTTCACCGAAGTGCAGTATGGAGACATTCGTAATTGAAGGTAAGTTTGATTTATTGCCTTGTTTATCATTTCCTTTTTGTTTATACGAATATTTTTAACAGAAAACATTTTGTGTCCTTTACAACATCCTTAACGGTTGGCTGATTTAGCGGAAAAACGCTAACTTGTCATATCGTAGAGATCCAGCTGTCAATAAAGTTACCAGACAGTTTCGGATCCGATGTTTTTGGATGGAAATATTTAAATTACGTGATCAATTTTAAGCAACTGATCGAAATAATAGTTTTGATTTGTTAAATTCGTAGAATTCAAACACAATTGCCGGAAAATTGGGGAAAAATATCGCATTATTTGGCGGTCGCCTAGTGTGGCAGCCCTGGTAGCTGGGTTGCGATATATCGACCTTGATACACCTACTGCCATCCCCATCACTCTGGGTTGTTTTTTTTTGCGTTTTTGCATAACAAAATCCTAGAATTTCGGCCTAAACGCCAGCGATCTCTGACCAGCAGAGCACGAGCACAGGAGCGGCATATCTCACTTGGAGAGCAGTCGGAATGGGACAGTACACGGCGTCGCAGCGCAAGAATGTTAGGATCCTGCTCGTCGGCGACGCCGGGGTGGGTAAGACGTCGTTGATTCTGTCTCTGGTCAGTGAGGAGTACCCGGAGGAGGTTCCGCCTAGGGCTGAGGAGATTACCATTCCGGCGAACGTGACGCCCGAGCAGGTGCCCACCAGCATAGTTGACTTCTCGGCCGTGGAGCAGTCGGAGGATGCCCTGGCCGCCGAAATTAACAAGGCGCACGTGGTGTGCATAGTGTACGCCGTGGACGATGACGACACTTTGGATCGGATCACATCCCATTGGCTGCCGCTCGTCCGGGCCAAGTGCAATCCCTCCCTGGACGGCGAGGGTGATGCCGAAGCGGAGGCGGAAGGAGACACACAACGAGAGCCCATTCGGAAGCCAATCGTTCTGGTGGGTAACAAAATAGACCTCATCGAGTATTCCACCATGGACAGCGTGCTGGCCATCATGGAAGACTACCCCGAGATTGAGAGTTGCGTGGAGTGCTCTGCCAAGTCGCTGCACAACATCTCCGAGATGTTTTACTACGCCCAGAAGGCTGTGCTGCACCCGACTTCTCCCCTGTATATGATGGAAGAACAGGAGGTAAGTGCTTCCGGAGTGGATCATAGGTCGCAACTATATCATTGCGCCGTAATTGGCGGTTTTGCGATAGGTAATCAGCTTGTACTCTTCTAATAAAACTTCGCATTTTCAGCTCACATCCGCCTGCAAGAAGTCGCTGGTGCGCATTTTCAAGATCTGCGACATTGACGGGGACAATCTGTTGAACGATTACGAGCTGAATTTATTCCAGCGACGCTGTTTCAACACACCACTCCAGCCGCAAATCCTTGATGAGGTGAAGGCCGTGATACAGAAAAATGTGCCCGATGGCATATACAACGATGCGGTCACCCTGAAGGGCTTCCTCTTCTTACACTGCCTTTTCATTCAGCGGGGAAGGAACGAGACAACCTGGGCGGTGTTACGGCGCTTTGGCTATAACGACCAGTTGGAGATGTGCCAGGAGTATCTTAGGCCACCGCTGAAAATACCGCCTGGCAGCAGCACAGAACTCTCGCACCGCGGACAGCAGTTTCTGATTGCCGTGTTTGAGCGCTATGATCGCGATGGCGACGGAGCCTTATCACCTGAGGAGCACAAGATGCTCTTCAGCACATGCCCGGCTGCTCCGTGGTCCTACTCCACCGACATACGCAAGTCCTGCCCGATCAACGAGACAACTGGATGGGTGACACTGCACGGGTGGCTATGTCGGTGGACACTGATGACGCTGATTGATGTGGTCAAAACAATGGAGTATTTGGCCTATTTGGGCTTCAATGTTCATGAAAACGACAGCCAGTTGGCGGCAATTCACGTAACTCGAGAGCGCCGCATCGATTTGGCCAAGCGCCAAAGCAGTCGGTCCGTTTACAAGTGTCATGTGATTGGACCAAAGGGATCAGGAAAGACTGGAATGTGCAGGGGATTCCTGGTGGAGGATATGCACAAACTAATCGGAAAAGAGTTTAAAACGAATGTGGTTAATTGCATCAACTCTGTGCAGGTGTATGGCCAGGAAAAGCACCTCATTCTGCGTGACATAGACGTCAGGCATGCCCTCGATCCCCTCCAGCCACAAGAAGTCAATTGCGATGTTGCCTGCCTAGTCTACGACTCATCTAATCCCCGTTCCTTTGAGTACGTGGCCCGCATCTACATCAAGTATTATGCGGAGAGCAAGATTCCAGTGATGATAGTCGGCACCAAGTGCGACATGGACGAACGCCGGCAGGACTATCTAATGCAGCCCTCTGAATTCTGTGACAAGTACAAGTTGCTGCCTCCGCATCTCTTCAGCCTGAAAACCAACAAAAAAGAACTGTATACCAAGCTGGCCACAATGGCAGCGTTTCCGTGAGTACACCTTTTGTGATCCACTCTTGGGTGCTTCTTTTGTAAGCTAATACGCCTAGGCAAAAGCAGTGAAATACTTTTGGATTGACTTCATGTTACGTTGGTTCATAAACCAACCCTTAAAAGTATTTCACTTTATAGTAGTTTTAGATTGCATCTAACATTCGGGATTAATGGTTACTTATCTTATTATCTTCTCTTCTACCCCTTTTTTTTGTGTAATGGTTGGTGTCTGTTTTCTGTGTTGTTTGATGTTTGTACACGTCGACGGCTTCTCGGATATGCAGTCGCTTCCAGGCCGCCTGGATACTGTTCTACAAGCACAGGTTGGTACAGCTGTGGGAGTCGGCGTAAGTGTTACCATTTAAACTGAACTCGTTACTAATATCAGCCTTATATTTGTTATTCCATCTGCCACGGTGCCCGTATTACTACCTTGGGGCGCACAGATTCCCATCCATAACCGCTTAATTAATTTGGTGTGCGGCAGCATCCTGTAGTTCTTAGTTTTATCGTTACGATACCTTGTAAAATCCTGCCTCTGCTTTTCCAATTCTAACTCGATTCTTTTCTCCCACATGCAGTCACCTGAGGCAATTCGGCCTGATGACGGAGGACCCCAAGCTGTGGTTAAAGGCGGGACTAGGAGTGGCCGCAGCTACCATGCTGGGATTTATAGTGCTGAAAACGATAAGTGCTGCCGGAGCCCACACCCGTTAGGGGAATTCACTAGGATAAGGGGACGGGCTTAACACACGATTACCACGGACACGTTGAAGTTTGACAAATTCATGTATCTTATTAATTATTTAATTGCTTGGTACTGTAAATCCAAATTTATTGTTACGAAAACTAAAGCAAACTATGAACGGACACATGCCGATGCTCTCATTCCTGACTTGTAAATACACTCATCAAGTACACTAGCAGGAATTGGGCTGGAGCAGTGGCCAGTCGAGCACATTGTGTACGCTGCATTTCTAATCGTATATTAACTTACATAAACCATGTTCTCTCTGATAAGTCAAATAAGCTATTGTTACCAGCATATTCGAGTAACGAAACAACCAATATCGTGCATAGCTGATAGTGATATGTACACGTACTGCGTTCTATATAAACCAATATATACGACATCTAGAGAATCACCGGGTTCGGTGATATCGCACTTTTGTAAATACGCGCAAATCCCCTAGTATGAGCAATAAACCTATCTATATGTGTGGATTAACATATAGTGATATTTAATGGCATTTGATGTTTAAGTCATTTCAATTCCCAAAAGGGCAAATTTAACTTTAGTCTGCATGATGGACTTGCCTTCATTCATTATTAAATGTTCCACATAAGCCATTTCGGTTTGTAAAAGCTTTAATAATAATTTATCTTACTATAATTGAGTCTGTACACAGCTCTGGCTTGTCGAGGTCTCAATTCATACAGCAAATACTATTTTAATCCTACTTTTGTATTCCATTGATCGACGCCGCATTGGCAGAAGCTGGCGACATGCAGTTACCATCTGGATAACGCTTCTGGAACTGCGTAATTAGCTCCGGATCCACCAGTCGAATGCCATCCAGTTGGTTTCCCAGGGTTATCCAGTTCGGTTGGATGTTGTGCGGACGCCCAAAGAGCTCGATCTTGCGAGTACCCGGGCTTAGACGCTCGATAATACCATAAATCTCATCCGGCTTGTGAGAGGTGGCCCGCACCTCCGCAACGATCACATCGCAATCGAGTCCGCGGTTCAGGTTTGTGGGATTGCCTTTCATGCCCACCAAACAGTGCTCCTTGCCGTGGTTTAGCCAATGACCAGTGCGCCCAGTGCGAATAATTCGCTGCAGTTGGTTGGTCTTTACCCAGATGAGTTCGTCCACGCGCTCATAGCCCCACAACTTGAGGCAGTCGCGGCCAAGTTCCATGGCTCGTCCAGTGACCCACAGAAAGATCAAGCCGTCATCCTGAAGTGCCGGCACGCCCAGTGCTCTCATTTCATCGTCCGACATTGTGCCGTAGGGCAATTCCATGTGGATATCCCAGGGAGGATCGGCCATCACCACAGCGAACTTTCCCAGGACCGTCATGTCCAAGAAGCGTAGGTCGCATTGAATCCATTGCGGCGGATAGAGCGTGCAACTGGAGTCTACGCTGCGCTTGAGGCTCAATTTGGTTTTCACATCCGTGGGCTTGTTTGTGTTTATATGCGGCAGGGTGTCCACCTCATAGTGCACGTACTTGCAGGTGGCCATGTGGAAGCAGGTGTTTAGGAAACTGCAGTCCCCCAGAGATTCGTCCGTGTGAGCCTGGATGATCTTTTTGAAATGCAGTTTGGTGCACTTGTCTGTTGTCTCACTGCTGCAGGTATCGCTGCCATCGGTGGATTCCTGCGACTCGGCTTCGCAATTGTTTATAACCTCCGCAATGATTTCTCCATCCTCGGCTGCCGATTCTGTCTTGGGTACCTTACCGGTGACGTTTTCGCCCGCATCAACATCCGGGCGAAGCTCCTTTTCGTCTCTTCTTTCTTGTTTCTTTTTGGCCGCCATCTCGGCGGTGGCTTGTTGAGCCTTCAGGCACTCGACTTTTGTGCCGTGGGAGCAAAACTCCATGACCTGCGCTCCGCCGTGGGACTTAAACTTCTCAGCCACGGATCGCTCTTTGGCCGTAGGCTTAGTAAGCAGCTCAAGAATCTCCTCGCCCACCTGCTTACTCTGTTTTTCGCGGGTGGAAGGCATGGATAGCAGCATCATAATATCGTCCGGAGCATCCAGGCTTGTGGACTCTTTCCGCGCTACAGTGGACTCCAGTTTTATTGTCTTCTCCTGTGGCTGATCAACATCGTCGACTTCCACTGTAAAATCAACAGCAAATTATTATAATTATTAGACTTATGAGAGTAGTAATTTCTGTGAGACCCACACTTTCTCTTGGCCTCCTCCTCCTTTTGCTGACACGTATCGTTGGTGTCTTCCAGGATCTCCTTCAGCTCCTTGGGCTGCACAGAGATGATTTCGCAGCCGGCCTCGGTGCCGATGGTCACGTTCCGGATCACAATTGCACCCTGGTTGGCCAGTTTGCCTAGAATAAAGTTCACCATCTCCAGGCTGCTGCCGGCAATCTTTTCCACCACCTGTGTGGAGACAATGGGCAGGGCCAGGGAGCAGGAACTGAGGGCCTGCAGCACCTCCTTCTGTACTTCCAAGTCAGCCTCAACTGGAAATGCAAAAATATATTCATTTTTGTGGCTCCAACTTGTTGCCATTGCCGGTGCTCACCGAGTTCCTTTTTGGGATTCGTCAGATCCTCCTGAATGTCCGAGAGAATCTCAATGCGCTCCTTCTTGCGCTTTTCCAGCTTCTCGCGGAGCGTGTTCCGCTTTGTCTTGAGTGATTTTATGTCCCACGCATCTGCCATTGTTTATAAAACGCTGCCGGCCTTTGGTAAACAATGAAATTTTTTTTACAAAGGCTCGCAGTGTGACCGTGTTCACATTGCAGGTAAACACGTTACATTAAAATACTAAACTAAGGTAATCTACTTATACATTTTACACAAGTAAATTTTAAATTACCATCAAGAACGTTAAAAGGGCCAGTGTTGGAAGTAGGCTGGTATTCAAAATTAAAATTAAAAAACGTTGAAAGTATTAACATTGCTGTGCCCCCATTATATTTCTTATTCTAATTTGTATGATCTATTGGACCACACACAGTTATTTATTGATTGGTATATACGATTTTACCCGCACCGCCCAGTTGATATTTTCAAGGAATCCGCTCTGGCCACACTGCTCCGCTCCCCATCGCAAAAAGCGGAAGCTGCAACATAGCTGCTCCGCAACATTTTGCCAAATAAAACGTGCCGAAACGCATAAATATTTGATGAAAACCGCTCCAATCGTAAATAATAACCCAATCAGTTTAACCTGTGATCGACTCGCGATAAAAACGCGCGCGAGTGCTGAAGAGAAATAGAGCGAGTGCCGCCTTTTGCCTGCTCCCCGAAATTCGTGGCGTTTTCTTTTTTGTTTATGCGCGCAAGAGAGAGCAAAGCATTAAGTGCGCGCACTCAAACACAGTCACACGCGCGTACACAGAAGTGGGGATTTGCGAAAATCTCGTCTATGTGTGTGTGTGCACATAGCATTTGCACACATTGTTATTGTTGGGTCGTGATACAGAGAGGGTGACAGAGAGAGAAGAGAGAGCGAGAGTGAGGCAGCTGAACTGGGGCCAGATTTATAACGCGACATTCGCACTTTTACTCTGGAGCATGACGGTTCGTTCGCGGCACTTTCGACGCGATCCAAAGCTGCAGCACAAGCAGCAGCAGCTTCCGAGTCCGTTCCGAATCCAAATCCGATTCCGAGTCGCTAGCAGCCGAGGAGAAGGAGCTGTCTAATCCGCAACAGATTCCGCAGCGCGTACATACATATTGATTCAGTGCGAGTGCAGTTGCAGCGCGCGCCCCATCACAACAACAAGAAAGAAAGAAAGAACGAAAGAAGAAACCCACACACCCACCAACCACCCCTCGTTTTTCACTGTGTATACTACAGCTCTTCGCTTCTTTTTTTAAGGCGGCGGCACGCCCTTCCCCAACGTGCGTGTATGTCCGTTCGTGCGTGTGTATATGTATGTATTGGCGGGCTAACCAGAAAATCGACAAAAAAAAACTTTCGAAATATTGAATTGTGAAAACTATCAGAAAATCTGAAAATTATGTGCCTGCTCGACGACATATATTCCCCAGTTTGCATCGAAATAATGTGCACCCCAAGTACATAAACAACAGTTAAGAACACAAAAAATACCTTTCGACGGGAACCAGCAAAGAAACAACATGAAGATGGTCGATAAGTCGTCCAAGTTGGTGGATAAATTTGCCGTAATCAGCGGCACCGGCGGCAGCGGCCCTGGAGGCGGTCCGCTCAACCTGCAAAGTGGCGGAGGAGGCGGCGGTTCCGGCGGCGGAGGAGGAGTCTCCGGATCTGGTGGCATATCCGGAACGGCTGGCTTGTCCGCCGGAGCAGGAATGACCACTGGCCAGAAACCGGTGCCCATGAAGCTATTCGCCGCCTGGGAAGTGGACCGAACGCCGCCCAATTGCATCCCAAGGTGAGTGTAAACAAATTTCACTTATGTACATACATACAAAATGCGACGTAGGGACAGTAAAAGCATAGTTTCTTGCCAATTTTTGTTTTGTTTTGGTTAGTTTTGTTTTGCTTTGTCAAAGCAAGACACAAAAATGCCAACTGAGTTAACAAGATTGGTAAATGTTACTTAACTAGTCGGCGATGTAGCTAATTTGTTGTTGAAGCCATCACATTGCCACAAAAGTTAATCAAGATTATTTGTATAGCTTAGCATTGAATACATATAAATTAAAAAAGTATAAATTTTGCCTTGCTTAAATCAGCTTTAACAAAAACAAAACCCTATCATTACTATTCCCTCGAAGTACTGAACTTAAAGGTTATACATCTGATAAAAAGATAATACACAACGTCAGTTTGTTTACAGCTTATTGTTGATTTTCTGCCAATTTGGTTTCGTGCCGCGGTTTTCGTTCGATTGGGTTTTGTTTTGTTCCTATTTTTAGTTAACAAAAGCAGCAACTGCGCTAACTGTTATTTAAAAGGTATTGTTGTTGCCGCTGACAGCGCTGATTTTTATTTATTCGCATCGGCACAAGAAATCGAAAAAGTTTTTAAGTGCATTATGAAAGAGATTGACTTTTAGGAATTAATCGATTTTATGGTTAGCCAAAACCATAAAAGTTTCAAATACGCTGTTCTAAGGAGGTAATTTTAAACTACAATTCCTGGAATACAAAAATTAAAAAAGGTTTACGTTCTTGACCCCTCTAACCAAAAATGTAGTAAAAAACAATGTCGACATTTTTGGACGTGATAGTAAATCTGACCGCAATTAAATCCCAACCTAACCCAACATAATGTTAGAGATATGATGGAAGATTTGAAATTAAAGTAAGGCACATAAAGAATTATGAAATAATGAAGGAAGTAACATGTTATTTATATTGTAACCTAAGATCAAGGGGATATTTATAATGAATGTCAGGCTGAATAATCGCTGTATAATCAAAACAATATTTAAAATATGTTTTATGACACCTACCAATTGTGTATAAATTATAGAATTTATAATTTCGCAATCTCTGTTGATAAGATTCTATCTTTGAATGGCGATCCGCAAATAAACCCGTTTGTTTTGTGGCATTGTTTTGCTTGTTTTCTTCTTTCATTCCACACGTCTTGTGCCATGTCTTTGGCCCAGTAACCCCGAACCCGAGATGAGTAATGCCCCATCTCATCTGGCCGCTACTCTTTGGGGTTCTTCTGGTCTGGCTGATAAGAATTAGCGGCCTATTTGCATGCGGATGAGTCAGACTTTGTCCAATTTGGCTCAGATGTTGACTCTGGACAAAGATTAATCTATAATTGGGGCGGACACCACACTGCGTCGCACAAATTAGAAATTAGCCAAGGCAAGGCGCACTTTTTGTCCGAGTTTAATCGCTTTTGTGTATTTTAAGAGCTCTCAAGGCGATAAACTGGTCAAGTAGACGGGCATTAATATCAAAACAGCCAAAGGCCTTGAACACGCCCATTTTCAAAGAAAGTTTAAGCAAGTAAAGAGTAAAAAAATCTTTTTAAGTTGTCAATCTACAAAATACATGTAAAATGAACTTTTAAACTGAAACAAAATGAATATGATTCGAATGTTTTGTATGTGTATTAAAAACTGAAGTGTTTTACAATTTATCTATTATTTTTCACTGTGTAGAAGGACCATCAGGCGGTTTGGAAAGTATTTACTAAATATTTGATGGCCAAGGCCAAATGTGCTCCTCTCGCCTTCTTTTGGCACCTCACACCCCATTTGGTGGCTCTTTTTTGTCTGTTCGAAAGGTCATAAACCGCTGATGCCGCCTATGTTTTATCTTTGGGATACACTTTTCGAGTTTGGGTTTGAGTTTTCCGTTTTTGTTTTGCTTTGTTTGTTTATAATTATGCGCTCGCTTGGCTGGCTTATAATTAGAAACTGAAGCTAAGCAAGCAAATTTGGAATTTTTCAGTCACCAACTTTGAACTTTTCGCCCGAAAAATGAAGATGGGGTTGAAACTTTCACCAGAGCCCAAAAAAGCCAGTAAAGATGGCATATTTTCCAGTTGGCTAATTAAAAATCTCATTCTGCCTAATTGCAGCCGAAAGTAAATGTAATTTGTAGTTATGTCAGTGCACCATGTGTCGTCACATTTCCTATTTCCCTGTTTCCCTACGACTGCGCAAATTGTATCTTTATGTTGATTTTATCTACGACCGAATGCGGCACGTAGAGCATATCCAGACTTTGATTAGGACTCACGCGGCATTAGCGTAAGTTTTCCTTGCGGTCGCCAGACGTACGTGACCCGTCTGATCCGGCGCATTTGCCTGACGACCCGGCCGATGGCTGGCTGATTCATCCGGATCCGCTTGACCCGTCAGAGCAATCAAATTCAAATCAAATCAGAAAACGGAATAAAGAGGGCAAACACACACACACACACATCTACTTGGTGGCAATGTCAGGGTGTGAAATGCATTCAAGTTCGAGGCGTAGCAAATTATCCTTGGCAAAGTTTGTATCTGTGTATCTCGTTTTAATTTGCCTGATTTGTCTGAGGGTTGCGGAAAAGTTGTGTGCCAATGCTGAAATACAGAAATTGCCGCACTGTTAATTCACTTTCATGGAAGATACGAGTAAATGAAACTTTTTCCATTCTGATTAACAATGCGTCGAAGGGGGAGGTGAATCACCATATCCTTATCTTCTGTTATACGCAGCAATTTACTTAATATTCTCATAAAACTAGAGGGTTTTGCACCGCATTAATTGGATTGGTTCTTCTTGAGGAACTTCTTTCTTTTACTTTTGTAATTGGAATACTTTTCCATACAATTTTCTACGAACAATTTAGATATGACTCGAATTCTTATCTGAGGATCTTGAGAATATTTGACATTTACTGAAAGTAATTGAAACTCCATGAAGGCTAGATTTTATTAGGGATCCGCTATCTTTATCTTTATTAACATACCACATTATTTGGAGTGCCTTTATCAGCAGGACACTTTTTGGGAAACATTTTCCAAACTGTTTGCTTGCCAGCCTTATCATAAATTTGAGTGGCACTAATCCTTCCCCTTTCGCCTTGCATGGCGCTTATCTAGAATTGGTTTTGCTTGCGCGTTTGTTAATTTCAGTGGTTACCTGAAAATTGAATTGCATTTCAGCCATTTACGAATCATTTATTTGGCTGCGGTCGGCGTACGCAATAAAAATGCACTTGGGATAGGTTCGGTTAATTTGATGTTTGTGTGTTGCTTGTGATATTTGTTATTTGCGGTTCGCTTCGCTTTATTTTTACACCAGGAAATTTCATGTTTTTCATGTTCCCAAGGAAGTGGAACACGTCGGATGATGGATTGATCGATGTTATTGGCTCCATTATGCGACGTTTTCTTTCCTTTCCCATTTGTTTTTGTTTTTGGGTTTTGTGCCCAGGTCTGATTGTATTTTAAGTGCCCAGCTCTTTGTTTATAAATAAATGTGAAATGCTTTGCGGCATTTCGATTTCTGATAAACATCGAGGAATGTTTTCCTCATCGTTTTCGTGTAATTTATAAACTGCGCCAATGTTTTTACTAGAAATTAATTTAAAGCCAACCAAAATAGCCGAAGAGATGCGGCCAAAGTTGTCAGTGACATATTTCCCAGGTCCAATTTGTATCTCTGCCGGCCGATCGTGCCAGCTGTTAAAGGTGCGGAGTGCCGCGGGGTCTTGTATCTGTATCTATAAGTAGAATTTATAGCGCGACAAGCGACAGCAGTTGGCTGAATTTTTGTTTTTTCGCTGTAGCGCGTGTTTGCCCACGAAAAGTTAGCCTTGAACTTTTTTTTTTCTCATCTGCTGGCTCTGTCGTTCTTTTATTTTGCACGAATCCAAACAATATCTAGAGCATCATCGTCACAGCATCACATGTATCTTTTCGTGTGTATCTGTATCCGAGCAGCTGTACCTGCATCTGCATCTACATTGGTGTCTGTGTTTGACAAATTGAATTCTATTCCGTTGGCTATTTCCCTGCATTCAGTGGCAATATTTTGTATCTTTATTGTTTATGCCGAAATGTTATGTCAACGGAATGGTTCGCTCGTTGTTCGAATGGAATTTGATTGTTCAACGCGAAGATATCCTCTAGCAAAAGGATAGAAACTTAATCCAACCATTTGACAATAAGATACATACATTATAGTTTAAAACTTCATATAAAAGTTAAGTTTTCTTTGCTTACTGTGTATATGTATTATTGTCTTTAGAGAACCTAGATTGTATATACCCCAGTTGTTGCTAATTTTTCCAGGGTATACCAATTTATGCTGATAGCTTTTCGAATTGATTCTGGGTGCAATTTTAATGGGACTTACTTTATTACGGTGTCAGTGCTGCTGGTGCTGCTGCTGCTGCTGATGCTTTTCCGCTGTCCCAACGCCATCTGTGCATCATCGAGATTACCGGCGACGAGTCAGCAGCTGTGCTTTTGGCCATGACCGATGATTCAGGTCTTCGAGTGTGGGTCACGCGGGTGTTTGTGGAGGTGTGTCACTGTGGGAGTTTAGTGCTTTTTGTGGGCGGGGGAACCACCTCAGCAATCAGTTTGCCACGAACAGGAATAAATGAAAACAAGATAAGAGTAGGGAAAAGAAAGTGGTTAGGCACTCGAGCTTCTTAACTGTTTTGTTGCGGCTAGACCGAAATTGAACCGAAAACCTAAACTAAAACCCAAACCAATCGATTTCCTGTTGCGTTTGCCGCGCTCTGACCCAAATTCCTCCAAACGAATTTTCCCCTCGGGTGATGGAGAGCCCCCTTCAGAGACCAGAAGCCGGGCCTCGACCCAAATTCTCTAGTGCAGCCGGAGGAGGCGGGGAGATCCGAGATGCCCTCCCCTGCATCTGATGGTGGTATTAGTTTTGGTGGTAGCGGCGGTGGCATTCTCCTCTAAGCGCATTAACCGCGATCCCGAGCCAAGTCGAGTGTCGAGTTGAGTTGAGTTGAGCTGGTGGCGTGTTAATGCCCACAGCTGGCAAATCTCCTGGTCATTAGGGTCGATGGAAAAGTGCAGCAGGAAAGTCAATTAAATTCGATGTATGCCAGCATCAACCAGCAGCCGAGCCATGAGAATGTGTGTGTGTGTGTGTGACCAAGTCAGGTGGGGATTAAGCACAGTTTTTCACATCTCTAAGGAGAAACTACAGAGTCGTTAGATTCCAATCAATTATACAGTATACCACGGCGTTGGAGTAGTCAAGCCATTGATTTTCCCTACAATACTTGCCATCATATCGAATTTTAAGATCTGGAAACTAAAAGTCAGGTCGTCAATCAAAGTGTTTTATATCCATTCTTAATCGCCTGCAAGCCCGAATCCAAACAATGCAAAATTCATTTCCCCAACAACAAAGAGCGAGTGTTGTTGTTTCTGCTGTGGCAGCCATCCTGTCCTGTCCAGGTCTTCGCGACCGTTGACTCATCCAGTGTGTTGGTCGAACTGCTTCTGCCTGCACTGGATTTTCCATTTTCCATTTCCCCCTCGGTTTTTGTTTGCACTCGCGTCCAAGGCGAAGGCGAAGGTGCTGGCGTGGAAGCGTGGAAACTTGAAGTACCACGACATTGTCCAGGCATGTCAACGTCAAGTTTGTTGACTCGCCCGGCAACCTGCGCCCAAGTGGAGTTTTGCAGCCACACCAACAACGACCGTATCACCGCAAACAGCGGCAACACGAACGGGTGCAGCAACAGCTACACCAACAACAGTCACTACAACAACGCCAAAGACGGCAGCAACTGCAATAACAGCCGCAAACAACGAGCAAGTTGGCGAAAACTTCCGCTCCCCCAAGTTCCCAGTTCCCAGTTCCATGTTCCAGGTTCCATGCTGGCCAAAAGCAGACAGGCCAAACGAGCTACGGATGTCAGCTGCATAAATCGTTCGCCTCCAGACCCCCAGTTGTACCTTCACCCCCGCCTTCGATGAGCATGTGCTCCGACACAGGGAAGTCTCCACCAGACGATTCCTAACTTTGCACATATAATGTATGTATTGCCTAAAAGCTGAGTGAATCGATTTCCTGCGTTTAAGTTTTTGTTGAAATGATATGAAATTTGATGGAATTTACTAACATAAACATTTTTTAGGCTATTAAGTTGCATATTCTCGATTTTGTTGAAAGAAATTGGAGACGACCCTAACACATTAATTCTTTGAGCATTAATCAGAAAGGAAGTTGGGAAGCATGGAAGCTCTACTGTGTATGCACTAGAAGCAACCAGCTGTAGATGGTGCCTCCCATCGAAAGCTGTTCATAAAAGTGCAATTTATTAGCATACAAAGTACGTCGTCTAGGAAAGCAGAAAGGCAAAGAGCAGAGCCGTTGGCGTTGGCGGGGCAGGTTTTGGGCACCGAGAGAATGAAAACATTGAAAGTTGCTCCACCTGGTGGAGTGGTTTAATTTCCTCCGTTGGCCATGAAATGGCCATGTTAGGGAGATTTGTGTGCGGTTCGGTTCCCAGCCGCTGTTTCCATGCATTATAAGCTGTTGACCCAGCATTTCATTTTGGCTCTAAACGGGTCCACAGATACATGCATACTCGTACATTAGGAAAAGATTTGGAAGATATTGAAAACTGGATTCTAATAGGGTTAACAAAGCTCCAAAAACAACAGGCAACTGGAAGTAATCTAATCTAACTTAATGTAAAACAATTGATGGGCTGAGATAGTGTAATCTATTAGATAACGAGAGGCGTTGTTTAATTATTTAACAAAACCCCTTGCGCTAGTAAAAATATCTATCGGATATGATGTAACATATTTTTGTGCATCAATAGTGAACTAAAACATGATTAATAATTTACTTTTATTTATTATTAAATGTAGTGGTAGCCAACAAATGGATGGTGATAAATTGAAAGATTTCTAAGCTCACAGCATTCATTGAGATTGTGTTAATGAAAAAAATAATATAACAAATACATAACAATGTTTTTAGATAGTGATGTAAAAGAGTTGAGCCAACAGAAATATAATGGAGTGTTGGTAGTAACACGCCCATTCACTTAATATCCAATAATATCGGCTACATCTAACCGAATCAAATGGCTGATAGAGCCATCAAATAATTTATGTGATGGCTTATCAGACACCGGCAGCAAATCGTTCCTCAATTAACCCATTAACGACCCTTCTCTGTGCGGTAATCCCATTCAGACTCACCTTTCTATTACGTATGCGTATGATCGGATGTTGTCCAAAGTTGATAGCCTCAAGGGGGGAGGGGGGATGCGATAAAATGCAAATAAAAAACACATTGATTGAGCCGAAAGTGTGAATCGATTCGATAGCGGTGAGGGTCGGTCATCCAAAGATCTACAGCCAATCTCTGCTCGAAATTGGATTTAACTAGTTGTTTGGTCTCGTGCCGGCAAACTGCAAAAGTGATTATCGAGTGAGTCACTGGAAGAAAGCCGCAATTCGAAAGTGAAAGGTTTCATTATATCTATTTTCGGGTTTCTTTCGCCAAATTCGTGGCCAAAAAGTGTATATGTTGAAATAGCTTTTCAACGATTTGCTGGCACTTTTGCGACAATTATGGAATTGGAGCGGCCTGACCGGACTGGCTGAGTATTTAAGTGGAGGGAAATAAGACCGCTTGACACGAATTCCGGCAGATGATATTCTCATATTCTCATTAATAAATACGGAGGAAAGTAGTTTATAGTTTGCGTATTAACATAAAAACTTTGCCAATGTTGAACTTTAACTAAAAGGAGGAATGGGCCAGGGGTTTAAGAGTAGCAAGCAGCCGGAGTGGCAGCTTCACTGCGAGTCACTTGACACAGTTTGTGGCTGAGCCGCAGGGTTGCGGGTGGTTTTTGGGGGGTAGTGGTGGGGTTTGGGAGGTCGGTGGTTGCGGTTGCGACTTCAGCTCGAGCTTAATTCCTACGTCGGAGCTGCTGAGCAACTTTGGCTTTTGACTTGGCCCTTACTTGGCAACAAAGTATTTAAACCGATTTGTGTAATCTTCTTTCGTTAACGAGAAATTATAATTGAAAGTCGAAATACTTTGAGAGCAGAATGTTTTCATGTTATTTGTAATCACTTTTAAGCAAGAAGTTTATCTTTGAAAAGTTTCTACCCCTATTAAACCATGAATGGATAAAACTGTTTTTGATAATTTGATAACATTCTGAGCTAGTATTACAATTTGCTGCTTTTAAAGATTGAAGAAGCTTAGATATTTTATTTAAACTGACTCATCAATTGGGTAATTCCCATTTCAGGGCCTCGCAAATCGGCATGATTAAGATTCTATGGAATGTCGGAGAATTTCAATCTACTTATACTTATCTGGCCTTTGGCAATTAAAAATTGGAATATCTCTGAGGAATTCTTCATTTTGTGGGTGCTTGATATAAACAAAAGGCTTTCATTGTTTATATCTTGTGGCATTATGCCTACATATAGATCGTTGTCTGTGTATCTATCTCACATTTATACTCGAGAGTAAACAAGAGCCAAGTATTCATAAGTCCGAGCACGCTCTAACAGATCATAATTTTAATTTTATGGATATATGTACGGTGCATTTCCGACGAAACGAACTGTATACTGAGATTAATAGAATTTATATTGTAGGTTACTTCGATGGGTTTTCTAGAAATATATATCAGTTGCTTGCTGATTTCGAAAATAAAATGTCATTGAACTCGTCAAACGTATCTATTATAAGATGTATATAGATAGAATAACTAAACTAAAATTTGGAAGAAATTCAAGATAACTCTATCTGTGAAAACAATTCTGGTGTTGCATCTCTTAATTTAATTGAAATAGATAACGAATTTACAAGTCATCGCAATTTGATTACCCAATTTCACAGAAAGGAATTCTGTGTTTGCGGTTGTAACACTCGTACTACTACTACACACTGTAAACTAAAATATTGGCCAGAAAAATGCAATTAAAATGAGAAATGGGCGGCCAAACAAGTTGGGAGGTGCTGCCGTTGTTGGCTTCCACATCCTGCTGGGTTTTTGCGGACCACACGCAGCGTCCAATTTGGATTTATTGGGGGCGAGGAGTAGGATCGTTCTTCGAAGAGCGCTTTTCCTTTTTTTTTTTTTGCCCAGTCAGATAGTGTCAGTTGCTGGTTAATTTTATTGGATTGCCTTACACTATCCAGCAGCGAACACTTTAAGTTTCTCGATTCTGGGTGCGCCGGGCTATTAACTCAACGTGGTGTCATTCGCTTTTTTGTTGACTCTTGGA
The DNA here is from genome assembly GCF_000001215.4 of Drosophila melanogaster. Taxonomy (NCBI): domain Eukaryota; kingdom Metazoa; phylum Arthropoda; class Insecta; order Diptera; family Drosophilidae; genus Drosophila; species Drosophila melanogaster. The sequence goes on along the minus strand of NT_033777.3, from coordinate 24,021,205 downwards.
AAATGTCGTTTAAATCGCTTTCGGCCCTCTGGTCTTGTGCTTCACCTCCAACTTGTCCATTCTCTTGGGGATAAATGCCAGTTTCTTTGGCTTTAGCTTGGGTTTGGTTTTGGTTTTGAATTTGATTTTCCGAGGCCGGAACAAGCTGAAGACATTTCAAATGTATTTATAACACACATAAAATGGGCGTTTCAAAAATAAAACAATTTGCGTCAGCCTAGGTTGTTTTAATTTATTACACATTTGGGATTGTTATAAAATTTGTCCTGAATATTTATGAACTGTTGCGGTGCGTCTTGACACATTTTATCAGTTCAGATGTGGTAATATTTACTTATTTTGATAAAAGCATCTTCTGACGAATGAATAAAGAAAAAGAAAAAACGGATTAGTTACGTTTATATCTGTTTCGCATATATTTCGAACCCTCTTGAGGATTCAGGAACGACGGCGAGTGCTTTTGATGGATTCGATCGGCTTATGGCATCAATACCTTATGCAATCAATCGAATGGCATTGGCAAATTGCTTTTCTAACCATGAAGTCGAAGACAATCTGAAGCCGCAGAAATGCTCGTTGGCGGCGGGGATAATAAAGGGAAAATTGAGAAAAATCGAGTTGTGGCCGAGACTGAGCGGGTCATATGATATATGGGTCATTAACGAATTGTGCGGCGACATGGAATATGTTCGAGTAATAAAAACAATAAATAATAAGAGGAATGTGTCACACGATTGCTCGTTAAATTCAAGTTTAGACGGCGGCGTTCGCTCAATTGGAACAACAGCTCGCTAAAGTATTAAATAAATATTTAAAACGTATAAAAGACTCAAATTTTAAGCACTGAGTCATTTGGCGATCGGTAGTCACACACATTCGGCCAAGTGGGAGCTCATCAACCCACACACAACCAGCTTATATGGATGGTGTTGTATTTCAGCTAATTACCTCGTAAAGGCCACGTCATAATCTCACCAATTATGTATGTCTCAAGTGCAAACACCCAAAATATAAAGATACACTGCGGATATGTGAAATCTTCAAGTTGAGCAAATTATATTACGGACATATTATGTTGCTATAAAGCTGGGGAGAAACTGCAGGAAATCTCGGGTTTATTATGAACTTCCTTATGGCAGTACTAAAAGCAAAAATGCAACAGAAAGCAGCCAACTTAGTGAAGCTGAAAATTGTTTATTGCACATATTGTTGTTTTCAATTAAGTGCGGCAAGTGTCTGGGAATTGAAAGTATCTCAAGCAAATCATGTACATTTTTATGCTGTTAAGGGAATTTACAATCAGTTATTAAATGATGTTAATCTTTAGCGCATTGTTACTTTAAGTGGGCGTAAAAATAATGCTTCAATTCAAAAATGAGGTAAAACAAGCTCCAAAACAGTCTGAAATTTTTAAAAAATTAAACTGGGTTCTAGTCTAAGCCACTTTCTATATCGTACTAAGAAAGATCTAAGTTTCCTTAAGTGCAGCATTAGCATAAGTATTTATTTAATTGTGATTTGTTTGCACACTTCTTCTTTAAATTATTCCTTTATTGCTGACCTGTCCTAGGTCACTTACGTTTGCGTTGTGCTGGCCATTTTCCGCACTTTTCCGCCGGTTAAAGGCGCCGGGCCAAGTGCTAACCACACCACATATTCAGCGAACCCAACCCCTTGGGGCAAAACTCATGAATGATTCAGGTGTTAAAAGTGGAAAAACGAATAAGGTGTGAAAATAATTACGTACCGCTTTTAAACACATCGATTGCACTCCGAGCCGCTGAAACTCAATCGATGTTTACAATATTTATAGTAAGAACGAAGAAAGCGTTTGCGGCTGCGGGCACTTAAACTATTTCTGTTTTTCCATTTTTTATGGTACCTCTCAATAATTGATAGACCATAAGTTTCGTGTCATATTCGATCTACGGCTGTGTGGTGGAGTGAATGAACCGGAGTAACCTTTCCAGCTGGCCTGCAGCACTTTTCCCACATGGGTTAAGGTTTGGGGTGGTCGCATATGGAGGAGCTGAGCCACACCCACTTTGGCCGTATGACGTCGCCATTGTGTTGTTGTTGTTTTTGTTGTTATAGGGACTTTGGAGAACGCAAACGTAAAGTGCCATTTAGTTGATAATTGTGGCAAATTACCAACGCTAGTTACATCGATTTTCATACCCTCCTGGATGGGTAGGTTAACTACGATGGGGAGGTTACTGAACTCTCGCTACTGGAAAGCTTTTGCTGTCATATCATTTTTAATTGTATAGTTTGTACATTGCATTTTATACATTAGACACGAAACTATATCAGTACAGACAGTTCTTTCTTTAAAAAGTGTACATTTTTTAACTATAGATATATTCAGAGTATTGTTCGTCTATATAGCAAATTCTACACATTCGGTTATTAGAATTTCAATGGCAAACTCTGTGGCTGCGTCTGTGGGTCTGTCCCCGAAAAACATTCCCATTTAACATTCCGAATTCAATTGCAGCTCGTCTTTGGTTGCCATTGTTTGGGGGTTCCATCCGTTTCCGGGCATTGTCCCGTTCGTCGGTCTGCCACTTTGTCATTATGGCCGTCATTCCGTCATTCATTCAGTCAGTTAGTCAGTCAGTCAGGGCCTGCGTGATTCTCGCATAAATTAACTAAGCACCCCGATCGGGTCCCCTCTGGTACCCAATGGTGCCCTCTGGTGTCGTGGCAAGTAGTTGGCATGCATAAGTAAGACTCACACTCCGGAAAACTTCGGATGGCAACGCATTCGGCATGCAGTTGATCAATAATGCAATGACCCAAGCCAGCGACAGACGGGCGCCAAGTAATGCCTAGGCTGGAAAGTTTCGGAGCCCTCTAATTAAACGCCCCCCAGAAGCCCCATCGTCCTGCCTCTTACTTCGCGGCCACTTCTGGCCACTCTCTGTGGCGCCACCCACACATCGGTTTTAACCGGTTTGGCTGTATCGTGCCTCAAATTCATTTAACCAGTGGCTCTAAACTAAAACCAGACCCCGCGCGTCCGTGACTCATGCTCACAATCCTTGCTGAAACTCAACCGAACGGCTGCCAGGCGAAATGGAAATGCAAAATATATATAAAAAGAAAGGACAACGAATAAAACACGCTTAAATGAAACCGTAAAAGTTGCCCATAAGTCGCGACAAAATGACATAAACTAGCTTAACTGATGGCGACCGTAGATGAGTTCGAGTTTGGGCAAATACCCTGGAGCATTTGGGTGTGTTTTTCTGTGGAGCCGCTAATTAATAATCATCATCAAAAAGAGCACAATACTAGAAACGCATGCATATTCTTCTTAGAAAACATGATTTAATTTCTTGCACCTAGAAGTGACTTTTTCTTACATGCATCACTCATACGCCGTGTGTCACTCTTAGGTATAACTCATTCGACCCGTGGCCCCATACTGGTTTACCCACTTGTGGTTATAATCGTACGGCAGCGATTTCCTGATTTGACGGGCTCTTTCGCAGCTTGACATCTTGTCAGCGAATGCGACCGCATGGGCCTGCTGTCCTTGGAACGAGGCGACTATCCAGCCAGGTCTCACTTTGTCTCCGGCTCGATCCATATGGTGGTCAAGTCAAGTCTTTGTTGTCTACGCAAGCCAGGCACTTGTCGTCGCTGCAGGAAATGCATAGTGCAATTTGCATACGACTCTATGGCGGCAGTTGAGCCATCCACTACGAGTCGCCCCCGCCGGCGGTGACTATCATTGTGAATCATATCATACATGCGCACATCATCCCGTCATCCCGTCTTCCCGTCATCCCATCGCACCGGGCCCATTCACACGGGCAGTAACTGGTCGCATGCGAATCTACGGATAAGTTAGCGGCGGAAACAAAACTGCAAATTAACATGTTAACAAAATAGCCAGTTAAAGTCGGTATTTTAGTCTGTTTTGCCTATCTATCCGTTTGTCTGGGGGTGTTAACAGCCGCCTCACGGCAACTCGCAACTTACAACAGCTAATCAACGAGAAAGCAAAAATGGAAATTGAAAATGGTAATGCTAAATATGTGATGAACGCGATCACGCAACCTGGGGCAACGTTTTTGCGCCCAGTGTCGTTTTATTACCGGAATTGTTGTCAAAGGTGCTACTTACGAATCACATCATACATTTTCACATAACCTGTGATGACCGCACAGAATTTTGTAGCACTTGCAATGTGATTATTTTACTTACTCCGCAGGAATTGTTCTGATGCTTTAATATTATTGTTTAAATTTTTCCGTCTTTGAATTACACACGAATTACGTTATGAATTATGAATAGTTTTACTATAGCTGTGTAGCATTATTTTGTAAATTTTGTTGATAAATTACTGGGACAATGAGCAGCCATTCATCAACATAAATTCACATTTATGCGGACACACTCGAAAATGTCAAGCAAAATATTTAGTCTTTATTGAGACTCTGGACCGGCGGAGATCAGTGCGATGTGATGCCCTCTCTTTCTTCAACTTGAATCTTGCGCCAGTGACACAGTTTCCGTCTCTTTCTGCTGTCTATGTCCGTCTTGCTTATACGCTCCTCACTTTGATTGAGGCGATTTGCGGACTCAATTTGTTTTTATGTAGCATTTTCATTTCGCTCATTTTTCCCCTCCTATTTTTCTGCACTAATCAGTTTCAATTTCCATTTTTTTCATATTTTATTTGTGCCATAAAAAGTGGGTGCACGGGGGTGTTAAAGCTTATCAAGTACACGCCCGCTATCGCACTCTATTTATACATGTACCTATAGTAGATGATTAAGTAATTAATACCAAAACTCTTGTCGAGTGCTTAACCGGGTAATTGGTCTGATTTCCAATTAAGTCAACTTATTATGGCGTTTTTTATGATCTTTTTGTGCCGCAGACAGTAGTTTGCTACTATTGAAGAAGATTGGATTATCCCCATGGATCAGCCAATCAATCCCCTAGGCCATAATTCATATTCATGTCCAATGTCCGTTGTCCGCTACCTCAATTGGTCATTTATCAAAGCTCCTTCCCAACAAAGAAAACATTGTTGGCGACTTGGGTACGATGAACTGGAAAGAAAAGATTGGATAGTCGGGGATGACGGGACGAGGAGGTACTCACGGAGATAAAGACGCGAATAAAGGCAACAGAAATATATAAGAAAATGCTTTCCGGCAGCATTCGACGTGTGTCATTCATGGGCACAGCTCACAAAAGAAAAAAAAAAAAAAAAACGCCATGACAATCAAAATGCTAAGAAAATAATGGTCAAAAACGTAATGCTAAAATTGTGAACGGACAAAAAGTAAAACTTACAGAACCCACAAGTTTAAACCTGAAGACGAAGCGTTGTTTGCTTTTCAAACTCGACCAGTCAATGACATTGCCCAGACGAAAACAAATATCAAATGCAATAAAGCTAAATAAACCAAAATCAAAGGCAAAATCGAATAATGTAAAGGCGACGAGAACAAGCGAAACGCGCCCCTCGATTTCTTATAAACATTTAAAAATACACCCAAGTCGTCGGGGAACAACAATAAAATGTCAACTTATTTTTAACAAACAATGCGAACATGCCATGTCAAGTGCACGCAAATCAAATTGAATGGAAACCAGTGTTCTTTGGCGGTAATATGGGGGTTCCGATCCAATCGAAGTGACATACATACATCGTTAGTCATACGAACACTCATTTCTAATGCTGATCACATTTGGTAGTTAAAAATGAAATACTGTACTGATCTACGTGATAGGTTTGGTGATTTATTTACGCCACTTGGGAAGAGCTGTCCAAATGCGGAAATATAGTAGAAATATTCGAGCAACTTAATATTAATAGGATTTTTATGGGTTGTTATTGGGTGCTTTTACAAATTTGAGGATCCATTCGCGAATTGTCATCGACTATGAGAAATGTTATTTCGGTAATATGTCCATTTATTACCAATTGTTACAGTATCAACAATATTGTTTTCTTTCATTCACTTTACTGATAGACTTGTCCCACTTTTTCTGTCATAACCATAACCAAGTCATTGAATTCTTTGAATTGCGTGAACTGTCTGTTCGACTTGCCTTATAAGTGCTGTTCCTGTCTCTTCACCCAGTGACCACCTCGTTCAACTCCCCCTTTAATGAAATTTGCATGGGGCAACAAAACGAATGTTTTGAATTATTAATTAAGTAATTAATTGCGCGTTGTCGACGACTACGCATTCATTCGAACTTGGCCCCCCTCGTGCATTCCATTCCAAGCGCTTTCATTTTGCAGTTGCACAGCAAGAAAATGGTATAATAAATCAAATGTAACTAAATAAATGCTATTGAATTTTTCATCTACGTAAATACTTACATATTTTATAATAAGCTTACATCATTTAAAATAGTTGTATTGTTACCTTTTGAATAGCCATCAAAGCGTATTTGAATTTATTTACTCTGTTTCGCTGATGGGTGGTCAAGGGAATTCAATAAGCGACTACCATTGTCCGGCAATCAATGGCTGGCCATAGTTTCGACCTGATCCCGTCCACCATCTGCATCAGTCCATCGCCCATCGGGCGTCCAATCATTGTCCATTGTCGAGTCATCCGCTGGCTGTCTGCTTAGTCAGCTCCATTTGCATATCTTTCACACCCCACCAAGCCGGATATCTTTATCGTACTGTATCGTGTCGATGATGATGACGATGATGCACCCGTGCTCCAAGATCACCCAAACTCCACCCAACGGCGTCGTCCATCCTCGCTGATTTAAGCAGATGATGAGTGAGCAGTGAGCAGTGAGCGGGTCCAACAAAAGATGTCCGGAGTACGTAATCTCCTGCACTGCAAAGCGGCATTACCGAGCAGAAATTAATCAGGAAATAAATTATTTATACTCATACTCGTACAATCTGGACTTTGTCTTGTGCTGCCAAAAACGTTAAAAAATGAGATTTCTGTTGGGTTGCCCGGCTGGTTGCTTTGTGACAGTGCAAAAAAAAAAAAAAAAAGAAAAACGAAAACTGAAATCCAATTTCCTTTATGGCTTAGTTATAAGCGATTATAATGGCCATTACATCTGACTTTGCTCAAAATGAGAGTGGGATATTTCCTTTGAAAATCGCACGAGAGAAAACTTTAATTTTAATGTCTTTCCCCTGCACTCACTCTTTATCGAACTCAATTCGGCACATGCATGTGTTTTTCTCCATTTTCATTTGCTTTTCCTTCAGTTTCCATTATACAACATTTTTGTTTTCTACTTGATTGCATTTTACTTTTGATTTTTCTGCATCGCTTTCCAGGCCTTGCATCGAAAAATCTCTTGGCGTGAAATTGTTTTTTTCGCTTAGATTTCGATGATCGATTGTTCAGTGCATTGGAAATGCATTTAACGAGCTCTTTTCATTTTCTTCCTTTTTTATTTTTGGCCATCTTTACTTGATTTCTTAAAACGATTTTAAAGAGTGTTTAGTTCTAATCTTTAATTCTCACTGCAAACTTCTCAATATCACAACTACCTCCTTTTACCCTTTTCCTGTATCGATTTAATACTAATCCAGGATGTTTTCCCAATTGCATTTTTTCCAGACTCTGTTCGCTGACAATAACACGTCTGTCCATCCTGACTCCGCTGCCCGGTGACACCACCTCCTTATCGCTCGCGGTGAAGATGCAGAGCTCCAAGAGGACGCTGCGCAGCCACGAGATTCCCATCAACGGCCTGGCCCTGACTTCATCCGCCTCCCTGCAGGGCAACTCGCCGATGTCGGTGGCCGGAGGAGTTGGAGGTGGTGGTGTTGGCACTCCGGGTAGTGTGGGCACTGGAGGCGGACTGGGCGTGGCTGTGCCCTTGACAGAAACCGAGCTGGACTTGCACTTCAGTCTGCAGTATCCGCACTTTATCAAGAGAGATGGCAATAGGTGGGTGTTGCATTACACAAAAAATATCCTTTGTATATTTTATATGCTCTCCTTGTCATCCGCAGACTGGTTATTTTACTGCAACGCCGCAAAAAATACAAATCACGCACCATTTTGGGCTATAAAACGCTGGCCGAGGGCATCATTCGCATGGACGCGGTGCTCCAGAAGTCGATGGACATGATCATCGAGCTCACCGCTTCCGGGAAGAATGGCAGACCTGGCACCGTGGTGGCCTGTCTGCGAGCAGAGCGCGTTTCTTCCATTCCAGTTGACCATGACAATAAGAACAACAACAGCGTCCTGCTGGCAGGTGAGTTTGACAAAATTCTGTGGATGTTTAAGTATCGCAGGAAACTGAATTCGGATGAGCAGATATTTTAAGTTCATTTGACTATGCAAACGATTCCAAAGTTCATACTATTCGATTTACTGTCGCATGACTAATGTCACATGCTTGATGGGCACATCCACACAGATGAGCATTCCCTTGAAACGGACTGAGCTAAAGAATTTATTGGTAAATTCATAAAACACGAATAAATGGACAAACGAGTCGCAGGCCCAGTCCAGATTAGAGATGTGCTAATGACGCAAACTGGGCAATTAATGACCCAAGTGGGGATGTGGAGGTGGCAGGAGATTGGAGCGCACCGACAGCTCCAGCACTCCATGACGGATGAGTGGCTGTCCTGAGATCAGATGATGCTCCCAATTTGAGCTGATGTTTATGGTAATTGCTTGTGAAACAATTCAAGGGGGACGAGGGCGAGATGGGCGTTGTAGGCGGAGTACTACGAGGTGCCCACGAGTGACGTCAGCGCACGCATTTCAGAATTTATGCCATGAATTTCCCCATGGCTGCGAATAGTAGGCCCCCACATGGCAACAACAGAAGCCTCATCCATGGCAATCTAATTGAAATTATTTTTCAGCTATTTCTGTTTGACAAGAGAATGGCGTGCGAACCGAAAAGAGCGAGCTCCGTCGAGAGGAAATTCAATTATGAAAATAGCGTTGAGCGAGTGGAAAACTCATTTACCATGCGGTTTCCCATCGGCAACATCTGGTGGCCCTACAAAAATAAATGAGGAAGGGGAAGGGGGAAGGGGAAGGCGACGGCGAAGGGAAGAAAAGGGTCTACAAGGAGTGGCCATTTGAGATGAGTTCCAAAAGGGCACCGAGTGCTCCTGTGAAAGTAGTTAAGCTGTTGAGCCCTTCTTCGGGTGGATGGCATGATGGTATAGGAGGGATTTGCAATGTTCTCACGTCACTCGGTCAGGGCCAAGGTAAAGGTAAAGGTCAAACCTCCAAGCTCACCTCTAACCAGGCCGGGCTGATGAAATATGTATGACATGCAAAATTGAATCTTTGCAACGTGATTTTCCGGTTCAAACTTTTGCAGCTTCTAATGGCAAACTAATCACTGACATGGGGATGCCAAACCAAAAGCATTACATAAATATTCCCTTTGAAAGGATATCATTAGTTTGTTAACTCTGTTTGTTTTCCATACTATATAGTGGAGTTAATTACTTGGCTAACAGCTTCTTCACTCACCCTTTAAACATGTAGACTCAAGTATTACGCTTTAAAAATCTAACTAGAATAGGATATAACCACTTTTGGTTTCACAGCCCTAACTTACTTTCCCTTCCAAACTGAGAACTGTAAATCAACTTTATTTGCCATTAATCATGTCACTGTTGTCACTGTTCATTTGGTGCTGCAGAGGATTGGCTGGGGAATCCCTACTCGTGGCCAGGGTACGATGAACGACTCGACTGGTGGCCATCAGAAGTTTGCTTTTCGCTGTCCACTTGGCACGGGGCCAAGGTTCGAGAATTTGGCTCCCGTGTGCGTTCAATCCGTTCATTTCGTTTGGCAGTGACAGTCAGACCCATATACACTGAGGGTCAGAACTTGAACCCGAGCTAAATGAACTTAGTTATGGCCAAAAGTGGGTAGGGGTGTGGGGTCAGGCACAGACAGCTCTGGGTCTCGCTTTCTAATTTGCAAAAATGGAATTCAAAAGCAGAACAGAGAGCATTGGGCAATGCGAGGAAAACCTTTTTGCCTCAACCTCAATTTGGTGTATTGATTTTCTCTTTATGCGGTCCGGCCTCCAAAAACGCTGCTGATGGCACTCGGTTCTTGTTTTTGGTAGCTGGCAGCGGTGGAAAAACGCCAAACATGTGCACTGGGCGAAAAGTAGTTTTAAAACGATTTGGTATTACACATTTTAAACCTTTAATTTCATAGGATATCTCCTTTATACCTTGATTCACTCAAGTAAATAAACCAATTTGCAACCATATTGCTGACAATATGGACCTAATGGTATATACATATATATTTTTTCGGTGTGGGTTGGGTGTGGGGCCTGATTGCCGCAGGGCTGTTCGCTGCTTGTTGAATATGCCCCGACCGGCGCACCTCGACCCGTTTCGCCCACCGACCAACACCCACCCACCCGCCTCGTCCAGTCAGACCCACCCACCCACTAGCAACCACTGGCAATCCCGCACCCGTTCGCATCCATGCCCGCAGGTGCCATGCCGAGCCAGGCACCATTACCAGTCGGACGCTCCTTCAGCGAGCAGCAAGAGTAGCGGAACTTGTTTTCTGGGTGGACTTTTGAGCGGGGTGTTGGCATGATGAATATTCCATGGCCATAACGGGCTTAAACTGTGGGCCTTCCAGTAAACCGAAAAACAAGAGCCCTATGTAAATGGGTAGCACAGTACCCTAGTTTACGAAAAATTCAGAGGATTGTAAGGAATATGTACTGAATATGTGTTCTGCCGGTTAAGTACTCATAAATGTTTTATGAGTGTTTTAATCGGAGTGTTTGGCTCATTAATTTTTCATGGCAATAACACTCGTGGTATCAACTATGAATAGAAATCGCTCCGTTTACCATTGTTTAACAATATTTAATCATTTCTAAAGTGTTTGTATTAAATGTGCTATATTTGCGTTTTTAATAACTTCTTGTTGGCTGGTCATCTTAATTTGCAGCCCTTGGATGTTTGCCTAATGATGTCCATATATAACTCGCAAGGCCGAAGGCAAATCAATCAAAAAACTTGTGATTTCTGGCCCCATCTGCGTGGCTATTCCCTTCGATTAAGGGCTTATAATTTATGTAGAGGATAATGCCACGCCCACATCCTGCTGAACCTCCGCGTCTTCATCGTATTCTCGTTCTTATGAAGCTCCTGTTGATGACAGCTCCGACAGCTTTTCTCTTTTTTCCCCCTGTGCTGTTGCCACAACGACAGGAATTAAGTCATTTGTCCTTGAGTGCCAGAGATAAACGCTGTGCAGAGAAGTGTCATGGCAAGAGGTGAGGGAATGGAATGGAATGGAATGGATTGGTATGGGTGATAGGGAGGCTGTATTGCGCCTCTAATGACCGTATAGCCACCCCTATATATATATATATACTATTTTACCGCCCGTTTACCCCACATCACACCAAAGTTACTGCTTTTTGCGCACCCTAACCATTGAGTGGTTAATGGCGAAATGCGTAAATTATGTCGAGAGTATCCACATTGTTCACTTCCACGCTGCTGCTGCTGCTGCTGTTGCTACTTTTCCCCTTTCTGGTTATCATCTTTTCAGCCTCCGACCTCCAAACCATCTACCTCCACCCACTTGGCCACCCCATTGGCTGTCAGCTAATGACAAGATTCGTGTGCTGGCCAAGGTCAAACCAATGTATTGCCTTTCTGTGCCAGTTTTGCTATTCCTCTTGGCTTGTTTACCCGGCACTTGATGCCTGGTTCAAGGGTGTATTGTGTTTTTGCAATAACACATTTATTATTTTAATATTTCAACTGACCTATCTTGAGTTTGGAAAATCTATTAAGGTCGTTGGTAATGTAGAACATTGTAAAAATGTAAGATATTATTTTATGGCAGCTGTAATGGTCTAAACATTGCTAATGGTTTGCTTGTATGTTATTTTATGGAAAATAATGTATAGTTAAGCTATCGAAACGAAGTAGCTAAAAGTCGGAAAATTAGGTTTCTCCGAGCTCCCGCATGGATATATGTAGAGAGCAGAGATACTAAATCAATGTCGCTCGTCGCTTTTCAATACGGTTTTCATTACTCATACGCAGCGTGGCACCAACAGAGCGTGGGATGAATGTGCGTTGTGGCGAGGTGGAAATGGGAATCCAAATGGGCTGAGGTGTTGGTGGCAAGGAATGAGTCTGAATGGTGGGGTTTTGCCCATGACACATCTTTCATAGCTTTTGGCAACACTTTGTCTGCCATTATGGTGTAGTATATGTATATCTCTCTCGCTCTCTTAGCCTTTGTTTGTTTGCTTTGCCTAGCTCCCATGTGGAAAACACTTTTCGTGGAAATTCCCTGGACCAAAGTGTGCTTGTGCTGAATGCGTTCGCCTTCCTGGAATCATAGACAAAGTCCCCAGACAGGGAAAAGGTCATTAAAGTGTTTAAGAATTGCATGCAATTATAAAGGAATAGATACTGAAAAGAATGGAAAACAGGAAAACAATGCCAGGGAGAGAAGTCATTAACTTGTCTGCGTAATTGCAACAACGAAGACAAACAAAATAATTGCCCTCAAGTAGGAAACTTACATATTTTCAGCTCTCTGTTCTCCTTTTTGTTTTCCTTTCTTTACTTTACAACCAACACGCTAAGGCGGCAAATAGAAGTGTGGGGCCGGGAATAATAGTCAATAAGCTGGTATGCAGCTTCTGCTTTGGCCCAATTAATCATCCACTGCCAGCAGTTTTTCCCAAGCACTCTATCCCCGCCTCATTCTTCGTTTACCTTGCTGTGCCCGCTTTTTAATCATTCTTACGTACTTATCACTTAACGGCTTTGAGGCTGTCAAAAGTTACACTTAACCGGAGTTTGCTCCGCACCCACACAAACAGACGCACACACACACAGTGCCGGATGGGAAGCTATAGCTCATCCACTAGCACCGCCTAGCACGCGATAGATACCCAGATAGGAGCCACCCGGAGATGTAGCACCCACTGACACCCACTTTCCCTCCCACTCTCACGATTCTCGCGCAGACAACCGGCTACAGAAACCGGCCGGTGAATAGCTTTGGCTAAATGATAACGACAGCACAACATGCGAGAAAATAAACAAACAAGTCTAGTGGCGGGGTTATGGTGAAGAAGATCGAGTATTTAATACCCCTTAATTTTCCAATGCTAATAAACGCAATAAAATTGCATCGGAGACTCAGGTAAATGCATACCATTCTAGGATAGTTTGATTACAAAACCTTACTCCACCTTTTTGATAATATCCATAGCGAATGGTATATCGTTAGAAAAGGTTTCATACATACAAACATATATGGGCTTGGCTAATAAAACTGATTTAATTTTAAAAACAAGAGTTTTGAGCTCATATTATCGGTTAGCAAGAAATAACATATATACATATATCAAATTTAAGTGTACGAGTTTATACATACATATGAATACCCTTAGATTTACGCAGTGATGGGTATAAAAACAGATGAGAATCGTAATTGAAATGGACTGAAAACGGGAGTGGAAGTGGTAGCCAGTTTTCGAAAATGAAGTGGCAACGGTATGGGAATGGGAATCGGAGTGCAACAAGTGACATCAGAAGTCGATGGCACAAATCTTATCGCAAACAATGTAATTGTCCGATATGTGTGAAAAGCTCTATATATATGCTTTATAAACCAGTTGTTCACACGATCCAAAAACATGCTCTATAATTCTAGATCAACAGGAACGGCATGTGTAAATCGAGGAGTTTCAAGCTCCAGATACCCTTTAAACTCAATTTATGGAATTTATGCCTCGTTTTCGAGTTCCTCAATACAAACTTGTATATATTTCCATTAAAATTAAATTATACACCATATCTTTAGAGTACCTATATGTATGCCGTATGCATTCGGATATATAATCAATGAGCTGATTGAGTGGGTGGCATCGCGCTGCCCCTTTATTAGACCCATTTGGGAGGTACCTCACCCCTTTTTATATCCACTTAACACCCACTTCCTACCTAAACTTTAAGTTCAATTGCCCGAGTCGGGCCGTAAAAATAGCTTTAATGAGCATTTCCCATGCAGTGAGCTTTTGACACTTGTTTAGTAATATCGAACAGTGACCCATACATACATATATGTATATCTAAGTCCACGTGTGTCGGCGTGTGTGTGTTCAGATATAATGGAATATATATCGAGGCGCACGTCCGTTTGCCCCCCAATTGCTCATATTGATTTGAGTAATTTCTCTCGGTGCGCGAGTAGCTCATCTCTCTTTGCTCGCAGGTGTTGCTTTTGTTGTAGCCGCCGCTCTCTCCCACTCTTATCCTACCAGTGCTGGCTGAATATCAGTGTAAAATAGCTAGACTGTAAGGGTACCTATTGTTTGTTTGTAAAATTCTTCAAATACCATTCGATATACAATATAATCTATATTCGAAAACAACAAAGTTACTTTTGAGGGCGTGTATTAGGTATATGATTGGTTATAGGTTTTCATCGGTGGCTCCTATGTAGCAGTACAGCCATCTATATTTAGCCAGAAACAAGCCAAGTGGGCAGAACTGCACCCCACTCTTTCGCTCCCACTGGCCCCACTCTGCCGCGGTCTCTCTCTTTCACACATCGCAAGTGCACAAAACGTGCGGAGCTGCGAGCAATTCATTCATTTCACTGACAAACGCTCGACGGTTCACACACTCGGCACTCGAGGAGGAGAAAGAGGCGGCGAAAGAAAGCGAAATAATAACAACAATAATACGGCAGATGAACAGATAAATCGGGTGTAGTTGAAACCTAAAGCCAAAACAACAGCAACCGTTAAAAAAGACAGTCAACCGTGCTATCTGTGATTTATTTACGAAAAAAAAAAAAAAAAAAAACTTGCTGAAATCTTAAAATTGATGAGAAACGCACTTAACTGTGAAAAGGTGATTAAAAAAAATGTTTAAATAAATAATACATTTGTTGAAATGAAAACAAATATATATAAATATTTGGTTTACAACTGTTTAAATACCATGAACTCGAATTGTTTTCGAAAAATATAAGTGTATGAATACATCCATATAAATAAGACGAAAGTGTGTTTGTTCATAATTAAAATCCAAATAGATTTCTTAACGGTTCATAAACTGAAACGCAAAAGCCAGCTGCCGCTGAGCGTTTATCTTAGTTTTATCCAGCGATACGAGTTTACCAGCTAACCATTACTTATCCAAAAAATATATATATGTACATATATGTTAATCTTGCTCCGCAGATCGCGTTGCTGAGTACTCCGACGAGGACGAGGAGGCCGAGTTCAGTTCGGGCGAATTCAACGACGAGGCCAACGAACTGGGTCTGATCCGGGGCTACGATCCCAAGGATCCGAGGGACTACAACCATCCGGCCAAGCATGATATGCGCAAGTATCGCAACAAGCTGCAGCGCTCCGGAATCGAGGACTGCGCCTTAGTGGGTCACCATCCCGGCAGCATTCAGCACCATCATCCCGGCGTGGTCGTCGATAGCGATAGCGAGTTCGAGATGAAGGACAAGAGTTCGTCACGGGCCAAGTTTAGCCGGGTGAGTCAATTGAATCACATCGAATCATATCGTGTAATCCCGCCCAGCTGTTCCGCGTGGCACCCAAAAAAAAAAAAAAAAAAGAACAAAAAAAAAACACAAAAATTGTCTCTTACCCAAAAGTATTTTCATTACCGCTCGATATAATTGCGTGGCAACAAGTCAGCAGGCGGCGGAGGTCTTCTATTTGGGGGGCTCTAAAATTCATTATGCAAAGTGAATAAATATCACTTAGTGGCTATCTATATAGATTACAAGCACACATTCGCACATACAGCAAATGAAAAGGGGCAGAACCCATTCACTAAAAAACTAGAAACGCAAAAACAGAAACGTTCTTCTTTTTTTAAACCTTTTAATCAGATGGTAAAGAATGTGAAGTAGATAAAATGGTATGGCATGATTTAAATATTCACTAAACAAAACCATGTAAATAAAGATTTGGATTATCGAATATTTGCATAGATTCTGTCAGATATCTCTTAGGATTAACTTGTTCTAATTTCTTCTTCCCATGCCTATTCAGGAATTTCCCAGAAATTAGCATAAGCTAATCTATAAGGCATTTCCATATTATTCACATTTAGCCCATTCTAGTCATCGAAACTGTGCTTAGCCTTGTCTAACATTGTTAGTACCTTGTTGCTACCTCCTCATTCTTGCTAAGGCATTTGCCAATTGCGAAATATTGTCAGTTCCTTGCTGCTAACCCAGATCCGCAGGCACAGATACAAGATACAAAAAGCCGACCCAAAACAAAGACCCACTACCACCAACCCGGCGGCCAAATCAAATGAAATATGTATCAAATATGTATCCCCATAGTATAGAAGAAAAAGAGTGCATATACATACATTTGCACAGATACTTAAGTTCGGGGAAAAGCATGCCCCAAACGGGGTGGCCAAGAATTTCTGTGGCAAATAGTTGACAATTGTTGGGGCGGCGGCCTTGGCGTGTCGCTCACTCGACTCAATTTGCTTAGATTCGCCCGGTGGCATACTTTCGAATCTATGGCTATATCTCAGGGCTATATATCGGGGTCGTGGATTTCCGCATAAGAATATATCCAAGTTGGACTAGATATAAAGGGGGATTTGTACTACGAAAAAGGATTATTAAATGGGATTATTTTCCCCACTTTCTTTTCAAAGCGAACAGCATATTTAGAAATTCCATGCTTTATTTATGCCTTTTTCCCCTTAAAAGCATTCGTACTAATCACAACAAAGACAATTTTCTTAAGCTGCCGCTTAAATATTTAAACAGCGTTTGGCTTTGACTCACTCGGCTCAGCCGTTTGGGCCAATTATGGACTTTTGCCTCGTCCTGGTGCCCGCCCATTGCCTCCCTGCGCCCCTTTTTATCTACGCACCTGGCCAACATCCGTAGCACAGGTGTAAAATTAGCCTGCGGCTTTTATTGTCATGGCTTCTGCTGTTTATTTTTTTTTTGTTGTGGCTGGCTTTTTATCGCAGGATCATTTTGAATGGCTGGCGTAGACAAAAAGTCGACTAATGACAGGCCGTAGCACAAAAAAAAAACCTAAAAAATAAAACAAACAAACAAAAAGAAACCGATGAGCGCTGGGCAATTAAAAAAGAACGATGCATAAATTTTAACAGCTCCCCACAAGTCGTCAACGCTGTCGCAGTCCTTGAGATTTCGTTTAATGACCCATAAGCAACTCTAGATTGATCCAGCGGCAATTAAGGGGTATTAATGAGGAAAGGCAAGAGCAGGGAAAACAATATTTTCAACTTAATATAAAGATCTTGTTTCCTTATGATCAAGATCTTGTAGCTTCTAGTGGACAACTACTGGTGCAGTTTAATATTTTTAGCCCTTTCCCTTAATAGTTACAAAATTGAAGCAATAAAAGCAAATATTAATAATAATTTTTATGGTCTTTCCTCCTTTTAGACGATCTCGCTGCAGCAGCGAAATTTCAAGCAAAAGATCGTGGCACTTTTGAAGCGGTTCAAGGTGAGCGAGGAGCTGGAGGGAGAGTCCGGTCATCGAGGCACGGCGGCGCTGCGCGGAGAACGCGACCTGGATGCGCTCTTCCAGGAGCTGGAGTCGCTGTCCTGTTGCGAGGGCGACGACTCCGGACCGGACATGGACAGCATATCGGTGGGCTCCACGCCGAAGCCATCGCTGCGTCCCTTTTTCACCAACTCGCGGATTATGTTGCACGACAACATCACCGGAAACGGCGGAGATCTGAGCCAATTGGTGGGCGGTGGCCTTGGACCCGGAACCGGAACAGCTGGTGAGTACGGGGCGGATATATTTTAAATGCGGGCGGATTTGATTTTGCATTTTTATTGATGTGCTTATTAACTGGAGTTTGACTAAACGACTTTTGTTCTATCAATTTTGTTTGGCTTTCTAATGCGTTGCGTTGCGTTAAGTTTGTGGGCGTTGCGTTGCGTTTTCATTACGTTACTATTTAGCCTAATACAGATACACACTAAATTTCGACTTAAATTCAAGCTTAATAAATTATAATAATATTTCTAGTGTTGATAATTTTATATAATTGCTTTTAAAATAAACTCAAGTGAGTAGAAATAATATACATACACATATTTGGGAATTTTCCGGAAATGTGTAAAATTTATTATGTAACTCTGTTTTCAACAGCCGGTTTTATTTTTGTAAAATTTTGTTGGTGCTGTCTGTCTGCTGCTCTGCGATTTTCCATTGTCAACAGTTTAGGTCAAGGTTAAAAAACACGAAAAATAAAGAAAACTTGCGGACAGGAATGTCACATACACACCGAAACGCACACAGACACACAGTTGAAAAAGGACAAATTGTTTTTCCTGGAAAATGGAGGACACAGACAGTTAATTGTTTTGTCGACCATTACTGTCACCACCGCCCACCGAGCAAAAGTAGGCGCGGCGTTGCACATTTTCCGGGAAAAACAAAAGCTCGCAACCTATGACTTTTTTCGTAGCTTTGCTGAATTAACTTTCAATTGTGTTCAATATAGATGTAAGTCGAGCATTTATGATCCAAGTGCTTAGCTTAACTGTACTACTTAAGTATTATATACTTGAACAACAACTCCAAACAAACAACAAACAAACATAAGATACATTTTGCATGGCTTGAACAAATCTCTCTTGCAGGCAACTCTGAGCGCCGATCATCGGATAAGAGCGACCAATTGACCAATTCATCTTACAATCTTGAAAATAACAAAAACCAAAAATGCATTCATTTAACAAACAATAACAATTCGGCAACAACACCAGGTCTGTGTACATTACAGCAAAATCTAAAAAATAAAAACAAAAAACAGAAAAGAATACCCCCCAATCAAAATTATAGAAATATTACACACAATCACCCACCTAAAAAATGGGACCACAAAACGTTTTGTGTGTATCCTATGGACAATGAATATGTATAGCATACTGCAATCCGTGTCCAGTTTGTATATAAATAACGCCCACCCAATCAGATACATTTTCCATCCAGAAAATCTTTGCTATTTTCTTGTTTTTAAGGGTTAACGCCATCCTGGAGATATTAAAAGTTACTGTATTACTAAGCTATTCATTATTTCTCTGGCATTCTCATAGATACAAAATTTCGTGAGATTGTGCCCTTTTTTCGGATTTTCCCAATCTATGAATCGAAAAAACGAAACGAAATGAAGCCTTGTGCTGTGTTTTCTTAACAAAAAACAGGAATATATAATGCGCAGTTTATAGAATAGGATTACAGGTTTTTAATATTTAAAGGAGGCGTTCACCCAAATTCCTTGCCTTGCTCCACACTCACGCACAGCCCACACACGCATACAGCTACACAGTCATACACACACTGCCACAAGTACACTGGATATGTAAATGTATGCCTTGCTCGTATCCTAGTTGTTGTTGCACCATACGGCTCTGCACCTTTGCATGCTCGAAATTGGAGTGGGATTAGGGGGAATTTTTTGATTTGTGCGTCAAATCCATTGATCGTTTGTTTTCAGTATACATAGTTGAGGTGCATGTTTGTGGGGTCTTAAAATAAAACTCCCCGGCCCTTTTTGCAATCTAACCAACCCCCCCCAAAAAAAAAACGGAGTCCACGTCCTCAACATGTGTGAGATTGTGTGTAAGTCTGTGGCATGACAATTGAACCTTCGACGCACTTGAAGCGGTTTTCCAATTAGCCCCGACATAGACGTCAGACCCTTGAAAACAACACCCTTAATCACGGCAATATGCCGCCAGTATAGCCCCTACCACGTGTTAAAGTCTTGTACTTGTTTGCTCCCTCCGGTTTTTCCCCTTTCACCCACCCCCTCTCATTTCTTTCACTTTCATTTTATTTACGTGTCGTGCGTTTTTTGATTAATCGTCGCATGGCTTTGAAAATTCAAGCACGACGAGCCGGGAAATTTGTGCCTCACAGAAATATGGCTACTTTGCCCCACCTTTAGCCCACCTCCCCATTCATGGTCATAAAATAAAGAAAGCTTTAATTATATTTTCGGTCCGTTCTTTTTATTATTTATTTACACGGCGCTCCTTGGACTGGGTAACTCTTCGCAGGGGCGTTCTATTTCGGGACCTACTATTTGTGGCCGCCATTCTGTCTCACGATTCTGTTTTTACTCGTCTTGTTTGGTCTCCGCATGTCTTGTGCCCCCAGTTTCACACACACCGTCACTCACTAGACCCCTTCCTCCAACCGGGTCATCCTAATGGCCGTGTCTTTGGAAAAATGAGAGGAAGCCTTAAAAGAGCACTTAATGTTTGAATAAGAATAGAAATGGGCTTTCGTCTATATCAGTTTTCCACAGCCATTACCATTATGATAGCTCCTGCGTTAGATTAATCCAAATACCCAAACACATGGTCTAAACCATTTCCTCATCTCTTTTGTGCTCGCCACAGATCGCGGGGGTAATGACAGTTCCGGCAATGAGGGCAACGCTGGCTATACGGATGGCCAGAACTCTGATCCGCAAAATAGTCCGCCCAGGGACAAGGACTACCTGCGCCTGCAGCAGATGCAGCAGCAGCAGTTGACCCCAGTGAGCTCTGTGGCTGCCAGCATGGGTAGCGGGAGCGTGATAACGCCCGCTCAGACGGAGAAGCGGTCACGATTGTTCCGAACTTCCAGCAATACTCCGGCAAATGCAGGAAGCGGTGGCAACAGTGTCAGTGCCATTAGCGCATCGGGAGGCGGCAAGAGGAAGCACACCCTGAGCCTGAGTGCCGAGCCGAGATCCGTGCTAGAGGCTTGCCTGTCGCCCACCAATGTGGAGCCACGCAAGCTGCTGCTCGACCAGCTGAGTCGCGTGTTCGCCGGCGAGGACAGCGCCATTCCGGAGGTGGTGACCATCATTAGCCCGCCGGAGGCGTTGGGCGGCAGTGCGCTGCTGGCCAAACTGGTCACGCTCTTTGCCAACTCCTTCAAGCCGGCCTTCGTGCCGCAAAACACTGCCGAGGTCAAGGCGGTGCTGCAGGCGCTCATGGCCAAGATCCAGAAGTAGTATGTGTTTGCTTTCTATCATCAAATATGCAATGTTAATGCATTTTCTCGCCCACGTTTAGTTGCAACTCCAACGCCAAGCCACCGCACACGGTGAAGGTGCTGCTGATTGGTGGAGATTGGCTGCAGGGAGCCACTCTGCGACACTACGTCGAACTGATGGGAGTGCGCCCTCCAGATTGGCTGAATCACTTGCGCTTCTACCTGGTCCCCGTCGGCGGCAGTTGCGGCAGTGTTGCCCGCCATCTCAGCCAGATGGATCAGGCATACGCGGTGATGTTTGGTTCGGACAACTGGACGCAGCTGTGCGAACGGGCGGCAGCCACAGCGGCAGCGGTCAGTGCGGTGACCACAGTGAATGCCACCGCGCTGACAACCAACCTCGCGGATGCGGCAGGTGTTGCCAAGTCCGACATCGCAGAATTGGTGCAGCGTATTCAGCGCTACCTACTGGCGGCAGGTCCCTGCACGCAGATACCCATTGCCGAAGCTATGGTTAACTACAAGGACGAGGACTCCTGCCAGATATTTGTGCCGTTTGTTAGTGTTAGTATATTGCCGAGGAAAATGATTTCATAAGCCATAACACACTAATCACTATTGTTCCCAATATACAGGATGTTCGCATTGGGTATCTGGACGCCCAGGCCTCGCTGGATCTTGAAGAAAATGCAGCTGGCTCCAACGCGGTGGGCAGTGGACTGGGTTCTGGATCCGCCTCAAGCTCAGCCATCCCCATAGGCAGCCAGAGCTCGCCGAATGTGCACGGCGTAGTGTCTGGCTCGCCGCCCCAGCAGCAGAGCTTGGGACGCATCTCACCGCCTCTGCAAACGCCACCGTCATCCGCATCCTCTCATCGGGAGCGAAATACCAGTGAATCGCTTAGTACGCCGTCGTCGGTGCAGCAGCAGTCTTTCAGTGGAGCTCTTGCGGCGGCCGAAGCAGTGGAACTGCAAGTTGACTATTGGCCCCTGGTGAGGCCGGGCGAAGGTCATGCCAAGGAGTCTAAGGGTGGCTTGTCCAAGGGCAGCGACGCTGGCGGCAAGAATAGCATTAAGAGTACGTTTAGGAACCTGCAGGTGTGGCGTCTGCCACAGCATGCACAGCAATTGGGTGATATGTTCAATGGACTGACTGTTAGTTTCGCCACCAAGGAAAAGAAGCAGAAGCAAAGTGAGTCCTTCCTACTTCGTGTTCAATAGATTATCCTAACCCACTGTCCTATCCATTCAGTTATGCGCTTGGGCAAAAAGAAGGATAAGGAGCGTGATCTCGAGAAGGAGCAATGTGTGGAGGGCGTCGCCCGTTTGATTTGCTCACCGAAACAATCGCATCCAGTGCCACTGCGAGGTAAGAATGTCTATCTTGCAATCCGTGAAGTGTTCGACTAATTTTCCCTTAATATTGGCAGTGTACATTGATGGCACCGAGTGGACGGGAGTCAAGTTCTTCCAAGTATCGTCGCAATGGCAAACGCACGTCAAGAACTTTCCGATTGCGCTCATCGGCTGCACTCCCATGTCCTGTGCTGAATTATCCTAGTCATTTTAAACCCCGACCTAACACGGGACACTCCCAACTCCCATAAACAACACAGATATACGGACACAAAAACTGAAATGTGCTCGGAGCAAGGGAGCCAGTCACTTGCGCGGCAATAAATATTATACAACTGAAAAGAATGATAATTTATTTATAACTAGTATTTGTAAATTTTTAGTTAATAAACCGTTAGCCTGTAACGTTCATTTAAGTTCAGTTCATTTTCGCACGCAACTTGTGAATTTATCAGAGATACTTTCGACCCGCAACCAGACACATACAGACAAACAGACACTAACTAGTTTAATGGTATGCTCAAAGTAATTATAAACTCGTCAGAGATGAACAACGCGTATCAAAATATCCTGTACAAGAAGTTCTAGAACTAAAACCAAACTTTGTAGTTGCCGTTTCAAAAATTTCTATGGACACGTTGCTCTTGCCTGTTGGCATGTACTAGCATATATAATAAAATATATATATATTCTTTAACCGACAGTTTCCAAGCAATCGGGAGCATTAGGCCCCATGATCTCAAAATCGCCGCTCCCGTTTGGCCAACTATCAAATGAACCTAAAAGTACAGCAGCATACTAAATCTACTTGACAAAAATTTGACATTATACCCAAGCCCGTCGTCTATGTACTACCTAAATCAGAAAAATATCTGTGTGTGAAATTATATACAAAACATACTATATATAGTTACCTATCTTATCTACCATATATACAAAACCATGTGTACTACTCTTATTGTTGTGATTTTTGAAATTTCAAGGCAGCCCAGTCTTATTAGCGGATGTTGGAAAAGCGTAAATTTATACTTGTATACATAAATTTATACACAGCTGGCTCTAAACCAAATGAAAGTTCGATATATCATTATTGTATATTATATTCTATTCCCCCTAAAATCGCATTCGTGTCCCCGTAGTAGTTGCGAACCGATTAAATACGAAAACTCTGCGTGTTTCTCTCCCCGTTTGAACTGAATGATGGAAAGGAGTTCGAGGTGCGTTGATTGCGTTGCGAAGTGAAATATTGTAAGGCGTGTAATTTATAACTGTACTATTAAATATATTAAAGTTAACTACGTAATTAAAAAAGGTTTTTTTTATTGAAAATATTTCGATGCACATATATTTAGGACCAGCGAACATGAATCACCTGCTTTGGCAGCCCGTTGACAAGAATGCAGCGCTCGTTGAGGCCCAGAGATCCACCGATTCCACCCGGTGGCAGCAGAAACTCATCATCTGGGTAGCCCTTGGGTTGGGCAAACTCTTTTAAATTTTCGTTGCTTTGGCTGAGCGTGTCCAGTGGCCAAACGGCTAGGTTACGAGATTTACCATGACGAGCCAGGACATAAAACTGCGGAAGGGCTTATACATTAATATTGGTCTTAATATGCCTAGCTTTTTCCACTCACCCGGTCCTGCGTGTCCACCAGATAACCTACAATCAAAGCCCAATGGGCTCGGTGTCCATTTTTAACGCATGGCGCATGGTTTACATCGGCATCGTAGCTTTTGAAATTACAATTGATTAAGGACAACCCATAGAAAAGATTTTTATATATTTATATAGTAAGCAAAAATTAAACAAGACATTATTTTTTTTAAAAGACATTTATAAACCTATTTAGATATAGCTTGTATAAATGCAGGTAATTGATTTAAAGCTAAACAAGACCCGCTAGCCCACCCGCATGGGTGGCGAAACCAGGATGACTCCATCGCCTCTAACGAATAGCATGGGAATAGTGCGCTTGGCGGTCTTGTACACCTCCTCATAGGTCTCCTCGTCGATCTCCACAGTGGTCACCGTCTCCTCCGCATCGCCGAGCACCATGTTCAAATGCTGATCAAAGGCCTAGATAAAGGTGTATATTGAAAGATTGCTGGGCAACAGTAAAAAGAGGCATCAACTCACGTGAAGACGTCCTCGCAGTTCCCGCTCGTTGCGCATCTTTACGTACACCTTCTCATCTAAACTCAATCGGATGAGATCCAAAGGCTCCTTTACCGGCAAAATCACCTGACTGAGCTGCAAGTACGGAATATAGAGAATATCCTTTTCGCTTTTATTCTTACACATACCTGCTCTGTTTCGTCGGCCATTTAATAAAAGTATTTGCACTTCTCGTTTACTTACTGACTGAAAATTGTATATTATTTTGCGAAACACAAAACGCTGTTTATAAGTTGCACCACTGAACTACCGCGAGTTTTACAACACTGCCAGACAACAGTGTGCTGTTCACCGTTTACAAGTGCTGTTAGGCGCCAACGGCTTTAAATGCAGGGGAATACCAAACTCAACCCGGGTTTAAATGGCAATATTTTTGAAAAAGGATACGGCACTAGTAGGCAGCCTCCGGCCTTTAAAAGTTCCTTGACTTTTTTGCAGTCCAAAGGACCTACATGCAACTGACACGCAGCAGGTCCTGGCATATGCTTCCGGGTCAGTTCAAACAAATACTGAGCACTAAATAGTTCACCATTAAGGGTATACTCCTGGTCGATTGCATCCTTGAGGAGATCATCTGCCGTGGGACTGCCACCAAGCAACATGCTGAGGGCCACTAAGCCACAAGTAGGTCCCACCTTCGGTGCACATACATATGTTATCGAATAACAAACTGAGAAATCTTTATTGTTTTCTAACTCACCTGCACTATGCTGTTTACGGAGTAGTATTGACAGTGTTTCGGTGGTGTATATTGGCAGACGCGACTTAAATAGCATCCTTTCTGCACCTCAGGATACTCACATGCCCAAGTGCACTCATCGGTGGTTATATTGTCCCCAACTGGACGTTCCTTTGTGGTAGCAGGTGTGCTAGGAGTGACTATCATGGGTGGTGGGGGAGGAGGTGGTGCCACACTTGAAATATTCGACATGGTATTTAGTTAAATAAATAGACTAAGCGAGTTAACAGACAATAGCCACAGCTGTTTTCGCAGACAAATATTAACAGGGCTGAGTTATCGATAAGCGATATTCTGTGTTCACCTGGTTGCATCTGTTCTACAGTGGGCACAAAGTAAATTAAGCCCACATAAAAATATCAAAATAAGCTTATTTGACTTTTATTGTAAATTGTTCAAGTTTATTCTTTAAATTAAACCAAAGAGCATGAGAATTCATAAAATGAATCTTTGGAAAAAAATAAATTCGAAATATACACAATTTACATATATGTATTACCAAAAACAAGGAGCAATTTTACATGGAATACTATTCATAGTTATAGGATATATCGAGTAACGTTATAACTAAACCAAATTCACGCTCGAATGTTATGCATAAAGAAGTTTTGTGGAGCTCAGCCAATTACAATAGAGTAGCCAATTCGATGGTGCAGGAAATTATGTCTGTAAATTACATTTAAAAAGTTATTCTTTTATTAAATTTACAATCACAAGATTTTTTGTTTGTTTAGAAGATACTCTGATGTTGTATTCTCAATGTTGCTGTTCTGTTGCAAAAGCCAGCAGCGGTTGCGTGCAAAATTTGACTAATACAATGGCAAAAATAGTACTAGGGAGATAGGCGGGCGGTCGGTCAGAAACATGAATTATTAAATACGAGTACACAGAGCATACTTATTCATTGAACGGTTACTTAGGTCGTAGGAAAGTGGGTATACTGGTTAAGCCTTTGCCAGAGGCTCGTTAAGACTCAGCTGATGTTGATCTGAATCTGAACTTTGCATCCTATCAGTTAATTAATTACTATGCTGTTTTGCTGAAATTGTTTTACTTAATCATATAACACCTTCCTCTATCGTCCTTTGTGTTGCTTGCTTCTCATGTTCATTATTATGTTGGAAATATTATTTAATAATATAGATTGTGTAATTATCCATTTTGCGTTGTTGTTACATTAGCACTGACAGTTGTCAGGATTGCCAGGACGATTGTTTTGCGAGCCCAAGGTAATCTGATCGGGGAAATCGTTGATAACTTCAGCCTGTGTGAAAGTACAAAGTTCGATTTAGTATGGAAAACAATATTTAAATAGGATTTCTTACCTCCGCCTCCAACTCTAACGCATTCTTGGCTATAACTTGAAACGCCATCTCCACGTTGATGCCCTCCTTGGCGGACGTTTCGTAGTAGGGTATATCGTTCTTAGATTGGCACCATTGCTGCGCTCGACGCGTGGACACCTGGCGGTTGTCCAAATCCACCTTATTGCCCAACACAACGAAGGGGAAGTGATCGGGATCCCGTGGACTGGCCTGTATGAGGAACTCGTCGCGCCAGGAGTCGAGATTCTTGAACGAGTTGGGCGCCGTCACATCGTAGACAAGCACGCAGCAGTCGGCTCCGCGGTAAAACGCCACTCCAAGCGACTGGAAGCGTTCCTGACCAGCAGTGTCCCAGATCTGTTATTGAAATTTTGCGAGTTATGTCACTGAAATAGGATTACTGGAAGTTCATAGTGCTTACCTGCATTGTGACCACTCGGTCGTTGACCACCACCTCTTTCGTGCAGAAATCAGCTCCGATCGTGGCTTTGTATTGGTTGGAGAAGCGTTTGTTTACATACTGATTCATCAGAGAGGTCTTGCCCACACTGCTGTCGCCCAGAATGATGACTTTCAGTAGGGATTTCTTACGTCCGGACATTTCGATGCAGTTTGTGGCGTTGGCTTACTCGGGGTTATTTCTTTTGGTATTTGGTGCTGAAAACCACAGAATATTATTGATTGTGTGTTAAAAATACCATTGCGGTTTCCTCTAATTCGATTAGGAAGTGTAGGGGTGTGATGGTTTCTTTCCTAAGATAAATGAAAGTGAACTGCGCAAACCTCTAGAGTCTAAACTACATGCCAATGAAAGCCGTAATCTCTGCCAGGACCTGACTGCCTAAGTGCTCGAAGTGCAAGCCATTCGCAGCTGTAAAATGTTTGTAATGACGAGCAGTTGTGCTACGCCGTGCTGGGTGATAAACAAATCGGGTGAGTCACTCTGAGCAATCCGCAGTGTGTGATCGCTGGACTGTGTGAACAGGCGGTCAGTAGGGGAGGGAGGTGCCCGCATCGAGGCGATAAAGCGTGATCACTATTGGCGCAGCGGAGAAAGTGCGCTGAGTACAGACAAAGACGAGGTCGAGCTAATAAAGCGGGTCTGGAATACCAGGAAAAGTGCCTGGGAAAACGCCCATTTCCTCAAAGTCCTCGATGGCAGGGGGAGTCACTATGGTGCAATCGAAAATAGTGCGAAAGTGGACTCTCCAAAGGGAGATAAACTCCCCGCCCCCCTTTTTTAGACCATGAACAACTTGTTTTTGTGCTCCACCATTACAACTACGCCACTAATTGCGTCGGTGTGCGTGGGTCTTTGTTGTGTACGTTTTTCGAGTGTGCGTGTGTATGTTTGATGTGGGGCTCCACTGGCATTTTCCATGCACTTTTCGCCTGCTGCGTAACACTCTTTTTAACGCTTTGCTTTTGCTATTCGCCTAATTCCTTTTGTAGTGGCACTCACTTTGAACACTGGTGAACACTCCAAGAGCTGTTTCTTTGTGGGGCGCTTCGGTTTTACTAAAAAATATTCAATTAATTACGCAGTGAATTTTGTTGTTGTCTCGCTAGGAGAATCGCTCTCATCTCTACTGGTCAGTACTGGTTATCGATAGTGCAGTCGTGTTACAGCTATCGGTAGAAGTTGACTATCTTTAGGCTGTCGTTAGCCAACACTTTTTTGTGGCCAATTAACGAATTGTATCCTATTTTTGTTGAAATTATCACTGAAAAATATTGAACAGCCAGGAAAAACCAAAAGCTGCTAAACGGTGGTCACCTGGGCTTACATAGGAGGCTATAATCGAAATGGCCACGCTTCCGCCGCGTAAGAGTCAGACCCCTACGAGGATCTGCATCTCTAAGCAGCATCTGACGCCGCTCCAAACATTGCTCCAAATGGGGTTTCCCAGGCATAGAGCGTGAGTTTTCTATGCATAGCGTATTGGCAGTCACCAGCTGCTCTAGGTTCCATCCAAGATATAGTGGCTATGCGTGCGAGTGACCCACTATGTTGATTTGTTTCATAGAATCAGAGTATTGATTTTTTTGCTTACCCCTACACAGGGAGAAAGCTTTGGCTTCAACTGGTAATCGTGGTGTCCAGATTGCCTCGGATTGGTTGCTGGCACATGTCAACGATGGCACCCTGGACGAGTGCGCCCCCAGGGAATATATTATATATGCTTGTCCCACGGGTCCGTTTCTGCAGCAGCTGGAGGAGTTCTGGGCCAAGTCGCGCCAAATGTGCGGTTGGAATGGAGCACACAACTACGTGCCTCACATAACCCTGGTTTCGTTTTTTAAAGTGAGCTTAAGTTGGATTATCCAGACTTTATTTATTCACCTAATCGAAATTACAGGCCCCCGATGAGTGCTCGCTGCAGCTGTCCAAGGCGCTCAAACAGGTGGTGGACATGACGGGCGCCTTGTTGGATCGCCCCCTTAAACTGGAGCCCTACATGAGTCAAAACTTCATGGGTTTTTTCGTGGCCGAGGAGGATGCCAACTATCTGAAACGACTGGCCCTGCAGTACGTGAAGGAGGTGTCCAACTCAAGTACGAATTATCCTTCTGTTGGTTGCACTCTCTTTGGGTTGTTTTGGTTTACCTTTCTCACGTTCTGTTCGATTCGGTTGATGGTTTTCCATTTTTCGGAGTGGCTTACACGGTTATGTTGTTCTCCTCTCTTCCTGCACACTTCTGGATAATCTGGGATATGCTGCACAGTCATTAGCGATACCTATGAGCAGTTGGACGCCATTGTGGCCTGCTTTCCCTGGTGCGGTGCTGTCTCCTCGGGCACCCGCTGCATTCCGCGCAGCAGTCGATGTAAGCCATTAGCTAGAGCCATTAGTTTGCATAAAATCGTTTTTGATTCACCCAAAAGTACACTTTCTTATCACTCTATGCATGCTTTAGTTGCACTGGTAGATAAGTTACTAATCTAATCGCCCTTTTGGCGAAATTCAACATGACGCTGCTAATTGTAGTTAATTAGTAGTAACTGTAGATAGCAAGGTGATCGATGTTTTTGGTAGCTACATAGTTAATTTGTTTATACCCCGTTTCATTTGTTTGAAAAATATTTCAGTTTATTATTAAAACCGATTAGTGTCACTATATATACAAAAAATCTTTGATTATTAGAAGACCAGAACTGTAGTTGATAAGCCCGTGACGTTTGGTTTTGCCCAAAGATAACTTTAAGTGACTATAATTCCTTATCGAAAAACATCGATTCACCGTGTTAGATACGAAAGCATATAACCAGCACCGCCTTCATTTCCATTCAGTAATCGTTTGTTCCGCCTAGCGAAAGGCTACTAATAGCTTCTAACTACCTGTAGCCATCTCACTCGAGCCACACGTTAAGAGCCTGCACCTGACGCTTGCCTACCAGTTCCCGCAGGCACAGTTTAATGCACTGAAAGCACTCGTGGAGACCTTAGACGCCAGCTGCGCTTCCAATTGGGAACTTCGTCTATATTCCCGCGATCCTCGGCTCGCCACCAAACAAGTTAGAGCTCCTTATAATCGATCGAGGATGAGTTATAATTTTATCTTGTACTTTTCAGGTTCAAAAGGTAGTTTATCCACACAACCCGCACGAGACGGATGAACTGGAGCTCCGAATCGGCGATTACATCTATTTGAATACCGAGGTAGTAGACAGTTCCAGTGACGGTTGGGCCGAAGGCATATCTTGGTTGACCGGAAGCACCGGTCATTTGCCCGTCAATTACACCGAACGCACCGCAGAATCGGACGCCTGGACCCTGCATCGTGTGGTCCAGCTCTCCAAGAGCGTAGCTTCATCATTAACTTCCGCCGAGGACTTGGACATTGTGGACGGACGCAGTATATCAACGGAGCCCGACGATCGTCAGAGTGAGTCGTATTTTGAATACAGTGATCCTGGATTAAGTTAGTTACATTGCCTCTCTCAACAGACACAGCACATCCTGATATAATTGAAGGCTCTTCGTTTGAGGAATCCGAACAGAGCGTGGAGAAGTATTTGAGACAGACTTTGAAGCCCTGCCTGGAACTACCCTCAGTGCAATTGCTAAACAGCCACAACTTGACCCATCAGCATAACCCTAACACGCCTACGATCGAGATAACGACCAATATGTCTTCTTCCTCCACCTCCATGTCCAAGCAACCGGTGGACGAGATCTTGGTGGAACCACCGGCAGCCCAGCCTCCGCGTCCAGATGACACACTTAGTGTACACTCGGACCACTCCTTGCATCCCGGATCCCTTGACGCCTCGCATGCCAAGAACAGAAAGATCTACATTATGCGGCATGGCGAGCGAGTCGACTTTACTTTTGGAACATGGATTCCATATTGCTTCGATGAGTTTGGAAATTACATGAGGAAGGATTTAAACATGCCGAAGACGCTGCCTCGTCGGAAGAACAGTCCGGAGGGCTGGCAGAATGATTCTCCGCTGACAAATGTGGGTGTCTATCAGGCCAATCTTATTGGTCAAGCTTTGCTGGAGGCTCAAGTGCAGATCGACCATGTTTACTGTTCGCCCTCGTATCGCTGCATCCAGACTTGCACCAGTGCGCTTGAGGGGCTGAAGCTTACGGGCAAGCAAAAAATCAAACTGGAGCCGGGCCTGTTTGAGTGGATGGCCTGGTATCCGAGCGGTGTACCCGACTGGCTGACTAAGAACGAGCTGACCGAGGCCAAGTTCGACGTTGATTTGGATTATGAGCCGGTGCAGCCAGCGTCTGAGCTAACTGCTCGCCTAAAGGAGTCCACCGAGCAGTTTTATGAACGTAACCATGACGTTATCCTCCAGCTATTGGAGCAGACAAGTAAATTTATACAAATGTGGTTTTAAAAAATACTCGAATGCCAATTTTCTTTAATTCCAGCTGGAAATATTTTGGTTGTTGCCCATGCCACCACACTGGACACTTGTTCCCGTCAACTGACCGGTGGAGTTCCACGCAGCACGAACGAATTGCGCCAAGTCATCCACAAGATCCCCTACTGCAGCCTGGCAACGGTGGAACAGGTGGACGGCGTCTGGAAGCTGGTTGAACCCGAATGTCTTCCGGTGACGCACTCAAAGAATCCGCGGTTCGAGTGGAACGCCTTGTCGGCCACCTAGTGCCAGTGCTTAGAGCAGTTTCTCTGCAAGCATTGAGACTGAGACTCAACTCGATTGGGACGGACCTGGAGGTGAATCACACGCTGAAGAAACTATACGTAAATTTTTTGTTCGCTTAGCTATTTAAAGTACGTATTGATTTACTGTTTAGAAATTGGCGCCGCATTAAGTTGATTGTACTGCCATACAAATTTTAAAGTAATTTATATGTACACTTATGATGCAAACCGATGGAATGCGATTTTGCTGCGGTGTATAAACAATCCATCTATTATAATTGCACTGCTTATTGAGAAGCCAGCGCGACGGACTCATACTTTATTGCAATCAATGCGATCTATTGACTATATATATTGAATATATACATTTATACCGTATGCCAGTAATTATACTAATTGAGCGCTAGCTCGCCGCTTTAGCCATAGACTAACTTGCCCTGTTACTAGCTTAGTTGTTAGATTGTTTGATTAGCCTTGCTGCGTAACGCAGTTTTTTGTAGCCATTTATCCAAGAGGCAGACTTTTCTTAGCAACTTGTTGAGACTACTCCGTACGTAAAGCCCAAACATATATCGATATTATCGACTAGATTTAGAAGTACAAAACCATGTAACAACGCACAACATAATGGAACAATAAACAGTATACATTGAACACGTGTAATGCCAAAACATTGAGGTGTAAACTCCATTTCGCTTCCACGATCCCCAAGAGGAAAGACGGACGATAATTTTGCATTGTCTTGTGCGACTCAGAAGGGGTCGACCTTTATTTAATGCGCATAGAATTAGAATTAGTAATGTAATTGGTTTAGTTGTTAAATCTATAATATAATTGCTGAACATTTTACGTGAATTATATATCTGCATTTTGTATTGTATTGATTCGGTAATATATATCCCCATATATACGCTTGTTTAGTTTTAGTTTGTGTGTGTTTGATTTAAAAAGAAACCAGCAAGGCTGCGGCTACAACATAGATCGGTGTATCCGAATGCAATGGGTTTCAACATAGCGCTTACAATCTTTTCTGTTTTCATTATGTTTCTCATTCGAAATTGCTTACGGATCTGCCGCTTAAGTATTTGAAGCATTAAATGGTATATTTAGTAAAAGACGCTCATCTCACGCGCGTTTTTGGAGAATTTTTGAGGGCTTAAAATTGATGCTGGAGATATAATAACTCATAACTTGAATTAAGCGAGCGGCCGCCAAGCTGGGCCAAACTCAAAAGCTAGCAGCAGCAGGAGGACGACGGCCATCAGGCCTGCCCTAAGCCAGGATCATCGCCTCGCCGCCGTCCTGTCCAATTGTTAGCACTGCACCTTGCCGAACTGGGCGCGACGCTCCTGGTACTCGCGGTACTCCTTGTAGTGCATCTGGATCTCCTGCGAACGGTAGCGCGTTAGCTTTATGGACTTCCTCGTCTCCGGAGTTATGGCAGCCCGATAGCCGCCCTTCCGTAGGAGTGAGTCAATGGTCTGCAGCTGGTCCCAGCCCTGTTCGGTGGCCACCTGCGGCAAATAGGTGGCTGTGCGCTTGCAGCCGCGTTCTGTGAGGAACTCGATGCGGATGCCATGGACGCCCAGTTGCCAGTCCAGGTGGCCCTGAGCCTCCTCGAAGTTCTGCAGAATCGAGACCGAGACAGTTAGCCGTGGCAACTCATCTCTAGAGATAGGTGCAAATCTAGAGTCCTTAAAGGCGCTGGTCAAGGCGTACTCCCGAAGACCATGGTGCAGTTCCATTGCACTAAAAGTACCAATGCAGCCACGCAGCCTCTTGTCACGCCCAATCTTCCAGGTGACAAAGAGTGGGTAGGCGTCGTTGCTAAACACCGGCACCGATGGACCATCGACGTTGTTCAGCTCACAGTCAAGCACCTCGAAGCAGAACAGGCACATGTCTGGCACAGCGACGGTCTTCATGCCATGGCCGTTGGAGAACCGTTGCGGCTGGTGCACCATCTGCTGGTGCTGGTATTCCGGATCTCCGTTGCTGGAGTGCGGCTGCTGCTGCTGGTAGTTGTTGTAGTGGGAGTTGGACATGCTGTTCTGTGTCAGAACTGGTTCACTAATTACGTTAGGTAGGTATATTGAGGTTACAACTAATGGCAGTGCACGTTGATGCTCTAAGTTCAATTAACACAACAGAACAGCCCCAGTAGGAGTTGCCACAGAAACGCTGCCGCCAGTCCTCTAATCGTCTTCTGAAAATCGGTGGTGGTGTTTAATGCTGGTCTCGAATTCCAAGGCCTTGGCTTACCTGCTACTGCGTAAACTAGGTCACCTGCTGCCCTCCAGTTTGCGCTGACCTCTAGCCTGTGATTCCTGGCTCCCTGCTAACTGATCCAGACCTCGTCCCCGTGTTCCTTGGCTGCCGTCCTGCTGCTAGTTAGCTCATAAGCACCTCATTGAATTGCGTCCGCTGATCCGCTGATGCGTCTGCAAAAGGTCGTGTGCGAGATAGACAATAGAGGAGGGTGCTCTTAAATGGATTTCCATGTTAATTCGCCCGAGCGATCTTCACCTTAGGTTTCACAACAGCCTCTATTGGAAAATTCGGGGAAGTGGGGAAAATCGGAGGAGAAAGCCCCCCTCCTCCTATTGCATTAATTGCTCTTTGTTCGCCCTGGCTGTTCCCCCCACCCCCCGCACTTATAAAGGGCTACGCGCCACACATGCACACGGCCCTTTGTCTTGGCTGACCCATCTAGGAGCCAGGGAGCACCGTAGGTAGCCCTCAAGAACAATATTTTACCTTTTTTCAATGTAAACAAATTTTACACTTTTTTACGAGTTCAGTGGCGAACTAGAGATGGCTTAACGAGAATGATGGCCCCAGGGTGTATATATCGATAATTGCGCATACCAATGCAGGCAGCTGCAGGGTGCTGTCCAACACTGCTTATCGATAACACCAAAAGTGCATTGCCGTGTTTGTCTGAATATTGTGGAGTTTCATTTGTTTTTGTTGAAATCAAAAGCAAAATGGCTTTGGCCAACGTGCTGCAGCTAAGCCAGATAGCTGGCCATGTCATCCTGTTTATCCTGTCGCTGTGCATCGTCGTGCCATTGTTTATAAACCTCGACCAATTCTGGTAAGTGCGCAGTTCCTCTTTGGTCCCCTGTAAATTATTGAGTTTCTTTATTCTATTTTCCCACAGTGGCCACTGCCTGCTCTTTACAACTGGCAAATGGCGGGAGGAGGACGGCATGTTCGATGTCCAGTGGGCTTCCAATGGCTTCTGCAACTTTCCCCTGATTACCGGGTTCTTCCTGCTAATTATTTCGGTGGTGCAGATTTATAGGTATGTATCTTGTGGGTATTATTCGGGGTTTTTGACATCTAGAAAGTGAATTTCTTTGCCAAATAGATACGCCCGCATGAAGGAGGAGGCCTCGTTTATAGCTCTGTTCATTGACGTCGTTCTGGGCATTTGGATGCTGGCTATGTCCATTTTGTCGGCTATTTTCATTACCCTGGGCTTTATTGTCTGGTGCGATTCCATGACCGAGAGATTCCCATCCTGTGCCATTTCCGCCGGTCAGAACATTATCCACGGCGACACGGAAAAAATTAACACCTCCGGATTTTACATTGAAATGGGAACCACTCAGGTAAGATGATACAAAAAAAAAATTCTCATCTATTTTTTTTTTGCTTTCTGTGGCAATTCTGAATGTTTGATTACGTATACGTAATATTTTATATTTTTATGTAAAACCAAATATTCAGTTGTGCATGCGAAATTAAGTTAATAAACTCTTTTAACCACTTCTATTGATTTTTGTTACAGTTTGGCGCATGGGGTTCATTCGCAATTTCCGTTGGCATCGCCGTCATCGCCCTTCTGAAACTGATCGACAACCACCAGGTGCGCAACATCAAGGTTTCCATGTACTTGGAGCGACAGCGGTTGGTGAATCAGCAGCAGTACGACGGCAGGTCGACCCCGCCGATCGTTTCGAACGCATCCTCCGACACGGAACAGAACAAATAGTTGACGTTTGTGATCAATCAGCAGCAGTTTGTAATTCTCTACGTATTTCTCATCATGTGCGTTATAATCATTGTATGTCATTTCGTCCTCGTCCTTATCATTGAGGCAGACAACCGGCAACACACATTATCTTTGTAGTGAAGGAAACTAGAGATATTAGCCCTATGTATTAAGCCAACATACGTGATATGTAATGTATATATATATATATGTATTTAATTAATTATTCCATGTTACAAATATAGTAAAACCAAATTATTAATATTTCTGAAATCATTCATTTATAAAGATACTTACGTATTGCGGATCATCCCCAACAATCCCAAGCATTCGAAATGAAACAATCAATGCAACATGTTATGTCAGTTACATTTATTTTGCAGTTATCTTCTGTGTTGTGTGTGTTTTCTTGTTGTTGATGTCATTCGAATCTGTCGTAATGTCAAACGGATTTGGGTTTGGATTTCACGTTTGCATTGCAACAAAATGTTCTTATAGACTTTAAAGCGACGCTATTGTACATTTAATATTAAATTCCGTATTTGCTTGCGTAGTCTGTTACAATTCAATTAAAAATTTCTTGATCGCACGGCATTTAGCCCCTGATCGCTGTATTTTTGCGTCTAAATTCAATCTTTGCCTGCACCGAGTTTGTTTCTTAAATGTGGAGCAAAAATGGTGGAGATTTACTTTTGGTATAGAGAAAAATAGTTACTTGTACATTTACGGGCTTTGCAGCTGAATCTCATCGATACTGTATCTGCATCTACGACTGCTTGGAGTTTGGTATCGGTATTCTGTTTTTCTGTTTTCTGGCATTCATGAAACAATTTCCTGGGATCTTACAATTAACACTACATCAATGTATGTACTATAATTAGTATTTTTAGTTTTTGCGTTTTTTTTTGTTTTATGGGTAATCATGTTTTGGATTTCTTTGAATAGCATATTATTTAAACTTACATTCTATTTTTGGTTTTTTTTTTCAGTGTTTTGTGTGTTTTCATATTTTGTTTTTCATTATTTGGTTTTGGTTTTTCATTTTGTTTTTGTTTTTAAATACATTCAAAAAACATAACGCAAGGGTGTAAAAAACGATGTGCAGTGTTTCCTTGTTGCGGTTTCTCTTTGTACGAAATGAGGCGATAATAACCAAATCTCCTGCGGGCTGCGATTCAATTTGCTGGGGGCTAATCGATCCAGTGAACGCCAATTTTGGAAGGCGTGCTGGAGGATGGTCCGGACGACGACGTCGCGTCGCCAAGGACGCCGGAGGCTACGCAATCTGGGATGATAGTGGGTCGAATCGTAAAGCAAAATCATAGGTTTTTCTTAATGGTCAAATATAAAAATTGGCTCTGGCGCATGTTTCGTTCAATCCATTGCATAGCCCACGACTGGTGGCGTCGGGCGCGCCCTCCGATCTCTGCCGCATTTGGCTAGAGACGTATGTCACGGAAATCGGTCGAGTGTGCTCCGATTAACCCCTGGCACTGAGCCCCTTAATCGCAGCCGGAGGTGATTTGCCGAACGCAAAGGGTGGTGGTGTTTGGTTTGGTTTCGTGTTTGTGTTATGATCAAACTCCCACCCAGCCGCCCCACACCCCACCCCCACAAATCCGCAAGCGGATTCGCAAGGGGCGGGACTAGGGACGGATTGGGCTTGGATTTGGATTTTGGTGAACACTGCCATGCGATTTCCGTGACCTTTCCATGGCAGTGCGTGTCTGATGGATTGCGGGAAGAACTCTGGTCTGTTCGTGGACGTGTGTCTCTCGGTGTGACCTTGTTTGGGCGGCGTACCTACAGCCGAGTGCGTCCCGCGCTCAATGGTTTTTCCGGTTGTTAAGGCCGGATCCGGCTATTCCCGCACCCAACTGGGCCACGCCGTCGCTTCGTGTAGTGAGCCAGGGATGGACCGAGTGCGCAGGCGAATAGCCGCTGGGGCAAGGGATCCGCACTCGACCCTTCCCTGGCCGGCGATACTCAACTGCTCCTGGTACTAGCACTATATAAATACATAGTTGGTAGTACCATGAGGCGTGTGGTGTGTCGTTCACATAAGACGTAATGTAAAATTAGTTATAAAACTTTCAAAAATTGTTTTCTTTATAAGCGTTTTAAAGTTGAAATTGTAGTTTTTCGGATTTTGTGTCTCCTCTGTACTCTTCTCATTCCACTAATCGGATTTGATATCCAAAATAAGTTGGTTTTTTTTTTGGTTTTTTCTTTCATTTTTTGTTTCTTGTTTTAGACAAATGCAGGTGAAATACTTGCGATGCCATTGCCTACGCTCGAAAAATGCATTTTCCTATTTCTCGTGGTTTTTCACTTTCTTCTTTCTTTTGGTGGACGCACAGCAGCGGAGAAAATTCATACCAATTGCACAATCCAAAGGTGTTTTTCCGCATTTAATTCAATGGCACACAGGACGAGCTAGGCCCGCCTGTGGGTTCCAATTTATTCGTCCCAATTAGTAGTTAGCCAACTATGCAATTTGCAGCTTTTTTCCCACTCAAAAGTTTCAATATCGCGTTTCGAATCGATCCACAACATAAAAAAGTTTCATATAAATTTTCCCGCATCTGCTGTACGTTTGTATCTTGACCTGGCTGGGTTTTTTTTTTTAACCTTTTCACGTTGGTTTCGGAACACTGGGGTTCGCTGGAACACAACATTATTTACCTACTTGGTAATACATAGCTTTATTTCTTTGATTTCACTTTGTTTGTCGTAGTTCGGGTGTGCTTACTTGGTTTTACGCGATTTCATTTAGTTATAACAAACAATTTTCAACAATTTTGTACTTTTTGTTTTGTTTTCTTGGGTTTCTCTAGCTTTAGCTTTACTCCTTCTTTTTGTTTTCTTTTTCATTCTCCCTGTTTATTTTTTACTACTGCTTGCGCTTCTTTCTGTTTAACGGTATCACTAATCGGTTTCTGCTGTCGCTTACGTAGGAACAAAACGAGAAGGAACATAATTGAACTTGAATTTGATACAACTTGGCCAGACTATTGCTGAGTGCTTTTGAATTAAATCTCTTTCCTTTACTATAAATACCCTCTATTGTTTAACATTTGAGTTGGCTTAGTTTCATGTCTGCCCGCTGCGCATCTTGCTGCTTTCTACACTGTACGAAATGCAAATGGCGAGCGGACAGTGTTGGTTCGAGCTGTTTGAGTTTAACGTACTGATTTCAGACCGTGGAAAGGCGGCCGGGTTCGCTGAGCTGCTAAACTGATCATCGTCATATAATCCGATCTAATACTGTGGACTGGACACTTTATACAAGTAATTTTGATTACAGCTTTTGATTTTCGAGTTGCCAGCTCTTTGGTTTCTGTGGTGTTTGGTGTTCAGTGTTGGACTATGGACTGCTGAGATGGTAAGTGGCTTCTTCTTTAGCTTCTGCTCCTGCTCCTTTTGCTTCTTCTGCTGCTGCTTTTGCTATTGGGTGGGGGGATCGGGTGGGCTTTTCGCGGGTGGGTGGGTCTGTGGTCTGTGTGGGATGCAGTTTGGTTCTGCGCTGGAATTAGCACGTTAAATCAGACGCTCGCTGTACCATATTCAGAAATCCGTGTTGTTCGTACCGCCGTCGCCCTCGGCGCCCTCCCCAGCCACGCCCACTTCGCCTACGCTGGGCGGTAGGGCCAGGGACAGAGGGGGGGCGGCCGAGCCGGCCACCATCATGGTGGGTTCCGTGTTCCGGCGTTTCATTTTCAGCTTGTTCTTTTTCAACATGGTGGCCTGCGGTTAACGGTATTCAATTGACATTTCATTTTTAACGGTGGTATTTAGGTAGAGATAGAGAAAATTCGAAAGTTAAAGTTCAAAGCGTCCGGTGCATTAATTAGTTAAGAAATTCAATTTTTTATAGATTTAAGTTTGTTTGGTATTCGTGTGAATTTGTGTATTTTCATTTCGGTTGGAGAGAAAAGAGAGTAAGAAAATAGAGCGTTAACGTAAAGGAAATAAATTTCGTTTGCCTTAGCTTAGATTCGTTATAAGTGCTTCAAAAGCTAGCTGAGAAATCAGGCAAAATGCAACGGAAGTCAATCAACAAAATGGTTTCGGTTATAGATATTTCGATACTGAATGATGGATTACGAAAGCTTGCAGTTGAGAAACGGAACGAAAATGGAACAAAATTCGATCAAGTTCCTCCAAGCGGGGAAATCAAAGAAAATTATCGCATATAAATTAATCAAAAATGCTGTAGACAACTTCTAGGCGCTGTGGTTTGCGGTGTGGTGTGTTCGTGTGGATTGGTGTGGTGTGGTATACTGAGGTGGATAGTGGTGGCTTCAGTTGGCTAAGTTCAAGTTCAACAGCGGTGGTCACAGTTTTCTTGTGCAGTGGGTGGTTCTTTGGTTGGTTGGTTGGTGGGTGGTGTGTGTTTCATCTTGGTGGTGGTGGTTCAAAGTACTTAGAGCTTGACAGCACCAACTTTTATTTACATCTATTTGTTTTAAATTTTTACTTTTTGTTTGCTTGTTAATGCTATTTCTCGCCTTTGAAAGATAAAGTTTAATTTGCTTGCGCATTGGAGTTTTGCTCTTGTTTAAATATTCGTTTTCGGTTACAATTTGGCCACTTTCTCTGCTGATCTGTTATGGGTTTGATTATAGAGTTATCTGACTATCTGGTTTTATGGATTGAAACAGGAGAACCAATATCGCAGGCCGGTAGCCAAGCTCTAGGTGCTGCCAAAGCCGGCAGGTAGAGTCATCGAAGCCTCCTTCTCCCCATTCTCGGCCAGCTGTTGCTGCTGCTGCTGTTGTTGTTGCTGCTGCAGTTGCTGCTGCGACTGGGACTGCGGGGATCCCGATACCGACATGGATCCCGATCCCGATCCCTGTTGAGCCACTGAAAGACTCAGAACCGCCGGCGAGATATGAGGCTCCGTGAGGCGGCGCTTACTCTTCGTTTTCTTCAGCATGGTGGCCTAAATATATAGCGTAAAACACACACATGGTCAAATCCGACATACACACAGGCACACGCACATCAAACAGAGAAACATTTTAGAACGCTACATACAGTCCTTCTTTTGCCGATTTCATTAGTTTTGCAATTATTATTTTTCAATATATATATATATATTTTTTTTTTCTTTTGAGCTGCCATCAACAAATGAAAAATGCAGAAAAAAAGTGTCTATTTTACATGGTTAGAAGGGGTGGCTCGGGGTGTTTCAATTGGTGTGTGCTCTATTAATTAATTACGACACAAGGGGCGGGATTTACCAAGGGACAAATTACAAAGTTAACATACAAAACACGCATATCCAACGCACACGCAGACAAAATGTTACATTGTTTCAAGTTCGATGACAATCGGATCCGTTTTAATGAGTAATATACGATCGTTTTCAGTACCAACTATAAATTTAACCAACTATTAAAGCTTTGAGTCTTACAGTAATTATTAGTACCGATTGTCATCATATTTTGGTTATTAACAATTACTTTTCGTCTTTATTGCACTAAGGAAATAAAACAACAGGCAATCCTAGTATTTATTATATCCCAATTTCGGTTCCTTTTCTCGTGCCTATATGTATTACTTATATCTACATTTCAACTGTCACGTATGCTCTGTGGTTTTTCACTAAGTTAGTTCTGGTTAATGGGTGTAATAATTGAAATAAATGGAAAATTATACGTGTTGCCCTCGAAATATTCAATAAATAAGCTTTTTTTTGACGTGAACTTAGATGTTTTGTCTGTGTTAACTTAAATATGAAATGAGGATATCTTTTAAGAAGCCAGCATGCCATAGAACAAAGAAACATCAGATACATGCAGGGAATCGGCTAAGTGTAGGCCAAATCCGAAAGAAGCCACTTACCTTGAGGGCCGACTTTAGGACGACCACATCGCCGGGACTCTGAATCCAGGGCTCACCGTCCACCTGGACGGGCATATCGGTATTCAAGTGTATCTTGATGTGACCACCCTGGATGATAATAAATTAATGATGTGGTATCTAATCCCAAGCAAAGGTTTTGTGCTTACCTGAGCTATGCGCATGGCCGTACGAATTCCGGATTGGATTTGACCCAAGTGAACCACGCCCGTAACACCGACCACCTCCAACATTCCATCGTAATGGTTGGGCGTTGAGAACTGGTCGTCCTTGTCGGGACCCCAGGGATTGGCACCGCTGCCCCAGCTGAAAAATGTCATTAGGTTGCATTCCAGGAATGTTACATTATGAAAAAGACATGATATATACCTTAAAATGTTCAAGATGATGATGCCATCGACGGGCGGCAGTTCGACAATCTTGCCATCGACCTCCAGGCGCAGTTCCTTTTGCAGATCCTTGACAGCCTTGCGACCCACGATCTTGCGCAGTCCCATCTTGACGTAGTAGCCCTTGTTGCGCAGACGCGAATTAAACTGATTGGGATTCTCTTCACGCGCATTGTGGAAGTCCAGGCAGAGGTCCGCATCTATTCCAATGCCAAAGTAGTTGTTCATCACGAAGATCTGAGAGTTATCCTCGTTTTGGGCACCGCCTGAATGGAACGCCAAGATCGTTTAGTCATCTCCAATTATCATATTACTCGGATTAAACATCGACACAGGACACCAAATATTTAACTGACAACATCGAGGTGTATAATATCCATGGCTTAATTTACCTAATTAATGGTTGAACCTTGTAGTGTCTGAGCTGATCGGTGTTTAGCTTACCTTTCCGGAAGTTTGTGACATGCAAATCCCTACAAGGATATTTTACACATCGAAACTAAACAGCATTTCTCATCAGATACCAAACTAGGCTTGTGGTTACATAAGGGGTTTCTTTTGGGGTATCTTAGGGAGAGACTTTAATTTTGTGCACTGTAAAGACGTACGACTTCTATATCTTGAGAGTTAACAAAAGTATTTCCTATTAAATTTCTATAGCGGATCTTTGTTCCTGTAACTACAAAGTATTACCAGATAAAGTTTGGATACATTTATCAAAAAAAAACAAGTTAGTTAAAGATAGCCTTTAAAAATTTACATATGCTACATTTGTACAGTCTTGATATTTTGGATTTACGTGTAATTGGCGGAATATTACAGCCGAATCCGGTATTTAGTCAAAGCACAGGTTTAATCACAACACAAAATATAAGGTTCGGGCGTGGTCAAGGACTGGGACAGGTACTGGAACGGATTCTTCAAGGGTTAGACACTAGACGGGTTTACGAGTATGTAACGTAGAGAAAGAACACACGAACGAAGTTTTGAAAACACCAAATGACCTGATATATCACTCGATGTCAGAGCCGGTAATTGATGATGCTGATTGGTTTGTTGCGATTGCGATAGGTGTGCTTGGTGTGCCTTCTTCTTCTTACCGGTTGTTTGCGAGGGCGCCTTCATAGCCGGCTCTTCGGGCTTGTCCTCTGGATGGAAGACAACCGTCCAGCGGTCCAGCCGTATCTCCTCCGCCTCGATAACATCGCGCAGCAGATTCAACGGATCCTCACCGCCGGTGTAGCCGGAGCCCCAGCACAAAACGCGAGCCAAGTCGTTGCCTTGAGAAGATTTTGATGGAAGAAGTTAAGTGATTTTAATATATATAATATAAAGCATATGCATATGCACAAGTACATCTGGTTTAAAAGGAGGCTCATGTCGCTGTCACTTACCTGTTCCCAGTGGAACAATGGCGCAAGGTGGGCTGGAGCACTCCGAGTCCTGGCCTACATTGTCCAGGCACTGCAGCACCCAACCAATGGTGCCATCTCCGCCGCAAACCAGAATCTTGTAGTTGGTTATTTGCCGGAATACATACAAACTAATGATAGAATCAAAGATAAGTGGGCGAATCACAAACACGGTTATAGGTTGAACGTACCCAGGCAAAGGACCGCCATTATCCAGATCGAATACCTGGTAGGGATTCAGCAGTTTCCTGAAGCTGGAGATCAGCTCCAATCCCTGGCAACCACCGGACTTAACATTGACAAAGACCAGCAGTGGTCTCACATCCGAGGGCACCATGCTGGGCTCGATGTTCGGCAGGAGCAGAACCAGCAGTTTCTTGTCCTCGATAATGGTCTCGCGGAGATTGTAGAAGGCGCGAACCTGCAGGCAATACATCCCATTAGTTAAGTTCCACTCAGGCATTGGTAAATTCTTAGATACCCACCGCCTTCATGGAGTCCTCAAAGGTGAGCACCACTGAGCCATACTCGTAGTAGATGGGTCCGATGCTGATGAACTTATTTTCGTCGGTTACGTACTTGTTGAGGATCTGCTCGTAGTTGCGCTGCGAGAGACCGGTGGGCAGATTGCCCACGAACAGCGCGATATTGGGA
This sequence comes from Drosophila melanogaster, assembly GCF_000001215.4. NCBI lineage: Eukaryota > Metazoa > Arthropoda > Insecta > Diptera > Drosophilidae > Drosophila > Drosophila melanogaster. The sequence goes on along the minus strand of NT_033777.3, from coordinate 23,977,149 downwards.
CCATGCGGATCCTGCTTGTGCTGCATGTAGAACCGCATGAGCTCCATCTGTCGAATGGAGTCCTTGCCCAGCTGCTTCATAATATCCCAGGGCCTTTCGTTCCACGACAAAATGCGTTCGGTCACGCCGCGATCGAGCAACACTTCCGAGCACCTGGCGAAGATTAGGGATATAGGTTATTGATGCTTTAAAACCAATTGCCAATGTACAGCTTACCTGTAGTCCTGTATCTGGTTATCCTGCAGCCCGAACTTGTCCAGGGCATCGCGTATCAAATCCTTAATAACTGTGCTATTATCTACAGGAACACTGACATAGGGATCCTCCAGCATCGAGCACTGCAGCTTGCCGGGGTAGACGCGCACATGGCCACGGTCACGGTCGTGGAACCGGAGGTATATGGCCGGTCGCTTGCCCTCCAGGTGCACCAGGTTTAGCACGGGCGTGGGATCGAGCATCGGAGTATCCTCCATGCCGGCGGGTGCATACAGATCGGTCAGATAGAAGGCCTGCGGGTCGCGCGTAATGTGGAATGCCCGCAGCGCGGTGGTCAGCAGCTGCTCCAGCGTATAGGTGCGCTGCACGATGATCACGCGGTACTGCTGGCGTCGGAATGAGTTGTTGCCATCGAACACCTTGATCATCTCTGTGGAATGGAAAAGTTTAAGTTTGTAGTTCTCATTTTCCAGACTCCATTCGCACCTATATCCTTTTCCTCGCGCTCCTTCTCCTTCTTCTCGCGATCCTTCTCCGATTTATCCGATTTGTGACCGGAACCGGAATCGGGTCTATAGTGCCCGGAGGAGCCACCGGCAGCCGATGCCGATGCACCAGCTGCGGATGAGCCTCCAGCACCGCCACTTCCGCCTCCACCACCTGCACCACCACTGCTGGGTCCATGTCCCGATTCGGCCTTGCTGGCCGACTCCTCGTCCTTGAAACGAGGTGTGTCGCCGCTGCTGAACTCCTCGGATATGCTGCGTGCTGGGGATCACAGATATGTGGATTAGTACTTGGTCAGATCCTCACTGGGACATACATTGTTTAGTAGCAACAAAAGCGGCCTTGGCCTGGTGTTAGATACTTAGTTTACATTCGGAAAAATGTGCATTAAATGAGTTCTTTTTAAAAATGCTTATTTCGTTTTAAATGCTATTTTCTGTCTTACATATATTTAATACATATCCTTCCGAGTATTTATCATGCGGTTATGTCGGTGTTAATGATTAGTGGCATTGCAATGTGGGGCGGAATGGTGCGGATGATTAGTGGTTCGATGGTTAGCGATTAGTGGGTTATGGCCAAGTGGTTGAACAGAAAACGGGGACGGGTCAACCAAAACAAAAACCAAAACAGAGTGGTTAGCGCATACTGAGGTCCTTTATAAAAACCCAGATCCTTTCGGTTAGCAGGGACTGAGACAAAGACAAAGAGAGAGAAAGAAGTGAAAGGAGTACGGTTGGCTAATCACCTCTGCGCTTCTGGTAGCGCGGTTTGCGCCAGCCGACGGAGAGGCCCTGCCGCACCTGGCGGAGCAGCCGGCCCAGGACATGACCATCGCTGGCGTCACTGGCCCTCGATCGACTGCTGGCCCCGCCGTCGCTGATGTCGCCGGCAAAGGCCACATCATCACTGGCCCCGCTCGGCCGGTCGTCCAGGTAGAGATCATCGAAGCCAACATCGTCGTCCACATCGGTGGCGTCCAGTCGCCCGGCCAGCATATGATAGTTGTCGTCGTACGGATGGAAGTTGCCATCCTCGTCCTGGATGGTGATCTCAATATTCTGCGACAGCCTGTCCAGGCTGTAGTTGCTCTTGCCGCCCACACCGACCGCATTCTTGGGCGATCTCTTCGAGCGTCGGCGCTGGAACAAACCGCGTCCGTACTTCTTATAGCGCGACACAGCCGTTATGGCCGCCGACTCCTGGAAGGACTTACTCCTGCCCACCGGCGACAGCTGCAGCAGCGTAGCCGGGGCAGAGGGCGATGCCGAGGAGCAGTCACTCGAATTGGAGTTGGACAGCGGAGAGCTGAGGGAGCCGCCCTTGCCCTGCGCCTTGTGCTTGGGCATGAGTATGGGTTTGGGCTTGGGTTTGATTTGGGCCAGAGCCCCAGTCTTGGGTTGCTGGCGTCCGCCCTGGACGCTCAAGGCGTGTCCGGACTTTCCCGGGGCAGTGGTGCTGGTGGTGGCGGTATTCCTGGCGTCGGGTGCAGTTGCTCCGCCAGGAACATTGCAGGCATTGCTATTATTACTACTATTATAGCTAAGGTTGCTAATCAGATTGAGGCTGCTGTCGAGGTCATCGGTATTGGTCAGCTCGCCGCCCGTGTCCGACGTCTCATAGCAGCTTTCCCGCGGCACAGTCTCACCCTCCGCCTCCGCCTCGGCATCCCCGTGATAGTCCGTCTCGCTGACGTCCCGCGGCTGCCGGCTGCGCAGGGATCGCCGCCGCAGGGCAACGTCGCAGTGGTCGTAATCATCGCTCAGATCGCCACCGCTTATATCACAGACACCGCCGTCCACATCGTCTTCATCTTCGCTGGGCGAGAGGCCACCGCTGCTGATGCCCCTTTTCCGCCTCCGCTTGCCCTGGCCAAGTTTCCGAAAGAGATTCGTGTAGAGCAGGTGCAGCGAGGAGTTGGCCGATGGCCACTTCTGAAGATTACCAATCACATTCGAAGTGGAGGTGGTTAGCTGCAGGGCGCTGTCCTGCTCCGTGTTCTCCTCTTCGGGCTCCTCCTCCGGCTGATCCTGGTCCCGCTCCCGATCTTGCTCCGCCTCGTTGCTCGTCTCGCCGACTGTCAGCGAGGAGGGCGTCGGAGAGTGGCACAGTGAGATGGAGCCACAGGAGGTGGGCGTGGGCGGCGTGGAAAGGAGAAAATGTTGTTTCGATTGCTCAAGCCTTTGCCTGTGGAGCTCGAGCAGCTCCTTCAGGCCCAGGCTCGTCAGTGAACCCGATCCGGCGCCCGGTATCGGGCAGCTCAAATCCGGACTGGCTGCCGGTGGCGCCCACACACACACATAGATAGACACATCATCAATCAACGGAAAACGTATATAAAACGCATCCATAAAACCCAAAAGAGAAAAAGAAAAGAAAAGAAAAACACAACGAAAACTAAATCAAAAATCAAAAAAGTATTGGGAGAATCGAGGAAAATCGTTGGTGGGATTAATTGATTGGTGGAGTGATAGATAGATAGAGATAGAGTGATGGTCTGCCATGATCTGAATGAGCTGGAGCGATGTGGTATCTGATCGTTGGGAGTTCTTGTACTTGTTTTAGGATTTGTTTTTTCTTTTTTCAGTGATCGGAGTGTGCACACAACACAACATCGATAGCAACTTTTTGGGGCGAGTGGGTGAGTATTGCTACATCGCTATAGAGGGTGAGTGCGTCAGCCTACACTGAGAAATAATGCCATTTTAATGTGATTTGATCTCGATAAAAATCAGTTTTTGATTTTTATTAAGGATACGAGGATCACAACTATTCTCAGTGTAGGATCTGGCTGATTAGGATTTTGGTTTTGATAGGGCCAGATAAATCTGAAATGCCAGCATATCCTGCCGGATCAGGACTCTGTACTTACGACACGAGTAGTCGCGCACGAGCGAAGTCTTCGATTTGACCTGGACGCCGATGATGGCCTCGATGGGCACCTCGGTGCGCGGAATCGAGACTGAGTGCGGAGGTAAGTAGATAGGTTGTAGAATACCAAAATTACATTCGGTTGGCAGGTACATGCGACATCCGGCATGGGTCGTCATGCCACACCACTCGCAACGATAGCCTGTTCGTAAAGTTCCAACATTAATAAATAATTGTAGGATTGTTTAGTTAAAGTTATCTACCAGTGAGACATTCCGAGGACCAACAGGTTTTCTTGCAGTAAGCGCATTTGGACGTTGATGGAAGATTGCCCTCTCGCCAGTGATGCTGTAATTGGACGATAATTGGACGATTATCCATTGCTGATCCTCCCAGCATGGCGATTACACTCACCTGATGCTTCACATTAAGCAGCTCCTTGCCTGGCACATACGTGGCATTCTCGGTGCAATCGGGCACGGCAAAATCTTGGCACTCAATATGCGCGAAATATTCGCAGACTGCGGATAGATATATTATTAGATATGTGGAACCTCTAGAGATACTCAATTAGGTATCCTAATAACAAGATGACTAAAGTGAACTGTTGCGATCCGATGTGACTTGGAACGTAGCATACTTTTATGGCAACACCATTTGAAAATTGGTATGCCATGGGGTTAAGGCATGTGTCTATATAGAACAAAATGAACGCTTGATGGCTTGAACAATGGATCGCAGGTGAACAGAAGTGACTGACACGGAAAACGACTGCTGCGAAACCCATTATCAGGACGGAAACAGAAGGAGGACAGTGGACTGATGTATATATTCTGTCACTTACCTAAACAATGCACCGCTGGCGTTTCATCCAATCGCTTACGGCAAACTGTGCAGAATTTTCTCTTGTGATGAGTTGGCTCGGACCAACAATGGGCAACGGGATTCTGTGCGGAATGGAATGACACATGACAGCTATATTCGTTCGTTCTGAATTGTGAATGCGAGCTTCACCGCCGGCTACGTACCTTTATAATACATGGAGCGATGCCGGAACAGGGCGTTACCACGCTGCTGACACATCGTTCGTGAATGATAAAGTTGCAAACTGAAAGTGGAGGAGAGATGTGGTTATGCAATGTGCTGGCAAAAGTTCAGAAGTTATTTCAATGAGATCACAATGTCGAGTGCTTATCGAAAGGGAACTGGCTGGTGTGACACTTCGTATACGTAATATCTTTCAAAATTAGAAAAATATGAAAAAATTGCGTATACGTAATATCTCAAGACTTGGTTTTTATTCATTTAAATGTTTATAAAATTCGATTGCAAATAAACCATCCTTTCATATAAGGTTTTCTGATTTCTGATAGATATTTTTCAGAACTGTGTGCTTATTGGGCCCCTGGGACCCCCCTGGTGCACCATCCCTGCGTGCAACCGCAAAGTCACCGCGTCATTGGTAGCCTGCATGCCATTCATAGTTGCCGAGTTCACGGACGACGGCACATTCATTGAAGTTGGCCGCAGGGCGCCAGAGGGGGCGTGGCAGGGGGCAACGCAAGTAGCAAGCTCTGAGCTAAGTGGCCAAGGTAATGCAACCAGCATGAGTAGAGTGACAATGGGAGAGGGGGGCGGGGCGGGCACATTGTACAAAGCGCGACTGCTTATCTCCCTCTCTTACTCGTATCAGATAGCTAAGGCCGCTCTCTAGCCGTCCCGTTTTTTCTATCACCTGGCCTAAATGTTAACCCTCATTGCACTGAAGGATATAAGATGTTTTTGGAACAAAAATGATAATTATGTATGATACTATATTATTAGTAACTTTTTTGAGAAAGTGCAAAGCAATGCAAATTTAAATTGTACTAATTTGCATTGATGAGTGATCAAGATTTTCTTTCCTAAGAGAAGAGACTTTTTTCTATAATACCAGCCAAAAATTAAAACGCACTACTTTCTCCTGCTACTACTCTACATATGCATTTATGCTCTCATTTTGTGTGCAGCAATCTTAACATAGATATCATAGTTCTATTTTTAGCCTGCCGTAAAAGTTGTATTTACACATAGACAAAAGTTGGGGAGGCGTACACAAACAAACACTTGCTGCGTTCGTGTGTATGTAAATGCATAATTATCTTTGTGTGTGCAGGGGGGAGGGGCAGGGGGCGGCGGGTAGTTTGCGTTTGGCGTTCGGCGGTTGGGAAAGAGAGAAAGCAGAAAACTAGGCCGCTGACCTGAGGCGCAGTGCTGACGTCATGAATGAACTCGTGAATGTGCTTTAGTTTTTGGCCCGTTTTATAAATAAAACAGCGGGCAGTCGTCAAGCAGTGCAAGCAGAGCGAAGAAGAGAGACGGAGAAGGACAAACGTGACGCTCGCTGCAGTTGCGAATGCAGAACATAACTGTAGTTCGCCCAGCCAGCTGTCTCGCTCTTGCAGAGGCTTTTCCTTGTGACTTTCTTTCAACTGTTGTTGTTTTGTTGCACGTGCAATAGGTGGTTGGGCGCTGGGATTGCAGAAGCAACAGCTGAGCATGTATACGCCCTGTGGGTCAGCGCTTGAAATCGGTGTATTTTTTCCCTTTTTCGGTACTTTCCACTTTGTTGCATGCCTGCATTATGTATACCAGCAAATTTTGTGTGCTTTCTCTCGCTCTCTCTTCCTCCTTCTACCGTTTTTTGTGTAGATAAGCATAAGCAGACAAATAGCGATGCCAACGCATGGGGAAATTTTCGAAATGCTTTTCTTTCTGCCTTCCTTGTGTGTGTGTGTCCGTGTGTGTGGGGAAATTTTGGGTTGGAAACTCAACACACTTTTACTTTTGCTTCTCTTCGCATTTCCTTTTTCCCTTGGCCCAAAGCAACAAAACCAAGAATAACAAAGGAGAATGAAGAAGAAGCAGAGCAAGAAGCAGCAGCACAAAGCCAAATTTAAAGCACACACCAACACACATGCATGCGTGGAAAAAGGACGAAGCAGGAGGACAAAACGGAGCAGGGGGAGTTGGAGGTTAGGGACAATTGAATACGCACAAGTTGACATGCGTAGTGCGTGAAGAGGAAGCACAATTAAAATTGATATTTGCCCAAAGGAGAGTTATACAATTCAATTGAGGTGTAGCCAAAAGAATACACACACACATTTACATGCGAAAACAGGAAGGGAGGCTAAAGAAGAAGAACTCCTTGAATTAAAAATAGCTGGACATGCTTAATAATAAATAGGCGCACACAAAAGCACATTCGCAAAGAGACAGTTGGATGACGCATATCAAACACGCATAAATCAAAATCTCCGAAATTTCTCTGCACAGCGAGAAAAGTGGGTCAAATATTTAAAATTCAAAATTAAATAAATGAAATACTTCGAAATTGATCACTTGTTTTCACATTTTAAATAGCAAAATCTTTTCCTGATTGAAATGAAAAACAACTAAATCTATTTTTATTTCTCCAGCAAACTGCAAAATATTTTTACACACCATAGAAAATGGGAAATGACAGTTTTCCCACCTTCTAACATAATTCTAGGTATGTATGCCCAGTTTTAAATGATTACTTTCTCAGTTCTCACACTGCTTGTTATATCTGTATTTTGCCCTGGCTAACCGACATTTAATCGTTCTTGGCTTGATTTCATTAGCGTCGGAAGTGCTTTCCACTGGAGATTTTTTCCGGCTGGCCTGCAACGTCAGCATTGCCCTTCCTCTTTATCGCTCTTTCGCATTCTCCTACTTCCCCTCATTCTGTGCGATGATCCAGCCAAGCTGACGACCCCGAAAGTCTGTTTATCATACTCTATCCGAGAAGGGGATATAGTAAAATCAGTTGTGTTTGGCATCTACATAACATATTGATAATGGCCATAAATAGATAACTTTTTGGGAATTTCATTGACTTGCTTAATTAGTAATAATATTTTCTATTTCATTTATAACATATACATTTTTTATTAATATTTGCATTGTTAATTATATATAGAAACCACGTTATAGCGTATTTTTTGATCGTCTCAAAGGGCTGCCCTTTGTGGCTGCTCCCGTTGTTCTCCATTCACTTTGGTTATGAATGAACAGCGTCGACAACGAGGCAATTAACAAGGCAAATCCCCCTTCCATTCATCACCCCCATACCAAAAGAGAAAAAAAAAAAACGCCAGCCCCTCACCCCATTTGGTTTTCGGTTCCGCTGGCATCGTCGTCATTTTCCATGGCGGCCATTGATGACGCACTTTTAGCCCTTCGCTGCTATCGGCAGGGGCACCTCACTCGGATTCAGATTCGGATCCGGATCGGTGGGAACGGGGTTGCTTTGGTTTGAGTTTGGGGCTCGGGCTTGCATTGAGGTGGATGGTTCATGGCTACAAGCACAAGCTACAAGCTACCGGCTTGTAGATATCCCAAGCTAAGGCAACCCAACCAACCACCCACTATCCAAACTCATACTCACACCCCGCCCGCAGGTCATGCATCCAATTTGATTTGGTTGCGCACCTGCTGCTCTTGTTGCAGTCCGCTCCTCCGCTTCCCCTGAAAAACCAATTGAAAATTCGCCTGCGGCCTGCGCTGCAACTGTGTGTGTATGTATGTATATATGTGTTTTGCACCGTGTAGGAGAGTGCATTTCGCATTTGACCTACTTTCGAGATTCAGAGAGCCTGAGCTCTATTTCTGGTACTTGCTTTTCTGGCCAAGTGCGTGGGCAGCTGCAGTTCCAGCTCCATCTAGAGCCCAATTGGACATGCAACTCATTTATGACGGCAGCTCGAATCATCTACCCACTTCAGAAATGACGCCTCTGCACTATTTTCATTTGGCTGGCCAACGCGGCGTATGCTTGATGAGCGACCAAGTAGCGGCACGCCCGGGGGTATGCAACACCCACAGCACATATTTGCCACACTCCTCCTGCGGTACTCGCATACATTATATGGTATGACTGCTCAATATAAATATCGGATGTTTTGACCGCCATTAAAACACTGCCAAAATGCACTGAAAATGTCATAGGCAAGTGCAAAAAAAAACAATGCGAAATTTCAGCATTTTTGACTGCCAGACGGGCAATAAATTCGCCAGCTATATGTTGGTGGACTAAGCGAATGAGTGCAGTCATGGAATCTCGTTTTGTTCACTTAGAGATAGCTTTTATGATCCCTCGCACTGGCCATTAAAGTGTACAGAACAACAAGTCATGGTCCGCTTAAGAAGACCAAAAAGATGTAAACAGCTTGGGCTATAAATGGGCATTCAGAAATATGTAGCTTGTTTTCAAAAACAATTCAGATCTTTTAGAATATATGTTTGCAGTAATGGCAAGTGCTTCATGTGGAAATTACGAAGCCTAAGAAGATCAATGAATTATTACAGAACAACTTATAATTTTTAAAATCTGAAAGTATTCATTAGAAGTAGAGTAATATAGTTTATTTTTTGTTCGTTCCATTTTAATGCAAATGAACACATTGCATCTAATTAGAGTGTTAATAGTGCTAATATTGACAATAAAAATGGTTTTGAAGAATAGACAGAAAATCTGCGAAGTGGAAAAACTATAAACACTGAGGCCGCATAAAATGGCAAGCGTTAATCGCGATAATTATAATAATAGCAACAACCAGAGCCACAAATCCCGAGAACAAAATTACACAAATAAATACAGAGGAAAAGCGAAGAATATTCATCATGATGCCAGGCGCCTAACACACTTCCCATTGGGAGAGTCTGTTGCCTCAGTTCGGTGGATTCCGTATCCGATTTGGTGCTCCTGCCGCGATTCATTTCGGTCCGAATCGTACCGTGCTCTGTTTCATAGATTTCCATGGCAATGGCACATAGTACATACATATAGACGAGCCCATACATATCTACACAGCGAATCGGAGCCGTCTATGACGTCGTTGGCGCTCCGCTCACGTCACGGCGGACACGGCCAACAGCCGCACAATTTGGAAAAGTTCAAACGCGCACACTTATCGGCCGCAAATAGCACGATGATGCCGCCCCTATGCCAATGCTACTACACACCAGATCTAGATGCTGCCACTGTCGGAGCACATCGACAATCTATACAATCTATACGATCTACACGATCCGTACAATCTACACAAATCGTAGATGACCCATTGGTCATGTGGCGATGACGTCGGGTCTGCCGATCACTCTGCACGAGGAGAACTTGTTTAGTTTCACAGGGAAAACGCAATTGTCGGACGAGGCACAGACCAATTGCTTTATTTTCGGTTCGGATAATCTACATTACTTTATTATTTTATCAATAGCAAACCTTTTCTGATAAATGTCAAGATATACATTCACCCAATTAAGTTATTAAATCTTTTTACTGATGCTTTGAACACTTCACATATACTATCCAAAATAATAGTAATCATTTCATGATAAGATTCCTATATTTCGCTATTCTGTGCATGTTTATGCCACCCACTACTGCCTCATCCTCATCGACATCATCAGCGGCCGCATTTTCATTCCAAGTTTATGGCAATTTAAAAAGTATTTTCAAAACTAGACGAAATGTATTTTTACATCTGCCGCTGGCGTTGAAGATGTTCGATGATTTGCGTGCTGCGTTTTCTCGGTTCTGTTTAGTGCTCATTAATTACAACTTATTTCTATTGCGGCCGTTGAGACTGAATTGAGAACTGATGGACGAAAGATGTAGTTTCATATAGAAAATTCAGTTTTAACGATTATCTTGAAGGAGATAATCCAATGTAAGATATGCCTTTCTGATCAAATTGCTTACGCAATAAATATGAATAAAAAAATGTGGGATATCCTGTGATCTCATTGAAAATATTTAAAGTACTTGTACTAGCTCGGTGCTTACCTTCGCAGATATATCCCTGCTGGATGAGGCCCCAGAGCAGATCCGAGCAGTGGTGACAGTATGTTGGCTTATGAAATGTCTTCTTCACGAATGAATGCCCACCATCCGCCATTTTGTTTGCCTGTGTCCGCAGCCCGCCCCACTTCCTGTCCTTCTGCTTCCGGTCTATCCTCCTGCGCCTCCTTGTGCCTCCTTATGCCCCGTTGCCTTATGCGTAGTGGGTTTTTTGTGCGTTGTCCTGCTGGAGGATGCTGTTGCAGCTGCAGTTGCTGTTGCGCTTGCAGCGGCAAAGGTCTCTCGATGTTGCAGTTATATGAGCAGTATTCGCGGCTGCTGCGAGTGCAGTATGTGTTGCAGTTGCAATATCGCCTGCTGCTGTGTATATGGGCTATTTCGAAGTGGGATTCTTGCGGTTGGGCAATTTAGGCCGCTGCTGCCGGTGCGGGCGTCGACGCCAGCTGAGCCAGCGCTGCCGTACCGACCGAGGGCGTTCGATTGGCGTGGGCGTGGCAGGACTGCTCCTTCTGATCCTGCTGCTCCTTCTGCTGCTGTTGCTGCTCCTGGTGCTGCTGGTACTGCTGGTGCTTTTCCGACTTTTCCTGTTGCTGCTGACAAAAGCGATGCGATAGTGACGACGGCGAAAGTGACGGCGACGACGGCTGCATTTTCATCCATTGGTCAGGTAGCGGCTCCCTTATCCGGACATTTGCTTGTCGGGATCGGTGTTTTTCCTCGCTTTGAACTTTATTTATCCTTACTAGTTTCTATATACATATTGGCTATGTATCATATTTGCTTTGATTCATATTCATGCATCTTTGGTTTGGTTAAGCGTTTTCGTTTATAACTTTCTTTTGGTGGTGAGTTTTTAACTGTTAATTATTTACAATTTCTGGCGCTGCACTAAACAAAATAAATTTGATAATTGCTTGTTAGAATTTATGTGTGCCATTTGAAATAAATAAATTCCAATTGAATTTTGTATATAGCACTGCACACACAGTCGCGGACACACACGTAGGCACACTTCACTCGGCGGGCGGTCTTCACTTTACTACTACCGAAAACGAACAGTCGCAGCAGCAGCAGCAGCTCGGAAAATGTTTTTCTTCGACTTCGCTCGTTCCTTTGCTTTTCCACTTTCCGCTTTTCTGCGCTGATACGTGGGCGCCGCACACCCCAAAAGAAAAAAACAGCAGAGCCAAAAAATGAAAGGAAAACGTTTCCCGATAATAAAATCCACAAGAGCGGGAGTTTCCACAGGGAAATGCGAGAGAGAGAGAGAGAAAGCTAGAAAGAGAGCGAGAAATGGGGCTGCGCGAGAGAGAAGGCACGCGTCATGCGTGGTGAGTTGGGTAAAAAAGTTCCCAGTATTCTTGGAGCATCATAAAAAAGTAGTAGACATCAATATAATAATAGAAGTGGCAAAAATATGATATCAACAGCGTGTACCGCAGGGAAAAGGAGAAAGGGAACCATAGGGAAAAGGAGAAAGAGAGAGTGGCACAGAAAGCGAGAGAGGGAGCTAGAGCAAACTGCATTGCTTCAATTTCTCCCACCCAAAGCGATTCTATCAATTTCCATAGCTGCGGCGCCCTCAAGTATGCAACATGTTCTGCGACGAACCAATTACCACCGCCACCCACTTTCCCAGCACCACCCCCTCCCAGCCAAAGGCCGCCCACCGCCAGCGGGTATGGCCAAGGACAATCCAGTCAAATATTATATCATACAGGTCCTAATAATAGACGGAAACAAAGGTAACGACACTTGAAGTTTTCAACTTGATGACAATAAACGATAGCTAACGGAAGGCGCACAAATCCGCATTGTGTGTATACGCAAAGTTAAGGTCGGCATAATGGCCCTCAAGCACAAGGATCTTGGTCCTTATTTAGTGTATATGACATGTTTTTAGCATTGATTTTACATCGAATTATGTCCTAAGCTCATAATTCTATAACTATCTATTGTGACAACAAGATATGAGTTTCCTATTGTTTAAAACCCTCAAATTTTAGTTCGATATTCGATCCTATCGAATATTGATATTAACGCATCGTTTGTGTGCGCAGAAAAGCACCTACACGAAATTATAGTAGTTATGATGACTTAAAGCAGATTATAGATGGAATCAAGGAATATCTATAAAACTGGAATCCACATACGCAGTTACTTTCTATAAAAAAAAGTTGTTAACCCTTGAAGTAGAAGTACTGCGAACTTGAGAAATGAGTTGTGAACTTGGACTTGACGGTACTATTATTTGCACCGCAACTGTGAGTTTGGAGCCAGCCTGACGACGTGGAATGTCCAGGACCCGTTTCCCGTGTCCATATATCCTGGCCACCAGGCGATGTCCTGGCGACATGCGCACTCCGGAACCCACCACACTCGCTCGCGCGAACTCAACTCCACCACGACGGAGCGTTTCAAAGAAAGTGGCCAAGTTTAAGGATAAATCACAACGAGCAATATTTTTGCAACAAATGCGTTGAACGGGCGGCAATTTGGGGGTTGGGTGATGAAAACTTTGCGGCTTTGCTTTTCTTAGGGAAATTATTGTTTTGTTTTGGGCTGGGAGAGGCGCAGAAGCAGAAAAAACGGAAAATTATGGATGCTAATGGGGGGCCCAAAAAAGCGAGATATATAGATTTCAGAGGCTGTGTATACACACACACTCTACAACTGTAGACAAAGCAGCCGTACTTCGTACCCGTAGTGGCGCCCACCCAGCCCACTGACGCCCCCACCCCTTTCCCCCTCTGGACTTGCCACCCACTTTTCCCACCCAATGCTGCGCGCTTCGCTCTTTTCGGGCCGCATGAGCAAATCGCAATAGATAGAGAATTTTTTTCTTTCTTTCTTTTGCTGGCGCGGCTTGATTCCTTGCCACCACATCTATATGTATGTATATATATATATGTCTGATTGGTATATATATGCGAATATATATGTATCTGGACGGAGTGCGTGTGGCCTTGTCTTTTTCCATTTTCATTGCTAATCACACGAAGGAGTTAATTTGTTAAAACTTTGGCTTCGGATGGGAAAGTGGGGCCTGGAAAACTCTTGGTACTTGGCACATATGACAACGTAATTTTCACGCGCACACACACACTCGCGATTTTGGAGAGAGAAATTTTATGTACCATACATTTTTGAAGCTGCAAAATTTTGCACATTCGATTTTCACACTGCCACTAATGCTGCCTGCTACTGCTGCTGCTGGCGCTGCTGCTTTTTCCTTCGTTTTTCTTTTCTAGCCGCACTTTCGAATTTTTTTTCCTTCACCGGATGGAAAATTTTCACACGCACAGCAATCGAGTTAAAGCGAGTTTTTCGCAAGTTTTCATCGCGATTTCCCCCGAGTTTTCCACGCGTTTTATGCACTTTTTCGCTGCGAGTGTGTGAGAATTTTCCTGTGTGCTGGCTGTGTGAAAATGGAAATCCAGTGAAAATCCGCAACCGTTACGTACGGAAGAGCACACCTAGCTGCTGTGTGTGCTCCGCTGAAGACGATGGTGCGCTCTGCGGACGGGTCTGCAACTTTCTCGCGGCGCAGCGCCTTTATCGCTGCCTTCGCCGCTGCTCCGCCTGGCGCTCTCGCTGCGTCCCGCTCGCACACGCCGTGGGGCCAATCGCGCCCTCTCGCTCGACGCTGAGTGTGTTGAGTTCGCCGAATTCCTGTGTGCGTGCGTGCCCAACAACAAACAGGGGGAAATGTTGGGGAGCTCCCGTTAGGGAGAGAGCCAGGTCGCTCTCTATCTCTCTCGTTCGCAGTCAGGATGCTCTCTGGCGACCCCCCCTCCCCAAATAAAAATGAAATCAACAATTTGTTGGTCGGCGAGCTGCCAACTTGGCCCCAAAATAAATGTGGCCAAGCTAAGAGAGGAAATTGGCCCAAAGAACGACCATTATTTTAAATTAAGGCTTAATTGAAGGTTAGAAATGTAGGTTTTTTGAAAAAAATGAGTTTTACATTCAATATTAAAATCAGTAAGAAAATGCATTTTCTTATATTTTATAATTTAAGTTAGTAAAATCTCATAAAAACGAACTTTTCAAAAACCATTGCCTACTTTCTTGTGCTTATTCCGCGTCATAACCATGACGTACTATTGTCCCAACAGAAAAGAGTAGTACTGAAATATAAAAACTCTCACGCTCGATACCATCTTTATTTGCAGCAAAGAATGCATAAAGTAAACAGAGTTTTGATTGGTTACTTTGGATACAGCAATTTTTATATATTTATAGGGCTTTTAACTTACAACTATAGAGTTGAGCACACCGTCGATTAATCGCATCGCTTTACTTTGCTTATCATTAAGTTAATCTTTACAAATATGAACGTGTGTGAGCAACCGATATTGATGCTTTTTTGTGAAATTAAATGTATTGCAAATTGCATTTGCCAAGCGAAATTAGGAATAGGTTTAACAGCACTTCTATACACAATGTTTTTTATGCTGACACAGGGTGGTTAAATTACAATAGAACCGGTATACTTTTGGGTTACGTTAAATACACATACAATTAAGGCGACTTTAAATGGGTTCAATATAGATAATGCCTTTCTGGCGTTACTTTTGCATAGAGCCAACTTAGCCCAGGCCGTGATCGTCGAAGAAACTCTGCGGGGTCTCATCCTGGAAAGGGAGAATGCTTAGCTTCAGTTACATGTTACTATACTTTACAGCGCTTGGGGTAAAAGGAAACCAAATAAAAGTATCGATACTGGGGGCTAACTATGAAAAAGACTATGAAAAAGGGTGGTATATAGTAGCAACTAAAAACGAAAGGACACCAAACGGGTGCGCTAAGCCAGACATATAGGTAGATAGACAGTTTAGAGGGAGTGGAGCTCAGAGATCAGATCAGTGGAGGTGGAACAATGTGGGCGTCAAGAGTTTAGAGCAGTCAAATTGGTCAGTCACAACAACAGCAAAGACAACAATCAAAACTAAACGTTTAACAAAGACACTAAAAAGAAAACTGAGGTTCACCAGGTCTTACCATTTTCATATAGCATACGAGTACAATTAGGATTTTTTTTTCAAAAATACTTGGTTTTTATTTTAACTTGTTTTTCTCAGTTACAAAACACAGAAAATTTGGCTAAAACGTACAACACACATACATAAACATATATATATATATATATACTTGTAGATATAGATAAACTAGATTTTTTTATTCGGTTATTATTACAATTTTCAATTATATATCGTTCTCATTTAATCAACATTAAAGCTTACATGTTTCTATTGTAAGAATAGTATTGCATATATTTCCCCACTAAATTAGTTATTGCCCATTTGGTGATTGATTGGAATGATCTTTCGATTATAAAATGTAGATAGGAAGAGGAATATTAATTCAGTTCAGGAACCCCAGGTGGAACTACGTGAGGTTGGCTTGTTTTGCATGAACTTTTCTGAATCTATTGTGTCTGTGCGTGAAATTTACGAGATAGAGTGTATGAAAAACCGCATACCAGATGCTCTGATGTTACTATATAGTATTATTGCTTTTTGGAGCCTCACGCTGCTTGGCGTCTTCTTGCTTATAATTTTTTTTTCAGCGCTTCAGTGCTGTACAACAGCCAAATCACACACTAGTGTTGAGGAGTGGATGGAGCAGTGCTGTAAAGTGCCAAGTGCAGCACACGTTATCGCTGGGGTGTAACTGTGTGTGTTATTGTGTCGGGGTGTGCGTGTAATATCAACTACATAATTTCTAGGGTGTTCTAGTTCTTTAGAGGAGTCCAATGTCTCTTAAAGTGCCCTCAACGGCTTCGTCCTGGAGTACAGAGAATAAGAACAATAAGAACGAGAAGAGTAGAAGGAAAGAGAGTAGTAGTGGTAGTAAGAGTAGTAGGTGTATGTGTAAGTAGAATGTGTCCAAAAAAGAAACCAATTTCGATCTTGTTTTGCTTTTCTTTCATGTACGGCACAACTTGGAAACACGAAATGCATATTATATGGATGAACATCACAGCGCAGCGCGGGGAAGGCAGGGAAATAGAAGCTGGGCAATATACACATATATATACAGCTGGACGAAGGATTGACTGATCTGACCTATCGACTCTCCACTAACTCTTTGCAGATCGGGAATATAACTTTATGTTCTTTACACTGTTTCTTTGGGATGGGTTTTCTTTTCTTCTTGGTATTTATTTATTGTTTTCATTGATTAGTTGAGATACTCATTGAAGTCCTGTGGTGGTTGTTCGTGGTGGTAGTAGTTGTGTTAACATCGATATATGCAGTGGCGGGTAGGGTAAGCGTTAATAATAACAAGAGAGAGGGTACATGGGTTACACATTTATATATGGCTTATGGTATGGCAAGAATATGTTTAGTTGAACATTAGAAATTCATCTACAAAGGTCATGCAAAATAATCAAGCCAACTACGATCGACATATTGCTACAAATCGGGTTAGGAGACTTACAAGAGTTACGGTCACAAAATAAACACAGGCTAAAAATTGTACTATAAATGGCAAACAAGGTTTTAGTTTTTGTTTTAGTTTTACTGCACAGCAACATCTATGGCAAGTTCAATACTGTGGCGATTTAATATTTCCTGGTAGATTCTCACAATTCACAATTCGTTTTCGAGTAGGCAAGTTTCGAAACTCAAGACGGCATGCAAATAAAAAAATCGATTGAGTGCGTGTGTGCCAGCCGAGGTGGTTTACATCAGATTCGGAACTTAAAGATAATGACAACGCTGCTGCAAGGACACACACGCACACTGGACTTAGGATCTATTGCAGCGAGTAAAAGAACTCTTCTTGCTTCGAGTGGTTAGAGTTGTTTTGTTTATAGAGATTAGTTTTGATTGCACAGATTAGAGAAATAAGAACGAGAAGTAGGTAAGAGTAGAGTATAAAGAAAAACCGTGATTTGATGAGGTATGACATTGTAAACGTTATAGATAGGCATAATAATATAGATGCAAACAAACACTAACGAGGTAACGAAACTAAAAACCATCAAGTTGAATAAATATATAAAACAATAAACAATATCCGGCATAGGTAGAGTGACACAACCGTTTTAGGCATTACAGATCATATGTCTCGGGTGTACTGACCTCTTGGAGCAGATCCTGCGAGGCAATCGCCTTAAGTACGTTCTTTTTGGACGTCTCCTGGATTTCGCCGCCAATGAGCAGCTCATCCAGGATAAAGTATGCTTTTTCAAAGTTAAAGATAATGTCCAGCTCGCAGACCTGTTCAGCAAATGATAAATATAACACTCTTTAACGCTTCCATTGCAAAATGGTGTTAGTAACTTACGCTGCCGAAGTACTTATCCAACAGCTCCACATAGCGATGAATGATCTCCAGTGTCAGCAGTTCGTTGTCGTTCTGCTCGATGGCGCAACAGAAATACAAGCTGGCATACCTATAAAACAACAAACGTGAATGCATGTATTATAATTATTCTTTAGAATATTCATAAGATTTTACCCACCTTTTGTAGACAATTTTGCAGTCCTTCCACTCCAGAAAGGAGCACATTTTGGGCTTGCGGGCCAGTATCGTAGTGACCAGTTCCCGGGTGATCTTCTTTTTCACCTTATCCGGATAGGCCATGTACCACTTTTGTAACCGCAGTTTGCCCTGCCGACTAAACAGCAGCATGAAAAGCATCTGGAATAAGGTAGCAAGTTCGTAAGTCCGGAACGTATATTGATTTTACGGTCGTAATGCATTTTTCATATCTTTTAAGGCCAGCGAAGCTCCCAATTTTCACCGACACAGTCATTGAGCAGCCCCACCAACACACACATACTTGTACACCTGGAGCCACCGCATCGTCAACACACAAATAACATTCGATAACGAAAAAATCACTTTTTCCGCAAATTTTTCTTAAGCCTTACCATTTATTTTTGTTTTTCTCTGTGTGGTGAAGTTTTTCCGTGGGCTGGGATTACAAAATATATGGAAAAATCTTATTTTTCCATGCAGCCAGCGAGCAAAACACACATAGAAAGTTCTTCTTCGTGCACTGCTGCCATTCGCACTACATCTGCCGACGTGTTCAAGGGAATGGCAAGTACAGTGGGCTTCAAGCAAACAGAGCTAGTAATATAATGATTAAACATTATTTTTGTATTCAGAAATTATTTACCACTTTTAAGGTAGATCTAATTGTGTTGATAGGTAAGTTGTGTTGAAATAATATTTAATATTTTGAAAGTTATTAATAATCTTTCGCTGTAACTGATCCGTGCGATATTTATCATTCACAGAGAACTATCGCACGGCAACTGCAGTTCTCCTTGTCCATCTCTATTGGACTGTGTAGACGTTAGCAGCTGGCCGTACTCGTGCCGTTTAAAAGCCGAAATTTCATCAGTTTGATTTCAATTGCAAACAAACAACCTGCGAACATGTCAATAAAGCTCAAAGCGAACCTTAACAATCCGCCCATAAGTGAGTATCAAACGGATGCCGGCTGCTGTGACCTTCAGTGCCCGGAGGATTTGCACTTAGTGAGGTTATATCCGCATCGGGGTCTATTTATGTACACAATATATTCGGCAATCCATTCGAACCCTCTTTTATTGCATCAGCCCCGGTATCGTGTGATATTAATTGAGTCATTCAACTAGGTGGCCTGGCGACGGCGCACCTAATCAATGGCACGGTGCCCGTGGAGATAGTGTGGAGCAAGGAGGAGACTTCGCTGCAGTTCCCAGATAATCGCCTGTTGGTGTGCCACTCCAACAACGATGTGCTGCGCGCCCTCGCTCGCGCTGCTCCGGACTACAAGCTGTACGGGGAAACGGCCATCGAACGGACACAGATTGATCACTGGCTGTCTTTCTCACTGACCTGCGAGGATGACATATCCTGGGCTCTCTCCTTCCTGGACAAGTCCATTGCCCCGGTGACCTACCTGGTGGCCAACAAGCTGACTATCGCCGATTTTGCACTGTTCAACGAGATGCACTCGCGCTATGAGTTCCTCGCCGCTAAGGGAATTCCTCAGCACGTGCAGCGTTGGTATGACCTCATCACCGCCCAGCCGTTGATCCAGAAGGTGCTGCAGTCCCTGCCAGAGGATGCAAAGGTTAAGAGGAGTCCACAGTCTTCCAAGGAGCAGACACCTGCCAAAACGGGCGAGCGCAAGCAGGAGGGCAAGTTCGTGGACCTGCCAGGAGCCGAGATGGGCAAGGTGGTTGTGCGCTTCCCGCCAGAAGCCTCTGGCTATCTCCACATTGGTCATGCTAAGGCGGCACTGCTGAATCAGTACTACGCCTTGGCGTTCCAAGGAACGCTGATCATGAGATTCGATGACACGAATCCCGCCAAGGAGACGGTCGAGTTCGAAAATGTCATTCTCGGCGATCTCGAGCAGCTGCAGATCAAGCCCGACGTATTTACGCACACATCGAACTACTTCGACCTAATGCTCGACTACTGTGTCCGGCTTATCAAAGAGAGCAAGGCCTATGTGGATGATACCCCTCCGGAACAAATGAAGCTGGAACGCGAGCAACGCGTCGAGTCTGCAAATCGATCCAACTGTAAGTTTATCTTAATAACTAAACTATATTTTTAGCGCTATATGATGAAATTTAAAACGGTTAAATTTGTCACTTATATTATATTTCACCATGATGTATGAGCAAAAAATGTTATTTTACACATACTTATTCACGTTTTCTATTTTAGCTGTCGAGAAAAATCTTTCGCTATGGGAGGAGATGGTTAAAGGCTCTGAGAAGGGTCAAAAATACTGTGTGCGCGCCAAGATCGACATGAGCTCTCCCAACGGATGCATGCGTGACCCCACCATCTATCGCTGCAAGAACGAGCCACATCCACGCACGGGAACCAAATACAAGTGAGTATAACAAAAAAATTGTCATAGAAAATCAGTTGTATCGTTTATCATTTGCAGGGTGTACCCCACCTACGATTTTGCCTGCCCCATTGTGGACGCCATCGAAAATGTGACCCACACCCTGCGCACCACTGAGTACCATGACCGAGATGATCAGTTCTACTGGTTCATTGATGCCCTGAAGCTAAGAAAACCGTACATCTGGTCATACAGTCGATTGAACATGACCAACACTGTGTTGTCCAAGAGGAAACTTACGTGGTTTGTGGATTCTGGTCTGGTTGACGGCTGGGATGATCCTCGATTCCCAACGGTGCGTGGTATCATCCGACGCGGCATGACAGTGGAAGGTTTAAAGGAGTTTATCATTGCCCAAGGCAGCAGTAAATCCGTAGTGTTCATGAACTGGGATAAGATCTGGGCCTTCAACAAGAAGGTCATCGATCCGATTGCTCCTCGTTACACAGCTTTGGAGAAGGAGAAGCGCGTTATTGTTAATGTGGCTGGCGCTAAGGTGGAAAGGATTCAGGTGTCCGTGCATCCCAAGGATGAATCTCTGGGCAAAAAGACCGTCTTGTTGGGTCCCCGCATATACATCGACTACGTTGATGCCGAAGCCTTAAAGGAGGGTGAAAATGCAACTTTCATTAACTGGGGCAACATCCTCATCAGGAAGGTAAACAAGGATGCATCTGGCAACATTACTTCCGTTGATGCTGCTCTCAATTTGGAGAACAAGGACTTCAAAAAGACTCTTAAACTCACCTGGTTGGCTGTGGAAGATGATCCCAGCGCCTATCCACCCACTTTCTGCGTTTACTTTGACAATATCATCAGCAAAGCTGTTCTGGGCAAGGACGAGGACTTTAAGCAGTTTATTGGCCACAAGACACGCGATGAGGTTCCCATGCTGGGCGATCCTGAACTTAAGAAGTGCAAGAAGGGCGATATCATCCAGTTACAGAGGCGTGGCTTCTTTAAGGTGGACGTCGCTTATGCTCCGCCCAGTGGATACACAAATGTTCCTTCTCCCATTGTTTTGTTCTCTATACCTGATGGACATACGAAGGATGTGCCAACTTCAGGTCTGAAAGTCAATGCTCCGGATGCCAAGGCGACGGTGAGTTAATTTGTGCTTTGCATAGATAATACTATAAAATAGGGTATTCAATATTCGACATAGGAAGTACAATTAACTAGAAAATCAGCTGTTTGGAGCTCTCCAAACTTCTTCGCTCTCCCACAGCGGCTCTCTGAAGCTCTTTCACTTTCTCTTTATTATGTGCCGCGTTGGTAACGACGTAGTCTTCTTCTTGGAAGAAAACCAGTTGTATGCTGAACTACCTAGCGTGTGGTTCGTTATCGTCAACCTCAGTAAGGCAAAGACAACAAATTAAAAGAGAGGCTCGTTGAAGATGTAGCCCTTGCTGACGTTGCAAAGAGCTTTTGAAAAATATTAATACATTGCTGCACTTTACCTCGTTATCAGATTTAACAACAAATATGTATTTCTTTTACAGAAAAAGGCATCATCACCTGTAAGTTCTTCCGGCCAAGCTTCTGAATTGGACAGCCAAATTAGCCAGCAAGGCGATCTGGTCCGAGACCTAAAGTCTAAAAAAGCAGCCAAGGATCAAATTGATGTTGCTGTGAAGAAGCTGCTCGCTCTGAAAGCGGACTACAAATCAGCTACTGGAAAGGATTGGAAGCCAGGGCAAACATCTGCTTCTTCTGCGCCTGTACCTGCCGCCAGCTCATCCTCTGCCAACGACGCCGTTTCAGTTAATGCCAGCATTGTCAAACAAGGCGATTTGGTCAGAGATCTAAAGGGAAAGAAGGCTAGCAAACCAGAGATTGACGCTGCTGTAAAAACTCTTCTTGAACTTAAGGCTCAGTACAAGACTCTCACCGGTCAGGATTGGAAACCAGGCACTGTACCTACCACTGCCGCTCCATCTGCATCTGCTGCTCCCTCTGTCGGTGTCAACGATTCGGTAGCCCAAATTCTTAGCCAAATCACTGCCCAGGGTGACAAAGTTCGGGAGCTGAAGTCAGCTAAAGCCGATAAGGCCACCGTTGATGCTGCAGTAAAGACGCTGCTCAGCTTGAAGGCTGACTACAAAGCAGCCACCGGCAGTGACTGGAAACCAGGTACCACAGCTCCAGCTCCAGCAGCAGCTCCTGTAAAAGTCAAGCAGGAGAAGAATCCGGACCCAGCTTCTGTCCTTACTGTAAACACACTGCTCAATAAGATCGCCCAACAAGGTGATAAAATACGTCAATTGAAATCGGCGAAATCGGAGAAATCCCTTGTTGAAGCCGAGGTTAAACTTTTGCTGGCTTTGAAAACGGACTACAAATCTCTAACTGGTCAAGAGTGGAAACCAGGTACTGTGGCACCCGCTCCCACCACTGTAAATGTGATCGATCTTACTGGTGGAGATTCAGGCAGTGACGTAGGCAGTGTATTGAGCAAGATTCAGGCCCAAGGTGATAAGATCAGGAAATTGAAATCAGAGAAGGCAGCCAAGAACGTAATCGATCCTGAGGTTAAGACTCTGCTTGCTCTTAAAGGTGAATATAAAACGCTAAGCGGTAAGGATTGGACGCCAGACGCTAAATCTGAACCAGCTGTAGTAAAAAAGGAAGCTAGTCCCGTTTCGATGGCATCGCCAGCTAAGGATGAACTCACCCAGGAGATTAATGCTCAGGGGGAGAAGGTACGCGCCGCGAAAGGTAACAAGGCAGCCAAGGAGGTCATCGATGCTGAAGTGGCCAAGTTGTTGGCCCTCAAAGCCAAGTACAAGGAGGTCACGGGCACCGATTTCCCCGTAGCAGGTCGCGGAGGCGGCGGCGGAGGAGGTTCCGCCAAGAAAGCGCCAAAGGAGGCACAACCAAAGCCAGCAAAGCCGGTGAAGAAGGAACCTGCTGCCGATGCTTCCGGAGCTGTGAAAAAGCAAACACGCCTGGGTCTGGAGGCTACCAAGGAGGATAACTTGCCTGACTGGTACTCGCAGGTTATCACCAAGGGTGAGATGATCGAATATTACGACGTGTCTGGATGCTACATTCTGCGTCAATGGTCCTTTGCCATCTGGAAAGCAATCAAGACTTGGTTTGATGCTGAGATTACACGCATGGGTGTCAAGGAGTGCTACTTCCCCATCTTCGTTTCTAAAGCTGTGCTGGAGAAGGAGAAGACGCATATCGCGGACTTCGCTCCGGAAGTGGCCTGGGTCACCAAGTCCGGTGACTCTGATTTGGCCGAGCCAATCGCCGTGCGTCCTACCTCCGAGACAGTCATGTACCCCGCCTACGCCAAATGGGTACAATCCTACAGGGATCTGCCGATTCGCCTCAATCAGTGGAATAACGTTGTCGTAAGTATTGCCTTGAATTGGCCTAATTTATCGTTTGCTAACCATTGCCTCATGTTTTATGTTGTAGCGCTGGGAATTCAAGCAGCCAACTCCTTTCCTACGTACCCGCGAGTTCCTGTGGCAGGAGGGTCACACCGCCTTCGCCGACAAGGAAGAAGCCGCCAAGGAAGTTCTTGACATTCTCGATCTTTATGCCCTGGTGTACACCCATCTGCTGGCCATTCCCGTGGTCAAGGGCCGCAAGACTGAGAAGGAGAAGTTCGCTGGTGGTGACTACACCACCACCGTGGAGGCATTCATCTCGGCTTCAGGACGTGCCATTCAAGGTGCTACCAGTCATCATTTGGGCCAGAATTTCTCTAAGATGTTCGAAATCGTTTACGAGGACCCTGAAACGCAGCAGAAGAAGTACGTTTACCAGAACTCCTGGGGCATTACAACTCGCACTATTGGCGTGATGATCATGGTGCATGCCGACAACCAGGGCCTGGTGTTGCCCCCGCATGTTGCCTGCATTCAGGCCATTGTGGTGCCCTGCGGCATCACAGTTAACACGAAGGATGACGAGCGGGCGCAGCTGCTTGACGCTTGCAAGGCCCTTGAGAAGCGCCTTGTCGGCGGTGGAGTTCGTTGCGAGGGTGATTACCGAGACAACTACTCTCCCGGCTGGAAGTTTAATCACTGGGAACTAAAGGGTGTGCCGCTGCGCTTGGAAGTGGGTCCCAAGGACCTGAAGGCCCAACAACTGGTGGCCGTGCGTCGCGACACTGTCGAAAAGATCACCATACCGCTGGCCGATGTGGAGAAGAAGATACCCGCGCTGCTCGAAACCATTCACGAGAGCATGCTTAATAAGGCGCAAGAGGATATGACCAGTCACACGAAAAAGGTGACCAACTGGACGGACTTCTGTGGTTTCCTAGAGCAGAAAAACATCCTTTTGGCTCCCTTCTGCGGCGAGATAAGTTGCGAGGACAAAATCAAGGCGGACAGCGCCCGCGGCGAAGAGGCCGAGCCAGGAGCTCCTGCCATGGGTGCCAAGTCGCTGTGTATACCCTTCGATCAACCAGCTCCCATCGCGGCTAGCGATAAGTGCATCAACCCCAGCTGCACCAACAAGCCCAAGTTCTACACGCTCTTCGGACGAAGCTATTAAACGAAAGTGATCTGGAAAGAAGCCAGGCTTCGTTGTTTCTCTAAAACATATTTTTCCAAAATGAACTCGATTGGTTAGGATCGATTGACCTATATGTACTCTGATTTTCACAAAAGCTTACTATTCATTTTAAATTGATTAAATGTTTAAATTGAAAACCATTTTGCCTTTGTGTATTCATAATAATTTATCTATATTTGCTTGTATTTTGCTTACATAATGCAGATCTTTTAACCTACGGCTAAATAGCTTGCAAGACTAATTTTAATTGGGATTTTCAATAAGTTGTCAAACTATTTAACCTCAGTTGCGCCGTGCAAATATAATTAGAAATGGGGATAACGAAAAGTATATTGCATACATCGCAATACTTTGTTTAGTTCCGTTTATAAAGCATAAATTATTTATAGATTTCTTTTCGATATGGCACACTAGACTTTTGAAAAGGTATCAATCCTATCGCCAGCCAATTAAATACCTAATTACGTGTCAATTAACTTATATTTTATAGACTTCTTAATACTTACTGATAGTGATCACTAAAGTTGAAATTGTTAAAATATGTTGCTTCAATATTACTAGGGTTTCACTTGTATCATAAATTAAATTTGTTTTAAAAGAAAGCTGTCAATATGAAGAAATCGGTCATATCCCTCATCTTTTAATAACACCAATTAAAAGAAACTTAGCAGCTCCATTTCAATAAATGGATAATTTTTCACCAGTCGCAATCAGTGGATTCCATCTTAAACTGTTTGGAGGTGGGTAGCGATATGACCGAACCGATGCCCAGAGCCCAAGGCATTCAAATACTCGAGTACTTGCTGTTCAAATGCCGCTAACCAAGATCAGTAGTATAATTGTCATACATATGGATAGGTCGCGGGAGGCGAAAAGTGGTTTAGGAATGCACCCTAAGCTGGGTGAGAGTGAGTCCAGCTAATTAAATGCATATCTCATATCTGGCCACTTTGCGTCAGCAGCCGGTGCCGCCGACCTGTTTTAAATGGAAAAATAATGGCCGAGCCCACACGGCGTATGGGTTATATGGACAATATTGCGTGCCGATATGCGTAAACATCAACAATCACAGAACCACAAACGACAAGCAAACCCAGTCAACTGAGTTAAACAAATATGACTACATATTTCCATTCGTATTGCCACGATTTGTAACTGGTTTCCCCTGGGAGTAGTTGAAGTGATGCAATTGGAAAATAGCACTAGTCTATACCAAAATGGGTTAGGCAGTAATAAAGTTCTTATAAATATGAATGGAATTTTGTATAATATTATATTATCTATGTAATTTCTTCATTTCAAGCTATATATTTTATTATAATATAGTATTATTTATAGCAGCTATTAATCCTTTTCTGAAACTTTGCCACCAGCATATTCAAAGTTGCGAAACGAAGTTTTTAGTTGGGTATACCCCATTGGCACGATACCCAGCTCAGTTGGTTGGTTGACTCAGGTCAAGCCTTAGTGTGTTCTACTTAGTCGTTAATCGAATCTCGAACAAATAGCAAATATTTAGTGTTATTTAGTATTCAGCTGCTGCGAAAGCAAGCGCGATTTGCAATTATGTTTGATTTATGGCGGCAGTCCCGATTCGATGGGTGGTGGTGGTGGTGTTTAGGGGTTTTGGATATCGGAAATCCCATTTATTTCATCCGCAGCTCCAGCTTCACCTTTTAGCTCCAGCCCACTTGGAGTAATCAATTGCAAAAAAAAAATTGCATAATGATGGCCGCGACTGATTGAATGCATGGCGCATACGTATGTATATACGTAAGTATCTACTCAAGCAACCTGTTCACAAATGCTGGATTATTCATCGGTATAGTACAATCAAAAACTTTAATGCGGAGTTGGAGTTGTGGAATGGAGAAGAGCAATTCTAGAGTATATATTTAGTTCTTAACTTAATATCAAAATCAAAATTAGGCTCTTGATTAAAAGAATCAATATCTAAATATAAGTATTAAGATCATGCGAAATAGATTGAGTCTGACAAAGTTATCCTAATTAAATTTAGTTGTATACCACTTCCCCTAATGACAATATTCTAACTTAATTCTCACATAAGATTTAGACTTTTTTAATTAAAAACAATAACATTTTGCGTTTTATTTCACAAAAAAAATTGCGCCTCTTTATGGATCTTTTGACGTTATATGAAAGATTATGATAATAGGAAAATTTTATGAGTTTTTGAGTTGTACACTTAAATATTTTCAATTATAAGTTACAAGTGTCAAGTTCTAAGCATAGCTTATAAGCAACAAAAGTGTGAAAGGCAAATGCTAGCTAGTTAGTAACCAGATGGATGTCAAACAGGATCCAGCCGAGATTCAAGATTATGCCATTGTATCCACATAGAAATCGAGGTATGTTAAAGGCAAAGATCAAAGACATTTTCCAAGGAGTTTCTTAGAGATGCGGGCACGTGTGTTGAAATCTCTTCCGCTTGACTAGAGACGAAGCCCGGATTGGTCGTACAATTCGCGGATGGGTGACGAGACCGTTTCCTCGGTTCTGTCGCGTTTACAGAACCAATTAGAGTGGAACTATGAATTGGGCTGGACCAGGGGCGTCCGTCCAACGACTTGGGCTACCAAAACAAATTATGTCATCAAAGGAAAGGGAAATGAAAATGGAATACAACAGATGAGCTGCGAAGCCTGTTATTAACCGCAAGGTCCGTGGGCCAACATACCTGGCTGGAAAAAAAATGAAAACGTAACGGAGACGTTGCTGAATCACAATTTCAAGGTCGTCTCATCACGACATCTTCTGTTGTTGCTCGTTGTTACCGGATTGTGAAATCCCCAGCGATCCTGTGCTCCATTGTGTCCAATGGTCATGCCCCTCATCCCCACATTACGCCAGCCCACAAAACAACTCACCTGACGGGGCAACTTTTTTTTTTTACCTGGCCATTATCACAGCTTGCAGCCGTGGATCAGGTTCCTCCAAGAGGAAAAAATCTCTTCTACAGCCAAAAATTGCATGAATGCATTTTAGCGCGGAAATGCGCTGGTATGAGTTGTCTGAATTCGTGCATATACCACTACAGTGGAGACACAAATAAATGCGATTATCAATTAGGTTTTCAAATCCTAATTAAATTTTTTTAATAGGTTAAATGTACAGGTGTCAAGCAAATGATTTCATTATCATATTTAAGAATTTATCATTTGAGCTAAAGATGCATTACAAACGTGTTTTTAATAAGAGTAAATAAAGTACTGTGACCAGTACTTGAATGTAAAATGATTTTAATGCAACTCATGAAATGTTTCATAAAAATGTGTGTGCGTGTGTGAGACAAGCCCTCCAAAGAAAGTTCCTTATAAAGGATCCTCACTGTATGCATGCATCTGTTTCGCTGCCATGGATGACATGCGCTTTTTTAGGGCCACCTCAAGTGGCTGGCCTTGGTTTGGTGCGGCTCCTTTTTTTGCGGTCGAGGGGAATTTTGTTTTGGACTCCGTCTAGAGTTGTGAGGCCATTGCAGTTCGTATGGCCCGATTCCGAAGGCGGGGAATCCATTAGCATTGCCCTCGCTCGACTTGGAGTACTTTAAGTGCCGTTTAATTGGCTTTAATTCGAGTGTTTCGATTCGGTGTGTGTTTTTCGGCTTTATTGCCTGGGTGAGGGCAAGCTCATCTTACGCCTGATACAACCCGGAAAGCAGCACTGCTCACCTGGCCACACACACACACACACACACAGCTGTCGGCGCACACGTTCACACAGAGCGGTCAACTGTGTTGGTGCGGCGTTGGCGAGGCAGCGACGCCGGCAGAGCCGAGTTTCCTTTGAGCCGAGTATAACTTCAAGCCAATTGCCCGCTTTCAATTCAGTTGCCGCTGAGTTTTCAACCGATTCAATTCGAGATCGCCAACAACACTCGAAGATTCGCCAGTCACCGTCGCCTGAGAAGTGAGTTTCAGCTTCAATCGAGGCGCTAATAACTTGGCCTAATAGTCGTTGGCCATCCTAATCCCCACGTGAACTTTGGCTCCGTGTGTGTTTGCCCTTACAATTGACACGAAAAGCCCCAATGAAAACAAAAGTCAATCCAACAATTGTAAGCGAAATGTGTGCGAATGTCATAATTTGCGTGCCTCAAGTTACGTGAATCTGTCCGTCCGCCCAAAAAGGAGGCGTGAAATGCTGTGTATAGTGTGTGCTAGTTAATTAAAAAAAACTGAGATCGGATCGGCCATAACAATGGGAATAAAATTCAATGGAAATTAATGCAGTTAGAATGGAAAAGAGCAAATTGTTTCGAGTTTGTGTCTTAAGTCTTTTGTTTGGAGACAAACATTTGCATGAGTGAAGGAGATTGCCAAATTGTGCATATTTAAACATACAATTTCCTGGGACAACAAAGTTTTCAACTCAAGACATTTTAAAGTGCTTTTTGACTTTCATGTTAAGTTAAGTTAGAAACTAACCAATTGTTGTATTTTACTTAATAAAATGTTGAGTGTAAGCACTTTTAAGTAAACTGTGAGACACTTGTACCAAAGAAAAAATAGTACGGAAAACTAGAATATGTGAATAACTTATAAATGTTTTAATTGCCTTGTCGGAAACGTAAACAATTGTGTTTGAATAATTTAACAAATGCTGCATTCTATAATTTTGCAATCAATCAATGATTCAGTTTCATTCTTAAATGTTAAGCAATGGAAAATAAAGCTGCAGCGCATTTATTACAAAGAAAAACATTCCATAAGATTTCGTTTATTATGTTTCTCCTGTTGTCGGCATATAAAAGTAAACTACTTTAATCAGTGCGCCCATAAAACGAGAGTGAAATGCAGAGGCTTTTTATGGGTGGAAATCGCTTAAGTCATCATAACCTGGCTAATTGCTCGGACTTCCACCCGCACTTGCATTGCCCAAGAGCCTAATGCACACACTAAAAACTAAAGAGCCGAAAATAAAAACCCAAAATAAAGCAATGGTCCAAACATTAACCCATTGCCGGACGTACACTTTCCAAACATGAAATAAACAAACAGTCGGTGGCCGCTAACAGGCCTTTAAACTTGTCACTATTTACCAACGCAAACAGATGATGTGCGAGGTGTGATGGTATCCCAGGTGGTGATGGGAATGGTGATGGGGGGTTCGGGGGTTCCAGGGGAACGGACACCCGAAATCCCAATTGGCCGCGGCAATTACACGCGGTTGGTCAACACTCCGCAGTTGTCTCTGCCTGATCGTATTTCACCAGTATCCGCTGCTGACATTGAAATAGAATCTGGCGCGGAGTAGGTTAGACAAACAAACGGCCAGTAAAGCGAACTTGAAAATATAAATAGTAAACTATTAAAACTTCCCTTGCTAAATTTTACAAAGTAAACTAAATCCTTTAAAAGCCTTACTCTCATAATGAATGTATAGACTACTTTCCGATTTCAGACAGCTGCTTAACCATGGACATACTGAGGAGCGATGCCGATTGCGGCGAGTCCGATATTGCCAAGTTCTATGCAAACAAAACCATCCTTATTACGGGTGCCACCGGATTTATGGGCAAGGTTCTGGTGGAGAAACTACTGCGTAGCTGTGCCGACCTGAACGTCATATATCTATTGATACGCACCAAAAAAGGGGTCGATCCCAGTGTGCGCAAGGAGCAGTACTTCAAGTGTGTGGTAAGTATTCAGATTCGCCTCCAGTTACCGGAACTCAAAGCATTCCATTATTAAATGCTGTAAATTGAATAGTTTATGGCTCGTAAATAAAGCCCAGCCCCCTCGTTTTAAGCAGCTTAATTAGCAGCTACTTAGATTGCCATTCTCCGTTGTACCACATGACGTATGCGTAATGGCCATATAAAGTGCAACGAAGTGCATCAAAATTCCATGGAATCGTATAATGTGCTATGTTGCCAATTAAAACTAACTATATTGATTTGTGTGATTTGGATTTTCTAATAATTACTAGCTGAAGCAAAAAAAAAAGCATTTCCGGGGGTTCTCCAAAAAGTATTGAGCAATATTTACTAACAGCACAACTAAAATTCTAAACCACAAAGAATATATGACTAAAGCTATTTTCGTAATTCCCTAGTAAATGTTTGATATTTCATAATACTGCTTATGGTATTATTACGACTGAGAACCCCAAAATTTTAGCTTGCATGAAGCACAAAAGTGTGTAAGTCTCGTATTGCATAGCTACTAT
Source organism: Drosophila melanogaster (assembly GCF_000001215.4). Classification (NCBI taxonomy): domain Eukaryota; kingdom Metazoa; phylum Arthropoda; class Insecta; order Diptera; family Drosophilidae; genus Drosophila; species Drosophila melanogaster. The sequence continues at coordinate 23,946,076 of NT_033777.3, read as the reverse complement.
AGTTTTGATACAATTAATCATTTATTTATTATTCGTTTATGACTGTATAATGGTTTTCCGCTTATTTTAAAGTGTGATATGTGAGTCAGTCATAGATTGAGACACTCCATTTCAATTCAGCCACACGTCAATAAAGATCTTACAAAATGCGAAGCGATGAGTGTTTCAGTATTATGGCCTTGCCCACCGGCCGTTAGCCATAATTTCCACTTCAGACAGCCTGACAATTCCGAATCCGAATCCGAATCGCGACGCACTCGCACGTGAACTCAGATATAAATTCTATATAATTATACGCTATAACTGAACTAATACCCCGTTTGCCCTCCGGCAAAAAAGGGGAAAACCTCAAACGCAACTCCCGCAAATTACCAAATTATCGCACAGCTCAAAGACACTGAGATTCGGTGTTACGTGGAGTCCACAATGCAACCCACTCAAACACATCCACGGCGTTTATAAGTCAAGGTGATCATTATTGGTAGAAAAAATCCAAAAACTTACAATGACTCTTAATTGTTGGACGTTAAGCCGGCGCTGAAACCAGCGACATGGCCCATTACGCGATTCTAGCCAGTGGAACAGCAGGCCATTTGGATCCAAATTGCAATTCCAACGCCATGACACTTAACTAATGACCGACCGCCTCTTGTTTTCGCTTTCAGATCTTTGGCAAGCTGCTGGAGAAGAATCCCGGCATCGTGGACAAGGTGCGCGTGGTAAAGGGCGATCTGCTGGAGCCGGACCTTGGCCTGAGCGCCAATGACACCAACACACTCGCCTCCAACGTCGAGGTGGTCTTCCACTGTGCGGCCAATGTGCGCTTCGACCAGCCGCTGCGTCCCATGGTCATGATGAACGTGGTGGGCACCCTGAAGGTCCTCCGCCTCGCTGAGAAGATGAGCCAGCTGCAGGCTCTGGTCCACGTGTCCACCTCATACTGCCAGTGCAACGAGAGCGTTCTGGAGGAGCGAGCCTACCCGGCTCCACAGAACCCCTTCTCCATCATCGAAATGGTGGAGACGATGGACGACGAAGCTCTGGCGGAGATTACACCCAAGTAAGTGGTTGAAATTGCTCTTCCTGAGCCGCAGATATTATTGCTCTTATTATTCGCGTCCAATGAATTTTGAGCAGCACTTACTTTTAGTAAACAAACGCTTATAAAGATTTGGGCTATCTAAATACTGGCTGAAATATAATGAAGTGCCTATAGTTTCATGCTCCTTTACAGGCGTACCTTGGTGGCACCTAATAACCAGTTTCTTTGGCTTATTTTTAGATTACTAAACGGCTTGCCAAACACGTACGCTTACAGCAAGGCGCTGTCGGAAGATTTAATTTGCAGATACAACAATAAGCTGCCCATAATCATCACAAGGCCCTCGATCGGTGGGTATACCATAGTGTCTACTCTGTTTTTGTGCCTCCTGGCTAATTGCTTTATTAAATCCATTGCAGTGACGGCCGCCATTCACGAGCCATTGCCCGGCTGGATCGAGGGCGTCAATGGACCCACCGGCCTAATGATCGGCGCCGCCCGCGGAGTCATCCGATCGATGCACTGCAATCCGGACTACGCCTCCACGGTGATACCCGTAGACAAGGCCATTAACGGCATGATCCTGTGCGGCTATCAGCGCGGAAAGGCCAGCCAGGAGAAGGGTAACAAGCAGACGGGTGTTGAGTTCTGCAATCTGTGCATCTCCAGCAAGGCGCTGATGTCCTGGGGCGACAGCATCGAGACGGGTCGTCGATTCTTCTACGAAACGCCGCTCAGCTTTGCGCTCTGGTATCCGGGTGGATCCATCAAAAAGAACTACTACCACCACCTTTTCTGCGTCATCTTCTTCCACTATCTGCCCGCATACTTCATCGACTTTTGGCTGCTCGTCTTTGGCCAAAAGCCATTGTAAGTAAACGGTTAAATTTTAAGTTCTCCTATTAACACATGGATTATTCCCATCCAGCTTACTCAATGTCCAACGCAAAGTGTCCATGGGTCTGAAGCTGCTGCAGTACTACACAACGAAAAGGTGGGAGTTCCGAAACGAGCGCTTCCAGGAGATGAGCAGTCAGCTGAGCCTCCTGGATCAGGACCTCTTCGACACGTCGGTGGGTCAGGTCAATTGGGAGACATACATCAGTAACTACATTGTGGGCATGCGCACCTATATACTGGGCGAGAGCGAGGACACTCTGCCGCAGGCCAGGAAGGTCCTGCGACGGCTGTATATCCTCGACTGGGTCAGCAAAGTGCTGTTTTTCTCCCTGAGCTTCTGGTTCCTGTGGACCCATTTGGATGGCTTCGTGGAACGGAGCGATGCCTTCATCCGATCCTCGCTCAGCACCATTTACCATGAGCGAAACAGCACCATACATGTATAAACTCTTCTTTAATTATGTACTTCAAATATAGTCCACAAGATTTTGTTTCTTTTTAAGTAAGCTAGCTGTGTTTTATTTCTATTTTAACTAAGGATTAAAACTCAAAACAGTCACATAGGAATTGTGTGAAAGATCAATAGCATGATAAGCCCGAAAGTTACGTGGTAAATTCCTGAAAGTATGAGCTCTAAATAAAAAATTTAGCAAAACCTTTAAAAAAACACCTTATATAAAATATACCTTGTATATATCGTTTGTATTGTACTGTACGATGTTTATTACTTAGATTTTCAAGTGCTTTCTAAAAGAAACTCAGTACCCCCCTGAATTCAACATATAGCCGAAGATGATAAATCATAGCTTAATCTTGGAGTCAAAGAAAAACGTGAACGTGAAACCGATAACAAATACCTAATCTCGCCCTGGCAACGAAGCGAGTAATCCGCCGGCGGTGGTGCCGCGTTTCTAGCGGGCACTCCACCCACAGAGCTTTTCGGTGAAAAGTTTGCACCGCTCTCGCCGGAGAGCAAAAAGCTCGGCGCTCCGAAAAAGCCGACATATATATACATATCTATGCGAGTGCCTCGGCCAGTTTGGTGCGGCGTCGAGTAGCGAGCGGTTGTGTAGAACAGAATAAAAAAAGAGTTGGAACCCGAAGAATCCAAGCGATTAGCAGCATGTATCACCTGAAGAGTCTGGCCCGCCAGGGCGCCCGCCGCCAGCAGGAGCTGGCCACGCTGGCCAAGGCACTGCCCACCGCTGTGATGCAGTCGAGCCGCGGCTATGCCACCGAGCACCAGATTCCCGACCGCCTCAAGGATGTGCCCACCGCCAAGGATCCGCGCTTCTTCGACATGGTCGAGTATTTCTTCCATCGCGGCTGCCAAATCGCCGAGGAATCGCTGGTGGACGACATGAAGGGCAAGCTGACCCGCGACGAGAAGAAGCAGAAGGTGAAGGGCATCCTCATGCTGATGCAGCCCTGCGACCACATCATCGAGATCGCCTTCCCCCTGCGCCGCGATGCCGGCAACTACGAGATGATCACCGGCTACCGCGCCCAGCACAGCACCCACAAGACGCCCACCAAGGGAGGCAAGTGTTGATCCAAGATAACCCAAGATATAATAGTCAGAACTCTGCACGTAGGTAGTAAAAAATGAGACGTTAAGAGGTTTTCAAAAGGGATGCAAACAAAAGTGCCAAACCTATAGAGACCACTAGATGATTCAGTTTTCCTTGAAAATCTAAAACAAAAAATGCAATTACCTAGCAAGTTTAAAGCAAAAATTTGTCAACACTTACTTAAGTTTTAAGAAACCCTCAGAACAGCTGTTGTCGCTCGATGCAAAATCGATTTTTCCTTAGGCATTTCTGGCATTTCGTCTTGATTTTTCAAGTTATGTAACCCAGTATATAAGCCACACCAGACCAGACCCCCTTTTCCCCACGTTCTGCGCATGTACCGCTGCCGCCTGTTTTGTTTACGTTTTAGCCGACTGGGCTCCCCCTTTCTCCACATTTTTTTTTTTTTTTTTTTTGTTATTTGAGGGTTTTTAGGCCGCATTGCATAAGGCTCGGACGTTGGGCACACGTGTTTGCATTAGATTTCCAAACCCTTCAAGTGTGCCACCATTCAAAAACAGATGTACATATGCTGAATGTACTGCCCGCTTTTCGCACATTTCATTATTTTCGAGCTGGCAAATGTATTTCGATTCTTTCGCTGCTGTTTGTTTTTCCTTTGGCTGGGTGCTATTTATAATGAACTTTTGCTTGTGTTTTGCTTTCTAATTGAAATGAGAGCACAGCACTGCACAGTGTGTCAAGTGCTAAAAAAAAAGTAACGCCCCTAACCACCAAAAAAAAAAAGAAAAAATCTCCTTGTTGTCAGGCCACAAAAATTGTTTGTTCCGAATTCTGTTCCTTTTTTTTTTGCTTCATCTCAAATTATTAATTATAGAATCAGTTTGGTGCTTATCAAAAGCAAAAAAAAAAGAACACAAAAAATATGTAGTGAAAAATATTCGACTAGGGAATCTTATCTGACCTTGGTTATGCGCAAAAATAGAAAACAGAAACAGCCGAAAAAACGCTATGCCCCTAAAATTTGTTGTTTACGATTATTGCCACGCTTCTTAACACTTTATGATCTTGTTTTCGATCCATAGATCGATCGATCGATCATGTGGCTTAGTTAGTTGGGTCACCAAAAGTTGTAAACAGCCTGTTACTAAGTGAATTGAATCCACCTTATGGCTCGTTAATGATTCACTCAAATAGCCAGCTCTCTGCTATTTCAGTCAAAGGTGCTAAAAATTGCTAGTCTATTTATTTACTTAGTACTACTAGATCAATGGACAGTGTTTAATGGCCACCATTTTGTGCGCTCCATGCTCTAATTAATGTTAATTCCCGCTGATGCATCTGCCATTTGGCTGTTAATTATTTAATACGTTCTGCGTATGTACATACATCAAGTCCCCGGTCTCGAATTTCGGCAAAAGTGCCCCTTTAAAAAAAAAACAGCCGGCTCATGAATTTCGTTTCGTTTGGTTCCCTGTCCAAATGTCGAGTTGTGTGTGCCTCTAAAGAACTGGTTTTAATTTGCCCGGGGTGTCTGTCCGTTCGGCTTTGTTCACGTGATAGTCACGTTGTGCCAAAAAAAAAAGAATTGAACAAAAACTGCGAGTTTATGATATATGCGTCATACGCTTCACCACTGTGCTGGTTTTCTTTAATTTTTTTTTTTTCAACAAATGGGGGTCCATTCAAAACCGATTTGATCTGGCCTACGACTGTGGAACTTTCTACACATGTCGATGAACCGATCTAAATTGTCTAGTCAATTGAGTGGTCTGCTTTGCATTTACTCAACCACAAGTACAAGTGATGCATTCAAACTCGAATCGAACGCGACAAAATAAAAAACTGATAATGTAAAGCGGCCCTATCGCCAATGTATTATTTATACATATTTATTATACACATGTGGCGACAAATGTACACACATTAGTTCAAGTAAATAGCGTTGCCCACAAGTACTTGGCAGTTATCTTATTGACAAACATGTTTCCATTCTATTTGCTACCCGTCGAGAGTTGCACTCGAAAAATGCGTATGCAAATCGTGTTAATTGTGTTACACTCAAGTTGATTCCCCGATACTTACCTCGCCCTGGAAAAAAAACAAACAAACCTGTACCCATTATCTAGTTCACAGCTAAATAGTTGATCACGATGGTATCGACATCGAAATGGCATGTTTCTTAGCACTCAACTTCGCTGGGGGTGCGTCCATATCTGCGTCACTTCCGTTCTTATCCCCCCAATCTTATCGAGCATTGAGATCTCAAGGCCCCCACTGACAAAAAGATTTCGGAGAAGTTTTTGCACTCGGCGGCATTCTAATCATATGGCGTAGAATTCTGGTCAGCTGACTTGGTGAGGCAACCGGTTTGGTCTATTCGAAAAACAAAAAGATCGTCGCCTGTTGCCAATGGGGAATATATACATATGGGCATACTTATAGACGTGGCTATATGGCACACACACACACAGCCACACGATCGAGCCCCCAAATGTGTTATCGCACCACCGATTGTATAAGCAGCAGCATGCCCAACTAGACTATATAGGCAGCTATCTTTGGAACCTTAATAGATTCATTCTTTCTGTATTGTTTTTCGAAAAATTTTTGGCAAAAAACGAAAACAAGTCGACTGATCAAGCCGGTTGGTGCTGTTACTCTGGCATTTCGTCTGCTGTTTTTTTTTGTTTGTTTCTTATGGTAAACATAAGCGAAAAGAAAGGCGAAGAATGGGGCTTCGCCAAATAGAGAATGATTCGCTGTCGTCAAGCGCGGTGGGTACAGTCAGCACCATTCTCAGCTGGACTTGGGATTCGATTCGATATGAGGGCTTAGCTCACTCAGCGGAAAGGCAAAGCGAAGACGCCAAATGGCTGTAAAAAAAAGGCTCTGCAAACTCAAAAACCACTCATTATAAACTGAAAGTCTGGCTTTAAATTAATAAATGCTACGTGAATACAATCTTCCCAACACCAGCTCACTAATCTTAAAGTTTATTATTAAAAAGCACAGATTATGTGCTCCTTAAGATTAAAGATTCAGTAACAGCACGGAAGAACCTATTTTTAGGTTGTTTACAAGCATACCGGATCATAATTCACTTCAGTCGCGACAGGATAGTGTACTTTAAAATCAGACTGGCCCTTGAAAAACAATGATACACAAATAAGTTCCAATCGGTACATAATGAATTGTAATTTTTTGAAATTGTGTACTCATCGTTTTATTTGTTTATAAGTTCCAGTTGCCGGGCCCCAAAAAAATGCTACACAGCTGATAATGTCAAGAACTTATTTCGAGTGCCAAAAGCAAATTCAGAGATTGTTTTTTGTGTGGAGAAACCAAAAATTTGCTTGATTCATGGTCACTATCGACCGGCCACTTGGCAACAAGGCATTTAATTTAATCGCAAAAATTAAGCTAATTTTGGATTTTATAGTCTTGTTTTTTGGGGGCTCGTCCCGGGGTTCTAATGGGGAAGTCATTAATTTACCTAGTTCTACATACAAATTTACGTATGTATAAAGGCCATTTGGTGGAACTTGCTCTTGCCAATAAAGCAGCATTTATATTTATCGATCCATAAAAAGCGGGCACTTTGCACTTTTAAGTTCTTACAATTAAAACACCCTTGTTAAATTCGAATTACAAGCACGAAATTTTGGCTTATCTAATCGCGCCGACTTCCCAAAGATATAAACATTATATGTGCCAAGCAAATAAAGATAAGAGCCAAGGAGGGGTTTTATGGTTTCTGTTCATGGGATTGTTGCGCCATCGGCGAAAGGTTTCCCCACGTCTGCCAGATGCAATGATTTTGTTTTTAGGGCACGTGCTTTAGTAAAACAGCCAAGAAATGTTCGGTTGTATCATCGATTCGAGGAGAACTTTTGCTTTCCGCGAGGAATTCGTGTAGTTTGTCGTCTATTTTTGTATTTGTCTGTTGGATTTAGACCAAAAATGAAAGCTGCAACAAGGTCGCCGAAAGTTCTGAGCACACCTGTCGTATACGTAATGTGCTTATGCAATTCTTTTCCCTTGCAGGCATCCGTTTCTCGTTGGATGTGTCACGCGATGAGGTCAAAGCCCTGTCCGCCCTGATGACCTTCAAGTGCGCCTGCGTGGATGTGCCATTCGGCGGAGCCAAGGCCGGTCTGAAGATCAACCCTAAGGAGTACTCCGAGCACGAGCTGGAGAAGATCACCCGTCGCTTCACCCTTGAGTTGGCCAAGAAGGGCTTCATTGGACCCGGTGTCGATGTGCCCGCCCCCGACATGGGAACCGGTGAGCGCGAGATGTCCTGGATTGCCGATACTTATGCCAAGACCATCGGTCACCTGGACATCAATGCTCATGCCTGTGTCACCGGCAAGCCCATCAACCAGGGCGGTATCCACGGACGCGTCTCGGCCACCGGTCGCGGTGTCTTCCACGGCCTGGAGAACTTCATCAACGAGGCCAACTACATGAGCCAGATCGGTGAGTGTTGCATCATGATTGTCTAGTTATGAAAGTGCATCATCCTAATGGTAATATCTACATTCTTAGGCACCACTCCCGGCTGGGGCGGCAAGACCTTCATCGTCCAGGGCTTCGGTAACGTGGGCCTGCACACCACTCGCTATCTGACCCGCGCCGGAGCCACCTGCATCGGTGTCATTGAGCACGACGGCACTCTGTACAACCCGGAGGGCATTGACCCTAAGCTGCTGGAGGACTACAAGAACGAGCACGGCACCATTGTGGGCTACCAGAACGCCAAGCCCTACGAGGGCGAGAACCTCATGTTCGAGAAGTGCGACATCTTCATTCCCGCTGCCGTCGAGAAGGTCATCACCAGCGAGAATGCCAACCGCATTCAAGCTAAGGTAAAGTCTTAATTGAATATAACAAAAGAATCTTGTAAAAATGGGAATATATTCCCGTTTCAAAATGGTTAATATATATTTTAAATAATTTTCATCAATTTTAGATCATTGCCGAGGCTGCCAACGGCCCCACCACCCCCGCTGCCGACAAGATCCTCATCGATCGCAACATCCTGGTCATTCCCGATCTGTACATCAACGCCGGTGGTGTCACCGTCTCCTTCTTCGAGTGGCTGAAGAACCTGAACCACGTCTCGTACGGTCGCCTGACCTTCAAGTATGAGCGCGAGTCCAACTACCATCTGCTTGGTAAGTTTATCACACTATTATTATGCAAAACAATAGGCTCTTGAAGGCACTTGCTCCTCATCTCGTTATCTATCAATCTATCTATCTATCTGAATAAGTATACTTTGGCCCATTGATCATGCCATCTCATTGATTGGTTTATGGATTTAGTTATGCTATTTATTTTAGAAAACACAAAACCTATTAGAAAAGCGCTTGCTCTTTCGGCATTTGCTCTTCCCATATTGGTTCAGTACTTCCAAATTTCGTTTCTCGTCAATTTACTTTCGATTTATTATCCACCTACACCTGAAAATCAAACCATAACCAAGAGACTCTAAGATCGTTATATAATTTTGAAGTATCATCTAAGTAATTCGTTGTTTATTCTTCTTCTTTTTCCGTTTCTCTATCAACAATGTAGCCTCAGTCCAACAGTCAATTGAAAGAATCATTAATGACGGTACATTCTGATTATTAATTCTTTTCGTTACCACCTATCCATCCTTAAGCCCAAAAAACTTTTTCTACCTCATGTTTACCTTTTTTGTAGTTAGTTTTGTTCTGTAACGTTTATTTTGTGCATTTATTACTTGTTGCTTTATCCAAAAAAAAAAAAACACAATATCATAATCAGACTAATACCAGGAACCATCCAATCCTATGCTTTAATTCGGTATCTAATTATTTGGTGGCTTAAAAAACCCTGTCATATATGTATATGTGGTCCCTTGAGCATGTGGCACTCTTAACTAATCGCTTTGTCCTTTTGTTTCCCCCATCGCTGTTTTCCTGCAGAATCCGTTCAAGAGTCCCTGGAGCGTCGCTTCGGCCGTGTGGGCGGTCGCATCCCCGTGACCCCCTCCGAGTCGTTCCAGAAGCGCATCTCCGGCGCCTCCGAGAAGGATATCGTGCACTCCGGCCTGGACTACACCATGGAGCGCTCCGCCCGCGCCATCATGAAGACAGCCATGAAGTACAACCTGGGCCTGGACCTCAGAACCGCTGCCTACGTCAACTCCATTGAGAAGATCTTCACCACATACCGCGATGCCGGCCTGGCCTTCTAAGCCCGCTGAGTGTGCTGATTAGCCCCCAGACTCTTAACTAGTTAATTAAGCAATCGAACTCAAGAGCATAACTATTGCTATTGCTCCATGCACCGCCGTCTTAGATGAAAAGTCACAAAACCGAAATGCAAGAATCGTAATTTATATCTATGGCAATTGGAGCTGGCCAAAATAACTCTTTTAAAAAACAAAGCAAAACAAAAGCGAACTTTCGCCCGTGTTTCGTATTAAGTTGAACAAGTTGCGAGCTTATTATTGTTGATTTTCTGTAATTTTTAAGTTAATGAGCGTCAAAGTGAAGCAATTGCATTTTCAATTATGTATCGCAACGTCTCGTACCGTCAAGTCACGTTTATCGTACGATCGCTCCGTTGCCGTAACATTAAAATAATCAAATATACACAAAACTAAACTCTAAACAAGTGCATTTTAATTGTCGATTGCGGTTGGTCACTTAGCTAATCACAATGGAATACTCGTACGCAAAAACGTATATATCGCTGGATCGACTGGAATGTATCAAAAATATATGGGTTCTATAATACTATAAGTACACTTTTGTGATTAAAAAAAACGGAGATACAGCACAGCGTGCATGTGAGAGTATCCGTGTCCGTATACAAATTGGAAGAGGTTTGATAATCGTTTAAAAAACTAGTGGATTACAAGCTACAGGGAATAAATGTCTCCGGGTCCGAGTGCATGTCAACGTGGTGCAATCTTTTGATAGAAGTAGTGAATCAAAGAACCAACGATTTCGGAAACAATTGCTGCTTCACATAGTCGTTAATCATCTCCATGAGCAGCTCGCGAGTGACTTTCGGATGCTGCAGCACGTAGCCAAAGTCTTTCAGTTTCGTGTTATCCAAGTAGAGGTGCTTGTGCTGGAGCTGCTCCTCATCTAGGTACGGTGTCAGCGGGGTGTTGTCGATGCCATTGCGCTGGCAAATCTCGGCCCAGGGTGCCATGTGCTTGTCGTTGATTTCACTGACGGTGTCCGTGGGATAAAGCTGAAAATTCAAGCGAATAATAAACAATAAGCTGAAGCTTAGTGCGCCGATTAAATGCTAACTTACTTTTGCCAAATTCGACATTACAAGGCCGAAGAAATCCAAATTGATGTCGAAAATATCCACTAAAAGATTACTAATGGTGCCCTGCGTCGATGCTGAATCATCGCAGATGTTGTAGATCTGACCGGCGGTCTTGGGACTCTGAGCCAATTGCCAAACGGCAGCGCACACGTCCGATACGTGCACAGTATTCAAACGCATGGCATCGTTCCACAGCAGCTTCATTGTCTCGTTCAGGTATTTGTATATGGCAGCGATTATAATGCGCGGCACTGTAAACGAAAGGCAATGGGTGGTGGGTTCGGGATTAACCCATGGGCTTTGTCAATTACATCAATTATCGGGTATCAGCGAAGAGGGACACTCACTCAAATAGCGCTTATCGCCAATGCCATAGACCACGGGCAAACGGACGACCGTGTAACTGAGATCGTCGATGTTGGCCAGTTCCTTCTCCACCTTGAGCTTCTGCTTGGCCACGCCCGTCCAGGGATCCGTCTTGCAGTCCTCTTTTAACGGCGTCTTTTCGCTGCTGTTCACACAACCAGAGCTGAGTTCCACGTATCGTTTGACCCGCTGGTTAGCCGCCTCATTGGCGCAGTTCAAACTGAGCTTCAGGATACCCTCCTTGTATACGGCATCATCCTGGTTGGCACGCGTCTCGGCCGCACAATTGATGACAATGTCCCAGGCCCGTCCAGTGGTGGGGTGTGGCGCAAAAGCCGCCTTGCATGAGGCTGTATGAAAACAAAGGGAAGCGTTCTATAACCAGTTTAGGTGCAACAAATGCATTAGGGTGGCTCGTTACGCGCAGCGATACCAAGGTGGTACTTGAAAATTCTATATCCGATAGCGCTTTCCTTTCACAAGAATGTTAATTGCGGATTTTGGATCTCCATAGGAGTTGTGATCCGCATCCTGGTGGAACGAGCCACCCTAATGTAGTGATTACCTACCGGCGTTTATTAGGTTCGCGCTGCAGAACTCCACCCGATCGCTCTCGAAGACCCGCGTCTGCTCCTCGTTTAGCCATGCCATCTGCGGAGGGGTCTTATCGGCCAGTCGTATTTCCTGCGCCAGTTCATTGTCCAGCAGATAAGTGGCCAAGTTGCGTCCAATGAAGCCGCAGCCTGCGGGAAGAGGAAGAGCAGCGATGCAGTCAGCGATGCTGATAAGCGGAAGTGTGGAGTGGGGAGCGGGGGCAGGATGACGATGAGGAGGATGCAGCGGGACCACTTACCACCCAAAATCAGAACAGTCGGCTTTTCAGACATGCTGCAGGCGCGACACGGTCAACCGGAATGCGAATGAGTCAAGTCGAAAGATATATATTTGTTAGCGCTCGAAATGCTTTTTGTTGTTTTGTTTGGCTGTATTTCTAGTGTGACCATCCCGTGATCATTCTTAAAACAAGAAATACCTTCAATGCTCCACAAGCTGGTCACCCTATGGCGCTGTATTCAAACCTCTTCGAATGCTCTTCAATTAGCGTAGAACGTTTTATTCATTTATACAAACCAAAATACAGCAGTTCTTTGATTCTTACTCCATAGGGCTTCAGTGTCATAAAATTGTCCTTGTTAGTCTACCTTAAACCCCCTGTCACCAAGAACAGTAGTTTTGCTACATTGCGTTCCTTTCCAAGTTTATAGGTTAAGTTTTCGAAAAGAATTGCCAAGTTCACCAATACTGCACGACAAAACTATCGGAAAGTAATCCTTTGGGGTCAATGACCTGGTCCCTCTTTCAAACGTCACTTGCCAATCGTCCATTTTGACTAAAGTCAGCAAACTAACCGGAAGCAAACCTTTTTCTTCTCAAAAGGTAAGACTTTTTTAAATACATACATACATATATCGGACCCATGAGCCTTAAAAACGTGCTTTCAAGAACGTAGAGAGCAACATGCCTGGAGTCACAGTAAAGGAAATCGATCAGCACGTTCTGACCAAAAACATGGCTGCTTTTCTCAAAAAATCCGGAAAAATTTTTGTGCCCGAACAGGCCGTCTATATGAAGACTGGCAAGTTCAAGGAGACTGCTCCTACCGACGACGACTGGTTCTACACTCGCTGCGCCTCTATTATGAGACACCTGTACCTGCGCAGTCCCGCCGGCGTTGGGGCCTTCACCAAGGTCTATAGCGGGCGCAAGCGCAACGGTGTTCGTCCGTCCAAGCACTGTCGCTCATCGGATGGCTGTATTCGCAAGGTGAGTGGGAAATGGTTGTACTTTAAGGTTATATTTAATATTACTTAGCATGTATCTAACACATGAGCAGGCTCTTCAAGCCTTGGAAGCTGCTAACATGGTGGAGAGGCACCCGGATGGTGGTCGTAAGCTGACTCCGCAAGGACAACGTAACTTGGATCGCATAGCCAACAAGATTGTGGCCAAGCAGCGAGAGCGCAGTGCACCAGTTTCCATGATTATCACTACCTAAGATGATAATACCAATACCACGATGGATCATCTTTGAGTGCCTTGGGTTTTCAAAACATTCTCAATAAATCGAAACCAAAAATAAAATTAAACAATTATATACATAATAAAATAACTTAATACTTGAAATATAAACGATTCGAAACTTTATTTTTGACACAAACACGCCGAATAGCAAGAATCCAAGTTATAAAATGTTAGCTAGACCACAAATCTCCCGATTTTTGGTTGCCAGGAGCTCTGAAACCGCGAACTATGACCTCGGCCTGCCACCAACCGCTGGTTTCATTTGCTGCTTTCAAAACGTCATGCTCTTCGTTGGTCTGGCTAACGTCTTCCCCAGATTTATCCAGATTCCGCACGCCAAGATCGTGGTAAATATCCATCTCCTTGCAGCAGCGTAATTCATTCGGTGTGTTTTCACTGCAATGCAGTAGATGCAGGTGTATGTTCTTGCAGCTGCGCGGAAGTTGGCTTAATATATGCTTTGGGATTAGATTAAAGGAGTCACAATGGGATCCTTGGGGTCGATCGGAGTCTGTAAGGAGCTCCATTTCTAGAAACACGTTGGTGACTTTTAGTTCGGTGGAGAATAGCCTGTACAGCTCCTCGCAGGTGAGCAGGCGGAGCAGCGCCTGGTTGATGCGACCTTCGGGCAGAGCATGGTGCTCGCAATAGTGATCTCTGGATATGGAATCATGTGGTATGTGCAGAGTATAGGCCTCCGAGGGCATGAACATATTGTTGCCAAAAAGAAATCGCAGGCTCTTCACTTCAGAGCTCCTGAAGGCTTGTCGGATGATCTGTAGGAGAGAACTGGCAAGTAAAGACCAAAAGAAGTCCTGGATGTAAGGGGAACCTCACCTCTCTCATGTCACTAATAGATTCCTTGGTGGCCTTTGCCTTAGAGCGCTGCTGGTTGCGTTGGTAATGAGCAAAGGACTCCTGATCCTTGGATTCTCCCGATTCATCAGCATCTGACCATTTATCCACATAATATTTGTATGTTTTGTACACGAAGGGGATTTGCCGGCGTTGATAGAGCAAGAAGTCCAGGATGCCATTCACGAACTCCGCTGTTGTCCCACTGGTCAGAACCTCAATGTTATCCAGTTTAAGATCAACATTCTTGACATTTTGATCCATTAAAAGGTCGCAATATAACAAATTTAAACAAATGCTCTTTTCGCACTAATTGCAAACGTTGCCAGACTGAAACATTCAGTTTGTTTACAGTAATCGATAAGTATATAAAACAGTGACTTTTAAAATTTGCTTTTTTCAAGTCTTGAATTCATTTATATTTTGGTTGTTAATCATTACTATTGTTTTAATCCGATTGCTTAAGCATTTCTTGCCTATTTTAATTTTCACGTTTTTTTAAAATATTTGTTCACCCTTAGAGTTGCCAGACCTTCATGTTTCCATAGTACGGCAACACAGCTAACGCGAATGACTAGTAATTTTGTTGCCGACAATAAAGAGTAAAAAGTTCATCAAACGTTCGGCAAAGCAGCAAGCACCAAGACAAAATGGTAAAATAGCACCTTCAGAACACCCTGAACTCATTTACGATCGGGAACAATACATTTGCAGGGACAAAACCAATCGGCTCAAGGGGGAGCTGGCGAAAAGAAAGATGACAAGGATAAAAAGAAGAAGTACGAGCCTCCAATCCCAACGCGCGTTGGCAAGAAGAAGAGGCGCGCAAAGGGTCCAGATGCGGCCATGAAGCTGCCCCAGGTCACGCCCCACACCCGCTGCCGCCTTAAGCTGCTCAAGCTGGAGCGCATCAAGGATTACCTGATGATGGAGGACGAGTTCATCCGCAACCAGGAGCGCCTGAAGCCCCAGGACGAGAAGAACGAGGAGGAGCGCTCTAAGGTTGACGATCTGCGCGGCACCCCCATGTCCGTGGGCAACCTGGAGGAGATCATCGACGACAACCACGCCATCGTGTCCACATCGGTGGGCTCCGAGCACTATGTTAGCATCCTGTCCTTCGTGGACAAGGATCAGCTGGAACCAGGCTGCTCCGTGCTGCTCAACCACAAAGTACACGCTGTAGTCGGAGTTCTCAGCGACGACACCGATCCAATGGTCACGGTGATGAAACTGGAAAAGGCTCCGCAAGAGACTTACGCAGATATCGGTGGCTTAGACACTCAGATCCAGGAGATCAA
The DNA here is from genome assembly GCF_000001215.4 of Drosophila melanogaster. Classification (NCBI taxonomy): domain Eukaryota; kingdom Metazoa; phylum Arthropoda; class Insecta; order Diptera; family Drosophilidae; genus Drosophila; species Drosophila melanogaster. Next base: position 23,930,675 of record NT_033777.3, on the reverse strand, counting down.
GGAGTCTGTTGAGCTGCCACTGACCCATCCCGAGTACTACGAGGAAATGGGAATCAAGCCACCCAAGGGCGTCATCCTATATGGGCCTCCTGGTACGGGCAAGACCCTGCTAGCCAAGGCAGTGGCCAACCAGACCTCGGCCACTTTCCTGCGCGTTGTAGGCTCAGAGCTGATCCAGAAGTACCTGGGCGACGGACCCAAGCTAGTTCGTGAGCTCTTCCGTGTGGCTGAGGAGCACGCTCCATCCATTGTGTTCATCGACGAAATCGATGCAGTGGGCACAAAGCGCTACGATTCAAATTCTGGTGGCGAGCGGGAGATTCAGCGTACTATGTTGGAGTTACTGAATCAGTTGGATGGTTTCGATTCGCGCGGCGATGTCAAGGTGATCATGGCCACCAATCGTATCGAGACCCTTGACCCGGCGCTCATTCGACCCGGTCGTATTGACCGCAAGATCGAGTTCCCGCTGCCCGATGAGAAGACCAAGCGCCGCATCTTTACCATCCACACATCTCGCATGACGCTGGCCGAGGACGTGAACCTTAGCGAACTGATCATGGCAAAGGACGATCTATCCGGCGCCGACATCAAGGCCATCTGTACAGAGGCTGGCTTGATGGCGCTGCGGGAACGCCGCATGAAGGTGACCAACGAGGACTTCAAGAAGTCAAAGGAGAGCGTCTTGTACCGGAAGAAGGAGGGCACGCCCGAGGGTCTTTATTTATAAGTCGCGCGAAGATATACTTTCAAGTTAATTTTGATAATTCCCAAACACATGCATTAAACCACATTAACACTAGAATCGCTCCCCGATGTGAATAAATTCGTAGTTGCCGGGAGTTGCTGTGCCAGTTTTCCTAGGAGGTCGTCCACGTAGGTCTTTTGTTTTTCGGATATAACGTTGAGTGGAGCGCCTTGATGCTCCAAATATGTGAAGTGTGCTTTATTTGTTGCATCTGCCAGTTGGAGTTTTTGATAAGCTTCTCGTTCTGCATTCCATTCGGAGCTTTCAGCTCCCGCCGCATTGCTTATGGTTTCATAGAAGGCACTCAGTTTGGCCAGTTCGAATCCAGTTTTAAAGCCATTCTCAAAGCCTTCATCGAAGCTCTCTTGGAAGACCTTTTCCCTGCCATCGGCAACGCCATCTGCATAGCTTATCTTGATAGGGAAAGGGTATTTAGAAGTCGTGTTTACTCGGCAATGTAAAGCCAGCTGATTTCATCATGAAAGCTGGCCACGCCAAATTCATTTTAAACTTACCTTTGCCACCTTTTCCTGCACACGATGATAATTAGTCGAGCTGATCTCTTTAAACTCAGTTTCATCATCAGAATCCCCAAGTGCCGACATTATTTTTTAGGAAGAATATTAAAGCATGCAGAGGTAAAGATTTAATAACAAACAAAACCAGCGTTTTAGTAACAGGTGTGACCGGGTTTTATATGCCAAATATTACCGATTCATAAACTAAACTGTCTAAACATCTTTCAAGAATCTGTTAGTTATTAAATAAGAACAAGAAGTTTAAAAAGAGTACATGTTTTAAATTGCTGGGTTTGGATATCCACAGACTTAAAGTTATTGCGACTCAGAAATTGAGTTTAGAAATAATTTGAAAAACTGATTATATGAAATTTGAAAATTTTCGGTTGTAGGGCACTTAGGGAATTCTGTCGAAACTTAGAAATTGCACAATGGTTGTGGGCGTCTTTCCACTGGCGAAACTAGCTTTACTTGCCATTAAGCACATTAGCAAGCCCATTGGCAATCTGATCAAGCAAACGGCCAAAAAGAATAAGTCATTCAAAACCCTGGTTGTTGCTCCTCCGGCGAGATGTGAGTACAATCCGTGGAATGCCCACCAGTTATCATCATAACCAGTATAATGTTCAGTATACCACGTAATTGATGTGCGCTCCAAGATGTGGATGCTGGGACTTGGACAACCTCGTCTAATTCCGCCCCTCACTGACGCGATGACTATCCAAATGGGCGGTGATATCCTGGGCGAAATGGTCATCTTCATTATTGGCGCCACGCTGATTGTAGGCGAGTTCAAAAGGTATGCAAGCCTCGATTATCTTGAAGAAATCTTGGCTTATTTCAAATATGCTTTTAGGCAAGCCAAGAATGACAGGTTGAAGCACGAAAAACACAAGATGCATCGGGAGAAGCTGGAGGAAAGAATTGGTAACCTCACCAACAAGGTCGCCCGCCAGACCAAGGAAATCAATCAGCTGAGGAGCAAGCTGGGAAGTAGGGAAACCTATACGGCATATTGCAATACAGGGGATTTGGAATGTAACTGAATTGGCCTGGAAATCTCAGTCGCCAGTATATTCGTGCTAAATTTTATGTAACGCACAATGGTGATTGGTAGTTTTCCAGTTGGAAAAATTTTCATTCATGGCGTGAAACGGATTAGCAAGCCATTCGGAGACCTTCTGATTTGGATGGGCAAGCATCATCCCTTTATACGGCGCTACATCATCATTCCGCCTGCCCAGCTCTACAACACCTTTGAGGTCCGTTCCAAGCTTCGTATGCTTCGATTAAAGCAGCCCAGGCGGATTCCACCCCTCTCCACTCCGGTCGCCACCAGATTGGGCGCTGATATGCTGAGTGAGGCTTTTGTGTTTGGCATCGGCGCGGGTCTCATATACTATGAGCTTTCAAAGTGTGAACTATTACAAATGTCTTAATAATTTGTATTCCTATACAATTATTTGTTTTTATAGAACATATACAAAAACCAAAAAACAGAACCAGGAAATTGAGGATCAAAAAAGAGTTCTAGATGAGTGCGTGGACTGTATCAGTGCAGATGTGGAACGGAACCAAAGGGAAATCAACTGGATTAAGGCAGCTCTAAAAAACGTTGAAAAATAAGGATTTATTTTTGTATAATTTTATTATGTAATAAATAAATGAGTAATTTTCAAGTTCGTCCTATCGAAAGTTGCCTATTATTTACGGTTATATTTCCAGTTTCAAATTGTCATCACTATCGTGCATCCCTGCGCACACCGCTACCTAAAACACATCTCTAATTTTGCATGAATATTTTGTAATAGTTATTAGTAAAAAATTAGTAAAGTAAAACAATGGTTATTGGCGTCTTCCCGGCGGCCAAGCTCGGCATTTTGGCCATCAAGCAGGTCAGCAAGCCGATAGCCAACGTGATTAAGTCCAATGCCAAATCGAGCCCCTTCTTCAGGAAGTACATATGCATGCCGCCCGCACAGTGTAAGTGGTGCGATGTGATTAGATGAGATTACGGGCTCTAATCCCACATTTTCAGTCTACAACTGGGTAGAGGTGAAGACCAAGATGTGGGCCCTGAACATGGGTGGTCGCGTTAATGTTCCACCGCTGAACGAGGCGATGGCCATTGAGCTGGGAGCCAATCTGCTTGGCGAGTTCATCATCTTCTCGATCGGAGCCGGTCTTTTGATTTTCGAGTACTCACGGTTGGTAAACAGAGATCCAAAGCCATTCCAGAGCTATATTGATCCAACCACTTTCCAGTCAAACCATCAAGGAGAACAAGAAAAACGAGTTGGCGCAATCGGAGAAGATGGAACTAACCAATATGCTGACGGAGATGAACTTTCGGCTGGAGCGACAGGATGCCCAGATACGAGAAATGACGCGAGTGCTGGCTGATCTAGGTTCCATTTCCTTTCAACCGAAATCAAGTATCACGTAATCATATACCAACTCCTTACAGATTCGCGAAACATTTTCCGGTGGCACAAGGAGCCGATTCAGGAATACGTGCCCTTCGATCCCGACACGCCGGACCAGAGTGCCAGCGCCAGGAATCCGAAAAAGTTCGACAGCTTATATGACCCGCAAGGCGGTATGGCCTTCCGCGCCCTGCACTTCCTGGACACGCAGATCTTCGTGGACGGACGCAACCGCAAGGCCAAGGAGGCTCTCCAGCACCTGGATGAGGTGGCCGTGCAGCTGGAGCAGTCTCTGGGAGAGGCAGCCACCGTTGCCGTTGCCAGCTCACTGCCTACAAAAGCAGCCGACCTTTGACCAAAGCGGCAGCTAGAGCAGGATCTGGCCCTGCTCATGATGGCAGTGGCGATGGAGGAACAGTAAGGCCGCCCGCTTGTACACATTCAACCTGCAGACCATTTCATCAGTGCTAGTTATGATCAAATCGCGTGTTACCATTTCGTACTTTAAGTATAAAAGTCAATAGTATTCTATAACTATTGGACGTTTGTAGTTATATTTATTAATTTTTATTGTTACCGCAGACAAACAACTAAAGAGATGCAAAACAGTGTACAAGATGAGTGTATAAAGTGATGGATGGGTTTACTCCTGGCAGACGAGGTCCTGCAGCTGGCGCAGTTCCTCTCCAGGGGGTAGCAGATCGTCCAGATAGTCGCAAAACGACAAACAGATGGCGTACAGACTGCGTCGCACTGCGCATCGAAGCACGTTAAAGCTAGAGCTGGATATCCTTATGTTGCCTATCACGCTACTTAGCTTATCTAGCTCATTTCGCAGCTTGTTGATCGCCTTGATGATAGCAGGCAAATCGTTCTGCACTACTCCATATGGATCCTCTTTGAGCGAGGCTGCGCACACCTGAGCCAGAGCCTGAGTCATATACACTACGGGCAGGGAGTTGGCCAGCAGAAACGTCGTCTTGGCACCTTCGGGTTCGTTGAATAAGTACACAATGCCGGGAACGCGCTGTAGCAACCGTTGTAGGGACTGCTCCAACTGCGTGGATACACGCTCACACCAGTTGGGAAAATGACGGATGCCATCCGCTGGACTTTCAACAGCAACCTCGCGACTGGGCGATACAATGGGTCGAATGCCGTGTTTCTGGTTGTATTGCCGCAGCAACACCTTCTCGGCCATCAAGCTAGTTGTAAGCGATTCGGTTATCTTCGGCATCGGCAGACTCTGGGCGCACTTGAGTATACTTATCTTCTGCATCGACTCGGTTAGTTCTTCGGTAAAGCTGCCGAGAATGCTCAAGCATTGGTCGCAGAGGGAGCGCCAACTTGCTGGCCGGTTACCCGGCTCAGTCAGCTGGAATATCTCTGCCCGTTGTGGCGAGTTCTTTCGCAACGCCAGCTTGTAGAAATGATGAGCAGCAAGGCACTGCACTACATACACATTGAAAACTCCGAGACCCGCTACCAAGGTTATATCCTGTTCATGGGCAAAAGCAGCTCGCGGTTTAGTCACCACCAGTGGCAAATCCTCCGAGAGCAGAATGCCGTAAAAGCAACGCATTAGGTGCATGTTGCTCAAAATCTGTGCGGTCAGCAAATAGCCGTAAAAAAGCAGGCGCACATTGGTAACAACTCCGAAGAATCCATCCAGTCGCTCGTCCATGTCCACAGAGAGAATGTGACTAAGTCTGTGGCATACCATGGGTCCGAAAAGACAAAATACGGCGGTGTAACTGATCGTAGGCAGCAGCGAACTTAATAGAGATTTGGCCAAACTGGCGTAGAGCAGCTCTCGCATCTTCTCCGCCCGCGATTGCTCCACAATGGGAAATTCAATGGAGATCTCCTTGCGCATGTGAACGGAGACAAAGTAGTAGCAGCCGGCGGTCATACCGATGCCTAATAGATAGACATTGTAAGCACTAATGCAATCCTGGCCATAGCACTTATATTTCAGGTGTCTGGAAATAAAAGGAATCATAGGTATTGACCGAATTCAAACCAACTGTAGGTATACTTACTGATAGTCTGTGTGCAGATAGCCCGTGTAGAGCCAGGCGGTCAGCAGACCGACCAGAAGGTGGGCGAACAGAAAGAGCACCTTGCGTGGACCGTAGTGCAGGAGCCACCGGTAGCGGGTTGGGCAGTAGCGTCGCTCCGACAAGTGCTGCTGGCAAAGAATCACACCGTAGAGCACGACGGAGGCCACCAGAGGGATGCTGGCAAACCAGGTGTACCAACTGGCTACCAGACGCAGTGTTCCCGTCACCCAGGCGAGCGGATGCAACAGTTGGAAGTTCACAAACAGCAGGAACACTGTGAGCAGCAGGAATTGGATGGCCACGCTGAGGAGCACGGCGCGCAGGCAGCGGCCGAGCAGCAAGAGCTTGCAAGCGTTGCTGGAGGAGCTAGCAGACATGTTTGCGCTCCGAACTGCTAGACCATCGAGGTATCACCAATAATTTGATTTAATTCTATAGTTTTCTAATTGATTTCGCGACTAATTGCAAATATTCGACGGTTGCCGACAACGCGCGCGTTGTTGCACTTTTAAGTGTGACCGCATGCGGAAAGTGGAGCTGCCCGTAATCGATAACTCATTTGATGTTCGTAGTGAGAAACCCTAATGGAAAACGGTTTTTTGAAATTTATCTTTTTAATTACAAAGCACAATTTTGTAAATCTAGAAAGTTCACCATTAAAATGGCTCATAAAAACGTATGACTAAATTAGTATATCTTCAATTTTCGACCTAATTTAAGTTTTAGTTCTCCTTATGCTTCGGTCTCAGGTAGCACTGGAAATAAAAGTTGGCGAACATGATAAACATGATGGTCGCGGAGCAGCTGACCAGAAAGAGGGTTCCCTGCGATGCAGTGCACTGCCGCTGCATGGCGGTTAAGGCGCAATGGCCAAACATGAGGAGGAACTGCAGCATTTGCATGAGGGTCAAGTACCGCTTCCAACGCACCGTATTGCCCTTGATGGCCGAATAGTAATAGGCATACATGAAGATATGAACGAATACATTGAAGGAGCACAGGAAGAAGAGTTGACCTCCGTAGCCATAGAATCGTATTATCAAGTATCCGGCGGATGGCATCAGGACGTGGTGGAAAACGTGCAAAAACGTTATTTGCGAGTACTTCTTGCGCAGCACGCAGAACACGGTGTCAAGCAGGTCAACGATCTTGTTTATGTAGTAAGCATAGCTGATGCAGCGCTCCCAGTTCTTCAGCGGATGATCCTGCTGCAGGACAGTCATGCAGCGAAAGTTGTACGGTTGGAATACCAACATGAAGTAGTATCCCTACGGAAGAAGCTTTTATCAATTGAAGAAAAGAATGTAGGCTCAAAATTTCAACTCACGGGCAGGAGCATCATTATATTGTAGAATATCTGGAACATGTTATAGTACTTAAGCACTTTTCGCAGATTATAAGGTTCTCGATGCTCCATGAACTTCCTGCCGGCCTTAAAAACTACCAGAAGGTATCCAATGAGGATAATTATGATGGGACCGGGTCCAGTTGCCAACGGCAGCTGTTTGGAGTCCGCATAGGGCGTCCTAAATATTTCCAACATTTCTGTTACCTAATTATTGTGTACTTTTCAATTTGACAAATAAAACAACTGATGAACCGCCTTGCTGTCACGTGTTTTCTAATGAAAGCCTAAAAATATTGTATGCTTACTTCTTAATTGAGTAATTTCCCTAGGCAAGTTAGATTGATTTGTGTGCAATACCAAATTAAATAAACTTAAATAAATTTAATTGCCACTGTTATTTGGAAACAGCCTTGCCATACCGTTGGCTGATCGATAAGTCCGATATCGATTCTAGAATCGATGATATAATCTGGCATCACCGAACTATCGATTGCTCAGGTCGTAGCTTTGGCATTTTACAGACGTCCGCCTTCGGTCACATCACATTTTGTTGTTGTCGCGGTCGGAAAAGTGCACGGAGTTACGGTCGTCGATTCGTCGATTTTCCGTTAAATACAGCATACAAATTCCAAAACAAATGTGCGCACTCGCCGCCGCCGCAAACGCAGCGCAATAAGGTGTGTAATGTGTCCAATTGGCCGCAAATGAAAGTGAATAAAAGTCATAAAATTCGTGAAGTTGAAATAAAAAAAAAAATATAAATTTTGTGTGCGCGTTTGCCAATGAGAGTGAGAGAGCAGGCCAGAAAGAGAGAATGAGAGCGAGCCATAATATTGCGTGAATCGAATCGAGCGACACAAAATTGTTGTAATTAATTCATATTTAATTGGCATTTGGCGTAATCCGAGTCTGTGCATAATAAAGCCCAAAGCGAAGTGCAGTCGTCAGTTGGTTGTCGTGTGTTTGTTGTGTGTCTCTTGTAGCGTAATGCGTATTGAGGTCACTTTGTACATATTATAGCAGCAGTAAACCGCAGCATAGGCACGCGTATCGTACATGTGCCTGTGTGTGTGTGTGTGTGTGCGATTGCCCAATACCCATACCAGTGCACCGAGATAGCCACCAATGTTCGTTTTCATCCCACTGCCCAAGGCGAACAGCTGCTCTACCCCCTCCCCCTCCTCTGCCCCTTACGCTCTGCTCTCGTGTTGTTTGTGTTGTCGCTGATCGCCGGAGCAGAACCGCAGGGCAGGTGGTGGCTATTGCCCACTGTGCCGTATTGTCCACCGTGCAGCAGAGGCAAACAAACAAACAAACGAACGGGCACGCATTAATTATACTACTTAAAATATGGTCTGCAAATTGTGCTAATCTTAACAACGCAGCGGAGAGCGAATGAGTGAGACAGAGAGGGAAAGGGAGATGGGAGGTGGTGTGGGTGATGCCTCCCCCTCGCGCGCTCTCTCCTTTCCTCTCGCTCACTGCCTTCGGTGTCTTCACTTCATGCTCCATTCACCTACTTTTACGCGCTCTGCGCTCTCTGCTCACCACTTTTCACTCGATTCGCCACTGCTGACGTTCGTTTTCTGAATTCCAAATGAAGTCATGAGATTGTACACCAAAAGAAATAATCAAAACAAACACTATTAAGCACTTAAGGGCTAATGATAGCACCTTTCTATGAGCGTAGCATTACGTTACCTTGATAAAGAGCACCTTTCTGTGGTCAAATGTTGTGCCACGTAAATTAATTAAAATATTTAAAATATATGCAAAAATTTTAAACATACAGATATTTTCCTACCCGTGTACAAACAACACAATACGCATCTAAACGCAAACGTCGTTGTCGCATTATTACAGCTACAAAAGAAGCAGAGAGTGGAATACAAAATAATATCATTGCAAAAAAAAAGTGAAATTAAGTGTTTTAAACAAAAGGAAAAGAAACCATAAAAAAAACATGAACATGACATGGCCGCGTCTCGTTTACACAATAACTCAAAATTAATTTAATATGCTGGCAAATGAGCAAAGCGAAAAGCAAGCTAAAAGGTGAGCGAATAGCAGAATAAGGGGCAGAAACTTAACAACGCATAAATAACAAAAGGTGCGGCCTACGATTTGTCGTTTATACGATCGTCCAGTTAGCAGTATCTATTTAAGTGCGACTTTGGGTTTACAACCTTGTGGTTTTTCCCCTTCTTGCCGCCTTGCTGTTGCTTGTGCGTGAGATGGCGGATAAACCAGATTTAGTCCACTTCCACGTTCATTACACGCGCAGCGCATAAACCCTGATTGGCCCTCAATTCGGCTACTTTGTAAGTGGTCAACTTGTGGAGCAAAACAAAGGCCGCAACGCAATTCCATTCGATTAAAGTCAATGAGTCAACCGAAAACGTAGAAACAAAGACATGAAGACCTCCACTGTAAATAACAATAGGTTAATTGTTTAAATGCAGAGTCATGTCTGAAGAGAACGGATTTTCCAAAAAATTTTTGAATATTTGAACGCATTTATGATATTAAAAGTTTTTGCTATACAATTGGAAGCAAGCCCTTAATTAATGGGTTTATAAGAATGTGTATGGGGAATTAATTAGAGTGTGATAGAGGTTATAATGCTTATAATTCTTATTTGAATAATACTCAATGTAAATGATTATTCTCTGAATGTTCTAGTCTTGGCTGTGACTAATCCGGGAATTCCCTTGAATTCTTTGCAGGCTTTGAATTGCGAAGGAGTTCTCCTGAACGGCTGCTTTTATCGCCATGGCCGCCGCATCTGCTGGCCAGCAACAGCAGCAACATCAGCACCAGCACAAGCTGAACATAGCTGGGAGTGCTGAGACGGTGGTCAGCGGGATGCAACATCAGCAGCAACATCAGCAGCAGCATCAACAGATCAATATGTTCAAGCAGCAGCAGCAAATGTTGCCTCTGCAGCAGCAACATCATCAGTTTTTCCAGCAGCAACAAACGAAATTTGTATCGCGGGTCGTTACAAGTGCAGCGGTGCATCAGCAGCAGCAGCAACATCATCATCAGCAGCAGCAGCAGCAGCAACACCAGCAACAGCAACAGATATTACCAGCTGGCTTGGTAAACGGCAATGGCAGCGGCAACATGATGCAAGTAGCAAATCTGCATCTGCAGCAGCAACAGCAGCAGCGAAACAGTCAGCAGCACATATTTGTCTGCCCCACCAGCAACCAGCAGCTCCTTTTGCAACAGCAGCAGCAACAGCAGCAGCAGCAACAACAGCAACAAACCAAACAGCGCCAGGCGCAAATAAAGTTGCCAATAAAGTCAGCGGCAACAACGGGAGTAACGGCAGCAACTGTTGCTGCTGCAACTGCTGCTACTGGGGCAACGCATTGCATGTCGACAACAATTGCGGCGCGTCAAATGAGTCAGAACAATCAGCTCTATGCCAAGAATGTTGCCAAAGCCAACAATGCCAGTAGCAATGGCAATATCAACAGGAAGACGGCCACTAGCTACAATGGAAATTTGGCCCCCGGCTGGCGTCGCTTGACCAACAACAATGAGGTGGCCTATATCAGGTGAGTAGTCGGTTGGATAGTATCTGGGTACATCTGTGGCCACAGGATATCTCCCAGGTTGAGCATTGCTTGTTGGCTCCGTCGCTGTGCTGTGTTGTACTGACATGACACTTACAGCACGTTTGGCCGGGCCGGGCCGGGCTAAAAGTCAATCTGGTTATTGTCTGGCGAACGCAAACGCATTCGAGAAGCCATAAAAATGTTCAGCGATCCCCTCGCGCTACAGGAAATGCCACTGTCCATGGGGGTTAGCGGGGTCAGAGCCGTCAGAAGTGTGGGGGGGGGGGGGGGGCGCATGTTGTTTAGTGGGCGTCTGGGGGGTTGCAGTAGTCGTGTCAGAAATGTTTTTGCAACCAGGCACAACAGCACAACATCAACAACTAGCAACCATCAACGGCTCGAGGGTAAATATTTACCTGGCATTATCTGCGAGTTATCATCAAGCACACATAATTACAAACGCAAATAAAATGTTTGCTCAGATATGCTGAAAAGCATCGAGTATGTGGATATACATATCTGCTTGCCCGGGTACTTGTAATTGTTCTGGCTGTCCAATCGCCCCCAGGGCCAAAAAAGAGGGGCTCAGTCACAGTATTTCAGCATTTCTTCTTGTTTTCTGTTTTTTTTTTCGGGCTCTGTGCAAACTGTTGGCGATGTTGGTTTGTGGCTGTTGCCGATGTTGGGTAATTGTTGATTTTATAAGTGGCTGGCACTTCTGAGCGCTTGACTCGTCTCGTTGGGATAGTTTCCCTCGCAGCTGTTGCCCCGGGCTCATTTGCCCAGAAAAGGGTTGCCTGGCTGGCTGGTTGGTTGAATGGTCTGTGGCACTGGGATAACTGCTTTTCGAACCACTTGTACGGATTATGGATGCGAATGCGAATGCCAATGCCTCGCTCAATTGGCAGATTGAAAGCTACCAGGGGGCATGTTGTTTGTTTTTCGAGCCGAGATTCTCATTATGACAGCCATGATTATGATTATTGAGCCTTGGCACTCGACTCACGTAGTTTGGGGCGTCAAGAAGTTGCAGCTTATCCGACGCAGTCCATTTACTGGCAATGTCACATTTCACTCAACCGACCAGCCATCCAGTCAGTCAGTCACTCTCTGGGCCATTACCCTTCCAGGACACGCTTTGAGGGCACCGCTGGCTGCCACGTTCACGTCCTCGCCATCAACGTCCTTTGCCCACTGGTATTTACTTGTGCCCGGTGACAACACGACATCGTGTGTCAAGCGTTGTCATTGTCCACCACCAGCAGAAGCAACTACAGCAGCAGCAGCAGCTGCTGCTCATTTCCACGTTGCGTGTTGCTGGTTGCTATTTGCTGTTTGCCCAAGCGGATGGATGGTCGCCATGGCCCCCTTTGCAAATTTTCGAGTTGAGCATTCTTTTTCGTGTATCCGTAAGCCAGTTAGCCCGTTGGTTTGCCAGCGGTGTATTCTGAATTTTGGGTGACAAAAGTAGCTGAAATTCGCAAAAAATATGTGCTCTGTAAGTAGCTTTAAAAAAACAGGGGTGAACCGAGAGCAGTCACTCCTTTTATTCTAGTCAAACCGGTCACACAAAATGGAAGTATATATCCACAATGTCGGAAATTAAATAAAACGAATTTACTATATAAGATTTCCATGTTAAAATGCTCTAATAATCTGGGTAAACATACCATACCCTATATATTTCTAGACCCTCAAGTAAGCGAATCCAGCACCTCTGGCTCTATGAATGCCCCTTTTTGTTTAGCTTCCGTCTTTGGCGTTCGCTCCGTTGCCTTCGTTTTGGCTATTTCTCGGAAAGAATGTTGCACAAATTGTGTACCAAATCAATAATTGTTGCGCAAGCATTTAAATCTTGCTGCCTTTGCCTCTACCGTCGTTGTTTGCACAAGTGCTAAATGGTTTTTTGGCGCAACGTGACATCAGCAGAGGGCGGATTTAATACTGTGACCGGGTCAGAGTCAAACGAAGTCGTTAGTCGTAGTCGAAGTAGTCGAAGTAGTCGGAGTGGCACTGGAAGTGGAAGTGGAAGGCAGGACGCCCACTGTGCGGCAACGGGCGCATAAATCATAAATCCAAAACGGCAGCTGGAGATCGCCGGCGATCGAATCGAATGGAAAAGAAGGCAGGGAAAAGCGGGTAGCGAAGCGCCCCGCTAGCCTGAAAAACTGCTAAAGAATGCGGAATAGTTTTTGGCCAGCGCGATTCAAGCAAGCATTTTTCAATTTTCCTATCCTCTGTATGCATGTGTATGTCTATGTCGGTGTGCATGTGCACCCTGCCACGAGGCCAGCTCTTCATTCCCTCCCGCCACGGGATGAACCTTTCAGCGGCCGCGTAGGTTGCATCAGCAGTTGGTCCCTCCATCGTTTGTCTGTGCTCAGGCCAACTGCGCTCCGCTCCGCTCCATTGTCAGTTAGCCCAGTCGGGCAGTCATTCAGTCGGAGTGGCAGACAGATAAAGAGACGGACAGACCTTTGAAATGTGTTTATTTTACTCACATTTAGGCATTTGTTGCGAATCCACCAGCTTAACTCTGGCTCTCTGACTCGTTGACTTTGGTCAACGCCCACCATGCGAATTTGTCGCTGCTGATATCGTGGGAAAAGCCCGGAAAGTTTCGCCCCAAGTGCCTTGTTTGACTCATGGGAGTTGGCTGCTAATGGCGAGATAGAGTTTCGCATTAAACGGAAGATATAATTTGGCTGGATAACAGTTTTATGTATAAACTAATAATATAGCATTATAGTGTCTTTGATTATTTAAATTAATTGTTCTTAGACTTAACAACTTAATTAATGAAGTAAACAATCAATTGATTTTATGCGCATATAAAACATAACACAGGAGTTTCCTTGGTATAAAAATATAAACATATATGTACATACATATATATTTAAGGGACCTTTGGGATCATATTTTTTTTAGCGTGGGCATGATTCATTTTGCGATTGGCCGCATTCGTTCGCTTTGTGGGCTGTTGGATGTTCGCTTCTCGCTTTCTTGTGCGCGTTGTCAAGGACATGACGGCACAAGGACAACGGATAAAGTCCTGCCCTGCCCTGCTTGTCTGTCCATCAGTCCCCGGACTGCTGAGTCCCCTCCTCGGGCATTAGACTCCGTCTGGCTGGCTGGCTTTGTGCGATAATTTTTTACAGTTTCATGCGCCACGGCGTAGCTGGCCCACTGCCAGCTGTTGTTTGCGCTGTTCGGGATTATTAATTTAGTAATAGGCTCAGTCTCTGCTGGCGGCCAACACCCAATCCCTATCCCAATCCCATTTGCAGTCTCAGCTGTCTGCACTCTCAACTCGTTTTTTTTTTCTGGGCTCGAGGGTGCACTCAAGGTCACAGGGGCGTAAAACTCTTTCACCTTTTCTCACACATAGCCATGAAGTTGGAGCAAGACGATGGTTGATGGTTTCATGGCTTCTAGCGGATGGATGGCTGATGGGCGATGGCCACTCGACAGCAAACTCTTTGGCACTTGGCGTTTTGTGTGTATAATTTATTAAATTATTTTAACTCGTTAGCCAAACGCCTTTCATGTGGCCACAGAGCGGGAAATCCACCCCGAGCTGGCGGGGATTGGTGGCATTGTAGGGCAGGGAGTTCCTGCTGCAACACTCACGTTATTAGCGCATTTTGTGCAAATGCCGCACAAAAAAGTACGAGGTAAAGAACAAATTTAATGAGTTGCCGACTTCTTTGTCTGTCACAGAGAGAATAAAATCGGAACTTTATTACTCGAAGTCTTTCAAATTAATTTAAAGTAAACACTAAAGATGGCTACAGTGAAAAAATCGAATTGCAAGATACATTTTTGATTCTGTATTATGTTTAAATTATAGAACTTGGTTATTGTTTAAACATCTAGCTGCAAATTGTTGATGGCATTAATTGGGCTTTAAAAGATTGTAATCATGCATTCTGCAACGATGTGTATTTAACTGCCCTCTGAATCGCATTAATTTCTCCGCGTGCACGATTCCTGCTGCGTGTTTGCACTGGTGCCACAACTGCCTCAAAGGCGGTTGTAAGTGGCAAGCGGTGGGCTCTTAAGGCCCTTGCCACGCCAGCTGCATACAAATTGAGCCATAAGCTTTTGGCGTTAATGATTCGCTATCCCTGTCTCGTTCTCAGTGTCCTTCGTGATGTCTGGCAATCGACTTGCCATCGATTTTTCCAATCTCGAACGTGGCTCAGTCGCTCATAAAGCTCTGGCCCTCGTAAGTAGTTAAAAATAATTAATAAAACAAACCAGTTTCCTTTTTTCCTTTTTCCTTTACCCCATTGATGATGATGATGATGATGCTGATGACGCTGCGACTTGCAACTGGTAACCGGGCACTGGGACTTGGATGAAATGCGATGAGATGAGATGAAATGGGATGAGATGCGGAGGCATCTCCTGTTTGGCCAGCTAAAAGGGCTACTCAATTGACAATTCGCATACTCGTTTAACCCGTAACACGATTCTCGATGCTGTTGCTGCTGTTGTATGTTGCTGTCGCTCAATTATATTGTTGTCCCTGCTGTCCTGCTCCTCCGGCTGCCGCCTCCCAGCTCCTCGAACTCCTTGCTCGGAGCACACAGCTCACAGCTCCTGTTGCTGTCGTCGTCGTTTCATTTAATGCCCTTGCCGCTTTCACACTTCATGCATTATTCAGATTTCCCATACGGCTTGAAACGGCAACACGCTGAGAAAAAATGCTTAAGTTTTGGAAATATTGTTTAATATATAACAAATTTTATAATCAGTGTATAGGCTTGTCTATAATGTATTTAGATCACTTTTGATTGATTTAAGTTGTACTAGATTTGTTTGGATTTATTGCTAATTTTCTCGCTGTGTTGACCTGCACAGAACTTCAGGGTCAGAGGAAGTGCGGAGCTGCGGCGAACTTGAGCCCTGGCATCAGTCCCCCGAGTTCGAGTGCCTCAGATACAGATTCAGATTCAGATTCCAGTTCCAGCTACCGCTTTCCTTGGACGGCGGCGTCATCATGAGCGCCCTTGATTCCTTCAACGTGCTCACACTTTACAATTAATAAGCAGCTACGTTTTTTTCCCCCCTGGTTTTTGCGTTCTTTATTTTGCGTACGGTACGAGTGTGTGCTGTTTTTTTTTTATGCGCACACACTTAAATCGAAGTAACCCCCAGTCCATGCGACAACAACACATTTATGTCGGCAGATTTGCGGTCATGCGTGGCCTGATTGGTGGGAAGGGGCGATGGTGAGCGGGTTTTTGTAAAGGGTTAACTTGTGTTGCGAAGGGAAAACCGCCCATTCCAATCCGCAAAAGGGGCTTGGCATTATTAAAACTGGATTCACCCGGTCCTCGTCTCATTCCCTCCTTTTTAGGCATTAAATGACCGAAATTTAAATCAATTTTTTGCCTTCTCATAATTTTATGGCGCATAGGCGCGTTTTTTTTGTTTTTTCGTCGGATCGCTAAATATGTGCATATGTATGAGATCGCCTTTGTTCTCGCAGATGTGGAGTTTCCTCCTTTGTCGTCTTTCTCATGCGCATTTTCTCGAGACAGATATCGAAATCGCCCCGAAATTCCAGTCGCATATTCTGAACCTGAAACTGAATCTGAAGCCCTTAAGGAATGTCAACTGTATCGTAAAGCAGTTTCCCTGCAAAAGGGGTTCGCAAATAACTTTATAACGCATTTAGCTACGTGAACGTAAACAAGTTTACACCATGTGCGATCGGTTACGATTGAAACTAATTTATGCGCGAATCACTTTACATTGTCATGCTAATGTCCATTATGGCAACGAGCTGTTAATCAAGCACTCGACCATTATCCATTATCCATTGGCCTCTGTAGTCAGTCACTTAACTGCGGCTAATTGCCCCCTGGATATTGGGATAGTCCGACTATGCTCGTGGTGAGTGGGTTTTTGTGGGTGTCTGGCTGCTCAAAAGCACTGGCCTTCTTCGGTAATTGCATAATTTCCATAAAACAAATTGTGCGTTTAGCTGGTGAATAACGGCATGACTGGCCGCCACTTAATTAATCACGCCCGTTTCTCCACTAATGCATTTATCTCCTTAACCCTTTTTTTTTCCAGCCCCTCGGGCAAAACGCTGCGCACGCAGTTCCAGATCAAGGACTATCTGCTCACACAGGGTACCTGCAAGTGCGGCCTGCCGTGTCCGCTGCGCCCGGAGTATCTATTCGACTTTAATGCACAGGTAAGTCAAGTGCGGCAAACTAAAGTGGCTGCTAATGGTGCTGGTGCTAATATATATAATGCCCAAGTAGGATGAAAATAGAGCTTACTCGGACATAATACACTTTCAAGGAGATCTATTAAAGCGGAGACATTGCAGATAGTGCAGCTTGCAGTTGGATTCGAAAGCTTCAACCTCTTGGAAAATCTATTTTCTTTTACTCCATTGAATCTATATATCTTTTTCGTGGGCCTAATTAGAAATCATGGGCCATATATTGGTTCTGAGTACGCAGTTTCTGGTTCGCGTCACGCTGACATCGGCCAAATGGTGAACTGGACTTGTTTGTCTCATAATTGGCTGTAAATACCACCGAGCCATGAATGAGCGCTCTGATCCCAGGAAAGGGGGAAGCCAAGTCATGTCTATACCTATACCTATACTAAATCTAATTGAATGTGCTGCTAGCCAACTGGCTGGCTGGCAAAAGAGGTGGGGTGGGGGGGGGGGGGTGGTTTGGTGGGACAACGACTGACTGTCGACTTTCACTGAGCTTTACTCGACTGCAATGTAACTGGTGGTGGTGCTGCTGCGCCCCCTTCTTATATGGTATATGGCCTAACCTCCTCATCGCTGCGCTGTGGCTTCCAGATTAACGCAAAATATTTGTAAAACCAGTTTGACAACAAATCGACTGTGACGACGACGACGACGATGGCAGCGATGGCAGCGACGTCGACTGCATAATCACGGAGCCAAGTGAGCCAACACTGAAGCTCCAAACGATTCGCCATGACCATCTGCCGCTTTTGCTCTGGAGCAGCTCCAATTTGTATATATCTATATATATCTACCATCTATACGCTTTTCGGGCTCTTGTGCGCTGCACTGAGCTGCGGTGCAGTGAAAATCGCAGTGAAATCGCCAGCAATAAGATTAATTTTCAACAGTAACACAAAAAAACTGTTAACGGTAAATCACGCCCAGAACTCAACTTCTTTTGCCTCTTTTTCGTCTTGGTAGTGCTGCTGCTGCTGCTACTGCTGTTGTTGTTGTTGTTGTTGTTATTATTATTATTTTTGGTCCGCTCCGGCATTGTTGTTCTTGCTGTTCTTATTGGCTTCTGTCTCGCCTTTCAGCATTTGTCCGTTGTCTCCGACTCGCCTCCATTCCTTCCCGTTAAAACCCCCCACCCATTTGCAGGGCACCCGGCTCCCCCTGCTGGGGTCATTAATTTGAGTTTATGGTTTCCCTTCGGTTTTTTGCGTGACGTTGATGCCGTCAAGCGCCAACGCCAACGCCCGACCGACCGACCGACCGACCGAACTGGAGCCCCTTCTCCTCCAGCTTTTGGCCACCAAACATACCACCCGCGCACATTCAATGTCCTTTTAATATGCTCCAACAAACTTTTGAGCAGTGCTGCACGGTGGGAAAAAAAGATGATGCGACTTTAAGGAATTTATCACAATGAATTTCTTTTCATCAACGTGTAAACATAAAATGAAATAATTAGTTATATCTCTCACAAAATGGGATGGCTTAATTTTTGAAGCCCTGCCGAATATATTTGATTGTAGGCCAACTATAGAATGTCATTCGTTTTAAAAGCTTTTCCTTTATTTGCTTGTAAATTTATGATTATGGGTTCCTAAAAAGCTTTTAGTGACCCATAAATTATAGGTGCGCAGAATGCTATTTATAAATCTCGTTCCACCTCAGTCGAGAATTTGAAAAATGCCTAATGTTTAGTCGACAGACAGTTTGGGTGATTAATTATCATTGAATTGATGTAAGCTAAGTGGCGGCTGTTTTTTCACTTAATGTTATTCTTTCATTTCCCAAACTAAGATTTAACAAGATTGCTCCACTTTTTTATTAATTTCTATATGAATAGCACCAATTAGTTACTTTCACCTTAATTAAACAATTTAATCTCAGTGCACTCCACACGCATTTTAGGTTGAATGTCTGAACCCGCCAGCGTTGATTGTCGTCTTTTGTTGGTGGTGCTGCTGCTCCAGCTGCTTCAACTGCTCCGTCAATCGATATTTCGGTGCAATGCACTTATAACTTGGCTCATCCCAGCCACCCACTCCGCTCCCGTCGCCCCAGTGCCACGCCCACTTGGCTGTGCATCGTTTAACTCCCGCCACAAAGAGCTCCTCACAGCATCCATTTGAGTGCTAAGCTGAGCTGCGTATTATCAAAAGGCAACCGCAATTTGTTTACTAAACACTTCATTGTGCCACCGATAGTCCCCACTCTTTTCCTCCTTCTGCTGCCGTCCCTTTCTCTTGGCCATTCCCACATTTTCTGACCACAAGTCGATGACTCTGTGTGTGTTTTGTACGTGTGTGTGTGTGTGCTCTCTGTTGGCCATAACTTTTGGGCTTGGGGATATTCGTACATATATGGGGTTATATATTTAGAGGTAACTGTTTTGGATTTCTTTATTTGTGTGTCTTGTCTGCGACGCGTTTGGCTCATTCAACTTAGCCATCGCGTTTCGTTTTTGGCCATGATTGATGGCCCAGCATGATGAAGACTACGTTCGCTGATTTGTTTTGATTACGACCATTTTATGCTGTCGCCTTAACTGCCTTTCTTTCCAGACGAGAGATGTGAGTTGTGAGCTTGAAGCTTTGAGGTGTGGTAGGTTAGGGATTTCTTTTCATTTCATTGCCTTTGTTGGCCCCTCAATTTCCCTCCATTTCGGCGCTCGGTGAAAGTCTTGGCCAGAGCTAGACAAAGCGGCTGTCAGTCATTGGAGTTGGATTGAATATGGCCATCGCATCGCCTGGCGGGCGCAACTTGTCATGCGCTCGAGGTTGGGCCTGCAAATTATGATGTCGTCTTGGTATGTATATTCATGAAATCGAGGTAGATATGCGAGGGGGCACGGCAGACGGGGCAACCGACAAACTCCGAGTGTTTTAGTGGCTCCGATTGGAAAGTTGGAGCTGAAAAATAATGCTAAGTGGAGCAGAGAAGCTGTCGGCCGGCAGACAATTGCAGTTGCAGACATAACTAGTTTTGAGTACCTCGACTGAGATTGCCCAAGACACACTGAAAGATAATATGATCACTTAAGCAAAAAAAAAAAGAGATACTTTCAAACCAACACTGAATTTATCTTTGCTCACTCTCTTTTGAAAGGATATATTTTTCAGTGCATTTTCACGTCTGTGTAGTTAGCTAAATTCCAGACATTCGATACCATCTAATGGTCCGAGCAGGAGGAGGAAAAGAAATGCTTTCGAGGGTAGTAAATGCAATCCGATTAGGCCTGCCATACTGATTGATGTATAATTTATGTACATAATGGGCTTGTAGACACCAACACGGCGTATACGTAATACATATTGCGTATACGCCGTGTGGTTAATTAGACATACGCATCGAGTGAAATACATTGTAATTACATCGCATTTGGCATTTGGCTGCGGGTCTTTAATTATCCCACATATAAAACCATACACATATTTCTTCATAACCGCAGTCCATGACTCAGATTTCGGTTTATGGCCTTTTAATGGGTGTCAGTGGGCGGGAAAATCAAGAGGGGGCGGCGGGGTGGTTGGTTTAATATGACGCAGGCTGGCTAAACGAACGCTTTGTTGTCTGTCGACTGAGCGATTCTCAGTCAGTCAGCTGCAATTGTCGATAATTAAGCAATTATTTACAATTGAAATTTTCAATTGCTAAGTGCAAATGAAAAACCGAAAACAAAGCAAAAGCGATCGACCCGATTCGTACGTACCGCTTGGCAATTTTTCAATTTTTTTTTTTTCGATAAGTGCGAGACAATTGAAATTGATTTTCCACAAGGCGTCCCCAATGGATTTCCATTTCGAGAGCATTGCACGCAGCAATTTTTCGAGCGCGGGGGGCCACAAGGGCAGGTCGGACCCAGGCAAGTTGAGCAAACAAATAAAACTTTGGCCCCAGTTCGTTTTCCATATTCGCTCGCATGCAGCAAAAAGCAATAGCAAAGCAAAAGCACAAGCTAAAAGCAAAAGCAAAAGCAAAAGCTGGGGCTGAAAAGCAGCGCCAACAAGGCGAACAAACAAACTTGAGAAGGTCAGCGCCGAACGATGTCAGCACCAACGTTGTTGCTTCATTTTGTTGTTTAAATTTACAGCTTACAATAAAAATAAAGGCAATATTAATTGTTGTCGTTGTTGCTGCGCCTGTT
This sequence comes from Drosophila melanogaster, assembly GCF_000001215.4. NCBI lineage: Eukaryota > Metazoa > Arthropoda > Insecta > Diptera > Drosophilidae > Drosophila > Drosophila melanogaster. Next base: position 23,909,618 of record NT_033777.3, on the reverse strand, counting down.
AATGTTTACCGATACACAAACACACGCACACGCAGAACATTCAGAATGTCAGAGGCGCATGCACAAAATATTCCAAAAAATGTTTATTGACCTTTCATTTGTATTCAAACTGAAAATCAATATAGAGTTATTCGTCAATGCTTAAATGCCATTGCCACGAATAATTGTTCGATAAAATTAAAACTATAAAATAACCAAACTAGCTACTTTGATATCGTACTATTCCTGGTTAAATGACTCAAAGTCTAACTTCCATTTTAATTACTTCAAAGATTACAAAGACTTGTAATCCCTTGAATGCCTACCCAGTGCATATATGCCCGCCTAAGTTTGACTTCTGACTCGATTACGCCCAGCTGACTTGAGTTGAATGTGCGTGAAGGTTGCCTGCCGCCAATCATCAGCAATCCGCTGCAGCTCCGGGCTGTATTGTATATATGCACAATATGCGCTATATATACATATACTATATATGGTACTATATATGTATGTATGTATGTCGTGGCGCGGTGTCATGGCCAGAAATCGAAAGTGAGCCGCGGACGACGGCGATGGCGGCGCATTGTTTGGGTGTCACTCATTGATTCAGGGCTATCCCCGTAGCCAGGGGCAAGTCCCCAAAGGCCGGACCCCTCCTATGCGAGACCAATGTTTCCAGTTCTCGCCTGCTTCTGACGCACACGAGAAATGCAACCAAGCACGTCCGTCATTCGGGCGCAATCCACCTCCTACTTATCCTCCTGCTACGATTGCTCCTCCACTGAATTCTCGACAACTGCCGCTGCACTTTTCGGCCAATTTGCATTTATAAACATTTGCTGAGCGACGGCCACGGATACGGATGCGCCGGATAGTGTGCGAGGGCAAAACTGTGTAGCAGACAATTTAGCATATTCATGGAACAACAACTAAAACAATTAGGCGGCAGGTGGCAGGTAGGATGGAATGGAATGGGATGGGGATGGGGATGGGGATGGGGATGCAATGGAATGGGGCTGTTGTTTCAACCGATTCGAGCCGCATCTTCATCCACATTTCGCTCTGTTGTTTTTCGTTTTCGGGGGTAATTTGCACGTCACTTGAATGTGAGCAGGAAGACTTGACTTGTCTTGACGGCAACGGCGACTACGACTTCGACTTCGACTTTTGCTTGATCCCACTTCTGGCTGTCTGCCTGCCTCGGCACTTTAGCAGTTTTGGTGGCAAAAATTGAATTCCAGTCGTTCTCGCTTCGTTCCTTACCCCGTTCACTTGGCCCAGGCGTTTTTATAGAAACTTCATTAGTCCAAATTAAATGTTGTACGCGCCGTGGGCAGACAGCGTGGCATTGCCGGCAGGACAGGTTCCCGGGTGCAACAACAGGACCCAGCCGTGGATGGCAGGCAGACAGGTCGAGAGCTTTGCTTCACTGAACCGCCACAGAGTGGTTCACCGAGCGAACTGAAGTGCAGATATATCCAGGTGCCCTGTGCCCGTCCAGGTGGACTGACAAAAAAGTTTTTGGACCACAGCTAAATTGAACGAGGCACGCTGGGCTGGGAAAAGTTGTCGTCCATCTCACGAGCGGAGTAAATTGAGTTGCCAATTTAATCCTTTAACTGGCCCGAAAAAAGATTTCTTATAAATCGATATCAATGGCGCAGAACAGTTTGCGGGCTTCCACAGCAGATTGAATCCAAAAATTGAAATTCAATAGAGGAAATAGTGAAATTGTTTTGACCACTTCCTCTATAGTATTTTTCAACATTTAAGTCATGTTTCGTACCGTGTTAGCTATCTACTCTCAGGCGACTAAAAAGTGCCAGGAATAATCTAAATATTTAAATATTCACTTTAAAGGTAAAAATGCTCTTATTTTGTGTTCAAAATATGTGTTTCGTGCACACTTAAGTGCTGTGTCGCCTCGATTTGATTTAATTTCCGCTTTAAACGCGTCCTGCCAACGTGATGCAGTGAAATTTATACATTTTGTGCGCACTGGCAAGGCTTCTTCTGCTTTTCAATTTAGTTTAAATGTGCATCCTGCTGGCTGTCCGTTCGTGCATTTTGCCTGGATAGAGGAACCAACCCATTCCCAGAAACTAACCAGAGAATCGAGCATTAACCAGAGAATTGCACGCGCGCCCGGCGACCGTTGAGCGATTTCCGTTGTGGGTTACGTCATGCACTGCCCCCGGTTGTTGCTGTCCTTCGGGGATGAGATGGTATGGAATGGAATAATGGAATGGTACGGGATAGAGTAGGGCCGTTGGGGCTGACAGGAAAATCTTGGTGCAGTCCTGCAGGACTTTTGCAGTGCAGGACTGAGCGCAGGCGACGTGACTGAGCGATTACTCATATCCGGCAGCGCCGCAAGTTCCTGTTGTGAGTGCGCGCACAATTGCCCGAAGGAGGTCCGTGGCCATGGCCATGTCCATGTCCGAGCTGGGATACCATGGTATCGGGACAAGTCGAGTCCAAGCCACCCCCTCACAAAGGATTAAAGCTGTCGGCCGGCTGCCGCTCGACAGTCATTATGACGTTAATGAAAACCAACACCGACGTTGCACCTGTGCATGCTTCGCACCTGCACCTGCCCTTCTCCTCCTCCTCCTCCGCCTCCGCCACCTGCTGTGGCGTCTCCTACTTGGCCGCTACCAGCATAAGTCTCGCCCAGCTCGTTTGCATATTGGCCAAGCCAAGCCGGCTCTGGCTGGACACAACGACGACACCCACTGGGCTAAAACCACCCCCTTCCGGGGTTCTGACAGCAAAACCACCTGCCGCCTGGAACCGCCCCAAATCGCTTCGACTGTCTGGCACACACACGGTTCGTTTTAATTTTCACAATTATGCATGCAAAAGTGCAATGTTTGTTGGTATTTCGCTGGCATTTTCGTTTGGCATTTTGTTGCGTGTCGCACACACACGCCCCCCGTATTCCATCTCAGCGAGGAATAAGCCCAGTTAATACGTCAAAAATGTAAAATGCATGTTTCCCTGCATGGATTGGACACTTTTCGGTTTATGTAAATAATGCAAATATATATATATATATATATATATCTGTATGCAGCGTATACGTATTTTCAATTATGTATCCGTATGGCTCCGCTCATGTATGTAATGCCCTGTATTCATTAGCCGCACGCTTTGTGAATTGGCGGCGTGGTGTGTGGAGTGGAGTGGAGTGGATAGGATGGAGTGAAGCGGAGTGGAGTGTCAACGCATCGCCTCAACGCTTGGCTGGATTTGGTGCTGCTCCTGGTAATAACCATTTTGGTGGCCATTATGCTGGGCCAATGGGATATGCTCGGTTTGTGGCACAGTTGCCAAGAAAAAGGGCGCCGTAATGATGGCCAAAATGAATTAGGGCTTTTCGAGGACATTTCAGTGACAGGTCAAGAGATGGAGATAAATGTTTGGTGCCATCGCATATTGAGAACCTTAAATGGGATGATCTTTAATTAGGAATGATAAATTACTTTTCACATACTATTATTCTTTGGATTTTTAAAAGCAAACAAACTACCTATTGCATTATTCACACTAATAAGTGCTTAAACATACTAATTATTATCTAACGCTTTTATGGGGAAAATAAAACAGACAAGTTATTTACCAACTAAATAGAATTGCTTTCATTTAGTATAATTTACGTTCAAGTGGCAAGTAACAAGTTTATTATCTCTCGTCACGTTTCTTATTAGATAATATAAACAATTAGTTGTTGAAAACACAACTAATGTATCGAAGACGTTTAGTTTCTTTATCTACCGATATTAAGAACACTTCTCAATAAAACATTGGAGTATATTGATTAATTGCATTTAACGAGTAATTTTTCAGTCGTTTATCATATTTCTGTTGCAATGTTGCATGCTGTCGACAACAGAAGCAGCAGCATCAGCTCAGCTATTGCTTAATTATTTTTCCATTAAATGCCAATTAAATTTGGATATTATGTTTGCAACTCGCATTGAATTTCCTGCGTTGGGAGCGACAAAAAAAAAAAAGATAAAATGTGGGGATCCTACAGTTGCCATGCAACGTTTGATTGCAGTTGCATTTTCGTAATTTTTTGTTTTTACCATTTTATTATGTGTACATAATTTGCCAGGCAGACAGACACGAATAGAAGGGGCAGATTTCACTGGATGGTGGCCATCCTGGTGGCAGACGATGACGACGACCCAGTTGGCAATTGCAAAATGTTCTACATCCATCCATTTGTTTGTTTGTTTGTTTGTTTGCTTTCTCTATGCCAAAAGTGGAAGAGCGGATGAGCTCGGGTTGTTCGGGGGGGGATGAGCTGCGGTTTTATTGCATTTCAAAAGTTGAAATTATGTTTGCTTTCTGCGGCAAGGCGGGCAAGGCGCCGACTGCCTTTTGACTAAGTGGCAAGCAAAGCTGCAACAAAACAGCACTTGAAGTTGCCTTTGTGGCAAAAGCAGCAGCAGCCACAGCAGCAGCAAAAGCCCAGACATTTCTGGGGATTCTGGAATGGGTTTGATGTCCTCTAATGGATTTATTTCGACTGGCTGGGGCGTGGTCAATTAATATACTTGGATCGTGCTTGTAGCATGAATAAATTGATTTTGGCATATTGAATTGATTAAGTTTCATTTTTATTTACACTACGTGATGAGCCAACTTTAAAGAAAACTTGCAGGCTACTAAATCTTTCGCAGCTATCAAGCAATTACCCCCAAGGATGGCCACCAGTTTCACGTTTCATTATCCCCCGCTTATTTCCAAATGATTCGTTTAATTTCAGCACTTGAACTTACAGAATACATACCACCATTCCGTTGCCATCGTCGTCAGGTTACTTGGGCCACTTTATTGCCTTCACCAATTGCTCCTTCTTCTCGGTCTGTCGGTCGGTGCTATAAAAAGCCAGGGAGCGGATGAGCCGGCGGGGCAGTGAAACATTTTAATGTTTAATAACCAACTTTGGCCTGTGGAATGTTCACTTAAAGCGGTCCCGGTCAGTGGCGGATCCTAAAAGGTCCGTTCCGAGTGTTTTGTACAAATTGCTGACCCAAAATGGTTGCGACACGTTTCCAGCGCTTGGCTGGCCAATGAAGCAATTGCCATCCACTGATTGAAATGGCAAAAAGTGCACGGTCCCAAAAGGGTCGTCCATCATCATCAGAAAATCCGTTCCCCCTCTTTGCCCGCCTCATCGTTCACATGGCCATCATCGTCATGGTTCATAAAGGCGACGGAGGATGAGTCCGTTGTCGGCGGGGGAGGCCTGCAAATCGAAACCTTTGCCGGCGATTCATTTGCATAAATTCCAAGCGCACCTGCTGCTAAAAAGGAGGTGGGCACCACCACGATGCGGTCGCCATGGCAACTTTTGCCAGTCTTTTGATCTGCTCAACTCGATAATGATGAATGCGATGCATTTGATTGGATTACATGTGTACTCGGCCGGGGCTACGTTGGATATTCATTTACAAAATGCTAATTGGACGGGTGCCTAAGCCTTGGGCCAAGGTCGTCGTTCGTATTCCTAAGTAATCAACCCAATGTTTTCACTCATCTCATCAATTTGCACAGAAAGGGAAATGGAAATTTTGTGGAAATTTGAATTTGAATAATGCGACCGAAATTTGATTTCATACAGCTGATTAAATTGGTGTGCTGTCAAGCATAAAAATCTGTTGAAATGTGATTAAAATAGATATTTAATTATTAAAGCACCCTTAATTGACTTGACATATGTTGATATTTAAAGGTTCTAGACACATCAACCGCCTAATTAAAGGGTATAGAAAAGTTAGTGACAAACGGCGCCTTGGGCGCTTATCTAATTTTTAACGAATGCCACTCACGTTTCCCATGCAAATTAATAGCGCACAATCATCGCGAATGAATGTGTGTGTGTGTGTTTGTTTGTGTATGTATGCATTGCATTTGCTATAATGTGTGTTTAGAGTGGACCTTTACACGCGCCGTTTGGCATTCCAAGCGCGCTGATTAAATTTTCGATTTCATATCTGACAGCCAGCGTGGTCGACGTTTGTGGTTGTTTTGTGGATTGACGGGGGTTTTATGGGTGTTCTGCGGTCGTCGTTATCGGCGATTCTGTCGAGTGGCGGCGCCTAATTTGATTGTTGCATAGCATTTACACTAATTATGCCAATTTGTTGCCTTATGCTAATTGCAGGTGCCCAACCAGCCGCTCAAGTTGCCAACGGAGGCGTCAACGGCGACGCCGACACCTTGCCGGCACCAGCGGCGATTTCTTGAATCTCAGCAGCTTCAGCTGCCACAGCAGCAGCAACAGCAACAACATCTGCAGCATCAGCAGCAGCAACAACAGGCTGTCAAAGATGTATCTGTAGACGTAGCCGTATCCGTATCTGGGCCAGCAGCTGTCAGCGATGTGTTCTCCACGCTGATGACATCGACAGCGAGAACGGCGACGATGGTGACACCAACAGCAGCAACATCACCAGCCCAGGCGGCAACAACCACCACACATGAAATGGCCAACAAAGGTGAGTGGTAATTGAAGTGTGAGATCAATATCCCAATATCCTTACAATCGGGGATAAGTAGAAGCCATATTATGCATACATGTCTTTAGTTGGGGTTGTGTAACTATTGAATAACTGCACACACACAAGTAAAGTCATTATTTATGATAACAAATTAATGGTAAGCATTTACTTGAAAAGTTATCAAAGAGGATTATGTATGAGCATTTGCAAGTAATCATCAGCTCCGTAATGAGTCAAACGACTTCATTTGCCACACAAAGCAAATGCCTTTTTTAATAATTCGCCATTTCATTTCATTTGTAAGCTTTGGAAGTGACGGACGTTTTCCTGTTTTATCGGCGCCACGGCAACCCTGGCTGTCAAAGCGCCCCTGCGGGTGAACATTTGCTGCGCTCAAAAGTATGCTATGGAAAAATGTGATGGCTGCATTTTTGCGCAACTGCAAAAATAGAAGGGAAAAGCTGGGGGAAAAGTGTAGAAAAACGACGACAGCGCCGAGCAAGACGAAGACGACGAACGGATGCACAAGTGCGGAGGAGGAGGGGGGGGGGAGGGAACAGGATATAGCCGGAGGTGAGGTCAGGGCAAAAGGAAAACTAGTGTAGATACGTGCGAAAAATGCAGGCTTGGCCAAGGAAAATCCTAAGCAAAGCAAAATGGAGCACAGCAGGAACTGCACACAAGCACACAATCGCCCAGCACACAGGCACACCCCATCGCATTTGTGCACACACACACAGTCGGGGTCAGCTGAATGTCCTTAAAGGATTCCAGATTTAGTAAAAACTTAAGGATTTTCTGTTTTGGTGTCTTCTTCCAACTTAGCTGTTAAGTTAAATACAGTTAAGAAGTAAGGAGTAAGTAGTTTGCTGTCACCTATTTATTTGGTCATTAAGTTTTGTTCGATTGTTTCAAAAGTCCCCAAAAGGTTTTTATTATTTTCTTAATTCATTTTTCTATTCCATCGCTATCTACTAATCAAACTTGATATGTACCTAATCAAAATTAAATTGGGCATTGCTAGTAATTTGACCTCACCTGTTAGCGTACGTGCGTGTGTACTATGTATATACGTGTGTGATTGTGCAAACAGTTGCAGTGGAAAAGGTGCTCGATGTTGACTGTGGCTGCTGCCAAGTGAAAAACGATGCCTAGACAATGATAAAGTGAAACTGCACACACACAGTGGGGTGGGGAACTGTAGCGGAAGGGTGGGAGATACAGATGGATATACACCAGGATACCGAAGGCTGGGGAGCTCAAGGAAATAAAAGGATAAAATCACAAGGCGAGCGAGCGAGCAAACAAGCTCAGCGAAAGCTACGAGTTCAACAAGCTTAAAACAGCACAGTATATAGGTGGTTTCGGAACGCGGATGGGATGTTGATGGGATGGGTTTGTTTGAGCATTGGCAGGAAGTGCATTTCGGATGCTTTCCACCCGTTTGTCGTCTGTTTGTTGTCTCCTCCTTGCCAGATTCTTCACCGGCTCCGCAACTTCAGCTTGTTTTGATTTTGTCTTTTGTGTGACCAGTCAAAGGAAGTTAACGCGCTCCAAACAAAAACCAGAGCGTTAGTCAAAGACACATGCCACCCACAATTCACTTGGCCTTCCCCAAAAACCCACCATCCTCTAGATTTGCCCGACCAACAGCTGCAGGCGCTTTAAGTCGGACAGGGCAGCATTATAAATAAATGTTATGTTTATTAAAGACCCCCAACTGCTGGGAAACATTTACACTTGAGAACGCCGAGAGCGTTTTGGACAGCTCGCATTTGGAGTGGGATTTCGACGAGGGATTCGACTGGCTAGGGGTTTCGGATATATACATAGCCACAGCTTCTTGAAGGTGACACAAAATGGGGAAAACTGCAAAAGTTCAGCGTTGATTTCAGTGACTCAGGAAGCCAATTAGCAAGATATACAAAACTTTACCCACTGGAAATAGAATTTTGCATCGAGGTATAATGGATTTTTAGGTGGAGTATATCTGTTGGCAGCAAAATGTGGTATTTATGATGGAGTATTTGTTAGAATATGGCAACTGAAGAGCTGAAATCATTACTTTTAGTAAAACATATATCCAACTATACTTACAAGAATTTGATACTAAAGTTGTGTTAGGGTATGAATTATTCGTACCGTATTTGTATTGGGTTCGCTCTGCAATCATCCGGCAAGCACTTGCAAAAACTTTTATTCTATTGACACCGCACCAATTCAGCATCCGCATCCGCACTTTCCTGCATTCCGACCAGGTCCCTTATATCAGCAACTGCCACAGGCTGGCGGAGTTTTTGAAAGGGTTTTTCTTCCAGCAATTCAAAGCAATTTGATTTCCATTTGAGATATTTGCCCGCCGAGTGCAAGGAAAAAGGAAAACAACTGCAAAACTGTTGCCAATTTGGGGGAAAAGGGTTCTCTCAGCTCGCAACTCGCACATTCATTCATGAATTCGTGGCGTTGGAGATGGAGATGAAGTAGTAGGTGTGGCTGGGGAGAGGTGGACAAGGGACACAGCTCAGCAGTTGGGCAAACATTTGGCAAACATTGTTAAAAACTTTAAAATGAAAAGGTTAATTGAAACAAAAGGGACTTGATGGCAAAAGTTTAACCGAGCGCGTCCACTGCGTACCGCCTACCAGCCACGCCTACGGAACATTTGCACCGCCACCAACACCGCCCCACCATTTGGACTAAAGCAGACACTTGCAATCCTCCAGGCGGGTGGAGAGTCCAATCAGCGTCGCATTAAAAACCCCACACAAAGCAAAACTTTTCCACGATTTAGAAAATTTCGCGAGCCATCGCAGATAATGGGGGGATATCACCAGAAGGTGGCGCTTTGGTGGTGGTGCAAAAGTTGGTCAGACTGCGGTCTGTGTGGGTGTGGCAAGAATTTGCGAATCTTTGCCCTGGGTAAATGAATTTAAATTCTCTGTGGCCAGCTTTGTTCGCAATGTGCGTATTTATTTTTATTTTTTAAGGGATGCATCCCTTTTTTTTTGGGGGTAAAGCTTTTTAATTATAAGTCTGCCATTATATGCTTTCGCTTGGTACAAAAAAAGAGGCAGCCACTGATGATGCCCCACCTAAACCAATTTTTCGTTTGAGACACTTGCCGCACGTTTGTGTGTTCTGATTTGAGGATTCCACTGAAGCCCCCACCAGCAAACTCGCAGTTTAGAGGACCTTTTGTGGGTGGTGTTTCGCTTGGGCGGGTGGACACGTTGCGGGCACTTTAAGGACACGACGCGCTTTGCATATACAAACCAAGGATGTCTTGACCTTTCACTGACTTTGCCTTTTCAATTTGTTGCTACATTTGCAGACGCTGATTGCCACAAATACGGCAATAACAAATTACCTGCCACAAACCGGACGGCGACCACGCCCACGCCAGCTCCAACGCCCCCGCCTCAGCATCCAAATGGGATGCCAACTAGTCAAGCATTAGCATTAGGCGGAGTTCCAGTTGGCGTCCATCCCAAGCGTCCAACTGGGGGCCATGTGATAAAGCAACCAGCCTCCGTTCTTGGGCCACCATGCACGCCGCCTTTGGCTGTCGGCGGAGCCAACACAGTCATCCAACAGCAGCAGCCGCTACAGCAACATCCAAACTTTAAGGACGATCCTGCTGGCTATCTGCAACAGCAAACAGCACTGTTGCATAACAGTCTTGGAGTCGGTTTGGATGCAACGAAAACGGCGGCTGGAACATCCACTGCGAGAGCTCTGCCACAGGAACCCATTGTTCACAGCTCCCAGCAGCAACAGCAGCAGCAGCAACAACAACTACAGCAACAGCAGCAGTTGCAGCGCCAAAAGATCCGACGCCTGTCGCTCTTTGGAAAATGGGAAACTGATCCAGCACCTGCCACCAATTCTCAACCAACAAATGGAACACGAGCACTGCAAGTGGATGCTGCTGCCTTTGCACGACCACAGAAACCACAGGTCACTTGCGTAACACTGGTGCCACCTCCACAGGAGTCTCCAGTATCGAGTAGTGCAGCCGAGACGCTAGAGAAACGACCCGAGCAGGTGGGAGCCATATCCACCAGTCACGAGAGTCCGCGTCAGAGTCTGTCGTCGCCCACGGATTCGGTTGACTCTGCAAAGAGCACGCCTTCAGCTTCACCCAAACCCCAAACGCAAGTCCCAATGCAGCCGCAGTTGCTGCAGATGCGCCCGCATCTCCAGGCCAATCTTTCCGCTCAAACGCCCGTCACTGTGCCCGCACATGTACGTGTTATGCGGCAGCAGCAGGCTCAGATAATTCCCGGCCAACGATTGCCAGTGGCTAGCAGCAGTGCTGCGATGGCCACGATGACCAGGAGCATAGTGACCTCCACGGCGGGAACGAGTACGATTACAGGGCGTCCTGTGGCCACCACGTTAAACAACTCGAATCCCACTGTGGCGCAGTTGCAATCCATGGCGAATGCCATGAACGGAGCAGGTGGTGGTGGACAATTGATAATGACTTCTTCGGGACAACTACTGGTCATACCGACGCCCAGCAAGCAGACAACGCAACATCATCGCCCAGGTCAGCCCGGACAAGGTGTCATCATCCAGCAACAGCAGCCGGCGGAGTTGCATCCTCAACCGGGTGGTGGTTATATCGTCAGCCAGCCCTCTCCGGTGGCGGCGGCAAGCTCCAGCAGTAGCAGCAGTACTGTGATCCTAAACTCCGGTGGAGCCAAGTTGTTGCACCACCAGATCATCACCTCGCAGGCTGGACAGATTAATCAAGCGACTTCAGGAGGATCAGGAAACCAGCCGCAAACGGTGCTGCTCAACACACTGCCCAATGGAGGTTACATCGTCCAGCAGCAGCCGCAAACGCAGTCGCCACAGCAGGCAGAACAGATCCTGGCGATGCCGCAACCGCCGCCGGCGCAAACACTTATCATCAGCTCGCCGGACACCAAGAGGAGAGCGCGGAAGCGCAAAAGTTCTGTATGCCATACACCGCCGCCAAGTGGATCGCCCGCCAAAATCATTTCGCCTCAGATCTCGCCCAGCATCCCAAACCAGGCACCAGCTCTGCTTCACCAGCAGGCAGCTGCAGCGGCGGCTGCTGCTCCTCAATTCCAGCAACAATTCCAATTGAGTCCTGGTATTCAGGGAATTGTGGTAAACAAACCTAATCCCCCTCAGCAACCACAGACGCAGCAGCTTCTGCTCCAGAATGGGCAAATCTTGCAACAGGTTAATCTCATTGGACAGCAGCTTCTCATGCCGGCCGGGTTGGTAATGGGACCAGATGCCACACTGTTACAGATCCAAAATATGCCCGCAACAAGCTTGATGACACCGCAGGGTCCCGTGATGTTGAGAACGCCATCGCCACAGAACAAACCCTCTTTCATATCCCCGAGTGCCGGAGGCCAACAGTACTTAGTGGGTGCCAATGGCCAGTTGAGTCCCATCGGTCAGATCTACTCCACGCCCATGGGTCTGGTCATGCCAACCGGTCAGCAGGGAGGTGCATCCTTTGTGCAGGCTAGTCCCACGACAACAACTATACAGATCCAACAACAGCCAGCCCCGCAGCCCACGCAGATCAGTTTGCAGCCAGCACAGGCCACCTACATGACAGAGACGGTGATGAGTCGCCAGGGAACGGCCGCCAGTCCGCCGGACACAACTACCTGTAGTCCACGAAGTCCGGAGCGGCCTTCCAGCCATCGCAGCAGCGGTAGCGATATGGTGAGTTTTTTTGAATATGTTTCTCATATTGATTTCTTCTAACCGCTTTTACTTTGGTAGGTACAATGTGTATCCAGTTCGGAGCCGGATGCAGCTGTCTCTCCCCAAAGTACTGAGAGTCGGCAGTCGCCCTCTTCAACGGACTGTGAGAGGAGTAAGTGCATCTTCTTCAAGAAGAATCCTGTTAATATTAACCAATTCTGTTTAACAACTAGGCATTTGTAAGAACAATGTGTTTACCCAGCCCAGTGGGATCTACAAGCATTCGGAGCCAAAGATCAGACGCATCCACATCACCTCACAGACGTCGGCGGAGAACGGAATTAGCCTGATGCAGGGACAAGGTATGCGCCTGGCGACATCTAACACAAACTCCACATCTGCATCCATGTCTATAACATCGTCATCGTCGGCACCACTAACCACAACTGCTCTGGCTGGTCAACGCCAGCTTATGCACCGCCAGCAGGCCGTGCACCATCACATCCCAAACATCTCCAATAGCCATCCAAACACCTTCCTTCATAGCCACAAAGTAGTTAACTTTGACTATCAGGGTAAGGACCCATCGCTGACCAGCACTAATTGCATCCACACGCTAACCCACCAACACAACACCACCCGTTTGGCGACTGCATGATCGCCTGCACCACCTACAGCACATGTACCTGCACCTTTGTTTAGTTTAGAATCTCTACCCTTCGTCTGTACTTCGCTGGGTGCTGGGATCACCATTGCCCCCGAGTAACCAAATTCGTAGTCCTAGTTTCTATGAGTGTGTGTGTGTGCCTTTCGTAGAGTCGCCCACCACAACGCAGCTGCTTTCATCAGTTCCAACCGCTCAACCAACAGTCGAGAAGACGACGGTCAGGACGCCCACGAAACGTTCGCGCCGACCGCAACGAGGGGCAGCGCGTGCGGCGCCCTCGGCGTCTGATAAAAGTTTCCCGCTGCCACCACGATCCTTTGCCATTGGGGAACTGATATGGGGTCCAGCTCGGGGCCATCCCGCCTGGCCCGGAAAGATTGTCAAGATGCCAGACGGAGTGTGCACGCCGTCGCAGCAATTCGACCACGTCTGGGTTCAGTGGTTCGGCGGCGGCGGTCGTTCGACCTCCGAGCTAATTCCGGTCAACTCATTGCAGAGTCTCTCCGAGGGTCTGGAAGCACATCACAAGGCCCAGAAGGATACGAGAAAGTGAGCATCGACTAAGGGTGGGAATTTCTGGAAGAGATCAGGAGGGGAAAATATTTATTCAAGTTCATATTTAAAACAGGCAGCATTTCAGGAAACCTTCGGCTTTAGGTGAACTCCAGACCAGCTCTGTAGTTAGTTTTTGTACGATTTTGAAAAATATTTGTTGAATTTAAATTTATAAAATTTTCCTATCTTGAAGTAATGCGTATTTATCTTAACTTTGTAGTTTATTCTTGCATATTGTATGAAAGCAAACGTTACAATTTTTGTTTTGTTTATTTTTGTATACAAAATATTTTCATTTCTTCTAGATAACTTTTTAGTTTATTTTTTGCAGTCTTTATTAAGCCTTACAACCGTAGCTACATATATTTAGAAAATTGGACACTTTATATTATTAACTATGCAATTAAGCGATAAATCGGCATTTAAATGCATTATTAATTAGTTTAATCATTGTTTACAATTTGACTTTTAATTTGCTAATTAATATTCTTGTTTCTTTTTTTTTAAATGCGCTGAACCAAATCCAAAAATTAAACCATGCCCCGCCAACCCCAACGTGTATAACTCTGTGTGTGTATGCATAATCATCATCATCGTCATGACCAACAACAACCCCACTCGAAAATGAAAAACCCAAATCCGAACCCAACCTGAAACCAACCAAAAACTCAACCACATATACACACTCACCATGCGACCACAAAGGAGCCGCAAACTGAACTCGCAGCTCGAGCGGGCCATACAAGAAGCAATGACTGAGTTGGATAACATTTCAGCCTCCTCGACACCCGCAGCCACATCCTCGTCATCCGCAACCATCTCTGCTGTTCCCGCATCAGCAGGACCAGCTGTAATTGGCGGACAACAGCAGTATCAGCAGCAGCAGCAGCAGCAACAGCAGCAGCAATCGCCCTCTTCAACGAACAACAAAATAAATGGACTCGCGCGGAGCAAGCGCCAGGCCAACACAAGTGGGGCCAGCATGGTGCTGACCACCAGTACGGCGGCCACATTGAGTGGCCTCTTCAATCAGCAGCGAGCCAAGCCCATACGCATTGCTCCGGCTCCACCGGTGGCCACAACGGGCACAGGCAACATTGGGACGATAGCAGCAGCTGGAGCTGCAGCAGCTTCAACTGGAACCGGGACAGCGACAACATCGGCCCGTTCCGAGATCCTGAAGCTGGCCAAATGACCAGCGCTGTCGACGTTATCGTCGACAGTGAGCACAGCCAGCTACACCCTCGTTATCGGGCATAAGTAGTGGGCAGCAGGAGGATACATACCGCCAGGCCATATATATAGAGTTATCCATACATATGTGACGATACGAGTATAGAGTTTAGTGTTAGGTGTCAGGCCTCAGCTTTGGAGTTTGTTGTTTTGTATTCTTTGACAGACTCCCCGCTTAGTTGCGTCGCTGGGCGGCGCGCGCCACACTTTCGAAATAGACAATAAAACAGCAAGATGATGTTAATGAAAATCAAGTTACAAAGAGCAGTTCTAACAATTAGCGATAGGTTTTTGGCTTCATAGACAGCGCCTCGGCGCAAATTTGCGTTGTTTTGTATATAGTAAGCACCAAAAGCTACCAAGATGTTTCGTATTAAGTATTTATTTATTGCATATAGATCCTTGGTTTTTATAGGTTTTGTTTTCGTTGCAATTTATAGACCTACCGATTATTTGTATAAATAGGTAACCTAAGCTGATACTTAGCCACTAAGTTTAAAGAACATCCACAACAATTACATTTGCCTTGTCAAGCAAATGATATCAAATCAAAAACAGCTACTGATTTTCATTTATTGTGATTGCACAAATTGTTTTTTAAACTCTAGAAGAACAAATTATTTATGTCAAACACAAAAAGGTAAAAATCATGAGAAAATTAGGAAGGGTGGAAAAAAATTATATTTATAAATTGTTATTATTTATTTAGTTGAAACTATTGTAAAATTATAATTGTAAAACAAAAATGAAATCACACTTAGCGGAAACACACGGAGCAAATAAAAATTTAAAAAACAAGATAACTCTTTGATTCATGGCCCGCTTGACCCAATCTCTAAAGAAATACACCCTTGTATACAAACTGGGAATGTTCGGAGTTCCACACGCGATTCCCACTGAAGTTATTCCCATGACTTGATACTAGCATCCGATCCCGATGTGACGAACCAGCAGAGGACCTCCCGAGTCACCATTGCATGTGTCCTTATGGTCCGGAGATCCAACACACAACTGGGACTCCGCCTTATAGCCTTCCGGCACATCCTCGTTTGCATCCAACCGTAACTTGTAAGTTGGTAAGTTGTACCAAAGACACTAGAATAATAGAATAGAATTATTCTAGTGTCTTTGGTTGTACTTACACATCTGAGTAGAAGCAGTGAGTAGCCGTTAAAACCACCTGATAACTTATCAAGGTGCCACCACAAAACCACTTCGTTTGATTCCCACTAGAGCTGTGATGATCCAGCCGAGCAACCATGGGAAACTTTTTTTTGGCATATCTGCGGTGGCAACAACTACCAAGGTCCCTGAAGTTGCACCTTAGAAAGGAGTATTATCACTCATACTAGACGATTGCTAGCTATCGAATGTAAGCTCACTGTGAATGTCACAAATTTTGACAGACCCAACGTAGCACAAAAAAGTCAGTGACAAAATCCGTCTGGTCATTTTTTATTTTCTACTACTCCCAACGGAGACTTACATACAATAAATGTAAATCACATCACCATAGACTCTAGTGTCAAGAGGTAATTATTAGTGTTTGACGAAAAGAAGTTCAGTAAAGTTCTGTATTCCGAGCCGAAAGGAGCTGTGAATTTTGAGTTGTTCAAAAAGTAAGCATTTGAAATAGTTCACATTCTTCCTAAATACCAAAAAAAAAAAAAACTGCTTTAGGCTAATATTAGGAGTTGGGTGACCTTACAAACCAGCAATGAATGAACTGCAGTCGAATAGCAACCAGCCTCCGCCGCGCAATGAGCCGTATCTGCAGCCGGTGAATGGCATCGTGCAACCGCCGGTGATTCCGCCACCGAATCGTCCTGGGCGAAGGACAAACATCCTAGAAGAGCTCAAGTCCGTGCTGAATTGCTTATGGCGCAATCGCTTCTCGTATCACTTTCGCCATCCCGTCGATTCTGTGAGCCTGGGTGTGCCCGACTACCATGCGGTGGTCAAGCATCCGATGGACTTGAGTACAATTAGGAAGCGACTGCACAACAAATACTACTGGCAGGCGAGCGAGGCTCTGGAGGATTTCAAGCTGATATTCGATAACTGCTTGTTGTACAATTTGGAGGGCTCACCGGTTTATCAGGCAGGGAAGCTTCTAATGGAGGCCTTTTACATGCGAATGGAGTCCATTGATTTGAGCACGGAGGTGGAACTAAAGCCGAAGTCGGAAAAGCGCAAGAGAAAGGCTACTGAATCATTGGATCAAGCCTCGACTTCGTTCTCAGCACCTCGAGCATCTAACAATTATTCTAGACAGTGGCTCTCGAGTAGTTCCTCATGGCTCTGTCCCCCACCGATGCCTGGCGGGGTGTCGTCATTTAATCCTTCATTCCGAAATTTCGTGGGTCCCAGCTTGATCCCATCTTTTATGCCCGATTCCTTGGTGAATCCCATGCAATCTATGCATCCAATGTCATCAATGATGAATCCGATATTCAAGAATAATTGGGAGACAAATGAAGCAATGGATCCACCGCCCTCAGAGCCAATTTCCTATCGTCCCTTGGATTCCTTGGCAGCACCCTTACCGTCCCCTCCAATGGAACCCATGACTTTGCCTTGGCCAACCCCAGCACCAGTTGAATCTCCAGCTTCATCGCCTCCTCCGGCTCCCAATCCACCCATTATCATCTGCTACAAGTCTCTCGACCGAATGATTGAAAAAAGCCACTCAGATCATCTTCTGAAGTCGATGGTAAAGCGAAAGCGCAAGCAGGTTACATGGGCATTTAATCAGGCTGACTACTGGCGAAGGTACTCCCAGAATCCGGACTACGACCACGATCGCGAAGAGAAACTCGATTGGAAGATACTACAGGAGCGCTTGGACTCCGATAACTTTGAGAGCTTTGATGGATTCGTGAGCTCTGTACGAAAGATGTTCCAGAACGCATTGCGTTGCTTTCCGGAAGATGGATTGGTCAAGGTTTCGGTGAAGAAAACCAATGAGATCTTTGAGAAAAGGCTGCCCAAGTACAGGGAGTTAATTGCCACGGCCAAGGAAAAGGGGCGTCAACTGGTGGCCAGCAGGGAACAAGATTTTCGTGACTCACAAAACCTGCTCATTAAACAAGAAAACGCTAATAAGAATTTCAAAGGATGGGTTCCAAAGCCATTTATTATTAAAACGGAGTCCCTGTTTGTGCAAGAACAGCGAGTGTACAAAATGGAGCCCCAGGATGTACAAGAATTTTCACCTGGTACGGAGCCGCTGGATGACCAAACTTATGATAGCGATTAAAGTGTGTAGAATTCTACCACGGAAATGAAAAAAAATGAAAATGCAAATTATTATAATTATTATTCATAAAGAATTGTTATTAGCCTAAAATATGATTCTAATTACGAGCTACCGACATTCTCATAGTTTAATTATACCTGTATTACTAGATGCGTTGAAAAGTATGGAACAGGCAGAAGGAAGCGATTGCGATCATATACATTTGTCTATACATTTTTGATCAGGATCAATAGCCGAGTCGATCTGGCCATGTCCGTCTGTATTGATCTCATTTTGCCACGCCCACACTTTTGAAAAATGCTTAGATTTTTCTTCGTGCAAAAAAAAACACTAGCCACGCGCCTCCTTTTGCTACAATACGCCCAAAACGGTCACGACTATTTTATTCCCCAGTATCTATCGATATCCCAGAAAAATGATGAAATGTTCCCTTTGGCATTCCCACTAGCTGAGTAACGGGTATCTGATAGTCGGGGAACTCGACTATACCATTTTCTATTGTTTTTAAATTCAAAATAAAACAGTCAAGCACCAAGGTGCCACCTCTCGGTTGACATTGCAACTACGCAGAGCTAAGGTGACCAGTCGTCTTGCAATCTGGCAGCCCTATAACAGAAGTGTTCCAAAGTGTCACGCTATCGCGTGCTAACCAACACTAATCTGTTGCTTCGCATTAAAAATTTTTGCTTGACTTGACAGGTTCGTAGAAAAGTCGCAGAAGAAAAAGCTGTTCCGTCGGAATTAAGGCAGCCACTATGTCGTATCAACTGTACCGCAACACCACGCTCGGCAACACCCTGCAGGAGAGCCTCGACGAGCTGATTCAGGTGAGTTCGCGCTGGCGAAGTGAAACGCATTGTAATTTTGGGCTTCCATATTGCAGTACGGCCAGATTACGCCCGGACTGGCTTTCAAGGTTCTGCTGCAATTCGACAAGAGCATCAACAATGCCCTAAACCAGCGGGTCAAGGCCCGCGTCACCTTCAAGGCTGGAAAACTAAACACCTACCGCTTCTGCGACAATGTCTGGACTCTCATGCTTAACGATGTGGAGTTCCGCGAAGTGCACGAGATCGTCAAGGTGGACAAGGTGAAGATCGTGGCCTGCGACGGCAAGAGCGGCGAGTTCTGAACACCACCGACCCGATCTGAACACCCAATGTAACCCCACTAAACACACCATGTAACCCCACAAAACACACCATTATAACCATTACAAATAGCTGTAAGATTCGTAGGCGATAAGCTGGGTTGGAAAACGAAAACCGACCGTGCGATGCAGCAGGCATTGCAAGAAATACACTGTTAATTCACAGTTCACCGAGTCGAGTATGTTTGTTATGTATTCCGTTAAAAAAAAGGGAGTTCTTGGAAACATGAGGTGGGTATGCAAATAATTGCGTTACAAAAATCTGTAGGGCACAAAAGGGTTCTTTAATGCCATTACCAAATAGTAATGCAAAATATGTGTACGTGTGAAAACATTTATTTATTATTTGCTAATAATTGTAGTTCATTTAGTTTGAGCACTTTACAGAGCTCTGTTAGTCAGCTAATGGTGAGTGACCTCGCTAGATAGCAGTGATATGTTATTTTGGTATTTTTTAGTCACACTTTTTGGTGTAGCCATTTCGAGTGGGCTCGCTAGCCTCGCGACCTGCAGTCACACTTGCTCCAACGAACAAAAACCACCGCCCGCATAACCACGCATCGTTATTTGTTGTTGTCTACGCCGTTTAATCGCTGACAATTAACAACAAAACAATAACAGGAACGGCAGGCACTGCCTTCACTTTAAGAGAAGCCCGCGAATCGAAACTGCCAGGCGATCGAAGTCGAGGCGATTTTAAATCGAAAACGCGCGCGAGATGCGGAAAAGCCAAACGCCGCGAGCTTTGTTTATGTGTATCGGAAAATAACATAAGAAAATCCCTTAGATTCTTTGTGCGGATGAGCCAGTGCGAAAGCAATATCAATAATATCCCAAGCAGATTGCTGAATAAATCGCATTCGAGAGGTAAAAATGCAAAACGAAGTGTGATTTTGAAGAGTGTGCCTAGTGTGTGCTGCGAAGTGACTAAGCGCCGCAAAGAAAGTGGAAAAGCGGAAAAGCGGAGCTAGCGGTGGTTGGGGAGGCGAGAAGTGGGCAAGGGAAAAATCTAAAGTGCATTTATATTGCGTGCTAATCTCCGCCGTTTTCCACTGCAGAAACGTGAATATAATTACGGCGAAAGCGGATCAATTTTTCGTGCAGTCAACGAGAAAAGAAAAAAAAAAATTGAAAATAAAACCTTGCGTTGGCGTCGCAGCAGCAGAAAAATTGGAAACAAATTGAGCAGCGCCCTGTGAAATATAAATAAATTTATGTACCCCCTTCCCTTCTAGTTTTGTATGTTTCCAATTGGACTCCTGCTGCGTCTCCATCACTTTAAAAAAATACTTCTCGCCTTCTAGGAAGTAAAAGTTGCGTTGAATAGCAATTAAAATTAATCCATAATATCCGTATCGATTATTTAAAGGTTTGACTAAAAGATCGGCAAAATTAATTTCCGTCGCATTAAAATCTTTACATCAAAACTGGATTATAACAGATCCGTTGATATTGGCACTCAGCAGGAAAACAACTCGGGGGTAACCAACAAAATGGTGAAACGGTAAGTAATCGTCCAATAATCGTAAATGCATTTCAGTTTTATCAGTCAAGCCTATGTATTCTCCGATATCAAGCAATGTCGTTAACCCATTTCGACAGACCAATTAGCGTCTATGTTCGTCACAGGCAGGGTTCTACAGTCAACGCTCCATAAAGCAGATCCATAAATAAACACCAGAGCTATTGCTTAGAATGGGTTTTTTGGAAAGTGAATATAGATTACGATTAACTGTAAGTTCAAGTACAATCTTCGTAAAATTCATTTGGATTTCTTTTCTCTAGCCGAAGTTTCCTGTACTTCGTATTTAGAATGGGGATTTGCGTTGCATTCGCCGCGTCTGGTCGGGTCTATTGAACCCCAAAAGTCTGATAAACAATTTCACATTCTCACCGCATCCATATCGCACAAATTATAACGCAATTTATAATTGTTTTCCTTGTGAGAGGTTTCTGTTTTTTTCTTTTCGGTTTTGTTAATCGCTACTACGTCGCAATGCAAGATAGCTGTTTCTATTTGTGTGCGCATTTTGTCACTGCCTTGCTTTCTTTCCCCCAACTTCATGTTTTCCCACCGAACAGCGGCTCCAACAACAACCTACCCCCAAGCTGGGAAAAACACCCCCTTCAGGGTGCATTTCCATCACCCACCACCGCACCACCGAAATCTTCCTGCTTCAGCACTGAAAACTCAGAACTCCAGAACGCAACGCCGCATAAATTTCGTGTGCGTTTTTCCCCAAACAAAAATAAATTGTAAAAAACAACGCATACAGTAGGCGTGTTTTCAAAACCGGATCTTTAGTACCCTTCTATAAAATTATTCATTCGCCTATTAAGAACTGTAAGTTGCAGTCGGAAAATTAGTAAGTTCAATATAACGTTTAAATCAGGCCTCTTGAGATTTAACGTATAACCATAAAAAGTGATTGATTTCCATGTATAATCGCTCTTCGTTTGATTAGTGTAATTTAATTACTGTTTGAAGTTTAATGTTTTTATCAGTTGTACTTTTCTTTTGCTTGTTTTAATGAAATAAGTTTTTTGATTAAGTGGGATTGTCATAAGTTCAATACCACATTACACACATCAAAGTTAACTATGCAAAAGAGTTTTTAAAGATGTCTGTTTTGTGTTTTATAGAAAGCGCTTAGCTATAGTTTGTCTCTATAAAGGGTATGAAAATCTTTAGCCCACTTAATTCAATTCCTGGGATACCCTTTTTCCAGTTGGGTTAACAGATGATGACTAGTTACCGATAACTGCTTTCTATTCCCCACCATCAAGTTCAAAGTGTTTAGGGAAATGAAAACTTGAGTGAAAAGCTCTCAATGAAAATAAAAAATAACAAAAAAGTAGTGTTGCCAACACGGCGACGGAATGGGAATACCCTTCAACTTCAAACTGAAAGGATACAGCGCCATAACATCGTTGAGATGACAGCAAAATAGAAAAGCGGCATTCGGTTTAACGCATGCGCCCTGACGTCACGACTGCAGCGGCAGCAGCAACAACAACAACAACCACGAACAACGACGACAATATAATGTCCAAGTGGAGTTTGGCTTTGCAATTTGATTTTCTACACGATTTTCAGACTTTTCATCTGGGGGCCCCCAAAATAGCAAAAACAAAAAACATGGCAGCGCCTACATAAATAACTGCATACGTTGCATTCTCTTGCCCGCGCTCTCTTTCTCTCGCTCCCACTTCTTTGGGCTTCTCGCTCTCGCTTGCTTAATTATAGACTTTGTATCTAACAATTTGTATACCCTTACTTGGGTTGCTAAGAATTAATGTGGCTCTTTGTAGTGCTGTATATAAATTTCAGAGATATTAATATATTTCCACGTTGTTTAATAAATTACGGTCTAATAAAAATAAAATAATATAAAATTAACCTACACACATATATTACTGACAGGGTGCAGAGAATTCGGCTTTTCGCACTTAACTTCTCCTCTCGTTTTCCATTACTTTGTCGCGTTGTTTTTCGTGTTCTTGTTTCCTTCTCTGTCTTTCGCTGATGTTGTTGTTGTTGTTGTTCTCCAAGCAGGTTCTTCTTGCTGCATTTTTTACAGTTGTTAGGGTCTTGTTGTTGTTATTCAGTTTTTCTAGATTTTTGGTTTGATGTTTTCGTTGTCGCGCCCCCTCAGCATCATAACCCCCGCCCCTTGGCTGCTTTTCCAGAATTTTCAGGCCTTTTTCCAACTACACTACCTGCTTGCCCCTTTTATCGATATATTTTATCACAGCGGCAGTGGGTCTTATCGATGCTGTCTCGCTCGCACTCGCACACTTCCTGCCGTTTACCTGAGTCCGCGACCTGTTCCCCATGTTGTTGTTTTTGTTATTGTTGTTCCTCTGTGGCTATTCGGGTTCCTTGGTTGTTGTTGTACTTGTTGTTGTGGCTCTGGTGATCGTCTCGCAGGGATTTATGTACAAATCCACACAGCCTTCATGCATATGGCCGTGTCTGTTCTGTTCTGTTTTGTTCGGATCGGTGTTTATTAAATTCCACGACGCTTGCACAGACGCGGGTAGAAATATAGAGTCAGCTCACAGTTTAATAAAATTATTTTTTAAAAAACTTGTTATCTATATTTCTCACGAGTCAACAAATTTCTAGCTATTTAGGTAAAAACAGGATATAACAATTATGAATTCCGATGGTTTATTTTGTATTCTCTTTATCATCTTATCATTACAATGT
Source organism: Drosophila melanogaster (assembly GCF_000001215.4). Taxonomy (NCBI): domain Eukaryota; kingdom Metazoa; phylum Arthropoda; class Insecta; order Diptera; family Drosophilidae; genus Drosophila; species Drosophila melanogaster. Next base: position 23,886,347 of record NT_033777.3, on the reverse strand, counting down.
GATAGGCCTAATTTGTGGCCTACTATCTTGGCCACCGCTGTGCGCTTGCATTTTCAGCTTTCAGTGGCTGCAAGGCGGCCGTTTGCCTTATGCTTGGAAATTTATTTGTCTGCACGCCGATCCCCATTATGTATGTTCATTGGTGTGTGTATGTATGTAGCAATGTACATATGGTTTGTATGGAATAAGTCGCTTCCTTGTATTTCTGTCCATCTCTTTCTTTCATTCATCCATCTGTTTGTTCTTTTTTGGCGATTAAAATTAAAATTTAATTCCGTCATTCTGCAGGCTGTTGTAGTGTGTATGTAGTTGTTGTTGCTTGCTCTTGTCTGGCGGCTGCCATTGCCCCGTTTTTCCATTGAGCTTGGCTTTGTTTTACGGACTTCCTTGTTGTTTTCCCCCACTCCCCTTTTTGCCAGACCACCAAACTGCAATTTTACCACCGCCTGTTGCTGTTGCGCTTAGCAACATTTTGCTTATGTTGCTCATTTGTTAAGTGCTAATTTATTTATGAAATTACCACTCCATACGACACACCATTTCTGGCTGATTCATATACACAAACGCTCGTACAAACATAATTAACTGATATTATTCATGCCCATGACTCCAGTGAATAACGCCGGAATTACTTTGCGGACAAGGGTTGAGAGATTCTCACTTTGAGGTACAAAATAAACCAACTATGTAGGCATTTTTGTTTCATTAAAACATTTTAAAGACTTTAACGAACATCCAAAGATACTGGATATTTTTCTCCAGTATGCAAATGTCTTCAAACTGAAATTTTTGTGGTTTCTATATCTCGCAGCGATTTGAACCCATTTTTTGTTTAACTCCTATGTACTTTAAAGCCGACGAAATAAATATTCTTATCAGGGCGACAGCTGCTGAGCTTATGAAGCTGATAATTTACAACGCCTTTATCATGCAAACGAAGAAATGCCAATTTTAGAAATGGGAGTTTCCCTATTTCAACTCAATTAAATGAATGAAATGTGACACAGTTTAATTTCAGGGGAGTTCCAAATGTAGAGAAGCTTAGAGTGTCAGTGCTATTTGAATTGGAAATTGTTAGCATCCGCCTCAGAATTTCATGCTCGCCTTGACAGTTCTTTAGCTGAAAGCTTAATAAACGAGGATTAACATTTCAGACTGTCTAATGGTTCTATCCCCCTTTCACAGTCTACCTTTTTTTTGGTCATTCTAGACTTACGAGCAAACTCTGGCAGTTTGAGTTACATTCTAAGTTGGCATTAAACCTGTCTCAGCTTTTCTGCTGCTGCATTTTGCATTTGCCCTTGCTTATCATTTCACTTTTGTTTCAAATGCAGCGTGCACTGATAAGGAGCAGAAAAATCTCTGATTAGCAGCAGCTACAAAAAGTGAAAAAAAGAAGAAATTAATCAGACAAGTAAATACACGTGACCTGGATCTGGGACTGAAAATCTAAAGAGGGGAACTTAATTAGGACGGTATTTGCTCGTGTGTGTCTGGCTCTGATAAGCTCTCTGGCGGAAAATGTCAAGCGAAAAATGCAAACAGAACCAACAGCAGTTCCATGAGCTGGTTGGATAAATAAACTAAATAAAAATAAAAATAACTTTTCGTACTAATCACGAGTGCGCTGCCGTTGTGCTCCTACCATTGAATTCCTTCTCATTCGGAGCACAAAGAGCCGGAATCATCGGTATCAACAACCTCGTCGAGGTCCCATCCTCCGTCCCATTTTCCGCTTCCCCGCTTTCCCACGGCTCTGACCGAAAACCGATTCAGCTGTAATATTTACTGCTGACCGATCTGAATCGCAGTACAGTGACCACTCCCTAATGCACATGCAGTGCAGTAAGATGCTGTTCAAAAATAGTTTTAAAAAATTGATTAACTTGGATGAGCTTTTAAAAATATCAAATCAAATTAACTACTCGTTGCAATCTGTAAGATGGTTTGGAAAATCTCAAATTTAACGACATCCCAGATTTAAAGTTTCTAATTCGAGGAAAATCCACTTTGGTAGATTGGGAAAACGAGCAGATCGAATTTCGATAGCTGGGGGCTCTGGGTTCAAAGTTCACGGCGCTTATCAGTGCGCACATCTCTTTCGGACAGCGCCTGAGATTGGAGCCAAATTGCCGTGGCGTGCATTGGCATTTGAACTCGAAGTGTCAAAAGCACGAACCGTTTGAGATTGCCCAAAATGGGAGGCAAGTTTGATGCTCTCGGGCGTTTGACCCACATAAGGAACCACCCAACCACCCCCCTGGTTTCGGCCCTCTTTTCCTAATGGCCAAGTGAAAGTTTTCTCTCTCGCTGCTCCGGTGGCTTGGCTTGGCTTGGCTTGGCTTAAGTAATTTACAACAATTTACGACAAATTTGCATTGGACCTGATGAAATTTTCGGGCTGTGGTGTGAAAAAATATGAAAGTGGAAATGAAAATGAAAATTGCCCAACGAACGCATTTAACTTTGATTTGCAAGTGGCTGCAGCTCTGCTTAAAGTGAAATGATTGGGTTATTTTCAGTATGCAGGTGGGGTCATTTGCACATGCATGCTCGTATGATATCGCTTTCCGCAGGTCCAGACAGGATATGCGCCTCGTCGGGCTGCAGCTGCAGTGCAAAAAACTTGGCTACATCCTGCGGGGAAAATGAAACAGTGCTTAATAAAAAAAAAAAAAAAAAACGGCACAAAAAGTGCCACCATTGTCATTGTCGCCTGAAACGTCGGAGAGGAAGTCAAGGGTGAACGACCACAGGGACATTCAGTTGACAGACAGACAGGCGATTCGATTAAACTTTTATGCAAGGTGGAATATTCAGAAAGTCCTAAACTTCGTTTAACCGCCTCTAAGTCTGCTAAAAGTTTCCGAAAGCCAACTAAAATAGTGCAGGCTTTTTGGGAAAACCTTCTCAAGAGGGAAAATTATTTATTTGCCACTTAAAGTGAAACAGTAACAGTAAGTTGGTGTTATATTAGAATAGAGAATATTTCAAAACTTTTGTGTATACTGATTCGATCGTTTTTATCCCGTCAATTAATAACTAGCATATGCATAATTAATGTGTCATTAATGAGTCGAGCTTAGAGCACAAAGATCAGATTCCTGATTTCCACACCATAGAAGCTGCTGAAAGCGAGCCAAGTTGGCTGAATGAGGGCTTAGACCTTTGCTGTTGCTGTTTCTGTTCCTGTTTCGGTTGCCTTAGCCATTCGCCAGACGCCGACGAGCTTTTTGTATATGATTTGACCTTAATTCCCTGGCACATTGCACTTTAAATGCAGGCCGACTGTAGGAAACTGCTCCTTTAAGCGCATTTTGAACTTTGTTTGCGGCTTTCCTCTTTCCTCTACTCGCCAGCTTATTTTTTGGTTTTGTCGGGCATTTCCGGTTTGTGTGCGAAGACGATGAATAAGACGAAGATGAGGAGCCTGGCTAAGCTCGTACCGGTGAAAGACGTTGGTGGGCCAGGACCTCAAGTGGACAGGACGGAGGAAGGATGGAGGAGTCACATCCTTTGTCTGCCAGTTGGCTTAGTTCGAGCTTCCACGGCACAATGCGCCCGCAGGAAAGTGAGTGTGTGCTAGTCTCTGTTTCTGCCACAAAGGATAGAGGATATTGCTCTCCCACATGTTAGTGTTGTCTCAGTGTGTGGATGTGTGTGTGTTAGGTCATTGGCTGCTGTCCTGCCGCTCCATCCTTTTCCCTCCTTGAACAAAACTTTGTCCCAATACATAAAATTTTATACTAAAAAATTTGTTTTCTTCCTCTGCTCTTCTTTTGCAGGTAAGTTTCGGTTGAAAACTTTCGGAGTTTAAGGCAATTGGAAAGTGTTGCCTGCCCCCACACATTGCCACTTGACTTTGGCCAAGACCTGGAGGTGGATTCAATTGGTTTCGGTCTGCTATTTTTCGACAACTTTTTCGACCGGCTTACTTATTTATTTAATTTTTCTATGCGGTTTTGTGAACTCATTTGAAATAATTACACGGCTCTAACTCCAATGTCTCGAGTTTTTGCCTGGGACGCGTTTATTTTGGTGAACAATTGATTTCCCACACGCGGAGACACAGAAATCGCAAAAATCACAAAGACCAGAAATGGGAAATTCCTTAGTTATTGTTGGATTCGCATAAATATGTATCTTAGTTAAGAGTTGAAAATCGCGTGGGCCGATTCCGCGAAGTCAGTTGGAGTTCAGTTCAGTTTTGCAGAGGAGGAGCGGAGGCTCGTTAGCCTTGTTAACTAAGGCTTTGTAGGTTGGCAAATCCGTTCTGAGAATTCGTTTCAGATGTGCCAACCAACTGTAATTGGCAAGAAATTAAGTTAAGGCATAAAACTTAGCTGCATTAGAACTAGAATAGCTTCCCACTTAGCTAAAATGAGTCGTATTAATTATAGTTACGTCCATGTACATATTTGTGGAATTTATTTATGTGGGAAGATCAGCGCCCTGAAATAACGAAGCCCCAATGAAGTTAGAAATAAATACATTTTTAAAGCGTAGAAAGTCCCATACAAAATACAAAGTAGTGGTATAAACTAATGATTAATTATACGAATCCTTTCTGTAACATCTATGAATTTTGCAGTGCCTTTAAAGTGTATTCCAATGACTAAGCGCTTCTAGCTAAAAAGCAAACTTTTAATGGGGTCTAAAGAGCCACTGGGGGAAAAGTCGGGACATGCATTATCTATGAGTATATGCATTTCGGCCGAGTCCAAAGCTGCGCTCGTTCCCGTTTTCGTGGCTAAGAGCGATGCAACCACCGATTAACTTGGCGGTTGCACATGGCCATTCTGCAATTTCCCGTTGCGTCCCTTCTCCCGTGTGAGCCCATTTCGTGACCCAATTAAACTGTTTACTTGCATAATTTCCACATTAGTTAGTGCGTAATTGCATTAGTTGAAGTGTTAATAGACCATGCATAACTTTTCGCGCAATTCTCAAATGGCAAACAGACTAAAATTGATGAACAAACTGCCGTGATTATGCTTTTGATGTTGATGATGATGATGATGATTAAGGCGCGCCTACATTTCGGTTTTCTATAGTTTGTTTAGTTTGGTTTGGGTTGGGTTGGGTCTGGATCTAGGTCTGGCTCTCTGATTTGTAACTGCAATTGCAGCACACATACTGGCATTCTTGGCACACAATTGCCGTGGCATTTATTGGGTGTTATTGTTGCGGTTTCGCAGTTGACCCACATATTTGCCAATATGTTGCGCAGTTTATGCTGCTAACAAGTCGGCTGATATGGGGGGGATAGGTTTCAGAGATAACCAACCGACCGATCGAGAGGAAGTTACACCAAAGGTGTCATTATGATTATTATTTATGCATATGTTGTCTGTATCGATTCGTGGGAAAACTGGAGCAAAATTAATCTGTCGGATGAAAAGGGAGACGAGAACTAGTTTCCGCACAAACAAGCTATCTTTCTCTGCGGCTCTTAAAAGTATTAAAATTCGCATAAGTAATTTGTTGTGAGCATAAGTTGGCCCCAAATTGCTTTCAACTTTTGGGGCCAAACGTAAACACTTAAATATTCATGGCCAGCTGACGTTGCTATGCAGAAATAAAGGAGCAAAATGAAAACTGTAGGACTATTTAAGATAATCTAGCATAACATTTCAGTTACGAAATGAGTAATAAAGTGAATTATAACGTCATGTCTTTGTGCTGACCTCTTTTTCGCTGTAAATTGTTAAATGGACTGCAAAAAAAAAAAAAATCTGTGGAAAATGCAATGGTAATTGCTGTTATCTTCCTGCCTTCATCCAGCCGCAAAAATGAGAGACAGGCCAAGAATAACAATACCATTTTTGCTGATAAGCCTGCAGGCGGATGAAGCCAAGTTGCGGTCGTGACTTTGTGCGCGTTGCCGCAGAAAGAGATTGGGAATCTCTTCATGAATTCGAATACTAAGTACTAAGTTTGAATGGGTCTATGAGTTTAGGTACCTTAGTCATAAAGGTTATAAAGCTATTTACCATGATATCTTTCCTAATCTGCCTGAATTTTGATCCTCTTAATCATGGGTCAATGTCTTACCTGCTGAGACTTTCTTTTATCATCTGCAAAAACAAGTTACTTATGTTTTAATTATCTGGGTGGATTATTGGGCTTAAGAGGGTTTTCTCATGAGCAGGCAGATATGATAAGCAAAGATTTGCAGATCTATTTTACTTACAGATAGCCAGTACAGATTAAATGGGTTCAAAAATCGGCATAGGTTTATCTTTAGGATGCTCATTATATTTTCTTCAAATGCCGTTTACCTGACCCACATTCCATCTGTTTGATAACAGCTGTTTGATGACCTCAGCTTAATTGACGCTCTGAATCATTTCATCTTACGATGCTTTGTTTCAATTGTTAGGCATTTACACGTAATATACCTCTCATTGCCACTCCCACTTTTCGCCCTCATCTGGAATAAACCACGCCCCCTTCGACAACTGCTGCCAATTAGTGGGAAGCTGAAAAAAGCAAAACATCCATGAAATTGCTGCAATTAACTAACAAATTGTTGAGGCAGATCAGTGATTAAAACACGAAAATGCTTTTATTAAGCGAATAAAAAAAAAACAAAGAAACCAATAAACGTAAGGCACAAAAAATGTTTTCAATGCAGCAGCCAATTAACTAAAACAAAAAAACAATTTTCGTGGTTTGTATGCAAACGTGTTTAATATTAAATACTGTTTAAATTAATAATCCATTAAATGGTGTGGAATAATGCATTTAAATGAAGGAATGAAGAGTGTCTCGCATATGGTTGAGTTGGAAAATTTTCGGATTAAGATTGATCATCAGATAAAGTCAATTATTCTGTTGATAACTTATAATGTTAGATTGGATCGGTTATTGAATCAGACAGAGAGATCAATTAAGACTGTCGTCTGAGGTCAGTTTATTGAGTAAGATAAATTACAATGTTTTATTTCGTATGATATTCTATAGACACAAAAGGTCTGAAAATTGCCATAACTAGAATTTTTAAATGCCTATTTTAATGATGATTTTTAAACACCTTGAGTCTGGATGATCATTGCAATAGTGAAGAACTTGCCCCTGAAGAGCTCACTGCTCTAGTGCAATCTATAAATATTTTCTATCAGATAATGCATTAAACAATCATTTTTTTTCTATATTAAAGTAAACTTCATAAAAAAAAGGCGATAAGAGCTTCAAGGGTATGCACTCTCTTGTCTTTCTTGTCCTCTAATGAAGCTGCGTATTAACAATTGTTTGCTCTGGAAAACTGAAGTTCAAACAGATTAAATCACCGATAAAAAACCACGCAAAAAGCGAAAGAAAAATGAAAACCTGATGGGGTTTTGCTGACTGCGTCACAGATGGAAGTAAAACTGGTTCGACTTGGGGCCCCCCAACATCGATGAGGCAATGTGGCAATGTCGCTGACCAGCTTTTCATTGCACCTTTACTTTATTTTACTTTACTTTATACTATAACTATACTATGCTTCACCTCACTTATCCCCTTGGCTGCCTTTCTTCGCGTGAAAGTGAGTTCGCTTGGCCTTTGTCTTTGGCCGGCGGTCGGCGTCTGAGCTTGCACTGATTATGGCAATTGCAATTGCAATTGCAATTGTCGCTGCAAACAATGCGGCATAAAAAGCAAAAGAGTCAAAGAAAATAAAAGCTCGACGCAATAGCCAAAGCCAAACAAAAGTAATGAAAAGAAATGCGGCTCGTTGAGCGATATTACTCTTGGACGAGGTGTCGTAATTTACAGAAAAAGGCGGGCGGAAATTAAAGAGTTCTGAATATATATTGAAAAATTTAAGAATAACTGCACCTATCACACTTATAGAACATTTTATAGGTAATACGTTTTATGTGACTTAATAAAAACTTATCTTTCGGATATCTTTCTGTTCTATTTCTGTGACTTTCGTAACGGGAAAGGTTTAATTTCCTAACGCATATAATATAACTAGCCTAGAGTATTGCTACACTCACTAACCCCTGGATAGACTTCCTTTTGATGTTGATTTTTCTGCTGCTGCTGCTATCTGTCATTGTCGCCTTGAAACGACATCGTCTGCTGCTGCTGCTGCGTCTTTTGGGTTCAGCGTCTGATTATTGACGAAGTCGACGTCGTCGTTGTCACAATGTTGTTGACATGCCCGCTGTCCCCCGCCGGCGATCCCCATACCCATCCCCGCCAGCTTCAGCCCGCTGACGACTCCGCTGTCTTCTCCTCCGATCCGTATCCATAAATCCCAGGCTGCGCCAAGGTGCTCGTGGTGTGCTCTGTGTGTGCACTGCACTTGTCAACGCAATTTGTAGTTTTGTTTCAATCTCCGCCACTCTGCCACTCCTCCTCCGGTTTCCCCCTTTCTGGAGACGTCTGCTGGCTACTTGTCATGTATATATATGTATATATATATACACGTGTATCTATGGGGCTTTTATATGTATGTATATTTTACCCGTGTGCGTGTCCATTGCGGCCGTGTGTGGCCTGAACCGGGCTTGTCCATATGGGGAGCCATAGCATTTGCATTAAAAATCCATGAGAAATTGATTTTTTCGTTCGGCTTTTCCTCGTGTTGAGATTGGTTTTTGTTTTCGTTCGGCGACTGCGGTTGCTGCAATTAAATAAAAATTATCTGCACGCTTTGGCGATTTGAGAATTCAGTGAACAGATACCCAGATGTGCAATATGTCGGTTGTGCGGGGGGAGTGGTGATACTCGTATGGATATGGATGGCATTGCATCGGGTATTTGCACTTGTCTGCGATTTGTCCGGGCGCGTTAAATTGATTTGCGCGTATAATGATGACCAATTGACTTTGATTCAGAGGCGATAACTGGGTGCGCAGCGTTTATGACAGTTTTTCAAGCGTTTCTTTGTGATAATTTTCAGGTGTTGTTTTAGATATTGTTTGGCATTAGTATTTATAGAATTTATTATGAAGTAAACAAACCATAAATAAAGACACAAATTATCATTGCGTATTTGCTCTTGAAAATTTCTTTGTTCTAGTCTTATTTTTAGAAGACGAAATATTTGTATTCTATTTTATGCTTGCAAAAATCTTTTCGTCATTAATGCAGCAGTATTTCGCAGAAAGGTTTATTGGTACATTTTATGGAGTATTTATAGCTCTAAAATGTATCATAATTTAAATCCATATATATATTCAATATAATTTTCATGTAGGTGAAAAATCAATGACAATTTGTGAAATTATTTGGGTTAACTGGCCACCTTGAAAACAATTTGTGAAGGTCGAAAATAAATGATTTTACAGCGGAATTTTCGTTGAAAAGTACGCAACTTCCGTTGATAAGATCCTACGTGTTTGTAGAGCAGCGGAAACGGAATAGAAAACCCAGCCAAAAATGTAACAACTTTGCGAGTGAAACTTATCAGAGTGTGTGTGTGTGCATAGCGTTCATAAACATATTTACTTTTTACATGTGGACGTAAGCACGACTTGGGGCTATAAAAGTTTTACGCCAATATCCGTTCCAAATTGCCGGGGCCAAAAGTAAACGAAAGAAAAGAGTGGTACAAGCGGTGGAAAAACTAAAATTGAAAGTGCGCGATGGTAAAATTTGACTAATGGGGGTTTTTCCTGCATTATACACTCACACTCTGATGGATAACCTTTGGCCACTCACTCAACGTAATCGAATCGACAAATTCTTGGCATTTCCAAAATCAGTTGGACTCTTCGGTGGGCGGAAGGGGGCCCTTGCCACCCTCCTTGAAACTTGGAAACTAGAACGGAACTGAGCAGCGTTTGTTGCATTAGCAAAATTGAAATAACAACAGAAGCAATCCTACACATATGTATGTATGTATGTATGTATATAGTGTGTGGCATGGTATATACTCGTATGCCAAACAAGGGCACATATAGCCCGAATTGGGGTCGTGGTCGTACCATCAGAAAGGAAGGCTCAAAACATTTCTCAACAATTAAATTTCTGGTCTGCCGCTTAGCGAGTTGCCCTTTGACATTTGCATTTGGCTTGGGATCTGGATTTGCAGAGATGTCAAAATACAGAGGACCTCGCATCTTTTTTGCCATTAACCCGAGCATTTTGCGATTAACGGTTCCGACAGCTCGAAAAGCCATTTGTCACATGTCTCGCTTTTAAGTCGCAAAAAGCAACAGCGAGGTATAAGCCCAGTTAATTGTACAGTGGAAAGCATTTCAATTGACATGCTTTATAAAATTATGATTGCTGTAAAATATAAAAATATATTTGATTTGACTATAAGAAACTTATGTATTCTGTTCAGTGTATTCTAAGACCTTGAAAACTTAAAAAGAATCATTTATTTGGGTTTTCAAATATTTGTTTGAAAGATCCAAAACGTCGAGCGCTCGACTTGTCGAAAATAATTTAAATCTCGATCGGTTAGCCTGACAGCTCCATTGCACATTTGCTTTGCCGGGCTCGAGATCTCTCGACATGTCAACAGAAATAAGCCAGCTTACGAGCCACGACACAGAGAACCCGGTCGAAAGGAGGAGAGGCAAGGCAAGAACCAAACAGACGACAAATGCCACAGAACACGTAATGATGATAAACGCGGGATGCAAGAAGTGGCCGAGTGGGTGGCGGTGGAACCTCTGCAGGAATGGGGAGGGTTAAATTCGGTGGTATGGGAGGCTAGGTGGTTGGGTGGCTGGGCTTGGGTTGGAGGGGCCTGTTCTTTAACCCATACAGCTCGGTGACATAATCGGCACAGTTGGCCTGGCAACAACTGTTTTGCCAGCGCTTGTTTGTTACCACACAGTCAGCTGGAGGGGCTTCTCAAAGGGGCCGAGTGGATAATAGGGGAAGAGGAGCACTTGGTATTAAAATAAACATACACTTATGTGCGTACCGCTTGCGGACTTCCGATGACGAATGGGACATTTTCTTGATTTTGTATACCTTTGCTGGATTTTCGAGAAAATTATACCCTAGTCGGTGCTTAGAAGTTGCGCTGGGCAACGAACGATTTCCAATTAATTATTTGCATAGCGTAGTACCGAGAAATGCGAGCGACAGGTATAATTGGAAGGAACACATTAAATATGATTCAGGCAACTTGACGGTTAATTCGTCTAGAGGGTACAGAGGGAGCCTCTCTATCGATAGGGGCAATCAGCGTAATGATGCTTTTCCCGGGCAATCGATAGCCCTTGATGATTGGGGCTTGTATAATGCGGAGGTAACGGAAGTTACAATGCTATACCTATGGTTACCAACTGGCAACTGCCAACTGGCAACTACCAACCAACCAACCAATGTACGAATCAATATTCACGCACACTCGCTTAGTGGCCCACATCCTTTTCTTGGAATCGGAGATTGGAGGTCATGCCGTGTCTGACCCAAAACTGCACGCTTTCTGTCCGTTATGTGTTTGCTTTTTGGTCTGTGACCTTTGACATCCGACTGCTTTTGGCAGCTACGTATTAGAGCTCGGGTTGATTGACATAATTCGACCGACCGCCTTGATTTGAATTTGAGTTTTTGCGATGGATTGAATGTTATGGAATGGAATGGATTGGAAAAGCTGTGCCCGTGCTGGCCCTTTGTTGCATATCGATTTTGTGGAAATGTCAATCGAAACTCTGGTGAAATGTCATTCAACCGGCGGTGTCGATCGGGGGGCGTAAGCTTGGCCTGTGGGCGTGGTCGGGCAAGACATTTGCCTTGGCCATTTTATGGCTTCATTTCAATTTAACATTAATTGGTGAATGTTGCTGATTGTTGCTGCTGCTGTTGTTGTTGCGCCTGCATTTTCATAGTTTCGCCTGCGGCCGGCAATCAACAAGCAGCTGGCATCTCTCCCGCTCTCTTTCTCTTGGTACACTGAGAGAAAAGCTTGCTATTGAGTCATAATTGGTAGTTAGTAGTTGGAACCAAACTATAAACTAGTTGGGAATAATAATTGTAATTATACCAACACACACCAAAGACTTTCAAGATTAAAGATCTTTCTATCTATTATGTAGCAAATTTCGGAGTTAACTAATTCTCAAGGTGTAGTTTCTCGATTGGTTTTCTTTTCCCCAGGTGTAGTGCCTTATTTTCCTTTCGCTCCTCCTCGTCCTGCCCACCCATCCACAACCATGCTCCACTGGGTCGGCTGTGTCTGCGTTTTGGCCATGCAGATTGTTTGCTGGCTGGAACATTTTCAATGCATAATCAACAGCAACAACATCCAGCTACGTGACGAATTACGTGCAAAATTGCTACCCAACAGCCACATCGACGAGCCAAGTGTTGCCCTTTGTGCAGCTGCTGTTGCTGTTGTTGCTGTTGTTGCTGTTGTTGCTGTTGTTGCTGTTGCTGCTGCTGCTGCTGCTGCTTTTGTTGTGGATGTGGATGTTGGTGTTGCCATGACGTTTCGCTGCTTTTTAATAGTTTTATTTCATTTGCGATTCAAAGACCTTTTTCTAATGCGCAAAAAACATATTCTCTTTGCGCTGGATCACCACTTGGAGTGTCACGTACATCGTGTCTAAAGTTTTATTGATCCTACCCTCATTTTTGGCTTTGTTCTCAGCTGATAGTTTTGTATGGGAGTTTTTGTGGTACGCACAACGCATAATTTTTGAATCAAATTGCAATTTTCGTGGCTGCCAGAAGAGGAAGATCACAGAGGTAAACTCCCCTTCTTAACTTCTTTTTTTTTTTCGGATTTTTTCCTTTGGATCGACTGAGTGGCTGTTGCGCTTGCAGGTGAAATTGTGTGCAGCGTAACATATTATTAAATTGCCTTGATTATGGCCAGAGAGCCATCGCTCGGAGCTCCAAAGTCGGGCTGGTCAGAAAAAAAAAATAGCCAATTTGAAACCGCCCGAGTATTTCCTGTCGTGTTGCCGCTGTTCCTCTCCGCTGACCGGCAATTAAAGTGTGTAAACATGGCCGACAGAGCCGGCCAAAAAGTGAGCTAAATCGACTGTCGGAGTGGCAGACGTTTGATCATAAATCTTAGAGTGCTGCCAAAAATAGAGTCATTCTTTTGGGGGGCTACAAATGGAATGGACTCGATTCAATTCAATTCGATCCGATGCGATGCGATCCGATCCAATGGATGGATGGATGCATGGCTGCTTGAGCATGTTCAGAACAGCAGAACAGGAACGAAAAGAGCGATAAAGACCAAAAATAAACCCGCCACACACATGCAGCAGACAACAAAGAAATCGGCTGCCACGAAGGAGCCTCAAAAATGGTGAGGTACTGCATTCGAAAGCAAAAGAAAACTATTTTTGTAGCACCGATCTGGAAATACTCTGGCATATGTCGGGAAGTTCATTAGAGTTCGGTAATTAAAGGTGATTGATATTGTGGAGTAAATAAAGGCACAACTATTTTAAGGATCAATATGTTTAATGTCATTTAAGCGGCCAGTGAGAACTGATTTTAAGTGGTAAGGGAAATCTTTTAGCCGCAGTGTAATCCCCCTCTATGGGTAACCTCATATGTGAGCATTTTGGTTCCATTACTGGAGTTTCATTTCATTCACGGGATTACCTTATCGTTATTATCGCTTATTGGTAACGCCACAAAGTAAGGGTATCGAAAGGGTTTTGCCGCTCTAATGATTGATCTACGATTAGTTGAGCAAATGGAGGTTCTTTCAAATGCCCTCTGGAGTGGTGGGTATTCGGGTTGGAATCGATCCGAACCGAACTGAGGCGTTTATATGGGTCAATAGACTGACGATCGATTGATAATGGCTTGTCAGATAATTGTTGTGCCAGTTTTTCCCTATTTCCAATTTACTTCTTTGGCTTTTTTATCATAAATAGAACTTATAGATGGAGTTTCTTAATCAACTTTCAGGAAAGTAGGGAACCTCTCGTTTAGATTTATTTATTATTATAAAATAGGCGATAGCTTGGTTTAGTTACTTTATTTCCTTGCTTTTGGTCGATGTGTTTATTATGTCATAACGATTTTAGTCACGCATCTGTGTCGACAATTTTCATAACTTTTTCTTTATTGTTTTGCTTTCTTAGCTTTTCTTTTCTGCTTTGTTTCTGCTGCGTTTGCTTTTAGCACCTGCAAAATGTAACGCTTTGGTTTTTCTACACACACTTTTCACTCGCCTTTCATTTGGCCAAATTATGTCACATTTTGTTTAAATGCTTATTTAAACAGCGCCAAAAAGTTTCAATTTCCGTTTGCTCATTAGGCCGAGGCGTGCTGTTGGTTTTGGGACGTTTCGAAGCAGTTTAGAGGGGAATTGGTAGGTGAAGGAGGGCCAACATAATTAAGCGCTTTCCGACCAACTACGGGCCGACAGAGGAACCGCCCACACGCAGCGGTAGAAATAACTTAATGCCCCATCAAACTAGCTGCGATTTCGTTTCGCCTTTGCTGCTGCACATGCAAATACCCTGGAATATGGCAAAAAACAAAGCAGCGAAGAATGCCAAGTGATAATGTTTACAATTACGTGAAAACCAACTCTAAACATAAGTGTAAAGTGTAAACTATGAATAAAGAAGTAAAAATACATTTCCACAAGGGTAACATCTAGTCTTGTTTCTATCACTACGAGTATTACTTTATTCTCTTTGCGGATGATTTATTCTTCCCTTCTAATATTTTTTGGGTGCTAATGAGTTTAACAACCTGTGGCCAACACTGCGCCACTTGCTTCTTATCAAAGTCCAAAAGTGTTATCGCAATATAAAAAAAAAAGTGCATATCAAACTTGTGAACCCATGACATCATATACACACAGCTAAAAGAATAGATGATGAAATGGTTATGGCACATGCAGTACTTCAGTGTCTTATTTTTGCTGACCGTTCCCAGATCCATTTAGAGGGGCAGAATAATTAAATGCCATCTATTGAGAAGATGGTGATGTTGATGATGAAGATGATGATCATGGGAGAATGGTTTCTATAGTCGGGCAAGCAAATATCGTTCCCTTCATTCTCCACTGTTTATTTCTTCTATCTATAAGCTTGTCATTAGTTTCATAATCACGCATACTGGCAGCAAAAAGTCGTGCGCAGCTCAACCCAGCACTTGGCATTTGTTTATTAAAATTGCTGAAAGCAACGCGAGCGATAATGACGTTTGGCCATAAAAACGAAGAAATTAGCATATTCATGCTTTCATTACGATGACAAACTGCAGGGAGGCGGTGATGGGAGCAGTTCGGTTTTCTATGCCACTAATGCATCCCAGCCAAAAGTGAGACAAAACAATGCACCAAATCGGAGCAGACAACTTGGTAATGGAGGCTACTGCAGAAATAGAAACACTCCACGAATGAAAAGCGAAATGGGTTGTTTCTCCATCTTGGCACTCCGCGTGCTTTTTTTATTTTTAGACAAAATAAAAACGAGGAGGGTAAAAACTAAAAACGAATACTACTGTCAGTCGGCAAAGGAAAATCCATAAACTTAGGAACATAATGTAGCCAAAGCTTGAGGAAATCTAGCCACGCAACGATCAAAGGGTTCCGAAAATACTCTTCTCGGCCAATAGAAGTTTACAGCGCTGAGAACTAAAAGCTAACAATATATAAAGTGAATTCCAAAGAAAATATAAATTGTCTTTATATTTATAGTTAAGATAAGATATAAGTATAGACTTCCTGACTTACATTCTCTTTAATCGAGATATTTATTTATAGCTTTAGAATGTTGATACGAAACCAGATATTTGGTAGGCTTACAAATAATCCGATAAATAGATAAATACTATTTATTCATACTAGTTTGGATGTCTAGATATATTCACCATACCTCTTTTTGCATAGAGTCTTTGCAAAAAAAAAAAAACGTGCTCAAGAGCAGCTCAGACGTTTGCTTTTGCCAAGTAAACTAAATACACTTTTTTTTTTTGCTGCCCTGGCCGTCTGTTTGTTTGTTTAATTTTAGTCAGCTTTGTTTTGGTCGCCTGGGTGCGATGGAGTAGTGCAAATTTGTTTGCCAAAAAAGCAGCTGGGAAAGGCAAGGCGATGGCAAAAATATTGTTCGAGACGTGCGGCTGCATAGGCAAACAAAAAAATCCAAAAACTGGCAAGATCAGGGAGCAGTGCCGGACAAAAAAGTATAGCTTTCATTGTTCAGTTTAGACATGTGTTTTGTAAGAAAAATACAATACAATATAAGACCAAACTACCAGCGACGCCAAACAAGCTTTTAAATGAAATTTCTGCTGATTATGTAACAAACTGAAAGCGAGTGTGGGACAAAGAAAGAGCTATCTTTGTTGTTTTTCCAACCGGGTGCTTAAAGAAAAGTGGTTAAGAAATTGACGAGCGGCAATTTGCATAAATGGAATTAGTGAGCCGCCGCTAACAAGGCTTAAAAAACCCAGCCCAGACCCAAAAACTCTTTGACCCTGCCAGTCGATAACAATAAGTTGTATCTGAAAGATACACAGTCCTGCGCTCTGTATATTTTACGTGTAGAAGATATTTTATGGTACAAGTGTTCTAATGAATTACCTAAATGCACATCTCCTTGCAGTCCAAAGATCGTTCACGAATGTATGTATCTGCGCTAGTTTCATGGATAATTTGTTGCTTATGTGTATACATTTTACTTGGCTTGCTTATTTTTTATGCTCCGCAATTTGGATGTTCTCTTTTGGCCATTCTTTGTGCTTGAATTTCGCTGGCAAAACGAGTTTTTTTTTCGTGAATGTTTTTTGAAGTTGTCTCAATGAGAGTTTCATTCTTGAAATGCAAACAGCTGTGTGGCAGAGACATGTGCACAGATACAGATACAGATACAGATGCGGATATGGATACAGATACGAATACGAATGCGAATGCGAATACTGAGATACAAGCACTCAGATACAGATACATCCACGGCATGTGAATGGGCATGGGAAGCATGAGAAGAGCCCGGCATTTCGCCCATCAGCTAACCCAAGCACAGACCGCAAATTTAACCATAAAATATGGTAACGAAACACCTGCTCTTACCTGCGCAAAAAAAAAAAGTGTCGTCTGTCCGCCCTTCTCACCTGAGTGAGTGTTCTGTGTTTGTGCGTGTGTATGTGTGTGGCTGCCATTGTTTCCCTCCTGTTTATTGTTTAATCTGCCATTGCACTTTGCTGGTTCTTGCATTTATTTGGCATGACACTCGAGGGGCGACACTGCAGTTTGAATATTCTACTAGCACTTCTTTACCCTACTCAAATTTCAAATGCTACGGATGAACAAGAAGTGGAACTATCTATTTCTGCTCTTCAACTACACTTATCCACTGTCGCCGCATGTAAATAGAGACCCTACTTTGCTCCATTCACTCCTCCTCTGCTGTTGACGACAGGCAAACTCAGAGATTTATGAAAGTTATAAATATAGTGAGCCAGCCCAGTCCACGGTTGCCAACGAATCTGGAGCAAACGAAGAAGCAGATGCAGCTGCCATTTGTACTGGGAACAGCCATTCGAATTTGATCGAAAACTTTGCCCGCAGAATGTTATTTTTAAAGTTTTGCTATCGTTGTCGCATTGAGTTATGGCACTACTTTCCTGGTTAACCACAGCACTGTAAATGAGTGTGGATGTATTATGGTAATCTATGGTTTGTGAGCAACTTAATATTTCAGAAAATAGATCATAGATTTCGTCAAAGTTCAAAGTACATCCAAGTACACATTTGGATTACCCCTCTGTACAATTGATTTCTGTGTTTCCATTCACGCTGACCTTTCGACTCTCGCTGCCTGTCGCTTGTTGCTCTTCACACATTGGACCCCGTCATCCGCAGACCCCGCGGTAAACTCAATTAGAGGTGCAGCCAGACGCTAAAAGCCTTGCGAGAGCTCATTTGTCGGGCGGCTGTCGCCCACCTGGACTAATCAAATGAGTGCAACGAATACGTGTGTTACTTTGGTGTAATAATCAAATTAATTTGCATAAGCTGCGATGCGACCCCGTGACATTAAACCGTTGCGGTTCCACTGGTGGCACATCGATGGCCTATGGTCAGGTCACCTCGGTTGCCCTGATTTCAGAGCCCTACCCTTGATGGCGGGGTCCTGCTGCAGTTTTTAGCATGCAATCGCATGGGTGTGGGTGAGAAGGGGAGGGGGGCGGCATGTTTGCCCTTTGCGTTAGTTGGAAAATTTATTGTAATGCGATTGTGTTGGCCAACTATGGGTCTCGTTCTGGGCTGGTTGCTAGCATGCAAGGCAAACCGGCGAAAATCGATGCTTAGAGGGCACTGTCATGCAACGGGGAGGTAACTATATATAATGGAGCACACTTTTACGCCCATTTCCCCACAAATACCAGCTGCAGTTGTACACTTCAAAAAAAAATCACTTTCTGGAAACAAAAATACATTGCAGGTTTAGATATCTTATTATTCACATAAAGGTTCTGATTTTTTTGCGTGCAGCGAAAACCTAAACACACAGACACGAAAATTGATTTCCCTAAACAACAGCAAAAGTACAAAACCGAAGCCGGCACCGCAAATACAGATACAAATGCAAATACAAATACCAGCACAAACTCTGGGGTCGCGCCATCAAAGATATCGTATCTCATGGATGCCCCTTTTAGTATCTGTGGATAGCTACATGTGTACGTGATTTTTTTTTTATAGCGTACACAGTATTTTCAATGTACTCCTGTTTTTTTTTTTTTGCCAGCTTTTTTGGTTGGGCCGTCGTAATGTGCTTGGTTTAGTTTTTTGAAATTGAAATGTATGCAAATAGTGGCATGTTGCCTTTGAAAATCGATAAATTCTTTGATGGCAGAGAGCACAGCTGATTGCATGTGAAGTAGTCACGCAAATAATGGGACATGGGGGTTGTAAAGCCCTCAAAACTGTTGTTTCAAATAATCAAGATTTATGCGATTTGTTAATGAATTCTCGCCACCATACCCCAAAGGGAAATATATGTAGTACCAAAAATGGAAAATGTTTCAATTGAATGTTGAGTAATATGATGGCCCTAGATGGGTAATAGTTGTTTGAGGATTGTGGGACTTTTCCCATGGCTACACGCATATTGTGTAAATATTTACTCCGATTCCAATAGTGATCACATCTCGAATTATTTGTTTGCCTTTGTTTCCCCCCAAAAGTTGGTTTGTTAATTGAATTCAATTTGGACAGCAGTCAAATGACAAACTTTCATTATTATTAATCAGGCTAGGCTTAATCAATTTAACCCAGTTTATTCTCGGCTGCTGCTACCGGGTGGGTGGTCCCATTGTTCGAGTAGTAAATGTCGCCTAATTAAAGCTACTAATAATTGTATGATAAATGGGATTAAGTAATTCCTTAGTTTTAAGACATTTGATTGTCGGAAGCTTAAGCTCAAACATATTTTTAAAGATCACATATTTTGTTTTTAAACAGGTTAGTTAAATACGAATGTTGTACCAATGCGTACCTTAATATATTTGTCAGTTAATTAAGTATAACTTTGTTTTGGCTATCAACCTCAAGCTCCAATGCCAAATGATGGTGCCAAGCTGTCCAGATCTCATTGACAGGACTGTACATCAAGCCAGAAGATATGTCTGTACATATCTAAACAAAGTTGCAGCGCTAATTTGAAGCCAGCAAACAGTGAGGCAGACGAGAGGCCGAGAGTGATGAGCATTTGCCATTTCACCTTGCAACGCGACCAGAGCCTGGGTGGTGCACCACACCACTCCCCGGCTGCCACCCACCGCCCCCTGAAATTCTGTCTGCAGTGCACATTTTGAAGAGCCACCCCCTTCTGTTGCGCCCATTTAGCCCACGCAAAAGGGGAGCAAGTTTAAATGCAGCAAGCAAAAATCAATGCAACCCCAGAGCAGCCCCACCATGCACCACCCCTTCGAACCCCTTTGGCACCTCCGCCGGTAGAGTACATTAAAAAAAAAATCCATTTGCCATGTTTGTGAGTGGGCGTGGACCGGCGCCATGCTGGTTTATTAGATTGCCGTAAATAAGTTTACGATGTGCCCGAAAAAATAGCCAACAAAACTTGTATTAGTTGTAATAAAAATAAACCGGGGTCACAGAACATCCACATGCTAATGAGAAATTCGTTATTGGGCACAATTTTCCACCATTTTGGGATATAATTAACCCTCTAATTATGCGATTACGTACAAGTTGTCGATCTTGGTGCTGTAATTTGAGGCAGGATGGAAGGTGACACACTCCTAAGACTTCCAAGGGAAAACTAATTACACTTGGAGAAAAGGAAAGCTTAGATAAAGTGCACATCCATGCTGGATTTTTGCACTGTTTAGATAACTTATGTTTTATTTTTCACTGCACTGCAGCGGAGACTGAGCGGAGCCATTTCCTCATTTGAAATTCTAGAAAACCAAGAAGTTGCAGAGTATTATATATATACGTATATAGAAGAAAGGGCGTCCCAAGGCAAGTGTGAGCCACTGAGATGTTGGAAATGAGCAATTTCTTTGGCATTTACTTTGAAATTGTTTTGCTTTAGTTTTCTGCTTCTGCCATTTTGCTACTTGTTTTGTTTGGTTCCCCCCTGCTAACTGAGAAAACTTTTCCTTTATTGTTTTCCTTTACTTGCATAACATAATGGCTCAGCAGTTGTAGCCATTTTCAGGCATTGTGTGAATTACCAAAAAAAAAAAAATAATAATAATAGTAATATGAAAACACCGAAACCATAACCATGTGCATTTCCATTAAATATGTAATTTTCAATTCCATTTTCACTTGCAGCACCGACGGCACTGAATCTCCCATACTGGCTGAAGACGGTGGCGATGGTCATGATAAACCGCGATTGCGCTACGGTGAACTAGTGATACTCGGGTAAGTCCAAGAAAATAATAACAATAATGTTGTTCTTGACATAAAGTACTTTGTTTGTACAATAATTACATACATATGTAGGTGCTTTTATACGGCAGAGTTTGCTGCTTGCCAAGTGCTGAAATGGGCACTTCAAGTCTTTTGAGTTCTCTGTTCTTCGATTTAAAGCCTTTTACAGGGCTATTTAAAATAAAACATTGGCTAGGTCAATAAAGTACTCAAGTCAATTAAGATATTGCAGTTGTTGCAGCTAACTTTCGCTTTCTCTTGTGTACTTGAAAGGATTTACACAAGAGCGCCCAGTATGCTAAGATCATTTACCTAATTGATGAAGGTTAAACAATGACTTTAGTTGTATTTAAACACATAAATGCTGCTTTTGGGTTTGATAATCTTATAATTAGCTGAATCGATAGTAATACTCTCGAATTATGTCACTTTGCTGATTAACATCTAAGCGGCTTAAACAGATTACCTACTTTAGCATACGAAGATCAGAGATTAGCTAACCAGTTACATCTGACACCATCTAGCCAACACCAGCCAAACCGAATCTTTTGACATCCTATTACCGTCCATCTCGGAATCATAAATTAAGATTCACTGCACTTTTATGGGATCTTCAGCCGAACCGCGCACACCTAAAATACCCACCGATTCCGGCCACCAGCCCCAATCAGTCAAACGCGGCTCCATCCAATCCGCTGCTTACAGAAGTTTAAGTGCTGGCTCTGTAAGCATGAAGCTAGACACATAAATTTGATCCACGCAGCGGTCCGCCGGCGGAGATTGATGATTCTGGCCAGCAGCTGGGACGGATGATTGTAAATCTTGACGGCGGCCGGCGGGAGGGGCCAACCAGCTAAGCGCTTGACATTGTGCTGATTGGCAACGCTTTGGGGCTGACTCACAGCCAAAGTGCGACTCACAGACTCCGGGAATCGTTTGGTCTCCAGGCTTGAGTCATTAGCCGAAAGCGTTCCGACCTCGAGCTGCAGTTCCAGTTCTTTACGTGGCAGTTGTTGTTGGCATTTGTTATCTTAACACTTTTTAATTGGACATAGGACAAAGGCGGGGCTGGACAAAAATTAAGGGAGCGGAGACCCTGTGTAGTTCTTCATCAATTTCCCATTTATCACGACAACCATGCTGGTCCCTCGAGCAACATGTGGTCACTCATTGAGGATTCCCCACTCCATGGTTACGGCGTATGTGATATATGATAGACAACCGGACGATGATTGCTGGACAACAAACCTCGGCGAAAGATGTTGGACTCGTATGAACACTTGGATTGTTGTCAGCAAATCTGAAACTCTTAATTGTTGTCATCAAAATGAGACATAACCAATTAACGAACTGAAAAGCACAATGCTGGCCAAATGTGGGCATGAATAAATCCAAAAACCAAAGTAGCCTCACATTTACAAAGCAAAAGGTCAACATGTCCCGAGGGTTCAAACGTGGGGCTGTAAACATGGATTGGATTTATGTTTTTCATTAGTTTCACAGGTACTAACCTTCGGTTCTGGGAACTCTTTACATCACGCACGGAAAGTTGATGGTTCATGAATAGATAGATCAGTTCAAAGCTAAAAATTTTGGAGAATTTCCTAAATTCTTATTTTTATTACCAACACGGAGGAACATGCTTGCTTGTCAATGAAATCACATACAATATTATTATTGGCATTTTATGTCTGATCATTAATGTCAAATAAAAAGCGGCATCAAGAAAAAGCTATGAAAGGAACCTTATAGCTTTATTCTGATTTGGTAAATCATAAAATTAAAAGTCATAAATATGCACTACATTTTAAAAAGAGAACAACCATGAACATATTAACACTTAAATTCATTTGCCGTTTAATCTGAAAAGAGATTAAAATGCAGCCATTAAACTATTGTGTTGCTCATTTTGTTTCCTAACTTCTAATGATTGGACACATCTGCTAAGGGATTTTGTCCTTCAACAAAATGAGACACATTTTGCACGCATCAACACTATCGATCCAGAGTCAATAATATATCCATTTATTAGTACAGACATCCATGGGTAATTGCATGGCTTGTGGTCTAGCTAATGTAGCAAAAAGACCAAAATAGCCAAGGGAAAACAAAAGCTAACCCGCAATTCTTTGAGTTATTAGTGGCCATTATCTAGGCGAGGCAGGGAAGTGTGCTGCCCACTAATTGTGTAAACATATTGCCGACGTAGAACTTGACCCACAAAACCGAACGAATTATATTTGTTGAGCAATAATCCCGCATGCCAGCTCTCTTATCAACTTGCCCCACATCTGTCAGCAAATGTATCTCACACTAAATCGCTATCTGTCCCGTTGCAGCTACAATGGTTACTTGCCACAGGGAGATCGCGGTCGACGACGCTCCAAGTTTGTGCTCCACAAGCGGACGGAGGCGAGTGGCGTCAAGCGTTCCAAGCACTACATCGTCCAATCGCCACAGACTTCGAAGGCCATTCTGGATGCCAATCAGCATTCAATCTCGTACACACTCTCACGCAACCAGGCGGTAATCGTGGAGTACAAGGAGGACACGGAAACGGACATGTTTCAGGTGAGACACCCCAAAGGTTTCTGGGCCGCCCGGCGGTCTCAAGAGTTTCGGTTTCACGGTCTGACTTTGATGAATGTTGTTTGCCTAATTAGAGCCGCCAAGGCCCAGCAATAGTGCCCCATTCCTGGAGGTCAGAGGTCTGCTCTGTTGACTTCTGACCTTAGCTGGTCTCACAAAGCGACATTCAATATTCATATCAGTCTGGCCAGCAAAGTATCTCTTCCTGATTGACATCACAAGTTACACTTGTGATTTATTTACTTTGTGATATATTGCCTAATCATTTTCTCATCCCCCATATGGCTCACACTCGACTAATCATGATTGCTGTTCTCCGCCAGGTGGGACGCTCATCGGAGTCACCCATTGACTTTGTGGTGATGGATACGCTGCCAGGCGATAAAAAGGATGCCAAGGTTATGCAGAGCACAATTTCTCGGTTCGCCTGCCGCATTCTGGTCAACCGCTGTGAGCCTGCCAAGGCGAGAATATTCGCTGCCGGCTTTGATTCGAGCAGAAATATATTCCTTGGGGTAAGTCAGCTGTCCATCTGGTAATCTCCTGCTGATTCTAATGAGATTCGAACTTGATTTTACACAGGAGAAGGCCACCAAGTGGCAGGACAATGTGGAAATCGATGGCCTGACCACCAACGGTGTGCTGATTATGCACCCCAAAGGATCCTTCTGTGGCGGCAATGCCAAGTGCGGACTATGGCGCGAGTGCTCCGTGGGCGGCGACGTTTTCAGCCTTCGCGAATCGCGTTCAGCCCAGCAAAAGGGGCAGCCGGTAGGTGAAATTTGAAATCCAATTCAATCAGTTGATTAAAATTCCTGCTTTTCAACTATTGTAGATCTATGACGAATGCAACATTCTGCAGGATGGCACACTTATTGATCTCTGCGGCGCAACCTTGCTTTGGCGTTCCGCCGAGGGCTTGCAGCATTCGCCGGTTAGTATCTCAAATACAAATCAGTCATATTGCCTAGAAATTAAATAATTTATTAATTACAGACCAAACACGATTTGGAGAAACTTATCGATGCCATTAATGCCGGTCGTCCACAGTGCCCGGTGGGCCTGAACACGCTGGTTATACCACGCAAAGTTAACATTGGGGATCAGGTGAACCAGCCTTACGTGTACTTAAACTGTGGCCATGTCCAGGGTATGCTATAATGATTTAAGATATTGGAGCAAAATTATCTAATTCTCCCTACATTGGCAGGCCATCACGATTGGGGTCAGGATGAGAACACTGGCGCCCGCCGCTGTCCGATGTGCCTGGAACTCGGTCCGGTGGTCACCCTGTGCATGGGCTTGGAACCAGCCTTCTATGTGGACGTGGGCGCCCCGACGTACGCGTTCAATCCATGCGGACACATGGCGACTGAAAAAACTGTCAAGTGAGCGATTGCAGCCAGTTGTGGCTATGAAATGACTCTACTAATTGTGGGTTTATCCTTGAATCTTGTAGATACTGGGCCAATGTGGAGATACCTCACGGTACCAACGGATTTCAGGCCGTCTGTCCCTTCTGTGCGACGCCCTTGGATGGAGCGACTGGCTACATAAAGTTAATATTCCAGGATAATCTAGATTAAATATAAATTTAATGGATTAACAAATGTATTTACGTCTATATAGATACTGTAGTAATTGAAAGATGTCCAAGTTTGAAGCAGGCATTAAAACTAGGCTTTATTTATTATCATTAATTAACATTTAACGGCAACAGAAAACGGAAACAATTTCTGAATACTGAATTAAACAAACACAAGAGGAGAACAAATTTAATTGAAGAAAATGTTGTATTTGTTGTGTCTCTGGCTGCTATAGTTTTGCATTATTCGATTGCTACTATATAATTACTGCATTATGTTTATCAAATCAATGCGATTAATTACGAAATGAGCAATGCCGCTTTCATCGCTCCATTATACACCCCATTCCCCGATCGAAATTGCATGTTAATGTTTCATGTTTGGTTTCCCCCACTGTATAATGTAAAAATGATTTGAAATTATGAAAGCGAGGCATACAAACGCAATGATCAGCAAGCAGCACACATCAACCATACGAATTAATTGAAATTGCATAATTGTAAAAGTTGAGACCGAATGTAAATCCCAGATATATTTATTGTGTATAATTGTGTAAAAACAAAAACAAAAGATTGAAATGTAATCGTTGAACCTAATTATTCGCAATCAATTGCAAATACCCAACATTTGCTATGG
This sequence comes from Drosophila melanogaster, assembly GCF_000001215.4. Lineage (NCBI taxonomy): Eukaryota > Metazoa > Arthropoda > Insecta > Diptera > Drosophilidae > Drosophila > Drosophila melanogaster. The sequence goes on along the minus strand of NT_033777.3, from coordinate 23,860,742 downwards.
AACGGGCAACCAAACCATGAGCAGCAACATCATTTACGTATTTCTCACCAAATCTAGAGCTTACATTTAGATCGTTTAGTGATCGAGGAGAACCTAACACAATTATAAACAACAATTAAACTTCAGCAATTGAAAACATGGTAAAGCATTATTCTAAATAACAAATAATAATGAAAAGTAAATATACAAAAACCGTATAAACAACATGTACAGTTTCGAAACTCTGTCAACAAATACGTATAAAAAGCGAAATCACGAAATCGAACAGATTAAGTATGTAGCAGCATACAAACGGCTAGATCTATATAGGTTTAAATATATCTGCAGCGATCTATGTATGTTGATATTCATTTTCTGCCCAAATCGCATTATACATTACTAAGTTAGTTAATATTACACCTTATTATTATACATTACGATTATGTGTATTATTATTTTGTATGCATTAAACACATTTGTGTGTTCATTCAATTTTGCGTTGCGGTGTGTTAACAAATCACAACATTGCAAAACAAAAACAAAACAACAAAATAGTTCATAATAAATACAAAATGTAAAATAAAAACTTTCTAGCAATACATAAACTAAATATGAGTTTTTACTTCTGGTGGAGGTTCAAATTTGATGTGGATATGGAAACGCTTCTATGAACATTCGTTTACTCTATATCAATTTGGAAATGATTGCCCCTATAATTTATATGGCAAAATCCATTTTGGAGTTCTTTGGGATTCCATTAAAATAAAGTCTTCATGTGAACAATTATCTTATCTTTTTGTTATTATTCAATAGGAACACTTTTCTTTTTATTTTTTAAAGCATTCCGGAGTTGCAAGTAGATTTTATTTGAATTGGTTGATCTAAAAAGCATACTTTATTCATTTACGATCCTAAATATTTATTACTACATATATACATACATATCTGGCCAGAACATTTGTTTACCTCCTATCGACTCAGCTGGGTCTGAAATGCGAACGTTTAGTGCGCATGCTAGTGAATTTTGTGTGGCATACTTATAGGGGTGCTTTATTTCGCCACGCGTTCGTTGCAATTCCCAACTGGTTTTAGCTGCTCAGCCATGGAAACCCTGCTGCCGAGCATCGAAAAGCATACTTACCTGGCGTAGAGGTTAACCGTGATCACGAAGGCGGTTCCTCCGGAGTGAGGCTTGGCCATTGCACCTCGGCTGAGTTGACCTCTGCGATTATTCCTAATGTGAATAACTCGTGCGTGTAATTTTTGGTAGCCGGGAATGGCGTTCGCGCCGTCCCGACATTTATAATAAATATTCAAACTATTAAGGAAATAGCAAAATGTTATGAACAACGCGGAATATAGTTGATATCGAATTATGGCAAATTCTTGCGCACTTTGTGTTTGTTGTTGTCTGGCTGATGGATTTGAAAAAAGCCACATACAAGAGAAAATTAAAATTATTGGCAACCAAAGACATGAATATTATATTCCATTCTAATGTCTTTGTGGCAACCGTGTGATGCCAACTGTTTTTTAAAAAGTTATACAAAACTGTAACCCACAGCATTTAAACAAAACATACCCTTGTTTTCAGAAATTTATTTGTAGAATATTTTTGTGTTTTTGATCTTTTTGTTACGCCCTTTGATTTATCTTCAGGTGAAGCTTCTTATTATTGACATCATTCTTTTAATTCTCTACCATTTATTTGAACTGGCCAATGTCGTGGCAAGCAATCGTCAATTGGGATTTTTGCCGGATCTCTAATGCGGGTCTGTATATTAACATTTAAAAATGGATTAGTTTGCTCCTCACCCTTTTAGCCAGCGACTCATGCATACATATCTATTTATTAAATTGGAGATTTCGATTTTTATTTTAATGAAATTACTTCGTTAGGTAATGCAGAAAAATGTTGCTATCTAAGTACGAGATGTTAAGTTATAATCGACATGGAAATTTTTATATTCTGGGATATTCCTTGAAAGTCATATTCTTGCCTTTTGTTTAATGTATGTATATATGTATTTTTGTATATGTAAGTTAAGAACCCTCTTCTTGCGCTCTTCGTCAGGACTCACCAGCGCTCGGCTCTCGTGTTTTCGGGCCCCGTCAGCAGGCGACTCGGGGCCTGTCTAGTAACATGTTCGTGTAAGTTACGAACCCTCTTCTTGCGATCTTCGTCAGGACTCACCAGCGCTCGGCTCTCGTGTTTTCGGGCCCCGTCAGCAGGCGACTCGGGGCCTGTCTAGGAACATGTTTGTGTATGTGTGCATTCGGAACAAGTGCCGTTGGTCGCACTCAGGGTGAGGGGTCAACGGGGGAAGCGGATATAAAAGCAGCGGGGCGGGAGAAGAGGCCCAGTCTCGAACGGACACATAACGGAACCGCTAGCAGATCGCGAACGGAATCTTAAAATAAAGCTAATCGTAAACTCGAACCCTCTTAACTATCTTGACTATTATTTGGAGAACCACAGCATGTTGGTTGTCATATCAAGGTGAGGTATGCGGCAGCGAGTGCCGAGAACCCTGATGCAAGTGGAACTTGCGTTAACTGGCGCCCGAACAGGGACCGGCAATGTCCGGCCGATAAAAGTGATACGAAAAAATTGTGGAAATTTGTGCGTAAAAATAGTGGTGGTGTGCATAAGTCAGATTAAGATCTGAAATCCATAAATGAAAAAGAAGTGCTGCGTGAGCTGTGTATAAAATGATAAAATAGCAATTACCCGCTGCCGGAGGGAACTACGCCCATCCCGGGGCGCAACAAATATTGCATAATTCAATAAAAGGTGTAAAATTTCTAAAATAAAAATGTAAACCTATGTTGCGCCAAGACCTAATTTAAATTAATAAAACAACGACCCGCTACCGGAGGACGCCACGTCGCCCATGCCGAGCGCAAAAGTTGTACGATACCTATAACATAATTAAAACACGATCAACCCACTGCGGCGGTACGGCTTGTGGGAAAATTTTTTTTTTTCTCTCCTTGCCAATTCGCGAGTGCAAAAGATTGTGTATAATAAACCAATAATTAACCATTGCAGCAGTTTACCTGCGGCAGTACGAGTAATATGAGCGCCCAGAGTGATAAGGTGGTGTGTGGCAGCTTGTTGGATACGTTAAGTGGTGTGGAATGCACCCAAAAAAAACCGCCCAACAAGTTGTGTGGCGGCCGTACCTTAGTAGGCAACCAGCCAAAAGGGATACTACGGAACCACCGTGCCCAGTGCCGAAATAAATTAGAGGTCATCAATAAAAAACTGTAACAGCACGCACGCAAGGAAAAAATATTGCAAAATGGAATAGCGCACAAAAATTGTATAAACACATGCACAACACCACAATTCAAAGGAAAACAAGTATAGTACAATTTCCCCAATTTCCCGAAACGAAATGAATAAAAATTCTCTACAATACACTAATTCACCTTTTTTTACTTATCCCAATAGAATATTCATGCTGTAGGGGTATAACCTAAACGACGAAAACTAATAAAGAGCATACAAGGGTGAGTGAAATATTTCATTAAACTTTATTGCCATATTTGCTAAATTTAGAGAAATAAAGAAAAAGCAAAGAAGAACAGATATTCTTTTTTATCGGGTTAAAACCGTTGTCTCACATTTCCGTAAAGTAATAACGAATTCTGTTGCCTTGAAAGCTTCCTGCATCTTTCCAACGCAAACTAAAAATCAAAATGGAAGAGACCCTGCGTGCTCTTAGCGAGTCCCTCAATGCCCTGACCAACGTGGTGACAGGCATTAAGGAAGATATTAAGAAAAATAATGATAGGTTGGCTATTTTAGAACAGGAGCGCGGGAACGCTGACCCTACGGTCGACCAACCGCAACCCCTGGTGCGCGCACGCACCGAGTATGAGCTGAGAGAGATATCGGTCCTCCCTGACTGCGTCAAAGAACTGCAGGCGTTCGAAGGACGGCAGGAGGCTTACCTGTCTTGGATAAACAGGGCACAGTCAATACTGACCGAATATGACTTGATTAAAACCAGACCCCTGTATAGGGCAATTGTCTTGCATATTAGACAGAAAATAAGGGGACACGCCGACATGGCCTTGGCGGCCTATGGCGTCCAAGACGACGATTGGGACGACATAAAACGAGTCTTGGCGCTGCATTACGCAGACAAACGAGACTTACGTACGCTTGAGCATGAGCTTGGCGCTATGTGCCAAGGTTCTAGACCACTAGATAGGTTCTATATGGACGTTAATGGCCATCTCTCGTTGATCTTAAATAACTTGAAGGCCAGAAACCACCCTCGTGAAGTAGTCAACGCTTTGATAGAAACCTATAGAGACAAGGCTTTGGATGTTTTTATCCGAGGAGTGGGGAGAGATTGTTCCAAACACTTACTTGTCCGCAGCCCGAAGAATCTACCAGAGGCTTACTCTTTTTGTATGGGATTGCAGAATGTAATGTCAAGAAATTTCACAGCTCAGAACTATCAACCGTCAGGTGCCCCAAGATTCGCAGGCCCATATCAACATCAGGCCAGGCCACCGTTCCGAACCCCTTTTTCTCCTGGTTCAGGCAGATTTTCGCAAAACTCCTACAGAACTCAGGGTCCTAGACAGGCCATAAAAATGGAATCCAATCGGTCGGGTCAATCTTACCAATCAGGATACAGTGGTCGCCAGGAAGAAGGCTCCGGTATTAAGAGAATGTCCGAAGGAAACAACCCATTCCAAAAGGCACAAAGATTGTACCACATGGAATTGGCACCACCCCCGCTAGCCCCGGCGGCTAGTGGAGATAACCAAGGACGTTCACACGAGGGTTACTATGATGACGAGTCTCAAGCTGTCGAGAGAAGCAACAATTATCCTCCGCAGAAAAACGTGGAAGGAGTTACAGATGCTCCACATAACCTTGAGACTGAGGGAGGGGCAAATTTTATGACCAACGCCTCTCCAGTGTACCGTACTTAGAGTATGCTACGGAGAGGGGAGAAAGGCTGAAGTTTTTGATCGACACGGGGGCGAACAAAAACTTTATTAGCCGAAGACTTGCAGCCGGGTGTACCACAGTCCGTAAACCCTTCTCCGTACTGTCCGCTGCGGGTAACATCATGATAACGCACCGCCTAGTTGGTAAATTCTTCAAACCACTAGGGAACGACTCGGATATTACCTTTTTCGTACTACCGAATTTACATTCCTTTGATGGTATCATTGGCGACGATACTCTCAAAGACTTAAAAGCCATAGTGGATAGGAAAAACAATTGTTTGATAATAACCCCAGGAATTAAAATCCCTCTTTTGGCGAGAGCTTCAATAAACGTTAACCCGCTACTCGCCGCCGAACACCCAGATGGTACACAAGAAATTTTGAATTCCCTTCTCGGGGAATTTCCCCGCATCTTCGAGCCCCCCTTATCTGGAATGTCCGTGGAGACGGCCGTCAAGGCTGAAATCCGGACAAACACACAAGACCCGATCTATGCTAAAAGTTATCCTTACCCAGTCAACATGCGCGGAGAAGTCGAACGTCAAATCGATGAACTGCTGCAGGACGGTATAATTCGACCCTCTAATAGCCCTTACAATTCCCCTATCTGGATAGTCCCGAAGAAACCTAAACCAAACGGAGAAAAACAATATCGCATGGTAGTCGATTTCAAGCGGTTAAATACCGTCACCATACCCGACACTTACCCCATCCCAGATATAAACGCTACGCTAGCCAGCCTTGGCAATGTCAAATACTTTACCACCCTAGATTTGACTTCTGGATTCCATCAAATCCACATGAAGGAAAGCGACATTCCAAAGACAGCTTTCTCTACTCTAAATGGAAAGTACGAGTTCCTCCGTCTACCATTCGGTTTGAAGAATGCACCTGCAATCTTCCAAAGAATGATCGATGATATTTTGCGCGAGCATATTGGCAAGGTCTGCTACGTTTATATTGACGATATCATCGTCTTCAGTGAAGATTATGACACACACTGGAAAAATCTCCGATTGGTATTAGCGAGTTTATCAAAAGCTAACCTCCAAGTGAACCTTGAGAAGTCGCATTTTTTAGACACGCAGGTAGAATTTTTAGGATATATCGTCACGGCCGATGGCATTAAGGCAGATCCGAAAAAGGTCAGAGCGATTAGCGAAATGCCTCCTCCGACCTCTGTTAAGGAGTTAAAAAGATTTCTAGGCATGACCTCGTACTACAGGAAGTTCATTCAGGACTATGCGAAGGTAGCAAAGCCCCTTACAAACTTGACGCGTGGATTGTACGCTAATATAAAGTCTTCACAATCAAGCAAAGTGCCAATTACATTAGACGAGACGGCCCTACAGTCTTTTAATGATTTAAAATCAATTCTCTGTTCTTCTGAAATACTGGCGTTCCCATGTTTCACTAAACCTTTCCATCTAACCACGGACGCTTCTAACTGGGCCATCGGAGCTGTCCTCTCACAGGACGACCAGGGTAGAGATAGGCCGATAGCGTACATTTCCCGTTCATTAAATAAGACGGAGGAAAACTACGCTACTATCGAAAAGGAAATGCTCGCGATAATTTGGTCATTGGACAATCTTCGGGCTTACTTATATGGCGCTGGTACTATTAAAGTATATACTGACCATCAACCTCTAACGTTTGCCCTAGGCAACAGAAATTTCAATGCGAAGCTAAAACGCTGGAAGGCTCGTATAGAGGAATACAACTGCGAACTCATCTACAAGCCTGGGAAATCTAATGTGGTGGCTGACGCGCTTTCACGCATTCCGCCTCAGCTTAACCAGTTGAGCACCGATTTAGATGCTAATCCCGAGGATGACATGCAGTCTTTGGCTACTGCCCATAGCGCTTTACATGACAGTTCACGATTGATTCCCCACGTTGAATCTCCAATCAACGTTTTCAAGAATCAACTCATTTTTGACACAACCAGGTCAAAATACTTATGCGAGCACCCGTTCCCAGGTTATACTCGCCATCTGATTCCTCTCAAAGACGGATCACTTGCCGATTTAACCAACTCGTTACAATCGTGTCTACGACCTGTAATAATTAACGGCGTCAAAATCCCGGAAGCACATTTGCAACGCTTTCAGTCCATCTGCTTAGCGAATTTTCTTTTATACAAAATTCGGATAACGCAGCGCCTAGTGGCGGACGTGTCTGGCGCAGAGGAAATTTGTGAAATAATTGAAAAAGAACACCGTAGAGCACATAGGGGCCCTACGGAGATTCGTCTCCAACTTTTAGAAAAATATTATTTCCCGCGAATGTCCAGTACGATCCGTCTGCAAACTTCCTCATGTCAGTGTTGCAAACTCTACAAGTACGAGAGACACCCTAACAAACCAAACCTACAACCTACGCCAATTCCTAACTACCCATGTGAAATACTTCACATCGACATTTTTGCGCTCGAAAAAAGGTTATACCTAAGTTGTATTGACAAATTTAGCAAGTTTGCCAAACTTTTCCATCTGCAGTCAAAAGCATCTGTGCATTTGCGAGAAACTTTGGTGGAGGCCCTACATTACTTCACCGCCCCTAAGGTCTTGGTTTCGGATAACGAGCGAGGGTTGTTATGCCCCACAGTGCTCAACTATCTTCGGTCTCTAGATATCGATCTGTATTATGCTCCAACCCAGAAGAGCGAAGTAAATGGTCAAGTCGAGAGATTCCACTCTACGTTCCTAGAAATTTATCGTTGCCTTAAAGATGAGCTCCCTACCTTCAAACCCGTTGAGCTGGTACACATAGCAGTGGACCGCTACAACACTTCCGTTCACTCGGTAACGAATCGAAAACCAGCAGACGTTTTTTTCGACCGCTCGTCAAGGGTAAACTATCAGGGTCTGACAGATTTCCGGCGGCAGACTTTAGAGGACATCAAGGGCTTAATTGAGTATAAGCAAATTAGAGGTAATATGGCTCGGAATAAAAATAGGGACGAGCCAAAGTCTTATGGGCCGGGAGATGAAGTTTTTGTTGCAAATAAGCAAATAAAAACAAAGGAAAAAGCGAGGTTCAGATGCGAAAAGGTACAGGAAGACAACAAGGTAACAGTTAAAACCAGATCAGGAAAAATTTTCCACAAATCTGATCTAAGAAATTGAGACGTGGCTTTCACATTTAAAAAAGAAACGCGAAAAAGAATAACGAAAGTAATAAAAGTACGTTGTGGCAGCTAATGAAATATTCCACCCATGCATACCCTATATAAAAAAAACATTAATAAAAAAAAAAAAAAAAAAAAAAAAAAAAAAAAAAAAAATGAGTTAAGAAATACAAAAAGAAATACAAAAAAAAACTATAAAAAAAATAATATAAAAAAATACAGATTATAAGAAATAAGAAATAAGAAATATAAAAAAATAAAAATATAAGTACACAAAATGTACCGTACCCCCACACACTACGTAGTCTTAGAACAACTTAGACGACCAGATATTTACGAATTGTCTTTTTGTAAGCGCGATTTCTGCATGCGGCGCAAATCCCGCTCACTGGACTGGCTGGGGTCGGCTTGGAAATGGGTAGCTGGATCTCCAGATGCTGCTGATTGGAACGCCGTCTTGGCCGCGCAAGCGACGGCTTCGAGGAACTGCAAAAACTGGAGGAGGCTAGCTGTATCCCTCGGCTACTGAAGTAACCAACGAGTGGTTAAGCAAGTCGACGATGGAATGCTCCTCCTGACCAACTTCAACGGAACTCTAAGAACGGCTGCAGAGAACTACGACCTGATCGGCTCCTTTATCATCCAATTCGACAATGAGACGATAATGGTCAACGGTCAAAACTATTCCAGTTACTCGGTCAGTCATCTAATGGCGATGCCGGCCGTGTTGAGCCACATAACGGCCAGCAACTTTCAACTTTCTCTGGAATACGTCCACGACGTGAGCATGAAGAATTTGGAAAAGATGTCCAACATGGCGAGTGAGCTACTAGCCTCTCTTCTCACCGAGGCGGCACTCGCAATCTGCATATTCCTAGGCTTTTATTTCCTATGGAAGAAGCTGATGTCCACCAAAGGCATGCCCGATGTCCGCGAGATTGCCGCAAACTTAGAAGCATTGGGCCAAACCGAGCTGAACAAGGCTCACTAATCTGCGGGACGCAGATCTTGAGGGGGGAGGAGTTAAGAACCCTCTTCTTGCGCTCTTCGTCAGGACTCACCAGCGCTCGGCTCTCGTGTTTTCGGGCCCCGTCAGCAGGCGACTCGGGGCCTGTCTAGTAACATGTTCGTGTAAGTTACGAACCCTCTTCTTGCGATCTTCGTCAGGACTCACCAGCGCTCGGCTCTCGTGTTTTCGGGCCCCGTCAGCAGGCGACTCGGGGCCTGTCTAGGAACATGTTTGTGTATGTGTGCATTCGGAACAAGTGCCGTTGGTCGCACTCAGGGTGAGGGGTCAACGGGGGAAGCGGATATAAAAGCAGCGGGGCGGGAGAAGAGGCCCAGTCTCGAACGGACACATAACGGAACCGCTAGCAGATCGCGAACGGAATCTTAAAATAAAGCTAATCGTAAACTCGAACCCTCTTAACTATCTTGACTATTATTTGGAGAACCACAGCATGTTGGTTGTCATATCAAGGTGAGGTATGCGGCAGCGAGTGCCGAGAACCCTGATGCAAGTGGAACTTGCGTTAACTTGTATATCAATTGAATATAAAGGTGAGTGTTAATTTATAAATCGTTTGATTCGCTTATCATTTTCATTTTATCTGGACTTTTGTGCGGTTAGCTGCATTAACTATACAAAAACCAATTCGACTTATAAACCTGCTCCAGACCATTCTAAATGTCAATATCAAAACTCTCGACAGTTGTAGTTTATGGATCTTTACACTTTTCTGTATCTTTTTTCCAATAATGTACATTACTACAGCATAGTGGTCATCAATGTGAAAACTTATATAGGGAAAGGAAACAAAGGACAGTAAAAACAACAAAAACTTAACAAACTTTAGTGTCCAATAGCTTTTTATACATTCATATTCTTAGGAAAAGTTAGTTCATTTATTTAAATTAGCTCATTCAATGTCGATCGTTTTTACTCTGGCTATACAGTTCATTCTGAATTATTTTCGCTTAAATCAAGCCACTGTCCGAAATGAATGCAAATAACTATCAAAAAGATTTGACGTGCGTGCATATTTATCAATTATAATATTACATATTCAATATCTTGCCAAATATTTCTGAAGTACTTAGCTTATTTATTTGTCCACTTCTTATTGTCGTACATCTTAGTTGTGGGTCTTTCTGCTTCAGTTACCATTATAAACATATCGCTTATTGTAAACATATACGAATATATATATATATATATATATATATATATATATCATGCTTATATAAAAACACCAATTATGCAAATATAGTTAAAAAAGTTACAAGAAAACCATCTGATAACAAAAACTTTATCCCGTCCAAAGGGGGATTCGTGTATTCCATTCTAAACGTGGCGTTTGATTTACATACATTTCATCTAATATCGTTACAAGAAGCACCACAGTAGTCAGTAGCATTAAATAACATAGTTCTCTTATTTGTCATTAGTTTCTTAGTACATTCGAATTGTGTAAAAGTATTGTATTGTCTGCGAAACTTTTTCAAAATTCACAATTGTGTAGATTTTATTGTCATACAAATTGCATCGATTTCTGCCCTTTCTATATCCATATAATTCTTATTGTACAATGTCATTGAGCTTCAGTTGCGGCCCAAATAATTAATTTTTTCGATATTTTATGTGTGGCGTTCACACACACACTTAATTTCATTTATTTATTGTCGCTGTGTCGCGTTATTATTGTCGGCTTACGCTTTTATAGAACCGCATATTAAACATGATTCTGGTATCTACATGCCTTTGTAGGTTTCATAGTAGTTGCTAGAAAAATTACAATTTTACTGTACTAGAGATGTAGATGTATAAGTAAATTTAATAAGTATACATGTAAAAAAGTAGAATTCCATACTCGTAAATGTACAAAAAGTTCTCGCTGCCTAGCCACAAAAATCTATTGCCAACAACCGATCAAGTTCCGGCCGTGGCTCAACACCCATTCGACGCCCACTGTAGCAGCACAGTGGGCCCTCACGCATGCACACACAATTTCAACAGTTTTACATCTTACGAATTATTGTCAAGATATGTTTTTCAGATGATATTAGCCTGGTTGTGAAAGTCGCCAAGTGGCCAGAAATTCTCGACAGATGAGTTTCCCGAGTTCGTTAAGTGTGAAAAAATATAAATTCGTATCGAGAAGTTGGAAGTTGGATATGCTTTAAATTTGGGCGGGATATGGTAATGTTCATGGATATGCAAAGATCTGGATTCAGATCTCAGGACCTCATCTGTCGAAAATTCTCTCTAGACATCTAGAATTTAATCCATACACTGGCACTATCAGGCAAGGACGTGACCAAAAAACGGAAGGCTTGTCGCGACCAGGCTAAATACTGTGAAAATTCCGTAAAAACTAAACTGGTGACTGCTGACTTTGGATCCCCCGGAGGAGCCCATGTCCACGACATTTATTTTCCAGCCGAGATTGTTATGTGTAAAGCACTGAAAAATAAGTTGAATTTGGATTACATATACGTTTCGTTTCCAATATCGCTCTCACCTGATAGTAAAGCTGATCGGGAGCATTTGTGGGCACCGTCCAGTTGAGATAACCTGGTTCACCATCCTCGCACTTAAACACCAAGGTTTTCATGTACTCCTCGAAGGTATCAATTTCTGCGGATCGATCAATGGTCTGGTGCTCCCATTCGCAATAACGACCACCTAATATAAATGGCAATCTTATAGTTTGGAATGGCACAATCTGGATGTGAACTCACCTCCTGTTGGAATAGCATTGCCGTCCTCGTCGTATTCTACGCCAGCATAGGCCTTCTGTTTTCGCGCTTCCAGACCCATTTTCTGACCCAGTCCACCTTCGGGTGAATCCGTGATGTAGAACGGATGATATCTGTTTTCAAAGAGATGTTTATTAGTTAATCCGCCTATGAAATGGGGTTTGCTAACGTACCTAGCTGGTTGACTAGGATCATTGCCGCCCTCGATTATGAACTCGTAGGTCAGGCCACGTTCCACAGTGATTTCAGGGATCAGCAGATCGTTCACATACCAGGCAATGCCCCACGAGGGCACCCCCGTAATGGAGGTATATCCGCGTTTGCCGCCCGTGGGTCCAATGCTGGCACGGAACTTCCTGACACCTTCGATCTTGCGCGTGGGCCATGGCCTGGGACCACTCTCGTCCTTAACATCGTACAGTGAACTCTGGCAGGCATGATCGTTCTGAAAGATTAACTTACTTATTATACATCTACATTATACATTTTTCGATAGGTGAACATACCCTCGCTGAGAAGTTGATGCGAATGTCGTCCTGGTTGTGATCACTGGCGGTGTGCGAGTGGGCATTGGCCTCCTTTCGGGCATTAAGTGGTCCGATTGCTGCAATGACCGACACCTCGCGATCAGTGGGTATCGGAGCATCGTAGATGGCTTCATTGGGTTGCAGCAGGCGCTTATACCGAATGCTAGTGACACCATTCTTCCTATCACCGCTCACTGCAGGAAAATAAGGATTTTTAACAGGATTTTATTATGAGTAACTCATTTTATACTTACACACAATCACATCATTGCGTCCTCCAATCCTTTCGTCGGGACATGCACCCCGCTGGCCATCGCACTGGGACAAGTCCGAGATAAAGTAATCTTCTGCCCGGAACACACGGGTCGTGGTGTCGTAGAAGGCCACCACCACGTCGGACTGCGACATCTGGGCTCGACCATTCGCACCGGATAGTCCGAAGGCCATGTACTGATCCTCGGTGATGCGTCCGAAGAGTTCCACCTGCAGGTATTCGCCCTGGAGCTCCCACTTGATCTGAAGCTTATTCGGCAGAATCTCGCGACAGTTGCTGTACACTGGACGCGGAGTTGTCGTGGTCTGAAAATGCGAAATGAAGGCAGAGTAAGTGCGATTGGTTGGCTTTGGAAAGCGGGACATGCATGAGGCTAAGTCTAGTACTCACGGGTGAATACCACCATGAAGGCTAATGCGGCGCGCATAAGTCAAAGAGATATACATTATGAGTTGTGTGCAAATGGGCAAATGCTAGCATATGTATCGGGGTAATGTTCCGGCACTAACTATGTCCGATTTGGACTATCACACTTACCGTTATCTTGGTTTGTCCCAAGGCTGGTGGAACATCCAGATCCCGAGGTATATAGACATGTCCGAAGTTGTGCCTGTACTCCACACACCACACAGCTAGCCAATCGATATCGTAAACGGTTAGACTTTCCGGTAATTGGATCTCAATGTCCTCGCCCTGATAGCCGCGCAAGGGTTCCAGCGAACCACTCTCATTGGGAACCTGAAGTACATATATGGTTAAATATATTTCGAAAGCATCTTCATCGAGTCACTGACCTTTATGCCCATGATGTTTGGTTCGCTGCCATTGCCCACCCAAAAGTAGGCATCAGGTCCAGCTCCGTCGTAGTGTAGGTTGGGTCTTGGGAAATAAGAGAGAGCACATTTAGGTAAATTGTTTAAACGGCAAAACCTTTGACAAATCTCACATGTAGAAAGTCTTGGCATCCAGCACACTGATGTTGCTGGAACGTAGGCCGTGGGCCAATCGCTTAAATTCGGGCAATACCCGTGGCTTGGGCACATCCAGATTGGGTGGTATGAACACCTCTCCAAAATCAACCTAAAAAGGCGGTTAAGGTCATTAGACTTCACTTCTTGGGCATATCATTAAAGGTTAACGTGCACATCATGATTGTTGGTTTTTTTTTTTCTTCTGATAGTTAAGGCGTGGCTGCGTGGTTGTTATTTTTCTACGTACATAATATATGCACACTTTACATCGCAAATTTTACATCATTACAGAAAGTAGCATTATCTCAAATGTTTCAAAAATGTATTTTTAAAGTTTGTGAGACATTATTAAATTTATTGCTTAAATTCTTCAATGATTGAATATAGAGTATATTTCCTTTTTATGTGTTTAATAGAGTTGATAATTAAGCTAGTTCTTAAAATAAAGCTTAACTTTAAGAGAATGTCGTAAATTCTACACGTGATTTTTACGCGACACCGCGTCTACATTCGACGCGGTTCTAAGTAAGCAAACAAGCGCATTGTTGTTGTATACCCAAAACATTTGTACATAATGTGTGTTTATGTAGTATGCCTCCGTGTGGGGCTGTCCCCCAACCGCCTGCAAACCCCCCAAAAACCCCCACACTCTTGGTAAAAAATCGGGCATGCGCGCTCAAAACTCCACAAACAACACTCGCACACAGATACACACCGACGCACACAGTGGCAAACTAACCCCAATCTGGGTGCAATTGTGTGAGTGTGCGGCAGTCAGCCCCCAAGAAGTTTTTTGGCTGTCAGTCAATGGAAGGCAGCGTACACCCACACACATACAAAGACAAACACACACAGACCCGGAGGAGCACCCTGTATGCCACACAGATACACACGATTCCCCATCCGTGTGAGTATCTGTGTGAGGTGCGGGGACCGGGCGTCTGGCTGTGTGTGTGTGTTTATATGCAACCACTTGAGTTAATCAAAAATGTCTGCTGTAATTTATTTTACTACGGCCGCCATCTTTTATTCGACCGTGCAGCGAACTCCACGGCAGAAACCCCAACCCCTCCTCCCTTGGAAAGAATCCTATTCCAATTTGGGGAATTTATCTGGAAATGCACTTGTTCGCCGCCTCCTCGTAGGAAACTTAAACAAAAGTAATTTTCCCAGGACCAAGGCAAACATAATTGCCAGTGGACGAAGGACATTGGACAGTGCAATTTGCATATTCAGCACTGTAATTAAAATCTAAAACTCTAATGAAAACAAAGTTCCAGGCGGCTGACCCACATTATAGGCAGCACAAAAGGATTAGTTTCCTTGGCAAATCCTCCATTTACTCTTAAACAAACGCGAGCGGAGAAACCAAATAACTGCACAGCTTCCCATTTTTTTTATTATTATTATTTTGAAAAGCTATTAAGACCATAATCGATAGCCGGGCACAATGCTAAAATCTTTGTGCAGCTGCAGTTAAATTACAAAAATGTAATTACAAAAAAGGCTCTTGCCCGGCTAAGTACACACACACACACACACACACACAAATCTGAGAGGATGGCGCGTGCCATCCGCAAAGAAAAGCGAAAAACCGAGAGAAAAAAAAACTGAAAAATAAAGATACGATAGATGGGAAGAAAGAGCGAGGACTCACCGTGAAGCGTCTGCACCACACTGACAGCCATCGAATGTCCTTAATCCTTTTGCCCATGGGTAAGCGCAGTATGATGTCCGTTCGGTTGTGCGCTTGCAGAATGGGTGGATCCCTGTGGGTGGTTCCGAAAGCGAGACCGGGATGCCGGAAACGAGAGAGATGCAGAGATACAGAGTTAAATGGGGTCCAGGGTATACTAAAGTAAACTACAAGTACAAGGGAAGCCGAATGTGTGTGCTGCCCAACCATATTTACAGCTTATTAGAAAAAGCAAACACAAAACCATAGCCATATTCCATTGCCAATTAAATGTACAGAAATATTAGGAATTTAAGAAATCTTTTGAAACCCTGAAAATTAAATGGCTAAAAAGGCAAAGAGGACACACAGAATGTCATCAGATTTGCACGTTTATTGTCAGTATGTGGATGGGGATTGAAGTGTAACCAGCCAGAAAAATGCAATAGATCGGACTTTGGCCTCGATTGTGGTCGCCTGAATGGTATTTGTATGCATGTTACACTGCGACTTGATGTCATTAAAATTAAAGCAAAAACCAGGCGAGCGACAACGAAACCAAAAACATTTCTCATTTTCGCATATTCGAATTATTTATGAGGCGAGCGCTGATGAAGATTTATGGCTAATGCAGCGAACCGAGGCATTACACACGTCTCATGCCCCCACAATTTGCCCTCCTCCCGATGTGATTTTCATTTTTCCAATGCATGAATTGTTATTGTACTACAATACTACTATTAGATTTTCCAACTTTTTGCCAGCCAGCTTTAAGCTTTAGCCAATTAGCGCTTTTTTTTTTTTGGGCTTCGTTTTCAGCATTCATCATGCAATAGTGTAAGTGCATTGTGTTAATGCAATTTAAATCTTCATTCATCTTCTTCATACATAGTTGTAAAATCCCAAATAAGAAGACTTTACTCGTTGAGTTTTTGTAAGAAACTGATTTTATTTGGAAATATCTTCGGTTTAAATAGGTGACATGAGAATCGCATCTTAAAGTAAATGGCCTACGCAGAGGCCTAAGTAAATAGTCCCCGCCTTATCGAGGTCCCACGCTCGGGCACATCTGCCTATCTTGAGCGGCGAGGACCTTATCTGTGGTCTCCCACTAAGGGACTATTTTAGGAGGCGGGGAACGATCTCAAGTGACTGACTCATGTAGTGTGCACTTAAATTACATGTTTTTGAGCAATGCACCCATGTCGCCTTAGATAACAAAATCCTAAATATAATTTATCGCTCTCGATTCATTTACATAAGATATGAACGGAGCCCAAAATTGTAAGTCTTTAAATATATTCGTGTTCATGTGTGAACATTCTGCCAAAGGGCCAGCAAGCTGAGATGTACATTAGTATATTAGTTGCATTTATAACAGTAGTGGACTGTATTTATTTGATATATGTTCATTTATTTTGCAACTAAGATTTCAATGGGCCTAGTTTTTCTGGCTTTTAATTTTATTGGATTACAATTATGGTTTATATTATTTTTAATTCAACAATTTGTACTCAATTAACTTATTTTAAACATTTTGCTTTTTCTATGTAGAAGTACATTTTCTATTAAACAACGATATAGTGGACTGTATATTTTTATTTGTTATATTATTTTATTGTTTATTTACTATTGATATTTATAGTACTGGCAACGGACCTGCAAAGGTTATTGCTTGCATTCTTTGTTGCACAGCACATTTCCGTATGAAATATATTATTAATACTATCATTAGTATTAAAGCAATAATTAATCCAGCATGTCCGGAAATATGATGGAAATGTAAATCTTTTTGATGGTTCTCTTTCATAAATTTAATTTCATTATTCAATCGTTCAAATTCCTCAGTATGATTTAATATTGATAGTTTCAGCGGATCCCAAATAATCTTCGGCGCTTCACTAACTTCTCCTATATAAGGTGTTGATAATAATTCTTCACTTTCGGACTGAATGTTATGGTGGGCAACTAGAATTTTATCGTCGGTTCTTGCCGTACAATATGGCGCAATGCTTAAAACTCCTTGCTGAGGCAAATCAAACAATTCAATTTGAGAGCCAGTACATTGCAGACGGACTTTTGAATTCGCAGGAACCTTAAACAACCAACTACTTTTCTTTTCTAACTCTACCCAGTAACTTTTAGAGTCGACTACTGTTTTATAGATGCAGTTCGCCGCTTTATCTGGCTTTAGAGGCTGAATCTCACATGCATTATCATTCGCTGAATTCCAGGGCCAACTTCCTTTGCATATTCTCTTATTTAGTTGCCATTTCTGACATTGATTTAATGTGGCTTCCGTCATTATGTGATAGGAATCTATCTCAAAATTATAAATTAAATATTCGGACGTTGTATGCACCATTATTATCCGATCTTCATTTCGAATTGGCACCGGAATAAGCCTGAACAATTTGGATGGATGCCTGCTAAACAGAGGCACTTTTGCACTAATGATCAATTTATCGTCGATGAATAAACCCCTGGCTGTTAACAGTGTATACACCTCCTTAAGTTCCGTACCTGACCGTTTTCCTGGAATTACTAGGTTCTCCGAAAGACTCTGCTGAATTTTGGCAATTTCTTTTTTAAGCTGATTTGGCCTGAGAATATTTGTATTTAGCCTACCGTGATTAATATCAATCAACAGGCTTATAGTGCCTGCTTGAATTTTTTCGCCTTCTTCAATCAATGAGTGTAGCTGTTTCGTAATCATAAAGAATTTTATTGATTCCTTATAAACATAATAATTTTCTTTAAGAACTTCTGTCATGTTCTCAATTCTTATTTGCATACTTCTAAAATTGGAGTTAACATCTTCTGTTGTTCTCTTTAATAGATTAGAAGTTGAATCAACCACAGATGTTTGTTTTTGAATTAGTTTATCAAGGTTGTTCTGGTTATCTAACAAATTCTTCATATTTTCTTCTAATTGCTCTCTATCATCTTCATCCATTATACCAAATAAAATATGATACAAGGAACCCATAAATTCGAAAGGAGCACGCTTGCTTCTAGATCTAGACTGTATCATAAACAATTTATTGTTTTCTTCAAGTTCCGATAACTGACTTTGCATATTATCTAAGACTAGACTACATTGCTCTTCAAAGCTATGAAGTCTTTCGCAAACTTTCCTCATACTTTGTATAAGCGCATTACCCTTTGTTAACATTTTAAAATATGGATCCATTTTATAATAGATAACCAAATTCCAAGAAGTACTCACAATCTCAACATCTCCTAGCGGGTCTAGATATATTGCTGAGGTTTTATTTATTTTGTCTATAGAATATCTTGGTGCTATATCTTTAGGTAATGCGCTAGAAACTTGACAACTTAACACAAACAACAACATTGCCATAATGATTCCGATCTTGGACATTCCCGATGTCGCTCTAGTTCGTCTTTTTGGCTCTTGGTCAGCCTCATTTTTGTCAACAGACTTTATTCCTTCCAAGGGACAAATTTTAGTAATGGGTCTAGTGATATATCCTTCCTGCATCTTTACTTTAGCCACTCGGACCTTATCATCATTCCCCTTATGCACCTTTTCCACCTTTCCTAAAGGCCATCTTGCAGGATGACAATTCTCATCCTTTAATAAAACTATTTGCCCTTCTTCTATATTAGGAATTTCCTTTTTCCATTTATTCCTTTGCTGGAGCGTATGCAAATATTCACTTTTCCACTTAACCCAGAAATCTTTCTTCATTTTTTGGATAAGTCTCCACCTATCCAAATTTCCGATTTTTTCATCTTCCATTGGTTCGACTATTTCTAAAGGTGGTCTTCCAATTAAAAAATGACCTGGTGTTAAAACTTCTTGTTGGTCCTTCTCACTAACTATAGTGTATAATGGCCTTGAATTTAAGCATGCTTCTATTTGACATAAAAGAGTTGACATTTCTTCGTAAGTCAAAATAGTGTCTCCGATTATACGCTTTAAATGGTATTTCATTGACTTAACTCCAGCTTCCCAAATACCTCCGAAGTGAGGTCCTGCCGGGGGAATAAAATGCCAATCAATCCTGTCCTTTTCAAGCTGCGCTGCAATCGTTATATTTTCTTGTATTGCATTAAATAACTCTTGATCTAATTTTCTTGCAGCTCCTACAAAATTTGTTCCGTTGTCTGAATAGATATTGGAACATTTTCCCCGTCTAGCAATAAATCTTCTGAGTGCTGCTAAAAATGCGTCTGAAGTTAGATCGCTTACCATTTCTAAGTGTATGGCTTTGGTGGCCATGCAAACGAATACAGCAACGTATCCTTTAAATGTTTTTTGGCCACGATTTTTTGAACATTTAACATAATAAGGACCTGCGTAATCTATTCCAGTATTAAGAAACGGGAATGTCATCGTCACTCTATATTTTGGCAAGTTACCCATTATTTGCTGAGCTGTATTTTGTTTATACCTTGCACACGTTACACATTCTCTTAAATACTTTTTCAACGAATTTTTCAACCCGAAAATCCAATACTTTCTTTGGATATAGTTTCGCATTAGGTTTATCCCTCCATGCAATGTTTCCTTATGAGCATTTTTTATTAATAAGCTTGTTAGGTGGCATTTTTCTAAAATGATTGGATGTTTAACATTAAATTCTGCATTGGAATTTTGCAATCTTCCTCCAACTCTTAGAACCCCATCCTTGTCCAAAAATGGATTCAATGACAATATTTTATTATTTGTCTTGATTTCCTTTTTGATTTTAAGGCACTTTATCTCTTGCCTAAACTGGTATTCTTGTTGTTTCTTAATAACAACTGTTTCCGCTATTCTTATCTCCTTTACTGAAATAATTGATGAATAGGCTTTATTTCTTGTTTTCATCTGCACGAATCTATTTATGTATGCTATTATACGTATAAGTTTTTCTATACTGGAATACCTTTCTATTAATTCGTAAATAGGATCATCTATTTTGTCATTTAATACCGTATTTATTAAGACAGGTTCTTCTACAGACTGCTGCCGAGGCCAAAGTTCTTTTGGGTCTGCTAGCCATTTCGGACCTTTCCACCAAAAATCACAGTTGATCAACTGGTTAGAATCCACTCCCCTGGATGCTAAATCTGCTGGATTATCCTCTGACTTAACATGATTCCATTCAGTATTTTTTAATTTCCGAATGTCATCCGTTCTTCTTTTTATAAATTTGATCTTACTTTGACCACTGTTAATCCATGCTAAGGTAATCGTGGAATCACTCCAAGCATAGATCTCCATTATATTGTCAATTGATCCTTTTAGTCTTTGGATTAATTCACTAAGCAGGTGAGCTGCACACAGCTCGAGTTTGGGAATTGTCTTCCTATTTTTTATAGGGTTGACTCTACTTTTGCTAGCTATTATATTAACATGAGGTCCTACTTTAGCATAGACTACTGCAGCATATGCTTTTTCGGAGGCGTCCGCAAATCCGTGAATCTGAATGACTGAAGAACTGTTTGAATTAATCCACCTTGGGATTCGAATATTCTCTAACAATAATAAATTTTCTTTATATTTTTCCCAATAATTTTTATCTTCTATGGATAATTCCTGATCCCATTCACTTTTATTTATCCAAAGTTTTTGAATAAAAAGTTTTCCTGAAACCGTGACTGGTGCCAACCATCCTAACGGATCAAATATTTTTGCTAGCGTTGATAACACAACGCGCTTATTTATATTTTTTGATTCATCATTACAATTTACGCTGAACTTAAATAAATCCTTTTGAGGTTCCCATTTTAGTCCTAAAGTTTTAACACATTCATTTTCGATAATATTGAGAACCTTATTGTCCCCTGTGTCCTCCACAGTGGTTAATATTTTGGAATTGTTGGAAATCCATTTCCTTAAGTTGAATCCAACTTTCTGCAATTCATGGGGAATTAATGTTATTAATTTATTAGCTTCTTCTACCGAATCAGCTCCAGTCATTAGGTCATCCATATAGAAATCATTCCTAATTATTGCACTAATAACTTGGTTTTTACATTTATCTGCAATATCTACCAGAACCCTGGTAGCCAAATATGGTGCAGATGCAGTTCCGTAAGTGACTGTGGTTAATTTATATGTTTTAATTTTTTCTTTTGGAGAATTTCTCCATAAAATATATTGATATTTTTGATCATTATTATCTATTTTAATTTGTCGGTACATCTTTTCAATGTCTGCCGAAACAACAAATTCCCATTTTCTCCATTTAATAATAATGTCAAAAATATCTTTTTGAACTCGTGGCCCAACCCACATTATGTCGTTCAAACTTTTGTTATTCGTAGTTTTTGCTGAAGCATCAAAAACTACTCTCAATTTGGTCGTAAGGCTTGAATCTCTAATCACTGCCTGGTGCGGTAAAAAATATTTGCCTTCATCACTCACTTCAATCATGTGTCCTAAATCCATGTATTCATTCATGAATTTAGTGTAGTCAACCTTAAGTTTTTCATTTTTTAGTTTTTTCTCCAGATTCATGTAACGAGCTATCGCTTGTTTCTTTGAATCTCCTAAGGTGACATCCTCCTTGAATGGAATTGACACAATGTATCGCCCATCTGAATCTTTTTTTGTCGTTTTGATAAATTTATTTTCACAGATTTCAGACTCGATATCATCTTTTTCTTCTTCTTCCACTTCCCAGTAGCGATCTAACTCTTTTATTTCTATTGTTGTGGCTACAATGGTTTCTTTTCCTTTGGATTTTTTACATCCAGAAACTATCCACCCGAAATCAGTTTTTTGCCCAAGGAGACCGTCTATTTTTATAACTCCATTTTGCAGAATGTGAGTATATACGTCTGCTCCAATGATTAAATCAATGCGACCCGGTTTATTAAAATCGGGGTCGGCTAATTTAAAGTTCTTCCATTTTTTCTGATCAACATTAATCGTGTTGACTGGAAGTGCCTTCATAAGTTTTGGGAGAATAATTGCTTCAATTTCTAAATTTTTCGGAGAATTTCTTATCGAAATAACCGCTTTGTGCTTGGAGATGCACGTTCCTGTGGAAGATACTCCACTTATTTCAGTATGAGACCGAAATTTTTTCAATTTTAGAATCTGTGCAGACTCTTCTGAAATAATTGTGCTTTGAGAGCCACTATCAATCAATGCTCTTAATTGTTCAAAGCCTCCATACCTCGACTTTACTTGAATCAAGGCCGTGGCCAACAAGGCTTGACCTGTTGTTCTACACGTATTCACTTTTTCTGGATTATGACCTGCAAAGTGAAGTAACGTGTGGTGAGGTTTACGACAAGTCGAACAAAGCTGCTCGCTTATACATTTTTTACCAAACGGATGCCTCAGACATCTTAGGCAAATCCCATTTTTTCTTACCCAGTCAGACCGTTCTGCTGGATTCATTATTTTAAATTTATGGCATTGAATTAAATAATGCCCTGGTAGTTTGCAATATGCACAATTGTCACTATAATTTTTATTCTTGTTATTATTAATCATTTTCTTTACAGGTTTTACTTCCTGTGAGAATGATGATATAGAATTGAGCCTTTGCTCTAAAAAGTCCATGACATCAGAAAGTGCCTGTATTTCTTTTGTCTTTTTAACATGGCTTTCATATAAATTGAGTGATTCTTTATTGAATTTCCGAAGAATTATGTGAGCGAAAATTGCATCCACATCTTCTGGTAATTGTGCCTTTAATTTTATAATATAAATTGACTCGTTAATCGTGTCAATAAATGTCTTTATTTGCTTATTGGATTCTAAATTTAAATTTGGCATATCCATAAGCCTATTCATATGATCTGAGAATATGTTTCTTTTATTCTCATATCGCTTGGTCAAAAACTCCCAAGTGGCTTCATAATTTTCTCCAGAGCCGAGCAGTAAATGAGTAACCACATTTCTGGCTTCTCCTTTTAATGCTGACTTTAGATAATTAAATTTGAGAGAAGGACTGAGATCCTCTCTCACATGTATGAGCTCTGTAAAGAGTTCATTAAAAAGATCCCATTCTTTGGAATCACCAAAGAAAGTGGGAATCTGTATTTTAGGCAGGGTTGGTAACTCCTCCGCCTTAACAACCGTCGACATTTCAGCTTTATTTATTGTGCCACTGAGTCGACTATTAATGGCTGTAAGAATATTTTGTTTGTCAAATTCAAGTTCGCTAATTTCTTCTTCGAATAGCGAACTCTCAAAATGACTATTCACCTGTTCAATCAGGTTATCTATTTTATGCCATAAAAATTCAATTTTATTTTTCCTTATTTTAAGGAAATCTGGACTACTGTCTATTAGTTTAGACGTATCTTCTAGATATACTCGAAATTGGCCAACATTATTACGAAATGCCTGCTCTACTTTTAAAGCGTTGTTTTGTGCTATACCCTCTTTTTCAGGGTGACCACGCATTTCAAGGTTTAATGTAGGGGGAGGGTTTGATTTAGGGACAGTGTTTGATTTAGGGAAAGTGTTTTCTACCGACTCGCCCTTAATTTTTTCATTTTTATTTTTAATTTTTTCTAACACCATCATTATTAAATCATACTGCTTCGCGTTAAAATATTCATGATCGACAACGCCGATCTTTAACAAATTGCTATGATTAGCAATGAAACATTTTTGAAGCTCATTTAATTTTAGAATTTCTACATCTGTTAATGTTGGTTTTACTTCCAACTTTCTAATTTCCAAAATAATTTCGGACTGCTTCTTAAGGAATTGAATAGTCTTTTCTGACATCATTTTGAAAATTTTTTGTAATTTCTTAATATATATAGTACGTGTATATGTATTTTATATGTATTTATATATATATGTGTGTTTGGATAAACAGAAAATTCTTGTTTTGACTTAGCTGATGTCGTTGTTGTTGCTGCTGCTGTTGCTGCTGTTGTTGCTGCTGTTGCTACTGCTGTTGCTGCTTCTGCTGCTGCTGTTGTTGCTGCTTCTGCTGCTGGTAGAGGCTCCTTTGAATTTGACTTCCTTCTCTTCTTTAAGGCTCCGTCGATGTTTAAAGATGATTTTTTTTTTTTTTTTGGCACGTTTTATTATTTTTGTAGTCCAGTCAGATTTTTTGTTTTTTAGCCATTTATTTCGGCATTTATGCTCTTTTGGCATATACACTGCGCTCTATTTATGAGCTGATTTAATGCTATTAGAGCATTTATAAGGCACTGTTTTCAGGCACTTTTTATTTAATTTATGCTCTTATGGCATATACACTGCACTCTATTTATGAGCTGATTTAATGCTATTAGAGCATTTATAAGGCACTTTTGTTATGCACTTTTTAATTTCACAATTGCTGATGTATGGCCTCAAGCACGCCTTACCACAATTTATAATGGTACACAAAGCAACCTTTAGCTATAGACTATAAGGTGCTTGTTTTAAAACATAAAAGATTCTTTTGTATCTTTTGCTTTTTATATTTATACTCTGTTCCTTACCTTTGGTAGGGGGAAACAAGAGTCACTTATTTTTGCTACCTTTAGCTGTAAGATGCTTAAAGGAGCTGGCCTTTCTCTGAGTTCCTTACCTTTGGTAGGGGGAAACTGCAGAGTCGATTAAAGGCTCGATTGACCAAATGTAAAATCCCAAATAAGAAGACTTTACTCGTTGAGTTTTTGTAAGAAACTGATTTTATTTGGAAATATCTTCGGTTTAAATAGGTGACATGAGAATCGCATCTTAAAGTAAATGGCCTACGCAGAGGCCTAAGTAAATAGTCCCCGCCTTATCGAGGTCCCACGCTCGGGCACATCTGCCTATCTTGAGCGGCGAGGACCTTATCTGTGGTCTCCCACTAAGGGACTATTTTAGGAGGCGGGGAACGATCTCAAGTGACTGACTCATGTAGTGTGCACTTAAATTACATGTTTTTGAGCAATGCACCCATGTCGCCTTAGATAACAAAATCCTAAATATAATTTATCGCTCTCGATTCATTTACATAAGATATGAACGGAGCCCAAAATTGTAAGTCTTTAAATATATTCGTGTTCATGTGTGAACATAGTTATGTTATTTATTTAAGTTAATAGAACAGATGAAGGCCGCGAATCCAAGCTCTGCTGGTATATATATGTAGAAGATTTATACTTAAGCCACTTAGTTTGGAAACCTATATGATACCTTGGCATTGGAATGAAAATAATCCCTTCGTTGGCTTACCCAAGTGCAGCGCGATGGCTTTTGTAATCATTTGGATTTTGTGATGATTACATATCCATTACTGCACTTACTGCATCTCATTTCACTTGCGGGGCGGAGCAGCAGCCCCGGGGTATATTAATAATCAACTTGAAGTCTAAGTATGCCAATCCCAAGGGGTCTGAACAGTCAGCGACTGTTTGCCCAGATGAATGAGTATCTGATGTCGCGAATGGCAGAGCCACATCCTTGGAGGAGGGTGGAGGAAGAGCTTGAGCTTGAGGGCGGCGCAGGATCGATTTATCGCAACTGGGCCAAGTGGCGAGTCAATCAGTCAGTTGGGCGGTTAGTCAGTCGCTGAAGTGGAAAGGTCGACGTCTAATGAATCTCGACGGAGGCCACGCAATCCGCATTAGACACGGCTAAGCACTTAGCCAACACCCTTGAACTGACACAATGACAGAGGTCCAAGATCCTTGTTCCCATTTCGAGGTCGTGTCCAGATTTGGTCCACAATTGGGACCACAACACCAGATACCGGCAAGCAGCAACAGTTGCACCACCGCTCTAATGAGCCAAAACAAATTGAATGGCTCTGTGTCAACAGTGCATCAAATGTATCTGCTGGATACACAAACGCTATATATGTCCCGCTCCTGATGCCAGCAACCCCAAGCGATTGGTCCTTTGTCTCCAGTAGTTCGGTCCTTCAGTCCTCCACTCCTCCAGTCCTCCAGCTTCAGTTGCTCGAATTCTGTTTGCTTTCGATTCCTAGTTCCATTACAGTTTCCGCCTGGCAAATATGTTTGTTGCTTTATTTGATTTGCTTGTCCTCCCACTTGGCAAGGACCTCTCCGTTCGACATTTATTGATGCACTCAGGCTGGGTTTTGGGTTCGGATTACTTTGGGGCTGGTTGGCTGGCTGGCCCGCTACAAGCATCGATTTTATTTTATTGCTCTCGTTCAGCTCGTTGAACAGTCACATATATGATATTTACATAAGTCCCTGTGTGCACTTTCACCCAATTAGTTTAGAATTCAGTTGTAGGTTCGTGCAAAGAGCCACGCACAGGCGTCTTTTCATGTATGCTGGCCCATTGACTAAGACTAAACTGGCCAACTTGTTGCGCCTGCTGACTGGCACTTTGCATTCCCGCTCGATAAACAAAACGCACAACAATCGGGGCCATTTCGCAGACAATAAAACGCGCCAACTCAGCAGACAGCCCAACCATCCAGCCATCCAACCATCCAATCATCCATCCAGCATTCAACCCCATTAACCCGCCAACTCTACTCCCCTCTCCAAAGCTGAGCACAAAGCCCACTGGGAAACCACCACCGAAAATATTCTAAAATTATTATGAATATTTCATGTTTCCGTGACGAAGCGTCGCAGCCAAGCCAACGCCCCCGCATTTTTGTCACTGACACACCGCAGACGGATGGGTACCCCGGACTACTCAATTAAATTTGTATTAAAGTGCCGTGGTCGGGGGCATTAATCACGACAACAACAATAATAATTAGTACGGCTTTGGTATTTTAGGAGCGAAGAGCGGCTTGATGAATAAGCACAGATGGGGGTTCCTTAAGGAGCTGCTAAATATCTAGTTAGCAGAAAATTATATTACAGGGAGATAGTTCTGCCCACTTCTAAATTAAACGTGTATATTATATTTTGAAAAATTTTAATTTTTAACGAAATTAAATGAAAGTACTGCGAAAAGATCGTAGACAATGCAAACCGCGCAAGGTGTGAGGATAAAAAGCATTGCCTACTTCTGAGCGCACCGAGGGTGAAGTGACAGCAACAGGCGCAACTACTTGAGTTCTGAAAACATGTATAGGCGGGTAATGGAATGGGATGTGTCTGTTAGGTTGGATGCCAAATGAATCCGCCAACTTTCTGGTGCTTAATAGAGTTAAAGGCAGTTGACACATCAGCCAGGGGCGAACAGCCAGTCGACAGCCAAAACAGTTGTTCGTGTTGCGGCTGCGCTGTCAACGTTGATTAACACAATGAAGTATGATCCGGGTAGTGGATGGCGGAGAGCGGAGTTAAAGAATGGGTTGCCCGCTCGACAATGAAGGACAAAACTAAAACTTCATTTTGCTACTTTGCATGCAGCAAATTTTAATGAAATCTGCATAAATCAGCACTAAGCGAGAAGGCAAACGCCAAGGTGGAGGAGGAAACAGCGAGGTTTTTGTACTGCAGATGCAAATGAGCAACAGCCAGGGGGTGGGGCTTGTTGTGGGCGATGGGTGGTGGTATGCGGCAGGCGAAGGCAACAGCATCATCCTCATTGTCATGGCAACGGGCGTTAATCAGCGCGGCGTCGCTTTTATGCTTCTCAAAAAATTCTAATTTAATTACTTATGCTCGATGCATCCATTGTGACACATGCCCCCCAACCAAACCACCCACTTCACTCCACCGCGCCACACACTTCAGCGGGGAGGTAAAACGAGCGTGAACATAAAAAAAAGTGAGCAGCATGAAAAGCAAGGCACAAGGCACTCAAAAAAATATAGGTTCACGTTACAAGGTTATTTCTTAGAAACTTAAAAAACGTGTTTGAAGAAAATAACGGAAGCTATGAGATAAGCAATCAGATTATTGTTTATAATTTGGAAATCTAACGTCTTAATTTGTATATTAAGTGGGCAATGTTTGGTTAATTCTAAGTGGAAATGAACTTCTAATCTAAATTTTAAGGATATATCCCTTGTAATTTTTCCGTGTGCTGGAAAATCTAGTGATGCAGCAGGATTGGCAGCCCTTCAACGAAGCCTGCCAGTAGCAGTTGGGATAATTAACGCTGATTGGCCTGCCCGAAAAGCTTAGCAGGAAGTCAGTTTTATGGCTGTCACTTGCCGTTCGTCAACCAACAAGAGGATGCGGAGCTGCGTTTGTGGGGCTTCGGTTTCCAACAGCAGAACCTGCCCCACTGCCAATCAGTTGCATTTATCAATTATCGCTTGGCGACGTCATGGCACACACATACGTACATACATACGTACATACATACATACATGAAAATCATTAGACATAATAAACGCGCGCAATTTGTTGGCTCAAATGCATGCTATTGCGATAGCAGCGGTGCGCCACATAATACAGCAATCATCATCGTGCTAACACCAGTCCGCCCCACACCACATTCCAACCCACCGTCGACCTTCAGCCACCCACCCACCATTCAGCACCACCCTATCCATACCAAGCACGCATTTCAGAAGGTGCATGGACAAACGGGTGGTATGGGTAATGTGTCTGAAAGCGTAAAAGCGTGCAATCGCTACGGCGTTCCGGGCTTCCACCTCCACCTTCATATCCCCTCTCCTGGCATAATGTTGCTCTTTGTCAGAAGGACAGGAAGGACGAAGGACTAAAGATGAGAGATGGGGAAATGGAAATGGAGGCGATGGCATCGTTGTACATTGAACTAATAAAGCCCGGCACGTGGCATCAACAATGAAACGCATTAAAGTCGATTACAATATGAATGCCCGTGGTTTGGGCCATGGATTCGCCTTGGTTGTTTCTTCTGCATCGGTACCAATCCGCCCGCCAACCAACCAACCAACCAAGCAACACACACATCATCAAACGATTTCTCAAGCGCGAAACCGCGCCGAGTATTTCACATTTTTCGAATGGGGAAATCCAGTGCGTAAACATCCTCAGGTTTTTCTTTGCCGCTTTCGTTTTGGGAGCGTGATTTGGGATTCGAAATGGAGACTGCGCACTGGGAATACGAGGGGAGATGGGAATCCGCTTTTCGGGAATCGCTTATCCTTATGCCTCGCACGATGCGCTCTGTTATTCTTGGGCATGCGAAAATATTTTTCCAAAGATTGGATATGCAAAAATGGGTTAACATAAGGATATGATACGTGTTTTGGATGCACTTCGAAACAAAAAATACATTCAACGGGATGCTCCAGCCTTTTGCCCAGTTAAATCATGAATATGAAATATGGCATTCAGCAGATGTAATGTCAATGCCAAGTGGAAAGCCACTTTACCTTTGCCTTGGAATACAGGTGGTGCGAAGTGGTTAGGAATAGACATATGCCTAGGGATCTGGGTATTATGATGGGGCGGCGGGATTAGTTTGGGGCTGCATTGTTTGTGATAATGAAATATGCAATGTCCTAAGCGGACAACTGACGTCAAATTGTGTGTGCGTGTCTTGGCTGCAACGCAGGATTAGGCCGAAAAGTAGCGGCAAAAGTGGGTGGTGCAGATTTTTAGTGGGCGGGGACCTGGCTAATACCAGCTTAGTGCGTTCAAGTGGCGGCGCAAGGAGACGACTGGCAAGGTAAATAGTTGAGTTGAGCGGCTTAACCTTGTGGCGACTCAAAGTAAATAGTAGCGCACCACAGGCTGAAACTTCGCTATCTCTTTTCAACGCCCCCAATTTCTTTGCCCGCCCTGCGGCTTTCTTTGTTCGCTGTTTACTGTTGTTGTGACTGTTTTTTTATTTATTTATTTTTTTTTGGGTTGGGGGAGGGGTGTTGGCGTCCTGCTGCCCCACACACATGTGACCGCAAATCTAACGTGAAGAAATAAATGAGTTTTTCACATTAGGAGGCAACGAAGCGACACCACCAACGGCAACTTGCTGGGCCACAAAGGCGCCGGATGGCAAAAGGAATACTCGACAACGAGCACAAATGGCAGCCGAGATGAAAAATGTTTTTTAATTTTTGAAAGTGGTTTCATTGTCAGCCGTGCGTAACGTAAAGTCTGCAAGGATACGGCGGCAGGGCATACATTTGCCCAAAACATTCGCTCACGTTCTGAGGAAATGGCCTGCTGCGCTCGAGTAGCCAGCACATCTCCATCACCATCTCCATCTCTCCATTTCCATCTTGGACACAGGTCCACTCCGACCATCAATGGCTAGCCCCAAAAATGTGAGTGCCAGTGTGTGAAAACTATTGTATGGAGTGCATTATTGACACTGCGCGATACTCACATGCCCGTGTACTCCTCCGGATAGGGAATGATGTAGCCATCGGGACTGGGCCTTGGCGTCTTGCCCACCCAGAAGAAGGCGTCCGGTCCGGTGCCGTCGTAGGCAAAGGATTTGACGAACAGCGTCGACTCGTCCACCGCGTAGATTTGACCCTGCGGAAAAGGATTATATGGTTTATAAATATAGTACTATACTTTCTTCTTAAAACGTAAAATAATAGCATTACTTATTACGCAAAATTTCGCAAAGCTTATGTTGCCCAAGAAGGCAGTATTTATATGAAGTATAAAACTCACCTTAATGCCATGGGCAAAGTTGGTAAAATCTCCAATATAGCGACCGTAGTAGGGTTCCGGTGGAGCTCGTCCGGCTGCTGTGGATGAAAGGAACGGGTTGTGAGATCGTTAGTTGCAGCAGATTTAATTGAAAACGAGCGTCCAAAAAATAAGTTTTCCATCTCATTCACAAACACAGAGGCGACGGACGAACGAGATTTCAATGCGATGCATTTGCAGGTGCTTTTGCTGCAATCTCTGTTAGGGATTCATAATCCGGAGGCTCAAGAAAATCGCTGGACACGGACAAAGAGCGAAGCCCGCTTTGCAAATTAATCCTCAGACGAAAGAACTTTGCCATACAAAAAAAGTTTCTGCCGTGACGATGTGCCTCCAACCATCCAATGGGCTCTGCCAGTGGATGATGGCTACGAACGATGAAGATGACTATGATGAACTGGCTCTGTTTGCCAAAACTCTTGACAAGTCCCCGGGGGAGTTGTTGGCATGCCTTTCCCTTTGGGATTGCGCCATGAAATTGATTGAAAACCATGAAATATATTGAAATTCAATGCTAAGCTCGACTTGGCTGCCAGAGAACTTGCCACTAAACAATGCAAATGTATGCCAAATGTTTTAAAAGTACAGAAACAGGCAGACAGCCTCCAATTGATAGGTGTCAGATCAGAGGTGGGTTACTGGGGGGTATGAAATTATAGTTTGATATTAAATCGCAATGCCGTAAGCTGCTTCAATCCACAATCGTTGCCAGGGAATTCCCCAGAATGTCTCAATTGGAAGTTGGTAGATGGTAGATGGTAAATGGTGGCTGGTAGCCACGACGACAGAAACAACAAAAGCGTAATATGAATTAAATCAACTAATGCGTGCATTAATCTCTGAAGTCCTGGCCCACCGAGCACGTGGCCCCAATGGCATATATATATATACGTGCTCGAGGATATTTATACAAAGTGATGACGAGCACGTTGACAACCCCCGACCCTCAATAAATAAAGAGAAAAGCCCTAGGAAAAACCGCCTGAAGCTGCCCGGCACACGACCACCGATGGTTGTTGTTAATAATGTTTGGTTGCTGCCTGGCTCGGGTTCATAAGGATTTTCGTGGAAATCGGGGGAGAGGGTGGAACAAATAATACTCAATGGCCATGTCTATCTTTCTGGCTGGCTGAGTGGATGTGTCTGTGGCGTTCGTCTCCTGATATTTCGTCACTGGGAGGCGATAAGATTTCCAGCAGCCGATAAAAAAAAAAGGAAACGGAGCACAGACACAGTTGCCAAGCAGATGGCTTTATTTTTGACTTGTTGCCAGGTTCTCCCGGCAAAATTGATTGGCAACGCACAGCAAAATCGGCAGACATTGCGTGACTGAGTGTCCAGGCTAGTCACTTTGTCAATTGAATTCGCCGAATGTCGAAAGAGTCGTCGTACCATCCCAAGGACATCGAAGACAATAAACGCTTTTAATCCACTAATGCCCAGCTAGCAGAGGAAAGGATCGCAGACACATAAGCCCTATAAATTAACGGGTTGCCAAGGATACTTAGCAGGACATCCCCTTTGCCTCGAGCTTCTGCCCAAAATCCGAATCTGCATATAACCATCAAATCAGAAAGGGTTGAGCCCGGCCGTCTCGCCCCTTGGTTATATCCCTACCTAATCCCAACTCCAATCCGCTCGACAAGTGCCCTTGGGGGTGGGTTTCCAGTCCGTGTAACCACAGGCAACCAGTGCATTGCATTCTGTATCTGATTTACGAGGTAGTCTCGCTAGCTTTGGCGAATAACTGAGATGGATGGACAAATGATTGACTGACTTTCAGGTTGTGGTAAATATTTGCACGAAACCGTGCTGACTGAATTCATAAGGGAAAAAAGAGAGGATTATGGGGCGTTACATCTTGCATATTATAATTGGAAAAGATCTTGTGTATCAACTTTTGTAAGTGCCAGCTTACATGCAATATAATATTAAATTGGAATTGGTATTTATTTTAAATGTCGGGACGGCGCGAACGCCATTCCCGGCTACCAAAAATTACACGCACGAGTTATTCACATTAGGAATAATCGCAGAGGTCAACTCAGCCGAGGTGCAATGGCCAAGCCTCACTCCGGAGGAACCGCCTTCGTGATCACGGTTAACCTCTACGCCAGGTAAGTATGCTTTCTGCTGCTCAACTATGGGATCTCCATAGGGAAGTAGCCAGAACCAGTTGGGAATTATAGGCACTGTATGTGAGTGCAAGGAGTGCAATGTAGGCACTGCTAGGGGTTGAAAAATTCATATAGCCGCAGGTAGGCATTTTTCCAACACAGACTCGCCTTATTTTCCGCAATTAACTGGATGCGGAAATAATGTTATTAGAACTGCCGTTTGAATCATCATCATATTTATTCCCTTTATTTACTTAGCGACATCAAAGGAACAAACGATAATTAAATTCGCACTAATCTGCCCGTAATTTATTTTATCACATGCCCATCTTCGACTTTGACGTCGTCATCAACATCATCATCCTCGTCGTTCGGGGGTTTCATTCGGTTTGGGTTCATTGGTTTGGGCTGAGATCCTGTAACGCACGCACGCACGACCAGGACACACGAAATTCCAAATCAAATTTTCATTTACTTCCGCAATAGACTCTTCCCGGGCGAAAAAGTTAAGGGGACGTTGGGCGGAAAGCAGGTCGTCCTCCCCCAGCGAAGGGACTCATTGGTTGGTGGCCCAACCTCATTAAAGCTCGGAAATATTCCTCCCCAGGAATGTTGTGTCCTGGTCTTCTGACAGGGGATGCTGCTGTTGGTACATCTGTATTTGTCTTTCCCACTGCGAGGGTGTGTGTGTGTGTGCTCCCCTGCTCGGTGTGTTTGTGTCCTGGTCTGTGTGTGTGTGTATGTGTGTGGATGGTAAATCGAATAAAATTTAGCTGACTCAATAAAAATCAAAAAGCGTTAATGCTAACGATATGACTTTAACCTGAAACCGAGTAAATTGTTGCTTGTGTCAAAGCCAAGAGAATTGGAAAGGGACGAGACCCCCGCCCGACCCTTCGATTTCACGTTTCTCTCGTCCTTCGCAGCGTGAATTTGGGCGGAAAGTCGGCAGGATATGGCAACTGGAAGCAATATTGCAACGTAATCTGACAGCGACAATTTTTTGTGCCGAACTCGGACCGACGACGACTGACTCCTTTCTTGGCATCGGAAACTTGGCAGGCAAGCGAGAGCGTTTAATAAATGATGATAAATAAATAAGGAAGCGCGAAAAAGGAGGCTGGACGGCTACGTTTGGCCAAGGAGAAGCACAAAAAAACCAAGACAGTTAGTTAATGGATGAATGGAATGGGAATGTTCAGGGATTTCCAAAAGGCCTCATTTTCTCTTGCCATCCAATGATCGATGATTGGGAAAAGCGCAAGCTAGCTCTGTTAGTGGTAAAGACATTTGTTTAAATTAACTTCCGCACTAACTTGTTCATCAATCTAATTATTAACTAAAGTTGAGTCGTTTTCTTTTCAATATTTATTTTAAATGTCGGGACGGCGCGAACGCCATTCCCGGCTACCAAAAATTACGCGCACGAGTTATTCACATTAGGAATAATCGCAGAGGTCAACTCAGCCGAGGTGCAATGGCCAAGCCTCACTCCGGAGGAACCGCCTTCGTGATCACGGTTAACCTCTACGCCAGGTAAGTATGCTTTTCTCCGCCCAATTCTGGGATCTCCTTGAGAGATCTGCCAGAACTGTTTGGGAATTTTAGGAGAAGTGTCGGCAATAGTGCACCAAAAAGGTATGCAACAACTTCGGAATTCTAGGATATCGGTCATGACCGGACTTCCTTGTCCGTAATTTGTAATTTAAGTACTTTAAGTCCGGAGTCCTGTGGTGCGCTATCTGCGCCCGGGTGACGCCAACACTCCTGGGAGATTTGTGTGCTTCCTGCTGCGTGAGCGCCGCCCACCGTCTTAGAAGGGGGCGTGTCCGCTCAGCTGGAAATCAGCGCAACTCGCATTTATATTTATTTCAATTTTATGACTTCATGTTAGCCGAAACCTAGCCACAAACGAAATGAAACTCAAATATGTACACAAAGTTTCAATGTGGCTGGCTGCCTGGGAAGCAATGTGTAAATCCGGCGCGGAGATTAGAACATTTTGCGCGGCAGCATCGCAGTGGGTGGGTTGGGCGTTTGAGGCGGAGGGGCGAAGGGGCGTGGCAGCTTTACACCCGCAAGGACATCGTCGCATCTCGCTCTGTCTGCTCAATTCGGCTATGGTGGTGATTTCACATGGGAATCGCATACAGATCCCCCAAAGCTGTAAACTCCACTTCGAGCATTTTGTACCCACTTAATACCTTAGTCCTTCGCCGGCAACAACAACAACAACAACAACAACAGCTGCAGCAACAGGAGGCAGGATGGGCATCGCTTCTTCAGCGGCACGCTTGAGCTAATTTAATCGCCGCAAATTGCTCGACAATCTGCCTGGCATTAGAACTGCTCCACACACGTGAATTGCGAGCACCCCCGGCGTATACGGGATATGCGATATGAATTGGTATGATGTTGGGACCGGGGATGCGGAATTATGGCGGGGATTTGATATGGCTGCTGGTGTGAAGTAGATTACATTGGCATGGCAGCAGGACCCAAACAAAAAAAAAAACACTCAGTGCTCCTCTGCGGACTGCAAACAAGCGATAAGCTTGTCAAAAACTGCACTTTTCCAGTTTCGCACAAAACGAAATTTAATAAACATAAATTGGTCAGTAATTCAACATGTTTTTCGAGCAATGAGAGGGTTTATTTAATTTCATATTAACTACACGATCTTCCAGGAACATCCTATCAAAGGGCAAATGAAGCCAGCCCTTAATTAAAGTTAAGCCCTACAATTTATGAACGTACTTTGCTTAATTTTAATCCCAAATCCTAATTCCGCACAGCCAAGCCATGTTCATGTTTCCCTGAAAGTGCAAAGGGAAAGGAAGTGTAGTGATGTAAGCACAGCATTGCACAACCAAATCAGTTTGATATTTTCGCTGTTATGCCTGTGGTCTGTCGATGTTTGCGGTTGTCCCATTGCACCACTGCACCACCCACCGTGGACAATTGAAATTCAATGAACCGCACCACCGCTGCTCCAACTGCCAACTTCAATGGGCCAGCGGAAAGTTACCAAAATGGCTGAACAAAAGTGCAGGCCAACGACGTTTAATTGGCCGCTCCGTTTCCCATGTGGGTATATAAAGAAATTGGAGCGAATCACCTATGGAATCTGACTATGTGGGTGGATTGCTCAACTTCATTCATAGTCAAATTCGCATAGTGTCTAGCAATTCAAAAACATTTGACACTGATAATCATTTGGAACCGGATCTTGTCCATAAACGAATGTTAGCGCAAAGCTGACATTAAGTGGAATATAACGATGGAGTTTTTAATTGCTTATTCCATCTGCCCAAGTCCCATGACGATTTCAATAAGTGTTTATTTTACTATTATGCTGGAAGCATTCTCCAATGAATAAATATTTAATAATACCCATTTCGCTTCCCAGAGCTTAACCATCATTATCAACCGGATGCATTTTAATCTCATCGCTTTCGAAACAGTGTATCTCATATATTCTAAGATATTGATCAACGGAAATCGATTGTTTAAGTTTTGATTCTCATTTGTATTTCACGAGTTAAAGTGTTTGTTTAAACCTTTGTTAAACAGTTTGTTTCACACATTTTTTGGTACCCTCCCATCTAAAATAAGCTTAGTTAACCAATTCAATTGACAAATATGTATGAATATATGGATTTGAAAAAAAAAAAAACAAAACGTGTCATTGTATTGTTTCATTTCTGCCTGTTAAACTATTAACCCAGCTTCCTGTACTGAAACAATCGATCGACTGTATTGTTAACGCATGCAGCAGCTTCTGTTGAAAAACTGGTTTTATTATTACATATTTATGAGTTTTGTCGCATGTATATATATTTACTGGTAACTCAATTCGAATGCGTAAGACGAGACACGCACTTTTAAGACCGCTCGATTGCAACGATTTCGACACACTTTCGTTTTTTAGCAGGCCTTTTTAATTTACATTGACGGCAAGTCAAGCGTTTCATTGGTTTTTTAACCGGCTGCAGTTCGCATGAATTTCATTTTTATATTCGTTTTTCGTTTTTTTTTTTTTTTTGTTTTTGAATTTTCTTTGAGCTGGAACTCGGTTACGTAAGTGCGAGACTGGGGCGACAAGATTGCCGCCGACTCACTTCTGTTTGTGTGTTAGTTTTGGGCCAAGACGGTTTCCACCTGGGAACTGTGCGGGCCAAGTACAAAGCTACTTGGTCTGTCAACCGGTTTCCACATTACACCATCACCATGCCCGGATTTTTTGGCAGTACCACTCGGCCGAGATATGAATGATTTACATAGTTCGTTTGCGGTTCATTGGCCCCTCTAATGCCTTATCGCGGTGTTTTGCATAATGCGAAGAATAATTTCGGGCCATAAATAAGCATTTCCCTGCTCGCCGACAGTTTGCTCTTAATTTATAAGTAAATGTTCAAATGAATCGAAAGGAAAATGAGCTCATTAGTCAGCTAGATATGAACAGAGAGCGCGAATTTAAATTGCTTCGTAGGGCAGTAATTGGCAGTTTCAACCCACAAATGAGTAACTTCAAAAACAGCACCCATTCAGCTTTTGGCCAAACTCTCGTTCCCACATTCAAATTGCTAGTACCTAGCACCTGAGTAGGTCTGTGATTTTTTGCGTGACCAATTCTGGTTCATTGAACCCCACTGACATTACGTCACTGGCCAGTTAAGCGCGGACCATCTAATTATGGCAATTAAGTAGTCATAGCCATAGTTTTAAAATATGCAAAACAATGGGTATGCTTTGATTTAGAGTCGCTCATTTGCATAATTTATTCGCACGATGCTAAATTGGGGGAAAAGACAACAAAACTAGTGTGAAGAGCTCGAAAAGAATGCCAATGAATTTTGTTGTTTATAACTTACTTAAAGGAATGCCGAGTTGGTAATAATGATCTTGACTGTGACGATTTTTGGCCTAAATTCTAAAAGCGTGCAATGTGTCATGTTGCAAGCAAACTAACGTGATAATTGATATAATTGGAGTCTTTATGCACTGAAAATCGTGTGGCATTTATCTTTTGGATATTTTTTCTTTGCAAGATAGCCTTAATTTTCTATGACATGAAAACTGAAAACGAACTGAAGGTAAACCTAAATACAACTGAGGTATTTGCTTAAAAAACTTAAACCATTAAAGCCGTCTTGCCAAGTACTTTGTATAATAAATCTTGCAAGACATTTTTTTCGATTTTAATTACAGCCTCGTGATGGGTGCTAATAGCTTGTACAGGCATTTGTTTTTCAGCTATAAGCCAAGTTTTTTATGGCATTACAAGAAAAACTTTACGTATGAAGATGATGCATCAACTTGCTACTTTCCCAGTTGAAAACTCATTAAAAGTACATCATGGCCCGGAGTTTAAGTCATCTGCGATACATGCGGCCTTTTATTGAGTTCGCACTCGCCAAGCCTCAATTGAGATTGAGCAACTCTCGAGGGTTTTGAGGTTTGGCGAAAAAAAGGGGCACTCGAATTAATTGAGGTTTCGTTAAAGTATTCACTCTTAACCACTCTTGCCTAAGGCCAAATTCGTCATACTTGTGATCCGGCTTTGGCACTTATTGAGCCATCTGGTGAATGTGCCGACAAGCCACAAGATAGCATTTATCTCAGCATTCTTAATGAATGCCAACAAAAAAAAAAAGCGAAAGTGTTTTGCACGCTGCCTCATCAATAAATTCAATTCGCATGGAAGCTATTCTACCGAAATGTTAAAAATGTTCAAATCCTGTGAATCTTTAAAGTTCAAAGAGAGGATTAAAGTTGGCCTACAGGTCGTATGAGCAATGTTTAATTAAAGTGTCACATAGTAAACAGAAAGGAAATTATTGTGAAGCGCTGTGCAGTCAATAAAGTATAACTTGAGTTGATTTGTAAAACACCCAGGATTACTGAACAAACTCCACTTTTTTTTATTAAATGAATTGGAATGATTTGGAATAAAAATAGACCAGCATTCCCTGCTATTATTATGCGTCTTCTTTCCGATTCTGCAGTATTAATTGGTGACCTTTCCGCTCCTAATATGTGACCCCTCGCTGTCCGTTGGCACCCACACAGAGACACTTCGAAGGACACCCACGGGACACACGAATGGAGGATGGGTGCCACTCACTTACCTTGACAGACGTGGCATTGCAGGAGCACTGCAACAGCAGCAACAATAGCGAGCTGCGACCATGTGATGATGATGGGTAATCCGTGGGCAATCGGCGTGCTCGTCCTTGTCGATGGTTTTATTGTTGCTACTGCTGCTGATGGGGCTTCCGCTTGTCCCTGACGACGCGTTTTCCACGAGGTGGTTTCCCTGACCAACCTGCTCGCTTTCCTCCACATTTTCGGCTGGGCGATTGAAACAAAAGGCGGAATCAAAGCAAAAGTAATTTCGTTGGCTCCCAAATTTTTCCACTCGTATCGAACTTTTGGATGCCTCGACGGTTACCAGAATCCTGCGCTTGCGTGCGTGGGTGAGAATGCCCGGGGTTTTGGTTTTTCGGGCACAGGTGCTTCCAGGCCGGGGGTGGGGCTTAGGTGGGAGTTCGGAATTCCGCGCTTCGACCTTGTTTCAGATTAGGTTTTCTTAATTTTGGTGGGTTTCCTTTAAGCCAGCCAAAGAGCTTGGCGGCAAAGTGTAGTAATCCGTAGTCCTTGGCGAAGTCCTTGTTTCGAGGTCTCAAAGTGCTCTATATACACACATTGCTTCGCTATATATATACATTTATCTGTATGTACTGTCGGTTGGTTATTAATTTTCTGTTTACTTTTTGTATGTTTTAACTTGTAACTTATAGTTGCATAACATTTGCTTTTTGCATTTGCAAACAATGCAATTTACGAATACCGCACTTATGAATTTCTTTTAGAAATTTCTCTAATTATTGCACAATTTTCACATTAACATTTATGGTAGTCGAGCTTATACGCGATTTACTTTGAGTAAATCTTGTGTTTGGTTTTATTTTAATTGATTGTGTTAAATAAACGGTAAAAAAGAAACGAAAAAGTTTTATTTTGGGCTATGCCCATTCTCGTTTTAACGGGTTTTCAGTTCGCGCACTATTTTTATTCGTTTCTACATGGATGCCAAAATTATATGAGTAATATAAGAGTTGATTTCGTAACCGGCTCAGGTGCAGTAGTCGCAGTCGGTTGCAATTTCAGTTTGGTGCATTCTCTTCTTGTTGTGCAGAATTTTTCAGCGCCAAAGTGGAGGAAAGTGATGCGGGAAAAAAGCGTTACGCGCGTCAGGGCGAATCAAGCTTCGGACTTAGTGTGACCGCAGCGGGAGTAAAGGAATTCGCTTTTGGTGTGGCTGCACTCGCGTCCCCGAAAGATACCATGCGGTGCTGAAAGAAATACCAAATTAAATCATTATGGGTTCAAAATATACCAAAAAGCAGAGGCTTTTTTTTTAAGGGGGATTCAATTAATAAGTATACTTTTAAATAAATTAATAAGATGTAAGACGATATTATCTTTGAAAAATGTATAAAATTTAAATAAAACTTTAAAAATCGTATCTTTTTGATCCAAATTTCGGAAAGTGTTGCAATTTCATTTTCGAATTGTATTGTCAAAACCTGCCGCTCAGGTAGCGCACTCAGCGACCGTTATATTCAAAATGTTTGTGCTGAGAGCAAAATTATTGAAAAAAAGTAAGAGCCTCGTCCATTTACTCATCTGTTGTCCTCACACTATCTTTAGTGCAACCGCAAAGGCCACAAAAACATGACAGTACGCACAGGAAAACAAGCATTGCAAATGACTTCACAACTGAAATGGAAAAAAAAAAATGCAAAATACGGACAGTCCGTATGCGGTTTCGTTGTGCCAAGTTAAAATATTTGCATTTGCGGTCTAGTCTTTTTGCATTTTCAACCACCAAATAATCCCTTCAGACTCTGTTTGTGGGCTCTATGTGTATATAATTTTTTTAGGCTGCAATAAGGCTCCGAGTTCATTCTTGCACTCGTTTTACTTTAAAGTTTTGGCCATAGTGTATACTGAGATAAGGAGTAATAAGTAGAGAAGGGTATAGCATTGGAAAAACGGATACTAGAGGGAGGTGAGGGCGCAGAGTAAAGGATTATGTGGGAAGTGGAGGGCGTTGCGCATCCGGCAAAACAGAAAGAGCAAAACTTTTACTACAAGCGCGTAAACACTGCAATTTCTGCACGAGGGGTAGTCTAAGAGCATTAAGGGGAGGCAATCCGGAAGTTGCGAATGGAATGGAAACAGGATTCTGCGCATATGCTGTCCTACGAATGCGTAAATTATGAATATATCATTCAAATTAAAATGTAAAGTTAGAATAAACAATAATAACAGCGAAATATGTGTGGAATTTATATGATATTCTGCGTCATGCACCACAATGCGCATTATATAATAATTGTTATTATAACACCTGCATAAGGCCTATTTTTCTATTTCGAAAGAATGATTATTCTTATGATGAAGAACGTTCAAAATATTACGCGCCAAGCTTGAATCCAAGTTCTCCACCCCGGTTTGAGGACGCACTAAAATGTATAATATTCCTGCGGGATATTTCTGGAACTTTCACAATCGATATTCGCTGCGTAGACATCGATGCTGCCGCCATCGAGTTATGTTCCATCCCTACGTGCAACGGTCACTCTTATTTCATCAAACGAAACGGACGTGTTTCTGCAGACTATTTACATTACAAAATTGTTTGTAACAGATAGTGAGCCGTGTATACATAACGAGGTGAAGCAGACGATGCACTAATGTAAAGGCGCAGTGCCAGAGCAACTTTTTGGCGTGTTCCCCGCGTGGAACTGCATTTTTTTTTGTTTCCTTCCTCAGTTTTGTGTGTGGAGTGCGAGCGAGAGAGCGTGCTAGCGAGCAGGAGCAGAACGGTAAGTACTGGCGGCCAGACAGAGACAGAGAGAGCGCAAAAAAAGAGCGAACGGCAAAAAGTCAAAACGGTAAAAAAACATAAACCAACGCCTCGCCTTTTCGGGGAAAAGTATTACCTGAAAATCTGAAAAAGGTTAAAAACCTACAAAAAGTCCCCTTGCCATTAGTGTCAAATTACGAATTGGCACTTGGCTGCCCATTTCTCATTCTCAATCCGGGGCTGAGGCTGCTCAGCTGGACAAGGAGAGGGAATAAATTCGTAGCAGGCGCTGCTTTGGTGTTCATATTCATCATATTGTAATTTTGATTCCTCGCAATTGCAAAATTTAAGCATACGTTTTAACTTCCTCTAACGCCTTTAATTACAGAACAAATTACCGTGAAATTTTAGCACTAGCCGTACGTTATTTTGTATATTTGTACGCATGTACGTGTACGTGCCCCTCGTCCGTCTGCACAAATGCAGATGTGCATGTGCATCACAGTGAATTGGAGTATTTTTATACATGGAATATCTGAGCTATTGTAGTATTCCGGATAGAGCCAACAACCACAAAGACGAGGAGTTTCCACGAGAAATAGGAAAAAGGAACGGAGGAGCAAATAAGCAGCAGCAGGAGGAGGCGTAGAGCTTGACCAGGTGTCAAGGGAAGCCGGATAGGCTTAAAGGCAGGTCTACCTTAGGAACTAAGAAATAGGATAAATCGAATACCCTTATAATCATCACATCTACCAATCGAAGCACAGGAAGCGGTAAGTTTCGAAATCTGACTTACAACTTACTCCCATTCTAGTATTTGCTTGCTTTTTCACGCAATTTACATTAATTGTTTGTTTATTAGTTTAATAACACACTACTACTACTATAACACACTGCCTCCAGTACGAATGCACTCCCAATAAGCGATCGCGATCCCATTTAGAGCAGCACCCACACACTCCAACTGGTTTTGTTTACAAACAAACATGAAACAAGTGAGCCTATCTGCCAGCCAGGTTTTCGTTTTCCTCGCCATGGAGTGAAAAGAGCCATGCACGTACTTCGTCTGCTGGAAAACTGGTTTTCTTCTGGCTTGAAGGTGCTTGGCCGCAAACTGCAGCGGAGTTGGTTTTTCTAGGCCAGCAGAGAGCTCCAAAGAGAACACCACAGTGAATATTGGCCAATGTTTGTCTTCATATTCTTATCAATCAGCATTGAACGCTTGCTTAGCAAAACAACAATGAAATTCCGTTTGGTAGTATTATAACTAAAAGAAATCATATCGTAAACAGTTTTAAGTGATCTAGTTCT
This sequence comes from Drosophila melanogaster, assembly GCF_000001215.4. Classification (NCBI taxonomy): domain Eukaryota; kingdom Metazoa; phylum Arthropoda; class Insecta; order Diptera; family Drosophilidae; genus Drosophila; species Drosophila melanogaster. The sequence goes on along the minus strand of NT_033777.3, from coordinate 23,817,688 downwards.
TGCGGTCTCCACTGTGCCGATGGAAGTGCTGACGGAATGCCAAACTGGTTGTAGCCATAAAGACGACAGCAGCCCATAGCTCACCTCCTACGCTCGCTGGCAGCTGCTTCTTTGTGGCTGCCTTTGTTTTGTTCCGCTTTAAGGCCAGTACTGACTAATAGCGCCACTTGTTACCGTGTGTCACCTATGTACAAGTATTTAGGCTGCGCAAGTGACTAGTCCATTGATAAAACCGGCGCGATAAGGTGTCGAGCCATCTTCGAAAGCATTTTGGATGTATACACGCCCCGCGAGTGACATCATACACCACATTCCAATTAAAGAGCTCAATTGATTGAAATATTAAAGAATAAAGAAAAGGGTAAAAGAGGGAGTGCATTTGTAAAATAGCCCTTAGTCATAAGATGTAAACACATAATTTGCATGATCATTTTTGGTTGCTTTTGCACACGTTTGATTTAACTCTCATTCGCATGTACTCACGGCTTTGACTGAAAACCTAATACGCCAAGCATTTTCCACATCGCCAACTCCATTTTCACTTTCATTTCCATCTTACTAACATTACGATTTGTACATCTGTTTTGCTCTGGCCGCGGTTTTCCTAACTCTCCGTGTGTGCCTGTGCGTGTGACGGTGCGATTGTATGCGTGTGCAGATCCTTCGAAGGTCCTCCTATGTTCCCTCAACAGGGAGGGGGTGGGAAGGGAACCAGGCCACAGTCGACACATCAGCAGAACCACAACCATCAAGCCCAGCATCACCAGGCGACGCACTCGCACCACCATCACCTCCAGCAACAGCAGGAGCAGCAGCAGTCCCACGCAGTGTTCGTCCCGAACCACAGCGGCCTGCACCACCACCAGCAGCAGCACTTACTGCAACAGCAGCAGCAGCAACACCAACAACAAGCAGCCGTCGCCGCCGCTCATCTTCAGCAACACATCCAACAGCAACAACAGCAGCAGGTGCAAGCCCAGGCCCAGGCGCACCACCAGCCGGTCATCTTCTACAATACCCAGCCGTCCTACGCCGCGCATTCCGCGGCGGTTAACAACAGTGCCAACGGCGGCGGCGCTACCCTCCAACTGAGCGCCGCCGCCAGTTCCAACACGTTGGGACATCCTCTTACTGGTGGTCACCATGGTGGAGCAAATGGCGTGGCGCCGGGGTCAAACATGCCTCGTGCCCTGAGCAACCCAACTCTACCACCCCACTTTCAACAATCAGCTGGCCTGATCGCACCTGCCGGCGGAAATGCGGGTGGACCCTACATTTCCGCCACCTATATACCAATTAATCAGACCGGACCTCTGATGGGCATGCAGCCAGCTGTGACCTTTCCCACTAACGGAGCGGCTGGAGCTTCATTCTATGCGGCTGCGCCACCTCCTCCACAACAGAAACAGCTTCCTCCCACTGCTCAACAACAAGGTCCAGGCGGGGCACCGGGAGCTGCTCAAACGCCGACACTAGCTTACTACCAACTTGGGCCGAACGCTCAAAACTCTGCTGGAAACAACGTGGTTAGTGGTGCCAATACACATCGCGGCAATATGCGCGGAGGGCAAAGATCTACTCCCACCGCCCAACATACCAACTACTTTACCGCATATACCATGGCCCCAGGAAATGCCCAACGTCCCGCTCCGACAAATGTGGCTCCAATGATGAACTCGCGCAGCGGTGCACTGAACGGAGCTGCTGCTTTTCATCATCTGCCGCACAACTTTGGCATTCCCAGTTTGGCATTGGGACCGCCCGCCGGGATGACGACCCCTATTTTGGCTCCGGCTGGAATGCAGGCGCCGCCACCCCAACCACCAGGCGGGCTGCACACATTTGCTCCGCACTTGCAGAGCAACAGCGCCACCACCTTACCTAGTGTCCCAAGTGTGACTGGAGTTCCCGCGGTGGCCAGTGGTTTTTCAACCACCTCGCTTCCAACTCCGTCAGTAACAACAGCACCGCAACTGGGGGCCAACAGCGATAAGGTATGCAAGCGCAAATACGCCATTCCCATCATCCATCCTGACACCATGGAGAATGTGATGGATGGATGGAAAAGATCGGTTTTTATAAAAAAGGACTCAAACTCGACACTAACACAGCACACAGATCTGGACACAGCTCTGGATGACAATAGTACCTTGTGCCTGTACCAGGCGCCCACTCTGATGGACTCTGGCTCGGGGTCATCGTTATTGTCTGGCGCAATGGTAGATCAGCAGATGCAGACTGTGAAGCCGGCGAGTTCCCTTAAGCAGTCCGTTTCCTTGGAAAAGGTGCCAGAAGCGGTGTACTGCAAAGACGCTGTCGGTCAGGACGTACACCCATCGCCTCCACCCAAATCAACGGATAAAGATCAGATCAGCGTAATTGTAAAAGACATACTAGCCCACTCGGGCAACGCAGAAGACCATCTAAGCTTCTGGCAATATAGTGACGGTGAGTTCATAAAAACGTCCAAATTTTCTTTAGAATTGTATTTGTAAACGAAGGGAAGCATCTCAATATCGTTGAAATGTTGAATTGAAGTTAGCCGGGCTTCAAGTGTCAAAGTCTAATGATTCCTCTTGCAGTGGACAATGTCACGGAGACCCACAATAGCCTGCCGCTAGTACAGTCGGACTTGCCCGATACAACCGATACGTGCCAGCAGCCAGTGCTTTTCCAAGAGCAAGCCAAAAAGCAACGTCCCAAATTGGCCAACAAACAAAGTATGTTCCGTGACAATTAATCCATTAACGTCGACTAAATTGTTTGCTCACAGGTACAGCTACGCCAGCATCCATAGCGAATGACGTAGCTGAGGCAGCAGCCAGCGGTTGCCCAGGCGTCTCCATCCTGTCCAGAGGCCAGTCGATGGTAACACCAGCTGGCCCCTCGACACCCCCGCCACCTTCGCGTGTCGCCCAGCAGAAGTCGACCAAGTCGATAGTTACCACAGCTGTAGCTGCGTCGGTTAAGCCAACAACGGGTTCACCCAACAGGAAGTCGAGTATTCAAGCCGCCACCTCGACTACGACCAGTTCGGGTGCCTCTTCGTCGACAGCCTCAACACCGACCCACGCATCTAGTAAGCTTAAACAGCAGCCTGTTAACAATCTGCAGCATGGAAAGCAGATTCCAGGAAAAGTATCAACTCCAGCATTACCACCGACTGCTTCACGAATCTCGGCCGCTGTTACCCTGCTTGCCGGCACCGCGAACATAACAACCACTACCAACTCGTCCAAGAAACAACGGCAGGCCCAAAAACGGGCCAGGGAGCTGGAGAAGAAAAAACAGAAATCCTCGATAACAAGCACTACAAGCACTCAAGGGCAGAACAACAATGGCAAGGGCAATGGTAATGGCAACGCCGCGCTAGAAATTAACACAAATAGCAACAATGCTGCCACAGTGACCACAACATCAATGAGCACACTGACCACAACAACCACGGCAACAGCACCCACAACCAAACAAGAAACGGCGGCTGTCGATGACAAGGAGACGGCGCAACCGACGACTGATACGCTTAGTGCAACTAGTAATAATACTAAAGTAAGTTCTATTCTAAGAGACAAAAAAACTATGCTCAATCCCAAGGAGCAATTGACAAGCCACAACAACAACAACAATAATAATAATGAGGATGGCATCGAAGCGAAGGTGGAAAGCGATCCTGAATGTAAGTACAAATTATTTAATTTACAAAAATTAGTCTTTTAAAATTAGTTACGACAAAGCATGGGAGCGTCCTATCTTTATACATACAGCTCTTCTAGTTGTTATTTTCTGTGCAATTCTTTTCATAGGAATTGAATTTCCTAAGAATTTATCTTATAAAACGATAACGATAGTCAAATAAAAACATTTTTTTTTTCAGCTGACATCAAAGACGACAGCATGTCGAACATTACCGGAGAGAAGTCGGAGAAGCATTTAGCCAACGAAGAGATTGTGGCCAAGTTCCTGCAGAAGGACAGCCCCGACACATCCGTTGTGCACGCGGAGACGCAACAGCTTCAATTCCTTAACAGTAGTAGCTCAGTTTGTGAGGAAGATGAGCCAGTTCCGGTGATCTCTGAAGGAGTGACCAAAACGGAGGAGAATGCTGAGGCCGAAATCAAGTTCGGTGATTTTCATGAGGATCCACGCAACGACACAGGTTTCATATGCAGCTCCACATGGTCAAGTTCGACGATCAGTAAGGCGGCGGAGGACGACTCATCGCAAAGCAGCAGGAGTGCAGATAATGTGGATTGTGCTCCCAAGGTTGTCGAACAAATTTCTGAAGAGAAGAGCGCAAGTAGCACGAAGAGCTCTCCGGTACATAAGGCAACTGGCTCAGGACCGGGGTCCCCCAAAACAAAAGAGCTGAAGTCGAAGAGTCCCAGTCCGATTCCAGTTCCTCAGGTTCCCAAAAACTATCGCTACAGCATTGAAACTTTACGTGAGCTTGCCAAGCGAAGAGACTCACGTAAGCCACCTATGGTGCCCTGCCAGAAGGGCGACTGCATCTCACAGCTGTTCGTATCGCGCCAGCAGCAACCGCAGCAGCACCATGGCCAGCACATCCAGCAATACCAGCATATGAGCTTTAACGAATCATTGGACTATGTGCCCGGGAAGCGTGGTCGTGGTCACGGACCCAACAAGAAGCACCACGACCAACATCAGCAAATGGGCGGTTCCAGTGGTATGGGCAGTGGAAGTGGCGGAGGAGGTGGAATTTCGAACTCCAGTCAGCGGCACATGGACATTATCCGCGTGCAGCTATCTCTTAAGGAGGAGATAAAGCTATCCGAGTGCGAAAATGCGTGGCAGCCAGGTACTCTGCGCCGCGTTTCAATGGCCGGTGGTCAGGATGAAGATGACGATGTCGAGGGAGTGCTGAAAAAGGTGCGCGGTATTCTCAACAAACTGACGCCGGATAACTTTGAGGTGCTGCTTAAGGAGATGTCCAGTATCAAGATGGACAATGAGGCTAAAATGACAAATGTAAGTTGGCTTAAATGCATATGTATGTACATATAAGCATTAATCTAAATACTTTGATATACGATTTGAATATTTTTCTTGAAAACTAACACGGTATCGACATATTTATTTCAGGTCATGCTGCTGATCTTCGAGAAGACAATTAGTGAACCGAACTTTGCACCCACATATGCCCGCTTCTGCAAGGTACTTTTCCACGAGATCAAGGCCGAAAACAAGTCTCTTTTTACCAGCTCGTTGATCACCCGCATTCAGCATGAATTTGAATCAAATGTAAATGATGCCAACGCAAAGTCCAAGAAGCTGCAGCCAACAATGGAGCGCATTAACCAGTGCTCGGACCCAGCTAAAAAAGCCGAACTGCGCGCCGAAATGGAGGATCTGGAATACCAGTTCAGACGACGTGCTTGGGGCACTGTTCGTTTCATCGGCGAGCTTTTCAAGCTGCAGTCGCTGACCAACGATCGAGTTCTTAATTGCGTGGAGTCGTTACTCGAACACGGATGTGAGGAGAAACTGGAGTATATGTGCAAGCTACTGACCACAGTGGGTCATTTGTTGGAATCTAGTCTGCCGGAGCACTACCAGCTGAGGGATCGCATTGAAAAGATATTCCGCCGCATCCAGGACATTATAAACCGTTCCCGAGGTACATCGCACCGCCAACAGGTCCACATTAAGATCAGCAGTCGAGTGCGGTTTATGATGCAAGATGTGCTCGACCTGAGGCTACGCAACTGGGATCAGCCAGCCACCCATCAGTCAGGACAGCAGGGCGGACGCGGTCAACGACACAAGCAGCACGATGACTCCAAGGATCAGTCCCACAGCACCGGTGGTGGTCGTGGAGGGGGAATGAATCAGCACCAGCAGTCGTCGACTCATCACCAGCACCAAAAGCATAATCAGCACGGTCACGATGGCGGAAACTACTTCATGCAGAAGATGCCAAACAAACAGCATCACGAAAATCAGACCCTAAGCATAGATCCCAGCAAATTGCGATTTAGCAACAGTAGTGCCACCGACGATTCAATTGCTAAGCTAGGCAACTCTTCGCACTACCAGTGGCGCAATGTCGGCAACCGTCCGGTCAGTTCAACGCAAGTAAATGCATCAAATGCGCCTCCGCCTACATCCTTGTTGAAACGGCCAGGGCAAAACTACAAATTCTTGCCGTATCAGCAGCCTTCGGCGGTTGCGGGCACTGCCAATGCACCTGCTGGCGGTAACAAGAGCAATGTGGAAGTAAATGACGCATTCGATGGCAAGCAATGTCAGGGGCTAATTACAAAGCTAGTCGAGGAGGCTCTTAACACGCGCGAATGGCAACCGGAGGTCCTAAGTATATGGCGTTCGCATAGCGGCTCGCAACAGTCGAAGACTTTGTTCCATTTACTCACGGACTATTTGCACAAGTCTACGGTGAAGCGTCAGCACCGGCAAGCCTGCGGCAATATCTTTGCTTATCTAATGGACAAGGATGCCGTGGAGAAGGAGATTTTTGAAGAAGCCTACTCCCGGTTTGGCGACGATTTTCCTGATCTGCTGGTGGATGTACCAAACGGCTGGGGCTATGTATTCGAGTTCCTGGGGCCCATCATTCACTCGGGCCATTTGGACCTAAAAGATGTTTGGCAGCGGCGCTGGCTTGATGACTTTTTCTTTGCCGAGCGTTTTGTGTACGCCTTTGTTAGCTACTTTGTTCAGGAATTCGGAGCCGCCTATGCACGCAAGTTGTGGCACAACGATTACAAGCTTGATCGAGGCCAGCTTTTCTGGAGCGACGTGCGCAAGTATCGGGAGTTTGTACAGTCGCACAGTTTTTACTTTCTGGACAACGGACCCGGACAAAATCAAGGACATGCCAAAGTTAAGGCGCCCACAACTCCACGTTCGCCGGTGGAACATGTAGAGCGGATTAGACACCTGTTAGCAATATCTTGCGACATGGCCATCGACTACATAAACACTAACGTGGCCATCAATGACAAGTTTGTGAGGCAGCTCACTAGATTCCTGTGCTGTGATTTCGCCCTGACTGTGATGACAAATACCCACAACAACATCAAAAGCGGCGGCAACTCTAAACCGCTGCAGCTGAACACCGAGAGCTTCCGTAGCTGTTGCACTCCACTACTGCGACTGTGTATCGACGCCCAGGAGGCGCTGGAGATTGCTTGCATAGACGAGGCTGTGGACGCTCTGCAGCAACACTTTATGACCGAGTACGAGGACGACATGGCTGCCGGCGAAACAATCTGCAGCACGTTCAGCGTTCTGTACGAGAGCGAGGTGATACCCAAGGAGTCGTTCGACAAGTGGTATAAGCTAGAGATGGCACATTCGAGAGCCTACCGTCGCCCATTCATTGACAAACTGCGGGGTTTCATCGAGGAGATGTAGCTGACAAAACATTAACCAGCCCATCGGATTGCAGAGAAACAAATAACCACAACGAAGCAAACAACCAACCACAAACTGATCCATACGGCAACATCGTTTGAAACCATTCCTTAGACTAGGCGCGGTCGTAGGTGTCGAAGTCAAAAACAATACCCAAACGATCATTTTAAAATTTCACATGTCAATCTTACAACACATGGGGTGTCTCTCTAACACATTTGTTTGTTAGATACGAGGAATATATCTGGCAAAATTAAGATTTGCAAACACATAGTTTGCACGATGACTAGATCAGACGTGATGAAAATTTTTTGTTTTTATACACAGATTTCTTTGGGAACCTAAAACTTATCCATTTCATTTGTATCACAACACGTTCCTTAAAAAACTCTAAAGATTATTCCCTTTGTATGACTTGGTCATAATTCAGATAAACATATTTACACATTACTCGTATCAAAAGAATAAAAAAAAAAAACAAAAAAAAAATTGCAAAACTATGTAAAACTGAACCTACGATGCCGAAAAATATTTTGAAGAAATCAAATTCTGACAATGCCTTACCCAATGTGAACTGGGTATAGAAATATATTTATGTATATTTACATATGGACTATTAATTTTTGTAAACTCACAGTATTTCGTTAAACATTAAAATTATTGCGGACTTCATTTATAGAACTAGGTGCGTAGCTTAGCATACTTTTCTAGACTTTAAACAGAATTTTGTTTATTTTACCTTTCAGTACAAAGCATTATGAACTTCGTTTTGTTTGATTTTTTATAAAGAACTACCAACATTGATTTACCTATTTTCTATGCGAATGGCTCAAAACAAATACGAAAATTACTCCTTTCCTAACAGATCTGTATTTCCAATCTCAATTCTGAGGCTTCTTGATTGACTCAGAAATTTCACGTATATTAAATCAAATATATATATAAATAAATTAAAACAATATTAATTTATAAAAAATTATACGTACGTATACTAAAAAAAATGTAAATTATAAAATTCGTAAAGACATGTAAAGTATTTAGCACACAAAGCATGATTATCCAAAGATAAATCTTAAAATTAGCTGTAAAAAGAAAAAAAATACAGTAATATTAATTTCGAAAATATATAAAACCCAATATATAGCTATTTAAACCAAATTAAACAAAAAAAAAAAATAATCAAGCGTGGAAGCAAACACAAGGTAACGAGAGAAAAAGCAAAAACAAAGAGCTCTAAGCCGCCTTTAATTAGTTATTTTTATAAAATTGAACGAAAAACATACAACTAAATTGAAAAACAAAAGCAAATCAATCTCATAAATTTATATATAAAATATTTAAAGCGAGGAAACTAACAAATGTAGCAAAAAAAAAAAAAAAGAGTTGTACTAGACTCGAGAATTTATGTATAAACTTTGGGTTTTTTTTTATTTTTACACTACAAGTGACAAAATATGAAATTGAATTACGGCAAAAGCAAAGGAAATTGTACGCATAAGAATTAGCAAAAGAAAAAAAACAAACAATGAAAACCCAATGCAAAAACACAGTTAAATTAAAATAGTTAAGAATTGACAAAACAGAAGGAAAAAAAAAACAAGCAAAAGGAAAAGAATCGCTTCTGCACTAACAAGCAAATATTTCTAAAGCCAAGCTAAACCATTTATAAGCTTAAATCGAGCAGTGGGCGTGGCACTTTAACTAGTTTCGTAGCAACTTTCGGCAGGCATTCCAAATGCTTTCGGCCAACTTCTGGTATTAATTTAAACAAGGCAAAATGGTGTCCTGCATTTTTAGCAGTCGAAGAAGAAGATTGAGCAAAGTAACAGCAGAATCCGAGCGAGTAGAATACAATACCCGACAGAAGCACACACATGCGGCACCCAGGGCAAAATAGAGAGACAGGAAAAGGGGCGTTTAAAGCAAGATTAAACAGAAACTGTAAACAGCAAATAATAAAATCGAAAAGTAAAACTCCAAGTCGTTTCAATGTGGGCACCATCCCCAGGAGCGCTTGGTCACATTCGCGGCATGCAACACTCACTTTCATCTGTAGCAATTCCCATACACCCTCAAATCGCATCCAACACACCTAAAACATTCATCTTTTGGTGATGGCAGCATTAAGTTCCATTTGCATTGCTTAGCATAAGAGGTTAAGGATTTGGCTTTAAGGCTTGTGCGTTGGCAAAACGTAAGCAAAGTTATGCTCATTTTTTCTATGCTCAGTTATTAATTAGAACTATAATTTACTCTTCCGTCAGGCAATAAATCTTCAGGACTATGGAGCGACGCGGTCGCATTCCGGTGGCCAAGTTCCGCACCCAGGAGGCCAAGACACGCAGTAGGAGTCGCGTCAGGGAGCCGGACTACAACGAGCAGGACCCAGAGCACGATATGTTTACCTTGCTGGAGGATAACATTGCCCTCCGGGAAGAGAACAAGGCTCTTAAGCTGGAAATCGAGACCCGTGAGTTAACGTTTATAATATTATTATAAGCAGTCTAAAAGCTAATCGTTAAACGTTTTACAGATAAAACCACACAGGAAGAGCAGCAGGCTCAGCATGAGAAGATGTGTGCTACTCTGGAATCCCTGCAGCAGCAGCAGACCAACTTCGAGACCCAAATTAAGGAGCTAAGCGCCAAGTTCAACAAGGCTCTGAACGAGCGAAACGCTTTAGATAAGCTGCACAAAATGAAGGTCGATCAAATTCACAAGTATGTTTCAAATCTTAGAAAAAAAGGTTAAAAATTCGTATTATCTGATATATCTCCATTTGCAGTCTCACCAGCGAGCTGGAGCATATTCGCGAAAAACAGCAGGATCAGGCACCTCCAATAGCTCCCCGTTCGGTGCTCGGTTCTGTTGAACTTAAGCGAAAGCTCTTCAAGATCCTGCAGTCGGGCAGCGCAGACAGTGCTGACAGTATCGGAACTCAGGAGCTGGACAGTCTGGTTGATGCCAATTCGGAAGGAGTGCCCATTACCAGCGGTCTGGTGGAGCGTCTGGCCAATGAGTTTTTGACTCTCAAAAATTTCACAAATTCGGTGGAGCTGCAGTTGTACGAGGCCAACGAAAAGATGGCCGAGCTGTTGGAGCAGGTATGATGTGGGATTGTTAAACGAGCTTATTAATATATTGTGATTCTTATAAAAAAAATTACACTTATGAATTCGAGATAAGTAAGTGTTCGTTAGAAAAAACACAACCCCTTGCATGGAAGGAATAGATGACTCATTTTAATAGTCCATGACTATAGGTTTTAATTATTTTTTTTTTCTCATTCTCGTTTTAGCAACACGCCATGGAGGAGGAGAATGAAGCGCTGCGTACGGAAAACAGCAACTTGACCAAAGTGGCCAAATTGTTGACCGAAAACATGAAGGAGAGCGTGGAAACTAGCCAAAAGTGAGTTCATTATTATATTCTTAACAATACTGAGATGTAAAGTAAATGGATTTCGTCATAGAATGGAAGCCGCTCTTATCAAGTTGAAGCAGCGCAATGATGAGCTCACTGCGAAGACTCGAGATCTTACTGATGGCCAGCCAGGATCCAGGACCAGTACGTCGTCCAGCGTACTGAACGAGCAGGTGGAGTTCGAGCAGATTCAGGACCAGGTGCAGCAGCAGGCCAGAGAGCACAACGAGCGCATTGTGGAAATGGTTAGTCCCAAGTTCTGGTTACACTTTGATTTTGCACTTGATCTATGGCTATCAATCTATCTATTCTGTCCATCTGTCAATCCATTAGCAAACACGCAGCGTGTTTGACATTTTCAAGCCGTTCTCGAATATCTTCAAGAGCAACTGAATCACATCAAGATCAGCTGGTGGAGACGATTCCCCCAATGCACATATATAATACGATCTGAAAAATGCATGGAATGTGGCCAGCTGGGCGTGTTGTTGTTCCCCATTCTTGGTGCCGGGTCAACCTTTCTTCTTTCCTCTACCAAAAAAAAAAACCAGCCGAGACACGTAAGCAACTCGCTTGCCGTGCGCCGCTTTCCCCCACTCACGATCCCCTGGCTTTCGATGCACTAACTTGCCCCCTATATGCTTTGATAGATCTTCTAATTTTCTTGCACTACCACCAATCAACCCAATCTCTTCCTGCTCCTGCTCGTCCGCCCCGTTCTACCCTTGTTCCTGTTTCTTGCATTTGTAGCAAAATCTAATGGATGCGGCTATAGCCAAAACTACTAACGATGAACTAAAAAAATTACAACTTAAGTTGGAGATACTCGAGGAGCAGCTGCGCGAGGCAGTCACGCGTGCTGATCGTGCCGAGGAGCAACTGGCGCACTACCAGCAGTCTGAGCAAAAGTCGCTGGTCGCTCCGACACCGCCGCCTCCTCCACCGCCGCCCCCTCCTCCAATGCCAGGAAAGCTTTTTCCACCCGGGGGATTGGTGGCAGCTGGCGGTGGCAGCCTGAGTGACCATATTGCCGGACATAGCTTGCGCAAGGGCAGCGGCGACAAGATCATCGAGAATGTGAAACATCAGGTACAGGCCGAGGCTGCAACAGGTATGTAATCCGATCCAGAATCAAACTGCCTTCCAGTTGTCTAGTTTTGAAAGGAAATATATAGTTTGTGTGTGTTTCAGTGGGTGGACTAAAGTGTCAACGCCACTTTGATGGCCCCCAAACACGTTTACTTTCGCCCTTTTTGGTCTACACTTTTACGACAATGTCATTGGTCAGCCTTTCTTCGTTTTCTACTTAAGATACCTTTGATAGGGGCTGGAAATTCAATAAAGTTTTAGAGCTGCTGGCCAAAAACTTTTTAGCATTGTTGGAAAGAAGCTCAAGTGCCAGAAGAACTCATCGTGAGTACCCATGAGTACGAAAAACTATTCTCAAGTTGAACAGACTTTACTTCATGTTCGAGGCCCTTTATGGGCCTGAATCGATTTGAGCAGATTAGTTTGCCTGCATTGTCTGCGTGAATTCGGGAAATTGGCCTGAAAAAAGCTGTCAGCAGGAGATTTTCCATTTTACCACCCCACTCATGTTACCAGCCATGTGTCTGCGGCTAATCCTAACCAGCCGTGCGTTGACAAGTGCCTGCCATTGTCGCCGTGTCCTGGAGATCTGGTTGAAGCGCCCAACTTGTTGCTGTCAATTGTCAGTTACGCCCACGCCACTCATCCGTCCGGTGGGGCCCGTGTTCCCACTCCTCTTCTCCAACCTCCGTTCACGCAACACACAAACCCGTCTGCGATTGTAATTGATTTTACCTACACGTCGGCTTCTTTTACGGCTCAATGCAGGCTTTCACTGGCTGGCTGGCTTTCCGCCGCCTCCTCCACTTGTGCCCTTCACTCTCGACTGCTGCAGCAGCAACTTCTTAATTGAGTTTGCAAGTAGCTTTTGGATAGGGTCAGGGATGCGGGAGGCAGCGGAAAGTGATGCCCTAGACATGGTATCAATTGGAATTATTAGCACAGGGAGCACGATGCTCCGTTTTAGCATTTAAATGCTGTACGAATGTTATCATCAATACATATTTGAATAATGATGTCACATAAAAATCCAAAAAAATTATTCCTCCTATGTTAAAGCGTTTCTAATGCAATGCTTAAAGTTCTATATTTAAAAAGTGACATACAAGTTTGACAAAAGCTTTGATTATATGTCACTCTGGCCGTAATAACATCATTGTACACAAATTCAATTGACTTTCGGATACGCGATTTCGTCCAGCGTTTTCCACGCAATGAAAAGCTAGTTGAAACTTAATTAGGCTTTAAATTTTACCTCGCTGTAAAGCTGAACTTACTGATTGCTGGTCATTTTGTTCTCACTTTATAATGCATATGGAGGACAACTAAGGAAATATAACTATATACATATATGAAAGTGTGTACTTTATAGAGGGCAAGGTGTTTACATTGCCATGGCACTTGTGGGTCATCTTTGCCGTTTAATGTACGTCTTTGTAACGGTGAAACAATTGTGTAAACGAATCTATTTGGGTTGCAGAAACATTAAATCACACTTTAAATCATCATGTTGTGAATAGAGATATCATACGCATGCAGGGCAGCCTTTCTGATAAGCTCAATGAAAATGAAATCAACTCATACACCCGCATCAAATGGTAAATATACCCATGTACATACATTGTTGTTGAACCTTTTGTGCGTGTGTGCAGCAAGGCAGGATATGCATGATTACATTATATACACATTTGGCAAATATGTATCTACGTGCTATATATTAAATATTGATCCAGTAGCTAGTTCTGAATGTACAGCTACAGGTTGTAACTATGTGGTGATATATCTTTTGCTGGCAAAATTAAAATTCGTCACTTACTTGGGGTTTAAACTTCAGATCAAGGCAGCAATGTCATGGCCATGCTAGGCACACACACTCGCTCACTCCCACACTTTCACTGACACTGCACACTGTCACTAAGCACTTCCGTTTCCGTTTTGTTTTGGCGCTGGTTTCATTTCTGTTGACTACTTTTTGGCGCGCACCTCGAGTCGTATGCGTAACGAGCGCACATTCAAATCGAAATCAATCAACGCGCTTATTGTTGGAAGCCAGAAAAACGCAGCCACGAATGTGACGGTTTATACGTAAATATACGTATATATAAATATTCCAATATATATATTCCATATGTATAGAAAACTTGGCTATATGCAACTGAGTAGCGTAGCGCCTTGCGAGCGGAGTGGAGCGGTGAACGCGCGCGCGTCTCTTGAGGCACGTGAAGCGTTTGAACTGGCAACCAGCCGTACATCAGCTTTACGGCTAGGCATCAGCCGCTGCTCGTGTCCTGGCCGCACTCGTCAAGTCAAGCTCGTCGTCCTGCTCGGCGGGGAGGCAAACACAAATGAAGCGTTCCACACCGGAACGAGATGGAGCGAAGCGAGGCGAAGCGAAGCGAAGTGAATGGAAATGCTGATATTGTCCAAGCCTGGCTGTGTTGTGTGTATACATAACAACAAGTTGCTGCCTGGCATTGCTGGTGTGGCTGCCATGGCCGCCAGATACCTGCTACCAGCTTCACTTTCTACGAGCGACCGACCTCCATGACCTGCCTTTTTGCCGAATCTACGGGCTTATGTGTGTGCGCTAGAGTACGGTTTAAACGAATTGTCTTTGGGAGTGGGGGCGCACACATTTATCAATATCCTCCTCGACACTAAAGCTCTCTGCTCGTCTCTCTGAGTGCCATTTCCGGTTTCATGCGATACATTGAAAACTTAAATTTGATTTAAGTTTCTCCACAGAGCCGCCATGCCGAGATTCCGGCGAACTGGAGCAAAAGGCTTTTGACTGGCTTCCTTGGCCCGGCACCAAGGAAACCTGCCTGAATTTTGGCTTTAAACGAAACTCTCGCATTTTTCCTACACTTTACGCTTGCCTTGCTTTATGTTGGTTCCTGGCCCATTTCCTCCATCCCCGCCCAAAACTGTCAAGCTAGGACCGTATCAAATTCGACGACGATGATGACGATGGCGGAGAGGACGCAATTTATTATTTTTACGAGGAAGGGCCATGGCCATAGCACCGTTCCAGAACCGCAAGCCGCATTGTTGTTACTGGGCGGCCGGGCATGGCTTATTATTATTATTTGTGCGTTTTATATTTCCGTGTTTTATTGCGCCACTTTTCCTGCTCCTGCTTCTGCTGCTGCCAGTCCTGAGCTCTCGTGCTGAAAACCACACTGAAAACACACACACACACACATCTTGAGCAGGAGTGGGAGACCGTATATTTCCATTGACTTGTATCAGGGTCCAACTTCATTTGTCGGCGGTGACAGTTGCTGAGTACCCGACATGGTGCTCGCATCAACCCGTTTGACTCTGTCCGTGATTTATGTCCAATTGCCACCTAGCCAAAGTCCTTTAAAGTCCCAAGATTGCTCGATTACGTAGGTGAGTATTGACTGCTCCTCGGGACACTATTATGTCAAATCCTATGCTAACATCTAACCGCATGTTCGTTCGGCTTTGGTAGCGACTTATTGTAATTTCGCCGCAAAGCCTGGGTCTCATTCACTTTCACCTTTTTTGTTTCAGGTCTTGACGCTCTGATGCGTGAGTTTAAGTCGGGAGGTGTGACCCTGCGAAGACGCAATCGCCGCAAGACGGGCACCAGCGAGGCTCTCAAGGAGATGTTCCAAGTACTAGAGATAAGTCAGAAGCAGAATCGCAACTCTAAAATATGCGTGGATCTGCACTCGTCCCGTGGAGTTGATGTTTGATCCTGTTCCTGACACCTTTCACGCCCACTCTCTTACACCTTGGTCTCAAATCTCAGGACCCTGCTGTCCCTGAACAACGAACATTCCGTGCATTTTCAAACCGTATTATTGTGTGCCTTTTCAAGGATGAAACTGAAGCCATTTTAAAATTTACTAAACTTAAGCTCCAACTTCAGGATTGATTTTTTCTATACAAATCTGACATCTTATATTTTATATACTTGACAATATTTATTTATAACCAACTTTTAACCGGCCTGGCTAATGTGTTCATTTTTGACAGGTCTCGCGTTTTACTAATCAAAACAACCCCAAACAAAAAATTTAATAAACTTTTTTAACCAAAAAAAAAAAGAATTTGTTTTATCTTTAAAATCTAATTTTCAGACTCAGTTGTCAAGCTATAAGGAATAGTAGATAATACATGCTTACTTTTATTTTATTATTGCTTAATCTTTGGCCGATACACAGATCGAAAATTACACAGAATCCATTTAAAACATAATTAAACAGTAATTTTGGCTAAAATTAAATATTCAAACTTTTGTTTAAATAATTGTGCGTTATGGTTTCAGTGCAAGTTGTTCATACATATAATATTCTTAACGAATAAATCTCAATATTTAGTTGCTCTACTTTATGACTATACGAAATCGTATAAAAACAGTGTAAATAGTTATGCTTTCTTTAAAAAATTGTGTAAAATTGTAGCATACAAGAATTCGTTTTACATTAGTATTTCGTAATTGACTCGTTAGTAAATTTGTGCTAAAACCACGTGGCTCGTTCGTAAAATCGAAGATATGGTTGCTATTGCATTAAGACTGTGGCACTTGTTTGCATAAGAGACGTACAACGTTTTTCGACAACATTACATAGCCTACATCTTATCGTAGTTATCTAAAGTACAACATATATGTGTACAACATTAATTAGTACTTGTGGAAGACAAGCATTTGGGTTCGTTCTAAAACAAATTACACGACAAAAACCTTAAATAAACAAAAATGACATGTTCAACATAATATCATTTAAACGTAATCAAACACCTAAACATAGTTATCGGAAATCTGAATTTTACATGCTAATGCGATCGTTTTTAAGACACTTGATTTGTTAGGCGGTCAAAGGTTGAGGCAAAGGTCGTTGCTGATTTTGTGGATGTGGATACAGGCTCGATTGCCGGCTATATATATAGTAACAGGAATATTTGGCACTCGACAACGTTTGAACATATATGGCGCTGCACTGAAGCTTCTGGGGTTCAAAGATGCCCCTCGCTACCCTATGGAATGTGTTTGCTGTGGCGCGATGGCTTCGGTGGCGGCGTCGGCGGACGCGGTTTGTTTCCATCGATGGCACCCACCAAACTGAAGTTCGTGGTCTCCAAATACTCGTACGTGGTATTGGTAATACTGGTCTTCGTCAGGGTTGAGGTGGTGCTCATGCTGCTGGTATTGCTAATAGTGCTGAGCATAGCATAACCATTCGGGGTCCAATCCATGTTTTGCGACAGGCTGGTAAAATCAGTTGAGTCACGTGCCTTGGCGGGCAAAGGCGGAGGTCGAATGTCCTCCTCTGAAGTGGAATCGGTGGTTTCTGTAGCGGATTTTATATTAAAGTATGTAGCTAATAACAAATTAATTGTAGCCATCACTTACCAACAGAGTTGCGGTTGCTGCTTTCCGACAGGGAGCGCGTGTCAGGGAAATTCTTGATACTGGCGGTTGGCGTAGCGATGCTAGCAGGACGAGAGAGTCGACGTTCCTTCTCCATTTCCGAACGCAGAGGTCGCTTAGGGGTTAGCTGTTAAATATCAATCGCAGCGATTAAATAAAGGTGAGGAGATGCATTTAATTAAAATTTACCTCCTCTGTCAGGACATGAGGATCTGGCGTCTTGGGACCACTTAGAGAACTATTTGATGTGCTCGCTAGCGAGGCTATGGATGTGTTGATCTCCTTCTCCGGCGTCGATGTTATTGTGGACAATGGCGGTGTGTACCACTGACTGCTGGACAGGCTATGGGCTTCACGCTCCTGTGGTTTTAAATTGTATTTAGAATATGTTTAATTTCCAGCTACCGCACACTGCTTACCTTAACCTTTCCATCCTTGGTTCTTCGCTTACTCGGAGTCTTATCCTTGCTCTTGTTGCTCTTAATGCTCGGCGAGTGTCCCAAACTGGGCCTGGACATGTTGGGATAGCAAAATAAGCGTAGACGATAAGCAACAGAACGTAAATAATTAAACAGAACGAAAGAAAATGCAATTTAAAAATCAAACCAAATCAAAATAATGTTAAAGTCTCAAACTAAAAGCCAGCGGTTAGCATGAAGAAAGAGTTAAAAAGAGTTTTGGTTAGGGCAAGCATTCCAAAGAACTCCAAATCATCGAAAGCACTCACCTTGTGTTGAAACTTAGGCCGGAAAATGGGTTTTTAATAGAATTCGTCTGTGGACGCGGCAGAAACGTTGACTTTGACAGGCCGCTGCTACAATTGGAAATACGAGAGAAATTAGTCAGCACAATCATCAACATCAACTATCAAAAAACTTACTCTGAAGATCCCATGCTGGTTTCGGAGTGTCGATTGTTGCTGCCATCGAAAAGCGAAGGCAGAAAGGAGTTTGGACGTCGCATCACCACGGAATCCCGTTCGATTTTGAGGTCGCAGGACTTGCGACCATAGCGCTGCTCCACATGCTGCTGCATGTCGGCGAAGCAACGCTCCAGGTGTTCCTGCAGCGCTTTCAAACTATCTGGTGCCCGCAAGCGATGAAGCTGAATTGCTAAATCGAGCAGTGGAATCTGGTTCGCAATCAGTTCTTTGAGCTCTTCTACCAACTCCTTGTCGTCCGGATTCTGCTCCAAGTAGTCGTCGGTTAGGAAGGCTTCCTCGTACTTGGCAAAGCCACCCATTACAGCCGGATCCACAATGCCATTAAGTTTCATACTCAGCGGATTAATGTGCAGAGTTTCGTCGCTCTTGTGCAGGATCACCAGTTGTCGAATGTCACGGTTCGTATCTTTCATAATT
Organism: Drosophila melanogaster; assembly: GCF_000001215.4. NCBI lineage: Eukaryota > Metazoa > Arthropoda > Insecta > Diptera > Drosophilidae > Drosophila > Drosophila melanogaster. The sequence goes on along the minus strand of NT_033777.3, from coordinate 23,799,017 downwards.
TCGACCGCCCGCTCTAGGGGAGAGATTTTAAAAGTATTGGTCTCAACGACGGGGAACCAGCGCAGAATACCCGGAAGTGGGTAGCTGATACGCAGCTCTGTGCGCTCCAGCCACAGATTTCGTACATCGTCCCTATCGCCACCGTTCGTGCTGTCCCGGAAGGGACGTGAAAACTGAAACTTTTGCACGTTGTTGGCGGTGAAGTATTTCACGATTTCGTTGTTGATAATCTTATCGTTGAACTTGTTGAACGCCTGACCCATTATCGGCTCCACCTTGTTCACCTGTATGTACTGACCATCACTGTTGGTGATGTCGTCGCCCGGAGCCTCCAGCGTTTGCATGAGCTCAGCCTGTGGATGCTGTACTAGCATACGGGCGCAGAAGTCACTGTGCCGCTCGTACTCCTTGCCACGGAAGATGTAGACACGGTTCTGAAGAAACCGCGGGAATCCACGCCCATAGAAGCACACGCGGAAATATTCAGAATTGTGGCGCAGCTCCTTGATGATCTTCTCATAGAACAATGCCATGCGATTCAGAAGTTCCGCCAGCTTGAGATAGTCGAAGATCTCCTCCTCGTACTGGCGGGCCAGCACCCTGCACATATCGATGGCGCACTCCCACTGTTTGCCCTTGTCGAAGTACTCCATGATCTCGAAGTAAAGAGCCTCCTTCAGTTGCCGGTGAGTACGGCAGTTATTATGCCGATAGCTGCGCAGTTGGTGCGACAGCTCCGTATCCGTCCAACGCAGCAGTTCCGTGTGCAGCTTAAGCGTGAACGCCGCCTCCGTGTAGTTCTCGAACTCCATGTGCAGAGCGCACAGTTTGTTGACATAACGTATGTACATCTCCTTGAGATCCACCTCCGAATAGAACTGCAACAGAGAGAACGTGCAAGCCATGCGATTCTCCTTGCTCTCATCCTGGATTATAAAGCGATACTCCAACAACTTGTCCATCAGCCGGGTTACCATCTGCACAAAGGCAGTGCCATCCACGTTAAGAGTGTTGTGGGCAGCGCAGCGCTCTAGCATAATTGTCTCGAACAGATGCTTGTATTCAGCGTCGCCTTTACCAGCTCCAATCAGGATGTCCAACTTCTCAATCATCGCTGTCTTGAAGTCGGAAAAGTTACCCTTGTGGTGGGCATTGTTGAATTTGGTGTCGCCGTAACTTTCGTGTTCCAATCGCGAGCTATAGTACTCGCATTGCATCATGTCGAAGAAGATAGGAATGGTCTCCTGGCGCAGCTCCTTCTCCGGTATCATGCTCATTTCCAGTATTGGCTCCACCAACTGCGGCACAAACTTGGGTTTGTGCTGCCCCAGCTGGAACCACATCTTCCTGATCTCCATGGCCGTATCCTTGCGAATGTCACGATATCTTGCGAACACAATTTGCCGTTTATTATCGTTGAAATCATTCAATTGAAGCGGGGATTGCACCAGAAAGGCAATAGAGCACTGGAAGAAGTTCGACCAGATCTGTTTCTCGAACGGGCACAAGAAGTAGTCCGTAATGACCACGGTGAGGTGCTTCAGAGCACCAAGGATCACAGTATTCTGGTGCATAATCATGTCCATCCAGTCCCGCGGAAACACTGCTTTCTGGTGCGGAGACACCAGCTCCTCAAATACCAGAAGGATCTCTATGACAAAGTGTTTCAACTCGCCGCTCTGGTGCAGGTCCTTCACAAAGTACTCGTAGTGCTGGGCGTCCATGCGCTGCAGTATACCCAGCATAATGGCAAAGAATTTGCCCACCAACCCCGTGTCCCTGTCCAGGGCGTGAGCTGCCTTCATCACAGTGCGAAACAGGATGATCATAATGTCTCGAATGTCATTGTGCGTGGAACCCACATCCGATCGGAACAGAAGTTTCAGTATGTTGTTCATGATGTTGATGCACTCGGCAATCTGACGATGAAAGTTGATATATTAAATGTAAGCCAAATTATTATTTTCAATCCAAGCAATTTGGGAATGCCTTTAGAAAATTCATACAAGATTTGTTTCATTACCAAATTGCCAAAGATTGGAAATATTAATAGGTAATGCGGCTTAAATCTATGTGCTTCTTGAGCTATCAGAGATCCATTGACTATCTGATTGGGTTTCACGGGAAAAAGTTAACGTTAGTGTTCAATTAAATATAAATTAACATTGCAGATTTAAAAAAACACGAAACCATAGAACATTACATTGCAAAAAGCTGGAACAACTTAAGCCTAACTTAGCGGTTGTCGATGGCGGGAAAACCAAGTAGCTGGGAAAATAGTCTCATGATTGTCTAGCCATCGACAGCGTGAAGCTTGGAAAGCCAATTGCACAAAGTGGGCGCGGATAACCTGCCCAGTTAGCTGCAAGCTTAACAGCGGTACATAATAAAGATCTTAGCAGGTACATCATAATAATACAAAACATTTGTGGTTACAAATCAAGGGATTGACGCTGATCACAGGAGGAACTGCAGCTGATCTGACTGAGATTTGGAGATGAGAGACTTATTTCCTTTACCTTTTTGTTGGCAGTCGTATCACATGTATGCAGTTGGGATTTTTTCTGTCCAAGCACTTTGGCGGCTTTCGAAAGATTCTTTTCTTGCTGCCAGATATCGGTTTTCGAGTCTCCCTAGTTTTTTTGTACAAGGCAATTGCGGTGGCAACAACAGAGAAACGATAACAACACATCGGTTGGGTTGTGCGTGAATAAAGATTCGTTTTGATTTTTGAAATATTGTACGAAAAACATATAATGATTGTGGAATTAGAGAAGAGTTACAGACAGATAGGTATAGCTGAATAATTGGGTGCCAGTGAGGAGAGATCGCACATTCATATTTGGGTGGGTGTGTTCAGTGTGTGTTTCGGTGTGTGTTTTGAGGTGTGTTTATAGTTTACTATTCCCAGGTGGTTGATGTGGTTTGTTGTAAGGTGCTTTGATGAGCTGCCAAATGCAAATTGCTTTCTAACTATGACGATGACGGGTGTTCGGGTGCAGTACTAATGGCCAAGCTAAACACTTACATGAGTTCGCTACGCCCCATGGTAGATACAAAGGAAATCTCACTATAGACACACACAGAAAGATCGCTAACTAACACGGATCTATCGTGGAAATAACATTTCTATTTCACTACGTTGTACAATCGTTTCTGATGCTTAGCACTAGGATATGGACGAACATTGATCTATAACTAGGACACAAGACACATAAAAACAGTTGGCAACAAATCGTTTAAGCTGCCAAATCACATGCTAACGTTCTTAAAATAAAAAGCAAATGCAACATGCTTAACACTAACTAAACATAGCTTGCAAAGATTACGTTCTTAACTAATTTCTAAATAGCTCGAACTGGAACTGAGCAAAATTAAGACAAATCACATGTCAAGGAGAAAATATTGCTTAAAGCAATTGACCAAGTGTTTAATAGCCTCAAGAATTATGAATGCGAGTAATGGAATTGTATTTATTCATTAAATGGTTCAAAGTAATTAAAGGTTAAAGGCATCGCAAATGGATGGTCTTCATTTTGCAAATAGTTTTATAAAGCAATTATGTGAGGAAAAAATAATTTTAAAAGCTTGTTTTTAGTTAGTTACTTAAGGAGCCAAATTAACTTGTTCATGTGTTGAGTTATGTTTTAATTTTGCGTCTTGTCGGTGCATTCACAAGACAAATTTCAAGGACGATGCATTGGATTAAGAACAAAATGCAGTTCCCAAATGATAAATTAGTGGCACACGCAATTTAGTTATTGCTCAAGCACATACCTCCTCCTTGCTCTCGAGGTGATCCTTGATGTGTTTGCAGAACACGGGCAGTAGGATGGCCCGACACTTGGGCAACGTAAACAGTTTTGTCTCCACAAAATCTTTAATGCATCCCATCTTAGACTGAGTAAGACGTCGCGGCGGGAATTTCTCAAGGATTTCCACAATGGATATGCTGTAAACAGTTATCATTACTAATAAGTTTCAAAAGTTAATTATATTTATGTTGTTCAACATACCTTAAGCGCACATGTTCAAAGACCTGCATTAAATCTGTGGCGATGATGTGCAGATTCTTGAGCAGCGCTCCCTCCGATTTAAGCAGATTGCTCGGACAGCCAATCATGTCGATGAACATGCGAAGAAGCTCCTGCAGCCGGGTAGCAAAGTCCATATAGTCCGTGTTGCAGTTCATCTCGGCGTAGAGCACACGCGATCGAATCACGAACTTCATCACATAGTGAAGGTAACGAGTTGTCTTGTACAGGCGGCGCACCTCTGGACTCTCCTCCAGATCATTGCCATCAGCAGACTTTTCTTTTGGTGAGATCGCTTCACTAATATTCTTCTGCAGCACATCCATCAATTTGCTAGTTAATTGAAAAAGCCACATTAAAAACTATTTATCAGTGGTCGAATCATCAAATAAATATAACTTACGTGTAGGCAAGTGTAAACGAGAAGCTTTCATTAATGTACACATCGAGAACACTGAGAAAGTGTTGGTACTTGAGATCGGACACCGTTTCAATCAAATGTATAATGCTCATAAAGACGAGCTGGTCATATTTCTCAGGATGATCATTCTCCACCAGTATATTAAACAAGGCATCGAGTATGTCCTGCAGGAACTTCACCACCTCCTCTCCAGGCACTGTGGACAAGGCGTTTAGCGACTGTTCCAGCGTCTCCTTGTGCGCCGACCAATTCAGAAGTCCCAGCAAGCTCACTGTATGGAAATGAAATATTTAAGATGTTTGTAAAGTATTTAATTATAAGTCCCCCACTTACCGCTCTGCGTGAGCTTGGTGCTGCACAGGTTAACCCCAATCGATAGCTGATCCTTTGGCAAGAGAGTAAGTCCACCGATAGAAGGCTTTGCACCTTGCAGCTCTGCAACCGTGGCTGGAAGTTCTAAATAACAATTGGCTACTGTTTTGTCGTACTTTTTGTGATCAATTTTGTAAACGGCCAGGATATGTTGACCCTGCGTGATGGTTGTCCCGTTGGCCTGCATTAGACGCACATACGCGAGACCGAAGGGTTTTTCAGTTCGATCCTTCTGCTCATTACTGCTACGATGTTTGAGCACAAAGCGCAAATGACATTGTTTAAAGTCTTCAATGGGCACGTGGATCTTGAAGGTCTCCTGCCACTTAGGCTTGTCATCGTGGTAGTATACAACCGATTTGTACTCATCAATGGGTTGATGTCCAGCTCCAATGCTTAGCACACCGGGCATAAGGTATCCCTGCTCATTGGCCACACACACCGACACCTCAACGTTCTTCTCCGAGGTCTTGGCAATGCGTGCGAATTCTCCACTGCAGATGGTAAGGTACAAATCATTTCGCACATCGCCTGGCAAAATGACCTCAGGAAATCCCATTTTTCGGGCAACTGGCACATTTGTGTGCATCAAGCGTGGAAATTCTTCCTTTATCTGCTTGATGTCGCCCCGAAGCACCTCGATAGTTACAGCCATCTTGGAGTCAATCTTGCCAATATCCTTATTCGCGATTAGCTTCCGCAGCGTTCCGTCCAGCGTTTCCTTTTCGCACATGATGAAGGGCAGGTCTATGTTGCCTCGGAAGTCGTCCGACTTATTGATGAAGGGCGTGAGGTCCTTGCAGGCCACACCAAACGGACGTCGAATGATGTATTCCCCATTGCTGCTGGACGATCCACTGGAGCTCACCGATAGCTGGGAGGCCTTGCGACTGGAGGCGTTCAGCATGCTGTTGGCAATGCTCATGCTGGTCCGTTTCGACTCGGCAGAATCCTTAAACTCCATGGAACCGATTCGGATGGCATAGCACACCAGGTACATTTTGGCAATGGCTAGGTCGCTCTTACTGAGATCCGTGAACAGCACGCGGTTGTTGTCGATCTGGTCAGTATCACGCGCAATACCTGTCCGTGACCACTTGACCACATAGTTCTCGCTAATGGGTTTGTGTGTTTCGCCGTCGAAAAGCGTGAAGAGCAGGTCAGAGTCCTCCTGGAACTTGCAAACGAAGGCGTTCACGTGTAGCAGGATGTTGTGAGAGTACTTGTTAGGTGTTCTTGTAGTTCCCCGCTCGCTTGACAGCCGCTAACGGTTGGATAAAAAAAATTAGGATTAGTTAAAGCATGGGTTTTCACTATACATATACGAATTAATGAGTCAAATCTCTCATGAATCATAATTCGTAAAAATAAAATAGCATTAAGCTGATTAAACTTTCTCAGCAAGTGCACATAGTGCACGTGACACATTTGATGAAATATGAATAATATATAAGAAGAAGAAGAATAGTTTTAACTGAACTTATTTAACTGAACACATACTTAATGTATAATCGTTATAATTATATTTATAGAAATATCAAGAAGCGAACTCATTTATACAATTTGTTTATAACCTGAACTTGAATTTATAGCTGACAGATATAGTTTTTCCCGCAGCACTTTTAGATACTCACATTGGCCTTGTCGATGCGCTGAACAGCGTGCATATGTTGCTCGTAGAGCTCGGTGGTGCAGATGGCATTGGTGTCCAAGATGTCTCCGCTCTCGTCGCGAACCACCATGTCCAGGCCAAGGAGCTTGTTGCCAGTATCGATCTGATTGGTGGCCAGCAGCTTCACCTTTCGCACCTCGTCCAATGGCAGGTTTCCGGAGATCAAAGCCGCCCTATTATTATTTAATTCGTTCATTTTTCGTCGAATTTTGGGAAAGCTGGGATTTGTGGTCTAAAATTGGAAGATATTGAGATCAAATTGGTATTATACTTATGAATAATTGCATAAGCTTACCAGAAAGTAATCCTTGGCTATGGAGCCCCACTCGAGAAGAACTTTAGTGATCTCCTCGACAATATCCGTGCGCTGGATGCAGTACTCCCCATTCACGATATTATATTCGCATAAGTGTATATAGCTCTTGGGAAATATGCCGCGTATTTCCTTTGCTCTGAAAGAATACCGAAAATAAAAGAGGGGGAGTCATTAAAATGTGGCAAGCACATGGGATGCAACAGAAAAGTACAAATTGCCACTCCGTGCTTCATAAACGCCACAGTAAGAACTCGATTTGTGGTTTCCCCAATTGGTTCAGTCAAGAATAAGGCGTCAGAACGACGCTTCACCGTAGACACTTCATATTTACATATATGACACAATTCAACAGCCATTGCGGCTGATGAATTATCCAACCCAAGCCACGAGATAGGGGAACTTGATGTTTTGAAAAGCGTGCACTTCGGAAATGAATGAGTGATATGGATTCTTGGTAAACATAATAAGAATATATGATATATAGGTTTTTAAGAATATTTCTTAAATAATATGTTTATCGTTATGAAATAAAATTCCTTGATTCAACTGCCTTGAATTACTGGTCTAAAAAATGTTCTAATATATAATTTCCAGTGTGCGAGTCTGCAGAGGAAGTGCGCTCAAAGTGTGACACTGTCGGATGAAATGGAATGCTTTAATTTGGCTCAATTCGCCGCTTGACATGCGGGGTGGCCGCTTTAATTGCTCGAAGCATTCATCACTTATAGAATCAGCAGCCCACTTCCCCCACGTTCGCAACGCCCCTTCCTTTGCTGGGGTCCCTGAACCCCGGTCATAGTTCCACATCCACATCGATGTTTTTCGGATCAGGTGTCCAGCTCGCTGCGTAACCTTCAATTTAATTAACCATTTCCAATTGATTCCGCTGTTCAGACGGAGGCGTCGTAATTTTTTCGATATTTACGCTTTAAAATCATGTAAGGAAGTGCACAATTAAAATTGATATTTTTCTATAAACAAAAATAGGCATTTGATGATGGGCAGCCAGTGAGCCGAAAAGCAAACAGAAACCCGGCTCAAAGAGGTTATCAGCATATCGGATAACGTCTCGCCTTGAATTTATTTTTTATTGCCGGGAGATGATAAACGCACAGTAGAGTGTGGGAAATGTTCTACGCAATTAAAGCAAATTAACGTCGCCCAAAACTGGATGCGAACTGGTTTTCTTAGGCGAGCCCCACTGTGATCGGGGAATTCGTGCTTTTATTTATTTACTTTCTTTGCTGCCCGCTACCATTCGAGATGTCTGGCTCTTGGAATCTCTGGTTCCACTTGAGATGGGGTTGTTTGGGTCAGCAGAAATATGAAAAAGGTCAGCTCCGTCAATTCGGATGGCGTTCTTCTTGTTTTCCTCGTTTTTCTTGATAAGACGTGGTCAGCCGTCAGCCAGATAAAACCCAGTGGGAGATACAAGAAGCATACGAAAATGAAACGCAAACAAACTAAACGGCAGCAAAAGGGTCAAACCCATGTATAAATATTGAATCGAGCAATGGAATGGGAAAAGAAAACTTTATCTCTGCATTGGACGGATGTGCTGCCATGCAACTTTGGCAGCCACATATGGTGGCATCTGTTTGGAGTAAAGGATGAAGGAGCGTTGGGCAAGAGCGCTGGCACAGATTTCCTCGAAATACCCAGGCATCTTGAGCGGTAAACAAAGGTCGAGCCAAATGTGCGGCGCTTGTGTACCTGATTTACGATTGCTTCACTCTGAATGTGCCTGTGAAATATCTGTTTCAAGCATTTCCGCTTCTGAACTTTGCTTTGCTTTGGTTGCTGGCTGCTGTTTCTTCTGCTTTTCCGTCTGTCTGTCGATTGTCTGCCACTTTTTTGTCTGCTAATGTCTGGGATGTTTCCCCAACGCTCATGCATATGCATTAGACAAACGACGAGATTGCAGTGAAAGTCGGGGGAAAAGATCTAGCAGATTGTTTGATTAGGCAAGCTACACCGATCAAAATAATAGCAGTGCATACTTTACAAGGAAATTAATGAAGTCAAGTGATTTACAAGTTGTTTTCGCTATCTGTTACAAAGTGATTTCAGGATGGAAACATTTCTTGTCCGTAGTTCACGTAAGTTGTAAGTAACTTTTTAAAGCTTCCCTCAACTTTTTGTTTAATTTGCAGAACTACTCACTTTTGTCTGTAGCCGTAGTACCAATGGGTGGTCTCCTTAAGAATTATGACCGCATCACCCACATCCAGATTAAGGCGATGTGGCTTCGACTCCTGGTCGAAATTGCACTTGGCTGAAAGGAAGATACATTTTAAAATTAGTATAAAATCAAATGCAATGGGAGCTTAGTCTAAAGCACCTTTTCCAGTTGTCAGCCGCTGCGAACTGAACGAAATCACAGCGAAATCAACGCGAATCAACGGGAGCGGAAGGTTATCAATTAGCCCATACCATCATGAGGGGGACGCGCTGATCATCGGAAACTGGGTTGTCGCTATCTGTGCACCCAAGCGGATGGGATATTTGATAAACCCTCGGACGCACCCCCGCCATCCACCAACGTCGTCCCACCGGAATCCCCTTCTTCTAAGCGCTTGTGCAACCAATCCATTTCATACGTGAGATCTAACATACAAATTGTATCTCGCTTTAGGCAACTTCCTCGAAAACCCACTGTCGATAAGACTTGGATGTCTGGCGGGAACTGCAAATGACGCACTTGCATTGTGAATGCTTACTGTTATCGCACCAAGAAGTCGGAAATACAGCTTGGCATACCGGAATCTGCTGCTAGTGCTAAGATAAGTGGTCCATTTTTAAATAAGTCGCAAAACTAATACATGTGACAAGAGGAACAGTGTGCAAACTCTGTTGGTTTAATTTAAGATTTTTTTAACAAACTGCCATAAGTTATAAATTGCGGCAGGTTTGGAGCTCATGTATAACAGTCATAAAGATTTCGTAAGTGAATAATTACAACACTGCTACCGCAGCGTATAAAGTTGTTTTAATATTAATCAAATTAGCTTACAAAAACCCATTACATGCACTCCCTTAGGAGTAGTTGTGTTTTTGCTTCGCCGCACGAGACATAATGGGACATAACCATCGACGCCGACAAACTTCCTTCTTGCCTGATAGTGCAAGTTTGAGATATAAGCAACAGCGTACGTATATAACACATATTGTTGAACACACACAAATGTGCATCCCCCAATAAAAACCCTCGTACTTGTACTCGAGTCCCCATCGCCGCAGTCAAGCGCAAGAGATACAAAATCCAAGTTGAGCCGCCTTCGCGTGGCACGCTCCGGGTGGTGCTGTTGTTGCCGATGGTGGTGCTGATGACTGTGGTAATAGTGGTGCTGCGACTGGAACTGGGACTGGCGGTGGTGCCGATGGCGAATGCGTAACAGAAGGGGAGCAGTGGAGCCGTGGCGTCGGCGGAATGGGATACGGTCCAATGACCGATGCTCGCGATGTTCGCGCAGCCCGATCTCGATGGAAAGCATAACAAGCGAGAACGACCTCCACAGTAGATTAAGAGCGACAGCGGCAGCAATTCGCAAAAGGTATTCAGTGCCGCTGCTGCTGTGCTCCAACAGCAGAGGGCAAATTAATAGGGCTTCACTGCCGACGAACCCAAATATGGTTCATTCACATGCCTATTTATATGTATAAGGCTAATTTGGTTTGTAAAATCATAAATATGGGAATTGGTACGTAAAGATCATGATTCCAAGGATGCTTAAAAGTTAGCGTTTGAGTATATATTGTACTGTTCGTACCAAATAGAATAGACCAATAATATTTATATTTTCCTGCTATCATTTTGACCACAAGTGTACTCTACGTGTGAGATGGTTTTGTCTGCTACTTTTTTTGCGCTTTGCATTTGATTTCGTCTGTCCAATTGCGTGGAAAGTTAACTTGGAGTGGGACTGGGTCAATTGCGGAAACCAGTTGAACGAGCCTCTTTAGAAGAGCTTTCCCAGCTGGGAAAGTTTCGCAAGAAGCGCGTAAATATAGATCTAAGTAATTAAAGACTTATCGAATTGATTGAGTTTATTATTAATATCCAATGCGCAGAGCGATTAGGCGGAATTCACTGCTTTCCACGTCTGGAAGCTATTTATGCGCAAGTAATATAAATACTCGGAAATGGCAATGAATCATCCGACGTCGACGCCTACGACGCAACAGTACCGCTGCGGTCAAGCAATCAGTCACAGGGAATGCCACACCTATAAAGAACCAGAACCCCTGCGTGAGTGGAGTTAAGTTAAGGCAGTTGAGTTCAAGAACGATCAAAAACGTCATTAAATCGAGCCCATTTCCTTTCCTTCGGTTTGTCGATAAGCGAAACAAAGCCTATCCCAAGACCCTTTTTTTCCTTCACTGCAGCAGCGCGACAAACTTGTTGACTAACGGAAACCAGCATAAATAATGAAATGCACAACTTGTTGGACTATAAATACACAGAGATCGCAGGGCGGAGGAGTCACGGCTCAATGGCAGCGAGAAGGAAAAAGGGTTCGGACCAATATAGAAAACCGTCGAAAACAGTCAGCACTCAACAGGCAGGCAGGTAGACCAAGCAAAGTATACTCGTACAATGAACTAGGTTCATTTTAGAAATGCACGGTGGAAAATATTTTAAATACGATTCACGACGATCAGTTCATAAGGTCATATAAATATAACATATTCTTTTCTGGTTGTGTTTTGATATTGTTGTAGAAAGATTATCAGTTAGAAATTCCCCTTTTCGTTCAGTGTAGAGCTCCAACGGATGCAGCTGCACCTGGAAAAGGGAGCTGCTAAAGTGCCCCCCAGCACGTGAACAAAGTGTGCCTTCTCCGCGTCCAAACTAAAGACCCCTTTTGGTCTATAGTTTGCTTAAAGCTAGATAAAAAGCAAAAGCCAAAACAATAATAAATCGCAGTCCATAAAGCAAAGCGAATATATAAAATAAACCGCAGTTAAGGCGCTTCGTCATCAATTGGTGTCGAAGTTGGCGTCGTGACTGGTGACTGGACAGCATGGAAAAAAAAGAGAAATAATAATAAAAAAACCAAAAGTACAACAACGTGACAACCACAGTCACAACTTGGCTCATTTCAAAGTTTCTGGTTTAAATATTGTAGCACGCGGCTCAGAGAAGATTCTTTATGTCTATATACGATCATACTACACATATGCAAATTCTCTCCATACATTTAGGCGTTTTTTTTTTTCTATATAAAAGCTGGTTTGTTTGACGCTCTCAAACGCTCGGGCTATTCGGGTATAAATATCCCAAGTACGAGCTTTTATGAGCTAAGCCCCCAAAGCGTTTTCTATATATATATTCCCCTATATATGTTTGTATATATACCACATACGCTTTTAATTGCCTAAAGCCTGGGGAACCGTTTGGAGGGTTAATTCTAATGATATTCTCGCTGTTCAAGATGCTGCGGCATTGACTAATTACAAAGTGGAACAGAAGATCTCTGAAACGGGGAGAGGTGAGAATACTAAGGCTATGGAAAAGTAAGCACTTGTGTATTCAGCAGATTGGGGGAGTGCACGATGGGAGTTCTATTGTTCACTTGGAATTCAACCCAATCCAGGACAGACACATATATGCGGCTAATTGAAGACGCTGGGAGGAATTTATAATTAGCTATTGTGAATTAATTACCTCGCATGAATACAATCACAACGAAATATCAATTACTAGTTTAAAGTGTTTATGTTTCTTTGTAAATATATATCTTAATTAGATAGAGTATTGCCTAAGTGCAAATAAGTACATTCAAATTGAACGAGTGTATTATAAAGTGTATATCGCGTTCTTGGCATTATTATCTTTATGTAAACATTGCTCTTCGTATCTATTTTCAAAGAACTTTTGGGCTTGCCAAAAAGGAAATATTCAACGGCATTTCTAAAATCGAATCCCCTGCCATCTTGGACTCCTAGATAATATTTGATGGGACATAAAATCATAAAATTACTTGCGCAACCGCTGCGAGCGTCTTGCCTGTTGACAGTTACGGTTAATGTCGTTGCGGTCGTAAAAAGTATCCAGAAACAAATTAGAATTAGTATCCAAAAAGCAGAAGGAATGTTGATAAAAAAAGAGCGTTATTATTACGGAGCACGGCCATAAAAAATTGCGGAGCAACAAAAGACAAAAGAGGAAATGTAAACACAAACTTGACCCATTTGGGCCCATTCAAGAAAATCACTTAAAAACAATCTACAATTGGTTTTATGGATCTTTGAACATGTAAGGTTTACTGCTTGGATAGAATAATGTCTTCTCAAAACAATTATATCAATATGGGACATTTTTTCTACTTAGAATTCTTTAAAAATAAATGAAACGAATGCTTCTTTTTAAAATTATATATATTTGGGTTTTTCTTAGAACTAACGAAAGAAAAAAATGCATAAAGATAAATGCTATGAAATACAAAAATATAAGCAAAATATTTTCTCCTAAACAGAAAGCTGCTCTGTTTATGTTTTTAAAACATATTTTTAATGACTACCTTATGCGATCAAAAGTCTAAAACCTCCTGTGAAAAATTTTTCAATGGAACCTGGTAACCTTTGTAACATTAGCTCACATTTCTCGAGCGGCTGAAACCAGTTTCAACTTACACCGGATGACGCACTGTGCCCCAATGATGCGGCCACCTCCCCCTGCCCCCCTTTTCGCTTCCCCGCTCACTTTCCCTGATCGGATTCGATCTCCATAACTGCTCTTTGCGGCAGGCAATTTATGTTTAATTAAGCAATTTCCGAGAGCAATCGAAGATTGCAGTTGGTCAATTAGCATAGAAGGGAAACCAAAGATGCGACAATCTTCGACATTGGCAATCTTCGAAACGGGGTGGAATGAATAGTTGCGACTTGGAATGGGGGAAGCGATTGAGTTTCCATTTTGATTGCGAAATGGAAAGTGGAGATTCGCTTGCCAAGGGGGAGTGTATTCTGATAGTGGAGGGTTCCTGGGGTGACGATCCAACTGAAATCAGAATCACAAGTGGATGTGCGAGTCACTTGGGCGGTTGCTCAACTATCCGAAGTTGATGGAGGATGGTGCATGTGTACATGTGTGAGGGTAAAGTCCGGGGATGAGTGTTCCCCGATCTGAGTCAGCAGAGCAAACAATTATGCAGCCGCCCCGAAGGAAGGGCATCTGCCACGTGATAAGACGAATCGGGGGACTCTTATTCGGTTAAGCAACATTATCTTCAAAATTACAAAAGGCAGAGACATTAAAGATGGCAGCCGATTACAGGGTTAGTTGCTAAGTTCTATATTTTGTTTATAAGTAACACAGTTACAAAATCCTTGACTTTTTGAATCTAGTAGATACAATTTAATGGTAACCCAACTTTATTAGGTTAGAAATATGAGCAGATCTTTTTTCGGCTCGCTTCCAAATCTGATTAAGTTTTCACTTGTTGTGTGTGGAAATGGACTAGGAAAAATGCTTTCCTTTGAAATTATGCAAATCAAAAGGCGTTTCATGCATCTTAAACTCTAACGGAGTGGAAAATTTTAATTAAATTGAGAAAAGCCAGACTCTGAAATCAGAAACCAAATCAACTAGGCCCCCTTCTATTCCATACCAACCCATCCCATCCCCTCTGTATATATATTCTTTCGGCATGGGTTTCCACTACACTTTTCACTACTCTCAGGCATCATTAAGTTTTACGTTTACTTTGTGAGCTCTTCCCTCCATTTGATGTTGTTGTATTTATTATTACCGCGGTTGTTGTTTTTGCTATTCAAATTTAAATGTAGAATGCATCTGCGTGGAGTGGGTAAATAAAACCGAGTGTCTGGGTGGAAATGGGGAGCCCTGCAGGTGCACACCAACTAGAGGCAATGAACAGTGGAGTAGTGCAGCAATGAAGTGAAGATGTCACCGCAGGCAAACTTTCAAAAGCATATGCGGCACAGTGGGGCAATTAGAATAACTAAGTGGACGTTTTGGATTAAAACAATTATTACTAAGCTGATCAAATTATGCTAGTTTATACTAGTTACCTAAATATATGGTTTTGTTAATTGTAAATTTGAAAAGCCTTTTTGATGGAAGTTAATTAGCTTTTATGAGTAAACATCCCTTCATTTTGTGGCTATTCGCTTGGTTTACTTTTATATATATTTCAGGTAAATTTCAGGAATCATCCCACTGTGCATGGAGGTGAGTGAGCAGGGAGATGCAGCATTCTCATCCAAAGGAGTGAGTGGGAACAGCATACGAAAAATATGTATGTATGCACCAGATCTTTTATATGCGAGTGACTACCGCTATGCAGGAGGCCGAGGACTTAACTTTAACTCGCTCACTCACTCGCACTTCAACGGAATTCAATTCAGCTGAGTGCCACCCACAAGCACAGGCACACATCGATAAACGATAACTCGAATGGGGCCCATAAAGTGATAAAGCGATTACTCAATGGCTATTGCCTTCGAGAAACTACAATATTTCGAAAATAATACGCAAAATGGATGAGCTGCCAAGCAAATCTTTTGGCTTAAAAAATTTTTACAAAATGTGGGGCAACCGGCTGTTTGCTTAGAATTTGAAAATTGAAGCAAACAAAAGGTATGCAAACAGAATGGAAAACAGCGATAAGACAAGAATACATCAAACTGCTATTGATAAGGAGTTTCTTTTGAATTTCGTATATGCTGTAAGTCGTTTTCGCATTACAAAGGCCAAATTCGCTACTCAATGCCAACGACTAACTTATCTGCCGCCCCATATTCCAAATATTATCGCGCTTAATTACATTATACCACCAACCACCGCTCACCACCCACTACCCCCGTCCACCTGGCCACGCCCCAATGGTACTATCAGATACTCGTACTCGCAGCGATTTCGACAGCTAGTAAACGCGCAAACACAAAAAAGGGCAGAGGCAGAGGCAAACGTGTGTAAATAACAAGTGCAAACACACCGGCAAGCTCCATTCGAGTGTTAACGAACGAGATTCCCAGTTCCACTCGATCTACCTGGGACTAGAGGTACCTGTACTTTATGTACCTGTCGTATCTATTGATCAGCGGTGAAAAGGTCAACAAAACGAGATCCATAAAAAATTCACACGCATTCGAAGCGGGTCGCGATTAGATATTTCATGGTCACTGCCATTGAATTGGGATTTGTCTCACAGTGTACACAGAAAATAAACATTTCTACTGTCAGCTTGATGCAGCTTGCCTTGGGTTTACAAAGACCAGGTTTCAAATCCCACACCCGTAAATACGTAAAAGTTGTAGTACTAATGTTGTAGTACTTCAGATTTAAGTTTATGTAAAATTACATTAATTGTATAAAATTTCTTTATGTGTACCAGGCCTTTTTTCTGGCAGTGTGTTGCAGTTGCACGTGAGAGACAGAGACAGTATGAAAAGCGAGAGAGACAATAGAAAACAGGTTTTAGTTTCAAGAGCAAATCTCAGAATTTTATGCTAGTGTTGACTGAGCAGGATGAAATGAAATGAAAAACGAAACAACACAGTGAGAGCGGGAAAGGGAGGATCAACAGCAGCCGAGTGAGCGTGTGCAAGCGAGAAGGTGCAACAAGTTTTACCGTAGCAACGCAGCAGGAGGCACACACATGCGGTGAAATAAGAGAGAGAGTTAGAGAGAGAGGTGGGGGTGGAGATGAGGTGTGCTCTGGAAAAGAGCGCCCAACAGTTCATAAAGTTTTCCTTTATTGTTGTTTACAAAGCACTTTGTTTAAACATTCCTGCCTAGCCATATTCTACCTAATTTATCGGCTTAATAGCCGCATTGCCAACTTACCAATGCCGAATTCTGCCTGCTTGGCATTGCAGTCGCTCCACACACTCATCTTGAAGGCTTTTCTTCTCGTTGTTGTTGCTTCTACTAGTGTTGTTGCTGATATTGTTGTTTTTGCGCCGACTTTTACCACCAACACGGCGACAAACGATCGCTACTCACACATGCAAAGCGATGGACTTTCGTTTGCGAAAATAAAAACAACAAGACATTAAATTAGGCAACGGCAAAAGAGCAACACGTAGTTGAAATTTTGATTTCGTTTTCACAATGCCGCCAACACAAGCATTTCGCCTCCGATTTCGCTACAGATTTCGACGAAAAGCACACCGGTTGGACAATTGCAACCAATAAATAATTATTGCACAAAAGCTAGCATTCCGCACAAATTGTCGCTCCGCAAATGCATTTTGCGCCGTTTTTCGCTCGTTTTGTTCTCGACTTGTATTTGGGCTGGGAGTTGGCCGCTGCCGCTCAGCTAATTATCACATGTACACGCACTCGATCGCACACACACTCGTGTGTGACAGTTGCCAATTAATTAAATAACCGCTCTCGGAAAACAACCCGCGCGTTTCAACTGTTTGTTGTGAATGAGCGTGCTCGATGCCCAGAAGTACCGTACTGTTCCCAATCGAAAATATCAAATATAGAGTGCCCCTTACAGCGTGTTCACACCGTTGATGTCAAATGGGTTTTCACTTTGTTCGCAGTACGGTCACATAAAAATGTGAAAATCGAGCTTACCTACAAAATACGAGAAACCCAAGTTATAAAATACATTTTCCACACATTCATAGTAAATTTGCTTCGGAGGCACCAAGCAAAAATTTTATTAAGACCATAAATAAGTTATGGTCAATAGTTATGCGCCTGGCAGTTGTATCCTGCTTTTTTACAGTGTATTTTTGCATGCGATTTCACGCCTTGGTCACACTTTTGGCTGCATTTTCTTCAACATCGTGAAAAAATCGGCGCGCCATTTCTGTCCACTTTTTGCGTCAGACTCGGTCGACTCCTGCTGACTTGACAAATTCGCGAGTGTTTATTTGTTTTAAGCTAAGCCTGTCCGGTCCCACAACCTTCGCATCCGGCGCAGCCGCCCCAGCTTGCCCAACGTGGTGAAATCGAAGCATTGCTCATCGCGATAGTTGGCATTCCGGCGAAGGACAAAGCAGGGGATCTACCTAGTATATGTTTGTTATCTGAGCAGCAGCAGCGAGCAAAATGTTTGGCGGCGCGAAACCCAGCTTCGGAGCCACTCCGGCGGCCACCAGCTTTGGCGGATTCAGCGGCACCACAACAACCACTCCGTTTGGCCAGTCGGCATTTGGCAAACCCGCCGCACCGGCCTTTGGAAACACCTCCACCTTTGCCGCCCAACCCGCGCAGCAGTCACTGTTCGGTGCGGCAGCCACACCAGCTCAGCCCGCCGGAGGCTTATTCGGGGCAAACACGTCCACGGGATTTGGAAGCACTGCCACAGCTCAGCCCACGGCTTTTGGAGGTTAGACACGATCATTTGAAGTGGTATCATGTTACTAATTTAGTAATTTCTTCTTTGCAGCCTTCTCGCAGCCGCAACAGACCTCGAACATATTTGGATCCACCCAGACGGCGGCAAGCACCTCCCTCTTTGGACAATCGACGCTACCCGCCTTTGGAGCCGCCAAGCCGACTATGACGGCCTTTGGGCAAACAGCTGCTGCTCAGCCCACGGGCTCTTTGTTTGGCCAACCGGCTGCCGCCACCAGTACAACAGGATTCGGAGGCTTTGGGACGTCGGCGCCTACAACCACCAATGTTTTTGGCAGTGGCACCGCCTCCGCCTTTGCCCAACCTCAGGCTACGGCCGTGGGAGCTTCCGGAGTCAATACGGGCACGG
The DNA here is from genome assembly GCF_000001215.4 of Drosophila melanogaster. Classification (NCBI taxonomy): domain Eukaryota; kingdom Metazoa; phylum Arthropoda; class Insecta; order Diptera; family Drosophilidae; genus Drosophila; species Drosophila melanogaster. Next base: position 23,780,506 of record NT_033777.3, on the reverse strand, counting down.
CCGTGGCCAAGTACCAGCCAACCATTGGTACAGATACCCTGATGAAGAGCGGTCAGGCAAATAGTGTGAACACTAAGCAGCACTGCATCACGGCTATGAAGGAGTTCGAGGGCAAATCTCTGGAGGAGCTCCGCCTGGAAGACTATATGTGCGGGCGCAAGGGTCCACAGGCTGGGAATGCTCCGGGAGCTTTTGGATTTGGAGCTCAGGTTACTCAGCCCGCTCAGCCTGCAAGTGGTGGCCTGTTTGGAAGCACTGCCCAACCAAGCACAGGTCTGTTTGGCCAAACTGTGACCGAGAATAAGAGCATGTTTGGCACCACCGCTTTTGGCCAACAACCGGCGACTAACAATGCATTCGGAGCAGCAACCCAGCAAAACAACTTTCTGCAAAAGCCCTTTGGAGCCACCACCACCACTCCGTTTGCCGCTCCCGCAGCTGACGCTTCAAATCCATTTGGGGCGAAGCCTGCTTTTGGACAGGGAGGAAGCCTCTTTGGTCAGGCACCTGCTACCAGTGCGGCTCCTGCTTTCGGACAGACTAACACAGGATTCGGAGGCTTTGGAACCACAGCCGGAGCAACGCAACAGTCAACTCTTTTTGGTGCCACACCAGCCGCCGATCCAAATAAATCAGCCTTTGGGTTGGGAACGGCTGCATCAGCAGCCACGACAGGTTTTGGATTTGGAGCTCCAGCAACAAGCACCGCCGGCGGAGGCCTTTTCGGAAACAAGCCCGCCACTAGCTTTGCTGCTCCAACTTTCGGCGCAACCTCCACGGCTAGCACTCCGTTTTCAAATTTTGGCCTGAACACCAGTACAGCAGCAACGGGAGGAGGCCTTTTTAACTCGGGATTGAACAAGCCAGCAACGTCCGGATTCGGAGGTTTTGGAGCCACCAGCGCAGCACCACTTAATTTCAACGCAGGCAACACGGGCGGATCACTTTTCGGAAATACAGCCAAGCCGGGAGGAGGTCTTTTTGGAGGAGGTACTACAACCTTGGGTGGCACGGGTGCTGCCCCAACGGGAGGACTGTTTGGAGGAGGAACTACCAGTTTCGGAGGTGTCGGTGGTTCCTTGGGCGGAGGAGGCTTCGGTATGGGTACAAACAACTCGTTAACTGGTGGTATTATGGGAGCTCAGCCCACACTGGGTATCATGACGCCTTCACACCAGCCCATTCATCAGCAGATCCTAGCTAGGGTAACTTCTCCCTACGGAGACTCTCCGATTTTCAAGGATCTAAAGCTAAGCAGTGAAGCAGATGCAACAAGAGCTACAAATCCTGCTGCCCAACAAGCAGTTCTGGACCTGACCAGCAACCAGTACAAGATAAGTACCAGCAACAATCCTGCTCCAATGAAGGTAAAGGCGCTGGGCAGCACACTTAATAGAAAATCGCTGTTTGATGGTCTCGAGGAGTTTGATGCTTCTGTAGAGGGCTTCAATCTGAAGCCCAGTGCTAAACGATTAGTTATCAAACCCAAAGTAAAAAGTGTAGAGGGTGGAAATCCCTCTAGCTCTATTGGCAGTGCTCCCAACACGCCCCAATCTCGACCCAAAGGCGCAACTCCCAACAAAGAACGCGAGTCGTTTAGCGGAGCCATTCCAAGTGAGCCGCTACCACCAGCTGGAAACTCGCCTGGAGCAACGAATGGACGGGAAAGTCAGGATAACGGCCGCCGTGAGTCATGGCTGCATCCTAACAACCTTGAGAAGGTACGCCAGCACAACATTCAGACTGGAATGGATCAGGGATCGCCCCATAACAGCACCCTCAACGAGCTTGTGCCACGTAAACCTTTAGATACATACCGACCATCCTCCACCGTTCGCCTCTCGGTGTCAACCATCCCAGAGAATCCATTTGAGGATCAATCCAGCACCATTGCACGTCGCGAAACCTTCACTTCGCAGCAGGCCAATGAGAGTGTGCTTTCGAACAGATCTAATGAGGCAGAGGACTCTGCAGCAAACCAATCCCGCCTAGCCATTGAGGCAGCTGCTGCAGAGGCAGCAGACGACGAATCACATCCAACAGGCATTGTGCTGCGACGCGTGGGTTACTATACAATTCCATCGCTAGACGACCTACGCTCCTATCTGGCCGAGGACGGATCCTGTGTGGTTCCGAACTTTACGGTGGGTCGGGAAGGATACGGCAATGTCTTCTTCGGCAAGGAAATGGATGTGGCTGGCCTGAACCTCGATGAGATTGGTAAGAGTCTTGTGTTTTTTTATAACCGTTTGTGTTTGCTCTCATACATTTATTTAATGCAAAACAATTTGTATCACAGTCCACTTTCGCAACAAGGAGATTATCATTTATCCCGACGACGAAAACAAGCCGCCCATTGGTCAAGGTCTAAACCGTGACGCCCAGGTCACTTTGGACCAAGTATGGCCGTTGGACAAGACCAAGCACGAAGCCATCAAGGACCCACAACGCTTGCTTGAGATGGACTGGGAGGGCAAGTTGCGCCGGGTGTGCGATAAAAACGATACGCGCTTTATAGAATACCGCCCGGAAACGGGTAGTTGGGTCTTCCGCGTCAAGCACTTTTCTAAATATGGCCTGGGAGACAGCGACGAAGAGGACGAGTTGCCCACTGACCCGAAAAAAGCCAAAATTGCAACGCTTGAGGCTCAGCAGCGGGCAAACGCAGAAAAGATGACGCTCAATTCGCTGCGCCAAGCGCAGAAGATTTCAGAAGATGCAGCCCGTAACTTGGACCCAAAAGCCTTGGTCGCAGGTGTTGCCAGCGGATTCAGGCCAATGGATGATACCGCCGAGTTCCTTTTAATGGACAAAACACGTACGTCTAAAGTCCATTTTAAAAGGTTTAGTTTCATTAATTGTAATTTACTTAATTTTAATTCGCAGAATTTTTCCAAGCTGGTGGCAACTCCGATTTCTCCATGTTTGATCCACCGCGTCAACGTCCAACGATTACCAGTCCCACAGCTGTTTTGGCTCAGGAAATGGTAGGCAACGAGGCGCACAAAATGCAGCTAATGAAGTCATCCTTCTTTGTGGAGGACAATGCTCCCGAGGACGAACCCATGGGTAGGTGGATAATCTCTTGATGGTCTTTCAAATTGCTTACAGTAAAAGATATGTAGATGTTTAAATGTTAATCGTTAGTTTTGAGCAAATATGTATTGTTAATTATCAACGATATTTAATGATTTTTGATCGTTGCAAAAAGTATTATATATATATATTTATGTTTAAAAAGGTAGCACAAATTATAAAGTTAATAAAGCTTTCAAATGTGTTAGTAAATCCAATTCATTTTGCCTGCTTTGGCAACAATTCATTATAATTACAACAATTCACTGCTTATCATCCCACACGGCCACTATACATTTGAAAATTACTCATAAATTTCTACAGAGACTACGGGGCGTCTTCTTCGTCATCGCAAGTTTTTCAACGTGGAACCTCTTGTTTGGAAAGATGGTGCCTCCGAGAGTTCCAGTCAGTACGATTTTGAACACCCATCGCCCGCTCTGCCGATTTCTTCCTCCGTCTCTGAGGCCAGCCTGATGTGTGATGCACATTATGAGGAGGTATATCGACGTAACCTTTTACTTTGAAGCCCAATAAACATCCTGATCAATTTCAGACATCGTCGATGGCAACTGGAAGCATTGTTGCAGCTGTAAAAGAAACGAAGTTTGAAATGCCTGTCACTAAAGCCTTCAAGTTTGTCTGTAAGCCCAAAGTGGCTCCGATTAAGTTGCGTGCCACCACGGTTCCCCTACCCAGGTCCATCGCTTATGAGATGCGCGATAATTGGATCGCCGATTTGGGATTCTACAAAGGACGCAGCTTTAAGCTCAGTTTTGGTCCACAAAACTCATTGGTACTGCCAAGCACCTATAATAACATGCAAAACCTAAAAGAATGTAAGAATATCTGAAACAAGCTGTAGCAGTCCAATTATAATAATTTCCCTTTGCTTCAGTTACTGGACCATCCCTGCCCGTCTCCATGGTATTTGCGCCGCGCTCGGCCACCGATTTGTCGCCCAGTGTAATGCAGTTGGTGGAGTTTAACATGGTCAAAGGCAACGAGGGTTTTCGAGAAAGTATCATTCCCCATCTCGAAGTTCAGCTTAACGACTGCCTCTCAGTTAATGTGGAGGGTAGTGAGTGCCCGTGTATACATCCCGATAGCGGTACGAAACTAGTTTCCAAGCACTTCTCCGAGTCTCTTAAGCAGAGAAATGCTGGCTTAAAAGAGGACTATAGCGTGTCAGTGTGGTCGCTTTTATTCGCACTATGGGGCGATCACGATGAACTGGTGGACCTGGAAAAGAACTCTCATTACATGGTCATGTGTCGGCGCAATCTGCTATCCGAGTGGCTTGAGAACACGCTGCTGGGCAAAGATCTACTCTCGAAAAAAGTTAGCACCCACAGCTACCTGGAGCACATGTTGGATTTACTTAGCTGCCATCGCGTAAATGAGGCTTGTGAGCTGGCCTTCAGCTACGATGATGCTAATCTGGCTCTTGTGCTGTCCCAATTAAGTTCCGGAGCTGTCTTCCGGCTATTAATGGAGGAGCAGCTCTTTGCCTGGCAGCAGAGCAAGTCGGATAAGTATATCGATCTGGAGCGCCTTAAGATGTACATGCTGGCCGCCGGAGCGCCAATGATGCAGTCTTCACATGGGGCCATCAACTTACTCGAGAATAAAAACTGGCTGACAGCACTGGCCCTGCAGCTATGGTATTTCACAGCCCCAACATCGTCTATCACCGATGCACTCAATGCTTATAACGACGCCTTCCAAGCGGAAGAGTGCTATGCGGAGCCCCCAAAGCCCAGCTACAGGGACGCACCTACTGACACCAAGAAGCCCGTCTACGATTTGCGCTACCACTTGCTCCAGTTACACTCTAAACGTATGCATTCCCTGGAAGAAACTCTCAATCCTATAACGCATACCGCCGATGCCATGGACTTTCGTTTGAGGTGAGCTAAAAGAATTTTTTGGTACAGTGCAAAATAAATCATATCAAATCATTTTAGCTGGCTGCTCTTGCAAACTCTGCGAGCTCTTGGCTACCGTCACTGTTCGCCCTTAACGGAGGCTCGTCTTTCGGTGGATTTCGCTAGCCAGTTGGAGAACGAAGGCCTCTGGCAGTGGGGTATCTTTGTTCTTTTGCATATTAAGCAGCAGACCCAGAGGGAACGTGCAGTTCAGCAAATGCTACAGAGGAATGTCAGCGTTTCCGCCAAGGTGGCTCTATATGCGGAAGAGCGCTTTATCGTCGAAGAGCTTGGTATTCCGATGTCGTGGGTGGACTATGCGAAGGCGGTAAAGGCGGGAGCGTCAGGAAAGCATCACCTTCAAGCCAAATATCTGCTAAAGGCAAAACATTTTGCTACGGCGCACGATGTCATCTTCCAACACATTGCTCCTGATGCCATCATAAACGGTTGGTTCCTTATGATAAGAATTATTTCGGTGGATTACTAACAATTGTCATTGCAAACTTGCAGGTAAAATGAAATACCTGCATAGCCTGCTCATTCAATTCGAGGATACAGAGGGCAGCAGCATCCGAGTGCCCAACTGGGCCAACCAGGGCCAGATCTTCCTGGACTTTATCGACATCAGTGCCAAGTTCAAACAGATCCGCAGTGTGACCAACATCGCTGACATCAATGCGCGCTGGGAGAACTTAAAACCACAACTAAGCGAACTCTGCTCCCGCATCAGTCTGCTCCCGTGCCCTACCTCCAAGCACCGCCTGTGCCAGAGTGAAATCTCGCAGAGCCTCAGCTGCTTGGTGCACGGCATGTGCATTGTCTGTCCCGAGATGGAGTCTTCCACGGTGCTTAAGGTGGCCCTGGAGCGGCTGCCACTGCCGCAGGAGTTCGCCTCAAAGGAGCTGCGCATCTGGCTGGAGGAGCTACTAGACAAAATCCAAAACGAGCCACCATTTAGCGAGCGGCAGCAACCCACCATGATGGAGATATAGGTGCCGAAACAAACAAAGCTCGAAGATACAATGTTTAGTCTAGGGTCAAATTAACTTAGTTATAATCAATTGATTAGCATCCCCCTCGCAAAAGAAAAAAAAGTCAGCTGTAGCATAGGTTTGAGTACGGCATCATTTATGTATGATTGCTTAATATTTAAAAAACGTTTCGTCGGAAAAGACCAGAAGAATAATAGTTTTTTGTTGATTTGTTTAATTGATTTTCATAAATTTCATAAACTTAGTAGTATAAGAAAGTAAAAAAAAAAAATGTTTCTAACAACGTTCGCTGGCTGGGAATCATTTCAAATCCGATAGAACTGCGCTGTGCCTATCGAAAGCTTTGTTGGGACCTACCTGTTTAGTCCAGTTGTGGAGCGAGATCAGTAGTCATTCGATCGCTAGTTAGACCACAACATATTTACTCTCTGATTAGCTTCTTACCTGCTGCACGAGCGAAAAACGTTTCACTGGCCATGGCTGCTGTTGTTCCCACTGAAACCTCCGCCGCCCCCGCCTCCTGGTGTGGGCGCGGTGCCAAGCCCCGAACCTTTGAAAAGGAACCGCCAGTCATCTGCTATGACAAGCCCGCAGCTTCGATCGTTTCGAAGGAGGAGTATGATGTAAGTAACGCGAACAATAGCAATAATACAATGATAAAATAATCTAATCCGACTCGGAGACTACAGAATAAACGTTATCGTGCCCTGACTGGCGATCTTGTGGAGACACTGATTGTGCCCAAACGGGAGGCACGCACCTGGACAATGCAAGAGGGTGATTTGTGCCGCGTCACTGTCCACGAAGGTTCTCAGGTGGGCGACATGAACTTTTGGAATCTGGAGAACACCGCCGAGCGCTTCTACTCGGGCAAGACGCGCCAGCTGCACTCGTCGCATCTGCGCGTTTACGATCGTCTGTGGAGCTGCCTGCCCCACCTGCGTCCCATGGCCACCTTTGTGTTTGATTCCCTTGCCGCCTATGGCATCGATGAGGATGGCGGTGCTCTGCACGACGTAATTGGAACACGGTGCGACGACTACACCTACAAGCTAATCACGGGCAAGGATCGGGTGGGCAGTTGCCACAGTTCCCTAGTCAAGGCGGTGGTGGAGGAGCGCGGGCTGACCGAGCAGGATGTACACGACGTGTGGAACATCTTTATGTGCACCGGATTTACACGGGACACGCATCAGTATTTCTGCAAGGCAAGTCCAGCGCGCAAGGGGGATTTCATTGAGTTTGTGGCCGACATGAATCTTCTGGTGGCTCTGAGCGCCTGTCCACAGGGCGATGTCTCCATCGCAGTGGGCGCCGATGTGCCGGACGACAAGTGCCACCCCCTCAAGGTCGAAGTGTTCCGTCGCAAGTAAACAGAACCATTTTCATTCCGTGTGCGGAAATCTGGTTCTAACAGCGTGCCATTTATGTAAACAGTGCCATAGAGATGTGCAAGATCATCTTCCGTATTGATGACGAATTATCAATACAAATATATTACTGCAATAATTATTGAGTTTTTGTTTTACTTAATATAAATTTTGGAATAAATTCGTTAAAATTATTTTTAATTAAAAAAATTAAAATATCTTTGCACACTGCACGGGATGCAATTCGTTACGCGATTGTTTCTCGATTTTTAGGGTGACCAGTCCATCCAAATTATCTGCCGACTCTTGTTGATTTTTTCCTTGTATTTTGGCAAATGCTAAACAAAGTTATTTTCGCCAGGAATAAACTATTAAAATGAATGAGATTAGGGGCGAGGATAACCTCGAACGGCTGCGCAACTATATCCTGCGACCGGAGCTGTCCCTCCACAATCCCCTGCCGGATGTTTTGCCCCGCAAATTCGATCCGATGCGCCTGTTGCATGCGCCCCGTTGCCCGGGAAGCACTAAGTTGGCTCCTCGCCGCGACCAGAGTGGTCACATACTTGAGTTCGTGGAATTGGACTTGGAGGCCGTGGGCGCCAATGCCAACAACTCGATGTCCATGCAGCGGGAGCCGGGCTTGCTGGAAGACGCGACGCGTGGCTCCCACTCCAATTTTCCCTTTTGGCCAGGCGGTTTCGATGAGCAGCGCCAGCAGATCGCAGCTCTGGATGTCAGCAACTTTCAGTTCGGGGACAAGCTGCTAACGGTGCCACCGGGCTTCAGCTCTGGCTACGACTTCTTCCAATCGCAATCTGTAACACTGCCGCCTGTGGTCGCCGATCCCAGTAACGTTGATCTATTGGAAAACCTAGAACAGGATCTGGACGTCCAGGAGTGGATGAAGCTTACGCGTAGTGAGGAAACAAGCTCCACTGGAACGCCTAAAAGTCCAAAACAGTCGAACGTGCAATTACCTTCAGAGGAGTTCAGAGACGTGGACGATCACATTATGAAGGCTGACCTAAAGCCTGTGCTAAACATTTCCACCACAACCAAGAACTTCAAGAGCGATTGGGCCGAAATGGTGGACATAAGCCAACCCATCAATAACTTTAAAGAGCAGATACCATGCCCCGCCATGGATTTCCCCTTCGAACTGGATGTCTTTCAAAAGCAGGCCATTCTCAAGCTGGAACAACGCCAGTACGTTTTCGTTGCAGCGCATACATCTGCTGGCAAGACAGTTGTAGCTGAATATGCCATCGCTCTGTCCAAGCGTGATCTCACCCGCACCATCTACACATCGCCGATCAAGGCGTTGTCCAATCAGAAGTACCGCGACTTCCGAAAAACCTTCAAGGATGTGGGCCTTATTACAGGTGACCTGCAGATAGAGCCCACCGCCTCTTGTCTGATCATGACCACCGAGATTCTCCGCTCAATGCTGTATTGCGGCAGCGATGTCACGCGGGATCTGGAGTGGGTGATCTTCGACGAGGTGCACTATATTAATAACCCAGAAAGAGGACATGTCTGGGAGGAGGTCATTATACTCCTGCCCGAACATGTTAACATTATAATGCTCAGTGCCACCGTGCCCAATACCTTGGAATTGGCCGACTGGGTTGGGAGCACCAAGAAGAGAAAGGTCTATGTGATCAGCACTTTAAAACGACCAGTGCCTCTGACGCATTTCCTCTATACTGGTGCTGGAGGAAAGAGTCGCGATGACATCTTCCTCCTGGTGGACGCCCAGGGAAAATATCTGCAGGGTAACTACGAGAAGGCCGTGGAGCGCAAGAAGGAGATGCAAGGCAAGGCCAAGGGCGGCGGTGGTGGGCCAAGAAACCATTTAAATGCCAAGCAGGAGCAGTACACCTGGATCGGACTAATTGACTTCCTGAGGCGGAGCAACATGATGCCAGTGGTGGCTTTCACTCTGTCCCGCAATCGGTGCGACTCCAATTTGGCCGCTTTGCAGTCAGTGGACCTGAACACGGAAAAGGAGAAGGGTGCAGTGCAGAAGTTCTTCCTGCAGTGTCTGGCAAAGCTGAAGCCACCGGACCGTACAATTCCGCAGGTTCTTGTTCTCAAGGACGCTTTGGAGAGAGGAATAGGTGTGCATCATAGCGGCATCTTGCCCATTCTTAAGGAGATTGTCGAGATGCTCTTTCAAAATGGGCTAGTTAAGCTGCTTTTCGCCACCGAAACGTTTGCCATGGGCGTCAACATGCCCGCGCGCACTGTGGTCTTCGACTCCTGCAAAAAGTTTGACGGACTGGAGATGCGTAACCTGAAACCAGGCGAATACATCCAAATGGCCGGCAGAGCTGGACGCCGTGGGCACGACGAGACAGGTACGGCGATCATTATGTGCAAGGGCAGTGTGCCACCATCGATGGAGCTACGGCCCATGATTCTGGGCCTGCCGGAGAAGTTGCAGTCACAGTTCATTCTGCGCTATGCGGTAATCCTCACATGTCTGCGCATCGAGAGTATCAAGGTGGAGGATATCATGAAGTTCAGTTTCAAGGAGTTTAACCTAAAGCTCCAATTGCCTACGCAGCAGAAGCAACTTCGTCTGGCCGAAGACAAGTTTGCCATGCTCCCAACTCTCGGCGAACATCTGCAACCACTTGTCAATTTTTATGACAAAGCCGTGGAGTATTGGAAAGAAAAGCACCGCATCATGGTAGGATATACGTACAATTGCAACTGCATTTTATGAACTCCACCATACATTTTTTTTTTTTCAGAAATTTGTTGTTACTCAACCCAAGATCCAAAAGGAACTGAAAGCTGGCCGCGTCATTGTGATCACGCAGGGCAAGCACTACAACAAACTGGCCATTCTACTCAACACCAAATCTGTCCCGGGCAAGGATACCATCTATAAGGTGCTAGTGCTGGACCATCAATTCAAGGCAAAGGATAGCAACAGCCTCCAGCAAGGCGAGCTCTATTACAAAATACTTTCGCTGACGCCTAGAAACATGACCTTCCAACCAGTGGGAATCGGAGGACACACTGTGCTGGACATCAAGGCTATAGACATTATCAGTATCACCAAGAGCACATTGAAAGTCGATGCAGATGCGATTATCCGGAATTGGGAGCAGCGGCAGCTGGAGCGGTTCAAGGACTCCCCGCCAAGTGGATCGGTGGTCAAGGCGGTGACCGAGCTAAACCAGCTCAATGAGAGTTACATTGACAACCCGGATAACATCAAATACGTTAATCTTTCCAAGGAAATAATCGTGAACGCTGACAGCGAGGTGGCCATGCTGAACTACGTTGATCACCTGCTCCGTAAGGTTGGCGAATTTCTGCCACATACCAACATTGCCGGATTCGAACAGGAGTTCGCCAAAGTGTACGAGCGCCGAATGCTGGAGATTCACATCGAGGAGCTGCGCTTCAAGAACTCCGCGAGAAATTTGACCCTCTATCCGGACTATTGTAACAAATTGAAGGTGCTGCGAGCCCTGAAATACATAGATGAACTGGACGAGGTCACACTTAAGGGAAAAGTGGCCTGTGAGATGGGCCAAAATGAGCTACTTATCACGGAGCTCATACTATGCAACATGTTCAACGATCTCGAGCCGGCAGAAATAGCCGCCTTGCTCTCCGGCCTTGTCTTCCAGGCGAAGATGCAGGATAAGCCGGTAATACCAGAGGCGTTGAAGGAGTGCGTGGCGGCATTTGAGCAGATCAACGATACAATTCTTGCCGAGGAGCAGCGCTTTCAGGCAGCCATCGAGACCGATAATCGCCTGAACTTTGGTCTGCTGGAGGTGGTCTACGAGTGGGCTAGAAATAAGGTAAGAAGCCCTGTAGGACGCAATTTTGCCTATCCTCATATCTGTCCATTTAATCCAATTCACAGCCCTTTGCTGAGATTATGAAACTGACGACGGTGCAGGAGGGCATCATTGTTCGCTGCATTCAGCAGCTGAATGAAACGCTGCGTGATGTTAAAACGGCCGCCATTCGGATTGGCAATCCGGGACTGCAGTCGAAGATGGAGGAGGCGTCGGCTGCTATCAAGCGCGATATTGTTTTCACCGCATCCTTGTACACAGAACTGTGATCGAAGGAGATGGTCCAAGCCATCCATTGTAGAAGGAAAGAGGCAAGACGGAAATGTGTTTCTTACATCTATATTTTATGCACGTGTCAATTACAATTCCAAAGGATACTTATAAAAAAAATGTAAAAATATTCATGTGCAACGCGACGCGGTTTGGCGGAGGTGATCTGGCGATAGTGAAGGAGCGGCGCCGCGCTGGGAAGCTATATTATCGCGACTCGGGCTTAAATTTTGGTGGAACCATCATGCCGGTCATATGTTTTTGTTTCTTGGCTTTCTTGGACTTGCCGGCACCCGACTGAAAGTCATGCCAGCTGTTTACTCGGCTCTGGCGCGACTCTTCGAAGTTCTGCTGCCATTCGCGGTCCGCCTTTATCCGCTCCTCCTCCTCGATTTCCGTTTCGCGCTTTCGCTTTCGCTCCTCCTGGTCGCGTTGGTCGAGCTTTTGCCGTCGACGCTCCATGTCGGCAAACAGTTTCATGACCATAACGTAGATGGCGTGCTTGTACTTGGTGGGATCGTCCTCGGGTATTGGCTCAGTGGGCCGACCCTCTTTTTTAAGCTTTTTACGCTTTTCTGCAATCTGAAAGGTAACGAACAAATTAATATAATACAGTACAATAAAGAAAATGTGCCATTGCAATTGGATTTTCAATTATTCTAAAGCCGGACGATCATAGAGCTTAATGCTCCGAGGAACTGGAACTCACCATTTGATCCGTTCGCCCCTTTGCCTCCTCGTACACCTCCAGACACCTTTTGCGCGTGAGTTCGTTTTCGAGGATTTTCCAGGAACGCGACACAATATCGAATGCCATTTGAGCGCGCTCCTGGTTGTCGGGATTCTTGTCTGGATGGACGAGGATTGACAAGGTGCGGTATCGCTTTTTTATATCCGCCAATTCGACCTCGGGCTCGATTTGGAGCACCTCAAACGGATTGAGATTGAAGTACGTTGAACCTGGACGAAGTAAACGATCAATTTGTTGAGAAGGAGTTAAAACTGAATCACGTTTTTCAATTTCTTTCACCTGCAATATAGGCACAAAATCATTTACTAAAGTGTACATAATAACAAGGGTTTAGTTTATTTGGAGCGGCTGCCGTGCAAGGAGCCCGACCCAGTGTAGAATAAAAACTGAGCCTGCGGTTCCGTCCGCCACACTTACTTCTGTGTAGAATTCCTCGAAGTTGTCATGGGAGGTTCCCGGTTGGTCTCTGGCCGACGAGGAGGACATGCTGCAACAATAACGACACCTTTTGCGTTTTCCGTACAACAATTTTTGATAAAAATATCAACTCGACAGAGTGACCGTGCGCGGTTTGTTAGAAATTACCGTTCGCTGTAGTTAAAATGGCTCCAAGTCGTTATCGCATAAAACCTTTAACTTTAATTACAATTACTTTCGACTTTGGTGGATACAAATAAGAATGCTGAACAAATTATTCTGCAATTATTTGGGTATGAACATAATATTCGATTTGTTTTGTTCCTGTAATGACAGGAATCCCCCTTTCAGTGTTGGGCAATGTGCCTGTAGTGTGACCAGTTGTTATCGTAACGATACCATGTTATCAAACACATGGTAAAACCGCCGCATATTTACATTTAGCAAAAAGAAACCTGCGCTACAGCTATATATGCTTGCTCACCTTCGACGCGTCGGATTGTCCCTGAACCGCCAAATTCGGAGCCACATCGCATTCAATTCAAATGACAGAATGAGCAGCACCTGTGGCTTAGACACGGACATCGTGTGGATGGACTTGGAGATGACCGGGCTGGACATTGAAAAGGACAAAATCCTCGAGGTGGCCTGCATCATTACGGACCAGGACCTGAACGTGAAGTCGGAGGGACCATGCTTTGCCATCAACCATCCGCAGGAGGTCTACGACTCGATGAACGAGTGGTGCATGAAACATCATTACAATTCAGGTCTTATTGATCGATGCAAGAGCTCGGATGTGAATCTCGAAGAAGCCTCCAATCTAGTGCTATCCTATCTCGAGAAGAACATACCAAAGCGCGCCTGTCCGCTTGGTGGGAACTCCGTCTACACCGACCGACTATTCATTATGAAATTCATGCCATTGGTAGATGCTTACCTGCATTACCGCATCGTCGATGTGTCCACCATCAAGGAACTGGCCAAGCGATGGCATCCCGCAATTCTGGATTCCGCTCCCAAAAAATCTTTCACGCATCGTAGTCTGGACGACATCCGAGAAAGCATCAAAGAGCTTGCGTATTACAAAGCGAACTTATTTAAATAAATTAAAGCAAGAATTTAAAGCACCCTAGGAATTCTTTCAATACCTAATGCTTTATTGGCAATATGAGTCTATAATAATTTTGGATAAAAGTCCGCGTTGTATTGTTAAGCGTGAAGTTAGGCTTATATTATTGACAAATGCATTATGTTAAAAATAGATGTACAATATCGTTTAGTGTATTTTCCGTATATGCACGGAGAAACAGAAATAAAAATACGATAGCAATAAAGAATTCAATGCTAGTAGACGCCGTTGATGTTATTGTGGGTGGCTGAATAATGGTTCGGATCCTGCCTCCTCCGCGATGACCGGTGGTTGGAATTGCCGCCATCGCTGCCCGTCACCTTCTCGGCCTCCATGCGTCCGGATAGAAAGCTGGCCACGCGCTCCTGTCGAATATATTTAATATATATAATCATCTTCCGTCTGACTGCTAGTATCACATCCTTTCTTACCAGGTAGGCATTGGTCAGGCCCTGAAGGCTACCATAGAACGCCAGCATGCGCTTGAAAAGAGATTCAGCTTCCTCTTTGGAGATGGTTTTAACCTTGTCCAGCCGTGAGATTGTGATGATGCGGTGGTTGATATAGATAATATGGTGGGCAACCTCTGTTGTCGTGTGCGCCAGGTTTCTGTAAGGTTTGGTTCGAAGGGGTTCACATGGAAAGATAAGGATGGAGGCGGGATCTACCAACCTGGGTATGTTGGCTGCCACATGAGCACTGAAGTTCACTAGATGAACCACACGCCTAGCCGATTCGCGGGTCAGTAGCACAATCAACTGCTCCAGAGTGGCGGGCCTCGCTTGATTTTCGGGTTCATCTGCACTGAGATAGACCCACAGTTCCTTGGCCTTTTGAACGGCCTGCTTGGGATCGGTGGCAATCTGTGGAATGGGTTTCGTTTAAAAGTGTTATTTGGGTTACGGTTGTACACCAGAATACAAACAGACATTGCGTAATCATTTCGTAAGTAATTTGAATTGGTTACTGTAATCTTATGGTTTTTTTTTTTACCAAATGATACTCAAAAATTAAAGCAAATAGGTTACTGAATTTTACTGACCAATTCTGCGGCATAGAAGAGCACGTGGATCGCCTCCTTGCTCTGCTTTTTGAGGGCGCGAGCCTCTGCGATGGTTCTTTGGGTAAGGCGGCGCTTCAGTTTGCGGGAGAAGCGTTGACCATGATGGATCGCCTTGATGGCGCCCCTCTCGTCCGGCACGGCCTCGTTATCATCCTCCTGTGGGCCTGCAAGGCGGATACTCGGAATAAGTGTCTTATACAATTTTTTTTGAGCATGAGAGAGCAAATTCCGGCCAGAGCTCAGCTTATCGCAACTTTCTCTGGCTTCAGGTTTCAATGAATCCGCCGTTCCCCAGAGATAACCTTCCCGACAACGTGGGCATTTATAAATAAACTATGAGATGAGTGCACCTTAAGGTGATTTGCCTGGATGCTGACTTTTCAAATCACTTGCTTTCGCTTACTTTTTATGTAAAACTTTTGGCAAACTAAACTATCTTTCATATGATTTTGATTATCTCTAGTTATATGGAGAAATATGTAATTTTGCATACTAACTTTTGTGGCCAAACATTCGGTTTAATTGTTGTCGAATCGGCGAAAAGTTATCATTCAGGGCCGAAACCAATTTTTTCACTACAACAATTTTGAATTATAAATAGTTAGTTTAGTAAAAGTGCCAAAATATAAGAACTTCAGTTTAAAATAAAATGAAATGTAATAGATTCCCCAACATGCGTTTGAAGATTAACCCAGATGTGAGATACCAGGACTCACCATCGGTCTGATCCTGATCTGTTTGGATGGGCACCAGGTACTTGTCCACGAACTTATCGCCGACTGTGAAAGCGCCATCAATGCGCTCGGCTGCATAAGTGGTAAGTGGACTCTCGAGGACAGCATTACCGATTTGCTTGACAGAATCGGCGCGTTTCAGAACCGGACGCACCAGGTGATCGGACATGTACTCCTTGGTGTTCCAGTACATCTTCAAGCAGAGAATTATGCCCTTTTGTCAGCGCATGGGGGGGAGTTACTAGCCGACTACTTACCATTTCGGGCGGCAGATAGACCAGTGGTATGCGCTGCTCCAGAATGTCCAGGCTTTTGCACATCACGTTGTCCAGGCGCTGAATGGATGGCTCGAAGAGCTTGACCGCCGGCTGGATGGTTTCGTAGGCGGCCGAAATGGTGGCCTCCGCCGTCTCAAAATACCATGAGAATAGCCTATTGTTGTTCTTCACCTTATCGTAGATGGTCTCCACCCGCTTCACACTGGATTCCACAAGGGGAATGGAGCCGATGCGATCGATGGCCTCCAGATGGAGTCCACTGCCGCTGGTTGCAGTTGCTGGGTTCAAAGATTTAAAGTCGTATTATTAATGGGGGTTGACACTACCAGGCAGCGCGTGTCACTAACCCATTTGTGTTGGGATTTCTCGAGAAGATTCGGTTGAGATGCGAGAACTGTTGCTGTCGCCGGCTCAATTGATACTGGCAGGCCTCCGATCGAGCTGCTACCATATAGACTTGGCACACCAAATCGCCGCTGTCTGATCGCCGATCATGCTCGGAGTCCAAGATGACCTTTGCCAGCAGATAAGGCGTGGATGGAGGCACAAACACCGTTCACCTAGACGCTCCGCCGGACTTATCAGCAAACACGCCATTCGCACTAGTGTGGGACTCCAAAGTTCGAACGTACTATATGGGGACTGCAGCTTAGGAACTCCGTGCATGTGAATCACATTCCAGGAATATCTGTACAGCGATCATAATCGCACCATATATGACCCGATTAGCAGCGGTAATGGCGAAAATTGCTGTGCTAATTCCGCACAAGTGACGAAAAGGTTCAAACTGCAGTCCGTTGAATAATTGCGGGGGCGTTCTTCCTCGGGTTCGATGTGCCCGTTTCTGGGGCTCCAGACTCCATTGCCATTAACCCTAGACTGCAAAAAGCGTGTTTATTCAAATCTATATATAGATATGGAAACATTTTTTTTTATAAATTAAGCTTTATTAATAAATCTCATATCTAATTGTATTAAACGGCAATGTGTATGTAATAGCTCAACTAGTGCTAATTAAAAATTTAAACTTGAGGTTCAAGTAATAATATTTCATTACAAAATGTATGGTTGGGTTAATCTTTTACAGCTCTTTGTTGTCTGAGTACGTGTCATTAAGATTATAGAGTAAGTCTAAAAAGCGTTTTAATAGAAACGATTTTTCTTAGGAATTGTTAAAAGAGTTGATATTATATATTTGTATTAGCTATTGCATACAACGAAGTAGTTATGCTGCATACAGCATAAACTTGAGTCTAGATTATCCAGGAAAAGTCGTAAAAAAATACATATATGTAAATAATATTAATCTCTATTTTTAAGTTCAAAAAGTAACGCTCAATTTGATAAAGAGTGGATTAATAGCTATCAGCCAGTGCTGTGCAGCTAGCTCTTCGTTAAAGCCAGTGTTAGTAAGGTCGCCTTTGCCCATCATTGGTAATTTGTGTTTGTTGCGTGTTTTGCTATTGTTTCTGACTAAAACCGCCTTTGGTTGCTTCCATTTGAAAGTAAATTGTAATAAATATGTTTAGTTGTTAGTTCTGAGGACACCAAACACGCAATGCATTATTACCTGGCTGCTATCTGCCTGGTGGGCTTAATGGGCTCAGGTCAGTGATTCGATTCCCAAGCCACACCCAAGGCTCCAAGTGAATCATGTGAATTGGCCACCCGAAACTAAAGCCCATCCATTTTACAGCCCTCGGTCAGTACAACCTGGTGCAGAAGGACAACTGCATCATTCCAAAGATCCTGCAGGGATCGTGGTTCTCGTGGGAAACGGGCCTGCCCACGCTGACGGTGATCGACGCCACCTCGATGTCCAGCCGAGGCTACTGCATCAACTACATGCGCCACAAGGGCGACGAGTACTCATTTGTCTTCAAGGAGCGATCCAAGGACTGCTATCACTGTGTCAGGACCATCATCCGCACCCTTAATGTGTTCGAAAAGTTTGAGGGGCCCTGCGTGGGCATACCCGCTGGACAGGAACCCACCGTGGACTATGTGTGTCGTGGTGTTAAGGATGACCAGCAGTTGATAACGCTCTTTAACGAGAACTTTGTGCCCATCAACTGCCGATCGTCGCTGGAGGGAGTGTGGCATTTTACGTACCAGGTAAGATCAAAATAGATTCATAGATCACATAATTTGCACATGGTGCGGTTTAGTTAAGGGTCTAGAAACATATCCATTTTATGTTGATTAGTGATCTTGATTTGAACTTTTATTATAGAACCGATTCCGATTCACGGGCGTATGCGATAAGCCCGACGCTCGCATTCAGTCCTGTCAAACGGCAGGAACGCAGTTCCTCATCCAGAACCAGAAGTTCAACGTCACCTATCAGCAGTGCGAGGGTATGGAGGGCACATTCACCGGCACCGTGGAGTTCAGCTGCCTGGGCGATTGGTTTGTGGGCAAGAACCACTACTTTGCCGTGGCCAACACAAAGGAGTCGCGTAAGGATGAGAAGTACCGCTGCTTCCTTAAGAATCGTGACGATGATCTTTACGTGGGCGTTTCCATTACGGCCGAATGTAACACACTGAAGACGCCAGAAACGTCACCGGAGCGTCTAAAGCTGACGCCAGTGAAGGCTGAGTTTGTGGAACCCGGTTGCACGCTACCACAAAACTTTAGCGGAGAATGGGTGAACACTGCCAACATTGATGCCGATGTCTCGATCAGTGAGACCCACATAAACGAGACGTACTATCCGGATAAAGCTCGATACCGAAAGACAATCTATGTTTGCCGAGAGCGACGGGGTAATCGTGTGATGATGGCTCGCCTCACTGTCGACGGTTGCCAGAAGGATTACGTGTGCTTTGACTTTATGCCCCGCCACCACAACATCATTCGCTACCGCAAGGGTTTGGCTGTGATCAAGGACGATTTTAGTACAGTCTGCTCTTGGGTTCAGTTCCCCAATTCGGAGGCATGGAAATATGATCTGTTTCTTGCTCGAAATCCTGTGCCTGTTCGTTGCCCCGTTGCGGGAAAATTCAACTTTACGCAGCGAGGAGAGCATCCCTTCAGAACGAGGTTTGTAATGTTTTGCAATCGTAGCATGAAACGTATAATTAATGTGTATATTTCACAGAATTCTTGGTGGTGTCACTCTGAGTCCGCGTCCCGATATCCATTGCAAGCAAAACATCTCGGATTTATCGGTTTGCGATACAGATCAAAAGGAATTGGCGGTGGATGAAAACTATTGCCTGTCGGTGGATCACTTGGGTCGTCCCGTTGATATCTACAGTGATCCCGATTACCGCATGAAGTGCATTGGCTTCTGGAAGGAGAACCTCAAGTCCTACCTGATTACGTACGACGATTTGGATCCGCTGTCCAAGTATCGCTGCTGGGTCTATCAGCGTGCCGACCTCAACCGTGTCCTCATGTCGCAGGCTGTGGGCGCATTCTGCAAACTGGAGCAAGATGTGACCTCGTGGAACCACTCGGAGGGCGCTGCCGTAGCCATCGATGCCGTGGAGTACGAAAGGGAGCGTGACGACTGTCCCATGCACTTCGATGACGGATTGAATCCTTGGAAGCCGTCGGATGCCTCCAACATCATATTTGATTGGGACTTTTACCGAGCAGGAGCAGCGACACTAAAATTTCAACTGACTGGCCTCGTTATCGTGGTCTTAGTCCAGGTTAGGAGTTTATTAGCTTAATAATATCAAAAGTATTTTTTAACTATTCCATCCAACGAAATTTACAAAAATTTTACAACCAACATAAAGTCACTTTTAGGAGCAATTGCGTGCCTTAGAATGCGAATTTTAGAAAGTTTTAAGCAAATTTTAAACTTAGTTTGTAAGATCATCACAATTTTTACGTGTAACAGCCATTCCGTCCCAAACGAATCTCAAATGTATTGTGCAAATAATTAAAGCAGTTAAATAAATGCCTTGAACTAAATGTTTTCTTATTATTTATTACACCCTTTAATTGTTTGTTGAGTTCAAAATATTTTACTGGGCTTCCCTTATTATTGTGGGACAATATCTTGACCGCTACTGTTTACCGATAACAAATCGATGACAGCTGACTGCACTAGCCCAGTGCTGTGTAATTTTTTAGACAAATCGGCCCAAACCGAACGGAGCGATAGAGTTTTTATTTTGAGCTGAAAATTCTCAATATTTACACATCCCAACATGTCCCTCTCGTTGCTTCTGCGTGGCGCTGTCCGTTGCAATGGTAAGGACCCACTGGATGGCAAATCGCCTTGTTATTGGACGCAAAACAGCTTTCATTATATAACCAAACCGTTTGTTGGTATCCCAATTAGCCGCAAATCTTGTTAAGTCGGCTCGCATCACTCCCCTGAAGAGCTACTCCACCCTGGTGGCCAATGTCCAGCGGAAGGCGGTGGTCCAGCCCCTGGCCGTGGCCAAGATTGTAGCGGTAAGTGTTTAGAGTTGAAAAATTCAGTGGTGGCTAATCATACTAAATGGTAATCCTCGACTGCTTATGCAGCCCGTCGTGCGCGAGATCTCCGTGAGTGCGCCCCGCATGGCTTCCGCTGGATCCAGCCACACCCTGCTCTGGACTGTGGAGCGAATTGTGTCCGCCGGCCTACTGGCCGTCATTCCAGCTGCCTTCATAGCTCCATCCCAGGTATTGGACGCCCTCATGGCCATCTCTGTCGTCATCCACACCCATTGGTAAGATATCCTTGAGGAAAATTAAACCTTTACTTATATTTTCCTCATTCACCAAACGCAGGGGCGTGGAGGCCATGGTAGTTGACTACATGCGGCCATCTGTCGTTGGAAACGTCCTGCCCAAGGTAGCCCACATTGCGCTGATCATCATCTCGGTGGCCACGCTGGGCGGCCTCTTCTACTTCATCCAAAATGATGTGGGTCTGGCCAATGGTATCAAGCGCTTCTGGGCCATCAAGGGCAAGGATGCCGAGAAGGCTTAAATGTCAAAGGAGCAATCAGTTGATGAACCACGAAACACCAGTTATTTATTCATAGTTTCGCGATAAGCATTAAATAAAGAATTGTAAAAAGTCACAGCTGCACAGAGCGGGTTTTGTAGAAAATTGTATATTCAACAAGAAAATCAGCACTAAAGTAGTTGGGTAACAGGCACCACCTTTGTTACGTATGGTAATCTACTGTAAACAATAAATTTGGGCTATTGTCCAGGTTTGGTCATGATTTCGTCTCCACATTGTTTGTGTAGAATAACCGGAGGGCATCCCATTGTTTGGTGTGCAGCAGAATGTGCGGTCGGCACTTACGCATGTGGTCAACCGCCTGATCCGGAGTCCATCCGTTCTTCTGCAAAGGATAAGTTGTGAGCTTTTTTTTAAGAGCTACGTGCAAATAGATAACCAACCCACCATCATGAGGTAGCATCCCACCAAAGTGGCACTTCGCGTCCTACCAGCCTTGCAGTGCACATAGACAGAACCCACGTTCTCCGGCTGGTAGGAGGAACTTAGGCCACCAATTCTTTGCTTTAGAGGCAGGAACTTGTTTATGAATTCCACGCCGCGGAAGAGCTTTTCTTGATTGGGCGACTCAAAGATGTCGGTGGTGGCCAGCTGCAGGAACTCAATGCCAAGCTTTCGCCACTTCTCCGTGTTGTTGGAGAAGGCGGTCAGCTCATAGTCCTCGTTCATCGACACCACCGCCTTCATGTTCTCCTTTTCAATGAGCTGAGCGGTTAAACAAGGATTTAGAAGGATTTCAGGCTTGGTTCCGTGGGGATACTTACGTCATTGGCCTGGCTGCGAAAGGGCAGTGCTCCCAGTATCACATGCTCATCGATGCGATCGTACCAATTCCTGGCCGATGCCTTTTCCATCAGGACATTGTACAGCAGGGTGGGGTAGAAGGAAACGCGTGCGAACATGGCAGCCTGAAATAACAGGTGTCGACTGGAGGATTAGGAATCGGGGCACAGGTGGCGGTTACTAGGTAGCGAACGTAGCGAACGCAACAGCTGTAACTTTCACCAGCACTAACGGCTGAGCTCGAAGAGTGATTCGCTGTGCGACTCACTCGGTTGAAGCGCGGGTTGGAACTGGTTTCGGTTTTCAATTTGGTTTTGGGCTGTGACTTTTGGGTCTGGGTGTCTGGCACGCAGGTCGCAGCTTCTACTTACACTCATCTCCATGCCGGCTGCTCAGTGGCTGACTTGGATTGGACGAGACAAAAGTTGGTGATTCACACGGGCGGAAATCTTCCTCGTATTCTAATTATTCCCGCTCGTAATTATCACTTTCGATTGCGCGTCAACAGTTCCAATTCAGATTTCCTTCTGGTTAAACTCTGCGCGTTCCTTTGCATAACGAAACAACAGCCGGAAAATCCAGGGGCGTAGCTAGCAAGCCCTGGGAATTTTTCGGGGTAAGACATTCTAGACGTTAACTATCGCAGTTGCCCGGGAAATAATTGTTGAGCATAATTTCCACATTTTGGTGCATATACGTTTTAAAGAAATGTACAAATATTTTTAAAATTTTATGTTTTACCGTCAGGCTTAGGCAAATTGTAATATTATTAAATGTAGCTTGTAATAATAAAAAAAAGTTGTAATTAAGTTTTGATATCGTCCTGACTAAATATTTATAAGCCTGTCTCGATTTTATTACTCCTTTTTAATTCGCGAAAATATTTTTGGAGACGCCCCTGGAAAAGACTGTTTTAGACGCGGTGCTTTGCAGCACTGGCACACAAACCTCGGCCCGTTCGCAGCACTAAGCATTGCAACAAAAAAGATTAAAAAGAATCTTACGTGTGAAAAATTAAGGAAACCGAACCAAGGTATTCCAACCACCACCAAGTCGAGGTGGCCAAAATGAGCTACCAGTAAGTCAAACGAATCCACCCAGAAGCAGCAATCCACTCTTTTTGCCGACCCTGCGCCCCAAGAAAACAGTAAATAACACAACACGTCAGAAGTGGAAGAGCACCATATAGACGCAGCAAAGGCGAAGACCAAAATTGCCGTTGTACATCCACATTGCCATCGAGAAAGGCAGATAGGCGACGATGAAGGCCAACAGCTGGATGTGCCTGCTGGCGCTGCTTCTCGCCTGGCAGCTGCGAGCGGAGGAGCTCCAAGGGCCCAACATTGATGGTACGGGCAGCAGTTTGGGTTCGGCCACAGGTACGGGTACGGGAACGGGATTGGGCACGGGAACAGCCACGCCAACGCTGCCCAATGAGCCCTCCACCCAGGCGGAGGCGGAGGAGGTGACCACGGCGGAATCAGAGTCGCGGGTTCCGTCGGAAAGCAACGAACGCAAGGCAGACAAACCCAAGGAGTCCACAAAGTTTGCTTCCAGGACGAAGGTTATGCCGGCTTCCCTGTTCGAACGCCTGTGGAACGAAAGTCTGATCAGGCGGCAAAAGCTGAAAGCCGAGATCGAGCGCATCGAAGCCAAACGCAAATCCACTGAAGTGTTAGAACTTACCCCAGACCAAATAGAAGGTAAGTGGGCATCGTTTTATTTGTTTTGCAGTTGCTGATTGCAATTTTTCCAGCTCAAACCGTGTACGACAACGCAATGGACATGTTGGCCAAGCCAAGCACGGATAAGCGAGTAGCCATGATTTTGCTTAAGAAGGCTGCTGCATTTAATCACCTCAAGGCGAGGGCGGAACTAGCCTGGGCCGCCCTACTGGGTCAATGGATGGACTTTGATTTCAACCATGCTGTCGATGAGTTTGAGAGTCTGGCCAACGAAGGCGTCCCAGAGGCTCACATGGGCCTGGGATTCCTTTATTCGGTGGGCGTTGGCGGTAAAAATGTAAGCCAGCCCCTGGCACTGATCCACTATAGCCTGGCTGCCCTCGGTGATAATACTCCGGCGCAAATGGCCATGGGGTATCGCTATCTTTATGGCATCAATGTGCCCATTAGCTGTGAGAAGGCGCTGATCCACTACAAGCGAGTAGCCAAAAAAGTGGCTTCCAAGATAACCTTCGCCAATGGGCCGGTTGTGCATCGGGTAAGACTGCTGGATGACCTAGAGAATCCCGGCAGTTCCGAAACTGAGATTGTCGACTATTACAAACTTCTGGCCGATAAAGGCGACATCCAGTCGCAGGTGGGATTGGGTCAGGTGTACTATCAGGGCGGCAAGGTCACCGAGCAAGATCATCAAAAGGCTTTGGAATATTTCAAAATGGCCGCCGATGCAGGTAGTGCAGTTGGCATCGCGTTTTTAGGCAAGCTTTATCTGGAAGGAAGTGATCAAATCAGGGCCGATAATGATGCAGCATTTGGGGTGCGCATAATGTAGATAACAGTTTTTGATTAATATTTCTAATATGTATTATTATATTTTTCTTAGTACTTCTCCAAGGCCGCTGAAATGGGGGATCCAGTTGGTCAAAGCGGACTGGGCCTCATGTATCTAAAGGGTTTAGGTGTTCCCAAAGACTCCATCAAGGCATTATCCTATTTCACTCAGGCGGCTGATCAAGGTTGGGTTGATGGGCAACTGCAGCTGGGCAACATGTATTTCAGTAAGTAAATAAACCTTCATTTTATTGATTGGGTTTCTAGGAACCATACAATTTAAATTTCTTTTCCAGCTGGCAATGGTGTAAAAACCGACTACAAGTTAGCCTTTAAGTACTTCAACCTGGCCACCCAATCAGGCCATGTTTTAGCCTATTATAATCTGGGAGTGATGAATGCCTACGGTATGGGAATGCTGCGTTCATGTCCAGCAGCAGTAGAAGTAAGTTTATTGTTCAATTAATATGTTAATTATTTTCTAACCCGTTTCATATTTGCTAATTCCAGTTCTTCAAGACTGTTTCGGAGCGTGGCCGTTGGAGCAGCCGATTGATGATGGCCTACAGCGACTATAAAAATAACCGCATCGACGAGGCCTACATGCAGTACTCGTTGATGGCCGAAATGGGCTATGAGGTGGCTCAAAGTAATGCCGCCTTTTTACTAGACCGCAAGGAGGTGCATGTGTTCAACGATCGGCACGAAGATCTGATTCGTGCCTTCTACTACTGGAAACGAGCAGCCGGACAGGGCTATTCTGCGGCCCAAGTCAAGCTGGGCGATTACTATTACTACGGTTGGGGTACTTCGACGGACTTCGAGACTGCCGCTGCTCTTTACAGGTTAGTTGAATATGAACTATGAAGTGTGAAAACGACTTATAACCGCATCAATCCCTACAGGAAAGCCTCTGAGCAGCAATATAATGCCCAAGCCATGTTCAACTTGGGATACATGCACGAGCAAGGGCTCGGAATGAAGAAAGACTGGCATCTGGCAAAGAGATTATACGATTTGGCTGCGGAAACCAATTCAGACGCCAAAGTGCCTGTGGCCATTGCGCTTTTTAAGCTACAAATGTTGGCCACGATTGAATCAATCAAGGAGGTGATTACCCAACCCTATGGATAAACTGTTTACTAGCTTTTTAATGTTGTTCCCCTTTAGTCACCTTACAGGTTCATCTTCTACATGGATGAAAATATTGCTGCCAATTGGGACTTGTACATGATTACCGTTCTAACTCTACTGCTGGGCATCATCATGTACATGAGGCGTCCATTTCAGCAGCCGGATCAGCCGGCACAGCAGCCAGCTGCAGATGACATTGCTGCTGCGCCAGTTAACTTGGCGCCGGTTGGAGCGGAAGCAGCACCTGTAGCCGCAGTGGTCGAAGGTGTGGGCGTCACACCACCTGCCGCCGCAGTTTCATCTCACGATGCTGTGGCCGCGTCCTCCTCTACGGAAACCTCATCAACCACTGCCACGTCCCTTGTCGATGCAGCGTCACAAGGGGGAAGTGGCACGACATCTGCGGCGCCGGATGGCGCTAACACACTCGATCCCACTGGTTAGTCTTAGTAACTTGGTAAATCATCCCTCTAGGTTAATTAGTGTGCGTGTAAATATTTATCATCTAATTTCGCCCGATGTAATATTTTTTATTAATTCTAAAACCGACCTTTTTAGATATTTAAAAAATATCGTACTCAGAATGTAAATGTTGTACTGATAAACCAATGAATCGCTCGACATTTGATATATATTTTTGTTTATTTTAAAAAGGTTGGGTATTGATTTCAGTACGTCTCCCATTCTAGTTACTTTTAAGAGCCGTTGCGATGTTATTTTAAAGGCGATCTTCAAGGGGCAACTCAGATCGAAACTGAAAAATTTTACATTTCCATGGTTTATTTTAATGGGAGCTGACAATGTGAAGTTAAACTGCAAATTTTTAGTCTAAGCGTAGTAGTTAAGATTAGCCTTCTTCTTCGCCTGCACTTCCATGATGGCGTCCATGAAGTCTTCGTGCGTAACCGAATTGGCGGAGCGACGCAGTGCGATCATACCAGCTTCCACACAGACGGCTTTGCACTGGGCGCCGTTGAAGTCATCCGTGGATCGGGACAATTCCTCGAAATTCACATCATTGCTAACGTTCATTTTACGCGAGTGAATCTGCATAATACGGGCACGGGCTTCCTCGTTGGGATGTGGGAACTCGATCTTACGATCCAGACGACCAGAGCGCAGCAGAGCAGGATCCAGAATGTCTACGCGATTGGTGGCCGCAATCACCTTAATATCTGCAGTGGAACTGAAGCCATCGAGCTGATTAAGAAGCTCCAACATAGTTCGCTGGACCTCACGGTCACCGGCCTTCTCCGAATCGAAACGCTTGGTGCCAATGGCGTCCAACTCGTCAATGAAGATAATGGCAGGCGCCTTCTCCTTGGCCAAGGCGAAGGCATCGCGCACCAGCTTGGCACCATCACCGATGAACATTTGCACCAACTGGGGACCTGCCAGCTTGAGGAAGGTGGACTTTGTCTGAGCGGCGCAGGCACGGGCCAGCAATGTTTTGCCAGTTCCAGGGGGGCCGTACAAAAGGACACCTGTAAATGGCAAGGATTAATATGGTTGTGTGACATTTGTTCGAGTGAGATACCCACCTTTGGGTGGGTGAATGCCAAGGTTTTTGAACTTCTCCTTGTGCGTCATGGGCAGCACCACTGCCTCGATGAGCTCCTGTATCTGCTTGTCCAAACCTCCAATGTCGGAGTACTGCTCTGTAGGTCGCTCGTCCACTTCCATGGCTTTTACGCGGGCATCATACTCTGCCGGCAGGGTTTCCAGGATCAAATAGGAGTCTTTGTTGACTCCGACCAGATCACCTGGCTTCAGTTTCTCGGCATCAACCAGGCCGATGACGGGCAGGAAATACGCCTGTCGAGTGGATGTTTTGATGACGGCGCACTTGCCCTTTCGCTGGTTGTCCAGAACGGTGACGGAGCCGTCGTCCTCCTCCTCCTGTGGATCCACATCCAGCAGCTCTATTACATTGGACACCAGGTAGGGCAGTGTCTTGTTGACCTAATGGGGAAGTACTTAACAAATGAGGCTATTTGGCAGGGTGGCGTTTCATTGTCATCCCTACCTTGATCTTTTCGGTGTTGTCCTTGATCTTCTCATTTTGCGCCTGAATCTCGTGCGTTATGCGTATCACTTCGCTCTTCATGATCTTGATCTCGTTGTCCATCAGGCGAGTCCTGCTCACAATTTCATCGGTGGACATACGCATCACCTCCTCGCCCAGGGACTCCTCCCCGTCCTCCCAGATTGACTTATCCTCCAGAGTCTGAGCCATGTCTAATACGATTGTTGATTAGCCGTTGCTGAATGTAATTCTTTGTTAAAATGCTATTATTGCCGATCTTTTTGGGCAAACACTCTGTCGATGACTTGTAAATTTCTTGTTTTTCAGCGGCAAGTAAGCAACACTGAAAAAGTCAGTGTTGACAACAGAGCGCCATCGCCGGCGCTTATCGATAGTGACAGCGATAACACAGCGATAACAATACGGCAGGCTTTACACAGAACGCTCTATTCTGTAAAAGATTTGGCAATTTATATTTTAAAATTGCAAGTAGACTAGTTTGCAATGTCTGAAAATAATGGTAAGCGTAGCAAAACAAGCTGTAATGCTTGCTATAACTTAAAGTTGCCAAATATCGCGAATCTTGTGCCCTTGAAGAGTTCGCAACAAACTGACAAACGAGTCTTGTTTTTTCCCCCTTGTTTCCAGAAGCGTCAGTCGAAACTAACTGTTTCCGAGGTGGCTTCACCTTGAAGGCTTCTCGCCTGGGCGGTGCTGTCCTGCGCCCAGCAGTCTTGGCAAACAGCAGCGGCTCCAACAATAGTTCCACATCCCCAAGTGCAGGTGAAGACAGCGCCCTGCTGAATAATCCGTTTCTGCGCGAGTCCAAGGACGACGACGATGACGAGGAGGTGGTGGCCACCGGATCTGCGGCAGCCGAGTCCACTGGCGACAAGGAGGACGACGATGTCGACGAGCGGCCGGATCCGCTGACCAAGCTGCGTAGCAATGGCATTGAGCGCTCCAGCATGTTTGCAGCAGCCAAGAACAACATGCCAAATGTTCAGTCCAGCGGGTTCGTCTTCGGCCAGAATGTGCATGAACGTGTGGTGGCCCCCAATGCTGAACAGGTCACCGCTGAGCCGGATGCAGATACGGCAGCCAGCTCGGTATCAGCCCAGGAGGCTGCCTCCTCCTCCACCGCTGCTACGTCGTCCTCGGCGCCATTGCTCTTCTCAAGCGTCATTCAGAACGCTGCCCAGACCACAGAGACCAGCGAGGCCGCTGCCTCCTCATCCATTTGCAGCAGCAGCAGCAACAACAAGGAGTCCGCCGAGGCCAAGAGCCTGACGGATGTGGCCCGGGAGTATGAGGAGAGCCGCGCTCAGAAACGCAAATACGAGGAGGTCGAGACCTTCACCGGCGAGGAGGACGAGATCAACATTATCGACGTGAGCTGCAAGCTATTCGCCTTTCTTAACAGCAACTGGGAGGAGCGTGGTCGCGGCAGTCTGCGCTTAAACGACGCCAAGGACTTAAGGGGCGACTCGCGCGTGGTGTTCCGCACTTCTGGCAATCTGCGCCTGCTTCTCAACACCAAAGTCTGGGCCGCCATGGTGGCGGAGCGAGCCAGCCAAAAGTCCCTACGACTAACGGCCATCGACAACTCTGGCGTTGTCAAGATCTTCCTGGCCATGGGCCGACCGGCGGACATTGCCCAGCTACACAAGGCGCTCAGCGAACGGATTGCCAAGCGCAAGGTCTCACATCCCGAGGAGTGTTCCGTAGAGGAAGCGAAAAACGGCGTCGCCTCTGAGGCAGCGGCTAGCTTGCAACCGGAGTCGACGACTCACGACGACGAGGATGAGGATGCTGCTCCCGGACCGTCTGGTGCCATTTCAGCAGAGGCAGACAGCTACGGCCCGAGTCCCAAGAAGGTGATCGTCCAGCCCGATAGCAGCGCCGATGTCCCTGTGCCGCCCGTTGAGGAGGGCGACGAGGATGCTGAGGCCGAGGCCAAGGAGTCAACCGATCAGAATTAACCGCCGCTCGCTCTTGTTCTTTTTATACGATTCATACATGGAGAAATAAAACACTCACAACAAACACTAATTAATAAAGCGCGCCGTGAATTATTATAAATTAATTATAATAATTTATTAATAATTATTATTATTAAAAATAAAATAAATGAAGTGCTGATTTGTAAACCCGTGAGCAGCGTCGACAAAAGACATTTATCCATTACGCTTTGTGTTTATAATTTTTTGTTAAAAATGAAAACCGAAATTAAGATATCGATATCGATCGTACACGCTCTAATTAAAAGTTTTAATTTAATCACTATACAAACCCTATGTACTACTTTTCGCTTAGGAAATAATTTTTACAAGTTCAGCGCTTGCACTAGTCCTGGTCATAGCTCCACTGACTGGCATCTGGTGTGGATTCCAGCGGATCATCACTCAGTATTCAGTTATGTATTGGTAGAAAAAAATAGCGTTACGACGAAAAGTACAATCTAAGTGGAAGTAGCAGCAGGAGTGGATATCGAATATCAACCCATCCTATGCCCTCAGCATTGGCTTGGAGCGATTTGCCGATGTGGAGGACGCTGGCTGTACGGTACCCTGGCCAGGCCAATCAGGATATCTATCAAGCAATTTGTGAAACATTCAACTACAAGGTAACACCTAAAGAAATGAGTTGCAACGCCTGGCCTGCACGTTCAAAGAGACTCTATGTACAAAAGGGTAGAAGTCGGCGCCCCTGCAGCGCCCAATCTTAGCTGATGGTGCTGCAGCTGGACACGGTCACGTTGAGAGGATTGTTGGCGCTGTTCACTGCGATGGAGGATCTGCAAGAAAAGGATCACAAGTTAGAATTTCACCGTCATCAATAACATGTAGTAGATGTAAAACTTACCGATTGTGCCGCATATGACTCTTGACTAGATCGCTATTGACCAACGCCGCCATCAGGCTCAATTCGCCGGCCATAACCGTGGCGCAGACGATCTGTGCCAGCTTCTTGGCGTTGTCTCCTGGCCGCGTGGCGTGAGCTCCGCGGACTCCGAGCATTTCCAGGCATGCGCTCTGGCCGGGCAACCCGGTTCCGCCGCCCACAGTTCCCACCTCCAGCGAAGGCATTGTGCAGGTCATGTAAAGATCCTCGCTGTTCTCCGCCCAGCACTCCATGGCAGTGGAGCAATTACTCGAGGTGACATTCTGGGCGGGATCCTGCCCCGTGGCCAAAAAGACGGCAGTCACCATATTGGCGGCATGAGCATTGTTGCCACCAATGCTACCGGCCATCGCGCTGCCTCCCATATTCTTCAGCTTGTTACATTCGACCAGTGTCTTGGCATCTGTCTTCAGCACGGAACGCAGTGTGGCTGCCGAAATGGTACACTCGGTGACCACCCGCTTGCCACGTCCCTTAATCCAGTTGATGGCCGCCGGTTTCTTGTCGCAGCAGAAGTTTCCACTCAGCGAGATGATCTGCATGTCGGGAAACTGAAGCTGAATTCGGCGCAGGGCCATCTCAGCGCCCTTGGACACCATGTTCATGCCCATGGCGTCGCCGGTAATGGCCACAAAACGAATATACAGCTGTGGTCCATCCATGGCAATGTGGCAGTCCTTGAGACGGCCAAAGCGCGATGTAGAATCGAATTCAGTTTTCACCACCCGGTAGTTTTCGTCGTTTTCGATCCAAGATTTTGCTTCGGCCGCGCGGGCAACGCTGGGGAATCTTACACACGGAGCACGGGTCATGCCCACGTCCTCCACGACAGATCTAACACCACGAACGGAGAGCGCTTTGCAGCCACGATTCGTGGATGCAACCAAAGCACCCTCGGTGGTTGCCATGGGCACGTAGTAGGTCTCTCCGTCTAACAGCAGGGGTCCTGCGTAGCCAACGGGAATGGGAACGTAGCCCAGAACGTTCTCACAGCAGGCGTTCAGCACTTTGCGGTAGTCAAAGTGTTCATAAGGCAAGACATCCAGTCGACCAACCGGCATCTTGGCACGACTGCCAATGATCTGTCGGCGGATTCGCACTCCCCTCTCGGGATCATCTAGTACAGATTCTATTTTGTGGAGTGGGCAGTGAGTGCCACCGGCATGGACAATAGACACAATCTCCTCGTCACTCAAGGCCGCTGGTCCACTGCCCTCTTCAGTGGAGTTAAGGATGTCAAGGCATTCCTGAACTGGGCGTGGAGGCTTTATGGGACCCACCAGTCGGTGGCGCAGTGGCAGCAGATCCGTCTGAGTTGAAGCATTTGCTGAACTCTGATCTTCAATGGTAAATAATAGTGTGCGGACTGCAGCTGAATTTTCTGTATCCTTTTCCTGTTCAACGTGCTCTTCATCAATTGGTGTGGTTTGTGAAGCCTTGGCGGCGATGGCAACTGGACCTGATTGACGCAACTGATCCGGCAGAGGATCACGATTGTCAAAGCAAATAAATTTAACTACCAAGGCGATGAGAACAATTGAGATTACTATGTGATCGGCACTCATGGTCAGCCATCTGGAAAAATATATTTATGTTATGTTTGGCCAATCAAATGGGTACTCAAGACCTTCAAACTCACTTGATGATAATGTCGGCGATTTCACCCGATTCCGTGCGATTATTG
The DNA here is from genome assembly GCF_000001215.4 of Drosophila melanogaster. NCBI lineage: Eukaryota > Metazoa > Arthropoda > Insecta > Diptera > Drosophilidae > Drosophila > Drosophila melanogaster. Next base: position 23,748,635 of record NT_033777.3, on the reverse strand, counting down.
CTCACATTCAGGCTTAGCGTGGGCGTCAGCGTCTTGTCCACGGCATCGTAGTCGCTGCCGGAGAAAGCCACCCGGCTATAAATGTGCACCGCCATCAGGCCTGTGGTCATGATAAGCTTAACACGCTGCAGCACTGGATTGGCCTTCTGCTCCTCCTCTGTTAGCGACTTGAGGAGCAGCGAGCCCTTCGCTTTTTCACGCACCACAGACATATCAACGCCGGAGCGTGATAGATCGAAGATTAGCGAAAGGCAGGCGGGATAAAAGGTCATAAAGACCACATAGTTAACCAGCACCGAGAGCACGGCAAACATGCACAGTACCTCCAGACGCTGTACACCCGACAGTGTGCCAACGCCCACCAGCAGCACCTCCACAATTGTGTCCAGGGAGATGGCTGGTCCCAGGAGCTCCAGTCCCCTTGCAATGTTCTGCGTCACCTCCGCTTGGTTACTGCCCGATAGCGCCAGCTGCGCCAGGCGGCCAGAGTTGGACAGATCAATGACCAGCAGCAGGAAGAACAGGGCGTCCCTGAGAGTTGGTTGAAAGTGTGTTTAATTGTACATTTAATTAGCATATTTAGCTTACTTTTATAAGCTACTGATTTTACGTCAGGGATTTAAAAACTAATGACCAATATTTCAAATTTTTACTCACTTCAGTTCGGAGATGTCGCTGCCCAGGAACTTGATGATGGCCGTCGTGAAGATGAAGCTGGAGAAGACCGTGAAGAGGCCGGCAATGCCTGAAAGAGACGACGAGATAAGTGGGAGTCACATCAGTGGACGGAGGTCGAATCGTTTAGAGCGCACGTGAGAAATGCCAGGGAGCTCCGTTTGGCCACCTTCAGGTTGCTACCTGCTGGCTGTCCCACCTCTAAAATCTTGGCCAAACATTCCAGTCTTGTTTGGTTGGTTTGCGTTTTTCCCAGCTATTTTTTTTTTGGGGAGGGGGGTCCATCAAAATAGTTCGGGGAGGGAACAAACAATGCCGATGGTGTTCTAACCACTTTGGTCAACACACGTGCCCCCCAAAACGAATCGTGGGCCCCCCGAGTGATGTAATTCACACAGTACTCACCCAGCACATATTTGGATCCCAGGCGGTGGAGGCTGCAGAACTGGTAGTAGCAGTACAGTACGGCAGTGCAGCGGACGATGGTCATCAGGATTACGTCGGCTGCATTGTATTCGGCCTCTAGGCCATCACAGGATTGGCTCCAACCGTGACAGGGCCTGTGCCGGCTGGAGGTGGCCGAGCCACCCATAGACGATGGTGGTATTGTTCCACTTGCTCCAGATCCAGCTCCAGATCCGGATCCTCCGGCGGCGGCAGCTGAGGCGGTGGCTGTGCCCAATCCGCTGCTCGCATCCAGGGTATTGTTCTTGTCCACCGTGAGCATGCATGCCGTAATGGTCAGCAGGGCCACGATGACCTCCCAGGGATGCGAGGCGCAGAACTCGCCGTGGGCGCGAAACAAACGTCCTATCATGGCTGCGGCACGTCCGAATCCCGTCCAGATCTGGCCAATCTTGGCTGGCTGTGGAATGCAAAAAAAACAAACTGTCAGTTAACACACTTCTCACTGGGTTTTCTCAATTACCGAGAGAGCGGTCAGCCTTTTATGTAGTTTATCTCATTCTTTTTTTCTTTTAATTTTAATTGTTCAGCCCAAGGACATTTGAGGCCAGGATGCGGGCCAGGCCAGTCAACTTTTGTGCGCCACATAATCAAGGCAGCAATGGGGAAAAGAGCAGTAGGCAGTAGAAGCAGAAATGCGAGTTAACTATATCAACAGGGGAAAAACATATCGATTTAACTGTTGACACATTCACAGGCCCGCAGGCTCAGGCGATAAAGACGACCTCTTGGCAAAAGGAAACGGCGAAACACGTTATTACACTAAGCGGATTTGAACGGGCTGCGTGTCCTTGAGCTTTGGCACGCCTCAGTTCCTAAACCTCCCAATCGCTACCTTCCCAGCTTCCTCCTCCCATCCCAGGCGATGCAAATCCATGATTGATAGTTTAAGCCGGTACAAGTTCCGCATGCCGGCAGAGTTCGCGACCGGCTTAATTAAGCCATTGGGCAATCTGGCTGGACGATCGCTCGCCCACCACGTGCCCGGCATAAAAAAATGGCCAGCTCCAACATGATGCTACTATTATATATACAGCCACTGCGACTGCTACTGCCCTCCAGTTAGACAACGTGCCATAAATATTCAAAGAGTCCCGCCCAAATGCTGCGCGCCGGCGCACAGTCTCTTTTTCGGAGCGAGCGCGATTATCTGGCGTCCATAAACAATGTTTTCCATTTTGTTGTAAAAAGAGAAAGACTGCGATAAAATAAACAAATAAATATGCTAAATAAATCAAATGCCACTTTGGCACGCCAAGAGGCGACGTTGGATTCATTGGGATTTACGAGTGCGAGTGCGAGTACCAGCACCAAAGTGGCTAAGCATTGTGTAATCTGAAGCCTTGGAGGCCATAAACCATCACCAGCACTCTGGGAACAAGCATCCTTTTAAATCTTTATGGGATGCACCATACACTGGCAGCTAAAAGGGAAAACATTGGGAGGACAGAGGAAGATTTACAAAGGTCTCGATAGAGATGATAGTTCCAAAACCACTTTTTCTTAGGTTGGATAAACATTGATGTGTACAATTAAGCTAGTTCTATTTATTTATCTTTCTCTACTTTGAACCTATATTATAAATTGACTAAAGATTTCTTCAAAAAATGCATCAGCATCTACCGAAAAATTCCACTATGAAAATTTTCGTTGCAACTAAGAGGCAAACTGAAAGATCAGAGTAATGATTTTTATTGACTCAAAAGTTGCACGTCAAGGGGCAATATGAGCGCGTAAAGCCTCCAAACGCGATCGTTAAAAGTGGCGATGCATAAACAATTCCTCCATAAACAAAATAGAACAACAAATGTGATGTTTCCGTTACTCACTGAATGTGGCTAAAATGGAAGACCCGCGAATGCCCGGCAATTGTTGGGTTATTTTTGGTAGGTGTTTTATGGCGAAAATCGGAGGAGGGGTTTCCCAATGGGCAAAGGCCAGGGCTGAGATTGGGTGTGGATCAAGATCATGCTGGAGTACATGTGTGTACATGTCAGAAATCGAGTGTAAAACCATCATATGTTTGTCTAAGCGAAATTCACAAGGGGATTTTAAGTAAGCGCCAATTCCGTGGAAGGGATATTCTGTGCAAGCACGCCTCGAAAAATAATTGAAATATTCAAGTGTGAAATTTTTGAATTAGTTTTTTTTTTGTTTTTCATTTGACTTCTCTTGGATGCACAAATAAATTTAAAGTGAATTGGCATGGGGAAAAATGCAAGTGAACAGTGTCAAATTCGTTCTTACAGAATTATAAAATATTATTCATATTTATAGAAGAGCTATTCAATTGAATATTTTGACCTGACTAGCAATTTTCCAAGAGATCTTCCTGTTTTTCTCGTCTAATTTTCTTCAATTTCCTGCTTTGGACCTCCTCTCATTGAAAACAATTGAACTGATGATGCGGAGTCGAAGTAAAAATGCATTTCGCACTAGAACAAAGTCACTCAAAAGATGTTGACTATTTGCCATCAAAGTTCCATCAAATGGGTGTGAATAACAAGACAGGAACCGAATGGAGTGGCACTGCGCCTCTGATCTTTCCGAGAAATCTTTTTTCGGGAGCGGGTGTGACGTAAATGCAGAGTTTGAATTGCCAAAGCACAATCGAGAAATTAGACATATTTTTCATTTTCATTCAAATGTTTATTCTCGCTCGCTGTTTTACAACAGAAGTAGCGGGGAACAACAATTAACGAGGGCGCCGCTTGAATGGCGAAATGTTTAAATTTAGCCCCAGAACGCCGGAGCAGTGGATAAAAGCAACCGAAATCCGGAGAAATAGAAGAAAACCGTATTCTTTGGTGGCACGGGGCATGTGGCAAGGACGGCGGGCCAAGGGGTCGGCAGACCTTTTCATTTCGCAACAAACGCCACGGCGCAAGTGTATGCGTAAAAGTATCTGTGTGCCTGCATTGTTTTGCATACTTTTTCGTTTACATTTGAAAGCACTCGCCGAACGGATGTTGCGGCCGACCTCAACCTTATGGCCATAGAAAACAATCGTGGATGATGGGATTTCGACTGGGGCACAACTACCAATATAAATAAATGTATTCCAAAGCGAAAAAATATCGAAGTAAAACCGACGCTGAGTAACCGATAAGAAAACATACAAAAGTGAGTTTAGTCCAAGCAAATCGCCACTAAAACATTTGTTATGCAAGTAAGTAACCAAAAATAGATGCATGACTTTATTTTAGTTCAGTTGGTTGAAAGCTGTATCTGGTTTTAATCTAATATAAACAAAGTTTTTTTTTACTTACGCTGATATTTGCATAAGATAAATATACATATGTAGAGTACACATTTTTCACTTATTTTTTTCTAAGAAAAACAGCATTATACTTTTATATCTCTTCATTTTATTCCTGCTCTTTATTGAACAACTCTTTTACCAAAACGATTTAGCACAAGTAAAAAACGTTCTTAAACTTTCGAGGGGAGAATTACTTATAGAGGAAAGAGGCTTAAGTCTTGAAAGAAATTCTTTAAAAAAAAAAAAAACCTGGGTAAGCCCCAAGTGCTTGGGGGCCTAATAAAACCGAAATTCTGCGAAAATATCGAGCGACGCGTGCAGCATTTGCATTTCCCAAATTGAATTGCCGGCAGTCACTTCGCCAATCCCAATTAATATGCCCAATGGGTGATGCGTCCAATTGTCGGGCTACCCAGAAATCCCAAAAGGGGAGAATGCGATGCGTCATTATTTGCCTTGGTACCACACTTCTTTTTATTTTTTCTTTTTTGGGAGAGGCATTTTCCTGGAATCTTTGGCGTACAGAGCATATGTTTATTGATGGTTTCAGAAATTTTCCGTATAATTTGGCATTGTTTTTGCACAAATTTTCTGGTAATTAACACGTCTGAATTTGGCACAAAGATGTTAAAAGATTAAAGCCCTGAATGACTTAATTCTATCAAATGATCAAGACTTGCCCCTTAAGTAGTAAAAATACCTAAATGTTCGGAAGAAAGTATTAAAAGTGTGCCTAAATTGTTCTAGAAAACAAATTTTTTTTTTGGCAAAAATTAAAAATATTTGTATATATTTTTGCTTGCCAAATCGATTTCCTTGCCATTTATTTTCGACTACTGCACCCCATGCTAATTATTGCAATTAACGCCTCTGATTTACGGCTGTTTGTGGTTATTTGGCGATTTCGATTTGATCGACATGAGTAAAAGTTTGGACTTTGATTTAAACAAATCCAAATCCGAGAATGCGCAAAAAGTCCCATAGCATTCAGGAGCAATTTTGTATGTGCTTTTCCTCGTAAATTGAAAAATTGGTACAGTTTGTTTATTAAATTTATTGTTTGGTTAAAACAATCAGGCATATAAACTATACTATCGAATAAAGTTGCAAGTGAAGCCATGTATTATTAATGAATGTGATAACGATTGGGAAAACGTGGCAGGTTTCATCCCCCTATCATTTTCGCGGCAGAGAAATTTAGGGGGACAAACGGCGTGGCCATGCATTAATTTATCCAATTAATATTTAGGAGCTTAAACGCCATTTTATGGATTAAGTTATTTGCTTTCACTTATATAAGAGTATTGTGTGCCTTGAAAATATTTATTTTTCACGGCCAAACGAGGAGTAGAATATTTATCATATTTATAGCTTTTTTTTTTTTAAGAACGCTTATGGCATTTTTATTTAATATCTGACACTTGGCCATAAAAAAATAAATTAACCATCTACTGAGCTAGAATGCATTTGGATGTTAATAATTTATGCAATGTTTAGAGAAGTATACCACTATGTATACTATTTCTGCATTTTTTTTTTATCATCTTTTTATGGAATTACTAAAAATGTTGGTATTGCTTAGATGATAATTTACGATATTTATATTTTAGTATCTAGAAAGACTGCTATGCGGCATTTTCTTGCCAGCTCTCACTGTAAAGATACAAGAACTGATTGCCTCAGTAACCGGATGGATGTATCTTTTTTGCGTAGCCGTCGAGTCTGGAGATCTTCAATCTTGCAACTAGTTTTCCGCCTCCTTTCTCGACAAATCTAGTTGGCTAGAATGCCATAAAGATTGTGAGTCATGTGGCCACTTGTTCTACTTCTTTTTTTTTTGATTGGACTTGATAGCTCAAAGGCTAATGGTAGCTGGCAATGATTGTGACTCATCCGGCAGGGCTAAAACCATTTGCTTTTAGTGCAAGTGGCGTGGGATTGGGGGCAACTCATTACCACCGTTTGCCAGTTGATGTTGTAAGATTGATAAGGCACAAACAGATCACAAACTGGTGCACACGAAAAGGGTTTAAACGGGATTGATGGGCCAGTGCTGCGGAAAGTGGCCCCATTTGGGTCGATAAGATAGGAAAAAAAAAAAACAAGGTCAAAGCCAGAATATTAACATAGATATTTACTATGCAGATCGCACTTTGATATTGACGTTGTTAATTCGAAATTCTTATCAGCCATTGGCAATCGATGGCATGGCCATCCCCAGATATTCACTAAAAGCCAAAACGAGTCCAAAAAACAATCAGAAACACTTGCCACGCAGATTAATGCAGACATTCGATGATAAGAAGGCGAAAACATTTTCCATTCAACTTTGGGGAAATAGAGAAAACAATCTAAAACACTTTTTAAAGCATTTTTTCTTTGCTTGCCAGCAGTTTTTGTGTAATTTACAAGTTGCCAAACAAAAAGTAAAAGTTGTCGCGTGAGGCACAAATAAATAAATTAATAAAACGACAAACTCAAACGGCGATGAGAAGAAAAAACAGTTTTACTTTCTACCAAAAATGCGAATGCTGCTAATTTGTATGCATGTGAGGCGGACCAAAAAAAAAAAAAACCTAAACAAAAAAAAAAACCTTAGGAAGTCTTAAAAAACAGTTGTGTTTTTCGAGCGAAACAATGGTAAAGTTAAACAAAGTAAAACCCACAGACTTTGCACATCAAAAGATTTCTTTTCGGGCTTGTTCTCCGGCAAAGGGAAAACTTTTACAAGCTGTTTGATTTCGAATTGAAAAAAAAAACAGTACTTAAATCAAAGTTAAAAACCATTTCAAATTAATTCCCTGGCCTCTCCTTCCGATATTACAACGCCGCAACTGAGACTGACATGTGTCCATAGATTATGTTAATCAGGTGCTCCAGCATCGCGATATCATCACCATCAGCATCGCCATCACCATCAGCAACTCATCCCCTTGGCCAGCGCTTGACATTGACCCACTTAACGGTTGGTCCATCGATTCGCGTTGACCACAACGCCGTTAACCATCCAAAAAGCTACCAAAAAACCAAAAACCGAAACAAAAACGATGCGAGGGAAAAACCGGAACCGTTCGCAATGAAATAGAAAGTTTTGTTTTTTTTTTTTGGGTTTAAAGTGCGTAGAAACCGAAGGCTTTTTGACTTGGCAAACTATAAAAATTTCAATAAAAAGTTTGATAGAATTCGGTTGAGAAACTATGCGTGAAATTTCATAAATTTCCTCCGAAATGGAAGGATATGATTTGTTTACATATCCCAATATCTCCGATTTTTTACCGCCTTTACACAATAACAATGCTATCTGCAGAGATAATGTATCTTATCAGTTCACGATACAATAGAGATTATGTTATTTACACAAATAGATCTTCATTTTTTACCTACATATTTACTTACAAAGAAAAAAAAGGCCCGCAGATGTAAAGCGAATGACCTTATCGAGGGAATTTAAAATAGTTAATGACTACAAAATTCTTCAATGGAATTAAGTCAGCTCTTGATCGCTTCAGTTTCCCATTGTATGTATTTTAATTAAGGCTATTCAACCGCTTAATTGTTAACATTCCTCGATATTCGTCCTTAAGTCGAAGTTACTCAATACTATTAATACTATTAACTTCCCAGCCCTGAATACGAATATTATTTCCTGGGAATACGTTGATGTTGTCAGGGATTAAATGGGAATTCATTTCGTATTCATTTTATGCAAATACTTTCGGAGTATTCAAGACCGTCTCACATTTGAAATACATATTGTAGTAATGCATGCATCTGCGTGCCAGCTTCTTTCGGCTGGGCTAATCGACATTTTCGGTGTCGGCACGTGCAGGCAACAACTTGGCATTACATTTGACGTTAAATCGGTATGCATATATTATAAATAATATTAAGTATTTCAGTGCTTTCAGTGGCCAGCTAATTGATGAAGCCCGCCAGCATCGTCGTCGGCGTAGTCGCGATCCGGTTAATTGCCCATTAACATGACTGCTGCGCCTGCGATCGCGACTCGAGAAATAAACCTTTGTTAACAAATTAAGCAATCCAAGCTATTATTAAATAAACCATAATTGAAATGCGCCGCCATAGGCGATGTTTTGGCCAAGGTTTTGTTTGTTTTATTTGCCAATGCGGCGCATCCCCAGTTTCAGTTGCCTGAAAGACGCGGCGATTCGCAATCACGCTAAGTAAAGCTGCCTTCATGCTCGGTTTGCCATTTGGCCAAAACCAAAACAAACAAAAAACGAACAAAAAACGTAAGAAAAAAAAAAAGAGAGGGAAAAACAAACGTATGAAAACACGGCAATTCTAATCACAGCGACACCCACATCATTATGTCTCGGATGCACACACATCATCATTAGCATTAGGCCCAATCTGAATCGGAATCTGAATCGTAATCGCAATGGGTATGGGAATGGGAATGGGTACCTCATCATGGTTGTTGGCGCATGTCATCTGCAACATAAGCGCTCGTAAAGTGGGCAACTTTGGTTGGCTGCCTCTGATTTCTGGCAGCTTGTTGCAAATTTGAATTTTAATTCGACCTTCGGCGAAGGGAGAAGGCATTTTTATTGCCGCTCCGCCGGTTCTCTGATGTTTGCCGGATGCAATTTCAATTTCCAATCACAGTCATATTACACGGCTTCATGGATAACATGCTGAGATAGGGGCAAACACGAACGAAAAAAAAAAAAAAGTGGAAGGTCGGGAGTTCTTCTTCCGCCCACTCATTTCCCCTTCATTTCCCGCCACCCGTCTGCCTTTTTCTGGCTTAAACAGAAATTGATTTGAGTTGGCTCCCTGCTCATAGTGTGTGTGTGTGTGTGATTTTTCGCCATGCGGGCAGCTTGAAGAGTTCTCGACCTTATCAAACCACTCGATTACCCAAATTAGGATTTTCCTCTGAAGAAATCAATTAGTGTAATGCGAAAGCATTTGCAATCAAAAGTTTCCCAAAGTGATTCATTTCTTTAAATTAAGATCTTTTCCACTGAACTGACATTAATGATGAGATAAATAGTAAATAGATCGCTAAGTGCAAATCATCGTGTCAGGGAAAATGTGAGATATTTGGTGTTGAGAAATTAATTTTTAAGGCCAACGGAAACCTGAATGTGTAATAATTTATTGGTACGTGATGATGGCGTTAGAAAATAAGCAGAAATGCGAATCGTTTTGGAAAGCAAAATAGCATTCCAATAAAATGCCAGAATAATATTCATTCATTAATATTTTCGGTTGCACTACGTCAAGCGAATAATTATAAGAAAGCAAAACGTATTTTGGGTATATATAAGTGCACATTACGACAAAAGATTGTTATAGACTCGCTTACTTAAATTAAGTAAAAGAGATAAGATGACAACCAATGGGAATTAATCGAAAGCATCGACTTTAGGAAGGGCAGATGAATTGGAAGCATACATTCCAGTCTTGTTTGATTTAGCTAAGCACATATCATTAATTTATAAGTCCTGTCTTCTAGCCGATAATCCATTTATAATCTGATTAATAGCCAGCCCACTTACACTCGCATCCATGTTTGTTTTTACAACCTTATCTGCGAAATATCCAACATCGCCGAAGCTACCCTCACCTCTCCAAACATCAATATATCCAGCAAAATGCGGCGCATTATGGGAATTAATTAAATCGAGGCACAAGCAAAAAAATGTTATAAATTGCACAAATATTTTCGTCGTCGGTAAGAAGACCTCGCCTGGCCAATAATAATGGCCTGACTTTGAAGTTTGATTATATACAAAGTGTGAGGGTCGGAAAATGTCTTCCCAAACGACAGAACTCGTCGAACCAACAGCTAACATATCAACAAACAAATGCCAAGTGTAGATTCAACACGTTGCGGCTGCGTTTGTGCAATATTTGCCAGACCTTTTGGGTAAAAGGCCTGTTTGCCTGTTTAGCTAGGTAGTAGTAGTTTCCACTGTTCCTCACAGCCGAGAGTTTGGCAAACAAAAGACGATCGGAGAATATGTCGCTTCGGTTAATGTAATTATGGGCGTTTTATTGGATGAACTCTGGGGGTATCGCATCCGAGTGCCACAGCCCGGCTTCTGCATTGATCAAATATTTGGTCCACTTGCAACGACGTTGCTCAAAGTTTGTTTGACCGGCGTAAATAAACAATGTGCCTCTAGTCATGGGTGGCGACAATAAAAATCACGACACACAGCCAACAGCCACAGAAACAGCAAGCTGCTAAAGCTGTAAGTGCAACACGGCAAGAAAATAAACAGGCCTAAAAATATTGGATAAAAAACCAGAAGGAAAATGATAAGTATTCAATTCATTGAACCACTTGTAATACTACCACTGCTTTAGCTCTTATCATGCATTGTATTTAAGGCAATATACCCCAGTTACTTTAGACGGCATACATATATGATAGACAGATAGATAGATACATAGATAGATAGATAGATAGATAGATAGATAGATAGATAGATAGATAGATAGATAGATAGATATATAGATTTGCTATCTTTTAGATAGCCATCTTTAGCCATATTATTACATTAGCATTGTCTTTGGTCAGTTTGGCTATCTCTTAACTAGTTATGCACCTACTACATTTTGTGCGCAGTGCATTGGCGACATAAGCTCGATACGAACAGCATGTGACATAGACAACTTGGCAGCGCGAGCTGCAGTTGCATCCGCCCCGAACTTGGCCTGCTGGTAACTTGGTTATGCCACAAAACCAATAATACGTAAAGGCAACGGATTTTTCTTGCGTTACGCTTTGTTTCCAATGGATCCGATCGCATTGGCTGATGTTGGTAGCGGTTGCGTCGTCTGGCACACGTTGCCATTAAAAGTCATCAGCATTCAAGGCGGTCAACTACGATTTCGGAGTGCCAATTGCTTGGGGTTCGGCGAGTTTTTACGTGCCGAACGAAACGGGTTGCGTGGGGAGCCAAAGACTCAACTTCAATTGCATGCAATTGGGGAAGAGAGAAAGAAGCTGGCCAAAATGGCAGTGGCAGTTGCAACGGTTTTCTGACTGCCACTTCTGAACCCTGAACATGAAAATGTTGACAGGTTTTTCTTCTTTGGCGACCTCATTTTACAACAACATCACAGAAGTCCAGAGATAAAATGAAAAGTTGTGGCCCCTGTCAGTTTTGATCGAAGAGTTATGCAAAAAACCCAGCATGGCTTCATCTTGCTCTTCGAAAACGTGTCTTTACTTTTTACTCAATAACCATAAACTTGAGCTGAGTTTCGTTATGATGCAATCTCTCTAATTAATGGGTATTTAAGCGTTTGGAGATAGATCTCTTTAAGATTGTTGCAAGCCAATTAGAAGTAGGAAATCGATTTGTTTTAGTTGGTTAAGAAGTCGTTTTTTTTTTTTTTTGCCAAACTTTTGCCAAAAACTTAATTGGCTAGTCGGCCCAAACGCATGCTGGTGTGCCTCAGTTTTCTTTAGCTTCGGTTGCTGCAACATCTTTGCCTTGTTTGCATCTTTTTCGGGCTCTAATGCGGGCCTAATAAACATAAACTTTGATATGTTTATGCCAGAAGTGCGTGCTGGTTTCGTGAGATGCTGGTTTGTTTGTATTTGCATGCGGTCGGTTGGCTTTTGTTTGCATTTGCGTTTTGTGCTTGAGCCGGAGATATTTGCATTTCAAAGTGAGTCCACAGACGAGACTGGGTGATTTGGGGGGCCAAATTGGGGTACAGACTAATTCGAGCCGATTGAACATCGATTTTATAGCCCCATTTTTTCGTTACGACCATCCGCAACAAAGGGTTCGCATCTGGCCTTCGATGGAAGTTGGCCTAAAGCAGCGGAAATGTATAGCCATCAATGCAATGTGTGGATGGCGATGGCTTGGCTTTGCAATACCGCTTGAAGGTGATCGGAAAAGAGGCAACGACGATTTCCAAAGTCATGCTCTCAATACTAGAAATCAATGGGGGTGCAGAGATATGAAATACCTCAAATATACGCAGACTACACTCGGCAAAAATAAAGTATCTTTTAGATATATAAAAGTATATATAAATATATTCCATGTTCTTTTTTTTTTTTTTGATTTTTACTTTTTTTCTTATATTTCTTGGCTTAAAACCCTAATATTATTTGGATTTTTTTCTGAGTAAAAGCTTTAGAAAACCGTTTGTGCGGGTTTACTCATCGCTCGGCGATTTACAATCGCAATTTGCCACAAATAACAACAATTATGCTTGCCATGATGACGATGATGATGAAATTGCAGGCTGAAAATCGCGCACGCGTTTTGCATGCGACTTGGCGCGCGTTTAGCTAATCGCGCAATCTTTGGACGGGCGGACAGACTCACGTACGCAGGTGGCGGCGGCACATGACCAATTTCTGTTGCCAACACGAAGAGCAGGAGGTGCAGATAGGCCAATACAGGCGGCGTAAAAGAGATGCCGCACATACAGGCGCGCCGAGCGAACTGCGCATGCGTGCGGTTTAAAACGCGTGCAAGTCGCGCGCTTTTGCAGGTGGCGGAGAAAGTTACCAGCACTGAAACCACTTTTTTTTTCGGTCCGTCGCTGCCTGACTATTGTTGCTGCGGCTGCCCAAACTACATCGGTTTACATATATATACATATAATATATACACATACTTCTGGTTAAAAAAAAAAAGTAAAGAAAAGAAACGAGAGAGTAAAATGCCAGTCCATTAAGCCAAAAAAGAAGCGCGGCCAGCGTTAAATGAAAATAAATTTGTTTAAAAAACCAAATCAAAGTTGGGCAAAGCCAAAGTCGCACGGCGGTGAGAGCAAGAGTTATGAAATCGCCGCCAATGGAATCCCAAGTTGAATTGGTATCAATGAATTCACAGTGTGGGTCAAGAAAATATGAGCAATATTTGCTTTAATAGTATAAAAAAAAATAACTAAAGGCTAGATTCTTTTCCGAAATTGTGGAAATATAGATACTTCATCATATTTAATCCATCATAGAATTAGCTACTAAAAACATAAAAGATTGTATTAAGTCATTAAATGGATCTTATTTGTGCACCTCTTGAATGACGCATGAATGAGCTGCCTTGCAGGGTGATCTATCTATTTAACTATTGACATTGACGAGAAGACTGCAGTTGCTATAATTTCGATCGCGGCTGCCTGCCCAAGAGCTTGGCACAAAAATCGAATATGAACATGCGAGAAACCAAGCCGAACCCAACTCTTTCGCAACTCGGGGCAACTGGATTGGCCTGTAATTGAATAATATTACTACTTGGCTGCAGCAGCAACAAAAAGTGAGCAACAAAATACAAAAAAAAAAAAAAAAAACAAGGAAGCGGCAATGCACTTGACAAAGCTGCTTCACTTGTTGCAGCAGTTTTATGGTTTATGTTTTTTCTACATCTTTTTCTTTTGCTTTTGTTTGGTTTTTGTGGCCACTGCATCGGCGGCGACTGTGTGGCATTTTTCACTTTTGCTTTTAATAGCCAGATGCTGTTGCTGTCTGTCGTCTGGGACGGAGATGAAGATGAAGTCGTCATCCGACGGCGTTTTTTTTTTCGGAATTTGTTTTGGATTTTTGAAATTGCCGCTCTTCACATAACCGTAATACGCCTTCAGCCGGTTTTCATATATACCATACATATCCATATATATATATATTATAGTTGTGCATCGTTTCTGTCGCTGCCAGATGTCGCCCATTTCGATTTTGGTAAATTGGTAAAGTGGGGAACAGGCCAAGGAAATCAACTGCTACATCGAGAAAGTAGTAGTACTTTCTTTCTACCAAAAACGCACAGTGGCGTCAGGAAATGAAAAGAAATGTTGACAGCGCAGCAGGATGTTACAGTAAACTCTGGCCGATTTGGTTCAAGTGTTTTTTTTACTGCGAAGGACGCACAAAATAGGCGACATCTGTGCAATATTACTCAAAAAGAAGGCATTTACATACTGTAAAATGCAGTACAATTCGGTTGATATATTTCGTTTATGTACAAATCCATACAAATGTTGAATCTTCCAATTCAATAGCTTTTTGAGTTCCAAATTCTCTATCAGCTCGAAAGTAATTTAATTATCGTTTCTTTACCCAACGCTCCTGTGCTCAAGTGGCTTTTGCTTTTCAAAGAGAAAGTTGTCCAACACCCATTGCAAGCCAAGAACTTTTAATAGACGGCGGCGACGTGGTGCCCACTGAGTGATAAGATTGGGGAGCCCCAATTGCATAACTGTCTACTAACCAAATAGTGGGATACAATGTACAACCAATTATGCAGTTCTCAATGGAACGCGATCGTATCCAATGGGAACCGCTGGCCCAATCAGTAGGGCCATGCTGCTTGGAATTTCGAAGCCAAAAGGGGGAACCTCGTCGGGCAGAGTAGTGACCCCCAAAAAGTCGAAAATAGAACCCAGAACTAACCTTGCTTTTCGACGAGGAATCGATCGTTTGCTTGGAGATCGGTGACAAATAGTTGACACGCGCCTTAATCCACAAAAGAAATGCTAATGAGGATCTCTTTTGGCGGAGTGCGGTTTCCAGTTGGAGCGGTCGTTGTGGTCGCTAACTAGTTCTTCTCAGTTTGTCAACTTTCTGCGAACAAATCCACATAGTTTCTTGCACGACGCGTTGTTTGGCTTACATTTATATAACCACTAATTGCGGCACTTTCGTTCGCGAAATTCGATTGCTACTTTATTTGGCTAACAAATAGTTAAATGTGCAAAACACACGACAGCTTTACTTTTTTTTAGTTAGTTCAGGGCGCACACTCGAGTTGTTGTATTTGGTTTTGTTGGCAGTGCTGCTGTGGCCCGGTTAAATATCGATATTCTCGCGGATCGGGCTAACTGGCTAATTGGCTGCGCGGCGACTCTCTGCCAAGTGGAATCCTGGAGTGCGGAAATATAAACTGTTTCGCTGCGAGCTCCAAAACGAATTGAAACGTTGTTTCTTCCGCGTACACAACTTCACGCAGAAACAGCTGTTCGGTTAGTGTGACCAGACGGTGAGTACAACGTAAGCCCAAGCCCCGCAGCTGTTGTTATCGAATGAGTCATCGAGTAGTTTCTAGGCACTGAAATAATATCATAAATAATGCTTTCCATGTGATATAAAAATAAAAAATACAGCCATTTGTTATTATGTAAGCCTTTTTTAGTTCATAAATAAATTTTACATAAAAATTCGCCCAAAAATACAAAATACCAAAATAAGCTAAAAAAAAACAAACGGCCACACAAGCGATCTGTCAATGTGACAGCTGCGTCGGCGATTGTGATTTGCAATTTTTGTAGTTTGGGAATACATTAAACATTACATTTGAAATTAATTCAACACAAAGCGCAGTTGCGATGTCCAATCCTCAGCCTAATGTCACCGCCTATCTGGCGACCCAGAAGAAGACCACCAACAAAGAACTCGCCGCCGAATGGACGCTCATCGAGGAGCTCTACAATGAAAAGTTAGATCTGGGCTTTAAATTTCAATTTTCCTCTTGTAATACAATTATTTTACAGACTCTGGAATGAGCTGACCATCAAACTGGTGACCTTTGTGCGCCACGAATCCTTGCAGGACGAAACTGCGCTGCTGCAGCTCTACCAGAATTTCCTGTCCACCTTCGAGACCAAGTGAGTCGGCTTCTGCAAATGACTCGGCAGAATCTAATGTATTGTATTTGCAGAATAAACCCCTATGGCCTCATCCAGATTCTCGAGGTGGTGGTTGACAACATCGGTGACAAGAAGGAGGCCATCGAGTTCTTGGAGAAGATGAAGGACAAGGTGAAGATCTGCGACGAGGCCGTTTGGTATCTGCAGGTGATGCAGGGTAATCTGTACCTCAGCAACCTGAACGATCTGAATGCCACCAAGAAGATCATCGAGGAACTGCGTGATGTCCTAGAGGAAGCGGGTAATGTGACGCCCGTTCACGGCAAATACTACATGCTGGCATCCCAGTATTATCGGCGAGTGGGCAAGCACAGCGATTACTACCGATGTGGCCTACAGTTTCTGGGCTGCTCCATGGATGAGTACCCCCGTGATCAATGGGCCCAGCAGGCATTCTTCTTGGGTCTGGCTGCTCTCTTGGGCGATGGTGTCTACAACATAGGCGAATTGCTGGCTCATCCCATTCTTGAGTCGCTTAAGGGCACGGAAAATGAGTGGCTCATGGAACTTCTTAAAGCCTTCAACACGGGCGATATTAACAAGTGTGTAGTAATAGCAATTTAATATCTGCAGTAACTAACACTTTCTATTATTCCTTTGCAGGTTTAATGACATGAAGAAAATCTGGTCCAAGATTCCCGATTTGGCTGCCCAGGAGGTCAAGTTGCGCCAGAAGATCTCCCTCCTTTGCCTCATGGAGATGACCTTCAAGCGCTCAGCCATCGAGCGAGCCATCTCCTTTACCGACATCGCGCAAGAGACCAAACTGCCCGCCAAGGAAGTGGAACTGCTTATCATGAAGGCTCTGGCTTTGGATCTCGTCCGCGGCGAGATTGACCAAGTGGCTGGAGTGGTTAACATGTCGTGGGTGCAACCACGCGTCCTCAACCGCAGCCAGATTGTCGGCATGGCCAGCACTCTGGACACATGGATGGGCGCCATCACGAACATGGAGAAACTGATGGAGAATCGTGCCGCCGAAATCCTCACCAATTAGTTTTAGTTTCGCCTGATCTAGACGATCCCACATATTCACATTTTGCGCGAATGCTTTTGTATTTAATTAAAAACCCAAATACTGTATTCATTTCTTTTCATATGTAATTTAACTCCCTGACAGTTGCGTGTAAAAAGTTTTTTTGTGCTTAATCCTAGCTTATTGGCTAAATCAGATCACTTATGGAGGAGTTGCTGCTTATGATTAGGCCTAGGATTATTTACAATTTAAAGAAATACGTCAAATTTGGCAATAGACTCTGGTTACCTAACAAGCTAAAATGTCGATCAATAATTTGGAATTTGCTGTAGCAAAAAACGCGACCTGCATAGCACTTGGCCGCCAGCACACCAGAAATCAAATGTTCAGGCAACGCAGCTTGGTGTCGGGCACACGGGAGGTGAACTCGAAGGATGGCGGGCGGCGGATGTCCTCGTGCGAGTCGCGGCGTATCCTATCTGGATTGCGGCCCATCACAGATGACAGAGGTATTTGGCGGCGGTACAGTTCCTCTAAAACCAATTGCTCCAGCTCGAACAGATGATCGTCCCTCACGCCGGGAATCTCCTCGTGCATGAACAGGGCCAGGCGCAACAGGTACTCGGCATTGTGTCCGCTGGGACCGCGGCAGGATACGATCTGCTGGGCAATCTCCTCGACCGGGTCATCGCCCAACCAATAGATATTCTCTGGCGTCGCCACATAGACCAGTACCTCGACCGCCTCGCCGCTGAAGGGCGTGTCCTGCGAGGCGACGCGCGGGAAGAACTTGGTATCGATTGTTGCATAGCCACCTGTTGGAGTCATCGTGGGTTAGCTCAAATGATGGTCCCCACTTCTCTTCAATTCGATTTACTTACCCAGTGTGCACTCCCGCTGCTTGAGATAATCCAGTGCCGTGCTGCCTGTTATTCTGTAGGCGCAGCCCCAAGTGATTCCCTGCAATCAAAAATGGGAAATGTATATTTAATAAAATACACAAAAACATGTGGTTCACATAGATCTAAAAATATTTAATGAGTTCGCCCCGCGCGGGTTTTGAACCCGTATCTTTCGGATTGGGGTGTGCTATTCATATCGCGTTCGGCTGGTTATGATTCCCAACTCGTTTTTCCGCTGATGGCGCGTATAAATAGCGCTGATAGCAGCAAATGTGATGCCGGTTTGAGTCTTCCATGCTTGTCTCTCGGGGCCACAAAACGAGTTCCTGGTAACTCAACTGATAATGCCCTGGGCGAAAGTCCCCGGGCCTAGGATAGAAAGTATCAAGGTGTAAAAAGTGTGCACAAAACACCCACCACCCCTGTGGTGGGTGGTGCATTCGCCTATATTCTGCGGAATTTCGCCTGGCGTATGGATGAAGAGGATTTTATCCGAATCCTTACGCGCCAGGTTGTCTGCGGAAATCTGCCAGAGTAATCTTAGATATGGACGAGTTGGTAGGACTCGGCGGGTGGTGTTCACACACTTTCTCGTCTGAGAAACCGCCTACACAGAATGGGGCTTACATTGGGAAACTCGGACGGCGCACTCCCTTTTTTATACAACGATATCATAACATATATATATATAACCCCCACCCCCCTTGGAATCATGATCTTTATACTTTACTCACCTCTTTGTCCTCAACGAGCGTTGCAACACGTCCAGGCTGTAACAAAGAATAAAAGTACACATTAGCACTGGGCTGTATTTTATACACTTTCGTTTGTGGAGATTGTGTATTCATCGCCTGCACAAAGACTTGGGGGCTAGCTAGCGCGCTTTTTGTTTACCTTCTGTATATGTGCATTATTTACGACATTGCACATGTATATAACTGGGGTTATACATACATATTATGGACCTTGACTTATTTCGAAATTGTTGACATTTGTCGCGATCGCAGGGAAAATAGCCGAATAAGGGATTTCAATTCCTTTATTACTATTTATTTTTATATTACATTTTGCCTTCGTTTTTCGTTTTTACTTGGAAATGCTTAGATTACAAGCTTGCAAAAATAGCATGACCTCAATTGAGCACCAAAAATTATAGTATTAGCACCCCACCCCCCTTAAAGAATACAAAAATATTCCAATTTGGATCCCAAACTGGTTCTCCGAAACGAATTGATATCTATTCGAAAGGGGCTTGTCCTGCCTCGATTAGCAACAATCTGTATCTTAATTGGCAGTCGCTCTAGACGCTGGTAAATGCTAATTTCACTTGTTGTTCACCATTAGCCAAACACAACTGATAACGCGCGACGAATAGATAACGCGTGCCTCCTGATCACTGAAAACTGGCAACTGTTCAAAACAAACAGCGGAGGTAATAAAATAATTACCAGATCACCACCGCTAGTTGTTGGGTAAACACACGAGCAAAACGTCAACAGACGCGGACCAGACGTTTCTAAATCCACGATTTGGTTTATCCCACCTACCTTCTCTTCACAGCCGCGATGTGTGACGTTGCCCTGCCAGAAGCGGCGAACATATCCTCGAATATATCCCGTAATGCACTTGGTGTAATTAAAGCCAGGATGCCAGCACAAGGATCCGTAACCGAAGACCCAGCAGGCGGGATCCGAAGGTCCAGCATTGTTATTGTTACTGGGACGATTCTCCTGCTCGTTCTGGTCATTATTGTTGCTCTCCTCCGCCGCACCCAACTGGCCATTGGTGAAGAGATCCTTGAAATGGGACGGCACCGTCGCCGGCTGGCGATGACCACTGAAGTGAGCCATCTATGGTAACCAGAATTGTGCTCCGAATACGAGTTCTTCACTTTTCTGGGCGTTGTGTTCTGACTGCGGCACCTGGCTGAGATCAAGACGGGGATCCTGGTTCTGCTAGCTGGACATTCTGGTGGCTGTGGTCTCCGGCTCCTAGCCTAACATTGCTCGCCGACCGTTGGCTCCAAGTGCAATTGAGATTCTGTGGATGGACAGGGCAGAGTGATGTTACATAAAACTCGAAATTTTGCTTAACTATCTACGACTTGTGGGTGTGAAACCCAAGGAATAATTTTTAGCTTAAGCTGAAATTTGAACCCCGGCTTACTTGTAGGTGGTTTTGTACAAATGCCTAGTGTTGTGTTGTGGTGTTTGCAAATTTTCTATATTTTCTGTATTCCCGGTTGATCTATACTTATTTTAGCTGGGCTGGTTAGTGCTCTTGCGCCGTATACGACCAAATAGTTCCGCCAGCGAACGGGAACTAAACCGCCCAGCGCGAAAATCGAAAACATTTCCAACGCGTCGCCGTTCGCGAAGAGGAAGACCGACACAGAGAGGCGGCAAATAAGAAAAAAAAAAAAAAAATAAATGAAAAAAATAAAAATGTAAAATAAATATTTATGACGCTCTGTCTGACGAGTCGCAAGACTTATCTATAGGTTTGAATGTGGCGAACAAGTATTTAAATCGCCTCTCGCCGCAACGCTCTCACTCTCTTTTTTGTTCAGTCTAGTTTCACTATCAACCGAGAATTATGGCTAAATCTTGGGGCCTTGTATTAAGGTAAAGGTGACTTGCTGGCCAAACACGTCCATAAATAATGCAACAATTAAATAAAGTCAAATATTTATATACCTTATAAACGGTAAGTAATAACCGATCGTATAATGACCAAGCTGGAAATGAGCTGCGTGACGAAAAATAACCCCTTGAACTGAAGGATCAGCAATAAATTCGAGTATTTAATAATTATAAATATATAAATGCTGCAAATTAAGAAATGATTTTGGAAATTGCCAATCATGGGCCATAAAGATCTTTGTCGCCTTAATATTTATTAATAAAACCATTGAGACAGAAAGAAAAAACAAATCACTTCAACTGATATTTATTGCTATTTGCTATGATGCTTAATATTGTTGTTTTCCCGCATTTTCCTAATGCCAAAGAATAAATCATGTCTGCTTAGTAACAGGCAACTGTTTTTAACACCCAATTGTAACTAACTATTACACCGATTAGATGAAAGCCAACAAGCTGCGACTCATTTTGATAAGATTATTACTTGATTTATAGCCCTTCCATGATTGTATTATTGCAAAATAAAGATCACTTTTTATTTATATTAAGCTTGGAAGCATTTCCCCCGCGTCCAAAGTCTAGATCCAAGTGCACTTTACGATATTATCGCAAAGTATTTCTATCTGTTTTTATTTTTATTTATATATAAAGCCATTTAACGCGTTTGCACCAAGAGACCTAATCTTTTAAAATGGATTGAAGAATGGTCGTGTCCAAGATAATTTGCTATCTGCTTAGCACTATTTTCTTTCTGAGTTCATTACCCGTCGTCTTAACGTATCATTATTCTCAGAAGAGCATCTATAGTTCTTCACGTTGAATACAATTTCCATTTAAGTTTTACTTTCGCAAGTTCAAAGAGGGGAGAGGGGAAAGCGGCATAGCCTTTTATTAAATATGTGTGACCAATCTTCTCGCTTTGCTAACTACGCTGTTTATACATAAGTAGAAATATTTTCAAATGGCCGACGGTACGTATACTTGATTTTTATGCTTGCATCAGTGTACACAAACGAAAATGTATATCGTTAAAATGTTGTATGTCATATTTTGGAAACCAAATAAATAAATCTAAAACAATCAATCGCGCTTCAAAAAATTTTGTTGTCAAACACATTATTTTTGTTTAAATATTTTCTGCATTTTTAATATTTTTTAAAATATGTGGACTTCGGAATTTTTATCTGTGTAGGGCCCTGGCTGCCATACCACGGTATCGTGATGGCTCCCATTAACGAGGCATGCTCGATATATCAGCGTAACAATGTATATATGTACATTTGTACTCTCGTGCGCATATTTGTTTGTATTTTTAGCTATTTTATTTCGCGTGTAGCACTTATACTCATGCATATGTATTAGGTACATATATGAATAAACTTAAACATTTTGCACACTTTGTTTTGATTGCCGCCTTTCCGAAATGCCGAAGGAATTTCTAAGTAGTTGTGAGCTTTCTGTTTTCATACGCTGTTTCTAAATACCAGTATTTTTTGTTGGATTTTTATATTTGCTGGTGTATTTTTAATCATTTTATCTTCTTCTTCGGGTTTCGATATATTTTAGCATAAATAAATTGACCCAAAAACAGGCTGGATGGTGGAAAATTACCGAAAACAAGTTCAAAAACCTTAAACGCACATCCCCATGCACACATACATATACATATGTAGATGCTTACGATATTTAACATCCTCAAAAGCACAAGCACACACACACACACACACGTTCACATGAGACTTTTCTTTGCACCACACAACTTGGTTACGTATACGCAGCGTTGGCCACTGCTCGTTTGCCATATGAAAAACGCTCCGAAATCGACTCGCTACACATTTCTGGGTCCTTGATACTGAACTTTTTTCATTGTGAAAGTTTTTTGCCAACGGTTCAAGGTTAGCAAATTTTTCTCAAAAATTGTTTATACAGCAATCTATAGTTCCTATCGGTCGTGTATGAGTGTGGGATAGTAGTTGGTCTGCAGTTCCCCAGAAAGAGGGCAAGTTACATTTTTTTTTTGTTTGCTTCGGGTAACAGGCGCAGAGCACACACAAATTCTGGGCTCCGTTAGCTATGTATGTACATAGAACGCCTTAAGCCCATTGATATCACATGTAGATGTATGTATGAAGAATGTACATAACATACGAGTGTACGTTTTTTAGGGGGGCATAAAAGTGTATCATGGTGGCGGCAGACTGAAATTCGTCGAAATCAACAAAGCACACGAACTCACACACACACACATGCACGTACACGAATTCTCCATCCAGATGGGCAAAGCTGGCGTTTTTGGATCAGGGCTTAGCACTTTTGGATGGGAATTTACGTGCAGCTGACTAAATTTTTGTCTCGCTTATCTCATATGTGATTCGCTCATTTAGCTTTCATCACCCGGCGAATAATCACAATTGAGATTGACAGGGTGTTAAATGGACTGAATTAGGTGATCTAAAGTTCTTAATAGTCGGCCTTAATTCAAAACAACTGCATGTTACTTAATAACACGCCCTCTAAATATGTTATCATGTCTTCATCGTTTGTTTCTTTAAGCCAGATAAGTGTTACTTAAATTCAGACGCCTTAAACTTATTTCTTTATTGAATTCCATATTGCTTTCAATCCTCTAAAAAAAACTCTCATAAAAAATCCTTAGTCATTTTATTAATTACATACACTACTTACGTATTATTATCTATAACTCTTTTAACATCAAATTAAACACACAAGCCTTCTGAGTATTAATTTACTTTGGTGCCTGATAGAATTCATATACATACAGGCACTTGAAAACAAAATAATAAACCCGGCTACTTGGCTTAACACTTCTAATTAAACAATTAAAAATATATTTTATTTTATTGTGCGCTAAACGTGGCTAATAATTCTCCATCTGTTGCTTTTTGCCCCTCTGAAAATTATCAAATTTATTCGACAAGGGCCTAGACTACATTTTATTGATAAATAACCAAGCAGACTGAAAAAACTTGAGTGTGTAATTTACAATCGCGCGTTGGCGTTTGCTATCGCCATATACTTTTTGCTAAAATGATAAGAGTTCATTCCGACTTGGGTTTCGAGACGAAAGGCCTCTGATAAGGGGCTGTACGGTATGGCACCCCCTCGATAGAGAAGATTAGACGTGTGAGCGAGCTACAGCCAACCGGCAGATTAAAGAGTTTGCCAGACAGTCCGGTTGAACAAAAGCCTTGAAAGGTAAACAACTTTTCAGCATATATCAATTAACACATCTGGCCTAATTTGAAGAATCACAAAAATAAGATACCGCGTAAAACCGACCTCTTAATACTTTCTTTTGCGCATTTTACTATCCAATCCTGTTGGCTAGGTGGACATACACGTGTGGCTCTCTTATTCGCAGATTTGTCTTGTTTATTCAAAACTACAAACTATTTTTAAGCACACAGCTTATATTTAACTTTAATGATGATGTTTGCTGCATGCATTCAAAGATATATTTAGCAATCAGAATCAGCATTTGAGAGGAAGTGTGCTCTAAGATGAAGAAGTAAATGATTGAGTGTAAATACGTTCAGTTTTAATCAATATTTGCTGTACTTAGTCCCCTTTTTTTTTGCATTTATTTACTTTAGTTTTTATTTTTATTTTTGTAAACACATTCATTTCATTGAATTTACACGTCGTACAATACGTATACCAAAGCGGAAAACTAAAAAGGCATGCTATTAAAGTTAAATAATTTCGGAATGAATAATGCAATCTAAACACCCGAAATTCGAAATATTCATCGAATTTCGGGTGTTCAAGGTACGTGCCAAATACTGAGACTAGAAGTCTTACTGATAGAGTTAACTAGCATTAATAGTATAGGGTATAGGGTACTTTCATATCATAAGCCAGTTTAAAATTGGCATTTCTTTAATGATATGTTTATATGAGTAGCAATTTCACTTGTTTTGCTGATTTCTAAATGCATTTTCACCATTTTCAGGCTCTGGTGATTTGCATCAACGGATTGCATGCACAGTGACTGGGCAATAAATTGAGGTATTTAATGTAAATACAAGAAAAGTAAGCAAAGACGAAAATAAATTCAAATACGTTTTGAATTAAATGAGAGGGAGGATGAGGGTGTGAGTAAGAGAGAACAGGCCGAGAGCGAGAGAGTGAGCGAATTATAACGGAGTGCAGGAAACAACAACACACATACACACACACCGATAAGGCAGAGTAATTACAGCAACAAAGTGTTGTAAATAAACAGCAAGGTAAATAGGAGCGAATGAGATAGTATATGCACGTGTTGACACTGAAAGCTCCCAACTTGGCACACTGACACACATATGAGCTTACATAGCAGCTATGTATGTACACACGTACATCCGATCTCTCCAAGTGCAACAATTTGATGCACAATTGCCCACCTGTCCATTTAATACCGCTTCCGAAAGTGCAACGGTGGCGTTTACGAGGGTTCATTAATTTTATGCTTATCAATTTCTGTTTCTTGCACTGTACTCCGCTTTTGTTGACTCGATTTGTTTTCTGGTTTTATCACTTTTTTCATTCCGTTGCGCCATTCAGCGGGGCAACGACAACACTAGCATTTCGCACTCGGTTGCGCGCCTTGTAATGAAAACAATAACAATAACACAAGCGCCTTTTCACTTGCACACTATCGCGGTGTCTCTTTCGGACTGACTGATGAAGCAGTGCGACCGTCCCCACCGACGGTTCCAATGTAAGTGCGAGAATTGCGCCGTTTTTTCGCTCTCAAATAATGCTCCAAGCTTCCCGTTCGTCGCTTCCCCACCCCATCTTCAACTCTTCAGCGAATTTCGCTGAGCGAGCATAAACGGTAAAATAATTACTGATTTCTTTACAAACCAGTCCTGGCAAAAGTACATACATACATAAATATGTACGTATGTATATACATACATATATTATTAACGATAAGTATTTAATATTTGAAGAACACAAAGGACATTGATGTTCAACAAATAACACTGAAGAAAATGTTGACATTTTCTAATATTCATATGTAATTTAAGAGCATAATGTGTATATATTTTTTGAATACCAATGTAAATTAAAAGTAATTGCGCACGATTTTTTTTTTGGTTAAATAAAACTAATAAAATAAAACTAAATAGACTTACTTATTATTTTTGTACGGTGTAGTTTTGATATTGAAGCTCCTTGATGCTGCCCCACTCTCTCTCTCTCTCTTTCTGTCTCTACACCTTCTGAAGCGCTCTCAACGCGCAGAGAGGAGACGGGAAGTTACGCATCTCCACTCTCAATGGCGAATGCTCCACAAACCCACAAACATCCATTGGCTGACGTAATTCATACGCACCGTTGCCGCATGCAGCTCGATTTTATGAATGGAAAGCACGACATGCAAAAGCACATTGCCACCAGGCAACAGACAAACTGAACAACAGGTGCAATTGGAGAACTTCGATCTTAATTGCTCTAATTGGAAAGTGATGTGTCGCAGTCTTGATTGCCAAGCTGCTGACTGATGGCAAAAAAACAACCTCCAGTTCAGATGTTACCTTGGTAAAAATAGACACGCACATACTATGTACGTCTGATAAGATCATGCACTAAATTTCGTTGAAATTGCGTCAGTTAAAAGCTGTGAAACTAGTGCGGACTTTTCACGCATATCCCTTGTATCAGAAAAACAAAAGCGCAAACGTGAATGGGCAACTATAAAAAGAAATTAAAACATTACCTTAATGTGGTCATATATAATTTAATTTTTTTTATTTATGTATACATATATTCTTAACGTTTCGCAGGTAAAATGCCTTAATTAATAAAAGTTTCATTCAACCGCCAGATATTTTGAAAAAAAATTGTGACGTTGCCGGCTATCCAAATAAAGATTTTAGAGCGCCATCTGTTGACTATGCTTTCCATACGTCTTGAAACTCGCCCTCTATGTGTGGGATCTTAAATATTATTATACAAATTGTAAACAAATCGTAAAACAAATACAATAAAATATTATTAGTAGTCATCCGTAGCGTAGGAACAATCCATTTTCGATAAGAAATTATAATAAATTACGGCAAACAAAAATAAAGCAAAATATATATAAGAAAATAACATCTTGGTTTTGATTTATGTATAATTACTTTATGGATAGATAACCGACGGATTTGAAATAATAAATACAAACAGTGACATAGTCTCACACTCTTAAATCCTAAGTTTTCGAATAATTTTTTTACTCTTTCTCAGCGATCAGGGGTTCGTAAGCAGACAGCGTCTGAAATCCGAGTTAGTTCAATCCGGC
The DNA here is from genome assembly GCF_000001215.4 of Drosophila melanogaster. Taxonomy (NCBI): domain Eukaryota; kingdom Metazoa; phylum Arthropoda; class Insecta; order Diptera; family Drosophilidae; genus Drosophila; species Drosophila melanogaster. The sequence goes on along the minus strand of NT_033777.3, from coordinate 23,721,769 downwards.
ACTGCTCTTAGATCATACGCATACTTATAAGTTGCGTACATAAAAAGTGAAAAGTTTTTAAATTAAGTCATCATATTGCTTTCCAATACAATTTGGCTATTTGCTTATTAATAATTCAGAGTGATAATTGACCATATATTATTAACACACACTTAGTGAAAATTTATGTATTTCAAATTATCGAAATAACTTGCCATTCCAGTCCAGTTCTAGATATTTCATATGACTAATGGATATACGGATATACCCAGCTATATTTCCCAGAATTTATAATATGATACATTTTGGCTAATGGTCAAACTTTCATCCTAAGAACAGTCGAAGTTTGAACGTCCACATATTGACATGGTCGAAGTATCTGTTTGCTTTCTTATACAAGGGTTTCTACTGTCGCTGTCATTTGGGCGTGGTACGAATAATTAATAATAGTGTTGAAATAATTTGCTTTTCAGTCATCATTATCATTATCATAATCATTTTAAGAGTTCAATGAAGTTCAAAATGTGCGTGGCAAGAAACACAAAGTCGCACAAATAGCCATTTTTTTTATATTCTGTACACGTATGTATTTCACGGATCATATTTTGTTCAGTTCAGTTGCAGGTTTACAATTCATGGAAAAAGTGTGATGTCAATGAGGACTGTACACACCTTAAAGCATGCCCACCCTTGAAATACTTTCTGCAATCGGCGGATATAAGTTGGGCCAGAGAAGCAATATTGCGGGACAAACAATGTGGTTATAATAGCTACTGCTGCCGAAAAGAAGGTAAATGGCTGACCAAATCGAAGTCTTTTGCCATTATTTTCTAATTTCGAACTTTACCAGGCTATGAAAGAAGATCCAATGAACAATGCGTCATGCTCAATGACTGTCCCCAGTTTAATGGCCGGAAATGGACGAGTGATATTTTGAAATCCATAATAAATAAAATATGTTATATCGATCACTTCCAGCCATTGGTACGAAGAAGGGTCTACGTAAACTGTCAAAGACAAGGTAATGCTTTTCGTATAATACCCGATCTATCGATTACTAATTCTTAGCCCTTACAGAGATTTTTCCTTGCCAATACGATGAGATATGTAGAAGCCGCGATAGCTGCCCTTTTCTAAAGCTTAAACGGAAAAAGGCCCAGAACATATTAATGAGCAGGCAATGCGGCATTAATACCTACTGCTGTCCTAAGCAGGGTAAGTGCAAAACAAAAGTCTATCATTTAACCACTTACTAATCGAAATAGTTATAGAATTTCCAGATTGTCCAGCCGATGAAAAATGCATAAGATTGGACAAGTGTCTTCGTATCCATAATACTACGATGGAAGATGGGGCCAATTTAATGGATAACAGACAGTGTGCCATCGATACCAGAAGAATAGATTCGGATAAGCGCCACTACATCTGCTGCCCGGAACCAGGTAACGTTCTACCAACGTCCTGTGGACAAGCTCCGCCTCTTTATCGAATGGCATATGGCACAGCGGCGAGGCCAAATGAATATCCTTGGATGGCCATGCTTATCTACGAGAATCGCAGACTATCGACCATGACCAACAACTGTAGTGGCTCCCTGATTAACAAACGCTACGTCCTCACCGCTGCACACTGTGTGGTCAAGGATAAAATGGTGAACACAGATTTGGTGCTCAGGAGAGTGCGGCTGGGCGAGCATGATATTACCACCAATCCGGATTGCGACTTTACAGGAAACTGCGCTGCCCCCTTTGTAGAGATCGGCATCGAGTATTTCAATGTCCACGAACAATATTTCAACACCTCAAGGTTTGAAAGCGATATCGCCTTGGTGCGTCTTCAAACGCCAGTTCGGTGAGTATTGCAATATAAGGCATCATTTTCTGACTATTATGAACCAAAGTTTTTATTTCCTTAGATATACCCACGAAATTCTACCGATTTGTGTGCCGAAAGATCCCATCCCCTTGCATAATCACCCATTGCAAATCGCCGGTTGGGGCTACACGAAAAACAGAGAATATAGTCAGGTGTTGTTGCATAACACCGTTTATGAAAACAGATATTATTGCCAAGACAAGATATCGTTCTTCCGCAACGAATCACAAATCTGTGCTTCTGGCATTCGAGGAGAAGACTCCTGTGAGGGTGATTCCGGAGGTCCCTTGATGTTAACCCTTAATAATGATTACCAGGATATCGTATATCTGGCCGGTATCGTTTCATATGGAAGTGAGAATTGCGGAGATAGAAAACCAGGTGTTTACACAAAGACTGGAGCATTTTTCTCATGGATAAAGGCAAATTTGAAGCCATAACTTTCTTGCTAAGGAATCTCGACTAGTGTATGGTGTTTGTTAATATGTGAATGCATTTTGTTTGTATGAGTGAATGTGTTTTTTTTGTGGATTATGGAATTATGGAAAATTCAATCAAGTAGCCAGTAAAATCAAATATGCACATAAGAATGAGTTTTAATATGTATTTTATTTATTTGATTAAATTAATAACACAATAAATCGAATTTACTTAATGATTTTGATTTTTTAAACGTTCTTTTCTGAGTTACATTTGTGCGTTGACAGTACACTGCCCGAAAACAAAGGCCGATAATGATTAAATTTACAATTGGGATTATCGTGTGGCACAACAAATAGTCTTTGCCACCAAAATACCATCAGACCGAATCAAAACAAAGCATCCATCAAAGTACGGCAAGATGGAAAATGTGAGGAGAAAATACGAAATGGAAAAAGACGAGAAGGGAAAAGTGGAAAAATGAAGATGGAAAGTGCTCGAGCAAACCACGGTCCTAAGACAAAAGATTTACAATATCGCTGGGGAAGATTTAAAGGTGATTTCCAAAGATATATATTGTGCCTGAGCAGCGATAAATAAACACAATTCTTTGACTATTTTTATTTCGGCCTCTCCTATTTTATTTATTTTTTTGCTCAATTTCTCGCTTTTTTCTCGGCCGTTGCAACTATAACTCAATAGAAAAGTGGCTGCCATTGATGGGATCTGTGGACGGGGGGCCGGATTTTCCACTAAATGTGTCACATTAACGAATTGTTGAGCTCCCCGAAAGCTAATTTATGCCACCACCTCCCCCACCAACCCACACTAATCGCTGGCCAGGTAAAATTCAATTTATTTGATTTGAACTAAGCCTTTCACAAACACGCTTCACATTGAGCGGAAAATCGCGTTGAAAACTCACGAAAATTAAAAAAAAAAGGGGAGGGGCGTGGCCTGCGGCAGCGTCCTTCTGCCTTAGAGAACCGCCAATGTCGTCTAATGGCGGGGCGCCTCTAAAAATAGGAACCACTCGAGAGCCACTCAGCCACTCAAAACGCAGCAGCATCCGCACTCCGAGAGGATCGCGAGCACATCTGGGGGCCCACGATATCTTGGATTCTTGGATATTGTCACCAAATGTGTTGCGATTGCGACGGAAGGCGGTACACACACTCGCGTACGGTCCGCAAATCGAAGTCGAAAAATATTTTTGAAAATGTCGGAGGTTTTTACAAAGCATCATTAAAGTGTAACCAACTAATTAAGGTTCTATTTTAAAAATCCCGAAAGTGAAACTATAACAAATTAAATTAAATAGAAACCACAGCCTAAAACTTGTGTGTAACCATAACTCATAAATTTGTGTTAATGACCTAGCATACCTAGAAAAAGAGCTTAAACCACGTTAAAAATGGTAATAATCAACTGACTAAATTAACTGTGCCATCGTAATTAGTATCAGCAATTAAATTCAGCAACTTGTTGAACTACCAAAATTGTTTTGTAAAATATAACAAAATCGTAGTGAAGTGAAAAATGACCAAGTATAATAGTGGCAGCAGTGAAATGCCTGCGGCTCAAACCATCAAGCAGGAGTACCACAATGGCTATGGTCAGCCGACACATCCTGGATACGGATTTAGCGCCTATAGCCAACAGAATCCGATAGCCCATCCCGGCCAGAATCCACACCAGACACTGCAGAATTTCTTTAGCCGCTTCAATGCCGTCGGTGATGCGAGTGCGGGAAATGGTGGAGCGGCTTCCATCTCAGCCAACGGATCGGGTTCGTCTTGCAACTACAGTCATGCGAATCATAATCCGGTTGAGCTGGACAAGCCATTGGGCATGAATATGACACCGTCGCCCATCTACACCACCGACTACGATGACGAGAACAGCAGTCTCAGCTCCGAGGAGCACGTCCTGGCGCCCCTCGTCTGCTCCTCCGCCCAATCCTCCAGACCATGCCTCACCTGGGCCTGCAAGGCGTGCAAAAAGAAGAGCGTCACCGTGGACCGTCGGAAAGCGGCCACTATGAGGGAACGCCGGAGACTGCGAAAGGTAGGCATCCCATGCTCACATTACACACATTTTCAGATTTATCAAATATTAAAAACATATTGTGCAATAACTACTGATACAAATACAGCACTTTCATCTTTCAATCATTCATTAAAAGAATGGTTCACTTTAAAAGTAGATTTTTGATTCATTCAATTCATTATTATAATAATAACTTAAAACTGCTTATGGGGACTTGAATATAGGCATACCACTCAGAACTCTGTTCAAGAGTCCTTTTCCATCAGCAGGCTTATTAATCCTCGGTCGATCTTAAAAATAGATTACGCCACAGTTCGCAAGTCCCCTGCGTTTAAGGACTGCAACTTTGTAGTAATTTCATTAGCTCGGCTAGCACCCCACAAATTAACACATCGCCACCAGGGAGGATCGGATCCATTGACATAACGCGCAGAAAGGGAAACCACCCAACATGCGTAAAACATAAACATTTGCCAAGACCAAGAGTTAAACAGCGGCATTTATGAGTTCGACGGTCGTAAAAGTTTTGGATGAACCACACGTATTTATAGCTCCACATAGAGACATTAGTGAAAGGCGGAAAATCGTGGGAGCTCCGGTTAGAAGGGGTATGGTGATGGGGGGCTGTCATAAAGAGACAGACGACGGGCGAACGGCTTAATTGTTGAAAATTTTATGCTCTATTTAATTTAAAATATGTTTTATTAAAGAGCCACTTAAAAGGGGAACACGCCGCGTGTTCTGTGTTTTTATGGCACGCCTAATGGATTTCCATGATTTCAACGATGGCCATTAATTGATTATTATTCCGTTCACATTCTAGGTTAACGAGGCCTTCGAGATCCTCAAGCGACGCACTTCATCCAATCCCAACCAGCGCCTGCCGAAGGTTGAGATATTGCGCAATGCCATCGAGTATATCGAGAGCCTGGAGGATCTGCTACAGGTAAATGAGTGAACTCATCTCACCGCGAATAGAGAATACCATTGGTTAAATTGATTATCTTAGGAATCCAGTACCACACGCGATGGCGACAACCTGGCGCCCAGTTTGAGCGGCAAAAGCTGCCAGTCCGATTATCTGGTAAGTTTTGTCCACTAACCGCCAATTAATATTAAGCCCACAATATCGGCGCGTATATCGTTCCGCAATTATTTTCTCGTAAAATTCTCATGCATGAGCAGCGCTTTCGTACATTTTTCTTTGGCGACGCGCACATTCATCAAAATCTCAGGGTCTGGTCCGTCGCAATGGCGAACATGAAAATAGAATATGTATACGGACGGATCCCCGAAAGAGTCAGTCCCCAAACTGTATCTGATATCTGTTGTATCTGCTGACCGGAATTTATGCGCTCGCTGACGTGCTACTTAATAAGCTACGCCGGCAGCCCATCATCCACATTTCTGAATCACATTCACTCGAAAACCGGGAATATTATGAGTTATGATCGAGAAAGTTTGCCCAGATGTGAGGGGAGCAAACTTTTATCAAAGGAACGGGGGAAAAAAAATTTAGAGGAAAAATAGCTGGAGAATTTAGGAGAATTTACAGGGGAAAGGGTCGTTGTCTGCATTTAGTGAAAGGCAATAAATAAATTTTCTTTTTATAAGCCCGAATGGAAATCGTGTTGTAAATTAATTACAACAAATTCGTTGGAGCAGGAATCGGCACCAGAATCTTCATCCCCATGTTTGGTGGATTGCGACGATCGCTTTTCTGTTTCATAATAGCTTCCCTGCGACGTGGAACCAAAACCGTTGTGGCAGTTGACAAATTGCACAGGAAAAACATGACAAGATCTCGGGGTGTTCTTCTTCGAAAGGTGTTGCAAGATATGGCCAAGTCGTTGGTCATTGAAGGGAAATGAAAATGAATGAAAAATGGGGGGGGGGGGACGGGAGCGGGTTGTACATGCATATCTACTCCCGAATGACAGGGCAACAAATTGTCAACAATTATGCAAACATTTTTGCCATCATCTTCAACGCCCTCTTTTCTTTTCATTTTCATTTGACTTTCGGGTTGGCCTGCGCTGAGTAATTTCCATGCAGTTTGTTTAAGTTTCTCACAATTTTAATGTACAAATTTGTTAATTTACCATAAAACTTAGCGTATTTGTATGTTGACTGCGCCCCCCATTGGCAGATATTAATGTGCGGCCATAGTTTGATTAAAAACTGGCATAGCGCCAAACGTGCAGACATTCAAATGCATCTCAGACCCTGGCAATCCATCCATCTCATCCATATCCATTCATTTGGAGCCCGTGTATTTATAAACCTCGGCGACTTAAGTAAAAGATTTCCTTTTGAACTGTTTCCAACACGAAATGCGAACGCTAAGTTGGCCCATAAATTTCCTTATCGCCGCCAATAAAGTGTAGTACTTGCGATATACAAAAGTGCCACCTTGTCTATATCAGTCAAATTTCTACGTAATGAAATACATAGCCGCAATCATTGAAGTCTTAAGATAGAGCTTTTCGGTGCAAATGACTCACGGAAAGATGTGGGTAACGTGGGTGCAAACCATCCATTTGGACAGTGAGTCAGGATTGATCGGATTCCCTACCATTCAGTTTTTAAACTATTATCAGGTACAGATATGCTACCGAAAACTTTTGTTATCTTTGAATAGCTTTACAGCTACACTATTAGATATTTTCTACGAATGGAAAGCAGTTTATAAATGATATTGCAAATTATTGAGAAGAGATAATTGGTGTGATTTTTATGGTCTAACCACCACTGATAATCTTTATCACACGTCCCCGTTTCAAAAAGTAACTTTTTCAGTTTCCGAGAAAGATTGATTAAATAATTCCGAAAATAAACATCAACATTATTTGCATCTTATTAAAAATGTAAATACATATCTGGCAAGTAGTTCTTGCATTTTTTCGGTGATATTTCCGAAATGGATTATGAGATCTTACGACTGACCGCACAACTCGCAGAGAAGTGGCAATATTTTTAAAGTGGGTTTAGTATATTAAAAGCATATTTCATGGTAAAAACTCATGCAACTTATGGCTAACAAATCGCATAATGCCGCATATCCGTTACACGCTCACAGATCGGAGGAGAACATCTAAGGGGAACGCGCCAAAAAGCGGCTTAAAATCTTTACGCAACCGAAGAATCGGAATGCCCAAGTGATAAGTGGCATTTCATTCAGATACAACGCATGATATATGCTCAAAAAAAAAAAAATAAAATAAAATACACCGAAATACCATAAAGACCTGCAAACAAGTACACAGAAAGAAGTCGGGCATGTCTAAAAATATATTTCGAACATGCTTGTTAAATTGAGAATTTATTTCCAAAGAAATTTTTCAATATTCGGTATTATATTGTCATATAAATAGACTTTATTGCTTTTAACCCAGTTGTGCTATTTTTGTGTAATTTTTCCCAGTGTATCCGCTTGCTGACTGCGGCATATCGAGCGCAGGCTGTCACTAAACGCTTGAAAAAAATGATAAATCGCTTTATAAAAGTGCAGTGTGAGTTCATCTGCTCTCGTTCAGTTTAGTTCACTTCACTCGGCTTTGAATGCTATTCTGTTGTTTTATCACTCCGTACTTTGTTGTCCGCTAAATATAAACAGACGTACATACATATAAGCCATACGGGATGCCCTGTATTTGTCGATCCTTGCAGACGAAGTGACGGCACTTTGGATGCACCAGATGCGGATTTGGGGGGGGGGGGGGGGCAGCAAGGAAACCCACCCAGAAGTGGCAATTATAATTTGCTTAGCATCGGCGTTATAGCGAATTTTTCTAATGAAATCCCGACCGAATCTCCGGATGCCTTGTCTGTCGTCTGCGTATGCGCAAAATTAATTTAATTGCCTCTAAAGTGCACTGCACACAATGCCCCACAATGTTGGGGCAGACAATGGGTGTGGTGCGGTGGTTCAATGCGTTTTAATTGGCCTGTGGAATCTCTTTACTGGCATAAATTTTGGCTTAATCTCATCATTAGACTGCATTCTGTATGGCACTCGTTGGCCAAGTTGACAGGACCGGAGCAAATTTGACGTTGTCATTTCGACGGCGACACTTTTCTGTAATTTATTGTTTCCCCAATTTCGCTTGAGGCCAACTAAAAAAAAAATATATGATTTTTCCATTTGTATTTATTTATGTTTTTCCTTGCAGAGCTCCTATGCTGGCGCTTATCTAGAAGATAAACTTAGTTTTTACAACAAACATATGGAGAAATATGGTCAGTTTACAGGTAAAAGTAAAAAAAAAAAAGTATTTGATGTATTTATCTAAAATATTTTTGTATAGACTTTGATGGCAATGCCAATGGCTCCAGTTTGGACTGTCTAAATCTGATTGTTCAGAGCATCAATAAGAGCACCACGAGTCCCATTCAAAATAAGGCCACGCCCTCCGCTTCAGATACCCAATCGCCGCCCTCATCCGGAGCAACTGCACCCACTTCTCTGCACGTGAACTTCAAACGGAAGTGCAGCACTTAGCACTTAAGTATCAGCACCTTAGGCAATTGTAAAGCTATTTTTAAGAGGATACACGAGATACCCAGTGACCCGAATAGGCCTTAAATTATTTGTATAGCATTAGAACTTAATTAAATGGTAATTCAAAACAGCAACTAGAGTCGTCTTACTTAATCTAGCTCCAATTTGCGGAAGGAACCGCTCATCCCGTCCAGTTCTCCATTGGCCCAGGCACTGGCCAATCCGACGCGCAGTTTCTCATTAGTACCATACTGGGCATCCTTGGCCAGATAATCCTTGCTGTCCAGCAGCTTCTGGCGCCAATGATCCACTGCCTCTGCCTGATAGCCATTGGTGCCACCATACTCGATGGTCATCACATCTCTGGGCAGGTGCTGGTACAGATCCTCCGACTTTTTGTGGACCACGAACTGTGTAGAATATTGTAGAGATTAATTACCAATCCTAACGCAATTCAAGCTTTTTGATGATAGATTCACCTTGAAAGGCAGTTTGGAGGGCAAAAACTTCGTTACAAAATTGAATATGGTTTGTCCCTCCTTGCGCATATTGATCATATGAATCTCAACAAATCGCAGTGGTATGCATTGGTCCACCAGAGCAAATGCCTTCTTCAGCAGGAAGGGATCGTACTGCATCATCTGCTCCATGGTAACATCTCTGGCATCCACAACCCAGATCAAGCCGGAAATCGCGGCATTATCGCACTCCAAAGCCAATAGTTCCAACATTATGAAGATCAGTTTGAAGGCTTCGCGGGGATTCGATTTCTTGGGATCGATGTTTCGGAACTGCGAGATGATAACCCTTGGCCCCTCGGGACTCACAGGTCGCATGGGTATCACATGGATTCTGTTAATTCGAAATAGAAATTAAATAAAGTATCTTTACCTTCTTAACATAGGTCTTTCGTAACACGCAACTAATTTCCAGTCAGAAATTCACATAGATAGTGAATAAATTATTATTGATAATGTTTGTTACGTTTAACACCACTGATTAGAAAGCTGTATTCTGTATGGTTTTGTGAAATATTTAGCAGCCTAAGGCAAAAAGGGTATATAGCAAATGGAACATTCAACCCACCCGCGTTGCAACTGGGTGAGCAGGGCCTCGTCCACCTGTCGGGATCCCAGAACCTCCGGGAACACGCTGCGCAGGGAGTAGTAGTTGTCGAATCGCCGTTTGGTCTCCTCCTGGCTGAAACGGCAACGCCGCAGAAAGGCCAGGATAAGCTGCTCATCCGTGGGCGCCTTAAGGTGCGGCGACTTGGTGATCCATGTCTTAATGGTGGCAATAATCTCCGCTCGCTGCGCCTGCTCCTCGTTGCACTCACTTTTGGCCAGAGCCGCCAACTTTGGGTCGAGAGTTCTCAGGGTGTTCGCCATTCCGGCGCTCGGTTCATTAGTAACTGAATGCCAAAACCACTGACGCAGCGCCGTGGTAGTGATGGTATTGGCTTTTGCGGCGGCATCGCTTATCTAATCGGGGCAACACCTTGTAAACTAGCTGGAACGGCGAGCCGAAACCCGTCGGCAGTCAGTTAGATATAGATACACGAGTGCATAGATAGTTGATAAGTGGGTGTTATCTTTAATTGATCGACTACAGCAGAGTTTGGAATGTTTATATGGATAAACGCTATTGTGGGAGGGAGGGTCTAGGTTTCCTGCTTCCGTGCTGGTATCAATCCCAATTGAGACGACGGAAGGAGCCATTGGCTCCAAATTCCGCCTCATATGTGGCTATTTCGCCGTGCCGCAGCTCCTCAATGGTCCCGTAGTTGCAGTCCTGCTCGAAATAACCACGATAGCTATTCAACAGGTCCTCCATGTAGGCCACACATTCACCCAAATGTCCATTGGTACCGCCATACTCCTCCGGCAGCGATTCCTTGCCAATGTGCTCGATTAGCTCTTCGCTGTTCTTCAGCACGCGTATCTGAAATAAGATAAACATATCTAGCCTTAATTGGTACTGAATCTCTAATGGTTACTTTATAAAAACAATTTTATCACGAAGGTGATAACTTGCTGATTAAGTTATCAATACCCACCGGATAGTTGACTTGCATGCTAAGCACGTTGTACAGAAACATGACGGTACCCTGAATATCCTTGGGCATATTTATGATATACATCTCCTTCACTTTAAGGGGGCTGCAATTGTAGAGCCAGTTCCACCATTTGCGAAATAGAACCCTATCAAAGCGTCGCATCTTATCCGAGTTGACGCCCTCGAGGTCAATTATTTCGCAGATTCCCGCCAAGCTGGCATAGTCATTCTCCAGCGCAATCACCTCCATGGCCATCGACGAAAAATGATAGATCTCCCGCAGCATGTACAAATTGGGATCGAAATGACCGAAACGGGCTATAAACATGGCACTACGGCTATCACCCTTTGGCATATCCGGATAGAGACAAACTCTAAGAGCAAAACCAGCGTCTTAAGATAAATGACTAACTTCAAATGTTGGAATAACATTAGCTCACCCCATCCGATTGATGTCCAGAAGTCTTTGAGTCACACAGCGGTTATTCATGATCTCCGGAAATAGATTGTAGTGGGTGAAGTAGCGATCGATCCGGCGCTTGGTCTCCTCCAGGCTGTAACGGCAGCGTCTGAGGAAGGCGATCAGGAAGTCCACATCTGTGCGGGCGCGCAGATGCGGCTGCTGGCGAATCCACACGCGCAGGATGATAATATCCTGCTGAATCCTGTCGGGCGTCTCGTTCACCTCCTGCTCGGCCAACTTGGCCAATGTCGGCGAGAGCGGACGTCGCATTTTGGTAACGGCTATGCGGTGTTTGATGGCATTTGGGCCATCTAATTTGCCTATCCGTGCTCCCCCATCTGGTGGTGGGTGGCCCCCTAATCTAATCTTATCGCCGAGGCGAATCGGATTGGGAAAATACGACCGCTGCATGATGGTCTATGCTTATCTATACGCATTTGTAACTTGCACTTTTTTCCAGCTCGGAAAATGGGATTCGGATATGTAAGTATGTTTGGGAGAGAGTGACATGTACTATATATGGGAAAAATAGCGCACATCCGGCGCCTGGAGATCTCTTAAGTGCCCATCTCGTGTGCATTTGGGAAATGGTTGCAGATGCACTGAGAATAAATTAGTGTGGAATGTTATCCAGAAGAAATGAGTATGAACTTATATACTTACATTCAAATACATATTTTATTTTACAAATGTGCGTGCCATCTATTGTGGCATCAATATTTTCACTTCAGCCTTCAATTTGTCCCCATTTTTGTTAGTGTACCAGAGTACCGTCTTTTGAAATGCGATCTGCGTTTAATGCCCGAAATAAATCTAACGCTAAATGGTATCCAGTTCGTCGGTCGTCCGTGCTGTGAGCATTGAGTATTCAATTTGAGTGCCTGCCTGTCAGAGGGCATTACACACCGACATCCCGGGTAGGTGGCGATGTGCCGTTGGAGTTGACATGGAACACCTACAGCCGGGCAAATTGCTATGACATGGCGCTGTCAGCTGCTGACAAGCCGGAGAGCTGGAGATCTGTACAACTGTGGAATTGGCGATCTGGGCTCCCAGGAAGCGGATCATCTACCCACTCCGTCAATAACTCATAACACATTATGGCCATGGGACTGGGACTAGGGAGGATTTGGAGTGAGTACATCCAGTGGAGGCTGTGCTTTGATCTTGCTGCTGACAGGGCAGCGCGTGTAAATTCCCTTTGCAGCCAGCTCATTGCTCATGACGCAAACATATCGTTGCCATATTAATAATGAGCCTCATTAACAGCTCGCTGCACTGCATCATCGCACTCAACACATTGCCCAATGTTGCCACTGCTTTCCTATGTTGAGAAAGGGTGAGGGTGTGGCGGCATGTAATTGACACACTCATTGCTGATAAGTGTATTTTGTTGTAAGCACTTCAGATATGCAACCAAACCCCCGGAATGCATATGCTGCACTTGAGGCAAGTGATGGATGCCCCAAGGAATCGCTGAAAATCTTGACACAAAAGGGTATGGGATTAATAACCCAGTGATTGTCTTACTGACGGCTAAATCAGTCTGCAGAAGGACCTTTGTACTTAAGAACACTGCTTAATTACATACATAAAAAAAAATAATTACTAAATTTTTAATATATATAATAATATAATAAATGTAAAATTCTTCATAGTTTCGTGTTTATTTTAAGCCATTTTGTGTGGTTAAGATAATTGTGCATTCACTCACATACTATTTGCTCACAATTAATTTTAATTATTGAATATTTAAAAATATAATATAAATGCAAAGTTAATAATGCTTTTGAAAATTTTATCAAATCAAAAAAGAAAGTGCATTGCTGCCACAACCAGCAGTCATATGGATTTATAAGCGTTTCATGTTTTAATTTATAGACTTACATAAAACGCCCCATTTTGTGCTCTAAGTGCGAGAGAGAGAGAGCGGAAAATGCGGGGAAAATGCGAGGAAAATGGGAAAATGCATTTGCTTGGCGCTCAATTGACAATCATATTTATAGAGCATATTGAACAAATAGACCAGACACCGCAACGCTAGCCCAAAGATAATATTCGGTTGGCCGTATAAGTTCCCGCTCGACTGCCAGTTGTCACTCAACTTGATCCGAGATATGTTCCTATATACTACATAGAACACGCATGACGTTTGTACTTTGCCGTTCCCCAGCTCCCCCCCTAACACCAAAAATAAAAAAAAAAAACAACATGAAAAGTAAACGGCAAATGAAATTTCATTGTAAACAGACGCGTTCCGGCAAATTGAGCAGCTTAAACAAATTTCCGTTGTCTCCGCATATCAGGCATTACATCCTGGTAGCGAGTCGAGTCCCCCATCTCCACGTATCCATTATCCTGCTCATCCTGTTGAGCGCAATTTATTGGCTTCCGTTGCGCCGCCGTCACTTGAGCCTCAATTGGTCCTCTGGGCAGCGGCAGCTGGACCCATCCCCACTCCTACTGGCCTAGTTTAAATTACTACGAGTATATTGTCGGGTTCCGGGAAGGGAATCTCATTTGTAGAGCACCGTGTGCCAGGAGCGCGGCGGCAGGCGAAGCTGGATCGCTCCACGCTGGCTATCATCGAGAGTCACGTCCACCGGCAGGTTCTGGCTGCAAGATTACGGAATCGATTACGGATCTCAGAAAATGTTTGATAAAATGCACGGAGTGCTGCTGGCCCTCCAATAGAGGCATTCATAAAAGTGAATCGCAAACGTTGTCGGCAATTAAGTTGACGCACTTAAGCGGCACCATCGCAGATGCAACTCGAAATAGAAGTGTGCTAGGCACTTGAAAAAATCATTTCGAAATTAAGTATGTTCTTAAACTATTTTTAAAACGATTGCCAATATTACAATTTTTCCCAGATTTAAATGCAAAAGGAATGTCATTGAATTGGGAATTTTGTTACGAGCTCAACATTTTATATTTAATTCATTATAGTTAATGTTTGGGTCAAAAACAGCAGAAAACGAATTTGGCCAAAATTCAATATCTACGAAGAGTAGTTTTATCATAACTTGGCTAAAAATACTCCTATAGCCAAAATAGGAACTGTTTTTTACAGCTAATAACCAATGCTAACCATTCCTATCACTTTTCGGTGAAGTTAGAAAAATTAATTTTTGAGTCAATTTTTGCATTTTTTGTAAGGGGTAACATCACAAAATTTTGCAAAAAATTCACAAAAAAATTTTTTTTCAAATTTGAATGCCAATCGATTGGAAATGTAATTTTGAGCCTAACACGATATGCCACCCTACATTTGGACCAATATTTTTGATTTTTTGGTCAAATTTCGAACGGAAATAGGAACTAATTACTCAAAATTTAAATCTTTTCTTCGAGTGCACTTACCCATTGTAGATTATCAACGCCACACTGCCGTCTGGTCGCTGGAAGCCAACAACACTCAGCTGGGTGAAGGGATTGCTCTGGTTCTCGATCCGCGTCTCGATGCGCACGGAGTCCGGCGGCAGAAACTTGGAGAAGTGGCCTATGGCATAGAAAATCGGCTGTTTGTATATCTCAGAACGACTCGTGGCATTCACAATAATCGGAGCATCCACAAAGTTCTTAACGTAGTTCGGACCGCCCTGTTCGTCCAGCACGAGATTCCAATCCAGCCAGCCGTTGAAGTTGTGCGTCAGATCCTGGGTATAGGCCCTCATATAGCTTTCACCACGCTGCCAGCTGCCCAGCTCGGGACCATGGGTCTGCCATGGCTTATCACCGATGCAGGACTCCGTGTTCAATAGCAGCTTATTGGGCATATCCGTATGTGCCTGGTCGATGAGTTGTGGTCCTATCAGTTCATCCCAGTACCAGTGAACAGCTAGGCCATCCAAGTAGTTCAGCGAATTGTTGCGGGAGGAGCGCATCTGTACAATTGCATTTAATTATATTTAAATTTAATATAATTTTTTTTCTTTTTCGCATACCTTTCGGAACCACGTTGGGTAGGTGTACCGCTGATCGTCGTTGCCAAAGATGAGCACCTTGCTCTCCGCCGAGTTTCTGATGGTCGGGCCCAGATTGTCGTTCAGCCAGATAGCCTGGTCGGAAAAATGTCGACATGCTTAATAGCCAGAAACGTGATCGATGGCCAGTGGCCAATTGCAAATGGCTCATACCTGCTGCCAGGGCGTCCAGCCCATGCTCATGAAGTGTACAAAAAAGAAGCCAATGACGCCGTTTAACGGCTCATTGCCAGTGGATATGGCCCAAATCGGCATATTTTTAGACCGCATGAGTTCGAGAAATCTGCAAGAAGTGCCAATCGCTCATGAATGGGAAATGAAATGGCCAGATTTGTCTCACTTGAGGTGATAGAGGGCCCACGTTTGATAGTATTCCGATTTCAGCTGCCCGAATCCTGTCCAGCGATTATTGCTCTTCATCCAGGTTGGAGCACTCCAGGCAGCGCCCATGATTTTCAGAGAATCTACTTTACCGATGATCTTAAGGCGTTTCAACTGTTCCACTTTCTGCAGATCCCGCGGATCGAGTTCGGTAAAGTTGCTCAATTTCGGATCATGAAGAGGCAATTCATTGTATGCCCAGGGTTCCATATCAAAGTCGGAACCGCCAATGGACATTCGTATAGTGTTGTAAGCAATTCCAACCGGATGAAAATAGGATCTGCAAAATAACTAGTTAAATATATATGTTTATTGCTTAATATCCAACTCACCTATAGACATGATCCTGTAGCTCCACCGGAAGTTCTTTGAGTAAGTACGAGACTGTTCCTGTAAATGCCCCACCAAAAATGGAGACATTTTGAAAACTCTGCTCTCGTTTCACGAATATGCGATATGTCTTAATGCTGGCATTAATAACTAAAATTATTCAAGAGTTCCTTGGGCATATAATTTTTTTTTATAAACTATTTATAAAGCGTTTTAGTTACACAGGCTTTGGGGAATGTTGGCCAACTGCAACCAGGCCCTCTCCTGATCCACAACAATTGCATCTGCCTTGAAGTTCTCATCGGTGAACTGTTTGTCATCTATTGTTATGGGTTTCTTTTTCGAGAGATCCCCTGTCGTCTTCTTGAAGCGTAAGCCATCCTATGAAAATAGTTACATTCAATAAACCAATGTTCGCAATTATTTTATGTGTTCAATATAAAACTAATCAAATTTAAATCCGTTTCGTTTAGCAATAAATTAGACATGACAAGCCACAGAAGAAAAGCGAACTATTCCAAACAGACTTTGAATCTAATCGGAATAATTGACCTAAGCGTGTCTGCTGGAGCAGTCAATAGCTAATGATGTGACCGCGAGTGCGGACAATCCTCCTGACTCACCTTGCTGGAGCTAATCACCACAATCTGCGAGATATCAGTGAGCTGGGGCGGTTCCAGATAATCGCAGTAGGTGCTGTTGCAGACACACACGCTTCCATGGCTCGTTTCGCGCAAATCGCAGGGCAACTGCCAGTCGGGAGCACCTGCAATGCGTTTCATTTGAGGAGTCTCATGGCCAGGTAGGCATGAATTTATTGTTTTCTCACATACCTGCAGAGATTGCGATCACTGTAGTAAGAAAGCCAAGCAGTGGTGTCTTCATATCTGGCATCTCGGGCCAAAAACAATGCGTCCCGCTCGAAGGCCCGTCCACAACTGAGCTCAGAAACGAGAGCAGGCCGGACTGCTTTCGAATAATCAAACCAACGAATTTCACTCAATTTAATGTTTATGTTTTCGAACGCCACTTGACCCGGCTCGGTTGTTGATTTGATAAAGCAGCCGGACCGGCGAATAGTAGCTACAGTCGCCAGTAAGGTGATCCCACTTGGAAATCCGCGCACGCAATCGAAAGAAAAAGTTATGCAAAACCAGTGGCGCCAAAAGGGGGAATTTAAAAGGTAATGAAACTATCTATAACCATTTATTAACCATTTTTTTTAATCGTAAATATTACAAAGTTACATTTTTCTTTATTCAATTGCATGTTTTCCGGATGACATTCCGAACCAACTAAGGTTTTTTAAGGTATATATGCCTTTCAGATAGTGCAATACTTCTTCGGTGCGCCATTCGGTCGCGTTGTTTCTACACTTGGGACAATCTCTTTCGCTTGGAAACTGAATCTTTGGGAATTTCGGATCCTCTGTAGAATCGCCGGCCAACTGTTTGTTGACATAATTATGCGCTTCCCAGAGCCACAAAATCTGTTCATCATCATTGGTCACATTTGCAATTGGTCGGAGCTTTTTGAACTCGCTTATTTTCATATCACACTCCTTGCAGTTCATAAAGAATCGTACATATCCGAGAAATACTAACAACACGGATTTGGGCTTAAGCTTTTTCGACTCCACACTAAGATAATGGAATAGAACCCAAAGGGAGCAATTAAAGCCGCGCAACGAAGGACGAGAGGCAATACAACCAACATATTGCTTTCCATCAAACACGTAATCCTTTACTGATTTTAGCAGCAAATTTTTGAATCCCACTCCGGAAAGTTGCTTTTTCACGTGCAGGGAATAATAGAGGTTTGCCAGCTTTTCCCGCGCCTCTGGCTTCAAGGGACTTGAGTTGTATATCAGTTTAACGAAATTTCGCAGAACAACTATCTTTGCTCCGGCAAAGTGCGTAGTTCCTGGGAACTTTACATTAAGGATTTGATCGATAGCCCGTTCCAGATCGGCTCGATAGATCCGAGAGGGATGATGCTTGTGCTGCTCGAATATCTCATACCTTAAGGCTTCACTTATGTTGGCGGGTGGGGTTTTTGGCAACGGTTTCTGGGGCTTAAGGTCGACAAAGATCAAGAATTGCTTAATGGCAGCCACATAAGCCTTACTGCTATCCATCTCGGGTGTGAGAAATAGCAGTTTTCCAGCTTTATTTACCAGAACCACTAAGTTGGGTACGGGCGATATGCCAAATTTGTTGTAAACATCATGATTGTCGAAGATCCGCACAACCACTTTCCTGTAGGGCAGCAATTCAAGAAGGGTATTTCTTCCGATCAACGAAACTATTGGATTATCCTCATTGCAATCGCCCTGAGAGGCATACTTTTCCTCCATCGAGTTGCCCGTTTCCAAGTGCGGCAGAAAGTGGTCTAAACACATTTGGAAAACAAAAGCAACGTACTCGATATCCTTGTGCGTTTGAAATATATGAGCCACATTGTCCTGCCGCTTAAACATTTTGAAGTAATCAAGCTTTTGAAGATTTAGGGCCAGCTTCGATTGTATCTCTTTGGGATTTCGATGAGTGATCTCGGTACCCAGGTTGTCTGGTGCTAGCTTATAACTCGGTGGAAAATATCGCAGAGTTGGCGTTTTACGAATGCTGTAAATGCTACATATCATATCGTTCTCATCCTTTCCACAATCTAGTACATGGACTTTGAGTAATCGGTGCCACTTGTAAAGTTTACGAGATAGATTCTTAAACGCTGGTATAAAGTTCTGGCTCTCCTCGCAGAATCCGTTAAAGAACTGCACCAGTTTCCCAGACGTTGGTTCACTAAGTCCGGACTCGAATGATGCAAAATCCAGCTGCACCACATTGTCATCCGCATTAAAAAGTAATTCGCCGCGTCCAGCGGAAAGAATCAGGACGCACAAGAGAAGTGAGAAGGCTGATAAAGTATCGTTTGGATTCATTACAAAAAGATATACGTTATGCGACTGGTAAACTGCCACTGATGAATCTATATAATTTAGGTGTGATTTGATTCGGTTGTAAACCCAAATAAAATGTGTGAAAATTGCAATTTTCCAAGCACTGAGAACTTTGTTGACTTCATTAAGCCTGATAAAACACCTTGCCTATTTCACAAATGGAAATCACCAAGTTGAACATGTCTTTATTTAATTTTTTGTTTTGTTTAGAAAAAATAAGTTTTCAACTGTACAGCAGAGTGTGAATGGATTTGGCCGGAACATTGACAACGAACTGACCCCGAATACTATCCACCAAAGTGATGTCCAGATCGGCGCGACCACTATTGAAGAGAACGGCGGTGATTTTGTTGTCCGGTCGCAGGAATGCAACGGAATCCAGATTAACATTACTAGGTACTGCATCTATGCGAACGGATCCCTCTGGAACCCACTTGGAGAAGTGACCAATGGCATAGAACATGGGCTGCTTGTAAAACTCCTCGAATGCTGCAAGAAAATCATATCACTAATCACAAACAGAATAAATGGAAGTATTAAAATATCCCACTTGTTGTATTCACAATCACTGGGGCATCCACCGTGTTGTCCACGTAGTTAGGACCGCCAATCTCGTCCAGACAAATGTTCCAGTCAATCCAGCCATGGAAGCCCAGCTTAATGTTAAGCAAGTAATCTCTGGCATACTTCTCGGCCCGCTCCCAGCTTCCCAGCAGAGGAGCAGCTGCCTGCCAGGGCTTGTCCCCTATGCAGGACTCGGAAACTATCAAAATCTTGTCGGGGGCATATTCCTTGGTCTGTTCGATAAAGCTGTTGCCAAATATTTCATCCCAATACCAGTGCAGCGATAGCCCATCGAGGTAATCAATCGAGTTTGGTCGAGTGCGGTTCATCTGGAAATATCCGCGATAAGTAATGTGAACTTTGTCGTTTAATTGGTGCTAATTTGGTCATGCGTCTTTTGATTTATTAACACTGAACTACTTACCATTTTAAACCAATGGGGAAAGGAATAGCGTTGGTCATCGTTGCCAAACAGGGTGATGTCCTTGAACTCAGAGTTACGGATCGTGGGACCCAGATAATCGTTCAGCCAAATGGCCTGAGTCTGTGGCGTCCATCCCAAGCTCATGAACTTAACGAAATACATGAAAATGATGCCATTCAATGGTTCGTTGCCCGTGGAAATGGCCCAAATGGGAATGCCATTGTCCTTCATAAGTCTTAGCCAACGCAGATGGTAATCGGCCCAAGTCTGGTAGTAAGCCCTCTTGAGGCGTCCAAATCCTGTCCACCTGTTGTTTGTCTTCATCCAGGGCGGGGAACTCCAGGCAGCTCCTTTGACCAACAGATTCTTCACTCCGGACACCTCAATGAGACGCTTGATCTGTGCAACTCGCGTCACATCATGCGCGTTTAGTTCATCCATATCGGATAGCTCGGTGTCGCCCTCCTCTTCGGCATAGGACCAGGGTTCCAAGTCAAAGTCACAGCCGCCAATGGAAACTCGCATGAGATTGAAGCCCAGTCCATCCTCGGCGTAAAAGGACTTGTACAGATGGTCAGCCAGTTCCGAATGCTTGAAGTTCTCTACCAGGTATTCCACTGCTCCGGTGTAGCTGCCACCGAAACCAACCATCTTCTGGTGGGTCTTACTTCTGTCCAGTCGCAGGGTTACAGTGCGAGTTATGGAACTCTCCCGGGACTCCAAGGTAAAAGCACTGTCCACCACCTTATCGAGCAAACGAGACAGGATTGTCGCATTCGCAGTCTCCTGCGTGGGTTCCACATAATCCTGCACGGTAAACTTCTCCTCCTTACCGAATTTGTCACTAGTTGTGGAGAACCGAAGTCCCTGTTTGGAACTGGAGATAAGGAACCACTCATTTTCGTCCGTCAGGACGGGATTCTCCAGATAATCACAATAGTCCGCCGTGCAGACGCACACTTTGCCATGTTCTGCATCGATGAGTTTGCAGGGGATCGATTCCGATTGGCCACCTGCAGGTCCAATTTAAGTTAGACTTTCTGTTTATGACTTATGGCCACTTACCAATTGCTGATACCAGAAGCACTCCAAGCACCAGCATTCCTCTGCTGGCGAACATTTTTCCCATTGACCGTTCACTTCGAACGCTGCCACCTGATTGACACCTGGTTCTTTTGGCAAAACGCAACTGGAGGTATTTGCTGTTAATCTTGCCACTTGAGGTTCACTCGAAGACAAGGAGCAGGAAGTTTGGCTGATAAGAGCATTTGACGATTACGTTTCTGGCTAATAGGGCCATAATCAGTGTTATTTGTATTAGACAGATTTTTATCTATTGGATCATCATCATCATCAGCTAGGCCTTGATTTTAACTTTTCCATTTAGTTAAAGGGAGTTCGGGAAGTTTTCTTCATTCCCAAGTAGAATCTCGTTCGGCAAACAACTCTTTTTAGAGTTTCAAAATTTTACATATTTCTAAAAATAACTTACAGTTCCTGACCTTTCGTAACCTTTGCATACGCTCATCGATTCCAAAACTTCGCTAAAATAAATAAATTTTGAAATCGTTAGTTTAAAAGCATGTCGTGCAATCGTTCTTTTGGTAAGAAACTTCCGAGCCCAAGCAAATTCCACTTGTTGAACATCATTTCATTTCTTTTAGGACCTGGCCCTGGTGCCTACAATCTGCCCAGCACCTTTGGGTTTAAGAACTGCGACAAGAGGATGCAGCGAAGTCCACAGTTCTCATTTGGCAGATCGTCGAGGGCGTGTAATAGTCCTAGGATACCGCAGGGACCCGGCCCAGCAGATTATCATGTGGGCAAAATAACGCGATATGGACGTCCTGCATCGGAGGACTTCAATGTTTATCGTCGTCGCTAATGGGTTAAGGAATTTGTTTAAGGAGTAGTAAATAAATGGAAATATTTAACTAAGCCCAAGTGGGCTGGGCGTAGATTAGTGGCTACTAATGGCAAATTTGCACAACAGGTGTATTGTGTTCTTATCAAGTCTGTCAGCGCAATCATCTATTTGGTGACGGATTAGCAGATTTTTTGTTGAGCAATTACTCGGTTATTTATGCCACACGTTGACTATAAATAGCTGCCCCACACTCTCCTTCCATAAAGGAAAATCAATTTTCAGCATAAAGAACGAGAAATTCATCACAAATTGGTCGGGGCCAAATTTAAACGGAAAAAAGGAGATGCAATGAAACGGAAAATGTGACTAAAGGCTAAAAGTCCATAGCCCGCTTATCGGGGCCGCGGCACACTCGTTTTGCCGAGTCTTTAAGCCATGTCTTTAATCTCCATCTCACCCATCCCTTCACCATCCTTTCCATATCCAGGGGAGTGCTAATAATAAAGAATCCCATGTCATGGCTAAAGCTTTAAAGCCATGTGTGTGCGGCTGAGTTTGGTGTTAACAAAAACTATTAACAGTTCAATACAAAAATTGTTATGTACAACTAATGAATGCTCTTTCTTTTTTTAAGTAAAGAATATAAAAACTAGAGAACCACCTTGATGCGTAGAATGGTTTTTAAAACCCAACATACCCTCCTGTAGGTCACCATCGTAGCCATGCTGAACACAGACACAAACAGAATAGAACCTTGGAGTGGGATCCATCTGGCCTGGTTGTTGCTCTGCCCGGCTGCCTTCGGCCTCCTGGCGAACTGGCTGTTCGGGCCGTTTACTCGGCTCGGTTCGTCTGGTGTCAATAAAATGGAAAGGCAACTTGTCGCCGCCTTTCAATATTCGCACATACGTCGTTGTGGCAGCACCACCACCTGTTGCCACTCCGGATAGATACACTCGGGAGCATACTTTGTGGCGCGTATCGCGAGCCATATGGCAGCCTAATTTGGCGCTATCAGTGTGCCGTCCAATTAGCCATGTCGGAGAAATCGAACCGTGCTCAAATACACTCCAACTCCCGATCGAAATCCCAAAACCAAGCGGCTGTTCAACTGAATGCCCCGGGCAGACGCAGCTCCACTCCATCCGGAGCCAATGGCTCCTCCAATCGCTGCCTGATTGCCGTGATTGTTTACCTGGCCCTGCTGCTAGATAACATGCTGCTAACCGTAATTGGTAATGGCCAAATCAATTACAGATAAGCGCGGTAATAAACGCGGTAATTTTCGCCATTTTCAGTGCCCATCCTGCCGGATTATCTGGCCAGCCTGGAGGCGGATACATCGTCCGCGGTAGTGCTGAGTCTGGAGGACACATCGTCATTCTCGAAACTTGGCTATCGGTCTGGAGAATCGCCAGGCGGCGGTCATCCTCAACTGTACATTTCTAAGCATCCGATTCCGGGCAAATCAATGGTTAACTTCACACTGCTCCAGCTGTCCACAGAAGCCACAACCACGACCACCAGCATCGCCACAACGACCAACTCCCCGCACAATTCTACGTCCATGCAATCGCCTCCAAAGCTGACGGTTGGCCAGTCGGGCGGCACTAATGTCACTGGAATTGGGCACAAGAGCAGGAACAGGAAGCTGGCCTCCGGCCATCCCCCCACCCACGACAACAGCAGCAATGACAACAGCAACAAGGAGCTGACCTTGACGCAGGAGAATGGCTCCATCGGCCTGTTGCTGGCCATGAAGGCTCTGGTCCAATTAATTTTCAATCCGATTGTCGGCAATGCGTCCAGCAAGTTTGGTTACCGCCTTCCCATTGTGGTCGGCACCTTCTTCCTGCTCCTCTCCTCGCTGGGTAAGTGGTCTATTTTGGGGGCATTGATTGGTTTTTCAATTGGGAGACACCTCATCAGGCGGATAAATTAATATTGGAGAAGATAACTCTTCTACATTCAGTTTTTTTTTTTTTTTTTAACAAATTTTGATAATTCTATGGAACTTTATATTGTATTATATTTCTATATTTTATTAATGCGTAAAACGATATATCCAACTTTCTCCAAACTTACCTTTCAGTTTTCACCGTTGGTGAATCCTACTGGGCTCTCCTGGTGGCCCGGGCTGTGCAGGGCGTGGGATCCGCTTGCATCAACATA
This sequence comes from Drosophila melanogaster, assembly GCF_000001215.4. Taxonomy (NCBI): domain Eukaryota; kingdom Metazoa; phylum Arthropoda; class Insecta; order Diptera; family Drosophilidae; genus Drosophila; species Drosophila melanogaster. The sequence continues at coordinate 23,697,744 of NT_033777.3, read as the reverse complement.
TGCGGCATGAGCCTGGTGGCCCAGCATTATCCGGAGGAGGCACGTCGTTCCAAGGTGATGGGCATCATCCTGGGCAGCATCGCATTGGGTGTGCTGCTGGGCTATCCATTCGGTGGAATTCTGTATGACCTAATGGGCAAATCGGCGCCTTTTATCATTCTCTCCACTCTGATGTTCCTAAGTTTGGGCCTCCAGCTCCTGACCATGGATCTGACGGTGCAACCGGAGGTTGTGGTGGAGGATAGACCCAAGTGGCGATCGCTGCTCGAATGCAAAATGATCCTGGCCATTGTGCTGGCCATTTGGTTTTCAACCTCAACAATGGCCATGCTGGAGCCCTGTCTGCCCATCTGGCTAATCCAGTATCTAAAGCCTAACAAGTGGCAGCTGGGCACCGTTTTCATTCCAGACTCTGTGGGCTACTTTGTGGGCACGAACTTCTTCGGCAGCATTGCCTACAAATATGGTCAGGTTAAGGTGTCCTGTATCAGTTTGTTGCTGGTGGGAGTAGCCTCTATTCTGGTGAGAGCCCTGCTTTTATAAAACCTGAATTGGAAATATATTGCAAATATATTATTTACTTTGCAGATACCCAGTGCTACAACGGTGGCCCAACTATTGCTGCCCCATTTTGCCTTGGGACTGGGTATTGGAGTAATCGATGCCGCATTGGTTCCACTCTTGGCCACCTTTGTGGATGCAACACTGGCTCAGGAGGATCAGGGTGAGGGCAGCAGTTCCATGTCCAGCTACGGAACAGTCTATGCTATCCAGCAGACCTCTGTCAGTCTGGCTTATTGCTTAGGTAAGTGGATATTGTTTTTTTTTTTTTTCTAAAAAAAAAAGTGTATTTTTATCATCTTTATAGCTCCCCTGATTGGCGGGGAGTTGGCCCAGACCTTTGGATTTGCTTGGCTGATGCGCATTGTCGGCATTTTCAATATGATTTATGGCCCAATATTGGTCTACTTGCATCAGAAATACGATCCAAAGGTATCAACATTTTTTATATTTTTCGATTAAGCCGTCACTATTTATATGTGTTTTTTTTTTTAACAGGCCCTTAGGGAACAGCATAATGATATGCTGCTCCAAAGCAGCGGGCGGGGATCTAGGTATAAACAACTTTACAACTCCATGGATGTGGAATAAGCTGTACTGCCCAGTTGTCCAGCAAAATAGCAAACAACCTTGAGTGTGCAAATAAGGCGTTCCTTTGGCTCAATAAAGCAATATATCTGGAGCTGATTTTCGTAAACAATTTATTTTTCCGATAAAATTCGAATCTCCTATTATTAAAATCACTTTGCCATGTCTTGAAGTAACTTAGGTTATTATGATCAAATTTTCGGAATAAAAAGAATTACGTAATTAATATTTGAATGGGTTATGTGTGAAGGAATTACGGTGGTAAAACTTTTCTATAACAAGTGTGCTATGGCTCTGACTTCGAATGGAGCTGCGATGTGAAGTTCTATGAAAGCCTCATTCTGCTACTGGAATCTGTTCGGCCAACACCTAATATTGGGTTCTAAATTTTCAAAATAGATTTTCTTTCTAATATTGCACAAAACTAACAAAAATGGCGGTGCGACCTTTTGGTGAGTGAGAATTCATAAAATTGTAATGTGGTAAATAATATATTATACATGCTTTTTGTAGGCCCTGGACCCGGCGTTTACATGCTGCCCCCCACTGTGGGCTATGATAAGCATGACAACCGCAAACAGCGGTTGCCGCAGTACTCTTTCGGCATGCGCACCCGTGCTCCTGGTGAGGATCTGGGTCCTGGTCCAGGGGCCTACAAGGTGGACAAGTTGACTCGCTATGGCACGAGCAAGGGTTTGGAGTTCTCGATGGCGCCCAGAACCAATGTCATCGGTAAGATAACTTATTAGTACTGAAGACAAGAACGTTTTTGGTTAAATTGCTTAATCGTAGATAAGCGAAGCAGTCCCGGTCCGGGAGCACACGATGTTCATAATAGGCCATTCTTTAAGGGGGTTAATGCTCCTTCGTATTCGATGGGCCTACGAACGGACTTTAACTTCAAGAAGGATGGTCCCGGTCCCAATGCCTACAAGTACGAGGTCAATGCCGTTCGTCCTGGAGTCCCGAGCTATAGCATGTGCGTATTTCAATCCTACCATAGTTATTCCTTTACTAAGTTGCCTATTTTTATTTGTACCTGTATCTCAGGGGACTACAAACAAAGATTTTGAACAAGACGAATTCTCCGGGTCCGGCTGCATATGGCGGTGGTGATATCAATGTCAAACTGACACGTGCTCCGATATACTCGATGCAGCCGCGCACCACTATTCCGGGCGAGAATGTCGGACCTGGACCCAACTACTACGACCTCATGTACTATCGTCCTGGCAAGAGTGGACCGGGCTACTCCTTTGGTGTGCGCCACCACCAGTTCGCTCCGCCTATGATAGTTAGATGTGACAATATGTAGACCAAGTGCAATATTGGAAGAAATATATGCTAAAATTTTTGTGAATAAACAATTCTTTTTAAACCAAGTTTCATTGTTTATGGAAAATGCTTAACGGGGTATTAAAATGAGATTGAATTTGTTTTAACTTGGTAGAACGCAATGAGCGTTACCTTTATTGGAAAAGGAAGGGAGCATTTTGATGCTAGTGCGCCTATGATGTGATACACTTGGCTCTGTACATGTCTAAAATACAAGTAGTCCCTGAACGATGTGTCAAATTAACATTTGATAATAGAAATTTTTGGAAAAAGCACATTTACATTTACATTATTATATCAACGTAACGGTGAGTTTTTAGGCAGACAACAACACGCGTTACTATTTTACGGAATTGAGAGTAACTGAATTTGTATTTAGACTATCCCATTTCAATTTCGCGGGCAAATGCTCATCTTGTTTCAACCGTTGTTTTCTCTTAACAGAGCGCTGTTATCAAGATAATGGTTCGAGTGCTCGCTTAAAGGCACTGGAACTCGGAACCATTGATTTTATCTAACTCCGGTATTTTTCAGTCACAAAATTCTTTTTATCAAAGTTTCTCGTTTTGTTTGTAGATTTTGCCTGTTTTATTTATAGTTTTTCGAAAGAAGTTGGCGAAATTGTCCAAGCAAATTTATAGTTTGCTCCAGTGTCCGTAAATTAGATGTGTGTTTGTGTGTCAGTGGCTCGTCGGGCATATTATAGGAATTTGTAATAATTAGTGGCCAATAAAGGGAGAAGAAATATATTCACCGAGCATTCGCCACGGCAAAGTTCTTGCCGTCCATGTTCCCAGCTTACGATTGGTAACATGATGAGCGATGTGGCGGGTGCGGCCGCTCCAGGTGGTACACCAGGTCAACCGCAGCAGGAGCAGGAACAGTCTTTGGCGGAGGCTGCTCCGCGTACACCGACGCTTGCGAATCCTCCTCCATCCTCACAGGAGCTGGGTCGGACCCCCAACCAGGAGAGCCGCCATAACGCAAATTCCCACTCCCGTCGATCGGGTGGTGGCCAGGTGCCATCGAAAGCCCAGGGTAACACCGAGTCCCAGTTCTTCTTAGAGGATGGGGTTTTTCGCATTGATCGGCGCGGTCGCGTCCATTTTGGCTTGGTAACCGCAACGACCGAGACCTATTCCTCCTCCGAAGAGGAAGATGTCGATTCGCTGTCCAGGGGCGAGGTGCGTGTGGCCTTCTATCCGGGTGGCAAGGAGATGGTGATGACGGAACAGTCGGTGAGTAAACTCCATTGAGGTTATGTAAGTCTCACGGTCTCTCCAAAAAAATAACTGTTTTCACAACTGTTTTGAGTTTGCTCTTCAAGTTCTTTTGACACGTGTTTGTTTGCTTCTTTTCTTTTGTTCCATCGACATCCGAACATGTGGCATATACACAGATTGGTCTGGCGGATCGCACCCTAATGCCAGGCGATGTGGTGCGGAGGCGTCTGCCAGGAGAAAACGTTTTGGCTGGCCAGGCGGGCTACGTGCGGGATGTCAATGTACGCGCCGATGTTATGGTAATGGGCTCCAGAATGGTCATTAAAAATGTGCCCGCCGAGCGACTGCGTCCGATATCCGAGTGGAACCAATATGTGCCTCTCTGCATGGACACCTGGATAGGCACCATCATAGACATTAATGAGTGCGCTGTGCTCAAGTATGTTTCATATCTCTCAATCAACTCGGGCGAACATTATTTTCAATATTTTTTTGCAGATCATCCAACGGTGCCCGTGTGGAAATCACCTCCAACGATTTCCACAAGTTTAAGGATGCTGTGTCCGAATGCGATCGCACGGTCTTCAATCCGAATGTCTTCTTTCCAGGAAACATTGTAATCGGTCGCATGCCGCCCCCGGATCGTGTCAAGAATCTGACCCCGGAGATTACCCATCCCTTAACTCGCAAGGGTCGTGCTGTGGTAGGGAGATATTAATCCTTTATAGATTTGTAGTCTCAGATTGACCGATTGTATATACTAGTTACGCTATTATTTTATGTAGCATTCGCCCTAGTTTGATTTGTCATAGTAGATTAATTACATTTTTACTTAACTAAAGAAGGCCCTCCCATACTATCGCTAATTGAAAATAACCTTATTTATCCAGTACACCGTGGAGTCTGTAGAAACTACATCAATTAATGTGGATTGGTCCTGCCGTGCAATCGGAAATGCCACGGGCAGCGATGACACAGACAGCGATCCTCTAAAGGAGCCAAGGTCCTTGATCAAGGGTGAGGAACTGCACAAAGTCAAGCGCCTTAGCCTCTATGAGTCCTACGAGCTGCAAATTCACGATCGATTCTACCTCAAATATTCAAAATGTGATCTATTAGTTAAATATGCCGACTGGGAAAATGAACAAGGTAGGATGTTAACAGGAAATAGGTTTAGAGGTAACAATAAATTATATATATATATATTGTATTTCACGTATTACAGCGGAGAAGTACATCCCCATTTTTCACGCCCAGAAAAAAATGCAGCGCAAGGCCAGCAAATTGAACGCATCTGCTTCCACTAGTGGAAATGCTCGCAGTGTACCAAAGTTCCGCCGCATGCCCAATAAAATCAGCGGTATGCGACTGCCTCGACCGCCAAGCGACCAGACTCACAATGCTTGCAAGTCGTCTAAGCGCAGCAAAGAGGATGTGTTGACATCGGAGGATGAGGATGAGTTCGAGGAGTTCATGCAGCCACTTGATCAATCGATGACTGCCGAAAAAGAAGTGGAGGTTGCTGAGGACGCACTGCCTCCGTCCGCTGCTACCACAGCTGCAGCCGGTGTCGAAGTCCAGGCTCCCAGAATAACGATGCGATCTGCTAAGAGGCGACAAGTAAAGAAAAAAATCCGCTCTGTCAAGAAAACAATTTATTCGCCTTTTAATAAAAAGGAAACCACTCCCAAGGATGGCGATGAAATCGTAGTGGAAACGCTGGTCGTTTACAGCTCGGTGACGGTCGTCTGGCAGGATGGCACGGTGGAGTCAGGCGTTCACTCCACTCAGCTCTATCCTATTCATCATTTGGACAACCATGAATTCTTTCCCGGTGATTTTGTGACCAAAGCCAACGATATCAGTACGGGAGCCACAGACTACGGGGTAATTCAGTGCGTGGACCATGATGCACGCATAGCCAAGGTCATGTGGTTCAATATCTACACGAATATTGATAATCCAATGTGAGTGCACTTTTTTGTTTTTAGCTATATAAATTATAATTCTATATATTTTGTTTAGCCCTTTGTTCAAAGGATTGGAGGAGCTGAGCGTTTATGACATGAAGGATCACACCGATTACCAGTACCGACCCGGCACAGTGGTGATCCGAGTGTCAAACTTCACGGGTGAGGATGTTAACTCTACTGCTGGTCAGGTGATCGACAACTACCCGAATGGTCGTGTGCGTGTTTGGTGGGCGAAGGGCCATATCACATTGTGCTACCCTCAGGATCTCTTTCAACCATTTGAACAAGATGAACAAAATGAACAAGATCAAGATGTCTACGGATCAGATGGATCCGAAGACTCGTGGGAGACGGAATCGGAAAACAGCCACATATCGTCATCGGACAACGATGACGACATTCTTACGGGCATTGACAGAGCCACAGAGGCAATGAAAGTGCTAGAAAAGATGTTCCGCGTTTTACATCCCAATCGGAAAGCGGAAGTGCTTTACGATCTGCTGGATGTGTACAAAAATTGCCGGGCCTTAGACCGTTTGCTAAATACTAAATTTTTCGACGAGTTTAATTTCAAAGGCATTGTGCGTTGCAAGCCTATTACCTCTAAAGTTTGTTCTGACAGTGCCACCCATGAGCGCGCAACCCCAGAGACCCCAGAGACGTCGGCCGCCGTTCCCAAAGAGTCATCAACGCTCCAAGCTGAGTTGGAACCAGTTTTAATGGATCCGTCTGTTCAGTCATCATCAAGTCCTACTAAGCGAAAATCCTCTACGGAGATGGATGAAGTTCTATGCAAAAAGAGCACGGATGAGATCTCGGAGGAGCAAGATTACCAGGTGGAGGTAGTAGAGGTAATAGAAGATCCGCCGCTAGTGAGGGAGTATCGCTGCAAGTACAACGAAATGTTCGCCAACGCACGTAGAAGCATTGCAAAAGCGATTGAAAATCGTACTAAGGTAAGAGTCCTTCAAACAATAAAGAATTTTGTTTTTTTTTTACAACTTATCCTTTGCTGCCAGAATGATTCTGGCGTACACTCTCGCGGTGAAATCACCTCTGACGAGTCTAATAATCATCCAGACAGCGAAAATAAGTTGGACATAAAGCATCCCACAATAAATGTAATGGATGATTTGGAAATTGAATTGGTTGCAAGTGGAGATGCTGACGTCTGCGAAGTCTTCTGTTATTTGATCAAGTTTCAAATGGCCAGAATTCGCAAGACGGTCGCTGTGACGTTGGGCAAGACAAATGACAATCCCAAGCAAGAGAAAGAGGATGTTAGCGATGCAGAGGAAGCTATTGAGGCGGTCAGCCAGGAAGCGGAACTAGCCAATGATGGTGCTACCGAGTGCAATACAATGGCTGAGGACGAAGCTATGGAAGAGCCATTGAATCTCAACGCGCTTTCCGAGTCACTGCCGGCTATTGACCAGACAGGTCCCATGGCCTGCTCCTCACCATCTTGGTCAATAATTCCAGACACGCCCTCCGTGGACGAGAATTGTTTCCAAGTGCTGCCCAATGCACCAGCTGCACATAATTTTATTAGCAACCTGATTACCCCGGCCAACAAGGCGCAGTATCAGCGAGCTGTGCAGCGGGAATATCTTATGCTTAAGTCCTCGCTACCTAACGGAGTTGTGGTACGTGCCTACGAGGATCGCATGGACCTAATGTCTGTAATGATGGTGGGTCCCAAGCGCACGCCCTACCAGAACGCTCTATTCTTTTTCGACTTTCAATTTGGGCGCGATTACCCGAAGAGCCCGCCGGTGTGCCACTACATCAGCTACTGCACGGATCGTCTCAATCCAAACTTGTACGAGGGTGGCAGGGTATGTGTGTCGCTACTTGGCACATGGATGGGACGCGACAACGAAGTTTGGTCGCCCAGCAGCACCATGCTCCAGGTGCTCGTCTCCATACAGGGACTCATACTGGTCGATGAGCCCTACTATAATGAGGCGGGCTACGAAAAGCAAAGAGGTAAAGTGCTGTTTCTATTCAATGCCATAGACTGAACTTAAAATGGTTTCGCCATTTATTTTTAGGCACCCAACTGGGCAATGAGAACTCTCGTGTCTACAACGAGATGGCCATCATAAAAATTGCCCAATCCACGGTGAAGCAGTTGACAAATCCGCCGCTCATCTTTCGCAATGAACTTATTGAGCACTTCAAGGAGTTTGGCACCGAGCTGTATGCCCGCATGCGGGCCTGGTCGGAGTATTCTCTTGAGGCACAGCGCCAAAATATAACCAAAATCAAGGGTGAGTCAGCCAATAACTCAGTTTTGCTCGATTATTCATAATCCATTTTCTTAGACATGCCTGTGGAGTACAAGGCGTCTTGCGAGCTACCCGAATTCCCGCTGCTACCATGCAGTCGAGGCTTTTGCATAGCGGTCAAGCGCGTTTTGAGCCAACTTCAAAGCGAGCTAACTGCCTTGGGTGCCAATCTGGTTACGGATGAACGTAATGGCATTGCGACTGGAATTGGCACTGCCCCGCGCGCTGCTCCGGAGGAGATCTGATTGCCACTCATCCTGGCCAGCGTATGCCTATGAAAATGGTGCCTATCAGAAGAACCACAAGACTTTTGCCGCCTGCGTTTTGGGAGTCTGATCTGGCCCTCGGCAAGTGTCAGCGTTTTATAGCCCCTATCTCGAATCTCGAATTTCTATCCGCTCGTATTGCTGGCAGACAGCCTTTTAGTTAAACAAAATTTTCTACGATTATTGGTTATTAGTTTAAAAAACAACAAACAAAGCTGAATTATATATAGCGCGCAACTAAGCATAAATTGTTAAAGGAATCCGCCTCATGTAATGTCAGCGAGTTTTACTTTATGTTGTTATCAGGCCAGCTAACAAATAAAATTTAATGTTTTGTTGCGAATATTGTGAACGCTGGCCTACGCGAATATTTGTAGGCATTCCACTAGAACCTAGCTTAGTTAGTCCATCCCACGTCCAATCAGCACCATGTACGTAATATTGTAAGCTAGCCAATGCGAGAAATGTGAATAAACTAGCAATTTTATTTATTATGCCTCCAATTTCTGCTTTATCCAATCGATGAAAGCCCCCCTGAGGGTATATACACCGGGTTATCCACCGAGGCCGCACTGCTTCGTGCCGTAGGAAGTAATGCCAGCGATGTAGAATACGTCCCGGCTGCCTGTGGATATGGACACCATCAAGGGACCGCCAGAATCGCCATCGCAGGTATCCATAGCCGTACATGCCGCCGGCGCACAATTGGATCTGGATCAGATCGCCCGTGGGCAGGCAAATGGGGCGCACGTAGTCGGTGTAGCTGGTGAATGAATAACAATGATGAAGAAGTTATGGAATACTCACACATCCCACACACCCGCCACTCCTTTTCAATGCCACTCCTTTTCAAAACCAAAGCAATGTCATTCTGCTGGTCTACGGAATTAGGCAACTATTGGTCATGTACAATGCCCTTCTCCACCTCGTGTGTGGATATATTTCAAAATTTTAAGCGGATCCAGGTGAAATCGTTGTCGTTTATGGCATCCCATCTGAATGTTGGACCCACTCGGAAAATGCGCAGATGACCATTAGCAATAGTAGAAAATTCCATTCCATGGAAGCCATCTCGATACCCCAGAACCCAATCCGATACTGACCAAGCTCTCCGGCACATCTGCCGTCTAGATTGACAAGTGAGATGGCTATTGCAACAGAGATAAATGAGTTCCAGAGATTTTCCTCTACTTTTCCATTAGAATATGGGAAATTACGTGGGCAAGCTACTACCAGACTTTGCTGATCACAGATTGACAGAAAAGTGGTTCGATATTATTACAACCGGTTGTGCTCGCAAAACTTGACAGTGCCGATCTCATGTGAATTGATTAAACCCCAATATCTACATCGCGCTTTTCACATGGTTATCATGTATTTAAGTATGTATTCATCATGGCTCCAATTTCTGCTTTATCCAATCGATGAAAGCCCCCGTGCGGGTATAGACGCCGGGCCATCCCTTGAGGCCGCAGGGCTTCGTCCCGTAGGAGGTGACGCCGGCAATGTAGAAGACATCCCGGCCGCCCGTGGATATAGGCACCATAAGGGGACCGCCGGAATCGCCACCGCATGTATCCACGCCCAACTGGCCGCCGGCACACATCTGAGAATCGTCCAGTTTCACCTTGAAGCTGGAGTACTTTTCCTGACAACTCGTTAGGTTCCAAACGTTGACGGTGATCTTCAGCTTGATCGCACTTGGCTGCATGTTCTCGGTAAGTCCCCAGCCGGCCACATCCATGCCGTAGTCCACAAAGTTGTTTTGGACTAAACCATCCGTGGGAAGGCATATTGGACGCACGTAGTCGGTGTAGCTGTGGCAAAAACAAAAAAGCAAGTCAGTGGAATAATTGAGGGATCTCTGGACCACATACCTAACAATCCTCTTAAGGCGCACCAACGCAATGTCATTACGCTGATCAACGGAATTGGGAGCATACATCTCGTGGATGATGCCCTTCTCGACCTCAATGTCGATGTGTTTCGGTGCACAGATGCGCTGTCCGTTCATCTGGGTGGTGCAGTCAGGATCGGTACGAGTGTCCCACTCCCCCAGGCGAACGCTGTGTAGAACGGCACCGGATTTGTCCAGTTCTCGGCTGGCCAGGCAGTGTCCAGCGGTCAGGACGTAGCGCGAGTTGAGCAATGCACCGCCGCAGTTGAAAGTGTAGGTTTCAGAAAAAACTGAAAGGATAAAGAGCGTTTCCCAAGTACATATTATAAATTGATTAGATACTAATAATAGCCTTGTATATATTGAATATGCGTTTTCTTATAATGATGATCCCCCCATTGGAGAATTTGATTTGAAAAAGTGATTAAAAAATGATTACAGGTGACCTCGTGAAACAACCTTCCTATAAGAGATTAAAATAGAGCCTGGGTAGGTAATCTACTCACGTTTTTTGTACTGCAGCAATACCATCCATGGGAATTCCCAGAGGGTCGTATTGGTGCCCCCGAAAATGCGATCAGCGAAAAGGAAGCCGCAGACGTCATTTCCAGGCAGCACATCCCCCTGCTGCAGTGCATCCCTCGTCGAAGGAGTTGGTTCCGAGTCCATGATATTGCCCCGCATGCTCTGCGGACAGCAGACCAGGATTCGATTCACCAAGCCCTCAACCCTGTTGTCCAGGCCACACTGGCTCTTGGAGAGAAGGATTCGCTGGGCGGGAGTCTTTGGCTCCACCATCAGCAGGTTGGCCAGGTAGGGGCAGCTGGTGATGTGAACGCACTGGCCGCGCTCATCGCTCTGCTGGGGCGTACAACTGCCAAAGCTGATCTCCGCTGCGTCTGGAAGAGAAGAGCGCGATTTACGATGCAGTCTAACCGGTTCTGAACCAATCCATTAAAGGCAATCCATTCTACTAATGGACTTCATGTCTAATATTTCTCATAAAATTTCTTAGTCCGGGAAACTATATGTTGATATTTAATATATTTGAAGTTTTCAAAAACTCTTTGATTATTAGTTGTTATGGTTTTTATTCTCACAATCAACAAGGTCAAGTGCTTAGTTTTTCTAGCTTTATTCAAACTATATACTATACTATACTATATATATAGAACTATATACTTTTGAAAGAAGCACCATTGCATCCAGTTGCTGTGGATATTGTTTGCCCAAAGGACAGCTTACCCACCTGATCGATGGACCAAGCCGGATAATGCGCTGACCACCAGTGACAGTAGCAGAAAATTCCGTTCCGTAGAAGCCATCTCGTCGCTATGGGCTCCAAGCTGATACTAACCAAGCTGTCCGGCAGTTTCGCTGTCACCGATTCTCTCCCGATGCATTGGGCGTGATTAGCAGAGGTTATCTCCGGACTCAATACCATCTAGATTGCAACAAAGGCAAAAGCTATGTGAATAGGGTGGTCTTTCCCTGCCTTAATATTTACATAGTAGTTCTGCTGAGCTGGGCAAACCCAGCGGTGTAGTTATTAGAAATTTATTTATGCTTAATCTTCTCTCGGCACGTTATGTTTTTTGAACAACACGTTTTTTAAAAAACAATCTTCAGTGCTTTTTCTTATCTTTTGGGGTTTTATAGGTCTATTACTTTATAGTAGTGGATTAATGGAACAGATGCTATTCCAATTTTGCAAATATGAATTCTTTATTAAAATTAGGGAGCCAAATTCGCTTTGATCCACTCCGAAAAGTGGCCAATTTTTGTGTAAACACCTGGAATACCAGCAGAGTAGCAATATTGTTGTCCATATGAGGCAATGCCTGCCAAAAAGACGAACTCGTCGACGCCGCTTCCCATGATGCCCATTACCGGACTGCCGGAGATGCCCGCACAGGTGTCCCCTTTCCGTTGACCACCGGCGCATACTTGGGACGCGGAGCGAAAGCTGGGATACCTATTCAAGCAATCAGCAGGATTCCTTTCCTTGACCGTGCTGGTGATCAACGTTTGACTGCTTTTAGTCGGATCCCAGCCAGAGATTTGCAAATTCAAATCCTGTAGGGGAAATTCGGCGTCCAATAGACAAATGGGTTGGATCTTTTTCGTGTATCTAGCGGGTTTGTAAAGAAATTTCCATAAGATGTGGAGATTAGGGTGGAGATCACTGCTACTCACCGCACTGGGAATTGCAATCGGAGGAGGGCGATGTCGTTGCGGTAAGTTCCGCCACTCGAAGTGAAACCCTGATGTACTGTTGTTTGCCCCACCTCCACATCCAAATGTGGACACCTGCTTTCCGAGGTGATGCAGTCGGTAGTGGACTCGCCCAGGCGCACACTCTTCAGAACCAGGTCATTCTGCGTCAAGTAACCACCGATCACGCAGTGGGCAGCGGTCAGCACATAGCGACTGTAAAATCCCAAATGAGAAGACTTTACTCGTTGAGTTTTTGTAAGAAACTAATTTTATTTGGAAATATCTTCGGTTTAAATAGGTGACATGAGAATCGCATCTTAAAGTAAATGGCCTACGCAGAGGCCTAAGTAAATAGTCCCCGCCTTATCGAGGTCCCACGCTCGGGCACATCTGCCTATCTTGAGCGGCGAGGACCTTATCTGTGGTCTCCCACTAAGGGACTATTTTAGGAGGCGGGGAAAGATCTCAAGTGACTGACTCATGTAGTGTGCACTTAAATTACATGTTTTTGAGCAATGCACCCATGTCGCCTTAGATAACAAAATCCTAAATATAATTTATCGCTCTCGATTCATTTACATAAGATATGAACGGAGCCCAAAATTGTAAGTCTTTAAATATATTCGTGTTCATGTGTGAACAGCGACTGTTGATCAGTGAGCCCGCACAACCAGTTCGTTGATTCCACATCAAGGATAGCCGATTCTCATATAACAGCAATACCATCCAAGGGTACTCATTAAGCTCTGCATTCTCGGCACCCCGATCTCGGAACACGGGCGTCGTTTGTCCACAGGTCTGTTTGTTGGGCAAGACGTCACCCAACTCTGGGCAGCAGACATAAACCATGTGCAACAACTCGTGTCCATTGGGGTCCAGGCCACACTGCCTGTGTGCAAACACATCTTTCTCCGCCTGGGTCATGCCCCGGGGCCTAAGGATGTTCATAAGCGGCGAGCAGCTAACCAGTCTGGTGCATTTCTCATCCTTTTGGCAGCTTGATAACCGAACTATAAATTACAAAAATAGATAAGTGAAAGCCCCGATAAAGTATAGCAGTACGAGTCTATGTGGAAATATTATTATTATTATTATTTTTGAATATGATTTATAATAAAACGGATCGATGGATATGATAATTTTTATAATTCATGGGGTCGAACGTGACCTATTCACAGCACACATCCTCTGCAAGGATATTATTGAGCAAGATATAACATCTTCGGTTTTTTACGAAAACTTAAAAATCATTGCTTTTGCTTACCACACTCAGCCAATTGGTTGAAGAAAATGGCCTGGAGAAGGACCAAAATATAAACTTTACGTCTGTCCGACATGCTAGACATCCAAACTCGATCTGACACTAAATATACAGAATAAAATGGATCAACAAACTCATAAATCCCAATGACTCAATGAAATTTCCTAATTTATTTTTGCGATAATTTGGGCTCAGTGCCGGACAATAAATATTTCTTTTCTTAACCAAATTCTACTATTTTGATTATTTCATTGGAATATATTAGTGTACATGTTCCATAGAATCCATTCAACGAATTTGGATGTCTTTGTGTAAGCTGCTGGTCCGTATCCGCACTGACTGTACCCGTAGGATGTGATTCCGGCTAGATATACGAATTCCTCGTCACCACGTTCCATGATGGCCATCAGCGGACCGCCGGAATCGCCCTTGCATGTGTCATTGCCTCCCAGGTTGCCGGCGCATATGTGGGTCTCCTTGTCCAATCCCAAGGATGGTTCACTCAATGAGCACTCGTCCGCGTTCCTGCCATTGACATAGGCCTGTAGCAGCACATTGCTATAGCCCTGCTTATGAGAGAGTCCCCAGCCAGCTATTTGCAACTTATGGTTGCTGAAGGACGGATTCGAGAAGATATAGTCAAGTTGAACACAGATGGGTTTGATTTGAGCGGTATAGCTAAAGACATATGAAATGTATATATATATATATATATGTAGTAAAAGATATGACAGGTCAAGTGCAACTAACCGTACTGGAAACTTCAATCGCAGCAGGGCGATGTCGTTGTAGGGCCTTTCCTCGAAGACCATGTAGTGCCTATGCTTGATACTCAGATCGACGTCAATTTCCAGATGCTCTGGAGCGCAGTGTTCCCTACCATTAATATGGGTGACGCAGTCGGGATTGCTTAAAATGTTATGCTCGCCAAGGCGCACCCTCCTGAGATCCAATCCCGTTATCCTCAGACAATGGGCTGCGGTCAGCACATAGCGGTTTGTGATCAGGGATCCAGCGCACCTGGACACGAGTCTTTCATTCCACACCGAACGGCTGCGATGCGCATATAGAATCAGGGCCATCCAAGGCAACTCGTTGGGTTGCGTCTCCTCTCCTCCGAAAATTCGATAAGCCGGCATGATTGGTCCACATATCTGGGTATTTGGCAAAATGTGTCCCATATTTGGGCAGCAGATGAGAACTCTGTCCAATAATTCCTGCCCCTTGGGGCCATAGCCGCAATATCTGTCCTCGAATACCGCCTTCTCGGCTGGCGTCATGTTGTGGGGCTTCAGAAAGGGCAAGAGTGATGTGCAGCGGGCTAGACTAATGCATTTCTCATCCAGATTACAAGGCGGATATTCTGATACAGTAAAGAATTGGATATTAATAAATATTATATTATGTGAGTCATTTTAATTGGATGTTTAGATAATGATTGGACGAAACAAAGCTATTTATATTTTAAAATTCAAGGAAATACCCATATCCAAATGAATCATTTTCTTGAATGTTATAACGTATACAATGTGGAGTACTTGCAACATATATTACCAGACTCAGCCAGGTACATCAGCAATTGAGTATGCAGGACCAGGAAGGATATGTACACTCTTTGTAGGAAGACCATCTTTAACCGTCAGAGTTTAAACAATGTCTAAATCTTAACTAGATGCCCGACACGCACAATCAGCTTACTATATATGAGTCCGGGAAATGAGTCAGTCATTTACGTACAAGACCTCGGTGTTTCAGTCGAAAGTTTTTATCACAAGTACCCGGCATTAGACCTGGACCAATAAAAATTCATGTATTGTTTCGCCCTCTGTGATTTACTAGGAAATATCTGAATTTAAATCGAATACAAATGCTTAAGCTAGGGCCTATAACATGACCTTTTCCTTTAGAGGACATCAGTTGTGGTTATTCTTAGCGGGTTGTGGCAAAAGAGCCCAAGACTGGAAGGGATGCAGGAGTAGGGGGGCGTGGCGTCTAAATCTTGTTGTGCGCGTAGTTGTAGACCTGCTGGAAACCTTCGTCATCGCCCTCGCCATCGTCCGAGTCATCGGAGTCGAAAGTATTGTCTGGGATGTCGTACAGACGGATGATCGGCTTGTTGGGGTCCTTCATGATCAGGTATTTGCCATCCTTCTGCTTCATCACCAGATCGATGATGCATCTCAGGATTCCCCAGGCGTTGTCCATGCTCAGGTTGATCTGAGTGGCAAATTCATGCGGCTTGAACTGCTGCGTGCCGAGGATGACGTGACGCGAGTGATCTCTCGGATTGATACGCGACACATAGCCGAGCTTTAGCTGATCGGACCCGGCCAGGACGGCCTGCACAGTCCACTTGGCCAGCTTGCATGCGTTGTTCCTCAGCTCGTTGGCGAGCACAGCACCGCGCTGCGTGTCCAACTTTTGACGCCATTCCACGCCATTGGCCAACTTCGAGTCCCACTCGTTGAGTGCCTTGATAGTCATGAACTGCGGCTCGCCGCTTGGCGTCTGCAGGACACCATCGTGCTCGCAACGCGCTACCAGGACCTAAAAGTATAAGACAATAGTTTAACATAATATAGAAAAATATTCCAACTTTAAAGTTGGATTATGCAACACTTACAATATCGCTTCCCAGCTCCCACTTCTTGTAGCGGTAGCCCACGCTGGCGACTTGGATATCTTCGTCCTCGCTGATGAAAGGGTTGCTTTCCTCGAACTTGTATTTGGGTTCCTGGTCTCCAGTCTTAAGCACCTGCTGGCTAAAGTTGTGGTTAATGAAAGTCGCCTCGATGGCCAGGTTGCGAGGGGAGTTGCATGAGCTGTCGTCGTCGGTCGGTGGTTCCACGCTGCTCTCGTTCACGGTCAACAGATCGAACTCGGTGTGGTCACGCTTGTCCATGAACACCTTGTCGCCTAAAATAAGGTTACAATTATTATTTATTTCTCTTATTATTATTATATTTCGTATTTCATTTAACATACCAACTTTCTCGATGACAATATCCCAGGAATAGTTCGATCGCGTAGAGCACATGATGGTGGCCAGGATGGCGTCCGTGGCGAAGACATTGCCGACGGTCTTAGACAAACGCCGGATGACGGGATCGTCTGTGGTGGTCACCGTATGCACGATGCGATCGATCTTCTGCAGCGGCTTCTCGTTCTTCACATTGATGCGGTCGTAGGTCTTGTCGTAGTACTCCAACGTGCCGCAGGTGACAATATCGACGCCCTCCTTGATGTTGGGCAGCGACAGCTTGATGAGTCGCGGGAAGTCCATCTCCTCGATGGATGCCCAATCGGCGCGGACGGCCACCGAAGATTCGCGCATCTTTGGTGGTGGTCCGCGATGACCGAACTTCTTGCCCATGCCGCGACCATGGCGCGGATCGCGGGCCTTTACATTCTTGCCGCTGAGCGTCGTCATGCCGTGAGTATTAAGGCCACCGCGGGCATTCCTGCCACGACCGGAACGCGAATTCCTCATGTTGCGGAACCGGCCGCGCTGGTGCGGCGGCTTCTGGACGCGGGCCGTGTCCACCAGGTGGAAGGTTGTCTCGTCCTCCTCATGGTAGTACGAGTACTGAATGCCCGTGCCAAAGCTGGAGGCATACTTGTCTGCGAATGGAATACCAACCACCAATATGTTAGCAACAATATCATGCCACGACACACCTACCTAACCTCACTTTCGGCGATTAGTATTTTGTGGGTCGGTTTCGGGTGGGGAATAAACTCACTCTGGTACTTCTTGTCGTTGTTCGACGTATTCGTCCAGTCGCAGATCTTGCCCAGACGATCGTTCTTGCTGAACGGCTGGTACGGCACATCCTTGAACGTATCGGGCAGCTCGCAGGGACCCCAGCCCTTTTCATTGAACTGCACGGTCGGCTTCTCGAAGCTCGGGAACTGAGCCGCGGTGTTTATGGTCTCGCTCATCTCGCGCGTTTACCTGGTGCTCAGTCTGCAGTCGGCTATTCGGTCTATATACAGCGATTTTCCAGAAATCAACAAAGAAATGTGGAAAATTCGTATCGTCGCGTGTTGCGAAAATAGTTGAGTGGGACCGTTGTCGCGTTGAAATATACCACCGCCAAAGAAAAATACTAAAATCGTAGCGAATGTTCAAAGGTCTGGCAGCATGCTGTCATAGATGGCGCCACTGCTGGGCGGGAAAACTAAAAATTCGAACTATTCATTTTTCAGAACCTGATTTTACGATTTAATTACAAAGAAAATGCAAAAAATATTTTTTAATAAAAAAATGTATTGTTAAATGAACACAATATTTATTGACAATTATTTAGCTGCTTATTGAACTTTTCCTTATACTTGGCGCAAAAAATGGCATCAAAATGATCAGTTAAGTTTGCTGATAGATCCGCGTTATAAACCTTAAAATCACAAAGTTTTATTTTAGATTTCATGAATTTCTTTCGCATTTAAACTCACGTTATCCAGAGCTACGGCTGGCACTCCCTGAAATGAGACCTTGGCCGTTTCCTTGCCGTACTTCCTCAGAATGTCGTTCACCTGTCGCGTTTTCTTGCAATTTTTGACATCGCCCACGTCGATTTGATAGTGGTCAGCGCACTTTTCCAGCCTGTTCTTCTTACCCCTCATCATGCAGGCGATCAGCTTGAGGGATTGGGCAATGTCATGGTGCTCCAGTATGCAGGCGTGCCACGCGTTCAATTCGCACTCCATCACTCCGTGCTGGCACTCCACATTTCCGTCATCGTTCGTCTGGAGGGGATTAAGCGAAGTTTAAGTGCGGATTAACGCTGATTGACACTCTAAAACTTCAAATTGAGCTATACTATGTACTTGTACTATAACTACTAGTTTAAGCTACGAAAAATGAAACCTACCCTGGCATTTCCATAAGGAACCAGCGTAAGATCAGTGAATGGAAGTCGATCCTGACGGACCATCGAGGGATTGAGCTGCGTGGTCACGAACTCCATGCAGTAGGGACACAATGCTTCGTAGTACAGGGTGATCGCCAGTCGGTCAGCTTGCGGTCCGCGCAAACGCTGCAAAGTCACGATCAATGGGAGCGTCGCAATTCGGGATTCAGTCCGATCAACTGGGTCACTTACCCTTGGCGTGGCCACGCCCACCCATCCCAGCAGCAGACACACAAAGACAGCCGCCCTCATGGCAAATTCAGTTTAATCCCGAGCTGATCTTGAAATATTCGGCCGCTCAACGCCAGCGAACGCTCGACACTGAAATAATTCCGGGACTTGTAATGCGCAGCGTTGTCACTGCGTTTCGTCAAATTCGAAGCGGCCAGTGGCGTGGTTAGAAAATGCTCAAGGGGGGCTCAAAAATCATATAAGTTAAAAAAAAAATAATTATTTGTATTGCAATAGTAGGGTGACTTTTCGCTTGTTTTTTATAATTTTTCTGTAATATATCCGCTTTTGAAAAAATTAATATAAATATATAGATAAAGGGTGTGACTAGCCAACCAATTCGACGCCCCTGCTGTCAACCAGCATTTTCCCCTTTACATTTATGCGCTGACTACGGAAAACTTACTGAGCAGCGGGGTTTTAATCTTATTTTTAGACCACCAGACAGCTGTTTCTGATTAGAATCTGTATACAAAAACATGACTGATAAGCTGATATGTATATACTATACACATGTAAATTTTTATTGGCCCCAAGTGAGTCAGCGAGTAAGCAAACACTCCAGTTGGTTATAATTATTGTTTATTGGTCTTGGAACATTGAAACAGTTAAATTACTCAGTACATTACATAAAAGTTTACAAAATTGCGGAACAAGTGGGCAGTTTGATGTTGAACTTTTTCAGATACTGCCGACAGAAGTGTCTTTCGAAGTTGTTGCGAATGCTTCTCTGGTCGTAAGGATCAAAGTCCTGCGGATCAGAGGGTAATGTTAAGTTAAGTCTGGTATTTGATCATGTAAGCCTGGTTGGGTTGGTTACTCACATTCTCGAACACAATGGTGGGCACAAAGGAGATGCCCAGTTTAAGGGTTTCCTTGCCGTAGGGCGCCAGTATTTCTGCCGTGGTTCGGGATGCCTTACACTCCCTGGCCTTGCTGACGTCCACACCCATGCTCCTCGAGCACGGGCCCAGCTCATTCGAATAGGAGCGCAGCATGCAGTAGATCAGATTGAAGGCCTTCCGAATGTCCAGGGTCTCAATAATGCAGGCATGGAGTGCATTTAGTTCGCACTCATCCACGCCATGCTGACAAAATACTTGGCTCTCGCCAGTGGATGTGTTGTTGTAGAACTGCACGTAACAAATTCTGGTTTAAAACCTCAAAAAACATGAACTATTTCACGATCTACAAACAAATTGTGTGTGTGTATTTCAGTTTATTGCTGTTTTTTTTTTAATGTAAATACAAATGGTTTTCGAAATGAACTGCTAATGAATTCGAAATGAGTACTAAAGAAATGACTATAGTATGCATAAGAATTCTATCATTTTGATCTTAGCTGACTCACCCCCGCCTTGCCAAATGGATATAGCTTTAGATCGGTGACCGACCACCAGTCGTTGTCCTGCAGAGCATCGTACAATCTGCGCCGGATGAAGCTCATGCTGTCCGGGCACAGGGCCTCGTAGTGAATGGCCACCAGGAGCCGGGACTCATCCGGGGACTGGCCATTTCCGGGCGTGGGCCAAACGAGCAGCAGACACAGGGTAAACAGTAGCCCAAATATTTTATTCATTGTCCGCGTTCGTTTTTCGCTCTTGGCAGCCTCACAAACCAAACACAACTGCTCTTTTCAACTTGCCCATTTCACTTGCGCCGCTCCATGGAAACAATCACGCACATCTGTGACATTCACACAAATACACGCTCGCCTCCTATATATATATATATATACGTGTATGTATATATATATATATATTATATATTTGTTCTTTCTCTCCCATTTCTCCCGCCATCGAACGAACAATTGCTCTGCGCAAATATCGTAGCATCAACTGGCCATATATCTCTAATCTCTGGTCTCTAATCAGAGAGAACTGGCATACGGCTGCGGCTTAACCCATTGAACTCTTGGACTTCAGATAAGGCAGGAGCTAATAATGTTTATTAAAATGTTTGCATATATGTATGTACATATTTATATGTTAATAGTATGTTTTTAAGATTTAAGAGCTTTGTCCAGAGCGAATGCAAATAGGTATTATTTCTCTTCAAGCGAAACAAATACCTAAAATAAATGAATGCTGGTTAAAACAAGTTAAACAGCAGAACTGAAAATTACTTAATAAATTTACTTATCGTTTGCAGCGTAAATAAAATAACTTAATAGCATGCAAAGTCAAGTGCAGCGAGTTATCAAATGGTGGTACTAATTAAATAATGCCAGCAATTGAACTAATTGAATTAAAATGCTCAGCGAGTAAATTTAGCTATTAATTAATAATTGATTATTGCCAGATAATTCTATTAAAGGCATGACTACGCAACTAATATAAGGTATAATACCTATAGCATGTAGAAACTAAAACCTGAATTAAGTCATACGGAATAACTTTAGAACCGGACCGAAAAATGGGTTAATGGCCAAAACGGTGCGATTGCCACATTTTCGCTGGCCAGTGGCAATCATAATGAGTGTTGTGGGCTTATCAACAATTTAAGCGTAACAAGTTCAGTGCACCGCCATGTCGCCTGGTTGCTAATTGACAGACCGGCAATGGCTCCATTTGGCTAGCGTGCCCCTTGGAGGCCGGTCCAAAACGGTGTTTTTGCTTTGTATATTATTATGTAGTCTTTTTTTTTGTTTTGTTTTTTATTTTGGCCCGCAAACCAGTTGTTTGTGGCGCATATATAGATGTAACTGTCGCACAAGTTGCCGGCCGAATGCCATTGACCATCGCCACCAAGCGGCCTAAACGTGATCGCAAACGTGGCCGTTGAGCAATTTCAATTTCTTACTAATTTTCTTTGGCTCTTAATTGGCCAGGAAAATGTTTGGGATTGTTGGCCAGCACTTTTATGGGCACGTCATCGCATCGCATCGCATCGCGGAGCGTGTTTTTCATGGTCAAGGTTTGCACGCAAGAATGCCTCCGGCTAAGTGCACGGCAAAAAAAAAAAAAAAAAAAAAAAAAATGGAAAGGGATCCAACTAGATGTGGAGCCAATCCGAGTTACATCACTTTTCATATTTTCCCATGCATATGTAATTTCTATCAACATGGTCGGTTTTACATGAATATTCAGTGTATCCTTTCTACCAACCATGTTGCATGCAATTTGGTGAAAGATCGATCGTCAAGTGATTGCTAGCAAATATTAATTGGCTGCATATCGCTGAATTTTATTATATTTTTTTTATAATATTTTATTATATATTAATGCAATTTTTTAGATATTAACATGTGCATTGGGATATTGATAAACTATTGTAAACTATTTAACTTGGTTCTGAGCTACATTCCACTATTTTAGCACTGAACCTAACTAACTTTTTAACTAACACTAGCATTTTTTTTTCGGTGCATCTCTTCTTATTGTTTAATGTGCAGGTGCAAATGCAACCACTGAACATCGCGGAGCTGCAACTTCCCATCAAAGACCGCTCTGCTGAAAGAGAGATGAGAAAAGCGACAGTATTTATGACGCGTCTCGCAGATTTCCGCACAATTAGTTGGCCCGAGTTTCCCGATCGTCGGCGTGTTGCAGCTGCAGTTAACCCAAATCGCTTCTTGGCCAACTGGGCTGGCCAGTCCATGGATCACAGAGACTGGACGCCAACGCTTTTGTGGCCCAGAGGCAATAGCACGAGTAACGTTTATCGACGGCCCCTCGATCTGAATCCAAATCGGAGTTTGAGTTGGAGTTGCAGTCATAGTCTGAAATTGCCGTCTTAGTTCGTTCCAGTTTCTGGAGTCGTTTGTTGTGTTATTTTTTCGCTTCTTCTAATTTGCATTTTTATAGATTCGCCAGTTTTTCGCCGTTGTTTCGTGGTTTTGATGGCGATATAAAAGGGGTATTATTAGTCTAGGCAAAAGTGGGCAGAACAATGATTATGGGTTTATTATAGGTTCTGCCAGGCGAACCTTGTGAAATTGAAGCAACAGATTTCATAGTTCAGCTAACCAAATTTTAAAATGAAAGTTTCTTTCAAATAAAGAAAAACCTTTGTATAAGAACTTTTTTCACATCAACGTAGCTTCAATAGTTTTTTATAACTACCAAGTGTATTTAAGCTTCGACTCATATTTTTTACTGCGTTTTTTAGTCTTCAAAGTTTTGTGGCATTGCCAGTTCTTGTTGCAACATTTTAACCGCAAAACCAATGAAGCCGTGCCAGTCGTATTTTATTGTTGTCTTTTTTTTTTTGTTGATCTTGTTTAGTTTGCCGAAAACGCATTGGGCCGCAAACTTAACCCTTGAGGAAACTTTGGTCAACTACTAATAATAAGTGCTTACAAAGAGCCCATAAATATTCTCGTCGTTAATTAAAATTTTGCGAAAATCTTATCTATCTACTTTGATTGATTTTTTTTCGGCAAAGTGAAAGTTTTGCACATGGTCTAAAAATACATGCGATGAGTTCTCGATGTATTTTAAACGCAATTAACTGAAGTTAAAAGTAAACGTGACTCACGGTAGCTTCACCTTAAACGAAATTAATAAGAAGTAAAGCGGGTCCGTTTGCACCTATTGGCCCATGTTAGTGTTAAAGCCAGCATTTGGTGGCTGATTTTCGAGTGAAAAGTAAAGAGAGGCTTTAGTGGGTCACGGTGGACCAGTTTTGCAGTTTTTTACCAGACCCCGTCCAGGAAGAAATTTGGTTAAATATCACTTCTTTTCTCTTTTTCCGCTGCCACAGCCTTTCTCCGCCTGTCGACCATGCAACTGTGGATCGGGTTTGTATCCAAAGTGGTTGCATTGGGTCCTCCGCCTTCAGCTACATGCGAAGCAGATCCGTTCTACCTACTGGCACTTAAGCTGCCAGGAGTACTTGGCATCCACGTCTGGAGAACGTGTCTGAGCATCTAATTGTGCATTCCGAATCCCAGCCAAGCCGATTTCTTATGCAAATTACGCTGGGGTAATACCCGATTTCCGCCGCCCCATTAGCATAGTCAATTTTTACGAGGTCCCTCCAGAGAGTCGGCGCATCCAAATCTGGCCTATCATAATCCCACTCCGGCTGGCATTGCCTCATCGTTACACATTTCTCGGGTATTACATGATGATGATGATGGTATTCATCAGCGTCTTGGCTCGCGTGCAAATGCTCTATAAAGAGTCCGGATGGTTGGTTGGCTGGCTGGCAATCGAATGCCAGATGCTCTGCGGTCTGCAATGGGAATCGCTGCGAGATGGTTACCATGAGATTGGACCTCTAAGTTGATTCAAACTGCCTGTTGAACCACATTTCAATTGTTTCCAGACACTTGAAATTGCGCCATGTAGGCCCTTTTGTTAAATAGACTCATAAGAGGTGGTGACGGCTTTGGAACACCACCATAGCCTTCAAGTACATTCCTAATTGTCTATAGTTTTATCACTGTGTATATTGATTATATTATATATAAAGTTTCAAAGGCTCCCCATCCTAACTTGCACAAAAATATTTCTGCCGAGTCATCCAATTTCTCGACTTAAAACAGCAAATTTTCCATGTTTTGTACTTTCCTGATAATCCTCTGTTAATTGGTAAAAATTGCAACATTTATATAAATTTTCCTGTTCAACATTCCTGTTTATATGTCCGGTTCAACTTTCAACTTGACCATCCAACTCTTTGACTTAAGTAATCGGCTTAATAAGTGGTTCAACAAGCTTGGTCAACCAACCAGTTCATACCGTTTACCCTTTCAATTGCCGACTTGCTGACTGAAAAAGTTCCTTTACATAATGACAGGTCATTAGCCCCTTGATCAATTTCCTTAACTTATTCTTGTAATAGTTTTGTGTTGGCTGCACTTAGCAGCATAATCGAAATACCTTTCGGCTATTTATAGGGTATCGTCAACAAAGCTCTGCCGCACATGCAACCAAGCATGGACCTTAAAAATGACGCCACAATACCGCGAATGCCGAAAATGCATTTTCACATGCCGCTGCAGGCAAATAAATCTCATAGTTTTCCACTTACCATGCAGTTGTCAACTTTGACATTCCAAATTGCCCGACAAACAGAATTGGATATTCATAGAAAAAAAAAAAACGTCACAACTTGCCATTTTCTTTTTTTTTGTACAAATCCAGTTCAACTTATATCTGTACCTGGCCGAGAGAGAAGATTATCTTGTATCTTTTAACGCTTTTTTCGCATGTATCTAGACCAAGTGCCGACAGATGAGTTGAGGGCTAGCTGGGAGGTAAAAACGGGTTCTCATGTGTGCGCTAAAGTTCCATTTTCGTTTCCACTCTTTGTGCCACCTGGTAATTGAGTGCAATAGCCGGCCGAAAGGTGAGAGGCAATGATCGCTCCGAAAACAGTTAGTTCCGATGCCAATAACCCGGCATCATGACGCACAATACCGTCGCAATCCGGCGAGTGTAACTCGTAAATCTTGGCCGCTGTCCAGATACGGATACATTTAGACGCTGAAAAAGATATCCGCTAGCGGCATCACGACACCTTCTAAACTCGGCCGACTTACGTCGACGCTAGATAAAGGTATTAGCTACTTATTTATAATTGTCGTATAATTGTGGCGCACACAAAGCGCCCAAAATAACACTTGACTCAAATCGGGGGCAGTTCTACCGGGTCTGCAAACGTATTTTTTTTTTAGGGCACCAACGACAGATGGTTTCGGCTTTTAATTGGATTGAGCGGTGAGCAGGCGTTCTGCCAGATACAGATACAAATGTGGAAATGGAAAAGCAAACAGCAAATAGAAAACATGAAGCATACTTGCAGTTAAGTGTAAACCCTTAGCAGTTAGGCAATGGCATAGATAACTTAACCTACTTTAACAAATAATTATAAGTTGTTTTTTTCAACTATTGGTTCACCTTTTTACTACAAAGTATCTTAATTATTGTTAGTTTTGGACTAAGTCCTAATTGGGCAAATGAAATACATATTCATTAAACCAGTATTCCCAAAAAGTAAATGCCATTCTATTTATAAAGAGTTATGTTCTCTTACTGCCTCAATAAATTTAAAAGCAAGCCTTGTGACATAAACCAGAATTTTAGACATATTAAACGATATTTTTATTAAAATGGTTCTATCGCACAAAGAAACATGTTAATAATATTTAAATCTAGCTTCGAGTAGATGTTTTTTTTTTCGAGTGCAATTTTTCAGACTTCTATTTGTTCCCACACATCTGATAACAAGAAGCGGAAACAGAAAGCGAATAATTTACAGCTCTCGAAACTTCCTTGTGGGCTCTTGAGAGGTGTCGAGTTGAGCAACAAGTGGCCAGAACTTGTCCACATCCAACACAGAACTCCGCAACCAGCA
Organism: Drosophila melanogaster; assembly: GCF_000001215.4. Taxonomy (NCBI): domain Eukaryota; kingdom Metazoa; phylum Arthropoda; class Insecta; order Diptera; family Drosophilidae; genus Drosophila; species Drosophila melanogaster. Next base: position 23,671,683 of record NT_033777.3, on the reverse strand, counting down.
GCGCATCGGCACTTCAGCACATCGGTCTCTAATCACATTAACACAGTGGCCAACAAATTGCCATTAGAGTGATGGTACATAATTGTGCGAGCCATGCAAATGGCCATTGTCTTGGCCGGATTCGTGGCCTAGGGATCGGCGGTATATATAGTAGCAGTAATATATGGCTGCGTTGGCGTTCCCAGCCCCCTGGCGATGCCAATGGGGCGTTGCGCAAGATTTATGACGCCTCCGAGCGAACAGCTCAGCTTCCGTTAAGCGTAGCTTTAGCTTTAGGTTCTGGCACCGATTTGGTATCTAGTATCTTAGGTCTTGTATCTTATATCTTATATCCGACATCTAGGTCTAGGTCGTCGGACTGTCTGACTGATGGCTCGGCGGCCACATTCGGTATTCAGTCAACTAGAAATTCTTTGCCATCTATTTCTGTTGCCTTTTGCGGTTTGTGTGTCGTACTTCTATGTGCCTGTACCAAAATATATATGTATATTCGCATCTATATATACTTGTACTTTTTTTTTGGGCTCGGCGTTCTATGCCTTCTATTATAGAGCCAATTGCAATTTGTCAGACGCCTTTAGAAAAATTATCTAGACGAAATTCAAATGCTCTAGCGGATCGATCGTCGCATGTTCGATCTTTGACGGGGAACTATATGTTAATGCCCGGGAATAGTTTGTTTATGTCAGGAAGTAAGTGGAATTAATGGTTTAGCGTTGAGGAGTTTGGAGCAAGTAATTATGTATAGCACATTATATATTTTAAAAGTGTGTCCACTTATTTGGACAGTATAGGCTTAAACTTTCCTAAAAATCAAACTAAAATACACCCACTTTTTGTAGGTAATGATAATTATACATTTGAAGATTTATTTGATAATGATTAATGATGGGTTTCGAGTAATTTCTACAACTAATATTAGAAAACACTTTTTTGTATGAAAAACTAGTTTTTAACCATTTTTCATTCTAATTAACTTAAGTTGAGCAATTTATCGCATTCAATCCTAGACTTTAGCTAATAAATTAAAATTAATACGGTAATAAATTAACACCTTAAACATCGAATGGTAAAATTTCTATTTATAACTAGAATTGGCTGCGTGCATTTTTCGAATGATTTGTTAATCCCCGATTGGGGTTTACCCAAACCTTTTCCATGTGGAATATAGCCCTTGTGATCTAGGGTATGCTAAATGTGCCAAACCAAATGGGCTGAAATCGCTGACAGGCAAATCTGTTGACTACACACCGTGCATTTTCCGCCCTTCACCAGCCACTTCCACCCCCTTGCCGACAAAAGTGCAACAGGGTCTTATTAGAAACTTGTTTCCGACCACCTTGGCTTTGTTTCTTATTAGCTCTTCAGCTTCTTAGTCAATTACTATTTTAATGCAAGCTTATTAAGCGAACACCCCCGCTATTTTTCAAAAGAGCAAAAGCAAAAGCTAAAAGTGAGAGGAGAGGGAGAGCAAGCTTTGGTCTGTTTACCTTTTCGAGGCGCAATCAGCTGTTTTAGTTTAGTGAGAGCGCCTAAGCAGCAGAGAAAGAGGGAGAGAGTGGATTGAGCAGCGGATGAGAGGATATAACTGTAAAGGCGATACCTTTTTGTCAATTGATTGACAACAACAACGACAACAAGAGAGCAGCGCAGCGACAGCAACAACTGAAGGCATTTTAACTGTGAACGAGAGTATTGCGTACACGGAGAAAATTCGTTGATTAATGGAAACAACTTTAATCTCATATGTGCATTACAAATGTTTGCACTATTGCGAAATTTACCAAGCAAAATGCTTACTGTTGAACTATTTTATAATTCCAAATGCAACGGGTCTTTTAAGAATTAGGGCCACTATTATTTCTTAAAAATGCACTCAGTAATCTGGAAGTACGCCCAATGAGATTCAGTTAGTTGACCATTTTTAAGATTGTTATTCTATTCATTTTTTTTCCTGTGTAGCACTGCGCTGCCTGCGCTCTGCCGCGATTTGAGATTTCTGCTTTCAGTTTTCCGTTTTCTCCGTTCAGTCGCTATCGGAACTTGGTGCTGTCAAGTTTGTTCGTCCGACGCGGTCGTATATCGCTCGTTGGCTTGGTGGGTTGTTGTTTCTGTTTGCTGCCAAAAAGGCAGCCGCTCTCTCCGGGCGCTCTCTCTTTTTTTGGGGCTCCCACGCGTGCACTCCCCTCAGAATAAATCGTTAATTGGCGATTCGCGAAAAATATCAAGGAAAATGCAAAGGTTTAGCGAAATCATCGCGGTGCAGTGAAATACGCTAACAAGCAAGGAAATCGGCACCAAAAAAGATACAGTGGTGCAATCAAGAAGCTTTCCGTGGCTTCGTGTGTGCGTGTGTGTGTGCTCAAGTTCATGGTGTTTGTTTGGTTGTCAGCAACAACAACAATAACATAAACAACAAACACACAAATTGACCAGGGAAATTCTTTAAAGAAATTTAAGTGGAAACACACTACCTAAACTAAAACCAAAGACGTATATTCTAAAGAAAATCATATTGTGAATTTCCTAAGCTTATCAATCAAAATTATGAGCTATAAATCTTCTTATCAAATAAAGAAATTTAATTAAAATAAAGTATTTTTAAAGAATGCAATAAATGGCAAATAAAATACCTAAGAGTATTTCTTAGAATAATGAAAATACAAAAATCGTCGGGAATAGCCCTGCCAATATATGGCAAAAATCAGTATTCAGTTGTTATCAATCTCCAGAGATGTTCTACAGCGCGCCAAACACGGCAAACTATGAGATACAGATACACGGCATGTATCCAAATGTCGAACAAGCTGTTGCTATATATACTCGCATATATGAACAACAGATAAACCGAAGTTAAAGCCCCGTTTTTCCGGTGATTGCAATGTTGTTCAATTTGCCCCGTCTATCTAGATCTGGGTGTCCAACAGTATCTGTATCTCGTGGCGTCATCAGCGGTCGTGTTGATAAGCACTGATAAGCCATCTAATACGCTCCCTATATGGCCCGACTTTTCGCTCTCGCTCTGAGCGTCGAAATCAAGAGCTAAATTTCTGTTATTATTTTTTCACCGCTTTGTTAGCGAAATTTTCTGTTTGTTTTTTTATGTGTCTGTCTTTGCCGGCGACCTTAGACATCATCAAATCAAAGTTTTGCCTCCATTTTGCGCGTTTAATTTGGCCCCAGCTATAATTTGCATATACCTCATATATAAATTAGATTCCCTCGCTCAACGACGCGAAAATTGCTGTGTGTACGACTCTATCAAATATGCAAAAGAAAACGCGAGTGCATAAATAATTGCCATCTTTATAATTGTATCTATTATGATTGCTTTAATTCAAAGCGGAAATATTTACGACCATAAAAAGAAAGAGATTTTCACATAACAAGGAGAAAACATCAAGCTATTAAAAAGTAAAAACAAACTACGCAATTATTGAATTTACATACAATACAAAGGCCAGGGTAAGTTTCTATTTAGTTGAGCAAATTAATTAAGTTGTCTGTTATCTCCATGTATTTCCCATGAAATTGAGTTGACCCCCCCAACTGCCCCTTCCGATTTCCACTCTCTTTTTACCACTAATTTTTTGCTGGCCAACTTACGCAGTTGAAAATCAATAAGCTTTGACTCTTGCTTATCCCTGGCTAAACTCGCCGACGTTTTTCATTAGCAACAGCTGATTGCACAAGCTGCACCCACCGTCGCCCTCTGACCAGTGGCACTCCCCACCCGCAGCGTACCAGATCCACAACCACCCATCATCCACCACCCACCGCACCTTCAATGAGCAAACGCTTAACCTTGGCACGCCTTCGCATACAGTGAACACACCTAGCGTAGAACAAAAGATGGGAAACTCGACTCAAAAGCCTCAAATTGAAGACTTGGATTTGAACAAGCCAGACTGTTACAACTTCCGGTATTTTAGCGATGTTTTATGAAACTAGTAGATTATTTATTATCATCTTGACCTCTTAAGAGCAATATTCTTCTTCAGTTTCAATAGTATAATTAAGTGAGGCCAATTATATATTATTTTTGGTAGCTAATTACTTAATTATATGTACCTAAGAGATAGCAGTTTTACATCATATAGAAATCTCCCCGGCTTTACTTGATATTATGTTAAGCTCAATGAGGTTAAAAAAACGTCAATTAATTCCAACAGTTTTTCCTACTGCATTTTTGTTGCTTTGTACACTCCCCCCGAGGCCTCACTGTATCCTTGGTGGGAAACGCTGCTTTCTCCGCTCGAGCGGTTTGTTGGTGTTTTTGTTTTCGCTGGCCTGGCTTCCTGGCGCCTCATTAGTTTGACTCCCGGTCGCCGATTGTTTGCCAGAGTCTCAGGCATGGGATGTGCCGTCGCCCAGATCCACGCCCCGCTGATTGTCTCAAGTGGTGCATTTGCTACTTCATCGTGTCAATCAAAGTTGAAGTCTCCGAAGAGTGCAATGGGAAGTGGGCGGGGTGAAAGAGGGCCAAAAGGGGAGTGGCAGACAGTCGTCTAATCAGGCCAAAAGTAAAGGAATCGGGCCTCAATAACAAACCCACACCCGAGCCGTATTATAATCAGCTTTTGCTTGTTTTGACGTTTCCAGGACATGCGTATCCTTCGGCGCTCACTTGTGCAGCAGTTCTCACTTGGCGGCTCTCCCCCAATTTCTCTCCCAAAAGCTTCACCACGTGATTTCGCTCAGCTGTCATCAGCTGTACTTTGACTTTCATTAAACTCCCGCAGGCGCCAAAGGCACAAAGCTCTACTGCATAGCTTTTCCGTATCCTAAAGCTCGTAAGTTCATTCGCCAGATACATTTCCCTCATGTCTTTGCCCACCTGTTGATGTCATATTCTGATGAGGTTCTTCACTTCTTTAGAAAGTTACTTTTGCGGTAAGAATTTATGCAAATTGTTGATGTTAGCTTGTAGCTACAAAAAGATCTCCGATTGATAGGACCAAAAAGAAACCACGAAAAACATCTTCTTATGAGATGAGCATTCCATCATTTTGGGGCTAAAAAAATCATTTGCAACTGTGGGAAAAAAATTGAGGTCGTGGGTTTGCAATTTACCCGTTCAATTAATTAATCAACGCTTAACTTAAACTTAAGAAATATAGAACAATTATTTTTAATGAATTTTCATAATTTGAAAATATCAAGATGACAGCTGATTTTCTTCTCCTATGAGTGGGTTTTCCTTTCTTTAAGATTACACTTTTCTCCTTGCTTTCACTTCGATCATTGCTGCTCGCTGTTCTTAAGTGAAAGGTAGTGTGTGTGAGAGTTGAGTCTGAGATGCTTTCTAAATGATTATCACTTTTGCCCAAGCACTGGCCATTCACGATTGCCCACGCTGGTGGAGCGTTGGATCTGGTACTACATATACATATAGAGCACAGTAGCACCCACGAAAAACCACTGACCGAAAACATTCTATTTCAATTAGTGTAACTGACCTATGCCATTTGCTGTTTTGCAATTTTCTCCGTCGACGCCGCCAGCGGAGGAACATTAATCAGCACGATTTCAACCAGTTCGTAGGCTTCTTTCTGTTTACACACACTGGCTCCATAACTCCGGTCTAATAATGCCCAATGCCGGAGGCAGTCTGGAGACCAAAACTTCGATAGCAAACACAAACAGTCGTCGGGTACTCAAAACTCGTACTCACACAAGAAGATAGTTTGCCCATAAATATCGCGTGAAACTGCCGCATTGTTTTGGATTTCAGATTTCGATTTCGATTTCAATTCGACCCGTTGAGAGTTCGCAATGCTTGTACTTTTTGTTTGCCATTCCGGCTTGCTTTTGTTTTCTCGCCTAATGGCTTTTTAATATGCCACACAAAAAAAAAAAATCAAAAACAAAAAGGGAACCAAATTATAATTTTCTATATTTAGTGAGTGCAGGGGCCGTAGTCGTGTGGGAAATCTGGGCATGTCGAGCCGTTTGATTCGACTCATGATATAAGGTTACAAAAGTCAACAGAGGAAAATGAAATATCTGTGTACATACCATAAACGATAAAAGCATGCGGAACTTACAAAATTAATTTTAAAATCATATGGTAATGAGGTTTAAATAATGCCAATGCATTAATGAAATGCGGTGCCAAATTGGGAATTGCATTACACATCTTCAATAAAAGTCATATTTAAATAGTTCGTGCTGCACTTTTCCACTTCCTGTCGAGTATAATTATATATTTGTAGGATATCATAAACATTCGAACGATATATCCTCTGTAACCGTTTTGGCCAACTCATTATCTATTTGAAGTTCATAAATAACACTGAAACACGAAAGGTTTTTATCGTATCATCGGTGCGCATCTGTCATACATCCGTCAAAAGATATATGTACATACATATGTATATATCATTTGATCAATCATAGTTAATGCTTTTGGCCAGCATTTAATTGCATTCAATTTGATGAGTTGTTGGCCGCGATTTATGTAATGGCTGGAAATTTTGTAAATAAAAGGGGAAGCTACGGCATTGTTAACGGCACGCCATATATTTATAAAAACACAAACTCATTCGCATGCTGATATTGACGCATGCATCACGCCAATTATTTAATATTTATTAAACGTCGTCGCTTGAAGACCGATTTACAGTTAGTTTGACCCACCCGTAGACCGGTTTATTACCATATATTTTCGGCCACACGTTTTTTGTCCCCTTTTTTCAGTTCTGTTCTGTTTGACTAGTTGTTATTTTTTTATTGCACTATTCACTACCAGGTTGTTATACAATAAAAGGTAAATAAAATGAAATATTAAAATTTAAGGGAGTGAGCAAAACTTTTGCGGTAAAGAGCCAGATCTATGAAAGCCGTAAAAAGTGTGTAATGACGTTTTTTTAATAAGAGGCTAGCTCATATTTGTTCATGAGTAATCTGTAAAAAATGAAAAATATTTATTATATTTATTCGTGTGCGGCTAATGGGATTTTTATAGCATCTGAACTTTCTATCACTGGTATAGAAAGTTGCTTATGTTAAATTTTTATATTCCAGGAGCTTTGCCCAGATGGCGCTAGTGTGTTGAAGGAGCTTGGTTGTGCTTAGAAGATATCCTTTGAAAAGCTCACTTGTTGCTTTGTTTGATTTACATATATGGTTTATAAAAACTAAAATAATAATAAGCGAGCTTGGAGCTTTGTTTGTTTTTCGTGATTGTCAATCACTTATTGATAACACAGTTTAAGTAAGGCAGTCATAATCACAATACTTTGAAACAAATTTTATTCGCTGACTTGGCTGACTTTACCCGCATAGTAACAAATAAAAATGTTTATTAAAAACTGACGTTAGTCTTTTTAGAAAAACCTATCTAGAATACAAAGTATCAATATAAGGAATGTAAAATAATATAATAATATAACCTCTAAGCGATCCAATTTTTTTTTCTGCCAAAGTGGTATGGAAAATACGTCGCGTGGGACAAAACGTGAACCGCACAAACAATCACAAATAACAACAATAATAGAAAATACAATCACGAGCGCAAAAGTCACGCAGTAACCAAAAATAAAAAATAACGAATTGGTTTGGAATAAAATTGTGAGTTTCACAAATGTCACGTTTTATGTAACATTCGTTTAATATAGTTTTGTTTCACCTGCTGCATTTTGGTTAAACAAAATGTATTTGTGCAGTATTAATAATAAATTGGAACAGCTTGTTAGCCAAACAACGAAATCAAAATAAAAAAAAAACAGAATACAAAGGCAAATGACAATTACTCCTCGTAAAAAATCGACTTTGAAATGACTTTACCCGGCAGCAGGAAATTAAATTTTGAAATTCAAAAAACCCGCTGCGTACATAAGCGCAATCAAAATAAATGTCTGAGGCATAAAAACAATGAAAGTATCGAATGCAAGCGTATAAAACAAAAAGCTTTAATAAACATGAAAGAATGCAAATAATATGTAAACCACATAGAAACGTGCGATCGAAGATTTGCGTTGAATTTAAATGAGTTAATTGATAGAATTGGAATGGGAAATGTTGCAAATATACGACTGTTGAGCGTTCAAAGTTTTTACTTGTTTGCAAACAGAGCAACTCGTTTGATATGAACCCATTAACAAAAATTAACTATTATTAATGATTGGTTGATTCTAATGGGCTTACGGTTTTCTTTAATTTCTTTCGTGAATAAATTTATCGTTTCGTTATTTATTGAACTTAACAAGAGGGACTTCCCCAAAAGTATCGTCGTCATCAAACCAGTTTCTTCACGAAAAACGGATAAAACACAAAATACAATTATTTTCCGAAACTTAACGTGCCAGTTTAGAGTTCAAGATTATATAAATAAAAAGCTTACTACAAAGTAAAAACTGTGTCAATGAAATTTTCGTGGTGTACTTGGGGGGGTACAATTGTTGTCCATAAACCTTAGTCCGGAATTTACTAGCCTTCTCTGGCGTTGAGTTCCGAATGATTCACGAACTCGTTTCGCATCTTGGTTCCATGCGATCCATCGCCTCGAGGCCCATTTAGTTGGACGAGCTGTGAGTATCTTTTCAATAATTAGTTTGTTCGTTCGCCTCACTAATTATGCTGAAATATTCGATGGAAAACAAGTTAAACTTGTCGCCTTGTCCCTGTGGCTTTGACTTTGGCGCTCATTTGATTGAACTTAGAGCACATACACCCCGAAAAGTGAATTCTATCGAAAACGGTGTTAAATATTTCGAATAGCTCCCCGGTTCTAGGCATTAGTATGCAGAGCATCGTCCATCGTCGTGGATTCGGGTTTGGTCTGGGTTCTCGACTACCAGGAAGCATTCACGCTTGGCACATGCCACTCGGTTTCCAGATCTGGAGGTGCTTTTTGGTATGGATGGTCTGTTGCCAGGCTAAAGTAGTTGTATCATATATGGCCTAGAGAGAGAGAGAGTACTTCCAGCGGTGAATTATGTTTGTTTTGATTGCCGCAAGTTATGAGTACACTGCTAGAAAACAACAATAACATTATAAAGAAACGTGTTGATAGTTACAGGATGGTCTGTAATGGAACTCTACGCTATAAACTTATATACAAGTATATTTCTACTTAGATTTTGTTGAATGAGTGAGTGCTTCGAACATTGATATGAACTTCGATGATCCATTTGTTCGTCTTAAAGCTAATACAATCACATAAACTTTTCCCACAGCTATTTAATATCGAGTTTAAGCTTAAGTAGTAAACAAAAACTGAGCGGGCTTAAAAAGTGTCATATCACTGAGAGTTTTCTAATCGGTCATTGGCCTGATTTCATTTCTCGCCTTATTGTAAACTGCATTGACCGTTAACGGAGCGTTGGAATTTCAATTTATATTGTCCATATTCTTTCATTAACTGGCCATACAAAGTACACATGCCCGTAGTATCGTATCATTTAAGTGCATGATTAATCAGAAATATCGTTCTAACAGGCCTGATGGCTTGATGGAAAAGTGAAAATCATTGTTCAATGTGTTTGCAGCTTAAGCTAATGAAGCGCATTAAACGAAGCTCGGGAAGACTGAAATTCAGAATGTCTGGGTGTGTTTGTTTGTATATATGTACATGTATCTTGAAGATACTTGGCCAGAATTTGTTGGCTGCTGCCATTGTTGGTCTTGTCGGCCTGTTGTCTGTGCTCTCCCAGCCAGTGACATAGAACGCCACAAGATGGGGCAAACACTCAAATACTCGAACAAACACAAGAACATCTGGGGTGGAAAGTTCGGTTCTGGTCCGCTCGGAAAGGTTAATGAGTTATAAAACTTATGGCACTTACTTTGCTTAGTGTAAACGATACGCATTATTAAAATGCCTTTATGTGTCTGTGGGTCGACTCGTTGTGTTTGGCTTGGCTTGTCTTGGCTTGCAGTGTGTTATTTTCGTGTGTCAGATATAATTTGACTTTGGTAGACTAGCGCTACAGATGGACGAGATACATATGTAGGTACACACATACGGTTTGTCTTTACGCCAGATACTTTCTTGCGGCTTTTGTTACGCTTTCCAGAACATGACTCCGAATTTTCGGCACAGCTTTCGTTCTTGTCTAGAAGTAGAAGTTGTAGTAGCTTTCTTAACTGATGAATAAAGGCAACAGCGCTAAAAAAAAAAAAGAATACACGGCTTAAATGGCATTTAAAGAGCAGAGCGAAATGGCCCCAGAAACTGTGTCAAACCTTTTTGTAGAGAAGTGCAGAAGTCGAGCAGAAGAAGCAAAAGCAGCAGCAGAACTGAAACAGATACAGAACAATGCCAACGAAAATGGGGGCCAAGAAACGGGGCAGCATTTAGGCAGTCAAAAGGTTGCAAACACAAAAGCGTAACTGTGCAGCCAGATTCTTTAGCTTCTTTTTTGTGTTCCACTGTCTTTTTTTTATTCTCGCCCATTTTGCAGGTTGTAATTAAATCTTATAGAATGTCTAGGTGGATGGGTAGATGGTAGAAATAAGCCAGCACTTTTGTGGCTCTCCACCTTTCTCCCAACGTGCGTTTTCTGTCCGATTGCAGCAACATCGTTTTGGCCATGCTTGAGCTGCTCCTACAGTCTCTTTATTATAACTCGCCTTTTTTTTTTTGTTACCCATTTTTCGGCTTGGGGTTTGGGTTTCGGTTTTGCTTCCCTGCTATTTTTTCGGTTCTGAAATACCCGTACTTAAAAAGGCAACAGCCCAACCGCATCACAGCCAAAGCCCGGCCTTAAAATATCCACTTAACAAGCACAGCTGCAGCTCAGCCCTAAGTGGGCGTGGCTAGAGCTTTAACCCCTGCCATCCATACGCCCACACCTGACCCCTCCCCCTCCCCACCACTGGTCTTTTCAGAGTGTGTGGCAACAAGGGGCAGACACACGGGGCCACCTTGGGGTGCCACTTTCGGTTGGAGCCAATTCCCCTTGGCTTCGCCTAATGAGTACGGCTTAAAGGTGTCTTTTTGCATACCCTAACTGGTGTAACTTAAAGCTTCAAAGAAACGAGCTGAGGGAAAAACTTAAAAAAAAAATAGGATAACAATTTCCCGGCTCGTTTTCGTGTCAAAATGTCAAATTTGATATATGTTTACTTATACCTAGTTTACCTATTGTAAACGCAAATGTATTATTTTTAGCTTAGGTATTTACACAACTATAACTGGCTTTTACTTATGAGATATTTGTACTTCACCTAATTCATGTCTATGTTAAAATGTCAGGCTCATGGGACATTATAATACACAAATTTATCATCATTCTCCGTTTTTTTTTGTTTACACTCAACATGTATTACCATTTTCATTTTTATTCAGGTTCAGGGTATTTAAAGCCGGAGCTTTTTCAAAACTCGTTTTTCCAGGAAACTTAATTGACTTTGACAGTTAACCCGAAACCTGATTGAAATGTAATGAATTTGCGTGGTTGTCAAAATATTTCATTTTTGGTTATTTTTATATGCGGATACTCGATTTAAATTAACCCAAATTGAATTAATAAAGATGGACAGATATAATCGGGGATATAATTAAACTAGAAGTCTTATTAGATAAAACTAGTTAAGTATTTCTGAAAAATACCTAGACTTAAGTCTAGCTTCAAGCACTTTTCTCGTTGACTTGTGCACACTTATTTATCTTTTCACTTTGAATTTCCATCCAGGTGTGGTTAATAGATGCATTTTCGAACTGGCATTCGGTTTTGAAGGCCTTTAGGTAAGCAAATTTATTGGCCCATTAAAAGCATTGAATTTCAAAGTCAAAATACGATTCGAATTACCTTTCCCTATTGAATGAATGCATTTCGTTAGGTGCACCGAGAAAAATAAAAGATAAATTAATGTGAAAAGTATGCAAAGACCGTATTTTATTTACTTGCTAGTCTTCTTGACATAAAATTGAGATATTTTTAAATACCACATCTAGGGCATTACAATGTTTAATCATGAAATATAATTTAATTAAAATAGATTTTTTTCTATGCTATCTGTACGTTTGCCGTTTGAATGTTTAGTTAGAAGTGCACTTGGCTAATAATTTGTTTAGCTTTTCAAAGCATTTCTCCCCAGCGTTGATGTAATTATTTCTGTTGTGGCCATTAAATCTTTATTTACAAACAATTCCTGGGCAAAGGGAAGAACAGAAATTCAGCCAAATACAAATGCAATTCAATGTTGATCTTTTTAAATTCGGACGATGTATCCGACGCAACAGAAACTATGGTACAATAAAATTTTATTGAGAGATAGAACGGCAGCTAGTAGCTAAAAATGTGTCCGTCTAGCGAGACTGACATACAGATATGGCAGATGCTGTACGAGTATGCTATATGTTGTTATTGGAAATGTACTGGGGAAGTATATCGCACGATATGTCGGGCACAACAAATGTATACGCAAAAAGATGATTGTTTTGCATTGTGTTTTTGTTTAGCTTTGCTGGAGCATGACGCGACCGAGCTTAAAATTAAATTTTGAAAATGCATTACTGCAATTCCATCGAAAGCTGTACAAATTTCTTATAAAATATATTTCATTGCAATTTCAGTAGCAACAAAAATGCTGATTGCCTGCAACTTCCGTTGCGGATTTGGCTTGCACAAAATCAACAAAAGTGCAGAATGCCGATAAATGTTGAAAATAAAGTGAAATAAATGCACTTAACTGGTGCTCCAAGCCAACTGAACACATGAACAGCACTCAAAAGGCGAGCTACAAACTTTTGTCGATTCGAATCGACTCGAGTTAAGTTGAGTTTCATTTCATATTCGGATTCGTACGCTGATTCCGATCTGGCCTCTTGGCCAATCCACATGTGTGTTGGCCCAAACATGCCGTAAAATTAATTTTACGCACGGCCTCGAATCATGACCAACTGAACATTGTAGTTTATAGTTGATTTTATTTCGGGCGAAGAAGCCCGCAAAAGTTCATGGAGTGATTGAGTTTTGGGTAAGTGGTTGATGGCAATGCGAAACCCTTTCCACACCAATTAATTTTGAGTATCGTCGTAGGGCATCCAGAAGTAATTGAAAGTTGTGCAGAACATGTTTTTGAGCTGGCTCCGAAACTGCATTAATTAACATGAAACCAAGTCGAGTTGACTGTTCATTATGTTGATTATCTGCGTGCCTGCCTTCTTGGTAAATTATTAAAAATAACCGAATTAGAGATGATTTTGTTTTGGGTCTGTTCCAATTTAAATATAGCCGACCTATTTATAAGGCTGCCCCATTATTTTGCCGCTGACGATTTTTTTTTTTTTTGGTATTTATTACTGCCACAAAGTTGCTGCAAAACAAATTAATTGAAAATTGAATTTTCGGTTTTGTGGTCAATGGAAATGTATAGATGAAGTGTAAGCGGGACAGCGAGATGGAATAGAATAAAAAAACGCAATTGTTTGCTTTTAATTATGAAACCACCACCAAGGACTGAACCGAACGGAGCTGATAGAGCTCAGGTTACTTATTTCTGTTTTGTTTGCCGTACCCGCTGTCGTTGTCGTTGCCACTGGTGATTTTGCTGGCGCTTCTGCTGTTTATCAATTTTCAATATTGACCTTTGCCTGTGTTTTGTCTGTATTTTTTTCAACTTTTTTCCTTTCTTTTTTTTGTTCGTTTTTGGATTTTGGTTTAGTTGAGCTACATTAAATATACACACAACATCAGCGGCGGGCCAGCGATTGCGTTGTGTTTGCCTTTGCGGTCGCTCTTGCTCGCTTTTCACACCTCGAAAAGACTTCTGGGCCAGCCACCTGGCGGGGAGTCCGGGCACTAGGGCGGGGTAGTTGGATAGTGCGATTGTGCTGTACTACGAGGTATGGGCGATAGGAAGAGATACACACACAAATATTTGCGCTATGCAAGGTGACACTTTTCGGGGTTTCTCTGCCACTCTCCCTTCTGCTCTTCTTTTTCATTTAGCAGCTATTAATAGGGGCCTTCATGTCGATTGAACTACTTAGGGCATGGGTACTATGAGAATAGTAAGGGTATAATGGACTGAGGTTTATCTTGTGACTATCACAACATCTTTATATCTATAAGATAATTTTATTCAGATACAAGAAAAAAAGTTGTTGCAACTAATTTAATTAAGAATATTATAGTTCCCATACTTTTTTTTTCTTTAATGGGACTTTGATTGTCGGATTTTTTACAAAATAACACGGTATTAGGCATTCCATAGCTTGGCCTGCTTAGGGTGCTCTATTTTTGTTTAGCTTATGCCAAAAATAATATTGCCATCATGTTGTCAATTGAATTGGAGCGTCGATTTCAATTTCTAGACAGTCTGCAGACTCCCTTCCTTCCACTCGCTATCAAATTTAATTGCAGTGCAATGTCTGAGTATATCTAGTTACATACATGGGGGAATTCACACAACTGCATTGAGCGAGGGTATTAATGTGTAGATATTTTGCTGATTGATTGGTCACAGGAAGTTTAAAGTCGATAAGCGGAGTGCACTTAACCCAATTAGCTGAACAAAAGGCGATACAATGAGAGCATTTAATTAAAATGCATTCCATTCGCGGGATTGTCAAGTTTTGAATTAGCCTGCCATTTGTCGGCTAACTATTTGTTTCAATTTCCTTTTATCGACGGCCCGGAAAATCAGTTCTGCTTTTGCTTTCTAATGACTTGCGTTTCAACGAAAGTTCAATTAGTCTGTGCACAGAGCGAAAGTTTACAGCAACACAGGAAAGAAAGCGGCAAAAAAGAATAAAAGACCAACGCGCTGAAGTAAATATATTTGGTCTCACTAAGGGGCTTTTGTCCTCCGCGGTCATCTCAATTTTCTCCGCTTTTTAGCGCCCTTTTCCTCGCCCAATAGAATCGAATATAACCCGATTCTTTTTGTCCCTCATTAACATTTATTTGGCCTTGTGGCAAGCCACTAACAAAAAAAAAAAAAAAAAAAAAAAAAAACGAAGCACGGATGCCAACTGGTGCAAGTTCAATCTGAGTTTTATTGAATTCATTAAAAGCATTGCACACTTTCCACTTGATTTTTATTTAATTTTTTCTGTTTCCCCCCTTTTTTTTTATCTATTTTTTATTTTTGGCTTTGCCGACACTTAAACAATTAAAATAGGATTGTTTGGCGGGGGAGTGGGTGTGGGAGGGTCCTGTTCCTGAATTGTGCCCATGGCACACATCGCAATTTGGCTTGTGAGCAAAAAATGCACAAAAACTATATGGCATGAATGTATTTAAAATGTAGCCATCTCTTGTCTGTATGTCTGTTTCTCCTTCCAAAATGTCATGTCGTCTGTGTGTGCAGATTTGGTTTGCAGATTGTATTTTTTAAATTGGTTTATCCGTTGTTATTGTTCAAAATTTTTTATTTCATTTTCTCCCCATGGGATTGGGTGCACAAATGGTGTTCTTTGTCTGCTTTATTTTGTCAGATCTGGCCGTAAGTCGCATGAAATTGTCACACAGGGCGTATGGGTGATATGCAAATGAATTTTTAATCGAGGTTAGTGAGAGCCATTACACAGGTAAAAGCTATAATTGCCATGTTATGTGTTTAGTTAAGCAATAAAGGGTTATTTCGGTTGGCCAATGAGGATGAAAGTATTCTCAGTTTTATATATACGTAGAAAATTTAAATAATTCTTCTTAATATAATACTTAAAATTATAATCTAAATATAAAAAGAAGCACAACAAAGTGAATAAGTTAAGCTCTTAAAGTATATCCCAGAATGCTTGTGATAAGATTGCGGGTAAACGGCTTACGCAAACAGAAAATATCTTTATGATTTTCCTGCATTTATTATTATTAAGCTTAAGGGCACTAAACAAAGAAAATAAAAGCTAGTCTAAGTCAGTTTACCACAAATACTCTGGTAAAAATTCCATTCTCCTTTGGCTTTTATTTCTCTAAATAATTTTTTGAATGTAATCAATTTATGGTTTGGCGTTTTTGTGGTTACCTTTGCTGAAACGGAAAAACGTGTCATAAATTGCTGATGTTAATAAAATTTAATTAAAGTGAAAACAAAGTCAGCCCATAAAGTGATTATGATAAACGGCTTGATGAAAAAAGTGGGTAGAAAAAAGTGGAACAACATAAAATTACCGGTAAAACAAATTGAAAAATTATTAATATTTACCATTTGCCATAATTGGTGGATAACTTTCAAGTGCTTTAGTCATCTCTTGACAGTGGTATTTTAACCCTTCAGCGCTATGCGAATTTATTGATGAACATTTGTGAGTAATTTACACGACATTTAATTGTTTCTTTTTGTGCATATTAAAGTCCACTCTTTTTTTTTTTGGTTTTTTTGTTTGGCAATGCAAATCAATTCCGGAATGCGCAGAGCAGCGATAAAGCCATTTGCATGGCAATCTTTCTTTTGTTGTTGTGCACTTAAATTTTAATTAATGAATTTGTTATCGTTTATCGCCATGGTGACAGCAATTGTTGCCATTTCCATTTCCCCAGCCCTTTTTCCCTGCCACTGTCACCACTGATAGCATTTTCTCCGGCCAATCTAATTGTTGGGTACTGAGCTGCCTTTTGGTGCTTCGCCCTGTCGCATCAATGCCAGTTGTTTGCCACAGCCATTGTCTGTCAGAAAATTGACAAGTCACGCGAATGAAAGATGTGGCAGAGCACTCGGAATATGGGCTAATACTCACCTATGTACGGCGACTTAATGGACTTTGTTCCATCACAAAGGTGCTGGAAATGATGCCAAAGTTGACAAAGGTTAATTGAGGCCTTCAGGCGAAACTTTAAGGATTAAGCAAAGTGTGTTGTACAGGGTTTGTAAGTAATTTCGTAATGAAAGTGCTGGCAAAGAAAATCAATTACTGAGCAAATCATACTAAAATGATATAAATAGCTTTAATATTTGCTTAGAATCTAAATTTCTTTTGAATTCATTGTAATTTAATTAACTACAGAATTAAAATATTTTTTTATCTTTTGACTAACTGGTGTTATATAACTGACTAGTTTTAATTACAAGACACTCTCTGGGGGGAGCAAGTGTCGCATGTCAAAGGCCATTTCAAATTCCGACGGCCAACTGAGGTAATTCAAGCTCTCTCAGTTTCGCTTAGGCCTTCTTATTATTTTTATGGCGTTTTAATGGCTTAATTAAACAATTAACCGGGCGGACCACGATAGTTCAATTATGTAAGCAGTTTGCCAAGATGCCAACAATTAAAAGTTCATTAGAGCGGCAAGCGTTGGGTGGCTGAGAAAAGCCGAGAAAAGCTGCATAAGCAGCAAAGTGAAGTTGTTTTTGCCTTTTGCGGCTACAAAGAATCTAATTGTATATCAAGTGCAAGTGCAATTGTACAAGTGGGTTAAGCGGGCGAAGGGGGTGCTAAAAACTGGCTGGAGGGGCTGCTCTTCTGCCCCAATGAATCTAGCAGAGCCGGCAAATACAAATACAAATACAAGTGCAAACACACGCCCCACGTTGGGCGCTACTTGTAAACTAATTCAATTAACGTTTAAGCCGCTTAACATCATCAAGTGAACCAGTCTGCGTGGCTCTCAGAGCCGCGGAACCTCAAAAGCTCAGAACCTACCCCCTTCATTGGCTTTAAAGAGTGACCCACAACTGGTTGAAATGAATACATATTATCTAAATTAGCCAGGTATGCACTTAAAGTTTTAAATGTTGTGCAATTCACGATGCCAACCGGTTGGCAAACACATCTGCCGAATGCTAAATGAAAACATTAAAAAAAAAAACCCAAACTCAATCTCAGCCTGTCAACCGGTGTCGCATCAAGTGCATTAAACTGGTTTTGCGGCTTCAGTCCGGCTCAATTGTAGGCGGAAGTCGGTGGTGGGGCGTTCAAAAGCAAACGAAAACAAACCAAAACTGGGTTAAGCAGTTAATCAAAACCCCCTCTTGGCATTTGCATATTAATCAAGTTTACAATTTCCTTGTTCTCTTTGCAGACCATTCCCCGTTGAGCCATTGACTTTAAGGTGAGTGAAGTGGGAATTTGTTTTTGATTTGCAGCCTCTTATCAAAATATAATACACAAAAAACACTAACTCTGACAGATATTCTCCCCATTATTTACGGCAAATTTTCACACAATCCGTTTCATCAACAAGCCCCTAATAATTGACCAAAGTCTCGTTAAGGCCTAGTCATGTGCCGGGGCTCTAATAAAAAATAATTTGTTAACCCTACACACACACTTTTTGTGGGTTCATGGCTGTTCTGTGTGTCAGACGGGGGCTTTCCATGTCACCGTCGGAAAATGAAAAACTTCAAATATATTCCAAACTGTAAAAATATATGCACAACGTAAAAAATTAAAAATCCTCTTGGTTCTACACCTCTCTCGCATTGTAAATGCCAAAACCTTACTAAATATTGAAACAAAAAAAAGGCACTTAAAAATACTGTGAAGCTTGCCCGTGTCTCTGCCAGCAATCGTTTCAAATAAAATACAAAGTAACATGCGCGAATTGTTTAAACTAACAACGAAACAAGATAGAGTATTGGTTCATTAAAAAACAAAGGTTTTTACGGTAAGCCGTATATATGCATTCTGAAAATATGAGTAGATGAGTAAATTTTCAGTAGTACTTTAAAATATTCAGCAATTTACATAAATTTTTGTACATGTGTGATTTCGTTAGTGAACTCGCCAATATTGAGTAAGTTGTCTTCCTTGAATTCGTGCTCGTCTGTAACACTCGCCAAAAAAAAAAAAATGCTTCATTAACAAATTTCGAAAATGGGAAGAGCAAATAAATTTATCTTTACTTAGCACATTTGCCTAGATTTTTGTGGTTGTTTTGTCAATTGGATAATATTTGTTTATAAAAATTTATTTATACATATGCCGTTGGCTGAGCCAATAAAGTGGTTGTAAATTGGGTTAAAATTTGAAGAAAACCCGTCTACTACCTAGTATTCCATATTCTCTTGCGTATTTGGATCATGCATAATCAATGACAACATTTGTGCCAACAAGAGTCGCAAATAAACATTGTTGAATTTGCCGTCTCTGTTTGGCTTTGCATATTTTAGCAGGGGGCAAGAGCTAAGTAAATGTTTGCCAATGGCTCACAGCCAACCGGATACTGGGTGAACCGAGCACTCTGGATCTTTGTTATCTAATCCGGCGAATTCACATGAGGCCTCGCCAGTTCAAAGCACCGATGAAAGTCGATATGGGCTGCACATTCGTTTGAATTCAATAATTACCAATATATCAATCAGCCAATAGTATTTACACGTGCTAAGCTATCAATGCAAATTGCTTATCACAAAACCCCTAATTAATGCCACAAATGAACAAATTTCAGCAATGAAAAAACGAATAAAACCTATTGGATTGCATTTAAATGCGATACAATTAATTATTGCTCTTCTAGCTGGTCCATAGAAATCAATAGAAAACAATTCGGAATTATTCGACGGAATGAATAAACATTTGTTCATATTATTTACCTTTTGAAATGGCTGCCATGGCGTATACGCAATGTTGGACAAACGTAAATAAGGAAAAATCTATTTTTGATACCAACAGAGGTGAAATTGAATTTGAAAGCTGTAAACGTTGTTAATTATTATGCACATTTGACCCACATTTTGGCAACACCGATCTAGTGAGGATACACAGGTCGGTTGACTTTGGGAAAATGTCAAAAAGGAAGTTGGCAATTATGAGCACACAGTAGAGTTTTTGGCAACATTTGCCATGTGGCATTGTCCAGCCAGGTGATTTATGCATGCCATTGTACACTCTCATTATTGTTGTTTGGCTTTCAATTGATGGGGGTGTTCGGGATTACCGGAATTCGAAATTAAATTTTCAGAGGTGCTCACGAGCTTAGTCAAATTTCGAATGCTAAAACCTTTGCCACAATTGACACGCTTTTGGCTATGCGTGCCTACACTTGAAACATTTTATTTGCAAAATAATGAGTCAAATTGAGTTAATTGTACTAATAAATAAGGCTGTTAATACTCGCATATTTTACTGCATAACTGAAAGTTTATTTAGCTAGTTCGCAATTTTTTTCTTCCGGTCTATGCACGTTATCTCACACGCACGCATATTTGGCAAATATAACCCCCAACTTGGGCCAAAATTGAGTGAAGCAGGAAACTTTTAGCATTTGCCGAAAATTGAAAACGTGTGCAAGAAAACTAATTTGATGAGCAAATATCGCCTCGCCCGACTACGTAAAAACTTTACTTGTAGGTAAATTTGTTACATATATATTTTTTTTTTACTTCTAGCTAGCTGCCAGCAGTTGGGTACGATAAAAGATATTTGTTTTCAGTTCGGCGGTGGTGCAGTGATTTTCGGGTCAATATGTTTGCAGGGGGAATTATGCTGATTGCCTCGCGTGCAGATTCTGGTTATGCAAATGTTACGTGCAGAATTGCTAGGGAAATGCTATGCCGAAAATTAAAAGCCCAGCCAAATTATGCAAATGAACTTTGTCCCCAAAGGTCAAACAACAACCGGGGAATACAAGGTAATTAAGCCATTTGCTTTGAGCCTCGACACTGCAATTAGCAGCGAGTTTTCTTCTTCTGGCCAACCTCTCGGAGCCCCGCCCCTTTGCCGTATTAAAATGAAGGTGTCAACGTATTTGGCCGGCTTAAAATTTTTCTCGAAAATAAAAACAGAAAAAAAAAACATAGACTGCGGACGACAAAAAGAAAAATCGTACTAAATGAGCGGCAAAAAGCATTGAAATCGCTTTGGCTGGGGAAATATGCAAATTTTATGACTCGACATTGAAACGTGGTCATAATTGGGCCAAAAGTCGTGGAAGTTAAAGTTTGAGGTTAGAGCTTTTGTCTTTCCGAGCAGATTTGGCCTGTTCCTCTTGTTTTCGTTACCAAACCCCTGCAGGAAGCGCATAATTAGCTTGGCCACGTTGGTTGCATTTATTGCTGCTTGTTGGCAAAGTTTGCCCAGAGTTTGGTTAATTTTTTGTGCGGGCCATGCCTTTGTTGTCATTGGGTTTTTGGGTCGGCTAGAAGTTTATTGCTTTCGGTTTCTGAAGGAGTATTTTGCTTGAGTTACTGCATTAAGCTGGTAAACAACGCCTTTATATAATTAAAAAGGTATTCAACATTGCGGTTGTATGGGGATTCTAAACTCACATGCCAAGCTAGAGATTTACAATTATAAATATACTTAAATATAACTCCTTAAAGGAAAAACAATGTGCAAGATAGCCTATTCTAATGATGGGAAATTTAGTTACATTACTTTTTTGATATTACAAAGTATACATTTATGGCAGTAGTGCTTTTTAAATAACATTCGATGTTAAATACATTTTAGACACTCCATAAGGTTTTCTCGGCTAAGGTAAAATTTGTTAAGCGAGAATATCGAATGATTTGGTAAATATTTCAACGCCCCATATCCTCTAGGCATTCCAATTATCTGTGAAATTGACTACAAAATGTTCCACTTGGCAGTCGTCCCAGGAAAGCAATTTGCGTTCCGAACACTTTACAAGTTGGGCCCAGCTAACCATCTAGCCATTCTGCAACCCCGACCATATTCCTGTGTATATAACCTTTTAAATCTGCGTTGTCACTAGCCCAGACACACACAAAGGGAAAAAAATACATAAACTGTCATAAAGTAGCAATAATAATCCTTGAGCCTATGTCGAGAGCGTTTTACTGAATTTTTATTGACTCGACAAGCGGGGGGAGTCAAGAGAAAGGGAAAGTCAGCCGGGCACTCAGGCATTCAGACATCAAGGCATCCAGGCATTCAGGCATCCGGGCGGGCCACTTCAGCTGTCAGGACAACAAGAACAAGGACGACAGGAGCTGGAGCAGAAGGAGGAGCAATAGCCGGGGCAGACAATGGCTCCGGGCCCAATAAAGAGTCGTCATCATAATTTCGTTCAGGCTGACACTAAAGTGCCCAGATTCGCCTTGAATGCGGCCCAAAGCCAACTAAACCGAAAGTAAGAGCCCGGCCGTAAATGCCCGCTGTTTCAGTCCCATAGTTCGCACATTTTGACACGGCTAATGGGCGTGGTAGCAATCGCCTGGACACCATGGCGTATGCTTAATCATTATTTTGCCTGCGGTTAGGCCAGTTCTTTTGTAACATCATCATTATCATCCACTGGCCGAGTGTTGATTTTTATTGTTAGCAAAATTATTTTTTAATTAAATTTTTACGACACGCGTGCCCGCAGAAAAAAAAGAAGTGAGAAAAGAAGACCCAACAAATAGGGAGACTCGAATCTTGCGGCTGAATTTTGTTGTATCTTTTTTTGTTCTGGTTTTAGTTATATTTTTTTTTCTGTTTGGGGCGAGAGAGTTTTTTTTGCCTGTCTGGTCGCTGCGGGCTACTTGGAGTATTCTTTGCATTTCCCTGCACATTGGCGCAAAACAATTTTCGGGTGGATCGGGAAGGGAGGTGAAGACCCCCAGGATGCCTGTGTGGATACACCCGACTGTAAATACATTTGAACCCTTTTTGCAGTCGTCTCGTTTTCCGACGCTTTCCAATTTAATTCCTTTTGGGTTCTTTTAAAGGCACTGGCCCTGTTAGGTGGGCGTGTGAAATACTCGGAAAAAGGGACACGCACATTGTTTGATTGTGTTGTGAAATTCTTAGAGCATTCTCACAGCGAAGTGCCTCTGAATTTGTAACGATAGAGATTTTCTGGAAGAAAAGTATCCTTGCATTTAGCGCTGTGCAGGCTGAGAGGGCTTGAAACTTTTGATGAAAGAAATTTTTAGAACAATGTGAGTTAACAAAAATTGTAGTTAAATTTTCTTTAATATGAGTGCCTTGATCGATATTTAAATTTAAAATTCGTTGCGTTTTTCTTTTTTTGCAGCGCATTTTGAATTCGATATTTTCCGTACTCATATTTAGATTTCCGCCAGTCTGTATTTGTTTATGGCATTTGTGATAGTTTTTCAGAGCTGAAACGAACCGAATGGAACCGGCCGTGCCTTTTATTGCTTGTTTCGCTTTTGGATCCTTTTCGCTTCGCTCCCTAACATTTTAACGCAAATCCAACAATTCCTTTTTTCTGCATTTTATACGTTTTGGAGTTTTGGGTTACTTTGAGGTCACAATGTATGGGTGGGTGGGTGTATCTGTGGGTCTGTGGGTCTGCCGGCCCTTTGACCCAAACAACCTCTCCCACCACGCACAAGCTGAAATACAAATAAATTCTGCAATAATGTTTGTCCACTCCACGACACACCCATTTGGGTGTTGGCATATTCACGTGTCCTGTGTCCTGTTCACCGTCCACTGTCCACTGTCTACTGTCCTTTTGTCTGAAGAAGAAGCTTCTTGGGTATCCTGCTTTGTCCACTTTTAGTCCACTCGTAATGTCTTCAGCTCAATTCAATGGAAAATAATCGAATTTCGTACACATTACTTTAACATACAGAAAATTATGCAAATTGAAATTCAATTGATTGGAAAATGCGATGTTTTCGAAGCATCTATATATGTATGTATTTACGAGTATGTGTATGTGTAGGCACGACCTCACCCACAAGTTTTCCATATGTCTTGCCATTATGGCATATGAATTTGAATTCGAATGCGATTTGGCTGGCGGTCCCATGAATTTTGAATATGTAAATAGGCCCAGAAATTATTTGGCAAAGCGGCAAAAATCTGTTTGCTAGCTTTATTCATTATTCATGGGTGCGGTGCTTTCCGTTCCTGCGCTATAACTACATAATGACCACGTTTATTTCTGATGAATTACAACGCTGTCTGTCTGTTTGGTTTGATACCAACGTGGCTTACTTCCATTGAACGGGAAAATCAGTTTACGGACTCTCGGCTTGGCCTTATTAAATCATTTTAATGAGTCAACCAAAGCCGGAGAGTGGGGCAGACAGCCAGAAAACCGCACTTGACAAACATTTCATTAATTCGCCACCGCCAGTCCTTACCAAACGTTCCTTTGAAGTTCAAATAAAGCCGGGACAGAGCTTAATGAAAAGGATGTGCCGTTGCATAGATCGTTTATGGGTGGACTGCGTTCATGAAAAATGTTTAAACTTATTACAAATTCGAGTAGCATTTAATTTAAACATGCATTTATTAAATTTAAAAAAAAATACTTTAAAGTGAGACATCCAATTAACCTAATTAGCACAGAAGTCAAAAAGTACTGAATGACATTTAAATACAAAACACAGCAAAAAAAAAAAAAACATAAATAAAATAAAATGTATTCTAATTGGCATGCTTAATAGGTTTGACATCAAGCCCAAATAAATCAGCTATTTAATTGTTTAACGTCTCATTAAAATGTCCCTTTAATTTACAGCCAATTGTTGAATGAACATTTGCATAAAGCAAATCCATCGCCAGTTTCGAAAATTTGCATAAACAATCGCAATTGCCATTACAAGTCCTATCAGATGTCACATTAATTACCCGCATAAACCTCTCCAATCCTTGGCTTTATCCCTTTTTTCTCGCTTGGCTTCAAAGGGATTAACGCTCGGGCCGAGTGGAAGCTAAAATAATTAGTGGGCCAGCCCACGATGCTTAATGGTCACCATTCAGTCTCCAATCCTGGTAACGCAAATACCACCCGTCACCCAAAAAAAAAAACGTGAATAAAAAAAATGACCGAATGCCAACCAAATCTGCTGGGCAAATATTTGCGTGAGCGCACTTGAAGCGAGTTGAACCATTAATTTCAATTAATTTGATTTATGGCAAACTGAAAATGCCGGCGCCCTCAAATAGATTTTCACAATTCAGATTCCGATTTTTCCCCCTCCCTCTTTTTATTAATTGCTTGGCATTTTGTGCGTGTAATTGGTGCGGTTAATTCTTACGAGCCTGCCTCCCACGCTTAGCCAGATTACCACCCACACCGCTCACCGACTTCGGGAAAACAAAAAATAATGCCCTGATTTCCATTGTTAACTAATTAAGGTCAAACTACATAATGCCAATCATTTGTTTGGCGCCAGGCACTTGAGATTCTTCTGTTGGCCGGGAAATTTGCATTTCCAATGAACGTCGTCGCACACAGCTGGGCGACAACTCGATAATTTCCAAATGGCAAAAGGCAAACAAACCGGCCAAAAGGGAAAACAAACTTGGCCAA
Source organism: Drosophila melanogaster (assembly GCF_000001215.4). Taxonomy (NCBI): domain Eukaryota; kingdom Metazoa; phylum Arthropoda; class Insecta; order Diptera; family Drosophilidae; genus Drosophila; species Drosophila melanogaster. Next base: position 23,646,607 of record NT_033777.3, on the reverse strand, counting down.
AACGTTTGGCTAATTTCACTACGCCTTTTGGTCGTGTGGCAATTACACCTGGGCGGCAAAAGGGGGCGGGGGCAGTTGAAAGAGCGGCTAAAACAAATCATTTGTTTGCACAAGCGCGACAAAGCGAACTCTTGAACTTTTCCGAAGCTGCACAGTGGTACGAAGCGATCATGAAAATTAACTGTGAAAGTTGCATGCAGCAAAAGCTTTTTGCAAATTACAATTAAAATCTTTTAAAGCCAGTACAAACGCAGCCTCGCAAGTTCTTAAGAAAGTTGGTATATTAATTTTTTATCGAGATTTCGTAGCACCTGCTACACTGTGCATCGTGGAGTTTATTTTGTCGGCGCTACCGTCTTCTTGTTCGACCGTCCGGGACTGTAATTTTGTTGCAAGTCGCTTGGCGGCACATTAAATGCATTACGTTTTGTGTTTGTTTTGTTTGCTAGCTGGCTTGCCTTTCGGCTCGGGCTTCGTGCAGCCCTGACAGCTGACAGTTGGCGGGAAATAACAAATAAATTGACAGATGACCTGACAATTGATTTCGTTACGTCTTTTACCGAACTCGGGACTAGGGACCCCGGACTCGGAAGGACCGGGCATCCGGACCACCATGAAAGGTGGAGCACACTTGCATTGAACGAATGCAATTAAAACACAGCTGGTGGGAAATGTTATCAAAATGCAAATTGCATTTGTTTTGCCGCTGGAAAAAGTCAATAACTGCCAGAGAAAACTAACAGGGGGAAATTGCTCGGTTGAATTTGTCGGAGTGGGTGGATGCGGGTTTGCTGCCGTGCCAAAATGTTTCACCAAAAAGTCTTCGGTGCGAGATACACGAATCGTGGCCACGCTGAGTGGTCATCACCTGGGGCAACTCAATGGTGGGGTTGGCAACTCTGGCAGCAAAGTTTTACTATTCTGCAGCCCCCGTGCACCGTCGTCTACCGTCTGCCGCCCCACGTAACAGTCGCCTCAACAAATAACAATTTCAATTTCGCCTATCGAACGCTCAGCGTATATTCAAATTTTGTAACTTCGCTGCCGCAGGACGAAGGCCGCCCCAAGGATCGATGGCTGGCGACAGTGAGCACAAACAGTTTTCGCACACGTTCCATTCCGAACAGACCAGAGTTGCCGCCGGGCGGCAAAAAACTAACAATAATGACAGCAAATCAATATCATTGTCAAGGTTCCCCGAGGGCCTGGCAACACCAGCCACAAAGTAAGAGTCTTTATTGTAATGCCTCCATCCCTTTGCTCCCCCTCCCCACCATTTACCACCCAGTTCCACCATTTCAGACACTAGACACAGTGGAGGTTAAAAGGTAGTGAGTGTGTGTGATTTGCATTTGCCCGGTTTTTCTGTTATTTTTTTTTTCACGGTTCCGGTCCTTTTCATTTGGCGTTGGCAAACATAACGCGCACTTACGTTTACGCCCTTCGGATACGCTCGCCTGCCACGCCCCCATATTCATTCAGTTACATACATTCACAGCCGCCTCCACTCAGTGTTTCCTTTCCCTTTTTCCATTTTTACGACCACACAGGAAAAAAGTTATTTATTTAAATACTAGGCATTATGATGTTTAATCTATTTTCATACAATTGAATTATTTAAAAAAATATTTAGATACATATACTCTGTACTTGTCAATTGAATTGAATTATTGGTGTTTTATAGAGACATAATACGAAGCAATTAAAAGTACAATTATTGCCAAACTGTTTTTTTTATCAAAGTTTGATGCTCGAGGCTTTACAAGCATAATTGCTAATTAATGGCATATTGCTGAAATTTTGAATTAAATGTTAAATGTTAGAATTAATGTTAAATGTTGGTTTCCCTGCACACGAGTCAGTTGGTTGCGCATTGCAATGCACTTGAATTGCAGTTGCAGCTGCACAAAAAACTGAATGCGGCTAGAGGAAAATAAAACCCGACTCGATGCTGCTATTTCAGTTACCGCACTGGTCAGCTAAGAGGGGTCAAAGGGTGGGCGTTGCATCCAAGGGGGGGGGGGTAGGTATGCAGGGGAAGGATCCTGGGAGGATCCGGATGAGGGTGCCCCATGGGAAAGCAGATAGTGCGGCTAGCCCCTAGCCCCTCGGACAGCAGATGGGTCCATCGCATATGTGCTGCTATTCAGTCACGCATTCATGCGGCAGAAGGTGCAATTGATTGCAGTTGCAGTTGCTTGTTTGTTTGTTGTTTTGTTTGTTTGCCGGTTGCTGGGATGAGAGAAGCATGTTACTGGGCTTCTGGGTTTGTTTCTGGATGCTATTGGTCGTTCTCCCGGCGATAAAATTCCATTCAACAGAGGGTCTCAATGGAAAGTGGGCAAAAAGTTCACTTGAGTTATTGATTATGTTGCTTATCATACGGTTTCGTCGATGAACCACCACCACCACCCCTTGCCAACTCAGATTTCAAATGGAAAATTTATCGAACATAAACAAAACTTGTGGCTTATAAATTTCACTGCTTGTGGCTATGAACAATTCGTACAAGCACTTATTTAAATGGTTACTGCTTGGTATATCTGATATATATACACATTTTTGAAATTTGATTGTAACTACCTAATGCTTTTCCATGCAAAATAAAGTCGCGGCACTTTTTAAAAAATGGACGCAGTTTCTCTTATATACAAAGTCCACATATCTGTAAAATGAACCATTGTCTTAAGGATTTTCCTTACATAAGCATGAGTATCAATGAAGATGATCAGGGAACTTTATGGGTCCACTTGAAGTTATCGCATATCAACAAACCTTTTTGCTCTTCCCGACTTTGTTTTGCATTTTTGGATAATTAAGCTCTTCTCCCACGCTCGATCTCGTGGATCGTGGGCTCCTCAATGCCTGGGGGGCTCTTATGCAATGCCTCAAAATTGTTGCCTGATGTTGGTGCTGCTGTTGATGTTGCAGTTGCAGATGCAATTTCCAAAGTTTACTGCTGCTTGCAGCCTGGTCACGGGGCTCCCGATCCCAAGTTGGCACACATTGTTGCCTGCTTTAAGTGGACACAGTGTGTCGCTTGCACTTTTCTTTAACAACGTTGCATGGGTCTCTTTACTTTTCCTGTTTTACTTCGCCGTTTTCTTTCCGTTGCTTATGACAAAACGCTTTTCCCCTCTGTGTCACATAATGCCAGCTTCCCAGATAAAAACGCGGTGTGCAAGAAGAAAAAAAAAAAGCAGCAGCAAAAATTGTCAAACAGCAACCGAATACGCCACGCATGCCTGAGGGTAATTCAAGACTCAAAGTGTGTCGCCAAAGGTGGAAGAGGAGCCACCGACGCATTGTTGCCCCAGCCGAACAAATTTACAAATGCACGTGCAAGGCAAAAACTCGAGAGGTGGAGACACCAGATGGTGCGAAGAGATATGTGTACTTACAGACAAACCTGCTTAGGTTAAACCGACATTTAAAGCGCAAGAAAACTAAGTTCTACATTGTTACTTAAGTGATAAAAGTTCAACATCCTGTTGTGACTTCAATAATTTGAAAGAAATATAATACATTTGCTATCATATAGCAACTAGTTCTACATGGTTGAATAAATAGGCCAACATATGTTTTTACAACATTTTCAAGAAGTTTGAACCCATGCAAGCTGCACTGTTTTAACAAGTGTGTGCTGGTCCAAGTTAAACATGAAAGTGAAATCTTCGCATGCTGCCGCCTCGCTGCTTTCGTCGAGTGGCAGTCATGGGTTTACGTTTATTGTTACCTCTGCCACATGCAGCATTCCGCCTGCAACATTGCACCCAGCTCCGTTCCAAGTTCCGAGTTCCCAGTTCGTAGCTCCCAGTTCCCTTTACCTTTCACTGGGCCGTCAGTATTTAGTGCTAGGACTGCTATTTGGGAGCCAAGTGCAGTGGCAGTGGCTATAGATGTGGATGTAAATGTGAATCTGGCTGTGGAAGCGGCAGCAGTCATCGTTGATGTCGCCTGTCGTCGCCGCTCGTCGGTTGCCAAGTTGCACGTGAAATAAGTGAAATTGCAGCCCAGTGGCAGTCGGTAGTTGGTAGTTGCTAGCTTGCCAGTTTGCCAGCTGGCAGAGTAGCAATTGCTTCTAATTGCCATGGCCCAGGGCATCCGCAGCATCATCAGCAGCAACAGCAACAGCAGCATTAGGGGCTGATGGCATTTGTTGCTCGTTTAAAATATTTAACTTTTTCATTTATTCGGGGCGGCAATTAAATGCGATAACCGCGAGCCGAGTTGAGATCCTGACAAGTGAACAACTCGATTATGACAGAATGTATGTATTTATGTGTGTGCTTATAAATGTATCCTTTTTAAACGGATTTAATTCGTGGGGATGTGTGCGTATGTGTTGTGTATGTGTGGTGGGCGGGGCCTAGAAAGTATGTGCACTTAGAGTGCAGTTCTCTTGTGCGGTGGCGTAATAAAAATAATGTAAATGTAAATTGCCATATTAACAGGGCAAAAAGCGGCCGACGAAATGATTGCGATAAACGCAAATAAAGCATTGACAAACGGACGAAAGGACCAAGGACATCGGTGGTGCGGGTGGCGCGGCGTTAAGCTCTCCGCTGAGAGCAATTACGCCGAGCGAACCACAACGAGCGGTGCGCTCTGCCAAAGTGTCCTTAAGCGCCGTGTCGCGTTTTGCCTGCCAGGCTGTTTTATTTTCATTTAATTCTGCATTTCCGTTTCCTCATTGCCACTGCCTTACGTATTGCGTATACGCACTGTGTACTGTGCTGTTGTGCGTGGCGCCTGGCCCGTGTTTTAATAACTGCCCATTGGCTGTTGGTCGATCTGGAGGCCGAATGCCGTCCATCCGTCCATGTTGTCAGTTGGCCTGTCAATTACATTTTAAATTTCTTGCCGTTAATTTTGATGCTCGCGGCACACGTCCGTTTCGGGCTGATAGGTATCACGAGCACGGTGGCACTGTACTTTTGAGCAGATTAAGGTCACTTATTGGCCTTGCTCATTTTTAAGGACCTTTTTTTTTTGGTGTGGGAGATGGCTAGCGTTTTATCAGCATTGCTCTCTGGACGGGCGAAAGTCATTAAATGTATTTTTGTAAACGTCCCGGCGGCCCATTGTGAAATGGTATTTTGTATTTTGTATTTCGTATTTTTATATTCGTCCACGCATCTGATGTCCTTGCCCATCTCTTCTGGCTAAACTTTCAGTGGCCGAATTCATTTCATTTGCAATCAGCCAACGAGGCAGGAGGAGAGCGCCATAACAAATGCTGAAATATATAAATTGGGTCTTTGCATCTCGCTGCGCGGAAAACATTTTTTATCGGCCTCGCCATGGCCAAGTGGGGCAGTTTTATTTACTTGAGCGCAGTTTCTCTTCTCTTCACTTCGTTTTGTTAATTTGATTTTTATCTGCTTTTTATTTACTTGCCATCCCCGGTCAGCTTTTGCAGCACCTGGCATCTCATTTGCACGTGGCGCATACGCCCCGTTGACGGCTGCTTGATTTTTATTTAGGGTCCTTCATTTTTTTTTTTTACCCTGCTTTTGCGAAGCTTTCAATGTGCAAGCTTGTTGGGAAATTGCGCCCTCACTGTGTATACATACGTATATTTATATATGTAATATTCCAGGCTAATCGCAAGACAAAAGCCAAAGCTTTTCACACCTTTAATCCTGCTCCGTTGCTAAAGCTGTGAAAAGGAAAAAAATCTACCAATTATGCTCTGCAGCCCTAATTGCTTCTTGGCCCAGTGCGTCCGCTTGGCTCCCAACTTGATTTTTATAATAATGATACCGGATATTTAAGTAGATGCCGGCACAAGCTGCTGGCAACTAGCAAAATCACAACAAGAACTACAATCTGTCCCGTTCCATCTCGTTCACTTTTGTGGCAGCCAAAAAAATACACTATATATATATATATGGACATATACCCGCAGAACAATGGGTATAGAAAAGGGACGCACTGTGGCAAAAGTTGGTAAGAAAATGTGTGTATATCGCGACATAAAAGTTTCAGTTACCAATAAAAAGACAATGAATTAGCTTTAACAAGATTTCAGTAACAAAGCTAAAAAGCTACTTATTCAATTACCCGGAATTTCCAATATCAAATGTTTATTTTTAATTGCTATTTTTAGAGCCTGCAAAACATTTTATATCTCTTCTTTAATAACTATTAAATTGTTTGCATTTCATTACTTTCTTGTTTGTTTGCTATAAAAATATGTATTGCGAAACAGGGCGTGTTGTTTGATTTCCTCTTTATACCTTTTTTATTGCCTAAAAACTATTTAATGTGAATTTCAATTGCAAGTTGTAATTACAAAATTGTTTCTTTTCGTGCGCTTCACTGCACATCGAAATAAAATTCTGCAACAATTTACAATTAAATTGCTTCTTGAGTGTCTGTATGCGTATTTGATATTTGTTTTATTATCGCATAAAGCCAAAATTCGCAACAATGAATTTCAATGGAGGATATCCACTTGCTGGAACAGTGAATTCTGAAGTAAACTGTTTATATATGCTCAACATAAATATGCACATTGTAATGATGACTAGCACTTTCCTCTCCGTGTGTTTATGCTGTCAAAAGTCACCCAATTCTGACAGCATTTTCCTTGCGGCTTTGATTTGGGTCTTCCTGTATTGTGCTCGTTCGACCCACTGTGCGAAGTGGGGAAAAAGTGCTCGGAGTTGGCTGGGCAAAAGTATCTTGAAGTCATTTGTGCAGACTCTAATGATTTCCGCTAGTTTCCGTTTCGTTGTCATTGTCCACGTCTCCATTGGCGTATGCACAAGGAACTCAACTGGGCTCCAACGCACCACCGCCCCACACCATTTCCCTTTTTCCTGCCAAATTAAGGTTTCTCTCCCCCCATTGTTGGACATGCAACGACCTTCTGCCTTCGGTGGTTCGTGCTGTCTGTTATTGTTATTATTGTTGCGTGTCGGTGCGTCGGTTGTTTGGCTTGATAAAGAAATTATTGTAATCTGGCTTGAATTTGAGCTCTGTTGCGACGCTGTCGCACTCTGAACTTAATCAAATTGTATGGCTAATGGAAATGAAGCGGTTATCCACACACTCGCACACACAACCAGCACACCACGTACACACAAACCCCCAAAACCCGGCGGCAATTGCTGTTAATGAAATTGTCTGGCAAAATGCGTTCCACGATGCCGCGAATCGTGTCGAGTTGCTGCCAATGGCATTTATATATAATTGCTTATAATTCAACCAATTTACAGCTCATAAAGCTGCAGACAAAATGTTAGCCAAAAAAAAATTCAATGTATGAGCACCCTTGGAATTAAAAACGCAAGGTGCAAATTACGAAGTTAGCTTTATGCAAATCTAAATATACTATAAAGGTAGTTAGGTTTGGAAAAAACGCTGTATACATATATAATATAATATTTATATATTACTAGTGAATCCTAAAGCTAATAGCTTATTGATTAAATTACCTACCTATTAGTGATAGCAATCAGAAGTGTTTTCCTGGAATGCCAGCTATTTAAGCCATATAATTCCATTTTCTATTAACCATACACTCCCGACTTTAATCATGGCAAATTGCTCTCGGGTTAAGCCCATTTTTCTGGTCCCTCCATGATCGATTAGATTTAGTGAGGTATTGCCAGTATAAGTGATTTTATTACCCCTACCATACATAGTGCTTTATTTTATGGATACACTTTGATTATAACATGTCTGAATAGTAGATATACCCCGCAAAACAAAGCCTGTCACATGCAACACGTGAATTACCGTCGCAACAATGACAACAATAACAACAGCCACGACAATAAAGGCAAGCAACAAACAAACAAACAGATGACAACAATCAAACTCGTTTTGAGTGTTTCCCATAATCAACTGCGACAACGTCGTGTGAATTTTATTTTTCGGTTACAAACGAGTTCCGTCTTTAAAGCACACTATATTTCTTTTCCACTTGCAATTGCAGTGCACTTAACTGTTGCAAGAATTGAAACCCATGTAAATAAATCTTTTAATGCAGTGGTCATGCTTTTCCAAAATAAGTTATAATTTACAGATATGCAAAAATAGTTTGAAAAATGTAACAAATTGTATGTTTATAGAAGAAATGGAAATGAAAAGAGTACCATTTTTATAATTTCCATGACATATTTTTTCTAAGTGCAATGAGCTGTTGCTGCTGTAACTATTGTAGCAGTGCTTGTTTGCACAATATTTCACGCATACGTGCCTCTTCATAGCGTCAGCCAGTGTGGGTGGTGCTGGGCGGATGGGCGGTTGAGTGAGTGGTGCTGGGCGGTTCGGTGGGTGGCGAAATGCGCTCTGCCGTAAAATTGCGCGCAATTGGGTTTTTTGTTTGTGCGAGTACGAGTATGTTGGCTTAACGACAACAAACTGAACACTTTTGGGCTGAGCGCGGGTTCTGGATTGTGTTCAACATAGCAGAAAATTATGAGTTAATGGATTTTGTTTAATATTTCTTTTTTTCTTTTTTTATTGTACGTCGTGAATCGCATTGTTTGCTGCATTATTACGATTTGCAACAAGCCGAAAAGTGTTGACAGCCACATAGTTTTTTCCTTCTGCACTGACAGAGCATGAAAGTGTTGAGTGTTGTCACCGCAAAAAGCATTCAATAACAATGACACGCTTGTTGGGCAAATGCCTCCTCCATTCGGCAACCCATCCATTCCAATGGTCGCCTGCTAAGTCGGCAATTTGTTGCAAAATCAAGTTCAATGTTGCAGCAAAAGTTTCGGGGCAAAAAAGAGGTGAAACAGGAGAGAGGTCTGAGTGACAGCCAGATTCGCTCCTTGGCTGCATAATCAATGTAATTAAATGCGGAAATTGTTTGGCGCAGTGCAAAACTGATTTGGAGCTTGACGTAAACGCTTCCATTGAAGCCCCATCAACAGGCCCAGCCCCAAGCCTGAAGCTCCAAGCTCCAAGCCAACTCGGCCCCCCATTTTGACTACAACTCCCGATCTGTACTCGGAACCGGCGACGTTGTCATTAGGCAAGGCAACTAGTTTGGTTTCGAGGCTATGTCACATGGAAATACGCTTTAAAAAGTCTTTAAAATATATAGTACAATTACATGAAAATACAAACTTTAGAAATGAAGATTTAAAGACCATATAAATTTTATACATATGCTTATTTATTTGTCAGCTAATTGTTCTTTCTTTCCGTGAAAATAATGTTCTTATCTTTGCTAACACCTTGGCCTTAGAAGTAATTTACAGGGTATGCAGGAAGGGTACTTAGTGGGATGAGTTAGACGACGTTGTCTGCCATTCGCAAATACACCGGCATGTGCAATTATTTAGCGTAATTGCTTTCAATACACCAAAATGTTCAACCACATAATTAGAAAATTACAATTTGAATGCCAGAAATTCGGCTGGAAAATTAGATAGAGAGACGGCTAGAGTGGAAAAACTGGAAAAGTAGATTAAGTTTAATTTTGATGCTATCGCTTAGAATAACCATGGGCCACAATGCAAATTTAACAATATAAACCAAAACGACGAAGCCAATGCAAATCCCATTAAGCGAGTCACTGCCCCATAATGAAATTAAATTCAAACATTGGCCGCCAATGCATTTATAACTGTATATAGCGCACTAATATTAATACGTGAATTAATTATTTCGCACAAAGATCCGGCTTATGCAGCGTTTCTGGTGTTCACTTCAATGGGAGTTTTAAAATATTTATACTATTAATTTTCTCATTTCCAATGCACTCGCAGCTTTGTCCTCGCCACGTTTTTACCTCTTTATTTACCTGATGGTTTGGCTCTTTTTTTTTTACAACTTTTCCTACTGCGGTTTGATATTGTAAAATAATTTATTTAAATTGAATTTCTTTGCGGTTGATTTGTGGGCAAGTACAGCTGAATAGAATAAATGAGTATAAATAAACCAGAAATGTGGGTCAGCCGGGGATATCCTCAAACCGATTTGCAATTTAGTTTATGGCATTAAAGACTTGAGAACTCGAGAGTTTTCTTTTGAGCTCACTGGGCACAGTGGCCACTCAAGGAGTCCTCTATTATTTAATAAGTTTCCTATTTGTCTCACTTATTTGTGTCCCAAAGCCTTTGAAATTTCTTTGGGCGGACTGCTGCTGCTTAGCCAGCGTTTATTTATTTCCCAGTCAGTGAAAAGCGAAATTGCATATTTGCTTTTATTATAATAAATGCCAATTTGGCCGACTGCAATTCAATTACGTGAGCACCGTGAAAATTTCCCTTTTCGGTTGTTGTTTTTACTGGCTTTTCCTACCGCCGTTGAGTTTGAGTTTTCCCATTGCAAAACGTGCGGCTCTCGAGAGACTGCGGCCTGGGCCTCATAATCTCTGGAAAACGTGAGTTTCGGCCTGGCCAACTAAATGGCTGGCTGGATAGCCTAGCCCTCTGAGCCGTCATTTTTTTTTCTGCTGAGTTTTGATGCACTCGAAAAAGAGTTTGGGAAATAAAAGTTTATATTACATGGTGATTTTTATCTGGTAAAAAGTGATTATCGGTTAATGTCTAATGCATTTCATTGAACGAGGTGTCCATGTCTTAGGCAATGCATTCAAGATCTCTGATTTGGTATGCTTAGCCATTATTCTTTTTTTATACTTTGTGAAAGACGATGATATATTCGTCTTGAGTGTAGCCATGAAAGAAATACATGTAATGCTGGGGATGATAGCCAAGGCAATCATGACGACGACGACGATGCAACAGTCGAGTGAATTGGATAATTGCGTATGATTTTAATGGATCGAATTGCAATCGATGTCTGCGAGGAATGGAATGGAATGGTTTACTTGGTTTTCCTCTTAAAGCGCGTTGTGTGTTAATGTGTGACTTATTATTGTGCCGTCAGATGCAACGTCATCGTATCGCATCCATCACCAAATGCTTTTGTTTCGCCTACAACCGTTGTGCATTACATTATCAGGGGCCTTTGGGGCATGCCACGTCATGGCATCAGATAAAACAATCAATACAAAGCTGCAAGCCTGGCTCAACTAATGATCCACAAGGACTTTGATTTCACATATCCAGGAAGGCCATTTAATTGGAATTCGCTCCACTGCTCACTGTTGTCTTTCAATCTAATTCAAGCCTAATGGCTTGTTGTCTTCGGTTGTCTTAGGTTAACATTTCATTTACTGCTCTCGAGCATTGATTATGCAAAGTGATTCGATTCGATTCTATTTCCATCTGCTATTTGATGTTGGCCCATTATAAATGCTCGTTTATCAATTCCGAATGCTAATCAGAATGCTTCTTCCTTGTTTTACAGTTGATGAATGTGCCAGGACTCCATCGGCGGTTCGTTTGAATTGGGTAAGTTCTTGTTATTAGTTCATTGTTTGCCAGTTGGAATTGTTACGCCTCTCAAACACACGGGCACGTGTCAGGTCTGTCAGTCAGTCAAGCAGTCATTTTGTCACTTTGTCCTACCAGCAGATCGCAGTGTGAGATTAGGATTTGCCTTCTCCACGGTATGGTCACCATTCAAATGGCCCTTTTGGATGTCCAGTGGAGCCCTGTCATCGGCATGCAAATGTCGCCGGGTCTGTGACATTTGCATTTGCAACGCCCGCAATTAAATACGTGGGCGGTAGGTGGCGGGTTGGTGGATTGACGGTCTGGCGGGAGGGTGGTATGGTGGTATGGTGGCAATTGCAATAGCAATGCGTCATACCAAAGTGTTGCGTGCTGCATTTTAAATGAATATTTTATGCCAACTTTCCGGCTCACTCCCGAACGCCTTAAATTATGCAATGCAATGCAACGCAATGCACTACTGCCATACAGCAGGCCCAATGCGTGTCGCATTTTAATGGCTCCACGCCGAGAGTCGAAGACGAGTTCTCGATGGGATTGCGAGTGGAAATAAAAGTTAAAAATGTCGGGAGTGCATTTTTATGGCCCATATGTAGTGGAATACATTTTCGAATATTTATAGCCGCCTCCCTCACTTGCGGAGCGATGCGTCTAGACGTCAGTCAGTTAAAGTCGAAATAAGAACCTATTAAGACCGACGATACCCTGTAAGCAGACGATTTTTTAGACCGTTTTTTTTTTTTACTTTCATTCGATTAAAACAAATACAAATTAAGATTAAGCTACATAGGCGTATTATGGTTCAAAACAAATAGTCTATTCTATAAAATATTATCTAAACGCTTAAATACCCTTGTTATCTGCGGATAAAGGGTATTTAAAAAATCCTTGGCCAGGAGCGAGAGAAAGATAGACAGCCAACAGGCAAATGCACTTTACCCGGAATGTGTCAAGTGCGGAGAGCATAAGATGACTCGCATTGAGCTGCCCGGACGGATATATAGACGAATAGATAGATAGATAGATATATAGACAGATAGCTGTAGAGACTTAGCTGCATGCCAGACATTCATCTCAATTTATCGTGCTTAGCCGCATATTCCGGCAGATCGAAGTGTCGCCTGCGTATATATCAAAGTCTCAGCCAGGACTCTCAGGACTTGCAGGACGCCCAGGGTATGGTTGGTGCGCACATGTGAAATGTGAGTCCGAGTGTATGCGTGTGCCAGTGTGTTGTTCTGTTTGCAAGTGCGTGAGTATACGTGAGCTGCAGTTGTCATTCCAAGCCGTATCCTTCGCATCCCTTCTCTATTCCTAACCCGTTTCTCTTTGGCAAACAAGTAATTTCACTTGACATGCAATTTTTTGTGGGCTTCCCCACTACCCGGCTTTCGTCCTTTTTCCTTCCCAGGACAAACAAAACAGATGTAACGCTGCATCGGATAGGAATCTTCTCCTTTCGCCATCTTCGTGTGCACTCTGTGCGTGTGTGTGTGTCCATGTGTGTTTGTGAGTCCCAAACCACGTTTGATTATTTTGGCTGAAAAACCACACACAAGAGCTGCAAGGAGAAAAAATTGAAAGTATTCCTGTCTTACAGCTGAAAAATGTCAATGCCAAGGAGCGAGTAAAAAGAGACACGATGCGGGAAAGCAAGCTGGGGAAAATCGTTTTTTCCCAGGGCTAAAAAACTCCCCATGGCCAGCCTGGCACAGAATCTAAAATGCATTTTTGCCAGCATTCATTATTAAATCTGCTCTCGGTATGCCACATATGGGCATTAGATGCAGCAAGACAAAAAAGGATGAGTTGATTAAAAATTGCTTTTTAAACACACACATTTGAGTACGGTTTCGAACAAGCTTTAATTTAAATAAAGAATCAAAAGAAAATCATACTTCTTAGAAATGGCTTTTCCGCAAAAAGTAAAGTATGGCAAATATTTGCGGCGGGTAAAAATATAGCTCTTTCTATTTATTATTTATTTGCCACATAAACGCGCGCACATTTTCCGAGATCTACTTTCAGTGTCATTGCTGATCCGCCCTGCTTGTCTTTTGCCGAGCGTAAATAGGAAAATATGCAGCCAACATAGTCGAAAATTGTTTGAAAGCTATATTTCCACGCATTTCCATTTGTGACTGCTGTTGGTATTTGGTAAACACGAAATATCTGTGCTTCAAGATATTGCCGGATTTTCCTTTGCATTTCCTTTTTTTTTTTTTTGCAGTCTCCACTCAGCTGGAAGAAGTGCCGGAGAAGAGCTTTCGTTTTTGGCCTGAGTTTTCCCACCCAGAGTTTTCCTAAACCCAAAAGCTGCAACCTGCTCCCTCCCCCGCCAGCATAGACCGACATCAGCACTTAAACGCTTCACACATGCTGTACGTTTCTCTTTGGATTCCAAAACGATTTTTTCTGCCTCTTTGCTTCTGTTGTTGTCGTTGCCATTGCTGTGTTTTTCTGGAATTATCCGCTTATGCTAATCTGTCTAACGATTTTGAAATTTTGATGCTCCCTCTCTCACTCTTATTCTGGCTATCTGTGGATCCTGCACTTTCCACACACACACACACACTTCACCGAATAGATTCATCCAGCTTTGAGATACACTCGCCGTAAGGATAAGCGAGAAAAAGCGGCAGAGCAAACTCTGCTAGGTTCTGTGTTCCACATCCACTTGATGACCTGAACCTCGGCTGGAAGAGGAAAAGTCTCCTAGTTGGCCTCCTTGAGTTCGCCTCATTCAATGTCACTTGCCTCGAGGACGAGTGTAAGTAGCACTCCACAAATGTTTTCATCCGATTATGAAAGGGCGCCGAGTTGACCGGGCATTGTCCTCTCTGCCCGGGAGTTTTTACTACGAGTTTGGTTTTTACTTGAGTTCCATTGAGTTGAATTGCGTTGAGTTGTGTTCCGTTGATGGCTTAAATTATTGTTGGTTTGGCACTATCCGTGAGATAACAATTGATCTGCCCGTTACCCCCCGTTCGATTCTACTAACCCCGAAAGATTGCCCCTTGCTTGAGCATGAACACGAAATTGGGCAAGAGCTTTCCATTTACAATTACGCGTCTCTCCATCAAACCAGGTTAAGTCAGGCGGCAGCGAAGTGGACTTAAGGCAACGGAATGCCAGCATCCGGAACCTCTTCGCCCCCTCGTCGGCTGAGTTGGCCAAAAAAAAGGAAGCTCGTCAGAGGAGCCGCAGCCAGAGCAGCTTTTCGCTCCAGAGGGCCAGCAGCCAGGATGACGGGATTGGTAATGGTATGGGAATGGGGCTTGGGAGCAAGATGGGCAGCCAGATGGGCCTGCCCAACTCCAAGAGCTTCGATGATTACGCTCTGGGCATAAATCAATTGCCAATGACTGCGAATCAATCGGCAGTGAGACAATACAATGGCCAGGACCATAACGTGCTGGGCTCAAGTCCCTATGCACCGGCTTCTACAAGGGCAACGGCATTGGTAATTCCCAGGACATCGCACAATGGCTGCCATCAGAGTGCATTTGAATTGGCAATGAGCCGGACTCCATCGGAGCACAAAAACTGGAAGTCGACGAGCCAGCTGGAAAATTTTATTAACAGCAACGAGAAGCTGCAGCAGGAGCAGTGGCAGCAGCACCAGCAGCAGGACACTTCTGTTGACTTTGGTAATGAAATGACCTGGGGCAAATCTGCTGAGAAATCGCTGCCATTGAATCACCTGGTGCAAGAAGAAGGATTTTCCCGAGACGACCAGTGGGATTTGGACTTTCAGACGGAGCAGCGCGAAAGTTTGCAGAGCCAAAGGTAAATTGACAAAGGGCCCAAAGCACAGGGAATGTGATAGAGAACAGAGAGGTGAAGAAATAGCCAGAAAGGCAACTAACCCAAACTGCGTTTAGCTTTTCTATTTTCCATTTTCCAAACCCTTGCACCCGCCGCAATTTGCTGAAGTTTAGCGGATGCTTCAATGGTCATACGGAGAAGAAGGGAGCCATGTAAATGAGCCAAACGTGTAAGCCAAACTAACCTTGACACTCCTCCACTCGACTCGATCGAATTGGCAAAACGATGGCTGTAACAGTTTGGCCACCATTTGCATATCGAATGGCATCGCGATTGATTGGCCGTTCGATTGGGTCGATAAGGTGGCGGCTCCGTAATGGCAACAGTAGTTGTAAGCAGCTCAAGTGCAAACCGCTCAAATAGTGTGGCAACAAATCGATCAATAAGTCGGGTCTTTTGTGGCATATTTGCATATCGAATGGCATCGCGATTGATTGGCCGTTCGATTGGGTCGATAAGGTGGCGGCTCCGTAATGGCAACAGTAGTTGTAAGCAGCTCAAGTGCAAACCGCTCAAATAGTGTGGCAACAAATCGATCAATAAGTCGGGTCTTTTGTGGCATCGGCACCGCCATCGCTATCGCCAACGGAATCGGATTCGGATTCGGATTCGTATCCCGGACAGTGGAATTCTCGACTGCCATCGATGCGTGGCCAAGTCACGCGGGGCAACAGGGTGGATATAGATATAGATGTGGATGTGGATGTGGATGCACTGAGCGTGTCACTTCAAGCTGTTGCACAATCGCTGATTTGATTCGAATCGAGCTGAGTTTCAAGCGGGTTACGCATTGCATTTGTTAACAACAAAATTACAAGGGTATCCCCTCCACTGCAGTGCAATCATGCAGAGCAAATGGGGGGGGGGGGGGGAAACTGGATAAAGTGGGGGTCTCGCAGCTGCGATTCAAGTGCGGCACGACTACTATATAATATCAAGTACAGAGCAAGAGTCCACGGAATGCAGTTCGTTGACCGGCGAAGGCTAATTGAGCTGGAGAAAGGTAGCGGAAAGGCATTTGTCAAGTTTGATTGAAAGGGAGTTTGATTTATTGCATTGCGATACGATAACCCAGTTTAACTCAGAGTGCTCCAATTCGGTTTAAGATTGATTTTTGGGGTCGATTGTCGGAGTGTTTTGTACTCTTTGTATTGTTCACAATATGTTACTTCATATTGGAAAAGCTTATAATTGAAATTGATTGGATAGATCGATTAGGAAGGCCATAGCAACTTTTCACGATATTTTCTTATGAGCCCCTCCTTTGGTAGTGAAATGATTAATTTTGCGGAATATTAACATATCCCTCTCTCAACACAACGCGATATTGTGCTCTAAATTGTTTTGCACTTTATTGCCCCCAGCTCATTTAAGTACATCTCGCCTCATTTCGCTTTCTTAACTATTTTCTTTTTTGCATTTTTTTTTTACTTGCGCGGCTATATGTCTGATTAATAAAAACAAAGCGCAAATTGGAAAGGAAATTGCTGTCACTCACTGGCGATGTTGTTGCTGCTGTCAGCAATTGCATTAAAACGATTGGTGTTGCTTTTGCTGTTGCTATTTTTACTCGACTCTTAGTTGACTCCAGAGCCTCGACCCTCGACGATGCGGCATTTAAATACACCGCATGAGTTTAATTTAATGCAACGCAGCAGTTTTATCAAGCGACAACAAAATGCGACGACAGCAATTGCTGTTAACTGTGTTCGCTCCACTCGCACTCGAACTCGAACTCACACTCGCACTTGGCATGTCACTGCCACAGCGCTTATCGCCCTCACCGGCTGGCTGATAGGGAAAACTCGTGTGGATGACGCTTCTCCAGTCCTCCAGTCCTCTAGCCCTCCAGCCCATCAGTCCACCGTCAGCACCCACCCACTTTTCCTGGGATTACGTATGTGCTTTGCATTTGACTGCCCATTGATGTTGCCAACGCGCTGGTGACGGCGAGAGATGTGCCATTGTGTTGCCAGGCCAAGTCTCTTCAGCTGAGTTCCTTGTACACGTACTTCATGTACCTAAACCCACCAATCCATGACCCCTAAAAACCCTTCCGCTCTTGTCTGGCCTTAACCCCTTGGCCACGCCCACTCTGCAACTGTCAAATCATCTCGTCATGGATATGAGCAATTGCCAGGATCTCATACTGCTGTACAGAGCTCTTTGGGGGCGAGCCTGCATAGAAAATTGGCATGATATGTGATTTGATTGACATGGCACTGCGATCCTGCTGCTGCTTCTTCGCAGCCATTTTCGGCCGTTCTTTGTTTGCCAATTTAGTGCCGCCTCTGTCATTTTATTTCTATCAGACCTGCTTGTAATCAGCATTTTTGCCAACGATTTTGACGTTTAATTTGTGAGCCGAGTTACGTCAGCAACAAATCGGTAGGCCTGTCAATCAAAGGGTTTCGCATTCAATTTGCAGGCCATACAGTAATGCACTCAAGAAAATATTGAAACTGAAATTAAACCAAATGTAGCCAATATTTTGCTTTCAGCAACAAGCATACACTTTACGAAAATTAAAG
Organism: Drosophila melanogaster; assembly: GCF_000001215.4. Taxonomy (NCBI): domain Eukaryota; kingdom Metazoa; phylum Arthropoda; class Insecta; order Diptera; family Drosophilidae; genus Drosophila; species Drosophila melanogaster. The sequence continues at coordinate 23,628,915 of NT_033777.3, read as the reverse complement.
TATTTTAAACACAAATGTGTACAGACCAATTGTAAACTTTTATGATGTTTTAAAATTAGCTTTTATAGGCGAAGGAAAATTCTGTTTGATACCTTGACAATTTCTTGGTTTACTTTCCACTTAAGCCCTATTTTTTTTCGAGTGGATGTGGAGGACTGGAATATTTTGGTCACATTTAATGCAGTTACGGCATTTGTTGCCCCGGGCAATTCAACATTTTGCCCACAATTTTCGGTTGTCGAACGACCAGGGCCGTGTTGACTTTGCATGTGGGCAGAAAACAAGGCAGCAACAAGCTTCGTTAGCTTACCACCACCCGACGGCCAAACAGACAACGGCCACTTTGCAGGTTCTATTCCAGATCCAGATCCTGGCACCGACCAACTCTTCCTGTTGTAGTTACAATTCAAATTCCGACTGAAACCCGCCACGAGCTGGCTGCCTGCAAAATATGCTTCATGCTACACGGGCCAGCAAAAACATGAACAATAAAAATGGAGACAATAAAATGGAACTACAAAAACTACAGCAACTTGATGGCACCGACAAAAAGCACTGGCAATAGCAACAACACGCTAGAGCAGCGATAACGGTGGCCGGCGAAAAAAAAAAAATGGCTGCTGTCGCATTTCCGGTGGCAGTCAACATGGCGGATGCCGTGACGCCGCTTTATGAATAACCAGACACAAAATACGAACTGCAAAATGGCCATAGGGTCATATTTTTGAAGCTTGATATGGTTAGGGATAGACCAACTGATATGTGGAGTGGGTGTTATGAATTAGCCAATTGAAAATAAATACAGAGCTTATCACCAAAATAAACAATATCAATACGATGGGGACCTTGAAAAATGCAAATTTAGTCATTGAAATTAAAGAAATAAATGGTTTTAATGAAAAATCAATTCGTGATATCATTTCAAATTGGCAAAGCGAAAATAATATATTATTCGTTGATAATTGATCTTTTATTTAGCGTCATTTTTGCAGATGTTGGTAAATTTTTTATTGTGGCTATCACAATCTAGTGCACACTGTTGATTTTTAGAAAATGGTCGAAACTTTAAGAAGGTTATTCCACTACATTTTACATTTACACCAAATAAATTTGTTTTATTAGCAAAATAAATATTTTATAACCTTTGTTATTTTGTTACTCTCCTGTGACTGTAATGTTTTTATTGGATGCATATATAAAGCATTTATTTATATGCTTATTTTTCATAAAAAGTTGTTCCCAAAATAAAACGTATCTCCTTTGCTTTAGTGCTATTGGCGGATAGGATTTGCTGGCATTTCACTTGTGACTTCTTTGTATTCCCTTTTCGACCCTTCAAGTCATGAAAACTTAATAGAAATTTGATTGCCTATCACCAGAACTACACATCGCACCAGCCGGCACCCTTGAATTCGCATTGGTTTTTAATGAAATTTCCCGCTTTTTTTTTTGCAGCTATCGACCGGCGGTCGCAGCGGCAGCTCAATCGACGCCGTTGGCACAGCGCCTTCAGCGCTTTCGATATCGCCAGCAATTGCAGTTGCAGCAAGAGCCGCATCAGCAACAGCAACAGCAACAGCAACAGCAGCAGCAACAACAATCGACTGCTGATATCGACGTTTACGATAGCCCCTTTAACGGCCAGTTATCAGCTGAACGAATAGGCGTAGCCAATTGGCGGAGGGGGAACGTCGAAGGGCCCATTGGCGGGAGAGCTCCAGTTGAGGCTGAGTACTCAGCGGAGCAGGAGGAGCTGCCGCCGGATCGAGTGCTATATCCAGACTCGGAACCGGAGGAAGAGGAGGCAGCGCCACGACGCCGTGTTGTGATCAGGCGCCGCATAGTGCGCACCAGTCGCACCGCTTCACAAGATCCACAGACTCAAACTGCAGAGGTTGTTCCAAAATCCTCCAACGATAGCTCAACTCCTGCCGAGATCAACGGCCGCAATCTTGGCTGGCTGACCAGACTGCGCAGCTTTGGATCGATCAATAGAAAACACCAGGAGACCGCCGCACCACCAAAAGGCGGCCAGCAAAAAGCCATTTCTGCTGCAAGCAACAACAGTTGCAACACCAATCCCATCATGGCCGTCCTGCGTACTATGAAATTAAAGGAGCGACTGGTCATCAGTCTGGGTGCCACCCTCGTCCTGCTCACCCTTCTGCTTATCGTCGATGTGCAGATGGACTTCGGTGTGGCCAATCGCCACCTCCTTCAGCAACAGCACCAAAAGATCCGACTGGGCAACGACTACGATGGTGGCACGGGTGGCGGTGGAATGCTGCACGAGTTCAAGCGCAAATTCCTGCAGAAGAGGTAAGTCCGCATTCCCGGTGTCCGTCTTGTACACGAAATCTGACTCATCTATTGCTCCAGTCCCGTCATTAATCAGCGGATACCTTTCGAGTTCGCTTGGAATGTGGGCTTGGATGGATGGCAAGCTAGGATGTTGTAATGATTTCCTGCGAGTATTGTAATGAAAACTGACCCTCATTGAATTAATGAGGCATTAGTGCATGCATAAGGTAGCTGGAATTCTGTTATCAGTTATCAGAGCTTGAAACATGGGGGGAGCATGCAAGATGGGATTTCTTGTTTGTACAGTACTCAAAGTTTGCTATTAGGTAAGTGGAAAGTAAGTCGTCTGGCAGAAAATTGTTATCATTGCAATATTTTAGAATGCGGCAAGACCATAAACCATATACCCCTAGTTCGATTCGTTTCCTTCTTTTTCATTTCAAACTCCCAGGTAGCAAAAAGCAGCGTGTTGAAACTTAGTATTCCCCAGACTGGCCAAAGCAAACGGGCCACCGCTGGCCATTCCGGGGGATTAAAAATTATGCACAAATCGCAAACGGGGTCGGGCCATTGACTCTGACTCAAACACCCCACTGTTCCCTCGGGGCGACTGAACACGGCAGGGTACATAATTCAATTTAGCTGAAATGCAACAAAAGTTGCAATAAAACTTGGTTGGCCCCGGCATTAAAACGTAATTTGCTACAAAACATAAACCCGAGGCAGGGCCAACTTCTTGGGAACTACAAGGAATACAAGAAAGCGGAACAAGCACAGGAGCGCCATGTTAATGCCTTTGCCATGGAGAATATATACAGACGGACGGGGCCGAGTCGCTTTACCTTTGAACACTTCATTTTTTCATGCTGGCCACTTTTTGCGTTGCGTGCGGTGGGCGAAAGTGGGTGGACTAGAAGGGTCCGCCGCCATTTTGCTGTGGCTGGCGGAAGTCGAGTAATAAAACATCAAAATGACGCAGCAAGGCGCAAGGGAAACTGTTAAGACCATCCTTCCCAGCTCCCAGGACTTCCACTTCCTCTCAGGTGCAGTAAACGACTCCGGTTCGCATCGCGCATCCCGTGCTGCTTCGGTTTTGTTTCGTTCTGTTCCGTTCAAGCTTTCGCTACCGCTCCCTCTCCGGCAACATAAAACGCCAATGTTTAGCCAGTAAATATTTAATTAATTCATAAGCCGCCTGCCACCAGCCCGTAAAATGGATGCCTTCGGAAACCGTTCCTTCGTATTCGCTGCGTCTGAGGGATACCTCTTCCCCGAAAGATCGGCAGCATCAGGGCGGCCAGAAACGCCGGGCTTGAAGCTCCTTGCTATCTACTTATGCGCCAGGGTAAATGCAAAATTATGATGCCTCCATGCACTGAGTCGTGCAACGCGGCTGTGAAGCGTAATAAATTCTATTTAAGCATCAAATGTTTTGCCCGTCTCCGTCTTCAGACGCTCCGAAAAGCCCGTGGAGGAAGCCGCTCCGCTTCCTGATTTCCTGTCTCGTCCCTCCCCCCTCCCCACTTCCCTTCGCCCATCAGCCTTATAATTTTTTAATTATTTCATTAAAAACTGAAAACTGAGGCAGCAACTTGGCAATGCTGCAAATGGTGTTTGCCGTCCACGAAGCAGAGGGAAAATTCATTTTCAGTGATGATTCTCATTTTTTGGGCTGTTATCAATCTTTATTCTATTTTTCTTGTTTTCTTTTTATCTTCGGGCTTTTCTTAACCCTTTTAATTAAAGTTGCTGTAGCTGACAGAGATTTTAATTCGTTTCTTCTAATACTTTTTAATTGGATTAAATCAAATAAAAATGTGTTAGGATTTAACTTAACTTAACTATTAACTTAAACGATTTCGTAATCTTTATTGGATTCTAATATGATTAGATTTTAGATATATATAAGGAACTCTGAGCAATTTGAACGTAACAAGTTATAGTTATATCCATGAACTAGACAAGATGGCATTTTCCATGGAAGGCAGGCGGAAATGCCGCACTGAAATCCAATTAGGTCTCCCTTAAATCCATCCATTAACCCCTGACAGTGTCACAGCTTTCGACTTGCATAAACTTTCACCTATCACCTATGATCCTGTGGCTGCGCGTTGTCGCTGCATTTGTTGCAGGGCCGTCTATTGCCATTACAGTTGCAGTTGACTGGTTAATTAACCGCAGCACATGGCCAGCTTATGTGGCCAGCGTTACGCACACCACGTGCCACTTTAATGAGCAAAGTTTCGCTATTGCCAAAGTGTAATTAAGTGCACGCCACATCGATCAGTTCAGTCGAAAACAAAGAGGGTTACCACCACTACCCTTTTAGAGGCATATCCCCCATAGCGCAAGCCATTTTGAGCGAAAGCCATAAATATGAGGACCCTCTTCCTGCAAGTGGTTGCACAAGGGGCGACTTAAATACTTATTAGCACATAAAGTGGCATTATGCGGCTGCCAATAAAATGCGCGAAACGCGCGAAATCCGCACAGGCTCATTGCGCTGGAAAATTCTTAATAAGCCCCCGAGCCGTGGAAAAGGCTCTTTGTCGCCCAGATATTGTCTCATCCGAGATGGGGAAAATGGCAAATGTTGACAGCTTCTCGGCTGTTGGCCTATCTGCTGTCTCGGCCCAGACATTCTCTGGCAACTGTTAATTGAAAAAGTTTTGCATTCTCACCCGGCAAACATGTGTGTGTGTGTGTGTGTGCGTGTAGGTTTGTATGCAACACACCTGTCTGCTTGACGGATAAGGCAAGGCGCCGACAGACAGACCGACAGACAAAAGACTTTCGCCCCAAAAACTTGGGATACTTGCACAATTAAAAAAATATATATAAGTATTTTCAGAAAACGACAATTTACGTAAAACTCAAATTTCAAAATTCTGGCCTAATGATGTGCACTCCCCACAGCCTGTGCACACGAGTGCTGTCATTTGGCTTAATGGTCACACAACTGGTGCATAATTCTCGGTTTCCCGGTACATACATATGCTAACGAGGTGGAGATGGAAAATGGGCCGGAAACGGGGCACCCGGCCAGGCCAGGTTAGATCTCAAGCATTTCGCCGAGAGCTATTAAGAGTCAAGGCTAGGAAAATGGATGCAACAAATTCAAAAACTTTAATTCATTTTTCAAGCACTCTTTTTGTCTGAAGCAGGCGCTGTCTAAACGGCTGCTGATTACCAGCACAAGCACAGTGGAATAGGCTGGCAAAATGGTGTGCAAACTTTGAGAGAAATGTGAATACTAAATGAATACGAATTTCTGTCATCTAAACCGCATTTGAATGGACTAAAATGCAATTTATATGTCAGAGAAAGCAAACTTATAAATTGTAAAGAAATTTGTCTCCCCGTCTTTGTTCAGATTGTCTAAAGAAACTTCTGCAAATAATGTTCGCCAAAGTTTGCTGTATTTACCTGATATTAGAGGCATGTCCCCTAGGTGTCGCCACTGTTCCAACTTGTATGGGTTGCGGTTTCGCCCCCTTGAAGTGCCTGCAATTTCAGTTTATTGCAGTCGAGTGAAGAGTCCCATGTGTGTCTAAGCTTGTGGGTGTGGATGGGGATCTGGATGTGGATGTGGATGTGGATGTGGATGTGGGTGTGTTCGTCTTAGGTAAACGCAACTAAAATCCTGGCTGACAAAGTTTCCAGCTTACCGGCAGCAAGTGCGTGTCTTTGGGAGCCTGGCCAGGGGGCACTTAGCTGTCTAGGCTGCTTCAGTTCAGTGTAGCTCGATGGCTGCCACTAAAAGGCAGTGGGGCACTTGGCAGTTGCAATTAGCAACGAGAGCCACCCGGACCATTGTCAAGAGCACCCGGCTTTTGGGTCTCCGCAAATTATGGCAATTTTTTGCCCTGTTATTTTTGTTTTTGTTTTTCTTGTACATTTAACTCACTTTTATGCAGCTCCTTTTTAACAGAGGTACTCTCGCTTTCATTTTGCTTTTATTCCAGCAACGCCTCGGGCTCCAAGGAGGCATCCACGCAGGCGGGGGCGAGCCAGAGTGGCGGGGCGACCAGTGGTCAGGATGCGGCTGCCGGAGCTTCGGGCGGAGCAGCCGGACCCGGCACATCAAGGAGCACATCCACGAGGAAGCCCACACCACACGATCGCTATGCGGATCTGCAAAAGCACCTGCTTAGCGATGAGTACTCGCATGTGATTGTGGACAATGCGCCGGATGTGAGCAGGGACAATCCCACGCTGGCCGAGATGCTGCACCGCAAGGCCAGGTGAGTGGCACATAAAAACCAGTAGCGAAAAAATTCAATTTCCCTTGAGCGGAAGGACATAATGCTTACATTTTTTTTTTTTTTACTTCGGGCCCCCAAGCCACTTTATCCGGCTACGTGGTAATTGATAGTGAAGGTGGGGGAGTTTTACGGCTCTAGGATGGAAAATGGATAGTAAAAGGAGCGTAGGGTTGCGGCAAGCAGTTACGGCACTTTTCGGGCTTCAACGGAATTGAAATGATTTTTATTGAAATTTACGCTCCATTTACGTGACACATTTACGTTTTAGACATTTAGCCTGTACACTTGAGAAAAACTTAACTATGCCTAAGAAAATGAGATAACCTTGTTTTCGAAGTATAGAATGGTACCAATTTTATGGATACAATCTTCGCAACGAACTAGATAGAATGTTATTACAAGACTATAGTGCATTGCATTTAGGATTTGTTTTCCAACTCTATATATATGTTTCGCTGAGTGTATGCCCCCCAGAAAGTTCTCTGTGCCCACATCTTTACGGGCATGTCTCTATCTGTCGCTGGTAAGTGTTGCCTGATTGTTGTTGCCGATGGCAACTGTTCCACTGCTCCTTCCCGATTCCGACCACCGATAACGTTGATGAGAGTTTGCCTTGTCTCAACATGGCGTATGCGTAATTTCATGCGAGCACAATCAAATAAAAGTGCAATAAAGAAATCAATGTGGATTTGCACCACCACCCACCCATCCATCGGTTATCTGCGTCACCGTTGGTGGCATCTCTTCCGTTTCCCAACTCGGTTTTCCACCCGCACACTTGAGACAGCAATGAAATTTATTTCGACAAGTTTTCATTTGATTTTCTCTTTCGGTAATCAGCTTAGTTTTCTCCATCTTCCGACCGGTCCTTTTCAGCGATTTTCCTTTGCTTTTACAATGCGTTTGGCGAATCGTTTTGCTAGTTTTTATCAAAATTGAATATGTAGCGTATGAGTAATTTCATTTGCTCCAATAGTTGCCCAACATTTTGTCCCAGCTGAAGTTGCACAAAAATTCCGGGAGTTGCGGCGAAAGTGAAGCAAATCGAAAATGGGTAAAATGCAAAGTGGCAAAAACTTGTCAAGTTGTTGTTGCTCTTTTTGTTGTTTTAGCAGCGGTGTGTGTGTGGGTGGTGGGTGGGTGTTGTCTGGCTTGGCTAAGTGTGGGCGTCGGCATTAGCATAAAATGCTTGATTTTCTAATTTATAGCACATCACCGAAAAGCAAGCCGGAAAGTTCGCTACTTCTTTTTTTTTTTGGTGTGTCGCACGTAGCAAAATGCAAATTTCATTAACAAGCGAAATTGCTGCCAGTAAATGTGCAGGGTAAAAAAAGTTGGCAGAAGGTTTAGTTTTACCTGGCTTAGTCGGGCCAAGAAGTTCGGATGCTCTTGCAAGCAAAGTGCAAATTTTATGAAAGTGATTCTATTAAATTACTTGCTTACTACACAATGGTACTTAGTTTTAAGATGCTCTGTAAGTTTGGGCTTTACAAAATTACGATAAATTTGTTGCGCTGTCGACTAGCTAAAGTTAATCCCATCAAACCAATTTGGGATTGTTCAGTCTTAAAACCAGTTAAGTATCATATGTATTTGAGCGCAATCTCCTGCTTACTAGTCCCAATTGCAGTGAAAAGCTAATCCTTACAAGTCAGCCTCCTACAACTAATCAACCTAAAAAGATAGAAGGATCTGAGTTAGCGGAAACAGAATCAAGGCGTGGCCCAGATTCTGTGGCTCCATCTCCTCACGATTCCCCCATTGCTGCTGTCGCCTGTCGCTCGTCTCCTGGCGATATCTCATTAAAATTCTGTCGCCGAGCAGCTCCCCACATGCTCGACGTTCTACCATATCTCATTCCGTTTAGCTGGCGGCTTAGTCAGCAGTTTTTTGGCCCAGAGCTCCGGTAACAATGCAGCCAAGAAAAGACTGCAGGTGGGGTAAAACAAAAAAGAATGCAATGTGACAAAATGCAAATGTGCCTAAAATTACTAGATGAGTTATTACCAGCGGCAGCTGAAGAGTCAGGTACAAGCCTGTCCGGCATTAGCCGGTTATATAATTACGACAAAGTTGCCGCTGAATCAGCCCAAGTCCCCGGGTCGCGTTTAATTAGTATGACAAATTTTTAATTAGCTTGCAATTGCGAGCGCCGAGCGGTGGCAGAAATCTTATTTCGAGGGAATTACACCCGGCTAAAAAGAAGAAACAGAAGAAGTTTTACCAGCTGTCGGTCAGGATGCGAATCCTGAGAATCCTGCCAACGCCGGCTAATAAAAGACTATGCTCAATGTCGACGAGTGTGTAAAACTCCGAGAGCTTGCTGACATTTCGGATGGCGAAGTGGAAATGGAAGTGGAAGTGGAAGTTTTCCAACCTCGCCTTACTCCACACCCATTCGCTACTCGCGGATCCCAGCTGCAGTTTGGTCTGCTGTCATTGGTTTTAATGTTCGCGCTCTTGCCGCCGCTGAAGTTTTATCCCCGGCTACAATATAAGTTTAATTTCACTTTCCTTTTGGCCCAGCTCCCTCTCACTGCAAACTCGGCTCAAAAGTGTCCGTGCTGCAGTCCCGGGTCCGTCCATTTCGATGGCTCCTCGTTGGTCTTGGCGGCCGCAAAATTTCACACGCACAAACTTTTCCTTCTCTCCATCTAAGCAGCACTTTTGCGGCTATGTGGCTGCGGCCAGGACGCAGCTGCTCCATGCTGGGTAGTCGGGAATGTTGGGGAAATCGGGTAGAAAACTGGAGGACTGTGCGCGTTTGCGAAACTTTACTGACATTTTCTTATGGCAAAATAATTGCGGACTTGCGGGGCGGCTGGGGTTTGGTGGGACTTAAGCAAAGGCCAGGACATGCCGGCTGACAGCTGTTATTATAGTACCCACTTCGGCCGGCGGTATAACACCGAGGATAACAGCACCAACAATGGCAGTAGAAAACCAGTCATTCGGCCAGTCATAATCCCGGGTAAAAAGTTTACCTTAGACGCGAGACTCCCATGGGCGGAGCTCCAATCCGGTGAAAAATGAAATTTAATATTTGGTTAATGAGTAATTGTTATCGAAGCAGCGAGTAGATACTAGCACATCCAACAGGTATTCCAGTTGTGAAAAAAAAGTAACCATTCCTTTTGTATGCTACATTTTTTTAAGCTTCATAACTATCAGTTACCTGTAACATAGTTTTCGTTAAACAAAATCCAGGCTTATGGCAACTTTCCACCGCTTTTCACGTTTCTCTTTAGCGTAAATTCGCGAAATAATATTAAGCTGTAAGCAAAGTTTATTCGTGGCCATTGCCATGGCAGCGATGTTTTGCAGGACTTGGCCAGCGGGATTCAGGACTCCGGCACTTGGGAATTTAGGAGACCGCCTGCCCTGTCAAATCGTCAAACCGAGCGCAATTAAGCTGATTAGTGAGCGTCATTCAAAGTGAAGCCCGTCCACGTTCGTCGTCCCATCACTGACATAAATAAATTTAATTTCCGCTAAACATAAACTCAAAGTAAACTTTTGACGCGAGTAACCGCCAGGAACGTGCAACTGTCGAGGGTTGCGGGGTACTACCAATTATATGAAAATCTCTTTTTCAATTATTTTTCCTTCTTTTTTTTCGTGCATTTCGCAGCGTTTCTGTTTTTGCGCTGCGGTACGTTGTTGTCATCGTCGTTGAGCTGTCAACGCTTTACATAACAAAGTTTTTCGCGGGCTTAGACCACTGGAATGGTTGGGGGGGTGGGGGTTTGGCGGTTGAAGGACAGTGGGCGGGTGGGGACGGCCATGGGGCCGTTTTTAGGGGGGCTGGTGGCCGACTGTCACTGCGGTTGTCAGCGTTTGTAAGACCATGTTTGCCGGGATATGTGCTTGTGGGCCACGTGTCACGTGCGCTTTTGGCGTGCTTTTAGCTCCTCCCAGTAGCAGCCCCCCATTTGGACCCACCTTCTTCAGCACTTTCTCTTGTAATGCGATTTCGGGTTTTGTTGACTGCCGGCCGCTGCAACTGATTTACGTGACTCAATTACCCAAGGGATTTGAATTCGATTCGGCTGGTGCTCTTTCTTTGTTTCAGTGTTGTTTCGGCCCCGAATATGCAACAGCTGGCCATTCGGACCAAGCCGCAGACTCGCAGAAACATATGGCCACTCTGCGGACAGTGGCCAGTGCTTAGTCAGTGTCCGGATCGGGCGGCTTCATCAATTACGTAGCTTCTGCTCCGGATTCCATTGGCCAACTCTAGTCCATGGGCTAGAGCTGCTCCACCGCAGTTGACAAATGAAGCATGGGCTGAAATTTGAATGTGCCAAGCTAACACGTTGCTTAGCATACTTTGGGGCACACTGCCAAAAGAAGCTCACGAATGAGATATTAAGTCCCTATTAAAGAGAAATATATAAGAAACGCAAAAAACTCCAAATAACATATACCCCAGGAATTCTTATATAATTTGATCATATATTCTTTCACTTGTGCATTTCTTTCAATGTGTCTTAATTTATATGGAACATATATATATGCTATATTATTATATATTATTATTATATATTATGTATTGATATTAGTCTATTCTTGGACCTGCAAAAAACCGCATTTTAAGTTTTTAGAAGCAATTATATTTAAATGTTCAACCCCTTGGCTCAGCTTTAATTCTGCAGACTCGAACCTAATGGGACCTTCGTCACTTCTTTTGGCCCCTTCCTGACCTGCGAATCCTGGTCATTGTCACCGGATTTCGAGCACTTTTACGCCGCCAGGTGTAAGGGGTTGTTCTGCTCTCGGAAGTTGTCACCATTTCCATAGAACGCTGATATATTGAAAGTCATTCGGGGCACGAGAAGGTTGTCTGCCAGACATTTGTTTCCTTCCTGCGCACAAAGACCATCTTAGGCGGCGAAAAAAGGGTTAGACGTTGAAGTATAACAGACGTCGGTGGGCAAATTATGAATGGGCTGGGAGTGGGTGGTGGAGCAAGTAGATGTAGGAGGACAATGAGTTATGTAGACACCATTGAGAGCAGCATTTGGGGGAGCGCGAAACGGATATGACTTCATTATCATGATAAGCTTGCTGCACAATGGAGCTGACAACGCCGCCCGTTTCCCACTTTTTCACTGACCAACGAAGCGAGTACAGGGTTTTGCATTTCAATTTGTCGTAACTGACTGTGACTACTGGTATAAATTGTTGTGCATTGTGAATTGCAAACGGGATAGCTAATGCCGATGAAGAGCACTTTACAGCTTAAATTCTGGAACGGGGCTGCAGTGCTTAACCAGCACAAATTGGACTAAATCTGAAAGCGTAACTGCCAGGGCTTAAGACAAAAGCATTGGCCATGTGAGCGGCACATGTCAAACGTGGAGTGCAAAGCATAATCGGAGAGGAAAAGATATTTTCCGACAATTGCCAGTCTGTCTGGCAGCAACAGGAAAAATCGACCACCAAAGATTACGGCTGGGTGATGTGGGGGTGTCTTGGCATTTGCAAACCAAATTGTCATGACAGCAGCGGCAAATAAAGGAAAAAGGAGCACAAGGAGCAGGGCATTGCTTTGACAAATCAATGTGAGAAATCTTGATATGCAGCCCCAAAGCATAGCATACTTATGAGGGAGCCCCGAGAACTGGCTACACTGCGCAAAAAGTCCACTACTCCCTTAACGAGTAATACGAGATAAGATCTATCCATTGTTACTTTAATAAAATATGTATCTTGATATCACACTTCTACGCATATACTTTGGCATAATCATAAATAAGGCAGAAAAGGAGTTTAATGGTTTTGTGCCAACAGAAGAAAGGTATTTTAACTTCAATTGTTAAAGGAAGTTTTTTTTATTATTATGTATTACATTTACTTCGAGTGTACGGCTCCAGCTTGATTGTCCTTATGACTTCCTTTTGCCTGCAAACGACAGCTGGCTCTCTTGGCTGCGATGCTCGATTTTTACTTACATTTCTGCCATTTTGTTTCCCTTTTGCCCGCACTATCTCTGAACCCGAACAACTTTCTCATCTCTCTTTGCAGTGCAAATGCCAGCAATTTGGAGCGCTTCCAATTGCGCATCACGAAGAAGGAGCTGTACGGCGAGCAGGACACTCTGGTGGATGCGGTGTTACGTGACATGATCAAGCTGCCAATACAGCATGTTGGTAAGACAGTCTGCTTCCGTTCTATTCAGCCGTTCGGCAATTGTGGGATTGTAAAGTCATAAATACTGGCCAAGTCTGTTGGCCACCTCACCCAACGAACTTTCGAACCTTAGTGGGGTTTACACGAGGCCAAAAAATGTAAGCGGGCCAAAAGAGACTCAGCTGCACATTTAACTCAATTATGTAGAGCTTGGCGGCGGCTGGCATTATTGAGGTGCCACTGCGAAACTATTTTCATAGCGAAGTTTTTCCAGCGCATTCATTAAACTCATAATTTATTAATAATAAACTTTTAACAGTGGCTGCACGGAGCTGCGAAAAGAAAACTCATTTGCAGTTAAGGGGAAACCAAGGGATAGACAAGAGTTGGGCGGGCCGAGCGCAACAATGACACTGTGGCAGCATAATTGCTGCAACTTTAGCTTTGTTCTGCCTGGCATTTATCACGTATACGCCGCGTATACACAGGCGCATACTAACACAGACAAACAAATGCAGCCCTTTGGCGTTAGAACAACTTTAGAGAGATAATTCATAAGTAATATAGGACCAATTTTCATTTGTTTATTTTTAGAATAAATTCCAATGAAATGTGGCGTGTGTGCGGCAGGAGTTTCGGTTTTATTTTCCCTTACGGTCAGTCAGCAGCTTGACTGTAAAGCCCAAACTACAATGAGCCAAGTTTTTGGTTCACTACACACACTGAATTGCAAAAGCAAGCCAAGGCGGTTTTTATGTCGGGCTTCTTTGTGCGGTTGCGTTTACGCAATATTTGTGTGCTCTTTGAATGCATTTTAATTGCTATTTAGTCGAGTGTAATTTGTTTATGCAGTCCGCTCGGTACGGTACGGTTTGCAATTTTAAAAGCAGTCTGACTGCAGTCTCCGTGATCGGTGATGTGAGAATTGCATGAATTTTTGGTTTTTGCTTCAATTAATTCCGAGTGCTCGATTAATTTACATTCATTCCTCTGTCTTTTCTCCGTTCGCAGTGCAAAAGGAGGGCGGCACCCAGCTGAAATTGATCATCGAGTACCCAAACGATATCAAGGCCTTAATGAAGCCGATGCGGTGAGTTTGGCCAACGGATGGACAAAGATTTCCCGGTCTGTCGCCGCTTAATGCATTTGTCCCTTGGATTTCCGCGTGCGTAATGAATGCAACTTTCGCCCACTTGTCGACAACACTTTTCGCACAGTCGAGTAAATAAAATTGCGCTTTTTATTCGCTGACTTTCCTGCGGCCTGTCGATGGAAATTCCACGTCCATTGCCGTCGTTTTGCGGTGGCACTTCAAGCTGCTCGCAAATTTAAAACATTCATGCACTTTTTAATGAGATTTAAACGCATTGGCTTGGTCAGCGTGCTGGTTTTCCATTCCTCCATCTCTGCCATCGCAGCTGCCAAAGTGCAAAGTGTCCTTATAATGCCATTCATTTGCAATTTAAATGAAAGCCCTTCTCCTTCTCTGCTCTTCTTTTTTTTTTTTTTAAATAAATATATAGGAACATTTCGTTTTTTTTTTTTTTTTGTTTTTAAATAGCACTCCCTTTCGTGTAAGTAATTAAGCTGGCACATAGCACGTAGCAATGCAGGTTCAACGTGGGAAAATTCAAAGTGGCCCCACGCAAATGCATTAAGCTGGTGACAGAAGCCCGCAGTTTCTATTCATTTCATTATGTCGCATCCCCACCTCTGATCCCGCTCATTTGCAATTTGCATTTCCACAGGTTTCCGCGGGAGCAGCAAACGTTGCCCAACCACTTCTACTTCACGGACTATGAGCGCCACAACGCCGAGATTGCCGCCTTCCACCTGGACAGGTGAGTTCCGTCGACTCCATTCCATTCCATTCCGATTCGACGCCATTCTGAACTTTCACCGGGTGCATTCGAGTGCACAAGAATTCCGTTGTGAAATCGTTCGATCGAATTAAATCTGCCCAGGCATCGTGTAAATGTCTGGCATACTCTTATTTATTTTTAATTTAATTTTCAATTATACGTAAATATTTATGGTGAGCATTGAACGGATTCCCACCGCAGCACAAAGGCGGGGAAATCGGGAAAATATTGTGCAAAATCAATTTGAAATATTCAATTAGGCAAACCAGACTGTTCTCTGCAGACTGGCTGAAAATACCTGAATTTAATTTTAAGCGATTAAAAAAGGGATTGTTCCGAAAGCAACGAAAAAAATAGTTATATTTTTTTGATCTTTTTATCATAGCATAGTAAATGGAGCATTCACTTGCACTAAAACTATTATTATTAAAATCAATTTATTTTTAGAATAATAAACCTATTGATTGCATTTTCGGTTCATGCCTCTTAATTAAGCCTTTGTTTGAATTTTTTTATTATAGTGTCCCTAAAAGGGTATCATACTCTAGGTGTTCCCTACAAATAATAGTCATTTCCTTGGTCAATACTCGTAATAGTAAAATTCCGGGTGTCAGTGCTCAAATTATTTTCGCTACCACATTTCAACTTTATGGCCCCTTGATAGTTATTTCTTTTTTTAGTGCATGACAAAGCAATCAAATTAACCAATTTGTCTGCCATGTGAAACGGTCCCTTGGCCAACATTCGTCCAGGCCAGCATTCAAATTTATAACGCTTGGGATGCCTGACCCTCGGCGATTAGAATCCCAATAATCCTGACACACACACACACACACATACTGAGGTCAGACCGCAGTCAATTTATGTTCATTATTTATGATGGCCGTGCCGAATAAAATAAAAAATGTCCATACATTTACCCGTTCGGGGTGGGCAAGGCCAAACGGCGCCATTAAATGATGTTTAAGAATATATTTTTTAAAAAAGGCGAAAAAGCTGTGGTGCCAACTCATGTAAATGATGTGGCCACATAAACCCAATGCCTGCCAGTCTGGCTATCTGCGCCCTTTCATGGCTAATTAACTTGGCCAAGTGGCCTGACATGTCCTGCCGTACTTTAGACTGAAATTGTCTGCATAGTTAGCAGCTGCTTGCCTTTGACAAAACCTTGACGGCCAGGTTAATTGCCGGGGGATTTTTGAATTTAGATAAGGCGTCATAACTTGTGTAATTGTTGTGGCTGCCAACCACACGCACATGCCGCACACATCCTCTAATCGAGTTGGCTCCACTCTCCTGTCGATTGGCTGGCCAAAACTCCGGAGGATTAGACGGACCAACTTCTGGCAACTCGAGCTGACAGCCCTCTAATGGAGTCGCATGTGTGTGATGGAGTAGGGCCGTGTGGGTGATGGAAATTTACGGCATTTTCCCATTTTGACCTCAGTGGCTGCCAATGCCCGACGATGGCGCCCAGACAATGAAACATGCTTCATGTTGCCAAATAATTTCGATAATATTTTCTGGTCAGTCTGGCCACCAACATTACCAACCACCATAAATCCCATGCGAACCCTTTAGGATCGAAAGAGATTAACCGTGACTAGGCGAAAAGATTGATGAAAACTTCATTTATTAGATTCGATATGAGGTCTGCTTTTTACGCTGCTACCATCGTAATTTGATTGATGAAAATAAAGCTAAAGAGACTCGGATTTCGCTAAATTAGCACAATTGTTGTGCTTGGTCTTGATTTCCTTAAATAAACAAGGAATTATTTTCCTTATTATATTACTCCCTACCGTTTCCCTGACAACAGCCCACAAATATTTTTCTCGTTCTTGATTACGAATTCCGGTTCACACGCAGTCGTTTTGCTTCGCCCCCACAAACCATTAAAAAAAAGTTTACCCACAGAGCTCTTATTTCTCGTAGGATGTTTCAGTTAATACAGGGTACTCATAGATCATACGGGGTATATTCGACATGTAACTCAATTCAACAAAGGGAATAGAAAGATTTTCACTTGTATGTGATGATGTTTTTTATTTTAATATTATTTAGATTTTTTTGTGGTAAGAAACATATAGCTCATATTTATAAGTACTTTGCTTACAGGATATCTTCAATTCACCAACCTTCGCCTTATTTTCGCCCGCCTGTATTTTTTTATTTTGGCATTTTGTTAACCGCTTTTCTGCTCTCCTCTCCGGTTTCAGGATCCTGGGATTCCGGCGTGCCATGCCCGTTGCCGGTCGTACGCTGAACATTACGACCGAAATTTATCAACTGGCCGAGGAGAATTTATTGAAGACGTTCTTTGTTTCGCCATCGCTGAATTTATGCTTCCATGGCAAGTGCTCGTACTATTGTGACACCTCGCATGCCATTTGCGGCAATCCGGACATGTTGGAGGGCTCCTTCGCCGCCTTTCTGCCCAACTTTGAGTCGGGCAATCGCAAGGTATGTATCGTATCCTAGACACGCTGGTGTATCAGCGTACACATCGCACAGCTACCTCATCCAGCATCCAGCACGCATGACAGTGGATTGAAATGGGATGGGATGGGATGGGATGGTATAGGATGACATGGTATGGGTATCATGTCTGCGGGCCCGGCTAAGTGGTTTTTGATTAATGCACGGCCAGCTTTAACACTGCTCCAGATTACAATTTATGCTCTGCCCGCTTTCATTACCACATTCGTGCGCCTGGCCGTTGGGGCCAAATAACAAATCACTTTATTTACTTAGTTCGTAAGCTGTTTATTTGTTTGGGTGTCGCAACAGGTGAGCTATGGACTACGGACTATGGACTATGGACGATGGACTATGGCTAGGTGTTGGTCAGTTCTTAGAGATACAACTTACTTAAGGCTTAGAGGGAATTTTTAATAGCTGGCTGCCTGGCTGGCTGGCCCAAAAAGCAAAAGAACTCACTTTTAATTTGCATAATTTTTGTTGTTCGTATGCCTTTTATCCTTTGTTTGTGCGAATGCCGGACTCGTTTACCTTTCACCCAACCCAGCGAGCCACTTCATTGCCATGCCCAATTCATTCATTCGTTTGGCCGTTGAATTAAGAGCAGAAATATTGTATCAGTTCTTCAGCGACTGGTAAAGCGTAAAATGGAATATAAAATGCAGGGACCCAGGACTCAGTCGTTGGCGTTAATAAATTCTAGAGTCCACTCCATCAACGTAAAAAAACACGAGCGGTGGGCGAATAAAAAAAAAAGGGAAAATGGCAACAGCTTTTAAATGCAAATTACCGAAAAATTAAAGCCCAGTCCTGTCCACTTCAGGACTTCGGGACTGTCTCGGTTGGGGAGCTGTGGCCATAAAAAGGGTTCAGCTCAGCTGGACTCATCCCTCAGATTTGCCGCAGCACAGGCATTTTATTTTTAGTCTATTTTGAACGGAGATATATATATATATATGTACGTATATATATTTTTTTTTAGAATCCCTGCCCCGAAGCCTCAAAGGAATAATTCTCTTTATTTCCCCCTTTTTTTTTGCGGCTCGCTCTCCAAACAGTTTACAAGTAGAAAATGGTTAAGTGTATACTTGAGATTTGGCGTAAGGCAAAACTGTAAATTATGCACAAGAGATCATTTTTCTTTCTCCTCTTGCACAACCCTATTTCTTCCTCCTTTTTTTTGTCCCCCTCCCTTTGAGCTATTCAGGTTTTTCCTACTTTCCTTTTCCGGCCTGGCTAAGTTTTGTTTCCCCTTCGTTGTAAACAACGAGGAAATTTTTGTAACTGAACAGAATTTTAATTAAGTTGCAAATTTGATTTGCACGCTTGTTAAATGCTTTGGGAATTCATTTAAGGGGGATCTACGGGTAACTAAATTGCAAGGACCGAAAGAAAAGGGAAAAATAATCGTGATAACTAAACAATTGATTAGATTATAGCTGGGATAAAGTGGAGCTCAAGCATTTATAAATGAATTCTGTCTAATTGAGGAGAGGAGTTGACTTTAATCACAGAAATTGGCTTAAATACAGGTGCTTCAATAGCATCTAACTAAGTTTTTCAGGGAATTTATTATTTCTACTTATCTTATTTTCGCCTGGAACTTCATCTGCATACATTTCAAATACATCTTACATGAACTTAAATTATAACAAAAACTTTGTGGGCATTTCATTTCATCCAAATGAGTCAAATTTTAAATTAAATTCTTTTATTATTCGGTTAATAAAATAGGACTGTGATAATTGCATTCCATGCAAGTCCGCTGACTTTGGGCCATCATTTCCATAAAAGTCATTGCATCTTAAAGCTCTTCTGCATGGCGTTCACAAACTTATCAAGTCCATTTAACGCGAAGCTAACAAAAATTGCAAATTGCTTGCCTCACATTCTATGTTTTTTTGCGCGTTTCCCATTTCCCGCTGCTCTTATAAAATTTAATTTTGCTTGATTTATGCATATTTTTTTTTCTACCTTTTGGCTAAGCTAAGGTGAACAGTGGAGCTAAAGAGCGCTATGAGAATCCCCGCTCCGCTGTCACCATGGCAGCGTTAACTTACCTGGGTTTTTCGCTTTATGTTTGGCTTTTTTCACA
This sequence comes from Drosophila melanogaster, assembly GCF_000001215.4. NCBI lineage: Eukaryota > Metazoa > Arthropoda > Insecta > Diptera > Drosophilidae > Drosophila > Drosophila melanogaster. The sequence continues at coordinate 23,609,779 of NT_033777.3, read as the reverse complement.
TATTTTTTCTCGTAGCAGTTTGTTGCTTTTCCCCAAGTTTGCATTTTCCGCTTTCTGTTTGCCTTGCTTTGCTTTGCGCGCCGCCTGCTGCATTCTTCCCCGCGAAAAGCGGCGGGAAAACCCCGACCCCAAAATGGGCGCCCCTATTTTGGTCCCCGCTTCCGGTCATTACACATTCTCTGCCGATGCCACGCCCACTCAGCATAAAATGCCCAACGCGCCGAGCTTTTATGATGCATTTTTGTGCGCTCTGTTCCCCTTCTTATTTTTAATTCTTTTATATACATATATATTTCATATATAATTTGTTGTTTTGCTGCTCCCGCTCCTGTTTCTGCCGCTCCTGTTCCCGATCCTGCTCCTTGTCGCTGTTGCTGTTTCTATTCTGTTGTTGTCGTTGTTGTTGTCGCTATTGTTGACCCCCTGACCCCGCAACACAGGGACGCAAGGTAAGTTGCGGTGGCCCAGAGGAAACGCAGGGGTCGAGACTAAAGTTTTATTACCCACCTTCAGTTCGGTGCGAATAATTTAATTTAAGCAAAATTAATTTGGAGTTGCAGTTGGAGGAATTCGCAAGAAAGACGGGCAAAGCAGCCATAAACCAAAATTATTAGTTTTACACTCGTGGAAAAACTGAAATTTTGTGTTCTTAAAGTTAAAAACCAAAAAAAATTTATAAATGAAAAACTTTTAATTGAATTTAAGGGTTACATAGAGAAACAGAAAAGTAGCGTTTAAAAGCCACATAAACTTTTCATTTTTAGAAAGTGCGATATCTTTAGGCATTTAAATGAGACATTCAGAACTTGAAGATGTTACTTTAAAATATTAGAAAACTATATTTCTTGCCGTGCAATTAGAACCAAATGCCTTTCTCTAAGACAGATATTACTCGGGCGATTGCGTAAGCGGTTTACTGTCGGCCTGCAAGAATGCGAATTGATTTCCGGTCGTCCTTTGCTTTTTTTTTTACCCAACAGCTGTGGCGGCATCCCTGGCGACGGTCCTACCACAAAAGGAAGAAGGCCCAATGGGAGACAGATGCCAATTATTGTGCCCTGGTATGTATACCCCAAGTGCGGCCCGTGCTCGTGCTGCGGTTTCTTTTATTTAATTTGCATTTAAACTCGATTGAAATGCAAATGTTTTTATTGTGGTCATAGCGGGAGGGCGGCGCTTCTGACTGGAGCTGCTGACTTAATTAAGACATCGCTGGCCGAGCTGCAGCTTAATTTTGCATTTGATTTTCCCATTTTCTCTCCTCCACCAACTCGCTTCTGTGCACGATGCCCACTTAGGTCCGTGATATTCCGCCCTACGACGATGGAAGGCGACTGTACGACCTTATGGACATGGCCGTCTTTGATTTTCTCACTGGCAACATGGATCGTCATCATTACGAGACATTCAAGTGAGTAGTATTGGAGTATGGGTGGTATTGGCTAAATAGGGCTAAGCCAAGCGGAGGGGGCCACACGTCTGTCTATGTCTGCGTCTGGGTGTGCAGTGTGTATCTATGTCCTTGGCATGGTAACTAATGCGATCGGTTTATTTCCGCACACATGGCTTTGTTGGCTTCCTGCCTTCATCGGTTCCTCGGTCTGACTTTGGCACGTTACGTATGCGCCCTGTGTGCGCCTAAGCGCCTGCATTTGCCAGGGATATGCCAGCACCTGCATGCCAAGCAGCCGCCAATGCCGATGCCGTGGCCACAGATGCAGATGCAGCAGCTGGAAAGATATTTTCAGACCGCCTGCAAAAGGTTGCAAAACATCTCCAGGTTGTAAGCCGCCACACCAACGCCACACACATCATCGATGCGCCGGGTCTTTGGAGACCAGGTGCCAGGTGACTTGGCTGCGCTGCTGCTGCTAAATTGTTTGTTATGCAAAAGCGTTTGTTGGGCTTACGGCGATGTCATCGCTGGCACCCAGCTAACACCTGGCCATCCTGGTTCATTCCTGACTTTCCATGCCACTCGGCCACCTTGCCACCCACTTCTGCTAGGCAATTATCCCCTCCGCCAATCGCGTCCAGGAAGGGCCTTCGAAGGACCTGCCCTGGCTGATTGCCGAATACACTCTAATTTGGCCCGCCTTTCGTTTGCATTCCAGGGTCTACGGCAACGAGACTTTCCCCCTGCATTTGGACCACGGCCGTGGTTTCGGGCGGCCCTTCCACGACGAGCTCTCCATCCTGGCGCCGGTGCTGCAGTGCTGCCTGATACGCAAGTCGACGCTCGTCAAGCTGCTAGAGTGAGTATATATGTATATATATATATATTGCATGCAACAGCATAGTTCATGCTGCTCGCATTGAATTGCACTACTTAATATGCATAATATTCAATTGAAAACTTTTGGTAGCTTAATTACGCTTTAAGCGGTTGCTTCTAGTAAAACAAGTGCTACTCTTATTTAAAGTAAACTACTTAACAGTACGGCTTAAATAGTTGCGTCTGAAATTTGTACGCTATTTAATACAATTTAGGCCAACAGAAACCAATGTACTTATCCTATCACCAATTATATTTCGGGATTGATTTGCTTTAATTAAATTTAGCCATTGAAAACGATTAAATACCAAGTGCTTCATAAGCTTAATTTATCTGTAATTGCATTTCAATCAATTATGTAATGTTTCCAAAAGTTGAAACACAAAAGTGAGGTGTTAAGCTTATAACGCTGATTAAAAGCAATATTTAAATGAACTATTTTATTTATCTGATAGCTTCCACAATGGTCCCAAGCCGCTGTCCCAGCTGATGAGCGAATCCCTGAGCCAGGATCCCGTCAGTCCGGTGCTCTGGCAGCCGCACCTGGAGGCGCTGGACCGCCGGACCGGCATCATCCTGCAAAGCATACGCGACTGCATAAAGCGCAATCCGCCGGGCGACGTGGACGGATCCGAGACGGACGTCTCCTCGTAGCGATAAGGAGGCGACCGGAGTGAGCCCACACAACATCCTAGAGCATTAGATTAAATCCCCTAGCTGTTAGTCGCGTGTCCTGTGTGTTGAAACTGAAACAAAAAAAAAAAAAAAACAATTAGCGTTAATGTTGGTGGCAATCGGTCTTTGAAAAAGATCAACGTCCTAAGTGAAGGAATCCCTGTCGCTCCATCTGCACATACCAAAAAACGGAAATTAGAAAAGAAACCGAAAAGAAGGCCAAGAGCCGAGGGCGGAAATGAATTCACTCCAAGTTTATACTTTCACCTAGATTGTTTGTCGCGCTGCTGGAAAATGCTTTGATTGGCAATGAAATTTGAGTACCTCCCACCCAATCGCACACGCCCAAATCAAACCGAGCACTATCGTACGCTTACAGTGGGTGCCAAAAGTAAACGAAGACGCAATGTGCAAACAACTTGAATGTGAAAGTATAAACTAAAATATAGGGCAAATCTTGACATTTTGCCAGCGTGCGCCAGAAGGAAACTTGTTCAAAAGACTATAAAACATAAACAACAAGAACTAAAACTGAAAGGATAACTACAAAAAATTGAAACTATTTTCTAAATATTTATTTATAATTTTTGCATACATTTTATGACTTTTACATATACACTTTTGCATACACTTTTCTCGTATGCAATGATGCCCCTACTTCCCACGCCCATTCTCAAGAAAAGTTGTTGCAAGTTTAGTTCGTAAGTTGACCTAACATTATGATCGATATCAGGCGTAGCTTTATCCGATTCAAGGATCGTCTTATTAGTTAGTCCAATCAGTTCCAGCGAGAATCATGTACTTCATCATGTCGGAAGCAAAACAAAACGTGAAACAACTACTGTTAACAAACTAATTCATACTATTATTGAGTACATAGCTAAGTTAAATTTGTTTTTATTATTGTAACGTTTTTCAATTGTACCTTGAGTGGTTGAGATAGAGATCATTGATTGGCCAAGAAAAGAAAAAGTGACAGGTGAATTGAGTGTGAAAACTATGAGAAAAGAACAACAAAAATGTGTTAGACATAGTAAAATTTTAGTGAAAATTTCTGATGTAATTAATAAAAAAGTACCAAAGAAATCTTGTGTGTTTTAATAGAGTGCTATTACAGATCACATTCCGTTCCTGAAATAGAATCTTAGTGTGGGCAGGGCTTAAAGAGCATGGCGTTCGGCTCTTCGAAAATTTGTATAAAAAGAGAAAAAAATATTAAAAGAGAATTTAGATATCTCTTATACTAAAAAAAAGAAGAAGATCGATCGCTGCTCAATTGGGAACAGTATTATCATTGCGGAGGTTGCCTTATAAAGAAGGCCATTTAGCAGCTGTTGGGGTCAGTTTTTCGCTAGCTCTGAACGGAGCACGTTGTGTGATTTTTTTCGCTTAGTTTTTTTATCAATTAGGTTTCCAAGTGAGTTCTGTGATGTTTTTTTGTTTACTTACGTGTTTTTTTTTTTTTTTTGACAAATTGAATTATGTCTATTAAAGTTGAATAAAGGTTGAACGAGTTCAGCCGGGAGATCAAGTGTTAAAAGTAAAATAATGATTATGCAATCGCTCAACACACCATATTCCAATTCCATTCGAATGTCCAGAAGTGATTGTTTTCATTTGGTGTTGGGCCCCCAACCGCCTATCGCCCCATTGCCCATATCAATTATTTAAGGCAGTACAACTGACGTGTCTCAATGTAAATGAATGAGTTCGCGATTCCATGGGGGATTTGCTGCTGGCCATAAAGATGGAAAATCAACATAGCCCACCTTATGCAAATATCCCAGCTAATCAACTTGCAGAAAATGACCACCCATTCCGTTGTTGACCTGCGCTCGGACACCGTCAGCCAGCCGACGGACAAGATGCGGGCCCGGATGGCCACCGCCGTGGTCGGGGATGACGTTTATGGCGAGGATCCCACCGTCAACGAACTGGAGGCGCGAACAGCGGCCATTTTCGGCAAGGAGGCGGGCCTCTTTGTGCCCAGCGGCACCATGGGAAATCTACTGGCAAGTGAGTGGCAACTGCCAGGAGTCGTAAATAAGCCCGGCTCATTTTCCGTCTCTGCTTTAGTGGGTTTCCGTAGTGGGGAATCGCTTATGTTTATTAGTTTAAAGCGAGGCCAGTCTCAGATTACACAAAAGGTGGCTGGTTGCGTGGGCGTGGGCCGAGCGAAAAGGTGAAAGAAACAAGAAAGCAGTGCTCATATCATGCATCAGGTACATTATCGTAAAGGCTAAGGGCAGCCATAAACATAACATTAATTTTTATAGACTTTAATATTAGACGTGGACGTGTGCCACACAGTCGAGGTCGAGCAAGGGAAAAGAAAAACTGAAGGATAAAGGACGAAGTTGCAAGGAGCTACCGCTTTGGGCATCGCAATCTGGAGTAATTTATGCTTTCGCTCAAATTAATATTTCTAATGGAATTTGAAGTTTGCATTTTATTCAAAAGAAAACTGCTGCACTCATACTTGTGATTGTGATAATTTTTCAAGAGGGTTGCTCATTTGGTATGCAGCAATAAAAGAGTGATATTTATATGAGTACTTCCTGGTCTTAATTAAGATATTTCATTTAAGAACTCGAAAATAAGGGAAAAGGCATTTCAGTTTACTATGTTCATTATCAAATCATAATAAACCTTATCTTAGAAAGATTATGCACACTTAAAGCTAGTTAAATATCTATTAAATTACTAGGTATTAAATCTTTACAGGAGTAATGCAAATTTTTAAACGATAAGAATCATTAGCTAAATTTTGTAAAGTAAGAAGTGCTATTGATATCAGTAACAATTAGTAAGGCTGTAGTAGTTGTATTAAAGATGAGTTCAGAGCTAAACCGAAAAGCCTGTGGCTGAATCCTTGATTATCCCGAGCCAAGCGAATACTCCAATGTTTCCCTTGATAATCTCCCCAGTTATGGTTCACTGCCATCGTCGTGGCACGGAGGCCCTGGTCGGCGATTTATCGCACATCTTTCTGTACGAACAAGGTGAGAAGAGCAAACACTCCGCCAGGACTCAACGACTCCAGAGCGTTTTCATTAATCACGTTTAGGTGGCGCCTCGCATTTGGCCGGAGTCCAATTAGCCACTCTGAAGAACGAGCAGGATGGCACCTTTAGTCTGCAGGATCTGCGCCGCAGGATACGCCACGAAGACTGCCACGAGCCCATCACCTCGCTGGTGGTGGTGGAGCAGACCCACAATATCTGCGGTGGCAAAGTGGTGCCTCTGGCCTTCTTGGATGAGCTAGCTGCTCTGGTCCGACAGCCGGGCGTGGGCACTGGGAACGCCCGTATCGCTCTACACATGGACGGAGCGAGGGTCTTTAATGCGGCCACCGCCTTGGGCGTGGGAGTGGAGCGCATCTGCCGCGATTTCGATTCGGTATCTATCTGCCTCAGCAAGGGCTTATCGGCTCCCGTGGGATCCGTGTTAGTCGGCTCCAAGGCCTTCATTTCGGAGTGAGTTTAACCCGGCATGACGGCATGAGTGTCTAATACGCTGCTTGCCGGCTAATATTTGCTTTTCCGGGTTCCGGTGACTCCAATACTTCGATATAATTACGGAAATTGGTGCTTAGCTGCAGTCCATTTTTAGTTATTGGTAACTGTATCTTAGTAATGGAATTATTTGACACTACTTACATATAATATAATTTTATATTTGATGTTAGCCAATAACAAATACCTTTCTGCGTATAGAGCCCATCGACTGCGCAAAGCTTTGGGAGGCGGAATGCGGCAGGTGGGAGTGTTAGCAGCAGCTGGACTGGTAGCTTTGGATGAAGTGGTACCACTTCTGAGCAAAGATCACGAGCGGACCAATAAAATTGCCAACGGTTGGTGTCATGACGTCTAACATAATTGCACACCTATAAATATCTATTTCCTTTTCAGCTATATATGAACTGAAAAGTCCCAACATTACCGTACACGTGTCGTCTGTCCAGAGCAATATCCTTCTGGTAGAGATAACCCAACCCAAACTGACGGCCAGTGAGTTCTCCACCCGGTTGAGCATCGTTGATGCTGGTGAAGTGGAAGCCGGAGTGAAGGACAAAAACGGAGCCGGAATCGTGGTGAAGGCTAGTGCCCGGGATTGGGCATTTGCGAGACTTGTGCTCTACCATCAGGTGGACGATGAGCAAGTGGACCTGGCCATCAGGAAGCTGAAGTACGTCATCGGCCAGTACGACAAGCAATTTCCCAGGACCTAGACATTTGTAATTCTTTTGAATATTACTGGAAAGACAAACACAATTAGATTTTGCATTTTGTCGTTTAATTAAAGACATAGAGGGAGCAAAAGAAGATCTCAAATTTGTATTATTGCCCCTTGAGTGGGTCCGAGCTGCGTTTACATTCACGCATGACCGGGCATCGTTCCGTCGAAGCTGATGGACATCCGGCCGGGCTCCAATCCCACCGCCCATTGGGCTGCTGCTCCGCCGACTCCTGCTCCATTTCCCCAGAAGTTTTCCCTTGTGTGTCTGCATGAGTGCCCGGCTGAATGAAATAATAAAATTATTTTTAAAATATTATTGTCAATCCAGCGATGTGCTCATCGATTTAAAAGCCTGCAGTGCCCAGTGCTCCATCCTCGCAGCCATCGGACAGTTGTGATTTATAAGCAAACTTATCGCCGGCGAAGGCGGAATGCGCTCAAAATGATTGGATACCGGCATCCAGGGTCTCTGTGTGTTCCCTTACAATGGATTAGAGAGCTGGGCTGAGTGAATAGCAGAGCCATACGAGGGGGCGGGGCACGGCATTGAAATGTTATATTTTATAAATTATGCTATGCCAAATGAAACGAAATTCAATTAGAGAAATTGCTGAAGCATTTGATAAATTGAAATTGAATTGACTCGGCCAAAGTTGGTCCTTTGTCTGCATTTTGAGCCTCCGTAGATTCTGGCCGGGATTAATGTGTAACGAAAAGTCATCTGCCCAAATGGCAAGTAATTATGGAAGGTTGATTTTTCGGAACTGCACCACTGGAACAACAACAACGAAGTCGAGTTGTGCCCGAAAGTATGCAATGTCCCCATTAAAGAGCCACTTTTCACTCTCACCCCCAAAAGCACACGCATGCGAGCTTTGCGCGAGTGAAACGGGAACACGATGTGCGAGGGAGCTGGGTAGAGGAGGGGCAGTCTATAAATAGCTCCCAGACATGCGACGCTGGGTGTGAAAATGTGTGTTTGCGGTATTGCTTTTTCAGCCCATCGCTCCATCATCATCATCATTGCAGCAGTAGAAGTTAATAACCCCCCCGGTAATACACAAACAACCAAATTTCAACTGGAAACTCACTGCCGCAGCTTATAAACGTGTTTTTGCGCCCCCATTCGTAACATGTCAGGATGGCCGAGCGGTCTAAGGCGCCAGACTCAAGGCATTCAGTCTTGCCCTTCGCAGAAGGGCGTGTACGAGCGTTCTGGTCCTCTCTGAGGGCGTGGGTTCGAATCCCACTTCTGACAAATTTTTTTTTGTTTATTTACTTTTCCTATTTAAAAAAAAATATATTTAATTGGATATGATGAAGTCATTATAATTTAAAGTTATCTAATTCTAGCAATGGAAAATAAATTAAAAATATTTTAAGCATTATGCGCCTGAAAATAGTAATTAAATTCATTCAAAAGCCAACTGTAAACAATAGAAATGCTAATTTAAAAAATTAATAAAAAGCCTGACATAGATAACAAATCGTTTTATTTGTAAAAGCTTGCGTTATCAAAATCAGGGGTTTAAATGCAATTATATTTCCACAATTAATTAATAATTGTATGCCTAACCTAAAACCTATCCATCCCATTTCTTTCAGCTTTTTGCAAAGGCCAAACATAGTTTATGAATTTTGCATACTATTTAAGCCATTTTTAAAATGAGCTCTTGACATAATTGCATGGTCTTTCTGTTTTGTAAACATTTAATAGCATTTGAGGCCAATTAACGTAATTACATGGACCGGTAGACAGATGTGTAGCATGTAGTGCATTCAATTATGTGGCACACTCGCATTTCCCAGCCGTTTAAACAAATGAATTGCTTCTAATGAAGTATTTAAGCGCACCTTTCTGGGCAGCCGTGTGTGCGATTTAGTTAAAGTTGAAGTAATTTAATTATGCATTTACACGGTCGACATGTTCAATTAACTAAAGCCACGTTACGTCGGCGCCGGCATTAATTTCTGGGGATTTTCAATTCAAACTCGCCTCTTAATGGGCATTAGCATGTTTATTATCGCCCCGAACGGCACCGACTTTATTGGCCATGGCGCTTTATGGCACGTGCCACGTCTGCCAGGATCGGATGGGTTGTGGCAAATGGGTTTCATATGCGCGGATACATGATGAATAGCGCAGCTCCTTGGCCCAATAAAATATGATGGAAAAACGCCATTCCCTCATTATGCCAGACGGGGATTGGCGTGTTACACTTTTCGGCGCCCGAAATGACAATCTGTCATGGAATAAAGTCGTAAACCCGGCAGTCGCAGCCCAAGGAGTTGGCTGGGATTGTTCTGTGTCCCTTGCTAAATTGAAATTTGCATGAAGTCCAGCCCCCCACAACAACAAAATGATTATTCAATTTCAATAGGCGTCTTGAAATCCAACACAAAAATCTACAATGCTCGCCTTTTCAACAGGGTAAGGCATACATTTGCAGATGAATTGTCATATCCGATTGATGAATGTAGAGGCATTTAAACAATGTGATGTGTCAAAAAGAACAGGCTTTTGAAATATTTAATTGCTGGATCGCAACTTAAAAAACAATTTATTTAGAACGACGCCATGCTTGCAATATGCTTTCGATGTGTGCGAAATTTACTTTGAACTCCTTTCATCGAATGTCCCGCTTGTTCGATGATTTTTCGGGTGCTCTAATTTAATTAATTGCATGCGCCTAACTAAAGTCAAACAATTTCCGTATTTAATCAACGAGAAAGCAAACGAATGACTCAGACCCAGCGTCAAAGGCGAAAGAAGAGACGGCCATAAAGGATACTGGATGATAGATGCGGGGTGGTGTGTGGTTGTAAGTCATGCGAACTCATTTCGAAAATTAAGCAAATGTGCTTAAGTATAGGTGCGGTGTGTGTGTGTGTGTATGTGTATGCACAGTATGTGTATTTGCTTTTCCCTATTTTTCCTCTTTCCCCGCTTCGATGTGTGTGTTTGTTGGGGGCGTGGCTGGGTGAGCATAACGTGATTGCTGCCAATTTCACAAAGCAGCAAATTGATGATGAGCTAATGCTTTGAAAATTATTGGGAAAAAATATTTAATAGGTTTACGTCGAGCTCAAGCTGCGAACAAAAAATAAGGGACGGCTCGAATGGGTAGAGAAAGTGAGACAACTTGGCTAAAAGGGAAGAAAATATTCTTTAAAGCTTGGAGATGTCATATTAGCATTCCTAAAACCAACCTTTCATAAATCAAAAGCTATAAAATATATGCATGAAATTTAAATAATTAAATTAAATGCTTAGTTTAATTAATTTTTTATTGGGACAAAATGTACTTACGAAGTGGGCAAGCCTTCGGGGAACCCCAAAACATTACCACTTAGACAGAAAATGAGGTATGGCTTTCTGTAAATAAACGATGGCGTATTTTGAGGGATGTTCCCATGAGTACAGTCAGGGTTTTCCTACAATCGACAAACATTGGGATACCCGTTGATAACGCTTATCGGAAGATTACGCCAAGAGAGATGTGGTATATAAGCATTTGAGACCGGGCCAAAAGCAATCAAACACAATCGAATTAACATGGTCAACGGAATAGCCATTTTATTGCTTTGCGGACTGGGTCACATCCATGCGAGCCATTTAAAGGAGGAACTTCACTTGGTTCACCACCGCTTAAGCAGATTCAAGGAGTCACTATTCCAGGATATTAACCACGAAATCATAGACACTCGACCTTCTAGTACAAGTGATACCCAATGCCTGGTGGATATGAAGGAGTTATTTGCAGGGCTGAAAACTGGCAGCTACTGGGCACTCAAAAGTAAGTTAAAATCAATAAGTTAATTGCGAATTTTATGTAAAATGTTATGAAATATTTCAGTGCTCGATTCCTGGGGTTCCTTTCCCTCGGGCCTATTGTACGGAACCTTTTACGATTTGGGCAACTTCGATGAGTGCCTCAATATAAATCAGGAGATCAGCAGTAGCCAAACGATTAAAGGAAAATATTGTTTCATGGCTGTGCCCCTAAGAGATGTTCTTGATACCGGAATCGAATCCTTGGAAGGCATGCAAATCAAGATTGCCACCTGTTTTCCGGCCTCCTGTTCGGCAACTCAAATCGAGACGTTTGCTGGGCAATTATATCAAAATAAGGTCAACTCAAGCATGAGTTTTAATATCAGCATCGATGAGGACGGTTGCCAGACAAGCGATCCTGTTCCTTGGGATGGTCTCACCATTTTTACAGTGTAAGTATAATACAATTGAAGCATGTTTATAACTTATTTCTAATTACAAATGTAATTTACAGTGTTATTTTGTCAGTGCTTACTTTAATAGTGGTTAGCTCAACACTTTACGACTATTTTCTTTGCACAACTCAACAAACACCTGCCTTGATAAAGATTATATCGGCTAGAGCGAATTCCCGAGCTCTTTTCCGTCTTGAGGTTGGCAATTCCAATTCGAATGTCATTGATTGCCTTCATGGAATTAGGTGCATGTCCCTCATCTGGGTGGTTTTTCTGCATGAGCATATGTATTCCCTGATATCCCCAAATATCAATTTTACCTATGCGCTTGCGGTAAGTGTGTGATGAAGTATTTGCAAGGACAACACACTTTAAATTAAATATTTAAATACATTTACAGTGGCTAGAGAAACCGACCTCAAGCTTCTTCATACATGGCTATTTCTCGGTGGATACGTTTCTATTTATTGGTGGCCTACTGGTATCCTTGACAGCTCTGCGAACCATGGAAAAGTGAGTACAAATCTTTAATCATATTAATTGGTAATTTAATTAGTAAATTGGCTTCAGGACCAATGGAAAGCTAAATATCCCTAGGATGTATGTGCATCGCATTATTCGCATCCTGCCCGTTCTGGCCATGGCAATCTTGATCTACGTAAAACTAATGCCGGTTGTGAGCGGCGGACCCCTTTTCAAAAGTGGGTTTCATGGCAAAGAGGAGTGTGTGAATGGCTGGTACTGGGACCTGCTCTTCATCCAGAACTATGCAACGAAAACAGTTGTAAGCTCCACACTAAGGCTAGGCCCTTGTTTCCTTCCTAACAATTTCATCTTTTAGTGTCTTGATCAGTCGTGGTATTTAGCGGTGGACATGCAGCTGTACATCCTCTCCCCTTTACTCCTGTTTGGCCTTTACAAATGGGGCAAGAAGGCAGCGTGGGCCATTGTTGGCATTGTGGTTTTGCTTTCAGGTTGCCTGTTTGCCACCCAAATGGTCAATCATTACTCAATGAGTATTAAGTATGTCCTTTTACCGCTATGCAGTCACTTTATTTACGCCTGTTATTTTGCAGAAATGGTGGTGGCGATGATGAAGCCAACTCAAAGCTGTACCTTGCCACGCACACACATGCAACTCCTTGGCTGATTGGATTCCTGTTCGGATACTTTCTGCACATGAATCGTGGCAGAAAGTTCCAGCTGAGCTGGCTGGTCCTGTGGTCTGGTTGGTTCATCAGCCTGGCGATGATCTTCACCTCGATCTTTGCAACCTATCCGTCTGCGAAGTGGAGTGCTCCTCCGCTATCTACCTTGGATGAATCTCTGTACTACACTCTCACTCGGGTTGGTTGGCCATTGGCCATGTGCTGGGTGGTATTCGTCTGTATTCAGGGCTATTGTGGTCTGGCTAACAGTTTCCTCTCCACCCCCCTGTGGCAACCACTCTCAAGGTTGTCCTATTCCGTCTTCATTTGGCACATGTTCGTCCAGGAGATAAACAGCCGGAATGTGAGAACGAGCACTTACTTTTCTTCCTACACTGTGGTATGTAATGCACCTTTCGAACATTTTAATTTCGTAATTTATATTGGTATCTTGCAGATGCTCAACTTCTGGTCTGACTTTGGCATCAGTCTGATTATGTCCTATGTTTTATATCTTATTATTGAGGCTCCTATAGGCGGTCTGCATTCACTTTGGAGTCGAACTGGATGTACAAAGTCGCCAGAGGTAGTACGGCCTGTATTAACTTTTGTTGTGAATCAACGTAATGGTGATGAACCCGAACATAGATAAGCTGTTTGATACTAATAAGTATTTAATGAAGTTAATGTAAAAGTGTACCCCAATTAAGTAAGTATAGTTTATCGAATTATTTTCATGAAGTTTTTCTTACTAACTAATTAATCGCGAAAATTGACATTTTGTTGTAAATAATACTTGGTTGCAGTATATAAACGTTACCCCAAAAACGCTTACTTACTAATCGGTTGTCATATTAGCAGATAACGCTTATCGCTTCTGATTTGCCATATAAAATCACGGTCGATTCCCTCAATGCTCTCAATCGCAAGTCAATTAAAATGGTTAATGTAGTTGGTGTTTTATTGTTCTACGGACTGGTGGCCACCTGTGCCTTGGAGCTTACGGATCCTGATGTTTCGAAAACATATGAATACATAAGTCAGTTGCGGCCATTAGGATTGGAATTCGCGGAGTTCTTCAAAAATGTGACTCTGGAGAGCCTGGGCGTATCCGACTCCAAGTTGGCCAGTGCGGAGGATGAGTTATGTTCGGTGGAATTGGCGGCAGTAATGAATGGCATCTCGTTAAGAGAAACTTGGGCTTTAAAGAGTAAGTCAATCCAAATTCAATTGGCCTGCAATACGAATACTATTTTCAAGCTATCTTTTAGTGATCGATGCATGGGGTTCTATTCCCAACGGACTTCTGACTGGCAATTTATTCGATCTTGGTAACTTTGATGAATGCCTTTCCATTGAAAAAGTGGTCGGTGGTAAGAGAATACGAGGAAAGTTTTGTTTCCTTCTGGCCAACAGTGCAAGGATCGCGACTTGCTTCCCGGCTTCATGCTCGTCCACGCAAATGGAAACATTTGTGGAGCAACTGATGGCATTGATAAACTTAAACAGCTCTAGCTTAAAAATGAGGATCAGTGGGGCGAGTTGCCAAACAAGTGAAATTGAGCCATGGAATGGACTGACTATTTTCACCATGTATGATAACTTACATTTCCCTCAGAAGGGTTGTCTTAAACATTTTGATTTCAGAGTTATCCTATCCTTGATGTGCGTTATTGTGATTTCTGTTACGATATTTGATTACTTCCTGTGTGATGATCCCAGTAAGTATTTAAATGCATTACCTCCCAATGAAGTTCTTAACACCAATGCCAATATTCTAGGGAGTATTCCAGCTGTGGTTAAGACTTTTTCGGCTAGAGCCAACTCTCGCGCACTTTTCCGCATCGTCCCAAATAAAAGTAATCCAAATGTGATCGAGTGTTTCCACGGCATCCGCTGCATGACACTTTTCTGGGTTATCTACTGCCATGAATTCATATTTTTTCTGACATCGCCAAACCTTAACCGGTTAGATTTATATACTGTAAGGATACATAACAAACAGACGTTGATAGGTTTTGTAATAATGTATATATTTTAGTGGACCGTAAAACCATTTTCCAGTTTTGTGCTACACGGATACTTTGCAGTTGACTCTTTTTTCGTCCTAGGAGGTCTTTTGGTATCTATGATTTCCCTGCGTTCTATGGAAAAGTATGTATATATCGAGTGTCATTTAAAAACGGAATTTATATGTTAGCTCTCAATAGATCCGGTGGAAGACTGAACCCAGTTTTGATGTATCTGCACCGGATACTTCGCATTTTGCCTGTCGTTGCAATCGCCATACTAATCTATATGACAATGATGACTGTAGTCAGTGGTGGTCCAATGCTCAAAAACGGTTACCATGGCATGGAGTATTGTTTAAATGGATGGTTCTGGACTTTGCTGTTCATTCAGAACTATGCAGTGCAGAATATTGTGTGTAATAATACATTTACGTAATGGCTTTAATTAGATACGACAAGATACGGCAACTACATAGAGATAGTTCGATAAATAACGTTATCAAAGCGCGGAACCAGACTACTTTTTTTATTTCCTAATATGTATTTATCTATTGATTTCAGTGTCTGGATCATACTTGGTACTTGGCAGTGGACATGCAGCTATTTATCATCTCCCCGATCCTCTTGATGGCTCTGTACAACTGGGGCAAGAAGGCAGCTTCTGGAATCGCAGTACTTGTGGTTTTGCTATCTGGCTGCCTTTTTGCTACCCAGATGGTCAACCACTACACGTTGCTTATTAAGTAGGGTTACTGTTTTAATTTGATATTATAAGCTGAAGTGTAACCTAACGTGCTCCACACAGAATTAACGACGGCGATGACGGGGTTCCCAACAAAAAATTGTATCTAGCCACTCACACTCACGCTGCTCCTTGGCTTATTGGATTCTTATTTGGCTACTTTCTGCATATAAATCGCGGAAAGAAATTCCAGCTAAGCAGGCCTATTGTGTGGTTAGGCTGGATTCTCAGCTTGGCGATGCTTTTTACATCGATTTTTGCTCTATATCCGGCTTCCCAGCTGACTGCTCCTCCTCTTTCCACGCTGGAGGAATCCCTATACTACACCCTTACCCGGTTGGCTTGGCCCTTGGCCATTTGTTGGATAATTTTTGCCTGCATGCAGGGCTACGGTGGTTTGGCCAATAGTTTCCTTTCCACACCCTTGTGGCAACCACTTTCCAGACTTTCCTACTCCATGTATATTTGGCACATGTTTGTACAAGAGGTGAATAGCAGGAACGTGCGGACTAACACATACTTTACCAACTACATCGCGGTAGGTTGTTATTTGCAACAGTAATTGTAATATTTGTTTTTTAATGCTACTTAATTTTGCAGATGGAACGTTTCTGCTATGATCTTGGCTTTACCGTGCTTATGTCCTACATTTTGTACCTGATAATCGAAGCCCCGTTGTGTGGATTTGATAGTATTCTACGTGGCCGAAAAGACCCGCCAGCTCCTAATAAAGCAAACATCATTTCTAATGAACGCGGCATGGAGAACAGAGACCCCGAAGATCAAAATGGGCACGAGACCAACCCGATAAATATTTCGGAAATACATAAATAATTTCAAAATGATTTTAATTATTTTTCAAAAATGAATAAATTAGCCAACGTCTCTCGTGAAGTTAAAGCTTTTCTCTTCGTCTACTTAACTTACTATCTTTTTGTTCGCCGTATTAAGCAAATGGTTTCAACACCTTGTAACCTGATAGTAAATCAATATGACGATTACCTGATATCAGACAATAACCCCATTGCGCGGTAATTATTTCTCAACTTTCTGGATTTATAGTTCCTCAGATGGAGGCGTTCATACAGGCGGACATTTGCACATCGCATCTTCTAATGCTCCTGATCAAGAATATCTATACTTTAAAAGTTACAAAACGCTTCCTTCCATTGATACCTTCGAATCAAGCATACTCTATACTTAACGCGTAACGGGTATTTTAAAAGAGCAGCTCGAATCGTTATATCCTGGTTACCTCAAAAATGGGATTATAGGACTGATATCCTCTTGGAGATCCTTCGCCGAAATCTTTTTTGAACGAATTCTAAATATAATACGGCTGATAGTGTCTTCAACGGAATTAATCGTTTTCCATGCTTCACCTAGCGACAATAGTTATATCCAGCAGTTGCAAGATGCATCCAAACTTTAAAAACCTAGAACCATTCTAAGTTAAATCAGTGGCAGTATAATCAGGAAGACACATAATGTGTCTATGAACATAACTTAACAATAAGATTAGGACCATGTGAACTAAACACTGAAGTTCGTGTTTTCAAAGTTAACAGGGTAGTAATATTCGAGTCTCCACTTAAAAAATCAACCTTGCCCTTATCGTATTCAATACTTATCGCTTGTATATAAACCCTCACGATTTGGACTGTGACCATTAATAGCGATTCAGTTAGCATGGTTAAAATTCTCAGTTTTATTTTGCTTAGTGGGCTGGTGCTCATCGGTGCCATACAGTCTGAGGACAGAAGTGTCCTGGAAGAATACCAGCGCCTGAGGAAGCTCAAACCGTTGGGTATTGAGTTTGCCGATTACTTTCAAAATGTAACGCTAAATGATTTGAGCCTGTTTGACTCGCGATTGCCCACACAGGCGGATCTTCTGTGCTTAAATGACTTAACTAAGCTTGTCTCGGCTCTTCAAGGTGGACAATATTGGGCATTCAAAAGTAAGTTAACAGTTCAAATTGCGAGATTGGAAAGAAAATCATTAGTGATTTACATTCAGTGATTGACGCATGGGGAGGCATACCATCTGGTATTTTCACCGGTAACGTGTATGACTTGGGAAATTTCGACGAGTGCATCAATATCAAGAAGGACAGCATACGTGGAAAATACTGCTTTTTAGACGTTTCACCCGCGAAAATATTGGGAGTTGAGAGTTCATTAGCCGGAATATTGAAAATTAAGACGGCTACATGCTTTCCGGCTTCCTGTTCGGCCACTCACATGAACAAGTTTGTGGATACGATTTTAAAAAGGATACTGAATGTGAGTATACCCAGTACAGCCATGAGTATCAGCGATGATTCTTGCCAAACAGCTGAAAGCGAGCCCTGGAGTGGACTAACGATTTTAACAATGTAAGAATGTTGAAATTTTAATTGATGTGCCTTCTAATCATTTCTGATTACAGAGTCATACTGTCACTGATGGGCGTAATCGTGGCTATAGCTACGTTGTACGATTACTTTTTGGTCAAGAGTCAGGGTAAATGTTTATAATACCACAACCTAAATATTAAAAATTATATTAATGTATCCTTACCTCACAGATCAACTTCACACGGCTGTCAAGTTGTTTTCAGCCAGGGCCAACTCTTGTGCACTTTTCCGCATTGTGGTAAATCAATCGAACCCGAATGTAATTGAATGCCTTCACGGAATTCGGTGCATGTCCCTTTTCTGGGTGGTTTGGATTCATCAGTATGATAATGTGTTTTCTGCGCCAAACATTAATCGATTTAGATTTCTTTCGGTAAGTACAATTTCATTTTTTCAAATAAATATTTTATATATTTTTTAAAATTTAATTACTTTTATTTTTCTAGTGGCTTCAAACGCCTTTCACAATGTTTTTTCTGGAGGGAAATTTTTCAGTCGATTCATTTTTCTTTATCGGAGGTTTCTTGGTTTCATTAAATGCACTGGGAACAATGGAAAAGTACGTTTTTAACTCTCTTGGAAATAAAAAATTTAATTATTATGAATTTGCAATAATTTTTCAGAAACAATGGCAAAATTAATGTTCCAAGAATGTATATACGCCGTTTCATCCGCATTTTTCCTATTCTGGCTATGTCTATTCTGGTCTACACACAACTTACAGGTGTTTTGGGGGATGGGCCACTTTTCAAGGGCGGATATAGTAAGAAAGCATCATGTGCAAAAACTTGGTACATGACCTTGCTTTTCGTTGTTAACTTCGCAAATGATATGGTAAGTGGAAACTGATGTTTAATTTATAGTTATTTGATGACTTATATGATCCCAAACCTGAATATTTTAGTGCCTAGATCATACCTGGTATTTGGCGGTGGACATGCAGCTTTTCCTCATATCTCCTATCCTGCTATTTGCTCTTTATAAATGGGGCAAGAAGGCTGCTGCTGCTATCGGCGTTCTAATAGTTTTGCTATCTGGATGCCTGTTTGCCACCATGATGGTCAACCACTATTCTATAAAGAGGTAAGATAATAAAATATAGTCATGTCCGAAAAGTGAAAAACTTGTTTATATTTCACAGTCTTGACTTTTCCTTGCAAAAGAAAACGTATTTCTACACCCATACTCACGCTGCTCCGTGGCTCATTGGATTCTTGTATGGCTACTTTGTGTTCTTGAATAAGGGAAGAAAGTTTAAAATGAACTGGATAGCGGTCTGGTCGGGATGGATTCTTTGCCTGGCTATGCTCTTTACCTCGATCTTCGCACTCTATCCGAAACTTGAGTCGGGAAAGCCTTGGCTAATGACCACCCTCGAAGTGTCATCTTATTACACCCTTACCCGTGTGGGCTGGCCCATGGCAGTTGGTTGGGTGGTCTTTGCCTGTATGCAAGGATACGGCGGGATGGCCAATACTTTTCTCTCCTCTCCGCTGTGGCAACCTATTTCCAAATTATCATATTCCATCTATATATGGCACAGTTTCATCCAGGAAATAAACAAACGAATTGTTAGAACAAATACGTACTTTTCGAATTATCAAGTGGTAAGTCAACAGGTATTTTCATATTGATAATGATTATTTTGATCTTATTATTATTTTTCAGATGCTTAATTTCTGGTCAACCATGGGATTCACTGTGCTTTTTTCCTATCTCCTGTACTTGCTAATTGAGGCGCCTATTGGTGGACTTGACCGCCTTTTACGCCCAAAAAAGAAAGCACCAGCAGAGAATAAGCCGATGACGAACTCAGACCGAGTGGGCGAAGGCCATGGACATGATGTTGACTTAAGCAACCAAAGAGAACTGGAAGGTAATGACTCAAGTGCTGACCAACTCGCTGAAAAGTCTCAATAAAATCAGCAATAAATATCTTTATTGATTCAAATTCCGAAAACCATGTGACTCTTTAATCCGCGTGCCTTACCTTTATTTAAAGCTATTGTCACGTGTACGATAAGGTTGATTTAAATAACAGAGATTTCGTATGCTTAATCTTACCAAGTATCTATTGGTACTATGTTTTAAAAGAATTGATTAAAGTTACCTGCAAAGATTAGCTTATCAGGCGTTTTCCATTGAACTTGTTAAGAAATGACTAATGTCACTGATGGTGTTCGTAGACGGTGCTTATCTCATTTTAATTCGTATATAAAAGGGGTTCCAAGTTCGGTGAGAAATCATTAGTAAGAGTTAAGCCAGCATGGTTAACATAGTCGGAGTAGTTTTCCTCTGCGGTCTTGGCCTCATCAGTGCCGGACGCTTGAATGACGAGGATGTTCTGTCAGATTTGCAACGCGTCAGCCAACTCAAAGGACTTGCCCTTGATTTTGTTGGTCAAGTAAAGGATTTTGATGTGGAGGAGTTGAGCACCCTGGAAACCCGAGTGCCAAGTCAGGAGGATATGCTGTGTCTAAGCGATTTGACTGCGCTTACGACTGGACTTCAAAGTGGCCAGTACTGGGCACTGAAAAGTAAGTGAACTTTGAACCGAAACCAAGTTCTCATTTAATGGCCGTATTATCTGTATTACGCCAGTGTTCGATTCCTGGGGTTCAATACCATCTGGTCTACTAACGGGAAACATGTACGACCTGGGAAACTTCGACGAGTGCCTCAACATCAATCATGGAGTCAGCCTGGGCAGAACTATCCAGGGAAAGTACTGTTTTCTTTCAGTGTCTCTTGCCCAGGCGCTGGGAGTCCAGAGTTCGATCATCGGCCATTTTAAAACTGCCACTTGCCTACCGGCATCCTGCTCGGCAACTTATATGAACACGTTTATGGGTATGGTGACGAAACAACTGCTTAACGTCAGTATTCCCAGCTCGGTAATGAGTATCAGCGAATCCAGTTGCCAAACAAGTGAAAGTGTACCATGGGACGGACTCACCATTTTTATGATGTAAGTGCGCAGATATTTTAATCAGCTTTCGGCTTATTCTTCTGATTACAGAGTGATCTTATCGGTGATGGGCTCTTTAGTGGCTTTGTTTACCTTGTGGGACTACTGTCTGGGAAAGAATCAGGGTGAATAAACAAAATCTTATCGATCCGATTCAAATTTCACAACAATTAGTAAACTTTCCAGACCAGCTTCCCACCATTGTAAAGGTGTTTTCGGCCAGGGTCAACTCTCGTGCTCTATTTCGCATTGTAGAGGTCAACTCTAGTCCAAATGTGATTGATTGCCTTCATGGAATTAGGTGCCTGTCGCTCATGTGGGTTGTCTTCTGCCATCAATATGTTATGGCAGCTCTTGCCTCAAATATCAACATTTTCCATGCCATATCGGTAAGAAAATATAAACTTAATTAAATTTAAATTTCATTTAAAAATAAATAAATTATTTTTTTTTAGTGGGAGGAGACACCCTATGCCAGTTTTATTCTGCACGGCTTTTTCTCCGTGGATTCGTTTTTCGTCCTCGGCGGTCTATTAGTGGCTCTCATTCCGTTGCGTATGATGGATAGGTACGATGACTATTTTACTTTGATTTCGACACACTATGATGATATTGAATTAAATTCACAGAACCAAAGGTAAACTGAACGTGCCTTTGATGTACCTACATCGCTTGATCCGCATAGTTCCCCTTTTGGCGATAGCCATTGTGATGTATTTGAAACTCATGCCCATCGTAGCTGACGGACCTCGATTTGGCAGTGGGTACTCGGGAACAGTGGATTGCGAAAATGGTTGGTATTGGACTTTGCTCTTCGTGAATAACTACACCGAAGAAAAGGTAGGTCCTGATTTGTGCTAATCTCAATCATAAGTAATATCTAATCTTTGGACTTCAGTGTCTGGGTCATACTTGGTATCTGTCGGTGGACATGCAGCTGTTCATTCTATCGCCGATCATGCTGATCGCGCTCTACAAGTGGGGAAAGAAAGCAGCTGCAGGCATTTTTGTCCTAATCGTTTTACTTTCCGGCTGTCTCTTCGCCACCATAATGGTGAACAAGTACTCCTTGGTGCTTAAGTATGTAGATCTTGGTTCATTTCGGTAACCCAGTTTGCAAACTATATATATTTGTCTAGGAATTTTTCAATGGATGCACAGAAGGATTTGTATTTTGCTACACATACCCATGCTACGCCTTGGCTGACAGGATTTCTCTTTGGCTACAGTCTGCACTTGAACAGGGGAAAGAAGTTCCAGCTTAGCAAGGTAGTTGCGTGGTCAGGATGGATCCTTTGCCTGGCCATGATCTTCACCTCGATCTTTGCCCTCTACCCCTACGCCAAGTGGACGGGTCCAGATCTGTCCACCTTTGCGGAGGCTTCCTACTACACGCTCACTCGTGTCGGCTGGTGCATGGCCCTCTGCTGGGTGATCTTCGCCTGCATGAATGGATACGGAGGACTGGCCAATAGTTTTCTCTCCTCCCCGCTTTGGCAACCGCTCTCTAGACTATCCTATTCCGTCTACATGTGGCACATGTTCTTCCAGGAAATCAATATCAGAAGTATGAGAACCAATTCATATTTCTCGAACTACACCATTGTAAGTGTTCAAGTGTTCATTTTGGGCTAATAGTGGATACCTTAAACTGTAACCATAATCTTTCTTAGATGCTCAACTTCTGGTCCACATTTGGATTTGCCGTGCTGTTTGCTTATGTGATGCACTTGGTAATTGAGGCGCCTTTTGGTGGTCTCGATTACTTCCTGAGGCCAAAACAAAAAACTCCCCCTCTGGTTAAACAGAAATCCCAGATAGATGACAACGGACACAATAACCTTGAGGAGCTCAAAGTAACGACTCCAACACCTGCTGAAAATTAGTTGTAACAACGATCCTGCATTCCTAATAGTCTAAGTAATTTATATCTTTAATGTAAGTAAATAAATGAACATTATTTTTTTACCAAGCAACACGGTTGTTTAATTCATTTTCCTAAAGCCGGTTAGTGGTTGGCCAGCTCCTGCCTGAGTAAGACATTTATCTACGACTCCTACGCTTCCGACTGATGGGGCTAGACCCACACCAGGACCCCACCCCACCCCGCCACTTATCTGGTTGCATGCCCCGTGTAAATTTAAGCCTGAAAACAAATGGAGAACTTCTTGACTCGCGTCGACTTCGCTTAGCCCGATGCCATAAACTACGTACGACTGCCGTTGCAACTTCAACTCCAATTGCAACTGAAGTCAGGGTTCTGGGCCTGGGCCGGCAAAGCGATCTGGCTCCGGATCCGAATTCGAATTCCCACTGCGCATATTTTATGGCAGTTACGCGGCTGGCGGGCAACTTAATTAGTGCCTGCTGGTGCGCTTCGACCCCGGGTCGGGTTCGACTCCCGTTTCCATTTCCACTTCCACTTGCACATCCACTTCGATTGCGGCAGGGACAGCTGCAATGCACCTGACATTTAACATTATTACGCGGCGCCCCCGTCGAATACCGAATGAGAATGAGAACGCGAATGAGACTGAGTTGGCGGCCATTACAGGCAGCGCCTTAAAGTGGCATTTTGGCGGTACTCGCGTTTAAGCGGCGTTAAGCTTAATGTGCACCACATTGACACCGCTGCCGGCACATGGAGGCCCATGTGGAATATGGAACATGTCAGATGGAGCCTTAACACCCTTTTTTCGGTGACAGTGATGCGATCCCAAATCCTCAAACATAGGTCAAACATACTGGTCAAATAAGTTTTTTTTATTTTTATAATAAAAAAATAATATTCTGAAAATGTTATTGAAAAGTAATGGTAACCCAAAAAAATGTCATTAACAAGCTTTGAGTACACACTATAAGGAAATGACACTGAATTCAAATGAATTCAAAGTACAGAAATACAAAAACATATTTGATTTTTATGATTTTTTTAAAGAGTCTTAAGAAGTTGGCAACACTGCATTTCGTCGGCTCAGTTGCATTAACGTTTTGTGACTGCGCCAAGGGTTGCGTGTTCGATTGCAGTTGCTTGCATTTAATGGGTTAGGGAACACTTCTGTGGGAGGTCCAGGCCACTTACGATTCATTGAATTGCCCCCGAATCCCGACTCCAGTGGGGCACAATTGAAAATCGATCCGCTTTCGTGTCGCTGCTGTTTTCGGTGATGTTTTCGGTGCATCCCTCTTAATGGACAGACAGTATCTTTTGACCCACAGGGAGGTCGGTATTTGGGCGGCCGTAAGTCTCCGAAATAAGCTGTTGTAATATGCTACGAGAATGACTCTCCCCGAAGAGAGGTGGCTTTTGACAGGACTTCCAATTAGCAGGAGTCAACTGCTCATGTAAACATTTTCCGATTTAACTTTCGAAATTCTGCCGCTTTGCCAGAGCAAAGAACAAAGTACAAAGAACTTTTGTGTACATTTGTGTTTATTATTGTATAAATCAAAAGATAAAGTTGCACACAGAGTTCCTGTTCCGCCCTCCGCCGTCTGTACTCCTTTGGTAAGCTCGGGATTCGCTTGGTTAGGTTCTCCTGGCCGGACGGGGTATCCTCCGGTTGTTCCATGCACTCCGTGTTCTGTTTGCATGCAGAGGCGCAGTACGTAAACTAAACGGAGAGCACACATACACTTGCATGTGGGAGGCGTGCATGTTTGTGGCATTATAAAATATATCTGGGCAGCAACAACAATGGTGGCTCTTTGGGGCTCTGCCCAATTTCAAAGTTGGTAATGGCAAAATGGCGATCTGGCTACCTCTGGTGCTGCTGTTGCCGCATTTAAATGCCAAACTTCACCGGACATGCTTCATAGCTCTAATTATACATGCGCCTTCCTTGGAACGCCTTCCGTTATTCGGGCGAAGGAAAAAATACAATATAGCCAAGGAGGACAACAATGGAGCGCGCAGAGCCAGGACTCTCGTTATTGTTATTGTTGTTGCCATCGTTGTTGTTGTTGAGACTGCATTGTTGTTCGGTTTGTTGGCCCCTTGCCAACAGGCAACGCGTCGTATGCGCAATGTGGCCTGCTATTTTTCTAACCACATCTAAGCACACACAGCTATGCTCAAAATAATAGTAGTGGGGTGTTTAAAAAACTTTATATTGTTTATGCAGCATTATTTAAAATGCGAGTCTTTAGAATCTATTTAGAAGTGATTTTTGACATATACTAATTTTATAAAAAACATTATATTTATAATATCTTTTCATTTTTACTTCTATTATTTTGCTCATGACTGCTATGGGAATGAGTGTATTGACGTAAGTGTATGCGTGTGGGAGGGAGACAGTGACTTTGGCTTGAGTCAAAACCTCTGGAGAAGTTTGCATGTCTGCTTAGTAATTCAGAGAAAAGAGAGAAGCGAAGGCCCGTCACTCTTTTGATTTGATTAGTACCCACACAAACACAATAAATTTATGTAAATTTTGCCAGCATAAAATATGGCATTAAAACGTAATGTGCAACTCCAGGCACGCAAAACCGAATCGGGGAAAAAATGAAGACATTATGCTCGAGCCAAGATTATAGACTTGCTAATGTGCCGCTGACCCTCGATGACCGAGGCAGTACAATTGTCGGACTAAAAACTTTCATTAACAGAGAAGCATTAGCATATTTGCTTAGCGCCGCTTTTATAAATCACTTCATTGACATTTTTTACGAGGCGTCAAATCGGCGGTCGGGGAGTTTGCTGCCAAACTTTTCGAGAACAAAACATGTCCAAAGTCTGAGAAAAGGTCTGAGCCTGCGGGCGGCGTTTGGGGATCGGGACACCCGACCCATGGCCCACAACCCATAGCCCTTGGCCAAGATTGACGCGCCGCTTACGTGCCACGGAACCATTTGTCTTAGAGCCGCACTTTGCGTGTCTTAATTAGCGCCCCACCACCTTCCACCGGAGGTTTGCATCTCATCCTCCTACTCCTCATGAAACAACAACCCGAGAAACTTTGCCGACGCCAAGTCGAGCCTGGAATTTATGTATCCCAGATAAGGGAACACTGATAAGACTATAGATTCCAGGGCCTTGGCCTGTCTTTGCCCTGAGTTATTATTGAAGACGCGACATGCTAATGAACTCGGCTAAGAAATGGGCTCCAAGTGGGTCACAAAGGAAAGTTTTATTTCGGGGCAGGAAAAACTTAATTAGCCGTGTTTGTGGTTTACACTTTCTAATTTACTAGTATACATAGCTGCTTAGATACAGATTGAGTATTAGCCTTGGTTGTAAAGCATTTGCATTATAACTACAGCTAATGTTCAGCACTTTTGACTTGTGTGCCACCAAAAACTCTTTTAAATAAGGGCAATGTACAGTTTCTTGAAAGTCTAGTTTAAAATGCAGCACTTAGATTACATGCAACATTAAGTCATTAATTTTTTAAAGATAATAGCATGACTGGCGTTGAAACTTGCATAATCGGGTCACTATATACGAAATTCCCGCTTACTGAAAAGTGCGGTCTAGCTTTGGTGCCCAGAGAAAAGCCGCCTTTGTGTTGTTAATGAAACTTTAAGCCTTCAGCCGCCATTGTCCTGGCCTTCATTGGATATTCGAGGGGTCAGGTGGACAGCTGCCGGCTGATAAAGCCCCGCGAATGCTAATTAAAGCCTCGCACTGCGCTCGAATGTTCCGCCTCTGGCTGAGCGTATGCAAATCGTGTAAATCAGAGAGTTTAGTGCCACTGGCCACTGGCCGTGTCCCGCCATAAGCTGCCATATTTAGTTAAGTAATCAGGATTTTTGTGGGAGGCAGCCTGGAGGTGGCAGCTGGTTGCCGTTGGCCAGGGGGCGTGGCTGGAAGGGGTTCAAATTGTTGACTAGGACAACAAAAGAGGTTTCTATTTTTCTGCCCAGAAGACTGGGGCTCGGGGCCCCATGTATTTTGTCGATGACTTTGTCCTTTTCCCCCCAGCTGATGTCCGTGTTGCTGACGGGGTGTGCTACTTGTAGTTGTGTGTATATTATTATGTCGACAGGACTCCCCCAGTGTCTGAGGACACACTGCCTTGTCCTGCCTTTGTGGCTGGCATGTGGTGCTCGTTAAATGCTAATTGCCGCATACTTGTAACCACTTTATGTGGATGCCTTTGTGCAGGCAACCCCTGCCCCTGCCCCTGCCCCTGCCCCTGCCCATAACCCCACCCACAGCCACACCAGTGAAAAACAAGGCAATTCCGCCCCCAATTGGGTGTCGGGCTAATTGAAACTGTGCACGACCCCTAGGCCCGTCCCCGCATTTGCAGCGAAAACTATTACCACATTTCGCGGCCATCAATCAAAGGCTTAATATCCGCGAGCCTCATGCTCGGTTCCCTTGTCAGTGGAATGAGCTTGTCAGAGCGAGGGAGACGGCACAAAGTGCATCACTCGACCGCTAATTTGGGCCGTAAATAGGAGACTCACTGCAGTTTCCAGCTGACCTGCTGTTGGCCTTTTCGAAACTCTGGTATTCATAACGTAACGAGTCAGTTTCGCATGCAAATGTCACCAGTTGTGCAGGCCTAAACGGCAGGGTGGGTGTGGGTGGCTGATAGGGTTGGCTCAATGCAGCAAGATCATGCTGCCATATGTGACCTGTGCGAAGACGAACCCACTCGATTCCGATTGCCGGCAGTTCGAGAGCTAAACCTCATTAGAAGTGGCCCACTGCCCCTCCTCCACCTCTGCTTCCTCTGGAACTTCTGAACGTGGCAGCTCTCATTTTAGCATTTATCGTTCAGTTCTTCAATGACTAGGCCAACTGGCCATCGGGCTAACGGGCTCTCTTAATTACCGAACATCGGTCAAATGCGTTTTTCTATTGGAAGCTGGTTGAGGCGGGAGTTCATCAGCCTGCTCCTCAATTTGCATAATTTCCAGCCCGGAAGCTCAAGTGCGGCGCTGATTGTGGGGGCTCATGACTTTCATATGCTCCCCGGGTTCGGGGATGCAACGGCATCCATTTACCCAATTTGTTGGGCAGAATTTATTTGTATAGTCCATGTCAAGGATGCTGATGCTGAAATGACATTACGGCCCGTGTTCGACGGTTCGAGGCTTCGAGGCTGGAAAAAGGAATCAATATTATGCAAATAGCCAAAGTGGTCAGCCGACCCACAGGACCACCCACAGTTCTTCCAGCCATTTCGTTTCTGCATTTCAATCGACGAGAAAATGATGGCAATGGCATATTATTTTGCTGCATTTCATTTCATTCGTTGTGCAATAAAGTGCATTTTGATTTGCCTTTAACAGGCATCGGGAGTGGCATAATAAATTATGCATGGCAATGCATGGACATTGTGTTAACCTTTTTATCCCATCCAAGCCATCCGAGTTGATTTCCCCCAAATCAATGCGGAAAACTTTTCATATATATATTTAAATTTTTAGCTCTAGCCATAGTGGTCATAAATCGCCATCTGCCACGTGCCCACTGATCACCATCTTTCAGCACCGCCTTTTTGATTAAGTGTCTGCGGCAGGACCCCACCTGGTTCTCCTGCCACGCCCACTTCCTTGGCGGCAAGCTGGCGCTGTCAGAAAGTTCGCTGCACTCATTAATCAGGCCCCGTGTGGAAACTAATTTAATGCAACTTAAATCAAAAGCAATTGTTGTTTTAGCCTGCTGCAATTTAGTCAGCCACTTCCGCACGCACCTCCTTGAAAAGAGGTTGCTGAACTGGGTGTTTGGGTGGTTGAGCGGTTCAGGGGTTGGGCGGTCCTGTTTGCCCCATCCAATTGACGCGTCATAATTTCCAACACCATCGCTGTGAGGCTATGACCGCGCCCAGTTGAGTGCAAACTAAATTTATCAGCTTCGCAATCGCTGGCAATAAATTTGTACCTCCGCCCCTCCAACAATTCAGCGCCATGTACCAACTGACCACGCCCACTTTTCCGACAAGCCCGAACATATGATGGCTAAGTTTGTGTATTTGGGTAAGTGGCAAGTTGTAACACTTTAAAATTCTAAGAGAGCTAATTCTAATTCCGCTTAAAATACAAATACCAGTTATATATGCAAGTCCAAAGATATTTTCAATCAGTTTAAGTTTCTTTTGCATTAATTTTCTTTTGAATAATCAAGTATTCCTTAAATAACTTGAAGTCCAAGGCCTTTTCTCTCGGTGTAGCAATTCAAACCCAGACATTTAAATGGCGCCGCTTATGCAATGCAAGGCACACATAAATCTTGACCAAACTGGCCAAGTGCAGAAGCAGATTAGATTGACCCCGTGGATGGTGGTGGGTGGTGGTGTTGTGTGCTTGGTTGGCCAGGTGGTTTGGATTCGGTTCGGAAGAGGCATACGCAAGGTAAACAGGATCGCCTGAATTGCCGCGGGCCACGCATGAATACCATTCTGACCCGAACCATTTGCGTGTGACCGCCCTCAGTTTGCCCTCACCTCCGCCCCCAAAAGAACAAAAAAAAAAAAAAAATATACCCACCTATTCGCGCTTCTCCACTGTTTTTATTTCGGTACTAGCTTTGTGAAAGTTTTTTGCGTGCATTTCTGTTTATGTGCCGCGCATAAAGTTTAGTGCGCCGTCAAAATGTTGGCCACGAAGACCGAGAAGGGCAGAAACCGGGCACAATGGCACATAAAAGGGAACCGAGTTGTGTTAGCCGGCAGCGCCTAAAAGGCTGCACGCAATTTTTTCATTCGCCGCCATTCCGTGCGTATGTATTTGTGGGAGAGAATACGTGTGTGTGAGGTTGGGCGTCTGTGTGCGCGTTGCGGTTTGTTTGCATACAAAATTTGTACGTGTTATTTTAACTTTGCCGCTTTTATGTTCTATATATAAAAATTTTTGTATCTTCTTTGTTGGCACTGCAGAGGCAGCCACGATTTTAACACCTCTGCAAACGGGAAGGTGGAAAATGGGAGTGGAGTAACTTTGGTCCTTCAGGTGTTAATGGTTGCTGTACGGACCGTGTGCGTGTAGCAGATAACATTTCCGTATCCGGTTGCGTATCTGTGCGGGAATCTGCCGGTAGCGCGGAAAATAAGAAGACAACTCCGTGTTTGCATTCACATTTATATTTGTTTAAACACTCTGGGGGAAAAGGGGGGTCTTGTCGTACTCATTTACTGTATACATATACATATCATCGTATATAGTATTGTAGTTATATCTTTTGGGAGACTTTATCCTTTAGGTATAGCTACATACAGGATGTGGGGAATATTTTCTGGGGGACAGTTCGGCTACAACTTAAACACCTAACTTATAGTTCTAGTTTAGCAAAGGTTCTTAACAATAAGGATATGACACATATCCCGGTTCTCTTTTATACAGTTCATACAACTAGGATGTGCGGCAACTCAAAGCTTCTCAACTTTAGAGCCATCGGTAATGGATCCATCAACAATATAATTTAATTTCAAGTTCCCTTCTCCCTTACGGACTTAATTTACGAAACTAAATACAATTGGAAATACTTTTCAGAGTCAGGAAGCAAATACTTGCCAGAATCGTAACTAAAAGAGGGGAAAAGAGCACTTTTCCAGCTTACTTTTCCCCATTTGTTTTTTCTTTTTGTTTTTTGCAATTATGTAGTTTTAGCATCTGTTATGGGAAAGTTTCCAGCTACCATTCGAAATTGATGCCACTCAGACATTATTTGACAAAAGTCCAAAGTTTGCCCTAGACTTTGTCGTTCCATTCAAGTATTTACACAGAAATTACGCACAACGAACCCTTAGCTGGGCTTTATTCGGGAACGATGGGCGGGGATATGTCATATATATATATGGGATTCGAATTTAGTTACTTAACAATTTTGCTAATTGAATTCTGTGCATCTCTCTGCGCATGAGTTTACTTTTTCGTTCCGAATGGGATCTGTTTTTAATACTATTTAACTCGTTTCCACTCGCGTTGCTTAATGATTTTTACATGCTATAACACATTTACCCAATTTGTCTGTTTTTCTTTTCCCTTCTCGTCGCCCCCTCGTCGCTTAAGAACTAAGGATATTACACTTAAAGTATACAAAATCACCATTTATGCTCTGCAATTGCAATTGAATTGAATTGAATTGAAATGAATGCTTTGTTAATTGAATCGAGTCGAATGGGGTGCCATCTGCCATCTTGGTGGTCCGGCTTAGGTCAGCTCCGCGCCAAGTAGCCACTGCCCAGTTCTGGCCAGGATGATGGCGATGGTTAGCGTTCGCAGAAAACTGCTCTCCGAGTGGCCAGCCGCACCTTTCACTGTGTGGAAGAAATGGGGCCAAAGGACAGCGAATCGAATTAGTAAGGAGTCGGGAATGGCTCCGTGCCAGGTCACTCACCCAGCAGCATGGCCTCGCGGTTGTCGATGATCCCCGGCCGTCGCTGCAGGACACTCTCCTTGCCGCCCTTCCACAGCACCGGCGATATGCTAGCCAGGCACTTGACGCGCATGTCGCCCTCGTGGAAGTGGCGCGGCTCCAGCGGCAGCTGCAGGCCCAATGTCGAGGTGATTAGCCCGTGTTTGTGCACGATGTCGTTGTATTTGTGCAGGTAGTGCTCGTCAAGGATCTGAAAAAAGTTGGACGGGAAGCTTAAATGCTGCACTGAGGAAAAGGCTTTATTAAGAAAAATGTTTGTTTCTCTTTTGAGTCAACTCGTAGAGTTAATTAAAGTCCGTTTGAATTATATTTATTCTGCTATTGCGTCTGTTTTTGTCTGTCTTAACTTTCTAATCCTTTGATAGTCTGTTCTAATATAATATCCAAAATTTAGAGAATCAGACTCAAATGACGTTGCAGTTAAATGCCATTTAATAATTGATATCAATGGAAAAATGATAGCTGTCTTGATAAATTTCCAAAATTGCAAGTGACTGGCAAATTCTTATTGAAATACAGACAACTAGTAAATGACAAGGCGATAGTGAAATGCATTGCTTAATTTAATATGTATATGCTAGGCAACATATATAAAAACTGCAAGCCTTGCAAAAGTTCCTAGCCAGTATTTTATTTTTATTTTTGGAGCTAATTCCCGTTTGCTTGCCGTGTACGAGCGGAATTAAAAGTCTGAATCGGGAGTTTCCTGCCGTCAAGTACTAGAGGTTGACACACGCGGCGTATGAGCAACGAAACGGAAACGGGACCCGCAATGGGCGTGTCTGGAACATGTCTGGCGAATGCTTGAGGGGACGCCTTTGTGTTCCAAACCGGATTCGGAGTTGGAGTAGCAGCCTCCGTCTTCGTCTACGCCGCCGTCTCCGAGTCCGACTTCCAAGTCCAATGAAGGTTACAATTACAAGAGCTTGATAATTCCTCCCTTTCTGTGTTTGCTGCTGTCAGCAGAGTGCACTGCCTCCATGAGGGGCGGAAGTGGATTGGTAGGTGCTGGAGGTTGGGGTGGTCGTGGTGTCGAACAAATGGGAATGGGGGCTGCACTTAAACTTGGCTTGAAAAGAAATAAAATCATTTGCCATAAATAAGAAAAATGTGCAGACCTGATAAAAAATGTGAAACGCTCAAATAAATAACTTGAACTTTTCCCTGCTGCTTTTTTTCGATTTGCTTCGAAATTGGGTTCTGCGAGGGTAATCGGAATGGGAATTCGAATTCGGTCTGTCCTCGGGGCTTCTGGGCGGGGGGAATTGGTTAGCACTTTGCCAGCGAAATTGTTGCCATTTGTTAGGCGATTGGTTGCCTTTTCCCGAACGCTCCGGCATTGTGCCTCGCTTTAAACTTTAAGGGCATAAATTAAAAGTGTGAGGTCCGATTGCGATTCCGGTTCCCTGCTGACACAACAAGCATGCTAGAAATGCCGTCAGCTGTCCACAGGACCGCTACCACGCAAAACACTGGGAAATAGGGAGGGCTGGTCATAAAACGAGGCCACTTTGAATGCCCGGCGCATTCCGGAAACTTTCACCCAAGATGCCGCCAAAAATTTATTTCCACGCATTTTGCGGCCTGGCCAAAGCTGTTATATTAGAAGTTTTTCGTGGAATTGCGAGAATATTCTTGAGCCCCAACTCAAGATGGACACTTTTATTGTAAATTGCAGGAATGCCTTGCAGGGCAGCGCGTATACGACATGTTGTTCGTAGACGGCCAGACAAATGTTATTAAATGAGCTCTCCACCATTTCATTGTTCACCAGGCTGGCCCCTATATATGTACATACGTTTGACGGATGCTCGGGTAGAATATGATAGGGTGGTCTTCATTATTCAGGAAGGGTGACGAAAGAGGGATGATTCCAGCTGCCATTGTTGGAAGGCAAATAAACCGGGAATCGTGCCTAATCGCACTTATTGATTTTTCTCGTATTTATACAAAGCGAACGAGAGGCACGAACACTCCGGAATCGAGAATTTGTGGAAGGGGAAGTCAGCATGGTACAATGAACTAACTCGTACCTTAACGCCTCGATTCACACAATTTGAGTGCCATGTAGTCAGCGCCGACGATAAAATGCAGTGCGCCACCCACTCGCCGCCTCTCGATTTTTGTGTTCCGGCCACGGCAGACATGTAACGAGCTTTCGACCAGATGGATGGCCCAGTACCCAGTACCCCGTTTCAGACCTCCATCCTAAGCCCCAACCCCATTCACCCAATATATATGTATACACCTGACGTAACCTACCCTAAGCCCCCGACATCGGGCCATAAAACATGCCAAAGCCAAAAGGGAAGAAAGACCGAAAAATGTATTCGAAGCCTGCCCGTCTACATGAGTTTTGTTCATGAAATTATTTCAACAACCTGCCCAGCTGAGTCCACTCCGGCTCCGGGTTCGTTCTCGCTGTCTGCCGCGTTGTTAGAGGCTTAAATATTTACTGTATGCATAATTTCTACATTTTTCCCCGCTCTTGATTAGCCCGGCACCGTTTAGGTGCGGACCCAAAAAGAATGGGGTAAATGTTGTAACGTTTTATTTGACTAAGGGGGAGGAGGCGTTAACAAACTCACCGGCTGCTCATTGACAAACCACTGCAAATGCGAGGCCGGATGCGACTTGCCTGACGTGCAATTTAAATACAAGTATTCGCCGATCTGATACTGATACTGCTGTCCTCTGATATGTGGTCCATCGCGCGGCAGAACTGAAATGAAACGGGATGGGGGATACATCAATTATGGATACAAAATTTGCATAAATAAAATGGGGGATTAATGCCAGATATTATCCCTTCTGATGTTATCTGGCGTAGCTTGGAACTGCGTCAATTTTCTGGCCATTTCCCCCATATTCACATGGCCAAAAGTCCCCCAAACCAGTTACCAATAAATATTTGTTGCGGCTTTCGCCCCTTGGTCGAGTAATTTATTAACAATTTTTCGTGTTGTTTTGCCTGGCAAATATTTACCCGGTACACACTTCGCTTTTTTTGGGGCCTTTCCCCCTTTTGTACAGAAGATTTCAATGGGATATACAAATAAATATTTTTTCGCTGCTCAAATAGAACATAAAACACACAGATAAACCAACAGGAACAACTGCAATTGCAAAGAGGATTGCGGGGTGGAGCTCTCTGGGTGTTCAGGGACTACACAAAATATGTTGTAAGCGGCCAGACTGCGGAAATATCCATTAAAATGGCATTTTAACTTATAAATCGCTGGCGTGTCCGCCCCGCAGCCCCCCGTGCCGGTCTACCGTTTTATATATTCCCTTTTGCCGCTGGCCATTTGGTTTAAGTAAATAAAAATAGTAAAAAACGGGGGGGCAGAGCGGAAAGGAGCAAAGTTTAGCGCGTGTGTAAAACGTAAAAAAATGCTGGGACCCGGCTTGGATTACAAAAATATGCTGTTATGAAACTAAAGCTTATGAATGACTTTTTAAAAGCATTTCCGCCCGCTCGGCCCGATAAAGAAAGCCAAAACAAACAACAGCACCAGTCGCATTAGTCGACCAAAAGCAAAAGCCGGCAGAAGCTGCAAAAATAAACTCGATCCGAATCAGAATATATATGTGTACATATGTATATGTACATGTAGCGGGTGGATGTGTGGGCGAGCTTGTGGCGGAAAGTGGACCGCAGAAATGGTAAACAGAGCCACGAAAAGGCTTTTAAATATTCAATTTAAAACAGCTAAAGCTTTTACCAAAAATAATAAAATAATAAAATAGAGGAGAGCGAATGAAGGTCACAGCAGGTATAATTTTATTCGATTCAGCTCTTTATGCATTTCCCTCACAGCATAAGCGACAGGTTTTAATTTGAGTTTCATTCATTGGCATATTAAAATCCTATTTGTCTTACTTATTTAAACTAGTAATTCCAATAAAATCCCGTATCAATTCCCATTCATGCATTGAGTTCTCTGAGTTCTTAGCCGCTTATTGAAATTCCTTGCAGCTTGAATCAAAAATCTGTGTATAAAAACCATGAATACTATTCACATTGGATTCGGTCTGTATCGAAATACTGCTGAACAAATAAGCAAACAAGATCCTTCTCTATGATGCCAATAACGACGGAGGTCCTGATTTAAAACCCGCTCCTGCACCCCTCCGCATTTGTCCTGCTTTATTTACGCTCTCAATATTTGCCTGTAATTGATGTGAAATTTTTCGAGCAAACATTTGCTCGGTTGTGTGCTGCTTGCGGGGTGCAACAAATATAATAAAATCGTGGCAGGCAAATGCGGAACGTGACTTCGAATAGATTGGCATTCGCATTCGCAATGGCAGTACTTACACACAATGTCCATCCGCCCCTCGCCCTGCACCGATGAGAAGTTGGGCGCCTCGGCGGACACCTCGCAGCGGTACAATCCGGTCGAGTTGAGCGTCAGTCCGCGCAGCAGAACGCGACTCGCGTCCGAAAGCTCCTCCTGAAGAAGCAAGAAAATTACCATAGGTAAATATCAACAATGCCTCCAATGTAAATTCTACTGCCAGCAAAAATATACAGTAGCTTAATTTTAGAAAAATAGGATTAAGGAAATGAAATCGGTGCTAAAAATACAATAGCCTTATGGCATTATTTTGTTTTGAATATTTCTTTTGAATACTTTGGGTGTGTACTCACAATGACTCGCACACCGTCCACCCGGTAGCTGGTCTTCGGCGGCCGGGCCTTTGGCACGTATCGGTAGAACTCCTCGTTGTCCTTGTACCACTTGATGGCGTACAGGGCCTCGCCTTCCTCGGGCTGCTCCTCCTCGTCCTCGTCCTCCTCCTCCTCGCGATCGTGGCTATCGTCGAAGCTGTCCGCCCGATCGAAATCGGGCATATAGGCCGCCGGAACGCCGTTGCTGTTCCCGTTACTTACGGACACGGATCCGCTGTGGGTACTGGCGCCCACATGGGCGGCGCCCAGATAGCCGGAGGCGGCACTGCCCCGGTAAACACTGTGCCCGTACGGCGACTTCT
This sequence comes from Drosophila melanogaster, assembly GCF_000001215.4. Taxonomy (NCBI): domain Eukaryota; kingdom Metazoa; phylum Arthropoda; class Insecta; order Diptera; family Drosophilidae; genus Drosophila; species Drosophila melanogaster. Next base: position 23,573,761 of record NT_033777.3, on the reverse strand, counting down.
CCGGCGGAGCTGGCAGCTGCTGGTGGCTCTGTTGGCTCTGGTACTGACGCATGGCGATGGGTTCCCTCTGCCTGGGCCGCTGGCCATGTTGCCGCTGGCTTTGTCGCATCCTTGAGCGGTACGACGACCGTTCGTCCTCCAGTGCATCGCCATCCGGATAGTGGAACTCTCCGGCGTGGGTATTGTGACCGTGGGCATGGTCCGAGTGACTCTGCAGACCCGTGACCGTATGGTGCGTTCGGTTCAGCTCATACTGGCACTCCAGAAAAGCGGACTCGCCACGCAGTTTGTAGGCGGGAATGGAGACCTTAATCATGCGCAGGCCAACGGCAAAACCTGTTAAAAAGTGAACATAAATATGTATCGCAATGAAAATGTATTCTGTACATATATCAATTAATAATATAGTAAAAGTTGTATAGTAAAGCTGTGTTCTCCATTTCAGCGAAACTCTTACTCAATAATGGTGTCACCAATCAGGCGAAAATATTCACCAAAAATATCAAAATAATTTTCTTTATCGCCCAAGATGAAAACGACAAATATTGAAATCAGCGAGACTGGGAAATCAATAAACTGGCAAGTCGCCCGGGGATGCCGAGCGCATATTTGCATAAGAAAAGGGCGCAGGATGCGGGTAAGGATAGTAAGGATACTCGGCGAGAGCGGAAGGACAGAGTTCAGAGGACCCGCCGGGCAATCGCCAAGGATTACGCTAGTCGCAACAAGGCCAGAGGAAAATTAAAATATTTTCCGCATTGTCCGGGCCGTCAAGACGAGTCAACTTCTTGTAGCTGATGACGAAGCAAATTTTCCGCCTGCCAGCCTGCGCTGGCCAAGTATTTGCATAATTGATTTGTCCTCTGGACTAGACCACTAGTCCTGCCCGGCTGCCAGCACAAACAATTATTGTTTTAATTAAAAAGGACCCACGGTTTTGATCGTCAATTGCTTATTTATGAGTAGCGATTCTGAAATATGCAGGCGTTCGGAGGCGGATAAATTGCGGCAGGTGGAATGGCCATTGTTCTGGGCGCAGGCTATCTGTTATCCCGTGTCGGCCGGCTCGTAAATATTAATAAATGAGTGCGTAATCGGGCTTAATCCTTTGTGAAATTACAGCACCGCCGAGCCAGGGCCACAATTTATGAAGGCTGGCCATGTGGCAGCCGAAGGACACCCAGGACGACCAACAGGATATGGACCGTTTGTACACTTCCTGGCTGTCATTCACCCCCCAGAATTACAGAATAAATGCTCTGTTTAGCGGTTTATTTCGGCGAAGCTGCTCAGCCAGCGTTAAATTAGAATCGCAGTCGTCATAAATATTTGAATATCTGGCCATTAGGAGCAGGATTCTGCGTTGGCTAATTGGCCATTGGCAGTGCCATTGGCAGCTGGCAAAACTTTGGCAGCCGCTTAAAGACGTCAGCAATTGAATGGGATTAAACAGATTGACAGTCTCTGATCTGGGACTTGGCGAACAAAACTTTTCCATTGCAGCTGCACAACTTTTCAGGCTCCCAGTTCCCGGGCCCCCGGGAGACCGATTGAAATTGGCAGGACTGAAGCGTGTGGTTGCGGATACTTGATGCTCGTCGAGTGCAGTAAACAATTTTGATTTGCCTAAATCGCATTTAATTACGAGCTGAATTAGATTGCTTTTGATTTGGTCTCGAGAATGTCAGCATTTTACATTTTAACGTGTTAGCCAAAACTAATTACATTTGGCCATTAATTAGCGCCGGTATTTCAAGTACATGGCGTGTGGGCGAACACGTTATTTAATTGGCCAATTTTTATGACAGCGACTTTGATGGACGAGTTGAGGTGCGTCCGCCCCGTTCTACGCCCACCTGCTGATGTCAGTCGGGAAATGGGCTTAATGAAATTAGGCCGCTTGCCGAAAAAAACAAAGGCCAAAAACCGGCAACTGCAGATGCGATACCATATACTCGTTTGTATACAAGAAACATGCCAAGACAAAGAGGCCTGTGAAAAGCGGTAAGCACATGTCATTTGGGCAATGCTACGGCATGTCTAAATGTTAATTAAAAAACAGCAAAGTCCCAGTCAAAAAACGATGGCTGAATCGCATGGAGAGGAGCAAACAATGGCTGAAAGTTGCATGAGAGCTGATTAAAATTGCCTGCAGGGCGGGATCCTTTCAAAGAAATGTAGCCGGGGGAAATAAGAGCATTCCCTTCTCGCCAGACAGTCAACTCTGTATTGATAACAGCCAAGTCGAGTCGAGCGACGAAGCATTCGTATACATTCAGATCCGAAATTAAATTACAAGTTGATGTGCTCCGAATGGAATTCCATTTCAATGAGTTTTGTGGAAAAATACACATTCAACTTGTAAACATGCCACAAGCACAGCATCTCAGCATTGTCTAAATGCAACGCTGTGTGTCTTTCCTTATGAATGGGGAACCACCGCAATTGTACTAAGCATTAAGTAAGGATTTTCAGGCCTTTTCAAATGATAAGAAAAGCTTTTTATGAAAAATCTGTAAAATATAGCCAAATGGTATGTTATGTATCTTCCTGTCCTACAAATAATATTGAGTATAAAGCACTTTAGTTTGCGTTGAAATTATTTTCTGACTTTCTACTCACTGTTTGGGTAATTAAAGGTTTTATTATCGCAGTTCGACGTTGGAATTTCCAGGTTTCCAATGTAATTTAATTTTGCCAATTTTTTAAATTGATATTTAAGCAGGCAATTTACACTTCACAGCCAGTGTGGCCGGGGGCAAAGACAACAAAAAGCAAAAGTTCCAAACTGTCTGCCTATCAGCTCGCCTGTCTCACACTCCCAGCTCGACTTGACTATCGCTTGCTCCTCCCGAACCACCGAACTTGCCAAAATAAAGTTCCATATTTAAATTAGTATGTAAAGTATCCGCAAAGCAACGCGGCGCACTTGATGTAAATTGAATATGCATAAGCCGGAGTCGTGGCAGAAGAAGGGAATATCATTCAGTATGCATGATAATTTCGTTCATTAACGCATATTTAAACAGGGCTAGCTCCCCACTCACCAAAGCGAGGGGGGAGGCGTCCCTTTGGTTTGCCCCGCAGCTCACCTGCAGGTTAAATAAGTCCTCCCCCCGTTCTTGTCCTCTGAACTTTTCTGGTGTTTAGCATAATTCGATAAAATTGGCAAACAGAACGAGCAGCTGAGAGGGAAACGAACCATACCGAACCGAAGGACAGGAAAGTAGAAAGACAAACAAAGGAGGAGCCAGAATCTCCGGAAACAGAAAGGTGGAAGGATGGTGGCCCAAGGTAAACTGACCCACAATGCGTTGCCAAATAGCGCATAATGAAGGCCGCCATTAGGAGATAAAGCTGGCAACAAAAATCGGTTGTACCAGCTTAGTTGCTATCAATGATGGGCGAATGGGGATGGGACTCGGAGTAGGAGGTGGAGTGGATCGGTTGAACGGCCCTTAACTTTATACCACTAATGAGTTTGCGCCTTTGCAGCAATTATGCGCCCGTGGAGGCTGGCAAACTTTGCTATCTGTTAAATCATTTCGCTTGAGAATGTTGGCCCGAACCTGAGAACCAGCCAGAAAGTTGCCGAAAAGTGTCAAAAAACTCGAAGGCACAACAAGGACGCCAGTGAGGCTGCCATTGATAGTGGGCTGCCAGCCAAGTTGGAGCGGCGGCTCATTAAGGGCGTATTTCTTATTTGCGGCGTCTAGACTTCATTAAAAACTCTGACGTTCGCTTTTGGCTCGCACATTTTTCGTTTGCCGCTTGCCGCTCGCCGTGGTTTGATGAATATTTATTGTGGCATTGACAGCTTAAACTCCGCTTAATGTTGTTCATTAAATGCGTTTAAAAAACAATTATTGCGGCCACGAGTTGCGGGGCTCGGCGGGTGTTGAACGCTAGGCGCTTGGCCTTGTGCTAAATACGCAAACAATTATATTAAAAAAATAAAACATCAAGAGAGAGAAATGCAAACGGGGCTGGAAAAAAAAAGAACCTAGACGAAATTGTAATGAAAAAGCCTTTGGGATAGTTTTAGTTTAGTTTGCGCAGTAACCGAGCAACAACAAAGGCTATCCTTGCATCGGGCGAAACAAGAACAATGCGGCGCAAAAAAGTATGCAACAGTTTTTGAAATGCGTGCAGAGAGAGTGAAAGAGGACGAAAGTACTCATACGCCCCGTTGCCACTGCGCGATTGCGTGTGCACTTTTTTTTTGTTTCGCTGTTGTTGTTTGCAGGCACCACAAGCGACAACGGCCAACAAAAAACAGAAACAGCATGCAAATCTGTTCAAGCGCTTCTGATGTATTCAAGTTGACACAAATCTGGCGCAAATCCTCGCACACATACACACACACATTCTCGCAGGCAAAATGGCCACTCCACCCTAAGCGACACTGACAAGGCGAACTAACACCAACACACACACTCGCACACACACACACACATGTAATGGTGAGACAGGCAACAAAACATTTATGAATAAAATAGAAACAACACGAGCAGCAGCGACAGCAACTGACGAGCGAGAAACGAGCAAATTAAAATCAAAATAACCGCAGGTGATGAGCCAACAGAATGGGTAGGGAGGAGCGTAGTGGAAAAGGAAAGTCGGGCAAGGAAAAGGGAAACGGGAAATGGAAAAGGGGAGAGCGAGGTAAAAACAGTTGCTGAGCTGGCGTGTAATTGAAAAGAGAAATAACAATGGCGGCAAGGCAAAGGCAATGGCGCAACATGTAAACGGTCGTTGTCCCACACGGCGTATGCGCAATATTTGATCACACGGTCAGGGACTCATTTGTGGCCACTTTGAGTTGAGCGAAATGCAAGAAATATTACGATTGCCAGGAAGCTGCCGGAAGACGTGTGCCTCACGTTCCACAAACAATTTGCCAAAGTTTTCCCTTATTATTTCAGCTGATCGAATCGAATCGCGAGCGTCTGCAGTTTGCCCTTCGGAAATCGATTGCCATGTTTTGCACTCTAGGTGCGATTACATATTTGCAAAATGAAATGGAATTTATGGGGAACACCCGCTGCTTCGTTTCGCTCCCTTCGTGCGTCATTGGCGTTTAATACGTGTGAGTGATTTCCCCGGGGGGTTAGCATGCAGCTGGCAGCCGGAAAACCAGAAAAGCAGCGCCGGAAAAGTGCAGAGCCCAAGAACTGCGTCTCTCAAGTCACGTTCACGCGGCTGCACTTGACAGATGCATATGCGAATGAGTATGGAAATGGAGCCAACTTCGACCCCAGCGAAAATTGACAGCTCACTCGGCGGGCTGGCTGGGTGGTGAAACCTGGGAAATTAAACCCCGGGAAATTGTATTAAAAAAATTATCATGTTTATTTAAAATAAAGCGAGAATTGCCGCTCCAAGTGGCGGCTTTATGTCTGTGGGTACTGTGGGTGGCCTGACCCACTCATTTGTATGCGCTCCGCATGCGGCACACAAGAAAAATAACTGAAATAAGTGAAACGAGCGGGTCGTCAGCGGGGATTCGGATGGGTTGGCTTGGATGGGTGGCTCGGAGTGTATATATGAGGATTAGTGGGCGGTTATGCCCTTTTTTTCGGGCTGCCAACACGCACACAGAGTTACATATGTGCGTTTGGGTGTTAAAACGCCACAAGTGACTTTGTCAAGCAGTTACAATTTGCTTTTTATTGACTGGCAAGGTGTCGACACGCGCAGGCATTGAACTGGAAATGCTGGGGAAAATCACCCATTCAGCTCACTCGGCCCACTCAACAGACTGAAACCAAACCACCCACCGAATGGCATTGAACACTTTTGCACTCACCTTGCAGCAAACAGCAAATGAACACAATGATTCGTGTATCGTTTGTGTATTTCATGTTTATCGCATAATATGTAATCCTTGGCGAAACAATAACGGAGCCTGGTATGATGATGATGCTCGCGAGAATGGAAATCCGCTGGCGGAAAACTTTTCTGTGGATTTCTTCTTCTCTATCGCTCTCTTTCGGTCTTGGCGGTTTCTTGTGCTGATTTAAGCGCTTTTTCCCCGGCGCGTTTTCCCATTTATTGTTGCTTGATGGGACTTAGCTCGGTTTGTGTGTTCTCTGCGTATTACTTTCAGAAACTTTTCGCATAAACTTCCAGCCTGTTGCCATTAATAGTTGGCTCGATCCGTTGGCCAGGGACAAGTGCTGCGGCAGTCTCATGTGTTCCGGCTGCAGGCAGCTCATTAAACTCGGTTTTGTCTCACTAGTGCAGCCTGCAAAGAAGATCACAATAAATGCGATTTAATAAAGTTTGATGGTCGTGGTAAAGGTAAAGTTATCCTAATTGTGGTGGGCCCCCCTTCCAGTAGACCACAATTCCAGCGGAGGCCATCCCTTCATGGTGCCATTTCCCACAAAAAGTTCCCTTTTCAATTTGTCCTGGATTCTGTCTGGTTTATCATTTCTCATCAGGTCGGGGCACAAACAAGGCAGCCTAAGAATAATTCTCAATCAAATGACATTGTTTCGCTATCTGTTTCTCTTTCTGCAAATGACAGTAACCTCAATTTGGCCATCAGCAAATGATTTCGGTGACCGGAATCTAGAGACATTTTATTGATTGTGCCCATTGTTTCCTGGTTAGCCATGGAAGTGGAATGGCAAAAGCAAAGGGAAATGGGAACTCATTACATAACACTCCCACCAGCATTTGACTGCCATTTATTTTTGCCACAAGAGCTACACGTCAGATGTTTGCATGGAAATAGAATTTTCTCTAGCAAAACTTATAAATATACGTTACAAATCGAACGTCGACAAAAGGACGAAGGTTAATGCGTGGCCGTAGTGGAGGGCGTGGGCGTTGACAGCTGTTGTGGCCAAATGACGCAGCTGAGGTCATAGGTCAGGTCGTGTGTGCCGCAAAGCTTAACAAAATCGAACGAAATTAAGAATTCATATGAAAAGCAAATCACAGCTGAATAAAAAGGCAAAACTTTTTGAAGAACGCACAGCAAAAAGCGTTCTAAAAAGGCCATCCCATACCGACTCAATGATGCCCTAGTCAAGAGAATAAAAACAGTTTACTGCCTTCCTGGTCCAACAATGCCTTCCAGCTAATGGACACTGCCTAGGCCAAAAAAAAAAAAAAACAATGCTCAAGGACACGTGCCCGGGTCTCCCATTCCGTCGAATTGCTCATGAAATGCGCATAAATCAAGGAGGCCACCAGCTCGTCCTGCGGCTTTGGCACTGCCTGCCCGACCGGGCTCTTAATGAAAAATGAAGCTGAAATAATCATAAAAAAAGATGGAAGGAAAACAACTTTGGGTGGCAGCCGGCAGAGCGGAAATGTAAATGCCAAGTAAACTGTGACGCTCGTCGCGTCTTATTCTTTTCGCATTTGGCAACTGAAACTTTTCCTTCACCCGGTTCCGGCTACCCAAAAACCCGTATTCCCAGCCCGGATTTTTTGTCCACACTCGGAGATGGATTCGTCTGTTGCGTTGCTTCATTATGCGCAGTGCCAGCAAAGTTTGCCGGCCCCCCTCGCACCACGATCCCTTGCTCCTGCTCCACAGGACTTTTGTTTTGCTTGGCCTGGCCCAAAGTGCTGCGCCTGCGATTATGCAGCAAAAACTTTCGGAGCCGCCATTTTGCAATGCAAAGCGCGGGCAACTCAAATTGGGTTCCTTCACAGTTATCCCGAATGACTGACGCAGCAACTGGATCCACCGTAAAAAATCCTTTCTTAAATTCGTTAAGAATCGATGTGGTACTTATGTCGAATTTATCTTTCGTTTGCTGTTGGAAGAATGTTACTAAGTGTAAATCACTTATTTAAAGCTCGTCTATTGAAAGGAATATATTTTTTTTACATAAGCTGATAGACAAATGCTGTACAACATATATACATTATATTCTTCAATTACAAACATTTAATTAATTTCTTAATTTTATTCAAGACTTGCAAAATGATCAATTTCTTTCTTGCTGTGTGCCTGATGAACCGTTGGTTGCCAGCATTTCTGCGCTGCATTTTCCAGCTAAGTTGGCTAATTCTTAAGTTGCTTAAATATGTGCAAACATAGCGCGACAAATGTAATTCGTCTCCTGGCATTGTGTCCTGCCGTGGCTCCCGAATTTCCCCCTCAACCATTCATCTACAGCCAACATCGCTGCCACTGGGTTGGCAACTTTTCTAGTTGCGGTCCCATCATATTAGAATGCAGCTCGACTCTGTGCTGAACTTTTAGCCACTGCTCCGCAGCTGCTGTGTGTGTTTTTCCGAGTTTTCCTTCATCCTTCGTCCTTCCCATCCAGGACCTTTATTCCTTTTATATTTTTTGTCTCTATCGAGGGGGCTCTGTTTGTTATTGTTGTCGCTCTTGTTGACTGCAGAAGTTATTAAAGCTGCAGCCGCACTTTATTATTGTGAAACAAAACCCGAAACAACAACAGCAGCAAGGAGCTGAGTCGCAAGTTTTGCTTGAGTGTGAGTGTGTGTATCCTGGCAAGCGCACATACTCACGCACGCATACTATCGCATTGTTTATCTTTCACATTGTTGACACAACTTTTGCAGGGTATTCCAAAATGTGTATATGTATATGTGCACATAGAGAATGCGTGCGTGTGTGAGTGGCCGGGATATCATTTGTATTATGGTAATTTAATATGCATTAGCCAATGTCAGGAACCCGGCCCAAATCGATTATTTTAGCAATTATTATAATTTCCAAACGGCGATGGGCTGGCAAATTAAATTTGCTCCTCCGGCCAGATTTCCATTTCCCCATGTGCCTGCACATATGTATATACATGTACGTATGCAAAATGTAGCCACAAGTGACCTAATAATGTCGGGGGGCACATTTGAAGGCTCCCCGTTCGTTTTGTCGATGTCAGAATGTCAACCAGCTATTTACATCTTTGTACACATGTTTGTGCCCATATGTGAATTGTGTCTGTAATAGTATTGATTTTTCATTTGACACATGGGTCGCACTTATCACTGCACAGACATCTACATCTACATATATACACACATAAATATATGTGCTTATACGGGGTGGACAGTTCAGGTGTGTTGGTTTTGGACGGAAGGCTAAAGTTACATTACCAAAAATCGCATTAAAATTCAACAGGCTAAATTATTGTTGGCACAAAGTCAAAATGTTTGACACTTAATCCAATTTAAAATACATTTTGCATTAGCGCTGGAAGCTAAATACAAAGCGGAAAGCTTTAGCATGCCACTTAATTAGGTATGAACTAAGTGGTCAGGGCGGAATTACTGGGAACTCTCAGAGGGTTTTATCTATCAGACGCACTAATTAAGTGGTTTTGAAATTAATGCATATTTCTTAAGTTATGTTTAAGAACAAAGTAATAGAAATATCGTCGTTGAACAGCTAGATAGAATTTTATACCGTTTAAGTTTACGTTACTGTAACACTTATGTTGAACTTGCCAGTCACTAAATAACAATCTGTGCGGATAAGCTAAATCAAGCGAGGCTCCTCCCCGAGGACACTTCAGCATCTGTCTTCGTTTTGAAAAATATATTAAATGCCATCTCGTGCCATAAATTCATGTGGCTTTTCTGCGGCTAAGCGTGTGGCAAGGATAAACACACACAGGCACTCGAAAAATCCCTGGTCGCTTGACAGATTAGGAGCTAGGATATCGATGACAATTGATGGCCGTACATTTTATTCGTGCAACTTTTTCGAATTTGTTTCGATCGGAACAGAGTGAGTCGTAAAAGTGTTTCATAAACTGCAGCTGCCGACCTCTAAAAAAAAAAAAAATAACATCGAATGAGGCGAATAAATAAGCTGCGCATGATTGACAATGCAAATTCATTGGGGAAATGTTTGCTGATGTTGTAAAATTTATTTCCCCCTGCACTGTACAGCTGGCAGCCCCTGACGAGTGTTTTCTTTGATGGCCTTTTCATTGAGTGCTCAACTAATAAAGTTTCGCATATGTGGACAAATATCACGTGCTGGGAATAAAATGAGTTTATGAGCGAATACAAAAAGATGGAATGATACTAAGAAACATGCAGGGGCGTTGAGGGCAACTAAAAAGTGTTTATGGTTGGCTCTTTTTTTTTATGATTCTCAAGGTTCCGGGAGTTCTTGGGTAGCAGGCTCAAACTATTATAAATAAATTATCATTTGCCTAAGCCGACACGAAGACACGTTTGATGGGGCTCATTATTCTTTCGGGCCATCATTTGCCTACCACTTTAGGGTGGGGCTTAAATTAAATCAACATCGCTGGGAAAACACCGTGAAAAATGTCCATAAAGTAAGTCGATGCGGCAAACAAAGGCCGGAACGGAACGGAGGACATTCATCGACATAAAACTTAAATTTTTAATGCCAGCCCTACACGCCCCCCTCTTTTACCAACGCCCTCAATGTGTGTCGTTTCAGGTGCAAGACACATAAAAAATAAATGAGCACAGTACAAGAAAAGCGGCGCGAAAGGAAAGCCAAACAAAAATACAAAGCTGCACGGCGTGGAAAATAAGTGGAAAGCCACGGCGTGCCACAATTGTGCGGGTAAGGGATAAAGCGGGCGGCGGGCGGTAGGCGACACAAAAGGGCGTGGACGCCCCCTGCCACATTTCCACATTTTGTCACCCAGCCGCGTAACTCGCGACAATTTTTTATGGCAAACAAATTTTGTTTTTGTTTCTCGCAGCGCCACAAACAGAAATCGAGCCAAAGGCGAAATCGTAGGGATTCTTGCCGGAAAAGGAAATGAAAAAGTACTTAATATTTCACAAAAGCTGCAGTGAAAGGCAATTTACAGAGAGTAGCGACATCGAGTGGAATATGACAGACTAATGGAAATTGAAAGGCAAATATTTAAGGAATAGCCAGCAAACAGAATTCAAATTCAATGGTATTTCCCAAAGGACTTGTGGGTTACCCACCAGAGTTCCGAATTCCGAGTAAGCTCATCAGTGCAACATCCATAAATAGTGGCCTGGTTTGGTCAGCCCACCCACATTTGTGCGGGACACGGTGAAAAATAATCTATTATTATAATAGCTTGGGGACTAGGAAAATGGCTATGAAAATTCCAAAGGGTGCTCAAAAATATTACTTCAGGGTTTTACACCTCAAATGTGTATCGATTACATGAAATATGTGGTATTTCTTCTATTTACTTCTTATGATATTTGGTAAAATATAGAAATACTCTCGCAGTGCACGTATTACCCGCGAACTGGTAGTGCCTGCATTGCCAAGGCAACTTTGTGGCTACAGCTTCTGAGCACCTCAAGGACCAAGGAATGGTAACCGCAGCTACAGACGCGACCAAACCCACGAGCGATCCTTGAACGCCCTCTTCTTCGGTGGCTTCCAGCCACGTCCCCCTTCGTCCTCCTGCCAACGCGTCAGGATATGCCGCCCCTACAAGTTGCCACCCCAGAGCACCCACAAAAGATGGCGCGTGAGCCGCGAGAGAAGTCAAAAAATTAAACGCTGTACACAAGATTTGTTGGCTGCGAATGTGGCACCCACGGGGTCTCGACATTAACCTACAGGCTCGGGCCACCAGTGCGTATGAGTGATGCGCACAAGGAGACGCCTGTCTCTGTCATGAGAAAAATAAATGTTACATGTGAGGCGAATGAACTCCAAATTGATTGGACCTCCCGTGTGTGTGTGGGTGTTTGTGCGTGTGCCTGGAGCTGTACTATAAATATTGAAATAATTAAATTGCAGTTTAATAAATTAAATGGAAGAGAGCATAAATATTTAAGCTGGCAAATGTGCGCCTGCCATCCGTATAACCTAATTATGAGAAAACCACTTAAGCTCCTTAATTGCACAAAGGCGAAAATGGACGGTTGTGACACGTGGGGAGTTCTCAAATGGGTGTGGTTAGTCGAGGGGTCTGCTAGTTTATTCACTTCTTTTCTGATTTAAGTTCAAGTCTATCTCGACTGCAGAAAGGTAATGTTCGTGAACTTTCAGACTTCCAGCAGTCGTGGTCCCAGTTTGAATCCTGTCGTATTCTCTACCGCTTCCTTTGTAGACATGACGAGAAATTTAAGGAGCAGGGAGCAGAAGCAGGAGCTATCCCTAATCCCAGGGCCATACAACTCCCTCTACGGGGATGCCGATTCGTATTGTTGACTGCGCCGGAAATTAAGCGCACCGGCAGGAGGAAGTCTGCCCTAATGTACTAAAGTGGAATAACGTGTATGCCATATCTTGAAACATGCGGATGGCAGTAAACACAGATATATATATACAGATAGACAAACAGATACAGATACGGATACTCCGATACAGTTGCGAATGCAAATGCCGTTAGTCCGACACCGACAACAAAAAAAAAAAAAGAAATATCAACAAGTCCCATGTAAATTCTACCTGACTTTTAGCTTGGCTCGAACTGGAATTGCTTTTCATTCGATCCAAACTCCAGACAGTGACATTTATTCAAACTACACGGCTGCCCTGAATTTTGCATTACGGGAAAATTCACGTCAGTTACGCTGCGATTTCGCTTATGATAACAATTTGCCCGAGGGCAAAACTTTCCGGCCGCCGCGATGCCAATCATATGAGAGAAGGCAATGCCAGCATAATTTTTTCAGCTCGGCGATAAAAACTTTCCCCAGCGAACGAGCGGAAAATAGAGAAATGGCTGGGAGGGGGTGCGGAAAAGCAAATATGAAGCTCGGAAAAACTGTTTGACGAAAAAAAAGGCGACATATAATTGGAAAACTTTCGGTAAAAGGCGATGGCGACAAGGCAAAGTGTGAAGAAATATTTAAGTTCTTGCAAGTGGCGTGAACTAAATAGAAAAAAAAATCACTAAAAAAGCTCGGTAAATGAAAAAAAAGAAGAAAACGGGGTCACTTTAGGGCGAGGGTAGTCACTTAACTATTTATGGAATTATTGAAATGTCGATTACCTTTCTCTGGCCAATCGATACCACAATCGAAAGGGTATAAGGAAAATATATTAAACCGAGAAAAGGTTAAAATACATAAAGTAATGGCTAGTGGGTGGACTGGGCACACAGATTGATAAATATAGCCGAATGCATAATTTAATTGACTTTTATGGGTGCTCCGGCAGCAGCCCCACAATTTACACCATTGTTTGTTTTTGCATATAATTTCAATTGAATTTTAATTGAAATTATGACGACTCCTAGCTCCACTGAGCCAGACTCAACTGGGCGGCACTGAGCCATTGTTTTCCTAACCGTAGTGCTTTGTTTACGCGCCCCGGCAATAATTTTGCCAATGGGCTGTGGCTCGTGGGTTGTAATACGGTGGGTGGTTGGGTGGTCCGCCCACAATGGCAACCATTTAGCATATTAGAATATGCATTGTTTGCGCCCAACTACGGCACACGCAATGTGCGACCACCCAGGAGGCTCTGTTCACGGGGGACGAGGATCGAATTCTGTTTAGGGCTCGCCAGGATGTTTCCTAATAGCCGTCACTTAAATTGGCCAGGGAATTAAATTTCCTCGTTCCCTAACCAAGTGGTTTCCAATAGCACCTATACTATTTTCATTGTATCCTTGTAGTTTGATTAAGATGAAGAAATTCTACAAGATACAGTCATGGTCAAAATTATTTTCACAAAGTGCATTTTTGTGCATGGGTCACAAACAGTTGCTTGTGCAGCAAGTGGGGGGAGGTGAAATGCAAAAAAACTTTTGCTTTTGCAAATTCAAACCTATGCAGAGTCAGATGAAAGAAGAATGGAAAAAATAACTGTTCCTATGCGCAAGGAAGAGGCAAATGAAGAGATCTTTATCAGTTGTCAGAAGTATTTGCACACGGTTTCGTCGCATCACAATTATTTTCACAACGCAATTTCTTCTTCAGTGATTGGTTTAGAGTGACAAGTGCCGGTTTGTTTGCTTAAATACATTTAAATTATTGAATAAAAATTAGATTTAATCATTTTCCTATTACAGTTATTAAATAAAATGCCCAAAACAAAAGAGTTAACAGTTGAGGCCCGGGCTGGTATTGTTGCTAGGTTTAAAGCCGGTACACCTGCGGCCAAAATAGCTGAAATATATCAAATTTCGCGTAGAACTGTCTACTACTTAATAAAAAAGTTTGATACAGTTGGCACATTAAAAAATAAAAAAAGATCAGGCCGAAAACCTGTGCTGGACCAAAGGCAATGCAGGCAAATACTTGGAGTTGTGGCGAAGAATCCTAGTGCCAGTCCGGTAAAAATTGCCTTAGAATCAAAAAATACAATTGGCAAACAAGTTAGTAGTTCTACAATTCGTCGCAGGCTAAAAGAAGCTGATTTTAAGACATACGTTGTTCGCAAAACGATTGAGATCACACCAACCAACAAAACAAAACGTCTTCGATTTGCGTTGGAATATGTTAAGAAGCCTCTTGACTTTTGGTTTAATATTTTATGGACTGATGAGTCTGCATTTCAGTACCAGGGGTCATACAGCAAGCATTTTATGCATTTGAAAAATAATCAAAAGCATTTGGCAGCCCAGCCAACCAATAGATTTGGTGGGGGCACAGTCATGTTTTGGGGATGTCTTTCCTATTATGGATTCGGAGACTTGGTACCGATAGAAGGAACTTTAAATCAGAACGGATACCTTCTTATCTTAAACAACCATGCTTTTACGTCTGGAAATAGACTTTTTCCAACTACTGAATGGATTCTTCAGCAGGACAATGCTCCATGCCATAAGGGTAGGATACCAACAAAATTTTTAAACGACCTTAATCTGGCGGTTCTTCCGTGGCCCCCCCAAAGCCCAGACCTTAATATCATTGAAAACGTTTGGGCTTTTATTAAAAACCAACGAACTATTGATAAAAATAGAAAACGAGAGGGAGCCATCATTGAAATAGCGGAGATTTGGTCCAAATTGACATTAGAATTTGCACAAACTTTGGTAAGGTCAATACCAAAAAGACTTCAAGCAGTTATTGATGCCAAAGGTGGTGTTACAAAATATTAGTATTGTATTTATATAAAATAAAGAAATTCTTATGTTGAAATTAGATGTTAAGCTGAAATTTACTAAATTAAGTTGAGTGAAAATACTTTTGAAGCGCAATAAACATGTGAAAATACTATTGACAACTTGCATGCATATTTTCTTTTGCTTTAAGCTTTGTACTATGAACCGTTATCTTTCGTATTTCTTTTCGACTACCTTCTGCATAGATCAAGCTAAGCGATAAGAACTATTTCAGGCAAATCGGACAACAACAAGAAGAAATATAACAAAAAGAAGTTGAAGTTTGCAAATATTGTGCGTTGTGAAAATACTTTTGACCACCTCTGTATGTTTTCCCAGAGCCAACGAACTGAACTTGGTAAGTGTTTATTAAAGGACTTTGCCACAAAAGGACTAATCATTGGATAATCAAAAAATGATTGAACAAGTGTTAAAAATATTTTATAGGTAATCATTTTTCTCATGTTACTGAAAGTTGCAAGACTAGCGAACATATTTCAGTAATTTAAAGTGCCACACATCCATTGTTCAACATTTGTTTTTATTAGAGTTTTCCGAACTCAGCTGCCGGTGTAGTTTTACTTTTTCCTGTCCCTTCTGCCTCGTAAGTAAGGAAAACAAATAAATAAATTTCAGTTCTGGCCAGGGCACTCACTCTCACACACACACATAGCCACATGTGGAAATGTGTGTGTGAGGTTGCCTTTCATAAATTTGATATGTATGCGAATTCCTTTCGGTTGTGTGGTTGGGGTTTTGTTTTTTGTCAAGCGAAACCCATTTCCTGGGACTCACATGCTGCCACCAGGTTTCATCTACATTTGCAATTATTTTATGCTCCGCATTTGCCATTTCGTCTTTAATTAGATTTCCTGCCCAACCCCTAGCACAAATTTGCACTTGCCTTTGATGGGGCTTTCATTAGCCCGGCCTTGCGTGCCGTTTGTCTTGCTGGACGATAATTCCACTTTGGCGAACAAGGGCTGGCCAAAAAACACTTTAAGCCCTCTTCGGCTGGCTCACATGCATTTGCTATTGGGCTCTCGGTGTCATGCTGCGACATGCACTACTCGCCACGAAAACATGCAATTTGCAATGGCCATTTGCGCGACCATCAGTCAGTGGGACGCTAGAAACTTTAATTGCCCGCACACGTTTTAGCAAGCTAAGAAAGCTCGATGGAAAACACTGAGTAAAACTCGACAAAATCGCACTCGCCGCAAATGTGTTTTCGCGCCTTAGTTTTGGCCAAACTCTGACACACGAACGTGGACCTCAGACACCGAATGCCACTCGATATAATAGCCTTTCACCACGACGACGACCGCCAAGCACGTCCTTTCGCCAGCTCGTAACGAATTCAACTGAATCGCCACGGCCAGGAACAGCTCGATTTGTTTATGAATCGTCGTGTGCGCTTCGAGCCGAGTCCTCGGAACTTATTGTTCTGGGCGGCAGAGAGAGCTTTTTAGTCCTGTGAGTGGGGCTGCGAATATCGTAAAGTTAAGAGAAAGGGCATTTCTAGTGCTCTGCCCTTCACGCTCAGTTAAGAATTAAATTCTTGGTATGATACTTACTGCTTTACTTTCAAATTTTTGCTTTGCTTTAATTTGCTTTGTTTTAAAAAAGCATTTACTCTCACAATTTTTAGGGAAATCGTAGTTTTGAGTTCAGAGTTGATTATTAAAAATATAAATTCTTTATACAATTTAAGAAAGAAATTGCATATATTTATTCGTTTTCTGCTGTAATGAGTGAGAAAGTATTAGATGGAGAACAACATTTTCGTTTTCTTATTTTTACAATATAATTTAAAGCATTGCCGTAATTGTCAGGCGCAGTGACTTTCGAAGAACCATTTTGAATATCAAAATTTGGGAACACCAGCTCCCGGAATACAGGATTGTCCATTCCTATAGCTCCACATAGATGATCTAAATTGAACAGAGTACGCCTTTCCCCAAGTAGCAGGGGCCCTATCCGTATTCCTGGTCCCATTCTAGACACAAACAAAAACATTCACAGCAGTCGAACAGACAGCCCAAAGACACTCCCACACCAGCTGTGTGTATGCGGTTTAGTTGGCCAACCGCAAAATTCTTGGCAAACAAAATAAAGAAAACTAACTTGGGCCGAAGCAGAGCAGATCCAAGCGGCAACGGAAATTGTTAACCTTTGGGGATATCAAACATTTACGATTGCGTGGCAGCGGCAGCAACATTTAAGTTTTTATCAGCACAAAATAAAGTTTTGGTTTACGGATTGTGTTCCTGTCCGCCAACGCTCCTCCTACTATCCACCACTTTTTGGCCAGAGGCAGCTACAAGTGCCCAGGAGCCAAGACAGGAGCAAAATTCAGGAGCAGAAGCTGGATCAGGGGCTGAAGGTTCGTCCCTGTTGATTCTGGGGCACGCAAAACTTTTATCCTTTTCAATTTCGTTTTTCTTCGCCGAGTACTTTTGAGGGATTTAAATTTCTGTTTGCAGCCGAGCCAACAGCGAAACAACAACCGTGGGAGTGGCAGCATCGAGTTCGTGGCGACCAGGTGAGTGTTTCTTGTTGGCCTAATCACGGCTTTGCCGACTTGGCCACAATCAAGCACAATGCGATTGGCGCTGCTAATTTGACTTGAATGATACATAAAAAGGTGTACGAAAAAAAATTAGGAGGCTTATGTGAAAATGTGATGGTAGAAAATAAGTATATTTTTGATTAAATATTTTTAACAAATAGTATTTTTTAGTCTAAAAATAATTATTTTTCAGCCGTCATGAAGAAGAAGAGTCGTAGAGATCGGACACCAAAAGTAGAACAACCTGAACCATCGAGAGTTGTCAACACGGAGCCTATTCGACTGAACGTGGAACCCCAATCCCAAGAGATAGATGACCAGGCTGCACCATTTATTTTGGTAGACTGTGCGAAATATGAGGATCGTTCAGATTTGGAAGCAATGCTTAGTTCCATAGAAAAGGAACGGATGAAAAAGGTTCAGGCAGATATAGAGCAGCAATATTTTCCCCTCCTGGAGGATGAAGAACCACCTCCAGAATTAGATATGCCTATAAACCTAAGCTCTCAAGCATTGGCTGTACTGAATGATGCAGATAATGAGCGCCGCTTTAAAGAGGATCTGGAGAGCCTTAGTATTGCTGGACTGGAAGAGAAAGATACATCCATTAGCATTACCAACATGAAAATAGAAGACAGCAAACTATTGTTTCGGACTATGCCAGGTATGAATCAGATTTGCTGCACGCTAGAGCAGATGAAAAATGTTCATGGGAAAATTGGACCAGCAGAACCAACTCCACAGGCACGTTGCACCAGCTTGATTCCACTTTCAGGCCTTCGCCGGCAAGACACCTTCGAAATTAAACGTAAAAAGAACCAAAAGATTAGATATCCCGAGGTTTCCACCAAATCAGCAATTAGCGAAAGGAAACATCTACCATTAATTGCCAAGGGAGGAAAATGTGAGAAAGTTATCTCAGAGACTGATAAGATTTTCAGCCAGATTGGCGATCTTCTCGTGAAACTGCAGCTCCAACACGAGGGCAGCAAAGTCCTGAACAAGGGATCCTCTTATTCCTACATGGTGAACATTAAGCCAGCTGGAGGTGCATCCAATTGTTCAGTTTATGCGCTTACAAAACTCAAATCGCACGAAGTAGAGGAGACGCATGCCGAAAATCTAAGAACTTCTCACGCTCCATTGATCAACATTTTATACCCTGGTCGTGGTGGACTTATGGAGACTTCTGAGTTGTCCACGACCGCACGATGTATCGATGGAAGCTCCATTGGGTCGATGTCCCTTCGCGAAACGCCGTCCTCCAAGATCAAACCATCATTTTTACGCAAAAGGCCCAGTTCCCATCTAAGGGCACCTAACCCTGTCAAATTTTGCCACGGCAGGAAGAAAAATTAGGCCGCTTGGTAACCATTCCGCAAATTATTTGTTCGAAAGCCATTTATTTTCTATCGACATTGGAATCTCCAAATAATGCTTACAAATTCATATGTTGGTCATTCAAAAGGATCTTGAATGGATATTTTATGCAAAAATATATCAGTTGCCAGAGTCTAATGAACGGTAATAATTCAACAAATGCATACAATGCGGCCATAATATAAAATATTAAGTGATACAAAACAAATATATATTTTTATAAGCCATTAATTAAAAAATAACCTACATTTTGGTTATTAATGGTCTCTTGGATTTATTTCCACTAGGGTCAATTAATAAAATTGCAAGTCTGAAACCCAGTTTAAAAGATCAATATGCTGTTTTCGATTGAATTGAATTGTACAGCGCAAACAATATTTGTTTTTTCTTTATTCATCGCAAATAAACAAGTGGTTTCAAGTGGTTTATTTATTTGCCATTTTAAATTCATCACAAAATGCACAATAATTATATAGATGTTATCGGCATTCACATTTTCAATTACCCTCGTATTTTAATTTATTGTGTTGTAATTAAAGCGATTTAATCATATTCAATCGCCAGAGTCCTCCAATCAAAACTCGTGCACCTTTCTGGAGTGCTTCCCTGCATAAAAGTTGCATCTTGTCCACTTCCTGGAGGAGTTGTCTAATTGCATGGCCACGCACTTTCATTGCTCATTTCCGAGTTGCCCTCAAGTGCGTGGTTGCAGCTCATTTTGTTCGGTTTGCACAATTGTGGCCAAAGTGTTTTCAACTTTCTTCTGTCAATGCGCCCGGAGGTCGAATCCGAAGTCCGTGCCTCACCCGAAAATCCCCTCTTTCGGTTTGGGTTTGGTGAAATGTCGGCCAAGTGCTGGGCTTGGCTTGTGCCAGTTGGCAGACGTCCTGCTGCAGGACCTTAAAAACCTGCCTGCCTCCTGTCATTTGTCGTTGGCCAGAAATTGCAAGATTGACTACTGGGCTGCAGAGGGTGAACAAGTGGGTGGGCACAAAAGTTTTCATTAGTTTTAATTAAATCCCAAACAGCATTTCCATGCTGCACTCTTTCGCTCGCTCGTTCTCTGAGGCGTGTGCTCTTTCGAGCCTTTGTCAATGAGTTTTCCCAACAAAACCGAATTAAAAACACATCAAAATTAATGACACTCCGCCCCGGGATGGCCAGGAGCCGGGAGCTGGTCAAAAGGAAGTTGCCATTGCCTCCACTGCCACTCGAAGTGCGGACAGCATTTGTGCAATTTATTTAGCCGGCTTTTTGCGGCGCTTCTGGATGCGCGCATGTTGCTAAATAAATTTCATGATTTACTGCAGCCATACGGGAAACGCGGACAAGAAGACAAAAAAAAAAAATGCCAGTTGCCAGTGGCCACAATGTTTATATAGTTGTCGAGTGGGCGTGGCGCATCGACGGGTGCGAGAGGCGGGGACGTATGCCATGAGCCGAGGCTACATGAAATTTGCAATTAGATTTGGCGAAAAAGGCAGCCGCAACATCCGCCCGGCGTCCCAGTTCCACTTGCAACCAGCAACCAACTTCGTTGTCGGTTCGGTCCGGACGAAATATTTAATGCGGAAAGTTTAATCGCAATAGCAACGGCAGCTGCAGCGTCGCATTTCCGGCATTTGTTGGTTTTTAGACTGCATTTCCCGCATTCAGATGGCAGTTGCAACGCAGGACATGGACATCGCAGCGACTCATGGTTGACATCATTAAATTTGATGTCCGGCATTTACTGGTCACCGCCTCTTGTCTTCGGGGGCATCCAGGATGCCGGGTCATCGGGATGACAGAATGCGGACGCACTTTCACTGCGGCCAGCCTTTGAGTGGCCAAGAAATTAAATAAATTTTTGATTAGTCCGGAGCCACATGTATATGTATTCCACACTGCTTTTTAGTGCAGAGATTTCCCTGGGATTTAGGTGCGCTCAGCGAGTGGTGGCTTAATTTTCTGGTGACCGCTTTGAAAGTGGGCTGATTAGCTTGGTAACTGAAGTTGCACTGGGTTAGTCGGAGCTAATGGAAACAGAATGGTGTCATTATTAAAGTAGAAGATTTTTCATTTTTGTAGAGAAAAGGAAGCCTGTAACAGTCAAAATTTCATCAAGTTTGCAATTAAGAAAGTGCAGCATCGACACTCAAATTTCGGTGAAGTGATAATCGGAACATGTTTTTCGCTGTCCTCAGCATCTCTAATTAGCTTTCAGCTAATTTGCAAAAAACCCCCGAGCGTGGGAAATGAAAGCCAAATAAATGTTGCACACAATTAGAATGCACAACAATAATTACATAATAAATTCGCCAACGCAACTGGAATGGCAACTGCAACTGCAGCTGTCTCAGCGGCATTCAGTGTCTTCCGGCGGCAGCTGCCACGAAATGTAAATGAAAATAAGTGGCAGGACGCCTTCTTCGTCCTGTATACTTCGCTCTTGTTGGCGACCGCGTTTACAAATGCCTTCGACTAGTTGAGCACTTGATCAGCGGAGAAGTTGGCTGAGGGAGCGGGAGCATGAGCTTCCTTCATCCATTTTACTCCGCATGTGGGCGACGGCGAGATTAATAAAATTTATTATCATTGCGATAGTGGCAAAACAAACTGAACGCCCCACACATCCCCCAAGTATTTATGTGCTAAAACCAGCTGGGAGAACATATCAAAATGAAGTAAAATTCATTTTACAACATTCAGACTGAGCTGAGTGAGCACTGAAACTGTAGCTCTCGAATGCAAACCGAAATTGCAAATGCTTCTGGGCTGCCATCGAGCTGAGGGCTCAGTGCTGAGAGCTCAGTGCCGGGAGATCCTCCAGTCCTCCAGTGCTCCAGCCCATCCGCCATCCCCACTCCATCTGCTCCATTGAGGAGGGGCAGAAAGGAGGAGCGCCGCAGGAGCAAAACGGAAGTTCGACGCCCAAGTGGCAGTCGCGATAATAGCGCCCTGCCATGTGCGCTAAAGTATTAGCATATACACAGGCGCACACGAACCGAGTGCTAGAAGAAAAACTTTTGACTGCAGCGCCGCTATCAGGAGACACATAAATATGAAAACGCAAGCGGGGCTTGAGAAATGCACTCGCAGAAACCCATGCCGGGGCGATAAATACACCACAAGCATATTTATATTTACTGCAAGCCAAATAAAATGGTTCTACTTATGGCTGAGGGGCAAGTAAATGGTTTGGTTAGACTTGGAAACAAGTTAAGATTTAAATGGGTCAAATGGACTGTTAATCTAAGTCTTACACTATTATAGACTACCAGCATAAATACTTTAATTTAATAGATGAGCTAATATAAAAAGGAAATATTATTTAAATATATTTACGTTCAGTTTTTCATTCAGGGTGTACACATTTTTGAATGTGAAACAACAAAGTATTGTATATGGGCAGTTTATAGTCATTAAGTATTTTAAGATATTATTTTTATTAATTTTTTTTATTTTTGACAACTGAGTTAAATAACTAAGAGACTTCTTGCAGTGCCGTTGAAAGGGTAACCAGGCTAGTGGCGACTTCCTAGGCAGATATATGGAGTGTAAAAGTGTCATTGCCACGCCCAGCGGCCATTACCCACCGCCCACAGCACGCTGGCAATGGAACTGCAACAGAGTGGAATTTGAATATTATTGTCACCCACACACACAACGCACAACCAAACACCAGAGCAAACACACCCAACACACCCCAAAGACCCAGTGGGCCATGGAGCAGGCACGAACACAGGTTTACTTGGACAGACCTCGACCTGGAGACCAGAAAGGAGATAGAAGCAGGACCAGGACCACAACTGGAACCCAGTATTTAATACTGTTTGTGTAAAATAATAGCTAGGCCCCCCAGAGAGTGAGCTAGAGCGAGCGAGGTGCGGCTAGTGTGCGACAGAGAAGCGAGAAATGCGCCCCTGGCGGTGCCGTAAATTCAAATTAAGTCGCCCAACTTGCTGACAGTTAAAATCTTGGTAACAAAAATGTGCAGAGGAGCCCACAGGAGAGATCAGCACTGCACTGGGCCACACTGCGTATGAGTGTTCCTGGGCTCTAGTGCTGCCTTCCTCGCTGTGTGTGAGTGTGCATATCGACCCTCTTGACACGTGTGTGTGTGTGTGTGTGTGCATGTTAGTTACCAGTTTGTTGAGCATCACACGCAGTTGGTTTTGAATTTATTGCCGCAAAATGCAGCAGCGAAAGGTATTCCCCAGAAGTGCAGATGGATTAAGTGAGCTTCATATACATATATGTATATCTACACACATACTGCATCCCACCCTAAGTGCGGGTGTGATTGCGTTTCATTTTAATTAAATACTTTGCCAAGCTCCCGCAAAATGTCAAGGCCTTCGGCTCGTGTTCACCTTGCTCTTCATCAGAACCTCCTCATCTCCACTCACCTGGAATGGCGAAGGCCCCAGCAGTGTGGTCAACTTTCATTGCCGCAATTTGGGGTCATCATCGAAATCAATAAACGCTACCAAAGTGCTTCAAAGTGCGATTTTAAGACTTGGGGAAAGAGAGAAATGGCCAAGCACTTCCCAGCACCAGACATAGTTGAAAGATTTCCCACCGTCCGGCAAAGTTTGTCTGACCAGGTCAGGGAATTGTGGTCTGAATTATGGGCAAGAGGAAAGAGGGAGGTGCAAAGGAGTGATTTCATCGCTGCTTCGATAGCCTAGTGGCAATTCCGCTGACACTCAAATGAAAATATATTGGAAAATCTGAAAGCAAGTAAAACACTTTATAATTAATACACTAAATAAATTTTTACAAAACGAATGTGCTTCAGTCTCTTTCCCAGTAGTGGTGAAATATTCAATGTGACAGAGCTGGTTAAATAATAGGTATATAGCCGTGGGTGTCTGCTCACCGGGGGTATCAAGTTGAACGTTTTATTGGACGCTTAAGTTTTACAATCAATTCCAGAGCTTATTGCCCGCTACAACCGAGCGCTTAATAATAAAACTCAATTTCATTTTGCTCCTCTTTGTGCCTCGTCTTACTCAGAGGCTCGTCCGGAAATTTGAAGCCAATTAAAAATGCATTCAACGGCAGCGCCAGGAAATAAGCGGCAAAAGAAAAATGAAAAGACAAATTGACAGGCGGTCGCTGGGGGAGTGGGGGCGTGGCATGCCCAGGACACTCGACAGCGAAAGCTCAAGGACAACTGGGGAGCAAAAGTGTCCCCAAGTGAGACCCGTCCAAGATACCGCCGTGGACGGGGCTGGTGCATTTTTTATGGAAATAAATATGATTGCCGTGATCCATGATCTGTGCAATCAGGCAAATGGACCAAATCGAGTATTTTAATCAACGCCAAGGGTCGGACCACAAAAAAATATCGCCGGCAAAGGCAAACAAAGGCAAACACTTGACGGGAGCATTAAAAGGATTGCAGCGCAAACAAAGGCCGGGCGTGGAAAGCTGGGTGGCTTTTAAATCCGAGGCCCCTTCAGGCGGGGGTGTGAATTTGCCGGAAAAGTGCACAAGAAACGCCACTTTACATGCCAAATCGTAAATATTTTGCCATGAAAACAGCACCGGTGGCTGTCGGCCTGGAGTGGAGTGAAGTCGTTTCATTTCAGCCATTTTTTTTTTTCCACCCATATCCAGCTCTTCTTTTTTTTCCCTCCCTCATAGCCCACCTGTAAAGGCAACTGTCGCCCCAGCCAGTGGCAGTACGCATCGAGTGTGAATGAAGTGCGCTCTTGGGCGCTTTGCGGCGTTTTGCCGGAGTAGGAAATGAAAAACACTGGAATAATACACAGCACGGCAATGCCGCTCCAAATGTGTTTTTTCTCTGTTTTTAGTACACTTCTCTATGACACTTGGTGGCCAGCAGGGTGGTTGCTAGCTGGAGATGATGCTTGTCGAGCAGGTTGCCTAATGGCAAATGTTTCAGGGTTTAATTCCATACGTGGACCCAGTAATCCTGTCAAGCCTCGAAGATGAAAACTAAAAATCATTTCTATAGACTGCGTCCTATGAGACAGTCCTTTATTGCACAGTTCAGCCAGAACGTTCTCTATTTTATTATACATTTTATGTTAAAAGCTTACCAAATTTACCTTTATATTTCCACAACAATCGCTCACTCTCTATAATATCCGTTAAAAAACGAGTTGGCCAGAAAGTGAGACCTCATAATCACATAAAAGACATGTGATGCCGTTTTTAGCAGCTAAAAGCTGTGCGTTACCCCGACCCTACAACCGAACGCACTGCCGTTGGCAGTCAAGAGCAGTCGGGTGCAACATAATATTCAAGGTGGCTTAAACGGGCGGGAGGGAGAGAGGCAGTTTGGTTTGCCAGGGATTGAGCCCGAAAGACTGTCAGCTGCGGTCCAGCTTTAATTGTGGATGCCACAAAATGCCTTAAGGTGGCTTTGATTCCCAAGAGGTCGGACTTGCAGAGCCCATCGTTGCGTTTATTTCCCGCTCATACCTTGCCCGTAATCAATTTAGATGGCAGTGTATTTCTTGGCTGCAGCTGTATCCTTTACTATCCGAGGAGGAGAAGCTTCTTGGAACAAAGACCTCCGCCTGGGGACAGGAAATGCATCTTGGCCCTATCCGGACAGCTGGCTGAGCTGAGCTCCTTGGACTTGGCCAAGGCCCTTTCATGCTGTTGTTCATTTTTGACATAAACATTATGATGCATTCGGTTGAGTAATTTTTATTGTATTTTTTCCCGAGTTCACCCGGCCGGCCAGCCTCCTCGGCCCGGCCCCCTTTGTTGAGCTGAGCTATCCGCGGGCTGTTTCAATGTGTACTTTGGAAATTCTGCCCTTTGCCTGCTTTAATATGACCAACAATTCTCCAGAGCTTTTGCGGTCATTTTGCTTTTATTAAAAAGTATGAAGTGGGGCCTCGTCCGGAATCCGCACTGAGGACTACTGACTTCGTACCCTCGAGTGCCATAGTGGCTGCAGTTGTTTATTATGTGCAAGATTTCTATGGTCGCAACGAGAGTTATTATTATTTTGCCATACATTTATTTATGTCCGCCGATGTCGTGTGTGTTCGGGGTCCATACGCACAATAAAGAATGCACAATGTGGCTGGGAGCGGGCATATTGTTCGCTTGACTACAAACGTTTGCTTATTCTCTAATCAAACAAAATTCAATCACTCGAAATTCATTGCATACTTTCGAGAGACAAGCGCCCGAAAGGGGGAAGATGATTTACAGTGCCTTTATTATTCATGAATTTTAAGGACTCGGGCGAAGGACTTTGGGGACTTGGTTTTTTTGCGATTTCATTTTGTTTGATTACTTGTTGTTCTTGTCGGGGATTTTGTTGTCGAGTATGCATGTTATTGTGTATTTCCTTGCTGGCTCTGCAAATCCCCAAAAGCTTCGGCCAACTGGCTTGGAGATAAGTGCATTTGTCAGTCATTCAATCTGTGTCCCGCCCCCTCCATTTCGGAGTACAAATCCTGGTCCTTGTCGTCGCACGCTTTCCTCCTGGGTGAAACACCAATTGTTTTCATTGATTTTGTTTCAGCAGCTCCCCTTTTTCGATCCCCATGTGCTGACTTGTTGATGGCCAGCTATTTGATGGTATATTGAGCTGGCAGCCAAACGAGTGTGACTAACAAGCTGGCTGCTTATAATTCCCTAACGTTTTCCTGCCAAAGTACCCAAGTATTCGTAGTAAGAAAGAAAAATTGAGAACTTTCCAAGTAAATTAAATAGAAGGCACTCGGGAAAAAACTGATTAAATTGCCTTGTTTGGCATAGGGTAATAGGGTTAGAACAGGTTACTGTTTATTATGATTTCGAGCTTCTTAAACGTCCAGTGCTAAACGAATTTGAAAGATCAAATTAATATTTATTAAACTAATTGTTTCATAACTACCACACACATTAAAGGTATATTTCTTTTAGTGCAAAGCAGCATGGAAGTGCAAGGAAAACTGTTAGGGATGCTGGCATGTCATAAGCACCAGCTAATGTTCAACTGTTGTTAAGGATAGCATCCTGTGTGAGCTTAGCTGTGCTTGTGTGTTTGCGTGCTAAGGGGATGCAACACAACTCTAATTATATTTAATGTTTTTCAGTCAAGGACGTGCTGATGCTGCTGGAGGAACAGGAGCATGTGGGTGGGTGAACTAAAACCCCACCTAAGATTTCCTTCCACCTTGACTTTTCGTGTGTGTGCGAACGTGTTTATGTGCGTGCTTACACATAATACTTTCATGCTTTTATTAGTGGATTAATGTCGACTCCTTGTGGACCGACACAGTTGACCCTCGCACTTTGGCCAATTGGTTGCGGGCGTCCAATTAACGGAGCATAAATCAAATTAACTCAACTCGTGTCTGGTGGCTCAGAGATTCGACCGATAGGCGCTAACAGGCGGCATTGATTTGCCAGCTAATTGCCAGAAAGGATTATGCGGCTCTTACACTCAGAGCATCAGGGACTCAGCCCGAAGGACAAAAGAAACGGAGACGGGCTGCCTGAATCAACAGACCAACAGGCAGATAAGAAGCCCACGGACCAGATTCTTTGTTTCGGTCGAGAACAAAGGGAATGCCTAATGGCAGATACATGGTCGAGCCATAAATCTTTAATGGAGATTTGTGCGGACACACGATTAAAGTCTTTTAATTGTGGGCGTTGCGGAGCTCTTGGCCAGTGAAACATCAGGTCTTATTTGCTCGATATGACCAACTCATCAATCTTCGATCGGGTCAAATCGGCCCAACTGCATTTCGTAATTAAGCCATTGCCCGGTTTGTAATGCAATATTGGGCAAATATGACGTATACGCACGCA
Organism: Drosophila melanogaster; assembly: GCF_000001215.4. Taxonomy (NCBI): domain Eukaryota; kingdom Metazoa; phylum Arthropoda; class Insecta; order Diptera; family Drosophilidae; genus Drosophila; species Drosophila melanogaster. Next base: position 23,546,047 of record NT_033777.3, on the reverse strand, counting down.
AAAGGATCTGGAATTTGCGATGCAACCGGAATGGAATCAGTGGCAGCCAGGTGTCGCAGCCTCCGAATATTTGTTCGTTTATGGCAAAGGGGTGGGCGTGCGGTCGAAATGTTACACATGTCAAAATGCGGTTAGGTGTGTTTATGATATGCGCCATTATGCGAATTTGCATTTTTAATTCCCAGTCAAAAGGGGCGTGCCAGACACACATAATGCGCTTAAGGCTGTGTGCGTGTTTGGTTCATGGTGTGCATAATTAATGCGCAAACAAAAAAGCCTTATAGGGCTCAAAAATGTTTGTACTTGTTTAGTAAAATATCAAATATGATTGATGGTAATATATGTATGTGGTAAGGTGTCGTTGAATCTTGCATCTGGGAAAATGCAATTAGTTGCTTTCTAGGCGGTGGCGCGTAAACTTTTTCAGCCATCTGGCAAAGTTTTGTTAACAGAAATTGAGGCAACTTGAAACTTGCCAAAATTGCTTTCATAATGCGCCACTTTCCGGGCCGCGACTAAACTAATAGGGTGTGAAATTGAATGAAAAGGCGTCTGCGTTGGGAAAAATTAAATTTGCACCAGCAAATGTGGAAAATGAAATTCAGTGCATTTTTCAACTGCCGCTGTTGCGGCGCAATTGGCAACCAACTGTCAACGGCAGTGGCCAAAAGGAGCTCTTCCATTCCGCAACACATGGATTGCATAAAGAGGAGCAGGGCTGCTCCTGCTGCTGCAGAACCGCAAATAAATTCAGCAGCAGGCAGTTAGCTCATATTTTCAGGGAACCGCAGGATACACACGTCCACCAACTCACCAACCAACCGCACACTTGCACACACGCCCATTCATCGAGGAGGAGATATGTTAGATGCTTGTTTTGGACTGTAGCACTGACTTCATTCACAGCACTGGCCGTGGAAAATGAAACATTTTCGCTAACAAACGGCATACAAAAAAGGAGAAATTATTTATTCAAATTTTGCCAGCACTGAATGACAAATGTAAGGACTTCACTGAATTAATCACGACCAAAGTTGGCCGAAACTATTCAATCTAGAGCGTTTATACTCAACCAATGGCCACAAATTCAATTAAATTCATTTGGGCACAAATGAGCAAATCGATAGAGGTTTGGTAAATAATGCCATAATACATATCCAGAGACATGTTTCAATTGCAATTATTTGCCTGCGACAAGTCACTTCCAAAGGTCCTTGTTTACCCATAGACAATGTCAGTGATTAAAACTACCAGCTCAGCTCAATTATTGCAATTAGTTTGGCAGGAGGTGCTACAGGGCAGACCAAAATGCTGACCTACATTGTGCTCGATTCTAGTAGGACAATTAAATCGAAGACAAAGTCTACTTAGTCAGGGTCAAGGCTCTGCCGTTCATTATCCTGGCTAATGGACCTCCCAAGCACTTGGCACTAAGCACACAGAGAGAGGGAGACGAGTTCCTAAAATGGATATTTATGTGCGGCTATTGCACATGCAGGCCCAAAATATTCGCCATAAATCTCGATAACTTGCATTTGCATCTGTTGGCTGCCTGGCAGCATGGCCTTCCACTTGGACGGCTGGCAACTGTGGCAGCCGCGTGCACTCAGCTAAATGAAAACGTGCCCGATTTTTCCAAATAGTTTAGTGCCAGGCAGCTTGAAGCGTGTTATTTTATCTCTGCCAGAGTGTGTGTGTGTGTGCTGTGCCACAAAACCCAGCCCCTGTGCTCGCAGGCAGCCGCATAAAGTAGTGAACAGTAGCAGCAAGATGCCGCAAAAGTAAAGCAGGTTGCAGCAGCAGCAAAAGTAGAAGACGAGCGGTGCATGCCAAGCAGGAAAAATCCAGGACACGATGAGGGGAGGGGCGGCCGAAAGGAAAACCGTCCAAGTCTTTCATACACAATTTCTTTGTTGGCCCCAGCGAAAGTGTTGTGTTGTGGCAAGACAACGCCGAGCAGAAGTTTAAAGCATCTGCTTTCCCGTCTTCTTGCCATGTAGGTCGGCTGTATGCCAGGCTTAATTTGATCATTTATCAACTGCGAGATACATGAGCTGGCTGCCAGCGGCTATTCCCCATCCACACACCGCACTAGCAAGCCGTTCCAAAAGGCTCTATGCCCCACTGACAAATCTAAACAGGCATGTAATCATTTCAGCTGAGGTCTTAATGCCGCAACGCAACGCTGACACTGCCTGCAGTCATAGTCAGTTAGTTAAAGTCCACATATTCCTTTGGCTTTCTGCTTTCCAACCACCAGCTTCCAGCCACCAGATACCAGCTTTCCCCCATCCCGCTGACATTTGTGTGTGCATGCACAACGCGGCGTATGCGCAATATTTAGAATGCATGGCCGCTTTGTTGGCGCTCCAAGAAGCTCTTTCTAAGGGCTTTCGGCTTTTGCGGCTGCACTGAGGAATTATAAATGGTGGCGTTGATTAAAATGTATAACAATGCGTGCGTCTAGACATGACATTCCATGGCTATGAGCGAATGGGGTGCATTAATGAATTGAAATAAATAATTATGTGCTACATTGAACATTGCATTCCAACGGGAAGCACATTTAAGATTTATGGGATTCTCTAATCACGTAATTGGTTTTCGTCCTATTGCAGAAGTTACAGTATAAAAGTTTAATTGAAAGATTTTTTAAAAATGCAATAAAAAAAACTCATATTGCATTTCAAACCTTGAATATCCATTAACACGCAAAATGAGGCGAAAGTGAAATTTATGGGAGATTTTATTGAAAGCCATGAGCCACTGGATTTAGTGTCACTAGTGATGACTCCTAGGTAAACTGGTTTTGAAGTAGCGTGGACTTCTGTTAATGGCCTGCCTCGCTTCGCATTTCATTTGATTCTCGGCACTTAACTTGAACTCCATTTCGTCGGCTCCGCCCGAGCTCCTGACCCCCAAAAAGCTGAAAGTGGCCGCTAGCGCGTCAACATAACATTTTTCGCTTTATAAATATTTGAACGCTTAAAAGCTGGCAAGGACCCGTCGGAAAGCAGGATAGCATGAGAGTTGCAATTGCAGTCGAGAGCTCCAAGCTCCTCTGGCTGTTTTTGGCCGTTTTTGCCTGTTTGTTGCCTTGGATGTTTTGGCCAATTTCCCTGTTTTCGCAGGCTTTCCTGTTTGGGGAAGCGGAGGCGATAATCGCATGAGGTTGAGCGCTTTATTGGCCTCGCTTATGCTCATAAAAGTCGTCCAGCCGAATGGACTGAATGCCGGGTGCATTGCATCCGATTCGCAGGCCGGAGATTTCGGGGCGGCTAATTGGAATTTGTAGCCGGCAATTAGAGTCCTCGCAGGCCAGAAACGAGGACAAAGAGCAGCACCACAGCTGACACTTTAAGGCCATTGAGGATTGCACTGGCATTTGCGTTTGCATTTCGCCCGTCCAATAACAATAATGGCAACAAAACGAGCCACTGGAGCCACCGGAGCCACAGGCTCATCCTGTGACCTTTCTGCGGCCAACTCGGCATTAGTTTGCATTATCCTGCAGCGGGGGAGGAAGTGCTCCTGGTGCTGGCGTAATATTGTTATTGTTTGCATTATTGCGCTCAATGTGGCACAAAAGTTGCCTGCCACAAAGTTGGTGCAGAACTTTCAGCCGTGCCTGCTTGACATATAAATTTTAATTTCTCGGGTCGAGTGGAAAGTGGAAAGTCAGCGGAACTTTGCGGCCAGCCGCAGAACACAACACAACACAATGCAAAGCAATGGCAAACACACAATCAGAAACCCAAAACTAAAGTTGCATTGGCCACACTCGAGAGGAGAGCAGCTGGCCCTGCCCGCTGGTAAAAAGCCCGGTCGGTGGTTCAAGGCCGTGCGGTCCGAGCCCCAGTGCCAGCATCAATTTATGAAGCAGCACCAAGACCAGGCTCCAACAAACCAATGGAAAAAACCACCGACAGACAGCCCGCCGGCGAAACGTTATTTATTGAGTCTGACGCTTGTCAGCGGCGTGTGAAGTGGCTGCCAGCAGCAGCTGGCAATTTATGTGGGCCAGAACCGACTTCGTTTCGGCCAACTTTACGCTTAGGATCCCAAACCCTTTGACAACTTTTTGGGCCCGACCGGAAATGAAAGCCAATGGCAAACATTTGCTGAATCTATAGGTGGGGTCGTCAAAATGGCATTGGCTTCATAGGATTATCAAGTTAACAGCTGGCCTTTCAATCGGCTAATTCCACAGAGAAAAATCTGCTAAATTAATAAATCATTAAGTTTTTTGCAAGACAACTTGTATTAAGTTCTTGGTTAAAAAAAGATTTATAAAATAAGTAATTTACATTTTAATTGCTTATTTATGTAACGCATTTTCTAGTGCTTACTTTTTAAATAAAAGAATACATTTCGAAAAACGTTCAATCTGGAACCAAATTTTATATTCTGTTCAATATTTCTTGTATTTATAAGAAACAAAAAATTGAAGTCTTATTTTCTTATATAAATATTTCCTTTAAGATAATCGAAAGAAGGCGCCTGATGGTGTGGCGTTGTTTTTTCTCTGTGTCATATTCCGTGGAAAAGAAGAAACCGGAAAAGGAGAACGACACATTAAGGACTCCCCACCTTTCCGGCCCCGTCAGCTGCTATCTTCATCTGGAGAAGGCACTCCCACTTTGGCACATCCTCCAGATGTCTTCTTGCCGTGCAGGGCCCGCAGCCAAGTCGAAAGACAACTGCGGCTTTTATTGTTTCCGCTGTTGACATTATCACGGCAGCGACACCTGCCGGGCGGGCTTGGCGAGCGTTTTATTGTTTTGCGCTTGATGCAATGTGACAGCGAGCCCTTATTCCGGCTCCTTTATATCCTATCACCTAGCGTGCGAGGACAACAGGCATTTGCACGCCGTCACAAGTCAATATTGCACATACGCCATGCGGCTCCATTAAGATAATTAAAAGCAGCCAACTCACGATGCAGTCGGCGAAGGGATCAGTTGATAAGCATACCAAATACGGCAACAAGTCACGGAAGAGGAGAAAAGGAGGGAGGATGGATGGCCAAGACGCTCTATTAACTAACTGCCGTTGAATAATTAGACAGCTTCCGATTTCGTTTCCGCTTCCGGTGGCGCCTGGTCGCATAAATTACACCCAATATTTAACGAGGCAAAAAAGCGGGAAAAAGACTGAGTCGTCAAGTTAGAGGTCCTTTAAAAAAATGCGACGCCCAGCTGCTGCTGCGGTTGGTTTTCCCAAGGACAAGGCAAGTCGGCAACCCGGCTTTTGTCATCGCCAGTTGGCGGCAAATTGTGATTTAGTGCGCCGCGGTCCGAATCAAAAGTGCATAAATATTGCCAGCTCGAGTTGCCGCATTGATATCATTTACATTTCCGTCGGAAGCGTTTACACGCCTGTCACTGCACTTATTTATTATGCATTCCGCTGCAATTGAAGCCATTTTTCCACACACACTTTTTGCACCGCCCCCCCATTAAGTATGCACAGTGAGTGGGGGCAAAAACGCTAACTGGAGTCCATCTAAATTACTTCGGAACGATGATTGGATGTCGATTAAAGAGATGGCAAATTGAGCACTACAATTTAATTACCAAAATTGACGGCTGCAATTTTGGGCAAACTGGAGTGAATTGCCCGGCCGTTACAGCAGAAGTACCCAGCCAGCATTTTCGACAAATAGAGAATGGAAATGGTAATCCGTTGTTGAGGATTCGAATCTGTCGTATCAAGCATGAAGTATTGGCCAATTCTAATTAATTAGACTCTGAAAACCTGCAGAAAAATCTCGTTGAATGGGATACTGAACCCCTTTGGCATACATCCATCGCTCAGTGATGGACTATCATCTCGATTCTTCCAGCCTGATATGCCTATTCAAAATGGTTGCAGCCATCAACTCAGCAATGCAAACGGTAGCATTTTACGAGAATTGTTTATTTGGAATGCAACGATGCATTGTTGCCACTCTGATCCCAGTTTCCAATGTACGGGGCAAGCCGTCAAAGGGACAACCAATCCAAAAAAGGAGACCCGAAAAGAGGAGCCATAACCATTTTTTATGCAACGCTTTTTGCGGTCGCCGTTAACGCTGATTTATGAGTGTTAAGTTAATTTGGGCTGCCAGCCCCCGAACCCCATTCCCCGAACGCCGCCGAATCCTTGATTGGACTGCATCCCCCAGTCGCAGTGCATTCAGGTCCCACTTCATCATTCTAGACTCCTGTTCATGCAACTCATGCATGTTTGAACGGCACCACCGCCCACATAAACTCACCCACGCCACACGCCACCACCCACAGCCGCCCAATTGGTGCCTCCCGAACGGGTGCAGGATGCAAATAGAGGCACCGTTGAAATGCACTTTGAGTTATAGTCAAAATATAAAACGCACAGTTGCATTTACGAGGCCATAGCCTGCGTTCGGCGAAATGGGGAGCGATGGCATTTTACACCTTCACCTGCGGGGGCCGTAAAAGAATAAATGCTGCATTTTCTCACATTCTTGCGGGGTCATGTGAATGCCAGTCTGGCCATTGCCTTCATGAAATATTATCATTTATTTAAAATATTTTATTCCACTTGCGTTGATTTACTACAGACCACACAACACTATAAAGATACCATTTGCAGGCTGTAAGTATGCAACAAAAACTGTTTGCTTGCTCGCGCACATTGCAATATTCCTACGCAATATCATATACTTTTGAGCTGCCCATAGACTAAACAACTATTCATAGTATTCAAACTATTTATACTAACAAGAAGGAAGTAATAGGTATTATTTTAATTTCACGTAAATATTTCCTCAAAATTTGTCACCAATAATACAGAGGTTGGTTGGTAATAATTTCACCTCATTAATTTATAGGAAAACACTCCATCTTGCCTATAATTATGTCTAAGATCCATAAAAAATATGAAGTCAAGGTACAAACAAAAAATTTTGGTGTATCGCCATCTGGTTAAAATTTAGAAAACAAAATACTCCCCCTATTAGCAAATGGGAAAAAAACCCTATAGATGGCCAATTCAGCGCATGCGGACTGTGGCGTTTTCAGAAGGAGATGACTACATTCCCAATTGAAAGAGAACACACTATAATCAAAAGGGGTGGCTTTGAATTAAATATCCCTAATGGCGCCAAATCTAGTATATTTTGCACAGCCAACAAAAATCAACATGAGCCATCACTTCTCAAATTCATGAACAAATGGGTTATCAACCAATTTTATAGCTCTTACACCGACGAACTGGAACTTTTGCGGTTGATCGGTAAAGTATAGATAAGATTGCGTTTACTTTGGAACAGAGATCCGACATGAGCGGACGAACAGCGTAAAAATGCGGCTCGGCTATGCTTGGCTGGCCTTCGGCCTGCTTTTGCACCTGAATCTTTACCTCGAATTGGGTCAAGCGGCAAACATCCTGGGCGTGTTCCCGTACCGCATTCCCTCCCCCTTTCAGATGGTACGACCTTTGATAAAGGCGCTAGTTGAGCGAGGGCACAAGGTAACGATGGTCACACCCGCTGATTATCCGGCTAAAATAGACGGAGTACGTCACATACGAGTGCCAATGCTAAACCAGCTTATGCAGAGTGAGTAATACGACGTTCCGTGCCATAGGTTCTTTAAACTGGATACTGGTTTTCCTGCAGATCTTATGAAAAACGACCAATTCTTTGACGCTTTGGGTGATAAATGGAGGGAGGGTGTTCTCGTCTCCACGATTTTCTACAACGTCTCCCATGCTATCCTGAACAATAATGGTGTTCAGATGTTGATGCGTGATAAAAGTATCAGGTTTGACATGATCATGGTAGAAGCTAGCCACCTGGATGCACTTTACGGATTAGCTGAGTTCTATAACGCCACCCTTCTGGGAATTTCATGTATGCACATGACTTGGCATATCGACTACTTGGCGGGAAATCTGGCTCCGAGTGTATATGAACCCATATCCCCTAACGGTTTTGCTCTTGATAACACGTTCTTAAGTAGATGGTCCAATTGGATTTATATCACCGAGGAGAAGCTCCTGGAACGTCTTGTTTTCCGTCCCGCTCAGGTGCGATTGTTTAAAAAGTTCTTCGGATATCCGGCGGAGAAACTAGATGAGCTACGGGCCAGATTCTCGGTCATCCTTGTTAATAGCCACTTCAGCATGGGAAGGGTACGAGCCAATGTGCCAAATATCATTGAGGTGGCAGGAGTGCATCTGAGCGAGCCCCCAGAGCCATGTGGTGCAGAACTACAAAAATATTTGGACGAGGCGGAGCACGGCGCCATCTACTTCTCAATGGGCCAGGATATCCTGATAAAATATCTGCCGGAAAATATGCAGAAACAGCTGCTGCTGGTCTTCCTTCAGATGAAACAAAGGGTGATTTGGAAAAGCGAGCTGTCCATGCTGGCGAACAAATCGGAAAACATATACGTAATGGATAAAGTGCCCCAGCGAATGGTGTTGGCCCATCCCAATCTCCGGCTTTTTATCACTCACGGCGGCTTGCAGAGCGTGATGGAGGCGATTGACAACGGGGTTCCCATGCTGGGACTTCCACTGTTCTTCGACCAATTCAATAATATACATCGAGTGCAGTTAGCCGGAATGGCTAAAGTATTGGACCCCAACGACTTGAACGCAGACACACTCATCGAAACTATTAAAGAGCTTCTTGAAAATCCTAGCTATGCCCAGAGAGCAAAAGAAATGGCAGCGTCTTTCAGGGATCGGCCAATGAGTCCTCTGGACACTGCCATCTGGTGGACGGAGTACGCTCTACGGAATCGGGATACTTCCCATATGCGTCTCAATGTGGAGGAGATTCCTCTTATGCGATACTACAGACTCGACAGCATACTAACCTTTGGAGTTCGCCTTGGTTGCGTCTGTGGATCGCTGATCTTTTTGGGCTGGAGATTGTACCAGAAGAATCGCAATAGGCACACAAGACTCCAAGAAAGGGAAAGAGTTATTGCGCAGATACAATTGGGCTTGAGCAATTATGAAGTAGTATCCTAGATTTCTTCGATTTTGATTGTCCAGGTACGCGATTTCCAGATCTCGATTATTTTAAAAAAATGTTAATGTTAAAATTAAAAAAAAAAATTATTACATATCGATTACTCAGGTTAAATTTAGTAAGGAGCATATGTTTTAATAGGTGCATTAACATTTTTCCAATGGCATAGTTCCAAAAAATTATTTTCAATGAGCTTTCATTTAATTCTAAAGTGTTCCAATTCATAATTATCAAACCATTTTATTGTTATTGGTTGTAAATAATGAGGAGCTTTCATGGGTATCGCGGAATACCGATAAGATTTGCTCAGTTGTGGTCAGAGCTTCAACATGAACGAACCGAATCCGCGAAAATGCGCCTACGATATTGCTGGCTGACTCTCTCCCTTTGCCTGCTTCTGCAACACGATCGTGCCCAGGCTGCCAACATCCTGGGTATATTTCCCTACCGCCACATTTCACCCTTTTTTGTGATGCAGCCTTTGGTGCGGACTTTGGCAACGAGAGGGCACAATGTGACTCTAATTACACCGATCGGAATGCCAAACGATATCGAGGGAGTTCGACATATACGTGTTGCCCAGCTTAACGAACGTATAAAAGGTTAGTCACCTTATTAAAGTGTCTGTTTGTTGATTTTTTTTTTATCTTTTTAGAAATGCTTGAGTCTGACCAAGTTCTGGACTTTATGATTAACAAATGGACGGAGAGCGCTCTTACGGCAAAGGCGCTCTTTAATGCCTCCAATGACATTCTAAGTGATCCTGGCGTTCAAAGGATGCTGCATGACAAAAGCGAAAGTTTTGACTTGATCATCATGGAACCATCTAGTCTGGACGCCCTTTATGGCCTGGTTGAGTTCTACAACGCCACGCTGATGGGATTGTCCAGTATACGGATTAACTGGCACACATACGAATTGGCAGGAAATCCAGCTCCATCAATATACGAACCCATTTCTCCGGTCGGCTTTTCCTTGGAAACATCATTGTTCAGTCGCGTATATAACTGGATTCATATAATGGAAGAAAAATTGGTGAACTATTTGATCTTACGACCTGCTCAACTACACTTATTTCAGAAATTTTTTGGCTATTCCGCTCAGAAAATGAATGAGTTAAGATCCAGATTCTCGTTGATGCTAATCAATAGCCACTACAGCATGGGTAAAGTTCGAGCCAATGCACCAAACATAATCGAGGTGGGAGGTCTTCATCTCAGCGAGCCCCCTGAACCAAGTGATGAGGAGCTGCAGAAATTTCTGGACAAGGCCGATCACGGAGTTATTTACTTCTCGATGGGCAACGACATTCTGATTAAGTTTCTTCCTGAAAACATTCAGGAGCTACTGCTGCAGACTTTTGCTACGCTAAATGAAAGTATTATTTGGAAGAGCGAACTATTATATATGCCTGACAAATCGGATAATGTATATGTTGTTGAACAAGCCCCTCAGCGACATATATTGAACCATCCAAATGTCCGACTTTTCATCACAAACGGGGGATTACTGAGTGTGATTGAGGCCGTAGACAGTGGAGTTCCAATGCTTGGACTACCGATGTTTTTCGACCAATTTGGTAATATGCGTTGGGTGCAATTATCTGGAATGGCTGAGGTTATGGATATCAACTCTCTGAACAAAGATACTCTAACCGAAACCATAAAGCATATGCTTGCAAATAACAGCTATTATCTGAAAGCGAAGGAAATATCGCAATTTTTCAAGGATCGTCCCATGAGTCCATTGGATACGGCGGTTTGGTGGACTGAGTACGCCTTACGAAACCGGAATATTACTCGGATGCGCCTTAACTTGGAGGAGATTCCACTGATTGAGTACTATAGAATTGACAGTATTTTAGCATTCAGTCTACGATTTGGATTAGTCGCTGCATCGCTGATCTTTTTGGTCTACACCCTGTTTCTGAAATATCGTATCAGACTAAGACGATTGCATCCATGATAATACACTATATCCGGAGACTCGAAAATGTTTATTTATGACAATTAATTGTGTTATGTCTTTAAATTCACTTAAGATAGGAGCAATTCTTAGTCACCAATACCACATCCTCTTCAGCATTCCTTATGTTCATTTTAATGACATTGCGATTAAATTTCCGACCGTTCTACGCTATGGCTATGGCGTTATCTATCAGACAAGCAACTAATAACCGATAATAATTCACAAATACTTACACCACCTGGATTCAAAACTATTACGATATCAGTTAAGCTTTCTGCCGACACCTTAGATTAGATTGTGTTCATTTGTGGACAGAGCTCCGACATGAGCGGACTGAACTGTGGAAATGCACCTCGAGTTTTATTGGCTGGCTGTCTTGTTCTGCCTGTTCCTGCAAAAGGATCTGTACCAGGACTCGGTGCAGGCTGCCAACATCCTAGGCATATTTTCCTACCACTTCAGCTCTCACAATCTAGTTGTGCGTCCATTGGCAAAGGCTCTAGTTAAACGGGGACACAATGTCACGTTGATCACACCAGTTGGAATGCCGACCGACATCGAAGGAGTTCGACATATACGCGTTCCCAAGCTAAATCAGCGCGTCCAGGGTGAGTCATTTCGTAATTTTTAGTATATTAACTTATATTCAATTTGGGTTTCAACGCAGAAATGATCGAGGGTGACCAAATCTTGGACTTCTTTGGAAGCAAATGGATAGCAAGCCTGATGGTTGTGTCAATGCTCTACAATATGTCTTCGGATATACTGAGCGACAAAGGGGTTCAAAAGATGTTGCAAAACAGAAATGAACGCTTTGACCTAGTTATGCTAGAACCGTCTGCCCTGGAAGCGCTTTATGGCGTCGTAGAGCACTATAATGCCACACTGATGGGTTTTTCCGGTGGTAATGTCAACTGGAGTACCGAAGAAGTCGCTGGAAACTTCGCACCAAGCATCAATGATCCGATCTCATCGCTAGGCTATTCCCGAAGCAATTCGCTCCTTAGCAAAATTTACAACTGGGTGCATATCACAGAGGAAAAGTTGCTGAAGCACCTGATCTTTCGACCATCTCAACTGCGCATCTTTAAGAAGTTTTTTAACTTTTCGGAGCAGAAATTTTACAACATGCGGGAAAAGTACTCAGTGATTTTGGTCAACAACCACATCAGTATGGGCAGGGTACGATCTAACGTACCGAACATCATAGAAGTCGGAGGACTGCACCTCACCGAGCCAGCTGAGCCGTGCGATTCGAAACTGCAGAAATTTATGGACGACGCGGAGCACGGTGTTATCTACTTCTCCATGGGACAGGAGATAATGGTGCAGTTTTTGCCTGAGGACATGCAGCAAAACCTTATGAAATCTTTAGACCAATTCAAGCAGAGGGTCGTTTGGAAAACCGAACTTTATAATATGCCAAACAAATCGGACAACGTATATGTGATCGAACAACCTCCTCAGCGAGCGGTTCTGGCCCATCCCAATACTCGGCTATTCATCACAAACGGGGGTCTGCTAAGTGTAATGGAGGCTGTTTACAGTGGAGTGCCGATCTTGGGATTGCCTGTGTTCTTCGATCAGTTTATTAATCTGCGAAATGTTAATCTGCGTGGCATGGCCGAGGTCTTGGACGCCAATGAGATGACCTTAGAAATTCTGACCTCAACTATTCGGAAGCTGCTGGAGAACCCAAGATATGCTCTGAAAGCCAAGAAAATGTCGCAATCCTTCAGGGATCGACCCATGAGTCCTTTGGACACAGCAGTTTGGTGGACGGAATACGCCCTGCGGAATAAGGACGCCTCACATATGCGCCTTAACACGGAGGATGTTCCTCTTTACTACGAATGGGATTGGGGGCTCCTTTTAGGTCTCCGCTTTGGTATTGTCTTTGGGTCTGTGATCTACTTGGTCTACAAGTTATTTCAAAAAACTAGTGCGAGGCGAAGGCCATTTCAAGTGACAGGAACTGTTTCTCAACATCCTAGCTTGCTTGATCGAAGATCGCAAACACAATAAGTTATGTTTATTGTGTTAACACGTATTATTTTTATTATTTTACAGTTACTGCTGCAATAGCTCTGTTAACTAGCTACCTGTTAATATATAAGTCGATCTCAAAAGTGTGCTTGCAAAATTACTAGTTAACATCGACTTGTAGCATAAGTTCAGTTGGCATGTACAAATGGTGTGCGCTAATTTGAATTATATCCAACATGTCGTTAACCGATTTTCTCTTCTTTTTTTAATTACAGTTGTTTTACAATTTTAAAGTTATTACTTTAAAAATGTTTTTTATCTTATTGAAAAAATTTAATGAATTGAAACCGCTACCTTAGTATTAATTATACTTAATTAAATTCCTATTCTAAAAAACATATGTTTCCCATCTTAACTGGTTTCTTGAGATTCTACACCTGTAATGACGTATTTTGAGACGAACTTATTGACGTCAGTAGTAAAAAAAAACCTGTAGTTGTCCTTGATATTGAGCATCCTCAGAGAATCCACCGCAGGTTCCGCCTTTCACCAGCATCGCTAACTGTAAATCTTCCCATCCTATAGGCCAGACTTCCCGATCTGGCTTCAACAGTAGTAAACTCTACTCAAGATATTTCTGCTGTAATTTTCGTAAGTCATGGTAACTGAGGCATTGCCAAATATTTGGGCCAAACAATAACGACAAATGGTGGCATAGTTTAAGGCCAGAACAACAGACATTCAAACCGCTGACAGAATGCACAAAATATGAATTCATGAACAGAATCGTATATTATTGTGGTTGTATTCAGTGTGTTTTTAATTTTCCATTTCGGGGTTTATTTGCACAGTGCGGCGGCATTCTTTTGTTTACGATCTGCGCTTGGCTAAATATTAAACCTGGCTGCAAAGCATCGGAGTGAGAACAAACGGCAACGAGGTCACCAACCAACCTCCTCCGAGAACGATTAATCAGTGGAAGATTCCCCCGTTTAATTGTTCCGCTAATATAGCAACTGAATGCCTTGACGATCGAGTTGGGCAATCGCTTAGTTAATTACACGGGCTTCGTGAAAAGTTCATTTCCATCCGGCGTTTGCCATTAATTGTTAACGTTAACTTTAGTCGCCTTTACAGTTGTCATTCCATTGCCATTGGCCAGCTTATTTTCCACACCGAGATCGCACTGCCTTGGCTTATTGTGCCACAGATTATTAGTTGCATCCTTGATCTCAAACGGTAAACGAGACTGGCCATCTCTAACCCCAGTGTCAACTGCTTTTCCGCGGTGGCAATAAACGAGTCCAATTTCACGTGCCCGCTGTTGTGGCTACAAACTGAAGTTAGCCGCATTTTAGATATCTGCCTCTGCACAATGCCAAAAAAGGGGGACGGGCTGACACTAGAATAAGCTTACTATGGGCAGGCCACCAATTGCCAAAATTGAATTTGATATATAATTTTGCATAATTATGCGTGAGCCGGCGTGACAGCGGACCCGAAATGAGTACGGCCATAATTTAAGACCGCAGAAGCACAGCTATTCAAACAAACTGTTAATCTGGTGTCCATCGTCTGAAATTTTATATGTATATGCTGCTAGCCGAGGGAATACCCTTTCAGTCATTAGTTTTATAAGAGGTCTTAACTATTAATTAGTTTCTAGAAAGCAATTAATCATTTAGGGAATAGTGTTTTAAAGTAACAAAGGTGTTTTGTTGCTCATTGCAGTTATTATTGTAAATTAGCAGAGTCTTGAACAAATAAACAAATAAAATAACAAATAAAATTTACAAAAATCACTGATAAGCTGTGTGAGTTGAGTTATATATAGTTAAATTCATTTAACTTTTCACATTCTAGGAAAAGCGTTACAGTCCCCAGAAAGTACTTTAGTTTGCTAAATGCGGTCTTACGACTACGGTGATTCCAGAATTTGAACACTTAAAGTTACATTACCAACTACGAATTCAGCTCATGTCGTATAACCATTTTTACCGATCATCCAGACTGCTCGGCATGTTTTGCATGCCGCAGCTGGTTAAGGTATAAGCCGCAGCAATTTGACGCTTAAGCGCACCGCTGCACAGTCGCAGCTTCAGTTTGTCGGCGACAGTCGAACGTGGAGCACGAAACATTCCGGTACGCGAAGAGTACGATATTGAAGCCGAAATCGAATGAAGTCGAAACGAATCGAATCGAATTGAGTTGACCAGAGCGCAATCGATGTGGCGGGCCAAAGACTCGGGCCACAAACTTGAACTTGCCCAACACACGAAGCCAATTACATGGTGCATAAAAAGTGTTTTAGTGCTCAAAAATGATGGTCAGAGTAATTCCGAGAAATAATCAAATCTAATGCTGATTGACACCTATTAGGTTGACACATTTACCCCACAAATCTGTTGCAAATAGCGTACTGCAGTTGCCGTCTTGTTGAGTCATTGAGCAGGGTTCAAGAAAAATATGTGTGTCAAATATTTGTCTGTTTGCTGGTGAAATATTTGCGAGCCAGCTTTTGTTAATGAAACTCCAGACCCGAGTAGATGTGTCAGCATAAGCAGATGCCATTCGAACGGGCATGGGCCTGGCGAATTTGAAAATAGTTTTAAATTAGTTCCGTTTTTGCTGCTTGGCCCCGGCTACCATTTTATATAATGGGTCAAGCGAAATTTACTGTTAAGCGGCGCACGCCAAAAGCCACTGGGCCATCATCTTTTTGGCCAAACTCTCGCTTTCTCACACCTCTCTCTTTCTCCTCTCTATCTCTCTCGCTTTTGGCTCGCTTTATCTCTTCATTTCTTTCAGTCATTGGCTTGGCTTAATTTTTTCGTGTTATTTTCTCAGTCAATATTTACCTTTTTTGTTTTGCTCGTCGCTTACGTAAGGCGTCGCAAGCCCGTCTGGCCGGCTCCAGGCCAAGTCTGCATCACCACCGCCACCTCCATCTGGGCCTGAATCCCGATCCCACTTGCATTTGCAGCTCCCGATCAGCTGCTGTCACTGCGATTTTCCGACCCGTTTAGCTGGCAATTTGTGTTGGCCCTCTCTGACTCTCTCTTACTTCGGCTGCCAGCTCTTCAATTGGCCTGGTCATTACAAAATAGCCACATTCTGCTATTGGAACAGTTGGCTTTAGCTCAATCGTTGCCTATTGCAGCATTGCGCAAATTCCAAGTCCAATTTGCATATGTTTCTTGTAATCATAAGGCATAGTTTTAATAAGCTGGATTTATGGCCTAGAGAAAAGCGCACAGCTGATCGACAACCCCCTCTCTTTTGGCTACTCTGCATCTCCAGCTGGTCGGACAACTTTCAAGGAAAGTGCAAGTGTTGCCATGGCATTGTGGCAACTTCAAATGGCTTAGTGAGTCAAGGGGGTTGGAGAGGGGAGAGCGGCAATGTCGTGTCTTTTGTAAAAGGAGGAAGTGGCTCTGGGTTACTGGTTTGCTGGGGGCGTGTTTATTGGCAATATCGGTATATACATATATGTGTTATGGCCCAGTTTAACGAAACTGTTAAGGAAGCGGAACTATAATTAACACCCCTACTAGCTAGGCCAAAAGGTTTCCATATCTGGTTGATTAACAGATTTATGGATACCACGAACGAAGTTCGTTAGCTTCTTTGAGACCTTCTCGCCCTGATTTCCGGTCTTGCCATTCAATTAGTCCATTGTCATTGGGTCTGTGTTTTTATGTAAAAAATATTTTAAATAAATTTATATGCGTGTATGCCATAATGTGGAATAAACATATAGCTATATGAATTCCTAATTCATCATACGCCCTGTGAGCATGCAAAATATTTGGTGACCTCTCGTAAGGAAAAAAATAACACGGCAATAAAAACAGCAGCAGCAAAACAAAATTGAATAATGTCTGTATTAGCCCAAGACAAGCACTGCGAACAAATTCGAAAATAATCGCAAGCAATTTAAATTGAGACCACCACTGACTGGCGGTGGAAAAACTGAAAACTGAGCCAAGTTAGTGGCTTTGAGCCAAGTTGAGTGGAGTCAAGCGCAAGAGCGTCTAAAAGCCAAGCAAAGCCGAGCAAGCTGTTGACATTCGCGTCTTTGTCTTGGCCCTGACCAAGAAGTTGGCTCAGAAGCGTTGCGCACTTCGATTCGATATTCGGTTCGGTTCGTTTTCGGCTTGGACATTGACGTTTGGCAAACACATTTGGCCATAACACGGGCCATCGCCTAATGCATTATTCCAATTTGTTTACCCAGACAACAAGCAAACGCACAATGACAACCACTGGACTTCGACCACTGCTGAGCCTTCTGTTCCTTGGATTGGGTGTGATACTCCTCTGTGATGTCAGCTCCTCGATTGCCATAGCTCCGTCCACATTTGGCACGGCAATAGCACGTGCTGGGAAGATATCCAACCAGCTTAAGGTGAGTTCAAGAACCCGTATTCCTAACCACATACATGCATACATAAATAGTTGTGCGATCTGAGAACAACTTGTATAAATTAAGCAGAGACAAAAGAATCTTTACAAAGCGTGCCAGTTCTGGCCATTTCGGCTGACTCGACCAGTTGTGTGACTTTGACATCGTGTCGCAAATTTGTTGCCGCCCCAAAAGTAATTCAACACCCAAGAAGACGTCGCTTTATGGCCAAGTGTTTTAGCCAAATTGTGTGGCTGCCGGTCACTGCATTTACATGTGCCTGTTAATGGAGTTTATTGCTCACCAAACAGCAAATAAGCCTGGCAAATTGCAAATACCTCGCGGTTCTATTGTTTTATGGGGTGAAGTGAAGCGCGTGAAAAATACTTTTTGGCACCTGCTAATTAGGCAGCCAGTGGCCCAAAACAAGTGGTCAGGGGCAGGTGAGGTTGAGCGGGGGCTTCGAATAACAATTGGCCTTCTGAGCAGCCCAACTGAAAACGAATCTCTCCGGCAATGCATTTAATTCATTAGCCATGCAGCGCATGACATTTGGAATGCAGAAACCTGGCAAGCAAATAACTTACTGAACTTTACTGCAGCACAATGCCCTTTTTATAGCAGAAATGTGAGCACTGAAAGATTAACTATAAACATATATATTAAATAAAAATTATTAAGGCCATAGCTGATTAATTAGGCAATTAAACTAGAGATACATTTCCGTTTGCCGGTCGGATAACATTGACTGATAAAAGCCCAACATCAACGACAAGCCGGTCCAACTGAAAAAGAATACACGAACGAACAAAGCTTGAAATGTACATACACTAGGCCATTGCGTGCCTTACATAACCCGGCCATAAAAACAATGATTACAAGCACTAAAAACTAAACAAAACAAACCAAAAAATGTATTTAAAACACCGAACAGCCGACGGACAGACAGTAACAAGTGCAGCTCTAACAAGATGGCAAAATTGAATGCTAAAGTATATTCGATCAGGGGATACCCATTAAAAGAGGATAAGTATAGCTGCCAGCTTTATAAATAAATAAGTGAGCTCCATTTGGGCAAACATTAAATTGTATCAGCATGTTATATAGTAAGTGGTAAAGTTATACCATCAACTAATGAATTCAGTCGTGGCATGCCCAAAATTTTCCCAATTCCTACGGTACTTTTAATGACTGCCATACCGAGGCGAAAAATCGAGGAAAATCGAGGAGCAAGTGGAATTTAATTCAAAAGGCTTCAGACGCTCAAAAGCGCAACAGTTGCTGTCGGAAGAGCGAAGCGTTGATCCCGGTTGCCAGACTTTTTGCGGTGACTGTTCGTTTGACGGTGTCACTCCTCCGGTGCGAGTTCAATAAATCAAAGTTTACGGCTCCGCGTTCCACTGCACTTGTCGGAACGAAGTGCAGCGAGTTTGTGCGGTTGTCAGACGGTTGCATAAAACAAAAGAGCCGAGTCCACTGCCTTTTCAACCCCGGCTTTTCGTCATGCCCTGTCCCCGGAATTGGCAACGTGGAGCGGCGATCGCAGCTCTTTCGCTAGCCATCGGTCTAATTGTCATGGCAATTTGTGTTCAGCGACCGAACGAATCCGGCCATCGAATCATAGTCACCGAGCAGAGAAAGTCATCCGCAGAGGAGGCGCAGGAGGGTTACGATCCGCATGGCGGTGACTTGCAAGATTTGCGGGACAAAGCCAGAGCATTTTATTTAATCGCCACCACTACAACGACGTCAACAACAATGTCGCCGGAAAATGCAACAAAAAGCGAAAACGCTTCCGGGTCACTGGACATGCGGCAAATGGCCCACATGGGCAGTTCTACCACGGTTCGTATTGAACATGGTTCTTATGCAACAATTGCATCGCTGGCTTTCTATCTGCATTTTATTTCGCATTTAGTTTTGGCTTTCGAGCGTGTAAGCGTGAAAGCGGCACCCATTGCATAATGTTTGCATTGTAAGCGGTGAAAATATTATTATGCGAGATTCGCAATGCAACCAGAGATGTTGTTATTGGCTGTCTGCTTGTCCGGCTCTCACTCATTTACATATTAGAGCAGCCGAACCCCCAAAAGCCGAATCAAAAGCAAAAGATTGATCGGAAGACTTTAATTATTTTCCCAGCACTCTCAAGCGCTTTGAGCGTTGAACAATGACCCACTTCTTAAGCGCCTTTTAAGCCAAAGTGTGTTTGGTTATCGAACGCACAGCCTGTCTGTCCAACGAGCGCATTAAACAGTTATAATTAAAGCCAACATCGATCGGATCTCGATAGGAAACTGTTATAAACCAGCTACACCCACATTAGCATAGCCCCCAGACCACACACAAAAATGTCGAAAAACTAAAGAAATCGATTTCCGAATACCTTGCCAGCAATTGAACTCGATGCCATGGCTGTGCCTTATAGTCCGACGAATATCCACCAAGTTAGGGTATATGGCATAAGTAATTAGCATAACAACAGTGTTAGAGGTGAACTTGAATCTCGGTGCTCCACAGCCACCAACTGACGCCCAATTGTGCCATGAATCACAGGCAAATATAAGCCCATTTTAGCCCGGGACACACGCCCAGTTCGGCCTGGGAACAACAGTCACATCGAGATTGACGTTTCCTCCGGCAGCACGTGACTTCAGTTGTTGGTGTTAGCCATGCTAATACCGCTGCCTAATTGCCGCAAACCGAGCATTTGAGTTATGCAAATGGTATTTCAATTAAGCGGCGCAGTCGGTGAAGGTTGCCCGTTGACAGTTAACGCCGCTTTACAAATCGGACAGCCCCAAAAAAATGTCATCGCGCCCGATGAACTTGGACTGGGCATGGGCTTTTGCATGTTTTTTAAATTGCGGCAAAAAAGATTGTTGTCATCGGCATAAACATGGTTTCATATTTCGTATCAAAACCATGAGTACAATAATCTTAGTGGTAAATCAGATGGGGAAAACTATTTTCGGAAATTATACATACATATTTAAGGCAACTGGTTTTTTCCTCCTTATATCTTCTAACAGTTTTTTCCCTGTGCATACTAAAACTTTTCGGAATTTTCAATTGCAGGAGACGACGGCATGGAAGACCCTGACATCGCATCCGAACTCGCTTGTCCAACTGTTGCCATCGAGGGCCATGCGAGTGGTCCAGGAGGTGGTAAGATCTCTGCGGGTGAGTCTTCTTCGGCCTTGAACCATGGCCGCAGCAAATGCCAAGCGTTTACAGCCGCTTTTGATTGCCGAATTGTAAAGTGGTGGCCAATCAATTTTCAACTTGGACGTGAACATGGACAGCTGGCCAAACATGGATGCAGGTGCACTTTGGGGCTGAGGTCGACTCAATAGCAAAGAAAGAGGCTGGCATATGCACACACCCCCTAGATGGCCAGTGAGTCAAGAACTTGGCAGGTGATCGGAGGCGGGAAACTGGCTTTATGGAAATTGACCGAGGCGCTTGCGCAACTTTGGCCAGGCACATGGCATACTTCTTTGCGCCGGTTCTATTCGAGTTCGCACTTCGATGCAAATTGGTTGCGCAACTCAGATTTTTTGCATTCGCAAGTGGCAGCCAAATTCGTGGGCCTTGAATTGAATTCTTCAGTTAAAACTGAATTTTACAACTGAAGTTATCATTGGTGCTATACATAGACTAACATTGTTTGCTAAAATCATTCACAGAAAGAGCGTGAGATTGTGGCCACTACCTCGTTGGGAAAAGTCAGGGGTCGCTATCAGAAGTATCGATCCGGAGAGCGAGGAGGCTACTATAGTTTCAAAGGAATGCGATATGGAGCTCCGCCTACAGGAGCAAGAAGGTAGGTCCAAGTACAAGAATTATAAGCTGGATACTAACAAGATCTTTCATTCAAGATTCCGTGCTGCGGAGCCGGAGAAGCCGTGGTCTGGAATCCGTGATGCTTCTCGGGAAGGTCAGAGCTGTCCGCATAAGAACATGATCCTGGACACTTTCAAGGGAGACGAGGATTGCCTGTTCGTCAATGTGTTCACAACCCAAATGCCCAAGGATGATGAGTCTGCAGAGCAGCCAAAGCTTCCTGTTATGGTTTGGCTGCATGGAGGAGGTTTCTCCTTTGGCTCCGGCAACTCTTTCCTCTACGGACCGGACTATCTAGTGGCTGAGGATATTGTCTTGGTCACACTGAACTACCGACTAGGTCCACTGGGTTTTCTTACCGCAGGACCTGACGCTCCAGGTAACCAGGGTCTCAAGGATCAGGTACTGGCACTAAAGTGGGTGCGGGATAACATAGCCGCATTTGGTGGAGATCCCAATCAGGTTACCATTTTCGGAGAGTCAGCTGGAGCTTCGTCCGTCCAGTTGCTCCTCCTGTCCTCCCAGGCCAAGGGACTTTTCCACCGAGCGATTTCCCAAAGTGGATCGGCCCTAAATCCATGGTCCATGTCCGCCAGTTCGAGCCAGAGAGCTGCTCGGCTGGCAGCCAACTTGGGTTACGTGGGGGCCAATAAAACAGAGGATATCCTCGACTTTCTTAGAAGGGTTCCAGCCATGAAATTGGTTGAAGCCGCGCCCACAACAATCACGGCGGAGGATCAGCGGAATAACATTGGTTTGCCATTTGTGCCCGTGGTGGAGGGATATTGGAATCAGGACTCTCAGGAGGAACAGTTCTACGAGGAGCCATTCCTTACTCAGCACCCTAGCGACATGTATCATTCGCAGAATTTTAACAGCGATGTGGCCTATATGACGGGTTACAATACACACGAGGCCATGCTGTTCATAAGAAGTAAGACAAATTCTAAGGACATCTCAATTATCACTTTAATGCCTTCTAAATAATTTACCAGGACTTCGCAAGAATCCCCAGTTGCTGAGCATCATTGAGAACGATTTTGGCCGCCTGGTTCCGCAAGATTTGAATGTGACTGAATCTCATGATAGGGTGACCCGCGAGATAAGATCCTTCTACTTGGGAAGCAAGCATGTGGGCATTGAATCAGTGGACGAGATGATTGCGGTAAGTGAGATTTTCAGTGTACTATAGATAACTATAGATAATATTTGACTTTGTATCTTTGACAGCTCCTCACGGATCTCATGTTCCTTCAGGGCATCCGTCGCACAGCCCGAAATCATGCCAAGTTTGGAAATGCACCTGTCTACATGTACCGCTTCTCCTTCGACGGATCTTTGGGGCTCTACAAACGGATGCTGGGTATTCCCCGACCTGGTGTTTGCCATGGCGATGAGCTGGGTTATCTGTTCAAGTTCGGTTTCTTCAATTTGAGCTTGGATCCCAAGTCGATGGAGGTACAGGTCAAGAATCGAATGGTGCGCATGTGGACGAATTTCGCGAAATATGGGTTAGTAGTCAGTACGATTGAAAACTTTTCATAAAATTTAACCAATGCTAATTACAGCTCTCCTACGCCTGATTCCGAGGATCCTATGCTGACCACCAAGTGGGCACCAATCGATCCCACCAATGTGATGAACAGTCTCAACTATATGGATATCTCAGCCAATCTGGCGATGAAAACCAATCCCGAGCCGGAGCGTCAGAGATTCTGGGATGAGATGTATCAGCATTACAATGGGGCTGCCATGTAAAAAGACATCCAAATACCCTCACAAAACCACACACACACACACCACACACACTCACCCTCACACACTCTATTTTCGTATTGCCATTTTGTGAAAGATCGCACGAAACCCAGAATATTTAAATGCAAAATTCATTGTACAATTTTCGTAGCTCGTAGAAATTGTTAGCTATATTTTTAGCTATATTGTTAGCAACTATTTTGTAAGTGTTCCAGCATTTATTCACACCAACACCTATTCACTTTCATAACCCAACGTTGAGATGCCTTTCCTTACTACACGTGTATCCACAATAACCAGGTGTAAATAGTCAGAGTCTATCTAATGCAAACATCCAAAACACGATGTTAATGTAAATTAAACATATTATATTTTAGCTGTTGTCTTTGAATTTGTTGTAAATTATTTTAATTTGGGGAAGTTACAATTTCAACAAGCGTAGTTATCGTCTCTCAAAATTAATCCAACGTAAGTTCACGTAAATTTATAAATTCTAATACACAATCAACTTGTAACTTACATTCCTTATACATGTAGAATACAAACATGTAAAAAATCAGAGTTATGTACAATCTATCAAAAAAGTTAGCCGATACAAGAACCCATTGCATTCTACACATTCTTTTATATGTATGCTATCCCGATTTTACATATCAATACTTATCCTTAAAAATCAGGATAACAAAGACCGACTTCCTTAGTTATCAGGATGGGGAGAAAGAATGCTGAAAGAATACATGCAATTACCACGAAGGGGAGGTAATTTCAAATTACAATTTAGAATATTTAGAACAGGACAAATGTTAGCATTATTAAAAGTTTTAAGAAGGAAAATAAAATTTTTCCTGAATTTTTGTGAGTTTACTTTTAGGGCGTGCACGAAAAAAATAGACTATAGAAATAAAAGAATAGAAGAAAAGACTTGTGAGAAAACGCATTGCTGAAATTCATAATCTGACGCCTATAAATAATCCAATAAAATCGTTATGTATATGAGATATATGCCCTGAGAAGCAAAATGCTGTGCATAAATCAAACGTGATCCAGATAAAAACCAGTGGCCTGACGTCCAACTTCGCATCATTTTAGCAATAAATATACAAATTTCTCAACAGGTGGTTAATTGAGAAAGTCAACCGAATCGATTTGTTGACTATTACAGAAATAGCCGTTGCGTGAATTTTAAAACAAATTACACCTCAGGATCCCCATGTGGCACTCTGATGGACTACAAATTTGCACTTGACGCGATTTAAGTGGCCGCCAACGGATTGTCAGGGGGCAGCTGCGAGTTCATCCAAGTATCGGGGGTCGCACACACACTGGGCGACAACGCTGATTATTCAATTATTCCAACGGCTTTGGCGCTCTTCATCCGCGTCGAGTCGCTGCCATTCACAATTTAGTGGATCATAAATTATTCCAGGGCAGGGAATTGCGGAAGAGCATTGAGAGAAACAAGCCTGTTTCTACCGCATGGAAACCGAGATGGCCAAGCAATCGCCTTCACAAACTTGGGAAGCTAAGCCAGGTTACACAGCACAATTTCAGATTTTTCTTAGAAGCTCAGCATTCTTTCGTATATTTTTTTACACTACATTAGTTTTACAAGATTTTTAACGTTTTAGCGCGTTATGTCAGAGCAATCAACTTCTCTTGGCTCCAGGAGGGTAGGTCCTCCACTTCACAAAAAAGCTCTGCGGGTGTGCTTCCTGCGGAACGGAGATAGACACTTCAAGGGCGTTAATTTGGTCATCTCTCGAGCCCACTTCAAGGACTTTCCGGCTCTTCTGCAAGGAGTCACCGAGTCTTTAAAACGCCATGTGCTTTTGAGATCAGCAATCGCGCACTTCCGCCGGACTGACGGATCGCATTTAACATCGCTGAGTTGTTTCCGCGAAACCGACATTGTGATTTGCTGCTGTAAGAACGAAGAAATAATTTGTGTCAAGTACAGCATCAACAAGGACTTCCAGCGAATGGTGGACTCTTGTAAACGTTGGGGCCAACATCATTTAGACAGTGGAACCCTGGAGTCCATGAAGTCCCACGACCTGCCCGAGGCCATACAGCTTTACATAGAGACTATAGAGCCCGTTGAGCACAACACAAGGACGCTGATATATCGCGGGCAAACCAGGGCCAACAGGACGAAGTGCACCGTAAAGATGGTGAACAAGCAGACTCAAAGCAACGACCGCGGAGATACCTATATGGAGGCAGAGGTGCTGCGACAGCTTCAGTCGCATCCAAACATCATCGAGCTGATGTACACGGTTGAGGATGAGCGCTATATGTACACGGTTTTAGAGCACCTGGACTGTAACATGCAGAAAGTAATTCAGAAGCGCGGTATCTTGTCGGAGGCAGATGCCAGATCGGTGATGAGATGCACGGTATCGGCACTGGCGCATATGCACCAACTTCAGGTGATTCATCGGGACATCAAGCCGGAGAATCTGCTGGTTTGCTCTTCATCCGGCAAGTGGAACTTTAAAATGGTCAAAGTGGCGAACTTTGACTTGGCCACTTACTATCGTGGCAGCAAGTTGTACGTCCGTTGCGGCACTCCATGCTACATGGCACCCGAGATGATCGCAATGTCGGGATACGATTATCAGGTGGACTCCTGGTCGCTGGGTGTTACTCTGTTTTATATGCTCTGCGGTAAAATGCCCTTTGCTAGTGCCTGTAAAAATTCAAAGGAGATCTATGCAGCGATCATGAGCGGTGGACCCACGTATCCCAAGGATATGGAAAGTGTCATGAGTCCAGAGGCTACCCAGTTGATCGACGGACTGCTTGTGAGCGACCCCAGCTATCGTGTTCCCATCGCTGAGCTCGACAAGTTCCAGTTCTTGGCCCTATAGCGTTGTTCAAAATTTCCAGTATTATCGGATTTTTTAGAATTTCAATAAATTTAAATAGGTTCAAGTGAGGCCATTACAATAGCCCAAGATTTATGGTGGCAGTGAACGCTTTTAATTGGCTTAATGCCGTCAAAATTAACTACGCATGACCATACCGTTGACTGCACAGCGATGCTTGTATGGACATATATATTTGTTATTAACGTCACAATTTATTTATTATTTATGTTTGCACAATGCAGCCAAAATGCGCGTGAGTCGATGGTAAACACTGAGATATTACGTATACGACACCTTGTACTCGAATCCGAGCCAAAATACAAACGAAAGCCATTGTTTGCGCTGTCTATTTAAACAGGGAGATTCAGTGACAGTCGTATCTGATAAATCAGAACTCTCTGGGCTAACCTATCGATATTGCGACACCACACGGGGGCCCACAGAATATCAAGCAGGCGCCACCCCTTCCCCGACTTCGACTCAAGGTCGCTTGCATTGAGAAGTGTCTCTGCCTTCTGATTTCGTTGATAAGATGAGCTTATCGCACTTATCTTCCGCTTCGCTTTCAATTTACGAATCATTTCAATTGAACTTTTTCCGCGGCACAGCCGCAAGTTGTATCTTTCGGTAACAGTATCTGTGAGAGCATCGTCGATGTGCACTGTGTAATTTTCTCTCTTCCTGAACATGTATGTGTGTGTCACTTACAGCTCACCGCTTTCTGTTCACAAGTTTTGTTTAGTTGGAAAAATGTTCTTTCAGTCGGCCGTCATTTAATCCATTGGTCGGACTTGCGGATCCGTAGATTCGCTGTGACAGTTGCTCTGTGGCTCTGAGTGCCCTCTGATCTCCAGTCCTCAGATCATCTCATTTCTGGAACGACACGCGTCGGCAAAACATAACGAAACGGAGCTTGTGAAACTAAAACATTGTGCCTATTATCAGTTCGCAACATGCCATCATAAAGTGCCAAAAGTTTGTTGAGGCTCTTTTGCAAAACAATGGAGATCTAACAAAATCTCGATTTAAGGGTGTCAATCAATTTAATATCTAAAAGGTGATAAAACTACTTAAGCTTAAGCGTGCTGATGTTCAATAATTATTCGACTTACAATTGCTTGCCTCGGATCTTGTGAAAAGTACAGAAAGGTGCGAAAATCTAAGCTAGCTGCGGAAGCGCTTTAAATTTCAGTAACTCAAGCTCGGATTTTATGCAGCTGCCTATAAAAATCGTTTAACAATGTGGCGAATATCTGCTATTTTTATGGTTGAATAATGTGGTTAATGTTTGCTTGTTATTCCATAAATAATATAAACTGATAAAGTATATGGTTGTATACTTTGCCAGCGGACCACAAAAATCTGTGTGAATCAGCTGACGACGTTGGCAAAAAAAAATAGATTCTCGCACCTGGGTTGCACTTATCACAAGTTTCTGTTTGCCCACTCGACGCCAAGGGAATTAATTGAAAAGGCAACTCCTTCACCTCAACCTCCCACAGATGCGTTTCAATTTCTCCACCCACTCGGCGGCCCCCACCTCTACGACCATACCAACAACAACACAGGCAAATGGAGGCGAACAGGCCACCCAACCGCTCAAGAAGGCCATCGAAGCGGATCCCGATTCGCTGGACAGTGTGATCAGCAATCCTCAATCCTATCCCATCACAATTGTGCCGAATAGGCCGACCAGCTACTATGGCCTATCCCAAAATGGCAAGCCGTTCCCCCGCCAACCGAGCTGCAGGTGAGTTGTGATGGATATTTTCTAAGCTATTTTCCCGGGCTAAGTGATTTGGTCAATAAGTGCCGATTAGTTAGAGCAGCTCTAATTGCTTGGCCAAATTCAGACCACTTTAACGTTGGCCTGGACTGAATCGACTGGCGAGGAGCTTCAGTTTCGTTCAGAACCGCGAAGTTAAAACGTCTAGAGAAATGCAGGTCCCGCTCAGCGATGTTCAGGTCCTGCAGGATCCCACCGACGCGGAAACCCTTGTCGGCGGCGACAAGGAGGAGACCTTTGCCCACATGAAGGAGTGGAAGCGCCAGTACATGCGGGGCATCTCGCACACGCCATCGCAGGCGGGAGTCTACTACGAGGCCTTGAAGGGTTCCAGCCACTCGCTGGCCAAAGGGTGCGCATTATCCGAATTGTTTCTGATTTCAATCATTAGATTCAAAAGAATGGTTTGAAATATTTCCGTCACTATAATGATTTAACTTCGAACTTTCGTTCTTTCTCATTTAATAGTGGATTTTGATAATTTAATGTTTACTTCTAGCTGAAGTTCCTGTTACACTACTACGCTAATTAGAGCTCTTTATAAATATTCTAAGAACTTTACTTGCGAAAGTAAAAATAGGAGCTACGGGCAACAATTACCCAATTACGCAAAGTTCCGCCGGCTTTCCGCCAAGTAATTAGCTCGTCAAGGGGCCTGACATTCAACTTGAACTTGCCGACAAGTTGACTTCCATCATCGCCGTGCGTCCGTGTCACGTTGTCGCATCTTTTTGGCTTTTTGTTTAGCTGATTATCAGAGTGCCGCTCGCAGTTTGCGGTTGTAATTTATATGGCTACGCCCACGGTTCTAGTTTGCTTTCCGGGCTGCAGATTGCAGTGCAAATGATTTAGAGACGCTTTACGAATGCGATTCATTAGGCCAGCCATTCTGTCTTTTCCAAATCTTGACGGCATCTTGTTCTCACACTTGTCACCTGCTAAACGGTTGTCCAAATGATTTCCCATCGGATATAGCTTCCCTTTTCCCAGACACTTTTTATTTACTATTTCGATTTTATTATTTTTTCTTATGTGTTTATTGCGTGGTCCGCTCAAAAATGTAATTAATTAATGCCGACATTCTACAAAGCGGGCCAATGATTCATATGGCACAAATTTAGCCCGCTGAGCTCTAAATTTGATTAGCCGGCATTAATGCAATCGGCACAATGCCAATTAATCGAGTAGTGCGAGTGTCAATGTGGGGTTAAGGTAATTGGCATCCGATAAATGCCGATTCACGTGGGTGTAACCATCGACCGGTGCATCAAGCCCTCTTGAAATGCATTGCTGTGACAAGCAGAGGGGTAATAAATCAAACAATTTGTGGGAGAGCTGTAATTAAGTGTTATAAGAGTGGATGGGTCAGATTGCCGTGAATCGTAATTGCGATCTGAATCTGTCCGATTTGTCCGCCTTGCGACATTGGCATTCGCGGCTGTGTTAATTAGATGCACTTCTCGTGTGTCCAGTCCAAAAACAGACGAGTGCAAAAGCGCACACTTAATTTACGCAAATTAAAAAACACGATGTCGAGACATCCAATTTTATCTGACACGTGCATAAATCATAGAAATCATATTCATTGCCATTTGTAATAGGAACGATGAATGAGAATCTCCAGACAAAGAGGGTTAAGGAAATTCGGACACATCTTATAATTTCTTTATCCTATAATATTAAAAAATGAATAAATATTTTCCAATTTGTTATGTCACCCATAAGGTTGAAGCAAAGACACTAGAATAACAAGATGCGTAACGCCATACGATTTTTTGGCACACGATTTTTTCGCCGTGGCTCTAGAGGTGGCTCCAGGCTCTCTCGAATTTTTGTTAGAGAGCGAGAGAGCGGAGAGTGCTACAGCGAACAGCTCTTTTCATCGCATAAAGTGATAGCAGACAACTGTATGTGTGCACACGTATGCTCGCTCATGCATTGTAAATTTCACAAAATATGCCCTTCACCTTAGAAGTTCTTTGACTTTAAATCTATATTATTTTTGATCAATTGGCACCATGCGAAAAATTCTTGTTTTGCATTGCCTTAACGTTATTATTATATGAAAATAGATTAGAAATAGCCAAATCTATGTACATATTATCACAAAAATAAATTTCAAAAATGACTTTATATAAGAATATTTGTCATTAGAGTATTCATCTTGCGGCGTGTGAAAAATTAATAAGGCAATGATTGTTGAGTGCTTGTGTCCGTACTTCGTGCTTCAAGATATGAACAAAGCAAAGACACTAGAATAATTCTAGTGTCTTTGATATGACTTTTGCAATAAACAGTTATCATATTTAATTATTTACTATATTTATTATGTCATTTGACTTAATATGATGTAACATTAACATTAAAAGTGTTTAAAAAAAAAAATATTTCGCTTTCTTAAAAAATTGTCAGATGAGAGACAAATTAGAATTAAACATAAATATAAATGTGTAAACGGTAGCTAATTCGAGCGGCGATTTTAACAAACAAATTTAAAAAGCTTTAAAATGGTAATAGTCAGTTAAAAATTATTTTATTTTATCATATTGCTACGAAATTGGCAAAAACTACCCTAATATGTACAATGTAAATTCGTTTTTTCGATCAGAATTGATTTCGGTCCGAAAATCGTCTTCTAGCACAACACGCACACATATATGCGTTCTCGTCTCTTGTTTTTACTCACACAAGCAAGCAAATTCTATTTTTAGATTTCTTATGCTCTCAGCGGGAGCGAGCGGAAAGAGAGCAATTTTGGCCGTCACTAAAAAATTGGCTGCATAGTGCCAAACCAATGTATGGCCGCTACGCATCTTGTTATTCTAGTGTCTTTGGTTGAAGCGATACGTAAAATAGAAACGAAACCAAAAAGATTGATAATACACTGCACACTTTTAGGCTTTATGTATAAATACTTTGATTTTCTATTCACAGATCTCGCAATTTCCGGCCTGGCAGCATGAGACGTGTTCGCCGACGAGCGGTCTTCAAAAATGGTGACTGCAATGTGGTGCAGAAGCACCTGCAAAGACGCCGAGTTCGTTTCCTGCAGGACATGTACACCACCATGGTGGATTGGCAGTGGCGGTGGACTCTCTTGGCCTTCGCACTCAGCTTTATCCTGTCTTGGCTCTTCTTTGCTCTCATCTGGTGGCTGATTATCTACACACACGGAGACTTGGAAGAGCCTCACTTGCCAGAAAACCAAGGTTTGTTAAATATAAAGAGAACTCAATGGTTATATGACAATTTCATCTTTTAGAGGAATCTGGTTGGGCGCCTTGTGTTTCGGCCATCGATGGCTTTACTTCCTGCTTCCTGTTCTCCATTGAAACGCAGCACACTATTGGCTACGGTGTCCGAACCACCTCGCCCGAGTGTCCAGAGGCCATCTTCATGATGTGCTTCCAGTCCATCTATGGCGTGATGTCTTCAGCATTTATGGCCGGAATAGTGTTTGCCAAGATGACAAGGGCCAAACAGCGGGCACAGACTTTGTTGTTCTCCAAACACGCCGTAATTTGCCAACGTGATGGCACCCTTTCGCTGATGTTCCGTGTGGGTGACATGCGAAAATCACACATCATTGGAGCCGGAGTGAGGGCTCAGTTGATCAGGACAAAGAGCACCAAGGAGGGTGAGGTGATGACACAGTACTTCACAGAACTGGAGATCGGTACTGATGACTCCGGCTCTGATTTGTTCTTCATCTGGCCCATGGTCATCGAGCACAAGATCGACGAGAACTCACCGCTCTATAATCTTAATGCCACTGATATGCTGCAGGATAAGTTCGAAATCGTGGTGATCCTAGAGGGCACCGTGGAGTCCACTGGACAGAGCACTCAAGCCAGATCCAGCTATATTAACACTGAGATCCTTTGGGGACATCGTTTCGATCCAGTGGTGTTGTACAACAAGGATCTGCAGGCCTATGAAATCGACTACGCTCGCTTTAACGAAACCACTCAGGTGGACACTCCGTTGTGCAGTGCTCGGGAATTGAACGAGATCTACAAGATCCAGGAGGGATTCCGCACACCAGGTAAAAGTTGGAGTGGCGAAATCCATCGTTTTTCATTGTTATTTGTCTAGCAGAAACCACCTTTACCATGCGTCAACTGTCCCACAATCATTCTGACCAGGCCTCCTAGGCGCAGATTCCAGTGTTTCGTCCCTTGTGTTGCTATAGTTGTAATCGTGTTTGTCCTATGTGAGTTAAACGCCTCGCTCCTTGTATGGTGACCCATAATATTATGAGATATCGTTATTACAGCTTCCCCATCGACC
The DNA here is from genome assembly GCF_000001215.4 of Drosophila melanogaster. Lineage (NCBI taxonomy): Eukaryota > Metazoa > Arthropoda > Insecta > Diptera > Drosophilidae > Drosophila > Drosophila melanogaster. Next base: position 23,514,131 of record NT_033777.3, on the reverse strand, counting down.
CAATCGAGGTGCTCCTGCAGTTCCGGCTATCAGACACCTGGAAGGCAAAGCCGCCTGCGTTGGCAGCTCTCGGTGCCCTTGTAATGGTCCTCGACTATCAACGCACTTAAATGTACGAGTTACCCTACGAAAATAAGTTAATAAACGCTTTAGTCAGAGACTACACCCAAATTGCATGTCCCTGGGCTTGGGCTGTGCATACAAATGACACATAATTGCCCCGCTCGCTCCCAGGTAGCAGTTGCATTGGGGACCAACCCACTCATTAGGCATCATTAATAACTCGGGCATATCAATGCAAAAGGTGCCAAAAAAAAAGCCCAACACAATCACACACAAACTCACGCAGGGCAAAACAAGTTCGTTGCTGGAGTCTTTTGTTCGTGGGCGACCCCAAAGTGGACTAGAGTGAGTATTTCACATCGAGTGTGTCGAAGTGCGGGGCTATGGCGCTTGCGAGAAACATACATATCCTTTTAATTGAAATTGAATCAATAACTCTTATTTGCGCAAACTAATCAACACTAAATTATAACACTCACAGAAAAACAACTTGAATATTTATTATCGCATTTATCACCGCTCCCAGGGTGGATATCTAATGAAATGTGGGTGTGGGTAAGATGCCTGGTATGCCCCAATGCCCGGGCCATAAATACAATGCCAAATTTCAGCAACTCTATTACAATTCACCCGAAAAAAATTAAAGAAAAATGGCAAAACAAAAAATCGGCATAAAAAAACTAAATAGGAACGCAAACGAAATCGAAATGAATGTTGGCTGCCAAAGGCGGGGGCTGTCCCAAGGGGTGGAGTGCAGAATGGTGGTTCAGTGGCTCAGTGGTTCGGTGGTGCAGTAGTGCTGAGTGCTGTGCAGCGTCCTTAACCCAGTTTGGGGCACAGTTGCCGTGGTGGAGTAGAACCAACCAGCCAGCCAACTAGGCACTCATGTGGGGCGCGCTTTATGTTTAATTACTTGTTAAATGTTTTGTCGCTTTTATCAGCTCACATGCTTAAGAGCCCCATTAGCCGGAGTCGAGCACCCACAACTCCCAGTGACATGCGTCGCTTTTGGGCACCTCGAGCTATTTGGGGGGGAGGGACATAAATGTCGATGCCCGTTTGGCTCTTGTGTGATTGGCTTCGACGAACGTGCCGGCTGATCGACAGAATTAAAATATTATTCGCGCATGAAACGTTGCAGGCAACGAGCACCGCATGTGGCACACTATTTTTGCGACTTCAACTGCGACTTTGCCTCCGACTGTGGCACGTTTCGAAGACAAAAGGCGCCACCCAAATGGCTCAACTCCAGCCACTTGGCCCCGCGGGTCATAATTCCCGCTCCAAGCCAACCGAAAAACGTTTGCCAGTTGTGCCAAACAATTTCTCGTGTAATTTTTAATGTGCTGCACAAACACGCGAACAATGCATGAACGTGGTCCGTTTGTCAGGCTAACCAAGTCGAATGCTCCTCCAAGTTGACATGCATCGACGTGGACCCATCTGCAAATAATGATTGGATATTGGAGCAACTATTGTACATTTGATTGACCAAGATTGACTATAAGAATTCCTTGACAAAGATGGGAAATAAACATTATTTTCCAATAATTACCTTTTAATACATACATATATCAATAGTAGAGCTCAGCGCCGCTTGGTAGCGACAGTGACTGCGGCCTAATAAAGACATCAATTGGGAGGATGACTCAGGTGGCTTTTTTTTCGTTCAAAGATCTGGAGGAAGGGAGCTGATAAACGAAGTTGCAAAACAAGCTTAAAATTAACTGCAGCCGGCAGTGCGAACAAAACAAAAGGTAGAACATGCTACATAACTCATCCATAATCAACACTGTTTACATAAATTTCAAAAATTATTACACGGCAACGGTGGCCAATGGGGATTCCAGCTCCATCAGGGACTGGGACTCAGACTGGGACTGAGACTGGTCCCAAAACTGAGCTATGGGATCGGGGAGAGCGCGTGATGAATGCTTAAATAATGCGCTTAACCCTGTGCGAACATAATTTATGGTGTGCGGATATGCATGAGTACAGTACAAGCCGGCAGTGGGTACAGCGAATACAGGCGAGTCGGTCAGCAACACACGCTGTTTTCATTGTTATTACACGGACGTTGTTGCCGCTGACCAATCTGTAAGCCCTCTTTGCCGTCCTGCCGGTCCGCTGCCGATCCGCTGCTGGTTCGCTGCCATTTTGGCCAAATTGATTAATTACGGTCATTCGGGGACGCAGCAGCGCTGCATAAGTAGCATAAAATGCCATAAACCGCCGGCCAGGAGTCTCCAAGTCATTTGCCACTAAGGACAAAGCCGCCAAAAAAGCGAAATTACTCAAGCGTAGCGAACAGGCCAAGAGATCTTCTTCATCTTCTTTGGGCCAAGTTGGAGCTGGAGCCTTGCCGCTATATGCCGCAATTGATTTAAGTTACCAGGAGAGAGTTGGAAGCGGGGCAGTAGGTATGCCAAAATATGGTATGGTATATATGAGAATGTATATATAATTGTGAGTCGCCTCTGGGCGTGCTGCATGTTCTGTTGTAAGTAATAAGCATTTTTATGTCGCAATTGGCCAGGGAGGGGTTAAGGGCAGGCCAAAAGTAATGCTTAACACGCCGTTGCCGCTGACATGCTCAACTTGATGATGATGCTGCAATGCTGGCGGCTAAAAACCACTCTCTGCTTGAATAATATTGAAATTAATTATTTTTGATGGAAATTATTAAGTAATTTTTATGTGGCCAGGTTTCGTTGAGCTGCTCTGCACTCTTCCTCGTTTCCCTCCTAATTAATTGTATTTATTAAATAACATAATAAATTAGCGCTTGCACTTGTTGTTATGCTTGCTCCAATTAAGGAAGTGCCACTCCAAGACGATCAAAATGTCGAGTCTGAAGTCCCGACCAAATTGGCTATCGGGTCAACCGGTTTGCGTTGTTTTTTATTTTGGTTATTTTGCTGTAGCCGGGCTTTGTTGATAACGCGCTTTAATTAAAAATCTGCATACATTTTTGGGCAGTTGCAAGTCTCGCAGCTTTTTTCCCCCATATCGCGATCTTATTTTTTGTTCCCAAAGACCCGCCAAAAATATCAAAATCAAAAGCGGCGCTGGCTCTTTTATGACAGATCTCACTTTAAAGTTGACGTCCGAGCTGTCAGAAAATAACACTTGAAGACTGCGGGGAAGATGCAGTTTTCCCCTTTTTCCTTCTTGACCGTAAGTTTTCTGTTATTTTGGCGGATTTCTGATGTGAAGTGAAGTTAATTTAGCCAGCTTCGACTGACACATAAGAAATGTAACAATGTATAAGCTTGTGCACAAGTGATTTAAAAAAAAAAAAAGTATTTTAAAAGGGCAATCCTCTTTAAAAACGATCAACCTATGTAGATAATCGATTTGGTTACTGTTTTGAAAATTATAGATCATTCAAATCGAATAAGTTTACTTACTTTCAGTATTCTGGAACTATACTGTATAAAGCCACTTCCAGTTATTGCTTAATTTTTGCACGCTTATCCTTCATGGTTGCTTTAACGGGTTCCAGCTAAAAAGCCGTCTTAATTTTTCAAAATTATAACCTTCATGCTTGATGGTTTTCTGACGAAACTGGATGCTTGACCAGAGAGTTCAAAGGCCCCAAAATCAACTTGCAGTAACTAGGCAATATACAATATGAATCATTTCGGGCGATTCATAAAAAGTATCATTTACAAGAGGCTTCTATTCAAATGACCAATAACCAAATGTGTAATTTTATTTCCCTCCGAACTTCTTGATGGGTTTTTCAACGGGCCCTTTCACATTTGCACATAATAATATTTTGGGCTTTGGCTTTTTGGAAAGTCTTACTTCGGAGGCCTGTGAAAATGATCTCAGATTTTGGGGAACGAGATGTGATGGGTGGAGATTTGGGCATATTCAAGATGATTCCATATGCTGTAAACAATTTGCAAATGGCTGGGGCAGCTTTATCTTAATGATGCATAATAAAATTATGGCGGCAATCAGCCGAAATCAATAACAGGCCGCAGAGAAAGTAATTATTGGCCGATCAAGTGGCTCCGACACCCGTCAAACCATCGGCCTGGCTCTTATCCGATAAGCGAAGCTTTGGGTTAAGACGCGGCCGAGATGAAAGTCGGGGAGGGGCATCCATCTGCTGCTTGTTTGCGCCCATCGTCACTTGATTGAAGGCCCAGAATGCAGAAGCGGGCAACAAATCAACGCCTGGACTGCTTTTTTCGCTTTGCAAACTGACCTACAGCAGCAGGAGCAGCAAATGCAGATTGCAGATACCAGTTTCCTGCCTACAGTTTTATTGATGCAAATTGCATGCCCTGGGCCCTGTAATCAGTCCGCGTCCGAGCGCTCTGTGCGTGCAATTTGAGCGACAAGTCGATAGCCACCAGCCGGGCTGGAATTGGGTCACATTCGGTTGCATGGAGCGCACTTAACCGCGATGATTGGCCAAATGGGAGAGGGCCAGTGGCGGCGCCACCTAGCGCCCACTGCCAGCACTAAGTCGCTCAGATTGATTGACAGCCCCTTTTGGGATGAACGCCCTGGTCTGCTCCACTGTCCTTGCCATGTAACGAGCTTTAAATAGCTTCAATTACTTGGCAGAGATTGCATAATATACGGCTGGGGCTCGAAGCAAGTTCCTGCTCCTTCTTCAGCGGGTTCTCCCCCCTTTGAGGCTTTGAACTTAATACCGGCCGACGGACGGATGGACAGGGCTTGACGAACGACAACGGCACGCCAGGAGGTCATGTCACAAAAATATCCATTAACACATCATAAAAATTAAAAATGAAGAAACCATACGAGCGAGGCAATAAAACCGCAATGCCTGTAAAATAAAATATCTGTACAGTGGAATAAAAACGCCAAGGCATGCCAAGATAATCGCAGACGAGAGAGAAAAGTGAAACCGGTAATTATGCATTATGTATGCACGCCACCAACGCGGCGGATTAAAATGAGGAGCCGAGGAGCTGGGGACCAGGATAGCCAATGTAAGCTGGCCAGTGCCAGAGCCGGCTTACTGTCTGCCCACGCTAAGTAGGAAACACATTTTTGCGTCTCTGTTTTTTTTTTTTGGCAATTTACGTGCCTTGGCGCGCGACCCGCAAACAAAAGACTCAAGCGACGAACCAGCAGTAACATAAATTTCACTTAATTGCAGAAGGCAAAAACCAGAATGCATTCAATCGATAAACAGAGTGCAGCAAATAAATGAGCTCGGCACGCTGGCAAAATGCTTAATACCGTGCCCTGGCCCTGCGAAAGTATGCAAAGCACATAAAATTAAGTAAAACAAAAGCTGGCCAGAACATTTATCTCCACTTCGATTGTGCTTCCATTGAAATGCATGTGGAGCAGGGCAGTTCAACGTCTTCCGCCTGAAGATCGCCGCGTGCAAATTTGTCGCAAGATCGGGCAACCACTTCCCAGTAGCAGTTGCTCATTTCCATTGTGCCCAGGCTTATTTCTCACTCGCAGGCAATGACAGTGAATACTCGTACACTTGGCGAACCTGCATTCACATGAAATTATATTCATTTTGAAGAACGTCAAAGATAATGATACTAAACATTTTGGTGGATTTATATATAATATGTAATATATAATATATATGTGATATTATAAAGTCTGGCATCGTAAAGGCTTATAAAATTTTAACTTCTTTAAGTGTAACCTCGCACTCGAAACTTTTTACGTTTGCTTTTTGGTCATTTTTTCCCCTTGCAAGTGTTAATGTCAACAATCGTGAGAAAAGAATTTTATTGTTGTTTAGCCTGTGTGTGGTGGGGCTGCACTTTTTTCGTGCCTTTTCAGCCTTTTTGTTTATTTTCATTTTACGGATACTGAAGGTCACACAGCCTTATGCTTTGATTGTCGACCGCGGCTGGGCAAACTTGAAGCTCAAGTTGAATTCGGTTTTCGTATCTGTATCTCTTTGGCCGTTTTTCGACTGCATATGATACCTGCCAGCCAGACCAGCCGGCCCAGTCAGCCCAGTAAGCCCCAAAAGTTGGCTTTGTGGAGCTCGGCTTTATGTCTCTCTTTTTCTGGCTTTCTGGCTGCGGCTCATGTTAAATTGTCCGTTTCATGTTTCTGCTTAAATGTCAGTTGTAATTTGTTGTATTAACCCATACCACATGAATTATGTTTAGTTCGAATGTAATTGATTTGAATGCAATTTGAATGGCAACAACACGGCGAGTCAGCAACAACAATGGCTATACGAGTAAGTATTAACAATAACAGCCACAGGAGCGTCGTCGGCAAGGCAAATTGAAAATTGCCTCAACTCTGGCCGAGATTAAATGGAATTATGCAAAAGAGCTGCCTGGGAACGGGCTGCGGCGATCCGAACACGATCTCAATGAGAACTTCATCAAGAACTGGGTGCAGCTGGGATGAAGTGGTGAGGTGTTGCCTTTGCTAACAATGTTATCGATATATGTCGGCATTATGCCAGATTTCGCATCACGACCTCCTGCCAACTCTTTCTGAAATTAATCAACTTTTTGGCTCTTTTCCATTCTTAAATATATGAAATTACCTTGTTCTATAACATTGTTCAATAAATAACTTAATCTTGTCAAATGTTAAGTGTTGTCAAAATCGTTAAATCACAGCAAGCCAAAAGTTTATTGCAAAAGGTCTGGGAGATCTAAAAATTTTGTTTTTTCTAAACAGAGCGTACATGTGTTCCCTTATATTTTGTATTCCACAACCTGTCGAACAATATAAGAGTGACATAAGTGCAGACAGTACGCGAAATCCGCATTTGGAATTCCGATTTAGTGATAATGACTTCTTACCCGTGCATTTTCTGTTTAGATGAACAGAGATATCCGCACCACATATCCTGCGGTCATTCCTTCTGCTCGGCGTGCTTAAAGAAGTATTTGGAGCTGGGTCGGGATTCACGATGTCCACTCTGCAGACGCGACTTCAGGGCGGACATCCAGCCTTCTCTGTCCAATAATTCTGCAGAGGAAGTCGAGTCCTTGCCCGGAACTGAAATGGACACGCTTGTGCTGACCCTTTCAGAACAGGAGTGCTGGTTCTTTGAACAGCTCTACCGGGATGTGGAATTGACGAGCAGGCGGGACTAGATTGTATCGTTACGCATTGTGATATTTTTTGTCCTTATATATTTCTATATATATTTATATCTCATCGTCAAACATTTTTGTCTGATCTTCCTTGGAAAATGCTTCGCAGAAGAAGGATGATTGCTGGTTGATATCACTATTTTTCAGTAAATGAGTTAAGGGCTAAAAAGCAAAAAACCAAAAATTATAAATTAAGTACACTTTACATCAAAACTTTTCAATAAAGTATTTTGTAAAAATTTTTACAAATTCAAATAAACTCGCTTTCAAAAAGATTATTAATTGCTAGTATCGGTATGCCAAAATACGGTTTTGTTTGCTATAGCAAATAAATGAAAACCATAAGAACTTAAGCTCTAAGCCAGTCAAGTGCTTAGCTTGGCCAAAAGCATAGCCATGTCTGGCTATCGCCATCTCGGCCGTTTCGGCGACTGCTCATCCATCTGCAAGTGCCGAGGCTGCTCCATCGATCAGCATTTGTATCTGCTGGTGCAGGCGCAACTTAATTAGACGCTTAGACTGGCTAATTGCCGCGCAGTCGGGCTGATAAATTGATAAGCCCGACCGCAGATGACCAGCTAACGATGGCCATTAGCCGAAGTGACAGCGGCAGTCGCGGCAGCCAAACGGGCGGCTGAAAAATGGTGCAAAAATGTTTATTAAATGTCCGTGCCTGACCGGCGGTCAGTGGAGCGGGCCTAGCCCAAGTCCGAGAAACCCCAAAAACTGCCCAACTCTGCTGGCTGCATTTGTTGCATTTGTTTGTTTGCCGTTGTCTTTTTTGGCGCTTTATCGCACGAATCATTTCTGGCTGGCCGTTTTGACAGCGTTTTGAGTCAACAACATGGCGCATTCAGCAGATACAAATCTAGGCGGCACATTATGCAACGGCCCGGCGATCGTGCAAATGCTAAGAGCCAAAAACTATCTCATGGATTTGCGCAATTTGTCATCCTGGAATCGGAATCTGAATCGGAATCGAAATCGAAATCAGGGACAAGAGCAGAGGGGATACGATACGTTTTTTGCCTGGGAGTGCGTGTGTGCGGGCGTGGCCGGCAAACAGTTTTATTGATAAGACATGCCAGGCGACTTCGATATGGCATTTAGTTGACCAATTATTAATGCCCCTTGTCGCCGGGCTGCGTGTAATTTGTGGCAGTTGTTCGGGCTGCTGAGCTGCACTAACTGAAATGCGATACACTCCGGCGATTGCTCATTTATGAATGTCCGACGATGGCCGCGATGTGCGATCGTCAATCTTCGAACTTAGCCACGCTTACATGTGATTTAACAAGCTAACAAGCTCTGGCGCTGGCCTTATCGCCGATTAGCAGCTCTCGATAGGACAGCATAGCATGGTTGTGCCCAGATTGGTTTTGGCCACACTCTAGGACAGGGTTCATTGAACGAATGGTCGGATTTCAACAGATCAACGCAGCCGCATGCAGCAGGCAACGTGCCACATTTTCAGCATTTTTTTTTTATCGCAAGTCATTTGTCAAATTGCTAAACTGACATTAAAGCCGCCTTTCCTGTGGGCTGATAAACCAATTTGACATTTTCAGCCGGTTGCGATGATCGATGGCTGCGCGAGATTCCCTCGATCCACCCAATTCCTTCCAACTGGGAGTGCAGGCTGGTGACATTTTTGCGCCAATTTCGGTCGCTGGGCCATCAGTTAAGAGTTAAGAGAGCCAACAGGCATCAGCCATCAGACCTCAAGACCCTCAATTCGCATTTTTCGCTTTCAGTTTTTGCGGGCGAAAAGTCTCGTTTTTTTTCGGGGGAGCTTTGTTTTGTTTGGAGTTTGCCGTTTGCATGCGTGGGAGTTGCACGAATTGTGTAGTTAAATAATGCTCCATGTTTGTCCTGCACGAGACCCGCGAAACACACAAAACGAAACGAAACGAAACCAAGTCAAACAAAACGGTTGCACTTAAAGAAATAGTTTGCAGTGCAAAAAAAAAAAAAAAAAAGATTATTGATTATACAATTTTGTGAATTCGACCCAGCCGTATTGAATATATTGAAAATATTCGTAAAACCATGATTCAGAATCATCTATCAATATATAGTATCTTCGTTAACCATAAACGCTCACTTGTTCTTCAAATTTATTTTTAATCAATTTAGATGTTAACCAGCTCTATTAAATGAAATTTTTTACGTTAGTTTTTGCAGTGCTGACAAACAAGCAAAACGAAACTGGTTGGCCGAGAGCGCGGAAGCGCTGCTCAAATGGCAACTGGAGCAGCGTTTTGGGTGGCCGGACGGATCGGGATCGGGATTGGGTCCAAGACTGGGGTCTCGAGACCCTGGTCCCCGCGTCAAAGAGTCGAGTCTGGAGTTGGAGTCCTACTCAACATAGTACCTGGCAGCCGTGCCGGCCTTGCATTTGATGTCGATGTTGCTGCCGCCGCGCCGCTTTGTTTAATTGATAGACGACGATGACTGCGACGACCCACGCGGTCGTCTGCGGAGCTGCGGATCCGCGGATCTGCTGCGGATTTGGCTTCCAGGCCAGGAGGAGCGAAACCGGCGGCACGCGATGTCTTGACTGCTGCGCTCTTTGGCGGCCGACCGCCGGTGGCAAGCAGCCCATCGAACTCAAACTGTGCGCATGCGCATGCAACAGAATGCGACGTCGCGGCGTTGACAGATTGATGCCCCCTAACTCAGTTAAGGCCCCCGCTTCATTATTCAAATTACTTGTGTGTTTGTGCGGAATTTATCAAAGTCCTCCCGCAGCCACAGATGCTGGTAAATTAAAAGAAAAACAAAAAATAGACTAGGAAAATGCAGGCTAAGGTTAGCATGTGGGCCAGTTGTATATGGCGTGTGTTCGCGTGGGCGTCAAATGCTGTTTTCCCCTGCTCGAAATAAAACTATTTGCAGGTCAGTTAAGATAGGTTCCGCCGTGTCCCTGTCCAACTTTCCTTTTGGCTAAGGGCAGCTCAGCATAAAGTGGGACACAAAATGTATCTGTAACTGCAACTTCAACTTCCATTTCGACTGTGCCTCCGACTCGACTGGGTGCGGCATAAATTCTCATAAATCTATGGCCCAAAAATCAGCCATATGTACATATGTAGATAGGTATATACATATGCTGGCTGGAGTAATTAAAGCAGTTTAACATGTCTGTGAGTTTGGCCAGTTTTTGGAGCTGTCACAACATCAACAAGCCTTCATTCATGCATGCTCTGCGACAGCCACAAGCCAGCCAGTTAGCAGAGGTCCGTCATTCAGTCAGTATGGCAGTCTGTCAGTCCGTCAGTCAGTCAGTCAGTCAGTCGGTGAGGCAGTCATTCAGTCAGCCAAAAACTTGCCATAAATCAACTCATTTGAAATGCATCAAAGGCAGCAATCAGAAACAGAAACAGTAACAGTTACAGACACAGAAACTGCCCAAAAGAAAAACGCAGTCAGTTGCACAAATATTTTTACACGTACCACCGATTTCCAATTGAAATCGAACATTCAACGAAAAGTGCCAATGCGCGGGCGGGGCAACGCAAAATAAAGAAAAAAAAAAATAGTAAGTCTCCAAGAGACCAAGAAATACGGCTCAACTGTCTTGGCCCAATCGTGTTGCACAATGTGTGAAAACAGGATCAGAGTCCTGCCTAAACATTTGTCAACCCAGCGGCGCTTATATAATCAACAATGCAGATTTTCGATTTTATTTCACTTTTTTATTTTACCAATTAAACAGTTTGTCTGCTAGCCGGCAACAAGCATCAATCAAACGGTTTTTGGTTTTGGTTTTGCTTTTGGCCAGACTACTCTGACTTCTGTTTGAATCGCCCTCGGAATGCAGATTGTCTGTCCGTTGGCTTATGACAGGCTTCTGGCCATTTGGGGCGTGGCCATTATTAGCATCGCTGGCCAGTGCTTAATTGATTCGGTTGTTGGCCATGTTAATTGACAGCACGCACGGATGTAACATTGCGATAGTCGTCGACACAGGCTGACACAGGCCCAGTTAGTTGGCCAGTCAGTCAGTTGTCAGTCAGCTGGCCAGGCCAGCAGCCAAAGAGTGCTCCATGCGAAGGCTTATGCGATAGCTTGTGTCGTATAAGCCACAATGGCAAACTTGGTAAATTTCACTTATCAAGAGTGCAACAATTAACGGCCGCTGCACGAGCTATAAATATATATAAATGTCAGGACGTCTGGAGCCCTGGGATTCGTGAGTGGCCTGACCCACATGCAATTGGCAACTGCCAGCAATTTGCCACCTAAGCGAGAATTATGATCGCCAGCATTTTCCGGGCCAGATAAGGCGGCACAACTAATGCGCAAATCCAGCTGTCACTGCCTGAATTCGAATAGGTATACGAATCTGAATCCGAATCCGAAGCCGAATCGGAAACTTCTCACCGGGCTCCCCACACAAAAGTCAACAGCCAGCAGAGCGGTTTCGTTATAATTTCTATTATTTTCCCTTTTGGCATAATTGCAGACAATTTACTTAACGATCAATAGCGTCAAACGGCAGGCAGCCTGGCTGGCAGGCAGCGAGCCGACAACAGACATCGGAAAATTTATTAGCTCCCGCAGCTTCAGCTTCAGTACAGCTATAGCATCGAATCTTGGCCATGTGTTGGCCTTTTGGCAACACACACATATCTGCACCCATACATATATAACCAATCTAAACCATATCCGCGTGAGAGCCAAGCGCTCTTCGTGCCCGGTTTTCTATCCTTGAGCCTCGTCTAATGCGACTGGCATTTTTCTTGGCTTTGTGTGCTTTCTGTTGCCATAAAACATTTATTTAAAATGGAGCAGCAGCGTTTCTCCACCGCCAGGCCATGATGTTTGGGCCAATAGATGAACGCTGTTCATATTTTAATTACGCGGCTTTATCACGTCATTGCAGGGTGGCTGCTCCAGTTACGGACCATTCTGAAGGCCCAGCGGATGCAAGGCGATTAATCTCCGGTTTATGGCATCGATACGGAAGTCCACTTGTGGGGTATTCAAATTTATATATACTCTAAGCTAAATTCTGCATTCGATTCATATTCATAACGTTTTTATGGACTTTGGATTTCGGTATGCGCATATTTGATGACTCTCTAATTGGCTAATCAGGTCATTTAACAAGCCAAACGGCTATGGCAATTGACCCATAAAGTTTTTTTTATTTTTCTTTTTGGCCAAAAATAAATTCAAACGTTTTCATTATTTACCGGTGATTTGGGGTAATTAACATACGACCCCTGACCACAATTGTGCGTCTATTTTTGTCTGCAATCAGCCGAAATGCCGAGGTGGAAACCCCCTGTTAACCCTGTGTTTGAGTCCTCGTAATTCGGACTAATCTTGCCCGGAGAGATAGCCATACCATGTCCAGCCGTTGATTGACGATAATGTTGTCTAAATGCACATTTAACAAAGAGAGAAAAAGTGTGGCTAGTTATAAGTTATAAGTATTTACCTGTCAATGGCCCCAAAGTGTGAGAACAGAGCTGGCTTTCCATAATGCCACAACATAACGCACATTTCGGTATCGTAACGAATGAGCAATAAATTTCTAAATTTTCGCCAATAAACAAACGTAATGATCATGTTGAAGATGCTGATCGGTTCGGTTTGGCTCTCTGTTGGACACCCACTGCCCCGGCTGATTATGTTCGTCTGGCCAATGTCTGTATAGGATGGGATGATGGGATACACATCGGAATGGGTAAGGGGGCTGAGGCTTTTGGTGTTTTGGGGCCTCAGCTTTTTGGAAGGAAATCACCGACGATCTTCGGCGATCGGTGGTCGGCGAAATGTTGTTTATGTGCTGCTGATTATGAGCGGGCGTCGCTGATGGTCGCCGGGGTCTTTGTTTCTGTGTTTTTGATGTTTCAACAACGTCGAACTCCGGGGTCAACGCGGCAACGACGCATCGTAAATCATTCATAGAGGGAGCAGTTGGTTATCCCGACTCGGGGCTATGGACTATGGGCCTCCCCTCCGTGAAAATTTGTTGCTGTGCCTGCTCACAACAAATTGATTTTAGTCACGATACTGTCAATTAGCTGGCCATGGGTCAGCCAGCTAGGTGTTGAAGCCTCCTGACCCGGGTCTCAGCCATCTGCCCCTCCACAGAAATCGGAAAAAAAAGAGATCCTCCTCCATCGTTTAGGCGCGATTAAGGCCCCAAAGTTATTGTTATAGTTGCCCGCCAGGGCTGCCAGCTACTTTATTAAATCAAACTCCGCACATGATTATTATCACGTGAGCCGGAATGACCATGGCCCTGGTTTATGGCCACAATTTGCCGGCCTTTCGCCTGCCCCGGTCGCGATCTAATTGAGTGATTTCTGGAATGCCAAATGGGAAAATAAGGAAAGCCTAATTAACTTTTTACCCTATGGTATGTTTATTTGCTTAGTGCTATCCACGCTGGGGGCGAATCGCTGGCATAGCTGGGCGATAATTAAAGACTCCGTAGAGTAGTACCCGTCGCAGTTGCAGTTGCAGTCCAAATCCGATCTCCTTTTCGGGGCAGGCGTACCTGTTAGTAGATACTTTGAACCTGTTGTACAGTTAGAGTTACAATTTGCAACGGCCCAAGCGAGACGGAGTCGCTGTTGTATCGATGGCGATGCACTTGAAAATCGTGATTTCACCTTTTGTACCAAACTACCAAAAGAGCCAGCCCAAACAGCCAGCCAGCAGCAAAAGCAACAACTGCAGCCACACAAAGGCTTCTAAATGGCAAAGTAAACTGATTTACAATCAAAGGCAACGAAGCGCGCAAAGAGCTGCAATGAAGTCTCGGTTTGAGCCGGGCTCAGTTCGATTCGCTGGCCAAGAGTCCTCAGAGTCGCAGTTGCAGTACCGTTGCCATCAGCAGTGCAGAATCAATTGAAGTAATTACGAAATGAAGGCACGAACTAATAAACTTGGTCGTCCCCGGTCGGCAGCCTTAACAAGCTCAAATGCTGGGCCTAATCCCCTGAAAGCCACCTTCTGGAATCGGAAGAGGCAAAAGACAGTGCTATTATTTTTTTTTTTTTTTTTTTTTGGCTCTTGCAGACGACGCCACCGCGCCCAAAACTCGCAGTCAAACTCTCAATTTACAGTTAGTTTAAATTAATTAAACGAAATGCACTTAATTAGAAGACAATTCCGATTCCCATTCCAGCAATGGCAATGCCAAGCCGCTCTCATCGACCGTTGGCCGCGCGGCAAGTGCATGACTTTTGCTGTGCTGCCTAACCCCGAAATCCGAAAATCGAAATCAGGCCAAAACCCAACTGAACTGAAATCTTGGCTACAACGGACAGCTACAAATTTGCGAGGGCTTCGCTTTCGGACAGGCGCAATCGATCGCACGTCAGAAACTGGGGCCAGGCATCCGCAGAAATATGGCTTTTCATTTAAGCCGGGTCAAGACGCCCCAAACGCTGACCCCTCCCCAAATGAAAATGAAAACTGAATCAAAAGTAACCAGAAAACAAAAAAAAAAAAAATAATCAAATTTCATGTGCGACAGGCGCGGCACAGCGAAGTTTTATTTACCCTTTACGTTGTAATACCACTATTCCCACCATTATTTTGTGCCGTTTTTAAATGATGCCATTATTTAAATGGCTTAATTTAGACGTTGATTGAAACTATTTTTGAACTCTTTATAAAATCGCTTACAATAATATCTATAATTTTGAAAGTTTATCTAAACAATTTATGACGAATGGGGATGCAACTAAAAACATTAAGAAACTGTCTATTTTATTAAAGATCCTTTTTTTATTCCAAATAAATAATAAATATCGTTATCACCTTATTTAATCCGTATAACATTTGTAATCATGATCTAAAAGTTATGGTACTTTTTTACAGAGCATAAAATGGATTGGAAGGGCACCTTATGAGAGGGCATCGGGCATTGGGCATTGGGCACTGGGGGCGGCAAAGGTCCAGATTTGGTGGCGGGGCTGGCATCAGTCAATTTGTTTGCCCGATTTCTGTTTCTATTATTACCCTTTGTGCCAGTTGCCGTTGTTGTCTGTTGTCTGCTGAGTTTGGCGATGAGTCGCCCTAATCGAGGCGCAGAGATCAAAAACGAGAAAGAAAACGTGGCCGGAGATGCGCCACACCCGCATCGCGCTCCAAACTGAGGATCGGACGAATGGAAATTAAATCTATTGTCTGTGCATTGGGTCAAGTGCTGGCTGAGACGCTGGCTGAGATGCCGGACTTTATAGACGGGGCGCGTGCTCACAGCTCAGCTATTTTCACACCGATTTTTATGGGGGGTCCTACTCGTAAAAAGTTTGCAAAAACGGTATATTATGAAATGAAATTCAACCAAAATATTATGGCCTTCGCAGATGGGGCTTCATTTCCTGAATAGTCTGCCAGGTTCTTTCAAGTCGATAATCAATCTGTGATATTGACCCATTGTCAAACACTTTTTCTCCAGCCTTGCCCCTAATTTAATCAGTAATTGTACCGAACTCAAGCCCAAAATACGATTATAATTTGCTACATCTAATGTCGGTTCGAGTTGGTCATCAAGTCGGAAAGCCGCAGTAAAATCCCCCAGCGAAATGAGACTCTCGCCCTTGCCAACGCCCACCGAAATGGGTGAAAGCCGATCGAAAACGTGCACCGATTTTGACACTGGGTAATGGGTAATAGTGGACCCTCGCATTTGGATTTGGATTGGGATTGGGACTGCAGTCAGTCAGTTTCTTGTGCTCTCTGCTCTCGAAACGGCGCCCCGAAAATCGTTTTCAATTAAAGTCGCAACCGAATGGAGGAAAACGTGCTGGCGATCAAATTAAATGCGCCAAAAATTTTTTGATTATTTGTACAGTTGTTGAGTTAGAAGGAAAGTCGCGCGGAGTAATCAACCCCATCATCACCTTTTGTGGCTTTTTACTCCGTGTGCCAGCGCGGTAAGTAGGTTGTGTTGACCGGTGGCTAGCGCATTCAGCAAATCCTCCATGGCCAGCGGTCAATCTGACCCACAGAGTGCCGCACATCCAGTCCCAAGTGTTGACTGCATTTGGCCGCGAGACTCGACTTCAAGTTGCATGCCACACGAGATGAAAGCCAGCCGAGCGAGTGCCAAAGTAATTAGTCTGATGGCGAATAATTTGGGCAGGCTTGCGGTTCCGCATTGGCCGTTTATTAGGCCTACGATAGACCCCCATGGACCCCCGAAACATTCGGCTATTCTGCTACTCAGCCGAGAAATGCCAAACGAAACGAAGAGATTCAAAAATGCACTTCAAACTGCCCCGTCATGCCGCCGCCGCGCCATCAAAGCAACTATCTGGGTACGCGTAATAATAAATAAGCCGAAAATAAATCTAACAAAATGTTATAGCGATGCGATGTCGACGCCATCAATCAGTTGGCAAGGCCAAAGGCGTTTTACAGTTTCACCAAATGAAATCGGCTATAAATAGGCAAAGAGTCAAGTGAATGAGCCACAAAATGAGCGCCGAAGAGAATCAATATGGTATAGTTGTAGCAAAGGAAACCCCCGAAGTTTGGTTACCCTTTCTTCATATACTATTGCTTATTATTCTTCATGGCTAGGTTAATATGTATACCCGAACGTGTGTATACTTTTGAGACCCCCCTGGCAGAGTGTTTTCCTCGCTCTCCATAGTTGTCGGAAATGTTATTTACAATTAAATTTTTTGTCGGCATTTCGGCCTGGCCGAACCTTGATTGCCACACCAGGCCAAGATGGATGGACGATCTGATCCCATCCCAACCCATATTCCATATTCCAACTCAGAGTTGGTGTTCAACGTGAAGTCGAAGTAATTAAAAGCAAAGCACAAAGCAAGCACGAGCCGGGAACTGCAAAACTTTAATTGAACACCTCAAAATGATGCGCACGTAACGCAGCTTAACGACTCCAATGAGGCCGTAAAAACAATGCCAATACCCCATGTCCTCGCGATGCCAGCGATGTTGGCCAAATGAGGGCAGATGCTGGCCAAGAGAGACGGCCGAGAGATGCTGCATGCAATGCCGCCTTAACACGCCCCACATCAAGTGTCCCGAAGTTTGCACAAGAAATTAAACGGGGAGTGGGGCCGAAATCAAGTCTCTCCCATGTCCGAGTATCAGTTGTGCATCTACTTGCCCTTAAGTAAAGTAAAGTATCTTGTTGCAACTTCATTTCGTTGCATGGCCCCCAAATATTTTCGCTTCGTTTTCGCCTTTTTCTTTTTTTCCCGTTGAATACCCTCCAAAAGGGTATGAGCAGATTTATAGATACTATATGATAGTATAGGTGAAGATTATTTAAAACTAGACGGATGCATAAAAACTTAATTATATTCAAAAAATTTTAAAATTAAACCGTTTGTTAATATATTATACATTTAAAATGATTTAAATATTTTTTTACAATTGATAACAAGTATATGCCTATCTCGTTGTGTCAAAATCTTGAATGCAGTTTCCCCCCTTGGGTTTGCAGTGGCTACCACAGCAGCAACAAAAACAACAAGAGCAGCCGCAACATGCATGTTGCATATTTCGGCCTGGCCTTGTTGTTGCTGCTGCAGTTGTTAATACCGGGTATGTGGATGGGTATCCAGCCCCGCCCTGCGCTCCTTTTCGTTGTGGCATCGATGCTCGACTGAAATTATTTTCTCTCCCTCGTTCATGTTTCGTTTTTGGGTTTGTTTTGTTTTTGGGTTTTTTGGTTTTTGGTTTTGGGTGTTTTTATGTTCTTATAATGCGACTTATCAGATTTTTGCGAAGCTGACAATGGCCGAAAAGTGGCCAGTGGACCGGGCTCCAGGATCCCCATCTCCATCTCCATTTCAAGCCGATGGCAATGGCCGTGAAGGTGAGTGACAGGGGGAGGCTTTTGCGGTTTTAATGCGTGCGCTGCTGCTGCTTGTTGTATTAAATTTTCTTTTCGTTTTTTAAGGGCCCCTCTCCGGCCACGCGACTGGATATTTAATACGGTTTTATTTTCTTGTTTTTATCACTTTGTGCTTTGCCTCTCGGTTCGATTTTGTTTCGCGATGATTTTCAATAAAATTAAATTGAAAATAAAAATAAAATAAAATTTTATGTTATTATTATTTTGACGCTGCCTCGGCGAAATTGTGGCCCTCGAAGGAAGATTGTGGTCGCGCGATAAGCGGACAAAAATGCATTCAACGCAGGGATTTCGATCTTAATGGCCCACGTGGTTGAACATGCGTATTCGGATGGGAATTTATTTTATGTCTTTATTGGCATTAACATAAGATATTCTCTTTTATTGTTCGTTGAATATATTTTATTGCTCCGATTCTTAATTGCAAGACTATTCGAGATATTCACATGTTTTCGAAACATTGGATAGAACTGCGCTTGAATAGTACGATAGCACTGATATTCAAAATACTCGGTATCTAAGACTTATTACCAAATAACATCATTTTCCCACCAAGAATTCCCGACCCCTGTTTATAATACAGATCTCGCGATCTTCCGCAAACCCGTTGGCTTATTTTGTTGTTTTGCGCTTGTCAAATATTTGCAAATCGCTTTGACATCTGGTTCGACAACTTGTTATCGTCTGCGGGCTGCCCGACTCGACTTGGCCCGACTTAGCCCGGCTCACACATATTTCGTTTTTAATAAATTGTACCACAATTTGATATGGCCACGCCCCGCCCCCACAGCCCCCTTCGGCGACCACCCATTACCGAGTCCAGATTCGTTGGGTCCCCACTACGCTCTGGCCACAAGTGGCCACAGCTGTCAGGCAGAAAATGGCATAAAGTCTTTGATTAGGCGTGGAAAAATATTGTCCGAAAGCATTTTAATCGTTTTGATTAAAAGGCACCACGCCTAATTAGTTGGAAACTGTCTGCCATTGGTTTACGAGTGTGTGTTTTACAGGAACCGGTTCGTCCGTGCAGATGTAAAACCTTTTCGTCAATTGTTGGCCAATTTAGCAAATAATTCATAGGAACACAAATCGCGATAGGCCCTGCCATTGTGGCTGCGATTGCGGCTGCAGTTGTGACTTGCGGACTGCCACAAATTGTTGGCCAATTGTTGTGCTGGCCAAAAACAAATACGAGCTCTAAATGCTTTTTGCTTCGACGCGACACGCCCATTGTTTGTAAATAACTTTTCGTTGTGCATTTTGTTCTAATTAATTTTTTCATCTGTTCAGTTTCGTTTTTGGCTTTGTTATGGTTTTTGTTATGCCAGTGCACACTCAACACATTTGGCGATAAGCATCGGTCGAGCAAATGGTTCAGTTTAACCAGCGAGCAGTCGATCGAACGACATTGGCAAATATGGACGATTAGCAACAGGGTTGACATAGCAAAACACAAAAAGCAAACTAAGACCACGCTGGAACACGTGCCCAGTCTACACGGGAAACGGAGGCGGTTGGCTTGAGGGATCGGCTCAATCAAGAGGGGCCCCTTCTCATCAACTTGTGCGGCGACCCTCGCACCTGGCCGCAGCATAATGTGCACAAAAACGTGCCACTACACCCATGACTTGCCATGCAGCAGCAGCAGCCGTACTGCAATGCACAACAACAAATGCATTTTAATTGAAAATGTTGATTGAACTCAAGTTCGTTGCCTAAGTCTTTCGTTTGGGCCGACTCCCCGCCTCACCGACTGCCCACCTGTTGTTTTACAGCGTGACACCCGACTGTTGTAGTAATTAATAACGGCGGACAACAACAACAAATTATGTTTTTAATAACTGTAAATTTGTAGTTGTAAAAATTTACGATTTAATTGCCGAACGCATTTGAATTTATTACGGGTGCTAAGTTGGAGTAAGTCTGCGCTAACATTTCACGCTTTTTATGTTATGTGTGTGAGTATAAGTGGTCCAGATTGTGATTGGCATTTTGGCCTTTAACCTTAGCTAGCGGAGAAAAATCGATAACTACTCTGAACTAGACCTTGTCATCGTTGTCCAAGAGTCGCCGTCTTTGACATTGATGTTTTTGCAAAGCCAAGCCGAGCCAAGCTATGATCGCCGATGCTGCCGGCTAACTGCACTTGGCCAATGCCAAAAAATAAAAAATTGTAAAAACATAGAAGCAAACTGCCAAGCCGCTTAGCATTTAGCCGATCGTGGTCTTCATCGCTGCTGCTTTTTGTTTAGCTACAATTACTTATTTAATCATAATTTTGTTCGCGTTTCAACAATCATCAATCATCAAAGCCGGCAGAGCTGTGCGCGACTGGGCCAACTGTCAGGCTGACAGATTGCCAGCTAGTTTGGCCCACAGATCCCGGGCTCGGGATCTGGAATGCAGCTATGCGGTCTGCCCCAGCTGTTTAGTGCAAAAAGTGGCATCAGCCGCAGAATGCCACAATTATCTAGTCAGCAAGCAGTCAGTCAGTCAGTCAGTCAGTCAAACGGGCTAGTTGAACTTGCCGTTTGCCATATTGACGTTGCCGTTGCCGTAGCTCTTGCAGCGATCGCGCGAATCAATCGATCACGTTTTGAGACCAGCACTTGCTGCAATCAACTGGCTGGTACCCTGTAAGCTTCGCCCGGGCACGCAGTTACCAAGACACCGAGATGCCATGATACCCTTTCCCCTTAGCCAAGGAAGCTAGAAACTGAAGCGCAACTGAATGAACTTTCCAAACAGGCAGCAGCAGCACTCTCGTTTCGCTGAAATCGCAGTGAAGTTGCAGCGGTTGCTGCTGCGGCTGCGGCAGATGGATTGATTGATTGCCTGAAACAGTTAGCAGACATTGTCTGGCTGGCTTATTGCTATTTATGATCTTGATCTATGGATCGAGGGCAAAAGCACATGCGGCGCTGTCGAGCAGCCAGTGCACATGTTGATAATCAGCACGGAGGCTGATAATGATGCTGTGGCTCAAACTCTAGCTGGGAGCTGGCCTTGATTGGAAGTGGCTTCTTGCAAGGCTATGAAGTACCCATGTTCCTGCGGCACTTACCGCCTCGTTTCTGATTGAAAACATTTTCCCCAAATTGTTGCACAGAAAACCTTTAAGGGTATACCAGCTTGTTGCGGGTTAAAGACCTGTTGGTGTTAAGTGCACGATAATCAATTCGATTCGATTCGTTGCGAGCCCGGTCTGATGATGTTGGCGTTAAACGGCTAGAGCGCCAAATTGCCTATTTATGACCGCTGCGGCATGGCATGGCCAGGAAATCATACATTTGCATGTGCCGAATGGAAAGTATCTATTAGACAGCACCGAACAGCGAGATATATGGATATATAAAACTCTGTGGGGACATTAAAGGCATTGCATCACCAAGGGGACTGACCACAAAAAAATTGCCAAGGGAGCAAAAAATATATACTAAAAACGCTCTTAACTGGTTAACACATTTAGCAGTTTTTACAGCAAAATTACGTGAAACGCCCAAAAACAGTCGGCAAATGAAAAAGAGTTCTGCCTTTGGTTTCGATATCTGTATATCGGCAATCAATGAAAATTCAATAAAAACCGCCAGACAAACGCACGCGAGCTAAAACAGTTATCAATACGGCCCAGTCTTAAATATGTGATCAGTTTGGCAACGTGTTATTTTATGAGATGAGGTTGCGCCTAGTTTTTAGCTTCTTGGATGCTAATTAGCCGCTTGTCACTAGATGGTGATTGCAATTAGCGCCTAAAATGCTGATGGATTTTACATACCGAACCGTTAGAAGATCGAATCATGTATCTATTTTTCGCAATAGTTGCATTCACTTCCCCTTTCTAGACTGGAATGCCCGGTTCCGTTCAGGCCATTAAATGCAAACTGCCTGGCCAACACTTGCAATCGAACTGCCCATAATCCTCATTGCTCTTTATGGCCCCAAACAATGCGCTAATGATTTATTTAAAGCACATTAATATTGGTATCGGTATCGGAATTCGGCATTCAGCAACTCGGCAACCGAAAAGCAAGCGGTGGAGAGTCATCCAAGATTGCCCACTGGGCCGGCTGGGTGGGCGTCATCACTGGGATTTGGGATTTTGGGGCCGCACCCCTGCTTAATCGTCCGCATGGCATTGGCAGTGACCCAGCACCACTGAACCACCTTTGCTGCACCACTATAGTGCTATAGCACCACCGGCACCACTGCGTACTTCCCGTATCACAAGCTGCGTATCTGCGCCGCGGGTGCAAAACGAAATCGACATTTAATGCGCTACCACACAATTGCCAGCGGTGGGGGAGGTGGGTTGTTGGGCGGTCAGGGGAGGGAAGTGGGCGGTTGGCGGTGGGAGGGAGCGGCCGTTTCCGTTTGAGTTGCGGTTACCATGATATCGCATATTTCAATCAATTTGCTTATTATTGTCGTTGCTCTCGGGGCATTCCCGTTAGTATAATAGACCATAAAGGTGCGCTTGAGATCGACACACAAAACACAAGATGGTAAAAATAAAGACGAGGAAATACAGCAACAACATTTTCACCACAATGTATAAGACAAGTCGAATTATTGCTTTCGGCATATACCCTTGAAGAAGTTATTTGAAAATGGTACAATCATAATGGTGGGTCTCTTTGGTGTTCCATATTTCAGTTAATTTCCGGTACACTTTTAGCTTCTCTTATTGTTGAGCCCTACCAAATTTGGGTTTCAGACCACAACTCCGTCATAGAGATATTTCAACAGAATGAGTGTATTTATTATTATTATAATACATTTTTATATATAACTTTTTTTGAAATTTTAGACAAGAGATGAAATATAGATGGCTCCCAACCATAGAAGGGTGCTCCATGTGTCGTTGTCATTAGAGTCTTAGCCTCTTCTAACTTTTTCGGATATGTCTAAAGCGTGAGATGCGACTACATGCAAATTTGCCCAGCACGATGTCCCTGACAGACACTTGTCAACGGATTTCTTTTTGTTCCGCTGCTGCCATTTTGTTCTCGACAAAACTATGCAAATATATGTCAGGGAGATGTAGATGACGATGCCATGCCAAAGGCGATGTCAACTGAGCGACAACAACAAATGAAGATCAGCGCGGGCTTATTTATTTTATTTTTATGTACACTTGTGAATACATCGGTGTGCCAGAGGTCCTATGCTCCTGGGTTCCTTCGAGTTCCCGCCCCCTGCAAATGCAACTGCAACTGCCGCAACATTAGGCATTCACCCAAACACTCTTGGCGCGAATGGCAAGCACTTGGCCGGGGAAACAGCAACTCCAAACTGACTTGGCTTGGCTTGGCTTTGCTTGGCTCGGCAAACACATTTTTCGCGCCCCAAAAGTGTTGGAGGCGTTTTGTTGTCCACTTAGAGATGTGGGGCCGTCCGTCTGCCGCTGGATGCTGCTGTTGCAAGAAGGAAAATCCAAACTTGCAGCAGCCACTAAGCGTCTTGGGCACACGTCAGTCTGTCGCTTCCGTCGGCCTCTTCGTCTCCTTGTCTCTTTGGCTTTTATTGCCTTTTGTTGCCTTTTGGCGCCTTGCGGTTGGTCGTTGTTGATTGTGGCATTTTGATTGATTTCTTTTGACTTTTGGCAGCCGCAAATATTTGGTAATCCTGCTAGCAAACAAGCCGCTTCATCAGCAATTTTAATGCATATTTTAGCACCTCGATATCGGAATTTCCTTGGCATTTTAATGCCATCTACTTTCTAAGCGGCCAAAACAGAATCTGTTGACATCCACACCACCGTTCTGTATTTTTGCCAACCATTCCCATTGACCATAAACTTGATTTCTGCGCACATTCGGCGACAATTTGTCACAAATTCTGGCACTTTTTCAATCCGTTTTCAGCGGCCTGAGTATTAAGGTCAACGTCAGTGCTTAATTGAACACCTGGACGGTCGAAACCACGACGGCGATGGTGGGTCAGCAGGTCTGCAAGGTGAGTCATAAGACGGACCCAAGGTAAAGGCAGAATTATTTTATTTCCAAATAAATCTGATTGGCACGAATAACACAGACATAAATGAAGGAAAACTAAATCAATTTCCTTACCACTGCTTCCTTCGCTAATAAGTAATAGTAAAGTTGTTAATCAAAGAAAACATAATACTAAATGTGTAAATAAATCGCTGTTGCGTCTACTTGTAGCGAGCTACTTGGTAATCTCAAAGCCTTCTTCAAAAATGTAACACCGCAAAAAGCTGTGAAGCCGTCATTCAAATGGTGGTAGACATAATTTGTAATTGAGATGTGCGATATTGCAACACATCAATGACAACAGACGAAACGAACCGAAAATGCATCTTTGGCTGTCAAAAATTACCAAAAGTCCCTTGTTGTTGGCAATGTTGCAGGTGTTGTTGGTTTGGTTTGGCTTCTTTGGGTAAATAGTGCAAAGTCGTGAAATCAAATTTGTTCACGTTGTTGGCAGTCGATGTCTATTATTCGCTTTATGTTAATCAAAACGGGCCAGCAACTAAGACTCAGACGGATTCTGCGTTGTCCCACCAAAATGAAAAACAGACAGCTGCACTGAAAAGTTTAAACAGCAAATATGCTTAAACAAATTTGTGATGTTATAATAAATAAATAGTATGTTAAAATGCATAATAATAAAATAAATTAAATATGATTCGTTTTTTAAATTTTATTTTGTATGACAAAGTTTACTTAGTTGTAAAGTGCTTATTTCCAGTGTACACCCCCTCTCTGTCAGTAGGCCACAAATTGTTGGTTTTAGACTGCTTCTTTGGTGTTGGGGCTTTACATAATTTGGTGGATCTGTTGTGGTTGCCTTGTTTCTCGCTTCGCACTTGGAGTCTTATTTCGTGGCTCCGGTCGTGTCTTTGCGGTGTCTTCCTGGTGAGCAATTTGCATTTATTTTATTTGCAGGCGAAAATGACAAAGCCAGACACTACAAGCTATTGAGAAACACGTTGGTGTAGATAAGAAGCAATTCGATGGTGAATACGACAGTCGAAGTGCCCAGACCCACTGCAAAGATGACCCAGCACTTGCGAAGGTCCTGGATGCGCAGCGGTTTCATTAGATTTGTTCGGCTGTAATCCTTGATGGTCATGCGTCCCGCCCTCACCATTTCATGGAAACTTTGTGTCATCCATTGGGTAATCAATCCAGCTTGGTTAATTTTCAGGGTGAAATGCTGAAGCGGTTCCCGATAGAAGGACTCCGGAGCAATCAGCAATCCCCACGGTGTCTCCGAGCTGAAACACAAGTCCGTCGAGTATCGGAATACTGGATGGGCAAAGTGTCGCTGTTGGGCCTCGATCACATTCCACTTCACTGACGTGATGGTATAGGCCCAACTTGTATTAAAGTAATTTCGGTTATCATAAAGCTCATTGGGGTTTTCAGTTAGGTGAAAAGCTGATGCGTACTTTGCCCGAAAACCACCATCCAGAAAATATAACTCACTCCTTATTCCGAAGATCTTTAAGCCAGAGGTTAAGAGGTCATCAAAGCTTTTGATTCGTGTGTGAAGCGGTGGCGACATTAGAAGAGAGAGCAGTTGGGCAGAACTGGAGCAAAGCATCACCAAAGCAAAGATCCTTGAAGCCATTCCAATTAATCTTCCACGAAAAGTAATACCCAAACATTTAATCAGCTGGGGAACTATTAAGAAGAACAGTATAAAAGCCAAGATTAGAAGAAGTGCTGATCCAGGACTTAGTACATGCGAAAATAAGATTTCCACACTTAAAGGCTTCTCCACCGGCAACATGGTACACCAGCTGATGTCGTACATAGGGTAACTATAGTCGCGATACCTTTCCTCGTGCTTAAACGTTATCATCGTGGTAGTTACTCCGATATCTGAACTTCCATTCCGCGTAAACTGTATCATATATTCCGCAGCTGATACCTTGGCTTTTGCCCATGTCGGATACAGAACCTGGGTATCGCCCTTCAAGCTTTTGGAAAAGTTCTCTACAATTCTCCACAAAAATCCACCTACTTGACATTCACCATGTCGATCCCGATAGGAAAAGGAATTGGGTGGCGACAGATCGGGTTGAACCCTAATTTTATAACCTTGTAGATCCTTAAGCTGGTTGATAAAAATTTTGGGTCGTAATGATCCTGATAAACGCTGCTTCAAGAGTTTAAAATATGGAAAGGCCAAGTAACTGAAGACATTCAGAGTGCGTGTCCAACGTGAAAAGTACAGTACCACATTCAGCATGCTGTGTTGTTGGCAAAGCAAAAGGATTTGAGAGGCCAAAAAGGAGCCTTCTTTATCCTGCACCTCGATAAGTACCCTTACTGATCGGTACCTGGTCAAACTCTCGGCCAAAAGTTGGAGCTGACCATCATAAGACGTCGAAGATAGACAGGCCATTACAAACAGGTTACTGCTGTGCCGCTTGTACAATCCTGGATAAGTTTCTTCGCGAAACCAGATGATCTGTGGATGGTTGGATAGAATAGTCCTCGGAAGTGTTTCCCAGCTGCACTTCTGTCCAGTGGGGTTAAAGTAAAACAATGTGGTTTCTGAGGACACCAAAAACTTCAAAACCAAACCGTATAAATCGACCAGCTCAGGAGCAGAACTAAAACTGATGTTGGACAACATGACTTATACCGAAACCGACGAGGACTGACTGACAAAGACTAGACTGGCAACTGGAAGCAATTGTACTTTGATACAATGTTTGCTTTGGAAATCAAATGCTTATCGCACGTAATTATCCGGGGACAACTACCATATGGAAATTAAGAGTTTGTCCAGAGATAATCAAAGTGACTTCGCTATGGAGGAGTATGAGTTCAAGGCAAGCTCCCAGTTTGTTAAAGTTACGATTACTCGTATCTGGAAATGTCTCTGCAGCCATGTAAAATCCATAAATTCCTGACCTTTCAACTTGTGGGCAAGGCAACCGCAACGCAGTCGAAAACAAAACAAAATGCAGCGAAACAAAACAAAAAGCCAGAGAGAAAATACGACAGGCCGAACCCAGAGGGCCAGCTGCAGCTGTAGAATTTTTAAGCCGAAATATTTTTTGGCTTCACATGGTAGTTGTACGTTCAAAGGGAGTTTTGGTTTTATTAAAGGGCACAGCTTAAAATGCAATTTAACATTGGTGCTTAAAATGTAAATAAGAAGTGATACAGAGTATTTTAATAATAGTACAAACTTAACAAATCTAAACTGAGTCAATTGATTGGAATAATTTCCCATTCGAGGAAAGGGTCTCAAAAATTCGGTGCTGACCATCGGGCTCCCGACTTGTTTCGCCTGCCATTCAAAGTTCAGGCGGCGTCTCTTTGGCCAACCATGAGGTTTTATGGCCGGGACTGACTTAAGCCTGATCCTTCTTGGCAGCTGACAACACCCTCGCATCCGTCTTGCGGAGAAAGTTTCGCGGTCTGCGGATTTCTGGCTGCACATGCGTGTTTTTCACTCCGCTGACCTTCGCTGGGACAGATCGTTTAATAATTTGCAGCAAATCTCGAATCGCAAGTCGATTGTTGGCCACGACGGCTGGAAATTGTCTCACATGTCGTGAGGGTCTTGGCCCGCTCGATCAGCGGTTTTGGCTTGATTTTCCCGCCGATCACGGCCACATAATTCATTTTCCAGACATCGTGTTTTGGGGAAATTTGTCAACCAAATCGTGGCACATCTTGTGTATCATAAATTGCCCTTGGCGTAGCAATTGTCTAATCCAAAAAAAAAAAAAAGCCACATCTAGACACCGATGCTCCATGAAGCAAGAAAATTCTTAAGCCAAGTAAAGGTAACTGGGCCAATCCGTAGTCCCAAAAGAGTGGGTTCATTTGCCTAACTAGACGTCATTTAAAATTGAGATATGCATGTTGCGACACATCATTGACAGCCGTGGAAACGAAGCAAAAATGCATCTTCAGCTGTCAAAATTACCCAAAAAAACCCTGCTGTTGCCAACGCTGCTGATGTTGGCAATGCTGCAGGTGTTGGTTTGGTTTGGCTTCTTTGGCTAAATAGTGCAAAATCGTGAAATCAAATTTGTACACGTTGCTGCCAGTCGATGTCTATTATTCGCTTTATGTTAATCAAAACGGGCCAGCAACTCAGACTCGGCAACTCAGATCTTGCGTTGTCCTACCAAAATGCAAGAAACAGACAACTTCGGCACTAGGCCACAATTTGCTGGTGTTTGCTGCCAAGGTTTTTACATAATTTGGTGGATCTGCTGCGGTTGTCTGATGGTGGCTTAGTGGTTCTCTGGTTCGGTGGTTCGGTGGTTCAGTGGTTCATCTTCCCCTCGATTGGGGTCTCATTTCGTGGTGCCCGTCGTGTCGCTGCGGTGACTTCGTAGGAGGCAATTTGCATTTATTTCATTTGCCCTCGCAGCTCGAAGGTGTAAGACGGTAGGAAACCATTCAACAGCATTGTTAACTACTGTCTCCTTGCCGAATCGGGCACTCCAGGAACCCTTGTCACCGTCACGAAGTAAACACACAAAAGTTTGCATTTGTTTTTATCCTGTCTTGTCTCTATTATTTACTGAGTAGTTGGGTGGAGGTGGGTAGAGGTCTTTCCGGAACAGTCAGGCTTATCGAACGCCATCGCCGTAATTGCCGCGTGAACAATTAAAATCCCAGCCAGTAGTTTACCCAGCTGACAAAAAGCTCACAGGTAAACAGAATCAGGCTAATTAGCAATACGGAAACGTAAATGATAAAGACATTTCTCAAATCCGTAATAGTGAGAGTTTTTGCCTCATACCGCTCCCCGACGGCTGTAAAGTTGATCTTACCCGCCTTAACCATATACGAAAAGCCTCTATTCACCCAGAAATCATGCAGACCAGCCTGTCTGAGAAGCAGGGTGTAACTATGCAATGGAGCTCTATGAGGCGAGTTCTCCGGAATGACCAGTCCAAATGGTATCATTTCATAGAAGCACAAGTCCTTGGAATACCGAAACACTGGCTTTGAGCTGCGCTTCTGTTGCTCCTCGTAAATCTTCCACTTTTCGCTAGTGATAGTATAGCCGTAGGATGTATTAAAGGCATTTCGCAATCCTATCAGTATCGATGCATGCAATGCCAAATGGAATGCAGCCGAGTATTTGGTGCGCTGCGTAAATTCAATGGCCGAGTATTCAGATCTTATAGAGATGATGCGCACAGGCGATTCCATCAAAGCTGCCAGACTGTTGACTGGTGGCAGAGATGGTGGGTCAGTAAATAGATTGAGTAGTTTTCCTACGTAGTTTGAGCTGACCAAAGTGGCCAGCACTAGCCAGCCAATACTTTGGAGCCTCGAATGACGACGCCAACGTCCACGAAGCACCTCGTAGAAAATCCAGAGGAGTAGTAGTAGGGCAAGAGTGGGATATGGTATCACCCGCGTAAGCAACTCGGACACATGGAGCTGCCTTTCCACCGGCAACATGGTGCACCAACTGGCCTGATTAACCGGATAGGACATCTCGTGCATGCGACTTAAGGAACCCATCGACATTGGCTGTATGCTTGCGCCCACGTCTATAATTCCACTTTGGGCTGCGTCCAGGAGTTCGATGAAGTTGAGAGGCCTATCATCCGCATACTTATTGACCACCTGCAGTTGGGCATTGTGTTTGTGAGCATAGGCCTCCAATAAGTCCCACAAATATCCGAGTATCTCTTTGTTGCCCTCCTTGTCTTGGTAAAGAATGGTATTTGGCTCCGAGTAATCTGGCATTGTTCGAATTACACCTCCACGAAGGTTTAACATCTTATTCGGGTACAAGTCAGATACTTGTGTGTCAGGTGTGAATGTTTGGTTTACCACTTCGAAACTTGGATAGGCCTCAAAGCTGGAAAGATTTTCAGTTTCCGGAAAATCGTCAAAAATAGCATTGACATTAATCATATCCTGACTGAGACAAAACTGCAACACTTCACTGACTAGAAATTCATCTCTGTCCTGCATTAGTTCAATGAGTATCCTCGCCTGTCTAAGGTATTTTAAACTTCTTGCTAAACTGCCTAGCAGAGCTCTCCAATGAAATCCTGGAAGGCAGGCCAGTACCAAGAGTCCCTCGCCGATGAATCCATTTAGGATCACAGTTCTATCCGTTCGCCAAATCACCAAGGGCAATCCCCAAGTGGCCGATGAGATTGTATCTTCAAGGTGGCATTTTTCTTTCGCAGGAGCATAAAAGAAAATGCTGGTCAGCTCTTGACCACGGCTTATTAGCGACACGAGCTTAGAGTGAACACTATTAACGGCGGTAGACATCTTATAATACTGACTTCATTCCACGGATGGTCCTATATAATATAATTGGTCTTATTTGCCTAATCGGTGGAAAGCTATTTATGGAACACATTCCCCCTTGGAGTAAAAATAACACAGTTAAATCCATAGATCTGGGACACCCATTAATAACATAATGCTGCCCATATCGAAATTTACGTAATGTTTGTATTAAAGAAAAATACCAATTAAAAACTATATAAAATACAATTGTCTATAAGAAGGTTATTTCTCGTAAAACCAATACACCCCGCAATATCCTTTAATGCTTTTTTATTTACTCCTGGGACTTATTTACTCTGCTTACAAGTTGTTTAGGCAAACATTTGCATAGTGAACAGTGAGCTCGATGACGAAAACAACCACAGAAAATAGAAGTCCAACCCCATGCAGTAAAACCACATTCTGCCATTCCGTCCAACGAATTGGTTGCGCCCGATGAACTGTGCTTAAGTCCCCAATCGGAAAACGTCCTGCAGTAACCATTACATAATAGGATCTCCGATACCATAGGCGAATGAGTCCGGCTTCGTGCATTCGTAAGATGAAGATTCTGCTTCTGTAGCAATATATGCAGTTGCTTTGCTGAATCAGTGAGAAAAGTGACAGCTTCTGGACACAAATTTCCTCCGAGTAGCGAAACAAAGGTCGCCGGAAATGTCGCTGGGCTTCTTTGTATAGCTCCCACTTAACTGACGTTACCGTATAGCCATATGACGTGTTCAAGCTATTACGATATTGAGCCAAATCAAAGAAAAGGTCATGCAGGAGAAATGAGGATGCATACCGACTCCTCATATCGATGGGGTACTCCATGAATTCCCCTCGCATTCCTCTGATTTTTAGACCCGATTCCTCTACTTGTTGCATGTTGGATATGTGATTCACCTTCTGGGGCCCAATAAAATAGGCCGAAAGTTGAGCTTGCAGAAAGCAGATAAGCGACAGGTTAATCAGAAGTTTTATCAGATGAATGAGTGAACTCCTTAAACGTGTTTTTTGGGCCAAAAATCTGTGCACACTGTAGAATAGTAGCAAGATTAACCACGTCCAAGGAGATTTCATCAATCTGGTCAGTGCCTCATGGCTGCCTATTACCCTCTCCGTCGGTAACATCATACACCAATTTCCCACCATCATCGGGGAGCCATAAATGTGCGTGCTGCTGCGCTGCACATTAAGGCTATAGGGTCTTAAGCTGGCTGCTATATCCACGGTTTGATTTCTTACCAAATCAAGGATCTGGACCAGTTTAATGGATTTTTCCGGATGCGGCTCTATGGGAAGCTGAAGAGTGGCATTAATATGTTTGGCGAACTCAATCATGAATTGCCATACAAGACCATCAATGGCAATGGAACCATTCAATGTTTTTCGCACAATGGTAAGGGGCTCCGAATTATCTGGTACTGTACGTATAGGATGTCCTTTCAGATTTCCCAGCTTATAAGGAAACAGGGTGAGGTATGCCTGATAAACAAGTTTTTGAACGTTAAATTCTGGAAACATTTCGTAGGAGTACAATGTTGCAGAGGTAAAAAATGTCGACGAAAGCAACACAACATTGGGCATTTTTAAGTCTTGACTATGTTTCAATAGTAGCCGAGCTGAGTTTAGTTCCTGCATGGAATCTTCGTCTCCACAAAGTTGCAATACCACGGGCATGCTACGCATTTGATCCAACATTAAACTTAATGCTAAGAGTACTTCCTGGTATTGGTGAAACCTCAGGCAGGACACTACCAATATGTCGGTATCCTGCCGGCGTCTTAGATAGTGAGGGTATGTCTGATCATTCCACAATAAAGCCGTTGAGTTATCAGAGCCCAAAACATTGTCAAACCAGCAATCACAGGATTCCAATCGATAGTTGAGCATTGTCCGGAATCGTATCTCCACCCTCAAATGTGTCCAGAACCGCTGGAGAACGTCTGAACGAAACCAATTAGAGGTCTCGGCTAACAGCACTTGTTGCCACATGCCCGACATTTAGACTAGTGACCCATTGAAGGTTTGGGCTTGGCTTTTAAGGCCCAACTCGCATTGTTCTGTCCAAACTGAAGGAGTCAGCATTTTTAAGGGCTGACTTGCAGAACCCTTTTGGCCACTGATTTCCAATGTAAGTGCAGGCAAGTTTCGAAGACAAAGCATTACAAAGAATGCAAAAGAGCTTGCGCCAACGCTCGAAAGCAAAAGTTGCGACGCATAAAATTGTGGCTTGTCTGACCTGTCGCCAGAGTGACCCAAATAAGCGGTGGAGAATGCCTGCAATGGGTATATTCGAACCGCAGATTCCCTGGAATTTAGAATGAATTGAATGCCAAGGAGGCTTCTTTTCAAGAAGTTTTATTTATTTGGGGATAACGTATTTCGGTAAATGTGATGCTCAACAATTTTGTTAGTTTGGATGAAAATATTTTCCGCAATTTAAGTTTAAGGAAATAAAAGAATATCTATAAGTAGTATAACCCAGTGAAGCTCCACCAAACTGGGTAGAGAGACAATTGCTTTTGAGCAAACCAACAAACAACAAACCAGCGTGTTGACAATGGTCAAATGCTCGGGCCAAATGTGAAGATGCAGCTGGGGATCGCCGAACCCGCTAACCCACGACCCCTGCCCCACCGAGTGGCATCCCGGCCAAGCGAATTGTTGTCTTCTTGGCCAGCAATGCACCATGCAGCCCAATCATATACTCCCACTGCAGGTTGCAGTCTGCCGGCTGGATGCGCACAAGACCAAGACTGGCAGCCATGTCCATGTCATCATCATCATCGTCTGCACAGCAGCATTTTGTTGCTTTGGCTTTCGGTGGTGGTGTCGTCTCGTGGTCGTGGCACTTGTTTTATCGTCATTTTACAGGCATTTTTCATAAATTACAGTTTATTGTTGTTTGATAAACGGTCAGCGGTGGGCGCTACTTGTATTTTGTGACCAGCAGCGACACGCAAATAAACCCAAAGCAGGAATCACAGCGGTTTTATTGTATTAACAACGTTGTCGCATCATCGTCGTTGGCGTTTTTTTTTTTTGTTGTTCGTGTTTGTCTGCCTTGATAAGTTAAGCGTTGACATCTTTATGCACCTGTGTGGGCATATGTATCTGCAGGCGTACTGCGGCATCAAGAAATCATGTGAAATGGTGAATAAAAGTCGAACTTTATGTACCGAAATAATGGCTTTCCACAGAGCCTGAGAACTTTTCAGTTGGCTAGATCACACCCTTAAATTGTGCAGTGAAATGAAATTTGTTCCGCCTAATACGTCGCCCAATATTTTAGTGGCGCTTAGGAAACACAAAAAAACAAATTCAAACCGTAACTCACCCACTTATGATTTACGAGCCAAGAGCTGAGGCCCCGAGGCTTTGTGGGCTTTTGGCGTGCAAATTACCAATGCAAATGTGCATCCGCAGAGTGCCAATCGAGTGGGGCAGAAGTGCGGTGGCGCACCGATATTTGCATAATTTTATGGCCACAAATTCCACTTAAACAACTTAATTAGATTTCAAAGAGCAGCCAGCAAAAAGCTGATTTGGAGGCACTTAAATAAATAAAGAAAATTCGAAAAACGGAGAATGGATGGCATGTCCCTTTGGGGCAGCCGCAGCTTATTTATGAACGTGGTCAGCGCCATTTTGGCCAAGTCGATTACAGACTTACAGACTTATCTCCCACTGCGGACTCAACTAAATGGCCATAAACTGGATATGAATCGGTCTGGACTCGAGACCCACTTGGCCTGGCTGGCCCCCTCGATCACTCGATCTAATGGCAGCTAATCTAGTTAACAGTTTTTCAATTATAGACGATTTGGTGCAGCTGATAATAAATGCGATAAAACATATTTCAGGCCAACGACGCCAATTGGATCCAGATTACATCAGAGATTGCGCTCCGCGTTTGGGCGTAGTTCGGCTGCAATTGTCAAAACCATTTGCTCTGATCTAGGCCGAACTCATTTGTTAGCCATATTGTTAGCTGGCTGCGGGCGCTAATTGATTTGCCAGCTTGTGTGCGCCAAATGTGGATCATTAAAAACTTAATTAGCTGCCGCCATTCATTAGGGCACGGACCGCCCTTCGACTCTCGATCGCCCTTTAATTACACATTCTGATCGATCCGATCCGATCCAATCCGATCGGATCTGTTGGCCAATTCAATTTGGTAAGTCTTGTACGGAAATTGCGTATTGAGAAATCCGGATTGTACTGATGCCCCGAGGTCAAACGAAACTATCATATTTTTCGGTCTTTTTTTCTTTTGGCAACAAATAGAATTAATGAGCGCACAGCTCTAGCTGCACTGCTAACCCAGTTCAAGTGGCTGGCCAAATGTCAGTGGGCATTTTCTGATAAATGTGCCACATGGCAGCGAATCAAGTCAAACCAAACCAAACGAAAATGAAAATGTTGCAAATGCAGGGCGAGCACAGCCCCTCCCGAAAGGTTGCCCGCCCGTCACAGTCACATCATAATGATGCCCCCGATCTGCTTTGGCTTAGCTGTAGGGCGTTGGAGCTCGCCCCTTCTGTCCTCGCTGCTCCTCCGACCACGTCGTGCTTCGTCAACGAGGAATATGTCAGGGTCTGGGGCCAATCCAGCCAGCTTTATTCCGTTCCGTTCCGACTAGATCCGATCCGGCTCAAAGTGTGCCTGTTTAGCAAACACTGCCGTGGCCAGCGGAACAAAATCGCCGTCTGACGAGAAGTCAAAATGTGGCAAATGTGTTGTGGCTCTAAGGTGATTGTACCCTTTCCAAAGGGCTTAATCCTTGCCACTTTCGGTCCTCTTTATATATTATATGCAACCAGATGAAGTAAAAATTGTCAATACTATTGTTTACGATGTCATATACAATGTAATCCAACATAAATAAAATATATCTTCTCTTAAGTTGAAAAATTCAATTGAAATGTTACAATTAAAGGTTTTATGATTAAAAGATTTTATTATCTCTGAGGAATTTTATATTAGAGCACTCAAAGTTCCTTGTTGAATGCATAGTCTTTCTCGTTTTTGTGATCTCTCCTTGACGTTCTGTCGGCGTGACAGCTTTGGGCCACGAAAAATTGCCAACTAATGTCGAAAAATTTAGTATCCACCCGGCCAAAAAGCCAGACCGGCATATGTCCAAATTTTCAAAGCCTCGAGCGCTTCTGCTGCAGCGGATTTCAAAACTGAATCTCAGAACTCGACATCAATCGATCGCTCCACAATCTCATGTTACCATAGTTCGCTGGGTTGGCCTGGCAGTCAATAAAATTATAAATGCCACTTATTAGACCGAACTATTTCTGGGCAGCGATTCGCTTCGCCGGATCTCCAGATCGCCGCTGCAGCAGTTGATGTATGTAAATATAATGAAGCGAATATCGGGCTAATTAAAATAAATTCAGGGCGTGGCGAGCTCTCATGCCGTTTGCAATTAAATAAATTGCTCGCCATTGCCTAGCCGTCGTCGGCTGACTGGAGTTGCATAAGGCGGTTGCCTCTTGGCCATTTGTGGTGGCTATTGTTGGATGCGGAACTGCGGCTACCAGGTAAAGGAAACGGAATATGAGCCACTGGTCCAGCTTCAAATGAATCCGGGAATGAGACATAAAAATTACAGTCTTTGTAGCATTAATTTCTCTAAATGTGAGCATGATATTTTACAAGCCAATGGATTTGTTTGAAAACGAAGACAGTTTTAACCATATATTGATCCATTATAAATTGATTTACCATATGCTAAAGTATGGTCATAATTTTCTTAAATCACCTTATATGGCTTTAATAAAGATTTTTTAAGAGTTTTGTATATCCAACCTTAAACTCAATATAAAAGCATTCATAAAAGCGGCAATAAAATGTTTATATCGACATAAGCCTACGAAATCAGAGCAGCATTTGATGAATATAAACATTAGGTGAAAACTTGAATTTGCCATAATAACTTGAACTCGTTAAAAGTTTGAGTGAAAAAAACTCAAATTTTTTTCTGCAAATATAAAACATTTTTTTTTTATTTTAGCTCACAATAAGACAAAGAATCAACAGAAACGATTGTTTACACAAATTGTTTCATTAAAAATTCTAAAGTCTAAATCTTTTTCATCTACCTGTCTGGCTAAATCTATCTGAAATTTTTCACTCAATGAAGACCATGATCACTGTTCGCAGCAGGTGCTGAAATGTATCTGCCATGGATATGATTCGTGTTGGCAGTGCTCGGCTTTTAGCTCATCGCCCGCTTGAACAACAAAACCAGGAAGTCTATGACAATTATAAATCATCTTCGCCTCGCATTTTGCAGCTGTCATGATGGGCACTTCACTTGCCACCTCAGCTACAGTTGCAGTGGTTGCTCATTACACCAGCAACATCAAGAGCAGCAACAGCAGCAACATCAACTGCAATAGCAACACCCACCACCCCGGCAGCAAATGGGGCAAGTCAAGTGCTCAGGCAAACAGGGCGTCTAGCCGTTTTTGAGATCCCCATACCCCCTTTTGCCTTACCGTTTTTCAAACGCTTTTGTTTGCTCTTCCGACTGACGCAGCTAACTGGATTCCGTTTGTGGCTTAGATAACATTTGGCAAGCAAGCGGCAAGTTGATGTCAAATTTCTGGACATGCAGCGAAAGGTTCTTAAATTAGAAAAGCGTGTGCTGGCAATTCCTGTGACTTCGGCCACCCCTTTTCGTTGCGGTTCAGGCCAAAGTATTTTCACATGTTCACTGACTTGGCCGCAACTTTGGCTTTGGGTCGTTTCGTCTTGTCGGGCTTTGGCTGCAGTTGCTGTTGCTGTAGCTGTTGCGTCTATTAAAATGCTATTTTGACTGGAGTAGTTTAACCGAACAAGGGGGCGGAGGACAGTCATCATCATTTCGAGTGCTGAAAAGCATTTTTATGTTCTCGTGGCGTCAAGTGCCGCAGGAAGAGGCCGAAAAACAAGAACAATGTTGATGATAATACTAACAACAACAGTCAGCCAGACTGCAACTGCGCGGCGTGCAAATAATGCAA
Source organism: Drosophila melanogaster (assembly GCF_000001215.4). Classification (NCBI taxonomy): domain Eukaryota; kingdom Metazoa; phylum Arthropoda; class Insecta; order Diptera; family Drosophilidae; genus Drosophila; species Drosophila melanogaster. The sequence goes on along the minus strand of NT_033777.3, from coordinate 23,476,837 downwards.
TTTGTGCAATGCGCCATCGCAAACGTGGGAGTCAAATGGAAAACAAAAAAAAAAACTTGGCTCTGGAGCTCCGGAGACTGCCACATTTTAGTAGCTTCCCCACTGAGCAGCCGGGCCAAAACCACTGTCAGTCAGTCAGTCAGTTAGGCAGTCAACCAGGGTGCTGCAGTTGCAGTTGCAGTTGCCGCAGTTGCAGTTGCAGCAGTTGTTGTGTGGCCAACGTTGATTGCATTCTTGGGGCTGCCGCTGCCGCAAAACAAATAAGTGCATTTAGTGTTTAACAAATGTTCGCTTTTGCGCTGATGGCGATGTTGATAAGAGCGGGCAGAATGGATTAACAGCAATAAGCCTGGTCCGATGACAACCGCGATCCGGCGACGACAATTGATAAGGCCCCCGCACGAATTATGATGATGATGAGAGTTTGTTTGCCACGACTAACACAATGTTGATTTTATGGGGTTCCACAAGTTGTATGCACTGCGAAAATTGTTTTCCAAATGCTTAACTAATCTATAAGATTTACTGTACAATCTATATGCTTTTAAAAGCAGCTAAATTAGGTTACGAACAAAGTAAATTGATTGTTCCTAGGGTGTAGTAGAAAATCCCAACAAATTTTATATTGCTATTCCCAATTTCTTGTTGTGTTTGAGGATTTAATTGTGTGTCAGAGCAGGCCGCCAAATGGCAGGGAAATGAATTGCAATCTCGTCCGGGGCCATAGAAATTAAAGCGCATTGAAACGGCGGCCGTAAAGACCGGCTGAAGGCATTTGAGCCAAAACGCCCACGCCAGGCAGGCGAAATTTCACCGCCACCAAGGCAAACACACTCGAAAACCTGCAGCCAAGTGGATGTGGATGTGGAGCAAGATCCGCTTGGACATGGACATGGACTTGGAGGTGGTAGTAATGGTAGTAATGGTAACCGAAGCCGCTGCAGGCAGACAAACGAGCGACAGCGGCGGGTGTCGCTGTGGCGGTCTGCATTTAAATTAAATTAGAGCTGCCAGCTTTCTAACTGTAACAATGAGTGATGCACGCACTAAAAGCTGACGACCAGCTCATCAAACGGCGCTGTTCGGCCGTAAATCAGCCAAAAGAGAGATGTCTTGGCCATCAACGACGATTGCAATTAGCCAGGAACCTGCCGGTCCCACTCGGCCCCATCGATACCAATTGAAATTGGCCGCAGAACCCGATTCTGGCCATGACCGAAGTGCACAGACTAAAGAAGTGAGGCCAAACGGAACGCCCCCGCCAAAACGATCGCCGTTTTATGGCCCGTCCAGGTGTCAAGTAATTCGTCATGGCTTGTGGCAGGTCGCCGCCGCTCCGTCCAGTTCAGCGTTTAGTCTGGTCCATTCCATTCCGGTCCGGTCTACAGATCCGTTTGCATGCAAATTAGAACAAGCTGGAAAAACACACGACCGAGATGCTGACGCTGACAAACGGATTTGGCATGCACCTGCAACGCTCCGGTTGGGGATTTCGATGGGTATTTGTATTTGGAGCTGACCCCTGAGCCCCTAGTCGGCTCAGCCGGCTTTCACATCGCCAGCACTTTCAAGTTCACAGACAAATGGCTAAGCATTCGATTCGATTTACTTTTAATTTATAATTTGGCAAACCTTTTGAACCGCTCTTCGGCTTCCAAATGGAAGCAGTAAGGAGCAGGAGCACCGGCACTCGATGTTAAAGAAATGAAATTGTCGATGGCCGTCGCCCTGGCAATTTGTGGATTGCAATTTCATTTTATACTCGGTTCCGCATCATTGCCATGCACCGGTAGAAGCCCACAATGGCTTCCCATTCATTCCAAATGCACTCAAACACTTGTAAAAAATTTTGAATATTGCACTAACGAAATTGCGATGTCGCACAAGAAACTCCCAGATAGGATAATATGATAAATACTTAAAGGAACAATTGTAAAATATTTTTGAATAATTTCAAAGTTTATCAAATATATATTTACTAGCTTATCTAAAAGCTTAATTTATACTAACCAATTGAGTTTATTTAGAATACAATTTTCATTAAAGCCTAAAACTCTAACGTTGAATTTCACTCAGTGCAACTATAACAGTGAGCAATAAAAGTAAAATAGTGCAAATAAAATCAGGTCAAATGGCGCTCACTGGGCTCCATTTTGGGGCCAGGCAACCGCACGTACATGAGGACCATTTGCTGGCCAGTTGGGAGCAGAGCCACTAATCCCAGCTTCCCATGGATGGACACTCCTTTCCCAAGGCATGACCCTGGCAGCATTTAAATCGCAGCTTAATTGACTTTTGTGCCAAAGACACAGCTGCGTATCCCCACAGGCGAGCCAAATGCGAAAATGCGGGACGGGTAGATGGATACAGTGAATATCGTGGATATAGTGGAGGCACCGCTGAGTCAAGTGTGTCGTTGTCAAGGCGACGTGGACAAGACATCAATCATCACTAAATTAAAAATGGGAAACGTTTAAGATGCCATCCATGGGCCATAGAGGCGGTGAGAGCGAATGGGAGGTGAATGTGGGGATCGAATCCGAATTCGATCCTATCCTATCCGATCCGATCCGAGGCTCATAAATAATGCAATAGCCCAGCAGTAGAGGCAACAGCACCAGCAACATCTACAGCAAATGTCACATTAAACAGGCAATATTAAAGCTGAAAAGCAGATGACACCGAAATCATGTTAGGCGGCACTTGAATGAGTATCAAACGGCAGCTGCCATAAACACACAAACACACTGTCGCGAATGGCGATTCTGTGCCAGGAGCACCACTTGGCCAAGTCTGAATGCCCAAGATCCAGCCATAATATCCGAGATCCCAGCGCCGACTCCTGGAGACAGTCGTTTTACACTTGTCGCCGGCAGTTACCAAAGTTGGCAATTGCCGCGCCACTTTTATGTGGCCTCCGCCTCTGGGACCTGCGGACGGATCAAATACTCAGCTAGGTGCAAACGCCGCACGTCAATTGCTGCATTAGGCCGCAATTCCGATTCCGACTGCGATAGCAGTACCGCTACACTCAAAAAATTCCAAATTCCAAATTCCAAATGAAAAAATGCATTAATATATTGAGTCAATATTTTGAGCTGAAATTTGTAATGACTTTTACAAGCAATACTTTAACTTTGGGAACAAGGATTAAGTTAAGCTGGTGTTTCGGAATACTTAATTAAACATTTGGTATTTCCTCTCAGATGCAACCTAGAGTAATTATTTTTTCTAAGTGCACTATCACCCATCCCAATCGCAGCTCCAATTCCGAATCCGCGCAAACAAGTTGTCATTGTCGCGTTATTTATGACAATGTTCGGGATGTTTCTGTTACCCTTTTGCAGCTCGCGACTCCTGCAACACTTGTTTATGTTAATGCCGTTCGGTGGTCCATTGGGGTCTCACCTCTCCAACTGACTCCCCCTGCACACCCTATTTCCCCCCTTTTTTGGTACCCCCCGCTCTAGTGACAGCGGCTGGCCATTCAAGTGTCCGTCAATTGGCTTCGTTAATAGAGTTCGAGGCGGCAAGTTCGTGCTGCCGGGAAGCTGACCAAAAGTGGCGGGCGTGTGACAATTAAATTGTCAAAGTCGCAACCTTTGGACGTGTGGCAAGTGTCGCCTGTCCGCTGAAACAGCTCATCCTGCCCCTCTCTCTTTTTTCGTATAGTTTTTGAGCTCCTTTCAATTATGATTTGTATCTGAAGTTTGAAAATGAAAATATATTCTCACAAGCACTTTTCGCTTCCTTTTTGCCGCGATAAATGAGCCTCGATAGCCGTAATATCCAGGCGTGGCCGACCAGGAAATGTGTGTGCTCTTTTCTGTTGCGGCTTAATGAAATTCATATAATTTTATTCAATTTCTTATCAGTCCGTTTTCGCCCTAAGCAGTGGCTTGAAAGAGCATACAAGCTCTCTTAACTTCACTTCTCTTTGATCGTTAAGACGCGGCTGACTTCGCAGCCGACGTCGTTCCAGACGCCTGACTTGAAACCCCCTTTTTTATTGGTCAAAAGCAGATCGGCAACTGATATTGCAGCCAACTGGAAATTAACCGCTAAGCCAGTCGCTCTCCACTGGAAGGCCCCACCACAGAGAATGGGCTAAGAGAGCGAGATTCGCGATAAACACGAAGCAACGAACGACGCTGGCAGCGATCGGTGCACAACAGGTTTTCATGGCTTAGCGCTTTTAGCGGCTTTTTTTTCCAGCCAGAGAGTTCGGGCCGTGTTGCTGTTGTTGTTGTGGCTGAGGTTGTGGTTGTTGGGGTGCTGGACTGTATTACTCGGTCAGTCGGTCTTCGAGAGGTTGTTGCCTGTTTTTGCCGAGAGATCTTAACGTTTTGCAACGCTGCTGTTGCTGTTGCTGCTGCTGCTTCTCCTGCCGATGTTGCTGCTGCACCGGCATTGCAACGTGTTGCTGTCGCTGCTGCGTCGCTGCTGCCATTGCTGCTACTGCAGTCGGGCTGTGAGCCGATTGCAATTTTTATCCTCTTGCAGTTTCTGTGCGACTTTCTTGCGGGACTGTTTAAGCTGTTTGCGACTGCGCGCTAAAATACGTTCGCAATTTTAGCTGAGTTTGTATTGAGTTTTCTCGTTTCGCTGGCGAATCGCGTGCGCGTTTTTTGTTGTCGCGTGCGCGCGTTTCCAGGGCGTTTTGCGTGCGATTTTCGTCGCTATTGTGGACCTGGCCAATGAACTGCGCGTATATCGAAATGGAAATGCTTTTTTCGTTTGGGGGCCGAATGAAAATGAAAATCCCGCCTGCAGCTGGCACTCAAACTTAATTTGTTACTGTGTGGCTACCTACTGAAAATAGTGCTCGTAAAAAGTCTGGCCAACAGTAAAAAGCTATTCAGTGCGGCCATAAAACCAAATCAAAACATATATGCCAGTTTGTAGCCCCATATGCCCTATGCCAAGACAAGACTAGCATACATATAAAGTAATATTAACAAAAGACAAAACTCGTTTCGATCGCCGACAAAAAACAAAAATACACGAGAGTATAAATAAATAAAAAGGCAAATTAAATTAAATTTATTTTTAATTACTCGCTGGCCAAAAGATCACATAAAGAGCGTGCAATAAAATATTTGTATCAGTAAATTAATTATATTGTATATAGAAAAACATGTTGCAATAAAGCGGTCTTTTAATGGCACACAAATAAAGAAACAGAGGCTCTAACTAAGTCTCCGATTCAGCTTCACTTCAATCTTCTCGCCGGGCGAAAAAACGAAAGACTTAGGCAACGAACGCGCTGCCATTTTGTGGTGTCATTTGTTTGCAGCAGATAACGGCGCTTCGGGCGCCTCCGAATTGCCAAGTGATAGCAGCCGTAACAAACTAATTGACAACTCAAATCCTGCCGGACCGCACAAAAAAAAAAAACAAAACTAAAATACAACACAAAATAAAAAAAAAGTTTAAAAGAAACAATTGTTAAACAACGTTTCGCCTGCCACTCGGACTGTCGGTTTGTCGGCTTGTGGACCTGGTCGGCAGCACCACTTCAATCAAATCGCTTCGCTGCCCCAAACGACGACAATTGCCAAGTGTGCCGCTTAATGTCTTCAAATGCATTTCACCAACACAGCCTGGCTGCTGCTGCTGCACAACAACGAAAAAAGAAGCTGAAATAAATTTGCATAAATATTTCACTTGCCAGTTTTTGCTGCCAACCACATCCGCGTTTTATAGATTGAGCCTGGCTAAGATATCCGAGTGTGTGAGTGTGGTATCGCGTGTGTTTTTGTGGCCTTACTACTGCGAGCCGCGATCACAAGGAGATTCTGGGGGAGATTCCGATTCCAATTCGGAGCAAAGAGCCGTCAAAATCGTATTTGCCCTGCCGCAGGTGAGTTGTGTTGAACCGGAGCTTAAGTCGAACCGTTTGCTTCGGTTTTACGCGTTTGTAATTGCATTTTATGTGCAACTGCCGCCCATCGAGTGCTGAGCTTTTGCCTTTTGGCCAATGGAGATTTATCAATTAGCAGAGACAGCGATTTCAAATACAATTAACTGACAAGTCAACTGCCGCTTTTGTTGTTTGACCATAAAACCGTTAGTTAAAGCATTTTTAACTACAATTAATTGCTATCTTTTTCGAGCAGTGAGAAACTGTGCGAGTGAAAACTCCAGCATGGCTCTAAAAATAATTTATATCCAGTCTGGCTTATGCTAAACCCAGAGTGCAGCAACAACAGCAATAGCAATAATCAGAGTGAGCCATAATTACAAGTTCAGTTGAGCAATTTAAATAAAAACACTTCAACACTTTAACAATTGACGCGTCCATATGGTCGATGGTGCTGGTGGGATTGTTAAGAGTCTTGTGATGCAATTTATTGGAAAAGCGATTTATTTTTTCTTCCTCCTGTACAATTAAGAGGAAATACAGCTGTGAGCAAACGGAGTTTTTTTTGCTTGTTTCATTTTATATTGATAATTACAATTGCATGAGGCATTAGTGCTTCGCTTTTGGAGAGGAACTGGGTATGTTGGTCATTGCTGATGTTTGGCAAATAATGGGGCTTTTAATGATTAATCAAACACAGGTATATGTCTCGCTTTGACTAAACGATGCTTAATGTTAGTAATTACAGATTTTTATTTGTGGTTTGACGGGGGCATAGAAAATGATCTTTAAATTCTGAATTACGCTTGCTGAGTAAAAAATTATGAAGTCTACTAGTTTATTTTCACATCAGTGTATATTCAATTTTATTTATCTGAATGGTATAGCTTAAACAATTTTTAATCTATAAATCAATATTTTTAAACTTAAGAGGTAGAGTATTAATGTGAACCCATTGAGACTAGAGCCAGGAACATCGCAAATTAAAACGCCTAATCAGCTTTGAGGAAATCGCATTTTAAGAGTGAAGAAGAGGCAGGAATAATGTTTATAAATAAATATGCAAAGAATTATTTAATACTCGATTCTCACAATTGCGAAACGCAAGTCACGAGATCCCCAGCCACCAGGGCGTGTGCTTTTAAGGGGCAGGGGCCGAGAAATTAAATAAAATTTATAGCCTGCAATGATGACGGCAACAACAACAGCTGCATCTCAGACACAAAACTAAAAAAAAAAACGAAGCAACTAAGATAACAACAATTGTTTAATTGCCGAGCTCTGACAAAGAAATCGCCAAGTGGCTGGGACAAAATGCGACAAATGAGTGCAAGAAATGCTGGCCAAAGTCGCAGTCTCAACGATTCTTGGTAGTCTGCGAGTTGTTAATTGTGGACTCGGATGAGTCAACAAGAAATTTTCTTAATAGCTGTTGTTACCGTTGCAGCTTTTTCCTTCTTTTTTAATTAATACTTTTTTCTGCCGCCGCCGCTATAATTTATGAACGTTTTTTGCGGACTGCTGCTGCTGGCTGCAATTAATTGTGACTGATTCAAAGCGTTGGTAGCGCGTTGCATTTGATTTGCTTGGCCAGTAATTGTACTCATTATGCTAGGCCATTGTTGTTGCTATTGAGGTTTTTTCCCCAACAAACGCGTCATTGCACATGTCATCTAGACCGAATGTCTGTCGATCTGTCTGCCTGTTTGACTGTCGTTTAGTCAGTGAAGCTGTCAATCTAGTTGGCTACCGATTAGCCACCACTTGCTGCCCTTTGTCCACACGATTGATTGTCATCGATGACGCACTTGGTTGACATTTGCGTGCTGTTGCCACAGCGATGTGATGTCATAACTGGAAATGTCACGCATCTCATGGAATCTGCTGCTAGCGTTCTAACTGCATTGAGTTCGTTGCCTAAGTCTTTTGTTTCGCCACTCCCGCGCATTTCTGGCTTACACTGCCATCGATTACCGCAACCCAAAAAGCAGCCGTAATGAGGCATGCGCAAATATTTCGCCTATTACTCAACTCCAAACCAGCCAAGCAAACAGCACAATGGTCGAAAATCGATGACTATAAGACGTTAGCAGGCGCCAACTTATGCATGCATACGTTTTCAAGTTTCCCCCATGCCATACCAAACCATACCATCCATTCAGTCAGTCAGTCTTCTCGATGTGAAGAGTTTTCACTAATTTCAAGCCGCCGCCGAAACAAAACACGCGAATCGAAAAGCAACGGCAGCGGCAACAACAACAACATCAACAATGATAGACAGTGCTGCATAAATAAAAGTAAATTTAATGACAAGCAAAATATTTCTTGTCATGCCTATCAGATTACAAGATTTCTATATGAACCCGCTGACGATTCACCGCATAGCAGCGCCTTATACAAATTATATACGTGTTTGTCTGTGTCGTTAGAGCATGATTACTGGCTCTCCAGAAAAGACAAACCGTACAGTTACATGTGGCCCAGTACATGACAAAGCCGTTAGTGTCATTTGAATGCGAATGTTGCAAATGTTACGAGTGCCTGGCAACGCCAGGTGATGATGCTGTCAGGGAAGGTGTCCCCACTTCCATAAATCGCCGCCAGAAACAGGCTTTGAAATAGCCGACATGTCCAAACTGCAGGTTATTCGGTAGAGGATAACCCATGACATCAAACCTCATACATACAAACATTTCAAATTGACCCAGTTTACACTGACTAAGCCTAATCTTCACAAGTTCAACTTGAACTGCAGGAAGCAGTGAGTTCCCATCTATTTCGCTTAATTGTCTTCGAACGGAGACCTCCGCAGGGTGAGAAAACTTGTTGGCCATTACAAGCCCAATTGCCAAGCGAAAATCAATTTCACACATTACAACAGAAACAGATCGAAACGAAACGAAATAAAGGCCACAAAAATTCATACTTTAAACCAGACACAAAGACGCATGAAATTGCTAATTGTGTGAATGAAGGGCCCAGCCTATATCTATAAAAAAATATATTAACAGATATATACTTAGAAATATAGGCAGAAAAACGCCCTGGGCCGCCACAATTATAATCGTAGCGAATTCCCAGGCAACAAAGGAAATTTAATTACGCCGCATGTGGCAGGGGCAGCCCTTTGAAATCAGTTTTGGTCTGTAATCAAGTGAAAAATTTCCAAAAGGCCTAATGAATATTTTTAATCGAGCAGAAAACTGGGCGTAATCATTTAACGTTCGTCTGGCTCTCAAGAAAAATCAAATTTATTTATATATTATGCGCTAATGATGTCTACGAAATCAGTTCATCAGCAATTCCATTTTGGCCACTATTTTGTCACTCACACCCTGACAATGGGGAAAACTGACAGCGCTAATTAATTGCAATTAAGAATGCTCCTTTTTCAACTTCCCCTAATTGGCAGCCGCGAACTTATCCAACAAATTCCGCTGCATCCCCAAATCGACTATTTTTCGACTTTATCAGCGCAAAGCCATCGAGCAGGCGAGCGGCACATTATATGTTTATTTAAATGGATAATTTGCTTAATTAATTTTCAAGTTGAAACGCTTCGCATTCATCAATTTAATTAGCCGCATGTTTGGGTTCAGGCCTGTGCGTTTATAAATAATTTATAAATATTGATTTGACAAAGATGTGCGGCAATAAAAATCTATGAGCTATTAATTAAGAAAAACGCAGTTCGACGCTCAGTGTTCAAAGTCGAAACGCTCAATATCGAATGTCCCTTGTGAGGAAGTTTGGGTCGCATTAATCTTCGCGACAGCATTTGGCCAAAATTCCGCAGCAGGCGACAGCCATTAATTTCACTTTAATGGGCTTGCAGCAAAACTCGCAAAAAAAAAAAAAAAAAAAAATTATACAATTATTGCTTCGTGTTTTTGTTTATTAGGTCTTACGAGCAACTCCAGACAAAGGCCACAAAAGATCGAATTGAAATTAGTTTTCCTTTTGTTTTTGCCAGTCTGTTAGTCCATTTCATTTGATTTATTTTCCCTGCATCCACGTCGCTGCGATTTGCATATTTCTCGTAGGTGGTTCATTGAACTTGCTGTGGATCCGCGGAGGAGAAGTGTGCCCGGTGGGGGCGTCGTTAGATGAGGCGGCTGTGGTGGAGCTGGTGGTGCTGTTGGTGGTGCTGAGACGGCGACACTTCCATCGCTTTCGGCTTGATTTGGCTCGCCTACGCGTTAATTTGAGAAATTTGCAAATATTTGCATGAAATGAGAAACAAAACGAAACCAAAGCAAATCCAAAATCAAACAAAGGCAAATTTATCTATGAAACAATAAATACCCTATTAAAATATCTCTTCATTGAATATATTTTAAGCAGCTTTTATAATTAATACATTATTAACTCACAAAGTCCGTAATATACCAAATTTATAATTTATAAGTCTACTATTTGAGGATTTCATTTATGTTTTTAAAACGCCAATTCATTGGCATTCGAAGTTCACATTCACATAAGCATGCAGGGTAGCAATCGGATTGCACAATCGAGAAGTAGCTGGATGTGGCATTAAATAAATAACGCATTTGCGAAGCCATTGATAATGTCAATTTGGGCAGTCGGCAGGCAGACAACAATTGCAAACATTTTGCCAGCCCGGTAATTTCTATTAAAGCATTTCCCACTCGCCTAACGAGTTGGGACAGTCTGGGGACTTCCTTTGCCTGGCTTCATAGACTTTAGTTTTAAGGTTTTAATTGCAATTGAGTTTCGACATGAACTGCGTGCATTTGCGCAATGATTTGCCCGATAGTCAGCAACATCCATGGGAAGCACAACAGTAGCGGTAGCAGTGGCACCAAACTGCAAACGGCAGCTGGGAGAATATCTTGGTTAATTGATAATTTCATTAATTTATGCACTTGATGCCAACAAACTTTGGCCACTGATTGAGATATTGGCAAGCGGGAAATGCTCTGACAGCAATTTGCCTCCGTTTAGCATTGCTCGCTAATGACCGACTTGGGTCGCTCTGACCCAAACCCATTATTACCCAGAGCCACCTAACTCATAGACATTTATCTATATACATATCCATCTAGCTGTCTATAACCGTCTATCTACCGGGCAGCCTTCGCGCTAACCCCATAAATCCATTATAGACCGCAACTGCCTCAATTCTTGTTACGCACTTGTTTGTGTGTAATCTAGAATGCTAATTAAGCTGCCGGCATTTGTTTGGTTGCTTAGCATACCTTGTGCTTTTTGCACGCACTTTACATACGCAGGAGGTTGACTACGTTGCTCGATCTCGGTCTTGCATTAATTAATAAACGTCGTGATGTCGCTTTTGAAGTGTCTGTCATTATGAGATCAATTAATAGGAACAAAATTCTAGATCAAGGCGAGAATCGACAAAAATGTCGCACAGCAAACGTGTGCGTGTTGTTATTGATCGACACACCGTAGATATGGACCCGGGATTTTTCCAATCCGAATCCCATTCGTAGTACGCGGATCTATTGCCGCAGACAGCACGACGTTAACGAGAATTATTACATCATCGCACTAGCCGACAGCTGCAATAACGAAGGCAAATTGAGTGGCCACACATCAATCATCCTTCCCAAATACACGCAGCTAATATAGCTCTATTCATTTTTAGTAGTTAGTTAAGCTATACGCATAAACTATACGCTTTCACCATTAAATAAAACTCAAATCTTTATAGCTTAAGGTACACCAGTACTAACTTTATATTAGTCCTGTTTTGCTTTCTTGTCTTGTCTAGATATTATTTCATATACCCTTGATCTTAAGCCGTGGTTCCCAATACGCGCTTTTCCATTTTTCCCAGTGCACTGTAAATTTATTTTCAATTTAAAATAAACGCATTTTTTCACCGCCTTATATTGCTGTGGCTGCCGCTGATGCTGTTGTGGCTGTTATAATTAATGTTGCTGATACGCGAAATGTTGTTGGCCGGGCTGTTTGTTTTGCTGTTTGTGGATATTGCTTCGATTCGATGTTACAAAGTTGCTCGATTTTGGCGTTGGCCGCACTTGTGCTATGTACATGGTTGTTGGCGGTTTTATGTTACATACAAATATTTGCTATACGCTATTAAAAACGGAGCAGCAGCTACACAAATTTGCCTTGCAAATCGCATTTTATATATGTTCAAGCGTTCGAGCTTTTGAACTTGATTTTGTGGCGGCGGCATAACAAAAGTCACGGGCCATGGCCTGCAGAGCGAGGGGGAGGGCGCGGGGTCAAGTACAACCCGCTGACCAAATGCAGCTGCGCCTGTGCGTGAGAACTAGCTGGGGATACAACAATAATAATAACAACAACAGCGAGCTGCCTTATATATATCAAGATTTGAGATTTTTGCATTAGAGGCTTGTGTGTAAGTTTTGTGTACTTGAAAATTGACGCCGCACGGCTAGCACGCATTTATTTGTTGTTGTCCAGCACGGCTGGTTAATAAATTTCGCGATACTTATCAATTAGCATACGAATTACATGCCTTGCAATCATAAATAATGCGTGTTTCAAGCAGGAGGCAGAAATCAACTAGAAAACGCAAAAAGTACCCAGAAAAAACCCAAAAGCTATTGATGCATAAATTTTGATTGCTGCTGCAGTTGGCGTTTTCTTATTCGCTTTTTTTTTATTATTTTCCTATCAATTTTGGGTGCATTTAAGATTCGTTGTAATTTATAAACATTTCTACACACTTTTGACTCAAAGGTGCGTGTTTGATTTGCCTCCGATTAGGAATGACAAATAAACAACAAATCATGCGGCACGAAACGAATGACTAAGGCAACGAACTTGATGGCATGATCAAGAAGTCCACAATGGCTGGCTGATCGCCCCTCCACCACCACGCAGTCCACCCGCACTCGAATCGTTCCCTTTCCGCCGATCCGCTGATCCATGGCTGGAGTCTCATTGTTATGCTCGACACTTTTGCGCTATATTTACAAATTGGGCCAATAAAATGAACACCAAGACACCACCACCGACCCGAGACCAGAAATGTAAGGCCATAAAAATTGAGCTGATAGCGATGGAAATAACAACAGTCCACCGCTGATGAATTTTTATGCATGTTTATATGACGGTCATATAAAAGTCGAGTCTAGAAGTCAATGATTGTTTAATGAAAAAGCGGTTCAATCGTGTTCCCCATTCGTTTCTGGACCTCCAGGCGGCGGGGGAGTCATTAAAATGCCCAGCAAATAAATCAAAAACTAGCTCCGAGACCCACCACTTGATTACGCTAGATGGACCCAAGCAAACTCCGCCCGCTTCGTTAGCACATCACCTGCTGGGCCAGGGCAGCCACAAAGATGTCAATAATGCGCTAATCTCCAAAAATACAAAAGGTGCGGATTAAGTTATTGGTAGTTACTTATATACGATGATATCTGAATACGCATTCGGTTAAAGACGAAAATATCGGAGCGTAGAGAAAGAAGTTTGGGCATTTACATTATAAATTATGCTTTATTATTGAAGTGAAACTATTTCTCGAGATATACAACCTTTCTTTAAGTTTTACCTCTTTTCCTGTTTAAAATCTTAAGTACAGGATGATACAAATTGTGCAAAAGCTAAACTATAATTGACTACCAAAATTTGCCATGTCATTCTTGCCAAGAATTTATATGGAGCATAACGGGGGAAAAACATCTTTTAGTGGGTTACAGAGATATGCATAGTATTATTCACTCAGCTTGAGTGTAATAAAAATGTTTGCCATGGGATTACGATAGATAGATGGATGGATGGATGAATGGAGATGGAGATGGAGAGAGAGCGCTAAGCTGACACGGCGCTGGGCACGCGCTAAAACGTTTGGAAACCGAAAACGTTGGTAAATCGATCGATCTGAGCCGAGTTCAATCAACGCGCCATCTGAGCGTGTAAGCCCCTTTTTGCCACCGCCCCCGATATCTGAGTGCTTATTGAATATTTGTGGGCTGGAGTCATGCCGCATACTCATACTCGTACTCGTACTTGCTCATATCGCCTATCTGCTGCTCCAGATCTGGATCTGAATCGGATTCCGAATCCCAATCTGGATCTGGCAATCGATTGCCGTGTTGTCAGCCCGGCGACACTCGCCTCCATGATTTATGCGTATTTAGATACTTTTCGTTGTCGTTGGCAGGCATTTAACGCATGTAAGCGTGTGGGTGCCTTTTTCTGAGGCAATTACGCCCACAAACTGATTTTCGATTTCGATGATATTGGCAGCGCATTTGAGTCGTAATTCGTACGGAAATTCCCACATTTTTGAGACTGACTGAAAGAAATTCGCAAAGTTTTATCGCTTCCTTTTGTTGTTTTCTTTTATTTCACTTTAGCTTTTTTTTCCAGTTTTAAGCTCTGATAATTAAAAGGCAATAAAAATACAGGCAGCCGAACTCAGCCACCTGACGACTCATCCGGCGGGCTTAGAGCCATGACTAAGTGACGGCAAGTGCTCCTAATTGGCCACATGCCAAGTGCCACTGAACGAGGAGCTCGTCCTAAGCCTTTGGCTTGTTAATTTGCCAAATTGCTAAACATCTGGTACACTGGCAGAAGGGATTGTGGCCTAAGTGCTTCCTGATTTCGGCCAGGAATGTGCTAAGAGCCAATGTTTTTCCAGCTTTTCTTTTAGTGCCAGCTTATCTCGCCGATGCTGGTCTCGTGGCTTTTATGATTTTTAAAAATTTAAGTCACGCTTTAGGCAATTAAGTGCCTCAACACCGAACCGACCGAGTGCAGGCAGTGTGGCCTCCTTAGACAGGTGCTGCCCTGCTCCTTTCGTTCGGAATGAAACCAATGAAACCGAAGGGGTGTTGGCTTCCTTCTTCTTTGCCAGCAGACCCCTGCTGGATCTGTATTTTCTCACCGCAATACGTTTGTTTGGGCGACATGAGTCGCATTTACAATTATTTTGCGGCTCATTAAAGTTTTAAACACGTCGCTCACGTAGTGACGCGTCTGTCAGACGGCTGCCATGTAGTCGAGTAGGCACCCTCTGCCCGCTCCCACACCCAATGGCTCGGTGGCTCAGTGGTTCGGTGGTTCTCTGCTCCTCCAGCCTGCGAAAATGTCATTAAAATCTCTGGGGAGTTTTACGGTTTTGGCTGCTTTGATTTCGCTCTGGCTTTGGCTACTTTTTCTCAACGTTTTTCGTTTGCGAAATCATATAAAAGATTTATTTTTTATCGCTCAAGAGTTGTTTGCTGAGCATTGTTGTTTGTTCGGCTCATGTCTGGTTTTTATTTTATGATTATTATAAATTAAATTTTTTTCAAAATTGCCGTCGCACTAACAAAAGACTTAGGCAACAAACCTGGTGCAATATGTTATGTTTTTCTTATTTTGTTTGATATTGCAGAGCGGGTAATAAATGATTTATTTTGGCTTGTGTTTGCCGACGCTGTCCGTTGCAATTAGTTGCAGTTTAATTGAAACCAGAGCAACCGCCCAAAAATGTTTTTTTTCTACCGGAGCTGCGTCCGTTTTACTCTTCCCCTATCTTTCGGACCGATCGGCCAAGGCTGCGGTGTCAGGCTGCATTAATGTGTCGGCCTGGTTTTCTGGTTCAAGTACGTTTCCTTCGTTGACGTCGGGCAAATTCCATTTCATGGCCATTTGCATGGAAATCGCCTCGTCGTCTTCCGTTGTCAATAACGATTTCCATCATCATCATCGTCATCAGCTGCTGCTGCTGCTACCGCCGCATGCTCCTGCTGCATCATCCTGTCCCCGGATTGGATTCGGGATCGTGTGTCTACCACTGAAAGTGGAATGCGAACCAGTTTTGTGGCAGCTAAGATCGGATCTCCGTTCCCCCCCCAACCAAAAGCCACTTTACAGAGCCCCAACTGGCGTGCAGTTTTCGCCAACTAATGAAATACATATATGCAAAAAATCAAACTAAAGACTTTGCCCCGTTATCAGCCGCCCGTATTTCTCGGAGTTTCCCCTATACGCCGATTTCCCCTCGCCACATAACGCTTTGTTATAGTGAACATCAACGGAACGGTTTTCGGGTCTTTTGTCCCCAAAATAGTATGCATAATTTATGAGGCACAGCCCGTGGTTGCATCGCTTTATTATGCTAATGTCGTCGGTGGTAATTTGTTCATTCCGTTTCTGGCCAGCTGGGCTTAGTGTCATAATTAAGCGGCTAATTGATTTGTTGCAGGCGTTTGTTATTATTCCGTTTTATGAATTGATTGGTGATTAGTGATTAGCCAAGGCTCGCCAAGGTGCCAACAGCTTCATCAATCAATTAGCCACGCCGAGATGTATTTCCCCGATTGCGTGGTTAAAAGTAAGACAGAAAAAATAAAATATAGACAAAAAAAAAAAACGCCTGTCCCGACTAAACTGCGAATGCAATCGCAATCGCAATGAATTTGGCAATAGCTGGACACCCAAAAGAAACAGCAACGGAAATGCCATAAACCATATAAAAGAGAGCAATGATTAGAGGCTGCAAACTGCGACAGCGACTCTAGCAGTCGACCAGTCTTGAAGTCTTGACCACGTCGTCGTGTCTGTCCTGACTTGGCCATAAGTTGTGGCTGCGCTCTATGATGTTGGCCAGAGTGTGTGCCCCCGCGAGAGGTCGTCCAGTCAGCCAGAGAGATCCGGCTCGGGTTTTGGCCTAGACTCCGCGACTGCAACTGCGACTGGGCGATGCTTGTTACAAATATTTTAAAGCGCTTAATAATATGCAGTTTATTATTGTTATTGGCATCGTTGCGGCACATAAAACATGCAATTGGCATTATTAACGCCATCGGCTGGGGTCGTTTGGTTGTTCGAGGGAGTCCGCCATCCAAATCTACTCCTTTTCTGCAGATTTTTGTTTTATTTTTATTTTTTTTTTTTTTTAGTTTCTTGTGGGGCGTGTGTGGGAATGCTGCAACGCTGATTGATTATGCTCACTGGCCAACTGGCGTTTGTAATGTAATGTTTTTAGCGTTTCCTAAGCAACCCAACCCAAAACTTTGTTCACACCTGGCCAGGGCATTAATAAACATCGAAATTAACCGCACTCTAATTAACAGAAATACATTTGAATATCGATATGGCGGTCTGGTGATCTGGGGTCGCATTCGGCACGCAAGCGACATTGATTGAATCAAAGGAAACCAGCCGTTGCTGACTAATTAAAAGCAAAAGTGTTGCTAATAAATATTTTTATATAATGGCTTCATAAAGTGCGTGATTCGGTCGGGATCTGCTCTAGCGGAACGCGAGTTGAATAATAAAGCTCATGGCTCTCTGCTCTAAACACGATTATGAATGCGAATAGGATTCGAGATTGAGTTTGGGTTTGCATTCGAGGTGCATTAGTCTAATGAGCGGACCGAAAAGATTTGCGTGACTTGCCAAAATCGTTTTTTTTTCTATATCGAGCTGTTGGCTAATTCTTCAACTCCTTGAGCTGTGGGCGTGATGTAGTGCAAATTCGATTGCATTATGCTTGTTCCAGCAAGAAATTCAATTAAACTTCATATGGGCATTACAACTGAAATGTACACCAATGAAAGATATCGTTTAGATATATACTAAATTATTTATATACTATTTTGTAATATTGAAGAATACAATGTCACTTTAATAAGAAGAACAATAAACAGGCAAAAGAGTTCAGAATATGTTAACCTCATTCTATGGAAATTTCCAAATTTAAATGAAAAAGCTTTTTTTATTAAGAAATCAAATCAACCAATTTCAATCTATACAAACAAAATCCCAAACTTGTTCTATCGCCTTTGAGCCGAAATCCAGATTAAGTAATTAAAACAGTCAGCACAATCAAACCATTCAATGATCTCGAATCCAAACCTCGCTTAATCCCAGTCAATTTAGATTACCACACGAATTTTTGGCTTTTATCTTGCAGTTCACCTCTTTTCGAGTGCATCTTGTGGTGTGAGAGATGCAATATATTTCTGCACTGCCGGCTGATGACTGATTTCGATTTCCTTATTGCCAAATTGCTGGCTTTCAAGTAAGCCGCCATTGCCGCCGACGCGTCGCTAACTGCGTGCAAATGCAGCGGCAACGCGGCGTATGCGCATTTTTAATTGCCCCAACATGTTGCAGCGAAGATTGGCAGCACCGCTTTTATACATTTTTTTCGATCATTTTTTCCATAGCTTAGCTTTTTTGAGGCAATCTACCTCTCTGTCAAATCGCTTGCGGCGCGGCAAATTAAAATTGACATTTGAACAGCTCCAACTCCGCCGCGTTAATTTCAAATGGCTCACCATTTTTGGGCAGGCAGGCGTTTACTTTTTTTATTTTCGCGCACTTTATGAATTATCAATATGGAGCCGCCGCCCCGCGGATGACACAAAATGTGAACTGTTACTGGTCAACTGCCGCTTTTGGTCTTTTTCGGCGGCTTTTCGCAACGCAGGAAATAGTTTCCATCGCAGCCGCTCCATATAAGGTCTAAGTATTTGCCAAATCACACGCCACACAGTCCCCCAAAGACAATGCCGTCGTCCAGTTTGGTGCAGAGCAATCTTTGTGGTATTCCAGGAGGTCAGGGGAATAAGGGGTATCAATGCTGGGACCAAAGCTAGAGCTCTGGTCACGATTTTAACATTTTTGAGCATGCGCAGTGCGCACCCCAAAATTTTGCAGCGTTTGCCCATTAATTTTCATTGAAAACGTTTTCATATTTTGCCACAGTTTTCAGTTTTCTCGTCGTTGCCCCGGACTCGATTGCTGTGGTTGTTGTGGCCACTTTTTGGTATAGCACAATATTTTCATTGTAGTGTTTTGGCATATATTTATGTGCCGTAAAAAATGCGATCAAGATAGCAGCCAGGACCAGGTCCAACCCATGGCCCAGACTGGCTTTTCCAAGTACTCGACCAAGTACTGCCCACATGTGCACTCACAAAAAATGCAAAGTTCAAAACACAATTTACATATAATTCGCATGTAAAGATCATTAAATAGAATAGATCATACATAAGTTTACATAAGTGATTAAGAATCCGTTTGAGTTTTATTGGCAGTATTTTTATCTTATGTGTTGTATGTATAAGCATGTGTTCATTGAGCTTTACAACTATAATATTTTCTGAATTAGCATATTTTTTCTGAGTGATAGCTCTGCGGTTCAACTTTGCACTTCAATTGCGGCCCGCAGTTTGGGGGCGCTGGTGCAAATTAATGGATTCATTCAGCATTTTGGCAGCTGCGGCTGAGCGGCGAAGTTTAATGTTTATGTTAACAACTTGGCACCTTTTGGATGGCCGCGGGAGCTGGCGGAGGGTGTTCCTCTTTTAATTGAATTTCTTGTTTAATTTATCAATTAGAGTGTGGCCTTTGTTAATTAAAGACTGACCGGCTTAAATGCTGGCCAAATTAGCGGCCAACTAGCACGGCCATTTGGGACGCAGTCAGGAAACAAAGAAACCACAAATTGACCGGACTGTTATTGTATTTCGTATTTTGTATTTTGTTTTCTTTTAGAGGTTTTATTCTTCCATTTTCGGGGTGTGGACCAGGGCGAGTCCCAGGCTCTGCCGAGAAGCAAATGCTAATTATATGGCTACCGAGTACGTTTCCCCTACGAAACGAAGCTCTTATTGATTCTCGACGCTGGGCAAGGTTATGATTTCGCATTCGCGTCTCTTTCTATGCTCCTCCAGCGTCAGCCACGCCCCTTTAATTGCCACCTAGCATTTAAGTTAACTAACTGTTCATAAATAGTTATGGCATACACGGTCGGTCAGCCGGGCATTTGAGCTAAAAACTCAACTCAAAAGCCCGGCTGCGCCCACAAAACTTGGCTCAGTACCACAATCTGCAGTCATTGCAGGCCAACTTCGTAGTGCCTTTTTTCTTTAGGTCTTGCCATTGTTAGCGCAAC
Source organism: Drosophila melanogaster (assembly GCF_000001215.4). Classification (NCBI taxonomy): domain Eukaryota; kingdom Metazoa; phylum Arthropoda; class Insecta; order Diptera; family Drosophilidae; genus Drosophila; species Drosophila melanogaster. Next base: position 23,457,092 of record NT_033777.3, on the reverse strand, counting down.
AAATTTATTTTCCCACTCTCGACTGGAGCTCGGTTTTTTACTGACTCTGCTGCCGCTGCCGCTGCGACTGCCATTGCCTAAACAAAAATTAGTTAATTTAGCGCATTTTGCTGGATTTTAGCACTGCTGCTGCCAATTTGATTTGCGGGCCAATTGCTGATTGCTTTATTAACCGTTAATTCGCCGTGCGAGCCATGTCCTTGGTTCGAAAAATACGGCTTCCGCAATGCTTAAACAAAAATAAATTATTAATGGTTCCTAGAACAAATATTGGGATTGGTAAATATGAATTTAATATGTTTACCTGAAGCAAAATAAGGCACAAAATGGATTTCTATACAGTTTAAAGGATTGGCAATGATACAGTCTGTGTACAAAATACTCTACTTAAATTAAAACAAAAAAAAAAAAAACAAAAAAGTATCTCAAGATGGAAACAATTAAAGTTAAGAGTAATAATTCAATTGTTGATTGATCTTCCTCTTTAATTGTTGTACACTTACAATAATAATATAATGCAAAGTTCTTAAATTGAATTTCTTATTTATAATCAAAAACCAATTACCTCCCATTTCCTCATCATTTACAAAGATGCACCATTCCGCGTCCCATTGTCAGCTGAGTTGTCTCCTTAATTAAATTATGCGTCTGCTCTTTGAGATTGGTCCAGCCCGAGTTTTCCCAGCTTCATAAATTTCCCAAATGCAAAGCGGAGCAAATGCAGCCAGATCTCAGGCTCCCAGGCATAAATCAGATGGCTGAAAGGAGACCCCACACACAATTGAGCCCGAGGGGCGGCATTTCATTCATTCATGCGTGGATTGTTCAGATCTGCCCCAACATTTGGAGGTGTCGTTTATGCAAATACGCCACGTCAAATGCCACAAAAACCGAACACGCCCAACATGTCGCAGTGGATGTCAGAGGGCGTATATGGTGGGGCCTAATTGCCCGATATATGTGGCTGGAACCTAACCTATTGTGATGCAAAAATCGAGCTAAATGCAGTCTATCTTGAGAATGAATGACTGAGTGTGTGAGTGGCGCATTTGCATAAATTAAGCCACTTGAAGTCGATGCTGAGATGTGGATATCGATGCCGTGTGTCAATCAGCGGTGCATGCAAATCAATCAGCCAGCCGATGGACAAGTTATTCGTCATACACCTGACAGTTGGCCACAATTTATGAGCCATCAGCAGGCCACTTAACAAGCGCAAAGGCACAATAACAATGGCCATAATAAAAAATCAACAACAAGCAATCAACCACAAAAAGTGCTTCAGGTTTGCATTGCTTTCGATGCGTTGTTAACAGATGCGTTAATCACACTTATTTATATCTATTTATGGTCACTGATTGCCCAGCCCTCCAAAAATATAGCAAAAAAAAAAAACAAAAACGTATAGTAGGCAACAAAAAGTGAATGTTTTTTATGCTGAGCTATACGTCAGTTGCCCCGTCGAGTGGTGCCATCCCATACAATTATGACTTTACACTTTGTGCCACCTTTTGGGTGGTTTACGATCCGGCGGTCAGCGTTTTATGGCCCATCGTTTAGGCCCGGCTAATGGCTGTTAGCTTTGAAAAAGTGTTGACACTTTACTCGAGACCCTCTTCTTTAAGCCAAAAAATATCAATAAATGCTCGTAAAACGTAAGCCCCTCAAAGAATATGCCAAAAAATCAAATCTAAACGATCTGGGTCTGTTCATTTCATTTCCGTTTCTCATCTTAAGGAATCTAAGAGCTGGCATCGTGTTAATGCTGTGCAAAGACGGTCCACAAAAGGGACCAAGCTCGTGAATCGACTTAAGTATTGTCAAGGGATTAAGCATTAGTTGGGACTTGTTCTCGGCTTGTATGTGAGAGATCTGCATACGATTATTATATGGCGATTTGAGTGGGCTTGCGGTGAAATCGTGAATGAATTCGATCGAACAGAAGTCATGAATGAATGCTGCTTTTGTGAATACTTTTACTACCTAGAGTTCATTCACTAAACTCTAAAGTTTTCTCTCTATTTTGAGCAAACTATACCGGTAAGAAATTCAAGCACCTTACAAAATGACTTGCGCCCATTTCAAAGGCAGAGACCCCACCCATTGGGAAACCCATAAGGAAAATGTAAAAACTCAAGCAAAAAATAAGCGCTCCGACCATTTTGGCAATTTGGAGCAGAGCAGGCTGCAAGAAATGTTGAAATACTTAACAAAATCCACAAGTAACGACAACAATAAAAAATAAACGAACGTTTTTATAGCTTTTCAATTGATTTTAAAGTTTTTGGCGTGCAGAGCAATAAATAAAACTGCGTACGGCGCATTATACAATAATAAATCTCCTAGACCCAGTCGCAAAGACCCATTCGATGTGTGAGTGCACTTGTGCGCCAATACTCGCCGATATTCGCAGGTATTCGTAATCACAGGTATTCGCAAAAAGTGGGCGTGCTACGTGTTTCGTTGTTGGCAGCGCACTTTGCGCATTAAAATGCCGCGCATGCGTGCCAAAGTGTTGCAACGTCAGTCAGCCAAGTCACCAAGTGGCCCGAACTTGCCCCGCTCCCTTCGGCAGGATGTGGGATCCAGATCCAGATCATGTTGAGCAATATCCCAACAAAAAAAAAAAAAAAAAACACTTCTGATCGGAAGCGATCCCCTCTCACTGCCACACTTTTTTCTCGCTGTAATTAATGCCGCACTTTTATTCATAATAAATTCACTTTAAATGCATGTTTTCTCGCGCATTAAAAGCGCATAAATTAAAAATCAACACCCAAATGCGTCAACAGGCGTCTCGCGAGCTGCGTGTGGCAGAGTTTCATGGCGTTTTTGGCGGGGATTCGGATGGGACGTGGCCATGGCCATGGCTGCCTCATCACTCATACGCAATGAAGACATTTATATGGCAAAAGCCATTTAGCGCCAGCATCGTTGTCGTTGACGCTTCTTTTTGGCGCCACCAGTAGCAGTTGCTACACTGGCAGGGGTGTGGCACAAAAGGGGCATTGAGTATGAGCAAAACTTTGGTGAATATAAAATAGCTGCACAAATCAACACAACCTCTTCTAGCAACAACGAAAAAACTCACTTAAACTTTCGATTACTGCATTTTTTGAAATGGGAAATGTTGGATTATTAAAATCCTATTAAAAGCCAACACTGTATTTGCTTAAGCAAACATCGCATTATAATAAGAACAAGATGACCACGGATTTTGCTTGTCCAAAATAAATATACTTTGAAAAGTCATAATAAAGCTTGGGGAATCCCATAAAATCTCTTGGAAGCAAAGAGAAATTGTATACAACGCTTGATGAAATGTATAATTCATTTGTTCGACATATGATTGAAATATTTTTGTATCAAATAGTACGATATATTTTACTTACGTTGCAACATTGGCTATCTACTGACGGTTAGCGCGATACCCCTCTTCGGCACGCCCATGCTTTGGGCCTGCTCACGCACTGGCCAGCTTCTTTTGGCCATCCATCCAGCCGCCATCCTCCAACCATTCATTCAGCTAGCCTGGCCTATTGCTTATCTAGCAGACTTGGCCATTTTCTAGACGCGACACAACACACGCAATGGGCGTCGCCGGGCACCTGTTGCAGCGGAGGCACTTGCTCTTGTCGCCCGATGAAATCAGAGCACGGCAAGACACACACTTTGTGTATCTGCTGCAAGTCCGCTCCATGGAGTCTATATATATATATCTACACTTAAGCAGCGTGTATCTATGTGATGACAGCGACTTGTGCGTTGGCTTTGCCTGTGGAACATGTTAATTCGAGTGTTGCATAAGGGGGAAAAACGGGGAAAATCGGAGTAACGCTACATGGCAGACCGTTGGCTGGAAGCTGTGAGTTGGGAGCTGAGATCTGAGAGCTGGAAGCTGCTCCTTATTTTATGTAATTGCCAACTAAACACTTTCGGGCCTAATGTCCCCTTTACGCCCCATTTCAAATGTGGCTCGTCGTTTATGTCTAATTAAAATTGCTCTGCGTGCCGGGCGTGCCAAACGCTGAACTGGTGCTGTTTTTTTTTTTTTTTTTGTCTCTGGAACGGGGTATACTTATATGTACTTATATGTTAAGTGTGCTGATTTGTATTAATTATAACGCTTTAATGTGGCTTCGCTTGAAACTATTTGCAGTGCTCTACAACTACTACTCATTGGCATTTCCTGCGCGAACACATTCTTCCTGCTCCGCTGGGGCAGCCAAAGTAAGTTAATAAATCTATGCAAAACTTATTATAAATCATATGACAAACTGCGAGCGGGCATTTTAATTACCTGTTTTGCCACACTGAACCAGCTAGCTTAATAAGACGCCTTAATTTGGCTTAATTTGCGGGCGGCCACAGGGTCGTATGAGTAACGTTTAATTGCAGGCCAAAACAAAGGCGGCCAGCCAAGTCGCAAGAATTTCAGCTGGAATTGCTCATTACGAACGGGCCATTCCTCGGAAATAGCTCACAGTAGCTGGCCGCCATAACAATAACAATAATAATAATTAAAAACCAATTTTTTCTTACTTTTTCGCTTCGTTTGTTGGTTCGACTGGGCCGTTAACCAACAACTAACTGGGCTATAAACACATGCCACATACATATGTGTGTAGGTAGGTGCCTACTATACGAATTTGCTTAGTCAAGCGACCATAAACGGCGCCCGAAATCTAAAAAAAAATATATATATATATATAATAATAATAATAAACTGGGCGCAGCACTTCGCCCCAGAGCCAAATAGAAAATTAAAAACATATAGATCTGCGAAACAGATTGCAGCTAAATATTATTGCAATTAATAATTTAGCAATAAAATTTAGCACCCTGCACTGGAATTATAACAGCGGCTATTAACAATTAAGCCTTGCCACTTAGGCAGATGCCAACAGAAAAAAAAAAAATACAGTAATAATTCTTACAAAAAACTACAAGCAATGGCAAAAAATGTCTGTCCAAATTTTCCGGCCGTCGCATTAGCAACTGCAATTGTTGCTGCATTTACTGCTGCCACTGGGGTTAGGCAACAATTAAGCAATTTTCATAATTACAAACAATGACCAATTTTTTGACACGCTTGCAAAGCGCGCAAAATTTTTTTGATTTTAACCAGCGGCAACCTGAGGCAGAAAGCGGCAACAACAACAACGGCCAGCAGCAACATTGCCGCAGCAAGTGCAACAGCAACTGCAGCGGCGCAAAACGCTGATTTGTGCCCGGTCGGCAGTTGATGCATGTTTAATCAGTTTTGGCTACAGAATACAGGAAAAGTTTACTTGAATTGTCTGTGGTTGTAAACTTTATGCTAAACGAAAAGAATTGTTGCCCTAGGGACATGATTTTTACATGATCTAGTACATTATTTCTTCCAACTTATCAGTACTTATAGGAATGAAACAAAAAGTTATTAGATACTACTCATATATCTATTAATTCTTTTACTTAGATAAAACAACCAAAATTATAAGGAACAGTGATGATTTTTTTTTTAACTGCAGCTACACAGAATAATAAGCTTACATTTTAAGTAGCCAAATCTACCGAAAAGCGCATGTTCACAATCGGTGGGGCTGGCGACAAGATGAGGGGAATATTGCAGCTTCCACCTGACAACAATCACGTGCCCAGCAAAAGTGCGGCAGACAATTGACCAGCGGCTGCCACCGACGTGTCGTGCATTAGAGTTTAAGATTGTGGAAACAAGGGGCGGGGGTATGTGGACCGATTTATATAATCAGCAGCGACACAAAACGTGGCAACATACTGCAAATAATTCGCCGCTTTGGGCAATCTAAAACAATTTGCGTTTTGTGTATCGGACAGGGAAACACCGAAAAAATACGAGAAACGATTGCAGTTTTACCGTTTGGGTCTCAGCATTTTGCGTGCTGTGCTGTGAGATTGGGCAATTGCCTGTTGGTCAGTGGGTGCAGTGCAGCGGCTTTTTGTATTCATTATTTATTTCTTTTTCGCCGGACTGGGAGACATCTGAGCCACGTTGTCCCACCCGCAATTAATGCATAATAATTGCAAACGAAAACCGAGTCGAGTCAGCGAATCGAGTTGCCACAAAATGCGGCAAGTGTTGCGAATGCAAGCGGGCAAGTCTCTAGGGTCTTCGCCGGCCACACGATATTAAACAATAATTGTAACTGTAAAGTGAGCTTAACGTGAGTGCATCAAAGCATAATCTCTCTTGCAACAGAGACACAGATACGGATACAACGATATAGATATAGATATATATTTACAGATACAGATACAGATACGACTGCAGACGGATGGAAGCCAAAGCGCAGACTGTAAAACAAAACACAGAAAAATATTCATTGAAGAAAAAAGCCAGCCAACAGACAGACAGACAGACAGAAAAACCGAGGAGTCAAGAAACTTGGCTAGTACGTAAAACATACCGCCTTATAATTAGAGCAGAAATTCTGACGTTTCTATTTCAATTTTCCAACAAACGCCACGCAAAACTGCCACGCCAAGTGACGTTTTGATTGAGTGATTGGCAACAAGACGTGGTCTTCAGCCGACTGGGTCGCTTTTTGGACCCGGTAGCCAACCAGGCAGCAAGTGTTTGCCCACTGCGGTCTGCTACCTCACTACTCCACTCTGGCTCTGTTCCATGCCAATCCGATGCGATGGTTGCAAATATCTGCATACCAGGCTCTGGCCACTGGAATAACTGAATGAAAATCATTGTGAAAGAAGGTCTCGGATTACCCTCGATAGCGATACGCTGCAGGTTGCTGTCGCACTCCAAATCCGGCACGTAATTCAAGCTCGGGAGAAATTTCCATCGCCATAACAACAAGAAACAGTTCCATGCAACTATGGGCGAAATGTCAGCGCTTTTGTCACAAATTTTTAAATGATATGTTGAAATGTTTTTCTTTAAACTAATTAAAAACAGCTTGTAACAAATTGAGTATAAAGATACATGTTATATGTTTGGCCCATAGTCCAATAGATGCAAAATCTTATAGTCGTGTATACATTGTAGCACCATTTATAATTATCACAAAACAATTTAGCAAAAATAAGAAAAATCAATGTTGGGGCTGACACACCCACTTTATGCCATACGAGTTCCAAGTGGTAATTGCACCAATTTGAATACGTAATAAAATCGAATGAGCAGCAAATCGATTAGCGATCTAACGCGCCCATTGTGTGGTCGTATCGGATCTATTTTTTAATTTCGTATTTTTTTTTTTAATTTTTTTTCCCGTACGATCGAAGCATTATATAGCCAAAGCTATAGCGCACGAGCTAGACGCCGAGACGTTTGTCCGGCTGTTGGCCGATCGGATCGGATCGGTTTGGATCGATCGACTTGCGGATACTGCCACTGATCAATGTGAAGGTCAGTAGGTGGCGGCCAGCAACCAGAAATTGCAAACAATCAATTAGACTGAATGCCTAAAACGGTAAAATCCATATGTGCACTGTGAACCAGATAGTACGTAATGGTAATAGGTAATGCCATGCACACAGCTCTACATAAATATATACATACATACATAGTTATTGGTCAGGAATATATATGGGTGTGTCGGCGCACCGATCTGTTTCCAGTCTGGGCTTCAAGATCAAGGTGAGACTGGACTGGGAGTCGTGTAAAAAAACAAGGGAGTTTAATTTATGCGCAGGTTTTAGATTACGCATGTGAGTTCTGGAAGTTCCGGAACAGATAACTTACTTGAATTGTAAGTTTTCTTTTAATTATTGTGACAAATAATTCCAATGATAAGTACTTATCTTCTATATACACATAAATCACGACTAACACTTTAGCAAACATAAGTTTTGCAGTAATAACACTTGTTATCTTAATTATGGGTTTTTTTTTGGGCATTGTGATTGGATTTTAAAGATTTTTATACAAATTTATAAGTCAGGATTTATAATAGAAAATCACTTAGCTACTAGTTTAAGTAGTTTTTTATTTGATGACTTTTTACGGAAGACAATTTGGACAAGTCAGGTCTGTATTTAAGTACCTGTGGTCAATCCATAATGTTTTCCAAGAAATTGAAACCGTAAATTCCCCAATTGATGGCCATTCGAAAGCGTTTTCGATAGTTGGATTAGTGTCGCCTTAGCTAATGGCCACCAGTTGGTCCACGATTGTCCATTGCCAGATGCTAGTGCTCATTGTAATTGTTAATTGCTTTCTTTAATGCCAGTGTTTCGTGGTCCGGTGACGAGATCAAGTACCGCCCACACCCCCACAAGAAAATGCCAGATAGCAAAGCTCTCGGCTCGGTGCTCCAATTCGATTTGGTCTGTTTTGACAGTCTGCAGTTATTGTTTGATGCGCTGTCCAAGTGATGAGTTCATTAAGTGTGCCATAATTGAGCCTTTAATGCTAAAGCTAGCCACGTGAATGGGCGTGCGTTTTGACAGTCAGATTGACTGACTACCCGAATGGTTTGCTCTCTGGTTTTTATTTTATTTTTGTGCTGACTGACTGACAGCCTGACACTGATGGGCCAAAAGCAGTTGTGGTGTATGGCTACGCTTTTGGCCCAGTGAAATTGATACAATGGGCCGCAATGAAAGTAGGCAAGCGCGAACTAAGCCAACTACTTTGATGGCCACCACTTCCTGCTTCGTACAGCTTCTATTTTAAGTCGCGCTTAAGTGTATTGGGTTTAATGTGCGCCCATTTTAATTAAATCAAGGGCTTGGTTATCTGGTTACCTTACCCGCTGCAAGACCTCTGGCCAGGGCGCTCCTTTCGAAGTGCAGTGAAATTACTGAAATTTGATGCCATTAGCACAAATTTAGGCATCTGCAATTGCTAAGCCCACGCGACTCGAACATATTGATTTCCCTGACCGCGCGTGGCAAGCACAAATTGAATCGAACCAAACGGCATCGAATCGAAACGAATCAAATAGCAGCCAGACCCACAAGCCGACCAGATGAAATAGATCCGCTTTAATATCGGTAATTAGGACCACACCTATGCCATATTCAAAGTGATTTTTATTACAATCGCAAGCTCTGCAAACGTTGTTTAGATTCTGACTTATTTATTTTTCTTTTTTATGTTTATGGCAGCTGCCTTTTGGCCAAAACTCGATTAGTTTCAATTTGCCGTTTGTGTGGTGGTAGTATGCTTTATGACTATTGTTGGCCTGACTCTGAATGTATCTATATTTTATACATCTGCATGCTGTTTAATGGAAACCCTGACTTCGAGATACTTGGTCTTATGGTTGGAGGCACTTGCATATCACACGAGATAAGCTGACCTTAAACTTGCCGGTCCGCTTTTGTTGTGGAGAATTTAAATAAACCATGCAGCGGTCAACTTCTATGTGCAATTAGTTTTCCCGTGTATCTGTCTCTATATCTCTCCCTTTTTTACTTTTTTTTTCCATTTGTTTCTGGCTGCGTGGAAAGTCGGGGGCTTTTCATATTTCGGATTTCGTGGCGAGCTGGGCATCAGCAGGTGGTCCCCGCTGCACCGCCGCCAAAAGCTAATTGTGTTTTTCTCACATTTGCAGTTAGGCACCGTTGTGTATCTGTGAGATACTCGTACTGTCTCTCATATGTGAGCCTAAAACAAACACACAATAAATTGCCTGTGCACAGCAGGCGACCAGGCTACAGTGGTTGTGTTTGATGGTGATTTTTTTATATTTTTGCTGGTGCAGCGGTTCTACTTCCATTTCATTTTGCATGCTGTAAATTAAGGCAGGTTTGCGCGAATGCGATTTCTGGTAATGGAGGAAATCGTTAGGATTCAGCTATTAAATACGTATAATTGCTTGTTAGCTATTCGGAATGAGAATTATATGCTCTGTGGCAACTGCAGACGACTGGCGAGCTGGGAGAGTGAGAAATCCCAAATTGAATACGCTTTACAGAACAGGGCATCAGCAGAATAATTTTTTCCGGTTTTCCATACCCATTAAACGTTCATCGGGTTTTCCTGCCACCATCAATGCTAGAAAAATTTTAAAAACTTACTAACTAACTTACTAATTTTCACTAAAAATTTATTTACTACCAATTTTTATGCTATATATCGTATCTTAACTTGCACATATTTTTAATGTTGTTCTCATTAATAAATTTAAGGATAAAATCATTTATCTGCTTTAAATGTTAATGATATCTCACCTAATACATTTTTCTTGCTTTAACGTTTAGCTTAAGAATGATTTATATGATTTATTTAGTGTTCGAATTAAGTTAGTTTCATTGCTGCTTATGGAGAAGATATATTTCTATTTGCTGATTCCAAATGTATCCCATGGATCTTCTATGCGATTCTCAGGCATTTGGCTGTCATCGGTGCCATTGCGTTTGCCTCCCAGTGGCTACCTGTGTTTTCTCTCGCTGTCATCGGATCTGCGGCCAGTTATCTCACATTTGTATCCGCTGGCCGGCTATCAAGGCTGCATCGCCTTATGACTACCAGATTTTCAAATCCGCCAACCGGTTGGCGACTCTCGCAGCCACAAAATCCCGACGAGCTCATGCTTCATTAGACGTCACATTTGGCAAACTTCGCAGAGTGTGCAAAAGCAAAAGCCAGTGCGAAAACGAAAACGAGTCGTCAACTGACAAGGAGATCATGATGCGAGGATTGCTGATACGGCAGATTTTCCCAGAGATTTTCACCTGAGCGCCAACTAATGAAGGCAGAGGCGCAGAAATGAATTTGCTTAACGAAAATATGGTCTGCGAAAATTCGCGTAAATAAACCAGCATTTTTGCTGCGGACAGGTGCGCTGCGGCAACGAAAAAGGGGAGTTTTAGCAAAATGGTAACGCGCTCATGCAGATAAACAGTTGGGAAGGCCAAAACGCTTTCGGACTGGACCACATGTGGGCTGAGCGATGAGCTTGAGTGTCGGCAATTGCAATTTGGAGGAGTGGGCCAAATGTTCAGTCTGCATAAATAAATGCCCTGCCAGTCCAGTGGATGTGGCAGCCCATTTGCTGTTCGGTTGCGCCCCTGACACATTCAAGAATGTTCCTCAAGTCGCTTCCGAGAGTCTATCGTTCAGGTCGATTGTTTGCCCAGTGCAAACAACTAACTTTGACTTTGAGCCTGGCTGTGAAGTCTGAGCCAAGTTGCTATAGGCCAACACCGAATAGCGACTGCCGCCAAGCAGTCTGTTGACTGTTTTCAATACCAATTTGGTGGCAGTCAGCACAGGCGCTGTTGTCTCGCTCGTATTAGTTTTAAATGCCACATTGGCATTGGGCAAACAGCATTGAGGCGGGTCAAGTCGAAGCTCAGATGCCCTGTATGCCTCCTATTAAAGGAGACAAATGTCTAATTGGTAAAAAGTTATTGAATAGTTAAAAAAAACTAATTTGTATAAACATAAAAGATACTCATTGTAAACTAGGTTTGCCTTTCACAAGTTGGAATTGGTAAAAAAAAAAAATTTTTTTTCCTTTAAACTAAATTATAGTTTTTAGAATAACAAAACTTAGGCAATAATTTTCTGTGAGTGCAGGCAATAGATCTTTGACCAGAGTCAACAAGAGGCGATTCACGAGATAGCCCCTGGCTAATAGCTGGTCACCAGCTGCGGACAGCTGTCCCCTGGCTTCTTGGCCAGTTTGTCGCTTTGTTTACCCCTTGTTGTTTCTCTGTTTGTTGTTCGCTGTTTGCCGTTTGTCTTTTGGGCCTAAACGGCGTTAATGCGTACGGCAAACAGTCGCGTGGACCACCGTCAGCAAAAAGCAGGAGCTAAATTCGTATTCGAAGTTGAAGTTGGAGTTAAACTTGGTTGCTGACGCTAGAGGCTACCGTTAGCCACCGGCTAATTGGCCAGAAAGCAGCAGCAAATAAGCTAAAAAGAGAGTTAGTGGGCATGCAAGATACGGCTTGCCAGAAATTCTCAAGTAATTATGAAAGTTTCACTTTTTGCCAGAGGAGTCATTGTGTTCATGGCATGCGCCATTCCAAACAAGAGAAGGAAATTATGCAAAAGATACACAAAAAGCTAAATGGGAAATGCGAAATTTTTCAGCTGCTTGCCATTTTTGGCCATGGCAAATTGTTTGCCCAGTTGTTGGCCGCTACTGCTAAGGCGATGGCTTCAAAAAAGTTGTAAATTAATAGGCGAAAATTCGCGAAATCTCGACACAAACACAAAAACAGAAAGACAACAACAGATGGAGCACTTTGGCAATGGGTGAACGCCCATTGCGGGTCTTTCAATCAAATGGCCGAAAATGGCTCCTATAAATTGCGGACCATGCATTAAATGTGACTATTTGTTTTTTTTTTTTCGTTTTTGGACTGAACAGCGGGGCTGCGGCACTTACCGAACAATAAACATTCATTTTACTATGCAGCTGACAGAGATTTGTGGCAACAACAAACGGCTGTCAATGGCCAATTGAAATTTATGCAGCCAAACCGCCTCAACCCCCTTTCGACCCACCAAAATTTCCATCCATCTCAGCCAGAACGTATCCAACTGGGTGTGACGACAGCAGCGACACTTGAGTCAATTTTAATTATGTGCGCTCGCAGGCCGCAAATAATGACGTCGGGGGTTGCCCAAAAATGGCACAGACAACATGGCCAGAGCACTTCGGTGTCCACTTTTTAGTGGCTTTTTGTGCTTCGGGCCACAGTCCTGTCTATCGTTTGTCAAATCGCCTTAAGAGTCTGCAGCTGGAAAGCCCCAAAAAGCCAGCTAAACTCGAATGCAATACATTTTGTCATACTCTTGCTGGGGAAATTCTACTGAATAATTAAATGTGAATAACTTACAAATTGGCTAATAATCCAATTACCTATATCTAACCATTATTATATTACAAATAATTATGTACCATTTTCAATTAACTTAAAATTTGGGCGGCAAGTGTGTGCGGTTGTCTTCTAGGTTCGATACGATGCTATTTTGGATAGCACTTGTTTTGCATAGGAGCCTCACCCTTCACGGGCAAAAACCACTACGAACCACGAGAAACCACCAGCACCACTGGCACCAACCGCCCACACGCCCACAAGGCGTCGAAATGGGCTCGGCTGCCATTTTGGGTGGGTGTTGTGCTCTCAACACTTTCGCCAGCACCAAAAAACCTATACTGCATAGTCGATTTCCCGATGTCAATTGGCTCTTTTGGCAGTCTGCACCGCAAATTGCATTGATTTGTGTGGGAATGCGGCGTTAATTTGATTTGATTAATCAAAGTGCATGCACAGATTTCACCCGAGATCGAGGTGCTCGCAACAGAGATTCGACATGTGCCGCCGGGTCGTGGTTTTTTGCCAATGCGTTGTGGGTTCTTTTTTGGTTTTGGTTTTATGTTTTTCTATATTTTTGTTGGATTTTATGTATATGGCCAATAATTCACTCGGCTGGCCTAACGGTTTATTAGCATAAATAAAAATAAAATTGATATGTTTGAACTATTTCCTGCAGCAATGCGCGCTACAATTTTCGTACATGACAACCAACAACCATCGGCCAACAGCCGACAACCGACAACGGGCAACAAGAACAACCTGCAGCAACTTGTGGCTCAGAAGCACTAGTAGTTGGCTTAGTAGTGGCTGCCACAAAATTGAGCCCGAGCCAAAGACGTGGCCCAAACGAGCTGCGACTAAGTGGACGGACGGCAGGCAGGCAGGCTGGCAGGCAGGCAGACTGCGGAATTGGTAGCCGCTGCAACAAAATGTTGCGATGTCAGTCGTCGTCGAAGGCGGCGCATGCAAATGGGGTTAGGGTATAGCATAGACCACTATATAGCAGTGCTCTAGCAGCTTAGCCACTGCCGTATCTAATGGTTATATAAATTTGGCACTTCATGTAGTCCACAGTCCATTGGCTGGCTGTTAGCCATTGCCGTCGTTGTTTAAGCGCTTGTTTAGGCCACGAACATTGCCTTGATTCAAAACAATATCGAGCGGGGAGGGATGACAAACGACAGGAAAAGGCTGGGTTCGGGTTCACTTGTAGATCGGGCCAATGATTGCCAGACGCAGAGTCGTACTAAGAATAAGTGTATTATATAATAACCGTGCTTTCCATTAACTGATAAGCCTCTAAATGCTACGGTTGCACTATTTTAATATATATTTGCAAAGTTATTGAGGATTTTTCCCAAATAATAAGCAGGTCATAAATAATTCATATTAATTTTGATGCCTCGTTTGTTTCCATTTACTAAATTGCACCACATTTTTGCCACGCCTCTTCCCATTGCAAACGCACTTGGATGGCATGCCAATCGAGGCTTTTTCAACCAAGTCGCCACCTGTGCGAAGTGACATGTTAATTTTTTAAGGCCCAGAAGACAGAGTGGGATAGCAAAACAGACTCGCAGGTGACACGCACGCAGGCCAGTCACTCAGCGACTCAGTGGCCACGCCCCCTAAGCCGAACTATCCAATTCATTGGGTTAGTTCGATAAAGTTATCATTTATGCAAATTTCCCTGACAGCTTTGACAAAATCGAAACGAGCGTTTTAGAGAGGCGGACCGATAGTTTCAGGGATCAACTATTTCGGGCCACCAAAAAATTTCCACACCATTTGCATAAAAGGCTTGGGTTTTTTTTTTCATTTTTTTACTGGCCAATCGTAATTTGCGAATTTTTTTTGGGCAGACCAAAGAAAACTGCTAATGACTCACTACCAGGAGCACCGTCTAATCACACGACTGTGTGCGGCCCGCCAAGCAGCGTCTAATATGCAGTTAACCCACAAATGCCGGGACAAAAGAAAAACGGCCAAGACAACACCAGCTATTATGACCAAGGCAAAAAAAAAAAGAGTGATTATAAAACCAACAACGGTTCAGAGCCGGCGGACAATGGGTATCGGCGCGGGCCAAAAGCTACGCAAACTGTAATTGATGATGAAGAAAAGAGATCGATCATATTGTGCGAGCGCATATCAATCACGAACACGACACAGGCGAATCAAGCCGGGCCTACCTGGCGTAAGCGTAACGTGTGGCATTTGCGGCTACGGTGGCTTCTACCTGACTATAAGCCATATATACACGATACACCACCGTCACACACCAACCACCGAGGGCAGCAGAAATGTTTAACCCGGCTAACCGGGCGTATGAGTAATGTGCTCAAGTGCAAATACAATGAGGCGAGGAAGAAAACCGAAAACACAAATACAAACGGCAAAATAAGTGTATTAATAATAAGACCCCGGCATTCCAAAGAAACGAGTTTCATATTAATTGGCCTTTTCATAGCTTTGAATATTTGGTTCGGTTTCTTTGGCTTTCGAGCCTTATGCGGGTTCAATGGATTGTTCTACTTTCTGGGCCACCCCAAGATTACATGGCGAAATGAGCAATATTCTCCAGCCGCTGCTGTTGCTCCTCTTTTGAATCATTCAAATTGCCGAAAATTGCCCACGGGGCAAACGTCTTGGACCCAATTTTGTGGACCAGCACTTTTTATTTGCTTTTGACCATTTCTTTATTGTTTGTTTTGATTAATTTTTGGTGCTTTTTTTTGCTGAACAATCTGTGGTTGCAAATGTTTAAGTGGAGCAGAAAAGATTTGGCTGGCAACTCGATGCTTCCGTTGCTAAACGATTCGAATTAAGATTCCCTGGTACTTCTGTGAATGAAATCGAGAAATCGTACGGGAATGGAATGTGCTGTCCACGACGGAAATGGACTTGGGTCAGCTTTCTATTGGGTGTGTTTTCGCATTTCGCGGGCATTATTTGAGAGCCGGCAAGTGGTTAAGTACATCTATATAATCTAATTTCACCTTTTTGCAATAGAGAATTCCCCAGAAATGGCTTAATTAAACAGCAACATCTTACACACGTAATTAAAGCGAAGAAAACGTTTTTGCCACGAACAGTCAAAAATACCAAATAAGTTTAACAAATGTCAGGCCAAAGCAGCAGCCATACAAAAGGTATAAAAACACTTGAGAATCTTTATACAATAAATCTTTATTTTTACGGCAAGCCGGGCTTTGGTACAACAAAAAATAACACTTGTTGCTGTTTTTGTGGCCGTCGACTGACTTGTTGGCTCATTTGACCTTTATTTTATAGAAGAAAAAAAACCGATGTCTGCATTTGCCGTCTGCAATTGCGGGAGAGAGCAAAGAGAACCAGTTGGTCATTGATCATCCCAAGACACTCACCCACTGCTCCCCCTTCCCCAAGCCAGCCTAACAATGTTGCCAAGAGCCTTAACTATTGATACCAACACCGGCATAGTGTTCAGGCCATTGCCTGTCATTGCTGGCCTTGTTGCGTTGCCTGCAATGGAGGTGTTAACTAGGCCTAAATAAGGGATTACCCTGTAATTTAAAACAACTTTTTCTGGGTGCTAATCCTATTTCAGCGTTTATTTTTAAATGTGTTCTAAATAATTGAAAATTGGTTTCAAATATTTACGAACATGTAAAACTTCTCAAAGAAGTTAGAATATTTCTAGCCTCTAGTTTGTGAAAACAGCTTATTACATATTTATAGGACGATGATCTCCATATGCAGTTTATTACACCCCACACACCTGATCACACCTGCGGAATAGAAAGAAACCGTTAAAGTCATTTCGCATCATTAGTATGATATGTGTGGCTGTATGGGTGCTGATTTAAGATTCGCGAGTCGGTGTAAGTGTTGCCGACTGTGAGAATCACTAAATGCGCATGTAAATACAGCCGAGTGGAGTGGAAGATGCTTGTGGATGTGGCCAAGCATGTATTCCGCTGCACTTAATAAGCACCTTGACTTTGATAGGCCATAAGCGGCGATTGTGTGAGTGAGCCGGCACACTGCAGTGTCCATTTGCCCGTAAATTAGCCGCAGTTAGTGACCCGGCGTGGCTGCATTGGAATATTTCATGCGCTAAATGCATCATTAGCCGGTTTGATTTACGGCACACGTGTTTCGCTGTGGGAGAAGGCGATCGGGAGCGGATGAGGTTGGCATATGAGTATATATGCATATCTGTCAGCGATAACCAAATGCGCCCAGCATTTAATTAAAATTGAAAGGATTTTTCGTATGCCTACGGCCGAATGGCCAAGTGCGGCAACAATTTAATTAAAAATTTCGTTTGATTTTCCCCCAGCATGAAAATGGTCAGCCGATCTGGCAGTGGCAGTTGCTGCCAAACGGCGGCCATTTGTGTTTCGATTTTGGCCACAAGAGCTTGGCGGTTTTTTTTTTTCAGTCGGTTTTTGGTCAAAACAAGATCGCAGCAAGTGGCACGCAATGCTGCTGCTGATGCTGTTGCTGCAGTAGCCAACTGCAGTAACTGCTGCTTCAGCAGCTGCCAAGGAGCCAACTGATGCGTATCGAGCGGCATTTTAAATGAAGCGATTAAAATCGAACGCCTGCACAGTTACACATTTGGCCCCGCGGCACCTGCCCACCAATCCGCACCACTTGGAGTCACTGCATCCCCGCACCCGTGGACCACTGCACCACTTCCCTCCGAAAGAGTGTATCTTTTAATTCAATCAATTTTTCTCACAGCTACCCGTTGGCATGCGAGCATCGATCATGTAAATTGAAATTGAGTTACATGATCAACATGACATCATTCGGGAATCCGCAATTTTCATCGATAATAGAGAAATTGCACAGCTTACGCCGTCTCATTTATATTTGCACAGAGAAAATTTTTTATTAAAATTGGTAATAACTTTTTCGATTTACACGTTTGCTTTCACTTTATGCATAACAAGGGAAAACAGCGACTATTTTGATTATTAAAAAGCCCTTTTGGACAAATCTATATTTAAACAAATATTGAATGCCTATTACGAACGGCATAAATACCTATAATATAGATAAATTTATCATTTTAAGCTAATAGATCATTAGAAAACCAGTTAGGAAGTTGTAGGCATTTATAATAATATTCGGCTGGTTATTAGTTTTGTTAGTCTGTTGACGCACTTTAATATTCACGGAAATGAGTAACTATAAAATAAGTCCCCGACTCAACTAAAATTTAATTTTACACACAAATTTTGTTTGTTGTTAGGTGCAAAAATTGAAATGAAAATTAAGAGTTGGTTTTTTCCTCTGCACACTACTTCAGCGGTATCGTGTGGGTTCATTAGAATAAGCAAACATTCGCGGGCAGAGAAGTATCTTATGGGGCATAAATCGTATAGCGGTCAACGAGCGAGTGCGTGTGGAACACCCACAGTTGGATAAACACTGACGCGAAGCAATTAGAGCCCCGAGACAAGCTGGCAAGTGGAAGAGAGTCTACTGGCCAAGAGCAGTCGATCTGGCCAAGAGCTATCTGGCCATAGGTATTACCGATGTATCGTATCGGCGTTATTTATGCGCCTGTTTGCCTTCCCCGTGCACATACATACACACACCTATGGAGGATTGTCATTGATTTATGCCACTAATTGTTATTCATCGCACCGTAGGTGGCCTCATCACCATCCAATATATAACCACCACCACCACCCCAACATATCGGTCGCGTTTGTGGAGCTGTTCTATATCGCGTGCTGATGTCGCATTAATCAGAAATCAGAATCGGCCAAAGACTGGCAGCCAAAAAACGACATCACCTAATGATTTGTTTTGGACCCTGAAAATGGGCTACCAAAAACGGTTGGGTTACACCATCGAAGACCCATTTCCCCCCAACCATCGATATACTTTGTAGTCAGTTTCGTTTAATGATCGCCTACGCAAAATCTGATGCTGCTTTAGATTTGTCTCATGTCAGCATAAATTTGTTTTAATTGATTTTAAATTCGGGCATTCACGTTGTTGTTTTTCAGATTTTATGGCCGCTTGCAGGCCAAATTTTAAAACTCATTCCTAGCGAGCCATACTCGTATAACAACAAGAAAATAAGCATTTAAACTAAAACAAGAAATTATATTTTTCCGCTTTTGGTCTATGGGCCATAGCTAATGGCGATCCAAAACTAGTTCGGTGCTCGTTTTGACTAAGTATGAATATGCATGCTCAGATAGCTAATTCAATTAACGAGCCCTAACGACTTTATCTGAGTTATTTGGGAAATCGAACGGTTGGGAAAACTAAGCATACTGCCCATAAATGTCACATTGATTAATTCCTTTGCACTTACCAAATTTACGTTGGTGTAACTGGCCAAGGGCATTCGATTTTTAACCATTCTCACTGGAGTTTCTTTAACATATATATATTGACAATCACATTAGGTCAGATAACTAACGAAGAGGTTGATTTGATAATAGATAGAAGGAGAAACTCATGCTGCGCAGGGAAATTAGTTCGTTGGCTATCTTTATAGGCTGCCAATCAAAATAAACATATGTAAACAACCTCTAGTTTATTACCATGCATAAATATGGTGATATATATAATTTACATTCGATTATCGGAATGACGTACAAAGATCGAGTGTGGACACATTTAAGGCAGCAAATTATCAAAACGAAATTGCACCATAAATAAGCCAATCGAAATGTAAAAATTATGAACATCAATTCAGCCCAAGATACAAACAAGATTGAGATACCCAGTCCGATTCCGATTTCAATTCCGATTCAGCCTAATGGATCGTATCGTATCGTATAATATATCTACGGATCGGAATCGTACAGATCGTCGCACGCTTAATGGCTTGAATTATTTACCGATTTTAATGGCAAGCCAATACCAACACCTCCTAAGCCAAAAACCAATATCGATCAGACACACTGCTGCGCCTTTGTGATTATGTGCTGCATTGATTGTTGTTAATACTTTTGCGGCATGTCATTGCTTTTATTTAAAACAAATCGAAAATGTTTAAATGCCGCCTCTAGCTTATTGAAGTTGGTAACATGGAAGTTTGGTAGTTTGGTAGTTGGGATCGCGGGACATTGCCCAATGGCATACAGTGGCTATCTATCGGTGGCATTCGGTGGCTCGTTTTTTGAGGTGTGTCCCGGCCGGAGACCTTATAAAAATAAACAACAATGCACAGAGACAGAGACATATTTCTATGCTGGGCTATGCGTTAAATGCCGTGTATGTGGAGCAGTTTGATTTTGTGAAACGCCCCGCTTCGAAAAGACAACAATGAAGCGGCCTAAAAAAGATCAACAATCATTTTTTTCGGCTGAGGTGGCTACTTAAATAAACAGATATCTCGGGACTGAAGTGGCCGAGGGGTAGGTGGTGTAAATAATGAAAAATAGCGGCATCAAGTCGAACAAAAATAAACCACTCTTTGGGATATTTTAATCATAATAATACCCAAGAGCCACACAAAAAGCTGACAAGAGCCTTTGTTCGAATGTCAGTTTTAATAAAGGCGCAAAACTTTATTTTAAACGTTTTTTAATGACGTCAATGAGTTTGCAATTGTTTCAGTGTGAGTAAGCCAGAATTGGGCAATTTGAATAGGCCCAACCACGCATTTTTTTTTGGCGTCTGGCCTTATCCCCAACTAAACCTTGTATTCTCTTCGCTGGCTTAGTTTTCTTTACCAAAATTAGTGCCTGCCAAACTGAAACTGAAACCCAGACGAAATCCTGATCCGACACCTACAACATGGCATCACGTACAAATATCTTCAGCACGATTTTGCACTATTTTCTAAATCCAAGCAGCCAACACCTGCGCAAAAAAAATAAACGGGAAATATCTCAAAAGCCAGCCAATTGAAATAAAAATGGAGATGCGAAGAGATCAGCGCAGATCACGTTGAACATGAAAAGCATGAAAAGCGTTTTGCAGTTTGCCAGAAATGCCACAAAAATAAAATTCAAGGGTTCGCACGGAATATGGGTGAGGCTTCCTATTTGAACTGCAGATTTTTGCCCCTCAGGGGATGCAAATTGTTTTGCACTTGAAAACGAATGAGTTAATGGCGAGGTGCTTGAGATCATTAAGCTAAACGCACGACATTTCCGTTTTAATCAACCACCCGCTACCAGCGAAATTAACTCAATTCACAAAAGTAGCCAAAAAAAAAAAAAAAACACCAATGACAGCAAAGGGAGAAAAACAAATAGATTGACTGGAAGTCGTGAACGTCGAATATTTTTGGGGGTATATCCAATTTACGGATGCTCTTTGGAAAAGTGTACAGCTTGAAATCGAAACAAACTTTAGTACTTTACGAAACTAGTTATTTATTATTTTGTGACTTTTTTTTATTGCTTCATTTGGGGACTTTCTTTTAAAATATTTATTTTCTAGAGTAGAGACTTTGCATCCTCTATGCGATTTTCCTGCAGAGCGATAAATCCTGGCCACTGCATAAAGTTAACTTTACACATTTCGCCGTAAAATATTTTATAAAGGCAATCAAAGCAGATAGATTTGCCCACATAACTCTCGGCCATGCCATTATTCCAATCAACCGAACATCCAGCTGCATTCCTATCAATCTCCGCGGCACTTCTTCTCTTACAGCTCCTCCGGACCAGGCCAACACGATCTGCAGAAATGTCTTGCGGAAAAAAGAGTAAACATAAAAATTATATTGGTAGAAAAGAGCAGTGGTGGGAAAGGAGGGGCGAGAAAAAAAAACGGAATTTCATGGCTCAATGAAAAGACCAGCTGAAGAACTAATAAACAACAACCACAAGAGCCAAGCCATGACTTAGAAATATAGTTCATAGGCATTGTGATTGCCTTCAATAAATTGCAAATAATTTCGACCTCATTTCGGTGGGCTCGCCACACGGTCACGGACAACGCCCCACAGACCCCCGCCAACAGCTTCAAAATATATACCTATATAAATATAGCCGCCACCACCTCCACAGATCCGAACGCTGCGTGATATAATTTCTAACATCTATAGACAGATCTCGCTCTAGAGTGAACCAAAAAAGCACACATTTTTCCAGTGCACTGTGACCACGCACATGGCTTTTGGGATTTAGTGCGGCGTCATAAATTTTCCTGCAACTCCGTTCGACTTCTTTTTAATTAAAATGCTATCAAATGTCAAGTTTACATGGCCGGAGCGCCAGCTGCGTCGAGGAGCAGGCAAAAGCAAAGCAAACACTTGTCATCTTGACAGGCCAAACAAAGCGTGACGGAGTCAGGGAGGGATTAGGGTGGCAGGGGCAGGGGTAGGGGCGCCTAACGAGGGTCATTCAATGAGTTGAGACTGCATTCGCATTTGCATAGGATACCCACACAAATACTCCACACTCTCCGTACTCCAAAGTGCACCTGGCTAGCTGGCTGCTAGCTGGCTGGCAAATGTGGGCTCCACTCGTGGACGCGGACTTGGACATGTTTAAGTAATTGCG
Source organism: Drosophila melanogaster (assembly GCF_000001215.4). NCBI lineage: Eukaryota > Metazoa > Arthropoda > Insecta > Diptera > Drosophilidae > Drosophila > Drosophila melanogaster. Next base: position 23,434,854 of record NT_033777.3, on the reverse strand, counting down.
CGCGTGCGTGGTGGCAAACAATTGAGACACTCTGGGCCCGGGTTTTCGCTTTGTTTTGTTTTGGTTTGGCTCGGCTTTGGATTTTGGCCAGGTCTATATGGCTTTTGTCTGGCTCTGGTCTCTCTTGATAGTTTGGCAACGATAAGCGCGACATGTCAGCGTCAGCTAAAGCTCGAGATTCAGATTCAACTTGAAGTTTAGCGTGGCAGCTTTAGATTTCGAGCACAATATATTTTGTCAGCTCAAACGGTGTACATAATAGCCCAGAGATAAGATTGTAATGGGCCGGTTAAGCGGCTCATAAATCATTGGCATGGAAATTGCTTTTCCATGATAGACAACTTGTTAGTATACCGACTGTAGCTGCCGCCGCTGCGACTTCCGCAAAAGGCGAGGCGAAACCTGCAAACTAAGTCATTTTAAGCAGCACTTTTCACTTTCCGCTAAACACTCGACATCCGCCGGTTGGTGAAAAGTTCATTTAGAGAATAAACAAACAAAAACTTAAACTCATTTTCATAACAGCCACCGGGCCACCGGTCAGCACCGTGAATGTGCAGCTTTTTATTTATCTTTCCATGCCAGAGTCTGGTATGCGCTTCCTGCGCCGATTTCTGTGTAGAAATATGCTGGGAAATCTAGCGCCAAGTGGTGAAAATATCCGACGCGCAGAAGCCATTGGCCGAAAGGAATTTGGAAAAAATGTATAACAAATGTGCGGCAAATGAGCTGTCATAGGTAAATAAGGAAGACGAGAAGCTGGAGCCATAATTTCTAAGTTCTATTCGCTTAGTGCATAGCCATAATTTATTTGCCGATTGTTGTTTGGCTTTAGTCATCTTCAGTTCTAGCGCTTGGACTTCCGTTTGTCAGTTTTTTTGACGGATTTTTTTTTTTGGCACCACGCTTTTTATGAGTGATTTATGTTTTGCTTATCATCTATGCGATTTATGTTCCATTTTTAATATTTCGGTACCACTAAAGATCCAAAAATCCATATTGTTAGTTTATTTTGAGTCATATAATTTGTAACCTCTTTGTTGCATATTGTTATAGACAAATAGAATGGAATTATATACTTTTCTTGGCCTAATACACAGCGATTCGTTACAGTTGACAAGAAACTATGCCGTTTGTGGTGTTTCCGCCATTAAATGTCCGTTTCACAATACAAAGTCTGCCGCAAGGGCATGTAAAGTGCCAAAAAAAAAGAGAGAAATCAAATTCCATTCCTTGTGCCGCCCAACTATACAAATTTCCTTCTGTATATTATATGATTGATTGCCCCGTTGACCTGGAAACGTAGCAAACTAATAGTTACACTTAACAATGGGATCAGGGGACAGTGGAGCCGCGAACAGATTTATGTGCCTATATATGTATGATCCATAATATTCATAAAGAATATGGGTCAAGCGGGGCGGTGAGCAGGCTCTGAGAAGATGAAAAAAATAAAAACTGGCCGAGTGGGCGCTGCATTCCGGAGCTTCAGATGGGGGGGGGGAGTCTGCAGGTAGCTCTGGTAGCTGCAACACCTTGAGATTGACTTCAAGCCGGGTATAAAAAAAAAAATATAAAAAATAAAACCCAGACTGCCCCATGACGTGGCGCTATTTTTAGGCATCTGTGGCTGGTTGACGAAAGCGGTAAGTTAATGAGCTGCCCCGATCTTTGTGGCTCCCCTGATTACTAGGTTTTTTACATTATTATACGTATGTAGTGCCCGCCTCCCGTTTTTCCCCCAAAACAACCACGAATATGACTGCGACTTCAATTTCACTTTTCCGACCTGGATGCGGAGCCTGGTGTTGTCAGGTCGTCATGCTGGCCGAGCGGAGAACAAAAGACTTGGGCAGCGAACTTGTTTTTTTTTAGCCACCGACAGTGGGTAATTAAAAAACCGTTAATATTGGAACCGCTCTCATCGGAACCGGGTGTCAAATCAAACATAAAAAGAAATTATTAAAAATTCATAAAAGCCTCAATATTCGAAAATATATTAACCTGAAAATAGATGTGAACGAAATTGAAATTCAGGCGTAGAAATGTGAGAAAAGTCAGCAGGAACACCATAAAATCCAAAACAGATGAACATAGATGATAGCCAGATACAAGATACAAGACAGCCAATAAGCCCGGGTAATATGCCCCTTAAACCCCTCCGCACTCTTTATGCTGCCGCCAACCGTCCTGCCCGAAAATGTAGCGTTAAGTGCTCAATGGCCAGAAAACGGCATTAAGCCATAAAATCGTATGGAAAGAGAAAGAGCCAAAAGAAATGCTCAAAGCCAGCCCAAATCCCACAGCTGAAGAAACGATTGATGGAGTTCAAATGCATATTGATTGACGTTGAAATGCCCCAAATGGAGCACGGTTCCGAATTCGAGTCCAAGAGGCAGGTGCAAGTCGGCCGTGGCTGTTATGTGCTTTGTATTTTGTGTTTTGTGGCTAATAAGTGGCATGAATTAGTGAAACGCTTATGGGGGTCAGGTCGTTGTGGCACTCCACTGAATCGACTGTTTACTGCGAGACAGTGGAAAGGCTTTTAAAAGAAACAGTCGCAGTTTGGGGCCATTGAGGCGAATCGGAATCGTAAATTCGAAATCATTGACTAAAAGCTTTTTGATAAATTATTAAACTATGTGTCAGGGATGTGAATGAGCGCGTTTCTATCAATGGCTAGAAAAAGCAGCGGCAGCAGCATAATTGTTGTGAGAAAACATCTTGCTTATTTATGGGAAAAAGTTCAATAGACTGGGCGTGTCCGTCACAGCCTTTCCCCAAAACAGACCAGATTCTACCAGGCAGGGGTCAAAAGGCTTTTTTTTCGCACAATTCTCCATTGAGAAAAAACGCTCGTAAAGCTAACAATTTATGGGGCGAAACGATATCAAAATGCTGACAGTTTAATGTTCAATGCCATGCCAGTCTTTGCAAATTCTAAAAATAATCCCAACCGCCCATAGAAAACACCGATCAGACAAAAGGCATAAGCGTCAGGCGATCTTAAAAATAATTGACAAATATATTAATAGCATAAATCAGCATCAGAATCGCTCATAGAGCGCGAAGAGCAGCAGAGCGTCTTCATTGATTCGATTTTGGCCTGGCCAAAAAGCTAGGCTGCTAACTTTTATTATCATTTACCGCTTCGACTCCGGCCACAACAAACAAATCTTATAATAGCAGAAAAAAAATCGAAAACCCCCCAAAAAAAAAACACACAATAAAGATCAGCTCTGCCGGCGTTGTCGTCACGCTCTCAGCAGATCGGCCGAAGTCGACGGCGGCGTCGCTGCCGCTGCTGCTTTTGGCCAGCAACTTCTTGGACATGCTGGCCAAGAGCCAGATTTAGTTCAGTTCAGTTTCAAGTGTTTGAGCGTTGCGTGCGTTTCAAAGCTTTGAGCGGAGAGTTCGACTTTTGAGCCATTTGGTTGCGTCTTTCGTCTGTTTCGGTTTTCTCGCCTCTCGTCTGTGCGACTTCCGTATAAGTTCATTTGCCGACGGGCCAAACGTTGAAAATTTCCATCGCTTGTTGCCGTTGTAGTCGTCGCGATTCCTGTCGCCCACCCAACACAAGATCACACCGAAACGGAAACCATCGCCAACGGAAACTGCGATACGGACCTCAGTTTTTAATTAACCCGGCCAAATTAGTTTTGTTCAAGAATATTTCCCGCACCTCCGACAAATGCAAATGAAAATGTGGCTAGCAAATTTATGAATGCAGGCCAAGAATTATGTTTCGTCTGATAAGACGATCCGATGATAAATGTGTGTGAGAGTGTCTTCAACAATCGGTTGCCATAAATAATGCTCATAATGGGCTGAGGCATGGGAAAAACTAATAATATTTGTGTAGCCCAACCAATTTAATACGAATACAAAAGTATCATACCCTATAAACGTACATATTTATGTGGATTTATTAAGCTGTTAAAATTGGATAAACTTTCCGACCACGTTGACCAATTTGAAACCGGTAAGTGCAAGTTTGGTTGTCAACTTCGTTGTCCAAGTTTTTAGTTTATTTCGTAGATATTTCTATAATTCTTGCCTGTCGCACATCTATGCAAAGCAGAACCATATTAAAATCAAATGTCGGTAGTTTTGTTTTTAATATATATATATCGATAGAAATTTGTGTATTTTTTAATAGTTTTATCGTAGTCTTCGTGGCGGGATACAAAGCCGCTCTGCCTTATCGCAGGCGTATAAATTCAAGTTTTATCGCTAATGTTTTGTATTTGGAAAGTCATGACGCACAGGCCATAGAAATTCCCAGCATGTTATCATAAGCAGAAAAGCGCGAAACAAAGCAGAATTAAAATAAAATAAAAAGGGATTTTGACCGGACTAGTAACCATTAATGAGGAGTTCTTTGTCTTTTCTGATCTGGGATCTTTTGTGCCAAAAGTTAGCAAATTGCTTACCAAGTTTCACAAAACGCTGATAGCGCATCTCAACGGCATTTAAGCCTTATCTTCCATTTGAGTGTATGTTTTTCTGCACACGTTTGACCAGTGTCAATCATCTCGCTTTTGGCCTGCTTAAATTAGTAAATTCCGTGAGCAGGCCAAGCGCTTGGGAAGCAATAATTATATACTAATTAAGCGTATAATTAGCTAATTAGAACTGCGCAGCGACTGCTTCAAAACAAAAAAATGTTCCGGCAACACCTTCTGTGCAAAAAAGAAAAATTTGCCAAAATCTAAGCTTGCGAAAATAGAAAACGGCAAACCCTTGACAAGCTTGAAAAGCTATTAATCAAAAGCGACTAGCCGCATGTGTGGCTTGCTGTAAATAATAATGACTTCATAATTGATAATTTTGCGAGTTGCTGGAAGAAAGTTAGTCGATCTTGACAGTAGCAGCTGCTTTGGCACACAGCTTCACTAGCACATACAAGCCTCATATATTTTAGCCATCAATGAATATTAATCAGTTTTATTTATTTAAATTGTTTAAAATTTTAATCAATAACAAGCGGTCGCTGATGATAGAAGTAAGGAAAAACCCATAAAACGAAACATAAGTGTGCGCAGGTAATAAATTAAAGCGAAATCAATTTTAGATAAGATCCAAACTGGGAGCAACACTATTTTTCACTGAACTGCCTAAAAACAATCCGATGGCTCATACAGCAAAAAATACAATTGGCTTTAAGCTGAGGGAAAGAGAAACACCTTTATGGCATTTAATTAAAACGAAGGCAATAAACAACTCAAGGTATTAAAATTATTAAAGTGAAACGTCGCCAGTTTAAATTAAAAACGACAAAAACGGAAAATAAAACTAATAAAAAGCAATTCCAAATCAACGCCACATTCAGCAATGCAAACAAAAGACTGAAGCAACGAACTCATAGCGAAGATAAGCTTTACTTAACTACACTCGTGAATAACTTGGTATTAACTCTTGAACACTGCCTTTGGTGAGCAGGAACAAAAGACTTAGGCAACGAACGCATTCGGAAAAAAAATTATGAATGAAACGATAATCTGATTACGTAGTTCATTATTGAGTTTCAGTTCAGAATATATGTATAACCGTCATAATTGTTTCGCTAAATTTAGAGTTAAGAACTATTAATATAATAAAAGAACGAGTTTTGTGAAGTTTTCATTTATAGCCAAAGTGTGGAACACTTAAAAAAATATATTATGTTTCACGCAATTTTCTCTTTTTATAACTGTTTATAAACTTATATAATTTTCTTAACACTTTTTGTTTATTTATTTGACGTTAAATTAGTCACTCATTTGTCCACTTAACACGACCACAATCACATTCAAAGATTTTCTTCAATTAACGGCAAATCTAGTATGTTTGCCCAGAAACACGGTGACAAATGAATGAAATAAAAGCTGTTAATTTGTATGTGAAGCCCCCGTGGGTTGTGAAACCACCGACTGATTGATTTTGCTTATCTTATTCGTTGGTATTCATTTTCTAATGTCTAATATTAATAATTAAAAGTCTGTTGCAGCCAAAAACACCATCGTATGTGTTAAAGCGCCAAAAGGGAGGAATATGCAAATTCCAAAGTTTGCTATCGGTGTTTATAATTTTCTATGAAAAATGTTGTGCCGCTGTTGTTATGTTTTCTCACATAAATCTGCCACAGGCGCATAGAAAATTTCACCCAAAAAGAAACCGGAAGCTTGGCCGTCAAGTGGAATGGACTCTAGGTCGCTTGTCCGCTTAACTTTAGCGGGTGTTTATCAGCGCTAAAAAAAAGTTTTCATACATTTCTTCTACTCTTCGGGGATACTTATAACTATATGGTATGTGTGTGTGTGTGCGTATACCAAACACGCAGCAACCGTTTCGCACTGGATTTTTATATATATTTTTTTTTCACTTTCGCATAATTGTGGAACCTCGGTGTTTCGCTTGTCTCTTTCTGGGTCTGCGCTTCCACGCTCCTCATGTCAGACACTTTGTCAAAATAGCATTTGTTACGCTGTCAGTGCCAGCCACCAACGCACTGGACAGCCACAAAGGTAGCAAAGGTAGCAACGCCGGCAAAAACAACAACCATAGTAATAACGAGCGTTATCCAAGCATCATCATTATCAACTTTTAACCATCGGTTTATGTTGTTTGCCACCGAAATGATTTAATTTTGACAGACCTTTTTTTCTCCTCTGCTCCGGTAGTTGTGTAGTATGTGTGTACATTTTTTTTTTATTTTGGCGTTTCTTTCTCGACTTTTTATGTGTGGGAGTTTTTGGATTTTAATTTAAATTTCTTTGTTGTTGTTCCTGTTGTTGGTGGCAGTGCTGTCTATTTTGGTCATAATTTTTGTCGTCTTGTTGGTGTTGCCGCTGTCGCTTGAACTTTATTTGATATGCATTACCCCGGCCTGGCTTTCGTCTTTGTTTATTTCTTCTACGACTTCTCCTTTTTGGCATTAAGTGCTTGTAAATTGGGTCAGTGGGAAGTTACACTTCAGTCGACTTCAGTTCAGTTCGTTCGATGTCGATGTTGTTGTATTCCGTACTTGTACTCCACAACGTCATGTGTCATAAATTTATTTGTCTGCGGCCCGAGCTGAGAACTTTTGCCTCTGACATTTTCCCGTTTGATTTTCATTTGCTGTATTTATTTATTTATTTACTACCAGCTATAAATGCTAGAAAAAATTATATCTGCATTCAAAAAAAATAGGTACCGAAAGGAGATTTTTCCATAAAAATGTGTTTACCACAAATGAAGTTATTTTTTAATAAAGGTACAAAAGTTTTCCATAGTCATTATCTCGTATTTCGAAATTCCACAATTTTCGTGTTAATGAAATACGGTTTAAAACTCAACAAAAAAGTTAAAAGGAACATTTATCAATAGTATACTAGATATTTTATGTGCTTCTGCCGGATCTTCGATTTAATTTGAGCAATGTTGCCCGAAACACTTCTACTTGTTTACGATCCCCATAAAGCTGTCCAGAATTTTGCCGCTTCCTGCTCCTACCAATTTGTGAATTCAGTACATTAACCGATTTGTCCAATGATCCCGACCGATGATGCTATGTGCTCATAGTATCCTATCGCCGCGGGAGTATGCAAATTCCCCGAGGACTTACAATAAATTGAGCCCCTGATTAGCTCTCGACTCTACCGTTTTCATGGCAGAGATGAATTTTTTATTGCTGCCCCCCTCCGAATACTGGAATAGTAGAGCAAGCCAGTCCCACACGTTCATCCTATACATATATATATATATATCGGTGGGTCGTAAAAACTCAGTGCACCATCCTTTGCGGCCATGGCTCATTGAATCTGGAGGCAGCCGAGTCAGGAAGCGCAATGTGCAATGTGAAGTGACTTTGGCTGTCTGCTGTCTAGACTCGAGACACACTCACAGCTTTCCAGCTGCATGCAGGAACAAGTGCAGCGGATTGCTTTTGGACTTGGACTCGGAGTTAGAGGATGCACTTGCAGTGCTTGGCTTGATTTTTATTGACACAAGTTGCTGGCTGTCGGACGAGTGCAGAGTGCCGACTTCTGCTGGCTGGCTGGCACACATTTTGCATATTTTATGAGTTCGTGTCGATGTCGTTTGTGCAACGAGCTTTTTGTTCTTCACTGCGGCTCTTTGCATAATTATTGTGGAATGTATTTTGTGCTTTTGGTTGTGATTGGGGGGTTCTATGTAATGTCAGCGCTACCGGGGAGGTTGTCTTTTTTATGGCCGCATTTAGTGCCCCTCGTGTTTGGGGCATCTGTAAGTACAAATACCCACGGGACATGTGACCCACTTGCCGGGGAAGGTGCCTCCTGCTTCGCACTGATCGCCGCACATAAATCAAGAACAGTCATTAATGTACAACAGATATAAAGTGGAGGTTTTCGAAACAAATCAAGGGGATTCCGGGGGGGGCGAACCCCTGCTAAATTAGTTTTCACCATATATATATATATATCTATATATATATATATGAATACGACCGGTCATATATAAACACATAAGTACACGGAGATTTCGCTTGTTAACATTAATAATAACTTGTAATTTGCAGTCGTTGTTGAAAATCACTCACTGAGCGAAGAAGGGAAAAAAAACTGGTAAAAAACTAATTACAACATTTTTCACATGTGTGTAGGTAAACATTCATTCATAATATGTAGCCAGAGCCAGCATAATGTAATGTAAATGAGAAAAGCCCGACGAGACGAGAAGAAACTTTACCAAAAAAGCGCAGACTTTGAAGATCTTCCGCATGGTTGGCTTCTGTCTCCCCTTGTGTCCAACATACTACACAACTCTACCCCTCGGAGAGTGATCTCAGTGTGTTGTTAATTTCTGTTCATTAAGTCAGAAAATAGCCAGGTTTAATGTTCGAGCGAGGCACAAAATTAATTAAACATTTATCAAAATCAACGCCGCCTCTCAGGGCCTCTCTGCGATAACAGCGAAGATCTGAATATATCCGAATATATGTGTTTACTCGTACCGCCATAGCTCGATGACATTTGGGCATTTTATGAGCATGACCACCATTGTTTCTGGCTTTCGGGGATCGCTTAACTCTTGTCATTGTACTAGTCAAAGTACCAATGCCGCCGCACTGAGAGTCTCTTGGCCGAAATCGTAAACGAAACCGAAAACGATGCCACAAATTCCAATTTCAATTCCAAGCTGCGACTTGGATACAGACGTGGACGTCAACATCAGTTCGCCTGTCGTTCCGAAATGAAAAATGCTCAAAATCCGACACAAAAAAAAAACGAAGAAACACTTTGGCTCGTTATTCTTGGCCTGAGTTTTACTTTTTTTTCGGGGGTCTCGTTTTTGCCTGATACGAATTCGGACTTGGACGTGGACGTGGATGTGGATGTGGATTGCTTGGATGTTGTTGGGCATATCGCTCGACTTGGCCCAGCACTTGAATTGCACTTGAGTGCTGTAAATATTTTTTAAGGCTGCCAGCCAGGAGACTTGAAACCGAAACGAATCTCGAATGCCCTCCCTGAAGGCAGATGAGCTCCGAAAAACTGAGTGGAGATGAGCCTAGCTTATTATGAGGTCAGCGGCGGGCTTTTGAAGTTCTCATTGCCGCCTGTCAGCAGGTCACTTCACATCGATATCTATTGACAATGTTGCCTAGGCGAAAGCCAAAATATTTCTGGGTTGGCTTGAGATTCTACGAAAAACAGCAGATATCTAAAAACTCATTTAATAGAAACGTCTGCGGTGATCGTTTTATACAAAATTTCATTAGTTGAAAACATTGTATTTGTTTCGAAAAATATTGCCCATCGACTCAACTTGGTTAGTGAATCTTACCCCTGAAAAATGAGTTTTACTTTTTGGTTTTACTTTTTACCTTTCTGCTGCTCCTGTTGCTTGTTTTGGCTTTGTTGTAACTCTTTCGCGTTTTTTGGCAATTTGGGTTACATTGGCTGCTGTCTGAAAAATTATCTGGCACTTATATTCACGCTTAATTGGCATTTTTTATGAAACTCGAGCGTGCTGAAAAGTGCAACAGCAGCGGTCGCCGTACAAACAAACAAACATTCGTGCTCTTCTCGACTCCTTGGCTGCCCAGTTTCCAAGTTTCCCCGTATCATCGGATGGAAGTCGGTGTCCCCTGTTTTCTGACAATGACACTGGCACTCAAAATCAAAGGAGAAAAATCAATTTAATGAGCAAAACATGCAATAAATTACACTGGCGGACAAATGAATTTTATTTATTTCATTTTCCTCCTTTCAACTAATTGGGTCACATATTTTTCAGGAATTCGTCTCATTTTTCCTTTATACCACATGCGTGTGTGTTTTGTTTTGGTTTCGTTCCTTTCCGTTTAGAGTTCGAACAGGAAATGGTCAGTTTTAATAATTTGAATTTTATTAATTCGATATTGAAGCAATTTATTTTATCTGCCTCTGACTCGGTGATGTGTCTGTATTTTTGGCAAATGACAAAACAAGTTCTCAGTTTTGACCTTTTGCTGGTTATACTTTGACTTAATGCTATGCATGATTCTGGAGCTGTGGTGTGTTTATTGCTTCACCGAAATTGTCAGGCAATATGTCAGAGTCAGTGCCCCAAACTGGACCATCATGCCAAGCCAAGAGCTGAAAGCCACAGTAGCAGCCACACAAACTGTAAGTTGAGGAATTTAAAAAGGCATTCGGTGGCGATCAATTTATTTGACATCAATGGCAGGGGCAAATAAAAGGCTACCTAGCTCCGGTTATTTGTGGTAATCAAAATGACTGATGAGCCAGCTCTATAAACTGGTTCGCATCTATTGCTCAAGCGTGGGCGTTTTATTATCTTAGCCAGTGGTAGCACGAAATTATAAATCTTTGATTCGATTTTAAATGCAAATCGATTTCGATCGGTGTATTTAAATGCGTCTAATTCGTTTTGTTTTGTCTTAAGCACGAAATCCGAAATATTTATATTGATTTCTATTTGGTAGCCGTCCCGCTGCGATGGACGGACACCACTTAATGAATGGGTTCGCTTGGGAAATTCTATTGGCAGTAGTCGAAGTCGAAGCCAAATCCATAAGCTTGCATCATTGACAAATCGCCGGACAAAGACTCTTCGAACACTTTACCAGCTTAAATACTCGTAGATTTGGCTTAAGCCGCTGCCGCTTCTCAAGTGATAAATGATAGTCGAATGTGACTTGGCTTATGGCCTGCGTACACCTGTTTGGAGTCAACACGTTGTGAATGAATCGCTTCCGGCATGAATGGAATGGAATCTTGGCTGGCCGTTTGGCGATCATGCCAGCCTCGAGTGCTGGTCCATCTTTTTTTTTTTTTGTTCTCGAGTGCAATCGACGGAGTTTGTTTCCAGGAAGATTTGTATCAGAAACGAACAACAGGGATCCAATTGGGGGATATTTTATAGATTTCCCAGAACTTGACTGATGCTTTCAACACAGTTCGTTAATAATAAAAAAAAGGTTAAATGTGATGAAAACCTTTATATTAATTCTAAAATAACTTGACTGCGAATATTCTAAACGAAATATTTTACAATCCAAAATTGGCAAAAAATTCAAATTCCTACCTTCGATAATCTAATACTATTTTCTTCATTGTACATAAATATTCTTGTCCCAGAAATTTATCGTTATTAAGGTCCAAGATAAAGGCCTGTTCACAATCGAGTGGCCTTACTTCCGAAACAATTTCGTCATTTAACGACCGACACGAGGAGTCTGAAGGGGCTCATCATAAACTGAAGATCTTCTCTCGATCTCGAGCCACCCCAGCGTTGCCAATAAATTTTCGCTGGTGGTACATAAAAATTTGTCACATAAATTACAATTTGCGTGCCCCTGTCGAGCGGCCAACAACAAGAAGGCGCACACTTGTCACACACAGATACGCTGGCCAACAAACACACTGACAGCTGTTGGCATTTTGCAATGGATTTGTACGCCAGCCGACCCTAATTGCCATTGAGTGTTGTCCCGGGCAAACGACTAACACTAATTGTGCGTACAACTGCAACTACAAGTCCCCCGAACAGCTCAATTTGCATCTGATCGTCTGCATTTGATCGTCTGAGGTGCACTCCCGTTAGAGGAGGACATATTCAAGAGGGGAATTTCAGCATTTCAGCATCTTGCGAGTCTTGGCATTCTGGGCAATTAGTCTGGCCAGGAGAGGATTGGGAGGGGTTTCGCAATGGAAATGGAGTGCAGGCATAAATGTCAGCTTCAATTTGGACTGCAATTAAAAGCGGATGGGGTAGCACGACTGACAGATCACCGGGGCAACAGCTTTATTTGCAGATTCATTTGCTGGCCACAAGATGAATGACTCTGCAGCTGCTGGCGATAAGCGAACACGAAAGCCGAGCTGGCTGATAAACGTCGAGAAAGTAAAGCTGGCGACTTTCTTTTCTTTTCAGCCAAATGTAAACTTCTTGGACTAGCCGAAAACAGCAAAAAAAAAACACATCTCAATTGTAATTATTGTATTGATTGTACAAAATTCGGGCATTCGGGCGTTGCTCATGCAAATTATCGATTCGATTCGATTCGATTTGGCGTCTGGCACGAAATGCTTTTATAATTAAAATGCAGGCAAAACGGGAAAGAGTTGCGGTCAGTCTGGGCTACCGCAAAATGTATAAATTATGCAAAAAAGGTATTCGGACGAGAGAAACAAAATAAAAAAACACTAAGACCTTAAAATTCATATTGTTAGCAAACGTGGGCATTGTTAGACGCCTAGCCGCACCGCGATTGGTCCACTGAAAGTTGGCTCATTAGCATGTTAGGCACACGCCCCACACCGCAACACACGCCCAAAAAAAAAAAAAAAACCGAGAGAAGGAAAATATCAAACAGCAGGTTGAGCCTCCCCCTGATAATGCCCAAAATGCCCGGCCATAGTTATATAGAGTTATCTAGCCCAGATTGCCGATTGCGGTGGCTCGTTGGCCGCGATGCTGTGGCAATAAATCAAAATTATTATCCACACATTTGACTGTTTAAGGCAGCGCATGCATTTTGGCCATTTATGGCCGCCTCGATTCCTGCTCGCCCGATCCGTTAGCGTTGCTAGTCTCTGGCCAACGGCCTTTGAAAGAATGCCATATGCGATAGATACTCGATGGTAGTCCAAGTAGTCGCAGTTAGTCCCGTACTCCCGTAGTCATCGAAACAGTGGCGCTGGCATTGGCTTATCTTGCGGACGCAATCTGCGACCTGGAGCCGGAGCTGAAAACCTGGATCTGGCCGCATTTGAATATGACGCACGAGTGAGCCAACTAGGGTGTGTGCCTCAGTTACAGGCAACTAACTATCCGCAGCAGCCAAAGACCCAGTGCCAGTGGCCAAAAGCAAAAACCTGGCTTTGCTTTTTGACTGTGACTTGCGGTGAGCACGCTTGATTTTCGATCGGCGATAAGAAATTTATAGTTTCGGCTTAAAAGGCATTAGAGTGTAATATATTTAAAGTTTGGCATCGTATCTATATAGCTACATATATTAAACAAGTAAAGGAGGCTCTGGCAGCCCATTGTTGCCAAGGCATTCTGCGACTCGGCCCGTGGGTGTGTAAATCTATATGCAAATATTTGCATGCCCAGTCGCAATACAAAAGACTTAGGCAACGAACTTGGCTACCTAGACCGCTTGTCATAAAGTCATGCGGCCAAAGAAGTGCGAGCAGCACAGCACAACTAAGACCATATTCTTTATAGATCAAGTACATGCAATCAATAAGTTGGGGACCGCAGAGTTATGGCCGATTTGCACGGTGTCTGGCAAATCTAATAAAATAAATTGGTAAATCTATAAAATTAACGATATGTTTAACTTGATGAATGGAATTATAAGGTGTTCGGTAGTGGCTTAGGCAAATTATTTAATTGACTTTCAATTGACTTTGCCATCTAATATAACGTGCTAAATGGATACAAATAACAGAACCCATTAAGCATTACATTTAATAAGGCAAAGTCGGGAAAAAATGTGGGAGTATATTATAGAACCATTATAATAAAATCAAGTGCAAAGTTATTAAGTCGATTATAGATTGATCTTGAAAAAAGACTGTCAGCACCCTTGGATTAGGTTTGCATATACTAGCTTAAAGTTCTCGCTTGCTCTTTCTGAATATCAACTATAAGCTTAAGAAGAGTATATCGCCTACTTTAATTTGTGTGGGATATTTCCCTTAATTAAGTGGTCTGGCAAACGCAATCATTTTCTTAGCCCTCCCTTTCCCATTCCCAAGCACTTAATCTAACATAATCCAGCTATAACCATACTTACCAGACGCGACAAACTCTTGCAAATTCATTTCTATGCAAATTTCTAGTTTCCATTTGGATTTTTTCCTGGAGTTTCACTTTCAATTTGTATTTGTATGGTTTTTGGTGCTGTTGTCACAGTTTCGTTTCGTTTCTGTAGGTGCATTGTGTATTGTGTATGTTTGGTTCGGGGTATATGACAATGTGTTTGGCTCGATTCGCTTCGCGTTGAGTTGAGTTTCTTTTGTCTAGCAGCTGAAATTGTTTTATATGGTAAAATACAATTTGTGCAACTGGCAAAAGCGACAAACAACAACAGGCTAAGCATCCTTTGCTATATATTGAAAGTGAAGGCTCTTAGCATACTTGCAGCATTTTCTGTTGCTGTTTGTTGCTGCTGTTTTACTCTGTGAAATTTGCATATTTGCGCACAGCTGCTTTTTTCTATTTCTCCGATGCTTTTCTTCACTTGCCGCTGGCTGTCTCTTCTATTGCATTAATTTTGGCTTCTTGTTGCCGTTGTCGTTGTTGTCTTCGTCATGGCTAATATGGTTGCTGCTGCAAATGTTGCACTGATGTTGCTGATGCCGCTGCTGCTGCAGCAGGCAGCAGGCAGTGCTGCTCTTTTATTGCTCATGTGCAGCATTTGTCGTTGGTTACCACATTCTGCAGCTCAGGCGGTTTGTAATTAATGGTTAATTAATTGAAACGAAGTAGCTGACAATCTTAATGATCCGTAATTTGTTATTATGGTAATTTATACAAGCCGCGGCAACAAGAGCAACACCAACACACAAAAGCCTCTGCTCTCTGTAGCTGTTGTTGCTGTTTGCCATTGCCCTACTGCTGTTGTCTTGTAAGACATATAGAAATAAAAATTCATTAGCTTCTGAGCTGAGTGAGTTCGGATGACGGCGACAATTGTCTAATTGCAGTCACGAGCAATTTAAGTACCTCGTTCAGCTATGAGTTATACATATCACCATGTCCGCTATATTTCTATATATATTTATATCGGATCAGATCGGATCGGCTTTACATATATGGCATGAGCAACGCCCACAGGTGGCCCTAAGAGCCGGGCCATAACAATAAATTGTGCTTAGCCGTGTGGCAGAGCCAAAAGGCAGCGAATAATGTCAGAGCCAAGAAATGTCAGACTGATGGCTGCCTGGCCTCCCACCCATTTCGCCCACTTCCACTCCCACACCCACTCCTCCCCTTTTTTACAATTTTTTTTTCTAGCTTTTGTTGCCACCGGGAAGATGAGCACGACTGGCGAACAACAAACAACGGGCTAGAAATTTGCATCTTGACGAATTTAATGATGATGATGAAAAAGACGCCACAGAGGGAGAAATCATTTCGATCGAGGCAAATAAAGCGAATAAGAAGAAACATCAAGGAGCCCACAGACAGCACACGATGTTTGTTGAAGGCATTTTGGGATGTGGGAGTGGGAGTGTTGGATGCTGCTGCCGTTCCCGTTGCTTGGAAAATATTTATGAAGATGCCTTTTGGGTGGCATTGCGGAATGTTTGACGTTGGCTGTCTCATGTCAAGTGCTGCGTCGTTTGATGGGCAAGTGAAAATATTTTCATTGCACTCTGACATGACAGCCAAACAAATTACTGGGTAGGATATTACGGCTCTTTTGGTTTTTTTTACACACACCTATGAATGCCGCCAAACAGCCTGACCGGTTAAATGGCAATAATGAATGGCAGTCAGCCTTCAAACTAAATACATGGGAGCGTCACCCTTTGTCTGTGCTGATTAGCCAGAATTTCTGGCCATTCCTGGCCAGATCTCCTTTGTTTGGCTGCCAAGTGGCGCCTGCAGCGATCACGTCACAGACTCTCCGACACAAAACAGCCACAATTGTTGGTTTTCTTTTCGCCAATTTGATTGTTAGCCCAGAGCTCACGATTTGGTTTCAATGTCTTCGACGGCGGCGGCGGCGGCGGTGGTGGTGGTGGTTCGACTCTGCTCGTTTGGCTAAATCAATAAAGTTATCATGATTCCGGGCAGAGGCGTCTCACCACGTAAATGCTTTAATACTTTAATTTCTATATATTTTCATATCAAACCAATTTGGCTGTCAAAAATGTTTGCTCACTTGGGGTGAACGCCCACCCACCCCAAGACATAATCAAAAATTCAGGAAAATATATATAAACTCAATTAACATGTCACGCTTGGGCAATGAATGCAGTTCTGTGTTTCTTTCCAGATTTTGTGTTCAAGTTTTTTGTTTCTGGTTTGTCATTATTATGTCGCCAGTCAAAAAGCCAACTGAAAGTAAAGGCTGCCAAAATTCGTGCGCTACCGTTTTACAATGACTTAGAACAGCAACAGCAGCAGCAGCGGCGGCAGCTGAAAAAATTAACTTGTTAAAATGCAAATTTCTGTGACTTGGGGGGCTGTCCGTCCGCACAGTTCGGCATTTAGCCTTGTTATTACTCTGGCATCGGCATTGAGACCGTTCGTTCCCGTATTGATTTTGATAAATGACCCCGCTCCAAACAATTGCCAATCATATTTTTCTGGGTTGGGTTCTGACTAACCGACTAACTGGCCCAAAATTGATTGAGCGCTGCACTAATTAAGGCATTAATCACGTGGCCCAAGAGAATGTATGACGAGCTAACTGTAAGCCAAAAAGTTGGCTTACACTGTGAAAAGTTGCTGCACTTAATGCTTAGAACATCAACGGCAAATCATCAAATTTATTTAAAGAAATACAGATCGCATTTAAAAAGTGCGTATATATTCTTAAAATTTTACTTGTAAAACACGGTGGAACCGTGCTGTAATCGATATTTTGCTGAGTGTAAATGCTGGCGTTGCACTTAAGACGCTGTGAAAGTCGCAGGCGGGCACACGAAAATTTTCACCCAAAACATCAGCAGGGGGGCTGCAGCGAGAGTGTGGGCCGCCAAGATGGACATGTTCTGATACAAGTTTCATAGCAAATTTGAAATTTATTGTGCCATGTTGCGGCAGTGCAAGGCACGACAACAACAGATGCAACAGCAACTGCAGCAGCAACATCAGTTGCAACAGCGGGAGCAGCACCCACTGGCGCAAGGCCGTTAGGCACTCTCTTGGCCTTATTTGGTGGACAGTATTTATGCAGATTCGCCGCGTGGGTGGCACAACACTTTCTACTTCCAGCCTGCACTTGCCGATTTGCATTCGTGGCAGCTAACTGCTAGCTGGTTGCCCTATTGATTCGTGGCTCTGATTGCCTTATGAGCTGTCTGCTTGCTAGCCTAATGTTCGCATAATGTTTATGGTCAAACATATAAATGAAGGAAACGATCCTGAGCAGCAGCATCATTGCATCCGACAGTTGACAACAGCGGCGGAAGACTTCGCATGTGAGTCCAAATGTACATAAGTCCCAATGTGGCCAAGACGCAAGACGGACAGCGGGCCAATCAGCAACATCTTCGTTAGCTGGCTGCCCCTTCATGCAGTTGCTTTTACGGCTTTGTCATTAATCAAATGGAATTGAAATGCGCCGCGTGTACATCACACGCCGTTGTTGTAGCTGTTGCTGTTACCGCCGAGCAGCGCCCATTTGGAGTTTGCCATTTTTGCGCATTTTAATCATGCCCGTCTCGCCTGTAGTTATTTGGCGTTTTTTTATACGCCTGGCTATGCCAAAGAGATCTGCGCCAGCTGATAAAGCAATGGCATTGCCGTTGCCGGTTGTTGCTTGTTGGTTGTTGCTGCTAACTGTTGCCGGTTGCCGCTGCACTCAGAAAAAAATTAGTACCACATTTGACATACTTTTATATCCAAACGAACAAATTACGCGCAAAACATTCTTAAATCATTGAAAACGTATAATTTATGTAGATCTTAAGAAAGATTTCTATAATGAATTGATGGACGAATCATAATTTATCCTGCAGAAAACATATGAACTTTGATTACTGTATAGTTTTATGCTCGGTGTACCTCAACGCCAACGCAGGCAGCGGCCAAAATGATTAATACATCTTGATGCGATTTGGTTTTTAACGCAGGCGCAATAAAAACGCGACTTTTGATTGACAATGGCAGCAAAAAGTCTGAGATGCCGGCCGTTGATTACTTCATTAGGCGGGGTTCGAAAGTTGCCTAGTGTAACGGGGAGAGGACCATTTGATTCAATTATGCATTTGCATGCAATCGAAGCATAAGCCCAATTCACTGGCATCCCCATGCCAGCTGCAGCCGTCATATTTTCTTATCAGCCGCCAGTTCGCTGAGCTATTGGTCAATTGGTCAGCAACTGACTACCAACAGCAACTACTGGCATATCCGGCTCTATTCGGTTTTTGGGGGCAGGCTCTCAACTGGTGGGCGATAATTATCTGGCTGAAAAATGATCGACTGCCTTATGGCCAACTTGGTCTCACTTGGCTAACGATGACAATTTGCGGTGCAGAAATTTGCAGCTGCAAGCTCCCGTGCGTTTTTGATGCGTTTTACGAGCGGTCTTCGAATGGGTTTCGTAATTTATGCGTCGCTTGGGAATTTAGCAATTTGAATATGCACAGTCGTTTATTATTGGTAGACAACATTACGATTACTCAACAGGCCATGCAGGTGTATCCCAAAAGTATGCAGCAAAGTCAAGTTCATGCTGCTTTCTTCATCATTAAATATGTGCCAGACATGATTAACCCATTTTTACCCGCACAATTATCACATTGTGCACGCGCACACACACTGCGTATACGCAACGCGAAACGCCCCATCGTTTATCTCAATAAAAGTGATTACGAGTCGATGAGACGACGACTGCCGCTTTCCACTGATGGCTCCATTTTGGCCAATCGAAATGCAATTTGATTGCGGTACGTGAATCAACTTGCCTCAAAGTCCCCAACCAGCAGGTTTTTCCATTTCCCCACCACCAGCCACAGCCACATCGTCTTCCTTTGCGCTTTGGTCTTCTTTTATGAAATCAGGCGAATTATTTTAATTGATTGAGCCAAGGCTAGAGGGGGTGCTGGTGGTGCGGCCAGGCGGCTTAACTACAACTGGTTTCGGTTTTTATGCGCACGCATTTGACGATTGGTAATTGAAACTTGTTAGTGAAGACATTAAAAAATCGTTTAGCGCGGTATTTGGGTTAAAAATGCGTGGAAAATCGTGCAGTCAAAGCGACAATATCGCCAAGAAAAAAGCGGCCAAAGCAGAAGCAGCCAAAGCGTGTGATTTTCATGGATTGTCTTGGCAGACTTGGGGTTAACTATAACCAAGCAAGCTGGAGAAAATTGTGTAACCGCAATATAAAAATTCCTGCACATAAACTAATCTCAGACGATGGCTGCCTATTGACTACCATGTTGCCGTTTTCCTTGCCATTTTTTTTTTTTTTTTTCGCTTGACGCCCGCAACAAAGACGAAGCTTATGGGACGCTAATCATGGCCGGGCTAGACCAAAGAAATTGTGCCGAAAATTGCCACATTTTTGCACATATTTCTTAAGCATTTGCCTTTGTCTACTGCAATTTACATAGTCGAATAAATCATAGGCTGCCTCGCTACCAAATTGTGTGAATAAATATGCCAGAGAGCGAGGTTAATTAAAAACATTTAAATTATTGAATCGTTTGTTATTTATGGCCCATAATCGAATACCCCACCGATCGAACAGTCAACCCGAAACATAAAACCCATCATGCTATCATGTTTTTTAAATGATGCCGCCTCAGGCTGTTTGCATTGGCCAAAATGCGCTAACAATTTCTACGATTACGATTGCGATTACCATGCAGCAGCCCCCATCCCATCCTATTCACCATTCGTATTCGAATTCGCATTCGCATGCATCTTCATCATGGCTTTGGCTGGGAAGATGCATGTGCCCGGCACATGCACATCCACATCGAGCAGATACGAAGATATATCCATGGCGACCACGTCCATGATTGGCTGCCCGCCAGTTATATGAGCACGTCTCCTTTGGCTCTATAGCTGACTGGCTGACTGGATGGCTGGATGGCCAACTTTCTTTCTTTCCCGACTCGGTCCCGCATCCAAATCACAATAATCGTGCTCAAATTAGTCAATATTTGAGCGCCAAAATGCTCAAACAAAGGCTTATTATTTTATTTCATTTTTTTATTTTTTTGCCCGTTCTGTTTGGCGCTTTTCCCCGCTGCTGGCCATAAAGTATATATAAAGTAATTTCTGCATTTTAAACATGATTATTAAGTAAACTACTAGGCAGACCTCGGTGCCGCTGTCAGTTGGCAGGCAAATGACCACAAATGATTACGCAGCGTTTCGGTTTTGGTGAAATTTCATTTTTTTTATTGTCAGTTTTTTTTTTTTTTTTGCTCTTATTGCTTGGCCGTTGGAGCAGCGATAAAGGCGAGGGAAAAGCCGGGAAACGAGCTCACCTCGAGAGCCTTAAAAATGCTAACTGACCGCTTCCCAAATGGCCTGCACTTGTTGGCCAGCCTTTGCCTCCTTTCAGTGGCCCCAGCGATCAGGTGTTGATGCTGCTGACCAACACGCAGAAAAAAAGGACTGCGTTGTGCAAATACACAGAATGCTTTTCAAGTTTTAAGCAAAAAGGTATCAATTATGTATAATGCCTAATTTAGTTTAAAAACCATACTTTTCACGAAAAATTTAAAACAAATTTGCCGAACTTTAACAACTCATTCTATTTTAAATAATTTTAAATAATTATTAAAATTCTAAAAAATCTATTTAATTTATCTTATGAAACCTTTGCTTTAGCATTTTCCAAAACAGAATGTTATTCTCAGTGCCTGCTGCCGTTTTCGCTATTTCCAGATTCCCCTGCCAGTTTGATTTCCCCCTCAGATATTGCACTTAAAAGTTTCTACAGCAGCAGCATCTAAAATATTTTCCAACAGCGGCATTTTCTCTACGCTGCTCTGCCCTTATCTAAAGTATGCAAGCCAGCTCTACGAGCCATGCAAATTTGTTAAGTCATTTTTGTTTGTGGTTCTCACGCTGCCAGGCCGTAAGGTCCATTTTTCATGCACACATGGAGCCCAACCGACTGGGAGTCAGTTGGTTTCCATGTCGGTGTCAGTGTCAGTGTTTTGGAGTAACCACACAAAACAAAAAAACAAACAAAAAAAAGGAGTAGAATCAATTTGACAATTTGAACATTTGGCACATTGGCCAGAACACGACTCGGGGGTACGTTTGCGATACGCTAACTGAAATAACCACAGACATACAGTTCGATCACCTTAGGGGTACGCCCGATATGGGCTACACGGTAGCCAAGCTATATTTTTTTTTTTTTGCAAACTATTCTAAATGCCGAGCACTTGCCGAATCTATGCAAATGAAACAAGTCGAGAGTGAAACAAAAAGTGCTGGCCAAATTGTGGTAAAAACTGTCGCAGCGACAGGTTGGCAGAATTTGGCATTAGCCAAAAGTCCGAGAGATTTACGAGTCGAGCACGCCAAATGTGTTTACACTTTGTCACCCTTCTGTCAGTTTGATTTATTTGTTTGCAGATAGCCGGCTAGCTGGCTAGCTAACTGGCTAACTGGCTAAGAGGCAGAGCTGGCCGAGACTGCCTCAAATTAAAATGCAAGTATGGCCGGAATGCAGGCTCGGTCCATGTGGCTAGAATGAGCGAATGCGAATGACTGATTGACTTAAGTGGCCAACTGACAAGTGGCTTTAATCAATTGGTGTGACTTTTAATGCAGGCCAGGCCCCAGTGCGCGTGTGTGTGTATATGTGTGCGTTGGAGAAATTGAGAAACCAAAACCGAAAGCGAAACCCGAAGCGAAATCGAAACCGCTGTAAACAGGTGTATGGGTATCTTAAGAATTTTTCACTTAAAATAAGAGCGGTAGCAATGTAGCATATAAAGTCTTGATAAAGTCGCATTATGAATATAATTACTAATTTTGCAATCTTTTTTTTTTTCCAGCATACCCCTTAACTTGGAATTAACCAGTACCTGGTTTTTAAAGGCGCTAATCTGGCGCTTCAAGCTCAGCAAATGATCGGCACCGAGGATATGTCCGCAGCGGCTGGCATGGACATCAGCGAGTCCTTTCGTGCCGAGGATCTCTCGAAGGCAGACTTTTTTGACTTTGTGACCGGTCCCGATATGGGCATCGGCATAGGCGTGGGAGTGGGCGTGGGTGTGGAGTCGTTGGGCGTCAGTCTGCATCAGCAGCAGCAACAGCACCACCAGAACCACCAACAGCCGCCCCACAGTCATAACGGCCACAACAACAACAACAATAATAATAACAACCACGTTCAGGTGGTGCACCAGCCCATTACGTCGCAATCCCAGCAGCAGAGCCTGTGCGGTGGTACGAGAACCAACAGCAACAACATGATCCACGACGGCGGAGGCGGTGGTGCAGGCGGTGGCGGTGGAGTCGTGGTGCCCGTAGGCAACCGCAACGGCACCAGCAACGGTGGCGATCCCACGTTACAGGGCTACGAGGTACGCTATTAACTTAACTACACATATACAAATAATTCTAAAGAACAAAATATTAAAAAAAAAAAGATATTTTTAGATACAACCGAAACATTAACTTCAAATCATTCTCACTTATTCTTCTCTCTTTGCAGTTTTGGCACCAGGACAAGGACAACAGTCGCCTTGACTCCAGCTCGATTTTCGAGGACCTCGATCGTTACTGCTGGCAACAGCAGCCGGTCACAACCAGCGCCAGCAATGGTGGATCCGCCAGCACCAATCAGCCCAGTCCCACCTCGCCGCAGGGTCACCTCCAGCAGCAGCAGCAACACCAGCAGCATCAACAGTTGCAGCAGCAGCAACAGCAACAGCAGCAGCAGCAACCGAATGCGAACAGCTCGTCGGCGGCTTCTAGTGGAGCGGGAAGCAGCAGCGACACGATCAGCAGCCTGGACACCACCGATGGCCAGATCTACACCCTGACAGTATTAAATGGAGGAGAGCCCTGGCTGAAGCGCTCGGAGTCGGAACAGCTGCCCACTTCGCTGGATCTGGACAGCCTGCTGGGCAGTTTTCCGGGCTACATCAAATCAGAGTATCCCTACGATGACAGTGGCTTTAGTACGGATGGCAAGGATGTGATCGGCAATGGAACGGATGGTCTCAGCAGTATTTCCCAGCCACAAAATCAGGGTCAGCAGGCCCAACAGACGCTGCCCTCGCTGGTCACGGCCATCTCGTTGGCGGGTGGCAATGATTTGGGCCAGCAGTTGGCTCAATTCCAGAATAACAACAACGACTGGCACATGGCCGATCACAATACGGAAACGGAACAGAGCACAGCGGAATCGCTGCTGCGGAGTGCCCTGCAGGGAAAGGGTTACGCAAAGGGTTTGCACATGCAAAACGGTTTGACCATGCCAGTGGTAAAGGATGAAGACATGCGGCGATTGCTATTTGCCGACGAGGCAGCCGCTTTGGGCTTTGCGGACTCCACTTTAAGTGCCGCCCAAATGTTCGACGAGGCCCAGGGCATCCATCTAAGTTCCCAACAGCAGCAGCAGCAACAACAACAGCAGCAGCAGGCACATAATGGGAATGCCAATATTCTGGTGGACGATATGTTCCTATCGCTGGAGAATGCCTTCAGCGATGATTTCGAGAAGATCAAGCGCATCGCCAACGAAGTGCAGCAGTTTTGCAGTGCTGGTTCGTCAGGAACACCAACTCCCGGGGATTACGTACCCTCCAGTGATGTGCTGATGCAAATCTCACCCAGTCCGGCAGTTACATCGGCCGGTCAATTGCAACCACCGCAACCTTTGAAACCGGAAGTCAGTACCTCCACATCACCCACATCGGCGGTGGTGGCTTCCGCCGCCAGCAACCATGTCCGCTCCGGCGGTGGTGTTGTCAAGCCCAAGAAGGCGTACAAACGGAGCAGCAGTAATAACAATAATCCGAATGTGGCCAATAACAACCAGAGTAGTGGTGGCAATCCGCTGATAGCAGGCAGTGGAAGTGGCAGCTCCTCGTCGAGTGGCAGTGCCAGTAGCAGCAGCAATAGTCCGCCAGCCAATTCCGGCGGCAGTTCATCCTCCTCCTCGGGTAGCACGCAGCGAAAGGAACGTTCTCTGCACTACTGCTCCATTTGCGCCAAGGGATTCAAGGATAAGTACTCGGTGAATGTGCACATACGCACGCATACGGGTGAGAAGCCCTTCGCATGTTCGCTTTGTGGCAAGAGCTTTCGGCAGAAGGCTCATCTGGCCAAGCACTACCAGACGCACATGACCCAAAAGAATAATGGAAACATAATCAAGGGAGGATCCGGCAAACATCAACGATCGAGTGGATCCTCGGCGGGATCGGCCAGAGCCTCGCTAAACCAGCGGCAACAGCAACTTGGTGGAGGAGTGGTGCCTCCTTCGTTGCCCGTGATGATCAGCAATCCCAATACGCCACCTGGAGGAGTGCTGCCACCAGCCAATGGACTCCTTGCCAATCGGTAGTGAGCATCGGCAGCGGGGATTACCCCGGCCTAACTATTTCTTGTTCCTTACTCACAAAATACAAACACAGATACACACACACACACACACAAACGAAATGAAAATGTAGAGAAACTATTACTACTGTTAATACCTAAATACTCGTACTCCCAAACTCGAATTTACGTCATTGATGTATTCCTATTTCAGCTTTCTGTGCAATTCCTATATGCCCACACACACAGACAAACAGACAGACAGACAAACACACACTCGAAGCACTTCCAAATACAATACTCAACTTAATGTACATTTACTCAAACAAATTAAATTTAAATGTGCCAAATTTTGAAGATTTTAATAACTAAAGTTAAACTAAAGTATAAATAGTTATGCTAGGCGCGTAGAAATAGAAGTGTAACGAAGCTAATGAAGCAATTCCACGAGTGGTGATATCAAAAAGAGGCCAAACGCTTCCTTGCAAAACGATAAAGGGAATTCCTTAAGGAAACCCCCCCCCCCCCCCCCAACTAGGATAATTACCGCCTTTAAATTTTCGATTTATATACCAAGTTTCCTGATCACCCGCAGTTCTTCAGAGTCTTCAAGTTGCCCAGCCCGATGCGTGTTTCCTGTAAATTAAAAGTATTTGTTTTCTTAGTTGCTCTGCCCAAATTAGCATAAATTTGTTTGCTAGTGTTAATGTATATATTATATATACGCGTTCATAATGTTAGTAGTAGTATTTTATTAGTTGTAAACATAGGGAATGCCAAATATTTGAGGGAGGAACACTGACCTGAGGCACTAAATTCGAAACGCATCCTCCGGAGCTCATCCTACAGCAATTTCCCGCTCCTTTCTCATTCAAGGATCTCTTTGATCTCTTGGGCCGAGTGTTAGCCAACTTCGAAGGCATTCAACAAAAATAAAGGGGGGCACAAACCATTATCTTACCAACTACTTACTTTTACACACCATATGTTCAGCAAACTCAACTTGCACTTGCCATTATTTTTGTATTTGATAAACAACGCAACACACAAGGCGCATTACTAAGGCGAAATTCCCTATAATTAAAGATAACACCACATTCACCCAACTAGTGTATTGTTTAGGCTAAGCTAACTGATAAATCAGCCGTAGTTAGTGGTTAATTAAACTGCCAATTATTTTGTGATAGTTTTTAATGGACAATAGTTTAGATTACGCAAGAAATATCTTCAATGGTGTTTGGGTTATGTAACGTTTTTAACGATTTGTTATAAACTGTGTACACTTTGCAATACGAGTATTTTCTGCTAATTTATTGAACTTCATAGTTTATGTACATAGAGAACGATCCTTGTTTATATCCAAGCCTAGGCTAAGCCACGCATTGAAATCTTAGTTAAATCTTTGTTAGTTATTATTTATGCACACACACACACACACACAAACATAAAACACACATACATACACACACTCCACACACACACACCATCCATCTGCAGTTAAGTTTTGCATTAATTTTTTTAGTATTGCAAGCATTAAAAATAAAGAAATCTAAAACGTTTTATTGACAATTAAGATGCGCCCCGTGTCCGCTGTTTGGGTCCCGACGTGGGTTAATTAGTTTCAGCTCGTTACGCAGATGGAGGATGAAGATGGCAGATGGGTCTGGCCGAGGTCTGAAATAATTTTCTCCAATAAAGGAGCTGAGTGCACACGAAAGCGCATGCAGCTGCGCATGTCAACAACGGATTGCAACAACTGCAGCAGCAGCAGCAGCAGCAACTGCAACAACAGCAGCATTACTGCAGCATCAGTGCAGCAGCAGGCGCATCAACAGGCAGGCGGCACTTGTCAGTCAAAATCAAAGTACCCGTCCCCAGACTGCCGGCATCGTTTGGTGGGGGGCTACAAATGCGTGCCATCAGCGTAGATTAGAGAAAATTTTTCACTTCACGATCGGTGAAACACGACTTGTGCACTGCAAAAAAAAATGGGTGGATACTGTTTGCATTTCCATAACTATTGGATTCTCTAAACCAATGCGGTAGCAGATCATCAAGCATATAAAATTCTTCAGTACATTTAACGAAATTTTAAACATTTTCTTGAGCAATTTTTGAAATTAATAACAAGCTATAAAATAGTTAATAAAATATTTGGTTTTACCAAAATTGGCATATCCTCTCAAAACTGAAAGGCGTCATTAGCGTATACTGCCCTAGATCTTGATCACTTTAAGCCCAAATGATAGTTAACCAATTTTACTTCGCGTGTACCGCTGATGGTGATGCCTCCACTGCCGGCCACGTCGTTTGAGATCGAAACATGTCGATTAGGGAATTTCAAGAGGCGCCAGTGGCCGTCGCACAGGTGGCTAACATCAGCGCGCACCTTTGGGGGAGCTCAAACACACTGGGTATTCGGTGTTTCGTGTTCAGCTGCCACTGCGGCAAGCACGCGTCTTAATTGCTTTTGATGTTGAACTCTGAGCCGGCGAGCTGCTGTGCAAATATTTGCACAATGGAAATCGGGAACATTCGATCCCCGAGTGGGGTATGCGAAACGAAAGGAAAGTCATATTTGATGGCTAGACAAATAACCATAAAGCAGCTGGAGCTGTGAAACTACACGAGCTGTAGTCGTTACAACTACTAGCTCCCTTTGTTTAGGTAGCAGGCCTTTACAACTAACGAAATCGATTTATGTGTTTAGTGTCTTAAACGATAATTTTACGGATATTATGGTTTTTAAACAAGCCGTACGCTTTGCCACGAAACTCTTTTTATTTTTTGTTCCGTTGCATAAAATGTGTTGGGAAAATCGTTTTAGATTTTACCGTGTACGCCAAGTTTTCCAGCAGCCAAACTAGCGAGGATAATACTACCATAAAAGCATATCCATACCACACATACTGTAGATCCTGAATCTGCATGGCCCTGAATTCACGATGAGGACTCAAGTCCACAAAATGCATTTCACCCGCATCAATCAGTTCCGAAAAACCGGTGGTTATCCAATGATAGTAAAGTCCTGTTTCGGCCAATTCCATGATCAACTTTTGCACTGGTTCCATAAAAACGGAGTTCTCATGCAAGGGAAATCCGAAGGGTATATTGTTGAAGAAGCAAAAATCGTCGCGTTTTTGAAAAAGTGGTCGGGAGAAGACCTTTTGCTGTTCGTTGATCAAAACCCACCTATTAGTGGTTATCATGTAACCATATCTCGTGTCCAACGTATCACGAAGTGCCAAATATCGATTGAAGTCGGGTTCCACCAGGAACATGGTCTCGTACTTCCGAAACTCAAGGAGACGGCCAACCAGCTCTGCATACTCAGGCTTCCACGCCACCACTTTAAGTTTAGAGGCCAAAATATCATCATACGTTCGAAAAGGCGGCTGCTTTGGTGCACTGGTCACATAGCTGGAGAAATAGGAGTTGTACCAGGCGGTGATCAGGATGCCCAGCACACAAATCTCCAGATAAATACCCCGTACAAGAGTGGGCGCTCGGAAAACTTCCACAAATGATTGGCCCAGTACTCCCCTCAAGCAGCTGTCGTGGAGCAGGAACTCACTGATGTTAGTTGCATAGCCATGGAGGCTCAAAGCGCTGGCCAGGAGACAGGATATCAGTACCAGGGTACCCAGAGTTAGCAGGAAAGCAGCCAGCTCAAAGACCCTAGTGTAATACTCAAATGGTGGCACATCGGCCTCCACCGGCAGCATGACGCACCAATTCATCTGCTCGTACGGATAGCTAAATCCAAATGGAGGAATTGTCGGAAAAGTCAGGGATATGGATATCTCTACGGTCTCATTTCGCACTGCACCGACTGTTTGCATCGATGGAGCAAAGTCCAAAGGATTTTTCGCCTGCAGTGGCTGAACAAACTTTACATTGTACTTTTGCTGAAAGGCCGTCATAAAATGACCCACGGTTCCATCATAGACCACATTACCCTTCTTGTTGCGATAGGCAATCATACGCGGTGCGGTACCTCCAAGAATCACGGGCATCTCGTAGCCATGCAAATTCCTAAGCCGATCGGGAAAGATAGGTAGAGTTTGCAAACTAGTCTCATAGATGCGCTCTTCTATTTGTAGTATGGGAAAATTTGAGTAGCTGTAGAAAGTCGAGGTAGTCTGTTATCCAAAAATATAGAATATTTTAATCATGTTTTCGAAAATTCTCCACACCCACCTCAAAGTCCTGGAAAATAACAATCACATTCAATAGTTTTTTACGCCAGCAATTCCTAAACAGTTCGTATAGAAAATCAGTTGATGCCTTCGATTGGACTAGAAAAATCACTCTAGACGTGGTCATGTGCCTAAGATTCGCGACCAGAGCTGTGAGCAGACCTCTGTGCTCGTCCAGATTTGCATCACTCATAAAACCTAGGGTAACCAGACGTCTACTGATGCTGTTGTGCAAAAAGTAGCTCACATTTTCATTGAATTGAAGGACAGGCACTTGTACTTCATCCATAACGTCCTTCGTCAACGAAGTGCCGTTCCAAACTTGATCCGACAGACTAAAGTTCCTATTCTTCATGAGCAGCACGTACTCAAAGTCCAATTCCAGTTTCAACGTACCCAGTAATTCAATTACCGTTGCGCCACTGACCAGGCTAATCAGGCAAAGGCCGCTCAGGATCCACTTTGGGCAATCCATCACGACGGTCGAGGGACAACTGCATGACACTGATTGATGCCGCTGCACATTTAAAGGGTTGCTAATGAATCCGCCGACGACGTGGCTAATGGTTAATTCCAATTAGCAGAACACGTTAACAAGTCGCGGGCGAAAAAAAGAAAACCAGAAAACATTTCCCAGGGGATTACACAAAAACAGCAGAAATCACCTCAATCAGACAAGTTTGGTTGGAAAATTAACACTACACTCAGAGTATGTTTAATCATTTAAACAATAACAAGTTGCTGGGCTTGTATATGTATACTAAAGAAAATTCTATAACAACCTAATGATATTGATTTTATTTTATTAAGATTTTATTTTAATAAGCTAAGTTATTTCTTTAATTTAAATATTTTTGTTTCTACAAAACATATATTTCATGTTCTGCCACATCTTATGTCGCCAAAAACAAATTAACTCAAGGAGAAAGACTATTGTGGCCAAGCCCAGCATCCATCCCACAAAGCGCCAAATCTGTATCAAGTCCCCGACTTTCATGGCCCGAAATTCCTTTGGATGTCCTCGATCCTCGAGTCCCAATTGTCCTGCCTTGATCATTTCCGTAAAGCTCATGTCTCTCCAGCGACTCAGAAGTCCCGTGGCAGTCACATCCAAAATGAGACGATCAAATGGTTCCTTAAATATCGAATTTTTTACCATGGGAAACACTATGGGAACGGTGTGAAAGACGCAGAGGTCATCCTGCAGGCTGAATAATGGCGAGCTGAATACTCTCTGTTGCTCCTTCATCAGTGACCACTTTTCCATTGGCATCATATAGCCGTATCTGGTGTCGAAAGAGTCACGCAAATGCAAAAACTCTTTGTAGTCCTCTTGCAGCTGAAAGATCGACGAGTATTTCTCCATGTTTTCCGAAAAGAACAGAAGCATTTCGTATTCCGGCTTCCAAATCACTATCTTGATATTAGAATGCCTAATGCTCTCATAGCTGGTGAGTTGTGGAAATCTGGGGGCACTGGTCACAAAAGTGGAGAAGTACGAGTTATACCATGAGGTGATCAGCAGTCCCAGCAAACAGATCACCAGATACATGGCCTTTATCAAGGCTGGAGCTCGAAGGACCTCGTAGAAGGATTGAGACAGGACTCCTCTCAGACAGCTGTCATGAAGAAAGTACTCACTAAAGCTGACTCTATATCCGTGAAGACGCAGAGCCATAGATAAAGTCAATGAAATCAACACCATGGCAACAATAGTGATCCCAAATGCCATGGGACTGAATACCATGCTGTAGAGCTGACTGTGAGGTACCTCCTCTGGCACTGGCATCATCAGGCACCAGCTCATTAGTTCGATGGGATACGAATATCCTGTATATGGAACTTGGGGATAAATCGCACCCAGAGCAATTTGGACACTACCATTTTGCACGGAAGCAATTAAATCACGAGCCGGAGAAATGGCAGACTCATCAAAAGGATATGGTTGAACCAATCTGCAATTATAACGCTGTTCAAAGCTCTTCATGAAATTACCAACAGGTCCTGAGAAAATCAGTTTTCCCTCCAAGTCACGATAGACAATCAGTCGGGGTGAAGATCCACCCAAGGCAATCGGTACCTCATAGCCATGAAGATTTTCCAATCGTTTTTCGAATATTACGGTGCTGTTGTCCAAACGCCTCTCGATAAACTGCAAGACGGGGAAAGGGTTGTAGCTGTAGACAATCAAAGACTCCTGAAAATATAGGACAAATCCCACAGGGCGTATGATTAATATTTCATAATGACATTTGTATGTTTCAACACATCAAAAACAAACAATAAATTATTTCACAGACATGAATTCGCTTCACTACTTTTTGATTTTCTTAATAGTCCCCGGGACTTCTACGGCACTCAGACATGGTAAGTTATTTTTATAGCTCAAGGAGTCCTACGTAGTAAATCTTTATTTTAAGAGAGATGCTCTTTCATCGCAAATCCTGGCCCTTGCAAGGGAAATTTTGAAATGTTTGCCTATGACATGGATAACAATGTATGCGTAGAATTTATCTACGGTGGTTGTGGCGGAAACCCGAATCGTTTTCAAACTAAAAAGGAATGCATACTTCTATGTAATGCTTTAGCTGATGAAGACGAATACCTTATTGTTTATACTGACAAAAATGAACAACAAATAACAGATGGCACGATGTCAGAAGAAGGTTCGGTAATGACCACGAAAAGAGAAAACACTACACTCTCATATTAAGAGGTTATTAATTAAGTAATGATTTACAACTTACCATAAAATCTTGAGCAATGGCCACGACCTTAAGTAGCTGATGGTGCCAACACCATTCCAACAACGAATTTACTCGAATTGTCGATTTCCTTATAACCAACAGCACTGGTTGTGTGTTTAGCATACGTAGATTGCGGTATAAAATTTCCAGTATGTCTTCCGGTGAATCGTTAACAAAAGCTATTGTAAGGACATTATGTGACGGATTTTCAAGCAAGCTATAGGTTTCCCTAGAGTGCTCTTTAATTTGAAGTACGGAAACAGGAAGTTGCCACAAAATATCTAACCAAGTCGTATCGAAGTTGCCCAAAAGCAGAACATATTCAATTTTAAGTTCACGATTCAAATGATGAATTAAACTATGATAGAAGCTATCCCCGCCAGGACTAAGGAGAACCAAGGCGACTAACAGTAGGTGCAACTGACCCATTTTGAATGTGGGAATAGTTGGTCCACTTCCAACTTATATATTGTGCTTTCAACTGCCATTAACTGCACCCACGGGAGAAGAGGTGTCACGACCATCTTTTGATTTATTTAACGTCGCCTGAGAGTTTTTTGTCATCACATTACAGTGCCATTAAGTTGACATCTATATTATAGTAATAAAATAATATACATATGTGGCTTAATTTATACATCCTTATTAACTGAACTGGGGTAAGTACTTTCAATTTACAAGTCTCGTTGATCGCCTAAAGCTTTTTGGCACGTAATATTGGTTATGCCATGAAAATGTTACAATCAGTCTTGTGGTCATTTTGAAAGGCTACTAAACCGACTAACGATCCCACTAGTAGCGCCATTTCCTCCTGTGATGAAGACGTTTTCTCACCGTTTTCAATAAATACGAAAACTAAAACCGCCCACATAGTCATTTGGTTTTTTAAAGAAGACTCAATTGGGTGTTAAGTTCCTTTCAGCTCATAGTTGTGTTCATTTATTAGTCATTCGATATCTGCTATTAAGTATAGTTATTTCATTGGCGTGTGATGAGTACTAGGAAAACAGTTGGTAGCCACTAGATTAAGCTTTAAACTATAAAATAAGGATTTATGTATAAATTATATTTATGGATATAAGTTGGGAAGGGGATGATTGTTTTGAGGCAATAGTAAAATGCATATATTTTAAGAGTATAATATCTTCGGAGTCTTAACTTAAGCCCTATTAATTTTTTAATCATTGAAGTTTTACAAATCCATAAAGAATTAATTCCATTGAATAGCAAACAATAGCGAGGCTAAATCGAGGCACAAATCTCATTCATATGCGATCCCCCTGACAGATGATCGCTCTTAATGATGCTGCCAACAACAGCATCCACTCGGCTCATTATATTTTTCAAGCAGTTATATGTTTTGGTGCACTTCACTGGATTTGGCTGATGCGTCAGCACTTGACCCGCACTCAGCCCCATCTGGTTGAATTCCCTCCGGATCGTCCTCATTCTCCTCATCCTCCATCTGCTCCACCTCGCAGCTCCAATACTCCGATTCCCAGTCGTAGACTCTGTCCCCTGCTGTTGTCCGCCAAATGGAGTTGACGTTGACGTAATGCCCCGCCACTTGAGTAAGTCTCACTCACTCGGCCTTTTTTTGGCTTTTGTCATTTCTGGTTGCTGCTTCTGCTTTTTTGGTATTTTTTTTTTTTTTTTGTTTTGTTTTGATGAAGTGCATCATCGTCTGGGGCTGGTCAATTAGCTGCACATTCCGCGTATCTCGCACAAAAAGAGTGGCAGCGTGGAAAGCTCAACATGGCAGGGTTGGTTTCTCATTTTTTTTTTTTTTTTTTGTCATCAGTGCTTATGTTAAGTTTTTTTATTTTTGTTTTTTGGAGGTCACGTAGAGTCTTTAATTGGCTGGCATGGGTTGCGTATGCGATGTCAATTTAGCGAGCAGAGTCAGAGCCCCAAAGTTCATAAGTGCCCAAGCGCATTCTTATAAAGTAATCTTTTGCAATGCAGAAACTTCACTTAACCCACTTGCAAAACATGCCGACTACTTGTAAGTGTGTGTATTTACTACAAGAAGGAAGTTTTATTGTCATTTTTGTATTATTCTGTATATAATAACTACTAGTGCAGAGAAACTTAAAGTTTCTTGCTATCGTTATTATTTTAACAACTTCAGTTGAATACATCATAGAGCCAAGGGAAAAGTTTTTTTTTATGATTAGTTGGCATCGTAAAAGCGATAACTCATTTGCATTGTGAGTCGACCTACTCTGCGGCACAGATCGCCCGGAGTGTCCTTACTCCTGACACCGGCAACCTGGTAATTGTTTCTGAGCCCCAAAAAAAACTGAAAACTTCCTAGTGCGCTCTGGCCGAGATCACGGCCCCGTTCCATTCGGATTGAGGCAGAGACACTGCCCCAGGAAAGTAACTCATATTCGGTTATGTGCTGCAGAAATTCACAACTGGAACCGTAATGCAAGTGATCGTACATCCGACTCTTTGGGGCCTTTTGTTGTCCAGTTGTTCAGTTGTACAGTTATTGTTGCTGGCCACGAGACATGCACGAGCCAACTGTAACTGTAGCTCACCCGGAAAATCCCCCAACTCCCTCATAAGCAAAACAGCCAAAAACAAAGACAGACTCAACCAAAACGGTAGCCTTTTTGGGGGACGGGTCCCGATATAACCAACAGTACAGCAGAGATTCAGACCAGGCCTGCGATGGTCTGGTCTGGTCTGGGACTCATTGAAAAGCGAAAGATGGCCAAATGGAAATGGTGAAAATGGCAAAAGGCCAAAAGCGGACTGACAAAATATTTTCGCATATGATAAATGGCACAGTTTAAAGTAAGTCGAGCACTTGCAATTGTCCACGTACCCGAACACAATGTAAATTTCCACCAACCGCTGACCATTTGCGCCAGTTTTTCCGCAGCTGAAGCTAATGGTGCCACACTAAACATTGCCACAACCATAATCTTGGCATTTTTCGCTAGGTCGCCGCTGCCCGAGTGCCTGATTTATGAAAGGGCCTCATAATTTAGCACAAATATGGTCATAACTTTTTGGCTTTTACTTTTTGGGGGCTAGGGAGCTGCTAATGAAGCGGCATCGCCATCCGCCGCCAGAAACCGAAAACCAAAATCTGGCAAAAAAAAAAAGAAAAAAGTCGCAGTCGAGGCGAAACAAAAGCGCCCAGAAAACTTCCAGCCGAAACTCATTTAAGTGGATGGCCAGCCGATGGCCACTTGTTGCCATCGTTTCCTAGCAATCAGCAGTGAACGTGTCACTCCTAACTGGCCAGGAACAGACCAAGTCGGGATGCACTGGAAAATATTATAACAACTAATCAATGGATGATATTTTAATCCTCTTTGTAACACTTAAGTTTTAGGTTTGTTAGTGTGATTATTCTAACAGATATATAGCTTTTCAAACTTTTAATTTCATGGATAAGTTTATATGTTCGCTGTACTCTTCATTTTCGGCAGTGTTGACTGGACCAACCATGCCGAACCGTGCCTATAATCATCATCAACATTACCAGCCGCCTGCAATGTGGAGCAATCACGTCCTGGACCAAAGCCACCAAACTGAGCCTGGCCAGCGGCTCCTGCTCTCGACCGCCGTACTCCAGCCAAACTTCAATAAATGTCACTCCTCAAGCTTTGCATCTAAAAATTGATGACAATAATTTGTTGCATTTGCCCGAGGGGGTGTGGCAACTGGCCAGCGCCGATCGCCAGTTGGATCCCAGTTCAGTTCAGCTTAGTTCAGTCCCCAAATGCCTTGGACAGACGACCAAGTTGACTCGGAGCTGAGCTGCTCCTGCTGCTGCTGTTGCTGCTGCTGCTGCTGTTTTCAACACAATTTATACAAAGTGTCGCAGTTTTTGGCGCTTTGCATTTGTTGCTGACAGACTGCCCACCTGCCCGCCCCGCGGAAAAGCGGCAACGGTTTGCACTTTGCCGATGCAAAAAAGTAACATAAATTTCGTCATTTTGTCACAAGTCGTTTGTATACGATACCGCTGCACCTAGAAAAATACAGCTTGAATTTTTGAAAACTTTTTGAAAATGGTTCCCTGCACCAATTGCCTTCCTTAAGAGGTTGAAAGTTTCAAAAAAAAAAAACCCCAATAACTTTCACCCACGAAATTCCGCTCATTAGTCACACATTTTTCTGCAAGTGTAGCTTAGCACCAGGGTTAGCGGGCTGGTGGTACTGGGCTGGGCTAAATCCGTTGCTGCTGATTGCAAAGCGATTTGCCGAATTGTTTCCCCCACAATTCCATAAAAATCAACACACTCCTTTGGAGCCCGTTCGCTGTTCGCTTTGATTTGATTTCGATTGCGCATTTTTCAATTTGATAAATTTATTGAGTCGCGGCGGGTTAACAAATCGCCAGCGATGCCTGGCGAGGATAAGAAGGAAGCTTTTTGGGGGAAACCCAATGCACGAGTAATAACCGAAACGATCCGATACTCACTCCCCTCAGGCTCCAACAAAGATGGCACCATATACGTACGTGGGCCTATATGGCCATGGCAATCGCCTTGTAAATGGCATCAATTGCGACCTTTTGGCATTCTTACGGAAAAATTTCGCTAATGAAACCGATACCTCAAGTGTCAAGACACGATCCGGTTCGAATTGCCATAGGTTTGGCCTGCGGTCAGTGGCTTCTGGCCAGTGGCAGTAGTGGCATTGGTGGCAGCAGCATTTACCACACTCCGGCCAACTTATGGCAGCCATAAAACTGTTAAGCACAAAACATTTGCCACATTGGCACCTTTTGGCCGAAAGCAGAAGAAATGGAGCACGCACGTGGCAACTGCCCCGGGGCGAAATTGGATGCTATTCTCGATCGGAGGAACCTGGACTCCTCCATTTGGGGTCGCAGCTGCAGTTCGGTTATGCGGAAGCTGAATCCAATCATAATTTGAAGACTCTTTTTGGCCAACACGAGTTATGATCGCTTTCAAGAGCAATGCCATGCGGCGCTAAAGTGTGGTAGTCGAGCGAACAATTCGTAATGGGATATCTTATGCGATTTAGATTCCCCTGAGATTGGTAGAAAGTCCAATATTATTTTCAATCTTAATAACAGCTAGGGGTCATGGCTTAATTTACAGACATACACGATAGGATAAAGATTACATTACCGAGATTTAAACTATATTGTGGATGTCATAACCAACTAATCAGCCAAGGAGAATTTCTTAAAAAAAAGTATTTATTTGCATTTGAATTGTAGTCAGGAATACGCCAAAAAACTCCGAGGGCTATTTTCCTTAATCACTTTATGAGGACAGCGCTTACAACCCATTCCCGCCGAATGACTAAAATTATATACTTTAGTTGATTATTTCATTACAATGCCGACAGCCTCGCAATTAATAAAAAATAATTTGTTGACAACAGACACTTGCAGATGCGCCTGAAATGCTCTTGGCCAAAAGAAAACACGTCAAGCAATCGTTCAAAGTTGTCTCGGAGCATTTTGGATTGTTGCTGGCTGTGTGGGCGTGGGGCAACAAAAGATCTACGGACACACTAGCAACTTGCAACATGCAACACTCGCTTCGGTTGGACGCCGATTTCTTGGGGCTCAAGAGTGGAGAAAAGAAAAAAATCCAGCCAACGGCCAACATGTGTACGTGTTTAAACAAATACAATTTGCAATTATATGGCAAGCAAATCAAGTTGAAATCAGCATGCGATTTCCACCTGTGGCCGGCGTCATAATTCGTGGCCATGTTTTTGGTCATAAATCTAGCGATTTACAATTATTTTTGTGCCTTGTTTTGTTTCGGCCTCGCTGGAAAATAGAAAAGCAGCAAATGCATTTCGTGGCACAGTGGGGTATGGATATGCATACATCGTGTGCCCGCCAACAACAAAAGGCAAAAACGGCAACAGCCCCTAATGTCCATTATGGTCATTTCGTTATCACTTCCCCCAGAGCCGAACCAACGAGGAAATGTAGACGGCGTCCGTGATCCGCTGACAGTCATAAATTTGCATAGGTTTTGCAATAGCCTTAAGAAACTGCACACCACAGACACTTCCCTACCCTCCCCCTTTGGGAAAACACATGCTTGAGAGGCGAGTAAAATGGTTAAAAAAAAAAATCGGAGGATTCAAATTATTTACGATGACGCTAACGATCGTCGACAGGTGGCGCTACGCACTCTGGTGCCATCCCGTTCCAACCCAACCCATCCCGCTCGCTCTTTGTGATAACGCAGTGCGTGGCTGTAAATTGATTTTACGGCGCCGCCCGTGTTGAAGCCCCAGGCAGTCACTCTATAGCTCCATAGCAGCCCCATCTCTACACCTATTCGTAGCCCCCCATATGCATACATACATACATACATAGCTAGATAGCCCATTCAGCTTGTCTAAATTATGCAAAAGACAAGTGAAAATTTGCGCTAAGCGGAGCTTTTGTTAGCACTAAAGAAAACGATCATGCAGTAATATATTAATTAATATAAATGATTAAAATATTTTATTACATTCATAAACTCCTTCAGTATCTTTCTTATGGTGCATAATATCTTAAGCTTTAAATGTTTTTTTTCCATCAATAACACTTACTTATCAACGTTTAGTATTTCTCTCGGTACAATCTCAAGCATCTCCCGCTGTCAATGGGGCCTTTGCGTTATATAAAATCGGCTTGAGGGATTAGCCGGCCGTAGTATGTGTAATTAAAAGTGAAATTGTGGGGACCTAACGAGTTTGCAGCAGCTGCTAACTGCAACGGCAAACAAAAATGTAAGCCGCACTCGAACTGGAGTTTGGCTGCGCGTGATTGATGGATGAGTTTGAGTTTGTCATGCAAATTTCAACAGCCCACGGAGTGGCGATCGGTCCGCCAATGATGATGATGTTGTCTCCTGGAGTCGCCAACTACCCGCCGATCCTCAGTTTTTCCAAATACACCGATAGCCAGATACCCAGATACCTAGGTACCCAAAACCCCATCCCCCATCCGCATTCATGCATACCGCTAACGAGCGGCGCGTGGTCTGGCCCAAAAGACTCTGTCTCCGAGCCCGTTTTTCTCGGCCATATTCTGATATCATAAATATGAAGCTGTTTTTATTAAAAATTGCCTGATGCCCGAGACTTGGCCTAAGCCGCATTGGCATGTGTGTGGCATATAAATTGCATTGCGCTGGAATTTTAATGACAGCCTTTGGAAATTAATCTAACGCGTTCGCCAGCCAACAGAAGAGCGTTGACTAGCCCAGTCACTTATGAAACACTGAGGGCAATAATTGCATCTTGCATTCATTAAATAATAATACATTGTGAAGAAAGTGAAATTTCTGGGAGTTTGGTTTATTGTTGATAGAAAAAGGTTAATTGCAAATTTCTCTTATAAATAATGTGGACTTGATATATTCATGGTTTTCATATTTTTTCACAAATATATCTTTTTGGTCCTAGCTATTTTTTTCAGTGCACTCCCCACATCTTGTTGTGGAACTTGTTTGGCAAAGTGTCGCAGATGGCGGTTGTGGTGTTCCCGTTGTGCTATTGATTGTTTACTGAACTGCTGGGTCCCGAATGGGGCCCTGCCAACGCAGAGATAGATGGATATGGATATGGCGATTGGGATGAGGATGATGACGAGGAGTAGGAAGATGTGGTGTAGGAGCCGATCCCAGCCGATCGTTATTATCCAAAAAGAGGGGGATATAAAGAAGCCACCGGCTGTGGCTTTCACTTGTCCCGCATTTGCATGGAAATTCCGCGCCAATTTCAGCGCAATTAATCGCACAGCCGCGTCCGATCTAGAGACGCCCCCAACCTGCATCCTACCGACTACAAACTACCAGGCCGCCACCTGCCTCCCACTTCCCACTCCCACCTATTTTGAGGCATCTACCATCCTGGCCAGAAAACCAGTTGCAGCTCATTTGCATGGCGGCTTAATTAAAACAGTCTGTGGGTGGGTAGATGGGTGGTTGGCTTGGCTTGGTGTCTTCGTTCGTACGTACGTTCGTTGGTTTTTTTCGTTCGCTGGTGGTTTTGGCCATCAGCTATACGGCCTCGCTTTCCTTGGCAAATTTCTCTCTTTCGCGTACACATAACACACACACGTTTGCCTTATTTATGAGAAAAATTCGTGGCACATCTGCCGGCTCCCATTTAGTCAGCGGCAAAATTTACTCGCTCATAATTTAGTCAGTGGCAGAAGGAAAACAGCAAAAAAAAAAAAATAAATAAAACAATAACCTCCACGGCTGCAGCTTTCATGGCCAAAACGGTGGCAAGAGTGGGCGGGCTGGGCAGACTGGGTTTTGGCCATGGGAAAAGCAGAATCTTCAGCACAAAAAAAAAAAAAACGGGAAAATCCCAGACCCAACCTGACTGATTGAGCACGGCAATATCCCGACGATGCTGAAAGTTTATTTTATCAGCTGCAACCGATCAGAATGTTAATGGCTTCGGCTAAATTAATTGAATTTGCATGTGTGTATCTTCTGCATTTAATTTGACTAGGCTATCGGATCTCTTAGACTTCCGATGGATGTGGTGACACGAAGTGCTGGCAGATCGGAGGATTAGATTTCTTTGTCGGTTTTCTAGTTAAATTACTCTTGATCCAGCGGGTTATCAATTTTACTAAAGGTTGCAAAGGGACCCAGTAAATTTGTAACTTCACAAACACGGAAAAAATTCAGATTTCCTGGGAATAAAATGAGTTACCTTGTATATAGTTCTGCTATTACAAATTCGTTACGCATCACCATAAATGCTCATAAATTTGTCATACTAAAGACAGAGTTATCAGGAAGTCATTTAAATGACTTGCCATATTGTCAAGTGCATTTACTCCACTTTATAAATAGAGCAAGATGTGGGCGTGATTCGTGTACTTTTCCCTTCCAATCATCTTGTCAGATGCTGGCTAATAGATCGACCATCGTTAATGCGACAATTGAAATGCTTTCGGTTTTTTTTTTTTAAATCCAGGCCAGAACGAATTCGGTGGCAACAAGTTGGGGAAATAGTTCGAACAACAAGGGGCAACAGCCCAAGCAACAGCGACAGAAAACGTTGTCAATTGATTTTCTGCACTATTTCAATTGACCTCAGCGCCAGTTGATTTTTTTTGGCTTGGAGCAACGGTAGCCGGCTAAAAGAGTGGCCAAGATGCTGGAGTCGCCGATTCGTAGGCAGTGCAAAATGAAACGAATTAACAATTTGATGTAACTGTGATTTTTTCGTTTGGCTTTTTGTTTTTTGGGTTTTTTTTTTTTTGTTTTGCTGGATTTTATTTTGTCGGTCGCACACGCCCTCAACGAAGCGAATTCAAGAGAAATGCTTATCGTGCTTCAAAGAAATCCAGCAATACGAACGGCAACGGCAACAGCAGCGAACACAAAACATGAAATTGAAAATGCCAAACGCTAAAAGACAACTAGACAGACCGTACCCAACCCTTCTCCTCCTCTGCACTTAAAAAAAACTTAAAATAGGATTCATTAAAAAAATACGGAAATATATTTACATGGAAATGTTTATACTTTTTTATTGTTCGGTTTATGTTTCTTTCAAATTGAATAGATCACACCACATGGACTACGTGTTCGTCATATTACAATATTTTCGCAAATTATCAATACATTGTTTTTTCCTGTGCAGAGCGGATCAGCAATATAGAGCTTATAGTAAAACTGTAACGAAACCCGATTGAACCCGCCATGGGTGGCGGTGGATTTGCTTTGGCTTTTGCCAAAGCCATAGCAACAACAGCGGATCTCAACCTGGGACATGGACAATAACATGTACGAAAAAATTTCATTGCTAGTGCGCTGGCTGGCCGGACTTTTTGCTCTATGGTCGAAACCACGATTCGGGCCAGCAGGAAAAGCAAAAACAAAAACAACAACAAAAAATCTCTGTCAAAAATCGCTGGCGGGCAGCTGCGGGCCCAGCCCAAGCACATCCTCACGAGCAACAACACCAGCAACACGGCGGCAACAGCATCGACAACAGCGACAACAAAAGGCCGCAACAAAACCAAAAACGAGATGGAAGGAGCCAAAAAAAAACAAAAAATGGAAATAATTAATATGCCTCAAAAATATACAGGCCAGCTTTTATGACAGCCAGGCGGTGGTCGAAGGGAGCATATTGCAACTGCAACTGCAACTGCATCTGAATCGGGATTGCAGCTGCAGCTTTGGACGCTGGCCGTTTTCCGCCGGCAGCTCCAGCAGCGGCAGCAGCAGTTTAACTAACGGCTTCTGTGCTCGTTGTGCTGCCGTTTCCGCATCTCGGTGTCGCCTCAGAATGTGCACGATTTTCCTTCAGATTCAATTTCAAGTGCAGCACAGCAATAGCAATAGGAAAATAGCAAAATAGCAGCGGCAACAAGGGGCAAGCGCCGCTATTAAGTCGACGACAACAACAAGCAATAACCCTAACCGATGGAGCCGCCAGCCCAGCCAGCCTGCCACTGTCTGCCGCTTCTTGCCGAGATTTCTATCTTTGATCTCTTACTCCACATGGAGCAGCAGCAGCAGCAGCAGCAGCAACAGCAGCAACAGCAGCAACATCAGCAACAGCAGCAGCAGCAGCAGCAGCAGCAACGCGGAGCATTTGCCGCATTATGTGGCAGGGCAGCCGGTGCTGTCTGCTTGTTAAATTGCTCATTTAAACCATAACGAAATGGTCTGTGCCTGGGGACAGCTCCAGAGCATGTGCCTTCCTAGAATCCAGCCCACTCAGAGAAACAAAACCAGATCACTTTCAACGCGGCTGTAACATAAATAGCAAAAGCAAAGTGTCACAAGCCTTCAAGTCATTTGGATACCCAAGTGCTTTTAGAATTTATGCAGCAGGCTTCTTGGGGGCAAACGGAGATAGGCGTTTCTCTCAGTGCACAGCCACTTGTCTCCGGTTCTCCTTGTAGATGGAGCACCGCCATCGATGCGGCGGCCGTGCAAATTGCCCGGAGTCATGTGGCAACCGAGTTGCCAAAGGCATTTTTAATTAGCATGCAGCGGAAATTAGTCGAGTCCAATGCTAATGCCAATGCGCCCGGCAATGGGAACCGAATAGATTTGTCGATTTTTGTCGGCCGCAGGCTAAGGAGCTCCAGAAAACCACATCCAAGCCGCAACCCCTCCATTAGATGTTAACATTTTGCGATTTGCGTCATAAGCCTGCGTCAACATAAATTACGGGCTGGGGAATTGGAATTTATCGGTGACATTGCGATAACGAGCATTGTGAAAAAGCGCTTAGGAACCGCGACAGCTTCTCAAGTGGCACGACACACGCAATTATATTTGATATTTTTATGGCATACGTATGTGCGTTTTGCTTTTTGCTCGTTTTCGAGATCCCCCTGAAATGTTGACATAGAAAGCTGACGATAAGCGGCAACTTAAGCGCTCTTTTTTTTACCAATGTTTATAATGAAAGAATTTGTCCATAATTAACCAGATTGCCGCAGATGGGAGATCACACCAATGACAGCTTAAGTATGGCCAATTTTTCATAGATCTCTTAAGCTTGCAGCTTAGACAAAGGAAAAGCCGCACTTGACCAGTTTTTTTTTGCCGATGAATCTGCATTCCCTGAGGTGACATCTCGTCGGTCTGGGGGGCACATGCCAAATTGGTGTCACAAAATCGAATCATAAATCAGGCAAATTATTATTATTATTATTATTATTGGCCAGCATATCTCGGACACATGTGAACCGAGCTATATAGAGATATATCTCACAGCAACAGATCGTAGAACAAGCGCCAAGCATCAGATCTCTCTCGCTCTTTCTTTCGCTGCCTAGCTGGCTGGCACTCAAGGAAAAGGCCATAAATCATGGCAATACCCCAAAGCCGGCTACCCCATCGACATAGCTCGATAGCTCCACAACGTAGCAAAGTTGCCATCCTCCATGCTTCACTGGACAATCATAATAATCACAGCCGGCTGCCGCGCCACCAGCAGCAGCAACAGGAAAATGCAGCAACAAAAGCTACTTACTATGTCTGCGTCAACCGATATGCAACTGATAAAAGGAAAAACTGTGTGGAAAATATACAAAAAAATGAGACAAACCAAGTTGGCCAAATACCCTGTGCAGTGGATGGATATATGTGTGGTAAGCTTCACTTTGCTGCAGAGACTTCTTTCTTCAAAATCCAGAGTCAACATAATGATGGATGGTTTGATAACTAACATGAATACAATAAAAGCCTTGATAATGGACGTATGGACGTACAAGTTTTGGCTTGGCTTTTTTGTTTAAACTAGGATATGGCTTAAGTATAAGAAATAAAGCAAGGGTATGCCATATTCGTTATAAAACCCAGATATATATTTAGTTTTCCATCGCATTGATTGTTTTCTTTGTTGCGGCAGCCGCCATCTCGCTCGCACTCGCTCCCCATCCCTCGGTGGCCAGCAAGCAGGAAAATTGACAATTGCGCACCTGCTTCATTTTCTTGCGGCAAGCGAACTGCCGCCGAGCGGCAAGCGGTCAACAACAATGCCACTGCCAATGCCGCGGCATCGTCTGGTTAATGGCATTTAACGGTCACCAAAATGCCCGCTGTGTAGCAGTAAACTTTCCCAAAAAAAAAAACACACACACACACACAATAATAATAATAGATAAATAGCAGAAAATAGGAAAATAAGGAAAAAATGAACGCAAAAGGAAAACTATATATTTATGTGGCCATCAAAGACTGGCTTACGGATAATTTTAATGCAAAGAAACCATAGTTACATTGTTGCCGCAAAGCAATTTGCATAATCCTAGGGAAATATACCTGGGCCGGCATAAATATTTCATAAATTGCATAAGCCGCCGCGCATTTGCTCTAATTGTATGCTAATTCGGCCATGCCCCAAATAAATCAAAGCCAGTT
The DNA here is from genome assembly GCF_000001215.4 of Drosophila melanogaster. NCBI lineage: Eukaryota > Metazoa > Arthropoda > Insecta > Diptera > Drosophilidae > Drosophila > Drosophila melanogaster. Next base: position 23,390,367 of record NT_033777.3, on the reverse strand, counting down.
GAGTGAGTTATGAGCGTTTGGATTCCTTAGGCTTTTTTTCTTTTTGCAGCTGCTGCTGGTGCTGCTCCATCGGCATCCTTTGTTAGAGGGGTCCGCTCTCGAAACTCAGTCGATCCTAATTAAAAACTGCTTATGGTGGCCTCTATCAAATGGCCATCACCGTTTTGGGCCAATTAAGCTGGCCAACGGAAAATATACGAAATGAACCTGACCGCAAGATCAATGAGTCGTTGATGAAGTTGTTTTGATAACAACAACGAACTCGAAAACCCGGCCCTGCCTTAGAAAACGTGCGCAATTTATCTAAATCAGTGCAGCGAAAGAGAGCTCTAGAGCCACCCCACCACCCATCCGCTCTAGGCTCCCCTTTCTATCCTTGCTACTTGACAATTGGCATGGTATCTGTGGTACTAGGACTGCTCCTAACTTCACCCGACGTCTCCTCGCCGCAAGATAAACATCATAAATGCATTGAAATGCCATTGCCAAGTTGTGCTATCAGTCGGTGCCGCTTTGCAGCTAACCAAAAAAGAGCATCGGTCCAACCGATGGCGATAATAACCAGTGGCCAAGTACATACAATACATATAGTAATCGCAAATCGATGGGCACGGCTCCGTCTTAGGGATTCATACATATATACCATATACCATAAACCATATACTAAGGTATAACATATACCGTTACCCTTTATGCAATTACAAGTACGTGCAATTGCAGGCGAGCTTAATTAGAGAGCCCAAACGGAAGAAAAGCAGGAGCCATGGAGCACTTGACTGCTCCGCTGACTGACTGATGATTATTTATCACCGTCGTGAGTCGTGCGACAATGACACGAGATAGCCCAAAGAGTAGAGTTGGCCCAAAGTCAGCAGCATCGTTAGCAACATTTTGTCTGCCACCAGGCTGACTGACTGACTGACACAGGCGGACCAAGTGCCCCCCTTTGCCCCTTTGCCCCTTTGCAATCCAACCGGCTATATAGATAGACCGTTGGACAGATGGAGCAATGGACACCTGGACACGTGGACGGACTGACAAACAGACTGGACGACCGGGCACTCAATCTTTCAATTTGAGCTGCACTTCAATCAGTTCGGCTCGGTTCACCCCGGTTCAGCGTCATCATTTTGGGCTGACGTTCTGTGAGAACGAAATTAGTTTCCAATCAGAAGAAGCGCCTCATGTACAGCCAATGCACTGAAAATAATTAATGATTTACAATGCATTTTTATGGCCTTAAGTGGTTAATTAGTTTGGATTAGAAGGTGATAAAGTGAGTCCTGTTTTCAGAACACAATATATCTTAGAAGGTGCTACAACTATGATATGTTAGCTTCTTAAAAATACCCTACTATTTAACTACTCTTTTTTACGGTTGGTAAACCATTGAGTGACTCGTTTAGTTTGGCATTAAAATCGAATTCGATGCGCTGATGGAGGCATTAGTATTAAATCTCTTATCGAAAATGCATTTGGGATGTAAGTTCCAAGCCATGCGGATCAATCTCATCTACTTCACGCTGCTTTGGGCATTCTTCTTCTCAACCGAAGTATTTGGAAAGGTTAAAATACGAGAGTCCGATATACGACGTATAACAAAGATGGGAAGCTACAAGGTACGCCAAGGTAGATATTTTCCAGATATTTTCCGATCACACAAGTACTATATCATTCATTTTGCAGAAAAATGTTTGTTCATACCCAGCTATGGACGCTGCAAAAAACATATCGCAGTATATGGCTACAACATTATAACCAATCGATGCTCAGAATTTACCTACAGTGGCTGCGGGGGGAATCCCAATCGTTTTATGACTGATAGCCAATGTCGAAACACTTGCTATGTGGTTCCAGCGAGGAAAACCGTCTCAGAACCGGACTATTATGCCGATGACGGTGTCACAGAACCGATGCAAGTGGATGAAGAGGACGATTACTAATTTGTAAGTTTGTGCATAAGTTCTTATACAAAAAATATAAGCATGTTGAGCTAACACATTTCATGATTATGAATTTTACTTTAAATAGTCATAAGTCATTGTCATAGTCATACACTGAGATCAGCTTGCCTTTTGGCATTTTAAATTTCAAGAATTTACACTAAAACACTCCTAATCAAATCGGTCTCATGAATTACTTCAAATGGCAAAGTTAAGCAATTTATGCCTCTAAGTGCATTAATAAATTGTTACATTTTTCTTGCCCCACCCCAGCAAGAGATACTCGTATTCCCGATTAGCGTTGTGTATATACACATGAGTGCATGGCTAATGCCCAATTTCCAACCAATTTGTTCTATGCGGAAGTTGAGGGACCACAAGTCGCATACTCAATGCAGCGGAACTAAACCATTAACGCCTTAAAAAACGCTCAATGCTCGTACATTCTAATGACTTTATTATGAGCAATGCAGGGCAGCAACGAATACAACATGTAGTCATAAGTTGTTGCAGTTGATGCTGCACCAGTTGTTGCTGCTGCGCTGCTGCACTGCCGCACTGCTGCACTGCTGCACTGCTGCACCCACCCAAAAGTGACGTCAGGGTGCGGCGTAGTCATCGCAGATCGGTTTGGCGGCTTGGGGCCTTTCAAGTGTGCAGTTAGCTGAAATGAATACCGGGCCAAATGCACAGACCGAACCCAAACGCAAACCGAGATCAGGGCATGACAGTATATCAGTTGACGTTTCTCGGCTGGCGTTGACAATTATTTATGGTAATAAACAGTTCCGCTAAAGCCTGACACTACTCGGCTCTTCTATCGCAGGCACTAAATCCCAAGATCCGAACTTATTCGAAGCCCACATAATGCGCCACTAATTGCTACGAACTCGATGTGTTACAATATACATAAAACTTTACGATTTCCACAATTGAAATGATCGCTGGCAACGAGGGTTATTAAATATATATATATATGCAACTTGCGGGGGGCGGAACAATTCAGTTCAGTTCAGTTCAGTTCACAATTTGTAAGGCAACCAAAGTTCGGTTTCATTGTCAGCAAGCAATGGCTAAAAAATGGCAAAACAAATGGCCGGTGTCTCATTAATGCCACACAATGGTGGCAGCCAACGGCGTCCAAAATATGCAACATTCATCAATCACACAGCAAGCAAGCCAAGCTGACCTAAGCTGATGTACACTGGAAAAAATGTATTAAAATCGATACAATAGAATTGCAACATTATTAGTTTGAATGGTTTTAATTTTTTTCTGATCCTAAACTTCTTTTATTCGTTTAACTAGCTGAACATCGTGTTAATATTTCTATGATGAATGGAATTGAAAAATATATACTGAAAAGTTATTTTTCTCAGTGTCAATTGTTTGAAGCGTGGCGCACTCTACTGGCCAGCGAATGAAAATGAGTTCACGCGCTGCACTTGAGGTCGAAAATGGTCGATGGAGGAGGGGCGGGTACGGACGAGGGGCAGTTGGCGGACCGACTGTGTGCGGATTGATTTGCTTGGCGCATTTTCAAGTCAATTACACATATTTGTGGCATTTGCGGCAATTGAGTATGAAAACTCATGCGGTGGGTCGTTGCAGCAGTCGTAGGTGTTGGCCGTCTGTCTATTTTATTTGTTTGCGGCTGGGTTTGTTTGCCAGTGTGCGAATGTGGCATGCCACAACAACTCGCCGCATGTGTCCGCCCACCAAATGTTGAGGTTTTTCGGGGCTGACCAAGTGAGTCACGTTGGCAGTCGGGGCGAGCCACATATAACTGCATATATAGCCATAACTCATGTCCCAGTCGTTGCACAACGAACTCGAGAGCAATGGTCAACTGAGGGGTTAATGAGGTATCTCTATTTAAACAGGTAATAAGAACAGATAAAGAATTTTACTCGTTAAAACGAAAATGATATGTGCAAGTGTCTGGTTAATGAGAAAAAAAAGAACTCACTCAAATGCAGTTCACTCATTTTCATCAAAACGGGCAACAAGGTGTTAATTGCTCTTATCAAAACAGCTGATGGACAAAGCTTTGATCAGCCGAATCCCAACCGAAGCTTTAAAACAAAACAAAGGTGTGATAAGAAAGCTCAACAGGGCGCATGCGTAATATCCGGAGAGCGAGAGAAATGCCAGCGAAAGCTCAGTAACAAACAAAGTGATGTCAAGATGGGCTGAAGGGCGCCAGAGAAAAGGGGTTCCACAAAAAGTTACTCATATTTTGTTTACTACATGAGTAGTTACAATCGTGTTTATTCTCTGCTGTTTGGTGTATAGCCGGGAAACGACTACGTGAGAAATTTATTTAGTTGAGTTTGGGAAACTTGTGGTGACTGCGAAATATAAGCTAGTAACTGTGGGAACTGGTCACATTTCCGTGGAGGAAAGTGTTCAAATTGCAGTGGTTCGCCCAATTAAATAGTTTATTTACTCATTAAATTATGTAAAATACGAATTGCGGCGAATTCAAATAAACTAATAACTATCAAAAGAGAACTAACTAAAATTTCCCAATACAGCAAAATTTATTAAAATAGGTTAGTAATAACTAAATGTGTGGGTTCTATAACAAGCATTTTAACACAAAGGCATAAAATAGCAAAACTAAACATATATCAAAAATTTAACGACCGTAAGAAACAATAAATTTTACTAAGATACAGTTATTGACCACATTCGCGAATATTTAAGTGAGTAAATATAATGGCTAACTTTAAATTTTTAGAAAAAATAAGTATTTTTATAAGTTTTTTAGCTAGTTCTTCAAGAGAAGTTTATCTAATCGCTTCTGTTTACACATCGGTAAATATTCCTAATTGCGGCGCCCCGAGATCTGCCATAGATATAAACCAGATCCACGAGCCCATTTGTCGGGTGCATTCCTTGCACAGATCATTAATCACCTGATCGAGTCGATCGGTAATTCAATCCACTGCATATATCGAAGACAGAACTCTGGTATTTATTTAAAGGCGTGTTCCCTTATAGACTGCATTCCCCGCCCAGTGATTGCAACTATTTATAATACACTCCGCTCTCCGCCAACAAATATATCCGTGCACATACGAGTATATCTAAATTTCATCTGACTGTGCGTCTTTCGGTTTCGCACATGAAGATACGTAAACAAAAGCGTATCTTCTCGCCCCCGATATAAACAACAAACAAATAGATATATTTTGTTCTCCCCAAGCACTCTCTCAGTTAGAGAGAAATTTCTGCCCTATAGACGAACTCAATACTTCTTCTGTCGAATGCTCAACGAATTTTCTCCGCTCATTCGCCCGCATTGTGTGAGTGGCCAAAACAATCAAGTGAAAGCGCTGAAATTGTATTGTGGTGCGCCCAGCGCATAGCTCATAAACAGAGAAAAACAAGAAAACAAAAAAAAAAAAGAAGTCGCAAAGTCGGTGAAAAACTTTCGTCGGATACTGTGATACTGTGATACTACTGTGCTGCACAAGAGCAAAGTGCACGGCGCACGGCGGAGAGAGAGAGTTCGCAGCTCCGAGTTCCAAGTGTCAAGTTCCAAGTGCCAAGTGCTATCTGAAAATTATTTTACGGAACTAACGCAGACCCCGGGGCCTCGAACTCAGTTTCAGATTCACAGTCAGCGTCAGTCGCATGCGAGAGTTGCTGACGGGCGGAGCTGAGAAAAATTCGGAATCGGAATCGGAAAAATCGGTGACGAGACGAGAAGATATAGCACAGACGGAAACTGAAATCCCCGAAAGAAAAATGTGCTAGAGAAGATGTGCGAGTCTGCGAGTGTTCGAGTACATAAATCGCAGCGAAATCAAATGAGTTTTATTCAATCAACGAAGAAAGTCCGCCCACCAACGGAAGTGCTATATATACGTTTATTGAGTCTGCCATCTACGACATCCCGAATAAACTAAGCGAAAAGGTAAAAGCGAAAATGTGTGTGTATATGTGTATATGTATATGGGGGGAAGTACACGCCTTTTTAGGTGCACTTTAGGTGAAATGCTAACTACGAAATGCTTGAACCCCTTAAATGGGGAATGTGCATATGGGAAAGGTAAACTAAACTGAAAGACGGAAAGTGTGATTTGCCAGACGACAACTGGGGTTTTTTTTTTCAGTCATCAGAAGTGGCAGCGCAAATGTGCGCTGGGCTTTGGGCCAACTTTGCCTAGGGTCAACATCCTTTGACCCAATTATGGCATAGGAACTGCACAATCTCTGCTGCCAATTGGCAATGTTGCCTTCTGTTTTGTTGTGGTTCCGTCTGGTTGGCTGGTGTCAAGCCGTTTATAATGCGCCTCAATTTCCGTTTGCCTTTCTTTTGGGCCTGGCCTAAACGCATCCCCAGTAATAAACCCCCTCTCTTCCTGCCCTCCTATTATCCTTGCTACTGACACGCCTCAGAGTTTTGCAAGCGAAAAATTATGAATAGCTTGTGGGGTGCGGAGGAGGGCAGGACATTGGGGCTTTGGGATAAGGACTCAGGGGACTAAGGATATATGCGGGGGCGGTTATGCGGGTGTAGTTGGTGGTGGGCGCGGCAGAGCAGGCGCACTCCTTGCAACTCTCTCGTAAACTCTCTCTAGCGCGCTCTCTCGTAAACTCTCTGGACGAGGACTCCAAACCCCAACCCCAAGGATGTGCCTAACCTACCTTTTGTTGAATTTCATAGTATGTAGTATGATAAACGTCGTAGGCAGCAGTGTGAGTGTGTGTAAAACCGCTGTGGGAGTGTGTGTAAGCAGGTGATTATCTGTTGCCGTCGTGTATTTATCTCATTGAGGCATTCAAAAGTGGAATGCATACCGCTTTTGGGCGCTTTTAACGTGCTTTATCACGTTATATGGCGAGTCCTTAAAGTCGGGACTATGGGCATAATATTGAGTCATTCTGCGCAATATTTAGCCCAGTCAGTCAATGGTTCATTCAACAAGTGACTGATTCGTATCTGTATCTCACATTTCACATGTTGCAAAAACTGTAAATTTTTATATATTAACATGCCAGCGGAAATAGCTATAATTAGTAAACACTTGAATGATGACGAATTATGCGGCTATTATTATTTTCTAGCTTCAGCTTTACATGAGTTAATATTTCAATGGTTGCTGGAAAGTGTTAGTAAATGAGTAATGGCTTGAAATTTATTTTATTTCATTGCATATATTAAGAATTTATGGAACTCCATTTATTTGGTTTCCACTGTCACATTGTGAGCAGACATTACTGGCTTTATCTGCATCTCGCAGATGCAATGTGAAATGTGTCACGTACATATCAAAGATACTCGAAGATATTCCAGCGCGTGAAAAGCACTTCATCAGGAGCAAAGCTCCACTCGACAGCCTCTGACTTCCAATCCCTCCACCAGACCACCCACCATCCTGCTCCAGCCTTATTGTGCAATTTTTTTTATGGCAAGCCCTCTGTCGATTGAGAGCTGCGCGTGAATGGGTGGTTGGGTGGTAGGCTTAAATGGAAAGACGGGCTAAAAGTCATTAGGGCTAAGAGGAGAAAAGGCGACCCGCAAAGGCCTGCGAAGCCACAAAGCCGAAGGCGTTTTAATGAAGCACACTTGACAGTCATAATTCATTTGCAGCAAATCAACTCAGGACAGGCAGACAGACAAGTCCCCTACCAAAAGGTTGGGTCTTGTCCTTTAGCGATGAGGAGTGCAGGGAAGTCCATTAATGGAAAGCCATTAGCACACAGGAAGAAAACGTTGTCCTGCAACTTAAAAGGGTGTGTTTCTTGTCCTGAGTTATTATCATCAAATTATATTTAAACTGTTGGTTTCATGAAATTTTAATAGAAATATAAAAGATATATTTGGATATATATTATTAATGTGAATATTGTTTCTTGTTTCAGCCTCTTTTTTAACAATGGGCAAGGATCAGGAGTTCCTGGAGGCGGCGCGCAATGGAAACATTTCGCACATCGAAAAGGTGCTAACACAGAAGGCGAAAAGGGCAGGACCGCTGGCCAGTCTGCGTCGTGGCACCGGGGTAAATGTCCAGGACAGTGGTGGCTACTCCGCCCTGCATCATGCCTGCCTGAATGGCCATGAGGATATAGTGCGTCTGTTGCTGGCACACGAGGCCTCGCCAAATTTGCCGGACTCCCGGGGATCCTCGCCACTCCACTTGGCCGCCTGGGCTGGTGAAACGGAGATTGTGCGGCTCCTGCTGACGCATCCGTATCGACCGGCCAGTGCCAATCTGCAGACAATAGAGCAGGAGACACCACTGCATTGTGCGGCTCAACATGGTCACACGGGAGCACTTGCCCTGCTGTTGCATCACGATGCCGATCCCAACATGCGCAATTCCCGGGGAGAAACCCCTCTGGATTTGGCCGCACAATATGGCCGATTGCAGGCGGTTCAAATGCTTATACGTGCCCATCCGGAATTGATAGCACATCTGGGCACCGAGGCCTTGGAACGGGGCACACCATCACCATCGTCGCCAGCATCGCCGAGTAGAGCCATCTTTCCGCACACCTGTCTGCATTTGGCCAGTCGCAATGGGCACAAAAGCGTGGTGGAGGTCCTATTGTCCGCCGGAGTTAGTGTCAATTTGCTAACTCCATCGGGAACTGCACTGCATGAAGCAGCTCTGTGTGGCAAGGAGAATGTGGTCAGGACACTATTGAAAGCTGGCATCAATTTGAATGCCACAGACAATGAAGGACGCACTGCCCTGGACATTCTGCGCGAATTTCCACCGCATGTCACCAAACACATTGTGGCTGTGATCAACAGTACGTATGCGTAATTTACTTGCACATGCTCTTATGACATGGTTTTATTTTAGTAAAAGTTTCATATGGTGTTCACTTCATATAAGTGCATTAATACTACGTATTAGTGCAAAGTAATATATAAGCAAAGCTGACCCGATTTATACCTATGTAATTATACAATGCAATGCAGATAAGGAGAGGTCTTTTGTTGTTTATTTTCTTGAAAGTCATCACATAAGAATGCATGTGTATATATATCCATTATATTTGTTGATGAGTATCATCCAATGTATCTCTTCCTTTTTCCACAGACTTCCGTAACCAAATGGATACAGATGAGGGCGACGAGGTGATCTACAGGCAACACTCCGGACCACCCAATTCCGGACGTGGCCAAAACAAGCACCATTCGCAACAACAGCCCCCACTTAGCAATCACTACCATTTCAACTCCAACAATCACTTGCTGAATCATTCGCACTCCATGCAGCAATCCGGATACAGTAAACAGCGCCTGAGTGCCGGAAACGGTGGACCCTACAACGGAGGCAAGTCCTTGGACAGTGCCCTCCAGCCGGAGGATCGTTTCTACCAGGATCTCAACGCACACTCCCCACTGCATAGTCAAAAGTGAGTAGAAAGCTTCAATCTTTATACAATTTACTAAATATTTGTATATGCAATTCTTAGTGAAATGGGTGGTGGCTACAGTGTGAGTCCCTCCTCATCGCTGAGCAGCTTTGAGCCGGCCTCCGTTTCGCCACGATCCCGCTGCTCCACTGGTGGCCTTGGCCAACCCATGCATATGAGCACATTTGCACCGGCTGGTCCTCCAAAGAAGCCACCAAGACGCAACCTTTCCGTTTCGCCAACTCACGCAGGACCTGGCCAGCAGTTTAGCTATAGCTCCCCATCCAGTCAGAGCCAAAGTCAGAGTCATGGCCATGGTCAAAACCAGGTGCGCCGCCAGCCGGCCAGCGAAAGTCCCTACTCCCATCAGAGCCATGGAAGTGTTGGCGGTATGAGTTTCGATGAGACTCAGTTGAGGGAGCGCCAACGGAATGATCGTCTTTATGCAAGTGCCAGGCAGAGCACAAGATCCGCCATCGCCGGCGGAATGAGCCTAAGTTCAAGCAGTAAGTTCTGGAGATGATTTCGAGTCGGATGGATCTAATAACTTTCTTTTGCAGATGACATGCTGGACCGGCAGTGCAGCAGCTCGGAACTGAATAGCGAGACAAGTGTGCCCAATTCGAGTGGGGATTCCCCGGCTACCAACTCCATGAAGCGACCTATTCCAGCTCCTCGAAGTTCAACCACCAAGCTGTCCAAGGAGCTCCTCAAATCAGCTGAAAGTGCTACCCTCAAGTCCTATAATCCCAATCGAAAACTTAAACGGAATCGGAACAGCAGGTGAGTGAAGATTAAAGTTGTCATTTCATATGACTTTGTCTAATTTCCTTATGTTTTAACTATGGTTATTAGTATAAAACCGGTACTAAAGCAGTATTTCGAAATATTTCAGTGGTGCAAATGGGGCAGCAAAATCCAACGGTGGTGACGAGAATTGCGAGGCCAAGCAGCAGATACCCAGTAGCCCCACACACTACAAGCAGCCACCCACGCCGGATCATCCGCCGCCGAGCTCCAGCCAGGCGGAACGGACCATCCATGAACGGATTAGGCCACTTAGCCAGGAGTACAAGCGCAGATCCGCTCTGCTCCAGCTCCAGGCAGCTCAGCAACTCATGATCGAAACGGGCTCATCACCTTCGAAACTGTTGCCCACGTTAAGTACTCCTGGCTACGATTACGATGATACGGTTACGGTGGTACCCCGCTGTCCGGCTCCATCCTCCGGATCGCTGAGTTCCAGCATTTCGTGCTCGGATCACAGTCTATCCCATTCCACGGACTATGTGGAGGAGTTTGTCAGCGATGTACCCTTTGCCGGTCTATTGAAAGGAGCCTCCCAGCAGCTTAAAGAGCAGCCCGAGGTGAAGTTAAAAATCCAGGAGGAGAGCAAGCCGCAACAAACTTTACCAAGAGTGCGTCCTCCCATTCCCACCAAGCCAGCGATTCCGGAAAAGAAGTTCGCCAAACCGCCAACAACGCCAACCAATCAATCGCTGGAGGCCAATGGAAATTCCTCAAGCGATGTAGTAATCAAACCTCCACGATCACCTTCCAAGTCACCGAGCAAAACCTCCAACAAATCTCCAGTCAAGTCACCAGGTAAATCGCCAGCAAAATCACCAGGAAGTGGTCACTCGGCAGCAAGGAATTCCATAAATCTCCTCAGTCCCTTTAATGCGGAAGAGGCGCGCAAGAAGATCTCTGAGATTATCGAGAACTTTGGCAGCGGCATCCTCAACACCAGCATTACGCCCACCCATGATATCGAACTGGACTTTGAGGACATGGAGGTGCCCAACGAACGAAGGGAATTGGCCACACGTCTCCGCGCTGCAGGATTACTTCATCTGGAGCGGATACTGTTCGAGAATGGTTATGATAACTACAAGTTTGTGGTAAGAACCTTGACTAGAACCTATTTGGTTGTAAGATGAGCTAATTGATATTGGTTTCTCTTCCAGAACAATGTCTTTGAGGAGCCGGACATTCCGCTACTCCACATTCCCGAACGAGATGCCCCCAAACTCCTGCGCTTCGTACAGAGTCTTCCACCGGCAGAATTCCAACCGCAGGTGCCAGTCAAGACGCAGCAGGAGAACAAGCAAATGGGTGTGGCCACCCTACAGCAGTGGCTCAACACCATTGCACTGCCGGAGTACCTGGAGTTTTTCAAGTTGGTATTCACTATAAATACCCCTATGATCGCCACTTCAAAGGTTTTCCTGTTTACATTATCTTGTAGTAAGCATCTCTACAACACAATTGAGAGCGTGTGCGGAGTGTGGGATGTGGAGCTCCAAACGGTGCTGGAAATCAACAAGCTGGGCCACCGGAGACGCATCCTGCAATCGCTGGCCTATATCCGCCAGATGCGCGACAGTGACTCCAAGTCGCAAAAAACGCCGCTGGGCGAGAACAATGAAACCAATCAGCTGACAACGAATGGCAATGGAACTGCTAGGGAGGCTCCACCCCGGTTACCCGCAAATCCCGTACATCATCGCAACTCGATCACTGGCTATCGCAAGAGTCGGTAAGATGATATGATCTCTCTGTTTTGGAAACACCTTTCTCTAAGCCAGATGTTTTCCATACCATCAAGACCCGCTCCACCACCGCCGGCACCACCAGCTAGAAAGACAGCCGCTCTGCAAATACGGGCTCCTTCGGAGCTACTGCTGGGTCTACCGGCCAATCTTAGGACCACCGAATGGCGCCACTCGGCGCAGACTTTGCTCAACGAGCACATCAATTACGAGGTTCAAGTAAGTTTACAAACGATTGTAGATCCTAAGGTTCACAACTGGTTTCCCTTACTTATAAACTACAAATGTTCTTTACAATTACAATTAGCTATATCTTTTTTAATTTTTTTTTCATGACAGTACCTCGGCTCAACGGTTGTGAAAGAACTACGTGGCACAGAGTCCACCAAGAAGTCCATACAAAAACTGAAGACCTCAGCTGATGGTGAAGTCAAATCGGGGTCACCACTCTCGCTGGCAATTTGTCACCGTGGCGTAGAGTTCAAGGACGTGAACAGTAAGGTGGGTACTTTAGAATGTTAATGTAATTTGGGGAAGCCTTTATAAGAGTTTGTACATAACAGCGCACCATTTGCGAGCACGAGATTCAGAACATCAATTGCGCCTGCCAGGACTCGGAGGACTTGAGGCACTTTGCCTACATAACCAAGGAGCAGGATCTGCACTACTGCCACGTTTTCCTGGTCGAAAGCACTGTGAGTATTGAAGGGGATGCATGCCGACGAAAGTATACATCTTAATACTAAACCCTTTGCAGGACCTGGCCAGCGAGATCATTCTGACACTGGGACAGGCCTTCGAGGTGGCCTATCAACTGGCACTACGCGATGGAATCACGACCACGCCAGAACTGCTGCTGGACAATGGAATGCTGCAGGGCGAGTATTGTGGCGGGAAATAGAGCCAGGACCTGGCCACAGGAAAGCAACCATCGCCGACACCATCGGCACCACTCAGGCCAGGTCACAGTCTCAGTCACAGTCTCAGTCGCAGTCACAGTAACGGTCGCAGTCACAGTCGAAGTCGCAGCCTATGCGCCAAACTATTTTGCCTCACAAACTATGGGGCTCTGTTCAAGTTGTAGTTAGAGGGAATTTTTGTAAGGCAACTAGTAGTTTGTAGTCCTTGCGCATTTGTCTTTTATACGAGTGGGAAAGGGGGGTTTTTTCTAATTATTTAACTATTCAAATGGCCAAAGAACAAACTACAAACGAAACGAACAAAAAAGACTCACAATCAACAAAAGGCACAATTTTTTTCCAATTAAGAGAAATGCACCAAATACAAAAAAATGAAGACTTTATTAGAGCTTCACAACTTCCAAGTTTAACAGAAAGCTTTCCTTTCCAATCGACTTTATTAATAGATCATTTTGCAAAGAAGAAACATCATTAGAACATTTTGTGAAAAAAAAAACATATTGAGATATTGCATTTATGTGGTATACAAGATAAAACGATATAAAACAATAGTAAATGAAAATGTTTTAGCAAATTTTAACATATAAATGAATGGAAAATCACGTTTGGCGTACGAGCGAGCAAATTAAAAAGATATTGGCTTATTAAACAATTTTATTAATGTTGAATGCTAAAGGCAAATAATTAAATCGACACAGAAAGAGCAATGCAAAATCATATCCCGCATTCATGAAGATCTATAACCTATTGGCTAATCACATTTACTATTATATTATACATATATACATATGACTAACTCTAATATTGATATGTATGCGTGTTGTTATATAATTTTTAATTGAATATTTAAGCGAATCGAATCGAATCAAATCAAAGGACAGACAACGCATCACGTTATAAGCAGAATATTGCTTACAAAATGGTAGAAATGAATTAATTGAGTGCATCGATGTGACGACGAGTCAGCCGCATTTGAAATATGCTTTTGAGAATATTTTACGAATTTTAAAAATAACTTTTAACTAGTCCCTTAGTTGTTACGTAAGCATTAATCAAACCAACCACACGTGTATTTGCATTTATTCGATTGTAAAATGTGTTTTCGTTTGAGGCCAGGCCTCGTTGTTATAGCTTTCATTTTGACTTGATTTACATATGTATGTTTGTACGTAGAATACTACCTATGTCTTTGGATTTAGGCCAAAACGAGGCGTTTTCTCGACCCTTCTCTATCGATGTATGCGAACGCTTTAAATGTTAGCCTGCTTGTGGTACAACAGATTCCATTAAGTACCTACCTACTCAATACAAAATCGAAGATTATTACAAATAAAGAACTCATCTTAATCCAACTTTCTCTGGGCAGCAGTTTGTTATGCCATAGACACGCACATGGAAAATAAATCAATTTTATTAAACTATATATACAAAAGTCGTACTCAAACCAGCCTAGCCCATAACTAAAGAAATTTAATACAAGAAATAAAAAAAAACCCACATATATACGGCATGCAGATTGCAGATGGCAAAGTTGTGACAATGCAAATTCAAAATTTTTAAGTGTTTATCCGAAGCAAAAGAATGAGCAAAAACTGAAAATGATGGAAAAATACTAAATAAATACATAATTAACTGAGGCCACAAGTTGTTTAACTATTTCCTTTTTTTTTTCGACGGGGTCAGGCGGCAATTTAAACGCCTCGTGATGTCAATTAAGGCCCACTTTCCCACAGGCCACGGTATCCTCGGTTCCAGAAAGTGGACAAGGATTGCAAGGGGGAAAATCAGGGAGGGGGGTGCGCGGAAAACCTCGATCAGTTACACAAAGGCAAACGCGTAAATGCGAATTTAATGTGAGCCGGTTTGCGGAGCGGTGCGATATCTTGTTGGTTTTTTTTTTTTTTATTATTTTCTCCGGCTAAATGCGTTAACCATTTGATCATGCGAATATTAATTGGCTCTGGCCAACACCGAAGCGCAGCTCGGGCCTAATGTTGTTGGACATTCAATAGGCGAAGATGAAGATTCAAGCCAATTCCAGCCAGAATGACGTCGCAATGTCTTGAACGTGAGCTTCACATCGGCAAATCCAAAGAGCCAAGTCGTGTATATGCGAGTGTTATGAGCCACGAAAATTGAAGACCTTTTACCATTTGAGATAAAATCTTTTTAAAACGAATTCGCGCATAAAATCTTTAAGCGATTAAGTATTAAGCATGGCTATGTGCTTTTGATAACATCTTAATGAGGTATTAATTTTCATACTAATTAAAGAGGTACTGAATACAACGTTGTGTGTTTTTATGAACAATTGATTGCTTGAGAATTATTATATTTTGTTTTTAAAACGCAACTACTACTTTTAAGCAAAAATATAAGTTTTAGTTTTTTTTTTAAATTTCATAAATATTTTGAAGTCCATTATCTTTATTTTTTAAATCGTGTCACGTTTGCATCGCTGGTCGGCTGCATTTGATGCCTCATCTCGAGCTTAGCGTTCGAAAATTATTGTCTATCCGTCTCACTCGCGTGCAATTTGTGGCGCGCAGCTTATCACAATTTCATTATTATTTTTATTATTATTATTACTATCGCTATTGGCATGGATATGGGTGTGTGTGTGTGTGTAGTCAGCATCGGGATGACCAATTCATATCCCCCATCCCATCAATGGCCATTTCTCCGTCTGTGCGTTTATTTGTAATTGAAATTGCGTGACTTTATTCTTTGATTTCGCTATTGGCATTGCGATTGCCATTCTGGCCATAATGTGCTTTTTGCGTACGAGCGGCGAGTCAACCTGTAAACTTGCACATTTTGGCCCCTCATCGGTGATTTATGCCTCTAACGGCGCACAATAAAGCCCAGAGAAATGAACAGAAAACAAAAACAAAAAAAAAATCTGGTGAGCAAACTTTACCGACGAGAGCTTTTATTCCGCTACTGCCAATGCTGTTGGCCTGGTCCAAATGCCAGCAAGCAACGAATATTTGCCCAGCCCTTGACAATCTAAAGTTCCGCCCCTGTGGGGGGAATTATGTGCTTCTCGTTTTGCGTTTTGTTTTTTTTTTTTTTTTTTGGTTTTTACCAGGGCGGATTAACAATACATGGCAGTGGAAGTGCGCCGGAGCTGGTGAGAAGCTTTCCACTGCTTGTTCTGCCCTCCAGTTTTTCATGAGCGCCGGCTACAAGTTGTACCAAAAAAACCGCCAGACGCCAACGTGGTCAAAACGAAAGCGTTTTAGGTGTGAAGTTTGTAAGTTTTCGGTGCGACAGCTGGTATTTGTTTCTAGGCAATAAAAAATACTGCAGTTCACTAAAAACTTTTTTATAAAAAACAATTTTTTTTAATTATTTTATACCATGTATAAATCAAAAATAATTTTAAAGTGTACGAGTAAAATGGCCAATAAGAGAGAAAGGTGAGCGTTGAAATTTGCATTGAATTTTTTTGGACACAATGCAAACGTTGGGTAAAGTAGGACATTTGCCTTGAGTTTTGGTAAAAAAAAAAATCGGTTTATATTAATTAGCGAGAACAAATCGGGATTGAATTGTTGCGCAAGCTTTCTCGCAGTTTTCCTTGGTATAAAAGCGATTTTCATTGCCGCCACAATTGGAGAAAACGAATGGAACGCACTCTTGTTCCTTATTCGAAAAAGCCCACATAATGCGATGACCTCCGCATTTACCAAATTCGTAGGGAAGATAACAAAAAGCTTTGGAAAGATACTCATTAATGAAATACTAATTGCCTTTTGTGAATAAAATAATAAAATACTTCAACTTACCCTTTCGTTTTTCAGCACTCTCAACTGTTGAGAGCAAAACCGCCAAAAGGCACAAAAACTGGGTAAGCAGTTTCATTTCAAAATGCACTTGAAAATGTATTTCATTGGGTATTTATACTCTTTACAGCTAATGAAAATCTGTTCTGATCTACACAGGTAATTGAAATCGAACACATTTGTGAACTAGTAATTTCCTTTAAACAATGTATATTTAATTGTTAAATTCAAGTATATATATTCAATTAATTCCCATCTTTTCTTCTATAATCAGCTGAACGTCGAAGTCCTGTCTTTCGCACCTTCTTCCAGTCGTATTTGCCACAAAATTCCACGCAACTTTCCTTGGTATAGAAAAGGTTGCCATTGCCACCACAATTCGAGTAGATAAAAACTTGACACTTGGATTTCTTGGGGTTGTAGAACCAAAGTTTCCGACGACCTTTGCACTTTCCGTATTCCGAACTTTGAAGGCAAATTTCTGCAATTTATTACATTTCTTAGTTTGATTATGGTTAAGTAGTTTTATACAATATAATCAACAAACTTTTGCGAATATTGTACTGCTCCCTTTCGTACTGTTCCTGTAGTGAATCCGAGTCCATGTCGATAGCCAGGATCACAGTTGCCAGGCAAAAAATACATAAGATTGTCAAACGCATTTTGATTCTTGGAATATGAACAAAAATCTGATCAAATGCTTTTTATATAGCCAATGGTGTGCACTGCAGGAAAATAATAAAAATTTCAAACGTATATGTAGTAAATACAAACTTACAAGGTTCATTTAATACAACTTAAACGTTTTTCTCAGTGTGCTATCATTAAGTCACTTGATGAATTGTTTTCACAGTATGGCTTTTCCACCAACTGTTTGCGAAAACCAGGTGATAAGTGCGAAAAGTGGGAAAAACGTATGGGATCGAGTAATTGCACAATGTGTAATCGTGTGGACAAAAATTATGCGACCGGTTGGCGAGCATGCGAATTCAATTAAATTTCTCAATAAATTACAAGTGCAGAAAGATAAATACAGAAAAACTGAGTACAAATAATCGCACGCGTTTCCACAGGCGCTTCAGTTCAGATGCATATAGTTAAATATCTAAAAAAAAAAAAAAAAAACAAGCTAACTGGTCTGGGCCGGCATTTAAACCGGTACTTAGCACCCCGATCTGTGATCTGTGATTACGCAAGTGCAAGTGCGGTGCAAGCGGCGAACACGAAAACATCACCTTAACTCACCCGAGATCGCCCGAGATCACAACTTACGCACATCACACATACGCCGCGTTGTACGCAAGCGAAAATGAAAATGAAAACGAAAATGAAAACATCGGAAAAACGACGCACAACTGAAATTCTAGATCAAGGCCACGCCCGGCTAGGCCCATAAATATAAATCCACATCGCCACATCAATGTACGTTTGGCACACGCAAAATGCGTAAACTAGTTTGTTTGGCTCCAGGAGATCCATGGAGCGGGAGGATTACTGGTGGCAACTCGCCCAGTCGCCAAGGAAGCAGTGCGTCGTCGAACACAACGAACACGATAAATTGTCAGGCGAATGCATTTTGTCACATTTGGTTATTTTGCATTTGTAAATTACAAGACAAAACACTTAGCAGTCGCCCAAGAAATTTGGGTTGCAACGCCACGGCACCCAATTACACATGAAAATGTATCTGACTTTTTTGCTTGTAGAGCGTGGAGCCGAATGTGGAGCACTTTTGCTTACTTAATTTATTTATTAACGCTGGGAATAACAGTAGCTAAAAAAAAAAACATAAACTGTAGTAGTAAGTATTTTAAAAGTTTTACAGACCAAATGTAGCACATTCAGAAGATAAAGATACATTATAAAAAAATTAAAACCATTTTTTGTTAAGTAATATTTATAGCCTAACTATTTAGTTGCACAAAACTGTGTCTGCAACTTTGTTAGAAGTTTGTTTGGCAAAATATATATCTGTGCTCTTATTTCCGAAACGAATTATTATTGAAATGCCAAATAATTTATGAAAACATTTAATTATTTTCAATGCCAGCAAATGGTTTTTCCTTAGGGTTCCGATTTGAAAGCAAAATCGGCCATTAAGTTATGGCACAGCATTAGCCAAGTGAGCAGCATTGGCCTTCGCCGGAGTGTCGGCCTTCTATAAACAAATAATATAAATTATTAAATAAATACAGTTAGGTTTGGAATTGCGACCGGAGGCCATGACAATTTGCGCTGCAAATCAGGCTAAAAACTTTAGCCGAATTGATTGCACATAATTTGAATTATTTAAATGTGGCATTTGACTTTTCTTGCCACCTTGCAATTATGGTCATTTTGATGTGACCCTTGGGGCTGCCAAGGCCAGGAAGTTGGCTTATCGCCACTTTATGATTGATGACAGTTGGCTTTGCGAAGGTGCTTTTCTTTTTTTACTTTTCTGTTTCTCCTGCTATTTCGGCGCTGACACGCAAATGAACCACATGGAAAATTGTGCAATTATTGCTAATAAAAATGTTTATGAACCTGTTACCTGTTACCCGATGCCAGCGATGACTTCGCTTCACCGGCCAGTGATATGAATCACCATAAATCTAAGAGCGGTATAAATGTTTATCGCAATTTTATAATCATCCCCAGCCAGACCAGGCCAAAACCGAACGAAAAAGGCCCACTCTGCGTGAACTGGTCAGATAAGTGCGCGTGAGAAGTGCACTCGCATAGGAATAGTTAAAAAAAAAAGTTACAAAAGTTATGTATCCTCGAGATACCCTTTATTTCTCACTATAACAGCCAAAGAAATTAATAACTTAAGGAACTCGACATGATATGACATAAATATATAAGCATAAAGTTTAAGTTAAGCTTGTTTTGAAACTGCAATAAAAGTAGCCAGTTGGATAAGAGAATGTTCCTCGAAGTAGAGTATCTGACTTAGTTGAGCTTTGGCCAGTTCCGTATGCGTTTTATGACAGGCAAATTTTTACAGCAGCGATTGGAATGGCCGAGGATAAAGAGCCAGTCTGGGAGAAGAGCAGTAGGTTAATTAGCAGGAAGCAGGTGGATGAGGTGGAGGAGGAGTTGCCCCACGAATTGCGGCAATAACGCATCGGAATGCCCAAAACGACAAACTGAAACTGTAAGCGGCATTGGTGGAATGGCCTGGCCATTGGCATTGGTAACGAAAAATCCGTTGCATGTCCATGTCCAGGACTCCTGGGCTCTGGTCGCTCGGCCAGACGACGTCATGGTTAATTGGGCATTCAAATGTCAAGTTCAATTTTGGGCCACATTAGCGTTACCTATAAAAGGGCCGTTCGCTGTGCGCTCTGCATAAAATGAGATTTATTGTTGCATTTTCTCTGCTACTGGTGGCAATGGTCCGGTGATCTGGGCCTGGCCCAAAACAATTGGCCAGAAACTCGTTGCCTTGCCCGCTTGCCAGTTGTTTGCCTTTTTATCGTTTTCGCCTTTGAATAATTCGCAACCAGGGCATTTGTATAAATTGGAATATTGTTAGACAACAAAAAAAATGCAAGTTAAATTTGCGAATTGCATTTACATTTGCTGCACTTTTTATTTATTTCTTATTTTCATAAACATTTGGCTTAAATGTGACGTTGACGTGCCACTTCCGCTTGATCTAATCGGGCTCAAGTTGGACTGCTTTTTTATCAGCTCTCAAATGCTCGGAATGAAAATATAAAATGCTCGCAATTAATTTCAGTTAAATTGCTTGCTTCTTAACTATTCTAAGTGCAGCCAACTGGACCACCGAAAAGTAAAATAAAATCAATAGAAAAAAAAAACAAAACGCCTTACTGGCCAACGAGTGAGCTTTAAATCAAAAGTATTTCGGCTGCAGTGGTCCGGGCATAAATCAAACGATAAGTAAATTAAAAGCCATAAATTTGCAATTAATTTTTAATTTGTGCAAATTGATAGCCATCAACGTGTTGAAACTGCCAATAAAAAAATTGTGCCAAATAAATCACCAAACCCAAACAAAAACCCGTGATCCAAAATCTGGCATGGAAACGCCTTTAAGCTGGATACAAATTATTAAATGACTTTAAGCGTATTAAAGGATATCTAAGAAGTTACCAGGTTCATAAGATTCGATAAGAAATTTACAAAAACAACTGTAAAAAAAATAAACAACTGTAAAAATTACTTTTCAAATAGTAATCAAATTGAAAGTCATCATCTTCTGAAAGTCACCCAAAACTAATAATTCCGCAAAAAGGTAGGAAAATCTTTGGCATTTACTGCAGCAATTTCCCAGGATTATTTCTATTTCCATGGCATTGCAGCGTTATCATCTGGCCAAGAAATTCGTCTTGGTCAGGCGAAACACCGGGCCAACAATCAAATTGCATTAGCCGCAGAGTCTCTGGTTGATCTCACCACCGTTGCAAGCCATATAAAATGCCCCTGGCTACAACCTACGCATTGTGGCCAATAAACAAAAGTGTGAAGTTCGCGCGGAAAATCACCTTGGAAAGGTGCACAACACGAACTTGCGACCCTGAGAGGATGTTGCCGGTTGCAAGTTGCAAGCTAGGCTGCTGCTGCAGTTGTTGCAATGTAGCCAGCGAACATTATTGGATGTGATTAATTATGCTGACATTAATTCGGCTAATAGAAATATATCTCGTTGCGTTGAAAATGATGTTGACGTGATTGTAATTGAAGTTGTTGGCCCATGGTGTGTTGCCTGTTGTTTGCCTTTAACCCGGCTGAAAGAAAATTGCCTTCACCGCTGCGTGCTGTGCAGTTTATTGCAAATTTGTTTGTATTTATGATAATTGATGGGAAGAAATGGTGAAAAGCGCTTATGAAAATACATTTTGGCAGCGCGCATTAATCAAAACGATAATTGGCGACTGTTGTTCCGCCGTTGTTTGCTTTCACGCCAGCTACATGGCCATCCGATAATGATAAGGCCAATTGGCCAATTGTGGATGGCATAGTCACAGCTTTTGGCCCGAAGTGTTTGGCCATTTGGGAAAGTTCTGGGGTTGTGTGCCAACAATTAAGCAGAAATGTCCGGGCCATATAATCAACTCGAGTCGAGCAGCGGCCTGAGTTATTTGCCACGCAACGTCAACGTATTTAAATCAATTACAAACAGCAATTTGCCGGCAGCCCCAACTATCCTCCCCCCTTTTACCATACAATCAAGGCATGCGTTTGTATTACAGATGGGATGACAACCAGAAACAACCTGAATGGCCACAGTGCACAGTGGGCTAAAAACTATGCCTTTGTGACAAATTACTAGACTAAAAGCGCTTGAAAGCGCTTAAAGCCAACTGAAATATTCTATAAGTTATTATGAAGTAAAGTTATTAATGTCATATGAAGAAAGGTGTATAGATCGTGTAATAAATTAGAAATGCACTTTTTGTGGCACATTTGTAATGGTTTGCCCACAGTGCGTTGTTGGTCGTGTTAAGTACGCGTGAATTAATGTGTTGCCAGAGTCAGTACGTCTTTGCTCTTGCGGGCAGCATCTGCCCCAGTCAGTTGGCCACGATATTGCCGATTGCTCTGCCCCCTTTTAAGCCAAGAATTTAACAGCCAAAGCGCCGCCTGGCCAGGCTAACTGGCAGCCTGGTAACCAGGCGTCGCGTAATTTACGTCGATTTGATGTTGCCAACATAAATTTATAGCGCGCACATTTTTCGCCAACGATTTGTTGCAAGCGTCGCCTTCGTGTTGCTGCTGCTGCGATGTCGCTGATGATGCTGCTGCATGTTGCTGCTGCTGCATCTGCTGCTGCTGTTGCTAGTTGCTAGTTGCTGCTGGCGTGCTTTGATTTCGCAGAGCAGCAGCCAACGCAAAAATGTCGCAATACAATAATGAAAAAGCAAGAAAACTCATGTTGGCATGCGGTGGTTGTTGAATTTTTCGCAAGCAACATTTTTGCCAGAGATTTTTATTGACTGAAGAGGCCGCTGAAAATTAAGCAGCAGCAGCAGCAAATGCAGCAACCGACTTTTTGAAGAGGCGCCTGCGTGCATGAAATATAGTGCTACACCTAGAAAAAATCATAGATACACGTTTTCAATTCAAAAAGAGATGGGATAGTCATTAACTAATGAATAACTTGAACTGTACATTTTTCTCCCAGTGTACTTGGGGCACATTTGTGCCTGTGTTGCATGACATGTTCGAGGAGCAGGAAGTCGTTTTGCGTTTACTTTGCCTTGTGTTGGCCACATTTATGAGTTGCTCACGGCCTGCAGTTGCTGGTATGTTGCAAGCGACTGGCAAGCATGCAACGTGCCACTTGTTGCTGCCAGTTGCCGGGCCAAAGGATAATGCCAAATATGTTGCATAGTGACTAATTCCGAGAGAACCCATCCCTAAACAGTATACAGTGTCTAGCCCAACAAATGATGTCATTAGTGGCAGATACAGCACACGCAATGGGATATTAAGAAATTAAGTGGCAACAGTTAGCAACTCGGCGGCAACTGTTGCTGCTGCTGTACTGTAATGGTTGATGTTGCCACAACTGTCCCGAGGGCAGCACGCCAGTCTAATTGCAATTGGATCAGAGATCCATGCAAATTGTTTTGCCATGCAAAATGTCTGGGAACATAAGTAGCTGCCACATGGAGGAAGTTACCAATGCTGTTGGGTCGCGGTGGGTGATGTTTTTTTTTTTTTTTGGGGGGGTACCCAGCTCCGCCTTCCCAATTACAGGCGATACCTATTGCCAATTGACAATCGGGGTTGATCGCAGCCAAGAGCGAGTGATTTATGCACCGCACCATTTAAAGTCCGCGGCGGTTCCATAAACAAATTGTCGCCGTGCTCTCTAAATGGCCATGGCTCTCTGCCGCTGCCATGAAATTGAGCTGTAATTGAATTGCAGTTGCACTCAGGACTCCATTGGGCCACTATACGATGGGTTAGGAGACTACCTTTGTTGGGAAAATTAGAAAAAAATATTTCAGAATTAGAAAATTCGAACTAAATCCAAAAAAAAAAGGTTCATCTTTATGTGTAAGATTACAATATGAAGAGAGATTTATAAAAATCCTTATCAACTTCATTTCACTTTAAAAACTACCATGGTTGTAGATAGTTTATTTCTAATAATTTTATTTAGAATTATTTCCGAAAACTTCAATTTTATGCCACAGTGCGATTGTTGGCTCATTCGATTTTTTGGCCATCTCGCAATTTATTGCACAGCATTTCACAATTAAAACACCGGCCAGCAGCGAGCCACGTCATTAGTTTGGGCCCAAACAAATATGGCCACTGGTGTGTGTTTGTTACGAATTCAAACATTTTAACATTTGTTTTGGCCCGCTGATAATTTGCTGACTAGCTGGTTGGCAATGCAACAATGTTGTGTCGGCCCAAAAGCATTTGCACACACATTTGCCCAATCATTCCAGTTGTTTGGCAACAATACAAATGCATGTATAATATACAAGAGAGCACACTTTTTCAATCGCCTGGAAGTTGATCTATAATTACCGAAAACTGAAAACTGAAAAGTGAGGATCGAGGACCGAAAACCGAGCCCAAGTATAAATATCATTGTCAAATGCGCTTTTAATTGATGTAGACAGGCACCGAACACATTGGACAGCCGAGCTGGACACTCGAGTTGGCCAGGCTCAGTCGATCTGACAAGCTCACATTAGCAATAAAATATCTAATTGGAGTTTTCCCCCCATGAAGCACACACACACACCCCCCTCCCCTTTGGATTGACTGGGCCGAATGAAAATTTCATTTACAACCTGGCCGGGGTAATCGAGACTTTTGTTTAGTTGAAGTTTCTGTTGGTTTTTTTTTTTTGATTTTTTTTTGTATTTTTTGTTCGCCGTTCGTGTGGCTCTATAAGGCGTGATTTATGCCTTCCCCTGCAAATTTATTTCGTTTTTAATGAGTAATTTACACAAAATTGCATTAATTTGGCGGCCAAAGCCCAGACGCACGACAAGTCATGGCAAATTTCTGACATTTCCTTGATTTATTTTTTCTAAATAAAATACAAGCAAAATCAAAATCGAATATCAAATGGAATTGGAAATGTAAATCAAATACCTATTGAGATTTTTTCGTAATTGTAATTGTTCAATTTGAATTGGCTTCATTCTTTTGGTAGGCCGGGCTGCCAAGAAAGTGTTGCCAATTAACGCAAACATAGCGGCCAGTTGGAAAACTCGGCGTGTTGCAACGATTTCCATATGCGAAAGCAGTGCAAATAGTCGCCTTGCATCGCCTAAGTGCCCGTGGAGATGATTTAGTGCCCAGCCATTTACGGCCATCTATGTACGTATGTATGTATCTATGCGAATGTGCGAGCAAGTAAGTGTATCCGCGGGATACACATTTTAATTAATATGTACAAGCATCACCTAATGAAGCCGCTGCTCCAGACAGCCGGCCAATACGTGACCAACACGGCTGCCAAGTATTTTTGGTATTTTTACAACACCCAAGCTGCCATTGGAGTTGCACTGAAAGAAACAAGGGGCTTAAAGAGCTGAAAGGCAAAACAGCTATCTAGAGCTGATAAAGGATTCAATTAAGAGCCTAGATAGTATCTTTAATAGATCACCAAAATGCTTTACATATTGAATGGATAACATTTCTATTTCATTACGTTTTGCTTATCAAACTATGTGCTATAATTTCCAGTGTATTAAATCAGAGGAAAAGATAGAAGGCATTTCCATAGCCACTGCGAAATGCTGGAAAATGGTGCGAATGCGAATGCCACTGCAAGGTGGCTTACATTATATGGCCAAAACACCTAAGGCCATGATTTATAGTTTGTGGTAAATTAAGAAATTAAAATGCTTTTATGGCCAACTGGCCGATCTGCAGCTTCTGTTTGCGGCTCAAATACCCCTCACCCTACCACCCCGAATTTTTGTGTCCCCGCTGTCAAGTTGTCGAATTAATTGCCAAAATGTTTGATAAGATTATTTCGGCGCATAAACCGCCCACGCCGAATCAAAAAAAAAAATAAAAAAATAAACCTGCAGCCCCCAAAAACAACCACCCCCAATAGGAAAATCATTTTCTTAATTAAAATTTTGGTTGCATGCCAGGCGCAAAATTGTGTTGCTCAAAAAGCAGCAAATTTGTTGCCAGATATTAATGTGGCTTTGTAATTGGTTTTTCTCAAGTCCAAGTCACGTTAAGTCAATTAAGAGAAATGAATTTTCGTATATGAACGGATTGGTTGGATGGATTGCAATGGTAAAGCGGTTGCATAATCCCATGTTATGCAGTTTTGAATTGAGCGAGAAAACTTCTTCAAAGCGAAGCGTGTTAAGGGTACAAACATAGATTAAGATATTTATAAATAATATATATAAATATATATATGTAAATAATTTGCTTGAATACATAGTTATTATGTACCATTGACCAATCTTTGACAGTCTTTCGATAACGCTGAAATTTGTTTAATGGCATCACATTTACGCAACTTCTTGGTCTAGAAGATTTCGGTGCAGAAACCTTGGACCACATTACCATTTAAGCACCATTAGCAGCGCCAAATATTTGAGCACGATGAGTTTAATTGGTTCCCGAGCTGGTAGCAAGTTGAATCGAAGATGCAACTCGGCGACATGGTAACGTGGTAACATCTTGGTAACCACTGGACTTGGAAACATGTTGCGCCATTGCACTTGTTGTTGCCAACGAGGCGATTGGCCGTCCAAATTTGGTCCGCTCTGCGTTTTCCCCGCTCGAGAACAAGCTCGTTAAACGTTTTCCAATTGCAATTGCGCTATAAATTCTACCAAAAATGTAACTAATGAAGTGTTATGAAAGGTGATCATAAATCGTTGACTTCAATTGCCCATCGGCAAGATGCAGGGGATCCGAAGCACATACAGACCGGCTCAGAAAAGAAACGAGATGAGAATCGAAAGCTTGATGAAGAAGCTGCGGCGTTTGAAGCTTATCAAATACGACACGAATCAAGTTCAATGATTTTTTACCCAATACCCTGGAATTAGCAAGGGAATTTCAGTACTTTAAAGGCACTTGGAAAAAGAAATAATTGGTTAACAAAAACGTATATATATACTTGCTTTAAAATACCATATAGCACCTATGTTACGTATCACGTGCAATACATTCCAAGGTATCAAATAGTCGACTTCTAAATTGTATAACCTTTTTCTTATCGCCACTTCCTTTTGTGTGCTAATATATGTACGCATGTCAATCAGCGCTGCAAGAGAACGAAATGGAAATATTTTATACCGATTTCAAACTTCGGCGAATAAAGATGTTACCCAAAGGAGGGACACCCAAGACTTGGCTGCTTCTGCTGCTTGTTTCCAGTGTCTGTGTCATCCAGGAATCCAAGGCATCCAGTTTCTGCACCAAGGCCGATCAGTGTGCTTTGGATGAGGAGATCAAGACAGCGGCGGATTCGGTTCAAGCACGCTACGATCACACCCGCATCTATCAAGTGGAACTGGCCAGTGAGGAGCATGTGCGTCTATTTCAGGCTCTTGAGCAGGCCAGCGATTCCTGCTCGTTCATGGGTCATGCCCGACAGCCGGGACAAAAGCTTACCATTATGGTAACGGGTGCCAAGGTGGCCGACTTCGATGACCTGGTGCACAGTTACAATGTGACACATCGGGTGCTGAACTACAACTTTCAGGCTCTGATCGATGCCAACTATCTTGAGGTGGCTCCAGAAGATACAAAGCCCGAGGAATTCGACTGGAAACGCTATCATCCGTTGGAGAGTATCAACGCCTGGCTAAAGAAACTAGCGGAAACGCATCCCGAAGTGCTTTTAGTGGAACTGGGTGTCAGCGCCCAGGGAAGGCCCATCCTAGGTGTGCAGATCGCCTTCGACAACGAGAATCGAACCACTGTCTTCGTGGAGAGTGGCATCCATGCACGCGAATGGATTGCTCCGGCCACGGCTACCTACATCATCGACCAGCTGGTGAACTCCAAGGATTCAGCTGTCCAGGCACTGGCTCGCTCCCAAAGGTGGTACATCTTCCCCACCGTTAACCCAGATGGATATCAGTATACCTTCAAGGGCGATCGCATGTGGCGCAAAAATCGTGCTCTCTTTGGCATTTGCCGTGGTGTGGATCTCAACCGGAACTTTCCATTCCACTGGAACGTCACCGGAGCCAGTGGAGATCCTTGCCGCTATGACTACTCGGGACCATCGGCTGCCAGTGAGGTGGAAACCCAACGGATGATCGAGTTCATAAGGCATCGCGTCGAAAGCGAGCGCATACGTACCTTTATATCGCTGCACAGCTACTCCCAGATGATCATGTTTCCCTACGGACACAGTGCCGAACGTGTGGACAACTATCACGATCTGACTGATATTGGTAAGCTGGCGGCCAATAAGATAAAGGATGTAAGCGGCAGGATCTACAAGAGTGGCAGCATCTACGAGACCATATATCCCTCATCAGGTGGCTCAAAGGATTGGGCCCATGGTCAGCTCAAGATACCGATTACCTTCTCCTACGAACTGCGTGGACCCGCTGACAGCGAGGATCTGTTCATTTTGTCCGCCAAGGAAATCGAACCCACCGCTGCCGAGGCCTTCGCATCCATCCAAACGATCGTGCAGGAGGCAGGCAAACGTGGCTATTACCAATGATCAGGGGCTCCGGCTCTAACTGAAATTCCACCATCAACTACAAATCCGATTCCGAATCCGCATCCATGCACCCACCATCTGATGGGTATGATGATGATAAATGTCGTCTGGCCATGGCAGTTCACATGAAAAACACATTACGCGCCATCGTTTCTTAATGCTAAATAATGATGGCAAAATCATGACACAAAACCTCATAATAATGTTGGTAAATCAAAGCAAATATAGTCAGACTCGAACAACCTTACAGAAATAGTTGCAACCATTACAGTTACGATGCATTGTTATTGTACACTGCATTTGGCAAAGGGGCATATGGACTTGGCGATGGCTTATGTAATTCAAATATTTAATCGGGATAATATAGGGGTGTATATGGGATAAAAAAAAGGATTTATAAACTTACGAATCGGAAGTAGGAAACGCGATTCTTCAGGGCTTAAATGAAAATCTTGCTAACACTTCACTTTGAGGTTTGAGCTAGCACTTTGAATTGTATTTGGTTTAATAGGCAGTTATCTAGAGCATTAAAGCTGGTGACTTACCAGATCTCTAGTTGGATTTGTCAGAACGGAGCCTGGCAGCTGACAGGCGAGTTATGAACCTGCGCAGCCTCGACAGACAATATGCATGTTGCACTCTGGCGCACAACTGCAACATGGACTGGCAACACCAGCAACACATTGCCGCCGACTCTTGCAGACTTGTTGACGGCAATTGTCGGGTTTTTGTTTTGGTTTCGCTTTGTTGTTATGGCCATTATAATATATATATATATAGTTAGTAGGAGAGCTATGGCTGCCACACATGCCACAACACATTGGCCGGTTAATAATGTTGCTGCTGCGGGGATGCCCGTTGTTGTTGCTGCTGCTGCAGATGCTGATGTTGCTGGCGATATTGATGTTGCCATAATCACGATCTAATTTATTTACAAATTGTGTTGAAATCATACGTTCAAAGTCGTGTTTAAAAGGTTCTGTATGATTTATGCCAGCGTTGAAATGAACCGCAACTACAACAATGGACAGAACAATTGCGGCTGGGAAAATATTTCTCACAGTCGCACAGACAGACGCGCGAGATGGCCAGCAAAATTTGTTTCGTCTGCTTTTATGTGCACCTAATTGATTGGGGCAAGTGGAGGAGCCAGGTAATGCATAGCAATAGTGCCATAGTGCAACCAGGAACTGCGCCGATTCCTACCACCAGCCAGCTAATTTAGATTTATGGCGCAAATCGCAACTTGATGCGTGATGCCGCCGAGACAAGCCGCCAGTTCCTCCTCCTAAATTTGCTCCACCTCCTCATCATCTGGCTGAAGGTGGAGGCAGCGGGCATGGAGGAGTCTTGCATGTGGCCATTTGTCATCGGGATCGAGGATCGTGTGCTGCAGCTGCGATTTCAGGCCGCTCCAAACGGGCACGAACTCGAGTTCGAGCGCAAAAGATACAAAAAAAAAAAAAAAAAAGTATCTCTTTCTCCCGCGCTGGCTGTTATAATCTCGCAAATGTTGATAAATTGAACGATTGCTGATTTTCACGCTGCAATTGCCCTGCGGCCGTGTCACTGTGCCAGCTGGGAAATAAACATATCAACATGATAAATAAGAGGAGCGGGTTATCATCAGCGGTCCCAGAAACTCGCGGACACACCGGACACACACTCATGTTGCCCGAAGGACAGCCTCATAAATCAGCAGACAACTGGACAAAATGTGAGCCGTTTTAATCGCTGATTTCCGCTTCACAAGAAATGCAAATAAAATGCGAAACCAGAATGTAAGATGCATTTGGCACAGCCGAAGTCGTGATACCCTGGATTTAAGACAGATGCTGATAAAACTCTAGATCTCTACTCTTCAAACATTACATTTTATATCAAACTATTTATAAATGCTTTTGAAATTTTCATCTAATTTTTAAATCTGTTCAAATTAAGCATTCCTATTCTGATAAAATGGGAAGGTAAGCAACTCTTGTGGCCAAACTGTTTCATATTTATTAATCATAGTGGCGAGGTGGTGAGGGACTAAGTCTATTTTTAGCCTGAGTTTCAAAAGCTATCCTTTCCTTTTGGAAAACAGGTTTGCATATCGGACAGACACAACTTTATGTTTGACCCTCGCACTCTACACTGCACTGCACAAGTGGGTTATTACTTATTGATTTTGTTTATTGAATTATTATGTGTTTTTGTTTTGTTTCTGTTGTTTTGTTGTATTTGAGGGCAACTCTTTCAGCTAGTCGCTCATTGGATGAACAGTAAAACTAGGTTTACAAAACTTTCGCCTCGGACAGATCGTCCAGTGGCTTGCTGGGCGGGGGGATCTTGTACTCGGTCTCGGGCGTCTCGTAGATCTTCTCCTCCTTGGGCTCCACAACGGACACATTGTCGGGCAGCGGCTTCTTGGGGCCGATCTTGTTCTTGGGGTCGTAGGGCAACATGACCTTGACCTTGATACCAAGCACTCCCTGGCGGAGGAGCACATGACGGGTGGCGGTCTCGACATAGTCGTTGCACGGATCTCCCGAATGGATCATCAGGCCATCGACGAATTTCATCGACTTGGCACGCTGACCACGCAGTTTGCCGGACACGACGACCTCGCAGCCCTTGGCTCCCGACTCCATGATGTAGCGGAGCACACCATAGCAAGCACGACGGACGGCCAGTCCTCCGGTGAGCTTGTACCTCAGCGACTCAGCCTGGGCAATGGCGCACAGGCCACGAGCGGCCACCTTCTCGGCGTACAACTCAATGCGTCCGGTCTCGAAGTTGAAACGCTTCTGCACCATGGCGGTCAGCTCCCGAATGCGACGGCCCTTCTCGCCCAGCACCTGCTGGGTCTTGGTGGCCATGATGATGATCTCAGTGCGAGAGGGGGTCACACGGACCTCCACGCCGGAGTAGCCATCCTCGGCGAGTTCGCGAGTCAGGAACTCGTTCAATTCAGCCTTGAAGATGCCATCGGAAACGAACTGGGGAGCAAAAAGAAACCATTATAATCCGCATTCCACATCTATTGCACACCTAGCAATCCTCCTTCTTGTTGTTGTTGTTTCACCACGCGTTGTTGAGTTCCAAAGTTTTTGGGACGCCCATCTGCTTTGAGGTTAACTCCGAAGCCGATGGATTTTCGCGCTTTCCGGCCGGGTTTTTCACACAACTCCGATGAAACAACGAACGTACGGACACTGCATTACATGCCGGAGGTAATCCTGTCTCATTTTTCCCCAATTACCTTGCGTTTCTTGGAAATCGGAAGGTTCGCATTCATTTTGACGTCGAATCGGAAACGTGGTGCGCAGAAAAGAAAGAGGCCAGTGTGCCCGCGCGAGACACGTTAAAAAATACCACCCGGTCTGGAAATAAATACCACTATATACCAATTTGGTTTCCAAAAATTACAGTTATACACTACTGAATTAAACAATTTATTTTAATTACTTTTAATATTCATTAATTTAAAATGTTTTTTAGCTATTTGCTGTTTCTGCCTCGTTTTTACTTAAATTGATTCACAGTAGTACTAGGCAGACATGGTTCGGAAACTAGATTACAACAAGCTTGTACACAAACCTAAAGTGACATTCAAAAATTGTGTAAAAATTTTAGTTTTGGAATTTATCTGTATGGTTAAAAATAATAAGTTTGAATAAAATTTGGTTAATTATTTAAATCTTATTATACTATTATTTTTAAATACATACTACTTACAATTTGCAAATATATTTGATAAAACTTAAAAAAAATGATACCATTTCGACAAAAACTTGTCTTTAGAATTCATTATAATTTCAGAAGATTCAAATAGGGATCCCATATGAAGTCCAAATAAACATACACTAAACAGCGTTTAAAGGGGCACATTAAATAGTATTTCGTATATATATATTTGTAAAGTAACACTTTTAACCACGACTTCAGCACGACAATATTTCGGGGCTGGCTCAGTTGGAGAGCTGCGAGTTGGACAGGTTCGAGCTATGCTCCGAATCGGAGGAAGGACCTGGATGCGATGGCGCCTGTTGTTGGTGCTGTTGTAGCGCCTGCTGCTGCTGGGAGTGGGAATGCGGAAGGTGCGAGGGCTGCTTCGACTGGATGGCCGTACCCG
This sequence comes from Drosophila melanogaster, assembly GCF_000001215.4. Lineage (NCBI taxonomy): Eukaryota > Metazoa > Arthropoda > Insecta > Diptera > Drosophilidae > Drosophila > Drosophila melanogaster. The sequence goes on along the minus strand of NT_033777.3, from coordinate 23,358,017 downwards.
ACTCGTAGTTGATGCGGATCCATTGGCCCTCCGTGTTCTCCTTCCACAATGTGACATTGTTGTCCCCACCGGTGACGGCAAGAATGTTGCCGGTGGTTGACCACGAGATGCTCCACACGGCATCGTCGAATGTGTGCAGCACAGTCGAGGTCCACTCGGATAGATCTGCGTTGCTGCTCCACACAATCACATGGCGATCCTGCGAAGCCGTGGCAATCTGCGAGCGGGGCAATCCGATCGACGGCGCCCAGGCCACGTCGCGCACCCAATCCGAGTGCGCCTCCAGTCGGTGCTCCTCCACCCAGCGGTCGTTGTCCTCCCGCCAAATCTTCACTAAATTATCGCAACCACCGCTCACTAGGCGCTTTACGGCCGCCGAACGCGAAGTTACGCGCTGGTCAAATGCTGGATCTGGTGCCTGGGCGGGGCACCACGAGATGGCATTCACTCCGATCGTGTGCGCATTCGGTATCTTCTTGGCATCCCACACACCGTACTCCGTGTTGCAGGTGAGCACCGATACCGAGCCATCCGAACTGGCGCAGGCCAACACCAATCCGTACTCGGATGGCGCGAAGTCCACCGAGTTTACCGAGGAGTCGTGGTTGCTGTATTCGTAGCTGAAATGTGGCAAGCACAGAGGTTAGATGTGGCACTCTTTAAATGATAACGGAAATCTAAACATAAGTATGACATGGCGCATTGCTACCTCGTAATCTCGTCAATAAGAGAGTATTTTATTGTGTTATGACAGAGGGAACAATTTAAAGGACACCAACATATATATATATTTATATATATTTATTATAACAAGATCTGATTCTTCTTGTTAAATATTTTCAATACCATGATGTAAACAATTATAAATGATAAATTACATTTGATACAAGACGTCCAAGCATAAATATTAAAATAATGATTTCCAAAGCTATTAAAGTATTATTATTAATCAAGGATCAAGCTATTAAAGTATTATTATTAATCAAGGTCCTAACAATGGGTATCCCCTGGTCGATTCCTAAAACAAACATAACTTTGTTGGTATGGGTGTGCCCGTTTACTTACAGCTTAGTCCAATCCCGGGGCGTTGTGGACTTCCAGACGATCACCTTGCGGTCGTAGGAGCACGATGCCAGTATGTTGCCAAACTTGGGATGTGCCCAGGCCACCTGCCACACTGGTCCCTGGTGTCCCTTGAGCTCGGCGAGCGCCTTATTGTTTTTGCGCGAGTGAAAGATGCGGACGCTGCCGTCCGAGGAGCAGGTGGCCAACAGTAGGCCGTAGAAGTCCAGCGCTGCGTGGTGGACCATGTCCTCGTGCTCGGTGTCGATCTCTTGCAGCAGGCTCACCATCTTGCTCGAAATCCGTTCGTCCGGTCGCCAGATAAATTGATTAAATGCAAGTCGTGTTTTTTTCCGGCGCTTGACGTGGAACCTGGTTGAGCAGTGTGACCTGAGCGCGGCAGTGGCTGATGGTTACACTTGCAATTGATCACATGGTCACTCTAGTCCATAGATGAGATAGAATAATTTCAAAGTTTTTAGTTCATATTCATATTATTCATATTCATATTATAGTAAAACAAGAATTTATTAATTATATTCAATTTAGATCGGGTTTTGGCTTGTGTGGGATTTTAGATACAGTTTAGGTGGTGTTTTGGTATGAACGTTTATGGAGCAGTTTTGATTTAAGTTGGACATGTATAGTAAGATACATAAACAGACACAGTGTATAAATTAGCTTTTCATAATTTGTAATATTTTTATTATAGGCTGTATTTCGATAGAGGCAAGTAATTTAAACGGATTGTTGATTAAAATTCTTGTTCGCAACGAATATAATCTATATGATACAGCTGACAAATACAGGATAAAGCAAAAAATCAGCTTAGGAAATACCCTTACTATTTAAAAAGCTTACGTCCAATAGTATCGCATACACCCATCACGCGCACATCACTAACACCAACTGCCATTGTGAACTGACAATTGTAACTTTTCCGCACGAAAGTTAGCATTTGCAAAGGAAAATAAGGTGAAAACAAGATTTAAAATACATAAAAATTGATTGAGGGAATACAATTTGAATACAAGATAAAGTTGCTAGCAAAGTCGGCTTGAAAACCGATTGGGAAACGTCGAAACAAACAATTGTATTACATAACCTTTTTAAGGTTACATATGAAGAAGGCCGTTTATTGCTATTCTAACAAGGATCTATCAATTCCAGATGCTGTCGCAATCCCTGCTGAGTGGCATGCGTGTCCTGCGCACAGAGGCCCGTCGTAACTTCGGAATCGTTGCCCCTGCCCTGAACAAGGCCTCCGATCCCATCCAGCAGCTGTTCCTGGACAAAGTGCGCGAGTACAAGCAGAAGAGCGCGTAAGTTCTGGCTCCTTCATCCGTTGGTGTGCCTCGACATAATCCTTGTTTTGCTCACCTGCAGCGGTGGCAAGCTGGTGGACTCCAATCCCGATATTGAGCGGGAGCTGAAGACCGAACTGGACCGTGTGGCCAAGCAGTTTGGCAGCGATGGCAAGACCGACATGCTGAAGTTCCCCGAATTCCAGTTCCCCGATGTTAAGGTCGATCCCATCACCCAGGCCCCACAGTAGAGATCGCTCTTCGCGAATGAGTTAGTCTAATTGCTTTAAGTTCAGCTGCTGATTTCGCCTGTGCGCCCCCAAAAACCGCGGGCAAGTCAACAAAAAAAACCAATAAAATCGGGAAAACAACAAGCGATTCGTATGCGAAAGCCACTAAAAGTGTGTGAATCTCATTGAATTATAAAGCGCGTCCATTCCTTAACACAGACATTCGTCTTGTGCGACATCATAAACTCAAAACTCATTAAAATCGAATTAAATTCCATTATAAATACAATATATTTAAGCCCTACGATCTAGAAAACAACAACAAACTAGGTCCTAGCGTGGCGTGGTCAGCGCCTGATGAACAGTCTGCTGGAGCAACTGCATCTTGTGGTTGGCAGCCACCTTGTTGAATGTGCCCAGCAGTGTCTGGATGTCCTTCCCGCTGATGAGGGGCACAAAGTTGCCAGCGCAAGTGCAGAACTCTGCCAGATTCTCGCGCTTGATCTCGCTGCAGCGCGAACAGCGCAGATCCTGCAGCACATAGGACATCATCTTGCGCTGCAGTGCATCCAGCATTCTCATTTCGATCTCCTCGTTATCATAGGCCACATAGCACTGGGCACACAGCCAAACGGGTCTGAAAAATCCAACATTAATCAATTATTTGTGGTAAATTATGTGTACTGGTTTGTGTAACTCACACTCCATCTTTCATGGCGCGATGCTTGTCCTTGCAGAGATCCAGGTCCCTGCAGTGATTACACGCTTTGCAGATGACCTCGTTGATGATGTGACTGTCGCAGGGATCCTCCCACTCAGCCAAGTCGGAGAACTCACCAATCCCCACCAGACGCAGCATATTTCGGCGCAACTCGTTGATCTGCTCCGCCAGCGTTTTGTCCACACTCAACGCCTTGATCAGAGTGCGGATAAGTTCTAGGCCCGGGCTCGGCTTGCCCTTGCCGTAGTTCTTGTGCAGCTTCAGGATAAAGTCGAACGCACAGTGTGAGATGTCCTTGATGGCCTGCTCGGTGGTCTTCTTTTCAGCCAAAGATTGCATGAAGAGGGTCAGCAGGGATTCAAACTTTTCGCGGCACTCGTTTTCATCGGGCAGATGTTCGCCAATTGTCCAGTTGAGCTCCAGGGACAGCTCATCCTCTTGATCCTGCTCGGCCTCGTTGCTCTCCACTGGATCACGGTTTTCCGAATCCTCTTCTTCATCCTCGTCGTCATCTTGATTGCGTTCAGAATCCCGTATCATGGTAGTGGAAACTATTGACGACACTGTCTCATCGATTCCCTTTGGTAGCTTTCCCCTAATTCCCGAGAAATTTGCCTGGTCCATCCAGAGCATAAAGTTCCAGCATTGCTCGAAGCTCAGTTGGATGGAGTGGAACATCTCCTTGTTCCTCAAGCTTTGCACAATGTAGTCCACATAGCCCAGGGCATCGGAAACGGTTTTCTTACCCGAACTAAGGATAATCCTGTTAAAGTCCGCATAGATAATGGTGGCGCCCAATCTCTTGAACTCGGCTATAATGCGCAAGAACATCTTCCTCATCAGATTATTCAGAGATCTTCTCAAAGCAGGATCATAGAGTAGTGCATTACTGGAGCGCACCCATCGATAGAAGTGCACGATCTGGAAGTCCGAGAAGATGTTCCTATTGATGGATACCTCTCGCAACCAACCATTCACCATGGAGCGCATAACGCGGAAGGCGGCGGAACAGAGGGCCGTTTCATCATAACTCGGCAAGGTGGCCGCCGGAACAGTGCCAATCATCTCCTCCAGCGAGACCTGCGGCATCACATCGAACGTAATGGCAGATGAGGCGCCTTCCATTTCCTGAATCCTAGTCGATTGGAGCAGGGCACTCACCGCCAGGCTATCCAGAGCCAGCTCCACGCAAACATCCGGATAGAAACCGGCCTTGTTTTGCACCACACTAATGCTCTCCTCGAATTCCGCCAACAGCCGGCTGTCGTCCGCCTCCCGGCCACCCAAATCTGGTCTGGTACTCGCCGACCACCACAGCACAAAGTTATGCCGCTGCAGCAAGCGAGCGAAGAAAAGATCCGCTCCGAAAAGCACAGTATCCGGCGGCATATTGCCAATGGGCACATGGAAGTAGCGACACTGATCCAACATCAAATCAAGAACATTGTTCAGATTCAGAAAGTGGCGTATCACTGCCCTGGAGCCCTGTCGCTGCCAATCAAGGCCAGAAAGCAAACTAGCGTCATCGGAGATATGAATCTCAGCCTGGGGAAACTCCAGCAGGATCGGCATGGCCAGGCTGAGTTTACGCGCCGACAGCGCCGTTTGAAGGCACAGAATGGTGGGTCCCTGATGCTCCTGTTTGTAGGTGGTCAGTGCCCGCTGTATGTGCCGGTAAATTTGTTTGACATCCACCTCAATGAGAACCTCAAATGTGTAATCCTCTACAGGAATTTTATCTTGCTCCTCTGCCGTCAGATTCTTGAGCAGGGCCAAACGCTCGGCGGTATACAATTGCCTCATGTTCGGCATTTGATTGGCACGCACTGTGTCCAAGGCAAAAACAAATGCCTTCTTGCTGGGCATTAGGATCAGTGACCAGATCTCCTTCTTGGCCGTCGGTGTGTTATGCTGATACAAGTAGATTTTGCGCAATCGATTGTTGGCGCTAGCCAAATATTTGACCTGAGTCTGGGGCCGCTGCTCCAGCTGCTCGATGCTAAATGTTTCCAGATCCTTGGTGGCCAATTGGGCCAAGCGACGTGCCTCCTCGCGCTGGACACCGCAAATGCAGCCCATGTCCATGAGGGCGCGAAATTCCAACGTCATCTGCGTCTCGTATATGCCCTCAATGTCGGGCGTCGCCAGATCCGCCAGCATGCCCAGCGAGTTATCCCGGAAGAGCTGTTCGGGCACACTATATCGATAGAGATTGAAAACAGGTCTGGATCGTGGCAGAACTCGATTGACCTTGCGCCAAAGTTGACCCTCCTCTGGAGGAGCTGCACTTCGCTGATTTACATAGAAAATCCTCGGTACCGTCAACTTGATCTTGTGCAACTCTTCGCCGATTAAGGCCCACACAGTGAAGTGGCCCAGGTCGTCGACGGGCACCAACTGTACGATCTGCCACGGCTGGTCCAACAGGGTGCGTTGTGCACGTCTAAGGAATCCGCCCAGTGTAGCTGTGGATCCTGTTGCTCTGACCACCGGCGGATCCTCGCCTCGAGTTCGCTTGCTCGCCTGGCGATTACGCTGGCGCTGATCCTGCTGCCATTTCCATTTCTTCTTCTGAAATCTCACCCACTCAACGATGGTCTTTCTGGTTTCACCGATGGGCGGTGGAGCGCCCAAGGCCTGACGCCAAGTGGTGGCCTGCGGCTGTGCCTCCTCGTCATCGTGCTCCTCCAGCTGGATTCTCTTTCTCTTGGTGACTATCGGACAGCCTGCAGCACCCTCACCGCCATCTTTACCAGCCAAATCTTCCATATCGGCCAGCTTGTCCTCCTCTGTGGCTAGAGGTTTCGGTTTGGGTCTGCTGGTGAACATCTCATTGATGCGACGCTGCTTGAGCACATCGTTCTTCTCCAGCATTTTCTTGTGCAACCAATCCGGATGCTGAACTCTGGGCACTGGATTGGCCAGTCCCTGCAGTGCCGCCGGTATGGTTATGATCTTCTGAATGGTCCCACCCAATCTCTCTATGTAGTAGTTCCAATCGAGCACATCGCGTATATCCGCATCGCCCATGGTGTTGTCCTTAAGCCAGCGACGCAGGTGATGTCGCCTCACGCTCGGTTCGGATTGGAAAATGGCCAAGGGAATAGCTCTCTCGGTGACGGGTGCTCCTTCGGGTTTCTTCGAAATAATGTACTTACAAGCCAGACCCGCATCCTTTACCATCTGCTCGCCCAGGAACTCAGCCAATCGCTTGGCCGTGGAGATGGACGTACTCTTTTGGGCGCCATACTCCTCAAGCTTCTTGGACATGCTCTTGTTCTCCGAAATAAGTTCGAATAGCTCCGAGTCGGGTAGATTTGATCCTCTGCTGTAGAGTACATCAAGCCAGTAATCCGCCACCTTGGCCACAGATGCATAGCATTCCTCAAGTGTGCTACCAGCGAGGAAAGCTTCGAAGACGGAACTCTGGAAATTTTTGATCAGCTGCAGTTCACCGCGTCGCTTCACCTCGAATCCCTTGAGTTCAGCCAGTGTGCCATCGAAATTAAAGACCGCATATCTTTTCTTCAGCTTCTTGCCCTCCTCTTTGGCAGCGGGTAACACCATGGCAAGGTAGGGTCCATCCACCTCGAAGAATATAGAGTTCTCATCTCGAATATCGTATTTGGGTAGATTGTTTTCCTTATCCTTCCTCAACTCGTGGTACTGATCGTTGGTAAAATGATCTTTAACCATAGTGTTTAGCACTGCATTCGGATATGATATGTTAATCTTCTTTTTCTTCTCATGGCTCGTGTGAATGGTAAACTCCTGCGGAAAGGAGCCAGGCAATATGCACCATATACCATCAGTGTCCAATTCGAGTGGTCGACCAACTCGCTCGATAATTTCCCTCGCCTTGGTGATAATATTCGAGCCCGTGAGGCACACAATGCCGGCCATAGGCATGGAATGCCAACGGGCTCCTCTCCTCATCACGTAGCCATAGAAGGAGTTCAGGATGCACTTGTGGGCCAACTGCAGGGAATCGTAGAGCACCTCCCTGCCCTTGGCTGCCTTGATCTCTGCCGCGTCTCCCGAAGCCACCGCAGCATTCACCGATGCTTTTGCCACTTTGGTTAGTCCTTTGTACTCGTAGCGACGATCGCGAAAAGCTCGCACCGTGTCCACATAGAAGCTGTTCTCCTTCTGGCAGATGGTCGAAGTGCGCGTTTCCAATTTGGTTAGCTTGGTCTTCTTGTAAGCCTTGCGGCAGTAATCCGTCAGACGTTTCTTCTCGTACGCCGCCTGATCCTCCTTGGAGAGCTCGTGAAAGGCTCGCTGTGGTCCGCCAGGGAAAAGGGGTGGAAACTTCTCGGTCTCCAGCTGCTGCTGAATGCGCTGAAACTCGTTCCTGGAGGCGGGCAACATCTCGCCGCGCCACAACCAGTCCATGGAACGTTTGCACCGAACTCCTGGCTTGTTGAAGTCACAGGCGGCACAATCTAAGTCACTAACCATTGCCGAGGGCTGCAGGCGATTGGTCAAAATAATGTTGGGGTACATGGCACCCACATCCAAGTGATAGATGACCGGCTGCTCCAAGCGATTGGGTATATCGTGCAGACCCTGTAGCCCCTGCACAATCTCCTGCCGCACTTCATCCAGATTCAAGACCTTCTCGAGCGGTATGCCTTCCTCCACTTCGATAGCGTGGCGCAGAACTGCATCAACCTGCTCCTGCAGTTGCTTGACCATAGCAGGATCTAGACGAAAACGGCATGGTATGTCCGCCCGGAAAACACCCGATTCCAAAGCCTCCACATGACCACCCACATAGGTTTCCGAATCCAGTACGTGTCCCTCGTTGGAGAGCTTATTCAGCTCACTCTGATGCTTGTTGGGATACACAATCTGGGCATGGTAAGCCTCCACCATCAGCAACGTTTCACAGAGTGTGCCGGAACCCTTTCTTAGGATCTCATCGGGTTCCATGGGAATAATCGTATTTAGGGCGAAGATAAATGGATGCACATACTTCATGTACAGATAGTATGTGGCCACCGCATCGGATACAGAGTAATTGGCCAGCACTTGGGGCTGTTCCACGGCCATGCGGCACATATCCTCCGGATCGAGTTCCACAGGATCATAGCGTAATTTAGCCTTGGCCACCGCCTTTAAGCCTTGAGATCCAACAGGTAAATAAGAATCTCGTTTCACCCAACATAGGCAATCCATGTGTATGGCAGGGCGACTTAGATAATTGCCATCCCGTAGCTTGGAGAAGCCAATCTCTTGCTTCATGTCCAGATCGTACACTGCAGCACGCGTCTCCACGAAGGGCCAATCGAAGAAGTCGCCGTTGTATGTAACAATGATGTGGGGACGCACCTCCATGATGTGATCGAAGAAGCGCTGGAGCAGCTGCATCTCGTTCTCTTCGTTGAATACTATAAAGTTACCCTCGAATTCCGGCTTGGGAGTGTACTCAAAATCGTCCACATTGGATGATATAATCTCACGATTGGTTATCAGATAACCCTGACCATCGATCATGTACGAGATCATCATAACCTGATCCGTCTGGGCATCGGGAAACTTAAGGGGCAGCTTAGTGGTTTCTATATCAAAGGCCAGGACCACGGGCTCGGGTCTGTCCAGAATATCCGGTCGGCAGGTGATCGTAGGCAATTCCACGCCACTTCTGCACCTGATATTGTACCACTGTCCACAAAAGATGCGCAAATCGATGGACACTCTGACGTGGTAAGGCACATCATGCTCCCTTATGTCCACAATACAATCCATGTAATCCTGCTGCCTCTTACCCAATGTGGCATCCTCGGAACCTGCGGAGGATTGGGCCAGCGAGGTGGCCAGCATTTGCATGTAGTATGTGTTGGATTTCTGTCGCTCCTGATTTCTCTTCACCGCGGACATGAGTTCCCTTCTAACCTTGGTCATGGCTGTCTGATTGAGAAACGAAAGTTTTATGTACTGCTGCTGCAAACCGGATAGATGATTGGGCAGATCCAAATCTTCTTTGGTTATGTGCTCCAGTCCAGAAATCTGGCCGGAATACTTGCGACCCAGAAATCGCGCCACTTCCAGATGCATATTATCCTCTGGTCGGATGAGTAAATATGGCTGATAGGCCACCGTGCATTTGAAGCGGGAACCATCCATTTGGATGAAGAACAGGTCCAAGGCAGCAATCAATCTTCTGTCCTCATCCAAAACTTCGTTCTGCAATTGGCATAGCCATTATTGGACATGATTTTCAACGTTTTATGGGCTTCCTAACTTACCGAATGCATGTTGATGAGGTAGCCCGTCCGCTCCTGGCTGTCCTTAACCCGATCGAAGCCATATTTCGAGTCGATTTTATCGTTCTCCCGGGATTGACGATAGCCCGCCTCATTGAAGAAGTCGTCGCTGTGGATAAGATTGGAAAATATCTTGTTCAGCGTGAAATTCACGAACTTTGACCACTCACCCTTCTGTGCGATTCTCGCTGACGAATTTACCCGTATTTTGCAGCACTTTGCCTTTGCTGGAGTCGGACATTTCCGTGCTGTTTAGCAGAAATAAAATAAATAAATGTAAATAACTTGTTGCCGCCAAAAATCTGCAAACGTCTCAGAAATGTGCTAACGCGTTGCAGAGAATGCTGACATTTAGCTGTTGCACAGCACTGTAAAGTAACACGTTTGGCGCCAATTTCAAAATGTTACTACAAATAAAAGAAAACAAGAAAATTATTAAATGGTTTTAAGAATATAAGTTTTACCTAGAAATCCTCAATTATTCTTAGCTTTGTAGTTCCACCTAACACAAATTAAAAAAATAATGCTTAAAATCTGATGAAATCATAAAATATAATATTTATGTTTATTTCATCACAGCTTGACCATTTTAGCTATAATTTTCCTGTAATGGGCATTAAATGCCCTATTTGCTGACAATTTAAGGACAGCTGCTGGCCAATTGAGTTGGCCTGTTGGCCATGTGTTTTCCAACTGCTGAAATGTGAAGTTTTTTCTACTAGTTCTCCGCTGCAATGGCATCATGCAGTCACGCACACAGGCGCATTCATTCATAAAAATCCGGCTCACCTACACGAGTTGTAAGATTCCAGCGCAGTGGAGAGAGGGAGAGAGAGTGGGAGAGCGGCGCGCATGCGCTCTTTGAGTTCTTTTTTTTCGCTTGCTGCACTTGTCGCCCCCTTTTATGTTTTTCAGTTTTACCTCTGCGGCAGCAATTAAGTTGCAGCAGAGGTTGACAATCAGCCATATTTTTATTGCACGTGTTTCGTTATGCAAGGCTGGTTAAGTTTTTTTTTTTTATGTGTACATATACGCTCCCTTGGCCGGGAAAATCGGGAACGCCATCAAGTTTTGTTATCCCGAATCTTATTGCCCTTTTTCTGGGTGCAGCTGGCCATTTGACTGCCGCCCCTGCACTTGCATTCACTTATGCTGTGTAATTTGTAATTTATGCGAAATGCGTTGCCGGAATATAAAAACATTGCAGTCGTTTCAGTTCCATATCGCCGCTCTCTGTCGCACACACTCTCCGCACACATAAACCTGTTTGTGTTTTTGATTTGCGCGAAAGAGAGAGAGAGAGAGAGCCTTTCGAACGCACAGTGGTTGTCATGGTCACGGTGGGAAAATATCGCGCTTAACTTTTTTTGGGGTGTCCAAAAGTATTTTCCCAAGCTGCAGCTTTCCCACATTGTGTGCAAACTTTAATAATGATAATAATAAGTTGATAATTTAATCTCACATCAAAATTTTCATATAGGTATTATTTCATATTAAATAAATATTTTATTAATTATTATAACAAAGAAACTAGTATAATTTTCCTTTTAAATAAGCTGGAACTGATATTTTGACCAATTTACTTTATTTGTCAAAAATATAGATTTGTATAAAATCCAGAATCAAAATAAATAAATTTTTATATCAGTGTACACAATTGAAAGACTGAGACTGCCAAATTTTAAAATATTTGTCTTTATTATTCCGCCCCCTTTGCATACTAAATATTTTAAATATACTAGTGATTTTGGGCACTGTTTAAATGCTTGCCAAAAACGATCGCCCGCACACACACACACACACACATACACGCACCCACACACTCTCTCGCATATTCGCACTTACACTGAGTTCTGAGCAAGCAGATTTTTTTTATAAATTGTTGCTATTTTTTTGTCGCTGCAAACACTTTGTTTTTGCTGCTCGAAATATGTAATTCTGATTTCCATTTTTTTCTTGCGCTCATGATGCACGCTCTAGTGCGAGTGCGAAAGAGATAGCGAGATTGAGGATCACCCACGCCTTTTCGTTTTCATTCCAGCGATCAAGTAAAATAGCGAATAATGTTTATAAGTCAGATTGATATAACTCTCGATTTTCATATTATTTGCCATTTTTGTTATCACTTGCCAGAGCAACACAAAAAAATATTAATCTTAGCAGCGGAGAGAAAGAGAGAGAGAAACGGAGAGAGAAGGTGCGTCGGCGTTGGCGTCAACGCTGCGTCTGCGCCAACGTCGGCGTCGCTGCCGCCTGTTGCCAGTCGGTCAGTCTGTTTTTGTCTTTCTTTCGGGAAGCGTGCACTTGCGCTACGGTAAATTCGATTTGAATGAATTATACGAATCAAATAACAAATAAATAACAAATGCAAAACACTTTGCAAGCCAAGCAAAAACCCAGTGTGTAAGTGAATGAGTGCAATAGCAAAACATCTAAAGATCTGCGCGCGCAATATACATCAAAAAAAGGAAGGCAAACAGCAACAGAAAAAAAAACGCGGTTCAGAAACACAGGAAACCAATTTCTATATACGAAATTCATCATAAAACCACAAAAATCTCCTCAAACATCGCGTGAGAGTGCCTGAGTGTGAGTGTGCGCGCGCGTGTGTGTGTTTGCCAGCGATCCGTCGGCCTTTTTTCGGTTTGTTTCTTTTCGCGTCTTATAAGCCGAGCTAAACCGATCCCCGATTTCTTCTCGAGTTGTTCCTTTCGGTTTTTCGTTTGTCTTTGTGCCCGGCACGTAATCCCTCTCTCTCTCCCCCTAATCAACCTGCTGATCCCACCGGAGGGTTAAAACATACACATCTATACAGCGTGATAGAGAGAGAGAACGAGCAAGAGATAGTCATCGGTGCTGCGGAGTCCATCAAGATTGTGCGCCTAATTTGAAGCTGTAATTAATTTGGATACCCTAATAAAAAGCCAACCGAAAGACGGTCTTTAGAATCCAGAACCCACAAACCAAAAATCAAGAGCCCAGTAGCCCCCGCCTTCTTGTTCACGAAGGGGCGCTATTTTATTACCCCGCACCGGTAAGAAAAGTGAAGTGTTGAAAAACAGTAGTTCAAGTATTAGTTTTTGTTATTTTCCCTACACTCGAAACAAAAATCCAGCGAAAATTAAAAGACAAAACAATTGAAAACAAATAATAAACCATATATCTCTTAATTGCTGTTGATATATAGTTTTGAAATATAACTTTTAAATCATATTTATCTTAAAAATATGAAATTTAGAGAGTTTCTTTTGAGTGCATGTAAACCCTTTTTGTGTTGGTGTTGCCTGTTTTCTTGAATGAATCTAGGAGAAAACTGGTTTGGCTACCGCTCGGTAGATCCGCCGATCTCGCGATCTCGCCTCGATTCAGGATTGCTGCCTCTATAAACTCGTTGTTGGCCAGGCCAACAGAATTTGAATTGGTTTTCTACTCGGCATCATAGCCAAGCTAGTTAGCCGCCAGTGTGCGTGAGTGTGTGTGTGTGGGGCACTTCCACAACCCTTGTGGGAAACACGCTCGAAATTACTACTGTTCCTTTTACAGCTTCCGGTGCGGCAAATGAGCTTCGCCTGCCCCACGATCGCGTTTCGGGCCATCAATCCAAGGGGTTTGGTAATCGAGAATGTGTGAACGGTTTTTGGTTAGGGTCAAGAATCTAGCACAGCGATCGCATTAGACAATTAAGTATCAATAAAACTGATACCGGAGTGCTACTCTTTTGACCTTTCGGTTTTAAAGTATGTATAATTGGGGCTTTCCTGTTCTGCACTTTGGGTTACCTGAAAGGGTTTTTAAAAGGATCTTACAATTTGGGATGTAAATTAAAGTAATTATTAATACAAAAAAGATCAAAGGATAGTTAAAGGCTTAACCGATATCATATTTTATAAAAATGTTACCATTAAAATGATTAATTTTACAATAAGATTTTGCTTAGATCAATTGTTATTATTTCTATGATAAAACTTGATTTACGTCCTTATCGCAGTCTTAAAGCCAAAAAACGATAATTTAAGGAGTTACGATCATTGAACTACTCTAAAGACATGTTTAATATCCCTTGGGCTATTTAAAAAAAACCAATTTGCGAGCAAAATACACAAGGGAATGATAAGAAATTATTGCCATAATCGATAATTTGATGTGTGACGATCGTCGGATCATAATTGAGCCCAGCTACCGCCAACCGCTCCTCTCCCTTTCCCTCCTCGAGCGTCTGGTCCGAAATGAAAGACCAGTTCAAGATCCTTTTCCATAAATACCCACAGACAATTACAGTTCAGTGGATGTTCGACGGGCTGGTTCGTTGCCCCATGCCACGTTAAACTCGGATTCTGTGCCCGGACCGATGCTAAAAGTATCAACCTGCTGCAGACAGGCCGAGATCAAGATCGATCCCATGACAAGACAAGACGACACACTCGCACAGATATGCCACACACACAGATACTCCGCACACATAGATATTCCGCACACACATGCAGTTCGGACTGTTCTGCGACAGATAGAACAACACATGTGTACACAGGCAGGCATCCCGAGGATCATCAGCGGATCGGAGATCCCTTCTTTACATTCAGCGCGAGGAAAAAAGGGCCAGGCGCTGGGAAAGAAAAGAGCAGCGACTAAATGTGTATTCTACCGTTACGTACACATCGAAAAATTGCACCCCTATTTGTTGCCGCTGCTGGTGTTTTAGTTGTTGCTGTCGTTGTCGTCTGGCCGAGGAGTGCGCACCATATCAAAAGATCATATTCGTTTACAATCTGTTCTTTAAGCATCTGCTGCGCCCAGACTCTCCTCCAGACATCAAAAACTCGGACTGCCAGACATCTTCCACTCGTTTGGTCCACTTACTATGGGCCAACCCAAAAAATTTTGCTCTTTTCCAGGGAAAACATATGCTCCGATTTTCGTTTCAATTCGATTCGTGTGGTTTTTTGTTGTCGCCCTCGCTCTCCCTCATACATACGTATATATAATATTTTATTTTATTTTATTTTTTTTTTTCGGTTCGGTTATCTACGTGTCGGGGCGATAAGGTTTTTTGTTCAGATAGTTTTAGCGATTGCGACTCGTTTTTGGCACCCTGCCGAATGATTTTTGGTGCTCGAAATGCTGCGATTTGAAGGCGGTTTTTGAAAAATGTGCCACTTTCAAACTTACGCATTTGTTCCTCGATTTTCCCTCTGGACTTATCTGCATTTGAGGAATTTATTTTCATATGAATGATTGATTGGTTTCAAAAAAAAAACTGTGGAATTCGCGAATCGATAAGGACAATTGTCAAGTCACTTTTAATTAATTGACTAAATAAACCCAAATTAATCTCTGCCACTTGGAGGCACAAGTGTTATTCGCACTGGCTTATTTACTTAGTTAATCTACGTAGTATGTGCTTTTACGATTATTGTAATTGCTGCGACGATCGCTTATTTTCCTTGTCTTCGGAAAATAAACTAATTTCATTCACAATTATGTTAGCTAACTTTTTATTGCCAACATTTTTCGAGTGACTCTAGGAACTGAAATATTCGCATTTGCCTTTTGCCAAAGCCAAAAATCAATTGGACTTGCCAAAAGTTGCCAATTATCTTGGCCACTTTTATGCGTCAATGAATTATTTTCGTGTGAAAAGTGCACTCAGCACTGCTGGCATATTCAAAATCATATGCAGTCGAGATCTATATATATATATATCCACAGCTGAAAATGCATATAGATTGTGTGCAGATTTAGTAATGCTGCTGTGGTTTCTGTTATTGCTGTTCTACATTGAATTGATTGCACTTGGGGCGGCAGAAAAACTAGGAGGCGCGAAATAAATCAACTTTTTGTGGACTGCATTCGCTGATTTTATTATCCATTTAAATGTTGATTAACTTAAATTCGTTTTTAGTGCGCTCAATTTATAAACATTGATATATATGTGTATTTATACATTGATATATTCTTGTATGTGCTTATAATCTGGTTCTTGTGAACGTGAATACATAACTGGACCAGCTGGGCGTTTCAGTTGATCGGACGAAAATCAGCAAATCAAATCGAAATTGATTTCGCAACAGCTCGAGCTGAAATTTATGCAACAGTTTTTCCTGACGATATTGCCCTAGGCAACGGGGTATTCCTTTATACAAATCAAAACCATTTTATTATTCATTTCATTACTCAAAGAAATCAAATCAAATGCGATATAACCGCCATATCATTTGAAAAATCCACTGAGAGTCTTTGAAAGTTAAATATATATCCGTTCTTTCCCCTTTTCCATTCGTTATTTTTGGTTCAGTTAGATCAGCGTGAATTGCTTCAACCCATACCCACTTGTACATACATATATGTATGTGCATATATACCAACGATTTACATATGTATGTGTACGTACATATACGGCTGATAAGACGGGTAGATAACTGTTGGCCACACATACACCGAGTGCCAAAGAACGCAAACGAGGGAGACGGACTTGGTTGGAATCGTCACCGATGCGACGACAGTGTCGACAGTATCTACACATTTGCATAACGTATCTAATTAGGCAGCCAGTGCTCAAAGATACTCCTCAGATGTAGCTTGAGATACATATACAGTATATGTATATATATGTATATGGTGACTTGGGGGCGTTTACCGTAGCCAAGAATAGCATTTGTGTATCAAGAAGCGAATCAATCTTTTGCGATAAAAGTCGTAGTACTATACTATATAAAATTAAAATCTTATTAGCTATAGCTTTGCCATAGATTAAAATTACAATAATTAGTTCGGATTTGTGTAGCTAGGTGCATATGTACTCATGAATTTCAAGTTTTAAGTTGAGTTTATTTCATGCCATTGGATAATCGCCCTTTTTAGTTTAAACATTTACCACTAAACAGCTTTTATCATTGAAAGTGCATTTAATGTACATAAATATCATATGTTTTAATGCGTAATTTCTTGACATTATCGCAAGTCTGCGTTATTTATAGTGGCTTCTGGCTGGGCAATTGTGAAAAGCCCTCATGGGAAGAGACGTTTAAGATTTCTGGAACTGCTCTTCTTTTTTTTTCTCTGCGGCTTATCTAACCCACTTCCGGTGATAACATTTTCTAAGATTTATTGTTTTACGCTTCGGATTTGAATATGGTTTGCATTCAAGTAATTTCTTTTAATGCTACATGCAATTTAAGAAACTATCGAATATAGTTCAAGCTATAAAGACATGGGCACATGGAAACCAATGTCAATGTAATTGGGAAATATTCAGGGGAAGAACCGCATGAAATCCGTGTGATCTTCCTGCCCAATCTCTTTGTGGCGACACTTCAAAGTAACTTTTCGTGTTTTCTTTGAAACTAGCCTCGTATCCATAGCTTCGTGATCATCAACCGCTGCTTGGCTAGGGCAAATATTTGAGAACTCCAAAGAGAACGAAACGAAACGAAACCCATTAGAAATATATATTTAGAAAATTGAAACCCTTTGACTTGGCTTTGGGACCTGGTATATCCTATCCCATACGCCCCATATGATGGATGCTGTGTAAACAAAATAAAAGCGTGCTCATATGCAAACTGTGCACGGTCGGCTCCTTTTGTTGTGGTCTCTCTTAAAGGTGGCGGACACTTTTGATGTTGCCTCGTTTGTTGGTTGGTTGGTTGGTTGGGTTGTTAAGAAAAAAAGTGTCATAATTTCTACAGTCAATAGAGCTGGATTGAGCCAAGAATGAGGTGCGAACGCCAGAGTGGGAGGTGCCAACGAGGTCTAATAAAGCGTTGCGCGGGGGTAATAAGCCAATAATTGAGCGATAATTAAAACATCTCACGCCCAGACGCAGCAATAATTGCAGCGATTTGTTTATTTGGCCGGCCAGCCAGCTAATTGTTTGCTTTATTAATTCGATTCTATCTCTTTTGCAGATGCCTGCGCAATATGGAATTGGCGATTTGTAAAACAGATCTGTCTGCCACGAAATTTATGCTGCCGCCCGCTTTGCCCTCCTCAGCGGCCATTGGTTCCTCGTCGGCGGTCGCCTCCACGGCCTCGCATTTCCTGGATAAGGCGGCCCACGAGCTCTTTCAACTGAACGCCATCAACGGACACCTGTTCAAGTCGCCGGCCAGCAGCCACCTCAATTCGGTCGGCAGTCCGTCGATACTTAGCCAATTGAACGGCATCGGCAACAGCGGCAACCATTCGGGCCAAGTTAGCACCATGAGGCTCAAGAAGAACCGCAAAGTCACCTTTCTGTCCAGCCTAGTTGAGGTGAGTTAAGGAATTTCCCAAACGTATTAAATTACTTTGTTATCTGAGCAATTTTCATGGCGACCAACAAGTGGGAGTAAAAAACTTTCACAGTTTATGATTGCTTTAATTATAATTATATTTCAAATACTTAATCTAGGTCATCTTAATGATCACTAGAAGCCGCTTAACTTAGTTTAGGCATAAGCTCAACACTTGGCTTATTCAAAACTAGGTAGCAGTCATTGCACGTCGTTGATCGATGGCTGCATAAATCTATAATTTCTATATATAACTACGAATAAGTGAATTTGCTGATCAAGTGATCGATGATAGGCTGTCCATCGTTTTCTATGCCAGTTTGACAGGCACTGCAGTGGGAGCCCCAATGACAGAGTGATACCCATTGCTAATGCAGAACACGTAGAACGCATTCTAAATTTGGTAGAGCAAACAAAACTCAATTATTATGTATTATGCTTTGTTGCTGGGCTTTAATTTAAAAAAAAACACCCTGCTTTTTCGGATGAGACTTTGCAATTAAGTATATTTTATGGAATAATCTGATCATACGGTATATAACCAAAGTAAGGGTGTGCCAAATTCGTGTGCATTCCATTGGTATCTTTTGTGTAAGCCATCTTTTGTTTATTCGCCATAAAAGCCATAAGCGTGCCACTTGGCTTATGACGCATCTGCATAGACAAAAGGCCTGATCAAAATTTGGATTTGCTTGGTAACGCCTTAAAATGTAGGGACCTCAATGCGAAGCCGACCAAAGAAAGTGAAACAGGCAACAATGGGATCCAAGATCGTAGGGCTTCCCTTTATTTCAGCCAGCTTGTTCTTAAAAATAAGAATAGCCTTTGTGATAGATACCCTTCACACTCATGACATATTAAACTGGTTCTTTATAGATTATTTTGAAGTAATTTAAGTTTTTTGCGTCTTAAGTAGGATCAGTTATTGTATGCCCAACCAACTTTGTCTTAATAGAGCTGCCTCCTCAAATAACAAGAGTATCCAAATCTTCGGCTATGCAAAGCAGTCATTCTCTTATTTTCCCACTCCCTTGGATTCTTTGTGTCCCCAAGAAATTGACGACCGAGTGAAGGCATTTGACACATCGCCTGCGGTAAGCATATCCGTTGGCCCGCCGAGCCGTTGACCACTTTCATCCGGTCTTTCGGGGCCAACAGCCTGACCCCCAGCTGATCCTTACCCCGCTGCCCTGCCAGTGACCACTCCCCCCCCCCCAAAAAAAAAGAAAAAGGACATGCGCATGCGCAGTCGCTTGGAAAATGCAGCCAGGTAATCCAATCCGAAGTGTCTGGCCTTTAGAAGGAGCCAAGTTTTGGGTTTCCATCAGTCTGAACAGTAATTGAAGCCTTGTGGATCGTAGAGCTCCAAAAATTGGATTCCAATTGAGTATGTGAATTCAGCTGGTATTCGCTCAGCAATTGATTACGATATTTACGGAGCATTTCGTTTGACTACTCTGACCTCCATTATCATTAATGGCATTCCCGCAGACAAAGTTCCCTCGTTTGAGCAAGTCAAACGTACAATTCAATTTATTAGAACGCGTTCAACACGATCCGATCCGGACCCATGGGACAACATTGGGGCAGTCCGCCGCAGCCAGCCACTGTCAATTGCCGTAGCAATCTATGCCACGACTCTGCGCTATTGTATCTCTGATTATAATGCCCGTCGAGCCACAGTTTTACGTTGCACTCGCACACACACACACACGCATTTTGTAATTGTAATTGGGTAAAAGTGGCTTGTTTATAAATATGTACAACACACAATCATGGATGCCTCTTGTGTTGACTGTTGCTCATTGTGCTGCAAATGGGGGTGGCAGGTGGAGCACACCTCTTGGGGAAAGATAAAAAAAAACATGCAAATGTCAGCGGGGGAATTGGTGTTTTGGCCAGTGAAAACAAACAAAGCTGATGGATTGATCATGCCTAATTTATTGCCTTCTAATTAAGAACCAATGTCAATCAAAGCAGCAGATTCTTACTGCATTTAAATTTAAATTAGCTCAGAAAAGTAATGCGAATGGAATGCAAACATTGGAATTGACTTCTAATATGACACAATAATGTTCTACTTGTATCTTAAAACAAATTAGTCAGCAAATGAATCAGCCTTGAGATGTTAGTTAAAACCCTAAACTAATAATACAAATTTCATCTTGCTTGCAGTCGAAAAATATTTTCATCAAGGAGGAGCCGATCCATGGATGCAAGGATCTGTGCAGTTTGTCGGATATTTCAGATCATGAGGCATCATTAGGTGAGTAAAAACCCATCATAAGTGTTTCAATATTTTATATTATATTTACTTTGGCCAAGTGCTAACCCATTTCCTATATCGGTTTCATATGGCCTCTATGGCTCGTTTTTCTTGCTCCTTCACTTTATATTTTGTTTGTTGAATGGCATTTCGAGGTCTGGCGAGCTTTTGATAACAGATTTCCAAGAAATGAAAATAATTGAAGAGCAAAATGTTGTTGATGAGCAAATGTTCAACAATTATATAGTTGCGGAGCGTTATGTTCCTATCTCGACTCACATATGTACGTGCTGTTTGTATATCTTATGTATATTAGTCAGATAGATTAGCTTTGTTTATATGTGAAGGCAGATATTCAAGAGAAACGCAATTATTGGGAATTCTGACTGGAGTCTTCATAGCTTATTAAATGCAATAATTATTACGGTGTATTTACTTTAAACTTCAACTTCACAAGAAGGAGAACAATAGCATTAGAAGCTTATTAAATTGTTTACAAAACGAATGCAGAAGGATATGTGGCAGTCGTCACAACCGATCAATAAATGTTCAGTTGCTTTTGCGACTTTATTATTATTTTTTTGCCTTTTGAACCGAGCGATAAAATGGCGAAAACACACTGAGAGTGAACGAAAGAGCGGGCCAAATAATTTGGCGATAAGATAAGCGCACAAAAGCGTGTTACTGGTAACAAAAAAAAAACCTAGCTCGAATGAAAAGAAAAAGGAAGATATTTCCATTTATTTTTTTGGGGCGGGGGTATCGTCTGCGATTATTATAATGTAGTGGATGAAACAAACATAATTCCCAAGCATTCGCATAGTTGGTATAATATTTCAGTGAAAAGTCACGTCGTTTGTTTCCGGTGGGCCCAGCCCCCTGTTCCTGAACTCCCACTCCCCGATCCCCGACCCCGATCCCCAATCCCCAGACAAATCCCTCCGGCGAAGTGCCAAGTTAACTTGCGGACACATATTCATTCAGTCAGTCACTCCCTCACTTTTTCATTCACCCATTCATGCACTCAGAGTTGCTCCTTTAAATGCTCCAACAAATGGAAAACGAAGCGAAGATCTTTGCGCGCGGAATACATTTGCATTTGAAATACTCTCAAAATAAATATATCTGAAAATGTGCAGCGCTACCTTTTTTCCCTCCGCCGCTGCTGCTGCTGCTGCTGCCGCTGTCAATCAGGCAATATGTCAGTCATTCACTCACTCACTCACTATGCCAAACTCTTCGTATACGTAATGTGACAAAATATCATTGTCGTTGTTGTTGCTATTCCTATGGCATGTGTCTAGTATACTTTATCTATTATTTCACACACAGTCTCGGGGCAAAAAGAGATTTCATGTATCGGACAACGTTTTATGGTAATTTGTTATGCATCTTTTGCCCCGTTGTTTGCGAAGCGAGAACAATGTACAGAATATGTGTTAATAATGGGAATTTCTCGGGTTTTTTTTTCGGATAGTACTTAGCTTTTTGGGGTATGACGATAATGTCAGTTTGGAGTTCGATGACGAAACTTAAGCCCAAGTTAAATATATGCATTTATTTGATTAAGATTCACTGGGATATTTAATCAATATTAAAAGCATATATTTTTGTAAATTTTCAAAGATTAAAAACTATTTTCAAGCAATGTTCTATAATACTTTAATTTCGAATCGGATTTTGCTGCAAAGATGAGCCATTTTAGTCTTTTAAAAATATCTCAATGCACTGCCATCTGTCCAAATCGTTGGGTTTAAAACGATTTGAGAGCCGTTCAATGTTTATAAAAACAAATAATACAAATCTTCTTGGTGTTTCTTTTTTGCCGTGGCCCAAAAATCGAGGCAGTTACCGAAAGAAAAGGAACCCGAAAACGTAAAAAGTATTTATGTATTTATGTCTTATCGCTGCGTAGAGATCAACAAAGCGCAAACAATTTCAATGTCAACGCAAACCCAAGACTAAAGTCAGTGCCCAACTAAATATACAAATGTGTAGTGTACGGAAGGGTGGACCTCAGTTCGCTGTAAGAATGGGGATCGTAAATGTGTAAGATGGTCTTTTAAATTATCACTCATACGCAGTGGTGGCACGGCTAAGTTGATGCTATAAATTTAAATAAAAAATAAATTTAAATAAAAAATAAATTTATATAAAGTATTAAATTAGCGTACTGAATTGAATAAGCAGTTTGACTGGCAGCGTGGGAAAAGTTTCGAAAAAGCATTGCTCATACGCAGTGTGGTACTACTTGGCTAAACAGACGTAATATTTTGGGTAATTAATTTGGCAGTTAAATTTAAGTTTCTGGGAAGGTCCACCCCATTGGGCCTATATATAGTGGCACATACAGCCCTACATCTCGGTACATGTATTTAGACATATTTACAATTCATACACACATACAAATGTACATATGTATGTGGGACCCAGGCGAATCCCTTAGCGAAAACAACTGGCAGCCTGAACTTTTCGCTCGTCGCTAGAAGATCGCGGCCATAAAATGGCAACAGAAACAAAAAATAAATATAAAATCACAAAAACTAAAACAGAAACAGAAAGGCGAAAAAAACGGGGGGGAAAAAACATGCAAAAACGGCGACAACTGCGCAGATGCTGAATGGAAAATGGGGATGGCACATAAAAAAGGGGAACATCGCGGGCCAGAAGAAGCAGAAAAGATCGGGAGCCAGGCACGTAAATTTAGTTTACATTATGCGCACGAAAGATACACTTGGCATAAGGGTCGCCCTGAAATCTAAATGTACTTAAAATGCATAAAACCTTGGGAAATCGTTTATTAAAAATATAATAACGTAATCATATTGTACGTTTAAAACCATTTCGGACTCCTGCAATTGGAATGACTAAAACAGTGCAAAAACAATTTTTTCTTAGCAGAAATAAAAAAAATCCTTTTTTTGCAAGTGTATGCAAAAGGCTGCCCTTATTTTAATTATACGCGCACACAGATACAAAAGTACACTCACGCACGCACACTCACACGCCGTAATCATCTCTCATTAATCATAAACTTTGAAAATAACAAGAAACAAAACGAAACGAAATGAACCAAACGAAACAATAAATAAAGCAAATTATATTTTCGCTTATTAAATATGTGCGCTATGATTTGTATAAAAAGTAGAAAAAATATACAAATTCTCTTCACAAGGAGAGTGGGAGAGTGAGAGATCGGGAGAGCCTAACGTTGACGCTGGCAGCGACGTTGACTGCGCGAGCCCCACAACTTTCATTCATTTTGCTGCTCATTTCATTCATCCCCGCGCTGTCGACGTCGCTGCCGGCGCCGCTGCTCCCCAGCGCTCTCCCGCTCTCAAATTGGGGCTCCCGCTCTCCAAGAAACACGTTCGTTTTCATTCATACTCGCCAGGCAGCAAAAAACAACAAAACTAGTTGGTTCTCGAATAATAAAACGAAGAAAAAAAAACAAAACGCAAAGACAACCAAAAAAGAATTAAAATGCAGTTGATGAATGGGGGAATGGAAATGGAATTGGGAATGGGAGTGGGGATAAGAGCCAGCGACGAGTGGATCTTGTTGCCGCTGTCTCCCCTTCTTCCACGGCCATTTGTTGTTGTTGTGGTTGCTTCCTCTGTCATTGGGGCTTGATGTTTGTTTCCTTCCTTTTTTGCGTGTGCCTGCATTGCCCCGTCGCCCCCTCCCCTCCTCCACTCCACCAGTGCTCCTCTTCCTTCTTCCTCTTCTTCTAGGCTTGTTCCTGCAAACCGGCTCTTACTCTTCTTCTTGTTCTCCGGCTTTGTCTTTGGGGCTCCTCTTTTATCGCTGCTCCAGCTTCTCATCTTCTTCTTCTTCTGTCGCTGCCCGTGGGCGCGTCGACTTTGGCTCGAAATCCAACTGCAGTCGTCGTTGCCTTTTTATACCCTGCAGTGTAGTGTAGGGTATTATGGTTTAGTTGGGATTTTGCAACCAAGTCGCTGAAATTCTAAAAAATCTTGAAAACTAACCTTAACTATACTTTTAAGAATGTTTAAACCAAATTCGTATTGAACAAAAGCCTTTGTTTTTCGAAAAATCTAATTGCCAATCTACTATTTTGTTAAATGTTTTAATACCAGCAAGGGTATCTTAACTTCAACTACAAAATGTTCTTCGCCATCCCAGTTTTGTTTTCATTGTTTTTGTGTATTTGCTTTGATTTTTAGCTGTTTGCTCTTGGACCAACTACTTATTTATTCATAATTTGAACTCCCCCCCTTCCCACCATTCCAGGCACCACCCCCTTCCAGACCCCACTCCAACACTCCACTCCACTCCCCTCCTCTTCGCCAACACTCCACGCACAATTTGTGGGCAGCTGCTGCATGTGGAAAAATGGAAAACTGGAAAACGAGTTGCCAACACACACTTGCTCGTGTTTCTGATTTTAAGTTTTTGTTTTAATTTCAGTTTTTTGTTACCTTTCAAATTTCTTGTTCACAGATCTTTTTTCCCGTCTTCTGTGGTTGTCGTTGGTGTTTTTTTTTTGGGGTTTTGGTTTTTTGTTTTTTTAGTTCGTGGAACTGCTGCGTTAACAACTTATGTTGTTGGTGTTGCGGTTGTGCTGCTTCTACAATTTTTCATTCATTCATATTCAGAGGTACATACATACATATATGTACATGTGTGTGTGTGAGTGTGTGTGGATTTGTGCGTTTGTAGTGGGCTATATCGCCTGCTTTATATTTCATATGCACGCCACTTTGTACTCACTTACTATTTGTGATTTTCGTTTTGTTTGCTTATTTTACTTGCCTTTTTATTAATACTTTTTTTTTTTATTTTCCTCTGTCTTGCCTTTTGTCGGGTTTTCGCCTGATTCTGCTTTATTCATTCATAAATTTTGATAGCCCGACGTTGATTTTTGTTGTTGTTTCGCCTGGAATTAATCGCGCGAGAACTTTTTTGATTCATTTGAATTGAGGCCTTTATGACGGTATAATTCGGTGCATTATGGCATTCGTTTTAGCACCAATGATATTTCCATATTTTTTTTTCAATTTTATGCAGCTAATGCTTGGGTAATTAGTATTCGAACTTATTGCTGATTTATGAATGCAAAATTATGAATAAAGTTAGGCTGAGTGTTAAAATTATGCCATTTATTAGTATGGTAATACGAAAAAATTACAATTTTACAATTCAAGTTGTAAATTAAGTCTAGTACATGTACATGTGCCTAATTTCTCTCTGTGTATATATTCAAATATGTAAATAGCTTACAAAAGACATAGAGACTTTATCTAATCACGTTCCCTCAACGTTTCTATTTCCATACCCATTCATTCACGGCGAAAACAATGTTATCAAAACAAAAGCGCGTTCCTCTCTTTCTATTTACACACATATGTATGTACATAAATGTACCCATTTTTTTCTGGCTGTGTAGAACGGATGTGTCTAAATTGAGTGCATCCCATGGACAAATTAGCAGCATTTATTGTAATAGTTGTAGTTGTTGCTTCTTGGGATTTTCCGAGCCGCTATAAAGCCCAGTCCATGGCTAATCAGCACGCTCCGAAATGTTGTAATGCCGCAGAGAAAGGGCGAGCATAAAAAAAGAAGCAGCAGCAGAAGAGTTAATATAGCCATAAACAACTGACCCAGCACAATAATCAGGGTGACAAAACTTATCAGGCAACCCTCTCACGCGTGCGACCTTCAGCAATTTGAACTTTACCAAACGCAAAACTCACTTTCCAATGCTCCAAACAACTTGGAGCTCAAGAAATAACCAATGAGTTGGACGAAGAACAAATATTTGTGGCTGGCTGATAAGAAGTGCTCGTTATCGGTGAAGGTGGGTGTTTTTGGGCGGCAAAGGGCAAAAAGGGGAGGGTGGTGTAGCAGACACTCTAATATTATAATGCACTTAGCCTACACCTTGAAGTATCGGAAACTAAAAAGACACAAGAAGCACTTCTCAATTGTTGGTTACCAAGGTAACAAGATGATAGGGGAATGTAAACTTACACAAATTGGTTGCATTAAATTAACTATTAGGTAAGGGTATTTGCCAGACTGATATATTAAATTGAACATTTCATTAGAGAAAAAGCAGCACAGCAAAATAAATTCTTTTCTTATCAGCTTTCTGTTTAATAATTTCTATTTTGGGATTTGCTTGTGTCGTAAAACTATTGGAATAAATGGAATATCAGTTCCTTATCAAATACACTATGTGCTGCATAAATATGAACATATACATTTAAATAAATGGTTTTTAAGTATAATAAACATTTGCGTATTTTGACTTAACTAATTGACTTTTGTTTGTTTTATTTTAAAAGCGGGAATAGTTTAATTAGTTTATCAAAACGTATTTTTTTGTTTTATACATGATTTCTACATGGCTTAGTAGCGACACCTGGCGGACAGTAGCTAGCTAAGAGTGTATTAAAATATTGCCTACTTTTAAGCGCCAATTGGAAACTGAATACACAAAAAACAATTGCATACCATGGGGAATACTTAATTAGATAAATATAACGAAATATATTTTTCAATGCTTATATATGTATATTATTTATATATTATTTTTTCGAGTATCTTAAAAAAAATCCATGTCAGGATCTAGTTTCTAATGCTTAATATATCAGCCATAATAATAACAAACGAATTAAAAATGACAGACTAAATGTAGCCTTGGATATAAAATACGAATTTTATTTAATGACCGGCTACAACAAAAAATCTGCACAATTTTTAGCATTGCCTTTAAAGTCTATCGGATTAAATAGAAACTTTAGCGCGTGCCACAAGCAAATTATTTTCTAATTTAGCCAAATGAATAAAAAGCGAATTTTTGAAATCCACTTATGCCCATTTTGGTCGCAACTCAATTAATCATAAATGCCAAATATGGAGCAAAAATACATATATCAGTGGAGAAAAGGAAACCGAAATCCCATTAGGAAATGCTGCAAGACGCGACTAACAAATATGAATCAATTAATGCAACAAAAGGCAACCTGTCCACGCACAACTACCAACCAACAACCAATAACTGACCCACACAGATGCACCACTCGCATCCAGATTAGATGTGTGGATGTTGGGGCAACAAATTGCGGCAATGGAAACCCGTTCTTGGGACAGCTTCAATTGCATTTTATGATTTACCAACCAGCCAACCGAACGAACAGCCGTACTGGAGCAATTGATAATGCAATCGATGAAAAATTGAATCATACAGGATCTCGATCCATATAAATATCTTTTTGGCAGCAGCACGAGCAGAGGAGTGGGAGAGGGGGAGTCGGGATAGGGGGCGCTGTCGATTGGGAACACCTGCCTTGTCATAATGATTGTGTCTGCACAATTTTCCAGTTGCCTGCCCCCGGACCGCGTTGCAAAGTTTTCCAGCAGAAGAAGTGCGTTTTGGTTCTATCGATCCGGGCGATCGAAGCCCGATGATCATCAATTCAAGCGTGTCCACCTGGGCTCTCTAGCTATCCATATCGCCCGCTCACATTTTATAGTCATTCTCTTGGCCAATTTAACGCTGCTGCTGCTAACCCCTTTGGCCAATTGATAATTTAACGCTTCAATTGGCCGAAAAAGAAGCAAGCTGCCTAAAACAAAGAGCCGCCATATATGTGAATTGGCCCATTGCCCATTGGTAGTGTAGTAGTCCCTATTTTCTGCCATGTCATAATTTGTTCAGCATTTTAAATTAAAGTTTTCACTCTTCTAGCGGCTCACATAATGCCTAATGGGTTTTTTGTGTCTTAATGTGTTTTCTGCAATTGTCATTTGAATTAAAAGCCGTTTCGTTGCGCTACTCTTAGCCCGAATAATGGAACTTTAAACTAAGTCCATTGGCAGATACGATCCTATTAACTGGGTTTTTTTTATGATAGAGCCATGAAGTGGCAAAGTTTATCAAGTGGAACGGTTTTTTTTTTATTAAAAGCCGATCTATCTAAGTCGGAAGTGAAATTAGGCCTTTAATAGAGCAATTTTTGGTCTAGGTATATCAATTAATTGTTCTATAAATTTATTTTCTAACTTGAATTATTTCTCAGATGAATTTATGTAACTGCCAAAATTGTACAGCTTTATTTCGCCTATCATCCCATAACTTTCGATGAAGAAGATTTTCTGATTTGTGCACTGGCCGCATCTAATCAAAGTCTATTCGAATGGTGGTCCATAAGTAAGATCCCATGTAGATTCCCAACACTTTGCCCCTTCCGCGATCAACTTTATATCTCTGAACAATGTCGGCACTGGCGCTTTTGTGTCTATTCCAACCGAAAATTCTCTAAACAAAAACAATCGATAAATTTCCATAGAAGATTGCTGCAAGTGGCACAGTGGCTGGGATTTGGGATGCGAGAATGAGCGGTTAGTTGTAGCGCCATTCGCACAGTGGGTTACCTTTGATGCCCGGCGCAATTTATCAACGGATTTTATTGAGTGTTTTCGTTGTTCGCCTGCATTCGAAATCCTCGCCGCCTGATGCTGACCATAACACCCACAATCGAATTCGAATCGCTTCGCACTGAATCGGATCTGAATTGAATTTGAATCGGAATTTGTGCGAGAATTCGGTGACTGGCACTACAATTTGTATATAGAAGCGGGAATATATTTATATAAGTAGGTACAGTGCGGTATGGAGAAAGAAATCTTCTCAGTTGGTTAGGGTTTTATCTATAATTTGGCTTATATTCAAGTATATTCATATAATTTAAAATGGAAATTTTAGCGTAAAGGAAAGAATATTATTGAAGATCTTTGAAATTCATCTAGCTTTATTTAGAACTCTGCCTCAATTACTTAGCAATAACAGACACACAGTCATGCCGCGCACTGTACTTGACTTTGTATATGGTGCGCCTTAAATCGGAAGTTAATTTATTCGAGGGTTAAGCATTTAGTTTTGTTTATTTGAAACCCGCAAGATTTGTGGCTCTCCACATAAATTTGTTTGTCAATGCACCTTTCTTTGGCCTCCCCCCCCCCACACACACCCCCTCCTCACCCCTAATATATATTTATATTTTAGCCTGTTGAAATCCATTTAGTTATATATTTTAATTGCGTTAGGTTCGGTTGTTTAGGTAGCCGCAGCAACGCTCTGAAGGAGTGTGAAAATTGTGTGGCTGCAACTGGTGCAGCAACAGCAAACTTTAAGGGGGGGGGTGTATATCATCAGTCTGTACTTGGTCCGCTTATTTTAGCCATGGCTAATGCCAACAAACACTCGACTCGAACGCACGCAAGCTGCAACTGCGAGCAGGTGAAACTTTTGCCGATTCGAACAAACGAACGGGGGGGATTGGGGGTGGTGGGTAGTCGGGAGGACTCTCGCCTCTATTTGGGGGAGTGGGCAGGCGGCTGGTTGTTGGTAGCAGTTTGAACAGCTGACCAAACCGCTTTTGTGGCGGCAGTAAAATACAAAACTGGTTGACTTGACTCTATTGGATGCTGCTTTCGGTTTGGGGTCCATCCCCACTCGGAATCCTGACATTTTCCCCCCCAACCTTATTTTTCCAGTATCTCTCTATTAAAAAATAGTCTAATGATCAATGCCATAAGCCTAGTCGCTACACTAAGATCAAGTTAGGTTCTTAAATCTAGAAATTAATAAACACTAAAGAAGTAAAACGAATAGATCATAGCCTATTCTAGTGTCTAACTATTAGTAGTTTATTTAACTAAGATTCTTAGTTTTTTTTTTTTTGCTCACTGTACTTTATGCAAATGTCGGAGCAGCCAGGCAAGTCTAGGGTCCAGTTTGAGCATCCACACGATGATCGTTGCGGTCCTAGGGTTGGCAGGCCAGGTGCTAAAAGAAACCTAGGGCAAATGGGGGGGGGGGGGGTACCAAGGGTATCTGCAGATCGGGAAGTCAATCCAGTTGTATCACGCCGGCGTGGGCTTATTACCAGCAACAAATTGCATCTTCATTTCGATGGGAAATAAGAGTTATCACCATGACCCCTGGCTGCAGATAGTCGTATCTAACCAATTATGTTGCCAACAATTAAGTTAATGCCGTGTGGGCTTTCTCGTGGCGCCAGTCTTTTCGGGCTATCTTATTTAAAAAACAATTAATATTTTGCCTCTTTTGGGTAATTTAATTCGGTTTTTTTTTTATCATCTACCACGCAGCGGGATGGCTAAAAGTGCCTTCCGTCACACGTTTCGGGGACCATTTTCGAAATTCAGTTATCAATTAATGGCCAAATATATTTGTTTAAATGAAAACAAAATGCCGAAAACGTCGAGACAAAATGTTTTTACAGCCTCTGATACATTTAATTTCAATTCATTTCGTTTTTAGCATCTTAATTTATTCACAGCCGTTACCAAATGGATACTTAAGGCCACCAATCGATTGAGATAGTGGTCTTGAGTTTGGGGTTTCACTCTTAGGTTTGATCTTTTCCCCCTGGAGTGTGTGAAAGCTATTAAAATTATTGCTGAGGAAATGGGATATTAATTAGAAATGAGTTTAGTTTTATAGCTCTAAGTAGAAGAGTTCAAGATCTGAAATCAGTTTTTATTTTATAGTTTGTTTTGAAGTTCTAAGTCACTCTTGTCCATAATCTGAATACAATTGAGCTGCAGTGAAATTTCAATGGACATTTTTCCCCTTTTTGCAATGCAGGCCAGCGATCTTTATTATCATTCTGGTCGCGC
This sequence comes from Drosophila melanogaster, assembly GCF_000001215.4. Lineage (NCBI taxonomy): Eukaryota > Metazoa > Arthropoda > Insecta > Diptera > Drosophilidae > Drosophila > Drosophila melanogaster. The sequence continues at coordinate 23,327,221 of NT_033777.3, read as the reverse complement.
TTCGCGTAATGAATAATTATTGCTAATTGATGCTGATAAAAATGAATTTATGAATGCGTTTCTGTCGCTGTTGCGCGGTCACTCTTCTATCAATTAAATTGATTCTGACTCGCGGACCTGTTTCGACCAGTTATATCAAAGTTGTAAAATGCAAAAGCAAATTTTCATACGTAGCCATGAGAAGTGGCTAATTTGGCCTTGCCAAATGGGCGAGCAATATTGCCCGTGGTTATCTGGTTGGGCCAACTCTCGAATAATATATGATATTTGTATACCAAGATGCGTCACTGAACTGAACTGAGCCAGTTGTTGTCCGATAAAGAGCAAAAACAAAATTTCATTCATGATTCAAGATAGGACGTCGTAGCGAAGGCTTCGCATTTGCGAGTAAGTATCTCCGAGTGCGGGACTTGTGTATATGGACTATATAATCTATCTGCATGGCATGGCATACAAACAAAAGATACTCGCTCGCATACACATGGAGCATATTTAATTTGAGGCAAACTAGCAATGATTAGGAACATCCGGTTTACTAACCGAAAAAAGCAACCGAACAACCGAGCAAACGAATCAGCGGAGCCAACGAATCCAAGCCGGGCTGTCCAGGCTGTGTCCCATTCCCCATTGAACAGTAGCTGCACTGCTAGAAAAGCATGAACTTATATTGTAAGATTAACAATTAATAGGTTAACAAGCCCGTGCAAGTTTATATATCAGGCAATCAGGTTAACTGCGTGTATTTCGAATGAATAAGTTCTAAAGACTTATCAATGCCTTGGTAGTATGCACTACTATTTTCTCTCAGTGCATTTGCGACAACAGCAACGACACTAGTTCCATTCAACTTGATTCGTTCTTACGAGCATATGTCTACGCCATCGTCATCATTATCATCATCATCAACAGAAGCAACGTGATGATCATTCGCAGCAGCTGGGGCATCTTCATCATTGTCTTCAACTTCAACTGCTGAGATGGTGAACATGGAGCTGGAGGTTGGAGCTAAAAATTCTGGATGGTAGTGTGGGGTGCCGCCGTTGGACACTGGAAGCGCCATCCGTCGAGGCCAAGCCTCTTCAGTCCTTCAGTTCTGGACATAAAGCAGATAATAATGTTGTTCTTGTTGTTCGGCTCTGGATGCTGTGAAATCTTCTGTTTGGAGTTTGAATTGTGTGTAATTTGTTTGCCTGGCTACTGCTCGGCTACTGTATTTTCCAACACAGCCACCGCTCGAACATCTCTACACGATCATTTCGAGATCGGTAGATGGGGTACTCAAGAGCAGGGGCTCTGGAGTTGGTAGATCTCGTGAGGGATCGGAGTGGGGGGGGGACTCTTTGTTTGTTGTAAGCCGCGACAATCGACGGCCGCTTCAGTTCAGCTTAAGTCTTCTCTTTGGGTGCTTCTCTTTGGGCATAGCCACAACTGATCCGATCGGCATCCAATCGTTCGTGTTTATCTTGCGCTTTAAAATGTGGAGTCTCTCATCTGGGACTCACTGCCCCATGGATTTTTAACGTGCAGCCGCTTCCTTTCGGTGGCTTCATTAAAGCTATGTGCTATGGGGGAATTTTCATTGGTTACGCTCAATTATTGATATTCATATTGGTAAATTAAATTAAATTGAAGTTGAGAGCTTTAAAAACTCGTTGGAGCTGCAGGAGATTAATGCCTTTTGGGGTCCTTATGTCTATTTATATATTTTTCTAAATAGGTAGTTACTCAATTTTACGATGATTAACTTAGTTGATTGATTTTTTAAATGAATCTAGGGAGAGAATAATGTTTAAGAACATTCAGATTAACTTGGTTTAAAATTATATTCTCACAGCTTAGTTTGCAAATTAAATCTTCTTCCGTTTATTGGGAAAATTCCCGTTTCATTTATTAAGTTCAACAAAGATCCGTTTCTTTGCCAAATCGCTGATTAGAATTTTAAACTTTATAATCCATGTGTATTTCCGATTGTGAACCGTTTTTTTTTTTTGCCCCTATGATTGGGTGAGTGACCCTATTAATAATGAATGAAATAAACCCAAATGCCGCTTCCCATTGATATCTGCATATCTAATTTATGCGTTAACTACTGATTTGATTAAGAGGAACTTGTGAAAACATCAAACCGAACTTCCCATAGCAATTAAAAGCCAATTAAGACGATATCATCCCATCATAATCGAGGCAAACATTTGCCAATACACGCAGAACGAACTAGTTTTGTTTCCATTTCCAATTTTTCGTTTTCTCACTTACAAGTGGCATTTGGGTCTGGCCAGTTTTCTACACATTCATTGATTAAAACAAATTGATAATTAATAACTTCGATGGGTGCAGACAGGTAAGAAGAAAAAAAAAAAACAACGAAAATAAAAACGAACGGAGACGGAGAAACTAGTTTGGCCCGGAAACATATCCTGTGTCCATTAACTGTTTTACGTGCTTGACAAACTTCCGCAGTGGGGAGAAAAAAAGAGTTTTGCTTTAGTTTTTTCTCAACCCACTCGGCTTCCTTTGCTGCTGTTGCTGTTGCAGTTGCTGCTGCTGCTGCTGCTGCGGATGCTGCAAATAGGTTGGACCTGGACCTGGCCTGTCCCGTCTGCCATCGAACACCCCACTTGACCACTGGAGTTGCAGTTTTCTAAGCTGATTTGAATGTCAGATAGATGCATGGCCGTATTGCCGGGCAGCAACTTTCGCATTTCATTTGGCACGGTCTCAAGCTCCCCCCACCGCCACCACATCATTCACTTAGCCTCGCTTTGCACTGCTCAATATCTGGCCAGTTGATCGGCTCCCCCAGCTCCATGGTCCATACTCTCCATACTCCGAACTCCAAACACCCAGCTCCAAACTCCATGTTGCAGCTAAAGTCCGAATAGAAACTGCTAACAAATCCGAAAAGAAAAAGTTGCATGCGTTTTTGCCATGACTTTTTTTTTAGCATGGCTTGTTTCCTTATCATTGGATACCCTAAACTATTTCTGGGCGACATGAATGACTTAGATATTATTTAAGTAGCGTAGCTACTCAGTTTACAAGATGAAATGTTCGATGAGGGTTGAGAAACTATATATAAGTAGTACCAATGAAATGCAGATTCATAAATTGCAACTAATGACTTTGCATATTAAGGACAATATAAATAAAATATCTTCAAAGTATTATTATATATTACATCCTTAAAAATGCTAGCGTTGATAGTGAAATGCGTTGATAGGGTATACCAACTTCGCAACTTTTCCGCCAGCATGGAAATTTGTTGCGTTTGTTTTAAGTTTTTTCTCACATTGACCGGATGAGCAGCTGCTGGGGATCAGGTGAGGATGAATATAATAACATAAACCCCAATATCAACAACGGCAGCGACGGCCGATCGATCGAATGAACGAACAAACCGAACGAACGAACCGAACTGACGAAACCAGTTCCCATTGAGAAAACGTCGAATGGCCTAGGGGGCCAAAGGAGGTGGCTGGCTGGTGGAGATCAGGGGACTCCACCGGCCACTACATGAATTAATCACTTCGTTTGTAGTGGACCGATGGGTAGATCCATCCAATCCAAACCAAAGCAAAACCAAACCGATCCCAGCGAGCGGAGCAAAAGGCGGGTGGCTGGTCTTGTGGACTCACGGCGACTGGCATTAACCCAGCATGTGCGGATGTGGATGTGGATGTGCGAGTTTTCCAGATCAGCGGATCTCCCTCTGTGTGAATGGAGAACGTGAGCGTGTGTGCGAGCGTGCCAAGATTTTATGAATGAAATGATCGACAGCTGAATTGCAAAATCGTTAAACAACGAAAAGCTCTCGACGCTATATAGATATTTGTTGCTACTCTGGGTGTCCATTGATCCAACAGGTCGTCCATCGCATCGAATCGCAACGCAACCGATCATCACGATCGCAATGATCATAATCATCAGCATCATCTGTGGTCGACGTCAACGTAGCGCCGATGGAAATCTTATTTCTCTTAATTATATTGCCAGCGATCTTACAGACTTAATGAGTGTTGATTAAAATTTCGCTGTTGCTGTTGTTATTGCTGTTGTTGTTTCTCCATGATCTGGCCCGAGATTTATGGCCATGCATATAAAGATTTATATATATACTATGTATAGCCATGAATGGCCAGAGATTTATTTGTGATTTCCTTCGCTGTCAATTGATAGTTTTGGCCGTTGTTTAGATTTAGCAAAGATTTTATGGGAGTTCGTTACGGAAAGACTTGGTCCGTTGGTCAGTCAATTAATCAATCAATTCGTTCAGTATTACACCTTTTTTGATGGCCAAATTATTGGAAGGTGCATAATTAATTGCAGCGTTGTTGATTTGTAAAGATAACTTGTGATTTTTATGTATTTTTAAGCATAGAAATGTTTCAAAATCTGCTAAAAATCGTCAAGCTTTGCATATGCACTGGCATCATATGAAAGATCATTGAAAATGAAAAAAAAAAACTTGGCATCACTGCAAGCGTTTTGCAATAATTGGCATGATTGAAAAGATGAAAGCAAAGAGTAAACATATATGATTAACCTTAAATTTAGTTTCTACGTCATACATGCCACAAATATGCCATAGAACCTATACTTAATGATCGGCTCAGATCTGCAATCACATGCCTAAACATTTCCTTTCATAAAACACTCATAACATATCTTTTCGAAGCGTTTTAGTTTCCTATATATAGAACGTCGATCGCTAGTATGTCGATTGCACTTCAAACAGTTGCCAAAGTGTCTGTTTGATATCAGACATTCGGCGTTGCCTTCCGTTGCAGGCGGCACGTTGTTGCACGTTCTCCCCCGATTCTCAGCTTATTTCACACCTTGCGGGCATTATCCCGACCCCGTAACCACCACCCACCAATAACACCATCGACTAGTGCAATGGCAACAAATACGGCAGTCGAGCTCTTTGATCTTTGATCCTAAAAGAAACACAAACCCCACAACCAAAGAAAATCCCCAACCCCTAAGACAATTCATAATTAGTGGAAGAGCGGGCAGGAAGAACAATCGATAGCATATAGATAACCCGCACAGATCATAAACTTTAGTTTTTGTGGGATATTTTTTCAAAATTTTCATTGGGGCTTTTTCCCTTTTTGTCGTTTGATGTTTTTCCCCCCAAAAACGGAAAATAAACAATGTTTGCAACTGGAATTTATTGTGCCAAAAAAATAAGAACTGCGTTTCATATAAATCGGTTTAGATATTATCGTATTGAATGTAGTTGTACATATATGTATATTGGTACCGTGTTTGTTTGTTTGTAAACATTGACAAGTTCCGTTGAAGTTGCGATTGCAGTTGTTGGAAAATTTGGAAAATCGAAAATGCCGCGCTGTCTGTTTCGGGTTTTCTCAGCTTTTACCAGCTTTGCAGCTCGCTCTGTATATTGTATATCTGCTGTTTGTGTTCTTTAATGTCTAGGCCTTTGTTTTTCTTGTTGAAACAAAATACCCATAAAAATTTGAAAAACATCATTTTTTTCTTCTTTCTTGTTGCCTTGAATTTGGTTTCCTTGGGGCATATTAAAAATGAATTTATTTGCTTTTAGCCAGAATATCGCAGTGGTGAGGCGAAGCAACCGACCAATTCTCGGTTATCTGGGACATACGATTGATCTCAGTTCCGTTTGGCATTGTTTTGCCTCTCTTTTTCGTCCGCATAGTGCTTTCCTTGTCGCACTCACCCGAATGTGAGAGTTTTCGTTTGATCATCAAGTTTATGGCTTGCAATTGTTATTGGGGATTTCCATCGATTGACTTTGGCCTGTCCATATAAATTTGTATTCTCCTGTTGATCGTTTGCTAAATAAACATTTTTACTCACTGCTAGTGTGGATGGAAAAAACAACAACAGCCGCGATAGCTGCCAAACGTTTCTCACTTTCGAGTCAAATAATCGCGGCTATAAAGTTATGTCGGAAACATATATGTATATATTCTGATGGAAATTTTCATGTTCTTGGAAGTGCATTTCAAGCTGGAAATTTCGTAGAATATTGTGTAAAACATATATTTTTATCAGCAGATTTTTTTTTTTTGGCTAAATCAAGTTACAGTGTAAGAGTATGCATGCACTTGTGGGTTTTTCGGCTGCAAATAATCAAGTTGGCACAAAAACACGTTTATCGTTAAGCAAGATGGTCGAAAGTAAATAAAAATCAAACAAAATTTTAAAATTGAATTTACTGCATCACGAAGAGAACTCTAGCATGCCATCCTAATCTAAACCCTTAACGATTTGATCTTACCGATCAAAATCTCCTTTGCACACTTAAAGCTCGGTCAATTTACTGAAATTGTTGTAAACTACGAATGCTGATGTACATTATGAATAAATGCAATTAGACAAAGTGTCCGTCCATGTCCGCCCACCATCAATTTAGAGAACAATTAAACAAGAGATCTCGCAAAGAAGGCTGGTGAATTGGTTTTGTATGTGTTGTGAGATTTCCATGGGCTAATTGAATGGAATTAAAAATGAAAGAACCAAATTAAAGACAGCACTTGGCGACACAAATTGAGAGAGGGGAGCCGTCAGCTCGAAATGTTTCCTAGAATTCCGGACTTTATCGGCAATGAGTCAAGAATGTTTGCCAGCAACCATGGCCTATCTACTGTTAGTGAGTATATATTGCATATATGTACATATGTATGCATAACTATCGCAGGGTCAAGCTGTCTGCTGGACTTTTGAGGGCTACTAGACAGCGGGTTGCCTTTGTAATCAGCCATTGAATTTCACTACCTGTTGCAGTGTGACTCAGTCCAGTTCGAAAAATCCAGACTGAGTCCCCTTCGAAAAATCAGTGCAGAAATTATTGAAGGGGGAGACAAGATCTCGGCGCGGCTTGAGAAATATTTTTTTTTGCCAAAAAAAAAAAGAAAGAAATATTAAATGGGGGAAAAAGAGAAACCGAACAGAAGGAGCGATTTTTTGGACCGATTTTTCCCACGCCACAGACGCCAAGCGAGCAGAGTCCTTGATCGTCCGCAGATTGGGGGAGTGGAGAGGGGTCAAAAGCCGCCAAAGGACTCAACAAGTCGGACATGACCGCGGCCAAAAGAGAGGGTATGCGATCTTTTCATTAGGATCATTAGCAGGTAAAAGCTGCAGGACACAGACATATTGTGTGTTGTTAATCTTTCGGCAGTCCTCGCCTTCGCTTGTGCTTGTGTGCGAGTGAGTATCTGTGTAATTTGAGTCTTTTTAACATCCCATTTAAGCGCAAAGCATTAATATATGTTTGCATATGGACTTGTATTTGGAATCTGTCAAAATAACACAACGAACAATTCAAGTTCAAGTGCGTGGGAATTTTATTTTCTGCGAATTTCGCTTTCTGTGAGAATGGGACACAAAAGAAGTTCATAGAGGGTTTAAATGTGGTACAGCAATTAAAATGATAAAAGTTTTAGAAATTTTAATTAAATCAAACGTTTAGAGTTGTTAAATCGTAAAGGAAATACTTTCCTTTTGATCGTTATTAATGCTTTCATTTTTTTTTTTTGAATGCAATGCATCATCTTTTAATTGATATTATTGCTGGACCCTTCCAATTGAGGACCCTTCACTTTCATATCCTTCTCAAAATTTCACTCTCTTGATATTGGGATTTTCTACACCGTATTTGCACCCTTAATCCCCAGCAAATGCCATAAATATAATCCGCTTTATGCGCACTTCGTGCGTAAATCATTCTCTCGTGCAGTTGGCTAAATAAATATTCCCATAATTATGGAACACACCTGAGGTGCAACACTTTTCATGTCCATTGATTGTCGAATGGGGGCTACTACCTACCTTTCAAATTGGGCAATTAATTTGCGTTTCCCTGCCCTTTGCCGACGGAACAATCGGTCAAATTGGGTTCGATCGTTTTGCACCCTGTAGACGTGACGCACTGCATCTCCACGTATCTCGAAGAATCTCAACTGCAGCATGCAACTCACTCGCACACACACACACACACACACATGCCATTTAAGTGTTGAGTGTGTAATTTTATATTTCCGGTGTAGTAAGTTTCGTACGACAACTCCTCGGTTCTTTCTTTTCCCCCCCCCCCCATTTTTTTTTTATTTTTTCACCAGGGTCGCACAGCTCCCTCTTCTTCTTGTTAGCCAGCGCACTTCTCTTTTACACTTGCTTCGCCCCGTCTCTTTCTACTTTTGCTGTTTCAGCTGCAAAAGTGCAACAAGAAGAAGCCGATCGTCTCGCTGATTTTTTCCTATATGGCCTTTTATTTTTTTGTATTTTTTCTTTTTCGAACGTCGTCAACAACATACAATTCCTGCAATTATTTTTATATCGAAAACTCCCCGCACACACACGATACACACACACACACACACGCTCACTCCCCCTTTTCAAGATTCCAACTCCAACTCCATGCCTCCTGTCATGCATACGTATTTATTTATACTCGAATGTGTATTTTGTCGTAATTTGGCTGCACATTATTTGATTTATTTGCTTTCAATATAATTTTCAGTTGGTCTGTCCGTCCGCCATTCTCTTTCCATTTTTTATCGAGAATTTTAAGTTTGTTTTCCTCGTTTTTTTTTTCGATATTAAGGAAACTTAAGGTGCATTTACAGAATTCGAAGAAATGTTGTGATCTCGAAAATATGTAGAAGAATATATATGTGAATTTGTTCTTTAAAAATTCTTAATCAAAAAGCGTGTTAAATATTTAAAAATATACTTTTAAAGATAACATCACTAGTAAATGAATAAATAGATAAAAATGAATAAAATAAATAAATGAATAAATTTTGAAATAAGTAAATGGACAAAAATGTATAGTAATTATTTTATATATATTATATATATTTTATGTTCTAGGGTATTTGCTGGTCTAAAATCAAACCAATGCATTTTGCGGCTATGCCTTTTTTTATGTTGACAACATTTTCCAAGAACTTGTCACATTTTGCCTCTGTTTGAATTTGTATTTATTTAATTCCTCTTATAACGCCCCTTTTATTGACTTAATTTACGATTTAAGCACTAAATGAGAAGCGTTCATCAAACCCAAACAAACAACTACATATATGCATATACATATATTAAAATACGAAAGTCTGCCAATCGATGTTAAACTGTTGAAATGTCAATCAAATTAGTTGCCTTGTTTGGCTCGAGGCGCGAATCGTTTATGGCTGACTGGCTGTCAAAGGACCTTCAAAAGATGAGACAGAGGACTCTTTCGAAGACCTACATATACCACAAACGCTTTCATTATAGATAGCTACAGCACCAGCTATTGATTGTACTATATATTTTGCCATAATTACCCCGCCATCATTGGGATCTGCCTGCCCATCTGGTCTCGATTGCATCTCGTATATCTTTTCCCTGGACCAGCCCATCATCGGGACCGCCCAGGCTAGTGCAAGGCGGAATATTATACAATTTAATAGAAGAGCTTGGGACCCCGACTCCAGGGAACCAAAGTTGAAGTCGAAGTTGGTAATGAAATATCTAACGACCGGAAGTCAATGGCAAATACTTAATAATGTTGTTCGCTGCCTTTGTGGTTGCCTGTTGTCAGTTGTTGGCTGAGTTTCGATGTCTGCCTTTTGGCTTTTATTACACTTGGGAAAACTAAATACTAAATATACTTAATGTTTGCAACAATAGAAAGAATTATTATTTAACACATACAAACACTTCTTTTAAAGACACTTTCTTTTGATACAAGTTCTAAGTTTACAACTAAATTTTGCACTAATTTCTTGTCAGTTTTTCTGGTGCAATTTCCCTCGGAAGAAAATTGCGTGCAGCTTGTTGCGCCATCAGGTGAACTGAGGTCCCACCTTGCCTGTGAACGTGAACGCTAAGTGTGCGCTTCAATTGCCTTTGATTCGATTCGACAATCAGACACTCCATTAAATTTGAAATTTCTCCGGTTATCGCTCGATAACGATCTGATCACAACAGGAAACGGAAATAGAATTTCATTGTCCACGCTTACGCGCTGAAATACGCCGATCGTTTTCCGACTTTTTATGAATGAACACTCGACACTCGGCCAAGTTATCGGAAGCCAGGTCTTCAGCTGATAAGATGTATTGGGTTCAAAAATAACCTGCACTAATAAATTTCAGCTAGTACTTCGCTCGAGTCCCATTTCTGGGAATTGCGATAAGATTTCTTCAGACTCGTGTGCTAATTGCGCAATTACTCACACTTTAAGATTGGCACAAGTCCACCCACGAAACACGAACACAGTTTCCAATCTCCATTTACTTAGTGCCCGATTAAATAAGACCAAAGCGGGTGCCTGGTACGAAAGGGCCTCGCATAGATTGCCATTTTGAAGCCATAAAGTCTAGCATTGAAAAGATCGTAACATCCAATGCAATCGCTTGCCATTTGTGTGACTACGTGACTTCAATATCGCAGTTGAGCCTGAGTAACGGCTGCAGATCTAAAAACAATCGCTCAAAAGTTGACCGGCATAGCTTTCGATTTTCTCAGTTTCCTAGTTGGTTAATATGAAAACAATTGGTTAGTAATAGTTGCACATGGAAATGCTCGTAGTTGCTACGGTTTTTGTTCAACTATTTACTAGAACGCAAGTCAAGCTTGGCACTTGCCTATAATGGATAATCCCTATCTCTACTGCACACATTCATAATTATCAACTTAATCAAATGCCACCCAGTGCAAATATAAATATTAAATAAATTAAATGAAATTAATCATAACTGAAGTAATCCGAGGCAGCCCAGGAGGCGTCTCAGTGAATAACTAAGCCACCGTGACGTGGATGTGGATGGGTCCATCTCGTGATCTAAGAAGACAGCAGACAGACGTTGCTCGGTGGCCGGTGGTCTGTCGGCGTGATTGACCCATTTCCAAGTCGAGCTGCAAAAAGTGAGGCAACTAGGAGCGAACAATGAACACCTCGTATGATTACCAACCGCAGCGCATCGGCTGGAGTGGCGTGGCTCCAATTGAAAGATCCCTGGCCATGTGTGTGGCCCACAGGTCCACAAAGGTGCTCCCAGTTGGATGGTTGGAACCCCCGACTTCTCGACTTTAGAGACGGATCGCATAATGAATTTCGAACACGCACAGACGTTTTGTAATTTTGAGTTGTAAGTGCTGGGCTTTGAAGTGCCTCGCGTCTACTTCTTCAACCGACTACAAGTCATAATAATTGTTATAATACATATGTATGCAATGCCAAATATGTACAGGGCCCATAGTCATGGCTATGAGAAGTAATTTCTTTAACACGCAGCCCACCTTGGGACTAAAACATACACTGAGAGAAGAAGTTCATTTGATGTGATAAGAAAAGCTATGAAAATAGAGAGGCAAGTTAACTGAAAGATACAATATGGCTTTTGGTTCTTAAAGATTGTGACTAATGAAATAGCTTACTTTGGTATACCTAGCAAGCGGATTGGTTATTTTTTCCGGTGCCGTCCAGGTAAACGTCGTGGCGAAGATAAAGCCAAAGGGTTTCCCCTGCATTTGTCGCCAATTATGCGGTTTTGTGATAATGACCAAATGATCTCCCTTACGTCTCCGTCGCCGTCGCACGTAATTTCAATTCATTCATAGACGTTAAGCCGCGGAGTCAATGTTTCGCGTCTCGTTTCGTTTCGTATCCCATTCATAAATTTACCTGGTCGCGTAGTCATCATAATAATAGCTTTATCTTATCCTCCTCCTCTCCTTTGCCCTGGCCACTATCTTCTCTTTTCCACGCTGGCCGTTCTGCATCTAGCCATCTCTTTTGCACCCTATATCAATACATCGAACGGAAGCAGCGGAAGCGGCCTCTGTCGACGTCGACGTCTCGATCGATTGTTGTTGTTGCTTCTATCGCCTGGAGGTATTGTATCTTCGAAATACGAAGCGTTCCCTTACTACAATATCGGTGTCTTCTTCTTTTTAGTTGTTGTTGTTTTCGTTGTGTTCGTTGTCTGGAGTTTCTTTTGAGAAGAATGCGCGTGTGAGGCAACACAAGAAATTCATTCATAAATTGCCTGTGTGCCTGGGCATTTCTCGAGTCATTGCAGGGGGAGGGGGGCGGAGAAACATGAGTAGATTTGCCATATGTGCTGCACAATCTGGTTAAAAAATTAAAAAAGAAAATTTACAAATTATGATCAAGCCGGGAGATAGGAAGTGCACCAGAAATTCAAAGATGTAACTAAGTGTAATGGGATCAATAGAAAAACAAAGTTTCTTAACAACTACTTGTTTTAGGAAAATTATTTAAGGCATTTATTATTGAGAAAAACATTTTTCTAGTTTAAATTATATAGCTTTCAAAGTATTATTTTGCGCCAAACTAATTTGAGTCCCAGGTCTTTTTAGCAATTACTTAACTCACCAAGATGTATAGTTTTTTGTAATGCTGACATTTTAAAACACTTCTATTTTGTGCACCTGTTACACCCTGTATAATCGCACATTTGGTCACCTGTTGCCTAAAAAACAAGCGCTGGCTGTTTTATTTGTGTTTGTTCTCTTTCTTGCAGTTTTTTGCTTTAATTTTTTCGTGTGGCTGTGCGTTTTGTTTTATTTTTTGTTTTTTTTTTCCCTTGCCTTTTGCCTTCTACTCTCGGCTAAACAAACAACCTGGCGTTGTTGTTTTACTAGCTGTAGTTGTTGTTTCTCTTGTTGTTGCTCTGATGATGGCCGTTTCCGTTCCAAGCACACAACACACAGACGCAGCCGAGAGAGCGCACGCACACACACGCACTCGCATCGTTTTATGAATGAATTCCATTTCGTTCCGCAAGAGGGTTTCCAGATTTACGAGTTCCGTTCCCACTTGTTGCGCTCTCTGGCGCTCTCTCTCTTCGCTTCGCTCGCTTTGCTTAGGATATGCAGCTATAGCTACGGATACGATCGTTTCGTTTCAGTTTGGTTTCACAAATCCAGCTATCCGATAGATACACAGAACGAACGACGAGCGAATTACAAAATATATTTTTCCGTTCCGTGTGTTGTTTTTATCGAACTCATTAAAAATAAGAACAAATTTGAATAAATCTCCAGAAGGGAGTACGTGTGTGTGTTTGAGTGCTGCAGTGTGTTCTGTAAACCCGTTTGCTAATGCTGACAATCTGTTAATGGCTAAATGGTGCTGTGATATATGCAATTAACGTTCAATTACCACAATTAAGGCGCGACAATTGCACGCCCAAGATACATTTGTATCTGACGGATTCGAGCGCTGTGAAAGGGTCGCGACTTTCACTGACATTTCGGGTCAAGATTGTGCCGCACCAATCAATTAAGATCAATTGTACGATCGTCGTCCCCCTTTTTAACCCCTGACACCCAGTGCGTAAACAAACACGTTCGGCAAGATCTCAATTGGCCTGACTATGACCAATGAGTGGATCGATTGGAATGACAGTCGGATGCTACCGCCGCTGCGGTCGGCAAACTATAACTACCATCCTCAGACCTTCTTGCCCAATAATTATCAGTGCTTTACTGGAAAATTCCACCTGAAGGGACAAAAGTTGCAGCAGCTAACCACCAATCATAGCAAGCTCAAAGGTTCGATAATGTCTACAGTCCGCACTTTCATGTTTTTTTTTATTGAAGCAAGTTTTATGTTGTATTACAATATAACTAATGTTTTGATTCTTTTCGTGTTTTACAGAAGTTCCCACCGCCTTGCCACCCCTCACGCCGGGCACCAATCGCAAGGTCAACGAGGTACTGAAGGCATCCTTTGCCTCCTGGGAAAAGGAGGTCCAAAAATGCAACATAACCAAAGGTAAGAAAATGCGTAGAAAGTGATTTGATTAGAGGACTATGACTATAGATATGCGCAAAAAACCTAAAGAAGAGTTATCCCTGCTGACCGCTGAAACTTCCAATTTGAAGAAGATAATCTTAATTATCCTAACTAACCGTGAACTATCAATTGGAGTTCCGGCCCGAGTACCAATGAATATTAATAGTTTCCCACAGCAATAACAAAGTGCGCTCCCACGCCTAATTAAGTCGCCACCGAGCTAGAGGCATTAGAAAACGATTAATTTCCATCGCTATTTATATTTATGTATATTTCTATTCCTATTTACACTCCACCCACAATGTTTTCTTTCTATTATTTCCCATGCAGATCCGCGTGAATGGACGGAGGAGCATGTCATCTACTGGCTCAATTGGGCTAAAAATGAGTTCTCATTGGTCTCCATGAACCTGGACCCCTTCTACAAGATGAAGGGACGCGCCATGGTGGATCTGGGCAAGGAGAAGTTCCTGGCCATCACGCCGCCCTTCACCGGCGACATACTGTGGGAGCACTTGGACATCCTGCAAAAAGGTGAGTACGTGAGCCGAATGCCAGTGCGCCGACGGCAAAAGAGTAAGCCATAAACATGGACACGACTGGCGCCAGTAACGAAATTTACCTGCCCCAAAGAGAACCAAAGCCAACCGTGGCAAACCCAAAACGGAAGCCTGTCTAACAAAGTCAAGGAGTCCGTCATGATGGTTGGGTGGTTGGTGGCTCTATTGGGTCGGAATGGGATGTGAACCGGTTCTCTGACCTGTTGAGCAGTCCCATACCCTTTATATTAAACTTTTTTTTTCCACTCCTGAAGCTTCCTGTCCAGGCTGAAATTTGATTTGAAGTAGAGGTCGCAGTTAGACCAAGCACTTGAAAAAAACGAATGTTTTCAGTGAACTCGAATAGAAAAAAGAAAACTTTTCTTGGTTTTGCACCAAGATAAACAGATTTATAAAAGAGATTGTAGAAATGCAACTCAATAAATTTGAATCAATTTATTTGTACACTATATAGTTAGCGGTTGAAACTTAAGTGTACGTACGTACCTGTAAAAAATAAACTCATTGGGACAGTTTCATATTTTTATAATTTATTGAGTTTGGCTAGCTCTTAGTTTGGGAAAAAAAAAACCCTATTAGTATTTTTATGCAACTAATTCAATTTGTTGCTCACCTTTTTCACCGAACCCCTTTTCGGCATTTCGACATTTTCAGATTGCGAGAAACCAAATGAGGATATTGTGCACGGCAATTCCTTTGAGTCGGCCACCACGGCCTCGGTCTGTGGATCGGACCACCAGGTGGCCAATTACCCCAACGAGACGCACGCCAACAGCAACAACAGCAGCATAAACAGCCGCCTGTCCATGGATTATGTGACGTCGGCGGGGAATAGTGATAATAAAAACTTCCACCGCGCCACGCCCCACTCCCACAATGGTAAGTGAACCAATCCTGAAAGATAGTAATTTAGGCGTATTCATAAATGCATACATTAAATTGAATCGAAAGTGAATGTCCTTCAGTGATGAGAAGTTGAAAGGTTTTCGGACGGAAAAAGGTTTGAGTTAAATATATAACTTCCGTTTCCGATTTTTGAGTGGTACATCCTGAAAATGTGTTCTTATCAATCTTATAATCACATCAAATGCGTAAAAATCAAGAACTTCAAGGGAGACTTCAGCAATTCTAAAGACGTTCCTTATCAAGCCATTCACAATGTCGTCAATGCAGTTAATTACCCCATTGAGGAATCAATTCAAGTTATTAAAATTCCGTAATAACAACAAAAACATCTTATCATAAGCTGAGACTTAGTATTTCATTGAAATTTCCTAGAACTGGAAAACCATAAACTTTACAGATGCATGACCTATAAAGATATGATGGGGGGCTTGGTTTTGCAAACTAAAAATAGCCTCAAATTGATAAGAAAATTGCTTAGATTGCACTAGGCAAAACTATTCGTAGCAGATTTCATTCACTTTTTGTCTTGGCTAAAGACTTAATGAATGGGCAAAATCATTCAGCATTCCTCAACGTAATCCTCCGTAAAATTACACACAATCGCTAGTGATATTGAAATTACAACGATCGATGGGAGATGGATATTGGAGCTCATTAAGCTATCACTTTTATTTATTGCACATCCTCCGCACCGATTTGGCCAAATGATGAACAGTTGTTTGGCATGTGTTTAGTGCATCCGGCAAAAGACTCTAAATCACGAGCAGATCCATAACTAAATTCAAATTGAGAGCCAATTTAAACAATTCATTTGCACAGATACAATGTTTTTATTATGTCGTTGGCTTCGTTTGCGATGATATTTGTGTAGTGTGGCGAATGCAGGCCATGTCTTGAGTTTATGTGAGTTATATTTTTGTGATTTTAATTTATTTATGTGAATTTGAAACGGAAATTAAATTTTAAAACAAATAGCGAGCTGTCGGACGGTGTGAGCTTGGCGCCAGCGTAGGCAGCATATCTAAATATCTATTTAAATTGTTTACATATTCGATGGCATGAGGGGGTGTTGGTGGAGTCGCGGGGCGGTGTCGACGCCAGGGCACAGCTTGAGATTGAGATACATTTATTTAATGCGTCGCCGTACAAATTGGAACACAGCAGCAACATCATCACCATCAGCATCGTCATCAGGCTGCATTGTGCCCGTTTTTGTTTCTCCAACCGAGTTGCAGTGTCAAGATGATGTAGTATGCGATACAAATTTCCTCTTATTATTAATCAACTGACCCCCAGCATGGACACATGGTCGTCTGCACTTTGTCGATGGCTCCAAGCCAAGGCAGGCCCACTCCTGTCATTATAATAAATTAATTGAATTTATGGTCTTTGACACATTATGACCATAAATGTTAAAACATTTACAATACAAATTTACATATCCCAGTCGCAGACGTGTGCGCGGCTAATGAAACAATCAATTCATTGGCTAAGTCAAACAAAACCAAAAAAAAAAAAGAAGCGGCGACTGAATATTTTGTGGGACTTTTAAATACTCTTTCTTTTGGTTGCCTCAAAGAGTACCAGAGTACTTAATAATAAATGTATGATCCAGTTGAAAGATTTTATTCTTTATCATTATATTTTGAAGAACTTAAACCGCTCAATTTCTAGTAAAATCCCTAAGATATTCCCTAGTTCTTAACTCAATTTAAAAGTCATCATCAATGTCATAGTCTGATTGGACACATGTAAGTCCATCACGATCGTTTCAGTGGCTAAGTTCTGGACATCAAATTGATTCAATCATTTGCGTGGTTGTTGTGGAATCAGCCCCTGTTGTCAGCATTGTTATTATTTCAATCTTGCGGATAAGCCACCGTCGTCTGGGTACCGGACCCCATCCACCAAACTCGGATAGTCATTGTCCCTGCTTGGCCCGCATCTACGGAAATTATGCGACTCGTATCGGAACGGATCGGATCGTTTGTGTGCATTGGCGTCCAGTGGTTTGTAGGTTGGTTTTCTTAATTCGTTTCGATTGTCTTTTTGTCAGTCATTAATTTGCTGCATTTGCATATTATTGATGTTTTTTTGCCCTCACCGATCATTTGCATACAAGTAGTGTGGCTACTCTCTCTCTCTCTCTCTTGCGACGAGGGCTGTGTGAAAAATTGATTGACCCCAGCTGGCGAGGATTACTTAAAGAGATTCCAAGTCTCTGGGATCCTAAGTGCGTGACTTGTTGACACTTTTAACCTGGCTCCTGGCACTTAACTCCTAGGCTCCCTGTGATAGGTAATTATGCAGATGAGTGCCCTGCGTTTATGGATGGCATCCAGGTGTGCCTACTTGGCTCTAAAAAACAAACAAACAAACAGATATCCAAAGCCTTCACAACTGAACCTTAAAAGTCAGTAATTAAAACTAAAAAACAAATTATGATTAATAACACACATTAAGAATCGAGTTCATGCCTTTGGCAAACGAGTTTCCAAATCTTCAAATAATAAAAACAGTGTCATGAACACGCTTCACTTTTGCTATGGCCAACGAACTGAGTCTTTTCTCATTTTTACTGTGTATTCTTCATTTAATTTGACCCTCCCACTGGTGCAACACCTACAAGCGAAATCAACGAAGCGCAAAAAGGCTGAAAATGTTTCAAAGTTTCATCATCATCATCATCATCATCGCTTGAAGATTCAGGAGTGAGGGGAGTTGAATGATTTACGGTGTTGCACTTTAACACAGCCGGGAATTTATTCATACATAAGTCGGCTTGGCATTCGGTATTTGAACACCATCTAAATATTCATCCATTCATATGGAAAGTGTGTGTTTCGTTTTATTTTAATGAATAATGATGCCCCATACCAATTATTTTCATACGCATTCGATCAATTTGCAGTATCTAACGCTTAGTCAGCGGTTTAAAAATCTTTGCACACATCGCAGATACAATGGTGCACAGATACATATGTGAGCTGACTGGCTGGCTGGCTGATTGTTCGACGGACTATAGACCCCATCATGACCAGGGTCTTTCGATGTTTTGGTTGAGAGCGTATCTAGGCTAGTGTATCTTAGATATTTGCACGCAAAATTGCCGCTGCCTTTTTTGGTTGTTTTTTTTTTTGAGTGTCTCCTTTATTCATTGTTCTGTGCCTTCTCCTCTAAAACAATCTGTTCAAATTTGATTTATTTTTTTTTGGTTTTACACTCGTATGATGTCATTAGATGAACCCTTAATGAAACCCAAGTCGAAGTGGAGAGAAATCAAGTTTATTTACCTCTGGGAGCTATGCGGTGAAAATCCATTTTTAGTCTCTCGTCCATTGTTCCACTAAATTTAGATTTGCGAAAATCACCGAGCTATATGGCTATATGTCTGTTCCTATTCTATGATTTGCCATTCATGAAGTTTTAGTATTCGTATTTGCTTTTATTCCCCGGTTTTTTTTTTTTGTTTTTTGTTTTCTGTGTGTTTTTATTTCTACATAATAAAATGCCTGATGCGTGAAATGTTTGTCCAAGCTTGAAGAGTTGCCATTGTTGCCTCTTGCCGGCTGTTGATTCATCATCGTCATCATCATCATCATCATTATGATCATCGTCGCAATATAGCTCCATATAACCTCAGCCCAGGCAACCGACCGATCAACCGACCATAGAACTGTTTCTGTTTTGAACCTCTTTGGATACCCCGATCTCCGCCAGGCCATCGTTGCCATCGTCGGTTGCTTCACAGAATGACACATTTAATGCACATTTGACTTGTAGATCCATTCGTCTGAACAAAGCACCTCCATGCGTCGTCCACCGATCACAAGTCACATGTCTTTGGTGTTCTCGCATGTGACAGTTCGTAAATTCTCCATCTCACTAGCCCTTCGTGAGGTTTAGTTACACTTTGTTGGTTTTGAAAATGACAATGGAATGACAATCTTTCAGTTCTCGCCAAGACAGACATGTGGCAGACAGTTATCGTGAGTGGTGTTTTCACTTTCATTTGGAAATTAATTGGAAAATATTAATAGAGAATTTAAATATCAAATAATAAAGATAAACTGAATATATTTCTAAGCCGACTTTCTTTCCACTTTTATCATAAATTTTCATATTCAAAAATAGTATAGTCATGATTAATTTTTTAATACGAAAATGTAGCAATTTTTAACCAGTAATTTCTTGCCTAAAAATTAAAAAAAAAAAAAAAAGATAAGCCAACAAAAAGAAGCAATTTTCGATGTTTCTTGGAATTTAGAACACTGATAATTATACAGTAGCCTAAACCATTGAAAAAAAACGAATATATAAGGCCACAAAATTATCGGGAATCCAGTTCATATATGAAATTAAAAACCAAACGAAAAGAAGGCAGCGATTCAAAGCCAATTACCATACAATGTGAGGCCAAATGGGAAATATGATCACCTCGGCTTGATGTTTCTACATCAACTTCATTTGCGGCTCCTTCGTATTAATTACGCTAAATTCAGCCATTAACGCAAGATAGTTTTCACCTCCCACAAATTGTTGCGACCAACGGAGCAGAACAAAGAAATTAGAACTATAGTTTTATGCTCTTCGTTTTTTTTTTTGTTTTTTTGGATGGTAAGGAAATCTGTTTCGATACGCAACATAAAACCTAAAGAGTCATAACATAAGGAATTATGTTGATTGCTAATTTGTTAAGGTCATAAAGTGGAATTTCATTTTTAATTTCAACGCCATTGTTTTGCAAATGCACTGGCGAAGAAGAATCAGAAGAAAAAAGAAGCATATTATTAAAGCATTTAGCGGAATTTAAGGCAACCCACTTTAGACTGTAGTCCGCTTTCAGTGCTAGCAAATTAATCATTCGCCCCGTTGGGCAGCTGGCGTGGGGGAGGGGCGTGGCCGGTGAAGGGGAGGGGGGGGGGAGCAGCGCCTTCAGGGCCAGAAATCACATTGTCACTAATTAACATAGTCGACGCCGTTGGGAGTTTTGTGGACTACGACTACGCGCCTGCGCGCTTCGCTGCTCAGAGCAACTGCTACTGGAGCCCAACTTTATGGCGAAGTTATAATACAGTGTTGTATGCTGATGGTTAAACTGAATGGTGGTGGTGGTGGTGGTGGTGATGATGATCTAGGAACCTCTTTTTGGGGACGGCTGGGTTCCGTGGGTGCCAGAGCGCAGAGAGCTGTGAAAACTCAAGTCAACATATTCAGTTTTCTGCTATTTCGCACTCGTTTTTAATACGCAGTTTTGCGCATTTAGCGCTGTTTATAAAGCTAACTATATTGATAACCTATATACATATATGAAATTACAACTAACTAATGCTAACTTTCAAACATATTTGTTAAAAGCAAGTGCATATTTCAATGGATATCTAAGTATCCTAAGTACCTTTAAGGTCGATTCCCCAATTTCCCTTGCAAAACTGCAT
Organism: Drosophila melanogaster; assembly: GCF_000001215.4. Taxonomy (NCBI): domain Eukaryota; kingdom Metazoa; phylum Arthropoda; class Insecta; order Diptera; family Drosophilidae; genus Drosophila; species Drosophila melanogaster. The sequence goes on along the minus strand of NT_033777.3, from coordinate 23,306,516 downwards.
TCTATAGCCTCGTGTTTCTACTTCTGTGTGCGTTGACTGCATTCTGCGGTTGGTCCGTTGAGTGGCTTGCATAACACCACACACCAGTGCAACCACATCACATCGGTGGTGCAGCGGGTGGTGCGTCCTATGTATGCATACCTTTATCTATCTTGCGCGGATTTCGTTTAATTTATTACCATATTCAGCTGAATCCGACGCGCAGCCAACCGACCGACATTGGTTCTAATGCGGCCTGCACTTAACCCCTTTTCTACCCCCTCCCTCAGCCAGCTCAACTGAAATTCAAATGGGATTCCAGGGCGGAGTGGATCCGCGGATTGGAACTGTTGCTGATGTTGCTGCAGGCACATCAGCAACAACACCATTGTTGCCGCCTGTCGACGGCGGCGTCTCCTCGAACTTTAATTTTTTACGTTTCAGTTCTGTTCTTTTCTGTTTTTTTTTTTTGTTTTTTGTTTTCGTATCTGACTCTGATGTATTTCCATTTTATTTCGTTACGTACGTAGATGTAAATTTACGCCATAGAAAAGCGTTACGGTCGAGTTCACTTAAAACAAAGAACGCTCAAAAGAACAACAACAAGCGAGGTGTATATGTAGAGGGAGAAAAAAAAAAAAAATTAAACATTAAATTTGTATAATGCAAAAGCCGCTAATAGTATGGGGGAGTGAGTGAAAGAGAGGGTCGATTTGGAGGCCCGAAAAGGCAACGAACGAAACGTAAAAAACTGAAAGAGACGAATCGCATTTGATTTCAGATGCAAATGCAGGCCATATAGAATGATATATGCATCTGTGCACTTTGGAGTGCTGGATGCACTACCTTGAACTATAAAGCTTGGGCTGACTTATGGTCTTAAGCCGTGTAAGAATGCGCGTATATCGGTGTTAGTCAATCTGTGCCGCCATAAATATATTTAGAAACCGAAAATGTTTAACAAGTTTACAATTTGTAAAGTGAGAAATTAATATAACCACTAATTATTGGATATGTCGATAAAGAAATTAGTATATCTATCTTAAAGGTGTAAAAAAAAAAAACAAATTGGTTTCCAAGCGCCTAATGTTTATTTTTTATCAAACCACTAATTTGACTATATTTACTTTGGGTTTGGCTTGCCAATTAGACCACAAATCGCAATAAAAAGCTATAATTAAATGGTAATAATACATTTAAGAATTCTTAAACTTAGGCCAGAGGTTAGCGGGTGTGGGCAATTAATTTGCAATCAACTTTCAAAACTCTGTTTGCAAAGCGACGACGAGGCAAAGCACTTTATGCATCATTAAGAATTAGGCAAACAAAAAAGGCGAACGACAAAATGGAGAAACAGCCACATAGATACAAAAGTATCTTTGTATCTAGAGGCTGTGCCAACAGCCATCGGCTTGCCCAACGAACGAACGTCAATTCATAATTATTAACTCGCCGCTGCAAGCGGCAAACAAACGAATCAAATAAATAAAGTCAAATCAAATCTCTCAGCTTGTTGTTCGTCTATCGGGCAAATGGATGGAAAGGGGGTAATGCCAGCCATGTAAAGAACTGAACTGAACCAACATCCGTTGGATGAATGGAGCGGAGTTGAGTTCGGTTTACATATGTACATACGTACAAGTGTAGGAAATCCGAAAAGCCAGGCCAAAGCCGGTTGGCGATCGACTGAATGAATGGCCCAGCGAATGAATCAATGAATGAGTGGGGAATGAATGAACTGTAACTTGTTTTGGATTTGCAGACAATCTGCCAAGAAGACTTGAAGACTCCAAGCCACCAAGACTCCGGGCCGCCAAGAGACCCCATCTGTAATTTGGTTTACCTCTCTTTTTTTTTATTATTATTATTTATTTCGTTCGCCTTTTGAAAAGAGTTCACATGAGCGACAAAATGTTGACCGGATGTGAGGCTGCGTTTTTTTTTTTTCTATCTGCCCGCCTTGTCGCTCCTTTGCCTGTCTCGCTCGCGCTTAATTATATTATTAAAGCAAATTTCAGTGCTAAAATTAATAACTCTGATGAAATTATGCCTCCGTCTGTGGCTGCTCTCTTTTTTTTTCACTGTCTATAGCTAGGCTGATGGCTTGTGCCTTTTCAGAGTTTTGAGGACATTTTGTTGCCGCAATTTCCGTTGCATTTGCATGAAAATATCCGCCTAACCCTTGACCTCATCCTTTCATCCATCCATCCTAGCCATCCATCGATTTCTTAGTCTCAGAGGGACCTCAACGCGATTAATCGGCTGTCAGCGCCTTGGCAATTTCCTTGCATATTTCCGTTTTGAGGCGTTTTTCCATCAGCTTTTCTTTTCGTTTTCTCCGCAGCATTGCAGTTCGTGTTTATTTACATTGGCGCGCGGTGAACAGAGGGGGTCATTTTGCAATTTTCATTAACAATTTCGGTTTTTGATTTTGAATTTTGCGGCCGCGTGTGCGCTAATTGAATTGTGTTGAAAATTTGTTTTCTCTTTTTGAATCGTGAGGGGGAAACACGCGCGATTGATGGCAAAATCAATGGGGATAGAAATGTAAAGAGATTCGCGAAAGGAAAAAATCTACTCATTGTAAGTGAGAATGAGTCATGGCTTAATTCGATGAATATTTTACATTGATTTTTGTATCCAAATATGAATACTTTTTACTTTTTTAAAACAAAATACTTTTCAACACTTATAGTTTCGTAAAAACATTTTTCCAACCTGTTCACTTCCGGTAAAATATCTCTTCCCACTTGAAAAACCACAATGCGACACGAAATTATGATGCTAAAATCAACAAACAAATACTCGAAAACAAGATAAATCCCAGACAAGGAAAATACTCGTAGTTGCATTAAAACCACCCTCTTCTATGTGGAAAAGCATAGCTCTACTAACCCAAAACCTTGGGAACTGACAGGGAAAACAACAAAAACATTTTGGTTGCAGCACTTGTCGCCCCGCAGACAAATAACAAAATTATATAGAAATGCAATTGGTAGATGGGAAATGCAACAAATCGGAAAAGGGATGTGGGATATAAGGGTGTGTGCACAGAGAGAAACATTTGTTAAATTCTTTTAAAAAATGTGTAATTTTTCTAGATAACTAAAACAAGAAATGCTTAATATTTCACGTTTATAAGTATAGTTCAGTAACTAGTATAAAATATTGTGTTCAGTGTAATAGTGAGAACTCTATTTTACAGAGGGGTGAGCAAAATTCCGCCAGAGTGCAGCAGCAAGTGCAGGTTCGAATGATAGGGGGTGCAAGTGGTGCAAGTGGTGCTGGTGGTGCGATGCCTATCAGTGGATGCAACCACCGTGCACAGGACCTGTGTGTGAATGCGTCCTTCGGGTTGGCGTCTCCTTGTGCTGGTTGTTCGGCTGGCTGACTGGCCGCGTAGTTCGTGTGGATTGCCTACATTTGCGGCAATAATTTGTCCAACTCGAACACCTGAGTTTCCAAAGTCGGAACGTGGGAAAATTCTCATTTCCCCAGCCAACCCGTTTTACCCCTGTGGCCGGTGCTAATGCAATTTGGCCGGGCTCAAAAGCGAACTCGTAAATTCTGTGCAAAACTTGAACATTTCTCAGTCTCCGTTAATGTTGCTCTTTCGGCTTTAACTATTTTCCGTATTTTCTGATCTTAATCAGTTTGAGACCTGCCTGCCCTGCTTAGTGGCTCCATCTTGCCATCTCTCTCTCTTGGGCTTTTATTCATTTTCATTTAATTTTCACATCGTTATAGCCATTGTTGTTGTGTCATTTATTTGCCTACATTTGACTGTTCTCTTTTTTTTTTTTGTTATTTTTATGTTTTTTTACCAGACTGTTGTTGTGGTTTTTTGTTGTTCTTGTTGTTGTATCGCCCGCTCTCTTTGTTTTAAATGCGTCAAAGTGTAAATAAATTTGAATTTTCAGCTTGCTTTAGCTTTAATTTTCGAGACTCTCCTCCCGCAACTCTCCTCCTCGTCTCCTCGCCCAATCTTCTTGCAATTTTAAAAGTGTCGAGCCGCTTTTGTTGTTTTTGGTTTTTTTTCTTTTCTGAGCTGTCGGCCTTTCGTCGTTTGATCTGTGCGCTTGCGCAGCTGATTTGTTTATATTTTTTCTGTCCACGTTGTTTTCTCATTGTTTCATTCGCTGCTATTTGCCAGCCAGACCTCGTTGTAGTTGTTTACCTGAGAGGTTTAACTCTATTTGCTTAGTCCCTAGTAAGTATCTGTAATGCCCCAAAGTTATCCACTCCAATGGCCATAGATGATAACAGATGAAAGTGTTGGGGCAAAAGCGGCTTACAAGTATTTTTTTAGTTTTGTTTGATTGGTTGTTAAAAATGGCAGTAAAAAGTGCAACAAAATTGTAAATAACTCAAAGGTACTAATGAAAAGATGATAAATATTTAAGAAATTCAAGCAGCTAGAATGTGCATGATATAACGACAGTTTTCATAAATTAAACATTCAGTAAGTTAATAGCAATACATTTGCCACCACTTATCGCCATGATCGACTCAACTTGTTTCATAATTAGTTCACCGTTTAAAAGTTATGGGCCATAAAGCAATAAAGCAATTGCCACCACCCCCTCGCAGCTCTCCCACGCTCGCCACCCTCACAAATTGTACGTGTCCTTTAACGAGACATTGCGGCGCAATCAGCCGGAACGTCGCTGCTGCATTTGTTGTGTAATTTATCAAAAATTAAAGAAAAAAAAACAAAAAACGCACAAAACTATAAAAAGTTAGTTGGGTAGCGGCGTGGGAAAGCGTCAACTACCGAGTTTGGCCAACAGTTGAATGGCAATTAAAAACTCATTGCATACGAGGTGTGCAATTAAAAGGGCTGCCAGGATATCGTGCCATTCGATACCCACTAACCGCCGACGCAACAACAACAAGAATAAAAAGGTGTATCCCAGGGATTGGCAAAATGTTTTATTGGCTTGCATTCAGCTCGTTTTGTTCGCTTTGGTTTCGGTTTCAAGTGAAAAATGAGCAACAAGCAGCACAGCAAGGTCGTCCACAAAGGACTGCCCGCAGGACATTTCGATGAATCAAAAGCAAAAGGGCAAAGGGAATACGAAAAGAACAACAGGCAAATGAGTAGACAACATCCGGTAATTTACTTCCTTTAGTTCCGAATCGATGCACCTTGAGATTCCTTTATTCTGATCCTATCCACAGACCAGTTCAATGCCTCGCCAGGGTAGAGATTTCAGATTTTATGAATGAAAACTGCAAGAACAATGCGGCAAGAAGGGCACAAGTAAATTAGGCAAGCCCAAAGTGGCCCGGCAGGTAGATTCCCTCCTCTGCCCTTCGGCCCTGCGGATCTTGAGATCCATAGATCCCCTGGCTCCGCATGTCGGGCATTCTAATATCCCTATATCGCTTGACTGCATCTTGTTCGCCCGAAGTAGGCACACAGTAGACACACAGGAAAGTGGAGGAGTTGGGGGACAGAAAGTGGAATAAATAAGGAATAAGGAACAAGGAAGAAGGAACCAGGAAAAGGGCAGGAGGCAGGATCATGGAAAGGGAGCTGAAGCGTTCGTAGGAGGAACACAGGCTGCCTGCAGTTTCTCACACTCTCATCGTTATTGTGTGGGCGATACCTGCATCTGTGTGCGTAGGCTCACACAATCTGACCAGGGCGAAAGTACACGGCGAGAAAAATATGAATATGGGTTAAGCAACTAAACGTGTGACATCTGTTCAAGAGCACAAAAATATTTGTAGAAATCGAAAAGGAAATCAAAAAAAAGTTCAACATTGGTTTTATCAGTATTAATAGTGACTAATTGTATAGTCTGTAAATTTAATTATTCTATAGAGAATTTGTACGATGATTTTTAGTGCAGTATACAACTGGGAAAAAAGAGCAAACGCAGTCAACGGTGCACAACAGTTGTGCCTCGCTGCAGCAGCAACACATGTTGTCGCTGTCCAAAATTCTGTCGACGCACGCAGTTTTTTCATTATATCTTTTTACCTATATGTATGTATATATGAGCATTTCTCCCTCGCCCCTGATGTTGGTGTGTTGTTGTTGTTTTTGTTGGCATGACGATAGTCGGACAGGTGCAGAATACCCTGACATTTAGTCAGCCGCTTGAGTTGCAACTGCCCCACCCCCGCAGCTCTCTCGCAGGCTCACATTCACATTCAGGTTGATATTCAGGTTCAGGTTCATTCGTTTGTGCTTTGCGGTACTCTAGCTGTTGTTGTCGTACCGCTTCGATGTTGCCGTTGTTGTTGTTGTTATTGTTGTAGTTGTCGAAGGTGACCGCATGCCACATTTTGGGTGCGTTGTTGCCGCGCAGTGGGAAATGGCCATAAATGAGCCATTTAGCGAGTCACTCTCTGTCTTCTGGCCAACTGTTTCCTTCGACTGCACATCTGACGAACTGTAGAAACACACACAGACACACATGAGCACACAGATAGAGGATCCTGAATGGTAGGAGTCCTGATTGAAGATCACTTGAGGGCCAACATTGATCATTTCTGGTTTAACGGAAAGTGTTGCCATTGATCTTAGATTTAATTACAGCTAAAGGTCCCCCCAAGCGATCAGCTTGTGGCGGAGAATTAGGACACCTAAGAATTTATGTGCCAATATTGAGGTCTCTAGATGAAAAGGATTTTCAAACAGCTATTGTACATTTTTATCATCATATGAGAAACAAACGCATCATACAAAGATCCTGAACCAAAGAACCTCTGATTTATGACCCAAATAGCCAGCAGCACCATTTCCGGTTTTGTAAAATGATATTAATGATGTAAAATACAATATATATTGATTGAATGTCTGGCACTCTCACGATCACTTGAACAATATCAGTCATATCAGAAAAAATCAATACATGTTAGATTGGAATTGCAGAAAAAAGCATCTGAATAGTAAATATCTTGAACGAATAGTACAAAACTGAGGCAAACTTACCATCAGCTTTACAGGTTGCATGTCTTAAACGAGTGACAGCATTAACATACTAAACAGATACACATACTGTCACATTAGAAATCAGTTTCTCACGATCACTCAATCCTGATAGGGATACAGAATGTGCACTTGATCTGCTATATTACCTGGATATTGGTCTATGATAAGATCTTCATTTAAAATACTACTATCTGTTGGCAAATCTTCTTTCGCAGCATGATCGCCTAATTTGCGCACCTAAATCTTAGAATCTGACCCACAATCTTGATCCACCTGTCGTCAAGATCCGATTTCCTCGACCATTTCCCAGGCAACATCGGTTAGTGTCTCATTTTCGCACAAAAGTCAGCCAACTTCTCAGTTTTCAGACGGCCTTTTGATCGATCTCTGTTCAGTTCATTTTAGTTTAGATCGAGATTCGTTCCGATCCGATTAGATGCCACCAGATCAATGACATCCGCGGCATTTAGCAACTGCAGGATCATATCCTACTTCAGCAGTCTCAATCGAAATCTAAATCAAGATCAAGAGCACTTGGCAGCGTTTTGCTTAATCAAGATCGATAAGTACATATTCAGTACATACATATACACTCGCACTCAAACTCGTACATGTATACATACATGTATACATGTGTATTACGAGTGAAGATCTTGTGGCCCAGCTGCACATGCGTTGCCATGTTGCTATCAAAGTATCTGGTTTCATTTCCGCTCTTCTCAGCCAGGAGCTGTGAAACGCGGATCTCAAGATCGTAAGATCGTAAGAATCCAGCGTTATTATGATTATTGTTGTTTGTATTTAGTGTGTGTTGTTTACGGCTCCCAACAATCAGAGGTAGCTATAGCTATAGCTGCTGCTGCTGCTGGAATCAGTGTTTATTTTGTTGTCAAAATGCAGGTATTCTTCCCAACCTGAAATTGCAGTCGAAAGATGGGGGCCCGCCAAGGCGGTTGGGGTGAGTTTACATAGAAAATTGATATTATTCTTGGCCGCTGCACGGAAGCATCAGCTTCAGAACAGAAAAGAGCAGAACAGGTGGGCAAGGTGGGCATGGTGGGCTGGATGGTGTTGCTCCAAAGGGGGCGGGAAATGGATATTACTGGGAGCTGTAATTATGATAGTATGCGTGTCAAAACATCAGCAACAACTACTGGCTTGTGTTTACGATTTCCTTCCGTTTTCCAGCCTAACAGTTTATTTATTTATGCGGCTTGTCTTCTAACAGGTTCTCTCTGGCATTTTCGCCTCGCACTCACTTGCTCTCTCGCTCGCCTCGTCTTTTTTAATTGATATGCCTCACGCGCAATGCATTGACATCCGATTTACATTAGCGGGATGGGGCCGGAAGTGCTTGCAGTGCTATATGGTACAAAAGACAGAGCATAGGGCTCAGACCATATTATAGGATACAGAGCTCAGAGCTCAGAGCTCAGAGAGTGCAATTTGTACACGTGCACAGGATCGAGCGAGATTCTGGCAAGGATCCTACTCCAATTTGATATCAATTGAATGGGCTGATGATCTCGAGTGTCAGTCGACAGCTGTTGTTGGCAGGCCCATCCGAAGGAATCCCTAGATTCGGGAGTACCTTGCCCATCCGCCTTTGTTCTTCCCGTAGGCGCTTCCTGCAACTCCTCCTCCCTGACAATCCTTATTGCATTAAATGTGTAATCCTTTTGTGCGAACAGAACGAGTTTTAATTGAAATTCAACTGAAAGTATGCTTATACCATTTTGCTCCTTCTTTTTTTTTTTGTTTTTGGCACACACCATCTTATTATTTGGTACACAGAAAGAAACGTTTTGGATTAATGCAATTTAAGGCTAGAAAATATTAGTATAAGCTTAAGGATTAATTGCTTTTGTAGCTTTAACTTTGAGGTTTCTTGATTTTCCGCTTTATGTTTATAGTTATTATATATTTAAGTTAGCTTGATCTGATTTTTTTTTTGTGTGTGCTTTTACTCAAGACAACGACAATTATTATGTTAACCCTTGGCTGCGAACGTGTGCGTTTTCGGCAAGTAGGATCTACATTTACTCCCCTGAAGACGAAAACGAAGACTCGGGGCTTGTTTTGTTTTCTTTATCCCTTTTTTGGTGGAAGTGTCGCCGGTTTTATGAGATTGTGATTGGTTTTCTGCTTTGGTGGTGGCTTTTCATGTGCAGTCTTTGGGAGGAGACGAAATGGGAGGAGTAGCTGGGGTTCGATGGTTACGCTCCTCTTCAAAATGTGCGCACGTGCTTCAACCGGAAATGGTCGTAAGCGAGGCGCATCATCTATCTCGCTCTCGGTAGCCCCTCTCCCTTGCACGCATTAAGGTAGCTCTGCTTCTTTCACTGGGTTTTTTTTGTATTTCCGCTTGTGTTTTTTGTGTCTCTCTATTGTTCTCCAGCACTTTGCGCAGCAAATCAAAGAAGGAAAAACAAGAAGCTAACGAAAAAATATTTTTTTAAATATATTTTACATTATAAATATGATTGTGCTGCAAGAATTCTTAAGTGGCCAAAAAAAAAAAAAAAAAAAAACAATCCATCCTTTTGTGGCCACAACCAAACATGGTCAACAGCTGTTTGGTTTTGGGGCTTCCTTATGCGTATTTATTATGTATGCCGTTAAATTGGCAACTTTGTTTCGTGTAATAACCCCAGCGCATAACTTTTGTGCTTTATCAGCTCGAGGTGCATTGGGGATTTCCAAGAAAAGACGACCACTTGAGGCCATTGCAATTTGTATCAGCGGGTTGAGAATCAACAAGCGATTCCCCCGCCGATAAGAGCAGCTGCCCCCAAAAACCTGATAAGCGAAAAATGCACCTCACCTATGGCTTCTTTATGGCGTTCAATATCTCTAACCACTCAGCCATGGATCTATCTTTTCGAAGTGGGAACGTGTCATTCTGGACTTCACGTTTCGGACTCGTATTTAGCCCGAAAATCCAAAGCAAATTGTCATTGGCTAACGGACAGCGGAAAAAATGCCCCAAAACACGTTTCCAGAGCTATGGCCACCATTTTTTTTTTTTTTTGCTGTTCATTAGCCAAAACAAAAAATAATTTATATAATACATATGTGTATCTGAAAGTGGGGCCAAGTCAAAGACACGTACGCCTTCGGTTTGGAATAGTTAACTAATTTTTAATTTCTTGCTGCTCTGTTTTTTTTTTGTCTGTTTTTCGTTTTCTTTTTTTTTTTTTTGGCATGATCTCATCGAACGAATGTGTTTGTGAGAGGCGGCAGCCAATCCCACTTTGGCTCATTATGCGAGTATCTGTGAGATACATTTGCTGTGTGGAGCTTGCTGATGATGTGCTGCCCACTCGATCATCATGGTAATGATCGCCAAGAGCCCAACCAACTGACCAGTGGGCCGAGATACTTTTGTATCTTTTTATACCGTTCGTCGCTGCTAGCTGTCTTCTGATTTGCTGAGGGCCATTTTGACGGGTCTTGCGAGTTGGCGTTGTTAATGATTCCAAAAAAAAAACCCAATTTCGACTAGCAACTGTACTGTTTGCTAAAAGAAACACTTAAATGGTGAATAATTCGTAAAAGGAAAATCTAATTGCATTGGATAAGAGCTAAAATTCCACAGTAACATCCGTTTAAGAAAATGATATCAAATAATAGTTTAAGTCTTTTTTGTGAAATGAGTAACTTTCGGTTAATGATAACATTGCGTTTAAACTTTCCCAAGAACTCTGTCTAGCTGATATTAAGCAAATTCAAATATTCCGATAATTTAAGCTGCGTTTAGAGTTCCCATTCAACAAGTAGAAACTACGAAACTCTTTAAGCAAACGTTTGCCTTAAATGCGCAGCGGCGTACCATTTAATTTTAGTCTCTGTGGCTTTTTTTTTTAGTCACTGCCACTAACTAAGAGAGCAGTCGATGGATGGCTGATTGAGCGAGAGCGTGTGAGAAACACCCTGTGAAAGTATTCTCGGACTCGATTATTATTATTTGCCATTGGCACATTCGTATCTGTATCTCGGTATCTCGGAATGCGAGTCGAAGTCGTCGAGCCGAAGTACACACGAAGCGCTCTCTCCCACACACGGTCGTTTGAGTGCGAGCGAGAGGCAACCCGGCCAGAAAGAGAGAGCGAATGCCGAGCTGGCCGACGAGCAGCCAACAATCCGAGTGCAACTTCAGAGCAACTTCAGTTCTTGAACGGATGTCGAAGGTGGCAGAGCTGACGTCGCATGCTCATTGTGTATATATAGTATCCCACCATCTATATAGTACCATACTCTAGTGGTCCCAACTTGATCTTGGGTCCCTCATACAACGCGTTCTGTTCTGTTTTTTTTATCGGGGAAAAGGCGCGCAAAATACACAATAACGATAAAAAAAAAAAAAATAGAAATAAATGTGAATTTAAGGAACGAAAGAAGAAAAACAACAACACCAAACATACTGATTGTCGCGCGGGGAATGAAAACAATGTACATATAGTTACGATATGCGCATTAATTTATCGCCCGTGCCAGAGCGACGATCGTGAAGTGCTCACAATTAATTGCCATTAATTCGCAAAAGTGCTAAGAATTCGCGACGGTGTGTGAACTGCGAATGCTGCAAATTACGTGTATCTGAACAAGTGCGATCGTAAATACACACATACTTATTAAAAAAAAAATCCCGCTAGCTAAGCAGGGATTTGGTAATATCACACCCTCATACCTCAAAACTTATCAATTGTCCAGCGGGCCATCCAATTGATTAGAACCCGCATCCACAAAAAAAAAAAAAAACCGAAAGCAAACCAAATTCATAAACCACACAAAAACGACCAAACCACATATATGCATTTACTGACAGTGCAAAAATTAAAATATACCCCCAAATATCAAACAAAACCCGAGAAACGAAAGTGAAGTGAAATCAATTTTAATACAACTGCAAGTACCACCAGCATAAGGGGACAATCCATTCTAATCAATTGAGAGCTGATCCCGCAGATTTGCCTAGTTCAGAGTCAATGACGTGCACTTTGACCAGCGAGGTGGAGTTTCCGTTTTTGAGTACCGATCATTTTGAAGCGAAGAAATGCCGCCCTCTGCGTTTTTAGTGAATGCCAGCATAATCAGTGCCGCCAACGCCTTGGACAGCGATAAGGAGCAGCAGCTTCAGGAGCATCTCAATCAGAGTCACTTCACCAGCAGCAGCAGCAGCAGCAACAGCAGCAACAATAACAATTGCCACACGGCGCCCAACTACAACATGGTCCTGCAAAGCTATGAGAACTATCCCAGCTACCACCTGGCTCAGCATCATCATCATCATCATCATCACCACAGCCATCCGCATCACCAATTGGCGCAGCAGACAGGGCTGCACAGCCATCATACGATGCAACAGCAGCTGCAGCAGCAGCAGCAATCCCTACTCCTGCAACACCCGCAACAACAGCAGCAGCAGCACAGCCACCAGTCGCAACAGCAGCAGCAACACGGATACGGATCATCAGCCCAGCTGCCCCATCATCGTTTATCCGGCGGCAGTACGGGCAGCACCACCACCACCTCCTCCGGCTCCAGTTCGAGTGGCTCCTCGTCGAGTGCCTCATCGCAGGGATTCGCCAACGGGAGCGCGACTGCGAACAATCTGGTGGGGGCGTTGAGCAGCTCCACGGCTGCTTCGCTGGGACTGGGCTACTTCAATGATATGGCGCCCTTTGTGGGCGATGCGAATGCCTACTACACGGACTCGGATGTCAACTTCTTTAGTTCAGGTACAGGTCAGCAAATATTTACCGACATCAAAAACGGTGCTTTTAATTACGATTGCTGGGGTGTGAAAAGGCAGCAAACCAGAAGAAGACGCTTTGCGGTGGCATAATTAAATTCGTAATTTGTTTTTAAGTGTTTGACACGCAACAAGTCGGGGTGGCTAAGGGGAACTGACTGGGATATACACGCAGAGAAAAAATGTTCTAGTAACTAAGTTCTAGTAACTAATGATATTCAACATATACTACGTTTAGTTTTCACTTTACAAAATAAACAAATTTCAATTTAATTATATTTGTAAAGTTACAATATATTACTATAAATACATTTTTCGCTGCGTGCATCAGATTGCGCTGGGTGATAAGTGGCTTGTTGAGCGCTAGAAGATGTGGCCGGCCTCAGATGTATCTGGCAGATACGGATGCTCTTGCGCTCTCTGGAGGCGGCACCTAAAGAGGCGCTGCCAACTCTTTGGCCAGCCAACGAGGGGCTGTATCTGTATCTTTGTGTCTCTGTGCCTGCGAGCGAATGGGAATCGAAACGAAGCGCTGGCAAAGCTTTTTTTATTTCTTTGCCGTGCGCGAGAGGGACAGCTACAGGGCTGCGCGTGTGTATGTGGTTATGTGCCAACAGGTTTTCGTATCCCACAGATACACGAGTGTACATCGAAATGTGTTAAATTTCGTTGTATTCGCAATTAATGTAGCGTGCACACCATTAGATCGGGTTGGTTGTGCCTGTGTGCGTGGGTATCTGTGTGCTGCGGCCTGTGCTTGTGTGTGTGCGCGCTGTGATTTTGATTGGTTTTCGAAGTCTTGCGCTCGCTTGAGAGACGCCCCATTTCTATGAACACCATTTAATAGAAATTGCGAACAATCTGTAATCACCGGATTTTGGCGTGTGAAAAATGTATCTGGGGATTTTAGCGATGCGAATTTCCCACGATAAATAAATGGCTTTCTAAGATTTGCATATACATTTTATATTATATCTTTTAATTTATGACAAGACTTCTGTGAAACAGAATTTAATAGAAATATAATTTTTAATTTTTATTGAAATTAAACGTTTCATTCATAAGTTGACGGCCACAGATTATACTCTTTCCATACCCATATCTATACAACAATGTCTAATCCAATTACTATCTCATATTTCGTATCGCTTACAGGCTACAACACCAGCAACACACACGACCGCATCAACAACAGCACGCCCCCGCAGCAGCAGCAATCGCAGCAGCCGACTGTCAATGGCAGCGGTAGCGCCAGCAGCAACAACAATAACTCCATGCTACCGCCCGCTGTACAGCAAAGCAACAACGAAAATAACAACACCAGCAGCAGCAACACAAACAACAGCAGCAACAACAACAACAACAGCGGTGGCAGCAACAATTCGAATGCGGGCAGCAATAACAACAATAATAACAACAATAATATTAACTTTATGGCAGCGGCGGCGATCTTCCAACATCACCTCAAAGAGGAGCCGGGCACCCAGAATGGTAATATCGGTGGCTATGGTGGTGGCAGTAATAGCCAGAACGATCCCACGGATCTCAGTAGTTATGGATTGCCCGCCCACCTGGCCGCTTACGGTGGTGGGAGTGGCAGTGGGCCAACCGGCGGCAGGAGCTCCGGTGGCGGTGGCGATGAAAGCGATTATCACAGCACGATCTCGGCGCAGGATCACCAGAGTCAGCAATCGAGTGGAGGAAATGGCAGTGGAGGAGCCAGCGGTGGAAGCACCGGAAACAGCAACGGTTACTTGGACAGCAGCTCGGAGTTCTATGGCAGTTACGCGGGCAGGAATCGATTCCACGATGGTTATCCACCGGAATTTACGCCCTATGATGCTCAATCCTTCCAGTCGATGGGCCCCCAGCCCACGGCCATGGATCAGTGGGGAGCAGCCCATGCCCACCAGCATCCGGCAGCGTATATGAGCACCTTGGGTCTGGATAAGGGCCTGCTGGGTGGCTATACGACGCAGGGCGGAGTGCCGTGCTTCACGGGATCGGGTCCCATTCAACTGTGGCAATTCCTGCTCGAATTGCTGCTGGACAAGACGTGTCAGAGTTTCATTTCGTGGACCGGCGATGGCTGGGAGTTCAAGCTAACAGATCCTGATGAGGTAAATCCATTTGTAATATAACTATTATTGAATTCCTAACTAACATATATCTATTTTGATCAGGTGGCTCGTCGTTGGGGAATTCGCAAAAACAAACCGAAGATGAACTACGAGAAGCTGAGTCGCGGTCTGCGCTACTATTATGACAAAAACATCATCCACAAGACGGCAGGCAAACGATATGTCTACCGCTTTGTCTGTGATCTCCAGAATCTAGTTGGGTAAGTAGTCGACAGATTGAAGACGAATTATCGAATTCTTATTAAAAGCAATTAATTTCATTTACAGGCACACACCCGAGGAGCTGGTGGCCAAGTATGATCTTAAGATTGAGAAAAAAGATGTGGATTAGCAGCGGAGCAGCGGAGAAGCTGCCTAAAACGGGAACAGCTCCAGGAGATCTGCGCCCAGCCACGGATTGTACTCAACCAACCGCAAAATACTTTCGAGCGTTATTGTTTACCAAGCGTGATGTTAGCTTTTAAGCAGCTACCCCCGATCTGCGATCTTGCAACGAGATTAAAGTGTTGGCCAACCCCTAAGTACCCAAAGTCCTGACTCCCCCCCCCCCCACACACACAAAAAACACAAACAAAAAGAAAACCCCCCACCCACCAACCTGTCAAACCGATTTGCTTGTAATTACCGTGTAAAAATTAGACTTTTAAATTAATTTGAAATTAATTTAAAATACATCAGATTTAGTTGTAAGCCGATCTATAGCAAGAGAACCAGTTGAAGATAAACCGAATTAAATTTGAAATTCTGTGTGCAATGCGATGATATTTCTTCGTTCTCACATAGTCTGTAGAAGATGTCAGCTGCAAGGATCGAACGTTGATAGAGGCCATAAAGCATGTGTCCCCCAAAAGTGATATTAGAGCGCAACATTTTGTTATACGTACATAATCATTTTACCCGCACGGGGCACCACAAACATTTCAAAATCATGCATGTATATAGCGTTGAAGATGTGAATGGCATATAAGTAGGTCTCTAGTATTTATGTATGTCTAAATTGTAATCTGTGCTACTGGTACAACTAAGTTTTCCACTCCACAAAAAGCCCCTTTTATTTCTGTACTTCTGTGCGCTTCCGTGCGATCCCAAAAGTTTTAAACGTAAAACGGCACAATAGCTTATCATGTATGTACATATATGATGAGCCCTTGTTATCGTCTGCTATCTGTATACTTATAGGCTAATCCTAGATACATAGGATCCATAGTTTCCCTAGTGCGTTAATCGACAGTTCAAGAAGTGTTTATTACCTAGTATGTGTGTGTATAGCTATTAACTACTTAAGTCTAGCTCGTAGATGCATAGCCACGTATTACACCCATAAATATAACGTTATATTGATTACATAGATACACATACATTTGTAGAGCAATTCTAAAATATTGTATTTATACAAGCGTACATCGTAATATTAAAGCTAAAATTAACATTGCTAAGATAAAAACAATAAAAGAAAGCCAATATGAAAAAAATACAAACGAAATCTTAGTTCTCTTTGGAAAATATATCAAGGTGGTCAAAATATCAAGTATTTCTCTTATCAGTTGATTTTGTTCCAAATTCGAATTAACTTTATAGACGGTTGTGTTTTTTCAAAATGCTTCGTTATACGGCACGGATTTTGAATGGGATTTACCCACTTATGCCAAGGCAAGTATTAAAACGTTCCGCACACCAGGTGCCCGAGAAGCTGAAAAAAGTTGAGACGGACAAGGACCCGGAATTCTCGGAAATGGTTCTTTATTATTATCACAAGGCCGCGCAGACTATGGAGCCTGCATTGCTCAAGGAAATGGAAAAGTATCCGCATATGAAGCCGGAGGAGCGTCAGGCTCGTGTCACCGCTATACTGAATCTGCTTGGGAGCGTCTCCACCTCGGTGGAGGTTAATTTTCCCATTGTCCGCAAAAACGGCACCTACGAGATCATCAGCGGTTATCGTTCGCATCATGTACGCCATCGATTGCCTCTCAAGGGCGGTAAGTGTGGTTTTATCTCATCTATAGGCGTATTCTTAAGCATCGGATCTCCTACAGGAATCCGATACGCTCTGGACGTGAACGAGAGCGAAGTTAAAGCCCTTGCCGCCATTATGACGTTCAAGTGCGCTTGCGTGAATGTACCTTATGGTGGATCTAAGGGCGGCATTTGTATCGATCCCAAGAAGTATACAGTGGATGAGCTGCAGACGATCACACGGCGATACACGATGGAGTTGCTCAAGCGTAATATGATTGGTCCCGGCATCGATGTACCGGCGCCCGATGTGAACACTGGTCCGCGTGAGATGAGCTGGATTGTTGATCAGTACCAGAAGACATTTGGCTACAAGGATATCAATTCATCGGCTATTGTCACCGGGAAGCCCGTACACAACGGCGGCATTAATGGTCGACATTCGGCCACGGGCAGAGGCGTTTGGAAGGCGGGCGATCTCTTTCTGAAGGATAAGGAATGGATGGATCTGCTCAAGTGGAAGACGGGATGGAAGGACAAGACGGTCATAGTGCAGGGATTTGGCAATGTGGGCTCCTTTGCCGCTAAGTATGTGCACGAGGCGGGCGCCAAAGTCATCGGAATAAAAGAGTTTGATGTTTCTCTGGTTAATAAGGACGGCATAGATATTAATGTAAGTGGCTCTTCACATTTTCTAGGTAATTTTATGAAAAAAAAACCCATTACGTTATAGGATCTTTTTGAATACACTGAGGAAAAGAAGACTATTAAAGGATATCCAAAAGCTCAGGAGTCTAAGGAGGACTTGTTGGTAGCCGAAACCGATATCCTTATGCCGTGTGCCACCCAAAAAGTGATAACCACCGACAATGCCAAAGACATCAAGGCCAAGCTGATCCTGGAAGGCGCCAACGGGCCGACCACACCATCTGGCGAGAAAATCCTATTGGATAAGGGTGTCCTCCTAGTTCCCGATCTCTATTGCAATGCGGGCGGCGTAACAGTATCCTACTTTGAGTACCTCAAAAACATTAACCACGTGTCATATGGCAAAATGAACTCTAAATCTACATCCGAGCTTATTATCGAACTGATGAACTCCATCAATGAGTCTTTGCATGAATGCCCCGATAGTCAACTAGTATGTCCATCCTTACCCTTAAGTAGTATAGTATAGTAAATCCCTTACTTTTCTCCTTTAGCCGAACATATGTCCCAATAAGAAACTTAAGAGGATACAACAATGCACCACAGAGGCGGATATCGTGGACTCGGCTCTCCAAACAGTTATGGAATCTGCAGCACGTGGCATCAAGGAGATGGCCCACAAATTTGAATTGTGTAACGATCTGCGGAGGGCCGCCTACGTTTGGTCTTCATTCAAAATTTTCCAAGCCATGGAAAGCTCCGGAATTTCCCAACAGTAGTGGTTTACCCTCAAGAACAAAAGAAATTCACAGTTTTTCATTGGTTAATTTTTAATTCTTAAGTTGAATAAAAGAGTTACTATTTAATTAAAACATAAAATATGCCTAATTTAAATCAACTTACAACCTATATTGGCATAAATATTGGGCTTTGATACACTTGGTATGAATCTAGTTAAATATTTATCTATTTAAGTATGAAATATACGCCACATACGCCTTGACATACAATTCATATCTTATTTAGAGTTTAGACAGAGAGTTTAGAGTTTAGTGATTAGACAAACATATTGCAACTTTTTAAACACTACGAAAGCAAGCATACAAACACGAATATTCTGCTTGATTTTCGTTACTAAAGTCTCCACTTTTATAAGGTGGAACTCCGTTTTGGGTTAGCTACTGAAGAAAGCATTCACCATGGAGGAAATCAAGAAGTTTGACAAGCTTGCCTTCCTGGAAAGCTACCTGCTGAAGCACAAGGAATTGGGCAAGCGACAGCGCGAGTACAAGAAGATCCTGTCCAGCAAACTCAAGACCCGCAAGGAGACCATCATCGAGGCCAGCTTTGAGACGGCCATCGATCAGCTGGAGGAGGAGAAAAACGATCTGCGTGCCCAGATCTGGGTGGCCAGTGGTACGACCCACAAAAAACAGAACAATCGCTGGCTGGAGCTGATTCGCTGCCATGTCGAGTGCCAGGAGAATCTGTCGCAGGACATTAACTCTCTGAAGACATCGATTTCCAACATGGAGAAGGAGATAAGTCGCATGTCCAAGCAAATATACAACCTGAATCGTTTAACCATTCCGGATCAGCAACATCAGGCCTATGTAATGCGAGCACGGAAAAGGATGACCATTTTGGAGAATTCCCTGGAGGTGGGAGTGCGTCAGGAGTGCGGTTTTACGGCAGCCAATGCGGATCTGCGAGAGCAGCTTATCCGCATCCTGAATCATCGCACCTTCTTCAATGATTCATACACCAAAATGGTGCAGAAGCTGAACAGCGAGAAAAAGTATCTCATAGATCTGATCGAATACGCTCTGAATACCTTCGATGGCTGCATTGAGGTGTACGAGAAAATTGATTTGTTGGCCAAAAGGGAGGCCAAGGAGCGCGATATGAGACGTGTGGAGATGCAGGGTATTATGCGAAAGGTGGCAGCCGATGGTGATAACACCGCCTTCCTGAATTGCAAGTCTAAGCCTCGAGAGCTGGCCGATTTGCAGCCCAAGGAGTACAAGCGAAGGGATGAATTCCGACGGGTGCACAACAAAAAGATCAATCTCTACAACTCGGTGCTGCAGAAGATTCTCCAGTATACGGAATCTAGCAATATGGACGAGGTGATCGATAAGTTTCAGCAGCAGGAGAGTCTCTATTACTCGTTCTTCAACTATGCCAACGAAATGAGCTACCACATAACTATGCTGAATAATTCGGTGAATCGCCTGTTTGAGGATATAGTTAACCTGAAAAAGGATAACTCCAACACGCTGCAGGACCAACTGGATCAGATTTCCAGTCTGGAGAACAAGGTGCGTAACAAACAGGAATCCAACATGGAACTGCACAAGGCGCGGGAAAACAACGATGCACGTTTGGAGAATCTTCTACAGGGCGTGGAGACGGTCTGCGAGATGTGTTCCATAGATGCCAGTCCGCTGACCAAACTCCTTGGTGACCACACCCACGTCAATCTGGTTAATGTCAATCGATTCTTGAAGCTGCTCGAGACAAGGGTCCAGGAGCTGACGGCTAGTGTTTATGTGATGGAGCGCCAAGAGGAGGGCCGCTTCGACTATGTGGTCAAGCAGATCGAGAAGATCTGCGAGCTGCCCACCGATCTCAATGACATTGTGCTCACCCAGCAGTGTCCCGAGTGCGCCGAGGGTGAAGCCTTCAACATGGATGAGGGCGGCGATGGTGTCCTTGTCCACACGGTCGCCGAGGCCAAGAAGAAGCTGTACGAGAAGGTTACGCAGCCGGAGATGCAGTACCGCCTGCACAGCATCAGCCAGTGTCGTCTGCCGCGATCCCGTCTCCTGGCCGCCAAGCGCAACATGTAGTTCTGGAATATATGATGCAAATCACATTCCCATTAGTTTCGGTTTCAAATATGCATATGTGCAACATTTTCCGGTTAGATATCTAGGACTAGAATCGTCTGATTCTCATGTTTCGGTTGCAATTATAATAAATTCCCAAGTTAACCTACAGCTTAAAATTAGTCGATTCCAACTGATGAATATTTAAATCCGTTTGTTCAATTCATGCTAAATTTTAATAATTATCAACTAAACATATTAGCTACATGTTTAAGTAATGGTGCTAGATTTTTTGTATGTGGAATGCGTTAAATACTTTCGAGCGTTGGTGGATGGTACGAGCTAGTAGATTCTGTCTATGAACTGGTCTCCTTCTTTTCATCGCCCAATCCCAATCCGCTGATCAGGCCGCCGATGAAGCTATCTACAATCGGATTGCCACTGCCAGCAGGGGCGCCAGGAGCAGGAGCAGGGGCGGGTAATCCTGGGGCAACTGGAACAGCGTTGACGGTGCCACAATCGTACATACGATTCAGCTTCTGGATATCGTAGTCGGAGAAACCATTCCTCTGGCCCATTTTATCGGCGCCATTGGCTTGCTGCGAATGCAGAAATTGAAGAGTGTTAAGTTAAACCCAGGAGACTTTTGGTACCATTGTACTCACCATGGCCAGTATGGTGGGCTGTCCGTTGATGGAGAAGGCGTTCTTGGAGTAGTGCATCACGCTGCCATAGTCGTAGGGCACCCCAAAGGCTTCCGTGCGGGCGGCCTTTTCGAAGTTGTTCATCGCCGAGGACTGGACATTGTTGTACTGGATGGCCACATAACCATCGCGCTCCATACGGTTCTGTTCATGAAGGAAGCCGAGGGCGTGCATCAGCTCGTGCATGGCGGTTCCTGGACGGCTGAGACAGCCGGGAGACTGTAGGTTCACCTCCTGCTTGCCACCCACTCGACCAACGGAGGACCAACAGCCGGAGTTGTCGCCGCGAATGGAGATGTAGTCCCGCTCAGAGCTGCGCTTCACAAACCGAATGCACGTCCGACGATGGTACTCACCAATGGCATTTTCAATTGTGGCCATATCTCTGGCATTGAAGTTTCCTCGGATTTCATATGGCACCACACCATTTGGCCAACGGGAGGACTGAGTGGGCAGTCCATTTTTCATAATCAGATCCGTTTGCGGCACCAGCATATCACCCTCCAGATAGCTGCCCAGTTCCTCAGGATTCATCTCATCTGCATCCGCACTAAAGTTACCCACACGATTCGCCGTTAGCTCCTCATCCGGTTTGCCAAAGAGCGCCGTTCCCAATGGTGTCAGGTCGATGATATCCTTGCCAAGAGTGGGTGGTATCTCCTCGATTCCATTTCCAGGCAGCTCGATGACCTCCGTATCGTCAACATCATCATAGGATACATAGGGAAGCGCTTGGCAGGACGATAGAGCCAAAGCTAGGACTAGAAAAACTTTCAGGCTCATTGTTATAATCGTAATTGCTTTTGTTTGGGTGATTGGATTGCCTCTTTGTTGAATGGCTAGAATGAAACTGTGCTGAGTTCTGACCCGGTCGGGATTTATATATTTTCCAGCATAATCGCCGCCGCCAACGCTTATCAAACTTTGCCGGTGGCGGTGGCTTTCATATGCATAAACATGTTTTCCACGAGGAAACCTTCAACGGAGCTGCAATCGTCATCGCTGGCTTCTTGGTTTGTCACACGCTTTATGGCCTGGTAAATATTTGGCCAGCACTCTCGTTAAGCGGCTATACATATGGGACTGTGTCTGTCTGCTTCGCTATTGCCATAAAGTGTATCAGTAGTTTGTTTGCATATCCAAAGTTTAACGACTTTATACGTAATTTGTCGCCCCCAAAGCGATAACCGATAAGCACTATCGCGGCGACCTCTTGCCTTTATGGATTTATACCGCCTGCTGTTGGAAGATATTCCGGAATAATTTGCCGGCTATTTGGAGTGGAAAGACACGCGAAACACTTGTATAATTTGTATCTACGGAACTTTGTTTCCACTCCAAAGAAATCTTACCAAATGGCATTGAAAAAGTTCATGTTTTGATTGTAACTTTGCGGTACGTGCTTATTAGAGGAAGCAAACTCTTGTGATTACAACTTTAGTTCTTCTTGCATATGCTAAGCTTACTTTAATTATTATAAAATGGTATTCAAGTTACAAAATGAATGAGAGAACGTGGCTAGAGGACCACTCTTGGCTGGCCGTACAATTATGATTCAAATGAGACTTTTACGTTTTCTTAAATACTTAATGTTATTCACATGGCGGCGACTTCGATTGATGGTGGGAAAAACAGAGCTGAAAAATCCCAAGACTTTGCTCATTAGCCAGACGACAATATACAAGCATAAACATCTGTATTTGTTCTGGCCACGAATTAAGTTCAAGTGCATGGCATATGTTTGTCTGGCTAACAATAGGAGCTAACATTAATGATTGACATAAGTTGGTATACATTTTTTCTAGGTATCGAAGCTCATTTCCACTACCATGTTGGAATCGGAGTTGGCAAACTCCTCTTCCTCATCGAACTTTAGCTTCATCCCATTAAACTTGTCCGAGTTCAACACCCGGCGACTGTTGGCCGTGATATTCTTGGCCACGTCTCGCAAGGCCGCGCTGCAGATCTCATCAATAGTAGCCGAGTCGTCCATAAGGTCTTCGATACAACTCTTAAGGATCGTAGACGTCACTATGCAGTCTCTGTTCAGGGCCAAACTCTTGTGGAAAGCTTCGATGGCGGGGTCTAGATTTCCTAGCAAAGCATGTATAAATCCTATTGAAGTGTATGTAGTAGGACTTTGCGGCTTTAATAGAAGTGCCTGAAAGTCAATCGTTGAATATCAAGGACATATCAAATACCTATAGTACAAAAATATACTCACATATTGAAAGTTGTATAGAGCTTCCTCGTACTTATGCACCTTGCGCAGCGAATGACCGAGATTTATAAAAAGCGGTTCCCAGCGGGACGAGATCTCCTCGTTGTTGCTCTTGGCCCGCTGTTTCACAATGTCCACGGTGCACTGAAAAATGGTGGCGGCACCGTCAAAGAACTCATACTCGTACTTTATCACACCAAGCTCATGAAGTACATATACATCCAGCGGCGCAATATTCATAGCCTGTAGGAAAAATTTCTCAGCTAGCTCAAGATTTTTAGTTAGCCCGCACTCCACACCTATGTAAAGCAACGGGAGATGACAACCTCGCATCAGTTGTGTGGCCTTAAAATAGGCTGCCATTGCCTGCTCGTGCTCATTCTCATTGGCAAAACTGTGACCATAAGCTAACCAAGCGGGGCCATAAAGTCGGTCCAAAGCAGTTGCCTTGGAGAGATAACGCCGGGCAGGATCACTTTTGCCAATCATGTCGTAGTAGCAGCCCACGGCGTACCAAGAGATCGCTTTGTCCGGATAACGGTCCACCAGCTTATGGGCTACGTAAAATAGCCGATTAAAGTCGCCGTTTTCCACCAGACAGGCAATCTGAATGGTCAGTGCAGTGTTATGAAAGGGATCCACCTTAAGGAGTCTATATATGATAAGCAAAACCAAATACATTTTTGATCAATATAAGTCTTTTACGCCGTTCTTCACTTACTCATTGAGTATTTTCAGGCACTGTTTGTAGTCGCAGTCGTAGAAACACTTCTCCGCCTCAGCGGCCATTAGGTCAGTACTACGTTGTACCCGATCAAGACATTCAGCGATAGGAATTAATGTGTCCGTGTCATGATCACGCGATCGCCTCCTACTGGATGAGTCAAACATGGACCGGTGAGAAGCATCAATGAGGGAAGAAGCCTTTGAGAGACTAGTTTGTAGGGAAAATGTGGGCGCCTTTAGATCTTCCAGGACTCTTAAAGATACAACTTCAATAAGAATGCGCTAAATATTAGAAATATCAGGAGAACTGACTTCTGTGCGGGCGACATGAACTGGCTGGGCGTAAGCGGCACCTTGACGGCGCTCACCTTGGGCATTTGTGTGTCTGACGACCCGCTCTGCTGCACTCGAGCTGTAAATTCCTTGATAAACTGGAGTATGTCAGGATTAACAATGGGGGACATCTCCTCAGCATTGCGTGCGGAAATCAACTCGTAGTACTTCTTCAGGCGAGATTCATAAAGTTTTAGTATAAACTTGGCATCAGCTTCGCTGGATTGTTGTGCCAGCGGTAAATGATGCATTAGCTCAAACTCTGCAATGATTAAGTTGAGATTATACTGTATTCAGAAAGTAGGTGCATGCTCACCTTCCCAAGCCATCAGCATTTCGTGTTGAACCAGCGCCTCCAGGGCCTCAAAGCAGTATATGGATTTGTGAAGGGCCTGAACATAGAAGTCCATTGCCATGCCGCGATTGTCCAGGGCCTCATAAACTTTGCCCTTCATTAGGTAAATGGATGAGAGCAGTTCATTTCTGTGATTCTCCTCGCCACCAAAGACACTGTTGCTTTCCAGATAGCAGCCACTGCTTGCATCAACGGGCTGGTTGATCAGCGATGTGGTCATGACTTCCACCTCCACATTCTGGATGACATTGGCCGCCTCGGTAAACTCCTTGGCCGCATAGAGACTTTCCAGTAGTAGGTTAAAACATGGCAGTGAATTCTTCTCTAGCTTGTGATGCTGTATTGTGTGAGCAGCACGATGGTATTCCCCCAGTAGGTACATGCACTGCGCCTGGTAGTAAATATCCCTGGGTTCCAGGCCACCAAGCACGGCCACCTTTTCTGCCCAAAAAAGCGCTGTGGAGTAGCGACGCTAAAAATGCAATTGAATTTGCACTCAGGCTCTGCTTGCCGGCTTTTGGTTTTTTTGTCTTACCATGTCTATGAATTGTTTGACCAGCTGCCGGTACAAGGCCAGGTCGATGTGTTCATTGGTGGTGTCAGTGCTTGTGTTTTCCGTGTCCCCGGGCATTTTTATTAACGCAGAATTGTATTTTTGTTATAAATTTGATACAAGTTTTCCGCCGCTGGTAATAACTCATTTGAACATAGTGGCAACTCTGTGCAAAACAGCTGTATTGTTGCCATTCACTGGAAACAGTTGTTTACGCCAGTGAAAAAAATTTGGTTGCTGTTAATGCTTTACCAATAAGTAATAAAATTAATGGAAATATAAAAATTATTTTAAAACCAAAACTTTAAATGAAAATACAAATTAAATAAATTATTTAAATAGTTCAGCCATTTGTGCGAATTTTAATGACTGTTTCTTTTTTTGTCGAGGAATCGTCGAACACAAGTTGTTTCAAACAAATGAGCGCTTTTAAGTTCAAGAGAGCGGTTGCATGCGGTTGGTTCGACAGAGCCAGGCGAAAAAGGTTATTTAAGCAGCGTTGCACGCCGTGGCGTGGCCATAATATCAAAAAATCCCGACTAAAATTCCAAAATAAAAGATATCACGGGATGATAATTTAGTTTGTTCTATTAATTTGTATTGCCGCGGCAGGGTCCGCTCAAATTTAAGGCTCAATTTTAAATTCGAGTTAATGTGGTGCCATACCACAGTCGCAAAGATTTTCAACAATCAAAATAGTTTAATAGTAAAAAATGCGTCCGTGAGTGAGTAGTTTGGCGAAACAGCATCGGAAGGAGAAACGGAAAACGGCGAAGGGCGTGCAAAGCAGAAGTAACGGTTCCTGGCGGCGTGTGTGCGAGTGTGTGTAAAAATGTGCTTGGTGGACGACAAAAGAAACGGGATGCGATTGCAAGTGCGGAATTAAAATAAAATTCACACGAATTTATGCGCCATCCGCGTGTTTTTGCGAGTCCTGGGTATGTATTGGTGTATCAGTGTTAGCCGGCACTAGAAATTGTTGACCGAAAAATGGTGCAGTTCAAATTAGTTGGTAACAAGAAGGTGAAGAAAAACAGGGCAGCGGCTCATTTTTCGTTCTCTCATTCTCGACGTGCGTATTTTACAACTTTACAACTACACACTACTATTATGTGCCGTTGGTCCTGTTTTTTTTTCTGTTGCCTTTGGCTCACGTCATCTCTCCAAAAACTACGGCAATCAATCGCCGCCTTGGCCACACAGAGGAAATGAAGCTGGAATTGCGCGGGGTCTTAATTCGTTAATAAAATGTAAGGTGTGCACAATAATAGATTTTTGGATTGTCCGGTATCAATTGAAAAGAAATATGAATAACAGTGCAATTCATGAAAGTATAGCAATTTTTCTTTCTGTGTGCACACTTATTCTTACTACCCATTATTCTACGCACAGAGCGCGAGAGTGAGATGGAGAGAGTAGAGAAAGGGCGAGACAGGGCTTGGCCCCATCTCCATCTCCATTTTACAACTCCAACTTCGCTGCCACTGCTCATTTCATGCTGATTTATGGCTCTAATAATAGGTTCGCTCAACACACAGCTTCCGAAAGGATTACCACCCGAAAGGATAATGCATAGTTTGTGTTATTGGCGGCCATAAAAGCCCCCTTTAAAGTAAACGACCCTGGATTACAGTTAATTACAGTTAGCCGGGACAGTGTCATAGAGAGTAGGAGAGAGAGGGATACGCCTTGATCGATTTACGGCATTTAACGCTCAAGTGCGTACGCGTGTGTTTTCTTTAAACTCCACTGATTTGGAAACTACAAAGAAGAGTACTCTTATAATTAATTCATGCTTATGATATTTCAGGCCTTTGGAAATTTGCATCGTTGACGAGGCGGAATGAATCGATGACTATTTGCTGCTGATACGGCCACATCTGCCAGCTGTCTTGGTTCGCCTTCGCCCCTCTCGCTCGCTCAGTCGCGTTATCCTGTGGAGCTCCAATAAACAACAACAAAAACCAGATTCCTTGCCCGAGGCTCGGCATCCAATTCAAACTCCAACCAGATCCAACACGAACTTGGACTCGAACCGCAGCGAACTCCAACCGAAAGGCCTGCGCAGGAGTGAAAGAGAGAGGGCGAGAGAGACGGTGCGCGAACGGGCTCTCCGCCGGCAGTGGGAGTGGGAAAGGGAAGGTACGAGAGGCGGAAGTGGTGACATCTGTTTTGCCGCTTTGTCAGTTGGCGGATGCTGCTCCTGCCGAACACGAACGAACGCGAACGAGCACGAACGAACAAGGAGCGCAACGTGAACAAGTGTGGAAATTGGAATTTTTATTCAAAACAATGCCCCTGCTGCAACAGGTATGTAAATAATAATAAAACCCATTCGCACTCCAGAGCGGTAATTGAAACGCTCACGTACGAATAAAGTCGGCTAGAGAGAAAGAGGGAGAGAGAGAACGACCGAGCGAGTGAGAGAGCTCTACATCAGCTGGCTTTTTCAGTTCATCTTCCCAATTGGGATTCGTGAGTGGCTGGCCCGGGATGATCCTAATAAGATTAGTGCCCAACTTTACGCCTACACTTCTGAGAGTTTTTCAAACCACCCCACCACCCACTGAAACAGCCCCATCCGCCAACGTCTGTTGCACATTATGAGTAGTTAAATTCGATTAAACTTGCGGCGTTTTCTGCGCCAGACACCACTGCGCCTCCTTTTCGTCCTTTTTGCCGCCGGGTGGGCTTTTAATTGTACTCTTTGTTGCGCAAAATAGTTGCGTGATTTAATTTTGCTCGCCTTTATATGTTTTTTAATTCACTTAAATGAGATGATTCGATTAGGACACTGAGCGGTACAGAAAAAGCGCAGAGAGCAAATGGAAGCATTGGAATAGCGGATAAAAAACAGAGCTAAAGTTGTTGGGCACGCTTTACAACTGCCATTAGTATCCAGATTTTTATGTCTTTAAAGATTCGTAAAAGTTTGTCTAATAATCTTAAAACTCCAGTGACAGTACAAGCAGACAGCTATTAGCCTCTTATGGCTCAAAATATTACATGTCCCTTCCTGAGTTTTTCTTTATCCTCTGGAAAATTAATTATCCTGCCTGACAATCCGCTTCATATCAATACACATCAAAATTATGTCAGTTGCGGCAATTGCCCTTCACCCCCAAATGTGAATTACATGTAATGATTACAATATCCTTTATGCTGATACGCACATGCTAACCAACCCGACGACTCGGCTCATGCCCCCGCCGACCCCAGACTTGATTTAAGCGATCCTAAAGCGACTGTCAATATGTGTGACAGGTTTTTTAAGACGCTTTCCCTCCTCGGCGGAGCACTTGGTCCCATTGTTGGCTACGCGGCCCGTTTGTATCCTTGCCACGTCTTCCGCCTTTGGAAAAAGTTGCTCATTGTCGACTGTGACAGGAGACCCGGACCCGTCTATTGCTCATCATTCAGGCATTTGACGACAGACGACGCACAGGGGTTGAGGAAAAGCCGCCTTGACTACGTCAATGGATTGGGGATGGCTTTCAAAGAGGCGGAGATGGAAACAGAGGTGGAGGATGAAGGATGGAGGTTGGTTCTGTGCTGCATCCATGGCCCGAGTTGGCTGACAATGGAGCTGCGCATTTGTTACAATGTTTACACAAATATTTAAGGATAATCCGACGATTTCAAAGGGGTTATTATGCAATTTTTCTTCTCATTTTATTGTGGCTGCCAGCGGCGGCAGCAAAATGGTAGAAAAAAAAGATCAAAATATAGACCCAACTGAATAACTAAATGCAAAATGTCAATTTCGTCGTGTAAGCAGTGTCTATACCCCCCCCCCCCTTCCCTTGCCGTATTGCTATACATTCATATTTATTTGCTGGTAATGTCTAAAATGCGTCTACTTCTTGCCAACGTGGCGTGTTCTTAATGTCCTGCTTTCCGTATTATTTATATTTTTTGCACTCATTTCCATTGCGGCATTGCCTGCTGTTTAAAATGCCTATAAATAATGGTGGGGGCCACAGCGGAAAATTTGTCGGTCATAAGAAATGCTGTACATTTTATTTGCCATTTTAAGCCGTAGGATGTGTGATGTCATGCTCTGCAAAAGTCCATATCCTGCTGTAACATCGTTTCGTACAAAATTTTCCTTTATTGTCCTTGCACCAACGTCTTGGTTCACTGTCCAAGTGCAGGTCAGTCCATATCAATGACACCGGGATTTTGTGTAGCAATATGTCTGGCATTAAAACTTGCCAACATTACTGTATTGTGCATAATTAATCATAGAACCTTACTATTAAATTAGATCTATGCTCGTGGGGGTAAACTATGCTTAAAGCAAACTAAACTATCTGCTTTACCTGTTGATTACACACGCCCATAAATATTACACTAATAGTATAATTAAGTGAATGCTTGGCCGTTTTCCCTAAACGACTGCCTGCAATTGCCAGTTATTAGCCGGCTCAAATTTGATTGCCAGCGGGCAAATCATTGGCATTATTCAAACCCAAACTCGAGTGAATGCTCAAGAGAGGGCGGCAATCATTTCGAGCAAATCATTGTGCTGGGCGATGGTGTGGCATTAACAGTTGGTTATGTACACTTAAGTATATGCCGCAGGCCAACTTGGTATGTCCAGGCCGCCATAGCCTGCCATTTTCACTCCCACTACCCAATAGTACGGCTCCAGCTTCTGGTTCTGGTTCTGATCCTTGGCAGACTATTGGAATGTCTCGACATTTCGCGCAAATGCCAAAAGTACAAGGCGGCCAAGGCGTCCTCCAACAATGCGGTGGCAGCAGCCCCAGGGCACATCATTAAAATGTCGATACCAAGCAAATCACACGCCCGCCGCCAGCGAGAAGGATAACAACCAAGAAAATATCAACCAGGGTGCGTTGCGTTTGTTGCACTGCCGCGTTTTGTGGATTGGGTAGTGGTGCTTGGTATTAGGGCGTAGCCCATTGCAATATGAGCCTGTGGCATTTAACAAAAATGAGAAAGGAATAATACAAAAAAAAAAAATAAATAAAAGAAGAGTGCGGAAAATGGGAGAAAAAATGGAAAACTGAAAACAGAAAACGAGTGCAAAATTCAATTGAATTTACTTCGCCAGACGTTGCACACACTACTGGGCTCAACTAGCATTTAATGCATTGGCAGTGGTGCGGCATGCGTGATTGTGATGCGGCACCGCCGACACCGCCCATCGTCCGACGACACCCACTCACCCCTTTGTGACCCCCTGAACTCCGGCTGATGCACACCATTATTGTGGTTGAGCGGATGACGAAAGGTGGCCTGGTCGAGAGGGTATCAGGCCTTTTGGCCAATGGAATGAGCCCGAGGATGCGTGATGAGGGGACAGAAGGGGCTGGTGGGTTGGCGGTGGCGGTGGCATACACACACAATGCTGTTGCGTTATCATTAAAAGCGAACCAAAATGCGGCAAAAGAAAATAGAAGCAAACAGCAATGAGCAACAGCAACATCCAGTCGGAGCACCAACAACACCAGCAACAAGCAACAATAAAAGGCAAACCACAAAAGGGCAGCATCCAGTTGGAGTCGCCTCTTGTTTTCTATATCCTCGCAAAGGTTCCCAGCGCAACTCTGTGCAGCGTTTTTGAAACGTCCGTGATGGAGCAGTTTTGTCCTTGCGAACTGCAGGCTACAGATAATCTCTGTCGTCAAAACTTGTCATGAAATAAGGATCTAGTCTACGGGACATGTATGAAACTCTCAAAAAATATTAAAATGAAACCATTACATCAGGTTTCAGCATAAAATACTTTTAAATAGGTACTTTGTATAAAATTCTGTTTAGAATGACTAGGACTTGTTGAATTAATGTATTAATCAGTTAAAGCGTAGCATACTTAGAAGGGCATGATGAAGAAATATGAACTAATCAAAATTATATTTTTAATGCTAAGGCATCAGACATTCGAGATGATTACTCGGCAGTTTTGAAACTGTATTGTATTTCTGTTTTTTAAATAGGCCCGGAAAAGTTGTACCTTTTCGCCTCGTCGTGGGCTGCCTAAAAAATGTGCAGCATGCACCCCTCGTTGGTGGCTGCTTCTGCTGCTGCTTGCACTACCACCTTCATTTGGTTGGAGCTGGAGGAGAGCACCACCATCACCAGAAACAGATCCACAGATCCAGCGGCAGTAGCAGTGGCAGATAATACAGTGCGGAAAAAGCGCGTGTTTTATTTCCACTTAGCACTCATACAAACGTGCATGTATTGAAGGCCTGTTGACGGCTGCTTGGCCCACCATTCCGCCTCCTATGGAGCCACCGCCTGGCCGCCAGCCCACTCCTCACCCATCCACTGGCGCCCCAGAGAAACAATAACAACGGCAACAATGCTCCGAGAATCGGAAATGTTGCCGTTGAAACTGAAATGTCGCTACGCTTCTCTCGTTTGTTCGCCGAACGGAGGAGGGGCTGGCTACGCCCATGTAAAGGCTGGTGCTGTCAGTGACTTGCCTGAATTACGATATTGTTATTATTAAATGGATGGGCTGCATGCGAAAGGAAACTGCAACTGCGACTGACTCCGCTGAAAGGAGGATGAAGTGTTGGTGGTGCTGGTGGCAATGGAGGTGGTGTAGATCCTGCTGCCTGCGAAGACGTCTGCATGCGCTTTGATAGTTGAATTCTGATCCAGAAAGGCATTTAATGTCTTGTTTTCATATTGCACAAAACAGAGGACACAAAAACAAGCAGGCAAGCAAGCATCCATGGAAGGCATGCAGTTATGTAAATATGATGGCGACACATCGCGTAGTCAAAGCTGATGAAATGGCACTCCTCGACATGCTCAAAACTCAATTTAATTTGCCCAGCCATTGGCATTTAATGAAATGCACAGCACAGCACAGCTCAGCTCAGTACAACACAAAACAACACAAACAAGGCAGCATCTGCAGTAGGAGTTAAAGGAGGTGGATGAGGACGAGGAAGTGGATGGGGTTCAGGATGCTGGATATGTAGGCGCAGCAATTACGTGCCACTATATCGGAAACCAACGCCAGGCTCTGCTTGCTGTCCTGCAGGCATTTGCATCTTATCGAATCCTTGTGCCATTCACAACTCCGCCGGCCTGCGGACAAAGTTCGAAGTCAAAGAGGTCTCGACTCCGGTGAATGCTTTTTAATTTGCAAACATTAAACGCTTTAGTTATACGCCGCCACGGCATTCTTGGTGAATCCACTTTGCTGAACTTTTACTACAGGTATATAACGAATAAAACTTATAAACATTAGCACAGGTGAATGGTGCGCAGTGCTACCGGATATTCCTATATCTTAGATCCTCAGTTTCTGAACTGTAAGTTAAGATCTTAAGGTCTTTTAATTGATAGTGAATTGAAAGTATTGCTTTCAAGTTAATTTTTATTAAAAAACTAGCAGCATGGCACTGACTTTGGACTGTCCTCGTAATTTGCCAATTGTTTTTTGGGCGAAATAAAAACTTTGTCGTAAATTGAGTTGCATTTACATGATTTCCCCCTTGGCAGTCGGCAATCGTTTTGCAGCCACGACAGCAGCTTATAGATCAGAGCTCCATAAATTGTGCATCCCGAATCCTTTCAGGGGATTTAAGCACTCGCCACGTAATATGCAAACACTCTATTACCGCTGGCAAATTCAAATGCATTCGGCCATAACTCTTATCCTTTATGGACTTGCCAACGTCGCTGTTCCCGCTGCCCGCCTTGCGAATCCGTTTTCGCCCACAAGTTGGCAACATGTAATCGGCCATAAAAAATTACAACTGTGCATTAACCTCTGGCTGCGGTCACTGGGAGCGGGAAACGGGCGGTGGGCAAAGGGAAATCGAAACGAAACGAATCGAATGAAGTGGCCCTTGTGGAAAGGAGAGTCAGCGGGCAACGGAAAGCATGGAAAGGGACAGGAAGGGCAATGGCGTCGACAAGGACAACGTCGTTATTGAACGCTTATCACTACATGCCATCAAATTTTAATGCCGAAAACCCCTTTGGGCCGGAGCACAGCACGAGAAGCATTGGAAAAGGATGGCAAACAGGAGCAGGACATCTAATAAGTGTTGTAAGCGATGCAAACATAATAATTTGTATGACTTCTGAAAGCAGAAACATGTAATTTTACAGAGGCTCTGGCCCCGGAAACGCTTTCAAACCCACTTCTCCCGTCCGTCGACCACCATTGCCACATCATGTGTATGAGTGTATCCGCTAAAATGCAGGCCAGGCCCAGGACAAAATCCCAGCCAGACCGAAAAGCAGCAGAGGCAAATCGCTTGCCAAAAATGAAATGCAAGAAAAGCCCAAGAAAATGGCCAACGAGGCGGGGTAGCAGTGCAGGAGGAGTGGAAACACAAAAGCCAAGTCGAATGGACATAGGATAAATAACTACTGAGTTATGGGTGGAACGGCTCCTTGGCCCCTCGGCTGACATTTTCGGATCGGACGCAGAGAGATGCCGAATATCTCCATGTAGCCATCAGCTGGCGGAGAGTGTGGATGGGGATGTGGACAGTAGACAGTGAGAGAAGGATGCTCGGACATAGCAACGCCATTGAATCAAATTTTGCAAATCCTCGACGGCAAAAGAGACAAGCAGCAGGAGGAGAAGGAGCTGAAAATGAAACTGGAGCTACGATATAGGGGTGGTCCTGCAAACGGGGGCGATCTTAGGACGTGGGGCGCACGGAATAGAGGAGTCAATAGGCCAGGGTGCAATCTACGCGTGAACGGGTGGTTAAGATTTTTTGTCGTATTCAATTTCGTTGTTTATGGGATTTTGCCGGGAGGAGAGTGTAGAGTAGAGTAGTTGGCCGGGTATTGTCACTGGATTGAGCTGTTTCAATTGAAAAGTAAGAAATTGTTACTTGATAATTTCACTTTTACACCGATCTTCTCAATTGCGCAACAATATGTGAACAATAACAATTTTAAGATATTTACATTGAAGGTGCAAGACAATCGATTATAAATTATAGATTTTACGACCTGCTTAACCATCTGGTACTTGAAAAGAGTATCTTCGCTTTCTTTTAATGGCGGTGGCCTTAGAATTCTCGTTAGTCTCTTTGACGCCTTTTCTATTTCCGCCAGCGAAAGCTTTTAGCGTCTTACTGACTTTTTTGGACGACGGATCTGGGGAGGATGCGGTTGCGGATGAGAGTGCGAATGCGGATACGGACGCGGCCTCGGCATTACAAAATAGCTTGAAGACTATTTGTAATTTGCATTCATTGACGCCATTTTTTTTTATCGCCTGCCACAAGTTGTAACTGTGGGCGGACGGGCGTGTGACGTATGTAGGCTAGAAACAAAGTCTGAAATCCCGCACAAAAACACACACATATGGGCCACAATGCCGCCTCTCAACGGAGCCGACTTGTCCGGCACATCCCCGCATCCTTTCATGTTGGATAGGATGTGTGATTGCCGTGCGTGTGTTCGGATGTTCGTGCCATTTCCGACTTTGCACGTACCTTCATCAAGTTGTCATTCAATTTTTAAATCCATAGCAAGTTTTGTACTTAACATAGTTGTGACATCTTGACAAAGACTAAGGAAGCCGTCGACTGTCGCTTCGTTCCCGGCATTCAAAACTTGCCAGCGGATGGAAGTTCTTTTCGTTCCCCACCACTTGTGTCAGTCCTTTATGCTGCGATAGATCTTTAACTTGTGCCCCTTGCTGTTTACTGGTTTCATTTGGACCAGGAAAATCGCATCATTTCCACTTGCTGAACAAATGAACAAATGAGTTTTCGTAAGTTAATTTAAGTTCCAATGGAATTCTTTGTCCGCAATCGATCACTTGATAACATAGTGTCGCTACAGATCGGTGTGTTTATCGTAAAATACATTCTGTGATATATTTACCTCATCTCTATTTTGCCATAGAAAGTCAAGGACTTGTCCAAATCCGTTTTTAGGTAACTAGAACAACTCTTTCGCACTCACTCATCAGCTGACCACTGACCGTCGTTACTTGTTGCCTTGGCTTTGGCACATTTTTGCTTTATCCTCATTTGAGTTCTCGTCATTCATCCCACATAGACACACTTCCGTTTCCCGTTTCCGATTGCTGTCACTCGTCTCGATTCGTTGGCTTTCGTTACGTTTCGTGGGCTGCATTAATCCGGCGTAATGAGTTGTACGCCATTTTGCGCTAAATTGTTTGGTGAGTGCCTGATAACAATATTTGCACTAATTTGGCATTTTTAAGTGTGCTCCACTGACACTTGATGCGCTTTTAATTGCGCCCAGGCGCTCGAGAGTGCTTCAGAGGAGAGCGAGGAAGATTCGGAGGAAAGTGCGACACAAGGGTCGGGTCGGTCGGCTGCTGTGGGTGCGCTGCAAACTGGGTGAAATGTGGGTGGGGAAAAACTGAGGGCTGGAAGTGCTGCGGTGCGGCGGCATTGTCTCCTTGTGGCTGGCCTCGTGTGGTTGCCACGTTCTTGTCCCTCCTCCTCTCGCCGTTGCCTGGCGTGTGGCAAGAAATGTGAAAGATAAACGATTCATTAGTTGCTGCTGTTGGGTGGGTGGGCGCAGCAGGAACTCCTTCCATCCGCATTGACATACCTTAAAAAAAAAAGAAGTAGACAGCGAGACAATAAAAGTTTCAGCAACTGTCGACCGTTTTTATTACGATTGCAGTTCAAATTTCTTGCTTGATGTCATCGTTTCTACAAGCTTCACTATCTTTTCATTTCCAGTACGACACCCCCGATTGCTCCGGTTCTGGTGGCAACATGCGAGCCCTGAGCGGAGGCTCCACAACGGAGTTGCTGCAGAAACACTCGATAAGCTCCTACCTGGATCACCACCATCAGCAGCAGCAGCAACAGCAGCATCACTTGCAACTGCAGCAACACCAACAGCAGCACAGTCTGTTGGAGAGATGCAACGACGATGGATTGATATCTTTTATAAACGGTGAGCTCTAGAATTAGCTGAATTTGTTCCATTAGTAAGTGTATGCAAATTGTATGTCCCTTTGGAGAATCATCATCGCAAGACCATCAATTTTCGAATACGTGCTGAAAAACAGTGGGTTGTTCTTTTACTTTGTTGTCAAAACACAATAGAAAATATTTCAATAGTTTTTTACTTTTAGAAGTCGGCACACATAATTCGTAGACACTGTCATTATTGTTATTAACTTAATTTAATCATACACATCCTTTTTCAAGTCGGACTGCACCCCCGCCGTCCGCAGCCATAAATTTTCATTTTCATTTCCATTTCAAATTGTCGCAACGGTGCCAGCAAGAAGCGCTAATTAAATTTTACAGTACCAATCAAAATTTTAAATAAAATAGGCCCCAAATTGTTTCCGTTCAATAAGAAAGCGCAGACGCAGTAGTTGCAGTCCGTATCGAAGGCCAGAAAGGATTCCATCAGGATCAGTGCACACATGTTGGGAGTCGAGAAGCCATATGTGGTAGAGCCAGCTATG
The DNA here is from genome assembly GCF_000001215.4 of Drosophila melanogaster. Classification (NCBI taxonomy): domain Eukaryota; kingdom Metazoa; phylum Arthropoda; class Insecta; order Diptera; family Drosophilidae; genus Drosophila; species Drosophila melanogaster. The sequence goes on along the minus strand of NT_033777.3, from coordinate 23,269,940 downwards.
GCCGTAGCGCAGGACTCGTTTGAATTTGGCAGCAACGGCGATGGGAGCTCCACCAACAGCCATACAAGCAACGCCAGCTCCAAGGACCTTGGCAGACTGACTAGTGGCGACGGAGCCCAGAACTTCGCCCAAGACAGCAGTGCCAACAGCATTGACCAGGACAGCACGGACAACACAAACAGCGACTGCAGTACGCTTAATTTATTAGCAGTTTTGTCGAATATTTGCAAAGTGCTTGAGGGGCAATAGTTTTGATTTATTGAGGGCTGGACAAACTGTGCGATAATTGTTGACATTGTACTTACCCCCACCATCTTCTTCATTTTACTGCCTGCAGATCCAATCACACTGAACGATCTACTCGGCTTGTGCGGTGCCAGCACTGCCAATGAAGTGGTCGGTACTGGCCAGACCCCCTCGACATCAGCGCCGATACTTGGAGCAGGAGGAGGCGGAAGAGCAAATGGAGTTACAGCCGGCGCAGCAACGGCAACAGGAGTGGGAGTTGGAGCTGGAGGGACATTACCTGGGCCAGGAGTTCCATCGATCCAGGGAGGTGGTGGAGGAGGAGTCGTGGGACAACAAACCAATGCCTCGTGCAACACCTCAGCGGCTAACCCATCAGCCAGCTTCGGTGGCAACGGCAGCAGCAGCGACGTCAATAATCTGCTGCTCGCCAGTGCTGCTGCCGCTGCCGCCGCGGCTGCCGGTGATGGCGCTCAACTGTCCGCCAATGCGGCAGCCTACGCTCCGCTGACGCCCAGCTCCACTCATTCATCGGCCTCGCCGGGCACAAAGTCCAATTTTGACTACTTCCAGGTAAGGCCAGGTGTCGACATGCGATGTCCGCCCGCCCGGTTGATGCTACCCACGGGCTGGGACCTTCAACTTCTCTCTAACTGCACTCAATTTGCACCGAATTCTCCTAACTTTCTTGCTTGTACTCGTATCTATCCCCCGAAAAACCAACCTGTATTTCTCGCACGGTGGCCGTAACCGTCTTATGATTTTCTAACTTTCCCCTCTGTCAATGGCTCTGTGTGTTCATGGGTGGGTCGATAAATAAGTAATTTATTTAAATTAAAAGCCATGTGGAACTTTATACAAGTTCGAAAAGTATTGATAGTTCACGTAAAAGACTATATTTCAAAGAATAATATTAACTGTCTGCACTTGTAAATATCTGTGCAAATAATCGACCCACTCTGTATTCGTCATATAAACAAACGTTGCAAGGACTTGAGCATGCGAAAAACCTTTACTATAAACTACAATAAAATCGTAAATATAAGAGTCCTTCAAGGTATGCCAACTTCGTTTTAGCGAAGTTACCTATTGTCGTTACCGTTTCCTTTCCTAATTTTAATTTATTCGTTTGTTTCCATTCTTTCTTTCTTTTTGGGTGAATTGGCGAACTTAGTTTGAAAATGTTGCACAAAGTAACCCACTTAAGGCTTTCCAAAGAACAAACATCAGCTTCGATTGCTCTGCACCCTTATCGCCAAGTACGCCTACATCTATTTACAATCGCTCCTTTCACAGTTCACCTTTAGTCAGGTAATAACCGAAATATGATAATGTGGCACTCTCTCTGAATGATTTGAACACAATGATTAATCGACTCTTCCACTACTCGACCCTTGCAGCGACAGCAGCAACTCGTCCAGCGGCATTGGACTCTCCATGGACTCCATCAACATGTTCTACAACCAGCAACAACAACAGCAACAGCCGGAGCAGCAAGGTTACACCAGTTTGGGCAACTCCATGGGCAGCGGATTGGGACTTAGTTTGGCAAACGCTTCCACGCGCTCGAACTCGCCAGAGAGTCAGAACAGCAGCAATTCAACGACTGAACAAAATCTACTGGACATGATTGTAAGTAATTCGAATATATCTCAAGGGGGAAATATTATTTCATAGCTTTAGAAAATTATTATGTTCTTAGATTATTATTAATTACTTTTATTATCCAAATTAAGAAAGACACCATAGATTTTTCGTTCACTTTACAAATAATATTCAAACGCGTTGGTCTTTATTACAATTTATATTTTTAAATTTTTTTTTTTTCAAAATTGCAGTTTACAATAGGTATTATGGCTAAAGTTTTACGTGTGGTAAGGTCAACTTGGTAGCGAGCGAGCCTGATGATTTTTTTTTCTTAATAACAATGGCCAACTTATCCTATAGTTTATCCTCTAAATCATTCGTCCTATTTTACCTAATGAGTGAAATGTTGATTACTACTATCTTTTAGAATTTGCTGTCTGTAAATAGCAACAAAATTCCACATCAACAACAGCAACAACAACAGCAGCAGCAACAACAACAGCAGCAGCAACAACAGAATCAGCAGCAATTGCAGGTTCAGCAACAACATCAGTTGCAGCAGCAGTTTGTTAACCTAAACAGGAACTACGAGCAACAGATATCTGCCAATTTGGGTAGCCAACAACATGGGTTCGAGCACAACGGCGTGGGTGTGGGTGCTTCTAGTAGCGGAAATGAGAACTGCTTTAGCCAGTATAATCTAGAAAACATCACCAGTGTGGACATGGAGCTGGCCAAACTGCAGAATTTGCAACGCATCAACACGCTAAAGCTCCTGCATGCCCAAGCTCAACAAATGCCGCTGATCAACCAGCTCCTGCAGAGCTATGCCGGCAACGCCATAGGCAGCGTCGGTGGAAGCAATCTTGGTAACTTGATGAGCGCAGGCGGATCATCACTGATGACAGAAATGGCGGGAAACGTTGGCGGCATTATAACCACCAACGATGGCCACCTGGATCGCGTAGCTAAGTTCTATAAGAGTTCGGCTGCCCTGTGCGATGCCACATGCACATGGAGTGGACACCTGCCGCCGCGTTCGCACCGTATGCTCAACTATTCTCCCAAGGTCTTCCTCGGCGGGATTCCCTGGGATATTAGTGAGCAGTCGCTCATCCAGATCTTCAAGCCATTTGGATCTATTAAGTAAGTCTAACCTTAAGTAAAGCGCTACTTGTGAGTAACTGAAAAACCTTATATCCTCAGAGTGGAGTGGCCCGGCAAGGAGCAGCAGGCGGCTCAGCCCAAGGGTTATGTTTACATAATCTTTGAATCGGACAAGCAGGTCAAGGCATTACTTTCGGCCTGTGTGCTTCAGGTGGATGATTCTCACTGTGGTAGGAACTACTTCTTCAAAATCTCTTCGCGGCGTATTAAGTCCAAGGATGTAAGTGCAAAGGATAGTACGAATAGTATCCATATTTAATACTTTCATTTACTAGGTTGAAGTCATTCCTTGGATTATCGCTGACTCCAATTTTGTGCGATCCAGCTCCCAGAAACTTGACCCAACGAAAACCGTGTTTGTGGGCGCACTGCATGGAAAACTGACTGCCGAGGGCTTGGGAAATATAATGGATGATCTTTTCGACGGCGTGCTGTATGCTGGTATAGATACGGACAAGTACAAGTACCCGATCGGATCGGGACGTGTGACATTTAGCAACTTTCGCTCCTATATGAAAGCTGTTTCGGCCGCCTTTATCGAGATTAGGACCACGAAGTTCACCAAGAAGGTGCAGGTGGATCCCTACTTGGAGGATGCCCTATGTTCCATATGCGGTGTGCAGCACGGTCCCTACTATTGTAGGGAATTATCGTGCTTCCGGTAAGTTTTATTAATTTATATTGTAATATTTTATTTCCTACATTCTGTTTACAGATACTTCTGCCGCAGCTGCTGGCAATGGCAGCACAGCTGTGACATCGTCAAAAATCACAAGCCCTTGACTCGCAACTCCAAGTCGCAGAGCCTGGTTGGCATCGGACCATCTTCGTCGAATGTTTCGTTACCCTTCTCTGGCCAACGAAGTATCAGGGACAACAGAATGGGGAACGGTCAGCATCAACAGCACCAGCAGCATCAGTACCAACAGCAGAAACACCGTCAGCTGCAAGAATACTCGCAGCCCCACAGTCTCAACGTGATGGGAAACTCAGGAGCTGCCAATGCCGCTGCTACATCAATGGTAACTCTTCAGCAGCGGCAAATTCACAAGGTGCGAATACAGCGTCAACAGCATCAGGCGATCTAGACTGTTACGGCTTTTATCCACACCGTTTTAACGGATGTTTCCGCAATATAATGTGTGAGACTTTGGACTTGTAGGCGACGTAGAAATATGGCGGAGATAGTTTTCTTGCAGCCGATGGAGACCCGGGCTCATCATCGTCATTATCATTGTAAACACAGTTTTATTGATGTGTATATAATATCGGTACAATATGAAGCTTACACTTTGAGTTTCATTTAAGATAATTATTGTTAGACGACTCCCCCAAAAACGAACACCCTCGAATCGAAACAGAAGAGAGACCCCCATTCATACTATTTTTTGATAATCATGCTTACATATCAGCATTTGGAGCTGGCATTCGAATGCTAAATGAATGATACATGAAATGAGCAATTTCATTTACTCATACCCCTCATACAAATACTACTCAAGTTACTTTTTGGCTAAGAAAGCAGTTATTAATTTCTAATTTGTATGTTTAATTTTAAGGAAACGAAACCGCGCGGCAAATGGCTACTTGAAATGTCTCGACCAATTTGCCGCGCTGCGAGATTAGAAACACCATTTTTGTTATGTTTTGTGCTATTACTGAGGAATTTTATGTAGTTTCTTTTTACATAGCCAAGCCCCCGACTCGAGTTAATATGATATTATATTATTTGGATTGTCCGCTAAGCGTTTATCAGGAATTTCAATTTTTAAGAAAACATTTTAAAAATTGTAAATTCGTTTAACTCACCAGTCTCCCTTTTTTGTTTTTCATTGAATTGTTACACACATGAGTTATTATAAATATACTGTTTAGTTTATTTTTTGTTTTGGATTAGCTTTAAGCATTATCCTTGTGAACATTAACGCGATGCCTGATTGATTGTTGAACTATGTTTTAAGCATTTATCATTCTTTGGCTTTTTTGGCTGTTCCAGTTTTATAGCTCATGGGCAATAAGCATATAATTTATGTCTACTTTATTTTTCATGTATTTTGAGAAAGGATCTCTCTAGCGCTTATCTATAGAAAACACACATATGTATGTATACAAAAATATTACATAGTGTACATTACAAGGCTTTATATAATTTAAAACTTGATAAGTTTGTAAACCTACACAGAATAGGAAAAAAATACTTAAGTCTATATCTTAAACACGAATTGATCACTAAACGATAAAATAACGCACACACACCTATTCACCAACCAAACAAATATACAAAATCGCTATTGAATTCGCCTTGGTTTCATTTGGCATTTCCTAATCCAAGCTCAACCCAACTAAACACTAACCTGCGCTTCCCATGCTAATTGTTAGTCTTAAGAATTAAACGAAGTTAATATACTTAGTCGAATATCAAAAGTTAAATTCAGACGAATTTAAGCATAAAAACAATCAAATTACTTTACCAAGCAACTGAAATACTCCAAAAAACCAAAAAGCAACCAATGTAATCGAGTAGTTCAGACTTTACGAAACTAACGCTGCGGGTGTTATGTGACATTTTAACGCATCACTAATCTCTAGGCATAAATTGTTTTTAGCATTATCTCAAACATCACACTTTCACACAGGCATTACGATGAACCTACAGGGATTTTATGGTAGTCTTCGAAAGAATCAAATACGAAACCAAGTAATAATAAACAATAATTGAATGGAGAGTGTTAGCACAGATGGCTAGACAGCTGCAGACTAGTTGAATTTGTTTAGTTATTGATATAGATTTGCGAGAATAAGCAATTTTTTAATTAACCGATACGAGAACTGTGGATTGATTGCGGGTCTAGGGTAAACATGGATGCCTCTTAGTGTAACGGTTTCTGTTGTAGCGCCTACCTAGCTTAGTTTTCTTTGGCCTGGCCAGGCCAGAAAATCCCCGAGAAACTCTGGCCAGCAGCTGGTCGGTGTATAAGTAGCAATATACCCAAACCCACAAGTGCTGGACAAGTGCATTGTTACTAACCATTTACCATTTACCATTTACCTAGCTATACTCACATACATATTGCCTTCGATTAGGAGAGAGGAAAGAGGAGAACCCAAGCAAATCACCCACTTAAATCGCTTTAATGCCAACCACAAATCAAAATGCTTATTGACTACTTTTAACGCAAATGAATGTACTGTATATTCCACATCCTTTGCCTACCAAGCGAAATCAGCCTGGAAATAAGTATAGATCATAGATTGTAAATGGATATCAGCAGGGGTCAAAATAAGCTCCATAGATCCCAATATGAACCACATATATTTTAAAGACAAGTTATGAATGATGGGGAAATATCTTAACCTAAGCTAGTAAAGCTGTATAGATTATACAGATAAAATGGTGCTTTAGCTGAATTATTAGTAATCGTAAGACTTACCTTGATAGGGAAAACATAAATGCTCCAACTGCAACAGCAAAAGAGGACCTTATTTCACTTCTCACTCATTGGATAGATTCACATTTTTTAGCCTTAATGTTTATTAGGTGGGTGTTGATAAAGCAGTAACATTATTTTATTGATAGAACCAGCAAAACGTTTAAAACCTATTTGGAAACAAAGTGTTTTTAGCTCGCAAAAATCATGCTCACACATTTCAAATGCATACATACATACATACATACACTAAAATACCTACACTAGCACACAAATATAAATACACACACACGCGTACACATTCGTGAACAATTTTAAATAACTATAAAATTTACCATATTTTTATTAAGCAAACAAATGAACAAATGAAGATACGCCCAAACAGGGCGACTTTTAAATGGAACTTTTTAAGGCTATTTCGGCAAGAATTAATTGGCGACCCAATCTCGATCGTATGTTACACAGTTTTACTTTAACGTTTTTAACGCTTTTACAAGCTTAAGAGCCAAAGATAACGTGAATTTTAAATTAACACATGCATGTGTGAGGCAAACAGTTTTAAACTTTTCCATACTGGCTTTTCGATTTATTTAAAATTATAGTTTTTTTCCTATCGAAATAAACTAAAACTAAAGAGCAGATTAGGGAGATTAAACAAATGTATCAAAGATTAAATCCAATATGTGAAGAAACACAAGAAAATAAAGTTTAAACGAAATGTAAAGGAACCAAAATCGAACGCTTCCCACGCAAAACCGATAATATTAAATTTTAGCAAAGTAAAAAAAAACAAAAATGGAACATTAAGAAAATATGCAAAGCGAACTTAGGTAACAATATATATATAAAAATAATTAACAATCCAAATCCAAATACATATATTTCAAAAAAATAAACATATTTTACCGACGCAAGTCATCTGATTATCCAAACGTCTACTTTTAAGCCATTCTACACTATACAGAGTAATTATTTTTAAACTCAGCTAAGGTGCAAATCAATGATGAGGAAGTTCTATCGATGGAATATCTTTACTTATGCCGATATCTTTAGCACGCATTAACTAACCTATTCTGTACTCTAAACTAACTCCATACTACTCGTATTCGAAACCCTATACCAGATATTTTTACTATCGTATTACTGATGTACTGTCAACTGTATTCAAAGACACAAGCGAACATGTGAGACACATTTTGGGGGAACATTAGCAAGAACTTTGCAAATTGAATTTTAAACCAACAATATTTGCCCGGCAAATATGTTAAAATTAAGCGTAAACCTAGCGAGTAAGCATAAGAATGCAATAAGAACGGTTTTTAAAAAGACTATTATACAACCTATATATATATACACCAATGAATATTAAATAATAATTCAGAACGGAATACTAAGCTTTTAATGCAATAATCAAATACCACATATATACTATATACATACACTTACATATAAATATATATTTTAATAATTACTTGCGGGGCAACCGAATTGAGTTAAGAGCCCTGAATTCGTATACTGTTATAGCAGAGGATGAGAGTAAAGGATATTTAGAAGAATATTTAGTAACGGCCCTCGTCCTTTCGCCCAATATAAAGGGGTTGGCGGGGGTTCGACTAATTGATTTTCCCACCTTATATAGGAATATAAACAAAAATTACTGCAGTGCCATTTTAAATAGCTTCCGATAAGAATAAATATATACATAAATATATAAAGCAAGACGTAAATTGGTACATAAAGACCTAATACAGTTGGTTATTAGTTTTTGGAGGCACCTAAAAAAGTCCAGACTTCTTTTTTATGGGTAAACCGTACACCATATCGAGGGATTACAGCATATACAGTATACCCAACATGGAAGATTGTACAGTTTTACTGTAGAAAAGAGTTGGAACAAATATTTTGTAGCCGATCCTTTAACTTTGGCCACTGTTCATGCAATATAAATACATACAAATATAAATATATATACCTATTTATGTACTAAATAATTATTATATATTGTTATGAGCAAGAGTTCAAATTGCATTATGGTTATAAAGAATACAGACAGATACACAACTATAAAAGCAAATGGAACAAAGTTGAACATATTTTGAGTGCATGAACTCTTTTTGGGAACTTTTTGAGGCTTTTTTTTTTTGTAAGTGAAGCGAACAAACTTCAATCGAATATCCAATGATACTAATAACAATAACAAAAGTATATAACTCATGTAGCTAGGTATATTATCGAAAATTAATAAATCCCAAAAATATCTATATCAAAATAACATGAATTTTAATGAACCCCGTTACATAAACAGCAAACATAAAGGCTAAAAATAAAATGATAAACACCACTTCATTCATACTTCGTACATCTAAAGAGCTTACCAATGGAAGCAGTCAAGCAGAGCAAACTAAAAACGATAATAACTAAAAAAGTAATTGTTAATATTTATGCGCTTGCGACGGCACACAAACACAAGCAAATAAACTATGTACAATGAAAATATATTTACTAACAAATGTTATTTTTAACCAAAGCCATAGAGGTCAGATCTTGGGCTCCTGCCCGACCAACTGATCTGGTCCCTCATGTAATCTATAAATCCAAATATTTAAATTGAAACCATGCATAACAAGTATTATATCAGACATATGAGTATTTTAAATATGCCTAAGACACATTGTATACAATGACTGCTAAACCGACAAAACAAATCGTTCTCGTGAACGACAAATAATACGAATAACTCTGGTAAATGAACCCTCGCCAGAGGGCTGACAATATATGTACATTAAGTTAAACATTCTGCTGGCTAAGAAGGGAATTAACAATACACAAACTGACATATACATGTATGGGAATCTAAAAACACACAATAAAAGAAATAACAGATAATAAAGGACACACAGACCAAAAACTCATGTTTTTTACAATTATTCAGCGTGTATTTTGTGCTACTTTAAAGGACATACTGGCTAAACACACTTTCGAGTGCCGTACAAAAAACTCAACGTACAAAAACGATTACCGACTAGCTTAAAATTCTGTTCAACAAATACGAGTACACGGATTGCAAATACAACGGCGGACCGACTACTTGTTCAGTCTTCTCTTGGCAAAGATCTGGTAGATGCCCAGGCCAGCGGATAAGGTGCCAATAGCACCCACCTGCAGGGTGGACAGCTTGCCGCCCCACAAATATCCTTTCGGCAGCGTGCTGACGGCGTGCACAAAGTCGAGTGAGATCCGAACGATGGACACCATCTCCAGGCGGTGCTTGGTCAACGTTTTCACATCCAATCTATGGATTTGGAAGGTTTGTTAGCTTTTATTGGATGTTTTCGGCTGACGACCACTTACTCGTTTATATTATTCGTTCGGTTCAGCTTTTCCTGATTCAGTGAAAAATTCCGCATTGTCCTAGAAGATGCAATTTAATTTGAAAATTCAAAGCTGACGATTCGAATAATTCTTCTGTACCTCATGAGGTTCAGGTACACCGAAAGCACCCAGAATATGGAGTTGACATTGTCCCAGTTATCCGCATTCTTGACATCCACAATCTTGTGCTCGGCCAGCCAGCACACCTTCTCGATGGGATAGTAGAGCAAATCCACAATGTTGGCCGTCACTCCCAGCACTTGCATGACGCGATCGGGCTCATTCTCGCCCAAGCCATACTCCAAAGCATATTGGATCATGGGTATGTCGTCGATGAGACGCAGTGTGGCTCTCGCACCTGAGATCCTTGAGCTGGCGGTGGCGTATCGCTTGGCTAGTTCCGGATTCCGCTTGGCATGGTAGCCAGCCACCAGTTTGGCACTGTAGCACAATGCCTTCATCACCTGAAATAGGTATTTAATTTCATATATGTAATAATTGTTCTGCGCAATTCGTTAAGCCGTGTGTTTGCTCTATCACGAGAGTTGGCATCGCTGTTTACCTTTGCCTCTACCTGACCCCAATCGCCAGTCAGCCCTGCAATTTGTGGAATTGCTTGGTTGTCACAAACAGATAAAATACTATCAGCGATAAAAAGAATACAACGAATGCCACAATCATCTCGTGTGATGGCCGCCAGTGGAGTGCTCCTGGTCGTCCGTCCTGGCCGGAATGAGTTGTGGGTGGTTTCATTGTTTACCCATTAATGGTTCAGTTTGCTTGCTTTGCCATCAATGAATTAGTTATGCAATTCGGAGGAATACTAATGTCGCTATACGACTAATTTATGTAAATATCCTATAGTATTTCCAAAGTTCGTGACCACCCCATTCGCTGTTTACAGCCACATAATATATTATATTATATTTTCAAATGGTTATCAAGTATAACAAATTATTTGTTCTAATTAATAAATCTAAAATACTTTGAACAATATTTTATCGTATTCAAGGTTCGATTTTTCTATTAAAATAGAGATACACTATACAAGATTCCCTCTTTGTCTGCACTGTATACACCCCTTGTAGGGGTATATAAACTCGCGATGGTGGAAATGTGTGGATCGCGTGTCTCCTGATGGGCGGCAGTCCAAACAAACCTTTCGTTCATAACGAATTATCCGCTTTATCTGGTAGCGGCTTAAAGGTTTGCCGGCTATAGTATTGAGCATTATCTTGACTCGATCGCCGCCGAACTGCGACTGATAAGCGAAAAGCGAAATACAAAATCCATTGCGAATCAGAAAGAAGTAAGGCAAGGTCCAAACTGCTGTGGCTTCCTTGTTCGAGACCCAAAGACCAATGCCAACATCGATGCAGCAACAACATGGAAACCTGTTGGTTCAGTTTCGATTTCAAGCGAGCCCCTCAATGGACCAGTCCAAAAAGGAAATAGAAACCAGTCAAAATGCCACGATGCATTTTTTTAAATTTGCGCATACGAATTGGGAAAAACACTCGGTTCAAACGTAAACAAACAGGTGTGTTTTCAATTAATTGGAAATTTACTCGGCTGTGCGGCTCTTCTATGTTACCTTATCTCGCCCGCCATAGGAATCGATAATATCACAGAACTCGTTCACAAACTTTGTCGTGGTGCCCATAATGGCTCGTTTTTTGAAGACCAGGTACTGTTTTATATCACGTAAAAACTCGAACTGAGATACCGCAGCGAAAATACAAGAAATTGTCAAGAGCGCTCGGGAATCCAACAACACAAACAGCTGACTTTCTTCAGTGGTGACAATAGCCAAATAAACTAGCTAAGAATAGAGAATATAATAGAGCTAAAAATAAAAAGCTAGTTAATATAAATAAAATATAATATAAATATAAGTTAAAAATGTAAAAATAAATTTAAAATTAAAATATTTCAATATCAATATTGTTATAAAAGAGAAGCCAAATAGCCATCACTGACGAAAACAATTTTGAAAGAACAGCTGTTGCAGCCGCTTAAAATCGATGAATGCACATCGATAGGACAACCCATCTCCGCTGTCAGCACTATAATCGAACGCATATCGGACGCACTGCAGGACGGGATCAGGATACGGAACAAAGCGAGGCTAACACGCAACGATGAGCCTGCCCAGCGCCAGCAACCACGCACATGCTGCATCGCCCGTCTACAGCAACAGCAATAACAACAAGTCGAGCGCGAGCAGCAAAAAGACCTCCTCCAAAAACGATTTGCTACGCTGCGCCGTGGGACTCCTGCTGAAGCAGAAAAACTACGTGGTAAGTGAATAATCTTCAAATATACAATTCCTCAGAGTGTTCAAATATTCAAACCCGTAGAGCAACGAACGATTTCGGCGGTCGGATTTTTTGCTGCTGCAAAACAAACAGCAGTTTGCTGTCAACAAAATGCTGGATACGGATTTGCACGGTGGCAATAGCTTCACCTTTTCAAATGTCCAGGTTATCACCAACAACCAGCACACTGTGGACCAGCAATTTGGTCGGTTTTCGCAGTTCGTGGAGGCCCAGGCCGAACCGCTGCGTCTGGAAATGAAGCGCTTTTATGGACCCATGCTGTGCCACTTCTATCTGGATCTGCTCAAGGCTCGCGAACCGCGTGGCGCTGTGGAGTTGTTGCGCAAATATGCTCACTTGGTGGCCCCCGTGGATATGTACGATGCACCACCACCTACCAAGATCAACGGATGCTCCACTACGGCCAATGAGTCCACTTTTAACATACGCTTCGCAAAGGAAGCCCAGGACACTGGGGACACGGAACTGGACTACTTTATGCGCCTGGTGCAAACCCTGAGTGGCTACACACGGCTGGAGGCAGCAGAGTCCGATGACACAGTGGCCCATTTTCGATCTTCGAAATACGAACTACATACTACAGCCGTAGTTGTTAATAGGATATGCGCTTATCTCCAACGACGGGGCCACGTTTTAATTATGAACCTACTCTACACCTGGTTGCATGTCCATATAGTGGAGAATGAGCAGCGCGCCTTTAGTGAGGATCACCTGCTTGGCTTGACGGATGACCTGGAAGGTGAGGATGGAGAGGACGATGTTGTTTCCAAACCAGCAGTAACCCTTAATACCCGCGGAGACATAAGACCAAGCAAATCCCTCACTGAAAAGTCGAACCGAAAACGACCCGCTGAGGAGCCAAACATTATGCTAGAAACAGACATCAAACAGGAGGTAGAAACGGATGAATCTGCAGAGCTTAGTAAATTACAACTGAATATAGACGCCTGCTTGGACACCCTTAAATCGGCCACTGAACAGATACTCAAGTCTCAGGTGGAGTTGCCGCGATTTCTCAGAATCAGTGAACGTTCTCGGGGCCTCACCTCCGCCCATCTGGATCCCAGTGAGTGCCACATGTTAGCCGGGTTCGACAATTCTGCCGTACAGCTGTGGCAGTTAAACCAGAGCTACTGCCGCGGCAAGAGCTTCTACAGACGCTATCCGCAAAAGCGGTGTCCCTGGGAGCTGAACAATTGCGCGAATCAAGAGGAGGAGACGGATGAGGACAGCAGCGATGAGGATGTCAAGTGCTCTGAGGAGGAGAGACGGGAACGCAACAGGGCGCGACATTGCAAATATGCTGATAACTCCTAGTAAGTTCATCTTCCAGGTTTAGTATTGGTTTTATTTTTCAATTTTTAATCAACTAAAGTTTTTTTTTTCTAATTAGCAACGAATACGGCGGATTTCAGCTGCGAGGTCACACAAAAGGAGTCACCGATGTGCGCTTCTCCGCCCACTACCCACTCATGTATAGTGTGTCCAAAGACGCAACCATGCGGTGCTGGCGTGCCCACAACCTGCATTGCGCCGCCATATACAGAAGTCACAACTACCCAATTTGGTGCTTGGACGAAAGTCCAGTGGGCCAATACGTGGTAACGGGTTCCAAGGATTTGAGTGCGCGCCTCTGGTCGCTAGAGAAGGAACATGCGCTCATAATTTATGCCGGGCATACACAGGATGTTGAGGTTGGTTTAACCAAAAATGTCTTTGAACTTTTAGTTATATATATTTTTTTTTTCTGACAGTGCGTTGCGTTCCATCCGAATGGCAACTACATAGCCACAGGATCGGCAGATCACTCCGTTCGCCTGTGGTGTGCAACCAGCGGAAAATTGATGCGTGTCTTTGCCGACTGCCGTCAGGCGGTGACCCAGCTGGCGTTTAGCCCAGATGGAAAGATGTTGGCTGCCGCCGGAGAGGAAACGAAGGTGCGTATATTCGACTTGGCCGCCGGAGCACAGCTGGCTGAGCTCAAGGATCACTCGGCGAGCATTAGTTCTCTTTCCTGGAGCACGCACAATAGGCACCTGGCCACAGCGTGCAGCGATGGTACCTTGCGATTGTGGGACATCAAGAAACTATCGCCCATGAGGTTAGTTATATTTGTGGAATGGAAACGGAGCAATTTGTTAATATTGGTAATGATGATTTATTTTGGTTGCTCCACAGTGACAACAGTAGTGCTGGAAGCTCATCATCAGCTACAACGAATCGTGTGCTTACTGTCAATAGTTCCTGCCAGCGCTTGGTCGATGTTTTTTACGGGACCAGCAAGACGCTCTACTGCATCGGCACTTAAAGAAGACGGTTGAAAGTTCAGCCCGAATTTAGACTTTCTAGTGACGACTTATGTTTGAAAATAATTTATTTTGTAATAAGTTGTATATTATTGTTACTATCGTGTGAAACAATTCTTTATATAAATAATTCTTTTGATTTAACAATCCTGGTAGCTTTCTTGTGGAATAAAACGAGTTGGTTACAGTGTAATGCCTTTACCTGCATCGTCTACTGGTCACAGCTAAAGAATGTCTTTCAAAACGAAGTCATGGCATAAGTAATGAGTGGCCAATTTCCACAAAAGTTGAAAAATGTGTAACTATTAAAAATAAGACGAGCATTCGAATCGAATTTCAATTGTTGAAGTGATTTTTTTTAATATATTAACATTTTACCCAATACCTAAAAATGTGCAAAACTAAATAAATCTAAAGGTAATATAGAATTTTTTGGTTGAATTTAATTAGCGATGCATTAAGAGACATTTTACTGTTCTTCAATAATTTAGGTAGTTTCATATAGGTTTAGGATTGTGTAAATACATTTATATACAGCTTGGAACCTCTATGATTTTGGACATACGCACAGCCCTTTTGAACAAAGAACATTGAACTTAATTTTTAAATAATGTTGGAGTGATCAGCCTTCTGATCGTAAGTTACATGCAATCAATGAATTGAACAACTATAATCAAATATCATAACTTATGTAAATGAGCTTGTCTACGACCCAGCGGGATGCAACAAAAGCTTTATCTTTATCCGGTTGGCTTAAATATAGTGACTTATACAGCGTAATAAAAGAGGGCAGAACATGAATAAATAATAAATAGCATGCATATGCTACGCATGCCGACAGCAGCAGTCTGATTCCACAGCGCACTGGGAAGTAGAAGGTCTAGTATCACAATGTCACTTTATTCAGACCTGAAAGTCTTTGCCAATAAAGTTGGAAGGTAATCCCACCGTGAATGCCTAATAGATCGAGGTTGCTGCTACTGCTGCTGCTTAAGTTGTCGCTGAAGAAGTTGAGTATAAGATTGTAGCTATAATGAGTAAGCGCATCTATCGTTTGAGACGTCCGCGCATAAACTGCAAGGTCTTCGCCATTAGAGGTGCCTTCTTCGATCGCGCTGGTCCAGCCCCTTTTCAATAAAAATTATAGGTAAATTTAATTCTTAACCACAATCATTACAATACTTACCCACTTGGGCCGTGTCCCTGGCAGCGGCCAGCACACGTAGTCGGGCATCGCCCACCTTGGCTGCATTTGGAGTCACGCTGGACAAGGCGGCCACTCGGGCGGCTGGAGTGGCAATTAGCTTGCCCTTGGTGCCATATTGCTCTTGCTTGCGCTGCACACTACGCGGCGGCTTCACCATTGAGTCCACAAAGGCCAATTGCGTCTTGCGCACAGGCGCCTCGCTTATCTTTTGCGATGCCTTGATGCTCTCGGCCAGAATGCTAAGTTTGCGATCCTTTTCCTCTTGGCAGCGCTAGAACGAAATTTTTGTGTCAGCTTAGTTTAGTTTGCATTAATTTAGGGTCTTTGCGTCCCTACCAAAAACATTTCGCGCCACGTTTCCATCTCTTCACGCCGCTGACTGCGACAGTGACGTTGGACATGCTGTTGCCATAGGACATCACTGTCATCCATTAAATAAGGATTGTACTCCTCAAAGTTAAGCAGCTGCTGGGGGGTAGCTCGCTCCAAAACGGGACGTAGGACCTCAAACGGAACGCCACCCGTATACTCCAATGCTGAAAAACAATTAAGATGGTTATTTACATTCGATATGACCATTAGTAAGATCTTACCATCAATATTCTTTTGCAGCACGCGGGTGCAGAGATCAAAAAGGGAAGGGACCTGCAGGATTTGACCAGTTCTCACACCCGAATAGATCTTGGTGCTACAAAGTATAAAAAGTTGATATACTTTGTGCATCACATTATAATATCCTAGCTCACCGCATAGTTTTGGAAGAGATGCCCTGCGCTAGAGCTTCTGACTCATTAAAGTATCGTGATGCTTGCGCCTTGTGTGAGCCACCCTGGTTAAAGACGACGTCCATAACTGTCTGATTTAATGGCATGGGCTTGTAGTTATTGGATATGGTGGGAAGTTCTAGTGCAATGTTTGGATCCAAGGGCTCCAGCTTAGCTGTGGATGCCAACAGTTCGGGTTTCTAAAGAATAAACATATGTTACCACAACTTATAAAAATGAATTTCTACTAATTACTTTGGAGGTCGGTCGACTGCTAGTTGAGAGTGCCTCTTTAGATGACCCAGCAGTCGTAGGTGCTGATAGAGCTGACGAGGAAGGGGCTGCAGTTGGCTTGGCGACAAACTTGCTCTTGCTGTTGCTGCTGCTCTTCTTGCTACTTATGGGTATGTTTAGCAGACCAAGAACATCGTCAAAATTTGCGCCCATGCTGGAGTCAAAACCATCAGCGGAATCTTCCTCAGATTTCGATTTAACTTTTGGTATCTTTGCTTTTTGGGACTCCTCCTCGTGGCGTGGGGGACTATGGGAGCGCTTTGATGACTTGGAGGACGATGATTTGTGTTTGCTCGACTTGTCTTTGACTTCCTTTAATTCACTGTGAGAAGTTTTGTCCTGAAAAAAAAATGCATAAGAACAATAACCACTTTTGATCAAGAGGAAAGCATACCTTTTCGTGCTTGCTTTTGGTGTGTTCGCTCTTGTGGCTCTCGGATTTGCTGCTCTTGTGACTGCTGCTGGATTTGCTGGAATCCTTTGACTTGTGCTCGCCATTTGACTTCTTTTCTTTGTGCTCCTTAGCTTCCTTCTGACCCTCCCGATCTTTATCTCTATCCTTGGATTTATCGTGGCGAGAGCTCTTGTGCTTCTTATCCGAGTCAGACCTACTCTTGGAGTGAGATCGGCTGCTGCTGCTACGCTCATGCTTGGTGCTCTTGGCATGCTTTGACTTGTGCTTGCTGGTGTTCAAGTCCTCGCCGCTGGATGAGTTGCCGCCCTTGTTCTCCTGGTCGGGATCCTCGTCGCTGGACTTGGTCTTGCCCGAGTCCTCTTCGTTATGTATGGCTGTAGGCGTAGATGCGATCGAAGGGTCCTCCTTCGCCACCATTGCCTTCCACTTGGTTACCAGCGTCTTGGCCGCCACGCCAACTTCCCCGCTGATCTTGCGCAGGGCATTCACCGTCTTGCCAATTCCCGTTTCCTGCAGGTGCTCGAATTTGATCGGCAGGTTGAACAGCTTGGTGATGCAGTGCAGCAGCTGCTCGACGGGAGAGCAGGTAGCGAAAGAGGTGATTAAGAAAGATTAGCAAAAGACCGTGTGAGTGAAAGGTCAGCGGAAAAGAAGAGCGACTTAAAGTCGAGAAAAGTGACCTTGGCGGAGGTACATATGTTTGCGAATTTCACAAGGTTAAGTAAGGGAAAGCCAGCCAGGTCAGGTACATAGGGGTGATTAAATGGTTAGGAAAATGGGGGACTTGAATGATAGGAAGGCAGTAAGCAGTGGATCAAAAGGGATGCGATGGCGGTGCCAATGAGGGTAATAGCTCACCCGTTGTTCGTCCTCGCCGTGCTTCTCAATGCTGCGCTGGTAGTGGCGCACCACGTCCAGCAGATTGCTGGTGGAGGCCATCGCGTCGTCTCAAAGTATTCCACGCAAAATGAAATGAAAAAAATGGCACGCAGGCAGACTTTGTCGTCTCTTCCCGTTTTCTTTTTCTCACTTTCAGTTTACTGATTTTTTTTTAGGGAATCCAGGTAAACACACACGCACCCAAGGGCAAACACACGCACACGCACAAGTGCACACACACACGCGGAAAAGCCTCTGGTCGCGAGGCTCTAAGTTATTTTCAATAGCATTACGGGCCTTTATTATAATACATTCGATTTTTGCTTTTGCCAGGCCAGCAGCGTTGGAAACTAAATGAGATTTGCTTTTGACGGCGTGGCGCTTGTCAACACTGGCCAAACAGCTGTCGGCCAGAGTTGCTCTACGTCACAGTAGGCTTGTACAAACATTTAGTGAATTCAATCGTGATAATACAAATAATTAACATGTCCAAATCATCGATACACACATTAAATAAAATCGAATTGTAAATTACATTTGACTACCAGCAAATACTTTGATCGTGGTCTCGTGTCGTGTGGCTACCCTGGTCACAGTAGTTATCGGATATCGATTTTCCTTGCAACCACTGTGGCGTCTATTTGGTTTTGTGTTTGTGTTTATTGTTTGGCGCCGTTATTGGTTTATTACTGACTGTTACTGAGTGCCCACGATGTCCGACGACGACTGCGATATATTCAGTGCTGCTCGCAAGCGGATTCCCGAAATAGGTTAGCTTTAAACTGCAGAAATCCAAGTTTTTCCACATACCTTCGCTTTTGTCGTCTTTATCAGCTTTGCCCAAGAATCCTTACAATCTTGGCAATGATTCCTTCTCCAAGGAGGTGGACTACGATTTCATTGAAGACCTCCCCAAGAAATCAACTAAAACTGGCAAACGAAAGAACCCTGCAGCGACGCGGAAAAATCCACCCAAAAGTCAGGATGATGCTTCGCCACCAAAACAGGCAGAACATAAGGCTGTGGAGCCAGAAGAGGATATGAGAACAGAGCGCTCCCTATCACCGGTATCCCTGTTGATATTGGAGATGGAAAAGAAAAATGGCCAGCAATCGGATGTGGAGAAGCACGCCAAAGAAAATGACGTTGGTCCTGTGGCCAGACGCACACGGTCATCGTTAAATAGGTCAGAAATGGCGCCACCACCTGTTTCACCGACTGTGGAGGTGCCCACACAGACGAAACCAAAGAAGCGCGGCCAAAAAAAGAGAACATCTCTAACAACCACAACCAGCAACTCTGCTTCGATGGAGGTCTCATTGCCAAGCATTGTAGGTGTATGTTTGAAATTTCGAATAGAGATCTTGGGTATTTTCTAATCTCTTCATATTTGTAGCAGAACAATGAGCACATTAGCAGACGGTGGACGTTGGCCGAAGTTGCAGCCCGTTCCAAAGTGGTGGACAGTATTGATCTGGTATCTGCGGTCGCTCCCCGAGTGGAGGGATTTGTAAGTCCCTAGAAAGAAGTTGTACTATTCAATAAGGCTAATATTATACTTATTTCTTCACAGGTTAATCTAGACTCTGAAGACGAGGGTGAAAAGGAGGCTCCTCCTGTCGTAGAGGAAGAAAATATTTTTGATAACGATAATCCCACAATAGAAGTAGCTTTGTCGTGGTAAGTTTTAATATATTTATCCTTTTTCGTGATTAATATAAATATTTTTATGCAGGCTTGGCGAGATCCAGATTTATAAATTGCGGCAGCACCAAAAGTTTAAGCATCTGTTCAAGGAGTTAGCATCACGCAATGGGATAGATGAGAATGATATAACGGTGGATATGTACTATAACTTCGTTGGACCTGAGGATACGCCGCACAGCATTGGTCTCAAATCATTTCATACGCTCAGTAGGTGTCCTCTATTCAGATATATATTATTATTTGAAAATTTCTCAACTATTTAACAGCTGGCCATCCAACAAAGAGTCACAATAATAACAACGTGGCTGCTAAAATTGACTACAATCCAGAAGCTCTTTGCCGGAAACCTAAGAAGTTTCAAGTTAAAGTACAGGCGGATAAATGGAAGCATCCTTTGGTGATACCCATGAAGAAAACTGATAATTTCAAAATCATATTTATTAAGTGTGCTGAGGAGTTGAACTGTGATCCCCGAACCATTAAATTGTTGTAAGTACTAAAAGCTGGAAAAAGTAGAGACAATCCACTGAATTTGAGGTGATTTCAGTTTTGACGGTGACTTGTTGGATCCAAATGATACGCCCAATAACCAGGATATGGAGGGCAACGAAGTTATAGATCTTAAAATAAAGGCTTAAATTTTGAGCAAATTTATCTATTCTAGCCGAAAAATATTTTTAAAAGAAATTATATTAATGTTTTGTTTACGATTAGTTAATTGCTGTGCAAGATTTATTTTATTATCAAATGTTTCTATGTATGATTGAATATTTCTAATTTTCTTTGTACTTTTATTTGTTTCATTTGGGATGATTTAAGGAATATATTATTTGTTTTTCTACATTGCAGTCACAAAATTCCATTACATTGCGTACAAAAACAACAAAAGCGTATTCGCACTTCGACTAGATTTCAGCAATTTGTCACCAAGTGGAGCAGCGGGCAACTTCCAAAAAACCCTCAAGCATTCATTATACACCCCTAATATTTTGTTTATCTAGCATATAGCGCACTCACACAGAGCTGGAAACAGATCCCAAATGGTTGTTTATATTGGCAGGAGGAGAGCGGATGCTGCTGAGGGGGATGGTTTGTGGTGGGTTCAGTAGTTGCCTCCTTCCACCGGCTTTGCTCTCTCTCTCTCTCGCTCTCTCGTTGCTCTCTGTTCCTTATTCTTGTGCGGCTTTCCTTGGAATTTCACTGCACAAATTCTGACACACGCAGGATAATAATCTCTCTCAACTGAGAGCAACTGAGAGAGGAAAGCTCTAATGGGAAAAGCTCTCGCCAGCTGAAGGGAATTTCCTCATTTCGCTTACTTTTCAATCAGAAAGAGTTTATCCTTCGTGCTTGATGGACGCAACATTTAATTCGCGCTTTTTCTGTAAAACAAAGAAAACCAAAAAAGTAATTTTCAATCGCATGAAACTCATTGTTATTGAACTCCGTTTGTTTTCCAATTTGTTTAACCCCAATTCCGACGCTCGTTGTGTGTTTTTGTAACGAATGCAGTGAATATCAAGTGAAACGTACAACCAACTTGTGCACATATATATTATATGTGGTAACCAACAGTGCTTCTCTATTTGGCGCCTAAAAACGGAAGGATACTCGTGGCTTAAATCATCAGCTCTAGGTAAAATACATCCTCCGAATCGTGTTGTTTGCATTGCCGCTTTGTGTAGACATCCCGAGTCCTCGGAGGCTTTTGCTCACTCCAGCCAGGATATCCAAACATCCAGCCATCTATCCATCAAACCGCTGGCATTGACAGTGACGACTGACTCTGACAAATGTGTTTGTCATGTTTACCTTGTGGCTTAAACAAGTTAATTGCCGTGCGCCAGACACGAAAAACCAACAGTACACATGAAGCAGCCAACTCCTTCCGGCTCATACATGTGTCCATCAATTATTCAGCCTGATTGTGAGCATTAAATATTGAAGCTATGTACTGCTTATGAGCTAGAAGATCGCATACTCCTCACATACGTACACTAGTTCGTGCTGGCCTGGTGCTAAAAATAAAACGTGACACCTGCAAAAACGCTCCACCGTCCAGTGTGCGTAGAGCCACCCCTTAGAGAACCGCCCAGCCTAATGGCCTTGGGACTGGTCTGTAACTGTGCACGCTGGCCAGTAACAGGCTTCAAATGGGACTCGGAGGGCTCTCGAATCGGCACTGATTGCTTTAGTCGGCAATCGACTGTGCGCCACCCACTCGCAGCGTCCACCCAACCGAATGACCTTCACTTTGCCTTGCATATGGTCGAAATTAATAATGCCAGATTCACCTAAAAGCTTTGCACAAAAGCTGCACAAATGCAGCTGCGTAAAAAGGTGGCTGATGAGCATTGGTCAGGGGAAGGATGGGGTGGTGTACTGTCATAAAAAAATCCGCTTGGCCATTTTTATTTATATTTAGCACCGTGCGACAGACCGGAAGTAACGTAAAACGTAACAAACGACACATTGGGGCACAATTTGCACACGTGTCGTATGCGCAACATTACACACACACACGCACATTCCAATGTTGGCTATTTTTGGCTGCAGCGTGTCCTTTTGGCCCGGCTATGTACACAGTATGTCCTGGCCGCTCCTATTTTTTTTTTTGGCTGCTTTGTATGCAACGGGCGCAACAAGCGCAAAAAAGAGAAATCACAAAACAAACTGACGCCATTTTGCCATTAATCCCGACCACTTTATGGCCAGGCCACCAAGCAAACTTTCCCCTTTCCGGTTATACCCTATAAATTTTGGGGTACTTTGGTAAATTTTTCAATTAAATCAATAAAATCAAATCGTCCATTTTCAGAGTGATTATTGATGGTAAACCGTCGTAACAAAAATGTCCCTTTTATTCTTAATATTTTGTATTTGTGTTGGGGTAATCATAATGATGGTGTCTTGATACCTAATGATACATCACATTCATTTTCTGTTTGCCCCTTAAAAATTTCAGAATTAAGGGTATAGAAAATTCGTAACCTTTCTTGACTTCGGCTTACATATGTATTTCTTTGTTTGCTCTATTCATTTCGGCTTTTTTGCCTTTTGTTTTTCGTCCTTTGTGCTTTACTTTGTTGCGCCATGCTTATTTTTGAGTTGGGCCAGCCCCCGGAATGGAGGATTTGCTAATGGCAGGAGCGTTTTGTGGCCAGCGTTGGTTGCAAGTGCTTCAAATGGCTGAAAGGTTTATGGCCCGTCCAGTTCCGAGTTCCTGGTACCCGTTTACCAGGTCGCAGTTACCAGTACCAGTTCCCTGCTCGCCCGCTTCCTATAGTTCTTTATTACGTTGTGTGTTTTACCAACAGCAAACACAATTGCCCAGCCCCGCCTTCAGTTTTGTTTCAAGTGCCGCCCCATCAAATGGAGTGGCCATCACTCGGTCTCCGGATCCGCATTCGCATCCGCGTATTCCCTGCTCGATTTAACTGGGTCTAGTGCTGGTTCCCAATCCTCAGACCTCTTAAAAGTAAGCTGCACTTGGGGAAAATAGGTAATAATAAATTTGGAAAATTATATCAATGCTTAAAATTCTACTTTGCGTTAATAGTAAAGTTTATAGAATAGTTACTTTGAATACTAAAGTGCGTATAAATTAGACGAGACTCGTTTTTAATATCAACAAATAATAAACAAGTGAAATCCATTGCAATTGAAATTTTCAAATAAATTTGACTTTAAGTGCCATCGCATTTTTCTCAGTGTGCTCGTGCATTGAACTGCTGTGGCGCACCTCTTCGATATTTTCTCGCTAAAAGAGAGCGATGGGAAGTCCCTGACCGGGCGGCTCCTTTGGCTGCTCCGTGCCGGTGGTTGCCTCTTGCAATTACTGTCGACTAGGCCATGCCCCGCCCAACGCCCAACGCCCACCACTGGGCCACTGTTCACATTTGATGTGCATTTGCATTCGTGGCCCTCCGGCTATCGAATGCTTTTTAGCCCACGACATTGTCATTGTTGCAGCTCGCCTTTTTCTTCTATTACTCCTTTTTGCTGGGCCACAAAGGACACTGGAGTGCTGGAGCGCGAGGGCTTTTATTAAAGTTTCGTTTTGTTTGCCTAGCACAACAATGTCCTGGCAGCGACACCCGCCCACAAGTGGCGACATCAGTTGCAGGCTCCACTATTTCCCCCAACTGCCCCACTTTAGGAGCCTTAAGTTTTTATTTTTTTTTTTATTCTGGCCAGCACCGGAAGTTGCAGTCTAACAATAAGTCGAAGAATTGTAAATGCTGCAAACATTTCAAATATTTCTTATTAATTTCTGCGCAGCCAAGTGGAGTCTGCAAATAGATCTCTTCTAAAACTGGGACTGATGGTTTCTTTTGTCTGGCATACTCAAAAAACTACTTACATTGTATTGTTTGCTTGACATAGATAGCTTTTAGAGACTTTCTTCGTTCTCTTCTATTCATAAATTATATCAGTTTAAATATTTAAATAATTTTACTTTCTTCTTAGTAAATTACAGAAGGACATTAACACCAGGAACTGGACCAATTTTAGACCGAATAATACGAATAATCAAACACAACAATCAACTTTACTCACCGACCTTTCTAGTCTTCTACATACCCGTTTACACTCGAAGGACCTTTTGTACCGACCACTTTTTGGATAAACATATCGCTAGCGAAGAAACAGAAGGAGTTGGTGCCCCCCTAGCCCGGACCCATACTCCCGATCCTTGTGCCCCTCCACGCCAGGATCAGTCGTAACCCATAAATAATACCCATTTAACCCGATTCGTGCCCTGAGGCAAAGGAATCCAAGACGGCGCCACTTAAACCACAAGCCTACAAAATTGGCCGAATGTTATGTTGTGGCTTCTGTTGTGGCAATATGTCGAAGCGCGATTACAAAGTGGCCACCACGGATGGCATCGAGCTGGAGCCGTTGGGCGGCGAAAAGTGCGACAAGGATAAGGACAAGGACAAGGAGAAGCAGACGAATGGCGTCACTTTTGGTGAGTATCGTTTCAGGAATTTCCCCCTTAAGCACCACCAGGTGTTTTGCATTTGCAATTGCCTAGAGCATCATAAATAATCAAAGGGCGGTGGTGAAAACAAAGTGCATAATTGCACTTGTGCATAATCCGACGCTTCATGCAACTTAAACACCGTCTGCCTGCCTGCCAATTTTGGCGCACCCATTCGCTCCTCTGGGATTTATGCATCAAGTTGTTTTCTTAATTACACCGAATGCAAAACAAAAGCATTAAAAATGCCACGTCTTGCGGCCGTTACTCATACGCCTCGTTGGCCCAAGGCAAAGTAAATGAATGTCAGCAGCAGCATCCAACCCTCGTTGTTACTGCCCCAGCCTGTCCACCCTTTCCATTTTCAAACTTGTTTTTGCATTTCCTTTCCGCCGGCAGTCAAGTTTTGCGGAATTTTCCGTCCTGACAGATGTCCACCGGATCCGGCGGGCTGCTCCGAGTGGAGAGACTGGCGGAGGATTGGCGGAGGGTAGGCGACGCAAATGTTCCCGAGTGCTCCTTAAGCTGTCGCCGATTTTCTACAATTTTACGCTCGTCCGGAGTTTGGCAATGGCGGGAGCAGTAATCCCTTGGGGCCATTGATTGTGGTAATGGGATTTCAATACAGGATTTGTCTGCGAAATCAATTCTGAATTCTGAATTCAGGCATCGAGTTGATGGGCATATAAAAATACTTCTACCTTATCTTTCTTGCTTTAAGCAAGTTTTATTCACTTAATATTGAATCCAAAAAAGTATGCTATCATTTTTGACGCTGCTTTGCAAAACCATAAACTATTGTAGAAGAATTAGC
Organism: Drosophila melanogaster; assembly: GCF_000001215.4. Taxonomy (NCBI): domain Eukaryota; kingdom Metazoa; phylum Arthropoda; class Insecta; order Diptera; family Drosophilidae; genus Drosophila; species Drosophila melanogaster. Next base: position 23,244,428 of record NT_033777.3, on the reverse strand, counting down.
TATATGTTGATCACGACAATACATGAAAGATACGAAACTTAAATGTAGAACAGGACTTCTAATTATCCTTTATTTATTTGCTGCTTAATGCAGAGCATGTAACCATACTACATAAATAAGAACTAAGCTACATAGGTGACAAATATTTTTTCGCATGCATTCCCTCCGCATTATCACTTTGAAATCAGTGTCACGGGAACAGGACGTGGACGTGTGCTCGTGTCCCAGCAGCCAGTCGAGCAATTAAGGATGCATAAAGTAACCACTTGACTTACGGCAGCTGCAGCGGTGTTTACTTAAAGGGAATCCAGCTTAACCTCCTGGCGCCATCTGGGGCATCCAATCACAACGCTCGTTATATTTGGGATATTTTCAGTATAGGTTAGTGTGTAATATTTCAATATAAGCTAGGGAAAGTGTCTGAAAGCTAGATATATTTATTACTTCCTGAAGCCTGAGAACCTTTTAACCCCAAGCGACTTAACGCATTCTTGTTATGTGGCGGCATTTGAGACTGACGCCCGTCAAAGGGTTAATGGTGGAACCTCGACGTAGGCGGCTGATGTTGATAATTGCAGGATGCGTTGTGTTGATTGCAGGCTGAATGGGCCCACACATATAAACACACATACACACACACACAAGGGGCTTGACTCAAATAAAGAAATCCTGCCTATCCTGGACTGCATCAGCGAGATAAAATGGGTCCACAAGAAACAATTGAAGCGGCAAGAGCCTTGCGCTGCATGCCCAAGTATGGCATGCCTACCCCCCCATCCCCTACCCCTTGCCTATATGTTTGTGGGTGAGTGAAAGTAAAGGATACATAGAAATGAAATGTGTTTTTGGGTCAGGCAACTTCAAACTCAACCAGAAAAGTGGAAGCGAGCGCACAGGAAGAGGGCCTCAAAAGGAAGATGGAGCGGATGAGTAGTGCGACTGGCAAATGGAAAATGAGTAACAACTGACAAGCGAACGGGCCAAGTCAACCCGTCAAAACGTCCGGGCGAGCAACAATTTATGGTAGCGAAATGGCGCAGGCGAAACACAATTAAATGCAACTACAAAGGACACAAGCATCCAGATCCATCTCCATCCCTCCTACCCCCCCTTCCCCCCAGCATTTTGAACCGACCACCCACTTCACTCGTTTACCCACCGCCCACTGGGCGCGTAATTAAATGGAAATGGAAAATATTGCCCGCGGTCCCCCTTGCAACACAACACTCGTACTTGTTGAGGCACTTGAAGCCCTGCCAAGCCGCGTGCATTTGGTTTCATTTGTGCTATATAGCATACCCTTGCCCAGAAGGGTTTCTATATATAGTCCTGCACAGCGAGGGAATCAAGCAGAGAGGACCTACAGTTTCCATTCTAGAGGAAACTTCATGGAACATATCACAGTTGCAAAGTTTAGGTCCTGACACTTATATAGAGCATGGAATGGAAATGGGTAAAGTCCATTTCTGCATTACTGGAGAATTTCAAATTAACCTGAAAGAAATCGAAAATACTTATTAGAAAAGAGTGTGTGCTATGTGTGCTAGCTGCGCTGAGTTTCCCTCGTTTCTGCACAATTAGTTCGCCATCGTGTTTGATCCGCTTCAGTTGAACCCAATGCCATTGAAATCGATGGCAGCGGTAATCCTACATGCCAATCCCAAGACCCACTTATCGAGCACTTGGGCCCAACTCTTTCGATTTTGCATTATTTGCGTCAGCAATGAGTGCGCAAGTGGTCCTCGAACACGGTCTGCCAATTAATTAAATCATAGCAAATGGCTCGAATAACCGCAGCCGGACCTCCTTAGACCAGCCGTCTGAGCTTTTCTTATCACTTTCTGTGAGCAATCCTTTCGGAATCGAACGACTCCAACTGATTCTTTAGCTCCACAAAGTAGTCAACATTCTGGATTTGAACTTCGAAGTTTTCGGGAAAGATGCGGAGGTACTGCCGCCAGGGGAAGTCCGTTCTGGCTCTCCAACTGGAGCGGGGTCAGCTCATCGTTGGGCTCGTCCTCCTTACCGCCTGCTCCTGGCCAGAGACATGGCTCGCCCTTGGGATACACGTCGTAACCGTCAACAAAAGCCAACTTCACGTTCATCTAGTCGTAACCAAAGCATCGCAGATTATTAAAAGTTCAGATATTAATAACTGGAATTTATCTCCATCTGTGCAGCATTGCATACGATCGTTAATACTTCGATTTCCCTACTCGAAGTCAACAGGCCCTAAATAACGCAATTACAAGCATCGTTTACAAGAGCAACCCACTCCACTGACTCTTGGCCAAGTGTTTGCTCTGCAGCGGTGGCAGTAACAGCTTAAATTTATTGATTGCTTCATAAACAGCGATTATTTAACCACCGCATTTCGATCCGTACTGCAATGACCCCCTTTTGCCTTTTTCCTTTTCCAAATCCCCCAAATCGACAGTCTGGCGAACACTTGTGGCCATCTTCAACCAGTTAGGAACCCAAGCGATGGGCACAGGAAGGGGGAACTGCCTCCAGATGCTCAATGGGATCAATATGTGTAACCGTCTGTATGTCGTGTATGTGGTGGGTGCAGATGGGTGGGTGGTGATTGTGTAGCACATGACAAGTCACAAGTGCGGCCAGTAAATTTGCATGCGACAGCAAATACTCAATGGTCGGACACAAGAGGCAGGGGGATATGGTGTTGACTAACACAGTTAGCATGGGGTGTTGCTCTGTGAGGGTCAGAGTTGAAAAGGGAAAGCAGGAGAGTCGAACCGAACGCACGGGCAATGGGTGCAGCGAAGAAGTCCAATTTTGCAACGGTTGCACTTTTGAAGCCTTACACTGCTTAAAGGTATACCAGTTTTAACCAAAGTTTTGTCCTAAGTTTTGAAAAATAACCCAGTCGAGTTATAAGAGATCAGCAGGAATAATAGTTTTTATTGTTGCAAAAATCTATTTTTAAGAGTATTTATCTTCGTCATAATCGAATTGAAAGTTTTTCCCTGCATATTAAACGCTTTAAGTCGCTATGCGACAACCGAAAAGAGGGCGTTCGACGAGGCGTGGCACCGCCTAATGAACACGATTTAGCTCAATTCGGTCGACAAGCCGCGAAGGGAAAACTTTACACTAACGTGACGGCGAATTTATTGAGTTCAGACCGCGTTGCCAGAGCTTCGAAGTCAGTGGTTTGGGAAATTGGGAAAACTGCTAAGAAAATGGAAGGGATGAGGGCACGAGGAGCATCCCCAATTTTTCCGGCAAGTCACCGCGAACCGGTGGTGTGTTTCGTTTTCTTTGTGCGTGTATGTGTATTTGTATCCCCCCAAAAAAAAAGAAAAACTTTCGTCGCATTGCCGGAACAAAGAGGCGAAAAAGGGAAAAATTAGATTTCATTTGCCGGCAAACTTACAAAAGCGAATTACCATTTACGTTTCGGCTTTGTGCTCCATTTGTTGATTGTTTTGCCCGGTTGCCATGTCGACCTAAAAGTAGGCAATACAGCGCAGCATCAGGATATCGTAAATCCCAAATGGAACGCAGATCGGAAAAAAGGACGAAATTTTAATCATAAAAATCGCACCCCCTGATGGTAAATTCCAATCATTTTTATGACAAATTCTCTAACACGTCAACGAAATAATTATAATTCCGTTTCGTACGAGTAAGTAAGTAAATCAAATGTTAAAGCGCAGGGAACTCACTCATCCCTTAAGCAGGAACATCTAATGATGAGCCCCTGCCAGATTGAACTATTTGGCCAAAACATGATAAACAACACAACACGGAGTGGTATAACAAGAACAACAACAAATGATTGCATGTGGGCGAAATGAGGGGGTGTTGCAGGGGGGTCTTTTAAGGGTTGCTGCGCTATTGATTCGCCTGGCAACACTTCACCATAAGCTTTTCTTTTTGTACCCGGCACTCGTGGAGTTCAAGGGTATGCTGAAATCGTGAAAATAGTTTTAGCGATTAAATCCTTTAATTTGATAAATATAGTTTTGGAAAAGTTTGTCCACATTCTATTTAAAACAAGCCCAATTATGATTTATCGTTTTTAAAACTTTAAACATTTAACCACAACTACTTACTTAAAGGGTATTTAGAATGTCCATAGCTTTTCTTCTTGTATTTGTTTTTGGTTGTATCAAAACAAAAATCCAATCAGCGGGGGGATATAGAGGGCGGGGGGTGGGGTTGGTGTAACATCAAATACAAGGGCTCTCCAAAGAAATTTCATTTTCACTTTTGCAGGTGAGCAAAGCTCATCCGCAGAGAGGGAGAGCGCGAGAGAGCAAATAAAGAGCGGGTGGACATGCGCAGGACTCTCTCGGGGTTGCCACCTCCTATCTCGCAGGGTTGCTGCACGGTGTTTCGCTGCGGCAGCATCCAGTTGGAAAATGTACGCGCACTCAAACGCAACAAAAAGCGCGTGACAAAAAGCGGCGTACGCAAAAAGAAAGGACACTAGGAATTCGGTGTTGAATAAAATTCCATACACACTCATACACACATATACGCAAGCGAATGCGTCGCGTGCTGCCCCCTTAATCCCCACCTCCCTCTCCCGCTGTGCGTGTCTGTGAAAGAAAGCTGAAATTGCCAAAAAAAATATATATATATATATACATATATACATATATAAAACAGCAAGAAAGTGTAGTGAAGGAAATCAATTGGTGGCTATATAAAAAAGCAGCCAATTAAAGTGCTCAATTTCAAGTCAAAGCTCCGAGTAATTAGTGTATGCACTTCTTTATTGATCTTTAAATTGACCTTTTTGACCAGAACCCACTTCGAAAAAGAAAAAGAACCAGCAACAAGCTCTTAATTTTTCATTAATTAGCTAACTGGAATGAAATAATGAACCGTTATGCTCTGTCGCCAAGTAAAATGCAACTGCAGCTGAGAACCGCAATTCAGTCAAGTGGCAACAAAGCGAAAAAAGGGAAAAAGGGAGCAGCTGAAGGCGAAAAAGTGCGAAAAAAGGGAGAATGGTGTGAGGGGGGTGGTGGAGAAAAGGAGAGCGGGGACAGCTGGAAAGCGCACTATTGACATATATACGCGCAGATTGGAGCGAAAGAGAAGAAGAAAATCGCCGCATAAGACAAAACAGGAAATTCACTTATACACGCGCACAAGGAAAGGAAATTCGCGCTGTTGAGCTTTGCATTTTGACATTTCATTTCAAAACACTGATTCCAGTGAGAGCGCTCCAGCCACTCACTCACACTCTCCACTCTCACTTCCAAGCTCTCGCTCTCTTACTCCCATTATGCTCTCCCACTCTCCTACCCGAATTCTTCGGTTTTTTTTTATTTTTTCTTTTTATTCGCTGAGCAAATGGGAATGTAAACAAATGCCAAATGGCGGCCGCGTTAAACAAAAATGAAATGGATTTGTGATATATGCATTAACACGTTTCTTGCGTGGTATGTGGAATACACAATTGGGTATAGAAAAAGGGAGAGGAGAGAGTAGTTACACAGGTGCAGGCACGAAGACAAACAAAGCGGCAGGCACAACAATCGCATTCGTTCTACTTGGAAATTAGGATTAGGCCTCGTTTTGACATTGGCATTAAACAAAGAGGAAAGGCAAAAGCAAACAGAATGCGAAACCTCATTAAAGACCAATTTGGGCAACTACAACTGGCTGACGGGAATGGAATAGTTAGCAAATGTTGTTGACACCCGTAAATAGAACTTTTATGTCCATAGTTTTGTCTGTGTTATTTGACAACTTTGCTCGCGAAAAACGAGTATACATATCATAACTTTTTATGGCAGATTTAACGATTTCCATTTCCTCCGATACAAATAGGAAATATTATTTGCCCTTGCAAATCTACGTATACGTGATTTTATGCATTTAGAATGTGAAATGTATAGCCTACCTCAGGGGTGGGGTTTTGCGGTGATAAAAATTTACTGAAATTATACTGAAATAAATTAATATTATTATAAGCTGATATATAATTTAGTTGCCCAAATAAGAAAATAACCCTGAATAACAGACAACTTAAAGGTGTTGGCTTTAACTAAATCTTACCCATGGGGCAAGTCCTTCAAATTCGTTTCGGGTTTGTCCAAAATTACCGTTGCTACGCCTAACAAACCGTAGCCACAAATTATGCCTGAATGATGCTACAGGCGGCCAACTTCACATTCAAGAGCTCCTCAATGGCAGACAGAAGCGCGGACATTAGACATTATATACAAATATACAGCATCCTCACAAAAGCCGGCTGCACAGAAGAAGAGAGAGACGGAGATAAGTTGAGAAAAAGAGACGAAAGCATATTTTTTGGGGGGTTGATTTTCGGGCGTTGAAAGCGCTTTTCACTAATTCAATGCGACATTGAAAACAGTGAGCTTGAATGCGAGAAGTGCAGACTCTCAGAAAAGGGACCCATCGCCATGGACATGGATTTACGGACAGCCGTAGTCTGACTAGACGGAACCGGAAGGGCGTCAGCGTCTGGCTTTCGGCCAACTTTGGTTTGGGGATGGGGTTGGCAAAGGAAAAGCCGGCTGAGGAAATGCGAAACGAAAGTGCTATCTGCATAAATTATGTATGTATATTTCTGGTCGCCCGATTATCAACTCGTCAAAGGCGTCTCATTTTTGGCAGTCGATTTAGTAGCTAAAGGGTGCAAAATGAAAATTCCATCAGCACTGGATCATGAAAGTACACTTTCTCGTAAAATATTCATCGTTCTGTTCACGGTTCTATTAAAATACTTAATACCTTAATATTAAAAAAGTGTATTTATTAATATTTGCGCTCGCCCGATTATCAACTGAGCAAAGGGGCTTTAGTTTTTGGCAGTGAATTTATTGCTAAAAGGGTGAACACGTAAAAATCCGTAAGCGAAGAAATCCAAAAACGATTTCGACCATTCGTGGTGAATAAACTATGAAGAGCACGTGACCAGAAAAAATGAATGTGGGTTCTGGCAAAAGGGTTCGACCTGTATTGGCCATAAAGTGATTGTGATTCCTCCCTTTTAGAGCAAATAAGCCGGCAATTATTTGCGGTGTAACAGATTTTCAAGTGTGTGCTATTCAAACGGTTCGCTGCGGTTTCAGTTGCAATTTCGAAATCCAATTCGTTTACGGCCACGGGTTAGCAAGCGTACGTATTGGCCGGAAGACACAGAGACACCGGCCCCGTTAAGATTTCGGTCGTCGGCGGTGGTCAGAGAGGCTCGAAGATTTGGCGTCGCGAGCGCATCGAGATGACAAATGATCCGGACCTCGATGACTGTGCATTTCTATCCGGTAAGTTGGTTGTCAAGGAGACGGCAAGGATTTTAGTTATACTATTAAGGTGTTTTAGTATGTCCATACTTATGAGCCAAGTGAAAAGCGTGTGATTAGCATAAAATAATCCTTCAAATTGTGTGGTTATATAAGACAAGATAGTTATATGTTAATGGAAACGAGGCAACCCAAAGGTTATAAATATATAACCTTATATATAATATTTGTGAACCCTGCACTTAGTGGCGTTTTCATGCGGGAACCAAACACTCAATCTTGAGTATGTCATTTTTTTCTTGGTAAACTGACCCTTTTTTTGTGTTATTTTTGTGAAGCTGCTGCACTCAACTCCAGTGGCAATTGCAATGCAACCCATCCAAATGAAATATTTGCACAGCACCACTATGACTTTTATGCGGAGTTTAATTACATTTTACCCGTTCTTTCTCCGTTTCATTTCGACAGGTGGCGAATCGAGCGGCGGACGGCAGACGCGCACCGGAGTGGCCGTCTGTTCACAGCGCCGGGCTCTACTTGTGGCCGGAATTGTGCTCGGCTCGCTGCTGCTGACGGCCATCATCATCGCCTACGCGGGACCGCAGAACGGTAGGTTTGCCCCGTGCCCCATGACCCATGCCCCATCAGTTCCGTGCCCCAAAGGCGGCGCCATTCTCACACCGTTGCGTTCTTTTCTTTTCACTTCCTTTTCACGAGACTTTTTTCGACCATGTTTTTAACTCGTTCGTTTTTTTGCGTTTTCGCCCACAGAAACAGAATATCGAGTGGTTGGGGGTCACCCTTTGTGTTTGTTGTTCTTGTTGTTGTTACTTGATTATTCCTTTATTGGGGGCGACAGGATATGTAGTCAATTGGATGGGACGGAAAAAGGGTTCCCGAAATATGACAGCTTTAAATATGGGATTTTGTAAGAGAGGGTTTCAGTTTGACGTGAATGGAACAATAGAGTAATATATTTAAGTTTCCTGAATAGCTGTCTCTAGCATAGGGAAAAATGGGTTAATACTTGCTTTTTAAGAGATTGGGTACAATACAAAGTCTGTAATGAAAAATACTTAAATGAATCAAGTAATCAGCCACATACAGCATAAAAGAATGCCTTAGCAATAAAACGCAGTAGATTAAAGCCTTACAATATAGAAGTACAAAACTTCAAAAGGACCTTTTAAAAGAAAGTATTAATGGCGGGCAGTTACCTCAAACAGACTCGTTTCAAATAGAATGGGTGCACATACGTTTGAGTCATAAATCAACATATCGAAGGGAATCATGAATAATGTAGCCCATTCTCGGCCCCAGCCAAGTATATATGACTAAAGCCGCCTCAAGGTTCAAAGTTGGTGCCCAATAAATCCGTATAAATGGTAATTGAATTCCTTGACCGGCGCGGCATTCGAAGCGGGTCATAAACCACGTGGCCAAAGCAATCCATTTAGAGCCGAGTAATATGCTCTTAACCATATTAAGTGGGACCCAGCCGCATTTCGCGTATAAATAGATGCAACTGCACCACCTGACCCTACCCCCTTTGTCCCCAATGGATCCATAGGCCTCGACCTGATATTCTATGTGGCCTGGCCATATTGAATAGCAGAATTATGCAAAGTGCAAACACTCACATGCTCGCTGGAAGTTTCTGTTGCATACTTAATGGGGCTAAATGCATTGGGGGATAATTGCATTAACTGTCAAGGGAAAGGGACAACAAGCCGCACGAAGCCGCGTGTTTGCGGATTGATGAAGGGGGTGGGGGGGGGGGGGGTGGTTTGATGGGGGAATATGTGCACGGACGGACACATGTCTGGTGGAAAGTTAATTTTCCCCTCCGCAAGGTCGATTATCAATCAACATTTTCCACCATGTAGCTTTAACTTCTGCTTCCGCCGATCCAATTAGACAATTTGACCAGCTTTACACATATGCCACGACCCTTGTATACAGTATATATATCCATTAATATATATATATTTGATTTCCTAATCATCGTTTGTTTATTTCCCATTTTCGTTTCCGTTTGCCTTCAACTTTGTACACCAAATGTTTATTATATATATATGAATCTTTGAAAAAAATATGAAATATTTCTCTTAAATGCTTGTTTGATTGATTGGTTAAAATGTGAGTAACAATTATGCCAAACCTGAATACTTCTGAACTGGTAAATAGCAATGACACTCTATATAATCCTTCGGCATGTTGATGTCATTGATCATACGTTGTTTCTTACTTATACTTTTTCTCTTTTATTATTTCTATACTTTTCTATATCTAGATGTTAGATCTTTTATCGGTTTTATTTCGATTGTGAAAGAAAGGTTAGATTGTTTCAATTTTAGTGTCCATTGTAAATACGAAATATCACAGTTCATTAGGTTTTAAACTAGATATGCGTCGAGAAATTGCACTGATACTACTTTCTTGAAAGACATGTTAAAGTACAATCCATACACACAGCAAACTTTATATAAATGGAAAAAATATTTTCGGGTCAATCTTATAATCTTTGGTTATATGAACTTACTTGTATTCTACTTAACAAACATTACAGTTGATAATGTTGTAGATTTTTGAGTTTTACTTCTACTGGCTTATGAAATGTGATTGTTAGATCTTCCATCACTTCCATAGCTATTGATATGACTTCATTCGATTAATTGCGACATTCAGCTAGAAAGAAATCTCATTTGTGATCCACTCCATTTGAGTTCCGTTCACCCCACTAGATGTGCTAATGACTTGAACCGAATCCAATTATTAAACCGATTTACTGCTAGATTTTCTTTATGCTAACTAACCCTACCCCGTCTTAGATGATATACCCCTTAACTCTCTCTCTCTGTTGATTGTGTATAATGCAATTTGCTTTAACGAACTTAGCTACGAATCCCCGAAAGAGTCGTCCGCGAATAAGAAGAGTAACGAGCCCTGAAACGCAATCGATACTGATTACGCACCTTGACTATCCTTGCAGACTGCTCCTGCGGATCGAAAACGGTATCCGGTTACGAAACGGATGAAGAGAATAACACGCAGCCCTTCAATCCGATTGCAACCAATGGGGAGCCATTTCCATGGCTGGAGAAGATGCTGCCCACCAGTGTGCGACCGCTGCGCTACATGGTCACCATCCATCCCAATTTGACGACACTGGACGTCAAAGGTGAGTCCAAATTGCTGCACATTCATTATATTCATTTCGCTGAATGATGAAAATATAATTGAATTGTCTGACATTTAATTCCCTTTTTTTTATTTCCGTCTGGCCAGGCCAAGTCACCATCGATTTGCATGTGGAGAAGGAGACCAACTTCATTGTGCTGCACATCCAGGACCTCAATGTCACCGAGAAGGTAAGTCATTACCGGATCTGTTCCGGTCGAATGCAAATCAAGCAAATTAGCGTCTGACTCCAGTGCGTCCATTGATTGCATTCCCGTTTCGATTGCAGGCCATCGTGACCCCGGGTCCCAAAGGTTATGCCCTCAAGATTGTTAAGGTGCTGGAGTTTCCGCCCCGACAGCAGCTTTACATCGAGGTGAAGGAGAGACTCAAAAAGAAGTCCAATTACACCCTCAACCTTCGCTGGTACTCCAAACTAAATCCGGAGCCAGAGGGCTTCTATGTGGACCAGTACGAGAGCTCCAATGGCGTTGAAAGGTAAGAGTTTATACTGAATATGAATATTCGACTCATGTATTATTATGTATTATTTCAGATTATTAGCTGCCACAGTTTTTCGACCGAATGGTGCAAGAAGAGCATTTCCCTGCTTCGATGAGCCGCACGTTCGAGCACCATTCCGGATCTCCGTGTTCCGAGATCGTTTTCACATCGGCCTATCCAACTCCATAGTGCACACCACCGAGGATGTTGGCTTCTACATGGGCACAGGATTGGTGCGTACAATTCGAAATGTGAAAGATAACCGAAAGATATTTAATTATGTGCCCTTCACAGCTCCGCGATGACTTCATAGAGACTCCGCCACTGCCAGCCGATGCGGTGGCCTGGGTGGTTAGTGACTTCCAGCGCGAATCCCTGCAGCCCTCAGCGGCATATATACCCACGACACCAGCGCCACCGGGTTCCGGAGTGGGTGGCAAAAAGTCTGCCCAGCTAAACAATTATACTCAGCTTAAGGGCAAAAACCCGCCGGTACGAAACATCACTGCCCTGACGCATTCATTGAATGTCAACCTGACGCCACGGCAAAATCTGACAGTGGTCCAACCAACGACGACAACAGCTTGGCCAGTTAATCTCAATGGGAACGGAAAGCCATCGAATCTAACATCACTTTCACAGTCCACGGGATCTTCGATCAAGAGAGCTCCATCGTACACCTTCTATGCACCCAGAGATCTGCTGATTCGATCTTCATTCATATTGCATACTTCAAGAGACGTTCTGGAATATTTGCAGACCTGGTTGGATATCAGTTATCCGCTCACGAAAGTGGACTTTGTGGCTTTGCCTTCCCTGGATCGTAATATGATCTCCTCGCTGGGATTGGTCACATTGAAAACCTCGTTCTTAACGGATCCCAGTTCAATTACCTCCGAGCAATATCAGTTTAGTGCCCTACGAATTGCCGAGGCGATGGTTAGGCAGTTCTTTGGAGGAATCACTTCGCGCAAGGTGCTCAAGGATGTTTGGTTGTGGGAGGGATTAATCCAGTATTTGGGCATTCACGCCTTGGCTCCCCTTCAGGAAACATGGCCCTTGAGAGAAATGTACCTCTTGAAGATGGCCACAGCTGCGTTGGATATCGATGCCATTCAAGGATGGGATAGCATCATGAACGGCACCAGTCACGATGGCAACAATGAGGAGTTCTTTGTTCAAAAGACAGCGGCCATATTCTCCATGTTGCACACGGCCATCGGTGAGGATCGTTTCAGGGGCTGCCTGGGCTCGTTCCTCAAGGTGAATCGATTTAGGACTGCTGAACCCACTGATCTATGGACCATTTGCACGAAGAAAGCCAACGGTTCGAAAAATATCAAGGACATGATGACACTGTGGACGCATCAGCCGGGCTTTCCCCTCCTCACGGTCACCAAAATGGGTAACAGCATTTCCATATCGCAGAGACCTTTTCGACCAGCGGAATTTCTGGCCATCCATGATGACTCCTACGATGGTAATAACTATAATAAAACGACGCTGAATGCCACCGATATGCCAAGCACAGTGGCAACCACAACACAGGGTAGCAAGCATAAGGTGGCGCCGCACATGAAGTGGATCTTTCCAGTCACCTATGTGACAGATATCAACAATGTCAGCGAAACCCTTTGGATGCAAAATGTGGATGGTGAGCTTGAATACATCTTTCTTCAGTAACAATCTTACAATCTTTACAATTGGTACAATCTTTCTTCAGTAACCTTCAATGTGCCGGAGAACGTAAAATGGATCAAAGTGAATGCTATACAAAACGGCTATTACCGAGTGGTCTACAATGATGATAATTGGGCAAGTCTAATCGAGGAGTTGGCCGCAAATCCCAACCGCTTTACCAGCGAGGTAAGTTGCCAAAAATCCTTAAGTGGAAACTACGAACTAACGAAGTGAAACCTTTCTATTTCAGGATCGCCTGGGAATGTTGTCGGATGCCTTCACGCTCTGTCATGCGAATCTGCTGCCCTGTGAGATCACCATGAACATGATTCAATATCTGCCCAGTGAGACGCACTACGGTCCAATGGCTTTGGCATTGAGACATTTGGAAAAGTGGCGACGCATCCTTAAGTACTCGGAGTGCTTCCTTATGCTTAGCGAGTTCATTAAGATGAAGATATCCACGGTGATGGAGAAGGTCGGCTGGTCGGATGACGGTGATGTGGCCACCAGGTAAGACCGATTACAATAGATTACAATAAGAACAAAATTACAATTTATTATTCCAGATTACTGCGTCCCGAAGTGCTTTTGGCATCGGTTCTGTGGGAAGATATCGATAGCATTACCAAGGCAAAGAATATGCTAAATCAGTATCTATACTACAATGGCACCGCCATTCCACCAAATCTTAGAGAGGTTAGTTATGCCACACACCTATTGTTATGAAACTAATTAATAATACATAAAATATTTAACAATTAGGTGGTTTACACGGGCTCCATTCTATCCGGCGAATATATTTATTGGCAGCATTGCTGGGAACGCTTTGTTAACCTGCAGCGAACATCAGAGACTTTCGTAGAGCGGATGCAGTTGCTCCGAGCCTTGGGCAGAACCAAGGATGCTTGGCTGCAGAATCGCCTGTTATCACACGTTACAATGCTGCCCACCGAAGAGGTGGTGCAGGTGCTCAAGGCCATTGCCGGAACGCCGACAGGTGGAGCTATGGCCTGTCGCTTCCTCCAAGCCAAGTGGTTTGAGTTGGAGAAGCGGCTGGGACCTGGAACAATCAGCTTCGCCAAGGTCATATCGGCCATCACGCAGTACGGGGCCACTAAGTTCGATTACGATGAGGTAGGCTATATATTGGAAAATCATAGATATATAATCTAATAACTTATTCTAATAACTTCAATTTCCTTTTCAGCTCAAATCGCTGGTCCATCGATTTGGCCGGGGTCATGGTATGTCTGTGCTGAATATGACCTTGAGCAGCGTGGCCTCTAACGTGGAGTGGGTGGCCCGGTCACAGACGTCGCTCTACAAGTGGGTGGAGGGCAACCTGCACTCGCACCGATAGAGGAGATAAGGACACGAAGGTCCTGTCACAGTTCTCTCTTCACACACTCATTTGTAATTATGTTCCTCTCTCAGACACACGAATCTTAAGTGAGCTTTGATTTCGCCAAGTTAACTAAAACAATGGATCTTTGTACTCTTTACCATATCATTGCCAATTCGATCGATCTCCTTGGTTTTCTCTGTAGCTAAACTATGATTTTAGTACTTAAAATTAGCCCATTCAACTGTAAAATACGATTGCTATGATCAAGCAGCTCTTATATATGTATGTGTATATCTATCCAAGTGGAGAAAACCTTTTCTAGCACATACGAACGTGTATATCTACAACTGAACATAAGGATATATCTATATATGTATATTGTATATGTATGTATATTTTACAAACCAAAAAAAAAAACCAAAAATATTTAGAGCAATGGATAATTGTAGATTGTAAGCGAAGAACAACATATTTTTTCATAAAAACTAAAACCTAACAAAATGATCCCCAAGAAACGATATACTAAATCGCTTATGAATGCATTCTAGTACTGTATAGCATATGTATATTAGTTTTAGTGAGCATTGCGCTCGTGTGTGTGTCCGTGTATGTGCGCATCGAAAAAATATCACAGAAATCTTCCTTTTGCCCAAAAGATAATGTACTTAGGTATATCCATTTATACCCTATGCTGCCTGACCAAAACCAAAAAGGAAATAACCATGACCAAGTTTTAAATATCTTTTGATTTCTAAATGTATTTTTAAAATCAGTGTTAGCTTCCAATCAATATAATTATTATGTATGTGAATGTACATTGAATATATTTTCTTGAAATGCTAGTAATAATTATAACTTGATATAATACTTGAATTTCGAATCCAAAGCAGTTTAAAAACAAGTTTTAATCAGAATGATACGTTCTGCTAATAAAAACAAAAAACAAAAAACATTTCGCAGATCCGAAATATTATTCGCTAGCATAATTAGCATAAAATCTGTTAACGATATCGGCTGCCATAGTATTTAACTGGTCTAAATATCAGTATGGTGCCATGAACTCTACATAATGCGTGTAAAGTTCTCGTCTTTCAAGCTCTAGTATGGTCTAAGGTCAGGCAGGCAGATAACTTAGGAAATCGAGATACGAAATAACAAATAGACATCCCATATGTACATACATGGCATACATGCTATAGTTTGCTAGAAGACAAGACACATGTTCAACACTTTTTATTTACGCACTCGCCTATGACACATTAATTGTGTATCAGATTACAACGTTCCGACTAGTGTCTTATTAAAGACATTTTATCATCAAATTTACTATTTTACCATATCGCTGCTTATAATTTGATTGGTGTTGGAACACCAGGCCCAAATATAGCCAGATAATAAAGCCCAAGGTGTTTTTGCAAACTAAAGGGAATCCGTTAACTTCAAAATTCCCATGGCACGCCGGTTTTGTTATTATAAACCAAAGAAACATGTATTAGTTGTGCCATTCGAGCCACTACCCGCGATAAAAAAGTGCCATGCGACTAGATTAGCTTAGTGGGGAAGACATGAGCGTGGATGGAACTTTTTTTGCGAGGGGCAACAATTTTCAGTCAGAGAGAATCTAACTTTTGAAATCCATAAATGCTAACACAATCCCAATTGAGCCACGCCTAAAAAATCAACCGATAGAAATGGTTAAGCAGATTCAGACCGCATTCGACTATGCTAATGCGTAAAGGTGTATTTGCATTGAGCCATTTGAGATCTTTTTGATTTCGTTTTGGGAGGAATAGGTTGATTTGCTTGGCTAAGACACACTAAGACTTAACTTAATGATACTCGAAGTCAATCGCTCAGATACCCCGATTTAAAATTAAAACTGTCGAAACGCAGTCAAAGAGATAAGAAAGAGA
Source organism: Drosophila melanogaster (assembly GCF_000001215.4). Classification (NCBI taxonomy): domain Eukaryota; kingdom Metazoa; phylum Arthropoda; class Insecta; order Diptera; family Drosophilidae; genus Drosophila; species Drosophila melanogaster. The sequence goes on along the minus strand of NT_033777.3, from coordinate 23,228,553 downwards.
AAGAGAGAGAGAGAGAGAGAGAGAGAGAGAGAGGGAGGGAGAAAGAGAAACACAAAATAAAACCAAAAATAACTTTATTAGCTACAAAGTTAGATCACAGAGAAAACACAAAAACAAGTTTTGGAGCGATTTTACGGATTTTTGAAAAATGTATAAGCCAAACAAGCAACTAAAAATGACAACCGAAAACAAGCCGAAATATAAATAATACAAAAAGAACACATTATAACAGAGAAACTCAAAGCCCAGAAGAGAAAAAAACCTTAAATTCGGAAAGATTAAGAAAGTTATTCAGATTAACGGAATCAAAAGTTTATGGTTTTTGTTTAAAACATGTCCTTATTTAATTCTTAGCCCATTCATCGTCTAAGTGCATTGTACAATGCATATCCGTCCACAGCTTTGATTGACTTATCTTATTTGGGTTCCATTAAGTTTTCTAAAAAACAAACACACAATCTATCCTCAACCCGTTCCGAACTCCTACTCCCGCTTTGTCCTGGAGTTGAAGAATGGCCTTTTCGAAATTCAAGGATCAAATATCAATTCTAGTTAATTTTATTAGAAGAAATTTTTTGGCAATCGGCATCAGTTTAAAGAAAAAATTAGTAATTATGCATTGTCTATTAGGTTTTATATTAAATTTCGCGTATGGAAAATACCAAGTGTATCTAGAATGCAATGAAAAGCAGGCAGAGCAACTCTAAAGACGTAAACCTAATTGTACGCTAATGATATATACACATCTATATATAAATATATATATATATTTACATAATGTAGTTTAAGTCAAATGGGAATATTAATAAAAACGATAACTAATCTGTAAATATTATGGTAATATAATTTAAGTTGTTCGTGGTTCTATGTGTGTGGTCCGGCGATCAATAAAGGTTGTAACGTGTGCTCGGTGTGGGGTACAGAAATCACCTAGATAGAACAACCATCAGACCCAGACCTCCTAACAATTACCCCCAGACCAATTAATCTCCTGAAAATTACCTCAGATAACATAACCTCCGCCCCATGCAAAGCATACTGCCGGGTAAAAGTTGACCCCCCCCCCCCCCCACCATATGAGTGTTCGCACTGACAAACTAATGCCCATTTAAAATATATCCGGCAGGCAAATTACACCCAGGTAAATTAACTTCCAGATAATTTAACCGGCGGTCAAATTAATCTCCAGATAAACTAAGCTCCAGATAAATGAAACTCCGGATAAACTAACTAACCGCCGGAGAAATGAACCCCCAGCTAAATTAACCGGCAGGAATTTTACCCTTGGGTAAAAAATAACCTCCAGAAAAAAATCCGACCAATCGAACTTTACCTGGCACTTTAACTTTACCCCCTGGCAGATTAGTCCCAACATAAACTGGCCACCAGATTTGGTTACACCAATCATAGTGATAAGCGCTGATCAAAAGACGCAATTTACAGTGCCAACAACCGCGTAAATACTGTGATTCTCCTCGCTCTCAACGAATTGGCGCCGTCAAGCGGAAGAAGTCGTTTGAATACCACCACAGCTGTGCACAGGTGTGTGTTAGCGGATCAATTAAGAAGCTGGCGCTCAAATTAATAACAACACAGCAGGTTAACAGAGGCGCCGACTGCGACAGCGCACTTGCCCTGCGCTATCTGCTCGCTATTATTTTATCAGCCAGTTGGGGCCTCTAGAGCGTCCCATCCCATGCCGTTTGCCTGTCCCCTCTCTCTCTCTCTTCTCTCCCTCTCTATCTCTGCTTGGTTTTGTCGCTTCCTCGTCTCTCTCTCTGTTTTATTGCCGACGCAAACAGCTGAATCGGCGAGCGGCGACCATTGGCTTTTCAGAGTTTTGTCAGTGTTTTTTGAACAGCCGTTCAGTGAATTACAATCGACCAGCCATTCGCTCGCTTGCTCACTTATCGTACCCCCCCCCCCCTGGCCACCGCTCTGTTTGCCACCCAACCAGCTGATATTGTGGATACTCTTAAGTGTACTACATGTCGTATACGTAATATTCGACAAAGCTCTCTTTTTATCGAGCAAGTGTTTTGAGCGTGGCGCGCTTTTCCATATAAAATCAAAACAAAAAACGTAGTTCTAAAGTTGCAGGTACCAAGCGTAGGTAAAGAAATACAACAATAGTTAAATAAATTATAATTACGGGTGCGAAATAATAACATTTAATACCGGGCAGTTGAAGGGCCACAACAATTGCGTCGTTAAGCCCGTCAAGTTAATTTAACCGCCACCATACCCCCCGTGGAAATGAGTTGTTAGTGCCGCAGTGTGAGTGCCCGTGTTTGTCTAAGTCTGCGTGTGTGTGTGTGTGTGTGTATCTGTGTTTTGGCATTCTAGGCATTCATTCGACCCAATCAACAAGTTCAATTTAATACAAAACTTTTGGCTTTCCCTCTCATTCGCCCACATTTGCAAAATAATAGTTTACATATATAGAATAATTCTGTGGAAATTTTGCGCACAAAATGTTTCGCATAAATTTACCGGCATGTGGTCATCGGTGCTCGTTCTCTTAAGCTCTCTTCACGAAAAACTCTTGAACAACTAAAACCTATGGACTCAGTGACATATACGTGAATATTTACATTATTTGCCTGGATGTGTGTGTTTTTGCTAATGATAATGATAACGCAAGTTCCACTTGTTCCCCCAAACAATTAAATAATATTGAAAACAATCAAATGAACGCGCTACGCTTCAAAGATTTCAAGCTATATACAAGTGTGTACGGAAAATATATACCTATCTGGATAACAAACCCACAATTGAGACGCCCCATCGACTATTATGTTCGGCAGCTTCTAAAGACTTTGTCACGACATTTTCGTTTTAGTTTATTATTAAAAATATATATCCCCCCACGCGAATTAAAAAGTCAAACTGCATGACGATCCCTAGACACGGACTGGCTGTCTCTCTCTCTACCGCCCCTAGCCCACCCCCTCTCTCTTTCTCTCACTCACCTATTGAGGCGAGATTGTCAGGTAATTGCTAAAATCAATATGTACCGTGTGTTCGGGGCAAAGAATACTTGAGATCAGCCGCGCAAGGCTTGTTTTGAACTTTGCCTGCTTGGTGTTAGCTTGTTTCTCACATTTTTTCTCGCATTTTTCTACGAGTTTTAATTAAGCCCAGAGTTGATTCGAATTATAAACTACGTCAAGGCATCAAGCGACTGCCTCAGACAACTGCGAAAACAACAAACAGAGGGTATTTATTAAAATCAACACGGGCAAATCAACTTACACACGTGAAATCGGCAATACTCTTGCTTTGTGTGACAAAAGTACTCGAAGACAAAGAAAACTTTTCTCTTCAGAGATTGTAAAATCTTACTAGAAAAAATCATAATAAGCGTAACTTATTCTCTATTATATCTATTTTAAACTTGCTTAAACATATGCCACAAATGAAATTTTGGTGAAATTTTAATTACAATAAACAATACTGCCTTGATAGAACAAATCGATTAGAATTTCTTGATTAATTTTCATGTTTTCTATTCCAAAATAAAGTAGCTTTTCTTCTTTTGACAAAATGTTTCGAAAAGCGCTTCTTTTCCATTCCAAGAGTATAGCCACAGATAAAAAAACCTAAAGAAACTGGTTTTGTTTTTATTTATCTCGACTCGAACAGATTTGCAATGTTGACTTGGATTCGGGGAAAAAACCGTTCGATATTAACTAAGTTTGTATTGTGATTTCACTGTTTATAAATATGAATACCTGGACCAGAATGATTTGCATAATGAAATATGCTTAAGGTACTGCCCATATTATTTATCTTTGCGCAGGTGCACAGTACGAAATCTGATTACATGGATTGAAAATTTAGCAAAATCTTTAATGCGATGAATTCTCATAAGATCAAGTTTCCATTAATTGGCTTATAAGCGATAACAATCTCACTTGACAACCCATTTAAGCCAACACATTTTAAGTTGATTGATATTTGATTTTTTATAAACTCAATGACGTCTTCCTCAAAACATATATTTAAGCTCCGATTAAAGCATTTCGATGCCCAAAACTAGCAGTTCTAAAACGCACTTTGTATCTTACAACTTTCATTTCCAGTTTTATTTTAGCCAGACTGTTTTTGTTACCAACCACTGCTTTTGACCATTCTCTTTCCCCCACTTCTTTCAGTATCTTTCAGTATCTCATCTTCAAAAAAGTTAGTGCTCTGAGCCGTCGAATTGTATTCGACTTCAATTGTTTTTTACTTGCCATTGTAATTGTTGATTTTTTTCGCACATTTGGTTGAGTCATAGCAACAAACCGAAGATCACAGCTTTTTCGAATTGTTTACTTTGAGCATTATTCAAAGCGTCGTAATGGGATTCCCAGAACTCCTTAAATTGAGCCATAATACCCTTAAGCTGCGTATTGTTTAAACAATAATAAATACGATTTGATGGTTTGCCAACTTCTAGGTGGCCCAATAAAAAACGTATTTGTTTTGAATAGATAATAGATAGATAATATGCTCATATAGAGAAGCAGACCGTTAAAGGTCAAAATGATAGCTGTTATGAAAAAGAGCAAATAAATTATAATATTGATTAGTCTACACAATTAAGTACATTTCTTATAAATAGAAATGTCATTTAAAATTGCTAACACCATAGATTTTAATAGTTAAAGAAGAAAAGATTAACAAATAAGTACGAATCTTTTGACCAATTTCTATAAAGAACCTGTCGATTAAATTTATAGCAGGGACTCATGGCTGATTCCCAAAATTTAGAAGTGCGACCAATTTAATTTATTTTATGATTCATTTATTGTCCCAATCTAATCGAAAAATTCCCCCTGTGGAACATTGGCTGATGTAATTTGCATTCTTCCAAGGCAGGGCCCACTGTATTGTGTACAATGGAGAAATCCCTCTATGGTTACTGATACCTAATACTTTGTTCCCAAATCAATTGATAGATAATGAATGCCGTTTCCACGCGGTTATCTTTCTGGATTCTCGTGGGAGTTGATATTGTTGTTGGGCATCCACTGTACTTATCTACATTTGAATTTGTGTGAATGTGTGTAATTTTCTCAATAAATGGCAAATAAAACAAACCATTAGGTTGGCTATATCTCATTTTTGAATTCCACCCGTCGAAGTTCGCTTATCAGTTTTTATAGCTCATTTACAGTGAAAGTTCGATAAAGTTACTAGCAGGGAATTCGAAGAAATTAAAAATAAAATCACACGAGTATGGCTACTAAAATATATATGAATTTATTATATCTTTGATCTGTCACATTGATCAAAATGAGTAAAAACACATTTTCTTATACGCCGAAAACAAACTGTTTATATTTAATGTCGGAACAGAATTATTAAGTTCAAAACCACCATCCTAAAAAAAAGCCTAGTCAACCTAGTGACCCATCCTTATCTGTGTGTTCGCTTTCATTCCAGTTGACATATTGACTCATCACCATTTGTGCCAGCTGATAAGCAATAATGATCGACTTAGAGGATCTGCCTCGGCTGCAATCCTTGTCCCCGGCGAAGGACATCGAATATACCTACCACCAGACCCAATTGCAGCTGAATCCGAAGAAGAAGGTCACCGTCCGGGTGCCCATTGGACCACCCTCGAAGTTGAGTAAGCTGATTAAGCCCACGGTGGCTTCCACGCCCGCTGTACTGGCCAAGCCAACGCCATCCATCACCCAATCGACGACGCCAGGTAACGCCAAGACCAACATTTGGAAAGGTGGCTTCCATTTTACCAATCTGGTAAGTATTGAAAGGCTTCGGTGTTAATTACTTTATCCAAATGCCAGCACAAATGTTCCCAGTTCAGAACGCAATATATCTATAAATTACCCCCATCAATCTAAATTAATTTTTATGAGCAGGTCTTTTAGATAGATTGATAGTCTTCTAGCTATATTTTGAATTACACGTTCTGAATAGTGTGGCTATCTGTTTTATTGAGCAAGTCTAATACAAATGTATCCATTTGTGATATCAATAGCTAACGGAAGTTATTGTTAAGATATTTGTATTTTTGCATGCATGTAGAATATCAATATCAATATCATGAAAAAAAATTATTTTAAATTAATATTAAGGAAATATAAAACTATATATATCCCTTTATTTTTAATTTTAATACAAATTTCAACTTTGTTATGTAGAACTAGTTAAAAAAATGACTAATGCAAATTAACTGAAAAATTTGCATGGACACGTGTCAAAAGCTTATAAGCTTACACCATATCTACATAAAATTGCAATAGCCACCATGTCTACATAAGTTACTCTTAGGGAAAATATAAATATGTTCTTTATATTCTTAAGATATTCTTTCTAAAAACTAAATCTAGAAATAAAAGGTAGGTAATAAAGATACATTTGTAACCGAAATCTACATTTCTAGCTCTCCTTTAAAAAGCTCTTTCTGTCACTGTTAGTTTAAGCTACATTTAACATTTCTGTTAAAAGCACAATGTATTATGGTGAGACCGCACTTGGCGGCCCCGAAAAAAACCGCAAAAGCACAAAACTCAACAAAATCGTCTGCAAAGAGCCTCAACTGGGCACACTTGATAAAAGCACCGCGCTGGACAGACGTTTTTTGCCTCAAATGTTTTGAGGCCGCAATCGAAAATCGCGACTGATTTCGACGGCGGAGAAATTGCCAAACGCGGCGTAACAAACAAAACACGTTTTCAAGCTCACCACGTAGGTACGGCGGTTGGCGAAAGAGAGTAGCAAAGCGGACGCGACAATAATTTGCCAAATAACAGTGAAAGAAGACGCGTAAAGGTGCGAAGTACACGCCGCTTAAATTGTGTGTGTGTGTGTGTGCGTGTCTGGCTGCGTGTGCTTGTGTGCCGGAACAACAAATGAAAAAGTTTCGGTTGTGCGTTTAAGAACTACAGTTGCGAAATGTTGCATGCCCCACTAAATAAGTGCAACTCATTGTGTGGTGGTGGTACTGTCGGTGGGGGTGGTGGGTTAAAGGCAATCAAAACAACAACGACCAACAGGCTAGCAACAACAGTTATTCAGCAATCGCCCCCTCTCGCTCTCGCGCTCAGTCTCCCTCTCTCGCTCCCTCTCCACCGCTCAGCTGACAGAATGCAATCGAGAAAAACATCGAGTTAGAAAGAATAGGGAACGAAAAGGAACTAGCAATTTGATAAATAATTTGTTGATGCAAAGTGCAGAGTGAATGTTGAAATGCTGCCGTTGCCGGTTATTCTCTGCTCATTCTCGAAGCTTCCATATTTCATTTTTCCTATTTGTTTTGCTCTCCGCGATTCTCAGCAAAAAATTAAATCGTTTTGCATTTAATTAATTGCATTAATTGTGGGCACAGACCGAATTGGAATTGGCAAGAAAAAACAGCAGTTGTATGCTTCAACGTGTGCGTGTCTTTTTTTTTGGTGTGTGAGTCAGAGAGAGACGAGAATCGGGCGATAAAAGAAAACAAAGAAATACAAAGCAATGTGGAGGCAAAACACATGCAAATATTAGGCAGTGTAAAAACAACAAACGAAGCGAAAATATTATTGTTTTAACCCTTGATGGACTTGACAATTTTTTGTACCTTAACGTAGTTAAATAATTTTACAGCTGTCTTGAAAATCTTAACATACAAATGACTTCAAATTCTAATTTGACGTAGGTCCAATATAGGGTTAACAAATAAGTGACGATTTCACCACGTAAAACGGCACCACCACCACACACACTCTCACACAAAAGTGCGTACCAGACGGCGAGAAAGAAGCACCAGGTGGCACATAATCAAATATCAATTGTTATTAATATTTAATGGCACTTGAATGCAAATTGTCTGCAGAAGAGAAAGTTCAAGGACGCAGACAAGCGAAATATATATTTAAAGTTGTTAAATAAATAAAACGCGTGTTTTCCAGCAATTAAAAGTAAAAATCGTAGAAAGTGAAACATAAACAAATAAGGTCTTGCAGAGCAAAAGAAAAGTGAACGGTAAACAATAAACCATTGTGTGTGCTGCAGGGAAGAAGAAGCAGCGAAGAGGAAAAGAAGATCAAGCAACGGCAACAACAACAAGGAGAACATTTACTGCGCCGCAGCTTTTTTACCGTTGTAGTCGGGTCTCATCATCCAAAAAAAATTTGAGGTGAGTGCACTGCAATACAGCCACAATCACACGCACACCCACACAAGAACCCTCTCTTGCACGCACATGCACACGTCATTTCCCTACCCCTCTCTTTCTCTCTCTCGCGCACATCTTTTCATTGAGAATTGAGCCAAATAAAGTTTGGATTTTTGTTAAAATGGCTTTAAACAAAGAAAGTTTATATCGAACCTTGAAAGAATTTTGCACACAATTTTTTCGTCCGTCCTTGAATCGGGTGCTTCACTTCGCATTGCGCACATTTCAAATGCTCGCGAGAGACCTTGAACAAGTTCAAGTTCAAAGCCATTTCGTCTGGGTCTGGGTCATTCCTTCCGCCTCACGCCCCCCTTTTTCGGGTGGGCGGTTGTCTGTTAACCTTGTTTAAGGGGGGGGGGGGTGTGTGTGTGGCTGGACAGGATGGGCATATTAAATGCGTTGTGGATATCAAACAGAATTCGGACAAAACAACAACCAAAGAAGGATACATGCATATATGTATTTATGTATTATACACACATATTTCGGAAAATTCGATTCTTGACCTGCTTAATTGTCTCTGAATATGAAATTAACTATGCTGAAATGCGCTAGGTCATCATCATAACAGCCTTTCTAGGCTATCCACTTTGGTTTGGTATGAAAACAAACTATGTGTTGTGTTTCTGTAGCAAAACCTTGTTAGTGTTTCTGCACATTTATAATTTCAAGTTTAAATAATAGAGATAAGGGATGTTTCCTTACGACAATCTTTCATTTATTTTAATATCTCTCGAAAGTATTACTTATGTACCTTAACTACATAATTGCGAACAGAAAAACATAATTGTGTTCGTTTTTGCTAAATAAATATGAATCCTAATATAATCGCGATGTGGAAATTAGATGTGTTTTTAATAAAAGACGTTACCGACCCGGAAGTTGAACTTTCTTTGGTGCACTTCCTCGTGCTTAGCAATTTATAAAATCGACTGGCAAACAAAACAAAGGCTGCACCACTCGAAACAAAAGCATTTTCATTTAACATTCAAACTGCATATATGGCCATGCGGCAATGTATGAATATTACACTACATATCTACATACTTGCATATGTACATATAGTTAGCAAATCGTTATGCTTACTAATTCCATTCTATTTGTTGTCACATCTTGATTTGCTTACAGAACAAAACCGAGGACAGCCATCAATTAAAAGCAAAGAGCATTGGAAAATCGGGGAGATAGGCCGTGGAAACTGCGAATTTTCAGCTTTTTGCGCAGATTTCGGAACGCCGAAGGAGGAGGAGGAGGAGGAGGCCGGAAGGCGGGGCAAGGCGACGTCATTGAACGCATAGATCCCGGACGACGCAGCCGTAGAGCTGTTGTCCGGGACGGAGAACAACAAGAACAACAGCAGCGGAGGAGGAGGAGGAGGAGGAGGAGGCGGCGGGCGGAGGTGGACTACGGACTACAAGAGTCACCCACGCACCCATTCGCTCACGTATCGAAACCTCTGAAAGCAACAAAATGATCTCAAACAAAAAATCGTACGCTATGAAAATGCTGCAGCTGGCTTTGGCCTTGAGTCTGCTGCATTATAATCCCGATTACCTGCTCCATCGCTGGGACTCGCAGCTGGAATTGGGCACCCATGGCGATGGATGGGAGCTGGAGATGCTGCGGACGGTACACCGCCTGGATATGGATCACAACCCGTATGGAAATCGTAAAGGACTGAGTCCCCGCATTGAGGATCTCCTAAACTTCGACGATCCTTCCTTGGGGGGAATGGCCAATGGCATAGGGGGCTGCAAGCTTCCGCCAAGATTCAACGGCAGCACTTTTGTAATGAATCTCCACAACACCACCGGGAATAGCAGTGTCCAGACGGCAGCTCTGCAGGATGTGCAGAGCACTAGTGCTGCCGCCACTGGCGGTACAATGGTGGTTGGTACTGGTGGTGCACCCACCTCGGGTGGTCAAACCAGTGGTTCTGCACTGGGTGAAATCCACATTGATACCGCCTCGCTGGACCCTGGAAATGCCAACCATTCGCCGCTGCATCCAACATCAGAATTGGACACTTTCCTCACGCCACATGCGCTGCAGGATCAGCGTTCCATTTGGGAACAGAATCTAGCGGATCTCTATGACTACAATGATTTGAGTCTGCAAACCAGTCCCTATGCAAATCTGCCTCTTAAGGATGGCCAGCCTCAGCCATCAAACAGTTCGCATCTGGATCTCAGCTTGGCGGCGCTTCTACATGGTTTCACCGGCGGCAGTGGAGCACCCCTCAGCACCGCCGCCCTCAATGATAGCACTCCACATCCCAGGAATCTGGGTAGTGTCACAAATAACTCGGCTGGAAGGAGCGATGATGGCGAGGAGAGTCTCTATTTGGGTCGACTGTTCGGAGAGGACGAGGATGAAGATTACGAGGGCGAGCTGATCGGTGGAGTGGCCAACGCCTGCGAGGTGGAGGGTCTGACCACCGATGAGCCCTTTGGCAGTAACTGCTTCGCCAACGAGGTGGAAATCGGAGATGACGAGGAGGTAACGCCAATACACTTGAAAAAAAAATGAATCAAAGTTTATTTTATACGCAGAGTGTCCAAATCAAAGGTGTGCTCTAGATGTAAGCTTTACATCTTGTTAACAGATTCAATTGACTGACGTTTTCTTCGAGTGTAGTAGTAAATGACTTTGATTTGACTGATTAGAAGTCACTCAAATGGCACCACCAGCAGACCTGTGCTTCGGTGTGTGCTTGTGCCCATTATCAAGCAGTGTTGTTATAAAAAAGAAAAAAGCATTTTGCATTGCTAATGAAGATTTGCGAACCCATCGCTTGACCCATTCCACAACCATAGTTCTCCCCTTGGCTGCCTCTCCATTTCTGACCGTTCAGCTTTCATTATAATTATAGTTTGTTAGTTTCCCCGCCGTCAATCGATATATTCAAATGTGGCTTTCTGTTTGGATTGGTCACCTTGCATGCGAGATACTTTTTCACCTTATCAACAGATAAGGGTTTCAACTTTGTTTACACATCAGCATGACTATTGTGTCACGGTTATCCACTCATACGCTGTCGATCTGTAAGATTGTAATTGTTATCTGTGGAGGGTTTCTAAAAGGGTTGATTCATCTAATTGGGAGATTAATAGAAATCAACAAAAGTTGATTTTTAGTTTAGTTTAGTTTGATTTATTTCTGATATGTTGCCGAAATCCCAAGTCGTAGCATTTTAAAGTTCTGATAACATGCGTTAATCTTTAATAAGTATTTTTCATAATACAATAATTATCTTTTGTTTGGCTAACATTTTTTTTAAACCGTGCGCAACAACTTTCACCATCTTTCGTGCCCAAAGTTTACATATTATATGCAAACACACAAAACAAGCGGCAATTAGGTCGTTAAACGCTTCGACTGCGCAAAAAACATTTTAACTGCGAAAAAATAAAACAAAGATGATAAATTCGAGTAATGTGTAAAGGGATTTTTGTCCCGAAATTGAATATTTAAATCAATAAGTTAATGGGCAATTTATTAAATTTTTAAATGGGCATTAACGAGTATCTGATAAATCAGATTTTAAATTCGGGATACTTTTTTCATTTAGGGGATAAAACATTTGTTAAATCGCTTTAATGGCAATCCAATCGCCATCTATGTGCATGCGACTTTATATAGATATGAATCAGATTGTTTGCGCTCGATTTGTATTTATTTTTAAAAATCGAATTGAATGTCGGCGACAAGTGCGCGGCGATTTCATTATTTGTTTTGTTTTTTTTTTTTGCACTCCGGTGTGTGCTGGTTGTGCGTTTTGCGTATTGCAATTTAAATATGCATAAATATTTATACTTGGCCTGGCCAAGAGCGACAGATCGGGGGAGATATGGCCGAGACAGGAGCGTGATGACTAACTCGCTGTTATTTTCGATATATTCAGGCAGCTCTTTGTTGTTGTTTGTTGCTCACTCGAGTTGCCTGCAATTAATTTGTTTGATTTTTTTCTTATTTTATTTTTTTCCAACATGTCACGAATGTTTTCCATTTCGACCGATGACGGTTTTATTTTTTCACTCCGACTGAATGTATGTTCTTGAGATGCAGCATATAGAAGACATAAGTATGTGCATTTCGTATGATCTAATTAGCTGCATTCGCATTGCATAATCATCGTTGAGCGCTTCATTTTTTTCCTTTGTTCTTTAGCTGCGATTAAAACGATTGAGTGGCTGGCACAGGAACTTCCGTCATTTTATTATAATTTATTATGCGATATTTTATTGATCAGGTGTGGAAAGATACTTTTAGCTCATTTCAGGAAAGTTTCTCTTCTCAATTTGATTAAAGTGCCTTGGAAAGTTTCTAACAACAATGAAAACTGCGCAAATACTGAGTATCTCTTGGTTTTAAGGTATATCAATTGCATCATTTCTCGTTTGGTAATTGCAACTATAGTTCCAGCTGTTCGCCATTATTCCATTAACGAATATGGTAACTAGCTTGGTGTTTACCCCCAACAAAGAACCCTCCATCTTGGACAGGTGTATCAGTTAATGTGTCACATTCTCTCTCCGGAGAGATCAGGTAGATTTCTACCTGGTCTTTATGTTCTCTCGGGTGAGAGAGGTCGCCACATTGCGTACATATGTGTGACCTCAACACGCAGACTGGCGCAGCAAAAAAATGAAGCTCAAAACACAAAACTCCACTTTGTTGAATGTCGTCTACCTCGCTGTCTTTCCACTAATTGCAAATCTACCGAGCTTGGTAGCTTTTTACGTTTCGCTTTAACTCATTCGTTTATAGTATATGTACATATGTATGTATACACTCGGTCAGCGATTTTTTTGTTGTTGTTTTGGGTTGGGTGTTATTTTTTGGGGTCTCGGTCTCGCATTTTGATTGAGATTCGGAGGAATGAAATAAAACTCGTCGAAAGCGAGCACAAAGATTCGTTGAACTTCGGTTCTGTTGCCCTGCCAGTGGGTGTCATGGAGTTATGATGCAGTATATCCATTCGCGATCCTATAAACTATATAGTACTGTCTCGATCTATGCAATGCGTAATAATACACATATAATCTACAATTTGTGTATAGAATGTTTTAGAGCATAATTATCGAAATGAAATAACTCTTTCGACTGAGTCATGGCATCTCAGGTGTCGTGCCTCCGACTCTTGCTGTCCCTTTCGCTGTCTATTAACAATTTTCCATTATTAAGTCATTCGGTAATGCACTTCTAATCTCAGTGTCGTTGTGTTGATTGTAAAAGGGGTGGCAAGGAAAACTTGAAAACAAAAGCAAAGAGGAAAGCAAACAGCTGATTTGCCGGCATTTTTTACACACCACACTTTTTGCATTTCCTTTTACATTCAGCTTGTTCTCTCTCTTCACCACAACTATTAGTCAGCAAAATTCACCGCTGAGAAAATTCACCACTGACTCGAAAGCTACTCAGCGGAGACATCAACCAAAGATTAGTTGAGTTACCAACCAAGTGCTTTGCACACCAATATCAACTAATGCTGCAATCGAGAATTTTCAATCGAAATTTGAAAATTGATAATGTAGCAGTTAGGCTGAGAAATTAATACTTAAATTACTGATAAGGTCGAATAGGTAAACCACTTTTAAGGTTGTACTTGTTGTCTACACCACTTGGTGTCGGTTGCTTAGGGCTTATCAGTCTCTGATTGCTGGTCCGAACTGTTCGAAATTCGTGCAAAACAAACTTTATCAATTGAAATTAATCAAAAGAAAAAATATATATTTTTATGATCCCCTTCAAACTGCTAATCAGCAGACATTCTCGAGCGCAGCCAAACGAAAGTTTCAGTCTGCGTTATGCCGATTTACAGTGAATACGTTAACCCGAATCGTGTGTATCGCCCTACCAGCAAAATCGTATCGAGCGGAAATCAATTTTCAATCGTCTACCAAAATGTGTCTCAACGAGGAGTACAAATATATGCACATTTACCTTGCGGTCCGTTTCCAACTTCCTATATCTAGCCATTAATCTGTGTTTACTGTGAATAAACTTTCTATTCACATGGCCGGCCGCAGTGCAAAGTGTTGGCAAAAAAAGAAATAATAATACAAAAAAAAAAAAAAAAAAAAAAAAAATAAAGAAAAAAGCACATATATGTAAAGGCTGCAAATTGAAAAATAATTTGCCTGTAATTACGTTGCATTTTCCCACTTAATTACCCTGAGCCAAAGAAGCAATGAAGAAGCATTCACTTGGATACAAGAGTTTCTACATATACATTTTGTTTCTCCTATTTTTGCCTAAAATTTTATTTCCCACCAATTTTGTTGTTTAACTGCCATAATTAAATACAGTTAATTATGGTTCGCGAACTTCTGACAAGTGCCGTGCCATACACTTTTTCAAAAAGAACAACCTAGAAACCAATGAAGGAAACTATCAAAGAAGTTTATGTTATGCGGTTTATTCGAGTGTGAATTCAGCGAGCAAAAAGTTCAGATGTCAAATTGATTATAATGTGAACAGAGCGGCCAAATCGAGCTGAGTTTCAATTGAAATTGATAATTGCAGGGAAAACGGTTTGGATGACACAAATGAACTGTTATTAAGGCCTAATAGCTCGCCATTGTGGGGTTGTTGAAAACGCAAACCGCAAAACAGGACACTCGAAACGGGGCTTAAGCAATCCGTCAGATACAAGTGCAACACATGCATGTGTAGGATACATGGATACACCGGTCGGCATTGTTGGTAGTATACAATCCACAATCCGGCCAAGTCTACTGAGGGCTTGACGAGCTCATGATTAATATGCGCCACACTTGCTGGCCGCATTGGGATCTCAAATCTACTTACTTCTCTTGTATCTTGCATCTTGTATCTCGGGATTGTATCCCACAGATGCGATGCTGAAGTGATCGCTCCGTTCGTGCTGTGCTGTCAGTTCAGGTGTCATCAGAAAAATCTTTTCGCCGAGGCTTTATTAATGACTCTTGCTAACCCGAGCCTTTCCTTTCCCTTCGTGCTGGCTTCCTTTTTGTGGACCACCACCGTCCCTGTTCTTTGCGCTCGCTTACTTTCTTTTGCTTTCACTCGACTTTCATCATTTGCCGCCCCTGCAGGATCAGAAACTCATTTATCTTGCTATAGCATTTTGTCCATTCTGCGTCGGCGTTCTGTGGTCAAGTTAATGTTAAAAATCGGCTCAGTTAAGCGGACTAATTGCCGCCACAAGCGGTTACAAGTGTCAATATTTTGATGCTACATGGGGGGGCACAACAGCAACTTGATTGATTGTCACTGATCGCGCTGGTTGCTGCCTCGAATTAAAGCATTACTCCGTTTTATAGAGAACTAAATAGCTCTGGTATATGTGCTTAGAATTCCCGCCTCTTATCTGTCCACTTATCAATGCTTGAATTCGTCAGTCGCCCGCTTTGGTTGCTCATTTAAATGGCTGTCTCGAGAGCGGCCCACGTGTCGCTGGTGGAACTTAAAGGTTCGCCGAACACTACAAGGTCGTGGAGAGACTTTTCCCGGCACAAGTGATAAGAATTGGCCCATAAATAAGTCGGTTGATATATGTGGATTGGAGGCATTGGAGTAGTTTCAAAATCTATGAAATTGTTTCGCGTTTAGTAGGTGTTGTGGTTTATTGAACCCTGCGATGATGCTACCAAGTCCTCATCTAGTTTGGTTTGAAACGCTCATTTTCCTTATTATCTCATTTCGGGAATTTCCAAGTTATATATCTTTATATTCGCTTGTGCTTCTCGAACTGTTAAAATGTCACGTATTTGCGCGAAATTCTATAAGTACAAGATAAGGTCGTATTTTCGACCCTAACCGATAAGAACTGTAACTGGCTACACTGTAAGAAGTCGGATATATGGAATTTCTTTTTTTGTTTACCTTTTGCCCTGGTAAAGAAAAGGAAACTCAAATCAGCTTTGTTTTAAAGTTGAAAACACTATTCAACTTTGCTTTAAAGTTTAATTAAAAACGAAGTTTCCAATCAACAGCTATAAATAGCTATGTATATATATATATATATATTGTATGTGTGTGTTTTAAACAACCCTCCGAAATGAAGAAAAAAAAAATGTAATAATGAAATGCCAGCAGGGGAGGATTCGGCTTTTTGGATTTTTGTTGGGATCCCGAGACCTTCTTCTTTGCTCCGCTCAATTTAATTGCTCATTTCTACCGAACATGCGCAACGTACAGCAGCACACTTTCAACTACAGTGAAACGTCTAGAGGCTGAACTAGAGAAATTGTTAATATATGTAAAACTTTGAAACTTTAAATCATTTTAAAATTAACCTATTTCAATTGAAAATATACACTTTTAAATCGTGCATGGTTGCCTTTAACTTTATTTTACCTTTCTTTCTATTCGGTAGGCTTTGTATATTTGATATTTTCTGAATCGGATGATTTGATTTGTAGTTGCTTTACTGTATTTACACACACGCACTTGGTCCCTGGGGAATTGGCTCTGCTGCCGCTCCGCCAGCTGCTCAGTCGTCGTCGCTGTCGGCGTTGGCGCGGCAGCAATTGATTGGGCTCAACATAGTGGCCCTTAATTTTTCCGACGGTTCTCAGGGGTTAAGGAGAGCAAGGGAGATGGCAGCAGAGCGGAGACCAATGATGCCGCCGCCATATTCTGCTGACTAATCCAGGAGATAGGCGTGGCCACAATGATTGATTACTTTTTGTTGCCACTGTGGAAAAGTCCAAGAAAGCCTCACGAAGGGCCGACGAGCATGAAATGGGAAAAAGAAAAAAATGTACGCTACGGGAAAATGTCACACGAAAACAAAAACCTCAAAAATAAAAAAGTAGAGGCCAAAAGATTTCAATTAAAACATCAGAAAGTTGTATGCTCGAATTGCAATTGTACTGCTAATGTCGACCATTATCCTGTGATTATCCCTCCAGTCCAATGGATATTATGCCTCACCATAGAACACTTTGACTTTTACCTGTTTTGTTTGAAACGAAAAACGGTTTTGCCCGGGCTTAAGTGTGGGCGACAACGCCCCCGTTCCCTGGCCAAGTCCGCCCGACTTGACTTGGCCAGAACAAAAAAGAAAAGGATTAAAGTGGTTTCGGCCAGCAGCGTTAATAATGCATCATTAACGCTATAATTTGAGCTCGAATTCCACCGCATGAATTGGCAGAATTCGACCAAACATCTTTATTGGCAAACCGACAAGCGATCTGCAAATATTTCGTTTCCGATTCTCTTTTGAAAAGTTTTCGCCAAGTGTATGATCCGCTCTTAGGTGGTAAATTTATAGCCACAGAATATTGTTTACAGTGTGGCGAAGCTGGCGGCGGTTGATAAGAGATCCGGTCTGGCGTTCGTTAGCTACGGCGTAAACAAGTCTCGGGCCACAAAGCACGCCGTAAGAGAGTGCTCCGGCCCCCCTTCCAAGTTCCGCATACGCCCCCCCTGCAATCGGCCTAATATATACTATATAACCCAGCGTTGTGCCCACGGACTTGGCTCTCTGTGGCGTTTCATTGATAAGATTCGCCACTATCGATCAACGCTGTTCACACAGAGCGAGCACTCTTCGAGAGGTTTCCGCGGGTTAAGGGAGCGCTTGATGTTCTATGAGTTATGGCACGGAGGCGATAAGAATTGTGAAATAAGAGAATCTATATGTAGGGGGGCACTTATTACTGGCCAGCCAATAATAGTACGTACGTACACCTCGGCTTATGTTTAGTAGCCAAATTTACAGCACTATCAGTCAGTCAGGTATAATCTTTTAAGTGGCATTATGTCTTACCAATTGGCCAAGGGTGGTATCTTAAGAGAGCTCGGTAAGAATTGGATTATAACTCTTAGAAAACTAGCTACCCTTCTACGACAGTCCTTCAACTTTCAGATCCAAAGTTGCTAACAGCACGATGACTTTACAATAGACTAATTACTACTATATAAGCACTTTAATCAAACGAACTTTAAACATTTATTAATATAATTTAAAAATGAAAGCCTATATTTAAGTCCGTGTGATATATTAAATTCATAGAGTATCCAACATTCTTGGCTATCCATAAAGCTCTTACGTAGTTTTATCTATTCAGAAACGTTTTTATCAGCTGGCGCGAAATGTAAATCGACATTATCATATTAAGAAAAGCGGCACGAAGTGAGGAAGAGCAAAGAAGAGCGGGCGAGGTGCCCATTATGGACTATGACTCGTCCGGCTCTTGGAGCCTTCAGTCTCTCTTTGGAAACTAGCAAATGCGGATGACGTCGTGATCGAGATCGTGAATGATATAAACAAAACAACAGATACAACAAGACTGAAAGTGCAACTGATATAATCCAGTATAGTGCAGATCTATTGATGAATCGAATTGTAATCCTTGCAAAGGAGTTGTGAATATGAAAGTGTTCATCCATAGGAACATAATGGTCAGGCATTTGTGCTAGCAATTGATAAAATTATATATTATATTATCTATGGAGATATCAATGTGCTACCTTATTGACTGGAATGTCTTTCCCTTGCAGGAGAGTGAGATCGCTGAGGTGCTCTACAAGCAGGATGTGGATTTGGGCTTCAGTTTGGACCAGGAGGCGATCATCAATGCCTCCTATGCCAGCGGCAATAGTGCGGCTACCAATGTCAAGTCGAAGCCGGAGGATGAGACCAAGTCCTCGGATCCATCGATTTCGGAATCCAGCGGCTTCAAGGACACCGATGTGAATGCCGAGAACGAGGCCAGTGCCGCCTCTGTCGACGATATTGAGAAGTTGAAAGCTCTGGAGGAGCTTCAACAAGATAAGGTAAAGTAAAGCAAAGTTTCGACCACGATTTACATACGGAATTTCACAATATTTACAAAGAGATAAAGCTAAAGTCGAATCGGTGATGGTTATCTAACAGCCATCAAATGTTGTTGGTCTAGCTCTATACCCTATACCCATATCCAGTTTCATTTCAAACTAATGGTGTTTTTCTTCCTCCCAACAGGACAAGAACAATGAGAATCAACTGGAGGACATTACCAATGAATGGAACGGAATACCCTTTACCATCGATAACGAAACTGGTGAGTAGCCGCTTCAATAAACTAGTACATCTACGATCTTGTGTTCTGGTTACATTTGGTCCGTCCGTATCTTATCTAGGATAATATAATTTCACTTTCAAAAATAACGAGAGATAAGCTCTACAGAAGCAGGAGATCTTTTTGGGGGACAAGAAGTTGTTATAGATATGTATTAAATGGCACGTTTCGTTGCTAGATAAAATTAAATTGGTCGATTAAGTTGGCGTACTTTAAATGTCTGGTGGCCTGTTTATTTAACTTATCCATCTGATTGTAATTGATTGAAAGGAATTGCTAATTAGCCGTAATTTAACATAATTTAATTTTGTTATATTTTGTAATAATACTAAAACCTATCAAAGTTATTTGCTGATAACAAAAGGAAATAACGAAATAAGTCAAAAGAAAATGGCCTGCCAAAAAGATGGCGGCTGCTCTAATATAAACGAAAATTGATTATCCTGGATTTGTTGGGGTTGGGAGTTTTTGGGTCCTGTGGATGGGCGGTGGCATACTAAAACATATTGTTGGCATTGGTGTGCGTGTATTTTCGAGACGTTTATAAATGAATGTAGGCATTTTGAGTTGACAGGCACGAAAATTAAAAGAAAAATGAGCTTTTTTTTTCCGCTTGAGTTGTGTGGCAGCAAAACAGCCGCCCCACCAGAGCCACCCACTAGCAGTGCCACCGCCACAAAGGCCAGAAACGATGGCTGCTGCTAATCTGCCACAAACCGCGCCCCGCTTCTCGTTTCCCATTACCCAGGCATCAGCAAGCGGCAGCCTTTCAAACAAACTTTGACACGCACACGAACTTTTATTATTAACCGCGGGGGAGGAGGTGGGGAAGTCATGGCATTGAGGGGGGGGGGCAAGCTCGTCTGGGCCTCTGAGACTGGGTCGTGCCGCCTTTGAGACCACGACTACTGAGCCTTTGGGCTCGAAAGAGGAGGCAGGGCATGGCAGGGCAGATACGATACCGAATCCAAATCCAAGGCGGTGGCAGTGGCAGTAAAAGTAGCAGCCACCGCGCGTCGCGTCGCCTCGCATGCAACATTTTTCTTTTGAAAAATGAACGAAACATGATTCGCCAAAATAGCAAGAGCTAAACATACACACGAACTCACATAAATATATATATATATATATATATATATAGAAATAATATATGTATAGAGAAAGAAGTGCTGCTATGTACACCATATGGTATGGAACTTAAGTTCCGGTGGGGCAGCAAACGCGGAATGGTACAAGCTGCAAGGTCTCAACTTTGGCCTATCAAAAGATCTTTTTTTTTTGCTAAGCGAAAACAGTGAAGTAGTCGGTAGAGGGATTTGGGTATGTTATCAATTAAAAAAAATAACGACATTTTTAGAACCGAAAAAAATATCGATATTTAGGAGCATACCATTTTTAGTCTAATATTTGAGACGGCCATACTAAAGTGACTAATCAGAAATTGTACTTGGTATCGATACCCATTTTATTATTCGAAGCGGAGTTGTTGAAAAGAAAAGTTTTGCAATATAATTGCCTGCCAGTTAACGAGAAAAACCCTGTGAATATTTAAAATAGTTGTACTTCCGAAGTGTGCTATTAGAAACTTTGATAGTGGATTGGTGTATTCAAAACAATTGGCTATGGAACTGTATGATTGTTCTCGAACCCTCAATAGAATACCAAATTGTATGTTAACTTGAAATTGATTAAATTGATTGAAATTTTCTAATTTAAGGGTTTAGATTGTTACCCCCTTGCGACTGGGCCGCTGTGTTTGCCCTTCGGGTCTCATCCCCTGTTGAACTGGCTCATTGAGCTGGGGAATCGAAGTCGCAGGGGTCGGGAAAAAGTAGCTTCTGTATGGGATTTCATCCGTCCTTCCCCTCGAGAACGAAAAGTCGCATATCGCTGGCCACCATTTTGTGTGCCATGTGGAATAAGGGATAGAAAGAAGAAGTAGTGGTGTGTGTGTGTGGCAAGGGGCAGCAGCAGCAGCACAGCAGCCACCATATTGGATATATGTTCCTATTCACGAGCATTTATGCTGCTCATATTGATTGCTTCGTTTGGCCATTTATTAAAAACCCATTGATGCGCACCCAAGTCGCATAGATAGATTCATATCGCATTCACACGCACATTCGGCTTTGTTTGAGTTTTGGGTTTGGGCCTCGATCTCAGATTTGTGCGTATCCAAATTCCCCACGGATCGAACCCAACGATTTTCTAAAGTCCGCAGCCTTTGGCGGCATTATCATCCATTGTTCGCGCCCTACGAAATAAAATGACTAAAATGGAAAGTCATTTTTCGGTTGCTGTTTCAGTAAATGGTATTTCATTGCCCATACACTATTGATGTGAGTTTTTAAGAAAAATTCATAAATTCCATCTTCTGCACACGTTCAGGTGAGTTTAGACCCGTTGTTCCTCGCTTTTCACGAGTTTTTATCATCGTTAATTTTGAGCCTTCGAAATGAAGTCGTAACCATTCGGTGACATTTTCCGGCCATTGTCCTGTCATGGTTGCCTTGTCATGGGTGCGCATATGTTACTCATTGCCCTTCTAGGATCTGAAATCATGGCAATTAAGTTGCAAGTAGCGCTCGGTTATTCTTTCGTCTCGCTCTTTGTCGCCTGTCCTCCAATCAGCTTCGTTTGTTTTCAACAGTTTTGATTTTCTATATCTATCTGTATGTTATATATACATCTACCAATGAATCACAAATCTGATTACATTTGCTGCCTTTTCAATTCGTTTGGGTTTGTTCTTTTTCCAACTTTTTTTTTTTGTATTTAGCTTCTCAGATCGTTGACAACTTTTGGATCATGACTTGGCCAGAAGTTCTGCGTGGTATCGCCGAGAAATGCTCTTATTCTCAATTATGTTATAGATATTTCGGTTTTGGTTTCTTTTCTCGGTGGCTTAAATTCCATTATGCAATCAGTTAGGCCGCTCTTGTTGCTGCCAAGCTACGCAAGTTTATTGACCACTGGTTTTGTGGAGAGGGGATTTTTGGTGGGAACATGAAACTGAATTCTTTTAGGTTTTCGAAAGGCTCTAGAAACACGTTCGATGAATTCTTGCGTTGATAGTTTTATAGACTCTGGAAAGAAACCGTTAAGGAACTAGGGCTTAAAAATTTCCAATCTAAAGTGTTTTTCTATCTGATTTAAGAATATGGATTAATTAATTGAAGTTAGCTCAGTCCTTTGCCTGTTCTGCTACATAAGCCATAGAAACTAGAGTTATTATTTAATTTCCTGCCCATCACATCTGGTCACATCTGGTGCAGCGGTGCACCCTATTGAAGATCTCTATTCCACATCTTTTTCAACTGTCTGGTGGCCTTCCTTGACCCGCCTCCACCACTCTGCGCCCTGCTGTTGTCTGGAAAAGCGAGGGTGTGCTGGTGAAGAGTGGCCAGCGGAGACGGTGCGGACTGTAGAAATTGTTCAAATTCTACGTGGTCAGCATTACGCTACAAATTTACAAAATGAGAAGAAAAAAAAAAAAAAAAAAAAATGAAAATTTACATGCTGACAAAATAACAAACAGACAGGGAAAAGAGGGGCATCGTTATAGGTGCGAGGGTCTGCAGTCCTGACCGGCTTTATTTTTGGTCTGGTCTAGTCTGGCCTGGTCAACGATTTTTTGCTGCATAATCGTATCACTTTCAAGTGCTTTTCGTCTTGCGCAACCTCAGCCGGCACCTTTCTATGTCTCAGTATTGCCAAAACTAACTGAGAATTGCATAATGACAACAGCAATAAGTTCGACATTTAATTAGCCGTCGTTGTGGCTAAAACTATACTTGACCCATTGAGTACTTATGTATGTGGCTTTAAGGATTATGAAAGTTACTCGTTGTCAACGCTGGTTTCCCTACTCCAATTTAATTTCCAATGTTGTGGTATTCAAATGAGGCTATTCAAATGAGCTGCCAGCGTACTCATTCATAAGGTTCATTCAGCTTCTTCGGATTTTGTGGCAACTCATTAACAACCAAAAGTGGCGTAAAGTTCAGATAATATTGCCCACCGCCATCTATACACATGTCTGTTAACAATAGTGTGTGCCCCCCTTCTGCTCTCTAAAATCTGACTTGGCTTCTTTTAGCAATTTCATTGTTGACACTATCCGATGACGCGGATCTGTCCTGTCATAATTGTTGCTCACTGGTTTTCTGTAACAGCTCTTTTGCTCTTCTTTCGAGGATAGTGAAAAGTCATTGGTGAATTTGAATTCAATACCAGTAAGTTGGCGCAAATGCGCGATGCATTCGTGTAAACTGTACTTGTGCTGTTGATTGAAGTGTTGGAAAATGGTTTTTAAAGCGAGTCAAATGAAGAAATGATTAGGCCCGTTTACTTGTAGCAAGGCTTCCATCTAGGGAAAGCAATTTAAATTTAAAATTTAAATATGCTTTGTTACCAAAAAATGTTTCGGAAACGACTTTTGATTGTCTTTCACCGGATACAGCCCTGCTTCCCACTAAACCCCTCAAATCTCCCATCATTATTTTCTCAATCAGCATCGGCTTCTTTATTATTGTGCCGGCAACAATTTAAACTAATTAAGTTGTAATAAAGCACTCAAGAAAACGCTCAAAAAAACATTGAAGAGAAGAAAAAAAAATGATTAACCCGGCGAGTTTTGCTTGTTCAATATTTCTGTGCTCTTTTTTTCCTACTGTTTTCTAGCAGCGATGAAAAAAAAATTATACAAGCATCCAATCGAAATGCCCCCTCCTCAACTTGTTGATGATGCTGCTAATTTTTCAGCCCGAATCGAGCATCGACCAACCAACCAATTTGACTTTTTTCTATTTGCCGTATTTTTGGTAGTTTTTGAAGTTCACCAAAAGCGTTTTTGGGCCCTATGGTCTTGGCCCGGTCTATTAGTTCAGTGGCCCATTAATGTGCATATTGCCTGCTCTTTTTCCGACTCTCTTTTGGGTGATTCCATGATTGCGGTAATTGTGTTAATTTTTTTTTTTTTGGGTAGATAAGTGTGTATTTTTATTGGGCTGCGAGCTGGAAATCGTTAGGCTTTAAAGGCTGTGCATTTAGTTGAAAGGTATTGAGGTCAGTTCAAAATTGCAGCTAAATTGTGCGAAATTATTCAGGAATCGAATGTACTGATTTAACACAATTTGCATGCCCATTGAACTAAGTTATTATCTTTGTTATGTAGTTATTAAATGACATTTGGTAAACACAAATCTAGATATCATTGTGAAACATTTACAGCAGCTTCTTTTTTTCAAAGCAACTTATTGTTTAATGTGTCACAACCCCTCAAAAAGCGAGCAAAACAACATCTACAGTTGCCTATATTTCATAAATAAATTTGTTAACATTTTTGTAATATCTAATCATAATGGCGGAATCTGACTCCGGAGAAAGTACGTCGTCGGTGTCCTCGTTTATATCCTCATCGTCGTCTTCGCGATTAAGTGAGTTTGTGGACGCAAAGACAGAACTGCAGGATATATATCACGATTTGAGTAATTACCTGTCCAATTTCCTAACCATTTTGGAGGAGACTGTCCTGTTAAAAGATCGACAAATGCTGGAGCACCTGTGCGCCTTCTCCAGCAGGGTGGAGGCCATTGCAAAGGTTCTTTCACGTGATCGAATGAAGGTGGCATTTTTTGGACGCACCTCAAATGGAAAAAGTGCCGTGATCAATGCACTTCTGCATGAAAAAATCCTGCCCAGCGCCATGGGCCATACCACCAGCTGTTTTTGTCAAGTGCAAGCTAATGGCTCGAATGAAACCGAGCACGTAAAGGTCGAGCAGGAGGATGAGCATATGGAACTGAGTGCCCTAAGCCAACTGGCCAGTGCACATTCTCCTGGGGCCCTAAAACCCTCAACTCTGCTGCAGGTCAATATGGCCAAGAACCGTTGCTCGATATTGGATTACGATGTGGTTTTGATGGATACACCTGGAGTGGATGTAACAGCGCAACTGGACGATTGCCTAGATAGCTACTGCATGGATGCGGATGTTTTCATTCTAGTTCTCAACGCCGAGTCCACTGTTTCGCGCGTGGAAAGGCAGTTCTTCAAGGACGTGGCATCCAAACTCTCGCGTCCAAATCTCTTTATACTCAACAATCGATGGGATAAGGCCAGCAGTCTGGAGCCGGAAATGGAGCAGAAGGTAAAGGATCAGCATATGGAACGTTGCGTTAACCTGCTCGTGGATGAATTAGGTGTTTATTCAACTGCACAGGAAGCGTGGGAAAGGATCTATCATGTTTCAGCACTGGAGGCATTGCATATAAGGAATGGTCAGATTACGAATCCCTCGGGACAAACCCAACAGCGATATCAGGAGTTTCTGCGTTTCGAAAATGATTTTTCGAATTGCCTCGCGGTGTCAGCGTTAAAAACCAAATTTGGTCCACACTTGCTAAGTGCGCAGAAGATTTTAAACCAGTTAAAATCAACTCTGATATGCCCTTTCATAGAGAAAGTAAGTCGTCTTATCGATGAGAATAAGGAGAGAAGAGCTAACTTGAATGCCGAAATAGAGGACTGGTTAATACTAATGCAAGAGGATAGAGAAGCGCTTCAATATTGTTTCGAAGAACTGACTGAAATGACACAAAGAGTAGGTCGGTGCGTTTTGAACGACCAGATAAAAACGTTAATACCCTCGTCTGTGCTATCATTCTCGCAACCATTTCACCCGGAATTCCCAGCACAAATAGGCCAGTACCAACGCTCGTTATGTGCCCATTTGGATAAACTTCTTGAAGATCGTGTCCTTCAATGTCTCTCCATACCCCTACAAAGAAAAATATTAGATATAGAGAAAGAAATTGGGCTTCCGATCGCCGAGAACTCTTGCGATTGGCAACTAATCTACGGCCTGGATTGCCAATCCTATATGAGTGACTTTCAGCCAGATCTTAGGTTTCGATTTTCTTTGGGTTTTACTGCCCTGTGGCATCGTCTTGAAGGCAACCTACCGTTGCACGCAAGTCCATTTCGAATTCAAAAGTTACAAAATGGTCACAAGAAATGTTCGCCCCTGCCACCTTTAGTTAACGGAAACCATTGGCAGATGCTGGAATCTTTGGTGAAGTCTAAAGGTAGCTTGGGCACCGTTTTACTGAGCGCCATGGCCATCCGTTCGTTCAACTGGCCAATTGTATTGATCCTTGGTGGGCTCGTCGGATCCTTTTACATCTACGAGTACGCCGCTTGGACAACTGCCGCCCAAGAGCGAAGTTTCAAGAGCCAGTACGCCAGGCTCTTGCAACAACGTCTGCGGTCGGATGTGCAGCAAACTGTTAGCGGTTTTGAGCTCCAGTTGCGACAGCACCTGGCAACGGTCCGAAATTGCTGGGAAGCCCAGTCCAATGAGACACTGAATGACCTGAACGTAAGGACCGCGGAGCTGACCAAACAAATACAATCGATGGAGGTGTTGCAGCTCAGCCTGAAGAAGTTTCGGGACAAGGGACAGCTGCTGGCCAGTCGGTTGGGAGACTTTCAAGAGACCTACTTGACCAAGAGCTGACAATTATGAGGGGGGTTACAACAAATTCTAAATGTTCTTAATAGTTTTAATTTATTTTTGGTTACCTAATTAAGTATTGTAATTCCGTTATGTTACTTAGAAATTTTGTATGTATTTGGTTGAATATTTTAAAATATTAAACGATTGGTCTTCACTACTTTAAAGTTACTTCGTACCACGAGAATCTAAGCCATGCAAATTTAAGCAGTTTTTATTGCTGTTGACTGTTTAAATTGCTTGATTAGATTGTTTTTCCTTCCTCCTAATGGCTCACACACACACACACACACAGTTTCTGGCTGTGGAACATGCACATGCTGGGAATAAGAACAAGAGAACCAGTTTTGGCTTTTTTTTTGTTTTATTGTAGAAGACATCGGGCTTAAACAAAGCGTCCATATTGAAGCGGCCAAAAGCAAAAGTACAACAGATACAAACAGGCCAAGCTGAACTCTTAGCTCCGCCTCTTGCTCACACACACACACACGCACACAAACACACACGCGCGAGCAGTGCGAGTGCGCATGAACAAATCCAGCTCAAAACGGGGAGGAAGTGCATATGGTTGTCCCACTCGCACTCATTGTCTGAGCACGAGCTGAGAGCGCCATTTCTCTTGCGCTACTGCCTACGTCGACGTCGACAGCGATGGCGGAGCAGCGACCGCGGCAGAGGCTTTGAGCAGCGTTTTAGAATCGTATTTGAATTTTTATAAACGCTCGAGAAACGTTGGACGCTTGACGCGCGCGCAGAAAATCGCATAAGGGTAAAAATATATGTGAATGGACAATAACGCCAGCAAATTCGTGGGCGTGGACAAGCAAAAAGGACTCTGCTCCGGCGAAAATTCGTTAACAACTCTGTGAGCCCGGCAAGGTGACGCGGCATTCCGAATCGACAGTTCAAATCGCTCGTTCTGGCCAAGTCAAGTGTTTCGGCTCTTTTTATGCTATGCCAATTAGATGATTTGGAAAAATTCTGTTCGACCGTAAAAAAATAATCACTAAACTGTGTCAAACATTAACAAATTTGTAAACTATTACGCGTCTGCATTTGTGCAAAAGCTATACAAAAAAAAAAAACAACAAAAAAGTGAAAGTTACCAAATCAAAAATACATACCAAGCTCCCCCATACTCAAGTGACCATTGTGCGATTCTAAAAAAAAAAAGCCCCCTACAATAACCAAAGGCATTGCAAAATAACTTAAACCCATTTTCCACACACACAATCGAATTGTGCAAAGCCCAAAAAAAAAAAATCAAAAATAAAGACAACACAATACAAAGTCTGTCTGCAACGGAAACGGCAATATCGAAGTTGCGATTGGATTGCTTTTGCTTTGGCTGCTTTTAGTCGGCACGCCATTGTTGATTCTGCAACATTTTGGCTGTCAAAACGTTACATAATTGTCAAAGTGTTTGGCCAAATATCAACAACAATCAGCGCTTTATTGCAACGATTTGTATTCAATCTATTCACAAAAAGCCAACTACAACGATCTTTACGACAATCAACGCGAAAAAAAAACTAAAACAGTCAAGACACATTTGACTTTGGCTCTATAGACGTTTGTATTTCTTGGATTATAAACACGAATTGTTCACAGATATCAACAGTGTCATCATTGCAGCATCCCTTGAACTAATAAAGGTTCGTAATACTTTACTCTTTGTTCGATCATATTTCCGAATGTAGGGTTTTAGTATGGGCGTATAACACAGCAACTTGGCGCCCAACGTGGGGCATAATGATTATGGTTATTGAGTAAAAATTTAGTATTAAATCGTTCTTTCCGATTAAAAAAAGTTGATGAGAGAATTCGAGTGCGGTAAGACATTTTTAAAAAAGTTTAAAATGATGGCATGATATTAGATCACTCTAGCCTTCCTTGTTTTTATTTCGTTCTATATCAAACAATCTTTATCTCTTCAATCTCTACTATAAGCACAAGTCAAGCCTTATTTACCTCTTCGATTAGGCTTATAATCTGTACAAACATAGAAAAGTGTACCGCCCAATGCCACCCCAAAATTACTTCATTGTCGTCACCCCTGTGGAAATATCAAGTAGCCGTCGGTGTTTAGTGCTCAATCAACCCCATTAGCGGTTCCATTACGAAACGCTCCCACAGTATTTCATACTTCCTTCCGAGCGAACTTCCTGAAAGGTAACCGAAAATTGAAGTACACCCACTCCCATACCAATATGATCAAACAATGGTTGGCCCCATCAACGCCTTCTTTGAGCCTTGTCGCCTAATTGCTGGTGACAGTTGACAGTTGCTCCTGACCAACCGGACGACAAAACAAAGGCAAGCACACGAACCCGAATCTACTAATATTTTCGTTGTCGTTTCGGCCACAATGCAAGCTGAAAACCCACGAAACGAGAGGCAAACAATCAGCCCAAAGACCAAAAACGATAAGTAAACAATTCGAAACCCACACGAACGCATTCCAAAATTAACGGACCACGAATTGTTACCAAAAAAAAAAAAAAAAAAAAAAAAGTTAAGCAAAGAAGGGAGAACCCTAAAATAACAGGCTATAAGCCAGCAAGCCGAAAAAAAAACATGGCCAGAACAGAAGACGAACAGAACGGGCCCAAAATGGTTGCGATGGAAATGGGAAAAGCTGGCGGCGGGGGAATGAGTTGTTTTGTAACCAATCGTAAGAATAACAAAGCATTTGGTCGAATTGTGTTGGCCAGGCCCCAGAGAACCACCAAACACTTCCATCTGTTATGTTTATTCTAATTTTTTGACCCGACTCAAGTGCCACGGTAAAGGTCGTCGTCGTCGTCACACCACTTGAGTCTCTTCTCTCCTGTCTTTCGACCAAGTTGCGCCCTCGTTTTAGCCTTTATTTTTTTTCGGGTTTTTGGTTTTGGCGTTATCTAGATGTTTGCTGCCCACCTTCGGGTTCTCTAGGTTTCCCTGTTCGTGGAACTCAAGTCGTTGTGTTAAGTAGTAATTTTCTGATAATATCCTCCAATACCCCCACTCAGTTCTGGGACTTGGTTTTTCCCAAGAATTTCCAATGCAAATATTTGGTCGCCATCAATATTTGACCAGGAATCAATTGTCTGCTAGTCAATTGTAAGCGATACACTTGAGGCAAGCTTTCCTATTGTTGTGCCTCGAGTTTAGTTTGTGTTTAGTTGCGATATCTGGGAGCTGTCAAAACTGATCATTAATTAAGTGAAGATGTGGGTGAGACCGCAGGGAGCTTGGGAAATCGTTCATTTATTGCAATATTTTTCAGCTGCTTCCGTCAGACGGGGTTTGAGTGAAGGAGATCTCTCAAAGATCACGTTTTTATGATTATGATTAATGATCACCGACGTTCGAGTGACTCTAGTTACTGTCCACTCTGTGATCTCTTCGCTGATCTGACGAACTCCCACAGGAAAGTGCTACTGTTTTGGGACGCTCCTTATTTACCTACTTTCCTGCTCCCCCCCCCGCCACAGATATGAACCTTCCAACTGTTTTTGTAGCAGAAAATTGATCACTCTCTGGGGAATTTCGAGGCAAAGTGGCCGAGTATAATAAGAGATTCAGCTATTTCATTCAAATGATCAAAATATTTTCCTATATTTTCCATGCTTTGATACAGTCACAAAGATATTGACTCTGGGGAAAGGTTTTTACTCCAAAGGGAATACAGTTTATTTATTATGTATACAGTGGGCGATCAAAAGGTTGTATTCTTCCAATTCTATAATGTAGTTTTATAAACCCATTTTTAAACAGAACTAAGAGCAAACCGCAAGGATTGGATTTTTGGATTTTTTTTTAATAAATGCCTTTTTCTTTTTCATTCAGGTGAATACATACGCTTGCCCCTGGATGAGTTGTTGAACGACGTACTCAAACTTTCTGAATTTCCGCTTCAAGACGATGTAAGTTCGATGTCCCATTTAGAAAAATAGAAAATTCCTTATCGACTTCTTCTCAACCACCTAGTTATCCAACGATCCGGTGGCCTCCACTTCGCAGGCAGCTGCCGCTTTTAACGAGAACCAAGCTCAACGGATTGTTTCGGAAACCGGTGAGGATTTACTCAGTGGCGAAGGAATTTCCAGCAAGCAAAATAGAAACGAAGCGAAGAATAAGGACAACGATCCGGAGAAAGCTGACGGCGATAGCTTCTCGGTGAGCGATTTCGAGGAACTTCAAAATTCTGTGGGCTCGCCCCTGTTTGACTTAGATGAGGACGCCAAGAAGGAACTAGACGAGATGTTGCAATCAGCGGTTCCGTCATACCACCATCCCCATCCGCATCACGGCCACCCTCATGCTCATCCCCATAGCCACCACCATGCGTCGATGCACCATGCCCATGCCCACCATGCTGCCGCTGCAGCTGCCGCCCACCAGCGTGCGGTGCAGCAGGCCAACTATGGTGGTGGAGTCGGCGTGGGCGTTGGCGTCGGTGTGGGCGTGGGCAGTGGCACGGGCAGCGCCTTCCAGAGGCAGCCAGCTGCCGGCGGATTCCATCATGGCCATCATCAGGTATGTGTGCATCGATCGTAATCCTCCCCACAGACAAAAAGGTATATTTATTTATAATTTGATGCGGATGCTCGGTTCAAGTGCTGCCATCCGTCGAGCGCTCCACATACTTACATGCGAACATATGTACATACATACATATACCCGGCTGAATGTGAGTGTATGTACAGCTGCGGTCGAAATAATAGGGTTCTCAAATAAGGTTTAAGGTTCTAAAACAAATATATTAGATAATTTATTTGTTCAGTTAGAATTGCAGTTTTATTTTACTTTAAAATGTGAAAAACTTAATCGATCAGTGCATTTTAAATTGGAGTCAAAACTTTTATTATTCTATATGATTTAAAAACTAAAAGTTCAATTTATTGCATTCCAAATACTATATATTGATCTTAGTTGTATATGCTGATGGTGTATACATATGTATTCATTTAAGGATCATTTGCACGTCGCTTTCGTTATTCTTGGGCTGCTTCTCGTTCTGGAGTGGCTCTTTTCACTGTTCGGTTCTTTATTTTTTTTTTTTTTCTTTCGTTTTTCGTGATCTGCCTTCCATTTCTTCTGGCTCTTCACGTGGTATGGCCTCGTCTCCCGACCTCCTTCGTCGTGGGCTGTTCTGAAGCACTTGAGCTTGGGGCTCTGCTCTCTTCAAGAGGAGCAATGTATGTGTTGTTGCTGTGTTTGTACAAAGCTTCAAATCTGGTTGTACATGCTCCACACCTTGCCTCCACAATGTGTCTCTCCTGGCCCAAAAGTCAAACTACAAGTTCGTCAATCAAGTTCCCAGTCTTCTGGGCCTCTCTCCCCTGAACTCTTCAATCTTCAGCAGCTTTTTAGCCGTTTCTTGTCGGACGATTTCTTGTATTATTATTTTTTTGGCTTTTGTTGTAAGCGCTCATCAAAAATGTATCTCAATGTTGATATAATATACATATATACATAGTCTTCTATCTTGATTTTATACCTTGACTTGAAATTCGTCAAGTTTTCTAAAGATTTAAATTGACTCGATTCTTTTTTAATATCTCCGTGAGTTTTGGTCTTTTCCGTGAGTTTTGGTCTTTTCTTAGTGGCTTTGGATTTTACAAATTTGAGGTTAGATATATGTAGTTCCTGTTATTATTGCTTTATTTGTAGCAATATATAAATGCTTCCGTCTTCGGAGCCAATAAAACTAATCTCCCGCACAAGTGCTTTCTGAATGAAGTGCAAACCTGTGCTCAACCTTTGACCTGCCTGATCTTCCCGATGAAAAGAGACGGACATAGAGTTGACAAAAGAGACAGCAGAACAGCAGGACGGGCGAAACAGTCACGAAGTCAGCGGCAATTACCGTAAAGCCTTTTCACCGGTAGCAAACTCATAAACCGTACACCACACCTCGCATAAAAGGAAAAAAAAAGAAAAAACCACAGTGGTCAGCCTGAGTTGGTGGATTAGGCTTAGTCCGGCGTGTTTGATGTGGTACGTTCAGTTTTACTTACGATTTTTGTGAATGCCAGCGGGTTGCTCGGCGGCTCGGCGGCTCGGCACTTGGCAAAGCCATTTAATGAGCCAGATGATCGGTTATTCGCAGGATTCAGCAGAACTAGTGTCGGCCCAAATCCTTTTGCCGACTCTCTGGGGAGATTTGCCATCGGTGCCGTTAAACGGAAAGTGTCATTAGGCGGCTTTGAGCTTTGTTATTCCAGCACTTCTTCTGCTTGATCCTTGCGCGTATCATCATTATGCAACTTCCTGATCACATTTAATTTGTCATTTGCATTTGCACTTGCATTTGCATTCATTGATGATGTCTCAGGTGGCTGTGGTGGCTACCTGTACTAAAGTGTCTATCTCTGCACCGAGCAAAATAAGAGTGGGTTTCATAGATTTCCCTATTATTAGACTGCTTGAAACTGCAATTGAACGAGCAGCACTATAGCTATGATTGATATTTTTAAATGCATCTGAATATTTTTATTTTATAACTAATACTTAATAAAATGATTAGTGGATGTGCGAAGTGTGAAGTGGGGCGTTGTTTCGCCTGCGTTCATTACGAACACTTTGCCGTTGACTTTTTTGCTTGTCGCCTGAATATTTTCATTGTTTTTCTCTTTTTTTTTGTTTGGTTTCTTGTCTCGCTTGCAATGTGCCACTTGACTTTTCCGCATGGGACCGAAGTGTTTATTGAATTCGGTGGCACTTTGCCGCGGTGGCTGCCCTCCAATTTGTTCCCCTCCCAGATTGCTTGATTGCATCTTTTCAGCTCGGCTCGGCGGTAGCCACTGCAATTAAATCCCCATTTAGCGCGCGCGAATTACAAAAAAATAAAAAAAATTTATCTCTTAATGTCCGTCCCTTCACCGCCTTCCCCCCCCCCATGCCCCCTAATCGCCCCTTGCACGGCTTTAATTATGTGAATTTTAAATATTTGCAAAAAGCTTAGCGCTGAAAAATCAGCGCAGAGTGAAAAAAACTTTATTAATTATTTTACAGCATCTCTGTTTTGCTTTGCCTCGCTTCGTTGTTTTTCTTGGCTGTAGTTTTTTTCCCCCCCATTTTTTTATTTTTTTTTTTTTTTTTTGTGCTGTACGATTTTAATTCAATTTATGTAAACAGTTTGATGGCTGCGGAGGCTTAAGTTGCGACTCGAACTGCGAAACTCAGACTGCGGCTGTCATGGGACTCGATTTGTGCACACACATAAATCAAGTTAATGACAAAAAAAAAAACACGAAACTACCGCTCAGGTGTGTTGGCTGGGCTCTGGAGGGGATTTGCCGGTCGTTGGCAACAGAGGGACTAAATGAAATCCATAGAATATATTAGTTCAAGTTGGCTGACGTCGCCTTATATCGGTGAATCCCGGCTGGCCATTGATGAATTGCGAATTTCGCGGAAATATGTTCAACAAATATCGAAAAAAAAAATTTTTGTTTGTTTTGAAGATTAAACGACGATTTTGGGAATTCGTTCAATTAAAAATAGGTTTTTCTTACTAAATGCACTTGTAGCTATTTGCGTTTAATTTCCATGTAAACTTTGTATTTTGAGCATTAGTGTTTTTGAAAAATTGCTTGCAATTAATAATAATTGTTTAGGTTTTGTATAAATTTATCAAAAATGATCAATGCGCTTTGGGGTAATTTACGGTTCATTTAAAAATAGTTATTTGTATTATACGAAGATTAAACACATTAGCTAGCCAATGCAATAAATTTAAACATTGAAGAGGAACTAGAAAATGTACTTTACTGTTTCTGAAGAAAAAGCCGCTTCGAGATTATAATCTTAATCCGGCGAAAAATGCATGACAACCGTTAATGGGATCGGCAATAATGAAAAACTCTTAAATGATAGTAATTCCCCTATCAAATATGCAATCTAATGCACCTTCCTCCCATTTCTTCGACTCCGTAACGGTTGAGGTTGAATTAGTGGTTCCAAAGAATAGATTCTTTTGCCCACAAAAACCCCTAGACGATCTCACTCTCCAGATCGATACATGTCATGTGTGCAGCAAAGAGATCGCGGCTACCGTGTCTAAGTTGTCGGTTGGATTTGTTTGCGTGCGAAGCGTAACAAACAATGGCCAACACCAGAAGTTAATGACAAGACAGTGACAATTCAAATTACACATGCGCGTTGCGCACTCACAGATACAAAGATACAAAAAGATACGGGCATACATGCAAACAGAGCGACTGCAACTGGCTGAAGTGAACGCCCAATGGCTTCTACCTGCCGTTTTTTTTTTTTTGGTCTTCCACACACATACCTGTTTGCGTTCAGGAGCGTGTTGAGGCATTCATTAGATACACATGCGAGTGGAATGGTGAGATACTCGGGGATACAGGTTGTTTGCTCAGCCCTCACTGCTGACGCACACACACACACACACTCAGCTGGGAATGCATCCATCTCCTCGGAGTATCTGTGTGAGGTTGCCTTGGCTACTGTCATTCCGTCAGTCAGTCAGTTGATGCTGGTCAAACGACAACTCAACGTCAACGCGCAAAGGAGTTCGATTCGAATCCAAAATTCAGATTCTTTTGTCGGAATAATCGTTTCTCGATTTCTCGTTTTCGATCCTTATCGGCAATGTCAGTGTCAAAGTGCATCAGCGTCAACGTCAGCCAGATATAGGTGTCCATCGCATCTGAAAGATCTTAATTGCACGGCGGCGGCGGCATTTAGCATTAAGAACAAATTGGTGCCGCCAAAAGCGAAACGATAAAGGATCGCAGTTCGTGGAAATATTGATTATTATTCGAGTGTGAGTGTGTGATTTCTGAAGGGAGTCAAATATGAAATAATACCCTTTTGCCATTCGCCCACGCGGTGGCTGCGGAATTAGTTGAACAAATAAATAAACCCACCGGTAATTAACAATAACAAAAGGCGGCCTAATGAAGTCGTAGTGGCAGTCTCACGATCTCCGGCCATCAGTCAGCCCAAGATGCCAAGATGCCACGACTTACAGAGCCAGCTTTTTTTATTTTTACAGAGGAGGAGTCTTAGGAAAATAAGAAATATGAAGGAGGGGGGGGGGGAGATAAACAAAAAACTGATACAAAAATAAAAGTGGCCAAGACCGCTGGCTGAGCTGAGCTGCGCGAACCCCGAGCACTTGTCAATTTGAAAGATACGAATTTCATTTCAATTCCACATTGATCGATCTGGCGTGGCAGTCAAATCGCCAGACCGATACATTGTGCACGTTTTTTGGCTTACACAGAGAGTCTGATTCCGAGTTTGGAGTCGGAGTCGGAGACGAAGGCGGAGGCGGAGGCGGAGACGGAGACTCTGACAGCCAGGAGATTGTTACTTGTAGCGCAATTTGAATTCGGTTTATTGTCTGGCCGCGTTTCTAGAGAATTCCCCTGGCGGATGATTGATCGGTTATTGAGTTATAAGTTTCGTAATTCCGAACCCTTCTCACCTTGTTAATACATCAACGCGGCTAAGCGACGAGCGCCGTATTAATCAATGTCTTCTCCCCGCACTTCTCCACTTGCAGGGCCGCATGCCGCGTCTGAATCGCAGCGTTTCGATGGAGCGTCTTCAGGACTTTGCCACCTACTTCAGTCCCATTCCGAGCATGGTGGGCGGGGTATCCGATATGTCACCGTATCCGCATCACTATCCCGGCTACTCCTATCAGGCGAGTCCCTCGAACGGAGCACCCGGCACTCCTGGCCAGCATGGTCAGTATGGCAGTGGCGCCAATGCTACATTGCAGCCACCACCACCACCGCCGCCGCCGCATCACGCTGCCATGTTGCATCACCCGAATGCCGCCTTGGGCGACATCTGCCCCACCGGGCAGCCCCACTACGGGCACAATCTGGGATCGGCTGTCACCTCCAGCATGCATCTGACCAACTCCAGTCACGAGGCCGATGGAGCCGCCGCTGCTGCTGCCGCCTACAAAGTGGAGCACGATTTAATGTACTACGGGGTAAGTTGGATCAACCGCATGTGGCAATGCAGCTTTTATAAACGATGATACCCTTAGAACACCTCATCGGACATTAACCAGACGGATGGCTTTATTAACTCCATTTTTACCGACGAGGATCTGCACTTGATGGACATGAATGAGAGTGAGTATTATTGAGTATTTATTCCTAGTAAAGTTGATTCTCTTCATAACTACAAAGTTTCTATACAACTAAAAATTACGAAAAGTTATATCAAGTTATATCAAGAAATTGTTCTAGCAAGAATAAGTTTCTCTCAGTGTGAGCTTTCTGCTTGCCAAAAAGTTCCCTTAAGTGATGGACGAGCTTTTGGTCCGTTAAGTGGATTGCGCATCGTTGCCGAATTCCCCACCCACTCATCGCGAGCTTTGACTCAGAACAGAGCGAAAAGCGCGCGCGATGCAAACGACTCAAGCACAAATCCACTCGGCCCATGAGCTTTTTTTACAGTTTATCGTTCTTGCGCGATTAGCATACAAAATTTTGTACAATTAGTTCACAGTTTGCCTGAGTGATCGAGCGTAGAAGGGAGCGGGCGCTCAGGTTTCGCGATTGCCACTCACTTGCGATTCAAACGACAACAACAACAAACGACAAAAAAAAGCACTCAAAAGCAGGGCGGAAAGCAAAGCGAAAAGAACAGAGCGCGAGGCAGAGGCAAATCAGTCGAACACGAACAATCGAATACGATAGTAAAGTAAATATTAGAACCGACGCGACTCGAAAATCCATTTAGCCATATATATGCACACACATACCTATTCATTAAAGATCAAAACGCGCAACGTGCCGTAAAGTAAATGTAATTAGCATAACCAATTTAATAAAATAATGACGCATTTCGATTCAGTGTAGCTGATATACGATCGACGTACCTATGTATATACATATGTACAATTTAGCTCAGTGAGTTCTAATTCGGCGAATTTCGAGCGTTTTATAGCAGCATCCCAAAAACGGTGAACGGGCAATCCAACAGGTGAGAGTGAGTGAGATCGGGAAAATGGAAAATGCTCTGCATCGTGTTATTTTCGGTGTTGCCAAAAAAGAAAAAGAGGAGAAGCCCTCAAAAATATTTTACTTGTGACCGCGTAACAATTTTTTCATTAGTCATGCCGCACGGCGATCTTTTTGCTGTTTCTGATTCCGTTTCTGATATCAGCGGAACGTTCTTCGCTCTCCCTCTCTCGAGCGCTTTCCTAGCCTCTCCCGCCACCGCTGCCTAACGCCGCCCGCTCAGCAAGTTTTTTTTTTTTCATTTCGCTTATTTTATTATTTGCCCGCCTGTTTGCTGTTTACTATTTTTAAACTGCTGAGTCATCGCTATTCGAAACAATAACGTTAAAAAAAGCTCGGAAGAGCATAGAGTAGAGAGTAGAGGCATATGAGAGTAGTTGCTAATATCTTGACGCGGAATTCCACAGGAGTTGCTGTGGAGTTCACGTTCTTGAGATCGGCATTCAAATTATAACGTAAGTGGGTTACGTCCTAACGAAACAAAGACGGTCTCAATTTGGATTTTCATATTGTTTTTAAGCTTTTTTTTCTGCACATCATGAAACGTGTCACTGGCTTTAACGGTTATCTTTATGGTTTCCGTTATGTCTTGCGTTCAGTTCGTTGCTGATAACTCTCCTGCACAGTTACAGTGCACTATCGATATGGAGGACCCATAAATACGAGCATTACTGTTATTTATTCGACTAGCTCCGGTAATTGATATTGCATATGTGAAACTTGAAGCAAAGAGCACTATATTATGTTTATGTCTAAATATAGATTTCGTAGTTGTTAAAGGTTCATAAAACGTAGCTTTCGTTATAAAGAGAGTGCCCCGTAATCATATACGTGCTCGTACAATGTATCGCATTTTGTCAAGTCATCAATGTTTATGGTTTAAGCTTTGACCTTGCCCACAGAGGGTATAAATACACGAGAGCTTGTCCCAATCAGCTTACGAATTGATTTGTCTAATTAACTGCAGGCGCGCAATAATGCCAGATTGCACATGGAGATTGTGTTTTTGGTTATACTAGAAAACCAAAAAAAAATATATATATATGCCCCTTGGGCGTGTCGTTTGTTCTCCATTTAGACTGTGATTAGATACCCAGGGGGCAGCAGATCGGACTCCTTCTTATCAGCAGGCCGCGGGGCCAGAAAGATGTGGAAAGGTGGCCAGGTATTTGGAAACAGCAAAAAATAACTGAGAGACGCACACGAGCTCTTCCCCACACACGCACACACTCATTCCTTATCGCGCGATAAGATAAGTCCAGTGAAATATGGAAAATGACTGCACAGTTTTTAGTATTTCTCCTCATTTCGAACAGCGAAACTGAATGCTAGTCGTAAATTTGTGCTTAATAATCGAAGCTGCGAGTGACTCAAGACGTGTCTTGTGATAAGGGCGATCCTCCCTAATCAAGACCGTCTACTTGAAGTGGGTCAGGCCAAAAGCAGTAGCACCAGTTGGGAAACTAGTTCGATTTTGATCAATTGGGAGGATAGCGTAAAATACACAATATAAAGTTCAATGGAAAACTTGTCAGCTGATAACACCCAAAGTATATACTTGGGTTATGAACTTAGGTCGATTATTTTCAAGTAGTAGTACGTGATTATACTAAGGTTTAACTGATGATCCATTAATGTACTCTACTAACTAACCTATTATTTTTCATTGCAGGCTTCTGTCGCATGGTTGACAACAGCACTAGCAACAACTCCTCGGTTCTGGGCTTGCCCAGCAGTGGACATGTTAGCAACGGCTCCGGTAGCTCGGCACAACTTGGGGCGGGAAATCCGCACGGTAACCAGGCCAACGGAGCGTCCGGCGGCGTTGGCTCAATGAGCGGATCAGCTGTGGGCGCTGGAGCTACGGGAATGACCGCCGATCTCTTGGCAAGCGGCGGTGCAGGAGCACAAGGCGGTGCGGATCGCTTGGACGCGTCCAGCGACAGTGCTGTCAGTTCGATGGGCTCCGAGCGAGTGCCGTCCCTCTCCGACGGCGAGTGGGGTGAGGGCAGTGACTCCGCCCAGGATTACCATCAGGGCAAGTACGGAGGCCCCTACGACTTCAGCTACAACAATAATTCACGGCTTAGCACCGCCACACGTCAGCCGCCGGTGGCGCAGAAGAAGCATCAGCTGTACGGCAAGAGGGATCCCCATAAGCAGACGCCATCGGCTTTGCCACCAACAGCTCCACCAGCAGCCGCGACTGCAGTCCAATCGCAGAGTATCAAGTACGAGTACGATGCTGGGTACGCCTCCTCGGGAATGGCCAGCGGTGGAATCAGTGAGCCAGGAGCGATGGGACCCGCTCTATCCAAGGACTATCATCATCATCAGCCTTACGGCATGGGAGCCAGCGGCAGCGCCTTTTCCGGCGACTATACAGTACGACCATCGCCAAGGACTTCGCAGGATTTGGTGCAACTAAATCATACCTACTCGCTACCCCAGGGAAGTGGATCCCTTCCCAGACCCCAGGCACGCGATAAGAAGCCCCTGGTCGCCACTAAAACCGCATCGAAGGGAGCGAGTGCCGGCAACAGCAGCAGTGTTGGCGGAAACAGCAGCAACTTGGAGGAAGAGCATCTGACACGCGATGAAAAGCGCGCTCGATCCCTGAACATACCCATTTCAGTGCCGGACATCATTAACCTGCCCATGGACGAGTTCAACGAGCGCTTGTCGAAGTACGACCTTAGCGAGAACCAGTTGTCGCTGATTCGCGACATTCGTCGGCGTGGAAAGAACAAGGTCGCTGCCCAGAATTGCAGGAAACGCAAATTGGACCAGATCCTGACTCTAGAGGATGAGGTGAACGCGGTGGTTAAGCGCAAGACCCAACTTAATCAGGACCGCGATCATTTGGAGAGCGAACGCAAGCGCATCTCGAACAAGTTTGCCATGCTGCATCGTCATGTCTTCCAGGTAGGTGTTACTCGAATACAGAATTACACAGACTTGATTAATTGATAAACTAATTAATTTCTTTATCCTGCAGTACCTACGGGATCCCGAGGGAAATCCCTGCTCGCCGGCGGACTACAGTTTGCAACAGGCTGCCGATGG
Source organism: Drosophila melanogaster (assembly GCF_000001215.4). Lineage (NCBI taxonomy): Eukaryota > Metazoa > Arthropoda > Insecta > Diptera > Drosophilidae > Drosophila > Drosophila melanogaster. The sequence continues at coordinate 23,187,735 of NT_033777.3, read as the reverse complement.
CTCCGTCTACTTGCTACCACGTGAAAAGTCCGAGGGTAACAACACGGCTACAGCTGCCTCCAATGCTGTTTCGTCGGCCAGTGGGGGAAGTCTTAATGGCCACGTGCCCACTCAGGCTCCCATGCACAGCCATCAGAGCCACGGAATGCAGGCGCAACATGTTGTCGGTGGGATGTCGCAGCAGCAGCAACAGCAGTCGAGGCTGCCTCCACACCTGCAACAGCAGCATCATCTGCAGTCGCAGCAACAGCAGCCGGGAGGTCAGCAGCAACAGCAGCACCGCAAGGAATGAAAGTACCTGTTGCGAATTGCCGCAACTAAGAGTTGGTTCACTAGTTTCCAGCGCGGGCAGCAGCATCGATCCGTGCAGCAGCAACAGCAACAGTTTGATTACCGCTACGATATGATGAACAACAGTTATCTGTACTACTGAGCGGCGATTTGGATATTCTACTTCTTGTTTTAGATGCCACATGTTGCTGGCAACATTTGTTGCACCCGCTGCTTTCGGCCCATTGGAGCTCTTTCATTTATCGCACCAATCCTCCCATTAATGGTTTACTCATTTAGTCAGCATGATTGTTATTTATTTTTTAATTAATTGATTATTTGGACTCGTCCAAGTCCGTCTTGCATGGTGTTGTCCCTTCTGGACAGCGTATGCGAAGCCTTTTACTTAATTGCAATTAATGAAAAACAAAACTTGTGATAAAACAGCTCTTTTACTCCGAAATATTTGCGCCCCAAAGGTCAAGCTGACAGAAAAATGTGCGAAAACAAACAGATCCGAAAAGAATGTAATTAAAAATGCTTCACATGAATTTGTAAATCAGTAAACAACTCACATTCAGAACCAATCCCACTTATCCATTATTCATCGTCGCGTCGTCCAACAATATTTGATGGTGAAACCGTTTACATCTCTATAATATTAGCTTGTAAAATATGAAAACACAAAGATGGATGCAGAGAAAAATGTATAAAATAGACGATAGGAAAATACACACACACACAAAACTATTGTAAAGGTTGAAAATATTGCTGGACATTTCATGAATTACGGGCGTAAGACATTTACATTTGTAAGCTATATTCTAGTGAAAGATCTACCACAGCGGTGAATAGTTGTAAATCGTTCTAAACTCATAAGGCATTTATCAAAATCCCATACACAAAAAATAACACAAATTATCACTTTCGAGCTAGCACACAGCATCTGTAAATACATAATTTAAACTTAGCTAACATTTAATAAACCAGCGCTAGGCTAAAGCAACAATGAGTGTGCTAACACACCTCAAAGAAACTAAAGAAAATACTAAACAAAAAAAAAAAAAAAAAGGGAAAGAATCGAAAAATTTTAAACAAAAATAATTGCTCTTGCTAGAGCGTCCCGTTAACTGTCTTTAAAACGGTTTAGTAGATAAGCGATTAAGAAATATTAATATTTAATATTCTTAAAAATGTCCTACAGCATAAAGAGTTAAACTTTAAACTAAGCCACAGCTACAGATACGATATCAACCTAAGCAAATCCGATACGAAAACAAAACATGGATCTATTGTTAATATAGGCATATGTATTTTAATTGTTGTAATGAATTTCGCGCACATTTGAAAGTCGATTGTTGCAAGTCGAAATCGAAAACTACGAAATTCAATAAAAAGCGCAACTTTAATAAAAAGATTATTTGTTGTAAATTGAAATTGAACTAATTACCTACTATTGTACTACTACGCCTACGGACATAAAAAATACATTAAAAGAAACCCTTCGCGTATTCTATTAACATAAAATTTGGTAAGAGGAGTGTTTAGATACCAAGAATATCCTTGATATGCTATCAAAAGCTTCCAAGGATCTCTGACCACCTTTGACCAATCCCTGTACTTGTATGTCGCTATATATTTGTGTATGTTTCATATGAGAAATTTGTATGCTTTAAAAATGATAAACTTTCCCTCAGCTAAACAAAGAACGTCAAAATTAAAGAAAAAAACACTACAAAAATATATAAAACTGTCTTTCATTGGATTCATATTATGCACTACCCGGGAGTATTCCAAATAAAACGCATCGGTTAGATTCTTTTCATTCCATTTTATGGTATAATTCACCGTCTTTCATTTGCACAATCTGGGCGAAGCTTAAAAATAAAATTCATTTATCAATCACTCTCACATACGCATACAATTTTATTGTCCACTCCTTATGATAATTGAAGCTCTTGTTTTTGAAACAGTATATGGATTAAAATGTACATTCTTTATATCTCATTGAAGTGAGTAATATTAAACAATAATCGACTTAAAGGGAATTTTCAATTCCGCTGCGTCTTCGCATAAATTTCATGTTAAGTGAGCCGTTTAATGACTTATCTAGTTGTCTAAGTTGCAGCATTTTGGTTTCTGGGTCTCACATCTTACTTTGCGTTAATATCAATTTGTAACTTAACTATAGTAAATTCAACACAAAGCTAAAGCTAACAACGTGAATCATTCATCAGCTTAGCCTAGACATAAACATGTACAATCGTTTCAGGGTTAGTAGTAAGTATAGTAGATAGGTGGATAACAATCAGATTGCCTCCACTTCAGCAGGATAGGGGGATTTTTTTGAGGGATGTTCACAGCTGCAGCAGCTCTATGGCTATGACAGATGAGCTCTCCATGGAATTTCGCTTAGCTTAGTTTGAGTTAGAATTATGTATATTGGGAGGAGCCTATGCTTAACTAGAATACAACATCAGATAACTGACTAACTCAATTAATAATATCAACAAATGGAATCGATGGGCAGCTGATCCTGCTTGATGCTAAGACGGCGGGGATTCGACTTGTGTCTACCGCCGCCTCCTCCTCCTCCACCAGCGCCGCCATGGTTCCCGGAACCGGCCACAATGGTGATGCCTCCTCCGGGTCCGCTGGCAGCACTTCCTCCTCCGGTCAGCGTGCTCAGGCTATTGTTATTGCTGTAATTGCTGCTGTTTATGGAATTTCCGGAGTTGGTCTTCTCGTTAATACTGGATAGGTTGGGGATGCTGGGCGCCGTCGTCGTGATGGTCAGGCCACCCATGGTGAACGAAGCGCCATGCTTGTTGTTATTCAGCGGCTCCAGCTCGCTGGCCAGCACGCCGTTGGGTATGGAATGGGAGCGTATCTGCAGGCGGCCAGAGTCCAGCGATTCGTCGCTAGCCGGATCCAGATGATCCACCGAGGCGGCGGAGGCAATACGCTGGAACAAGCTGGCCGAGAGCGTGCGATCCGCAAAGGGTGCATTCACACACTTGGCGCTCTTCGAGTACTCCGACTTAAGCTCGTCCAGCTGCTTGGCGCTGCACAGCGGAGTGTCCACGTCGTAGGTGTTGTTGAATAGCGTGTAGTCCACCTCGTATTCGCCGGTCTCCTTGCGGAAGGACACCACATTCACGAAACGATGGCCCCACAGCACCTCCGAGGGCAAGTAGCTGCTTCTGGCCTGTGTGGTCATGCCAGTGGACTCGATGACGCCCTCTGAAATCGATAAGCTATTTAGTTTATATTTCTAGGAAGTGAATATGATAAAACTCACCCAGCATAACCACCACTTCGAAGCGTTCCTTTAGCATATCGGAGGCGGAGAGCATGTACAGTGGACTGTTCCTATCAATTTTGTGCACTATGGTAGTGGGCCAGATGAACATTAGCCGATCCTCTCCACCATCGGCTCCGATGTGCAACTCCTGCTGGTAGAAGGGCAGCACCTCGCCCTCCTTTGTCACCTTCTTGCGGATGATCTGGGCCCGCACATGGGCCTCGATGATGTGCGACTTGCGCATGTCTCCCACACGGAACATCAGGCATGGAACTCCATCCCGGTGGCAGATAACAGCATTGCGCGAGAAGAGCAGCGTCTGGGCACGTTTCTTGGGACGCGACAACTTGGCAAACACAATGCCCACCATGAACGCCTGGATGAAGACACCCGTGATGCACTGGATGCACATCGTGAATATCGCCTCCGGGCACTCCTCCGTCACATAGCGATTACCATAGCCTATCGTCGTCTGGGTTTCCACGGAGTACAGGAAGGCGGACATCATATTGGAGACCTGTGTTACGCAGACCGTGTGCGTTATGTTGGCCACCAGATCGGGTGACTGGTTCTTGAGATTGGTGTACTCCAGATCATTGTGTGCGTAGGCGATGATCCACCAGATGAATCCAAAGAAGGCCCACGAGAACACGAAGCTGGCGGCGAAGACGAGCAGCGTCCAGCGCCACTGGGCGTCAACCAGGGTGGTGAAGATGTCCTGGAAAAGGAAAAAAAAATGTTTAAGGTTAATAATGATTGTTGCAAACTTCAACTAAAAGCTTGTAAAAGATGAAAACAACATTTACTTTCAGATACAAATCAATCAATAGCTATTGCAATTATAGTGTATCCATATATAGTCTATTCTACTAGATGGTTAAGTCCCATAAATTCTTTGAATACTTTCGACATACATTTAATTTTGGAGCACAAATCAATTTACATAATTGCCGTCCCGAGTCTCGCGGCGACAGGCGTTATGCAAACCCGCGAAGGAAGTCTAAATATACCCCACAAATCGAACGCAAGTGGGCCGGCAACTAGATATTGCCACGCACTGCCACGCCCCGTAACTCCCACCGCCCACCGCCCACCGCTCACCTGCAGATAGCGACGCCGTCTCTTGGCCACATTTCCCTGCACAACGTTGCACTCGCCGTGCTTGAAGACCACACGTTTTCGAACACGCCGCGAACTGAAACGTGTCTGCCGGTACCTGAAACGGAACAACAAGATGTACATTGTAGATTGGCACATTTGTGTGGCACGGAAATAGATGCTAGGGATGATCTATTGGGTAAGCCTTCGATTGGCCATTTCACTTTCAAGTGTAGCGGATGGATGGCTCTTATCATTTACACAATCTTTAAAGGGGCTCACAAAAGCTATATTTGCGTACCAAGTCTATTTGCTGTTTAGATAAGAATCCACTTGTTTTTGGACTGGAGAACAATTTCGTATCGAGCACTTGGCACTATTGGTTTAATGTAAGGTATTCTTTATATAGTCAATAGCACTTATTTTTAACGTAGTAACTGCCTTAAGGTCTCCATTTGCACCCACAATTTGATAATATGTAAGAAAAATGATATAAAAACCCTGGATGTTTTAATTGTGGAACACACCCTCTATAACAATAAGAAGAAGAAGAACTGAACTGAATTGGGTGCAATGCACACATATTTACATATATCAGTCCATTATAGCCGGCCTTTGTTCGGTTTTGATAAAGGATGGCAACAACAGGAAGTCAAAAGACAAAAAACCACTGAGGCTTGTCTCTCTCACCGATAATACAAATACAATATATAGTTATCAGTAGTGCGAATATATTATGCGAATATCTGATTTATTTACCAAATCATAGCTTGGAGCAATATGCTCGAGAAGCACACTACAAACACTAGACCGATAAAAAAGAACAGCATGAGGAGCATTTGGCGATTATTCAATTGATGAGATTTCGGGTACCAGGGTTACGACGATCACTTTTAATACCCTGGAATTTGTGCAGGATTTTAGTTATAACCATGGAAACATTGGCGATTATCAATTGCTGATACTACGAGTACTTCAGGTATTCGCAAGATCAACGCGATCACTTGACCGAGCACTTTTGGTTTATAAGTTGCTGCTGATACTACGAGTACCAGGGATCCACTGGATCCACATGGAATGATTATTAAGAGACCGTAGTCGAATTAGTACTGAGTGGACCATTTGGCGAGCTCGGGATGATGATTGGCTGTAACTGTATTTTGTAGTAATCGCTAACTGTAAGGGACTCTTCCCCAAGCAGCTGACTTTTGCAGTTTGCGTTTCACTTTCCTTTGCTTTGATATTCACAATGTCCATTTATACATATTTCGTATTCGTTTCATTTACTCAGTTTATCAGCGCGCTCTGCTTTTGCTTTGTGCACTGAAATCCACTAGAATATATGTACATAGTACATACATGCAAATCTCCTCACTCTCTTTGGGGAACTGAGCTTTAAAGCGATTATCAATTGTTCCAAGTGGAGCTTGAGTAGATCGGAGGTGGTAAAATCCATTTGAATTCCCAGGGTGAGAGGTGGCGATAAGGAGGGACTAACTAATGGCACAATGGAATCGGAAACTAATTGAGCTGGTTGAGACGATTGGTTTCGGAATGGTTATTTGTATGTCATCTATTATTACCAATTTGTTTGCGTATGTAAATCGTATTTTTATTTTTAAACAAAAAAAAACCTAAACAGTGTCATATTGTTGAGATGAACATAAGTTACAAACTTTGAACTTAAATATTTGAACTAATATTATGATGATATTTTAGTTTATAAACAAGACTCATAAATATTTCAAAGATTATTATTTTATTGACTTCGTTACTAATTGTAATTACTAATATGACCAGTGCTTACTATTAGCTGATAGTTAATATTTTTTCATCGTGTTGATAAGAACTCTATCTGAATCATTCAAATGACCAATAACAAACATAATATCTATAGTCTTGTTTACACACAAATACACGTTTGTATATACACAACAAATACTTATTATTTTGAATGTTTTAGATTGCTTAAATGTTCACATATTGAAGTCAAAAAACGTTGTCGCGATGAGTCATCGAAATGTGAGTGATTTAACATGTACAAACCTCATTAAAAATAAATGAAATCGATAAAAACATAAATGTGAGAGAAATTCTCAGAACAATGATACCTGCCAGGTGAAACTCAACCAAAATTCGTAGAAATCTCCGAGTGACAACAGTGCCATTAGAGTTCGTTAGTTTAAATCTGATGTTTTGCTCATGCAAATAAACCGGCTCAGACCGAGTGCCCCATTGTTATTGTTATTATTTTGTTTATAATCGCTATTTTTTTGTGATTTTTATTTTTGGTTTGCCAAATGCAATAACCGGTTGACGACCAGGCTGTAAAGTGTATTAAAACAAGTTCAATGGAACAGGCGACGCATATGAACTAATATGCGTCAAGTATCTCATGATATCAGCTCATATTTAAGATTTTCGAGATAGGGAAGTGAGTGGGAAAATGACGAGCCATCAAAGTTGTATTATATTCAGGGGGAATCTAAACAACTGGAGGCCAGATAAGCGCTCCTTGGGTTATGGCCCGCAATTAAAGCTCAGCCTGTGAGCTGCTAATCGAGGCAATTGAAACAAAAAAAAACAACCAAAACAGAACTAACCTTGGACAAGATGAACTCGGCGAAAGGTGGGAGGGCTGGAGGTGAAGCCCATTTTGGGTTACTTAAATAGCATTTCAAATAGTTGTTCAATCACCTGGCTAATGGCCAACAAATTGTTTGACGGGCTAATGCAATTGGGCCATCTGCTAATGCAATTTTATATGTATATCGAAGGTGCAAATAAGTTGACCATGGTCATGATCATAATCGAAACCGATTTGTTGAGCTCGTTCAGCAACAACAGCTGACGTCATTGATCTGACTTGGATCGCTTTATGGCCCAGAGGAATTGCATTCAGTGGAGTACTTCATAGTATATAAAGCACATTCACAGACAACTGACTGCAATTGCTATACATAAATCATGCTGAGACAGCCAGACAAATTTACAGCACGTTTCGTAGTAAAAAGTCGTGTTGAAAACAAACTAATTCCGGAAGCCCCAATAACCTCTTAACTAATGATGATTCAATTTTCCAACTAATCTATTTAATGCTTTACGTTACGATAACGTAGTTAGATTTATTTGACAATGATTTACGTTTGCAAAACGTACTGTACCTGCAATTCATTCGCTTTGCCAAATTTCAAATGGCAAAAGTGAAAAGTATAATTATGAATTTGCATATAAAAATACATAAGATGTCAACAGACAATTTGGCCACTCAGCAAATTCGTGAACATTGCTTACCAAAGAGGAAAAAACAAAGGATTTGTGGCGCGCAGAACATCCTTTTCTGCATTTTATGTGAACTTTGATCAGAAACTACATACATATATAGAATGGATATTATGGGCATACATTAGCAAGAATCGAATGGAAACGCCTTTCAGGCAAATATTTATGCCGCATTCGATTAAACATTATAGATTCGATTGCGCAGATGCATATATAGTATAGATACATATGTATCTGTATCTATATGCAGCTGTACACATGTTCTTATGTATAGTACGGAGATCGTGGCAAGTTCAGCTGTTTAAATAACCTTCAAGGGTGACTACGTAAGTCATTATAAAACCAAGTAATGTTATGGATCTGTAGAACCGGTGTGCTAACTGGATTGTACCAGAATATCGATATAGAATAAGTAATTAATTATCAATCAAATAATAACTATAAGCAGTACAACAATCCATTCTATCCTGTAATAGCTTGAAGATCAATGATCTCGCAGTGTTCCCGAATTTCACGCTCACTTTGATTAGCACTTCCAAGCAGTTAAATGATCATCTTTCGATTGATACCCCGATTCGATGATCGATCTTGTCCAACTGGGATTTTACCTGAGAAGCTCCTCCCGCCACGACTGTTCGCTGGAATGGGTGGCTCTGTAGACGATCATCGAGAGTCGACTTAAACTGCGACGCAGCTCAGACATCTTGGGGCCTTTGATGGATGGATTGTCCTGGGATCACGAGACTTGTTCGAACGAACAATTCAATACTGTTGGTTGCGATTAATTGAGTGTACGAAAGTCTGTGCTATTGCTCTGCTTTTTTTTTTTTGTTTTAAAGCGAATATAAAAAACACAATCAAGGGTTTCCTCTTGCTCTAGTTTGTCATTGTTATAAAAATAAAGCACAGGCAATGTTTCAGCAGAAGACGACGACGTGCCGAAGAGGCCAGTAAATCACAGAATCGAGATCTCAGCATTTCGATGGAGTTGCAATGATCTCGTTTGTCAAACTTTCAAATTGCGCCACTTTTCAGCCGGTTAATTAACTTGTATGGCGCGTAGAATTTCACGCCTTTTGCGCTTTTTGTTGAATAGTTCTTATTATTTTTGTTTTTTTTTAACGTTTTGTATCGGTTGTGTGAACTGTGCGATCGAACAACTTTTTGCCAACTGCTCGACGAGCAAATTGAAATTCGCCCTCGTCGCTGCAAACAAAATTCAGTGTTGATATTAGTCGTCCCGCTGTCCGCACCGCTCCCCCGCAGCCCCCTCGCCCACCTTCATCAATATATGTACATGTTCTACGCTCACTGACAGTGGATTGTATTTTTGTTGTTGGACTGCCGCCTCATTTACTCATTTCACCTAATTACACATGCATGTATGTCTGGTAGCTATAAACAATTGGTATGCCAGTTCCTATTTATCAGATACCCCGCACCAATACATCCACACGTGCCTATCTGTTTGCCTCATTAACGGTGTTTTGGCCGCAATTGACACATGCCACACCTGATGGATCCCAATTGATCACATATTTGCATTATGCTCATATACTTGTATAATATAAAATTCTTTTAATATTGTGCGTCAATTCGATGATGTGGATTTGTTTTTCTTAGTTGGTGATTTAATTTGGAAACGCAGAAGACGCAGGATCGCCAGTGTCAGATATATATGGCATATAGAATACGCTCCGCTCCGATTTATCCCCCATGAACCGGTTCGTTCTGCCACAGCCTCGCACTTTGTTCGTTCGAAAATAGACAGAATTTCCCGCATGGGAAATACCAATACAGATCGTTCGAAAGTTGAATGAACCAATTTTGGGCTAAAACGGCTAGCTCTTTATTGAAGTTGGTCTGCTATCTCGGGTGCCCACTGTCATCTATCTAATCACAGCCAAAAAATAAAAAACAATAACAAAATATAGCCAAGGCAAAAAAAAAGAAAATATTGCTGACCGAAACGGAAAGAACCCGTCTGAGCCCATAAGACCCATGAGTAATTTCTTACAAGAAAGGAGCGCCAACTAAGATTTGCCAAACAACTTCCACTGGTTATCAGCGAGTATCCAGTGACGTCAAGGCCGTGACGCATTTTGCCGGTAATCGCACCATTCGTAGTCAAGTGTTGATATCGGTGTAAAGATATACAATCTTATAAATATGGCCAGACTCATTAAGTGGCGACCATAACTATGACTAAACGTTTGATAGTCGAAACAAAGTTCGGATATTTTTGGTAGCAAGTAGTCAGCAGAAGATTTCATAAACTTATGGAAGGAAAGATCATATAAGTCCAAGTGACTTAGTTATGAGTTGAGATAGGCCAAACCTTGTGGGACTGAAAAGTTCACTGACTTAGCCTCGAAAGGCTTTCTTGAGTTTATAATACCTTGAAACTAGAAAACTAAACTGAAAAGATAAATATAATCTGTGTAAAGTCTGGTCAAAGATCTTTGTACTTTTTTATATGATAAAATATGATAAAATCTTTCTGATCAGTCACGATCACAATTTGATATGAAAAACCAATAATAATCTCGTGGCTCGCAATCGATCGCTAAACGTTTATAAGCCTCATTATCTGCAGAATTTCCCCAGCTAAATCTTAAACGAAAACATTAATTTTAGCGCCCGCTGAGATATTATTAGCTTTGTAGTCACGCCGGGATCGTGTGTCTTCGGTAAACCAGAGCAAATAAATTGAGCAACCAATTAGCAAGTGTATTTATCAACCGCATTTTGTTAAGATATTGCCGCCGATGGCGTCTAGTAAGTTTCCACCTTGAATTGCGATCTCAATTAGTGTGCAAATAAAGCACACTTAAGCACTCCTCTCCTTTCTCCGCTCACAGTAAATACCAAACAGATGTGTCTCAGTGTAAATATTAGCGCGAAAATGCGAACCGGCGAATATTTGCATTTGAAGTTATCGGTGAAATATTCATTATTAACTGGAAAAGTATCGCCTGGGTATCGGCATCTCTGTCTATCATGGTCGGCAAGCGTGTCTCAAGTGAGTCATTTGGCACAACTCGAATTGTGTAAAAATTCCAAAGATACAAACTCGATTCCACGTGCTAATTGACGGACATTCGGCGAAGAGGGGCCTTATCATTAGCAGTTTCGTTTATCTGCCGTAATCGTGGCACACTTGTAAATAATGCCAAGAAGAGAGTACACAAGAAATAAGCTGGGTAAATATTATGGCCATGTGACAAACGGACCCCGCTTGTCAGCAGCTTATTTCGAAAATGTTGCCCAAGAAATCCCAAAAAAAAAAAAAACGAAGAAAAAAAATGGCTAGAAACCATCAGCATGCGCCGCTTGTTAAGCTAATGATTACACGCTTTCTGCATCCCAAAAATGCTCGATGTACAGTCTGCTCAAAAGGTGCGACGCGATCATCAGTTATGGCACTGGAAAGTGGGTTTTATTGTTGAAAGTTCCGAAACTGGTGGAACATTTACAGCCAATTTATGGCAGGGAGTTAAATCGCAAGGCTGCCGACTTTTACTTTTACTCCAAAAACAGAGTTTTCTGTATTTACTTCAAGTACAGTCTATTCAAATTGTTTATCTTCTTTTTTTTCCAGGAGATCGTTGTAACGGGTAATTGCTTTGCTTAACAAAGCTGTTGCTCATTTATGGAAATCTAGAGTCAAATATTTATTTAAATAAAATTTGCATAACGCCCTAAGTCTTGACCTTCTTGGCGGTAACACCCTAAAATCCCCAGATAAGCAATTTCCTGGTATCTTTTTTTTAATGTTGTTTATCTTTGGCGGTTAAGCCCTAATAGTTATAAATTTCGGCCAACACAAATAGACTTGAAGCTTTATAAATTGAGCAAACAAAGAAGCGTGCAGCGAACTCGAATATCTTAAGGCTTTAAACAGGTAAAAATCCTTTGGCAAGCCCCAAATGTGTTTTTTTTTTTTTTGGGTCTGTGTCTGTGGCATATCGCCAAATTGGTAAGTAAATGCACGTTAAGCATTTCTCACCCGGCCTCCATTTTATTCATAAAGGTAAATGCCGGCATTTAAATTCAACTGGCAGCACTTACACAGGAAGAAAATTGGAGATGAATTGATGACCTAATTAATGCTAAACCAACCTATGTAGTACATATAGAAACAGAGAGTTTAAATAATTTTTTTAGGATATGAAAGACTATTAGTAAAATACTGACACCATATTTTGAATTTGTATCTTTTTCTCTCTGTGTAGATTGATATGAGGCAGACAGGGTCATGTCACCCGGTTTCCTGTGTGAGAGAGATAGATAGAGGGATGCGGAGAGAGAGAGAGAGTTGCCTTGGGGTTGGGGGGTTGGTGGATCTCAAAAACATGTGCCACTCTTATACGCCGACAGCAGCAGCTGATGCAGCATTTAATTATAAGAGTTCGGTTGCCATGCCATCCTCATTATATACGCCTTGTTTTGTTTTGGTTTTTTTTTTTTTTTGGGCCGTACTGTACCCTATATGCCACACACACTGCTATATCTCATACCCATGTGCACGATGCGTCGCCTTGCTCTCTGTCACAAGTTCACTTTGCTCGCGAGTTCAATGCAAACAAACTAGTTTTGCTGCCATTTGTTATGTTTTTCTCTTGTGGCGGCTAGCACGTGCTGCTTCTTCTCGCTTTCAAACAATGCATTTGGAAACCCGTCCATAAACTTAAAAGCCGCATGTGATAAATGAAATCGTTTAGCTGGGGGCATTTAAGCCAGGCTTTTACACGGAGTAAAAACAGAGTGGTTTTTACATCAAACTGATACATACATACATATGTGGCAATATTGCAGTGACTAACGTTTAGTCATCTTAAACTATTCATAGTAATTGGTCACCATTTAAAGTATACTACAATTAATTATTCCCTTTGCACAAAGTATTCTTATATTAAGATGTATATTTTTGGTGAGTGTAGTTGTGGCACTACCAACTTACTCGTACATGGCATCCACCAGATCGCGCTCCCAGGTCATCAGACGCTTCATTTTGGCCAAAAGGAATTTCGTGGTGTTTTGTATGGACTCGAGGATTTCGATTTGGCTTAGGTGTTTTTGGGATTTTGCACTGGCACGCGCTGCTGCGTTGTGTAACGTGTATAATGCTATGTAAATTTGCTGTTTCTGTCGCGGTTTGGGGATCTCTGTTTGGTTTTTATGCGATGGCAGCAACTGAAATGTAACGGCAACAGCGACGTCGGCAGAGATGTTGAATTGACAGCTCCTCCTTCACCGGGCAAAACAACAACGAAACGAAACTGTTCGCGGCAACCTTGGCTACAATTGTTGTTGGTATTATTATTTATAATTTGATTTTGTAGTTGTTGCTATTACAATTATGACGATTGAAAACAAAAGATTCGAGCACTTTTCAGATTAACTTTAATACTGTTGGCAAAGCGGATGACGTTATCGTTGGATAAACTCGTGTGTGAGGCAGGTTTCGGTTGCGGGTTTTTATTTTTGCGAACTTTTTTTTATGTATTTTCGATATTTATGATGTGCTTCTCTCCCTTTTTATTTAGTGGGTGCTCTTTATCACAAATGCGTTCTTTTTGTGGTGGGAAAGGCAAATATGGTTTTTATTTTGAAGTAAACAAAGGCGAGCATAATTTGTTTTCCGAACGAATCGCTACAGAGAGCGGTTGCACAGTTAGTTTTGAGTTAAAAGTGACACTTTGTGGCTAACGGTGAACTGTTAGCGATGACAGAACTGTTTCTAACGGTGTCTTTGCTACCACTGGGCCAATTGTGGCACGAAATGCGTTTTAAGTAGCTCCGTGCTGCCTCTCTTTTGGGGATCTTGCAACGAGAGAGAGAGAGGAGAGCGAGCGAGAGCGCGGCGCAGGTGTATAACTTTCTGCGAAGACGGCTGAACTCAAACTGAAACGTTCGGTTGACAGCTTTGTTGCTTTTTATTATTTTGAGTTTAAAGTGGAAGACGCGATAGCAGCAATGCGGCAGCACAGCCACAGCGCAGAGCAAAAGCAGCGGCAAAAGCAAAGGCAGAGCAAACACACAGAGTGACAACAGCGCGTTGCTAAAATCACACATACGCCCGGTTGGCAAACACTCTCAAGCATGAAATACAACAGCTGATAAATTCAGCTCATTTCTTTTGTTGTGAGAGATTAGGGGAAGGAGTGCGCAAGAGAGGAAGAGCAGAGCGAAACAGAAAGAACTCTCATTATGCACGGAGAAAAACAAGAACTTAGAATCTAATTACAACATTCGCATAACCTAATTTTCTTGGATTGGATACTTTATAATATAAATTAATATAAATAATTTTCGAGTTTTTAAAATTCAGATAAGCTATTATTAGACTTTTCTCTCACTGTACCACTTTAATTCGCCCTTAAATCAGGCAATTAATGTCCCGAATTCGCCGCGTGTCCATAAACAGTTACATTGCCTGACAGCCGATCGTTTTAATAAATCGCCAGAGACAAAAGACACTTAAACAATATTCATAAGTCGGAAACTGGCGGGCAGGGTAAGCCGCGTACGGAGTGACAATCAAGTTTAAAGATTTTCGCCAATTAGCGCGCATAAAACTCAATTTATAACTGCAGTTTCATTAGTGTCATCAATGTGGACATGTGTGTACATATTTATGCATACCATCAGACAGTGAAATACTAATATCTGCACGTCTCTATAAAAATATTTGTATATTAGCCACGATATGCGATAATCAAATCGAGCACGCCTGCTTATTCAATCAAAATTCGTTAGATGATTAGCGGCTTATGGAAATGACTCCGTATCTCCGTATCACCCAAAATAGATTCCGTGGTGCATGTGACTCCTGACAAACATCCCGTTAAAAAAGTTACGTTTGCATTGCGACTAATTTATTGTCGGCTCTCGATTGCCCTGATATTTGATATCAGCGGTTCGGGTTTGCACACGACCAACTTGTAGGCTTCATAATCACCTGATGGACTCATGGACAAGTTAACAGATGGATCAAGCCATCAAGCACACTCTTGCTCACTTCAGATAAGCTCGAGGATCAAGTAGTGCTGATTGTGAATGGTAATCCTTTGAGCAGTTATCATTTCCTCGTATTCCCTTTCAGACAGCAGTTACGTCTTGAGGCTTAGTAAATGTTTCAGAATATGTAACTATACTTTCCATCACATGATGATGTCAAATATGGATCAATTCATCAGCCAACCCATTATTTCACTTCTTACACTTTTTAAATTATCTTCTGTAAAGTATTAAAAACGACATGACATGGTTCTTAAGTTTTTAGACTCAAAAGCACCAACTGTTCATCAAAATGTATTGAATTAAATTAAAGATAATAGTAATTTAAGATAGTACATTAGCACGTGATAAATTGCAGTTTGCCATTTTCATGAAAAAATTGATCAGGCAAAACCTTAATAGGTTAGCAATATTGTCAAAGTACAGTCTGTGTGTTAGGTAAAATAATGATTGTTACCCCTCATTTTGTTAATTGTAGTGGGTTCCCAACACCTAAATGTTAAATGTATGCACTTAGTACCGCTTGTAAAACGATTAAATAATTCCAGTTCTTTCCGCAGATCAATTTACAACGTACGTATGGCCGATAATTGACCGTTCGAATCTTGCCCAACCCACTGCCAAGTGGTCACAATCATCGAATCGTTGAGCGGTGATTCCACGGCGACTTATCGCATGGATCTATCATCATAAAAATAATTAATTTCCCTGAATCGTGAGCAATCGGCTATATTCGCTCGGACAGGCTCGAGTGGCGCACGATCGGCGACTATTGCCAAATATTGGCCAAATCAATTGTTAACGGAAATGAGGCAAAAATCAATCATACGCACCGTGCGCCGCTGACAAAGATTGCGCTCCTCAAAAGAAAGTGTGTCGAATTGTGCCGCAGAGCACAATATATCAGCATCGAAAGCACTCAATATCTATTTATAGCGGATGTGTCCGTGAGTAGCAAGCATAATTCTCGGCATCCACATAGGAAATTCCCGCGGATTTTCGATTCTGGCATTTGGCCAGAATCAAAAAAAAAAATGAGTGTAAGCCACAGCGGCCGGCCGCCGAGCAGTTAACACGTTTTTAATTAACTTATGTACAAGTGAATTAGTGGATTGCCAAACTGAAAATCGAGAATTCGAGGCTCCACGGCGGCGCATTATGCAAATTTATGTCAAGGCAGGGGCAGGTGCAAGTCATTGACTCTGGGCACTCGGTTATCGGTTCTCTGGGAGAACGTTCTTATAAACATCGTAGAGTTTGCCGCGGCATTAATGCTCGGTAAACAGACACATGCGTAATGTCAGGGGCGTTCATTTCGGCACGGATAGTACACAGATACCGTCGAGTCTCAATTCCCAATTAAGGCAGCCAGCATCTGAATCAGTATCTCCACAACACATGTATGTACATATATCTGGATCTAAATCACACGCTGAGCCAGAATCAACAGGCGGAAATAATATTTAATTGTCCACCCACTGTCGGTGCTCAAATCAAAATAATTCAATTTTGTCATTTCAGGCAATCAAGTCAAAAGGTTTATCTCGCTCTAGTGACTCGATTCTCGATTCTCGGTTCTCCGTTCTCAATTCTCCATTCTCAACTGACCAACAGACAGACGTCAGCTCCATTTGCATATCAGACATAACATATGAAAAAGATGAAAAAGAGTCTTGAAATCAAGTCAGTGGGGAAGTGCAGCAAATGCTGTTTGTTTACCAACAACACATTGCCATCGAGGTGTGTGGGCACCGATTGAGTGGATATATTCGAATTTGTGGTCTTGCATGACTGCAAGTTCTTGGAAATTTCCAGTATAATGCTAAATATTGCTGATAGCTTACTTATTTAGAGCATTGCTATGATTTTGCATTACAAAGAGCTTCTTGGAATCAGTTACACAACTAATTTACACAGATAAATGAGCCGTTTAATCCACAAAGGATAACTACAAATAACCCATGCTGAAATTTTCAGAAATAGTCGCTTGAGTTCAAAATATTTTGGGATTAAAAGTATGCAAATAAATATTGGGAAAAAAGTGGCACCAGAACGTCAGAGGTAAAGAGAAAATTCCTACATTCCTATGTTCGCTAATCAGGTTTGTTAGTAAAAATACCTTTTAATATTGGCTTAAAATTAGCTTAGCTTTTGTTACCAAGAGCACGCGAAAGAAACCCCCTGGTTTTATAACATAGCTCTCAACGGGGCGTATGAGTAATGGAATATTACTCATACGCCATGTTGGTCAATACTTGAAAGATCTTATCTCACTCACCTCGTAAGTGGGCCGGGCGATTCGCTAACCGCTTTTATGGATCGCCGGATTTGCCGATGAAAGCTGCCCAAGATGGACTCCTTGCGGGAAAGTTGAGTTCCACTGCCGCTAGACTCGCCGCCCGTTGAATTGATGTTTGAGGCATAAGTTGAGGTACGCTTGTAGGTATCCTCCAGGCAGACGGCACTTTGCTCGCCGGCAACTGCTGGATTGCTGGCTGCCACCAGTTGATCCACATTGAGGGGCGTCGTCTCCTTGGAATCGTTGTTATTGCTACTACTTTTGTTCATCTTCACAATGATGGCCTTATCCTTCTCATCGGGCAGTAGTTTTGCCCAGGCATTCTCGCCCACCAGTTCCGATTTATCCACTATCATTTTTGGCATTGACTAGTTACGGCTAAAAGTTTAAACTTACTGACTGCACTGCGATATCTTTGGTATATATCTCGATTAGTCGCCAATTTGGGGAGAATTATTCGTTATAAGGGAAAATTTGAATAGCTGTTGAGGGCGCGTTTCTTTTGCAATCTGGAAGAGTGCGGGCCAATCATGGATGGTTCTTTGCTGGCGGCCACGTTGTTCTCTGCAACCGAAATGGAACACGAATGCGAGTTAGACTTCAGTTTAAATGCACATATATATTGGGTTTAAACATCTGGATTCTATCCTGCATATTGTCACACCTCATACAATAAAGTTCACACTTTTCAACGTTTTCATCTCGCTTGCCGCTTTAAAGTCTTTAACACACTTAACAAAGTCCTAAAGTTCGTTTCATTTTGTGGTTAGAAAATTCGTGAATTGTACAAACTGCGGTTTTTATTCATTATCGTTATCATTATTATCGTCTCGTCTTGAGGTGCTCGTCTCGAATGGAACCAACTGGCGATTTTGTGTTGCACGGCCCTATAAAATTCTTCTAAATCAATCTAGTTTTTAATGGAATATTTTGGGTGTTAAAATTTTTTGCAGACGGCCATAATTCGTTTATGAGTTTAAAATAACATAAAAATATTCACATATTTTACTATCCAAACAGAAATTTTTTAAAAATGTTTAAACGCAAACACTATTTCTATGCATTATTACAACTGCTAACTACAATAGTTATCAAACCACATATAATTGTTCGCACATTTCATATATATTTATGCTTTTTGATAAGCTTTAAAGAGAATTTTATAGTTATGTATTGTTTAATCGGCTTGAACTCATGACACATTCATAAGTAATCAGCATAAATATTTGTTAATTCTAAGCACAAATTCTGAAACATTGAGTTCACTTCAAGTTATTTATGCCTAAATGTTTCTCTAAATTTTTATTTAATATTTTGTTTGCACTGTTTATCCCGCTGTTTTCTCCACTGCGTTCAAAAATGCTTAGAACAATTTTGACTTGCAATTTCTTGAATTTAATAAACAATTTCAAAATATACTGTCTCGTATTGTTTATAAATTTTTAGCCAAATGAGATGGCGACCGGAGCTTATGCTCATAAAATGTATGAGCGATAATTTGTTGTATGTTTTTGTTGGAATATTTCCATAATTTCATATTTCAGCGCTAAGCGTTTTTTTTCAGTTTTTTTTTTTATGCAAATTATATGAAGTCAACATTTTATTTTGGGGTTCTCTGGTGCGAGCAACCATAAACGGGAAACACATAAAATAATAACAATGACAACACACAAACCGTTTTCACTCGAGAGTTTCCCCCAGAAAATTGGATATCTTTTCTAATTAATTTTCCAAAACTAAATCCACACAGTTATTTGATTGTTTCGAATTTCACGCGAATTCTTGAGTAACCACAATACGCCCGCGACTTTCGTTCGAAACTTTTGGAAATTTCGAACTGCCAACCGCGAAACGCGCGATTTTCAAAGTGGACCTGCCGTGGACGAGACGCGTTGGAGACTGGCGACTTATTTTGGTTTTGGTTTTGGTTTTGGATTTCGTATTTCTGATTTCGGACTCGTCTCGTTTGCTCTGCCCTGCTCGCGCACGCACGCGCAGAACGTGGGAACAAAAGTGCGAGCGGGATGGTCGGTGGCTTGGGGGGCAGTGTTGGTAACTGAAGAAGAGCTATTACCGTTTGTTTTTATTTAAATTATTATTGCTTTGCTTTTGTTTTTTGCGCCACCGTTGTGAACGAGCGGCGTTCGCAAATTGACTTGGCGCTCGAGTGCGCGTTGCCCGTTTTATTATCCAAAAGCGAGCAGCAACAACAGACGCCGCAGCAGCAGCAGCCGCCGCCGCAGCAGCAGTAACAGTCGCAGCAGCAGCAGCAGCAGGAACAACTACAACAAGCACAAGCAACCGGTAGCGTCATCTAGCACACACAATTCTGTTGTTTTTTTTTTTATTTTGTGTTTTATCGTGTTGGCCTAACGAGGCGTCGCTGCTGCGTCGGCGTTTGCCTGCTTGTTGCTTTTGCTTTTGGCGCTGCCGGCGTGCTTTTGCTTTGCTTTACAGCATTGCCAAATCTGTCATAAGGTCGCCGGCGGCGCTGTTGCTGCGCTGCTGGCGAACAGATGTTGGCGCCATGTGATTACGCCGGCAGAAGTTTCATAGAGAAAGCGGAAGGGGGGAGTGGAGTGGAGTGGGGTGGCGCCACCTGTTGGGGAATCCTTTAAAGCTAGTTTGGGGGAATTGAGGATGTCTGCTTTGCTGGAAGTGCGCAAAAGGAGATTCCCATCTGCAACTGGGGCGTAGACTGGATTTCTTAAAAGGGGTTTATAGATTAAGGATATTTTTGAATATTTTTGAATATTGCCAATGAATACTGCTAAAAATGAAAGTAAACTAGCTCCAAATCAGTTCCATCCCTTTTCGTGAGCCCCTGCCTGCTGCCAATCAATCAAATGGCAGCAGTAACAGTATCTTAAATTGACAACAATGGTTTCGACCATAGTAACACCCCCTGGCGAAGTTCTTCGTGATATATGGCCCAGTGATAAAACAATGTCAGCTGATGGTGTCGCCCACAATTTGCATCATAAATCCATCACTTTTGCCAGCACCCTTTTTTCTCTGGTTTAACCTCTCATTCGCTATTTTAAGCAGGACTAGATAGTAGTTTAGTGAATCATTTTCATTTTTATACAAATAAAATATATGATTTTCATATGCTACTACAACATTATCTACCCAACTATTACATATTAAATTTTCTTGTAAAAACGCTTGAGTTTTCCCATGTTTTTTTTTTGTGTTCACCTCAAGTGAGCATCTGTAGATGTAAATGTATCTGAACACTGTTACACCTGTGCAATTGTGCTCCAAGTTGAGCGAATGCAAACACAATCAGTGCAAAGTGCACGGTGTCACATGCCCACAATGGGTATGAATAGGAATGGAAATAGCCAGTGAATCATTGTGTATTCACTTTGGCTATCTATTCAAAGTGCTCGCTGCAGATGTAAAGCGGCCATTACGATAAATGGGTAATAGAATAGGTGTCCGGAGAATCACGTTTGCAATTTCGGCTTGGGGTGAGTGTAATGTAATAAGTTGGCTGTGCCTAATTTCATCCAATAGAATGATACTTGTTAGTCCTATAGTATTTGATTTACGATCAATTTCGGCTAACACAGCACGTGGCTCAGAGATCATTAACGCTTTGCGTTAAACACAACGAAAGTTTCGAAAAGCAAATGAGAATTTAAACAGAATAATGACTTTTTGTTACGGCAAAGTGCAATGAAAACAAATTAAACGCAACACTATGGATAATATAATTACCCATTACAAGCAACACAACTTATTATTATTTTGTTTCTGTGCATTTTCGGATTTTAACTCTTCACAAATATAGATGCCAAAATTCCTTGAAAGCGGCTTTATTAATATTTAGTTACTAAACCCCGAAATCCATTTTCTAGTAAACACATAAACGCATCCTAATGCATAATTGACCTCTGACGTCAATGGCTTGATATATTTACCCCAAAATTTGTTCATGCATATGCGTATATGAAATTGAATCCCACACACAAGATTATATGTATATATATATATTTTTTTTGGAATGCCACTGAAACTGCCCTGTCTAATAACTGGCACATTGCGGTGAATAAATGCTCAATTGCCTAAGATATAAATCTTGTTATATAATTGCGAAGAAAGGGAAGGGACACTTACAGCCGGAAAATCAGTATTTCATGTGCCTGTGTGTGGGAGGAACCAGTTTCAAGTGTGCCAATTAGGTATTCCATCTTAAGTCTCGACTCCACCAAGATCTAGGTATACCATTTGTGACTCTGTGACATGTGCTAAAGTTAAGCATTACTAGTGCACACTGAGCATTAAATTAAATTGTATAAATTAATTTAGAAGTGAGTTTTTATTAGTACTTAAAAGTCATAGCATATCATATTACAATGCTAAATCATAATCGCATACTTAAGCATACATATTTTATTTGAATAATATGAATTTAAAGTTTATCTTTGTTGCAACAATTAACACCTACTTCTTACTGTGTAAATGTGGTACATCTATTCGTATGCATCGTCTTATTTTCCAAGGTCGTGATTAAAGGGCGTTGAAATTCATGAGCTGTTGTTTTGGTAAATCGCTCTCGAGCGAAACCATCAGCTAGATTGAATTATTTGCATGAGCAGAGACAGACACACGTGGCTGCCACACGTGGCTGTGCTTGGGGATAATGTGAGCATGAGTGTCCTCCCTTAGGTCCTTCCAATTTAAAGTAATCCCTCGACACGAGCCTCTCGATTTTCATGTTGTTTTCAACGACCCAGTTGCGAGCGACCCTATTGCAGTTATTTTTAACCAAGTTGCAGGTGCATTCAGGCCTTGGCTAACTGCATTTACCACTCTGGCCAATAAATAATTACGGGCACGTAGTGCGGATCTGCTTGATTAAGGGTTGAGGAGTTGGGGGAAGTTCACCAACGCATGTCAATGTCATTGCGTGCCGAGCATGGTAAAGTGGTTTGGGTCGGTGGTCAAACTGCTGACGTCCTTCGATGACCTCTGGCCGGGCACTGAACTCCACGATTGCATGACACAGTGGCAGCACAAAAGTGGGCTAACCGCCATTTGCATGCCAACCTGGCCAGAAGTGACCTAGGATGCATTTAAAGCCACGAAGAAAATCCTTTTGCAGTCGGTACGTGCCGCAGCTGCAAGGAAATCGCACAAGGCTCACCTCGTCCAGAAATAAATAAAAGTATATAAATAGTTTGCGCTTTTAAAAGACATTGTGCACTCTGAGAAGTCGAAAGATTTATTGGTCAAACAAAAGACTAAGCAATCTAAATCGTGATGAATTCTATATATATATTCTACACTAAGCATATACATTATGCTTCGCCTTGAAGTAGGCAATAGATTTTGACAATAAGTTATCTATATTTAGTATTAAGAAATTATTGACTATAAATGAAATAAAGTTTATAAAGTTACAAATTTCTACAATTGAAGACAAAGTATTGTGTTCGATTACCAATTTCCGTCGAAGGTACTTTCGATTATTACCCTTGATTCTTCGAATCTCAAGTCCTTTCGACTGATATCAGCTGATAGTAGCTGATATTGTGTGACGTTAATGGCCAGTCCCTATATGTCGACAAACTGTGCCTAATTAGCTGCCAATGGGCGCCAGACCGGCCAAATCCCAAGTCACCTAATCCGAAACTTATCTGGAGTGTGCAATTTCCCCTTGTGACTTAGCGGTCACTTTAATGTTAATTAGCCATCAAGTGGTGGGGGCATTAAGATCTTAATGCACTTTTATGATGTGAAAATCTACTATAGCTGACTTTGAAATGTTAGTGGCACAAGGCGCCCAGTTCGTTCAGAGTTCCATTCACGAATGAATATAATCAACTGAAATTGTAGGATAAACTCAGGAAATGTTTAAACGATTATGACATCGCTGATGTTTTAGCTTATGGCAAAACTTCTGATGGCTTCCCTGTCACGCTGGTCAACAAAGCTATCCATAAATTCTGTCTCGCGACCGTAGTGGGGTTTATTCGCTGTCACAATCCTATCAGTATCTGGTAGCTCTATCTGGAGCTACAGTATCTGTATCTGCACCTTCACCTGTATCTGTATCTGTTTTCGAATCTGGATCTTGGCCGGCGCATGACTCCTGTTGACTCAGCGCTACTTTCGCTGACAGATTCGTGCGCAAATATTAGCAACCAGTGCGGCCACAAATTTACGACAGTTGACATTGACTTATCTGCTCGAAAAGGGGTTCCATATATGTAGCTACACTATAGCTACTAGGTGGGGTGGGGTCCATCTGTGACTTGGGTTAAGCTGGATGTGTTTGGTCAGGTCTAGACATTAGACTGCGACAGTTTTGAAGTGGTTTATCTAAAATGGGGTTCTATTAGCCAGGAAAAGGCAATATTAGATCATTATACAAGGAGCACGTATCTACCATGAAAACCTAATCAAAACATATATTTAAATAATTTAGAAATAAATAGAAAAATGAAAGTGACTACCATATTCACAAAGTGAAGATAATATAACAGCTTTGCTAGCTTAATGGCTAGCCATTCGTTATTCGTTGGTATCTTTAATTAAGTTAGTTTCTCTTATTTATGACCGTATTTACTTGATGTGCTCAGGCATCCCTCGTAGGAAGTTGAACCCGGCAGAAATTTCTGCCATCTATTGTCTTCTGCAGCTCATTAACACACACTCATTAGGATAGCTATCCTGTTGTTTTACCCCACTTTGACCCCGGACGGAGAACAATGGCAATCAAAGTGGGGACAGGCAATAATCCATCACATGTCACCAAAGTTATTTCGAGCTCGTCTGTTGACCGGCATTTTCTAGGGAAAATCGCAAGATTTTCCAGGGTCAGGAGCAGAGGTCAGCAAATAGTTTCAGATTCGCATTCGGTTCAAAGTTGAGTGCTCTCAGTGAGTGGAAATAAATCTGCGTTGATTGCTCGAAGCTGATGTAACCGACCTGCCGCAACATTCGAAGGATACACCGAAGGATAACCGTGATTCGAGAGAGACAGACAGTGCGTTAAACCCACCTCGTGTCTTTGACCGCCACTCCTGGCTGATGGATGTGAATTTAAATCCACTTAAATCGCTCAACATCCTTTGCATCGCCCATTCGAACAATTCCCTTGTATGCAAATCGGATAATGGCTAATGGCAGCACCAACAACTGAATTACAATATAAACAGTACGAGCAGCATTTAAAAGATTTTGCCGAGGCACTTTCAATAAAAGTGCCCCGTGGCCAGCGACTTATAATTGAGAATCGAAGGTCACAAAAGTATAGAATTCTCTAGCTGTATCCTGGAAACGCATAAAGGGGGCAAACTTTCACCAGCTGCACTCAAAGGCAACCAATAAAACTTGGTCAACTCTCAAGTGACGGAAAACGTGTTTGTCAAGGTTAAAGCGAGTCCGATTGCTCCTCGAACAACCAGCGAATAGGGGAAACTGCAGTCAAGGTCAGGCAGGACGGGATGGGTTGAATTGGCCGATCCGGTGCTCTCCACTGGTCTGGTTGGGGTTGGATGGCCAGGCAAACAAACGGACGCCAACGGGAAGCGGATGCCCAGACAAGGCAATTACCATAATTGCCGTACACACATGTGCGTACAAGAAGCAAGCTGCAAGCCGATGATATGCATGCATACATAAGTACAGCAGCTTTGGTTCGGTTGGTTGAAGGACACTCTTCGAAATGGAACCGGAAGGATTGGAATTGGGATTGGGATTGGGCGAGTGGAATGCCCCGCGGGAGTTGAATTGCAAATAGTTTCGCCATTAGTTGTCGTGCAATTTGCATGACCAGCATACCCACACTAATGAGCTATCCGAGACCCATTTGTCAACCTGTCGAAGTGGTTGTGGTATATTGACCCGATTCTCATACCGAACTTGGCATAATTCTCATTATATTCATTATTTGCATTATTTTCACGCCATTCCCGCTGTTCACACAGCTGTTGGCCATTTGGATGGGGGCCAGTTCTCTGGCAGACCATAAAGATTGGCTAGAACAAGAACCAAAGCTGGCTATTTTCGGATGCCGCGTTAGCCCTTGGCAACGGCATCAAAGGCCAAACTGATCGAATAACCAAAACACAAATATGCCGTCTCTTTATCGCTCGAAATTATTTATAGAGCAGCTGCTTTTGAGTGATAACAGAGGCTGGTCTAAAATTTGCATGATTCACAGACATAACAGTTGAAAAATATTGGATAAGCGTATTCATAAAATTCCCATTCTATTGCTTTATTTTTAGCCAGGAAGTCTGCTCTGCATTCAAATCAATGGGCCAACGTTGCGTATGAGTAACGTGCGTTCAAAGTTAGATAAGATTATTAATTTAAAGCGAATGTAACGTCAAAGATTTATGGTAATCTATGTTTGTTAAATCTTTATGAGCCCCAAATGCTTTTCTTGTGAATAACTGAGAAATAAATGGAATGTTAATCTTTCACAATAATTTTGGCCTTCAAATTTGCTAATTTCTCTAAAAAATACACCCAACGAAATGCGCAATATAATTGTGAAAAATTGACAACCGAATCGTGAATGTCAATGAAAATTCCAACGATTGATTTGTAGTATTCTAAATTTATGAATTGCTGGCAAATTAATTTCGCTAGGGAAAAAACCGATCCCCTTGCAGTCAGCTGACCCACAAATAATCTTTTGCTATAAATCGAGGGCGCGGTTTTTAAGTCAAGTGTTGCTATAAAAATCACGACGTTGATTGGAGGGCTTTATCGGTCAAGATAGCTCTACCCGAATTCCACCGTCTGGCTAATTACACATATCTAATCTGACGAAGTTCTTTTTCTGGCTACTGGCTACTGGTGTGATTAGGTTAAGTTTAATTACTATATAGTCATGTCGCCCCAGTCATGCGACCAGATATTTCTGCCTCGCATGGTGGCAATCTTTATGTTCAGCAAAAAATTTTATGTTTGCTGATCTCTTAATTGCCCAAAATGACTTGGGCTTGTTTTTGTATGCCAAGTTTTATGGGCATCATATTTATTTGCTAATAAAATGATTTAAGTTTATTGAACTAAAATATGTGTGCTATTATTAGACGACTATCTGAGAATCGTAGACAATAATTTAAGTAGGCATTGAGTTGCATATCCTAAGTTAAATATAATATAGACAAAATGATTGCCAAGCTGCGCAAGATTTATCCCAGTGGAAAGGTGGTTAGCCATTCCCTCGCTCCCTGCTCCACAGCGGATCTGAACAATGCTGAACTTGTTTCCAATGTCAAGGTAAGCTAATCAAAATCCTTTCGGTATCCAAGTCCGCTAAATTCCCTTCCAGAAAAGGCGAGCCGAATATCTCGTCGAACGAATGCAGCGACTGCTGCTCTTTCTGACCGTCTTCCTTCTGTTTCCCGTGGTGATCTTCGTCATCTTCAAGTTCTTGATTATGGAGCCGCTCTACGGAAACAGCGATGACAATGTGGGCATTGGATCCGGCGTAGCCACGGTAATTGTGATGCATGTCCTGGTCACGGGCTATATCCTGCGCCTGATCTTCCTTCAAGAGATTTCGAGCATGGAGAAGCTGGAGTGGGAAGTTCTGATGCCACCAAACACCCAAATTCATGGATCCGTGTTCATTGTCCTGCTGCTGATGTCCTACTGTTCCCTAATAATTGGCTTTCCCATAGCCACCTTTTTTGCCCTGAAATTTGTGGTGCTCAAGAGCTATGCCCATATCAATGCCGATATTATTTCGACCATTTGCACCGTAGTTGCAGTTCATGCAGCAGTTGGCTTTTACATCTACCGAGCCATCTATGCAAAGAGTGTGACGGCCAAAAGCGCCAAAATATCTCTGTAAAATAATTGTATCTCCACCTTTCGACTATCTTTGATATGCCAATACATCACAATACTTTCTTCTGTATATATCTTGAACACTTCCTGCTTTCATCATGTGGCTGACATATTTTTCGTGAAAATTGTATTCGTATTCGCCAATGCGAAAAAATGCTACCCACGCGATGATTTCTGTTTTGGTTGAAAGCAATATGAGTTGGAAGCGCATTTCAGCCGTCACTTGTCCATCCCGCGATTGGGACTTCTTGACGGCCACATGTCCAGGGATTTGTGTTTGTGGGACAAAGAACGAATGCAGCCTAAGTTTTTTCCGCATGGAAAGTTTACGGTAGTGACATGGCCAATGCCAACTTTAAACTGCACAACGTGATCTTATTTATTGCCCATATCGACCGATTTTTGTCAGCTGCCATGACTTTGTCTAAATATCTTTAAAGTCTTTGACGACATGGAAAGGCAACAGGTGAAACTCGTGATTTAAGTACAATACTTACCATTTTTTTTTTTTTTTTGAGCACATTCACAACTCCAGAAGGCAGAATTTCTTTGGTGACAGTTCCATTTTTCATCTGCCAGTAGGAATTAGTTCATTTTGATGTTAATGCAACGTGAGAAGGTGACACCCTCTTGTGATGGGCAATTAAATGCTTCGGTAGCAATAATAAATGTCGTTTTATTGCCACATTTATGCGATGCACACGCGGCGACACTAACAAGGCAAAGAAATATCAAAAACAAAGGCCGGGCGAGAAATTCACATGTTTATTTGTTCTAGTTGAATGAACGTGTAACAACTTGCAGTTAGTATGCTATTGGCCCGAGCGCAGCTAGTTGACTGAGTAAACAAACAGAGTTGGCAGCAAGTAAACAAATGGCCCAGAGCAACAGGTAATTTCCGTACAGCATCCTCCAGGCGCATGTGCGGAAATTGCGTTAGAATGGGCCGATAAATAGCTATCTGAAATTCAAATAGCAAGCTTTAACTAGGTGCATTTTCTTATAACTAAAATAATCTAGTTGGATGCACTTTAAAACGAACAAACCAAACAAATAATATCTTTTCAAATTTAAAGTTAAAATTTAAAAAACCGTTAGAGCGCTGCCATATTGTCAAAAAGGATAAACGAATGGCAGCCTTGCACCATCGGTAGCGCCATCTAGCGTGCATCGGTAGATACCGCCACCGAATATTTAAATATTATATATAAATATATTTGTAGCTTAATAAATATTATTTTAGCATCTAGAATCCTTAGTATTTATATCAGAATCAGTTCATCCGAGAAATACCTATCACCGCATGTTCCATCTATCAATTTCTGCTTTCACTTAAAAGTTGCCTGGCGTGTGAATTCCTACTAATAGATAGCTCGAAAATAATAATAAGTCAAAATGTCGATGATATTCAACACGGAGTATGGCTACCTGGAGGCCCTAACGCGCGGATTCAAGAACGGCATGCTAAAGCACTCGGACTATCTAAATCTGACCCAGTGTGAATCCCTCGAGGACGTAATGATCAGCATCCAGGGCACGGATTACGGTCTCATCTTTGGTGGCGAACAATCAGCGCCGTCCGTTGAGGTGATCGAAAGATGCCTTAGGGATCGTCTGCTGCAGCAATACTACTACATACGCAGTCATTCGACGGAGCCGCTGACCACCTTTATGGAGTTCATACGATATCCGTTCATGATCGATAATGTGGCGCTTCTGGTCGCTGGCCTAAACAATCACCGATCCATGAAGCGTCTGCTAAGAATGTGTCATCCGCTGGGCGAATTCGATCAACTGGGCGCCATCGAAGTGGCCTCGAATTCTGCGGAGCTCTTCGACGCCGTTCTAATTGACACGCCCATCGCTCGGTTTGTGCCACGCGATTTGCCCATGGAGTCGTTGCGTTACCTCGACGTGGAGATTGTGCGTGCCCATCTGTATCGTGCTTATTTGGAGAAATTCTACGCCTATTGCAGCCAACTGGGCGGCAATACCGCCAACGTGATGACCAATCTATTGTCCTTCGAGGCGGATCGTCGGACCATTACAATAGCTGTGAACGCTATTGGCAGTGATATCATGTAAGATATCTGTGTTGCTATGAAATTCTTCATATTATACTCATAATGCCCACCTTCCAACACTCAGACCGAAGGAGCGTCTAAAGATGTTCCCCACCTGTGGCTACCTGCCCAAAATAGCCTTGGCCTCCATGTCCACTTTAAATGATACGGATAAAATAAGGGATGTTTGCAATGTGTTCGATGGCTATGGCAAAATGTTTGACAATTTGGAGCGCGACTCGGACGGCATGATTACGCTGGAGGACCGCTTTCTCATGATGGAGGCCAAGAAGAATGTGCAGACCTTCCTGCAGCAGTACCATTTCGGGATCTTCTACTCGTTCATTAAACTTAAACAGTTGGAGGTACGCAATATCGTCTGGATTAGCGAATGCATAGCGCAGCGACAGACGGACAGAATCAACGCCTTCATTCCCATACCCTTGGACTAGAAACGCTTTTGCTTTCCTTCTTCGAAATGTTTTCCCTTTGAAATGTGTGTTATAATATATAGGCGTTGTTATAAATAAAACACATGCATAACAATTTCGCATTAATTTTGGCGCCAAATTTGTTTCGTTTGCGTCCCGGCTAACCACCCATCAACTGGGGTGTGTGTATTTGCTAACCAATCGATATGGACGATGCCGACAAAAATTATCGATATCAATCGACTTAAGGCCATGGATGCCCGACGCACCGATGTTTTTTGCACATCACTAACAACGATGTTGGCAAATGAAACGAACAAGCTGCTGCTTTCCTCGCAGCAGGAAAAACCAAATCACTACACGTAAATAGATGCTAACTAATGCAAACGATGGTTAATTTGACGTGCAACCTTTCCGCCAACCGTTTCAGCTACCTGAAGGAGTTCCGCGTGGAGCAGTGCCAGTCGTTTTTACAGCACAAGTGCAACCAGCATCGCCCCTTCGTCTGTTTCAATTGGCATTTTCAAAACCAGCGTCGGCGTCGTCCAGTGCGAAAACGCGATGGCACCTTCAACTACAGTGCGGATAACTATTGCACCAAATACGACGAGACCACTGGGATTTGTCCCGAGGGCGACGAGTGAGTAGAAATGTTGTGAAATTCATAGTTTCTGATGGCCCGTGAAAACGCTGGACGGGACGATTGCAGTGGCGGAGGATGGATGAGACAGCAATAGCGAACGACGTTGTATTTTTTTTGTTTCCTCTTTGCGCTCTCCTTCCTTCGCGATGTGTGTGTATCTCTTGTCTTCGTGTTTACAAACAAAAACCATAGTGTGTTTGTGTGCAGGGGGGTGTGGTGGGGGCGGTGGCAGGGGCCTGGCGTTGTCTGGAAAGCCAAAAGTGAAATTGTAAGTGCGTATGTGGGCGTGCTGCTTGCTGTATCTCTGTGCATGTGTATGTGTGTGCAGGCGAGGTCACCACCGTGCAAAAGTGAAAGTGATTCCAGCTCTAGTGGGCTAGCAAATTCTTATCAGCATCCGTTTTGTGGTGGTTGTTGCTCTCTTGTCGCATGTATACATGCACAGACGCTCGCATACACACAGGTACGCACAAACAAACACACGCACAGACGTAGGGCATCGCTACAAGTGTGTGCGTCATTGTTTTTATTGCGTTTCGCTTTTGCGTGTTTTCTTCTTCGTTTATTTTGATTTTCCCCCGGCAGCTTCGAAATGTACAGTTATTGTGGCTGGCGAGCTTTGGAGAAAAGCTCTGTGAAGTGTAAGAACGGGCTAAAAGTAAAACGCAATTACGCTTTGCGAGAGACAACAACAATGTCTGTTTTTATGACCCAGACTCGAGGTCCAACCTCTGACCCCGACCTCCATTCTATCCATTTATCGTTGTAGTCTCCTTACAGGGTACGAAGGTGGAAAGAAAGCGGTTTTAGTTTTGAAAGAGAAATTTCTTTTACTTATTAAAGAAATACCCTCAAACATGTATTAAAATGATGATTTTGCTGTAAATGTACAACTTTGTTGTTTTTTGTTACGGTTCTTTTTAATTAATGGGTATCATACAGTCCATTCACTTAGCCTCGTCGCCTGCTTTGACGTCACTAAAACTCCCTTTCTCCCCATTTAGATGCCCCTACTTACACCGCACTGCTGGCGACACCGAAAGGCGATACCATCTGCGCTACTACAAGACATGCATGTGCGTCCACGACACCGACAGCCGAGGATACTGCGTCAAGAATGGACTACACTGCGCCTTCGCCCACGGCATGCAGGACCAGCGCCCACCGGTTTATGACATCAAAGAGCTGGAGACCCTGCAGAACGCAGAGAGCACACTGGACAGCACTAATGCTTTGAATGCCCTGGACAAGGAGCGCAATTTGATGAACGAGGATCCCAAGTGGCAGGACACCAACTACGTGCTGGCCAATTACAAGACAGAGCCCTGCAAGCGCCCACCGCGCCTGTGCCGCCAAGGATACGCTTGTCCACAGTACCACAATAGCAAGGACAAACGTCGCTCGCCCAGAAAATACAAGTACAGGTAAGATTTCCCCTGAATTCATCCTAAAGTCAGTTTTAAACCGCGATATACCATTGTTTTAGGTCCACTCCTTGCCCCAATGTCAAGCACGGCGAGGAATGGGGAGAACCGGGCAACTGCGAGGCCGGCGATAACTGCCAGTACTGCCACACACGCACCGAGCAGCAGTTCCACCCGGAGATCTACAAGTCGACCAAGTGCAACGATGTCCAGCAGGCCGGATACTGTCCGCGCAGCGTCTTCTGCGCCTTTGCCCATGTGGAACGTAAGTATAGAGGATTCGATGAGCTAATATATAGGACTCAGCGTTGTGCTCCACAACCAGTTGTTGTAGGGATGTGTTTAGGGCCAAGTTATGATATTACAGTTCTAACTTAATGTTTGTCTTTTACTCGCCTCATCCATCAAACCGCAAATCTGTTTCCAACTATCACTCAAATCCTTTGAAAACACGTACATCAATCAATGTTTGCTTTGCCGCTCGGTGTTGCTTGTCCATGTAACTACTCCCAATCCAAATAAAGCATGTTCAATTGACGAGAAGACGCGGGATCACACGGTATACCTAAACGAGCTTATTTCCAATGCCTATCCTGATTTAAAAGCTCAGGATGCGTTTCAAAGGGTCGATAATGTACGTATTACCGAAGCAATAACACTCATCCAAATAACGCCATCGATTTGCATCGCCTAAACCTAAACGTACTACCACACATCGTTTGCCGCTCTAATCCAGCTAACCATCATCAACTAACTGCTTAACACTTTCGATAAGCCATTTAATCATGTGTCCTGCTCTCCTCGATTTTTTTCTTTTCGTTTTGTTCTCTTAGTTGTTGAACATTGATGGTAATAGCACCAATAAAATGTTGGTAGACGCTTTGGAAAACACAACAAATTTCAGCAAATTTTTAAGTTTCTCACGACCCCTGGACAGTCGTTGTGAGTATCCCAGAGTCCTGACATGCGTACGTCTAAGTTATACACTAGAAATCAGTTCTTCGTTTTGGTTGTGGACAAAGAATGTCAGCGCTTAGATAGCAAATGTCGTGACCCCTAGCCTAACTGAAATTCAATAATTTTTTGTCTTCACTCTTTGCAAGCAGCTTGCTCAATGGACGATCCGCGCGAGAACTCATTGTCGGCGAGTCTGGCCAATACTAGCTTATTAACACGTTCCTCGGCGCCAATTAACATTCCTAATACGACTCTAAGTAACTCAATTAACGGTAAGTAGTCATCAACGTCCTATGAGTGCCAACTAATTGCTAATGCTAATACTCCATTCCATTTGCACAGATTTTAACTCAGGTAGCTTTGCCGTCAACATTCCCAGCAGCTCGCTCACCTACAGTCCCACCAACCATGCCAATCTCTTCAACGTGGACGCCTTCAACTATGGCGGCTCAAACAAACTCAGCAATTCCCTTTCGGCCACCCAGAACGATAGCAGTCTCTTCTTTCCGTCGCGCATCATATCGCCTGGCTTTGGCGATGGCTTGTCGATTAGTCCTTCGGTAAGGATATCCGAATTGAATACCATACGCGACGACATCAACAGCAGCTCGGTGGGAAATAGTCTGTTCGAGAACACTCTCAATACGGCCAAGAATGCGTTTAGCCTTCAATCTCTGCAGTCGCAAAACAACAGCGACTTGGGTCGCATCACCAATGAGCTGCTCACGAAGAATGCTCAAATTCACAAGTTGAACGGACGTTTCGAGGACATGGCATGCAAGCTAAAGATCGCGGAGCTCCATCGGGACAAGGCCAAGCAGGAGGCGCAGGAGTGGAAGGAGCGCTATGACCTAGCACAGATACAGCTAAATTTGCCAGCAGAGCTTCGGGACTTGTCCATACAGAAATTGAAGCAATTGCAGGTTAGTCGCTTAATTAATTTCCCAATTCCATGGGTTTTAACCTGCTACCATTTTAGTCCAAGCTGCGCACCGACTTGGAGGAGGTCGACAAAGTATTATATTTAGAAAATGCCAAGAAGTGCATGAAGTGCGAGGAGAACAATCGCACGGTTACTCTGGAGCCGTGCAACCACCTGTCTATTTGCAATACATGCGCTGAATCGGTCACCGAGTGTCCCTACTGTCAGGTGCCGGTAATAACCACCCACACCTAGAACATGTTTTATCAGCAACAGGACCACAAGTGGCCCTTTGGCTGAAAATCGGATAGGGATGGGAAAGGGGATTCCGATGGGATATGAATGGATCATGGGGATCAAGACCGCGAACAGCATGACAATGTGGTACTCACAAAGCAAACTTTAGTCTTAAGCAAAACGTTGAAACTTTTGAACAGTTAGGATTTGACACATGCCTACTAATTGTGCATGTGGCAGGGAATATATAATTTATGTTTTCAATCTACTCAAAATATGCAAATTATCGTCATGAATATTAGTAATTACTAGGCACAAACTATTAATTGAATTAGCTAGCTGCTCTAAACGAATAAGTATGTAATTTTATTTTTGTTTATTTTTTCTCATATCGAATCGAATACAGGAAAAAACATTTTAAATTGATTTTGTACTATGATTTATGTAACCAACTCTTTTAATTTTGTTTAATATTCAATGTTTAGGCATACATATTTTCTAATCTACTGCACGAATTTGCAATGTCTCATTTATTTTTTTTTTAACCACATATGTATCTCTATATTTGTATTTAAATATGCTACACTTTCAGTCATATTGTACTTTTCACTAGTATTACATAAGAAATTATGAGAACTAAACAATTACAAGATGTAATTGAATGAAAGATATATAAATATATAATATATTAATTTTTCTAGACACTTTTAGCAATTGACTATTAACAAATTTATAGAAACCAACAAATTTAACAATATATTGTCGCATAGAAGAGCAGAAAACAACCACAAACAAACAAATACCACCAGTGATTTTATATAAGCCGATT
Source organism: Drosophila melanogaster (assembly GCF_000001215.4). NCBI lineage: Eukaryota > Metazoa > Arthropoda > Insecta > Diptera > Drosophilidae > Drosophila > Drosophila melanogaster. The sequence continues at coordinate 23,153,128 of NT_033777.3, read as the reverse complement.
TTCAAACTGTATTTTTTATGTATGTGTTTCAAACTTGTGAATGCAAACTACAACTAAAAGCCAAGACAATGGTCATAAAATCAATGTAACTGACGGGTAATCAATATTAGTCAGTACTCAGCTTTTATTTTCCTTTTTCAAATGCACAAAAGTAATTATAGACGTTGAAACGAGAAGTAACTAAAGGCGACAACGCTTTTCCTTATCGAAAGTTCATTTCATTTTGTCTTATTGAAAACCAAGTTGAATGTATTAAAACACTTTGATTTTTGTTTAGGCCTTGGTGCAGCTCGTGTAAGCCAATGCCAATTAACCAGTCACAAAATTATCAACTTACGTATATAATCTATTAGGTTACTTTGTGATTTGAATAGTGCTTTAAGTACTTACTTTGCAGATGACTTCAATTTTCATTTTACTTTCATAGTCTCAACTGGACGCTTCCAAATTAGTAAAAGCATAAAATGAATCGTCAATGTCAAAACGTAGTATTTAAGTCATATTAAATCCAGCATTTGGCTGATTGTACAAGAACGAATATGAACAGATATATATTTATGGGAAATTTGAACGCAGATTCGATGAGTGTGATGTTGAAAGCATAAACAATAAAAGTAACTCGATACAGCGAAATGAACAGAGTTTAATGAAAATGTTAACCAGAGTTAATGTAAAACCGTCTTCAAAAACCATTGTATTTTTCTGCGAATTAAAATTATCAAACGTAATCAATTGGACAATGTTGAATGAAACTGAAACGTGTTGTTAGCTAGTTGAGTTGAATTGATAAAGATGTAATCAAAATGAAACTGTTCTGGGAATGAATTGAATATGAATATGAAATCAACATAGGCATTTATTTGAAACAAAAGCAACACTATGAATATATATATACAAATGAAAAACTGAATTATATTATTACAAAGCTAACTAGGAAAGGCAGCGCAAAGGCTCTTATCTCTGTGTGTGTTTGTACTATGTTTTGTAGAAGCCAAATCAGCAAGAAATACAAATAATTAATAAATATAACAATAAACAATTGTGTGTTAACTTATAAATGCTTTAATAGTTTATGATACAAGTGTACACAAAAAAACTAAAAATCACGAGAACAAACAATGAGAAAATTGGTTTTATAATGGAGCTGTTGAGTCGCAAATCTATTGTGTGTATTACCAAACTAAACTGAAAACTGAATGCATACCTCTCTCAGAATATCACTGACTCTCATCACCGGAGACACAGTTTGAAAGATTTGCTAATTTACTTTATGAATCTCCACGAGATGTACATGGGATGTCTATCGAACTACGCGTTTTTTCAACCCCATTCCAAAACAAACCAATGCAAAGCAATTTTACAACATGTCAAGAAATCCATTTCACGCCATCTCAACTGTGAAGAATCAAACAGAAACCAGATCGAAAAGTATATGTACGTTACATACATATATATTTATAGATGACACATGTATTTTGTATACGCTACTGTAAGAGTGATTTTTATGTGATTTTGAAACTACTTGAATATGTGATCCAGAAATATATAAAAAACAAAAAAAGAACAAAAAAAAAAACGCAAAATAATATTTATATATATAAACGCAAGCTAGCGACAGCAAACAGCAATATAACAAATCAAATTGTAAACCAACTTGACTTTATGTACAACAACAACAATGACGACAAAAAATATAAAATATGTTGTACAGCTCCAGCTCCATTTAGAAAACAAAAGGCAAGAGAAGTAGGATTTTGGTAGTGGAAGAGATATGGACACACGTAGCATACTTAACAAATTGTCAAAAACAAAAAACAAAAAAACACGTAGACCAGAACAACATCAAAATCTTAAGGATACAAAAAAGAACAAGTAAATAAATGTCTAAATTATCAAATTGAATTATTAGCTAGCTTATAGGGTTCTCAGTTAAAAATTTACCAGAGGAAATACAAACGAGTAACAAAAGCAAAGGCAATTACTTCTCTAGATCTAGAACTAAGAACAAATGTTTGCTACCAATTGTTTCAACTAGTTAATTCATAATAAATTAACAAATTGTAGAAAACTGTAACTGAAGGTTTAACAAGCATAGCGTAAAAAAAAAAACAAAACATGACAACTCTGAACACCGAACAGGAATTTTAAATATGAAATCGCGGAGACCGAGCAATTTGCAACCGAAAGTACTGTCTAGTATTTTAAACTTGTCTACAACAATTATGAATATGAATGGATTTATGCAGTTTTGTGCGAACCAAGCCCACACAGACACACACAATAAGTGAAAACTCGACGAACTAAGTGGAATCAATTTAAATAATTTGTTTTTTTTTTTTATCTAGAATACTACAAATGTGTGTCAAGACCTAAATGAAATAAGCAGAATTTGAAACTTTTACTAGAAATAACCGCTGAACTAGATTCGAACAAATTCATCAGCTCTGTATAAGTTATAACTTACAACTAGCCTAGGCTATAGGAAATATGACAAATATATTAATCCATATATAGAATATCTATGAAAATTGTATGCCTAATTTGCGGTTCATGTCTCGGCTAAATCTTACTTCAGTTTTGATCAGTTCAGTTTAAGCTTACATATCTTTTCTTTATTTACCTCCGATTTTATGGAGTTGAATGATATTAATACCGATGCGCCGATACTGGTCAGATGCAATAAAGCTCTTGACTTATACAATTTCTTATCGGGGATTTATTGGCGCGGAAACGCGGTCATAGCAATCAATTTTATCACTTGCTGTATAAATTAAATTACATCCCCTGATGTTATAAAACTTAAAGACCAAAAACAATATTTGCTTAACGATGATATTTTGCGCATCATTATTTCCATTTTGTAGAGACGACTCGCTTTATTTCCTCGCCTCACCGGGCAATGTTGTGTGTTATTGCTAAAGTTATTGTCAAGAATGAATAATTAAATACGAGTATATTTAGAGAGAGACAGAATTAAGAAAATTAGTATTGTAATGTTTGAAATGACAAAAGATACAAACAAACAATAGACTCGGATTCAAAAACACCCTTCCACATTTGTAGTGAATGCAACCTTAACAAATCAATTATTGAACTAGCTATGCCCCACAGAGGATATGAATACAAATATTTGAATATTTATATATACATATTACGTATGACCTATGGCTAGCATTATCAAATTATTATCAAGCAAATTGTGTAGCAATTTAGTTATGTATTTCGAAATCGAGAACAAATGTTTGTCCAAGGCGACCACAAAAGCAACAAAAGCATCTGCCTCAATCCAAATATATACACACCTCTACATATATATATATATATTTACGAACCTAAGTGTTGGCAATAATCGAGCGGACAGCAGGAGTTTCTATATAGGCATTTGCTATGGAGAGTTACTACTATGTAAACTATGCAATTAACAAATTGATAAAAACAAATTACTATTTAAAATGAAGATTAATAAAACCGTGTTTAAAGCAACTTGCCCATCTCCGCCTTCCTTACCTAATTTGCTGATGAGAATGCCGCAATTTTTGCCCATTTTTTTTTTTGTTTTTTTATTTTTTTTTTTTTATTTGCAGTCTGCAGACAAGACAAAGCCAAGGCGCTTGGTTCCCATGCGTGATTTCAATCTGGCCCAGCCACACAGCCACAACAAAGAGCAGCAGAGAAAAGGGCAATATAAAAAGGTAAAAGGCAGCGCAACATCGGCATCAGCAGCACAAAACTCGTAAGAATTTTAAAATGCACGATAATCGTTCAGTGATAGCTAAGCAAGCCGACAATGCCCCGGCTGCCTGCCTGCCCTGCCCTTGCACTGATAAAAAAAAACCAATCAACCCATTCGATCAGCTTTTCTTCAAAAATTAGTATCTTTATTGGCGAAGATATCTTGAAATATTATTAAAATTCTTTTACATTTTATTATTTATTATTTATAAACATATTATTTTGTTAGCATCACAGCTAATCCATTCATTCTGGGTGGTCTCCCCTTACAACTTTGTTTTTTTTCAGTGCACCATCTCATCTCTGCCACTGCCACTTTAACCTGAGCCACCGAGGTCCAGGGAGCCAGTTTGAAACAAGGTAGGATGCTGCCGTTGCTGTTGCTGCGATATCGCCGCGTTCGCGCGTTAAACACAAGCGCAACAATTTTTATTCTGTCAGCGAACGCGTGCCTGTATTTGTGTGGTCCCGGCCTCAAACTGGACTGGACCGTGGCTCCATGGGCTCCTGCTGCCTGCTGCCTGCTGCCTGCCATCCTTACCATTCCTGCCACCTCCACCTCCTATCTCCTTCTCTACCTTCTGATCTTGCGTGGCGATCTCACGCGCTTGCGCCTGCGCCGAGCAGCATTGTGAGGGAGCACACTACAGTGCCAACTGGCGGGCATATCGGTGGATGTGAAGATGTGGTGACCCAACTTGGCTGGTAGCTGGCTGACTGGCTTATAAATAGGTTTTATGAGCGCAAAAGTGTTGCCATTTTTCATGCTGGCAAATTCATGCCTCCGACCCGCGCCACCATCATCATGGCCCCAACTATTTTTAGATGGACATTTACAAGGGCAGCACGGGGAGGAGATCTGCATCAGCGTCAGGCTTTCGCCTCGATCTCGATTCGTGTCCATGTTCTGCAGTGTTTCGCACGCTGCACGCTACACGCATTTCCACTCGAAACTTGTTCTCCTGCCGCTGCCATCGCTTCCCCCGCCGTGATTTGTAACACGATACATTTCGCCGCCGCCGACCGGAGGAGTAAGGGTGTATATATAGGACCTACGATCCGATCCGATCCGATCCCTGCTGCTTCTAATGCATTTTTCAGCTCTTTTGCATTGCGACTGGGTCCGAGATCAGCTCATTAGGCATTTTTAATTTGACAACGCGCGCAATTTATGTGGGAATTTCACGGCGTGTACTTTGACTCATCGAAAAGAGTCGGAACGAAACGAAACGAAAGACTTAGGCAGCGAACTTGGCGCGCCAAGCTCTGCTCAAAAATCAATTTTCAATTTGCTGCAGTTGGTCGGAATGGTTTGCGTTGGAAGGAGGGCAAAAGGGACCGGACAAGACGGAATGGGGCTCGTGTGACTACCTCTGGGCCCGGACTGACTGACTGACTGACTGCCTGCCGTCCTGCCTGCAACATCCGCAGATCAAAGCCAAGCGATGGAGTGCGCAAGGCGACCCCGAAATCGAATGGCAAGGAGACTGGCTTATTAGTGGGACAACGAAGCGATGGACACCCTTCCAAATTGTAGTTTGGAGCTTACACTAATACTAATTATAGTAATTAAAAAGGCCTAATGGAAACGAAGGCTGCTGAGCACAAAAATAGTAGTAAGCTTCATAATCAATTTAAGCATTATGTAGGTAAAGACAAAGCAACCCACTAAAGTGTGCATGGCACTTATATAGAGTATCGAAAATCTATTTAACCGGCACAGGCGTTGACGTTGATGTTGGCCCCAACTTAACGAAGTGTTGCTTGCCGGTCCCCGCCCTCCGGCCCTCCCTTTAACCCCTGGCTGCCGGCGGTCTCAGCATTCCGCGTGCGGTTTTTGTGGCCGGGCGGCATTTGGCCACGAGCGGCGCATAACAAAAAGGGAGTACTGTATACTGTATGGCTGTCTGTATTGACATTTCGAAATTGAAAACCCTGCGAAGATAAAAATGTGCAATTTTCTAAGACCCCTTAAGCACTTGAGAAGGAACAGCTTTCGATGTTTCACCTATGATGGTGTTTTACGTGCTGTTGCTGGTCATCAACTTTCCATAATCGGCGCGCAGACAACAAACAACTTGAGCCTTCGACGCGGCCCGCCCGCTGAGTCCGTCCACAACAACAACAACAACAACAACGATACTTACAACAAAAATGAACAACAACAACACCAACAAGAGCAACAAGCGCCACTTTGCTGTCAATTCAAAATGATAAAGCAAACAAATATTAACCCACTCCAAGTGGACGCATGTGGCTGCCGTCTCATGGCACTTTCTGACAGCCCAGCGACACTCGAGTCTTTCCGTTCCGATCCGATCCGAACCGAACCGAACCGATCACATCCCATCCCGGGATCTTTCACTGAGTCTGGGACTGTGGGACTGTGGGAATGTGCCACGGCCTGCGTCGCCGTCGTTTCCCCACATTCAGAAAGACACTCGCCTTGCCACGGCTTAAATGCTGTTCCAGGCCATAATGACTTTTAATTTTTATGGCACTGGCTGCCGAGGATGCCGATGCAGCAACAGCAGCCGCAGAGCTTAAGTCGCATATAATTCAAGTCCATCAACGCATGCGCTTCACTTGACCATCGCCATGATACACATTTAAATACGAGAGCCCATTGCCCCTTAAGAAAATCCCCCTGTGGACTGTTGGGCTGTCGCCTGTACGGCCACTTGAGAGGGCATGTGACTCGTCTGCGTCTGGACTGGATCTATGCAGCTCCTCCAACTCCGCTCACCTCGAATGTGGATTTCCAGATGCTCGGTGCCCGGTGCTCGATGCTCGATGTTCGTCGAGAGGGCAACAACGGCTCAGCGTTGTTTAATATTTTAAGTAAGTGCTGCCGCTTGGTTTGTGGTGAGCATGGATGAAGCTCGATGGGATTGCTATTCCTTCTATGATGCAGTCCAATTTGTTAACAACGAATGAGGAGTGCGGGCCCTTAGGTCGAAGTGGGCTATACTCTTCAAAAAACAAATACTTTAATTTCTTTTAAGTAATCTTGGGAAATATACATAAGATTATAAATAAGATTAGTATTTAACAACTTAGAAAAGTTAAAATAAGTTTGATCGCTGCAATATATGATGTTTTTGTAGTTTTACTAAAAGTTGATTACCGTATGTCACAAATCTTAGTTGTGAGTTGTCAGTTATCATAGTTTAATTTTTTTTTCCATCGAATAAGTAACATATGTTTCCATATCTGCCGACATTTGATTTGTGTACTGATTTGGTCTGAACATTCCGCACATTTAGCTGCATTTTTGTGGTTTGTCTCGTGCAAAAACTGTTGGCCAAATACGCGCCGCATGTGGCCAAAATGCCTTTCCTGTTCGGACCTCCTTTGGGCCAACGGGCACTGCTTACTCACCGTATTCTCGACTGCTCGGCCGTTCGACTGCTGTTTAAACCGCATCGATCGCTGCCAGCTGATAGCACAATGGACCCACTGCACAATGATAACTATGCCGCTTACGACTTTTTGACTCTCGTGCCGGTCCGGATCAAAAGGAGCCCGGTTGACAAATGTTTGTATGCACGCACACATCGAGACACTTGGGATGAGAACCTTTTTCTGCCCAGTTACTTGGACGCTGGCTGTGAATGTTTATGTTACAAGCCCCCTGCCCATTTTGCTCCTGAACTGAAACCATTCAGTGGCTGTTCGTGCCTTTATGGTGGCAAATTCACCGGAATACCGGAGGCACATCCATCCATTTGCCTAATTTCTATTTCGGCAGCAATTCCCCAATGGCATTTCACTTAGATTTATGTGAATTAAACAGCCTGAACACAGCCACTTCCCCTTCCCCTTTCCATTTTCCCTTCCACGACCCAATCCCAATCCCTGGTAGCCGTAAATGTCAACATCCATTAGAGACCTCAAACCGTTAGTGGCATTTGTCGCACGCTATGAGGCAGGCCGAAAGCAACCGCCGCAGTCACAACACAAGAGTCCCACAACTCGCAGCATGATTGAGTGCCTGATTCTCGGAATCAAATCGAAATCAGCATTGACTTGATATGAGAACCGTCGCTGTTTCGATCGTTTTTAGTTTGCTGCCTGCATTAGTATACGAACCATTTTAGCTGCCATTAAAATTTGGCTATAAACTATATTAATATTCTCGTAAATATTAGTTGGTATCAGTTATTAAATTACCGCGACCTTCACAGCAGATAACCGAGCAAACCGGTGCGACGGGGCCAAAGCACGCGTTATGGCCATTATTATTTGTTAATTATGTGGCCGCTCATGGTTCTCTCTAATGCCAGAGCCGCGCGACTTGTGCAGCCAAAACAAAAGACTTTGGCAACAAACTTGCCAGCAGCCGCAGCTAGCCCAGTGATCATAAAGCACCTCTAAAATTCAATGAACCCCAAGCGAGAGCGGCATAGTTGGGGAGTCACAATCGAAATTGGCTTTTAGATACTCTATATAACAAAAGTTTACTTTGCTTTTCAGTAACGAAACCACTAACCGTTTACTTGTTATTTCATTGGGTCACCTGCGCTTCCTTTGAAATTAACATAAAATACTTGCAGCCAAGCTGGTCGTTTTATATTTTAAATTAAAAAGTTACAATATGGCATTTACCCCTTTCATTCACCCCAAATCACATTACATAAGCCACATACCCACACCACGGGGAAGCGCATTAAAAAAGAAACAAAAATTCAAGTTTCATATCGAAGTTTTATGATCGAAACACCAACGAAAAGTAAGAGAACAAAAAGAGCAAATCAGCCGCAACCCATGGCGTTGGTGGGAATGGTGGGATCCAAGCCGAAAATCAGCCCCAGACCAGCAGGAAGGGATCAACGAGGACGGCGGAGGTAGATGTGGAGATGGAGATGGAGGTGATCCGGGCGAGGCAGCAGCAGCCATGTTAACAACTTCCATTAAAAGAAATTAAAAGCAGACGGAGACGCCGTTGGATGCGGACGCGCCATGGCGCACAGAAAATGGCGTTCCATCTGCTCTTTGGCATCTTGCCCATGGATTCCATGCCGAGTTGAATCAAAGGAGCTGCTTGCTGGGCTCTCGAGCATTCTAGTTGGCCAGCGAATGGTCTGAATATTTCCGGTATGTCTATTTGGAGGATCTAGCACACGGCAAAAATATTAATCTTAACTTGGTAGATGAGTAATTCAAGTGTCACATCTTTTCGTTGATCATATAGTTTCTCAACATCAAATTTCGAAGAATGGTAATTGTATTCATTTTTTTTTTTAATGTTTTGACATTAAGAACTGCTTTTTTACATTTTTCACCGTGCAGCATTACAGGTTGCCATTAAAATTCAATTTCGACTTATAGCTGTTGTCCCATTAATATTCACATAAATCAAAGCTGGACCAAATCTAATTACAGAAACTAATCTGCGGCTTTTTATCTCGAAGGGCCTGGAAAGGCATTTTTTGTTAGTTTATTTATTTAGTGTTCTTTTTTTTTTGTTTTAACTCTTTTCTGTATTTTTTGTGAGCCGTTTCGGCTAAGAGCGCGATCTATATGATCGTGATTATGAGGACCGCTGGCCGTCTCGCTTGCTCCACGGTCTGCGATGCCATTTATTCATGCTCATTAAGTGCTGGAGCGATTGTTGTTTGCCCATGGGCCCGGGATGGTCTTCGCATCTGTATCTGGCTTGTTCACGGTGTGTTGTGTGTTCATTCACAAATGAGCGCCTTAAGCAGCTCCGCCCCACAGATACAGATACAGATACAGATGCGGAGGCCCAAAGACACATTCGAAACTCACACAGATACACACAGCGACGAACGTAATGAGTTCGGTGCGCACACAAAGAAGGCAGAAATTTATGTGGCAGCCACATAGACTCTCGCACACACACTCGAATGCCCGATGGCCCAGCATCCAAGACTCGTATATTCCATACCCCCTTCCATTTCAGCTTCTTCATCTTTAATTTGGTTCCGTGTATCTTGTTGATGGCGTTTTGCCTTCTCTTATATCTTTTGCCGCCACGACCAGCTATTGTATTTCTCCTCTTTCGATTCGTTTTATTTTTTTTCTTCGATTCATTTCGTTTTTTGTCGAAATTATTATGCTATGCCTTGCATTCCAGAGCGTTACCAAAAAAAAAAAAAATGCTATGCCCCCCCATGGAATCCGTTACATGAGCAGGTGCACCTTGGCCCTTGGTTCTACCCCGTTGGAAAGTGACAATTTCTTGGGCACACATTGACGGGCGTATTCCACAATTCGCGCTTGCCAAGTGACAGTGCAAATAGACCTGGTGCAACCGCAAAAAAATAAATAAGGTCTGGAAAAAGAGCCAAAACAAAAGATTAGCGCTTGCCACAGATCCAAGTTCTGAAAGTGCGAAAAAGCTAAAAAGTTAAATTGGAGATTTCCCAGTTGTGGGGAATTTTATATTAGCCAAAGTCAACAGAGATAAAACTGGAAATTTATTGATTTCCAGAGTGCGGCATCAATCCGCAACTTAGTTATTTGCTGTGCATAAATATAAGGTACCTAATTGCAAATTGTATTTGCCAAAATCGTTATCGGTTTTTGCAATATATATAGACATATTTGCGATTATTGACATGGCGTTGAACGGAACCTCTGGCGGAGAAGGAAATTGTTAAATTGACCAGTAATTTGTAGGTCCTAAGGCGATATCTAATCGGAACATGACCACTACCTGAGGGGCATATGAATGACTCACTGGGTGACATAAGCTCGGAGCCTTCGATGATCATAAAGTACTTTAGTTTTAAGCACTTTTTCCGTTCCTTGAAGACTGGCAAACGGAAGCAGCATTGAACCCATATGTACTCCACATATCATACCATATACAATATACATATATATGTATGTATATATATAAGGCTGCCCAGGAGTCACACAATACACAAAAAACCGGAACATTATTAATTTACAAGCAATAAAGCGAAACGAACAACAAAACGAAGAAAGGCAACGGAAAAAAGTGAACAATGGCCTGCGATGGAGGAGTTGCAGGGCCAGAAGCGGCTAACAAGCCACAAGACTCGAGTCGAGTCGAGTCCGAGTAGTGCAAGTGTTAAGAGAAATTGCAGTTGCAGTCGAGGATGCTGCAGCTCTTCTGCGCCAGCAACGCACACTATCACACATCCAATTGGCAACAGGCACACACTTTCATCCATGGCCATAATGGACCGCAGCACACTATGCCAATGCCATCCAACATCTGTTGCCAACATTGCTTGTACATAAGAGCCGAAGACTCAGGCACTAACACATGCAAACCAGTCTTGTGAGTATGCTGCATCATCTGGTTGTCCCGCTTCCACTTCCCTTGCGCATAAGGCAGCATAAAAATGAACACCACAGCCGATCGAACGTCGAGTGGCATACGCATACAATCACAACGCGGAATGAACTCGAGGCGATAGTGTGTGTGTGCGTGTGTGTTTGTGTGAGCTAAAAGGCCTAGGGTTCTTGAAAGCACCCTCGTCGTACTCGTACTTATACTCGCATTCGTATTCGCTGCCGTACTCGTACTCGCACTCGAACACTCTGCGCGCACGATACTCCGCTCGGAAATGTCATTTGTCAATCACAGTGCGAGCGCAACGGTTGTCCGAACCGAGAGCTAACTGCCAGTTCAGCGGAGAACAGTTAAGACCGTAGTTAAGTCAGTTAGGACCTGCGATTTCGCCGACTCAAGTATTTCGATTTAGCCAGTTTAAATCCAAATAATACCATAAATCTGAATAACAAACGTGTCGCCAAATAAGCGTGTCTGTGTGCCAAAAGTGAAGTGCTAAATAACCAAAAAAATAAATAAAAAAAATTAAAGGAGATACAAAATCCAATCAAGAGAAACAGCAAACAACGAGTCTTAGATAAATCATGGATAACCACAGCTCAGTGCCTTGGGCCAGTGCCGCCAGTGTCACCTGTCTCTCCCTGGATGCCAAATGCCACAGTTCCAGTTCCAGTTCCAGCTCCAAATCCGCAGCGAGCTCCATCTCCGCAATCCCGCAAGAAGAAACGCAAACGATGCGCCACATTGCGCATACGCAGCGTTGCCTCAGCAGGCTGACCTCTCTGGTGGCCCTGCTGCTGATCGTCTTGCCGATGGTCTTTAGCCCGGCTCACAGCTGCGGTCCTGGCCGAGGATTGGGTCGTCATAGGGCGCGCAACCTGTATCCGCTGGTCCTCAAGCAGACAATTCCCAATCTATCCGAGTACACGAACAGCGCCTCCGGACCTCTGGAGGGTGTGATCCGTCGGGACTCGCCCAAATTCAAGGACCTCGTGCCCAACTACAACAGGGACATCCTTTTCCGCGACGAGGAAGGCACCGGAGCGGATCGCTTGATGAGCAAGGTAAGGAAAACCCTCAAACACCGTAAGCTAGTAACAAAATTTGTAATACATCATTGGGAAAGTTTCGCTTATCGGAATCATTGTGACAAAGTGACTTAAAAATTATTTGTAAAAACCGAAATATTGACTTATTAATCACGATTAATCAGAAATTACTTAACATTTAGTATTGTTAGCAACACAAATGAAGTGAAAACCCAGTCTTACGCCAAATAAATGACTAATTCTAGGAAAAAATGTGAGATAACTCTACCAAACGGAACTTGTAATGCTTTAATAGTACACTTAATATTTGGTCTAGGTATTATTTTGTGATAAAAGTAAGCCTACTTTGATATAGGAACACAATGAAATGCCTGTTAAATCTGAGGTATGGAGGTCAAACACACCATTTAGATGAGATTTTATTGCTGATATTGTTCCGAATTCGTCTTCTATATCAGACAGCTGGGTTCCGATTTGCGGCTAGGCTAATTCCGTGCTTATTGCGCACTGCACTCACATTTTGCCACCCGTCGTGGTCCGTAAATTCAATTGTCAAATTAGCGATCGCTTATCGCTCGCGCTGTTTTATAGCCCGTATCTAGCGATCGCCCGATGGCACGAGATTGTGCCACTCGGTTCCCATTGATAAACGCTACGTGGCGGAAAAGTGCCCAATCATTGATCGAGCATTGGCTATTTCACCAACTTTATGGTGGCGATGGCTGCCATAAAACTGGGCTGAAATATAGTATTAGTTTTGAGCATTGGCCATTTATATGATTAATTATGCATCTTATCGCCGCACTGCACTTGTTTCGCAAGTGCAAAAAAACAGGAAGCCCGATACTCGACGGCTGAACGGTAGATAGCGCCTGAATTCCATCGAACTAAGCCATAAAGCTGCAAAGCGTCCCGAAATCCAAACAAACCGAGCGAACGCGTTCAACAACCTCGAGCCCAATCGATCCCCGGGTCATCATTGCAAATACATAGTTTACTCAACATTGTGTGTACGCTTCGCAAATGCGTTTTCGATTTCGCGCTGAACAACAAACAGGGTATCGAATGCGGGAGATTACAAGTCCCGGTATTTATCAGGTTTTACTCAGCCAAAACCACCGCCCACCGCCCACCGCCCACCCTGTCCGCGCCCCAAAAGTGGAGGCACGCGAGCATTTGCCGCTTATCACCGGCGATTGTCTGATAAGCGGACTGCAGCCAAGTAGTTCGTTTGCCAATACACGGTTACTATCCCCCCAGATAGTCACCCTATATTTGCCAACATGTGTAGCTACATGCTGGCACTGAAAGAAATTGGGTTCGCTTGGCATAATACTATATGCTTGCCACTTTATGGTTTATGCTAAAAGAGGTATATGATGGTTTTTATGTGTGAAATAAAATGTGAAAATTAGTTTAGGTGCAAGTTATACGTTATACGTTATACGTTGCTAGTTGCGCTATATCGGTGCCAGAACAAAATGTGTGCTAAGATACCAGCTAAGGCGAAGAACAGCAGTATCTTATCGCCATAAAAAAAAAGGGGCGGGGGTAGTGAAAGTGGAGTGGGTGGCGGTGGGATGACCACCCAGTTGGTGGGGGAGCGGTGGTTGAGTTTCAAAGTGCGAAACAGCTAAAACAAGTGTTCAATTCAAGCACCATGCGACAACATTTCCAATTAGCCAGCAGTTAGTGGGGTGGTTGCGTTGCGGCCAGAAGTCGGCTTAGCACAGTCAAGACCCCCTAAGAGGGCCGACATTGAAGTTGCTGATATATATAATCGGCACGCTTCCCACCAGCTTATCTTCGTGTTACTTTAATGAAATTTTAAGTGTCGATGTGTAAAAATAGCCTTGTTATTGATTAGCGCCATAAACGAGCTATTGGGCTTTTATGGCGGACTTCCAGTTTCCTTGGACGATTTGGTGCTATTGAACAACAAACTAATAATCAGAATTGTGGGAAGACAGATTACGCCTGCCAACCGACTAATATAGTTGATTTAAAGGGTTTAGTATCGCCCACACAAGTGTTACAATGACTTTCGATTTGTTGATTTATTAGTCAGTGGTTAGTGTTTCGCAAAAACGACTTAGATCTTTAAAAATCAGATTTTACTGTACTGTAAAGTTAAATCGTATTATCGAACCAGTTGTTCGCCTGCTAGAGTTTCACTTGAAAACCAATTCCAAATTGCATTTGGCAACTGCCACGCGCCCATCGGGGGATTCTAAATGGTTGCAGCCATTTCAGATGTTACCTTGAATTTGATATGCAATCAAAAGGTATCGCAGCCTTTCCAGAAACTGGCGAACAATTAACAGTTGCTCGCACGGCAGCACAAACGCAGTGACACACCGAAGGCCAAGGTCCTTCGGGCGATTGACTAAACGGCCAAGGACACTCGGCGAGCATAAAAATCCTGTTGTTCACGGGACAAATATTTACAACGGCAACTGTTCCGCTACCGAAGTCGTATACATATATCCAGTGACATTGAAATCTTTTGCCATTCCTGCAAGGAGCTGCAAAGAGTACCGTGGAGTGCCAGCAGAGCGCAACTAAAACGCATTTTATGTGGATTTGGATCTGGCTATCAGACCGAATGACTTACTGGCCGCTGTGCGTGAATTTCAGCTGCTAAACAATTCGTTGTGGCCATTTAAAAGGCTCGAAAGTCGGACTGCTAGCTGCGTGGCCCTGACTGTGGGTGTGTTGCACTTCCCTCCGCCGGTTGCATAAACAAATTGCGAAATTTCAGCAGTCGCCATGCAATGCAGCTACTCCTAACCGAAACGAACAAATGCATCGTAAAGTACTGGAGCTTATGACAAGTCATTGGCTCAGGTAATTACCGGCGAATGTGTCTAGGGCAACACTTCTCTTCAGACCTTTTCAGCGCTGAACTGTTGTATCTGCGGTATCTGAAGTTGAATCTTGAATGCCACGGGATTAGACGAGCAGCAGAGCAGCAGAGCAGCAGAAACCGCAGCGGACAGATGGATATGGATGTGGACAAAAGAATGCGTCAAAAGCCGCAGCATAAGTTCTAAAATTTCATAAATTGTAGCAACAATGGGGCTGAGGGCAAAGCCAATGGGTAATCCGATATGATTATTGACATGCATGCAGCACTGCCAGTCCTCCAGACTCCATACGCCAGCTCCTCACTCCCTGATCTTCCAGACATGCACATCACCATCAAATCAACTCCACTCAAATCAAATCAAAGTAAGCCCTCAGCCGAGCCATTCTAATAGAGCATTATGACTCAAAATTGATCCTATTATGACATAAAAAAAAAAAAAATAACTAAAACCTAAGAGAAAGAACAGAAATCGCTGGGTGGGATGATGTCAGAGCTTCAGTTTCATTTTCCCTTTGCCAAAAAAACAAAGGAACTCAAATCAAATCACGTCAAATGCTGCGATAAGCAAACATCAGCCAATTTCGTGGGAACATTCCTGCGGCGAACAAAGTAATCAAACTTATCAAACAAACATCAGTCAGGCAAAGTGGACAAATCGTCTCTTTCAAAAAAAGAGCCCCCCCAATATGAACCCCATATATGTTGTATATGTATCGCCGATGCGGATTCGCACTGTTTATTTGTTTGTTTTGCTTTTGTGCGAGATGCTTTTATATTATTATTATTAATCAATTTGATACTTTTACGAGGGCACTCAGGCGCGAATGTTCAAGGATTTGTTGCCCCAAAATGCCATCGATATTTGCCTTTTTGGATCTCTGGCTTTTGCTTTATTTGCATAAAACTTTTATGAACTTGCGCCGGGAGAGAATATGGAAGATCGCGATCAGAGATCGCGTCGCGGCTATCACATTACTGCTGGGCGAGTGACTCACATTTCACATGGCTCCTCTCCTGCTCTGCATCCATTCCTGCAAGTCATCCAAGATCCAGGGGATCCGGGGATCGAACGGAAGACCCCAAGGCAGCCGCCACCCCCTCGCCTACCCGCTGTCCGTTGCTCCATCGGTGCCAGTGTGCGGCTCATAACTCATCATCAAAGTTAATCACACATCAGGGATTATGGCGCTTATCATTTAAGACCCGGCCCGAACTCGGCTCTTACCTGACTCTTGGCTACTCCAACTGCCAGCTTCAAGCTCCAAGATCGAGCTCCAAATGACTTTTGCTGATCGCCGGGGGGACATTAAATGTGGCAGGCAGGTGGGGCAGCGGGCAATAGGCCACAGCTGAGATTTAATTTACGATTTCTGCAAATTAATAGCATTTAATTAATAACAATAAAATGACGCCTTCCCCTTATGGACATTTATTTGACGCGTGATTTACGAGCATTTGTAATGCGTTTGGGTTTTGTTTTTTTTTGTTTGTGGCGAGTGGATTTAAGGTCTAGTAAATGGAAAATTTTAATTTGCATTTTTACAGTGGGAAATTCAATTACTTGCGAAACTTGGCTTATCTACCCGTTGACTTTAACCACTATACCATCTTTCGAAGTGGTAAAAATTCAATTAGCCGCGATACAGCACCCTTAATCCCCCATTAATCCAATAAAGGTTTCAACTTCTTTATGCTCTGCCATTTATAATGGAAGCAAAAAAAAAAAAAAGGCGAAAATAAACAGACAGGAGCAGACTTCAGAACCCAGATGATTTCTCCAGATTCCGTAAACACAGTACCATTCGTTTCCAATTAATTAAAACTTCAGTTTTTTCTGCTGGCCGATAGCCGATATTTGATTTGATTTTTGCGCTGTAATAATTGCGCTGCCAGCGCATCGTAAACAAATCAAAGACCGCCGCTAATTCTAATGAAGCGATGACGAGCTGTGAATAGATTGGCAACACAAATAAACAGATCCAGCTGGAGCTGCGGATTGGCATTGCACTTGAATCAATCAGAGGATCCATAACAGTTTGCCAATTAAGTGAGGAAAACTGTGCGCTCGAGTGGGCCACACAGGGTGGGAAAAAGGCCCGCTGACTGATGGCAAGGGATTCCGGGATTCTGGGACTCAAGACTCCAAACTCCACAAAACTGAGAAACCCTAAGTTGCCACCTAAGTGGCGGCCCTCAAGTGGCCCACCTCAGACCCCGTTGACACACATATCGCACATATAGAACGTATGTGTTTGTGTGTGTGTGAATCGTTTAGGTGGGTGACGTGATTTCTTCAGAGTTTCAACTCGTATTTTTTCGACTATATCCTGTGTCGCTTCCTCAGTTGTAAGTTTTCGCTTCCTCTGCGATCTCAATCAGTGCCGGGAATCAAAGGATATGCCATATCTGCTTACACCATAGAGCACGTGCATCTGCATATATATTCACATATATGCTGCATATATACATACATACATATATGTATATATATAAAAAAAGGGGTGACTCCCCTGGCAGCCGTAACTTAATGCGCACTTGAATTATGTCGTTAAATTGTGTCGTTTCCTAATCGTCGGTTTCCCTGGGGTACCCAAGACAAGTAATCCGAGACCCTCGCAAAAAAAAAGCCCACAGATGGGAGATGGTACATGGTATGGTATGGTATGGCCTGGACTTGGGTTTGGGATGGGCAAAACAAACAAAGCCCCCGAACTTGTCTCTGGTCGAGAGCGGGCTATTAACTCGACCTGACTTGGCCAACTCGCGTCCTGACTTGGCTAATGATGATGAGTGCCTAATAATCTTCGTGCCATAATAATTTCGCCCGACCATTAAGAGCGTCAAATTGGCAGCCAGCCAGTCAGACAATTTAAATCAATAAAACTGCAGTCGCGCGTCCATTAAAAACGCATCAGAGGCGAATAAAATGGGTGAGGAATAAAAAAAAAAACAGAAACCGAAATAGCCAAAATCAAATGCAGTCGCCCCCCCCCCCCCCTCCATACACGCATATAAACAAAAATGCACAATGGGGCGTGGTCGGATTTTTCGAAGATTTGAGTTTTCCGCCTTTTTCGGGGTAATGGCTGAAGAAAAGGCAAAGTTCACACCTTGTTGAATGTCTAATTAATGCAGCTTTCCTAGGGGGAGATGGTATGGCTATGGCTATGGGTATAATACGTATTAATATGGGTATTGGGATTTTCCGATACCCCGAGTTGCCAGGGCACGGGCTTATTTACACTTGACGCTGTTGTCTAACGGCCACTTACAAGGCACACACATTATTTAGCCATCTTTTTGGGCCGCCGACGCCGTGTATACGTAAATGTTTACCTTACGCACCCGTCGGCAAACGAAGTTGGGCGGAGAGTGCAGTGGAATATGGGATCTGCGAGGAGAGATCCCAGTCTCGAGAGATCCCAAAGAACTCAGATCCCAGATCTCAGATCCGAGATCTGAGACGGGCCGTTGTTTGTTCATTGCGCGTCCAGCGCATCGATTCGAATTCGAGCTCAATGCATTAGCATGTTGGGTAAACATCGTTGGCAGTGCTTAAGACAAAAGCGTTTGTCTTTACCCCAACTTATGGCTCCATGGATATGGATATACACACTCGTTGGCAGCGATCCTCTGTTTGTCGTTACGCTTTTGTGCTCATTAGCACGACTTGGCTCTCGCCTCTTAAGTCTCAACTCTCGACTGGTTAAGCCTTTTAATAAAGCAAAGTTGCAGCGCGTTGGGCAAATATCATTGAACTCTTCTCGGAATGCGGCCTGCCATCGCAATTTGCCACAGGGCCACGACTGTGTGACAAATTCGGTTGTCCTGTTTTGGCCAAATAATAGCAAACAATGAACGCTACAGATCCACACCTCATCAAAACATAAGCCCGAAAAGGCAACAGCAACTGATCGCTGTGGTTTGCCATCAACTAAAAAAGAAGAAAAGGATCTTCGTGTCGCAAATTGATTTTACGGCTCGCATTCTGTTTGCCCACAAAGGCAACATCCTGTCACCCCCGGACTCAGTCCGTTGATAATTGATTTTGTGGCTGGCTCAATCTTTAAGACACTCTCTTGTTGCCCCGCCTGAGTCCACACGTTTTTTTTTTCCTTTTCGTATTTCGAATTTTGAATTTTGGGATCTCAAATATTTGCATAGACTTGTTCGAATCCTTTTCTGCTTGGCTGGCATTTCTCCAGGCCGGGCCAGTTCTATCCACTAAAAAAATCAAATGAAAACGAGCCGACAAACGGATGAGCACCCACCACATTGGCAAACAAAGCGTAAGCATTTTCATATTATCGACAGGAAAAACAAAGAGTGAAAAGGGAGAAAATAAAAGGTCTATCTGCGAGCGTGGGTTAGGGTCACCATTACCATCGCCATCGTCGAGGGTCAGTGTTTGAACTGCACGTAAGCATGGGCAAATAAGCCTTTGGCCAAAAGGGAACTGGGCAAATAAGATCGCCTGTTTGTTGAGGTTGCAGCAACAGGTTCAAAGGATGCGGCCAAAAAGGGCAGACTCACAGAGCGCAAAGAGGTAGAAGCACTCGGAAAAAAGTAGAACCTCCTCTGGCTAGTCATTTGTTTTTCAGATCTAGCTATAGTCTTGTTAATTATAAAGTTAATGATTTTCATAGAGAATTTGATTGATAATATTCCTTCAGTTCTTATTTAAAAAATTAGATTATCTCCATATCAACATGCTCAATAATTTTGTTGAGTGCACTAAGTGGGCAAAATGAACGCATTGGGCCCTTTGGGCAACCGAAATGAACGCCCGCATGCCACGCCCCCGCCGACAGCAGTGTAGCCATCCCGCTCCCTCGTGCGTGCTGCGTGCTGCGTGTCTTAAAACATGGCGTCTGGCTATTAACAATACCTAATCGATCTCTCCGTTCTCTGCCCTCTTTTGCAGCGCTGCAAGGAGAAGCTAAACGTGCTGGCCTACTCGGTGATGAACGAATGGCCCGGCATCCGGCTGCTGGTCACCGAGAGCTGGGACGAGGACTACCATCACGGCCAGGAGTCGCTCCACTACGAGGGCCGAGCGGTGACCATTGCCACCTCCGATCGCGACCAGTCCAAATACGGCATGCTCGCTCGCCTGGCCGTCGAGGCTGGATTCGATTGGGTCTCCTACGTCAGCAGGCGCCACATCTACTGCTCCGTCAAGTCAGGTAATTATCCACATATATACTATACTTAATCGCTGTTTTTATATTCATTATTTGGTCATTTTTCATAATGAATACTCGTAGTTTTCCGGTTTTTTCTGAAGTTATGTAACAGTTAAGCCAGTGTAAATATCAAAAGCATGCATCATGAATATTATACAATTATGACTCTTAATGTTATGGTAATATAAAATTAAATTAAGTTCCCTTAAAACTTAGGATTGTTTTAAGCTAGTGCAGTCCGTAGGAAGCATAAAGTGCTGGCCTAGGTGCTGGCTGATGGGTGGGCCTGGTCAGTTAGCCAGAAGTGACACTAACAAGCGTAATTTCGCATGTTTCGTACTGGCGATCGCTAAGCTGACAGGCGTTGGCAAATTTCAGCCGCTCGCAGCTCGCCCTGCACTTCGCATCCGCCGAATTGGCCACGGCTGCAGTGCCCAGTACCAGTGCCAGTGCCAGTTAAAAGACACGACTCTCAAGATCCGAAAGAGGAAGAAAAACGGCAACAAAGTCAGAAAACCGGACTGTGCATGTGGATGGTCTGAGGGTACGAGGACTGGGAACTGGGAACTGGGGACGGAGGACTGAAGACTGGGCTGGAACCCGAAAAGTCGGCTCCAGAGGCGGCAACCACCACTACTAACCGCATGGCTGTTGTTTTGACATGTTTAGGTTTGCGCCTGTCAAATTAAACGAATTGATGATACGACACCCAAAGCGTTTCTCAGGCAGCACAAACTGGCCGAGACTGTTGGAGAAGCAGGCAAACGGGCAACAGGCAAACTGGCAAAGATGAATTAAATGCCGGGCTAAAACCTGAGCGCGGGCCTAATTGAAAAAAAGAAAAAAAAAAAAAACACTGAACGGCCAGCAAGTTAGCATCATCAGTTAAGACAAGCCTGGCCGTCAAAGTGTGTATCCGTGAGCTGCCATTATGGCCAGCAACCAGTTTTCCCCGAAACATAACGAAACTGCCCCAAAGACCGAGAAGAAAATGCTTTTGGCCCGATCAGCCAACCAAAACGGGCCAAGACAATTAAGTTTTCTTGCCAAGATTTGCTCTCTCTCTTCGGTTCCTTTTTCATACTTCATTTTCTTCATGTTCATGTTTTTTTTTTTTTTGCATGTCTTTAGCGGCTCTAGAGGGATTTTCCCTTTCAAGTTTCCCACACATACAGACAGATAGACACTTTGGGTGCGACCGGCTGTCAGTTGTTCATTTAATTTCCATCTACAATTACAAGATGCCACGCCTCTTTCCCACACACGCAGTCGAGTCACAATATTGTGACTTTTGGTGGCGGCCCATAAAGATTGCGGCAGGACAAAAGGGCGATGGAAAGGAAACGGAGCCGAGTGTCCTTGCTCATTGATTCTAATTGCTTATGAAAGGAGCCGCCAGGCTATGAACCTTGATCCTGCTGTCATCCTCCCCCACTCCAACTTGGTCTCCTTGGGCAATATCAAAAGGTCAGCCGACGCACAACAAGTGGCAAGCAGGTCATACCATTGCCCGTTCGGCAACATGTGTGTGTGTGTGGTCCAGCGGGTCCTGAAAGCCATGTGTTGCCAGTGGTGCTAGTGAGGCTAGTGCTGCTGCTAGCTATCAATAAATTACGGGGCGATTGATTGCTGATAGGCCGCTGCACATAAACCACGGGCTTATGACAGTTTTGGCACAGCATTCGCTGTGCCTCGAGTTCGCTGCCTAAGTCTTTCGTTTGTAGGGGCCTAAACGGCAGCAGCAAGAGCAACAGCAAAAGCAAAAGCAAAAGCAACAACAGCAACAGCAGCAGCACGACGACGAAGAGTAATGGCTGTAAACCTTTTTGTCGACACTAATTTTTTTTTCAGTTTTTTTTTTTGTTTCGCTCTTACCAATGTTGCTGCTGTCTTTTGTTGTTGTTGCTGGTGTGTCGCGCGCGCGCATTAAAGCCCCCAAGCGCGTGTTGTTGTTGTTGTTGTTGTTGCTGTTGCATGTTCATGTTAATGCTGTCCAAACGATCAGTCACCAAGCCAACAACAGCAGCAACAAAAACAACAACAACAGCAGCAGCACCAGCTCGGCTGTCCTCTGTTTTGTAATAATTTATCAGTTTAGTCTTCACAACAAAGATAAAATAACGATAATTTTAACCACTTTAATGGTTTATTAATTTATGACCCTTCAAGTTCTTCACTTTCCACTCACCGCCAACAACGAAGACGGCCTGAGATTTTTCTTGTCCCTCGTTTTTATTTTTTATTTTTGGTTTCTGTTTCTGTTTCGGTTTCAGTGCCGTGTTTTGGTAGAAGGTAGATTTCACACCAATTTTTCTTGTTACTACCGCGCTTCCTTCTCTCCATCTCCCCAGAATCTTTTGTCCATTTCGTGTGTTCTTTTGGGCCCGATTTCGATTCCGATTCCTATTCTCTTTCCGATCCCATTCCCCTTTCGTCCATCCACATCGATTATGGGTTTTATAGACCGCCAGCCATATGTATTTAATCCGATTTTTATTGTTTCTACACTTTTGTGTGTCCGCCTGTCTCTGTTTACCAAAATGCATCAATGGGAATTTCGGGCTGGCCACTGGGAAGGTGCATTTTCTTTGGAATTCCATGGCAGCAGCAGCGGCAGCAGCAGCGGCAACAAGGCCACTTTATGGCCGCTCATTATAATAAAGCGCGCGGTTAGTGGTCGCATTTGGTCTGGAATTTTTAATTTGAATTTTACAAGCAGCATCGGCGCTTCGAGTGTGGAGTGTGAAGGCCCCCAGAGAAAGTTCTATAGAGTGCATCTCGATATATTCCAGATGCATCTGGGTGGGCCTGTTCCCTGCAATCCGATACCCATTAATGATGATTAATGTGGCCTGCACTTCGATTATTGTTTAGGTGGGTTGCAGCATGTTCGGTAATTGCCAACAGGTTGCCAAAAATGGTTGGGAAAACAAACCACAAGCTGCTACCTGGCACATCCCCCTTTTTTGTTCTACTCATTTTATTCCTTTGCATTTCTTTTTCCTTGGGATTTCTAAGCGGCTTTGGCTCGAGTTCGGCTTCGCATGCGGCTGATGCTGATCCCACGGCTAATCTTGCAGGGAAAACAAGATCACAATTTTTGTGCAAGCCGAAACAAAAACACGTCGACCGCTTGTTATTGATATGCCTGGCAGATCGCAGATTGCTGATCTCCGATCTCGGATCTCTGTTCAACGATCGCATTAGGTTCCTGGCTTGTTGGCGAGCCGCAAAAGGCAGTCCTTTCAGTCCTTTCGAGTCCATTGTTTCACATTGGGCTGCAACGGGCCAGCCCCGGATCTGTGAAAACCTTTTTGACTTGTTGGGCTTGGCAATTGGATGCTTAACGCCAAATTAGATTAGCAAACTAATGCCATTACCTGGGCGGCTCTCAGTAACCAAACAAGCAATCTGCAGATCAGATTTTAGATTGTGTAAAATACATGAACACCCATGCAAGCCTTTAAAGTAATCGTGTAACTACTCTGGATACGAATATTTATTATAACTTTCTATGAATATTTAAATAGCACCTTATATTTATTTAAAATCCAATTTTCTAACCAAATTCTTTCCTCTCCTACTTGCAGATTCGTCGATCAGTTCCCACGTGCACGGCTGCTTCACGCCGGAGAGCACAGCGCTGCTGGAGAGTGGAGTCCGGAAGCCGCTCGGCGAGCTCTCTATCGGAGATCGTGTTTTGAGCATGACCGCCAACGGACAGGCCGTCTACAGCGAAGTGATCCTCTTCATGGACCGCAACCTCGAGCAGATGCAAAACTTTGTGCAGCTGCACACGGACGGTGGAGCAGTGCTCACGGTGACGCCGGCTCACCTGGTTAGCGTTTGGCAGCCGGAGAGCCAGAAGCTCACGTTTGTGTTTGCGGATCGCATCGAGGAGAAGAACCAGGTGCTCGTACGGGATGTGGAGACGGGCGAGCTGAGGCCCCAGCGAGTCGTCAAGGTGGGCAGTGTGCGCAGTAAGGGCGTGGTCGCGCCGCTGACCCGCGAGGGCACCATTGTGGTCAACTCGGTGGCCGCCAGTTGCTATGCGGTGATCAACAGCCAGTCGCTGGCCCACTGGGGACTGGCTCCCATGCGCCTGCTGTCCACGCTGGAGGCGTGGCTGCCCGCCAAGGAGCAGTTGCACAGTTCGCCGAAGGTGGTGAGCTCGGCGCAGCAGCAGAATGGCATCCATTGGTATGCCAATGCGCTCTACAAGGTCAAGGACTACGTTCTGCCGCAGAGCTGGCGCCACGATTGAGATGGAATCCTGGAAGAGCGATCCTGATCCCAACGATCCTGTATTGTATTATATCCTGTAGTTATGTATATGCCTAATGATTGATGTATTTCAATGTTGAATATCGTTAATAATCGATCGATACTATTTATTTACCACCACAAATCAAAAACCCACACACAAAACACCCCACCCAAGCGATAAAGCAAAGAGCAAATGAGTATGAAATCAAAACGATGCGAAACGAAATGAAAACACTGTTAAATGTCCTTGACTTATTGTTTTTGCAAACATTTTAGCTGTAAGTAGGCAATCCTCGGCGCAGATCCTAAATCATCCTGAGAAAATCAATCGGCAAACTCCCGGAGAACACAGACGACTGTTACTGTATATTATCATGGAATTGAATTGCATAATTTATTGAGGTGCGGCGGCGAGTTCAAGCCCTTTGATATAATATATATCGTACTTTGTATATAGAAGAAGCATTATAGTGACTGAATATCTTATTGTAATTGTGTATATAATACTTAATAGTTAACTGCGTATTTATACTTAATATTTAATGAAATATAAAGAAATTGTTTGATAAATGAATGTGTGTTATTGCTGCATTTCAGGTTATTCAAATGAGCGCTATAGTATCGTTGTAAAATTTTGACTATTTGAAATTCTCCCGCCAAGCGCCTTGCTGAAATACGGGCACATCAATGGCAGAGCAGCCAGCCTTGAAATACTAAAATGCATTCTCTCAACCGCATGGCCACACTGAAAATATCGATAACAAATCGGCTAGACTTGTTGATGTTTCCTAGTAGGAAATTCCTCCGCTTCCAATTTTAGTTATTTGTCTTCAAATGTTTTTTTGTTTCATATTCTAAACTGGTTGCTTGGAAAGATTGCTAGATTGTCCATCATTCCGAATCGTGCCTAATCAGGTGTCCGGCTGCCACGCTCCGAATTGCCTTGAAATTCAACATGAATGTTTGTCGCCTGTGCTTGTCGAAGGAACCCAATTTCCCCGTTTTCGGTGCAAATGGATCGACTGCTCTGCAGATAATGGTCTGCACATCGCTGGAGATCGAGCCCGGCGACGGTCTGCCACAGCACATATGCACCATGTGTCGGCTGCAACTGGAGGAGATGCACTGCTTCCGACGACGCTGCCTCGCAGCCGATCGCAAATTGAGGCGCCACAAGGCGTTGCAGCGGCAGGGTGTCAAGTCGCAGCTGAGTGAAGTGGAGGAGGAGCGGGGCTCCGGGGAAGGATGCACGCAAACTGGCTGCGCCGAGAACAATGCCCAGTGGCGCCAGCAGGCCGCCCAGCTCATTAGCAGCGAGATCGACGCGTATAAAAAGGAGCTGCTCAGCACTTGCAAGCAAGCTGTGCGGGCGGAAATCGAGCTGGAGCTGCGGGCGGAACTCGAAGAGGTCATCATACCCGAAGCCAAGCAGCAGTTGCGACTGAGCGTTCTGGACGACGTGTTTGTCGAACTGGAACGGTACTTTGTGCGCAAGCGCAATGAGGCGACCTATGAGATGAAGATGAACTTAAGCAGTCCGCTGCCTGACGAACAGACCGCTGGCTTCTACGAAACAGACATGGGCCAGGAGCTAAGGGAGCAGAGCGATAACAGCGTGGTGGAGTTACTGGGTAAGACCAGCCCACTTACTTTGCAATTGCACGACTTATATATTTCTCAAATGTAATAGACGATGAACCAGAAGCCAGCAGACAGCCAGCTGCAACGCCACTAGTTGCTGTGCCCATGGTTGAGATCAACATGAACGACCCGCAGCTGAGTCATCTGCGCAACGACTATAGCAAGGACACCTTTCTGGGTGCCAACACAACTGCCTTAGAGGATGTAAAAACCCCATCGCCGTGTCGAAAGAAAGTGCGCTTTATGAGCCCCAAGCAGACGACCGATAACCTGTGCCGAAAGCACAGTTCCTTCAAGACAAAATGCAGCAGTTCGTACGCCGATTTCAAAAGTTGTGTGCGCTGTCGTCTAAGAGGAGCGGATAAGCTAAATAACACCGTGACGTAGCCACGTAACAACGAATTTAGTTTAATCCTCTATATTATAAGAATAGTACCTTTTTTTGTGCACGCATATTTGACTAAGCCATCACCTATTTTAATTGTCATTGTATTCTATTAAACTTTAAATATGCACATTCGGTATGCATTGGATTTGTATGAAAATCAATACCTTTAAACCTTACATTAATAAATTAAGTTATGATACGTTTATGGGCCGTATATATCAAATTGTTTATTTACGAACAGTGTGACTGTATTGCTTTCGTTTCGAGAGGAGGTATTTTTAGCGAACCTGTCTGCGGTCACATTGCTTGCGATGCAGAGACGCCACCGAGTAAATACGTTGATTTACCAAAAATAGACGCCTTCATGGATGCACAGCCGTCGTATCCCGATTTGGCGACCCTGTGCCGCCTTTGCCTCAAGGAGCACCAGGATGCGTACGCGATCTTCGACGAGGACGACACCCAGCTCTCGATACCCGTGCGCCTGATGGCCTGCGTCGCACTGGACGCCAAGGCGACGGATACTCTGCCGAAGAGGATCTGCCAGGAGTGCCGCTATCAGCTGGAGAAGTCATTCCTGTTCCGGCAGCGCTGCCAATGGGCGGAGAAGAAGCTTCGCAAGCATATCCGACTTCTGGGTCTCGGGAAGCGAAGCCGCGTCTTCTCCAAGGATCCGGACGATTATGACGAGGACGAGCTGGAGTTCGAGGACTCTATTGCCTTCATCGAGGTGCAGGACAAAGTGCGCAAGCTTGAGGACGAAAAGTGGCGAGAAGATTTTAAGGAAGAACAGGCGGCGGAAATGCACAAACGGCTGGTCAAATCTCGTCTAGAACTTCGAGCGAAACTGACCACCGAACTGCGCAAGGAACTAGCGGAGGAGGTGCGCAGTGAGGTTCGCAAGGAGCTGGCCGAGGAGGTGCGCAGCCAGGTTAGAGATGACCTGCGAAACGAGGTGAGCGAGGACATAAGAAAAGAGCAGCTGGCCATGCTGTTGGGCGAATTGGAGGTGTATCTTACCGAGAAAAAGGCCGGTCGGTGGGAGTCTTTGGATGGGTCCGAACCAGAGACCAAGCCGCAAGTCAAGGAAGATGCCTCCCCTTCTAGGTCAAAAACTAAAGCTCTTCCAAAGCGACGACCCAGCTTGGTCGACGCCAATCTAAAGGCGACAGAGGCCAGGAAGGATGCAAAAGAAGAGGAATTCATATTGGGCTGCAATACCGACCCCGCAAATAATAGCGATGTAAACATAGATGGCCTCGAACTGGACGAGGAAGTGCCCGCGGAAAGCGGTGAAGACTTCAGGGAAATCAACATGGTTGGATCAGATGTAGTGCACACAGACAATGGAGAGATTTACATCATAAACTCTGCCAGCTCAGAGGATCAAAACCAGGACTCCACTCCCGAATTTGACCAGGACAACGGAATCACCTCCTATAACAGTAAGTGGGTATAATTTGGCAAAAAAAATGTGAAAAAATTTTCATTTCATTAAATTCTTTGCTTAGTCAAAGAAGACGGCGAAATTCAGTTCAGTGGCGAAAAGCCAGAGGAAATCGAAGACGTGGTCGTGTTTAATCTGGGCGAGGAGATATCTCAGGAGCAACAGGTCTTCAGCTTCCATGAAAATGTCATTATAGTGGTAACTAACCGTGTGATTTTAAATTGAACTCGAATTCAACTTGGATCTTATTATCTGTAGGAAAAAGAACAGAACGATAGAGATGAGCAGACGCCCCTCAAACGAAAGAGATCGAGTGAGTTGGTGTTCAAGCAGGAGTCCAGTTGTCCTCAACCAAAAACCGGTCGAATTACGGACACGGTGAAGTCGTTCCAGTGCCATTTGTGCCCGGTGGCATTTCCTACGCAGAAACTTCTGACGCGCCACCACAACACCCACATTAAGGGACTGAAAAGTGGAAAGGGCGGCACGCTCAAGTGTCCCAGCTGCGCACTGCAACTGTCGTGCGCCAGCTCGCTCAAACGCCACATGATTATCCACACGGGCCTGAAACCCTTCAAGTGCAGCGAGTGCGAACTGTCCTTCTCCCAGCGCGAAGTGCTCAAGCGTCACATGGACACCCATACGGGAGTAAAGCGCCATCAGTGCCCCCAATGCTCGAGCTGCTTTGCCCAGAAGTCCAACCTGCAGCAGCACATTGGCCGCGTGCATATGGGCAACTCTCGGACGCACAAGTGTCATCTGTGTCATCGTAGCTTCAATCATGTTTCGGGCCTCAGTCGCCATCTGGTCACCCACGCTGGCGTCATGTTCTCCTGCAAACAGTGCGGCCGTCAGTTTAACGATCGCAGTGCGGTCCAGAGACATGTAACCACAATGCACAAGGTGAAGAACAAGCTCACAGACTACATATCCGAGACGAACGAGTTTCAAGCTGTGGCCTAGAATAGTCCCTGGACATGTTTTACCAATACACCGCAGATTGGACCACCATGTTTTACACCTGAAGAGACCAACTTTGATTGATCTGAATATTTTACAACTTTATTCGCGAACCTAGAGTGCTCACAACAGTTGGCACCAAAAATCATCAACATGATAGCGTTAAAACATTTAGAAACATGCAGCATTAAACAGTTTAGCAAACAAATACAAATCGGAACATTTGGAACAGCTCTGTAACAAGATACATATAGCTAGACGTACATTTTACAATATCGTTTAATAAATACCACATAAGACGATGTACAATTTTATAGGCAAATATACGTATTTTTAATAAACTCAACTGCTCTACGAATACTTTAAACTTAAGCTAATCGCCAAAAACGGATTCAAAATGCGCCTAAGAGAAAACGAACGATCGTGCCTGCCATTCGAATGCCAAATGCAATGAATAATATTTTCTTGTATAATCGGAAGCGCTTTTCAAATGAGATTACCAAGGGAAACAAGCCCGCAACGACATCCTTAGAGGTCGAAACCGTTTAACATTCCTGGTTAATGCGTTATAAAGCCAATAACAATCCAATATCACGCTATCCTAATAATTGGAACAAATTATTCCATAATATCCAGTAAGGTCCTAACTCTTGCGGCCCTTCTGCCACTGCTAGTCGGAGTTTGTAAGCGAGCTGCGCTGCGATTCGAGTGTATTTGAGTCGTGCCGCTGGCGCAGAACTCGCGTCTGGCTGGCTGGTAACTTGGAGAAGTCCTTCATTACGTTCTTGTACGTCTCATCTTCGCCATTGTACTCGTCGTTGGGTCCAATCTCGTCATTCAGTTGTGTCAATCGGAGTCTGAAACAAGAATGGTTATGTATCTGCCGGATTGAAGCTCTGCTTTCTTACTCACAGCGTTACAATGTCTGCGTTTTCCTGGTCCACTGCAATGTCCAGAGCCTTCTTTCCGTCACTGGAGGAGAGGTCGTATGCAGCTTTATGCTTCAACAGCAAATACACTTGGGCGATGTGACCCTTGGCCGTTGATATGTGCAGGGCGCTGTAGCCCATCTCGTCCACAGCATCGATGGCGGCTCCGTTTAGTAGCAAAAACTCGCAGGCCATCACGGAGCCGGAAATGACGGCCTGGTGCAGAAACGATCGTTGCCGGTCTTGGGGATTTTTCCACATCTTGTCGGCACCCAATGCGAAGGCCATGCACATCACTGGTAGATTGTGCACCACCGAAGCCATGTACAGCAATTGATTGGCGTCTAGCTGGGAGAAGGGCAGTTCCTCTGGCGACTCCGCATCTGACTCGCCATCGGTGCTCTCTTGATCGCTGCCCAGAATGCCGGGAGTCTCTAGTCTGTCAAGAGCCAGGTCATCGCCGATCACAAGCAAATCGTCGCGTGAAATGCTTAGTGACATCGAGGGAATGTTGATGGATTCATCATCATCGTCATCTTCCAACTCGTCGCCGGTTTTGGCTGTGTTATAGATGCTCGGATCATCGCTCAACGTTTTTGGGATCGAGCGCTGCTTCTGCCTTCGTCGAAGTTTCTTCACCGCCCACTTTCGCGTGCCGCCCAGCGACAGAGTAGCTCGCTTAGCGATACCACTGCCTCCACTCTCGCCGTCCTCTACCACGCCGCCACTGTCTATGCTCAGCACTTCGGCTGTCTCGCTGGCCAGCAGCTCCTGCGGTTTGGGCATACCGCAGACGAACCGCCGCTCCACGTACTTCGCCTTGATCCAAGCCTCGCGCACTCCGATCTCGCACTGCTCCGTGGGCTTTTTGAGCCCACAATCATCGCCGATGCGTGCCTCATAGATGCGGTTAACCACCTCGTTGCCGAGCTCCATCATTACCTTCACGTTCTCCGACTCCCAGGCATCCAGCGTCAGGGAACGCACCTTGCTGTAGTGCACACCCAGGCTTCTGTGCACTCCGGAGCACTCGATGCACAGGGTGATGCCCAAGTTAATGGAGGCCCAGCGTGGTTCGGGGCTCCTGCAATCGCAACAATATGCGTTGCCCGGTATCTTCAGGAACTCTTCCCAGTGGCTGAGAAATGGGAAATAATTCATTATTATAAAACTGGATAATACGGGTGATTCAAACATACATTCTACGCTTTGCGGGCAGCGAATTATTGGGTGCGTTCGTCGATTGTGGTCGCGAGTGATGCGTGGAGTCATGCTGGATGGCAGCACCGATGCTGTGCTGTAGCGCGGAAATCCACAGGGAAAGCATGTCAGCGGAGTCAGCCTGCAGGATGTGAGATCTAAAAAAAAAGGGGAACAAATGAATTCCTTTGTCTGACAAATGACAAATCAAACACGAAATACTCACTTGGTCGGCGAGATGACCTCGAAGCAGAAACGGCGGTCACCCTCGTTTACCGGGCGCACGCTGCAGATGCGCAGATCCTCCTCCATGACCGAGAACGAGTCCTCGTTGCTGCGTTTTCTGCAATGCGAATCCAAATCACTTCAGCGTACGGCCACAACACATCACATTACACCACACAACAAAAACATCACAAAAATCAAAAGTTGCAAACGAAAAGAAGACGATTGATTAACTAAGCAAGCAGATGGGATGGCATACGTATGTATCTGGATGGACTACGTGAATAGCAGTTGTAAGGGAGCGTCCACTCACCTATATACGAGCTGGTTGTCGCTGAGGTAGAACCATCGTCGGCACCAGGTCTTGAAGCCCTTGGACTTCTTCTTGAATAGGTAGCCCTCGATCTTGTTGGACGTGCTATTGGTGTTCGAGTCGCAGTAGCGATTAACGCTCATATGGCGATTCTGCATGGCCTTCTCCAGCTGCTGATAGTCACCGCGCAAAGCGTTCAAATCCTCGCTGATATTCTTAAAGAACTCGTCGAAGTCGTTGCACAGATCGAAGCCCTGGTGGTAATAGGTCACGCACGCCTGATAGTAATCCAACAGCTGCCGAAAAAAAAGAGCAGAGGAGACCAACATGAAAACGTGCCAAATGCAAAGAATAACGGCTATTGTTCTCCAGCCTTTACCGACAGCGGCAATCCAGCTCAGCGCACTCCCGATAGACAACTGAGCGAATTGGCCAGCGCACCGACTGACTCAACATGCTGATCATTGGTTTTAGATATGAAACCCATACATGCTCATGTTGATATCACAACAGTGACGTCATAGCAATAACAAACCACTGAAAGTTATTTACTTAGTGGAAGTTGAGCACTTCATTCATGGCATTCATAGCAATCGAACGCCGATAAGCAATACTTTATTGGCAAGCAATACTTGCCCTTTCCTTACCGTGGATAGTATTGAGGGGACCTTGCGAGCCTGCGCTAGCGTTATATAGTTGACATAATCCAGAGCGGTGTGTTGGAAGCACGATTTCGAGGCAGAAAGGATATTGGCAGCCTCCTGCATCTCCTGCGGTCGGTTTTTGCTGGCCTGCAATGCAGAAATCAAGGATAAGGCTATCATATCACCTTTACTGCATGTCCAGCTTACCTGAGCGTTTTTAATCAGCGCATTGTCATAGCCTTCGGAAACCTTGAGAAAATGTCCCTTATAGTCCTTCACCTGGTTAATGTCGTCCTTCACGAACACACTGAGATTTTTAAGCACCGTGCGGCTAGCCTGATCCAAGAGTATGGTGTGGAACTTGTTCATCTCCTGGAAAACAAACAGCACACAAGGTTTATATAGCCCATATAGGATGTCACTGAAGCGATTACCTGGAAGCAGTGAATCAGCTTGCCCAGCGCATTGTGCGCGTTCTTATTGTCGAGAAAGTGCTGTTGTAGATCCCACAGGGACATGGCAAAGGCGCTAAAAAGTCGAGAATATGGCGAATCGATGCCAATGAATATGAATGAGCTAGGATAATGGCGCAGTGTGTTGTTTACCTCTGGTTCTTGACATACTCCTTGCCCGAGTCCACGGCCACATTGCACAGCTTGATGATTTTCTCCAAGCGCTGCTCCAAGTGCTCGATGTCGCTCTCCTCCTTGGAAACAAATTGTCTGCGGGGCGAGAAGCACAAAAAAAAAAACAAATCGAAAACGTTAGCACAATATCGTCGAGATGTAAACAAAAGATGGGCATCGGCTTGCGAGTGAGCTGGTGATTAAAATCGTCTTTGACTGGCTGAGCAGAGTAAACATAATCAACCAGCTTAATCAAAGAAGTTATCGCGGGGGCAGCGGATGATCCGACGCTCTCACTCTGCCTCTGTTTATGTTGACACTTTTAATTTATGCGGACTTATTAAAGCGCTGTTTGCTCTTCCAATTGAACACGAGTCGCCACCAAGTGAAGAAGGAGGAGGATACCCCATCTCTGGGGACAAGTTTTTGTATCACTCTGTTGCGTCTTCTTCGGGTTTTTCTCGTCTTTTTCCCCTGTGTCATCCATCGATTTGTCGGGCATTGCTTTTGTTTTAACTTTGTGTTTATTTTCTTGGACGTACTCGTTCCAGAGGCTAGCTACATGGTAATTTCGAATGGAGGTCTGTCTATTTCAGCAGTCAATTCATTCTGAGAGTGGCTTTGAAAAGTCGTATTCCGTGATAATATTGCTATCATACACAGTTTTCATTTTAAACTAATGGCTTTCGAAAGCTTCATATATCTTCAAATATGTGTTCGTCATTCAAACGATTGAGCCAAATGCACAATGAGTTGAAGTTTTTGATAAAAAATAAATCGTTTAATTCTACTTAAAACTGGAAACTAGTTTAAGCTAGTTTAAAAAAATGCATAACATTGATACATTTTACTATGGTTGCGATAATATCTGCCTAGTTCTGAAGCAATAGAAATGTCCTACTTTACAGATCCTTAGATTTCTTATTTTTTATATGCATGGCAGAAAAGTTCACATATGATTCACATAATTTATTGTAGTGTACTTCGGTTTCGAAACACCAAGGTCAAGTTGGCACTTCCACAAATGATAAAAGAACCGAAGTGCAGGAGAATCCAAGATAGTCTTGATTTCCTGTTTTCTTTCAAGTGAAGCTGCTGCAGGTGCGAAAAAGTGGGGAAGATGTGATGGGGCTGCTGGGCAAACAAGTTATCGCCGCGTTTGTGCACCGTTTTACGAGGGAAAGCTTTTGTCTTTGGACACGATTAGTGGAGAAGCGGCAATTTGGGTGAAATCTTATCAATCAGCGGCGGGCATTGAAGCGTTCGCGGACGGAGACGAGAGCATCGGCAATTTAATTGCGGAAATAAAGGGGCAGGCAGGCACATTCCACACTGCTGACGGGACAAAGTTTGTTCGATGGATGATTAAGCCGCGTTTTCAGGTGGAGCAGGTGGGGCGGTGTTGGGCTGTATCTGGTTTTGGATAGTAACCAGTCACGCTACATGGAGCAATTCGAATCTCACGCCAAATGCGGCTCAGGATGGGCACACAGTGGGGGCGGGGCTGCAGCTTATATGCACCTGAATCTGGGAGAATCCTTCAGGCACTCCTCGAACTCGATGGTGGCGCGCATTTTGGCCACCACGCAAGCAGCACCTAGACTGCACTGCTGGCTATTTCGCTACGCTAATTGAGGCCCGTGAATCTTTGTTGGCCTGTTGCTGCTGCTCTGCTTTGCTTTGCTTTCCTTGCTGAAGTGGGGATTTCGATGCGCGATTTTCGAGGGCGGCTCTGGGAGAAGCTAATTGCGGGCAGCAGGAGATATGGTGATTAGTCGCATCCTTGGCAATCGACGGCTACACACGTTGAGCACTGGCCCTAATTAGCGAAACTCGCCAATTTACGCGATTCGGGGCCGAATTTACCAAATTTACACAGCGCGCAGAGACAACAAATTAAAACGTCTCACTTTCTACTAGAGCAGATCGGTGTGCCCGCACTCGCAGCGAAAACAAATCTAGCAGCGCGAATGGTCACACACTTTGGCGGGCTTATTTGCTTTTGCTCATATCTTTTAAAATTTTAAATGTATTGAATGCTTAGTGTTTTCCTTGTGCTGATTTTCGTTTTAAAACTCGATTAGTTACGAAGATTTCAATTCAAAGGCATAAAACAACGCACATTGACATTGTCAGCACGGTTTATCAGTGTTGGAAACTTTTGTAGCTAAGAAGAAGCTAATTAGGAACTTAAATTCCCTAAAAGAAGATACAGCCCAAAAAAGATTTGGGTTCTAGCCATAATCAATGTAGATGTATTTAAAGTACAAACGATGACAATTTTAAACACCAAAACAAGCAAATCCGTTTCAAGCTACCGCCAGCCAAGTCAAATCTAGCTACAAAACAGATCAGCTGACAGCACCGCTGGATTTTAGGGTGCCCGCCTTGTGCGACAAGAATCCGCGGCCAGTGCTGCACAAGTGCCATTTTTCATTTCATTGTTCTGTTCTCTTTCTGCTGGTGCTGTTTTGGTTTAAGTGCAATTATCCACACAAGTACGCACCGAAAACCGATGCACCTGCACCGTGCACCAAGTGTGGGAGTGCCCAGTGCCAGTTTCATTTATAAAACTATGAGTTTCGCACGGCAACCAGCGCAGCTGACCGACTGACCGATCAGAGTCTCACGTCCCCCCTCGCCTCATGTGTTTACCCCTTGTCCAGCGTTCTATTTGCGTTTCGTGTCCGCTTTAAATCGCCTCATTTGCATACAACTCGACGGCTTTACGTCACAACTCTTTAAAATCGGCGAAGTAGAGGAGGAGGAGTGAAACACGCCCATTCCCGGAGGAAGCATTAGACCGACCTGTTTGGAATCCAGAATGTGGAAGTGCCACAAGTGCGGCAAACCCGTTTACTTCGGTAATGCACCCACACACGAGCGCATTGCGATCCGTAAATAACTTGTAAATTATATTTATTTATGCCCCGCACAGCGGAACGTAAACAATCGATCGGCTACGATTGGCATCCGGAATGTTTGCGCTGCGAGGAATGCGGCAAACGCTTAAATCCCGGCCAGCATGCTGAGGTAGGAGGATCACCTGTTAGTTAGCCGATCATGTGATCTATATAAAGCCTTTTGTTTTCCTTTCAGCACAAAAGTGTGCCCTACTGCCATGTGCCCTGCTATGGCGCCCTGTTTGGACCCCAGTTGTTTGGCCACGGCACCCGGGTGGAATCGCACAAAAGCTATGGGGTGAAGGGAGCCCAGAAGCCAACCGGAGCTCAGGCCAATGGCCCGCCACTCCCACGTGATCACCTGGAGTCCAAACTTAAGGTGCAGAACGCAATACCCAGACATATCAATATCTCATGACTCACCAAATTCCCTTTTAATGGGCAGGTCTACAACCAATTCTACGACAACAAAAGCCTGGAGATACGTAGTCGTGAGGTCAACAACCGGTTGGTGCTGGAAGGCGCGCTTAGAGTTTACTGGGGCGTGCAGGGAGTGATTCATCTCAAGGAGGACGATGATCAGCGCATCTTAGTGCGCAAAAGGAACTCTTGCCGTGTGTCCAAGGCTGCCAATGTAAGCTGAATCTATAACATAACAAAACGTTATTTATACAATTGTACCCACAGGAAAGCAGTTCGGATAAGGAAAACGAAGCTAGCGAATCGCTGGCTCCGCCCACCACCACCACAGCCGAGGTCGATCAACTATCCACGGATGTTTCCCTTTCCGAGAGCATGACCTTCGACTCCTGTAGCCTGAACGAGATCTCCGAGTTGCCCACAACCCCAGAAGATGCCTCGGCCAACACCACAGCCAACAGCAAAGAGCAGACCAATGGTAATGTGTGCAACGACGACGAGGATACGACCACGACGGACTCATCTGGAACCCTGGTGGAGGCTCCTACTGCCAGCACAAGTTGTGTGTCCAGCACATTGCCTTCGAAGTTGGACCGTCTGGAAAAACTGGATTGGGACGACATAGACGATCTGCTGCAGGTAGAGAGACGTCACAACGACAAGGATCGCATTTATGAAACTATGCCTGTCAAACTGCCGTCGTCGCAATCCTCCAGCGACAGTTCGCCCAGCAAAACATCCACAGAGACCACTACGACCACTGAATCAAGCTCGACTCAATCGGCATCAACAAACACCAGCAGCACGGATGATTTTATGACCGCCACGGGATCGTTGACTGCCAACACCAATACGCAGAATACAACAACGGTGTCTACTACTGAGACCTCTCTGGATAACTTCGAGACTTGCGATGACGCTACCCTGAAGCCTATTGATTTCGAGGACTTTAAGCGTAGTGTCCACCAGGACTATGTAAATGGGGCCAACTCCTTTACGGAGCCCAATGAGGGCACCCTTAAGCGTAATCAACCAATTGATCCCTCTCGCATTCACGACTCCCTTAAGCTCTACGGCGAGAATTCAGCGATGAGCAAAAGCTTTAATTGTGAGCATGCATTGCGGTCAATAGATCCCACTTTAATCAACGACACCATGAATCTGCGCAGTAGTGTGGGCTCTCCTCACTCCGCACAGCGTCAGTACGCCTTACAAAAGAGTGGATCGGCCACAGTAACCAGCAGGGATCAAAAGAAGCCATATCAACAGGGGCGGCAGTTGTTCGAAAAGGGCATCAACCGCTCCAAATCGGGACCCAGCTGTTTTGTGTACTCCGACAGCGATGACGACGACGAGGCCACGCTGCGTCCCCAACGTATGGCCACCATTCGACGCAGCGACATACCTCAGCGGTACATACAAATCCAGATGGACTGTTATCCCAAAGAGAATGTGGCTGCTGCTAGCGAAGGTGAGTCAAGTCGGGCAGATGCTCCATCCATAACCAGTGGTGCAGCGGCCGGCGATGAGCTTACGCAAACCGAGGATTTGTACACTGCAAGCGAGGGCGTTGATGGTCCAGACGGAGATGGATCGGCTGGGTTGCATGTGACGGAAGATGGAGTTGTGCTGAGAAGACCTCCACGCACAGGAGCTTCTGCCATCAAGCGACGAAGTGGCAATCGTCGGTAAGTTACTGAAACTTTTAATGAAGAAATTGTGTTGTAATTCCAACTTCTTAATCAATAGTTCTCGTACCAAGCTGAAACGTCGGTGCTCTATCAATGGTCACTACTACAATCGGGAGACGTCGTTTTTCACGCCGCCCTACGGTTCTCAAATGTCAGTGTGGGTCTCCTCGATGGTGACCACCACTGAGGTTATCAACTTGGTGCTGGAGAAATACAAGGTGGACAGTTCGCCTGGCAATTTTTCACTCTTCATTGTTCGCGACAATGGTGAACAGAAACGTCTCAAGGACGACGAATATCCTTTGATAACGCGCGTCACTTTGGGACCTCATGAGGATGTGGCTCGTATATTTTTAGTGGATTCTCGCAAAACTGATGAAATCAGGCAAGTTATAACACTCCTTTTCAATAGAAGTTTGCTTACGTTTCTTTTGCATCGCTGCAGTAATGAAGTTGCTCAATTTTTGAATTTATCTTTGCCCGAGTGCCGTGCTATTCTGGAGCGCTACGACCAGGAACTGGCCCGCGAAGTGGCCAAAATAAAGGAAAGGTGGGTTTTAAAAAATAATTTTACATCCCAAGACTTTGCATTGAAAGAGAATTACTTTTCCGCAGATACGCCGAATTGCGACGTCGTATTGTCAGTCGCATGGAATCTCTGAAAGTGCATTTGTAAAACGTAAATGAAACCTCTGGCATAAGAGCAATTTTTTATTAGCCATAACATGAATGCGGCCAAAAAAGAAGTGTCGGCAGCAGCACAGCTAATAGTATTCACGTTTTTATACGAGATATATATTTTTATGTAGAATCTAGAGAAAATTACGAACTAGCAAACATTAGGCGCCCAGTGAACAAAAAGCAGCTGCTGCTCGTCGCAAAATACATATACATACATTACGTTTAGGGTTCGATTCTTCCCAGCCGAAACTAACAATCAATTCCAGGCATTTCCATTCGTTTAGAAAGCGTTTAAGACTTGTAACTAACCAAAAAATAATTATTAATCCACAACATTACCATACAGTTTTTTGTTTTATGTTAATAATCAATGTATGTGCTTTATGCAGTCACGTTAAAAGCGTTGTCATTCATGTATCTATTGTACAATGTTTAGCTTTTAAGCCGTGACATGAAGCACAGGTCCTGCTAGTAGCGTGTAGTTGAAAGCCATTTTATCGAGTCATTGAACAAATGTGTGAAAATCAATTTGATTAGAAATCGCAATGCCTGCGAAACAATAAGAATAACTGTGCACATACTTCATATTGCATAACATGGACTTGTTGATTGAAAATCATTTGGAAATCCAATAAAATGAAAATTTTACAACAGAATCGCCGCCTCTTTCGGTGACCAGCCAAGCGGAGTTTAAGGCCCCATGGTCGCCAACAAATTCCGGCAAGTAACGCGTCCCTAGTGCAAAGGGGCGAACCTAAAGGCGGCAGCAGTAGCAGAAAGTGTGAGCCGAATATTCAAAAAAGGCAGCAACCGGCGCCAGCCGTCCGTGCCCAAATGGGGATCAAGTGGAGGTGGACCTCTAGCCCCCCCCCCACACACACACACACACATACACACACTAGGGTGGGGGCAAACCGATGCCCTGTCCTGGCCAAAGCAGCCATCAAAGCACAAGTCAATGATGCCATTATAATAGAGAAACGACGGAGGAGCAGCGCGGAAATAGCGACGAGGACGAAAGTAGGCAAGCACTGGCTCACTCACATAATAAATGCACACCCCACAGCGGCACAGAGTGAGTGTGTGTGCGTGGCTATTAATTTGAAACTGACAGAGCCTACGGGTCTCCATTCCGGCTACAACGTGGTTGGGACTCCGCAACAACTACAGGACCGTGCCAGCGTTGGCCAGCCTTTGAGACGATCCGATGCTGATGCTGACGCGTTAAATGGTTTTGGGGTTTCCCGGCCAACAGCAGCCGCGCTGGCCTGGTCCAAGTGTGCCAAGCGCCAATACATAAAAATCAACAGCCAGCGACACTCGGCAAAAAAAGAAGAAGACTCAAGTCCATTTGGGATGCGAAGTCGCATTGGGCGCCAGTGGCAGGTTCACGACCCGCTGCCTTGGCTCCAGCAATTATCGCCTAAGAGCATTGCGAATCCGCATTCCAGAGCTCTGGCCATGTTGGCGGCCCTAAGAGAGTCCACAAAAATCGATTTTAAGCCATTTCTAGTCGCTATTCGCCTTGTTGGTGGTGGCATTCTGGAAGGGCCTGGCAGTTGTTGCGCCAACGGCAAGGGGGTGGTGGCTATGTGAGAGCGAGGACACATTGCGCATACGCAGTGGGTTACACTGGAAAAAAGGTCATAGAAGTGGAAGTACACAATTTACTTACAGATACTTTCGTTTAGTTAACATGACTTTAAAGTGCTTAAAAATATGAAAGCTAATATTTAATATGTGTTAAGATTTTGATTCTAAACTATTTTGAAACATAATTCAAATGATTCACTCGCCAAATGCGATGTGACAACCCTGCTGGTGTCCAGGCATTCCAGTGACTCTCTTAGCGCATCCTTTCGCGCTCTTAGGCCTCGGAACTGGTGTCGCAAAATTCCAATGGTGGCTGTCACTTAGCAGCTCGTCTTCGTAGGCGCTCAGTTTACGTTTCGGCCGCGTCGCCTTCAGTTCCCCAGTGTTTCGTGACCAGGCTGCACTTCATCCGCGGAGGCGCCTGCTATTGCAAGAGCAAACACAGAAACAGATTCTAAAACAGAAACAGAAACTGGATCCCAGAGCCAACTCATTGTCATTCATAGCTTAGCATAGTTGCTGCGTAAGATTGTGTGTGCGTGGATAGCAGCGGCAGTGAGTGTGCGTGAGTGCGTAAAACCGGAGGCGTCTGTAGTTTTCCACAGGACATCGCACCAGCGATTTGGACTAGCGAGAGCGGAACCCGTCAACAGGGCGCATCGCTTGAAGCACTTCCTCCGTAGCCACCGCTGACATCTCCTGTTCCTGTTCCCGTTCCCGGACGTCGATCATGAAGCACTCGCCGCTGATTGCCAGCGCTTGTCTGGCGCTGGTGTTGATGTCATCCAGCCTGATTGGCAGCACCGAGGCCAGAAACAAGAAGAAGTACGTCGGCGAGACGGGCGGCGATTTCGAGTTTATCGATGAGGTAAGTTCCAAATGGCTTTACGGCTATCCAGCCATACATCCAGGCCCCCATTCATTCACTGTCTCCGCTTCGCAACGACTCGGATTCCCCGTCTGAGTCTCGGATTCGTCTCCGCCTCCCAGTTTGCCACTCTTCCTGTCTGTCTCCTACTTAATACGCCTTAAGCTGACTGCTGACATTTGCCAAAGCTCCGAGGCGCAAGTGTGCGGAATGCACCGAGAAAAACTCATCAATTCCATCTTGATGTCAACTGATATTAGATATTTTAAAGGACTATCATACCTCGTGACGAATATTGCACCATTTTCTGAATCAATATAGAAAAATGTGAATCAACAACACTGCTTAAATACCAATTGGTTAATTTTAATTGTTTACAATTAAATCTGATCGCCTTAAATGGATGAAATCATAGATATTATGAGCAGAAAAAAGGCCATTTTTTTCGATGTGTTCGAGG
Source organism: Drosophila melanogaster (assembly GCF_000001215.4). Classification (NCBI taxonomy): domain Eukaryota; kingdom Metazoa; phylum Arthropoda; class Insecta; order Diptera; family Drosophilidae; genus Drosophila; species Drosophila melanogaster. The sequence continues at coordinate 23,111,746 of NT_033777.3, read as the reverse complement.
ACATATATAACGCAATTGCGCTTTTATTTGCCCAACTTTTTGTCGCAGGCCGTCGTTGCTGAGGTTTCACACCAACAACTTCCGGTCGTGTTGTTTGTTTTTTACGGCTCAACGTTTTCTCTGGCCCAAAAAAGAGAATGCGACGTGCCAATTACTCACGCAAATCCGATTTGCAGTAGCCATATAGAGTAGAGTTCCCTGGGCTAACGTCTCAGAGGAGCTGACCCGGCTGATCCGGGCTATCGGTGACTCGCTTCTTGTCCGGGTCTTTAGCACGCACCTGTCCCGGATATCGGAGCCGATATCCAAAAGCAGGCCCAACCACAAGATACCATGTGTACGAGTGCCAGGCAACATGGGAAAATCAATAGCTTTTAGCATTTCTGTTGTCGTTTGGCTGCGCGTAAACTATGAAGTAAGCGCTAAGCTGCTTTCAGTCGCTCTGCCCACACGCACCACAACACCCACCCACCCAAAAGCCACCCAAATACCATTCAATACCGCCCAGAAACCACCCCATCCGCCCCCTCATCGATGACTGTTAGTCACAGACGCAACGTCGTCGCTTTGTTTTCTCGCCCATTTGCCTGTATTATTTGCCAGGCGCTTTGCTTTGCGTTCTCTCCAGCTTTTCTTCGCTTTGGACTAGTTCTTTTTCATACACTTCAAGTGGGTATTTGAATATTAGTACTTAGTTTGAAACTTTCTTATGAGCTTGCTAAATTTGCTTGCAATTGTACTCTAAGAGCGTTCTACTGATATCTGTGAAGTTGAAATTGCTTTCTCAAGGTGTCTTAAAGTATGCAATAACATTTTTCACACCAAAATATGATCTCCACTTCAACGCTTACTTTTAGGCAGCTTAATAGGTGTATTTTTCATCTGAAGGAAATTTAATATGTTCACTTATTTTGGCACAAATTTGAGCTACCAAGACTAGGGTGTTTAATTTTCGGTTCCTAGAATCTGTGTTCCCCTCTTTTTTTCCTTTATTTTTCCTTCTTCTATTTCGTTTTGTGTGTTGTGCTGTGTTTGTTTTGTTTGCCATTTTGGTTTTATTTTCCTGCGTTTCCGTCCCCTACCCCCTTGCCATGCCTTTTTTGCTCACCAAATGCGATTGTGTGTGTGTATGTGCTAATAGTCTGCCGAGCAAGTGTGTGTTCCTTGGCACACACACACACACACAGTCTAGCGGCCTTCAAGCAAAATTATTGCGAATCGCAAAAGTTTCCATAGCAAAAGGCGGAAGAAAAACATTCACGAAACAAGGCATTCGAAATTTTTGGCAGGCACCACATACGCAGAATTTTAAACAGTTTCCAAAACGAATCCACACATGTGTCCTTGTATTTGTGTTTTTCGTGCGTGTCACCCATACAAAGAGCACAGCAAATGTACAGCCCCAGCTTTTGTTTTCGCATAAATTTCACTTTGATGTCCTCAAAATCTCGTTGTTCTCCAATTTTTTTACTCCGCGCGCTTAGTTTTTATATGGTCTAATCGCACATTTTCATTTTCTCGCCATAAATTAGACTTTTTATTTCACCAACTTCTGGCTTCTCAAGTATTTGCAAAATGGAATAAATTATTTGAAAAGTTTATACAACCGAATTGTCTGCAGCTTTTGGGGGGCGTGCAAATTTCACAGATTTCTGCGACACTGAAATTTTGGACACACGGCTGGAGTTTTGTTAGTCCCCTCCCCTCCCCCTAGATTTTCTTTTTAATTGAAAAGTTTCTGGCAAAAGTCAGAGTTTACTTGCCACGAGTTGAAGACAAATTGCGGGCCAGCAACGTTTTGAGCTTAAGATTTAGGCAAACATCCTCGGGGAAACCTTGCCGAAACAGGCGTATAAATAAATGAAATCATATTTTGCGTATCCCAGGGTAATTTGCTTGTTTATCTGGCAGAAGGCGGAAGTAATCCCCGCCAGTAGGAAATGGCCTGAAAGTATGAAAGTGTGCAGCAGCAGCAAAATAAATAACCATAAACAGTTGACGTTAATCAGGCACAAAAGGCGATGGCTCACAGATACACACGCAAACTGGGAGATTGGGCGAAAGATGCCATAGAATTTCGTTATGATTTATGCATGCTATACATTTCCATTTCCCTGTCCAATTCGGATTCGTTTTGTAAGCCTTGCATTAGTCGTAAAAATGATAATAAATTAGCTTAGCAAGCTTGGAATTCGCTTGATTTGCGCACATTTCCGTCTGCCTGCCTGTCGACTAAGCAATAATCCGCACTCATTCATAGTTCTCCATCCCATCCATCCATATGGATAATCAGCCAGACAAACTCAGCCGGCACTCGGCAGAACTGGCTCTGGTGTCTGAAAGTCAGTTGCTCTTATCCATCGATTACTAGCAAATGATGCTCTGTTTGTCAGCACAGAATAAATCTTTGCATTGTGCATTTTGCGATTTGAGCGCTGGGAAAATGTGTAGCTGCAGCATAAAATAAAATGCCAATAAAATGGGGAATAAACTGGAAATAAGCTGGGGCCCGGGGCCCAGACTTTAGCATCGTATCTTACACAATGGCCGCACACACTGCGTATGCGTAATGTATGCAAAACATAGCTGCCTTTGCACTGCTCTGTGTGCAAACATCTCAGCTGTTGGCTTTTTGTGGGTGTGTGTGTGAAATAGCTGCCAGGCGCATAAAGTTGATATGCATAATTTTGTATAAGCGCCACTTAGTATAGTGTCTGTACTACATATAATCCCGCCGACACACCTCTCGTGTGCCCAACAGGAAAAAACTAAATCAGAATGTGGCAAAATTACAGCATTACTTGTAGATCCAACACCTCCCTCTGGTCAGTGGCTTAAAATCCATTTTTATGGGCACTAGATGGATAATGTCTGGTCTCAGCATCCGTTTGACCTCTCCGTAGTGTAGTGCAAGTTATGTAATAAACTTTTATGTTGTCAAACTGTTGCATAAATTGCCAGCACGCAGCCGAAAAAACAGCAAGGGAACAGAGCACCGGCAGCTCAGAAAATGTCTGCAACCAGCAATTTTCTTGCCTTTTGTGCGATGCAAAATTTCCCAGGAGTGACACAGCTCCTGCTCTGAAGAAAATATGACTCGAACTAGACATACCAATTTCTCTGTTCTCAACCCAAAAAAAAAAAAAAAAAAAAATCGACGAACCAAAAAAGCAACCGAAACGAGCAGGAAAACTTATGAATCCGCTGCAAACTTTACTCACTTCACTCGTTTATTCACCGGCCCACGCCCACATCCACGCCCACTTATCAGGCTTGTTGTGCATTCCGCTCTCGTCTGCTTTATGATTCTCCCTTATCGCATTGTGGCCTGCGTCCTTGCCAATCGCAACCCCTTCGCCGTCCACCATCCTTAATTTCTTTGTGGCAGGAGTCGAGTCCTGCTGCACGTACACATTAGCAAATTGCCTGCATGTGTGCGAGCGAATGCACGGACTGCCTGCGAATGGCAAATGGCTGGCAGCTAAGGTTAAAAAGTACTGCAATCGCTTACACACGCAAAAAAAAATTAAATATCAATTGTTATTGCAGCTGAGAAATTAGCATAAAACTAATGTGCTGCCATAAAAATGGTCATTTAAAAGCCATTGAGATTTATAATTGATTAATCCCCTGTTTAACTTGCCCTTTTTAATGATCGATAACTGGGAACTTTTGAACTATTTTTTTTTTTCAATATTTATGGTTTTAAAAGCTCACCTTTTTTCTGCGCCTGTAATGAGCAATCATGAACACGTAATCCGATAGAACCGCAGGACGCAGGATACGAGCCTGCCTTTTTCCTTTGATCATCAACGCTAATTAACCGCTTAACTCGAATTCGGGGCAAAACGTATTTGTTCCGCTTAAGAGCTACTCCACATGGTTTCTTCTGCAGCAGACTACCATGTTTCATAAATCTTGCACTGCGACCCCACCAATAAGACAAATTGCTTTTGAGGCAACAAAACTTCGATGTCAGCTAAGGCGAAACTAAAATATTTTTCCACCAAACGGGGAGGTTGGGAGCTAAACTTGAGCAAACTCATTTTTCACTTTCATATTGTTGTGTGGCAGGCCCCAAACAGCTGGAGGATTTGCAGCAGGATACTGCTACAACCGGCCATTGAGATTCTCGTACATATGTGTGTGCAACTTAACTGATTATGTAAGACGAGCTTTCTGCTCGTGTGTGGTTGTCAGTTCTTGTTTGCTCCAGCAACATCTGTATTTACTGCCGGGCAAATATTAAATTTTCATAGCCATGATACGAAGGAGCCATAGAGCCATCGAGCCATAGAGCCAAGGATGCCTGAGACAGAATTGTGCAATTTTAATTAATAGCTGCAGGATGATGGCCTAACGGGTTGGTCCAGTTACGATATCTGGCCACATATTGCAACTAATGAGTTTTCGAGAGGTGAGGCAACCCGCCTGCTTGTCCAATAACCGAAACCTAGTTGAAGATGCGAATCTGTCGCCTGGCCTATCAATTACGAGTCGACACAATATCCAGATATTCGGCACAAACTCAATCGGGGAGCAGAGGCATTGGGGATTTATGGCAGCTAAGCACATGTCAAATGGTATGTCGCATGGTCTGGCGGTTGGTTGAGTATCAGCCAGCCTGTTAAGCTGTCATTATTTATGGCCTCAGGATTCAAGGACTCGGCGAGCGTTTGCTGACAGCAGTTTCGCTGAGATTTCGAGACGAAGAAAACCGTTACAAATTATGCATATTAATTGTTTGTCTGCGGTTGACACAAAAGCCTAGAAAAAAAATCTTTTGGAAGTGTACAATCAAGTGGTGCGCCATAGGGGCTTCAAGTAACAAAATTAGATGTAAAAAAAATATATAGATAAGAACAGAAAGAACTTACTTTAAAATGTATTGTACTTTCTTCCCCATTTAAAGCTTAGTTGGTCCTGTAAAATTTACTTTGTCGTTGATTTCGGTTGGTTTTTCTCAAATTCAATAAGCCTTCACAATGAAAAAGTAAGGAAAAGTATTAAAATGAAAATGCTTTCCACTCAAAAACGAAGTCAAAAGATATCCTGCGGGCCCACACGGCGTATACGTAATGCGTGATGCTGGCGACCTTGCTTTTCACTCATTTCTCGCAGACTTTCTGCCGTCGGCCATTGGCTTTGGTTTGCGCCCTTGCCCTTACACAAATTTGCACAAAGAACTCATCTTGATATTGACTTTGTTGACGAACATTCCTGACATTACAATTTGCTATATTAAATTTCTCTTCTTGTTGTGATTGGCATTTGACATGGCCAAAATGAAGTTCATGTCGCGTCGCGCTGGCGGATTTTTCCGGTGCCAAAAAGCCGAGAATCTTGCGAGGAAAAATGGTTGATTTAATATTTCAGCTGCAAGGTGCCACGGAAAAAATTAAAAGCGAGATAAAGGGATTCGGCATGGACGTTAAACGAAACGACTTTTTGGGTGTGGTGCGAGGTCCTGTCCTGAGGTATGGCGCACATAAAACTTTCTGCCAGAGACATTTTCTGCGTGTGTGTGTGTGCGCACGCATTACCATAAATAAATTATAACGTTCGCTACTTCGACTGTGAGTTTATAGCTTGTATGCGATAACTCTCACACACACACGGAATTTAGGATCCTGGCAAGAGAGAAAGACACAAAGAAAGAGAAGGAGAAAGAGAGAGAGAGAGCGAGCGAGCGAGTAAGGAGCCGTGAATGTACGAACGAGCAGGGAGACAGATAATAACAGTTGGCAAGTTGGTAACGGTAACGAAGAGCTGTGCAGGATGTTACATCCTTTGGCCCAAAAGCAGGGAAAAGGAGCGGCCCACATGCAGGCGATAATAATTTACGGCACAAAAGCAAAACACAATGCCAAATACGAAACGTCGACTAGGGACATGAAGTGCATAAAACTTTTTATTCCAACGAAATTGCAGTCAGCCGCAAAATCCCGCATACAAATTATGCAATTAGGCGAGCTACGTGAACGGCAAAAAATTGGGGCCAAGACGGATATTATGTTCTTAAAAAACTTAAAAACTAAAAGCTCAGCCCAAAGTTTTTCCGCTAGTTATCAAATTCAGAAAATTGTCTCTGCCGCCAAGTCAGCATTGAGTTTCCCCAGAACTGGAGTCTCGAGTTCCTGCGAAATAGTCAAAAATCCCTGACAAATTGTCAACGAAAGTTTATATTCGCTCCGCAAAGTTGGCTCATGGCAAAGTTTTTCCAGGCTAACTGCTGACAGTTGTAAAAATAATATTGCGTATACGCAGCGCTTGCCAATGACGAACTGCTGCCTTTGGGCTAAAAAAGCAAACACTGTTAGTGAAACGGGTATGAAAATAAAGCACATTCTGAATGGCACACAGGCGGGCCAAAAGTTTTCCATTCAAGTTGCAATTAGCTGGGCCGAGGGTGCCTTAGAAAACCGGAAACAGACAATGACAAGTGGAAAAACAAGGTCTAAACTTTGACAGCCTGAACAGAATCTTGGCTGATTGACTTTCTGTTGGCAGCAAGCCGAGCTGAAGGCACTTCTTCTTTTTTTCTTTTTTTGTTTTTCTGCTTTTTCTGCTTTTATTGGTTTTATTTTTTGTTGCGAGAAAAAACATTGCCTCACACTCAGCTTCAGTCCAATCACACAGGAAGGGAAAATTAAATTTTTATTCTAGCTTCATTTTGCATTTTCGTGGCCAATTCGATTGCAGCTGCCGTCGCTCCCACTTCCTGTTGCACTTTGTTACTCCGCGGCAAGTGCAACTGCATTCCTTTGCTCCGTTTCAATTAGATAGCGACTCGGCACAAAGTTTATGCAAGAATTTCACCGTATCTGCGCGAAAGTCTGTGCAGCAGCCAAGTATAAAAAACAAGACCGAACAAAAACAGAAACTGAAACAGAAACTGATGCTGAGGCTGAGTCGAAAATACTTATTTCTTGAAAATAAACGAAAATAACGAAAATAAACGAAACGGCGACTGCAAACACGGCGGGCTGGCCAAAAAAGGGAATAAAATGCCAGCGAACGGAAATGAAATTGCAATTGCTGGCCCGCACAGCAGACGACGACGACGACGACGCCGAGTCGCGAAGCGTTGAAGCGCAGCCGAGGGACGCAGAAAGCCAAGTTTGCACTGCTTTTGCATGTTCTGAGCTGTTTCTGTTTCTGTTGCTTGTTTCTCTTGCCTCGCCTGCCTTCCCCCAATTGCCCCCTTTGGCTTAACTTGCAACGCCATTTCCGCCACGGGCTCATATTGCGCCGTGGCGTATGCAATAAAGTTTGCTCTGCCACAGCGAACGCAGCAGCAGAAAAGATGCTGCTGTCGAAATTCCTGCTTTCGAAGGAAGTATTTGACGAGGAACAAATACAAATACTTACCACATTGCTCGTCTCTAACGATTGTTACTAGTTTGCATTACCTTTCCGAGTTAAATAAATCAGTAGCACTAAGAACTTAATTCTAAAATATTTTACTTACCAACAAATTTCCCTTCAAAATGAGTATGAACTTAAGTATTCTATGTACATATCGCACAATTTTCTTTGAAAAATATAAGTTATTTTGTGCAAGCTAACGCTGTGAAGACAAATTATAAACAATTAGTCGCTAAACTCCAGTTCCAGCAACTACTTGTAGTTGAATAAATTTCCACAAGTGGAAGTTGGAATTTGGCTGAAGAGACCGTGTGGCAAAACTAGACGCTTGACTCCCAAGAGCCATTTGCACAGCCAAAAACCCACTTTCACCCATGCAGCCGCAAGGGCTTAATCAGGCGCAACTTTTAAGAAGAATTTTGCCAGGAAAACCCGCTCCCCTAATGTCGCACCCACACAACCGATTACTGTACTGTATTCTAGTATATAGTAGAGTGTAGCATAGTATAGTATATATATATATATAGATGGCTGTGTGGCGCACAGGAGCTCATTAGTTGGGCGGCAGTGGCGCTTAAGCTTAAGCTGCGAGCGTAGAAATTGCGCAGCTTTGGCGCTAAACAAGTTAATTAGTTTGCTTCTCTTTTTTCCGCAATGGCTGGAGTTAAGCTTAACGACAAAATAAATTATTTGCCACACGCACACACACTCACTCACACACATATAGGCGGCTTGGAGACTTCAATTGACTTTATTAAGCGTGTGAGTGCGTGCGGGCGTGCCTGCGCCCTAATGACACTTTTCAGTCAGCTGCTGTCGCTACAGGACGTGGTCCTAACTCCTAACCCACGTTTATTATCCCAGCCACAGGATGCGGATGCTCGTTCTCTCATCTGGTGCATCACAATGGCACGATGTCTGTGTGTGTGGCAAATGGGATCTCGTTTACGGCCTGACTTTGATCTACGGCATATTAAACTCCACTTGGAGCGCCATATATCCCTCTACTCTTTTTTTCTTCATTTAAAATTAATTTTCATGCCTGTCGCCTGGTCACCTGTGTGGCCCACTGTGCAGCTGTGGCAACATTGGGAAACAAGGCGTCGGCAATTGCCTGTGTGTGGCATTAGAACACTTTACTGTCCCCAGCGAAATATATGTTGTACATATAATATTTGCGCTTGAGGATATAGCCATACAGCTCAGGTCGAAAAAATAGGCATATGCATTTCGTAGAAATAAAACCAACTACTTGCTAAACCGAAATCAATTTAAAGACTTATTGAACTTATGGCTGTTCAATGTACGTTTTATTTAATTGTATATTAGAAGACATTGCTTTTATATTGTATCCCCTGCTGTTTGGTAGAAAAACACACAATATAGATACCCGCCTTAGCTCGTTTAGTCTGCGATTTTAATTGCACGGCCATAATGTTGAGAGCCAGCCCATTTCGGGACATCGGGCCGCAGCAGTCACAAGTAAATTGAATTTAATTAGGAACGAGTTTTTCATTGTGATTGTTGGGTTTTATTCGTCATAAACTTCGGATGGCAATAAAAAAAAAGTCGAGGCTGCTGCCGAAATAAATGCAAATGTGAAGCACTTGCCGGGAAAAAAAAGAACAAGAACATGAAGAGATCTTTAAAGGCTCTGAAACTTCTGGATTCCCTAATTAGTGTGAGTGGGCCATTAAGAAATTCGCTCAGGTTTGGCTTAAGGTTTTGCATCGAGTGTGGGCCAAAGAAATTAAAATTGAAATGTAAAAGTTGCCAAACTTTCTGCTCCCCACTCCCTCCGCACAAACATTATGGAAGTTGGCGGAAATTTAAAATGCAAAGTGGAACGCGGCGAAAAAGAAAGTGAGCCCAGAGTTTCGAAGCTCCGAAGCACAGGACCCAAAAACCAGAACCAGGAACCCAGAACTTGCTTTCAAGTGGGTCCATGGCAGGTGGGCTGCGAAAACTTGGTGCATTAAGTGCATTCTGCGAGGACCAGACAGCAGGCGATGGAGGACGAAAATAGAAAATAAAAAAGGTTGTAAGGACGAAGGACGACGGACGAAGGTGAGTTGGGCTGTGCTGCCAACTGCCACCGGCTCATTAAAAGTAAAAATGATATGCATTAAGTTGCCAGCGGTAATGCGAGCGTTAAAGGGCTGGACCTTGTCGACTGCACTCATTATGCCAAACTGGCGCCACTAATGGTCAGTGTTAATTGCGTGGAAAGCATTTGGAATGCACACCAACCAGCCCCCCCCCCCCCCCCCATCAGCCACCCAAAACTGACATTCGCCTGATAAATTGTCATAATTCCGGGCGGTGGTCACACAAAAGGACCAGGATGAGGGCATCTCCCCCAGGACTGCCATCAATACATATTTCATTGCCCTGACACATGCATTAACATGTCTAATCGGCACGCACGGGTCACAGTTGCAGCCAGGACACAAATGGTCAAAAAGGAGTGGTGCAGCGGGGGGTGGGAATGTACGAGAGGGTCCTTTCGTGAGCATGTTGCCATTATTCATTCTGCGGCCCCAGCATAATTTATTGCCCTTGGCACCACTCACATGTCAGACATTCCGAAGTGCTGCCCAACTGACAATTTGCAGAGACTGACATGCAGCAGTTTAACTTAACACCCGACCCCTCGCTGTGCTTCCAGGTGATGGTGGCCTTAAAATTTATTTTGTTTGACTAACTGACAAAACTCACTACCACCTGTCTCGTCCGCTTGCCAGTTGTGTCTCGCAAACTCGCTATACGTTGCTGTCACATCGATGACAGCCCTTAGTTCGGCGGGCAATGGGGCGTATGCGCGATGCGCCGCCACTGGATAAAGCCGAAATGAGTTCGTTTTAGGAGACCGCCTGGACACACTCGTTATGGTCGAGCACCAGTATCATTGTATAGTTGAGTTGATGGAGACGAACCCGAGGGCAGGGATCCAAAGTTGTCACATGACAGGACAAACACAGGCTTAAACTTTTAGTCCTTTGTGAAGTAGAGAAACCAGTTTGGTTGGCCATTTATGAGGAAATTCCAATCTATGCACTAAGTAGATATTACCTAGCCCGAAGGGTCCGTTTAGCTGGGTCTTATTGGAAGCAACCACACCTTCGTCTAGACAAAGCTCCACGTTCATTCCTCTGATGAAATTTCCCCTAAGGTGAAGTGAAAATTTGATGGGAACTCGGTTGGTTTCGTACTTGGTTCTAAATTTTTATCTGATAGCTCGTAATTCTTATCAAAGCCAAGGCGGTGTTAATATCGTTAAAGTGTTTGGTTAAACAAGGTGTATTGTTACGACAGATTTATCTTTATGTAAACTCAACATTACCCGATGTTGATGTTGCTTGACTAATAAATGTTAAATTAAGAACATTAAAATTCCAGTATTTCAACAAAGTTTTATTGGACAGAGAGAAGACATTGGCTAGACTTCAGTGAGATTAGGAATAATCTTCTTGTAAACTTGTATGCCATTCAAATAATCATCAGCCCTTAAAAATTCATCATGGTCATGGATTAGTACTGTAGTGTTTATGATGGGTGAGAAACCAATTGCTGGGGTTCCCTGCTGGCGAATAAAACGACAATCGGTGACTGCAAAACACACTATCGGCTTAACTTTAAGACCCCTGAAAAAGGATACATTATTAAAGATTCTCTATTGTATCTGACGTATACTCACAGTTCATCCAGAGCGACTTTCAAAGCTAACCAATAGGGGTTTGAATCATCCAGCCTGGTGGCCGCCACATAGGCCTCTTTCAGTGGGAACTCGATGTCAATGCCTCCACCTGCCTCCTCGCACCAATTTCGAATTTCCCGCTCAAATGCAACCAAATCCAGGGTTATGGCTAGACGTATGTCGAAAATGGCCTCAAAAAGCGGTGGAACCACATTGCTCTGCACTCCGCCACTCAACTGGGTGAGATTCACCGTGGTCACATCCCCGATGCTCAGGCTTTTGTCGTTTTTCAGTCGCTGGATTTGCGATTCACGGAACTCCGTCAGCTTGTTCAACACATAGTTCAACTTAACTCCGGCTGTATCGGGCAACAATAGAGAACCATGACCGGCGGTTCCAGCAACTTTCAATTTGAGAACTGAATAATGGGAAGTTCAATCAACTGATGTGAAAGCTGAACGGGCTACTCACTCCATCGTATACGCTCGGCGTAGAACAAGTGATGAACATCAGAAGCACTAGTTCCACCCTCGTCCAAGCTGAATCCCACATTCATTTGTTTGTAAAAGTCAGTTTCAACGAACGCTGCCATGCCATGGATGCCTCCAATCTCCTCGTCAGGAACAAAGGTTACATAGAGCGTCCTTTTCGGCTGAAAGCCATCAGCCCTCAGCAGGCGTATAGCTCCTAGATACTGAGTGCCCACCGATTTCATGTCCTGAGCACCTCGTGCAAAGATCCTACCCTCCTCGTCGATGTCGGCGGAGAAGGGTTCATGGGTCCACATTTCCGGGAATACAGGAACCACGTCCATGTGCGAGCTTAAAATGATTGAGGGCAACTTTGGCTGGCTTCCTTCCCATTTAATGATCACCACAGGTTTTGATTTAACAGCTGGAAAAACTACTTCCACGGGCAGATTGAGGGAATCTGCCTGCCGCTTAATAAACTCCACACAAGCAGCTAAAAATGAATAGTGCTAATGCATTTAAGGAAATATTAAAATAAGGACCTTACTATAATCAATATTAGGGTGTACAGATGGAATTCGCAAATACTCCCGGAATATTCGAATTTCCTCGTTCTTTTCCCATTTTTCGGCACTCATTTTTAATATGAATCGTTAGGATGGTAAAGTAGAAATAAGCAGCTAAAGGCATCCGCTGTCTTTATATGCATTTGGATCGTGCCACAAAAGTGATTATGCGTATATGATAAGAAAATCGTTATCAATGGGCGGCAGATCTCTTCCAATTCTGACTATATTGCAAGTCACTTTGGATGGCAGTCGAGGTAGTGACAAGAAGCAGTATAGTTGACAATCTGCTACAGAATTCCCATCAGAATCATTTATATCTTGATCAAGGAGGCGAAAGTCAAAGAATCAACAAACAATATTGAGATAAACACGGAATTTCAAATTAAACTCTTGAATCTTTTTTTTTTTTTGATAAGATTACTCTCTAAAATGAAGATACGAGGCACACTTTAGTAATTAGCCCATCTTTATTATAGCCACGATCCATGTAGTTCAAACATTTTGTTTAGACTTCAGCCAGATTGCGAATAATCTTCTTGTACACATCAATGCCATTAAGATACACATCAGCCTGCAGAAACTCGTCGTGGTCATGGATCCGCATGGTGGTGTTTATAATGGGTGAGAATCCAATGGCTGGGGTACCCTTCTCCCGAATGAAACGACTGTCAGTGGCGCCAGGACAAACGATGGGATGAACCTTCAATCCACTAAAACACAGGAGGATTTCGATTAGCCATTATAGTTAATTTTTAGTCGGTACTTACAGCTCATCGATTGCGGCTTTGACAGCTAGCCAGTAGGGATTGGAATTGTCCAGCTTGGTGGGTCCTATATAAGGCTCCTTCTGGAAGAAATCAATTTCAATGCCACCACCCGCCTCCTCGCACCAATCGCGAATCTGTTTCTCAAAGGCAACCACATTCACAGTAATGGCAATCCGTATGTCGAAGACCGCCTCGAAAAGTGGCGGAACCACATTGCTCTGGACTCCGCCACTTAACTGGGTGAGATTCACGGTGGTCACATCGCCCTTGCTGAGGCTGGAATCTCTCGCAAGGTTCTCCACTTGCGAGGTGCGGAATTCAGTCAGTTTGTTGACCAGATAGTTCAGTTTTACTCCTGCCGTATTGGGTAGCAAAAGGGAACCATGACCAGAAGTTCCACTGACTTTCAGCTTGAGTCCTGCATAAAGCGAAACGGTAATGTCCCCAATCCATCATCATCATCCTTATGGAACTTACCCCATCGCAAACGTTCGGCGTAGAACAAATGATGAACGTCACTTTCACTAGTGGCGCCTTCGTCCAGGCTGAATCCCGCGTTCATTTTCTTGTAGTAATCCGTCTTAACAAACTCCGCCATGCCCAGATGACCACCAGTCTCTTCGTCGGGAACAAAGGTCACATACAAATTCCTTTTTGGTTTGAAGCCACTAGCTTTCAGCAGGCGAATCGCTCCTAGATACTGAGTGCCCACCGATTTCATGTCCTGAGTACCCCGTGCAAAGATCCTACCCTCTTCATCAATATCGGCGGAGAAGGGTTCATGGGTCCACTTCTCTCGAAAAACTGGCACCACATCCGTGTGAGAGTTGAGAACAATGGACGATAGTTCGGGTTGACTTCCTTCCCACTTGATGATCACAACGGGCTTCGTTTGAACAGCAGGATAAACCACTTCAACAGGAAGATTTAGGGAGCTAGCCTGACGTTTCAGGAACTCCACACAGGCAGCTAGACATTGAAAGACATTATAACGCAAACTTTAAAGAATTAAAATTAAGTCCTCACTATAGTCAACATCTGGATGCACCGTTGGTATACGCAAGTATTCCCGGAAAATCTTAATTTCCTCATTGTTTTCCCACTTTTCCGAGCTCATTTCGACACTCTTCTGTCATCAGCAACTGAGCTGCAACAAAGATTGTCTGTGCTTTTATAATCACACTGATTGCTTTCATGTTTATGGTCAAGGAATTTAAATGCTTATCAAAAGTGTATGTGGTTGCGATAGTAACGCCCTTATCTGCAAAACCCACACGTCTATTATCCGAATAAGTAACTTTTCTAAGCGGCAAATAGTTCATTATGTATTATCTATGCAACTTACACAGAAATGAGTTCATTGCGTATTATCTATGCAACCTCAACCTTTGAAACCTCAAGTTCTTGGTAAGTTGTCATGTATTTTTCAATATTTTCCATCATATCGTAAAATTATGACAAATTCAATTAAAATGACGAAGCTTTGATTGATGACCTTCGATTTGAAAAAATCAAGTGATTATTTTGGATTTAATGGGCTTCCCAGTCTTCCAACTTGCTATCTATGATGATACAGCAAAATGTAGATACATCCATTATCTACTTGCTGTCGCAAGGATAGCAAGTTGTATTCTTCAGATCTTAAGTTGATTAAGGTATTCGTTGAGATAAGATAAAAGGCCAGGAAGTTTTGTACTAACTTATAACAAAATCATCAATCTTTATTTTGATAAGGTTTTCATGTATTATTTCGATTTAGTTTTTAGACATTCGCTAGGTTGCCCAAAATTTTCTTGTATATTTGAATGCCCTTCAAATAAGTTTCGGCGCCCAAGAACTCATCGTGATCATGGATGCGCATGGTGGTATTTTTGATGGGTGAGAATCCCAAGGCTGGAATGCCCTGAGCTCGAATGTTCCTGCTGTCGGTGGCACCGGGGCAGACAATGGGGTAGATCTTAAGGCCACTATAAACATACAAATCGTATTAGGAACACGCATTGTTGAGCATTCGATTCAGACTTACAGTTCATCGGTGGCAGCCTTGAAAGCCAGCCAGAATGGATTGGAGTCGTCGATCTTTGTGGGTGCCACGTAGGGTTCCTTCTCGTCGAAGGAGATCTCGATGCCGCCACCTGCCTCCTCGCACCAATCGTGGATCTGTTTCTCAAAGGCAACCACATCCAGGGTGATGGACAGACGCATGTCGAAGACAGCCTCGAAATGAGGAGGCACCACATTGCTCTGGACTCCACCGCTCAGCTGGGTGAGATTGATAGTTGTCACATCACCGATGTTGATTGTCTGATCATTGGCCAGCCTCTGAACCTGCGATTCGCGGAACTCCGTCAGCTTGTTGAGCACATAGTTCAGTTTCACGCCGGCAGTGCTGGGCAGCAACATGGAGCCGTGTCCAGAGGTTCCACTGAAATTCAGCTTGAGACCTGCCAAAGAGGGGATATAGTTTAGATTCTAGTCCTAGATGTGTCTCAAGGATTACTCACCCCATCGCATACGTTCGGCATAAAAGACATAGAACAGATCTATTTCACTGGTGCCGCCCTCGTCCAGACTGAAACCAACATTCATGTTGCTGTAGTATTCCGTTTTGACGAACTCCTGCATGCCCAGCTCGCCGCCGATCTCCTCATCGGGCACAAAGGTCACGAAGAAATTGCGCTTGGGCTGGACACCACTTGCCTTAAGCAGGCGGATGGCACCCAGATATCCTGTGCCCACCGACTTCATGTCCTGAGTACCGCGCGCAAAGATCCTGCCCTCCTCATCGATATCGGCAGCGAAGGGATCGTGGGTCCACTTGTCACGGAACACCGGCACCACATCCATGTGCGAGTTGAGAATGACGGAGGGCAGCTCCGGTTCGGTGCCCAACCACTTGATGATCACCACAGGCTTCTTCTCCACTGGATATATAACATCCACGGGAAGATCCAGGCTGTGAGCCTGCCTTTTCAGGAACTCCACACATTCGGCTAGAAGTTAAGATGTACATGAGTAGTGCTCTTCTGTGAATTCCTTGGGGAATCCTTACTGTAATCCACATTTGGCTGCACCGTAGCTATGCGCAAATATTCGCGGAATATTTTGATTTCCTCGTTGTCCTCCCACTTTTCGGTGCTCATTTTGTGGATATGTTTTCGCTGCCAGTCACCAAACTCGAATGTGCCGCAGTTGGCAAAAAATGAACTTATACAGAAATTTTTGTGTGTTGGGTGATTTTGGTTTTATGGCCTTGGCTTCGTATTATTATCAAATAATGAGTTCGTTATCAAACTCGGTTGTTATAGAAATGATAACAGCACATATTCTTGTACAAAATTCTACCAAAACAAATGTCTAATAGCAAACGGTAGCCAATTCGATAAAGTTCACATAACACCAATAAAACTCAACCACCGTCGTTTATGGTCTGCGAAAAAATGGGTTATTATAATTTGTATTTGGTTTGATAAGAAAATAGAATACATATTAATGTAATTATTGATAATTATGATGTATATATAAAATACAACCCCTTTACGTGAAGGTTACGTTAGTTTTTGAGAACGATATCAATAGTTGTGACGATTTATTGGATATTGAATGAGGGCAAAGTCCATGACAAAAACTCTCTTCTGAAACTCGTGTTATCAGTGTGTGATTTTCATTTGTTTAGAAACAGATATGATTTGTAGTAGTCACACCATTTAAACATTTAATTTTGGTCCTACACTCATCGAGCCAAAAACATTACTCATAAGCGATAAGACCAATTGTAGCATATTGATTTCCATTTATGAGTGGAACTTCGCTTGAACATTTTATGAATCAGCAATAGAGGGGATGAGCTTCCTGTACACCTGAATTCCGTGCAGATATGTGTCGGCCCGCAAATATTCATCATGATTGTGCAGCAGCACCGGGGTGTTGTTGATGGGTGAAAATCCCAGAGCGGGAATTCCCACTTGCCGGACGTAGAAGCTATCGGTGGCGCCGGGGAAAACTCGTGTATGGGTGATCAAACCTCTGGAAAATTTCAACAAATTATGAAGTGAAAACTACACAATCTTTGTTTACCTACAGTTCATCTAGTCCCTTTTTGAAGCCCAGCCAGTAGGGATTGGAGTCGTCTATCTTGGTCACCACCGAGGGGCACTTCAGCGTGAAATCCAGTTCCACTCCACCACCGACTTCGTTGCACCACTCGCGAATCTGATTCTCCATTGCATCGGCATTCTGGTTGATGGCTATGCGAATATCAAAAGTGGCTTCTAGTACGGGGGGAACCACATTGCTTTGGACGCCACCGTTGAGTTGGGTCAGGTTCAAAGTGGTCACATCACCGGACTGCAAGGAGGAGTCCTCGGCCAGTAGCTTGACCTGGGTTTCTCGGAACTTCATCAGCTTATCCATCACAAAGTGAAACTTTTCGCCAGCCGTGCTTTTGTGCAGCAGCGATCCATGACCTGAAGTGCCACTGAATTTAAATCGAAGTTCTGCAGGGGTATAAAATGAATCAGAATATATTGCTACTGATGCAAATGGAAGACTTACGCCACAATGTACGCTCGGCGTAAAATACAGGATAAGTGT
Source organism: Drosophila melanogaster (assembly GCF_000001215.4). Taxonomy (NCBI): domain Eukaryota; kingdom Metazoa; phylum Arthropoda; class Insecta; order Diptera; family Drosophilidae; genus Drosophila; species Drosophila melanogaster. Next base: position 23,094,282 of record NT_033777.3, on the reverse strand, counting down.
CATCTTCACTGGCGATGCCCTCGTCCAGGCTAAAGCCCACATTCATGGCTTTGAAGTAATCACCCTTGACGAATTCAGCCATGCCCATGTGTCCGCCAGTTTCCTCGTCGGGCACAAAAGTCAAATATACGGTCCTTTTTGGCTGATAGCCACTGGCTTTGAGTGCACGGACCGCAGCCATGTACTGACATCCCACGGACTTCATGTCCTGGGCACCGCGTGCATAAATCCGGCCTTGGGCGTCTATGTGGGCACCAAACGGCTCATGGGTCCACTTTTCGGGAAACACGGGCACCACGTCCATGTGTGAGTTCAATATAATGGATTTCAGCTCGGGATGCTTGCCCAGCCACTTCATAATCACCACCGGTTTCGAAGGCACAACAGGATACACCACGTCCACGCGGAGATTAAGTTTGTTAGCCTGGCGTTTTAGGAACTCCACGCATGCAGCTGCAAGGGAAATAGGGATAACAAAATCCAAGGAGCGGAAAAACAAATCCTTACTGTAGTCCACGTCTGGATGCACCGAGGGAATGCGCAAATACTCCTGGAAAATGATTATTTCCTCGTCGTTCTTCCATTGTTCCGTGCAAGTGCACATTTTGAGTTGAATGCCCCGTGGTTCTAAAGGAACTGACTTGTAATCCACCGTGCTGTTTGGTTTGAAGTCTGAGTGTGGATTGACTTAATGGCATTATCAGTTGTTGACTTTAAGCTACTTGATTAGAAGAGCCCACAATTTGCGGATTTTCATCTTTGCGCTAAGAGCTTAATGTTATCTAGCAAAGCCATAATAGTAAACCATAAACTTATTCATTTTCATTTAAATTTCCTTTTTTTGCTCACCATTAATGGTATGGACTATGGACTGGCTTATTTATTCATACATTGTTTATTTAAATGGGTTTTTATAAGCCTGCTTGTTTAAAGTTATTACAATAAACATCGACAAGTAAGCATTAAATGCATTATTTCATAATTGAATTGAGTTCGCTAAGCATCAGCTACGGCAGGAATGAGCTTCTTGTAAACCTCAATGCCGTGCAAATAGGTATCGGCTTTCAGGAATTCATCGTGGTCGTGCAGCAGGATGGGGGTGTTGTTAATGGGCGAGAATCCTAGAGCTGGAATGCCTGCGTAGCGAATATAACGACTGTCCGTGGCGCCGGGGAAAACACGAACCCGTGTCTTGAGGCCACTGAAAGAAACAAGGAGAAAGGATATCAGAGCCATGCCTTTTGTCAGAGCTTCTCATCCTTACAGGTCATCGAGTGCTTTCTTAAAGGCCAGCCAGTAGGCATTCGACGAGTCAATCTTTGTTGGCTCCACAAAGGGGTTTTTCATCTCAAACTCCAGTTCAATGCCGCCGCCAGCCTCCTCGCACCAGTCGCGAATCTGCTTCTCAAAGGCAGGGATATCCACGGTGACGGCAATGCGGATATCAAATACAGCTTCCAGCAATGGGGGAACCACGTTGCTCTGGACTCCGCCCCTCAGTTGGGTGAGATTCACAGTGGTCACATCACCAATTTCGAGGGATGAGTCGTCAGCTAGTTTTTGCACTTGCGATTTGCGGAACTCCATCATTTTGCCTACCACATAGTTCAGCTTCTCGCCAGCAGTATTCGGGAGCAACAGTGATCCGTGACCAGCAGTTCCGCTGATCTTGAAACGAAGATCTGCAGGAAAACATGGCTAGCTTAAATTGTTTGTATGAGTCAATCCTACTCACGCCAAAGAGTCCGTTCAGCGTAGTACAGAGCGTAGGTTTCATCCGCACTAGAGATTCCCTCGTCGAAACTGAATCCCACATTGAGCTTCTTGAAGTAGTCGCTCTTTACCAGCTCCCGCATGCCCAGGTGGCCGCCAACCTCCTCGTCCGGAACATAAGTGAGATAGATCGTCCTCTTGGGTTGATAGCCACTGGCCTTGAGGGCACGCACAGCTCCCAGATATTGGGTGCCCACGCACTTCATGTCCTGCGATCCGCGCGCAAAGATGCGACCCTCTGCATCTAGATCCGCGCTGAATGGACCGTGTGTCCACTTCTCCTCAAAAACGGGCACTACATCCGTGTGCGAATTGAGAATGATGGAGGGCAGTTCCGGCTGGGAACCCTGCCATTTTAGCACCACCACGGGATTCTGCTCGTTCACCGGATAGATAACCTCCACGGGCAGGTCCAAGCTGGCAGCCTGGCGTTTCAAGAATTCCGTGCAAACGGCTATAAATAGCAGACACATTTTATGGCAAGGTCATAAAGATCAGGGTACTCTTATCGCAGCCTCATAAAGATATACATGCCCATTGGAACTCACTGTAATCCACATTTGGATGCACCGTTGGTATGCGAAGATATTCGCGAAAGATCTTAATCTCCTCGTTGTTCTCCCACTTGGCTGTACTCATTTTGCACTCTATAAAATGTAAATAATTAGCCGGCTGATAACAAATCAATTAAATTGTTTGCTGAAATCAGCTGATCGACACTTCACCACAGCGGAGAGCAGACACACAACACACCTTTCGCAACACTGGCTCGACGACGACTGTGCGATCGTGGAGAGAAGCGCGCGTTTAAATATCAGCGATAAGCGAGCGAAAGAGAGGGCATGATAATAAATCCGAGAAGGAACTAAACCTAATTTCTTATCATACGGTGCTGCCTATAAACTGTTTTATCTTACGCATTTGTTTACTTTTTAGATGGCTAATCTACTTTTCAGTACAAATGACTTGCAGTTAACAATTGCTTCCGTCATTAATAATATTCGTGTCTTCCCATTTCTATATGAGAAACTAATTTGATGAATTTAATATCCAGCACTCAAAAATTCAATTGATTACAAAAGAGACATCCCCTAATAGTAATTTCTATCTTGTACTGCATTATTTATAAATTAAACTGAATTTTGCAGCTCATAGCACAAGGAGTGGAACTCTATTTCTGTACCATCCCAATTGGTAGGGATTCCACTCCATGTATTGGTGAACATTCTTCCATCACTTTCCGGTACATATGAACCCACTTTAAGGCTCATTTACTTGGGATTCCCCCTGGCTGATGGATTTATTTGCCTTAAATGGAGGCGAAGGTGCTTCGCATTGCTTTGGGGGTAACAGGACTGCAGGATTGCTGGATTGATGGTGACCCCATTTGGCCCGCAGCCAAGATTTCCGATTACTGATGAATCGCATGCAATCGCATTCCAATTCCAGTTGATTTGTTAATCAAGATGCACTGCACACGTTCGCACCACACGCCCAGTGGGCTTCCGGGTAAACAAGTTGCCCCTCCTCGGGCCTTTCAGCCACTCGAATCCAATTCAAATTTCGCATATTAATAGTGTTCCTGCTGCACTTGCCGACTTTGCTGCACTGCGTCTGTTGTCCCAGTAGTGTGTCAAAAGTTAGTTTCGCATTTAGATTTCACGCTTGTTCCCATACAGAAAAAAAGGTGGTTGGGCCAAAAAAAATACACAAAACCAAAGCCCTCTGATTTGTGTCGCATACACACCCTGCTAGGCCAAAGTTGATATTGTTTTAGTGTGTGTACTCACAAAAAGTCATTAAAAGTTCATTAACAATGTTGCTGGGATTTTAATGGCGCACCAGCAGCAATAGCAGCAACTACAGGCTACACATGTCTGCATTTTAAATAACATCCAAGCCCCACATTCGTACAAACTCGTACTCTCCCCATTTACAGCGTCACATAAGTCAAATAAATACACAAGTTTCCTGCGCACAAACACTCGTTCAGCTGCACAATGGGCCAAAATGGCAAGTTTTTGGCATAATTCGAATGTAATGTCCCTAGAATAGAGTCTATAAGTCTGTACAGAGGCTAAAGTAGTTCATTCTTAGTCGAGTAAAACACGAATCTACTTATCTGATGCCAAATTATTCACTTTTCGCCCATGGTGGTGACTTGGGGGCGCGCCTGTTTGTTGTTTGCTGATGTTGCTGCTGAGCTGACATGTTGTCGCTGGGCAAATAAACTAAATGAAAATTTTGTATATTGTAACAATTATCCGGGCAACGCCGGAAACTGTTTGCGTTGAGCACCCAAAACCTGCAGAACTGCAGAGATGGAACCCCGAGGATATCGCCTAATCCGTTATGGGCGCATTACCTGGCCAAAAAAAGCAAAAAAAAAAAATAAAAGCGAGAGAACTGATATAATCCTCCTCTGCCATTTACCATTTACCATATCCCTCGGCCCAGAGCGTACATTTCCTTTTGTTCGAGCTTTTTTCAGAGCCCATGGCAAAGTTTCGGTAGTATGGAAATATGGAATGGGAATTGGGTTGCTGGCGGACTGACAGCTCAAGGACAATCCGGAGGGCATGCGTTTGCATCGCCTGGAGAGCTTCAATTTGTGTGTGTGTGTGTCAGGCATTAGGTGGAACGAAAAAAAGGAGCTCAGCTCTTGGCAAGCACTTTAGCAAACTGCACTCACAGTCGACATCGATATACAAAAAGTGCTGGCCAACAGTGCGTATGCGTGCTGCTTACTGCCTGCACAAGGCGAAAGCACTCGAAACGGTTTTTATTCACAACTTGTGCGAATGTCATCAAAATTGTGGACCACTCGGTCTGCAAATTGGATGCACATTCATAGAGCTGCTGAAAATGCAAATGCAAGTGCGTCGGTAAAAATTGTGTGCTTACTTAATTAGCAGTCATAATTTAATTGATCGACATTTATCGCTTCGTTAAGGATAATTATTACACGTACTCGCATTAAAAATCCCCCGGCTTTAATTTTGATTGTTAAGCCTAGCATTCGCAATTCCCATAATTCAATGGCCTCGAATGCTGTTTGCTTTGCCAATTAATCGCATTCGTCGTTCAATTATGCAGCTACCAATAGCCAGATGCAATAAAGCAAATCAAATATTTATTTAGCCCTTCGTTTGTGGGTGTATAACATTACAATTTTGTTCGGATGCATTTTGGACCGGTGCAAATAATCGGCTTTGCTGCTGCATAAATTACATTACATTCAAAATTGGTACTGAACTACACAGCTCCACTACTATCAAATGGGACTCAGTATAGTTCGAGCATAGAAAGTGTGGCCCAGGTGGAGATTACAAGCATATTCAATATGCTGAGAAACTACTCGAGTAAATATTTCATTTTTTTTGATTTGGCCATATTAAGGAGCAGTAAACTACTATGCTTACTTAAAATTAATGGTTATATAATGGGAGCATACAAATATTAAATTATAATAACTTCCTTTAACTTCTGTTTTATACATTTTGTGGGAATAAAAAGATATATAATCTAAAGGGCATAATAAGTCATAATAAGTCAAGTGGCAAGTAACTCAGCCATATGCCATTAAAGTCTAAGAGACCAGATTGAGCATTATTTATGGCTCAAAGTACTGTTCCTTGTTGAAAATGCAGTCTAACTAGTGGAAAAGAAAACAGCCGAGCCAGAAATCATTGCATACTTACGAGCGCTGAAGCCGCCGCGAAGTGCTGAATCTCTATGAATACGAAGCGCAAAGCGTGCTAAGACTGATAAGGAGGCAACAGGCAGAGCACTGGGCAATTACAGGGAACAGAGATTACAAAACCCAACGACACGAACAACAACACAAACAGCAACAATAACCGCGAGCCACAGCAGCGCCATCAAAGCAAAGAACACACAAAAGTTATGATAAATGCAGATGGAGCACGGCTAACGGCGTTATTGCCTGTCATTTCTCATCAACGCAGTTCGACAGGATAAGAAAGTGGGCATGGTAGTGGGAGTGAGAGGGCACACGCAGCGGATAGAAAGAGAGGGCAGCAGCAACAGCCAACTTCCGGGTGCCGCCGCCATTTTGCTGGGCTGTAATGGCTGCCAGGAAAATCCAGGGTGCGCCGTCTGAATGGCTTGTAATGAAAATGGGAAAGGGAATGGCAATGGGAATGGGAATGGGAATGTCGGGCGGGTAAAGCGGAAAATAAAACATGATTTTTGCCTTGCTTTTATTTTCTATTAAGAGCGCGCAACTGCGAACAGCACCACCACCACAGTTTAGCCCCTTTTGCGTGAGCGATGAATTGCAATTTGCTAAGTTTTTGTTTGCTCTGTCTGGGAGTTGCCGATGTAACTCGGAAAAACTTCATTTTCCGCTACTTCATTCGGGGTCTCTGTGTGCTTGGCAAGCAAGTTGCTGCTGGCTGTGGATGATTAGGTGGGGTGCAGTGGGTTGGGTTGGATGGGTTGACAATTTCTTGTCTGCCACTCCCGCTTTTGCACTTTCTCCTCGAAAGGCGGACAGCTGGTCGTGATGTGTGGCAATGAATTGCAGTGCCATTTTGCCAGCTTTTCCGTGCCAAAGCTAAAGGATTTTTAATTGTAACTGCACAGCGAAAAAATGCAATACGCTTAAATAAACGAAAGTTGCAATATGTGGCAAGGCTTAAATTAATTTTAAATTCTTTATGTACTGTGGCTAGAATATGGTATTCATGAATGAATTAAACTAGTTGAGAGAGAATTGCAGAAAATCTAGTTAAGTGACTTTATTTTATCATTATATAAAAACAGATATATAAGATTTCCATCGTATTTATTTAAATGAAAAGGATTTCCTAAAGTCTTGACCATTGAACTCTCCCCATTTGCTGTGCACAAGTCACGTGAGTCAGACCGTCGGATTCAGAGTTGGCCAGTGTCATTTCCAGCTATCTGGTTTCCTGGCCAACTTTAATAGCTGCAAACTGGCCAACTGGTAAGCTGGCAAACTGGCAGCTGGCTAACTCGGCTCCTTCCTGGCAATCACATCACACCCACATTCATATCCGGAATGGGGATCCGCAGAAGGACTCTGGACTCGCCCTGCTAATGACCGCTGCTAAGTGCCTCGATTTGTGCAGTGCACTCCGGTCGAGCAGAACTGCAATTAACTAATTGATTGAACTATTCAATCGGTGAAAATGCACGCCACTTTAGGGGCGGGAGCGTGTGACTGGGCGTGGCCGGCTTATTAAAGGATTGGCGTTTACGGAGCGAGCATTTAACGCTCGTCGCCGACTGCATTCAGTGCCATATCTGTGGCCTTTGTGGCGTGGCCGGAGCACATTGCTCACTGGGAGTTGAAAGCTTTTAACTGCCCCCATTAGGACATGGCAAGGGGTGGGGAGATAAAGGGGCGTGGCTCTGCCCGCATAACACTGTGAGTTCGGTTCAGTTGAGTTCCTATTTCTGGCCAAGTAATGCCTGACTGACTGATTAATGGCCACAGAAGAGAGGCAGAATACAGAAGCAGTTGCAGCTGCCGAATGGCACATAATCGATTTTCCGTAATGCATTTAGACCCGTTGGCTTCCTTCATATCCGGAATCCCTTCAGCATCCCGGTCATAACTTTCCACCTTTATCGGAGACCAGGATCTCTCACTCACCTTGGGCCGTGTTTATGTGCCGGGATTTGTAATAAACTTGTTCCAATCTCTGAGCCACAACCACAGATGCACGTTTCCGGTTACCAAATGCAGGACATAAAAAATGCCAGCAATCAGATGGTTACCACTCCGCCACCAAACAATCCTCCAGAGTGTGGCTTTTTTTTTTTTTTTTTGAAGAGTGCTCGACGTGGTCTGCCCTTTGTTTATAAATAGGAATTGCAACCATGTAACCGAGTGTATCTCTTCCACATAGGTAAGCACATTTTAGTGGCCTTTGTTGGCCAGGATGGTGCCGTAGTCCTTGCACTAGTTGCAATTTGTTGCAGCCTCGCTGCTGCTGCTGCTGTTGCAAATGTTTTATGACTGCAATGCGGTTGGCTGCCAGCTGCAAAATGCATTTATGATGCATAAACATAACGGCCAGGCTAGGCCTTTCCGGGGATCACGTTCCATTCCAGGTGGCCCCGGGGTTTATTGTCCTGCCGCCATGAAACATGAAACCAAAAACCTGAAACCTGATGCTCCGTGCAAAATGCGGCTTGCAATGTTTTATTTAATACACGAATCGCATTATTCTTTTTATTGCCGTTGCAATTTTCCAATTTTCCTCCCAGAAATCGGTGCGACATCAGTTTTGACAGCTGACCGTTATGGTAATTTAATTAACCATTAAAATGAGATTATGGTGTAATTTATGCATGTGACAGCGGCAGTGACAGCGCTTTTAATGACTCGTCCATAACTAATAAGTCCATTTCATTGGAGGAGAATGGGACATATGAGCAATTAACTTACCCACTTTTCAGTTCCCCAAATCACAATGATGATTGCAAAACCAGGGGGATTTTTTTCCTGACTCCTAGTGACACTTTTCGCCCAGCCAAAGAATGCAATTTCCTGGCGCAAAGTCCGCTCCATCTGCACTTGGCTTAGGCCACTTCAAAAGTTTTGGCCTCAGCTATATATTGATGGATTCCGATGGATTCGGCCCGCTGCCTGCCAGGGAACAGGCGGATTCCGCTACGGAAATGTGCCAGCCCAAAGTCCGGACAGGCGGCTTATAGCCATCCGCTGGGCTGTAATAGTAATAGGAATTGATTTACCATTTTGTGTGCACGAAAATGTGCAATTTATGTGCTCAGTCCCCCATCTGACTCAGCATAGATAATAGCTCGGCCGGATTGGGGACACACAAGCCACGTACCCCACTGCATACATATGTATGTATATATATACACCCGTATCCAGGCGGACACATAAATCCGGGCAACCGGGCGACTGGGTGAACGGGCTAATGCATTTTTCAAGTGAAGTGCATAATTTAGGAGCGAAGTCAGTCAGTCAGTTGGTCATTTTTCGGGGTCCTGCATTTAGCATATCAATGGATATAGTGCCTCGTTCAACCCTGATCTCTTGTACACTCTAATTGCCGCAGATTCCCGCAGTCCCGACCACATTCATATTTTATTGATTGACCGGGGCGATGGCTGATTGGAGGAGATGGAACTGAAGGAGGTTGAGCATCACCGCATCATTGCCAGTCATTCGATGTCCGCTGAATAATTTACAACAATTTTGGGACGAGCAACGCCCAGTTGCAATCCCAATTCCAATTCAGATTCGTTTGCAAAAAGGCGAAATTTGCGTTTTAATGCGAATTCTTGCTCCTTTTGGGCCGCGCTGATTGCGCCGAATGCCGCAATGAGTTATGTGCCAGGGGATAGAAAATATATGGCCATCGATCGAATCGGGATGAAATCGGTTTGAATTAATGCATGAGTGCAAGTTAAATGGAGCACAAAGGATTTGGGTCCGGGCTTAAGCCGTCAAACGGAGATGTACACACACACACATTCATACATACATATATACATACGTACGGTGAAAAGGATATCGATTTGGGGGGCACAGCCAACTTAAAAATTACATTTACATAATGCAACCAAAATTGACATTCCTCCCTCGCAGCTGGAAAAGCGGCGAGCTCAAGCAACCACTAAAATGTTTGTTATTCTACCCTTAGCAAATAATAAAAAATAGAAGAGAGAGCGCAAAAAAAAAACAATAAAGAAATCGCTAGAAATTGCAGAGGCAGCGGCTACAAGAAAACAAAAGAAGATGAAATAAGCCCGCAACGAAAACAAAGTCGTAAATTCAATTTAAAGCTTGACAGATTGCCACAATGCGGCGAAAAAGGGGGGCGGCCACCAGCCCAAGGGGCGTGGCAGCTGGTCGGAACAATGCAGCTGGCTGCAGTGGTGGCAACAACAGAAAAATGGCGTCAGTAACAATGCCGCCTTTATCTTTCGCCCAACAAGCAGCTCAAAATGTTTCCCTCAGTGGAAAAAGGGAGTGCTCCACTCGCAGGACTCCCACTCAAGTCCTAGTTCTCCCATTTCTCTAGGGGGAACTACCATCCAAATTAGGGTCAAGTTTTCGCTGGAAGGCGCCGCTAGAGAGCACCACCAATTAAATGGGCTTTAATAAGCTCAGCCACTTAAACAGCCAGAAATCTGGCAAAGAGGTTAAACGGCTGGCAAACTTTGTGGGTGGTGGCTGGTCTTGCTTTCCCAGTGGGTGGTGCATCTGTGGCTGGTGCTTGACTTATCCGCCCGGCTGGCCTGTGTTGCATTATGTTTCACTTGCAGCTGGTGCTTTGACCCAGTTTAGTGGGGCATTTTTAAAATGCCATGCTGGTGGCTCATGTCACCGTGCTGCCTTTTGCACAGCTGCGTTGTGTGCAAGTTTATCACGCGCCCCCGTAGAAAAGCCACAATAAGGTCAATCGCATGGTCAACGAGAGGGAATAGCGGCATCAACCGGTAACCCAGCCGCCGATTTCAGCACCACCAGCTCCAACAGCACCACTAGCACCGCCAGTACCACCAGCACCACCGGCACCGCAGCAAACACAGCGCAATTAAAGCCAACAAACAGAGCGACACAGAAGCTGGCCGCACAGATTGCCGGCCAGGCCAATCAGCGAAACCAGCCGCAGATCCACATGTCCATACAGAGTGAGAAATCGAAGATAGTTAGTTAAATAAGTAAGAATTAGTACACGAAAGCTTTCCTTCTCTCAATCAAATGTAAATAAAGTTAAAGGCCACCAATGCAGGCACTATTGTACCTGATTTTTCTCAGTGCATATAGGCCGTGCAATCAAAGGCGAGCGTATTAAAGCTGCAGGAGATCCCGTTGCGATGAAGAGACCCAGCGGAACGTGCCGGAGTATGTGTGGGCGCGGGCTGTGGACCAAAGTGGCTGGGAAGAGGCATCTCGGCCAACAGGATGGAATGGGCGATGAGGAAGGTTGGGTAACCGGGGCAGTAACGTTGCGGCCGCGGCCAGGAAACGCGCACAAATTGCGTTTTAACGCATGCAAATTGCCTGCGTCCACGTCCTGGGACGAGTTTATTGCATTACAGTTGGTCGAAGGGCGCTGGGCGGAGTGGGGCGTGGTCATTCGAGGGCGGAGCTGGGCGTTTTGTTGGCAGTAGATGTGTGTCCCGCAATTGCCACTTCGCACTTGAGCGATTTCGCGCTCGAATCGGTGTGTAGTGTTTGTGTATATGTGTGCGTTGTGTGTTTGGGTGCATCTGGGCAGAATGTATGTGCCAGCCTGACATGCTGGAAGCTTTCAGCTGTTTCAGTTCAGTTTCTGTCGCTCCTGTCGCTTTCATTAAGCCAACAGACAGCGGCGATTGCAGTATCCGCCGCTACAGCGAAGCCCAAATAAAATGGCCAGTGGCAAACGCCATGGCAAAACTGTCAAGTCCGCGTGAGCTTAACTTTTGTTTTTTTTTTCACTTATTTTTGCCATTTTTCACAGCCTATTTTGCAGCTGTAGGCGCTGTTGTTGTTGTCGCAGCTGCTGTTAGTGGAATATACATTTTATAGACAAGTTAAATATTATGCATACGCACCATTGCACTTAATAACATTTCGGTTCGCCTCACAAGGCCCAGTGTAATGGTGTGTGTGCTTCGACATACACCCACACACCATTTGTGGGCGTGCTTAAGCTGCGTGCTGAATTGAATTAAATTAAAATAAATCTGCAAAGTGTCGCATAACTAAGCAAGTCAAGAGTATGCCATATTTTTTAGCTTGCAATCCGATTTGCATATGTTCATTTGGATATGAATTTCTCTGGCAGGCAGAGAGGCCTCTTCGGATTGTACAAAGCAATTTATGTTTTATTCGAGATGGATTTGAATTTTTTCCATGCTTTAATCTATGAATCCCATGTTAGACGGCTCCATTTGTTGTCATAACAGATGAACTATTGATCATCATTAGAAAGGCACACATACACTCATGTGAAACTCCCCCATCACGTAACTATTTTTCTCCTATGACTCGATACTGTTTGCTTTTCAACTTTCCCCCAGCAGTGCTGTATGCTATTGCTATTGTGTCCTAAAAGTCCATTTGAACTGCCATTACGCATACGCCCCGTGTGCTTGCCGTGTGTGTGTGCGAGTGAGTGTGAGTGTGTGAGTAAGTGTGTGGATGGCTCAGTGAGTCTGAATGGGTTGCGTTTGTGTGCATGTGTGCATTTTGACAGACGTCAGTTCAGTTCAGTTTGGCTTGTGTACGCTTTGCATTTTTTATGCATTTAAATAACAAAATTAAACTAGCAAATGTTTCGCATACAATTTATTGTTTCTTTTCTCTCTCTCCCTTTCATTCAGATAAACAAAAACACGCAGAGCAACAAGAATCTGGGCGAGCACAAGCGCTGGATACACGATCCCTCGAGTGAGTAGTAGAGCAAAGCAAAGCCAAGCAAAGCAAAGGATTTGCGCACCATTTGGCCCCTGGCTTCGGTCAATTAAGTTGTCACTGGAGAACTATATATATATATACATACGTGTATATGCACAATATGGTATGACCTATTAATAAATTATATTCGCACGCCTGCAGGTGACCTTTGCCGACCGCTGAACTGCAAGAAGCGTGAAATCTGCCTGCTGGAGGACGAGTTCAGTGCCGTTTGCGTGTCGAAGAAGGAGCTCCACAAGAATCGGTAAGTGGTATGGGATGGGATGGTGTCGACCCGATGAGCCAATTAAATTGCGAGGTCCGAGCCGAAGGCCATCTAAACTTAAACCCATGCCAAACCATTGCACATTCCAGTGATGAGATAATCACCAAGGCCAAGTATTTGGAGGAGGAGGCCAAGCGGCGTGTCAACCAGCAGGACAATCAGGACAGCCAGGACGCGGAGGATATCAACAACGACGACGAGGATAACAGCAGCGATGGCGGCAGCAGCAACTCCAGCCCCACAGGCACCAACAATGCCCAGGCCAGTGTCCAGGGAAATGAGGAGACCGACGACGAAGATAAGAGCCTAAGTCTGGGCGACGACGACGAGTCCAAGGAGGATGATGTCTTCTACGAGAACAGTATCGCCGCCGGCGATAAGCAGCAGCAGCAACAGCAGCTATCCCAGCCTGCTGCAGGACCTTCCGTTATTCAGCAGGACGACGACGAGGAGTTGGAGTGAGTACACTTAGAAAAATTGTTATAGAACTGTTTATTGTGACCCCAGTTCATTTTCATATCTCAGTTCTTCACCTAACTTTTTAGGTGTGTTTCAAACAATTTATTTCTCGCTCTGTACATTATTCGAGTGTTTAACTTTTGTGTCGATCTTTTTGTGCCTGCCTTTGAGTGGGATTTTACATTTCATTAAGCAAATTCGCGTCCACAAAAAGGGGTTGATTGTGTTGGCGATGCGGGACAGAGGGTCACCTTTGGCATCCGGGCCACCCGTACTCCGAACTTCGTCCGATTTCCACGGTCGCCATGCTAATAACAAATTGTTTTATCGTGTATAAAAATTCCGCAATAAATTCACAGTGCTACAATTTTTAGCACGCAGCCTTTGGCCTGTTTTTGCGTTGTTATCGTCGTTGGCTTTTTTTGGTGTTTGGTTGTTTGGATGTTAGCTGGTGGCACACTTTTGGCTGAATGGTTCAATGGGCCGCAACGACAGCTTTACGGCCTTTACCCTTTGACGCGTGCCGTCGTCGGATCCCTTGACTTGTTCCGTGTTATCGCTTTGACCCTAACCCAAATTGTGGACTGGCACGCGAGCAGGGCCTCCACACAAAGAATGGACACCAAAAGGGGCAGTGCCTTGGGCTATGGAGTGGGAGCAGGAGCCAGGAGCTGGATCAGGTGTGCCAGCGGCAGAGTCCGGAAAATGAAGTCAAAGTCGAGTCGGTGTCAAGGCTTGATTGGCCTGGGTTTGCACGGGAAAAGGGTTGTGAGCGGAAGTTGTTAGCAACAAACAGTCGATATCCTTTCGCAAAATATTGGGTAATATTTCATAAAATTTCTCGCACATTTGCAAGGATTTTTATACAAAGACATCCCTAAAAAAACAGCGTTATTTGCATGTTTTTTTTTTAACGCACACAACATTCTATCAATGTTCTAAAAGCTTTTATTGCAAATATTTCCATGTACTACAGGTGAAAAAAGAAATACTTATAAATGTTTTAATACAAAAAAAACTAAAGAATCTTCTTGTTTACGCATTTAATGATATTTCACTTTTTCATTATCTTTCTTCTATTAAATTAATAAATGTGTACGTGTTAAAGCTATAAAGAAAATGTTTTTTTTTTTAAAACCAGTTAAAACTCCAAAGCTCCTCCAATTTTGTTTTCCCCAAAACTGCAACCACTAGCCAACTTCTTGGACTTTTGGGCCACATCGAAATCCTTTGAAATGCATCCTTCATCCGAGTGTTATAAAAATGTTTTCGCTTCTTGTTTATGTTCGTCCAGTTTATCGGTTGTGTTGTCGTGTTCAGAAAGTTAAATTTTATGCCCGACATTTTCATGTATGTATATGCATTTGCAAGAATTGAGATGTCGCAAAGTTTTTATTTGGATCCCTTGGCGGCTGAAATGAAAACTAAATTATCGGGAAAAGTGCGAAAAAAGTGGTAAGTAAGTAAGGCGTTGGATTTCATGCTTTTATGCTGGTTTTTTGTGTGTTTACTACAGGCGCCTGTAATTGAATTAAAATCCACTTGGCAAACAACTGCGAGTGGTGGGTGTTTGTGTGTAAAAATCAATCTATAGGCAAATCACGCGCCCGACCACATTCTCCATTTTTTCACCCAGCTCCCAGCGATGATATTAACAATGGCTTTTGACATATTTTCCCTCTACTTTTATGTTTACGAATTTTCCTTTTCAATTTTGCTTTTACGAATATGTATATACATATATATTCCACGCTTTGCATACCCACATGTGTATCTATGTCAATGGCATGAAATATGAATGTGTCACGAAGCCGTTGGCAAAATCAATAGTTTGATCCATAGCCACATATCCATATACCCATATAGCCATATAGCCACAGCCAGAGCATTTGCCACTCATCGTGGCAGCAGGAGCTGCTCCAGTTCTCGTCTTTCCATTCAGGCGCAACTCAAACAAAAGACCTGCCCCAGTAAAAGGGTCGTCATCGTCATAGGGGGGCACTTCTAATAGACCAAAATGCGAGGCAACCTCCACAATACCCATTGCCCCCCCAAAAAACTCATCCAGCTGGCTGGAGATGGAGACCGAGTTCGGGCCATAACTCATGTGTGAGACGCTCATTGTTTGTTGCAACAATATGCCATCGCACAGTGGCTCAAATGCGAGAATAGAGGGGGTATCTGCCTTGAAAAATATTACTATTAGGTAATAAAAATAGTTATGTATTGTAATGACTCGTTGGAGAATATTATCTATCCCTTTGTTTTTTCCTCAGTTAGTAGATGAGTTAAAGGTACTAAAGATAAAGTACATATACATACTCATAATATATTTTTAATGTACTGCCTTTAAAAATAATACGATTGACTTTTGCTGCCTTCTATCTGCAACTCCCTACAAAGGGATTCGAAGATTTTGCTTGAATAGGACACATACCATGGTTCAGATCGCACCTCAAGCTGTCACAACTCAGCTATGTGAGTGTGTGTGTGTGTGTGAAAGTGGGCAGTGTGTGGGTGTGGATGTGATGGCCTGCCCCTGGCAGTTATTCGAAACCACTGAGCTGTTTTGTGGTCTGTGCTCATGAAGCTGTCGGCTTCAGCCATTTTAGCAGGTGGAGCTACCGCTCAAAGGAAGACCAACAGGACGCCGAAAATTCGGTTGCAAAATTGAAAGCAAATATTTGAGTAAAAATTTACACATTTTTCACAGAGACACGGAGGCGGCATTTGATGGGCAATTTGGTCAAAGCAACCGCAGATGCTGGGCAGGCCATTCAAGATGCCATCGCCATCGGCATCGTCATCGGGACAATGATGTTGGCGTTGTCATTGGCCAAGGATCGCATTATCAAATTTATTCGCCTCACTATTTACTGTTGGTCCTAAGAATTTTCATTAAATTTGTATAAACAATCCGGCGAAAAAGGGCAAACAAAAGCGAACCGGAAGCGTGCAAAAGAACATGCGAGAGAATTTTTAATTAAAAGTAGTGAAAACACACACACACACAAACACATTTGCATACACACACAGCGGGAAGTGAAGGATATGCATATCCGAGAATATATTTACTTTGGTTTTGGCCATTGGTTCGTTTACATTGGCTCTGCAATGGAATTGGCCAGCTTAAGAGGCACATATGCAGATGCACGAGAAGCCCTACGACAAATCCAAATGTGCTTACATTTTATTGAATTCTAAATTATTTTTCTACTTCTCTACTTAACAATTTTTTAGTCAAGTCTTGATGAAATTCATTTAGCAAACGCACACAAGTGGCATGCGTTGCAAAGCCGAGCTTGACCCGAATAATTGGCCAATTTTCAATTAATATTTCCTTAAATTATAAAACTGAAAACCCGACGAAATCCACTAATTAAGAATGCCAAATTGGGGCAATTAGGCAAATTGATTTCCATTCATCTGCAGTCGGCGTGGTACAACCAAAAATAAATGTGCAAATTTTATTTGAAGCCAAACAAAAAAGTTCAAACAAGGGAGAATACATATACATATATACCAATATATATATAGATCTGAATAAAATTATGATATAGGGGAAGAGAGTGGCAGCGAATCCATGACAGGCCAATTAAAGCGACATCGAAAAGGATAAAAATTCTCGCGGAAGCCTTTTTTATTGAATGGATGGCTTCTGACAGTAGCAACCATTAATTGGAGTAATCGTTTTGTTGGTTTTATTTATTAAATGGAAAAAGAATCGCTAAATTGAAGGAAGGGTTAAGCTGTTCTTTTGAGTTTAAAAGATGATTGATTGGCACCAGATAAAGGGTCATGTCAATTAAAAGCGTATGAATTTCACGAATCACAAGGATAATGGTCTCCCCCTTCTAATGGGTCACGTACACATTCATTGCTGAAATGGAGTCATATATACGAAACGCTAAATTATATGCCTTGCCCAAGTCCTTTTCGTTTGAGTTTGCTGGCAGTTTAAATATTTGCTCAAATTATTAAATAAACTTTCGTCCTGCGCCCCGTCCTTGCCTCAATCCACTGGCCAATCTCATGGCTCGACTGTTTGCCAGGGCGTGCGTGCAGCGCATTTTAAATAAATATTTAAATAAATGTATAAGCAAGCCCCTCCTTCTGCCGCTCACCTGTCCAACAAGTTGTCCGCCGGATTTGGCGGAGGGATGTGTGGACAAAGACACTACATAAAAAAAAAAAAAAAAATATGTGGAAAGAGTGGGGAAAGGACACAGACTTCATTTGCATAAAAATTAATTTTGCATGTCATCTATTTGTTGTCGTTGCGCCCCTTGAGTTTTACTTTTCTGATTTCAGACGGCATTCTAACTGCGCTCCTGTTTCGTCTGATTTTTTTCCCCTCATTCTTTTTTGTAGCAACTGCAAGCCGTGTCCTGTGGCCAAGCCGACGTTCCTGTGCGGAGCCGACAACAGGACCTACTCATCACTATGCAGATTGGATTATCACAATTGCATACATTCGACGTCCATACGGATCGCCTGCAAAGGATTCTGTCCCTGCAAGGGTGAGTCTATCCCATATCCTCCATTCCACGACCATAACAAACGGACTAAGACAAATAGTACGGCCTTCCTGGGAGTGGAATCAAATGCTCCGCATAATGAGCTCCAGCCTGGCAGTCGGCCAGAGTCGCAGGACGACGAAAAACGAAGGACCTCCCACGTCCCTTGACTACAAAATAAATTGCATGCATATTTTGTGACAGCCTTACTCGTCGCCAGTTGTTTGCCCATGAAAGTATGCTGCAAAAACTGAGCCAACAGCTAAATGCGATTTGTTCGAGAGGATTTAGCATTCTTCCCTCCTCCTCCTCATCCTCTTGGCAATTAAAAATTCCAATTACCAAACAATGGTTTTTGGCTTTAAATATATTTCTGCCCCGGCACATCACTTGTTAAATATTTAATAGGCCGGCTAACAAGTAGCCGACGCCATTGTTCCATCGCCCATTGTACAAAAGGGGGCCCGCAAAACCACTCAGTCAGTCAGCCAGCCACGTTAATTTTCAATTTTCAGTTGGCCAGAAAATAAAGCAAAAGTATGCCTTGTTTGGGGCTGCAAAAAGTTTGTCTGCTTCAACGATTTTCTGACCGCCATTTTGCCAACGCTTTTCGCAGAGATTGTCGATGGAAAGCGGCTGCAGCGCATCTCGGGCTACAACAACAAGTACAACAAGAAGATCAGCCTGGACCAGCAGCAGCAGCAGCAGCAACAACAACAACAGCAGCAGCAGCAGCAGCAGGCCTACAAGGACAGCAACAACAACAACATCATGATGAACAGCGGCAACATAATGGGCGGCAACAACAACGACTTCAACACGATCATGAATGTAAGTTAATGTCTAACATACACATACTACATACATACATACAGACATGCAACAAAGTTAAATTTTTGGTATTGGTATTGCAGGACAAAGAGGACAATAACCGGCACAACAACCACATCAATGCCCAGTACACTTTCACGCCCGAGGAGATCAAATATGACAACAAGCACTACAAGTACCTCAAGTACACGGCCTACAAGAAGGTGAGTGGGTTAACCAGAATATCCAGTGGCCTCTTCTCACATATCAAATTATTTGGCAATTGGCAGGACTCCAAGTACCAGGAGGACAAGCACAAGATGCGCAACTATAACGAGGTGGTCGAGAAGCAGCAGCAGAAGTTCAATAAGAACAGCAACTTGAATGGTGAGACATTGCCAATTAACACAGAGTGTATGTAATACATACTATGTATGTAGAACACATTTTGGCTGGCACTTGCAGTTTGACTTTGATTTGTGGTATTATCAAATATTTAGGTTATTCCAAGTTGGCATAGAGGTTACCAATTTCTGTCTGAAGGGAATAGCTAACTCAAATTTCTTAAATACATTTATAATATTCATGATACAAGAATGCATTCATTTTCTTGCCACAGCCTATCCATCGAAATCGGCAGAGTGCAAGCCGCAGCAACTGACGGCGATTGGCAACCGACTGCTGGACTGGTTCTCGGTGATCATGGCGGACAGCAAGAAGCGGCGCCAGCACAGCCAGAAGTCAAAGGCCCACTTCCCGCCCGCCTGCAAGACGGAGGCCAAGTGGATGTTCGGCCACCTGGATCTGAATAACGACGGGCAGCTGTCGCTGCAGGAGATGTACGACCTGGAGCATGACCAGAACGAGCGTTGCATCAAGCCATTCATCGACACCTGCGACTTGGACACGGATAGCTCGATCAACACACGGGAATGGTGCAGATGCTTCGAGAAGACGGATCGTCCATGTGCCGCTGTGCGCCGGAGAATCGCCGGCGACTTTGCAGGTGAGATAGGTACAGGTGGACATTTCTCTGGCTACATAACACTAATACTTCTATGTTCTCTCTATATTCGTATGAGTTGTGCTGGGGTCCTGGGCCTTAGTTATGTATATTCCCTCTACCCCCGAACAAACATCAACCTATAGTAAACAAAAAAAAAGAAGAAATTACATTAAAAGTCAATTGAAAGAAAACCTAAGACCGAAAACGAGAAACCAAACGTGAAGCGATAGTAATCGCGCAAAGAGTAATTTGGTTTCATTGGGTTTTCGTTACTTTCACTTTCACTTTCACTCAGCCGCCTCTATTGCCATCTCTGTCGCTGCCTCTGTTTCCGTCTCTTTCTGTCGTGCTATCTGCCATCTCTTTCGGACGGCGCTTTGTTGCCCGCTTAGTGTTTGTTTGTCTGACACTCTTTGCTCCTACTTTACACGCGTTGGAAACCTTTTTCAAACTATAATTAAGCGCCTGACAGCTAAATAGAAACCCTGACACACTTACACTTATACACTTTTGTGAGAAACACCCTAACACACACAAACACACACACACACACTGACACACAGCAGTTAACAGAAGTAACCTTTTTTTCGCGCCGCTTTCGTTGCCAACTTTCGTTTTGTGCTCGCTACCCCGTTTTTTCTATATCTTCAACTTTTAAGCCAGCAAATTAAACACTTTTAACAGCCACACAGAACTTTTCCGTAAACTCTGAACCCCCTTTTCTTGCTACCCGCTGTAGAAACCGCCACTGTCCAATGCTTTTTGTGTTTGCCTTTTTGGAAGACCCCCTTCTATACAGTATTATATATATATATATATACCAACTATATAATTTCTTACTTTGTTCGCCCGCCACACGACCCCAAACCCAAAACAAAATAGATCCAGCAACAACTTGCTTGTGCCGCTTCTCACCAAATCCAAAAACTAACCCAACCATTTGTGCCCCATCAAGTTGCCCCACTAAAACGTTGCGCTTTTTTTTCTCTCTCCGGCGTTTGTTAACTAATTAGGAGCCTACGCACCGGACTGCGACATCCAGGGATTCTACAAGCCTACCCAGTGCCACAATTCCGTGGGAGTTTGCTGGTGCGTGGACAAGCACGGAGTGGAGTTCGCCAACACACGCACACGCGGCAAACCCAATTGCGGTGAGTACCTGGCGAGATGGGATTTTGTGATTCGGTTGGGATGAGGGGCAGGGCAGGATAAGGGAGCAGGATGCAAACACTTAACCCAACCATTTGGCGGGGGTCATAACAAAGGGCCAACAAAGTTTCAAAAGGCCATAATCAGCGGGGGAGAAACAGTGGAAATGGGTTAAGCTGGTCAGTTGCTATTTGCACACAGCTGATGTTTCTGAAGAACACAGAAAGTGGAGAGAAACACAGTTCACACACACTTTTCTAGGAATCTAACAAACCAAACCATTTAGCAAATGAGGATATTTAAAGCAGAATGTTTAAAGTTGTGGTCCCAAACATTCATTTATTTAAATATGACTTTCAAACCGATACACCCTAATACAGAGCACTAAGACCATCGATTATGCGGAATAAATGCTCATGGGCGGCTGTAATCCTCAATGGTTTTCATTCGCTGCAATTGGTAGCCGCTGCCAATTAATGCGGAATACCGTTGGATGAAATAGTCCAGCATAATACTCGTGCTTCCTTAACCGATTTTCGTGGCAATCGAACTGTGTCGGGCCCACCCATGGTTAGCCACCTGAGTCCTGGCCCATCCAACCGTATTGAAATATCAGCCTTTAAGCCAGCTTTTATGGCCCAGTGCTGGCATAACTCAGCTGCCGCAATGCTCGAGCCGGCTAACGGCAGCGAGAACACCTCGCACTCCGGTGCGTATACGTAATCTGCTTATCTCTGCCGTCCCATTTACTTGGCCTATACTCTCAGTATAACGGTATTTCGGTTTCCCGGGCCGAGTTGATTTTAACCGAGCACTTAAGGTTGTTAAAGTTGTCAGGAGCACACGGACAAGTTGTGCTGACCAACAGCGCGGACATTGCCAGGGGATCGGTAATTGAGTTTTCCTATTAATATCGCACATACGCCATGCATAACACATGAAATGGCTGCAAAGGGGTTTCCGTTCGTCCTGCACAAAAATAACGAAGAAGGACGCTCTGCGGCTGACCGCTATTAGACATGCATGGCAATGGCGATGGCGATGGGTTAGATTAGTGGCAGGGAAATGGTGGAATCGGGGGAAATGGCCACATAAATCCGAGCACACATTCTAATTTCATGTTCAATATCCAAACAGAGTCCGTGGTTAATAATGCCGCATCGCTCACATCCGATGACGAGGACGAGGGCGCCGATGACGAGGACAGCGCGGAGGGCAGTGCCGATCAGATGCTGGTCTTCTAAGCGAAACCACAGCTCCTCCAGCAGCTGGGGCAACCGATGGCGATAGCCCTTGGCCCTGGCGCATCATCCAATCAGCGAGCTAGCGTTATAACAGAAAATTAATATTATTATTATTATGATTGCAAACAAATCGAAGAAAAGTGGAAGTAAAAGCGAACGCAGCAGCGAAAAACCCAAAAACAGAAACATAAATGTGCAGTAGCCAAGTAAGCGTTTTTGAATAGAACTACGAATAGCAAACAGCAGAAGCAGCAAAACTCACTCACTCACACTCACACACATCACGCCATCAAGGATAACTAAAAGGAGCGCCACCAGGACGAGAGAGCAGGACGAAACTGTAGCATAGTTGAAGGCGCATCGCACGCAAATTGGCAAACCGCTGATCCCAGCAGTAGAACAAATACAAAAAACAGAGAACCACCACATATACTCACCCATCGCAGGCTCATGTTATTTTTCCCCCATTTTTCGGTCAATCAGCACAGCCCAGCCAGCCACGATTTCGCCTTTGTTATCATTGTCGTTTGCACGGATGGTTGACCTCAGTTATAGCCAGTAATCCGTCTATTTTTTGCCTTTCGCAGCAGAACTAGTTCCACTCATACACATGTCCTTCTCTGCTTTCGCGACACACAACACACGCTAAGAATTCCGCCCAAACGAAAAATATATTAAAATTTATGTGATAAGTTTTTGAAATGAATGAGAGTACGAACGAGGAAGGCAACTGTCCATCTGTTAGCTGCGAGTCCAGTGCCCTCAGGATCAAAGGATGGCAGAATCGAAGGATTGCAGCATCGCAGGATCTGAGGATAGCTGTGGGTAGCTTGGGATCGTAGGATCTTAGGATTTTGGGAGCATAGGATCTCAGGATCTTAGGGTCGTAGGAGTTCATAGCCGTTGGATGGATTCGGTGGAGACACAGGAACGTGTGGCCAAAACACAAGTAGTTCGAGTGGGGAAATTTTGGTGGAAATGTGGCAGACTCATAGTTGCATATGTACGAAACATAACCGCGTTCATTTAGTGTTACTTACCAGATAAATAGTGAGAGATCCGGCGCTTGCAAGGCTTTGTCAACGTCGGCTTAACGTCGTTTGTATCAGCACCTGCCAGGGCAAAAAAGAAACTCAGCACCTGCTTTTACGTAAACACACCCACTTTCCATTGAGCACTCCAGGATATTGGAGATATGATTAAAATTTCCACACACTCGTAGGACATACGACATTAACGTAAGGAAAGGACTCGGCAAGAGATTCGATAAATGGCAATTCGCTTATACATGCATATATGAATAAATATATAATATGTTTACCGTGTAAGTATATAAGAAGCATAATTAAGTGGCAGCAAATAGCAGATCGTCGAACCGTAGCTCATCCCAGTTTTTTTTTTTTTAATTCCGCCCTTTGATATTTTCCGGATGTGAAAAAAATTAAAACGTAATATTGGAGTTTTAAACACATTTATGAGCGTGGAGGAAAGAAAAATAAGAACATTGAATGCTTGCAAAATGACGAAATTATATAGCCAATTGTAGTAAACAAAACCAATGCATATAAACAAACCTTTTAATTATAGCAAAAATTTATAACCAACAATGAACATTAATAACAATCATTTGCGATCAAGCGAAGAGTGGAGAAAAGTATCTGTTTTCGGCTGCATTTAAAGTAAAGAGCAAAGAATAATAAAAATATAACTGACTATGTACTACGATTACGATTGTATTTATGTATGTATTTATTAAAATGCAAACTGCATTACTTCTAGGAAGCCATCACAGTTTAAACCCAATTTACAGACCTTTGGCACTAAATCTTCCTTGACAATTATTATAGTTTTTTTTTTTTTTTTGCATTTCTGTTTAGATTTTGTCCACTCACAAATATTATATCCATAGAATCGTGTTCATGATAATGCGTAATACGTAATGCATTTTGAAAACTTTTACTTCGATTCGATAGCACAGGTTTTCGTTTCTACCAACTACGATTCGTTTATGTACGGAATGATGAAATCAATAAATATTATTTAATGCAATTAAATGGCTAACTCTTTTCTTCAACAATCGTCAGCAGGTAAAGGATCTACTTCAGCAAACTACTTCTCTATTCACATTAAACAAATTGTGGAAACTTGTGACATTTAAGCTCGAAAACAACGCAAAAGCGGCAAGAATGCGAATGACTAACAATAAATTTACGGAGCTAATTTTATGCGCACACAAGCAGCAAAAAAGCCAAACAAAAAGTCGGCTAAAAGCGAAAAACCAGAAGAACTTAACGAGGGCGACGCGCAACAGGCGCCCAAAACAATTATGGCACAGATTTAAATAAATTTCAGTTTGCTGGGGATGTCGCGATGGCTCTTTTGGCTGGCGGGGGTCTAAATGGAGCACACCAAGTCAGTGCCAACGCCAACCAGTTCACACGCTAGTTGCAAACGGACCCCTATATCGTCATATAGCCAACCGTATAGCCAACCTTATGGCCATATAGCATATAGCGGTGTCAAGGGTGCTGAACGTGGCGGCAAACGGAAGTTCTCGGCGACAATTAGGCAACACACATCACATCTATTATATACATACTATACGTACTATATATATAATGTGCGCCCCGGCAAAGTTGCACTTGCATTCCTAGTCAAGTCGTTTAGTCAGTCACTCAAAGTTCACAATTGCACTGAGAGAAGAAGGAGGTTATCAAAATGCAATTTAAAGGTTTGAACTTTTTGTAGTCTGCTTCAGAACATTGTATTTGTTTGTTTCAACTAATAGAATTACATACCAATTCGCATAATTTTACTACCTATATTTTTCTCTATGTAATCAGCTTGCTTGTGTTTAGATTTTTCACTAACTGGCTTCGTCTAAATATTTGGCTACATCAACAATCCCGGCTAAGTCTGCGTCGGCTCATTTGCATAATTCTGTGAAGCAGACAATGCGACAAGTTGCACTTGCAACGCCTGGCTGCACGGCTCGAGCAGATTCGAGCCCCGTTTGCGAGACAGAGACGGAATGGTCTGAACCAGGCCAAAAGGCTTTCGTGTCAGCCAGACGGTTTTGTTGGCGGTTACGGGCTGCATACCCTACCAACACCCCCCCCCCCCTCTCGACACACACACGGAACAACCATGACTTTTTGGCATTTTTAATTAGTGCTTTGATATGTACGCTGCTTTCTGCCACTATTTTGTTGCATGCAGTTGGTAACTTTTATTTTTATGCGTCATTCAGGCGTCACTAGGGGGCCACCATAGTGTCGCACATAGCCACTCGCTAGTTTATAGTTCAAGGTGAACATACGTAAGAGTTTTGTGGCACTGGACTGGAAATAGGCTGCTAGTCCTTTGTGTTCGGCCATAGCGTTAAAAATTTAAGCCAACGCCAGTCGTCCTGCGCCCATGTTGCTGCAACATTCTGGCTTCGTGTCATGCCACTGAATGTTTCACATTATTTAACCCCCTTTATTTTTTTTTTTTGTGTGGCACTGGCCAAAGGTCCAAAGGGGCGACATGCTGCAGGGGCGTGGCCTGCAGCTGCTTGCAACGGGCAATTATTGCGCAGTTATTGCATGTCGTGTGCAATGCCTATGAATTATTACGTATACGCAGTGTGTCCACGGCGAAAACGAAAGTCCGGGAGGGGGCGGGGCGGTATTCATGCTGCAGTTGCCCATAAATTCAACGAAATTGCTACAGTTTTTATTTGTAATGACTGGGCATGGTAAGTTAATATGATTCTTCATACTGATTAAGTGCTTTTGTTACTTTTTTAATTATTCAAGTAAAAATATTAATTTGTGTTTCATGGGACTTTTTGTAGTAGTTACCCTACTACTACATTAAACATTAATTTCAAAGAAGTAGATATACGAGTAAATGGGCAATATGAAAATTTGAAAAAGGTAAAGCTTATGATACTAACTAATGCCAAATGAAAACTAGGAGTATGATAATAATATGAAGATAGCCCACCAGGCTATCCCAAAATCGTCATCAAATCCAATGGTGTTCATTAAATTAGGTAATCGCATGTGCCCTTATGTCAACCATATCGCCGCTCAACCAAGTCATTTCGGTCGCTGAGGCAATCGAGATATGGGGCGCCACCGACCTTGGCCAACATGCTCCACATTGGGCTCCAAGTGGCAACCGCAAAGGTCACGCACAGTTCGCCATTGCGAATCGCATACTGCCAATGGAAACTACATTGCGTATCTGGTGGCCCTTTGATGGCGCTCTAATTAAAGGCTACCTGCCACTAATTAGTGATAGACAATCGTCGGGGGAGTTCGGGTGGCATCGTTGGCAGGCACTTAACCCAAGACAGGGGGGCCAACTGGCATTGGATGGCCGTTTTTGAATTCGTATGTCGGAAGCAGTCGATGCAGGGTTGGGGGGGATGGAAACAAATGTTGTCAACGCCAAAACCACTGAACTGTTAAAAGTGCCATTGAATCCAACAACGATGCTGGGCGCAACTGTGCAAACAAACAAACTGTCGGAAAGACAGCAGCAACATGGGCATGCATGGCTTGATACTCGGAGTCTGTTCGATGGATCCCACCTGAACCGAACCGAACTGAACCGTGCCCCGGCCAGATGAGGCGCCCCACCCAACGCCACTCTTGAAAACCCCAAGCCCTTTGCACGCGCTAAATAGTTTTGTTTATTGCACATTGAAACCGAGCCAGCGAGCAATTCCGGTGGCTGCTCCGCGCGCGACACACTCCAGCGATCTAATCAGCAATCTCGACGACGACCGGGCTGACATGGGGTTTCTCATACGCTCGGTTAGACGCGACGTCGACGCTCGATCGAATATTTTCCCAATGCACTGGCAGAAAATGTGTGGAAGTGTGAGATTAAGCTCATAAATTAGTAGTGCACTTAATGTGGAAAATATTAGAAACAACAGTGAACAGTTGATTGGTTCTCTTATAAATTTTATTAATTATTGAACATTTGAAGAAAGATATTGATTAAATCAACTTTGGATGTATACATATATATAAAAAAGTATATGATGACTTTCATGTTGAGAGGTCATAACTTTGTAATGATATTGGTTCTAGTCATCATTTCGTGAAACAGCTGTGCAAGCATTCGATTATATGTGGTATGTAATTTATTTGGGTTAATATATTTTTCGCAGTGTACTGCTTCTGCTGCGTCACTTCACATTCGTATCATTTACATACGCAGCACTGCGGAGTGAGTCGCTGAGTACCTGGCGCTCTGGGGTCTCTGGGATCTCTGGGCTTGGGGATGGATCTCCACTCGATGATCTCTCCGCCTGGGAGCCCAGATCATCGTCTGCTATTTGCAAGTCGAGAGTCGCGCGAGTCGGACGTACAATCGCCGCAGCGGAATCAAGTGTGATAAAAGTGAACAGAACTTTAGCCAAGTGCATTTGGCTAATGGAAGTGGTGGCAAAAGTCAAAGCCACACGTTATACTCGAATTTAAAAACAAATAAATAATGCATAAGCAGGCGAGTTTGAAGTAATTAGCACAACGATGATGCTGGCGGCCAACTGACCCACATCGGGAAATCGCTCTAATTCATATTTGTTGTCGAGTGGGCCAGGATAACAGGATAACAGGATACTGCTGGCTCATTTGCATTTGCATATATGCAAATAGTTCGATCTGCAGGCGATTGAGTGACCGAAAGTGTTGGACTGTGCCAAATACATAACCAGCTAACGGGCAAAAAGCCACTGAATAAATGGCCCTTGTTACTCGGTTCGTGTAATGCGTCTACGAGTTTAGCCCGTGTTCTGACCGAGAATCAATTAAAATTTATTGCACGAGCATGCCAAACAATTCGCGGTTGCAGCCACAAAAACGCATCTGAAAAACAATGCCACCACTCCAATCACTTGTGACCGCCCCCCGGCTATGCAAATTAGCCATTGCAGCGATTTTGCTAATTCTCCAGCTAAACGCTAGTGGTGAGTTCTCAGTTGGCTAATATATATATATGTATATATATGAAATATGAAAAATCGGAAAACCCCTTTGCAAACATTGCTCCGCGCTTAGCTCATGATGATGCCAATTCCGAGAGCGTTTTGAAGATGCACTCGCCATTTGCATTCAAAAGCCAAGCGAATAAATGGAGAAGCAAAACCAAAACTGCATAGATCAATTTACAAGTCGGCAAAGGGGTTTACTCGCTGCATGTGCATGTCAGCTGCTATTATAGATTTATTTATTGGCAAACACCCTGAGAACGAGTTTCATTGGGGGGCCTAAGTGGGAGAATGACCTACACAGGAAAGTGCTCTTAACTAAGCAACTAACTTCTGGAAAAGCGGAAGTGGAGAGATTAAGTACTATCTTATAGATATGCCAGAATATCAAAAAAGTATCTACCAGATACCTTGAAAGATCTCTGCATATCTCAATTGCAATTCATGATAAGTTTGTTAAGTTACGTTTTTTAATTTCCAATTCAACCTTTCAATTAGTTAATAACGCCAATCTCAGACATTCCTAAACCCCCTCCCTACTTAAGGGTAAATCCCGATGATGCTTGATTGATTTTCTCATTGCTCAGCTATGCATAAAAATATCATATTAATTGATGAGCACGAGCTTAGCTACCAGAATTGAAATCCATATGACTGCTCGGCAATTTGAAAAATGCGTTGGTTCCCAGTCATGCGCATCCCGTTGGATTGAAACCCACATTCATGGCATTCCGTTCTGCCCCCCAGTTGCGCTGCTGCTCAAGTGTCCGTTGCACCAGTTGCAGCTGCAGAAGATCGTCGGATTCCGGCCACCGCTGGAGTATCTGAATGCGGATAATCGGATCTACGGACCGGAAATGGTGAGCAACTTCAAGACTCGCAACGGCCAACAGGAACTTCCGGTCAGCCAGGTGTGCTGGCGCATCTGCAACGAGGATCCCGATTGCATTGCCTATGTCCATCTGCTGGACACGGACGAGTGCCATGGCTACTCGTACTTCGAGCGAACCTCGCGCTATCTGGCCATTTCGGGTGAACTGCCTCTGGTGGCAGACGGCGAGGCCGTCTTCTACGAAAAGACCTGCCTCCGAGGTGAGTAATTCTCCAGCCAAACCTCCGGAAGTGGCCGTGATCCGCCTCTAATCCATTCCGACCTTGCAGTTCCCGATGCGTGCCGTGGGCGTCTCTGGGCACTGACCAAAATCCCCGGCAGCACGCTGGTCTACCACAGCAAGAAGACCATTTCGACGCTGGTCACGCGGCGTGAGTGCGCCGAGCGCTGCTTCTTCGAAACCCAGTTCCGATGCCTCTCCGCCTCCTTTGCGCCCTCCTATCGGAACAATCGTGAGCGGTAATTGACTATTTGTTGTTTGTTGTTTGCTATTTGGTTGTTTGTTGTTGTCGGTTGTCAGTGGGTGGTTGTTGTAGTTGCTGGTCGCCGGACAAATGAATAGCTTTTGTTGTGCATTTTTAATGCATGGTCGAGACTTTTCGCCGGATTATGACATCACTCCGAGGATGGTGATGGGATAGGTTAGGACTATTCAACAATGTGTAGCAAGCTAATAATATGATAATATGATATTATAATACGAAAGAAAGATATATCCAGAAGACATCATCTTTTCGAAGCTATGTTCTTTTCCAAACAAATTTTTACAAAATAAGATAAGTATTTTTGAAAAGTGAGATCATCAGCAATCATCTAGATTTTCTTAAACTCAAGTATATATCGAATTCTTCTGAAATAACCGAACTGACTTGGTCATAATCGACACATCATCGTTTAGAAGTTAATAAAGCAACCTTTAACCCTCCTCTTTCGTAGCTTCCGCGGCGAGGCGGGTCCTGGCCAGCGTCCGTCTCCCCGCCTCGGCAGATGTATGCTGAGCGACAGGGACAAGACCGTCCAGCCGGACGCCTTTCGCGCGGCTCCATACGACGAGGAGTACATGGAGAACCAGTGCCACGAACGGGCCATCGAAAGTGACAACTGTTCCTACGAGCTGTACGCCAACAGCAGTTTCATCTATGCGGAGGCCAGGTATTTGGGCCTCTCCCAAAAAGAGGTGTGTCCGCCGCGCTTCGGATGTCGCGCATTATGATTGTAATCGAAATGGATGGGGGGTCGGATGATTGATTGATGGCTTCTACCTCCGTATTGCAGTGTCAGGCGATGTGCTCCCACGAGGCGAAGTTCTACTGCCAGGGTGTCTCCTTCTACTATGTAAACCAACTCTCGCTGTCCGAGTGTCTCCTCCACTCGGAGGACATTGTATCCCTGGGTCCGCGAAGCCTGAAGCTCCGTGAAAACTCGGTGTACATGCGGAGGGTCAAGTGCCTGGATGGTAAGATCTTCTGGGGATGTGGTATGCTCAATCTTAATCGATTCCTTATTCCGCAGTCCGGGTTTTTTGCACCCGCGATGAGATGACCATTAAGTACAATCCCAAGGACTGGTTCGTCGGCAAGATCTATGCCAGCATGCACTCCAAGGACTGCCTGGCCAGAGGATCGGGCAATGGGAGTGTTCTGCTGACGCTCCAGATCGGCAGCGAGGTAAAGGAGAACCGCTGTGGCATCCTGCGTGCCTACGAAATGACACAGGAATACCAAAGGTAAGATGAAGTCCAATGTCCAGTCCATTTTTTTAATTATATCATTTGCATTATTTAGAACGTTCATATCTGCTCTGGTGGTCATCCAAAACAATCCAAATGTGCAAACCCAGGGCGACCGGCTCATCAAGGTTGGCTGTATACAGAGCAATGCCACCACATCGCTGG
This sequence comes from Drosophila melanogaster, assembly GCF_000001215.4. Classification (NCBI taxonomy): domain Eukaryota; kingdom Metazoa; phylum Arthropoda; class Insecta; order Diptera; family Drosophilidae; genus Drosophila; species Drosophila melanogaster. Next base: position 23,063,843 of record NT_033777.3, on the reverse strand, counting down.
GCGTTTCGGTTCGGGACAGCAGTGTGGATAGCTCAGAGCCTGTGCCCAGCGCCATTGCACTGGAGTCCTCATTGGAGTACACAGAACAGTGAGTGTATTCTTAATAGAATCCCTCAAAATGCTTAATTCTATCACAATCGATACCTGCAGCATGTTCCCACACGAGGGTGTGGTTCACTACAACAGCAGCACTGGGCCCCATCCGCATCCCAGCATCTCGCTTCAGATTTTGGATCTATCCCACCAGCACGAGACCAACGACGTGCAGATTGGACAGAACCTGGAACTACAGATTGTGGCGGAGTACAGCCCACAGCAGTTGGCAGAGCACATGGAGTTGCAGCTGGCACCACTACCCGACTTTCGTGCTACCTCGCTGGTGGCCAAGACAGCGGACAATGAGAACTTTGTGCTGCTGATCGACGAGCGAGGATGTCCCACAGATGCCAGTGTGTTTCCCGCTTTGGAAAGGGTACACACAGCCAGCAGGAGCATGTTGCGCGCTCGCTTCCATGCCTTCAAGTTCTCAGGAACGGCCAACGTAAGCTTCGATGTAAAGATTCGCTTCTGCGTGGAGCGCTGCTCGCCCAGCAATTGTATTAGTTCATCCTGGCAACGGAGAAGGCGACAGGCTGACCAACCAGATCGTAGACCGGAAGACCTACGAGTTCAGAACCCCGTGTACATCTCCACGGTGGTGGATGTGGCTCCGCAACCAGACAACTTTACCAGATCGCAGGAGGAATTGCCCCTCAACTACAATATCCGGGTGCACGGTCCGGACCAGAGCAACACCAATAGTTATCTGTACGGCGAGCGGGGAGTGCTGCTCATTGCTGGCATAGACGACCCGCTGCACCTGGATAACGTTTGCATCAACCAGAGCCTGCTGATTGCACTGTTCATCTTCTGGCTGATCTGTCAAGTTGCCCTGCTCTTCGGCTGTGGAATGGTGCTGCAGCGCTACCGCCGGCTGGCCAAGCTCGAGGATGAGCGACGCAGGCTGCACGAGGAGTACCTGGAGGCGAGGAGAGTCCACTGGGCGGATCAAGGCGGATACACACTCTAATTGACGGCTGGAACGCAATGCGTATAAAATGCATCTTAATTTAATAAACATAAATCTAACATAAATCTAACAAATGTTTGCAACCGAGGATAAGTTCAGGAGTTCTTCTTGGGATGGTAGTGCTCCCACTTGCGATGGTTTAGCGAATTGAAATCCGGGCAGTGGTGAGCGATTTTGCGCAAATAGTCGGACAACTTGAGCAGCTCGGTGTCCGTGCCACGGTTGAGATGAGCCTGACGGAATGGGCGGATCTTTAGGCCGGACTTTGGGTTCATAAGGAAGTTGCGACGGATGTCATCAAACATGATAGTGTTGCTCGAGTTGTATTGCTTGTACAGGGCCCAGATTACACCAAGCGGCTTTACGTCCACCACACCGCGCTCCGGCACATGAACTGATATCATGGCGGTGGAGTCCAGATAGAACATCACCTTGTAGTTATCGTTACTGGCCACGCCCAGCAGGCGCATCTTTTCCTCGATCCAGCGCATGCTGGTGGCGGACCAGATGACAATGTCGTAGTCCTCGTAGGCGGAAGTCAGAAACTCGTGCAGATACGGACGCATTAGCTCCGTGCCTGTTTCAGCAGGCGATCGGTGATCGAATAGGGTATAGTCTATGTCCAGGACAAGCAGCTTCTTGCCCTCACGCGGCGGCGCTAACTCCTTGATCTTGTAGTCTCGCACACGACGCTGCACCTTGGCCAAATAGACGGCGGAGTGCTCCACGGACTCTTCGCGTTCATCGGCGTCATCGAAGTCGTCGACCACTTCGCCAATATTATCGGGCAGGCTGCACGCATCCTCGATATCGGCCTCTGTGGAGCCCACCATCATAAGCTTAAAGTTGGGCTTCAGCTCCAAAGCGCTGATCTTCACATTGTCGGCTGCTGTCTTTCCTGCAAGTCATTGGATCTTAAAACTGAAATATCCCGAAGCCTAGGAGTGTCACGCACCTTTGTACTTCAGGTTGAGCAGCTTTTGACGTTCCGGACGCACCTGTGTCTTGCGGAATATCTCGTGACGCAGCACTTCCACGGTGTCCTGGTCGGTGAGGTCCACCGGGTACTCCTTACCACTCCATTTTACAATCACTACCACTTCTTTGACCTCCATCTTAGCTGGTTTCTATTCCGCTATTAATTTATCACACCATATATGGTAATGTATGTTTGTTGGATAGAATCCAGCAAGTGGTTTGCAATAGTGTACCTTAAAGATATTAACTAATTTATTAGAAGACCATATAAACAGTCGAGTTGTCAGAAGTCGATAGATACTATCGATTGCAACGCCCGGCGTTATCGATTGCAATCGGCTTGCAATAAAAATAATGATTTTTTGATTATATTTTTCAGAGATTATTAAAAAATATTTTAAATTTTTTAAAATTATATATTTAGCAATTAAAGAAAGTCATGCAAAGACATGAGGAATGTCCCCAAGTTGCCAATAGGCGATTGTTTCGCCAGTTCATTGGCCACACTGGTCACCAGCTGAAAACACAAAAACCGATCGTACAGCATAAATTTAGCTCGAAAATGGACTAAACAAAGACAGCGATCCGGAATCCGAGCGGAAACATAGTCTGCATGAACTATCTAACGATCCTGCTGTGCAACCGAAAACCGACGATGCTCTCGCGCCGGAACAAGGAGAAGTCCCAGCACAAGGAGGGCGTGGTGGGGAAGTACATGAAGAAGGACACCCCACCGGATATTTCGGTGATCAATGTGTGGAGCGATCAGCGGGCCAAGAAGAAATCGCTGCAGCGCTGTGCGAGCACCTCGCCCAGCTGCGAGTTCCATCCGCGCAGCTCGAGCACCAGTCGGAACACCTACTCCTGCACGGACTCGCAGCCGGACTACTACCATGCTCGACGAGCACAGAGCCAGATGCCCCTGCAGCAGCACTCCCACTCGCATCCTCACTCTCTGCCCCACCCCTCCCATCCGCATGTGCGTAGTCATCCTCCCCTGCCGCCCCACCAGTTCCGCGCCAGCAGCAATCAGTTGAGTCAGAACAGCAGCAACTACGTTAATTTCGAGCAGATCGAGCGGATGCGCCGTCAGCAGTCGTCGCCACTGCTGCAGACCACATCATCGCCGGCGCCGGGAGCCGGAGGATTCCAGCGCAGCTACTCCACCACCCAGCGGCAGCATCATCCCCATCTGGGTGGTGACAGCTACGATGCAGATCAGGGCCTGCTAAGCGCCTCCTATGCCAACATGTTGCAACTGCCCCAGCGGCCACACTCGCCCGCTCACTACGCCGTCCCGCCGCAGCAGCAGCAGCATCCACAGATTCATCAACAGCACGCCTCGACGCCGTTTGGCTCCACGCTGCGGTTCGATCGAGCTGCCATGTCCATCAGGGAGCGACAGCCCAGGTATCAGCCAACTAGGTAAACTGCCTCTTGAAGTACTATATTTGAATAGATAGCGCGCGATTGATAAAGTGGGTAGAGATAATATGAGCAGCTCTTGATTAAAGGAATAATCCGTAAAAACTACATATTGTCAAAAAGTGCTTAATATTATTATAACTTTTAAACAATGACAATGCACGAAATGTTTTATTTTCGAAACATTTATTGTTCAAAGATTTTTTATTTGATAACAGATTGCTTTATTTATTTACAATAAGAAAAGTTGATGTACAAAACCGGTTTCTACTCGCCTTACAATAATTAAAACAATAACACAATATATGATTTTCTGTACGAGGAATATAATGGAATATATATGATATATACAACATTTTTAAACACATTTTCTCTTCTGTTTCCACAGCTCTCCGATGCAGCAGCAACAACAACAACAACAACAGCAGCAGCAGCAGCTGCAGCACACACAACTGGCAGCTCACCTGGGCGGCAGCTACTCCAGCGATTCGTACCCGATCTACGAGAATCCGTCCCGCGTCATCTCGATGCGCGCCACGCAGTCGCAGCGATCGGAGTCGCCCATCTACAGCAATACGACGGCCTCGTCGGCCACGCTGGCCGTGGTTCCGCAGCATCATCATCAGGGTCACCTGGCGGTGCCATCTGGAAGCGGGGGAGGATCCCTGAGCGGCAGCGGTCGTGGTGGCAGTTCTGGCAGTGTTCGCGGCGCCTCTACCTCAGTGCAATCACTGTACGTCCCACCGCGAACTCCGCCCAGTGCGGTTGCCGGAGCGGGAGGCAGTGCCAATGGGTCGCTGCAGAAGGTACCATCACAGCAATCGCTCACGGAGCCCGAGGAGCTGCCTCTGCCGCCCGGCTGGGCCACTCAGTACACGCTACACGGTCGGAAATACTATATTGATCACAATGCGCATACCACGCACTGGAATCATCCGTTGGAGCGCGAAGGTCTGCCGGTGGGCTGGCGGCGGGTGGTGTCCAAGATGCATGGCACCTACTATGAGAACCAGTATACCGGGCAGAGCCAACGTCAGCATCCATGCTTGACCTCCTACTATGTCTACACGACGTCTGCGGAGCCACCGAAAGCGATTCGACCAGAGGCGTCGCTCTATGCCCCACCCACGCACACTCACAATGCACTGGTGCCGGCCAATCCCTATCTGCTCGAGGAGATCCCCAAGTGGTTGGCCGTCTACTCGGAGGCGGACTCGTCCAAGGACCACCTGCTGCAGTTCAACATGTTTAGCCTGCCGGAGCTGGAGGGCTTCGACAGCATGCTGGTGCGGCTCTTCAAGCAGGAACTGGGCACCATCGTGGGCTTCTACGAGCGCTACCGGTAAGTGAGCGGCCACATGCCGCTGCATTCTCCGCTCTCCGAAAAGCCACTACTCTCTTGTTACACCTTTCAGTCGCGCTTTGATACTCGAGAAGAATCGACGCGCCGGCCAGAACCAGAACCAAAACCAGTGACCCGGTGACCAGGTGACGACTGACTCAGACCACATACTCGCCAGCAGCTATATGCACATCATAGTGCTCCTGTAATCGACCTTTAACTTATTTAACCATCGACTCATCGCGAAATCAGTGCCTTATACGAAACCAGACGAGATGGTAGCCAAGCAGATCCATGACAGTTCGAATGCCTTGATGAAACGTAGAATTGTGCTACGTTCTATATAACCTTAATGTGATTTGAGCTTGGCGTTTGTTTGTAATGTGAGCAAAGAAAATTAAACTGGTTTACTGATCATCTTACCTGCCGAGCGCAATTGTAATCGATGTGCCACCTGAAACCCCACAGGTATTTAACCTGGGAGTCCGATTCATCGACGGATGTTTTGGAAATTCAGCGCCGCGAAGTGTAAATAAAGGGCAACAGTTGGTGGCCAAGTCTTACTCGACTTGGCTTGGCACATATTTCCGAGTTCCATGCCAAGTTTTCGATTCGCTTGCAAAAATTATGCATTGGGCACAAGTGAATCGTGGCCGATTCTGTATTGGCAAAAAAAAAAACAGCGCTCCAATAGAAAGTGAATCTTATGTTTGTTTTCGTTTGGCTATGCTTATTTTTAGTCGAACCTGATAATTCATTCAGTCGCCTCTTATCGAATGCTTATAAAACTTTATAGTCACTGTTTCTGCAGGTCCCTCAAAAACAGTTTCTACTGCTGATAAGAAGTTTTCGAAGTCTGGGGAGTATTCGGCATTGGAAAGGCCAAAAGTTGTGTTTTATTATATTTTGAACATATTAAACAGGATACATAAAACGAGAGTTTTAGATTGTAATTACATTTGTCATATCTTTTGCTAAATTGATAAGTAAACAGAAAATATGACTCGATGGATATTATTGACTAATAATATATATTTAGGGGTTTGGTATGATTACTTTGTACTGTGAGATACAAGTTCGTTTGTCCCACAGATACTTTTCAATTCATAGCTTATCCTACAGATACATTTCAATTCATAGCTTATCCCGTAGATACATTTCCATTCATTGCTTATCCCACAGATACATTTTAGCATATTTTTTTTGAAATTTGAATTTGAAAAAAAAGTGTTTTTTTTTTTTTTGTTTTGAGAACTACTCGTCTTGTCAAAATATTTAACTGTTCCCGACTGAAGTGCCCACCTTTTCGGCCGCCGGGTTCTCAAGTGCAAAAATAATGTATAATAAAAAGCCAAGATACGTCGGCGGTCCGCTCTCGCCCCACTTGTTGTTGCTGCTGCCGCTGGTGCGTCGCTGCCGCTGCCGCAGTCGACGTCGACTCCATCGCTCCAATATTTAAACGGATCCATTGGATCGCGCACTCAGTCGCACTGGAGAGTCGCCATCGCAGCCATCATCATAGCATTCCATTCCACTTGTAGCCATCGGCAGTCGCTCAATCGTCAGTTGGGACACATTATTTAACTTCATTCTTAACGTGAGTGAATTGATGTGTTGGGTGGCGATCATGCATATAGCATAGGCAAACAACTGTTCTAATCCGCATTATCTTAATCACAATAATCCGGCGGCTTATACAGATGTTTTGCGTTAGCAGTTGGCGGCTAAAAGCCTCTGCTTGCCCACATGCCAGTGAAAGTTCTAATCCGGCTCAAACAGACGCACAACAAGCGTATCTCGTGCGTGGAATCATGAATGAATAAATGGGTGTTACTGTTAACTAACAATGGACCTTTTTACCAATCAATCGTCTTATCTATCACCAGAATTGAAACAGAATTAGTGAATAACTTATGGTGCATATCAGTTGAAACATGAAGATTCGTGTGAACGATCGTGAAAGATATGGTGTTCGAACTTTAAATTACCCTTGTAGTTTACCACTCTCATTAGTTTTGATTTATGTAGAACCAAAATTTGGATCGTGACTTGCGATTAGTATTGCAATCGCAGTGCATTGCCCAATCTATTGATTATCTGCAACTTGTGGCAGACTGCCGCAATAATTCGACGGACACTATCAGCTAGCTCCATTGATTGAGATAAGCCCGTTCTCACGCGGTGTTTTACACTTCTTGGCAATCGCCAAGTCACGGCCCTCGCCATATAAAAAATATAGTATGAACAATCGGGAATCTTTTGGTTTTACGATCGACCGACAAAGCCCATGTATTTCCTGTTACGTCCATTTGGGCCATATAGGCACATAAAATGGGTGCTCCAACGCTTGCCGTGGGAAAGTGTGCTCCAATTGCAAAGTTGTAACATTGAGCGACATTTGATGAAGGTTACCGACTTTTATCTCGACAAAAACACACACGAATTCCAGATGAAGCGAGCGTGCGTAGTTTGCACTGCAAGTTTTTTTTTTGGAACAAATAGTTTTATGTTTATATCATTTTATATCATATTATATTCCTTATTGATTGAGTGTCTGCACGGGTCATTAAATTAAGAAGCAAAAAAAAAAAAGGTGTCAGGAATTGCATTCCATACTCCTACGAGTAGATATCAATTTCACCCGATCGTGGTCAATTGGTCAATTGAAGTAATTCACAATTGAATCAATACAATACCATATAGGGCTTCATTGAAGAAGATGCCAGCAGGACTGGATGCTCATGCATGAATAAGTTGAACGTTGAACGCAAGCAGAATGGATTTCAGCACACACCGCCTGACCACTTTGCTGCTCCTCCTCCTGGCCACAGGTGAGATATCGCAATCCAGATATTGCGATCTAATAATGAGGGAATTTCTCCTGCCCACAGTTGCCCTGGGAAATGCCCAAAGCAGTCAGCTCACCGTCGATTCCCATGACATCACCGTTCTGCTGAACAGCAACGAGACTTTTCTGGTGTTCGCCAAGTGAGTTGCCATTGCCGGGAAATCCAAATCCAAAACATATGGCATCGTAAATCTATTGTGCCCATTACAGCGGATTGCTAGACAGCGACGTGGAAGTTGCGCTGGGAACAGATTCGGAGGATCATTTGCTCCTCGATCCCGCAACGTTTGTGTATCCAGCGGGCAGTACTCGAAATCAGTCGGTGGTGATAACTGGCCTCAAAGCCGGCAACGTCAAAGTGGTCGCAGATAGCGATGATGCGAACAAAGAGATGTGAGTAACTTCACGGGAATCCCAACTGTTCCCGTACCTAATTGGAAAATTCACTTATTTTCCAGTGTGAAGGATGTGTTCGTACGCGTGACTGTGGCCAAATCGAGAGCTTTGATCTACACCTCCATCATCTTTGGCTGGGTTTACTTTGTGGCCTGGTCGGTGTCCTTCTATCCGCAGATCTGGAGCAACTATCGCCGCAAGTCCGTCGAGGGACTGAACTTTGATTTCCTGGCCCTCAATATCGTGGGCTTCACCCTGTACAGCATGTTCAACTGCGGCCTCTATTTCATCGAGGATCTGCAGAACGAGTACGAGGTGCGATATCCGCTGGGAGTGAATCCTGTGATGCTCAACGACGTGGTCTTCTCACTGCATGCCATGTTCGCCACCTGCATTACGATCCTTCAGTGCTTTTTCTATCAGGTAATAATATATATAGCAAATACCATTCAATAGCCTTATCGCCGAAGTGGCAACAGTTGTCGCATTGAACACTAATTGCCATCAATCAAAATGCCAAATCATTTGAATCACAGCGGATAGTTACGATATGAAGAGTAGATAAGGTTTTGACTTGTAAAACATCCATACTTTGTTAAATTTGTCCAGAGAGCACAGCAAAGGGTGTCGTTCATTGCCTACGGAATATTGGCCATCTTCGCCGTGGTGGTCGTCGTGTCTGCCGGTTTGGCCGGAGGATCCGTCATCCATTGGCTGGACTTTCTGTACTACTGCAGTTACGTCAAGCTAACCATTACCATCATCAAGTACGTGCCGCAAGCTCTGATGAACTATCGCCGGAAGAGCACCTCCGGCTGGAGCATCGGCAACATTCTGCTGGATTTCACGGGAGGAACGCTGAGCATGCTGCAAATGATTCTGAATGCTCATAATTACGGTAGGATATAGTCTATCAATTTGTGATTTTCGAATGAAATCGTGTCTGGTTTCCAGATGATTGGGTGTCGATTTTCGGTGATCCCACCAAATTCGGACTGGGTCTGTTTTCCGTGCTCTTCGATGTGTTCTTCATGCTGCAGCACTATGTGTTTTACAGGTGATTGAAACATTGTGTGAATATGATACTTAATCTACGATTATGTCATCTCCACTGTACACTTATCATTATTGCTGTGCTGTTTTCCATTTCTCCCCAGGCATTCGAGGGAATCCTCGAGCTCTGACCTCACCACCGTGACCGATGTTCAAAATCGAACAAATGAGTCGCCGCCGCCGAGCGAAGTGACGACTGAGAAATATTAGAGCTGCATTATCATATGTCTGCTGTAGAGAAAGACTTTTGTGCCAGTAGCGCTTTATGTACATTTTTAGAATTGTAAATATATCCGTATGCCGTAGCTGCCTAAGCTTTGTATAATTCGTGCGTTTTAATTGAAATTTAGTTTGACTAAAATTTGGAATTTCACCATTAAATAAAACTTAATTTTTTGTAGGAGCCAGAAATCATACGGTACATTGCTCGACCATTCAAAGGGCTGTGCAGTGAAACCAATTTGCTGCATACGGCGCGTTATTTGCAAACTAATAAATAGATTGAAGTATTGAAAAAATTTCAAAACAGAAATTCTAACTTGCCGCACAATGGGCAGCACTGTTCGCACTCGGCCAAATCCTTATCGATAGCTTATCGATAGCCATGGATATATGACATTAAGTTAGCCAATTTCCGGTTAGTTGACATCCCTGGAGCACGGAAGATTCTTGCGGACACAAATCGCAACTGCTAAATAAAATTTATTTATTTGAGTGCACAGCCATGAGTCTTCACAAGTCCGCGTCGTTTAGCTTGACTTTTAACCAGTGAGCGGAGATATTTTATTCGGTCTTACCCAACAAAATAATGTTGCGCCTTTTTGCAGAAACACTTCGATTGTTTCGCGTAGCAATAGTCGCACAATTTTTGAAGCTTTCAAGGAGTTCCTGGATTTTTGGGATATCGGCAACGAAGTTTCTGCAGAGTCAGCAGTTCGGGTCTCCAGCAACGGAGCTTTCAACTTGCCGCAGAGTTTTGGCAACGAATCCAACGAATATGCCCACCTGGCTACGCCTGTGGATCCAGCCTACGGAGGCAACAACACGAACAACATGATGCAGTTCACGAACAATCTGGAAATTTTGGCCAACAATAATTCCGATGGCAATAACAAAATTAATGCATGCAACAAATTCGTCTGCCACAAGGGGTGAGCAAATTCAAAACACGCGCTCCAATCGATAAACATTGGCTACGGCGATTGTTCGCGCTGCGTGGCGAATGGCAAAATCCAAATAGTCGGTGGCCACTACGATTCTGTAGTTTTTTGTTAGCGAATTTTTAATATTTAGCCTCCTTCCCCAACAAGATCGCTTGATCAGATATAGCCGACTAAGATGTATATATCACAGCCAATGTCGTGGCACAAAGAAAGGTACAGTGCGGCAACAAATTGATGATCGAACAGTAGAAACCTTGCATGTAGCAACACGCTTGTACTTGCATCATTCGCGCGGCCAACTTGTTTGTGTTTGTTTATCCAGCCAAGGCGCAGTTTGCCACTAAGTTTTTATTTCCCTTTTACACTTTAGCACTGATTCCGAGGATGACTCCACGGAGGTCGATATCAAGGAGGATATTCCGAAAACGGTGGAGGTATCGGGATCGGAATTGTGAGTACCTGGTCACGTGGTCACATGTGGTTTGCCTGGTTGCTAACTATTATTGTTTTTATTATTCCAGGACCACGGAACCCATGGCCTTCTTGCAGGGATTAAACGTGAGTTGTGCTTTTAATGTGCAAAGCTATAGCTTACTAACTATTTAATATTATTCCCCGCAGTCCGGGAATCTGATGCAGTTCAGCCAGGTGGGTAACATCGATTAGCTATTGCATCTTGAAGCGCTGGGACAGATCGGCCTGCACGAGGATCAGCAGGAAGCTGGCCACCGCCGAGAAGACATTGCTGATCAGTCGCATGTCCAGCTCGTACAAGCCCAAGGGTTTAATTTGGTACTTGGTCACCGTGACCAGCAGAGTAAAGCCGTGGACTGCCTGACGGTAGCGGCTGTCCGCATGCTGGAGATTCATCTCCTGGAGAATGACTGCCGATCTTCGGGTGGCCACCAATAGGTGGTTGCACAAATGCGTGAGCAATGTGATCTCCGCCAGCGAGATGGAGAGGAAAACCAGATTGATCAGCGATCCAAGACCATCGTACGGCTTGCCCATGATTAAGGTGTCCGCTATGGCATAGTACAGACTGTAGAAACCCACCGTTATTCCGAGCAGGTGGCATATGAGCGACAGAATCATGGACAAGGACATTGGGGTCAGATACTTTCCCGAATGCACATATATCAACCTATAGCGATACGCCAGCTGGTCGAGTTCATCCGCCAAGGCGCAAAATCGCTGCATGCGGTAGTATTTAGTGTACAACTTTAGCTGGTCCTTCCTCTGCAGCAGATTCACCTCCTGCAGCTGCGCTTCCAGCCGTCTGTTCAGAGCGTACAGAATCTCCTTCACCACCACCATTGCGCCAAAGTAGCAGTTATTGAGAAAATTCGAAATAATTAAGGGAAACAGCCGGTACAAGGTCCAGATCAAGCTCATCTCGGGATGCTGCCGCCTCTGTTGCAGTATGAAAGCCACTTCAATTGTTAGAGGAAAAGCCACGGTCTTGACCAGAGCCAAAACGATGGATATGTACAGCGACCTGCTGTCCAGACGGAATTCTTTTAGGGTATCAAAGAAGGGCACTTTGCTCAACACCTTGGCCACATGGTCACTGATTATCATTTGCGACACATAGTTAATAACAGCCACCGTAATGTTCATATAGCTGTACAGAGTGGTGGCGTCCTTCAGGTTGATCTGACCCTCCTGGTACTCCTTGTAGATTTGCCGCCCGTAAACCAAGCTGAATGCAATTGCCCACAGCGAAGCAAAGGCCAGATTTGCCTTTGAGAAGCGGAATCTTTCACGACGGCCCGCCCGATATCGATTGGCCAGGAGTCCGAAGACGGTCATAAAGCCTATCAGTATGATCGTCAGAAATTTCACCATACGCCGATGCGCGTAGTCGCTGGTGAAGTCCATTTCTCTCGAACAATTAATACAAACTGTGAGCGCACTTTCCACAGCATTAATATCTGCTTAATTGTTTTCCAACTACCCAACTGATGCCATCTAGAGGACCTGTCAAGTAGCCGGACACTATCGGGACACATCGCGAAACGCATGTATTTCACCGGCCGTCCAGAAACCAACTGAGCATGCGTTGTGCTACTACTAGCCACAAACAAAAGAGCATAAGAAGCGTGAGGGAAGCGGCATTCCTTGCGTGACTCAGCCGCTGCCTGCAATTTCATAAGAGCGACATGACGTCAAAGTCGCTTCGAAGTTCACTTTCAGTTGGAGGACAGAACAAAACACTCTTATCTAGCCGATTAGCACGGTGCACTCCTTCCCGTCGTCATCGTTTAGCGAGAATTTCAAGCACTTGTGAAAAATAGAATAGAATACAAAACAAATCGCCAGTCCATTTGTAACTCGAGCAAGCTGGAACATGAAGCTCTATCAGCTCTATGAGCGCAAAGTGTGAACCCTTATATGATTGCGAGTTAAGTTGACATTCAAATAATATCTTGTTTTTGCTTACAGCAATCCGTGCTGCGCGAAATGATGCTGCAGGACATTCAGATCCAGGCGAACACGCTGCCCAAGCTAGAGAATCACAACATCGGTGGTTATTGCTTCAGCATGGTTCTGGATGAGCCGCCCAAGTCTCTTTGGATGTACTCGATTCCGCTGAACAAGCTCTACATCCGGATGAACAAGGCCTTCAACGTGGACGTTCAGTTCAAGTCTAAAATGCCCATCCAACCACTTAATTTGCGTGTGTTCCTTTGCTTCTCCAATGATGTGAGTGCTCCCGTGGTCCGCTGTCAAAATCACCTTAGCGTTGAGCCTTGTAAGTGAAGATAACAATACAGATCGAACAGGATTATTTAACTATCATTTGTACAAACCTTTAGTGACGGCCAATAACGCAAAAATGCGCGAGAGCTTGCTGCGCAGCGAGAATCCCAACAGTGTATATTGTGGAAATGCTCAGGGCAAGGGAATTTCCGAGCGTTTTTCCGTTGTAGTCCCCCTGAACATGAGCCGGTCTGTAACCCGCAGTGGGCTCACGCGCCAGACCCTGGCCTTCAAGTTCGTCTGCCAAAACTCGTGTATCGGGCGAAAAGAAACTTCCTTAGTCTTCTGCCTGGAGAAAGCATGGTAAGGTGACAGCAAAACTCTAGATGGCTAGAACAAAGCTTAACGTGTTTTCTTTCTTGCAGCGGCGATATCGTGGGACAGCATGTTATACATGTTAAAATATGTACGTGCCCCAAGCGGGATCGCATCCAAGACGAACGCCAGCTCAATAGCAAGAAGCGCAAGTCCGTGCCGGAAGCCGCCGAAGAAGATGAGCCGTCCAAGGTGCGTCGGTGCATTGCTATAAAGACGGAGGACACGGAGAGCAATGATAGCCGAGACTGCGACGACTCCGCCGCAGAGTGGAACGTGTCGCGGACACCGGATGGCGATTACCGTCTGGCTATTACGTGCCCCAATAAGGAATGGCTGCTGCAGAGCATCGAGGGCATGATTAAGGAGGCGGCGGCTGAAGTCCTGCGCAATCCCAACCAAGAGAATCTACGTCGCCATGCCAACAAATTGCTGAGCCTTAAGAGTAAGCAGTGAATCGGAGGACAAAGAGATTAAGCTTTACTTACCGAACTTTCCTTTCAGAACGTGCCTACGAGCTGCCATGACTTCTGATCTGGTCGACAATCTCCCAGGTATCAGATACCTTTGAAATGTGTTGCATCTGTGGGGTATACTACATAGCTATTAGTATCTTAAGTTTGTATTAGTCCTTGTTCGTAAGGCGTTTAACGGTGATATTCCCCTTTTGGCATGTTCGATGGCCGAAAAGAAAACATTTTTATATTTTTGATAGTATACTGTTGTTAACTGCAGTTCTATGTGACTACGTAACTTTTGTCTACCACAACAAACATACTCTGTACAAAAAAGCCAAAAGTGAATTTATTAAAGAGTTGTCATATTTTGCAAACATATCCTCGTGGTGTACGCCAATGCCCAGAGCCTACTGTACCCCCACCGTGGAGCACATGCTATGTGACATGTGTGGCTTGTGTGCGGTCAATGCACTCAGGATGCAACTCAGCTAGCTAGCTGCTAATATGTCAAAATTGCTGCGTCGCATTTACATACTTTATTTATACCCGTATCTGCACGTCTTTGGTTTTAGTTCTATGCTTTCAAAAAAAAAAAAACAACCTCAAGCAGGGCGCATGCGTTGCGCCAGCGTTGCACATGTGCGAGGATGCAAAAAAGTGCAACAAACACCAGATGTTGACACTGTGCCGCTGCAGCTGCAGGCGACTTTAGCTTTTGCCACATGCGGCAGCTAAATGTTTACTCTAGCCCACCGATCGCTGTTCATTGACCTAGGGCAGGGGCATTAAGTGCGCCCTAATCGTAACGGAATGATAGCCTCTGTGTCCAAAAATTCAGCCAAAGCGGATGCACTCACTTCCATTTGGGGCCTGTCCTTCTTCGACCGGCTGCCACTTCCACTACCAGTTTGGCACCACGAAAATGGGTCGTTCAAAGTGCTCAAAACCCAGCGGAGCAACTCACTCAATTCTCGTTGGACGAGCGCACAGAAAAGTGGTTTTGGATACGAGTTGAGTTCGAGAGACCTTTCTGCACTGGGAACATACATGCGGCTTTGTGTAACAGAATAATAAAGTACGCAAACATATCTGTAATACTTAAAGCACAAAGAACAAATATAAATGTATCATAATTTGTTTAATTATTTATTCGAGGTTTCCAAACAAGTCATTCTGATAACAAAAGTTGTAAAAATAAAATCCACTAAAATTAAATATCACCCACTTCTCAGAATAAGCACAGCTGTATATACTTCAGTATATATTTTTTTCAGTGCACTTTTCCCAAGCGATGCAATCGCCTTAGAAGCCCAATTAAATACGTTTCTTTGATTGGCGGGTGCCAAAAGGTTGACAATTCGAAAGTGGCGCACACTGGGAGGCAGTGACTCATAATTTACATAATTATTTCGGGAAGATATTAAGACTCATACTATATTCAAGCAGTTGTTTATCATTTTAAACTGGCAGATACCCCATCTTTACGGACCAGATAAAGGGAAAGCAAACACGGCTGGGCTCTTATCGGCTACGATCTTCATCCGCAGTTCCCACTGTGCGCGTGGGGAAAACAATATGGCCCAAACACATAAAAAACAACAAAAAAAGGAAACAACCACAGAAAGCCGGGCTAAGACGTCAGGTGAAACGCAGTAGCTTCACTCGCGACTCGGCGCTTCCACTCAAAGGTGCTACCGCTGCCCACTCAAATCTGCAGCTCGTAGATACGAAAACCAGATAGCGTCGAGCGGCTGGCGATCTTCACTCAATGGGGGGAAATACTGCTATAGAGTCGAAAGCTTGTACACGTAGTTTGGCATTCGCAGTCGCTTGTTGGCGTTTTTAGTCTGCTGCCTGATCTTCGACGCGCTGCAGCTGTTTTGGAGTCGCCGCGAGTGCCATATTTGCTTTGACCGCGAAAATTTCTGGGCTAAAAACAGAGATATTTGAGATACAGATACATATATCTCATATCACATATTAGCCAATTGTGGGTGCAACAAGCTGTGAGTGATGGTGGAGACGGCAACGACAACGACCATAACCCGCACCACCACCGCCGTTCCGGCTGGTGCAGTAACGGTAACAGGACCCACTGCCTCGGCCACGCCCACCGCGACACAGGCGGCCGCGCAGGCGCATCGCAACGATGAGACCACCCGGGCCATCTTCAATCTGAAAGTCATCGTCTTTCTGCTCCTCCTGCCTCTGGTCCTGCTGGCCGTCTTTCTCAAGCACCTGTTGGATTACCTATTCGCGCTGGGACTCAAGGAGAAGGATGTCAGTGGCAAGGTGGCACTGGTGAGTTGCATTCGAGTGCCCATTGGGGCTAACAAATGGCTGCAATGAGCGTCTGGCAAATGAGCCATTAATAAGGCTAGTCAGATGCACATCAGACATGGATGCACTTAGAAAATGCAGTCGCATTTCATGTTAAGTACTGACATTAAAAAAGAGATATATGTCTGTGTTTAGATACATCTTTGGGTACCAAATTAGGTTCAGATACTTCGTAAAGAAATTGGTAATGGTATACTTTAATCGTTGGCTTCATGTGAATTTGTTTTCCCAGTATCCGCTTCTAAGTGATCTTGTATCTGACGACTACTTAGCCAACCAGAAACGTCACGCACTTTCCTTTTCCAGTGGCTGCCTCCGGGTTTCCACCACGCCCACCTTTGGCTCACCCACCTTTTCCCCTTTCCCGCTTTTCTTTGCTTTTTATTTCTCCTCTTTTTTTTTTTTTTGATGTCACTGCCATTAGGGTGCGGTCGATCGCTTAGTACTGTGTTATTAATGTAAATATTTATGCGTTTGGTGCCCAGCTTGGTTAGTTGTTGGCCAATTGTTTAGTTGTGTCCACAGAGCCGCGTCTTTGGTGCCACGGACAGTTAATGTGACATAATTTCGCTGTAAGCGCTGCAATCAAAGTGAATCTCCAGCTGAAATCGTGCTCATGGCAACCATATCGCGCTCCAATAATCACATATGCATCTTGGGGCGTCGAATTATGGAGAAGTCAATTGCCAATGGGCGCCAATGCCACTGGACAAGGTCAAGTGATGATGCCGCTGCCGATGCTCCATATCGTAAAGAACCTGATCGAATTCGGAACCCATTAGCATGCTTTTCAGGCTTTTTATAGTGGGCGTGTGCCGGCCATAAGCGTCTCACGTAGCGTATTAATGATTCACAGCGGCCCGACTTTTGTTTTAGTCTCAGCTTTTTTTTTCGATCGTTCCCTCAGATATCGTTTTCTCAGATACAGATACACATACAGATACATTTTTGTTGCGGTTGCACAGTGGTATTTTCGGGTGGCAGGGACTGGAGAATTCCCATGCCAACTGTTAGCAGCAACTTAATTATAAGATTGACTTTCGTTGATAAGTTCTATTGACATCATGGTTGCGGAATTCGAGTTATTTCAGCTCAAAAATACCCCCTTTTTCGACACCACTGGCCAACGGCCAACTGCAAACTGGTTTTGCGTGTGTCGCTATATTTATTTCCAAGATGAACGAAAAGAGCGCAAAAATGCAAACCTCAGAAAGTTCACTTTTGTTTTCAGTCTAATGTTTGTGTTTACAAACAATAGAGTGTAGAATTTCGATGGGCCAAAGTATCTGCAAGTGTGTAGCATGCCGGGTATCTCTCAGATGCGTAGATAAAACTCAACTACTGTTGCCGCTGTTAATTTGCATATGATATTGAAATTCTTCGGCTGTTCTATAATCACAACAACTGCGCATTTGTTATTGTTTTCCCCATTGCTAGTCGCTAACGTGCCAAACTCTGAATTGAACTCATTCCGGCTTACATTTCGATTCACCCAACTACCGCACACCCAAAACGGCGGCTGAGGTCACCCAGTGGGCTTCAATTACGGTCAAAAGTCACTCAATTGTGCCCCAGAGGGTCGGCCCACCGAGCGTATGAGTAATGCCATTCATAAGTCGCCTCTGCCGCTGTTGCTGCTGCTCACATAATTGTCCGTAAATGAGGTTTTTGTTCAATGCGAAGTCACATTAGCTCGAGTTGATTGTTTGCAAA
The DNA here is from genome assembly GCF_000001215.4 of Drosophila melanogaster. Classification (NCBI taxonomy): domain Eukaryota; kingdom Metazoa; phylum Arthropoda; class Insecta; order Diptera; family Drosophilidae; genus Drosophila; species Drosophila melanogaster. Next base: position 23,045,980 of record NT_033777.3, on the reverse strand, counting down.
TTAAGCTAATTAATTTACTTGAGTATACGAGTGTAATGTGAGTAACCTGTGATTTAAACCCAGGTGACCGGCGGAGGCAGTGGGCTGGGTCGCGAGATCTGCTTGGAACTGGCGCGGCGGGGCTGCAAGCTGGCCGTCGTTGATGTCAACTCCAAGGGATGTTACGAAACGGTGGAGCTGCTCTCCAAGATTCCACGCTGCGTTGCCAAGGCCTACAAGGTGAGTTCACTAGCTGCTTGGATATTTAATGGTTTGATAACAAGAATCTTTATTCCAGAACGACGTGTCATCGCCTCGCGAGCTTCAACTGATGGCCGCCAAGGTGGAGAAGGAACTGGGTCCCGTGGACATTCTGGTCAACAATGCCTCCCTCATGCCCATGACTTCAACACCCAGTCTGAAGAGCGATGAAATCGACACAATACTGCAGCTCAATCTGGGCTCCTACATAATGGTGAGTGTGTGCTTCTGAAAATGGGACAAATATAAAACTTCTTGATTTTGCAGACCACCAAGGAGTTCCTGCCGAAGATGATAAACCGCAAGTCCGGTCATCTGGTGGCAGTAAATGCCTTAGCGGGTAAGCTTACTTGGTTAAAGTGCTTACCACTTCATTGATACCTATGTATATATAACTCGCATTTAGGTCTAGTTCCACTGCCAGGAGCGGGCATCTACACGGCCACCAAATACGGAATCGAGGGCTTCATGGAATCGCTGCGAGCTGAGCTGCGATTGTCCGACTGTGACTACGTTCGCACCACGGTGGCCAATGCCTATCTGATGAGGACCAGCGGAGATCTTCCACTGCTCAGTGATGCGGGGTAAGATTGGTTTATAGTTTGGGCAGATCACTTGGTCTCATGCGGCTACTACATTTAGCATTGCCAAGAGCTATCCCGGACTGCCCACACCATATGTGGCCGAGAAGATTGTCAAGGGCGTGTTGCTGAACGAGCGCATGGTGTATGTGCCAAAAATATTCGCACTCAGTGTATGGCTGCTCAGGTGAGAATTGAATTAGCCCAGGTAACCAGCGATTATTTCTAACGATTATTGTTGTCGCCTTGCTTTAGACTGTTGCCCACCAAGTGGCAGGATTACATGCTGCTTCGCTTCTACCACTTCGATGTGCGCAGCTCCCACCTGTTTTACTGGAAGTAGGGCACAGGAGAAGGCACATCCCCACCCAGAAGCATTTACTCCTGTTTGTTTCCCAATTGCAGTTCTTTATTCAACTGTTGCTTACGCTAGGTGTACATGTTTAGCTATTTATACGAATCTTTAACTTAAATTAAATCTATATCCTAACATTAGAATTACGTCCGGTTGGCCTTTCCTATTTTATTTCGTATAAGCCGAAGTTGTTCGGAGTAGCACATCCTCTCGGACTGCTGGACGCAGGACCTCCGTTCGTAGTGCCAAGTGTAGTTCAAGTGGCATCGATGGACCAGCTTGGAGCCACTGGAGCAGTAGTAGAAGTAGGCGCAGTTCCGTGGATGTGGCATAAAGCCATAGACTCCCTCCTGGCAGTTGATGATATTCTCTCGCGTTTGCATGCGATTGCAGGACACTAGATGAGCAGGAGTACAGGCCTTGGCCAGTCCAGCCCCCTCGTAGCAGACCATATAAGGATAACATGGTCCGGCATTGGGTAAAAGTCGCAGGGTAATCGCCAATGGTTCCGCTTTCTGAGCTGGCTTCTTGACCATCGAGGGGGATTTAGTGGTTATGCCTACGGGATCCCGGCATCTCGACACCAACTTTCGATCCAAACAGCGTTCCAATTTTTCGTCGTAGTAATGACCATCCAAGCACTCGGCCTCAAAGGATCCTGGACCGGCACAATATATGTATTTGGAGCAATTGCTAGAGCTGGCGACATAAACTCCCAATTGTGGAGCACTGGCACACTCTTCGAACTCCAGGGCACTGGATCGATGACCCAGCAAGGTCACCAAAATAATTGTTAAGAAGGTTACAGCTCCCATTTCATTTATTTTTTTAACGACCGAAATAGCGGGATGACTTCTGTAGACTGACTTCATCGATGATGGGTTGAGTATATTTTTGCATGTGCTCCAACTGATAAAGAAGACAAGTTATTCCATCGATTACTACGCTGGTTATCGTCTGGTAGATACCGCTAATGAGCACATGGCAGTAACTGCCACGCCCACTCTGGGCGGTCTCGGTAATTTGCATTTTCGTAGCATACTTCGCAGCAGCAGCAAAGCAACCGAGTATTTAATGATACCACACCGCAGCATAATGCTCGACTGGGCGCCGGTTCAATAAAAATTGAAAATGCACTCAATTCGCAATTAAGTGTCGCCACTTCCGTACGGACAAGCGGACAAACGGACGGACAAGCGGACAAATGGACGGATAAACGGACGGATGGATGGTCGTCGAACGATACCATTCAGGCCATTCAATCCATTCATCGCAGTCATCCTCATTATTATTTCCATCGTCATCGTGGTCGTTGCTGGTCGGAGTTAAGCGATGGCCATCGATTTAATATCCGATGAGATATTCATAACTTGCAATTAGGTTTGGTGGCTCTGCGCTTTACGTAAATGATTGCGTAGCCGATTAATGAAGAATTACCAGTGCAAATGGCTGGGATCTGTGGGCATTATCCAATTGACCAACTACCATGCTACCCCACTACCATTACCATTACCATAATGTGCAATGTGCCAATTGGGCTCAAATTAAAAGTTTTATTAATTGTCAATTAAACGCTGTCGCCCAGCAGCTGCTTTGTGGCATAATTTTTGGGTCAATCTGCATATCTGATTAACAGGTTATACCGCTCAGTCTACTACATATACCATGCACCAGATGCCGCGGGGCACAGACAACAAGAAGTAAAAGAAAGGACCCCATATGGTGCCGACGGCTCAAGTGATTAAGTGCACGACGAGATCTTCAAATGCAGTGCAACATGTGCACAAATACAAAACACACACACACACACACACACACGCATATTGAAAATGTATGTAAATTCTAATTAAGATTGTGGATGAAGACCCCCAGCACCTTGATACTTCTGCTCAATGCGCATTGCGCATGCGCAGCCCCGCATCCGAAGATCCATAAAAATAGCTCACTAATTATTTGTGTGCTAGGGTTACAGTTCTCATAAAAAACAAACAAACTGTCGGGCGTTTTATGGATCTTCTGCCTCTATGGCCTCAATGCCCCCGCGAAGTTTTCGATCCCCATTCGATTCGAAACCGAAGAAGAGCTACGACCAATCACTTTTCAATTCCTATGAGCAGTTGAGCATCAATTGATTTCGATATGAAAATAAAATACATTTATTTATTATCACATTACGTATCACAGCCATTCGCCCGCCTACGCCCTGGCATCTGGATCGCCACATCCATCGTGCGGACCTTGTGCCGGCATTTCCGAGCTGATTAGCCTCCGAATCTCGACCAGAACCCGGTCCGTTCGAGCCTCCAGGTTGTCGAGGGCGGTGTTTAGGTCATCCAAGCTGGAATTGACTCTGGCCATCAGACGCTCCGAGTTGTTGGTCAGCTCGATGAGGTCATCGAAACTGCTGGCCTGGCGACTCTCCATCGATATCCTGTCCAGATCCAGCTGCAGCTGCTCATCGGCGCTGTCCATCTGGGCTTTAAGGGCTGGGAAAACAACTTTCGATTTAAATTTAAATTTTTTTCACCCTAAATCATGATTTTCGGTGTTATTTTGTGCCATGCGATCCGAAGTGTAAAGCAAATTTGACTTGGTTTGTTTTGCTATCGAACATAATTAAAGTTGCTTACCATAAACCAATTTAATTTAATTGTAATTGCAGCTAACTGGCTTTTGGGTACTTTTGCTTTTAACGCCAAATGTGAAATATTAAGTATATTTTATTTAAGCGATGGCACCTGTAAATTGAGATTTAAGGGGTATATTAAATGGGTGAACTTGATGATTTTTTTTTTTCATCAAACGTTTATTAAAGTCTATTGCTTAAAAAAATGAAAGTAAATTGCTTGCCATTTTAGGAGGATATTTTTGAAAAATCGTTACAACTTTTCAAATACAATAAATTAAATGTTTTGAAAAATATTTGCGCCCAGGGCACCAGAAAGTCCACTCTTCTTTTTCGACTATTGTTTGTTTTGCTTTGTTTGTAATTGGCGAGCTATTACAAGAGCTACACTCGTTCATTTCATTAAACCCATTTACAAAATGGCTTTGTCCATTATTTATACATATCAATTATAAATTTGTGCGCTGCGACTGCAATATTCATATTCACTTGTCAAAATGTCAACTCAAAATAGAATATTTATGAATTTTTATGTGTGCATATCGGTCCGTGATTTGTTTGTTTTACGCTCTCCTTTCGAGAACTCTTTGTTAGCATTCAGGATTGGGTTGAAGTAAATAATAAAAAAAATGCAGCAACCAGAAAAGAGGAGAAAATGACAATTCAGCCTATAAATACGCGGCGGCAACCGAAGTTGAAATCAATTTTTTTGGCCCCATACTGCGGTGGTCGCGTTCCCCCCCACCCCCGCACCAGTTTGGTACTGAAAATTGGAAGTGGGCTCCACCGAATGCGGTGCCACTATTTAGTTTAGCCGCAGAACAAGGTGCCTCAATTTATTTTTAATTGCATGCAAATTGAGCCAATCGGCCGGCTGATGGATGTGGTTGCTTGTCCAACGATGCGGTCTTTTTTTTCGGCTATTAAGAGGATGGACTGCTGCTCCTTTCTGTTTCATCTGCTGGCTTAGGCATTTTCACTTAATGAATTTTCATTCAAAGTGACTGCTGCAAGGATGTGTCGTCCTGGCTGTGAAGTGAACTTCCTGCCATTAACCGAACTGCTGCTGCTGCTGCTGCCAGCATGGTGGCCAAAAAGTATGCCTCTGTTGACGTTTTCTTTGTGGTTGGCTAAAATCTGTTATTATTGCCATTAAGCTGGCTTTTGTTGTCATCTCTCCGGCCTGCCTACATACGCATACACATACATCTATGTATGCATATGCATTTGTGCATTTACCCTGCCGATATCCTTCAGCTCGAGTGGTTGTGTGGATTTTCCTGGTCTTCCAGCGGGTTAACTTGGATCTGTTCTTGAGGTTGTTATCACTTGGTTATTGAATTTTCCGCACACACTTTACAAGCTCTAAATCTAAACGGCTCAACTTGTTGCCGCCGCCCAGTTTGAAAACGTTTTTGTTACTGCTCGTCGTCATTAGTTGAAAAGCGCTCTTAGTTTGCCTCGTTTGTTTGCCGAAAAGTCTCATTGTTGCCACGTCTTTGGGTCCGGCTTCTTCTGGTTCTGTTGTTGCTGCATAACGCAGCCTGTTGTTGTCATCAGGTTGCATTTGCGTTTTACACTGTTTTGCCCAAATAAAGGCATATAATTTATGTGTGTGGTAGTAGTCCTGGTCGTTGTGCCACGTTGAATGTCCTTACCGAGCTTATATCCGAGCGGAGAATACTAAGTGAGCTGCAGCTCCATTGTGGTCCATAAACTTTGTCACGCTGTGTAGCCTCTTCCCTGGCTGCCGGCACTGGTTGTGGCCATCCTGGCCGAAGGACACTGCTTTGGAGGCGATTGCTCAGGCAGGACATGTGTGCCCCGCATCGCTGCCCGTTATTGTTTTCCAACTTTTCACTTTGGTTATGAGATGTCCGAGCGCCGCAGTCAGTTGCACGCTCGCCTCCATCAGCGTCGTCTCCATTCTCCATGCCGCTGACCACAGCGGACAACGTGGACTTTTTGACCAAGCTGGTCGTGTTCGTGCCCCGAGTGGCATACACGGCAAGAAACTATTAGGGAAGATTCAAAAAATTATTGAAGAAAACAAACTGGAACAAACTGGAATGGTGCCTTACTTGGTCTAACCATCTGTCTACATGATATATATAACATAACATAATTAGGAATACCCATTTCAAAGTGTAAATCCTCAAGATTGCATCTTAGCTCAATATTTTCTTAAGCACAAATCTTGACGTGCATGCAATTCATCATAATAATCCCTTCTTTTTTTTCCGCAGTGGAAGGACGTGTGTGCTGGTGAGTGCTGTTATGCTTATATCCTGCGGCTTAAGCATTTGTTGTTTTACAACGTTTCAGTCTGTTTGCCAAGTAAATAAAAGCTGTTAACTAGTTTTCACACACCGAAGCCGAAAAGGTGGCGGCAGGCGCTTGGAATCGCATCGGATTGGGATGGTTTGGAATGGGCTTGGCTGGGATTACATGGTTGGGTTTTCCGAGACGAGCTGCAACACGTGCTGGACAGTTTTTTGCTCGGCTCGTCCTGTTTCACTTCCTGTGCCTCGGCCAGTGCCATTCTAAATGCTTTTGTGCGTAACACTCGTGTATGAGCAATTATTTAATGCCGTCCGCTTGTCATTGTTGTCTTTGGGCCCAGAGTGTTGCCTTTGTCTTGGCCCGAACAGTAGTGGAAGCCAGTACTGGCAGTGGCAGTGGGCCAAGTCAGCTACAGCCGAGTTGTCTTTGCCGTGTCTGCCCCTTTTGTGTCGCTCATTTATTTGTGTTTATCCTTTCGCTTTTAATTGCGGCTCCGTCCTGCTCCTGCAGGACCCTCCTGCCACCGCCGCCGCCCTTTGTGTAATTACAAGTGTTTGTTGTGTAAATAATAGCGTTAGCTGCCTGGGCCGAGTACCATCGTTGACGCATCGTTTGCATGCTCAGTTAATGCCGTGCATCAGGACATCCTCCATTGTCCCTATTCCACCATTCCGCCGTCTGTGTGTTTATCTCTGTGTGCGAGTCTGCTTCTGTCTCTGTCTGTGGCACGCAAAATTAATTACAAGAATTAAGCAGCGCAACGCCCGATCTGCCGGCATTGACACAGGTGTTTTGGCCGCCCGCCGTAACGTATTTTCCTTAGATAATTCCCACACAGCTCGACAGCCATGTGCTGCACCTTGAACTCGAACTTAGACTAGGGGAAATGCTGCTGCACGGAAGAAAATTCAAAGTACTCGAAGTACTAACTACAACAATCCCACATAGAAAGTGAGTTTTGTGCTTCTAGATACCCTTTTAGTTTCATAACATCCATTTTTTCTGTGTGAAACTCCGAGCATTTCTGGAGGCGGGACATTAATTCATTCACCTAGAGACACTTACATGTGGTGCCCATTAGCTCGTTGCCACGCCCCCGTGAAAGGCGAAAGGCAAATGCCAGCGAGCCATGCGACGCCAAAAATTTCCATTTCGTTGCTTGAACCGTGCATAAATATGTCAATAGGGATTATCCCATCCCGGGCGGCAATAAAATCTTCGGGAGCTATAAAAAAAAAAAAATGAATGGAAAATAAAAATGGGGAAAATGAAAACCTCAGCTAAACAAACAGCGGCAGCGGGAGCTGCAACTTGATTATCCTGGCAACCTGCCGCGCATTTTTCCCGCCGCTGAATTATGACATTCGACTGTCAGTGTGGGTTCAAGTGGATTTGGGTTAGAAGGCATCCATGTTGCTTGGCTGCTCCCGGCAGGCGTGAGAATGCGTTATCCTTGCACCTAAACAAACACATCCGAAGCAGCATCCTGATGCGGTAGCTCCTCGAATCCTGGCCGAGTGTCATGTTGCAGAATGTTTTCGATCCTACGGATTCTTGTGCATTACACGACCGGCTAATTTATTTACTTTACGGCCCGCGGTGCACTTGTTGCGTTGCTGTACTAAACTGGAACACATGTTCCAAGGATAATAATCGAAATGGCCTGTTATCCGTGTCTCATTATGTCCTGCACTTGCTGCTGTTTCTGCTCTCGCGGTAGCACTTCAGATTGGTGTTGACAGCCGCGCTGAGAAATTGCCTCGCCCTTCTGCCTTTCCACCTTTTTTGTGTTTCTTTTTTTTTTTGGTTTTTAATATTTCTTTGGTTCCTTACAAGAGTCCTAAGCTCTGAGTGGCCGACATGCTAATGTGAAATATTACAAAACTAATGGAAAAAACGGAGAGCCATGCCATCGAGATTAGCGCGTTTGAGCACTCAAACTCCTCTCGACACTTTTCACTTTCCTCCGCCAGCTGCGGCCTCTCATTCTCTCATTCCGGCCATCTCATTCCGTTTCCATCCTGCCAGCGGTTCATCCTTTGCCGTGGGAAACTTCGGTGCACAGGTTTAACCACCACTAATCCTTTACCTTAAGCACTTTGCTACATTTTTTGTGCGGCTCTCGCTCCACCACCGAGCAGTCAATTGAGATGATTTCCTCTCGAATTTAGCTATTTTTCAAGGTAATGAACTGAATTAATTGAGAATTTTTTATTTATTAACAAAATATTATAAATTATGTAGCTTATTTAAGATGTAATATAAAATACGATTTAAAGATTGCTTAAGCATAGACTTTAAAAATAACATATATATATAGTACCGATGCAATTTTTTAACATATTGAACTCCAATATTTTCAATATAATGCTTGGCTAGTTTTTTTTGGATCACCGAGTTGAGCAGCACCTCCCGATCCTTCGCTCCACCTCCGGTGTTCTTTGAGTACCCTTTGAGCTGGAGCTGAAGTGTTGTTGGCGGGACAGCGTTGAGTGGCACGGAGTTTTGACAATTAAGGGGCTCGCAGTGGAACACTCGAGTATCGCTATCTTTATAGCTTGCCACCGCAGATTGGGAAGATTGGGCAAATGGAAAGGAGTAGGCAGCCAGTGCCATGTGCTCCTCCCGCTGCTGCTGCTCCACCAAATACGCAGACGCCTCGCCCATAAATCATCGGAGTCCAATAGCCGCAAAAAAGTCGCATGCAAAGCGCGGCGGCACCACGTGCACAAAGTGTGACCCGATTTTGGCAACATCCGAAGGCGAGTGCTGCGCTTAAATAAATACAAAATTGCATCACGTGCAGCGGAGTAAAAAAAAAAAGAAATAAAATAAAATAAGAAGGGCGATGCAGGTCCACAGCCAAGAAGTAGGATTCGTAATTGCGCCAAAATGCGCATGGAAACGAAGCTAAGGAGGCATTCCAGGCTGCATATGTATGTATGTATGTATTGGTTTTTGGGGTCGTTTTCATTTGCAGTGAACCAAAGCGATTCCGCCAGCGATCGACACATGCCCTCGAGTGCGCCGAGTGCAATAAATTGATACAAAACCAAAAGTGTCGCAAGTGCTGGTTCAAGGGGAAAGGGGGTGGTGGCAGAAAAATAAAGGGGTTGCTGGAGAGGGGTGGGGTTAACCTGCCCGATTGCTGCAGCACCTTGGCCCGGCTAAAACTCTATTAAAATGCCATTGCCAGCGGGAGTGGGAGAAGAAAGGGATGTGTGTGTGGGTATAACTAATCTAATTTCATGCAACAGCGACTAATGGATACCCTTTAAATTAGAAAAAAATGTGTCTAAAAAGTTCAGAGATACTGTGACAGTCGTACTAGATAACTATATATTTGTTTAACAAATACTAGCTACACAATAATTTGTATGATGTATGTAAATACAAGTATATATATATTTTTTCATGTTCCGATGAATCCCATTTTAGTTCGTCACAACTATAATATATACCTGAATTATTTTATCGCTCAATCTCAGCGGTATATATATATATAGTAAATCGTTTTTGCACATTACTCCATCGGTAATACTCTCATTACCCTGAAAATTAACGGCAAGCTTTATGGAGCAGCTGAAGCACCCTGCGAAAAGAAAAACTGAATATGAAATATACGTTTTTCACGAATCTCGTTTTTGTCGCTCGCTCTTTGTTATTTTTAACTAAAACCACAGCCGGCACTCGCCCCCTCTCCCCTTCCACTGCATTTCCCCCTCCCACCCGCAATATAAAATTATCCTTTGGCTGTCTATATCGTTGGTACTCTCCCCCCTTCCCATACGTTTCTATATGTTCTGCTGCTCCGCTTCGTTTATGGATATATCCACTTTATTGTCAGAAAATCATTTTTTCGTTGGCATCTCTCCGCTTTTTTTTTGTTTCCACATTTATTGAGTAAGTATACACGAGTATATTTGTTTGGATATGTGGAGCTGCTACACACTTGTAGTTGTAGTCAAAAAAAAAAAAGTGGCATTTATTTATTACTAATGGGCTGCTGGTGCGATGCCGCGACTGTCTCATCTGTGCAGGAGGTGACTTTTCTGTTTATTTGCTGACAATAACCCCCAACTCCAGAGCTCCAAAAACATGGCCAGGGAGTTGAGGTCGCGCTGGTTAATAGGTGAGGTGTGTAAATGGACGCTTGCCACACGCTCGCATTCATTTGGTGGGGTTCCGCTGAAAGTCGCGGCTAATTGCCGAACACCGCGAACCGGGTCAATTGTGGATACACTCGAATTGCAATCTCGACGGCAAGCCAGTTTTGCCGATCGATCCGCTTTCGACGGCTCGAGATTCGCGACTTGCGATTCAATGCGTTTTCGCCATTCTCTCGGCACGGTTGTGACTCAAAAGTTGGTGGTTAAAAAATAAGAAAAATGTCAGAAGTAGTACGAAACACTCTGGTAAAACTGCAGGCCATAATCGCACTGATCGGTTTGGCGGCCATAACGCCACTACTCATTTTGGTAGCACTACTCGGCCGACTGATCGCCAAACTCTGCTGGTGCTCGGCGCCGAAAAGTATCGCGGGAGAAGTGGCCGTGGTGAGTTTGGTCCAAATAGATGAGATAAACAAAATTTCATATAAACTTGGCTGTCGAAAGCGTATTAGTTACATGATAGTTGAGAAGTCAGTGAATCGTATAAATTTCAGACAATGTATGGATGTATTTTGTAATATTAGCAATGTTTTGTTGTTCTTACTAAAAGTATCTGCAAACTATGAGCTTCAATTATAATCAGATACAGAACGAATTAGGCACCTTTAACCTGGTTGGCGAAAACCTAATGGATTTCCATGCAGAACCTGGTAGGGTTAATGGTCAAAGACATTAATTTGCTCTTAAATTCGTGCAATTGCAGTTTTTAATTCAGAACAAACGGTGGACAGTCATTATTCTGCTAATTTGACAGTTTATTCATACATTTAAATTTCCATTTGCGCACATATTGACGCAATTCTAAATGATCATTTTAATTTGTATTCCACTTACAAATGGCTAGAGCTATTGTGCAACTAAAGTATGTGGCCCTTTACTCAGATTTACTAAAAACGTAATAAACTGGAATAACTGGCACAATTTGAACCGATTTGAAAAGATTAATTGATTCAATTATTGAGATACATGTAGAGCGGGGGTATCAACCAACAAATGATTCTGCTTTAGTTTATTTTAAAAACAGCTTTTAAATTCAATTTTATTTTTATTTCACTCAGGAAATGTTGCAAGTATATTCGCAATTTAGCTTATTAGGTCATTTTTATGAAATAATTTTCGCTTATTATATAACGTTTTTTCTTTACTTTTAAATTTGAATTGAATTTAATTTAAATCACAATTTAAACACATAAAACTTTGTTTAATAAATGAATTGTCACTGTCACTGTTTCATTAGCTTGTCATGACTTAGAAATTGAGTGGCAAACTTGATTGCGTGCTTACTGCAGTCAATGACTCACAACTTATATAATCAATGTGTTTATCTCGTTACGATCTAGGTCACTGGAGCTGGTCATGGACTAGGTCGTGCCATATCCTTGGAACTGGCTAAAAAAGGCTGTCACATCGCCGTGGTGGATATCAATGTTTCCGGAGCGGAAGACACCGTCAAGCAAATCCAAGATATCTATAAGGTTCGCGCAAAGGCATACAAGGTATATTAACTTATATATATGTATTTTAATTAAGGCTTTTAAATACTCAATAGTTCGAAACAATTATTAAACTAACTACAAGTAATTATAATCTTATTCAAATTCCAATTTCCTAGGCCAATGTAACCAATTACGACGATCTAGTTGAGCTGAACTCCAAAGTGGTCGAGGAAATGGGTCCAGTTACCGTCCTGGTTAATAATGCTGGTGTCATGATGCATCGCAATATGTTTAATCCGGACCCGGCCGATGTGCAGCTAATGATCAATGTTAACCTTACGTCGCATTTCTGGGTGAGTTTTCTTAAATTTTTACTTAGGTAATATAAATACTATTTATTTTAATTTATTTCGCTTAGACCAAGCTGGTTTTCCTACCCAAAATGAAGGAATTGCGCAAAGGTTTCATTGTTACAATCAGTTCATTGGCAGGTGCGAGACTTACCACAAAGTATCTATATTCTATAGTTAGATACATTCAAGTGCAAACTCGTTCCAGGTGTTTTCCCATTGCCCTACAGTGCGACTTACACCACCACCAAATCTGGCGCCTTGGCGCACATGAGGACCCTGCGCATGGAGTTGGATCTGGAGAACCAGAAGGACATCCATGTGACCACCGTGCTGCCCAGTTTTCTGCGCACGAACAGTGATGTTACGCAGCTGACGCATACCATAGGATTTGGCGACGTATATCCACTGTTCACCGGAGAGGAGGTCGCCCAGCGTATAGTGGCCGGAATGGTGAGGGGTGAGGCCGAGATCACCGTGCCGGGAATGGCATGCCTACTCTACCGAGTGATTCTCATACTTCCGGCTGACTGGCAAGATCGAATTATCCTATTGTTCAGCAGGAATAAATTTAAGAAGCTCCGAGATGAGCATTCCTGAGGAGGATCCGGCGGATGGAGGTGAATAAAAATATTGGTCCGGTTACGGAAAAATAAGGAATACATGGTCTTTACTGCGCGGGGGCTTACAGGTGGCGGCGCTGCTTAAAAGCGTTCCATTAAAATCCGATTAAAGATACTTTCTGTGGCCGACTGGTCACGGACAACTGGCCACAGGCCACCACGTGCTCACCGGGCTTCAGTCATGTGTATTTCATTTAATTTCAGTCAGCAGTCAGGATTGCTTTAATTTTCCAGCTCCGTCTGGATGCTCCGCCTGCATTTGTCAGTTGGCATGGGCGGTGGAAACAACTTTTCAGCATACACCCATTTTCCGCCCCTTTGCTGAATCTCATTATGAAACTTTTATGGGGTCATTGAGGCTGTGTGATTTATATATTTTGCAAAATTCAAAAAAAAAAAAAAAAAACCGCTTGAAAGGTGGTGAAAAATCCAGCTGGGGATTGCATAGAAAAAGTATACGGCTTTAGGCGCTTTCCAGTAAAATATTCACGGTTTTTAGAGCAATCGGATGAAAGTAGTGCATATGCACTAGCGTTTTTGCCACTTCAAACGAAACGTAAGGAAACGAAATTGTTGCCTAATAGGGTCGAGTGAGATCCATTAGAAGAGAGTGGCTTGACAGATTGTGTTTTGGTTAAAGTGATTCCTTGCGCACAAAAAAACGAGAAGCTGGCTAAGAAAACCGTCGTCTTTTTGTTCGCAGTTCACAGTTGTGTTTTGTTCCTTTATCTTTATGCTGGTGAAATTAATGCAACACATTAAGAGAAATATTGCAACAGTGGCGCGGCGGCAGACGAGGAATTTTCCATTTTTCTTATTTTCCTCAGCGCGAGCTTTTCACACACACACACACACACACAGCAGCATAAATATACAGTATACGCTATGAATTCCTTGCATATTTCCACGTTTTCCCTCATCTTTGGCTTCGTCCTGATGCTTTTATTTTATTTATGCTATCACTGCAACCTGAAATGCTTTAGCCACACACATACGCACTACAGGATACTGCATTTATGTAGAATTTCTTTCCTGCTGCATCTGGCTTTTCTTTCTCGGCCCAGGACATGTGCATGGCAACTTTAGTGAAATTAAGAAAAATATAAAAAGACATTCCGGCAGCAGCAGCGACAGTAGGAGTAAAAGTAGGAGTAACAAGAAACGCTTTAGGAAAATGAAAAAATAATGCAGCCAAATGCAAAAATAACATCGGAAAATGAGTAAAAGTCCCAGAGACCTGCCACTTGGCTTTTCCGGCAAGTAACTAGGGAAAATATTATGTCAGCAAATCAAATCGATTGTGTGGGAAAGCAAAAGGGCTCCCAATCCTCGCCAGACTTCGCCGTAATTCTCAATTAAAAAGCCGTTAATGATGCGTGAGCCCAAAAGACCAAGACCATCGCAACATTACATGTTGCAACCCCAAGAGGCACAGACGACGTGTCGCATGTAACGCCTCAATGGCATCCTGATTGAAAACTCCACTGTGGCACTGCCACTCGGATCCGCCCCCGATATTCGGATTCAGATTCGGATTGGGATTGGGACGCTGGTTTATTGTTTGTCTTCGCCACTGACGAGCACTTTTTAATTTCGATGGGTTGTCGGCGGACAAACGAGGCATTTCCGCGTGTGATTATCGGGATCCATGGGGATATACATACATACAGATGGATCTGGGAACTCGGCTGCCGTCTTGCGCTTAATTATGAGCTGTGAGTGAAGTGCGTGGGAAATCGGAAAGAGTTCCCGGTGGTACAGTGGTTATGTGGCTGCCACCTGTGCCCCGCTCGTTTTCCCCATTCACATTTCGATTTACATGCACCCGTAATCCGATGGACATTTCTGACTTGGTTAATCGAGCAGTCAGGTTGGTGTGAGCGAATTCGCGAAATGAATTTAATGAAGAGTTGTTGGCCCGTGTCAGGTTGCTCACAAAATTTCATTTGCCGTGGCATGTACATTTGCATTTGTATTTCCATTTCATACATCCGTATTTCCCATTTTCGGTAACCTTGCTCCGCAAAATGACGACTTTTTGACTGTCAGGCGTCCAAAACTAATTAAAAAGCTGACCAGGCCACGTTCCATGGCCATTGCCATGGCTAATGTGAATGTAACTAATTTTGATGGTCCATTGATTTTGGAAAGAAATCATTGCAACATCTAAGTTATACCCATTATATATTTACTTGCCTAATTTACTTAAATGGTATCATATTTGCATTGAAGCACTTCAAAGTTACTATATCTATTGCTTATATTTTAAACTTCCTTGCAATTTTTCTCAGTGCATGGAAAGGACAAACTAGCCTTCTTGTTTACGTAAATTTCACAGTCCTGCTCCTGCAATACGATACGCTGCGCTTCGGGTGCATAAATCACATGTTTAACTAATTAAACGAAACAGTAAATAACGGTCTATGGCCAGTCAGGGGTTTAATGAGTAGACAAAATGCCACCGTAAATGCGAACTTGAAACGCCCACAAGAGCGTCGATCGTAAAAACGCTCCAATCCTGCACAGATGCCACATTCGAAGAACACCCCTCCCCCCTCTCGTGAAGTAATCATAAAAATTGCATATTAAAATTCATTCGGTGGGCGTGCACACGCTTCGGTTTTCCGTTTAGTATACTTCTTGGATTTTACTTTTTATTATGCGACGCCTTTAAAATGTTTATAAATACAGTCAATTTGCTGTCAACTTTTGAACTTGCCACATGTGTTCGGCTTCGGTTTTCGAGCTGTAAAATGTCAAGGGGTCAACGGCAACGGCTCATTATAATGCAAGCGACTAACTCGACTAGATCGCATAGAATGAGTGACACTCACTCCATCCATTCAGCGAGGGTTCACAAATCGCTTTCGAATCGAATTATGCTAAAATACACACATCTCGCCGCGATAGCGACTACTCACTCCGGCATGCATGTCAACGCAATCATTTGACATTTTGACAGGACATCGTTGGGTACATGAGTTGGGGGATTTGGGATTTTGGATTTCAGATTTTGTGTTTTTCGGATCGTGGTTCGGGGATCAGGGAGCCAGAGTGCCGCAGGATAGTTCAAGTTGAATGTCGCGGCTCAAATTACAAATTAAACAGCCACAATGGCGGGGTATTTTCATTTTTCATGGCCAAACAAAATCAAATTACCGCCTGACAAATTTACTTGTTGAATGCGATGAGTGTGAGCGATGGAATAAGCTGTGAGCCAAACACCTTCAACACAGGAAAATGTGTTTTCTTTGGTGAGTGTAAAGGTCTTTTGACTTCTTGCCAAGCGAAAATTACAATTGCTATAATGATATATTTTTATCTGCTTCTATTGTTTTCTAGTCTTTCCATTTTTAAATTAGTTAATTACTAGTGAAAATATTTTTGTATTGTAAACTAAACTCTATGTATTAGCTCCAAATTTCCTCGAAAAGATAATGATTCTATTTTGACAGATACTCGTAATCCCAGCACAACCTCAACCCCTTCCCCCGACGCTTTATTTATTTATTTAAAGACAGTCCCGAATCCAAAGCGCACACATGATGTCTGTGATTGGAAATAAACAAAAGCAATAACCATTCCCTATAGTTGCAACAACCAGAATTACCCCAGATATGGTCTGTAGTAGAGACTGTGGTAGTGCCATCCCAAAAGGGCGACCCATTGCCACATCAGCGGCTCACTTGATGGAGAATGTGGAGTAAATAAACGAGACCATTTGCAGCATTGTCAAGTGGAAAATCATTGACAAATTTATGAACCCAGTCGACATATAGTACCCTCAACGAGAAAAAATACACGAGTGTACGAGTATATATTTACGTACATTTATTTATCCTCGGAACCGGAGAGCGGAAAGCATAAAGTTAAAAATTTCATTAACAAATCGACACCGCGCCGTCTCATTACTTGGCAACAAATAAATTTTATTAAGTGCGCTTTTTTTTTCCTGCTCGCTCACGCTTTTATTTACGATTTTTCATTAAAGCCATTTGCTGGCATGCCGCATAATTTCCACCCACCGAAGTTGACCAAACCAAACATTCGCCATTCGAGTGTATCCATTAATGTTGCGGCTTATTTGTTGCACTGCGCCAAAGGAATATTACAATCTGATCGAAATAATGTTTACACATGCACCGTCGCTCGACGCAGGGCACAAGGGTCATTCAAGCTGCTGCAGCTAATTAATTGCCTGGTTTTCCAATCAAACATTTTTCGCTGGCTCATACAAACACGCCAGGCGATAGTGAGTGATTCATTTGAGCATTTAATTGAAATCGAATCTTGGGCCAGACAAATCATAAATTGGACGACAGCGCAGCGCTGCCCACGCACAAGAAAAATTACCTTAAATCTGGGAAAATTGATAATCACCAGCGGAAATGGTCGAGTGTTTTCCCAAGAAACCAAGAAACGTCGCCGCGCGTCATCGCCACTCATAAAAACATCAACTCGCATTGGCATCAGGTCTATAGGTCTTGGCCAGAAACGCGACTAGGATGCACTCGAAAGAATTTCAAAATGTACTTTTCAATATGATATTATGTTACTTGAACTATCAGAATGGATTGAAATTGGTAAAGTTTGTGTTCTGCCTTAAATCTTCTGTGTGCAGCTAATTTTTTTCTCACCCTACATACTACTTTTCTCGCAGTGCATTCGACGTGAAAAAGTGCTGCCAAAATCGCCTAATTTTAAGAATGATGTAAGTTGTCGCAATCGTGCGACAACAAAGGCGGTGGCCGCACAGTTTTGGCCAGCAGCCCAATCTTTTGGCCAGCCCTCCGACCGATTCGCAAATGACGAGCGCGCAAGTGGCAGGAATTGTGTGTTAAACGTTTCTGAATTGACTTGACGCGTTTCGGGCCGAGAACAGAAGCCCCCTGGCAGGGGCAGCTGCCAACCTATGCCAACCTCATCCAGCCCAGACCAGACCATCGCAGCCGATCTAAACCATTCGGCAGCCCCAAACGACCCAAAACAACAAAAAAAAAGAAGCGACCCCACAATCATCGCGTTCGGGTGAACGTGCGCCAAATCGCGACGCTTGCCAAAAATCATAAAAAATATATGGCGATTATAGGGAGATGGCATCATTTAATGATGAAGTGCCGCGTTGGCCACAAAAAAAAAAAAAAAAAACGAAAAAAGAGATAGCGAATGGGTTATGGGACATGGAAATGGATGTGGATGAAAGGAAACTGACTCATGCTCCGGAAACGTCACTATCGCAATTGCAGCCACAATGGGCAATGCACTCGAGGACCTAGGACAATATACAGCACTGCCATTGGAGAGGGGACAACAAATAGTTTTGCAATTGCATTTTTGTGGCGTAAATTAAAAACATATTGTCAGGCATTAGCGGACGAGCTAAATTGCGCTAAAAATAGCGCACAGAGAGCGCGATCTTTGAGTTGCATTCTACACGATGATGCACTGGAGAAGCGAGTGTGCGATGTGCATGCGCTATTTGTCGCACTGGCAAATGAGTTGCCACAATAAATATAGCCCATGTATGTAGTACAGTACTTACGCCCGCCTGGTGATTCCAATTCCGCCACTCGGTGTAGCAAAAACGGAGAGAAGAACGAGAATTATGTGGCAATAAAAAATAGTGCTAAAACATTCGACAGCCTAGCTGCAACTGCAACACAAACAAGAAGAAGGGCAGCGCACACTTGCACACCATGTGTGCAACAACAAGATCGCACAGTGCAGCACGGCTGGCGAATGGAAAATGGGCGGGGAAATCTGCTGGATCGAGGAAATGGGCTGAGGATACAGCAGATCACGAAAACGCAGAGCACAGCGACACTGCCACGGTCAAGTGCACTGTGGAAAATGCGACGATGGGATGTCAAAGTAGAATGCTCTAAATAGGTCGGTTTTAAGCACTTGAAATATATATTAAAAATATATAAAAAATATTCAGAAGTTTTAGCAGTAAATCTAGTCTGTCTTAGTAAAACAAAACTTAGAAAACAAATTCAACTGTATTTTTCGGCTCAAAAGTTTTAACTACTTTTTACATGCATTTTGATTACTAATGCATAATTTCAGTCTTAATATATGAATTTATTGAGAATATAAAAAGTAAATTACTGTTGAAAAATCCCCATAAATTGAATTATATATTTTTCTGTTACATTTTACTTTCATATTTCTACGTTTTGCTCCCATTTTCCACAGGGCACTCGTTGTAGCTTACGCATAATTTCTATACGCAAACATAAGCCTAAAATAACAGTATTAACAAGAACAACAACCACAACGGCAGCACTGCGACTAAAACAAGAGGAAAAACCTATGGTGGAAGGGGGTCTAAAGTGATGGTTGCCCCAGGGGTGAGGTGGAGGGACGTCGGCGCTGACTGCGGCAGCGGCGGTAGCACATGTGCGTGCCAAAGGCGAAGCAAAAGCGGACAGAGATCGCCCAGAACTGCGTCAACTGCGGCAGCGGCAGAGGCAGGATCCAACGCTCCACGTTCCCGCACCCGCACCCGCACCCGCTCCCGATTCCGTTCCCCTTCCCACACCCGTGGAACATCCCGTTCCGGGCGTTTAAATATCGTGCGGCAGCAGCTCTCCGGTTTATTGTCAGCCAGATCGCGGTGGCGTGAACATCGCAAGTGTTGAACTACATAGATACATAGAAAATCCTCCGACTTACGTGTGTGTTTAAGTGTTCGATTTTCTTGGGATTTCCCGCGTTCGGTGGCCATAAAAAACAAACAAAAAAAAGAAGAAATATTGGCAATCTTCCCAGACAACTGCCGGAAATGCGAAAGTGAAAGCGGCCGGCCCAGAAGAACGGACGACAGCAAATCACCAGAGACAGAGACATCGAAATATAGTATGTCATCCTCGCTGAAGACCAGCCAAAGTGGCGGCATGTACGTCAAGACGTCGTCGATTTCGGGTATTTCGTCGATTTCTGGCAAGGAGGCGGCCAGTTGCTACGGCGGATTTATGTCGCCTCCGCTGAGTGCCAATATAACGGCCAATAATGGGGAGCGGGAAATGTTCCGTGTGCCGGGAGCCAAGGTGGAAACGAATGAAAGTTACGCCTGCGGTGAGCTGCAGTTTCCGGACTTTTCACACCTCTGCTTTGCCGCCGAGACACCGAACTCCGTGTTCAGCGACTGTCACAACTATGCTGGCCAGGATCAGCAGCAGGATTCGGATCAGGATGACATTGTCTGCGCAGCGGCGGAAAATACGGGCATGCCCTATCAGCAGGGACAGTACACGCAACTGAATCGCGAGGATATCTTCCGCTTCGAACCGGAGGACATAGCGCGTCTGACTGGCGAGTCCGAACTGCCCGGCATGTTGCAACATCCACAGACGCCATATACCCCATATACCCCTTACACACCCTACACACCGTGCAGTGCACAGAATAGTCAGTATGCCGTGCAGCCGGCGAATGACTCCATTAATCTGGATATCGATTATTTTAATTACGACGAGATTAATTGCCAATCGAAAAACCAGTCACCGTGCTCATCACCGCACCTCGACGCCTGGCTGAACTTCAATCTCGGCGAGATTTCAGCGGCCGCATCATCGAGTGCCGCATCCCCGAAGTTGGGCAATGTGTTCGAGGAGCAGGTCAAAGAGGAGGCCTCGCCGGCGAAACTGCCATCGATGAACTCCACCTTCGGCACTCCCAAATGCATTCCCATGTGCGCCAGCAACTACGAGGATTACGCGAATCTCTACCAACAGGGATCGGGGTATTCCACGGAGAACTACCACAACAATATGGCTCAGGTCGTCGAGAAGCCCAATCGCGAGCACAAGGCCATCTGGACCATCGATGAACTGGATGAACTGATGTTGGGCGAGCAGCAGCAGTTCCTTCAGCATCATCTGCAGCAGCAACACTTGCAGGAGCAGCAGGAGCAACTGCATCAGCCACATGGGCAGGAACAGCAAACACAGAACTGCAAAGACGATCTGGTCAACTATCTATCGGATGAGTTCATCAAGGCCGAGGAGTTCCGGAGCCTGGACAGTGACGATGACGAGAACTACAACGAGGAGGAGGATGACCTGGACAATGACGTGTTTGCCCCACCGGCGGAAAGTGATCCCAAGCCGGATTCAACCTGCTGTGATCCCGAGGCGGAGCCAGAGAATGAGGTCATCCCACTCATCTGCCGCTGGACGGGATGCGACGAGGAGTTCCCGCACCAACAGGCCTTCGTCGAGCACATCGAGAAGTGCCATGTGGATGTGCGCAAGGGCGAGGACTTCTCCTGCTTCTGGCTAGACTGCCCCAGGCGCTACAAGCCCTTCAATGCCCGCTACAAGCTGCTCATCCACATGCGAGTTCACAGCGGCGAGAAGCCCAACAAATGTCCGGTAAGGATGAAAAGATGACTCTATATGCAGGACCAAAACCCATTTGACCCCATTGACTAGTTCGGAGATTTCCTTGTAGAATATTTTTTTTTTTGTTTAGAAGAAAAATGGCAACTCTGTTCGGGAATCCATCGATTGAGATACATGTGTATATTTTCTCTCTGTTTACCAACCTTTTCAATCCCTCATAGAATATCATTTTTCAAACATCAAACAATAGATTTGGATTTTATCCATTTTTTTTTCCCCCTGGCCGCAGCTGAACGCATTTGTTTATGCGTCCAAACACGACTTTTCCGCCGTAGGATCCCATTTTGTGCGTTTCGCTTTCCTTTTTGTTTGTGTGGCATCGTTGGATGGTATGGTATGGTATGGTATGGTATCGTGCACGTGTTGACATTTGATGCGCCATCGCTGGGATGATGAATTGTGCGGCGCAGGGCAATCACAGAAATTGACAGGGCGAGGCGAGAGCTGCGAGGCGGTATCCGAACGGAATCCGGAGTCCACTTGAAATGGAGTTGCTGGTAATGTTATTAGGGCCAACACTCGCTACATCTTCTATCCCTGCCCTTTGCCATGCTCTTTCGTTTTGATTTTTGAGTAATTGATGGATTCTTGCAGGATTTTTTTTTTCGATTAAATTGGCTCGGGCATCATCAACTTGGCCCACTGATGCTGCTCCAGCTGCCATTTGCCATTACACATGTTTCTGTTTCTGTTTCGGTTTCTCTTACTGTTTCTGTTGCAAAAACGTAATTTGCCCCTTTTCAGGTGGAGTGGTCGAGTGTTGCGAGTGGGCGGGGCTACTACGTGCAACACCTGCGGGCGTCAGCGGCAACAGTAACAGCATCTGCTGCGAGGTCACAATTTTATGCGTCCTTCCAGTGCCTCATCCTCTTGCTTTATCCCTTGCGCCATTCCTTGCAAAAAAAAAAAAAAACACCTTCCCTCCCACCCTTGGTAATTGCAATTTTCGATGACACCTTTCCACCTTTTTGTTTTTCCATTACAGTTTCCCGGCTGCAATAAAGCATTCTCGCGTTTGGAAAATTTGAAAATTCATCAACGCTCGCACACGGGCGAGCGGCCTTATGGCTGCCAGTATAAAGGTTGCCTCAAAGCGTTCAGCAATAGCTCGGATCGGGCGAAACATCAAAGGACCCACTACGATACGGTGAGTATCCCTATATGCTATGCATATGAGTGCGGCTGAATGCGTGGGCGGTGCCGGGATGGGTTGGCCTCTTCTCTGGGGTCCCAGCAATTTGCAGTGCGTGTCAAAAGGAAATTGAAGAGCTCGCGGCTGCAAAAGATGCAGCTGGGGCTTCACCCGACGAGCGTGAAGCGGCTTTAAGATTTAATGGACTCCAAGGCGCTTAGCGGCCCAAACAGGAGCTCAGAGTGGCAGAAAAAAAAAAGAAAAAGGAAATGGTCGAAGGAGCCACTGTTGCTGCTGCCAGCATGACATGTGCACATTTCGCATTTCGCTGCCTGAGTGATTTATAGTTTTGCGTGTGTACTGTATCTGTGAGAGCGAGCGGTGGCCGATGGCCAAAGTAACAGCAGCTGGAATAGGACTACGAATCCGAATAGGAATCGCAATCGGAATACGGAAGGGAGTACGGTGGGGCAGGAGTACAGAGGCAGGGACTAACAGCAGCCGCGTCAGCGCGTACGACAACCGGAAAAAAGGTCAAAACCAGCTGAAAAGGCCAGCGATTCAGCCAGCAGCAATGGCCAGAACAGCAGGCAACAACAGCAACAACCGCGGCAGGCAAATCGAATAAACTAAACGAGTTACTTTCGTTGCCTAGCTGAAGGGGCAGGGCAGCCAATCAGGATCACAAAAGGATACAATGTGTGTTGGCCTGGCGCGGCTGCCAATGCTTGCGACACACTCAGAAAAATTGGTGTTTCAAAAAGAAATTCTTCACTTTTTAGTAGCTCTCTACATTTTATTTGGAAATGCCTAGATAGTTTTCATAGTTATTGCAGTGCATATATTTATGCAGTAGGTATACTTTTTTTTGATAAAACTAAAACGATTGATTAATTTCTAAGCTTTAAGCTCCATTTGTCCAAGACAAATGTCAGTTTCCATGTTAATAATGAACCTTTTTCGAGTGCACTGCCCCTTGCTGTTGTCGCTTTCGGCCAGCGGCTGCTGCCTGGCCAGAATAAACAAAATGCAGCATGACATTTCAAAACGATTTGACTTGGCAAATACGCTGGCCCATCTGTTAGCTGGTGAACGTTTGCATGGGTGTGTGTGTGCCATGTGCGGGTGTGTGAGTGTGAGTGAGTTAGGAGCGCCTGCAGGGCGAATGGGAGAAATCAATTGCATAGTTTTCGGCATCGGCACTGAGCCGCTGCGGTTTGATGCGAACTCGCATCTGAGGCAAATACTACAGTACTAACGCAACGCTCTATCGATTCTCGCTCTATTTGGTACAGAAACCGTATGCCTGCCAGCTGCCTGGATGCACCAAGCGCTACACGGATCCCTCCAGCCTCCGCAAACATGTCAAGAACCACGCGCTGCGCAACGCCAACGGACAGCTGCGCCGCAAATCTGCCGGCGGCGCTTCCGTACCGCCCTCCGGTCCAAAGAAGGCGGCCAAAACACGCCGTCACTCCGAGTCGGCACTGGTGCAAAGGGGCGTGGGTGCGGGCGTGGGCGTGGCCGTGCCAAGTGCTCCGGGGGATCAGCGACAACACCGCAGCAATAGTTGCAGCGAGGCATTGCTGCTGCAGCAGCATCAACAGCAGCAGCAACAGCAGCAGCAGCAGCAGAAGCAGCATCAGCCAGAAAACGAAAGGACGACAGACCGCAGCAATTGCGGCACCGGTGTTGCAGCTAATAACAATTCAATGAACTTTAATGAGTTGTCAAATTGCATTGTCATCATCGAGCACAATCAGAGCGGAGGTCCTGCAGGACCTGCAACACTGGCAACCGCAACAGCAACAACAACGGCAACAGCAACATATGGCAATGGCAACATGGCGCCCGCACCGGAAACGGAAGTGCTGAGCGTTTGCAGCGGTGGCGGCAGCAGTAACAGTAACAGCAACAATAACCGTTACAATGCGAATATTAATCAATTAAGCGAACTCGAGCAATTGCTGACGACGGCGAAGCCCACAGGTACGCCAGCCGCATCTGCTAATGGAATTAGCCTGGCCAACAATAATGGCCGCGCCAATGGTGACAGCAAATGCCACTTGAGCGAGTTTGTGTCGTTCGAGTACGTGACAAAGTATCTGACGGATGTCTACGAGCCGCAATGCAAAAGCCCACAGCCCCCGGCTAATTTCCATTTGCAGCCCGAATTTGACAACAGCTTCGACATGCTGGACTTCCCGCAGTTCATTTAAGTTAGCTTAGTCCTTAGAACCAATTAAAGATGCCCCAACTGGAAAAGTCAGCGATTCAATGCCCAAAGATCTCAGTGCCTGAGCCCTTATAAGAATGCCTACCATTAAGTAAGTCTACACGCCTGTATATATACTATAGTTAAGTAGTGGATTAAGTCTCGCCAAAAGAAACGTTCCTGAATTTGAAAACACAATCCAGTGATTAGTCGCGTCTTCCCAAACTCTTCCCAATCGTATATATTTAATTAGAATAGTCTCGGCTAAGTACTACTTGTAATTGGATTGTTAAAGTTTGTCAACAAACTTATTGGCCGCAATAAATAATTTAATTTGCATACTTTTTTCTTACCAACTGCATTTGAATATTTAATTTTATTTAAATATTCATTTTAATTACTTGGCAAAACATGCTAATGTATGGATCACAAAAAAGTCAATGATAGATTGTGGGCAATGTTAATGAATTGGATTAAAGCAAATTAAAGCGATGCTTCATAAAAGTGTAAGTTTAACGAGTGTTTTTTTTATTGGAGATCTGTGTTTCAAAATAAGATTAACTTAATGGCTTTTTCTACCCGTTACTCGTAGAGTAAAAGGGTATACTAGATTCGTTGAAAAGTATGTATGGCCATTCACATTAGCTAAGTAACGGGTATCTGATAGGCGGAAACTCGACTATAGCATTCTCTCTGAGAATACCGTGCAGTAATTTTAGAATATAATTCAATTTGGAATACCTTCAGGATGCCCTATGCCCATGTCCATTAACCCTTTGAGTGACGATAAAAACCAGTTTTAAGTCCCCGCCGGTATATATAATTCCTGTTAACGCTCCGTGATTACGCCTATCCATTCGATTCCGATTATATATCTCACACCTGGCCATTTCTGTGGAAAATCGGACACAGAGACATGCACAACATGCTGGGATTTCCGTTTCATGTTTGCCCGTCTGACTTTACTTAATTGCTGTGCATTCAAAAAATAATTTACAACGCCAGAGCGTCGCATGTATGTGTGCACATAGTTAATTTATTATTCGCCTTTAACACATTCTCAGTTTTTCATTTATTTGTTTACATATATCGAATTAATTTGCATTGCATCCATATACAATTCATAAAAATCGGCTTAAGTCTTAAATTAATTTGTGTTCAGCTTGCGCACGGATTGCAGTTCATTCGGGGTCAGTGGTACGTTAAGTTCAGCGCATATATAGAAATGGGTTAAATCAGTGGCACATTCCCCTAATTTGATTTAAAATATACCCAGCATCATGTAATATTGGAAATTACCGCCAATGGAGCCTGTTCTGTGTCTCATTAAAAATGATCGTGTTAAGCCTTAAACCTTGACTTGATGCTAGTGGCCAGTGGGAAGTGGAAATGTTGCACTGTCGATGCAATTTTAGTGACTTAATAAGGCTCGAATGGCCTCTTTCGTTAACTGGTTGCAAATGGCCATGGTTGTGGTGCACAGCGGGCTGTAAATGTGTAAACAACTGCCGACATATCAATGAGCAAACGGGGGGGCGGATGCTGCCAGGAGGGCGTGGCTGGTTGGCTGGCGGGCGGAGCAGTCAGGCAAAAATAAAGTGGCCAGAAGGATGGTCCCGTTAAATGAGCAGTTAACATGGCCCGTTATGAACTTTAATATTAATAACCATTTATGCTTATGACAGACAATGAAAGCCGTGCGCAAATTTACTTGCCGCAGCCGCAAGCTCTACCTCCCGCACCCGCTCCCCTCCACCCACCAAAAAAAACCCGCCGCTCTTGGCCATCCCCATGACTCGTTTCTGTTTTCGCTGTCCAACTACGGCCCTAAAATGCTTAGGGCGGGTGTTTCTGGTGGTTCAGTTGGTGGTTGGGCGGCGGGTGGTGCACTATGCATTTAAAAATGCTGCAAGTGTGTTCCAGTTAATATGCAGACCGACACGGGTCTTCATTACAGCCCGCAAACACAGACAAGGACATAAACACATACAGACACACACGGACACATACATGCACAGAGAACGGCAGGGACAGCGTCAACAAAATAAACAAAAATGTAAAGCAATTAAAAGCAGCCCAGCAGAACACAACGGAATATCCCACATAAAACATGAGCAAAGGCATGATTTTGACTTTTTTGCTTGCTTACTCTCTATTACTACTACCCCGACTACAAAAGTATTCACAGACACACACTGTGGCGAAGGATATGCCGCATTTTTAAAGGGATTATACAAAAATTGAGTTAAGTACGTATACTTGATTTCACAAAAAGATACTAGAAGTGAGCTATCACTGTGCTAACTTTGTGGCCAAAGAGAGTGAGCTCATAAAACTAAAGAAACTTCATTTAAGTTCAGGTTTATAGCTTTAACAATGATTAATATGTTGAATTTTCAATGCACACTTCAAACTTATCCCCAGTGCCAATACACCCCGCTAATACCCTCGATGCCTGGTCATCGAAATGACTGCTGGACTGCCCGCTGAGGGCTACAAGTGGTCATTGGCTGGCTCCTGGCGTTCTGTTCGAGTGCGGATTTTAGTTGGATCTGAAATGAATTTTTTTTTGCTTTTGAGGTTAAAGGGCGGAATCTGTGCAGCTAGGCTAGGCGCCGGCGAACACGAGCGGATGGCAGCTAAATATTTACAAGCTCAACGAGAACACATCCGCAAACAAAAAGCGCAGACACGCAGACACAGGAAAACAGTGGAGTTTTGTGAAAATGGCCATCCTATGTACGCATACATACATATACATATGTATGGTGCACATAACCACATGGTGGCGGAGTAATTGTTATGCCAAAGTCCCGCTCACAATTTATTTTTGTTAATCAGCAAACGCCCATTTCAGGCGACCACGCCCACTCGCCCACCGCCCAACGCGCAGCACGCGTGGCAAGCGGCAACAATTCGACAATTATGTGGCATTTCCACTGCTGCCCCTTGCTGTTCGTTTTTATTTTAATTAAAAAGTCAACCGCCAGGATGCAAAAAGCGAACAGGTTCGCGGATTCCCACACCTGCAGGCCAAGCCAAAAACAAAAACCAAAAAAAAAAAAAGTATAAGCCACCCATTCCATGTGTTAGAATTTTTGATATTTATGGGCAGTGGCCACTGGTCGGTGCAAAGTTACACCCCGATAAGCATCTGCACCACCCGGCGGCACCAAGGGGCACCAAGAGGAGTCGGAAGGCGCCCCAAAAACCACCGCCCACTGCTGCTGTTGTGGCTGAGATTTTGCAGATTTTCGGTGCGTTGCGACGGTTTGGTTCGCAATTATGCAAATCGAAAGATCGCCACACAGCGATATCCTAAAATTCCATGCATTTACAATTTTCTAATCAATGGAATTATAATTTTAATTTCCAAGGCTACCCGCCGTGGGCGATGTATCTTTTTTTTTTTTTTTTTTGTTCGTTATTATTATTTGCCACGCAAATTGTTTCAATTGCTGCCTTTCGGGGTCTGGGTTTTTCGATTTAAGAGAGCCGAACCGGATGTTTCAATTAATTCAATCGCAGTGTGAAATGTGTCATTCACATGTCGCCCATTGAGTCGCTTTGTTGCCTATTTACAGGCGCCGTGAATGCGAATGTGAATGCAATTCATATTCATATTCATTTTAATTTAATCAGGCTCTTGCGACGTCGCTCAACCGTAATTAAGTTTCTTGTGCCGGGGCCAGAAGCTTCGCCAGCGTGTGAAAAATAAAAAATATGCCACATTAATACGGGCGAAAAATTGAATAAATCAAATAGATACGCGAACCATACTTTACAGTGGCCCCGAAACGGCGACTAATGCAATAAAAGATGGCCGCAGCACGTTTTTTAATATTTAATTAAATAAATAATTCCCATTTGCCGTTTGCCAGTTGCCGTTTCAAATATTCGAACGCACGAATTTAAATATGGAAATACTTTGCACGCAGCCGCTTGCATTTCCCATTTACCATTTACCATTTTGCATTTCGTTGCATTTCCGGTGGGCGACTCGTCAAACTTTTCTGCCCGAGATGCACGCACACACACACACACGCATGCGAGGCTCTTTTGGCCAAAAAGTTTTCCCTCGGAGTAATTAGAAGACTTAGTCCCCTGCCAGGCGGTCTTTGGCTGACTGCTTAAAATGCTCTTTTGGCGTTAAATTTATGACAACCGCACATGTTGTTTGCCAGCTAGAAACAATAACAATAACAGCCCGCCCAGAGGCGTGCAACAGCAAAGGCCAAAGGGGTAGGGGGTGGCAAATAGGGTCTAAAGGGAACGGGCGGGGCAGATCGCTGAGGGGAACGGGGCAGAATGCTCGTTAGAAAGTTTCTAAGGTTGCGGCCGCACACGAAACAGCTGCGCCGCCAAAAGGGAAGAAGGATTCTCCAAATTGTTGCACGCTTTCCTTTGCTTTGGGGCGGTCACATTGTTGCTAAGCTATATACACACTTTCTACCGTCGGTCTCTGTTGCCGGCTGATAAGCTACACTGGGCGAAAATGAGCACATCTTGTGCAGGGTGATAGTTTTGAGCCTTACCTAAATATCGTAACATCTACAAGTCCTGCGCTCTATAAATCCTGATAATTAAGTTAATTGAAGTTTTCTTTTTTTCAAGTGCACTTTGAATACCCATACTCATACGCCGTGTGGTGCACTGACGTGACCTCCACTTGTGCGGCAAGTGCTCGAGTGGGCGTGGCAGCGAAATTTGCGCTTCAAAGTGAATTTATTGTTTTTACCATTACCACTTAGCCGGGCCCGAAACTTGCCCAAAGAGCCGTTTATTTTGATGCAGAACCAGAACTTAAACAGCCAAGGATGCAAATTGAAAGGCGATGGAGAAGCGATGCTTTAAGAGCTGAAACCCTGTGTTTACCCAAGGTAAATTGCACTCGATAATGAGTGCTTCACATTAATTAAATAACCAATAGATCGGTCTGGGTTTCCCATTGCAAATTATGCCGGGAGGGTGGGAAAATGGGGTGGGGAAATGGGTAGTGGGGGACAAATTGGAAGGACAAGCGCACTTGTCGCGGTTTTCGCAGCGATTTCTTTTACCCGCGACAGCGAAATTAATTGCATTGCTGCGCTGCGAGATTCACGTGGAGGAGCACTTGTTACGGTTGCCATTAGCGGTGCCATCATCATCGACCCTCGAAATCGCTGTAATTTCCAATAGATAATGAAATGCAATTAGAAAATGTGAGGGGTCTGAGCCTGTGGGCCACAAGACTGGCGGCAGAATGCAACAATAACAGCAATTTAAACAGGTTTTCCACGGGCGGACGCGCATCAGAGTGCATAATGGCGCATAGAAGTTTGTAATTAAAGTTTGCCGACTCTGCCAGGTGGCGACACCACGGGATACGGCCGTTTATTCCGGTCATTCCTACTAATCCGCACCCACAATACTGCACCGCCATCAGAAGTGGCAGCATCAGCAGGAGCAGCAGCAAATCAATTTCTGCATTGCACTAGCTGGACTGGACGCGGATCTGGACTACCGTCTATGGTCTCCGGCTTGGACTTGGTCGGCGCCCTGGCTTTTGTTCGGCACATCAACAAAGCAGAAAATAAAATTCAATTAACGCGCTTAAATTAAACTGCCACTTCCTGTTTTGATGACATTTTCATGGCAGCCTCGCTCCGGCGAAGAAGCAGCGGGAGGCCATTCTGCAGCGATAGGAAGAATGCGGTTTGGAGTAACTGAAGCCTGTTGCTGGCGTTGCTCGCTCCTCCATTGATGCGGTTCGTCCGGCATCAATATTAAATGGTAAACGGCCGGCATAATGGCTGTCCAACTGCGGCTGTCATTATGGGGCCATCAGGAACCACCAGGACCAAGAAACCAGGGACTGGACAGGTTCCATGCCTGCTCCCGATGACAAATAAAGCTCATTACGCGCTTGTCCGGCATCCTTCACTTTGCCACTGATTGACCTGCATCTGCGCGTGGCGTCGCCGTCAGCAGTCATAAGTTGCACTGCACTGCGAGAAATGTTTGTACTTTGTGCCCTTGAGTATGCAGTGGGAAAAGGATTTTAGAATGAACAAGTACTCAAATAATGTTGCATATTCTATTGATCATTTGCACAAAGTCCAATTGACTTAAAATATTTTTATTCCTCTTGCGACGCTCCCTGAATGCAGTCCATCCGGACTTCATTATCGAGCTGACCAACTCGGACGCCAAATGACACAAAGTCATTGGAGCGTTCAGGAGTGATTCAATTAGAACTCAACTTGGCCAAGTTGAACTCTTCGCTGCAGTTAGCTGGACCAACTTCTTTGCATCTCCAGCGTGGGCCTTTGTCCCGGCCTGACACCCATACAATTCCTTTGGCCGGGTTCGTTTCTTTGCGCGATAAGCAACTTTGGCCAAGCAACTGGCATTTAATTTAATTAGAAAGGAAAACAGCAAGAGGGGCGGGGGGCGAATTGGGGACGCGCCTGATAAGAGGATGCTGTTGATTGAGATGCCCGAGCTCAAAGCAGACGGAAAGCGGATTTGTAGCAGCAGTTCTGGTGGAGGTCCTTTGCAGGATCCTGTGGATCCTGCAGCTTGCAGGGACAGCGGTACAACAGCGAGGCCGGCTTAGTTTGGACAACCTGCTGGGGCAAATCTTGGCTTGGAGTGACAGGAGGTATGCGAACGGGTTGCAATCCGGAAGATTCATTGATGCCCGGGCTAACGGAGGCTGGTAGCGGAGGGCCATGCAAGGATGTGGCAGAGATGTGGCTGCTGTTCGTTCCGGATTCCTCGTCAACGCCCTCGGCATTCGGCTTAACTCCTTCCTGCTGTAAATCATTCGTCGAGAGTGAAGGATGCGCCGCATTCGCGTCAAGCGTGGCATGCATTGTTGTCCTTTCGGGGGGCGTGGCTGTCACTGGCGATGTTCTGGCCGGGATTTCACTGGAGTCGCCAGCGACGTCCGTGGTATTAGTCCGCAGCAGAGTAGCGGCATTCGAGGGACTGAGGTTATCCGTCGAGTAGGCGCAGCCCTCAAGCAACTTGGTTAGGAACTTGTTCGTTGGCAGCACTGGCCTGCGCTTTCGCCAGGTGTCCTGTCCGGTTATCCTGTCCTGTCGGCCCACGACTGGCCGTGTTATCCCGGCAAAGAGCTTCTGCCGCAGCTTGTTCTCCGAGCGGCACATCTCGAAGGCGTTGGCAATGGTCAGGAAAATTTGCTCCGCCAACAGCGCTCGGCGGGGAGTGTAGAAGTCCCGGCAGACAGGACATCGCTCCGAGCGGATGCGACAGTCCACGCAGAGCAGGTGTCCGTTTTGGCACTGCATCGCCGGCGGTGAGATGGTCACCCCGCAGACAGGACACTCGACGAGGCGCAGGATGCTCTCCAGGACGAGGGACAGGCGGCGCAAACTGGTGGGCATGGGGGCGCAGCAGATGCTCTATGGATTTTTGAAAAAAATATTGTGTTAGCGCGATTTTAATGGGGAACGGATAACTGAGTGTGTTTGATGGTTTAAAGAAGGATTTCAGGACTGCAATGAAAATACTCACATTAGTATCACAGTCCTTATCACATTCACTGTTCCAACAGAGAATTGTGACGCAGTCCTTTTGACTCTTCACCATTTTGGCGATTTCAGACACTCTCAAGCCTAAAACATCGTTGCCATTTACCTGGAAATAAAATATTATAGAATTTTATAGAAAATGTCTGGAAATGTTGTTTATTTATTTTAGGAAATAAGTGCCATACAGAAAGCAAGTACCAAGTATCTAAATATTTGGATTTCCACGAGCTACCAAAGAAAACAAATGAATACCACAAAATATGGCCAACACAATTACAAATTCGAAAGCACTGCTTGCGGCTGTATCGCACGCACTGCTTGCGGATGTTAACCTTAGCTAGCACTGTTAACTCAATTGGCTGTTATCTGTTATCTGATAACTGATATTTGCTTTGAATATTTACTTCGTGCTAATTAATCTTTGTCATCAACTAGTTGTTTTACTACGTTCGAGTTGTGTCATTAGTTTTAGGGCGGGCTGTGCATTCACCAGCTGTTTCTAGTTCCCCACTCCACATCCAATAAAGTTTCTAAATAAAGTCGATGCCGAGCAATTAAGTTTTACTGCATTGCTATTTTAAGTAAACAATATCCACGAAGAACAACAAATGCGGCTACAATAGCGGCTGCAAAGTCCAGACTTGGATATATGTACGGTCCAACTTCCATAGCTCAAGCTATTCGTAATTTAAAAGACCATAGCGATTTGAATTTGTTTCTAGAAGTGCAAATCATCATATTGGAATGCTTTCCTGAATAGTACTTTTTATCTTAACTTACGATTCACACAAATTTGTAGAACTTATTGACTTGAAAACTCGCAAGTATACATAATTAGCTTTACAACAAAAACTACATTATTTTTCTAGCTGTTAGCTAACAAAAGGAACTTTTTTCTGATTATAAATATATTATAATTTTAATGGGTTCCTCAAACTCTGTTTTCTTCTATCCTAAGTGGAATGCACATAGTTGGGAACCTGAGTAGCAGTCTCAATAAGCTCTTAATAGGTTTACAAAGTAAATCCCCGCGTCGATCTATTGCATTCTTAATTTTGTAACTGGAGTTCAGGCGCAGATTGAGTTACCAATGCAGTTTAGTTACCAATGCAGTTGGTCTGCGCTGTGCATAATCCGCCAGTCCATTGCTGGCTGAGAGCTGAAAGAACTGACAACGGTGGCACCAACCTGTGGCACTAACTTCTACTCACCTCCAGAACGCAATCGCCGGGTTTCAGGCCGCAGAGAGCGGCAGGTGTGCCGGCTGCCACTTCGCAAACCTGTCGGTGTAATGGGTATATGGTAATTAGGAGGGGACGGGATCTCCAAACGATGGCCACTTTTATTACCCAGGGATAGGGATCCCATTTGCTGCGGGTCAGCTGAAATCCGTAGTTCTCCATCGCAGGTGCGGCTCTGGGAATTCTCAGTAGTCGCACGGAGGAGCCATCGCCATGCTGCCCATCTTCATTGGATGTGGAATGAAATCCTCCCGCTGATTTCCTCATTTTCGGGCTAGAAAACTCGCACAGGTGCTCGGATCGTTGTGGGCCAAAATAAAAAGCGGCTAGCGAGAGACGTGTTCAACGTGCGCTCTCAGTTGGCAAACTGTTTTTCGTCTGTCTGTTGATTTTTTTTCGAGCCAGCTGGCTGGCTGGTGTATGTGGCTGGCTGGCTGGCTGGCTGGCTGAAAAGTTGCCGAGCGGCGAGCAGTGAACATGGAGCGCTTTGGGCCGACGCAATCGGCTACGACAAACATTTTGGCCAAGCTCCCCAGCATCACACATTTAACCCCTTCCACAACTTAATGACTTTGGGCCATCTGACGCGGTGTTGTAAGTGCTCGGCGCCAAAATGTGGCTGCGGTTCAAGATCCGAGATTCGGAATTCGAGATCGGAGATCTGAGATCTGAGTTCCGAGATCCAAAGCTGACACCCAGCTGAGATCATGGAAATGAGACTTGTGGAGCTAAGTAAATATTTGAACTTTCGGGCTGGCAGCGGTTTTTGGGTGCGCTATAAAGTTGCATGTCTACGTATTGTGACACCTTCAAATATACCGAATAAATAAACAAATTCTTCAGCGATTAAGTCATTTGATAACCTGGTAAATTAGTTGGTTCGAATGTGCAGGCTGCTACAATTGTGCGGAAGTGAAATCGAGAACATGGCCAAATACAATAGTTTTCATAGAAACCTTCGGCTATTTCTCTTCGCTTTTCATGGAAACCTTCTGCTATTTCTCTTAAATTGAAAACAATAAAGCTGCGCTTATCACTTATACCATGTTTTGTTACTAGAGATTAAAACTATTAAGGTAAATATAGCAAAACAGCCCAAACAAATATAAATAGCCAAAATAAACTGAACAAGACCTGCAAATTAAGTGTTAAATTGTATATTTATACAGTTTGGTTACGGTTTTGGCACAAATCGTAATCAGATAAAATCGCTATTAGCAGTAATGCACACGAAACTTAATCAGTTTAATTCCCATTTGTTGACTTTAAAAGTTTTCCGACTTTGTAATTAAATTTGAAAATAAACAGCACTATTTTTCGGCTTAATTGCGTGTTGGCAGTGTCAAATGGCCAGTGCATTTGCGATTGAGTGGCCAGCAAGTAAACCAAAATATTATTATTCGAAATGCCAAAAGAAATTAAAACAACAACGACGAGTGTGTTGGCACCGCACTAGGGTGTCAAACGGCGATAAACATAAACAATGGGGCCCTAAATAAATAATTGGGTCTAAAACCGGCTCGTCGATTAACCCTAACAATGATAACTGATGGAAATTGGCAGCTGACAAATGGATTTGGTTTGGCATGGCCAAACCATCGACATCCATTTGACTTTCGCTTTTTTGTTGTTTTGTTATCGCCGGTTTAACTGCCATTGAGGCGGTAATTTGAGTTTGGCGCTGCTCTGGTCGTCTAAAACATTGGCCAAATAGCATTGAAATTGGTAATTTCATTTAAATTTGCGCCCAGCAAAACTGACCCTGGGCGGCATTGTGGTGCGTGGTGTGTGTGTGTGTAATTTGTTTTTGGCTTTTCAATTTGCCAGTTCAATTAGATTTGGCCAAATTTATGTGGCACGCAGAAGCGTTCGGCAGCCAAAAGCCGTCAGCAGTGTCAAAATTAGAGAATACTTACCCAGGCAATAACATCGAAATTCATGTTTCTCGGAAAGCCATCCACCTGAAAGGTAATTGACTTTTATTAATCGGCCAGCAATTAGGCCGGGCCCAAAGGCAAATGGCCAAATTCAAGTGCAATTCCGCCTCTTCACACTATTGGCTCTCGACTTGTTTGTGGCCAGTAGATGCGGTTTCCAAAAAACAAAATAAAACGATGAAAAGCTCGCTGAAGCCAAGTGCAAAGCTCTGCCCACAGGTGGCGCTCGCTTTAAGCCAAGTTAGTAGGTCTGCTGGTCAGCTGTGAAGAAGTCGAGCCTCAGTTTCTTCGCAACTCGCATTCGGTTAAGTGAGCATGCGCCGCAAGTTCCGCTGGAAAACGCGAAGTGCGAAGCGCCGGCGCCGAAATAAAGTGATTACGATACGATCACAAAGATATCGAAAATCATCTAGCGTGGCCGAGAGTTGTGAAAATTGATTAACCAGCTGGCTAACAGAAACGGTGGAAAAAAAAACGGTGTGTAATTGCTAACAAAGCATGGAAGGGCTAATGGCCCAAATGACCTTACGCTCACCGCACCAACTTCCAAGCCAAGTTAGTAAGCGTTGGCTTAGGTCAAGGTCCGGCTAAGAGCCCAGATGCCCAACACTAAAAGCGAGAATAAAAACGCGGAAGTGTAACGCACAATTATAAACGCATTTGCTGGATACTCGCATAATTAAAAGCGGCAAACAAGTTTGCTTCCATTTCCTTCTACCTCCAAAGCAAACAAACGGGT
Source organism: Drosophila melanogaster (assembly GCF_000001215.4). Classification (NCBI taxonomy): domain Eukaryota; kingdom Metazoa; phylum Arthropoda; class Insecta; order Diptera; family Drosophilidae; genus Drosophila; species Drosophila melanogaster. The sequence goes on along the minus strand of NT_033777.3, from coordinate 23,010,104 downwards.
CTAAATTGAATTAGAAACAGCGCATAAATCATATATGTACGTACTCGTACGCAATGCTTGCGCAAACACTGTGCGAAAAAAGGGGGGGGGTTCAAAAAGAAGAGACTACAATCACGTTCAAATCGAAATTTACACGGCAGTCGCACAGTTCGCTAATTGTAGAGCTGCTGCAGCGCCAATGGCGCATGCGCAACGTTTTTTTTTTTAGCCCGCTTTGGGGTTTCTGGGTCTCTGTCTCTGGGGCTTTTTTATTTATGTGTTTATTTCGTTTTTTTTTCGCTTGCGGTTTCTTTCGTGTAATTGTGACGCAATTTTCGTGCGAGTTTGTTTTAGTCTCGCCTCGCCAGTTTTGCCACTGACTCAATATACACTGAAAACGAAAGCGGCCACCACCAAGACGTGTGACTCAAGTCGAGCTGCAACTTGTGTGCTATGTGCACTGCACCGCCTTCGGCCGATTCAGTTGCAATTCACACGCGTTTGAGCCAAGTTCGCTTCCTACTAAGCTAAAGATTCATAGCGTTAACTTTACGGTATAAACATGCCTGTGGGCAATTAAATTTGGACCTTAATTGGAGCGTTACCAGTGGCAGTCATCCTGCATTTTGGGGTTTGCGTAATTGTTTGCCAGCCAAGCGATGCGCTTCATTGGTTTAGTGCTTTTGAAGATTCTTTTTTATCTTTTTTTTGTGGGTGCAGCTTTAACTAATTCGTGCGGTTTGATAATTAAATCGAAATCTTGATTGCCCTTACAAGGGACAGCAGCACATCGTTGGCTGATGGCCAGCTTATTGTTCAATGATTACCTTAACTATTGCTGTGCCCACTTCAATAAGCCGACGTCATAGCGATTTCATGGCCAATGTCAGTAGAAGTGAAGTGAAGTGATTTGAACAAGTTTGCCATACTCGCACTCGAACTCATAGTCGTACTCAAACTCACATCTGTATCCGCGTGCGTAGACAGCCAAGGAGGAAGCTATAAATTCTCAGTCTACTCAATGTTCTCGAGTGCAAGAAACATAATCAATTTCGCAGTGAGAATCTTTTAAACTGACAGCCAAGCGAATCTGATGACTTCGATATCGATTTGTGACTAAGCTAAAGAATTCCAGTTGGTAGAACAGCTAATACCATACATATACAGTATATATGTACATATATATATATGAGTTCCGGCTTGGCTTTGTTGCTTAATTGATTTTCCTTGGTGCTAAAAAGTTTGAAAGAAACCCTTTCTATTTTGGTTTTTGTTTTTTATTTGACTGGGCTCCGCAAAACTTTTGATTTATGTGCGCAAATTTTACGCCTGGCGAACGTGGCGTATGCGTAATTACGACCACTTGGCACCGAAACTTTCTGGCTAATTAATTGGGTTTCGTCTCGAAGCTGCCGAAAGGTGAAGGAATCGCCCGTCGAAAGGTGCAAATGAGTCCAAGTGTTGGAACTAGAAATCAGAGGACTCCGGTCTCCGGCCTCCGGTTGCCCCAATCACACACACTCGGGGGCATAATAAATGCGAGTGTGTACGTGATGGGCATGTCAACTAGTGTTGGGGCATCTTGGCCCTCTGACAAACGAAGTAAAACAGTTTGGCAACATTTTTCAAAGCTCTCCTCGCCTAGGTGTTGTTTATATATGTATGTGTTGTTAGCCCAGGTAATTAGATGAGCGCGGCGAGGGAGTGTGAGTGTGTGCGTCTCCGGTGTTGAAAATTGGCCAAATTTATGAGCGACCTTGTGGCTTGAGTGTCTGTTTTGATTTGAACCCACTTTCTGTTACAGCCAATATGCTTCAGTTGTGCACCATCTACGCCTGCGCGAACGGCACATTGGGACTGAATTTGAGCCGTGCCCCCTGGGATCCGTATCCTTGGGTTAGCGGGGTGCAGGCCAAGTCGAGTGCGGAAAGGGGCGGAGTTCGTTTGGGCGACACCCTGCTGGAGCTGAATGGAGCCGATGTCCTGGGGCTAAAAATCAGTGAGTTGGCCAATCGGTTGCAGGATCACTGGCAGAGCGGCGCCGAGGTCGTGACCCTGATGATGTGGCGCCAGCAGGCGAACATCGACCCCAATGAGGATCCTGCCGAGGCATCACATGCTGTGGTAAGTAGTCGCCACTTGTGCTCCATATTGTTGGCCTAATTGGGCCAAGATGAGCGGAGGAGTGTGTTGCTTATATGGGCCATTGTCTTGCATCAGTGCGCCGCTGAGCGTTACGTAATTCTGATTGGCTTAATGACTGCTACTGCTACTGCTAATTAGTAATTAGTATCTGCAGCTTGGTCCGCTTGCTTTGTGGGCCTACTGCAGTTTGGCGGGCGAAATAATAGAGCCCCATTCCAAGGTTACTGTGCACAGAGAAAAAACTGCAGACTAGCCTGCAACTAATAGTTCTGGCATAGCCACACGTAATTGTAATTGACTGGTCATCAAATGATACTAACTTAAGCTTAATTTCGTAAAGGGAAGCTTAGTTGCGTTAAGATGAGCCTTTACATAAGCTAAATCTAATTAATAAGTTTGTTTTTCTGTATTTCAAAGTGATTCGGTTCTCGAGGGTCATCTTGTGCAGCATTCATTGTTTTAAAATCAATTCAAATATTGCATTGTATGCACATCGCTGGCATTCACATAATGATTGTCAATAACAATATCAAGCCTTAAAGCCACACCGCAGGACCTTCGATTTATCAAAAGTTTCTCAATTAAAAAGTCAACGAATGACCTAGTCTTTTATTTGAAGCTCGAATGTATAGGTAAACTGGAAGCCCGAGGTAATCCTTGAGGTGTTCAGCCGTGCGGATGTCCTGGCGGCATCGGTGTAGTTGTAAATTGTTTATCTGCCAACCGAGAAGCTGTTTACTTTATTAAATGCAATTGAATCGAAATAACGCAATTTCGTTCTTGACACATTATGTGTACTTTATTACAATTCAATTGACCTAAATGTCCTCGCCGGTGATAGTCCAAATTTAAGGCCAGCCAGGACATTCGCACACACACCTAACATAGAATACACACACACACACATACGTGCAGCTACACAGGTGGTTGGCATGGAAAGTCCATTTCAATCAATGCCGAAGGCATTGAATCACAAAATGTGTGCCAGATTGACCCGTTAAACAGATTAAACTTGCAACCGCACTAGGCCATAGGACATTATGCGTCCTTCGTATGCAGGCAGGCCTCACGATTTTGATAATCGAATGCAAAACTGAATGGAAATCGGCTTAAATCAAAAGCCTTTCATTCGCACCGGACCGTGAATTATTAACGACCCCATGTGGGCTTCCACCCCAAAAATGTATATATAATTAAGTGCAGGCGTCGGATCAATTTGATTGAATTTCCCGAAGTGTCGCTTAACCTTGAAGTGGCATCCTTAATTTGACCAGTGCTTTATCTTTATATTTGCAGCAGCACGGCATTAATCAACAATCGCTGCAAAAGTTTGCAACATGCCTGCAACATATTTCCCAATTACTGGAGTGTCCTGTGTGCCTTGAGGTAAGTGCAATATGGTCGCTGCGGGATGCGGGATTGGATGGATGGGCTGTTTCAAAAGGGGGCGGATCGAATAGACGTTTGTATGCCGGGCCATAAGGACATTCCGCTGCCTGCATGTGCATTGCATATCGATGAGCCAGGCTGGCTTTAGTTTTAGTTCTGGTTCTAGTTCTAGTTCGTCATTATCCAACTCAGCTGGGCTCGAACTCTCGGCCCAACTCGCTCGAAACTTAGTTGGCCAGTTGCCCTCTTGTTTGCCTTTGTGAGCCGCTGCTGTCAATGGCACTATGAGAAAAATATCTATTATATTATTATTCCATCTGAGTCATATGCGATATGGTATAAGTCAGTTAGGCTCTTAGTACTTTTACTACTTTTCAAAGCATTTTTAGGCTGTATCTGCTTACATATTTTGAACTATTGTTTTCCAACATGTAACTTAGATTTTTTGTCTGTGCAGTGCTAGTTCCATTGGCAATCCCAGTGCCATCCTCTTCCGGGGCTGCGTTGATTTGGCTGCGCAAGTTTGTTGCTAATCACTTGACTGTATATAAAGTTTGCAACGTCGGGCTGCCGGTGATTGCGTGCCCCATGCCCCGTGCCGCGTGCCCCCGTTTGTCAGTTGCCCACGTCCATGGACCATGCCATGGACCTCCTGCGCTGTCGCCGGTCCAGGGATGACGGGATGCTCCTCCCTGCCCCGCAGGTGTGCCAGCTTTGTTGACTCAATTACTCAAACGACGCACATGGCCAGATCCATGTTGCCAGTTAATAGCCGTCGGTTATGTTGCCTGGCCAAGTTTTTTATACGGCCCACTGCTTGTTCTTTTTATTTTGGCCCATATTCGAATAGGTTTTTTGATAAATGTTTGCCCTGCCATGTGATTTGATTAGTTTTGCACAATATATACACATCTATATACACGGCCAAAGTGATTGATTATGTCGTTTAAAAATCAAATATTGACGATTAGTGTGTGTCGAGTGAGCGGTTGAGTGTGTGTGTGTGTCTGGCAGCGGAAGTCAGTGTGAATAATCGTGTCAATCGCCTGCGGGCCAGCTTCTGATTCAGATTCAGATTCAGATTTTGCCGTTTTTGATGCTTCGGAGCGCAGAGCTCGTTTTGCATTTAAATTAAAGCTGCTGCCGAGGGGCCGGACTTTAAATTTATATTTATGCATTATATGTATGTATGCCCAGCTTGTCAGCAAAAACATAAATTTAATTAATTAGACAAGATAAAGAGTGAGCAGACCGGTGAGCAGAGCAACAGCTACACCCCATTTCTGACCATTTAAAATGCAGAGTTATTTTCAAATGAAATTCTCGCCTGCAGCAGCACATCTCGTTGGATTGGAGTGGAGTGGTGTTGAGTGTCAGTGTGTAACCATAAATTAAGCTTGTGCTGGGCGGGTCAGGACGGGCAAGGACATCCCGGAGCTGATATCCTGGACACGGCCACGCTGCAACGCCTGAGTCGGAGCTTTGAAGCCTCGCAGTTGGCCACAGAGCAGCTTGAACTCCACTTGCAGCTGCACTGAATAATTTGTTTATTAACCAGAAATCAGTTTATCCTGCTCCGTCCTGCGGCTGAGTTTCTAGAGAGAGAGAGACAGAGAGAGCGAAAGAGAGGCACTAAGAGTCCTTAGGATTTGGCCATTATTACTATGGCACGGAGACGGCATTATATTGTATTATGAGCACATGCCATGTCCTTTGCCATGCCCGTGTATGTGTGTGTGTGTGTGAGCGTAGGCGGCGTATGCAAACACGCACACAAGTCCATTAAGTTATTAAGGGATTTTGTTTTGCTGGATTTTCAATAGTTGTGCATCCTCGATTCCCTCGAATGCTAATCGCCTGCATTAGCCTGCATCCAGTTGGATAAGGTTTGTCCATGTCCTTCCTTTGCTCTCCTTTCCTTTCCTTGACGTTCCTTGTTTGACATTTAATCGAGCATGAAATTGTTTTTGTTTCATTTAAATATGCATAAATTGGCAGGCCATTTAATTTTCATAAATTTTGCAAACAAACAGCTCGGCACTGGCTCTCCTGATGCCATTATGATTAATTCATTTTCGATCAGCCTTGCGGCGTTTTAGTTAATTTAGGCAATATAAACTGGCCAACTCGGAGTAGAATCAATACTGGTGATACCAAACTGATGGTTTTACAATATGCCTAAAAGCATGCTACGCCAATTTCGATTACTCGACGACAGATGCCGAAAAGTGGGCCAAAACTAAACCCACTCGGTTCTGGCCACTTCCGCCGCCACTTTCGGTTCCCGTTGCAGTTTCCAGAGCCATTCCCATTTCCACTTCCACTTCCGCTTCCCCCATTTTGTTTTCGCTCAGCTGCATTTAATTGATTTCTATCACTAATTGGAGTCTTTGTTTATGCATGCTGGGGTATTAAAATTAAAAGCATTTGCTCATGCCATTTAAGCCAATTAAAAACAATAAAAGACGAATGGCATTAAAAATATCTGCCACACGTGCATGTTCCTTAAATCCCTATTATTCTGTTTGTCAGGCATGTTACCAATCTGGCAAAGTTTCTAAACCTTAAAGTTTATATACATACACTCAAGAAATATTATAAATTATGCTTTACATACATCTTGAACAGTTATTAAGCAGTTTGGCACTGATTTCGCTTTAACGTTAATGTGCAACCAATTTACTTTGCAGTGCACTTTGTTCCTTATCTTATGGTTTTTATCTGGTCAGATTGCAATCGAATCGTTTTACATTTGTAATACTTCGATTGCAGTTTTGGCAAATCGTAGCAAAAAGTATGAAAGCTGTAGCACAGAAATTGTTTCTTTATTCAGCTCGTTGCAAAATTTATGTTCGCCTGCATATTTACATCAGTTTTTGAACGAATACACGCACAGACAGCCAGAGACAAAAAGCTTTGGCCAAATATGTAACATCGATATACATATGTATGTAGTATGTATTTATGTGTGTGTGTGTGTGTGCATATAGCCCTTTAGTCCTTTTAGTCTATTTTTCGTGTTCGTATTTTTGGCATATTTATTTTGTTTTTCATATTTCCGCATTTGTGTTTTTGCGAGGGACCGACTTGAAATGCGCAAAAGTATTTGGGTGCGCATCAAACACAGTTGTATTATTTTAAATCCGCTTGCAATATTTTCAATTTGATTTTCAATTTAAATGGAAAGCTTGCTGCGCAGCATAATACATTTTTCATGTCTATTCGAGAAGAGCAATCCTGGCTGCACTGCATCTGGACTTGAGGATGCCAAGCGAACCGGGGACAAGCAAGAAGCAAATGTGGGCAATAATCAAATTTAGTTGCCGTTTGTGCATTACGAACGACAAACTAGAATTGCTTTTTGTTTAAATGCAATTGGGGAAAATAATAATGCAGCAATCAGGCTGCTGAGCTCAATATCGGCTCATGGGGACTCTGGGTTCGATGTCCCTGATATTTATAATTAATTGAAATAATTCCCCCTCTGAATAATTACACACACTGCACTCTCTCTCTCGTTTCATTTATCCTTTTTCCTTGTGGCGGAAACCTGGTAACCTGGCCGGAACGGAAATCAGGTCATCAAACCACCTGGCTGGCAGTGCTGCAATGGACACGTGCTCTGCAATAATTGCCGCAGTCGCTCCGTAAAGTGTCCCGTGTGCCGAGTTCCTTTGGGGCCGAGAGGCCGCTGTCTGCTGTCGGACAAACTGTTCACCCTGCTGGCGGAGAGTTTCCCCTGCGATGGCGGTAAGTGCTGGTCGTTCTTAAAGGACACACATTCGCGACTTTTATCTATTTAAGCCGTGCGATACCCCAATTGGTCCTGTCATTAGGCAACAGATGTCGTTGTTTTCCAGCATTCTGAGCGCTTCTAGGGGTGTCCTTGAATGGCAAAACATAATGGGAGTGGTGGGGATAGGATGCAAAGTCTGCTGATCACTTCAATTAACGTTTATAACTTGATTTTATATAATATTAATACATAACGAAGGTGAAATTTAATACGAATTATGTACTTTTAAAGCAAAGCCTTAACTACTTTGATTATTTAGATCCAATTTGTTATAATTACTTTCGGTTCGATTGAACTTTTGTCCGAAAGGTATTCTATTTCATGTAATGCAAAACCCTGTGGAAATAACCTTTGTGCCCGCCCCGCTGTAATACATCCTGCGGTAATGGCAACATCCTGGCTGGGAGCGGGGAATCCTCATTTGTGTGGGCCATAACTTTTCGACAGCGGCAAGTGTCAATGTTTCACTTAAATCTCGACCGAGATGCGGCGCAAATGAAAGAAAAATGTGACGAGAAAGCGGAGCCGAGTCAAGAGTGCTTGAAATTGAGCGCAATGGCTCATCTTCGCTTGTTGTTCTTTTTATGGCATAATTATGTAACATAAATTGCTAAAGTTTTTCGCGCTTAGCTGCGTTGCCATCTTGCCGGAAGATTGTTGTTGGCGTTGCTTTTCTTGCTTTGCCACTGGGCGGCTTCGTTTAAAGTTTAGCCGCCCTTGTTGCCATTTTCAATCTGTGTCGACCAAGTTAACTTGGAGTGAAGTTTACAGCGGAGGTAACAAGCAGCAACAGAATTTTCCGCCGTTGTCTGCATTTGTTTTTCCCTGCTGGTCTTCATTTTTTGCCACTTTTACCCACTTCAGGGTCCTTCGCTTTGTTTTTTCCCAGATTATGCCGTGCTTAGTGCGTTTTTATTGCGTCTACATTAAGTGTGCATTCTTTATGATTCGCCCGGATTCACCCATAGTTCAGCCATAGTTCAACCATTTTTATACAGATGCAGGTACGCGGATATTTACTTAGTTTCTGCTCTATTTTCATTTGCCACTTGAAGAAGTTCAAGGGAGTTTGTGTCAAGGGATTTGGGGGCAAAACACAAACGAGCGCAAATGGACAACTTGCGTGCATATCCATCCAGTTGTCCCAGTTGTATTTATTATATTTACATTTCGTACTTTTTGTAATGGTCCTCCGTTTCGGTGCCTCTTTTCAGGGAAAACCAACAAGGTGGCTGCCTCCCAGGGCCATGGAAAGCTGAGCAGCGTCAACAAGTGCACAAATGAATATCATAATCAACCGAAAATGGCGCTGGCGAAGACGAGTTCCGGCAAGTCCAAGTGCGGCAAGCAAATCTCCAGGCAACTCGAAACAGTTTTGGTGGACCAAAGTCCTCGGGAAATCAGAAGAAAGAGTCAGCAGGGGCAGGAGCAGGAGCAGGCGGTGCAGGAGGCTGTCCTGCCACGTTGCACGCTGATAAAAGTGCAGCATCAGGAGGCCGCTGTCGAGCACTTTTCGGAGGAAGGTCACAACAATATGCTCGTTAAACCAAAGTTAAAGTTGAGTAAGAAAAGTTGGCGGATTACTGGGCCAGATCAAGACGGATTGCGCTGCGATGAAGTTGCCACCATAAATAATGGTGTCCAGGTGCAGGAGCAACAGCAGCAGCAGGAGCGGCAGCAGCTGGGGCATGAGAAGTCAGCAAGCAGCGAGAGCGAGTATCAAAATTATCATTGCCCAACTGGGAAATCATGCAGCAGCCACAGTTACCAACTTGGCCAGCCAGTGGCCAACAAATTGTCAACAGTCGCGATGCAGGCGCTGGCGGTGGTTGAGAACTCGGGAGGTGCATCCTTATCAGCGGGGAGCCATAAACAGGCGCCGGCAGCCGGAGTAAATCAGGAGCTGCCACTGGAGGCGGGGTCAATAGGTCGGCGGGAATGGCAGTTGTTGCGACATTTGAGCGGCGACCACCGGCTGGCAGTGTTGCAAATCTACGGCACGTTCGGCGAACGCTTGCACGTCCGCCCCCAGCTGCCCCTGGAGGGCGTGGCCTGCCTGCGGCTGAGCGAGGAGTCCTCCACTTTTGGCCACGTCAGAGTGCACACATTTTTCTTGGCTGTCATTGCGATCGGCGGCGGCGATGAGCACGCCGTCTTCCTGTGGCACCTAGACCACCTGCCACATGGACCCACTTTCGAGACTGTCATCGAGACTCCGGGCCACCGATTCCTGGGACCTGCTCACTCGCTCCGGTGCAGCTGGCCGGAGATTAGGGCATCCGGCCAGTTCCTCACCCTCCGCAATCTGGCTGCCAAGTGCGAGGTGACCATCAAAAGCAGGTAGACCCCATCATGCACCCAAGACTGGTCCCAAAACATAGGTATTCTAAGCTAATTAGCAGGTAGTAATCGTGTTTAAGAGCTTTGAGGCAAGTTTAAGAACTGATGGCTGCGAAAGCGGCGATAGAGCAAACCAAAATGCAATGAACATAAAATAAGAATAAAATGTGAAATGTATGCTTTGTAAATTATATTTGCATTTTTTCCATCGACCGCGTATTTATACGAAAAATGCAAAACGCAATTTGGAAATGTGTTTAATTTGCAATATTTTTAATTAATAAAAACATTTAGAAATGTGCTGGCCTGGCAGTTTGAAAGTCCTCGCCATTGAGTGTCCACGTTGAGCTCAACAACCTGCAGATGCTCTATAAGAGTAGCGAGCTAAATTAATGGTTTGTATGGTACTTTAATGAAAAACAAAATAAATCTTTCTGCGCCATATGCGATTCTTTTGGAATATCATGACCCATTTCAAGAGTATCTCCATTAGTCCTTGCATCCTTATGGCGGAATAATAACACCAATGTTTGTGCAAAAGAAATTGAAAAACTGAAAACTGAAAACTCAAAACAGAAAACTGAATACTGAAAACTGGTAACTAGCGCCTGTCTGTTTGCTGCCTCCTGATAATTGACTTGCATGCAAATTAATGTTTTTTGCATGTGGGCGTAAATTGCTGCCCTGTCTGACAAACAGTAAACACGGTCAATGCAGCGGCGAGTCATTTTCATCAACGCGCCGCTGCACTATACATAAATCTCTGCCCCATCGATGTTTACCATATTTAAGGAAAAAATTCCAATTTGATGCAACAAAAATCACGGCACTGTAACAACATGTGTGTGCGTGGCAAATAGAGCGAGAAAGTTGTATTATCCTTTTTGCAGCGCCCCGCACCTCACAATGTCCTGTTTTTTTTGAGCCATCATCATAGTCATCATCATCGTCGTCATAATGGCCATCTTATAGAGTGAGAGTGCAACTGCAACTCCATACAGTGCAAAAAAGTGTGTGTGCATAGTTAAAATAAATTAAATATTTTCGCAAACGACACTTTTTTTGCGCAACAACGTGTGGCACCTGATGAGGAGATGATCTGACTGGAGCACTGGATAATGGTGGTGACGTCACTGCGATTGGTTATCTTTGTCATGGGGCTGGTTTGTCCATCAGGTAAATTAAAAATATTCCAGCGAAGCAATTAAATTACAGCCACGGCGTGGGAGTGGCCACGGCGCCCAATATGATGAGCAACGTCAAAATGCAAATTGTCAGAAAAACAATTTGCAAGACAAGCGAAACTCTTTTTACTTCAAGGAAATATAATTGCTTTCCAAGCTCACAAAAATTAATAATTAATAATAAAAACAATATAAGGTAGTTTTTTTTTTAATACCATGTAAACGCAGCTGGCAAACTAAAGCGCCATCTATGGCACAGAATTGCCGCCCCAATGATAGAGCTCAAATGGGGCAGGTCGCGCACATTTCCCTAAAAAAAAGTGAAAGCGTTTAATCATTCCGACACTCACACATGGGAAATGCGCTATGATTAGAGGTCTATTAATAACGCGGCTATTCGGCGCCTTATCTAGTTCAGATAAATTATGATTACATGACAATTATTTATCAGCTAATTGGCTGCGCCTTAGAAAACTATGGGCATATTGAATCGCAGATAAACGAACCCCTTATAAATATGTAAGTGCTTCCAAACAGACCCCACCCCCACCCCTCATTTCACCCAACCCAGAAACCAACTCATTCCGCACTTTTCGCTCGACAGCAATGAAAACAGAAGGTTCGCCTTCCGCAGAGCTTGTTTGTTTGCCAATTAGTTTTAATCGAAGAGCGCTCGCTGGAGCTGCGCGAATCGGCAATTGCTTGTTTAAATGGCTTTTGCTTTTCTAATTAATGCGTTTGGCAAATATTTGCCAGTGCATGAGCTGTAATAAAAAGAAGCTCCAAGTGCTCAAGTTCCGGGGCTACTACACTATTTCATTCCGCCTTTCCGCCGGTCGTGTCGCGCGTGTTCCGTTCCCTGCATATACTATACTATATACTATATATCCACTCGATTCGCAGCTAACCAATCTCTTCAAACCGCGGCGTTTCTCTTTGGCACTCGTCAATTTTGAGCCAAGAATAGCCATTTGGACTACGTCATCGTACTGATTGCGTCAGCAGTTGTCGCTCTTTGGCATTATTTTCCGCGTTTTTTTCACTCAATCACTCAGTTTTGTTTTGTTCTCTGGATTTCGCCGACATTCGACATGAGCAGCGATTCCGGTAAGCGATTCTGGCAGCTTTCGATACTCACTTTCGGCGTTAATTTACGAGTTTATGGTTAATCAATTAAATGCCACTTTTTGCCCAAGTGCCAATAAATAAATCGTGTGCAAATATGTTCGGGCTTCCACAAGTCAAATTGTTGGGAAATTAACTCTTTTATTTATATACTTGGGACTGGAAAATAAGAATGGTAGAATGGAATTATCAATATTTTTTGTTTGATTAGCAACCCTTCGGCTTTATCTATCATGCGTAATTAAAAATGTTACCAAATAGCTTGAGTCAATTTTTTTTGTGGGAAAAAAGTATGAATATAAAGCGATTTTAATTTTAATATCATACAAATTAATTTATATATATATATATATTTTTTTTTAGATATATTGGATGTAGTGGCAGGCAGTGAGGGTCCACCCTTGCAAGCCTTTCGCAGCAGCAATCCCTTCGAGGACTCGTATCAAATGTCCTCCTGCCAGCAAGATTTCGAACGCGATCGTGATGCGAACTTGACTCCATTGCATATGCTGCGTCGAGCCAGCGAAACGGTGACCGCCAGCATCCTGGAGCCGGAAAAGGAGCACCTCCTTGGCGACAAGCCACAGGTGCCCCCTCGTGCCCATGGAAGCACCGCGCCAAGCGCCATCGAAGGTGAGTGATATGTTTAATTGCACCGCGTCGTCATGGGGAAATTCGAAAAATGCGGAACGAAAGTATTTGTTACGGAAATTCTTGCCTTTATGCAACCAGCTCCCCGGATCAGTGTGCACACAACCCGCAGACAGGACGGCAAAAAGGATGCTGAAGACAGAGACATCCAGTGGAACAGCTCCATGCCAACGCTTTGTTGGCCAGCCAAGCGAAGTGGCTCCGACAGCCAAGTGCACAATGCGTGCTCAGATATGCACATATGCACTTCAGCACATATACGAGTATTCATAGTTTGTTTATGCAAAGTTTTTGTTTCGCCGTCGAGATATCCTGGCAGAATCACAGCTTTTTCTCTCAACTGGCAGGAGCTGATTGAGGCATTTCGATTTTAAGTGAACCGCACAATCACATCTTGCACAAGATGGCGAAGGCGGGCGGGGGACACAGGGGCGTATACGTAATATTTCCGCATATTGACGACAGAGTGTCTGCGATTGACAGTCCAGTGCATCTACCGTCCCGGCTCAAACTCAAAGGCAGGCATTTCCTACACATTCCTTCTGATTTCTGGAAATATGCAAGGCTGTGCCCTGCTGGCCATGTGTGTGGACCACTTTCGTTGGCCGAGCTTTTTGTTTACGCTCCTCTGTTTTGGCAGGTGGCCCTTGCTGGTTTTTCGCCCACAGCCGAGTAGCTAGTATTTTTGAAACTCCCAGAGCAGCAATTGTTTTGCATCTGTTCAAATGCGGGTTTTCGCACCAGTCCATTGTACAACTTTTTGGGAGAATTGGGGAGAACTTCCCTTTGGGCCATCGCAATTGTGGCATTTTCACACGAATAATGAGCCAGTTTAGTTGCGCCCAAATGCCCGCAATCATACAACTAACACGAGTGGCAAAAGCCCGCGGCTCTCGGCAAAGTATGTTCCCATGAATATGCATTAACCGGGGCTCATTTCCTGTGCATTCATTTCGCATTTGCTATTCGCTTTCACATTCGGAGTGCACCACTGATTCTGATTCAGATTCCGATTCCGATTCCGATGCCCGTTTCCATTTCGCGTCTGACTCTGATTTGACTGTGGAAGTCATATTTAAATAAGTTTGCGCACCGCTGCAGGCAGCACTAATGCTCGCATGTGCAGGCACTCGTTTATATTAAATAAATTCCATTTAAATGCAGCGTTTGGGGCAATTCCTCAAGCTCAACCTTGAATGGCACAGCCCTACCATCCACCTGCCCCATCCACATTTCACCTGTCGCTTCTGCTTGTGAGTGAAACGGTGACATTTCTGTTAACTAAAGCCAACATGATATACGCTTGGCACACAAACATGCACTCGTCTATTGATAAATGCAGTGCATTGCGCATTCGCCTCATGCGCCTGTGTGTGTGTGTGTGCAAGTCAGTTCATTACGTATACGCAGTGTGCGACATTTATAAATGCCAGCTAGACTGTGACTCAGCATAATGATTGCCAAATGAATGGTAGAATGTTAACCGTCACGAAAACCCTTTCGACGCCATTTCAATTGGCGCTGGTGCGTTTCGCAGCTGTGTTGGCCCACTTTGGAGGCTTGAATACTTTGGCTAAATCTGAAGGATTTGCAGGCACTTGCACTTGCGCCACAGCTAATTACTAAAACTGCACTTAGTCGCCCCTCCCGCACTTAACCTTTGACCACCTGTCAGACTTTGGCTGCTTATTTGCCGAGCTGCAACGGGGGTTTTTTTTTTCAATTTGTCTCTGGCTCTTTTATTTACCAGCATGGCGCTGAATGGCGCTTTGTGACCTCATTTCTCTACCATTTTTATATAGTTTACCAGCCCGGAGCCAAGAAAGTGCCAGTTTCCACTGATTTGCGATGTATGAGCACTAAATTCGATGCGAATCGCTGGGGCGTGAGTTCATCTCTTGGCAGGAAGTGCGTGACAACGGAATGCAATCTTCTTCCACGCAAAGAAATTATTTTCCGAATGCGCGCTGCATGTGGAGTTGCAAGTCGGCATCAGGATTCAGGACGCGGCAAGGATGCCGGCTGGCATAGTTAAAAGGTGGTACGCTTAAGTAAACATAAATAAAATAAATGTGTTCTGAGTACGGGAAAAGTGATTTGATATATAAGTACGCCCCAGACGCAGAAAGAGTTTCAGACTTCAGACAGCAGGAACTCCGGGCTCCTTGGCGTGGAAGAGCACGGAATAAGGAGAATAAGGACTTCTGTCATCAGCGAGCGCAATTTTCCGTTTAAACATATTGAAAAAGCACCTAACGTTCGCCTGTAAATAATGAATAGTTGAATAACTGATATAAATTACTGGGGATACACATTCAGTAGACCGTCTTGCCGAGCACTTTTTATGGCACTTTTAGCTGAAAAAACAATCTAAATGTTAAGTGACAGCAAAAAAAAACTTCGTTCAACTTTGAGCAGAACTATAAATTCTCCATCCTTAGACCTAAGTGAACTTTTTCAAAGTTGTTTAGTTTTCGGGCCGACGTCGTCTGGAAAAGTGTTTGCCTCGCTTCCAATTAACACCTCAGATTCGCACTCGTACGCAATAGTCCGCACATGACAAGCGGATGACAAAAACTTTGCAGATGCAGCTGCAACTGTAACTGGAGCTCCATGGATATGGCCATTACTTTTTTCCATCAGCACATTCTGCGAAGGAGTCCTGCTCCGGCTCCTGCTGCGCTTCTTGCGACCAGTGGCATAATTTGTGTGGAAACTTCTTGGGCAATTGAAAAGCGAAATGCGAAATGCGAAAGGCATCGCAGTGCCTTGGCTTAAAATAACTTTTGCATTATTTTCGTGCCTGGTCACTTGAAAGTTGCAGAAAATATGACAAGATAAAATGCCAAAAAAGTGCCCCGGGCAAAGTGGGCGGATGGGATTGGTGCAGTGATAGGGGGGCGTGGTCGTGGCCCCGGAAACTGCCAAAGGTAATAATCAATGGGGCGGCGTCCAATGAAGCCTTAATGACCTGCCCAACTTGCAGTTCAAGTTGGCTCAACGGCTTCCCCTTTTTCTCGAGTGCAGCGCATGAATGTGAAATATGAAATATCACAGCAGCGGCAGGACCTCCGAAAGTGCTGCCTTACAATACCTGAACGCTATCTTCGCCGACACCTTTGCACAATTTATGCACCATTTTTTTTTTTTTTGCCAGGCAGCTATGGAAAAAAATAGTAAAAGTAAGTGCCGCAAAAACTTTTAAATGAGGCACATAATTCAAAAAGATGGAGAAGAAATCTTGCCTCTGTTATCATTTCATTCCCTTCCACTTTCCCCTCACCCGAGCGCCATTTCAGTTTCGGTTTTTTAGGGGCGGGTAGATATTTTAAATTAATTAGCAAAACTTAAATATTTGTTGTAGTTCAAACGCGAACTTTGCATTGAACTGGTAAATAATCAATAAGCTCGCAGCCATAATCAACTCAACCGAAATCCAACTGAACCGAGAGTTTAGCCCCTCTGAAATGGCAAATATTTGCAGGGCGTACATAAGTTTCCCTATTGGTTATGGCTAATTAATTGATAAGCAAATGCTTTGGGCCAAATAAGTGTTTATGTTGCAAGGCGGGTCGGGATTAGAAATTTCCCAGCTACTGCAATCGCCGTCTGCCCCCCAAAGATTACAACTCAATGTGATGTATGTGGGAAACATCATAATCGCGATCGGTTTATCATAATTAGCACCTGCGTTCCGATCCAGGGTTCCATCTAATAATCCCATATGTTCTCGTTATCACACAATCTCTCTCTCTCTCAGTTTGCTTGCTAATTTTAAGTTATTAAACAAATATTTTGTCTGGTTCGCTCGCGTGCCCACGAGAGCACCTCGAACTCCCAGATATATGTTTTTTTTTATTAGCATAAGATAAAAAATATATACATATTCCGTATCGAGGCTGTGGAGCTATCCGCCTAAGAGAGCTGACATCTCAGTTGTCCGCTGCCATTGAACGCGATTAGTCGGTGTTCGGCATTAAAATTGTGCGGTTCGGTTGTGAAACTGTTTCAATAAAATCGCATTTTCCACTGAATCGGAATGCGTGATGAATTTGAATACTGTTAGTTTTATGAGTGCAATCTAATTAAATTATCCGCCGAACAGGTAAGCCCCTCACAACGTTGGGAAAAACCATAGTTTTCCAACTCTCATCATTGTGTTTATTGTTGCAGTTTAGAACATTTTCACCGCATTTCACCGTGCACATAAATTGCTAACATATATTCGTTATTGTTTCAAAAACTTTGTATATTTAATATATTCTCTGGCCCCCGCGATTCCAAAGCAGATTACTTTATTATTTCGAGCGTAACTATAATTAAAATAAAATTAATTTCTGTTTTGGTTTTTACACTGCGAAGAGAAGCAGTGTTTTTCCCTATTTCGATTGCCGTTGTTTTGCGATGCGTTATCTCTTTCAGACGGGGAATCCGTGCTCATCAGCTGTTTGTTCTATTTATTTATTTTATTTATTCAGTCTCAGAAGCACAAAAAATGATAGTAGATCGACCTTGAAACATTTAGGAGGAATCTTGATTTTCTTATTAATATTTGTTTGTAATAAACCAGAAACCAGAAATCAGCTAGTAAATTCCTATCCGAAAAGAACGACTAGCTGCTAAGCCCCAATAAAGAGATATAAATCGAAATGAAGTCAAATTAAGTAATGCTCTTATTTAATTTGCGGCTATAATAATCCGAGCTCCATTAGTCGCCACTTTACTGCATAGATTCAATATTTGTGCTGCTGCATTATGACACCCAATTAGCATTGGCAATCAATTTGGGCGTGTGTGTCAAAGAGTCGCATGACGCACTGAATCACAAGCGACACGTGATCGATGGACCAATACGCAAATATTGTATATAATAGTATGGCATATAGAATCTAAGCACTGAAACATCGACAGTTCGCACCGGCGAGAATTGACGCTAAATATTTGCGCACAATTAACACGTAGCCATTCGAGTGGTGGCAAATGTCAAGCAGATTGTCTTTTCAAATCAAATACAAACTGGGATAAAAAGGGCAAAGAATCTGGCATCAAATCAAATCAACTGCTGATTGCACAGCCTATGTGGCAGCGACACACACACACACAAACACCGGCAGACAGTGTGAACTCTGCATAATAATTGAGATGTGAAGTGGATTGTAAATTCTCGTTATTAGAACGGCGCTTCAAATGCAAATATCAGTCTCCACTCCAATTAGCCCGCTGTGGCGGAGGCGTCAATTGCTTGAAAGCACTCGCAGCTAGCCGGCATTAAGTGCGCTAATTATAAATGGAAATATTTATGTATTTCCTACCACCACCTAGCGCCTTTTCCGCCATTCGCAACCTGTGAAATTGTCGCGGCAACAATGAAGCCAATTATGGAGGCACCTGTCTACTGTCGTCTGGCTGGCTTGGTTCGTCCTCAGCCTGCCGCCTGCATCGTCCTTGTGCTCGTCCTGGGCCAGGTGAAGACAGCTTCCTGCCGGCAGCGGTGCTCTTCACCCCCACGTCTTGTTCGCCGACGTGCCTCCTCGGCGGCACAATCAACGGTTGTCAATCTTTGTTGCAATCTTCATTTCGCCATCGCCTCGAGTGGTGGGAGTGACTTGTGTGTCGGCTGCACTTTGCAATTTAAACGATCCGACTGCTGTTGGGCTTTCGTTATGCATGAGCAGCGGGAATGAATGCCAAATGGGCTAAATGCACCAGTTTGGCGCTTATAAGCCGGTCGATGGTTCTGCTCTATTTCGAAAAGGATTTATGAAATAAATAGGTTGGAATATATATTGTTTCTTGCTGTAAACAAAATGCATAACTCTAGTAAGCTTTACAATTTTTCCATACTGCACATACGTTCCCCCTAATAAGTAAAAAACTCCCAAACGATTACCACCAAGTGAAAGACACATCTATTAAGGCGTTTAAATCTGTTTGCCACTTACAGCAAAACGCAGCAGACAGCAGCCAAATCAGTGGCAGCTGCAGCAGCAACAGCAGCCGTCAAGCAACAACAACAACACCAAAAGGGCACTGGCGCCAGGTGACAACATGACACAAGGTGCAGCGCCGCAGGACTCACAGGGCGACATCCTGCCCACCCGCCCGCTGCATACCAAATTAGACATACAGAAAATCCCAGAGGATGAGGCTGGCGCTGACGCCACACAAAACGCTGCAACAATAATTTTAACGCCGACATCATTAAATTTAACAAATACAACAACACAAAATGTTGCCGCCAACAATGCGGGCAACTCCAGCACCACCACCAGCACCAACACCAACTACGGCCCAGGATCCGTCTCCGGCTACCCAACTCCGAACGCAACTCCGGGCGACGAGTACAAAGGACCCAAATGGTAAGTGAAAAGCTCATGTGGCCAGCACTGCGGGTTGGAGGTTGGGGCTGCCATTGTGCGGATTTGCGCTTAACCCTTTGAATGCACTTCCGGCGGGACAGCAGCGCCGCCATTCACACTTGCATTGCACGCGTTTTTCGCATATCCGTTGGCTGGCTGCCTTTCTTTACTTCTCGTCTCGTTTCGTATTTTGTATTTTGTATTTCTTTTGTGCGCCAACAATGTCTCCGTGGAAGTTCACGCTGCACTAGGCAGCGGCGCGTGCTTCCGCTGGTCTTAAAACGGGATGGCGGGAGCGGGATTTGGGGGTCCTGTTTGTATCCTGTTAGCAGGCATATCTCATTCTCATATCCAACGACGTCTAGTCGCAGGCTAGCCCGATTTCTTGTTCCCTTTTTGGCTGCGACACTTAGTTTAATAGCTGGCGAAATGCCTTGTTGGCTGCAGGCGTTTATTCTTCATGTTCACAACAACGGGGCGTATGAGTTACAATGTTACGTATCCGACCCGTGGGTGCGTTTCCATTGTGGCGCCGCAGCAGTCGGCGGATCCCTACTCACGCTTCACTCTACTTGGATATCTTTAGCAGCAGGGCGAAGAAACTGTAGGCATTGTTGATGGTCTGCCAAAAGTTATGGGTTAGAGAGTAGAAATATATTAAGAAAATTAAGATGTGCATCTTCCTATTTATATAAAGCTTTAAAGTTATCTGATATCTTTTTTAAACTTTTGCGGAAATCTTACCTTCACAAAGATGGGTAGTCCTATTTCAAAGAACACCCCAGCTCGCACTTTAACCGGTCGCTTGAGGAACTCCATGTAGCAGTTAAGCAGCTTGCGAGTGCCCACGGAGTACTCCAGCCAATTGGTACCGAAGACACTATTAGTGAGTGCATTGGCATGAAAGGTCAACTCATTGCCGTAGTAACAGGGCAAGAAAATCTGGACGATCATGACGGCCACGAATTGCACGGTGGTCACGAAGAGTCCAGGTCGCTGCTTGAAGCCCATGTGCACCAGTCGATAGGCACTGAAGCAGATGATGAAGGCACTGAAGACCACTTGGGATAGAACATAGGGTGAAACTAACACTTCGCATTCCCTCGTCAATCGGCGGACTTTAGTGTGCAGTTGGAAAATGCGGCGCAACTCCGGTCTGGCTTTCTCTTCGGCTGCATTTTTCAAGGCCTCCAGTCGCATTCCCAAAAGCCTGAAAAGCGAGGCGATGTGGAACATGAAATAACAGCCTAGTGTGTCCAGTAGGATGTTGGATAGACAGCACAGGGTCATGGCCACCACATTATAGCCCCAAGCGTAGAAGTATCGTTCCCTGGTGCGCCACTCGAATGGCACGTAGTAGCCAAAGGGCAGCTCGTAATCCTCCTGGAAAAACACGCTTATATAACCCATTACAGCCACGAAAAGGCTGCCCCAGATGTACCAGTAAAATATTCTCTTAAAGTTCCTCTGATTTTGCTGCCAGAATTTGATTTCCTCCGAATTGCGCAGATTAAATGCGGGATCGTGTTGCAATTCGTGGATTAGACTAGCAGCTTCATGACGACGATACCAAATATTCAGCAGTTTAGTGACCAATGCCAGTTCGGTGATGGACATGTACAGAACTTGACCAGCTTCCTCAAAATCTGACGATGTAATAGCTTCATACCACATTAAGGCAATATACGTGAAGGTCAGTGGAAGGTGCAGTACAAAAGGATATATTCGTTTTAGCCAGGTTAATACTCCATCCTCGCCCTCGTTTTCCCATTTAAGAAGTCCTATCCAACGTTGGATTACTAAAAGTGTTTGGATGGCACTTAGGCGATTTGTAGACTCCATTTCCAGCAGCTTAGTTTTAATTAACTTAATGAAATGCTCGAAAGATTTTAAGGCTTTTATAACCTTTGAGTTTTAATAGCCTCAATGGGTAGCCTTGTGGAATTTTTTGTTGATTCAAGGTGAACTAGGGTGGTATCATTTTACTTTGTCCAGCTTGAACTTACTTTCTACATCCTAGTTCACTTCTAGTTCCTTAAAATTACTGCTGACATCCTTTATAACAATATATATATTCATTTGTGATTATATTACATTTTAAGGAACCGGTTCATTTTGTGAGCTTAGTTCTCAGTGCGTTCCGTCCCTGATTTACTTAGGTAACCAGCCAAAATATTTATACAACTAATGAGCAGGGCAATTACAATAATTAGCTTGTCGACATTACCATACGTTAATTGTTGACCGATACTAAATGGCTAAGACACGCAATTGGAAGCAGGATTCTTAGGGGAAGAACTCATCATTCAAAACCCCTTTTTATTACCAAATTCGACGATTTATCATCAGTGCAATGAAGCCTGTTCACCGGTAAACATGTTTACATATGAATTTTTCTTGAAATAATTTTGAATACGTTCCATATTTTTCAAGACTCTTGAATTTGAATACATTTGATGGTAAGGCTTTCTATATGACTTCCATTATGTAATCTATAAAACTTTTATGGTACTTGTGACTTAATATCTCTTTATAACATATGCTTTTAATAATGGTGTCCCATTCTTAAAATTCAGAAAACAGGTTTTATTATTTCAGATGCATTCAGTAATATTTATTAAAAGCTTGACATGTTAATTCGATACATTTAGTAATAAAGCCAAGAAACTGTAGGCGTTGTTGATGGTCTTAACAAAAATTGGTAGTCCCACGGCGAAGAAGTTGCCAGCCCGGATGGTCACCGGTTTCTTCAGGTGCTCCATGTAGGCATTGAGTAACTTTCGAATCGGTGGCCGACATTCCAGCCAATTGGTATGGTAAACCTCGTTGGTCAGCTGATTGGCATACACGGTTATCTCGTTTCCATAGTAGCAGGGCAAGTAAATCTGCAGGATCATCACACTGACAAACTGCAACATGGATATAAACTGGCCGGGATTATCGCGAATTCCCACATGCTGCAAGCGGTATCCACTAAAGCAGATGATCAGGGCACTCAAAATGATCTGAGATAGGATATAGGGAGATACGATTCTCTGGCAGGTCAGGGTTAGGCTGTAAAATAGAACAATATATAAGCAAGAGAAGGAATGTATTTGCGAGAGATACTATACCTTCTAATCCTCTGATGCATAATGAAGATGGCACGCAACTGCTGGCCAAAAATGGTATCATTCTTCATATTCTTCGTTTCCCTCAATCGCAGACCAAGCAGTCGGTACAAAAGAGAGATATGGAACAGGAAATAGCAACCCAGGGTGTCCAGGGTAATGTTTGAGATGCAGGTCAGCGTCATGCCCGCCATATCGTAACCATAGGCGAACCAGTACCTTCTCTCGTTCTGCCATTCGAAGGGCACGTAGTAGGCAAAGGGCAGTTCGTAGCCCTCCAGAAAAAGTACTCCAGTGCAGCCACTATATACCACGCCCAAGCTAATCAGAATGTAGATGTAGAAGAACCACTTGAAGAATCGTTGCTCCCGGCGCCAAAAGTCTACCTCCTCCTGGTTGTGGAGTTGGTAGTCCGGAGCATGTTGGAGTTCGTACATCAGCCGCCAAGCTTCGGTGCGATAGTGCCAAATGCTCAGGATTTTCACCACCAAAGCCATCTCGGTGATGGACATGTACAGAACCTGGCCAGCCTGCTCCAGATTGCTCGAGATGAAGGCCTCCAGCCACATGAGTCCAATAAAGGTGAAGGTAATGGGCAGATGGAGCAGGAAGCGATAGTTGCGCTTTACAAAACCGGTGAAAGTCCACTCCTCTTCCGATTTCAAGGACCACGGCCAGAGGCCAAATAGTTGCATGACCTGAAGAATTAGGCGCATGGATTCAATGCGATCCTTGTGTTTATCCATTTTGTCCTGACTCTATTTTCCCTGGGCCGTCCGCTTTTATAGCTCTAAGTGGGCTCGATAATTAGCGGCAATTATGTGTACATAGTTGAAGAAAGGAATACATGATACGTTTTTTAAGGGAAGAACTACCTCAGTACACTCGAAACCTTTGTGGCCGTTGGTTTAACTCTTTTCTTGAACTTCCTGCAGGTGGCTATATATCCGTTCGCATTGGGTGAACACTTCCGAGCTGGTGGCCCTACTGGCCATTTTCCTGGGCCTTTGGGCCATGGGCTGGGTTCTGCTGCCGGAGTACTCCCAACCACCGACCGTCATCATGCGCATTGCATTCCTCTTTGTGGGCGCCCAGATCTCCGGCATCCTGGTCACCTTTGTCCATCTGCCCGACATGCTGGGCATGCTTTTCTTTGGCGTACTTTATGCCAACCTGGGCCTGGCCAATTTCGAGGGCTATCAGAAGTTTGAGCTGTTCCTCAGGTAAGATTTCATTTAAATCCGTGTTACATTTAATGTGAGCTTGTTTCCACCTGCGAAGGGAAATGGCCCTGATCAACATCATGTTGCTGGCTGGCCTCGGGCTGGATGGAGATGCCTTCAAGCGGCTGTGGTTCATGATACTCCGGTTAACCCTGCTGCCCACAATTGTGGAGGTGGCAGCCATCGCCGGACTGGCCAATCTTACACTCTCCATGCCCTGGCTGTGGGGCATTGCTTTGGGGTAAGTTAATGAGCTAATGGAATACGTGGATTATCGAATGCCATAATGGGTACTGAGAACTTGGGGTTATCTTACAGCCTTGTCATCACCGCCGTTTCACCGAATGTGGTCGTCACCGTGATGCTGAAGTTGAAGGAGGATCGACTCGGCCTGAACAGCGGCATTCATACGCTCATCTATGCCATGACCACATGCAACGATGTGGTAGCCATCTTCATGTTTGGCGTGATAATCAGCGTAATATTCTCAACGAGTGCGTGCCACCCGTCGTGACCGGGAATCGAAATCACAATCCCAGCCAGAGTTAAATAAACCCCCACTTCGCTTCCACTTCCATTTCCAGCTTCGCTTACCCAGCAAGTGCTGCAGGGTCCCATTGGCATCGGGATTGGACTCGTTTTTGGCTATCTCTACGGCTCGATGCTCCAGTACTTGCCATCCCGGAACGCGGTAAGCTGCCAGACAAAGGCGCGGACCTAGACGCAGTTCGTCCTTTGCGTCCTGCCGTCCTCCTCTTCTTTCTGCTGCTACATCTCGTCGTCGAGCGGGCTGCACTTAAAATGCACATTCAGTGAACACTTAGACACTCAATCAGCGCATTTAATGATGCAAAACGCGCGCCAGTCTCTAGAGGCGAGGAACTGGGTGGGGAATGTGGGGGCTGTGCCATATGTACGTGGGGCTGCAGACAATTGCACTGGGGCAAATGACTGGTGCAAGCTAAAAATTGACTTCACAAGGGAAATTTCGCATGAACTAGTTTCTAGAATGGAAAATATGGCATGGGCATAAAGTGTTAGTACATTTATTTTTATACCAATTTCTAGCAGTAACTATTTATCATTCCCATTAGAATCAATCAGATTACCTACTCTAGCAGACTATGGAATTTTCCTAAAAGCTAGAGAATTATCACCTAGATGCCTTTTTTAGATGCCTCTTTTTCGCGCAGTGTTAGCTTCCGTACAGTCCCCCCTCCCCCCATTCACGGTTGTTTGTGTGGGTGCATTTTGCATAAAAAGACACTTACATGCATAGCGGCAACGACAACGGCAACGGCGAAGCTGGCGACATTTGCGACGACAGTTACTGCCAGCATCTATGTGAAGTTATGCCGGGGACATCGAGGCAGCCGCAGCCAGAGCCACAAAACTCATTGCCGCAACTTACACCGCTAATGGCGCGCATAATCAAACGCCATGGGTGGTGCATACTGCACTGCATGCGCTGCACCAACCACCCACCACCCACTAACAACGCAAGCCATCAAACCTCCCAAGCCCTCCATCTGTACAACCTCCGTATACACACACTCCCGTCGAGTTCTCATAACTTTTGTTTTCTGC
Source organism: Drosophila melanogaster (assembly GCF_000001215.4). Taxonomy (NCBI): domain Eukaryota; kingdom Metazoa; phylum Arthropoda; class Insecta; order Diptera; family Drosophilidae; genus Drosophila; species Drosophila melanogaster. Next base: position 22,985,216 of record NT_033777.3, on the reverse strand, counting down.
AAGTCGCGCTCGCCTTTGCCATCGTCAAGTGGCATCCACATCCGCATCCACGCAGTGCTGCAGTTTGTACAAAAATTTCACGCTGAGCGCCGTTGAAGTTGCATCCTTGCATATTTTACACACCCACTCACCTCGTACCGCCCATCAAGCACACTCACACCGTATATATATATATATATATACATAGCATATATATATACATCCGCGGGCTATTCACTGTCATCTCCCAAAGGGGTAAAAATGGTGCGATGGGTGGCTGTCATCAGGCCTCGGTTTTTGGTCTCAGCATATTTTCGCATGTCATTGCTACCGCCTTTATTTTATTATTATTACGCAGTGCTCTTCAATTTTGCATTCAACGTCACCTTTTGCCACTTACTTTTTTTGCCAAAGCCAGTTGACTGTATTTTCCAATAAGATATTCGCGCAAAACTTTGTAATTCAACGAGGTGGCGGCAACTCAAGTTGGAAAATTAAATGTGCCGTCGTGAAAGAAACGTTGAGTTTCTCACCTTATAATAAAGACTGGTAACCTAACGATGTGCTGGCAAAGTCAATTTCATGTCATTTTACCAGAACGAGCGCAGCTTAAAGTTAAATACAAATAGCTCGACAAAGGTGTGAGGGTGTAAATTGAATTGCAGCAATTTGCGGCATAGTTGGAAAATCACCGAGTAAATTAAAAAAGATTCCAATCACTCGCTCAGCACCAGCCGGGCTAACTGACAACTTGACACAGCAGATATTAAAAAATATCCAAAAACTCTCGACCGAGAAAACATTGTTGCAGGCGAGATTTATCAGATCTAAACCCTTGTAGAAGTCATTTTAGTGCAATTTTAGAGCCTGGAAAAACCCGGTATATATGCAAACGAAAACAAGGCGAGAGGACACAGGACACTATCCTTTTTTCCTCGATTTTCCCTGACTGCAGCACACGTTGCGTATACGCAGCTGACCGCACACGCAAAACACAAACAATGCTGGCGATGGCTGGTGGTTGGGGGTATAAAAAAGCAGTTTCCATCAGAGTTTTGTAAAGTGATTTCGTCATTTTTTCTCCACTCAGCCCGCCTAACTTACCTACCTGTTTTGCCATTCACTCCCTTCATATCTGTCCTTGTTTCCGCACATCCCACATCTTTGCAGACGTACGCAAATGGCCTCCGCTTCGTACTCACCATCTTGGGCGGAACCATCGCCGTGATGGGCAGCCGCGTCATCGGTTATACGTCGGCCGGAGCCCTGGGTTGTGTAACGACCGCCTTTATTGCGAGGATTGGCTGGCGACGGGAGGAGACCAGACTGACGCCCCAGCAGCTGCAGGCCCAGCAAATTGTGAGTATCCTTTGCACTGGGCATTATTTGTGGGCCATCTTGGACGAAAATGGTATAATGAATAATGATGGTGATTTAATGCAGAATAATATAGGATTGAATATGGGCTTTCATTCAAAATCTCCAAGTTAATACTATAACTCACTTATAATTTCTTTCTCTGTCCAGAATCGAAACCAAGTCCAATCGAAACCAAGTCTCTGAGCTGGAGACTTTGGCTTTGCCGCCACTTTTGCGTTTCTGAGTGCTTTTTGGGGTATTGGAGCTACAGTCGCTCTTTTGCTGCTTTCTTTGCTTTCGGGTCAAGAAAAATGTTCCCTGGCAATAGTGCCATTTTTTATGTCTGTACCGCTGCAGCTGTAAAAAGCGCCTGTATGTTCGGGATTTCTGCTAGGTAATTTGTGACATCACGTCCTTGTCCCATGTCAGAGTTGACTGCCGGCTCTCGATTTGTTTCGAGCATGTGTTTTTTGCATCCTTGTTTTTAACATCCTCCTTTCATTTACCTTTGCCTTAAACTTTTAACCCAGTTGCTGTCCAGGGAGGTCTTTTTTCACTCCGCACTTGCACTTGAGTCTTGAGTTCCGAGGAAGCGCCTTGTAAGCCGATTGGCTTGCTTTCCCGGGAAGTAGGGATGGACGTCTTTTAGCTTTTAGAAAACATAATGAATTGGGCCACGATCTAATAACAACCTATTGATTCTCCTTGCAGGCGAGTGTGCCCAAGCGACTGGACCTCATGTGGAAGTTCCTCAAGCCCGTCTCGTTTGCGCTCATTGGCAAGGAAATTAATTTCAACGTGCTGCAGGGCCATGTAATCGGTTATGGCGCATTGTTGGTGCTCGTCGGAAGTTTGGTAATTAAAATGGTCGCTGGAGGCGTGGCTGGTGGTGCAACAAATGCTTGCTCCGGCCACTTATTTAATTTCTTTCTGGCCCTCCGACCAGTTGGTGCGGGGAATACTGCACGGTCCCCGCGGTGTTGGGCACCCCATCCATTCATATCCATTCTGGTCGGAATGGCGACCAAGTGGAGATTCCGGTTGGGTGTGGTGGGTGAACTGAAATGAAAATGTTCCGGGACCGCAATGCAAATGTTACCTGCAAGCACACAGAAAATGCAAAAAAAAAGAAACGGAGGGAGAAAAACATCTAGAGATGACCACTTTCTTGTTCTTGTTTTCAGTTTCGCCTGGCTTTTGCATATTTATCCACATATGGCGGAAATCTGTCGAGAAAGGAACGTGCCTACATTACAATTTCCGGTTTTCCCAAAGCAACTGTCCAAGTAAGTTTCCCGTTCCGCGTGTCATGTTGCTGCGGTTCCCATTCCCATTCCCCATTCCCAATCCGAGTCCCCTTTTACCCTACCAGCCCGTTTTCATTTCCCATTTTCCATTCGTTGTCTCCCGGCCTGGTGGCGCTTTTTATTTCATTGCCGGCCATTTCACTCGCTTGCCACGAGCAGACTGACCATCGTCCTGGTTGTCCTGCTTGTCCTGGTCGTCCTGGCCGCTCTGGTTGTTCTGGCCTGGTGTTTTCCCCATGCTTAAGTTATACACGTATTTGCAGGTCATGTTCTCTTGGCCAGAGACAGAGTCAGAGTCAGAGTCATCGCAGGACCTGCTCATGCTCCTGCTCCTGCGGCTGCAGTTGGCATGCCAGCCTTTTGTTTGCAGTTTAACCGCAAGCGAACATTTTGTTTATGTCGCCTGAGCAGGCGAGTGTGCGTCTGTGGTTTACAGAAATTTAAATGTTACGCTGGCTTACTTACTTCGTCCAAAAAATCCAGAGGAAGACAACCAAAAAAAAAAACCAGGACGGCGGTCACATGTGTGCGTCCGTCTAACTTTGCCCTAATATGCGGTGCATATTTCAGTGTCCACCTTTTTCGTACTGATTTAATTAAAATTGCACAGCAAACTGCATTTAATCTGACCCCGCTGCAAATCACATATCACTCATACGCAGCGGTGGCCGCTGCTTAATATGAGCCCCAGCTAACCCTCTCTCTCTGTCTCTCTTTTCCCCTTAGGCCGCCTTGGGTCCAGTGGCTTTGGACATGGCACGTGCTGCCAGCGTGGCCAGTCCGGAACAGCTTGCGCTGGCCGGGAATTTGCTCATCATCTCGGTGCTGGCGATTATATTCACCGCCCCGCTGGGCGCCATTCTCATGCTGCGGTTGGCGCCATATTGGCTCAAACATGGAGATGCAGTGGAGGCGGTTGACTCTCCAACCACGCCCATCGCCCCCACGCTGGGCAGCACCAATTCCTCGAAGGGGACATAGCTTCAGGTTGATCTGGAGCCGAAACTTTTAATCCATGCCGTACTTATGTAGCCATTTCATTCGTACTTATACTTACGTGTACTTAGGTATTACGCTGTTCAAATAAAAGTAAATGCGAAAAGTTAGCAACATATTTTGCTCGAAGGTTTCAAATTTTTTTCAATTCATTCCCAATTCGATGCGAAGCGCACCTTTTTTTATGGTTCGGAAATTCCCAGTTATTTGCTTACTTGTACGGGGCCGGGCCCTTAAATTTCGGCGAATTAACAAAGTTTGGCCCTAATCCCGCAGGACTAATGCCCCCAAATGGGCAACTTGGCCGACTGGGATTTTATTGTTTTTCCTGTCGCTGCAAATAAGAAAAGCTTTTCGGCACCTAATTATGACAGGATCTGTGTTAATCCCGAGCACCGAGCCCTTGCTAATTGGTTTTATAATTAATTTGGGTGGATTTAAATGGTACTTCGTGTCAATCTGTTGCGAGTTTTTGTGACATGTCGATGACAATCCGTATTAATGATTGACAATTGAACAGAATGTTAATGCGAATAGAGGCCGATTAAGGCGTTCACTCGTCGAGTTGGTCAAGTAAATAAATGGACCCAAATTGATATCGTTATTTTCAAAGCAGAGTTGTCCCCTTTTTCCCCTTTTTCACCCCTTAACGCATTTTAACGCCTTTTGCTTTTGTGGCAGAATCATTTGGCTCCGAGCTGGTTGAAAAAGCTAGAGCCATGGCTAAAGCAAAAAAAAAACACAAAATAATGGCAAAGAGGAAAGAATGCCATTTAATTGAAAAGTGATTGTGGGGCCAACCAGCATCGAGTTGTCCCCCTTTTTCGCCAGGCGATGCAGAATTTGCAATGCAAACGGCTTAGAATGAACTTGATGTTCTGGCCGCCTTTGAAGCTTTTGGTTCTAGTTGCTGCTGCTGCGGTCGCATGACAACCGATGGTACCGGGAAAAAAGAGAAAATTTTTTTCCCCAAATTGTGACCAATTTCGAATCGAAGCAGTGAGGGAAATGTAGAATATTTTTTGGAATTTATCGAACCAACTATGCTTCTAAAACCGATCAAACAAATATTCTCTCAAAGGATATGATTCTCGGATAGCATATTCCATGACACAATTGTAGTTGAGTCTCAATGGTATAAATTATATAAATTTAAAGAAGTATCTACATTTTTCCCAGTGTAATAGCTGAGCTTCAGCTGTGGCCGGTTGAGTGAATGCTGAAAGGAATGAAATTAAAAGACGGCAAAAACGACAGAAAGTGAAAGAGAGAGAGAGAAAAACTTATCATTTTTATTATCCTGCAGCTGCGCATATTTATAACCGTATGTCCCCGTCTCTTTCGCATTCGCATTCACCATGCGATTCACCATCTCTTTCATCATCGGTGGCCTTTGTGTGACTCGAAAAAGAGTTGGGAATTGAAGGTAAATTAGTGTTATTAAAATGGCTGCACAAAAATAATTGCGCAACTAAATGAAAATTTTAATGAAAATTCTTTGGTTTCTTCCCTAGTTCACCTCCGTACCTGCCAACCTGTGTACCTATGTATATACCTGTTCGCTTTTCCGCTCTTTTGCTGCACCGATTGCCCCTGCTTTCTGTTATTAGTTGCATTGTTTCCGCAGTTGATGTCCGTGCAATTAGCATAATGAAAGCAGCTGCAAAAGCTGGCATTTTTACGTTTGTATAACTAGGGTAAAATGCCAGTGGGATAGAGCATCGGTTGGCCGGCTAAGGGCTATACAAATAATGGAGTGCGTAACTGGCGGAAAAGCCAGATTCGAGGGCCGCAATTACGCCACAATTGAGTTATGTTCGCATCACATCAATTATGCTGCCACCGGCATAATCCTTCAAAACTCATTGCTCTTATCGCGGCCATTGAAATGCCACCGGCCATAGATCAACCTTATCAGCGCAGCCAAAGCATTTTCCTGCGCCAAATAAATTCCAACAGTTTATTATTCTAATTCGCATGCCGAATTCCGGGCTGGAAAAGAACGCCAGGCACGTCACTGCCTTACCCACCCAGAAAGCCACCTGAAAAGCCACCCAAATCCAAACCAAGCCAATCCAATCCAAACCAACCACCCACAGACAGCCAACCGATATGGCGAAAAAGGAGTTGTGCGAGTGCCAAACGAAATCAAATCAAAAAGTTCACAAAAATGCCAGACCAAGAGAAATTAAGTTATAAAATTTTAAGGACTATGCGCAGTTTAATTTCCAAATACCATGCCACCGCCAACCGTACCACCAAGACACACAGGTGGGTGGGGCGGTGTGGTGCGTTGTTGTGGTGGTGGTGTGGTTTTTGTTATGCGCCGATTACCATAAAAACAAGCCAAAGAAAGTTGCGTCCTCCTGCTAAACCGACGCTCGGAAACGGAAATCAAGAAAACAAAAAGAATGGGGCACAAATGAAGTCAAAACCTGGCTAAGGCGCGCGCTCCTTCAGTTAATAAAGTTAGTTGCGTTTGGCTTGACGGCGAAACTTTTGAGTTATAAGCGCGCAAATTATGGCTTACAACAAAGCAAAAGCTAAAGCTAAAGCAATGGTTGTGGCGGCAAAAAGCAGTCCACAATGCCCACGAACAAAGGAAAACAATTAACATGACGAAGACACATAAAATTTCCACCAGCCCCATTCCAAATCCTCCTCCTTGATCCCCATAGTTGGGTGCGTCGAATTAGCAGTTGTATTCTCTGGGCTCGAAATGTGCGTCAATCACGTGATGGAAGTAGGCTTCAAAACCTACACAAATCCACCACCTTCACCCATCCAAATGGGCCAAAAAAGAAGGCGTCTCTTGTCTGCGTCTTGTTGTTTTGTTAATTTTAATACATGTACTTTTTATCGCTCGGCATTCCGAGCATTCAAGCTGCTGGCTGGAATTAAGCCATTTGTTAGCTATATCTGTGGCTTTGGCTTTTTCGGCAACTCCTCCTTCAATCCAGGACCTCGTCCTCCTTATCCTGTTTGCTGGAGGCTATCAATGGCGGGGGCTACAGGTCACAGCACATCACAGTTATTTTCGTGCAAATGGCATATTTTTTATGGCTTGTCGCTGGCTGCTCGTTTCTCCCGTTGTAATTAGACAAAATTGTTGACTGCCACGACTCCGCCCAGTGCCCCGCCCATTTGGAGGTAAGCCCCCCCACCCCCACTTCATTCAGTCCCTAATTCCGCCACTCATGTCTGAGTCCACCGATTCCCAACCAACCAAAGGAGGTGTGTTTGACACTTGGCGTGTCGGGACAGCAAAAGTATTATTCCCGAACAGTGACCACTCACGGCGGAGAATGCACTTACAAAAATATGTTCAAAAAACAATTAAAGAAATTTTAATTTATTTCTAGAGGTTATAAGCAGCTGGTCTAAACAGCAAACGAAATAGAGTTAGGGCATGTAAGTTGTTAATTATTTATCTATTTATTTATTATTTTAAAAATGGCCAAAACTCTTTTTATTCTTGCCAACAGCGAGTGCATTGTTTTGAGTCCACACTTTTTTCACTAGTATATATGAAAATACCAGTTTGATTTGAAATGTTTTCAACTCACTGATAACACAATCACTAGTCACAAACCGCAGCCATTTGTTGTGACTGGCAGATTGGTGGTATTTACACCCGAAACACTTATCAAATTGTTCACTGTGTTCGATCTTTGGGCAAAAGCCGTTCGTTTGGGTTTTATTGTGATTATTGGGAGCAGGCATGTATATAAAAACGAAAATTCCACAGGTATAATTATGCAGTAAACACGTGTCACGAAGCCATCGAATCACCAGATTTCCCGACAGCGACCACGATGGTCGGGCAGATAGCCGGGCTGGCAGGGGAAGTCGATCATGGCCACCATCATGGTCTTCTCGGTGGTGGTTTGGCCGGCGACCGGAGGCTCCGTGTTTGCCTCGTGGACGGCCAGCACCTGTTGCTCGTCGAGATCGACACACTGGTTGGGCTGAACGGGACTGGTCTGGTTATTGGGACAGGTGATCCTGTGCAGGCAGTATTTCACACACGGTTTTGGAGCCTGAACATTCGCCAGCTTCTTTTTGCACTTGAACTGCGCCACACAGTCCTTCGGGATTTCGGGAATATTGTTGTTGATGTAGAAGGGTCGGCGGGGCTCCTCTGTGGTCGTCGTAGTTGTGCTGGTTGTTGTGGAGGTGGACTCCCTGTGGAAAATTCTGCCCAGAATTCCGCCCTGGACGGCGGCTACCAGCAGAGCGGCCAATAAGGCCACAAGAAACCGCTTCATCGCCGACTTGTTGGCACTGCGATAGACGTTCGACTACCAACAGTTTGCACGGTTTCCAAAGCTTCGGTCGACGGTCGCCACTCGATAACCTCTGACCCCGAAGCCGCGACTGAGAGATAAACAGACTACCCGCATCCACACACACACACACACACAGTGGAATATGCGAGTGTGAGTATGTGTACATTTAATTCCATACAGTTTTTCGTTCATTTTTGGTCGGCTTTAAATTGGTTTATCGCCAAATTGAATTGCATTTGAGGTGAGCGGTGGGCTGAGCCAGCCACACGCACATTTTGGCAAATTTGACACTGGAATTGAATTATCTGCATTCTGTGAACCGCAAAATTGTATAAATAAATATTAGTCAATTCGGTATTTCATACATGTGCACGCATAATTTTGAGCTGCCATGTGAAAAGCGGAGGGTCAACCAATCTGCTATTTTGGTATCATAGAAAATGAACGGGGCAGGAAGCACGATTGAAAATCGAAACGAATTTTCAATGATAATGTCAATAAGCGAGTGATTTGTAAATTGTTCTTTAAGTGGATTCAATTGATAAGAGTTTGTTTGAAATGCTCTTTGACAAATGTAGGAAACACAACCCACAGCAAGTATGGTCTTGCTTTCTGTTCTAAATCATTTAGTTTCTCTGCATCCTTTATGGCATATTATGGTATATACAAAGAGCCTTCTGGTGCAATGTTATACTTTTGTGAACATTGCTATCGTCTGGGCCCTAGAGCCACAAGTCTTTGAGAGCAAACCTAGGCTACCAAAGAACATGGCCAACATTTTAAACGCATCAGATGTTGCTCATTATTGAAAACAAAGCGTCTGCATCTTCGATAGGCGAAAAAGTAACAAAAGGAGCACTCTGATGACATAACCAACGGACAGTAATGAATCAGCTTATTGGTAATGTGGGGGGCATTGCCTTGAAGTTCGTCAGCTGGTTGCCGAACTATTTGAATAATTGATATTAATAGCTGGCAAGAGCTGTCAAAATTAATTTGTGATGTGTTTTCAGAGCCAGATTATTGATGATGATGATTATGGCCAGGCCCTAATGAAGGCAGCGGCTAATGGAAGTGCTATGGAGTCTGACAATTGAGCCATTCCGGCAATTCGACGGATGCGCCGAGTAGTTGAGTCTAGTTCTGGCCGATTGTCCTGCCGCAGTGGCATTAATTACACTTTGACTCGATAAATTGATTCGGCATGGACGTGCCGAAGTTCGAACTTGGTCCACTCATTGACTGGATGGGATATCGCTTAATATGTATTAACATTTATTGCCGGCGAAAGTTTCGTAGCGAGGGAGCAAAGAATGAAAGCCAAGGGCAGGCCGGAAATTGCCGAATACTGATACTTCCGCCGGAAATAAGTTCAGTTCTTGTTGTTCACGCTGCTTGAGGTGGCTCCCTATCTTCCTGTCTTTCTTCTCAGGAGTAAATTAAGTTAAGGACATTGCCACTCTATCTATCAGTCGATCAAACACGAAGGACAACGCCTAAACGGCGCCTCTATCTCAGCTATCAACGGAAACACATTTTACATTCACATTCGCCGCACAAGGCGACTTAATTGCCGCCCAATCCCCGGTTCACAGCACTTTGCACAATAAACAGATCATAATCTGGCTAAAACTATCAATTTTGAAGTCAAACAGAAGGGAATATCTCAATCGCCCAAGACGCAAAAGGAGTGGAGAGCGACGAAAAACAAATGAAAATGGTTTACAACATAAAAACAAACTGGAGAACGGGACGAAATCGTGACGAGTTCGGGATGTTGGGGGGATGGCAACGATGTGTTAACACTTTGGAGGTTGGGAGAAAGAACGAGTGGTGGCCGGGTGACAATGGAGACAGCCGAAATCCTTCGATGGGTTCTCCAGCTCCTCCGTAGGTCCTGACGACTGGGACGACTGGGTGTCCTTATAGATTTACGCACACTTAGGCAGCATTTACTCAGTCCTCCAACTTCAAATAGTCGTATAAATTGTTCGGCAGGCGCAACTGTAGACCGGGCTTTTTGTTTCGGCTCCTCTTTGTCTTTGGCTTTCGGTTCAACTGCTGTCCGTACGGAGTTTTACACTGGAGAAAGAGCTGGATGGTACGTAGCTAGTGGGTGGGGCATTTCCGGGGCGTGAATGAAGTGCCATGTTCTCACGCTCACGCATTGCCAAGTGCCTGCCGGCCCACATGTCGTATGAGTTTTATGTCCCTCTGTTTATATGACTGTCTCTGTGCGCTCAATCGTTTCTGAGACACATTTATTTGCCCAGCTCGTCGTCGTTGCTGCTGCTTTTGTTAGTTTAACAAATAAAATTAGTGCTATAAACATTCGTTTCTCTACGTGGCATGCAGCATGGCCAAAAGGAAACCCAATTAAAGTTTTGCTTTAAAACAAGTAAAACATAAGCTACTTCTGGGAAATACTTAAAGCTATAACTATATTTTATTTTCATCGAATGATTTCAATTTAAGAGCCCCTTTCCATCTACACCTCTGACTTCTTCCTAATATATTTGTTTACACAATCGCAACTCTTTGCCACTTCATGAGTTTTTCTGCTATTGTGCCACCCACTTCCTTGGGGGATTTATTGCCATAGCGAATCTGTTGGTATTGGGGATCAGGATTCAAGTTTCTGGGTTGAGAGGTCAGAGGAGGAGCTGGCAAGTACGGAAGGAAGGCCAGACAAGGACCGAGCGTGTATCCCATTTCCGGCTGATGACTCGGATGTTTGTTTTAGCGGCGGCATTCCACTGTGCTGCAACTTCCCCAACACAGAACTGCTGCATCGCAGCACTATTTGCACTGGCGATTTCACAAGTATCTATTAAATTTATTTTATATGAGCGGCATATCGATACAAATGCATTTGGCGCACAAATAGCCAGCGGGCGGCATAAAACATAAAAAAAGATGCTTAGAGGTACACAAAACGATAAACACACAGTATATTGGTGGCACAAAATGAAGGTTTAGACTTGCCGGTATCCTATGATTAAAAGTTTGCAAATATTATTTGAAAGTTCATTTTGAACATAGAATAAGTTAATGTAAATTCAACTTCATTTAATCACAATAATTTAATGTAATTATTGTCGTTATTTTAGAAAATGAGTTGTAGTTGTAGCTGTAATAAAATCTGTGTGTGTGTACATAAAATAAATAGTATGTGCCTTCAAAACGTGTCATTTTGTCCTTTTGACGACAATAAGTGGTCGCCTTCAAGGTTCCTTCCATTGAAAAAGAAGGACACGTGTTGAGGTGCCCTTAATGGGACATATTTGGGTGCTAGTGACATTGGCCCACAGACTAGAAGCTTTTTTTTGTCTATACCCTTGATAAAGAGCCCCTTTGTTGGCCATTCAAATGGCAGCCATACTTGTGATGGAATCGGTGTGCATACTTGTATGGCCACTGGTGTATGTGATTATATAATTTCAATTTTAGCCAAGCCGAGCCAGTCAAGCACATGATTATAATTCGCTGTCGGCCAGCCACTATATTGCTGAATTCTCGCTTAGCAAACAGAGAAACAAATTGCTGCGAATAAATTTTATTATTATCGCAATTGAATTGAATTTGCGATAAACGTAAAAATAATTCGCATGTTGCACACGACCGCAGGAGGCGGCGGGGTGAATCGATACGGATTTGGATGGTCAGTCGGTCGGCCCTACGGAAATCTCAGCCAGTAGGTCGCTTTTGGCCAGGAGCATGGTGCATCGAAATCGGAATGGGAATCGCAATCGAAAGCTGGATCCATAGCATGTTCCTGTGTGTTGTAATCCCTGCCAAAGCGATTATGGTTTTTGTTTGAATTTTGAATGTGCACACGGCAGTGGGCAGGACGCAGGATCTGCAGTATTTACATTGATGCACTTTAGCCGCATTTTAATTGGATGCTAACTGCCGCTGCCGCCGCCCGCCCACACTTGACCGATTAGGGCCCAATGGAGTCCGCAGTTACTCTATTTCCAATTCGCATGCAAATGTTGATGGTCGGCGGCGGCGGTGCGATAACAATGGTTTCGGTTTATGCCCGCTAATTTCGCTGCCATGCGGTAAATGGTAATAAGCGCACTTTCGCAGTGGCTGGATGGCCATGAACCGGCAGCCGATTGTTATTTATTTTACTTTTTTCCAAAGGCAGTTTGTCCTGCAATTTGTCACTGCAGCTGGGCCATAAAATCAGATATATATGTATGGACATAGATATTTGGACTGGCGCAAACAAATTGGTGTGCTTTATGGCCGCCCTGTACTGTTTAAACTGCCTGTTGGCTGGCTTAAAAGCTAATTACATTTTATTTGTGCAAATATTTGGACCGACCCCTCTCATTAGGCCGCGCCACGCAAGTTTTCATCCCACTTTCTCTTCGCTTTCTCTCCACTTCACACTTGCCCGCATTCATGTAAAAATCGAGCGGCCATTCAGAGCTCAGCCTCACTTGAGTTCAATTAAAACCGCACTTGTACTTGTTTGCATAACAAACACACTCAGCGCACTCGACACACTCGGCCAACTGGCCAAGCTACCACGGCGCCACGCCCCCTCATTCTGGCCCGCTCGGCCGCCCATAATGCAAAACGAACGAACTCAGTCAAAGGCTGAGCACAGTCATTGTTGGCCATTGTTTAACAATTAACCGCAAATTGAATGCAATTAAATAAATAACGGTGTTGAACCTTTGTGCAAACGATGTAGGCACGTGTACGCGTCGCCGAAGTCGCTCCTCCAGCCCCTATCCATCCTTTTCTCCACACGTATATGTATGTATAAACCATATAGTGTAGTGTGCAGGATCCCTCTGCGTATGGGTATGTGTGTCCTTCATTGCCAGGCCAACGGTGAGCGCAGTGCAAACATACACACACACACACGCACTGCCCGCTGTATGAGCGTATGTATGTGCGTTGTACAAATGAAATGAAATATTACGTATACGTCACGTCGGTCCATTGGCCAGCAAACAATCACACACACACACACACTCGCACAATGGAGGTCCAACTGAAGTTGCCTGCTGGCCTGCGTATTTGCCAAAGTTATTGTTGTACTCGATCCGCAGAACACCAGGCTATATGCCCCAACTATTTTCTTTAAAGAGGATTACGCATATGGAAAATGGCGATGGGTTTTATTACTGTTAGTGCAATTGGTACAGTTTTCATATTTCAATCAGAAATATTATTGGTGATAATATTTAATGCATATTTTGTATATTATTAGACAGTATATTTAATGTACTCACAGCATTTTGCATTCATCACATTATTCCCACAACATTGAACACAATAAATCACAACTAATTTCGATAATGCCTAAGCTATCAGCGAATAAACGATTAATTACTAAAGCATAATTATTTTTATGCTTGTGGTAGTCAAATGTTGATTTATTAGACTCTTCTATTCACCCAATATAGCAATTAACACACTCTTATTGCTTTGAAAATGGAATAAGTAAAATAATTATAAATATTTCACTTGAAGTTCGATTAGTATAGACTTGATCCTTTGATTAATTTCAGTAGATGAATTTTAGTTCATGACAATGCAATTAATTTCAATAATCACATTTCAGATACGAGCTATTACTGGAGACTAGTTCCATGTCATAACTTTTATACCACGAATTAATCCTTTTCAGAGAGTACTGCCTGATTGTACCACTTACTCCCTGCCAATCGCAGTGTATCGCAACTTATTGTTACGGCATTCACCGTCGACAAGCGAAACTCGGCCAATTAATCGCAGCTCACAACAGTGCAGCCGATAAAAAGCCAGGACTCGAGTGCACTTAAGTCGCATAAATGAGTAGTTAAAAGATTGCCACACTCTTTGGACTGATTGATGGATTTGCTTTGTGCCCATTGAGGCCATTCGAGGAGAGCAAGAGCCAATTGCTGAAGTTTGACTTTGAGAGGCCGATGGGCCGGGTGGGGGTGGTGGTCGGCTGGCTGCCCAATTTGACACTTTTTATTGAGCTGTTTTGTTTTGTGATCGGTGGAAAAAATTTCAATTTGCTATCCGGATGGGTTGCCAGGGACATGTGCACGCAATCTAAAACTTGTATGACAACGACACACTGCACTGTAGTGAGCTGCAGTCATTGCTTGTGTTTCAATTTGGACCGCCCGTCGCGCTGATTGTCTATTTGCTAGGACCGAAAAAAAAAGGACGAATAAAAATTGGGAGTATCTAGCGTTGGGTGTATTTTGCAACTGCAAACAGGACTCACCGCGAAGCGAGTACGAAACACGAAACGCAAATGTTAAATGTCAGTAAGACATGCAAAGATACTGTCACACATTGTGGCCTGTTCGATAGCGGTGGCCGGAAAGGATAATGCAGGGCTCCATTATATTTGGGAGCCCTCGCATTGATTGACTTTCGCATACACATATGCGCCGCATATCCTTTTGAATCACAGAATGCTGCCGAAGGGCCGCCGTGCCACACCAGAGGACTGAAGGACAAAAGGACTTGGGCCCGTGTGTGTTATGACAATTTATTGCCTGGTGTTTGACGAAATTGAATAGCCCCGCCGTTGGATATTGTTGCTGGCCGACACATCGCAGCGAGTACGTTGCAGATGGAAATTGGAAATTGAAAATTGTTTGCAGCAAATGGAGTGGCAGGCAAAAAGCACTGAAAGGAACTCTGGAACAATAGTATAATTGAATTGCCTGCCATTAGGACACATCGCAGTCACCTTTGGCACAACGGCTCACTTGTTTAATGATTTCTGAATTTGAGTTGCTCAATCCGGGCTGAAATTTAAATTTCCCTTGAACCATCACATGACCAATCCACCTTCATTTCTGTCAGGTCCTTTCTTATTCATGCACAACTTTCGCATTTCGACAAACAAGAAGTCAAATTGAAAAGTTTTTATTTTGTCAACAGCAGATGGGGGGCAGATGGGGCAAAAAAAAAAACAAAACAAAAAAAAAGCGAAATTAGAAGCCGCGAGTGGGAAAGTGAAACAAAGTTGGCAACGCAGTCCAATTGCCGAGATGTGTTTCCAACTCGAGCAGAACAAATAGCGGCGAAAACTTGGGGGGCACACATAAAGTTAGAGCCAGGATCTGCTCTCTTTTCGCTTCAATTTAAATTTAATGCCTTCTCTTGAGTGGATTACCACATAATTGTGAGATATCGATTGGCAATTAGTTGTGCACTGCATTTGCATTACCATTATCCTTGGCCCAAAGATGTTCGAGTCGGCAGCGCATAAATGATGGCCAAGACAGCAGGCGGGTAGAAACTGCAGCCTGTTAGGTAATTATTATTCTTAATTATCCACGGATGGCCAAGGAAGTTCCATAGAATTCGCTCCTTGGCGGGCCAATTATGCAAACGCTGGCTCGGACAAAACAAAACAATACCAAGATAAGTAGAGATTTTCTACTATTTTTTTTTCGTTTTGTTTTTTTTTGGCCCAGCCTTTGCGCTCGTTAATTGTAATTGAAGTTTGTAATTAAAAAGTTTATACGAAGCGCGCCGTCATTAAAAGGAAATGATGCTGGCTAATACAACTAGTGGATGCGATGGCATGGCTTCTCGAAAGGGGAACTTCCTGTTTCAGGTGGCATTAATTTTGATTTAAATGGTGTGTAAACGCTTTTAAACTTCCGAGATTTGTGTGGCCTTCGTTTCGGGCACTTTATTTGGCCGCAATTGAGTTATTGGCCTCATTAGCGCCGGTTTTCTGCTCCGGGATGCAGCCCGACAGCGAATCTCGTTCGACTAATTACCACTCTGATGAATGGGTAGGGCACCTTGCCAGGCATCCTTGGGGCAGGACTTTCGGGACTGCTGCTTGCCTTACCCGCTCACCACCACCTTGTCAGCCAATCAAAGTGGGTAAACACCATACACTCACACGCACAATCGTGGGCACACAAAACGACGAGCAAACGGCCTCAACCTAATCATGAATAATGTGCCACATATTCACACAATAAAATCAAGAAAAAGGCAACACAAATATCATAACAAGCAGTCTGGCCCAGCAGTTCGCCACCCCTTGGCTTTTCAGTCGATCCTATCAGCCGAAATGTGACATAGGCCACGCGCGACTGAAATAGGGGGTGGTACACTGCGAGAAAAGTTGGCTCAATAAGTAAATACTTGATGATTATAACCAATACTGAAACAAGGATATCCATATATACATCACGAACTGGATTCTCTTACATTCAAATTGATCTTAACTTTTTCTCAGTGCAGCTAGGCAGTCTCTGGTATTAAATATGCGTGTCATGTCCATTTATTTGGCTTTGTTGTCACCTTCGGCCATGTTGACTTTTCAATCTCGCCGAACACTCGTCGCACGGCAGCGACGAACTGCGGCGTTAGCCTTGGCAATCTGGATAATGTTGAAAACATATTGGGAACATCTGCCGGATCCCCGTGGCTTGACTTGATTGCATCTAAAGTGCACACACATGACTTGCTCGCTCGGATTGCAACCAATCCGCTCACAGAACACAAAAACCAGACCCAAAACCAACACCCAGTTCGCCAACTTGGAGGGGAGCACTCATGAGAAAATATTTTTCAGCCCAGCCGGCCGCTTAATCAGCATTTGTCAAATGAAAAACCTTTCACCAGCTCCTGGCCAAAATGACAATGACATTGCAGCGAGGCTGGCAAATGGCTTTCTCTCTCTCTCTCTCTTTTTGTGTGTATTAGTCAGTGCATGTGTGGGTGTGTGAGTGTGAGTTCAACTGTGTGACTGCTTCTTAACAATGACACCAAAATGCCTGGCATTATGCGGGCTGGTGGCTGCATTGAGTCTAACGTCAACTGTTTCTGTTGACAAATTAGAGCAAAAAGTAAAAATCTCCCATCCGGCAGACAAATGTGGTTCGAGAGATTTTTCTTGGAGTGTGAGGGGTTTAAATATGAAGCCAGGTGAAGCAGTCAACTGGGAAACCAGCCAAACACACACACAAAGGCGGTGGGTCGAGTGTTTTTTCCCAATGCGAGGCTGGCAAATTTCCATAAATCATATTAACCCACATTTGACATTACCCATTCCGCCCCCGACCTCCGCTTTCCACTCGCATTGTTTGCCTAAAAGTTTTCATTTTGCACATTTGGCATAGTTTCGCCTTCCACTCAACTTTGTGTGCAGCTTCCTTTCTTGCGCTTGCTGCACTTAAAAATTTCCCTGGAAGTTGTCAGCCGAGAAAAGGGTTTTTCAGGGCCAGCGTTCGTAATGAATATCGAAGCTTTCACTCTGAAAAGTAAGTCCTGTGCAACGGTGAATGCAGGTAAATAATTTGGGCTAGGTAAATATTGATGAATGTACTTTACGCGCCGCACAGAATATCTTTCATTTCATCCAGCTGAAATCGCATGCAATTTTTATTCTAATTACCGCCGAATCGGAAAACAAAATACCCAACAGAATCACAAACTCAAGGCTTTCGATGGTCGCCTCTGTGGGGTAATAAATCATTTTTATTGCTGCCACTTAAAATACCATTGTGTTGCAATAAAGTCGCCGTAGTAAAACACGAACATTTGCTAGTCGGAGCAGTGAATTTGACCTGATACTACTGTAGCCCTAGAATGGTTATCCTGGCCACAGGAGGAGCCTAATTGGATCGGGATGTCTGGCTGCGGCTTGTGTCATTAGTTTTAATTCTCATTTCGGGATTGTGGTCTTGCAACATCTGAAGAAGAAGTCTCACCGAAATGGTTCCCGAGTAATTATACAATCTTTTTGACTTTTGGGCATGACCTCCAAAGCGAACTGCTTGCATGTCCTTTTTCCAGGACCCTCTCCTCAAGACTCCTTGCGGCCTTCTGACATTACAAATTGCCGCCGTACGCGAGCTAATGCTTTGCTATTTGTACAAAATGCTAATTTGATTTATCCGCATTTCATTTTTATGAGGCCTCGCTTGTTTTGCGTTACATTGAATCCATTTTTTAGCAGAATCTCGCGTGCCGCGTGTCACCGACATGAATGTAAATAGTGAATGGAAAGCGGCGCATATTCAACATCTTTGGCCAGGACGAGCGACTAGGCTAAGGCCAGCTCGCAATTAGGATAATCGTCGGCGGGAAATGTTAATTTAAATGTGAATGATTGTGGTTCTGTTTCTGTTTCTATTCCTGCTCCTCCTGCTTATAATTTTAATACTGTTGCTCTGAAATTTCGTGCCGCTGGTTGCGTGATGGAATACATGTGTTTGGGCGCGGAACTTACGGCGATTGTGTAACCGCTTGGCTAAGCTTGATTCGAAATTGGATTCTCTCGTGACAGGCGGCCATGCGTGGGGGGCATTGATTGAGTGAAGTGGGTGACATGATGACTATAAGTCTGATATGAAAATGCCACGCTGATCCGCATTCATAGCGCACCAGGAACTAACAGCCTCTTTCACGGCCAACGATCTTGGCATTTCGCTATGGATCTCTTGGAAGAACTGCACTAAGTTTAGAAAGCCTCTTGAGGGAACCAAACTCTTCCGTATTACGTAAGATCTGTTGAGGGTTAGCGGCTTATAAGCAGACCCCTTATCTTGAATCCGCCGCTGAGAAATTCTCTTCGACCGGGAATTCTTTTTAGTAATCTTTCTACGAGCAGCCGCATTCTCCGTTATGTTTTTTGTGCCCCGCTTGGGGGAGTCCTTCTATAAAGTATGATATGCTATATGTATAGGGGAATTCAAGTGCATTCAGCTGTTTCAACTCAACTTACCATGTTAGCATATCGATTCCGCTGAGCCTGCGATAAAGTTCCCCATTCACGTGATGCACTCAAAAGTGCATCATTGGAACTCATTTGTTTGTGCTGATTCCTGTAGACTGTCAGGAAGTTTCTGTAGGCGACAGAATCTCTAGGCTGATCTGATCTACTTAAAACGCTACCCATTGCAGAAATCTTGAGATTTGGTTATATAATAAATGTAAAAGTATGATTCCTTATGGAAAAAAAAAAAAAAAAAAAACTGCTTTTGTACACTACACTAGGCTATTGTGTATAAAATGGAATTTAGAGCAGATTGACACAAAATGCCATGCTTTCTACAAATAAGAGCCTCAATATTCGCTTGCTTGTATAATCTTGAATAGGAAATGTGATTCATAAGTTCGTTTGATTAATTGTGCAGATGATTTGAAATATGCCAATGTGAGAGAATTATTCAATCGTTTAGGAGTAGACAATGTTATACAAAATTTGCTTTGATAAATAAATACGAAAAACAATACGGTCTGGCCGATTGTGAGGACTTTGTTGAGTAGATTTAAGCCAGAACATGAGCACGGTACACTTTTCATAATTAAAGAGCTTCCTGCTACAAACATTGGTGATTGCGAGCACAACTCCCCCCCTACAACTCCTTCTTGCCAATCTTATCGCTTGGCTAACGAACTAACGCCATTAGCCAACGTGGCCGGTGCGACAACCAGTGGCTACGTAATAAAAAAAAAAAAAGGGCAACAACCGACCATTAGGCTTTCGGTCAAGTGGCGGGAGGGAAAGGATCGGGAGAAGGACTCGGGCCACGACGAGGTGAAGCCTAATGAAATTCCATGGAAACATGTTCTCGCCTGATAAGCAGCCATTGGTCAATTGGCCAGTGGAGGGAGGAGGGCAGTCGTCCGCCTCCAAATGTGCACCACACAGGCAATCCGGAGGAAGCGAGCGTGACGCGGTACGCAAAACGCAAGCCAGCCGGCAGCACGAAATATGAAAAACTGCAGGGGCGAAAAGTCAATGTCATTTGCAATGCAGCTCTGTAAATTATTTTACATGGCCGACTTAAGGCCAACAAAATGAATGGAGTGGAGTGGCTGGGGCTTTAAAAACCAAACACAAGGCAAAAATTCAGGCAGGATGAGCCGCACTTTCCCGAATCTCCGCCAGGTGGAGCTGCAGCAGATTGCAGTTTAACTACACTGGAGGAAAGTTGGTAGCCCTTAGTATAACATTATAGCAAAGTTTTGGCTTTTGTGATGATTTTCTATTTCTAAAGTCATATTTACCAATTTTTTTTCTGCTGAATCATAAACGAACTATTTTTTGTTTATCCAGCAAATGCACTTGGCGGTAACTTGTTCGCAGTGTAAGTCCACGTGTTTCACCACGCCTGTCCCAACTTTCTGGCATTTATCTCTGTGAAAAGAAATCGCTCAACGCCGGGCGGGGATTCTTTGTTTTAGCCCAGAGCTGGTGGCAAACTGGCGGAGAACGGAGTGGCCAACGCAAAGCAGCGTTTCCGCCGCTTATTCCTGTGCAGCGAGTCCTGGCAGGTTGGACGATGCGAGGCAGGAGGATTCAGAGGCTCCGCCTCTCCTTTTGGCTTTGTGTATGCAAACAAAGTACGAGATAAACTTTTGTTCTGCCTGAACTTTGTCGCGGCTTCGAGTTCGGGGCTTCTGCAGCTGCCGCGTTTGGCTGTGGCTGTTCTCGCATTATAATTTCAGCTCGCTTTCGCACAATTCCCATCTCTTTGTCCGCGCTTTATGAAAATGAGTTAAACATAATACAAATCTCTGGGGCGAGTTTGGGAAATTGTTTTTAAATTTCACCAGGAGGCCCCTAATTCGCGCTCCATCTCATCGGGTTCTGGTTTTGTGTCACACGCGCAAGGCGGCGGAATTGAAAATGCCAGGAACAATATGTCATTAGAATATAAATTGAAATTGACGGGCCAACTTGTTTGCCTTTCGTCGGCATTTCTTTTTGCGGCACGCAGACAGGGTAACTGTCATTGGTTTTGCATGTTGCAGGTTGATTAAAAAACTATACGAGAGTGTTTTTCCACCACCACTAACCACTCACGTGCCGCACGCAGGTCGAGGCGAAAATTATCCGCATCTCGGATGCGGTGACTTCTGTGGAAGGCAGCAGAAATGCCGGCAATCCTGCGGGGGCAGAGGATGCCAGGCCATGGACATACTTTTCCAATTTACCCGCACCATCGCTGGAGCGGACTGTGCGAAATGAGCCACTCAAAGCAATCAGGCAGACACATCTCTGGCCCCACCCAATCACTCAGCCTAGCCCCTGCTCCACTTCGTCTTCCAGTTTCCGGCCGAGGAGCTGAGGAGCCGAGGAGCAGCCCATACCGGAATCCTCACCAGCCATCAGCGCCATGAATTATGCAAATCTCTTGCGGCCAACTCAACGCAAAGGCGGTCGAGCTGGGAAAAAATCAAACAAAATCGATTGATGTACAAATTTTTCTTAGCATCCGCAAACAATTTTCTCCCATCGAGATGGAGCCCGCCTTTTGATTTGTGCGTCAATGACAGGCGGGGGGGAATGGGTGCTGGGGTGGGTGGAAATGTTGTCTTGTCCTGGCAGCCTACTCCTAAATTATGTAGATTTGTTTTAGCATAATGCCTGGGCTTGTGTGCGTGTGTGTATGTGTGTGTTTGCTGGGCGGAGGAGGAAGCAGGAGCGGAAACAAGGATCCTACAGCGATTTCTTTTCTCCTCGCCTGCAACGTTTTAAATCGCCATTAAGTTGCCCCCATAAATATCAGGCTGCCCCGTTCCCAAGTCTGCACGAGAAGAATTATGTAAATTCGGTTGGTCGCAGGACTGCTGCACAACACCCACAACCCAACAGCCCCAACCCATCCGCATTTCATTGAATTATTGTGCGTTGCCCAGGACAACTGATGGTCCTGGATGAAGGCAGGACTCGCCTTTTCGACACATTCCCCCGTTGCCATAGTATTAGTTGGCACTGTGCGGTCGCCTTTGACCCGGCCAATGGTCTATACTATATGAGAAATTCTTAAGTTTCCACTCCGTTGTTTGCACTGGCAAATTTAATTTATTGGCATTCTCTGCGCAATTTAGTTTAATTTGCCGGACATTCCCCGCAGAAAGTGTAACTTTTCCATCGGCAATTGTTGAATTGAAACTTGCATTTTTAGCAATAACTGTTCGCAGAAATCAAATCAGCTGAAAATTAATTTAATTCGCACTTGAACGGCAAAGTTTGGCTGCCATGTAGCTTTATGATTTGCTTGCGTTTTATTCTCCTACAGCCAGCGCGAAAAAAGCGAAAATACCGAGCTGCAAAATTTTAATTATAAAAGTTTGGATCTTGCTCGCCTTGACGCCTCCTTGCCAGCCAAACAAAACTGGCTGACTGACTTGACTGACTGACTTGGCTGACTGGATGGCTCGTCCTGCTCCTTTTGCCACTCCTGTCTGCGGATTGTGGATGCTGGTGGAAGGACCAAAGTGGGGGTATTAGTGCACATCCGCACCAGCATCGTGCGCTGCAGTTTGCCAATTTCACCAATATTAATTATGATTTCATTTTCGTTAGTTAACAGTTTTTTTCGCTGCGATTCTTTATTGCTTCCACGCTCCTTTGAAATGAATACCAATGGAAATGAATGGGGTAAGTGAAAGAGTTTCCTTGTGGCGCAACTTAATTAATTTTACATTGCTTCGAGTGCACTGCACTCTGGCTGGCTGTCGTAAAAGTGTTCAAATGATAAACGAGCTAATTAATATGCGCCAAAACTTGTCCCTGGGCCAACTGAATCCAATGCAAATGGCTGGAAAGAGTCGCTTGTGGCCCGCCAATTATGCGATATGATTTGCAAAAGTTAGCCCCATACTCCGCACTCGGCACAGCATATTTCTGCGAAATGTCCCCATTTTCCGGGGCCAGTTCAACGACACAATTTTCATTAAAATTCATGTGCAATATATTGAGACTTGCATGCATAATGGTCACTAAGTTTGCACCCGGCAAACTTGGAGGGTGGCATCAAGTGGGCCCGCCAACATGCAAATATACACCGATGTAGCCAGGGATATCTAGGCAACTGGTAACTGGTAGTTGGTAGCTGGTAACTGGTAACTGGTAACTGGAAACCAGTAACTGGCATCCGGACATCCTTTGCGTTCCGTTCGAAATGCAACTTGCAACGGTAGTATCCGTCTGTATAAAAACGCAGCTCAAGTAGTTTGGGGCGCCCTATGAAATTTCATGCACAAACTTTTGCCAAATGCAAAACTTTTAATAATTTAAACCGTGCACGTATGTCCACGTTACTGGCTCACTCTTGTCCCCTGGTCAGCATTTGGTTTGGATGTTTGAAAGAGCTTAGAAGTGCTTGAGGCGAAGTCCTTGGGAGAAAATCGACAAAAAAAAAGACCTGGCAGTTCCATCGATGATTATGTACTTTCATATAAATTTGCAGAAAGTTTGCGAGTCTGCTGACTGGCACAAAGGATGTGACACATTTAAATTTCATACTTCATACTTAGGACTTGCATTATGGCAGGCAAACACTTGAGGGCCTCTTGAAATTGTACAAAAAAACGATATACATACTCGTACATACTATATTAAACCATTTCAATTGCTAAGCTGCAGTTGGATTCGATATTTGAAGAGAACTAATAAAAGTATACCCCGCTCTTCTTTGTGAATGCTGATGATTTGCAAACATAAATATTGCTTTTGCCGAAAATGGGTTTAATAATAAAGCAAGCTGAAACTCCAGAAAATCGAAAAATATGGGTAAATGAAAACAATTTGCATAGTTTAGTTTACATCTAATGCTTTATTTTATTTTTGAATATTTTAGGGTTTCTTATGCGCATTAATCATACAATTAGCATCGTACTATGTAGTTAGTAATTAATGAATTCACTTTTTATGAACACGTACCGGTCACGTGCTTAGCTATATCTGTTTAATCTGAATTATACTGGTATTTAGATTCAGGCTGGATCCTTTTCGGACCCCTCCTCATCCCCCTCGTCACCTCGTCCTTCTCTCATCTATGTTATCTGTAGTAATGCCTCCGATTCGTCCTGCATTCAACTGGCTATGTAAGGTACACACACACATACACATTTATGTAGATAAATTGTAACGCTTTTACTTGGTTTTCAATTCGACTCGACACTTCCCATTTTTTTGAATTCGTTTTCGGTTTTGGCCTCGTTCGATCGACATGCTAAGTACAGGGAGTTGTGTACGAGTTCGAGTTGTAGGCCGCGGCCTATCAAATATACAAGTGACCCTTGACCTCTATTGTGTGCCCTAAATGAAACAGTACGGATTCGGATCGTACAATTGGAAAGGTGCAAAAGCTGATAAAATGCCTGCTGGGTTCGTAACACTCAATATTATTCACGTATTTATTATGTATATTTACAGATTGACACGCGTGACATCCACGTGCCGCTAATATGTATGCAAAGATTCACATTCAAATACTCTGAATAATATACCGATTTCGCTTTCGATTCTGATTTTGAGTGGGGTATTAGCTTATTTGCGTAGCTATGTTTCGACCTTTCGCCATTCTTTTTGGTGGTACAACACGTTTGCTTAAATTCTAATTTACATCGAAAAACATTACATTGAATTGCTGTTACGTTTGTTATCCTTTTTTGGTTATGGGTGCGCTTACTGGCTAAAATAAGACTACAACTGCAATCGAAAAAGTGGCAATAGAAATGAAATAAACTCGAATATGAAACGGAAATGTGGCAAATACTTTACATACTAACATTTTTGCCGCGTGTGTGTTCTCTTTCCCCCCTCTGCTTTATTTCATCTTCAATATTTTGTTATTTATGGTTTCGCTCGAAACTAAATAATATCACTATATAATATTTGCTTAATTTACATACACATCCTGCGCATCCTGCACATCGGGCCGCATCAGCCCAACATTTATGAAGTAAAATGCAGTTCACATTCAGATATCTAATGCTTATTTACATGACCTAGTTCGACTTGCTTATTCTACCATGGGAATGGAACGGGGGTGGGATGGTGGATGGTGGATTTGAATTCGGATTTGCAGTCTCCAATTGCAATTTCCATTAACGATTTTCCGGCTGTATGTGTGAGTGGGTGTGTGCTAATTTAATCGTGGACAAAACTCTTGAAAAATTATTTACATGGGTTATTCGTTCAGCTTTTTGGTTTGCAATCTCCATTCATCTTTGTTGCTTAGTTTTGGGCTGGATTCACTTGCTTTCTCGGTTTTGACAGGTTAGGTGTACAATAAAATCTTCTATACTTCTTCTTCTGGAGTTCTATACACTTTATGCTACCGCCCTTCCCCGTCAACTTCCTACTCCAAGTGCGAGTGTTTCCCCTTGTCTTGTGCTGCTCCTGATTTTGATCCTGATCCCGATCGTCTGCCGCATCAACTGCTTATCCCAGGCCAAGGCGGCGTCTGTCGAACTGACAATTACTCAAGGCCAGGGCCAACAGAAGCGCCGTGTGAAGAACTGTGGATCCCGGCAGGCTGCCTATGGAGGCACTATTGCTGCGCGACTTGGAGCTGGCCACCACCTCGGCGTCTTCGGGGCCAATGTCCTGGCTGTTGGTGGCGACGACAAATTGAAATATATCGCTAACCTGCGGGGTTGAGGGCGAGAGGCGAGAAAAGCAGACGTTGGGTTTGAGCAAAGAAAAGTGGCACAATATCAAGATTAAGTAGCCGCCCTGTCGCACCGAGCTGAGCAGGACACTAGCCTAGATTTATGGCGGTGCTTTTGGCATTGAGCTATAAAGGGGGGGAGAACTCACCTCATTCCAGCCGTAGCGATTCTTGGCCTGCACAATCGCCTCGTAGTAACCGCCCGGATGCAGATTCTTTATGGTGTAGGACATGATGTGTGTAAGTGGCTCCGAGGCTGGTCGGTGCTCCGGGGTGAGGATGAAGTCGTGCCACCTGCCCGGCTGCTGGTAAGTCTCATTCATCTGTACGGCGGAAAAACATGGCAGAGATAGAGAGAAAGAGCCAAATTAAGTGCCGGATTCTACCATTGACAGTTTTCCTTTGATTCCTTAATTAATTTTATGTCCTGCGCGAGGAAACCAAATGATTTCCGCTGCGAGCGCCCGATCAAGTTATGACAGCTATCACATCAATTAAGCCTCCTCCACTTCACCACACCGTCTCCTTCCTGCCACTTGATATGCCGCCCCGACAGAAAGTCCTCCAATAATTGCACTTCAATGGCGCATGAATGCAGAGAAAAAATTATCTCCGCCCAATCAACGGAGCGTGGCAGCCCATTGCAGTTCGACATTCAGCGCCAAGTGTCCGTGGGTTGAAATCTCATTAAATTCGAGGCCCAACTCGCTCAATTTGCCTGTTTGTACAGACCAGAGTCGCAATTAAGCGATATTTTTGTGTGGGTACACTGATATGAGTATTAAAAATCACTTTTCTTTTTTTTTTATGTACCTTTGATACATTGAAAAGAATTTTACTTGATATATGCAACTGATCTTTTAGATTGCCGACTACAGTTCACAAAAGTTTGTATTTCAAATAACCTTTTCATACTATACATTTTCTGAATAATATTATTTCTTTTGATTGCATTTTCTGCACCACTAAAGTCCAATTAGCAATATATTTATATTTCTTTCTGTACTCTCATAATTTTCCAACTGGATTTTTATTAATTTCCTTGCAGTTCTTACATGAGCTTCATTTCCTTTTATCAGCGTTTTGGATGTCGATTCTCAAGACATCACTGTGAGTATAATTTTAATCACGTGCTTCATTAGTGAGCACAGTGCTCGCCAAAAATAAAACACCGTTTCCAGACAAGATGTCAAGGTATCGGATTGCTTGGAGCGTGGAGCGTGGAGCATCTCGCAGCAGATTGTCAAGATGTCAGTCTGGCGGGATTGGGTTTTGTGCATGTTTCACCATTAATTAATTGAATATACTCCTTTCATATCGGATTGCCAGTGGCTTCCCACCCATTATCCAGCCCCTCCTGCCACCCCTTCCACTCACCTGCACTCGACGATAAAGTAGGCGGACCTCCTCCAGCGGCGGGTAGCTATCGATTTTCCAGGTCAGATTGTAGCTGTCCGGCGAACGACCCCACTTGGGCGAATAGAACTCGGCGGCTCCGGGGCGTCCGGAGAGCTCCATGTATTTGCGGGACCGTCCCAGCGAATTGTCCGCCACGCAGCTGAAAGGGATTTCTAATTAGCATATGGCTTAAGTGGTTAATTGACTTAATTGGCTTTTGGTTTTCGAATTTTCTGCGCTCACTCATTTTTTCCTGTTGTTTATGTGTGTGTTTGACTTGTTAATTTCTGTATGCGTCATGTTTGCCTGCAATCACTTTTGCACACGGCCAAAAATGTAATTTCCTTTTAATTTTGCATTACACTCTGTCAGCATTACTCATACGCTATGTGGGGCGGCATGTGGGAGAACAACCATCCGCCCCGTGGGCCACTGCCCGCATCGATCTGGCAGTCGGCAAGTGGCTGGCAACCGACTGGGGAACTCGACTCAACTAATCCAAACACGTCGACACGTCGTGTGCACAAAAGCCACTCACTGTGGGTGGTGGACAGGTGGTTCGGTGGCATGGTGGCATGGTGGCATGGTGGTTCGATGGGCTAGCACCACTAGCACCATCACCATCAGCATGAACATCACCAACACCCACATCGTCCCCATTCGGAAGATGGCTAAAACTTTGTGCATAAAATGTGTTGTGTCAACATGGCGAAACTTCCGCTTCTTTAATATGTTTCAGACAGATTGACATTGATGTGGAAAACTTGTTTGTCCGCAAAATGGGTGGTGCACGCCCCGCACAGACTATTCCCCAGAAGCCGGACGTGGCAACACGAATGTTCGAGTGTGGCAAATACGCCAACAGCGGCGGACTAAGCCTCGATCCCAGACAAGTGGGAACTTACAACTTGCTACTGCTAACTGGCTGACAAGAAGTGAAATAAGTTGTAGTCAAAGTTGCCAAATTGACTAAATCAACGCTGGCCGGCAAAGTTCATAGTAAGCCACAAGTTGTCCTCATCGATTCGAGGATTCCATTGAACTACCACTCGTAATAGGACTCACCTGTAGTTGCCAAAGTCCTCCTGCTGGATGTGGCGGATGGTGAGCATGTGCCGGTTGGCTCTGGTGGCCATGATGCGCCTGTCCGTCGATTGGATCGGAAATGAGTTTTGGTACCAGGACACCTGCAGCGAGAAGTGTCTTGGATTAGCTAGCTGACGATGATCACGATGATGGAGATGGAGATGAAGATGAAGATGAAGCACATGTCGATGGACTGCAACTACGATAAGCAACTAATAAATTCAACTCAAATTTTGACCCACTTGCAGTAACTTCAGCCGACTGTCCTCAATTCGAAACGAAATGAAACGAAAGTTGGGCAAATAAAAATGGCATTAATTTGCCACAGCAAGAAATCGGAAAAAGAAATTGCAAGCCAGTGTGGCACAAAGCCTGTGAGAACAAGAACAGGACACAACACAACAGAACAGGACTCAACTGAAACGAAAAGCTGAATGACTGAAAAAAATGAAAAAAAAAACAACTGAAAAACAGGAAAAGTGACCTGGAAAACAAAGTTCTTGCATAAACCAATGGCAATGGAGGAGGCAGGATGACTCGCTCGCTGGGAGCACTGCATGCTTGCTATCCTGCCTGCCCCACATTCCCATTTTCTGTCCATGGCCCCGTAATCGTAATAATCTAAAAATCCACGAAAAATAACAAAAACTGCATGGGCACAATGGTACGAATGAAACGGTGCATTCAAAGAGCCAACAAACCGTTGCGACTGGATCAGCGAAAACAATGCAAACGAGCTTCGCCTCGAATCCTTCGCCCGAGTGTATCCAGGATTTCTCCACTTGTATATCCGGGGGATCTGCACCCAGATACCCAGGCATCCGTCAGGTTGCAGGATGGCAGAATAGCAGGATTGCACGATGCCAGGATGGCCGGCAAGGACACACAAAGAAAGAATGAAAGAAAGAGAGAGAGGCGGTGGAAAGAATTTAGCACACGAAGCAGCAATCTGATTACAGTCAAAAATCAATTTATATACAGTTGCTAAGATTCCGTTTGGTCTCGGCTTTCTTTTCCCGTTCAAATTGTTTTCTGCCCGGCATTTGTCTATAAAGAATCGGTGGTGCCGCATTGTTGCATGCATCCAGTATCTGGTATCTGGGAGTCGTGTATCTGAACAGCGGTTTCTCGACTGTGATCCGGATTTGGTTTCCCGCTGCAGTCAGCAGCTTTAAGGCACTGAGTTACGAGTCCCGCGATACTCTTTTGCCCAAAACACTTTTCTTCGCCTCCGGTTACAAGGTTTTTTTTTCTCCCCTTTACATCTGCAGTTGCAATTCAAAAGTTCTGATATACCGCAAATGGTTTTCAAGTTACTGCTTTATTCACGCAATGATTAATGACAGACTTTGCGGCACAGATAGTTAGTAGTTGCAGATACATATACCCAAAATAGATACTTTCCTGGCTAAAAAGTTTACTCATTTATGCTAGAATTTCTTTTTTATCATTAGATATTCTGTAGAGTTTATCAATTTGCACTTACACAACACATCCAGTCGCATATCCACTGTGACCGGGTCACCCACTCCGTTGTCGGCGGTGCACTGGTAGACTCCCGCCTGCTGTCGCTCCAGCTTCTCCAGTGTCAAAATGGGTCCGTCTCCGATCCTGGCCGTTGACTTGTTTGCGCCGCTCTGCAAGGATATGCCAAGAGGAAGAGAATAGTACATAAAGGTTGAAATATTTTGTAACGCTTTGTAAACAGAGTGGCAACAAATTGAATCAATCGCCGACATCTTTTGGCCCCGGCTAAAATGAAGTCGGCGAGAGTGCAAGTAGCAAATGTCAAAAGACAAATGCTGTTGGCAAGCGAAAAAGTAAGGGAAACGAAATGAAACGAAACAAAACCCAAATGAAGACATCTCCCCGAACGAGAAGCGAAAAACTTGCTCCTGCTGCACAGGGGGCAGAATGGGAGGTCAAAGGGCAAGTTGCACAAATATTGGATGTGGAGCATGCAAACTGGATGTAAACACAGACATCGGAGCGGGTCTCAAAGGGCCAAAAAGGGCGTTGTAGCAAGTCAGCTTTTTTGGCTTTCTGGCTGCGAGCGTCTTTTCTTTGGCAAACGGCTTTTGGCTCGGCTCGACTTGGCTTGGCTTGGCTTTGGTATGACTGGCTTTTGGGGTGGGTGATGTGACGCTTCCCGGGGGGAACACGTGTCAACGTGTGCTCCAAAGACAGCCGAAAACACGACGGAAATGCTGGGGCAGATTGAAATGGAACGCAGCTCTGTGGAATGACACCCAGCCTGGCTGTGTCTACAGGCAAGCGGGTGGAGCGATATTGGCAGGACGAGAAGGACCTCTGCATAAAGGTGGAGTCGAAGCAAGTCATAGTACCTACCTAGAAGCAAACAAATCGAACGGAAATGTCAAATGCGCCAAAGTGCAGCAATGCAAACGAGACTTTTACCCAAATGTAGATGCTCTGACATGGACATATATGGCACACACATTCGTGGAGTGCTTACGACTCCGACACTTGCTTTATTGAAAGTTTGTGAGTGAGTACAAGTGGGTACACTCAGAAAAACGAAGCGCACCTTGTATGTGTGCGGACTGAAATGTCATATAAATGGCCTATGTAGGCAAGTGGGTCATTTATGAATATGTATTTTAATCATCATAGATTGATGATTTTCAGTATTTCTGTCAGTTGATCTGCCTTCGTCACTAGATTGTTTTTGGTTGATATGTTTATCCTGATAGGTTTTCCCATTTTCCAAGTGTATGACTATGTGCTAACTGGTCGAGTGACACTGACAGTGACTGGGTCAGTAGACTGGTTGCCAAGCGGCAATTTCTTGGGTACCATGTTCGGCTTTTGCCTTCCTCCATGCTAGGTAGTCGTAGAATATAGCATACTTTTGAGGGTCTATGAATCGCATTAATTACGCTTGGAGTACGAGCCAGCATTTCTCCCTGGCAACCTGCAGTCTCCGAGTCTCACCTTCCCGGCACTCGCAAGTGACTGTCGCTGACAGTGATTTAGTGTAAATTCCCTGGCATCGAATCAATGCCAGATTCGGATCGAGGAATATATAGCCCTAACTGGTATAATGGGAAATGTTTAATGGAAGTGTGGCTCCCTTCTGTGTAGTGTCTGCATGCTCTAGTTGGCACAAGTTGATAAACTTCTCGAAATTAGCAGCGAAAACTAATTGCCAACTCGCATACGCATTTGCAAGTCATATATGTCGGCATAAATTCATTTGTCCCGCTCCCGTTTCGCCGGGTTTTGGTCGGCCCGTTTTGGCCCACTTTATACGGCCCAGTGGCAAATATGTTATCCCTTTGTTGGCTCATGCGTAAAATTATGTGTTTGTTGAATTCATAATTGCCTCCCATTACAGCCACATGCCGCAATCGTAGATGGCTGTGCCTTGCGATTTATCATCTCACTTTTTGTTTGCTTGCTAGCTCCTGCTGCCGAGCTGAGATTTCGGCGGCAATGTGTTGAAAACTGTGAGTGATGTGATATGTTGTTGATTTATAATATAAACAGCAGCACAACACATTCCTATCTAGACCTGGCTTTAATGTGGGCGAATCGTTTTTAATTAATAACGCCCAACTTTTGGCCATCCAAAATGGCTGGAAAACTTTTGCTCCCACTCACGCCCCTCTCACAACCACCTCATTGCCTCCCACTGATGGCGAAAAGTTGGCGGGCTCTTAAGAGCTTAAAAGCGAGTGAAAGTGAAATTTGAAAGGGAAAGTGCTCAGCAACTGACCCCACGCAGTTTTTGCCGGCTCTTGGAGCCCGTTGGGAGAAGGGAACGTAATTTAAATTTAAATTTACATAACGATGCGAAACAGTTGTGAAACAGTTGAATTAAATTCAATTAAACTAAATGACATTCACTTAAAACGGCTACGAATTCTCCGGAGCACACAAAGCGATGTGTAACGAACCTTCTTGGTCCAGTAAATGGATGGCACCGGATTACCAGATCCCTTGCACTCCAACGTAATGGGTCCTCCTTTGCGGGCCTGCAGTTGTCCGGATGTTGGGATGGCCCGTACACTGGGCGGAACTGCGGGTGGAAAGCAGGCAGAAAGGGGTGGACGTTGGTAACAGTTCAGTAAATCAGTGGCTAATTGATGTGTGCGCCTTAAGAAGCACTTGTCAAATGCAAATCTTTGAGCTAATGCTGTGCAAACATGTCGACGTGTACTCACCCAATATCTCAACTGTGTGCACTTGATCACGATTTATTTTGTCACTGATTTGACAAACATAATCCCCGGCGTCTTGAGGCTCCAAATCGGATATCTCTAAATTATAACCATCTATCAGTCTTACGCGCTCATCCCTTGTAACCATAATGTTGGAGGCAGTGAGCACATTTGTTCCCCGTCGCCACAGAAGGACGAAATTGCCTGCAAGAGATAGAGATAGAACGATAGAGATGTAGAACTGTGGTAATGTGGAAAAAGCTGGGGAAATGCGGAGTGTGGTCCTATAAGCAGATGAAAAATATATAGAGCAAAATGTGTGTCCTCTCGTTGGCTACGAAATTTATTGTAAAATGCCGCAATATAAACATGAAACATTTTGCTGCCAGCGTAGACATATACTTTCAGCTGTCACTGTGGCTGGCAAAGTTCGTTGTGGAGAGCGGCGCAGGCGAGTGAAAATAGTTTTCGTCCTAGCTGATACATATCTATCCCTACGTCTTTCCATCTGGCAGCTGTGAAAATTCTGCAGATTCTTTTCTGTTTGTCTATCCGGAGCGGAGGTCCTGCCAGGAGCTAGAGTAGCAGAAGCTGGATATGTGTGGGCTTCTGTTTTCATCTATTTTTTTTTTAGTATGTTTGCCCATATAAATGACATAATTTTGCAGATGTTGTTGGCATAATTCTTTGCCAGTTTTTTTTTTTTTTTGTTTTTTATTCTTTGCAAAATATGCATATGCCAGTCGGATCGCTTTTATTGTCGTCGTCGCCACAAAAAGGCAAACGAATATTTGTTAAATGAGATTAAGTGGCGTATAATATGTTTATTTATTTTGTGTGCTTAAGTCCCTGAATGAGAGACCCGCATTCAACTCTGACGGCCTCGAACAATTTATGAACTTGTATTTATTATGGAAATATTAAAAAAGCAAACGTGAAAAAGCGCCGCACGCTCATATTACGTATACGTGCTGTAAAACCGAAATCAGAGTTGTGTAAACACGACGTCGCCAGCGTTTATCCAATGTAAAAGTGGGTGGGTGGTTCGTCCTTTGCCGGCTCAGTCCAACGGTCAACGGTTTGTTGGCATATGATTTTCAGCATTCGAAATATGAAATTATAATGAAATGTTTTTATTTTCTCGACCTCCGAACTTTTATTTGTTCATATATGCGCGTGTGTGTCCGTGTGTGTGTGTGTGTGTGTGTGCGAGCACACTGGCAGCTGACATTTTCCCGACCTTAAGCCGCCATTAAATAATCACAGCTTAAAGTAATGCATTATTAATACCGCTTTTAAAATGCATTCGCGTCTGTAATGAGTGTGCTCAGTTGAGCATTTGCCATCCTTCCTTCCTTCCGGTCATTAAGGGGTACTCACACTCGCGACTGCAAAAGTAAGGCAGCTCCCTTTAGAATATTCGCTCAAGTTGTTCAGAAAAAGGGGCACAGGACCCCACTCATAAGCCCTCGTTGAAACCTGCGGCTTAAACCCAAGCAATCATCATTTTATTGGGTCTCGATTATTATTGAATCGACTCCAGACCTCCGCAGCAATTGCCCGGCAATTTGCGGATGGTGAGCAGGTGGTGGAGGGTTTTATTTTGATTTTATATTAGTCCTTGCCGGTTTCCGGTCCTGCATTTTATTAGAGTCTAATGGCTGTATATTGATATTATTGGAATGGGAGAGGAATGCCATAAAAATTTCATTTTATAGCTCGTCAATATCGACATGTGAATTCGCAGGCGACTTTAGGCGCTGCCCTTTTGCCTTTGTGGCTCATATTTTTCATTGGCCTACAAGATGGTTTCGATTACTAAATTCCGAAATGAGTAACCCACTTTGCACGGGGCCCCCTCATTCAATAGATTTTGGGTGAAAGCAATTTGGTAAGTCAATACGCTGGCTTGCCTCCAGACCAATGAAAATCCAATTTATAACCGTGCTCAATATTTATCGATCAGCGTTTTTGTCTGCCATTCACCGGGTGACAACATGACGTATACGTATTTGATTCGCACATATGCGACGAGTGTACTCGAACATACGTATGTATGTACCCCTACATCTCGTACCACGTCGAACGGCAATCAATGAACGGCTTCATAGACCATTTGATACTTAATTTCTTTTATTGGATTAAAGGCTTGCCACGTCGCTCTCCTTCTGCTTGACCTCGCCGCTGGCTCTTTGGGGCATGAAAGCTGCAATCAAACCCTCGCCATGTCACCCATCGCTAAAAGCTGAAGCGGATTGATGACAGTGCAGTGGAAAAAGTACACACACTGTCTGTTGGACCGCCAGAAAACATGGCTAGTGACATGACCAGAACCGCATTGGGGGTTCAGTGCAGCGGGGCAAATTTCCGGCAACAAATAGAGGAAGCCAGAGCATTGTCTACATATCCAATTACTCCCTGCCGCTGCAGCCATTATCATGATTATTTAGCAACAAACTTGAAGATTCGTTCTTGTTTAATTACCAACAGGATGCTGACGCCGTCGTCATTGTCAAACGAATCATCGAGCAGGTCACATCACCTGCCATCTGATGCATATAGAGAATTATAAAGTCGACGGAGCTATAATCCCCAGCTGAGCTGAAATGACAGCTTAAGGCGCAGATTGAAAATCTGTGTTGGCCAGCTGGACATTTGAACAGCTGAAATGGCCTCACAAAAAGTCGAAACATCAGGCGTTAATGGGAAATCATTGCACTTTAATGCGTCGCCTAGGCAATTGAATTAAATGAAAATATTTTGCCAAAGAAAAAAGCTACGCACAAACAAGCTGGTACAACCAGAAATACGCATACGAAGTGCACTCAGCGAAATTTGCAGCTAAGAAGATAATTTACGCTAGATGGATATTTACGCTCATCAGATACTTAATGATATTCGCTCGCTTCGCCCAGTAAAAAATGTGCGATGAAAACAAGACGCCCGGCTTTTTGAATTACAAGTGTGTGATTTTTTCTGTAAAATTTCCACATTTTCCGCCGTGTACCATCCGTTTGAACTGCATTGCCTTTTCCACAATCACGGAGTGGGAAACTTTGACTGATGTCAATCTGTGAAGCCATGGAGTGCATGCTGCACGGACTGTCGTCGCTGCCATCAATGTGCAATTTATTTTCATTTGCTGCGAACGGTTAATTGCATTTTATTTATTGGCATGTCAACAGCAGTCGCAATTTAAACTTTTCCCCCCCTTGTTTTTCGTTCATCGGGGTCAGAAAATTAAAGCGCTTCCCGCCGATAATGACTGGCGCGAAGGAAAGCCATCAGCTCGGTCAATATTAGTTGAATGTGTTTAGTCGGTGCAAATATACCATACCGCTCGCCTTTAATTGATTAAAATTCGAGTCGATTTTCATTGGGCCACGTTCGGCGGAGTCGCGTTATCCGCAGAGTAACTTCCTGGCAAGTTTGCCTTGTTTGCCAACAACGCCCAGCATGTTGACCACTTTGATGATGGCTAAAAGTTTTGCGTCACTTAGCGAAATATAATGGACTAAACCAAACCAAGTTGACCCACATTGGGAGGTGCTTTTGACTTTGATCTCCCAGTGAGATATCTTTGGGCCATACACTCGAGTGAACACTGGAATTTCATTAATTAAGATATTCATATGAGAAATACGGGCAATCAAAGCGAATGAATTGCCATGCGTTTTGCGATTGAATTTTTGCATTAGTCCTGTCTAATTGAAGTCGAGAAAGACATTGCCCGACTTGATGCATATTTTAATATCTCTCACTCGATATAAAACGGCAGCCATTCATGCATCCATGGGCAATCAAATGTCATTTTATTTGCAGCCCAGCTGCATATTCACGCTTGGATTGCATTTCCATGCCGTTTGCCATTTGACTGCCTGCTGCTAACAGGGAAAATCTATCAACTGGCGAATCAAGGCTAAACTAAACTCCATTTGGCCATGACAGCCCTGCCCACCCCGAACTCGCCAACTCTTCGTGCGGCTGGCAACGTTAATCAGCCAAATTTATTTGCTGCCAATATGTGTGAGGTTGCATATTTAGCTAGCCGATTTATAAATGCGAAGGGAAAAATGTGTCGATGCTTTTGGCCAAAACCCGAACGACAGGCTGTTGACAGCTGTTGGTTGGCCAAATGTGTTGTCGCCCATGTTGTTGCTCTGGAATATTAAATTTATGTGAAGTGACATTTTGCCTAAACATATTTGCATATATTTTGCATAATTCACACCGACTGCCTTCTGCCGTCGAAAATATCATTACGAGTATTATTATTATTGCTGTTGTTGTTGTACGCAAGCATCTGCATTTATTTTTATGATCGCATTTTCACATCGAAATACTAATAACGCCGGATTAATTATACCAAACTCACCCAGATTCTCCACCTGGCAGGGCAGGACCAGCGTGTCCCCGACGACGGCGCGGTAGGTGTGTCCTCTGGAGAGGAAACGGGGCAGGGTGGCGGTCAGCGTGGAGGCGGCCACCGCCGACTGTTGCACGTTGCTCATCGAGCGGCTGTTGCTGCCTGGAAAATGGAAAAGCGGAAAAGCGGTGAAGCGGGTTAGGTTGCGGTCGTACACGGCTAACAAGCAGAACCATATCGGATTCAATATGGCAGGCATTACGAAATATATGTTTCACAAAAACCAATTAGCACCCACACCATATCGATATTACAAAGAAATGTGCCACTACGGCACATCACAATAAGCTCTACTCATAAATTTGCAACACTGATACATTTGAATTACTAAAAATTTAACAATATAAAAGTGTATTGCTATTTTTTGACAAATTTAACTATTTTATTGGATATAATTATTTTTTCCTATTCTGCCAGGCGTAACCAAAAATATTATTTATAATTTGTAGTCAGCCGTATTTCTGTAATTAATTGTCTTATAAATCAAATAAACATATAATGAAATGCAGCCACAACATATTTAATGTTGTTAATGTGCGTAAAATTTAACGAGCTTATATGCATTTCTGGGCCATATAACTATGTTTTTTTTTTTGGAAACTAATATTTTTTCGAGTGCACCCTCACTCCTGCTTGGCGGGCCCGTCTATCGATGGCAATTCGTTGCCAGTCGAATGGGTTTCAATTAGCATAAAAATGTAGCAGCGAGTTCTTTGCGTTTACGCCGAGACCCCAGGACTCCCAGGATGGCAATAAACGCGCAGTACGCGCATACCGGAACGTTAGCGCGTTATGTGAGGAGGGGCGGTGAAGGACTATATGGCAGGATGGCTATACCTACACAGGACGGCGGGCAGTTGTCCTGCGACCCATACCCACTGACACTGCGCGGTGCGTGTGACCCGTCAGAGTGTGTTAACGCACTCGCCGGACCCTCGGGGGCATCGTTTCCGTGTCCTGTGCTATCCTGCCAACATGGTCAACGTGAAAATTGCTGTCGCCCAGCAGAAGCAGCAGCTTAAAGCCAATTTCTATGGCTCCGAGAAAACGGGCAACACAAAACAGGGAACAGTATCAGTATTGCCCGGCTTTTGGGCGACAAATGAGCGCAGCGGAGCGAAACTAATGTTCGGCCCGACTAAATGCAGTTCAAGAGCAGGTCCTGTGCGGTCCTGCAAACAGGACACCAACGCAGCGTAACAAATTTGATTACAGGAAGTGCGGAGGAGCAGACTTGCAGTCGCGTAGGAGGGCTCCTCCTCACCAGTTGTAAAAGACGCCCCAAGGAGTCGCCAGGAGCGCTTTGAAAAGAGAGCCAAACGGCAACATCAGCAAACAGGCCAAAAGTCTTTACATTCGGCCCGCCCACTCCTTCAGCCGACTGCACTTTTCCGCTTTGTGTGAGCTTGTGCCACCTCGTTTTATCTTTTACGATACCCCTGGACACGGCCATCCAGCCATCCGACCATCCAGCCAGCCCCTTTGACCCACCTGTCTGCTTTTAGTCGCCACCCCCTTCTTAAGAGACACTTTTACAGGTCCTTAGCGCCCAGCGAACATAAAAGGACATTTTCGCAGATCATCATTTTAAGGGGGTATCCGAATGGTGGTGCGGGTGCGGAGGCGGGGGCCGGCTTGGGGGCGTGGCCGAGCACAAAGGAAACGGGCGAAAATTGGTCAGGCTTTAATGCTGGACATGGCCCGTGCGAATTTGTCGACCCTCAGATTTTATATTGTCTCGGGACAAAGACGCACGCTTGTGTGAAATTGCACAAATTTTGCAGTCAAATGAACTTTAAGACGCATAGACACAGCCTCACGCAGCAGGAGTAAGATGATAGGGGAGTAGTAAAACCGAATGCGAGATACTCAGCAGTTACGAGATTCTTAAACACAAAGGTGTTTAGAGCGAATGAAACTGAACTAAACTAAAAGGTTTTTTCTATTCGGTGTACAATTTATATAGAAGTCTGGATCTTTCATTCTGGGAATCAACACGAACACATATCTTCTAGTTCTCCCAAACTACACAAGTCACCACAAACACAATCTGCCATCTATGTGAGTGTCCATGTGAGTGTTCAACGGGGCCCGGAGGAGGACTTTAAATCTCTTTTATGCCCAGGACACTTCGAGTTTCTCCAGCCCCTGTCGAAATACGAGCTGACCCCTGCGTTAATATCTCGGCATGCATAAATATGTCTGGGTGGTGCAGTCGACGCGATATGCACCTCGTATCCTTTGAGGCGAATGCCGAAATTAGAGTTTTGCATATGAATTTCTCTCCTTCAACTCCGTTGGCCGGCGGTGCCATTTGGGCCAAAACGACCCAAGTGGCACATGTCGAGGCTCCAGCACATATTTTTCAAATGACCAAAAATGCAGTTGGCCTTAAATTGCATGCATGAAATGCATTAAACATGCAAACCACTTCGCACCGAGAAAGTCGAATGGCAGGAAGGTGATTTGTGTGAGTTTTTGGGTGTGCGTACCACTATTTTTCAAGGCTCGGGTGCAGAGCCAAATATGTGTGCAGGGCGTAGGCGCATTAAACAATTTTAAAGTGGTTTTCAACTATGCACAAAATTTCATTAAAAGTGGGTAAAGCTGCGGGAGCAGCAGAGAAGCTCCGATGAAACGGCAAACTTTATTGCTGTCTCTCGACCAGAAAATCTGTAATTGAGCACTGCGCAAAAATGGGTTAAGTATAAGAAAATAAAAATATTTTCTTTATCAACTAAACTTTATCTTTATCTTTATCAACTTAAACTTAAACTAAACTTATCGAAATGGTTAACAAGTTGGCCAATAAAACTACTCAAAAATGCAATATTCGACACAACAACAATTCTAATCCTGCACTAATATGATTTCATTAACTAATAGAAATCTTTAATACTAATATCGAATATGAAATTCCAATTTTCTTCAGCTCTTTCTGCGTGCTGAAAAATCCCACAATACCTGAAACATAAAGAGCAGAAGCTTTCCCCACTGCTAAGCTTTTAATCCATCAAAATAATGGCCATAGTTGGGCGTTAGAAAGCAGAAGATCTCCATTCCATTTCTGTCTGTGTGCTACTTAAATTCGAGCTCAAATTCAAGAGTCCTTAAATTTATCCCCTTCGCTGACTTGCCACACGTAGCAAGTCGCGTGCGTTGCACAAAACGCAGAAACTTTCGCCACTTCCGCGCCGAACACTTTCTCTCTGTCCGTGCTGAAAAATGAGCTCGAATGTGTTTTGTTCTCGCTGTCGCGGAAACTGTGTCACCATGAGTCCACCGTACAGTGCGCACTCGCACTGTGGAACACCCCCTACCCCTCTCCCATCGTGTCACTGTAAATTCGCACGCACGCGGAGCACTTACATCAAAAATGCATACAACACTGCAGCTGCACTCCGCACAATAAACTCGATTTGGAAACAGTCCTTCAACTCGACGGTGTGATATCCATTGTTTTACGAAACACTCACAACAAAACAGGTGAATATGCAATACCTTTCCAAACCGATTGATTTCCACCTGGCGGCGCTAAAGCGGCAATATGCTCAGCATGTTGCACGTAAAGTGGTGCGAAAAGCACAGTTTGTTGCTTAAATAATTTATCTCGTGCACAAACACACAATTTACGTGGCAAGCGTTTTTAGCAGCTGACGACAATGGGTCGGTGCGGTGGGCGGCGAGATAAGGGGGCGTGTACATTGTTGCATAAACAGTAATGCCAGTTGCAGCGAAATGCACTGAGAGAAATAGCGGTCACAGCCGTAACATGTACTAATTACAATGGATGTAGTATTCTTTTAACTTTTAATTGAAACCATTGCATTTTAAATATCACACTTAATACAAATTAAGCGTTTTATCAAACTTTTCTTCCTGTGCACCATATCTTCCGTTGGCAGGCTGTTTTGGCCACCTTAACCAGGTAATGGCGGTTGAGCCTCGCGAGCAGCGGTGACTGTGGCATTTGCGCCTGCTTTTGTAAACGTAGCGCATTGGCATACTTTCGTTAGGGGGCCTTTGTTCCCGTTCGGATTCAGATACAGATACAGATGCAGTTGCAGATACAGATACAGATTCAGATGCAGTTTCAGGTTCAGTTTCGGCGTTCTGTGGCCGCTGGGAACTGGAGGCAAGTGGAAAAGCTTGCTACGCGGCTGAATTGTTGAATCGATTCAAACGCGAGGCATTTGAAATTGTTTTGCTAAAATCTCTAGCTGCATCTGCACTCTTCTGCGGCTGCGGCAATAGTTTTAGTTTCAGATACACTTTCGAGCGATTCGAATTGCGACACGAATTGTTTTCTGCTGGCAAGCGACATTGTGGTTGACAATGAGGAGCAGACAGCAGTTGGAAAACGCTGGAAAATGCTGTCACCGGCGATTGATATATGTATGCATGCACTCCATTCGCCATTTTTCATTTCCCAAGCAGCGCACTAAATTTGTTGCATTATTTTCGGCGGACACAGAGCCCGCACATGCATGTACTTGCAGCATTTTCTCATTTCCGTTGCGTGATTGCAGCTCCTATGGCCACTTGCAACTTGGCAACTCCGCTTTCGGTACCGCGGTTCCGTTTACAAGCCAGAACATTTTCCCACGCTTCTGCTGGGAAGTCAGGAGCGGATTCGGTAGTTCGAATGGCTCAGAAAAATCCCAGAAATTATATCACCAGCTGAGAAGTAAGGGATTTTATTGTGAAATCGGCTGAGAAGAGCAGAGTCATTTTAACCTGGGTTTTCGAGAGAAATAAACGAAAATCTAAGCTTTTTTGAAACTATTAATATATCGCTTTTTTCAACTTTTTTATGTTTACTCTTTGAAATGTGCATTGCAGAATTAAAGAGGTATTTATTCTATTAATTTAAGTAATTTCATTTCTGACCGAACTCCGCCCCTGTGGAAAGTAGTAGTTGCATCAGCAGGACCGACAGCAAAAGCAATACTTGCAACAGCAGCCACACTTTGTTTCATTAAAACTTTTGCCACGTGTCGTGGGTACATGTGTGTATACGGTTTGCTGTTAGTGCTGGTGTGTGTTTGTATATGATCAGCATCTTTGCTTGTTTTGCCATTTGTTTAGTGTTTACTCGCCACCTGCCACCTGCCACGCCCACCAGCTAACCCGCCCACCTGGCGCACTATCTGCATTTCAATGCATTTTAAAATATGCATTGCGGGCGGTGGATGGGAAAACCAAGAAAAACTAACCAAAAACGAAGCGAGAAACAAATATTTTAGTTTACTGGGTGAATGTTCATTACATTTCGCTTGTTTTTTCTTTACCCAATTTTTGGCAGCTTCTTCGTCGAGGAGTTGGCTTGTTAGCCGAGATTTCCATGCATATGGAGCGCGGAGAGCCGCGGGATACGTAGCCACACCTGGCAACTGGAAAATCTACACCCCCACCCACCAGCATATTGCATTTTCCGTTGTTTTACCTTGCTGCATATTTAATGCATGCAAATTATTTACGGTGTCGACTCTTAGCCCGCGGCACAATGTTGTTTTTAAAGCGCAGCTAGCTGCGGCCAATTCATTTTTATTGCCTGCCATTTTCCGCCCACCCTGTTGGCCATTAGGTGATGCTGGTCCACCCACACAATCCTCTACGAGCCCCTACAAAAAAAAAAAAAAAAAAAAAAAACCGGAACGGCACCAACTAGTAAGCCCTACTGACTTGACTGACTTCGGAGTCGTAAGTGCATTTATCAAAATCCTCTTGCCATAGAAATGTGCACGTCAACGGCAGAGGCGTGGTGAACGTGCTACGTCGGCACAGCAATTTCCCAGCAATTTTGCTGAAAAAATGACAAAAAGCGTACGAGTGAAATGTCATTCAAGCAGCGAATGCCATTTACCCGAAACCCCAATCCCCATTCCCCCAATCCTCCATCCCAGAACCGCGATCTTCTCCCAAACGCGAAAGCCCAACCAAAAACCCACCGGCTTCCATCAGCCAGGTGGAGAGAAGTCCTGCCATTTGACACCCGAAATATGCAAATGCTGTCAGCTTGCCCGCCTTGCTTTTCCCTGCTTACTTCCGCTTTTCCACCCAGATTCAGTTTTCCACCCAACGGATGATGCAGCAGCGGTGGGCGTGAACTCGTCAAGCTTTCGCGCTTGTCGATAGTCAATCTATTCATCTTTCTAACTGGTTTCACATGTGCTGCCAGAGCTGCCAAGCTGCCACACATTTTCCAGCTCATCCCCGCCCAGCGGGCTTTGGCTCTTGTTGTTGGGGGCGTGGCCGCTGTCAGGATCGAGCTTGACTTTTATGCACATATCATTTGCATAACATTATTTGAGCAGAGTTCGCATTAAATTCTGAAATGCCAAATAAATCCGCAAGCGAAATGCTATTTTTTCGAGCTATTTTCGTTTACGTTTGCACTTAGCATGCACTGCCGAGCTGCACTCTGCACTCAGCATCCTGCATCCTGCGACTCCTACGAGTCCTGCGACTCCTCTGATTTCTGCGATTCCTGCGAATTCTCCTCTACTGGCGCTGACAGTTTTCTCAATTTGCATTTCCAGTTGCAGTTCCATTTTGAGTTTGAGTTCGAGTTGAGCCACGTTTGATTTACGCTTGTTGACGCTGCACTTGGCGTATGCGTAATAAGCGTGTGACTACTGACTCGCCTCCATTTCCCATCAACCCCTTCGAATTGTGAAAGGAAATGGGGTGAGGTGTTTCGAGAAAGGCGTCGTAAATTGTTTTATTGCCCTGTCATGCCCGAACATTCATGCAGCTTCTTATGTGTTTCTCGGTCATAAACTTATTATGAATTCCTGTTATTTATTTGGCAATTTATATTTCATCCACATTGGCGAACCCCTTAAATTAAATAATAAAAACAATACTCGAGCGGAAAAAAGCCCACAATGCGCTGAGCCAGCGCAAAGGGAAAAGAGCAGAATAGCAAAGGAGCTGAAAAAATCCTTTCGCACAAACAATATTTATACGTATACGTTAAGCGCATAAGGCAGATAAAAGGGTTGTCGGAACTCGGCAATGTAAAAATATTAAAGCCACACAA
This sequence comes from Drosophila melanogaster, assembly GCF_000001215.4. Lineage (NCBI taxonomy): Eukaryota > Metazoa > Arthropoda > Insecta > Diptera > Drosophilidae > Drosophila > Drosophila melanogaster. The sequence goes on along the minus strand of NT_033777.3, from coordinate 22,941,733 downwards.
ACGTGTGGACTTGACTTGGTAGTTATGGTATATTTTTCGGGATATTCTGGCCCAATTGGCCCCAAAAACACGCTCACAACCGCACGAGAAATTGGGAAGAAGGAAGCCATATATCTACCGCAAGGACACATGCACATCCTTTGCCGTAAATCAAACTTCTCAATAGACAGAAATGTTTTTGCGGTTATATATTGACAGGAATTTTCACTAATATTTTAGACACACACACACACACCCACAGTGGAACACAATCTTCGAAAAGTTCTATGGGCTGTGCAGAAAGGCGGTAGGCGTTTGGAGCCGGAATAAAAACGTACCATCGCCCCCATGGCGTATGAGTAATGATGCCGGCTTACGGCTCTCGTGCACCGAGCTAATTTGAATTTTAAGGCCATTTGCAAGCAACACTCCAATTTCAATTGCTCGGAAACTTGCCGCTGCCACGACTTCGACACTCGAATCGCTGCGGTGGCCATTAATTTGCAACGCCTCAAAATTGTTTACGAAACATTAAGCAATTGCAGTGCCAGCGAAAAAAATGGCATTAAATATACAACATAGTTGCCCTACCAGTTAGAGGCGACGCAAGTGGGTGGCGTAAGATATCACATTAAGAATTTAAATTAATTAAATTAAAATGCGTGGCGCTTTCGGTTGCTGCTGCTGCGGCTTTTGGCCAACCAACCAGCCAACTTACCACCACACCGCATCCGACGAGTAGCGAGCCAGCGCACCGTGCCGAGCAGCTTTTCCCCGTCCTGTTCCTGTGCGGTTGCCACGGAGCCTGGGACGGAGGTTTGTTAAAGCTGCCACAAGATTTGCATAAAGTATAATGGCCATCTTCCTGGTCCTAGCAAAGGACGACAACGCTGGCACAATAAAGGGGGAAAGGAGGCGGCACGAGATGGAGGAGGACCAGAAGGTGGAGGAGAACCTTCTCGCTCCAGGATTCACGATGGAAAAAACCAACCGAGCGTGGCCATTCAATTTTCATTTTTTCTTTGGCCCCGTCGTCTTTGAACTTTTCACATTTCTCGTTTTTTTTTCGGCTGTCGCGCAGCATTTGTAGTCGTACTTTTTTGCCCAAGACATTTCCGCGCCGCATGTCCAGTTCCTGTCCAAAAGCTTTTGGTAGTTGGTAGATACCCGCTGGCCGCCGTTTTACAGCTCGCTCGATTTCTTTTTGGCTTGATTTTTTACCAGCCATCGCCTTGCTGCTTCCTGGCTGCCTCGCTTCCTGGCCGCTCCATCTTTTTCTTTTTCGACGTCTGGAGCAGGGCCGAGAAATTTCAATTTGATTCAGCTCCCACGATCGTTTTGTTTTATTTCCTGCAGATATCTGCAATTTCGTGTATCAGATTTGCTCCTTTTACAAGCGGCGCGCCCAATAAAAATTGACTTCGCTCGCTTCCGCCGCCATCGAAAGTTGAGCATTTAAGCTGCCGCTTTTTGCTGCTAAACGAACTGATAAATTTAATGCGCCGTTATGAGCGGTCCTTATAGAAGGACTAAATAGCCACAGGGCTATTGGTTATTATTCGCCAAAAATCCGTCCTTCTTCGTCTGTGTTTCTCTGCTCGGGCTTAACTTACAAATTGCTTTTAATTACCGCTTCAGAAAAGCAGTAGTTACCTTAGCTAGTCACCTCACGACCGAGCAAAAGGTGAGTGCCTTTAAGTGGGGAATCAAATCGATGCTACCTTCCCGCCCGCCTTACACTTTTCTATTTCCAGTCAGCTGGCTGTGGAAAGTTTTATTCAGCAAATAGCTCAGGGTGCAAAAAGTTGGCAAAATTCATTCGGCACACATAGAAACACACCCACGTACTTTATTTGCTGGGTTTATGCACGGTGTTCATAAAGTGCGAACTTAAAAGAAATAATTTAAATGATTTTAAAATCATCTCTCTACTAGAGCTGATTATGCGATTATATTCTCAGTCTCTGTTTAAAATGTATAAAATGCCAGCGATTCTAAATTGTATTGTACTTTCAAGTATTATTGAAAAGGGTTAAAAATGTTCATGTTTTTTTCTCCGCATAAACGTGGCTAAGAAAGGAGGAGCTGGCCATGTGGGCGAACGACCTTTGTCTTTTGGCCCGCCTCATATTTGCGTTAACTGTTTGCCTATGCGAGTGTGTTCTTTGAGGCCAAAATGCAAATGTTTGGCCGCCTCGCAAATCCTATTATTTTATTATGAGGGTCAGCCGAGTGTCGTCGGGCGCAATATTGTTAATATGAAGAGCAAACAAAGGCCGTCGACGCCCCCTTTCCTTTTTCCACCCAAAAATTGTTCGCATGGCGGCCTTTGTGGCCGTAAACATTCTGATATCTTCGGATAACTTTCGCCAGTCATATAATAAATACATTTATCCCCCCTCCGAAATTCATGATGCCGAATTGTTGTATAATTTAAGGCGCCTTAATCGGATTGAAGTTGATAAGCCGACAGCATCCCTTTAAAGAGCTTTTGGCGTGGCCGCATTTTCACTATTAGTCGGTATAATTACGTGCATTTAATCACAACGGGAATGCGGCTTAGAAAAACCAAAGCCCCATGCCAATTTTCTCCATTTTCCCCATTTTCCCCATTTGCACCATTTTCCGCATGTGAGCTTGTGTGCCATTGGCCAATTTTCAGCTAACTAATGTTTGTCTGTTACTTTGCATTGCGCTTATTTCTGCTCATTTATTTAAAAGTGTTTCCTCTTTCTGTGATTGCTGTTTCCCGTCCCTTGTTTGCCGAGTGGTCGACTGTTTTTCCGAGATTTTCTTTTTACAGTTGCGGGTCGAGGCGGTAGGGTGGAGTTTGAAAATAAATTAAACGGGATAATTTGTGGTGCGTTTGTTAGCAAAATGTTAATGAGGTCGGTTGCGGGGTTTGCCCCTACCCCAGTTTCCTCTCATAAAGGTGATTTCCATACCACCGAACTGGTCGACATGGTGACACTGCAAAAGATAAAGCCCGGGCAACCGAACAAGCATTTAGCAATGTCAAGCAAGAGGGGCAGTAAATTTCAATTTGCTGGCAGTACCAAGAGCATCATTTAGATTGTTTAAATACCAGCAAACGTGAGGCTGGAGTCGTCGTACTCGAAGGCAAAATGAAAATGCATATCCACAATCACATTCACATCCACATCTACACACATCCACACGCAGCCAGACAAATTGGGCAACAGTTTTTCAGTTCAGATCCCTTGACTTTTCCCGGCGGAGTAAAGGAGTAAAGGGTCGTCCTGGGCTGTCCTGGTTGCTTGTGGTTTCATTTGCTGGGCATAAATCAAGTAGAAATTGCAGCAGGACCCTCCTGCTCCTCCATCGGACAATCTGTCACCCCCGCTGAGCGCTTAGGTCGTCTACAATTTTAAAGATAAACACTCGCCAGACTTGTGTGTCTCTTTGGCCCGAAGTTATTTCATATTTAAGCCAAATTTAATGGTCATGTCCAAGTCGACTGGACAGCACGACTCAGACGAGGCCAGTCAAATCCCTGCTTATGTATGCATGAATTTATATCCCAGTGCCTTTTGCTCTGTCTGGGATCTTTGTCCAATCTCCAGCCTGCATATTTGCCAATCAATTATGGATGGAGCCCCATTGGATTTTGATATGTGCCACTGTATTTCTTGAGCGATTCCCCCACTAAGTGACATGGGAAGCAGGGCTGTTGTCTACTAATTACTTTAATTTAGAGCCACAGGACGAGTGCGCTCGATAATGGGCTGCAATTCAATGGGAATGCCGAATCAAAGTCATTGCAACTGGGTCGAACAGCTGCGAGTTTGCCAACTTGAAAGTTATCGGCGGCCAAGTGGGGGCCAAGCAAATGTTGTCTGCACCGGAAACGGAAACAAGCAGTGCACACGAGTGGAGGCGGCCAAAAGGAAGTAAACCAGCCAGGACAGGCCAGGCAAGGCAAGGCAAGGCAAGGCAGCTTTTCAGCCACACAGATCCTGGGAGCCAGAGATTGTCGTTGGCTGTGTGGCACAGTTAGTAGTCAGCAAGTCGTTGCAGCAAATGGGGCGAACAGAAGGAAAAAAAGCCAGCATGGAATAATCCTGCGGCAGCAGACGGAATGCTGCTTAGTTGACTCGATATTTCGTTTCGCCGGCGCGGAAGGACTTGGGCTCCTTTGCTCCTCCTTCAGCAACTTACATGTGCCATGCATTCGAGTGTAGTTTGCTTTTAATTCAGCATGGAAAATGAAATTGAAAACTGTGCCAAATGTGTGCACACAGCACAGACACAAGACAACACTTTGGCGTGCTCAAATAGACAAACTTACTTCGTGGCACTGCGAATAAAATTCGGCTTTAAAGAATGCATCACTTTCGTTTTGGCAGTTTAAAGTTCAGTGATGAAATCTATTCTATACTTAATTATATATCGTATTGTAGTAACCACAAAATACTCTCATATCCTATGAAATTCCTTCAAACTAGTTTGAGATTTTAGAACGTTTTCATACTTCTGTTCTATCTACTTTTAATCCTCTTTTATATTTTCCGGTGCACGTCTGACGATGCAGCTGGAAACCAAAGCCGAGGATGCCTCTCTGCAGAAGTGACATGTAATAAATTTTATTGATTTTCACTTTTCGACTGGATGCTGCAGGCGCTCCGAGTTGCGGCTTTAATGCATTTTTAAGACTTTAATTTTGCGGTCGGACTGGGACTGAAACTGGTTGTGGAATTTTTCGGGGCGATGAGATAGCAATTATAATTGAATTAGAAATGCCAATCTGAGTTTGTGCCGCTGCATTGAGTGGATTTGGATGAAAATCTGTGGATATCTGTGTGCACATGTGGGGGGGATGCATTTGTGATTAGTTTGCCGAGCGGATTGTCCTCAGCAATTTGCTTGGAAATAGTTGGAAAAACGAGTTTTCACCCCGCCGGCAATGGTAGTACTGCATTTTTCATGCATTGCCTGTCACACACACTGATCTCGAACAGACATGCGAGTGTAGCCCTGTTTGAATTTATTGCATTTTTAATCATTCGGCTTGGTTTGGTTTATTTTTGGGTTGGTTGGTTGGTTGCAATCGAGAGGGCGTGTCCCATTTTATTCCGTGTTTTTAAATGCAGCTTACACAACACAAGGTTAAACAATAAACGCCCCATTAATAAATAACAACAACTGGCACTATTTGTTTTGCTCTTTTTCTGCAATTTATGTTTACCCATTGTTTTTTTTTTTTTGTTTGCATTCTTTCAGTCAGTGCAGTTGGAACTCACCTGCAAATAAATAAAATACAAAATGAATCAGTAAGGGTTCGCCATTGTTTTTAAATAAGTAATTAATTAAATATTGTGCGCTGTTGCAGCGCTAACAAGATAAGTAAACCGTGTGTTGTCGGTAACAATATTCTGCGGTATTTAAAGTGCACTCTCTTCATTGGGAGCTTTTTCATTTTCCAGGAACTTACATCGTGCCAGTGACTGGTAATTTTAGTCTGCGACTTATCTGATAAAATATGAGTGCTGAACATGCACATCTAATTTGGAGAAAGGAAAAATTATAATATATTGTTGTCGTAGCCACTTTTTGCTGATTCCACTATGCGATTGTTCTGTTTTTTTCTTCTCTGCAGCTGGGTTAATGTGTGTGCCTCATTTATCAAAGCGCAAAATGCCGCTCTTGTTTGCCGTCAAAGGGTTGAGAAACGTCCTTCTGCCCCAGCACCACAACTACCCACCACCCACTTACCCCCTGCCATGTGCGTGTAAAGCACATGAAAAATCCTGCGGCTAATAAGTGACACGCGTCGATTAATAAAACTGTATGGGGCGTACAAGGCTGCCGCCCACTCTGTGGGTTGGTTGGGTGAGTTTTGGGGGGCGTGGCAAACGGAGGCGGGAGTGGACGGAATGCCACTGCGTGTGTTGTACATTAAAGGGCCATGTCACAGTCAACGATTATGCAAATCAGCCAGCCAACCGATCTAGGATAAGCCCAAGACCCTGCCAAGGACTTGCCTGCAATTGCGTGAGTCCTTTGGGGACGTTTAGGTATGTAGTTCCAGGCCGGTGCTAATAGCTGCCCAAGATGCCAGATGACCCCCGAATAACTTAACCTCTTTGGATAAGGATCATCATTTTTTAGTACTTTCTTGTCTATGAATCTTAACGATTTCTTGATGTGCCCAGCAAATGGAAAGCAAGCGATTGAGAAACAATCTGATTCAAGCATATAAACTCTTAAATTGTATTTATTACGACAGCAAGTTCATAAACAAGCCACGTCTGAGCCAATATGCGAATTTACATAATTCTTAAAGTGTGACAGTATTACAGATTATTTCGCCCAGCGAGCCAAAGGAGTTTGCATTTCGCTTTCGTTTGAGCGTGTGGCAAGTAAATCAAATTTTAAAACATGCCAAAAGCAAAAATATGAAATCAAAATCCATTCAATTTCCATCTGCGGGTAGGAGAGTTGGAGGGGGCTGTCCTGTGGCTTCGCTTTCGTTTTTTTATTTTTTCCCCCGCCCCATTCTGTGGCCCTTATGGAAATGAGTGTGCTGGATTCTTGCTGCTCTCGGTTATTGCTCTTCTTTATTTTGTGAGCGGTAGAAAAACAGATGCAAATCAACAAGCTGCCAGCCAGAGTGTCTCCTCAACAAGTGTCTCCTTTCTGTCCTGCGTGTCCTGGATATCCAGCCATACCACTTCCAACCCGCTTCCATCCATATTTTCTTCTGGCATATCGTACGTATTTACAATCCGCATGCAGAGATGAATGATGCTGCCAATGAGCGTGTGTGTCTCGGATGTATTTTGACAGCATTTTGCTATTAACTTGCTATTCCTCGTCAGATATTTGTTTTTCTTTTCACTTGGACGGGGTGGCATGTCTGGTGCTTGGCAGAGAATCAGCATTAGATTCAGATAGAGATTCCAGGGGGCAGAGTCGGGGCATGGAAATGGACTTTGGTTGGCATTTGATAAGCCTTCTTCTGCGGCTAAATGACTACTATTCCAGGCTGGAGGAAGAGATCGCCGGATAAGTGATTTATGCATTATATGCCCATTGTTATGGACATAAATCGTATTAAGATTGCCCTCCCCCGATCCGTCGTCTGTCTCATTATCGCCATCATCCCCCCTGTGGCTCCTTTTGGCCCCTGCCCTCAGCTCCGTTTGAAGTTTACACCTGCGGCATCTCAGACTGGGCTGAAAACAAAAGCCGCTTTGTTTGCCGTTTGCCAACCTTGGGCTGAGCTGTTTGGGTGGCGTTTTTTTTTTTTTATTTCTTCCTAACGAGAAACTTCAATATTGTCCCTTCTGCCCAGGCACCAAACAAAAAGCGAGCTAGAAAGAAGGCAAGACAAATATTAACCCGGGGCTATTCATTAAACAGTCCTTTGCTCATATGTTTTCCTTTCGCCTGCTGCCACTCTGTGTCCTTTCATTAAACAAGCCCCTTCATGCCTTCGACTTTTTCCCTCCGGCAGCCACTTGAAGCGCTCATTGTTTGCACTTGATGATGCCCGGTTGACAGCCACGCCCACGTGGATGCCAACGCCCCCAACCTATCGCTGCTACACAGAGCTGCAGACATTTATGGCCATATTGCCGGGCATCTTCGACAGCACCTGCTGCTGAGTGGGAGTCATTGCACTTGGGGAAATTGCTTCGCAAGTCAATAAAGTAGGAAGGTAACAGTTTCACTGAGGCAAAGAAACTAAAGGGCAGCTTATTACCTAATGGAGTATGTCATTTAAAAAAAAAAACTATTTCCATGCATGCTTATTGTGCATTAAAGTATATAGCTTTAAGTAAGAATGCAGAATTTAAGACAGAATCCAAATATAATCAATATCTTATATTCACTTCTTATTGTCATTTCCCTTTCATAAATGTAACTTTAAATAGCATTAGGTTGAGCATATTTCAAAGATACAAAATGTCAAGTTCATGGATTATTTTTACAATTTCATCTATAGCTTTTCGCACTGTGTTCGTCCTGTGAGGCGAAAATGCTTAGCGCCATCTTGGGAAACGGGGCTCGATTTCTCATTTCAATTTCGGCACTTCTAGCTTGTCCGTTTTAATATATATCCCTGTTCTGTGGAAAATGCTCACTGCTCTCGATTGCCTGTGCCTCGCCAGCTTTTCTCATTGTCTCCGCTGACAGCAGCTGGTATTCTCGACGTCTGGCGGCAGAAATTGAACATTAAAAAGCTTAACGACGGTGCGCGTTCAGTTGCCCTCCCCCAGCCGGCAAAATCCGACAGGATAACAACGCAGCCAGCCCCGTTTGACCGTCTGAGTGGCATAAAACGCACCTGATGTGCAAAAAGTGCTTAATTGAAAGCATAAGCTTCTATAATTTCGTTGCGTTCGCCCAGCCACGCGGTGTCAAAGAACTCAATTTAAATATTCTAATTTATGCGCCTGCATATTAAGAGGCACGATCACGTAGCCATGACCTCCATCCAATCCATCCATCCATTCGAGTGGCCCGTCTGCTCAGATGGAATGACTATGGTTGTCTGTTGTCTGCAATTAAAAGCGCTTAAATCAATAAGCCCACACAGTTGACGTTCCATTTCTCATTTGGCCAAAACGTGTTGGCTCTTAGTATGCAAAGCACTGACGGCGCAGGCTAATGGATCCGTCATCCTCCTTGGCGGCATCTTCCTGACTTATCGCCTGGCATTTTCTGTAACCGATTGCCGACGGGCGCGAACACTGTCCCAGTGGCCTTGTTGCGATATTGTGATTGGCATCCCGGGACTTCTGGCATCAGCGTCATATCACAATGGCAACTTTGTCGCCCGTTTGGTTCGCCGGCTTATCAATGTCGCTGCTTCAAATCTGCCAGCGCGACAAATTCGCGCCTTATCTCAATCTTGGCAGCAGCGGCAGTCGCTCCCATCTCACCTGGCACTTCCATTCCGCTCGATGGATGGAAATATGGCTGTTAGAGATGTGAAGGATCCCGGTGGTTGTACCTCGGTACACTCACGAATGAAGGTACAATTGCAAATGTTGGTAAATAGGAAGGTTATCGTGGACAAGTAGTAAAAGTTCCTTCTCCCGAAACATTTTTATACTTCATGATTTCCTAGAGATCCATCTATGCTATTCTTACTAGGTACTGGATACTTGTGCTGGCAGAGTACCCTTCTCTTCACTGATAACCGGGTGGTTGGGTTATTGAGCTCCGGTGGGGTGGTCTTCATTATTTCTTTTCACGCAACCGTTTCTTGGGTTTTGCGGTGAAGGCAGAAGATGGGATGAGGGTGGATTCCAAATGGAAGTAGAACGACACCGGGGAAACTTCATCCTCCTGCAGTCATTCATTTACCCCGGCGAAGAGGTCCACCATTGTTGCTGCTCGTAATTTATCTACCGCTTTTGTCTACCGACGGCGTCTCAATGTCACCCGTTTTCTGTGTTCTGGATCCTGTGGTCTTTGGCGACATTCCTGGGGCACAATTCGGAGCCCCCTGCTCCAGCAAATGGAAAATCTCGGCGCAGTGCTTAGCATCTCAATTCGGTTTTGGTCGGGTGGCTCTGTTGCTATCTGTGGGCCGATAATAAAAATACCACCGCCAAGGTCCCAGGGGTGTGACAACTTCCAGCTTTGATTTCTTCTTGTTTTCCTCGTCCTTGTGTCCCCTTCCAGGACACGAATGTCTTATCGGCAGCGGCAAGTGTCGCACCCAGAAGTATGCAATGCTAAATTATGTCAATAGGTAAATGAATTTCGGCTAAATTCAGATTTTAATATCAGCCGTGGGTGGAGGGAATCTTGCAGGATTCTCATTTCCTTCAGCCTTCTCATTTATTCATACAGCTGAAAAATATACTCGCACACATGTGGGTTGTTTATTTGTCGTTTTGATGACGACATTTTCCGTGAGGCGTACACATGCGACGCGCCACGCCCACCACTTTGTACTTGATTTTAACAAAACTGTCTGTTTAAAGGAAACAAAGTGAAATTGTCTCCTTGGGGAGCTAAAAAAAAAAAACAACAAAATAAAGAAAAACCCAAAATGTGATGTTCCTGGGAAATGTATTTAATATGCAAATCCTGTATGTCCTTTGAGATGATTATGGAGCACATTATGTCCCCAACAGGAGCACATGCTGAAGAAGAAAAGTGAGTTTTCCCAGGGCACACACAATTATCGATTCAAAAAGCCGCTTTCCACTTGCTTTCCTGACAAATTGGCCACTAATTTAGGAGAAATTAAAGAAGCTTTCAAGCCCGTTCGGAATTTAAGCACGAGCGAATCGAGCTGTAAATTAATATAGATGGAGTTCTATTTTTTCTTCCGCTCCGACGGATTTGTTTTGTGAGTGCCGCGCGGAACTTTTCCAATTTGTGCACCGAAAAAGGATAGATAAACAGAGACGCAGACACGGACATTAGCTCTAACTCTATCTCTACCTCTAGTTGGAGTCCAGACATGGGAAAACATGGACAGTGCACCTGGCCAGACATCCACACCACCACCACTGACCTCCGAGCTCCGACCTCGGCGGCCTCGTGGAAAAGCCGGAAAAAACTAATCGAACCGAAATACTCGAAATGTTTGCCTGATTTCTCGAGAGTACGCGCAGCTTGAAATTGCAATCATTGAACAGAATTATCCTTCCTTTCTCTTTGCCATGTTATTTTTCAGCCAACCTCCGATCCGGAAACTTCAACTTGTCGGGGGCAGCAAAAAAAAAAAAAAGAAATCTAAAAAAAAATAAACCAGGAGGACTCAACTATTCCCGATAAATTAGCTCTTTAGAGTTCCATGGCCCGAAGGATTGGTTGGTGGTTAGTCTTTGCTTTGATTGCATTTAATTCGATTTAATGCGTCTACGGTTGTTGCGGTGCAGAAAGTACTTTTTGCCCCGAAGATGGATATTTTAATTCCAAGCAGAAAGTTCCATGATGACAGTTGCCACATCTATATACATTTTCTTTGGGTCCGGCGTTTAATTAAAATACAAACAGCGATTCTCTCGCAATTATCCCTTTTTTCTTGGCCACTTCTTTCTCCCTGCTGATTTTTTCGCGCCCAGATAATCTCCATCTAAATGATGGCAAAAAATTATGCTCGAATATTGTGGTTTGGGTTCTTTCTCCTCAATTTCCCAGTTTCTTCCTAATTAAATGTGTGGCATTAGGTGGCGCATTTTGGCACCAAGCCCATCTTCTGGCCACAGATTTGTGGCCAGCGATATGGCCAAATGGAACATGTTCCCGCCGAACAGATGATGTCAATGCGCCATGGGGCTAAGATGGCTAAGGGTTAGGGGTCAGTGGTTAGGGGTCAGGAGGTTGGTCAACGCTTTCAGCTGCCAATTTGCGCCGCCATTATTGAAGTTTTTCATACATTTCGGTGACCACACTTCCGGCCGCTGCAGCATCTTGTCTTCTACTTTTCCGGTCCTTCGTCCTGCGTCCCGTGACCTTCTTCATTTAATTTTTTATTTATTTTCCAGCTTTTTTCGCCGCTCTGCCGCTCTGTTTGTTTTGGCCTGGCCCACCAAAAAAAAATAATTCAGCACGCTGGCTGGTTGTACCGTCATTACGTCCGCTCCTTTGCCGCGGCGTTCCAGAGTCGTAAAGTAAATTTTTTAATTAGAGTCACGAGTAAAACAAACCAATTAGTAAAGCTGTCAGAGCAATCCTTTCGCTGCTTTCTCCTTTCGTCCAAGCCGTGTTGTATTTTTAATTTCTTGGCCATGTTTTGGCCGCAATTTACGCGTGCTGCCGCGTTGGTGGCGTGTGAATTATTGAAGGAGTAAATTATGTGAAAAGGGCAAATTAAACAGCTTTGGCAGGGGGCTACTTTCCACGTTCCATGTTTTTTATAGCCATCCGGCCCGAATGATTTCGCGTCCCAAATACGGCGCATCAAGTGGTGGTCTTCTGTTCCTCGAGACCCGAAATGTAGTTTTAATTAAATAGTACAATTACTTGCCACTGCCGCCGGGGCACCTTTCATCCATCGAGAAAAACTTCTTGGTTGCGCTTCGTTTTGGTTTGGTTTGTTTCGGTTCGGCTTGGTTTTGCCTGGGTTTTGTTGTTATTTAGTTTTAGTTTTTGGTTTTGGGTTTTGGTTTATATTCGTGGCTACGTGAGCTGCATGGCCGATGAATGGCCAAACGGGATGGAGGCAAATAAACAGAGCGCAGTGCACGACTCATGGGGCGAAAAGTGCGACGGACTTGGGGCACACAAAGTTTTGAACTTGGCCCCCCCGTCGCTGCCAGGGCTACAAAAATACAAAAGGCAAAAAATATGCAGGGAAAACAAAACAAAAATGGGGAAAACCGAGGAGAAAACTAAGTTATTAGCACCAACTGTGCTCGGTCGATGGGCGTTCTGTTCCGGCTTTTGTTGTGGGCGTGGCATCTGCACTTGTTCTCCATGTTTACTGCACTTGGAGTGCAAACGTGCGGCAACTATTTTTGGACCACCATCTCGACCATTGTTGTCATTCTCCAGTGCGATCGATGCTTGGATGACAATATGTAAGCAAATTGGACAGATTATGGGAATAGAAATGGGAACTACAATACATTATATAGCTAATACGGCCTGAAAAAGCCAAAGATTAGTACTTGCAACTAATAAAAATGTATCTATGATTTCAGTGCTTTGTATCCAATTGCATTTCATGTTTTTGTACACAACATTTTCGATTAAGTGGGTCACTGTATTTTTCCACAAATATTGTACTTTTCTAATATGTTGTATTCAAACATAAACTTCTGATAACTTATTTTTCTTGCAACTCCGTTTCCGGCCGCCTGCGTAGAATTTATTATTGTTGCACTTTGTGGCAAAATATTTGCGGTTTGCTGGTAGTTCGAGTATTAGCATTTTATTTTATTTGCACTAATGTTCTTCCGTATTTATTTTGGCCAAGTTTACCCAATTGTGTATCTGTTTGTCCACAGCTCGTTTCGGGCAATTTCCCATGTTGGTAGTCGATAGATATTGCCTTTGTCGGCGCCTCTGTAAACATACTCGACCTGCTGAGGGGTGAATCGAGAGTTGGGCCACGGAGTTGAAGGCACATTTTGGCAGAGCCATGTCCTGGCACGCCAGCACCACCTGGTCATGCCCACCAGCCGATGCCTCAGCCAGCCACCAGCCACCTGACGGGGCGTAATAAAAATAAATAGTCATATAAAAACGAAACAAAATTCATGGTAACGCCTGGCGATACAATAAAGCATATTATTTCGACATTTATTTCGCCGGTTCCATCTTGGCAGGCATTTGGGCAGTGCCAAAGTGCTTTCCCACTCGGCATCGGAATGTTGGCACCACTCCGCCGGCTAATGAGTGCAAGTGCTATGTGATTTGCTCGGATACCAGGATCTTCGTCTCTCTTCAGCATCTCGAAGGATCCCCATTGACTGTGTGTGGATGCATCTGAAAGGGCGTTTGTTTCCAGCTCATTAGAGTTCGCTGCCTGCGCGACTCCTTCTCCATTACCATTACGAGATAATTCCTGGAAAGGGGAGGTGAGTGTAGTGTCTCTTCGCAACACAAATGCTTATTTATGCCCGGGATTGCTCGAGTCCTTGGCAAAGTCCTTGTCGGTTATTTACTCTGCAGGAGCACTCGACTTGAGTTCGAATCGAATGCATCCGGCTGAGAGGAATTGAAATGTATTGATTTATGGCTGCAACTGAGCGATGGAAAGGACAGCCCAAGGTGGAGGTACTCCTCCACCGTTCCTGCCTTCGGAAAGTTGGTCCTGAATCCTGCGACTGAGTATAGGACTGAGTGAGTACTGTGGCCAGCTCGAGAAGTTCAATCAAGTGAACTGTGTTGGCTGTGGCTGGAGTTCGGTCATTGATAAGTCATAAGTTGCTCGCCGCCACACAAGTGCGCCCAAGTTGCGTCACAAAGTTTGTCAAAGTCAAACACACAAAGTTTCCCGCTGGCCGGGGAAAATGCCAATGGCTCAGATATTAGCAGTGCATTAGTGGCCATTGCATTATTAATGACCAGCTGGGCATTGATTTTTACACTTGCTCCTCTGACAGCCACACATTTTCCACCTCTTTTGTTTTTCGCTTACCGCTCCATCAATATTAATTGAGTTGATTGAACGGATGAACACGAAAAGGCTTTCCGGTCCGGAATCGAATGGCACTTGCACTCAGAGAAATGTCAATAAGTTTTTATGCCAAAAAAAAACAATTGCCACTTGCTAAGCTTTGAGAAATAGAAAACCCTTAGTATTTTACCCTCTTTAAAGGCTTAAGAACTTTGATACCACTGTGATTTCACCCCAAAAGTATATTTGTTTTCTCAAGTGCTGGAAGGGAGCTGGCCCACACCGCTGTTAACCTAGATATTGATAACTTTTCACATTAGCTATGAGAGTGCCGCGTGACCCCGTGACCTGTTGCATGTACGCTCGTGCAGTTAATTACTTTGATTTATTCGAGAGTCACACTATGTATGTATATATGTACACGCGTGGTCCGCTTGTCACATATTTCAAATCGCGCTTAATTACGGCACCGTGTACTTACAAATTAACAAAATTGCCCAGCGCCCAGATAAGTAGGTCCACCCACTCGGCCTAAAATTTATTACAAATTTCAACTTGGCTGCCAGCGCGAGCAATTCACCTGCCACTCGAGACCAAAGCTCTGAATTTATTGTTTTGTTAGACCAAAAATTACAGCGATAAAAAGTGCTACAAAGTGCTTAAGTGCGACGAAATTTGCCAAGGAAGAAGTAAATGCCCGAAGAGCATAGACATGGGACATCGATAAGGATCGATAAGCATTGGCAATAAATTGCCAACCAGAATTCAAATAAAGCCAAATGCCGGCTAATCTCCATTAGGCAAATACGTTGAGCTCACCGAAAATGTTGTGATCCATTTCAGGACACGGTGTTATTGTTGTTGCTCCTCTTATCTGGGGGCGTGGAGCGTGGAAAGTACGTGGGATTTTGGGCGGGTGGAAAAGGTCAATGTAAGTGCTTTTCATTGAGCAGTGAACTGCGAACGAAAATGCGGACATAAACTTAATGGAATTTAGATTTCTTCATTACGGCAACAGGTGAAAGGAGCATCAAAATGTGGCCTTTTATACCGGCTTGATTACCTGCACACATGAAAGAGATTCCAGATTTGGGTCGCTTAATATTCGGGTTCATTTTCATTGGATTATAAAGAGCTTTTAGTCCCGGGGCTAAATGTTCGAGGCCCGACATCAATAGAAAATTGATTTGCGCTTGATAATTCGAAAAAGGTAAACAGGATTAGCCTACACATTTGTGGATAATTGCCAGGGGGCCGAGTTACTAGCTCCTTCGCTCTTGAGTGTAAGAACGCACATAGGAAGTTGTTTAAGCCAAGGGGAATCGATTGGAACACGTGTCGCAAAAGCGGGTGCTCACTGTACAGCATGAATAACTATGGTAACGTATGTGCCGATGCTTATTATTATTTACACTCGGCTACAACATTGTCGCAGGACTCGAGTGGCGCGTGTGGGTCACAGCCCAGTCGATATTCTGTGCAGTGCACACACATGGGCACACCACAATCAAGGAGTTTCGTCCTTTTGGTCCTGGCCAAGTTTTATGCTGAGTAATGGCCATGGCCACTGCAGAAGCATTGCTGCGAGTGGCCGTAAAGAATCGCATTCGCAATCGCACTCGCACTCGTAGTTTACATAACGGTTTTACGGCCAGCACTTAAATGCCATGCGAGTCATAAATGGCGGGCAGATATCGAGCATACGCCATGTATGCCATGTACGCCATCCTCGGCCAGCAATCTTTTTGGCCCAATTGATATCCTTGCAGGAAGTGCGCCGCGTTCATTGAACCCTTTTTTGGCAATGATCGCTGATGCTGCCGTACGTCGTACTGATGTTAATGATGACGATTCGGGATGCTACATTGTATGCCATGCATACATGACTTCGAACCCGGACATAAGTTCCAAGCAGAACATACACAACATCCGCCGACCAGCTTCCGTCTCGAATGTTTACGCTCGGCTTCAGTCGCAGAAGTTCGTTATTAGAAAAGTTTTAATGTGGCTCCCAAACGCACAACAACAACAGACACACTCGGAAAAAGAAGGCAGTCCAATTTGGTTTGGGGAAAAGTATCTGGGACTGCGGAGTCTTGGATGTTTTAATGCTATATGTAATAGATTTCTAGGAGAGGTTTTTAAGCTTTGTAAGATTACAAGAAATATCTATCTATCTAAACCATCTATTATGGTCTAAGTAGCTTTCTTTGTTAAAGTAATGGTTTTGTTGTAATCCTAATTTTTTTGAGTGCATCCATGCAGGGACTTTTGGCATTATGTGATCCGGAGTTGGGGCTATTCAGAGATTCCCCTGGCCAGCCACAAATATGAGCCTGACAAACGACTGGCAATGATCTGCTGTTGCCACTTAATAAGCTCCATTTGCGCCAGCCGCAAATATAAGGCGACCTTCGGACTGTTGGCTTTTAATTTGCCATCGAAGGCTCTCGGCCGAGTGAGCAGCAAAGTTTGATGATGCCGCCGCCGTCGCCTAAGAGAAGTATTCGCCGGACTGGGCCAAAAATTTACATAACTGAAAAAATATTGTGCGGGCGGTCCTAAACGAGGCACAAACGCTGCCCTGCGGCTTTCCACTTGCTGCCTGCTTACAAGCATTTTTAAAGCGGTTTCCCTCATTTCGCCCCTTGGTTTTCCATTTTTTTTTTTTTTTTGGGAGCGAAAGCAGATGTAAAACTTCTGGCAAAGAAAAAATGCCATGGCAAAAACAAAAAAAAAGAGGGGGAAAAAATATGAATGAGGCAGCCTTCTAGGCAAATGTGTTCAACATGGGGTAACACTGTGGGTGTGCTAGCTGGTTTTTCCACTCTTTGGCTTTGAAAAGGGGGCCAGAAAAAAACAACGCTGGCCAGAAAGTTAAAAGGTGGCCCAGGGGCCCATGCGACACATGGCCGAAGCATATAGAGAAATGTGGGTCGGGAACACGTGGCGGCCATAACTGGTGCCGACTTCATCGATATTTCATTTAACCCTTTAATAAAAGATATGCCCGGCTAACTTACTTCATAACTTGTCGCCGCCTTCGCTCTCCGTGCTCCATTTCGATTTTCCCAGGCGGTTAAGAAGTTTTCGAGAAAAGTTTAAGGAGCCTCCGAATCTAGCCGCTGGCAAATTGAAATTGATTACAAAAGCAAAACAATTGAGCGATATGTATTTTGTGGCGATGAAACGGAGGGGTTGGGAAACAATCCGAAATGTTTATTTATACCAGGCATTTTGGGTTCGATCGGTGCCCATTTGCATAAGCGACCGACCAGCTTATTACACAATTTAATATGGAAATGACGCGGCGCGAACTTGAACCTCATTTTCAACGGCAGTACAGCTCAGCTGGCTTTCAGCTTGTGCTCCGCCGATTTGCGCTGTTTGCGTATGTAGGTCTTGCAGTAGAAGTCGAAGAACATGGAGAACATGAAGATGTTCTGAATGAAGCCGATGAAGGCGATGAACACGGGAAACTGACACGGATTCCGGACAATAACGAGCAGGAAATGAAAGGTGAGGTAGCCAAACTGCATCAGCTGCAGCTGTGTAATCCGCTGCTTCCACCACAAAAGATTCTTCACCGCGCCTAATGAGGCGGCATAGTAGTAGGCATACATCACCGTGTGCACCAGGAGATTGATTATACCCAGCATGCTGCAGTGTGATCCACCCAGGAAGGTCATGAAGATGGACACGCCGAAGACCATGCCGCCATGGTGATACACGTGCAGGAAGCTCACCTGCGAGTTCTTCTTGCGCAGCACTATGAATACCTGGGAATGCATTTGTATATGGGTATAGAAGGTATATAGACGGTATATAGCCCCCAACTAACCGTGTCGAGCAGATCCAGATACTTGAGCATGTAGTACGCATACGAGGCGTACAATGTCTTCATCATGGCCGGTGATCTGTCCGTGTGATCCACTGGCTGGCAGGTCCAACTGTATCCCGGCTGGAGGTAGGTGTTGCTCAGGCCAATGACGAATATCGTGGCATTGGCCAGCACCTGCACCACATTGTACACCTGCATCACACGTTTCAGCTCAAAGGGAGCACGGTTCGCCATCCAACGTGGTCCGTAGTGGAGCACAAAGGCCACATACAGCGCCACAATGGCCAGCACGATCCATAGATTGCCCAGCAGGGGCAAGTGCGCCACTCGGGGATCTCCGTGCTCGGCGTACAGATCCCTGACCAGGCAGTACAGGTAGGCCACCATGTTGTGCCGCATTCTGGATCCTCGATTCAAAAATACTCCCTGCCGAACTGCCGGAAAGCGATTTGCAGTCCACGAGACACGAGGGTCTTCAGTCTTCTGAACGGAACTGCTCGAAAGCACAGTCTATCCAAGCATTCCGGCTGGCTATGTTAATGACCGTTAAATGAGAAGCACCACGCATACCGGATTAACCCGTGTCAGGCGTTGCACTGCCAGAGAGATTCTCGTTCTTTGTCGCCGGTTTATAAACTTGGAACTGCTTTGGGTTTACGCTCAAAAAACACTGAAGGAAAACGGGGCATAAAACCACACTTTCAAGATCAAGTGCCGATCATCTTTTCCATAGTTGAAATTTCTTAAAAGACCTAAGCAATCTCACTATGAAAAGAAATTGGTTATCTCTTTTCTAAAAAAGTTGTGACCAAATTGTGCCACATTTTTTCTTTATCTCTATGAACTTGTGCCTGTCAGGGGGTAAACAGGGTTTAGCTATTACTTGACAATGTATGAGAATTTATGGGCTATAACCAGCCGCTACGGAAACTTTGCTGAGTGGGAAAAAATGATGCTCCAGCGGGCAAATGTTGGTGGCGGTGGGTGGTGCGGGCTGTTAGCTGCGGTCGATGGGTGGTGACATCAATTTGGGTTACTCAACGTTAATCGTTTGGCTCGCAGCTTGCGGCTGCGAGATATATGCAACTAACCCAGTTTACAAAGCATGCCAATAAATTTGCAGCATAACTGCCAATATAAGCGCAACTGTTTTGAAATTAAGCCAAAAGCGAAGTGAAGGAAAAGCGGAAAAATGGCGGTAACGTCAGCTGCAGCATCTAGTATCCGGCATCCCGAATCCAGTTCACCAACATTCACCATCCAGTGACCCACTGAGCGACTCCGCCATGCTTGATAAATTCGCCAAGTCTGTACAATGGCTGTAAATAGCCGCGGGCATCGGACAAATGGCTCTTAAAAACAACAGCAAGAGCAGCGGGAGCTGGAGGAGCTAGATGAACTGGAAGAGGAGCTGGAGATCGCAGTCGAGCCAACTCAGCGAAATAGGCAAAAGTGTTTTACGACCTGGCTTGCAGCGCAAACCGAGGGCCATGCAAAGGAGCAAAGGAGCAAAGTAGCAAAGGAGATGGGCTGCAGGTGGCTAATCAACCTGAAGCAGGTGCAATTTGTTTGCGCAACGTGCAAACTTGGCAAGCATTTTGTGGTCGAAAGTTTACAGTTAAGGAGCTTCAGTTTATTTCGATAAGTAAATGTGCCAATTTATAGAGGAGAATCAATCAAGGATCTGTACGAAAAGTTTACCTTATTGGCTATTAAACAAGGCCAGGTGGGCTAAGTTGGGCGAGGCCATTTCACTTACTTTCACTCGCGTGTCCTTAAGCCGCAAGTGATGCGATATGTGTACAGCCCACACACACACACACACACTCACATGTGAATAAGAGTGTCCTTGGGGCTCCTGCGGTGACCTTGTTGTGCGGCAGACATTGAGCCAGCCAGCGCCAAAACAATCATTTGCATTTCACCTCCCCACGGACAATGTAATGGACGTCAGCTCATTTGCACAAATAAGCCATAACCGTCGCACGTTCCCCTCCGATTGGCGGCCATTTTCGGAGTTACAGGACGACAGGACGATGGGACTTCAGGAGCGAGGAGCCGCTGCCAGTGGCGTTGCAATAACGGTAATGGCCGCGGTAACGACAACAGCAAACAACAGAAATAATAATGATAATCATTTTGCGCGCACCGGAAGTATGCAAATATACGACTCGAAGGACCAAGACGTTGAATGTGCGGATATATACGTATATCCGTATATCCGTATATACGGGCATGTGCGGATTCACGGTTATAGGGCTTTTTGGCGATGCCCCGGCCAAAGGAAAAGGAAAAACTCTGGCCTTAACAGGTCGCCCTGAAAATTAAAAGTCCGCCGCGAATGAAGCGTTAATGATGGCGAGTAAGTAAACAGTTTTTGGGTCGACAGCATAAATATGAAAATGAGTCCCGGCCACGCCCCCTTATGTCTCTGCTTAAAACATAGTGTTGTGCGCCGTTGTCGCTGGCCATGGCATGAAATGAAAATAATAATCTCTTTGGCCAGGAAATGAAGGGAAATTCAACAGGAAACTTTTGTGACGTGCCGCAAACAGTCCGTGCAAACACACTCGGCGACTGTTAATGCGAGTGTGTGTGTGTGTGTGTGTGTGCGAGTGGGTGTTTGTATTTAAATTGAAAGGCCCAACACAAACACAGGCCGACCAACACTCATGCAGGTGTTAAACTGCGCGGCGTCTCTTTGTGTGAGTTGCCAATGCAAATTACAGTCATTTGGCCAGATATTTTTTTCCAACCAACTTCCTCGGGAATTTTATTTAAAAGCGTTGAAAAATATATAGAGCTTTTCATTGGATGGGAAACTGCTCTACTCTTTTCTACGATTTTTTCCGCCACTTTCTGGCCTGCACTGTCAATGGCATTGTTGCTTGGCACGCACTCGCACTGCGAAAAAAATTGTATCAATTTTCGTTAATATCCATCTAGGGAAAAAGTACTTGAGAAAAAAATCTCAAAAAATATCTATTTGTTTTTTTTTTAAATCCAAAATAAAGGCATAACATTTTTAATTTATTCCTTTAAAGGTATTCAACGACAAAAAATGAAATGAATATTCTCAAGTAGGTTTAAAAAGAATTTTGCCATTAAGCTCGTTTTAATGATTTCAAATGAAGAGCTCGTATGAAATACGAGGTATACGAATCGAAGTATACGTGGTTATACACATTATTTTTTTACGGTGCACCTGGTGCACAGGCTCACCTGTTTTACACGCTGTGCACTCCACGCGGGAATAGCAATAAAAGTTTATGTGCACTTATTATACGCCCAACTGGCCAAAACATTGCACCTCCGAGAACTGTCATTAGTAAATAGTGCATAATTTTCGGGACAGCCGACAATCTGTGCACGGGCGTCTATAATTATCACCCCGGCAAGTGAATGGGCGATAATGGCTTGATTTTCAGCTCGGCAAAAGAACGTAAATGGGTATTAATTATTATGATTATGGCCGTTCCGAAGACACTCGAATCTGGCATAGGAGCTGGTATTGCCATGGCAGAAATGCTTTGCCATTTCGCCTTGCTTTCCTATTTTGACAGCGGCTCGTTCAAGCGGAATTTGGCAAATGCCGAAAACTTCAAGGGTATTATATAAATGTTGGCCCTGGCCATGTCTTGTAAGCATATTTTGAATGCCAAGCAAATCCACATCGCGCCACTCCACTGCATGCGCCACTCCACTCTTTGCCACATTTGCCCCATGTTTTAGCCATGAAAGTCACTTCCAAAGTTCAAGTCAATGTCGCAAAATGTTAACGGCGCGTTAATAATGCGATTAGTGGATGCTACAGACCCATTCCGATCCAACGATCCAACGACTACCCAACCAGCTCCTGGGCGGGCTCCTCAACTTCCTATTCAAAGCCAAGAACCAGCATGTATCCCCGCCGGAGGAAGGAAAACACACATTTGAATGCGACCGCCCATCTGAAGGAACATGCCAGAATTGGCTTTAATTGGTAAAATAAACGGAGGGAGCTTGGGCCACAGAACATGGACTCCCCCGGTTCTTCAGCTCCAGTGCTAATTAATAAATTTCTTGGGGATTTCTCGCTGCGTCCTTTTCGGGATTCGACTGCCATAATTATCGCATGGCAATCGCCCAGGGGACGCGGCATGCAAATGTGTATGCTAATATACGAATTTATATGGGATAGACGTACGAATGAATATCTGCATAGGGGAGCTCCTATGTACAATATATATGTATATGATCCTGCGAAATCCCCGCTAAGTGAAGCCTTCAATTACATTCGTCGGTGTGGCGCTGTCGGCATCAATCCCCTGGTAATAGGATATTTTCAATTTCCATTTGCCCGCTCGTATATTTTGCAGTTTCGTATTTGTTTTAAGTTATGCGCCCTCTCCAAGTCTCTCCAGGGGAATCGTACAGTACTTTGTTTTTTTCGCCTGCTCGACCCATCCGAACATATTTCATTGATACGCCGTTTCAGTGGAGCTGGCGGCGGAAACATGACAGGGTACATATATTCAGCAGGATGTACATCTGGGCCTAGCTGGAATATTGTCAAGCCGGCGAGTAGAGAGGAGATCTGCCACGGGTCGTCCTGGTCACGTAATTGAGCCCTACACCACGGGGTGGCCAACCGGCTGGCCGAGACGAGTCGGACGGAGTTGAGTCGATTTCTGGGCAATAGAAAATGAATTGTATGCACGGAAATATGACAAACAATCAAAACGAATTCGGAAAAACCGCAACACAAACCAACAAATGCGCCAGCTGAGCCAGAGATTTGTTTCCCCAGTAACCAGTTACCGATGGGATGGGTCTAGATGGCTTTGGCTGGCCCGGTTGGGATGGAGGCAATGGGTGGGCAAAGGCACCACCGGCGAGTTAATGGAAATGGAGGCGCGGTCGGCGAGAGGCTGGAAAAATCCTGGACGCCTGGCACAAACGACAGCGACTACGGCGTCTGATGGAAATTTATTGCTGGGAACATACCCAAAGGGATTCACAAATATAATACTATAGTCGGAGCGATGGAGCAGTAGCAACGATACACTGAGAAAATAGCCAGCTTGATATATGATATATGATATGATATATTTAGATTTTATATCAAGGCAACAGCTATGAAATATTATTTGCAGTATTTTGTATTTTACCTTGAAAAGAAAATCATAACTGGGAACTTAACATTCCACTCATACGTTAATTTTTTCGCTCAGTGCTGGATCAGTAAATGGAGGCGAGGACTGCATACAAACACGTACTCCATGTCAGGCCGTTTGCCAGCCCCGAGCCTGATCCCTCCCAGCTTCGACCCACCGTTGAGCTAACATGGCTCAGGATCTGCGGCGAGGAGCCAGCGAATTGGCGGGCGGGAAAAACTAACCCTATGAACAATTTCCCAAAAGCATCTGCAAAAACATACAAAATGCGGTTTTAGCCGCTGAGAGGAAATCTGCAAAGGGAGCGGGTACGAAAAATCTGTTGAAAAAATATATGACAGCTAGAACATGTTGCCAGCATTTCACCGCCCCGCGTCCTTGCCACTCCTTTATTCAACCACCCCCCTACATTCACCACCCGCCAAACAAAGCTGCTGTGTTGAGCCAAAAGTGAGCTGCAAGCACGCACTGTGCATATTTTGTTATGAAAATTTAAGTGAAATCACTAAAAATGCCAAACAAAACAGCAAGATATGCAAAAATGCAGCGTTAGTGGGAGTGCCAGTGAGGTGGTGGGCGGTGGAAAAGCCCTCGAGGCGGAAAACAGCTGTTGTTTGTGTTTGCTGCTGCTGCTGCTCCTGCTGCTGTCTGCTGATGATGCTCATCTGCCGCTCCTGCCGCTTCTTCCGCTCCTGCAGTCTTATGAAAAATTGTTGTCAGTTTATAAAATGGTAGCTAGGATGTGAGCCAGTGCGCATCCTTCAAGTGCATCACGTGCACCAGATTCTCAAACAGGCAACTGATGCCAGAAAATGGGGGTCTGGATGGCCCATGGCTCATGAAAATGGGTCAAAGCTGAAAGTTTGTCCGGCGTACGGTAGGTGGATCGCTTTTCGCTTGCAGTTTATGGCTCGTGTTACTCAATAAACATTTGTCAAAGCGATGCAACCTTCGCACCCAGCCCACCCTGCTTCACAAGCCCCAACCTCCCCCGAATGTCCCGCCAATTTGCTGCTATCGGAGCCAGCAGCATCGCATTTTCCTTTCGCTTTTCCTTTGCCAGTTCGGCTCCCTTTTCACAGCGTTCCAGTGTCAATTGTAACGTTTTATTGCCTCTTTCTTTGCATTGAATACACGGCGGGAAAAAGAGGGTGGTCAGTCAAGCAATTAGGAAATTCAAGCAGACCAGCTCCATTTATAAAAAAAAAATTTCAAATTAATTACATTCCATTCGATTGGCATCTGATTGTGAACAAATTTTGGTTATTTAATTTTGGTTTTAATTATGAGTTTGTGAAATGCTTGGTATTTATTAACTTCTGTCTTGGATTAACTTCTCTTGAATTCCTTTCATTGTATTTCACACTATTATTGCGTATTCAACTCATATTTCTGCACCTGTACAAACACATACATAAGGGACGGGCTAACTGTAAAGGTAACTGGCGCACAAGGAAATTTATGATCAGTGACAAAAGCACATTCTCACCTTTGATATAGCTTTACGGCCTGAGCCCCTTTTTCCACTCTATATGGCCGATGTAGCTGGGATAAGAACAGGTCTGTCTTTGGTTTGTTCTGTTTTATTGTGCCCGCCCTTTTGTGGCTCTGTGGGTGGCCTTGGGTGGCTCAATATCTCTGGACAAAACACCCGGCCCACTCTAAGCCCCGCCCACCTTGGAAAAGTCCGAAACCAGTGCCACGCATCGATGGCTCTTTTATGGTGCTCCGCAGTTTTTCGTTTTCCGTTGATTTTCCCTCATTTTTTTTTTTTTATTTTTTTTTTTGCGACCCTCTGCCGCATTTTTTGCACAGTGTTTGCCTTCGGATTTTTGCGATAATGGAGACAAATGTTGTGCTCTTAAATTTATCGATTGGTTGGCAAAAGTTACCAAAGGAAAATATAGCCCTGGATGGCGAATTTGTTTTTATGGGCGCGCCCGCTTGTTTGTTCATTCGTTGAGCTGAGCTGCGTTGCGTATACGCCCCGTGTTCGCCATTTTCGCTTAGCCTTAAAGTTGACTGGCGGCGCACCTGAGTTTTCAATTTATATGATGTTTTCCATGGCCTAATAGAAGAGAAGCAAAGTGCCAGACAATGGACTATGTAGACCCAGATAATCTTGTGCCGGAATAAGCCAACTATTTGTACAGAATGTTCGTCGGTTTCACCTACTTTACCCCCATTTTTTTTGCTTTTGTTTTTTGGAGGAAGGCGTAGGACAGCGCAACCTTGCAATTGAAAGTTCGGCGCTTAAATTCAGAAAGAGAGAGGCAAGTGCTTAAGTTTCCGTCGCCATAACGAGTTATTAATTGTGGCTGGGGTATTTGGGGCTTAGTGGGTTGCTCAGCTGACCGCTCCGCAAATGACCTCGGTATGCCTCGGAATTCTCTATCTCGCGGTAAGCTTTTACTCTAGTCCTTTCGCGCTCCTCGCCAGCGGCTTCAGCATTAAACACCACAACGTGCTCGAGGACCTCGCCGCGTGGATTTATGCAGCGTTACATTGGCATTAAAATAGCAAAAAGGGATTACGAGAGAGCACTACGGGCCAGCTCTCGTATTTTATTATATTTTTACATTATTTTTTTTTTTTCTATACCCGCCAGCGCTTTTGGCCCCACGCGCTTATTGCCCCCGCATCGCACTCTCTATTATGTAAAAACATAAATGCAACTTGCGTTGAGTGCTGTGCGAAATAAAATGCGATGACTGCAAAGCGATGCAGAAATAGCTGCACGGCAAAATATGAACAAGTTGCTTGGGATTTGGACAAAAATATGGCATACAAGAAGATTATGTTTTTCAATCTTAATGGGTCTCGCAGTAGAAAAGTATCAATGGTCAGTTTATAAGAAGGTATTTTTAAAGTGCATTATTGCAGATCTAACTTCCACATTTCTCTCAGTGCACTAAAAAAAAGCTGCGCTCAGCTTTTCCATTCCACAGGGCCATTGTTCAGATGTGACTCGAACCAGGGGAGCGTACTCCATACATATGTATATGTGAGTTATAGAACACAACTAGAAGGAGGGGAAGGAGGTACTGCGTATCCGAATCACTTACCTCGATTTGAAATGGCGGCCTCGACGGCGAACCCGCCGCTTCCGGCGTGCGCGTGCAGCAGCCATCCGAGGCTAATTACAATCAGAATGGGGCAATTCATTTGAAGCGGAGCACGGTTGCGTCGCTGGCTGCTTTTCCTGAGCCCGCTGGCGTTGGCGTTGGCGGAGGCGTGGGCAGTGATGGGCGGGGCCAAGGCGCCTGTACGTATGCTGCGCGAAATTATATTCATTGTTCCGCGCTCGGCGCGTATGATGTGGAGTTTCTAGGTTCCGGAGTTCTCCTCTATTTTCGCCGGCTTTGTTATTAAATTTACTGGAGCTGTAGAGCTGTTGCAAAGTGCTGTTCCGTTTTTTTATTTTTATTTTTTTTTTTGTTTTACTTTGGCCCGTTAAGTTTTCATTTGGTTAAGCGCCAACATACTTTGCATAGTCGCTTTGCCGCTTTGTTTAATTTCCAGTTTTCCAGTTTATTTTCGAGCTCTCTAATTAGAAATTGAGCAAAGGACCGCAAGCACCAAATGTGTAGCGCACTTTTGTGCGCTTTCCCCTTGACAAATTGCTGCTGTGTTACGCGAAATATTTTCTAATTAATTTCTATTGCACAGCTATTTGTTGCTGGACCGAACAAACTAATTATCATTGTTTCTCTGCCGCTTGTCCAAGTGCAAATTTATTTTCGCCAAATATCTGCAACGGAAATGTGGAAAACAAATAAATTATTATTATTTTTCGGTTGCAACATCGCACACGCAGAGGTGAAAGTTTCTACTTCGCTACCAAAAAAAAAAAGCAAAAAATGCTAACTCCACTTGGCTTTATGCGATCTTTAAGCTAAACTCCGATTCCACTTTGGGCCACAAAACTCTCAAGTGCAGTGCTCAGGAATGTTTTTGGTGCTCAAAGCGCACATTAAAGCACAGGATATCTCAATGCGTGTGTGTGCGTGTGGCACTCACATGCGCTCCATAAACCCACACACATGCACCGAAATGCGTCTGCGAAACTTCACTGACACGCAAAATTACCCCACAAAGTGCAATTAGCACACAAGTTAAATTATAAAAGTTCCGTTTTTTAACCTTTTTCCTTAGCGTTGATCCTTCGCCCACGCACACATGGTAATTTTGGACAAAAGGAGGGTGAATGGTGAATGGCCGGGTAAACAACACTTCAAGAGCAAAGTCCAAAGCCAAATAACAAATTGTTCCTAGGGCGGTGCAAGCCCACACCATCGTGCCACCACCCCACCCCCCATGTGCCATATTTAATGACAAAGTTTTGCATAATTTCATGAGTTTGCTGCGTTATCCTGGCCACATGAGCTCGGGTAAGCCGAAGAAAAATCAAGCAAACTGAAAAGTTCAAATTATTTCATTATCGCTTCCGTGCAGGGCAAACTACAACCAAAAAAAAAAAAAAACCGCCGAGCAGCAAAGAAGCGGAAATGTGCTCGAAAAACCCATAAAAACAAACTGCGGCCCGGCAGCAGGATGTCGTGGTCAGTGGAATGGGTCGCGACGGCTCGGTGAAAAAAATGAAGTTATAAATTTAGATTAACCCCATGCAGCCGATGGCGGCGACTCACTTTCGCTCTCACTTTGGGTACGGGGCCTGAAAAGTCCATTAAAAGTCACAAGCCAGCCGGGCAGAGCGAGAAAAAGAGCCGTCCCCAATCACATAATTATCTAGCGCTTTCATTATTACCCTGGGCATCCAGTGGCGCCAGATATCAAGTATACGCTACGTGGCGCGCTTATGTGCCGCTCATGTCCTGGAGGAGCAATAAAATATTTGTATCTATACCGGTCCAAGGTTCTAAGTAGGTCGCATAGGTGGCGGCGCTACAAATCTGCACCGGGCATATAATTACTCAAAAAGTAAAACTCGCTCGCCGGGATGCGGAGGCGGCGTTGGAGATTCCTGGCATTGGATAGCCGGGATGGCTCCGGTTTTTATGCGCGATGATGCCAGCAAAAGGCTTTTATCATGTAGGCGGTAAATAGCCGTAAATAAACAGGACGGCGCATAAAACGGCAACAAAAGACGCGCCAGGACGAGCACAGGTCGCCGCCGTTGTCATCGCCACCAATGGAGGAGCATTAACCGGAGGACATGGGCACTTTTAGAAAAACCAGGAACTTAAACCAAAACAAATTTTAAGAGCGACAGAAGGAGATTTAGAATTATAACTTATGGAAGCACGTAATTTAGTATTTAAGTCTGTTAGTCGATTCACTTAATAATGAGTGGATTAATATCTTAGAAAGTTTAGTGAAATTTGCTATTTAGCCTATTAGTGTAGAATCCTTTTTTCCCTGTGCATCTCCTGTTTGTCATCCACTGTTGGTGGAGGACCAAGGTTATCGGTTTTATGGGTCTTTGGCCTACAGATTTTTATATGTGTGCCACATGCTGTGCACCGCTGCCTTTATTTATGAGGCAGCCATCCCAGCATCGCAGGATACTACACAGGCTACAAATTTCTGAAGTCCTGCAATTTGATCTCCGTGTTTCGGTTGGTCAGAGAGCTCTGGCTAAATGTTTTAACAATGTTTTTATCGGGCTCTTGTCGAGCCTTTGCCGCTGCGGTGACTGCGGTCGCTTGGTAGCCAAAACCAGCGCCATGACCATAAAAGTTTAATATTCTAATAAAGCGGATTTAATTATTTAAAAACAACATTGCCACGTCCGAACGCCGACGGTTTTTAATTTTTACTCGCTCTGTTTCGCTGTCGCAAGGCAACTTGAGTCGACTTTCGTCTAAATTGCACTTTGCGGTACAATTTCCAGCTGCAAGTTTGCCAGAGCAAGTCGTAATTAGTTTTTGCTGGTTTGCTGTGAAACTGATTTTCGCTTGACGGGCGGCAGAAAAAGGGGGTTTGCCGCTGTAGGAACTGAATCCGAGGGCAAAGAAATAGCTGCGTCTTTTGTCAGCCGGGGGTTTTAGCCACCACCATCCTTCTCCACACCCTGTGGTTGACTGGCGGAACTTTAAAATGGGTTAATTGCATTGTAAACTAAACGAACAAATGGCAAACAAGTGGCACAAGAGGGCAACAAGACAGCAAAAGCGGCAAAAACACCAACGAGCCAACCAGCTTGCAACTGCAGATTCGATTTGAGCTTTGGCTTATTTATAAATCTGCAATTTCACCCTCCTGCTAAGTTTCTCATTCTTTGCAAGTTGCGCTTGGCAACCGACGAGTGCATCATTAAAACAAGTTTTCCAGGGATAAGTTCTTGGGCATCGACATCGAGTTACCTGGTATCAGTTTCATCAAAGTTATAATGCGATTAAAAGTCGCTGTCCTCAAGGAAATGTAATTTTTGTTGCTTCTAAAAAAGAATATCTATAGATGTATCTTAAGAGCGCGTAAGCGCACTGCTTTATAACATGAATACTCCTCATCCACTAGTAGATATGCAGGGTATAATTAGTCAGTTGGAAGAGTCAGTAAGCTTGGCAGAAAACAAAGCCGGCAAAACTCTTTCCATATTGCAGCAGCCTGCGGAGCGTGTAATCAAAGGGGGAATATGGCTAAAATATCTAATAGAAACGCACATGCGGCAACCCTTTTCCCAGGAAATTTTCATCCAGCGGCCTGTGGCAGTGAATTATTTGCAATTCTGCGAGAATGAAGCTGACAACGACCATGGACGCCACATTGTCATCAGAATGATTAACAAGGCGGGCCACAAAGTTGCCAACTTGGAGCACAAAGGCGGTTGGTATAGGAGCAAAAAAAAAAAAAAAAAAAGAGTGGGCATAACCACAAAGCTCTTCACACACAAAAGCCCGCTGCGTGGAAAGTTCAAGCCGAACACTTGCCACAAACTCCGGCGGATTGACACGGCAACAATGTGGCAAGATGGTAGATGGTAGCCATAGCCCCTCACGCACGGATATTCAAAATCCCCAACCTAATATGCAGTTGACAAGTTTTAATGAAAAAAAAAAAAAAAAGAAGGAGAAAAAATTTCTACATAGAGAAGACGAACGAAAGGAAGTAGAAGTAGTAGAGAAGAAGATGTAGATCCAGCCGGCTCGATAAAAGATTATTAAAATTTTCCAAACGAATGGCAAAAGTTCACTGCAGCAGTTTGTCAAAGGTTCAAAAGGTTATCTGCAACACACACTCATACACACAAGCCGGGAATCTTACGCTCGGAAAAGCGTTGGAAACTCACTCACTTGACGGCCCCTCAGTTCACGTGTGCGCGGGTCTACAAAGTTGACAGACATTTTCCACAAGCAAAAGTCAAGCACCCATCTAGTACTCGACTCGCATGCGAATTTCCCATGCACAGATGGGGTCAGTTGAATGGTTCCTCCATCACATTGGGGGGCACATATCTCATAATCACATTTTATTCTATGAATTTCGTGATGTTTCTAACCCATTTATGGCCCTAACATGTTTACAACATGTGTTAGCAAAGTTAGCAAGGACATGCTGCGGACTGCTAACCAGGTGACCACAACTGTAGGGGCTTTAAATTCGACGTTATCTCTGCGCAAGCAGTGCAAATTAAATTCTGGGCTCACTGGACATCGGAGGTAGCACCATGAATGCCCGTACATGAAATATGAAAGTAATCTCCGCATATATTAAGGCATTTGACGGCTGCTTTAATATGCAGCCAGCCGGCAAAAGGAGGCATCTCCTAGATCCTGGGCCGGGCCCTTGATACTTTGCATTTTTGCTGAGGCAAACATAATTCGTCTATTATGCAGGCTGCCACAGAACAGGACGAACACACACACACACACATGGGATCCAATGGGGATAGGATATGGCTTGGTATGGGGCTTTTCAGCTGGAGTTCATAGATCCTGACTGCCGCTGTATTCACTTGGCAATTACTGCTTTATTTATTATGCCGAAATGGATTATCCCTTGCAGTGCCCGGGGATGCAATTTCTGCTTGTGCTGCTATTTTGTGCCATCAACATTTTTTCTTTCTGCCCCACCATCCGTGCTGCAAATTTTCCGAAGCACTTGTGTCGTCATCGTCGTCGCTCCCGATGGAAAATATTTGCATGGAAGAACTCTGTGGCAACAGAGGCCTACGGCTGCATCTGCGTGCCCCACCTTTGCATCGTGTATCTAATCCAGTGGCTGCTGTACCGTTTAAAGGGTAAAATGTCCAGCATGGAAACATCCTGTGCGCGCTATTGAATTAAGCAAAAATAATCCATTGAAATGGCATTTAATGGTAGGGCTCCGAAGCCGTTTAAATGCAAATTCCTCGGGACGCATTGTTCGAAACGGACATGGCTGGCCTCTGGCACACGGCGACATTTGTAACAAATTCGATGCACACGAAATCCATAAATCAAATCAATAAAATGACAGCATGAAAAATTGCCAACACAAAAAACCGCAGGCCAAACCATTATTTTGGAGTCAAAAAATCGACAGCAGAGAGGCAAAATGTCGCTAGTTTTGCCATTTTTGCCATTTTCGGAGCACGAACAATGCGGAGTCGAATGAAATCCGCAACCGCATTTTGAATGGCAATCAGCAGTTAGAACAAAACCAAATAATAATAATAATAATAGCAATAATAATAATAAAAGAACAATAGCTGCTGCGATATGCAATGGAAGTTAACCTTTTCGACACCTACAAATAAATAAATGGCCAAGTAAATATTGAAAACAGCGCCAGAGCAAACACCCATATACAAAAAAAGAAAATAAGGCGGACTAAACTGGGCTAGCAAACAGGGAAAGCCTGTAGAACACGCTTGTTGCCATCATCAGAGGGCGTTTTTGGGAGGCTGCTCCTGGCAACAGGGCGGATGGGTAACGAATAAAATTGTTGACTATGCCATAAAGCGACAGCCAGAGTTGCAGGAGCAGCAGAACAGATACACAGAAACAGAAACAAAGACAGTAATGTAAAAGACAACGAATTGAATGAAAATCCTCGTATGACATAAAAAATAATACGCAACATGCGAAAACAGACAAAAGTGCACACACAGACAACAAATGGGAGAATATCGCAGCAAAAAGGATTGCGAATCCGAATACGAATCCGGGGCGTATTAGTTATATTTCCCTTCGCCTGTCACTTCTCTTGTGGCGTCAGCTGGCCACGATGGAGCCCAAGTCGTTGTCGAAGTGGAAACCAAAGCCAAAGCCAAAATCCCAATCCGAAACGAGAGAATGCCAAGTGGAGTGGAGCTGCCGAGCAGTGAGAAAATGCCGCTGGCAGGAATGGCAATAATAATACGTTATTGGGAATATTGATTGCCCGTATTAGGAAGATCCCATCCCAGAAGCGTGCTAGGATTTCCCTTTTTCCCTGGCCAGGAAATTCGCATGACGGCATTATGACGGGCACGCACTGATAAACGCCCGAAAGTCGGGAGGTAAAACCAAAACCAAAACCAAAGCCAGCAGCAGGTGTTCTTTGTTTAACGCCCAAATGACTTTCGCATTTCTGCCCCACGAAATTCCACTTTCAGTACCGAAAAAGCACACTCAACTGGCAGAGTTTTTCCTGCCCCAGGATATCTGATGACATGCAACGCTTCTGTCAACAGGAAGGCCAAAGCCTAGCCAAACAAAATCAAACCAAAGGCAAGCCCAGGCCAAAGACCAGCTGTGATTAATAAACAAATTGAAATACCTTTGGCTAAATAAAGAGCCAAAGACGCGACTCAATAAATCACCGGCTTATCCACTCCCACGACGGGGCCAAATCAATTATAGCCGAGCACACACAAAAACATGGCCTTACACAACGTGGCAGATAATTTATTGATTACCATTAACAAACAGCATGTCAAGTAAGTGTCATTAGAATGTCAACGCATGTTGACGAAGACGCTGCCCCCAGGACAGCCGTCCTCATCCTGCTTCTTGTTTGGCTGTCTGGCTGCCGAGTTGGCCAACTGCCTGATGGACAGTGCCGCCCTTTGACCCCCGGATACCCGAAAACCCCTCCGCTCTCTAGGCCTTTGTCACGCTCATTAATTTGCGCGACCTGGTGTGTGTGTGTGCGAACAAGTTCATTTCGTTTGCAATTTCCCGCCGAAGGCGTTGGGTTACTGACCGCGACTCCATCACCGTTGACAACGCAAATTGACCAAGTTGGCGGGCCAAGAAGCTGCCTCGCCATTTTAGCCACCACCTTGCCAGCTGTCTGCGCTGACAGGTCCGAGTCGAGAAAAAAGCACACAAAACACTGACAGTTTGACAAATTGTTTATGTAAATGGAAGTGCAAGTGGTTGAACATGGCGAGCTGGGATCGGAAGATACCATAAAATTGCCAAAGAAATTTGCGCTGAGCCCAAAAGCTTAGGCATATTGGCTGAGTGACACGTTTTTCCTTATTCTCTTCCCGACTCTCCAGTTATCCAGCTGGCCGGGATCCATTTCACGCTGGCCGAGAGTAAACATCTAATTTACTGTTTGTGTGCTCTTTAATTGTTTGCCGTGCCCAAGGGGACAGCAGAAACGCTCGAGATACGCTGACAGGCGGGGCACTGAATGGTTTTGTCGGCCCCATAAATGACAACGACCTTCGCGGGCTGGAGAATTCCGAGAGTTTCCAGGGGCGGAAAGTGGGAGTCAAGGGAGTCACCCTAAAGACTCGGCCCTGGCAATTAAAAACTGCTTTCTTGGAATTTCAACTACGGCCAGCGTTTAGCCTGCAGCGAGTTATATAGTTCAGGTTCTCAACTTGCAGCACGGAGAAAAAGAATTACCTTTATATAAACCCAAAAACACAAATTTAGGATTAAAAATGAACTAGGATCTGTATGCTAAAAGTGAAAACTAAAATTATCTTACATTTTTTCTTAAAAACTTGCGAAGTTCAAGAGGTAAGAGAATCGGGTATTATTAGTGCCAACTCTGAGAACTAATATATTTTCGCAGTGTATTCTCCTGGCCAACTGGTTTAAGTTGGCTTCCTTCTGGCGGTTAGGCCGACTTCCTGGGCGTCGCTCTCTTTGGTGGCCAGCAAAACGCTTTGCCAGCTTTCTTTCGCCAGCTAGTTTTCATTTGCTTTATGAATATGCGTGTCGTGTTTGTGTGCTTGTATGTGTGCGTTTGTGGGTGTGCGAGTGTGTGAGTGGACACAAAAGCTGTTGCTTGATTTCCAGCTTTTATGCTTAGACGCTGGCTGCTGAATGCCTTTCCGCCAGACTTGCCGAAGGGCAGAAAGTTTTCCTTTTGAAACTGAAATAGCTCCGGCCCGTTTCCTTCGGGGGCCTTTTGAGGGACCTTTATGGGACGACTTAGTGATACATTTTTTTGTGCCTCTTCTTTTGGCGTTATTAACTCTAATTACCACATTAAACGACAAAGTGTCTTAATATTCAATTATAAGTTTTTTCCCTGTGCCCCTGTACAATATCCTTGCGTGTCCTCTGCCGTTTGCGGTGGACTATTGGAAAAGTTTTGCCGATATTCGGGCCATCACGGTGTGTGCGTTTGTGCTCCCAATTTATGTGACCCACTGCGACTGGCTTTAATGATGTCTAAGTGCTTACAAATTCTTTCAGCAAAATGTGTTTAGTGTTTAGATTGCTTTTGATTTTGTTTCGTGAATGTTGGACAACGGAAGTCCTAATGTATGATGCCCAAGTGATGTCTAGCCCTTCGGAATCGAATCGAATTGAGTCGATGAAATAAATTGCGCTTATTGACTATTTTGACCCGCTCCACTGGCAATTAACTGTTGCTAATGGTGCTCATCGTTTGTCATGGGGCGTATTGGTACACCGAGAAAAATACTGTAGGTACATAAGGTCACATAAGTTACCTTTTCTCTCTGTGTACGTATTAGGCTCGAGTGCAATTTGAGCCCCACGATGGCTTCATCAGGGAAATGCCTGATGCCACACACACACACACAAAAACACATTATATCGTGTGACAGCAACTCAATAAACTAATGAATGCTTATAAAGTCAGCGTCGCTGACAGAATTTTAATTAAAGAACCGTGAAGCGCTAATTTCGCATATTAATAACCGAGACAGGACTACCAGGACAGGAGGACCAGGACTAGCACGCCATGACAAGAAGGCCACAAAGGATGTCTAGCTGGGTAGAACTAGCTAGAAAGGCACCGACTCGTCCTGCAACTGAGACACAAACTGACACCAAAACACGAAACTGAAGCGAAATGTGCTGCGATCTGCAGCTGGCACACACAAAGGCAATAAATAAAACAGTAGCAGGAGTCGTCTACTCCGCAGCCATTTAAGTAGTTCAAATTAATTTCAATTCAACTCGCACATGTCCCACCACTCCGCTCCGCTCCACCACATCAGCTCCATTCCCATTCGGAGCCCCACTCAATCCGACGGATGGATGTGTGAGTCGCGGGATGGTTGGTGCTGCAAAATTTCTCGGCACCTCGTCTCGGTGGAGTATTTTATTTCGACGGCACACGTTGCAGACATAAAAGTCACCGCGCTGCTAAATTATAATATCAATTATTTCGCAGCACAAAACACATAGGAGCAGCATGGAGACAGTGGCGGCAAGGACTCTACTGGCGACAGGAAGAGGAGCAGGTTAAATGCTCGCCGGCAGCAGGAATCTCCTGCCATCCAGTCCACCCAGTCATCTGAAATGAAG
The DNA here is from genome assembly GCF_000001215.4 of Drosophila melanogaster. Taxonomy (NCBI): domain Eukaryota; kingdom Metazoa; phylum Arthropoda; class Insecta; order Diptera; family Drosophilidae; genus Drosophila; species Drosophila melanogaster. Next base: position 22,906,030 of record NT_033777.3, on the reverse strand, counting down.
GCTCTTTTGCCGGAGGCTGCAGTAATTACCGCTCGGTATGCAAATGGCAGCTAACTAGCTGTGTCAGGTACGCAAACAAAGTGACAGCTTCGCAGCACTCGTCTCCTGTTTTCCTGTATTCCCATATTCCTGTTTAACTGTTTTCAGTTTTCAGTTTCCCAGTTTATGGGCTCTCGGCTCATTTTGTTACGTTTTGATGGCTTTTCAATTATGCGCTATCAATTAGCCAGGCCACAACCCATTTACCGACGGCCCATTAACTTTGGCTTTCGCCCGCAAATCAACTTGTGTTTGCCTTGTGCACTGGCAAAATACGCGTGTGTGTGTGTGTGTGTGTGTGTAACAAGAGGATATTATGACAGGCATGTCCTTGAAATATCAAGTACTCAGGTGATACGAATTTCAGCCTCACAACCATACCTTTCAGTTAAAGTTTTGGTCCAATTTTCTCCAGTGCATAAGTAGTAAAATCTATCCTATTTTCTCTCCGAAAATGTGAAATATCAAAGAGCATGTCAAAGTCAAGCTTGGCCTGTGGCATTCTCCCTGTCCAGTCCATAGATTCATTACACACCAACGCCTCGCCAGCTGAGGAGCTTTGCAACTTTAATTTAAGCACAACACGACGTTTCTCCTTTTGGCCTGATGGAAAAAACTCATTAAATCAATTTCACACCAGACCGAAAGCCAGACCAGTTAGCACTTTTCAGGGGCCGATGCAGAAAAAAAAAATCTCCAGCTAGGACCTTTCCGGATTTTCCGCACTGCCCCCGTACCGCCGCAAAAGCTCAAAAGGCGCGTCAAAAGCCGCCGCTGCCGCTCCAGATGAGTAGGCCCGGGAAATGGTAGACCCACCGAAATACCCGACCGCCTGGTGGCCAGCCATTGTTTGGGGCAAATGCTTTTCACAGCCCTTTGTTTTCCATTCCGGCTCCTTGGGGCCTGCCTCTCGCCTTTTTCTCTACCATAGAAATTGTTTCTGCGTGATTGAGGTTTTCCGGCAGACCTTTTCTTCAATTCGCAGCTGCTTAGCTGCGGCCGAGGACCGACGACCGAGGAAAAGAATTCTGGCAAGCATTTAAAGAGGAGCTGGTGCCAAATGTCTTTGTGGCCACAATATATAAAATTTGCAACTGCCCTACTGGCTATTTTTAATATTTTGATTAATTTGGGCTTCCCTTTGTGTGTGCGGACCCACGACGAGAAAAGATGTTTGTGCCACAAAGTGAAAATTGTTATCAGCGCTTGATCTTTTTCCACAGTACAATGGCAAACCCTTTTTTGGCCAAGATAAACTTATTTTTGTTCGAAGGAAATAAAAAAGAAACAATTGGGTAGTGGAAATACAACAAAAGCCATGGCGGAAATCAAAGGAAAGGCACCTTCACCTGGCAATCCTCACAAGTGCTAATGGTGGGGAATTCGTAGATCAGGCCCGAAAATAAGGCAAATAATCTAAATGCAAATAAAACTATTTTCATGTCACAACAATGCCTTAAACAAAAAAAAAAGAAGGCGGGGAAACAACTGGAGGAGTTGAAAAGAAATTCAGAGCGCCGAAAAGTATGCAACTGAAAGGAGAGCGAAAATAAACAGCAAGCAATGGCACACATTTTGAATACATTTATTTGCACATTTAGAAATGCAAACAGCGGGAAAAGTCTGAAAAGCCGGTCGAGAAAGCCCGGCCCGAAGAAAGAACCCTTTTTGCGCAGCCAAGATGGCGAAAAAGGATGCTTCCGTGGGACTTTTTTCCCCCGCATCCGAAATGAGTGAAATGTGTAACCCTTGCAATGATTTGTTAAATTACAAGCAAAGTTTTTCCAGTTACCAGGGGAGCTTGAAGCTTGGGCATGGAGCTTGAAGTAATTAGTGAAAACCTTGGCTATGGCAATGAAAAATTGCTGGAAATTGGGCGTGAAAATGGCTGCCAACGTAGCTGTAGGGTTAAAGCAATTCCGCTACCCCCCTTTTTTTTGGGCTGATGCCTAGGAAAATTCCCGAAAAGTCACATTAAACACTCCTGGTTTCATTAGCGTTGCGCTCTATCAAGATCATGTTCTAAATTTTTTTTTGGCACGGCCCTTGTAAGCCATTACTAATGCAGATAATTACTGTTTTAATGTGTGCTATGCATTTGGCGCAGAAAACTTTAAGGACAAATTAATGAAACTTATCGGCGGCGTGTATTCAGGCAATCTCAGCCTTGTCTCTGTGAAACGACAACTTTTTAATGGATCCCCCAAATTGTGGCAAAGTTTCGACAAAACTTAATCCGCCCCGAAAACTCGGGGAGCCTGGACAAACATTTCAGGCATCCCATGATCCAAGTATCCGAGATTCATCGACGTCCGCCTAGAAAGCAGCTGCTTTCAATAAACAAATTTGTACGCAAATATTTTGGTACACAAATTTCTGCCAGGCTACTAAATATTTTGTGTAAAGTCGTTGAACATTCACAAAGATTGCAATAATGACAGTCGAGGCTCAGAGTGGGCGTGGCAGGAATTGGAGCGAGCGCCAAAGGGGTGGGGGTATAGCGCTGGCGGAGGCGCATCCATGGCGCAGAGTGTGTGTGTAAACTGGAGCAAAAGGCGGCATACATTACGGAAACGAAACGGGGCGCACGAACCTACGGAATGGAGCTTCAACTACGGATTGGAACGGGACAGACACAGATACAGACAAACACACACACCAGCACACAAAAGTCAACATAAAATTTAATTAAAAACTTTGCAACAACTACAACGATGGGGCGTGCGCCGCCTTCGAAAATGAACCAACATAATGCAGCGCCAGCGGAAAACGTGAGGAAAACAGCCCAAAGACGACTGACTTGCCGGCGAATTTTGTATCTTTGCGCTACGGCAATCCGAATTGCCAGTCGCAAGTTGGGGCAGTCCAAAATGTTCACAGGAAAAAATAACAAACCATATTAAATTATTGTTCAAATTGGTTTTAAGCCTAATAAAAATGTTTAAAATTATATTTTAAATACCTAATAAGCTCGTCGGCATAAAAGAAAAACAATAAGGTTTTAATACATTTATTATTGCTTTTGATCCCCCCCTCTGGTGCGTTTCGTCACTACGTGAACTTCCTTCCGCATTTATCAGCTAACATTTTTCTTTCCATGTAACCACTCCGCTTGATTTCTATGCCAACGAACGAACTATGAACTTGGAGTTAGTTAAATTGGCCCAAAATATTGAGCAAAAGGCTGGGCCAAATAAAAATTCTAAGACAGATAAAAAGCAGGCAGCGGCTGAAATTTAAATAAATAAAATGGCTGAAAATAGCGATGCCAAGGCAGCAGCAGCTTCTTCACGATTTCGATGCGGCAAAAGGAAAACCAATTACGAATTCAAATGAAATTCATGAAATTCCAGCCACTTTGTGCCGAACTTAAACCACGTCTTTGTAATATATATCACATTGAGAGCCTGCCGGAAAAAAAAAATACAAGGAAAAACAGGAAGAAGGTGGCATAGTTTCGTAGGGCATCCTCGATTTCAAATTGTGGGTGTACATGTACATGGTACATAACCGCCTCCCGGGACTTCGAGAAGCTTGAAGCTTTCTCGAGGCATTTAAATTGCCGGCATGATTTGAAATACAAATTGAGCAAATTGGCAGGAAAAACTGTGCAAAGTGCCCTTCGACCGCAATGCCAAGTGAATTGAGGTAGGATGTGGGATGTGCCATGTGACAGCGATGGCATCAGGAAACTTTGAATATTTCTAAGCAATACGTTCCTCTTAAAGTTCGCCATCGCTGTCATGAAATTGGTATTGATTTTTCAGCTTTATCTCGATGGCCCGCGGAATATGAGTACACAGAGATATCACGTTACGCCCGGGCCATAATTAAAATGTTAAAAATGTGGTCACGGAATCTTCGGAAGCCTCCGCTATCTGGCTTTTAATGGGCGATGTCGTAAATGATATGGCCACCGCATTGAATTTCCAATGAATAGCGTGGATGGTGGTTTGCACGATTTTGGGTGGCTCTGGCGGCTTAGATGGCCTGTGGTGCTGCGTTGTCACCTTGACAACCACTATGGAAGAGCTCGTTAGCCAGCTTAGCTACAATTTATCTCCTGCAATTGGCGACCCGCAACCACAGCCATCAGCACTCAGCACAAAGCTCCTCTGGCCGCCTAATCGCATTCAATTAACACACAACACACAGCACATAGCACAGAAAAAGCCAAGACAAAAAAAAAAATAAAAAACTGGGCTTGAACGCAACTTCTTGCCAAAGGCAAGACAATGCTGAACTGGAGAAATGCTCGTAAGAATAAGACCAAGTCCAAAGTGCATGGCAGAAAAGCAAATCCAACAAAGTTGTTATTGCTTTTGTTTCGGCTGGTCGAAAGGCGTTTATAAATTACTTAAAGCGCTTAAGGCCGGAGAAAAGAAAACCCGTCTAAAGGGGATGGAAAGGGGGGGGAGCCAACAACTTGTGGCGTGACCGAGGCTTCGAACTTCGAGGGAAGCCAATCCCGGCAATATGTTCGCCGATTTTCCTATTGCCTTGGCCATCTTGGCTGCTGAGCAGATTAAAGCGTATCGTGTAGCAGCAAATCCAAACCGCAAGCGGCCAACAAAGGAGGAGGAAATCGAGGAAAACTGGCGGTGGGAAAGCGGAAAAGCGGGCAAGCACTGGGAAAGCCTACCAATTGAATATCAATCAACTTTTGGGGCGTGCGTGTGCGTTGGCAAAAAGGAGCTGAAACAAAGGAGCCATTCAAGTGGGTGTGGGTGTGGATTTGTTTTTGGATGTGGGCACGAGCCAAGTGAAGTGGCCTTGCCCCCCTTCTCCCCTCTCCAAAACCAAACTCCCACCCCCTCCCATAATGGAATTAAAACTGGCAATTTCGGAGCAAATTGCTTGATAGGCTGTCTTGTCTTGCAAGTGTTATGGCTGCTGCACAGGAAAAAATCTGTAATCGGATTACTCTGGCATTCATAAAGTATATTTCAAACAAGTTTTTTGCTCATCTGCTAATTGCCAAAAATTGAGAAGTGCCCAGAAAGTCTGGCTTTTTAAATCTCTTTTAAATTTGTGAAAAATGTTTGCCTGGACTATTTGTATTTAGTGCTTTTTCTTATTGATAAACCTGTGTTGATACAGACTACCGATGGGGTCCTGAATAAATCTAACTGTCATATTTTCTCTCAGTGCTCCGAATCGCTCGCACAATTGGCATTGTAGAAGCGCGTCTAACCGAATTAGGCAACACAAATCAATTGCATTAAATGGCAGGCAGCGCGTGTCTTCGCCCCTTTGGGGCTGCCAATGCCTGTGTGGTTACGATTCCGGCTTCCCTTTTTCGATTTTGCGAGCATTTTAGCATATGAAATTGGTGTACACGTCTCGAATGCGGAATACTTGCAGGTTAACCAAATGCCAGAAACAATTGTGATGTCCTGAACAGGCAGCCAAATAAATGCCGACGAACAGCTGCAAACGACTTATTTATGCCACAGAAGAACTCGAAGCCCCATCCACAGCGCCATCGTATGATATCCCTATTATCGTTTGCTTCTCCGGGATTAAGTCTGCCTGGATCTGGATCCTAATTTACACAGCTTCTGGGTATTTACCTCTTCTTTCAGGGACGCAAAACTTTTGCCCAAATGAGAAGAAGTCGGCAGGAATGCCTTTCGGCGAATGCTCTTAAGTATTTAAATTCAGCGGATTTTTATGAAGCTTTCGCTTTTCGCCATTGCATGTGTTTATTTCATTTCTCATTTTCACAAACATTTTCCCACCAGCACACCCACACACACACATACACATATATACAACTAAGGACGCCACATGCCAAGTTCTACTTCATTTCATGTCGGCATTTGCACATTTTCCTTATTTTTCCCACTTGGTGTGTATGTGTGTGTGTGTGTTAAGGGAAATTTTGTTATACTTCTGGTTTCTGAAGGCGGCTTCTTGCAAAAAACAAAAAAAAAAAAAAAGAACAAGAGGAAAGTGCGACTTGGAAGCCACCGCAAAACAATGAAAATTGGTTTTGTTACTTTGCTTACTTTCGCAGACTCTCTTCTTGGCTAAGACCGTTCGGCGGTTGAGCCCTTGGCGGTGGCTTTTATTGCCCGCCCTGTTATTGTTGCTTTATTTATTTGGCAGCTGGCTGGGGTAAAGGAGCCACAAAGCCACCCAACCACCCACCTGGGCTCCTAGCCATCGTATAACACAGCCAACCATATAGCGAAGCTACCACTTCTGCCGCTGATGGCTTTGAGTATTATCGCATAAAATCCAAAATGTAAACACTGGCTCAAGTCGAGTCCTTGCAGCACGTACACGTTTATATTCTAAGCGACATTCGGTGCCAATTTGAATATTTCAGTGCGAACAGCTCCCACAAGAATTCACTAATATGCTGCAAATTATTACCTGCGCCAGCGGCACTGGAACTCATGTGACGAGCGATCGTTTTCGGTTTTATTATCCTTAAAGTTTTTCACTTTTATATCTTATTGGCTTAGTTTATTCACTTGGCTTTGTTTTAGTTAGTTGCAGTCTGAGAACTGCTTGCTTTTAGGTTAGCACACTGCACAAATAACTATTATCTTGCAGCTAGAATCCTTTTCGCTGGCACAGCTGATGTCCTGCTGGGTCTTTTGGCTTCAGCTTCAGGATTTCTGCTCCTGCTGAAAAACACTTAGAACGAGTCGCGCGCGATTCGTGTCAACTGCGTCGAAGGGTTCACTTTCAACTGAAACACTGCTGGCCGTTCGCCGTCGTTTCTCAGCGCCCTGCATTCGGGTTCGGCTCAACACTTCGTGTTGCTTCGGTGCACTTCGGCTACGCCCACGAGGCCACCCGAGCGACGATGAGAGAGGGCACTGCTCAGAGAGCGAAAGATGGCTGGCTCTCTCCCAGTTCGCCTCAGGACAACTGTGCCACGGCGAAATGGGCATTACCAACTCAAGTTGTTAGACACTAGGCTGCGCTGCCCTGGCTTTGGCCATAAAACATAATTAACAGTTTTGTTTACAAAAGACAATAACAAAATACAGTACAAATATCGTTTATTTGGATTGTTCTTTCTTTTTACTTAAATTCGTGTACTCACACTCTTTTTTTTTTGAAACTGATACTTAAACAACTGATTTAACTATTATCTTATTTTGAAGGTATGACATATGACAGCTTGAAATTCAAACTTTTACAGCAAGTACATTTTACATCAAATTTTTCATTTTTATCATCCAATATTTTGCTTTTGCGATTTAAATAACTTTTAGCCACTTCTCAGCACAAGCCACATATAATAAATTGATCATGTAATGCTGTCATATCATGTTGTTCACCTGTCGCTTAAAGCTATTTGAGCTCAGCAGTCACTCTTCGTCAGCTTTTTGCCTAGAGAGAGGCATATGAAAACTACCCCTATCATATTTTTCGCCACGAATGCCACTCCGAATTTTGCTCCGAAACGAGGGGCTGACTTCAGCCTTTGTTGCTGGAAGCGTGGTGTTGCTGGAAATCGGCTGGCAACATTCGAACTGCTTTGGCAACATTTCGAAGTGGGAGACAAATTGCGGCATGTCCTGCTAGTTTCGGTGAGTGAAAGTTACGCGACGAGTTCCCAGGTGAACGCAACGCTGTCACTTTTCACATGAGTTAGAGCTGGAAAATCAAGTTATCGAGGCGTGACCACCGAGGGCAGGCTCGCGTGTAATTAAAACTAAACAGCAGGAACAACATCAACATCAACATTTGCACCAGGGGCATTGGGCAGCAACCACCCACAGGTCATCCGGATAACTGTAAAAAGCGATTCAGCAGTTTGTACGGCGGAAAACAAAGGGAAAACCAACCATCCCAACCGACAGAGCAGCAGGCATTACGCTGATGACGAAACCGAATACGGAAGTCCATAAGTCAGGATTAAAAACGTCGGCAGTGGCGGCGAACACGCAAAATATGGCGACAACAACCTGGTCAAAAGGAACTTATGTCCAACAGGAGATGTCCTGAAATTAATTTGAATATTTTCCAACCGCTTTTCCCCCGCGACCGCTTGCCCTTGGCCCTTTGTCACTGCTTTTGTTTCAGCTTTTGTTTCAGCTTTTGTTTCAGTTTTCGCTCTTGTAGCAACGGGGCTTTTGACTTCATTAGAAGTAATGGCGAAATCTGGCTGAAAAGTGAAAAACAGGAATCTGTCCGCGTTCCACGCTCCCCACCTCCCCCCCTCCATTCAACTGTCAGCGACGCAACGCAACGGTTATAAAATTCCAAAATATGCACATAAAGACATAATCCTCAACCTCCGCCTCGCCCATCCCACAATTTTTCCCGGAAAATGGAAATAGAAACAACTGCCGCCGAGTCAACGGTCAACAGGCGATGGCGGTGGGTCAGTCAGTTTCAATTTATTGGGCGCGCTTGAAAATAAATTTGTTTTTCGAAAATGCGAACATCAAGCACACCGAACGCCGTGGGTAGTGGAAGGGGTGGTGGGGGGAGGCAATACAGGTGGGCTCTCAGGGGTCCTCGCGGATGAAAAACGATTACGCAATCTGGCCCGTGCCATGTCCACTAAAGCAAGTGGAACAATCTGTGGGGGCGGTCAGCGTGAAATGAGCTGAATTTATACGAATTCGCCGTGTAAAACTCTCGTCCTTCGGGCACTTTAAAGATAAAGTTTGTCCCATTAAATTCAACAAAACAATTCATTTTTAATTTTGCACAATTTGACTTCAATCGCAGTAGATTAAATTCATATGCAACATCTATATTTTGTTTTTTGTAATTAATTAATAGTAATTGGAATAATTTGGAGATGTATCAAAAGGAAATCAGTTAACAGAAATTATAACTATTTTTGAAACTAGCTTGAACTTATAAAAGTATGGTTTATATTGTCAATTTTGTTTGGTATTAATTTCATTGATTTAATTGCCGAAATATTAGCAATAACAATGTCTAAACGTAAATGGCCTTATCAAATCTATGTATGTTCGAATTGCAGAACAGGATTGGGATTTACCACGCAGCTGCAGTCGCTCCTTTCAATTTTTGCATCCTTGCAGCTATTGCAACATTCCTCAATTAGTTGCAGACGCACGATTCGCTTCAGGTTTCGGCGAAAACTCAATATTGAACATTAAGATTGGTCACCTGAATGCAGTATTGGATGTTTGTACAATATGGGTAGTGGGCGTTGATGTGGCTGTGGACGCAGTGACTCATTCGGTGCACTCAGCTGCCACCGGACAGGCCAAGCGGATTACGATTCGGATTCGATTTACTTTGCCGTCGCCAGGAAGTCACAATGCGGGTGCGTTACGAACGGGCAACAGTTGAGGGCTGTTGAGATTCTGAAGTGGAATTGGGTGGTTGGGATGGGGTAGAATTGGGCTTGGGTGGAGGTGGGGTACTTGCACTGCCGGACCTACAAACAAACAAGCAAATAAACAAGCGGCTGGCAAACAGGCCGCGTCGTGATTGCAGGACATTTGCGCAAAAAGGCAAAACAATTGAATTGAATTGACAACAACGGACCACCAGACTTGCGATCTGGAATGTGGGATCTGGGATGTGGGTGGGGTGGTGTTGGTTTGGTGTGATATAGGTGGTGCCGCCGCTTGAGGGCCGCTCACTCGACCGGTAATGGTGTTGATAGCATTAAGCATGCCTCAACGAAGTCCAGCCAGGATATGCGTACAGGCATGATTCCACCGATGGCCAATCTGTTCAAGACCCTTCGTTGCTGACTGCACTCGTCAAAAAAAAGGGCTCAAGCTGGATTAAGACTTCAAAAATGCATGACTATTATAGCCAAACTCAAAGCGAATATGCTCACAGAATATCCTTTATTACTACTGTACACCAATGACTTCCTATATATATTACATTTTATATTCAAGGAAAAATATCTAAAATTAAGTTAAAATTGTCTACTTTCAACTGAAAAATGCACATTATTTTGGTGAGAATTTGGATTTTTTAGCGTGTATTTTCGTGCAGTGTAGCTGCTGTGCCGTGTGTTGTTTTCACTGCACTTCAATGCTTTTTGCAATGTAAACAGCCGCCGCAGACGCCGCCTTCGGCCCTTCACCGACACTCGCACATATTTTCACATTTCCCATTTCCTCACTTTTCTTTTTTTTGCATTGTTTATTTGCTTTACTGTGGTTACTTTTGCTGTTTTTTCGTTTTTTTATTTTTTTTCCTTCTGTTCTGTACCCCAGCAGCTGGTGTTTGTTGTTGTTTGTGTGCTGGCAAATTAGTTGAATTTGGGAAAGAGCCCGGCCGAAAAAAAGGGTGTGTGGAGGAGGCTGTTGAAAGTTTTTGTTTGACACTTTCTGGCATAAGCCTCGACCACATGCGACATGCAACAGCAGCAACATCAGCAAAGGCAGCATCGACAAGGACAACCGACAACTGGCAGGATACTCTCGTACTGCTCGCACTTAAAGGTCCTTCGTTGAGCCTGCTTCTGCAGCACTTAATCCGCTTAAACGTTAAAAGTGCTAATAGTTTTTCATGTTGCAACCCTGACTTCTTTATGGCAAAAATGGTAAAAGGGGGCGGGGTGGCAGGGGAAAAACCCACCACCGGCAGCAGGAAAAACAACATTTTCCCCAGAGGAGGGTGTGAATAGGTGTTAAAAGGCAATAATTTATATGCTTAGAATTGTCATTTGTAGATGTTTTGTGTGCAGGACCCGTCTGTCCCAGTATTCATCTGTTTATTTGCTTTGCTCTCTCGGTGCGGTAATTGCAATTTTGTTTTGAGGTTTTCCCTTTATTTAATGGCAAATAATTACATGCTCCTTTTTTTTACACGCTCCCTCGACTGCAACAATGCTTGGCTAATTCGCAGATCAATTAAAGATACTCCTCCATGGCGAGCTCATCAATCAAATGCGTATCCAATAAAATCGCATCTGTGCGATACGCCCACCGTACCCCTAAAATCCCCATTCGCAGACGGTCGGAAATGTCCTGCATCAATTAAGGACAACGAACCGTTTCGATTGGAATGTTATTGTAATGGGTTCCTCAGCTGAATTATTAACCAAACTGATTGCAAGCGGAACTATGAATTAATACTTAATAAGGCTAAAGTTTCTCGAAGGATCCAGGGACATGCAAAAATGCATTAGCATCGATTTATGGCATGTGTGTGTGTGTGGGTGGATGGCTGCCCAAATCTCATTTCCGGCGGGCGTGGCTACATCATTCCGACAATATTGCCATATAACACTATTCATATTTCAGTACTGGACCAAAAATCCACGAGTGACCAGCATCTAGGAGCAGTTTCCACAACCACCCACTGTGAATGCGGAAGGACGTCGGTCGGATGTCCTGCCGCGCATTGAGCCATTCCAAGCTGCCTTATTATTTATGATAATGTCTGGCCATTCGTTTGGTTTATTGTGCTAATGTGCCGCAATTAAGATTAAGAAGACGACTTTTCCCGCTTTTCCACCAGGGAGTACGTACGTACGTGCCTGTGCGCCTATGTGAGATTTTTCGGGTCGAGTCACCTATTGCAATGAGGTCGCAGACCTTGAATTTGACTTCTAACAATGGGATTTAAACTCTTCCATATAATGTGTCATATTTAAATATAGAATCTTTGGATATATATACACATTTTATAGCTAGACAAAACCAAAAGTTAAAGAACTAGCTTAAGAACAGCAATTCGACTAACTTCTTTTGGACAGCTGCATAATAGTTCTTCGATAGAATCGCAACAATTAAAACTTGAATCTCCTAGTGGGCCAAAACACAGCAGGCTGTCCTGCCAGCGGGGAAATGGTGGTACAAATGGCATTCGTTTTTTGGCTTCTCGCTGTGCCGATTTGTGATTAATGACCTGGGCAAAAGGAGGCAAAGAGGTCGGTCGTCCCAATTCAAATGGAGGAGTAGGTCGTACAAAATCGTGCGATAAAAATTCTTAAGCATCAATATCCATCGGTTTTTGGGGCCCACCGTACGGCATTGACCGCTTTGCGCTTTTATTTATGACAATCATTTATCACAGAGCGCGGTACAAGGCAAATTTTACGCGATTACGCTTTTCCATTATCCTGGCGCTGCCATTTCCTTTCCTTTCCATTCCTTCCTCCCCCCCAACCATCGCACTTCTTGTTTTCCATCGCAGCCAGCGCTTGTATTGCACAATGGCACTTTGATCTCTGGCAGGAGATTTCCCAGAAGCTTTCCTCCACTCCAATCCAGCCGAGCCACCCACCTCCTCCTCATTCGATTGCATTGATTTTCTCGTCACTCCGCTCGACGGCGAAAGGAGCTTTTTTGCGGTTTTGCATGACAGCTGACACATGTCGGTGCGATAAGTTCGAGTGAATGAAGATGAACAATTGCCGTAAGAGATTATTAAATGTTGCTTAAAAATAATTAAGCCGCCCCGCTTGAGGCGTTGGCTGGCTTGCATTTGGTATGCAGACAACGATTGGATCAGCCCCATAAAAGGAATATCAGCGAGTGGCCATCGAGTCGGAAGATGTGCTAACTTTTTCCCGAATATTAAACACTTTTTTTTTTCTCAGTTTCTCAACCCCCACTGGCCAACTGCATTTTCCAACTAGACGGGGACAATTTCCGCTGGCGACACGAGGACGACATTGACGCGTCTGGGAAACTCGATTTTATGCAATTCACGTCTCGGACATTAGGCGATGTCAAGTTCTTGCAACGTGCAGGCATCGTCCATTTCGAGATGTGGGCGTTGTTGTGGGCAATGGTTTACGTAATACGTATTCAAAACTGTACCGAACCGAACCCAATTTGCATGCCCAGCTAAATGCTTTCTTAGAGACCAAGTCCCTTTGCTTATCCAGAAATCCAATTAGAAACCTCTCAGTTGCACTTGAACGTTGCCTCAATCTTCGACCTGTCTTCGATTTGTTTTCGTTCCATTTGGCCAATTTGTTTGCGGCCAGATTGCAGGCAAAGTATTTAATTGATGCTCACATCTTCCGGGAATCGAAAACGGAGCCCCGGCATAGATTAGCATAAACATTTGTAATAAATATACGAAACGCTCGCAAAATTCCAGCTGGCAATAATTCCGGTTGAGATGCAGCATGGAAATGCTTTGCCTAATTGTTTGTTTGTTTGTTTGTTTGTTTGCCTGTAAGAGTTTACACACCGCCACCCCTCTCCTCCTGCTTTTCCTAACCCTCCCCGACCCCCTTTCATCAACCAACTTGCCACTTTTCCGAGTAGTTGTGTGCGTTTTGCTCGGAATGAAACATAAATATTACGCATACGCAACGGTAGACACAGACCATATGGGAAATGCAAAAGTTCATGCTGCAACACAGCCGTTCAGTTATCTGCATGATAAGTTTAATTGATCCGAATACCAGTCACTGCCACCCCTTCAGTGCCAAGGATAAATAGAAATCGAATAGTGGCTGGGAAATCATTAAGTTTTTGCCAAGCTGTCTGCCGATGCCAGGGAGCGAGCAATCACAAAGGAAATGGGAAATTAAAACGTGCGGAAATGTGCCGCTGAGAGCTAATTAGCTTTGTGGTATTGCCGAGCGCACCAGTGCACAAGTGCTCATCCTTCGACATCAACTTATTCCTCGACTTAGCCGGCTCCTCCAGCTCAGCTCCTTCTCCACCTCATCCTCCTCCTCCACCTCCTTTGCTGGCCCCATAACTCGACGACTCTTAGTGGGCCACTCAATCAGAGGCTGTTCGATTTGGTCGACCCCCCGATTGATGGGCACTTGGACGATCTGCTGGCGATACTTGGACTCGGTATTGGACATGGACTCCTCCTGCTAATTGCGCGTCATTCGGCCTGCTCATCGGCTTAAATCCAAGCTCTGGCCGGGCCATCGAGATTTAAACGCATCCGCATCCCTCGGCGCCAAATGCGCAACTCATGGCGTCCAATCGTCAAATGCTCCGCACGTACGTGCATTCCATATACAGTCCAGACGTCTATTCGCCGTTTTTCGATTGTCACACTGAGATTTCAGATCAGGATAATGCTCAGTCACTTACTCAAATAGAAAACGAAATGATAGAAAACTATATTAAGGCTGAAAAAGAAACAAACCTTCCCCTTTCTACACTCAATACTTTAATTTTGGGAAATACTAAATAGTTAAATTTATTCAAGTTATATAGCTTAGTTTTATGAACTTTTTCCCCGTGTAGTTTCGCCTGAGTCCCCTCTTCTCAGCCCACTGGATGCCAATATCGACAGTCATTCCCGCCGACGGAGAAGTGGGTGGAATGGTTGTTTTTTTTTTTTGGGGGGGGGGGGGGGAATCTCGGGAAAAGGACGACAGGACGACAGGGCACGTGGGCCGCACTTTGGCCGCTGTTAAATAGCATTGACGAATTAAAAGCTGAATTGGCAAAAGGGACCGACAGCGGAGTAAAAATAAAAATAAAAAAAAAAAGACAGAATCCTCTGACGGGGTGTAAAAAGGCAGGCGTATATATTTTGTGCAATATCATCAACTATAAATTACGAATATTGAGGCACAACAACTTCGAGTACGTGGCGTGATAATGGATATTTGTCAGATATGTGAACATTTTAAACTTCCGCCCCGGAACAAAAAAAAAAATGTGGAATAACAAGAGCTGGCCGAAGCGAAGGTTGCCTTGCCACACGGAATCGGATTCGGCACTTTTTGCCACATAAACATAAAAAAAAGGTAATACGGCACCGGGGACTGAAAGTAACCCAAATGTGTGGTGTGGCACACGGTTCCGAGGCGGGTCCCCTGCAAATTTCGTATGAGGATGGGCTGCAGGGAGGATTCCAATTGCGATTGCAATAAGGGCAAAACACCGAGGGGTTTGTTCACGGAAAGGGCAATGCGAAATGGCAGCAAGAAATGTTTTGCAATGATGCGGCAGGTTTCCTTCGACCATTGAGCCGATCTCGTTATGATTAGCCCATGGTGGGTGGAGTTGGGCGATTCCATGCTAAGCGCATATAAGCGAAGTGTGGAGTAAATCCAGGCCGGGAAGGAAGTCAATTTCTTTGGCCGAGAAAAGTGTTGGGCCCCCGCACATAAAAGTGAATTCGAAAATTATGCACAACACTCAGACAGAAAGTTGTCCTGCCAAAGAGTTTGAGTTGTTTGGGTTTTTATGCGCAATGGGGAGTATACATACAAAAAAAAAAAAACAAATAAAAAAAAATAATACAGGGAAGCGAAACTTTCATTACGAACGGAAGTTGGGGGAAATAAAAGAAACAAACAGTATACACTTGGACCTGCCTGTTGTTTTGTGACATTGAACTTTTTGCATTAAACTTGAAATGTTTTTAATGAATCCCGCCGCCGCCAATCTGCCGTCGCAGGATTCGGTTGCAAGTTTGGCCCCAATTGTTATTGTTATTCCAGGGCTAAGATACCCTCCAGATACAGAAAGAACAAGCGAAAATTTTGGATGCAAAACTTTGCATTTCCTGCATATTCTTCTCCATATTTTACAGCACCAACTTCCGGCTTCCGCTCGAGCAGCATAAAAATAAAGCCAGTCTCCTGCCACCCAAATCTCCTGATCCTGCTGCCCATATCCCTTGGCCGAATTGTTTGTTACAGGACGCAAAGACAGCTGAGAACGCAGAACTTTCCCAGACATTTTGCCATTCATTGGAGCCCGGCTCTCTGGTTTGGCTTTTGGGGGCCTCGACTTTCGGCTGTCAGCGCCAAGTCTCCTGCGACTCACTGATAATTGCTAGAAAATAAACTTGAGACAATTGGGAATCAAACTTCGCAGACGCGCGGAGTTTCTCTGCTCGTAAATGGGATTAAAATTTCATAACAGCGGATTCGAGGAACCAGAGCATTTTCCACCATTTCCATAGAAAAAAATGCCGTTTGTACAAATGTACAAATGCCTATCACTTAGGCCGAATGTTACGCCACATTCATCACATCCCCAAGCACGCGAGTTCTGGGAAAGCCGAAATATATAAGAAACCCCTTACTACCACGGCGTAAACGATCCACAAACAATATTAATTGAAACGTACCGCTCATATGACATTTATGAAGCGGCCAAGTCGCAGAACTGTAACTGTCGAAATGTGGCAAGAAACCAACAGGACAAATTGTGGTGGTAACATAGCTACTTTTTGGATAGTTATTGGTGTTCAAAATATGATCATATGTTCAATTTTAATAAAGATAAATGTTTAGATAGATAGATTAAGTGTATAGAGTGCTCTTCTCTTTCAGATTTGATAGATGTTTAGATAGATAGATATATAGATAGAAACATAAACACATTGAGATATCCTAATGCAACTTAATTTTGTATACATCTTTTTTTTATATAATTCAGTTATGTTTGCATAGGAAAATAGCTATATTTGGACATTTTTCTGCCACCACTGGAAACGGATCAACTTCAACCCTTGGCCCCGTGCGCCGTGTGCATGTCCAAATGCCAAATACAAGCGTTAAGCTAAATGAAAACAAATTACCGTTGCATGTGAGACACCGTCCAAGGCGCTGCCGTCATTCCTTCATTCATTCAGTCACTCATTCAGTTCACCCCCAATAGAATGGTGGCCACCCCCTCGATTTTTTCGGCCGTAGTGACGACTGCTGCAATATGGTGCCGTCATAGCGAGACCAACCTGCATTTTCCGCGCTCGCATTTAAACATTTAAGCACGCACCGAACCCGGACGAAGAAAAAAAAGTTGATATATATATATATATATATATATATAAAAAGGGGGAAAATACAGACTGAAATAAGAGACAAATTAATGAACGGGCCAAATGATTGTCGGACTAATGACAGGGCAGTTAGGAAGTCAAATCAAGTCGCGACTGGAATTCGATATTGCTTGAGAGGGTTGGCGAGCAAAATCAAAAATCCGTTCGTCTTTGTTAAAGCGCAAATGAAATTAATTAGTGCAGTGGGCGATTTCCGATTTTCCGTGTCAGCCAACTTGCGAAATACCATAATTTCGTATGCTTAAAGGTGAGCCCGATGCAGCAGCGTGCTCATCCCAAACTGTCGAGAAATGCTCATAAATCTCCACCTACAGCGACTGCCATGCTGCGCACATGTTCAATAAAGCAGAGATTATACGCAAACATAGACAAAGTGAATGTAGAATTAGAAAAAAATCACTCAGTCGTCGCTGAAGTGTGAATACCCTTTGAAGGCGCCGCGAAAACTAATCAAGATTCCAAGTCAGGTTCTCATCTCACCCACTATGGAATGGATCTTTAATCGCGGCTCAACTAGCAGCAGCAGCGCTTCACTGCCGTGCAGTTTATTAAACGCCCTCAATGGTTGCCCTGAAAAGGGTATGTGCAGGATATGCGAATCGAAAAAAATTCCTGCTCCACGCTGAATGCACGGCGCCTCCCAATGAACTGCAATAAATCTCAATAAAAGTCGCACAACAAACCAAACCAGAACCAGCCAGCAATCCAATGCAAGCGTCGCAAAACAAACAACCAGCAAGTGGTCCTGGAAAACTCAGCGAGTCCTGGCTGGAATTGTAGAGGGGGGGAGCCCACCCAACATCACAATGCTCCGCCAAGAACGAAAAATGTGTAGAAGGAATATTTTAAATTTGATTATTGAAAGTCGCGCGACGGCAGCGATTATGTGATTTGTAGGGCGACAAATGTTTTTGCCATATGAAAGGGCACTGAGAGAAAATATTAGTGAATTTTGAACTAAAGAAACCATTGCAAATTAAAATGAAAAACATTTTTTTCCTCACATGTACATATATTTACATTATTTTAATATATTCCAGTGTCGATCAATCAAATATGATAACTACTTGTTTTGACACTAAACAGATTACGCCGAAAACTTCATTGGAAACACGAACCAAATGTGATTACATTTTGTTTTTCTCCCCGTGAAATTGCAAAACGCGAAGGGCGCGAAAAGATGACAGCGGGGTGGGTGGCTTTTTTAAGGATACTTTGTGGGTGTGTACGTGCGTGGGTTTTTTTGCGCGGGGGTTGCGCGCATAAACTTTGTTTATTTTATTAACAAGTTATGTGGAGTGTGTCATGGGTATGGGTAAAGGATAGAGAGGGGTGGTGTTGTTGGCAACCCTTTGTTACTTTCGCTTTTCGAAAAACCTCGACCGCGATCAACTCAGGTCGCAACCCTCGTTTCGCTCGACTTTTCCTTTCAGCCAGCTCTTTTGCGTGCGGCGCACAATTCAATTTTCATTGTTTATCAATTTTCTGCCTATTTTGGGCGCTTCAAAGCGACGCTTTGTAATTAAATTTGGAAAGCCGCCAGTGGGGCATAAATCAGAGTTCAACAATGAGATGTCGCCCCCTTCTTGATTTTGATTGCATGTGAATTTGAATGTGAGCAGGGTGAGAAGTGCGGCTGCTGGCAATGTTTTCGTCTGGCTGGCAAATGTCTTCATTCAATTTGCGAGTGTAAAGTGCGTCGCTCTGGGCTTTCGACTCAGATCCTTTGTCTTTGCAACTTTCTTGCCAAAAATGCAATCGAAGCAGCGCAAGGAGTAGAAGGAAGAAAGCAAAATTATTATGTGTGTGCCTCATATTTCAGTCTCCGTCGCTCCAGACACATAAATCTAGCAAAACAATAGAGCCTCGCACACATCGCGTCGGGCCAAAACTGATTTGAATTTATGGGAAACTGATTATTTTTCCACGCCGCCAAGTGGCGACAACGAGACAATGATCGTGTGCCAAAAGCTGGTATCCGCTTAAGCATCTGCCGGAGATAGTTGATTCGAGCGGCAGGATATATACACACATTCATATAGTGCGTGCCACGTGACCGCGCAACGGGAATCGCTAAAGATAACACAGGCAAGCGGCCAAACAGCCGCTGCATCCGCTCGCCGACATCACTTGGCCAAATCCCATTGAAAGATCAAACAAATTATGGTAGCACAAGGCGAACTCCTGCTGTTGCTGCACCAGCTTCCCTTTCCTTTCTGCTGGCACTCAAAGTGCACCGAGCGAAATTTATAATCAGAAACAAGATTTACTACCAAGGATACATGTTACTATTCAAACCAGAAAACCATTACTGATATAGTTTGATACTATTTCAAATTAGTGTACTATTTCTTGTCAATAATCTAAACAGCTATACCTTGCCCTGAATTATTATTAATACCGTTTTAGCAACGATTTTTTCCAGTGCAGCTTTCGCTTTTGAAGACCACTCGACAATCTGGAAGTCCTCGGCGCACGCCACCACTTCATTAGACGCGTGCTGTGGGTCATGGCAACCCAACCCTTTGTCACCTCAATCCAGATACATCGGTGTATCTGTTGGATTGCCCGGGATTTGCGCCCCTTATTGTTCTTGTTGTGTTTCTGGCCGCCGGCTAGCTGCATTGATGGTCTGGGCAAATTTGAAATTGATATTCGCACGGCGTGAAATCAGTTTCAGTTTTCATTTGCCCCCTTTTTATTTGTTGTGCCTTCGATTCGTATGGCTTTCCTTTGTTTCCTTTCGTTTCGTTTGGAGCGGTGTTCTGCCCGTCCAGCGAGTCCTGTGAGTCCTGCGGAGCACTTAGCCGTCGGATGGGGCCATGATTTATTGAGTTGCATAAACAGAAACGGCAGCGCAATCATGTCGCAACTGTGGCCCAAAACTTGTGGCACGGCGACGATGGCATTCGCCTAGTGAGCTCAGCTTTCAACTCGATTGCTTCACAAGTCGTTAGGCGTCATCGCAAAAGGGAGCCCTCATCGTCCGTTTGGCCGGATTCCTGGGGGTTGACCTGCACTTCATGGTCTATGGTTGCAGCACCGTCTTGTGCTCCTTCCGTTCACCCCCAGCCAGCCCCAGCTATATACCTTTGGCCATATCATGCCATACCAAATCGCCTCCTTCAACGGCAGCCGCAATTTTGGTTATGGGAGTCGTGCAACAAAGGGGCAGCAAGTTGTGCTCACTCCACTGCCAAAGTATAAATCACAAATAGATTTCCTTACGAGACTTTTTGGGCAAAACTCCCAGGCTGCTGCCTCCATTTCCCAAATGGGGCAACTGGCGCCTGCCACGCCCCCTTCAGTTGCTGCTCTTCCTGGTTTGAAGGTAGCGCCTTAGCTTTTTTCTAGCTGTTTTTGGGAATAGTAAATAATATCTCTTTTAATGAGGAACTACAACAATTCTACTTAATTCTTCTCACGAATAATACCAAAGAAAACTTTTGTATAAAAACCATATGATTGAGTGTACATACATATTTAGGTTCGTTTTATTAAGTAAAAAGTGATTAAAAAATTCTTGAGCCTTTGATTTCGGAGTTTACGGCTTAAATCACCACCTATTTAAAGAAGTTTTGCATTATTGGTTTTGCTTGTTTTAAAATTCTTTTAAATTTAATTAGTTCATATGAGAGCTGGCTTTTTCCTGACAGCACTGTCCATCTCATGCCGAAGTTTATGTTGGCTTTCGTTTGCGGCATTGGTGGCACTTTGTGCTGCTGCTTTGTGTTGCGCTTCAATGAGGTCGAAATGGCTCAAAAATAATGTGAAAAGTTCCTTTTAACCATTTTTCCACAGCCACGACGCTGGTGACGCACAAAAACAGAGGACGAGTCGAAGAGTCGAAAAGCAGAAAGGATTCGCGCCACATTTCCTACTTTCCTTTCGGTTAGAATTTACTCCTTTGGCAGGACCAAACCGTACTCGCACTCCGCCTCCTCTGATTTCTATCCTCTTTTTTTTTTTTTTTTTGCACTGCTGCCTGGTTGGAGTTATGCGACTTTGGGGAATTTCTGACGGCCCTCGACTCCATCCTCTTGGCCGCCTTTACGAGTATATCCCTCTGTCTCAACCCGTTTGCCACTTTGGCTTCCTTTGACTTTTCGAGAACTTGGTTAGCAGCATCTTCCCATCTTTCCATCTACCCATCCTTCCATCTATCCATCGTTCCATCTTCAGTCGGGAAAACTGCCTTTGAAGTTATTGCGGCTAGTGCAACGCCTGCTGCTGTCGCCTTTGATGTATATATCGATAGTGAAAACTTGGAAAACTGTGGCTAATGTTGCGATAGACATGTCGTCCTAGCACCAGCACAATCGTATATCTTTTAAAAAAAATTGAGGTGATTAACCCATTTTGTAACTGTCTGATAAGGGGAAACTATAAGGGTTTTTTTTTTTTTTTTTTTTTTTTTTTTTTTTTTTTTTTTTTTTTTTTTAATTTTTATTATTTATTGAATCTTCCCTTTGTGTTAAGAGACTAACAATAAGTGTTCAAATCTTAATCTAACTTAATTAACTTTCACTTAGTGATAGTTTTTTTTTTTCATTAATGCCCTAATAAGTTTATTGCTGGGCTGGGAGGTCGTTGCGGTGCAGCCGGCTTTGACTGCATACTCGGATTAGTTTTCTTGCGAGGGGATTTGTATGGGTGGTCAGCTTTTCGTTATACTTCGTTTTTTTCTCAGCTATTACTTCGATTACTAATTTGATTTTTAGGTCTCTGTGTATGTTTTCGTTCCGAAGGTACCACGGCGCTCCAGTGATAATTCTCAGAATTCTTGACTGTGCTCGCTGAATAATGTCTATGTTACTTCTGGATGCGTTGCCCCACAGCTCGGAGCCATAAGTCCAGATAGGTTTTAAGACGGAGTTGTATAGAAGAGCTTTGAACTCCAGACTAAGTGGAGAGCGAGCATTTATGAGCCAGTGGAGGTTCCTTGCTTTAAGTTTAAGATGTTTAGATTTGGCTTCTATATGTTTGCGCCAAGTGAGCCGCCTGTCCAGATGAACTCCCAGATATGTTACCTCGTCGGCTTGTGGAATGCATATGTTATTCAAGACCAGTGGTGGGCATGTTTGTTTGTTTAAGGTAAAGGTAACCTGCTTGCATTTTTGAACATTTATTGAAATTCTCCAGTCGGCAAGCCATCGTTCTACAGATGTTAAGTGTCGGGATAGGAGTGCCGTGGCTTTTATTGGGCATTTCGAGCGACTGAGTATCGCGGTATCATCAGCGAACGTGGAGGTTGTTAGATTGTAGTCTATGGGGAAATCCGCCGTATACAGGGTGTATAAGATTGGACCCAGTACACTGCCTTGCGGCACTCCAGCTTCGATTGCGCAATCGCGTGAAGTGCTTGTATCGCATCTTATTGCAAACACTCTGTTATATAGGTATGACTTCAGTAGCTTATGTGTGTTTTGGGGCAACAGCTTGATTATTTTAAACAAAAGTCCATCGAGCCACACTCTGTCAAATGCCTGCGCGACGTCTAGAAAAATGGCTGTGCAGTATTCTCGATGTTCAAAAGCAGTACGAATTTCTGACGTGATTCGGTTGACCTGTTCGATGGTTCCATGTTTTTCTCTAAAGCCAAATTGATGTGTTGGAAGTGTGTTGTTTATTCTAAGATGAGGGCTAATCCGAAGGAGTAGCATTTTTTCAAACAGCTTTGAAAGACATGTTAGTAAGCTTATCGGTCTATATGATGATGGCTGCGTTTTATCTTTTCCTGGCTTTGGAATCATTACTATGGTCGACTTTTTCCATTTTTGAGGGAAGTATCCAAGCTTGGCGATTGCGTTGAACAACAGGCAGATGTGAAGAATAGCACACTTTGGGAGTTCAATGAGCATTCTTGGAGTTATTAGGTCGTAGCCAGGCGATTTTCTTGGGTTCAGTTGCTCTTTGATAACCTTTGCTAGTTCACATGGTCGGAATTCAAAGGGTTCTTGAGGATCTAGATTGGCTGCTATTAAAGGAGGGAGAATAAATGTGTTGGTAGAGGGATTTGATAGTAGCATTACGTCGATGTTTTTTTCGTAAATGAACTGTGTGAGCTCTTGTGTATGCCGTGAAACGCCATTTGCGTTCCACAGAGATATCCGTAGGGAAGCCATTATGGGGATTTTGAAGATACAAGAAGTTGAATCAGGATATTTTGGTTTTTCATGAGCTCTTGCAAAGTATTTTGCATGAACGTCATGAAGTCTTTCATGCTTTGCTGTAGGGATAGCATCATAGCTTCGATGCCACTTTGTTGTGTTTGTTGGATGTTTGTCGGTGTATGTTCGGAATGAGCAGTTCTTGTCGGTGGGGCGGGCACTTCTAGTCCGGATTTTAGGGCGCTAGCGAAAGAAATTGTTGGAGTAGTGCTTGGGACAGTTAGGGGTGGTTGAAAAATCGGTTGCGGAGAGTAGAAATTGACTTTGTTGTATGTATGTGCTGTGGCAATACGTTTGTTTAGGCGGCTCTTCAATTCTTTGTACACCACACAACCTCTGTAGTTTGCAGTATGTTTTTCCCCGCAGTTACTGCATTTCTTCACAGACTTATCGTCCTTGTTTTTGGGGCAGTTTGCGGTAGTATGAGGTTCGCTACAGACAACACATACGGACTTAAGGGTGCAGTATGCCTTGGTGTGGCCGTATTCTTGGCAATTAGTACATTGAACTGGATTGATACGTTTGTGCGGCTCCTCCACGGTGATCCTCCGATGTAGCAAGTACTGTAAATTGTATATTGGGTGCACTTCGTTTTTCTTTAGTGCCTGGAGCTCTGGTTCGAGTTCTATTTTGAATAGTGGCTGCGGAACTTTGTCTTTGTTTAAAATATTAATAGCTGTCTTTGCAGAAAAGTTTTTGGCCTTCAGAGCCTCAATTATCTCAGCTGGTGTCACTGTTGCTTCAATGCCCTTAAGTACTACCTGTAGCCCTTTGCAACTTTTTAATTGGTATGTGTAGTAGTTTTTACCAGCATCATTTAGGTATTTAGTCACTATACGGTGGTCTGCTTCTGTTTGGATCTGTAGTTTTATTTCATGAATATTTCCTTTTTTAAGTGGGATAATGTGGAACTTGCTGTCACCAATCAAAGCAACGAGTTTATTTACAAGTGCATTTGTACTTTGTTCTCGTATGAAAATTGGTGGAGGCCTGGTCTTTTTTGGTTCCCCTACCGTTTTTTCGTTGGGTTGTTCGGTCGCAGAATCAGCCAAGATAGCATATCGGTTTGAATTATTTACTGCAGAGTTTTCATTGCCGTTGTTGGTTCGATTGATTTTGGGTTGATTACCTGCCTTATTGTTTTGAGGGCTGAGCTTTCTCTTGATTTGGATGTAGCGATCCATGCCAGTCTGCACAGTCGAAATCGACTTCTGCTTTTGTTTTGATTCTTCTTTACGTGCATTATTGTTGTTGCAAACGGTCAGTGCTGCTGAATTATTTACAGCTGGCACAGCGATAATTAGTTGGGCCGCTGACGAAGTTGATGTTGTGGCAGTTGCCAGTGAGGTCACTGCACTCGTTATTGCAGTGTTACAGTTACCCGGGACGGTCGTTTGGCGCTGCGAGAGGAGCGGGGTAGGAGAGGCGGTCTCTTCGCTCCACGACTTGTGAGCCGAAGCAGGCAGAGAGGGAGAGCAAGAACGCGGTCTGTCGTTCGCTGAGGGCAAAAGTTTCGAGTTAGTTGAAGGTGAGGGTGCTCGATCACCGATTTGCGGTGAGACGAAAGAAAAGTATGCATTGTTGCGTTGTAAAGAGAGCCGGCGCTCGTCTTGTTCACATTGTCGCTGAGAACGTATGTCGTTTTGATTCATTGTTCTAAGTCCACATATAACAATTACCAGAACAATATGGAATAATTATTTATTTTAGTAAATAATTACTATAGTCAATAATTGTTAGTTGTGCAAACTGCACTTTACACTTTGTGTTTAACTTTCACTATACTGTTGTAGTTTTTAGAACTTGCTATTCGTAGCTTGAAAGAAACACGTCTCCACCCGAAGACTGTGGAATGCCGAATGCCAACTATAAGGTTGCACGAAAAAAATGTTCATCACAAATAATGTACATCAAATGGAAAAAGTCTTTATCAACAATTAATTAGTTGATTAATTCATTTGACGCGCTATGTTGACTTTACAAGGACTCTTCGTAAAACTGTAAAGTATTAACTAATATTGAAATTTTCACAAATTAGCAAACAAAGTATAGAAAGGACTGTATGGTAGGTAACTTTCATAATCTAATTTGAAATTTAGGTAAAATGATTGATTAATAAAAACAAAATGACCCTTCTATTACAAATAAATTTCTGGTGTTGATATTAATAGACCAAAGGCAGTACTAATGAAAATCACAACGAGACCAGAGGTGGCCTTAAATGAATGCAATTAGCCGGAGTGGCTTGAAAGGAGCAATCAGATCAGGACAAGTACTACGACGAGGTCGAGAGAGTGGCGAAAGGCGAGTGTCCTTTCGGGAGCAGACGGCATTTGGACTGATTTGTTCCCCAAATGACTTAAGTAATGCAGCAGCAGATTGTCAAATGCCGCTGCCAGATAAGCGAGAGACCAACTGGCAGGATATTCTGAATACGGAACAGTCGGAGCAGCAGTCAGAGCAGCAGTCGGAGCAGCAGGAGTGGCAATAAAACAAAGAGCCCGAGAAAAGCAAAGTAGAATGGTTGCAAATCTGTGCGCAGGATGCGGGGGCGTAGGACCTTCCCAGCAGGCTGATGCTGAGCTGAGTTGAGCAGTGTCCTTGTGCCTGGCACGCAACAACTCAATTAAGCCGCTTTAATTGGTCTAATTAATTTGCGCTCAAACGCACTTCAAGTCTAAACGTGTTTTTCCCCAGGACCAAAAAGAAGAGACGTCCCAAGAAGGGTTGCCATCGCCTTTGCCTATGCCTGTGTGCCGCCTCCTTTCGCCATCGAGTCGAGTCCTGAAATATGCATTAAGCCGCAGATTTGCGACGCGCCGGTAATTAAGCCGAGCGGCCCAGGACTCGGCCCAGGAATCGTGGGACTATTGAGTTCCCAGTTGTGGACAGGACGATGGCAGCTGATTTTTCAGATTTCAAGTGATGCGTTTAATGAGCGGCACGTGACTCGCTCCTCAGCTTTTTTTGCTCACCAAACATCATTCATTTCGAATTCTATGACAGTCGACGACACGCTGACGTTTAATTTGCAACAAATCGTATTTGAATTTATGCAGACAAAGCTATTTTTCAATACCCTTTTTAAAAAATTAGAAAAATAGATTTCAGTCATCTACCAGTGAAATGATGAATACAACTGCAGGGCAATTATCCTTCGGCTTTTCAACTAAACTTTTCTTCATTTCAATTTCGTGTTCAATAAATTTTTATTTTGTGTGCATTTTACACCTTTTCGGTCTTCAGGCATCATTAATTTTAATTCAATGGATAGATGGAAAAATGCCAAATTAAGCCCGGCATGTCATTAAGATGGGGCAAAAGGAGTATCCCACAGGGCAGTGCTATTTTAGGGCCAGAGATTATTGCTCTAATACCGTCATGTACTCGGCATAAATATTTATTTACACCAGCCTCTTGCCGGAAAACCCACACACACACATACACACACACACCTCGATGGAAGCACTCGGAAAATTTGTGCCTAATGGTGAAATATGCGGCAGCATAAAGCAAGAAATTGCTTTTAGGACAGCATCTTCACTTTCATAAGCACTTGCAAGCCGATTCCGTTTGCCTATTTAACAATTACAAAAACCGACGGCAAATCCCCGGCATTCCGAAATGGGCGACATATGGATGGCAAAGATGGAATACACTCGGACTGGGTCATACATAAATTTCGAGACGACAGGAGCAGGGGGGTCGATGGTGGCCAGAAATGAGTGATGTTTATTTGTGCGCGAGGCAAGGCCATTAAAATGAAAAGCAGCCGCAGCAGCAGCAGCATCAGCAGCAGGGAGACCCCATTCCGCCCCATGCTTTCCTTATGGCCAAGATAGAGATCATGAATATGCAACAGCCAGGATAAAGCGCAGCCGCCTTGAGAAGGCAAAAGCGGGAAATCGGCGTAGCTGGTAAGCGGGAAGTGCGGAAAATGCGAAGCAGAAAGCCAGGAAGTGAAGCCAAACGCGCCATCACAATAAAAATTCATTACGCAAAGCGACGGATGGCCAGACGGACGGGTAGGGGGGACTGCCAAAAGACCGGAAAAGAAATCGCTATAAATTTTCGACGCAACCAAAACAACAACGGCAAAAAAAAATGGAGGAGGGAAACCGAAATAACAGCAGCGCCAGTTACATGAAGAATTATTGCGGCGGCGAAATGCTGTCCACCTACTTAAAATTAATTTCTGCAAGGATTCGTCGTCGTCCAAACAACATCAGCTGAAGCTATAGCTAGGCTATAGCTTCGTTGGCCATATCAGCACGGAAAACCACCCAGCGGCAGTGAAAACACCAAACGACAGCGAACGTCAGCAGTCGCCGGGAATATCCCGTGGCGTCTCTGGCGAAACGTAATGAGGGGGGGTTCAAGTGCACTGCGAGAAATATATTTATGGTTGATAAATAGAAAATAAATCTCATTCAAAGAACTATTTTGGGAAGCATTTTGAAGGCATATATCTTGTAGTTAGCATACGAAGCATAAAGCCAGAAAATTTCCATCTAAAATAATGATCATAGTCCGAGTGTGAAGTATCTTCATTAATTACATAAGATAAGCTATGTAAACATACTTAATGTCTTACATTTTGTGAACTTATACACACTTTCGCCATCAGAATTTTCTTCAGTGTAGATTTCGAAAGTTCTGCTGGCAAAGTCATAGGGTGCGGTCTTCCCCTTTCAGAGGAGTTGGGGGCAAGGCGGATCCTGACTTTCGGCGCGTATGTCAAAATATTGAAATATTGAAACAAACGACAGTAGCAACAATAAAGACGAGAGGCATTGGCAATGGCAATGGCCAGCGGCCGCTGCTTTGCCTTAGAACCACCACTCCCGCCACCCCCCTTCCACGTTTTTGACCAAGTTTAATGAATGTGCGATGTACACGACATCCTCATAAAGCCGCCCCGCTGCTGTCGCTACCAAAAACCAAATTAGTCGCAGTTTATAATGGGTAGCAGTGTCGATTGCAGTTGCCCGATAACCAAGCCGAACGGGGGTGTGTGTTAATCCAGGGGCAAGGGGGAGTGTCCCTATAGACAGAATATGCAGGACATACAGGACATAGCCCTACAGACCCCTAAGCACAGCAGTCAACCCCCGGGAAGCTCATTAGACAGGCGGCGCTAATGACTGCAGCATTCGGTTGTGCAACTCCATCCGACAATGGAACACTCCGCTCTGCGGCCTGGTAAATAGTCATGTGACCCTGGAACTCATGCAACTACCGTTTCTGCTGCTCCTGGAACACCTCGTGCTCGTAAACATAATAATAATGCTTCGTTTGCCGTTTGGCCCGTGGCGCTCATAAAGCCATTAAGGCGCTGAACCCTTTGGCGCGGCGCACAATTCACACAAGGATATGAGGTCCTGGAACGCGGAACCCGCTCTATTTGTATCGACTGAGCACGGCGACCCTCATAAATTATTTTACCCAAAATATAGTGCCGGCAATATAACGCGCAGCAACCTGTGAAATCGATGCTGGATTAGACACATTCTAATAGCCCGATGGCAATAGTAAATATTTCCTTCGGTAATTTTCGAATTTTGCGTATGAAATTTCACTCAGTCTAAAAGGGTAGCAAATATGCTAGCTGCAATGTTTTCTACTAAACAAAACAAAAAGCTGATATAGAAAAACCGTACAAAATACAACCCACAGCACTTGCCAAATTTGAGTGCCGGCCTCTAGTGGGGTGAAAAAAAAAAATGGAATCTAACACATCCTGGGCTTTTTCAAAAACCTGGCCACAAAAAAATGAATCAAAAGGCAGCCGCGACTGGCCAAAAGCACTCGAAAAGGGCCAACAAACTCCGGATCGTGGTATCCCCATATGAGTACGAGTATATCGAGGCAATTCAATTATATTTTTGCAATAATTTTCAATACACTTAAGTGCAGGTGCCGCAACCCCCTCCCCGCAAACACACACACACACACACACACACACACACAGGCAGGCACACACTTTGGCGGCAGTTTAGAAAACAAATAACATTCAATAGAAAAAGCAAACCCCACCTGTCTGGCGCATTTGCTTATGCTATATGCGGTTGGCATTTCTTCGTCTACCCTGCTGCTATATGTAGTATTGCATATTTTCTTTATTTTATTGGCCCACTCCGTGCCGTAGATGTTAATGGAAATTGAACGAGCACTTGGCCCTTTTGCTGTGGCCCAAACCCAACTTTGCAGCACTTGAATCGCAGTGCGCAGTTTGAATTATGAAAGTTACTGAAATTGTTTTGGGGCTTACGAGGATGGCTGCCGCTTGCAAGAACAAGTTAAAGTAGAAGTACATCCAGAAAGGAGTACAGAGTACAAAAATACAGCCCAACCCCTTGTCTCTGGGCAATAAATTCCATGCAATCGCTTACAAATCGCTCGAAAATTGCCTCAACTCGAGCACGGTTCAGCATTAAGTGCGGAGAGCCCTCTGCTGACATCATTCACATCAGTTAGGCGAAACTTCACCCTCGCACTCATCCTCATATCCTTGGGCCAAAATTGACATTGACATTCGATATTATCGCTGACAAACGATCGGCAATTGAAAATTGCCAGCGAACGGAGTTTATAGCAACTTGGGGTTATACAATCAAGAACTCACGACTATAAAGTACTCACTATCATAACACAATAAAACTCATAAGATTCTTTAATCCTTAAGTACTTAAAAAGATAAAGGATACAAACTCAAAATCTCTACTTACTATACAAGTTTTATAACAACTAGATCCTAAATCTAAATGTTAAGCATAAATCAAAGTTCATATTCAAAAACTGAATATACCTCTCAAATCTGCAAATACCCTGTAAAAATATACAGCATTTGATGACTGCGGGAGTACATAGCTTAGCTTATCCAAGTGCAGTTTGTCACAGCTTATCAACATCTCTGGAAAGGAAGAGCTGGGGGTTTTCAGCTCAGATAAATCCGTAACACACGCGCACTTCAAAGATTCAAGTAATTTACAGATTGAAAGCGAACCCATCGCATTTTCGCATTCAATAACTTTAAAGTGCAGGCAGTATATGCGATACAATAGAAGCTCCCATATGAAATGCAACCGCTTGGAAAATCCAGTCAATACTTTTACTGTTATTGTTTCATGTCGGTAGGGGTTGTAAATTCGTATATGTATATGTAACGTTTTTGGGGCGCTTTTATTATCGAAGCTTGCCAACAATTTGCAGTTGCGATTTCCGATTTTTTCACAACCCCCCTGGTTTAAGTAATTCTCAAATATTTCCAGTGAACTGCAAAAGTGCAGTAAATCGTGGGAAGGGCGTTAATGTTATGGCCCTATTAGCTCAGCGGCAAAAACAACAATGACAGGGCAATAAAAGTCAATCAGCATTTATTTCAGTTAACCCCAACCAGATGAAGAAACTCAAACTGGGGTAAACATTCCGCAGGGCAGAGGGCAAAGTTGAATTGTTTAGACTCATTTGCCATTCGAAATGAGAATTTGAGAATGTCTTTGCAGCAATTTGCAGCATGCAGCTTTCAGGCCACCAATTCGGAGGGGTATTTATCTCAATTAACCGGAACAGCCCTCTAGCTGCAGTCCATCTGGGGGAATTACACCTCTCAGCCCGTTTGATTGATGCCAAAATCCAGCTTAGGGTCACAACCAAAATTCCAAAATTCCAAATACCAGCGGCAGTTCAATCCGTGTTTAACTTCAAACATAAGTGATTAATTCGAGGCGCCACAAATGATTAAGGAGCCGGCAAAAGGTAGCATTTAAATGGCCAAAAATAATCGTTGGCCAGGCCTATAGCCCAAATATGCAGCTGCAAATTTGCCTGCTCGGAATTGCAAATTTATGGGAAATAAGCCGGCAGCGCATAAATCACTGCCATCGGGAATTATTCAATTTCATCTCGTTTAGTAACATCAAAAAGCGCTGCCATGTTGACAAAATGCCAATGAAGCTGCGATTCCACTTGAATGATGGCCAAAACGGGCTGCTCGTGTGTGTGCTTAGCTATAAGTCAACTAAATTATTAAAGCACATATATATTGTTTATTTTTTTGGGGGGCAAGTGTTTAGTGTGATTGCCACTGAGGGATCAGAAAAAAGGGGATGCTATCGAAAAGTGTAGCCTGGTTTTTGGCGACATATGGCCAAATTAAAATGCAAATTAAATGCAAATAAACAATTAAAATTTCCAACTGCGTGGCGCTGATTGTGGAGGAAGCCATATCGAGTGGGCGTGACCAATCAAACGGAAATGTTGACACCGACCGTTGCAAAGCGTCCCTTTTTCTGATGGGGGCGCAAAAATGCATAATTAATAGACAAACAACTCAAACGCGCACACACACTATACCCGCAGCCAAAACGCTGCCACTCAAATTGCCTTTTGGACAAACAAACTGCGCAAAACGCACAACAAACATGACAACAATACCGGCTCTAACAGCCAGGGCAACACGAAGGACTCTAGCAGCAAGGATATATGGCATGAATGGCTATTATGACTGCAGGATACCTGCTAAAAGGAACATGAGATTTCCTATTTAAAAAGGTAGTTTAGCTTGTTAAATAAAAATAGAACACATGTTCTTAATCAAAGGGACGAATTATAATCAAACTCTAAGTGTTATCAACATTACTCATTTATTAAAGCTTATATCTTCGATAGTTTAAGTTCCAAAAAATTGTCAGATGTTCTTAAACTCCCTATAATACTTTCTTCACCCTGTCATCCGCATCCTTCCGCATTCAATATACGAACAATTCATTTGCCGCGTCTAACCAACCGGCAATGGCAATTCAAACAGCAGCCGCATTTAAATTCAAAACAAATGAAACGAAACGAAATTGTGAGGCGACTGCGGGAAAAGCCCTCAAGACATTAAGTGTTTGACATGCCGGGAACAACAAACAAACAAACAAACAAACAAACAACAAATGGCAGCCGAAGTGCACAAAGGTGCGAACTGTTCGCCTTTGAAGTGGCGGCAAAAGGACCAAAAACGAGCACTCAACTGGTTAACACAGACAGGACGAACTCACCACTCGAGCAACGCGCAATTATTGGACTAACAAGTGGTGCAACAAACCACTCTTTCACTCTTTTCCCCCACAATTGAGTGGCAGTGAGGAGTACTAATGATTCAAGGGTGACATCTGCAAGGGTTGCACTTAAAAATGCGACAACTTTTCATCATCACGGCGTGAAATCCAATTGTAGCAATTCCCCGGGCCCAAAAAATCTGTGCAAAAAGCAACGGGCGCTGGAATCATTAGCCATGCTGGAATTCCATGGCCCCGAGGGAACTGGCAATTATTCTGAAAGCGAAAGCAGGACGCCGATGGAAATTGTCATTTGCTGATATGGCTAATCTATTGCATCAGCCGTTGGCCTGTGGGTCCTGTTCGTCCTGCCGCAGTAACTGGCTAACAGCGAGTGACGAGCACGCTAATGATACATTGACAACTGCTGTTATTCTTGGCCCTGCTCAGCCGCACTCTGCCACCACACATCCTGATCCTGGCGTGGATATGGTAACTCCGCTCCTGCTGCTGAAATTCTAGCTAATAGTAGCTAACCCACGCTCGCTGGCAATCTGTTTTGTTTGCACATCGGGTTTGTATGGCCTGCGGACTCATTAGGCCATTAGAGGAATCGCAGCCAGGTCCGCTGACTAATGGTGGCAACGGGGCGGATGGATCGGGGCTCCAGTGCGCTTCATTAACGCATTATGTGCCACGGCGGCTTCCGTCTTTCGGCCTTCGACTAACAAGTGTGCACGGAAAAAAATATGCCGAGCTTTGCGCACAAATCAAACGCTCAAATTGGCCAAATCCTTTAAAGTCGAATAATATAAT
This sequence comes from Drosophila melanogaster, assembly GCF_000001215.4. NCBI lineage: Eukaryota > Metazoa > Arthropoda > Insecta > Diptera > Drosophilidae > Drosophila > Drosophila melanogaster. The sequence continues at coordinate 22,873,257 of NT_033777.3, read as the reverse complement.
GAGTTTAGCACATGCTCACTGAATATTTAATTAAACAAGTGCACTGCAAAAATATTGTGTACAATTTGTATTCAAAGCATTATTCAAAAGTCAACATAAAAGTAAAACAGATTTTACTATCTTCAAATGTTTCTTATTATTGATTTAATGAATGATATTGTTTTTAAAATTATTTAATATATCTAAACACAATAATCCGTAATGGATGACTACAAACCATTTTGCTCAGTGCACGGCTACTACCATCGCATAACTGACCGCACAAACATACTCGCACACATGTAGACGAACATGCGTGGCCACACGCATACATAAACAGTCGGCTGACAACATGAAAATGCAATTAACGCATTAATGTTCAGTTGAAATGGCTCTTGACCGCTCGCCGTTGTCGGTTGTTGGTCGTTTGTTGCATGTTGTTTGTCGCTGGTTGTTTTCGCCGGCATCAACATCACATTTTTTTTTGCGTTCCGCGGTTAGCGCCCCCAAAAATTTTGTTGCCTAACGCAGGGCGTACACACACACCAGTTATAGAATCCGTTTCCGGTGGCCATTGTCCCCACTTAATGTTTAACAAATATGGCGCTAGCTTTCATTTGTCCCGCCTTTGTTGTGGCCACACGAACAAACATATTTATTTCATTAACAGCAAATGGCAGCGGGAATGCGTGCAAATGCACCGCTTTATGCACTAATTACATTGCAACCTGTGGAGCCGTTGGAAAACTGAAATGAAAGAAATCCTTGCATAACTGCGCCTTGCATGCCAAATTGGTCGCTCGAAAACCGCTTGGTGGCTTCTGCCCCGCTCTGTCCCGCAATTACACCAGGTCCCAACAGTTACCAGCTACCAGGATTCCTGCTCCTGCCCGTAACCAGTTAGTTCTGTTGGCACTTGCCAGTGCCACAAAACGTGGCCAACGCAACGAAATTATGCCGTAAAACTGAGGTTTGCAGGGTCGGAAAAGCGGATGGGAGCATGCAATCTGCTGCCAACGCTCCAGTCTGCTCCTGGTCGCTGTGATTTTCTAATTAGGCAAAGTTTTTCCGACACATTTTGCGGTCGCTAACGCTGCGGCAATTTACGCATAATACACGACTGAGGGGGAAAAAATGAAAACTAGTGCTGGGTTAAAAATGGGACCGTTGCCTTCTACACCTGCACCTCTATTTCTGTAAATTAACATAGAAATATGTAATTTCCGCTATGGGCAGGTATAAAAAAAAAAATAAATGCAAAAAGAAAGAAAAGCGAAAGGTATAAGCGGAAAAGACGAGTTACTTTATGACTCGGCAAGATCCTGCAATACATTCAAGCAGTGCGCCAACCGCAAAGACCCTTGCCTACTTATAAAAATATTACGCTGCCTCCCCGAACCGGGAATTGAGCAGTGGGCGGTGGGAGGTGGTTGGTGGGCGTGGCAGATGGTGGGGGCAGCCTGCCAACCAACTATAATAAATTTCATGGGCTCAGTGAGGCGGCGTTCATGGATCTTCGGGAAGAAGAAGAACCCAGTCCGGACAGCGAAAATGCTCGATTGCACCGCGAGAAAAGTGCAATGAAATGCATTATGAAAATGTGGAGAAAAACTTTGTTTCGTAGCCAAAAAGAATAACGAGATACTATTCAATAAATACAAAATAACAAATTATCCTATTATTTAATAAAGAAGAGACAAACAATATTTATTACTGCATTTTATCAAAGTATGAAACATAGTATTAATATTATATTAATTTACACATTTAAGCTGCTTTTGCACACTTTGAGTGCAGTTTTTTTGGCAGTGTTCGACTGTGCGTGCGAGAATCGGAATCAGTATCCATGCGTCCGTATTCCGCAAAAGCCGGAGACCAAGACCCGGAGTCGAGTCCGGAGTTACGGTTAAGCTCCGGCGGAGGGCAATGCGTTGGCCGGCCCAAACGAAATTGCGTTGAGTTGTGAATGCCGCGCAGGGATTTACGTTTTCATTACGTTTGTAACCTCACAAGTAAAGACAGTCATCCGCATTTGAGTGTGAGTGTGTGCGTTTGTCTTTTTCCATAGGTGTGTGTGTGTGTGTGTGTGTGTTCTGCTCGGCACCTTTCACCTTTCACCCTGCACATTTCGGGCGTAATTTATGCGCTTATTGTCTTTTGCACGGCCAACCTCCTGCCAGCAGCAGAAAGCCGTACTTGGAGAAATAGTATTTGGTTTAAAAAGATGGACAAAAATACCTACTAATTACATGAATTAAATATGCTAAATTATCAATAGAAATAAATTCATTAAAATTTCAGAATCAACCAATTACAATATTGTTATAAAAATATGTGAATTCTTATCCCATAATTAGACATTTTTCTGAGTGCACCAACCTCATTTTGTGCCCTGATCTGCTCGGTCCTCTGCCCCATTTGCGCCCCCTGCCACGCCCCCTCCTCGACACCGTTTCGAGGACTCATTTCGGCCATGCTTATTTGCTCACTCGCGCGTTCACACGCCCTTCAGTCCTTTAGGCCAACTCGACTCAACTCGACCCGCCTGGCCTCTGCTCCACTGCTCCTCTACTCCGCCACTCCTTGCCAGGACTCACTTGTCGCAGTGTCTCGGCTCCTTGAGTCCTTTCATGCTGGTAATTTTTCATAACCGTCGACGAGTTGTCCGCCGCTGCCAGGTCGCTTTGATCCATGGCGACACGTTGACTGCCAGCGCACCTGAACGCCCAATGGAATGGGATGGGTTGGAATGGAATGGAAAGGTGGTAACCATGCCACACATCTGAGCCTCCCGCGCAAGAAATTAAATATAAACTTGCTGCAGCACTCTGCCCATTTTGGGAGTGGAATGGAGCGGAGAGAGGAGGAGCCTTCGTCCTGCCGCCTGTTCGGGCAATAAAAAGTCCCTAGATTATGTTGTTGTTGCTGCTGCTGCTGCTGCTGTTGTTGCTGCCTTGTTAATGTGGCACTTGTGTTGCTGTTATTGTTGCTGCTGTTACTAGCTAAGTGGCAACTTCATCATCTCGAGGGGGCTGGATTTGGAGCCGCCTCAATCTTCGCCGGGCTGCCATAATTGTATTCAACAAGCTGGTGTCGCTCCGGATCCAAGATGTATCTAAATGCGTGTGCGCGTGTATATTTCATTCTGTACTTTTGATTATAAAACTCCCCCGGAGGGCTGCAGTCGAGGGCAAGCGGTTTTCTTACTTTTTTTTTATGCAGATTATGAAATTTATTAGACCCGCCTGCTTATCCTTCTGCCACCGCCTTTGCCTCTTCCTTGAAATGAGATATTGCCCTAATGCGCTTGAGTTTTAATTCGCCGACCCTCTCGTGATTTACAGCCCTCGAGCTGAATCATGCCAATCAGTCAAAGCACTGCAAACTCACATTTTACCGGCCCCTTAAACGAGCCAAGCATTAAGTACTTACCCACTGTAGTACACCAAAAAGCGATGCACTCACTACTGCCAAATTGTTGATGAACTGGCAACACACATTGGCACACACACACACCCACATGCTAGCAGACTCACACTCACACAGAGGCAATGCTTATCGGGTGTTCCCAATTAGTTAAGCATTTCCACAAATTCCAACAGAAACTCAGCCCCGTCCTTTTGCCGGTTGTCTCAGATGTCTCGGCAGTTGTCGGTTGTGGCCATAATGATTATTATTGTGCCAGTTGGGAATGGCAAGCTACACACTAAAAAAAAATTATCATAAAAAATAAATTTAACTAAATTATAATGAGAAGCGAACTGCTTACGATTACGATCTCTATTCACAAAATAAAGAATTAAATAGATCTCCTATATTTGTTTCCATTGTCATGATGCGAAATTGACTTACATATTAAGCAACTACCTTCAATTACTACTACCCCTTTCTCTCAGTGTACGGCTAAAATTTCCAGGCTTGTGTATTGATTTGGCTTGCAATGCAATAATTACATGGTTACATGAGCGCAATTTCCGTAACATAACTCACGGAGGTCGTATGCCCCCGCTTAACGCATGCAACATGTTGTCTGCCACAGGACCTCCATACACCCAACCTCTCCCCTTGTATCCTACCCTTGTTAACTAATCATCGAACTACACACACACATGCGTGTTTGGCGAGAGTTCGCCTTGTTGACGAGTTGATGAGATGTTAAGATTATGTTAATGAGTTCATTAAATCACAAAGGAACAAGCAGCCGCATAGAGTTACAGACAGTTGGGCGGTTAGACTGCTAAGGACCCTAGAGTTTGCGAGATCTCTGAACTTGGGTCAGTTCTCCTTGAGGTTGGCCGGACATCGATATATTGCACGAGCTTCGCACTTAGTAGACTTAAATTGCAGTTAATTGACGAATTTGAATGCGGAATTTAACCATTTAACGGAGTACTGCATAAATCGCAAAATGTCATTAAGTAACCGATACAGTTTTCAAGTGCAGTAATCGCCGAGTTGAACAACTGAAATCGAAATCACGTTTCCACGTTCGCCACTCGCGCAAAATTTCAATCTGATCGATTTGTGTATTTGTCAAACTGATTTATCGAGTGTCTCGATTTGATGGCGTGGAAATGACGACCCCCAGACCTCCACACACACACACACACACCCACACACAAACATACACAAACACACACACGTGCACCTGCCGTAATGATATGCAAATAGGATGCCCTTTTCAGCTGCACCCGCATCGGTTCGAAGTTCCAACGGCATTGGCATTGCTATTGGCACACGCATTCCATCGGGGACACACGGAAAACCTCATTTCAATCTCGGCTGAGCCGCTCTGAGCTCCTGCAGGCAAACATCCATGCACACGCCGCACCGTCCGGCGAACGGAGACGGAGAGCAGGAGACGGAGTCATTTGGCACACTTCCACCTACCCACCGACACACACACACACACCAACCAACACACACACAGCCATTTGGAAGGATTCTTCTTACAGCATTGCTATGATGCACTGGAAAAATCAGAGTAATACAATCTGATTTTTAGTGATTCCATCAATTAATAAATACTTCTTCCTTTAAATCTATAAATATGATAAGTCCTTACTTTTCCTTCAGCTCTATATAAAATTAACAGCTGCCCAACTAAGAGCTCATGAGATATCTTTCTTACATTCTATAAGAACTTCTAATCCTACGACCAAAGAGTACTCATAAGTCATTAAATAGTACCCCCTTTTCTCTCAGTGCACCATCCAGCATTGATGGGTAACTCCTGCTCTGGGAACGAAAGTCGAATGCATTTGGCCAAAGCCTTTGCACTGTATTGGCTCCTTTATGCACATTCAATTGGTGGTGTGGCTAATCTAGCGAAATTCCAGCCAACTGAGAAGGACCAAACGACTAAATCGAATCGCAGCTTATTTGAGCGCCGAAAAAAGTTAAGGAAATAAGTAAATAAATGGGAAATGGGGACAGCGAGCTGAGAATAATGCTTGTGCTTATCATATTTGCACCTTTTTAACCTTTTGCACAGATTTTTCACCCAACGACCAACGACCGCCGCATTGGGGTCAATTTTAAATTATACACTTCCTCTTCCGTGCTCCGACATTCGCTCGATTGACGACGATGACGATGACGATGGTCGTCGGTGGGATGTGGGATACGTCTTGCCTTGCCTTGGACTCGACTCCTGTGTAAATATTGAAATCGATTCAGTTTTCATAAGCCGTCCGCCTTCGTGAGTCAGGTAAAGCTGCCCGGCTGCCTGGCTGGCATCCTGTTGGAGCAAGGACTCCGGGCTAAGGAGCAAGAACGAAGGACGAGAGGAGATTCGGTCTGTTCTGGTCTGTGGTTTCGCCAACTGCTTGTTATGCTTCATGTTTTTGCCAAGTTGTTGTTTCTGCGCTCCCCTTTTGGCTCTCAGTCGGCCTGTTTATGCAAGTGGATTACGGTGTTTGGATCTGATTATAAATCATCTTTATAATCCGTAAATCGTGTTTGGTTAACATAATGGAATAAATTTATTTTATTTATTGCAGCTGTAAGTTTTAATAAGATTTCCACGACTCATCGCCGTTTATGGCTGGACGCACCCGCCCCACAGCGTGCTCCATTTCCTGGCGATTCCAGCACGGTTTCAGCAATCTGATCACCAGATTCCCCAGTGGGCCTCCTCCATCCGGTTAACTGTGCCGGCTGCTTAAGTTCAAGTGCACTTTAAGGCATCTGGAGATGGGTACAAGGTTGGACTGCGTTGGGCTGTCTGCCCGCGACGCGGCCAGCAATTATTGTAAATTGCTCGGTGTCATTTACACATTTTCCACGCATTTTCGCCATCGCAGTTGTCGCTGGGCCGGAAGTTGTTTGCCCTTCGCATTGCCTTCTCCACTCGTGCATACATATCCATACATACATACATATACCAGGTCCTCTTATTCGTTTTTTTTTTTTTTTTTTGGGTCTCTCCTCCTGGCTCCGGCTCGTCCTTTTGGCCACTTCAAGTCCTTGTCGCGCCTGTCGTCGCCTGGCCCAAATAGTTGCCTGGCCTGCACGGCAAGTATTTAACCAAACTGCCCACAAAATGGCATTCGAGCTGCATCGCGGCAGCTCATTAAACGCACACTGCAAACTGCAAGTTACCCGCACTCAACGGAGATGCCGAAGCAACTGAGTTTTGACTAAGAAAGTCAGCAGAAAGAAAAAAAGCTTTTAGAATTACAAAATTTATAAATTTATAAATTATTATTAGAACTGTATATCGGACCAATCCATTCTACAAAGCAAAGTTTTTTATAGTTATTAATAATAAATGTAATAAAAGCCTGATACAATTTATTTCTTTATCATTTCATAATAAACATTGCTTAATTCAGTTGCTTCATTTTCGTAAATAAGTAGCTTGCATCACTGCGAAAACCGCTCTGGAAAATGCGATTGCAACCACTCAGCTGCATGAGTGTGGCATGCGAAATTTCTGAGCAGCTCATCGGCGCCTCCTTGAATATTTTCTTTGGAGTGTTTTCCAGTTGCCAAGGCCAAAGTGCCCCTCCTCCCACTGCCCCTGTCTGCGCCTATGAAATATCGCACTTTAACGTCGTTTCTGGGCATTTTTAAAATGATAATGCGAATTTCGCACAGATAAATAATGCAAGTCGACTCATGAACCACCACCGAGAGAATGTTCTGTTCTGTACTCTTTTCGCCTTGAAGAACATTTCTGTCGAAATTTTATGAATATGTGGATTTATGGCCACGCGAAGGATTTGCTACGTGGAATGTTCAAATGCGATGAAATATGAAGAACGGCTTTTTTAACGGTAAAAAAAAATAGTAAAGTTCAGTATGTGAACTTTTTACAGTCTGAATTTTTTCTTTGCAGTTTGTTCGATTTAATTAAATAAATGTTTAGCTAATTAAGTAATGCACATGAACACCTCTCCAATCATTTAATTATTTTAATTTAATGCAGCGCCTTTTTTGTGTGATTGCCAGCAAATCATATGATTTTAATGGATTTTATTTGATAAGAAACTTTTTTTTTTGATTTGAAACTTATGCACTTCCGTGTTAACAAACTTTTAATTTATCCCCACCAATTACAAAGTTATATGATGCAAGCATTTAAGGGAGCCGCGTTGACTTCTTTTTCCGGCGATACTTGAACTAATTTACTCTCAGACAATTATGAATGTGCATATGCACAAATTGTTGGGGAAGTGCGAATTTAGCCACTCGAAAGAAATGTGCAAAAACACTTGCCACAGGAAGAGTCCCCCAGCAAAATGATTGTTATGGCGATGAAGATGATGATGATGATGATGGTGCAAGGGCCAAAAGCCGGGATGTCGGAATCAGGCATTTAAAATATGGGTGCTGCATGTAAGCCAAACTAAGAGGGTCCTTTTTCGTAGGGATGCATAAATATGTATATATGTGTGTGTGTGTGTGTTGGGGGTAGCATTTGGATTTTTAGCGCAATTTAACAGCAAATTAAACCACCACCACACACACACACTCTCACAGCAGCAGCCCACACCCACACTAATGCCACATGATTGGTGGGTGTGTGTGTAAATTGAAAAAGTTTCTGGCCAAGTTTGGTTGTGTTTCCAACCGAATTTATTGGTAGTCGATGTCGAAATTGATTGCTCGAACACACCAAAGAGCTTCGGCTGCTTACAAAAGACCGCCTGCAAGAGTATTGACCAATTTATGCAGCGATTCAATCGCCGGCGGAGCGTGTAAGCGGGCCTTGAATTTATTGCCAACTAATTTAATATGTTCGCTCACTGTCGGCTAGTGTGTGCCAAACTAATTAAAAAGTATTTAATATCTGTAAACATGCCGAAAAATAAACTCTTTCGGCCGACTAGCCCCAGTCCTACTTCTCCTACATTCTCCTCGTTCGAAAAAATGCCCCCAAAACTATGGGCCAAAAAAGTTTGTCGTCAAAAGGCAGACTATCGCATACATCATCCTTTCCCCTTTCCTCAACCCGCAATCCCCGCCAGCTGGACTTTATGGACTGCCCGGGGGGCAAGACTCGACAACAACTTCAAAAGCGGCACTGCCAACGTCCTCATTTGGAGCGTGTGTTGCCTTTTGTCGTTGTCGCCTCGAACCCAGGACCAAGTGTTGCCAAAAAATAACAAAAAATTAGAAGAATTGTGAGTCGACTAACTGATACCTGCTACTGAGCAGCGGACACATGCAGCACGCTTTGAAAAAAGCATAGCCTACTTTTAAGGGCACAAACAGCTCAGTGAGTATATAGAACTTACGTAGACAAAATTTATCTATTTAACATAAACCACAAGTGAATACATTGTTTCCACTTTTTTACTTAGCTAGCTCCATTTGACGCCTCCCATTAACTGCCAATGAATATACCCCTTTTCCCAGTAAGTAATCGGTATAAAAACGAAGCTTTCTCGCTGGCGTTGTCGCGTCCTCATTATGAGCTCTGGGTTTTGGGGCAGCCAGCTGCATGTTGCATAGAACACGGAGTAGCACGACCCAACCCATTCCAACCCAACCCCCCAGCCCTATTTGTCCCTCGGTATGCGCGTGTTGTGTGGCCCATTTTGGGGGCTCATTTCTCATCGGCGGGGCTTTGTTTTTAGTAAGCCAACTTTTGGCAGCCAAACATTTTTAGCAAAGTTTATGCTGCTCGTTGGCCAGTTAACGGCTTTTCGCATCAGCGACGGACCTTGTATTTCGGTTCGTAGCAGTAGTACTGGGGCCACTAGCAGTTAGCGTGCCGGTCCAGGGGGTCTCCCAACAGCAACAACTTTATTATTAGGAAAGTTGAAATATTGCCACCCACACACAGATACACACACACACGCACACAAGGAGAGTAATCAGCTAATTGGCGAAGGACAGTGAGGGAAGGCCAGTTAATAAGTGAAGAGTTCATGCAGCAGCACCTTGCGGGCATTGCAAGCCAAATAGCCGAAGATACTCGTCCTGGCAAACGAACAAATTGCACAGAATGTGAAAAGTGAAAAGCGAAAAGTAACGAAGGCCAAACAGAACAAACTTTTTAATTGTTTAATGTTTCGCAAAGTTCGCTGCCTTCATGTTCTTAATTTCGCTTGTTTGCAGTTTCGTTAGTTTAGTTTTTTTCTTTTTTTTTTCGCTGCTACTTCGAGCACTTAAGCTGACTCCATCTGTCAGGTTGGATGATTGTTTGTGTTCGGTTTTCCGAGCTGCGTTCGCTCGCATTTTCCCAGCCAATGTGGCGTATGATGAATATCAAACAACTGCGAGAACAACACTAACTGCCATGACAATCAAAACGTAAAAGGGAAAAAGGAAGAAGATTGCAATGCGACGAAAGTTTCCCGGCAAATTCAAAAGTCAAATAGCCGCAACAGGAGTGCACGTTTTCCGAGCAGCACGAGAAAACAATGCCAAACAATGGGGTTACATCCACAAGTGCATACCATGAATTAAACATATTCGGCTGGATGTACTTCGTCAGTTTTCATCCGGATTCGCTTTTGATCGATTGGAGTTCAAGGGAAAAACTGATATAATATATTATTAAATTAATAGTTATTGTAACTATAAATATAATTTATTGCACTTTTCTTTTAGAACTTTAAAATTTTTCAATGTCAATGTGAAGCAATAAAATATTCCAAGGTGCAATAATTCCGCAGCCAGCATATAAATCCCCATGTCCTTTGTCTCCTGCTGCTTTGCGGTTCGCTTGCCACCTTGCAGATATTTCAATGTCAATGTAAACGCGGATATAGACCAAATATAGTACACCGCCCACGCTGGGCAAAGGAAAAGTTGGTAAAACTTTTGCTTTCGGCCGTGCTCAGCGGAAGTCAGCGCCATAAAATGGGGAAAGCTTAAAGCGGAAATAACAAAAATTCTCTAAATAACAACAATGGTAAATCGGGCACATATTTCTATGTGTTTAGCGCTGTTATCTGGCTGTCTGCGTAAAGTGCCAAGCGGAAGTGCAAGTTGCAATGGCAAAGAAAATACGAATGCGACTTGCAACTGAGATCGGAATTGGAATTGGAAAACACAGTCAAAGTCAAGCAGACAGTCGTTGCGAGTGTTTTGCGGGGTGGAAAAAGTTTTCACTCTCGACCAGGGTACGATAATTGTGAAATGTTTTTGCTGCTGGCCAAGTTTATTATTTTCTTATCAGACTGGACAGTGCTGAGCGCATTATTCACTAACTCACCAAAAACAAAAAAAAAAAAAAAACAGAAGGAGGAAAACTCCAGCTCCTTGGCCCGTTGCCACTTGACGACGCATAAAAATCTTCGCACGAAGTTTTCAGCAATAAAAATTGCAATAAATTGAAATGTGCGTCTCTGGGTCTGCCCGAAAAACCAAAAAAAAAAAAAAAAAAATGAAACAGGAACGAGGAACATTACCAAGTCTATGCGGTTTGTATCGGCTATCGTGAGGGTCAGCCAGTCATTCAGTCAGCCCCTTCGGACCATCATTCAGTCAGCCAGTTCAGAGTCGTTTCATAAGCTTTTCTGCCAATGGAAAATACATCGTACACTGAGAGAAATTAAGTGCTAGTAAATATGTTGTTATCAAATTAAGTGAGAATGGTTTAGTTCACTTTTTAAAGCAGGTGTGCATCAACAAATATATTTCTTATTTTTGCTTTTCATATGTAAACGTATGCCGTTTTCTCGCAGTGTAGACCATTCCCAAGGGGGTTACACAGAAACGATGTCCGAATGGGTTTGTTTATGCGACCGGGCGGGTGAGCCAGTGTCTGTTTGATTTGATATAGTCCGAGAAGCATGTCCTCGTGTCCAGAGCTTAACTGGGAAAACAATAAAATATCGAGTTTCCGATAGACTAATGTTTCAGTGGTTCAGTGGTTATTGAGGCGGGCACTTTTACGAGTTCGGTGTCGAGCAAATTATCATGGCTGTGTGGGGTCGTCTGTGTTTTGGTGGTTCAGTTGTTCGGCAATTGGGTGGTTGAGTGAGGTGTTTGCATTGAAACCAACGAACAGCATCCCAGCAACTTGACCAATTTGTGCAGTGGTGTTTCAATTAGGATGAGAGAGCTGCGCTTATCGGCAAATCATCGCATCTTTCCAATTATTTGTGTACATATGTAAATGTTGTAAATTTCAAATTAATTTATGTAAATTCCCATTTCGCATTATGCGCAACAACAAAGGGGGCCAAATACGAAATGAATCTCTAATTGGCAACCATCTCATTAATCCAATTTAGCAAAATTAATTAAATCGCAAATCGACTAATGAGCACGCAGCACGGACCTGATTTTAGCTATACACGATTTTGAAGGCCAAACTTGCAGTTGGCCCGTAGTGTGGGTACTCCAATCGTATTGCACTAAAATCTATTCAATCGATGGACCAGATTACACGTTGCTGCATAACACGCATACGCCGTGTAGGGCATTGATAGAGCGTGTCAGATAAACAGGATGTGCGAGATGTGAGGCGTGTAGATGGGTGAGAAAAGGGTGAGCAGCAGGATGTGTTCGAATAAGATGAAGAGGGCCAAGAGTACTGTTGTTCCTTGACGGAAATCCAATTTCACTCATAGTGTAAATCGACATTGATTACAATTGTGGAGGACCTGTGAATGCATATTCATTCAAATGCATAATCAATCTCTAGTGCTGCTGAATTGGCTATGTTCTGGCTTTTTAATGTGTATTACATATTATAACCATAAAAATGATTGCATATAAGTAAAATCATGGAATGTGTAAAATTTGCTAAGTTAACTACAAAATGTGTTCTAGCTTGATTACAACAATTCAACACTGAACTTAGCTTTTCCTGCTAATTTGTGATTGCCACATCTGTTCGTGTAAGTGGATTTAAGGCAGCTGTGGCTCTTGTCCGCAATGCAAGTACATTGTACGTTTCCATCAAAATATTCATTTGCGACAGATTTGGATTAAAATAAGCCATTCACTAGGGAAAGTCCTCTACAAGAACATGCATTGAATGCAGAAATTTCATGGCGATTATCAATCAATTTGCATAGCATAAGGACCTCTTGCTTGAAATAGTGCAGCATACACAAGTGCACATGTCGATCCATTCAAGCCATTCCATCCAACGCATTCCCATAATCCCCTGCTGAACCCGCTGCTGTGGGGGATTACGTAAAACTGCCTGCCAATGGAGCCGAGAGGTCATCAACTTCATAATCAACGGCGACATAAATAATCACATGTCCCACTTGGGGTTCGTGCACAAATGCGTTCCGAAAACGAGCAGAACTTGTACTCCGGTCTCCGGATCCTGGTTCAAGTCCATTGAGTGGCTACGATTCCACGTACGTACGCTCGGCCTGCGGCCAGCCGCACTTTTCTATGGGCCATCAGTCGGACGCTCACGTGCGTATGGCCATCTCCACCTGACCCACCAGCACCGCGCAACCCTGCTCCCGGCCACCTGGTGTCCGGTCTGGGAACTGGGTTAGCCCCACAGATGGCCAACCGACTTGGTCGGGCGTACGTGCGCCTACGCCAAAGGCACCTCGCTTGTAGTGCAAAAAACACTTGGGGAAAAGTCTAGCGAAAATCAAGGACACCAGGTAAAAAGTTTCAAATTGGGCGATCGAAATTTATAGGTCACAGAAAGGACTAGCCTTTTTGATAGTCCACATCTATTGGGCCAAACATCACTTCAATATTCTCAAGTGAAGTGATTAGGTAAGGACACTTGGGGCTTTTTTTCCGGATGATAACCTTAGTTTTTAACAGTGTACCGATTGTGCTTAATTTCAGAGCGTGTGCATGTATTTCCACGTCTGCAGCTATTCATAACAAACACATACAGTCCGTGCCAGGGCCAGGACTCAATCGTACTGTGACCCGGCCGAGCACCGGACTTGTCTGCTGTTTATGGCACTTTGACGATGACCACCGACAGTCGCACCACCCAACTAGCCAACCACCTAATCACCCGTACACCCAACTACCCCAACCACCCCAACCCACCGAACTTTGGCTATGCTTTGGCATTTGTGCACGTTTTATTAATGGCGCATGGTTTAATATGCATTAAGTCCATGATGGGAGCACTCGCATTGTTCCGACCGATGAAATTTGCATTGAATTGCTTGCTAAATATTTGTCAAAGCCATTGCTGGGCATTTAATAATCAATTTTGAGCACTTCCCCTGCACTTTGTTTGCAACACAAATTGTATTTGTCTTGGCCAGACTTAAAATTTGCTTATCAGCCATGTTTGGTGTGCTGGTCTAATTGAATTTTACCCAACTTCAATGGAATCGAAGCGTTTGCGTCCCAAGCCGTAATTATAGCCAAAAGGATGCGAATAAGGTAGAGTAGGGTTAGGGTTCTATTAACAATTTGAAATTTATTTTTGGTGATTTTTCAGGCCACGAGGACTGCCTTTTGTTGGTCTGAGAAAGAGAAATATTGTGGCCATTGTCTGTGCATTGTCCTTTTACCTTTGCCACGTTTCATCGTTTCGCTCTTACCTTTTGGGCCATTCTTGTGCCTTTGACCGCAGAACCTCCTTCATTTCCAGTTAGCGAGTGCTGTGGTTTATGTGCGCTCATCTATTTCATTTGGAAACTTTTGTGGGTGTCCGGCAACAACGAAAACTGTGTCAAAGGCGTCTGCCTAAATGATTTAATGAGTTTTCTTTATGTCCAGCCATTTGCAGGGGTCAAGATTTCGGTTTCGGGCGATTCGTTTGCCAAGAAAGCCCAGTCAATTTTTTATGCAGCGCATGGCATAATGATCAAAGGCATTTAGCAACAGCTGTTTGTTACTCCCACACACATATACGCATGGATTAGGCCAAGTGGAATAGAAATAAGGCACAAAACTAAGGACTCAAGAACGACAAGGACCTGCTCTGTACTTATTACTCAGTAATTAAATTATGTTGCATAACTAGAGGCGTTTCCTTGGCAGTGGCGGACAAGTGGACTTACGGACAGCACGATTGATATGCGAACAAAACCGGGCGGAGAGAGACAAATAAATAAACCTGAGGCTAGACTGACAGATGAAAAAGCTGACAGGCAGGCAGTCCGACAAACGAAGGCATCTTGCTTTTGGATCAAACAGACAGATATACGGACAAGAAGAATTTCCAAGCATATTATTACTATTTTGATGCTCAATTTTAAATGATGTTTGTTTATTCTTTTTTCATAGTCATTACGATGTGTACTCGGCAAGTACGAGATATAAATGGCTCCTCTTTAGCTTGAGTCCACCGGATACAGATACACTGCGTGCACGTGATAAATACACATCGTAGATATTGTTTCGGGTAAATCTAACAGAGATTTATCTGCCAAGTGTCACCTCGAGGGGAGATTTATACGCTTCTGGTTGCAGAATCGCGCGACAAGTGATCGTCGAGGCGGCTTCCTGCCAGCCGCATCCGCATCCGCAATATGGCTACGTTGCGCTGCCTTGCCATTTGCATGGGGAAAATGGATATTTTAGGCGGGGGAGTGCGAGTGGAGAATTAGCTGCATGTGCTTGAGATTCCGATTCCCATGCCTGACAAGGATATTGTCGCACAGATACACACACACACACAAACACATAGATATGCAGAGACACATTCGCAGGCAGCCTGCTGTCTGTTTCCGGCTTAAACGACGCTCTGTCGCTTCAAATTTCATAGTCGCTTGCGCGCTGGATGCGTGAGTTTGTGAGCGTGTGAATATAAATTAACATAATGCTTAAGTATGTGTGACAAGCGACTTCCGGTTTTCATTCTCTGGAAATTTATGTTGCTCTCAAATTGTCGCACTCGGTCGTACTGTAAGCATATGTATGCCCACTCGCACCGCACTCCACTCCGATGGCAATTAAAATCATTGGAGCAATAAAATCGGAAAGCGATGTATAAAAGAAATATAATTGCACGGCACAAGTAATCTCTGCAGGCAATCGATAAATTGTATCGCTCGCTCCACTCAAAGGAAAAAAAAACACCATAAATATTTATTTACTTTACCAACGGGGACCAGGCCAGAAGCCAGGCCTGACTTGTGCCGACCGATAAACTAAACGTCAGTGCATTTCACAGATAGCTAGCAATTCTAATTCGGATACCCAACCACTTCCATTTCCAGTTCCACCACCCATTCCCATTCCCATTCGCATTTCAATTCCCTGTGGCATTTCAAGTGCCAAACAAAACTTCACTCATTACGTATGCGCTCTGGTTAGAACGTTGATAAAATTTATTACGCATGCGGCACGCGTATTTCATCTTGTTTGCTTGTTTGCCGCGTTATTATCGCCCAACGTGGCGTATGATTAACATAAAACGACAGCACCCACCTGCACGACGAAAAAGCAAATGAGCTTGTAAGCCAGCCAAACGCACTCGTATAAAATTAGCTACGAAAATCGAAAATAGTTTCAATTACAGGCTTTGAAGTTAATTTGTAGTGTTATGAAAATATTGTATGAAATATTCTCAAAAATATGTTATATACTTTAGTTACTGTCAAACCATTTGACACAGATGTTATTGTTTCAGCTCTCATTTTAATGCGTTTAGCTAGAAGTCATTTAAAAATGATGTGGCTGTAATTATCCCAAAATTTTCCATTTCTAGCAGTGTACTATTTGCCAACCACCTGCAATGCATTGCCGCCTGATGATGATGCTACCGATGATGCTGATGACGGCGCCTCTCTGGGGGCGTTGTATCGAAATTCGGCACATTTCAACTGATTAACATACTTTTCTGGCATTTTACCAAGAGTCACGGGTCGGTGGGAAAAAGGTTTGGGGTCGGGGTTGGGCTTGGTGTCGGTGAAGTGTAGATTGGAGCAGACAGGGAATGCGGTTACGTAACGCGCCAGATTCAAGCTTCCAACTTCCTGTCGCCCGCACTCACGCACTTTATCTGAACGTATTTTCGCCCTACGTGCGTGAATGTAATCGTTTCGTGGGCGGCTTACACCTGAAAGTGATCAGCCGTCGACGGTGGAGCTACTCGGCGCACAATATTTAACATTTAAAGACTCGAAATGGCTGATGGCCTGAAAAAGTGAAGGCGACTTGGCCAGGTCGTTGGCCATTGTTCACGACGGGTCATTGTTGCTGCACGGTTCACGCTCCTCTCAGGTCGGTCCTCTCAGAATGGACGAATGGCATGGATGGCATGCCCGGTATGGAATGGACACAAAAGCGAACCCGCCTGGACCTGCCGGCCAATCAAGGACACATTGTGTGCGTGGGTCCTGCCGCTGCTCCTTGTGCTCCGCCTGCCTTCCCGTAGAATGTGAAATGACAAAAAATCGTTTGTGCGAGAGCCGAGCGAATAAAAAGTTAAAAAAAAAAAAAGTAAGCGTACTAGTAAATGGTAGCCAAAGCAAAACGCTTCGATATCAAATTGCAGTAGCAGTGCGGCTCCCACAAAAGAGGATTTCAGCATTGAGGAGCAATAAATATTTAATTGAACACACTTGGCCAGGCATTTGCCGGTGCAGCAACTGAAAATTGCCGCATTAGAAGCAATTTTCATTTTATTTTAATGCCCGCAATTACGTCGATTGAACTGGGGTCGAGCATAGATAGATATTTGAATTCCTTTTGCATTTAGAAAAAAAAAACATTTTACCAGCTTAATTGCAGGCCAAATGGAAAAAACCAGAATGCCTTTTCATATACATCTGAGTGGCCATGTATGTTTTTTTTTTTTTGCTTACAAAAAGGTGGCAGAAGTTGGAGAACTTTTGGATTAATTAACAGGCCTGCTTCGGCAAACAAATTTGGCTTCGATAAAAGTGAAATGAAATGTGCCACAGTGGTGTGTCAATGGCAATCAATTTGCGCCCAGACAGCAGGCCCAAGAACTTTGCGTCACCAATAAACAAACAAGAGGGTCAGCAAGCCAGAAAACGGAGAACAGAAGGTAGCGAGCGGCGGCGGCAGTGAAGCCTCGATATGGAAGCCGACTAGGATGGGATGAGTGCGATGATTGGGTCGTTATTGTAGCTGCTGGCAGACGGCTATCCAACTATCCAGCTATCCAGCTATACGGCTATAGAGCTATGCAGCTAGCTAGCCAGGAGGTATTATTACACCATTACGCATGCACTCAAGGCCTTCATTAGCTCGTAGTTTGGCGCTATTTGAAAGGCAATTACGGCTGGAGACGATGATGATGCCCAGGCTCCAACGACTGAGACGCAGCTCGATGACCGGAAACGAGGCACAAAGACCCATGGTGCATTGAGCTGAGTCCCACCATCACCATTCCCTCACACATGGCGGCAGTTGGGCATTGGCTGTCAGTGTTGTCCACAACCGATTACCTAAAAAGTGGCTAGAAAGGAAGTCGAAAGCAGCTTACAGCGCACTTATGGCTTGAAAATATTGTAGGGCTGTATAGCACGTGTTCTTATTGGACTATATGGCTGGGAAAATTATTGGAAAATTTCAAATTCATATTCCAGTGCTTATAGAAGTTCATATTCGTAATAAACACAGCCTCTTGCAATCTGTATTAAT
Organism: Drosophila melanogaster; assembly: GCF_000001215.4. Classification (NCBI taxonomy): domain Eukaryota; kingdom Metazoa; phylum Arthropoda; class Insecta; order Diptera; family Drosophilidae; genus Drosophila; species Drosophila melanogaster. The sequence goes on along the minus strand of NT_033777.3, from coordinate 22,855,308 downwards.
TCCTGAGGAAATAACTGACTTATTTCTGTTCGGAGGGCTTTTTTTTACATAAGAATTTGGTTTTGATTTCTCGAAAATATGGATGAAATATTATGGAAAAAAAATCTCCAGATTTGGCTGCGTTTCGGCCAAGATATCACTGCTGCTAGAGAGACAATGATGGGCCAAGTAAATGAGCCTTCTCGTTGACAGACCAACTCATGTGTCTGCGGCTCAAAGCGTGTGTGTATTAGTGTGATTGTGTGCTTGGGTGTTTGGGTGTGTGGGTGTGTGTGTGTGTGTGGCAGGGTGTGTGTCCTGTTCGAGCGGAAGTCACTTTAGCCAGTGTCTGTGTCCCCGCTGACTGCCAACCGGCACTTACAACGTTGTTTGCTGTTGCCAGTTTTCAGTTTCCAGTGTCCACTGGCTGCTAGAGTCGCATTGGCCTGCCCCCGATAACAAAACCCCTTTCGCTGGCCAAGTCTGCAACACGCAAATGCAATTAACACGCCGGCAGACGAACGGAAATGGAACGCTAAGAGAGTCGAGTCCTGCCGAAATGCTGACCGTTTCTTCTACCTTTTTTCCCCAGTAGCGGTCAAAATTGGATGGGACTCTGGATTCTGGATGGGTACTGCTGCACGGAACGTAAATTAGACATCTGAGTGCCCGAAAGTCAATTAGTTGCAAATTAATTTTTCAATCGCAGCAAATCGGAAGGAAGTGTTCCCCTTGCATCCCCTTCGGCGAGATCAACAAATCGATGCTGCAATTAAGGGCAGGAATGAAACGCCAGACGAACAGGTAGATATATGTATGTATTCATGGCCAGCACCATTCAACGCACACGATTGCTCTCAAAAAGCACGCGCCAAGCAATCGAGGGAATTTTCCATTCCTTAAACGCTTTTCCATCCTCCTTTTGCCGGCTGGCCAAAAAATAATCGCCCAGTCAAGTGTCCTTGCTCCTCCGTGTCTGCCATTTTCCATTGCACTTCTTTCGGCTTCATCGGCGAAATCGTTTATTTGCAGTTTAATGTGCACTTCACTGCTCGTTTGCATAGCAATACATATAATGTCGAGGGGCCAAAGTGCAAGATTTACTTCTCGAGGGAGTGGAATTTAAGAAAATTCAATATTTGCCAGCAGCCTAAAAGTTTCGGCACTTTGGCTACGAAAAATGTGCAACATTAGCTATGCAAATCAGCCTGCTCCAAGTGGAAGTGTACTCACAACCCTACAGGTTGATGTACCTACACTAAGGAAAATACAGATGCAAATTGCATTTAAATCTTTTTTTTTATTTATTGCAACTTAATTAAATAAATAATTAAACTGCCAATATCGGGCACAGAACTGTTTTGGTTTTCCGATCCGAACCAATGTTTGAAGAGGAACATTCTTTGCACGGCCAGAAAAAAATGCTCCAAAAAAATTGAATTGCTTTCGTTCGGAGACCAAAAATGTGGAGCAGTATCGTGAGTGGGAGCAGCAGCAACAGTCTGGACGCCACATATTTTATTCATTCATTTAATATTTAAGCTGCATAGCTGTAAATCATACCGCTGGTGCAGGGCCAAAGCACATGGCCATGTAGGACGGAGGGCCTCATTGAGTGCAAAAAGCATTGTCCAGCGCCCAGCACATAAACCATGTTGCAAATGACCAGACCTGGGCCCTCCATTAGCCTGCCTGGCCCCCCCCCAAAAACACCACCTATGCTCCCACTTTGGTCGCCCCAACCCAGCCAGCACCATGGCCTTGGTTTTCGTAGGGATTTTTGTAGTATTCCCTGTGTCTGCGACCCTCTGCAGCTGGATTCTGTTGTGTTTGTTCCACTTGACCACTAAAGCATAGTTTTAGGCGCTAAAAGCTAAACACCAAAATTCAAAAAGCAGCTGGTGTGCACGAAAGGCTACAGAGGCCGAAAACTCACTGCCACTTTAGTATATTTCGTTCCGGGTGTGAGTGTAGTAGTTGTATGTAGTTGCTGAGTGTGTGTGTGTGCGTATTTGATCACATTTTGGCCCACACTCTCGCTCACACCTACACACTCACTTTGCCATTGGCCATCTTCTTGCCTCAGTTGGCTTTGGCACTAATTGCATGTTTCTCTGCACTCACCTGCTAACAAGCAACGCATTCCCACTGCCTTGCGAGCCAACAAATTTGGAGCAAAAAACAAAAATTGTGTGAAATAATTAAGGAGAATGCAGCAGGCAGCCTGCATAGTTGGAAAAAAACACACACATACACACGCACGCACAGAATTGGATACAATTTGGTGGGAATTAAGCCATGTCGAATGCCTTTCTGATTGATCGACAAGCCAAAAAATCTCTTTATTGAAATTTGCGGTCGTGTCATAATGATTATATTGAACACGGGTGCGCCAGTCATCATCGTCCTCCTGACAGGACTCCATACCCATATAGCATATAGCACATACTATATATACCATTTGCAATCGACCGCAGCGCAATAAACCACTAAATAAATTATGCATGGTCGTTGCAATTGTGTATTGAATTGCCAATGTTCAATGTCCGGGCAAATAGCCACCCCCCACCCGATCAGCTGCCCGAATGCAAACAATGCCAGTAAAGGTAAACTTGCAAAATTAATTAAAATAATATTTAAATGTTCAATCAAATATTTAAGTACCGGGCATGACAGGCAGCCGGCCGAAGCGGCGCAAATGAAATTAATAAATAATTGCAAATAATTCTTTCGCCTTCAGTTGACCAAAATGCCGGCCAAACCGAAAGCCAACCCACCAGCAATCCATGCCGGTATTCAAACACAGAATTGCCGGAATCCCAAGAACCGGCCAAACACCCACAGATGGCCCATAATGATGGCCACCCGGTCAAAACACGCCCCGAGGAGCCCAAAGATTCCGGGTAATCCCGTACAGCCTCCACCTGCCAGCTGTCTGTTGGTTTAGCCATTTTAGCAGCAACAACAGCAGCCCAACCAAAGGCAATCCGGAGTCAACAGGATACGGACATGGACACGGATACGGACACGGATACGGACACGGCCAGCGCCCAATATTATTGGTAGGGCCAATTTCTGTTTGTGCCGCAAAGTGCCAAGTGCAATTTGGGCAGCTTCAGCTTCAGCTCCAACTCCCAAAACCAGTTGCAGCTGAATCTTTAGACCCAGCCATAAGCCTTGGCCGCATGTGCATCTTGGATGTTGAATGTTATTAATGGCGGCTGATAGACGGCACCACTAATGGCGCCCTGGAAATTTATCTGCGCCGCTGCCGTGTCACCTGTACAAATTAGCGGTGAGCCAGTCTAATTTATTCTGTTTAATAAGCGCTGCACTTGGGAAAATGCAACTGCTTTGTGAAGAATAATAGTTAAGATGGGAATTAAGCTGGATCAAATTGAATGAAATCTAAAATGGCAAAAGAAAGTGTTAGAAATTCATGAAAATATCAGCTTTGGCTTAGAAATTAATTTCAAATTCTGAATGAGCTGGAAATTAACAAATAAAAGCCAAATCATTTCACATACAATTTTCATTTTTTGAAACTTCAACTCTCGCCTTAAATACAGTCGATTTTTTGTGGCTATTCCTTAACGAAAGAAAATTCATTTTAAGCCAACAAAGTTTCGGAAAATGTTGATCCTTGGCGCACAGCGACTTTGCACGTCGCAACTGTTTAAATTTAATTTGCCAGACGACTGTGCTCTGCTGCATTATAGCTGTGTGTTTTCAGGTCGCCAGAAATCAACATTTTCCGGGGCGACGTGAGCAATCGAAGGTAATGCACTGGCTTCACTTCTCTTCCGCTTTTCCAGGGGAAAACTAAAGCAGGCGGGGGCACACAACACACGGAAGTAGTTACCATCATGCCAAATATGACAAATGCTGTTGCACACACACACACACTGAGACCCAGAGAAAAAAAAGGACCTTAGAAGGAACTACCCTGGACCGACTGACACGTAAACTGCATAAATATAAACGCAGCCGGCGAACGTGCGAGACATGGAGGCGAAATGCAGGCAACTAGGGAAGCTGGCAATCCAATGCAAAATTTAACAAGGTGCACCCACCTAAAGCCCAAGTTCCCCGCAGCGAAGTAACCTCCAAGGAACCGAGACACTGGCGATTAGGGGTCCTTGAGAATAATATACCAAAGGCAGTGAGAAAAAAAACTACAGAACTCTCGAACTGCAGAAAAGAATCTTACGCCTTAATGAATATAACACATTTATAAAGGATAAATGTTTCTCAGGGATTATTTGATTATTTACTAGAATTTTATAAATAGTTTTATTTAATATACTCAGCTGCACTTCTGACTAATGGTTCGTGTTTTTGCCAGTCTATAAAGTGTCCCGAAAGCGCAGCTGGGATGGCAGGGAATACCCGAAAAAAGGACCACAAGGGGCAACAGATGCCGCTGGCAGAAGGATACAAACTGGCGCAGAAGAAGCTGCGTCACCCTTTGCGGTTTGCCACCAGACAATGACTGTAGCATCCTGCCACACCAGGAGCAACAGCCACAGCAGCTGGAGCTGGTGTTGCAGTTGCAGTCCTGACGGAACAAAAGCTACTTGGTTGGGGCAGCAAATTTTAGCTGATTTGCAAACGCAAAATCCGCTTAAGGTTAAAATATGCAAAGTGTTTGTTCGCCTGCTGGCCGAACGGCAAGTGAGAATGTGAAATGACATTTTCGGGGCGTGCCGAAGGCAAAAAGAAACTATGTTTGTATATTGCAATATTGGTAGGGACGCAAAAAAAAAAAAAACCATAGTCAGACATAGAGCTTTCAATGGAATGGAGTCGAGAGCCGAGTGACCGGCAGAAAACAAACTGCCATGTCAAAGGCTCAAAGATGTTGAAACAGTCAACAGTCAATGGGCGGCATTAATGGGTCTCGCCTTGGCTTTTTGGCCCAGAAAACAGAGAGGAGCTGGTGCCAAGCCAACTCTTCTCGAGGCTGGCCACAACGAAAGGATATTGCAAATTTACCAAACAGCGGAAGCGGAAGTGCAAAACTAGCAGGAAACGCAACAAAATCGATATCTGTTTGTCTCCAGCCAATAGAACTCACACATATACACTCGCTCAATGGGGGAAATAGAGCAGGATAATAGGAGGAAAAAAGAGGAGACACCAGTCGATCCTGGGGTGCTTCGATGTATGCAAATGCCGCTCGTTACATTTGCATTTGGCCAATGAACTTACTCTGCTGCTGCTGCTGGAAAAGTAGATTTAGATAAATTCACTTTCACAATTGACACTATAAACAGATTGCGGTCCAAATTGCTGGCCACAGGAGGAGCATTATTTGAAGTTTAAGCCGAGTAAAAACTGCAAGCAGGCCTCCCTTGTAATTGCAATTGTGCAGCTGGGCAATGCGAATTGGAAATGCGTCTGTATAATGTTTCAGAATCACTATCACAATCAGACTTCGGCATAATTACCAGTCACATGGCTTGCATAATTATCAATTTACAATCGAATGCACTTGTTTATTTGCACAAATAATTATTTGCATGCTAAAATAATTGCAATGACTGCAAGCACTGTGTTGCACTGTTGTTTGTGGCTTATTTGCCTTTGTCTGGTTAAGTTAATTGTTAATAAGCGGCCAGACCAGAGATTTCACCGCCAGGTTTCAGCCAGACTCAAAGCCCCTGCCAGTTGGCCAGGTCCTTTGCCCATTTATCAGCGAGAGGATTTGCAGGACAAACGCTCATTACCGAGCACTTTCTCCTAACTGCACACGCACCATAAAACCCAGTTACGTATGCAGCAATTTTCGAGGCAGCACCACCACAACACCCAACGCACCATCCAACGGACCACCCACCGAAATGCCCTCTAAAAGTCATGAAAGATTTATGGCAATGTCAGGGGGTCTGGTGGAAATTTAATCAAACGCCGAACAACCCTTTCGTGGAATACAGAAATCAAATTTTGAAATTTGCAAACTGCGTCTAGGCGAAAACTTTCATATCAGCCCGGGAAAGTCGGTGGGTGTTGGTTGGAGTGCAGGGCCGTAATGGAAATGGCCGAAAATTGCGGGGATCACATTCCACAGCCAGGAATGTGGACCACTCACACTCGCAGGCTCATGTCCTTCTAATACAATACTTACAGTCTGCAGGACAACAGCTGAGGTGAAAATGATATTACACTCGATGTGAGCTTAAGAAATTGTTACAAAGGAAGTGAAAAGTGTATCCATTTATTTTAATGAGATATAATTAAGAAAGTGGTGAAAACCGAACGCAGTGCTATTATCTTGACCGCTGCTGTGAACAAACAGTCTCAGCGGAAGGAAACTGATTCTATGCAGAGTATGTGTGCGTGTGCATCCGGGTAAATTTCATCTTGGAGGAGCAACATAAAAACGTCGAAAACATGGCAAACATTAACGGAAAAACAATTTTCATAAATCTAGAATTATTACCCGGACACAAAACAACACAAAAAACAACAAAAATGGAGAAGGAGCTCCATGGCAGAAAGCGGAAGTGCGCTGTGTGTCCATTGAGGCAACAAATTTGGCAAAAAAAAAAAAGAAAAGAATAAATAAAATTCCAACCAGCATATGGATGATGGAGGTTTGCGAATACCCTGTCGGAAAAACCCTTGTGCGAAGGCTTGGAAATAAAAAACCCTCGCGAAAAGTTTCTTGGCAAACATATTTGCAAACGCATTTAACATACGATGTCCTGCGAATTTTATTTCATATTTTACGCCTATTTGGGGGGTTGCTTTTTTTTCTGTACGATCCGATAAGGAGGCCAGAATGGGAGTGCTTATGTAATTGGGAAGCGTTTGGCAAACAAGCCGCCGCCATAAATCACATAATTCACGCTCCACGGACGCGAGTCCTTTTGCCATTGTCTCTTTTTTACCATTTTTTCCACTTTCGCCACTGCGTTCTAATTCGATTTTTGCAATCGCTTTGAAGTCCACTCAAATTTCAATAATTCTCCATTTACCATCGACATGCAAACGCAAACAAATTATAGTAAGAGGAGTGAAGTGGGTGAAGCATAGGAAAAACTGGGCGGAAAAGCGAGCTGAAGACATCAACTGTCGCACAAACGACACTTGAATGCTCGAGTGCTTATAGACACACTTTTCAATGGCTTATCAAAATCTTAAGCTGACGACAATGGCAGACCGGCGACAAAAGAAAACCCCCTTTACACACACACACACAAGCACACACACACACACATGAGAGACAATTTATAAAATTAAAAGTCTTGGGGGGCAGGCAAGTGAAAGAAATGCAATGGCAGGCAACAAAAGGGGCGAGAATGAAATTCGCCGAAAGAAAGACAACTCCTCGACCGATTTCCCGGCTTTTCCGCTCAGCCGATTGGAAAGCCGTTACTGTGCAGTAGTTCGATAAAAGTAAGTGGGTGTGTGAGTGAAAGGGAAAGCTGTACACACACCCACCCACATTCGGCCCACTGCATTTGGCATATGCCGCTCATATTAGTTCGCAGAATGCCTGCCAATCGCGAGGGGGAAATCTGTGTGTGTCAAGTGGTCATGACAAATCCGGCAAATACCAAAAGCGGTTTCGCGATTTGCATATGCAAAGCGGCGCGGATTTAGCAGAGAAAAAAGTTTTAAAAAATATTAGCTCATAATAGATAAATAGTTCTGGCCTAATATGGCAATTTTTGATTTCACCAATTTTATGGCTATAACATATTTATATTTATTCTTTTTTTGTCATTGTAACTTAGTTAATTTTTTTCAGTGTCCATGCTAAGTAGTTGATTAATTTGGCGCGCATTTAAGTAGGCTGCACACTACCTACTACTTAATGCCACTTTCAACATTTTCATTTTCAGCTTGTGACACATGACAACAAATCACAAACGCTAGCAGTTTACAATTGATGTTAAATCAAAGCAATAAACAGTCTGCAAATATGTGATTTTGTGTGGTTGGGGAATAGCCTTATTTGTCACCCACACTCAAAGGCAGAAACGTGACAATTTCTGTCATTCCGCCTGGAGGCATATCCGTTTCCGTTTCCGTTTGACTTTCACTGCACTGCGAGTGCGGCTGCTTTTTTGTTTAACTTAATTTTCGGCAGCGCACAAATGCTCGACTGGCTTTGGCGGCACCTTTGTTTATGCTCTGATTGTTGTTTATGTGAGCCGGGCAAACACACTCGCACACTTACACATATGCAAATGTCAGGATGCGAGAAGGCCACGAGGCCAGGACAGCCGAATGCCAGCGAATGGGACAAAATTATTGGACTTCGGGTTGACAGGCGTTTGACAAAAGGGAGGCCTAAACTTTTGGCCCGGCTTAAGTGGCACGGCGAGCATTATTCACCTGGTTGGCCACATTCCCATTTGCCAACCACCCAGATCCTGTCAGCTGGGAATTTCCATCGGGATACGTGAGCAAAGTGAAGCAGCACGGACTTTTACAAAACAAGTGACAGGCTTTAATCAAGTGTCGAACAGCATGGGCAAATTAACATGCGGGACGTGGCATTGAAATCAATCCGTTTGTCAATCAAGCATTTACACCAATCACGCTTGTGAAACGATATTGTTAGAAAATATCTGCATATTGTATTTTCAGTTCTCAAATAATGTTATCGAAACTCGAACGGAAGGAGAAGATTTTCGGGACGAAATTTAATTTGCGAATATTTTTGTTTGCAGGCTACAATATAGACATATTGTCATTTCATACGCTTGGCTATTTATTACTGCCATACAAATTTGTTTTAAACAAATTATTTTAAAGGCAGTGAAAATAATTTAAAACAAAGGAAATTTTAGGAGTAGTTAAAGCCTAAATAAATGTTTGCACTTCAATATAGTTTTATAGAAATTGCACATTAAATGGACGATAAAATTGTGATGCCCTTAACAAAAGATACAATTTAAAATAATTTATAAATAGCGTGTGCATTTTTCAATGCAATATTCATAGACACATAAAAGCCTAATCAAAATTCATAAATAAGTTGCTTTTGCTTTTTCCGAACAGGCTTTGTATAAATTTGTATACAATTTATTTTCCATGATTCATTGGAAATTTTTTTGTATAACTCGCCTTTTATTTAGCAATATACATATCTCACACGTCTTAGCCCCATTTTATTAGCCGAATGCAGGACTTGAAGAACCATCGAAAGTTATGCGAGCCAACGAGAGTCCTTGAAAGCGAAACTTACCAACGAGGGTCCTTCACAGTCGCACGCCGGCCGAGAATAAGAAGTTGGGGGCAACTTTTTCAGATATGCCGAGCACCTCAGTACAATGGCAGGCGAAATTGCCAGCTGACCGCCCATAAATGCATAGAAATCCAGTGCAGAAATTAGAGGAAATCCACAAATCGAAGCAAACTTTTTTTGCCACACCCCCTGCACCGCATCGCACCGCCCCGTTTATTGTTCGCAAATTTCCCTGGGGCCTTATAAAGTCCAAGCACCCAGCACCGACACCATCTCACCAGAATTTCCGTAGTGCAAACATTTGCGCTCCTGATTACTTTTAATGCTTTTCCATCGAGAGAGTGTGTCTGTGTGTGTGTGTGTTTGAGTGTGGGTGGTCCAGAGGGAGGGCTGGAAAAATCAGCAAGAGGCCGAGGCCTGGCAACATCAATCAGTTCAAGTTTGGCTGCAAAAAAAAAAAAAAACAAAAAATATAAATAAAAAGGAAATAGGAAAATATAAAAAAGAAAATTGACCCAAATTCTGAGCAAACATAAATCGTTTTCCACTACCCAAATTCGCAGTTCCATCATTCGTGACATTCCCATGTTTATGATAGTTTGAAATAGCCTAATATGACGCGATTCTGGCCAATGATTTTCTCATGGTCCCGTTCGGCTTCCGAAATTTTCTCGCACCTATTGAGTGACCAAAATGTGGAAAATTGGCCATGGTCTTCTGTACTCCATGCCTCCTCTACTAATGATGAGGGTCAAAAAACAAATAGGCACAAGCGCTTAAGTCCTCATCGGGATTCCTTTCGTGATTATACCATCATGCAGTATGAAAATCGACTGAGACTGCACGCTCATCCCACCAAGATTTTCCGCTATTTTGCCACCATTAAAATGAAGAATAAATCAGGTAAATGGGAACTATACATGACTCCCAACGACTTTCTTAGATCCATTCAACCCGGATTGAAGCAACCAGAGAACTTGGGCCTGGACAAATTCCAAATTCTGGATGAGCATGCGGCCAATAAATGGATACCGGAAGTCAAAGATGATAGTATCTTTCTAAAGATCGAGAAGCGGGGCTTGCTGACCTACAGTGACTATGTGCTCCTGACCATCCTGCTCTCCATTCCGGAGCGAAATGTTCGTATTAGCTTCAAGCTATTCGATTTGAATGGTGATGGCGACGTGACGATCGATGAACTGGACACAGTCTTCATGGCAATGACGCAGGGTGAAGTCTCCATGATGAATTCCCACTTGAAGAGCCACTTCTTTGGACATCGACTCAATAAGACCCTGAGCATTGACGAATTCCTGAAGTTTCTACACGCCCTGCACATTGAAATACATACGGATCAGTTTCAGAATCTCTTGAAGGAGTCCAGGTAAGTGAACAATTTCGGGTAAAATATAATAATGCATGACATTTTGTTATATTCAGTTCGGTGATCTCTGAATTGGACTTCGCCAAGGTGGTCCTGGGACTCAGGAAGTCACGAAGCGAACGTCGTGAAATCCTCAAGCGGGTCAAAAAGAAGTTTGGCCAGATGGACCATGGTATTACTCTGGAGGAGTTCTTGGCCTTCTTTCGGTTTGTCCAGGATGTGAGTATAATGGATAACGCCCTAGCATTTTACTATTTCACCGGGGCGGATATCTCACCCAAAACTATGCGGCACATTGCGTATGTAGTGACCGGCGTAAAACTCTCGCAGCATCTCACGGATGTGATTTTCTGCATCTTCGATCGGAATAACGACAACATTATCCAGCGAAAGGAATTCACAGATATGAGGCGACAGTGGATGCATCCCATACCGTTGCGAAAAAATCCGAAGCTCTTATCCAAGATGTGTATTGTGTGCAAGTGCACCTGGAAAATGCTGTCGGCCTGGAATCTGAGAGAACCTCATCCTAGATACTTGCCCCTCTGGTGATTTCCTTTGGGGCTAAACGCTTTTAGTTCACTGACAAAGGTACACTGCGACAAATGCCACTGTGTATTTATTATTTATTAAAATTTATAAATCTATCTGATTCGGTGGTGCTTACTTTATTGATTACTATGAGTATGTAAAATGATGTATGAATGAATGACATAATGTCGCATGACATGTCAAAGCTTTTAATCAGCTTTCTCTCAATGATTTGAACAAAAACGCGGATACCTACAATCGACTTAGTCCTGTAGGGTATGGTCGATGGGGTCCTGGCTCAGCAAAGCACAGTCTGTTTGCTCTGGTCTTGAAACGTTTCAACTTCACAAGCCGCCAAGTTGAACGAGTTGAAAAATGAAGCGAGTCTACGGGACGAAATCCATTTTGTTGCCCCGACACTCGAGTTGCGTGCGAGCGATGGGAAAATTCAAATATAAAGCAGATTCAGCACCTCCACGACCCCACCAAACCAAAAACCAAGCCCGACGACCACGTGGCTTACATGACTTTGAACTTTTATCACCTGCTGCCAAACGCTGCCAGCCATCCGATGAGTGGGTGGGTGGCCGATTGGGTGGCGATGGGTGTACAGATGGGCTCGGAATGGGTGTAACCCGGCACTTACCAAAACAATTTTAAATACTTGCGGTAACACGCACTCGAGGGTTGAGTTGAGTGGCGTGCAGAGGAGTGATGGGGAGCTGAGGTCCTGGAGCGGCGAGACAATAGTTTGCCACATACACTTTATCTGGACATTGGCAGCCGGCCACAAGTTGATGACCGTAGGACAATTAGGGAGCACAGGCATTCGAGATATTTGTATAATTCACTCCCCATCGCAATGTGTGTCAACATTATTAAATGTAACGTATCCGCTGTCATTTTCAACTGCAAATGGTTTCAGTGAACAATAATTACTGTTTACATCCATTAGGTGTTGTTAATTGCGGGTCTTGGATACGAAAGTAGTTCATAGAAAATTATACAAAAAAAAATTCCTAGTTTCATATTCGAGCTTATCTATGGTCCTGCATTAAAAAGTGACTGTTAATTGCCTTGAATGGGTAAAAATACGTACTGACTATCATTGATGGTCGCGAAGAGGACCGAAACTTTTTAACAATTTACTAGCTGCCCGAGTCCATGAACTCCATGGTTTAGACGCTCATAAACATGTCAAGGTTACCTAATATCGTACTATGCCATACCGCCTGCCAACTTTCACACAGCACTTTACAAAAATCAAACACATGTGTGTGCTGCTTACACGTGTGTTACTGCCAACTGAACCGAAGGCAAAACCCTTGCAGTTGTCTGTTCGCAAAACTTTGAAACTCGACGCGTCAAGGAAGTGCGATAAAAATAAACATGGAAGTTCAGGGGTTTGCCAAGTTGATAGTGCCACGCCCCCCCCCCCCCCTTGCGAAAGTGCAACGGCAACCGCAAGGACTTGAAAATTATTAAAAAGAAATGCCACAAATTCTGGTTGCTGGCCAGAAATCAATTAAATTGGCAAGAGCTGCACTGCTGTTGGTTAGCCATAAATCAGAAATTATTATTTTGGATCTCAGTGTGGCCTGTAATCATGAAATCAGCATCAACTGTCAATGGGATTTTGTTGAAAGTCAGAGCCGAGGAAATTCTCCATTTCAAATAAATATTGACCAGCTTTGTTATGGTGCTGGCCAAAAAAGCAAAAAGGGCATTTATAACATTTTAAATTTCGTAGCCAAATTACAATGCTCATGTGCTCGACCACAAATTCTGCTGACTGACCTGAAACAAAAATGCTGCTGTCTCTACACGATTTTCCACTGGCCAAAGTGTGTGTGTGTGTGTGTGTGTGTGTGTGTATGTGTTTCAAAAGCAATAACGTTTGACTCTGCCTATTTGACCAGTTTTCTGGCCCCTTAACCCGCTTTTCCTCCTTTTCTCCCATCACGAAAAGCCTGACAACCTTATGCATTCATACCACTTTTGGTCCTTTTGTGGGCCTGCTTTTATGTGTGAGATATTCAAATTTATAAATTATGCAATTTTATGGTTTTAAGGCGTAGAATGTGCAAAAATATTATTTTACACACATTTGTGCTCGAGCATGGAATCACACAATTTGCAGGACGACCAGGTGAGCGAGCCAGCCAGCATGCCCCATATCCTTCCACAGATTTGCCTTCCAGCTGCACCACTTTAACATAATTTGCATGAATTTACTCTAATGCTCCGGATGCACAGGTTGAATTTTGTCCAGCGACACTTATCTGAATTATGAATTTGCAAGGTGCTTATCGGTCGGAATAGCCACACATATAGTACATATGCATATATGTCCTTCAGGGAATATGGTGGAGTTCCCTTTGAAGATTTAGGCAGCTGCAAATTTTATTTATCATCTAAGATACGCAAAGCACTAAATCTGCTTGGCGAAAGTCAAATGCCGACAATAAATATACCTTTAAATCGCATTTAAATTAACTGCCGCCCTCACACCTGAATGGCTGACGGTTGGCTGGATAATTAAGTTTCACGACTTTTGCTGGCTTTAAGCCCTTTTCCGGCTTTTCCAGCTTTCCCTGCTCGGCATCGCTTTAACGTGTTCTGCACTTCTATGCGCATTGAAAAGTTGCCATTTAAAGGGATTAAAAAGTTTTTCACATCATTTCCTGCCGATTAAAATGTTCAGCGAGCAAGAACGACACACTGCCAAGTGGCTGGATGAGCCCTAACTATTGCCCTGCCATCGTTTTGGCGGAGCCAGTGTGTTCAGCTTTCGAGGACACAAAGGATTCACATGTCGCCGAGCAAAGTTTTGCATCAGTCTGCGCTCTCGTAAAGCTACATTTACTTACAACTTGTACCGTGAGTTACGGCAAGTATTAGCACACAAGTGCTCTTAAGGGGCCTCTTTCATTTTTAAATTTACCCAAAAATGCGACCGTCTGGCTGGGCTCATCAAGTGAAGCTGATTGCTCGACTATCGCATACCCAATGTGGAAAAGTGTGTTGCACACTTAAGTGCCACGCTTATATCACTCAAATTGAATGCGCTTAAAGCATGCACATCCACTAAAAATCCAAAAATATATATATGATATACCCCTAAACTGCGCCATTAGGAGGTACTGAAATCCACAGAGGACAAAATGTTTTGCGGCTTGTTTGATTACGTTTCATCAAACGTGCCTAAAATCCTAAAAAGCACACATGTCAAACTAATAAAGTTTAAGCGAGAACGTTTTGATAACAACGTTTTGGCCAACAACAAGAGCATTCACATAACAACAGCCAGTAAGTTGGCTTTATTTTTTGCCGTTTTTTTTTTTTAGTCGAGACCAGACTTTCTCCTCCCCGACAGGAATTTACATATACACATTCCCCGCCAGACGATTGTACATTTTAAATGCTGTGACATGAGAGCGGGTAAAAGTTATTTAAACTTTTTCTTTGCGATCCAAGTCCTTTCTCTGGCTGCTCTGATGAGCTCCACTCATAAAGCACGGCTATGTTTGTTTTCCAGTTTGGCACAAACGAGCATCCAAGCAGCCAGCCAGCCAGCCATTCAGTTGGCATCTGCATAATGATGATGAATGGCCCCTGCTGACATATGAAGCGCATTAATACAGTCTGTGCCATCGGATCGAATGGGATGCCATCGGAGGTGGGAATGGTAGTGGGAGTGGGATTGGGATTGGGCACACCCTTCCAGTCCAGGACAGTTGGTTCATGAGATTCATATAGATGAGCAGCCATATCGCTCCTGTTAACGAACTCTCGATGGTGTTTGAGGGATTATTAGGTTTCCGAATACAAACAAAAGAATTGAGTGAATGAAACGGAGTGTGGGTACACTAAAGACCTAATAACCTAGTTCAAGAATTAAATCGATTTTGATCAATTTAGATAATACTTTAAATATAGCTTAAATGCTCTTCAAAACCCACACGACTTCGTTAACCATCAAATGTTTTTTTTTTTTTTTTTTGTTCTCTGCTAGTTCGCATACACAATTAATTAAAGCATATTCAATGTTAATTATTTAAGCACGCAAAGCTGATTACATAAGATAAACAAAGCGAAATCCGTTATAATTTATAATTACTCCACGCTTTATTGACTTACTTATGCAAATGACTTTGTTTTTTACAGTTAATTATCTCATAAGTTCGTAATTGTTTGCATGCACTTAAAATACAACTTAATGAAATAGGCAAGTGACGTGAATACGATAATTTATTTATGTTTCATATGCTGCCCGCTAAATTGAAATTTGTCCAGGAGCCTCAAACTGTTAATTTCCACACAGCGATTAAATATTGCATTTATTAAGCCTCATCTGTATGGCAGTTCGTTGAATACGGAATTGCGCAAATTACAATTAAATAAGTAGTCAATGGCCTGTAAAATGTTGTATTAATATTAATGAAACAACAATGGCCCGACTAGGTATTCTCGTAAATTATTTGCAGATTGTAGCTTACGCCAATTTAAATTCTGATTACGCTCAGAATCATTTCCTCGCATTCGAAAGTATTGAAAAAAATAAATATACTTTTAATTAAAACAGTAATTGTAATTACCTCGCACACGACGAGCCATAAAATGTAATTATCTGGCGTAGTTATTTAAAAATATTGAAAAAGATGCCTTGGTGGGATTCTTGAAAAGCAACTATTCGCCGTCATATCAACATTTACTCCGAAAAAAAGGACGAAATTGCCTAGCAACATGTAGCCAGCAATTTGGATTTCCCCTTCGAAGGACATGAAACTACCCCTGAATGGAAAACACCACCCATCACCCAATCAACCGGCACATTTAAATCAAAATTAACCACAATAAATACTTGCAGGCCGTAATAAAGGCAAAATTGCATCAAATATTAATACGGCAAGCGCATTAATTTAACAACAGGCCAAATGCATTATATTTAATATGGATTCCTGTCCGATTTACCAATGCATAATTAATGCCTCGGATCCCGCAAAAGTTTATCAATACCTAAACGTCTTGGGGTTGCAGAACTTTTTTAATAAATTAAAACCCAACAAATGGGAAATGATGTTGCCGAATAAAAAAAAAATGAAAATATGAAAATCAGCCAGGTAAAAGGGAAAGCGAAAATCACAGCGAATGATTAATGTTAAAGAAATATAAAATGTGCCAAGGGATTAAAAGGCGGCCTTGGCAGTAACGCATTTATTTATGGCAATCATTTATCATTTGTTGGCCGGACAGGACCTGTTCCACGCCCACTCCCTCTGCCTGTCCTGTCCTCCCCCGCCTACCAATCCGTTCAGGCTAGACAGGATGTGTGATAATGCAGCGAAAGCATGCGCGGCACAAGGACCTCTGCCATGCCGACTTTTGCAGCCCAGCATTTCGATGGCGGCCCACATGCCAAACAATTATTTATTTGATGCTCCAGCAGCAGCTACCTTTTGAATAAAAAATGTACCAGCCCATCGAAACAACTGGATTGGCTTGTTGAGGGTCTCCGAAAAAGTGTGTTCGTGTCCCTCGACAAATGGAGCCAGCTCCAGCGAATCCCAACTGCCCCACCTCCAGTCCATTCGATTCCATACCACTGACATGTGTCAATCAGAACAGAAACCGGAACAGGGAAATAATCTCCGCTCGGACTGGACTTAAATGTATTATGACAAATATTTTGCAATCTCTGTAGCGGACTGATGGGCGGGGCAAGGTGTTCTGGACTCACTTTATAAATCTACACTCTTAAAAAGAAAAGGGCGTATTGGAATGCTCAAAAGGATATGAAAGCCCCCAGCTCTTGGTTATAACGTACATTATATTTAAAGAAAATTTTAGTTAAAACATAACAGTATTGCTTTTTTCGCAGATAGTAAAGTTTTGCTGTCATATGCCATTGCTGAACCTTAAATACTGGTCTTAAAGGTAGTGGGTATCCTTGAGCCTAGAATATCCTTCGACGACTTCTTCTTGTCTCTCAAGCAGCGCGCAATTGCGTTTAAAATAAAAATCATTTCGGCGCAAATTTATTGCGGCATACAACTGCGTTTGACATCGACTTTTTTTCGTTGCCATCTCTCCTTTCTGGCGCCTTTGTTGCACCCAACGCATATCCCGACGCATATCCTGACGCATCCTGATGGCTCACTCTCACTTGTTGGCGGCAAGGAAATGCATGGCGCATTTTCGCTTTCTCTGCGAATTTCGCTCGCTTTACTTTGCTGAATGCTCGGGCCGTAAATCAATTTTTATATTTATTATTTTATGAATCGCAATTGCTTTTATTTCCATTTTTATTTTCAATTTGAACCGCTTGGCTTGGCTTGGCGCATTGGCGTTGGCGAGCGGCACTTAAGTACGCATCGTTTGCATGCGCGGCTATCGCGCAATTTAATTTACCGTATGGCGCACGAGCGACCTTAATTGGAAATATGTATTCGCATGTGTTCGCCGTGTCCGTATCTGCACTGCTATCCTGATGTCCCAATGTCCATTTGTCCGTATGTCCCGATGTCCCGTTGTCCCGTTGTCCCGTTGACCGGATGTCCAGGTGTCCGCGAGTCCTTGCCTCCTGTTCTTGCCCCAGCTTTGCAGCATTGATAGCGCACAGCACGTAATTTTGTGGTCAAGGCGCCTCTCATTTCACTCGACTGCAGCGGAAACGCGCTTTAAGATAAAATAAAATTAATTTCGCAGAAATAATGCTAAAAATTACGAGCACTTTCACGCTCCGCAAAGGTAAGTAATCCATTAAGATTTGACATTTATACGAGCAATAAAGCAATACCATTATATAAAATCTATATTTCTATATTAGCTGCTGCTCGTTTAGTTATTGTAAGTTCTCCAAATTCATGATAAAATACCACACATTATATAAAAATCTGTAAAGACTAGCATATAAGTCCAACCATTTAAAGCCAACACATTCGCAGTTTTACTTGTGTGTTCCTCCGACTAATTGAAATGCTTTACACTAATGACGGTCTCCGTGCTAATGACACGACCAAACTACTTATTAAATTGCGAATGATTCGCGCGGCGCGAATGAATCGCATTCGCCAGTTATTCAGGCTGTTTGTTGACTGTTTCAGGGGAACAAATTGAGGTCGCCTCCACATATCGCATGCAAATTTGGCCAAATCCATTCAGACCGTTAAAACTCGGACCAGAAATGCTGTGAGATCCTTCGGGGGAAGGATGGGCTGGATGTAAGGATGCGTGGGCTGGGTCGGGGCTATTCTGGTGCCTTTGTAATGTGTACACATTAACGAAATTTGCATATTAATTAAAAGTTAACGACGCTGTTCTGTTCTGTTGTTGGTATTTTGCTATTGGTTTCCGGGCCGTTGGTTGCCAGCTGGCGGGACCAAAAATCATTTATCCACCAATATACACAGCCATCTAGCATTGGTTTTGTCGGAATGATTTAATCTTTCGCTATTTTACAGAATGTCCCAGCCATCAACAGCTGGCTAATTATGTAAGTTCATACAATGCCTGGCGGGTAAACTCGTTCCTTATCCCATCTCAGTTTCCCTCTGGCCTCGCATCGATTCAAAGTTATAATTGCTGGTAAACTTTTGGCTAAAATACATTCAGCCAAACATCGTCGATTTGATTGCCGTTGTTGCATTTCGAGTTAGGCAAATTCAATTTTCAATTTGCCAATTGCATCAAAGGCCAAAAGGAAGAAGGATGTGAGTGTGTGGTTATAGTTTTGGATTAGTAATTGGCATAAGGAAAGCACAGTCAATGGTTCAGGAATCAAGTGGGTGGGTGAGTGGGTGGGTTCTGGCATCATGTTGGAAAATCGCTTGACTCTGGCAAAATATCAAAAATTGTTATGAGTACAATGTCAATTTGCACATGTGCATATCGGAGGCAAATTTAATGAAGCTTGAGAACAAATTGCAAAGTAATTTGCGGGGTGTTTGCCCAGAATGGGTAGCCACTTGCCAGCTAAACCTAAAGTATTGTATATCCAAATCGGAATCGATGCAGTTTGCAGTTTTGTGCAAACCCAAATTGAAATGACAATGGACAATAGGCCAAACCGCACACACACACACACAATCCCCCGATTCCAAATCCAGAATAGTTGCCTCCAGAGGCGAGGCATCTCGCCACAGCCCATTGGGCTGGGAGTGGTCAAGTCAATTCAGTTGGAGCAGAACAATTGAAATAATTGCCCAAAATGTGGGTGGAGCTACAACGAGAGCAGGAGCTAACCGATGTCTAATGGGAAAGAATAATACACATACACGCAAAACTGCAGAAAGGATAACCGAAACCTGCAGGCACAGCATGTCGATTTCCCAATGCCAACGCACAGGTAAATGGAAAGAAATGTAGTTTGTGAAATGCTTATGGATCGGTTCTATCGACTCAAGACATACTGTGTAATTTAGTTATATACTAGCTTCCTTTGGCGGTCCAACTAATTACGAAAATAATATTTGACCAAACAGGACATGAGGAATGGGCCTGGCCACAGGAGCAACACATAAATCCTGGCCTCCAGTCGAAAGGAGCATCTCTCATTAGACGGATGACCAAAACAGAGGGCACCATTGGATAAACACATGAAATATGCCTCCGATTTTGGAGCTCCGTTTCGGCACATTAACAGAGCACTCAGTTTTCGGTTCAGTTGGGTAGAAATCCAATTGATTGATAGCCAGGCAGCGCGTCAAGGCAAATGGCCATTGGGAATATCCTGGGCCAGTTTAAAACTAGACTTAGACTTAGTTCTTGCCCAATCCAGCTGGTTGGACTAAGACAGAATGCCAGACAATGCACGACGCAATGAAATTTTCAATAACATTTTTAGCAAATCATTTGAGTGACCTCCAGTGAGCGAGAGAATAAATATTAATAACTTGGTCACTCAGCGCAAAAAGGTGAAGGCTAAGCCCAGTTCTCCAGATCCCCTGGCACCACAAACAGAATCCCACTTTGCGAATAGAGCTTCTCAAATAATAATAATAAAAATAAAAATAATAATAATAATAAAGCAGCGGACGCAGCACTGTGAGGCACGCAAAGGAAGGGCAGTGAGTAGACAAATAGTTTTGTTGCTGATGACAATACAAAAACAGTTCAGACAGGACAACAGGACAAAGCGGCCCGAGCGGCAAAAAATAAATATAAAAAGGATTCCAACCGGCGCATAATAAAGAACAGCCATTCAGGGTGTTTCCAGACCCATTTTTAGTTCGGTTTGGTTTCGCTTGGCGTTGTCACAGCAAAGGATCTCCAGGCACTTGAAAGAATAAGTACATTTGTTTGAAATTCAAAACTATGTTAATACAGAACTACTTGAAAATTGTAGGTGTTATGGCACGATTTTAGATTTAAGCAATATTAATTTATAGCAATTCTAAGAACAAATAACATCTGAGATACTTCTTGTTGTCAATTTGAAGACTATGCCTAGAAAATATGACATTTTCATTTCAGTGCAAGCAAAATGGAAATATTTTTATAAACTCGCTGGCACATGAATAGACGAGCGAGCATAAGAATGCAAAGCCATCTACCTATGAGCCAGCCACTCTGGTTCTGGCCACATGCCCAGTCCTGGTCTAAATATTAAAATTCATACGCCATGTCGTACAGCCAAATCAGTAGGGCTCGGTGTGGTGCCACTACTACTCAGGGCACCGAGTGATGGGTGATGGGTGCTAGTAGATGGTACTACTGCTGCTGTGACAACAATCACAACGATTTTCATTAGGCAAACAGCAGTGGCACAGCATATTTGCCGTGAAGCGGGATTGGGCCAAAGGCAGAGTACCAACTACCAACTACCATTCTCGTACAACAATTGCACAATTTATGTGGCATATATTTGCCGCACAGACGACGATGGTGATGGCCCTGTGCTGGCCAGGTCAACTGGACTGGAGCTGAAGCTCCGTCAATCCGGCAAACCTTTTGCACGCCTCCACAACGTGTCTGACAATGCCATGAAACGAGCCGTTAAGCTAACACAAAAAGAAAATATTCACTCGTTGGGGCTAAGCGATATATAAA
Source organism: Drosophila melanogaster (assembly GCF_000001215.4). NCBI lineage: Eukaryota > Metazoa > Arthropoda > Insecta > Diptera > Drosophilidae > Drosophila > Drosophila melanogaster. Next base: position 22,834,162 of record NT_033777.3, on the reverse strand, counting down.
TATATATATATATGTGCATTCAGTATAACGGTAGAGATATATAGGTGGAGTGGTGCGCCGTGTACACTCGAGAAGTAAACTGCAAAAATATTACAAATTCAAAATGCTAAATGTGCATTTAACTTGTGTATTTATGTAAATCTCTCGGAAATTATTTCCCTACCACCCACCACGAAAGGTGGAAGCAAGCGGACATGAACTACGACTTGTGGGGGATTCCCAATCCTCATTCCCAAGTCTCCACCGCCCAACCGCTCGACTGCAAATCATTTGAATATACTGGTATTTTTCATCCATTTCTGTTGTCAGTCGCTCCTTAGCCACATGTTCATTCCCATTTCGATTCCGCTCGCCTTGTCTGCCAATTGTCACCATTTCGGATTGATGGCAAAGTGAACGTGGAGCGCTGCTCCTTCTTCGGCATTTATTTACCTCCAGACCTCCAGACCTCCAGACCTCCATACCTCCATACCGCTGCGTCCTAGTCATGGTCCTGGTTTTGGGTTCAAGTCCTAGTTACTGGACTGTGGTGTCGGGGGGGGGGGGGGGGGGGGCTGCCAAATCCAGGAACCACAGTGCTTCGGTTTTCGTATAGTTTTCGCTTTACATTCGGTTCATAACTGAGCACGGGTATTTTACGGGCTGCTGTAATAGTATCTGTGCTTTTTTTAAGACTGCCAATAAATCTGCACAACTTTGCAAAAGCGAACAGTCGTTTAAGACGTTTATGCGTCTTAAATTCAAGAATATACCAGCTCGACACAATCCATTCAGAGTACAATTCCTTCAATACACTTCCTTTGCTGTATCCTGGCACTGTTTTAACCTTAGTAACTAAGTCTATACGTCAGCACTCTAACATTTAATAGACTTGAGCACACACGTTAACGTTTCATAAACTTTGTGAATTATTAATTGCCGAATTTGGTATGCGTGTAAACATATTACGTAGGAGGTGCCGCAAAAGTACAGTCATGAATTTACCTTGGCGTGGATTCATTTGCGTCACGTTATTGCATATTTATGGCGACTGCCCCCTGCACCGAACCAAACTACGTATGAAATTATTCAGGGTAATGTGTGGGACGACGACTCCGGTGCATTACGAATTCTGGTTAGCCCACAAAGTGCTAAATCCGATTTAAGCCCAAGTCCAAGCCCGAGCTATGCCATTGCAGGTAGTTGGGAGTTCGCTCATGAAGCAAACTGGATTGTCTGTAAGGGAATTTGTAATGCGAGTTGCTCCACCTTTTGCAATTAAGTTTTCAGAAATCAACCATCAGACCGGCATTAAAGTTGTGCCCGTACATTTCTGATGAGGCACTCGTATTACCTTGCGGCATTGGCTTCTCCAACAACCACATTCACATTATCTGGCCGTCCAACTTGGCCAGTCCTGGCAGACAAACAAACCTCCAGGATCATGGAGTACAGAGTACAGAGTTCTCCGCAGAACTCCAGGACTCACAGTCCTGGTGCCCCCATTCAATTTGCTCTCGTTGCTCCGACTTGAATGAGTTAATCCTTTGCAAATCGCCGGCATATTATCAGTCTGGCGGGACTCATCGAAAACAATGAAACGAGACGCCGTTGTCAGCTATTGTTTATCAATTTTATGCAAATCACAGACACTCCTCTTTTTTTGTACTCCTGAAACAGGGGTGTTCATTTTGTAGAAGGTTGCTGAAAGGCAGTCAAGAAATACACTTATATAGGGGAAAATTAGTGCATATATATGAAGCTTATTAGACAATATGGTCGCATTTATCTAAGTAATATATTTATTTGGTTGCAAGAAGCTCCTAACATATCAAAATCAATGTTTCTAAATTTGCAGCAATCAAAGTTTCTCACATCCTGTAAGAGTATCTACACATCGCATAGTTGAAACCCATTAGAGATTCACATTTTTCCCGCTGTTTTCCTGCCGTTATCAGGTGGACGGCATATTTTCGAAATTGAATTAAGTCGGCTTTTCGGCATTGAATACATTTTAATATTTTAATTTGATATGCATGCGACGAGAGCGCAAACAACGGGGGCTCAACATTTAATCAAATAATTAAGATCTCGAAAACTATTTGGTGTGGGCGGGCATAGAAGGCGTATTAGCCACTTGAAGAGTTTATCTTTCGCTGGAACTGCGTTTTGAGTGATGAGTGGGTGTGGATTTGTTGATGATTTTCGGCCTGTGACGTTGGGGGCGATTTCCAAATAAAATTGCAAATGTTTGAAGGGCCGCAGGGCGTTTTTGTAGCTGCCGTTGATTTCCCGCTTAGTCGAAAATTCGTTTTAATCCCACACGCAGTGGCCAAACTTTCACTTTTTGGCCCGCAGCGAAGCCATCTGAAATTGAAACTGTTTAGCCCGCGGGGCAGTGGAAAACTGGTCGTGGAAAGTCAGCCTGCCAATGGGCTGTGGCAATCATGTGCCTCAAAATAAATCCACTGCCCCGGGGCACACACGACTTTCGGCGGACGAGATTTTAATTCAATTACATCTGTAGCTGCAAGTCGTGTGCAAATATTTTCATAGGACAAATTAAAACGTCACCCACCGACTTGGAATCCACGAAAGCCTCGCAAAACCACCACCACAAGTTCTCGAGTTTCTCGGGAAGATGCTACCCGCACTCACATGCGTGACGCGCTGTTTGCACTCGAGACGGAACTTTGGCCCTCTTCTCGCCGCTCGGCAAACAAGCCTGTTGGCCACGATTTAAAAAAAGGTCCTGCAGCTCCTTTGGCCCCACACGCACACACACACACACACGCACAGGATGAGCTGGTGATTGCGTGCATTCGTGTCTGAGAATTACCACTGCCCACCCGGGGCGTATAATTGTGGACCGGCGTGAGTTTCAGCATTCTGCACTCAGCATTCTACGTACACTCCGCTTTCCGGCCATTTCTGGTGGGGGGGGGGGGGGGGTGCAGGACCAGGGCCAGGGCTACTCCTGCAATTGTCTTCTTGCTCGCTCCCCAGTGCTCCTTGCATAACAATGATTGTAGCTGTTGGCCCTGCGATTGCCCCAACGTCGTCCACATATCCCCAACGCCAGGGGCACCGGACAGGCACTATTTATCTGTGTTTTTGTGAGGATTGTGGCTTCTTTTCGGTGCCAGCTGTCTGTAATTATGTGCGCATAAGCAAGGTCCTTGTTGTAAGGGGAATTGCACCACTCTTCAGCACAATCTCGTTTTGAAATTGCCATGAATCAGGCAGGAATACTTGGCTTTAGCACAAACAGGCTTCAGGAATGCCCTTAAACTAACTCGTTTTATTGCGAATAATATTGAATTAATTTAGTTCGCTCTAAGAATTATATCTTAAGAAGCGCTTTAGCACTTCAAACACGTATTTTTATTAAACTTCGTATGGTATATTCCATCTTTAACTACGACAGCATTCGGTTCACAGTCGTTATACCCTGAGGTAGAGTATTCACAGCACCGCACAGAGTGACATTTTTGAAAAGTTCCTTGTCATGTTGCTACGACTATAATTTAGGCACTCCGTTTAAGTTTAGTTCCACCATATGCAGCAGTTTACAGAATTTAACACACAATCCGAACCAAAATATCTGCAAACAAGAAATGGGAAAAATCCCTGATAATAACCAATTTGAGCCCATCGGAAAGTCTTAAATTCAATTGGCGCTTAATACAGCTATCCTCCCCAAACGCTAAAGTCAATGGAATACTGCTGGCTCTCCACACGCCACGAATGCCTCAAGGTATTCAAATTACATGGAATTTCAATAATTAAAAAATGCAACGATGGAGCAAAAAACAGTGGCAGTAGCAAAAATTATGTATGTATATTCGGTGCGTCAATAAAGCCGCAAGTTGCTCTTCGCTGCGCCGTGGGTGAAAAAAAATAGGAGGAGCGATAAAAACCAAAGGAGAACTTCGCACAGGAAGTCGCTATGGGGCGAAAATCTGATGCGGAAATCGAAATTTGTTAAATGGAGCAATCGATGGATGGCGCTGACTGACTGTGCCACGCCCCCAACCGCCAGCAGTCCCCCTTACAGTGGATACACTGTATTCATTGCCCCACATCCCCAGAGAAAATCCGGAGTCGAGACTTGCGTTTGGTTTTACATTTTATCGCTTGTACGTTTGCACCATTTCAATTACAAACAATAACAATAAAAAGTGGGCGGCTGTGGGGGCGTGGTGCTTAAGGAAAAGCGCGTGAAGCGCGACGGGGGTGGGGGGAATTAAGACAGAGTTTTATACGTACACATCAATTTACAACACTGGTTAAAATCAAAGAGCAAAATATATGTTTTTTATTTCATTTAAATTTGCGTGACCTATTTTGGAGTATTTTATTGATATTATTAAAACTTTAAGCAAAAAACTTATCAAAATAAAGCAATATAAATTTTTAATAATAAAATCAAACTGGATCATGTATAAAAAAATTTTTGAAATTTAAACTGATGAAATCGGGTTTACGTTCGCCTTGGAATACTGCATAAAATAAATGTTAAAGTGTGACATTTTTTTTTATCAAAAATACATTTTTGATGCTATTATAATGGCCTCTGCTGTACTTATAGAGCAACATAGAAAAAAGCGGAAGCAGAAGTGCAAGGGAATTAGTTCACACGGAAGTGGCTCACCCCCGGGGGTTTCCATTTCCCCACATCCCCCTTCTATTGGAGATCCAGGAGGAGCAGAATGAGGTACAGATGAAGCAGGATGCGGAACAGGACGAATGGCGTAGCGTAGCTTTCGTGCGGAAGCTAGGTGTCGAAGCGGGAATTGTAGGTAAATATTATTGTAAAAGAAATTTAAATACGGATTTTTTCCACTATCTCTGGCTGCTCCCATTCCAGACGACACCCCACATCTTCTACGAGTATATGCCAGCCAAGTTGGCTCACGGCCTGACCCATTATCCTTTTGGACGGTCGCTTTGCACTGACGTTAATGGAATTTCCCAGCTCTTTTTGCCCATCCTTATCAGTGGAGAAAGAATCGCGGGGCCAAAGCATTTGGTTCTTAAAGTCTGCCCCTCGAAAGTTTTCTTAAGAGCGAACGCAATTGGAATAAACTAAAACTCGTCAACTCTCAAGGCTCTCGAAATCAATTTGAATCGCACATAACAACTGCGACTGAAATTTCTAAGAAGTGCAGTTAACCGCAACGAGGAAATGGAAAACTCATTTGTGGGAAAGCTACGACATTCAAATGCAGTGGCGTAAGTTATTCTGGTCAAGGCTAAGAGGACGGACTAATTTTCGAAAAGGAAAAATAAAACTCATTAAAAACGAGCATACAGACAATACATTTCTCTATAAAATGGCAAAAAGCGAAGGCCAACAAATTGAGCGCATGGAAATGCTTTAAAAAAAGCAAATTTCAAATGAAATCAAATACGAAATGGCGTGAAATACAATTTGTACACAATTTTTGGGTAAAAAAAATAATATAATAAATGGTGTTCTTTTGGCATGAAGTGCTGACTTGTTTACCGCTTCCTGCAGGATAACAAATTTGGTTTAATAAACTAAAGACGTGAATTTTCTGGTAAATAAATAGTACCGCCTTAAACAACTATTTGACTTCATTAAGTGATAGTTTTCGTTTCTGTGTAGCCTTCGCATTATCTCCTACCCCTAACTAAGAACTTTTCCTATAATCATCGATGTCGGCCAACAAACTTGAGATGGGGCGTGGATTGCCCCCGGCGGTGGCATAGTTCTCGAGCACTTTGCATTTGCCACAGACATGGCCTTGCCGCTGTTCGAAGTTGTTCAAAGTAATTGAACATGCCTCACCTTGCAGCACAGCTCCTTCGAGAAACTAACCCAAACCATTCCATTCCATCCAACCCACCCACTGGAGCCCACATAATCTATCAGAGAAACTGCAATTGCAGCATTATATGGCACAGTAAAAAAAAACCAAACTTAACTCAACAGAATAATTATTGATTTTAAACATCTAGACCAATTAGCGATTTTAATTAGGGTTCGGGTCGCATTAAATCAAGATGATATATTGCAGTGGCCTGCTGATAAATGACAAATACACTTATGCACAGAAGCGATTATTTATTTTGTGTGGAAAATTAATAATTATAATATTATGATTTTATACATCAGTGATAGAGCTTGGTAGATAATATGTAATTATACAATAAAAATGGTGTAATAACATGGCAATTAAAGAAGAAAGTTTCATTATATTTTGATTGAATCTAAGATGTGTAACAAAATCCTTTTAACATATATCTGTTAGTTCTAAAAACATGATATATAGTAATTTTTGTCACTGTAAAGAAATAAGGCGAAAGTAGTGAAATCTATTCTACTCACTTCGTGGTCATGTTGTTGATGCCCCGCTTTTTCACGGCAGACTTTACCAACTTAACAGATCATTGGTCAGTGGATGTGGCACAGGCTAGGAAGTTGTTGTGGGCAGTGGGTAGGTGTATAGAATATACGGCCCCCTCTCCCCCCTTCTGCCAACCAGATTACCGAGTGCTCCACGTGTAGATCCAGTAGCAGCAGACACGGCAACATTTATTATATATCACAAGTGGCCCGAAGGATACCGATTCTGGCCCATTGTTGGCCCTGCTCCGCTGTCGTACTTTTATTATTATTGATGACAATTTTGAGCAAACAATAAAACGAATAGAATAGCTAGCTGGCCAACAACATCAACATCAGCAGGCCCAACATCTGCCAGCTTTTGGTCCTTCTGACCATCTAAGTGACTTGTGACGGGGTCACTTGCCAGCCAACAACATTAAACTAAACATAATCAAAATAGGCAAGGGCGAATCGAGAAGCTGGCCCAGGACTATGCACTCGGAAAAAAATGTCTAGAGTAAAAATACAAGTTAACAAATTGGGATTTAATACTTACTCTTTCATACTTTTCAAACTTGATTAGATTTATGTTCTGTTCGTAATACTTAAAAATTAAGTTCGTACTTATCTCTCAAATATTACCAATGCTTTTTTCCCAGTGTAGTCACTGATTTGGACTGGGCGAAACGTTAAAGTGTGACCGAGAACTTTGTGACAATTTATGGGCGCGAAAACTTTTGGCATTTCCCTAAGAAACGACAATGCAGCTGCCAATTGCCAAAAGCCGCGCCACAACTAGTAAGTGAGTATAAAAATGTCAATAACGAAATATATTAATGTGAGCGGCTTTTCCACCCAAAGAAGTAAAGTATCCCGAACCGCGCACTCGAAAAAATGGGCAGTATTGGTAAAAGTTGCTGGCGCAAAAGAAAATATGAAAGAAAATTTCATTAAGCTGGCAGCAGCCAACTTGCTAAAAAGTTAATCTAGCAAACTTTTTGGACAGCCAAATTTTTCAGCTGCCAACATGTGTGCGTGTGTGTGTGGTGTGTGCTCCAAAGATTTCCATTCACAGGTAACACTGATATATGGCTGATTTGTCTCCTATCTAATTTGATTGAATATATTTGAATATCCGCAAGATGATCTGCTCGAATGGACGCCAACTTTATATGTCTTAGAAAAGAATTATGAAGATATTTCGCAAAATTTACTGGCTGGCAAGGATGTGCTCCATCAATTTGATACTCTCTCAATAGACCAGCTAGCTCATGTGCTGCTGACACATTCAATTGATTAAGCCAAGCCACAACGCCGCCAAAGAAACTTTTCGCCCAGATCCTGGCTGAATCCTGGCAAAAAGGAGGTGAGGCGGTGCTCATTGCAAGGCAAAGTTAATTTTGAATCGTTTATCAAACAGCGTGGAGCTGCAAACTTGAAGTGCATGTGCTGGCAGGCTGCCATATTCGAGTACCTGACTCTCGAATTTGACTAGAAAAAACTATAACCTTGTGTGGAAAATACTGTGCATATATGTAGATGTGTGGGGGGGTAACTGGCGAGCTTCAGCTATTTGTCAAATTTGACTCGACTTTGGCTGCTCTGGGCCTGGTGCAAATTGATGAAATGAGTTGTGAAAATTCACAGAGAACCTACTTATATGCCATATGCACATGCACAAGTTAATGGAATCAATGCGGCAGGTATGAAAGTAAACGGCATGGAAAATAAACCAATGTTATGCAAACAAATAGTTGGGAGGAAAAGAAAAACTTCGTAAAAGCGGAAAATATCTGCATTTCCGTTTACGGCCAAAAATTTAGAAATGATGAAGTGCCAGTTGCCAAAGAAACTATTTTGGCTGATTCCCACGGCACCCAGTCAATCATGGAGTCACTTAGCACGCTCCATATCCTGGTACTCGATGCTCGATAAAGAGAGCTGATTCCATACAGTACATATGAATTATCCTTGACACGTATAATTCGCAGCCACTAGCTGCTGAGGTGTAATCGTTTGCCGCTCGAACGGAGTGCCAAATGAGGCGACACACCGATGCACTGCAAGAAAATTGGTTAGTTTTCGAAAGTAGGAAGCAAAGTGAACATCCTTTCACATGATGAAATATGTGATATACTCTTGATGAACAGCTGGTAAAGTATGATTAAGGATATTGACAGTCATATTAATAATAAGAAATAATTGAAATATAACCGAGGAGTTCCCGCAGTGCACGGTAACTCTGGAGCCAGGCGAACATAGCCAAGGGTCCTTAGTTTGCCAGGACAACACATACCAGGCCAATCCGGCGCACTCATGCTGGTGCTGCGGCTTTATGGTCAGGTGTCTCAAGATGCATGCCCCTTTTGGGGCAACTCCAATCGGTAGGGCATTGTAATGAGCTCATTGCGCGGAGGTCCTTGCCGTGTACAAAGAACCAACAAAAGGAGAGCGGCAAACAAGGACTCCTGCTGCTGCTGCTGCTAACTACGCGCATTTTCCGATCCATTTATCACAGAAACAGCCTCCGACGGGCAGGACTCGAAACCAAAAGCGAGATTTTAAGCGATATCCTGCCAGACGATCGTTGGCAGAGCTCATTGTGCTCCTGTTCCTGTTCCGTTCTATGTGTGTGAGTGTGCGTGTGTGAGGGTGTAGTGTGCGCGAGTTAACGGGAAATCGCAATAAATGCGGCAAATGTGTTGCTTTGTGTGCTGTTAAACGCATTTTTATAGAAATTGCTTTCATGCCAGCCATCCAGTAAGCGGGAAAAGCAGCGGGAGCAGCGCCCATTTGTATGCCATGCTTTTTTCCCCTTCCCTGCTCCTTTCATTTTTTGCACTGATTGCACTTTATGCGAATATCCTTTGTGTTAGTGTGTGTTTGTGTGTGTGTGCTTGTGTATGGGGTGCATATGCAAGGCAGTTGGTCTTTAGTGCACATTTCCATGACAAAAGCACACCAATTAGCGAGCGTTTAATGCAAATGTTTTCGATTGCCACATAATCGCTGGCATAGAAGGCCTTTTAATAAGTTAAACGCCCAGGACAATATAGACGCCAGGATATTGTGTTCGCCAATGATTGCTATGGCCACGTCCTTACAGACTCACCAAATTAACTGGAGTGCGACAATTTCTAGCTGTCGTAAAACTTTTATTATGCATACATAGAGGTAACAGCGCAGAACTGGGCAAATAACTAAGCTGCCTTACATAACAGGCAAGGGCAAACACAGACGCACCTCGGGGAGTGACGGACAGGTCCCAAATGTCTGGTCAAAATGGGTCAGTGCCACCATTAGCTCAGGAAACTGGAACACTAGCGGCCCCGAAAGGCGAGATTAGCCCACACACCAGCACACCCGTACACCTGGCATGCCCAAGGATAATTTTCCATACCATATATATGCATATATGTATGAGGCAGGGAATGGATGGAGTTAGAACGAATCTCCATTAGCTGGAAGAAGAATCATTGGGGTAACAAAATGTAATGTTAGTTTATGTACATTATGCTAAGTTTCTACGAAAAAATTCAAAGACTTCGGAGTTGATTAGCAATATTTAATATATTCACAAGTGCTGGCCAACACTGCGTATGAGTTATGAATGTAAGGCCTTTCCTGTGATGCTACTAAAATATTAAGTATTTTTGTGAACTTCAATTACAAATCAAATGAATATTTATTAATTCCAATTCCCAAAAGTGCCTGCAGCACAATCAACCATTTAATATACATCCAAGGCTCACTTAAATTCGCAACTTCAGCCCGCACAACTGGGTAGCTCATTAAATTTTTAAATTTCAACCAGATAGCCGGGTAAGAAGCTGAAATCATCAACTCTCAATGAATTGCAAACGGGGAGACCACAAAGCAATTTACACAAGCGAACGCAGTGGAGGCCATAAATTAAAGGCAAATGGTGGAAATGGAGTTTGCGGATGCGGGGCACACCATTTTTCACATTCAAATTTCCCGCATCCAAACAAATCCGGGCTGAATGCTGGCTTGCTGGTCCATGAAAGCAGGTCCAAAAATATATAAAAGCAGTTAAGAGAAAGAAGGCCAGCGAAATAAGAAAAAAAAAAAAAAACAAACCCAACTAACTACAAGGGTTAACATGAATGACCGTTTGCCGGCAAGGCAGCCGCAACAATTTCCACAGCCGAGTGCAACTTAATTTCAATATAAATAAATAAAAAGCACACAGTTACTTCGCTCTCTTATTTGGATTTTTGAGATACTTTTTTTACACATTTTTTTTTTTTTTTTTTTTTGAGTCCTTCGCCGGTGAAGTGAATACGAATGTGTATTCAATATATCAAGAGCAGTCAGCTGCAGTGGACAGGCGGAGATTTGGCTTAGATTTGCCGCAGTGGCAAATATCATTAGATAACGATATAACTACGACTTTCTTGGCCTCGGCTCACACAAATAATCCCATTTATGTACTTATTGCCGCCACACATCCGGTCAACAAGTTGTTGTGTCTGCTCCAGAATTCCAAAGGCAGTCGTGTTCGCTTCGCATCGGTTTGGATTGCTTCGCCGTGGCCTTTGTCATCGCCACACAGAAATACACAGAAATACACAAGTGGCGTGGGCGAGGGCATATGGACAGGACATGGCATCCCAGCTATGTGTCATTGAAATTCAATAAGGACAATTCCCCCACGCAGCAGGCGTTCGCAGGAAGGGTCAGCGGCAAGGGGGCGTGGCAGGACTGTGAGCTAACATTGTGGGGCCAAGACAACATCGTCTTTTGCTGGCCAATAACTTCTGCTTCATTTTCTCAATGCGACCACACTGAAAAAAAGTTAAAGAATATATAATGAAGAAATCGTAATTTTAAAATAAATGTTATGTAATTGCTCTGCTCTAATAACTCCCAAGTTCTTATTTGAAACACACTCTTTTAAATATTTTTTCATTTCAATAATATACGCTAGAAATCCTTTGATTTTTGTTTTTTTCAGTGCTCCAGAATCGTGGCTTGCTTTCTCGTCCTGGTTTCATCCAAGGACCAAAGCCAGATGACTTTCGTTTCTGAGAAATTGATTTCCGCTTATGGCACTTTGCCTTTGCTTACATGTTGCTTCCAACCAACACAATGAATATTTATGTATACTCCTCTCTCGCTCACTCTCTCTCTCTCTCTCTCTCTCTCTCTGTGCTATCCCTTGTCCTTGTCATCGACATGTAAAACTCAGATTATGTTAATGACTTCATTAAATCATCCAGGGGTCGTACATTTGGGACATATAGACATCTTTCCAATTAATTATGTTTACTTAATTAAATTCCACCTCTATCTTCTGCCATTTCATCGCAGGCCAGGCCTTTTGTAAAGTTTTTGGCCTCAAATAATCGCAGTTTTCGGTTGCATCAGCAAAGGTGCATAAATGTTTCCCCTTTTCGTTGGCAGTTTTCTCAAGTTGCTAATTGCTCATAATTAGAAGCGGCGTACGCGGTGGCCTGAAACAAAAATGCTTTCAGCCGAGTCGCAACTTCCTGCCAAGCTAATTAAAGGACTCTCGCGCAGCAGTTAATGCGCTTTTAAAGGTATTTCACGCGAAGCGGCTACAATAAAACTAATTGAAAGTAAAGTTGCTGAAAACCTAATTGCCACACCGAAAAAACTGTAATATCTTGATCTTAATTGCAGTGCCAAATGCGGCAGGAAGTGAAAACTCACATTATGAGCGACACATACGGGGCGTATGCGCAATGCCGTTGCCCGCTTACTCTCGCTTACCATTTCTATATATATATGTATATATATGTATTTATGTGGCTATATGTATTACCCGTTAGCGATTCCGAAGTGCGAGTGCCAATCACATTAGCGTTTAATTGTCCTACAAAGGCTGACCACAACAAACCGGAGGCATAGGCATGCAAATTAACTGCAAATATGTCCGAACTGTGGTCCAAATGCCCACAACTCGGAGTTATGAACAAATTATTGTGTACTTAGCACGGCTGACCACAAGATTGCAGATACTTAGCTGGAGTTATGGCAAAAGGAATGGCACATCCGGAAAATCTGAGCACACCTGTCAATAATTCAACCATTTGACCCACTGTGCCCAGTAGGATGTACGCATGTACACACATATGCGGTCAGTGATTGAGTTGTTCGCTTTTGCAACTGATTTATTGGCCACCACAGAAATTGCGCTCAATATTATATTGAAACGTGCCAAATTGAATGCAATCGGTGGCCAAAAACCAAGCCCCCCACCCCCCATACCGAATTTACCCACAAAACAAAAGCACATCGAGACGAGGCATTTGGAAAAGCATGCCTAATTTTATACGGCAATCACTCAGCCGCATGTATTTTTCCGCCATCCATTCATTCATCCAACCGGTTTTCCATTTGGCCATCCCGCCACGCCCATTGGTAACTGCACACAACACACCGTTCGGCTGAATAAATCGTGGTGTTGAGTGTGCGAAAACCGAAATTGCACTTCATTAAATAACCATCAAAACAACTCAATAAAATACTAAATTCTCGCAGTGAGCTCTCAACGAACTGCGGCCACTCACTCAGTTGGGAATGCGAGTGTGCGAGTGTGTGAGTGTGCGAGTGTGTGTGTGCGATATACAAACTATAAAAATAAAACAAATGGTCTAAACTTTTTCAATTTAACTACGATTACATTGCGCGCTTCTGAACCACACACACACACACATACAAATATTTTTGGTTAAATTCTCGGAGGCGGCACAAGTAAATTCCGACTGAGTGATGTGTCAGCCATTATTGCCGAAGCGTTTTCAACTCAAATGCACACTAATTTAATCAAATGCAGTCCATCAATGCCTCCTGCATTTGATGGCCAACGCAGAGGCTTTTGGCTAAAAGCCCTTCTCGGTAACTAGATATTACAGGGCCGTAATCCAAAACGGCTTGTTCCAGAAATGTCCGTTTTCGTTATGGTCCGTCGTCAGTTGCTGATAATCGGAATAGGTTTATGTCAAATCAAATGGTCGGGTAGAAGGACACTTTCTCAGGCGAAAAATGCAAAACTATTTGCGAAATTCATGTGGCCAATGGCAAGAATGTCATTGAACAAATTTAAAATATGGGTAGAGAATTCAATTTTACATGGCCCATTTAATCATTCATTTAGTTTGATTTAATTACGTAAACTATTTTCTGAAAGCAACCAAAGCTGAATTTTATATAAAGCAATGAATTTAGATTCGATTACATTTTAAAATTTTGACAATTTGACAATTACAAAGAATAGAATTTAATAAGATGTGACCCCAAGTTTTAATCTGTGCATATCCATGTGTGCCTTTAATCGATTAAGCTCACAACTTTTCTTTGATGTCGAATTCTATTTGGGCACGAGCCGTGACCTCAAGGAAAATCCCACTCAAGGGCAAAATTCATTAATAATTCTTGCAGAGCGTTAAAGACACAAAGTCAGTCATAAATGGAAGACAAATAAATGGCATAAAACTTGAGATGAAATGCGAAAGGACATTCCATGGACTTGTGGCTTTTGTTTCGCCCAAAACTTTTCGAATTGTTTTGCGGCATTCTTTCTTGGCAATATGCAGCAATTATTAAGATTAATACTTCTAATATGATGAGCCTTGGCCACAAGAGCGTGACCGAGATGTGTGAGGTCAGGCTGATGTGTTTTTAATGAGTTGAAGGATGCGCATGCCCCCAGGACTCGATGGCAGCAATTAAGGAGCATTAATTAATATTAAATCTATTTCAATGGCTATTAAATGGTATAATTCCTAGATGCCCACGGACAAAAAGCCGCAAAAGCCGCAAGTAGATGATGCAAAACTTTTTGCCCGCCAGTCAGCCGGGCAAAATGAAAATTTCATTAGCCGCAAAGGCCAAATGAATTTCGCACCGCCATTTCGAATTCGCCTTTTCGAGTGAAAAGTTTTCAACTTAGACCCAAACAGGACACATGTTACAAAATTGGCAAATAAATTTCAAGTACTACCAAACTTGCTGCTGTGCGCATTCCGAATGCAAATGAAATGCACGCGATTGTTGATCGGCGGGGTGAAGGGGGAGGGGCTGCAAAAAAAAGGGGGGGAATTTATTTAACTCCGCCGAAAGAAAACGAAACGAACTGAGCTGAACTGGAGTGAAAGCCGGGCTGCATTTTCTTATGACCGAGGGCAGGAAAATATTTTCCAAGGCATTTCAATTTGGCCCCGCAATACGCGTAATTGAAATTTGTATTTGTGTGGAACGTGTAGGCGAAAACAAAACCTAAAAAAGAAAATCAAATGAAATAGGAGGTGCTCCTCCTTGCTGGCCAAAGACGAGCAAAAAGGAATAGGGCACTAGGAAACTTCGTCCTGCGTCCTGAAGAAAGACCAATTAAGAGCCGCGGCGTGGAATTTTGATTGCGGTTTGCAAATTTCCAGCGCTCCAGACCAGGAATTCAGCTAACGGGCCTCACACGCAGCATGCTTTTGGCCAAAAGCGGAAGGTAATGAAAAATTTCATTTTTTCAACTTCCCCCTCCCCCCTCTTACACGAAACCATGGTCACTTTGCCGCACATTAGAACTGTTGATATTTATTTAAAAACCTGGCCAGCGTTGACATTCAAGTCAATCGAAAAGTTTGCACAAAACGCGAGGCGGTGTCCTCGGTCACCTGAGTCAACAGCAAAGCGGAGTGACTCTCTCCATTTAGCAAAAATCAAAAAAAAAAAAAACAGGCAATGAAATGCTGCCAGTTACTTTTGCCAAGGAATTCCAAAAAAGTTCCATGAACCAGTAAATAAATGGGGAAGCAACGTAGCACTGAAAAAAAAGTGTAGTAAAGATTTTATAACTATATTTACAAGGCAAAGGTTCTTCATAAAAAGAAAACTTTTGTAAATGCAAAAAAGCATTGTAGAGTAAAAAACTTTTTTTTTTAATAATTTACCTCAACTTTCTAAAATTTAAATACTGTTTACCTAACTGAACTATCTGCATATCAAATGGCCTATAATTTGATTAATCAAACACTATAGTTACCCTAAAATGCTTTTTAGCCAGCTTTGATTGGCATATTTCATAAATTCATATGCATATATAAATATCTCCATAAAAAATGCAATAACGAAAAAGGGTAAAAAAAAAATGCGCATTTCAAATTATAAATTCAAATTCGAAGAATTTAATCACGTATACGAATTTTTCCTGTGCCACAATACGAAATAATAAAAGTGCCTCAAAAACTTTGAGCCCCTGCCCCGCGAAACCAGGACCGCAAATTGTTTAAAACAAGCATTGAACAAAAAACTCAAGAAGCAACACAAACAGGCGGCTCAATTCCAGGAATAAAGCCGAAGGACATTGAATAAACTGTACGGTGAGGAGGTATGAGTGGGATGTGGGGACGGTAGGGCAATGGGGGACGACACTTGGCATTAGGGCCCAAACTATACAGCCAAGGCCAAGTTTTGGGCCAAATCTTTGTGGGGAGTGGACCAACAAACGAGGACGGAACGACCATCGGCATCGACGGCCGAAAGGCAATGGAACCGTAAATTCTATTGCATGACTTGATTAAATTCGCATGCAACGATGACCGTCGACCCCGAGTCACCCACAACATCGGAGTCCGCCGTATCCGCCGAAGCCTCTGAGTCCCCCATTAAAAAAAAAAAAACCCACCTCCGAGCGGGTCAAGCAAAGGCCAGCGACGTTGCCAACTATGCCATAGCTGGAATTTCTTGGCTATTTGCTGGCTGCCTTGGCTTCTGTTTTTGCTGGCTGCTGGATTTTTGCCTTTCCTTCGACCGTTTTCTCATTTTAACGTTTTAACGTGACTTAATGAAGTTTCAGTGTCACAGCAAAATCTGCTCCTGCTGCTCCTGCTGCTCCTCTCCGCCTGTTAATTTTATGATGGATTTTATGCAGAGCGCGCCAAAGAAAACTTTGAACTTTAATAAGTATGTGTATGCAGGCATTTAACTTTGCCATCGTTTTGTCGATTTTTTCTACTCACTTTTTTTTATTTTCTGTTCTTTTTTTTTTTAGTAGATTTTTTTCTTTACACATTTTGGCCATGTTAAGCTGGGTGGCTAGCTGGCTGGCTTCTTTTCTATGGGAACTTTGCTAAAATATGCTTCACAGGGCTTGAAAGCATTTGAAGTAATGAAAAAGAAGCGAAAAAAATTGCATCCAACAAGTATAACACACACACTCTCGTTCCAGGTGATATGGATGGGGAGGTTTAACTGTACAGTGAAGCTGCGCAAAATTTAACGAAGCTTAACCTCATTCAATGTGAAAATACACTTTACTTGTACTTTGCGCTGTTATTTCAAAAGTGCGGTGACGGTGGGCGTTGCTGCTAACGCCGCTCTAAGGGGGCGTGGCTAAGGTGGGTCTATATATATACAAATATATATATATATATGTATATAGAGAAAGGTGGCGATGCGAACCTGGTGAACTTTGCAAACTTAAATGCAGAGCAGAATGATGAATGATCCAAGGATGCCAGGCTAGCAACGAAAAGAACTCGCTCTATCTCCGTTTTTCGCCGACTTTCCCTTGATTTCCCGCCAGAGGCAACTACTCGCAGAGAAAATCACAAATATAAGATTAAAATCGGAAAATAACACTACAATACTTTAAACGAACTACGAATGGCAGAAAACACAAAAATGGTAACTAAGGTATAATATATCTATGTATCACATATTAAATGTATCTTCAATTCTACAAACCTGAATATAGAAATATTATAATCTTATATCAACTATTTTGCTGAGTGCACTATAAAATCGCTGAGAATGCTATTCCCGCAAAGGTTCTTTAAAATTGAATCACTTTAGACCCAAAGTGCATTGTCAGCTTTGAGTGAGTGAAGGCGTGGCTGGTAAATTATGCAAGAGCAACGATACCAAATGTCGTCGAATGCATCCAGATGAAAATTGAAAGTGCTGCAATCCGAGATCTCAGACGCGTTTCAAATCTCCGGCGATTGCACTTGGCAAAGACCGGACCGCAAGCACATGAAGCGCACGTCACCATTTGTGCAATCAAACATCGGAATGGCCGCGACATTGACCGCAAGCTGCCACACAGTGTGAAATCCGATGCGGCTGGGAGCCAACCGGTGCACAGTGGTTACAGCTATGTTGAAAATTATCAAATATTATGCTAGCTTAAAAAGGAAGCAATATTTATGCACTCAAAACAAAACTTACTTAATTTAATAACTTCATTTTTACCATTTTTATCACATCCACAATAGATTTTCTTTTTTAATTTTTGAGCCCTATTAGACCACAGTGCATAGGTCGATGTGCATTGCGGGCTAGCAATTGCGGTATAGCTGCGTATTTTGTGATTGCGAATTGTGCGGACAGCGGATCGCCGCCTCACTTGCATCTGAAAGGAACAACCAGAAAGGGACTATCTGGAACAGTTGGTGTGTGCCGCCGAGTGAAAGTGAGTGCCTGGGCATGGGCTTCCACTTACACAATCCATGGTGGATTGGCCAATGAACTTGAAGTGCCAACGAGGATATCCAATTACAAGTAGAGCGCTCCAAGCATTTGAAGAGTGTGTGTGTGCTATAAAAACAGCATCGCGATGTCACAAATTTGCATTTCAAAGCGGAGCAACACCCACGCCAGCTGCATCCAAACACGCACTCCGTTGGCGGATTGGAACAAAGGATATAGGACACAGGAGTTCAGGATTTCAGGACACACACAACCACCCAACGTTATGGGGCGGCCAAAATCCGGCCAAGGCTTTGGGTCACCTGCCACCAGTTCATTAATGATCTATGCATTAATGTGGCTCGCTTTGGCCATGACAATGGAGGCCATAGATGCCCCACTGCCCCTATCCCTGGCGGAGTACCCGCTCGGCCTGTCGCTGGAACATGGCAGCAAACACCATTACCAGGATGCGGGTGTGGACTCGTTGCCGGGATTAACAGGATATACGCGAAATTATTATGGCCCCACTGACACTGCAGCCGGCGATGACTTGGCAACATATGGAAATTATGCTCACAAACTCCTGGCCGCCACCCATCAACAGCACCATCGCCATTCGCAATCCTCCCTTGGCACCACGGCCAATGGCTTTGTGCCCTTCTACTACAACAGCAAACTGCACTCGCCATTCACCGCGGATGAGGAGCCGCGTCGCGACCCATCCGCCAATATCGATTTTGTCATTAATACGGCAAATTATGAGCCAAATTCCGCTGGCTACGATGTGGAGCCACATCATGGGGAGCAGCACTACGAAAGCTATGCATATCGGCCGCGGGTGCAGTTTGCCACATCGCTACCCGGTCCCAGCGATTACCATTTCGAACAAATTTCCAATTACCGGGAGAATCGCCAGCGGGAGCAGGAGGTGGAGCAACATCAGCAGCAGCAGCACCAGGAGCAGGAGGATATTACTAGTATCTATGCGCGGCTCAAAGAACTCCAGACACCGGCCAATCCAGTTAAGCGTCAGCAGGAAGAGTCCCTATCGAGTCATCATCCAAACCGGGAGCAAAGCCAGCCACTGGAGCAGCGACATTATCAGCAACCTGAAAGCAGACAGCTGCAACAGCCACACTTGCAACAACATCTGCAACAAAAGCGGCCACATGCGCTGCAATATCCTCAGGATCAACGGCATCACCAGCGCCTGGGAGTTGCCCAGGACCAGCAGATGTTGTACTCTCACAAGGATAGCCAGATTGCAGATCTCCCAGCCATAACCACCAGTGTGCACCATACTCCGGAGAGCAGTAAAGCGGTAGCCGGATTGCCGTTGGCCAAGCACATCGAGATCACTAAGAGTGTGCCCATCACCCACTATCAGAAGCAGCATGTGCCCTTCAAGCAGAACGTCCAGGTGCAAGTGCCACGAACCGTGATCGCAGCCATACCCAAGCCCATGCCCATCAAAATACCAGTGGCCCAAACGGTGGCCGTGCCCCAGATGCAAGAGGTTAAGATTCCCATCGAACGGGTGAAGCCGGTGCCCGTGGAGCGGCCCATTCCCTTTGTGGTTGAGCGCAGGGTACCCTACCGAGTGGAGAAGCCGGTGGTCTCGCCAGTTTATTATCCGTATCCGGTCAAAGTGCCAGTGGTGCGCACGGTGGTGCACAAGCAGCGCCCCCACTACGTGGCACCCGGCTGGAGTGCCAACGGCAATCATCTGCTGGGATGAGTCTATCTTAAGAATAAATTCTTAAGCCAGTTTTATACCCTTGCAAAAGGGGTTTTTTGATTTGTAAAGTAAAAGTACAAACTGTAGGGTAGTCGATAAATATATTTTTGGTGGAATGTTCTTAAGTTGAATTAAATACATTTATTAATTTTTCATGTTATGCAGTTTGATTAACGGCTAGAGTATTTCAAATTCAGCTTATGCCTTAATTTCTAGTGACTGAACCCCAAAAAGTAATTGCAATTAGCAAAACAAGAAGACAAAAAAGGCCACCGACAGCAACTGCAGTGTGGCTGCAAAAGCATCCAGCATGCAACTCCTTGATCCCAAATCCAAGTTTCTAACTCCCAGTTAACAGCTACCAAACAAAACAACACATTCGGAGTCGAAGTTGAAGTTGGAGTCACAGGGCAGGTCCCAAACCGAAATGAAGAAAAGTAGCCGAGTAAAACTTTTTAATTGAGCTAAAATCCAACAAATGCGGCTAATAAATATGTATTGAAGTGCGATGGGCAGAACGAGGCTGAAGTCCGGTTGCAATGCAAAAGGGGGCTGCAGCGAAAGTGCAAGAAAATGCAGCGGCTAATTGCCAAATGTAACTCCAGTTGAAACAACTTTTAACTGAAACAGCAGAAGGAGCAACAATGACGCACAAATAAACGCGACGTTCAACTTCGCCGAGGCGTTAACGAAACAGCAACAAAATTAGCCAAAAAGTAAAGTTCCAGCAAGGGTCGCGAAAAGTCGGGCCAGTAGTTTCTGGTTGGGGAAAGTGCTGCAAGTTATTGCCGGCTAATGAAATTAGCCCTAATTGACGTGGGAGCCATTCGACTCCATTTTTAGGGAGGCGAAGTGAGGAAGAACTCCGCACCCACCACACACAATATATGTAATATTCGGCAGCAAAGGAGAATTTAAGGAAAATGTTTGGGGAAAAATGAGTTCAAAGATTTGGGGTTTAAAGCGCTTTGACTACTTACTTAATACTCATTACTCAGCCACCTAGCGGTAGACCAACAAACCTAAGCTTACTGAGTCCTTCTTTTTCTTGGGAAAATTAAACGTTGGAAAATAGTTGCATTACTTTTCTAGCTGTGTACTAAATTTTGTAAATTCAATTCGTTGCAGGCCACATTATTAGCATTTATAAGCCACATACCTATGCTGAGGAAAACCGCAAAGCGACGGAAACCAACTAAAAATCAAATATAATAAGCATGCGTGCAAATCAACGCTTTTCCGTGAATCCCGCTGCTACACATGTAGTTGTGCAGTGGGTATGCAAATAGTAAATGGCGCTTGCAGCCGAATAAATGTGCATAAATTCATAATTGCACTGCCCACATTAACCGCTTCGTTAGGAATTTTGCTCATCTGACCACTGGCCACCACAGCCGGCGGCCGTTGGTCCCGTTTTCTGGCCACCGTAGCCCAAATCCAGTGTCTAACGTCCGACATCCAGGACTTCCCACTTCGCAGGCCAATGACAAAAGCCACAAAACGCAATGAACATGGCGCTCCGGTTAGATAGTTGACCGCGAATCTGCTGATGAGTCCCTCGTTTGTGCACATGTACCCTTTAACCCCGTAGCCGTTTAAACCCATAACCCTTTAACCCTGCCGCTGACATATACACATGCACATGCCAGATCAACAAATTGAATGCGATTGGGTGACAAACGACTGGGTAAAATCACCGGTTTCGATTGTTATAACACCATAGGCCAGTGGTCAGTGCATAGTGATTGCATTTTATAAATATTTCATTTCACTATAATATACTCCTAAAGCTCAGAACACAATGGAAATAAAATCCAACCAAAGTAAATATATTTCTTTGAATTCGGTTTTTTGTAAAGCCCCAATTAAGCTCTCAGCATTGAATGTATGACGCAAATATAATCACATGATACATCGAGATGACAGAACCAAAAAACCGAAAGCTCTTAAATCAGCGCCACACTTTGGTCCCTCCGAATTTCTCGAAAAGGGCAGCAAAATGACTTTATAATTTCGAAAATGACTCTGCACTTTCGAGCAGGTAACGTAGCAAAAGGGGGCTAAGAGCAGCACGACGACAAAGATAAACATTAAAAATTAATCAGCACTTTTGGCTCAAACTTTGATAATTGCCGGGTGGCCAAAATGAAGCCAAGAGCGTAAACAGCTACAAAAACGCTCCACACAGCATTAAATGGTCAGAAAAACGAGGGCGCCAGACGGGGAGTCCTTTTGAAAAATGACAGGCAACCGACCATCAGTTAGCGCGGAAAAAGCAAAGTTTTAACCCTTTTGTGCGGGCCACCTCTGTATACCCATTTTGGCCAAAAGTTCTGTATACATTTTTGTTTGTGAAATTGATGTGCATCATAAAAATTTGCGACTCAGGTGGCAAGTTGTTACTTTTGATGTGCAATGCGGCGGACTTAAGGCGTCTTTCTTGATCATTTTAATTGAGGGCCCCCAAAATATGTTTCGTAGATACAAAAGAGTTAAAAGTGACAGTGTACAGCGGGGCGTATGAGTGATATTTCATGTACGCCACTTAATGGACGCTTGGCACCTTAAACTCACTATCCGTTTGGCTCGTAAAGCAGAAATGCCTGGGTATATCTTTTATGATTACCATAAACTATTTACACAGAACTTTAATAATCTCGTGCGTGCAGCAGCAAAATGTTTGCAAGTATTTTATACGCCAAAGGATTTATGTCGAGTCACAACATCCTGCAGGATCGTCTGGTGTTTTGTGAGCTATACACTCGATGTGTATGTGGCTTGTTTGTTTTGCTTTTGCCGGCTTTTTGCCAGTGTCTGGTGCTGTTGACGCTTTTTACTCACTCAACACCCCCCACATCCACCAATGCCACTTCCCCCACACCAGTCCCCCCGAAAAAGCAAAAGTTTGCCAACACAAACAGCTACTCAGGCGTATAATTGCCATTAAAATGCGCTTAAAATGAGCTGAGAGACCCTCAAAACGAGCTGGTTTTATCGGGCTCAATACGTGGCAATGGAGTACTGTGATGGCCCGGCCTTTATGCATAAGTACGAGTATCAATATTTCACAACTTGGCCCTTCGGGGGTCCTGGCAATTAAGCGCTGCAACTTTCGGTCGTTCGGAATTTTTCATGCCACATTATTCCTGAAGCATGTCCATATACATGTATGTATGTATGGCCTGCTGGAGCTCATCCGGCTAGCAAATTAACCAAAAAAGGGGTCTTTCAAATTCAGTACCCGAGCTCTGGAGCTCTGTAGCTCTGAGATGTCCCTAATTGAAGCTCACTGACGTGTACTCGAATATTAGATTGCAATCTATTTTGCCTCAGCTGAATGGCTTCTTAGTTGCCTTTCGAGCAGGCACAATTTATGGCTGGTTATGGCTGACTGTGGCTCGGAGATGGTGATGTGGATGGACTCACTTTGATTGACAGCTTATGCTGGAAAATGCAGAGATATGATTACCTTTAGCTTGCCTGGAGAATTGTCATCTTGGTGTCAGGATAGACAATGCTGCAAAAGCAAAGCAAAAGCAGTAGCGAAGCAAAAGCAAAAGCATAAGCAGGAGATGCAGCTGTGGCTGACAGCCGTCAGTTGAGAAATGAAACTAAATGGCAGAAAAGCAAACATTTCCAAGCACCGGATCATATTTCAAATTCAAACTGTGACCGTTCGGTGTGCTGGTGCTCTAAGCACATAATGAGCGAAAATGTTTAAAATCAACAGCAAAAACCTTCTACTGAAAATTGCATAGCCGTTGACATGCTGACAGCACAGCATTATTTACATCGCCAACAACCAGCAACAGTCGACCAGTGAAATTATGAACTCCGACAATATTGCAGCGCAATGAGCTGAACTTCGGGCGCAATATGCACACATATATATATATATATATATATAAATTCTGCTCATATATCCGTTTTTAATAAATTAGTTCGCAATTTACCACGCCTGACTGACTGCAAAGCAACCAAGTGGCGCAAAAGTTGCAACTAAAGTCGCAACAACGATGCGCAACCAAGAACCCAAGAACCGAAGAACCTTCTTAGAAACAACACTCACCTTTGAGCCTGTTTTCGAGTGCCATAAAAGCCAACTGCACGGTGGAAACATAATGTCGGTATGTAACATATAGCTGCGATGCACTTCCGTTGCGCAACGCCCCCTACAGTCGTTCGGGCGAACTAAATGTCTGTCTGCAGAAACGAATTTGTTTGCTGCTTCAAAGGACCTGCGATTTGCTATTTGTATCTCTCGTTATGCAATTGTAAAATACGTGTGTTACTTAATCCAGGACCAAATATTAGAAACTAAAAGTAGAGTCTTGCTCTAAAGTCTTGAAATAACTTGAGTTTCTTAACTTTTAAAACAATATACGTTTAAGTGTATTGTTTCAAGCTAAAACTAAGTTGTGTATTTTCAATTTAAGCAAATTGTTCTAGCTTTTGAATAATTTAAAGTAAGTTTCAACCCTTTGTGTTCTTATTCGAATACGACGACCTTTAAGCCCAAGCAAGCCATCTGTTTTGTAAAGAATATTCAAATGAAAACTCGTCGGCTTTAAGAGCGATTGCCATAAGCCAGTGCTGGCTAATGCCGTCATTCAATGTCAGCCAATTTCCGGTGCGTCGAGCAGAGCTCACAATTTGGACCGGAGCACCATCGCAAATTCGAAAATTCCGCGAAGGGCAATGGCAAATTGGTAATTGGTATACCGTTAGCGCGTTTTGCGGACAGGATGGGACAATCCTCAATGCCAATTCCAGCCAACCTGATCCCGAAAAGATGGCTCAAAGGAAGGGAAGGAGCGGGACGGAGCGGCACAGGTCCTTGCCCAGACGATGTGTAAATCATTTGAGCAAAACGTAGACATAATCTCGGAGCACGGGTATTGCGACTGTGCACGTGCCAGAGGCTTTTATTATTGTCTGCCCGCCGCTCGTCTGATTCGTCCCCAAAACAGCAAAGGACCCTAAAAAATTCATAACATGTAGCGCCGAATATCCCGAAAATCCACACCCGAAGACGGCGACAATGTGAGCCCCCATCAGCAGCCATCAGCGACCAGGATGCGGAGTTTGTGGATATGAATGGTGATGGGGATGGGGATGTGGATGTGGATGCGGGTGCCACTGAGCCAGCAGCCATCTCGCTGGGATAAAAGTATCATTGCTTTTAGAGAGAGTCCTCATCGCGGGCCTCCTTAGTCCTTCTAATATTACCCGAACGAAGCTAAGGCTCGGCCGTCCGTCCATCCGTCCAGCCATTGTGGCCACAATAAAAATTCGCATTCCCATTATATAGCCATCACCGTTGTTACTGCTATTCGCACACCCCACCTAAATGGTAAAACTGGGGAGTTACGGATGTGAGCTTACACAGAGAAAGAATTCGGTAAAAGTGGGTTTTCTGTGGTTTTCTATGACAGCACAGCTAAATTAAATATTATGAAATGATGAAACGATTTCATAACCATGATAACTTTACCGCTTCAAAAACATATGATACGTGGTTGTTAAATTTCTAAATTAATGGCTTAGCGTATTGTTTCACACAAAATGATATTATATCAAAATAGTTTAGTTCATGTGTACCAAAACCCAACGGCAATCAATAAAAACTCCACAAATGAAATGAATGCCGTTTAATGGGCTGCGTGTGGGAGGGGTCGAAAAATTAGACAATGCCTAGGAGTTGTGCATCATAAACACTTTAAAAATCATTTTTGGCCAAAAGTTGTGCAAAAATATTTATATAAATAGCTAAACCGAGGCGAACTAAACTTTTTTGTGAGTTATATATTGCGTCTACAATTTGGAGAGCAAGCTCAAAACTTTCATTATGCAAAAGTTTTTTAATAAAAGTGCAAACATAGTGGCAGCTGACTCCAAAAAATACCGCTCTTACTCTCTCTTTCCTCTTCATTTTGGCCACATGGCTAACACACACACGAACGCACACACACACAGACACATCGACATGCACATGCACTTGGCCGTTATTAAAACCAACAGTTTTGTTTACTGCCACGCGAAAGTGAGTGTGTGGTTGTGAGCCAATTGCATATAACAAAGTTTTTGCGCCGTTTTTCGACCTTTTTACCTGGCCAACAAAGATATCGCACAAATTCAACGAATGGCTTGTGGTGCAAATGGTATTTAATTAAACATTTGAACTCAGCAAGATCCATACACGAACTGATATTGTTGTTAGGCCAAATAATTAGTGTGATTCACTAGTTATCTGTCGACCAGTGATTTTCTGTCATCTGCACAAACGCCACACAATCAAATGAATATTCTCGTGTTCACACATTTGCTTCTAATGCTGCCATTTGCAAATTTCATTCTCATTCTGTTTCTAATTTAAATTAATTAGTTTTATGTGAACCACAAGGCAAACTCTCCATAAACTAATAATACATTGGCAAGCGTTCAAGGAGAGGCCAAAACTGAATAGTTAATTAAATATCGTACACACTTTTATGTGCAGCTAAAAACAATATTGTGGTATCGCAGAAAATGTGACTAATAAAGCGGCGTAATAAAAATCATAATAACATTTTAAATGTTTAATTTAACATAAAAAGTGTGTAAAAAAAAAGTACATAGGAGCCCCATAACATACATACATACACGCAGCCAACTGAGTTGGCAGCGATATTACGTATACGCACGCATGCACATGGCGACATGGCAAATATTTTGTATGCAAAATAAAGTACTCGAAAAGTCACTTAAAGTGTGTCGCTGGGCGGGGCTGCTTCCTGACTAACCGCCTGACTGGAGGGGCATAAAGAGCGTAAAAAATGTTAAATGATAAATAAAATTTACAACCGCAACAACAGAGCCAGCAACACCAACAACCAAAGCAGCCAACCAACAGCAACCGAGCAACCAACATCGAGCATATGTGGCAAGCGAAGAAGTTTCGCCTTTCTCGCCCATTCGGTCGTATGCCTTCCCTCGAACGAGCGACATAATAAAATGCAATTTAGACATCAAAAATACACAGTAAATGGAGCAAGAGTAGCAAGTCGCAGCTGACAGGACAAAAAAAGGACGACAGCCAGGCGGCAACGAAAGGAGGAGGTTCGCGCAAAGAGTCACAGACAGCCGTGTGAGTGACAAGCGAGGGGCGAGGAACCACAGCCGCATCCGCATCCGCACAAGCATCCGCAGCCGCATCCGCGCCAAAACGACAAACAGTCGAGAGCGCGCAACACGCAGGACAAAGGACGATACACTTAAAGAAAATTTCAAAACTTAAAATCAAAATTTGTCGTAAATTTATATATTGTTTATATATGGGTTAGATTCTAGACAAAGCAATTTACTTTAAAAGGTTAAAAACAAATTTCTGCACTTTACAGATAACTTTTTTTCCCACAGTGCCAATCGCATATTTGAGGAGGAGGCTGTGCGTGCGGGCCAAAAGGATTGCTGGAGAAGACAATTTACTGGCAACGATATGTTATTCTTTCTTTCCGCCAGCAAGCTTTGCCCTTCTGCAACAGCTCCGCCGTCCAGTGCATATTTAAAAGCAATGCTGTGGCATACTTTTCACTGAATGGAGCTGGGAACTGGGAGCTGGGAGATGGAAAAAAATAGGGGACAGCAGTCGGTCCCTTGGCCAATTCAATCGGGCGGCAGCAGCAAATCAAAGCAGAGAGCTGCACAGGTGACACTGGAAGCGGGCCAGCACGAGCGGCATGCCGGCGCGTAGCGGGACAACAAAGGTGTGCACTTAATTTAATTAGAGACGGTTACGATGGAACAAGGAGGGGGGTGTTGTATACCCTTCTTGGCTAACTTAAGCGCCCACTTTTCCAGGCCGAACTGGCGATGTAATGGTCTGGAAATGGCATTTGGCAGCCTGCGAACAGCGGCGGCGAACGCGCGAGCCTTTTGTGAAGATGAATTTCATTTCATTAAACACAAATTTCATTGTGTGCGCTTAAAGTGAAATTAAATAAATGAGGAGTAGGTAGGGGTAGGGCAGGCGTTGGGGGTAAAAAGGGGTTATGTCCATGACAAATGCACCGTGAAATCGCTGCTAAAAACCTCGTCCTTGCAGTACGTGTATGTGCGAGTTGTGCCTTGCCATTTTCCCGATTTTCATTCGGTTTCCGTTTCTGTTTCTGTTCCCGTTCGTGTTTGTATTTTAATGCAAATTGTTGTAATGTTAAATGAGTCACAAAATTGTTGTACATCACGGGGATTAAATGAATTTTAAAACTCGACATTAAAAATGGAATACGAAATGTGCAAAACTGCATAATGTTGTTCGCTTTGGTTTGCTGACACAAAAGGCTGGGATGACGTGGTGGCGTATGCGTAATGTGCTTATAACTATAACGAAATTCGCGTGCTCTGGATGCAAATGAGAGGTGCAGAAATGCAGAAATGCAGGATGGGATTTATAAAAGTGCACATCCTAGATTCTACCACCAGCTCTTGACCTTGTGCAGCACTGTCTTGAAGACGGGCACCTTCACGGGAAACGGCTTGGGCACCTTGATGGGCACATATTTGACCACATGATAGGGCACATGCTTCTCCACCGGTACTGGGATGTGTTTCTCCACGGGCACAGGAATCAGTCGCTCCACTGGAACCTTTAATTCCTTCTCCACCGGCACGTGAACATTCTTGGTGATCGGTATGTGAATGGGCACTGGCTTGCGAACCGGTATGATGACCGCATGCGATATGGGTATCTTCACCTCCTTCTCCACCGGCACGTGCTGCTTCTTCACATGCTTCACCGGCACATAGTTAATGATATCCACATGATGCGAGTGATGGGTGTGTCCCTGGCCATGACCACTTGCCTCCGACAAGTAGTTGGAGCTCTGCTCCTGCCCAGCATCGGGATGCTCCTCAAAGTCATCAGCACCAGATCCGCTCGAGGCAGATGAAGCCGATGATGCAGCGGATCCAGAAATGGATGGTTCATGGTGGCCGAAATACGAAGAGTGCTGTTCCTGTTCCTGGCGCTGCTGCTGCTGCTGCTGCTGTTGGTGGTACAGTTGCTGCTGTTGCTGCTGCAGCTGCTGCAGATGCTGTTGCTGTTGCTGCTGTTGTTGGTGTTGCAACTGCTGGTGGTAAAGCTGCCCCTGCTGGTCATCGTATCCAGAGTCCTGCATGTACGGCGGCAGGAAATTTCCCATTGAAATTTTATCGTACGCATAGGGATGAGCCGCCTGCTGTTCCGGCTGCTGCTCCTCCGGCGCCGATGATGACCACTGTGCGTAGTCCTGCTCGTGACCAGATCCAGCTGAACCGTAGGCTGGCAAAAATCCACCATTATGTGCGGCACCGGGATAATTGTAAATCGGCGAATGTTCTTGATTGTTCTCCAATCCACCGCCAGATTGTTCATTTCCCGAGCCAAAATCATGGGCTCCAGCTGCTGCAACGGCAGCCACCGCGGTGGCATCTTCATTGTGGTCCTCGTAAATCGGTATCTCCTGTTTGGTGGAGCCCAGGGCCAGTGCCTCCGTATGGGTGGGCGCCACCGAGCCATACCCATTGGAAATGTGTCCCAGGCCCGAGAGATTTGTTAGTCCGTTGAGCATATGGGCCAATCCTTGCCGGGAGCCTGAGGAATGGCCGCTGCTAAAGGCCCTCCTTTCACCCGCATTTGCCCGTGGAATTTTGGACGAGCCATACCGATGATTGGGATGATGCTGCATCGGCTGATCCATTGGCAGCCATCGATTCTCGAACAAAGACCCCATATTGTGATACAATGGCTGGTTCTTGGCCGTCTCTGTCGAGGATGTGGTGCTGGCGGTGGCCCCACTGACAATTGTCAGTATGGTGGTGGCTGCTGCAATCAGCGGCATCTGCTGCGGACGATAATACACAACGATTTAATATGCAAAACACTTCAGTCGAGCTAGGAGCGAAGGATAGTAAAACTGGTAAGGAGTCGACTAAGCGATATCTTTACCTAACTTTCATTAAACAAAAGTGATTTTTTTTTCAACTATTTTACTTGATATTTAAACTAGTTTGCAAGTAAGTTCTCATTTTGTTTCAAAATTTGCCGATTTAAGTATCCTTTTTATGGATCTCTTAGTTTAGAAGGGCTTCTTTCTTTATATTCCATTAGTATCACTAGCCGCAATATGAAAAAAAAGTGCTGAATAGCTGAAGTCTTTGTATTCCAGAATTTTTGCATAATGCATTTTTAATATCCTTGACTTCGAAGCCTGTCGCTCCTTGCAATGCCATCCATTCCACACTCACCAAATTAACGTTCGCCATTGGGCCTGGTGGGCTTCGAACTCTGGCTGGGATTGGGCTAAGACCTTTACTGCGGCTGCTGGCTGCCGACTGCTGCGATGGTAATGTGGCCAAAGTCAAGACGGGACAGCGTTTTTATATGACCAGCACGGATCTGCTGCGAGAGGAAAACTCTTACACAATTTGCAGCAGCACAATTTTCAGCATTCGGCTCTGTTGATAGAAGGCGGTTGGCCAAAAGTGAGTGTTAGCCATTCGCTGTTGACCTGTTGCCATTTCTCTCGCGCTTTTGCCATAGCATTTATGAATTAAGTTACGCGATCAAATCCAATTGTACAGCAAGACGGCAGAGAAAGAAAAAAAATAGAAATTGTAATAACCAAATCATGAGCAGAAAAAAAAAAAAAAAACCGGATCTCAAACACTTGGAAAAACAATAAAGTTCAAAGTCATTTTCACTGACAAACGACAAGGAATTAGTCGACCTGGCACGCGCCTCCATCGCAGTGCAGCTCCATGGTGATCTTGCCACGATCCGCTGGTGGCCTTCACCAGGTGCGCTTAGCAAACCTGCACTCCTTCAGTCGAGTGGAGTGCCGCAGATTCGAGTGGATGGCCAAAAGTGGTTGGACCGCTTTGGTGAAAAAGTGCTGGACAAAAGCTGATGGCTACGATTCATTCCATTGCTTTGGCCAAAGGCACCATGCATTTCTATTTGCCATTGTGTTTTCGGACTTGCCTTCACCTTTTTACCAAAAAGGTTAGTTTTAATTGTTTCAACAGTGATCTTTTTCCATTTCTCCCTTTTTTTTTTTTTTTAGGCCATTGTTCGTTTTGGGTTGCAGTTTTTTCTTAGTTTTCTTGGTCCAGCAATGGGGCGTGGCGGGCGGAAAAGTGAACGCCTTTTAAGTGCACCTGCAGACATGATGCTGCTGATTATATTTTTCTTGCCAAGCGTAACAGCTCGTTAGTATTTTCAAGTGATTTTCATTTATTTTCCCTGCCTTTTGCTGCTGCTGCTGCTGCTGCAGAGCAACCGATGGAGGAAAGGCCAGGGCAAAAGAAAAAAAAATAAAAAAGGAAGTGTACTGATTTGAAAGGAAACAAACATTTCGCAGCTGCCCAAAAGAGTCTGGGCTCTTATCGCTGCTCACCGACTGGCTGCCATGGCAGTCACCTTTCAGGGTATTTTTTTTAAGCGAAATTCACGCTTACTTCATTTCAATTACAATTACATGATTCCATTTCTCTCGCTGGCTGCTCGCAAATGCAAAAATGATGTAACTTACTAGAGGCCAACGCGATTACCTGGTTGTTACCATCTCATTCCCAGCCCACAAATGTAAATCCACTCGTTTTGCAGGACAGAGCCAAACCAATCAATAGCTTTGAGTTCGCACAAATGTATAAACAACGCGAAATCGCTTTTTAAATACTATATTTTTGCTTTCCATTTATTATTGGTTTTCTTGTTGTTTCGTTCCATGCAGATCCATATTCAGATACATACCGATAGATTCAGATACATATGCAGTGTGCAGTATGAAGCATGCTGCATGCTGCATGCAGCATGGGATGCAAATGCCAGCACTGAGCGGGTTATAAAATAAATAAAACTGTTTCGCATTTTTGTGCCGTGCTGAGTCGAGTTTTTAAAAACTCTTTCAAATGTTGTGTAATATTTTGCCAGCCCGTATATTTATTTTCGTTGTGTTGGTCGAAAGGCGAATGAGAAAAAAAAGCGACAAAATAGTCGAAATATGCATTTGAAATACCAGTTTTTGGGGGTGCAAAAGCGGATACGCCTGTCGGTCGAATATCCTTGTGCAACGTGCTCATATTTGCATTGTATTTATGCACAGTTTTATTGTTGTTTATTGAAACTGGTGGGGGGTGGGGGGGGTGCGGGTTGCTGCCAACAAAGGCTATTGGAATTTCGTTGCCTAAATAGAAGTGCCAACAAAACTAAGCACACACTTACATTTTGTCAACTGGTCCATTTTCAACACCACAAACCTGGTTTTGTTAGCCGGAAAATAATAGTTAGACTTTTGGGTTACCCAAAAATGGTTATCATCGAAAGAAAACGAAGGAATTTCCATAGTCTACACTCATTTTGTGGCCTGATTGGAATATTTGTACTCTTTATAAACCAGAAATATACACATACATTTGAATTTCAAATATACAAATGCGTGAAAAGATATTTGCAGTTTATTATTAATAAATATTTTTCATTATTTTGAATGGTGAGTTTCAGAAGACCAGCTTATAAATTGGCATGACTTTTTCTTTGACTTTCTTAAAACCGAACAAGTCTTCCTGTCCCATTCCCGTTGACCAATTGTAGATTCCTGCCCCTTCAAAAATCGACGTTTGCGTGTCGAGATGTTTTGGCATTGGATGTGCAGGAGTACACCCTGGCGTATACTTAATTGCGAGCGTGTTTATTATCTGGCTGTGCTGAACGTCATGGTCGTAAATTAAAATGACACGCTTTGCATATCCTGCCACGCCCCTCTCCGCCGGCCGCCGCCCCTGCTGCCCAACACATGCAAAGCACACACACACACGGCAGCAATAAAAATTTTAATTATTCAATTAAATTACACTCGAAGGCGTTGCTCACAGCTCCACAGTTCCACAGCTCAGAGTTCAGAGCTCAGAGTTCAGAGTTTGGCGAAATGCGAAATGAATGACGGCCCATAAAATTGACACCGCCACAGTTGCACGAACAACAATGAGTGAAAGGAAGCGGGCGGCTCAAGGACAATGCATTCGCACGGCGAAATCATATAAAAATCATGTTTATTTAATTTGCATTACAAAAGGACCGACGCTCGTTAAATTCACTCCACGGCCGACCGGCCACGCCCACGTTTTAAAAAACAATAAACCCTATATGTACGTGGAGCCGGAGTAGCACGTAAAATGATTAGCAAATATGCCACCGAAATGCTTGCAGATACGTACGCACGGGGTGGGTGTGGGGGCCATAAACCTGAGGGGAGGGGAAATTAAAGGTGAGGCGTCGTCCTTAAAGGAAGGTGCCGTTCCAAGAGGTCAGGTGGGCCAGCGCTCGGAGCCGTTGGGCACGCAATACCCTCGGCGGACGGGAGCATTGAGGCAAGGCACGCATATTTAATTAGCTTCATGCACTGCCGTTTTGTGGCCGAACGGGTGGGTGGTTCAGTGGTTCAGCGGGTGGCTTGCTGGGTGGTTCAGTGGCTCAGTGGGTGGTTTGCTGGGTGGCCATTCGAGTGGGCGAACCCCGGCAAGTTAGTGACCGCACTTCAGCTGCGGGCGCCACAGTGAAGATCCTCTCGAGGGAATCGCCTGCGCCAGATTTGATTAGGTATTGAAATGATAATGGATTACAGGCGGCATGATTGCGTGGGTCAGCTTTGTATAGTATGTATACATTGCGCTTACGAAAGTGATTTGCTCTTGTGAGAAAAGTATTCTTAAAGGTTATTTGGAAGGGGTTGTGGGGTCACAAGAAGAAAAGTAATTTCCTCTTAATTGCTTATTAATGTCAATTTTATTTCTAAACTCTCAACCTTGCGAGATACAGGGTTGCATAAGTATCAGTAAAACCGTACATTAAATTAGTTTTAAATTGTTTTTAAATAGATAACAGATAACAAGTCGCTTGTCTGTAATTAAATCCTTTCATTGGCTTTCAAAGTGGGATCATCAAACACTGTGGCATTCAACTATATCTTAAATTGTGCATCATTTCTAATATAGTTAACGTAGAGTTTCCAATCCACCGAGCCACTTTTTTTGCACTTCGTGCGAGGGAATATGAGCTGAGTAGCCGGCTTGGCACATTTTATATGCGTGTCCATGTCGTTCCTCTGATGATTTTTGCCCCTGTTCACTGGGTTTCTAGCTGTTACTGCTCTTGTACTTCCATGTATTTGCACCGCTACTTGTACTCGTAGTTGTACATGTAGTTGTAGTTGCTGTGTGATTAATTCGCGCAAAGAGTTGTGCGCTTCCGTTTCCGGTGGCTGTTGTTGTTGGCAGCGCCGCTCGAGCTTTTGTGTTTCACATTTCACAGGAGGCTGATTTGTGCTTAGCTGTGGGTGAGCCGGTGGGCGGACCACAATATTAATTGTTTTGTGCCCAACGAGGCTTAAAAACACATGCTCATGTAAGCCACGTCCGCTGCAGTGGCCTCCTCATCTTCCCATCCACATATATATATATATATTTTTTTTTTCTGCCCCCCGTTGGCCTTTTCATGTTCAGGTTTTTGAAAAATCTGGGAAACGCACGAGGATTTCTGGCGGGGATCTGGAGTGAAGTGTAGTACCGAGAAGTGGAGTGTACCCAACATTTGACGCTTCAGCTTGGCCCCAAACATTTAAGATAAGAGCGCCACAATGGTTTCGTTTGTATGCCATTAATATGAAAATCAGACACACTTATCTTAATTAGTTAGTCGCTCATAAAAGGGCCAACTAAAAAGTCAACCAAGCAGCTCTTGGGACATACTTACTGGGTTTCCACTAGCCAGGTGAAGGTACAACTGAAAATAAACGCACACGCAATGGGGCTCATGGCATTTTTTTTCACATTTCCACCTCTTTTTTTTTTTGATATTATACAATATTTCCAGGGGGTGTATTTAGCTTTGTGTGGGTTCTAATGTGCCAGCATATACAAATTATGGTGCTTAACATGTAATACTTAATTTTGTAGAACAAGCGGCGCATTTAGTTTTTGGTCTCGTTTCCCAGCTCTGTTTGTTTTCATCTCTCCCTTTCTCTCTCTTTGTGTTTAGGGACCTCCAAAGGCGCACTTACCTAAGGCTAATTCGCTTTGAGTATACGTCATGTGGTGCGCGGCGATAGGGTTGCCATCACACACTAGGAAGCACGAGCAGTGAAACTGTAAACTTATAAACCTGAAGTCGTATTGCCACTGCTTTAAATTGAATAATTTTATGGCAAGCACAATAAATATAAAATATTATATGTTCAAAATATTAAATTAAAATTATTAGTATTATTACCCTATATTAAACATGAAGCTCTATGGAGAGAAGGTAATATCACGGAATTTATAGAAAGAAATTATGCTTCAAATTATGTATTTATTCGCCATTTCTCCCCCTTTTCACCAGCAATTTCTTTAAGTGTCATTTTGTTGGCCAGGTTAGTAGGCAGCCAAACGGCGACAAAACGTCATCGGAGCCCAGAGACTTTTAAGGACTCCTCTAGACCAGAGACCAGAGTTCCGTGCGGCAATTCGCAATTGAATGAACACGATGACGATGACTCCTTTGAAGGAGCTGCCGTTGAAGTTGAGCTGATTATTGCTGCCTTCTTTATGTGAGTGTGAGTTTGAGTGTGGGTGTGAGTTTGTGGCAGTGTGTGTGTGTGTGTGTGTGTGAGTGGGTGCGAATCCGGGGGCGATTCCCGGAAACGAGCAGCTAATTTAAAATGTATACGACTGTCGGGGACAGTGAGACAATAAAGGGGGGGATGGATGGAAATGTAGGGGATGTTGCCATTTATGGCCATTACCATGAAGCATTCAACTTTGTCGTTAACTGCCTGAATGCATAAATTAGCAATTGATTTTTGCTGCATTAAATATTTAAGACGCATACTTGGCTGCTTAACGGCTGTTTAAGGGTTGACTTTAAGTTTTGACCGCGCTTAAATCGCCAGATGATCAGAAGCACTTGCCGGTCGCAACTTTTTAAGACCCCTGACAATTTGAACTAGCAGAAAGTTCAAATGTTTCGCTGCTCGTGCACTTAGCAACACTTTAGCTGCCACCTCACTCAGTGCAGCCCCCTCGTTTTGGCCATCTTTACTTAAGGTTCGTACGTATATATACACTTTTTTATGGCTACATTGTGCGTATATTCTCCTGGTTTCTTTCGCAATTTTTTTTTTTTTCTTTTTTGTGCAATTCTTGTAATATCTATAAACGTAATTGGATATGTGGCGCGTCTGACTGTTTGACTGGCAAAACTTTGAGCTCTTCATTCGTTGCCGAACTGGATGCCAGCGGAAAACCCAGTACTTCAACTCCCAAAACGCACGCCACACGTCTGTTGCGCCCGGGAAATTGGCAACAATTGTAGCGAGCCACAGAATGGCGGCCATAAAAAGTTGTTATGAAAATTTTCTAAGCGCTATTTGGTCCTTGCACTTTTCCCAATTTTTTTTTTTTTTGTTCTTTGCCTCTTTGTCATGCGTATCTTTTCGCTCTGAATTGCCGGATAGGCAATCAATTCAGCAATTAAACAACTTGGCGGCGAGCTGTTATGTAATGTGGTAAGTTGAATCGGGGGAACCCTTGAAGCACCCAAGATCTGGACCAAAGTAGTGAAAAAAATCAGACACCTAATTTCAGCTCGCATTTTTCAACTAAACTTAGTAATCTGAAGTAAGATAAGCAGCTTTTACTTACATGTTGTTATATTCTATATAGCTTAAGAAAATCCAAAGGAGCACCTTACTGCTTGCTATTTAACTTGTCATTAATATTTTCGCGCAGTGTAGCTGAGCCGCTTGGCGCGAGGCTGTGCAAGCATTGACAGCCACTTGCTGGTTTTCCGCTTCAACTTTGGCAGCATGTCAAGTTCGTCAGATGGCTTCCGCCAACAGCTGCTGTTACTCTTAACCCTGACCGCCACTTTGCCCCAATCCTGCCTCATCCTGCTGCATCCTCGAAGCCATTTGCCTCCCCAATAACTGGCTAAAACTTTATGGCAAATTTCGTGCGTTAAGCCTTTTGACAGCTGCACCAATTTGAAGTATTTTTCTTAATTTTCCCAATAGATTTTTCCGCACTTTTGCGGCTGCAACTTGAAAGTAGCCACAGAGGTTTGAAAGATGGTAATATCTGGCAGAAATAAGTGGCGCTGGTTGGGGCCAGGAAGTTCGGTTTGAAAACTTTGGCTTAATGTTTGCGCATTTTATGAACCTGCTGGAGAGGAGAGCGTGCAACTCAACGACGGCTATATACCAACAACAACTATTTTGCACTTAGTCGCAGTTGAAGCATAAAATTGATTTTTAATTGGAAATTGTTTGCATATTTTGTGTACGGCCAAGCAGCCGAGCTGCAAAGCAGACCAGACCCACCTTTTTCACCTGGTGAAAGTGAGCCAAAGTGCATGTGAGAATTTCTCTGTGCGAGCAATGAAAAAAATGAAAAATGCGCAAAAAAGAACAACTTTTAAAAATCCCTGACCTCAAGTGAAACCATCAGGGAACTTCAGATAGCACACAGTGTTCACTCGACCGTTTCTATGTTGAATTTTTAAAAACTACTTCTGAAAACTTTACTAAATGGGTGAAAAATGTAAATTGCTTGGCAACCCTGTGGTTAAAACACCATACAACCACTGTATCTAAGCTACTTGTACTTGGCCATTTCCCAGCACGATCGTGCCACTTTCGATCTGCTCAACTTGGCCAGACGGCAGGAAATCGAATTCACGCGCTCATTTTCCATTCCCCCACCAGTTGGAGTTTATTAATATTTCACATCAAACATCCGCAGAGCAAACAAAACAAAATGCGAGTGTCTGCGTTGGGTTTGCATCCACAATGCAGTGGGTGGTGGACAGGTCGCAGTCCAGTTGTGCCCAGCACTGTAAACTGGGTCACATCCACCGGCCAAATCGCGGTCGTCGATTTCGCTGCGGCTGCAACGCCATCCCACTGAAACACTGCACCATTGCACCAGTGTTGCACCACCCAGTTGAAACCACCCAACCAACCAACCACCCACCCATTAATGTGATTCCAACTGTCGAGCATGCGCTGTTTTCCGTTGGATTCCCCTGCGGCGAATTCAATGGCCATAAGCATTTCACTTTTGGCACACTCTGGCACAAAACAACACACCGCACACAACACAATCGCCACTGTGTGTGTTGTGTGTACAGGTGTTGTCTACAATTTCCCTTTTGTATATCAATTGCCTTTCATTTTATGGCCTTTTATTGCTTCATTTTGGAATTTTCGGTATGTTTGCCGTGCGGCGTCCTGTGCATCGCGTGTCCCAGGCCCACGGGGCATTGGATACGTCCTTTTTGGGGCTACGGGCTACGGGTAACGGACTATGGACTATACCAGCTACGGACTAATGATGCCACTTGCCGGCAGCAGAAGCGACAAACAAAAGGCGCTGGAGAAGTTTGGCTTCTGGCATTCGACGTGGCGTGTCCTGGCACTGCCAAAAACCACAAAAGAAAGGATAGCGGAAGCGAGCGACTTATATGAGGTGGAATTAGAAATGCACTTACCTCACAGAGTGAGTGATATCGATATGAATTGTAATAGTTTCCATTTCAGTGCGCTATTTTCGATTTAAGAGGATTTGAGAGGCAAAAGATTATCTACGACATTACATAAATTGTATAATAAAATAAAATGAATTAACTAATTAATTGTGGTATAGTAGATTGCTAAGGAGCTATCGAAATTGAAATGTTAAAATAATCATACCATTATCCAGCTGAATGTCAAAATCCAGCTACCCCGCGTCGTTTTATTTGAAAAAGGACATCTCGTCCTGCGACCGCCTATCTCATGTCCTTTGTCAAGCCATGTCTTTAGTCATAACTTTGTTGTTGTTTTCGGCTTGTTGTTCGTGTCGCTGGCGGGTCATGTGCATGTAATTATTTTAGTAAAAATATGTGAATGCAAAATACTGTAGGCCTCATTCGCAGTGCAATGTGCATATTTTATGCACTTTTGCTTTCCGCTTGACAGCAAAATTTATTTGACCGACTTATTTTTCGTGTTCCCATTTTTCGGTTGTTTATACTTATTTTGGTTTTTTTTTTTTTTTGTATTTTCTACAAAAGGAGGCGTGGCACACACAATGGGAACAACGACAATAACAGCGTTGACAAGAGCGACATTGCTCTTGAGAATAACACTTACTTACATATACATATACAATGTGCACATGTATATTCGCCGTTTAAACAAAAAACTTTTAATTACATTTGAAACCGCGCAGCAAAACGAGCAAGAATTAAATTTCATATGCAAATTGTTGGCAGCACTCGCGGCCCAAATGAGCAAACTTAATGGCCAACAAATTTCAATCGAAGACGCAAAGAAAAGTGAAAATATTTGCTTAACAAAACATTTGCTCCTTTGGCTTGGTAAAATTTTTAGAAACACTGGAGAAATCAGTTTTTTTAAAAAAAAAAAAGAGGTTTTGTTGGGAGAAAGTCGAATTAAAAACCAAATTTGAAATTATATTATATATATATATAAAATAACTTGGAATTTAAATTTCGAACTATTTTTTATTTTTTGATTTCTCTTTTATTTTTACAAGTGGCAGAGCAAAAGGTGTAAGGACTGCCACATGGCTAATGATAATTATCAAGCCAACACTCGCACACTCGCACAATTGTTCCCTGGCTCCCATAATAAATATTTGAAAATATTTCTGCGTAATTTTATTTCCCAATTTCAAGGCAAGTGTGTGAACAGTTGCGTATGTGCCAGATTTTCGGTGGGCCAAATGGGAGCTTCTTATGTAACTTTACCAGCCATACTTTCGCGCCTTTTGCAACTTTTGCGTTTTCATTATTTTATTTAATTAGGTAAATGTATGCAAAGGCACCCAGCCCATATGCATATGTATGTGTGCTCTCCCACACACACACACACACACGCACACACTCACACCCACTCACGCACAGCGCAACATGTGCCTCGGTAATTACAATTACTTTTAATAATGTTGCTTTAAATGGGCCAAAAGGGTTCAGGTTTAGCTCCTGTTCTTAGAAAGCTAAGCAGCGAATTAACTTTCGAGCTTGAAGGAAATTTAAACGGTTTTCACTCGGGGATAAATCAAAAATCATGAACAAAGTAATAAGGCTACGTAATTAGGCGTTTTAATGTCTAAAGAAAGGGGCGCTAATCTTCAAGGATTAGATCAACTTCCTAGGTATTTTACAAGCCAAACTTTTAGTAGAAGAGATCTAGAGTAAGAGTAAGTTTCTTTAAAAGGGCCGCCTTACATTTATAACAGAGAAAACCATAGTGCAACAGAAATAAATAAGTTATTTAAATATAAAAACGAAAAACCTATTATTGTATCAAATTTTATTTCTTTTTGTAACAGTTTGATGTGAACTGTGCCATGCTAATCGGAACTGTTATACGTTTACAGTTTGAAGCCAGTTGTTCATGCTAGGTTTTAGATCAACTGTCACATAATATTACGCACTGTTATACAGCCCATACAGTTTTGGAACAAAACACAAAACTGTAATATATAGTTTGAGACGTACTGTTCCAAGCTACCAATCGCATTTTAATATCATAAACACAATTGATTTTATTTTCATAATACTTTTTGCTTGTTTATTAATATTTTTATTGATTTTGTATTTTTATACATTTTTTACTTTCGTTTTAATACATAATATACTCCCGCATATCCATTTGGTGATAAATTCTCCCGCAAATCTATAATATGTGTTTCGTCCGCTTGTACATAATACAATAAGAGTAGCTATACAATTTAAGATAGAAAAGTGTTTGACTTAAGGCGTACAAACTAAATGATGTCTTCCAGCAGTTAAATAACCAATTAACGTTATGTCATTGACAGATGGATATTATTAAATAGATAGAAATAAAATAGTAAGATTAATATAGTAGGTATAGCTGGAAACATATATCGTACAATTGAAATCACTTTTTGAGCCTGCGCTCAACAGCATAAGCTCGTTACAAACGAAATGAAAGTTGCCGCATAAAATGCAAACAAAACCAGATCTTGCGATTAAAAAAACCAAATTAAAAACTGCAAAGCATTCAGTAATGAATTTAAAGGCCATTTGGAAATTTACAAATTTCTTTCCTTGATTTTCTCCACTTGTTTTCCATTCGGGAAGAGGATCAGCGTGAGCATGAAAAAAGCAACAAAAAAGGAT
This sequence comes from Drosophila melanogaster, assembly GCF_000001215.4. Taxonomy (NCBI): domain Eukaryota; kingdom Metazoa; phylum Arthropoda; class Insecta; order Diptera; family Drosophilidae; genus Drosophila; species Drosophila melanogaster. The sequence goes on along the minus strand of NT_033777.3, from coordinate 22,793,431 downwards.
TTATTCTAATGCACCCGGGGCGTAATATCGATTGGATCCGCTCTTGAGCTTTTCAATTATTGTTTATGGGTATCCAAATTCATCTCGTTTTTCCTGCCCAGCTTGGTAACTTTTGCATTGTTTGCTGCTCGAGTATTGACAGTATATATGCCATTTTGCATTGGGTATAGAAAATATTTTATACACTTTATCATGTTTCCTGTGGGTAGCAAAGTCATCTTTGTCATTTCATTTCGAATAGGTAGTGGAAAAGCGAGTCTACGCGCATATATATATATCTATATATATATATATATATATATATATCGTTTGTGTGTGTATATACATCAAAATATTTGTTTAATTTACGCGTACTTGGCATATGTATAGATTTCATTATGTATACTTTGTAAAAAAAGAAAATTTAGCTACTTCCTCTCGCAGTCGGTCGCTGCTCTGCCGCAAATAAGGACAACTAAATCAATCAAAGATACCAGCACATCTCGCTATCAGTTCTCGCTCCGTGATCCCTGATCGAATCATCTCCCATCTAAATATCACTTTCCGGGCCAATAGTAACTAAGCAATCGAGCCGCACACAAAGCCTTAGTCTAGAATTTTACAATGTTGCATTGTTTCTTGTTGTTGAATATGTTTTGTTTGCTTTCTTCTGTGTTTTCCTTAATGGATTTTTTGTTTTGTTTTGGGTGTGGTGTCTGTTGTCTGCCGTTGACTAATTGGGATGACTTGGACGCTTGGACTCGTGTGGACGCTCAACGCACTCGCGAGGTGGGTCTGCAAAATAATGTGGGTATTAGCAACAGTTTGCGATCAACCAAATATCATTACTCACCGGGGCGACTGGGCAACCGCCTGTCGTTTGGGCGTGTTTGGCGCCGTAACCGCCACTCGATTTGTGGGCGTGCGTGCCCTGGCCGATGTGGGTGTTGTGGATGTGGGCGTGGTCGCACCGGCAAGACTATAACGCTTTGGCTGCACAATCCTGCTGGGCGATCGAGTGCTGACCTTGTTACCGCCGGCTGCTTCCTGGGCGCTGGTCAGTCTGCTAGGGCGGGGGGAGGTAAAGAGACCGGGTTTGTTGTGGCTTTTAGTGACAGTCTTGGGAGTGGCCGGCCTAGCCGGTGAGGGCGTGGCCAAAACGGGGGCAGTACGTGACGAAGTGGGCGTGGAACTTCTGAACATCAGGGCCACAAACAAAATCAACATCATGCAAAATAATAATTTTGACGCAAGGATGTAAATTTGGTGTACGGTTTACCAAAAATGAAAAGAAATAAATTTTGGAAACATAACATAAATGATTCAAAACAATTAATTTTGTATTTTCGATATAGAGAACTTGCAAGTCGGAATGCAATACTTTTCGTTATAATAATACTTTTTCCGACTTGCACTTCTTAGTTTGAGATGTGTGTTTTAAAGACTACTGACCTGCCCGCTGGGTAGCTAACAGGCCTAGGAATCCTAGACCTTGGCGCTGAGTTGGAGCCAGTCGAATTGCCCGAGGTGGGCGTGGAGCCGCCGCTCTTGGTGGCCGCCTCGCTGGCCAGCTCCTTGAGCATACTCGAGTCCTTGCTCATGAGCTCCCACTGGATTTGCAGGCGCTTAAAGCGATTGCTTTCGATCTTGCGCTGCTCCAGCACATCCACTGTATCGCGTTTCAGTGCACCCATGGAGATGTTGGGCGAGTTGGGAGGTGTGGCGAAACGTTTGGCGTGTTGCTGCAATCCGGCAGCCACACCCTCATCATTGAATGACACTTTCTTCTGCTGGCTAAGCACTCGGCTCACCTCCTTTTTCAGGGCAGCAGCATCGTAAGTCACATGCTCGCCGGAAGACTCTAGAATCGACGCGATCTCGGCGTAATACTTGAGCTCAGAACGCGGCAAGGAGGCCAGGAAGCTTTCAGCCCGTGCCCTGGCATCCAGATCCTTGCGGGAAAGCCTCTGTTTCACCGGCGGCGCCGGCTGACTGTGCTCCTCCTCCTCGAAGACATCGGCAAGTTCGTCGGTGGAGCCCAAACCGTAGTTGTTCGGTGGTTCCTGCAAACTGCGCCGCTTCTCCAGCTTGGTTAGCTTCTGCGTCTGCTGTGCCTCGATCATGGAATTGCGCTTGGAGCGCGACTGTGCGGAGTGTGCCTTGCGCAGAATGCTTCGGGGCATGGGTTGCGGCGGGGTTTGAGTTAACTGACTACCGGGACTGGTTTCCACGCCCGAGTCCATGCGCTGCTGATCGTACTGGTACACATACATCTGCTTCAGCGGATCCACGTCCAGCTCGGAGTCGGTGAGCAGCGTTGATGAGCCACGATAACCGGAGCTGGGCTGTTGACTGGATCCCGAGCTGGATGCCTCGTCCGTTTGGGTCTGCTGGCCCTGGAAGTACTTGGCACAGTCGCAGATGTGCGTGCGATTTCGCCGGAGCGGCGGCGACATACAGAAAAGGGGACGTTGTGATAGCTCCGCATCCAGTTGCCGCACCAGGTGCTTCACCTCCGGAATGTGCTGCAACCGCCTTCGGTATTCCGACGGCAGCAAGGTGGCCAGCGACTGCCAGTCGGCAACGTGCTTGTAGTCCAGCGTCTTGAGGATTTCATCTTCGCTCACGCTCTGGCTGCTGTTGCGCTGCTTCCTTAGAGATCCCGAGCTGCTGGTACTACCAGTCGCTCCATCCATTGTCATCTTGTAGTTGAAGGGTGAGAAGATCACGTCTGTGCTGGCATTAGTCTTAACGAATCCCAAATCGGGCAGGGCATAGTTTGGATAGATTACGTAAATGGGCGCCTGTCGCTCCTCACCCAAGTTATTGAGTTTCTCGAGGAACGATGGCGGCACACAGCGATAGCGATCGCTCAGACTGCTCCTGGTGGTGCTCAGTGATCCGCAGGAGGTCTGCATGGAGCGCGTGATCATTTCGGAGCTGGAGGCACACGACAACGGACGCGTACTGGTTCCGCAACCCGCTTCTGCCCGCCGGGGCACCTGGGTTAGCTGTTCCGAGCTGGCCTCCGAGGACATTTGACTGCCAGTGGATACCTGAGCAGCCAGTTGGTACAGTTGTGGATTCCTTAGTGGCATACTGCGACGACGATGTGCTGGTGAATTGGTCGCAGTCAACGATCCCGTGGAACTGGAGCTGGCGACATCATCGTAGAACACTGCCTCCGATCGGGCCCTCAGCTGACGTCTGGGCGTCTCCGTATCTGGGTAGTGCTCCTCCTCGTCATGCCGACTAACTGCCGATCCCTTGCCCGAGTCGTTCATACTCTTCTTGCGAAGTCGCTGCTCCAAGGAGCCACTACTGGAGCTGGCCGCATCGCTGGACGGCCAGCAGCCGGAAGAGACATCCATACAGGTGTGCGCACTTGCCTGGGCTCCCAAATCCTCCTGGCCGCCACTGCTGTTGCTGCTCTTCTGCTTAATGAACAGCTTGACTAGATTGAAGGCTGGCGGATTGGAGGAGTTGCCCGAGGAGGCCGAGCCGGAAATGTGGCTCTCCTGCGAGCAACTGCAGCGATGCTTGTGGCGATGGTGGTGCGAGTGGTGATGCTGCTGTTGCGGTTGCTGTGATGTGGGTGTGATCTGTTCGCTGGGCAGCTGCTGATCCGCCTGTTGCTGCAGTCGCTCCGAAATCGACACACTAATGGATATAGGCATCTGGCACATGGGCAGCAGATTCCTGGACCTTGACTTGCCCGCCTCCATGGTGGAGGTGCTGATCGCCTGAGAGACATTCAGTGGAACCGCCTGTGGCCCACTCTCCTCCGGTCCCTGCTCTTTGTGGCAACTACCCGCCATGGCTTCCTCGTTCTGCAGATTGGGTAGACTGCTGCTCTTCCGCACGGTGCACTGTGGTAGGTGTCTGGTTATGGTGATGGTCTCCGTGTTATTATTCCCCGAGGGATACCTGCGAGCGGGCGAAACAAGGAATAACGAGCGTCTTTACCACAACAGACACGTCGAGGGTTTGGGATTACAATTTTGTTGGCGGAAGGTTTTCTTTTTTCTGGGTTTTTAGGTAGGAAGCGGTGTGAGGTTTTCGGATTGGTTGCTGCCACGGTTTATGACTTCTTTACCTGCTGGCGTCTATTTTAGGTTTATTTGCATAATATTTTCGGGTTTTCTGTTATCCTGGCTAATCGTTTTGTGAATGAGTTATGCGGGCTAAACCCATAATTGCCCATCTTCAGGGATTAACTTGCCTGATCACGTTTCGCGACCCAAAACCAAAAACCCTTGAAGGTTAGCATATGCCGGCGCGGAATATACGCCAAAAAGACCCAGTACGCATTTGAAATTACCCCCCGAACGAAGCGTTCGTTCCATACGTTAATATTCCAGCCGGCAGGCAAATGGAACTAAATTGAATTCAATTGAAATGACCCCACACGATTGCAATGAGAGCAGCCTGCAAGAAGGGGGAAAATGTATAACATCCGCCGGTCTTGATGATATCGTTTGGCATTCAGAAGCTGGACAACTAGCTATCTCATATTTAGTTCATATTTTTTTATCTTGATTAATATAACGCTGTCTCTGAGAACATGTGGCGTAATGTTTACTTAGTGACTTTAAGTCTAGCAAAGTACCCGGGCAACAACCAATCCTTAGGATATTGTGCGAATCTGGTGCATGGAATCATGTGTTTATCCTTTGGAACCTACCGCTGTAACTTGGCCGCCGATGTTGTGGCTGCCTGTCCCTTGGGCGACATGGGACAGAGGGGCTGGAAAGCCTGCGCCGAACGCGACATGGACACCTCCAGGGCTTTATTGCGTTTCACTATGTCCTCCAGATTGCTGTGCAAGTTGATGCAGTTCTGTTTGTTCCTGGCGGCAATGTCACTGGGATCCGCTATAAAATGAACACAGAATATATAAGTTTGGACTAACACTTAAGTATTCAAACTACTCACCATAGAAACTATCATCCGAGTAGAGAACACTGCCCTCAAAGGCGATCGTGTAGTTGTCCTTGTTGCAGGTGAGTATAATCTCGCCGTCATCCGGATAGGCGTCCATATCCAGTGAATCCACCGAGATGTGCGACTCCCTCACCGGCGAAAAGAGCAACTCCGACTTGCAGAAGGAGTTATCGATCAGTTCGTTTGTGGAGGTAGTCGACGTCTGGGACATGTGCTGCAACATACTGTTGTGCTGCAGCACCTGTTGCTGTTGTAGCTGCTGCTGTTGTTGTTGCTGCTGCTGAAGCAGCAAAGATTGCTGAAGGCGACTGTTTGTACCGCCCAAGCTCTTGCAATAGGCAGGCAGATGCGAGAGCAGGGAATGTATGTCCTCCGCCCGAAAGCTCTCCATGTCCACCTCGGCCAGATTGGCGTCCAGATTCTTGGCCAGATCCTCATAGTAGATCAGATCCCCCATCGCATTGTACGATGCAGAGAGGGAACTCAAAACGCTGCGCTGCATTCCGCCGCAGCCATCTCGATAGCCGTAGTCCAGGAACCACTGGTAATCGGAATTGTCGTGAGTAAAGTCGTGCGACGAGGCCAACGAGCAGTTGAGATTGTTGCCACCGCCATTAGTAGTTTCCCGCATCCCAACACCGCCACCGCCACCACCACCACAAAGCATCCCACCTACCCCAAGTTGCTGCTGTTGCTGCTGCTGCTGCAACTGCTGTTCGCTGCTGCGACCTCCCGGCGTGGTTGCATTGCTATTGTAGTCCGACTCGGGCGTGGCTGCCATCTTGCCCAGAACAAAGTTATTGTTGCCCTTATGCTTCCTTGAGTTGTCGTTGTCGCAGTAGAGCAAACCGCTCGAGTCCTCGCCAAACAGGAGGCTGTCGCTGGGCGTGATGATGCTGCTGCTCACCTGCTCATTCAGGATAATGCTGCGCAACGCGTTGTTATACCGATCCAAATTGCTCAGCACAATGGCCACATTCTGCTTGAGACTCTCCTCGCTCAGTTCCTCCGCAGCCAGATCCTCCTCCACATCGCTGCTGCCCAGCGATTGCAGTTGCTGTTGCTGGCACTGCTGCAGATGTTGCTGCTGCAACAGGCGATCGGTCAGTTGCTGCTGCTGGTACCGCTTCCCAATCGTCGTCTGTGCCGTATTGCTGAATGGCGAATTGCTGGGACTGTTCAGCGGATTGCGGTAGCTGAGCGGGGAATGTGGCGATGATCCGGGCAGAATGTGGGCAGCCGTGTTGTTGCCGTTGTTTAGCTGGCTAAATGGCAAACTCTGCTGAAACTTATGGGGACGCTGATGCTGCTGTTGCTGCTGCTGCTGTTGCTGTTGGGCCAAGCGTTGAAGCAGATGTGGGTGAGTGTTGGGATTGGATGGAGTGAATGCTTGCTGATGGATGGGTGAGTTCTGATGCGGCTTCTGCTGAGATGCGGTGAAATGCGGTTTGCTGTGATCGTTGTTTGTTGAGAATTCTGTCATGCCACGTCGAATTTTGGTGCCTGCAAGCAGAAGAAAACAAATGGTACATGTTAAAATCAAGTTGCATACCTTCGTTTAATATACTTAAAGTATTCTAATACCACTGATTTAACTACCTTCACGATAATCCCACCCATGGTCACAAACAATGTTAATTGTCTAATCAGCATTGACACTGAACTTGGCTCAATTAAGATGCCACAGCAGCGGGGCGAAACTAACTCCGGCTAATGATCTATCCCCATTTTCATTTGCACTTTCCCCCCGCTCCCTCTAATGGACATTAGCGTGCCGCACACATTTCGGAGCAGTAAAAACCTGACTGACGGAGGCGCCCATCTATTGTTGGCATGTTTCAATTAATTTTTACGATGCCAGACCCTGCTGTAGCAAATAAGGATGACACTATTCGGTTGACAGACTCCCGACTCGCGACTCCCTCTATTCCACAAAACTGAAAAGCTGTAAAAATTATTTTTATACGCCTAAGAGATTTTTACGAGTCAACACCCATGGATCGCATCGCATCGCATTGTCGCGACTAAAAAGTTCAATTGGAAAATTTGACATTTTCCCATCTAGCTAGGCTACCCATCTTCATGCAACATGCAACGCCTGTCCGCCAGCAGCAATTAAAGGTTAAACTTGATGGCGTTGCATGCCTTAAGGCGATAATTCAGTGCCGAGGAAAACCTTCTCGTTTGCCGCATTGCTATCGATTGCAGTTGCTGGCTACGACTTTCAACTTCCAACTTTCTTATGCAATCCCTGTTATGGTATATCGGGCACTGAATTTAAATTTAAAATTAACTCCGCACATAAACAAATCAGGAAAATCGGGCGGATAAAAAGGGGGGAATAGCGAGCTGGGGAACCTCCAAGAAAGTGCAGACACAAGAGATTATAGTTTTCAAATAGATTCTCCCCCGACTCGGTGAACTTTTCCTACAGCCGACAAGTGGCAAAGCACATGTTTTTCCCGCCCCACCATCTTTCAACCTCCCCCACCCCGAAAAAAAAGAAATACAGAAATATGAAATGGAAAGCCATTTCATATTTGGGCCAGCGCAAGATTACGGACAAATAAAAGTATTTTAATGCATTTTGTGTGTAGATACGAGCTGCATTCAGCATTCGCGCCGAGAGGTTGATCTCCTCCAGCATCGGAGCACTGGACAGAGGAGTGCCAGTGACGAATGCCGAGCGCTGGCCTCTCCGATCGCAATTAAAGTTAATTGAAACTACAAAAGCCCGTCTCGAGATGCTCAAGTGGTTGCGTCAGGGCTGAGCTGAGAAAGATGTGACGATTTTACGAGGAAACAACTTTAATCCACAACTACAGTGGCTAAACTTGCTTACTCTTTATTGCTAATCATTGTGATGCTCACCAAGAAAGTAATGATAGAGTCATAATATACCTGAAAAGAAGTCATAGTTTAGACTTCCTACAAAAATAACCCACTTTATATCTTAACTTTTAGGCTTAAAGCACCTCAGTAATCTCTCAGTAGTTAGAAAGGTTTAAGCTAAACTTAAACTTTCTTTATATCTTAGACACTTAAAGTAGTATTGGTTTTAATTAAAGACTTATCAAGAGCGCACCTTGGCCCAAAACTCTACCATTGTTTCGCTGGTTAATGCTGTTGTTCAGATAGTTGTTCAGATAGTTGTTATTGTCATTGTTGCTGTTGTTGTCCACATATTGCTGCTGCTGCTGTTGCTGCTGCTGCAGTTGTTGCTGTTGCATTCGCTGCTGTCGCAAATACTGTTGATTGCAGGTAAGACCCGCTGTTGTAGTTGTTGCATTTGCCGGAGGCGAAGGCACGCCCTGTTGCAGCAGTTGCTGTTGCAGGCGGCGACGCTGCAGCAACTGCTGCTGCAACAGCTGCAACTGCTGCTGCTGCATGCGCTGATAGAAGCGTATCTGCTCCAGTTGTTGCGGACTAACGCCAATGTTGCCAGGTTTGCTGTGCTTGGCAACCCTTTGCCGCTGATGTTGCAGTTGCTGCGGCACATAGTAGTTCTCCTTGGAGGAGCTGTTGCTGTCGCAGCCGCTGCTGGTGCTGCTGCTGTTGCTGTTGCTGTTACTCGTGCCACCGGCGACATGTTGCCAGCAGGCCGTGTGGTTGCCATTGGCATCGCTGGCTTGCGGATTGCTCTGGCCGCTGTGGTGGGTGCAATCGATGCCGGCCCTGGAGCAGGCGGCACAGCGTTTGGAAATGTCTACGAATCTCATGATGAAGGCGAGCAGCAGCAACAACATCTAGTTGTTGCAGGCGTATGTTGCTGCCGATTTATTTTTGGCCAGTCCGCTGCGGACCAACGCTGCGATGTTGCCAAGATGTTCTTGGGACAGTGTCGCTGCTTCTGTATTGCTGTATTTTTAGTTATTGGCTCTTTTTTTTAAGCGGTTCAACTCCATTGATTGGTTGCACATTTTGTTTGGATTTTTCCTTTCGGTTCTTCTTTTCTATGCTGCACTTTTCATTTTGATTTCTTCGTAGTCTTTGATGGCTATTTATACATGTTGTTATGCTTGATGCGTAAGTTTTCTCTTCTCTATACGACACATGGACCAAGTTTTATATATAAAAATAACACAGATTGTTTGTGTGTATGCGCTACACTGTTCAGCCCACAAAAAGTTTTGTGTCTGTTGATATGTTTTCGGTGTGAGAAGCATATAAAAATAATTTACGAGTTTTCTGCATTCGGTTTTCGGGACTTTTATGTTATTTCTTCTATCTAAACTTTAATGCGGAGTTTCGACGAAAAACGTCTAAAATTAACCCACCAAACTAACAATGTGGCATAAACAAAAGCTGTGTTCCCACCATCGATTTATGCCCCTGCGGCTTTGGGCCAAACTCGGAATGCAATTCCTTTGGCCTTTCCTGACGCGCAAATTAACTGCATTCGTGGCTCGTTAGCAAAAGCGTTAGCAGCAAAGCCCCCAAAACCCTAAAGGTGCCTAATTTATGGCATCAAATTTCCGACACAAAAAACGGAAATGGCCATCCTTGCTAAACAGAGGGCTTTTGAAGCCGTGTAGCTTTGGCCAGGCTCGCCACAGGTGTCTAAATTTAAATCACTGGCCGAAAAGAAACTTAGCCAAGTTCATTAATATTAACTTGTCGTCCGACATTTTGGCGAGCATGTGTCATAATGTTTGCTATTGAAATCTATCTAGAGCGCACATGAGCTTGCCAAAGAAAAATATCTAGATCCACCAGGTGCTTGGCATAATGAGATTATAGGAGATATATCTGCATACTTGATGCCTGACATCAGCAAAAGATACAATATCTTTATATATTTTACAAAGGGGAAATGCAACTAAATAGCAATAGCAAAATTGCTACAAAAGTGGTAAGCCAGTAGTAATAAATGCAGGAGATATATAAAACCTCTTTTTCCTTAGTGTAAGATGACAGACAAAGGATCGCAAAATGGCCACCAACCACCGGGGAAAGCGTCGCGCACGAAAAGGAATCCCTCAGGACTGCGTTTTTCAAATATCGAGAAAGGGAAAGTCTGAGGAGTGCTCAGGCGCACCAAGGACCTGGCTCGGAAAATGCCAAACGGCTTTGCCGCATCTGGCAAGCGGCCAAAATACATAGGAACCAAACCAACATACACTCTGCCACAAGGCGGTGGTACGCACAAGTATATGTACATGGTGGAAAAGAAAAGTGCTCTCGCATCGAAGCGGCATTTAAGCAGCTCCGATAAACATGGTGGCAAGTTGTCCATGGCCACGCTCCAGCTGCCTTGTATTTGCCAAGAGCCATGAAGTTCTTGAAATCATAAACATAATGTTTTTGGTACGAACGCAAGTAAGAAGCCGACGCACTGCGAAAATATTGTGTGGAAATTGCAGATGCATTTCGATTTCGTGCACGCAACTCATTTGGATTTCTCTTTGCACCTTGCAATTTTCCGCGGCCGGGGCAAAAATAAACAGCGCATGTAGCCGATGCGAAAGTACAGTTTTTTCACCCAGTTGGAGCTGCAAGGTGTAGCCCCCCACCAGGTTCAATCACATTTTGAACTCCAACAAAAATGTTTGTTTAGGTGTTGGCATTGCGGACAAGTTAAGGGAAATGCGTGGCAAATGACACATTACATTGGCCTCTAATGTCGGCAATTGCAATCAATAAAAGTTTAATAGCAAGATTGGTTTATAAAATATTTATATAATATATTATTTGTTCAGCTACTTTCTTTTTGGTTCCTATAGATATAGTTTCAAACCCTTATGGTGTCGCATAGGCAAGCCCTTTTTTTGTAAACACAAGTATATATATTTTCCTCATTGTTCTCGAGATGGCAAGCATTTTAGTTTAGTTCAACGTACTTGTTGGCCTACATTGCGCCTAGAAAATGGCAGCGGGAAAACTCTTTTGGCGGAGTACGCCATGCCCGCCAATTAAATGAGGCAGCCCAAGAAAATGCATCTGCATTTTCCACGATGGCGATGCAGTTACAGATATAGCCGCATTGTCGATGTTGTTTCTATTTTGTGTGCCGATTGTAATTACGAAATCATCAAACGCATGTGTGCATATCGACGCGGAAGTCTTTTGGTTTTGGCAAAAAGGTCAAAGCTATTTGCAGATGCAGATACACAGTTGCTACTTTGACAGGCAAATCGAGCTTATCAACCGGTTGCTGAACGCTTTTATTTGGCTTAAACAAACACTTTTGGCATGCCCAACAAATTTTAGTTGATAAGATAAGCCTTGAAACTGGTAGCAATGCAACTGACAACCTGATAACCGATTAGATACAGACGCCGACTACAGATGATCTCATTTTCGAGTGCAGAAAACTCATAAATAATTGTTAAATGCTGGCATTACATTACCCCAAAAACGGATTGCGTATTAGATAATCCCAAAAAGTTCGTTGTCAAAGAGAACTTTGGTTCCTTTGTTCGTATCAGACATTAAAGAAAGTACACAAACACAGACACTCTCGTCTACCGACGATGCACTTAAGATGGCCAATCTAACGAGTATCTTTCAGATAATTCTGTGGGGATTGGCTCACGCACAATTAAAGCCCTTTAAGTGATTCCACTTTGATTGGGATGCTGCTGCTGCTGCGTCACACAAAGTATCTACGAGTTTATTATTCAAACCAGACGAACGGAACGACGAACCGACGACGAGGCGCGTAAACAAATTAAGCGAAATGTGAAACGAAAAATAAGAAATACATATAGATATATATATGTATGGAAAATAATCAAGGCTTTCACAAACGACACGCTCCGCACATTTTCACAGTTGCACCAGCCCAAGGAGACTGACTGAAAATGAAAATACGCGAGCGGCAACGACAATCTGAAATCCGAAAAAAAGAGGCGAAGCGACGGCTACAAAGCGACGAGGCCTCTATGTGTGTGTGTGTGCGTGTGTGTGTGAGAGAGTATCTGTGAGAGGGCACCTCCCAGTGTAAGTATCTTCGGGGTGTATCCGAGTCCGAGTGAAAAGAATGAAAAGCACCCGAAAACGCACGAAGTACCCCAACGCACGGAACATTATACAATGTGGTGCATCGCCGAGTTAACCCCAAAATAAGGAAACATGTAGCACGGACTCCAGCGAAAAGTGAAAACGAGAGCGACAACTTCATGGATACGGCTAATAGCACCATCTGTGGCGCAGCAAGTGCAACCCTTTGGATATAGAAGTTTATTATCCATGGTTTTACAAATGGTATATAATAGAGGTAAAGATAAATTCTCATTTTAGAAAAATTAAGTATGTTGCTACTACTATTAGAAATAGAATAGAATATTCCACAATAAAAATAATCGTAATCCACAGGATTAAAGATTAATAATTGATTTGATCTTCAGGTCTGATAGCAATCTCCCATTAAAGCACTGAATGCAATGCCCGTTCAAATGGCACATTATGAATAATGGAAATCTCTAGTTGAATCTTAACTAATTATACAAACAAGTAGTTAGTTCAAGTCATTGTTATTGATTAATGAGAGCGATTGTTATTAAACTTATTTGCTTTTATCAGTTTGAAATGACTTCAAATAATAATTTAGTATTTCATTGTTCACTTTTATACCAAACCATCGATCATTTTAGCTTGTCACAATTAAGATCCTCTTAGATATAAAACAATTTCGAAATTACTAAAAACTATTTGTAATATTTCCTCTTCAGCCAAATAAATCACTGCGATAAGCGCCGACCATCTGGTAAGTAAATCAACTGCAGATTTTGATTTATCTCTGCGACTAATGAAGCCGTTCAAGTGGGAAACCAAACCAAGTGCCCACTTGGTCCGGCCAAACAAACATCCCTCCTCCACAACGATGGTGGTAAATAGAGCTCGAAGAGCCTGAAGACGCCTCTTCCGGCAGGATGAAGATCCAAGTTTCCCGGCACGGCGCATGTGCACGTGCTGCAAGCAAAGCAAACACAGAACATGTGCCCCTCTTTGAAACTGAACACCGCACATAAAATTATAGCATAGAATCACAGTTCGAGGGGGGTTCAAAGTGCGGGAGCAATGCACAAGTGCTCATTAACAATTACAAACAGGCGATCATCAGTCAGTGGAGCGCACTACATTTTCCAATTTCCCAATAAAAGCATTATAAATGCGCATATGTACATTTCCCCCCATTAGATTCGAATGGTAGACAAAGGCAGGGCATGAATGAGTTGAATACATTAAGTAATCATCATCGGTATTCACAGCACAAGCACCCTGTAAATGCATATATTATATTCATATACCCCCTATCTATTATCAGCTGTTTTGGTGTACTGCTGCTGATTAAATCAACCTCAAACAGACGGGGAATGCTAAAAAAGATACATATGTATATGTACGTACATAGATATCACTTTCAATGAACAGCAATTGGCTTGTTTACATGAAGATACGAAAAAGTATATATACAAACGCAAAACTTGTCGCTTTTCTTTTTCTTTTTTTTTGGGATTTTCTGCTACTTTTATTTGTTAATTAATTATTGTCGGCTTCGAAAGATCAGCGGATGCCATATGTTTTTGGGTCTTGAAAGGGAAAAAAACAGGTCGTGATCATAATCCATAAATTAGAATACCAGACATAGCAAAAAATTATAAAATAGATCTACAGATGGCGAATGAAAGTTTAAATGGCATACTTTTAGGTGGATTTTAGAATTTCGCTCTCATATCGATTGTTCGGTTTTAGCTCTAATTGAATTTAGTTGTTTTTCCACAATTGCATGGACTATGATGACTCATCCGTTGATTTCCACAGTCAAGTATGACAAATCCATTTGCCCCCCCCCAACTGCTGATCCAATTGTGGCCCTCGCCAAATTAGCATGGAACAATCCACCCTCGAATATAGCAAACTAGTATAGTATCTACATCTTTTTATATCTTTTGTGCATAGCTTGACCTCCCGCATGAGCGTGTGTTTTAATGGTCTTGCACAAAAATAAGTTGCCAAAGTAAACAAAAGTGCAGCTTCGCTTTCCTAGCGGTGGGTCCATCACCTCCAAGACTGGATGAGCTCAGATGAAATGCGACTGAATGCGGGATGTGGCTCCCCAACACGGTGCTGCACTTTGCTCCCGGCTAAGGGTCATCATCCCATCCAATTCCATCCCAAACCCATCCCATGCTGCGCGAAAAACTCTGCGCACAACCTGAGACGCAAAAAAGAGAAATCCTTGATGAGGAAGCCATCCAGTTTAAATGCCATGAGTAAGAAGTGATAAAAATGGCCATTTTCTGCAAGTTTAAGTGTTCCTCAAAAAAGTTTAATTTACAGACAGTTTGTTTCATAAAACCAATATTTTACCACAGCTTATAAGTTAGTAAGCACTACTAAATGCCTTTTAAGTTTAAGTGTTTAGTAATAACTAGGCAAACTGCTTTAATTCCAGAAATCTTAAAGGAATTATAATCGGACTCGTGACTAGATTGGTTTTGCTTTTTATCATTGTTAAGTCAGCTAATCATACTAATCCGATAGATTTATTCAATAGCTGCTATGTGGTCATCTGTCAAAGCCTATAAACTGATGATTGGGATTAAACATACTTAGTGTACATTAGATGAATGAAACTAAGTGCTACTGCGTTTAAAGTATTATATACTATCATTTTGAATTATTCAAATCGCGTAACTTTGTAATTCAAATCCCCCAGTTTTTGCTATTTGAAGGGAAAGTCTCATGTTACCGATGGCTTTCCCTGATAGATGCCCCAATGTTCATGGTCGTTTATCATTCAGCCGTCAGCAAAGTCAAATATTATAGAAGCATATTTAATGACATATTTAAGTTACCATCAGGCCGTAATTATGTCAGTGCCGCGATGACAAATCTCGAAAGATCGCTGCGAAAAAGGGGCGACTGCATTCGAAGCGTCACATGTGGCCAATGGGCTAATTAAAGACTCCAGACTTTGTTTACTCATCCCCAAAGAACAGACTTGAAGAAAGAGGCTCAATTTTCATAGAAGAAACCAACGAGGGGGAAACTACACGGATCTACTTCGATTGCACAAACCAGCAGGCGAAACGCTTCCTAGTTTGACAACCGTGCGGCGAACGGGAACGGGAATATTGAAACATATTGACAATTTCACAATCGGCCACAAAATGAAAACTGAGGCAGATGTTGCAACATGGCTGTGACAACCGCATGGACGATGTTTTCCCGCTGTTGTGCTCCGACTTTTGGCTTGGCACTTGCAGACCTTGACAACAGCAATATGTCAAATGTCAATTTGATTCACAACCAACTACGTAGCATGCCACAAGACAAGACTAAAAAAAAACCGAATGCATGCCACACATATTTCACGTACTGAGCGCGAAAGAAATTGCGTCAAGTGGACTTTTTCTTGTCATAAAGTGAAAGTCGAAATCATGCGTAATTACCGATCCATAAAATGCGGAATAGTCTACTCGCGCCATAAGATAAAACCGATCGATCAAGTCTAGTGTCCCAACTTTGAGGAGTGCGAAGACAGGCGACAAAAAACGCAGACAAAACCTACGCAGCCACTCGATGCGTGCAACTATCCAAACTATCCAGCTATACAACTATCTATGTATCTATGTATCTATCCACATGTCTTCGCTCCTCGGCTGTCAATACCGTTTAACGCTTGTCCATGAACAAATTGGTAAATCTTTCCAATGACAAGCTACACAAAACTTTAAAATTTGTAAAAAGAAAACATTGATCGAACGTTTAATGCTCTTCAGGCCAGGAAATAATCAAAAGAAGTCAAAAGAGGTTTTAAAGAAACTTCATTTGAACCTAAAATCAAAAAAATTAGAAAATTTGTATAACGTAAAAGTAATTTTATTTACTTTTCTTCCGTAGATATGGGGAATAACTAATGATAAAAAGATTAATAGCTCGAATGTTTGTTTTATTTAACCAATAATAAATTTATTGATGGTCACAAGATCGGAATAATAATTGTTTATACTATATGTGTCATTATAATTACTAATTGCTTTATGGTTAACTAATATTAATTAGAGGTTGTGGGTTAACCAATTCCCGTGTTGCTTGCAAACCACATCGAATCAATTAAAGCCCATTCAAATATACTTTTCTCTACGCGCTCAACACGACGTCATTAGGAAAATGCATAAATCTGTCATGGATCTCACTTTCCGATGAACCTGTTCAACTTGCCCACTATCTTTCCGTGGGTTTGGCGTTGCCTAACGATGTCATTTGCCAATCCACAGATAACTGGCCAAGACAACACCAACAACAACTGCAGGCGAGGAGCCTTGAAAATTACACTAATAAATAACAAAAACATCGAAATTGAATCTCTGTTGGATAAGTTGTTTATGTTGCATAACCAACGAAACTGTCAATGTCAGTTTTCTCTTCAGCAAAAGTAAATCTTTTTATGTGAAAGCTTTTTCCATTATCTTTGGCCAAATAGATTTGTAATGCAGATAGACACTTACAAAATTTAATCAGCATTAATAGAAAAAACTAATGGCACTTTAAAACATACCTTTCATATAATAGTAAACTTTTAGATTTTTCAATAATTTTATAGCATTACAAACTTCTTAGTAAAAATATCTACTCATTGTTCTAGCCGCATTCCATTGCCTTCGATGTGTCACTTTCGATCTAATCGGTTGAGTAACTCTTCTCAAAACTGCAGACTTGATTTATGCTGCAGATCCATTTGCGATTTGCATATTTCCCACTCCATTGACCAATATTGCATATGCCTCACGTGCTTTTCACCCGACAACGTGACTAAGTGTGCGGCGATGCTGAGCCGCCGACCCCGCGATCAACCGCTGGTGTCCAAAAGGTTGGCATTTATTGGTGGCAAAACACCTGTGTGACCGGTGGTCAGTTGCCTTGGTGGCTCGCGACCCTCCCGAACGATTTGACGTGGGGATTTCTGATGAAATTCATCGGCCACCGGTTACCTAAGCGATTAGCCAGCCAGTCGCGTAAGTTACCAGCTTTGAGCCACAATGAAACCGCTTTGCCACGGGAAATCGCACATTTGTTTACGTGCGCACCGGCAAGCCCCCAGGTGATCATGTGGGTTGACTGAACCGCCACAGAGATTCTGGCCCTGACAGCCATCAAGACTCACTGACCTAGACCAATCGGTTGCTTTATTGATGATCATCTTTATTGATAGCTGTGTGGTATTTTGCTTGGTTAGATAGTAAAAGACATACAATTTTTAGGGCATTCATCTTGCACAGGAGATTGAAAACTTTCAGCTTAACTTATAATGGGCGATAACGTAGTAGGATTAGGCGCAGTCCCGCGACTGATAGAACAGTATGTAGCCGGTCTCCGAAGACTTGTGTATGTCCGAGGTCAGACCATAGAAGTCCTCGATTGTGGAAGCCTCGATTTTGTCCACCATATCATCGTCGAATAGTAGCCACAGTCCGTGACTCTTCACAATGGATATATAATGGCCACGATTTGGTCCGGAACCGCAGTGGATAACCACAGCGGTCAGATCGTAGAGACGATCAGGATTCACTGCATCATCGGAGGTGTTAAAGAGCCTCAGTTCCAGTGGAAACACAACGCGATGCGAGACCTTGATGTGCCTATTAAACTGCTCCATGTACTTGAAGCGCTTGAGATGCAGGGCCAGGATCATGGGCAACTTCTTTACACGCATCCTCTTCTGCGCCTCCTGATAACTGCAGCAATTGTCGCACTTGAACTTGTTGTCCGAGCACAGGGTCTCCGTGTTGCTGAAGCACCGCAGGCAGTGCGTAATCGAGGTGTTCTGGTCCACGTCCACCTGGAGATCGAAGAAATTCTCGTCCTTGCTGCTCACCGTCTCGCAGTTGAGGCACCTGGTCTCGGACGTAAGTATGCCCTGAAAGATCTCGTGCACCCAGGTGGGCTCCGAGTTGGCCCCATTGGTTCCCGTTCCGTTTCCTGAGATTATAGGTGTTGTGGTGGCCGTAAGACTGCCACTGGCATCCAGCACACTTGTGTTGGCATTCAGTGATCCCGTCGAATTGCTACTGTTGCCATTTGAGTTTGTTGTCGAATTGGAGTTGGAATTCGAGTTGGACGTTGAGCTGGACTTGCTAGCTATGCTGCTGGCCATGGCACTTGTGCTTCCGCCTTGATTGGTGGCCTTGGGATTCCCATTGCTGGGCCCTGCATTCCGTTCGGCCAGTATGATCTCATTGATGTGATTGATCAGAAAGTTGAGGAACTCGTGGGCATCCTGCTGCATATAGTTATCGAACTCCTCCTTCTCCTTTCGCAGCCTGGTTATGAACTTTTTGGGCGCAATCGAGCCCACCTTCTTCTTCTGCGTGGCAATGCTGTAGAACAGATCCGCCAGACACGACAGCAGCGTCTCCTTGGGCCTCTTGTTCTTGGCCTTGTACTCAAGGACCTTCTCGCGGAATGGCTTGCAAAAGTAGAGGGCCTGCAGCACCGAGTTGCTGTAGCAGGTGTTCCCAAAGTTCACCAGACCGAAGTAGTGCTCATTCGGTGGGAACAGATCGGAGCCAATCTCCCGCTCCAGCTGCGACACATTGGCACCCATGCCGGCACCAGGAGCTGCAGCGGCACACCGGTACAGAAATGACCACACCGTGGTTGCTTTGATTCAGTCGTCCTCGTTCTTTGTCGTTCGTCGGGATCGCGCTGTCTTTTGGTTAGAGCATTTAAGGTCTTGCCTACTGAGTTTGCTTGGAATACTTTAATTTTTGGGGGGCAGAGTCGCAAAACACCCTTTTTTCTGTTTCTGTCTGAAAATAAATAATTTTGAAGAGGGGATACACGTGAGTTTGCTTCGCATAACACAAACAACAGAAATTAAAAATATTTTTAATATTTACTTTGCTTTCATTTTTAGTGTTGTACTTCGATTACTTTTCGATTATTACGTTAAGAGTTTGTTATAAAATTGAATTTGGAATTTTGATATTGCGACACTAAAAATCAAGCAGATAATTGTAAAACTAAAATGCGTAAGAAAAGCAAATGAAGATCTTCAAAGATTCAACTCTTATATCCCCTCTCGAAAATTATTTGTAATCTTGGGTGTTTTGCATTATAAATAATTTTTAACACAATTTATATTGGGAGTTCACCGAGGAAAAATTTACATATTTAAACCAATTCACTTATTTTAGCATAAAATCTTAGATTATCACACCATTATATTATAAGTAATTTTCACATAGTTCAAGTTTAATGAAGAGTTTCATTTATTTTTCTAGAAATTTTCCTCAGTTTGTGAAACACAGACATGCATGTTGCAAAATCGGTTCAAGGATGTCCATGACCTTCAATAAAAAATAAAACTTTATTGGTAAATATTCTTTATTAACATTCATGGTCGCCTGTGAACTTTAGTGCAATATTCTTACGTGTCTGAATGAAGCCAAACTCACGATGATCGAGCACAATTCGTTAAATTAACAACCCCAAGAGCGATGAGTTTATGAGTTTATTGTCCAAAGTCCGAGTGTGAATCAAAAGCCACAAATATGCTAAAAATTCTCATGTAATTCGAAGCGAAACATATGCAAACATGGCTGTGAATCAGCGCAATCGAGCAGCTGGTTTTCGATTTCGTATCATCCAAACCCGCTAACCAGCTAACCAGCTTACAAGCTGAATTGGATCGATGGATCGCCGCTGTCTAGACATCGAGATGACGGTAAGGGCTAAATATAGTGTCAATTTTATAGACCGTAATTGGAGAGTTCGGTGCTTTTTCTGTGAACTGCTCGCTCGATGGGGCAGTTGAATGTGGGAAAATTCCGCATGCCACGCAACCCGGCGACCCGGCGAGTGGCGGTCGTGTGCCATGGGCGGATGCACCCGCTCCACGCTCGTCGAGAATCGTATAAAAGCCGAGTCGCTTGACGCTGCAAACTTACAGTTACGATTACCAGACGCCAGAAGACACATCAAACAACCAGTTAGCACGAGAGCCAATCAGCCAGCCAAGCCCCCACCCGAACTTGGGATAAGCAAATCGCAGACAGCTATCTAAAATCGATACATCCGATAGCCAAGCTCTTGGAAAGGAATCTTCCACGTCGTGTCAGGAATCAGCCGAGTTGGAGTATCCTTATACATTCCTGTCTAAAATCACCAATGCCGGCGCAGGATTAACAACGGAACCAGTCAACAATCTATCAGCCAAAGTGCTGAAGATTTTAGCTTAAGTGTCGTTTAAGCCAATTTAATAAGTTAACCGACTGATTATCCTTAAGAGATTTAAACTCAGAATGTTTGGTAATACCTGTTACATTTGTCAATAGTTATAGAGCTACGTTCCTATACACTTAAGAGTATACTAAGCAAAACGAAATCCGTTGCTATTTTACTCGCATTATTAATTTTGCTGTAATAAACAATTTCAAGCTAAAAATCTATTGTATGATTTTAATTGCATTACGTGAATTTATTGATTTTGCCCCAGTTTGGAGGGGATTTTTAAACCACTTTCAGTAATACTATCTTCGAAGCAATATAGCTATGGATACCGCCTGGTTTTGTAATAGATTCTATGGCACAGTGTCATTTATCTGCTCCACTAACTATGGTAATCAGGTAACAGTTCCTTAGAATTTCCTTAATACATCCATTTATCGAATAGACCAGCTAAGTTTCTACTGTTTCGTATTTAAATTGACATACTTGTGTTGAATACTGTTGAAATTTGAAAATACTGTTAAGAGAGTTCCTGCTAAAACTAATTATTGAACCGGCTTAAATAACTTTAAAACGCAGTTAGAGAAAGTCCCACAAATAACTTTGGATTATATAAGATAATATCACAATGTAACTGCAATAACTACTAGAGTATAGCTTTTACTGAGAAATTATCTAACGAAATCGATTACAGTATCTTGAAACGCAATAAAAGAGAGATCCTTCCGTGACTTAATGATTGGTTTTTTTGATCATTAATAGAAGCCGTGTAATAAAAACAATAACGTGTGCATTATTGTTTAATCCCAAAGTGAATATTGTAATTAAAATGTGGTTTAAATAATCAGAGCCATTGATTAATTTGTACGCTGGAAGTTGAGACACTAATTAACACAATTTGCATAATGTTATTGTAAATAAAGTGGTAACGATGCTTATTGCAAGTATTATTCTTGGGAGTCCCACTATTTTGGGGGATATAAACCGTAATAATCTTTCAATTGCAATTAAATACAATTGATATCAATAGTTTGTGGAAGCAAACAAGTTATATACCCCTTAGTCGTTTCGCTTTAGGCTAAAACTACAAACGAAATATGGATACCCTTTGCAAGAGTATAAAAAACGTGCTTCTTTTGTTTACATTTAGAACAGGCTTTAACACTACTAGTAGTCACTACTAGTCATAGCAAAACTAATGAGTCATGAGAAGTGTGCCATTCGAGGGTGGCAATTACCAAGAAGTGAGCTTTGTCGCACTTCTCATTGCAAACGATTATATGGTACATTATCTTAATCAAATTTATTCATAATTCTCTAAGAGTGAATCAGCTTTAAGAACTGGACTACTGAAATACCGTGATATAAATATAGAACATATTAATGATGCTTGGTCTAAAATAGATTTTCCCAATTCAAAAAACGCCCATACAAAAGTAGCCCCACTATAAAAAACTGTCTACCTGGGTAATTTTTATGCATTACTGACTAGCGAACAGCGCCACGTCGATATAAAACTCACTACCAAGTGGAATTTCATAACAGAAGTGAACTGAACATGCAAGCGATTGTAAGTACTAAAGTCATTTAACCCTGTAATCCCACAGAATAATAATGTCTAATCCTTTCAGTTTATATTGTGCGCACTCCTTGTATGCCTGCTAGTATTATTGAGATTAAGTTGGAGCGGCGGAAGTTCGGAGAGCCAGGACGTGACCACCACGAATCCCAAGTTTCTAGTACACAAGGACTCCCATTCTTCATATGATTGGTCCAACGATGAAATTAGGAACAGAGCAAAGGATAACGATTTGAATGTCATCACTGGAGAAGAACTTTTGAAATCAAAAGCAAGATTTCAAAAGCTTCTAAGCATTCTGAGGCGACAACCAAATAAGGATAATTATTCTATAGATTTACCCGGTCAATTTGATGACACCAGTGATCCATCAAATGCAGAAGATACAACTATCTTTTGTAATCCAATTCTTGACGAAAACTGCTACCCAGATTCTATTGGACCAAGACTAAGCGCCACTCTACTAAAGATCCTTGCATAAATTGACTGATCCATAGATCTACATTAATCGGAACTAATTCAGAAAAAATCTATTTACCTATAATTATTAAGCTATTAATATTACTAAACACTTTAATATACATATGTGTCCACATCTCGACTTGATTTCAATTTGTTTACTCGTGATTTAATCAACATTCTATTATCTGATCGATCAAATGCTTTCACACGCCATTTAGCATTTAACAGGATTAGATGATTGGATAATATAATATCTGAAGTCAAATCTATATAAACTGAATCTCAATCAATTCGAGCCTCAGTATCAACATTAAAATGCTACCTATAGTAAGTGCGAATATAGTGAAATGTTTAGAAACCAAATAGAAAGATATTCAATCTTTTCTCTTTAGAAATTCTTTCTGTTCCTTGTGCTTTTGATCATCCACAACACGTGCGGTCTAATAGATTATCCCAACTATGATAGTCAATCGCCAGTCCTAAGAAAAATCCGTTCGGGTGTAGATACATCCAAGCAGTTGATTTCTATCACGGATTTGAATGCCAAGGAATCATCAGATGACGAGAAATCTTATTATAATAACCCTATGAACCCTTTTTATATACATCTTAGTGTACCCGTATTAAAAACGCTCGCTAAAAATAAACAATAGCTTAACATAACTAATACTTGCCAAGTAAAATTATAAGAACTTCTATATAATTTTTTCTTAATGTTCAAAATTCCACATGCATAAAAATAAAAAAAAGTCAAAATGAGAGCGAGCTTATAATTGATTTACCAAATATAATGACAATGATAAACAGGATTGCTATTCTTATCCAGAGGATTATAATTTTTTGTACAATTTTTTTTTTAGTGTCGTATTCTATCGTTTATCTGTACCAGTTTTTATTAATTATCTAAATGGGACCGTATTAGCATTATAAGTTCTATATAAAAGTCAGTGCCAGACAGTTCAAGTTTTAGTATCAAATCGAAAATGCAGCTGAGTGTAGGTTTCCAAGTAACTCGGATTGTGAAAAAGTGGTAATAAATTTATTCCATATAGATTATAGTATTGCTCTTGTGCTCGGTGGTTGTTGCAAATTCACTTGCCCCAAGTCAACTGGCATCGAAAACCCCATCACCCAATGTAAGCAAGGATCAGCCGTCATCCAGGGAGGAGAAACCCAGTTTGAAACCGTGCAAACCCATCGAGACTGTGAGTTCAGAGCCAAAAGGACTAGGCAATACTCCTAAAGTCGGTTCAATTACTCCGGAATCAGCTAAAACGTCTGGCACAACCGTGGATAAAAGTCTGGATGATTGCGAACCCATTCCCGAGGGTATTGGATCTCGATTGAATGCGAGAACTCTTCAAACACTGGTTATAAAAAATAATAATAACCCTCTTTTTAATTGAGTAAAACATGAAAATCATTAAATAACATTTATGTAAGCTTACTTCAATAATAAATTAGTACAAAGAAAATCGTAAATCATACCAAGAAAACTTCTAAGTGATTGATTAACAATTTAAACTCGTTTTCATTCAATTCCTATCTCAATGGGAATCTCACTAACTGGGAATTCGATATAAAATCAACTGCTAGCGAGATTGAGCTTCAGTATCAAATCGAATATGCAACTAAGTGTAAGTATCCAATTAAACCGGATTGCAATTGATAAATAGCGCTAATAATTTTACCTATTATAGATTATATTTGCGCTTCTCGGCTGGATCGCCGTTGTAAATGCTGGTGGTCTAAGCCAACTCTTCTTCCAATGAAAACTACGAACAGCCCTCGTCTAAGCAGGTGTCGCACATTAAACAATGCAAGACCGTTGAAACTACGAGTTTAGAGCCAAATGAAGTGCTCCAAAGTACCATTTCGCCTGAAGTTTCCAGTACCAGAAAAACTGTGCCGCTTCCAACTTTGGCTCCTAGCTCCTCCTTAACTTCCACGGAAATCAACACTGATATTGATAGTATATCGAGAAAAAGCGAGAGAAGAGTTGTTCCACTACCAACACTTAAACCCACTTCCACTTTAAGCCCAATTCAAGTTGGCAGTGACTATGGTCAAAGGAATGTACCTCACAGCGGTATTATGGGTTTAATTCCATTGGCCACAAGGGCACTGGAATTAATTAAAGAAAGGGTTGATGAAAGTGTACCCAATCCACAGAAACTTTTACCCCAACCAACTTTGAAGCCATCTTCCACTTTAACCACAACCGAAGTCAGCTTGGAAAGGGAAGATCAAATTCAGGATGATTGCGAAACCCTTCCCGACGGTATTGGATCACGTTTAGATGCTAAAACACTTAAAACGTTAGTTAAAAATCAATTGGGATAAATAAGTATTACATTTTGTTAATTTAAAAGTTACAAAATATCAAATAAATTCTTCATACCGAGAACAATTCTTTCTAGTCTCTATTTAAAGTCAATCGGCATGTGTCATAACACTGAACCCGTTTTCATTTGCTATTAATCGGAATGGGTAAATTAATGAATTACTAACTAACAAGGGGTTGCAATATAAATCGAACCGTCACAGCGTTATAGCTTCAGTATCAGCTCAAAAATGCAACAGAGTGTTAGTATCCATTCGAACCGGATTTTATAGCGTTACATTAACTACCAATTCACATCATATATAGTTTCTAGTCCTCCTACTTGGCTGTGTGGCATTTGCCAACGCTTTTGGCTTCAGCCTGCGATTTTTAAACCCATCAACGGACCCTGTCCAGCCTGCAGAAAATCCAAAACTATGCACACCTATGGAGGAGGCAGCACCTTCGGAAAGGGTTCACTCACTGATCTCGCCATCTGAAATACCAAGTAGTACGCCGAATGATCCTGTAGTCGTAAATGGAAGACCCGTGGTACCTCTACCCACACTTGCACCGATTTCCACTTCAACTACAACACAGCTCAACAGAGGAACATATGAGGGAAATGTGCCCAATCTTCCGGTGGACTGCGAACCCACAACATTGGATATCGGAAGTCGGTTAAGTTCGCAGCTCCTGAGAATACTCACAGTCTTGGGCTAAGAGGATACCCTTAGCATTATTTTCTTAAAATTTATTTGTCTTGAGATTTGTATATCAATAACTAACTAAAGGGTTTAAGATAATTTAAATTTCTTATTGAATAATAAATCTGAAGATCGTTAAACGCGTTTAATTAGGAAATTTCTTTCCTAAAACATTGCTTTAACAGAAGATTTTCCAGGGCTTTTTCCAAAGCTAGCGATGACACAGAAAACCCCCAGAGACTAGACGCTCCAATAGTTTCAATTACTGTCAATCAGCATTGCTGGGGCCAATTATTAAATCCAGTCAATAGTCACAGTTCCAATAGCAATGGAGGAAACCCGTTTGCCGGGGCGTTTGCCGACAGCACATCAGAAAAATCAGAAATATCATAGATATATATCTCTCTCTATATCTGTCCAAAGAATAATTGGTGCGAATCGGCAGTTTGAGAACTCTCAGTTGCAATGTTACGGACCGGTTTTACTAGTTCCGTTGTATAGATTGCAACTACTGCAAGAACACAGAACAAATAAATACGTAATCTCATCTGGGATTCCATTCATTCAGTGCCTCAAAGCAGCTTAAATTAGAATGATCAGAGTTACTACGGTGAGTCAAAGTCCTCTAAAAACAAATATGAAGAGTAAACATAAGTTTTTTTTTAAATATTTTCAGTGCCTGTTGATGTTCGTATTCTTTGTTTTGTACATCCATCAAAATCATGCCGACACCAAAGTGCTTTACGAATTTCAGTGCGTAGTTGATTGCGTTTTATTTTGATATTGATTTTAATTTCACTATTATATTTTCTCTTCCCAGCATCAGGGAAGCCAACCAGCAGCGCGATGAAATGGGAGAGTTCAAGGATACGTCCGAGGAATCTGACGAGGAACCCGAACTGATCATCACGGGCAAACGAACCTCTTCGTACGTTTTTCCCGCCAAGGATAACAACTATGTGTACGTGGAAACGGCCACCTATGTGGCGGATAACAATGGCTATCATGTCAAGTACAACATCACCTTGGATACCGTGGAGCTTGACCGTCGCCTCAGCGGACAAGCACTTAAGACCACCGCTGGTTAGGCGACACATCGAGTATTAAACTAGTGACTAAGTCGTAGCTGTAGTCAATACTACATTATTTATTCGAACTTTAAAGTGACACGTTCTCAAAGCACCATTGCAAATAATAAAAGGAACTTTGAAAGCGAGTTTGGGGCTAACATTAAGTGGTTCCCAAACGGATGACAGTGCAGTAAGTTATGGCACTTTGTTTTGGCTTTGTTCCAAAGCTGCCACTTTGGCATTTTAATTTACGAGTGCGAAATACATACTTAAACTATGATACACGATCTACAGATGCGGTCAATTTGTTTTAGAGTAAGTGTTAGTAACAACCCGCAAATATAAACAGGATTTTAGTCAAATTGAATTTGAGCCAAAACAGTTAATACAAATAACCCAGGAAATTGGACTATTATCTTGACCGCAGCTGTGCGCAAATATAAGAATGTAAATTCCCTTACCGTGTGTGAAGTTTCCTTGATGGCCGTTGTCTGGTGATGATTGCTAGCTGGCAATTTCTAGTCAATTTTCCGTGGTTAAAATGTATTTAGAAATCTAGCTTGAGGAAAAGTTCAATCTGCAATTAGAGGAAGAAGGAAGGGGGCAAAAATTAGTAACGACGCGAGCAGACTCTGTGAGCACAAACAACTTTTAATTATACGCTACAGGATGATGATGAGTCGGTACCAACCTTGGGCCCGGAAAAGCCATTAGCTCATTAACTAATACGTTTACATACGAGTATATATATACACATAAGACTTGAAGCTCGGATAGGCAGCTACCTTGAGGGTCAAGTGCGAATACAGCCCACGGAACGCGATTATCAGATGCGAGAGTGGGAGAATGGGAGGAAAATGAGCACTCAAATTAGAATTTAGGAATTTTAGGTCAGTCGCGTAATTGAGAGGCTGAGCAAATTCACTGCAACGGTTAATGGAACTAATTAACCAATCAAGCGGCGGTGGTGACGATAAGCCTCGGTTCAAGTCAAAAATCGACGCATCTCTCGATTCCCGCTCAGTTTCGTTTCGGCAATCATTCGGATCACACGGAAAACGTAGAAGCCTCATTTGCCGTACATTATGGCCTCTCAACCGCTTGGACTCCTGCTGGGAGCCATCCTGTTTTCGATATGCGCAATAGATGCTTCAGTGCCTCATCCTTTGGCGGCCAACTATTCGATAGACATCCTGCGACTGGCCAAGGCTGCTCACATCAAAGCCTATATGGGCGATGAAAAGGAGCAGGCTTGCAATAATTTCTACAACTATGCCTGCGCCAATTGGCCTCGTTTGCATCCCGCTCGAAAGTCAAAGACGCGGACCAACTACCTGGAGGAACTCCAGGAGCTATATATCCGTAAGAGCGCAGATATGCTCAAGAGTGCGACCAGAGGAGCTGAGAACAGTGCCGATCGTCAGTTGAAGTACTTCTATGGATCGTGCCGCCTACAAACAAACGACACGCGATCCGCCCTGAATACCCTGCAAAATGTGACGGATTTCCGAGGCGGTTGGCCGGAGATTCGTGTGGCGTCCTGGTATCAGTACGAGTATGATTGGCTGCAGGTGGTGGCCAATCTGAAACGCAAGCTTGGCGTGGACATCTTCATCGGACTGGAGGTGATACTCGACTACAAGGAGGAGAAGATGCATCGCCTGAAGATCGGTGCACCACAGTTTCCCATGTCACGGCGTCACTACTTGCATCCCCACTTCGAAGGAACTCGGGAAATCTACGAGCGTTCGATCGAAAATAAGCTGAAATTGTATTTCCCGGAACAATCGGAACACTGGAGGCAGGAGGTGGCCAGTCAAGTCGTCCAAATAGAGCAGCAACTGGCCAAGGGATTGCCTCACAATCCAGCCCTCACCTTGGCGCAAACCACTCGTCAAAGGACCGCCGCTGAGATGAAGACTGCCTATGGTAGCTATGTAGATGTGACCCGGTATTTGCAATTGATTTTCAACGACAACTTGTACATGGATTTGTATGAGACACCGGAGGATTACATGTCAAATCTGGTGGATGTGATAAGGGAAACACCCAAGCTGCAGCTGGCCAACTATACCATGTGGAAGGCTTTGGAAGCGTTGGATATCGCCCGAGTGCCCGCGTCTCAGAGAGCGGATATTTGGTGTGTCCAGCTGGCTCAGCAATTCTTCCCGCATCAGCTGGAGAGTCTGTTTCATCGCAACTACAACCACATGCAGATGATCAATGAGTTGCAATCGACATGGTCGGACATCAAGCGAGTCTTTCGCGAGGATCTGCAGGCCTCGGAGCGTTTACTTTGGCTTACATTGGAGACCAGGCAGAAGGCAATCACCAAACTGGAGGCTTTGAAGCTGCACTTCCGGACCCACGACGACAACAAATTGATTCGCCAGATGCACGGACTTATTCTGAACATGGATCGCTTTTATCCGAACTTGGTCAGTGTTCTCCAGTGGAAGACACAACGCGGTTTGGCCAAGTTGATGACCGAACCGGTGGCCGAAGATGAAGTACACAAGCTGCCGCACTACGAGATCCAGAAGAATCGCATCCAAGTGCCAATTACTTTCCTGCAGGCAAGATTCTTCTGGGATCCCGCCTATCCCAACGGCTTGAAGTACGCCACCTTGGGTGTTCTCCTCGCTCGACAAATGCTTCACGGATTTGATGGCGTTGGAAGGCGTTACGATGCCTATGGTTACAAGAACAACTGGTGGGATCACACCTCGGAGAGTTCATACTCTCGACGTACGCAGTGTTTCCAGGAGCAGTACGCCATATTTGTGGAATACAAGGGTAAGCCGGTGCAGGATAAGGATCTGCTGCGTAGAATTGTAGCCGATAATGGAGCACTGGATATCGCCTATCGCGCCTACCAACAATGGCTGAAGAATGCTGCCGAAACACCGGTTATATATCAAAGGGAACGTCTGCCACTCCTGGATCATGACCACAATCAGATTTTCTATCTGGGTTATGCGCAGCTGTACTGCACCGATTATCCGGAAACTGTGGAGCGTTTTGATGAGCTTCCCGAGCAGCTGCGGGTTAACACAGCGCTATCCAATTCGCAACAGTTCGCCAATGCCTACGGTTGCTCCAGGGAGGAAAAGCTAAACGCCCGCTTTAAGTGCACTCTCTACTGAGATGAGAATTTTGCCATCCATATACCTAATATGTATCTATTCTACGAGATTTCGAAATAAAAGCATTTGTTGCACTTGTCATACGTTTGATTGGAGTTTCTATTACTAAACCCCAAATCTTTCGAATAATCTAATTTAAAGAGCACCCAAGTTTAGTATGACTCAAATTATTACAAAAGCTATTACATTCCAATCAGTTTCTGGAAGCGAATCTCTTTCTCTGCGCGCTTCACTCTCTTGATGTCTGATAACCCCAACTGACCCTTGGTCATATCAACTTGGACTCTCGGCTGCTGGAATGCGATTGTGAGTGGCGAAGGCAGTCGATAGCTTCACCGAGCTCCGGCAGCATGTCGGACCCGTGTTGGACGACAGTATTTTTATGGCTGCTCTGGCTGCCACACCTCCAGCAAAATGCTTTGGTTTCTGGCGAGGATCTACCACCGCCGTTCCAGCGGATCTACCAATCGGAACAGACGGTACGACGTTCAAAGGCTCAGGATATGGGCAGTCATGTGAACAAAAGCATCGATCCCTGTGTGGATTTCTATGCATATGCATGCGGCAATTGGAAGTCAACTCTAACCCCACAGCAGCAATTGCAGCAGCAAACAGACCGGGAGCTTCTTCTGCTCGTGGAGGAGGCTGTAAGGAGAGAGGATAGCGTCATAGTTCGACAGGCCAAGGAGCTATTCAAGTCCTGCGTATCGGCACAGGCTCATCAGAGCCAGCAGCAGCAGCATTTCCTCAGCGAGTTCATCAACCAGAACGGAGGCTTTCCAGCTGTTCCCGGTTCCCAATGGGCAGTGCATCACCATGACTACAATTGGCTTAGTGTGTTAGGTGGTCTAAGACTTCGCTATGGAATGGACATCCTGATCGGACTCCGAGTGGGCTATAACTATGGCAATGTAAATGAGAACAGCTTGTATTTAAGTGAACCGAGCACATTGATTCCAACCGAGTTGTGCACTCGGAATCGCTCAGATATTCGGGACTCCATTTACGAACCCCTTGAACATCGAGTGGCATCCGAACTAAAATCTTGGTTGGCATTGGGACACGATGAATCCGCTCGTCTAGCTGCCGACATTCTTAGTTTCGAGCATGAGTTATGTGGTGGAATGAAAGGTGGATCCTTTGAATCCTGGGATGCCGAGGAACAGCTCTATCTAGCCAACTACACCCGCAAAACGTTGCGTGAGTTCTCGAATTCGATCGAACTGGATTTGGATTCATATGTAAGGGCAAGTTTTGGCCAGGATATTTATAAACCCGTTTACATGGCAGCACCGGAATATTTTCGCCAACTTAAGCGCACTGTGAGTGCCCACAACATAAGTCTAGTGGCTAACTATATAATGTATCGAGCGGTGTCTGCTCTGAATTTTCCTCTAGATGATCGCCCGCAGTTAAGGAAACGGGAGTGCTTGGAACGAACTAAAGAACTACTTCCCACGGCATTGGGTGAATTATATGCCCGGCAGTTTGGAACTGAAGATGGCAGAATAGATTTGGACAACCTTTATGATACATTAAAGACAGCTTTGAGGCAAAGTCTAGGTGCGGAATGGTTGGTGGAGGGCACTCAGCGGGTGGGCCAGGAAAAACTTAGGAACCTAAAGCTGCAGATGCCCACTTACGAGCGTCCAGTGATCCTTAAACTGCAGCTGGAACGTGGCAATTATTGGCAAAATCTCCGCCAGCTGCTGGGAGTGGTTCAGTCCCAAAGAAACAATCGACTTTTCGAAGAGTTTTTGCCTGCTCCCACCGATCCCGTGGAGGCCTATGAGGCCAGGGTGCGACTGAGACCAGTTCAGCGACGTTTGGATATGGGTTTGGCCCTGCTGCAGCCACCAGCCTACGATCCTCGCTATGGCCATGCCATCCGCTATGCCACATTGGGCGTACAGCTGGCGCAACAGTTGGTGATGGCTTTTGACGATCCGCATTGGTCGGTGGGATTGCTCGAGCGGGATAATTGGGATGGTCAAACAGCCTGGCAATATCACATTCGAAGCAATTGCTTTGCCCGCCAGGTGGACAATTATTTGAGGCCCAATGTAAGTGCCACCACGCAGCTGATCACGGACAGCGCAGCCATCAATGTCGCCTTTCGGGCGTATCTCACATGGCTGGGTTTCCAGGAGCCAAACAACGACTTCACTAAACTGACCAAGGAGACTCTGCCGGATCTGAACTACTCAAACACGGCACTATTCTTCTTAGCTTATGCCCAAGAGCATTGCAGTCTGGAGGAGGCTCGTCCCAGGGATGAGCAAGGGACTCCGGAAGGATACCTCTATAGTGCACGACAGAATCACACCTGGACTCGCCTGCTTGTAAACGGACCTTTGCGAAACTCAGTTGAATTTGCGAGTGAATTTCGGTGCCCCATTGGATCACCCATGAATCCTGCATCCAAGTGCATCATATACTAACAATAATTGGATTTTAAACTATTCTATTCTATTTTTAACTATTCTATTCTATTTCACTTATTGAATTAATAGTAGCATCTGTATTGAATTCTTCCTAGGCTAACGTTGAATAAACCGCACATCTAAACACCAATTATTGTTTGTTTAGAATAATCTAAATTAACTATGAATTGTCTCGATTTAATGACAGTCTATAGTATAGATCGGAAATGTTTCCCTGTCTGAGAGAAATTGTAAACCTTCTCGGACCGTTGGATTACAACATTTGCTAGCTTGATAGTGGGAGAACCTTGTCACCAAGCGAATGGTGTTGTTTTGCTGTCAATGCCAAGTTCTCGGTTGTCGAGGCCGAGTTTGTTTACTTCTCTCGCAGATCCCTCAATGAGCCTCGATGGATGTGATAACCCACAGGGACTGAGAGTAAACTTGACCCAGTTCTCCCAGGTTCAAGCCCAGCCAGGAGAAGCTTCCGATTCGCGCATTATCAAGCCTCCAGACACCGCAGCTCAGTCGATTTTTCAACGCCAAGATGAGAGCTACCAGAAGCGCTTGGTTGGGCTTTCTGCTCGAGCTGCTACTCCTCTTTGAAATCCAACTTTGCGATGTGACTGAAGCCCGACAAAACCATATGAATCGCATGCAGATGAGTGGAAACTTTCCAGACTCACGTGAGGAGCAACTGGTGCGCCAAAAAATAGCTACAGATGTGCAAAAGTATATGAACCTGAGCGCCGATCCCTGTACGGATTTCTTCGAGTATGCCTGCGGTCAGTGGGGCCGTTATCACAAGCGACAGCTTCGTCCGGATGAGTTGTCCACTGCCCAGCAACTGATGGAGACCAAAATTTCGGAGCAACTGCAGCAGCTTCTCACCCAGCCACTGCCGCCGCAACATCATCCGAACGGATATAGTGGAGCCAGCATGACGAATGTTCGAAAAGTGCGAGCCTTCTACGAATCTTGCGTCGCAGTGGAAGCAAATGCCAGTGAGAGACGTCGTTTCCTAATGAAGATTCTCAAGGATAACGGAGGATTACGCAACGTTCCCAACTCCAACTGGCAGCACAATCGTCAGTGGGTACAAACACTGGGCGAACTGAGAAGGAACTACGGATTGGACATACTTTTGGGTCTGGAAATCGATCTGAATCTGCAAACCATGAAGGGTAATACCATATACTTTGGTGAGCCCAAGCTCACCATCATTCCAGCTGAGCACTGCAATGCCTTGGCAACGCGAGGAGCTCAAGTGCGAGATGAGGTCTACGAGCTGGTGCAGCAGCAGGTGACCGAGAATTTGCGCGATTGGTTTGGCATGGACACCGGAGAGGCGGCTAGATTTGCAGGAGATATTATTCGTTTCGAGTTTGAGCTGTGCAAACAAATGGGAGAGCAGGATATTCAGAAGCCAGAGGAGGAGTTTCCACCCGCCATACAGGCGCAAATTTACGGCGCGCGATCGCGAACTGGTCAAGAGCGTCTGCGGCGCCAGAAAGGAGGAATGACCCTGACCGAGCTCACCAGCGAGATGGGAAATCACTTGGACTTTAAAATGCTGGTAGAGGTCATCCTGGAGAGTCAGTACCCATCCCAAGTCTATCTTCGTTCTCCGGAATATGTTAAACATGTGGTGAGGACTGTTAAGGCCAATAACCGCATCACCGTTGGTGGCTACATTCTATACGTGGCCCTGAACGAACTGAATCAGCCGCCAGAGGAAGCACCTTCACAACGTGCCCGCCAATGCGTCCAGGTGACGCAACGTCTCTTTCCGCAAGTTTTGGGTGAGATGTTCCAGCGCCATGTACAGCGCGATAATGCAAAACATGATCTGGACGCCGTTTTCAACGATGTGATCAAGGCGCTCGAGGAGCAGTTCCACGTGGAATGGATGGACGAGAACGATCGCAGGGCGGCCAGAACCAGACTGTCACAATATCGAGTGTCTCTGCCGGATTACCAAAGTTTGGATCTAACCGATTTGCAGTTCCAGAAGTCAGAAGACTACTGGCGCCGTTTGGAGATTGCACTAAAGTATCGTTCCCATCAGCAGTTCGAAGCCCTCAGGGGCAACGATTTTGGTCAGGATGCAGACGGTCTGGATGCATTCGAGGTGCGAGCTGCTCTATCCCCCCGCCAGCAAATGGTCCTGGTTGGATGGGGTCTGCTGCAGGCTCCATACTACAATTACTACTACCCAAAGTCTTTGAAATATGCGCTATTGGGCCATCGATTGGCCAGTGCATTGGTTCAGGCATTCGATGACGAGGGATGGAACAATCATCCACAGGCGACGGCCCAGTGGAATGAGGTGACCATGTCTGGTTACCGAAATGCCAGCGAATGCCAACGGGCTCAGTACAGTAGTTACTTGTACAATGAACCTGGCGAATTTCGCAATGCCACCAGGCTAAGAGAGATTATAGCCGATGGCAGTGGTCTCAACTTGGCCTTCAACGCGTATCTAGCTTGGCTGGAGCAGCAGGATCACAAGCTACGTCCACTACTGGCGAAGGAAACGCTGTCGGAGTTAAATTTCACCAACACCCAGCTATTCTTCATATACTTCGCACAGACGCGCTGCTGGGCAAAGGACAACCAGGATGCCATCCTGGACTCGATGCCTCTGATGCAGCACACACCGGAGAGATGGGATGTCAATGGACCGCTCAGCAACTCCGCGGAATTCGGACGAGAGTTCGGCTGTGCCCTGGGCACACCGATGAATAGTGGCGACAAGTGTTTGGTTTACTGATGATGACAAGGCGGAAATAAAATATACTTGGAAAGTAAGTCAAGAGAGTGGAGTTTCTGATTGAAGTGCGGTCAGTAGGATGCCAGTTTTTTTGTGTTTAGGTGGGTACATAAACATCTAAGAGCTCGCATTTACTGTAAAAACAGACATCTTTAAAATGGTAGTATGCAAGGTGGGCCCTTAAGTTCTCGCTGTCTCACAGTTTTTTGTGTCAATCGAAGCTCTTGAAAGCAGAACGACGTGTCTATCCAGCCTGGGCTGGGTTTTGAGCCCTCGAGCACGCAGCGCTCCATTCAAACCGATTCCGTAAGAGATATGGGCACTCGTTAATACCCATCCAACGGATGTGGGCAGATGCCTCGACCTTGAACCGCCTGTCAATCGATTGCCCGTGGCCATATGAGGCACACGCATTTCCGTTTCAGTTTGATATTAAGCTTACCTGCAATGACACAAGAATTGAGAAGAATTATTAACAATATTCAACAGAAGTTAAGCTAATGAAACAAAAACAATATACAATATAAGAGGAATCAATGAAGTAATCATTCTTTTTTGCGACATTGGCTGAACCTTTTATTGAGCTTAATTTTCTGATTCACCTTTGCTGATCTCAATTATAAATATGCAATTTTTAGACATTGAATTTGTTTTGCATTCCACAGAATGCATCGCCATATGTATATGGCGACCAATTTGACTAAATCGTTTGCTAAGCATCGCAGTCAAGCATCGCGATGGCTCCAAATGGAGCGGAAGTGCACCATGGCCAGTGGATAATATTCTGTAACCTCTTGGAGCGTATCATCCAATTGCAGCTATGCAAAAATGGCATACATCTTTTCGACGCTATGCGTCATGGGAGACAGAAATGACTATGGCGATAATAAATGGTGGAAGTTTTGTAATCGCTTTGAAAGACGAAAAAATGAGAAAAACAAAACCCAATAGAAAGAGCCCGCAAAGTAATTTTCAATTCACATTCGTAGGAAAAAGATGCCATGGTCTTGGGTATATCATTACTGGGCTCACAAAAAACAAATGGGAAAAATGTTCGCACAACGGCGGCCATAAAGTGACGCGGAATTCCAGCCAAATGACTGCCCTCTCCGACTGCAGACCCCGAAATCCTCCACCTTAAGTTATCTCGCTTCCCCCACAATTATCCAACTTTGGCGAGACAAGAGCCATCAAATCGGCGTCGTCGGCTCCGTTTGTTGCTGGCTAATCAGCGAAAAGAGAAAGAAAGTGCAAGATACGGAAGCTTTGGGAAAGCCAATAACAATGATTACCAGATAATCTATAAAAAGTAACGATGCAATAGAGGCTTTTACATATGGTAATCAAAAGGTTCAGTTATTCAACTGCCAGCGGTCATCATCTAACTTAACTAAGCTTCGTGGTCCAAAAGAATCTCAAACTCCTACGCACCTAAGCGGATTTTATTCAAAAGGTGCGGTTCCCTTTGGATCTTTTCCGGTTTCTAGGTATTTTTCGGAAAACAACATAATGAAGCTTTATCTCCGTACACAATGGTGTAGATTGTGCATAACTTATGCAACATAATTCCACGATATCAACGCAAACGAAGCCTCTTAAGACCCATAAATTTGACAACGCAACCAAAACCTAAATGAAAATGTGAGAAAATAACCAAAAACTGAGGCGAAACAGCTCGCGAGTCCATTTGATTAATCAACTTTACAAAGTCCCCAATAAATCAGGCGCAAGTATTTAAACAAGACAGACGTTAGGCAAATGACCCAGTTTCGTGCCCCCCCAACCCATCCAACTATCCATATATCTATCTATCTATCCATTTGACTGTCTGCCCGTGGGTCTTCGAGCGTTCGAGTGGCATTACCAATCTATGCCAAGTGACTCCAAAAAAAAAGCTGGCGGACACCAAAGACGCCGGACTACTGATTC
This sequence comes from Drosophila melanogaster, assembly GCF_000001215.4. NCBI lineage: Eukaryota > Metazoa > Arthropoda > Insecta > Diptera > Drosophilidae > Drosophila > Drosophila melanogaster. The sequence goes on along the minus strand of NT_033777.3, from coordinate 22,756,916 downwards.
CCCAGGGCATGTCTGTATGTTCCCCCTTTTCTTTCTTTTTGTTTAAATGTTTGCGGAGCGATTCAATATATCATTCACACATTTTTAACCCAAATTCGAAAATGTCTTTGCATTAGTTTCATAGAAAACAAATACTAAGTGGTTCTACACATGTCGAGCGGCATTCCAACAAATTGATCTTGAATGTGGCCAAGAGAACAGATCGAAAACACAGAACAGATCAATGAATGGCCAGCAGGTGTGCCAAAGATGGGGAAATTCTCCTTGAATAAATGAAAACTCTTTTGCAGGCAGTAAGAGTGATGATATCCAAACAACACTTGACGGCGTGGACTGGTTTCTGGTATCTTAAACACCAAACACCATAGATAGACAGGTAAGGGGAGACGTATGTCGTATATCTCATATGTACATATGTATATCCTATGGAATCTGGGTGCAAACAGTTTTGTAATTTAAAACTGTTTACGTTATATGGCCAAGACAGCAGAGAAGACGGGGAACTCACATATCTCAGATCTTTGCACATATTGCTTCAGAGTTATTATTATATTGTATATCTCTGCGGCAACTTCGCATGTGGGCGACGCCTCTGGATTGTCATATATGGCCTCCATTTATTCACAGTGCATATGTACGGGTTATAAATACTTTACATGCGACTTTGGCAAGCCATAAGTAATGAAATTTATTTCGCAGTCAATTGAATTCTTGCTCACAGTAGGCATCATGGAGCCTAGGTGCGCCCATATTCGGATTTGTCCAAAACAATTTGTCATTATTCTAAGGCATTACAAAAAGTGAATATGTCACGGATATTGCTCATTAGTTTGGAATCTTTTATATAAGAGGTTCTTGTTTAATAAGTTTTGGTGACAGTGCCTCAAGATATTATGTATATATATGTTTTAAATGTTAAACGAAACGTCTAATGTAATTTACTACTGTCTTATCAGCATGCTTTCAAAAATATGACTAATTCAGTAGTACTATTTCAGTATAATTGTTCACAAAAACAAGATATGAATCACAATGTTTATATAGTCGGTTATTTGAGTTATGATAGCTCGATTGCCTTTTTCCAAAAAGTTTTTTCCAGTGCGCCAAGCAATTTGATTACTACTGAAACTCAATAAATACTGCATACGTGGTTAATTAACGTGAGCCATCGCACTGCAATCTATGGGGGTGTTCCATGGGCACTGAAAACCAATAAATAAGGGCCAAATGGGTTCGCCAGGCAGAAAGTTTTCCGGCTCAGAGGGTGGCCAATATTCATATCGCGTCCACCGCATGGAACAACCCTCTTCCGCCAGCTGGCTCGAAATGGCCTCTTGGATTCCAAATATCCAAACTACATCTTGCCGAGAGTGTGGGCTAGTGACTCAGTGGCGATTCGTTTTGGAGCGGAATCAATTGCACACAGCACGCTAAAGAAAAGTATCTGCGGGTAAAAGGTAGCGTGTCAAGGAAACGGGGCTGGAACACTAACACCCACCACCCACTGCCCAATGCCCACTTCCCCCCCTTGACAATCAGCTGAGAGGCGGAAAGAGAGCAGCGCGTCTCTCTCTCTCCAGAAAATCGATTTTCCAAAACAAATGCAAACTTGTGGCTGCCATAATTTGCCAAATAAAAACGCATTTACCTTGGCCAAACGCGATTCTCTGTATATCCAAGCAGGAATATCCATTGCAGAAGCATATAGCATGACTGTATCCATTATATAGTATATATAGTACGCTTTGTTCCAGCGATAAGGCGCAAAACAAATGATAATTAAATAACGCACGAAACAAAACACACAACGTAGCACTTGACGAACAGTGGTGATTCAATGCAGTTAAACAAAATATTCACTTGCAGCTCAATGCTCCATTTAAGAACTATATCGAAATGCACTCCTATATACGCACTACTGGAAATGGGAAATGGGAAGTGGAAAACTCAAGCCCGGAGAGCTGAAGATTCGGGCTTTTCGAGTGGGTGTGGTGAGTTTTCCTCAAGGCGCTGCTAGCTAACCTATCGATTTCGTAATTAGTCGCGTGAATTATGAAAAGCAAAACAATTGCCAAATTCGCGTTATGTTTATATTCATTCACGCACTTGAACGCAGAACTGGGCAGCTATAGACGAAGTATATATATATATATATGCCACCGATTTTCATACCACGGGGGGATACACACACACGATAAGGCGATTGCCGACCCAACCACGAGCCACTCAGCCAGCGAGCGAAGTGAGCAGGCACAGTCAACCGTCCGACCGTCGATGTGTGGCGCTGCTCTGTAACTCACTTGGGCGCTCCGCTCGGCTCGGCTCGACCAGGCCGCTCGCAGCTCACTCCGCCCGCTATGCTGGTGTTGCCCTCTGCTGCGCAGCATAAAACAGCGACGTTGGCAGAGGCAGAGGTAGAGGCAACTACCCCGTCCCAGATGCACACAGTGGGCCAACTCTTCCAGTCACGAAAGGCTAGCAAGCATATTCCAAAACGGACGAAACAAATAGTCCTATTTTAGGGAAATTCAGTGGGAAAATTACAATATTTGTGGGAAATTAATCAATAATACCAAATATTTATATAAGAATGTGCAAAACAAGAACTAAAAGATCAATTATCAATCCAGATATCTGCAATTCCAATATGAAAGTTATGAAGTACAAAAACACTACTAGAATTTCTAAAATAACATATATTATCATTTTTCTAATCAGCTGATGAACTAGCTTGTGTCATGTATTTAACTTTCTTTTTCTGATCTTTCTTAATTTTACAAAGTACTTTTCTTGGGCTTTACTCTTAGATTACTTGCTTTGCTTTTCTTAGTTAATCAAACTGATTTGGAGCACACAGATTCATCTATTCCCAATCCGGACAACAAACAACATCAACCCACTGATAGGGTATTCCGCCATTCCAGAGAGCGATATTCAGCGCGAGGCGGAGAGCCGCAACTAACGCGGAAAACTGGAGCAGCATGCTCGTGCTGATAGCCAGCCGAATGCTTCTCCATGACACAGAGCCCATGACCAGATCCGCCGCATTAGCTACATATATGTGTAGTATCACCATGGTGTGCGTGCTGATGATAAGCGCACGGAGAATCAAATCGTGCGCCAGCCGATCAATAACCCAAAATGTAAACAAAACCAACTGTCGAACGCGGTCACGCATGCGTTCGAATAGCCTACTGAAATACTACCAATCGCAATTTGGCCCACTATTAGTTGGTTAACTGGTTTTCTTGCGAGGGGGAGAAGCTGACATTTCCAAGACGATCCGCATTCTATGCAGATTAGAGCCGCCACCGCCGAAAGGCAAGCGATTTTCCAGCTGCGCGAGCAGGAAACTCGTTCCGTTCGCAGGTTAATGACACAAACATTATGTTATTAATGCAGTTGCAGTATATGGCCATTAGCTAACAAAACCCCACCGATGAGCTAATGATGTACGAGCGGTCAGTCAGCAGGCACGCAATATAATCGCACTGAATTATCTACGGACAGGCAATTTCGAAACATCAAAGAATTCGAAAGAAGCTGACACAGCTGGACATGCGATGCGCAGCGAAATGGATATATTTTCAGTCTCAGTCTGCGGCAGAAGAAAGTGTGTGGAATTGAATTAACAAGACGGCAACAATTTCTAAACAAAAGCGTGTCTTAGAGGGCAATATATGTGGAAATTGTAGTAAAATTGATAAGCTCTTAAAATCTCATTAAAAATAAAACTATAATAATGAATCCAGAAGTTCCGAAGAGCATGTCAAAATAGCAACCCAGCCCTGAAGCTAACAGAAATTCAACACACCACTCGGCAGGCGAGTTACCGCTCTGGAAAAGCGATTTTCCAATGCGCAGGCTCACTCATCAGTCAGGAAATTACGGAAAAATGCGAGAGGGTGGAGAAATTGTGTGCGAGAGCGGAGCATAAATGAAAATGTGTTACAGCCACTTGGCTGGCAGGGAAGGAAGGTAGGGAATCTGCATAAACTGCCTATGCCACGTTATGATGAATCATCTGGTTGGGTTAGGCATGCCACATTTCACGTGAACTTCGGAGTGGGAGTTGGTGGAAATGGGTGGTTATCGGTGGTGGGCGGGGGTTCAGTCATTTGCCTGCCCAAAGGAGTGGAGTACATAAATGATGTATGACCCAAGCCAGACAGCGTGACTGCGGCTAATGGCAGCTGTTTTAGCTGGCCAACGACCATTTGGCAGACGTTCTACGGAAAGCATTCTTCGATTATTATCTATAATCAATACAAGAAGTTACGACAAACGACTTCCGGCATTACACAAACGAGAAAGGTTGCCCAAAATGGAAATCAATCGAGTCATTAGAAGGCGAGGGTCGCCACGCCACTGAAAATGCAAATGATTCGAAGTTTTTCTCCCAAGAACCATTGATTGGAAACGCTAGTCGAGGGGCTCCCAATCGCATCGATACGTCTGAATGCGCAGAAAAGATTTACGTGTGACTTCGGTTCCAAAAGCTTGATTATGACCACATATATTTCCATAAACAAAGCGAAGCTTTAGTCAGCGCCAAGCTCGAATTACTGTGTTTGTTTCTTTTTTTTTTTTTTTTGTATTTAACGTTTTCAGTATTTCGATATGGTGTTCCAAACGAGTTTAACGAAAAGACCTCAAAGATAGCCAAGTTAGTTCTTAGTCACTGCAAGGCACAGATACAATTCAACTTCCGCTAACTTTCATCAACAACAATGTTGAATCTGATTAAGATATCATACTACATTATTACAACGAAATGAGTACATTAAATAAGTTGGAGATTACTCCTAACATACTCTAATCCATGTTGTACAATAAGATTTAAAGTAAGCCATTAAAATGGTTTATACATACATATATCTTAGGAAAATGAAAGAGATGTTTAGAGTTACGGAAGTAGGCCTGCACTGCAGAACTCCAGTAGTGCACCTCGCTCGTGGCTAGCGATAATTATCAAGTTAATAACTCAACACTAATTAGTCAGGTGCTTTGATGGACGGTCGGGCTGGTGCGGGAGGGGCGGGGCAATGCGACCCTAGGTCGCGGACCAAAAACAAAAAGCCAGTATATCGCGCCGTCCAATGTGAAAACGAAAGCGATACGATTTTTTTTTGTCGGCGAGCAGGAAAATCGGCCGCTGGATGGGAAACGAAAATCAAAGTCGAGAAACGAAAAGCCCAGGTGGAATGCGGCGGAATGGGAAACTGGAGCTCTCGAAAGCAAACCAAATGCCAGGTAAATTAAATCGCAGCATCGGCGGCGGTAGCAAATCAACTTAATGACGATGGCTGGCAACTTTTCCAACAGTTTTTTCTTCCATTTTTTTTCTATTTTTTGTATTTTATCTGGCGATCGGATCGTGAGGTGAAATGAATTTAAGTTGCCTTTTTTAGGAGCCACAATAAAGGGGCTAAAAAATCGATGAGTGCTCAATTAACTGTTATTCGTAGTACGCCCACACACACACTCACGCGCGCGCACACATACAGATGCAGATACACTTGCAAATAAATAAAAATACATATGTATTACCTTTTTTAGTTGAACTTTTGGTGGCTTTTTGGCAATTGTCTCAACAAAACAACATCGTTTTCGCAATTGGGCCACTCCCACTACGATTTTTCGTTGCCAATATTACAATCCGGGCTTTATTTAGTTGCCCACCACTGTTAAATACAATTTACTTTTTGCAGTTATGTCAACTTCTCTCTTTCAGCGCGGCGTCCTTTGTTGTTGTCGTTGCAAAATTGTTCGTGTAAATTATGTACAATGGTGGTTGTTTCAGGTTGCAGGTGGTCTAAAACACTCGCGTTCGTTGGGTTTACGTGGTTTCGATTGCACTAGGTGCCGCACGCATAATTTGCAAATTGCAAATCGTCGTTTTCGTTTGTAATTTGGCTATTGGCTGGCTTTAACACGGAGAAAACTTTCGACGTTTCTTGTTGGTTTTCTTATAATGGTTGGATCGGCCAGTGTGTGCACACCGCGTCAAAAGTAAAACTCGGCGAACAGTTACTCGCATAGGGTGACCATCACATGGATGGTCATACAAAATAATGGTTACTACTGCAGGGCTTTGCCTGCAAATGCAGTGACATGGTCTGCCTAAGAAAGTAACAGTTCAATCACTGCTTTGCTGCCTGGGCTGCCAGGTAACAAAAAGTTATTAAAAACACAACTACTTCTCCTCTTAAGTTATTTGCAGCTAAATGGCAGAAAGTCTTTTATTTTCTACATCAATTGTAGACATTCATTTTACTTTAAAAACTATGTCCTTAAAAACATTTCTGGAATATCGATAGTTTCAGTTGACTTGGCAACCCTATTGCTGACGCCGCAATCAAAGGCCAACAAATTTGTTTACATCCAAAGAAATGCTAATAAATCATTTAATAGTCGTATTATTAATTAGTTTGGTAGGAACAGGAGGTGCAGAAGATGACGGACTTTGCAGTGCCGATCAAAAATCCTGTGCACAAAGTGAACCCGACCAAATAAACGAGGATGAATGTAAGCAACTTGTTGCCGGCTTCGATTAATTAATTAATCAATTAATTTAGTTAGCTTCAAGATACGTCGCCAGATCGAAAAAGCCAATGCCGACTACAAGCCGTGCAGCAGTGATCCCCAGGACAGCGACTGCTCCTGCCACGCAAATGTTCTGAAACGGGATCTCGCGCCCTACAAGTCAACAGGTGTCACCCGGCAGATGATCGAGAGTTCAGCGCGTTACGGCACCAAATACAAGATCTACGGACATCGCCTGTACCGGGATGCCAACTGCATGTTCCCAGCCCGCTGTGAGGGCATTGAACACTTCCTGCTGCCGCTGGTGGCTACGCTGCCCGACATGGACTTGATCATCAATACCAGGGACTATCCGCAGCTGAATGCGGCGTGGGGTAACGCGGCTGGTGGTCCCGTCTTCTCCTTCTCCAAGACAAAGGAGTACCGCGACATCATGTATCCAGCGTGGACATTCTGGGCCGGAGGACCGGCCACCAAGCTCCATCCTCGTGGCATTGGACGCTGGGATCAGATGCGCGAGAAGCTGGAGAAGCGAGCGGCAGCTATACCCTGGTCACAGAAACGCAGTCTGGGCTTCTTTCGCGGTTCACGCACCTCGGACGAACGTGATTCTCTTATTCTGCTCTCGCGCCGCAATCCGGAGCTAGTCGAGGCTCAATACACCAAAAATCAGGGCTGGAAGTCGCCTAAGGATACACTGGACGCACCGGCTGCTGATGAGGTGTCCTTCGAGGACCACTGCAAGTACAAGTACTTGTTCAATTTCCGCGGTGTGGCCGCCAGTTTTCGTCTGAAGCACTTGTTCCTCTGCAAGTCGCTGGTCTTCCATGTGGGCGACGAGTGGCAGGAGTTCTTCTACGACCAACTAAAGCCCTGGGTGCACTATGTGCCGCTCAAGAGCTACCCCAGTCAGCAGGAGTACGAGCACATCTTGTCCTTTTTCAAGAAAAACGATGCGCTGGCCCAGGAGATCGCTCAGCGTGGATACGACTTCATCTGGGAGCATTTGCGCATGAAGGACATCAAGTGCTATTGGCGCAAGCTGCTCAAGCGATATGTGAAGCTGCTGCAATACGAGGTTAAGCCGGAGGATCAACTTATTTACATAGGGCCTAAAAAGGATGAGCTGTAGCGAAATGAAATGTTATTGTGTTTAAGCATTTCTCATTTTGTATTAAGTTGCTTAGAGCAGCGTGAATCTCTCTGTCCGCATTCCATGCATTTTTGATGTCCAAGATTTAGAGAACAACTCGAATATTTTCCTATTTATATATATAGCATTTATACAATCTTTATAACAATCGAAAGCCATTTGTTTTAAGACTCAAAGTTTAAAATATATTTGGAAGAAATATGTAAATTCTCTTTAAATTTTAATTATGACCCAGCCAAGGATATGCTTTTTAGTTGGAGCCCTAATCCTCTCCTGCACTTGCGTTTCGTGCTCCAAGGACAAATGCGCTGTCAACGAACACAACCCAAACTCAAATAGTTAACTATATAGAATATAATATAATATAACCTTTTCAAGATTTGTATCCTTCAGCCAGCTACGACTTTGTGCCGCACATCCTGCACGCCCTGGCGATCCATCGACCCTGCGTAATCGGTGATCCGAAATGCCTCTGCCATGTGGCGACCATTCAAAGGGATTTGGAACCGTATGTGGACAAGGGGATTACACCTGAGATGATGGCGCAATCCAAACGATTGGGCACTTTTTACCAGATAATCCGTGGACGCATCTATCGCCAGCAGAAGTGCCTGCATCCCAAGCGATGTGCCGATGTGGAGGATCTGCTCTTGGACATGGCCAGTGGTGTGGCAGACCTGGAATTCGTTCTCAATGTGCGCGACTGGCCGCAGGTGCACTTCCTATCCGGCCTAAGTGGTCCGGTGTTTTCCTATTCCATCACGAATCGCCACCTGGACATCATGTACCCAGCATGGTCGTTTTGGACCACCACGGGACCCATCCTGCAGCACTATCCCCACGGTGTGGGTCGCTGGGACTGGATGCGAAAACATTTGGTGGCCAGGGCGTCGGAGTTGCCGTGGAGTGCCAAGCGCGCTATTGGTTTCTTTAGGGGCTCACGATCCTCGCCAGAACGCGATAGTCTAGTCAGGCTCTCGCAAAGGCGTCCAGACCTGGTTGATGCCCAGTACACGATACTAGCGACGGATGCCGATCCCGTCGAGAAGATGCCTTTGGTCGAGCACTGCCAATTTAAGTATCTGTTCAATTTTCGCGGTGTGGCCGCCAGTTTCCGGCTGCGGCACATACTGCTCTGCCGCTCGCTGGTACTTCATGTTGGCGACCAGTGGCAGGAGTTCTTCTACAGCCAACTGAAACCCTGGGTGCATTACGTTCCCGTGGCCAGCGACGCCGATGTGGATGAGCTGGCGGAGTTGATTCTATATCTGCGCGAGCACGACGATCTGGCGGAGGAGATTGCGGAACGGGGACAGCAGTTCATTTGGCTCCACCTCCGAATGGAGGATGTGCAGTGCTATTGGAGTAAGATGCTCCAGGAATACGCAAAGTTGCTCACTTATAAAGTGCAACGGGAGCCGGGACTTCTGGAGGTATCCAACAAGAAAGCGGTGCAGCTGTACCGCGGAAAATAAACTTAGTATTTACAATCTTAGTTTTGTACCAAAAAATAAAAATCTGTATAATTAATTTTAAATTCAAATTTAAATCAGCCAGTGCTGCCACACCCAACAGCCAACTCCCCCCACTAGTGTGACCACACACAATCCTGGGTCAATTGTTACGTCACTGGCCAACAGCTGTTTGAAAGTTTTGATTTGGATTCGCTAGCATTACATGGATTCCGCATCATGGCAGCGCAGCTGAATCCATTCCGCAATGCCTTCCGGCTGCCGTCCAAGCAGCGCATCAACTGGTTTCCCGGCCACATGACCAAGGGTATGCGGCAAATTCAGCAAAAACTACGAAATGTAGACTGCATAGTCGAGATTCACGATGCACGCATCCCATTGGCGGGCAGAAACTCCCAGTTCTTTGACACAATCACCGGTGAGTACGTTTACAACCATAAGCTGCCACTTAATACGGGACTCATATTCCCCAGGAAGTGGTGTTAAACCGCATATTCTGGTGCTGAACAAAGTCGATCTGCTGGGCGCCAAACAGCAGAAGAGCGTGCTCCAGCAGCTGAGGAGACAGCAGCCCGAACTGCAGCACATCCTGTTCACCAACTGCAAGGATCAGCGCAACAACGGCGTGCTGGACATCCTGCCCCTGGCAACGCGCCTCGTGAGCGAGAGCAGTCGCTTCAATCGCACCCAAGCTGCCGAGCACAATCTGATGATCATCGGCGTGCCCAATGTGGGCAAGAGTTCCGTGATCAATGTGCTGCGAAATGTGCATCTCAAGAAGAAGAGCGCCGCACGCGTGGGTGCCGAGGCGGGTATAACTCGATCCGTCGGCGAACGCATCAAAATCCAAGAGAATCCGCCTGTTTACATGATCGACACACCCGGCATCCTCCAGCCCTCCATTAAGGATGATGAAATGGGCATGAAACTGGCCCTGGTGGGCTGCCTTCCCGATCATATTGTGGGCGAGGATCTGATAGCCGACTATCTGCTGTACTGGCTGAATAGCCACCGCAAATACGACTACGTGGAGATGCTAAAGCTCAGCTCCGGACCCAGTGACGACATCAGCGCCGTGCTGGCGGAGTACGCTCATCGGGAGGAGCTATTCCACAAGGTCAAGCAGTACGACGGACGCGTGGAGGTGATGACAAATTTATTGGCGGCCGCGCGAAAGTTCATTCACTTCTTTCGCTCCGGCCAGTTGGGTCACATGAATCTGGACGAACCCAGTGGTTTCAGATAGCTATACATATGTATGAATTAAACTTAGGGGCTTAGATTAAAGACTGAACAGTCGATTCTGCTCGCGTCCTTATTGATTTTCCGCCATGGGCACATCGATGGCAATGTCGCCAACGCCGGGCACGGGAATCGAGTACGAAACACTAGCCAAATCGTCGGTATCATTGGCTAGATCCATGGGTGCATGGTGCTGCGGCGCCTGGTCCACCTGTGGCGCGATTCCACCAAGATGTCCAGCCAACTCAGCGGACTGATCCACCTCCGGCGGCACTTCGACGGGCGCACTGCTAATGTGCGGATAACTGGTGCGCGAGGCCGCCAAACGCAGCTCCTCCGGCACGCCCTTCATTCGCATCGCAATGTGACGGGAGTAAGGTGCCATCTTCTGGAAATAGTCAATCAGCATTTGCGGATCCTTCTCCACGATCTGTGCCGATGGCACCAAGTCGAACTCGTCGCAGAACTGCCAGCGCACCAGATACTTGATGTCGCCCGTCACATCCGTTGCGCCCACGATCTCGGCCAGCTCCAAGCCGCGCTCGTAGCCGCGCAGCTTCTGGATCTCTTCGCACTTGGGTTTCTTCTCGCCGCGCTTCTTGGACTTGGCGCGCGACTCCTCGAATTTCTGGATGAGATTCGGGCAATCGCAGTTCTCCTCGGGCTCCCAGGTGTTGTCCGCCGACGTGTAGCCACGCCACTTGATGTAGTACTCAACCTTGCCTTCGCTGGTAATGCGCTTGTCCATGATGCGCTCCACCACGAAGTTGGGCTCGTTTTTAACCATTTTTTATTGTGTTTTTACAAGATTGTTTACAATATTTAAAATCGGCTTGGTTTTTTTCACTAGTGCCAGTGTGACCGTTTGCTGACTTCAACAACAGTTACAATAGCAACATACTTCTGACAGCATAGAAAACGGTCACACTCGCACGCGCTTGCAATTCGAATTCAGGTGAAATTTTAAAGCTCAGGTGCAATGGAATCCGAATCCTCGCAGGATGATTGGTCCGCATTCGATCCAATGTCCAGGGAATACTATGACCAAGTGGGCAACCGTTACACTAACGAGTCTGGCCAGAAACTAATCATGGAAGCCCCGCTGCCGCCAAAGGACGAAAAGGAGCAACGTGCCACCAGGCAGGCGAAGTATCCATACTTGGTGGTTCCAAAAAGCAGTCCCTATGTGACCGAAAAGATGCTAATCAACTTCTTCGGTCGGGCGCTCATCAAGGAGATGGAGTTCCGCCGCTTGTCACGCGTATACTTTGTCTACTTTGAAAATATCGCGTGAGTTTCTTCAAGCACTTTCGCAGGTCATTCAATATTTCGAGCGTATAATCCTTTTTCCAGATCCCTGGAGACAGCGCAACAGCGGGTGCAGCGTTACCCGAACCTGATCAAGTGCATCACTGGTCGCCCGCAAAAGGAGCGGGAAATCACCAGCGATCCGGTGACTTCCACTGAGCCAATGCCAACACCAGGCCCAGCAATTTCGGCCACTGAACGTACGCCAGTGAATCACAACAGAGAGGTTCCGATCTCGACCGGAGGACAAAATCATCCGGAGTTCTTCCGGCCACCGCTGGTCACCAAAGATGATTACAAAAGAGGTTCATTGTTGGCCACCAACGACCCCATTCAACGCTATCTCAATGTAAAGTACGAATTCGCACTGGAGCGCCATGATATCTACAAGCTTAAGGATGAGACCAGAATCCCGCAGGTCGTTCTGCACTTTCGTTCGGGCAGAACGATTCCTTTGTTAGTATAGCCACCTGGTCACGTGCCCTTGATTAGCTAACGAGTATAGTTTCTGCATCACTCAGGTCAACGGTTGCTGTCACCGAAGAGGATAAAACTAAAAGCCTGCTGGAAGACGGCGTCAGCAAGTGCGTGGTTTGTCAAAACTGGACAGACACTTTCTGCAAGCTGTGCAAAATGCCCTTCTGCAATGCCTCCTGTTTCGCCGATGTGGCAGAGCAGCATAAGCAAGCTTGCGGCAAGGGTGAGATACTTAACCTTGACGAAAAGGTGGGCCGGAAGTACCCCAAACCCGGCTTGCCGCCGTCTGGATCTAAAGTGAGAATTACTGCATTCGAGCAGACTAACGTGGTCTATGTGCGCTCGGCGGACATTCAGATTGACATCGCCTATTATACAGTTCTCACGGAGGTAATGATGCTGGGCAAAGATGCCTCCAAACTGCAGAGTACGCCAGTCTGCGGACAAATTGTGCTCTACAAGTTCGAGGGACATATGTCGCGCGCCATGGTGCTAAACGTGGATAATATCAAGGAAATCTATGTAGTGTTCATTGATTTCGGAAGTGTTGAAGTCACGCAGCTGGAAAGACTGTATGAATGCAGTTCGTATTTAGCTGGTTTGACCTGCTATCCCGTAGCCGTTAAATTACGCGGAGTTCCCAGGCGCTTTGTGGGTCCCAACATAAGGGAAGTCATGTACGAACTCGACCAGTCCCTAGTTTTTAATATCAAGTACTCGTCACGTGAGTACGATACCAGCAAGGGCATGCAGGTCGTGGTGATGACCGAGATCGATATTAATAGGAGCCTCAACCGCCTTTTCAAGACCATCCTAACTCCTGTTGAGCCGTCTGTCTCGGACTTGGGATACAAAGAGGACGTAAGCCAGAACTTAAAAAAACATCAAGTACACAGTTGTCATTTGCATTTATTCGGTTTCAGTGTCTTCCATACATTCCCTTGCACTGCGGAAAGAACATAAATGTAGTGGTAATGGACAACACATTCATCCAGTGCGGCTTTATCTACTGCACCTCCATAGATCTGGCTTACGAAGTCACCAAAATGCAGCGAGACATACAGGAGTATGGTGAAAAGATTGCCAAGTGCGCAACCTACGCACCGCCGTAAAGTTACTCGCCGTTTTCTTTTGTCCATTTAACTAAAGCGCTCTTTCATTTAGGATAAATGAGCTTTGCATAGCTAAGTACGAAGGCAAATGGCGTCGAGGTCTCTCTGTGGAGTTAGTAGGAGATGGTTATCCCAGCATTTTGTTCATTGACTACGGAAACATAGTGCCAACACATGTCACCGACATACGTCCCTATCCGCCGCAGTTTATCTTCCCTATAATGACCACACAGTTGGATTTAATTGGTAATTAGGCTCTCCAAAGATAATTATATTATTTATATGACTCGATTTTCGTAGGAGTGCCTGAGAAGCCCACCGATGAGCAGATCAAATGGCTGGATAAAAATTATCCCATTGGGTCCGTTATCACCTGCAGCGAAATCACTTTCGACGAGGAAACAAATAGCTACTCCACTCGCATTGAAAAACTGCAGGAGTTCTTAAGTTTGGACTAAGTTCTCAAAAGGTTGATTCCGCGAAATAGTTCAGAACTAATTATGGCCAAAAAAAAGCACAAATCTTCCAGGTTAACTCAACTGCTAAGCATTTAGTTCAACAAAATAATTTTGTTTACATTTATATTCTTGAAGTTAACGTTTTGTTTGTTTAAGTTTTTACTCTCACTTTTCTTGAATAAACCAGTTGAATACAATCCAGACTATCCGATATAGCAGTTTCCTGTAAGGTCACATTGATTTACGCAATTTAAGTTAGTAAAATGTAATACAAATCTCACCTCAAAGAAAACACGGTCAAAAGGTGGCTCACTTTTGGTCCAGTCCGCTAGATTCTATAGGTTATCAATGCAATAGGTGATTTATTAATATGATAAGAATTCGAAGTACTCACATTAGATGCGGTCGGTATAAGCTGGCTGCGGCAATTCTGAAGATCTTCTATAGAATCATCACCCATATGCCCATAGAACTGCAACTCCTCCGGAGAACCTCCGGCTGTGATGAGAGTATATATTTTGGTATCCATTGCTCCAACGGCCAGCAGTTGGTTGGCTTGCTGCCTGGAATTGTGATTATAAATAATTAGGTGTTTGCAGCGAAGAGCTCGAAGCGCCGACAAGTCACTGGTCAAAATCAAGCCAATCATTGGTTCTCCATCGGCAAGAGAATTAAATAAGTTCACTTTTTGGGGACCATCTAGCTGCGCATGGTCCAAACTATAACTCTGACAGTATCCCCTGACCAGGGTGAGGCAATCCTCACTGTTTGCCAAGATGCAGCACTTCTCGCCTCGCTCCGCCACTAAGTGATCCAGCATTACGTGTAGAAACTCGAACTTGGCGGAGTCGTAAAGTCCCATGCTTGGCCAAGGCGGCAGTATGGCGTCCAGTACCTCCATTATTTCCTTAAACACTGGATTCGTACCCAAAGTTTTTAGGAGCACAGGATGATCACATACAATTTGGAAGATTTCCTTCAACGTAGACGATTCCTGAAATACAAGTTTTTTGATTTGTTTATGCATGTAAATTGGTCTAAATCTATCTTACTGTTTTAGATGTTTGTGCATATTCAGAAACAAAGAGTAATATTTTTTTCTGCAGTTCAGCTGGAGTTAATAGACACAGATATTCCGATTGGGTGAACTCCTTGGTAGGGTTTTCTATCTTCAAAGTGTTTTGTTCATAGATTTTCTTTCCCATCGAAGTGCTGGAATCGGCGGCTGCATAGGAGACATGTTTATCTTCTCTATGTTGGCTAATTTCCAAATGCGGTGGAGCAAAGGCATCTGCCTCGCGCTTGATCTTCTTGAGCAGATGAGACCTAACGGGTGCACTGTCAGCAGGTGGTGGCGATGTGTCTGTACAACCATTCTGGGCATCTATTTTTTGGCACCAGTTGGCTATTTCCAACTGGCGCTGAATAAGGCACTCCTCGACGGTTTTAATCTCCTCCTGAATCTCGACATCCTTGCTGCCTACTTCCAGCTGATCGTTCTCCTGAAGTTGCCGCTGCTTAAAGTATGTCATGGTGTCCACAACCTTGCCGGTGTCATCCTTCAATGTTACTATGGATCCCGTGACCACCAGCGTTCCGTTGCCAGTCCACGTTTTGTGCTTTTTGGTGGTCTGATTACGCCAGAGCACATGGAAGATGCGGCTATCTTTGAGGGGATTCTCGCCCGCCCTGAATTCTCGAGGTCCCAGGCTTTGGGTGCCCCCTGAGGTGCCCCATTCGCTGGGTAGATTGTTTTTGGGCCAGGAGCAGGGTGACTGTGGTTCCTCTTTGGGAGGCGCCGCTTCGCTCTCTCGCTTTGCAGCGCGGCGCATGGAAGGAGCTTTGGAACGCCGCTTTATGGTGCTAAAGAAGAGGATTACCGGGTATAGTTCACCGTAAATACATAAGTTAATTTAAAAACTTTTGCTATCAACAAAATATAAATATACAAGGCGCAATCTATTTTCAAGCCACTTGTAAGTGTGGCCAATGAAGTGAACCTCGAAAGGTATTCCGAACCCTGGTCACACTGGCATTCTGCTGGTAGCCGGCTCTGGATGATTTTCTGATAGAAATCTCGCAGAGGCAGTGGTGTTTTTGTGAATCCCCTCAGCCACGATGGCGTTCCACTGGTGCGACAACAATCTGCACACCACCGTGTTCACGCCGCGCGACTTTCAGGTGGAGCTACTGGCCACCGCCTACGAGCGGAACACGATTATTTGCCTGGGCCATCGAAGTTCCAAGGAGTTTATAGCCCTCAAGCTGCTCCAGGAGCTGTCGCGTCGAGCACGCCGACATGGTCGTGTCAGTGTCTATCTCAGTTGCGAGGTTGGCACCAGCACGGAACCATGCTCCATCTACACGATGCTCACCCACTTGACTGACCTGCGGGTGTGGCAGGAGCAGCCGGATATGCAAATTCCCTTTGATCATTGCTGGACGGACTATCACGTTTCCATCCTACGGCCAGAGGGATTTCTTTATCTGCTCGAAACTCGCGAGCTGCTGCTGAGCAGCGTCGAACTGATCGTGCTGGAAGATTGTCATGACAGCGCCGTTTATCAGAGGATAAGGCCTCTGTTCGAGAATCACATTATGCCAGCGCCACCGGCGGACAGGCCACGGATTCTCGGACTCGCTGGACCGCTGCACAGCGCCGGATGTGAGCTGCAGCAACTGAGCGCCATGCTGGCCACCCTGGAGCAGAGTGTGCTTTGCCAGATCGAGACGGCCAGTGATATTGTCACCGTGTTGCGTTACTGTTCCCGACCGCACGAATACATCGTACAGTGCGCCCCCTTCGAGATGGACGAACTGTCCCTGGTGCTTGCCGATGTGCTCAACACACACAAGTCCTTTTTATTGGACCACCGCTACGATCCCTACGAAATCTACGGCACAGACCAGTTTATGGACGAACTGAAAGACATACCCGATCCCAAGGTGGACCCCCTGAACGTCATCAACTCACTACTGGTCGTGCTGCACGAGATGGGTCCTTGGTGCACGCAGCGGGCTGCACATCACTTTTACCAATGCAATGAGAAGTTAAAGGTGAAGACGCCGCACGAACGTCACTACTTGCTGTACTGCCTAGTGAGCACGGCCCTTATCCAACTGTACTCCCTCTGCGAACACGCATTCCATCGACATTTAGGAAGTGGCAGCGATTCACGCCAGACCATCGAACGCTATTCCAGCCCCAAGGTGCGACGTCTGTTGCAGACACTGAGGTGCTTCAAGCCGGAAGAGGTGCACACCCAAGCGGACGGACTGCGCAGAATGCGGCATCAGGTGGATCAGGCGGACTTCAATCGGTTATCTCATACGCTGGAAAGCAAGTGCCGAATGGTGGATCAAATGGACCAACCGCCGACGGAGACACGAGCCCTGGTGGCCACTCTTGAGCAGATTCTGCACACGACAGAGGACAGGCAGACGAACAGAAGCGCCGCTCGGGTGACTCCTACTCCTACTCCCGCTCATGCGAAGCCGAAACCTAGCTCTGGTGCCAACACTGCACAACCACGAACTCGTAGACGTGTGTACACCAGGCGCCACCACCGGGATCACAATGATGGCAGCGACACGCTCTGCGCACTGATTTACTGCAACCAGAACCACACGGCTCGCGTGCTCTTTGAGCTTCTAGCGGAGATTAGCAGACGTGATCCCGATCTCAAGTTCCTACGCTGCCAGTACACCACGGACCGGGTGGCAGATCCCACCACGGAGCCCAAAGAGGCTGAGTTGGAGCACCGGCGGCAGGAAGAGGTGCTAAAGCGCTTCCGCATGCATGACTGCAATGTCCTGATCGGTACTTCGGTGCTGGAAGAGGGCATCGATGTGCCCAAGTGCAATTTGGTTGTGCGCTGGGATCCGCCAACCACATATCGCAGTTACGTTCAGTGCAAAGGTCGAGCCCGTGCTGCTCCAGCCTATCATGTCATTCTCGTCGCTCCGAGTTATAAAAGCCCAACTGTGGGGTCAGTGCAGCTGACCGATCGGAGTCATCGGTATATTTGCGCGACTGGTGATACTACAGAGGCGGACAGCGACTCTGATGATTCAGCGATGCCAAACTCGTCCGGCTCGGATCCCTATACTTTTGGCACGGCACGCGGAACCGTGAAGATCCTCAACCCCGAAGTGTTCAGTAAACAACCACCGACAGCGTGCGACATTAAGCTGCAGGAGATCCAGGACGAATTGCCAGCCGCAGCGCAGCTGGATACGAGCAACTCCAGCGACGAAGCCGTCAGCATGAGTAACACGTCTCCAAGCGAGAGCAGTACAGAACAAAAATCCAGACGCTTCCAGTGCGAGCTGAGCTCTTTAACGGAGCCAGAAGACACAAGTGATACTACAGCCGAAATCGATACTGCTCATAGTTTAGCCAGCACCACGAAGGACTTGGTGCATCAAATGGCACAGTATCGCGAAATCGAGCAGATGCTGCTATCCAAGTGCGCCAACACAGAGCCGCCGGAGCAGGAGCAGAGTGAGGCGGAACGTTTTAGTGCCTGCCTGGCCGCATACCGACCCAAGCCGCACCTGCTAACAGGCGCCTCCGTGGATCTGGGTTCTGCTATAGCTTTGGTCAACAAGTACTGCGCCCGACTGCCAAGCGACACGTTCACCAAGTTGACGGCGTTGTGGCGCTGCACCCGAAACGAAAGGGCTGGAGTGACCCTGTTTCAGTACACACTCCGTCTGCCCATCAACTCGCCATTGAAGCATGACATTGTGGTAAGTACTTGTAATACGAATTATTTAAGATTTGTTAAATACTCTTCTTTAGGGTCTTCCGATGCCAACTCAAACATTGGCCCGCCGACTGGCTGCCTTGCAGGCTTGCGTGGAACTGCACAGGATCGGTGA
The DNA here is from genome assembly GCF_000001215.4 of Drosophila melanogaster. NCBI lineage: Eukaryota > Metazoa > Arthropoda > Insecta > Diptera > Drosophilidae > Drosophila > Drosophila melanogaster. The sequence continues at coordinate 22,738,264 of NT_033777.3, read as the reverse complement.
GTTAGACGATCAGTTGCAGCCTATCGGCAAGGAGGGATTTCGTGCCCTGGAGCCGGACTGGGAGTGCTTTGAACTGGAGCCAGAGGACGAACAGATTGTGCAGCTAAGCGATGAACCACGTCCGGGAACAACGAAGCGTCGTCAGTACTATTACAAACGCATTGCATCCGAATTTTGCGATTGCCGTCCCGTTGCCGGAGCGCCATGCTATTTGTACTTTATCCAACTGACGCTCCAATGTCCGATTCCCGAAGAGCAAAACACGCGGGGACGCAAGATTTATCCGCCCGAAGATGCGCAGCAGGGATTCGGCATTCTAACCACCAAACGGATACCCAAGCTGAGTGCTTTCTCGATATTCACGCGTTCCGGTGAGGTGAAGGTTTCCCTGGAGTTAGCTAAGGAACGCGTGATTCTAACTAGCGAACAAATAGTCTGCATCAACGGATTTTTAAACTACACGTTCACCAATGTACTGCGTTTGCAAAAGTTTCTGATGCTCTTCGATCCGGACTCCACGGAAAATTGTGTATTCATTGTGCCCACCGTGAAGGCACCAGCTGGCGGCAAGCACATCGACTGGCAGTTTCTGGAGCTGATCCAAGCGAATGGAAATACAATGCCACGGGCAGTGCCCGATGAGGAGCGCCAGGCGCAGCCGTTTGATCCGCAACGCTTCCAGGATGCCGTCGTTATGCCGTGGTATCGCAACCAGGATCAACCGCAGTATTTCTATGTGGCGGAGATATGTCCACATCTATCCCCACTCAGCTGCTTCCCTGGTGACAACTACCGCACGTTCAAGCACTACTACCTCGTCAAGTATGGTCTGACCATACAGAATACCTCGCAGCCGCTATTGGACGTGGATCACACCAGTGCGCGGTTAAACTTCCTCACGCCACGATACGTTAATCGCAAGGGCGTTGCTCTGCCCACTAGTTCGGAGGAGACAAAGCGGGCAAAGCGCGAGAATCTCGAACAGAAGCAGATCCTTGTGCCAGAGCTCTGCACTGTGCATCCATTCCCCGCCTCCTTGTGGCGAACTGCCGTGTGCCTGCCCTGCATCCTGTACCGCATAAATGGTCTTCTATTGGCCGACGATATTCGGAAACAGGTTTCTGCGGATCTGGGGCTGGGAAGGCAACAGATCGAAGATGAGGATTTCGAGTGGCCCATGCTGGACTTTGGGTGGAGTCTATCGGAGGTGCTCAAGAAATCGCGGGAGTCCAAACAAAAGGAGTCCCTTAAGGATGATACTATTAATGGCAAAGACTTAGCTGATGTTGAAAAGAAACCGACTAGCGAGGAGACCCAACTAGATAAGGATTCAAAAGACGATAAGGTTGAGAAAAGTGCTATTGAACTAATCATTGAGGGAGAGGAGAAGCTGCAAGAGGCTGATGACTTCATTGAGATAGGCACTTGGTCAAACGATATGGCCGACGATATAGCTAGTTTTAACCAAGAAGACGACGACGAGGATGACGCCTTCCATCTCCCAGTTTTACCGGCAAACGTTAAGTTCTGTAAGTTATTTAAATCCCTTGCTAAGGATCAGAAATAATCCCTAATACATCTTACAGGTGATCAGCAAACGCGCTACGGTTCGCCCACATTTTGGGATGTGAGCAATGGCGAAAGCGGCTTCAAGGGTCCAAAGAGCAGTCAGAATAAGCAGGGTGGCAAGGGCAAAGCAAAGGGTCCGGCAAAGCCCACATTTAACTATTATGACTCGGACAATTCGCTGGGTTCCAGCTACGATGACGACGATAACGCAGGTCCGCTCAATTACATGCATCACAACTACAGTTCGGATGACGACGATGTGGCAGATGATATCGATGCGGGACGCATTGCGTTCACCTCCAAGAATGAAGCGGAGACTATTGAAACCGCACAGGAAGTGGAAAAGCGCCAGAAGCAGCTGTCCATCATCCAGGCGACCAATGCTAACGAGCGGCAGTATCAGCAGACAAAGAACCTGCTCATTGGATTCAATTTTAAGCATGAGGACCAGAAGGAACCTGCCACTATAAGATATGAAGAATCCATAGCTAAGCTCAAAACGGAAATAGAATCCGGCGGCATGTTGGTGCCGCACGACCAGCAGTTGGTTCTAAAAAGAAGTGATGCCGCTGAGGCTCAGGTTGCAAAGGTATCGATGATGGAGCTATTGAAGCAGCTGCTGCCGTATGTAAATGAAGATGTGCTGGCCAAAAAGCTGGGTGATAGGCGCGAGCTTCTGCTGTCGGATTTGGTAGAGCTAAATGCAGATTGGGTAGCGCGACATGAGCAGGAGACCTACAATGTAATGGGATGCGGAGATAGTTTTGACAACTATAACGATCATCATCGGCTGAACTTGGATGAAAAGCAACTGAAACTGCAATACGAACGAATTGAAATTGAGCCACCTACTTCCACGAAGGCCATAACCTCAGCCATATTACCAGCTGGCTTCAGTTTCGATCGACAACCGGATCTAGTGGGCCATCCAGGACCCAGTCCCAGCATCATTTTGCAAGCCCTCACAATGTCCAATGCTAACGATGGCATCAATCTGGAGCGACTGGAGACAATTGGAGATTCCTTTCTAAAGTATGCCATTACCACCTACTTGTACATCACCTACGAGAATGTGCACGAGGGAAAACTAAGTCACCTGCGCTCCAAGCAGGTTGCCAATCTCAATCTCTATCGTCTGGGCAGACGTAAGAGACTGGGTGAATATATGATAGCCACTAAATTCGAGCCGCACGACAATTGGCTGCCACCCTGCTACTACGTGCCAAAGGAGCTAGAGAAGGCGCTCATCGAGGCGAAGATCCCCACTCACCATTGGAAGCTGGCCGATCTGCTAGACATTAAGAACCTAAGCAGTGTGCAAATCTGCGAGATGGTTCGCGAAAAAGCCGATGCCCTGGGCTTGGAGCAGAATGGGGGTGCCCAAAATGGACAACTTGACGACTCCAATGATAGCTGCAATGATTTTAGCTGTTTTATTCCCTACAACCTTGTTTCGCAACACAGCATTCCGGATAAGTCTATTGCCGATTGCGTCGAAGCCCTCATTGGAGCCTATCTCATTGAGTGCGGACCCCGAGGGGCTTTACTCTTTATGGCCTGGCTGGGCGTGAGAGTGCTCCCTATCACAAGGCAGTTGGACGGGGGTAACCAGGAGCAACGAATACCCGGTAGCACAAAACCGAATGCCGAAAATGTGGTCACCGTTTACGGTGCATGGCCCACGCCGCGTAGTCCACTGCTGCACTTTGCTCCAAATGCTACGGAGGAGCTGGACCAGTTACTAAGCGGCTTTGAGGAGTTTGAGGAGAGTTTGGGATACAAGTTCCGGGATCGGTCGTACCTGTTGCAAGCCATGACACATGCCAGTTACACGCCCAATCGATTGACGGATTGCTATCAGCGTCTGGAGTTCCTGGGCGATGCTGTTCTAGATTACCTCATTACGCGGCATTTATACGAAGATCCCCGCCAGCATTCTCCAGGCGCATTAACGGATTTGCGGTCAGCACTGGTGAATAATACAATATTCGCCTCCCTGGCTGTTCGCCATGGCTTCCACAAGTTCTTCCGGCACCTCTCGCCGGGCCTTAACGATGTGATTGACCGTTTTGTGCGGATCCAGCAGGAGAATGGACACTGCATCAGTGAGGAGGTGTGTTAAAGGAAAGTCACCAATAATACGACAACTAATTGTAATATTCTTTCTTGCTTTCAGTACTACTTATTGTCCGAGGAGGAGTGCGATGACGCCGAGGACGTTGAGGTGCCCAAGGCATTGGGCGACGTTTTCGAGTCGATCGCAGGTGCCATTTTTCTCGACTCAAACATGTCGCTGGACGTGGTTTGGCACGTATATAGCAACATGATGAGCCCGGAGATCGAGCAGTTCAGCAACTCAGTGCCAAAATCGCCCATTCGGGAGCTCCTCGAGCTGGAGCCGGAAACCGCCAAGTTCGGCAAGCCCGAGAAGCTGGCGGATGGGCGACGGGTGCGCGTTACCGTGGATGTCTTCTGCAAAGGAACCTTCCGTGGCATCGGACGCAACTATCGCATTGCCAAGTGCACGGCGGCCAAATGCGCATTGCGCCAACTCAAAAAGCAGGGCTTGATAGCCAAAAAAGACTAAGAAGTCATCGCTGCAATCGTGTTTCATTAGATTTAATGATTATTTTTTTAGACATAAGAACTTTAATTGTACAAATCTTAAATAGATTGTCTATGGTCGAATAACTGTGCAGAATTTCCTATCTTCTTTTATACCTTGCATTATGAGGTATTATTGCAGAGGAAATCGATGTTGATAAGATAAGAAATCGTCATCAAACGAAAGTCACTGATAAGCTAATCACACCTTAAATGCTTAACCTTTCGCGAACTAAACTCAGTGAAAATTTGCCATTTGATAAGAAATGTCCGCTCCTGTAGAGGGTGTTCCCTATGAGGAGATCCAGACAAAAGAGGTTTGAGATTATCCACGGCCAGCTGGATTGGATGGCATTATAAATTCAACGTGCAATTCCATTGCAGCTTATAGGCACCGGATTCTATGGCAGCGTATACAGGGCGGTCTGGAGAAATCGTGAGATCGCGCTGAAGAGAATTCGCGAGGGATGTGAGGATAAAAAGATTGAAAGAGAGATCTACCAGCTGACAAAGGCCAGCCATGTCAACATAGTTGAGCTCTACGGCACATCGAGGCACGAGGGATGCGCCCTGCTGTTGATGGAATTCGTAGACGGTGGATCTCTGTCCAGTTTTCTGCACGCGAAAAGCAAGCCAAGTTATTCGCATGCCCACGCCTTCAACTGGGCGCATCAGATCGCTCAGGTATGGTATGAATGGTATCATCACCATAGTAGATAGTAGAAGCAAAGACACTAGAATAATGCAAAACAAGAAATTCTTACATGGTGCCAATTGATCCAAAATAATATAGATATTTTGACAAATTTACAATGCATGAGCATACATGAACATACGTGTGCACACATGCAGTGGTCGGCTGTCACTGTATGCGTAGAAAAGAGCTGTTCGCTGTAGAGCTCTCCGCTCTCTCGCTCTTGAATAAAAATGAGAGAGAGAGAGCCTTAGGCAACCTCCTCTAGAGCCACGCCAAAAAAATTGTTACGCATCTTGTTATTCTAGTGTCTTTGGTAGAAGCGTGGTAGCTATTGTGCCCAATAATACGGACGGTTTCATAGGGCATAGCCTATCTGCATGGCATGCAGCCGAAAGCAGTAATTCATCGCGATATAAAGCCACTCAATACACTGCTATGCGAGAAGGGACTCAAACTGAAGATTTGCGATTTCGGAACTGTTGTGGACCTATCCCAATCGATATCGTGCAATGCGGGCACCTGCAGATACAAAGCGCCCGAGGTAAGGGAGTTGTTTGATTTCAAATCCAATCGAATAATAATCAACCAACCAACCGGCTTTCAAAAGGTTCTACAAGGAAATAAACCCGATGAAAAGTGCGATGTGTATAGTTGGGCTATTACCTTTTGGGAAATATTGTCGCGCAAGGAGCCATTTGAGCAATATAATACGCTTTTTGAACTGTACATGGCTATTAATGAAGGCAAGAGATTATCTCTCGATATTATTATTATTATTATTATGTAATAAACTTATGATTTCAGGCGAGAGACCGGATTTAAGTTGCATTATGTCTGGCTGCCCCGCGGATATAGTTGCTCTTTTGTACGCTTCTTGGGATCCGGATATCAGCAAAAGATTTTCTATGGAACTGATTTCCCAAAGCATGGGTAGAATCCTAAGTGAGGCGGGATCCATTCCACCACTGGATTTTTACTCATAAAACTAATTCTCCACCCTTTACATTCGTTATTAAAAACGGATATCGTTGTGAACGTTAAACACTATTTTATTTTCTTGAAAACTCTCCTGAAGTATTTACATTGTACGGGATGCTGTACGGGTTATGCGGATAGGTTGGGTGGGTGGTTGGTATGTGGGCTAGATGCCTTTTGGGTTTTGGAGCGCCAAATATTCAATTCAAGGCTATATCCAGTGAACTGCAGAATAATTTGTGGAAGTACATAGTTTGTTATTTTCGTTAGATGCGGGTATAGGTATTAGGTATTCGGTAATGCATATAGGGAATTTATAAAATATGATCTAGGCATATGTTTTACAGTATATGGATCACTAGCAATACGTTTGTTACTGATAATGTTACTTAATCTGGTGATGTTTTGTTTTTGTCGTTTTTCTTCTATCGAATGTAAATTTAAAAAATTAAATTTTAAAACGCTTTTAATAAATATATTCATATGTGTTTGTATATATATTTTGCTTGCTTGTTAAAACAAAATGATCCTCGCTCATGTGTTGGTTAGTTACACAATGGAAAACTGTAACGTTTCGTAGAGTTTCGTTTTTTTGGAGTATAATTGTTTCGTTAGTTATAGGTTGCTTCTTACTTATTCCCTTTTGTTTTGTTTTTTAATTGCATTAATTGTTACATACTTTAAACTTATATATATATAACTATATATATATATATATATATATATAAACATGCGTGTATGTAAGCATAGTTTAATTAATTCAATTGGTTTTGGTATAATTGTCGTCTTTATACTCGCTATAATTGTTTTTGTTTCGTCTTTTTTTCACCGCACGTTCCTGCCTACGATTTGTTCAATGTCTTCATATATATATGGATATATGGATGTTCAAGCATATATATTCCCTTTGTATTGTTGTAATTTAGGTCGCATTTAATTTTGGTTGCATTTGCTTCGCTTCATTTCGGCGTTGAATCAAAATCTTCTCATTAAAAACGAAAACGAACGAAACATAATTATGTTCTGATTGCGAGATGTGATGGACGAATTCGAATGATTTGCTAATAAACTAACAAATCCAGAGATAACGTTGAATTATGAAAAAGGATGGCTTAGTTATAGTTGTTGCGATATCGCCAATACTCATACCTTATGCTGGTTTACAACTTAAACAAACTTATCGTATATGGAAAAAATTAAAAAAAAAAGAAAAAAATATATGTTCTTAAATTGTTAACAAAAGGTGTCAAAAACGTTTTTATTGCTGTCAGTTGCGTGTGATATGTTTTCGGTTGTGGTAAGAACACAGGTATCAATAAATTATTACAAAATAGGAGTTTACAAACGAGTGATTATACTTAAAAGTCGGCTTGGCTTAAAACATATAACTGAACGGCTCGGGGACATTAGTACAAGTACAAGCTGAGTACTGGACTGGTTTGGTAAAACTATTTTACAAAAGGTAAAAGAGCAACACATATATTCGAGTACATTTGGTGTTGTGTATCGCGCAAAACACTGGGACAAACACATAATTTATAATATTCGAAACGGATATACATATGGAGCACAAATGGAGAACAAATATTTTGAAAGCGTAATCGGCATGAAACGTTGACAATGACGATGTGGCTGACATTGTGGCTTTATATGTCGTGGTTACACCTATTCCCTCGATTACGTTCATATACAAATTCTAATTTGGATTCTGCTCACGATTAGGATTGAGATACATGGGGAGTACATTGCTATGTATAATGTAGCTGAGTACGAGTATGAGTACAATATTGTAAGAGGTCTAATTTCAACTGGCACCTGCTCTCAGTTTTCTACGGAAAAGCAAGCTCTAAAAGTTGCCTACAATGCTGGGGAACTCATGTGGCATGCAGTTGTATATATGTAGGGGTTTTTGGTTAATGCGATTAACTTTCAGAATTCCTAGACGTACATACATGTGACTGACTGACTGACTGACTACATGATAGATGTGGGTCGTGTGTTTGTGGCTTGTCTACGATTACCTTTCGAAACGAACGAACACAAAATCAACTCATTGGGTGTAACGTCATCTAAACAAATGCCGAGTACTATAAGATGGTGGGTGGGGGGTGGTTTATAAGATGGCTACGGATTTTTGGTTTGAAATGGTCATGATATACACAATCATAATTGTAACACATTCGCTTAGCTGCAAATTGCTTCTGTTCTTGAGTCTGATTTAAATCGAAATCTATGTGTGTCTGTGTGTGTTGTTGGTTGGTTGCTATATACTTATTCTACAGAACGACGTCAGGCAGGTCGTGCGGCCTTGCCTAGGCGCGCATTTGGTTTTCATGTACGATTTTCCTTTCCTTATAGTAGATCTCCTCCGACTCCTTGTCGCAGAGCAGCAGGACAACGGCCCCAAATAGAAAGATGGCCGCACCCCAGCCGACGCCATAGGCCCAGCCAAATTCCCAGACTCGTCGATTGGCTATAACATTAAATGGAATACAAGTCAGTGGAAAGAAGTTCAACATCAAGGTTTCAGGCTACCATACCCATGGTTAGTTCGCCGGCAAAGCATACTGGATATACGATCAAGGCGGACAATACGGCCAGCACTGCGAAAAAGTTATATTTAACATGTGATTCTGACATAAGTTCAGCTAGTTACTCACAGGATACAAGCATCACCAATACTGCTATACGATAGAACTTATACTTTAGATTATGATTCTGCGTCCGGAGGCCCAGACCTGTCAGTACTGTGGCAATGACGTCCGTTATCAGCGTGATGATGCACAGAGCGGCTGTGGCCTTAATGTAGCCTAAGGGACATTATACGAATTATATGTTAAATTCGAGCTTAAGATTGCTGTTTCTTCATGCAATACATACCGACATCGCGGGTCCAGTAGCATCCTGGCGGATCCTGGATATTGAATGGCAGCGGCGGCACCGAATCATCCTCGATGCAGTGCACAAAGAGACCTTGCCGCCAGTCTGAGGCCATTAACCAATCTGTGGACGCCAGAGCCATAATCATGAGGGCCACCACGATGACGCCGCAGATAAATGCAATCACCTGTGAGGGCAGAGAAATCAGTCGGTGCAATCTGTAAACGTTTCCGAAACTTTAGGCCAAATGCATACCTTCAGCGGCCTCGTGATTGTGATGGTCTCAATCGTCGTGGTCGGCGCCATTTTCTCCGCTGGTGGACGTAGAACACTGCGCGCATGATAATTGTGATTAATTGCGGGGGTAGGGGTATTTTTACCGGCTTATTAGGCCAGCCAAACTCACCTTATCGACTATGTATATGCAGGCAATGTGCTGCCCGCAGCTACTAATTGGAATGCGTTTCAATGCGTTTCTTGGTTAGTTTTGCTTAGTGGGATGTTGGAAGGGTTTCTTTTCTTTTCTTTTTGTTTTTTTTTACTTTTTTGGGGCAGGCAAGTAAATGCTACGCCGGTTGGCTTTAACAATCTAATATAAATGCTTCAATTGGCGTTTTATTGCTTTTGGTTTGCGCGCTAAGGTTTATCCAATGCGTTTTCAATTTCAAATTGCTGGCGGAAGCAGCCCGTTCAACATCTGTATTGTCAAAGAGGGGGGATTTGTTTGTTAGCGGGACGGGAAATAGAGAAATTGGTGACATTCGATTAGACCGACTGGCGCACATGGTTTGTACAACATGATTGTTTACATCAAGACAGTTAAGTAAGCAGCAGCAACATGCAAAAACAACTCGAGCAACAATATCGACAAAGACAATGGCTAACTATTATGGGGTTTATTCCAATCGAACTGCATCAACGCGACAATTAAAACTACGGTAGTGCTCAAATTTTTAGGTTTTTAACTATTATCATTCTATTATCATGTGTAATGAACAACAACTATTGAACTTTAGATTTAGCATTGATATGCAAAAAAAATAGGATCAGAATTTGGTTGAGAGCAGAATAAACTTTAGCTATACTATTTTGACCAGAATTGTAGACATCAATGTAGTATGTATGTTTTGTATTAACTGACGCAATTTACAAAACAATGCGTTGGTACAGTTGAATGAGTTTGGGATTGTTTAAATTGAAATCGCTCTATTGTGCCAGACAAAAACGCGACGGAATATTTCAGTCATCATTGGGGGGCGTATTTTGGCTCAATGACAAAAGACGGAAGCTGGGGTGATGAGGTGCAGTCCCCACATAAATTATGCTGCAAGGCGGACTGCAACTAAGCATTTTGAATGCTGGAAATACCGACATGCTAATTATCCATTCGCATTCCATTGTTATACCCTAACTGAGAGTACAATAGAATAGGTCAGACTTGTGACAATTTATGTACGTTTGTAAAAAAAATATCAGCATCTTGAAATGAAATTTTGAACAAATATTATAAAACAGAGTCTTCTTATTATCGATCTTGCTCAATAGTTGCTAACAAATAGGAAGTGTATCAAAATTTCGTTAAAACTGCATATTATGCCTAATTCGCACGATTCCCTGCCAATTTTAATATCTTCAGATACGCAAACAAAGATGCATATGTTTGTGTAAGTAGATGTTGCGTCTAATGTATCTCAAGATATTTCGACGGGCTAGACGGAGATAAATATAGTTTTACATATAGCGGCTAGAAATGTGGAATAAAAACAAAAACACATTTCGCAGATGAGCGAGTACCGACTTTGTGTGTGTGAGTGTGTGTGTGTGAATGAGTGGCATGGCAACAGGATCATAACGGTTAATTGCTATATAGAACGTAACGGTAACGGCAGGCAAAATTGGGGCAAACGGCCAAATGCAAAACAACAACAATGGCAAGGGCGAGGGAATTCGTATACACGTATGTTTATATATGTGTGTGTGTGTGTTGTGTGCTATGCGGAAGAACGGAAGCAAAACAAAATGCGATCTGTTTGAGTTCAGGAATATACCTTTCCTTGTAATAGTCCAGGGTTACCGATTCGGAATCAAATTCTGAATAATCTGGCAGCGATTCGGCATCAAAGGAGCTCATTCCGCTGAGCGTGTAATTGGGCAAGACGTTCATTTTGTTGTTGTAGCCAACAAGGTTACCCTGCTGCTGTTGTTGTTGCTGCTGCTGGTACTGCTGATGCATAGTTGTTGCTGTTTTTTCTACGTTTATTTTACTATATTTGCCTTATTTAACAATATGGCACACGCACACACACTCACGCCCAGGAGAAACTGGCTGCTATATTTTTTCTCTATTCTCTTTTCGCTGCCTTTTCACACTCTCGCCGTCTGCTTTGCACTTTCGCAAAAATATGCGTCGGTTTTGGGTTCAACCTGTATGCACTTACACTCTGCTTGAAAAGCTCTGTCGCTTTTCCACTTTCACATGTTCCTCGACCACTGACTTTTCTATATAATCAAAAAATAAAAACGACGAAAATAATAATGTTTTGCTTCCCTCATAGAGCTGGAACTTAAATCGATGTTGTCTCGATACTATCGTTTTGGCTGGGCATTTCTCGATAGCGATAAAGTGCCATGGAACTATCAGTTAATTTACATTTACCGTCAAATTATTTAATTTAACGAAGAAAGGAAATTAAAATAGCTTACATTTCGGATGTTTAAACTTTTATCAAAGCGGGGGCTGTGCTTTATAAAAATTTCCTAACAGTGAGGGAGAGACACTATCTGTCACATGTTATATCGGGCATGTAAACAACGCAATCTGATAATATATATATATTGCTGTATTAAGACCAACCAGAGTAGAGTAAAAATTAAGAAATCAGTACGTTTAATTATTTTATTGTAAGACTTAAGGTCAAAAGAGTTGTTGGAATGCAAAATGCAAACTTTGAAGTTTTAATTAACACGGAATTCAAACAAATAATCAATTATTATAAAGATATTTTTAAGTGAATAAAATTTTAATTATTGCTTAAGCATATTAATCACTGTGCTTGGCGCTTTTGTAACGGTTTTACGATGTATATCGCAATGACCACTTCCACTGACACGAAAAATAACGAAATCAGTGTGACCGTTTTCCACCGTACGAGAACGTAAGAAATCGGCGTCGCGTGGCTTGGACAGAGATTATCGAACAAAACAAAATCCGACTACAGAATCTTTTAACTTCGTTTACCCTTAAGAGTCCGCGGTGGATCCGAGGAATCGATGGCTACGGACACGGTGTCCAACGGCGAGAACTTCGCCCAGCACTTGAGCAGAAACAGCGACGACGACGTGATCTGTCCCACATGCGACGTGAAGATCAAGCGCAGTCAGGTGGCCGATCACTGCCAAGTGGAGATGGAGCGATTGCACAATCCCATTAGCGCTGTCACTCCACCGACCCCAACTAGCGGAGCAACCGCGTCCGAGGAATCCGGTTCGGTATCGGGGGGCAGACAACCGTGGAGCGTGTTCCAGCGGGTGCAGCGCAATCGGCAGGCCCGTCAGCGCCAGCGCACCAGGAAGCGTCCGGCTTCTCCTGCCCCACCAGCAACTGTAAATCCTACGGTAGCAGCTGCTCCTCCTCCAGCTGCAGCAACTCCGTCCGTAGCTGCTGCCGAATCGAGCCAACCCACCTGTCCCGTGTGCAACCACAACTTTCCGCAGTCCAACATCCAAGAGCATGTTAATCATTGCCTGCGCCAGAGCCGCCGCAATGGTCAGGCCAATGGTGAGCGGCATTCGAGTGAGGACTCGGAGGACAGCGAGGAATATGAAGAGTACGAGTGGGCGGGACAGAAGCGCATTCGCGTCTCCACTCTCGTGCAAGGAGGCTATTCCGCCCTGGGCCTGGGCCAGAGAATCAAATACAATGGCAGTCAGCAGGCGCAGGACGACGAGGACGAAGATCTCAACGTGGACGAGGATGACACTCACATCTATGGTCCTACGCAGTATGGCGAGGGCGATGTGATCCCACTGGTCAACGAGGACACAGAGGGAAATGTTTCCGAGGCGGATGTTACCAGCTACGTGCGCCGACTTATCTCCTCCAGCGATGGGCCCAAGCCAAACCATTCCAGCGAAGCCACCGAGCAAGAGCCTGCCAGCACAAGCAACGTGGAGGCTCCACCAGCCAGCGAGGAGCCGTCTACGTCGCGGTCCACGCGATCCACCTCCCAAAACCAGCAGCAGATCATCGAATCGCTGAAGGCCAAGCTGCGGCTCTACGAAAAGCAGGCGCAGGGCAAGTACAAGTGCCTGATCTGCATCGACGACTACAAGAATCCCGCCATCTCCGTGTCCTGCTGGCACGTCCACTGCGAGCAGTGTTGGTTGCAGACGCTCGGCGCGCGAAAGCTGTGCCCGCAGTGCAACTCGATTACCACGCCGAAGGACCTGCGACGAATCTACCTGTAGACGTCCATCACAGACTTGTTATCCCCGCTGCCAAATTGCTTGCGCCATAAAACAGGCTTTGCATCCCGACGCAGCTTTAGATGATAATCCCCTATACATATTATTTATATAGATTACAAATACCAATTATACTACGTGACATTACAATAAGCCTACCATGTAACTATTGCAATAAACCGCAGAAAACATAATTAATATTTAAGTTTATTTAACGAAATTAGCATGTAGGAAGGGAAAAGCGTTTAAAGACATGCAAACAAGTTATTTTAAATACCTTATTTTGAACTAAAATAAAAAAGCAATCAATCCAATATTATATCCAATATTATTTTCGAATCACAAAAATGATAAATTATTCCACTATAATTTACAAATGTTTCATTTTAAGTAATAAATAAATATTTTTTACTGTGTACCGGTTTGTTTTCATGTTCAGTTATCGATAATATAATGTTTGCGTTAGTGATGAGCAAGTTTTGCCTGGTAGCGGTTCCTCACGCGCTCATCTCTATATCACATTGCTTGGTTTTCTGTTTAATTTTTCCACAATGTCCGGCTCCGGTGGGATTTAATTGGAAAAAGGAGTATTTGATCTGTACGCTAATCCTGTCTTCCTTGCAGGCGCCAATCCCTTTGCCCAGTTCCAGGAGTCATTCACCCAGGACGGCAACGTCTACAAGTATTTTGATCTGCCCTCCATCGACAGCAAATATGGTTGGTAATCGTTATTGTTGTTCGTTATCATTATTGTTGTTATCTTTATGAATATTATTAACCCCCCACAGAGTCACTGCCCTTTTCCATTCGCGTTCTGCTGGAATCAGCGGTGCGCAACTGTGACAACTTTCATGTGCTGGAGAAGGATGTGCAGAGCATCCTGGGATGGACTCCATCGCTGAAGCAGGAAACCAGCGATGTGGAAGTCTCCTTCAAGCCAGCTCGTGTTATATTGCAGGTGTGGATTATTGCATCACATAGATTATGTTTGTATGTGACTTCTTAAGATATTCCCTGCTTTCAGGACTTTACTGGCGTTCCCGCCGTCGTGGATTTTGCTGCCATGCGGGATGCTGTCCGCGAGCTGGGCGGCAATCCTGAGAAAATCAATCCCATCTGCCCTGCCGACCTGGTCATCGACCATTCCGTTCAGGTGGATTTCGTTCGCTCCTCGGACGCATTGACCAAGAACGAGTCACTAGAGTTCCAGCGCAACAAGGAACGATTCACCTTCCTCAAATGGGGAGCTCGCGCTTTTGACAATATGCTAATTGTGCCACCCGGCTCTGGCATTGTGCACCAGGTTAACCTGGAGTATCTGGCCCGAGTGGTTTTCGAAAGCGACAGTTCAGCGGACGGATCTAAGATCCTTTATCCGGATAGCGTTGTGGGCACTGACTCCCACACTACAATGATCAATGGATTAGGTGTTCTCGGCTGGGGTGTTGGCGGTATCGAGGCGGAGGCCGTAATGTTGGGCCAGTCCATTTCCATGCTGTTGCCAGAGGTGATTGGCTACAGGCTGGAGGGCAAACTGGGCCCTCTGGCCACATCCACCGATCTGGTGCTGACCATTACCAAGCATTTGCGTCAGCTTGGTGTCGTCGGCAAGTTCGTGGAGTTTTACGGCCCCGGAGTGGCAGAGCTCAGCATCGCGGATCGCGCCACCATCAGCAACATGTGTCCGGAATATGGAGCCACTGTGGGTTACTTCCCAATCGATGAAAACACGCTGAGTTACATGCGCCAAACCAGTGAGTCAATCTTAAAAATTATCTAAATTTATTACTTGATATCCATGGATGTGGATCATTAGATCGCTCCGAGAAGAAAATCGATATTATCCGGAAGTATTTGAAGGCCACTCGACAACTTCGTGACTATTCCCTTGTGGATCAGGATCCCCAATACACGGAGGTAAGTGAGATTCTGTTTTTCCAATGCAAAGACATACTAACGAATCACTTTTTTACCCTGCAGTCTGTAACTTTGGACTTATCCACCGTGGTGACCTCGGTTTCGGGGCCCAAGCGACCGCACGATCGCGTTTCAGTTTCCAGCATGTGCGAAGACTTCAAGTCGTGCCTCATAAGTCCTGTCGGCTTCAAGGGATTCGCCATACCACCGAGTGCATTGGCTGCAAGTGGTGAATTCCAATGGGACGATGGGAAGAGCTATAAGATAGGTCATGGATCTGTTGTGATTGCCGCCATCACCTCGTGCACGAACACTTCGAATCCCTCGGTGATGTTGGGCGCTGGTCTGCTGGCCAAGAATGCCGTGCAGAAGGGCTTGAGTATTTTGCCGTATATCAAGACCTCATTGTCACCAGGATCTGGCGTGGTTACCTACTATCTGAGGGAATCCGGTGTGATTCCCTATCTGGAGCAGCTGGGCTTCGACATTGTGGGCTATGGCTGTATGACCTGCATTGGCAACTCGGGCCCGCTCGATGAGAACGTAGTGAACACCATCGAGAAGAACGGACTGGTTTGCTGTGGCGTCCTGTCGGGCAATCGCAATTTCGAGGGTCGCATCCATCCCAATACTAGGGCCAATTATCTGGCCAGTCCGCTGCTGGTGATTGCCTACGCGATTGCCGGCCGTGTGGATATTGATTTCGAGATCGAACCGCTGGGCGTGGATTCCAACGGCAAGGAGGTGTTCCTGCGCGATATCTGGCCAACGCGCAGTGAGATTCAGGAGGTAGAGCATAAGCACGTCATTCCCGCCATGTTCCAGGAGGTGTACAGTGAGTATAGCTAGCTGACTAAGATTTTTCCGCAGCTCTAGGCTAACTGTGTCCGCTATCACAGGCAAAATTCAACTGGGATCCAGGGACTGGCAAACGTTGGAGGTGTCGGATAGCAAGTTGTATCCATGGAGTGAAATATCAACATACATCAAACTACCACCGTTCTTCGAGGGTATGACTCGTGCGCTGCCCAAACTTAAAGGTATCGAGAAGGCTCGCTGTCTGCTGCTTCTCGGTGATTCAGTGACCACCGATCATATCTCGCCAGCCGGATCCATTGCACGAAAGTCACCGGCAGCGCGCTATTTGTCGGAAAGGGGTCTAACGCCGCGCGACTTTAATTCGTATGGATCCAGACGTGGCAATGATGCGGTGATGGCACGCGGAACCTTTGCCAACATCCGTCTGGTCAATAAACTGGCATCCAAGACGGGACCCAGCACACTGCACGTGCCCAGTGGCGAGGAGATGGACATCTTCGATGCGGCGGAACGGTATGCGAGCGAAGGAACACCTTTGGTTCTGGTCGTAGGCAAGGACTACGGCAGTGGCAGCTCACGTGATTGGGCCGCCAAGGGGCCATTTCTGCTGGGCATCAAGGCGGTGATTGCTGAATCGTACGAGCGCATTCACCGCTCAAATCTGGTGGGCATGGGCATCATTCCGCTGCAGTTCTTGCCTGGCCAGAGCGCCGATACCCTGAAACTGAGTGGCAGGGAGGTGTACAACATTGTCCTGCCCGAGGGCGAACTGAAGCCGGGCCAGAGGATTCAGGTCGATGCTGATGGCAATGTCTTTGAGACCACGTTGCGTTTCGACACCGAGGTGGACATAACGTACTACAAGAATGGCGGCATTTTGAACTATATGATACGCAAAATGCTGGATTAGTTAGTGCGTTCGTTGACTTTTATATTCCATATGCATTTCTAGGCGACTTTTAATTGTTATTATGTGCTGGGAAATAAAATTTGACATTCATCTGTGAGATGATAATTATTAAAAAAAAAATATTTCAAATATTTTATAATATTTTAAATTGCGCGCTCTGGATGTTATCGATAGCAGAAATGCCGATGGCCAAACCAGTCCTGCTAAAAATGCCTAACGCCTGCTGGTGAATCATCGACAAGGCAGCAATAAAATCGAATAGTCCCTGTTATATCGCTGTTAACTTAACATAGTTCGCTGCTTCTTTTTTTGTCCGTCCCGTGGACTTTTCTCCAGAGGATTTTGATTCCAATTCGCAAAAGAAAAACATAAATAAGCAACAGATCGTGTGTTGGCCAATAGCTCTGCAGCCAGTGCTCGATATTCACTTGGAAGAACCGCGCAAAAACGCAACAACGCAGCAGGAAAGTCGCGCCTCCGCCTCCCCACCAAAAAAAAAAAACACAAAAAAAAAGAAAAGATCTCGGATCGCACAGGGTTTTATTTTGGGCAACCGCACTTGGACTGGTGGGTGCTTCGGTTCCCTCGACCTGTGGATAGTGCCCAGTGGCGTCGCGTCGCTTTGGATTATGTCATTTGTTTATGGGGAATTGCCGCAGGCCCAGTAGCCAATGTTGCATCCGAAAGAGGCAGCGAAAACCTGTAAAAATGTAGACTGTGTGCGTGTGTGTGTGGGCCAGTGCTAGTGTGTGTCCGTGTGCCGTGTGTGTCCACGTGTGTTTGTGTGTGCGGATAATGGACGTTTAGTTTTTGGTCGAATCCGCAAGATATATAGTGAAATAGGTATAGGCTAGAGATCCCAGGGAGCGGTAGCCATACATATATGTGCACAGCCACCGCTACCCGATGGCCACGTTTAATCCTGGCGCCAGCAGCAGTGCCGCCGACGTTCTGAGCGCCACCACAGCAACGGCTACTTTTCTGGTGCCCACCACTGCGGCAGTATCGCATCCTGGTGCCCATACCGCCCATCTGCAGCTGGATCAATTCGGAGGCTTCTCCGCGGCGACGGCCACTCCCCTGCAGCACCATCACCATCAGCAGACCAACTCGTCGTACACTTTTGTGCAGATCAAGAGGGAACCCTGCCAGGTGTCCGAAATAAGCTCGAACAATTGCCACCAGCAACAGCAGCAACATCACCAACACCACCAGCACCAGGTGCAGCATCAGGGCCTGTCTTCCGCCTCGATGACCGCCTCCTCCAAGACCATGTCCTCCTCCACACTGACCACTCTCGTCAAAATAGAGGCTCCCTCGCCAAAGGTATCGGAATTGGAAAAGTCCACAGGTAGGTGACACCCAGCCACTGGTCAAGAGCACTCCTCATCGGTTAATTACGATTCTATCAGGCAACTCCGTTCCCATTGGCATCGCCGTGGCCAGGAAACGCCCGCAAGAAGCTCTGGTGCCGGCTATCAACACCCCCGCTACGCTGCCGCTGCAGCCACCACTCAACAAGGACTTGAACTGCTTCGGCATACGCGTCGCTGACCTCGGTGAGTGCCAAGCTACACAGAGAGAAATGCAGCTTCATCTCATGGAAATAATAAGTTCTTAGTGATATTCAAGGGGATGTAAACTGTTTTAAGGTATCTGCTATCTTTGAGATACCAAATGATTTACTTAAAGAATCATTAGATATTTCTAGATGCTGTTTTCCATTTGTGTTAAATGATATGTAAATTTAAGACAATCACTGTCTTGTGCCATACATTTTTTCCATCCGTGTAACTTCTGGGCATCTAATTCAATTGAGTCACCAGATTTGAGCGCCCCTAATGAACGGCGCTTCCCAAGGGACAACGTTATATGATGCTTATGATGCCAGGACGTGGACGTCGTTCAATTATGCCACTAATAAGATTGCCAACAAACGTTCAGCGCTGTGCGGAATTCCATCAGTGAGCAATGGCCGAGGGTGTCGTCTCCGCCTTAAACAACCCGCTGGAGTTTAGAGGGCAGGAATCATATGATGGCCGCCTGTTGTGCGGCTGTCGTTGTTGTGACAGCCACCGAATCGACTGGATTCGACTCAAAACGGCTCATCCCCATATCCATCCTCCCTTGCGGGCAGAAGGAAACCCGGTGGTAA
Organism: Drosophila melanogaster; assembly: GCF_000001215.4. Lineage (NCBI taxonomy): Eukaryota > Metazoa > Arthropoda > Insecta > Diptera > Drosophilidae > Drosophila > Drosophila melanogaster. Next base: position 22,719,274 of record NT_033777.3, on the reverse strand, counting down.
ATCATACGAACTTCTAAAGCGGAAGTGAAACGAAAGTGAAACACATTGCGATTTGAGAAGGGAGGCTTTGCGTCGCCTTGGCTCTGGTCGACTTGAAATTGCTCTTTAGATGGGCACATAAATATGTTTATATTTTTTTGGGGGTGTGTTTTGTCGCCGTAGCCAGTCGAATTACATTTTCCGGATTATTTTTAAAGTCTGCTAATGGTGAAATAATCAACCATGCCCATGACACGAACATGAACTTTATGATCTTGGATGGGTTACTTTTTCATATCAATCTATTTACAAAATAGTACCAGATGTGCCATAGCCTTAATCAAAGAGCAAGAGTACAGGAAACTGTGTACTTTGTTTTAATCACTACATGGAATTTCATGTTATTCTTTAAATGATAACGTCTATAAATGGTTAGAGCAATATGATGGCAGGGAAATGAATCATTACACTTAACTAAATGAATATATAATTTGTATTGCTTTGACTTTACAAAGTTGCACTTATTTTTTGTTATTTTTACCTGGAATCTCCATTTACTCATTTATTATTATCAACTCTGATAAAATTGAAGTCACAAGCTACTTTTTGCGGGGGTTTTTATTTTTATATATCTATTAAACTAGAAGTTCAACGCTGCTATAAAAATCCAATGCAAAAACAGATTGAAATTTTGTTTTTATATCTATTCTGGGTATTTCCCAGAAGTTCTCTTTTAGTAAGAAACTCTGACAGAACAGCTCATTCTCGATTGAGGGTGTTTATTTTCATGCATCAAATACGTTTTCCTTTTAGATTTTTAGAATGACTTCAGAAAATACATATTTTTAGCGGGTTCTAGTGCTTTTGAGTGCAGAAAAAAACCCTTATAAAGTAGGCGCATTACTTATGGTTCGGCAATGAGCAGAGTATCGAGGGCTTCGGCTTAGTTAGCATGCTCCAATGGAGCTGAAGCTAAAGTTCCAGTTGCGTGGGCGCCATTCAGAGGAACATCAGAGCGGGAATCCAAAGACAGATTACTCATGGACTCATGGTGCTCGGGTGGGTTGTTTTTTCAGACTTCAGACAAGGTAGCAGCGGTGGCTGTTGCTAGAAGTAGTCTGGAATCTGTGTGTGTGTGTGTGTGTGTGTGTGTGGGGGAACCAGGAACAAGTAAGGCATCACCTATAAGGGATGCTCGAGCTGGATGCTCGGATGCATGAGTGGTTCTCCGGGGATGGGAAACTAAAGGGGAACTGGGTAACAAACCGGGCGAATCATCCTCCAGGACACAGGACCTAGCAACATGACACGCCGAATTGGATTCAGTAGACGACCATATGGAAGAGTCTTCCTAACGTGCCGCTGGTTATTATTTTTTTTTTTTTTCCTTTCCTTGCCACAAGTCACATGCTATTTATAAACGTTTGCCTGGGTAGTTTCTCGGTCCGAAACAAATCACTTGTCAAAAGATGTAGCTCTAATTGCGTTTGCGGAGATGGGACACTGTCGAATACTTGTCATTCATTTCGATTCGAGTGCGGTGGTGGGTTTCCCAATTCAGAACCCATAATGTAATCCAATTACAGGGCATCACGTACGTTTTAATCGAATTTTTGTAGAAATTATCCAGCCACAGTGTCGGAAGGGGGTGGGTTATTCGAAACGATTGGGATGTGTGATAGTTGCCTGGTTGGCGTAGTGGTGGGCGGTTGGGTGGTTTGGGCGCACGCGGTCACCAAATGCATAGTTCAAGGACATTGCAATATTTCACGTATACATACACATCTTCGCTTACAACTTACAAGTTACACGGCAGGCCCGAAACTTTATTAAACAAACGAACGCCAAACGAATAGGTTGGCATATCTCTTCCCAGAATTCAATTTGAGAATCAATGGTTAAGGAAAAAAAAGCGCCCAAAATTCAACGAATCCTTTTTGCTTTTTACTTTCAGGTGCCACCAGTTGCGGCAATTTGTACTTTACTGGCAACGGCGACCTGATGACCACCGGCACAGCCACCGCCGAGGAACTGGCTCTGAGTGCAGCGGGTGTGAACCGGGCACCCTCCACTTTCTGGCAGTATCCAAGTGAGTTGTCCACGTTTAGAGCATGCTACAAGTAGATCCCCGGCAGAAATTGATAAATGCAAAATGTGAAAAAAAAATGAACAATCAGTGCTCACCGTCACACTCTGTCTCCACCTCTCTATTTTGGTTCTCTCTCTTTTCCGTTGCGTTTTGTAGATGCATTACCCATTGAATCAGTGATTTCCATGTCGCCCGCCACGGTGGGCCTGCAGTACTCGCGGGAGGCCAGTCGCGGACAGGTGGTGCTGCTGCCGGCCGGCCCAACAGCGCTCGGTAAGTGAGCCGAGATGATCGGCGACGATCTCCGCCATTCGCACTCCGCATGCCAGCACACCGGGACACCTACCTACCTAGGTGTTCTCGGTTAATTTGATTTCGAAACTTCGATACGCCAAAATAAAACTAATTCATGCTTTTAAACTGCGCTTCTCTCCCACCGCCACTCCCCCGACAACTCCAAACTCCAAAACTTCAAACTCCCGAAAACACCCGAACTTGAAACTCCGACTTAACTGAATCGCTACCACGACCATGCACAGCAGGCATATCAAATTTTCCCCTCTTAACGCCCACAGATCCGTTCCAGCAGGCAGCGGCTGCGGCGGCCTTCGTCTGGCCCTCGGCCTACATCCCCCAGGCGCCGGCACCTGGTGGTCACTCTGCTGCGGCAGCCGCCGCAGCTGCTTCGCTGCAGCCGACGCCCAACTTGTCCAGTTTGCCCAACTTCATCTTTCCCTCGATGGGCGGCCACCAGGCGCTGAGCACAACGCCTTCGTACGCGTCCACCCTGCAGCTGTATCTGGCCGCTGCGGCCACTGCGACGGGCAGCTCGACGATGTGCCAGCACAGCAATCAGCAGACCAGCACCACAACCACCAATTCCACCATTAATCTGAGTCTGGCCGCTGGTTCGGGGGTCACGCAAAGCGGCAATGCGGCTAGCAGCTTAAGTTCCAGCAGTAGTCTCAGCGCGAGTAGCTCCCGTTTCCTCAGCCTGGCCACTGGTCAGACTGGGATTCCTTCACTTCTCTCCTTGCCGCCACCGACAGGTTTGAAAGAGGAGTACCCGATGCCGCTGGCATTGCCGCCCCTTGTGCCGCTCGAGGCGGCGCGGGATAAGGAGCAGGCCTTGAACCTAATGCGTCTGCCCACGCCGCCCACCTCGGCCACCATGGAGCCGTCTTCCCTAGGCCATGCAACGCCCCACCATCTCTTCCAGTCGGGTGCCATGGCTACGCCCACGCCAGCATTGCTCAACCTATCGATGCATGGCAACGGTGGGGAGCTGCCTGCTGCAACGCCTCTGCCAGCGGTCAGTGATGAAGCGGCGCTGAACTACAAGCTGCATGCACCGTTGACACCGCAGACACCTCCTCGCCTGGCGGACATTCCTGTGTCGGGATCGACTCAGCTCTTGCCGCAAATGCAGGATGTCAATATACAGACGGATACGCCCGTTTGCAGTGAAGACGAGAGCTTTCCGGGCTCAGCAAAGCCGCAGGATCCTGCTGCAGAAGCATTTCCGCCCCCAACCCATGTCCAGCCGCTGGAACTAACGAAGCCCAGTGAAGCCAGCCATACCCAGCCTACTGAGTGCCATACCCAGACCGAACCCAGTGACATACCCAGTGCCAGCCAGGAGGAGTCAGCGGAGCAGACTCCCCCGGAACCCATAGAAACGATGACGCAAGCCACGCAGGCAGATCAAACGTCCCCCGAGGACCTGACCGGTTTGGAGCTGCTCTCGAACATAAGCACCAATAGCAAACCACTGGTGCGAGTAAAACAAGAGCCGGTGGAGCACATAGAGCAGCCAGCGCCGCAGCCGCAGCCTGTGAATATAATGCCCTCAGAGCCTACGCTGCCTATGCCGCCAATGCTGGAAATGGAGCCCACTTCAGAACGCGAACCACTTGGAGGTCTCAAGCTGCTGTGTGCACTCGCTGAGCAACGCATCCAGGAGGAGGTGGTGCAGGGCAGCAGTCTGTTTGCTACGCCGTCGTCGCGAACGCCCACTCCCACGTCGCTGGCCCTGGGAACGACAGCTGCGACGCCGCCCATTTTCGAGGCCAAGTCCTGTTATGCCTTTGGGCAATCGCAGGGTTCCGTCTTCCCCTCCTCAACATCCTCCTTTCAGATGCCATTAAGCTCGCCCGGATTCCCCTCGATGCAGGGCATCGAGCTGCCAACCACGTCGGCTGGTATCGTTGCCGAACTGACTCCTGTGAAGCGCAAGAAGCACAAACATTCCAAGTCCTCAGGCAGCGACAGCCGCAAGTCGGCACGTTGCAGCAAGAAAAGCAAGAAGAAGCGCCACCACAGCAGCAGCCGCCAGCAGTTCTCCGCTCCGGCCGAGGAGGATCTGGACCTGCAGGACGATCAGCTGCAGTCGGAGCTACGCAATGCCCTCCACGCCGTGGATCCCAGCTATGCGCAGCGCTTTGGCCAGGAGGTGTTTAGCATCATGGACAATAGTATGCGTATGCGACTGGCGAAAATAACGCGGCAGTATCGCAAGAAGAAACGGAAGCTGGATGAGATTTCCAAGCACAAAAAGAAGAAGAAGTGCTCCAAGCAGCAGCTCGAACTGCAACAGCAGCAGGCATCGCAACAGGCGGTGCAGCCATCTTCAGCTCTGCAACAGCCACAGATGACGCTGTCCAGTGTCCTGGGGTAAGTGGTTTACTCCAAAGTCATGTTACCCTTAACCTAATACTATTTGTATTTTTCAGAACTTCATCCCCGTTGCGCGATTACAAGTTCCCAAAGTTTTCGAGCAGTAACCTTCAGGCGTCTAGTTTTTTGCGATTCCCGGACAAGACGCACTCCTTCCCCCCACCGCCGTCCCTACAGCAATCCCAACCGGAGCCCAATCCCTTGCCAAGCAGCAGCTCACCGAGTACCTCGTCGTTTGTCCGCCTGGAACCCAGCGCATTGGACGCGGCCGTTGCCATTGCACCAACTACCTCTTCGACTTCCACCTCCGGCTCACCATCCACCAAGCAGGTGGCTTCCGCGCGGAAGCAGCGCAAGATGAAGGCGAGCACCGTCGGCGCCGCTGGAGAGCAGACAGCGGCCACGGAGGCAAAGCGGCGATTTAGCGCCATTGATCGCGAGCTTCAGCTGACCAGCGAGCACCTGTATCGCGATGAGACACGTGTCCTCACGGACATGGGTGGTCTTTTCTATGCGGGTGTAATGAAGCCATTGCGGCCGCCAGATGTGTATTCAATCACATTGGATGGAGAGCGTGGCAACAAGTCGCATGTAATGTCGCGCGAGGATATACTCAAGGATACGGTGAGTGAATACTTGATTCCTAAGCAATTGATACAAACATATTTATGATTATTATCTTTAAAGATCCTCGAGGTAGCTCCGAAGAGCGTGGAGAGTGTACCAGTAGGCACGCGCCTGTGCGCCTACTGGAGTCAGCAGTACCGATGCCTTTATCCAGGACGTGCCATCGACTCCGAGCAGGTCGTCGATGGAACGGCCAGCAGCGCTACGAATGCGGCTACAACAGCGCCGGACTTCGTAAGCGTAGAGTTCGACGATGGCGACAGCGGCAGGATCCGCTTGCAGAACATCCGTATGCTCCTCAGCGATTATCCCATAGCAGGTGTGTGTTCATTTTGCACTTTCGTGGGTGTCAAACTGTAAGCCCGGCACCATCTGTGCCCGTGGACACGACAGGCTTACTCCCCAACCCTCTATCCAAACATTAGTTTCTTGTGTACGTGCCTCCTTATTTACTACTTTGTTATTTTCGTTCCTTCTGCCCGACAATCCCACTTAACCCATTGGAACAGAGTACAACGATAATCCCCTCTACTCAGTAGGCAAGCAGAAGCGAAGCGCTCTGCGCGGGGGTGAAAGTGGACCTGGCGGAGTCACTCAGGACCACTTGACCGTGCCCGGCTGCGAGGATTCGCACAGCCATCATAGCCTGGGGATGAGTAGCGATAACACCACATCGCTGGCGGCAACTATGGAGTTGTTCACGCAGCGCAGTGAGAAGAAGCGCCTGAAGAAGAGCCTCAAGAAGATGTCCAAAGCTCAAAATGGCGTTAGTCCGGCCACGGCAACCAATGGTGGAGCTGATGCCGCTGCCTTGGGCGATGGTGTCAGTGCCGAAGACGCCGCTCGTAAGCACCATAAGCACAAGAAACGCAAGAAGCACAAGAAGCATCACCGCAAGAATGGCAGCGAAGAGCAGGAGCAACAGGTAGTCCAGCAGGACTACTCTGCGGCAGGACAGGAAGCGACAGAGGCTCCTTCCACAGAGATGTCATCAGCGACCTCAAGTCGCGTTAAGGTGGAGGTCAAAGTGAAGACAGAGCAGCTGGAGATGGAGGAGGAGGAGTCCGCATCCAATCTCATGTCAGAGATATCCGATGAGGTGAGCGGCAGCAATAACCTTTGCCCTTTTCTTTTTGATAAACCCTTTTCTGTTTACCATTTATGCCAATTTTATTCACTTAAATGAAAACGCAAATATTTACAAAATCTGGTAGCAAAACACCCGACTTTGCAATCAGTAAATGCTAATTGCCAATAAACTTTTTTAGTGATTCCCTTGTTCAGCATTTGAGTTTTGGGAATGGTAAAAATAATATTTGTATTACACAATCCGAATTATTTGATTAGAAAACAATGGCAATAGCTGTAAACGGAAAGGGTTGTCCGTTCCCTAATGAAAGGGTTGAAATAATCAAATTTTCGCTCACAGGCCAAGGGCGACGATCTGGTCGAGCATAACAACTCCAAGGGAAGCAGCAAGATTGCGGCCTTCCTGCCGGAACGGCAGCTATGGGGTTGGTATGGTACCGCCTATCGCAAGGCGGGCGTCAAGGGACGCGCCAGAAAGCAATTTTACAAAACAATCAAAAGGGGAAAGGAGACTATCACGGTAAGTGCACATGCTCATATTTCAATGCAATTATTGTATTTAATTTTGATTTTTCATATTCGGTGCTGCATTGCAGGTCGGGGACAGTGCAGTATTTCTATCGACGGGCAGACCAGATCGACCCTATATCGGACGCATTGAGTCCATGTGGGAAACAACCACGGGCAACAAGGTGGTGCGTGTGGCGTGGTTCTATCATCCGGAGGAGACGACCGGCTGTCCAAAATTGAAATTTCCGGTAAGCCAGAACATTGAATTACCTGACGAAGTTATGAATATTATTAACTTATTTACTTTCAATAGGGTGCTCTTTTTGAATCGCCGCACGAGGATGAGAACGATGTGCAGACCATTTCGCATCGGTGTGAGGTGCTGCAGTTTGGCAGTTACTTCGAGAAGTTCGGTGCCGATTCGAAGCAATATCAATCCATATACGATAACAATGATACATATTATTTAGCCGGGCACTATAACCCAAGGTTACAAGTGCTAAAACTACAAGACGATATTCCAACTCTCGAAGAGCTGCAGGATACAAATACTACTACTACTACTACAGAAACTACTACCGAGGATTAAGCGAAAAGTGGATAGCCGTGGTTAGGCATAGTGCATACAGATCTATATATATACAATATATATACATTATACATATATTTTACTATACGTGAACAGATGAAGCAGATATATACCTATATGTATACAAATATTATTTCTATATATTTTAAAATGCATTACGTATTTCGTGAACTCAAAAAAAAAAAGCAAACAAAAAGAACACTGGCGAGAGTAAAAACAAGAGAGAGAACAAGGAACTAAGCAACAACTACTAAATTAATGTGTAGTTACGAGAAGCGCAAGCAATTTTAAGTTTAATTTTGTAAAAACAAAACAACAAAACAAAAAAGGCGCTTCGATGTCGAAAATGTTGATTCACTTCAAGTTCACCGAAAGTTTACAAACGAAATGTGTGCTTCTACATCCCTTGGACCCTTTTGACCCTTTGGACACAACACACCAAACATAACACACCCAACATAACACAAGCAACATACAAACCAACCAACAAACAGAACAAACTCTTGGATCAGAAGCTATAGCTACAGGATATGGGATACACTTGTTAATTGGCGTGTATACCTACATGTTTCAGATGAAATTTAGAACGTGTTTTAAAGATTTTAAGCAGGCAACATGCAGCAACTACTACTATAAATGTAACAATTCAATGTGATAGCAAAACAAAACCAGATGTTGATGTGTACAGAGGAGAGAATAAGTATAGATGATAAATAAGAGATCAAGCAGAATGTGTGTGTTGAATATTTACAGTTTGTTTTATTCAAGATGAACAGCAACGTATAAAATCAAACCTATCTTTAATTACATCAATAAACTTGCCGGATATATTGAAATCACTGCTCTTACTTGTATTTTCAATTGGTTTTCTCGGAAATTGAAAACTCCCATTTTCGTTCGACGTTTCAGACAATCCTTGAAATTTAATTCAAATAATTACATTCATACATTTGTACACTGAGAACAGTTTACACATTTGTCACACTGCAAACATGTGGAGTATTCAGGCCTTGGTGGTGCATCTGCTGCTGCTCGGTTCCATACTGAGCATCTACTTCCAATCGACCATCTTGTCGGATCTCGAACCGCTGAGCACGCTGCGCGAATTGGGTTTGGAACCGCCGGCGGATCGATTGGTAGTGTTCGTGGTCGATGGACTGAGGGCGCAATCCGTTTTGGCTGACCACTGCAGTGCAGTTCCTGACCTCCGGGAGCTGTTCGTTGAACAGGCATTGGTTGGCATCTCGCGGGCTTGCCCACCCACTGTAACTCGACCGGGTCACATCGCCATCTTTGGCGGTTTCAACGAAGATCCTGCTGCAACGCTCACCTGGAATCCGTCCACTTTTGATAGCGTCTTCAATAGGAGCAGGAACGCCATAGGTTGGATGCAGGCCGAAGTGGCCAAGGTATTCACTCACCTGCCCACCGGCGGAGCTCCACTGCGTTTTGAAACCTTCGCCAGATCGGACATTTCGGACAGGCTCAGATTGGATCAGTGGACTTTTGACAAGGTGCGCAACTTCATGACCAATGAACAAAATGTGCAGCCATTGCGGGATGCTACCTCGGTGATCTTCTTTGTGTATCTAGCCGATATCGACCTTGCCGAGCATGTCCACATGCCCAACAGTCTGAATTTCCGGGAAAAGTTAAACTACACCCAACGTGGCATTCGGCAGACCTATGAACTCTTCGAAAGCGTTTTCAATGACAGTCGCACCGCTTACCTGATGACGGCGGATTATGGGATAAGTGAGTTGAGTTCATTTATGAGTGTACCAATTACCCATGAATCCCCCGTATATTTTAGGTCTGCACGGTGGTGGAGGTGAGCGCGGAGTGGAAACCCCGTTCATCCTTTGGGGTGCTGGTGTTAAGCGCTCGGCGCCGAATCCCGGCCAGAATTTCACTGCCGGTGAAAATGGTCCCATCCTGCCATTATACCAGCTGGAACAAATTCAGTTGGCGCCCCTTATGTCCGCCCTTATTGGCCTACCACCTCCAATGAACAACATGGCCCTGATGCCTCTCGGATTCCTGAATACCAGCGTTCAGTACGAACTGCAGGTTCTCCACCTGAACGCGATGCAGTTGCTGGCGCAGGCCAGGATTCTGATAAAGCGACATGAGGACGGTATACTTTATCTGTTGCTGCCCAAATTTGAAAGTCTGGGCTCGGCAGAGATAGAAAACTATCCGCAGATAATTAAGTATCTGGTGGCCAAGGAACAGTACGAGGAGGCACTAAAGGTGAGCCATAAAATCGCCAAGTTGGCTCAGGAATGCATGGAGTACTACCATGGGTACTATCACCTGCCCCTGCTGGTGGCCACCACTGCCTCTTATCTGGTTTGGTTTTACCTTCTGCTGGTGCGACTGGCACGGGAGTCAAATCATCCGAAATCTGAGCGTAAGGGCTATCTAACATGGACCACTTTGATGATGTGCTTGGGAGGATTGGTGCTCCTGGAGCTAATGATATTGCAGAGGGTGCCCCACTTGACGGCCTTCTATCTGCTTCTGCCCTTCGGAATCCTCATCTTGGCCCTGGCTGAACGTCCCTGTCAGGATAGGGATTTAATGTGCCAGTTCCCAGTCCTTCACCTGGTTGGAATCGTTATGCCCGGTGTTCTACTAATCTTGATGGCCTTCCACAACAGTCACATCGGGCTCCTCTACTTGCCGATAGTGTGCCTCAACAATCGTAGAGCCTTCTTTAGACCCTCCTTGAAGTTAATTTTCTGGCTTGCACTTGTCTTCCTGCTGAGTGGAATCCTGTTGGTCAAACAGAGCGCGAGCCTGCACTTCATCACCGATACCATTGGAGTTTACATTGGAAATAGCCATGTGGTCTACTTCAGCATGATCTTATCCATCATTCGTCCTCTGATCCTGGGGCATCAGCACTCCACACGAGTTTGGATCGTCAACATGGCCGCTCTACTGGTTACAGCCTACGGAATCTATCAATGGGATGCGGATCAGCCAGTCTGCACCTATGTGTATGCTGCATGTTGGTCATACCTTCTCTTCGCCTTCCTTTCAATCCCATATAGTGGAACAAAGGATCTTAGGCGACGCTTGGAACTGATAATCTTCAATATGCTGACGGTGCACATAATGCTGACCACTTCAATCGGTTCGCTCTTTGTTCAGATCATGGTCACGGAGTTTGTGCTAGGACTGGAGCTCTACGAGGAGAGCTTCAGTTACGCAAATCTTAAGGATGCGATTGCAAACCAGCAGCAGAACAACCAAGGATTAGAGGAGTCTCGAAATGAAAGTCCTAACAATCCGCTGGAGCACGTAAGGCAATCCTATCGCTATGCGGCACTGATACTCCTGTACCTCTATATATCCTTTTTTGGAACTGGCCACTGGTTCTTTAACTTTACATTCAAACCCATGACATCGCGACTTTTCTTTCCACAATTCCATCTGCACATGCTTGTGGCCTTTATCCTGCTAAAGATATTCATTCCATCAATCATTGTCATGTCGAGCATATACGCATTGGTATCCTTTGGCCGAAAGAATGTCCGGTCTATCTTCATCTGCCTGTTCCTGATGAACGACGCCATGAGCTTGTACTTCTGCTACTTTGTGATCAATCGTGGTTCCTTGGAGAAGGTGCGAGAATCGTTAGACCGCCTCCTGGTATCCCATGTCTTTATCATTCTGCTGCTTGTGTGCTCCTGGATAGCCAAGGGTTTCCTGGCCAACACGAAGAAGGACAAACCTACACCGAGAGCACCAGTCCAGGCTGTTACCAATAATGCCAACTTAGCTCAGGACAGTCAGGCTTAGATCGGTCCGGATTATGTGCCAGAATATCAATTTGCATTTCTATCTTAGCTGAAATATGCTGGCCCTGTATCAATGATACACCTATAACTCCACAATAAAATAATATTTTTATACCAGTATAAATTATATTTAAGAATGTATTGGAAGTTCAATGTGGATCTACCGATATTACGTATACGACTAGTAGGTTATCGTCGGGTATCTAACTTTCAACCGTACAAGTTCTGATGAAGTTCGCGAGGCAAAACTGACTACTGAGCCGTTTCTGGTTATGACATCGCTAGACAAGCATTTTGTTTGGGGTTTCCCCAACCGACCCCATAACCCATTTGCATAACGAGCAGGCCGACGAATGCGTGTCTGTCGATGATGTTCAATGGGCACACATGGGTGCCACGACTCGGGAGCTTGAGCACCCCCAATTTCCGTGGATATTCCGTACCCTTTCCGGGTCTCCACCCGCTGTCAGATGCGTGCGTTGCCTGGCTGCGGGGGTCACGAGACTCGCCATCGATCCAACAGAAGGAAAATTTGCATTCGAAAGGCTTGGGAGATAGGAAAGAAGCGGGTTGGCGAGTGTGCGGATGGATGCGTGCCTGGAAGACACAATAATTAAAAAGCGATTTGTCTAGAACCAGGTGGATTTAGGAAGCCAGTGGTTAGTGGGTAGGGGGCTTGGCGTGGTTCCGCCTCCGGCGGATAGGCGCCACCGAAAATGAGCACCACACCGAAGTGGTACTGCCGCAACAAATCCCAGCCGATGCACACGTTCGCGGAAATCGGCAAATTGGGCCTGGAGCTGCGTCGGATTACCAAACGGATTGTGATCGATGTCAACTCGGCGATTTTCAGTGAACATGTAAGTGGTTTGCAGTTCTAATTTAAATTGTTAGCCCATAAGCTGCCTTCGAAGGACACCATTTTGGAGGAGTGCGAGCGGGTGGTTGAGCAGTACTGGAACCTCAAGGACGAGACTAAAAATGCTGACTTCCAATCGCTATCAAAGAAGATTAAGCGAAGTCCCTACAATCAGCTGCTGATGAAGAAGTTCCATTTGATAATGGATCTCAATGATCGACGTTTTTGCCAGCTCACCTTTGTGCTGAAGCGAACGGTGTGTATTTGAATCGATTATCCTGGATGCGGAATGATCTTAAATCCCGTTTAGTTGAGCTTCCTGCTCCGCAAGTCCATGCAATCGGAGATGTGGCTGAATTGGGCATTGCACATCACTCAGTTGTACAACAAATGCCGCAAGGTGGAGAAGCCACTGGTCCCAGTCGAGGTGGATAAGCCACCGGGTGACGAAGAGCTGGAGGAGGAGCCCAAGTTGAGTGGCAAGAGGAAGGAGGAGATGCCCGCCAATGTGTGCAGCAATATGTATCCTGCTCTGCTCCTGGCGCTCAAATCCATTGATTTTGGCTACGTGTTGCAGGTTCAATCTGTTAGATAACCTATGACCTACTCCTTTTTAAAGAGCTTTTTTTTTTGGTATAGTTGGTGGCTCAGACTCGGGTGGAGCAGAATGCCCTGGATTTGGTTTTTGGACTCTTCAACATGGGCGAGCAGGATGCCTGGCGGGAGCAGCAGAATCTGGAGTCCACCTCCTCCAGCCTGGAGATTCTGCGCACCCTGAACATATCCTTCGCCGCCGGCGATTACCAACCGTATTGCGATTCCGCCCAGGATTACAAGTCCATGCAGATGCAGATGGCGGAGGAGAGTCCGCAGGATCAGGATCGTCAGAGTTTGCGCTGCAAGCACACGGAGAGCTTTCTGCAGAAGGAGCGCGTGTTTATTGCCCAACTGATAGCCAAGGCCACCGAAATTAGTCCAACCATATTCGGTGAGTTCCTAGGCATTTCAATTTCAATCAGTTGTAAACCGATTTTTTGTGCATCCTGATAGATAATGGGAAAAAAGGTCCTGTCGATATGAATGCGTATATTGTGAAGGGATTGCGACTGCTCTGGTCGTATGTAGGAATTATCTTGGATCACATACTGCTCTGGTGGATTGATAATCCCGTATCCTGCTATCGCTTAACCCATATCGACTCCATACGCAGCTGGCTCTATCATCAGAGTGTTAATGGTCAGTAAATTATAACATAGATATATATTCATCAATAAGAATATACAACATTTCTTTGCAGATATTCCCGAGCCTGTTTTTTCAACACTCCGTGGAATTGGTGAGATCCTTACAGGATTCGTTTGCAACACCATTTGGGATCAACTCTTTCGTCTCACCCTAATATCTTCCAATAATACGAATCGTTTGGTGGATGTGGTAGCTGAGCAATATCGCGATTGCCCTAAGAATGTGATATTATATACTCTATATATATCTTAATATATCCCATCACCCAAAGGCTTCTATTCTTTCAGGAATTTGGTACTCCAACCGGCACCGTATGGATCAGTATATTCGCCAACCTCGTCAATCTGAGCAACCAATATTTCTCCAATCTGGAGGCGCACAATAATTCCAGCCTGATGCCGGTGGCTGAACAGATACCCATACTCCATAGGCTGGGTAAGATTGGCATAGGTTCTACACCACAGACTCACAATATATCGATCCACTTGCAGATCATTCGGTGCATTCGATGCGCCTCTGGGTCACCGAGCAGGCAAAGCTCCTTTGCTGCGAGTGGAAAATGGACCGCTTCTTCCAGATTCTGGAGCACGATGTCAAGCTGTGCCTGAATGTCTTCATTACCTTCCAACTGCCCAAACTCACTGCCGACCTGAGCGATATACTGATGCTAGTTTGCGTTGCCCTGCGCACCAAACTCATCGCCGAGGTCAACGCCAATATAGACAAGCTAAAGGTGACTTATTCGCATGCTAGTAGTGAGACGATACTAATTCCTAATCCTCCAGAAAACCACCGACGAGTGTGTTCAGATACTTTCCGCAGTTTGCCGAGTCCTCAGCCTGGCCAACTTTACGCTCTGTTTTCCGGCCGCCAGTTTCTGGCAACGCGAGGTTTACAACAACGATGAGAAGAGCCTCTATGTGGGCTATGTGCTGGACGAGATCTATCTGCCCACCATACGTGCCACCAAGGACATTGTCATACTCAAGCTGATCCTGAAGCTGATTTGTGAGGCCTGGCTGGACTTTATCTACCAGAAGCGCATTCGCTTCAGTGTAAACGGAGCGGTTCGGTTGCTCAACGATTTCGACGATGTGCGTGAGTGGATTCTGGCCTGCAGTCTGTTGGATGAGGAGCAGCTGGATAAGCTGAGCAACCACGAGGTGCTGCGCATGTGCAAGGGTGTGGGCAAGATATTGCTTCGAAAGCCAGAGGATGTGATCTCCATCACCCAGTCGCCGAAATACGACAAAAAGGCGCGTAAGTTGTGTTTGAATATCTATGTGGATCCTATGTTTTTCTGGTCTCCTTGTAGAGGATGCCTCTGCCCAGGACACACAGCTGCCTTCGGAGATGTTCGTCTCCAATCAGAAACACTGGCTGCAACTGAGAGCCAGTGGAGGCAATGGATTTCCGTTCCTGAAACTTTGCTGCGGCGATATTGGCATGTAGATGACCTCGTCAGGGGGTACAAATGTTTATTGAGCCGCTAAAATGCTTTACAAAAGTGAGGGTCTAGAATATATTATAATATATATTAGAAAAAGGGTAACTATGGTTATGGTTATTCTCTTATGTGGAAATCTCCCTTTAGGCGGGCACCTTGCGACTAATGATCTTTATCAGCTCATCCACGCGCTCGCTCTTGCCGGCGAATTGTTTTGGATGCGGTCCAATCATTTGAATGATCATCGGTACGTCTTGCGAGACCTGAAAAATAGCAAAATATTCGAATATTTGACAGCTGTCAATTTGGGCTACCCCGAATATAGGTCACTACCTCGAGGAATCGAACGAGGGCCCTCAGGGTGCGGAAGATTTGGTCTTCGTTGGGACTGCTCTGGAAGAACTGAAGAATGGCCATGGCCAGCTCCACGGCGATATCGTCGAATACCTGCAGATATATATCTTGTATCTACGATATTTTCCAATACTTTGCATACCACATACCACAGTCTTCACTTCCTTAATAGCAATGTTGTACAGGATCATGCTGCCAATATTTTTCAGCTGCGGGCAATTGGAGAGGATGCAGTGGACGGCCACCTTGGTGGTCACTCGTATGTTGGAGATGGTCTGACCATTGTATTCCCACTCCGAAATGTACAACAGCCATTCGGAGGGACCCAGGTTCTCAAAGAGATTGCACATCTGAAACATATTGAATATATAGCAAACTTATATATTCATTCTCCCATTGCGGGACCTACAAACATGGCCCAGGCCTGCTGCTCCTCGGGCGTCTGCTTGTCAATGTCCTGGGCGTAGTTCATCAGTGTGTGATCCCTTCGATCCTGGTGCAGAATGATGATCACATCATCTTTGAGCGCCGCATAGGCCAGCGTGCGGATCAGGTGTATCCGTGTGTCCGGCGAGAAGGCCTGATTGTCACGCAGGACGCGCTGCACGAAGATCAGAAAGTTGTCGCCCAGCGCCCAGGAGCCATCGTCCTCGATCAGATACTGATGCAGCTCCTCCATGGCCACTTCCTCCTCCTTGTAGATCTTGCCATCGAGCAGTTTCACTAGGCTCTCTAGCTCAGTCTTTATCTGTGGGAAGTGGAAGTGGAAAGGATAAGATATATGATGCATTTAGCGATGATTCGGCATTAGATAATATAAGTCACAGATTTACTGCAATTTTCAAAAGTGCATCTAATTGTTTACAAACAAATCAGCCAGTTTGTAATTGTGTATATAAGAAAACATTTTTGTTGGTTTTTTTTTTGGTACTTGGATACAGCTTCCTAGTCTTTGGACTTACATCGATGTCTTTGAGGACCAGCGCCGGTTCGCGTGGTACTTCCTTCTCCTCCGTGGACTTGGAGCGCTCCTTGCCGTTCTGGGACTGCTGTTGTTGGGCTGCGGGCTCTGACATCTCTGGTCTATTAATAGCCGCATGAGGAAATTATAATAATAAAATAAATTGTATAGTCAAAATTAAATGAACATGCATTCGCATGGGACCACAACAAACTTTCGCTGCGCAAGAGCCATTAAATTGCAAAGGATTTTCACTTTTTATTCGATATTATTTTTTACGATCCGCCTGCGATAATGTTGTAATTTTCAGCACAAATTGCCAATCAGGCGTGCTGAAATGTTTACAATTTCGGCAGTAGAAATATGTGAGGAATTTGATGTTTCATATAAACAAAAAAGGCGGAAAAGCATTTAACTTAATTAACAGCAGAGAAGCGCTGGGAAATGAAAAGGAAAAAAAAGAAAAGCGGTTGCCGGCGACACCATTGGGTAGGGGAAAAGTTGTCAAACCGAAGTGTGACAGTAAAACTGAGGAAAACTCAAAATAGCCGTGGTATTTTTAGTTTTTTACTTTACGTAGACAAAAACAAGGTACAGAAGATTCTCAACTGGCAACACGAAATTGCATGCAATGTGATATAAACGACTTTTTTCCGGCCTCAACCGACAGAAATTGGTAATTATAATCAAATAAAATGTTGAGATATTCCCAATTAATATGCATAATTTATAGATTTCCAAATTACTCACATGCTATTTTAGTAGAAGTGACACAGAAATTCCTACACTTTCGACACCAAATCGTGGGAAAGTCGCGAAGAAATCACAATTTAAAAATCAACTAGGGCACAAATGGTATCAGTTGTTTATTCAAAATTCCGAAAATGAATATATGGTTATTTATTTTCCAGATCATGCAACTTTTGTAGAACTTTTCATTGAATTCCAGAGATTCGAGTAGCACGCGAACCGTTTTGGCAGAGAGTCGCCTCGAAATTGCCTCTGTTTGTTCGGAAAAGTCTAGTGGAAGTGTGAGGAAAAGTTTCGGAAAATGCACACTCAAGCGCGTAGGAGCGATCTGTGAGTGTGTTCTTTCGGATATATCCGATCGGATCGGGTCTTTATAAATAGATACAAACGCCTCAGTTCGCTCGCGAGCGAATTATGGCCAATGCAGCTGCACTGAACGAAATTAGTGACAATTGCGGGGGATTTTCGCCCACTTTAAGCCTGCCCAAGTTGCGTTTCAAATTGAATTTGCAGTGGTTTTTATTACACTCGGCAAGGGCAAGGACCATCCTTCACACGTCAATGCAATGTTAATGTGCGGGGGCGACCCGGCTGGGAAAGGTCGGGAAAAACACAAAAAGCCATTAAGTGGCAACCAAAATACATTCCAGGCCCAGCTGGTGGTCCTGTCGCCTTCTGAAAGCAACAAGTCTCACATTGCGTAGCCGAGATGTTGACCAAGGCCCAAGCTGCGGCCACTTTCATTTGGCTTTCGAGTGTTAAGCGCGTCGGTTGCTAAGTGGATCCTTATTAAAAAAAACACACTCCTGCAATGAGAACGTCCATGAGGATTTCCCTGAGGCTGCTTGCACTCCTGGCTTGTGCCATTTGCTCTCAGGCTTCGCTGGAAAGGGAGAACAACGAGGGCACCAATATGGCAAATGTGAGTTATCAATGGATTAACTATTTCATTAAGACCCAACAGAAAGTGGAAGTAAATTGTGAAATTCGTTAAATTAGTTAAGCGGAGTTATAATCTAAGTTGATAACGCGACGCATTGTTTAACGTTCATTTACATACCTAATTAAATAGTTGTTACCTGATTAGTTTTGATATAAATATAATTTATCGTCTTATTTGCAGCACAAGCTAAGTGGCGTTATACAATGGAAGTACGAGAAGCGACCGTTTTGCAATGCATTTACAGGTAATTTTAATACAATATATAATAATATCCATTACAATCCGGACGATTTACAGGCTGTGGACGAAAGCGTACGTATCCCTCGTATCCGCCATTCTCGCTATTCAAACGCAACGAAGTCGAAGAGAAACCCTATAACAATGAGTATTTATCCGAAGGTCTAAGTGATTTGATCGATATCAATGCCGAGCCAGCTGTGGAAAATGTTCAAAAGCAAATCATGTCGCAGGCCAAAATCTTCGAGGCCATCAAAGAAGCCAGCAAGGAAATCTTTCGGCAAAAGAACAAACAGAAAATGTTGCAAAATGAAAAGGAGATGCAGCAATTGGAGGAGCGCGAAAGCAAATAAATCGAAATAATCGGATAAATCGGAATTATCGGAATAGTCGGATTTCTGGAAAGCAAATTGACTGGACGGTTAGCACACTGCTTTTGTTATTGTACATACTATCTTTATCCATGACTCCTTGAATTGTGAAGAATTCCACAGCACTGGCATTGCATTCAATAAAAATTGTTGACCTCACTTTTTGTTGTTTTCTGGTCTATTGTATTTATTGGTAATACATCTGATTATAGAAAACGGTTTAGAAAGTTCATTATTTTTACCACACTGAATATACAATATGTTACCCTATGCTATCTCTTGGTGACATTAGTAATTGGTAATCGCAGTTGGTTCTCGTATCATTGCATACTTATGATAACGATAAGGACAATCATAAAAGGTATTTCAACAGCAAACAGATGGATTGCACCTAGGCAACTTTAGCAAATAAATTAACAAAACACACATATTCATTTCAACTTTATAATTTACATAATACCTATAAATAGAGAGCGAGTTAAAAGTAACATTATTATAACAAGAAACTATGTTAATTCATAAAAGTTATTTTCGAATTTAAATATTAATTAATGATTTGATAATGAATTTATTGTACACTTTTTGTTTTTTATCTGACGGTAATCTCTTATCATTCCAAATAATCGGAGTGATTTGCTAGCCACTTAACTATTGTATTTCATCATTGCAATTGTAATTTTTATGATAATTTAGGCACTCTTTTGGACAAACGCACTCGCACTCCATGTTTGGGAATCAAGGCAATGCCACTGTTCTCGAACTCTATTTCGCTCCTGCTCATCACCTCGACATTGAAGTTCTGTAGGATCTTGATGATGGCCAGTTTGGAGTTAATACGACCCATCCTCTGGGCAATGCAAATCCTGGGACCCTCGCCAAACGGCATGAATGCAGTGGGATTATAATTGCGACTCTCCTCCGAGAAGCGTTCGGGATCATAGGTCTCGGGATCCGGGAAGTACTCTGCATCATGGTGAATGCCGTACAGGGAGATCACAACTGGCGTTCCCTTCGGAATGACGTGGTTGGTGTCGGGTACTGTGTAGTCCTGGGTGCATTCACGATTCAGAATGGGAAGACCCGGATATTTGCGAATGGTTTCCTGCACACACAGGTCCAAAAATTCCATCTTGTTCAGGGAATCGTAGGTGATCTTTCCGTCGTTTTTGGCCAGTGTCTCGTCCACTTCATCCTGCAGGCGCTTCAGTAGCTCTGGATACTGAGCCAGCTCGTAGATGGTAAAGGCTGCAGTCGATCCGGTGGTCTCCTGACCAGCGATGTAGAATATAAAAGCCTGAGCGGTGATGGCCTCCAAGGATATGGTTTTAATATGACCTGAAAACGTTAAACCACTCAATCTATCTTGATTAGAATTTAACTTGTATTATGACTTACCATCGGGTGTCTTCTGAATGCTAAAGGACTTCTCGTCATTCTCGTCTATCTTGCCGGTATTCCTCAGCTGAATGAGCAACTGCAACAGATCCTTGCGCACTATTCCATGTTTCTCGCGATACTCAACGGTTTCCTTGACAATCTGCAACATGGCCAGGCCAACTGGATTTTTAAAACCTATTCTGAATAGGAACTGTGCTATCCTACAAGAACATCCATTAGACACACCATAGCAAAACTCACTCTCACTTATTACTTACGAGGGCACCAGGAAGATCATCATGCCGAACATGGCATTGAATCTATTATTGGCTCTGGCCAACGACACCAGTTTACGGAACTTGTTATCAGGATTTTCGAAGCTATTTACATCCAAGCCAAAGATAGTCGAGGCTATAATGTCAATGGCATAGTTTTGCATCACTTTCTTTATGTCCACCTCCTTGAAGCCCTCCTCCGGCAGCTCCTTTTGCAGATGGGCCACCATCTTGTCACCAATATCCTCGGATGTGCTGAACATGCTCTTCAACTTTCCGGATGTGAAACATGGCGACAACATGTGCCTCATCGATCGCCAGCTCTGACCGCGAAGCGAGAAGATATTGGCCGACAGGGGATCCCGTTCCTCATCAACGTAAACGCCGCGATCGTGGAAACTGGCGAAATCCTGGGCCAGAACACGGCGAGCCAGATCGGCGTCTCTGATCAAAACAGCCGGACGGAAGAGCAAATAAATGCCCAAGACGCGCTCTTTACTCTTCACATACACATCGTAGATGGCCAAGCCCATGCTCTTCTCCTGCCGCCACACACTGTCCAAGCAACCGAATGGAATCCCGGAGTGTTTTTCAAATGGAAATCCGCGTCGCTCCCAGTACTCATAGTGGCGCTTCAGATAGAACCACGCCAAAGTCAATAGCGTTACGGCCAATAAAATCAGCGAAAACATAGTCGAAGTAGTGCACCTTTTCTTTTTTTTAAATCCACCCTTTCTCTGCGAAAGTCAATATATAACTGACTATCAAACTGGAGAGCCTCCACTTATATGCGCTGAAATTCGTCGATTATTTGTTCTCTTTGGCAGTAACGTTCTCTTAATTCTTTACAGCGAAGAATTCTAAATGAACAAAGCTACATTGATAGTCTTGATGACAGCTTTATATTAATGGTGAAATGCAAAACAAAGCTCTTATGTTATAAGCTAACAATTATTATATACAAAATACTTAAAAGTTGATTTATAATCTTAGAATTCGTTGACTTATTGTTGATTTATGATGGGCTGCTGTTTAGTTAACTAACTTTAGCATAGCAACTCTATTTTAAAATAGAAGGAACCGGTTTAGAAGTATATGTTTTTTATAATATTTAATATTAAATCCTTCCTAATCAAAATTGAATCTTGTTTCTAACTAGATTCCTTTATCAATATGTAGGGTTACGTTGTGGGCTTGATGATTTGCCTTGGACATTACTCGCACCGAAGTGGATCCCCTGCTTATGCCGGCACTATGAAGATCCTGGGGCTGTTGCTTCTCGGACCAGGGTTCGAAATTGAAATGGAATCCCTCCAGGTCCTGGCAATCCACATGGGGATTACCTCCATCGCGCAGTCTCTGCATAACATGCTCCCTCACTCGGGTGATTCCATCTGAGTTGCGACAAATGATGGCGGCCAGACTGGTCTTGTAGATCTCCGCCAATTGAGCTTATGAATCAGGATAAACACGATTCTTAATGAGAAAATAGGACTTCCAAGGACTCTCACCTTTGGTGAACTTCTGTGGGCCCATTTTCCGTTCGTACCAATGGGAGTCACCTAGTTTGAGGCGTAGGAACTGGTCGGAAACCATGCAGCTGAGCAACGGACCAAAAATAGCTCCATCCAGTGGCGGCTCACTAAGTGCACCCGTATAGACGTCCACATCCTGCGGAGATCTAAAAACCAAAAGTGTTTACCTTTAAGGCAATACTATAATCGAGAACTTTACTTACTCATAAATCTGCCGGATGGAGTCCAGAGTAGCGTTGTCAATGGCCTGTGACATCTCCTCCCACGTGTCCACCGTCGGCAGGCGGCAATGGCGACGGAAGACTGGATACGAGGGTATGCCATGATCCCGACCCCTCTGAATGTTTAAGGATACCAAATCGAGTCCACAAAGAGGCACCCTATCCTCTGCGGTGCCTTCGAAAAGCTTTTGCGTGACTTCCAGTGAAAAGAAGCGATCCACTTGCATCACCGGCGTATTGGCCGCTGTCATCAGGGCGTGGTCAATGCCATGCTCCGCCCAGAGCGAGAATGGATTGAAGAGCATCTTGTGCAGTTCGATGGCCTCGGGAGTGCTGTTATCCCTCGAGATATTAAACAATCCCGGTAGAAGAGTGTGTGCAAATCGAAATGCGGCTGCTGCAAAGCAATTGGCAATACTTGGATCCACCTCCGGGTCATACGTATCCGGAGCATTTAGATTGTGTTTGGCAGGCAGCAAGCCCTTGGCCTCGCTGATATTCTTCCCCAGCAGCACTGGCAAAAACTCATTGTAGGTGATGTGTGCCATCTGAGCACCAAGAATCTTTCGGGCTTCCTGGTAGAGCCGCTCATCCTCCCAATGTGGATTCTGCTCCTGCAATTGTCGAGCCAAATAGTTGTGATGTCTAGCCCACAGCAAATGCATAGATGTGAGCAACAGGTTCTCATTGGCCCGATCATCGCCGGACTCGAAACAGTATTTACCCAGTCGAGTCATCTGGACACGATTGCAGCCATCTGCCGGATTCGAGGAAATGGGCAATAGCTGGCGACCATCATCCGTGACAAACATCCGAAGAGATCCGTTGATAAAGCTGCGCAGCTGATTTTGCCGCTGCTCCAGATTGCCGTACACGACGGAGGCATCGATAAATGCCGTGGCCTGGTTCAGCTGCATCCGTGGACCAAATCTACCCGTTGGCGCTGGAGCAGATCTCACGAAATTCATGCAACTGATGTTGTACTGCTTGTAGTAGGGATCATCGGGCAGAATATCAACCGGATAGCATTCCGGATGCTGCTCGCGGGTGGCAGCCACACAACAATCGATGGACTCACCCTCCTGCGAAGTGGTCAGCGATGTGGCTGTGATGTCATGGTCCATGAACTGACCAAAAACGGCCAGCATTACCGTAAAATTCGAGTCCGTTTCGTAGCTGGAACGATGGATTTTCAGAGAGACCTGACGAGCCGGCGGTAACCGTCCATGATGACTAACTCGCGGAGCAGCAATACCATCCGCATAGTCCGGCGACACCATGCGACGATATGGAACCATCGATGCTCCGTAGGTCCTGGGATGTTGTTTATTGTTACACACCCCGGTGGATCTTCTGTAGCGCGCATTGAAATCGCATTCCAAACGGAGTACCGTAGGATCTGGCAGAACTATCTTGGGTCCCCAACCAATGTTGCTGCGTCCCGGCTGTTTGGTGTAGTTAAACCTCTTGGCAATGTCTATGGTGGCCTGGTTCTCCACATAGCCGCGACGTGCCAGCTTCCTTGCCTCTGGATTTGTGCTCAGGGAACGATAGTGTCGGAAGGACGGCGTATTCACCTCGTTCGGCTGCAGACCCTCCTCCAGTATTTCCCGATCTCCCAGTGCCTTAATCCCAGCACTGACTGCCTGAGCACCATCATGATGACCCAGTGCCGCCTGCTGCAGCGCCCATTCCGCAGCCGGTTCGTCTGGCAGTGGCCTATTTGGGGCCAATTCGCTATCCGATCCATTGACGACGAAAAAAAAGCTGGGACCTCCATCCGCTCCGCCCAGGGAATCACTGAACACCAGTGCCAGGCACAGGGCGGTAAATACAATCGCTCTGCGGTTGGGAAAGTGAAATTACTTTGTGGTTAGCATGCTGCGGTTAATCGCGACTAAACGTTCACAATGGGTTAATTGTGTATTAAATATCCCAATGGAGGGGGATGGCAAATTTGCTTTTCACTGTTTAAGTTTCTTTTAAGGGTGCAAAAGTATCCTGGTGAACATAGTTGTTTAAGGCTGGGATTTTGGGGAACCTTCACAAAATCAATTCTACAATTTAGAGCCTATAGCAATAGTTTCTAAGGATAGGTGTTCTTTTGCCGCAGTTCCAACTCTTCGTTTCACACTCACATAAAGGTGATGCCCATGCAGCACTGGAACTGTCGCATCTTGTTGCGTCGCGCACGCGGAGAAACACCACCCGGAAAGACACGCTCCGGTCCCTGATACGGCGGCAGGACAACATATCCGGAGCCACTGGGAACGGCATCGGTAAGCGGCGTTGTTTCGTCCGTCATAATCAAAGTTAAACTGATGCGCACCGGCGACAAATGCAAACAGCACAGCTGCCAGTCAGGCCGACTCTAGAGTTGCCCCGAACACACTTGGTGGGCTTCCGACTCTCCGTTCGCCACACTTCAGATACTTTCGCCGGCAGAGACCGGCTGTGACAAAGCAACTTAGTTTATAATATTTTATAATGCCTGCGTTTGAGCGACGCAACAACAAGGCAGGCAACTGTCCACCGTCCAAGAACACCAGCCATCATTTTAAATTCTTAACGTAAACTTTAATAGAAAGACATGTGAGGTGCTTGATTAGAGTTCCATGTCGTCTGGCTGTTTGAACATGTCGGCCACATACTCATAGGTCAGTTTCAACAGATACTGAAACGGTTTCTGCTGCGGCAAATCGCCGAGCTCCACGCTCTCCAGAAAGTCTTCCATGGGTGGCAAAACGTTCTCGGAATCGTTGCCCATCAGCTGCGAGATTTCGATGATCTTGTAAAAGAGCAACTTCTGCATGTAATGCACCGCATTGTTGGGATCGTAGTCCGTCCAGTTATCGCGTTTTATAGCTGCACACCAGATCTTGTGCCGCATGTCGTACGGCTGTTCCACGTAGCTCAGAAGTTCCAAAGCTTTACGGAATTCCGTTTCGCTGGCAGTTTCATTTTCCTCGGCGATGTAAAGCTAATGATAATAAGACGGTAATATTTATAAGTGAATTAAGTATATTAATTTGTGAAATCTTACGCTGATAATCTCCTCTGCCTTGAGCACCTTCTGTTCTGCTGGATCGAAGCCAAAGCTTTCCAGTACGTCATGGCCCAGTTGCGATTGATATTCGACCAGCGTAAGATCTGCGTTGATCTTTTCAACTTGGGCAGTTAAATCGGATTCGGCTGCCGCGAAGGCGGCCAATTTGGCCAGCGACAGCATAGACTTCTTGCGCGCCACAAACTCCGTTTCGCATTGGGCCAACTCGTACAGCACCTTGGCCGCCCGCTCGAAGTCGCCGTTGAATATTAGCTGGATCCACCCAAGGGACGGATGGTCACGCATGAACTGAGCCAAAGCCGTCTGGTTGCCCTTGAAGCGTTCGAATACCTCGCCGTGCCGGTTCTGGCGCAGATGCCAATTGATGGCAAACTGTGAGAAGTCATATTCCTCGTACTTGCGGGTGTAATCTTCCAGTCGCTCCTTGTCCTGCGTCTCATCGCAGATAAGCACCAGGCTCTGAAAATCGAGGTACTTCTCGGCGATCTTTGCGGCGTACTCGTATTGGCGATCTTTGACTACAAAATAAAAAAAAAGACATAAGAAATATTTAAGAATTTTAAATTATGAATAGAATACACAACTTACTTAGCACGGAGATGAGTTCCCTTCGCTGAGCCTCAAACTGCTGCTGCAGAACATTGAACTTTTCCGTGTCGCGCACGCTTTTTAAGTAAGTCTTCCGTCCGTCCAAAACCAAATCAATTAGTTCGAATATCTGTTGGTACAATTGCTGCTTTAGCTCAGTCTCGCTAACGCAGTGGCTGCCATAGCGAACGCTAATGTCAATGAGGCGAGTCAGCGTGTCACGAACTCCCGCACTGCCAGCCATCGCAGTCCAAGGTAGATTCTCGTAGGAAGGTAGTTTTTCGTGGCTCAGTCTAAAGCTGCTTGCGTGCTGCTTTCGATACTTGAACACTTGTCCCAAAACGTCTAGGACAATGGAGTTTATCTCGTTGACAAAGTGGGCCACTGATATGGTGGTCTGATTCTGAGCAGCGATTCGATCGTCAGCAATATCCGCCAGGGCCTCGAACACGTTTTGAAACCTAGACAGCTTTACGTAAAATATATCCTGGTAAGTTAGGCTGCCCTGAGGCTCCTCATGCCATAACGCTACGGTGGCATCGATAGCCTCTTCAATCAGCTTGGGCAGTTTGGTCTGAATGGATCGCAGAGCCATAGCAGCCACTATCTTCTCGCTGATATCGGCTAGAATACAGCCGGTGGGTTTCAGCGAATGGCTTCCGCAAGGTATGACATTTAACTGGAACGAAAAGTATTGATTTTGTTAACAAAATCAAATAAATAAACAAATAAATATTTTGTCCTTATACCTTGTCCCAAACTAAACTGGAATGCAGAAACGTTATGAAGTGCTGGAAAGCAATGATCTTGTCCCTTAGTTGGTTGATAATCTGCATTGAACGAGAGCTGCCGATGGCATGCCTATTCATTTCCTGATCTGCAAGTGCCTCCTCCCATCGGGGATCGGCTATTGGTATATCCTCCGCCAAGTCTTCGGCGATGGTAATAACAATTCGATCCAACTTGTAAGCATCCATGGGTGCACCACTTGGATCGGCTGCAGTGACATTACGAAGCAGCTCATCGACGATCGTCTTGACCATATTGCTGTTGCGTTTCATGTGATATAGGAACGCTGCCTTTAGTTGACCAACTTCATCGCTTAGTTCGTTGTACATTTCATCCGGATCCAGTTCGAAAAGGTGAAGATTATTAGTACTGTTAGTCAAAGCAGAATGATCGGCAACTGCGAAACTAGCATTACACGAATTGGGAGCATATAAATCTGGCGTGTTGCAGGAGCTCATGTTCATCATTTCAGTACCATCAAAATCGCCCGGTGTAATAGAAACTAGGCCATGTGTGCGACTAAAGAACAATGGCAATTGGCTGCAGATGACGGCACTCAAAATGCGATCATCGTGCTGATGGAACTCGATCTTTTCCGCCTCTAGCTCTGCTGTCGGCACCGAGTTGGTCAAGTGCAGAGGATACACAACTTTAGAAGTATACAAATAGATGTGGCTGCTGCCTACTACAAAACGCACGCTGAGGCAATCCTCCTCAGTCTTGGCACTAAAGAATTTGTTCATATTGAGCGGCGTGAACGATTCCAGAAGCATTCTTTCAGCTTGAGCAGTGCCAGTCACTAAAATACTTAACATTATATACCATATCAAGATTTGCTGTCACATACTTCTTACCCAGAGCGTAGCACATTTGTGGAGCGTGAGCAGCATTCACAGCTCCAGCCAGTATATAAGCTTTGTTCTTAACCACGTGAAAGTCCAACAGATGGAGATCGATCTCCAAACTATCCGCTGGGAGTCGGAACTTCCAAAAGTTCGTTATAAACTCTTCGCGTATCCTGCGCAACATATCCGCATCCTCGTACAGAAGGTTTTCGGTGTTGCCATTGTTGGACAGACTCCAGCGCTGGATTGCACGATCAGAGAGCACGGCCACAATGGTTTCTCCACTTTCTAAATTGCTCTCGCAGCACATGCCGACCAAAGTCTAAAAAACACTTCATGAGATTTTTGTCCCATGCTGGACGAAGATACTTACTTGATCCTTGTCTGCACCCGTGTTCATTCCAATCAAAATGGAGGCAAACTTTTTGCCAAAACCACCAAGGAAGCTAGTGGCAGGCTTGATAGTCTTATGGTGAAGTGTGTAACGTCCGTTGGTCAGTCCGACTCGCAGGAATACCAGATTGCAGGTGGTTGTAACGGCTAGGTAGCCCTGCTGCGTTGGTAGACTGAGCAGCTGGACAAACTCTTGGCCAGTTAAGATGGAAAGATCCACGGAGTTCCCATCGTGCGCAATCGATGACCAGTACCGAACTTCTCCCGTGGCTGATACCGCTATGCAGGAGGCCATTTGCTGACCCTCCGTCTGGAAAACACTGATTAAATCACTCTTGTGACCCAGGTCACTGTAAGGTAAAGTCAATTCACGGCACTGGGCCAGACCACCACCACGTCTTGCCAGTTTGCCCACACGAGGTGGCGAGCCCGACTTGGCCGTGTCCTTATACTGCCAAATCAAGAGGCGTCTGCCTTGGACAACCTGAAAAGGTAATCGTACTGATTGCTGAACCAGATACAATGAGAGTTGCTGATATATTACCCAAGCCCAACCGTTTTGCGTCACTTTGGCTGTTACTGTGCCCGCTCCTGGACCTGCGAAGGTTAGTGCCTCATTGACCACCACCGGCAGTGGACAACCGAAGCTCTCTACCGAATTGTAATCGGATCGGATGCCGGCAATGGACTGAGTGGAACGCACCGACAAGCTGAGCCGGCTGAAAAGGATTGTTTGATGAGTGGGAAATTCCAGGAGAATAAGTTAGCACATACCTGTTGGTCAGGGCAGTCCTTTTGAGGCTCCCCGACATCTGGGCGCAACTGGCGCTGCCGCCAAAAATTGATTTACGCGTGCTGTCTGCCGAGGCTGCTGGCATGCTGTACCTTCGTGCACCTGGTGAAGATTCGCGCGATATGCCGTATAATTGCTTCTGCAGATTTCTCTCCATTTTTGTGCTGGCTCTTATTTGGGAAATGCCTATAAATCAAAAATAAACAACTACTTTTGCAACAGCAAACAATCTAGCCGGCATGTGTGTGAATCGATTTTTGATGTCGCAATATCGAAATCACAGCTGAGTACATTTGAGTTATTTATCGATTAGAAGTCACGACATTATACACAAAGAACACAAATTTAAATATAGGAAATTATTTATACTACATAAATGTATTTTATATACTATATACGATGAATAATTAAACTTTGGTAAACAAATTTTTAAATTAATAATTATATTAACTAATATTTGTGAGTCCATCTCTAAGACAAGTTCTACACGATGCCATCGCTAAGTCAAGACTAGAATTATTTCATAGATTTTCGTAAACAAAGCGAAAAACTCGACATAGATGGCCACCTGGACGCAAAATGAGCCGACAGGTGTCACCAAGCGCAGGCGTTGGAATCTGGAAGGTAAATCTCTGAGCTTTGATTGATACACGTTCATAAAGTGAAGATGTTTTCCCTTACAGATCGTGCCTCCTTGAACAAACTTAAGCATCACATCGCCGAGGAGGGATGCCCCCAGATGCAATACGATCTGGCCAAAGAGTTACTCGATAATTCCATAGGTGAGTGTAAGGATTTGCTCGAGAATTACAAGATAATGAAGATTGCTATGTCCGCAGTAGAGCCCAATCTTGCCAAAGGCAATCAGAGCCAGAAGGCCGTCAACTGGCTGGTGAGTGCAGCACACAATGGACACGAGGATGCAGTCAAGCTGCTACGCCAGTGCTACAACGATGGCAGCGGTATTACGGCAGAGAATACGGACGAAGTGCGTCGCTGCCTGGCTATGACGCCTGGTGAGCGGGCTGCCAGAAAAGCAGCCCGGGAGCTTTTTGCCTGCCTATCAAATGGAAACGAGCATATAACGCCCAAGCAGCTGGAGCGCAAAATGCGGCGCATCTACAATCTGCAACGCAAGCGGCGTCGACGCGATGATGACCGCTCCTCGTCGAGCAGCGAGGGCGAGCAGGAGCCGGAGTGCGAACCGCTCGAAGATGTGCCCACCATTGACCTAGCCAATGTGGAGCGACGCCGCCTCATCACCGAAGCTCACCTCGTTTCGGCAGCTTCCAATTACAGTGCCGGACAAATGCCCAGCGTTAATGATGCTCTCACATTATCCGTCCCGGATCCTAGGAGCTTGGACCATGTACCCTGCTTCTACCGCATGATCTTCCACCCGCTTATCTTCTTCACCCTGTTCTACCACCGGCTGCTTAACTTGATTGTGTCCATACCCAACGTCATCCCTCTGAGCGTGCGCTGCAGCGTGCTCGTTGCAATCTCTTGGTGGAGCAGCCGGCATATGCTGCCCCTGGTCAGCTATTATCTCAGTCTGGGCATCATGATCTGGGCCACGTGTAAGATGCTGAAAACCAAACAACAGTTCGTGGACTTTCGCATCTGGTCGGGACTGTTCCTGAGCTACGGGGATCAGAACATCGAGGCGGACATTGCGGAGCATCGCTTTTTACGCAACAATATGAAGCCGTACCTGTACTTCTTTTGTGCCTTCATTTGCAACCTGATTGTCTACCCGTTGGTCACAGACGCCTGGCTGCCACACTCGGAGCTGACTATAATCTCTGGAGCCTTGACCTTCATCACCATGTGCGTGTCCATGTACGCCTCCTCCCACCAACTGCCTGACTGGCTAGTGATTGTTTCCTTTGCCGTAAATGTTCTTGCCAAATATCCGTACGAAATGGACGAGGTTGTGTCTACGCGCTGGCGCTTTCTTGACCTACGCGTACCTACTTTCTCATCGTTTGTCATTGGCAATGGCATTGAATTCTGTTTGAATTGCCGCACTGCCTTGTATCTCTTTATTCCGGTGCTGCTAATTATGATGGCCAAACGCTCCCGTTGGCATGGAGTCTACACATTCCTCATCCCGCACTGCGTCACGCTCAGTTGGCTGCAAGTGTGCATAGCCACCTCGCAGAGTTCCACCGTTTTTGGAGTGATGCGAGCAGCCCTCGGCTTGGCTGGAATCGTCCTGTTCCTGCCTCTGTTCGGAATCGTGGCACTTCTGGTGCCTGTCTTCGTGGCCATCGATAGTTTAGGACTGGCTAGTGAGCAGCTTCGGTGGGGCAGCACAGCTCTCGCCTGCGGGCTGGTAGTGGTCCTGTCCTGCATTTTGGCGCTTAACCGAGCTACCCAGAAATACATTACAATGCTGCAGGTAAGTGTAATATGGTAAGGTTTTGTTCATATATTAACTAATACCTTTTCAGCTAATCACGGCGATCACAACAGCGTGCTTGTTGGTCTTACCCTATATGACATCGAGTTTTAAGGATACGCCGCGCTTCAATGCCATGCCCAGAGCGGGTCTGCACTCGCTTTCCGAGACGAATACTCTGCCCTGGGATCGCTTTCATGCACTTTGTGCTCAACCTGTCCACGAGCAGCCGAATAAGATAAAAGCCCAGCTGCGTTGCTCCCTTCTGAATGGAATGCCCGTGATATGGGAGGGCAGCGTCACCAAAGTGGAAATCTCGCGGGTGTCCAATTTTTTGGAGGATACCATTGCGAACTATTTGCCCGTTTGGCTGGGCAGGATGCTGCGCTGCTTGCATGGCGAGAATATATCGCAGCACTTCAAATGCGATCCCAAATTGGATGCGCAGTGCGAGGAGTGGCGGAGCGTGTTCAAGACATTCAATGCTCAGAGCGGTAGTTGCACACTGCAGCGATGGAATCGCTACGAGTACGAGCTGCTGGTCAAGGTGGGCACCAAGAGGAGTGGCCGTCTACTGGGTCGTTCCACCACCACAGATGTTATCCTACGAGCTCACCATGACTTTGGGAACTTCACACGGCTCCTAAGCGAGGGCGATGTTGTACTATTCTATGGAATCCTGCACAATTCTCGGCTTTTGGCTGACAACGTGCAGGTGAAGCTGAAAACCATCGAGTGTGTGGAGTGCCGGTCGCGGGATTTGGGTACGGCCAGCATCGAGCGAGTGGTGGCCGCTTCACCCATGGATGCACGCCTCCAAGATTTGATGAGAGGCATCAAGTATTTGTTGAACGCTTTGTTGAATCCTTTAATTACGTTTAAGTAATTTTCATTAAATTAAAAAACACAGGAGTATGAGTTTCTTGTAATCTGCTCACCCCATTTTTTTTACTTTAATATAATAGATACATATGTATTTATTTAAACTGAAAAATATTTACGAAATTATATTGGTTGATTATGATAGTGTTGTAAAACAGCTTTTCAATTGTCGTTTTATTGGTTCTTAAAAATATATAAAGATCCTTATCACACGCATTATTTTTTGCTTTGTTTGTATTTAGTTAAATATGTTATCGGAAGGTAACTGATCCACACCTTTGACATTCCATTTGCAAGAGTCCCGAGTTGTGAGCGTCTTTTGTGGAGATGTTAGCGAATATGGAACAGGTGTTTCTAGGAAATCAACATTTTCCAGGCACTTTAGCGAAGCAAACAACTCAACATCCGGGTCTAATTTCAGTTCAATCTCCTCATGCAGCTCACACGGCTCCTTGCAGATGAACTGCTCGGGTGCGTTGACCAAGAACCGGACTCCCTCGAGCAGGAGCTTCCTATGAGCGGGATTATCCACTCCCAGCATGATCAGATCGCTTACGATAATAAGCTTGCAGCGTTCAATGCTGTCGTACCCCCGCTCCAGGAATTTACCAATGTACTTCTCCATGGTCAATAGCACCAACCAATCGCGCACAGCCCGTCCACACATCCTAGTTCTTCTATTATAATCTCTAAATCTCCAAATTGAACACTTTAAACAACAGTTACAACTGGAAACCGTTACAATTTACCGGTTAGATATGACATTTTAAGGCATACGTACTCAATAAAATTGTTTTATTAACCGGCTGCTTTTCCTTATTAAATAAATAGCTACCTAAATATATAAGCTTAAAATACAAATTTTAAATACATTTTCAATGGTCATGCTTTTTATGAACAATGAGGGCACTAGACTTATTAGTTGGGCAACACTGTAATTATTATTATACATTCGAATTTTAAATTGTATTTCATTTGGATCTAGTACCCCTGGCGGCGCATGGATACTTTTCGATAACCTTATCGAAGCCAATCGGCCAACGTCCATCACCAGCTGTCAGCAGAATTTATTTCTCTCTCCACACTTCGGTGCAAAGTGTATTTAAGTGGCCAAGCGGTCGGTGCTCGAGAACACACGCGTTTCACACACCTGAGAGGGCTGCAGTTGTCTGGACGGTCGCGAAAGTAGCAGATACCAAATAAGGAGAACACTTGTCACCATGATACCGACCATAACGAAGAAGTACCAGAACGTGGTGATTAGCACGGGCAACATCATCGCCACGGAACTGGGACAGCGCAAATCGAACGAGGAGCTGTACGACGGCCTGAAGATAACGCTCCACACCGACTCGACTGCGGAGCGCGTGGTGGTTGAAAAGGAGATCGACGAGCTGCATGGGCGGGTGCAAAGGGCCACCCAGGAGTTGACCACCCGCTTGACGGAGAATGGACGGAATGAGATAAGTATCGGTGCCAAGATATTCCTCAATCGCCACTCCACAGAGTCTGTGAATCAGGCGGTGGAGGAGCTGCTCCACATACTTAGTGTGACGCACGTGGACAATGTGGTGTTGGCCTACCACCCGAATGCGGTTGCCACCGCAACGCCGGTGGCCACAACCAAACCGCCCTGTTCCGAGGATTCCAACGTCAGCAGGGCTACAAACTGGAGCCAGCGCAATGGAAAGGAAGGAGTGGCAGAGCTGAAGGAACTGTACAAAACACTGGAGCAATATGCCCTCAAGCAGCAGATTACACAGCTGGGAATTGCCGATCTGGATGCGGCGGCGCTGGAGGAGCTACACAACAGCGCACAGGTTGTGCCCACAATTGCCCAGGTCAACCTGTCTACGTGCTGCGTGGTGCCACCAGAACTGCAGGAGTTCTGCACCGCTCACGACATCCAACTGAACACGCACAGCGATCCCGAGCTCCTGCTGCCCGTGGAGCAGTTCGACGGACTGGTCCCTGGCTACACAATCGACTGGACACTGCGTTACCAGGTGCATGTCCGCTGCCGGGGCGTTCTCACCGCCAAGGGCTACATCGTGGGCGCGTCGAGGTCGAGCGTTTAGTTTTAAGTAACTCCCACATACAGATGCTAGGCTATAGTTTTAATGTTTGTAATGTATGCTGTGTACAGTGGTGTACTTATTGTTTGTTATACAAAACCCAAATTGATGATTCGAAGCCGATCGATTCACTTTGCTGTAAACGATTTTAAAATACTTATTCTGAACATAAAGCGTTTCAAAAACGACAATTGGCAATTGGCTATTGTGTGTCACTGGCTTCCAGCTGCTGGGGGTTTAGCGATTTGAGCCCCAACCGGTTTGAATGCCTCGGCTACAAATTAAGTGTACGTCCAGCTGGTGTAATTTATATGCTCTGGTCGCAGACGAGTACTCTTGGTGATTTCCTTGTTGTGGCTTGTTATTTGCCCCAACTAATCGCTGTCTAGGCCTCCGCTTCTGTTGGACTCAAATCTAATTAAAGGCAGACGCGTCTCGCCCGACGACCCATCTAGATCACGTGGCTGACCCGCTCGCCTGTCGATACAACAAAAATTAAATAAAAATATAAAAACCAACAAAAAAAAAAGCCCCGCAGTTGATTAGAATATTGTATACAATGGCAGGTATATTAAATATATAACTGGTGATTTAGATTGTATCAGCATTAGCAAGGGTGCAACAAGCGACCACCGGCCATAAATAAATCCAGCAACAATAAAATGGGAATAGAAACCAAAAATAAAAATGTGGAAACTGTCCGGTTGAAATGAACTAATCAGCAGGGAAAATTTACAGCGAGTTAGTCAAGTTAAGATTCGAGATTTGAGTGGAGGCCTTTAAGTGGGGCATTTAATTGACAAGTGGTGGAAGTTGGCAGACGACGAATGGTTTATAAATGCGCCTGGCCAGCAGGAGGAAGGTGCAACTTGTGTGAGAAACGGAACGTGTAATTAGAGGCTAAAGTTCAAGAGCCATGTGCTCGATTCAAATGTATGTATCTTAATAAATGTACTCGAAACTCACACACACACACATAAATAGATGGATAGATGGGAGTGTTGTGGCAAGGGAATCACAAATACGGCGCACACTTATCGCTCTATTTACAAGAATGACTTGTATGTTTCAAAATATCCCCAATAGAAATACAGAGAGATAGAAATAGAAAGAGCGCGGAGAGATAGCTGGAGCTGACTCAATATAAGTTGTTTCCCGATCTTTACAGCTCCGCGCTCATTTCGTCACAAAATATGTGGGTATCTGTACATGCAATACGATGACGCACCGGCCTCCAAAATAAACATTGGCAACACAAACATTGGAAAGAAGCCTCTGGAATATAATCAAACCAGCGGGCATTATCTTTCCAAGCTGAGGAAATTCTATAGCTATAGCGGGCGTAATCAGCTCGTTATCATTATTAGGCATTTTGTTTTTTGCCCATTTTTTAAGTCAAAATCGCATCCAAGTGCAGTGTCGTGTGATAAGCGGTGCGCCACACAGGGCGTATACGTAACGTATCCGTGGGCCCATCATTATGTTTCAGTTTACTTACTCACAATGATTTTGCACTTTAAGCAGTTTGTATCACACATTTATCTGGTTTCCGGAATTTTCCACAAGCCGCCATTAGAAAAACAAACAATTGGGATTACACCATAACAATTGTTGAGTCTTTATTAAGTTAATTGAATATTCTTTGTTTGAATGCTTCGTACCCACATTATCCTTAACCATAGCTAGTTGCCCGCACTTTTAGCTTCATATTTTGAGGACATCGTATATTTATGTATATTTTGGGCCATTAACACACCAAAAATGTACACAGATAGTCGACGATAATGAGTTACACTTGATAAGTTTCATCTTCTATAGATATATCTAATTACAGGAATTATCTGCGTTGATGTTCTATTCATTAATGTTCGTTTGTATGCGGAAAGACTCGTTCAATGCTTTTGGTTACATTTACATTTCACATTTTTGTGGGCCATTAACAATTAGCTACAACTACAATTAGATTGCATCGTAAAAACTAATCTCACTGAATCGCAATTCAAAATAATACTCTGTATAATTTCGCTCCATTCGAAAATCAAACGATATTTTCTTTTTTTTTTGTTTTTTGGTTTTTCTTCTGGGGACGGACGCTGTATGTCTGACAATTGAAATCGTTTAATTGGCATTCCGAATTAACAAACTGAAACTGGCCACTCAGTTTGGAACTTGTTTTACATTCGTTGTTGTTCGTTCGACCATTCCGGGTACCATTCGAATCGAATGGAATCGAGGCAATTGGGTGGCGGTAATACAAATCTGAAACCGGGCTATGAACGCAAGGGGGTCATCGGGTCAATATATCTTGGGTATCTTTTGTGGTCAGAACTTAACTACGTTCGTTGCTGTTTGTCGAGCCCTAGGACTGGTAAACCATAGAGTAAAAAATGTATCAAAATCGCCCGCCTGACGCCATCTCAAAAAACAGGAAAAAAAAACGTACAAAAATCGTTTGCTTTGGTCGTAGACATCTTAAATAGTTCGATATCTGTGTTATGGACTCCTGTGTTTCACATTCTTTTAAAGTAAGTGTTCTCGTCTAGTTTCTCATAAGATTCAAAATGTATACTTTTCACGACCTACGACTGCGACTTCAATCTAAATTCGACTTGTCGTCCAATGGAAATAAACTTTAATTGGGACATTATGAGCTTGACACTTAAAACTGCTGCTTTGTCTACCGATTCACAACAGATAGTATATGTACGTGTATCTGAAGAATTCAATCTAATTTACTTATGGTATTTCCTATTGTGAGAGTACAGAGTAGAGTAGTTATTCATAGACACATACGGCTTTGCACATTGAGATAGCCACGTTAATAGTATGGTTTCTAAGTCGGCCAACAGTTGAGTAGATTTGTGGAAATGGGGTATAGGATTATCAAGTATAGGAATCTCGGCGCGACAATTGCTGAGTGGAGTATATTGGGTTACGGGCTGGGAAATATCGCATTGCTACAATTAATAAACACAAACAATTGAGTTTCAATTTGCAGTTGCCTATAATTTTTTTTTTCAACATTCAGTTGTGCCAATATATTTTTAAAAAATATCTTCGGGTTTCGTTATCATTTTTGTTGCGGTGATTTTTGTTTACAAACAATTGATTACAGCTAAATTATTTGTTTAATCCGATGGAATTGCAATTTTTAAGAACACACACACACACACATGAAAGACATCAAGAGTGACACTTAAAATGCGTATTGACATCTGTTCTTTGAGTTTCGCCATCGATTTGATTTGGTTTTGTGTTCCGTATTTACCGATTTAACATTTAGATCAAAAAATGTGCCCCTAAAAAATGCCACAAAAATACAATCAAAACATTTGTTTACTAAACTACAATACATACAATAAAATACATTGATGCACGCATAATATTTATATAACATTCATACATACTACTTATGTACGGGCGTAACCTTCAATACTCTAGAACAACTAACAACAATCTTTTTCTGTTTTAATCCGATTCGTGTGTGTGTTTGTTTGCCTGGGTAATGTTGAATGTATAACTACTGAAAATATAATACCATTTCAATTACAATTTCATCAGTTTGCCATTGCAGCATACATAAGTAATTCAGTCTAATTCTGGAATTGGTCAACGATCATTGCCCTGGACAGGGTGGAAGGATTTGGGAATGGTGGATTGGATGAACCCAAAAACAAAAGCACAACTAAATCTAACAAGAGTCGGAACGGCTGATACGATAATACCGGCTAGCCGAAAAATCGCAAAAGATTCAATAACATAATCAATGGTGTATGAACCAAGTTATTTGCCTACTTTCGGGCACCTAAATCTTAAGTTCTTAAATCTCTACAGATCTTCTTGTCACCACTAACAATATAGCGTGCGTCACTCCTTCGATGCTTCTCCGATTCCAGTGAGATTTGTGTCCGATTGCTCAGATCAAATGCGATTTCCGATTCGAGTGTTCGATGGCCGCCAGCAGCTCATGCTTCTTGCGGACGTACAGACGGCCCTTCTTCCAGGGATTCTGCAGTTGCAGCGGTTTGAAGTCATCTCGCAGGCAGCGTTCCCTTGCTCCAATCACCGCAACCAGGCAAAAGTTCTCTAGCATCTCGGGTCCATAGATGGGGCCATTGTTCCCTTTGAGAACCACGGCCATGTTAAGTTGCTTCACCACCAGGTTGATCACTTCGCGGGCAGTCGTCTTCGGAGTTACGTGAATCTTTAAGCTGGTTCCACTGGCCAGACCCGTACTGTAGGCGGTATAGACTTGAATGATCCCCGATGTCTGCTCTGCGTTGAGACTGGAACAGCTGGCGGAATCCTCTTCGCTGCTCTGCCGCGACAAGCTCTTCATCGAAGAGGCCTTTGAAGTACTGGCCACCGGCTCCTCACCTCCAACAGCTCGTAGTTCAGCTAACGTGCTTTTCAAATAGGGTCCACCTTCGCGCAGGTTTGCACTAGATGCAGCCTTTGTCGCTGGCTTCAGCGGTTTGTGCTCCAAATCCGTTGCGAAGGCTCCGTTGCCGCTTCTCAAGGAAACACTGGATCCAGCCAGGTACGGAGCCGAACTAGAGCTGTGCACCGTAATCAAGGGATTGGTATGAGATGCGATATTAGAGCTGGTTCGTTTGCGTTGCGCAGCTACCGCTTGCGAGTGGCGCAGTGCATCCGCCAGAGTGTCGTCGGAACGAGAGGGCGGAATGGCAAACACACTGTTTGTGCTATTTCCATCTGAGGCTGAGTCCACGGCAGAGTAGAAGCTCCGGGACGTGTAGGTGGAGCTCATGGAATCGCCACTATTCTTCCTAAATGATACTTCTGAGCAAATCGATCCCGCGTATTCGCTGATGTTGGAAACTTGTAAGAGTTGCTGTTGCTGCGATTGCTGCTGCGGCTGCTGCTGCTGTGTAGGAACTTGATTGGATGCAGGTTCCACTGGCGTGATAGCACTCAGTTCCAGATTCTGTTCAGACTTGGAGTGCTCCGGCTTGTTCTGCGATTGATCTTCACTAGTTCCCGGTCCCGGCCAACTGCCTCTTCCCTGGCCCGTCTTGGAGAACTTGCTCTCGCGGATGGGCAGCTGCAGCAGCTGTTTGTTCGCGGAACCTCCTGCCGATGTCGCTACCGCTTCGTCCTGTCTTTGCTGTGCAAAGTCCAGAATTTCTCGCATAGCCAACGAGGGTTGAGCGTTTTTGTTTCGCGCATATGCCACCACATCCATTAGCCATCGCACACTTTTCCACACAATCGTAAGACTCGCACTGAGCTCCTGCAGCGTGGCCAAACGTTCCTTGGCCGCCTGCAGTTCACTGCTGGAGAATGCCTCGCGAAGCGAATGTGTGGCCAGTGCGGTATCCAATTCAAGGATGCAAGATAAACGGGCGTACTTCTGAATGATGGCCGGCTGATAAGTGCGCAGGTGAATCATCTCAAAGGCCTGGATACTCAAGCTGGCCAAGTCATCTCGCTGTAGCAGTAACTCAGACTGACCGGGCACAGCGCATGAGGACTCGGCGGATGGACACACCACGAGGAAACTAATATCCGGACTATGCTCAATCACCTCCACGTCGTACAAGCGGTGAGTGGTTGCATCAGCGATTTTGATGTTCATACTGGCAAACAGTTTGTGCATTGCATTGGTGAGATCGTATAAAAATAGGCGTTGCACCTCCGTAGTAGCTGTTGCTCCGGAGGCTCCATCTCCTCCTTGAGCGCTAAAGTCCAACGGCAGGCGTAGAGGATCGCTACTGTAACGGTGGAGCACCTGCCACTCTTCGGCCGTGATGTGACTGTTTTCGCGCACCTTGCAGTGGGGCAAGACATTCGGCGTTTTCACGGGCACAACCACCTGGATCTGGTCTATGGAGCATTGCATCTTTAGGTAGCCCAGGTAAAGACCGGGCTCCAAACGCTGCAGCGCCGCCTGTTGATAGTGCAATTGATCTCCAATCGAGGAGATGAGCAGCTCGTTAATGGTGTAGTCCTCGTGTAGAGCACCTAGCTTCTTTTGCAGCTTGCTGACTGGAACCCATCTCGAGTTTAAGATGGAGACGGCCTTTTGGCTCTTTACCGACTGCACACAGGTTAGGACCACAGTGCCCTGAGCATCCCGCAATGGTTTATAGTAAAGTTGGCCCAAGTCCGTAATGCCTAGTGCCGATTGCATCTGACAGACCGCCGATAGAAGCTTAGTGCGGAAGTGAACAGCGGAGGTAAGATTGCGCTCCATATCCGAACGTAGAGACTTAACATCCTCCCAGGTGCAGGCAACTTTCATGAGCCAGTAGTAATCCATGTGCAAAGCACTCGGATAGGATTCATCCACCTCGATGACCGGTGGAAAGTCTTCGCTGGTGACCAGCACTTTATCATCGCAATGAATAATACAAGAGAAGTAAATGCCGCTGTTTAAAGAAGTAAATAAATAGTAAGTATATTCTTAATCGGATATTTCATTATTACCGTACCGTCTCAGTGTCTTTTGAAACTTGGTGGTTACCGAGAACAACTGCTTAATGGTAGTCTTCTTTTTGGGATTACGTCGTTGGGCGCTCGCAGGATCCAAAGTCAGCTCGGATACGTCGGCGGGTCTTGCCAAACGCACGGCGGTAAATAGATTGTCCAGGATTCGGTGACGACCCACGAATCGGTCCTCTCGATTGTCTAAATCCCGCCAAGCTGCACAAGAGACTTCAATTAAAAACAGTGCCTATTTAAATATTGGATTCAACTCACTTGAGGGCACTACACTAGCCGGCACAGAGGTTCGATAGGTGCCCCATCCCTTCACATTGCCGCACGCGGCTCGCAGGAAGTAGCGACGACCCTGGGTGAGGCCCGATATGTGACACTGGGCACCCATCGTGCCATGGAAGCTGATCCATTCCAGTAGCTCACTCTCGCCCACAACGTTGTTGAAATCCGCGCGGGTCGACCATTGTACTGTACATTTATAATATAATTGGATATTAATACTTTTAAGCCGTATTTTCCGTTATTAAAATATTTGTGAAGGGTTTTAAGTTGTTGATACCATTCTGGTACAATGGCTATGCGGGTAAAATCAGACAGACACCGCGAATCGAATCCAGAACCACATTCTAACCGCAACATGGCGACCCAACCACAATCACAAGTCCCATTCCACTGCCTTTGCCACTTGACGTTCCTGCGGCTTACCTTTAAATTTCGTGCCGATGGCCCCCTCGAAGGGCTCTAGGATTTGTACGCTGATGGAATTGTCGCCAGTGACGTCGACGACCACGGAGGCGGGTGCATCTGGCGGCCTGGCCTGATCCCAACCGAGCTGCAAGCGACGCAGTCCCTTAACTCGGCGCTCCCAGATGCCTATCTGTTTTTCCACCTCGCTGCCCGTGCAGCCAGTTACCGATGCACTGGAATTGCCTGCAGGGAACGACGAGTTTAGATTCTGATTAAGTGCACTCTCCAATTGACTCGACGACCACTCACCAATTATGATGCTCGAGATGGAGGGACGCGATGCAAACACCGGCGGACAGAGGCCCTCCGGTCCACTTAGATCGTGAATTCTTGACTCGGCGTCCTTGAGCAAGCCGTTCAGTTTGGTGCCAATGGTGTCCACAGAGACTACGGATTGAGATTGATCGATGAAAAGAACAGTCGGCAGACAAATTGAAAGCCACTTACACTGAGAGCCCTCCACAGCGCCATGCTGAAGCAGCATCCTGGTCATGGAGCGATTATTGCTTAACACCGCCAAGTCCAGAGCAGATAGTCCATCGTTATTGATGCTGCGAAGGATTGGGTATTTCAGTTACGGTATGTCCTTTTTAAGTTATAAGGATCTAAGCTCACCTGTTTACATCTACGTCGGTGGACTCTAGAATAGTGCGCGCCTTCTCCAGGTGACCATGCTCCACTGCCGAGAAGAGAGCTGTGAATGAAAAAAAAATCAAGTAAGTACTCTGCGGAAACCCCTTTCGCAAACTTAACAATAAGCTTTAGAAAACTAGAAACGGTGGCGATGCGTGCCATGTATGTGGATAGGTTTATTGGGTCATACCATGCAGATGCAGATTGTTCTGCGTCAGTTTGTCCAGCTGGGCCTGGGCCAACTTCAGCTGTTTCTTGGACATTTTGCTGGCCCGCGGATGAGGTGTGTTTCCCGGGATCTTACTCCGCAGCTGTACCGGCTGCCTGTGCACCGAAAGTTGGCCATTCGCCGAGGCATTCTCATCACCCAGCGGTGGTGAATCCAATTCCGATGAGCCCGTCTCATCGTGATCATCCCGCAGCTTGGCATTTTTCGGCTGCGAGTGCCGCGAAATGCACAGTTGCGATTGGGAATTCGATTGGGAATCGGTTCGCGAATGGGGCAGTAGGAATTCCATTTCCCTGAGATCCTGGGAGTGGCAGGAGATGGCTGTCCGTATCTTGGCTACTGCCGCATGCTGTGTCAACTGCTCCGACCAGCGACTGGTGGACAGCAATGGTGCCGGATAATAGGTGGGATAGTTGTCCTGGTTATTGTTATTGCCGCCACTGGGATTAACCACCTTCTCCCGCAGCCTGACACTATCGATGTCACCGTCACGTTTATCTTGCGGCAATATGTTGTCTGTGCGCGAGTATCGTGATTTGTGTTGAATACAAACAAAGAAGGGAAATCAAATTAAATGCAAAAATAATAATAAAGATCAAATAAAGGATATATGGAAATGAAACGCAGATGTGTGTGTGTGTGTGCATATATTTACAATGGCAAATGACCAGGAGCACCACGGTGTTTTGTGTGAGTGTAAATGTAATTTAATTACAGTAATTGTCGTTTCTGCTTGCGATTAATTAAATATTAAACATTAATCCCGTTCACTTCCATTCATAGCCGCTATTATTTTCTATGCAATTGGGAATGCCGTTGCCTATGACCAAAGCCAATTAAATTAATTATGCACAAACCGTTGTGAATGCAAGCCATGTGTGTGTGTTTTAGAGCATGTGTGTTGTTGCAGCGTGTTATATGCGTTCTCTGTGAAGCAGCCAACCCACCTGGACCCGAATTAACGAACCCACCCACCCGGGCAGTCGATGAACCCAACGAACCAGCCAACCACCCACCAATTTTTATTCAATTGACTTTAATTCGCTGCCATAGCCCAGCAGATCCATGAATTGTTGTGTGAGCAAGCATTTACGATGATATGAAATGGCTCAGTTTTTTTAATTACCCCTGATGGGGGTCTTTTTCTTCTCTATATGCATATGTATATATACATATGTACATATATATACGGGTTAAGGGCAGCCAGAGAATTACCGATCTCTTACCATCGATGGCATAGTGACTGTGGCGACGCTGCTGTTGCGCCGCTGCCGGCGACGATGATGGTGACGATGATGTGGAGGTGGCTGTGGCGGTGGACCGATGTGGGGACACTTTCAATTGACAGAACCTGGTCAGCTCGTTGAGCGTGTGAAACGATTTCTGGCGAACGAAGACCGCCGGAGAACGCAGACAGCTGCTCATCGGGAGCTTTTGCGGCATATTGGGAAGTTTAGTGCTATCGCTGTGGTAGCATCTGCAAGAGCACACAACATTAACGACCCGATTTGGTCA
This sequence comes from Drosophila melanogaster, assembly GCF_000001215.4. Classification (NCBI taxonomy): domain Eukaryota; kingdom Metazoa; phylum Arthropoda; class Insecta; order Diptera; family Drosophilidae; genus Drosophila; species Drosophila melanogaster. The sequence continues at coordinate 22,675,909 of NT_033777.3, read as the reverse complement.
TGGATTAGGCCAGTTTATACTGTCTTTGCATGTGTGCAGCCTGATTTATGTACAATACACATGCATGTGTATCTACGTATGTATTTATGCACACTCATGAAATGAATATTCATCCTCCTAGTCTCGAATCTCCCACCAGTTTTACGGGTTTCGCCGATGGTTGTAAACAAATGGAATGCATGGCAAAGACATACATACATATGTATGCAAACGAGTTACGAAGAAAATCGCTTTGTGATGTAATGATAAAGCACGGGAATATCTGCCTTGGGAAACCCTACCCTTGAAATAGACCCACAGCTGCCTTTCGATTCATAAGACACAGACCATTTGGTATGGGTCATTGACCCACTTGCAGGGTATAAAAATCTCAAATTCAAACGTGATTGATGGGCAATAAAAGAGTTTGGCAAAACGCAAACAAAGCCATCGAAACATAACTGGGATAAGCACAAACTTCCACTGATTCACTGTTTTAGTCGTTTGTTTTTATAAAGCTATCACCAAATGAGAGTTTTATTGGCTAGAAGGAAATGCAATGCGACCGTTTTTTTCTGCTCGTATAAAATGCATTTTTAAGTGGTGCATACACTTTTAGTAGCATACAAGCTTCTTTATAAAGCTTTTCACGAATAGTTGAAAAACAATCTTTGTTTCCGCTCTGTTTTTCCATTTAATAACTTCCTCGTCACCATTTCTGTTTTTGATAGAATTTAAGGGGGGGCACCTACAAAAATTCAGGTAGAAAGTTGGCTTCGATAAAAAGTAAACATTCCTTTGAATCCGCGTTCTGTTGATTTCTTTTCTAAGAAGATTTCATTCACTCGACCAGAAATGTTTTCATAGTAGAAGGACATTTTATTTTTGTTATGAAGGTATTTCATCTACACAAGTTCTTAAAATGTCACTTTTTTTAATTGGCTGTACCAAATGAAGCTGACTTTGAGGCTCTCAAGTAAAATGATTTGAAATTCACTTTTAGATTCATAAACCACTTTTGCACCGGTTAAAATATGCAATCACACTGCTGCGATCTTTAAAGGATTTAAATTGAAGGTCTTAAAGGACACCTACGGCTGTTCAGGTAGGGCATCGGCTTCCGAATTGTCGCCGTGCGCATGCGTGTCGTTCCATAGATGCCCTGCTGGGCATGTCGAGTGATATCCGCCAGCACGGCACTGGATTCCTCGCCACTGAAGGTCTTCTCCAGATCCGAGTCGAGTGTGGCTTTCGGCGCGACTTCGGCTTGTCGGCAGTAGCTCTCGGGGATCTGGAGCAACTTGCAGGCCTTTCGAGGCAGCTTTGCACCCACTGGCAAGGAGGACATGAGCCTTTCGATGCCAAGTTCATCGTGATCACAGGAATCTGAGTTCATTGCTCTTTTCAGCGGCACAAATTCGTTCTTGCCCTTCACTTTTGTGGTCAGAACAGCCACTGCATCCAGATCGCCCAGCATGCGTAGTGCCTTGGCCGCCTTGCTTTTGTCCAAGGTGGCCGATCCTCGCGAGCTGCGATTGCGCATGTGCAGCTGGGTGCGCAGCTTAAAGGGAGACTGCATTGATAGGGCGGGACTGTGCAGCTTGTTTTTTAGCCGCCGTAGAGAGGAACGGACGGAATGAGAGCGCCGCAAGGCGGGCAGCGAGTCATCGCTCTCATTGTCCTTCTGCGGGGTAACTGCCGCCGCCGCCTCCTGCTGATCCTTGAACTTGGCATACGAACTGAGAGCCTTGCGACGCTCCATTGGTCACAGCAAAGTTTGTACTCTACTTTTTGTTTTGGTTTTTTACTAAGATCTATCTTTTTTTCGGAGTTTTCACTGGCAGGCATGTCCTCCGTATGGCGAGGTTTTCCACTTTTCAATCGATTGGGTTTTTATGCCAGGATTTTCCGTTGTGCGCGTCGCGTGGTTCAAACTCAAACTGAGAGCAGCCAAATCGTGATTCAGAATTCAAAATTACAGCCCACAGGCTCTCTGGATGACAGGCTCTCTCTGGTCCTGTTTACCCCTCGCGATCTCTCACCATACAGTTGAGGTCAGTAAAATAGCACTCAGATGTGACTTCCCACATATGAACCGTAAAAATCCCAATAGTTTTGCTTGGCTAACATAAACATTGGGTAAACTAATGTAATGTTAATTACGACCAACGCTCATACTGTGATAACAATATTCCATACCATACAATTCAACCTGGCTAACTAACACATTAGTGATGGCCAACTGATACGAGTAACTATTTTCTTGAAAAAAGATTATGGTAGATTAGATAAGCATAATTGATCATCTAATTAAATTGACTCACGTTTAGTATGCCATAATAGATTTGCAAAATTTACCCAAAGCAACTCCTATTAAACTTCCCTCAGCTGTATTTTAAAGTACTTCCCATTAAGAGGGTCGCTGTGTTCTCGTTCTCTCGCTCACAGAGTTTGAAGCACGGCTACCTACCCTCCAAATGTTGTTTTCAGGAAATATCAATCTACTTGATCCCTGTTTACTGGGCGGCTTCGCGCTTTTGGTTTAATTTTAGACAGGCATTTACATACATACAAATATACTCGTACCTAACCATACCTGCCTTTCATCAACTCGCCTAAGCTGTCGCGGTTCCCGAAAATCCTTAGGATGCTTTTGTTCTCCTTCCGCCAGGCTGAGCGGGTGTTGTAAAATCAATTATCGGGTATTTCGAGCGTCGTGAAGCAAGAACAAATCAGCTGTGGTCCTTGAAGGACATGCAATGCATCGCTGTCGTCGAGTCCTGGCCCTGATTTATCGATGTCTGTCTGCACCTACGGCTATACATGTATGTGTAGGTGTTGTCGTGTCGCCCCGAGCAATGAAGACAAATGGAATAAATGAAATTTACGTCGCGTCTAGGAGTCGTCGAAAGTCAGTCCCTGATTAGCCTCACAAAATGGAAAACTAATTGGAAGAACGAAATCGAAAGACTCATACGAGTCTTCGAGTATGTGCCCCCCCCCCCCCCCCCATCGAAACGAAACTGGTTTCATTTTTCAAATTGCTTTCATTTACGAGTATATTCGTTTGTGTTTCGGTTTGAATCCCATTTGTTTGCTAATTTTAGACAACAATGTCCCCATGCGGATGAGTGTCGCACGCTGGTTTTGGTCCACCTGTCAACAGCCCCTTAGTTCCTCGGAAATGGAAATGCTGGGAGCTAGTGTGTGTCTCGGATATCATCTATTAATATTTAAACGCTTGGCGAGGTCAGTGACGAAGGGCGTTTTTGTGGTGACTCAGGCCAGCCTCTGACTTTGATTCGAATTGAATCTCTGCTTTGGTAAACATTTCTACATTGATTCATCTCATAATTAAATAGTAATACCTTTGGTATTTGTTAACAAAAATCTATCTACGTTATTTTCAACCAAATAAATTCGTCCTATTATTCTTTAAGTATTCGTATGGCCCATTTAAGTAACTTTTTGTGCAACCTTATAAGTGGGTTGCGGTCTTGTAATAACGTACATTCTCCGATTATTTTCTTTGTTTTTTAAGCACACACTAATATTTGATGAACGTGTGTTATAATTTAAAAGATAATATGTTATTATCTACAAGGAGTATATTTTTGGTACCCTAATTAAGTAATTTGCAGTTTCAACATGTGTATAAGGCTGTATTTACAGTAGAATCCAAATTATGAATCAGCAATTCCATTGCTCTGTTTTTAGTGCTTACGCAATAGAACCCAGCTCTTAAACAAAAGCGGATTAGCTTAGAGCTATTTAAGTGATAACATTGGAGAGTTGGCTTTGCTAACTCCTGTCCCCTCAAATCAAACTAAACTGTCAATTGGGGGTGTGCAATAAATAAAATTTGCTGACCCATAAACTTGAACAAAAAACCGAGAGTGACACTAACGAAAAAATGCTGGAGATGGAACTGGAACTGGAAGCCGAGACTTGATGCCCTGGGCACTCGGTTTTGCAATTGCAGGATAATAAAATTTATGAAGCTACGCCGCACAAAATTGCCCAACATAAATCACGGCGAACGTTCTCGACGACAGCTACGCTGGAATGGGATCCAATGATGCGGGAGGACGGGATGGAGGTCATCGAATGGGCCACCCAAATCCTCTCGGGTAGACAAAACAACATAATCCACTTAATGGAGACGACAAGGGAGTACCGATAATGGCGGAGGAGTCGTCTCTCCTTTCTCCTTTATGGAAAACCCCGTAAATTATGCAGAATTTATCTTACATTCTGTGCTGTCATAATTGTCAAATCTACCACACATTTAGCAAACTTACGAGGGGCAGACAAGTTGCCAACCAGCCAAGCGAGTGAGCATCCCAGCATTTTCGACTTAATTTAAATAAATTTGCCGCTTCCTCAATAAAAGCAGCTTTGAGAACGCTGGATGTGCCTCGGTCCGGAGTCTCGAGTTGGAAATGAGGAAAAGGCCAGTGGAGGCAGGAGGCAGGGGGCAGACGCAAGGCGCAAACAAAAAGCATATTTTATATGACTCTGATTTCGAGTGCAAATCGCATTATGAGGAGTTCAGCGGAAACGCTAATTGAATTTAAGTAACCATACCATCCCCACCAAGGCATTTCTGCGGGATAAATTGTGGCGGCAGGCGGGTAAGTGGAGCTTTCAACTTGACCTTTGTCCCTGCAATCAGCAAACGCATTTAATTCTATTGGTTTACTGTGCCAAATCACGAAACTAATGTATTCATATTAATCAGATATGCAAATTGGACCCTCGTCGCTATCACAGTGACTAAATGGAAGAAAGAAACCCACTCTTTTGGCCGAAAAAGTCCCAGCCAAAATGGCAATAAACGTTTCGACCGGGTCACTCGGACTCGCCCAACTTCCTGGCCCATTTTTTTTTTCTGCCTGATCCGCTGTGGAAACAAACACAAACCAATAAGCCAGCATTTAAAATTATGTAAATCCAGCGCGATTTGCACAAAGTTTTTGCCGTTGACTATATTTTTTTTGTATTTCTGTGGAATTTCCTCTTTTTTTACCCGGCCGGGGTCAAGGCGCAAATCTGTCGTGCATAAAGGGATCTAGGTTTTTGCGTAGATTTTATTTTATTTTTATTTTTTTGGTTTTTAGACTTTTGGCCTGCAAATTGAAAAGTTTATGCGGGATGTGGGTCTAGAGTTCAGGGGGGAAGAGGGAGTGCACTATTAACATGGTATAAATACGCACACAGCAAAAGTTTCAAAATCAACAAAGAAGTTTCAACGCACTAATTTTTCAAGCCCTTAAGTCAATTGTGGTTTTGCATCGTATTTATTTCAGCATGTTTTTTTCGTGCTTTGAAATTTTCATTTGGAGGCATGCTCGAATACTTGGCCCAATTCTTAGACGAGATATTATTCGTGTCTCTTGTTTTCAGAAAATGGCATTTTCCTCGATTTTTGTGAGTTAATAAAGAGCCACTTTGTTCACGTTATTACATTTTCTAAGTGAAACTTCCTCGTAAAAATTGGTATTGCGTTTCCTACACGATTCGCAGAATTTTTCGACTTGTTACAATTTTCTCAAGAGACGACCATGTTTAGCCTGTAAGAAAGCTCAATCGGCACATTTGGGTCACTTGCTACCAATGCAAGCGTGTGTGTGTCCCACTGCCTGTTCGTGTGACCTTTGCGGGCATTAAGTTCAAAAGTCGCACAAGTTTTCTCTGCGGCTGCCACAGAGCATTTGACATATGTGTCGCCCGTAGCCCATAGCCATTCATTTGCATTCTCCTATGTGTATCTGAATTTGTATCTGTATCTGTATCTATAAACTCGGTGTATCCGCCCGGTTGCCGTGTTTGGGGGATTCGGATTCGGAATCGGAATCGGATTGGGATTGGTATTGTTGGGGGTCGCCGTGTGGGTTCTACGTGCTCATTGCGTTCTTTGACAAACGTGACAAACGCAACTTCAATTCAGCCGTCGAAGATATGTAGGGAATCACAGCTATAACGACAACGACAACGACAACGGCAAGCATTCCATTTATATTGTTTGATATAAAAGTCTTTTGATTGATTTCGATTTGCTTATCTGCTTTGTAAAGCGATTTCCATGGGAGAACACATGAAAAACGAATGGGAATAGCCATAGACACATAGCTTTGGTAACCGGAGGATAACCTAAGGTCAGGCGGGCTAGCAACCAAGGGAGTTGGGGAAGTTGGGGGCCGACCATAGACCATTATAGTCTTTCAGTTTGCACGACTCGTTGGTCGCGCTGTTCGACATTTGAAAATCGATGCGAAGGTCTTTAAAGAGTTGCTCCTATTACAGGCAGAGATTTAATAAATTAGCATTTCTGGGAACTTAATGAGTGAGGCGTGGGTGATGGCGTTCTGAATCCGTTGCTAATGAAGGCATTGAATGCTAGTCGTTGGAAATGGCTGAGAATTGTCATACGACAGAGCTCGCTTTTGTTTTCGAACTCCAGAGCTACTACATATAAAAAAAAGGGGTTCTTATTCAAATTTCGTTACCGCACTAGTCACGCTATTCCCCCATTTCGTTAAAAAGCGCTTCAAATCACACATTCTACCTTAATCATGGGGAACACACCTATGGGATTGGTAGGGGTTTTCTACCTTATCTGCAGACATACTTATTGTACAATACACATCGACGACAACTGATATCTTTGCCCGCTTGTTGTTCTCTTGCTTCCTTCCCAATGTTTATTTTTCAGCCATGAGCTGCGCAAGTTTTTGAGCTGCCAAAACCAGCAAATGCGATAACTATAAGATGGGCGGAAGAAGCGGTGGCGGGCTATAAGTAAACAAACTTAAGGAATGGGTAAAAGTTGCCAGCAATGTGCCACAGCAAATTTTACGATGAATTCTTTTTAATCAAACATTTAAAACTTTTTAATAAGTGCACAACTCCAAATAAAATAGAATAGCGAAGGTAAACGCAAACATAAACTTTGGCCTGCGGGGTGCTCTTAAGTGCTTCGGGTCGGTACTCCTTTCCGACCCCAGCAAAATACTCTTCTTCAGGTGACTATGGATCACGGAACTCGACTGCACTGGAAGAAATTGCATCCTTTTTTATAAGATTATATACCAAGAAATTAATAATACACATAATGTTGAATATTGGACCAAAATCTTTTCTTAAAATTTTTTGATGATAAATTTTTTCAGTGCACAGTTGAAGGTCTTATTTTTTCATGCTTTAAAGCCACTAACTTTCGCTGTACATTATTGTTTTTGCACTACTTTGCGGCTAAAAGAAAAACTCATACATTCGTCTCTTGAACTTTATGTACGGAATCATTGGAGGGTTTACGGTTTTGTTTTGCTAAACGAACCGAGATAGAAACAATGGCTAAAAACAACCGTTGAAATATTAATGGTCAGCGTGAACTTCGGCTTGAATTGGAAGTAAAGTGGGTGGAAAATGGGAAAATGGAACTTGGTGGCCTAGGAAAATTGCGTGCCGAGCCAAATTTGCAGCTGTCAGCGGCAGAAAGTGCAGTAAACAAACCGCAAGGCATAACATGCACATTGGGAAAACGCAGTGGAAAATGTAAAACGTAGCTGACGAGATTTTTTTTTATAATGCCGGGTTTTTCTAACTAACAGATGAAACATTTTCCTTTTCAGACGCCGACAACTTTGACTTTCCTGCGGTGTGAATAAACCTTGGTTAACAAACGCCAAGACGACGCAAAAATGTTGCAATAGTTGAAGTTTTTCATGTCGTTGCATATTTTTTAACCCTCCCCCCCTCCAACCCCATCAACGATCACTCAAAAAACAACAACAAAGTAAGAGGCTGCCTTTGTGTAAGAGTGTGTGTCTTTGGTTTGGTTGTGTGTGCATGTGTGCTAAAGGTGAAGTATGTGTGCGTTGCTTACCTGTTCATTGTGCGGGGAGCGTATTTAAAATTGCTGCACAAACCACTTTAATGAAAACGTCGACTGTGAAAACAACACAACAAATGAGACAACAACAAAGATCAGTCGGCTTGCAAAAAGCTTTTTACAGTTGCAGTTCCTTGTGGCTGTGTGTGAGCGAGCGAGCGAGAAGCTTACACAGAGAGAAAATCATTCGGCGTCTGTTTTAATACAACTTTGTAACTACAAAATTTAACTGTTAATTTAATTGTTATTTAACAGCATATTCTTTGTATTATTTTTGCTCTATTTTTTAATTACATTTGTTGGTTAAGCATTATTTAATTTAGTTGACACCAATCGAGCTAATTTTCTTTGTTAATTTGAAATTTTCATTTTGGTTGATAATGATAAAATTGATAAAAATCAAAATGTTTTGCAGTGTAAATAATTATGTTGCATTAAAGAGGGGGCGGCGTGCAGTGAAGAAGAAGACGCATCAGAAGGGAGACAGTTTGATAGACACGTGAGTAAATTGCTCTCGCCTGCTCTCCCGTTCCCTTTTATCTTGCTGTCCCTCTCTGCCGCAAAAACAAAAGTTCACTTTCGCTGCCCCCTCTCTATATTTTTGCCTGAGCAATTGTTGTTGTGGCGTCTCCCACAAAGTTGGACATGCAATCCAATTACCGTTAGAGCCCAACTGTCTCCCAGCAAATTGCAGTTTTTACTGGCACGTAATATTTAATTAACATTGCTAATAAACACACACTACGAATTTCTCTTTGCCCCGCGGCTGTTTTTGTGTGTATTTTCTTAAACACTGTTTTGAGTTTAACGTTTCTTTTTTAACGAAAGCGACGCCTTTAGTTTTTTGACACTTCTTAAGCAGCACACTCACACAAAGACACTATCTTTTTGTTGGCTCTCTCTTTTAAAGCAGGTAACACCAACAAGGTGATCTCGCTCTCTCTCTCGCAACACTTACACAGCGACACAGCAAACAGGTAGCGCGTATACGTACGTACACTCACACACACGCAGGCGCAGCAAGCGAAGCAGAAACAAAACGCAAAGAGACGCGTTTTTTCATTTGCGCAATTTTTTAAATTCACCAGAAATCCGGGATCTTATTCAGCACTTTCAAACAAATAATAGATCATCCATCCATTGGATGTGGACTATAATCAAGGGATTCGCCAATTGGAGCGCTCGTTTTTTCAAAACAGTAACGAAACGAGGGGAAATTCTTATTCGCGACGCCGACAAGCCGTGTGCTCTCCACTCAAAAGACGATCGCCGACTGAGAAATAAGAAAAGCAAGTTGTTTTTGAGTTGTTGCGCCTGCGATCGTGGGGAATAATAGTTATTGTTGTTGTCTGCCGGCGTCGCAGTCGGCGTCTGCGTTGGCGTTTGCGTTGGCCGTTAATGGTCAGCGCTTCACAGTTAACCGCTGTTTTCCAAGAAGTCGCCATTTTAGTGGTATGCCATTCAAAAAGCTAGCTAGAAAACTGAATTAATCTAGCTATTTTGTAAGTTTTTGATGTCAATCTGTCGGCACTGGAATTTACTCTTTGTGGCGTTGCAACTTGGAAGCTTCTCTGCTGGGGGGCAGCGATAAAGCGAAATAGTGAGTGGGAGAGAAAAGATTCCGCTCTCAGAAAGTCTATTTCTTGCTATCGCAGCAAAAGCATAATCCATTGGGGTTTTTGAAAGGAAGCTCGGCTTTGTTAATTCGTTTATCACAAGAAATTTCTCGAAGAAACCGATAAATGAAATTACACAGGAAAAATTACTATAAATTGACATATTAGGAAATTTGGAAATGTTATCTGGAAAATACCTAATAACAAACAATTGGCTCAGGAGCTTTAACCCACTACTTTACTAAAATGTGCTGGATAATTGTTGTGAGATCATATCTTATACAAGTGGTATGTGCTAATTTCTCAATATGTGATTATAATCCGCTGGGTTTACTGATTCGTGTTAATCGTAGCCTTGTTCCGGCTTTTTATTGCTTCCACTCCGATAGGCTGGTCTTTGAAGTGCACTTCCAGGAAAAGTTTTGGCTACAAAGTTTTGCTAAAAGGAAGCCGCTTGAGCATTTTGAACAACTTTTGGTTTTAGCCTAGTAACCATTTCAACGGATTGAACCGCGAAGCACTACCTCCACAAGTTTTCACCTTTAGTGTGTTGAGTATTTTAAGGCCTTGGAAGTTTGTTTTCATCGGCGTCTATGCTAATGTTTCAACTTTAAACAAAGTTTGTGCAGATTCTCTAGTGCGCTAGTGCGCATTAAATTGAATGTTTCTGATTTATGCGCCGCTCTGCGATTTTCAATCTTTTAGGCACTTGGCCCAAGTGGCAATCGATTTAATTCCGCGCCTGCCCGGTTTTCCATCCGGAAAACTCAAGTGCGCATTTGAATTTCAATCAGCCGGCTGCAGCGAAATAAATAAGCCACCGATGACTAGAACGACGAGCTCTTTCCGTCCACTTCCATTTCCCCTTTTTGGTCAGGAAGTGAGCTTTTCCAACGCAACAGTGATGCGAGAGTGCGATATTTTTGGTTTTATCTAGCTTGTTTTGGTGTAATGTTCTGTCTAAAAACAAATAAATAGCCATAAAGTGGGAATACAATTTTACAAAGCATAGGCTGTAAGGAAATTTTATCTTTTAGATGGTTAATAACGTATATAGATAGCTTGTTTGGATAGTACTATCCATGCATAGGGCACGCATCGCCTGGCAATAAATTTTTGGATTCCGCATCCGATTTACCCCGCACTCACCGTTTATGATTCTGGTCAGCTTGGAGCGGCGCGTGGATGAGGGGCTGAGCATGCTTTCGCGCCGACTGCTGCTGGCACTGCTGCCCCCGTTGCCGCCACCAGATGCCCCATGGTGGTGACCCGAGCCCGGTCCACCCGTTGCTGATCCGGATCCCAGTGCCGAGTCGCCGTAATTGACATTCAGCTGGGCCTGCATCTGCGATGCGAAGGAGCTGGACGTTGAGGTGGAGTACAGGCTGCTGGCCGAAGGACGTTTGCTGAATGGCGAAGGGCCGCCGGATGCGGAGGCGCAGGCACCTGGTCCCGTGACAGCCAGCGAGGGGCGTGGCGACTCACTAAACACAATCTCGGCAAAGGAATCAATGCTGGCCGAACGCTGCAGAGCACTGCTGTCCTTGCGCCTGCAAAGAAATAAAACAGGAACAAAGAATGAAAAAAAAACACATAAACCAAAGCCATGAAACACGACGAGCAACTCAATGGATTCTGGCGGGGATTCCCTAAGGTGGAGGGCACTGGGCATCCTCTAACAAGTGCAAACTTGCCGAGTATCGTAATTACTTTACGCTGTCTGACATTTTAATGAGCTGCCCGCCGACCATTAAGTGCCGCTGCGGTCACTGGCCGACCGGCCTAGTTGCCATAATGCGACCGTACTTTATGGCCAGGCCAAGAGGAGAAAGCCGCTCAACGGGGCAGCGGTACAAGTGTCGCCACTGCTGCGAGGGTGCACTTGGAAAAAATCATGCGATTTCCAAAATGAGAGGCTTCCTTTCTAAAATCAAAGCAGCAGCCATCGAATGTCTTCTGCTTTCAGAGGTGGATAGGGATTTTAAGTTTTAGTTTTGTACGATTTTTTCCAAGTGCAGCCACTACAGTGGACAGCTGGTGCTAATGCGATGCCGCGGATAATGCTGACAAAGTTGACGCATGTTCTTTGCCGGTCGAGCGTGTTTCTTTATTCAAGTCAAACACTTTTCTGCGCTTTTCCCGCACTTTTCTTCGTTTTTTTTTTTTGCGTGCGACTGGCACGCTTTTGCCCATGACTTGCCAAGTTTATGGCCTGCGAATGGAGGTGAGTGATGTGGCTGATGGGTCAGAGTAAACTGCAATTTACGGGCCACTTGGCGGCCTAGTAATGGATTAATTTGCCATCTGCCTGGGAATCGGTGATGGGCTGGCACTTCGTGAATTGACTGCAGCGTGAATTTGAACTTTGCCAGCGAACTTTGTTTTCCTTTTGCTGCATCATATTGTGCAGTGTTTACACCGCCCAGAATTCATTTGCAAGCCGCACACACAAATTGAGTTAACCTCCCCCCCCCTCCCCTTTGTGCTCTTTTGCTCATTTACAGCATTTGCATAATCAGAGTCAAGTTGGCAAACTCGACCGCATTAAGCACGCACCAGCCTTGAGATGAACTTTCTCTATGCCAGCTACTCGTAACCAGTTTGTCCTCCAATGAAAGCTCATATATTAATGCGAGATTCGGTTGTGTGTGTGTGTGTCCGTACAACATGTCGTATGCGCAACATTTTCAATTAAAACCGCAAAGGCTGTCGACAATCTCATCGTCCCTCATAAATTCAAATTGAGATATGGGAATGGGGTATGTGGGTAGAGAGGACTTCGCCTCGTAGACGGATGCATTTGTACACACGCTAATTCTGTTAATCCGAAACCATAATAGACCCAGAGTCACTCTTTCCGATGCTCGTCTCTTTCGCGGAACAATTAAGTGAGTTTGCAATTAAACACATTCATAATTTGCCAACAGCTAAATACGCTTAATCAACGCAAATTCAATCAAATTACGACGCTTTTAAGCAACAAACGAAGTGCTTCCCCAACCCCAAGAAGTCAACTCTATCGCCATCAAGTTGGTACTTTCCTGGAAACACTGCGAGAAATAATTACCTAATGCAGGTTGCTAAATTCATCATTTACATGATTTACATTAATAATCATTTACTTAAGTTGTTAAAGTTGTACTTAGAAAAGGAATTAGTTTACAAATTGTACTTTTGTTTGATCACTACGATTTTTCTCTGTGTACCTTCACATCCCATAATAAAGTGTGGTGCAAAAACTTGTACTCGTCATCGTCGTGGATGTCTGATGGCTGGGTTTGAGTGCGGTATCCATCCATTGGTTAGGGGTTGTTTCTGGGAGGATTGGGTAGTGGTTCGAACTATAAGGAACCCCCAAGCCACAGACACATTTCACGACAGGCGACAGGGCGGCAAAGTAGACCCTAGTTAGCTCTACTTGACTTGCCGCTGTGTCGTCTTGCCCTTGCCAGTTGTCAAACTCATCGTGGGCGGATTGGGATGCAGATGAGGAATGACAGGCGACCATATGCCCAGAGTACCCAGTGCTCGGCTCTCCGGCGTAGCGTGTTTGCCAACAAACCTCAAAGTAAAGCTCTGGATAAGGCAGGCAGTCAGCCAGGAGCTGTCGATAGTAATGATTGTTATTAACTTATGCATACAAGCACTTTAGCCAACTGCCAACTGGTGGCAAATAAGTCAAGAGCTGGGCCAAATAAACTGGGCCAGTGTTTTCCTTTCCCAGGGATACCATATTGGAAAATCAACAATTCATTGGAGCACTTGACTTGACAAGGTCGTATATAAATAGTCATAAGGTGCAAGGGCGACCCTCATGATATATAGTAAAATAAAAAGATCCTTAAGATCCTTAACTCAATATAAGTATTTTAAAGTCATACAAATAAAATATTTTTATTCTTTTTTGATTTTTTCTGTGATAAAATTGGAAAAATTACATTTTTTGGTATGATATATTCCGTTTAGATCTTTTGAAATCGAATGTTGTCTGCATGTGTGATCCACTCACATCTGCACCTGATTTTTCTGTCATTTGAGTTTCTCATTTACATTTTTCACCCAACTGCCTGAATCAGATGTGATTCTCAGGAAATGTGCTAAGAAAACAGGTGACACATTTACGCACCCAATCCCTTGACTGCTTAAATATTTTTGAGGCTTCCTTCGGGGCGAAATGCTGTGCAAATTTTCTGGTCATGTCCTTGGCAAACTCCTTTAAGCCTTCGAAGGGCGGGGAAAGTGACAACCTAGTGTGGCAAATGCTCCAAATGTTCAGTTCAGTTGACTCAGATGTGGGGGGGTTGGCAGTACCCAAAAACAATTGACTGCGACATGGCTTAGTGTCGTCTGCCGAGTAATTGGATGTGAGTGAAAAGTGCATTGGGATATGGAAGTTAGTTAACTCTGGATCGATATCCTTTTTGGTCCTTTTCAAATGAGTCGCACATTAGGCCTAATGACTGTTGGCCAACTTCAGCCAGCCGGCGACTCATTCAGGGTCACATCTGCCAAATTTTTGGTTGTTGTCTGTCGTTCATCATCAGTGGTTTGGGGCTGGCCCCCTGCATTTTCCGACCTTTTATGCGAATCACACACACACACACAAATGAACACACGCACGCACCGAGGTTCCCCGCTCAAAGGACACAAAGTGAAACTGAAAATAAATCAGAAACAGAATGGCGGTCGTGGCGCACAAATTGATGTTGACATCAGCAAGTCGGCGACTTTGTCGGGGCTTTTAGCTCAACATTTTTTTTGTATTATGTTTTTTTTTGTTTTTTTTTTCGGTTCCGCGAAGCCGCATGCAATTTATTTACACTACATAACCTACCGCCACCGCCCACGGAAGTCAGCTAATGAGTTTTGTCATTGTATTTGTTTTCGCATCGCTGTGTGTGTGTGCGGTGTGCTGTGTGTGTGTGTGTCTGTGTTTTGAGTCTGTTTGTGTGGGTGCATGGCGCACATGACGTATGCGCAATTTCAGTTATGGTTCGTTTACTCGAACTTCCAGTGGCATCTTGTTGTCCCAGCTAGTTTAGTGGCAACGAGTCGTTCTTGCCACAGTAGCACTGGCGTCAAGACGCACAAAACTTTATACCCAACATTGGAGTGGCTGCGCGGTGGCAGGACACCATTTTATTGGCTCCGCATCGCGTCCTTTACATCGCAGCATACCTCTGAATTGCAAAATGCGGGGGCATAACAGTTTATAACTTAGTATAAACAATTATATATTAACAAAGGCCCATCAACTACGTATTATTGGAAATGAACAGCGTTTGTTTGTCTTTGGCAGCTACATTAATCGAATTAGTGGCAGCTTCTGTTTGTTTTTCAATTAGGCATATTTATTGGCGGTAAGGTCTTTTTTTTTTGTGACAACACTTCCCTTTTCGCGTGTAAAGCAAAAAAAAAACCGGAAAATTTATTTATAAATAAAATTTTTGTTGAAACTAATTGTTTCTGATAGCAATCAGCCATAAATTAGAGAATTTCTTTAGAATTTTATATAGCAGATATCCTTAAGTCGACTACCAGCTTTTGACTCCTTCGGTTTCTTAAAACGCTGACGGTTCGGTGGACCGCCTCCATCTTTGTCTTTGGCTGTTGGCTCATGAATAATGCATTCACAATTAAGCCAGTGCGGGCTGGAAAAAAACCCCAACTAAGACCCTAACTCGAATCCTCCGCCCATTGCCCACTTTAACTTGGCCAACTTGGAGCTTTGCAGTTATTATTATGCGCATTGCTGTCCGCTACTCTTGCCATTTGCGATGTTTAACTTGCGAACAAGCTCGTTGCCTCTAAATTTAGCCATCTAACAACAACAACAACGATGGCAACCAAAAAAAAAAAAAAAGAAAACGAACCAAACTCCTTTTGTTTCGGTTTCTCGGTTTTTGCATTTTTAAATATCAAAGTTTAAACGCATAAAACAGTGCCATGGCTAGTGACGTGGTAGCGCCACTAGTAGACTCACTATATTCGAGTACATATATCCTGTGTGTCCTGCTGTCAGACGAGAGGCGGTGAGGGGAGGGGGGTAGTGGCAGACAGAAAGCGTTGCAATCGGTGTTGTGGGCGGGGGGAAAAGGTCCTTTTGTACCTCCTGCGGCTTGTTTGCCAAAATGATTTTGCACTCTTGGCCATGGCCAACGCCAAGTGGTCCATTGTTGAGTGCGGACTGCAGAGTTCAAGGCGTAGTCCTTTCCGCTCGTAAATTGCTTAATTCCATCAGGGAAATGTGGTATTGGTTCGGTTCGTATATCCTTTGGCTGCTGCTGCACATCGATAAATGTGCTTGCATAATTAATCAGGACTAGTTTTGATGCGCCCACAAATCCGTTGAAGCTTGTGAATTTCGAAACAGCATGCGCGTCGAAATTGGGCAAACCCATCTAACATGTAGCGCCAACCCCCCCCCCCCCCCACTCAATAATTCAATGTGGCTTAACAAAACACAAATTAAACCACAATTTAACAAGTGTGATTCGATTGGCTCCGCGTATTGTTCGCGGTTCATACGCAAAGGCGTATATATTTTATAATTAATAGCGATACATGCTCACTAAAATATTTCGCTTTAATTTAATATATTTAATTGTTGCCGTTGTAAAATTGAGCTCTTAATTTGTAATGTACCTAGACAATAAAATATGAAAATATTAAATATCTAAATTTGCACATAATTAAGTAGGATTATATAGCAGCAGAATTAATCATCTTATCTCCCATAGATTTCAACTTAAGAGGATTGTTTCGAATTATTTCCTAATTGAATGATTCCTTTCGAGTGTGATGTAAACTTCACATTGCAAAGCACGATTAAGTCCATCTAATGCCACCTGCAAGTCGGCCAGCTGTGGTTTGATTTGTGCAACTTATCGTGCGGAGCGAGTGACGTTAATTAAGCCAACATCCTTCGGAGAGGAAAGTATCGAGCGGAGGATGTAGCTGCTCCGGGCGTGTTAATCTTGCGTCTGCATGTGTCTCCATTAGTCCAACCCGTAAGGCGTAACGAATAAAGACAAATGCGGCACTCGAACGCAGAGCAGCCTGCTGTCCTATCATCAAGTCCATCCAACCATCCATCCAACCATCCATCCAACCATCCATCCATCCGTCCGTCCGTCTGTCCATCCGTTCGTTTCTCTAAACCAACTAACCGAGCAGCTAACCAACCTCATGTGGCCGTCCATTAGGTGGCGCAGCCAGAGACACACGACCGAGATCAGCTTTCCAGCTTGAGGGCGTAAATGAAATTAGCTAATTGCACCAGTTCGCCATCAGGAGTCAGGGTGGAGTCAAGGTGAAAGTTGACAGCGTTGTCGTGGTCGGGTGTAAATACCGTAAATTACGTATACGCACCTCTCCCAGGACAGACGACGTGGCGCCTCCTCGCCCAGTCCCAGGCCCAATCCTCTGCCCAGGCTCTGGACCGCATTGTCAGCCATGGGCGGTGGCTGCAGATTGGACCTGCCCGCCAGCGTGCTTGATTGATGCAGCAATTTGGCCAGACGCGTGAAGGTCGTGCCCGAACCAGTGGCAGATCCGGAGCAGGCCGACTCCGCCAGCGGCATCTCGTGGAGCGTGTGCTCACGGGTCATCGGTGTGGAGGCCTCCGAGGAGGCGGCAGCTCGCTTTCGAGCTGCCAGTCGATAGGCTCGTGCGGCGACCACATGAGGAGCTGGAATTCTGTAAGGTAATATTGGTATGAAATATAATGGAATATATAGGAAATATGAAAATATTATGCATATTATGTTAGTTAAGAATGCTTTGGTTTGACTGACTTGGTTGCAATGATTATAATATTATAAAGTTACTACAGCAAATCCTATTAGTTAAGTACTCAGCTTACTAATTTATTTACTTTGTCCGTCTGATGTTAGTTAAATTCCCATTTCGGATTTTCTAATTAAGCGTTAATTCAGTTGCTACTCCACTTTACCCACCTGAGGAGCAGGGAACCATCCGCGTGGCACTCGAAATCGTCGGACAGCTGAAACAGCGAGCTGTCCCCCAGATGCTGCAGCATCTGCTGCTGTTGCAGTTGCTGCTGCTGATGCTGCTGCTGCTGTTGCTGCTGCTGCTGCAGGTGATGATGCTGTTGATGATGATGGTGCGCATTCTGATGTTGGTGGGGCGTGCTGCCCGAGGATTTGCGGCGATAGACCAAATTGCTATCGTCTTTGGGCAAATTCAATGATTTCACCATCAGTGTGTTATTGTTGTTGGCCATGTGTAAATTGTTATTGTTGTTGCTGCTGCTGCTGCTACTGCTGGCCGGGTTGTTGTTGCTGCACATGCTGCTGCTGTTGGTGGCACGTGTGAGCAGCGACCATCGATGGCCACTGGCGCTGCCACTGCGGCTTTTGCTGCCCAACAAACGTTCGTCTGAATTGAAATTGGAAAATCGGATAAAAATAAATCAGGGTAAATATGTGGATATTACATCTATATATGCACAAATATCAACTTGTGCTGATAACCTGTCAAATGTTTTTAATTACTTATTCTATTGGTGCAACGTGCCAAGTGTGGCACTTTGCCAATGCCAGATAAAAACGTTTCAAAACGTTTTCACTAATATCCTGCTTTATTTTGCACTCAACCAGTTGGATTTAAGGTCTTCCGGAAAATACAATTTCTGGAAAGAACTCAAATTAAAATCTCTACTTCTTTGACTTTTGAGTTAATCGTATTTATTTCTGAAATAAGATATATATTAAAATTCTTCTGTCTAGATCAGCTTTTGTCGTTTGTGTATGTATGCATTTTCTGTAGCACACTTTACAGCGCGGAAATTGTATTTAAATTGGCTTCACTCTTCTCAATTAGTTAATCGAATCTGGCCATGGTCATGTTGCCATGAAAATGCACTCATGCATTCAATGACCAGAAAGTGTAGGGTTTCGAGAGCTGGCATTTTATAGCATACCTACATGCCTTTAAAAGCTGCTCTCAAATCAGCTGAAAATTATGTGCAAGCCCTTGACCTAATTCGAAATCTCGAAAATCGATCTTAATTAAGCCGATTTATACTTTGTGCTGAAGTGAATTATATAAAATAATCTAGCATTGTTCAGCTTTCAATTTAACTATTGTTGTTTAAACAATTTTAAGACTGCATGTAAATGGCCAACTTGTGTGCATTGTATTCAATAAAAAATAAATAAATTATTCCGCAAGTATTGAACAACCTTATGTCACTATTATTTATGCAACATTAACTTATCGTATGGAATTTTTGATTAATTGCAGTGTGAAAAGTGCAAAGAATAAGCTTTATTTTTTATAAATTAACCCACTTCGAAATAAAAACGTATAGTACGCACCCAGCTGAAATGTTTGCTTATCCGTGTGCAGCGAGACGACCGGAAGTCCTGGCACAATGATGGCGGGCAGTGTGCGCGACCGTAACAATGGCGGCGGCAGCTTCCGGCTGCCTGGTCGCGATTGTGACCCGGAGCCACCGCCACCACCACCGGCACCACCCGCACCGCCGGCACCACTCGCCGCTGCGGCGGCACTTTGCTGGGCTCTGAAATGAAAGAGAAGGCGGGGTTTGAAAGGTGGTGAGAGGCTGAGCAAAGGGTGCGAAAGAGCCAAAGAAAGTGACAATAATAAGTTAATGCTATTATTTATTAAGTGCGACGAGTCGGTAGTGTCAGCAGGCAAATGCAATTATATCCCGTTCTCATTGCACAGCTCCATGCCATTTCCGTTTCATTTGCATGAGGCATTCTTTCCTTTTCCGTCCATATGTACTCCCGCGTACACTGAGCGAAAAAAGGGCACCATTCAAATGGTATTTAAATCTTCCAACGCTTGCTTACTTATATGTATATTGCATCATAACTTAATTACTGCATCATAAGATGACTCTAGTTCCTTTCTGAATATAAATTATGCATTGTTTTAAGAAAAAAAAGAAGAAATTTGTGTCTGCCCACTTAACATTTGATTCAACCAGTTTTCTGTGGCACACCGCTGTGTCAAGAATTTAATTTGTTTATTACTTGCAACACGGGTTGCGTTGAAAGAGTGTCATTGTCAGCTGTCGCTTTGCGCATTTTTTTTTTTTGTGCGCCCCTCGCATGTGAATTACATTTGATTGTTGTGTGGAAATTACTTTCAACACCTCCACTGTACATAAGACCTCCGTATAAAATCCATTCTGATATCATTCGGCTGCCTGCGACAACTGTGAGTTTCTCGCTTGCACGAATTTTCCATGACGAAACGTTGAAACGATGATACCCCCGCCATTTCTGCAGCCTGATGTTTGATTGAATTCCTGGCACTCGAACTCGATTCCCAACTTGACGCCTACAACAGATGCGTCTGTCCAGGCCCTTCGCCGGCAATTGTCAATCGGATGGAACAGCTCCACCACCCAAACACCCAACCACCCAACCACCCACTTACCACTCGAACTATACACACACGTACATGTGTATGTGCATGCAATAAAAAAATAACAGCACGAGATCTATGTATGCTAGCAAAAAATGGAAAACTTTTTATTTGATTTATTTCTGACTTTGACATTTGGCCAAGGCGCCCGAATATCTGCCATTCTTACCAACAACAACTTCCCTCCTGCAATTTTGATGATGATAGTCGGGGATAGAAGGATGGCAGGATGGCAGGATGGCTGGACGGCAGGATGGCAGGAGGGTCTGTCAAACGAACAGAAATCAGCAAAGTTTTTTCCCACCCAGAGGCATTTACAAGATGCCAGCTAGGGACAACACACTTTCAATTGCTTCGCTATTGCAAAAAAAAAAAACTTGCACCCGCACTTAGTCCTTTTCCATATCACAGATGGCAGCGACAGCCGAGTTGCAGCAAAAGGCAGGGAATCATGTAAGCAATTTATCTGCGTCCTTGCAACCAAAGGAGTGTGCGACGAAACAACGGCGGACAACTTGAGAAAACTGGCGTAACACTTAGTTAAAGCTGCCAAAAGAGCAACATATACTCGCATGGCACAATGTCCACACATAAATAAAGGCGAAAATTACATAATACGCTGGCGAAATAAGTTAAAGTTGTGAGGACGTTCTTTTGTTTTTACGGCACACAGAGAGAAATAGTTTGGAAAATCAATCAATTTTACAAGCTAGAAATAACAGAGAAAGATATGTAATTAATCTAAGAATGAAGTTCATTCAAGAGAGAAAGTTGCAAAACTATAAGAACCTTGTAGATTAAAAAAATATTTTTAAATAATATTGATAGTTTAAAAGTATATGTTTTTGTTAAAATAATCTTTAAAATTGTATAAAATCTATTTAAGTGAAAACAGAAAATATTCTTTCCATTTAAATATATACGAAATGGTTATGTGTAGTAGAAGTGGTTTTTTATGACCGTGCAAGCTGACTCTCTTAGCATTTATTGCACCATTCGAGATGAAAACCGAATATCCTTAAACCAAATTAATGCCTAATTCGTTGAATTATTTTCGCTGTGCAGCTGGAGAGGCTTGAGGTTCGCCGGCGGCTCTCTCGGTGGCGCTGAATTGCTCGACACAAAGGGGCACATACGAGCAGGATAATGCCACAGCAGCCACTAAAGGCAAGCTGTTACAGGTCGCAGCAGGGCGCTTCAAAACGCAACAAAGCCAGGTTTTCTTGGGCGGGGAAAAGGGGAAAGGCGGGTAAACGGGTAAACGGGGCAGTCGGAAGCGGAGGCTTCTTGGGGGTGAGCGACCTGGCAGCGCAGCCCACTCGCATAACTCAAAGCGGATCTACATAATTAACGTGAAATACTCGTAAACGTAAATCGTACATTACGGCACATGGTGGAGTGGAGGGTAAAGGACTATGAGTATCCAGTTAACAAAAAAAAAAGGTTAACATGCTGTGGAAATTACTGCGAAAAGTGCTTTAAGATGGAGCCTGCATAAAAGTTTACATTCTGATAATAAAGAGGTGTGCTATTTAATGAGTCAGGCAAATCAAAGGGTTATGAAATACTACTTTTTTGGGGGCAAGGATTATTCACCAATTATCCTTATTTCCGAAAATTTGTGTATTCTGTTGGCACCTCCGACGAGTAACTAACTAATAAAGTTCTTTAAGCCGACATACTGGCACATTAACATCAGCTACGACAACATTCCAGTCTTATTTCGGGCAACGCTTGTGTGTAAAAAGGCCAACTAAGCCGAAAGGCTTTGCCAAATTACGCATACGCACTGTGTGCGCCCTGTAATCCAGCATTTGTGTG
The DNA here is from genome assembly GCF_000001215.4 of Drosophila melanogaster. Classification (NCBI taxonomy): domain Eukaryota; kingdom Metazoa; phylum Arthropoda; class Insecta; order Diptera; family Drosophilidae; genus Drosophila; species Drosophila melanogaster. The sequence continues at coordinate 22,654,177 of NT_033777.3, read as the reverse complement.
TGTGTGTGTGCGTGTTGGCGCGTGTGTGTGTAATTGCACTTGCTTCTGTGTTTACATGTGCGTGCATAATTAGAGAAAATGTTGTTCGTGTAATCAAATCATCGAAAGGCGGCCCCCTTTTTCAGGACAAAAGGACACCCGGCCACGCCCCATTTAAATGGGGTTAAGGGTGCCGAACTTCAGGATAAATGTGAGTGAGTGAGTGAACTTTAAGCGGAAACTCACTTGAATATTCGCTGAAAACGGGTTGCTCGTGCCTAATTGAGTTTGCCGCTTGGCATTCTTGCGCTGTGCCCGCTCCTTAAGCAAAAGCTGAGCATGCTAGGATATAAAAAGCATTTTCATTACGGAGCACTGCAGCACGGCCAAAAAAGAAAAAGAAAAAGTCGAAAAATTCCTCCTTCTTTTTGTGCAATAAACTGTGTTGGAGCGAACAGGCGAAATTGAGGATAAACATAGCTGCGAATCTCTAACGAGCTGCTGCCTTCTCTCAGCAGCAAGCAAATGAGCAATGACATTGGAACGTGCATGGGAATCGGGATTGTGTGTGCCACGCCCTCATTGGCACCTAGCTACACGCCCACAAACAAAAAATAAAACACACTTGGCCTCTGAGACTCCACAAGCTATATTTATCAGCTACTTTTTTTTTGGGGGGGTGGGGGGGGTCCTTCAAATGCCGCATCCTGGCCACCAAATGCATTTGCCGCAAAAGCTGAAAACTAAAGTTGACTCAAAATGCAAGTACCTGAGAACTGAAAGCTGCTTTCTAGCCATTTCCGCAGGGTATTTGGCAATTTGCAGTAGTGTACACACACTTGCTCAACGTAAAGAGTCTTTAAGGATTTCCCAAATAAGTTGCCACAGATTGCTGTGGCACTGAAAATGGGGTTTTGTGGCGGCACATTTCACAACTTGAGTTCTAATAGGAAATTTAATTCTTACAAATGTGAATGGCAATAGCTGGGATTAAACAGCATGTAAAGGGAAATTTCCTTTATAGTGAAGCACAAGAATTTTACGTATTTTTTTATTGCATCTGTTTAGTTTCAGTTTCAGGAAATCTTCGGTTTCCTTTCTTTGAAGAAAATAACAAGAAAAGCAAGAAATCCGTATGCATGTTTTTATATCCCATTTCTACTTATTCAAGATTATTTTGAATCTAAAAGTAAATTGTAAATAAGCTCTGTTTGTTTTCCTGATTATAAAAGTAGAATGCAGATTCCAATAGATTCCATTCGAAGTGCATAAAATAAATCCTTAAAATGGGTTTATAGTGAAAGTTTATCATATAATATTATATAATCTCCCTCAAAAATGCACTATTAAAACATCTGCAGCTCTGGTCAGTAAAATTGGATCTAGTTTCGGACCGCGCATATTGATTGGCAACTAAATCGCTCTTGATTGCGGCCCAATCCGCTTTCAATCCGCCGTTCAAACAGACTGTTAATTCTGTTTGCCTTCGGCTGGCAGACACAATTCATTGCGAGGGAAATCCGGCAAATCCCGACAACAGTTTTCCCCCTCTAGTTACCACTCCCCCCACCCTTGTAGCACCCCCTTAAAACCCCCATTACCGCCCGCGGTGGTTAAGTAATGGCAAACATTCGACTTACTGTCGCTCCTTGCGCTGCTGTCGCTTCTTCTTGAACACTTTCCTGACGCGCAGCAAAAGGAAGGCGGCCCGGTCGACGGATAGGGTGGTGCCGCTTTTCTTTGCAGGACCTGCTGCGGCATCCTGCTCCATGTTGGCTGTGCGAATGCTGATGCTGCTGCTGCTGCTGCTGCTGCTCCTGGCTGGTATCCTGCTGCGTTTGCTGCTGCTGCGTCTCGAGTTTGCTGGCTGGTGTCCCTGTGTTCGCTGTTTATTTTGCTGGTAAGCCGGCGGTGCCGCTTATGACAAGTTGCGACGGCATGGCTGGCATTTGTATGCTCGTGGCGTAGTCCTTTGGCTGCTGGTTTTCTCACTTTTGGCTTTTACACTATAATACCTGCACTATGACCATGTTGTTCGGAGCTGAGAAAGCGTAGGGTTGGTTAGATGCGGAACATGGTTATATCTATGCACACACACGCGTCGATTTACATATCCTGGCAGGACCTGCACGTGTTCCCAGCTGCCTCGTTTGTGTTGTCTGTACAATTGCGTGCCAAGGAGCAAATAACATTTTGCTTACTTGTCGCAGCAGCACTTTCAAACCAACCCCCGTGCCACCGAAAGCGGAATATCCACTTCGTCGACATTACGCATACGACGCGTAAGCATTCATATGATATTGTTTTATTTATGATCTGCTGTTATGGTTGCTTAGGTAAGTTGTGAATTTCTGTGCGTTTTACGCATTTCCATAAACGAATTTCCCCAGCCTCGACCCCAAGGACATTTGTCTTGACACGTTTCCCGTTTTCTTCCTTATTTTTTTTTTCTCCCTCCCGATTGTCAAATAAAAATTGAAATTCATGTGCCTTTCGGTATGGGAGTTTAAGCGCACCGCCAAGTGAGCATAAACTTTGAGGGTTTTTCGGGGGTTTATTTTGGGTCAGTCGATGAGTTTCAGTTCCATCAGCATGCGCTCATTGTCAGCTTCTCATTATCATAATCGTACCTTTTTCCAGATCAATTACGGATTAACTGTCAAGTTTATTGGTGTGCAAAAGGGGGAAAGGCAATCCCCGGATTTACCGACAATGCGCACAGCATTAAGTTGAATGTCTTGAACGCCAGCCTCATTCTCTGCCCATTTTCCACCTGCTGTCGCTGGTGACTTCTAAGTGAGCTTGAGTGGATTTTGAAAACATTTCCAGCACTCTCAGGATACGGGGACTCAAACTCAAATTCACATGCAGAAGGCAGTAGACAGTCGAGCTGTCCCTGTGTGCGACATTCATCCTTGACAAAGGATAAGGAATTGCTGCGCAGCCAAAAACCGTTGCCAACTTGAGGGACATGCCACAAAGGGCGACTTATCGGCTAACTTAATATTGACTTATTTGCTCCGTTGGCAATCGAAAACTATTTACTAGCTTGCTGGCATTTAGGAGTCCTGCCAAATCGGTGACGCTAGGTAGCTAGCTATCCATGACTTAGTCTGCTGATAAATGATTATGATGTCGAATTTGGGTCACAAGCAGAAACGGATGAAGAAACTTGGCCAACTGAATGCCCGATGAGAGCTACAAGGCTTAAAAATAATTGCCCTGGTAGCTTCATTTCTGATGAGGGTGATGACGTTGGGGCATCCAAGCAATTATATTCTGATTTGATAATCACAGCCGAAAGCTGTCACATCCAGATGGAATGTCAGAGTCACGCGCCAGCTAGAGACAAAAAGATGAGCTGGGAAATTTTCAGAAGATAGAGATAGATGGAGCATATGGAGAATGCGTAGTTGCTATCGGGAATTTAATTGCTTCTACGATTGAATGCGGGCCATAAATTAAGTTATAGTGAATTGATTGCAGTTTGGGAATAGTGGAAGAAGAAGTGCTAGACAAATGCTAGGATTTAATATGAAATTTAATGAGATGCTTATGTCGAGGAGAACTGCATACGAAATGCCAATTAAGTTTGGCCAACTTTCACGTAAAAACCTTGAAAAACATTCCTAGAATGCACAAACTTTGATGTATTTGATGTAATCCAAACCACCGACAGAACCAGTAGACCAAAAAAACCAAAGATACACTTCGGACCACCAACAGCAGTCGACGCAAGGATTAATTTCCGAAAAATCACTGAATGCAGAAGACATTGGGTTTTTGGTTCTGTACCAGCGCACGGCATCGAGTTAATTGAATGTCATGGCAAGCTTCGTTGCTGATTGGAACCAGAGAGGGATCGAGAATCCTGAATCCTTCGTCCTCATTCCTGGAAGCTAACAGCACGTGTCTCTGCCACTGTTGCAAGTCATTTCCGACACGAACGAGGCGGCTGCCTCTGGCTTAGATTGCGCAATTTGACTTTAAAGTCAATCATTTCGCGCTTCAAGTCCTGCTGATTTCGCTGCTCCTCCTGGTGCTGCTGCTGTTGGTGTATGGTGCACAGGACGATAAACGACACATCCCGGACAGGTGGAGCTGGGCCAACCACAACCACATCGGTGGCACGTCACTTGCAACGCTTCCGCTGTTGATTTATTCGCCATTACCGGAACGCCGGAACGTGACCGGTTGCGTCTCAACATCGGATGGCAAGGATGCCATAATTAAATAACAATTTGCCAGCGAACACCAAAGAGGCGGAGGATTGCGACTAGGAATGGAGGTGAACCTGTAGCAGCACAGCACACCAGCTTGTCGCAGGACACCCAAAGGACATTCGCACATGTGCGTTGATGGCTGGATAAGGAGAGTTGTGCTGCGGGAGCATTAAGAGCCGGGATCTGCCATCAAGTGCCCGGCATAAAGCGAATGCCACTACCAACTCCCTTTATGGGCCACCATTTCGCGAACGAAGCCGAGCTGCGCACTTCGCCTTTGGCATAATTTTTTTATTCGGCACAACAAGGCGCTAAGCTGGCAAACAAACATATACAAAAGTATATACAGTTGTTAGCGGCATATTAGTAACTTAAAGAAACATTAACTGCATATTTACATAACATTAGTAAAGCTAATATACTTTGTAGTACACATATACCCATCTATTTAGAAATTCCATTTGCTTGCTCAAAAGCATCTTAAAGATTGCAAGTATCTAAAGTAGATATCTTTATTTTAGATAGCTTTTTTATTAGCTGCTTGATATTCTTTTTCTACTACCACTAACATTTTGCCCGCGGGTGTGGCTGCCCAATTTGTTTTCCATTTAGTGTCCAGCTGGATCAGACATCTCCAGAGAACGAGGGCCGGAAATGAGTGCAAATTTATGCAGAAAGTAATTAAAAGAACCGTTGTCCGGCTACATTTCCTGGCCCAGTTGTCTGCTCGTTGCGTGGCGGAAAGGGGGGAGGGGAGGTGGGTCGAGGCGTATAAAGGCGGCTTGTTCGACTGGGCGGCTGGGGGGGGGGGGGGGGTTGTGTCCTCCATTGTGCAAAAGCTTTTGAGTTGTTTTTAACGATTTGTTTGCGCTCATAAAAGTAAAATTTAATGAAGTTGCAGCATAAAAGGCGCATAAACACGAACCAAGTGGCTCCCTGACCTTTGCCCTTTTGAGCTGTCTGCCTCTCTCTGTCTGCTGCGTGTGCTGTCCCTTTCGCTCACACTTAAGTGGTTTCACTGAGTGTTTGTCACTGTCTTAATTACTTGGCTTTGTGTCTTTCATTGTTCACTCGCTGACCACGAAGGCAAATACCAAAGGCTCCTTAAGCTAACGAGCTGTTCAGCTAGCGAATTGCGATTCCTTCTGCCACACCTACAGGCATCACCTGCTAAGCTCCAAACTCCGCCCAAATCTCGCTAAGGATTTTCCAGAAGAGAGAGTGGTGGCAGTGAAAAGTACAATCAATTCCAGGTCTGCTTTACAGGACAACAACACCACGGGTATTCAGGATCGAGAGGCCCGCCCGACTAATTTAGAGGACTAATTGTCAGCAGGATTCAGCTTTGTGTGAGTGTGTGTGTGCCAGCCAGGACATTGGAATTGGATAGGCGTTTGTGTAATTCGCACCCTAATTTGTCTGGAACAACCAAAATGGTTTTAGTTATAAGCTGACTTGACTTGCAAATGTTCTCGCTTTATGTGTAATAAGATGTAAATTGAAAGGACAAACATCCTTTCAATCAGACGCAACTAACATAACTATTTTATCATAGAACTTTGTTAATTTTCTTTTATTAAACGCAATAATATTTTTTAGAAACTTCCTTTAGTAGAAAACCTTTTCATCAACCAATTTGTGGCTAATTTGCTTTCGCATCCATTGACTTGTGGCAAGGCTTTAGTCCTGTTCTCGTAGACAACGGAGAAACATGAGAGGCTTCAATGGCAGGACTTTGTCTGCCTTTTTCCATCGAACTTTACCGAAATCCAAGACAAACACTGTCGATACCTGGCAAGCCAAAAAATGACCCAAGAAGCCCATTGTTTTTTTTGCAGACTGCCCCCCCAGGCAGCGTGTATATATTTTCAGATACTGACATAGTATGTCTTTCCCAGCTTTCCCAGCTTTCCGAGCTTTACCACTTGACCTGCCACGCCCCAAAATCCAATTCACTGCTTGTTCGTCGCCCATTGTCTGGCCATGTCAAGTCAGCTGCCACTCGGCACTCAGTTGGCTGGGCAAGAATGTATGGCCATATCTGTGTCCCAACATGGCCTACGATATTAGCACTTAAGTACTATTTTCCAGTGTAAATAGCCGGGCCAACAAAGACCGTTAAAACAAAGCACGGCAAGGCGGAGCGATGAGCGTTAATAATGCGTATAAAATGCGACATGTTAACAAGGCCAAGAGGATTGGTATTTCTGGTGTGAGTCTGCTTCAGGTTCCTGTTCACCCAAAAATTTACATCCATTTAAATGTGGGGCGAAACAGGGCGAAAAAAAAAAACTAAATGAAAGCAGCGCAAACGGGTGCGAATTAGACACATATTAGACAACAGGGCGTATGAGTGTTGTGCGCACGTTATTTTCATTGGGGCGTCCAGCCATGAAAACGCCAGCCTTGAAGTGTATTTATACGCCCGTGCGTTTTGGCCACTTCTGTGTCTCTGCCTTTCTCGTCTCGACTTGGCATTCGGCCGACATTTATGCTTCAAGTTGCCAAGTTTTGTTTTCGTTGCCTGAAACTGTATGCCGCCATTGACTGGCCGTGTAGTTTTGTCTCTGGCCAAATGGCTTTCGGCTCCAGGACATTCAGTCCGCCGGCAAAGCTGCCTAGCTACAGTGGGGCAATGGAGTATGGGGCATGGTGTTGTGGATGTTGGATGGTGGGGCAAAGGTTGCACAGATTTCATGGCTGGCTGCATGCAGCTGGCGAAAAACAAACAAGCCAACAAAGAAGCCAACCAACGATGAGCAACAATAACCAAAAAAAAAAAAAAAAAAAAAAAAAAAAACAGGCTAAAGCTGGACAGTAAAAACCAGCTAAGTGCATAGTTTACATTCGCAATTAACAATCCGTAGGGTGCTTTACTTAGGAATTATGAGCACAGTTTTTATTAATTTTCAATTTCATTGAACTTTAAATCTGCAGACTGCTTCTATATTAAACGTATTCCAAATAATTTCTACATCAAACGGCTTTAATTTTCAATATTGGCCATAAACAAGTGTAACTTCTGGCCTATTTAAGTGAAAAGCTAAATGTCACAGAAAATGTCAACTATGAACATTTATCTCTTCGAAACGAGCGACATAAGTGCCCTACTTTGAATTTCATTTCTTTGCAATTCGATTAACATATTTCTTTCAAGTTTCAAGTTGCATTACGTATGGTTGTTCGAACTTCGAACATTTAAGACGGCTGACGAGCTTGTAAAAAATTCACTTAGGCCAACTTCTACTGTCTATTCAATATGGATGAGTGAATGAAATGGGTATGCTTTGAGAAGGCCAGCAGCAAACACATATGCGCAGCGATGATGATGACGATGACGGTGAAACGCGGTGACAACCAGGCCATCAGACCACCATTTCTATGGCCTGAAAGGGAGAAGGGAAAGGGAGAAGTGGAAGGGGGGATCCTTGAAAAATTACATGCTTTTAAATTGAAATTTCAGACTGAAAGCAGAAGCGAAGCACGAAACAGGCCGTGGATACAGAAACATCGAGACAACAAGCCAGGACACGAACAGCCGCATGGTTGTTTATTATTACTTGTGGCTTTATTATTCCGGCCACTGGCCCCGGGCCATATTTTCCTTGTTTCGTACCATTTTTACTCACAATTTGCCGCGGCTAATCAACAAATGAATTGCCATAACACATTGCGTATACGCCGCGTTGCTCTCTGCTCCTTTGTTCGCAAATGCTCTTTGCCAGTTTATTTTAGAGAAATTTTAGAGGAGCTGCCGTAATGTGTGACCAGGCTCCGGGAGCAAATATAATTAGCCCCCGAAATCCTCCGGGAAATGATGTCTGCCCCGCGGCAAAACGAAGGCAGCGAAGTGAGCCAACCATTTGACCTCAGTTGCGAAGGTGGGTGGGTTAAAGGACATGGCACTTAGCCACCAGAAAGTGACCAATTACTCTGTGGCTTGGTCTGTGAAGTCATTAGACGATTGATGAACACCAGCTAATTTCGGGTTAAACTGCTAATCCTGCTGTGGGGATGCTTATCGTTTTGGGCCCTCTGTCAAAAGTGTTAATTGACAGACTAATTGAAACAGCCGCAAAAGGCAATTTGCAAATGGAATTTGAGATAAACACAATTAATGCTTTAGTTTAGCCCTTCAAGCGAGGCGCTTCACTGCCAATAGAGAATTGGCAAAGGCAAACACAAACACGAAATTTCCATTTTGGCCTGCGTTAGCATAATTGTTAAATTAGATAGCAAGCAAGATACTGTGCGTGTTTAAGCACTCTGCCCGTTTTGAAGTAGTGCAATTTTCAATAAAAAAAACTGATTGGCAGTCGACTTGACTGGGCTACCCGAAATAAATTGCATTTTGTAATTAAATTTACACACCCCGAGTGAAAATCAACCAAATGGGCATTTATGCTAAATACCGAATAACAATATGGCCACGGATCAACTGGGCGGCAATAGCTCGTTATTCTGGGAGCGGTATGAAATGGCCACACGGCGTATGCGTGATGATTGGCATTGTCGGCTTGAGCTTTTGCACAAACGCAAATTGGCGAACGCAGCACGGCAACTAGTCCTTTTCCTGGGTAGAAAGGCAAAAAAAAAAAAATGATTGGGAAATCCCCTCAAAGGCAAATATCCTACGAACACGTGAGATAGATAAAACGGATGGGGCAGGGGCAAAAAAAAACAAAAAAAAAACAAGTCCCACGACAGCAAAAAATAAAACAGATTCGCGCTTCAGTAAACAAATCCCGAGCAAGCATCGGTTTTTGGGCCACATTAAAGCCGTAAGTACCAGCATCCCCCCCCAACAAAAAAAATGACAGACGTACAGATTTTTGTCTTCCTTCTGGCAGGGGGATTCCCAAAACGCCCAGCGGTTTGGTGTTCAAGTTAGCCAAATATTGACAGGGCCATGTGCGAAGTCTGCGATGCGTGGGAAGGGCGGTTGTGTCGAGCCTAAACGATCTACAAATGTAATTTCCCTACGAGCCAATCCACCGCCGCTTACTCAACCAAATCGATGCCAGGACACTACGTGTGCACTCAAAAAAAAAGAGTGTCTAGAAAGATACAAGTCTGGAAAAGAACTTATTTCTTGGGTACCTAGTGTTTTTTGCCTTTTTTGACTATAAAATATATATATATAACAACTAAATTTTATATATTTATTTAATTTTTTTTAGATACACAACTATTTCTCTCTCTGCACAGCCAAAAAAAAAACAAGTTCGTATATCCAAATAGATATACAAATCAACCGCAAACCCAAATAAAGCAAGGCGAATGAAACTTATTCGAGCTGAGGACATCAAAGGAAACCAGAGAGCTGGGTATATTGGCAAGCGAAAGACAATTACGTTCAATTTGAGCCACAAGGACTCTGCAGTTAAGTTCAACTTTCCTGCCATTTGGTAGTGCAACTAAAAATAAGGCAGCCGAGTGTAATTGTAATTTAGCTGCAGCCAAGCGAGATCAAAACAAATTGATTTGCTGGCACAACGGCGATTGGGTTACGTTAGTTTGGTTTGTTTATTTATACACATATATGGGATACAAATGGACGGAACTTAAGTACCATCCATATTAGAATCGCTTTTTGTTTGCTCGCGTTTTGCCTTCAACTGCAAACATTTGCAGACAAACACACACACACACACTTATGAACGGACCGCCCGCCTCGGCATTATAGAGCTATTTTAGTCGGCACTCGCTCATAGTTACAGTCCAAGGTCACAGGACACACCACCCCCCCCCCCCAAAACACACACACACTAGCTCGCCCGCCCCACAAGACTGCGAAATATTTTTAAAACGAAAAAAGCGTAGCACACTTTTCGGGGCGCCCATTTTTGACACTTCATTAGTTCGCGTGAATGAATGTTTCCGTTGTTGTACGTGTATGAAAAGCAGCAGAATAATAATAATAATAAGAATAATAAGAATAATAATAATGCTGCTGCTGCTGCTGATGATGATGATGAAGAAGTAAAAGTATAAAAATGCGGATGAAGAAGCCGAACAAACTTTTTACGATTTGCCCTCGAGCACCTTTTGGCATTGAATTGGAAAAATTTGCCTATAAAGTCAGCCAACTTTCCAATTGTTACCAATAACGAATCGCGTCGAATCGAAGCGAAAACTTTGTGCTGCCAAAACAAAAATGAGAGCCATTAAATCGCTACAGGCACTGTAGCCGGATTGGGCCAGGGTAAAAATCGTAGAAAATTCGTAGGAAAATTTCGGATTTCAGCGTAAGGCCGATTGCAAAAGCAAGTGCTGCCAGCACAAGTTTCACATTGATGATTTACGATGCGTCTCCGCTGGGCAACCGAGGCCATTTCCCCAGCCAGGTGGCACAAATCAATGGGCAACGTTACCAGCTTTTCCTGCCATTGTCTTACCGCCGCGCCGCAGATCCCGGGCGCAATCCAATGCACATCCCGGGCATTAATCAAGCACAAAAGTGGAGCAGACAGAGCAACCGAATTGGTAATAAGAACTGCGATAAGCCCCAAGGATATCATACTAATGGTTTGGCGGGGGATAAAGGTCCAGCGAAATGTGCCACCTTCGATTCCGCGCTGCTTGAAATTGCTAATATCTAAGCCGGAAATTGCGAGAATTTCACTACCTTTTCACTTAGCTGTCATCTTTAATTAGCAGCCTTAATTAAAAGTATCAACGAGAGAGAGAGCGTGTAATTAAAAGCGAACCGCAACAAAACAAAGGCACAGCAAAATGTCATTCTAATTGCCGTACGCAATTCATATTGCATAAAAACCAGAAATAAATAAAAGAACCCAGCATTGGCCTATGAATATAAATTGAAAGTGAAATGAAGAGCAAGCAAAAAAAAAAAGCAGGGAATGTAAATAAAGCGTTTGTATCAATTAAAACGAAGGCCGGTCGTTATGAAATGCTAAGAGAAAAGCAATAAAAAGCAATAAAAAGCAAATATAGTGACTAAATAAATAATATTTTTAGAAGCTTACATTGTTTTCATTTTTGTTGTTAACCAAAAATTGGTTGGTTACGAAAATATAGGCAATATTCTACAATTTAGAACACAATTCTTTGAACATCATTTTGCTAGAATTTAGTCTGACTGCTAAATGAAACTGAAATTGCAAATTAGATTGCCAAAAATAAGCCAAAGGCATTTTTACATACATCACATTGTATTCATGCAAAGTGCGCGTCAGCTGCAGCAATCTTCATTAATTGCATTGCAATGAACGTTGGCATTTTCGCACATATGCCAGGGCAAAAAAGGCCAAGAAATGTCAGCCAGGCCAAACACAGCCATATGCAATATGCACACGTATAGTCGGAATTCTCGGAACGCATCGCCTGCAACGTCATTGTCATGAAATGCTTAAATTTATTGAGAGCATGCCACATATAGTATATACAACAACGTCCTTGTCCGGCACTTGGTATAATATCAGAACTCCTTGTTTATATTTTTAGTGGCAATACCAATTAATCTTAGTTGTCAAGAAGCCGGGCGCCCAGAAATAGCAATGTTATATATATATATATGTATATATATGTATAGGTAAGTATTTGTAAGTACTTGGTTCTTGCCTGTAAAATTAAGCACTTAATCATCGCTTGCAGATTTAATTAAATGCAGCATAATAGCAATTCAGGGAACAGGCAGCGATATTAATCATACGCCATGTTGTCAGCTTTATGAAATGCCTGCATAAATCTCTGCCAAGCCGCAGAATGCATTCTGCTGTTAAAAAAAAAAAATGCATGTGTGGGCGCTTGCTGTTGGCAAATTGTTTCAAATGTGCGCAATTTAAACGAAATTGAGAAACCAAAAGCGGAAAAATAAAGGACGAAGCAAACGTTTTCGGTCAGCCTTTTCCTTTTGACAAATTTGAACAAAAGCCAAAAAAAAAAAAAAAACCCCTCCAGAAACCCCAGCAGCATTAATTTCTGTGAGTTCTGTAATAAACTGGAGTATACGAAAAAATAACCACGACAGCTAAAAAGGGGAAAAATTTGGGGCAAAAAGGAAGTAAACAGCAGCGCGAACAAATGGCTCGTTTGGCTAACCTTTTCTGTTTGGCTGCCCTGCATTGCTTTTGTTTATAGAAAAGTTTAAATTGTGTCAATTTTTTGCTTTTTTGGCGCTCGCGCAATGCAGAAAGTTTGGGAAACAAATGAAATGTGGGTAAAAACAATTTCCGAAATCGCGACAAGGACGGCGACTTAGGACCCACAAAAAGTGTGGGTATGATAATGCCACAAAAAAAAAAAAGAGTATATTCTAAGATGTCAGGGGTGAAAGTTGGCATTCCAGTGAAAATTGCGTATTTTCCTATTAATTTTCCAGTGAGACGTTTACGAATTAAATCCCTAAGCGGATAGAATGGCGGATTTTCATCAGGTGCAGCTGGATGTCATAGACACAAAGCTTGCTATCAGCATAGTTTTACTGCTCTTTACGGTTCACTGCGATTCAGTGAAGCGAAAATATTTACTTTTTTGTTGAAATATTGATGACATTGGTCAGATTTACCATTTGAGCACACACAAACATGAATGCGAGCAGTGAACTTTGACACTTTTGTACATATATGGAAAAAATTCAATCAAAGTTTTCCATTTTATTACTGTATATTAATAATATTCTTTAATATACGATCCAATGAAATGCTTTCATGAGCCCCAATTATAATCAAATAACAAAACACTTAGCAAACAATGGTGACATTAATAAATTCACAGGACATTCATCAATCAAAAATCAGTTCGATCGATATTATTAACCCTTAAATACATTAAACTTTCGGTAATGACTGAGGTGCTTCCGTCGATTCCCATCTTCGAGGGGACATAATTTATTGATTTATGTATTCAGTCCATTTGGGAAATTAGGTTTCAATCATTTCCAATTGATTTCTTCGTCGCAATTGAGAAACTTTTCCTGCCAACTTTCAGCAGCAAAATAGTTGGACAAAACAGGCGAAAAGTCGGTTGGTATGGGAATGCAAAATGCTCGGCATCTCCTAGTGGCTAACAAAATCCACTGCCAAACTAATTTGTGGCCAAAACTATGTGAGAGGCGAGCAGGAATGAAGCATGTGCCAAAATAATACAATAGAACCAACTGAAACTTACTTGGGCTTAGTTGAAAAGAAAACTTTCGCTAGCCAAGAAATTAAAGTGAAGTAGGAACTAGACTTCTGGACAATTTACGAGCTCCCATGGGATCGCCAACCGTTTTGGTAACCATGTATATAGCACATATATAGTATGTGCGCGTCGAGTCAGTTTGGCAATATAAATGACGATAAATTAATTATCGGCCGATCAAGTCATTGTCGCCATTAATTATGGGCCCACGATGCACGGCCCAACGGCCTTTTAATAGTTTTTCACACGCCCACGGGACTCAGGACCTTCGGCAATTAGGATGTGAGGTAGATGGATGTGAGGTAGATGGAGATGAGGAGATGAAATGAAATATGGCGTGAATGGGCCGAGGTTTTATGACAATGTTTGCTGCCTGAATAGCGCGGCAGCATCGTCTGGGCCATGAATTTAATGCGCTGCAACAGTTAATGATTTTATTGGCACTCCAGTCGCAACTTGGCCACATCTTTGGGCAGAGACCGGGAATCGGGGACAGCGGATTGGTGTTAGAATCCTCGTAAACAGTCGGGCTGGAATTTATGACTTGGTCTCATGAATATAATCAATGTCAAGAGCGACGCCAAGTGTCGTCTGGGGATCGCACTTGCCGCGCTCTCGAATCCATTCCCCGCAAGAAATCTGAGTGCCCTGACCAGACGCAGACGAATCCGGATGAGCCGTAAACGAAGACGGGCAAATCGCTCGCCTGGCTTAAATGGCATTTCAATTTGGCACTTCCGTTTCCGCAACATCCCACCCCCATTGCTTTCTATTGGCTTTCTATTCTTTGTCCGTAATGTCCTTGCCAACATTTCAATTGGTTCAACACTGGCTGACTGGGGTCACTTCTGCAGGTCTTGCTACGGATAATCCTTAAACATTTCAGCGTTAGAACTTCGAACACTTCGATCCGTTTACCAATAACATTTTACATTTCACTCGAGCAATTTAACTGCTGTTTTCGGGTTCAAAAACTAATTCAACAGCGGTTCTGGGTGCGCGCGTTCAACCAATGCGTTTGAAAGTCCCAATGTAACTGAAACGGCGTGGGCCAAACACAAATAACACGCTACGCAGATGTAAGCTCACCGGAAGGACTTTAAAGGACGAGCGTTCGGAGCTTTTATTTAAATCGAAAAGTAACTGACGGCAGTGGGATGTGACAAAAGTTCGTTGCTATGCAACGAAGGTCAGCCCAGTGTGGCAACGATTGCTTCATAAATTTCAATGAGTCTGGCAGCCCTGTTTTTATCTAATTCAAATTTGTAAATATCGTTTTTCTATCAATGGTCAATGCCTTCAATATTTGAACAAATCAAATTTTCTCTAGAACTGCTTGTTAAAAATTGTTGACATTCTGCAAAACTTTAACAGTAATTACTAAAAATATGGTGTGTCAAAGTGATCGATGTTTCACAAAAGGTATGTAATATCGATAGTATCGAGTAAACATTTTAGTGTGTTCCATCTCTAATCATAGTTACGCTTGCGCATTGTAGACATAATTTTAATTACCGATTTACACACAATTAATTGCTACAAATATGCCTGATAAAGTTACAACGATGTTATTAACCGCGTGAATATGAGGTAGCACCCAAAGAAGAGTTAGTTATCAATTAATTAGAGGCCTAGAAAAGTGTAACAAAATACGCCTGGCCATTGGTGCGCATGTGTGTGTGCCATTGATTACATAGTTGGCATAGGCGACGCACGGGTGCGAGCGAGAGGGGGCATCATCCAAAAAGGGGCGCAACAGAAACCGCATTCCATTTCCAGAAATCCAGGTTGCAGCTTCCATCCATGAGAAAGGTGCGTACAAATGTCCAGATGTGGGTTAAGATTGGCCAGTACTCCTCATCATTCGTTTTCTCCACACAGTAAGCGCCATGCACCACCATCATCCGCCTTTGCCCATAACCGGAGCAAGTGGCTCCACAGCCGTGGGAACGGGAGCAGCTGCAGCGGAGGATGCATCACCTGCTGCGAATAGTGGGCCCGCCCCCATAAGCACCTCAACCACGCCTTCGGGATCCAACAGCCAGCAGCATCAGCGACGTCGCAAGAAGCGAGCCAACTACAACTACAATGGCATCCGCACCGTGGAAGTGCGACGTGGTTACAATGGCTTCGGTTTCACCATTTCCGGGCAGCAACCATGTCGGCTGTCTTGCATCATCAGCAGCTCACCTGCCGAGCAAGCTGGCCTGCGTTCCGGTGACTTCCTCATATCGGTCAACGGTCTAAATGTCTCCAAGTTGCCACACGAAACAGTGGTGCAGCTCATTGGCAACTCCTTTGGCAGTATTCGCATGCAGATCGCCGAGAATTATTATTCCGACAGCTCGGATGAGGAGAACGCCCATGCCACGCTGAGGGGTCAATTGTTGGCAGCCAGTTTGAGGCACAAGCCCAGGTTTCTACACCACAAAGCCAAACTGCACAGATTGCGCAACTCGCCACAAAAGAAGCTAAACCCACCAGAGGCAGTGGAACCGCACAAATCAAAGTCATCACCCGATCACCCTACATTAAAACCCGTTCTGGAGGATCCGCCTCTGACAGCCAATCTATCCAAAGCAGCGGATGTGGCCAATGTAAGTGCCATGGTGCGAGCTGTGGGCAGTGCTGCACTGGAGTGCCGTGTTATTGTTGGCTATCTGGGAACCATCGAGATGCCCAAGCAGATCTCGCATAGTTCCAAGCTGCAGACAGTTCGATCTTGCATTCGAAAACTGAGACAGGAGAAGCGACAGCCCACCATTGTGCTGATGTGCATCACGCCGGACAGCTTGAGCCTGCAGAGTTCCAGCGGCGGAGTGCTGGCCACCTACTCCTCGGCCAGGCTGAACTTCGTGAGCTCTTCGTCGGAGAGCGAGAATCGATTCTTTGGTCTGGTCACTAGCGCCGTGCACAACACACAGATCGAGGAGGAGTACGAGCCGAGCGCTGGCAGCGCAGCAGCTGCTGGTCACATCAGTATCTCGCACAGCTGCCATGTCTTCGTCATCGACACCAAGCTGATCGAACATGCACAGCATTTGCAGCGGGCCCACGAGTTCCGCCTGCAGTGCACCCGGGATCCGATCTCGAATTTGTGTCTCGAGTTCCCTAACAACTCGGAATATGTGGTGAATCTCGTGCGCAGCATGTATACCATGCGGATTCTCCCACCGGCAAGTCGGAGTCATCAGGCAGACTATGAGGCGGGTGCAGGAGCCGCCGCAGCTGGAGGAGCAGTAGCAGCTGCCCACTCGCCGCAGCCATCGAACCACAGCGAGATCTCCACCACCACGTCCAATTCGGATTCGGGCATTGGCTTCAACAACGATTGTACGAATATTTCGGATCGCATTCTGGTTGTGGACTTCCTAGCTGCAGGAGCGGGAGCAGCGGCGGCGGCACATGCAGGACCACCAACTTATCCAGCTCCTGCTCGTCCACTGGGCATAGTGGGAATACCGGATAATCGACTGACTGTGCGGGCCATGCCCGATCATTCCGCCCTGCTAAGATCGCCGCCAGCGAGCTCTTCGCTTCGTCGACCCAATCTCCTGGCCAGCTTCAATCTGATCCAAAGTCCCGCCACGAATCTCACATCCACCCGCTCCTGTGATGATGTCCTTAATCTTTTTGTCGACGATTCACCGCGCACTTTGGCTGCCGTGGCCTCTATGGATGACATTTCGCTGCACTCGGCTGCTCCATCGCTCGATGAGGGCCACACGTTTGCCCATCCAGCGTGTGTGCCCCGCAAGATGCGCAGATCGTTGGCTCTGGAGACGCCAACAACGCCACACAAGCTGAGTGCCCAGGTATTTGGTCAACCTGGCTCGCGTCATTCGCTGGGCTTCGAAGCCATCGACAGTGTGCAGTCGTCGGTCAGTGGTGCATGTATGGATCAGACCATGGACACGTGGGCCAGCCTGCAGAATCTGCACAAATCGCACAAGGATCGGACCAGCATGTCCGCTTCCTCGTCCTCCCACTGCCTTTTAGAAGCTACGAACAGTGAACCTGATTTGGGGGTAAGTGGAGCATATCCTTTTGTTTATCCTACATGTATCATAAGTTTTTGAAATGATTGGGAATACCTATAATATAATCATAAGTGCATTTTATATCAAATCTAACCCATACAACCCTCGGCTTATGTGAACCGCTCCTGTGCGCGGGCAGAAATCTGTTTACCTGGACGCCGCTCCAAGTTACCTGCGTTCTCGGAGCTTATCGCCCCACACTGCTCCTCCTGCTCTCTGGGCCCACAGATAAGGGGCTCTTTCTCTCTCTCTAGTGGTCTGGTGGGCCATATATCGGCATTCCTTTGTCCGCTTACCCGGAGTTTTGGTAGTCACAGTTGGGCTTTGGCAATAGGTGGCCACGGTTCCGTTATCTACGATTCGGGTACGGACATCGCCGGATTTTAGTTACTATTTACGTCCAGGCCGTTACACTGCAGCTCCGATCGGTATTATCACGGTTTGGGGATTCGAACGCGTCATGGTTGATAAGGGCGGAAGTCGCTGGCTAAAAATAAAGTGCTCCGAGCCGAATGACGTCATGGGCGTAGGTCACGACTGAAGCCGATCACCAGTGGAGCTCCATCACGAGCGGCTGCCTCCGCCGTCGATTCCTCTGCCTCGAGCTTAATTCAATCTAAAGCAATTAATGGCGTCGATGTCGACTGACCTTTTCGCTCCTCCGATCGGCCCCCACATCCCAATCCTCCACAGAATTCACATCGGGTACTCGTAATTTAGTTTGATTTTCGATTTGACAACACGCGATTTTTTTGTACGATTTTTGTGCGATTCGGTCGTCCGTTTGCGGCGGTTTCACTTTCGTCTCGCTGTGCAGTTGCTGTTCCCTCGTGTATTTGTTTTATACTAAATACATAGTACACGATGTGGGCATATTAAAATGAAAATATAAATAATATAACCGTCTGTGAAAAAGTTGCTCCATAAAAAGTTCAACGCCAGTTCAAGGAGCTTCGTCAGCAGTTGTGACTGAAATAAATATAAATAAATTGTCATTACGATAAAGCAAGAACAAAAACACAAACAAAAAAATTGCAAGTGCAATTGTTTTGCACAGGCAAACAACAAAAGTGATCAGCTCGATGCAAAAATGTCATTTCGAGAACTCGTTTGTGGCCTGTACTCCGAGGAGAAGGAGATCGAGGTAAGCTGACAATATGTGATTTGTGGATATATCTCACACTTATCGCTGCCCACTTGATCGATGATACACCCTTCTCAAAAAGTTCAGAAAAAAAAACAGTGGGATCGAACTCTTATTATGCATAAGTCAGTAATTAGGCAGAGGTTTAAGATCGCTCGTGGAATAAATTTGACGTTACTGGTAACATATTTACTTTGTTTTATGCCTGGCTGGGAATTGTGTACGATTCACCCTTCTACATAACGAAATTCTCTATTTTCAATCCCCCTTAAAAGTGACTAAAGCAAACCACTATGTATCGTTTGGAATTAGTAATCTGCTTGTTTGCTCATTTCAGCACGTTCTTACGCCTTTGATATAGTATGCTCTATTTCTTTTCTCATGGTCGCAATCAGCAAACAAAGTTTCTTTTTGTTTGCCGTTCCATAAAACTGTGACACCTGGTGGTAAGGTGGTAATTATTATTACCTTGAGTGTGTGTGCTCTGCTTGAATAGACAGTGCTCAAAACTACTATCATAAATTAAGAATATTATACATACATATATAGTCTGGGATCTGAAACATTCAAATATTAGCACTTAGATAATCAAATCACACATGTCTATATGAAAATATTGATGCAGCACTTAGTAAACTCATCCATCATTTCTCTAACTGATAAAACAGTGATGCATGTACATATATGAAATGCTAATGGACGTAAATTACATAAATTAATTTAATTTCGTTTGTTTCTAAGCTAACTAAGAGTTGTGTTCTAAAGATTTCGAGGGAACGATAGCCAGCTGGCGACTAATGAGCAAGCATGTCAAGTGCACTTTTGTGACTTATTTTTAAGCCATATTATAGACACGCAATCGGGGACTTGTTTTATATCTAAGTTGGCCGGGTGTTCCAACAGGTTGACTCTGGTCTGACGGCATTTTGGCGGTAAGCCGTGTGGTTTTCCTACGAAAAAGGTGGAGTGGCACATGCCGTCACAGGTGCAAAAGAAAACAACCCTCGTGCTATAGGATATACAAAAAAGGAAAGGGAAAAAGGAAAGGAGCCGGAGTGACCCGCTAAATGAACGTTACTTTGCTTCCTTCCTGGCCGATGGATCGTCATGGGAAGTGAACTCTTGACTCTTGGCTATCTGGCAGGTTGATTTCTATACTATTCTGCTGGGTTATTTAACGTTTTGTGCCACAATTAACCACGATTCGGCCTTTGAATTTGAGTTCTATTACCAAGGCACAGCGTATTCATAACGTATTTACCAACTGACGGCTATGGGAATGGAAAACCTCTGAGCTAGACAGCCGAATGTATCTATCAGATACGTCAGTCGTGTAATTTTCGCTACAAAATTATTGCCTAAAGTTGTTCGCATGTGATCATGTGGTCTTATCAGCTTGACTGGCGGCTGGCACTCAACACCAAATGCCAAAGGTCAAACACACAAACGGGAATGAAAATGACAAACAAATTGTTTATTTTTAAAATGCATATTATTTGGCTGATCCAACAATAGACGGACTGTATGTGTGAGCTATTGTTTTTGTGCCCCAATATTTTGATAGCAGCGAAAATAAGAGCGGTCCGAAGTACGTACGTCAGAAATGGCAAGATGCCGAATTGCGGCTATTAATAAACACCTTGCGCTCCAGGCACGTAACCTGCCAATTGAATTGACCCAAAGCAGTTGGCCGAAAAAACTCAACCGAACGTTCTGTGCCACAGGGCAATCGATAGATACTCTCTACTGGCTTAAAAGATATTACTTGTAAATCTCTTATAAAAGAAAGCTCATAGTTGTTATTCTCTATTCTCTAAAGATAGAATAATCTTATTCTTATATGGAAGAAAAACTTTTTAGAATTTTATATTGTTTTAAGCGCATTTCTGCGTGTAAGTAACTTAGTACCTTTATATATACATAATATGTATATATAGAAAAATCCAGGCATAACAATAAATATTGTTTTAAAAAGCCATAAATTTGTTGGTCATAAGTCTGAAATGTTTCCACTCGATATGGAATATTCGCTTTCTGCGGACGGCGGCTTTTATGACGTCGTAAACCTTTAATTATTATAATTATAAGCTTACGATTTTAGTTTTAATCGTACAAATTTTAAGAGTATGCTTTTAGCATAGCTAGGCATTGCTAACTTATGCACACATAACTTGTTTTCATAGTCACATCTTTGGCGAAGGTATCCAATCAATATGCGAATTACAGGGTATAAAATCGCTATAAAATTGCATTCGGCCAAGTGCAAGTGGAAAACACCTGACTCCGCTGCTCAATTTCCACCCCGATGTTGGTAGTTACTATGCTCAGGTTTATGTGACTAACCACCGATCGACATGAGAACAACAACAACAGCAACAACAAAGAGCTAGAACGGGGAAAGCGGACGAAACCGCTTGTAAACCGCCCCGCGTTGAAAAAAACGCGCGCGCATGCGCTCTCTTTCACTCGCTCGCTCCCTTGGCGGCGTGCAAACAGCTGCGTTGTTGCTGTTTCACCTGCTTGCTGCCATGGGCAATATGTTGTTGTTGTTGCTTTCGCATTTGAGCCAGGTTAACAGCGACCTAAACGTCGCACATCGTTCAGAAACCCTGAGTCAGTCAACGAGCGCAGTTCATACGATCACAACGCATTTGGTTAACAAGTGAAAACCAAAACTCAAATTAAAAAGAGTCAATAAGTTTAAAATTACATTGTAAACTGGGCCAATTAACTGGCACCCACAATAGCAAAGTGTACGTCGAAGTAAACAGCATTTGATAACTTATAAAAAAACACAACCGGAAATTCCAACTTTATTAATCACTTAATACCACATTTTGAAATATATGAGACTCTAAAGAGATATCTGTTAATTACCTTGGACCCGAAAACCTATTGATAAATCATTCATCGCCGGCCAAAAATAAAATCTCGCACTGGCATCAAATATTGGCTGGATAAATAAAAACAGCTAGTCAATTGAACTTTTGTTTGTGGCCTGTTTTCTGTGTGTTTTTGGACCCCAAAATAGAATGTGCTAAATAATTTACAACTTAAGGGGGGAAAACACAAAGCAAAAAAAAAAAAGAAATGGAAATACTTTCTGCGATTCATAATCTCTGCGAATTCCAATGCAAACACTAATATGCCATGAAAACATTCCATTTTATTGCCTTGATATGTGGCTATGTAATCAAACAAATGAAATCCCCAATCGACGTCATAGCTAAAAACCGCGTAAAAACCATTATGCCGCCTACGAAACGCGCGCAAATCGCTAGCGACTTCAAAATTATGATTGTGCGCGGTATTTCCCCCAAGACATTTTTCCACAATTAATAGCCAGTGGGTGTGCGTTAATGTTTTTATAAACTTTTCTCCGAACACTTCAAGAAACCTAAAATATAATGGAAAATTAAATTACCCAAATACCAAAGTGTGCAATATAAAAAAAAAAAACGCAAAGTTTTATTCAGAATTAATTGCCTGCCGCTCGACTGTTCATCGCAAATTCATCGCCCAGTTTAAAAACAGCCCACGAATTCCTTATTTATGTATTTGCCTTTCACGCCAAAAATGATTCCACTTAAAAATCGAATACGAGTAGTGAAAAATCAAACAGATCTCCGCCAGCCAGCCTTCTGCTTCCACTTAAATGCCAAAAAAAAAAAAAGAAAAATAGTCAGATGGGGGCCAATATTCCGATTCTGACCTATTCAATGGAATAGCCCCAGACAGCTTTGCAGATTTATTACACAGCCCGTGATTCCTGCGGAATTTCCACGAAACATTTCCTCGCTCAGCTCCAAATGATGTCACATTTCGTGGGGAGAACAATGAGACGCAGTACGCGAAATCACTTTGATCTATTGTCGTCACTGGAAATCCATTCGAATTCAGTTAGTCACGCGTTATTTTTCTATAGAATAAAGAACATATGATGGCTTTCAAAGTCAGGCGATAGAGCCCAAGTCAAGATTAGAACCCTTATTCATTCATGAAAATATGTATTAATTGCATTAATAATCGAAATTCACTTGTATACGACAGCTGGAATGCTCTAAGAACACCTTATTACCATTTATTATTGCTCTGGAATCCATTTGAAACTGGAATCGAAGTGTTCCCTCAGGAACTTCTAAAGATTAGAGTGCCCATGAGTGGTCACGATTCTCGTGTGTCTTTGCTGATACATATAAACATATATTTTTTTAACCATTTGGGTCAGAGCTATTAAGTTCTTGGCTCATATTGCGCAGTCACACTTTTCTTTCAACTGTTTACACGAGAATTTCGAAGCTATTTTGATACCCCAATATTGATAAGGAGATTTGTTGTTGACTTTAGTCAGGTTAGCATTGCCAGATGCCTGATAGAGGAAGGCACGTAAAGAGTGCTCTTTGTGGGCGCCGCATAAGTTGTGTTCTATATATTCGAGCGATAAATATAATAAAAACATTTTTCGTTCTTTATAACTTTTGTTTGGATTATATGGTTCGAAGTCTATATAAACGCACACTCTTCGATTGCGTAAACCCACTGGCATCTCCTTATGGGCCAACATGGGTGACGCACCCACCAATGGATCCACTCGATTCACAGTCGTCAGATACATACATTGACCAGTGACAATTTCCGTCAGTCTTTAGGTATTCCACATGCGAATCGCACGTCTGAAGAAAGCAGTAAACAGCGTGGAGAGTCCATAACAAAAAAAAGTGCTTACTCAACCATTTGAAGAAGTCCGCATGTCGTCTACGAGGTCTCGAGGGCGCAGGCGTCCCAGAGAGATACGTACATACGTTCTCGAAATTTGCATAGCTTTTCCCCACTTTGCGTGAAAAGTTTACCTTTGGCGGCTGGCCAGTTGGCCGGGGAAATTCAGTCGTACGCGAACAGTCGAGCAGCGTGAACGTGGCTAAAATCGAAACAATTTGGGAGTACCATCTCCCTTCCCACAAAAAGAAAACTTTGCGTTTTTAATTGCCACAAGCTTTTAAAGTGCAAGTAATAATCAAATTGAATTGAACCCATTTAGGCAAGTGCGCGTCATGAACAATACAAATACCACTCGAGGCACTTGCTCCAGAATACCCATCGCAAGCAAGCAGGAACCAACCATCGCCAGCATGGTGGAACGGTTTGTCCAGTCGCTGAGCCAACTGAATGATTCCGGCACCTTTGACAGCAGCTTCGAGATCAAGCGGATTCATCCTGGATCCTCGGCCGGTTCCACGCCCAAACATGTCAGGCATCGCTGCCTCACGGAGCTGGATCGCGAACAGTTGACCCGGTTTGTGCAGGACTTCGAAGAGCGACAGGCCAGCACACCGAAGGTCAAGTCCAAGATTAGCTCACCATACATATGCCGCAAGGCCAAGGAGTTTTATCAAAGTGCCAGTGGCAGACGCAGTGCCTCACCGCAAATAACAATTGCACCGGAGACCGTGCAGGAGGAGAAAGTGTTGGTGAATCCATTGCCTAGGAAATGCGCAGAGGCAGAGGACCTGATGCCACCACCCATGGCCATGGCACGTGTCCAGGCGGAACGACGCAGTTGCCGCAGTGCCTCCCGCGTGCTGCAGTTCTTCAGTTCGGCCACCAAAAGACGGAGTGGCAACCGAAAACTCAGTGAGCCAGAGATGGAGGATAATCGCGCCGATTCCCCAGTGCTGATCAGAGTGACCAGGGATCGGGTGGAGGAGCAACTGGGCTGTAGTCCACTGGCTGCATCTGGCGGAGAAGTACCCACCAGCTCCGAGGACGAGGAGGAGCACGACGACGGCATCAGCTCGGCCAGCTCCAATCTCACTTCACAGTCGGGCAGCTCCAATAGCCGCAATCTCTCTCCGGACTCTTCCTTCGAGATGCACGCTCCACTCCTGCCCAGCTTCAAGGTCACGCCTCCACGGGCAGTTTGTCGTGTGGGAAAGAATGCCGCCTGCGAATTTGCTCGTTTCCTGCGCGGCTCCTTTCACTCCAAGCGCGCATCGGTGACCACGCTGCGCAGATCCCTCAGCGATCCGGATGCAGTGCAGCAGATGGACTTCAGCAAGCCGCCTCCGCTGCGCGACACCACCAACGTCATGCGAGTGAGTCACTTCTAGATTCCATTCACAACCCAAGTGGGATTAATCGCGCCTGGGAGTACACTCAACAATATTTACGAAATTATTAAAATCTATCATCTAAAGCGTCAATAATAAGACGGCAATGCAAGTAGTAGGTCAAGACTGAATAGATAATTAAAAATTTTAGAATACAAATTTAAAATGAAAATTAAAATACATTTTTATTTCACGAAAAACTAAATATGATTTAAATATTTTCAAACACATGCCCCCTAAAATTTGTTGAGTGTACTTCGCCAGCTGGCGCCAATGTGATTCGCCTCGTTTCGATTCGATTCGATTCCGTTCCGATATGATTTTAGTTCCAAATTTGTTTACGCCAAAAACTCTTCATAATTTTTTCACTGGAAGCTGTTTATTTACGCTCGAGTCGTCGTCAATCAATGGCCATTAATGCGTGTCCGTAAAATCCGTTGATGGTTGTCCGTATGGCGGCACCTGGCTTCCAGCGAATACCCCAGCCCAAGAATGATCCCCGAATGATCTTTGAACTCGTCAGCTTCGTGGTGTTTACCCTGCGTTGCATTCTAGATGTACGCCAAATTGGATTACGCCATTTAGTAATAGTTTATTGGTCCATATAAATTAGCTGTTTGTAATGCCACAAATCGATCAGCATTAAATTCTGCGCAAATTCAGGGTTCGGAATTAGGAAGAGAATTCGAGACGTAGAATCAATAGATGTGTAGATGCGATTTTATATTATAGTTCGTTTGATAATTTTTAATATACAGGTAATAATCTGAATTGTTCGTGTTTCGAAATGATTAGATTCACTTTTACTGCTTAGATTTCCCTTTTAGGAAGTACTTTTTCTATGTGTGTATGCAATGTATCACCTCAAGCGAAGATGTCACCCATTGGTATTAGATGGCCAACGATTGCCAGCCATAATGACTTTCTAATTATCACATTTGCATGGGCGTCGCGTGCCGCATTTCACTTTTCAATGGTGCTCATGGGTCATCACTTGGATCCTCGGTTGCCAAGTGGGAAAGTGGCCCACGCCGATATAAACCATTTCCATTGATCAATAAAGAAATTAAGTAAATATTCCCATCGCATTGCCCACACTTTGGGCCGCACAAAAGTAGTCGTTAATCGCCGTCTGTGGGCATTGTAAAAATTCCATTCACATATCCGTACGATTCCTGTACTTAAATTTTAAATACATATTGTATATGTATCTTCCGCCTGGAGTTTTCTGAACAGAACGCATATGACCCGCATTATCTTCCATAAAATTAACGCAAACAAAAAGAAGCAGGAAAAACAAGCAGCATGCCGGATATTTAATTTAATGTGCACAATTGTTCAAAAAAGCGATGCAGGCAAACCTACCGTAACTGGGAAATTGGAATCAATTGACAATGGAAAAAGACAGCAACTAACTTTCCAGAACTATCCAAAATTAACTTAGTTTCTTTGAAAATTTAAATGAATATCAGTTTCTGTAAAATTGAAAAATGTTCCTATAGAAGCTCCACTGTAATTCACAAATGTAAAACGATGTTTGTTGTTGCAATTGGGGATTTGGGAACGGAACAGATGGGATTGCCTGGAATTGGCTCATTTACGCACAAAAACGCAGATGGAAACCAGTGCGAAGTGCGTAAAATGGGGGAAATTATAGTTCCCTATATTTTTTTGCCCACTGGCCTTTAGCTAAACAAATCATAAATAACTGTGAAATTATAGACAAAAAACGCACACGCGGCGAAAAGGAAAAATAAAATAATTTTCCAGTGCTCACATGATCTGGAAATTGGACGCTGATGGGGGGTCGACTTCCACGCGTTCTTTTCAGAGCCCTCCTCACCTCCTTCGTTGATCTACACTTTTGTATATCTGCAAATTGCTTAATTTATCAACCAAATGCACAACAACAAAGCAGCGGCCGCCCGCATTCCAGTTGCCTTTGCTTGGCATTTTAATTATTCCAAATGTTGTCTGGGACTTTCTTTGTTTACACCACTGGAAGGATGGAATGGTGGAAGGGGGTGGGATCGGATCGCTTAATTTATTTGCCAGCGTGCTTTGACTATTTTTAGAGCAATTTATTTACTCGTCGGCATGTGTTTCGCAAAACTACAAATGTTTTTGCCTCATTAAGCCCCTTGCATTGCATACTTAAATGGGCATTACATATACGCCGTGTAAAATGCGACGAAAATGCGCTAAGCAACTTAATTAATTGGCCAAAAGGCTGAAAAAGCCACATTTAATTAAGAAAAATCAACAAAAATGTGCGTCACTTGGGGCGTGCGAGAGGAACAGACAGAGAGCGAGCACACCCACAACAAGCTGTGCAAACTTGTATTTGTATGTGCGTGTGCGATTCATTCATAAGCAGCAAAGCAAACAACAAAAGCAATTTCCAGCAGCCGGTGTCAGGCAAATAGGCAAAAGCAATAACAATACTAACAACAAAGAGCAACGTACGAAACAGGCACCAAAAAAACTAAAAGAAACAACAAAAGGCATTCTCATTCCCATTGAAAATGAGTAAGCAGCGCACATGCACACATACTCACACTCGCTCAGTCGAATTCGAATTTCGAAATCCAGTTTTTGTTGCCTCCCCTAAACTGTTAAAGCAGCTGTTCAAAAGATCACTCTCTTTGGCGCTCTCTCTCTCTCTCTCTCTCGCTGAAAAGATATTTAAAATATACGATTTGCAATTTTATCTTAGCACTTTACTTTACAATTATTTAAAATTATAGATAACTTCCTATCGATCGAGGTAGTTAATGTTAATTAATAATATTTTCTCTGTCACTCAGTCTCTCTCTCTGCACTCTCCTTAACATTCAGCTCGTAACATTTCTGTTGCTGCAATCTCGAAACTTAACATTGCTGCCAGTTAAACCTCGACAACTTCACAGATACTTTTGCGTTTGAATCGACGGGTTCGCGGCTCTCGGCGCGGCTTCCATTTTTCCGAAAGATACAAGTACTTCGAAGTGAAATAAAGCAATTACATAAAGTCCAAAGAGTGCAGTGCAGTGCCGCGTTGTGAATTCCAGTGCGAAAGTATAGAAAAAGCCAATTGACAAAAGCGTCACGTTTTCGCTTTCTGCCATTGTATTGCCCACGCACTCACACCAGCACACACACCTTGTCACCTGGAATACCGCAAAAATTTTAAAGAAATTCAGCCGCAAAGCCGCAATAGCTTAAGAAATCCAGAGAATCCGAAGGTTCGTTCTGGTTTATCAACGCCTATGGTTAGTTGATCATTTGCAATTCTAACGAGACTCGCTGTCTCTATCTCTATCCCTCTTCTTCTTTCTCCCCCTCTTTCTCCGCATGAGCCACCCCCAATCCGCCCTCTTTTCGCTTTGTTTTGAAACGCAGGCCTTTCGCCAGATAAGATTCGTTTTCATTGTTGCCTCTATAGGGAGTGTGGAGTACACTCTCGAATACAATAGGGTTCATAAATATATTTCCACTTTACCTTTTTGTACTCTTATTAAGTCTAATTTGGATAAGTATTTTCAATGTACTTATAAATGATATGTTTATATTTTAGATTAAAGGCCACCACATAGGCCACGAAATAACCAATTAAGTTAGTTCAAACAAGGCCTGTTTTAGTGGCAATTTAGAGAACATTCATAAAAGTTCAAAGCTTAGTTCATTTAGCCATTAATTTTTTCAATAAATACGATATTTCCATGATATTTCAAAAGATATCGCATACATTCGTATATCGCGTATTCAATCCCAAAATGTGCTATTTATTGATGACATCTGGATGGGCCATTAATTTGACCGCAGCTGTATGTGTACAAATAATACTTATGATTTGTCATAAATTCCCAGAATTTCTGGCACACTTCGGGGAACTTCTAGACATCGTCAAATATTTGATTTTTTCAAAGGGAGCCCCAAAACTCAGTTCGTCATACGTGATAACTTATTTGCCCGCCCTGTTTATTATTACCCGAATGTATTTCCAATGAACCGATATGCGTGATATTTGCTTGAAACATCTGCTAGGGTGCCACATACAACGAGTGTGTGGGTTCCCCGAACGAGACTACGTGATATTCTCAAGTGTCTGTGTCTGTAGTTCCAAGATTGCGAACTACGGCATGGCTTTAAGCCCCAAAGAAACTCTTCGATGGATCTCAATTTTCCATCATGTCCAGCAGACCGTTGCGGTTAATCCAATGGCTCTCCAGACTCCAATTACCGACGCCCTGCTAATTAAGTGCCACCCCAGAAGGCGACAGGTTGTTGCAGTTGGCGATCGCGAATGGGATCGGGTGTGCATATGTATAGAGAAATTATATTGTGGCCAGCCACCAACGAGGAGAGTGTATGGTAACCCGAGCCGAAAGCCATTGCGGATAATTCACTCGTGGGACTTTGTTTGTCTTCAGCCGTTGAAATGCAAACTCAGCTCAATGACTTGGCACTCGTTTTTCGAGAGAGCGATATAAAGATGAAGCCAAGCTGGAGAGTTGAACCGAGTCTATAAGTGCACTGTGAGAAAATTGCATGCATTTATATAATTATTATGCCACTCTAATGTCTTGCAAAGCACATTAATTATAACAAAGCAAGCAATGGTTTTGTTTGAATTAGAGGTGTAACTAGTTATTATATTGATTGCAAAATTCTCTCAGTGTTTAATGATGAGTTTAATATGTGGAGACAGCCCGAGAGAGAGAGGGATGGCCATGTAAATGGGAATGTGGATGTGAACGTACCCACCATGGCGGCACCGGAAAATGTCCAAGTCAGTGTCCACTGAAGCGGAGCAATATGATCCGGCCCGCACTCCCTTTTTTTTTTTTTTTTTTTTGCCCAGTGAACGGAACGGAATGGAGATTGCAAGTGTTTTTTCGTGTTTCTTTCGGTGTATTTTGTATATTTGCTGTGGGATTTCTTAGTGGGTCCGACCACTAATTGCTGCCCATTCTTGCACGAATCACTGTTGCTAAATTCGGTTGCCTCGTCTCTGTTTCCATTCGATTTGGCATTTTGCAGCCCAAAGTCGACAATCTGTGAATTAGCCGTCGTTTATTTATTTTAATTGTTTTCTTTGGCAAATTGCTCACTTCCTACTTAGCGACGTCAAAGCCTCCACACAACCACCCACCCCCCCCCCCCCCCTCCTTTTTAGTAGTCTCCTATTGTTTGGCAATCAGCGTTGATTTATGCTCCTCACTGAGCTTTTGCCCGCTGAATCTGAATCTGTCAGCTTGTTTTCTGGAATTTCAGGCCCCGTTTCAAGAAAAAAAAAAACAAAAACAAAACCAAATTCAAGTGCAGCTTAAGTAGTTTTAAGTGCTGTTTTTTGAGTTTTGACCCATATACTTTAAAGCGCCTTCTTAGCAGAGCGATAAAGCCATATCTTTACTGCATTGTATATATACATATATGTACATATGTACATATACATATATGAGTTATGACGTCACAAGAATTGTTTCCTCAGATGATGAAATTGCACTTTATTGCATATCGTGTATGTAAAAATATACGTATGAATATTGATAGGAGTTTTTCTCTTGACAACACATAAACCATTCCATCTCAATCTGCACAATTGGTAGCGTGTGTCGAACCAATTTACAAATTATATAAACGAGCTTGCCCATCTCGATACAAATTGGTTTCTATTAATGAACAAAAATGAACAACAATTGCTTTCCCCCTTTTAAGATCGAACTGTGAGAGAGCAAAATTGAAACCAACCGGAAATGTTGAAAATTTCTCTTTTATCTTTAACAATCAGCGTTAGTGGACAAAACAAATGTTGCGTTGCATGTATACTTTTTTTTTGAGTTTAGCTGGGAGTGAGTTATGGTTTCTGCGAAACTCGAGATCTGAATAGAATGATGGGTTTAGGAGTGGAATTCATTAATCTCTCGCCATAAGGGGATGGCGCACAAAAGCTGTCGTTAAACGAAAAGTCGGTGGGAAATGCACAAATACAATGACCACTATGCGGCGACTAGATATTCCCGGTCTGTCTGCTTGAGCAGCGATTATCGTAGCGCTCCAAGTGCAGTAAGTAGATGGAATGGGCACCATACCACCATCATCATCATCATCATCATCATCAGCAGCAGCAGCAGCAGCAGCAGCAGCATAGGGGAACCCGACTCGAAGCAACTCGCATGGAACCACTCCAGAATGTCTTAACATACACAATTGGAAAAGATAGTTTTCGAAGGGGCACCAGACCCACGATGCGTCACACAAACAAATTTATGAGTTGATTTGAGGAGTTCAAAAGTTTATCGTGCCCGTCTGACCATGATAATGATAGTCTCCTCTGGATGCCCGCAATTTGTACTTGTGAATGGGCCATGAATCGATGTCTTCTTTGTACTTCCTTGCTACAAGTTTAATTGAAAACTAAAGGGTTGCATGAATATACTATTTTCTATCTACAGACTGCCCACATTTCATCTAATAAACAAACAAATGGACTAAAAGGCACAAAGAGCTGACATAGCTGACATTCTGAAAAGATCCATTCTAATATCAGTAGATTGCAATACAAAATAAAAAGTTTAAGTCTAGTTTATCAGTTTAAGTCTATCATTACACCTCGCTATAATTCCTCATCTTTTTGTGACTCTTTCAGAACCGCGCTCTGCCCGCCAATGCCTCGCCCTTCCGCCGAGCCTGGGGACAGTCTTCCTTCCGCACTCCCCGTTCCGACAAGGTGGCCAAAGAGCAGCAGCAGCTAGGACAGTCGTCGCCCGTAAGACGCACTGCCTCGATGAACGCCTCCGACAACGATATGTACATCAAGACGCTAATGCTGGACTCGGATCTGAAGTCATCGCGCAGCCAGCACCAGCTCAGTCTGCTGCAGGTGCCCAAGGTACTGACCACGCCTGCACCGCCCTCCGCCATTACCGCGTCCGTTGCTGCAGAGGGTGCGGCTCAAGACCACGGCTGTCCCAGCAGTTGGGCCGGCTCCTTTGAACGGATGCTACAGGATGCCGCTGGCATGCAGACGTTCTCGGAGTTTCTCAAGAAGGAGTTCTCCGCGGAGAACATATACTTCTGGACCGCCTGCGAACGTTATCGTCTGCTGGAATCTGAGGCGGATCGAGTGGCTCAGGCTCGCGAGATCTTTGCCAAGCATTTGGCCAACAACAGCAGTGATCCCGTCAATGTGGACTCGCAGGCACGCAGCCTTACGGAGGAGAAGCTGGCCGATGCCGCTCCGGACATCTTTGCGCCGGCACAGAAGCAGATTTTCAGCCTGATGAAGTTTGATAGCTATCAGCGTTTCATTCGTTCGGACTTGTACAAAAGCTGCGTGGAGGCGGAGCAGAAGAACCAGCCACTGCCTTACAGCGGATTGGATCTAGACGAGCTGCTGAAGACAAATTTTCACTTAGGTGCCTTCTCCAAGGTGAGTAATTGAAGCATGTATAATTCCATTCCTTACTAAGACGAACTTGTAATCCAACAGCTCAAAAAATCGGCTAGCAATGCTGAGGATAGAAGACGGAAAAGTCTGCTTCCCTGGCACCGAAAGACGCGGAGTAAGTCCCGCGACCGCACCGAGATAATGGCTGACATGCAGCACGCGCTGATGCCGGCGCCACCAGTACCACAAAATGCCCCGCTCACCAGTGCCTCACTCAAACTTGTCTGCGGACAGAATTCCTTGAGCGATCTGCACAGCTCTAGGTCATCTTTGTCCTCGTTTGATGCGGGCACAGCCACTGGCGGACAAGGAGCCAGTACGGAGAGCGTGTATTCGTTGTGCCGGGTGATCCTCACCGATGGAGCCACCACCATAGTGCAGACAAGACCTGGAGAAACAGTGGGAGAACTGGTCGAACGTTTGCTGGAAAAGAGGAACCTCGTGTATCCCTACTATGACATAGTGTTCCAGGGCAGCACCAAGTCGATCGATGTGCAGCAGCCATCGCAAATCCTGGCCGGTAAGGAGGTGGTAATCGAGCGCCGTGTGGCTTTCAAGCTGGACCTGCCCGATCCGAAGGTGATCTCGGTGAAGAGTAAACCCAAGAAGCAACTGCACGAGGTGATCCGACCAATACTCAGCAAGTACAACTACAAGATGGAGCAGGTGCAGGTGATCATGAGGGATACTCAAGTGCCAATCGACCTCAATCAGCCGGTTACCATGGCCGATGGCCAGCGACTGCGCATCGTGATGGTGAATTCGGATTTTCAGGTAGGCGGCGGCAGTAGCATGCCGCCGAAGCAAAGCAAACCTATGAAGCCACTGCCGCAGGGTCATTTGGATGAGCTAACGAACAAGGTGTTCAACGAGCTGCTGGCCAGCAAGGCTGATGCAGCGGCCAGCGAGAAGTCGCGGCCTGTCGATCTGTGCTCCATGAAGTCCAACGAGGCGCCCTCGGAGACATCATCGCTCTTTGAACGCATGCGGCGTCAGCAGCGCGATGGCGGCAACATTCCGGCTAGCAAGCTACCTAAGCTCAAGAAGAAGTCCACTAGCAGCAGCCAACAATCCGAGGAGGCAGCGACAACTCAAGCAGTCGCGGATCCCAAGAAGCCAATTATAGCCAAGCTAAAAGCGGGTGTGAAGCTGCAGGTGACGGAGCGAGTAGCCGAGCACCAAGGTGGGTAGCCTTGACGTGCCTCACCCAAAGAATGCCAAACTAACTTAATTACTTATCCAATTTACAGATGAACTACTCGAGGGCCTAAAGCGAGCACAGCTGGCACGACTGGAGGATCAGCGTGGCACCGAAATCAACTTCGACTTGCCTGATTTTCTGAAAAACAAGGAGAATCTCAGCGCAGCTGTATCAAAGCTGCGCAAGGTGCGCGCCAGCTTGAGTCCCGTGAGCAAGGTACCCGCCACGCCCACCGAAATTCCACAGCCGGCGCCACGTCTCTCCATCACACGTAGCCAACAGCCGGTGTCGCCCATGAAGGTGGATCAGGAGCCAGAGACTGACTTGCCTGCCGCGACGCAGGATCAAACGGAATTCGCAAAAGCGCCGCCACCGCTGCCGCCAAAGCCAAAGGTGCTGCCCATCAAGCCTTCCAATTGGGGCGTGGCTCAGCCGACGGGCAACTATTGCAACAAGTACTCCCCCAGCAAACAGGTGCCAACATCACCCAAAGAAGCCTCCAAACCTGGAACGTTTGCGAGCAAAATACCACTGGATCTGGGACGAAAGTCTCTGGAGGAGGCGGGCTCGCGGTGTGCATACCTCGACGAGCCCAGCAGCAGCTTTGTGTGATATAAGTGCGCCCACGTACTTGAAATGGCTTTACTGATCTTGCTTGTATATATATGTGCACTATTTATTGATACTTTATATCCTATTCCCTATTCTCTAAATGTCCAAACAATCCATGACGAGCTTTTGTATGTTATCTACTGAGTGATCGCCTGTATTTATAATAACTAGCAACAATAAGCATTAGCTTTACTACATTTTGAATAAATATATCAAAAGTAATAAGTATACGTATTATTGAATAATATATGTTCCTAGGTGGCTTACCTACCTAAGGTGGTTTACAAGAAAATTGAGTCTACATTTTCCATTCATCTTAGAGGGTGGAAAAAAGAAGAAAAATTATAAACAAAATTTAGCGATGAAATTAAATAAATAGAAAATACAACCCCATAAGTTTCAAATTTCATCCTTTCCCATTTTCGGTTCAAAGAGGCAAAGAATTCATAAAATAAAGAAAAACAATAACAGTTTTAAAAATTATAATTTAACCAAATGGCGACTCAAAAATCATTAGGCAATGTTAACACGCATTCTTCTGAGCCGCCAGGCGGCCCACAAAAAGTACAATCAAATGGCCAGGGACGGCTTGGTATGGCTCTCCACCGGTGTTGCCAGTGGCAGTTGCTCCTTGGATTGTTCGCCAACTGAGTCCACCTGTTTCACCTCGGCATCCCCGGCACTCAGTTCCTTGGGTGGCTCCTCTGCATCCTCGATGAGACGATAGGTAATGGGAGCGGGCTGCTTGGCCGGCAACCAGTCGGGGATGATCTTGTCGTGCAGTCGCCATTTGCCATACTCGTTCGAAATGTGCTTCTCAAACACCACATATTCCAGCACGTCCTTGGTGATGATCTCGCTGCCGTGCATCAGGCGGCCGAAGCGGTCGTAGATGGCTAACATCTGTTGGCTGTGGAAGCGCACGGTGACTTGAGCGAACTGGTTTTCCTTGGTGATCACCTCCGTCACGCGGGCATGGACAACGCGTGGTGGTTCCAGCGACTGTAGAAACTTCCAGCGAATGGTCTTGTCCTTGACGTTGTGCATCATCTCCGGATAACAGCGTTCGCTGACGAACTCGCGGATCTTGTACTTGTCCTTGGCAGCCATGTGAGTGTGCGCCTGGATGTAAATATCCTGGGCCTCGGCGCCGAAATCATCGGAGCTGAAGTTTTCGTCGTAGGAACGAATCTTGCGCACGGCCATCAGGCTCTTGGACTTCTTCTCCAGGAACTCCAACTTCTGCTTGGCACCCGATGTTGAAATGATCGACTTCTTGCCGTCGCCTTCAGGAGGGACATAAGCCTCGAAGATGCCGCCCGTGCAGCTTATGTGGAAAGGGCGCTCCATCCAGGGACGGGGCGGCAAGACACCTCGCTCCTTCATCCGGCTGCGCATCTCCTCCTTGGTGATATCCTCCTGTTTCTCGCGCAGATTGGGCAGATCCATCTTTACGAACTTGAGCTTACGAAGGCGCTTGAACTCGGGCTTCCAGTGCTTGGTTTGTCGGTGGCGCACCTGCTGCATCTGGATCAGATTCTGAAGAGGAGAAGCGAGCACGCCCAGGCCACCACCAGGAAGAAGGGCCGCCTGCTGCACGCCGGGCATAACCTGGGATATACAATGAAGGCAATGTTAATTGAACTGTCTTCGGTGGGCCACCTATCTGTCCATGCACCTGCAGCAGTTTAAGACACGTTTTGGCCGACGCTAGCTTCTCCATTGTATTTTATTTCTATTATATAAATAGGAAACTCCGCAATAACAAACTTTGGAAGAATCAACGGAAACACACTAACGCGACCAGCTGGCAAACGTGATTACACCGATAACACATTCGATAAGTTTGGGTAGGTAAACAACCCAAAACCGATTAGCTATATGTTTTGAATTTTGAAAAAGAATAGTTCGTTACTTTCCTATATTGAAACAAGGGGTAGTAGATAACACTATTAATAGTTTAATAGAAAATTAGTAAACGAATTTGAAAATACGCTTGAAGTAATGGTTTAATTTTATAAAACTATAGATTTTGATAGATAGCTGCTTGAATTTTGAAAAAATCTGAACAATAGATGAGATATGCCTTCTGGGTGCTTCAATTTCCCTCTTCCTCTTCACCAGGGCCATCCACGCAACTTTCGCTGCAGTCGGGAGGCAAGTCGTCAAGGAAGCGGTAACCGGCGGCCTTGAACATCTTGGCCTTCATCTGGAAGTCAAATATTTAAATAGAATATTCCCGCAGCTCCGCGACAATAATTACCATAATCTGCTGGAACTGGCAATCGTATGCGTTGAGGGCAGTGTCCCGTTTTCGCAGCTCGTTTCGCAGCACATCGATCTCCATTTGTTGACACTGGGCCCGCTGGACGGCACATTTGGCTGCCACCAGTTCCTGCTTCATCTGATTACAACGGCACTGGGATGGGAGAAGGTAAGGAGTCCACATTACTAACACTTACTCAGCATATAGGTGCTGAATAACGTACCTTAAGGATTTCCTCATTGCCCCTAGCCTTGTCTACCTCGTTTTCGTAGTAGTTCTGCATATCTCGCATTTCACACTGCATTTGCTCCATGCATCGGCACTGTTTCCGTAGATTTTCCTCCAGGTTGCATGTCAGACACTCCGCCTCATTGGCCTTCTCCTCCAGTTGATTGACTTTGTCGCCGAGCTCCTCCAGTTCCTTACACTTCTTTCGCAGCGCATCACGATCGGCTAGAATCTTTTTGATGTTCTCGGCATCCTTGTCCGGCGAGAAACTGCCCTTTCCAGGAGGACCCCTAGCGGCACGACCAGCATTGCCACCTCCACCACCACCACCACCTTCAGCACCGCACTTTTTGGCGCAACGCTTCATGACTTCGTCCTCGAACTCACGCAGTAGCGCCACCTCCTTACCCAAGTCGTCGATCTTCTTCTGCAGGTAGGGTATATCGTTGCTCTTTTCCGGATCGACTTTAATGCTATCCATCTTGCAGCGCTTCGATTGTTTTTCGAGCAGCCGCTTTAGATTGGCATTTTCAGCCTCCAGGATGTCGTGTGCCTTGTTCATGTCGTCAATGGCCGCCTGCAGACCGTTCAGTTCCTTCTCGTCCTGCGGAGTTATCTTGTTGTCATCGGCCAGTTGCTTGATTTTCTTTTTTAGAGCCTTGCTCTTGTCGGGGTCATAGCGCTGGTCCATAATCCGCTTGATCTCGGCGGTCTCCTGGTTGGCTGTCCTCAATTTATCATCAGAATCGGCCAGTTTCTTCTTTAGAATATTATTCTTGATCATCAGATCCTGCATGCGACCAATTGTGTCGTCCGCGGCATTTATTAAACTGTCGCCCACCACTAAATTACTGCCGTACTCATCCTCAGGACCCAATGGAGCAGATCTAGCGGTAGGCTCGGCACCACGGTCCTTCTTTATCGGTGAGTTGCAGGCCACCAGGTCAGCCACGAACTGTGACTTCATATCTTCGTTTGCTGACCATGATCTGTCGTCAACTGTGGATGGATACCTCTTAAGTTTAACACACGCATCGACACACTCAAATTCGTATGTCTCATTGTTGAAGGGTACGTGAAAGAACTCTTTTTGTGTGGAGAACGCCATGAATTCGCCTAGTGCTTAACACAAAAACAACTAATCTATCATGCGAATTTACAACACTATTTAAAAATGAGGGTTGAGGGTCGGTTCGGAAAGTGATCAACAGAATATGTATGGGTCCGACATGTATTGGATCACAAAATAATCTATTGCTAGGCACGTAAAAATTTACATATTTGTCTGTCAGTCGGGCCAGTTGTTAACTGCCTACTAGACTACAATTAGTTAACAGTTCTCTTAGTCGACTAAAATTATTCAAGGCCCTGTGCTCTGCGCTCCGCCAGCGATTCGTCCACGGAATTCATTGAAGAGAAGCCACACGGTTGCATCGTCATGCTGGCTGTGCCGGAACTTATCGTGCGTAGGGCACTCGAGTAGCCGGAGAGTTCTGCCAAAGGAGCATTCACCAGAATCATCTAAAAAAATACCTTTTAATGTCTTTCAAAGTTATAAACTTAACCAGTGGTTACCTTATTTCTTTCGCCTTTGGGTAAGACATCGTTAATCAGGGCTCGTCGCCGTGAAAGATCCGCCATAATTCCGGAAATACGTTCGCTAGGCGCCACAATTTGAAGGGCCATAATGGGTTCCAACAGCCTGGTGCCACTCGTGCTCAGTAGCTGTGAGTTTATATACAAAATGTAAACGAGTTGCAAGAAATAATACGATCTTAGTTACCTTTTGCACACACTGAGCTGCAGTGGCCATGACAAAAGAATCAGCAGTGCCGCGTCCAATAGTTGCGTTATGCAGACGAATCTGAGTCTCCACAACCTGCCCACCAACGCGAGGTCCTCGCTCTAGAGCGCTGATGGAGCCCTTCCGCAGAACTTGAAGAATTCGTGGACGCAATGTGTTGAGATTTGGCAGGTTATCTGGTGACTTATCTAAACTTTTGTGGAAAAACACATTTAAGTTTGATTTCGTAGAAATTTCATAGTATTCCAAATCACCTGAACAACTCGGCTTGATTCTTGACAACCTCCAGTGTTATACTGACGCTCTGCTTGCTGCCGGCTATTTCCTTTTCCACACTTAGCGTGGTTAACGCAGGTGCTTCAATTGTCTCCTTGTACGCAATTTGTAGAGGACCAAGGTCAACGTCGATTTTGTACTCGCTCAGGATGCGCGACTTGATGATGTCCATGTGCAACTCGCCCATGCCACCGAGTACTGTCTGTCCAGTAACTGAATCGTAGCTCACACGCAGACTAGGATCCTCCCGTTGCAGCTGTTTAAGTGCCTGCTCCATGGCCGTTTGCGAGGATACACTGGGAGGCTCGATCGAACAGAAGTACACGGCATCTGGTATTTGCGGGTCAATAGCAAACAGCTCGTCTGACTCATCCAATTCGTCATCTTCCTCGACTTTGGCCGCAGTATTGCCCAGGCTTTGTTTATATCGCTTTTGTGCATTCTTCAGCGCAGACTGACTTGAGGTCAGCAAATCTCCTGTCACCGTGGACTAAAAAATGGTATTTAATCTTGTTTAATTATCTATATTGGGTGCAGCTTACCTTCAGACCTGCACAT
Source organism: Drosophila melanogaster (assembly GCF_000001215.4). Lineage (NCBI taxonomy): Eukaryota > Metazoa > Arthropoda > Insecta > Diptera > Drosophilidae > Drosophila > Drosophila melanogaster. The sequence continues at coordinate 22,615,160 of NT_033777.3, read as the reverse complement.
ATTACCACATCGCCCGACTGCACAGCGCTCACCTCTCGGTATTCGTCGGCCAATGGCTCATACAGCTTAGACACAACTTCAGCCTGTCCGCGAGCGGATATCAGACGCATGCCTCGTTTTATTTCGCCTCTCAAAATCCTAACTAGGGTTAATGGACCACGTTGCTTATCGTGTACAATTTTGAACACCTTGCCAGCCACTTCTGTTCTGTTAACCACTTCAACTTAATATGAAACATTTACTTTTTCTCGAATAAGTACTCACCCAAAGCAGTCGTAGATTTGGTTTCGTTCCTCGGGGGCAGGCAGGTAAGCATTGACAGCGTCCATTAAACGCTGTATGCCCACATTTTTGTAGGCGGAGCCCAGCAATACGGGCACTACCTTCTGCTGGGTGGTTGCCCGTCGAAGAGCTCTTTCGATCAATGCATTGTCCACATTGTCAAAGCTTTCTGTGCTGATAACCACATCGGCCAATTCGTCATCTAGTCCCGACAGTTGATCAATCAGTTCATTCCGTTTTTCCTGCAGCAGGCGCAAATCATCAGAGGGCTCCAGTTTTACATTTCTGTAACTGCGGCCCAAGTCCTTTTGCTGCCAGCTTAGTCGCTCCAGGGTGATCACGTCATTGATGGCTAAAATTGGCGGAGCTTAGATAAGCTTTCAAAAGAGTGTAGACAGAGCTTACCTAAAACCCCATCTTCGTTTTTCACGGGGTACTGTAGGCAAACGGGCTGCGTTTCTAGCTTATCCTTCAGATCGCTAACGCACTTTTCAAAGTCCGCATCAGGACGATCCATCTTGTTGACGAATATGAGACGTGGCAATTTGTGCTTGTCCGCCTGCGACCACACGGTGACCGTTTGGGCCTCCACGCCAGCTGTGCCATCCAGAACAACGACCACACCATCCACGGCATACAGAGATTGCTCAACCTCCATGGTAAAGTCAATGTGTCCGGGTGTGTCCAATAGGTTGATGCTGGATTAAATGGTGTCAGGAGTTACGGGTAAGCGAAGTAGCAAACGAAACTCCTACCGGTGATCATTCCACGAAAATGTTACTGCCGAGCTGCAGATCGTTATGCCCCGTTCGCGCTCCTGGGTTAGGTAATCAGTGACCGTGTTGCCGCGATGCACTTCACCCAAAGCTCTGGTCTTGCCCGCATAGAACAGCATGCGTTCCGTTGTCGTTGTTTTGCCTGAAACAGATTCATTGACAAAGTAATGTTAAGTAGTATTTAAATTTGCAGTGCTCCTACTCACCTGCATCGATATGCGCCAGAATGCCTATGTTCCTGATCTTGCTGCTATAGCTACGCTTCCAGATTTGATTGGAAAGATGCCATAGCCACCTGTTGCTTTGTTTTGGACCGCTTTGCCATGCATATTTCAGCATTTTCATTAATAAATGAATAAAAATGGAACCAAACTGCCAAATTTAACCACTTTTATCAGCTGTTTATTTTTTATAGTTATCGATAAGTGGCGCTAACAGCTGTCTCTCGCAATCGAATATTTACGACTTCGTGATCAAAGAGGTCACAAAAAGAGAAATTGTTAAGTTCATTTGTTAATTACCTTTTTTAAGAATATAAAATAAATTGTAAATTAATTGCAATATTGTGCTTATTAAACATAATCTTAAGAATAGATTGCAACATGTCGAAACGACCTCGACGCGCGGCATCCACAAAAAAGATAGTAATTGAAATCTCCGACTCAGATGAGGAAGTGAATCTTACGGCAGACGACGATTACAGGCCGGAAGAAACCAAGAGTCGCATAATAGATCGCGCTGCAGATGCGCAGACCGTCGTGTAAGTCATACCCTTATTATCCTGTAAAGAATAATATATTTACCCGATATCCTTCCAGGACCAAACGCCAGCGGTTCCCAACATCCAAAAAAACAGCTGCTGAGGGACCAGCTCCCAAGAAAAAGCGGGGCGACAAAGAAAAGGCGGACGAGAATGCTTGTCCCAATGAGAACAATCCGGAATCGGTAGTCCAGGACACACCTTCAACTTCAAACCAACGGAATGGAGCCGTAGGCACTGAACACAATTCCGAAGCTCCGGCTCCTAAGAGAAAACGCGCCAGAAAGGATAAGGAGGACTTGAAAACGGCAGCCAATGAGACTAATCCTGAGAAGGGGGACGTTGTGCCCTCAACAGCAGTGACACAACCAAACGATATCGTAGCCAGCTCCTCACACAACAAGTCTTCCACTGGACGCAGTTCCTTCTGGGAGCGACGAAAGGTGTGGAACATCGACGAGCTCCTGGCCGAAACGGAGAGCATACAACCGCAGGCAGCTCGAAATATTGTAAAGCTCTTCGAGGATGAAAATACCATACCTTTTATTTGCAGGTACGCTATAATTGATATATTTATCTTGGCATTGATATATTTATATTGGCATTGTTTCCTGACAGGTACCGTCGAGATCTGGTGGATCACATCGCTCCAGATCGCCTTAGAGATATTCGGAACACGTACACAGAGATCGTCGATCTGCGGAAAAGAGCTGAGAATATTATTGGTAAATTGCAGCGTGAAAACATCATGACTCCGGAAATAAGAGAGGAGCTAATGTGCGCCAAGTCCAACGAAGAACTGGAGTTCCTTTATGCCCCCTATAAGCCGGCCAGTAAGGGCACTTTGGCGGAACGCGCCAAAGCTTTGGGCTTGCAGGTGTACGCCGATTGTTTACTGTACGGCTCAGCACCTAAGGTCAACCTTTCTGAAATTGTGGACCGCCGAAATGAGGCTTTAGCTACGGAGGCACTTGTGATGTCTGGAATCTGCCAAATTATTATTCACAACATCAGCAAAAACACAAATGTTTTGGAGGAAATACGCAGATTGTAAGCTCTTGTACCTAACTAGGAAGTTTCTATTGAAATTATTTGCTATATCGTTCTAGGCAAAACGTGCACCGGGTATTCCTCAAGTGCAGCAAGACCAAGGAGGCGAAATCGTCTAAATCTAGTTCTTCTAGTAAAGCAAGCTCCAGTAAAGGATCCAACCAAAATGCAGATAAGAAATTGGATAGCTCAAAGTTTGAGAATTATTTCAACTTCCAGGGTGATGTTAAAACTATAAAACCTTATCAAATGTTAGCCATCAATCGTGGGGAGAAGCACAAATGGCTTTCTGTCAAGATAGAAACGAACGATTACCTTAAAAGAGATCTGATGCGCTATATAACCGATCAGTACATGAACCAAGGCTTGCAATATCCATTAAGAAGGGAGGTGTTCACAAAATCCTTAGAGGAGTGCTACGCGAAGAAGTGTAAGATATGGAATATATTAAGACCCCCATATGATATGTTAATTAATTACTTATTACAGTGCAGCCCTTGATGTGCAGGCAGATTCGAGCGGCTTTAAAAGAAAAAGGCACAAAGGCAGCCATCGATGTGTTTGCCAAGAACCTGAAGCAACTACTGTTGATATCCCCCTTGAAAGGCGAACGCATTTTGGGCATAGATCCGGGTTTTATAAATGGATGCAAGCTGGCACTTATATCCGAGACTGCTGATGTGCTGTACACTGGTGTTATTTACCCTCATGGTGCCATGTCAAACAAGCGGGCTGCCGAACAGAAATTGGTTCAGCTTCTTTCAGATCATAAGTATATATATATTTTGAATTCGATTTGCAAAGATAGTTATTAATATGTCTTTTTTGCCTTTCCCAAAAGCTGTAAAATTATTGGCCTGGGCAATGGTACTGCCTGTCGCGAAACTGAGCACTGGCTAACTGGTATGTTTCATGCCGGCGTTCTGGACAGCAGGATCATTCGCTACAGCATCGTTAACGAGAATGGAGCATCTATTTACTCCTGCAGCAATGTGGCCGCCAAGGAGTTTCCCAAAATGGATACAAACGAAAGGAGCGCAGGTTTGGACGAAGATCAAATTAAAAGCAACACAAACAAACATATTTTGTATAGTGTCCATAGCGCGTCGTTTGAATGATCCATTGAGTGAATATGTTAAAATAGAGCCCCGTCACCTGGGGGTTGGTATGTACCAGCACGATGTTCCCGAGAAGATTTTGACGGCATCGCTGAATGACGTTGTGTCCGAGTGTGTCAGTTATGTTGGCGTTGATCTCAACACAGCCAGTCTGAGTGTACTCAAGTATGTGTGATTAAGGGTCAAATAAGTTATATATTTTTAATATTCTCCACCATATAGGCACATTGCTGGTCTGTCGGAAAAGAAAGCGGAAAAGATCATTGAGCATCGTACGCAGAAAGGACCATTCAAGACACGGAAGGATCTGCTCTCCGTGCGAAGCATAGGTGAGAAATCGTTTGTCCAGTGCGCCGGTTTTGTGCGCATCGAACCCCGAAGCGTTGGAGGACAACTACAGAATCCATTAGATTGCACTTGGGTGCATCCTGAGAGCTACAACGTTGTGGAAAGGTAAGTCCAATATTCAATTGACTTCATTAACCAATAATAATGAGACTTTATTCCGCCTGATTCATCGCAAGCCTGGCCTTTTCATCCGCTGCCCTCACTAACAAGGAGGTGTCACTAGGTGTCACAATGTCACTTTCGTGTTGCGTGATGCCAGCTATGTTCTTTGGACAATCGTCGTCAAAATTCTTAAGATTTGTAACATCCTCGCTAGATTCCATTTGACACCAGCACGGAAGGTACGGCTTCAAGGGATCCTTCTTGTCGCAACGCTTGCAGGTGCAGTTCTCCATGCCGGCACTCATAAAAGTCCGGAAGTCCGTCTCCTGACTCAAAAGCCCCAGATAGTCCTCTATAGAGTGCTCTTTCATAGGGTCCATCAGCTCCGCCCACGTCTTTAGCTTCACGATCACGCCAAAGAAATACGTGTTTAAGTCCTCGATTATTTGCAGCACCGAATCTAGCTCTTTCAAGAATGTACTTCCTAAAGACCGGTCCAACCTGGCTACGCGTTGATCTAGCTCCTTTTTCGACTCACTCATGTCCAGGTATAAATTGCTCAAATCGGTGCTAAAAAGTTTTAAATTAGCAGTGGCTGTGTATTTTTAATAGACTTACTTTGACTGATTGACGATATTGTAGGCTCTCTGAAACTCGCAAAGGGCCCGCTCTTCGGTCATCCGGCTTATGTACTCGGGATAGGTCTTAGTGCATCCGGTCGAGCTGGCTAAAATGCGATAACGCACTCCATGGTAACGCATCTCCTTAACCCTCTCAATCTGAAATGGTTTGGCCTGCTCCAGCTCATTCTTCAGGGCCTTCATTTTCTGGTCAACTACTAGAGTTTGCTCGTGCACACACTGCTCAAGCTTAAAATCGTAGCGGGAGTAGATATTCTCACAATGCTTGAAGGTTGGCTTCAGCAAATGGATGGGAATGGTCGATCCCCGGCACGGTGGCGGAAGCGGACGACGCTTGTACCGCTCCGGCGGATACTCCCAGCAAACTCCAAAGCGGGTTTGATCCTGCACATTGAGCGGATGCTGCCAGCAGGGCTTGTATTTCGGCTTATCGTTGTGGCCGTAGAATGCTACCTTTCCACATGCAACATATCGAAGCTTGGCTGGCGGCACAATTGGAGGATAATGCCAGCGCTCCGCATATTCCTGCTTTAGCTTGGCAATCATTATAATGGAAAATTTGAAAACTTAACTCTAAAACCAAATACTTTTTGTGCTTTCAGTATTGTCGGAGAATGTGACTTAAAGCTGTCGGATGTGGGCAAGGCTGCCTTTATAGCTAGCATCAAGCAGTTTGCCTCATCCCAGCCTAATCTCGATCGCATTGCCAAGCAGCACAAGCTGCCCATGGAGCGAGTAAGTGCCACTCAATCTATACTAAACAGGCCTATTGCAATGTTCAAATAATTTAAAATAAATTTCCTTTCAGTTGGAGTTCCTGTTGGTTGCCCTGCAGCGCGAATTACTTCAGGATTATCGAGCAGATCTGGACAAGAGGCCACTGTTCAAACAAGGTCTAACTAGGCTGGATGATCTTAGCATGGGCGAGGTGGTCACTGGCAAGTGGAGACTATGATAGTCATTTCATATATGTACTTATTGAAACTATTCCGACACACAGGTGCCGTGACCAACGTAACCCAGTTTGGCGCCTTCGTGGACGTTGGAGTGGAGCGCAATGGCCTCATACACAACAGTAACATGAATAATTCGCAGCTGAGCGTTGGCGATCGCATTGTGGCATCGGTGGTAAAGGTGGATCTGAAGCGACGCCAGTTGGAATTACGTTTGGAAAATATGCTGATGGAGACGGATACCTCGTTTAAGTTCAAGGCGGAGGATTAGACAAACTGCAGGGATTTAATGCTTTCGGAAGTATTTAATGATTCATATCGTAATTGTTTGGTTGCTCACACGAGCATTCATATATACTATATATAGTTCATATATATATTTATATATATGTGTATATGCATAGTATAACGGCTTTCCTAAGTTTAATCAAAGCTTATCAGTTAGTAATAAATGTTCACATAAAAATCACCGTCTCCACGTTCGTCTTCTTGTTTCCCTTCTCGCCACAAGTTGGCAAGTTGTCTTAAATGAATTGTTATCGAAAGGGTATTGCTTTAGAAACTAAGTGATGCCCTCTTAAGCCAGTTAAAATAAATATACAATATGCATACATTTAGGCGCTTGGTTTGCAGCAGGCAAGTTGCTTTCACTTTTAGTTAGTTTGTATTTTCGAATTTATTGCCGTTTCAGTAGAATTGTTAAAAATTATTATAAACAATGTTATATAGTCTGCATTTACATAATTACACAATACCATAATCATAATATATTCAAAAATATATGATGCATTTAATTTTATTTTTTCCTCCATCTCTCTTTACCCCGTAATGGATATTTAATTTCATATTCTAGCTACATGGACATGTCGCGTAATCAACCGATAGTTGTTTAAATAAATATATTAATCCGTACATAATATTGGAGTAACTGTTCCTACACAGTTAAATGTGATAATGTATCGCAAAAGACCAAAAACAAGTTGTACACGGTATGGTAGTAATTGCTTAAGCTTAATGCTAATGCGCTTGTCCTCTTCTCAATTCTCATTTCGTTATTGTTACTGCCGATGTTCTCCATCTTGTGGTTGTGTAGAGATATTGTTCATTAATTAATAATTTATTTTTATCATTTATAATGATAGCATAGGTAATGATGTAAGTATTGTTTATCAACTCTTGTAATAATAAGTCTATGTGTATAAGCAGTTTTCATTCTCGTTCCTAAACAGCCGTCCAGCAGAATCTTTGGCGGAGCAAATATGAACGATAATTCAAATTCGAATCGATCTGACTGTGTAGCTTTAAATCAGGTGAAACCGATCTCGAATACCCTCATTCTGGATAAGTAGCATGGTAAATATAAAATCAACTGCACGAATTCGAGATAATCCTCTGGTTGCCGAGATTATGCCGATGTCTTCTGATGAACGACCTTTAAACGTAAAATTCTCCCTCGTTAATTATCGCATTGGTAGTCTAATTGTCTCAAATGATCTCTTTCTCGCAACCCCTGATGGGGTTTTAACTGACTGAAAGTGCACGAATTCCGAATTTCTGTGGCAGACACGGCACAGCCGCAACGCTTGAGTGTAAGTGGGTGGGTGGTGGCGTGGCGCGAGTGGTGCTGAGTATGCGAGTGGGTGAGTGGTTCAGTGGTTCTGTGTGGATCTGATCTGTTTATGTTCCCGTCGCAGGCAGCTTGGCATTTTGGAGTATTCTATTCAAATTCGTTCAATCGCCTGCTTCACTGGTGGGGAGAGAAAAGATAGTTACACGCATAAGTCGAAGTTGCTGATAGGTTCAATGTGGGCATGGCACTTACCGATAGCCAAGAGGCGGGGATTGTGATGTAGGTGTGTGTTGGTTATGCGAGTTTTGAAATGATCGAAATCAAGAGCGAAATAAAACGTAATTATTTCTTTTTCTTCTCTTTTCTGCAAGTGTAGAACAATAAGCGAGGTTAGCAATCGTGGATTGAAAACAAAAAACGGGTTGTCGGATGGTGGGAATTCGTTTTGGGATCGCACTAAGCCAAGCTAGACACTGAAGAGTTAACAATTAACATTGAGTTTTGGCCTCGGCCTGCTCACATTTAATAAGACAGGTGATCGGGTCGATCAGTACGGGTCAGGGCATTTACAAGGAGCACCTCTTGGAGCGGATCACTAGCCTCTGAGTTGTGGTGCTTCGTGTGCTGTGGCTGATGTGGCTAAATCTTGGCAAGAGACTAAGTTGCTTAATGGCTTTTCGAATGGATCAAGTGCCGCCAGAGTGGGCAACAGCAGCAGAAGACATCGAACCATCTGTAAGATTGAAGAATTCTTCCATTTGGGTTTTGCTTTTCACATTTCACTTGCATTTGGGTGGAACGTAGCATTTGAACGCATTTGAACGGGAAAACGGAATGGCAACGGGCAACGAGTAACGGCAACTGCTTTGGGTTCACCTAGGGCTCGGGGTCACCAAATGTCGTCGGGTTAACATGAGTCATATATGGGTACATCGGTGAAATCATCAGCAACTTGTGTACAGTGTGTGGGTGTGGGATGGCTTAATTGATTCGTCTACTTAAATTTTATATCTATCCGTTGGATGTGTGCTGGTTTGTAAAACTGGTATAATCCTTTTTTCTTTGTGAGTTATTATGTTGTTGCATGTATATTTGGAATGCCGGTAGCTTAGGCTTAAACGTAAACGTTTGCTACTAGTGAACCACATTTGTGTTTTCTACATTTCTTTGTTTAATTTCGTTTCTAAATATATTCTTTGGTTTGTATACATTTAACGCCAAAACTTTGGATACTAGTGCTACAAAAAACTGCTTTCTATAGTTAACCATTTCAATCTTGACTCTAAATCGTATGAAACGGTCGACCGTTTGGTTTTCTAAATTCCTAATTATATCAATTACGAATTGTTCATTGAGTTTTCACAGCATGTTGTGTGGTTGTGGTTGCATCCAAAATAAAACCATTTTCACATAAGAACTAATTACATTAGGGGTCTCCGTCTCCTTTTTTCCTTTTAATTGCCTACGCGCAACACTTAAGTCTGAATTCAGTTATTGTTATACGTATCGTAGTTAAAACTATTCAAAATTAAAGCTTGTATATGTGGGGATGTGGTAATATGATGCCAGCAAAATGCCAAACAAAAAGAACGCACACGAAATATATTTACACATAGAAAGGATTAAGGAATAACAGTGAGCACAGTACAATAATGCCAGCAACACAACAGAACACCGCAGCAAACTGAGTCCCAGAAGATCTTGCGCCAGGCCAAATTGGTTGACACCGAGATTCTGGGCGGACTGCGGAACGAACAACACAACAGTAATGAAATATTGGGAAAGCAGCTCAACAAAAAATTAACAACGAAAGCGGGAAGAACAGAAAAACATATAGCTAAGGACAAGAATAGAATGTAACGAATCGATCGGAGCGATCGCTTAAACCACACAAGCTGAGAAAACTCCCATTACGCGTCAGCCAATGTCCTGCTGCACATGGGCGGAGGACGAGGAGCTGCTGCCGCTAGGGCGTTGCTGCTGACTGTACCTGTTCGTTGGCTGTTGCTGCTGCTGCTCCTTCTGCTGATCCTTCTGGTTAATACTTTGCGGCGTGGGTGGCGTGCAGGCGGTGGTGCCCACTGGGAATGTGTCGGCCTCTTCCTCGTGCGACGCTGGAGAGGGCTGCTGCGCCTGCAGCTCCAGCTGCTGCTGATCAGCCAGCATCTTGGCGCTCAAAATGCTCACATAAGTGCGGTAGCGACGAAGCTAAAAATAATAGGTATTATAGGTTCGATTCATTAGGAAAGGGATGTGGTAAAAGCTTACTTCATACTGCAAGTAGCTCTCCTTTTCCTTGTAGTTCTGCAGAGCCAAGCCCTTGCTGGGAATAGGACCCTTCTTGTGCTCGTTAAGCTCCTGATCCAACTGCGCCAGCTGCACCTCGTGCGAGTCCAACTGCTCTTTCTGTAATGCACGAATAATAATATTAACGAACCGCACATGAAGTGACTACCTTCTTGCACTCACCAGCATCAGCTTGGATTGTTTGCTGGGCAGGAGCGGACGTTGGAATCGTTTCTGACTGCCCACCCCTCCCTCGAGCGGAGGCGCTGATATAGCGGCGCACACGTAATTTATCGTCTCCACCCACGACTGCAGCTCCTTGGAGTCGCTGGTCTGGAACAGATACTCGGCCTGGTCGGCCGTCTGCAGCCGGAACACATGTTGCTTCTTGGTGTAGTCGTTGGCCTTGGTGGCCAGTGCGTGATGTATGCGTATTGCATTGTGCAGATTGTCGGACATCTGTTGAATAATTTGAAAGTTATAGCATGCTAGCTGCTACCACACTCATGGTGAGTTAATACTCACTTGACTTTTACGAAAACCGTGCTCATCCTTATGCAAATACAGCACAAGATCACGCAGCGTGCAGTAGAACATCTTCCAGGAGCGTTTGCCAAAGGGAGCTGTAAAATATTATGGTAAATTACACTTCCCTCCATTTCACTTATATATAGGTCTTACTCTTCTTAAAGCTGCTGTCATAGCAGCATTTACGCATCACATAGCCTTTTTTGTATTCCACAGCTGTGGCCAGTTCTGGGGGATCGAGGAAGGGATTGAGACCCACATTGCCCAGGGCACTATTGTTGGCTCTTTGCTGCTGCAGATCACCTGCCTCTTCATCTCTGAAAGAACACGTGATAAGTAAAAAGTAATGATCTTACATTTCGCCACTTACAGTGCCCACTCAAGCGGCTTGGTCTTAATGGCCTGGTAAAGCGACTTGAGCACATCCTTGGGAAAGTTCTCGCCATCGTTGAGATCTGCCAGGTTGTCGACGAATTCCGCACAGCTCATCTTACGATTTATGTTCTGGCCGTGCAAGTCCGTATTCAGCAACATTATGGCACAGGTCAGCGTGTGCACGGCGTCCTGCGAGTTAAAGGTGCCAGGATTGCAGTCGAGGAAGCGCTTGGAAAAGTGCACCAGCACTCGTTCCCGTTCCTGCGTTTCGCCGGACAGCGAGAATTGCTGCAAGAACTCACGCAGCGCTTGGTCAAGTGACTTCTTCTCAAAGGTAAAATGTTTGAGATACTCATCGGCCACCGCTCGACTAAAGTCATTGCTGCAAAAATCAGAGATTTGTTAGTAAATGTTTTTGATAATTTATATTTAAGATCTGCATTCTCACTTCTTGCTGAGGTGTCGCGACACATCGCTCTTCTTGAAACCGTCGAGGGAGTGCAGTCTTTTGGCCAGGCGTATGGCCGAGGGCATGTCCACGGCCTTGGGCGAGTAGTGATACGAGTGCAGGGACTCCACATCGCTGCCATCGTCAGAGACTGGCGGCGAGGCGTCCCGCATGCCAACGGTCATCGTGCCCAGCGGCTCGTCCGTCAGCGTGACCACATCCTCCTCGGAGCGGCCGTTAGTTCCGTTGCCGCCGCTGCTGTTACTGTCCAGACCGCGCACTTGTATGACCACTTTGTGCTCGGACTGTTCCCTGTCTCGATCCCTATCCCGTTCCCTTTCTCTCTGCTGTTGCTGCTGGGCGCGCAACTGCTGCTTGAGCTGCTGGCGCTGATGGGCGGCCGCGTCCGAGACGAGGATGGTGGAGTCCGAATCACTGGGATCGCTAAGTACCATGCCGCCTAGAATATCGCGAGAACTCAATAAATTATCGTCGTCTTGGTAGTCGGGACTAGATATATTCGAAATGGCCTCTGAGACGCTCTGATCGTTGTTGCCACCACCACCAATGCCTCCACCACCACCATTGTTTCCGCACCCACCACCTGGGCAGCTAAGCAAGCCAGGAATCCCGCTGGGCGGTTGCGCGACCTGGCCGCCCTGCTCCCTCTCTCTCAGCTGTTGTTGCTGCACGGCGGCCATGGGACCATTGCTGCTGCTGCCCAGGCCCAGGGCGCCCTTGGAGCCCGACGAGGACATCACCGACGAGGAAACCGACGTGGGCGAGGCCGGACTGCCCACAGCCGAGTGCTGGGGCGACGAACTAATGGAACTTGAATGTGAATTTGAATGCGATTGCTGACCGTAGAGTTGCTGCTGCTGTTGCTGCTGCTGCTGTTGTTGCTGCTGCTGATGTTGCTGCTGAAGCTGCTGCTGTTGCTGCAGATGTTGCTGGTGAAGCTGCTGCTGCTGCTGTTGGAATTGCTGCTCTTGCTGTTGCTGCTGTCGCTGAAGAGCCGCCAACTGATGCGGCTGGAGTGGCGCATTATAAGTCCACACGATCCGATCGCGATCCGATGCCTAGGATTTGCAACAAACCAGAGATTAGTAATACGGAATTAACAAGGTTTTCAAAGTTGTCGTTAATCGATTTATGCTCTATGGATTTTTTTTGTCAGATCTCGAATTTCCATTGCCGTTGCCCAATCTCTCTGTGGAGTCCTAAACAATTTTCCGAGTGCTGAAAGCGTTCGGTGTCTGTTCTGTGTGTGAGTGTCAGAAACTTAGGTGGTATGCATTTGGTTCGGGTGTTGCGGTGTGGATGTACGTATGTATGTACGTTGTGGACAAGCGTTTGGTGTCGAAAGGTTCTCATCTTCTACATACAAAACTTTTTCAAGCGCAGGCAGAAAATCAAAGTCGGCAAAATCGAAACGAAATCAAAATCAAAAGTCACATTAATCAGCATGCCAACTATGCAAATGGCAACCTTTTTGCATAAAATATAGTTTAATTTGCTGCTGCAGTTCATCGTTCTCGTTGATGTTGCAGTTATGATTGTTGCAGTTGCTGTTGCAGTTTCACTCGTTGCTGGTTCGCCGGTGTTGCTGCTGCAGTTATTGTTGTCGCTGGAGTTGCTGCTGCTGCTGCTGCTGCGGTTGTCGGTCTGTTCGCCCTCGTTGTTGTTCGAGGCCAATGACGAGTTGTTTACAATTACAGTGGCCATCGACTAGAAAGCTCACGGGGGACAATAAATTGCGCATATCAAATCGATTCGAGAAGAGTCAAAGTAGGAAACAGAGAAACGAGAAAACGAAAGAAGAAAGAAACGCGAAACAAGAGAGTAAGATAGACAGAGAGTTGTTTAGTAGTAAGTAAGTTAAGTTAGGTAGGCAACTTCAAAGTAACGAGGTAACAAGTTAACAAGTGAGCAAGAAAAACAGTGGGTTTTTTGATTTGGGTCTAGGTCTAGGGATGATTGGATGATATGAATGGCTTACAGTACAATGCAATGGCTAACACACACGCATACACAAATACATATATGGTCAACAGACTACTACAGAAACCAGTTAACGAAAACCGAACTCTACATAAGCACTTTAAAACGGAGAGCGGGGTTTGTAACTCATCAACTACGAGTGTCGAGTGTTCTTGGGGAGATCTGGCGGAAGGAAAATTCGACTGTTCGCTGTCTAGCTCTATCCGGCGGACTATCCTGCGTGGATGGGGAGTGCCTAAGCGCGTCGACGCCTCACCTGCGAGTCCTCGGAGTCCTGACGCGTGTCCAGCAGCGTGTTCAGCGAACTATTCACATCCTCATCAATGTCGATGGGTATCACAGCGGCGATGCCCTCGCGCTGGATCTGCTGCAAATGGTCCTCAGACTTGCTGGTGCGGAAACCGGCGGCATCACACTTCCGCACCACATGTCCGTTATGCCGGCGCACCACCACGGCTCCGGCGCCAGCGCCACTGCTCGACTCCGGAACAAGCGAACTGGGCTCCGGGCTCGTGGGCACCGAGTTGGCCGTCTCCTTGTCGATCAGCGGCGTCGACAGCGAGATCGGAGAGGTTGGCACTGAGAAGGAGGTTTCATCTAGGCCCAGGCCGCCAGCCTCGCTCTTGACCGTGGTAGATGATGATCCCGATCCGGAGCGTCCTGCACAGTCGACGGCATCCCGATTTCGCTGCTGCTGGCGGGTGGCAGTGCGCTGTTTCAACGCCCGCAATCGTTGCTTGGCTGAACCGGAGCCCAGCGAGTTGGTGGAGTAGTCCTCGTCGCCCGCATCGTTCTCCTCATCATCGTAGGCATCATCGTCATCGTCGTCGTCTACCAGACACTGCCGATCACTGTCATCGTCGTCACCCCGGCCCACACCGCTCTGGTAGGTTTCAATATTGGTGATGTCGTAGTGTGTTTGATCCTCCTCGCGCTCCTCCTCAACCTCCTCCTGCTCCTCCAGCTCGTCCTCGTTTTGGTAGTATTCGTAGCGTTGCTGATTTTGCTGCTGGCGGTATCGTTGTTGCTGTTGGCGCTGCCGCTGCTGTTTGTTGTCCTCTTCCAGGACATACTCGCCCTCCTCGTCCGGCTCCAACTCCTCGCACATGAGCAGCGTATCGTTGGTCAGCGAATCCTTACGATTGTAGCTGTTGTTGATGCTGTCCCGCTGCTGTTGTTGTTGGTAGGTTTGTTGCTGCTGCTGCTGTTGTTTCTGCAGCAGCTTTGCCTCGCGCTTCACGGAATCTGAGCTGGTGTTGGTGGGCGAGTCTACCGAAGAGGAGGACGTGGGCGAGGATTCACCAGAGGCACGCGGTGCTAGTGCGCCGTTGATACGCGGATTTACCAAACGACTGGGTGAATCGCGAAGACTGTCAATCTGTAAAATAAAAATGTTTTGTTTAGGTTTTTTCTGATATTGGTTTAAACGATTTATGGATCACATACCTTTTTGGCCTGGGCGGGAAGCGGATTGCTGGTCTGCGGTGTCCGGGACAGATTGAGAATAAGGTCACCGGTCATCATGTAAGCCTCAAAGCGTGGCGCCTTCGCCGGCTGCGGTGGCGCCGAATTCGGTTCCGGTTCCCGCTCCGGCTCCCTATCGGCAAACCGCTGCCGAGTCACCGGACTGCCGCTGTAGCTGTTGGAATGCTGCAACGATTGCGGTGGCAGATGGGCGGTATGTCCGTTCCCGTTTCCGTTCGCCGCCTTTGTCGGAATCTGCGATGGGCGTGGCCGCTTATTCTGCGGCGAATGGAGAACGGGCACGGGCTTGGGTACGGCACATTTGGTGAGCGCCTGTGGAATGCGTGAGGGGCGGAAGGTGGGCGAAGTGGCCTCCCCACCAACACCACCCCCAACACTACCGGTGGGCGATGTGAGGCCCACTACGTTCGTGGTCGAGGTGGTGATGCTTGTCTCCACCACCTTAATCTTGGTGGAGCTGGCCGAGGAGTTTCGACTGTGGCTGTGCGTATGCGTGGCGGTGGTTGTGGTCGTGGTGGATCCACTCGCCAGCAGTGGCGACGAATTCTGGCGCAGCGAGGGCAAGTGCGTCGGTGACTTGTAGCGCAGTCCGGTCTGCGAGGGCGTGGTCGCCGCCCCCTTGCCACCAGCGTTCGGCCGGTGATTCGGCGAGGAGTTGGTGCTGCTGCTGTGGTAATCGTAGATGTTCGGCGACTCAATGTCCACATAGTGCGGACTCTGGGTGTTGGCCAGCTGCTCTTTGATACGCGCCTTGAGCTTGGGATCTAAGGATAAAAGGTTAGTTAGTTTTCCATTCTTCAAGTTTATTCTTCGAGAAGCAAACCGATTTAAAATTTATATATGTATGTATGGTTGTACTGTACACATCAATAATCATTTGAGAAACCTTGAAAAAAACCCAAGACGCTTAGCATTGCATCATGGTAATTAGAAAAGCAGTTTGGTTCAGTTCAGTTTGGTTCGGTTCGCTTTGGTTCAAGACCGGTTTGCATCCTCGAGGAATGATATACATTTCCACCTACCTCGCTTCAGCTCCAAGGTCACCAGCTGTTCCGACAGGCGCAGGCATTTGAGAACTGTTCAAAAATATGTTTCAGTTAATTATTCACAGCTTTCTCCGACAGCATTCCATTATTCCCAGCAGGCACTCACCTTCCTTCGTTGTATAGCGATGGACATCCGTTCCGTTGACTTTGAGGATGACATCCCCGGCCTCAACCTGCAAAATGGAGAAGCAGAGAGGCGCATTTAGTAGGCAAATCACTGGCCCTCGATGCCCCTTCTACGATTCTATTGACAACGGCAGAAAGCCTATTGATTTTCCTTCGGCTTGGCTGGCTTTGTTATTATTATTCGCATGTTGGGCTGTCGGCACTTGTAAACTATTTTTAATTTTCTTCTCGATGGAAATGCGGAAAATTGCGGGAGCTGTCGGGCGGCGGGTGGGGGAACAGCATGAAATCACAACGTGGGACGACATTGGCGCCTTATTTACTTGCTGACGTACGAACACAAGCTGAAGAGCTTTTCGGTGCCCGTATCCGGGGTTGAGTGGTACGTGGGGGAACCAACCTTCACCTCCGGCCTGCCGCCCAGAACTCATAGATTATTCAATAAATATGCTAGCATTGGGGATTTTGGGTTTGGATACGCAACGACGCGCGTCTCTGGATTCATGGCGAATGCATGCACACAAGAAGCTCAAATTACTTTTGTACTATTATTGCATAATTAGTTATGTTTCTCCATGGCCTTCCTGACTGGGCTGCGTCGGTTATTATTAATGTACAGGATATGGTATATATACATATACAGGATGTTGGGTGTGTGTGCTTCCTTCGGAGACACTTGACGCGAATTGCGGGCGGCAATTAAAACTAAAAGTCGCACTAATTTGTGCTCTCACTATGTCTCGCTCGGTGGAACTGCCAGGAAAACGTGGGTCTGCCAGAGAGAACTCTGCACTTGGCCAAGACGAGAGAGCGAGAGAGAGAGTCGGAAATGGGGGGAAAACTGGGCTAAGAGAGAGAGCCGGGAAACTTTGCAGCCAGCTTCAGATTCAGAGAGAGGGGACAGAGAGAAAGAGAGTGAGTGGGTGCCACATATTGCTGCTGTTGCCGCGGGCGGCAATGCAATTTAATTAAGACTGTGCTTAAATTAATTGTGCCGCCCGAAAAATGTCGACAAACTGAGTTACATAACATCCGTACGGGCCGCCGCCACCCAACGAGCCAACCCATTTTGGCAATTTCTAGGCGAAAAGAAAGTCAAACCCGTAATGCAAATTTGATGTTTTCCCCGTGGCAGCATCTGCATAACACGACAAAGGAACCAACCACTCTCCACTTTTGGCCACTTCGGAAACCTGGAAAAGCGTTCGCCGCTTTTTGATAACAAGCCGCGATTAATGGCTTGCAGCGCCGACGAGGCACAGATCTTCCCCAGATTCGATTAGGCACTTTGAAACAGCCAGCAGTCATCAGCAGATGCACAACCATACGCACACACACACACACACAGTTGAGCGCATCAAACAAAATTGCTTTTGCATTTCACTTTCACGCTCTGGAGGGGAGCAGCGAACGATAGCTATAAGATATGATTACAGTGAAATCCCTTGAAAAGAAACTGTGTGAAAAAATTTACAAATTTCCTCCAGAGAATCCATTTCTCATCCATATCAGTTTTCTTATTGTTTATATCACAGTATGCAGACTTTTACAAAGATAGTTTAGATTGATTCGTTTTAGCTAAGCTCCGCTGTACACTGACACTGAGATAGTGAGACCCCCTGGGCACAAAGTTGTCGAGTCGAGCTAGTCAAGCAACCGACAACCAACAACCAGCACCCAGCAGGCTGCACAGTTAAAAGTTAAATCAATCAGTTACACTCGGCTGCCGGCCTGTCCCCCCCACCCACTCCATAACACCACCACCACCACCCTACTCATCTGGCTCCATCCGCACCCTTTGACCCCTGGCTTGCATGTGACCCCGCTTCTTACACTGCTGCACACCGTTGGCTACTCAAATTGAAATTGGTTCGAATTGATTTGTTTTTACACCCAACGACACCAATGACAATTGGACAGAGCCTCTCCTGCATTTTGCACGACCCATCCATTCCATTCTACTCCATTCGTATTTGGTGTGGTCGGCAGTCTTGTTTGTTATCCGCAATGTCATGCCCCTATTTCAAATTGCAAAAGGAGCAAAAAAAATAAGATACCACTACCACAAGAGGATGAGCTGCACTTTGGCGGAGACAAAAACAAGCCATCCCAGTGATTGAGCCAATGAGATGTCCTGATAGGAAAGTCACAAGGGATAGTCTTAAATTCAAGTATACTAACAAAATCTATTTTTGATTATTATCGTAGATATTTAAAGAACCTCAAGTAGTTGCCATATTGTCTTGTTTAAAAAGAGAGCATCACTTTACTCTGGAAGTGGTTTCGAGGAACCTCCAGGTGTCCCGGTAATGGATCCCCATGTTTACACTAAAAACAGGTGCTGTGGGACACTTATGTAAACAGAGAAGAGGGGCTGCTGCTTATCAGGAAATTCCTAATTCCCAATTATCGCACATGGACTCATATCAGATACAATACCATTTAGCATTCACGTCACATTCGGCTTTCAATAATCGACAACTTGAGGCCACAATTAATGCCAAGTGATTTGTTTTTTCGATTTTTCGGGGCTCTCCTTGTGTATGTTTTGATTTTGGTTCAATGACGCTTTATTGACACGAACTAAACCAATATCAATTAACAATAGCAACAACACGACGCCCACTTGGGGCTGCTCGCGTGTGTGTGTGTGTGCTTGTGTGTGTGTGTGTGCTTGTGTGTGTGGGTGGTGGCAAACAAGGCGATTGATTGATTGTATTAGCGACTACGACGACCTAGTCAAGTACGATGCCGTGCAACTACCTTCACCGTTTTACGGTTATATGCGGCAGTATCATCGGATGGTCTTTGGACTCCCATTTTGCCGCAGAGTCGTTGACAGAATGCAGCAATGGTAGGGTAAGGTAATGCCCACTAACCTCTTTTTCGCCGGAGCGCCCAGAACCCAGAAAATCAATGTTGAGGCAGGCAGGCAGGCAGAAGGTGAAGCCAGCCAGTCCGCTTGCCACGTGGGCGTCACAAGTGACGCACTCAACGGAAAAAATGTTGAGACCCGTGGCGCGGTGTAGTTGTAATGGTGGTGACAGGGGTGCGCGGTTGGAGCCAGACACTTGGAGTCCATGGCTCTCACTCAATCCGAAAGCCTGTTATTGGACTAATGATTTTGCCACTTCCCTGGCTATTTATTTGCATTCTACACGGCTTCGTCTGGTATTTGTTTACACGTTCCGTCCTTCGGCACGGCACTTAGATCCACAGGGTCCCCCATTGGTCATCAATCACACCCACCATTATATGCGAAATTGAAATATAGAAACGGTGAATGAGAGCCGAAAGTTAAAAACTTAAGATTATAATATAGATTATGCATACTATGAATAAGCAGAGTAGGACATTAGGAAATGAAATATGTACATATATGTAATATTGGATTGTGAAGCCCCAAGAGTACTCACATTTCCTCAAGCACCAATTAGCCATCTGAGTTATGGCTCGAAAGGGTTTCTTTTCCGGCTGAAGGGGGCAACATCTCTTATCATGTTTAACTAATAAACATCTGCACAGAATGCCGCTGGACAAAAACTGATCAAATATATGCGAGCGAGCACACATACGCTCGTTTTTGCTGTTTTATTTATTTGGACGACCTTGCGGCACACTCATTGTGGATTTCCTTTCATATTTGCACCAAATAAAGCGAGGGGGAGCAACAAATTAGCATGAATTGCTTTATTTCATTATCATGCTCCGGTGAGTGTTGTGTAATCGCAGGAATCGGAAGTCGAATGAATGCTTTGAGTGCCTCGAATGGTCTGAATGGCGATGGCGATGGCGATAGTGATGCTATCGCCAACGCCGCTTAGCTAAATAATTCCGGTGATGGGAACCACTTGACGAACGATCCATTATGTTGATAAAGTGTGAACTTTATCAGAACTATGCCAATGGGCTCGACGACTGGAGATTGGGAATTGAGTGATTCACACCCAGTAGTCAGCACCAAATATATGCATGGAATATATACAGAGGCATTCGCATTTGGCAAGATTACACCTTTTTCCATGGACTTTCTTTGGGGTTTTGGGGGCAAGTTGTTTGCTTAATCTCTAACTGCCTAATTAAAAAGCTTGCCATCTTAACGGGCACAAATTTCACTACATTTTTGCCGCATATTTTGTGGGGCAATGTATGGTAATTATATCGCAAGCAAATTTAGTAACTCGACTTGGGGATAAAGTTTGCCAGCTATTCAACAAATTATTATTATACTCCTTAAACTTTAATCCAGTTTAATCCCATTTAAGAATGGATACTTAAATCTTGTGCTAAGCTTTTCTCTCTTCTATTAAATTTGCTCTCGTTTTGTCTTGAGTTTCAAGGTTTGAGTGTATCGATTGCATCACGAGTATTTTTATCCCAAGCTTAAATCAATGTTTAGCCATCTTTATTACCCCTATTTACTGTGTATTCCCCGCATTGTAAATATCCGAAAAATGTGCGCACTTTCTACGCCGGAAAATCGAAATGGACGGGATGTTTGTGTGAATCTCTGGCACTGTGGAATTCACTGGCGAATATGTGAGTATGTGTGAGTGTGTGCGAGTGTGTGCGTGAATGCGGCTCGTGCGGGATTTGCATTTGTGCAAAACGCATAAAAATCAAACTGCAACAAGAACGAAAAGTAGAGACACTAACAACAAATGTTTTTCAAACAAAAAGTTAGTCTACATGTGTGTGTTTTTATTGGGCTGTCAAATACACTGAGAGAAATTGATCTCAAAAGCATTGGAGCATTCAAATTCAAAGCATTGTGAATAATTAATGAAATGATGATCCTTATAATACGATCCATAAAATGTAATCATAGAAGATCCAGTTTGGGGTATAGAACTTGAAGTTATTTGAGTCTGACATTTTAAGATACAAAAGTATCTAGTGTTGCAAGCTTACTTTTAGAAACTTTTTTCCGGTTTATGATTTCGATTTGGTTCTTTTTTAAACAATGTGCATAGGCAGGGTTTATTTTTGTTATCGATTTGCATTCGCCTTGGTAGCAAAATTTGCCCCACCAAAGTTTGCAGATGTGGGCCAGAAAGTCGCAAGAAGGGGGAGTAAATGGCCAACTGCAAGGGGAAGGGTAGGTAGGAAAAACGAGCCGTCTAATTGAGCATTTGAAACAGAAAAAAAAGGAAACAATGAGGTGAGGTGAGACGAGACGACATGAGATGGGACAAGAAGTGCCGCCACTCCATTTGCAGCCAGACAGCCGGCAAGTGGCAGCCCCATTCGGATGCACATTCGGATGCACTGCACCCGCCCGAAATGGTTGTTGCCTGCTGCTTGCTGCATGTGCTGCAACTGCATTTGTTGCATCTTTGGCAATGCTTGGACGCACACACGAACACAAGCCCAATAAATGAGTGAGCCAGCCAGCGAGCACACAAACAACGCCAAATATAAATGCTCGAGATTTAGCGCAAAGTTTACGGCTGCTACCGCTCGCCGCTAAGCTTTCTACGGCACTTTTTGCATGCCTGAGTCTCAATCTGAATCTGAGTCAGCCGCCGAGGCGGTGATGACCAGTTGGCTAGCTTATAGCTATGGCTACTTTCAAGAGATTCTCTTGTGCACTGACCTACAGCAAATTTTTTAGTAGTAGTAGTCCTTTGCCACACTCCTAAGGTGCGCTTCGTCACTACGCGTATATCTTATGCCATCATCACATTAGAAATACCCATAAACAAACCACTTACCACTTAATTCGAGCGTAATTTCAAAATAACAATATTTCAGGTGACGAATGTCGTCTATATGATGCATCAAAAAATAAATAGTCATAAATTTCGGGGTGAATGAGCGAGCTTCCAGAAAGCAAGTATACATAGCAATGCATGCCATCTTTCAGTCACTTTAAATGATTCATTATTTCGCCGGTTTTTGGTTCGGGGTGTAACCCCACACTTAAAAAGTGTATTTTGTGCTTAGTTGTGGCATCTCTGGAGCCGCGGCTAGCTGAGTGCCTTATGCACTTATTGTTCTTATTATTTCTTTGACTGTTTTAGCCACTGCCACTGCTGCTCGCTGTGCCGTGGCGTGCAACGAACCGCAGCGACGGAGCGCACACTGAGTACTCCGGTGTGTGCCTCAGGCCTCCGTATCCAGCCCATCTCCATCTGCTCCTCCTCCCCATCCCCATCAAGTATCCACTCCATTTCCACCTCTCAGCGGCGGCACTACGAGCACCACCCCCTACGAAGCTCGAGCTCAAGAAAAGCCGGGTCGCTTGCAACTAAACTGAACTGAACTGAACTGAGCCGAGCCCGGCTATATTTAGTTGGGCTGGGCCGACTGCCTTCCGTCGAGCAGAAAGAGCAAAAAGCAGCAAGAAAACCAACTTAATAAACGCGTGCGCAATTTTTCTACTTTTGTAATTCAATTAAAGCAAGTTTACTCTACTTTTTTGCACTTTTGACTCCCAGTGAACCGATTGAGAAGGGGAGGAAATATATGCACAAATAGGGCCAAGCTCGTAGTTAGGCTACGTGGATGCCCTGTAGAGTATTATGTGCATCCACACTTATTTTCTGATTATTAATATGTTAAAAGGTTTACTTAAAATCGACGATTAACCATTAATATGTAGTACTATTTAAAAGTAAAGTAGCATCACACCCTTGTGACTCACATTAGTATCTTTTATCGAATAAGATGTCTGCATCTGATATTTTACAGATACAGTATCTTAAGTGTGGATCTCTGCCATAGCTTCAGATACGTGGTATAAACTCCAACCACCCTGTAATGGGGCATTTGAGGCAAAAGTTAAAGCCGTATCCCCATCTCTTGACATTTACTTCTATCTCGCAATTGTAATCGAGTGAATGCTTGTTGCTGGATTGTGCTTTTCAGAGCTTGAAGTTTGCCGACCTGCTCGACTCTTCTGTTTTGTTGCCGTCTGTTTTGGTTGTTGTCGTTTTATTCTTGAACGTGTCAATTGTCATTACCCGCAATTTGCCAAAGAAGGCGAAAGATCGGGATCATAACAGCAAACACAGGCATTCCGAAAGGGGGAAAAATCAATAAGTAGCTAAGAGCTAAGAGCTTCTTCTATTGCTTTGCCATTTTTTCTATGGTTTTGTTTTTTTTTTTGTTTCTTTTTGTCTGCGACTTGTCGGTGGCAATTAATTTGTTGCTCGCAGTGGGCGGAGCCCCACAGCCACAACAACAACAACAACTACAATGGGAACAATGACAACGAAAGCGGCAACGGCGAAAAGTCGTTTGTCATTTCCAGTTAACGAGTAATTAAGCATAACGTTAGAATTTTGCAACAACGCCAGTCGAGAACAAAAGAAGCTACAAATTTCGCAGGAGGCGCAAAAAAAACAGGCAACCTAAAATGCCATGGAGGTATACACAACTGATGTTCTAAAGGTTTTGTATTTTATTTTGTCCCGTTTGCGATTTTATGTTTGCCCTAAAAACAAAAAGAAGTGAAGTATTAAATTCTTTTCCTCGAACAGCTGGGCAAAAAAGTAATTTTGAGTGGCGAGCGAGGAGAGAGCAAATCACTTGGCAACCCAAAAGATTAATGACTAAACGAATATAAATAATTTCGAAAAACATCAACAACTAGTTGTGTATTTGCTATTTGATCATGAGTGTTTGGCATGGAGTTTCGCCCAAGCATTCAATGTTTGTTTTTAAATAGATATATCATATGGCTAAAGTTTTGAAAAAGCACAATAAGATATTTATAAATGGGTTTTAATGTAGAATCTATCTAGTGCGCATAGACATTTATATAAATCGACTAGATTTAAAGGCGTAACTGCTTTAGCGCAATTAATGCAATACAATTTGCCACTCAGCCACCTCGGAACGCAGATACTTTTGTCGTCTGGCGAGTGTGTGGAGTATACTTGATGTATCTGAAGAAGTGGGAAAATAAACAAACGTGCGGTAAATGCATTCAGAAATGACAACAAACAGAGAGCAGCAACTGCGAAGAGGCAGGGAACTTAGCTAAAGAAAAGCCAGGCAAAGAAAATGGGAAATGGAAAAGCGAAGGCGACAAAAGACAACCGACGACAGCGTACACACACACATGCAACATACATACATACACACAATTTGTACACACCCAGTTGAGAAGAGCGTGTGTGCATGTGTTTGTGCATTCATTGAAAAATAAAATTGTACCGCAACCAGAATGACGGCATATAAAAAGTAAAATTAATTGCATTCGAGGAGCCGACGCATTGGTTACTCATTAGTTTTTATGTCTTACAGGGTGCGGTCTTGAAAAAGCAACTAATTACAGATGGTATGCTTTGTAAATGAGAGTTATTTACAGTTGAAGGTGCTAAGTTTAAAAATGAGGCAGAAAAATTCTGTATATAACGTTTATAAGGCAACGTGGAGCGTAACCGATACCCTAAATAATACAATTTCTTAGGAACTCAATATGATATTTTTCTGTTATAGCTCGGCTCATAAATATCAAATCAATTGAATTGAAAATTATAAATATTGTTTTTAAACACCCTAGGTGCCAAGATACTCTGGAGCACCCACTTTATAAGCAGTGTGTGCATAGATACACATGTATGTAGATAGAAGACAAGTCAAACAGCCCCAAAACAAGCCGGGCAACAAAAATAACAACAAGTTGTAAGCGAAAGCGATAAGAAATTGAAAAAGTGCGTGCCGCTGCATCCACATCAACACACACACACATATACATATGTATTATGTATATATATAGATACATGTCCATATGTCGATGTCAGTTCGTTGCCTCAAGAAAATTACCGCGATGCAATTGTGTTGCTTTCCATCATACCTGTGTGGCTTGTGTGGAATTACTTAATAATCTCAACAATTTAAAATTCCCAACGCGTTTTTTTGCACTCTGCTTTCACGCATTTCGATTTGTTTTCTGTTGTTTTGTTTGTTCGAGACCAAGTTTTTGTGGTTTTTTGTGTTTTGGTGGTCGGGCGCATAAATTTAACAACCAAAGCTGGAGAATTCTGTTTGGGTTTTCGTGTAAATCGTTTTATTTTATTATTATTTTTTTTTTTTTGTTGCCACGTCCGATAATTACAAAGTAAGTCGGAGGCTTTATGTGTGTGTTAGCATCGGCCTGAGTAAGTTTATTTATAAATTGTTGTCTTTGCATTGCTTTTTATAGCGCTGCATTTGCATTCTGTCGATTTGTTAACTTTGCGTTGCAACTCTTTCGAATCGCAGTTGCATGGGGAAATTAATAACAATTGAAATGGGCCCCACGTAAAGTCCATTCTTATCCAATATCCGCTGGGTGCGTTCATCGAAGAATCCCATTCTGAGAAATCCAGATTGGTAATAGCTACCAAAAGGTGACTATTCTCTATGAATTGTATACTAAATTTACTTAGATAAGATAAATGGTGCGGATGGGCTTTTTCAAGAGAAATTCTATAATACTTTCCGAGTCTCTGATATTACAATATATGTAGATATTTTTAAAATGAACAAAACGCTTTCTGCTGGTTATATCATGAGAATTCCGATTCGATTAAATTGACAATAAATTGATCTTTACACAGCAAAAACAATCGAACAGTAAACATATCAGCATTTTATTGAAAAGAAAGACAAATTATTTGCCTTATTTTGTTCGCTATATTTACACGCTTTGTTTTCTTTTGCACTCGGCTCTAAACATTCGAGATGCGATGCGATGACAGTAAATAGTAAATAAAAGCAAAACAAGCCTGAAAATTGATACACTGGCTTTTGTGTGAGACTACCCGCCCCTCGCCCCCTTCCAGCGCCCTTCCACCCATCAATTAAAGCAACGATGACATCACGAGCGGCAAACAATGATGACACGCCAACGGAGGACTCTCATTTGCGCTTTTCTCGCTTTTTTCGCTTTTTTTTTGTTGCCGTTGTGCAAATTGAAATGCTTTCACATACGCCAGCAGACAGCCATGGTCATCACCATAAAAAAAAGAAGTGGAAAAGTGGAAAATATTCTTATCAGCAGCCGAGGGGCGAGTCTCGGTCGCTTTGCACACAATCCAACTTCCAAAACTCAAGCCACCAGCTGCCATAAAAAATCGTACTTATCTATGTATGTACATACATACATACATATGTACGTATGCACTTTGCGTCAGATAAAACGTCATGAATAATTTGTTTTCCGTTTGAATGCTTATGTAACGGCAGTTGGACGGTATACAAATCCTTCAAAAATTTTAAAACGGTGCTGAAATCACACAATTTGTTATTGCACTTCTCTAAAATCTCCTTAAAATTCCCTGAAAAGCACAAAATTCCAGGGAAAAATGCGTATTGCAGAACAGCAATCTTAACTAGAAACTGGCATGATTTCTATGAATTTTGTCAATTGTCAATTTTTTGTCAATTCTCTAAAATCTCCTTAATATTCCCTGAAAAGCACAAAATTCCAGGGAAAAATGAGTATTGCAGAACAGCAATCTTAACTAGAAACTGGCATGATTTCTATGAATTTTGTCAATTTTGCCAGCTACGTATTTCCATTTAATGATCTTTAATAAATTCCGCTATTGGGCGGTGTGCCTTGTCGAGGCTCTACTGTAGTCTAAAATGTGGCGTTGCCAAAAGTGAGCCCAGCAAGGGAGCTGTTGCTTCTGCTTCTTCGCTGGCTGCTTCCAGTGCCCGGTGGTTGATGAAGTCATTGGTAGAGGTGGTCGGAGGTCACCGGTGGGTGGATATGAGGGGGTGGCATGGGCCGCTCGGTGTGAGGACTCCGCCAGTCCTCCTGTCCCAGACGGGAATGGAATGACACACAGCACACACAAAGGCGCAGAGGAGCTGCAACTGCGGTGTGCTGTTGTGTTTGCTTCACTTACCGCTCCGCAATCGGCTGCCGGCGAATTCTCGACGATGTCGTAGATGACATGTGGCGGTCCGGTGGTTCCGAGTAGCGAAAACCCGAAACCGGAATGCTGCTCGCTGCGCCGCAGCACCACTTTCAGTTCCTCGCTCATTTTGGGTCCTTCGGCGTCCTGCTGCCGATCGGTTCACACTCTTTTCACCGAGTTTTCGTTTGGTTGGTTGGCGGTGTGGGTGGGTAACCCCTGGGCGTGATTAATCCTTTGGGCGACGGCCACTTTTCTTAGTCGCTTTAATTAATTCTCGCTGTTTTGGGCTTGGCCAACTTCATTTGCACACTCTCATTTTGTTTTCACTCTTTCCACTTCACAACATGCACACAAACACACACGCTCACAAACACTCATACACGCACTCACGGATGACGATTTGAAAAAAAGAATGAAACTCCTTGGCGAATTTGTTTAAACATTAAACATTATTGCATTTGCTGCGCTGCTTCTTCTTCTACTTCGTTGGCTTTCTTTCCACGCAATTCTGCGTTCCACGCAAACGAAACTTGTTTAATTCGCCCGTCTGCTTCTCGCTTCGTTTCTTTATGTCGCTTTTGTCCGACTGTTTCGCCGCCGCTTAGCGGTTCGCGGGGGGTTTTAGCCGCACATATTTTGGCGAATGTGGATGCCCAGATATCGCAGATTGTACTAAATGATTGTAAATTGTAAATTGTACTATTGCACTGGGGATGGGAAGCATAAAAGTATTAATATATCGATAGATATCGGAAAGTATTTCTACCGTTGCTTCATTTCTATCGATAGATATATTTAAACCTCTTGTATACTTTTTCTAGATTAAATGAGATTTATTAGCTGACAAAGGAAAATTAAAAGAAATATATGAATAAATCTAGCCAAACAATAACTACACAGCGAAGGACAACAGATATCACTGAATGCCCTTTGGAATGTCATAGTCTGGCAACACTTGAAATGTGCCTATGCCTTAACCAAAAAAGATTACCCAACACTTATTCAGTTTGAAAATAAATGCGGATAATTTAAAACCGGAACCGGTTAATTTTCATATACCGGTATATTATTTAATAAAAACTCAAATAAAAAAGGGTATACCTAAGCCCCAAGAAAAATAAGCAGAAGCTAGAATTTACGTTTTTGCTGTGTCCATTTTATAATTGGTTTCATAATAGGATATCAAAATTTTTTGATTTCTTTTCTAATTTCTAAAACCCCCGTAAGACTTATTTTATTGAACTATTTTATCCCTTAACCATTTCTGTGACACGCACTTATTTCCCCATTAATTATTATATAAAACTCCACTTTGTCATGGATTATCTAGGAATATACACTCAATGGTCACTCGTAATCCGCCGCATCGACTTTAAAAGCGCGTGCAATTGCGACTTTCAGATAAATCTCCGACTGGGTCTTACGACTCGCCGACGGTTGTCTATTAAAATTTTATAGCTCCGCAGTTGGTGGCACAAAGCACTTGACTCATGCGTCCACTTCCGTTTCTGACCGGACGCCTGGGGAAGGGGCTGGGAATCGGATTCGGGTTTGTTGTGACAACAGTTCGTAGGCAAAGACAACAAGCCGATCTGCGGGTGTCATAACCACTCATACCCGAGGTCCAGATGTTGCGCACAATTATCATATCAGCAGCACATCATTTGCGACTAAGTGAAAAAGCAGATTGGCCTGGCACACTCTGCGCCTTGTTTAAAAAGCAGCTCCGCCGAATCTGAGATTTCAGTAATAGTTTAGACCTAGAAGCAAAGACATCGGCAATGAAGAACTCCCACGCGAACGTCTACCAAGAATCCTATTGCTACGAGGATATTACGAAATCGTGGCTGAACCAAACGGAGGGCTATACGGACTGCAGCTATGTATATGACCACAGTGCGTCTTCTTCCTACGCGGATTACAATAAACTAGAAACTAATTGGTGCAACGAAGCGAACGATCAATGGTTACAAAATGAGGCACCTACTGGTCAAGAACTTCCAAGCCAAAGGTCCAAACTCCGGGCAATCAGCTCGAATCGCAAGGAACGCACAGCATTTTCAAAAACGCAGCTCAAGCAGCTGGAAGCGGAGTTCTGCTATTCCAACTATTTGACTCGCTTGCGTCGCTACGAAATCGCAGTGGCGCTGGAGCTGACCGAACGCCAGGTGAAGGTGTGGTTCCAAAATCGACGCATGAAGTGCAAGCGCATCAAACTGGAGGAGCAGCAAGGCAGCTCGGCCAAAACGCCATTTTAGTTTGTACAAGGACATATTTTAACACAATTCATCTTACAAAATGTTTTCGCTTACTTAACAACTATAGTAAATGTATTTTAAGCTACTACTTGGATTTCTTGGCCTTTCCCTTGGGCAAGGGTTTGGCCAGCGACTTGGCTGCGGCCAGCTGCAACTTCTGGGTGGCGGCATTCTTGTTGCTCTTAGCCGGCGGAGCTATTTTCTTCTTCTGCACACCACCAGTGCCGGGCTTGCGTTTCAGTTTATCAGCCAGCTTAGTCTTTTTCTGCTTGGGCGGCGGTGATAAATCCTCCTCTTCGTCGCTGTCATCGCTGGTCTGCTCACTGTCCGCTTGCTCCTCCTCAGCCTCCAGATCGGACTCATCATCGGATGCATCAACGTAGTCCTCATCATCGGAGTCCTCGTTGATGGTGTTGCCCAGCAAATCCTCCAGCGTTGGTTCTTTCTTCGCGGCCGTTTTTTGTTTCTTACCGGCTTTCTTGGCGGCTGCCTGGCTTGTAGATGCCTCAGCGGAGCCTGCTGCTTTCTTTACTGGTTCCACCAGTAAGTTGGAGAAGTCGATGCCCAGATCCTTGTACTTCTCCTGCAGCTTCTTGATCTTGTTGAGATTGGCCACGGTGCGCTTCTGGCAGGCGGACTCATCCCAGTTATTCTGCTTTTTCACGCTGCGCTGTGTGGCTTTGGTTAAATCCGAGACATAGATTTCCTTGCCGGCCTGCAAGTGAAGTACAACTATGAATAACAAACGGACATTAGATGTATTTCCCTTTGAACGCACCTTATTGACAACCTTCTTCAAGGAAGTCCTGAAGAAGTTGAGTGTCTGCTTCTCTGGTGGAATGTAGGTGGCCTTCACCACCTTCTGGAACATCAGGTAGTTGTCCATGGTGTCGGCAGCCACCTTGGCCACCTCCGGGTACTCGAACTCCACGAAGGCGTAGCCCTTGCTGTTACCGGTGCGCAGCGAACGGGCCAAACGGACGCGCAGCACCCGACCGAACTGTCGGAAGTACTGGCGCAGCTGCTGCTCGAAGAATCCGTGAGGCAGGTGCTTCACAATGACCACGCCGCGTTCTGGACCCTTTGGCTTCTGCGGCCTGGCCTTGGTCACCTTTTTCTTTAGCTAAAATGGACGCAGTTTACGGTTATCCAACCCAACGGAGGAGCATTTGTTTTTGGTAGCCGCTCACCTGTCCGGAAACCACATTCTTGGCTGCATCGATGGGCTTTTTGGGCGTGCTTTGCTTCTCGATCTTCTGCGCCTTGGGCTTCTTAACAGGCGGCATTTTAATTAGTGTCAATTCACTAAAATTGATTATTAAAGTAGTAAATGAATAAAAATCGCCGCACGTGGAGCAACAATAATGGTATGACCGTTTACGTTCATGCGATACAGCGCTTAACTAGGCGTTAGGCTATTTGACCCACCCCTTGGTGCCTGGTCACTCTTTCAGTTTATTATTTCTATTTATTTGCTTTGCGCATTTTTTACCGCCAATACAAAATGAATCTATCTGATTCATCGTTGAATAATTCCCTCGTGGAAGTGGATGAAATGCGCCTAGGCTATGACCACGAATCCATCATGTCCTTTCTCCGGAAGTCGTCCATCAAGCATTTGTTTCCTTACGCTGCAGAAACCACAGACGGCAAACAGGTTATTATTCTGTTTATTTCCTAATAACTATTACTAATTTGTTTATATTAACTTAGTTGCTGAATCGCATGATGGCTACCTTAGCCGGGAAGCTGGAACTCAATTTGCAGCAGCTGCTCGATCTGTTTACCCTCTCCATTATGATGATGACGTACCAAAGGGACAACGTTCTGCTGATGAAGGAGCGCTACATGATGGTGGATGTGGTGTGTCACCTGGCAGAGTCCCTGGACTCGGAGGAGGTAGTTCCCCTTTCTGCTATCCTAACATTTCCGATCAATTACATCTTATTCCCTTTAGATGTTCTACATGGCCAGTGGGTTGTACGAAAACCTTATCACTGGCGTGGGTATGGAGCGCCTGGAAAGAGTGCTGGACCTGCAGGCCGCGATTCCCGCCATGGTAGAATCCTGCCATCTTGGCAACGATGTAGCTATGGCCCTGCTACTCACCATAATGGGACGGTACACGGGAGAACCAGTTGAACTGGACCAGAAGGAATATGTATGAACCTAAAACTGATTCCATCAGCACTTTAAAATCTAAACCCATATATATGCAGGCTCTCAAGGCTTTTGAAATGGCCAAAACGGTCAACTGGCGCCAGTTGGCAAACAGTGGACGCCAGGCAGATTTGTTTATGCTCATCCGCACTTTCAGCATGATCATCAATTGCAGACGTATACGCGAGGAGTGTCCTGATTGGAAGGACAATCTGGGTGCCGAGATACACAAGTACTTCCTGCAGGTGCGCATGGATCACTCCGCCGCCTATGGCGACTTTGAAATGATGGTGAGTGCCTATGCATTTATAATAAGGGAATCGGTAAAGATAAAGATTGCTTTGCAGATTGAACGATTCATAGCTTATTGCGTGGTTCGGGGCGCCTCAACAACGTAAGTTGAAATGGCGTAATATTGTTGTAAGTACGTAAGTACGTTAATTAAATGATATTTTTCATCCACAGACCCCAACTTTGCAGCTTCAAGATTTCCGAGCAAACAAATTCAGAGTTCCAATAATTGCTGGAGTGTAGTTATGTTAAGTAGTTTACTTATTATTACAGTCTAAGAGTAACATAGGTATCATACAGCTGAGATCAAAAAAGCAAACCAAATATATCATTTCTTAAGTAGTGGACCAAAGTTTTTAGTGTTTATTTCCCAATTAAATGAAATGGCCTTCAAATTCAAAATACGCGCCATTGCTGCACAGGCTTTTTTAGCCCATTGTCGCAATGTGAGTATTTCTTGGCGCTCTGGCGGCGGTCACACAACGCGCGACGGCACGTGTTGACTGCATTTAAAAAGCGATTTTAATAACATTTGGCAGGAGTTGCAGTGGCCGAGCAGTCGCACCAGTCGCCCAGCATGTTCTACCTAATCGGCCTCGGCCTTGGCGACCTGAAGGACATCACGGTCAAGGGTCTGGAGATAGTGAAGCAATGCAGTCGCGTCTATCTGGAGATGTACACCTCGATTCTGGGCTGCAGCCTTGAGGATATGGTAGGTATCTGGAATGGCCTTCGTTCTGGGAGCACCCCCAATGCTAATTGCATCTCCACTTTGTTCGCAGCAAGAGTTCTATGGACGACCACTGCTGCTAGCCGACCGCGATCTGGTGGAGCAGGGTGCGGATGAGATCCTGGCGGGTGCGGGCGAATCCGATGTTGCGCTGCTCGTGGTGGGCGACCCCTTTGGCGCCACCACCCACACAGACTTCATACTGCGCGCCAAGGAGAAGAACATCCCCTACAAGGTCATCCACAATGCATCGATCATGAACGCCGTCGGCTGCTGCGGCCTGCAATTGTACAAATTCGGCGAGACCGTTTCGATTCCGTACTGGGACGAGACATGGAAGCCGGACAGCTTCTACGACAAGATCAAGCTGAATCGCCTGCACAACATGCACACGCTGTGCCTGCTGGACATCAAGGTGAAGGAGCCCACGCCGGAGTCCTTGATGCGCAAACGCAAGGAGTACATGCCACCGCGTTTCATGACCGTGGCGGAGGCGGCTCATCAGTTGCTGTCCATTGTGGAGAAGAAGGACTCGCTGGAGAAGAACACAGTGCTCAACGAGCAGTCACTGTGCGTTGGACTGGCCCGTGTTGGCCAGGAGTCGCAGCAGATTGCCGTTGGCACGCTGCTTGAGATGCGCTCGACCGATTTGGGCGGACCGCTGCACTCGCTCATCATTCCCGCCAAGGAGATGCATCCGCTGGAGGTGGAGTTCTTGCAGCAGTATGCCCCCAGCATCAAGCTGGACGACTACAACCACTAATTCCGCTGCGAAATTACCTAATTTAGTGTCTAGGAAATGTTGTCTGTGCATCTGAATTGAATTTACGAAGCAAGAGGAGCTGGAAGCTCAGGAAGAAAGTGATATCGCTTGATGCCACCCGTATACGTATGTAGCCTGCCCAGCGGCAGCTGAAATAAAACCGCATTCACCCATCGTACGATTATGTGTATTTATCTCCGAAGCTTTAATAGATTGTTTGCATATATCAATAGTAGAGACCTCGCATGCGGCGCGCGGATCCCTGGCGGTCGTACAGCATATTAAACTTGTTCACAAAGTGGTGCATATCATTGCAGCCCTTGGTCAGCGTGCCCAGGTAGCTAATCAGTCCCACATCGTTGCACTGCGTGTAGAATTCCTCCTGGAAGGCGGGCACCTGCATGACGGGCAGTCGGTGGCAGAGAGCGTAGGCTTCTCGCAGAATCTCTTGGTTGGCCCGCAGCTTTCCGGCCTCCACATCGCGTATGTACTGCAGCACGATCTTGATGCGTGTATTTAGCATCTTAATGGCACTGTCCTGGGCCACCAAATGCTCCGCCACCACGCTCTTCTCGCCGGACTCGTTCGAGGTCATGCGCGCCACATGATCCACACCAATGCGCTCCGCCTCCTCGGTGGCCAGTGTGTAGGTGAGGGGCACGAACAGCATGGTGGCCTCGCCGTCCACCAGATCGATTAGGGACTCGAATAGCTTCAGGGGAAGGTGGTCGACGCTGCGGGAGAGCGGATTCAGCTGTAGCATGATGGGGCACTCGTTGATGGCGGCTATCTGTCTTTGGATCTTAATGTCATCGGCAGTGGGATTGTCGCCGGTTGTGTACCAGCCTATGAAGTCGAGATCACTGAACACCTGGGGAAAAAAGAGTAACAGCTGGTAAAGCAGCGTATGTAGAGGCTTGGACACCCACCTGCTTGTACTGTTGTTCCTTCTTGTTGTAGTAGTCCTTGTTGATCACTGTTTCATCGCCAATAACGTCCGTCTTCAGTTCGAACGAGTTCATAATCTCAATGTTGCGGCCCTTCTGCTTGCCAATCAGTGCTCCGTACACCTGTCGCGGCTCACCGTGCTGTGCACGAAAGCGTGTCCAGTGCTCGGAGATGTTCATTATGACCAGCGGATGCAGCGATATGGTCACAGAACCACTGGTGCCCGCTGCAGCCATTATGTTTCCCTGCGGCTGTGGGTTTTGATCCGCAGTCTTATCCACTGCCATACTGCTCCCGGCGGCGGCGGAGGACGATGTGCTGGGCTTGGCCGACATGTCAACGTCCACTTCCATTTGCTCCATGCTGTCGGGGGGCCTTTATTTACACGTAGTTTGCGGTATAAACTTAATTTTACTTCTTTTTGTTTGACAAGCTCCGGTATAAGCTGTCGTTATCGTTATTGGTGGTCTCTCAGTAGTACGATATTACTTATCGCTATCTATCGGGACAGCAGAATGGTGTGACCACACCTTATGCAGTCTAAGCAGTGGCGCGAACCTTTTTAAACTGAACGTCGGCGTTGCCGGCTCGATTATAGTATTAGCGAGTACTATATTTGAATTTATGTTTTGTAATTCCTGTTAGCTTAATTATGCGCCAAATTAACCATATATATTTCTATTAAAGCATTTTTAGTCAATTCGGTTACATATATTTTTAATATGCACTAGATTCGTTTGTGGAAGTTTCTAAAATTGATATGTTTCTAAAATTTATTTATCTCTTTCGCACCGAAAGACCCTGCCAATATACAGCTCAGTTTTTTCCGCTGTGAATTTAGAACATATTGAAACCCAGTTGGTTGGTTTTCGGTTTTATTTTATTTATCTTTTCTTCGTTTTTATTTGTCTTGGCTTTTAATTTCGTGCTCGCCGTATTTGTTCGTGCGAATTTTGTAAGTTAGACTAGTTGGCTTAGGACTACAAATATTTAACATTTAACAGGCTATTTACAAATCGTCTATACACAATTACAATTACAATAATCACTTAGCCTAAGGGAATTAAAGACTAAACGCGTTTCGTTCGTGAGGTTCTAGAATTAGGCGACTTACACATTAGGCAGATCTCGAAAATTGACCCAGTTTGTTGTACGGTTCTACACATGCGAATGCAGCCACAGATGGCGAGAATGCGATGCGATGCGAAGCGAAGCAATCAAGCGAAGCTGGCGAGGGGATAATCGCCAAGTTATAATTGATGTTGCGCATACGCCCCGTGTTCCCCATGCTCGATCGATCGATCATCGGAAGGCGGACTTCCTCTTCTTCGTTCTCTTCTGTGGTTGTGTGTGTGTGTGCGTGCACGCTCGTGTATTTATGGCTCTTAAGCTTAGCTTAGCGTTAGTTGAAACCTTTGTACCAAAACTACTTCCGTTCCGTCCGTTGCCATCACCAATCTGGTCCGTTTATGTAAAATTTGTTCCCCCCAATGTTGGGCAATCCCTGGAAGCACTTTTCTCACTGCTTTCGATTTTCAATTCAGTTGGCTTTCAGCTTTTGCGCCAGCATCGCCGTGTTATTGTTGCTGTCCGCCTTGCAGGGCGTGGCATCCAGTTGCTGCTGTTGCTTCTGCTGTTGCTGCTGCTGCTGCAGTTGCTGCGCCGCCTTGGTCTTCCTGTAGCTCTGCATGTAGAAGTTCATGAAGAGGCAGAAGAAAATGGATGCATTCAATAGGAGCAGCGCAGAGATGAACTTGGAGAACTGGCACTGGTTGCTGAAGAGGGCGCGGAGGGTGTGGAAGATGCACAGCACGAACTGGGCCTAAAAAAAAAGGGAAAAATAATATGAATTTTACAGAGATCATATACTCATTATACCCTAGTTATAGTAGGTTGCACAGCTAGACCTTGTTTTCTAATTGTTGATGTAATTTTTATCGTGCGTCCAAGCAGATTAACGTTGTCTTGTCTAATCACACATATTAAGAATAAGGTTGTGGGAACCATATGGCAAACAGACTTGTTACGCTTGAATTCTGGGAAAGTTCCGAAGAGAGAGCACACGCCTCCTTCGAGCGGCTTGCTCGCAATCAAAGCTCAACTTGACCCACCTCTTTATGGTCATTGGCGCTGTCGAAGGGCATTGAGTGGAGCTTGTCTCGTTACGGAAGTTGTAACGTCATTCAATTAGCCAGTTCCCTAACTGCCGAGTCATAACTTATACTTTTTGCAGTCCGGGTTACAGCTCTTTGAATGCTGCTAATAAAACGGCTGGCAGTGGAGCACCCTTGAGCTGGGCGGGCAATCAAAAAGCACTCAGTGCGGCTACAATGTGCGCACATTGATTGGAATTAGCCGGAGTGTCAGTGTGATATGAGGCTATTAACTAGCTGCTGACTAGCTATGCTTAGCCCAGTCCAACAAGCTGGCTCCGATTGGCCCCTGTGCGACCCCTTGGCGCGTGTTATGGGCTTTTATAGTTACCGATAATGTTTGATCATAAGATAATCTAATGGCACCCACACCCACTGCATGCTAAAGAGTTGACGACAAGATTCTAGCCTTTTAATCGTACAAGCACTCAGAAGCCAAAGAATGTCAATGAGCTAGTTGCTTAGTCTAAAATTCCAGTAAACGTAACTAGATTCAAGAACGGCGAAGTGAGCCATAGGAATAATATGTATAAATTAAATGGAATGCCGAAGCTAATGATCATTGATTTATCGTTGATGGTTAAGACACGAGCATTGTATCTTATCAGATATCTTAATTAGCAAGGGTTTTACATTGTTTCTCCCTATTTCTTATGTTTATTAAAACTTTTTTTCTCTGTGTACCAATCTCGGTGGTGTGCACTTTTCGATGACCTACAAAATATTACGCTGGCCAGCCAAGCGCTGCAGGTTTCCATTACCACTGCATGTTGGCCAAGATGGCAACTGCAACTGCAACCGGGCAAGTTTGCCTCTTGCGCTCCGTTGAAAGCCAACGTTGGCGCTTAAATGCTTCATTGCACGAGGCACCAAGCACCGTGGGCCTCAAATTGATGGATGGAAGTGGGGCAATATCTATGCTGGGTTTTATGGGAAGTCCGGCAGGTCGAATGGCCAGCTTCCTCATAATAGTCGCTCTTATTGAGTGTGAGCTGCTTCTGGAGAATTATAAATTGTTTTACACGTCTCTTGGATTTTCTCACATGCAAAGATTGGAGCTCAACGGCAGTGGCTTCTTCCATAAATTGTTTGTAATTAAATGCTAAGTTATTTTTGCACGTTTTTCAAGAGTTTTGACCTCGTGTTTTGTTTTTTTGGTTCGTGCCGGATTTTGTTTGATCAATCTAAGTACATAGATTTTGAAAGTTCTGATTATATTTATACCAGTTCAAGTTGTGGTAAAATAAACTACTGACCTCTTAAATTCGCTATACCAAATGGGTCATAAATCTATTTAATTTGCCTAATGCCTATGAAAATGGACATCTTATTTTGGTAAGGCCATCTGGCAAAGCCCCTCTGTGAGACATTTTGGCAATTTTTATAGGTGTGCTTAATTTATATGTGTAAAGTGACCTTTTCGATCAATTAACTTTTTAAATTTCAAACATACTTTCATTCGAACTATCCGTACAGGTTTAACAAATATATACTCAGCAGTTTATGCAGTTTATGCAGTTTTTTACTTATCTATTCAAGAATAAGAATTGTCTGTATTGAACCACTGTTCCAGCAAAATGATTGTTGCGCAATCTTGGCATAGATCATTGAACGTTATTCCATTATTACTGGGAAATGAAGTGCGCGTGTGCCGGCAACTAACGATCGAAAACAATAATAGAAGCCAAAGGCAGTTGCACTTGCAACATGACTGATCTGAACCGATGACTCGGATCGCCGCACCGGCAATTGAAAGTGCTGGATGCAGGTAGATAGATAGCTAGGCTTGTTGACTTTTACCCAGACACGGCGTGCCAAATTGCATGAGTAGTCTGCCCAGTGGTCGCCATCGACCGGCGCACAAGACCCGGTTTGCTGGCGGGAAATATGGATGTGGATAGTTGTGGTCGGCGCAATAGCCGACATAGACACTCACCCAGGTTGGTGTGGCAAGTTCGTCGCGGTGCTGGACAAAAGTGAACGCTACCGCTCAACATTCATTGCCGCAAAACGGAACGAACACGAAATGATAATGTAATCGAAACTGGTCGGTTCGGTCGGTCGGTTGGTTGGTTAGTTGGTCGGTTGGTCGGTTGGTCGGCTGGTTTGTGCCGCAAATGTGGAAACTCTTGGTGGAATTGGAAGTGGAATTGGCCTACCTCCGTATGTTGCGGGCATGGATGTTGCAACCTAATGTTGCCACAAGCAATCGGCAAATCGGAACTTAACTTCAACTTGTGCCCGGCACTTTGCTCAAATGTGGAGCATGCGATGTATGGTCAGGCATTTTGGTGGCTAATTGGTCGGCAGGAACGGAACCAAATCGAAAGAATCCGACTGGTTGCGCAGCCAATTGGCAACACTTACACTTGCAGTAGAAGCATTTGAAGTAGAATCACAACTACGACTACTACTGGCATGACAGATAAATTATCCATAAGATGCACCCGCCTACTCATTAAGTATGTCAGTGCAGCGCAGCGATATGCACAGAGAACAATTGGGGGTTTTTAAAGAACTTATAGCAGTAGAACTTCAGATTTTTTGTGTTAAGAAAATTGATACTATTAATTTGATAAGCTCATGAGATCTGCTAAAATATTTGTAATGTTTCTAGTATGGGTTCTACTTTTTTTTTTACTGTGTGGAAGGCCAGCGAAAAGCAATTGGAAAGACATCAAGAAAATGGCACTACTACAACAACGCAAACAGCAATCTAACTAAGCAATCTATTGACTACATATGTGAAATTTCATAGAACCATATTACAAGCACAGTGAGC
Source organism: Drosophila melanogaster (assembly GCF_000001215.4). Lineage (NCBI taxonomy): Eukaryota > Metazoa > Arthropoda > Insecta > Diptera > Drosophilidae > Drosophila > Drosophila melanogaster. Next base: position 22,576,321 of record NT_033777.3, on the reverse strand, counting down.
CCTCCCTAGCAGCGACTGCAACTGTTGGCGATTATTGATTTTTATTAAAAATATTTGATTTTGCAATTTTACTATAAGATTTTCCAATCGTTAAGTTTTTAATTATTGTTTTTTACACATTTTACAGACATAAAAATTGTGTAATTGCTTTTAATTGCTTGGTTCAATGTCTATATATTGGTTTCGGACACTTGATTAGCTGCTTTGGCTTTAGGAAAAATGTTGTTTTAGGATAAATAAAAACGATTAACTAATTAACCCTCAAATTAAGATATTATTGACCTAATTTTTGAGATTTACTTCTTAGGAATACCCACTGCTGGCTGCTCGCCTCCTGCCCAACAGTCTGTCTAAAATGGAAAACCTGTGCTTGCTACTTAACTTAGTCACCGAACGTTTGACAACTCAACTGTGGAGCAGAGCTTCAAGGCGATTCACTAACTAGCGGCTGCGACAATAACAACTACAGCATTGAATCTCGATTCGAAGGAGGCCAGTCAGTCAGCCAGCAGAACAAACTATACTCGCCAATATCTCCATGCGTTTCGAGAATTTCGAAACTTTTGGAAACGAGAAAAGATTGAGAAAAAATGCCATGTGTTTGTCGTATTTCAATTATGCATATTCACTAAAAAAAAAAAATACTGGCCAGCAAAGAACCGTTCATATGGAGCCAAGATCCAACTAAGAGCCAATCTAATACAATGCCAAATTGGCTAGCATAAAAAATCAGATGGGAAAAACCAGAAAGCAGCCGCGAAATCTAGATCACTCGATTGGCGACAATCTCTGGATTCGCATCGATTTCGCTTTACTTTTGCTTTCGAATCTAGCAATGTTGCGTAATCTCTCAACGAGAATTTTGAGATCGATGGCCCAGAGATTGGCCTTTGGCCCCCCCCCCCCCAAAAAAAAAGAAAAAGATTTGGGAAAAACTTAAGCGCTAGCGCAAACAAAACGGCGGAGGCCGAATCTTGGTTTTTGCAGTGGCATTTCGGCATTTTAGACAAATGCAAGACACAGTTGGCTAGTTAGAAGCATTGGCCAACATTTTATTTTGGCAATATAAACACGGATAGCAACTGGTCGCCGCGGATGCTAGATGGTGTGCGTGCCTTTGGGCCCACTGAATAATGGCAATTTATGTGGCAGAGCCAGCTGAGCACTAAGTCTAACTTTAAGGCACGACTGCCGGTCTAACTGGTTTGCATTTTGGCTTAAATTTTTGGCGGCGTCTTGGCCAAATCAGTCGGGCAATTGCTAGCCCACAGCGACTAACATCGACTTCGATCTGTGCTCCGAAAAAAAAAAAATACATTTTACACATGCCTGGCCCCAGCGAAGAATTCTGAACAAGTTTCATTTGATTTCGGGCGTTATCTGGGCTGGAACTGATTCGCATTTAATGAGTGGTGTACTTACGATCTGCAGCTCGGTCATATATTTCTTCCACCACAGGAACTTGGCGTACTCGGGTCCCATGGCGGCCATCATGTAGTAGAAGTACATGCAAACGTGCACAAAGTTGTTCAGCAGATTCGGGAACGTGGCGTTTCCACCTGTAACATGAGATTGGAATAAGCAGATTATAGTAAAAGATATTTGTAAGATCCGGAATCAAAATCATAGAAAGTAGAATTTTGGATAAAAGAGATTTCATTCATGGAACATGAAGTGCTATAACAGCATGGTCATATTTAATTATTGATTCTAATTTACATAAATTGCTATTAATATTTGGAAATAAAATTCTGAATTCGATCTAATGTAAATACATTTTACTAGTTATTTACTCACCTGCGAGGAACTTAACCAGCACCCATGTCTCCAGCGGAGTTACCGAGTGATGGTACACGTGCAGCCAGGTGATTTGGGAGGATTTCTTGCGCAGCACAAAGAACATGGTGTCGGCGAACTCGGTCAGCTTGGACAGGTAGTACAGGTAGCACAGGTTGAGCATCTGCGGAATGAGATGGAGAGTGAGGGTGGGAGTAGGAGTAGGGTGTATCGGTGCGGTTGACCTAGCAAGGTCGTTATGCAATTCGCGCCCACCGAGCAACGTGGCCAATTAGCGTAGAAACCGCAGAAGAAGAACTTGCGCAATGACATTGACAGACTTTTCGTTTCGCCGCCTCTTTAGTTTCGTTTCGCGTTGTTTCGTTTCTCGTTTGGAATACCCAAACAAACACTTTTGTTTTCATTTTCCGAGCAAGAATTCTGCTGTTTCTGTTTTGCAAGTGAAACGTTTGGGCGCACGCTGCGTATGCGCAATGTAAACAATGCTGACTTTTATGACTTCGCTAAGGCGCCGTGGACTTATGGAAATGACCATAAAACTAGATGACAGACGCTAATGACTCTAGGGTCCACCGGAGTTTATTGACTTGTCTCTGGGGCTCGGTGGGTTTTATATTTCTCTTGGCTTTTTGGAGCGTTTTCGTTGCGGATGTGAAATCGATCAATGAGTGTGTAGGAAAAGGTCCGGTGTGGTCAGTGGTAATTCACAGAATTTATGCTCTATTGATTTAAAGCTCAAACAGACCACAAGTACAATTCCAATTGCAAACAAACGGCTGAGCAAGCCAAACTGTTTAGAGCCACTTCAAATGTTGTTAATTTGATTGTAAACTAGCCAATAGTACAACAACCTTGAGGGTGTGGCTGTCTCTAATATTTTTCTGACCGTAATATTGGAGGCCTTAAATGCTTGCAATTCATATACTCTCTATGAAGATTCGATTGATTTCGGTTTAATTAACACAAGAATAAAAGATTCCAATGAGGAAAAGGTTATAGGTTTGGTAAGTGAGAAAAAATAAAAACGTAAAGTAGATCCATTGAATGCTGCTTCGCTAGAAAACATTTTAAAACTTTGAGAAAGTAATATTCATATTTCATCTGCAATTCTTAAATCAAATTTAGAGTATAGAAAAATCGGTAAGTTGGTTTCAGCTTTTGTTACAAATCTGCTAGCATTTAAGACCCATTTGTGGTGCAAAAACAAATTGGATTAAAATTGTGCATTTAACTTCAAATTGCCATTAATTGTTTTTGCTGTGTGGCCTGGGAAAGGGGAATACAATCGATGGACAGGCGTAACAAATGGCTGCTTGAAAAGCCATAAAAGGTAGAATTTGGATTAAGAAGCTGACCATTTAATTGCCGAGCTCACTAAAATTTGAATGTGAACTTTGTGCTGTCGCGGAGACATAATTAAAAACACTTTATTTGTGGTTGTTTTCGTATCTGCTCTATGACTGGTCAAAAAAGTGGCTTTGAGCCGAACTAAATGACTCTCGAGTCTGCCGGAGTCAGTGAGTCATCACAAAACAGAGGCAACGAACTTGCTAGCCAACTGCGGAAGATGAACCCGGCAAGGTGAGGCGAAAACAAAGACCGACCAACAACCAACTATCAACCGGTCAAATGACAAATGCCGAATCATATTAAAGAGACCATAAACTCCTTAAGTCCACGCGTGCCTCTCGAAATAGAAATTTGATTGGAGATGAGCGAGTTTCGATCTGACAGTGAATTTAATTCAGAACTTAGATGACCGGTTGCGACCACTTACCCGCTTGGAACTGGGACTATCGGAGTAGTCAACCGGTTGGCACTTCAGATTGTAGTAGTTCAGCCAGCCTGCCATTAGGTGCTATTTGTGAGAAACCGAAAAGGGAATGATATCAGTTGGACGAACCTTAGGCTATATGCTAATCTCTAGATTCGAACTCACCTCGTAGAACATATACCCACTGAGGGCCACCTGGAAGGCATTGTAGACGACCAGGGTGCGGCGCAGCTGGAAAGGCTTGCGATCGCGCATGAACAATGGTCCAATGACCAGGACCCAGGATAAGTAGACGGCCACCATGCCAAAGGTGAACATTGGGTGCTCCATCAGCGGGAAGCGCTTTGCTCGCGGATCTGTAAAATTTAGACGCAAAACATCCTAATTAATTACCACCATTCGTTGTTCATTTCATTTGCTATACGTTTTGCCTATGCTAATGCAGAGACGGTACGAAACAGCTTCGATTTGCATTTAATTAGTTTCAGCCAAGCCATTCAATCCATGCCAGCTGAATGAAATCGTGGCTAAATATAAAGTCAACTTGTCACTTGTAGCGTTTAAAGTGTCAGCACAATCGCCTCTACACTGAGCAATAATAGTAAAATATGCGAGGCTGGCATGCCGGTTAGGGAATTATTCCATATCTTAGTAAACATCGACGTCATAGCCCGGTAATTTAAAGAAACCCCACAGAAATGATATGGTAATTAATTGCAAGGGGCTTTGCATTTCTAAATGGACCAACTTTTCCATAACACTGCTTGTTTACTACAATAGTTATGATTTATCATCCAGTTCGACGATATTGCCAGCAAATAGTTGTTTACTACAAATATTCCATTGGCTGCTTGGGATCACTTTTATGCCGGGAATTCTTGACCTGTTGCACTGAGCAGTTGGTTCTATTCTGGGCCTCAATGTCATTTGGATAACTTAGTTTACTAAGTCAAACAGAAGCTTCTACTAAAATATTAAGATGCTAAAATATAATATACAAAAACTAGAGAAAATTCATATTTCTATGTCTATAAATATTTGTCTGTACACTGCTTTACATTTTTTGTTATGATGTAAAATATGCTACAAATTAAGATTAAAAAAAAAACCTTTATATTTCATGTATCATAAAATTAATATATCTCGTTAATATATATTTAATATAATATAATAATATATATTTTGTATATATATATATATTTTAATATATATTTTGTTTTTAATAAATTTGCATAGCACTAACATAAAAAAGTCTCGAGTTTTCTCCCAATTTGTGCGTCAAGTTCGTGTCCTAAGTCTTTCGCTCACGGACCGGAACTGTTACTTTTTTCAAGTTTGTGTTCTAAGTCTTTTGTCTATGGCCAAAAAAACCCCCGAACGTTTTTGCTTCGTAAGCGTGATTTTGGCACTAAGTAATCTTCTTAAACCCGCTTTAGTATCACTAAGCCACCGAAAAAATAACTCTATTTGCACTGCTTTTAATTGCAACTGCCTGCCATTGACCTTTCACCGCCGACTTTTCGCATTGCCAGGAAAGTGTATATGTGAATATGGGGTACCTCTGGAAACGGAACTCATGGGCAGACCCCAGAGGCAATTGGCATGTTCGAAGTGCTCCGGCTGCTATTGTACTTAATAAATACATGCTCAGCTGCACACGGCGAAACCAAAAGCAAAACCAAAGTCGTCGATGGCGACGGTCGCATCATAAAAATGTCTAAGATAAGCAATGTAAATACATTTTAATTACGTTAATAATTGTCAAAAATACAATTGACACTGCCAAGGTCGCAATTTAAAGAGCGCGCACACACAAACGCACACAAGAAATCATTTTTAATTGTCCTAGAAGTTTTTTGGCTCAACTTTTGGCTTTGTCTTTTTACTTTTCTTTTTTGTGTGGTTTTTTTTTTTAACATTTTTTCTTTGCCATCTCGTGTTCGTTTTGTTTGGCATTTAGGTTTTGTGTTACGATTTGTAGGCCATAAAAAATGACAATTTCATGGCAATTCGTCATTTTTATGGATTTATAATTAAGTCGGCTAATGCACCAGATATTCGAAAAGCACCCGAACACTTGACACCTACCGCCGTAATCCTCTTCCACCAGCTGGTAGTAGCGCTGCACGAGGCCCGTATAGTTGCGCGTTATGTGATGGGTCTTGAACTCATCCAGCGCGATATTGGCTATCTCCACGACCATTTCGAATCGCGAGCTGCTGTTGTAGTTGTGGTAGTTCATACTCATGATGATGATATGGGTTCTCAGTTATCCTCAGGCTTATCCTTGGCCTAAAACTTGAAGTATCCAAAACGGTGGGCGTTTTTTTTTTTGTGCGTTTTATACGTTCAGTTCGTTTGGTCAGAGGCTCGCCGCAGGATGTTGCATACTGCGCTCGGGCCGATCGAAAGCACTTTATTGACTGCACACGCTCAGAAAAATCACTTTTCGACTCGCTGTATTCGCTGTTTAATTTATTATTGCCCAATTCGTATTGGATATAGACGCGCAGATCTGGCTGGATTCTACCACCACACCTTAGGAATGTTTATGCTCAACTGAATCTAAAACTTCTCAGCAATCACAAGATAAAGTAACTTTTTCGCAGCGCCAGCCGAGCAGAGCAGCGGCAGAATCGGTGGCAGAGGCTGAGCGGCTGCGATCGCGACGCTTGTGCAAAATACTTGGCTGGCTCACAAGTACAACTACAAATGCCCAATAACAGATAGAGCCCGACTTCGGCAACTCAACGAATGGCGAATCCCCCGAAAAGAGCCATAGAACAACGGAAGTTTCGTTCAGTTGGCGCCGCAGTGCATGCAATTTTTTCTACATCTGTGTTGGCCACAAACCCCCATTACTCGCATGTGTGTGAGTATGTGTGTGAGTATCTGTGTGTGCTTGGCCCACTGAGTCGCATTCGAGTTTTTTCGATTTTTAGCATGTTCCGTTTGGCATTCAACATTGAATGCCGATGATTTTGTTGCCGGTGGTTCGAGACACCGGGTGAATTCAACTTTTTATAGGTCAATGCACTACGATGTGGCTGAACTCTTCGGCTCTTTGCTGTTTGCAATTTGAAATTTATCTAGCTGCGAAATGAAATTTTACTCTTTAGTTAATTATAAGTTTAAGCTAAGAAAGTAAGTAGTTAAAAAATTCAGTAATGCGTTTATTGCATGCTAACTTTAATAAACTACTTACTTATTTGTTATATGTTTTTAGGTAAAACTTAAACTTCCAGAAATTTCCAATTTGTAAATAAATTTGTAACATAAAAAAAATATTTTTACACAATTAAACAATTGAAAATTTATTAACGGATTTTATTCACAATTAATTCTAATTTTACATAGGCTTTAAAATGTGATTTATTTGTTAAGATTATTTTTATACCACAAAAATCGTATTCACCTAAATAAAATATAAGACAAGTGCAATGCATAACTTTACAATTACAACTTAATCATAAAATTAATCGAAGCGTTATAATAATTGTGATTTTTATTAATCCCTTCAATTGCAAAGTAAGCTATAAAAGCGAGTACTATAAGATTATTGCCTATAATTGCTAAAACCTTTACGTGTGGCATATTAATAAACGGATTTATTAACCTGCCAACGAGACCCCTTTTCACTATAAAATTAATCCGGTTGAAGCATAGGGATCCACAGCTCCTCTTTCACCTAAGATCAGCTCTAAAGTGTAATCAACTCTATTGTTTGTAATTCGCATAATATTTTTTTTTTTATTAATTATCTAAGGAGCCAAACTAGTTGTCCACCAGCGAAGCACGTACAATTAAAACAAGTTTTTAATGGCATCTTTAATGTGCAAGTGCCTTACATTGTGACAAACTAAATTAAAGGCTTGAGCTATGTTGGTTCCTGGACTTCCGGCTTGTCTTCCAATGACCTCAGCCGACGATGTTTATTTGTAATTCCCATTCATGCTTACAAGCAAAATAACCTGTTCTCGGCTAATCGGCCCTGGAGGTGTTGATTCGGGGCCTATTTGCTGATATGCTAAATAAATTCTCGGGCAGTTAGAACGATGCCAAGAATCCAGAAGATCTAGGGAGTGATAAACGTGTCAAGGTGTCCAATCGCAGATGGCCTTAGATACACGATCAATCCGCAGATAAATGAGACGTGTGTAAATCCATAGAGATCGAAGGCAAAAGCCACTGGGTTATGTTCGTCGTTAAGTTGTGTAAATTATCGGACGTGCAGCGAAGCCTTCGCCGGGGTATATTACCCGTAATTATGCCATTTAGTTCCATACAGAACCATTTGCGTTTTGCGACAAATTAACGCCGAGCGCATTGAGTGCCTAGTAAATGGTTCTTTGAAGTTCAGCCCGGCCAGTTCGACCTTTGCTTGGCTTGATTATTTTGGCCATGTTTGGGGCCGACGTATTCGAATCTGTATCCAAAGCCGGCAAGGATGACGTTGGCCACTACCAACACGGCTAACGGTTGAATGCGGATTGGCCACGCTCGACTCTTCGGCTCCTAAACGTGGATGGATGGATGATGAGCTTGGTAACACAGCCCCGCGGTGTTTCACGGCCTAGGTCTAGGTTAATCGGAAGTTAAAGAAGTCAAAGAAGTCTGAAGAGTCAAAGCAGGCAACGCCGCCAGCCAAGCGAACCAAGATTTCGATGATAAATGTATGTTTTGATAGCTCCAGTTTTGTTGTGATTTTGTGCGGCTTTTTTGGCGAATTTCCGTTCCATCAATTTTAGATATCTCATATTTTTTGCCATTGGCGAAATAGCTTTGACTCCATCATAATCAATATGTTTTCAATGTGTTCATCATATTGGCAAATGCTAAATGTTTGTCGCTTATTATACGCCTGATTAATGGCCCTGGTGTTGACAAAATTTCAATATTTCAGCCGGAAAGTTGTGACATGTTAGTAAACTAATTATTTAAATTGCGGCTTTAACGTTATTTCAGCAGGAGCTTAAAATTGTGATCTACGATAATACTGAGCATAGTTCTAACATTTATTGCGCAAGTTGCTAAATAATTTCCTAAATTATTAAGTAACATATATAGACCTATAATATTTGCTTTATCGTTTAGCCAATTTATTACCGAGCACATTCCAGTCGGCCAACAAAAGCCGCAGAATAAGCAAGCAGAAAATTTTATTAGCTGGTGCATGTAGCAAATAATTAACAATCATAAATTAATTAGCATTGGATAGAAAAAAGGTGTGGGTGCTAACACGTCGCACAAAGGGAGTATTTTGAAGCATTTTGAGAACGATCGTACCAGAAGTTCGCCGATTGACTTCTGACCGCCGGCGTTTTTTTTTTAATTGATAACGGAATCATTTTTGAAAGGCGGACCGTGGGTCAGACCCCCCTGATTATCGGGGCTGTAAACAGCAATTACCAATTAATCGGTTACAGACGCTTAGCCAGTTTTGTTCATTAAAGTCACAACAATTTTTCGAACGGAGTTTTGAGTTTTTGCGCAATGCCTGCGATACGATTGCCAAATGCTTCATGTCAACTTTTCGTCTCCGCGGATTTATCTGCAGATCTGGCCATATATAATACTTAGTCTTAATTGCGTTGCAATTTGGTGCAGAAAAAAAAAGCGAGCATGCCCTTGAGACGGCCCCAAAAAAGAGGCAAGTCTTTAATTTAAACATATTTATATCACATGTGCAGATGTTTTGCGCATTCGGAATTTCAAGCTCAATATACACGGCCTGCACTTTTGCCGAGCACACACCACTTTTGGCCCTAATTGAATGGGTAAACCCAGAAGACGCCGGCTCAGATTCAGTTGGCCAATTGTCAAAGAGAATTGGTAGAGCCGAGAAGATAGATGACACGTTCGATGGTCACGATTAGTAATAGAAATGATCAGGTGCGTAGAAAGAAAATATTTAAATGGGGATTTTTTCAGATGAAAGATTTACAATATTTATCAAAAAGTGTGTTTCAAAAATGCTGTTATCAGATTCAATAAAATTGTGTTGCATTTTTCATAAAATTCTGCTGCTCATAAATCGAAGCTTGTATAAACACACAACAGTTAAGCAGATCATTTAATTATTTCTGAAGTGACTTAACTTACATAAGATTTAGAACCAGAAAAACCCCCTCGATCAAACTGTGAACATGGCCAACCAAGGCTGCTAATCAATTGGCCAAACGTGTGCTCAGTTACAGCCAAGGGAATCTAGTCAATGAAGAAGATGCTCCCAGTTCCATGCCCGAAATAACCAAAGCCAAAAATACATAAACCCAACCGAGTGGCTTGTGTTTTATTTTCTGGTTTATGAGCCCAGACGGCCGGCCAGTGATAAAGTGGCTAAGTTCTTGGCAACGCACATGTCGCTGACTTGAACTTGAAATCAGTGCGATACATAACTTTGAATATAATCAAGAGCGGGCTAAGCCAAGAATAGATCTCTCGTCACTCAATTAGCAATTAAAAGTTCACTTTGAACTTGACACAGTTGTTGAGCGCAAAATCCGAAAAAAATATAAATAAAAACAAATACCCAAAGACGGCAAATTGCCTCAGTTACGTTTCGAAAGCTGGCGAAAAAAAAGAAGTAGAAATATATCAAGACTAGAATTTATAATTAAGCATTTAAATGAAAACCGCTCTGCGCGATCGAATCTATTAAGCTTCTTAGGCATTTTCTGACTCTCAGTCAACATCGGATCGATCAGGAAACGGAAGTGCGATTTCTTTTTCTCCGCACATATTAATCTTTTTGTTTTTCTCTCGATTTATATGAATTTATCGCTCCAAACGAGTTTCGCCCAAGGGCAAACCATCGGTAGTTGCCAGTTGGTAGTTGTTGCCCAGCTACGACTCCAAAAATTTGATTGATTGGAGATCGGTTCGGATTCGAGAACAAGAGTTCGCAAAAGATATATAGATTGGAATATTGTATATTGGTGCTACGGCATTTCCGCGCTACGGAAACGAGTTCGATTTGCGCAATTGACTCGATAACGAGCCACTTTGGATGAGTTTTATGGCCATAGAGCATCGACCCGGTTACAATCGCATCCCGATCAGTTGCCACCTGTCATGTAATCGGCTAATTGGAGCTGATCATTTACCCATTGTTCTTTCTAGGGGGGGTTGTCTTCTAATAATAGGCCTACTTCGAGGTAAACAGGGAAATTAAGTTTCCGTTAGAACTTTAGTTACGCTTGTAATTAACTTTTGTTATACATATATACGGATAATGTAGGAAATGCCATTGATTTCTACTTAAAAAGTCACTTACAAAATACGGTTCTAGTTTTAATAGATGTTGATTATAAACATATATTTTATATGAGAGACATTTCTTTCTATTAAAAAATACTATGATAATAATATGTTAAGTATAAGATAAGTTAAGAACGTTCTTCGGTGCAGTGCAGGCTACAAAATTGCCAACATTTTGTTGATAAATAAAAGCATAAAGTAAACTTTTATATTTGACAATAATGATCATTTAAAATTATTCAAGATTATTGATCTACTATATCTTTTGTCTGTCGTGTGATTTTTGTGGGAATCCCTGAGCAATCAATTCATCATCGGTTATAACCTACCACATTTAATAATGGTATTATGATCATTAAAAACTAATAAAAAATGTTTGTAATAATTATTGTATTTTGTTTTAAAAATTTGCATGGCTTTTTTCTTCACAGTCTACAGCTGTGTATAAAATAATATTTGTATAAAAATTTAATTCAAAGAGTTTTAGCCAAGTTTTAGTCTTAACTTTTGTAGATTTAAACCAATATTTTTCAGTCATGCTTGCAACACATCGAAATTGTTAAGCTTTTTAAGCTTGGCTTTGCAAACTTGAACACCAGATGGCGCCAGCAGCGTGTGAAAAAGCCAAGCTCGGAAATTGAAGTCGGCGGACCGCAAAAAACTTTAATGCGGCCAATTAAACATTTAAGAGCCTCATTTGCAATTGCTGTTAACAATCTTACGACTACAAGTTGCTGTAGGCAGGAAAATAAAGTTCGTTTTATTGGAGTAACTTTGCTGAAATTGTTTGATCATCGGAAATCAATGATTCAACTGTTTGACGCCCTTGAAAGCAGAAAAATCACCAGTTATCATAATTACTTTATAATGTTTTGTCCCATCGCCAATTGAGGGTTCTACAAGCCAAAGACATTTTGCACATTTGATTATTACCCTTGCGACTCAATTTTGTCTACGCAATTTGCCGCGAATATACAAACAAATTCAATAATAATTGTTTAACGGTTTGTTCGCCAGTTTGACTGTTGGCTAAATGTAAATGTTTGCGGAAGATATTTGCATAACTGGCAGCAACCCCTCAGATACATTTATATATACATACATACATACATACATATATATCGAACTCGATCGCATGAATCGTCTGCAGCGACAGCGATAATAAACTAACGTCTTTTGCATACGATTATGATCCGCTTGATGGCTGGTGGCCAAACAAAAGACGAATGCAAATGAAATCCGAAACACCGGAAGAATTTGTCACTGGCTGAGGCGCACACGGCGTATGATTGATTCCTGGCCAACGAAGGGATTCACCCGATCAACCATACGCCCGGTCGACATTCACCCACATCTTATGCAGTCCACTCGGATTCGAACTCGAACTGGTTGGCATAAGCTAATCGGCAAGTTCAAGTTCAATTCGCCGGTGACACAGTTAACATTTCGGTGACCCCAGCCTCAGCCTCTGTTTTTTTTTTTCTCAGACATCGAAGTTCGAAGTCTTGGCCAAAATAGTTGCTATCGGTTTGGTTTCATTAACTTGACCCGGAAGTGGGCCTTAATCGATGCGCTGCGATCATTGTGGGTCGTTAGAATCCGATTCCGAATCTGATTCCGAGCCCTGGGCCCAAAGAATTTGTATGTAAATTGCCAGGTAAATGCGCCGTTTCCTTGAATAAACTTTACAAACACTTTTAACGAAATACTTCTGGCTGTAAACCTTTCCGCTTTATGCCGATAATAGCAATGTTTTAGGCTTGTTTTAAATAGTTTTCAAATTGCTTGTAAAACAGTCTAGGGAATTTCGCTGATTCGCCAAAAAAAAAGGTCAACGAAATTATAAACCACCTACGCAGTTTCAGTTCAGTTCAGTTGGGTTAGGTTCTAAAGTTCATACTGGAGTTAAAGCGTGAATAAGTATTTCAAGTGGGTCAAGGTTACGAAAGCGAATTTGGATGAAGATATAAAAAAAGGGAGAATTACCAGAAACCGAAAACAAAATAGAATGAACATTTCATTCTGAGGCGATTTGAGACTATTTCTAGGGTTTGTTGTCATATTCTGGCTAATGATGAAAGAGCCTAAGGGAATGGATAAATAATACTCTATAATGACTGAATGTTGTTTAAAAAGCTATTAATTGAGAGAAAATGAAAGTATCATTAGGGTACACATACGTATATGTAGAATATATTCTCATTTGATAGAATGTTAGTTTCTGTTTGTTATTAGCAAACTAATCAGAGTTGTCCGCTGGGATTGGCTGTGTTTTCTAAAATAAAAACATTTTACTTTGCAAATGTTTAAATGAATTTTCTGTTTATTAGGTCTTGTTATTCAAATTTCTGGAAGCACGCTCAATGCCATAAATTCGCTATCCTCTAAGTTCTACCGCAATCGCTTTGACCAAATCGATCAAAAGTGACAACTATTCAAGAATATTTTATGATTCTTTTAATTGTACAAAAGGCTGCACAACCAAATACAAAACGAATTAAAAGCCAGACGATTTTGGCCAACAACAGCAACAAAAAGCCGGCAACACGCACACACAACACCAACATTGTTATCGCAATTATCATAGAAAAACGAGACCATACGAGACCATTCGATACATTTTGTGTATGTAGCATATAGCATATAGCGTTTGGAATCCACGAGGCACAAAAGAACATCTTAAAGCTAAAGCTAAAGTCAAAGATGAGGATGAGCAAGATGCCAAATAGCCGAGACAAAAGTTCGGCTAAACAAAAACTAAAGCTGAATCTAAACGCCGAACTGAAGATGAACTGAATACAGATACAGAAACAGATACAGATACAAAAACAAATCGGAAGGCAGAGACGAAGAAACAGCAGTGCCAAATCGAACCTTTAGTCGAAATTTTTATACATAGCGCCGTACAACTCGGCGGAGCAGTTCAGTGCGCGTACAAGTCTCGTGGGTAGCGGATGCCAGCAAAGGTATCTCCCCACTATACAATAATATACCATACTAAACTATACTATACCACACCACACCACATAGTGCCTCATATCAGCCTCATTTGAGCAAGACTAAAGATGGAACAAGACTAAAAAACAGTTGTCACGGTGCTAACATTAAGTTGTCGTCGCTCAAAATTAAGTGCACGGCAATCGAAGAGATTGCAACAGGTGCCCAACAAACCGCTTCATCTGTGTGTGCCAGTGTGTGTGTGTAGATATATCTGAGTGATCAATCAGATCAATCGTTGGAGGCGAGCAGTTATAGAATTCGTGGCTTAGACTGGATTGATACGCTGGTAGAGGTCCCTGAAAGTGAAGTTCTGTAGCTATTCAATCGACAGATCAGCTGACAAGGAAAGGTTTATAAAGTTTGTGCATTTCAATAGTTAGGGTACATATCCTTAAAAATCAACAAAGTATTTCAACACTTAAAAGGCTAGTAAAGATGAGCAAGGATACGCTTGTGTTTACATCTTTCTAAAATTTGCTTAGAAGCACAAGTAGATGATACTTCATATTTTGTATCTTTCACTTCCATGCCTAATATTTAGCTTAGATCAGCAAACTTTTTTTTTTTGCATAGAACAAGTGCCATATGAGGAGTTTAGCGATCTCCACCTGTCAAGGTCATTAAACCAATGCGACACATATTTGATTTTGGCAAAAACAAAACCGCCGTCGTCCAAATTGGGCAATAGGTGACACAATTTTCTATTTGCTCGCTCTAGGTGCTTCCAAGGTTTCCCACATCTCCGGACATTTACCAAATGACTAACCAAGTGGAAATACCCTCAAATTGGCTGGCGATGATCAGCCAGACACGACGGCGTCCAAATGATGCGACATCTTATGGCTTAGATCATAATTCCCACCCATTCCCGAACACACACAAAATAAAAAAGAGCAAGAAACGCATGGCAAGGTCGTAATTCCAACTGAAAATTGATAAACTGGATTTTCTTGGCCAGTATTTTGTGCGGCCAACAAAAGTGTTTAGCACCTTTTGGCTTATGACTGCCATTTGTCGCCTTCCCCCTCAAGATTTTCTGGCCCCATTCTGCGCTAACTGTTGCAGGTAATATTCAAACGGAGCCATAACACCTGAAGTGCAGGAAATGACCGGAGAGCTGAAGCCAAACCTGTTGATGGCTGCTGATAGCCGACTGGAGTGTTGGCCAAGTTGCCCTTCAAAATATCTCCTCAGTCGTTTTTTTTTTTATTTCAATTTGTTCCTCACTTCGCAGACCAAGAAGCCGATCAGAATAGCCTCGAAAACGACGCAAGAAATCATAATGCTATTCGATTATTTTGTGGTCTTAATCGGCCTTAGCCAAGTTCAAGTGTGAGTCGACTTCAAGTCAACGAACGTGAATGCTTGGAATTTAGCATGGGTGCTTGATAGCTCGATGGTTCTCAAATGCCCCCTTTGGAGGAGCAAGTTCTTGGCGATGATTAATCACCGGGAGTACCACTTCACTCTGTCCCACTTTGGACTAAACGACTTCTGTAGAAGATCCCCGAGATCCGTAAGAGAGTGGCAAGCAACAGCTCAAAACCAAACAAACTGCACAACACAAATATAATTTAGCTGGGTGTGCGAGTGGGTTTTATGCGTTCCACACGTGAGGCACTGAGGCACTGCCCAATTTACTTGGGTCTTGTATCTCGGGTCGTGAGGCAACCAACCAACCATGGTATGGGCCATATGGAGTTGAAGTTTTGAGGTGGCCACCAATTTGTTGCGGGCTGTTGTGCGCTGCGGTTGTTTAATTCATAATAATGAATATAATTTACTGTTACTGTTACATGATAATTTCACGGCATTTCACCGTCACCGTCACACATTTGCTATTTGCTATTCTCCTTCGCCTTCGTTTGATTATTATTTTAATTTTATTTAGATTTCTGGGCTCGGCAACAGCAACAGCAAAAGCAATGGCAAAAGCTGTAGCTGAAGCTATAGCTTTGGCATTAGTTGCTCGAGAATCGCATTAACATAACTTAACTACGAAAACTCGAAAAGATCTTTCCCTCATCCAGACTCCCTTCCGATCTTCCCAATTCCATTTAGATTTCGCAAAACTCGTTCGTTGCGACGCAGGCTAAGCAGATTTTTGAATTTCACATCGAAACGATCGTCGCTATATAATCGTATTTGTGGGAGCAAGAGTCCAACGAGGAGAATTTAAAAATGGCAGCCGTCAACGCAACACAGGTGGACTATTGGAATTTTCTGTTCACCGATCTGGCAGGTGAGTTGGATGGGGAGGGGAACTACCTGTGCCGCATATAGATGCTGATCAAATCCCTGATATTCCCACGCAGATCCCCGCACCAATGACTGGTTCCTGATCAAGTCGCCACTGCCCCTGCTGGGCATCCTGGCCTTCTATCTCTTCTTCGTGCTGTCCTGGGGACCCAAGTTCATGAAGGATCGCAAACCCTTCAAGCTGGAACGCACCCTGCTCGTCTACAATTTCTTCCAGGTAGCCCTCAGTGTTTGGATGGTCTACGAGGGCGTGGTCATCTGGCAGTACTACAGCTGGCGGTGCCAGCCGGTTGATTGGTCCCGCACACCCAAGGCGTATCGTGAGGCGCGCGTCGTCTATGTCTACTATCTGGCCAAGATTACCGAGCTGCTGGACACCATTTTCTTTGTGCTGCGCAAGAATGACCGACAGGTGACCTTCCTGCATGTCTACCATCACACGGTGATGCCCATGATCAGCTGGGGCACCAGCAAGTACTATCCCGGCGGACATGGCACCTTCATTGGCTGGATCAACTCCTTCGTGCACATTATCATGTACTCCTACTACTTCCTCTCCGCCTTCGGACCCCAGATGCAGAAGTATCTGTGGTGGAAGAAGTACATCACCAACCTGCAGATGGTAAGAACGCTTTATACGCTATCCATAGATATCTGTAGTATTTCAATTTGAGGGGTTATAAGAGGTTTATTACTTGCTTTGCTAATGACTTCATCTTAGAACTAAATAGGAAAGCACTTAAGTGGAAAATATTCAAATGTATTCTTTGATTTTAGGGCTGCACTTAAAAGTGATATATAGTTTTATTTTGTTGTGAGATACTAGAGCTCTACAACCATTTCATTTTAAAATTATCTAGATTAGTATAAGTACAAAACAGATAGATTCAGAAATAGATAGCACCTCATTCTTCCTTATCGATAGCTCTTAATGGTCTCCCGATTTTACGATTATTCTTACAGATCCAGTTCTGCTGCGCCTTCATCCACCAGACGCAGCTGTTGTACACGGATTGTGGGTATCCCAGGTGGTCGGTGTGCTTTACCCTGCCCAACGCGGTGTTCTTCTACTTCCTGTTCAACGACTTCTACCAGAAGTCCTACAAGAAGAAGCAGGCTGCTGCCAAGGAGAAGGCTCTGTCGGCGGATAACAATAATGATGGATGTGCCAAGGACCTCAACAAGGCAATTCAGCTGCAGCAGGAGAAGCAGAAGGCCTTGTAAGAGGGAGGAGCACAAACACCCACCGCCACCCACCCACACACACCACCCTCAACACACAAAACCCCTTCAATACTCGTACAAAAGGGCGGGTAGAAACACCCACTGAGAGCCACCCATGTTCTATGTGCAACCTTGTTGACTAATTTCTTAAGTAATCCGCCGCCAAATAGACGTGAAGCACGAAAAAAAAAAGAAAATCAGAAACGAGACGAATAGATATTTGAGCAAATGAGGTTTTCGAGACACAGATACACATATTATGTAAATGTAAATGTAAATGTTCAAACAGTTGAAATTGCTTTTTGCCGCCATCGTCATCATCATCGCTCGCTCCGTTTGAAGTTCGCCATCGTGTCGGGCGGACCCAAATGAAAGAAGTCGTATGTCTTTCGGCCAAAACTGAAACTGAACTAAGTTAAGTAAACAGGCAGAAGAAGCGTTAGTTGTGTAAATAAGTGTAGGTACGCATGCGAATGTGTTTTCTTTAGATTTTATATACGTGTGGTATGTAAAGTAGGCATTAAACAAGTGAAAAACTAGCTAATAACGAAACCATAAATACAAACACAATTTACAAATAAATCTAGAATTTTTTCTACAAAAATATCGTAAAAAAACAATGAGCCTTATTCTTTATCTTATGAATGGGAAATTAACGGAAGTGAGAACTGACACTCCTAGTGTCAATATACTGAAAAAGATCTCAACTTTGCTTTTATGGGAATTTTTCATATAAATCTGTTTTTATGTATCGTATATTTGTCAAAAAAGTCTGACATTTTTAATTAATAGATCACTTTATCAGGATCATGTACCCCATACTATTTCTTTATAGTTTGAATGATCTTGTTTTCAATACATTTAAAAGTTTTTTCCTTTTGACGCAATAATATATTATACTTTTAAATGAATTACTTTTCATTTAAAGAAATAATGAATTAATGCAATTGGCCTTGAAAACATTGCATATTCAAGCATTTCCTGTAATCATTTGTGTTCATTCAACTTGTATTTATGGTTTCAAGCCACTTTAATGGTATATTTGTCTTTTCGACAACATTGGGGTATCTCCCAAAGAGCAATCACACCCATTTGCATCCCAATCTAGCCATTCATGATCTCAGTAAGCCTCAGATAAATCGCACGAGGTAACCTTTGCTCAAGGAACCAACTCAAATCGATTGACCAGCTGATATATGTATGTATAACCAAGAACCTATTCATTCAGCAGCGGAAGCCAAAATGATTTAAATTTGAATGGGCGTGGCTAGTACAACTGGTCTATGGGGTGATGATCTGGACACGATCGGTTCATGAATTTTTACGAGACTCTGGAAAGACGACCACTTGGCCACTCATTAGAGCTCATTTCGCAGGCACCTTGAACGGCGGCGACGGAGGAGATAAGATTTTGATAAATTCCGCAGCCTTTTATTGATCAATCAGTCAAGACGGAACGCAACTGAAGCGGAAGTGAAAACGCATCTTCGAGTGGGGTTGCGGCCATCCGATGTGCGGATACAGTATTCAATAAAGCCGGTTTGGACACTTGGCCTTGATCTTGACCACAAACATGAGAAAACAAAGCGCAGCTCTCAGCCAAAAATTTCGGTTTTTATCTGGCCCCAACCGGAGCTAAGCTAATGCCAATATTATACCAGTTTTATGGTCTGATCAGCATAGATTCTATCAGACTTTCGATTGAAGATGAAGATCTCCGGCGTTATTTATATATTTACCAAGAAACTGGAAAAAATTTCCATAATCACAATTCAAGGCATACTTTCAGGCCGTTCTTAGTTTTAAAACCAACATAGAGTTTGACCTATGCAAATGTCGCAAAAACGAGGCTCATTTAAAATAACACGCCTACCCATA
Source organism: Drosophila melanogaster (assembly GCF_000001215.4). Taxonomy (NCBI): domain Eukaryota; kingdom Metazoa; phylum Arthropoda; class Insecta; order Diptera; family Drosophilidae; genus Drosophila; species Drosophila melanogaster. Next base: position 22,557,129 of record NT_033777.3, on the reverse strand, counting down.
GATACAAATCAAACTCTTTTCCAGGCCCTTGAACTTTGACTCGAATGTGTACAAAACAACAAGAGTTTTATACTCGAAATCTGCATAAATAAAGGTGCTTCATGTGATGCTGGAGGCATGTGTGTGAGTCAAGGCGAGTTAAGAAAAAATTGATTAGAAATTCTAATTTGGCAAAGACATTCTCCAATCGTCGCCAGGGTGTCTAAGCCTGGCCAACAAAATGGACGGGGCACACACAATGTTGGATAATCATCGCAGCACGCGTACTAGGTTCTACACTCATAAAAATATGGTTTATTTAAAGAATCGTTTTTTAGGGATGCAAAAATTTGTGCTTTTGTTTTATGATATTTCTAATCTGTTCTCTGATTAGACAGTTGGCACAAAAAGAGGTAGTATATCTTCACTCAATCGACAGATATTAATCACGTTTAATGGTTTGCAGATCTGCATAATTTTTCTTTGCGTGTGGATGGAGCGCGTGGCCATGCCGTTGTCATAAATAATAGGATCCAATGGGATCCGGTTTGATTACCTAACCCAAGAGCTTCGCGCAGAAATAGAAGTCCAAAAACCCCCAAAACCCAAAACCTGAACCCGAATTTCACCGGCAAAGAACAGACACAGACTTTTTTGGTTTTATTAAATATACAAAATTAAAGTTTTATTGAATTTTTCTTGTTTTGCGAAACGATTTACGGCTGCATTTCATTAATAAGCTCTATCACACTAGCTCTCATACACGCTCAGCTAGAAAAACATTAACACATACTCAGTCACACAAACATGGCCACATTCACGCACTTAGGGTCCTAGCTACTTTTTGGATTTGAATCATCATCCGCCTGCCCGGCATATAAACATTATACAAGTTATTCTCCGCAGACTACAGACTACTGATAGTTGGTAATGGTAAAGGTAAAGGTAAGAGTTACGAACTAAGCCCCGCTCTAAAAAACATAATTGCTAACTGAAATCCCAACGACACCATTTTCGGCATCGCCGATCATTCCAGCTTCATGGGCTTCACGCTGTTGTTGTTCAGATCGATGTACGCCTTTCCGACCTGGCCATTCTGGAGCAGATGCTTACCGGCGTTCATGGTCTGCGGCATGCAACCCATACCGCCGGCGGCACGCAGAGCGGATTGAGCCAAACTACTGCCGGTGGTGCGACTGCCTCCATCCACGGACTTGGCCTTCTTGTAGGTCTTGCGATAGAAATTGCCGAACAGGTAAAGGAAGATGACCGTGTTGCCCACGAAGAAGAAGGTCAGTGTCTTGGGCATGTTGCAGCCCTTGGCGCCCACGGTCAGCATGTAGCCCAGGATGAGGACGAACTGGATCAGCTGGATGCTGGTCATGTACTTCTTCCACCACAGGTACTTCTGGTACTGGGGTCCCATTGCGGCCACCATGTAGTAGAAGTACATGATAATGTGCACGCCCGAGTTGAGAATGCCAATGATCACGCCCTGCTCGCCGGGAGCGTACTTCAGGTAGCCCCAGGAGAAGAGCACCGTGATGGTGTGATGGTACACGTGTAGGAAGGACACCTGGTTGTCCTTCTTGCGCAGCACAAAGAACGTCGTGTCCAGCAGATCGATGATCTTCGAGAAAAAGTAGAACCAGGCACCGGAATAGAGGGTCAGATTCTGCTCCCTGGTGCGGTTAATCTCGCACTTCTTCGAGAAGATCGACGCCATCACATTGCTCTCTTGGATGGACTGCAAAAAAAAAAAAAAGAAAAGGGGAAATTAATCCTCATATATTTTATTATTTTTAATTTGCTGCTTAAAAACGCTATTTTATTTAAATTTCTTATTCAAGTGCAGTTAATTTGTTCATTCATTAAAGCGCGACATCGATTTGCAATTGAATTGTATAATAGTATGTGAAATAAAAATTCACAAATAGAGTCTTCAAATAAACGAATTCTCTGCACAATTGGTTTAAATTGGTTTAGCTTAATATATTTAATGACAATATAACGTAGGTCGCAACTTTGTATGTTCGACAAGCACTTGACGCTGCTTTTCTTATTAAAAATGAATAATACATAAATCGAGATCGCGAAACAAGCTGAATAATTATGACGCTCCGTTTTATGGACTCACCGTGCGGCACATCCAAATGGAGTACAAGACCTGAAAGGCATTATAGAACACCATGATGCGCTTGAGGTCCATGGGCTTGCGATTCTTCATGTACTCGGGTCCGATTTTCAGAACAAACGCCAGATAGACGAGAACCACGGCCACCACGGGCATAGGTGAGCTCATTAGGAACCAGCTGTCCACCGTCTCATCTAAATGGTATTCGAATCATTAGTTTCATTTGATATATATGCATACCTATTTCGATTCAACTTACCCACTCCTTTTGAGAGGCCGGAGATTCGCTCCTCGACAATCTTTATGTAGTTCGTCATATTGGCTTTCTGTTTCTGTTTTCGTTACTGTTACTGTTTCTGCAACTGGCAATTGTCAATTGGCAACTGAAAGAAAGAGGCTTACGAGCTTTAGAAATTTTCGCCCAAAAATCGAGAATTCAGAGCCCGACGTCCGTACGCCGCGTTGCCGAAATATTGAATGAAAATAGGTATTCTAAATCGCGATCGCTTGGAGAGGCTCAGCACGTTTGTTTCTGCTCGGCTCGCCGAGGATCGTGATTTGCATTGGAATTTGTGCCGAGGCACGCCAAAGATTTATTAATGAAAGGCGCGAAGAAATCGCTTATTAAGTTATCCCCAATCGAATGATGAATGACGACAGCAAAGATAAGGGTGGTGCAGCTCAACGATATAACTAGACATATGTGAATCTCTCGATTCAATAGAATCGAACGAGAATGTCTTAAAGATCTAAGATTCTTGGCCGAAGCCAAGACCGCAAGTCAGTGACAGTAGAAACCTGAAAAAAATCCGGACTCAAGGCTTCATTTGAATTTCTCGCCTTGGCACTAAAGTTAATACTATCTTTGGCATTCATCTTGGCATCTCCCTGAACATCTGCGATTGTCTTTTTCAGCTTTACTGTTCAGATAAAATCGGCACGGCACTCGGAGTTTATGTTCTAGCCACTGGGGCTCGTGTTCTTGCCTCACATTGTTATTTAAATTGCACACGGAAAAAGAGTTTGATTGAAAATGACCCATCGAATATATTCAATTACACGGCAGCCAGAACTCGTTTCTTATGTAACATTTCGAGGTGTTCTCCTCATTAACCACTGACCTAGCCAACTCCAACCGGAACTCGTTCGGGCGAAGATTCTCGAATTTATATATATATATATATATGTGTGGTAAAATGTATATAGATTGGTTTGTATAATTAGCTGGTATGCTAGAAGATGTCCAGTTGGGAATGTCACAAATCGGAACGGTATAAAACTAGTTGTCAAACTTGATCGAATTTATGTGCTTGTACTTTGAATTTTAAAGGCACGGCCTGCTCTATAATGATTCTGGGATGACTGGAGTTTTGTTCCCTTCTGATTGCAGTAGCACTCTTCATGGATGATCACATGGCGTGTAATTTGATTTGGAGAGTCTGGCCTGGCCTGGCCGAAGAACAGAGCAAACACCTGCCACAGTCGCTAATTGGACACACTCGGCGTATGATTGATATGTTTTGACTACCGCCGATCGACAGCGACTGAGACTAGGTCTCTGTCAGGGTTAAGCCGTTCGCAATTGACTTCGCCTTCCCTTAGCCATATAGCCATATAGACATATAGCCATATAGCCATATAGCTATATAGATATAGGTATTGCCATTCCCAGACCCATTCGTATGCAAGACACTTGGCAATCATATAGACTGACACTGGAGACAGGAAAAGTGAGCTGGCTGCCGCATCAACTACATCATCATCATCATCATCATGATCATGATCGCAGTCGACCAAAAATGTGACGCCAATTGAAAGTCAGGCGAGTGTTCCGCTGGCTGCCTTCGCAGCTGCTGACGTTGATCCCCCTTCTGGCTACGCCCCTTTTGGATGGCAGCTTCCCTTTTTTGGGTAACCCCAGCACCTTCTGGTGCCACACTTTCGGTTAACCAAAGGCCACATCTATAGCCATTACTTCAGTATCCCATACGACGGCAGTGGAGCACAGATTCTGTGAGCTGAGCAGGTCTTCCGCCTTAAATAAATTAAAAATAAACGCAGAAGCAGCCAGCAACCACATTCTGCCGCGCACGCATTAAAATTATGTGTATTGTATGCATAATTGATTTTCGCTTTTGCAAATTTTTGTACCCTTTAAGAGGTGCTGCCTTGTCAGCAGTATCAGAACACTCGATATTTGGATACTTGGCACTCGGAACTGTGGACTGAGAACTGGGAATTGGGTTTACCCAGCACTCGAACACGGCTTTGCCATAATTTCAAATGTTGTGACTAATGCGAATAGTATCTAAATATCCATACGTCTGTTACGGTGCGGAAAAGCACCGAATAAAGCGTTAATTTTTACGAACTTGCCTCTAAAAATAAAAGGTTCGGATAAAAACAACTTAATTCGCCACTAATTCGAAATCTAATGAAGGCCGATGGGGCATTAGTCTTTCATCTGCGCATATGTCTATATGTAAATGTATCTGTATCTGCTGCTGCGATTTAAACGTTGTTAATGTGCCACCAGTTTAAATCAGCAAGTTTTGCATGTTTCTTTTTTTTTGCAACTTTGCGCCTAGAAGCTCAGGTATTTCGTGTGTTATGTCGCCACGTGTGTACACCAGAAAAAAAAAATATGATTTGTGTTTGGAAAATCCCAAGTACATGCAATTTATGATAGTAAACTAGTCTTGGTTTAAATATTTTTTTATTATTTTCCTTTCTGTTGCAGAACTCCTCAAAATGATATAGCTACATATATGCTGTGTAAATTGCAGTCCAATGGGGCGGATGTTTTTCTATAGATTACAGACAGCACGATTTTCACACGCACTTGAGTGTTCGCCGAATGACAACAATTAGCCATGTGAAATTCCCGAATACATTAGCCCATTGAAGTTTGGAAATGTGGTAGGTGTTGCGATGCAATCGAATGGATCCATAGAATCATGAGTACTGAGTAGATCGGGTAGGGTATGTAAACGGGTCGAGCACCCTGAAAATTGTTTAATTTTTTTTTCCACATTGTTATTTTCCCGACGTGGCTCCAGAGTGCAACAGGTTAATCATTTAGTTTTGCCTGTGTCAAGTGCACATGTTTTATGGTTTCATGCTTGCTTAGCGCTGTAAATTAATTTTTTTTTTTTTGCCAGCCGAGGCATTTACAGAGGAGGCACAAAAACGCGTCGAGTCAGCCAGCAGTTGGCAAACCGCAGAAACGCCACATAGATACATCCATAACTATAACCCACACGGTAAGAAAATGTTTTAAAATGCGATTAAAACTAAGCTTAGCAAATTCCCTAGCTAATTGCTTTTTGAGACATATATGAAAGTATATATAAATAGTTCAAAAAATCTGTTTGGCTATCAACAAAACTGTTTAGTTCAATTTTCGTTAAAATAAAATATATTAATATTATTTAGGAAACGCGAAAGATGACTTAAAAACCTTTTTCCCCTGTGCGTCTTAAGCCAGAGTTTGTTGCTGGTGACTTTTTGGGCCGACTGACAACCTTTAATTACTCTGTAAATATTTGCGGCGTTAATTGGATTTTTTTCCTGGCCCAAACGAAACCCTCTGCGTCTGTCTGTGTTGTTGTCGTTAGAAACTGTAACGGATATGGGCCGTGGTCTCTTCGTGGGAACAGCGACTTCTAATCTGTTTGCCTAACCATGAAATGTGGTCATCTTCGTGAGGGGGAGTGTTCAGTTTGGCCATAGTGTCAGGCGGCCATTTGCTTGGTGCTATTGAAGGCCATTTGGCTAGTGCAGCTGCAAATTGAATCGCAATCGATTACAAGTTCAAATCGTTTAGATTTGGCCGCCTCAATGCTGCAGCCAGAGTCTTGGCCTTGGCTGACTGGCAAAATTGCAGCTCCTCAAGCGAGTTTTCAGCATTTAATCTATGTACGATGCATTGGGTTAAGGTCGACGAGAAATATCAGACGGACCAATGGCGGTGGTGGCAGCAAAGTTAGCCAGGCTTAGACCAGCCACTGCCAATCGAGCTCTCAGTTTTTTTTTTGTTTTTTTTTTTTTTTTGCCCAAGAACTGCTCTCCAATTTATGCAACACTTTCATCACGCCTTTAGGTTGCCCCAAAAAATGAATTCATATCACTTCCGTACCTGTTGGTTTTTCGGCTGACTCGATTCCCTGCTTGGAACTTGGCTAACACACACACGCACTGGCGCGCACACACACACAATCGCACTACGACCGTAGCCTGAAGATTCAGTTACAGTTTACGGACTCGAAACTCGAATTCGGATTCGGACTCGGACTCGGACTCGACTGCGGCAAACGCCAAGAAGACACTAATATGGAGTTCTACCCGCTCGGCTGTATAAATAAACAAAATGAACGCGCTTCGCAGGCCGGCCAACATTTGACGCCGCCGTCGCTGGCGACGCTGGCAGCGCAGTCGCGGCACGGCCCGCACGGCGTATACTTAACCTTTTTTTTTAGTTGATTTTTGCGTCACTCGGCCGGGTTCGATACGATGCAAGTCGAAGTTGCGTTAATGGCCAATTTAAGTTGCGCGGCGGTTTCTTTTTTTTTTTTTTTATTTTATTTTTGCTTTAGAAACATTTAGTTTTGGTTTTATCTTTACTGATTTTTTGGTGCTTTCTGGTGCTAAGGTCAAGTTTGAAGCCATTAAAATGAATGTCTGTGGCGAGAAAAGAAAGCAAAACTGCTAACAGCAGCAGATAAGCCATGCTTTTTCTTGGTTTATTTTGAACAAGTTTATTAACCCTTTCCCGGTTGGCCAAAAAAACATGCAGATCCTATCGCAAAAAGAGCGGCAAAAAGAAAACGAAAGCAAAGAGGGAAGCGAAAAAGTACACAGTAAAAACGAAATATACTTCAATATTAGTATACATGTATACATATACATATATATATTATGGTATATGTTTAGAATTTAACGAACATACATAGAACATACTATGAGAGACTCTAGTTCATCATCATAAATTGTTAACAATTTTATGAAAATCTGTTTGTATGCCACTGAAAGTGTTTGGAATGAATTTCTAAAAAAATATATACATGCACTTTATATTTATATATAATGTGTCGCGATTTTTAGACCGCACGATGGAGTTTATATTTTTATTATGTGCTTTGACCTTTCAGTGATAACTCAGGTTAATTGGATTTTGCGTCATCCTCGCCACTTTCGTTTGATACTGTGTTATTTCTAAAAAACATCTCTATAAAGAAATGCTTAAAAAATTAACTACATTTTTGTAATAAAAATAGTTCCATTAGACCCTTTAAAATTAACAAAATAGATATGGATAATATTTTATATATGTAAGTTCCTGACACCACTTTTCTTTCTGTGTGCCCATTTAAAAAAACATTTTTCTAAAAACATCTCTATAAAGAAATGCTTAAAAAATTATCTACATTTTTATAATAAAAATAGTTCCATTAGACCCTTTAAAAATAACCAAAATAATAACATTTTATATATAAGTTCCTGACACCACTTTTCTTTCTGTGTGCCAATTTCCAGCTACAAAATTGGCTTTAAATAAACCGCTAGACAATTGATTTATTATCGCCGTCACGTCATTGAGACGAACTCAATTGGCAGCATAGTTATAAGTGCTTATATATATATATATATATGTGCCAATGTGGGGGATGACACGCCCCAACTCCATAACCTGGCACTTAATTTAACTACGCAAATAGGGTTTACGGGCGCAGTTAACACATTTCCAGATCGATGGGAAGCGATTGTCCGTCCAATGAATGGGTCAATTTCACGCACTTACTCTCACCAGTCTCCCAGATTCCCAGGTGATTTGTGTGACCCATGGTGATCCATGTACTCCACCCACGTGCTAAGTGCCCGGTCAAATATGCAAATGTTTGCCGAGTTGGATGCACTGCAGCTGTGTTGGTCGCCACCCTTCCGGGTCTTTGGCATTTCCATTTCCATTTGAAGCACATTGGCCGTTTAGCATTTTTTGTCGCGCGCTCGTCATTCAAACAGAAACAGCTCGCATTATCGGCGCTTCTCTTTTGTGATTATGACCCTGAACTTCAGCGCTACTAAATGTATTAATTCAGTCGATTAATACCGCTAGTCGGGGTCTGTGCGAAATCTGCTCCTTGGCCGAGTTTCTAACGTAGCTGGTCAGAACGCCGAGAGCTGATGGATGATATTGGCCTGGATTGGTCAATAGGGTATATCATCTTGATGGGCTGCCCCTGAGCAAAGCAAGTTCTATAGTCTTATGTTTGAAATTGAATTTGTTTAACAAAGATGAATGACTCTTGACTAAACATATTGGCCTTTATGTGCAATAAATATTCTAAGGGCGCTATTAAAACGTAGTTAAATTGCGCTATTAAGAGCTTGCCAAACAAGTGAATCTTTATTGGGCCTGCAAGGCTGGTGATATTTCCTCACTAGCCAAACACCATTTTGTCTTCCCAATTAAGTTTCTTTATTATTAGAATTGTTATTTGCCTACATTTGTGGGTTTTTATAACACCGTAATGCTATTTCTAAAAAAGCTATAATTAGACATTCTTGTATTACTTTAATTAATTAATTTAAATATATATATTTTAAGTAAGCTGTGATGTTGTCTTTGTTGTCTTTGCAAAAGTGTCCAAGGAATGGCAGATATGTGCATACTTAAGTAGGTTAAATATCGGGGAACTACACATGCTAATTCATAACTACCAGGCTTAAGTTGAGTTCATTGTTGATGTTTTTTAATGAGATGCCTTAACATTTTTTGAAAACAATTTCTCTGTTACTGAAGTGTTTACAGACTAGAGGAAAATTTTCTATTCATATAATATACGTCTTGTAATTTCGTCACGGTAATTTCTCATGAAAAAAAAAACAAATGCCTGTTAGGTATTTACGCAAATATCCAATATTTGGTCAGTTGAAGTACCACCTTTGATCGCCAATAAAAAGTTGTTAGCTCTCAAAAATGTTGACTAATAATGAAAGCACCTTGTTTACCGGGAGCAATACGATTTGCTGGCAAGCATTTTCAAATATGGCGGGCGCTGCGCAGAGTTGCCACATTGTTTTACAGAGCTGTGACTACAAAGTAGCGTTAACAGCCGTTAACAGCTGCTGCGTCAAGGTATGACCGCATTTCCTCCGTTCCCATATGATTGCTAGTGATTTTCCCTATCGCGCTTGCAGTCACACTGGAAAAAACACAGAAAAAATTAAATTAAGGGAAAACAGATGAAAAACTGCAATTGCACGCAATTGAAGCAAGTGCAGCAAATAGTTTTTCGCGCCAGTGTTGACTCCTGGGCCTGCCGTCGAAGCCACGCCAACTGCGCGACTTTCGAGTGGTAAGTGAATAGTAACGAAACGCCAGTGAAATCGAGTGATTAATCGTTCGTTTGTGTTGTGACACTTTCTGTAACTTCGTATAAAAAAAATGGGAACTGCGCAAGTGGAGTGCAGGTGGGGGTTAAGCCAGTTGGTAGTATTCCACTCACACGTGGCCTTCTGGCTGCATTTTCCATGCACTTTGCTATCTATATAATGGTTTCCCCGAAATAGCAACTGCACCTTAACCCACTGAGGATCCCACTCGCATTTGAACACCATCTTATGTAAAAACGTAATTGGCAGCTAAGTTTCCTAAGTGATAAAACACACAAAGCTACCAGATACAGACTTATGTGCTACGTACAACCGATTTACTGGGGAACAAAGGTCGCGCCATACTATATAGCAATGCGATCGGAGCAGACCAATAAACAAATAAACAAATATCGCATTTCCCAGACGAGCTAGCGTTGAGCTAACAAACGCTTAGCATTGCTTTCGAACAACTAAATTCGTATGTATCGTATTGAACAGAACGTATTTCTCTTACAGAATACTATTTGCGGAGTGCAAAACGAATCCGCGGGATCGTAAGACCATGGATTCGGCCACTAATCTCCTCGAGCAACAGGGCTCAGCGGCTGATGTGAGTGGCGGGAGCCATCCCGCCGAGGTGGAGGTAACCACCCAGGCTCGAGCCACTTTCGGCATGGACGCCGAAGGACATGCTACCGGCGAGGCGGTGACCACCACCACGGCCACCTTGCGTAGAGAAGGTTCAGACGAGGATATCTTTGAGCAGGTGCAGATGATCCTGCGCAAGCGACGTGGCTGGGGACCGGAGGACTCGCTTAGCCCCAATGATCTGGACATTCTGGAGTACGACGATGAGTTGGTCGAGGAGGATGACGCCGGTTGTCCACTCCCCTCGACCCCGGAGGACACACAGCTTATTGAGGCGGAGGTGAGTTGGGGCTATTAACCTTTATTTCCATTTTCCACCAGGTGGAAAAGTACGAAATGCAATCGTCAAAACATGTGGCGGAGCTCTTATCGCTGACCTACCACCATGTGGTTATCGGCTGCCACTTGTTAGTCGCAATTTTCCCTCTGCGCAGGCAGTCATTTCAATGTCGGGCGTCTTATCAATCGAAATGTTGCATTGGCCAATGTCTATTTGCCACATGCAAAATGTACCATAACCATTGTACTTAAACCTTATCGTGGCCATTTCTCCATTTTTATGACTCACTAAATACAATTGCTCAATTTAAAGCATATTCCATAGCCATTTGAAAGTTATACCTCTTATCTCTCCTTGCCTTTAATGTCTGTCCGAAAGGTGTCAAGTAAAATTTCTTGACTTTGAGCCTTATACTCTAGACAATCTGCCCGTTTGATCACCGGCTTTAAAGGTCAGGCTTAGATTGAACGCAAAAAGCTTTGGCATAGCCCTTTATACGACAGATGCTGGAAAAAAATCACAAATTTACGTCGATGCGGTGCTGATAATGCCCGGAGTCAGTTTCGGGCAAGCTTATCTTATCGCGGAACGCATTCGGTGCTTTCTTGTTCCGCCAACAAATTGAGTATGCGACTGGCAGAGGCTTCACAGTACAATCGCTCATTGCCTCGCACATTTAGTTCTAGTTCCGTTCGAATCTCTGTTAGCCGCTCAAGATGCAGACCCAGCCGGAGGTTATAGTGCGTGTCAACCCGGATCTGGAGCCGGATCTCAGTCAAGAAACTTACAGAACCCAAAACCCTGACACAGTCAAGGAGCAAGCTGAAAATGCAGTCGTTAGTCCCATTTGCTCTTAGTTTTTCTTTGTTATTAAGCTTTTTATATTTGTTTTGAGAGCTGTTTAATGTCTTATCACTCTATTCCACAGATGACGGAAGTGCTGAAGGCCGGAGTTCTCTCCGATGAAATTGATTTGGGCGCATTGGCACACAATGCCGCCGAGCAGGCAGAGGAGTTTGTGCGCAAGGTAAGCCAAGTGATGCTGCCAAGTGAAGAATGGCTTAAATGGAAGATACTCTTCAAGATTTGTAATATTGTAGCTTTTGTATTTTTGTTTTTATTTCAATAAATAGTATTAAGTGTTGGGACTGTATTTTTTGTTGTTGTTGTTTGTTTATAGTTACCAAACGTAATGTCTTATCTATAGAATGATATGTTATTTTTTTCCATTTCATCCGTAGGTCTGGGAGGCTAGCTGGAAAGTGTGCCACTACAAAAATCTACCCAAGTGGCTGCAGGATAACGACTTCCTACACCGCGGCCATCGCCCACCGCTCCCCTCTTTCCGTGCGTGCTTTAAATCAATTTTCCGCGTGCACACGGAAACGGGCAACATCTGGACACATCTTCTTGGCTGCATCGCCTTCATCGGCGTGGCATTATACTTCATCTCGCGTCCCTCGGTTGAGATCCAGACACAGGAGAAGATCGTTTTTGGCGCCTTCTTTATCGGTGCGATTGTGTGCCTAGGATTCTCATTCGCTTTTCACACACTGAGCTGTCATTCTGTAGAGATGGGAAGACTGTTTTCTAAGTAAGTATTCCTCGACTAATTAAATGGATATTATGTTAATTGTTTTGTTTACCAACAGACTTGACTACTGTGGAATTGCGCTGCTGATCATGGGTTCCTTTGTGCCTTGGCTGTACTATGGCTTCTACTGTCATTACCAGCCAAAGGTGATATACCTATCCGTTGTTAGCATTCTGGGCATCCTCTCCATCGTGGTCTCGCTATGGGACAAGTTTTCGGAGCCGGCACTTCGTCCCTTGCGCGCTGGCGTATTTATGAGCTTTGGCCTGTCGGGTGTGATTCCAGCTATTCACTACAGCATCATGGAGGGCTGGTTCAGCCAGATGAGCCGCGCCAGTCTGGGATGGCTAATTCTGATGGGTGAGTGCTTGTAGATATGCATATTAAAATAATGGTAAAACAATGGCAAAATACATCTTGCAGGCCTCCTCTACATTCTGGGCGCACTGCTGTACGCCCTCCGTGTTCCCGAACGCTGGTTCCCTGGAAAGTTTGACATTTGGGTACGATTCTTGATGGTTTTGTCCTTTGCACCGTTCTAACAGTCTTTTATTTTGCAGGGTCAATCACATCAAATATTCCACATACTGGTCATTGCGGCCGCTTTTGTCCACTACCATGGCATCTCTGAAATGGCCATGTACCGCGTCATGTATAGCGAATGCACTGTTCCCATCGAACCAATAACCTTTTAGATGCTGAAGTGGATGCCAAGAAACAATCATCGTAAAAGCACATACAATCCCATTCATAGTACGAGTAAAACATATATTAATGCGAACTAGCGCAGTTTTACAATGCAACCTTTTTAGCGTTTGGGGAGCATTTGTACCTTGTTATACAAAATCAACGGAACCATATAGAAGACAAAAACACACACTTAACACACAATTACACGCATTTATCATCAAAATCTTGCATAGAAAAAAAAAAATTGCAAAACCAGTTGATTGTCGAATGAAATCTGCAGTAGAGAAATTAATATATGTACAATTATTTATAAAATTCCAATTTGTCTACTTAATGTTGTCGTAAGTTGATTTACATTTCGAGTAGTGCAGAATTGCTTGCATCTGAAATTGGCAAAACGAGATGACTTCCGCTCAAGGGTTCCATTGCTAAAACAGGATCTAAAGGAGCTACCATGTCAGCCAAGCAATTACTTTAAGTTATGCAATTAGATGATCCCCTTGTGGCATTAGTATTTACCTTACCGCTTAGAGTTGTTAGGGTTGTATGGAGTAATGAACATACGTTTCATCGTTAAATGAGGTCTGATTTTATATTCACACATATACACAGCACATCACAAATTCCGCATCCCTGCACCCACACGGCAGAGCATCGCGCATGGAGCCTAAGATATTATATCACCATATACATTATAAATGCAGATCTATCACAAAACATAAAGCGAATCAAAACAATAAAAAAAAAAGCTGAGACTTCTAAAAGAGCGTTTTGGTGAAGATTGCTATATTAAGCCATATATAATTTTATTTCTTGGCGCAAAAACTATTTTAAGGTTTGCTGATTGCCATTGAGCAATTCGGCGGTTGCCATCACCCTAATGCCTGGCCATAAATATCGCTGCAGAGAACTAGAAATTCGCATCGGGGTTATTAGTGGAGTTCAGTCTGCTGATGACTGGGCGAATGCCGAGTTGACTTTGACCCCCTTGATGAAGTGAGCAGCCGTGGTCTAGTCGCCGAGATCTCGGATCGCGATCTGATTCCTCTGCTGCCTTGTGTTCTATGCGTCGTCATTGTCTTCGCCGTGTGCCAGTTTCTATCGACAAATCCGCAGATCGTTAAACCTTTTATTTTGCACGGCGCAAATAAATCGAACTTTGTACTTGACAACTTGTCGGCACGTGTCTTTCAACTAAATGCGATTGCAGGGGTTTTATTTTACAAACAAAAATTCAAGTTCAGCAGAAAAAAAAGCAAATGACTTGGTCGAAATAAGGCGAAAATCAGTTCGGAAGTTGGGCAAAGTGGGAGAAAACCAAAGCCAAAGAGAAATATTTTTAAAATGCCTTAATGAGGCGTAAGCATGTGCAAAGCTAAATGCTACAGTGCGGCTTGGATTTGATGATTTTGAAGACTACGCATTTTCGGATAGGTATCAAGCAAATGCTAACCATTCAAAAAGTTAAGCATTACGACGTACCATTACCATTAGCATTACATATATTTAATATTTGTTAAAATATATATTGTAACTTATTATTTTATTTCTCACATGGAAGTTATGAAGTTTTCACTGTGAAATCGAACATTTTGCCTCCTCCGATTCGCCCCCGTTAAATCCAAAAAATATAACTTAAAATCGAAATAATTTCAAAAGATAATCCCATGCAATAAATCCAACCCGCGCTGAATGAGAAATGCAAATCAAGTGGACCCAAGTGGGTGCCAAATGGGGAAATGGTTGTGCTGTTTTCCTCTGATTTACTCAGCTACCTTCGAAGTGCCCAACTAATTGGAGTTATCTTGAAACTTTTGTTTTTTCTTATACCAAAACCTTTAAAATGTAACTGGGCTTTCACCTGAAATTAAATACGATATTCGGTGACCAATGCACGCCATATGTCCGCACTCTAATTACCCTTATTACGCGCCAATTTGGCGCGGACCTAGGAACCGGATTCCCGCAGTGGGCCAGCCGGAAGAGAAGCTATCGCCACTCGGCTGTCATCGTCATTATGAGATATGCATCAGCATCCGTGTATCGGTGCTTTGTGCAGTTCAATGTCGGATCCACATGTACATGTACATATGCAGAGTTCAGATTGCCACCCAGATTTTTGGCTTTCAGCTCTTTATTAATGGTCTTGTGCAGTTGCTTTCATGCGTTAAATTCAATAAACATGCGAGTGAGACTCGGACGCAGACTGAGTCTTAGACGCAGACTCAAAGGCAGGCCCAGACGCAGACTGACAGCCAGCAAGTGGCAACTGGTCTTTGAAGGTTTTTGGCGTTTAAGTGTTATGGTCAAGGCTGTCGCACAGCATCCGCTGTGTGTCCAGTTCGTTAGTTCATTGATTTCTAATCAGCCTGAGTTCACCTCACCTCGTCAACATTTTGTTGCGTTTTTTCCAACATCGGCGTTTTCTAAGTGTTACGCATTAATTGAGTTTTAATGTACGCAGGTGATTGCGTACGAGAATTGCCACAAAAAGCGACAAAAACGGTCGAAAATTACTAAATTAAGAGCAAAATAAGACAAAGAGAAGGCAGAATTTTTTTTGTGAATCGCCACCTAACGATCAAGCCTATTCTTGCAGAAATACCAAATCCAATCATTTTCATGCAAATTATGGTATCTTGTCAAGTTCAAAAACATTAAAACCGCATAATGCCCACCAGTGTTTTTATTTATTTTCGTTTTGTTGTTGCCAATGTAAAGATGCTTTGAATAAAAAGCTCTAATCGAATGAGTCGTTAAATGAACAGCATTAGTAGTATCTATAAACCGATGCTCCGGGGCATCGACGCGAGTTCGTGTCCGAAGTCTTTTGTTTCCGCCAGGCGACATTGACTTTGAAATGCTTTGTATTAAACACACAAGTGAAAATTCGGATGGAAAATTTACGGAAATCATCGCTAAACAATAAACTGATTTATTGAACTCTGCGTTGCATGTTTGGAAATAGAGTTGAATATAAAAAGCGACACATTAACAATAAATGTGAATTAAAAGATGTTCGAGATTAAATAAAACAAACTAATTTAATACTTGTATTTATAACTGTACCGCAATACTTTGATATCTCCTTTATTTACTAAAGCGTTAATGATAATGACTTTTTTAACATCAAAACATGAAGACCGTTAAAAAAAAACTATTAAAGTGGCTTAACATTAAATGTTATTGCGAACATTATATTTAGTTGATTATGCATAAAACATCAAACTACACTTGTGCATATGACAAGCCCTATCTCTACTTTGTTCTTGGCAAGGAAGTATTGTGTTTTAAAACAGTGTTAAAACGTGGTGTTGTAGGCTCTTAAAATGTGGTGTCGACTGTCTTCCGATTGATTACTTTGTTATCTGCTGGACACGCCTTGAAATCAGTTCAATCGCTGGGCTGGTTAACGTAACACGCGCTGCGTAGAATCTTCCTCGAATTGCCAAAATTATTTAGCAATTTAAATAGGCTTCGTCACATAGAGCACCTCCAAAATGAGATTCGGGCACGCGTCGGGCATGACAACATTTTTCGGCGGGGGCGACCTTCGCAATGGCGGAAGCTTCATCGGAATCGAATTGGGCATCGGCCGGATTGGAATCCAAAGACAGCGATCTGTGAATGAATCGATGGAATCACGGTGAATCGCGATGGAGTGGAGTGCACATTGGATCCACAAATGCGTGGGGTGTGTCGTCGCATCGATCAATTTACGAATGAACCGCAGTTGGCTGAATTATTCCCAACTTTGTTGTATTTTCCTTCTGATTGAGCAATTAGCACTGGTGGGCAAATGTCAGACATGCATTTGTGCCCGTAGTCAGTGCGTCTATGGAACCCAGCAAACTTCTGTTTAGCCCCACGCTGTGGGTTAGTCCGTTCGGCGTAATGCAGTGTTTCGGTGCAAAAGTGCCTGAAAACTGTGACTTTCCGAGTGAATGAGGGAATGACGCGGCTGAAATCCATCAAGTGGCCACTGGAAGCTCTGGGCCGGAGGCATTTTGGGGCCGTTTAATTGCACAATCATTTTTGCACACTTTACAAAGACACACACTACCTGCAATGGCAAAGGCAAAGGCATATGGGCCAGTCGATGATAAATGCAGTCAGGTTTACTATTTGGTTTCAGTTATGATTTGCTCCACTGCCAGCTGCAATATATGCGCTTATTTTCTCATAAGTAGTTGCAAATCGCATTAAGTTAATTATCGACTTCGCATTGCGGTCTGCATACATTAAATACATTACCCGATGGGTAATTAACTGAGGAGATCCTAGAACTGGCCCTTAAGCACATGCAATGACCGCCAGTCAGCTGGAGCTGGATTCTGGCCGAAACGAAGTGCTGCTGCCCGCTCACCTGTTGCTGTCGCGATCATCGGCAATAGCCATACGATCTTGGCCGAGTACGTCAACGACTGTGACTGCGACTGCGAATCTTGGCCGAAAGCGAGGCGGTCGTATTCGTCGTATCCGTGATACGATCGCTACAAGACCGCTTGTAGGGCTGGGATATCGCTTAGTCTGCTGTCGGCGCCTCAACTGCCAAGTATTCGCTGGGTACTCGTGGAGCTGGAGATCTCGAGATCAGCCTCCTCGTGTGTTCTGTGTGTTCTGATCTGATCGACAACGACGCGTATGCGTGATATTGCCTCGAAGGATAACAGAAAGTGCTTTTAGTGTTTGTCCTTCGCTGCTTCCGTTTGTTTGTGTGCTCGTTTGTGCCGTGTTCTGTGTCGTGCCGCAAATAAATCACAGACATCCATTCAATATTTGTTGGCTCCCCCCACAAATTTATTCAACAGAAAGGCAAGTGTTTAAGAACTATAGAAGAAATACAATGGAAAATTGTGTGTTCAGATTTTATGCTAAGTTATGCGCACACGATGGCAACCTGTTAAAGATTTGAGACATTTTTTTTTTTTTGGGGTCATTGCGAAACGACACCCAAGCCCAAAGACCCGGGCATGGACGAATTCGAAAGAAAAATACAAACTAAATATTGTATAAATAAATAACATGGAAGAGAGGAGAGACAAGACAAAAAAAAGAGGAGGCTTACAAAACCAGCTGTGGTGCCCGCAGATGAAGATGGCCAACAAGTCGATACGAGTGGGCCAAGTCAATCACATATGTAGCCAATGTGGCTCATATGTAAATCGCATAGCGATTGATCAATTTTAAACGTTACTGTAATCCCTCGCAGATGAACTCGAACGCATCTGGACCTGATACAAGATGCCACTACCAGTTGCATTACAACTGTTTCGTGCACAGCGAAAAAAGCTAACTAGATAAGATAAATCGAATATAAATATAAAAAAATTATAGGTCCTATTAGTTCCTTTCCAATTTTGGGCACATTAATCACTGCTTAATATCCTGGGCCCGAAGTTTTAGTTAAATTCTGTATATTATTGTGCAAATGTAGCTAATACTTAATCTGTGTGATTTCTGAGGTATTTTCAGTTAAATTTTTCGTGTGCATCGGGCATCCGATTTCAGTCGGCATTATATCATCTCTCAACTCTCCGATTTAGCCCTGAATTTCGCGTTACACTTTCGACACAATGGGAACAACTGGACAAGCTTGCCATATAAATAACAATCAGAAGAAGTGCTAAATGTGGCGATACACATCGACGGAAATCCCCAAAAAAAAAAAGAAAAAAAACCAACTTGGCCATTACGTTTATACTTTGGGCGAAGTTGCGACATGATAAGAACATGACAAGTTTATTGGGCTCGTCAGACTGTTGATCTTTTATTTCGAAATACGAATATACGCACATTTCATTCATGGAATGATTTAATTTGAATATCACGCTTCGTGCGATCATACAGTGGCCAGCAATTTTTCACCAATATATAATTCGGCTGGAATTGCCCTTGGAAAGAGGCGGCGATGATGACGTTCACGCATGCGCACAATTTGTTTATTTATGATTTTATTGTTGTTTTCTTGGCGTCAACACCCGGACCGGAGATAGTTAGTCAGGCGGGGAGCGAAATTACCACGGTATCTTGGGATCGGGGTCCACAAAAGGTTTCTGCTGCACATCCGTTCGCACGTTGGCGTCTTTCTGGGTGACTCCACCTTGTGCTTGTATATGCTTATGCGACATTTCGGTGACATTTGTCGCCCTGCCAAATTACATTTTAATATTTTGAATCCAATTGGGGTCACATGCGCTGGCGGTCACACCTACAATAAAAAAAATCGACCAAATTTCCATCTCGTTTTGGGATTTCTTCATCTTTCCCTCGGCCGAGTGCGTTTCCAAGTGCCTTGTATGCTCAACAAGGCGGCACGGGGTAGTTTTGGCCAAAAGAGCTGATTATAATGGCAAGGTAAACAAATCGCCAGTCAGAACAAGGCGATGGTGATGGCGATGATGACAATGATGATGTAGGTGATGACAATGGCAAATATTGGAGGTCAGAAGAATGCATATGCTTTTGCTTGTGAGAATGACTAGGTCAATCTGGGCACCCTTGAGCTGGACTAAATGATTCTTGCGAACGCAAGTGCAATGACATTAATATCGGTGGAAAAACAGTAGGCAGTGTAATGATCATTGAGTAAAGAAACACTTGATGACTGCTTATGAAAAGCTATTAATTTACGCTGTACTTTTCCCAGACTCTCCAATCTAATTGATCATAATTAAAAGAAGGGCCCGTCAAACGGGGGACGGTGATCGATGCGACTGTCTATTGAGCGATTTGATTTGTGGCATGCGCAATTAGTGACTGTTTTTCTACATTATAATTTATTCTGCTGCTGGCCAAACGAAAGACTCTGGCAACGAACTTTGACTTGTTTTTCGTGTGCAATTGCATTGGGAAATATTTACAGGTAATTGCATATTTATAAAGACAAATTGCCAATATTTAAATAATCGAATAACAGAAGAAAGCATATGGAATAATTTACATTCGTGCCGCCTTTGTCAATGGCAGAGGGTGTAGAACAGCCGATCTAATCGATTCGCCGTCGTATATCCCACACATCATACCTCGATCGATCTAGACATATTGCCAATGAGTTGACTCAATTAGCACTTACAGACATTTGCAGTAATGGAAACTTTGTCGAGTCCAGTTAATTGGAGACAGGAATGCCGGGAGTCTGTTTAACTGGCATTCCTTCTGGAACCTTACATTTCATTTCATTTCAATTCAGCCCGCCACGCGGAAGTCAGTAATGTGGTTTTAGCTTAAATCGACTAATTTATGCGCCTGCAGCAGCTCCCACTAGCCACTAGTTCAAGGTCAGAGCACAAACTAAGGCTAATGTAAAATAGTTAAGCCAATAAAAATTCAAATCAGCGAACGAAAAGAGACTGAGCCACAGATAATACGCCTCCAATGTTTATGGTACCTACGGTGCCCACTTTGTACACGCATACATATATGTATGTACACGCATATGTATGTGTTTGGCTAGCCACGCCCGAAAGATCCGCATCCGCAACTGGGAGCGGATAATGTGGACGAAAATCAAGCTGCTCTCCAATGCAAGAGATCGGGTCTCGACTTCGCTTTTTGTTTCCTCAAAACGTGCGACCTTCGCAGAGACCTTCATGCGTTGCCGATGCCGATGCCATTGCCTTAGGTCCATTCAATCGCTTGATCAGAGGCTGCCGCTCCGTCTTCGAATTCAATATTTTGTCTTCTCTTTTGTTGGAATACACTTGACAAAAAATGAAACCTGCATTTTGTTTATAATTTATGGTAGCCATCAACAAAATCATCCATTAAAAGCTCAAAACCAGCAGAGAAAGAAAACTATATACGTATTAATATTTTATTGCTTTGAGATATTGAATCCAGACTTTGATAATAGTATACCCTTATTGTACATTTTTTTTTTGAGTGTTCCACCTTTGAGTGCCGTCCTCAACATTCCAAACCATTTTGTTCGCCGCTCAGACCTTCCCATGCGGCCTCTTATCAGCCTAGAGTTTGTCCACAAAGTCTGTAAATAGAATAAAACCCGACTTTTGAATCCCTAGCATAATGAGCCGCGCATTGCGCATACGCCCCATGTGCTTGGCTTACCAAAAATGGTGCCCAGCTTGGCGACAGAACAAAACGTGCGAATCTTTTGCACGGCGCGTGTCTAGAATTTATCGGGCGACTTCTAACCGCGCTGATTATCGCATAATAATAAACTGGAATGTGACGTCAGGGCAGCGGGTGATACTTCTATATATAATATTTATTTACTTTGTCATTATTTGGCTTCATTTAATATTTACTCTGCCGCTGCCACGCACTCTCGTTCACTGTCAATTGCTAATTGGCATGCAAACGGCCGTCAACATTGTTGGAAAAGTGGCTAGGATTTGCGCAATGTTTTGGTTTATGATTATGCAAAACGAGAGCAGATCTCAGGGTCTATCTAACCATTGGTTCATCGTTTGATCGCCTTATTTTTTTTTTTTTTGAATTTTTGCACTGATTTGCATTTGAACATCGGACCATTCTGAAAATCAATAGGCAAACAAATATGCCTATTCACTGATCTCTGAGACCGGAAGGTTCTGATGGGCGGGAGAAACACTCATGGAAGCCGTGGCCTCCTGAAACAAAACTGGAATTATACACATATTATCTAACTATTTATGACTGCTAAGTGGCCATAAAAGAGCTTCGCAGTCGAAAGTCCCAAAACCAAAGCAAAAACCAAGTCCAAGTTCAACACTCGACCACCGAATAAATCAGAATTAAATTTCAGTGCTGGCAAACCGGTAGAATATTTTGATTTCATTATATAATATTTATTATTTTCATTTATTATTTTATTTGAGTTTTGCCGGTGAAATTCGAGTATACTTTGCATCAACAGGTTAGTGGAGCAGCCATAAAAACCAACACGGAATAATGTTTATAATATTATTTACGCTGGCTGTCAAATAAAACAAGTTTGGAATTAGCATAGAGATCTGCAAGATAGAATAATACTATGTCGTTGAAAGCTAAGTTCCTGTATTTAATAAAACAATTCTTATTCCTAGCTCTATCCTTAGCGGTTGGGAATTGTAGAATTTGTAGAATGTAAGTTGGCTTGGCGGATTTCTTGCGAAATATCTTCACACCCTCGAAAACACCATTGGCTGGCTGGAGTTGGTCGATTGAAAGTGCCGGCCTTGCAAAAACACTCGGCAAAGGCACTCGAAATAATGCAAATAAGTCAGACGAAATTCTCGTTAGTCAATATCTCAATATCCAGCCGAATGAATGCATTTTTGGCGCTCAACTCCGCCAATCCGCCAAACGCGATGACTGCACAGAAAACGCTGGGTAATTCGATGATGGCGTTCACTTGTAGTGCGAACCTGAGTCCCACATGGCAGGTGCTCAAATAATTAATATCGCCCAGGCTAAATGATGATTCCAGTGGGCAAGTGGCTTCGACAAAACCAAACTGGGCCAGCTATTTTCCCAAGTCGCAGTGCGTCAAGACAAGCCATTGATGTTGTTGGCCATCATTATGGTTAGTTAACGACCGAAATCAGCAGACATTGAAACCGCCTAGTCAGCATTGCTAAAGAATTTGGGATGGACCGACCAACCGATAATCACGATCATCATCTGTTGCAGAATCTGCGTCCCAAACTGGTTTCGGCGGTTTCGGAACAATGCCCATAAAATTCCTTCTGTTGTCCTTGCCTCCAGCTTTGTTTACTACTCGTAAGTTTTGAACGAAAATAGCCAGGAACGAGGACGCAGAAAAGGGCGAAGTAATGTGAGCTTCTTATAACGTAAATATATGTAAAAGATTGGCGCAGATATCACTTATGTTTTAAGTTTTAAGACTGAAAATTGATTTGTGCCTAGCAAACCAATAATCAGAAGCAACCGGTTCCCCCATCTTAAAGCCATAAAGCCATTAATGATGCATGAACCTGACAGTTTGTCCTTGGACTATCCTGCTTCCTGGGTTTTTCCAAAAAGCCTCAACAAAAACTAGTCATCAGGAGGCGCGGGGCAATCTACCGGCTAATTTGGCCAAGTTAACGCAGCCATAGCAATCACGTCGAAACCAGTTCTGTTCACGTAAGCTACAATGTGTCCCTTGTTTTTGGCCCGATCCCTGTCGTTGACTACCTCAGTCACTTAACAATATATGTAATTCATAATTGTGGTAAAAAGAATTAAATGCGCAGCGTTTAAGTGCTGATGCGATCGTTTTGGGTCTAAGAGCTCGAATAAGCCCGCGATAAATTACATTTTAAACTGTTTGCCTGGCGGCTTTTTCCGCAACTTTAACAGAATTCGCCGGGTTATTGGCATTCGGAAATTTGCAACGCTATGCCTGATTTACACGATTCTACTAATATGACATTTCGCACTCTCAACGAGCATATATCTATATATGTATATATATATATATATATATATATATATAAATATATCTGGCGAAGCGTAGGCGCGGTTTCGCCTTGGGCAGCATTACTTTAAGTTTGTGTGCCTGGCTGATTAACAGGAAATGCTCACGCCGCGTAAATCAAACACAGATCGAATGCGTTTTGCTTCCACCTTCTACTCCGCCAGATCCACGGTCGCGTAGAAGGTGCTAATCCAGGGGGCAGTGCATAATCTAACTAATCTATTGATTACCCCACTCTTCCAGCTGCCAGCCAATATGTCGGTCAGACTGAACGAGACGACGACCATTGTTGACCGGATGGTCAACTTCTTCGTGGAGCACGAGGATCTGCGCACCAAGGTTGGTATTGGGCTGTCCCACGCCCACTATAACGCCCACAAAACGCACAAAGCTGTTTTGTTTTTAACTAATTAAATGGGTTTCTTTTAGCAATGGTTCCTTTCGAATGCCCCCGGACCGCTGTTCATGATCCTTGGAGCCTACCTGTACTTCTGCCTGTACGCAGGACCTCGTTACATGCGCGATCGCAAGCCCTTCGAGCTGAAGAACACTCTCCTGGTCTACAATGCGGTCCAAGTGCTCCTCAGCTGGGTGCTCTTCTACGAGGGATACAAGGGCGGCTGGGGTGGCCACTACAACTTCAAGTGCCAGCCGGTGACTTACGAATCGGATCCGATTTCCATGAGGGTATGGTCTCTAAATATCTATGTATCTTAAAATCAAATCTTAGATATAATTTCAATACCAATGCTAGATGGCTCGTGCCGTGTGGCTGTACTACATTGCCAAGATCACGGAGCTGTTGGACACCGTGTTCTTTGTGCTGCGCAAGAAACAGCGCCAGATCTCCTTCCTCCACTTGTACCACCACACTCTGATGCCCGTGTGTGCCTTCATTGGGGTCAAGTACTTTGCCGGTGGCCATGGAACCCTTCTGGGATTCATTAACTCCTTCATCCACATCATTATGTACGCCTACTACCTGCTCTCCGCGATGGGACCCAAGGTGCAAAAGTATCTGTGGTGGAAGAAGTACATCACCATCCTGCAGATTGTAAGTGGTCTTTAATATGGGAAAAGCTTGGATTTGGTTTGATGTTCCCCTCTTCTCTGTAGGTCCAATTCCTGATCATCTTCGTGCACACACTGCAAATCCAGTTCCAGCCCAACTGCAACTTCCCCAAGTCCATTGCCGCACTCCTGACCTTCAATGCTGGACTCTTCACCTATATGTTCAGCGCCTTCTATGTGGCCAACTACAAGAAGGAGGCGGCTGCCCAGGCCAAGCTGGCGGCGAAAAAGGAGTAGGAAGCGACGTTAGTTGGCGCTACCTTAAGCTATGCACACTTATTTTTATGGTCCTTCCTTATCCCTGATATCCTTCCCTCCTCCATCCACAAATCCCAGCCCACATTCCCATGCTCCCATCCCAAGCCACATCCCATATCCTCCCCCTAGGTATACATAGGTCAAGATGGATATTATACAATCTGTAGTCGCGTAAGCTTGTTTCGTAGTATTTTGTTAGTTCGAGGAAAGCGGCCCCATTTGTACTTGTTTGGATCAGTCGCCATTGCAGAGGGCAAGAGATTGTTGCACCTACTGTATTGGGATAGTGTAATAGTACCAAATATTATAGTTTAGTGATTAGACTTTATCCTATGGACTGTGAAAGTCGAAGACAAGTTAGGGCAGGCGAATGGCGAGCCAAAATCGGTGAACTCTGAACTTTTGCCTGTCGACAACACCGCGCCGAACTGTCCGCATTATTGTCATGCCCAACTCGATGATGAAATGTAATTTTGTATATTTTATTTGCAAACAATAAACAAACGATTCGTATGTATGTAAGTGGTGATTGTATTTATTTGCGTATGATAACTGCTATATAGCTATGGATTGATAATCCATATTGATTGTATGCTGGTATTTGGTTGGTTAAAAATAGTTCTTGATTTATGACACGGTTTCTACGGGAGTTTACTTTACAATGATAACCCAAAAGTATAGTATGAAAAATTAACCATTGCTACAATCTCTCACACAATCTCTTTGAAGAATAGTATTCTTTGTTTTGACTTCAGTCCTATTTTGCTTGAGGTTGGAATAAGTTCACTTGATAAGATACTTTTTTAAACAATGAAATCAGAAACTGAGACTCTGCTCTTGCAAAATGCTGTTCCTATAATAGATTTAGAAAATACCATCGAGGACGTGGCGACAAATCTGAGAGAGGCTTTATCTGAAAAGGGGTATGCTCTGCTAATAAACCACGGTATTTCAAATGAGAAGGTATACAATTTAATGAACCTTTGACCATCAAGAACTGAATCTAAAATCACTCAGATTAAAAAAGCTTGGAAGTATTTCGATGGCTTTGTCGACCTGACCGATGAAGTTAAATTGGCATTTGAGAGAAGCAAAGCTCCAGATGGCGAAAATCATGGTTACGTGAGTCCAGGAATGGAGCGATTTGATGGCAGGACACCGGAGCTGCGCCATGCTTACAATATATGCAAGCTGCAGGATAAATTTCTGCCTGAACAGCAGCTACCAGGATTTAGCAGGCACATTAACTCCTTAGTCGATGACTTCAATGAATTGGGTAGGTTTATTCTTAAGGCTCTGGCAATTTCATTGGATGCTCCACCTTCGTTCTTCACGGATAAACATTCGTTTATGCTGTCCGACGATCGCTTTAATCTGACCACCCTACGGATGCTGTTTTACCCGCCCGTGGAAGATCAGGATCATGGAAGAAGCTTCATACGATGTGGAGCCCATGCCGACTACTGCACCTTTACTCTGTTGGCTCAGGATTCGGAGGGTGGATTGGAGGTCAAACTGCGGGGCAGTGACAAGTGGGAGCGAGTGGGTCATCTGCCAGGAGCACTCTTCATAAACTGCGGTGAAACCATGGCTATCTGGACAGATCAGTTCTACCACGCTTTGGTATGACTATAAGCATGGCTTAAGATCACTTATTACATATTTGATTTAATTTAACAGCAACATAGAGTAGTGATTCCCGATCAGGTTGATATTCGCCATCGAGGCCGGCACTCCATTGCCTATTTCTGTCATCCTGATAACTCTGCACTGATTAATCCAAAAGATTTAAATATTACAACTAAGCAGACGACAAGTGACGTGTAAGTCAGGATTTAAAGTACTACGAATATATTAACTTCATCTTATTTGGTTTTATATTTTAGAATACAAAACGCATATGATATAACTATGGCTCTGGCAAAAGGCGCATTTGCACATCATTATTCTTAGCAAGATACTTTAATATTTAATAAATTGTAGTTATTGCATGTTTTCTGAATTACTTTTCAACTATATATTCCTTACACCCAAAAGTATGTTACATCAATGGTTACTTGTATGATATGTATATACCGATTAGACAATAATATTATTGCAAATGCCGGCGTTTGTTTGGGTCAGTCTGCCGGAGTGGCTTGTCGTGTTCACATCGTCTCTTCGGAGCTCTGAGTTTCCAGATAATTTTCAGAAGCAATCTATTTGTATTTGATTTACCTACGCGGGGCTTATTTACCAAGAATGATAAACAGCAAGATAAGAGAGGACAAGTTGGAAACACTTGTCTCGCGAAGTTCTGTGCCGATCATCGATCTTGCCCATTGTGGTAAGTTTTCCAGTCACCAGCCTATTAAAATAAATGCAAATTAATTAGAAGGAAAAACCTAAAATAATAGTTATACGTACCAGCATATGTAAAAATTGGTTTGGGTTTGTGCAGGCACCATTAAAATCTTTTTAAGGCGTGCCTTGATAACATCCAAACCCTCTCGACACATTAAAAAAGAGCCTAAGGAACTCCTTACATTTTATTGTAATAATTACTTACACTTTCTAGGCAAGTCCCTTGTCCATCGGGTGGGTCAGCAACTCCACAAGGCTTTCACCGAAAAGGGAATTGCGTTTCTGGTTAACCATGGGATAGCAGAGGACAAGGTAATTTTGATTTTCTTTTCTATGCTATTTTCAATGATTTCTTAATCTTAGATCAAAGCTGTTTGGGATCAATTTGACAACTTCTTGGATCTGCCAGCAGAGGTTCAGGATCGTTACAGACGAAAGGACGGTGTTAATTATGGATATGTTAGTCCCGGGATGGAGCGATTTGATGGAAGTACTCCAGAACTGCGTCACGCCTACAATGTTTGCAAACTGGATGGACAGAATATTCCAAGGGAGGCACTGCCAGAATTTGCCGAAGGCATTACCACACTGTGCACGGATTTGAAAGCCATGTCTTTGTACATAATGAAGGCCATGGAGGTGGCCCTGGAGATTCCGCCGTCCTTCTTCATCGACAAACACTCCCAGATGTTGGAAGGAGATGACCTAAACATGACCACCCTCAGGATGCTCTACTATCCGGCGATTGTGGATGATGAGCCGGGCCAGAGCGAGGGTGCCATCCGTTGTGGTGCCCATGTGGACTACGGCACCTTCACGCTGCTCGCCCAGGATTCCGAAGGTGGCTTGGAGGTGCAATTGCCGGGCAGCGAAAAATGGGAACGGGTGGGTCATTTACCTGGTGCCATACTTATAAACGGCGGGGAACTTCTGTCCATCTGGACGAAGCAGCGTTACCACGCCCTGGTAGGTTATTCCTATAAACTGGAACTTTCCGGTAGACTAATCTTATCTATATCCTTTTCTAGCCTCATCGCGTCGTCATACCTGAACAAGAACTTATAAGAACCCGTGGCAGACACTCCATAGCATATTTCTGCCATCCCAATAACTCGATCTTGATATCTCCCAACGATCTGTTGAGTGAAGGGGAGGCAAAGAGTGAGGACAAGTGAGTATTCTAATATTTATTCGTAAATATTATATTACATGGTTTTATTTTAAACCCCAAGAGTATACAGCGCCTATGAACTGATACAGAAAAAGTTTAATGACACCTACGGTCAGCGATCTCAATAAGTCAACGAATCTGGGGCAAAAGTTTATTACAGCTCTAGCCATATGAAAATCATTAGCATTCTTAACCCAATAATGTAACTTCAGCAGCAATAATGAAATGTAATTGTTTGAATTTAATAAATTATAGCATTTACATTTCCAAGTCTAATGTCTACAGCATACAATGGTTTATATACTCGAATTATGGTAAATTGTTTTGAAAATGTTATTCACTTTATACCGTTTATAATTATAATTACAATATATTAACTTGAATAGTTTCAAATATCTACATTTGACACGGTATTCTACGTAGAAACTATCTTGCTGAAATGTCACGATTTGCGTGACTGTAGAAATATCGATAGTACCCACCATCCGAGCGCCGATAAAAGCGCTATCGTTTTCGAACTGGATCCGAATCCACCGAAGATCGCGGATCGGATCGCAAATGTTTTTTTTTGAGACAGACGCCGTTGCTCTCTGCGCTAGTTCAGGTGTATCTGGGTTAAATTCGCGATCGGAGTGTGTTACAAAATGATGGAAAGTGTGCAAAAAAAGCAGCAGAAAGCGATACGAAAATTGACTAACTAGACTGTTGGCCAACTGCTGTTCGTTCGGGTCGGGTGTTCGATGAAAAGCGAAACCTGTGCGAAAAAAGAAAGCGAGTTTTCACTGTAAGCAAATGGAAAAAGCCCTCATCGGTTTCAACTTTGAAGTACAAATCACCAGCTTTCCGCTGAATAGGCGCTCCGAGTAGTAAATTCAGTAGTTTTTTTTTAGTGAGCCTCTGCTCGTTGGCATAATGTTTTTGCAAGGCAAAAAAGGCGAGGCAAATGCTTACTCATTCCCCGGCTATATCTCTGAAAACCCCGAACCCAATCCCACCCCACCCCTTGATATAAAACGAAGCCGTGCAGACGGACGGACTGACTGGCTGAAAGACCAGACTTTGTTCATCCGGCATTTGCCGAACAAAGCCGCTTGGCAACAGCTCAGCTGGTTTCGATTTTAATTTTGCATTTTTAGGGGGTGAAAAGGCGGGCAGGAGGGCTCACACCTGAGTCCGAGTGCCGTTAAACTGCAAACGGGATCTGCCAGATACAAAACACAAAACACAAGACATCAGACACAAGATACAAGATACATGCCCGCCGCAACCAGAGTATCTGTATCTCGCACATGCATCCGCATCTGTATGGGTATTGTTTGTACATATGTATGTATGCATGTACATGAGCCACGTTAATAGCCATCACAAATATTGCAAAAGCAAACCGAGACGAGGCTACCTGTTGACGGCTTTAGATAGTCTCACCTTTCGAGCCCTGCTCACCATAAGCCGGAATATCCACTGTACCCAGTGTACTGGGCACTGAGTACTAAGCACTCTACGTAGACCCCCGACCCCCTTCGCGCTGAACGACAAGTGCTAATTTAGTTATCACAATTTTTGATTTGATTAAATTTTATCTAATTGCGACGCACATGCACACACGCCATACCAAACCCATAGCACACAATCAGTTTCATTTTTGCAAAATAAAATCGTAAACCGAGCTAAAATTGTGGCCATTCAGGTGCGATAAGCGTCGGAACCCAGAAGTTAGGAACCCCTGCTCCGAACAGCCGGCGATTAGTCCGCCCAAGAAGCGCGTCGCGATTGTTCGATCGCCCCTCGTCCGCCACGCGCCCTTCTAAATCCAACCAAAGCCAATCACTCAGGCAGCCGTTCGCATTGCGGATCGTATCGGATCGTAAAGACATAAAGACCCCCTGCCCGCTGCCCACCTAATTTCTGCTGCCAAAGCCTTTGCTCGCCAGCCAAACAAAAACAATAGCCGTTGCAAAAACAAATAGCACGAAATTTAAGCAAAAACAATAATACGAAACACTCGGATGCGCGATTCGACGAATGTTTGTGTTTTTCTTTTTCGCTGTCGGCATAACCAGTCTAATAATCGAATTCTGCGCGCTGCTGCCATTCAGTTTCATTTAGTCAGCCATCGCTGGAAGTGCACCTCGTCTCCGGATCCCGGATCCTCTCCGGTACCCAGAGTCCCCCCTCATCGAATTGTGATAAAGATATAGCGAGCACAAGTGCGGCGAGTGTTCGATTGCTCTCCCCAATCAGAAACCAAAGAACTTTGGACGTCGAAGACCCTCTGGAAGTCACTCGAAGCACAAACACCAACTCAAAATGATAAAAACAAAGAGCAGCGACGATAAACTCGACACGCTCCTCTCGCGCAGCGTGGTTCCGATCATCGATCTCGCCCACTGTGGTAAGTACCCACCTCCCCCTACCCCCCTTCATGGGGCTATGTCTATATATATGTGGTATCCCCCATGGAACCACAACATCCCATTAAACATGACGCTGATCGCCACTCCAACTCGTTGCTAGGCAGCCATTTCTGCCAGCGTTCGTACACGGAGAGAAAAGGGCGGGAATTTGACATCAATGGGAAGTTCCTCCATTCAAAAATAGCACTTATCTGTGACTTGTCTCGTAGAGGTGAAAATGATTAGGCCACTCCACTGCCATCAAAAAGTAAGACTCACCTGTATAAACAACTTATACGTTTATATTGCTTTTATATTAATCCAAAAATAAGTATAGGCCATAAAACCACAGATTGGTATAGTTCAGTAGTGTATAAACTTAGCAGAAGTCCACTAGCTAATGTGCAAGCTTTATGAAGTATCTACATACACGTAAACTTGAATACAACTAGTAAAATTGTGAGAAACTTAATGATTCATAGATTCCCAAAATGATGGGTCATAAACACATACAACAAGTTAGGTTTATTTTATTCAGCTATATTTTGTTTTTTATGTTCCAATTTATGTATTTTGAATTCACACTTTTGATTAAATAATATGACGCGTTCTATCGATAAGATTGCGGTTCTTTAAGTAGCAGGAAATGGGCAATCTTTCGAATACCGTCTGGGGTTTTTTCAGTGCACTCAGGGCACAATTAAGTGCAGTCGTCACTGAGTCATCGACAGTTCTGTTCGGCTGACTATTCCCAATTGTTCAGGGCTAACTAAACGAGCTCCCCTAATTGCAGTTACTTAATTTCGTTCGTGGTGCTACAACTACGTCGTAGTTAATTTGTTGTAATTACCGGCTTGTGCACCGGACACCTGATCCCTGCACCTGCGGTTCTATCCGAAAACAAATGAATAATGCAAATGGGATCTTCGGGCGAGATGGGGGAAGTCTGACTGTAAAGTTTCGAAGAATGTATAACTTATCGCTCAACGTCAACTAATTGAAAGTAGATAGTTAATCTATGAAGTACTTTAATATAACACTTATGTACATACGTATGCCGGGAAACCAAGTATCACGTTGTTATAGCCTGCTATTTTACTGCGATTTCTGGGTATCACAAATCATGAGTAATTTTTTGAGTAATTGCTCCTTAAATCAGTATAGATCGCAGCAAGTCGGGCACACTCCTCGATAATTAGAGTATCAATTTAGTTGGAGAAAAGTGGACCAATGTGGTGGAATAATTAAATCACATTCATATTTATGCCGATAAATATTTAAAATGCTAATAAGAAATCACATTACACATTACACAGCTATATGCAAGCTGACTTTAAAAAATGTATCTGTGAGTTAGAGTATCTGTGAGATTCCTAAGAATATTAGATATCTGAGTTTCCTGACATTGTTTGTGTGTTGCCCACACTACTTTGAACTTCTTTGGTTAACCTTTTAGATATCTGGGTTCAAATTTGTTCCAAAAGATTTAATGACTTTGTTTGTTCCTCACCGTTTCTTCTGCCCTTCTTTGGCCACACAAAAATTTTCCATTTGCCTTTTTGGGAGCCGTGCCCATTGTGTTAACTGGGTCTTTGCCGATACGTGACACAGTTTCTTCTTCTGGCGGTAATGAAACGCCATGGAAATGTAGCGCATACGCACTGTTTGCTTATCGGGCCGCAGGTTTCGCCGAGGGCTCACCCAGAGATTCGAGTTCGCTTGGAGTACAGTGCGGCTTGGCCTTGGTGGAAGCACTCTCTTGACCTTCTCGCCCCACCAGAGCCATTGACCCCCAAAGCAGCTAGCTAGAAGCAATTAAATCGCTGCCTTGCGGCATTTTTTATGTCAACGGAACTTCAATTGGATTTTTTTTTTCTTTCCCCTTGTTTTGTTTATACTTGTGCTTTTTTGTTGTTGTTGTGTTTTTTTGTGAGCTCCGCGAGGTTTTTGAACTATATTGGAAGTCAGGCTTGTGGCATTTGTGGAATGCCTGAATTTCTATCGACCCAATGTCACTTCATCAAGTGCGGAAACTCAAACAGTACGCATCAAAATGTTTACAATTATTCGAGTTACGGAACCTGATTTTGGTGTGAACGCAATGAGCGAACCAATATTTGTTTACTGGTTGCAGCTTTATTTACACACTGCCGGTGATCATTAGCCAGTAACCAGTAACCAGTTACCAATTGGGCAACTTGTCCACTCGGTGACGCATCTTGTTTTGGTGCTTTGGGGATTCACTCCACGGCGTCATCATCGATGGGCCTCACCTTGTTTGATTTGATGATGATGATACTACCGAAAGGCGACAGTGCGAGCATGTTAAGTAGTTGGACTTTTGCCGCAACCGATTGAAACTGGCTTAAACCTGTTGATTCTGGGCTTGGCTGACGTGGCTTAATGGCCGCAATCGCGTTTTGCCTGTTTTCGCCATCGAAATATACGTAGAAATTGGCTGCCGGATTTCTCTTGACCTCACAAATTTGTTAAAGCCACCTGAACATTGGTTGATGGGTAGAAATTGAATTAAGTTCTCTTGACAATTCAAATTGACAGCTGGCCAAGCAAATTTTGCAACCTTCAAAACATTGATGCCAAGTTTGATTCGCAGGCGATAATGCTATTCTGGCCAATTACCTCTGCCGTTGACTTCTGTGCGCATATTTCAATGGCATTGAAATTATTTTTCCATTAGCCCGACATCTGCAACCATTTTCCCCCATTTAAGCCCATTTCAGCCAATTCCAATAGCCGCAATTCAGTTTTCTATAAATAAGTTATACTGCACGACCATATTTCTCAGCGAAAATTCCGCAACTAAACTGCCACATATATACGAGCTGAAATCGGTCTATAAATATTGAATTGAATTTGAATCTATTTGTGGATTATGCTTAAGGGGTTTTTCCCGCATGCGTATATGGAAATTCCAATGATGGAAAAAGCAATTAAACATTTTCGTATATGTTTCTTACGCCGCATTCCAAATGAATTTTGCATAGCACAGTCCTAGAATTTGTTCAAGTGTTTTAAGAGTTCATTCGCCTATGCAATTAAATTACAAGCATACAACATCAAATGGCGTCAAAAACAAACAATAGAAACGCTTAACGCGTGCCCGCAATTTATGTCTGACCATAAATGCATGAAAGCCAATCAATTTCAACGATAAATTTGTTCGGCAAGCGCCAATCAAATCGAAAACACAATAAAACATGGGGGAAAACAAATCGAGACGCCGAGAAATTCTGGCATTCGATAGAGATGATCTTCGGCCAACTTGGCCTCCTCATCGAATTCGTCGACTGAATCTACTGACTCAATTAGCTAAATTAGAGACAAGTTAGCACTGACAACTAGCTGGCATAGCTGGCTGAAAGCTGAGAAATGGCAAATTGAAAAGCGACTCGCATCCCAATTGCCGACTAATTGAATTGCATGCCAGCAGAAATTGACTAAGCTATAAAAAGTGGAAGCAAAACGCACGGAAAACAAGCATAACAAAAATACATGCAAAACTGGACCGCTGCCTAATGAAAACGAAAGGCGATCTGCGGCTGGCGTCAATTGGAATCATTCAATTCGCCCGACTGACCTCTCCGCCGCCTCATCATTCGCATCATCGTCATCATTCCGACAACATCATCTGGTTCCCAGTTGAGCAAGTAATAATAACAATGCGAGCACTTCCCGCCTGGCGACAGAGCTCCCATGCCCGGAATGAGATGATAAGAGGGCGTAATTGTTATTATTTTTGAATTGCTAAAAAAATTCTCTGAAAACCCTTATCAGAGGCACTGCGTCACTGTCCAAGTCGCGAACTGAGGGCATGCGGCCAGAAGGTGGCTTCCCGTTGTGGCTAGCCAAACTATTTATAGATTGCGCATACGCCCGGTGTGACACCGAAATGACACTGTCGCGGGGAAGTATACAAATATAATTACTTTGCATTCCTCGATTTCATTCATGACTTGTCCCTCAATGAGTAAGTGATCACATTGGCCAGCGGTCGGTGCAAGGTCTCCGACGACAACAGACACTCTCCTACCCTATCCTTCTTCCAGATATCAGCTATCTATCTATCTGCTATATGGTATATATTCAAAAGTCCAACTTTGACGCGCCAAATGGTTGGCGGTGTGGAACGCCATCCTCGCAACTTCCGCTGCGGCTTTTCTGCGGCATTTTCTATTTAATTTTCCGCTGTGCATTGTCAATGCCGCCTTCGTTGCATTGAAATTGATTGCATTTACCATTGCATTGGGCCATTGCACATTATCGAGTTCGCAATGGTGGGTTATTTGAGATTCCAAGCAGCCGATTATCTTTGCAAAGTGAGGGTCTTACGAGCTCGTGGGTGGCACGTGAATATGAATGTGAATGGGAATGTGGACGCCACTTAGCCACACTTCTCAATGGCCCATGACATTCAATTTAGTGGCCAAGTGCTCGCCTTCGGCAACAGAGTGAACAATCTGCCATAAACACGACCCATACTTTATGGTGTTCAGGTGGAAAATAATTCAAAGAAGCCATAAACAAAAGACCGCAAAGCAATTAGCGTTTGAGTGGCAGTTCCGCTGATTATTCCCACGCCCGCACATCGATTCTAATACCGATTCTGTTTATTCCAGGCATCGAGGAGGTGCCGGTCAAGTCGGTGGTCAACCGCGTGGGTCACCAGCTGAAGAAAGCGCTCTCCGAGAAGGGCATGGCCCTGCTGGTCAACCATGGCATCTCCGATGAGAAGGTAAGACAACTAGTAATATATAAACATTAGATTAGGAAAGAAATTGGTTTTATTCAATATTGATTAAATACCAAAATAATTTATTGCCCAAGCAGCAAATCTAAAATCTCATTCATATCAGTTGAAATTAATAGCTTCTATTCCTGGGGGAACCGTATCTGTAGAGATAAAACAAAAATTTAGTTTCAAGGTTATTGTACTCCTTTTCACTAATACAAAGTTTCTCCATTGCCTTTGGATCAGCTCAAGACTGCCTGGGATCACCTGGATGACTTCGTGAATCTGCCGCCGGACATCCGACAGCACTATATCCGTGCCGATGGAGACAAACATGGCTACGTGAGTCGTGGTCAGCAGCAGCGATTCGATGGCAAGTCGCCGGAGCTGCGTCACGCTTTCAATATCAGCACACTGAACGCTCAGAATCTGCCAGAGGAGCCGCTGCCAGGATTTGCGGACCACATCAGCACCCTGGCCACGGACTTCAAGGCGCTGGCCAGCTTTATACTGCAGGCGCTGGCCGTCTCCCTGGACATTCCGCACACGTTCTTCCTCGAAAAGCACTCGCACATGCTGTCCGGCGACCACGACAACATGAGCTCCCTGCGCATGCTCTACTATCCGCCCATAGTGGACGACGAGCCCGGCCAGAACGACGTGATCAAGGGTCGCTGCCAGTACAGCTACCAGCGCTGTCTGTCCAACCAGCCAGATTTCCGGCCGGAGCACAATCCCCGCGACGAGGACGACCTCAACGAGGTGGATGGGCCCAATGGCCAATTGTTCGAGCACAAGCTGGGCAACGGCGCCGTCATCCAGTGTCCACCACACGTGGACTACGGCACCTTCACCCTGCTCTCCCAGGACTCGGAGGGCGGACTGGAGGTGAGGCTGCCCGGCAGCGAAAAGTGGAATCGCGTGGGCCACCTGCCCGGCTCCATACTCGTCAACTGTGGCGAGATCTTAAATATCTGGACACAGGGACGATATCCGGCATTGGTGAGTGTCCAATAAACTAGATTATGAATTGCAGCAGTGATTAAAGTAAAGTCTGCTTTCCTTATCATTGCTACAACTGTGCAAATACTACTAGAACACAGCTGTATATATCAAAAATGCTGATCAAAGAGGCAAAATAATACATATTTGAGCAGGTTTGAGTCTGTTTTTGGCAATAGGTGAAAAATACAAATACAAGAAGACTTTTAAAAAACTATTTTTCCTTATTGAAGTTCTTGAGTATACTGTCTTTAAAGTCCACAAATCAAATTGCTTTCAAGCTGGTCTAATCAGTTAATTCTTTTGTAATTTATAAAAACCCTAATCTATTTTATGCGACCCCCAGCAACATCGCGTGATAATACCGGAGCAGGAAACTATTCGGGCTCGTGGCCGCCACTCGATAGCGTTCTTCTGCCATCCGGACAACATCACCACGATATCGCCCACCGATCTGCCCAATCCAGATGCCGTCCAGGACAAGGCGTGTCTCAAGCAGCGCAAGAAGTCCTTCAAGGCGGCGAAAGAAAGGTGAAATTGCACTCCACTTTTATGGCCATTTCCTGTACTAACTCGCAGTTCTTTGTTTCTTTTCTTTCTTTTTTTTTTGGCTTATCGCCCGACGATTGGTGGCCGTAAATTGAACAGAGTCTACAATGCCTATCAGTTGATACAGAAAAAGTTTAGAGATACGTATAGCAGTAACAATCACTCATAAGCAGTAACAACCATAGACCATAGTCGGTCGAGCCATCCATCGCATCTCTACCTAAGCTGGGATGAAGTTCGTTGTGGGAACGGATGGGGAAAATGAAAAGCAGCAACTCATATGATGATGTTTTGAACCTTTTTATTATTACCTTTACTTTTATTCCATACGATTGTAATTGCTTCATTTCATTAATTTATATGTATCGAGATACTATATACAATACATGCATACACCGTAAACATATCCCTTTGTATAATAAATATATATGTATAATTTAATATAGTTTCCACTGAAAAACGCACATGTTAACATTTACTTAAGTCGAAGACTTTCGGTTTCGCCTTATATGTTTCTTTTTTTTTTTTTTGCTCGTGAAACTTGGAAGGTATCTGAGTACAATTCCGAAATTGACCGACAATCGACCACAAGATTCGTGCTATCTGACTTTTTGTTGTTTGTAAATATTGTTCACAAGTTAATTAACATTTTTCTCCGGTTGTCACTTTTATTTGTATTTCATATTTAATGCCGTGTGGCCGAGTTTACGTATGAATATATGAATGTTCGCATTAATTTGTAATTACCTTCGTGTGGTCTGCTTTTAAAATTCTCTTTATTTTCGCGCTTTAATGAATCGATTTCAACTATTCACATGCATAATACATTCAATATTTAACAATTATCTGACTACCATTATTATTATTATTAGACACTCAGTTTGTATTTGTGTTACAAAATAAGCTGCAGCTCAGCGTTTCTGTTGGACATTTAATGTATATCAATTTGGTTTTGGCTTCGATTGCAGCGAGCTCTCCAAATGATTTGTTTATTTTGAACATTGAGCTTCTTTCAGCTGATTTATATGCTTATACTGGTAACATCTTAGGTACTTGGTATTTCTACTAGCAACGTACAGTGTGAAAACTTAGTAAACCAAAATAAAACGAATCAGTCATATAAGTTCTTCAAACGGTCGCTGGCAGAAATA
This sequence comes from Drosophila melanogaster, assembly GCF_000001215.4. Lineage (NCBI taxonomy): Eukaryota > Metazoa > Arthropoda > Insecta > Diptera > Drosophilidae > Drosophila > Drosophila melanogaster. The sequence goes on along the minus strand of NT_033777.3, from coordinate 22,519,334 downwards.
GTTGCTCAACTCATTGTCACCCATGGGATTCGCATATGAAGATTCTGTGTGGAATGTGCGAGAATCGTCAACTTATCAGGTATTGCATCATGGAATAATGACTAGTCAGCATACTTTTCTAGGCGACTGTAATCGGCGTAAGCTTCGCCTAATTTCCATTATTTAATTATTTACTTGTCGACAGTTACGCGAGCTTTTTAGTTGTTTTTTTTTTTTATTCGAAAGTCACATGCTCCCGTGAGTTGACATGGCAATTCGCGTTTAAACTAAATCGTATTTTTGTTAATTATGGCTGTTTTTGTTATTGTCGCTGTGATCCAGCTGGTTTACGGACACGTGCCACACTTCTACGAAAAAATACTCTAAATTAGAGAGGGTAATACTTAATAATGGAAAATATGACTAAAATTGAGGTACAAATATTTGAAATAATTTATTTGAAGAAACAAAATATACATTTTGGAACTTCGAGTATACTGAAACGATTTGTTCTATTTTTGATTTGCTGAGATACATAAGCGACTGTTGTTTTGTTTCCTCGTTGTACTAAAGTGCATTGCACCTGGAAACACTTGTGGCAACAAAGAAATGACTTATGTAACCAAAAATAAGTATATTTAAGTTATTTTAGTCGAAGCAAAACGGTTTAAAGAGCATTCGCATTTTGTACTTCAGCTTCTTATCGTTCGACGTTAATTTAATTAACAATATTTGGCTACATTTCAAATGTTATCAACGCGGCTGCTCGCTGCCAACTTTTTCGTGGGCATTCTGCAGTTTAAACAAAGTGTCGAGAGTTAAATAAAGCAAATATTGACACGCCCACTGTGGGCGGCGGCGAGGGGTGGTGGTCGTGACAAGGAGGGGTGTAGTCATGCCGACAGAGAGGGAAGATACTCATTTGTCGACGGTGGTGAGCTCTTAAGCCGGCGCTTTAAATAATGACTGCGAATCGTAGGAAAAAGTCGGCATTTTATGCAAGTCGTATAGATACTTTTTGCACGATTTGATATTTTGGGCAAACAATTATAGCCAGCTTTCCGCTGAAGCACCTTTGATTTATGTGCGCAATGGCGGTGACAAATTCGCGCTGGGGGCGTGGCAGTTGCTGATAATATTCCTTATATCTTCTACTCAACTAATTTCGAGTCGAAAGCGAAAGTCAACTAAACAGGCTTGAAGTCTGGAGATTTAGTTTATTGTGCCTTGTTAAGATTGTCGAGGCAAGAGGAAAGCATTTTGGGTATTAGTCGCACCTTCTCAAAAGATTACAAAAAAGTTCTACAAATAACAGTTGCATCTAAGTGCAGAATGGTACACACATATGCTATATATCGTATGTGACTACAGGTATAGTTCGTATATAATATATAGCTCTAGAGCTAGTTCGACTACAACAACAGTATGGGAAACATCAAAGTTGAGGCTAAAGACCCATTGGATATGTTAGTCGTGCGCTTTAGGCCCTATATGTATTCTTTATGAATATGAATACCTATGTATGTAAGTATTATGACATATATAATTTGATTGTTTTTCAATGAACTAGATTATTTTAATGTATTTAACGAATCAAATCAAAGCTTTGTCATTACATCTAACAGAACTGAGAGTATGAGTTTTACAAACAATACGAACACTCTGCTACAACTAACATTAGTTATCTTTGTTTATTGGAGAGTTAAAGTGAATTTAAGGCCTGGTTAAGTACTTTGAATATGTGGATAATGTTTTAATTAAATCATTTTTAAGTCACTGATAAAATAAAATTGTCAGTCTTTATTCGCTAATCGAATAAAATGTGAAAGGACCAGATAAGTTTGATCGTATTTAAAGTTAATATTTCAAATAATTGAACAGATTAAAAATTTTTTTCTTTCAACCAGACCTTGAACCTACACTTTTTTTCTCACTACATACCACTGTTGCACAGTGTAGCTTTAATTTGCGATTCGTTTTAGATTACCAATCAATGCATATTTCATATTTTATTATTTTTTTTTTTGTGGGTTAACATCTATCTTTTTATATACGTATATCAAACATTCAAATTCATATATCTATTTGCATGCGCATTTATAAACATCTCGTTATGAAATTCCTGACTCCATGACACCTAAATATGTATTGTATGTCGAAATACATACTTCTATAAGATTTCAATTTATTTTGCACGTCAATTTGCTGCTCTTGAAGGCTTTATTTAATCTGTGGGATTGTCGTATTGTTGCTGTGGCTGTTGCTTTAGCTATTATTTGTGGTTAAATTCTTGTTTAGCCCTCTTAGCAGCCATTTTGAGGAATGTTTTTATCGAGTGATTTGTATTTGTAAGCTGGCAATCTGGTTTTCTGGAGAACACTTGCTGTGCACTGCGCACTCATCTCATGAACAGACATTGTGAAGCACTGGAGTTGAAATCAAGTATACGCCATATGTGTTTTTCGTTTAGTTGGTGTACAGGGGATGCAGCTGCTGCATCTGGGCGTCCGTGGTGGGTGTGACATTGACGGCATACTGGCGGGCACGCATCACGCTCATGTGTATCTCCGACGAGGCCGTGGAGTTGACGCAGTTGGCCATCTCGGCGGATCCGGATCCGGTCCGTTGGGCTCCATTGGTTCCCCGTCGGCTGGGACCGCCGAACTCCAGATCCCGGTCATCGTCTCGCCCCCTGCCACGTCGACAGAAGTAGAAAGCGTAGGGAAACAGACTCTGTGGAATGAAGAGGACACCCAACTATGAGTAGATGAGATAAACTCGCATGCTACCGTTAGAGTACGCTATGTAATTTAATAGAGTTAGCTCGCTACTGTACAGCACTCAAAGGTTAAGCATACGCCGCGTGGGACGGGCGACACAATCGACAGGGGTATGGTGTTTTTTTTTTTCGGGTGCTGGCGGCACATGTCTGTGACAATTTGGTTTCACACAGAAAACAAAGGCTAAAGGGAAAGAAACAAAAAACAAACAACAGACTCACACAAAAAATGCTAAACGAAATGAAAGGCCGCGCATTCATATAAAAAAAAGGGACGAACAAGGACCCGTCCATGTGCCTCAGTGTGTGTGTGTGTGTTGGTGTTGGTGTTGCTGGTGTGTCGAAGTGTGCAGCATAAAAGGGAGAATTTTTAGAGAAAGAATAACATTTCATCATCAGCATTTACGCTTGTATGAATGTGGAGAAGGTGTAGGTGTAGCTGGTTGTAGCTGGGCATACATACAAAGAAGAGGTTCCGTTTTAATTTAAATATTACGTTTTATGCTTTCTGTTTTGCTGTTGCATACTTTGGCGGGCTTAGCTTTTGTTGGGCCATAGGCAACGAATCAGCACAGTAAGCGCCAGCTATGCGTGCAAAGAGAAATGATATATGGTATATGGCACTATATATGGCAAATGGTAGTATACGATGGTAAGTGGCAAGCAGAGTGTTCAAGCGATTAGAAAGCCCAAGCATTGCAACCCCCATTCACTGTCCCATTCACCATGCCCGAAAGATACCCTCGAGAATGAAACTGATAGAGAGACAGAGGCAGGCGCAGGCAGAGCTGTAGAGCTGTAGAGCAAAGAACGTGCAGAGTTTTCAGTTCTTCAGGCAGAGGAAAAGCTATTTTGTTTGCTTAGCAACCAGTAGATGTGGATGAAGAAGCATTTCAATCAACTAATATGAACGCTACGCTATCTACGCTCTCCGCGGAACACTGAGCTGCACTGAGAAAAAATGAGGAGACAATGTTCTTTTTTCCATATCTTTTTTCTTATTTGTTAGTCGTGTAACTGGAACTAAGTTACTCCAAGTTACTTAATATATTTGATAAATTGTTCATGTTTTTTCTCAGTGCACCCGTGATGCTATGCAATAGCTACCAAAATAATTGCTAAACGTGAGCCTCGTCGGTGGGGCGCTGGTGGTGGCGCCTCCGCGTTGCCAGTCGATACTGTTGTCGAAATGGTGGCCGCCGCCGCTTCTGTGCAATGGGTGGCGTTGGCCCTGTCCTTTGCGATTGCAGCAGTTGCCGAAGCCCTGTACTAAGTCTAAGGTGGTGCAGAGAATTCAGTTTTGGATGCCCGAACAAAGCGAAATTGAATAGAATAAAAGTCCCATCAAGATGTCGAAGTGGAAGGTATATGCAAATTACTCGATGGCCAGCCCGCAACTCACCTTGAGGGTCTTCTTGAAGGCGGCCCTGAAGTCGCGGTTGAAGTATGCATAAATAATGGGGTTCAGGGCCGAGTTGAAGTAGCCGATCCAAAACAGGATGCCAACGAGCAGGCGCGGAGTGATGCAACTATCGCACAGCGAGGATACGATGTACCTGCGGTTTAATTGGAGAAAGGGAAAGTGTTAGATTCTTTACTTTTAAGTAGGTGGAATAGATACTTGAATAGTGCATAATAACTACTGCTTAAGTCTACATTGCCTTTCTTATATTTCAATCCCAAGGAAACATACTTGTATTGTTAATTGTTTATACACACTTTCCGCCCACCTGTAGCATGGAAAGTGCAAATTATTTGATATGAGCCCGAGTTAATTAAAAACTTCTCGGCACTTGATCCTTAGAGTGCTAGCGATAATTGCCCAATTTGAGCCATCAAGTATACGCACCAGAGGAAGAACGGCAGCCAGCAGATGAGGAAGGCGCTCATGATGATGCCCAGGGTGCGGGCGGCCTTCCGCTCACGCCGCATCGTCGAGATGGTCGACTGCTCCACCTGAATGCTCGGCCGGGGCTTGGGAATTTGGCTAATTTGCAGATGCTTCTCCAGCAGCAGAGCGGCCACCTTGGATCTGGGCGCACACAGTAAGTAATTAGAGTTAATTGGAAGCGGGCAAATGGAGGGGCCACTCGAATAGCTATTACCTGTACACCAGACGCTCCTGTCGGTCGGCCTCCTGGTAAATGCGGTAGTACATCGACAGCATTACGATGCCGGGAATCCAGAAGCTCATCGACGAGCTGACTATGGCGTATGCCTTGTTCACTTTGAACTCGCATATCTGAAATATGGAGTGAGGGGAGCATCGAAATCGGAATCGAAATCGTTGCGATTTGATGGGCAACTCAATTAGCGACTATCAATAAATCAAAATGAACGTTGGAGCAGTGCAGTCGGATGCCAGTGGCGAACCGTAATGGAGCGTAATGCTCGGCAATTGCCAACTGCGGCTGGCGGCGGCCAACGTTGCGTATGAGCAACGGCTATTGCGACGGCAATTGCAATGGCAATGCGATTACTGCAATGCCAAGTGCGACAATAAAAACTCAATTACGCTGTGCATTACAGCGCTGCCATGACAAAAGGCCACCAGAAGACATCTAATCAGATTTACGGCCAGGACATTCTGCCGGCTTCGCGCTGACAGTTATTAGCATAAACAAGTAAAACTAATTAAAGCCCACCGCGGATGCTAATGTATGCAAAGGCCTGTCAGGCGTTTCAGGCGTCCTTCCAGGTGTAGAGCCGAAAATTATGCACAGCCTATGCTGAAGTCAGCCTGAATGGGAGCGCAGAAAACCGGAATGGAATTACCTACATTTATTTCTACATCAGCATTTTATTGCGCAATGATAACCGCAGTGGCGGGGGGAATCAGTACCAGCAGCTGCTGACGGGCAGAGAACATATATATATATATATATATATAAATGTATATATTTGTAGATGGAGGAGGTGCTGCCAAGGAGTTTGCCAAGTATTTGCGGAGGAAACCAATAAAATGGAGTAATAAATATGCTACCTGTCGGCTGGCAGCCTGAAAGGCGTAAAACTGCTTCAGCCACACAAACATAAATCAATTTCCGTTGAGGCGGGTCGGGGGAAAAGTCAAAGGTTGCCACTGCCACATGGACGCCCACGTGGCATCGAAGGCATGCAAAATGCATGCAAAGTCGATACCGTTTCAACTAAATTAGAATTTTCTATTAGTTTGATGTGCAAGAAAATTGAATAAATAATGTAGGTGCATACACCGGATCGACCTACTCATCAAATCTGTGGGCTCCATAATAGAGTTATACACTATTGTACAAATATTTAATTGTCCCAATTAAGGGCTTCAAGTAAGCTACTCACATGCGGATTCGATTTGAGATACTTGTAGTTCTCGGTCGTTGTGTACCATCCCGAGCAGATGGGCAGGAACGAGAGGAGCGCCGGCGATAGCCACACCATCAATAGCATGATGAACACGCGTCGCTGTGTCATGATTAGTGGATAGTCCAGTGGCTGCACAATGGCGTAGTATCTACGGGTAAAGGGGAAAAAAGATTGTCACTAGAAACTGTCAAGCAACTATTCAATTTGATGGGCATTTAAAGGAAGGTATAAAAGACATCCCAGTAGCACTCGGAACTTCAATTATTCCACAATGACAAAGTAAACCCGGGACTCACCTGTCGACCGATATGCAACAGAGGTGCATGATGCTGGCGGTGGAGAAGTAGACGTCGAAGCTGTTCCACATGTCGCACATCACGGAACCAAACATCCACTTGCCCGAGATCATGACGGAAGCATTAAATGTCATCGCACAGAGGGCCACCAGCATGTCGGCGACGGCCAGAGAGACCACAAAGTAGTTGGTAATGATGCTGCAAGGAGGAGGAGTAAATGCTAGGTTAAAACTTAGCAGGAACCAAGGCGGAAGCCACACAGTCAACCAAAAATGGCAGAATGAACCTAAAGCCTGAGTGCCAGTGGTATTGAGAGTGCCAAGTTCTCAAATTAAATTTGTGCATTAAGCTTTCAAGTCACTCAGAGCTCGCAGCGCTAATCGTTACTTCGGATTGCTGTCCAACTTGAGTTGGAAACTTTGGTGCGCACATTGCGCATACGCCGCGTGTGACCGCCGTTTCATGTACGAAAAGGCGCTTCTCTGAGTGGATTTCATTGTTTAATGGGTTAATTAATAATTAGCTTAACGCCACCGCAACTTCCACCAGCGATCATCAACGTTGCGTGGCACCGCAAAACGTTAAGTCAATTAGGTGCACGCGGCGTATACGCTATGTGGAGCAGCAAATGCGTTTATCGGCCGTCCGCACTGATTTCCAAACAATCAGGCGTACATAACGCCATTCCACGGATATAACCGCAACCGAATGGGCGGTTGGAATTCATGTTTAAAACCATAACATCTGCGGGAACTTGACTCTTCGTACCACAACATCGCAAATGAAAGTTTTGCTTTCCGTCTAAACGGATTAATGTGCCAGATAAACTTTTGAATGAAGGAACTTTGGATGGGAACTTCTTAAACTGCATCAATCATGGATATTCTTTTTATGTGTATCCGACCTTTATCTATTAAACTCGTTAACAATCGCTCGCCATTTTGCCATATTTCACTGGGACATTAAACCATCTCCCGCAAACCTAATTACGGCCACAAACTGACGCCCCGAAAGGTCTACATTTTTGGAGCAAGCTTAAAGCGCCCAAAAAGTACAAAGGCAAAACACCCGCATCAGAGGCAACACGAAAATGTTATTGAGGCGTTACCCAAAAGCCGATTATATAGTGGGTGCTCGGGAATGAAAGGAGGAAACTTGTTGGGTGTCAAGTTTGATTACAATTATGAGTCGACACTTTCGGCAGGCAGCCAACGTGGAAAGCTCTAATTAATAGGAAAAGTGAGGAAACACTTTCCCGGCTCTTCCTCGTACTTGATCTGCAGTCTGACTTTAATTTGTCACCCACTTTATCGATGCGTGTGACATGAATAATGTAAGTTGAGTGGCCAGTCGTGAAAAAGTCGCACAACTGTCGCCCAGATGGCTTATCCAGAACATTGAAATAGATACCTGCTACTCCGCTTGGTCACAAGGTTTTTAGGTAGCATGGGACCTAAGTGGGAATGCATGTTGTTTCGTAATTAAGTCTAATTTGCCGTGATGATTTAAACTGCCTAGCGAGGCGGAAAAGGTGAAAATGGTGCGGAAAACGCACATGACAATGAGCCCAACAATAATGAAAGAGATGCTGGCGCAAGGCAGTTGAGATAAAAACGGCAACATGGCATACACGTAGTAGTCAGGGTCAGGTCCCAAATTGCCTGTCCCTGGCAGGCTAAATGAGCCTCATCCCCCATGCTCATCACCATGCCCATCCTCATTCTCGGTGGCAGCCACAAATGTCAGGTGTGCGTTGGTTGGTTCCAAGGCGAAAGGAATACGGCAATGACAGTGGAAGACGTTTTCCCGGGGCTGCTTTAATAGTCTGCGCCTTGACATTGAATGTCCCGGGGTTAGGTTACACCATTGTCGCCTCTCTCCAAGTGTTTTATGTTGGGTTCTTTAAATGCCAGCGGTGTTGGGCTTTTGAATTTGCGACTGAAACACGTACGTACTTTGCTACCTGGATACCTGGAAATCCCTCAAACGCCCACGTGGCCATATCTCATGTGAAGGTGGCGCCCAATTCATAAATTTGACAAATTATATGGCCGCACATAAAGTAAATGCCAATGGCGCCCCCGTAAGTAGGCAACAATATTTTTATGCTCGCCCCTTATTAACATTTCTAATGTAATTACGCACGTATCTAGCATTTAACTTAGTCAACCAACCACGCCCCCCTCTGAAGTGTTCGGTGGGCGAACGAGATGAGTTCTGTGCGCTTGACACGCAAAAATGATGGAAAATATGATAAATGATGACAAATTAATGGCCGCAAAAAAAGGAGGTAGCTACTCGTTAAGCCGAACGCGGTCAAATCGCACAAAATCGTTCGGCAAAAAGGAGCAAACAAAGAAATAAAAGGAAAAAGGGGCGGGGGGGGTGGGGTGTACAAGTCATGTCCTTGACAGCTAAAACACCCACGATTCGTGGACAATGTGGCAGGTTACAGCTCGGGCAATTTACCTTAAACAAAAGCGAAAGTAAGGGCTCTTTTAATATTTGCTCACTAATGTTTTGATGTTGAAGTTCATGCTTTGTTAAATTATTATCTAAGTAACTTATAGTTGGAAGCTTCCTGCCAAATGCACACAATGAAATTGAAACCATGGCGCAAAAAGGGAAAAAAGCCACCTGATTCATGGCGACAAATTAATGAAACCCAGACATTTGAGGACACACATGTCCTGACCAACGGATATGGCTAGAACGCACAATGGCAAGGACTCACCGCAATTTCCGGTGCCGCATGACCGACACAATCACCAGCATGTTGCCCAGGATGGCGGCCAGTATGATGAAACCAATAATGAAACACTTGACGAAGACTAATGCCAAATGGCTACTGCCGTCGGCGTCGTCGGTGGATCCTTCGCTCGCCTGGATGTCCTGCGCCTGTCCGGCGACCACGTCTTCAACGGATACGGCGATGCTGCTCCCACTGCCCACCGCACTGCCCAGTCCCTCGTCGATGAGCCCGTCGGCAATGAATTTCAAATATCTGGCATGTGAGGCTGACTCCTCCAGAACGGGTATTTTGCTCGCCAGAGGCTCATTTGTCCCGCCACCAAAACTGCTGATGCTGCCCTCCAGTATTGTCCTGGTCGTGGTGGCCGACATGGCCTGAAGCCTCTGCAGTAGCGTCATGGTAATGGTCACGGGCGTTGTTAGTCTAAGTGGGCTCCTAGTTTCCAACTCCAAATGTCGCACTAACGCCACGGAATAAGGACGACATGCTGTATGACATTTGCTCTCGTTTTGATGACTCCTATTATTGCCAATCGTTTGCCAAACCCTGCAATTGAAAAAGAATCTAGATTTATTGTCTGCCATATTTATGAGTTGGCCAACAGCAGTTTGAAAGCCAGTTTGTGGATGGAAAAGAAAGTGGTATGTGCACATTTGCAATTGCCAAGTACTTAAATGGGGTAAGCTTGCTTATATTTGTTTTTGATTCTGAAATAAAAACTAAGTAATAAACTGGGTAATAAATAGTATCCAATATTAAAGAGGTATGGATATGAACTCGTTACTAGAGAATGAAATCTACAATTTTTGCTTTGAAGGTAAGCTACTGTAAGTTAATACAGTATCTTTTAAGCCGTGTATTCATCACTTGACTGCTGCTTGGGATTCCGACGACGCGTTCCTGGATATCGAATCCATTTACATTTGCATCAATTCGGCATTTGTTGTGACAGCCAAATGAACCGCAACGTGCTGGCTATTTGTCTTCTATCCGCCTGCTCAGCCGCCTTCTCAGCCGCATGCCCCAAATCGTGGCACATGCAAATCCAAATCTGTGAGGCGAGGCAGCCAAGTAGGCGGAATCAGGGCCGGAGTTAAGCCCATAAACACCTTGTGGCTTTGATGGCATTGTATGGGTATATAAATTTCGTTAGCCGCAGGCTCGTCCAGACAGTGAAATTGAAACCCAGTTGGAAACACTTCGGGGTGTCGGAGATTGCGGAGTTGATGCGGAGGTTGGTGGCGTTGTTGTAGTGCGCAAAACGTAATCCCACTCAATTGGTTTAATTTACCATAAACAGCTTCAATTTCTGAGCCGTGGGTGGAAATTTCCGTTTGGTTGGGGCCCAGTGAAATTTAGCTTCCTTCCTTTTGCGACAGCGCCATCTGCTGCCCAAATTCCAACTCATTCCATTCCGGATGGCAGCTGCTCTGCGCATCTCTTGCTCTGTGCCCGAATTTTGTCCATATTTCAGCATAAGCATGGGCATGAGGCAGAGGCTTATCATTAGCAAATGTCAATTTTGAAATTATATACATTTATTTTGCAATTTGCTAGCCTGGTAATCGATGCCAGCCCTTATCCGCCTGCCTTACTTGATTGGCAGTACCCCGGGGCTACACTTTCCCATTTGATCTGGGGGGACCAGTACTTATGAGCCTCATGCTTCGATCCCAAAATTGGCAAACATTTGGTAGCCAACGTGTAATTCCCATGTCGGGCAGGCAAAGTAAACTCTGGCCAACAAATACGAGAGTCAGCAGAGCAACTGTGTTTATTTGCGTGCGCCAAATACATATGTATGTGGCTTGTGTGCGAACGACACTCGCCAACAAAGCGACCGCGACTGGAGTGAACTTTAAATCAATAAAGGACAACAAATTGAAAAGGCTCGTAGGTCGCGCTCCATTCAGCCATTTTTGAGTTTTCCCCCACAACCCCACACTCTACAACAAGTGCTTTTGTCAATCGCATTGACAATGCTCCACAACAATACCAAGTCGGAGTTCCGGGTCTCAGCTTTTGTCTGGCTGAGCATCGAGGGCATCGAGGGAGTACATCACAATACATCATTCACAGCCGGTATATATCATTGTAATTTTTAAATATATATGTATATTTGTTTGGGAAGTCAGCATCTTTACCTTTTCTCCGATGACATCTTCATTTAACCTTTTAAAGTTAGCCGAGCACGCCATACAATGGTCTTCTTAAAGAAGCTATTAATGCAATTGCAATTTGAATCAATAAGCAGTCGCATTAATTAGTATAAAATATTTAAGGCAGCGACCACAGATCGAAAATTGACTGAATGGTTCCAGTCTTGTATGAATAAGTGGATGGGTCCTTGCCAGGACATGCCACGCTTCAATCGCATTGTGAATGGCTGTGATTTATTTGGGCCGGTCCATTGTGACGGTGCAGTGGGCTTTGGGAGCTTGGGACCAAAGTTTGGCTTGTTAGTTATTTATTCCTACTGATGCTTGGCTTATTTGAGTTCGCCTCTGTTTATTTACAGCTGAGCGACTTGGGCCACAAGCCACAAGCGTTGATGTTTGCTCTCGGCCCATCCGAGTTCCGAAAAAAAGAAGAATTAATTTGGAATCTTTCGTTTGTTTGGATACGGATTTGGTTGTGGTTTCGGTTCTAGGGCTTCTGAACGCGTCTGCGATGGTCAGCCTTAATTACTTTTCGAAGAGCCCTTTTTTAACTGGGATCTTAATTAATTTTTAATGTATGCAAAGAACCGGCAAATCTTCGAGTGCGTCCTTATTTTATCATCCCTTCCGCTAATCGATTTGGACTTAATCCCGAAGATGGCACTTAAACACACGCAGTGCGTTCTAATTGAGTGACCCAATCGCGACAAAGTCATTTATCATTTGGGCTCAAGGCGATTGCGGTCTCATAAATATGTCCTTCGAAAAGCGATTTAATTGAGTGCTAAAAGGCTCCAGGACAAGGCGGCGCAAGGAAATGAAATCGGGCCGAAACTCTTCTCGCCATCAGGAAGAAATCGAACCCAAACGGAAAACGAATCGAATGGCAGCGAATCGAAACTAATTGGATTCCTGCAAAAATATGCAAAGATAAATCGACGGCGGTCAGCCGCAACCAAGAATACCGAGAAATGGAAAAACAAAGCTTACTTTGTTGCGTTTATGTCGACCGTTTGGTAAATCAAACAGCGGAGAAAGCGAAAAATAAAAATGGGAAAATAAAACAAACATATATATTAAGGCGTACCCCTCGAACACCAAAAGCCCCCCGAGGCAATCAGGCTGACAAGGCGGAAGCAAAAGTTCAATTATTCATCTGGCCATGCCCCAACTCCCCGCTCTATTGTGGCCCACACAGATACGCATATACAGATACAGATACATATTCATATGCTAGCCATCAGAGGACTTGGCCTTGTTCGCATTTACATTTTAAATTGCAGTATTACGAGCTATATTTGCATTGCTGCCCGACAAAACAACGCGATGCCCATTTTCGAGCATGATTCTTTGTTGAGGCACTTAGCAAAAATGTTGCTAATGAACTAGAGATTAGCTAAGCTAATGTTACTAACTAGAATAGTGTAAGCTGTAGAGGGTTTATAGAACATAAACCTGAAATATCATGACTTCTGCTACACAACTCATTTGAAGGTGCAGTTTGGAGTTGTATTACATGGAACTTTTCTCCCAGTGTGTGCATATTTGGTTTACATTACTCGAACAGACACACACACACATAGGCAAACCTTAGCTGAAAATAGATGAGCATTTTAGCTGGCATTTTTCAGGTCTGCATTTTTGAGGCCTGCCAGCAGCAGCGTTGACAACGACAGCATGTCCTGCGCGTCCTGCGGCTCCTGCGGCCTTTCATCCTTTGCATTTCGAGCGGAGTGGTCTTTTGCCAAATAATGAACTGCATAATTCGAGCCACATTTTGGGAATATTTACAAAATAAACATCGTCAGGACGGGCGGACAGAAAATGTATCGTATAAATAGCAATGCATAGCAAACGTTTGAATAGAAAATGCCGTTGATAGCCATTTATGGAAAAGACAAATATGGAATTAATTAGTTTATTAAATATTTAAAAATGCTTTACAAAAGCCAATCATAGCAATCGCCGCAGAGAAAATGTATAATAAATAATTCAGTATATAAATGTATGGTCGGGTCGTCATAGTTTCGATCTCTTTGACCGTTGGCCCTGCCACTTGACAGCCAAGAGGGAGCACACATTTTCACACGCACCGCAGCTTTATTAAAATAAATTTACAACTTGCGGAAATGACTTACAGCATACGCATACAAGCGGACAAAAGAAATTTAATTCACCCGGCTCCCTTGAAAACGGAAAAATAACGGCTAAAACGTGCTGCGAACGCCTTAATTGATATACAGGGTCCTTTTTTCTTGTTTCTGTCGAAATATTTAGCATTCTATGTTGTCACATAACTGAGGATGGCGCCCGAATATGGTAAGTACTGATGGTACCGATATCATTTAAACTTTTACCAAAGAGTTTAAAAATATTTTAATATTATTCTTAATATAAAAGAAACCTTCTTTGGTCACCAGTTCTTGTTATGATGTATGTCAGCAGTAGAGCCCCACGTTGGGCGACACTATGGCGCAATCATAGGGATTACAGCTGGTTTTATAGACAGATTGCGCTTGTCTAACACCTATACTCCCGTGTTTGACCATATTTGCAGGGTATAAAATTGCTAAAAGCTACGCACGACTGCCCAGATCCTGTGAACCTACATACGAACCATATCTGCGATTCAGCAAGTGCGTGTGTCTGCGTCCGTTTGTGTGTATTTGTGTGTATTTGTGTGTGTTTGAGGGTGCTTAGGTCCCAACAACAAGAACAACAAGTGCCACACGATTGGCGGTGAGCAGGTGGCAGCCTGCGTCCTGCGTCTGCCGCACTGCGCCTGCCTTCCGCATGATTTTGCATTTCAAATTATTTCCGAGTGCAGTGGGTGTGGGTGCGGGAAGGACGCTGGATTCAGGCAGCAGGAGGCGGGAGACGGGAGACTGGAGAGAGTGAAGGAGCACGTGCAGCCATGTTACATAGGCAGACACGCATACTTCAAAAGCCGCTGGCTTTCAAGCAGAGCAGAAAGAGGCACCGGAGAGAGTGCTAGCTACACGTTGAGAACATTTTTCAAAATGCCAAGCTAACAATAGAAAAGATGCATCCTTATCAAGGACACAAGCACCAGCACACACACACACAGCCACACCCTGGAGAGGGCATTGTTGTAGTTCTGCTGCTTTTGGCAAGGCAAAAAGTAGAAAAAATAAATGGGGTGGGGAAAAATGGAAAAGGGGCACAATAAAACAAAAAACTGGCAAAAAAGTAAAAACACAGGAAAGTATTTTGCTCAATTGTTGTTACTTTCTGTGCTGATTGTTTCAGGCAGGTGGCCAGATGGAGGGGCAGGTGAGCCAGGAGGCATCCTGCTCTTGGCACAAGCACTTGGTCTTGGTTTTGTCTGCTTTCCGTTTTCTCACAACTGACTGCCAGTTGAGCAACCTGCAGCCAAGACCTTCAGCGATTAGATGGTGCCCACCTTCCACTTTCGAAAGTGTGCTGTCCAAATAGAAACTTTGCCAGACGAACGGGCGACCGGTAGTTTGAGACGCAAGCAGCTTCATTTACGTTAATTAATTGCATGGCCCCGAGAAGTCGACGACAATTCAAAAGTTCCTCCGACGACGACATTGACAAACGAAGCGCAAAATTGTCGAAGAGTTGCAAATTTTGAACGAAATGGACAGCTAACGCTGCCTATGCAAACTTGGCCCAAGTGCCCACTTCTGCTCCAACTGGCGCTGCAATGCCCAAACAATTAGCATGAAATCACGTACTTGGCACGGCCGGGCTTTTCTCATCTCTTCACTTTCCTCTGGATTTCTGGTCTCCGTCTCCGCCGGAGTCACTCACCTAAGTCGATATACTCAATGTCGATGGCTTTCGGCATTGCTTCAGTTTCTGCTTCAGCTTTGACTTTGACTTTGGCTCTGGCCTTTTCATGCCAAGTGCGCGACCTTCGCTGGCGATTGAATTTGACATTGTGCTCTGCGCCCAAGTTACCAAGTCCGTGCGCCTCTCTACCTTCCCTTCCCCTCTCCCTACCCGGGCCACCGGATCCGTCCGCATTGAAAGTCAATTGCCATTTGCATTTATATCCCTGGGAGTGAGTCAGTGCGTGTGTGTGTCTCCTAGCGGAACTGGCCCAAAAAAGTATGCTACACGAAAGAAATTTCAGTTTGCATTGCAAACTTTGCATAACATAATATTCAAAGTAATATCTAATTTGTACTACAAAGTATATTACTATACATATATACTGCACTGAGTACGCAGCATTTTTAGCTCAACCCATTTTATGTTCATTTGCACAATTTCTCTGAGTGTACAATCCGATGGGTGCGGGCGAGCAAGTGAATCGAATGTCTCTGCTTTGTTCTGCTCTCGGGCTGCGACTTTTTATGGCACACCGGAGCACACTCGAGTGTATAAATGTGAGCACATTTTTATGGCATTTCGCTGGCTAATATGCCAGCAATTTCCTACCTATATTATTTGCCCAGCTCGCACGCGCCACATCCAAGTGTGCGTAAGCATCTGATTGGAAGTTATCCTGCCTTAGACAGTTGGACCAAGTTTCCAGGACCATTAGCCGCAATTACCTACTTTTAACCAATTGAGTTAGAGATTTCGGCGTTCTTTCAGGAGTAAACATAAACATAAAACGTAATGGGAATTCAATAAAATAAGTTCTTCAAAAGTTTAACTTTGGCTTAAAGAAGAGATTTTCTGCATATGTATGTATTAAAGTTCAATTTTATACATTAAACCCATAATGTTCTCCTATTTTTTTCCAGACAGTTTCAAGTGGCACGTAATGGGAGACCGGACCACGCATTCCGGCCATAAATAAACATTTAATAAGCCAGCCAAAGTTCAGTGTCCAAAAATATATATTGAAATTTAATCGAAAACGTATTAAATGAAAAGTGGAACCCACCACTCGCATGACCTTATTATTCAATGTGTTTTTCGTTGAGAAAATGACATGTTATTTGCGAACGGAAAACAAAACCAGAATCATCAATTATTTCACACGTTAGGTGACCAAAAACTTGTTAAACTTTCCCTCACACACAAAGAAATGCATTTCAATAAATGATTTACAGTCGTTAGCAGGAGTTGGCTGGCATGAATTCAATGAATTATGGTTGCGAAAAGTTTGCACAGTGTCAACTCAATTCTGGATTCAATCAACTCGCTGCTGCCACATAGTCTAATTTCGTTTTTATTCCGCCGCACAGAAAAACAGGAAAACAGAAAAACCAGCTTTTGATGAACCGCATTGGCAGTCCCTTTTCGGATTACCAGCGATGTCCTTTTGACGGTCACGCTGAAATATTAAGCAGACAAATATGAAATCCCATTCCCATATCAGTGTCCTTTAGCAGTCGGAGGAACAATTTAACTTTTATTGGTGCAGCATATATAATGCGATTTGGAAATGGAAACCGATTGTTGGCAAAGGTCATCTTCGTCCCTTTTCGGATTCCCCCACTCAATCGCAGATTGCTTGGGGGCCCTCTCTCAGATATTCGCTGGGAAAACTCAGGGCTGAAATGGGGAAAATGTGAAGAAAGAGAAGAGAGCTTTCTTTCTGCTGACAGACACATGAAAAATCACGAAAAATTCAAGCTGACAAGAAACAATACAGACAACGGAGGCATCATCCCGAGCTTTGGATTCAGCATCCTCAGCATCCGCCGCAATAAGGATAAATATAGATATAGATACATCCCAGCAGGCTTATGGCCTGTCCCTTTGTCTGCCTTACGACTTGGGCATGATTTCCTTGGAATGGAGGAAGGAAATTTAAAGTTTCATCACCGAACTGAAAGCCATAAATGCGTTACAGCCGAATGTATACGAATATATACCTTCCGAATGCCGTAAAGGTCAAAAGGCGAGAGTTTGATGATCCGAGGACTGTCCATAAAGCGGAGCATGCAACCAAAGTGATTGAATTAATATAAGAGGGGCATATTGCAACGGGACGTGTGGCAGGAGCTGGAGACAAAGGACCCTGCTCCTGTTGGCAGGCTAAGCACGCAGGGTGTGCCCGAGTATATAAGTGGATGGTGTGGGTGGGTCCACATAAACGCCTTTATATGGCAGCTTGGCCACGCATCATAACATGTCAATATACTCAGGACCTCGAGCCTTGAACGCCATTAAAGTCAAATGCTCTACGGGGAATTTTCAAGGCGGATCCGTGTTCCATCTAAGCATCTTCTCCCTTTCCATTCGATTGTTTCCATTGTGTGTGTTTTTGAGCAAAATACCAAAATCACATAATGACAAGGAAAGCGCCAGCGAAATCAAAGTGTAAAATGTTGAAAATCGAATTTGCCGCTGCTGCCAACGTGGCAGTGGCAGAACGAAAATAAAACAAGAAAAAAAAATATATATATATATTCGTATATATGTATAAAAAGGTAAACGGAAACGGATGTGAGGCCAGGGGTATCGAGGTGACTGTCAGACATGCCATTATTTGTTGATGTATTAAAGCTTTTATTTACGTGCAGGTGAGCGCCATTTGTTTATATTTGTATTTGTATTCAATCAGCGTCAACAAGAGCCGAAAAAAAGAGAAAGGAATCGAAAAATCACATGAAAAGTGAAGGCAAATCAAATAAAATCAAATCACAGGGTCGACACTTTCTGTGTTTCTTGTTTTTTGCGTCGTTTTTTTTTTTTATAGAATTCCCGCAGTAGCAAGAAAATGTCAGCGCCCAAGTGGTAAACACTCAAAAGACCTCTTTACCAGCTTTTTGGGCCAACTAATGGCTGCAATTTCTCGCTGGCTGGTTCATTATCATGCCTGCTATAATGTACTCATCGCCAATGACGACGGCGATGATTATGTTGACTGACAGGCCCAGGAATCGAGAGCTGGGAAAACTAGCTGCCTGGCCAGATAATAATATGTCTAGGCCAGAGCCAACTGGGCTGCACATGGCCTACTTGGCAGTGTCTGTCCTTCGGCGTTGGGTGGTTGAGTGGTTCATGCTGCTCTGGCTATTGGTAGCCCCATCCCTTAACCAGCCGAGTTTTCCATCAGGCAGCGTCGTAATGAAGCTATAATTAGATAAGCGAACTACTATCGTAGCCCACCTGGAACACCACGAACAGATCCTGCGCCCCGTGGATACACAAGCTCCCATCTGGTGCCGTATTTTTAGCCAGCGAAATGTAACAAACGTTTGACTAACCAAACTCCAGCTGACAGATGAGCAGGCCAAAATGGATGGGGCCAGTGTTTATGAATGGCTGGTTCCCATTCCCCTTTCTTTACTCCTCCACTCATCCTTCCACATGCTTATCCACAGGGTGGCCTTGTGTGCATGTCTATTTGCTGGCAGCTAGTTAGTTGGGCATACATTGTCAACGGGCATCCGCTGCGTATACGTAACGTGGCTCGATTTTCGGCAGATGAGTTGATTGAGTTGTTTGGGTGGAATTGCGATTTGTCTCTCTCTCTCTATAATCTTGTATGATTCAATTACTGCAAATTTACTGAATAACTATACAATGAGTAATTATGTAGGTAAATAGAACATTAGGAATATTGTTCTCTCCCAATTTGCCATGATAAATAGCATGCTGATTAATATTGGGCAATTAATATGAAACAATAATATATAATAATAAGATACGTTTATAAAAACTACTAAAAATGCAGAGCAATTTATTAACCCTGACTTTGAACTCAGTTGTAAAATGCTCTGTGTCAATTAAAATTGAGTTTCAATTTAAAAGCATTCCTGCACATTGGCAGTTAGTTTTCCAATTATCCTTTCGAACGTTCTGACACTCAACGTTTCCTTCAATTGAACAAGATAATTGAAATGCCATTCAATCAAATTGGAGACAAAGGACCATTATATCTGCACCATAAGCTTATTAATAACGCACTCCAATTTATTTCCAGCCAGGTCATCAATCAAAACCGGCCAACGAGCTCCTTCCACTTGCAAGTGGGTGCAGTGTGGGGGTTTCTCAAGGTCGAATATATATATTTAGTTGACCCCGATAGCCGGGCTATTATTAACAGCTAGTTCACCCGATAAACAGCTCAGTTATCCGCTTAGTTAGCCTCGTTGAGTTGGCCTATTAAAGTCCAAACAAAGTTCGGTATCGGGCAATGAAAATCAAATCAGACGCAGATGAGCCATCAATCAAGCAATCACTTAATGAACTACTTCAAAAGCAGACGATGCCTCATCCTCGTGGTTCTTCTCATTTTCGGACGAAAAAAAAAAAAAAAAACAAAGGCAGCAACAAAAATCGCAGACAAACACGCCAATTTCCACTCACAGTTTAGTTTTCCTGCCTTTTTCGGGGCATTAATTGCCTGGTGCTGCTTTTATGGCATCGATTGAAAAACTTTCTGAGTCCAACCCCCCGACTTCAGCCGTCTCTTCCTGACACCTAAGTACTTTGCCACAAAACTTTTGCAGCACATAACGCTTAAAATGCGTTTAATTGAGAGTCAGACTCGAAGTCTGAGTTGAAGAGTTGGCCAAAAAGCCCGAAAACTTTTGCCGAACTATGCAAACCGTTTTGGTCCGAGCAAAATATTATGCCAACTAATTCGTTAAGAGAGTTTACACATTGCTGGGCGATATCCTTTCGATCTGGGTCAGTCGGAGCTCGCAGGTATTTTTCTAAAAATTCAATTGCCTGCCCTTGCCCTTGCCCTTTTCCCATTTTCCTTTTCAGGTGGAGGGTTGAAATTAATATTGAAATTGTGGCCACAAATTCCACTTGTAGTTGGACAAAGTATATCCTGAAAAGTTGCCTTCGTCCTCAATGCGTGCGTGTGTGTGTGTGTGTGTGTTGGACGACCGCAATTTGCCGAAAAACTTTTGAACTTTTTCGAAAAGTTTACTTTATCAACTTCTTGTTCATAGTTGGGTAAGACAAATCAAAAAAGCTAAGTATAATGTCGCCAAGGGCGGGGGCGTGGATGGGCTGGAAACCAAATTACTGGCCTAATGCCTAACAAATCGATCGACTACGTGACAGTTGCCAGTTTAATTAAAATGAAATGCGCTAATGGAAATCCATGCCCACACACGCACCTCCTCCGCATTTTGTGTATATACATGTTTATTCGTATATATATAGGTGAACCGCATTTCGTTATGATTAAACAGGCCCACGAGTCCTGATGCGCGAATAAACAACCGTCATGTGTATGAAAAAAAAAAGAGAAAGCTGGGGAGAAAGACGCACAGCCAGCCGTGTGTGTGGAAAGCATTTTCAGTCGGTCATGTCTATATTTCGGTACGTGAAATATTAATAATTCCATTTTGAACAGCTCAAGGCAAGGATAAACTCTTCGGCATTCCGGGCTTTATTTTTAGCCACTCGAAAGCAAGCGTAGCCAACGTGGGCAGGTGAAAGTTGGTGGTGGGAAGAGGAGAAAGTAGGAGAAAGCAGGGGGCGGCCCACTTGGAGCATATGAAAACTATTAAAATTTATGCGTGGCTAACAAGGAAACAACAAAATGTCGCGGCCATTACTCACACTCACTCACATAACACTCACACACACATTCACAGCAGGAGTGTACGGGGGAAAAGGACATGTAAATGCTGACAAACAATGAAATGTGGGCAGCCAAGCAGCGCGAACGAAGTAATCCCTCCTGCTGACATGTGGCAGGACCTTGGGCGCAGTTCGCTGAACCGCCGAGTGGAGCATAAGAGCCTACATCAACGAATCCTGGCGAGATCCGTGGACGCCCTGGGGACATCTTATGGAAAGTATGCCACATGTAGCCCTGCAAATTCGAGCCAGCACTTCAAGTGGTTTTGCTTGTATGTGGAGTCTATTTATTTTCATTTAATTAAGTGGTTGTACTGTATTTTTTTGGTTGATTAAAGAAAAATATTAGCATCATTTAGGATTGTCGGAAAACAAATAAATACGATCACGATGTTTTTTGTGAAAGCTTAAAATCCAATCAGAATTATGCTAATCTACAGTTGACTTTATAGCCTGGATTAATTCCGCGAACTTTGTGCAAACACGGAATGTTAAAAAGTCACGCTAATTAGTGCTAGTTTGAGTAGGTAATTACAAATAACTTTCCATTAAAAATAGTAAATAACTTTCACTGTTTTCCCTTTTTTTTTCTGCGCACACCAAGTTGTTAATTGAGTTAAAAGGCAAAGTTTTAATTTATGTTCCTGCCATGCAATCACGTTTTCACTTTCCCAGCCGTTCGTATTCGTAGGCCATAGCCACTATAGTGGCCTCATTATGCATGTAAAACGGCATACTTTGCGCGATCTTTAAAATTCAATAAGGCGACTATGAAAAAAAGGACCCCGAACCGTTGACAAGCTGATGGCTAGCGAGTTTTTCATTCGTTTTCCCTCTTTTTTAACAAGCCGCCAGCAAAGCAGCTTACACAGATTTTTGTTTGCCACTCTGGCCTAAGACCCGCGAGATGGGACATGGAAAACTTGGAGAGCCCAGGATGGCCAACTTAACGCCTTCAAGTTGTAAAACACTTAGCGGTTATTTCGTGTTCCTCCTGCCCTCCAACAGACACCCTACTCCTACCAGCTGAGCAGGAACAGGACTCGAAGTGGATTGGAGTGGAGTGGAGTGGATTGGAGGGCACAGGCACACGCGAAGAAATCCGCGCCAGGCAAATTTGTGCTGTGTTGTAAGATAATTTAGCGCAATTTACGTGCAAATTTGCTTACGTTACTCGTTGCCAGGCGGAGGGCTGGCGATAGCTCACAGGTGTGTGCTGCCGAGCTGGCTCCGCGAAAGTCGAGGGCCCTGATACAGTCACCGGATGGCGCGGACACAACCGACAGCAGCAAAGGACAACGCACGACTGCGGCTGCCGACCAGGAGCCGAGTTTCCATCACGGCTGCCTGCCGACAGCGACGGCGAATCCGAGCGACTGCGTCGTCGTCCTCCATCCATCCGTCGGATCCATCGTTGCTGCCTAAAAGTAAGCAGAATTAGAAATATGAACAAGTAGATATGCCACGGCCGAGTGAACCGACTACTGGATTCCTTAAGGTCCGCCGGGTATATTCTCAAATCCAGACTTAATGGACTTAATCGATGTTTATTACAATATAATTAAATATAGTATTTATATGTGGGTTTCCCTGCTATATTGTATTTTCTTTACATTTAATATTATTTGAGGACGTCAAAAAACATAGCAATATCAAATAGTTAAGCTTTAGGTTTAACTGCAATTCGTTTCTAAGAAGCATATAATGAATATGTTTGTTTTTTTTTCCTAGAACCCAACATGCCCCCAAATCTTTGGGTATTTGTGTATAAAAGAAGTAACCAAAATAGCAGCTGGGGCAACGGAGCCGACTGCGACTCCGTCTCCGTCTGAAATAAATCGCTAGTAGATTATTCGTGCTGGCACCCAGTTGCTCCTGTTCCTGCTCCTGCTCCTACTCCTACCGGCCAGGCTTCTTTCTTTTACCAAACTTTTTCGGCTGATGGCGGGCGTCTGTGTGTATGCCACGAAAAATTGACAACCACAACGCAAAGAGGACAATTTGGTTGGCGTTCGTCTCGGAGTTTTCGAGTCGCCGTTGGATAGGTAATTTTCGCTGTTGGTATTTAATTTATGACTCGTGTTTCCGTCTTGTTTCATTATTTGCCTTTTATTAATTTGTTTACTTGTTTATCTGTGCATCGCTCAGCGCAGCGGTGAGCTGCTCACTTTTTCCACCCAGCCATAAGCCGTGCCAGCCCACCAAGCCAACCAGGCATTGACATTCCTGGCCAGCTTTTTATGGCCTTTTAATACACACACACATACATAACCTGGAGCGGGCTTAAGCGCAAATAGACAGCTCCATGCAACCCATGTGGCAATACATGTGGCACACGGTGTCCGTTGCCTTGGCTTACTGGTCTACTGTTGCTTCGTGTCCTTTTCCGGCGGCGGGCGAAACTTTCTCTTAGACGCTTTTATCTGAGGCGTGGGCGATGCCGTCGACATCTCAGCTTTCTCCGCCGGACTCTCCGCCTTCTTACCAGGTTGCATGCACAGCGGGCTGAGTCGTAAACATCTTCTTTCTGGCTAGAGATGCGTCGAGTGTAGGTGAGTGTACCTAATTCGTTATTTTGGTACCTTAATGTACAAAGTGTAAAGTATATATTATTTTATTTTAGCAAAGGCATTGCAAATTGCCATAAGATGCTAATAGTACTTCCTAGCAAGTACCGTGTCTTTTTATTAGGTGCGGTTCCTAATCATCTCTTCCTGCAAAGCTTCCTAATCCTTCTCAGTTTTTATTATGCTCCTCGGCTCAAGGGTATTGTATGGATGTCGTTGCAGCGGTGGTGGGTTAATTAGAGTCCTAAAATTGTGGATCAAGATAAACCATCATTCGTCGTAGGTAGTTTTACCGCCAAAGATAAAAACCAATCTTTTGCTTTACTGCGCCTTCAGAGTGAAGTGTTCGACAGCTTTGAGTTGAAATATTTGTGATGTTGGTACTCAGATTTTACTCTTAATGAACTTTAGTTTACGCACTCCCCCTTTTTTCAAGCTGCGCCATGCACTCAGGCATTTTAGTAGCCATCCGGATGAGAACTTAAGCTTAACGGACGGATATTCGCCGCCGCTTGTTGCTCACTTGAGGCATAACGCTCATACGCCGTGTTGCACAAGTCGCGTAAAGATGATGGCACATTTTTTGGTTTAGTGCGAGCCACTTAATAGACCACAAAACGCAGCCAGAGCCTCATAAAGCAGCGAAGCACATTTATCCGCCCATCTGTATGTGTGTGGGTACCAACGGCAACCAGCAAATGGCCACAAATGACACGTTTGGTGTTAAATGGAGGTCGTCCAGCACGCATACTGAGTTCCCATCGTACATGTCTGTGTCTGTGTGAGTGTTGAGGCAGGCTATATTTGCCTCTGTGTGTGTCGCAGTTACGGCTAAATTGTTTGTACAACATGCATGTAGAACAAGCATAAATCCCAACCACATCCACTTTCATGTCCACATTCCCATCCACAGCAACGTGCGGCGAGACAAACTGAGCCCAACCGACTGGCAATTAAAGCCGCTGAGCTCCAGCTCTCGCACACATATTCACCCGCCTTACACACACACACACACACACACACACTCTCTCTCTCTCTCGCACGCACACACACACGGGTACAGGTGGGACCCATTGTGATGGCCAGCGAGCACTGGGCTTTTGTTTCTCTGCCATTGCGGACCCGAATCGCTTAATCGTATTAACCATTGCCACAATAAATCAATCGGAATTGTTTGCAATCAGCCGGACTTTATGGCTGTTGCTTCTACGGTTAAGCCTTGATATATGGAACAGTATTTAGTGGATGCAATAAACATAGTATTTATTGGATTAAATTTGTTTAATGGTTAATACTATTAATACCTTTCCTTACATGAGTTTTAGAGGCATTGCAAATTATGAATAACATATATATGGTTCACTGTAAGCTATTTTTATGCGATCGTGGCGCTGGGAACTCGTTGAATTTAAGTAAACCGAAGGCGTTATCTGTGTGTTTTCTGGTTTGCTTGAGTGTGTGTGTGAGTGTGTGTATTTCGTCTTCTGTGTATTTGAGCTGCTGCTAATGAGCTGTAACCAAAGGCAACAGAAGCGACCACAAGTCCCGAGCGCCGAGTCAGGCCAACAATACATTTACGGCAAATTGAATTCAACAATAACTACAGCCACGACACACATGAGAAAGCCCGTCGGCCGTCAATCACCCTCACACACACACACACATTCGGGAGAAAGGTGAAAGTTGGGAATGGGTGGGGCAAGAGCAATGTGTCGTGAGCTGTCGCCATTGTGACTTTTATTGCAGGAGGCAGTTGCCATTGCTGCTTTTTCCACTGCAATTATCAGCTGCAGGTACGTACCCATATATACATATGTATGAATATATATGTAGGTTTAAATAGTGCCGAAACAATCACACCATAAGGTAGTGAAAGACTAGGTAACGAGATCATATAGTTGCTAACAGCTTGGAAGGAAAATTTTTGGATATAATTTTCTTGACCGCAAGTGTTAGTGCTGCCTGCACAAAGACAATTTGTCTTTGTTTCACATGGCCCACAGCAGACGCCACAGTGTAGGATTGAAAAAATGGAGCAGGCAGCTTTAATTGCATGGAGCAGAAAAACCAGCCAGTACAAAAACATGGCACTTTGGGCCAGCAAGAAGAACAAAAACCCAATTGGCTTTTGGTGGGGAATGAAAGTGAGCCGGAAGAAGGGAAAGCCAAAGTCCAAACACAAGATTTCTGGGCACACTTGTTGTAAGCAAGTTGAATATAAATATTTAAATTTATTGAACAACATCTCGCAACTTTTGCTGGTTGTTTGTGACTAAACAATAATTTAGCAAACGTTTAGTGAAAGCACTTGGCCTTTGAGAAGCACGTCCTGCAGATCGGAGCCATTGCTTCATCCTTGCTGTCGTACACAAAAAGGGTTGGCCTTTGGTTAGTTTTTGAGAATCGAGAGGACAACGGAGCTTCATAGATATGGGGAAACGACTCCGTCTGGTGCTCCTTGAAGGCATTCCACTTCTCCAACTTCTCCTTGTACTCGGCCATTGCCTTGCTGGCCGACTCCTGCCACACGATCTTGTGCTCATCGGCCATGGCTCGCCACATCTCACCGCCCTTCACAGACACTTCTTGGACACTAAAATCGGGATGCTCCGCTCTTATGTTCTTGCGCCCGGTGGAATTCATCCACAACATGAAGGCGCTCATGGGTTTTTTGGGGCGTGCTCCGTAGTCTGACATCTTTATCGTAATAAATAAATGTTAAAAAATGTTTACTTTAAAAATTTAATTGGAAAATTTGTAGTAGATGTAAGAAATTCTACGATTTGGACTGAATATCGTTGAGATCCAGACGAAACTAAAAATATCTTACAGAGCACATGATAAGTAATGCGAAATCAAAGTCAATGCCTACTGAATAGTTTTAATTTATTATAGGGCATATTTTTAAGGCACCAATATTTAGTATTTAAAAAAGCGTTACCATGATTTTCAACCAGGGCTTCCAAAACAATCGGTTATCGGTTTCCAGCAATATCTGTAAGGTGGCTTTGAATGTGCTGCTGAAAAATACTGTATAGCCTGGATTAATTCCGCGAACTTTGTGAAAGTAAGAAAAGTTAAAAACTCGCGCTAATTAGTGCCAGTTTGAGTAGGTAATTACAAATAACTTTCCATTAAAAATAGTAAATAACTTTCACTGTTTTCCCTTTTTTTTCTGCGCACACCACATTGTTAATTGAGTTAAAAGGCAAAGTTTTAATTTATGTTCCTGCCATGCAATCACGTTTTCACTTTCCCAGCCGTTCGTATTCGTAGGCCATAGCCACTATAGTAACTCATTATGCATGTAACACGGCATACTTTGTGCGATCTTTAAAATTCAATAAGGTAACTATGAAAAAAGGACCCCAAACCGTTGAAACGCTGATGGCTAGCGAGTTTTTCATTCGTTTTCCCTCTTTTTTAACAAGCCGCCAGCAAAGTGCTTTCACAGATTTTTGTTGGCCATACTGGTCCAAGACCCGCGAGATAGGACATGGAAAACTTGGAGAGTACAGCCAAGCATTTTCGGCTGATGGTGCGCTTCTGTATGTATGCTACGAAAAGTGTTAATATTTAAATTTATCAAAAACAAATTTATATTAGCTTGTGGATTTTAGTACAACAATAAATTAACAAATGTAGTAAACGCTTAGTGAAGGCACCTGGTCTTTGATAAGCACTTCCTGCAGATCGGAGTCATCGAGTCATCCATGGTGTCGTACACAAAAAGGGTGGGGCATTGGTTAGTATTTGAGGAACAAATACATTGCGTGTCCGAAAAGCGGTGCTCCTTGGGGAAATTCCACTGCTTCAACTTCTCCTTGTACTCGGCCATTGCCGTGGTGGCCGACTCCTGCCACACGATCTTGTCCTCATCGGCCATGGCTCGCCACATCTCTCCGCCCTTCACAGACACTTCTTGGACACTAAAATCGGGATGCTCCGCTTTTATGTGCTTCCGCCCGGTGGAATTCATCCACAACATGAAGGCGCTCATGGGTTTTTTGGGGCGCGCTCCGCAGTCTGACATCTTTATCGTAATAAATAAAAGTTAAAAAAAATGTTTACTTTAACAATTTGTTGTAGATGTAAGAAATGCTTCGATTTGGGCTGTATATCGTTGAGATCAAGAGGTAAACTGAAAATATCTTACAGAGCACACGATATGTAATGCGAAATCAAAGTCAATGCCTACTGAATACTTTTACTCCATCAGAAAGCACAATTTTATAATTAATAATTAATAATTAATAATAATCTTGAATTAATATTTAAAAAACCGTTACCTGATGCTCAACCAGGGTTCCCTAAACAATCGGTTATCGATTACCATCGATACTTTGAACGCCGCTTTGAATGTGCTGCAAAATATGCCTAATAATAAATAAGCCAATATATGTTCTATATATTTTTGATGCTGCGCTAATGTAACACATAGTATAAACTTATAAATGTTATGGAATCCTTGCTCTCCAAGAAAAAATCTTGCACTCGATAGTATCGAATCGACATCGGGTTTTTGTTCATCTCGAAGTCTTAAAGTGAGTCAGGCGGTTTAACGTGCGGTTTTTCAGCGTATTTGATTTATCTGTTTTTTATTAAAAGTCGCGGAAGAACTTAGGAAAATGTCGACCCTGGCCTCTCCTCTGTCCATTGCTGGCACCCGCCAATCCGGCGCATCGGTGCGCACACAGAACGGTGAGAATCCCGGGGTTTTGTCAACATCTGCGGTGCGTCTGCCGGCGGAGCACGTTTCTTACTCATCGCGGGTCACGCTCTCCACGAAGAATGTTCCGGAACCAACCCGGGGGAGGGCGATCTTATTTTAATTGGATTAACAAAAAAACTCATTGAATCCAAGGAGCTACAAGATCCTGTGGACAAGCCTATGCGAAGTGAGGTTATGACTACAACTCGGCTTTTATATGCTTTCAGTTATGGCCGCTCTGTCCATATCGAACATCGTGAAAAGCTCCTTGGGACCCGTGGGTCTGGACAAGATGCTGGTGGACGACATCGGCGATGTCACAGTGACCAACGATGGAGCCACCATTCTGCGACTGCTGGAGGTGGAGCACCCGGCAGCCAAGTGAGTTGTTGATGTGGGAAATCTTTCAAAGAAGTACTCATTTCTAAATTTTAAGGGTCCTGGTTGAGCTGGCTCAGCTGCAGGACGAGGAGGTCGGCGATGGCACTACCTCGGTGGTTATCCTGGCCGCTGAGCTGCTGAAAAACGCCGACGAGCTGGTCAAGCAGAAGATTCATCCTACCTCCATAATCTCCGGCTACCGCATTGCCTGCAAGGAGGCCTGCAAGTACATCTCGGAGCATCTGACCGCTCCCGTTGATGAGCTGGGCCGCGATTCCCTGATTAACATTGCCAAGACCTCGATGAGCTCCAAGATCATTGGTGCTGACGCAGAGTTCTTCTCAGCCATGGTTGTGGACGCTGCCCAGTCGGTGAAAATCACAGATCCCCGTGGGCAGGCAGCCTATTCGATTAAAGCCATCAATGTCCTGAAGGCCCATGGCAAGTCTGCCAGGGAATCGGTGCTGATTCCCGGCTATGCCTTGAACTGCACAATTGCCTCCCAGCAGATGCCCAAGAAGATTGTGAACGCCAAGATTGCCTGCCTAGACTTCTCGCTGCAGAAGACCAAGATGAAGATGGGTGTCCAGGTCTTGATCAATGATCCCGACAAGCTGGAGGCTATTCGTGCCCGTGAGCTGGACATTACCAAGGAGCGCATCAACATGATCCTCGGAACCGGTGTCAATGTAGTACTGGTTAGCGGCGGCGTTGATGATTTGTGCATGAAGTACTTCGTTGAGGCTGGAGCCATGGCTGTGCGTCGTGTGAAGAAGAGCGATCTGAAGATCATTGCTAAGGCTACCGGCGCCGCCTTTATTACCTCGCTGACCAACATGGACGGTGAGGAGAGCTTCGATGCCTCAATGGTGGGAGAGGCCGCAGAGGTGGCCCAGGAGCGCATCTGCGATGATGAACTTATCCTCATCAAGGGCACTAAGGCACGGTAAGTGCAGATTATATCATGCAGTAACATAGTTTGCTTTATCGTATCCCTATGCCTTTTTAGTGCTGCCGCATCCATTATCTTGCGTGGTCCCAATGACTTCTACTGTGATGAGATGGAGCGCTCCGTCCACGACGCTCTGTGCGTGGTGAAGCGTGTGCTGGAGAGCAAGAAGGTTGTAGCCGGCGGCGGCTGTGTGGAGGCTGCTTTGTCGATCTACCTGGAGAACTTTGCCACCTCGCTGGCTTCCCGCGAACAGCTGGCCATTGCCGAATTCGCAAAGTCGCTGCTGGTCATTCCCAAGACTCTGTCCGTGAACGCGGCCAAGGATGCCACTGATCTAGTGGCCAAGCTCCGCTCCTACCACAACTCCAGCCAGACGAAGCCCGAGCGTTCGGATCTTAAGTGGACCGGTCTGGATCTGATCGAGGGAGTGGTAAGGGACAACAAGAAGGCTGGAGTTTTGGAGCCCGCCATGTCCAAGATCAAGTCGCTGAAGTTCGCCACGGAGGCCGCCATTACCATTTTGCGTATTGACGACATGATCAAGCTGAATCCGGAGGACAAGAGCGGCAAGAGTTACGCCGATGCATGCGCTGCCGGCGAGCTGGACGGTTAGACATTCTTCACCGCGAGCGAAGCACATTTCTTCTATCTTGTTTAGGCATTTAATTTTAATCAAATCACTCACTTTCAATTGTCGCCCCATTGATTGTAACAACAATTTAATTGTGTTGCCCTTCGCGATCTGTATTAACACCGCACATCCGCAATCCTTTCTCATCCATGCTTCAATGTATAATAAACTGATCTTCAGAATATGCTGAGGCGTAAACTAAATTGGAGGGAAACAGTTTGTTATTTCGGGAGAGCGATCTGGCCAAGAGCAGGCAGAGAGCGATCCGGAGAGTGGGATGTCCTATAAATAGAGCGTGCATCTATTTGGTCTATTAATACAAAAAGAAAACACATCCCAAAAAGCACGGAAAACGCACATTGCTCTACGAATTTTTATCATTTAAAAAGAATTCTTCATAAAATGGCCGATCATAACGAAGATGAAGCTGTTGGCGGTGACCTAAACAACAATATAACAGCAAATGGGCAGGAGGAAGTGCGTCAGCCGGAGCAGCCGCAGAACGAACTGCTGGACATGGTTTTCACGTTGGAAAGCGAAAAACAGGCACTACTAGAGGAGTCTCGCAAACGGATCGGAGCGCTCCGCAAAGACTTTGAGGTTAGTTACTCGTCTCCACGGGCTGCACCCACTTACTGACCCTGATTGCAGGAAGCCAAGGCGGAAAATGAGCGTTTAAAGCGGAGAGTGGTCCAGTTGGAGCAGTCGCTCAAGCAGTCCGTCATGCTGGGCGGCACAGATGCTCCCAAATCACGACAAGAGCAGGAGGAGCTGCTTCTAAAGGCCAAAACCCTGCTGTTCGAGAAGACCAAGGTGAACAAACAGCAGGAGCAGCAGATATCAGTGCTTAGGACACAAGTAGACTCGATTAAGGATGTGCTGCAGGTGACCAAGGACATGTTGCAGCTAAAGACCGCCGAATGTGATCACACGCAGGCTCGTCTGGAGAAGAGCCAGCAGTGGATCAAGGCGGAGCAAGACAAGTGTGTGCTCACGGAGAAGAAACTAGCCATCTCCAAAGGAGTGTATGACAAGCTGCGTTCGGAGTACGACACCCAGTCACAGATATTCAAGGTGCCTTATAACTCGAGTCCAATGATATACTTGATATACTATTACCTTCTTTCCCTACAGGATCTTAAGTCCGCGTACGAGCAGAAGGTCAAGGTTCTCACCAAGGCTTTGGCAGAAGCCAAGAAATAGCTGAACAATTTAATAAACTACGTTAATTAAATGCACACATCTCGTTAATAAGTTTAATAATTTAATGCTTTCCGTGTCTCGTGTCTCTGTCGTTCTCCGTAGTCTAGGAGCTCTGGGTAACCGCCGGCTGCGATTGCTGCTGCGACTGCAATTTCGCTGCAGCAGCCTGCTTCATCTCCAGCACACTCATCACTGAGTTATAGAAGCGCGTCTTTTGCAGGTGGATCTTTTCGATTTTCTCGATCTGCTCCTGCACGTACTCCACGCGTCGCTTGAAGTAGTCTTTGGAGCCTTCCAGATCCTGTTTGAGAAACAGATGGCAATCAATAAATATTCTAGGTTCGATTGGAAATGTAAATCACCTTTTCAATGTAGTAGCCGGTGCCGATGTCTATGACGAACCTGTTGAGATCCTTGACCCGTCCTGGCACATACATACTGCTGGTCAGGGGCACCAGGATCTGACGGTTCTCCCAATTGGGTTGAAAGGTTCCCAGCGCCTCCTTGGATCCGGCGTACTTGGCTTGACAGCCGTGAAGCGTCGACAGCGAGTCCTGTACGTTGGTAATCTCCTAAGGATCACAAAAATGTACCGATTTTAGAAGCATGTGCCAATTGGGGCGCCCCTCCTCCAGAAACCCCCTCCGCGAGCACACTTGACTCATCACACACCCACATGCGGAACGCACCTGCTCGAACTCCTGCTTGATCTGAATCAGCTGTTCCGGACTCAACTTGGTCAGGTCGATCATCTCGGACTTGGCGGGTGCGCTTGGGGTGGCAGCCATTGCTAGTGCTTACACTTATAATTTACAATTCCACTTTTATTTTATTCAGTCGCCGTATAAGGTTGCCACCTTTGCGTATTCAACTCAACAGGGATGTCATGAAGCTGGGTCAGAAAATATCGATTTCACGGAAGCAATCGGGAATCGAATGATTCGTTGAAATAGTCGGTAGTCCAGTCCCGCCGACGATTTGTTATCGAGTACTAAGCGCGAAGTAAAAATTTAAAAAAAAAATCAGTGACTTCTGAATCTACAATATCTTTTGAGTTTAAAGACAGATCTTACTCAGCAAAAAAGCATTAACCAAACTTGTTTTTCAATTATAGTTTTATTGTATTTATTATATGCAATGTTATAATTCTGTGTTTTGTCAGTCATTCTGTATTTGTATGCGTTTTACAATTTTTGTTTTTGGTTTTCTCGTAAATTATAAAATCTAACACAAAACAAAGCAATTTCTTTAACAATCACTGCCGCTACATATACACGTTACAATTTGTTAAATATATATATATTTATATATATATAAGTAGGCACAGCTCAAGCGCCGCGCATCCAATACATGTTCATATACATATTCTCTGTTATATGTGGGGTGTTGTATGTCGGTTTTTATATATGTATAGATTAGATAACAATGATTTTAAGCCTAAGTAGAAGTAAGTTTTAGTTCCGATACTTGCGATCGTTCCCCTCTATATGCGCTCCCACTCGCAATCGCTGCTCCTCCGATCCTTGAACTATTAAGTTATATGCTTTAACTATGTTATTTTACCCATACAACTAACTGTACTCGTCCTTCGCGATCCTCCCACTATATCATACATACATAACATTTACCTTGATTTGGTTTTGATCTTAATAAAATGTAATTCGTTTTGAAACAATGAAGAAGATCTTGCTTTTGAGGGCGTGTCGATTCGATTTCTTAATCGCGGATATTTTAAGCTCCCCATCTGGATTTTGGATTCAATATCGTGTGCTCGCTGTTAAATCGCAAGGCAAATTTGTATAATTAGTTATATATAATTTGGTTTTCTCTTGAATCGAAACGAATAAACGTTAGTGGTTTACTTTAAATGCAGAGTTTTCATTGTGCAGCATTAACATTGTGAAGAGATAGAGAGAAAGTTGTCGGGAGAGAGTGTTACATTTATAAGTGGGAATGGTTTTGGTTATCAACAGCGTTAAAATTTGTGGTTTCTTTTCGTTTGGTTTCATTATCAAATCGAAGGGACGTAATTCGTAATAATAATCATTGATCGTTAAACATACTCGTACGTTATATGGTATGCATGTATGTATATTTTGTATAGATGTACATTTATAAATAGTATAGTTTGAATGTATGCGTGTATGTCCTGTATATATAGTTGTGTTTATGTACTGTACTGTACTGTATGTACTGTATGTACTGTGTTTCGCTATGTACTTGTAATTGTAATTGTCCTAGGTGTTCATTTCAGCTAGATTCGCTAGTTTGTCTCGTGTTTTCGCTTTCGCTTCCTTTTTGTATACAAGATAAGGGTTTAAAAAACTCGAAAATATATCAAAAGTTTCTTGAAATGCAGTATATATATGTTTTTTAGTTGTTAAATATATATATATATATTCATGTATATATAGTACTTTCCTAGGTATTTACAGCATACCTTGCCTTGGTTTCCATTAAGAATTCGAGAGAAGTATGTCCAGTAATTTCGCTAGTGATCGAATGCGTGAGTTGGTGATTGTGTGAGTGAGGTGAGTGTGCGTGTATTAGTAGTAGTATATCGAGTGTATATAGGTATTTTGTATATCTAATCCAAAATGATACACTAATTGGTATTGATAGTGAGACAAAAATTTTAATATAGCGCATCAAAATGATATATGCGATTATTAATATGTATACAGAATTTAATGGCGGCTTGCTGAATATCGAATTTCGCGTCTATGTATGTGTGCTTGTGTAATAGTATGTGGGTGTAAGCTGTGAGTGTGCTGGTGACTGCTGATTGTGTATACGTCACGTGGGCTTCGAAAAATACGCTTAAAGCTGCTATAATACTGTAAAATTGTTGCTTGATTTCCTCATTAGTCGACGGTAAAGTAATGTTCGCTCACATTGAATAGCAGTTGTTGTAGAAAAGCTAGGTAGGTTCGCTTCAGTGTCTTCGAATTTTGCGTGTGTGTTAGAGTGTTTCGTGTGTAAGTGTGCTAGTGTGTGTGTCTTGTCTTTTCCTTGATATGTCTGAGTTCATATTGCACGCAGATCGGTGACAATATTTAGTCTCAAATACATATAAAAAGTATATGTGTGGGGCTCGGGAGTGGAAGGGACTAACTCAAAGTAGCATCGAGTTGCTGCACGCAAACGAAAAAGTCGCATCACGTATATGTCAACCAAATCGTGGGTTTCTACTGTTTCCTCCGTATTATCGTGTTTGATTTCGTTTCGTTATCCTTTAGGTTTACCACTATCTCATTTACATTTTAACTAATTAAAGCCGGTTTCAATTCAACAAACAATCTGTAGCATAAATTCTTGCATTCCCCGTCATCATTATTATTATTATTACTATTATTGTAGTCAACCAAAGTTTGTCTCCTACGTTTACAGCACCACATTTTGTAACTTTACACGCGAAGAAAAAACCCACTCAGAACCTCATTACTTTACGTTTACATATAAATATATATATTTAAGTACGTTTATATTGAATTTCTGCTAAATTGTTTAGTGGTTTCGCTAGAAGATTTGCAGTTTAATTAGTTTTGCTTTCGGTTTTGGGCCGTCTTCCTTCGATCTTTTCATAGCATACTTTGTGGCGAAATATTTTACACAATTACTTGATTGGCTAGTGGCATAATTTATCGTAACGCTGTGATATATATAATATATATAGTTTTATACGTTTAGTGTAATTTGCTTATTCGCTGATGGTTGTGGCTGCTCTCCAGTGGTAGTGGTATCTATTAGCAAGTCTTGAGTTGAAGCTATAATTTCTTAGGCGTAATCTAAACGTTACCTTTGCTGTGAACCAATGCTCCTGGCCAGATGCACTTGTCTAAAGTATTTGCGTGTCTATCTGCTATCTGCTATCGGTTATCTGCTACCGGCTATCTGCTCTATCTGCTTGCTGCTAACGTTATCAGCCATCGTGAATCGCGTGATGCCCACCTACCGAGCTGCGCAAGGCGCCATCTACATATTATTATCCTTCCGTCCACTTCCGTTTCCGTTTGTACACCCAATGTCCGACTGCGTCCGCTTCTAATTGTTTAATTAACGTTACGAGGCTGCTAAATAAATATATTTATATACGCTTATGTGTGTGTTTTTTTTTTTTTTTGTTTCTCGTATCTTAGGGGGACTTTTACTTTCACTTTCACTTTCGGCTCACTTTGCACTATTAATTGCTAATTTGACGATATTTCCCTGCGACCATGCCGCCTTACACATACCACTCCTTGACGTCCTTGGAGTCGCGTTTCTTGGCCTTCGGCTGCACCAGGCCCGCCATCTGGGGTCGCCCATCGCTGCCATAGCCAAGTGACCCACTTCCGCTGGACATCATGCCGCCACCGCCGCCGCCTCCTCCATTTCCATTACCATTGTGCCCATTGTGCATCTGCTGTTGGGCATGATGCTGCTGTTGCCCTGCACCTCCACCGCCTCCGCCACCATGCATATGGTGCTGCCGCTGCTGGTGGTACGATCCATTGGTGCTAGTATTTCCCAGGAGTGCAGCATTCGGATTGTGGGAACCGTAGGCGGCCGCCTTCTCGCTCTCCGTCTTGTAGCCACGATCGCCATTCGACTTGAGCCACAGGACCAGCAGGATGACCAGCACCACTGCGATCAGTATGCCCGCCACTATGCCGATTATCATGGCGGTACGCTCCTCCTCGATCGAGTTAATTCTGCCGCCCTTACCCTTTGGACGGTAGTTGTTCATGTTGGTGTTGTACGTGTTGCCGCCATAAGGTCCGTACGGAGGTGGATCTTGCGGCGGAATGGGTGGCGGCAACGGTGGCAGTGGGTGGTGCTCGTCCGGCAGCTGCATGCGATCGTGATCATTTCGCCCGGACCCACCCATGCCGCCACCAGCTATATAAATATCATAGGGCGTGGTTTCCCGCTCGGTGACCGTACTCCGGATCTCCGGTGGCGGTGTGGCTTGAGTGGTGGTCGTTGTCGTGGTCGTCGAAGTTGTACTGCTGCTCGTGCTGGTGCTGCTGCTAGTCGCCCGTTGCGTGGACGATGTGGCCACGCTGCTGGTCGTGCTCACCTGACCCGGCGTGCTGGCTGCCGATCCGCCGCTGCTGCTGCTGCTGCTCGACTGCGTGGTTGCGTAGGACGGAGTGCTGCCGCTGCTACTGCTGCTACTGCTGCCTTGGTGCTGCTCCGTGGTCACATCGCTGCGTCCCGTGGTGGTAATGGTCACCATCTCGTTGTTGGACTCTGCAAGCAGTCGGTTTGGGTTTATTCAAGTGTTCTCAAGTGGGGTGCTCTATACTTGTATGTTTGTTGCGAGTGTGTTTGTGCGCTTAGTGGTTGCATTGCTACCCTCGATATTTCTTAAAACCCCATTATTCCCCAAGGAATAAATGATATTTTAAATTTTCTCCATGGGTTCACAATTTCTCTTCCAATATGTAAGAATTTATTATAGAATTTTAGAAACTAATCATAATAAACGGAATCCTGATTCAAAGTGCTTACTTCGGAAACCTTTAATTGAGTCATCTTTCCCTCCCAAAAATCACTTGAACCGCCAGTTGTGCTTTGCTTTCAATAGTTTATTCAACACAGTTAGAGAGGATTAGAGATTTGTAGATATTGAGAGATATGTTGAGGTGTGTCATTGTTGTTTTGGGTGCTGGACCTTCGATCTATTCGCACGATATGTACAAATTGGAATTGGAAGAACGGTAGAGTTATGCAATCGAGGGAATAAATGTGGAGGAGGAGGAGATGGTGAATAAGGAACTGGACTGGGAAAATCACATCTTACACTTGCAGACGCTGCTTTTATCGCTACTATGTACAAAACATATACATCTTCGATCGGTGCACCCATATATACTATACATATATGTATATACGGTATATATGCAAGGTGGTGGGTGCATTTAACTTAACCCTTATCGCTTAACGCTTAACCCTCACTCAACCAAAAACCCTCGCCAATGATCGGTGTGGTTGTTGTTGTTGTGGTTCTGGCTGTTATAGTTGTTGTTGTTGTAGCTGTTGAAGTTGCATTTGTTATTTGCATTGGTTGCTGTTGCTGGTGGTTTAGCTCTCGTTAATGCTAGAGTTAGTCATACAGTTAGACAGAGGTCTAGTTGGAAGCTTAGCCTAAGTGCATTGCTTGCATTGGTTGCATTGGTTTGCTGTTTGCTTATGGGAATTTACAGAGTATCCATGGCGCGATCACAGTCAGAAATATGAAGGCGATTTCACATTCTGAAAGAGACACATAAGGCGTACTCGTTGTCAGTTCAAATTAGAAGGCAATCGATCATCGGCAACAGGTGGAGATGAAGGATATAGGCGACGATTGTTGCGATACTTTTCATATATATATATTTTTTTTGTTTTTTCTGGGCTGATCTGAGCTGAGATGACACGGCGAGTTGATTGATTTTGGTTTCTGGTTGGGTTGATGCATTGCGAGGGGTGCGATAGAGGCGATATCTGAACATATATTCATATATATTTATATATATATATATATTGTTTTATTGTGTAAGCGTTCAAAGCATTGGCGTTGCATTGGCAATAACCTAACTTCCTCGATCTCCGTGGAGCATTGAACAACTGAACTGAAAAAGGCAAAGCGTCACTAGCTAAACGGTTATGCGGTTATATAGAGCAAGAGCTTCGAATATACATATATATATATAGAGTATAACTCGAACTCGAACTCAAACTTCAACTTCAACTCGAACACAATTGAACCCACAGCTTAATCGTTAACACGTTATCTACGTTACTAGGGCGTATACTTAATGGCGTACACTTAACTTGAATTTCGAGTGGGGCTAGCTAATGTCTGTGATGAAGTGTGTGCGCGTGTGTGTGTGCTTGGTGTAGATTCTTGTTGTTTTTGTGTCTTTCCGTGATTGATCCAAATGCCAATGACAAAATGAGACCAACACACAACGCTGTAGCCACTCACCTGAACCGCGGGCGGTGCTCGTCGAGGTGAACTGTTCCGTGGTCTCGCCGTAATCCCCGGATCCATGGACGCAATCCTCGTCGTCGCAGGCACGCTCCGTGCCATTGGTGATGACACCGCCGCTGCTGCTCCCGCCGGTACTCAAGCTATTCCCCTGCTGGGACGTGGTTGTCTGCTTGGTGGGCGGCACGTAGACCGGTGTTATGAGATCATCCCCGCTACCCGATTCGAATGGCGGCGTGCACTCGTCCTCGTCGTCGCCGCGACATCCGGATCCGGCTCCCGAGAAGATCAGATCGTCCAGCGCACCCGGATAACCACTCGCCGGCGTCTGTCGAGTAGAGTTCAAAGTCTAATTTTACTTCAGTTGATCTGGCGGCAGCCGGGCCAAGCGATGGTTATTGTATGGGGTTTGTTAACTGGATTAGTAAGTTTGTTAGGTGCTGTTCGATTAAGTATATATGTGTGGATGGGTGTGGGCACATTAAGCCAATGGAGAAGCTTCTTTCAGATTATTATTTATTTAATTTTATGAGTAGGTCCATAGGTTCTTTCATTGGTTCTTTCTTCAAACTTTTCTTTCTCCACTGGCTATCACTTGCTTTTGTTTCAGTGTGAGCTTTGATTAGAGTCATGCAGCATAAGTGCGACGAATTCTAGTGCATAGTAAATTCGTATCAGTTTATATAGCTGATTATATATATTCACAGTTATTGGTTAATGTGCTGTGCAGCAATGGAAACAAATCGAGGAAACTCAAATGGCTGGTTAGTGAAAAATCTGGCAAATCTTAATTGGCTTTTGTTATTTGGTTGGTGCGTTCAAAGCGGTACATTAAAAAACGAAGGCACCCGAGGTAAATTATAAATTCATAAGTTCATAAATTCATAAATTCAAATGCAGCATTTACACTAGATTATACAGTTAGTTAGCTAATACTTTGGTTTAGTTGGAACGGTTAACGTTTGTACTGAATGTCGAACCGAATTTCCCGGATTTGATTGTGATGACGATGACTTCAATGTACAGATGCGGTTACATTCGATACGATTAACACGGATATGCATTTCAAATATCAGGATAGTGCTCGGGAACTGTACATTACGAGTATTCGAATGGGTTTTCGAATTTCAGTGGTGCAATCAAATCATGTCAAATCAATTTGGGAAAAGGGGTTCCACAACTCATGAAGCGGATTAATACAACAATTTTGGTTAGATTTCATTTTGGTTTCTTTTTTTTTTGTTTTGGTTTTTAATCAAAGAAAGAATTTCGAATAAACTTGGTTTACGATGAGAAAAATACTTGGAAAGTTGAAAGTTGAGAGGAATTCAAATAAAATTTCAAATAAATTCCCTAACCTGCTGCATTCTCTGCAGATCATTTCTATCTAATACTCCAGTTACCAATTGAACATCTCCACGGATGGTGATATGGGGGTCGCGTTCGACGGCCAAGTCCAAGATGCGTAACTTGTTCACCGAAAGTCCGGCAATCACGCCGGCGAACGGCCGCTCGATTCGATTGCGACCGTTCCGGCTGAACTTGCCGCCGACCTGAACGTTGGACATGGTATTGAACACGGTGGAGTGGTGGCCTGCAAGTCGTTGGAGAAGAAAGTTCGGTAGAGCATTAGATACCCCCTGTGCTGATCTATCCCCTTGTTTACTTACTCTGTGGCGTCAGTGCCTGCACATTGTAGTCGTCCAGTTGGAGCGTGGCATTGCCTCCCTTGCGCTGGAACCGCACCACATGGTAGGCGTTGTCGTTGACCTTCGTTCCGATCTCGCCCAGCGGCAAATCGACGCTTCCAATGTTGTACACCATGAAGATGTTGCCCTCCACTATCTCCAGCTCCATATAGTCCTGCGTGGTGGCACTCTCCACCCGCAGTAGCACTGCATCCGGCCTGGTGGTTATGAAGCCCAGTGCTATATTATCCTCCTCCGTGTCAGCTTGTGCGTTTTCCGGGAATGTGTATTGCACCATGCCCTTGTTGTTGCCAAATTCGTAGGCAATCGATTCTAAAGAGCATAATATATTATGAATCAAAGAAGAAGACAGTAGAATGTTTATATTACCATCATAGCAAGTGGGTCCTGTGTAGGAAGTCATGTCACATTCGCAGGCATAGGCATTCCATTGCTGCACGCAGTTTCCTCGGTTGGCGCACGCATTCTGGCTACACTTGGTGGGTCCCTCGCAGCCACTGACCACCAGTGAGCTGGGCACCACTGCATCGCTGGTCAGCGAGGGAGAGGCATCGCCCAGGTCCAGGGATGCCAGACAGCCTTCGAATCCGGACCTCGACGAGATCGAGGCCGGCAGCTTCGAGTACATGTCCTTGAAGACGCCTCCGATGTACAGGATACCCGCCAGCTCCAAGTGCATATTGTTTCCAGTCAGACTGATAATCTCGAAGGAGTCATCCACGGTTAGGGTATGCGTCTTGGGTCCCGGGCGCCTGATGCTGACCTGATGCCAGCGGTTGTCGTTCATGTGGATGCGCGACTTGTCCCTCATCGTCACTGGACCATCTCCCAGATCGAAAGTGTAGTGGATGTGACCATTGACCAGTTCCACTGCCACGAAATCGTTGCGTCGTCCGCCATTGAAGACGAGCAGACCATTGGGTTCCACGGTCTTGAAGCGGAAATCAATGGAAATGCTGTTGTAGGCCTTCAACATGGCCAGACCCACGTATGAGTGCTTGGAGCGGAACGTGGCTGCATGGTAGGGCTGTCCGGCCGGAGAGTTCACGAAGCGGGCAGTCAACTTGAAGGTGGCACTGGGCAGAGCCGAGAGCTCCGGTCCCAGACTCTTGACAATATCCAAATAGCTGGGTGAGAAGAGAACGAAATTGAGATCAATTCCTTAAGTATGCTACATCGATACCCACCGCTGGCCATTGAACACCAAGCCCTGCATCTGACCCACAAAGTTCGGCATGGTGGAGGTCATCTGGATCTCCTCCTCGGCGTGGAAGAGACCACCCAGGTGAACCGAGCGAATCTCCATGGTACTGTGGCGACCCAGAATCGTTTCGGCTGTGGAAGGAATATTTCCAAGAACAAGAAATGGATAAAACTCGGGGGCCTCGCCATGGGGTTTGTCTAGCCAGGATCGGCTTTGCTCTAAGTTGTTGACTAGGCGGAGTACCGTTAACATTGGTTACATATGGGTATACGTTTGGTTGGATAGATATATTGATATATATATATATATAGGTTGTTGGTACGAGTAGTATATGGAGTATAGTTGGTGACAAGAAGCACATACGCAAATGTCAAAGAGTATATAAGAGTATAGAGTAGATATAGGTATGCGGTTTTAGTAGACATAGATCTAGTTTTGTTGGTTCATAGATTTTTCAAGCATTTGTATTTTTCACTCGACAAGTGGCTGAATGTAATTGGAATTCAATTGGAGTATTGTTATTATTTAGTTGTTGCAGCTTGGTACATACTAAAGAAAGGTGCAGATTACATTACATACAATGTACTGGTACGGATAGTAATTGTAGTTGTTAATTAAGACGAAACGAAATCGATAATCGAAAATCGCTGCCACAGCGCAAACCAAAGGAAAGTAAGTAAAGTAAAGAGATCGCTAAGTTGGTTAGATTAGGTTAGTTGGTGCGCATTTTGTTCTTGTTTACATAAGAATATGCATTGATTGACATTTGAGGAATACATTTTTTTTTTTTCATTTTTTCTTAGTCTAGTTTTGGTGTGTGAGATACATTTTCAATACGATTACGGTGGCGGTGACATTTCAGATAATTTCATTTGAGTTTTTATTTCTCAGCTGTGCGTGGGGAGAACCGAGGAAAAGTAAAAGTATGGAAAAAGTTTGAGGCAACCTACGGTCTAGAAATAATGGCAACTCAAAAGGTCAGGGATTATTTCGGTAATAACGGGGATAATTCAATAAAAACCAAAAGTAATTTGGTCATTGCTCAACGACATTGAACTAAACATCGATGGGTATCTGGGTATTGGTAAACTGTCCATGTTTTCTGTAAATGTAAATGGAAATGTGTTAATCTGTGCCCTAGAGAGTTCCATGTGTGTGTATGTGTGTTTTGACTGTATGTGTGTGTGTGTGTGTGTGTGCGGCGACTACGTCTAAGTTAATAAGGGTGCATTAGCCTTAACGAGCGACCACATTGCGCATACGACGCGTTGGCCCACCGAATGATTGACATCTTGACATGCAAATGACTGCGGCGACAGAGACAGAAACAGCCAGTGCTACATAGCAATAAAGAGAAAGAGAGAGCAAGAGAGAGAGAGAGAGAACAATAGAGGTGGAGAGAAAGAGAGTAGGCGATGTGGTGGGCGGTGGGCAGAATTCGAAGTAGGGCACTGTTGTTGCAGCTGGCAATTTGGCGCATTTACAGTTACTTATTCATACACTTGAATGGCTGAGTGGGCTAAATGATACGATGAGATGGCGAACTATACGATATGCGATAGTAGTACGAAACAAAGATATACACTATACACTGTAGAGAAGGGCTATGCAGCCCGACTTTGGCTCGTGGGCAGGTCATGCGGTCTAGTATGTGGGCTATATCATTCCGACTGACAGCCATTGGTTTTGCTTGTTACTTTATGGGTTATTATCACAGTTTCATTGCTCGGGCTGCTGCTTGGTTTTCAGGTGCTCACATGCAAACGCGTCACGTGTGTGTTTGTGAGTACTTCCGTGCAACGGTGCTTGATAGAGTGTGGGTGTGTGCCTGTGCAGGTGTGCTAGACTTTCAGTTCACAAATTGTGTGAGTGTGTGTGTTTGTTTCCTTGAGGCAGGAGCAGGATCCGGCTGTAAGGAAACTTCTAACTCATTCTAAATTTTTAAAGAAACAAACTCATATTTATTTCATTCTTCATTCTGATATCATGGTTATTTTGCCGTTAGGATAGTTTGTAAAATATCAAGAGATTTATATATTTGAATGTTAAGATATTTAATAATTTCTTTTTTTGTTGTTATAATTTATCATTAAATCACGAATAATTCGTTTTTAAAGAACAAAAATTTTTTATAATGAAATATTTTAACATTGATCCTTAGTTTTCCATTATAGCCTTCTCCATCGCCTGCCTTTAGTTAATCCTTCTCTTCGTTTGGGTGTTTATTTTTCATTTTTTGGACACACTTACACAACAAGAATCTAATTTTACGTGAGACACGTTAGGCTTGATTAGTTAGTTGCAATTTGGTTGCGGTTGCGGTATTGTTGTATTGATGTTTACGATAGTTGAGTTTACTTAACACAAAGCTAATTACATATTAAATGGTGCAAAATTACAGCCCTGGGCGCTTTCAAACATTGTTTTGCCCTCTCGACTCAATGAGGCTCGAACACTCGTACCAATACCAATGCCATTTTCCAATGGCAATCGCAATTTGCCGATAGCGTGACTTTCATCGAGCGATTTGGGCAAAAAAATGTTTCCCCGAGTTCTTGCGTGTCGATTTTTTTCTCTCGCCTAAAACATGAAACGAAAAACGATATTGTACTTAGGAATTATTTACGCTGCGTTCCCGTCATTTTGCATTGTTCGCCTTACTCATTAATTTAGTTTTTTTCTTTTTATTTTCTTTGTATTTCATTATTATTTTTCTGGCTCGGTCGCATTTCGCTTTCATTTCAAAAGAAGGTCATTTAGATCACGCTCGTGATAGGGGAATTGCATTTGCATATGACACTGATATTACATGTTGTGGTGCTCGAAACACCATGGCTGTTGTTCGCTGTTCTACACATTCGGTAGAAGTCTGAAACAAACACCTTTTAACGTTTACATACCGCACGTGTCGTTTAAGTTATGGTACAGCAGTTGTTTTAGTTAATTTCATTGTTTAGATTATCATAGGACTGTAAACGAGAACTCATTTTACAAGATAGATATTTACAAAAAATATAAATAAAACAAACAAGAAAGATGTTGAGCTGGGCCAAAGGATTACTCAAGAATCCGAATGGTAAATATTAAAATACATTTTGAAAATAAAAGGATTATAAGGATACGAAAAAGTACTGTTATCATATATATCATATATCATACTTTATGAAAATCATCTGGTGAGGAACATAAAAATTTTCCTTGGCAAAACAAAGGCAAACATAATTACAAGAACTTAAATAAAAACCAAATAATACACTCGAATATCAAGGACAAAACAATTTACAAGACAATCAATATAATGGTAGTCAAAACACTTAAGGCTGAAACTTTACAGCTGTCCAACTTTCTTTGCTTTCGTATTTACGATTATTCGATTATAATACTTTCTGTGTGGGCTTAGGAATTGGAATTGAATTGTAATTGGAATTTAATTGGCAATCGCAATTGGGAAATCAAACGAATAAGTAAGTAAGTAAGTAGGTATCGCAAATAAAAACACAACATCGAGATGTTTGAAAGAGTTTTGAGAGGAGATTACAAGAGCAAAGTATATAAAAAATCATTACGAATGAGTTATTTGAGTATGCAATCGAAGGATCCCGATCGGCC
Source organism: Drosophila melanogaster (assembly GCF_000001215.4). Lineage (NCBI taxonomy): Eukaryota > Metazoa > Arthropoda > Insecta > Diptera > Drosophilidae > Drosophila > Drosophila melanogaster. Next base: position 22,474,601 of record NT_033777.3, on the reverse strand, counting down.
AGGACCTTCGACATATGATTCAAACAAACTTTCGGAGAGGCGTACAATGTGTGGAATGGTGTGGAAGTGGAGTCGGGTGTCTTATGATGTTCAAAACTATATATTTTGCAGATGCTTAACGATGTTCAGAGATATAGAGCGGGGTAGACATAGGTGGATAGTTTGGATGGTGGATACAGAGCTGTCTAGATCAAATCAGTTCATCATTGTCGGAGTAAGGAAGTTCGAGAAATGTGTCATGAGAAATGGGAGATAAATTTATCTTGCTAATTACTTTTTTTTTGTTGTTGATTTTCTTCGGTTATTTTCTGTTTCGATTTGGATTTTCACTGCATTTCGTTTTCAGGTGTAATCGCATGTGTTCGTATGTGTGCGTGTTCGTGAGGCTGTGGGCTGTGTTGGTGTGAGAATCGTTGTTAACTGAAAAGCTCTCAACTGAAAAGTTTAAGTGGAACTTAAAAACAGGAAAACGCGCCGCTGACTGCACTTTCCTTTATTGACTTTCTCCCACCCCTACTGTTATTATTACTTTCTTCTGATTTGTATCTTCATCTTCTTAAACACTTTGCTGTCTTCATTTTTTTTTTCTCTCTTTGACCGTCCTGAAGCACCTTCACACACCTTCCTGCCGAGAGGCCATTGGCATTCCTACTTGAACTTGAACCTGCGAGCGGTGCGTGGAGCACCTTTTATGGAAGCTAATCGCTGGGGGTATCCTATGAGCCTACGAAGGGGGTTGGTAGGTTGTCGATTGGTTGGTTCATTGGTTGGTTCAGTTGGTTGGTAAAAAAAAACGACACGGCACGACACGTAGTAGGGCATAGATGTGCTGTTGATACATACATAACATACCCCTGACGGGGGGAGCCCCGTCGACTTGCAGCCGCAGATTGGAGGCTCTGCGCGAGAAGCGGATCGTGTGCCAGTTGTTGTCGTTGAGCACCGACTGGCCGGCCAGCAAGTTCTGGAAGGGATTATCACACACTCAGAAAGCTGTCCCAATGCCCTCGAAAATCATATTTAATTTTGCATTGACCTTGGGCTTACAATACAGACATAACTAAAATAAAATACTATTTACCCAAGGCTGAAAGTTAAAGGTGATTTTCTGGAGCGAAGGACAAATGTTGCCACGTTGAGCACCTCCCACGGAAAGACTTACCTTCTCACGATCGCTCAACCGCACACTGGCCCGCACCCTTCCCGCCACCAGAGCGATCTCCAGACGATCCGGCGAGTTGGACTCCGCGCTGGTCAACAGCAGGAGTCCTGCCGGACGCGAGGTCTTGAAGCGGATGACCAGCTCCTCGGTCTGCGTCTTGGTGCCTTGTCCATTGCCCAGCCAGATGGTCATGTGCTGGCTGCCGTTGAAGGCCAGCGTGGCGAGTTCCCGTCCACAGGTGGGTCCTCCGTACAGCGTGGCCGAGCAGTCGCAAATAGGTCGATTCCAGCCCTCCAGGCAGGTGCCTCCGTTCAGGCAGGGATTGCCGTTGCAAACGTTGGCCTGCACATGGCATGATGGCTTCACGGAGGCTGTGTGCCCAAGTGGGTTACAAGTATCGGGTTACGCGCTATCAGTGGATGACCATCGCTGGCGTGACTACTCACCCGAATCCTGGACACGTGCAAATGCCGCTATATCGATCGCCTTGCCACTCAGCACCAGGTCACGCAAACAGCCTACGAATCCCTGGCGCAGCGTGGCCGTCCAAATGGCCGCCGGCCAGGACACGCTATTGTAGGCGGGACCCACTCCGCCCAGGTACATGTGCCCGTCCAGCTCGAGGATGGTGCCGTCACCGGGCGTCCGGAAGTCGTTCCACACCCCATCCACGCTCACCTTGGCGTCGCGTCCATTCCGCCGAAGAATCAGGTCATGCCAGTCGCCATCGTCCACGCGACGTCGCGAGGCTCGCACCTTGGAGGCTCCGGATCCGAGGTCCAAATGGATGTAGATGTGCCCATTCAGCAGCTCAATGGCAATCAAAACGGGCTGATGGATTCAAATTATGCAAAATGGCTCAAGATAACCTAATGAGTAGACTCACGTTTTTGGCCCGTGGTTGCTTGGATCCTGTGGCCAGGACAATGATGCCATTCGGTTCTTTGGTGCGAAATTTGAAGCTTATAGAACTCTGCTTGCCAGTTTCCCAGGGAGGAAGGACCTTTAAAATAACAATCAAATATTAATTCATTACTTTTCGTATTTTCATACAGGTTTCAACTTACCAAATGCGATTCGCGAGTGGTGAAGGTCACGGGATCCTGTGGATCGCCACTGGGGCACTGATATTCCAGATTGCCAGCAACCTGGATCAGCTTGGAACCGCTCTTGGCCAGGTCTATGAGGTTCAGATTAAGCGTATCCGCTGAGAACTCCACCTTGCGCAGGCAGCCCACGAAGTTAGTGTGCACACGGGCACCCAAAAGCGCTCGAGGATTAACAGCACCACCAACGTAAACCCGCGAGGAGGAGAGCATGGTGAACTTGCCAGCAATGTGGGAGTGATCCGTATAGACATCATCCACCACGGTAACCAGCTACAGGGATAAAAAAAACTCCATTTCGAATAAAGAACCAAGAAAATCTATGAACAGTTACCCACCCGACAGAAGCTGGTTATGGAGGAGATCTCCTGAATGCGACGGTGCACGGTGACTTTGTGCCACTGGTGGTCGTCGAAGCGCACCTTTGAGGGCTTTATGTGCATCTCCTGCTTGCCATTAGCCAGACCCATGGTCAGGGAGACGCCTCCATCACGCAGCGCCAGATTTAGATAGTCCGTGCCGTGGCCAGTGTAGAAAAGCAGACCGTTCGGCTGGCGGGTGCGAAAATAGAAGGATATGGCATCCTGGGCGCTCACTATCGGCTCGGCGCCCGTCTGGCCCAAGTCGTAGGAGAGGAACTGTGTACCGCGGAACGTTGCTTCCGATGGCGCCTTCTCCTTCTCACAATACTGGCCATCGTACTCGAGGTTTCGACACTCGCAAATTGGACCGGAATCAGTGGATATGCAGATGCCGCCGTGCTGGCAAGGATCATTCCGTTCACAGGCATCGGTTGTGTTGCCACCCCGAACACCCTGCAGGATTAAAGGATTATTTACCAAATCAGGGATACATATAAATAGAGGCTTTTTTCTTATTATCAATATCATTTAAATAGAATATAAAAAGTTGTATTGTGTATATCAATGACTAATGGACTCACCCTGAGCGGCCTTTCACGGGCGGGCAGCTCTCCGTGATCGCAGGGCACATCGCCGCACTTGATGTCGCGCTGCTGCTTGATCTCCTGGCGCCTGGTGGAGCCGCCCGGCTGGTCCGCGTAGACCAGATTGCGGATGGCGCCACGGAAACGCGGTTCGAAGATAACGGATGGCAGGGCGAGCAGGGCCAGCTTGCTGCTGTACCAGTTGGGCATACCGCCCACATAGACGTCCGAGTTGCTCGCGAACTTGCCGAACTGGAACTCCTTCCCCTTGGTCGATCGCTGCTGGGAGACGCCGTCCACGATGAGCGATGTCTGCTCATCGTTCCGCAGGACCTGCACCTTGTGCCAGTGGCCGTCGTGCAGTTCCCGACCCACGGTGATGATTTGAGCTCCGCCACCAAGGTTATATCTCAGCCGCAGTGCTCCTTCCACCAGCTTCAGTTCGAAGAAGTCGTAGGTGCCGCCGTCGTCGGTGTAGAGAACCAATCCGTTGGGCTGTTCCGTTTTGAACTCCAGTTCGAGGGTCCCATTCAGTCCGGTGTACCACTTGCGGAAGGTGTAGAAGGAGTTTTGCGATCCATCTAGCTGGAATCCGGCGCTGAGCGTCACGAAACTGGCCGCCAGACTGACCAGCAGGGCGCTGACGATGAGCACGCGGTAGGAGCGACGGTATTCCACGACCACGGGAGGCACTTGCTCGCTTCTCCGCCGGCGGCGAGCCTTGTTGAACCGCAAGTCGGGGGATTCAAAGGCGGAGGTGGAGGTGCGCTGGGCGGGCAGGAGCCTCAGCTCCGCCTGATTTCGATTTCGCTGCTGATCCATGTCCATGCTTGGCCGTGTCCTGGCTGTCATGGCCGCATCAGCATAGTTATCCTGATATGTTGCACTATGTGGCGCCTTCATTCACACGCACGGTGGCACTCGGGCTTACCCACACAGAGGCACCTACGCACGTTGCGCGCGTAAACGTAAAGTGTCCTTCTCCCTCTCTCTCTCTCTCACTCGCTGTGTTTCTGTCGCGTATTCCAGTCCTTGAGCGCGAGCTTTTCGCGTGTCCTTGTGTTGGTGTTACTCGGCAATCCGTTTTATCCGCGCCTGCCAAGAGAGAGCGTAAGAGCGCGCGAGAGCGAAAGCTCGGCCACGCGAAGTTGGCTGCGGATGTTAACGGTACACGTCGACTGTTAACGGCACTGCACCGATTATTGCTTATGATTTCGCCTGATTTTTTTGGTCCTTAATGTTCAGCACCTTCAGTTTTCGGCATTTTGTATACTTGATTTGCATAATTTTTGGCAATTAAATTCAAAACGGCGCATATTTTGCATCGATACTTTGTCAGACAACCGTTTCTCCGACCGAGTCGGCTGTATTAGTAATACTGGGGGTTATGGTTGGGCCAAAAGCTCGCCGGATACCCCTGCCACCGCAGTTTGTGGCGCCCACGAGCGCTCCATCGTACATGTACATACTAAAAATCGGAAAAAATTTTCACTGCATATCGCAAATGTAGGCGAAAATTTTTCTAAGCACCTCACAGCAAGTGCCCCTAAAATGGGCGCTTTACTGCGGTTGATTCCACAGCAATCAGTTATTTATGCGTATTGATTGAACTATTGATTGGATACGAAATTAGTTGCAGAGACTGCACACAGATTTTTCAATTACACAATTATTCCTTTGAATTTGCACGATATTCTTGTCGCTCCTGCTTTATGTAACTTTTCGGGCTGGATTTTAGCGCGACGCGTCCTTTTCGTTTTTGTTGGTTGGTTGAATTTATTTTTGCAGATTTTTCGGTTCAATTTCGAGGGATACAAAAATGTTGTGTGTCGAAATTTGCTTAGCAGCGCCTTCCGCTGCTTTTAGCTCCGATATCGATCCGCGCTGCATCCACGACAAGACTGAACTGCAATTTCAAACTTAATTTCTTCGCACTGTTTCCAATGGATAACGAAAGCTCCGCCAGCTTATTCACAAAAAGCCACTGGTGCGGTCTAGGCGACTCGAAAATGGCACTACAATCGAACTGGACAAAGGAGTTTGTACCTCACACTACTGATTTTACATTTAGACAAGTTAAAATCGTTCAGAATTACTGGAAATCTTGAATTTAATGGTTTATATTGGTACTTTGTTGATTTACCCGAAAAAGTGTGCTACGGAAAAGGAAAGCACCGCACGCTTTGAGTGTAGTGTGTGGGAATGCCAAAAATTAAAAGCTCGCTTACTTCGCACGAGGCATGCATATGTGTACTACTAACACACAAACGCACACATAGACACCAGCTGCCCACTCACACATGCGTAATAAGCGAATAGCACGCAGGTTCATAACCTGCACCACTAAAGCGTATTAGATGCCACATTCACATGGATACACACATATGCATGTTCAGCTGTGTGCGTGGGTGTCCTGTGGCCGCACGCACACTCACACACACCAACTCAAGCTGACACCCCCCCGGGCTCACTATCTCCGAGACGACCCGTGTAAATTCCTTGACATTTACTACGCAACTTCGACATCTCGGAGTCGAATTCGATTTGCATTTGCATTGGCAGTGGAATGTGATGTCCCTTACTCTCGATTGTGGGTGTATGTCCTGCCTCTGTCAAATCCCATCACCCTGCTCCTTCGTCCTAGGAGAGCAATTGCAAGGCCGTCGCCTCCATTAATCGTCGTCGCAGTCCAGGCGAACACATTAATTTGAGCACACGAATCACGCACTGACCATTACAGCAGGGACCAGGATCCTGCTATTAAGCACTTACGGTTTTTAATAATATTTTAACGCACGCTAAAGGCTAAACAAATGCCAGCACGTGCTGTCCATTGTCCTTCGGAGTCGTGACGTTCAAGTGGACTAACAAGGACTAAGATTGGGAATGCCAAAAGCTGGGGGAAGAGCGAAAAGCTTAAAATCAAACTGAGCGGCAGCTCTTGAACTTTCAAGGGCTTTTAAACTACCATTATTTTAAAATCTGTGGAGAGTTCGGCATTGTCAAGTAATATTCTTCAAAATGAATGGAAAAATCTTTTAAATTTCAGGAACATTCTTAAAAATGCAAGTGCATCACCCAATGCCTAAATATCAATATGAAAATATTTTTCAAATTATTAAAAAATTAACGATTCTTTTAAAATTAGTTTTTTGGTATATTTACTTTTGATTTAACGGTATATGGCATCATCGCACCTACAGCCACACTAATTCGATCGTTTACTTACAGCTGTTCTTATCAATCAGCTGTTATCAACGGATCTTTATCAAGTGCACTTTACAAGGCGTCGTGTGTAAAGATTAGAATTTGCCAAATATTCCTCTCTGGACATCTGAAGAGCCCTTGAGAAGCAGCTAAGTTTGTTGCCATACTCCAAAATCCCCGTTAGATCCCGCTTACGTAATGCTGGGCAATCTGTGCCGGCTTGTGGGTGCCCGTTCCCCGATCACCAGGCGCTTGCTGCACACGGAGCGGAAAGTTCGTGTGAATGGCTCAGATTTGAACATTGTGGAGAGCGGCAGTGGGGAGCGGAGTCTACTCCTGATGCCGGGAGCACTGGGTTCCTCGTGGACCGACTTTAGGCCCCAGATCGAGCAGCTGCCGAAACTGCTGCCGGGTCACACCATCATCGCCTGGGATCCGCCGGGTTATGGCAAATCAGTGCCGCCGCAGCGCAAGTTCGGCCTTGAATTCTTTCGGGAGGATGCCCAGGCAGCCGTGGATTTGATGCGTGCCCTGGACAGACCACGCTTCTCCATTTTGGGCTGGAGCGATGGGGGCATCACGGCGCTCATAGTCGCAGGTCGCCATGCGGAAGCTGTGGATCGCCTAGCAATCTGGGGAGCAGGTGCCTACTTGAACGCTGACGAAGTCAAGGCTCTTAAGAACATTCGGGATGTGGCCAAGTGGTCGCCGCGCATGCGTGAGCCCATGGAAAAGGTTTACGGCGTCGAAAGATTCCCCCAATTGTGGGCCGAATGGGTGGACGCCGCATGCGCCTTCTATGACCAACGGGATGGAGACTTCTGTCGCACCGAAGTTGAGAAAATAAAGATACCTACTTTTATACTCCACGGAAAGAAGGATCCCATGATAGCAGCGGAGCACATTCCTTGGCTGAGGGAGCGTTTGCCTCATGCGGAATATTATGAGTTCCCCGAGGGGAAGCATAATATCCATTTACGTTATGCGGAGGAGTTTAACAAACTGGTGGCCGATTTCTTTAACAAAAATAACTAGATTAACCAATATATTTAAGCTTTCATGGATCCAAACTCATTACTTGTTTAACAATGGTAACTTGAAGTTGGATGGATATTCGTTATATGTGAAAGCAGTTATCAGAAATGAGCATGCAGGTGTTCAAAGTTCGAATTTTAAAAGGAAACTGATAGTTTTGATGAATCAAATTCATATCTAAGTTAAAGAATATTGTTATCTATTCAATGAATCATTTCGAAATAAATTGAAAAATAACCATATCTCCTAACTTAGCGAAAGGGAAATAAATGATTAATTATAAACATTTCTTTCTCTCGCTTTTATAAACTTAACTTCAAAGAAAGATATCAAAGCCTCGGGCAAGTTTAAATTAATTCCGGAAATGTTATCAAAAGTAATTCTTATAAAAATATACTTCAGCTGCTTATGGAAATCGCATAGCAAAAGACCCGCCCACAAGCATGTATGAGATAACTTTTATGAGAACTAGTACATATTTAATATTTATTATTTCACAGAGAGCTGATCAGTTGGTGGCCAGATTACTGGACCGTCTCGATGAGGGTCTTCACGTAGTCATCGTATTGGGCCTGGAAGAAGTTGCCGGCCACGGGACCGCCGAAGCTGTACTTCTGGATGTAGTCGCGGGCCTTGACGTTGATGCGGCCAGTGCGGCTGGTCTTGGACACGAACTTCTCGGTGGTGATCTTGTCGTTCTGCTTGAACACCAGGAAGACGTAGCGGTGCAGGCCGGTTCCCTCGCGGGGTCCAGCACCGATGTACTCGGCGATGGTCTGGCCCTCGGACACCTTGTTGCCGGGAATGTTGATCACCAGCCAGTGGAGCAGCTCACGGAACTTGGGGTCCTCGCGGCTGGGTGCGTCGGGGTCCACCAACAGGATGGTGTACAGGGAGTTGGGCTCGGCATCGAAGACGACAGTGGGCTGGTCCTTCACCTGAGTGGGAGTCAGCTCCTTGCCCAGCTCAACCTGAACGCCGGAAGGATAGGTGATGGTGGCCTTGGAGGCGGGCTTGACGTCGATGATGTCGGGAATAATGCCGGCGGTGTCCATGTTAGCTGGTAGTTCTGTTGCTTCTGCTCGGTGTAGCGTTAGCGAGTTGACTCTGGCCCGGATCCCTGATGTCTGGCCTTTTATCGACGGAGTCCGCCGCCTAATCAGTTCCGTGCACTTTTCAGTTAATACCCCAACGCATAGATAGCGAGATAAGCAATTGGTTAAACTTTATTGACGGGGAATTGAAAACCCTGCATGATATATGCACAAATCTAGCCTACGATCGTTTTATTCCGAATTGGCACATAGTCATCATACTGGGCCTGGTAATAATTGGCGGCAATGGGCTCGCCCAATCCATGTTTGGCGGCAAAGTCCCGGGCGTTGAAGTTCAAACGGCCTGTGCGAGTACTGTGAATGGGAATTGATCAGTGTCACAGTAAACTGATAAATATCTTAATATATATCATACGTATTGGATATAGTGGGCGTCTCCTCGATCTTGTTCTCCTGGCGATAGAGGAGGAAAATATACCGATGCAGGCCAGTGTCCTTGGGCGGTCCAGATCCAACGTAGTCCGCTAGGGAGTGGCCACCAGAAGGATTCTCATTGCTGCCGGGAATGTTGACCACAGACCAGTGCAGAATCTCACGGTACTTGGGATCTTGACGAGTCGGTGCATCGGGATCCACCATGAGCAGGGTCAATAGGTTGGACTTTCCCTCCAGCCCAGACCAGCTGACAATCGGTTGGTCCTTCACCTGGGTGGGGGTTAGCTCGTTGCCCTGCTTGACCTCCAAGTCATCGCCATAGATGACCTTAATGGTGCCAGCGGGAACCGCATCCAGCACATCGGGTACTATGTCATCCATGTTACGTGTAGCGTGTCAGCCCAAAAAGATGATAATACGGTTTTTTTTTCGTGGCGTTATCACTCTGCTGACCAAGCCAGCTGGGTGATAACAAAGCAAAAGCTTCACTCTGATTCAGCGGATATCTACGGATTTATTAAAATTTCCAGTCCAATTAATTAGTATCTGGATGGCGAAACCAGTCAAGGCTATCCAGCGCTGGCAACAGCTAACACCTAGAAATAATAGTTTAATGGACACAGCGGAATAAACTTTATCGCAGTGGGTGAACTGATTGGACAATGTTGATTTCTAGCGCCGATGGAAAATTGTGAAAAGCCCCTTCCACGATAAGCAAGCTTTTATGCCAACTGGCATTTTTAGGCCCTTTTTTGCTTTCCCAAAACGCAAAGATCACTTCCATTGGTGCGATGATTCATGGCTAGAAACTAGTTTTCACTTCGTTGAACATCATCAATAATTGTGACGTTAATTTCAGGATTTAGCTGATCTTGAACCAATGTGCACACGTGATAGCGAAGACAGCACTTGTGGGCTGATCATAAAGTTGTATATCACCCATTTATGAGGTTGTAATCGTACCTTTCCGTTCTATTGTTGGGCATATCAGTTCGATATAGGGAAAAGCCATATAACGATACCCTTTCACCAATGAGAAACACATCATTTTTAGTATATATCATGCTAATTTATTTATTAAACAATTCGAATATTATTAACACTTGAATATCAATATTGATAGCGCTGACAGAGTTTTGGTCTATTAAATACGCTTAGTTGCATTTATCGCCTTTGTTCTTTGCACAATGAAAATAATGATTAAATATACATATATATATATATTTATAATACGATAATACAAATAATAATTAGAGTTGTGAAACGTGAGCGTGAGATTTGTGAGACGTCCCGCGACGCATATAAAAACAACATAGTTTACATTTACATAGTAGGGTAAATCATAGTACCTAGTAGTGGTATGTCTATGGGGAACACGCCCCGCCCGCATAACCAGTGCTCGCGGAGGCAGTGTGTGCGGTATACGGCATAGGGTGTCCGGGGTGGATCCGCTACTCGGGCGTCCTCCGGACTTGCTGGAACTAATCTTGGAATACATAAGCTGCTGGTTCAATTTGATTGAGGAAATACCAATAGATGCGGTAACACTTTCTCCATTCATCTCGTTAAATTCAATTGTGATAATCTTGCTCCGTGATGGGGATGCTTGGGCGCCCTAGCAGCGCGTCTCATACAAGCCACTGCGTCCGATGTAGCGCACCCATTTGACCACATCGTGGTCGGAGTAGTTGAGCTTGGGCTCGAACACCTTCAGGTAGCGTACCTTGAAGCCGGACGGCGCGAATGGCACCTCAAAGTTCATGGAGATGGGCGGCCGAGTCCACTTCTTCTTGGTGTCCGTCTCCAAAAGTTCGATTTCCGCGGACAGCTGTGTCTCCTTCATGCCCGCCATGCGCTTAATCTTCCACACGATCGCGTTCTCCGAAGCCTTATATTTGGCTTTGCCCTTTAGGCAGATGAGCTGCACGCCCGATGTATTGAGCGGGGTTGGTATCTTCACCTCGATCTTTTGGCCCAGCAGTGAGGGCTTAAAGTTGGACTTCAGCACAACCTTAACCTCCATCTTGGTGCGGCCCACCTCCCGCACCAGCGGGATGACTCGGAATGGCAGCGAAATGTCTTTGGTGGTACGGTAACGCATCAGCTCGAACTCCCCGTCCGGCGGGATGAAGCTGATCGAATGCTCCGTCTCGAATTTGCTTAGCTTGACGCACTGATGGAACTGGCAGTCATCGATGACCACGACGGGCTTGCCGGAGCGTGAGGTTTCCGCCTCTGAATTTCCGGAGAGACCGCGTCCCTTAGACTCCATCACGATCTTGTCGTTAATCCCGAACTTGCACTCGGGCATGCCTACAACATGGCGATTATTAAAAGGAATAATGTCTAGATTATTTATGCTAACTTACCCGACAAATACGACTTCATTACCACCTTGCCGGCCACGTGGGCAGACAAAACCTGACCCTGCGGGCTCATCAGCAGGTTCACGTACTCCAATACGTCCAGGAAAAGCTCGTTGCGCCGGTACTTGATGCCCTCGCGACGCCAGCCAATCTGGCCGGTAACCTGCGAGGTTATCTGCATCTGCTCCTCCTTGGTGGCCGACTTGATGCCCTGCTGTGTGATGAAGGTCTTCAGGGTGCCGGAGTCCGTGTTCTGCGGGTAGCCAAAGTCGAGGATCTCATCCAGCAGCTCGTAGATGAGCACGAAGTTATTCTTGATGTTCTCCTCCGAGATCTTGCCGAAGTAGGATTGCATCACCTCGATGATCTTCAAAAGGAACTCAAACACCATCGCGGCGTTCACATTCTGCTTGGTCACAGCCGCCAGCCAAATGTTTGCTCTCTGTGAAAGGAGTTTTGATGATAAGTGGGAGGGTTGGTGATTGTGACATAGGAACTTTGTTCACCGACCTTGATGTGGAAGAAGCTGGTCCTCGCAATATTGGTCACTGGCGAGCGGACCTGCTGGCGGGCGTGGATGACGTTGACCCGAAAGGCGTCCACGGCATTCCGACCGATGTCGTCGCGGTAAACTCGCGAGATCAGCACCTCGCCCTTGTGGTTGTAGACGAACAGGCCGCCAATCATCTTGTGCGCTATCTGATGGTTAGTCCAAGTCGGTGTAATATATATATTTATATGCAAATATAAGATATATACATGGACAGTGGACGATGCTGTAGCTTCAAGCGAAAATTTTTATCAGAAAATCAATTTTCACTCCCCCTTAGTGTGGCCCTTCGAGGTCAGTATATACCATAAGTGATACGGTCTTACAATTATTTAAAAAGAAGTGTTTATTCGAGTTCTGGGCACTTCAAATCCCAGATTGAGTTTACTTCTTGGGATTTAGCTCGAATATTTTCAAAAAATATATAAGTCGTGTTATTGGAAAAAAATAGATTCAACAATTATTTTACAACTAAATATTTCTTAATTCTTCGACAAAGTTATCATGAAACATCAGTTCTTTTCTAGACAGCTCTCAAGTTTTTTTTTTAAATTTAAATTACTTTCAGAATTTAAAAATAAATTAAAATACAAATTCCCAATTGGCAATTGCACTGTTCTAATTTCGTCGCTATCTTGATGGACATCGCTCTGGTATTTTTGGCAATGTAAAAATATGCGGTATAATTTATCGATAATTTTGGGGTCACACTGGTAGTACATGACTCTGCGATTTGACAAAAACAAAATTGAGTTTTGTCAAGAAAATCAACTATTTTTCTGTGTTTAAAAAACCGAAGCCAACAAATCCGACCAAAATGCCTGCCGAAAACTTGGAGGAGCAGGGTCTGGAGAAGAACCCGAACCTGGAGCTGGCCCAGACGAAGTTCCTGCTTACCCTGGCGGAATACAAGCAGGATGCGGCATTGAAGGCGAAGCTTCTGGAGGCGATTCGCACGGAGAATATGGCCCCGTGGTACGAGCACATCTGCTCGGAACTCGGCTGGACCGTAGACAAGGATCTGCTGGCGCGAATGAAGGAGAACAACCGCGTAGAGGTGGAGCAGCTAGATGCGGCAATCGAGGATGCGGAGAAGAATCTGGGCGAGATGGAAGTGCGCGAGGCGAATCTTAAGAAGTCAGAGTACTTGTGCCGCATCGGCGACAAGGCTGCCGCAGAGACTGCCTTCCGCAAGACCTACGAGAAGACCGTTTCCCTGGGTCACCGCCTGGACATCGTGTTCCATCTGATCCGCTTGGGACTGTTTTACCTTGACCACGATCTCATCACTCGCAACATCGACAAGGCCAAGTATCTGATCGAGGAAGGCGGCGATTGGGACCGACGCAACCGGTTGAAGGTCTACCAGGGTGTTTACTCGGTGGCGGTGCGTGACTTCAAGGCGGCGGCCACGTTCTTCCTGGACACCGTAAGCACCTTCACCTCATACGAACTGATGGACTACCCCACCTTCGTGCGTTACACCGTTTACGTGGCCATGATTGCCCTGCCGCGCAATGAGCTGCGCGACAAAGTGATCAAGGGCTCCGAAATCCAGGAGGTGCTCCATGGCCTGCCCGACGTGAAACAGTTCCTGTTTTCCTTGTACAACTGCCAATATGAGAACTTCTACGTACACCTGGCCGGCGTAGAGAAGCAATTGCGCTTGGACTACCTCATTCATCCCCACTACCGCTACTACGTGCGCGAGATGCGCATTCTGGGCTACACCCAGTTGCTGGAGTCGTATCGCTCCCTCACCCTGCAGTATATGGCCGAGTCGTTCGGCGTAACAGTGGAATACATTGACCAGGAGCTGGCACGCTTCATCGCCGCCGGACGGCTGCATGCCAAGGTGGATCGCGTTGGCGGCATTGTGGAGACCAATCGGCCTGACAACAAGAACTGGCAGTACCAGGCGACCATCAAGCAGGGCGATCTGCTGCTCAACCGCATCCAGAAGTTGAGCCGCGTGATAAACATCTAATGTAGTTCATATAAAAAGATTTATTCAAATTCAACATTTATTACAGTGTAAAGCTAATGCAACGTACAATAATAAAAACGATATAAAACTCATGGAAATGCTCTAGCAGATTGTACGTTAGCTTATTATGTATTAACTAAATTCTTTGGAATTGTTTTGGTTACGCCGTCTTTAGTGTATTTGAGTATTATTGCAATCATTCCACTTTTGTACTTAACTGTCATTTGACCTGCTATTTATGTAAATTTAAGCCTAAGCGTCGCCCTCGATCTTCTCCTTCCACGACGGTTCCTCTTTGGTATCGCTACCATGCTGGTTATGACCAGATTCGCTGCCCGGAAAGGCAATTGAGGGTTTGTTGTTGGTCATGAAGCTGCGTGCCATCTCCTCCAGCGCCGCCGACGATCGGAGTCCGCAGTCTAGTGGCTCCTCCACGTCATGTGCCCGCTGCTGTTGTTGTTGTTGATGATGATGTTGCTGCCCCGCCGATACTTTTGCTGCCATGTCATGTAAGTTTTGGACCATCTCGTGAATGGGTGTACCCTGGGTCAGGACCTCGGGCACCATGGGCAAGGCACCCAGCCCACCCATATTGTTTCGCCGCATGTGACTCGTACTTAGGTTAATCAGTGCATTCATCATCACTTTGTTCCGCTGGTAATCCTTGCGCAGGTGCTGACGTATCTCTGTGTGGCAGTGCTCGTTGTTGGTCACGATTATGTCGCCGGTGTCCGTGGTGGTCACGCGCGCCTTGCAGTTGAACTTGCGCGACAGGTTGCACTGCCAGTACTTCTTGTCCTTGCGCACGTACTGAATGCCGAAGGTGTGCCCGTCGTGGACCAGCAGCGGCTTGCCTCGCTGGCTCAGCATGAACTCCAGCTTGCCCTGGAACCAGTGCTCGCCGGGTGCGACTACAATACAGGACGAGAAGGCTAGTGAGGATCGGTTTGGGTCTGATTCTGCTGATGGGGGGTATGCTTGGAGTTGTACTCTCCGCTCCCTCTGCTGGTTATGTTTGGTTTTGGATGCCAGGACATACACGAATGAGCCCAAAATTATGTGTGTTTATGTGTTCATGCATTAGTTTACTTACCTGCTTCGTTGAATTTATAAGTTAAAGAAAGATACCATTGGACCTGGCATAGCATTATTAATATATCGGATCGAAAGTGACATTTAGTCTATCTTAAAGAGATAAGCCTATTTGAAGTTGGTTAGTGCTTGGCCATTGGACTACCCATTGATATACGCACAGGGCCACGAAACATATCCAAAATTACTCTGGTTAGCTTAATCTGGGATTCATTTCACAGCGCCCATTAGTAGCTTTTGGTTTATCGTTTCGCATTAGTTTATCAAATACATTATGGACATTGGTACGGGTATTTACATTACTATCTCATCTCTCCTTCGGTCGAATCAAATTCAATTTTCTACTAAAAACTCTAGCTAGGCAAAAATAAATTACTCATCCGCTTTTGAGGCAGTGCGATGTGGGGAGATTCCCCGGCGACAGCCTTACATGTTCTCCATCTTGAAGGTGTGCCTGGTGTTCGGGGATATGGTGATGGAGTTGATCACGTGAGCCGTGCTGGGATCCGTGGTAACCTCAGTGGTGGCTCCTTCTTGCTGCTGCTGCTGCTGCTGGTGTGGCTGCTGTTCCTCCACTGACTGTGGAGGTGGACTCTGCGCCTGGAGGGAATGACTGCTCCGATTCGATTGCGGACTTTGCTGAAGATGCGCCGGCGAGAGAAGCACTGCTCCCGATCCCGAGCCACCTCCCAGCTCCAGATTGTGCTGCTGCGGAGGCGGTGGATTGTGTGGCGAATGCTGCTGGTGGTGTTGTTGTTGGTGGTGGTGCGTCGGGGTCTGCAGGTGCATCAGATTTGGATTATGCAAGAGGCTCGCCGAGCTGCCATGCTGCTCCATGTGCGATGGCGCCGGATGGTGCTGCACCAAAAGATTGGGCAACGGTTGTCCCAAGTGATGGTGATGATGCGGGTGGTGCGGCGTTGATGCCACTGGTAGTGGCGGTGGTGGCGGCGGCGGTGGCGGCGTTTGATTGGCAAACATGTTGGTCACTCGATTGCCATGCTGCAAATCCGGACCCAAATGGCCACCTCCATCCGTCAGAGAGTAACCCGCTTGGCTGGAAATGGGCGTCGGGGCTGGATTTCCGGAAACTGACGCTGTGGAGGGCGCCGAAGATCCCTGACCACCGCGCATGTGCGGCGTATGATTGTGGACGCCCGTGGCGGATATGATCCTGCCCAAGTGGGTGATGCACCGCGCCCGGCACATGCTGATCCGGTACGACTTGCACAGCCAGTAGGTCTTCATGCCCTGCTGCGTGGCCACCGTGTTGTTCCGGTTGAACACGCAGTTGCCGTGGAGCAGAGAGGTGGTGGACAGCATCACCATGTTGCTGCCGCCTGCTCCGGACAATGGTGGATCATTAGTGGTCTGTTCTTCGCTGGACTCTCAAAGGGTGTTATTTACAGGGGAAAGAGGCAAGCTATTGGATAGTGGGGGAGGAGTCACGCTCCTCCTCCGTTTGGAATATGCGATTGGGTGTGCGTGTTCTCGATACTGTGCGGATTGTTAGGCGTTACAGGGATTCGATTTTACCACGTTATAAAGCCAATACTAAATGTATTTAAACTGAAAGCACTACTTAATGTGTGTTCAAAATGCAGCTGAAAGTGTTGTACTTTAAGTAAGTGTTCTCTCTAGTTTTTCCTAGTATGTTCTCATTTTAAGTTAATTTAAAATATTTCGATTTAAAGCAAACTTTGAGCCAAATATTTAACCCCGCATTGTGTGGTTGCTCTAGTAAATCGAATAGTCTTCAACCCCTTGGATACAATTGCAGCAAAACATGTGGAAAAACTTGAGGCCCACCAGTCTGCCAGGTCGATCGAACAACTGAATCTCACGGGCAATCAGAGCTATCTGATGTTTATCTAACTATACGCTCAAGTATTTACTTCTGTTAATACTTTTACCCCAGTTAAATCAGCAAATATCCCTCTACAATCAATGACAGCTCTGTTAGGTCTCCATTTGGCTCCATTCCTGGTTAGTGACAATGAGTTCAGTGGGCTAGTGTGTACGTGGTGTGAATGATCGTGTTATATTATGTGCCGAATGATGGATGCAAAATAATAGCCCAATCTTATAAAGAATAAAACAATAAGTCAATATGAATGCCAAGCTACATGCAACAGAAAAGTGATAAAAATAGTGCCAGTGGCACAAATCTGGAGGCCACCTACTTGAGGGAATGTCCATGTGGTTGGCAAAGCTCTTGGAGTAATCGTTGGGCATATACAGTTCGTTGGGGTACTCGGCGCCGGAGCCAAGGCCCACGGAGCCATTGTTATTGACGCCACCTGGGCCAACCGAGTTATTGGAACTACCGCTGGGACCACTGCTGTTGCCGCCCTTGTAGTAGTTGAAGCTGTCCATGAAGTTCGGGGCAAAGGGATTACGGATGGGTGCAGACGGTGAGGCCGAGGAGGTGAGGCTGCCAACGCTGCCCGAATTTCCTCCGCCAGCCGACAAGGGACCGTGGTGGTGACCATCCGATTCCCGTTTCAGACCTCCGAGATCGTAGCGCTGTTCTCCCATCGTGATTTGTGGAATGGGTGGCAAGAAGAACTCCTCTGAATTCATGCTGTTGTCCAATCCGGCTGCGGTATCCGCGTGATCGCCTCCGCCGCCTTCGCTTCCGCCGGAACCGTGATCCTTGAGGGAGCGTCTCAACTGCTTGCCGGAGTAAATGGACAGGGAATCGCTGCCAAAATCCGACGGCATCGGACGTTTGTTCGATGTGTACAGGTGGCTGGCATCGTTGGAGGCTCTGCTGGCACCACCTGGCGAAGTGGTTCTTGAATTGCTCTGGCCTTTGGACTCATTGTGATCCGTTTCCGATTTGCTATTGTTATTGCTATTAGTGCTAGAGTTGTGATGATTGGTGCTGTTGGTGTTGCTTGATTCTTCTGCCGGTGGCTGACTAGAGGACTTCTCCGAGACACTCGATCCTGGCGAGGAATTCGAATTGGTAGCCAAGCCCTTGATCTGCAGCAGCTGTCCAATTTTCATGAACGACTGCAACTCCGTGTGCTTAACATTAACCACTCCTTGGTACATAAACTCCAGTAGCTCCATCATAATGTTGAAACTCACATCCTTGAGTATTACTAGAAAGATTTGGGAATATACAAAACAAGTTATAACAAAAATCACATTTTGTTATTAGACAGGGTATTTTTTTTAAGATAAGTAGCAAACAACATTTTTGGAAAAATCCAAAAACGTGTTTATCAACAAGGCAAAGAATATTCGAATTGCGTTTAAAACCAAAGGGGATTTTTTAAATGATTCCAGACTGATTACAAACCGTTTTTATGTTTTTCCCTCTCCCAAAAATAATTCAACGTAATTGCTTGTTTACATAAAGACTGAAAACGACAATAATAACATCAGTAGGAAAGGAGGTCACATTCGTAGTGGAGATGTTATCATCGAAACGCTCAAATACTAAATCAATACATAAAAACAGCTATGATAAGAAATCTGAAAACTTAAATATAAACTCAACAACAGCAACGCAGTAGCAGTAGCACAGCAATAATTATAAAATAAGTAGCATGACATATCATCCGCGTGCTCCCCACTCGTCCTAAGAAGCTGTGGAGCTGTCCGGATTCGAATCGGATCGGCTCCACAGTGGTGCGGATCTGTTATCTCAGGGGTGGTTCGAGATCATGCCACATAAGTTTCAATATTTCATAGTTCACAGTGGGCCATCAAAGTGGTTTTATGTGTTTCAAAAATGCCTATACATATGTTTTAGCCGTGATAATATAAGTTCCCAATCGTTTTTAAATATAAATATGTTTTTTAATGAGTCCAAAAATGCAAGGTCATTATTTATGCTAATTCATCATTTAGCATTTCATTCCCGCCAAAAGTAGGATTCACAAGTGAATTAAAGTGTTTGAACCCGATTCCAGATTAGGTTCGTACTTCTTTCTGACAGATTATTTCGAATTTGCTGATCTGAAACTGATTCTTATCAGCGCTTTCCCATCAACCCCTGCCCACTGTGCATGTCTCGCTAGCAGCATCAACATCTAGTTAAAAACAATATTATCACTTGTTCTCAATAACAATTTTATTACACAAACAGGCGTACATACATCGCATATGTACGACTGTATGTAAATACAATATTAAATCGCCGATCAGCAACAGACAAACTTGGTTGCTTAATCTGACCGAACGACGACATCAATTGTGCCCTATCGTTTGCCGTAGTCGTCATTACGGATCATTCCGTCTCGCCTATCTATCTATCTGCGCCTTGGCATGTCCGTATTCGACCGAGTGATCGCCTGGCGAAGATCAAAATCCAGGCAATATACATATGTATTGCTCCAGGGGTACAGTGCACACATCGGGTCTCAACTGATGCCAGATAGATACGGGATTACACATTGAGGGCACACCGTATACACCACTATCACTATCATTTGCCTCACTTTTCCGTTCACGGAGATGGAGACACATGGCCAGCATCGCCGGAGATAAAGAACGAGCGTGAATCGAGACAAAGAGATCCATATACAAAATTCTTTCGAATCAATAAACCATTTATGGACCCCGACCGTAGAGAAACTCTGTCTAAAGTTCACGGAGAACGTGATAAATCCGTGCATGCTCTGCCGATAAGGGAATCGACAGTACCCAAAACTCAGATCATCGCAGCTCGATCGCTGTTTGCCCAAATGTATGCCATATATGTATGTATGGTACCATCTACCAGGGAATATGGATTTAATGGTCGCCTGACCCGCAGTGATCTCTGCTGATATCAGAGCGTCTGCTAGAATTGGGAATTGGGTACCGGGGAATTGGGGAACTGCAGCGATATCTGCCTCAGTCTCGTTTTTGATTTGTTTTGGGGCCCGAACACCCTCACCAATAAGATCACGCCCACTCCAAATGGTTCAACCAATCGGATCGCAGGCGATCGATTTCGAAACAGTTTTACTTTATGATTATGATAAATGTTTATCGAATCAGAACGCCAATAGGTTCCATTGTTGTTACCCTCAGCGATTCGTTTAGTGCCGTCGGGCTTGTAGTGGAGTGGGCTGCCTCATTTTGACAATGTCGTCGCACGAACATTCATAAATATTTGTTATCTCCGAACGCCATAATAGTCGAGTAGTCGAATCGAATTGTCGTTGTGGTGGTAGTGCAACCTGATAAAAGGCCAACAAGCCCAACGACAGGCCCAGCCAACCCAAAAGCTTGGTCATAGATTTCCATTCGGATACCTCCCTTTTCCGCCCCAAACTCTCTTCGAAAAGAAATGCCCCGAAGGAGCGCAAATGGCCCAGGGATTAGCCCAGCTTAGTCGATTGCCACTTCTTGGCCATTGGCGATTTCTGGCTATTGGCTACTAGCCACTAGCTACTGGCTTCTAACTTCTACAAGGGCAATAAATTACAAATTGTCAACACATATGGGCAATAAAAAAGCATTTATGATATTTCATATGCTCAAAGTCAAAGTTTGATATAATACGAAGAGACCATAAAATACGTACGTAAACAGCTTTCGATTCGATCGATTGGGTAACCCAGAAGCAGGAAATGTAGAAGGGTTTATAAACTCGATAATTCAATTGTATTAACGAATTTAAAAGCGTTAAGTAGATTAGGCAGTAAGCATTACTACAACTCATCTTAATATTTGAGTGAAAGTTTCAAAATATTTCATTTAAGTGTACTATAAAATGCTGATCTTTCGTTTTTGCGAAGATCATCATTACTAAATTATCAAAAAAGTGAATTCCTTTATTTCCTAATTTTAGTACCAATCTCAGATTTTTTGAAAACTCAAAAACTAGCTATCTTTACCTGCCACAAGACCCAATCCTTCGTTGCCGACCAATTCAAACACTTTTGATAATCTTGGCAAGCGTATAACATCGAAATAAACAAATTCAAGATTAGGGGTTAAGAACGCACCGAAACTCAAAGTCCAACGTGGCCAAAAATGGATTATTTTGCCCAAATAAATAGTGCAGCGATCAATAAAAATTTTTTACCCCCTCTGAAGCGTTGGGAAAAAAAATAGCACGACGACTTTGTTTTTAGTCACGGTGCGGCAATATATTAATAACATTGGGTGTTTAATATTTACGACAAGTCCAGCCGGCGAATCGATATTATATTATCTTCCGAACCCAAACGCTGGCTGGTAAGCAACCGCGGCTATATTCGATCGCCGTAGCTACTTCAAATCGGGAGTGGGAATTGCCAGGTGGCCAGGTGGTTAGGGGACTACATGGCAACGGGGATTTGGAAGGGAAGTGGCTTGGACCTGGTTCTTGGAGAGGCCCAATATCACACATGGCACATGCTGCGGCTGTCTGAGTGCGTTATCTAACGAGCAATAAGTTCAAAATCTTATTTTACGATCAAGAGTGATACCCAAAGTAAAGTGGTTGGCACTAAACGCTGGGCTGATAAAACGATTGCCCCCAGACGATGTCCGTCAGCTCAAAGAAGCTGGGGTCGGAAAAATCGAATTTTTGAAATTTGAAAGCTGGAATCGTTTGCCCATTTTTTGCCCATGTTTGCCCACCAATTAGTTTTTTTTGCCCACGTCCAGTTTTTGAGATATGAATTTTCGAAAAAGTTCGAAAATTTTCGAAAATCAAAAATTTCGCTTTTTTCAAAATTTTTTTTTTTAAATCGCAATAACATCGTTTGCCCACGTTTGCCCACCCTTTAGAATTTTGAAAAAATTTATACTTTAGAAAATATAAGGCTTTTAAGTTTACCTCGGTCTAATCAGAGAGTAAATCGTTTGCCCATCTCTTAAAACCAAATATTATCAACAAAAAACGTTTGCCCAACCATTATTATTAGTTTTTATCGTTTGCCCACCCTTTAAAAAACCTTTAACAAAAATTTTTTTTCGATTGCCCACATTTAAAATACAACCAATTTCCTTAGCCAACCTCTTTAAAATAAAAATTTCCAATAAAAAAAGTTTGCCCACCATTTAAAACTAAATAATTTCGATTGCCCACCTTTTAAAACTAAATAATTTCGTTTGCCCATCCTTTAAAATTCATTTTTAACGTTTGCCCACCCTTTAAAAATAAATTATTTCGTTTGCCCACCCTTTAAAATTTGTTTTTTTCGTTTGCCCACTCTTAAAACTAAATAATTTCGATTGCCCACCTTTTAAAACTAAATAATTTCGTTTGCCCATCCTTTAAAATTCATTTTTAACGTTTGCCCACCCTTTAAAAATAAATTATTTCGTTTGCCCACCCTTTAAAATTTGTTTTTTTCGTTTGCCCACTCTTAAAACTAAATAATTTCGATTGCCCACCTTTTAAAACTAAATAATTTCGTTTGCCCATCCTTTAAAATTCATTTTTAACGTTTGCCCACCCTTTAAAAATAAATTATTTCGTTTGCCCACCCTTTAAAATTTGTTTTTTTCGTTTGCCCACTCTTAAAACTAAATAATTTCGATTGCCCACCTTTTAAAACTAAATAATTTCGTTTGCCCATCCTTTAAAATTCATTTTTAACGTTTGCCCACCCTTTAAAAATAAATTATTTCGTTTGCCCACCCTTTAAAATTTGTTTTTTTCGTTTGCCCACTCTTAAAACTAAATAATTTCGATTGCCCACCTTTTAAAACTAAATAATTTCGTTTGCCCATCCTTTAAAATTCATTTTTAACGTTTGCCCACCCTTTAAAAATAAATTATTTCGTTTGCCCACCCTTTAAAATTTGTTTTTTTCGTTTGCCCACTCTTAAAACTAAATAATTTCGATTGCCCACCTTTTAAAACTAAATAATTTCGTTTGCCCATCCTTTAAAATTCATTTTTAACGTTTGCCCACCCTTTAAAAATAAATTATTTCGTTTGCCCACCCTTTAAAATTTGTTTTTTTCGTTTGCCCACTCTTAAAACTAAATAATTTCGATTGCCCACCTTTTAAAACTAAATAATTTCGTTTGCCCATCCTTTAAAATTCATTTTTAACGTTTGCCCACCCTTTAAAAATAAATTATTTCGTTTGCCCACCCTTTAAAATTTGTTTTTTTCGTTTGCCCACTCTTAAAACTAAATAATTTCGAAAATATTTTATTCCAGAATTTTCTTGAGCTTGGAGAGTGTTGATAAACATACATACATTTTTTTGCATATATATTATATTGCAATATAAAATATTTTCCATGAAATGAAACAATGATTAAGAAAAATTGATGTTACAATTCATGAATGATTAACACTATGGATATATTGAAAATGTATGTAAATATGTAAATAACTGTTCTTTTGTAAGTAACTGTGCTTTTGACGCCACATCTTACAATTATTACATACATATGTACAAATTTATTTTTAATAGGTGAAAAATCGAAAAAACCATTTTTAAGAGGTGGGCAAACGAAAAAAACAAATTTTAAAGGGTGGGCAAACGAAATAATTTATTTTTAAAGGGTGGGCAAACGTTAAAAATGAATTTTAAAGGATGGGCAAACGAAATTATTTAGTTTTAAAAGGTGGGCAATCGAAATTATTTAGTTTTAAATGGTGGGCAAACTTTTTTTATTGGAAATTTTTATTTTAAAGAGGTTGGCTAAGGAAATTGGTTGTATTTTAAATGTGGGCAATCGAAAAAAAATTTTTGTTAAAGGTTTTTTAAAGGGTGGGCAAACGATAAAAACTAATAATAATTGTTGGGCAAACGTTTTTTGTTGATAATATTTGGTTTTAAGAGATGGGCAAACGATTTACTCTCTGATTAGACCGAGGTAAACTTAAAAGCCTTATATTTTCTAAAGTATACATTTTTTCAAAATTCTAAAGGGTGGGCAAACGTGGGCAAACGATGTTATTGCGATTTAAAAAAAAAAAATTTTGAAAAAAGCGAAATTTTTGATTTTCGAAAATTTTCGAACTTTTTCGAAAATTCATATCTCAAAAACTGGACGTGGGCAAAAAAAACTAATTGGTGGGCAAACATGGGCAAAAAATGGGCAAACGATTCCAGCTTTCAAATTTCAAAAATTCGATTTTTCCGACCCCAGCTTCTTTGAGCTATGTCCGTCTTGTTTATGCCAATAATAAATAGATAATTTTGGAGGATTAGCATTGTATTGGGGACTGTGACTGTTGGCCAGATATAACCACTTGGAACGGCACAGTGTGGATTGATTTACACGTCCGGAGCAGCGGAAACACGTATATATGTTGCGAGGCTCTCTAATCAATATCTCGACTAAACTAAATTCTTCGAGTGGCTGTAAGGGTGAAGGAGTGGGCGGGCGGGCACTCAGTTACTCAGTTGGGCAATAAATGATTGTTAAACGCGATAAAAAGATAAAAAATATTTCGACTATTGTTGTTGTTTCTGCGTGTTACACACGGAACAAACACATAGCCATTTGGCTTGTTAGCACCTCGATGACTGTTGTTGGCTGGGCTGGTCTACATTTAATAGCTTGCCCCCGCTTGGGTTCGCCGTTATTTATAGGGTATATTAATATTCTTTATCTTTGGAAATACCTCTTGTAGCAGCGTTTGTGGGTAGGTAGCACCTTCCTGCAGCTACTTGAAAAGATAAAACCTTATTTTTTATGGCCGCCTGATCAGATAAAGCCACCGTGCAGCAGGCAGCCGTGTTCAACACGACTGCGAACGAAATCGGAATCGTACCGACCAGGAGGGGCCGCGGCGATATCATATCCATACACCATATAGCGTACATAAATAGTAGTACACCACCGTTCTAGAGTCCATTTGAAGTACATTTGATGAGGTCAGCAACGCACCCAATCTCCCCGATCCGATCGAAGTGGGCTGCGGCTCCGACTCTGCGCTCTCTTGCCATGGACCTTATCACGATACTCCCTCCGCCGGTGGATACTCCGTGCGTGGCGTGGGTAAACAATCCCGGTGTGCCTCCGGAGGCGGAGGACTCCGGCAGCTACCACACAGGCATAGACAACGCGGCGGCACTCCGGCTCACCGGAGGATTATCACCAGACCTCGATTCTTAGTGGGTTGCTGCTGTTTGTCTTTAGATTTACGACTCTACAGTCAAACTTCACTAACTGGAACATGAATCAGAAACGGACAGATATTACGAATTGGATTATATTACCCTGAATTGGATTAGTAAATCAAATCGGTTATCAAATGATTACAGTTCATTACAAAGTCTTTAGATAACTGTAGGCTGGATAAACCTTAATGCATTTGCATAAACGATTTATAATCTTCCTAATATCGCTGCACTACTTAATTTTAATGGGCGATCCATCAAACGACTAACAATATTATTCGATTGATTACTTTGTATGCTAAAAAAAAGGCAAGTTAGGCTTATGAAATAAAGTGTAAAGTTAATAGGGCGGGTATAGTTGGATTTATGGTAGCGATACTGTAAAGACAGACGTAGTCGTGCTGGGACGCTCGTCTGGAACTCGGAATCGAACTGGCGGTGGAGCTGGGCTGATAACCACCGAATGTGTCATGGAATTTAACACAAAGGTTGATTTATATCTAAGCGTTTGACAAGAGTGATGAACAGACAGGCTGACGGGCGGGCTCCTCGATAAACTGACACCGCTGTCCCAGTGATAAACTGACCGATTTCTGGGGGAATATGCTTGACCAAGTAACCAGCAGTCACTCTTCCCTGGCATTATACAGACTATGTATGTATGTGAAGGGTATGAAATAGCCCAGCGAATAGTCAGACTCTTTTCCGGCTTATTAAAATTCCAAGAAAATATGTCTACAATGTATTTGCAATGCCAAGAGCCAAGCAATTTGTAAGAAACCCGAATCCTTCAGTTACGCACTCAATGTTCCATTAGGATCATCCATATGCATGGCAACGAAAGCTCGGAACATTAAACTTGACCAATTTCTGGAAGACCACTTCCGTGCCCAGTATCAAAATACACATATAAATGCCGCGCTGACAATGTAAGCCACGCTGCATAACTTAGCATTTAAACCGGGGACGCCGGCGATGGGGCCGCAATCTTGTGCTGCCTAATCGGTGTACTCACTGATGGGATGCTTGCAGGGATTGGTAGTGAATATCTCCTGGAAGTAGGGGCTGCAGATAGCCAGCACTATCTTGTGGGCATGGAGGAGCTTTCCATCGCAGGCGAGGGTCACGTCCACCAGGTCGCCGCGGTCGTACAAATTCTGGAAGCCGCTGGCTATGTTGTCCTGGAAGTTCTTCCAGCACAGCTTAAACTCGTCGTCCATCGCGGATGCGGATGCTCGCCGAAAACCAGACTTTTCCAATTCCAATTGGGGAGCGTAATTTATGCGCACAGACTTTTGCGATGATTCTCGTGCGAATCTGTTTTTTATGGCTTTTGTTTATCCGCTTTGCTCGTGATTCGTTCACGGGCCAAAAATCGCAATTCACGTATTCTCGCGCACCTTTATTTTTATTATATCAAGGGTTCGAATTTGATAAACTAGCTACCAACTACTCGATCCGCATTCACGCGCACACGATCTCGAGTCGTTCGCGTCCACGGGCGCATTGATTTTGATTTGGGCTCTAATTAACACAGTGTGATTTAAACATTTTTATCGGAAAGCGTGAAAAGCAGCGACGCTGTTTACGTTCCGGCTGATAATGAACGCACCACCCCCCCGCACTTTGAGGAACAGTGAAATGTTGGTTTTTTAGGCGCCACAGCGAACGGTCTCACTGGCCACTGGTAAACAAACGAAAATGTTTGCTGAACTTTAATTCCAGCTATAAAAATTTGATTAACAATCAAAACTGTTATCACAAAGAAAAACGTTAGAGAGGAATGAAATTCTGGGATTTTATACAGAAATAATAATTCTAAAGAGATTATAAATCCTGCAAATATATATTTTTGTAAAATGTATGTTAACTACTAATTTGTTAAAAATGTTCGCAATTACTACGTAAATTGCTTGAATTGTCAAATGCTTCTAAGCGTTTTTGAAATCTGGCCCACAAGAGCGGAATTTTCAATCGATAGCCTTTTCGATAAACGATATCATAACGACAATTGAATATTTAGCGCCAATTAGAGAGCATTGAAAACGTTTTCCCCTGATAAGAGCTTATCGCAATTGGTTTGTTGGTCGCTTCGTTGCGGTTATATCCGACCGGCATTGTCCGCTTTTATCACAGTTCTACGGTTCTTTGCACGATGCTAATACGGCCGATGGGGAACTACACTGTTGATAGCAGACCTACCCATGGTGTCATAAATAACCCACTTTACATTTTAAACAAAAAGAGAATAAAAGTAACAGCAGGGCTTATCAATTAGCCATGAGTCGTTTGTACGCCTCAGGTGCACACATACGCACCCAGTCAATTGGCCACCGATTTGATTTGCCCGATTTAGTGCTCAAAGAACTTTCAGCAAATTAGCCCACTCGTCCCGAGAATCAGTAAAGAGTATACCATAATGGGTTGTTGTTTTGGTAAGTGATTTGCAGCTATCTTCAGAAGGCAATAACAGCGACTAATAATAGTTGTGTACTTGCAGGCAAAAGTAAATCAGTCGATTTGCCCGCGGTTCCGCCGGCTCCAGCCAAACAACGCTCCACTCTGCCAGAATTCCCGATTTCTGGATCGGTGACTAGCACGGCTCCTGCAGGATCTGGATATGGATCTGGAGGAGCCACCAATGCGGCCCTCGAGGATGACTAGACGTGGTTAAAGGAACAGAAAAAACGTTCACGTCCAGGGAAAACTGTAAATTTGCCAAATGGCAGATTGGATTATGAGTCATTCCGTGCCGAGATGTGGTTTTTTCAAAGTTGTGCACCCTTTGTAGTTAGTATTGTAGTAAAATACGTTGTTTATTGTTGGAGAGTATAAAATTGTTGGTAAATTAAATCATAACTTTAATCTCTTTGAATAAGTTGCTGTTCTGTTTTTTTTCCTGTTTCGCCAGTTTATATTTTAGCGCGCCAAGTGTCGCCCTATACAACACTGAAACAAGGGCGGTATTTTTCGGTATTTTAAAAAGGGTCATACCATTCTCTGCCAGCACGTGTGTGCGGCTGTTTTTGTGTTTAACTTAAATTTTAAACGATTTATGCTGTAAATAGGCAAATATAATTTATAATATTATTATTAAAGCAAAATGGCCATTCAACCCAATCGAAGAAAGAGAAGGCACGAGGAGACAACTGCTGAGCAAGAGGATGAAGGTGAAGTGGAGGTGCCCAAAAAACTGGCCAAGGAGTCCGACACACCGAAGAAAAAGAAAAAGAAGGATAAAACTAAGGAATCATTCGATGAATCCACGCTGGAAAGCACTGAAACCGATCCTGCTGACTCCACTCCATCAAAGAAGAAGTCTAAAAAGACAAAGACATCCGACACAAGTGTAGAACAACAGGTGGAAGTGGAGATGGCTGAGGATGAAATAAGTCGCGATTCCGGGATTGATCCCGAAGAATCCCGCATACACTTTCCCAACGACTTTAAGATGATGCACTTTCGAACCAAGCTTCGCGGCAATAACTTCATAACAGGTGGGTTAATACGTTCAATAAAAGATCGCTAACTCACGAATCCCAATTCCAGAACTGCGACACTTCCTGCACATGTGCTCAACCACGCGTCCTAAGCTTGCGGCTAAGTACATAGAAAAGCGTGGAAAGCCCTTGGAGTTAGCAGAAGCATTCGAAAGGATCGATAAGACTAATTTATTTCACGTGGACTACCTCACAGAGGCTTTGCACCGAGTTTTGATGGAAATACTTACCAACCAGAAGAGCCACATGGAGTCGGCTGTCCACGGGTGTAGATATTTTCTCAAGGTTCACGGAGGAGTGCTCGAAAATCAAATGAAATCAATGCAGCTAGGCCATCGGCGTAATGCCCTAAAACTGCTCACCGCTATTGTGTGCGTGGAGCCTCAATTGGCCCGCCAAGTTCTGAATTCGTATGATGTGCTTTCCAACGTGACTGTGACGCAGAAATTGCTGTCCCATGAAAAAAGTGAATACCAATGCGAGGATACAGTGCGCAAAGCGTTTATTCTCTTTATTTTGGCCTTCCTGGTCGAGGGCAATACTCTACTTATCCGGAACATCCTGGATCGAGGGCAACTAATTGGTGTGCTGGCCAAGGGATTGGTTTACGATGACCACGTAACCGTCTGCGTGGTGCTTAACGCACTACGGCAATATGTGCTGGAGAACCCCGAAATACAGAAGACCAAAAAGGTTCTGGTTTTCGATTTAGAGTGCTGCAAAAATCTGCGTCGCCTCTACGATTGGGAGGGACCCATGGGACTCAAGGTGATGTTTGCTAAATCGAAACATGTTTCTAAGATACCTCCAAACCCACAGGAGGCGGAAGCGGTATCGGCTGCCGTTCACGAACTCCTGCTAGTCCTTTTGACTTCCCGCAAGCACGGCATCTGCTTTGATGCGATGACGCACTACCGCCAAAAGCAAAACAAACTGCAGGGCAGATTACTTGGCTCTCTATTCAAGCCCTACGATAATCCGCGCAAAGTGGATTTGGTTATTCAAACACTAACTGCTTGTCCAGACTTGGGACGCAATACAGTGAGGAATTGTTCCTCTCTGCTCAGTCCGGTCAAAACCAAGCCGAAAGATTTGCCCATAGCTGTGGCGTTTCTCGCCCAAATCATTAATGCAGTCCCGCCCAGTGCTCTATCAGCAGCATTCGATAAGATGACCCTAACGGATTTCTCATTTTGGATCAAGGAGCTGTGTTTGCCCATCGAAGCTTTGCTTCACATTACGGGTAAGAAGTACCTGAGCGATCCAGACTTCAATTTGAGATTGGCTGTACTGCGTCTGCTGCTTTCCATGATGAAACAGTACAGCAACTATATGAATGCCATTGCTGTCCGAGAGCAATCAAAAAAAGCCGGCAACTCGCTGCGTAAATTTAAGTTCGATTTACTTAACCATCTGCTGGTGCATTTTCCCACTATCGAGTCCATCCTATATTCGCTTTACATGTTCATCAAACAGAAAAACGTGGAAGGAGTGAATGTACTTGAGAGTTTATCAATCACTTTAGATCTGGTGATGCTACTCTGCAAGGAGAATCGAGCGTTTGTGAATAAGACAAGTCAGATTCTGGATTATTTGGATGTGTTGCGACCCCTATACGAAACTGATTTTGACAAACTGAATCAACCGGAAGAGCTCTTGAAGATTCAATTAGAACTGAAGTCGATTAAAACCATCCTGCTGCTCTTTCCGCACTCCTTGAACCCAACCCAACCGCTTTTCGGGAACGTATTCAAATCATTCATAAAAGCCTACATGTTGGAGGAAAAATCAATCAAATCGGAGTCTGGAAACATATTGAGTCGGCTGTTCCAAAACACAGGGATGTTTGACTCCTGCAGGCATGAGATCAATATCTGGATAGAGGCCCTTATTGGATTCGGTCCCGCTACGGTGACCAACGTAGTAGAGATTCTGCTGACCATACTCTGTTTGGATTGGAGACAGATTGAGCTTCCTGAACAAAGCGTTACGGATACTGCCATAATCACCAAGAACCTGAGCAAATTGTTTGCTCAAATTGAGCAAGGTCAAACAGTGCAAGCTTATGTGGAAACTCTTACCCTTAGCAAGATGATGCCGCTGTTGCTAAAGGGTGTAGAATTGGAGGAACCATACGACGAATATGTGGAGCTAGTATTTGTTCTGCTTTTCCACTATCACAGCAAGCCGGAAATAGTGCTGCAAATGTACGAGGATAACTTAAGCAAGCACACTAACTATATGAAGAGTTGGCTGCCTGGTGAAGGAAATGGTAAACCAAAGAAACTTCCCCACCTTATATTTGATAAATGGCCCTTGCTTAAGCAAATGCGAAAGGTTAGCACCGAAAGTGAAAACATGTCATTCGAGCAGGTATTTAAAATGGATGATACGGAAAACAACTTCGAGCTACAACTAGAAGAGGGCCAGACAATGTTGTTGCATTCCTCCCTCGGAAATCCACGTCGCAATATGATCTACGTCCAGGATTTGCTTTTCGTTTTTAGCCATTTCTTCACCAGCCAGAAATTAAGCAAACCTCAAGCAGAGCTGACAGCAGATTTTCTTATTAAATTCCTTCAAATTGCCAGTCAGGTAGATGGGCCAGAAGAAGTTCAGGAGTCGGATGATGAGCAGCAGGACGAAAATTTTACTCAAAGTATGCTGCACTATATATTTAACCATCGTCTGTGGCAATTGCACCCCACTGAATTGCTTAGTGAGACGAGCGAATCTCGCTTGAACTATGTTATCTTCCTCAGGAGATTAATGGAGCATTGCCGCAGCTTGCCTCGATTCGAGACCTATACTGCCAACTATCGCTTGCACTTGATTAAGACCCTGGATATTGCTTTGGATACACCGGTGGACCAGTTGGGAAATCAGCAGCAGCTCGACGAGTGTGTGAAATTGGTGGATTCATTTGAATTCAATTCTGATCAATGCTCTCAAATGCTGGACTTGCTAACAACCAAAGTGCAAGCAAAGGACTGCATTCCGAATGGTAAACCAAATCATTACTTTGATCTACTTCTACGTTTGCTGGGTCGATTGAACACGTTAAAGGAGCCCATTGATTGCGGGAAGTCATTTAAATTAATCCTGACCTTCTACAAGGACTTCGGCGAGCTGAATGAACAGCAACTGGAACCATTTGAGTTGGCCGTCTTGGAGTTTTTGCTCAATTACCATCATCACATGGATGAGTGCGACAGTGAGTTCTTTGCCTGTTTCTTTACATCCTCTCGAAAACTCAGCAAATCCGCCATTCGTTTGGCCTGCTTGCTGCTCGAGCGCCAGCCCCGATTAGCTGAAACATTCGCAGAGTTACTGCCAAGCAATTTGGAGCAAAAGGATTTGGTGTACCCCCTCCTGGATATTGCTCTGACGAAGAACTATCAGATACCTCTACCAGTGCTTCAACGTTGCTATCAGACCTACAAGAACGGCTTCATGAAGAGCATCGAGAAGCCACAGAAGGCTGCCCTAATTTACCGGGAGCATTCGGAGGCTAGCGCTCTTCTTATTGCACTTTGCATGCCAAAGTCTGAGTGCTTCGATTACTGCCAGAAACAACTGAAGCTCGATTCCGTGGAACTTTTCCAGGTGCGAGTCCTGCGTGAGATTTACTGGCAGGGCTTTGCTGCCGCTAAGGATGAAAAGCAAAAGGCCACCGTCTTTGTTAATTATATAAACCTTAATGTTCAACTGTTAGCACTGGATTTGAAGAAACAGGCTTTGGATCTGCCTAAGCTAGAGCAAATCTCGTGGAACTGTTACGAGTGGTGGAAGACGAATCGGACCGACGATCTACCCTTGGACTGGAGTCGCTTGCAAAAGAACCCGCAGTGGCTTAACTTTTGCAAGAGTAGCTTAAAGTTGGCCCTTCACCTCGGCGAGGAACGATTGCCACTTCAGGATGAAACAAATGGGCTTGTTCTAAAGCTGATGGCCTTCCTGTGTGATGGAATGTATGATGAATATAAGGAGGATGCACAGCAGGAGGAGGATGCAACACCAACACTTCTATACGAAATGATTTGCACGCACTCCTGCTGTTTTGACCATCTCTTAGGCAAGCCAAGTGAAACCAAAACGCACATTTTACACCTAATGGAGGTGTTGGCCAGAAAGGCTCCTAGTGCCCTGCAATCTGATCACATACCCGTAATCCTTGGCTCCTATCATGCAAAACTGTCACCTGCGGATCGATATGGATTAGCACTGCTGGAGCACTACGAACGCTTTGACGTGGGCTTGGATAAGTTTAGACCTTTCATTTGGGGCGAAAGTGCTGTGGCCCATTATGCCCTGAGGGCTGCGGACGAGGATGTGCGAACCAGGCTGCAACAGCAGGAGACGAATGTGGCTCAGGTGCTAGCCCTGATTGTTCGAGAGACTAGCGAGTACACCATTGAAAATTTCCCGATTTGGAGAAGCCTCCATGCTAGCCAACAACTACCCTCCACGGAGTTTCAAAATCCTGCTAAGAAATCCATGAGCTTTGGCGACAATCAGTTGGAGCAAATGGTGGAGCAGGGTCAGCTAGATTTCCCACAGGATTTACGACGAATTTGCCCGAAGCGCGAGACTATATACGAGACCTGCTACGATCCCGCCTTCCTGTTACCCCTGATGATGCACTGCTTTGCACCCGAGTCCGTAGTGTGGGCCCGTTGGCCTGTCCAGAATGGATTACTGGCGATCACCTTCTGCGGTCTATCATCTCTGGACAAGGACATGAGACTGGCGGCTGCCAGTTGCCAGCAACGCTATCGTGCTCATTTCGAGCTCTCCAATTTCTACGAGCGTCCGCTGTGGACGCAGGCCTATGAGAACATTCAGGCAGGATTGGCTGATCTGAGAAACTCCTGGCTGGCACAGAGGAGAACGCATGGCGGAACGCCTAGAGTTCCTTTGATTCCTGGCCTGTTTATCGCTCACAGCTTTAATTTGAGCACAGAGCCAACGCATTTGCTGTACAAGCGACTGATGATGTATTTGCGGCTGAAACAGAGCTTCAACTTTCAAACGATACCCGACTTCAATGTTTTCTTCTACTCCCAGGAACCAGAGCACCAGCAGTACCGCGAGTTTATCGTGGAGTTGCTTAGATGCGGCATTAAGTGCAGCGCCGACCTTTTCCTGCTGGTATCCACCAATACGTTCAAGGTCCTCCTTGGATTCTACGGCTCCAGTTTGGCCAGTTTGGAAACGAATCTGCTGCTGCTTTCGGTGCTCTCCACATGCGTCAAAATTCCCGGAGCTGTGAAAATCATGCTGGAGCACGTAGGCATCCTGTCCTGGCTGGTGGGCGTAATCCGCGACACAGAGTTCCATCAGTTCGATATCATCGAGGGTGTCATCAGCATCCTCAACAATCTGTGGTATGCCTTGGCCGCGTCCCGTTCGGAACTGACGGATTACGACCACATCCAGTTGCGAGTTTACCGTCTGGTGTTGCAGCTACTGCCGCTGCTCTCTCCACGGATATCAGTTCCTGGCTTGGGTCGCCTGTTCAACGTTCTGTGGAAAACTGGCTCGGCCTGTGGCCAGCATCGTGCCGTGTCCGCCACCCAAATGGATACCCTGCTGGAGTGCGTTTCACGCCAATGGCCCGATCAGCTGGCGAGTGTGCGTTATGTACGGAGCTTTGGCAGCGCTGGCGCCTGTTCGCGTTCCGAATACTGCGACTGGCTGGCCAAGGATCAAAAGCTGGAGACTCCTGCCGTCCTCGCGTTGTCCAGTCTGCGGGAATATGTCATTGACTGGGCGCAAGCGCATAAATCGGAGAGTGACGGGGAAACCAAGCTGCTGGTGGAACCAACGGAGTAGCGATTTTTTATTGTTTTTGCTTAGGTTAAGCTATAAAATTGTGTTAACTGTATAGGCACTTAAAATCATCGAACCATTAAATTGTATGCAATGAAACGACAAATCTAAATCTTATACTTTTTCCTGTGTAAATAATAATTCAGTGAAATACTATATAATGATGGAGTATTCCTCTTAGAGCTCCAGACTGACTGATTACCGCCGTAACTCATTCTGTATCAATATTTGTGGGAGTCACTCGAAAGCGAATCACTTAAAGATGTGTTGAAAACGAACTGTCATGTCTCCGGCTGATCCAAAAGCACCCTCAGCCTTCATTAGTCGGCCCGCAGCGTATGACAAATTACGGACAATCAGCATAACAAAAGATCAGTTGGGCCAAAAGAGATGGAAATCCGGAGACAAAGTATTGGACCATGGCAAAACCCTTTAGCGTTTGTTAATTTGGCCAATCCGTTTTCACACGCACCACAAGTGGGCGTCCACCGATGCCCACCCAGCATCCATAAGGTGTGCATGCATCTTTCGCGACCCCAGACCCACCTACAATTTGTTGGGTCAACAAAATGTTAATCACCACAAAGAGCTTAGCCAAAAGAAGATGGAAACGAATAATTTTTGGTCTTTGGATTTCTAATATGTAAAGCAAAGTGCGCAAAGTTGACGCAATCGACGAACGAAAATATTCACAAGATTTATGATCTTACTAGCTGTCTCGAAATCTAAGCCACTTTGTTACATAAAACTCGCGGTTGGGTTGGGCTCTGGAGTTGCAGATGCGGCTGGATGCGACATAATTGATTGATATTGCCTGGCATTTTGTTAGCCAAAACGTATCAAATGTATCTTTTGGCCTGAAAAATATAGTGGATCGAATAAATGTATAAATTTGATTGGCTCAAGGCATAAACAAGATGGGAGTAAGCAAATAAAGAAACCAAATGATCTCGGAAATCATCTCATATTATAGCGCTTGATGGATTGTATTAATATTCGATGGCTAACTAGTTATAATCATTGAGCCCTAAAAAATTGGTCGTAAATCGAGGTGCCATTAATTGGACACATCTTCATCAGGTTGCAGGGAAAACACGTTTTGATTGGCTTGACTGAAAGGTGAAAACCCATCAGCCAGACAATGTTTAAAAATAGAAATGTTGACCTTACCTAATATTTGTCTAAAATAATTAAAAAATTAAAATCCGCTTTTTTATACGTCGCCTTTAATTTAATTAGTTTTTGAAATATAAATATTATTCGTTCAGCCCGGCAATTCAATTTGTTCTCGTATCTCCACACAGACCCATTGAGATTTCTCTTTCTACAAGATTTCACTTACTTCACGCATCAATCAAAATCCTTCGATTTCCAAGTTTCCCTGACATTTAGGTTCCCCAAACTCCATTCAATCACCATGAAAAGTAACCAAAGGAAAACTGGCTGCCATGGCATTGAACCATCACCATCCCCACAATGGGCCAAAATGAGAAATGTGGGGGTCAGGAGTTCAGCCGGTAGCCGGAGCAGCAGCTGTTCAAAAGCCAGAAGACAATCCCATTGCCTCTTTTTTGGGAAGGCGTGACCAGCGATCGCTGGACAATTAAGCTGCTGTCAAATGATTGATTTAGCTTACTTAAAAAGCAATTTTGTCTAATCCGGAACTGACAAGGCACCGAATGTAAATTGTAACCGAAGACGCCCGATAAAACGATATAAATACATATATGGGGGGATACCCCGACCCCTCGCAGCTAAAACACATTTGGATGCATATGATTATCCGGAGTGCGTTGGCAAATCTTTTCTCGGGTTTCATGGAGTCCGTCGAAGATTAGAGCTGCCTCTGTCGCATTCATATTTCACACCTTAAACGACGGCCTGCGATTGCCTTTTTCGACTATTTGCATTTTAAATTATTACCGCGGCCCTCATTGACACGTTTATTTCGTGGGGCACAAAGGCCTTTGTCTTATGTCAAATCTATGCAATTTATACAAATTTATTTATAAACAAATTTCTCGATTGTGCGTCGCGTTTGTGCCATTTAGTGAACTCGTTGCTCTTTTTGCTATTTATGATTTCATTTGCCACCGCCAATCATAAATTCCTGCAAATCCAAATGCCAATATCGGTCGGGTGGTTCAATCAAGTGTCACAATAAAGCTTAGCCCCCGGCTATGATGATGATTGGTTGCCCAGATGGATGACTTTATTATGCGGCCTATGGGCGATTTGTAAACGGTAGTTCGATTAAGGCGTGGCGGGATGAATCAAGTGGCTAAGGTCATCCATGGGTTGCCAAATGGTGCTCTGTGGGGGGGTCAAAATTGCGGTTGACTTGAGTTATGGCAGCTGGGATCACGTACGATGGGATGCCAATCTGTAACCGCAAAACTTTATTAGGAATTCAGTTCACTTAGCTCAGCTGTAGCTGCAGCTGTACAAGCAAGCAACATGGATTTTCCATTTGCATTTCACTGCGAAAAACGATTCCCTATAAAGTCCTAAGATGTCCGATCTTCAAATAGCAAATATACCCTTATACTAATAACTTTTTAACATTGTACACCGCATATACTCTTCAGATAGAAAGTGGAATATTTCTTGCTGATAACTTTGCATCCCAATATAGAACTAGATGTTCTGAGTGTATAATGGTGATACTCGACCACCAGTTGTGGTACTAGCCACCCAAATGCCACGCGGATCATCACGTTCCTCTCGAAGATCTGCGCATATGCAGCAGCCTCTGTGTCCTGGCCACAATCAAAATTTGTTCAACAGCAAACGACTTCGACTCGGAAAAGTCAAATGGAAAACTGTCAGTTGGGGATGGGAAGGGGTGGTGGGGGAAAAACGCATGGAACAGTTGGAAAAGGGTGCAATCGGGTTCAAAAGCTCACCAGGCGGCGGCGTCGAGGCGTCTCGCCATCATTTCAAATATCAAAAGTCACGACGAAGAAAGCTGGTTTGCCACTCGATGCCATGCTCAACGTGTTTGATGTTTGCTTTTTGGCTCGCTTTTGTGGCTTTCAGTTGGTCTTTACCAAGCATTTGCCCAGTAATCTGCCGCTAAGAGATGCGACTGCCAGACTCTCCTCCCGGTGGCATGTGGAAACTAGTCGGGTGGCGGAAAGTGCTTCACACTGCCTGCCGAATTTCCATTGACAGAGGATGGGTCTTCAGTTCCACTCCCCCGCCAAATGGTGATTTCCCAGACAGGTTACCAAAATGGTGTTATGCCAGCTACTAACATTGTTATGCTGATACCGAAAAAAATGTTATTAAATGTATTGGTGCTTCACTTAGGCACTTATTAAAAAAAAAAGTAGTTTTACGATCAAAAATAAACCATAAAATATATTAATTAGCATAACCCTTTTTGCTGATTATTTTTCCAATTAACTACTACTTTCAACACTTAATTTCCTTAAGCTGCAGTTTCATTTGATGCCGGCCATTGATGGTCAAAAAGCGCTTCCAGGTTTAGCCTGTTTGGCAGTTGGCTGCTCATCAAAAGCCTCATCAAAGAAATAATTGCAAATGGCAAAGTTGAGCGGAAGTGTAAAAGGCAGCCGGAAATCGAATATTGAAACATGCGTCTTCAGAAATGAGTTAATTTACATGCCGTATTGGCGCTAATGCGAGAGAAATTCGCGCCGTGAAGTGGCCCAAAAATTGGCTACTAGGAAGCTGAAAGCCAACTTTGATCTGCGGCACGTGTGTGAGTTGGCCCAAAACTGGCTGTTCATTTAGCTGTGGGCAAGGATTTCGGAGGAAAGCGAAACCAGAGTTGTTTGGGTAATGTTGAGAAAGTGAGACAGCCGGCCTCAATCCCAATAAATGTATGTAAATGTATAAAACTTAATTAGCGCCCAAGGGAGTGCAGCTCCACTAGAATTCCGTTGCGTCATGGCAACGGTTGGCCATTAAAGGTGTAGTAAGGTAAGGTAAGGTAAATTTGCAATTGGCCAGCAGCCAAGTTCAAGCTTAAGACTGAAAACTAAAAACAAGACGAGATGGCCATAATGAGCTTTCATTCATAGCCAACTGACAACGACCACATCTGCAGCATCTTCGGCGGCCCATGGTCTTATGCTTTTGTCTTCGGCTAGGAAACCTCGCCACGATCGCGGCTCAGTCTGCATCGAGCGTTCAGACGGTTTGGTTTGGTTTGGTTTTGGTTCAGTTCAGTTTGCCTGTGCCAGCGGTTTAGCCACCAAATACGAAAGCAGCTTAAATTCGACCTTTAAGCAGTAAAAATCACAAAATCTAACTAACTTTGAGCCGCGAAAATTATCGGCCGGTGTGAACTGTTGTCCGCTAATTCGAAAATAACGATTCGAAATTTGGCAATTAATCGAAAATAAAGTGCAACGAGAAACGGCCGACAGCCAGCGGGGCATATTGGCATTATACAAATCAAATGTATATAATCCACATACAATAAAGGAAACGTTAGCAGCTAATTCGCATTTGATTAGTTTATGTTTCTGTCTCGATTCAAATATTACGTTTTGATTGCGTGCATCGTCCAAAAGCAAAGTAGAGAGTGTGGTGGATTCGTGGTCGTCTAACCATCGGATTACTGCGCTATTAGATTGGATACATTTTCCTAAGATACTTGGCCAAAATGCTAGTGGTAAGTTATAGAAAAAGTAACTTCTTCTGTACTCAGATACTTCAAAGCTTGTCAATAATTTACGTTCTTTGTTAAGTTTATAATCTAAATAAATGCATGGCTAGTGATAATTAACAGATCACTTAGCATTGTTTCAGTTTACGCTTCAAGGAATCCCCTAGCAATCTGAAAGTTTCCGTTTCAGAGACGATAAAACAATTTAATTAGCGACATGTGAGACGCATTTAATGCGTTTGCCAGCTACCGATCGAGTTCCAGTTGTTTTATGACCCCTAATCACTCAAAGTCCATTTGGTGAACATGCCTGATTAGGAGTATTAAAAGCATATAAAGTCTGAGGTCAAAACGAGAGCGGATAGATTTTAGACGCAGGTGCTAGTCGCTTGTTTAATCCAATTTGATTGGCCAACCCGTCAAGGATTTATGGGCCTTTTGGCCCGCATGTTGGCCAGGCTGAGGCCCACACCCCAGGCATATCCGATTTCCAGCTTATGCAATCGACAGTTTATGGCCAAATTCAAATGGCCAGCGCCAGTGATGGTGCCAGTGCGACCTGTTGTTCGCCAGCCAAAGTTGAGAGTTGGCAGCAGCCTTCGACTGGACCCGAGCAACCGGATCGACTCCCATTCCCAGACCCGAAAAGCATAAAAAACCAATCCCTGCCCATCTACCAAGTCATCGGTGAAGACGTCCCAAAACGCAAGATGTGTGTAGATGTCTGCCGTTGTTGACATGCAATAAAATTTCACTTTTCACCATTGCATAATTGCAGTTTGACAATGCTTAAAATTGATTATGCTGCGTTTTCCTTTTTTTCACATTTCTGTTTGCGTTGGCAAAAAAAAAAAAAAACGTTGACTTCCTTGCCGGCCGCTGATTTCTCCAGCCCAAAATTAGCCAACGGGTCATAAATCATCCAGCGGCAGTCAGTGTCAAGGGACACTAGTGGTTTCTTAAAAAATTAAATAATTTTAAGGAAATGTTAACACAAAGGTAGTAAACAATTGACTACGAGTTGTGAAACTCAAGAGCGCATCAATAAAATTGAAAATAGTGAAAACAAAACCCGTTTAAAATCAAAATACTTGTTATTTTATTATACTTATACCTTTTTATAATTTCTTCAATCGACGATTTCATAAATACAAAAAAAGAAAGCTAAACAAATTTTAAAGCCAATTGTAATTCATTAATAAATGTTATCACAGCGCCAAATTCCCGAGCTCATCTCCGTAAACTACCTTTATTTTTTTCCTGATGGATAAAACAATAAAAACAATTTCTAAAAACATCTAAAAATTGCCCCATACCGATGCACATTTGTAGTTATTTCTTATCCACATCAGTTTTCTTAGTGAAAAACACAATTGGCTCAATAACAAAAAAAGTTTACCCAAAAATCGCGCACCATATCCGCAGCTCAAAATATTTCACAAAAAAAAAAGATTTCAATCGATTTTATCACACGTTAGTTTCTCCCGGTTATTTCAATTAACGTTTTCAAGTGCCTCGGGGCTCCGATTTTCACAGTCATTGATCAGGGAGCGGGAGTATTGTTTGATTTGCTTATCGGAACTGTTGACCCGGCGCCATTGTAGGGTAACAAAAGTAAAAGTACCACACACTCACTCACGATCGGCGCTTCATTCACAAGATATCCAATTCATGGATTCAGCAAGACATATATAAATAACAAGAAAAAACCGCCCGCACACTGAGCAGTCAACATATATCGTGCGAGGAGATCTGTATCTTTAGCCATGGTCTGCACGAAATTGTGCAATTGTCAAAATAGCAATTTACAATTTACCATATGATAGATGGGCAACGAAAAGGAACAGGAAATGGGCACGAAGATGCTCCTCGAATAAATCAGTGCCACTTGTAAAGTATAAACTATGAAGCCGCTGAGCAAGTGCAGCGGATGAGTTGGCGGTCATGTTTAGGGGGAGTTTATTGTCGCGTTCGTTTCCTAAGTCTTTTGTTTTGTAAACCTATCGACGGACGCATCTGCTGCCGAAAGGTCAACAGCAGCATTTCGAACGGGCAATTGTAGATAGTTTTCAGTGGTGGTAACTGGCACACGACGCTGAGCACACACAATGTAAGCGATTTACATAATAATATGCAACTATATAGACAGGCCAAACAAAGCTGGGCATAAAAAAACATTTACCACTTCCACTGGCCACCGATGATCTCTGCACCGGCAGCATCTTCATCTTCACCTCGACTTGGCTTGGAGTGGCTTCGTTGGGCTCTTCCTCAACATTCGGATCTTCGGAGACCAGATGCCCGGGCATCGATAAAAGTGAAACCGAAATTGCCGAGTACACGGCCCAATGATGCCATTGACATTGCATTTTTGTCTCAACGCGCCATTAGATGTAAAGAGCAAAACAAAAAGCGAGGAAAAAAAAATTGTAAAAGAAAACACAGAGATTTCCCCTGCAGTCCCTCCTTAAAATCCAAAGCCCAAACAATGGGCAGACATTAAATGGGCAGACATTAAAATCCAAAGCCCAAACAATGGGCAGACATTACGCGAACCGAAACACCAACAAACAAACAGAAATTATTATTGGATGGAAAAACCTTACCGCCATGTCTGCGACTGTATTGTATAGTAAGTATATGCCACGGAAATTTATCGTAATATGCGCACATTGGTAATTTTGTCTTATTTTTATTATGAAATGCTGTGTGGCAAAATAAAAGTCGGGAAGATGGCAAAAAGCGTTGGTCAATAAGCCGAGTCCACGGATTTTCACTCGGCGAGAGTTTGGCGTGGCAAAAAAACAAATATATAAACATATAAAAACTATAACCTGTTGTAACAGACAGCATAATATTATTATCATATGTCTGGCAAATTCAATTTGATGCCCAAACTTGAACTTCAGCCGTTGCTGCTTATCGGTGGTCCATCAATAAACTTGACCCCTGGGCGGTCAATCAGCCAAAAGATAACCTTTGGCTTTCTGCGATCTGCCATTGTGAATAGACGATATGCCATCTATCTGCGACGGCTTACACGCAACCGAAACCCAATTAAATGCACATAAATATGCAAATAACAGTCAGCCAAATGGGCCCTAATCGAAATGTAAACAGCTATGAATGCGATTTCGGAGTAGATCCCCTCGCATATCGCGCTATATCGCCGCATTGGTCAATCCCCAGCGATCCAATCAATGCCAATCAAAACGCAAAAGCTCGCTTCCATGTCAAAATAGCCTAGGCCCACAGATCATAGATTATATCGTCGATATCAAGTCAAAAACAATGCCACAAAATCCGAGTTCAGGGCGCGTCAGCCTCGAAATGTGAGTGTGAAATTATGCAAATGCCCGGGACTTGCTATCGAGCACCCAACTGGATGGTTGGCTCCCTTTGGGATCGAGATGGTTGAGAAGATGCTGCCAGAGGCCCACACACGCAATTACGGAGGTTTTTTATGGCTCCGTGGACAACGAAGCTTGGTAGCCACAAAGGCAGTTAAAAGCCCGTAAAATACTGTCACAAATTTATTGAGCAACCAAACACTGGGGGGATCGCCATTGATAAAGGGCCACAAAGTGGTAGCCATAGCATCGATTTGTGCATGCCCTCACAGAGTTCAAATATGGCTAATATTATTATGGTTTTATTAGGTCTTTAACAAATACTTGTATGGTTTTTTTTTTTTAGATTTTTTTCAACAAATTTTAAAAATCCCAGAAGAAGCCACATAGATTTATTAAATAGTTCAAGTTGAAACAAATTGCCAACTCACTTTTGTGTTTATTTAAAAGCTTAAAAATACATAAAGCACGATATAAAGCAGCATGATACTATTTTTATTGACAGCTCTATTTGGTCATTGATAAATTTCGAACGCAGAAGATTTCTGTAACACCTTTTGATAGTTCGTCATGATAGTTTCTATTGTTTTAATTATTAAGCGAAATTTGCTTATGAATACAGTCCAATTTGTATATCTTAATAATAGGCCATTCATACGAACTCTATGCCGAGATGAATATAACCAAATAAGTTTTCCTTTACATCCATAAATCGTTTATTTGGGCGTGAACCGGCCTTTTAATATAATATAGTTGCATTTTATGGTTTTACTGGGGCAACGCGATTGCAACATAATATTTACAACATTAATATATTGTATATGCTGGCCCACATAAAGCATGAACAGCAATTTGCACCAGCTCGCCAATTGGTGGCGAGGGGATGGGATCTTGATGGGATTGGGCTGGGGGTTAAGAGAGCTGGGAGCTGGGATTGCGTTATATGGCAAACTGTTACATCCAGAGCCAGATAAACAACTTTCGGCCGGGTCTCGAAATTCGGGGTTTATCATCTAGCCAGCTGCTTAATAATGCGTGGCTTGTGGATATGGATGTGGATGCAACCAAGCCACCGGTTTGTGCAATGCTAAATGCAAAAATGCAAAAATTCATCTGCAGAATGCGAAATATCTGAGGTGCAGCGGGGCTCAGCAGGCGTGAAATTAATCACAATAAAGACTGCAAAAAAAAAAAAAACAGGGGAAATCCAGCAGCAGCATAAGCGCCCCGCCAAACTGACAGCTCGAATTACTGGCATACGTATATGATGTACCATATTTTCATTGTTGTCCGCTGGAACTGGGTTACCCAGTCCGATCCGCACGTCGAAAGTGAAGTTTCGGTTTTTGGTCAGTTTCGCATTATGCAATTGGCTGCTTCTTTTGGCCCGAGGCAATATTTGCTTACCTCAAGTGAGGGGGAAAACTTTCGACCCACACACAAGGGATAAATAAATTATATAGTATGTATGTATGTAGATGGCTCTGGGCCATTATCCATTGAGGTATTGCTAATTTATTGGCTTTGTCCGATTGTTGTTAAATCACTTTTTACAC
Source organism: Drosophila melanogaster (assembly GCF_000001215.4). Classification (NCBI taxonomy): domain Eukaryota; kingdom Metazoa; phylum Arthropoda; class Insecta; order Diptera; family Drosophilidae; genus Drosophila; species Drosophila melanogaster. The sequence continues at coordinate 22,430,758 of NT_033777.3, read as the reverse complement.
TTTGCCGCATGTTTGTGGCCAATTTCTGTGGCTTTTTCGGCTCTTTGCGGAACACAGCGGCCAGCGAAAATAATTACGAATAATTAAAGGCGTTTTATTGAGCTGCCTTATGGCGCTTTACGCGCTTGTTAATTTCGTTCATATACCACATAAATATATATATATATATACATATATATTCGTTCAATTAAAACGGAAATATGCGGCGTCTTTTGATTGGGGTTTTCAGCTGGGAACTGGCGCGAATTTTAAATAGGGAAATTTTCAACGAGCTGCAGGGCTTGTTAACCTTTTGGCCATAAAACAATTAAAACCTAAAGCTTTTAACTTTATTTATAACTCACACATTGTGTTGAAAATATATTTACATTTTATTAGTGGCAATAATCAAGAAATCCACAGATATTTACAATTAAGCACTTCCGCAAATGCTGCCTGGAATTTTCGTGTCTTGAAGTGCCAAACATGGCAGGGAAATGGCCCGAAATGAAATAAATGGAAATGCCCACATGCAATTGAGCCCCGCGCCTTTTAATAAATGTAGCTACAGAGATTCCCAACTGACCATTACAATTTATGATGATTGCTATTTCTTTTTGCTGTACCAGTGGATCCTCCTTCCCCCTTACATTTTTTTTGTTTAAACCTTTTCCCAGCCGATCCGCGAAATCAAAGCCGGTAAACTTGATTAGCTAAGCGCCAACTTGACGCGACTGACGGACAGTCCGACTATTTGGCTGACTGACTGACTGAATGCCCACGATGATTTCCATAGTGAAATTGACGCAAATGAGCAGCCAAGCAGGCATGGCCATCGATTTTGTTGGCCAAAAAGCGAAAAGGCCCCAACGAAAAGTCAATAGCAAGCCAGTTGTGCGGAGAAATGACTGCCAGCCAAAATTATTTCCCATCAAAAATGGTTGCCTCCTGGTCGTTGGCGTGGTCCATAATGCTTTGCCCTTTGGCAGAACTTGAACTCTGGCCTTGGTTTTCGGGCGGCAGTAAAATTGTGAAAAATTATGATTATTTTCAGCAGGCCATATAGTGTGAAAAGAGTCGACTCATGTTCGATATTATGGCAATGGACTTCAAAGGAGACGCCTTCGGTGATTTGAAGGCGGACAAGTAGAAAGTTTAAGGGGCGAACTTCAGTCAAGAGTGTTGATCAATGGGAAGATTGATTACTTGTGGGGTACAAACTGAAAAATGAACTTAATCATTTGGGCATTGACTTCATGCCACCAAGTAATATGACTATTTCATGTGAGTAATATTTAAAAAATTAACAGCAATGAAATCAAATAGATTTGCAGGCACTTAAAAGAAATGTGTTTTCTATACGATTTATGCAACATTGGTATTGCAAGTGACTGGGAATCCTTGCTGCGAATCTAATGGGCTTTTCATTTCATCTACTGTTGTTGCTGCTGCTGATGCCGATTAAATAATTTCCACTCAGGCAACGACTTTGCCACGACTGTTCAAATTTGGACAACGACGCGGGGTAATGCCAAGTGCCAAGTGGCAACAACGTGACTGCCACACAAAAATCCTGGGCACCCAAAGTGAGCCCCAAAAACGCAGACCAAAAATTCCAAATCCAAAACCGAAAACAAAACCGTAATCCGAAAAAAAACAAAACAAAATCAAAGCGGGAAACTCACGTAGCTCCGGCGACAGGTGGTCAGATGGTTTGCTTTTCCTCCGCTCGTTGATGCAACAATTAGCCTAAGCACTTGGCCACAGCCAAACAAGAGTTGCAACTTGCTGGCCAATTTGCAAACGGTCTGCGGACTCCAATCGCATGAAAAACCAGCAGGAATCAATCGTCAAGCTGTTGAAAATGGGAAATTGTGCAAGGCAATGGCTAAGGAAAATTCAAAGGAAAACGAAAAGGCAAAGGCCCAAACGCAGCTTTAGATTCCCCCAAAAAAAATCAAGAAATCCGCATAGCAATAGTGGGCAGCAAAAACGAAGTGTAATGCGTTATGATTTTCCATCGGCGCAAATGGCGGAAAGATTACCACGCCGAGATTAGCGGACTTTGGCTTACAAAAATGAAGGGGTCACAGGCTGCAGACGAAGCATGGATTTTCCATTTTCCACCAGCTTGCAAAAGTTTCCCGCCATTGGGCTTGGCTTCTAATGTGGCGAATAAAATGCACTCGAAATTACGAGGAGCTCAATTAATAAAGTATTGTATTAGTTCAGGAAAATCAGGAAATTTCGAATGCAACAGAGTTATATAAACATTCAGTCACGGCTAAAATGTTAAATAATTGTATAGACATTTGACACACTTCACTTCAAGTTTTTGATTTGCTAGTCTGCAATTTGATGCACTTATAATTTTTTTAAGATGCGTTTATAGTAGGTTTACTAGTGTAGATCAGGTGGAAAATTTGGAATTGGCCTTAACAAAAACAAGCCATTAGCTTAAGATAAATGAACATATCATAATTTATAATTTCCCAACAAGTTACAAAATTTCCGGCAAAAGCCATTGCGACTAATGCCATGCAATTGGAAATGGTTAAGGTGTCACAGGCAATTTGCCCAAGGTGTCTCCAACTAGCCGTGCACCAATTGCCATTAGAGCAAATGAGGCCCGAAACTAAGACGCCCATTAGGAGAAGGCTGTCGAACTTATTAAGTTATTAAAATTTAAGCGTACCCATTAATGTTTCCTCTTTGTTGGCTGCATCTTCATATCTATTTCTTTTTTATCTCGCAAACAGAGACATTTGAACAGCCTGCCTTGGGCTTTGCTGGCGGTTCTTCTGCTGGCTGCTCTGAAGTTACATGTGACCAATGCGGAATCCAGTGGCGATCACAAGGAGGGGGAGGTGGAGAGCGCCAGCACGGAGAGCAACGAGATCATTCCCAGGGAGGCCATTCAAAAGCTGGACTACTCCGTAAGGCAGGCTTTACTTCGGGCCATCGATAAGCTGGAACAGGAAGAGGCGGCTGCCACGGAGAGTGGTGAGGAAAGTCCCAGCAGCAGTGGTTCCCATTCCCTGCTTCTGCGAGCAGAGAGCTCCACTCTGCCATCGCACCGCGAAAAGGATGAGATTCTGGAGGAGAGCACCAGGGGCAACGATCCGGAGCCAGTGGTGCCAACTGTCCAATTCTACACGGCCACCTTTGACGAGAAGAATGCCCAGGAGCAGCTGCTTTCCTCCTTCATCGATCGCTCCAAGCTGTGGAAGAAGACCACCATCCGGAAACTGAATCAACCTGCCGCTACCTTGTCCCTCGAACCGAAATCCACGGAGGCGGAAGGTCCAGAGAATCGTCAGCTTACCCGGAGCGTGGATAGCTCCAGTTCCGGATCCGTGAGCAGCAATGAGATCTCCCACGACAGCGGCAGTCACGAGATCAAATTCGAGATCAGCAATGTGAGGAAGACCACCACGCCCACGACCACTACGTCTACGACTACATCCACAACCACTACGCCCAGACCCCGCACCACTAGACGTCGCACCACGACAACGACGACAACCACGACCACAACCACGCCAAGGCCCACCCACAATGAGGATGGGGAGAACATAGAGCTGGTCGACAAGCAGGACATTCGCATCCAGGAAGCGCCACTCGTGACCGCTTTCACGGTGGATCTGGACGAGCGTGGTACGGCTCAAAGGTTCCGCCCATTGCTGGCGGGCAACCAGCTCCATCAGCGCACCGCCAACTTTGCAGCGCCACAGCAGCAGCAACAGCTGCCCCACATCGGACCCACCATCACTAAGCTGAATGTTTTGGAAACAGAGCCGCCGGCTACTCAGCTGCCCACCCAGTTCCCGCCCACAGGCGGCAGCACCTCCACCACACAGATCAGTACGAGCACCAGTGCCGGCGGTGGTTTCTCCACCACTCCCGCCTTCCTGGCCAGCTCTACGAGCAATTATGTGAAGGTATGCTGCTCAAAACTAAATCGCTATTTTTTATTGACTAGCAAATACCTTTCGATTGATATTTAATAATAATAATTCTTCATTAATGTCAAATGATAATTATTTTAGCAGGAGCCCCTGAACAATCTGCCTGAGCCGCCCAGTGTGAATAACTATCTGATCGAGCGACAGCGAGCTCTGGAGCAGCAGATCTACCAGTTGAAAGTGCAGGCACAACAGCAGCAGGCTCTGATCCTGCGTCAACTGAAGCTGTTAGAGGAGCAGACCCAAAGCCGTTTCCAGGGCTCACCGATTGCCCAACCCAGCACATTGCAGCCACAGCAGCAACAACAGCAGCAGCAACTGCCGCAAGTACAGCAGCAACTGCCGCAAGTACAGCAGCAACATGGTCCGCTGGAGGCCATTCAGACGGGTCTGCAACCGCCCACTTTGGGCGCGGGTTACTCCATAAGACCTTCGGTCGAATTTATACCCAGCACACATACCAAGACTGTTATTTATCCCACATATCCAATTGAGCAGCAATTGCCGCTGCGCGATGCCGTTTCGGGTCATAAATTCGCCCTGCACAATGGCAACATAAACGCGAATAACTATCAGAAGCCGCCAGCGAATGCAGTGCAGCAGATTTTCCAAAATTTGCAGCAATCTCTACAGAAATCGAACGAAAGCCCCCAGGTTCAGCCCTCCAATCAGTTCAACTTTGCACCGGCCGAGGCGTCGCAACTACAGGCCTTGCCCCATAACAATTACAAGCCATTTCAACAGCAGCAGCAGCAACAGTTGCTGCTGCCCAACTACGTCAGCAATGCGGTGTTCCAGCAGCAGCAGCAACAACATCAGCAACAGCAGCAGCAAAGGGCGCGGCAATTCCGCCAGGAGACGGGAGTAGGTAACTTCGGTTTGAATTCCAATGTGGAGATTCAGCCGAGCAACTCCTTCGCCACCACGATTGTTAGCCAGCAGCCTGGCCTCAATTCCAATCCCAGTCTGGAGAACCAGAACTTCTACAGGCAGCACTTGACGCCACAGTTGAGCAACCAGTTGCAGCAAAACGCGCAGCAATATCTGCAGCAGCAGCAGCAGCAGCAGCAACAGTTGCAGCAGCCAAAAGCCAGCGGCGACATTAGTCCAGGTAATGCACACTATAAGAGCAGACCGAGTGGCCCCAGTGGCAATCATCTTAGTCAATTTAGCAGCTTAAGAAATCTTGACGAATTGAAAGTAATCAGTAAAGTTTTAGCTCTCAACCATGGGATACCGCAGTTCGCCTCACAAAACCTGCACTTCAACGGGGCCTTTTGAGCACTTGCACCACCAAAAAGCACCACCAACCAGCACCACCATCCCGCTCCACAACCAGCACGAACTCCAAACACCTCCTGCTCCTCTGAGTCCTTTTTACCCAGAAACAAGTATCTACCGCCCTACACGTTGACTTAAGTTTTGCGTACAACATCTTTGTAAATATACAATCTATTTTAAAGCGTAAGCATCGACCTAAGAAAAACATATAAAAATGAGCAGGATGAGTAATGCGGAGGATATGAGAATTATGGTAAAGCAATGTGTTGAAATGTAACAATTATTTATTTTCTATGTGAATAAAGTTTATCTTAAAGTACAACAGCAGCTTGTTTTTAGATATATTTTCATAATGATAACATAAAAATAAAGATTTCTGATGAACCACTTACCATCATGGTACTTATCTTTTGGGTTATAATTTTTGAAAACTACGAAGTATTACGACCAGAAAACCGGTACAGTGTTTATGTTAACAGCGCATTAACAGAGTCTGTAAACGTATTCGAATTCTCCCATCCCTAACATGCGTGCATCGGCGTCAATCGAAATCGGCAAATTTAAAATACAATGTGACAAAGTCAGCTTTTCTCACCAATCAATTCGAATTAAATTAATCCAATTGAGCCAAAACGCAACAATTAAGCTTGCAACGGATCAGCACTTATGTAATTTTAGAATGCGATTTGCCTATGCGAAATGCCGACGAGACGAGCGATTAAAAAAAACGCTGAGTACGCGTAAAAGCTTGAAAAGCTTATTTCATTTGGCGAGTGAATGTCGCAATTTGTTTATAAACAATTGCTTTAGTTCGCCGACAGTCGTTACCGCCAAAGGAGCGCCATGTGGTCGCGCAGCAGCAGTTCCAAAAGACAAGTGGCCACCACCGATGGTGACCCCGAAAGGGTTTTGGCGCAGGTCCAGGATCTCAGCGACTGGCTCGTCGCCAATCCGCAGATCAACGGATGCAACACCTTCGAGAACCTGCACTTCTTCCTCCGCACCTCCAAGTTCGATGTGGAACGGGCCAAAAAGAAACTGAAAACGTTCTACCAAATGCGGGCGGAGCGCACCGAATGGTTCGATAATCGCGATCCCCAATTGCCCGAGATCCAGGACCTACTCAAGCTGGGCGTCTTCCTACCCATCGGTCCGGATGCCGAACAAAGGATGGTGGTGGTCATACGCACAGCAGCACACGATCCCAAGCTCCACAGCCAGAACAATGTTTTTAAAGTGAGTCATGGAAATATGTACACAGGAAAAAATAAAATACAACGATTTTATGAAATGTCTTAAACTATATGTAGCTAACAAATTAAACATAGTCATGAAGGCGAACTTTTCGTGCTTTAATAAAAAATAACTTAACATTTTAATAATATGAAATACGATAAGTTTCGTCCACATTTTTTCCTCCATATACTTATATCTCCAACCTTTGTTTCCCAGACCAGCAAAATGATATTGGACCTGCTGCTAAAGCTCGATCCGGAGACCTGTGCCCGCGGAATGGTGGCTATTCTGGATATGCAGGGCGTTCAACTGGGGCACGCTCTTCAAATGAATCCGAAGCTCATCAAGAGATCCGTGGAAAGCTGGACCGCATATCCATGTCAGCCCAAGCTATTGGAATTCACCAACGCCCCGCGCCATGTGAACTTCTTTTTGAACACCTTTAGGTGGGTTGTATGTTCTAAGTCAAATTAGAATTTACTATATATTATCATTTTTTTTAGAATATTCATGACGCCCAAGATAAGATCGCGACTTTTCGTGCGTCGTGAAGGAACATCCGTGAGCTGCGATCAGTTGCCAAAGGAACTCGGTGGTCAGGGATTAAGCTATATGGAGCTGTCTGTGAAGTGGAAGCAGTTGGTCGAGGAGAACGCCGATTTCTATGTGGAACAAGACAAATACAAAAGCAAGCTCAAGTGATTGGGGTTAGTGTGGCGGCAGTGATAACAAGGCGATTAGCCGAATGTTATAGATTAGTCGAAAACATTTACAATGCGCAAATGCACAAAGGCGCATATCAGTTGTCATATTTTATGGAAGGGTACTACAAATACTCCCTAATTCCCCACTTAACCATATTTGTATATATTATAAGTCATTACGTTAAACCTTTTTAAAAAAGGTTATTTTCGTTGTGTTAATCATCAATGTTATCTTTTTTTTTTTGCTTAATAAAGTGTCAATACACGATAAACCAAACAAAAAAGAGACGAGTTTATTCATAATATTCTCTTTATTAGTATAAAACGTATCAAAAATGTTTATCAAGTCTACAATTATTATCAGTTATTGGGTGCTGCCGACCGTCGCCTCAAATTGCTGGGGTTTGCATTACAAAATCGCTTGATCCGCTGAACCGCGAGCAATTAGCGATAGTTTAATAGTAATAAATACATAGAATACATACAGAAAGAAAAACGATAAACAAGGAAACACGCATAGTTTGTGAACGTAATATTTGTTGTTTCTCGAAAGCGGGAGGTGTTAGTTATAAAAGGCGTGCTGTTGCTTTTGCTGCTTTTGTTTTCTCCTTTACATATACATATAAATATGATTTATACGTTTTTACGTTTCACATATAAAAATATAGTAGTTGCTCTGGATCAGCAATTAGCCCGCTATAGTTCGGTTCACATTGCCAATTGGCGGTTTTTTGTTTTCTTTTGTTTAGTGGGAGGCACCCCATGAAGCAATGAACGAAACATAAAAGTATTGGCGGTAACTAACTAAAGCGTAATACACGAGTCTGCCAGAGCGCTTTCATCACAAGTCCAACTGCAAGCGCAGACCACCACCACCGCCGCCGGAATCGCGAAAATTCGCGGCTCCATGCAGTGATTCCTATATCTGCCGCTCATCCTTAGCCGTCAGCTTGTCGATGAGCTCCTGCAGCGGGGCCAGTTCGCGCCGCTCAATCAGATTGAACTCCTGCACGAAGAAGATGAAGTGCTTGAAGGACGTGTTGAGATGGGCCTCCTCGCCAAGCGTCACCACCTCTGTGAAGTGCTGGTGGTAGATGTGCGCATACACGCGGAACAGACGCTTCAGTATGGTCTTGGCGGAGGAGTGAAAGTTCTTTGGAAACGGCACGCCGATCTTGGAGGGAAACAGGGTCTCGTCGTCCAGCTGATCCTGCACCCAAGTCATCAGATAGTCAATATACTTGGGCGCGCTGCACTTGATGGGCTTCTTTACGGTCAAACCGTCGGCCCAGTGGTACTCGTATTTCGGACCAGCCGACATGATGCCACAGGTCTCCTCGGTGCAGAACTCGGTGATGGTGCCGTACAGCATGTTGATCTGGTTGAAAAAGTCCACGGCTGCGAAGGAGTGGCAATAAGAATTGGTTATCTTTCGCTAGTTACACTATACTAGACTCACTGTTAACGGCCACCCACTCGTTGAGATCCTCGCCATCTGGAAGGGCCACTGCATTGCGCAGGTTTCCCGATCCCAGCGTGGCTGCCGCATGCTTCATGAGATCATATTGGTGTGTGCCTTCCGGGATGTTCTTCTTGGGCTTGAAGGTCTTGCTGGAACGGGAACCGCTGTGGAAAGAGAAAGGCAATAAGTCGCGGCCCCAAACAGCCCCACTCAGTAAAACATAATACAGTAAAGATTCTATAGATTGAAACGTAAGCGACTTCGTTCAATTTACACTCCCTAAAAGAAATATTTCCTTTTTTTTTCTTTTTTTAAATTCACTGAGGAAGAATGCAAGATATCTTTGAAAAGCTATTTTTTAAACACCGCAGACAAAATTAGGGAAGTTCCACTGTACAAGAGGTTGGGGATATCACCCCAAAAAGGGCAAACAAAGCCGGAAAGTCAGATGTGGGGCGGGGTGATCCAAGCTTTCTTTGTGCTCGAAAGGATTGCAGTTGCACTACGTTTTGCCCCCCTGAGAACTTACAACAAGAAGTCCATGGCATGCAATTGCTGTGCTTCGCCTTTCACTGAGCCTCCAATGGAATTTTCCTATGCGTAGACTTTTCCGGCGAGTGCCACACCGCTTTTTCGGCTCTTCTGTGTCGTGTCAGCAGCTTTATTCCGCCGATTTTTACACAATTAGCGCCGAATAATAATTAAAGAAAAGTGACTGGAATTCGCAGCAGGTTTCTTTCTCTGGTCAATTGGGAAATGACAATGATGGTATCTGTATCTGGCCTCCAGTTGGTCGGTCTGTTAACTAGTGCCGTAGCCCAACAGCTGATGCGAGCGGTTCCAGGAAGTGTGCCGAGCCAACTAGTTAATTCTGTTGTGTTTATAAACGCAAAAAATTTGTTATAAATAAAAATAAAATTGCTTTCACACACAGAGACAGTTGATGAAAGTGCGAGAGGGACAACGCGACAGGTTATCAGGCTATCAACGTGGCCAGCCTGTTAAAATAATTCAGTACGGTACTGCGGTATTTTATCTGGTATGTCCCTAACATTTCGCAATCGGCTTGCTATGGTCACACTTGAAGTAAGCACGTGGGAAAACAACTGTAGCAGCATCGTGGGTGTATAAAAATATATATTTCTTAATTAAATCGGCATATATTCGGCATAGACATGGTAAATATTTCAGTGCAATAATCATATATTTGAATTTTCTGCGGGTTGCCCGTGAAATGAAAATGTTTTCCCTGCGAAAACTAACCTACACACGCGGAGCACCCAAAACCACATGTGTCTGCCACCGCATCAGACTGATAATTTTTCATTTCCCCGCCTCCAGTCGAACCTGTATGTGCTGTACGAGCATGCGGCGGGCTTCTCGCTCTTCTCCGTCAAGGAGTTCGAAGAGGTGTCCATGTTCCTGCCCCAGGTGGAGTCCTCGGTGACGGACCTCGCCAAGTTCAACTCAATTGTTAAGCTGGCTGGATTTGCACCTTTCAAGACGGCCATTGCCGCACTGGAAAACATCAATGCCATATCCGAGGGCATAGTGCCGCAGGATCTGCTCTCCTTCTTGGATGACTTCTTTGCCAAGCTGAAGAAGAAGAAGTGCACCCTGGGTATTGCGGATGCCAAGCTGGGAGCTGCAATCACCGAGGCCATTGGCGTCCAGTGCAGTCACTTTGGAGTGGTTCCTGAGATTCTGCGCGGCGTGCGATTCCACTTCGCTAAGCTGGTCAAGGGTAAGCTACCTGCTTTGCAAGGAAAATCCTCTTTGTCTAACTAAAGCCTCCTCCATCCGATGCAGGATTCACCGACAAGTCCGCTGGCGTTGCTCAGCTGGGTCTGGGCCACAGCTACTCGCGTGCCAAGGTCAAGTTCAATGTTCATCGTTCCGACAACATGATCATCCAGTCGATTGCTTTGCTGGATCAGTTGGATAAGGACGTAAATACCTTCTCTATGCGGATACGCGAGTGGTACTCGTATCACTTCCCAGAACTGGTCAAAATCGTTCCCGACAATTACATGTTCGCCAAGGCGGCCAAGTTCATCAAGGATCGCAAGAACCTCACGCAAGACCAGCTGGAGGATCTTGAGAAGATCGTCATGGACTCCGCCAAGGCTCAGGCTATCATTGATGCCGCCAAGATGTCCATGGGCATGGACATCTCCATTGTTGATCTGATGAACATTGAGCTGTTCGCAGAGCGCGTTGTCAAGCTTTCCGAGTACCGAAAGAAACTGTCTACCTACTTGCACAACAAGATGAACTTGGTGGCACCCAATCTGCAGTCTTTGATTGGCGACCAGGTCGGTGCCCGCCTGATATCGCATGCCGGCAGCTTGACTAATCTGGCCAAGTACCCAGCATCTACAGTACAAATCCTGGGTGCCGAGAAGGCGCTCTTCCGTGCTCTAAAGACCCGCTCCAATACGCCCAAGTATGGTCTTATCTATCACTCCTCGTTCATTGGTCGAGCTGGCCTGAAGAACAAGGGTCGCATCTCTCGATTCCTGGCCAACAAGTGCTCCATCGCGTCGCGTATCGATTGCTTCCTGGAACAGCCGACTAGCGTGTTTGGCGAAACTCTTAAGCAACAGGTCGAAGATCGCCTCAAGTTCTACGAGTCCGGCGATGTGCCGCGCAAGAACATTGAGGTAATGAAGGAGGCCATCGAGGCAGCTGGTCAAGAGGCGGCAATCACTGTACAGTCCGAGAAAAAGAAGAAAAAGAAGAAGCGAGCGGCTGAAGACGAGGGCGAGACGAATGGCGCCAGTAATGGAAACGGAGCAGCCGCCGAGGCGGAAAATGGCAATGGCAACGATGATGGAGAGCCAAAGAAGAAGAAGAAAAAGAAGAACAAAAACAAGGAAGCGGTGGAGGCGTAAATGTCTCTGTTACATTCAACTTAGTTTAAGTCCACACTATTATCTTTTACTTACATGCTTCTTTTGTATTTCCTTTGACCCCCTGATGGATCGCATTTCAAATAATAATAAACATATACTTTGGAGGGTATTCCCACCGGAATTTTATGAGTTTGCGTTTTAAATCAAGAGACTATCATAATTATTGGTTTCAATTGTTTTATATTTCATATTTGCTTTACATTCAATTTATATACAGACACATCGTAACGTTAACTATTGCTAAAATTGTTTGATTTTATTACGTGTAGTATTTTGTTTAACAATTTCAATGTTGGATCGCTCAGCCGTCCGTCCGCGCGTTGTGCTAACGAATCCGTTTAGTACAACCATTATTCAACTACTCTGTGTATTGCATTTGATGACGACTTTCAAATTCCGAGTGGACGATCAGGACGGATGTGGAATTAATGGGTTTGATCCGGAAAATTGCATCGGGGGTAAATTGTTTAACAACGAATTTAGAAACAAATTGCACGTGTCGCAAACTTTGTACAGCAAGGGGAAAGGAAAACGTAAATAATATATAGAACTGACAAGTTTAGCGATCGTGGAAATGTGAATGTGAGAGTGGACATTTTGGGTAGTAGGTTGGTTGGGTTAAATTAGGCTAAAAAATATCATTGAAACAAGTCGAATGCCGACGAGCTATTATTGTTATTATTGCTGTGATTCTGCTGCTGCTGCTGGAAAGCTCCAAAGTTGGCAAATGCTGATTGGTTTTGTGGAATGCTTTGCTGCGGTGCCGGAGCCCCAAAAATGTTCGGACTGGTCATTGGCGACAGTCCAGGGAATCCGCCACCCGTCTGCACATTCAGTGGCGCCTTTGCCGGACTGTTGGTCTTCAGGGCATTCATCGAAGGGGCCGGGGCACTGGGCTTGCCCGACTTGCTCATCAGCAGATTGTCCAGGTCAATGTTCATCTTGCCGCCCTTCAGGTCGCCCGACCAGGTGGCGCCCACAGCGGTAGACTGGACACTGGCAGCGGCGGGGACTGCGCCTCCGTTGGTATTATTGTTATTATTGGTCACCGACATGGGCTGGAGCAGATTATTGCCCGTGACGGCGGGAATGGGAGGCATCATATTGTCTGGAAAAAAACAAATGCAATAATAATGTTATTCGGGGTTTCAGTTTTCGTTTTTATTTTGGTTTCACAAAAAGCTGTTTTAAATATGTGGCTTCGATAGAATTGCGAATGCGGCTACTTGGTGATCGGCTAATGAGGTGGTCACTACTCGGAAGCGTTTGCGCAGCAAATCAAGTGCAATTACAGAAGGAAAGAATAGGTTCGTATCTGTTATGTGGCTATTGCCGTTTTGGATTGGTTTACCTAATGAGTCCGTGGCTGCGGAGGCCGCACAATGCCCGGAATATTGAGAAATGCTTTTCAATTCATCATTATTAAGTACATATGTATGTATATATTTGAGAAATAATATTGGATCCAATGTGTGTGTGGTTTGCAATACAAATATGCAGTAGGAGAAAAACAAATAAACAAAAGAAAGTAGTATAAATGAAGTAAATCCATATATGTATACCTGGAATACAATGGCTTCGAGGGCGATAGATATTTAAAAAATAATTCCTAGAACTGTTGTCTTATTTCTAGCAAATACCTAACTCTCGAGTCTATTATTAGTTTATACAATTATAAGAAAATGTTTAAGGACACAGCGTTAACGTTTGTATGAGAATTGATGTAAAGTATGAAGTAATCTTGTATTTAATCATATATATCATATATTAATTCGGAAATATTTCAGTAAAAAATTGTTCGTTTTTCCGTAACAAGAAATATGCTTAGTGTATTTTAAATACAGTTTTAATATTTTAAATCTCTTAAAACTCTATAGGCTGCTTTCAAAACTTTTTGATGGCCAAGTTAGGCAGCCTGTTCCATGGCGGCTGTATCAAAGAGTTTGTAGCAGGTGTCCAAAATGCTTTGGGCCAGTTCACGACACTCCTCCGAAGTCTCTCCGCCCACCAATGGCGATCTTATGAAGTCATTCAGCCAGCGCTGCAGTTCGTTCAATGACTCCGCAAAGTGCTGGGCCAGCACATGAGCTGGTGTGGTTACCAAGGCGATTCCTATTAGCTGCAATGTGGCCGCTCGGACGCGGGCCTCGGCATTGAAACGCACAAAGGCGCATAGGTCAAAGATCTCGCGGGTCATCGCTGGCAACAGTGGACAGTTCTGGGAGCACATAACCAACACGGACATGGTGTTTAGCAGGTTAACAAGCAACTGGGTGTCGATGTCGTGAGAAATATTTTCGTATTTTACGTAAAGCATCTGACGGGTGCGCTGTCCCCTCACCAAACTGAAGAAAAATGTACCGGCAACGGGGTGAAATGGGTTGGCCTTCTCCATTTGATCTCCAGCTTTGGGCTTGCTGAAATATCTCTTCGTCTTGGCCCGCAGCCGGTCGCGGATGATCCTTTGCGCAGCGGCCAGACGAGCGGCCGGACTCTCCTCCTCCTGTTGAAATTCGAACTTTCGGGGATGCTTGGCTGCCGGTGGTATAACATCCACAATTTCCATCTCATTCTGCATGTTTTCATCGCCAGAAAGTTCTTTCGCCGTTGCTGCCAGTACCTGAAGGATCAGAATACGGACACTGGCCGAATAGAAGGAGTTATCCGTGTGGAACTGGCGGCATAGGTACTCGGCACAGGGACCAGGATGAGCCACACAAATGGCCACGCAACACTTAAATTGCGTACGTTCGAATTGCTCATAGTAGAACTGCATTTCCATGACCAAGAAAAGTTGTAGCAGATCCAAGGCCAACTGAGTATCATGTTTGGCCAGCTGACCCCGTATAAGTTGCTCCGCTGTGCCCAAGGCTCCTTCGAACACCTGATAATTCTCCACCTTTTCTCGGAGCAAGTGCAGTAAGTCGATGACGAATTTGGGACGTTGATCAATGGTGGTGGTTGTATCGTTGGACATGTCATAGGGTTTCAATTCATCGTCGTCTTCATCCAGTGGCTCGTCGTCATCCGAGTCCAGCTGCATGTTTACATTCTGATTTTCGGGAGCGGGATTCGCTTGTATTTCAATATTCGGCTTATGCGGCTCTTTCTGCTCTGTAGTACTCATAAAGTCACTGAGATGAAGTTCTAATTGTTTCAGCTGATCCTCACAAGGCTTCTCATCTAGCTTAGTTTTGCTCGGGCTTTCAAACTGGCCAAGTTCATCAAACTCTTCGAAGATGTGCCAATGAAATGTATCCTTAAATGAATCGTACTCAAATCGTAGACGATCATCCTCCTTCGCATCAGGCAAGGCAATAAAATTGAAAATTAGCTCCACGGTCTTCATTCCCACATGACGCTGCAGTGCATCTGGGGACTGCAAATGGTTGCTGAGTCCATCGTGGAGCTGACGCTGGATGTTCAAATCCATTACAAGATTCCCACAAAGGCATTTTGCCGCCAACACAAGCAATTTGGATATAGCCAAGTGCTCTTGGCTGCCCAGTTTCTGCAAGGAAATGCGCTTCGACCAGATTCCAAGCAACTGATTCAAAAGAACCTGCAGTTGAGCAGGAGCTACGGCGTTAAGATAACTGGCCAATGTTATAAGCTGCTTATTATCCACGGGTGTGCGTTGAAGAGGCAACTTCTGGAGCAGGCAATGCTTCCAATGAGGTGTCTCCAAAGTGGCAGCACCTATAAGAACGTACAGGTTCAATCCCGCAGAAAGAGCCGATTGTGCTGTTTTTAGGCAAGCAGCGGGATCCAATTCTTTTAATATGGTATGAACTACTTTTCTTCCTCTGGGAGCCACCGCGTAGTCCTTAAGTACTCGTAGGAGGCTTTCCAAAGTTGAAACATCGTAAATAAGGTTAATAGCCTGTGACAAAAGCCAGGAGTACGGTTCCAAATCAAAGTATTCCCTATTATCATCGCACTGTAGGACAAAGTGCAAGGATTTCAGCCACTGGCGCAGCAGGAGTTTCTGATAAGAAACTGGAGCAAACGTCTCTGGCAGTCTTCTACCCAGTCGATTGGCCACCTGGGCTGGCAGACTGATTAGCAATTGAAAGAACGCTTTCACCTGGGCATCCAGCTCCTCCACTTTTCTTTCCGGCATAACTTTGATGGTCCGCGCAAAGCGCTGCATTAAGGAAGCTCTCTGGCGGGAGATGTGCAGCAAGGCGATAGAAATTAGGCTCTCATCCTTAACCATGTTTTCCAGTAAGGAACTAATAGTACTGGGAAACTTATCCAATCTAGTCTGAAGCGACTCAAAGGCAACCGATACATAATCAAAGCTGTGATCCAGTTTAAAAATGTTAACGACTTCAACATCCTGCGATGGCTCTGGCCAATCCTGGCTGAATAGCTCTGTCAATTGATTCAGCAATGCGGCATACTCTCCATGGGCAAGACAGGTCCAGTCGCACGTCTGACGATCGAGGCCAACCAACTGCTCAGGTGTGGTAAATCCGGGCAGTGCGTTTGAGTTATGCAGTTCCCCCAAAATAGCTGCTACTTGGGCAACGGCTGAAGCGCTCTGGACCTGCATTAAATCGCGCAGCTGCTTCTGTGCCTTGGAAAAAGCTAGACGCATTGCCTCAGATGGTGGCTGTGGGGAAGCCGACGACATCGAATCATTACTGGATGCCAACTGCTCTTCAACAGCTACGAGAGAGAACGAGAAGAGAACGAGTGCATCCGATTGGAAAATGTTGCCGTTTATATGTGGGAGGATGAGATAGTGTATCTTTGTGTGGGCTGTGGAGCTCGAGGTAGAGATAACGGCTCTAGTCAAGCTCGGAAGGCGCACCTTCATGCAGCGATACCTAAATATATCATGAAGTGACTAAGGCCAATGCAATTACTCTAATCTTAAAACTATTTCAAATTTAATAATATGTTAAGCTACAAGAATCAAACTACAACTCACCCATGGGCATGCTTTGGTGAATGGACAGATCGCCCAGGCCTGCCAGGAGATCTGTAGCCGTTGTGGCTGCTGCCGTCGAGGTGGGAGCTGAATTAAACAGGTCAAACGAATCGTTCGCCGGCGTGGCAGTCTTCAGCAAATTACCGTCCAGCGCAGATGTCGACGTTGTCGAGCCTTGGAACGCCGCAAAGTCGGCGAACTCATCGTTCGCAGCCGGAACCAGGCCCGTTGATGGTGGCTCGCTGATCGTCGATCCCGCCGAGGGCTGCCCGAAAGCAGAGGCGAAGTCGCCGAATTCCTGCTGGCTAGCATCGCTGGCACGCGGATTGAAGTCATCATCGTCATCCACAATCACGGCAGCACTGTTCAGCGTCTTCTCCTGCCCCGGCGGTGGCGAGCAGGTCTTGAACAGATCGTCCAGCAGATCGTTGTTATTGCTTTGCGTATTATTGTTTGCCTTGGAAGTAGACGGCGATGGCGAAGCGCCGCCCATCAAGTCCACGCTGGTGGGAGTGTCACGGTGAGTTGGTGAGTGAATGCCAGCAGCACCGCCAGGAGCTGGCTTTCCAAAGTTTGCTGCCGCACCCAGATCGATCTTCTTCTGGGACAGCGCTGGCTTGGCAGAAGCCGTTGAAGTGGGCTGCTTGGAGACAGGGGAACTGACGGTCTTCGAACGAATGTTCATGTTGAGGCTGGAAGGTTTGGCCTCGCTGGCTACTTCGGCAGGACTCGCACGGTCATTGTATCGATAGTTACGTCTGTGAGGAGAAAAGAGTACATTAGGATATAGAGCAGGTTAATCGGAAAAGTGAAAACTTGCCTTGGACTGGGTGAGTCGCTATCGGATCCCTCTCGCTCTCCATCGTAGTGAGTATCATCATCCTCATACCGATCCTTGTCGGCGCTTTTGTCGGAGTCTGAAGAAAAATCATCAATATTAATATTACATATAGAGAATTTGAACAAAAATCTTAAAAAAATAAAAATTTCTTACTTACACCAATTGTCTCCACGACTAGAGCGATAGTCGCCATCATTGTAGCCACCGCTGCCACCGCCGCCTCCTCCAGATCCACCGCTATAGCCGCTGTAGCCACCGCTTCGCATGCCCATGGCGTCGCTGCTCATGCCGATGTACTTGTCCTTGTTCTTCTTCGCCTTTTTGCGCTCCTCGCGCAAACGATCATCATCCTGAATAAAGTCTAT
The DNA here is from genome assembly GCF_000001215.4 of Drosophila melanogaster. NCBI lineage: Eukaryota > Metazoa > Arthropoda > Insecta > Diptera > Drosophilidae > Drosophila > Drosophila melanogaster. Next base: position 22,413,071 of record NT_033777.3, on the reverse strand, counting down.
AAGCTCTCGTACCTTATGCCTAACATTAATACCCTGATCCTTGCCGCCCTCGTCGGTGAATGTATAGTTCTCCAGCGAGCGCAGATCGTAGATGTGCTCCCGAGAGGAGGTTACCACCCGTTCAGAGCCGTTTCGCACCAAATAGTTTAGCAGAAGGAGGCTCTGTAAGTAAATATATACTCGTTAGCTCTATATTTATTAGTTTAAACTGAAAACGTTACCTTGTACGTGCGTCGCCAGTTGGTTTTATTGTCCTGCAGCATGCGCTTCCACAGCATGGACATCACCTCCGGGAATGTTTCGTATGAGAAGGTGGAATAGGCCAATTCCTGCATGAGGGGTCCTGTAGGCCCCCAAGGATCATCGTTGGTGGCCTCCCGCACCTTGCCCTCCGTTTCCGTGTAATTCATCACGACATTGGTGCTGCAAGTGGGAACGAAGTCATTGTTTTATTTTAAAGTAACTATTAACTATTCACGATGTTAGTCGTAGAACTTTTGTACATATGTAAATACAAATCTTAATCCGAGCTTGTTTCCTTAAATAATTGATATATACTTAAGTAAAGAAAAAAGGCATATTGACTGGGACATTCCGTAAACTCAATTGAATAGATAATCAAATAGATAGAGGGCCAGTTAATCAGAACTGGTATTTTTAAGTAAACGTTGTGTGACGATATGGATATACAATGCAAAGATGCAGATAAATAAGTAATACGCATGGCTTGGCTGCGACGTTGATAGACGTTCGAAACGTGATGGAAGTGGGCCAATTGTCGCAAATGGGCCATCTAGGTGTTCCTTATCAGTTCGAGATAAGCCCTAGGAAAGGTGTACCCGCGCACTTAACCTAATGAGTTCGGTGTTGGCTATCGAGCCACCATTATTTATTCGAACTATAGGCTCGCTTTTAGAAATAACTACCCCATAAAAGGCGCAGGTGAAAGGGGACACCCATAATTAATAATTCGATGGGGGAAAGAGAAACACCCATTTCACTGGAAAGCCTGGAAGTGGAGCTGTTAACACAGGTGAAAAAATTGTTATATTTGGGCAGTCGAAAGCAAACAAATTGTTTCTTGATAAAGCCCCACACACACAGGCGCATATACACATGGATATCAATATCGGAATGTGGCTGTGTTGGTAAAGCTCTCTTGAAATGGCGAACAACCTTGAAAGCAGTTAAAAACGTGAACCTAATCCAGCACCCCGATGCAGTTGATCCATAAGTAAGATATCTTTATGAATTATTAGGGATTTATGCATGACATAGGGCTTTTGAAATCCTTGAGGAGTTGGGGGCGTGGCGGGAAATCAGAAAACTTGGGGCGTGGGAGTCTTAACATTCACTTCGGCGTTAAGGGAATGTTATACACACATCCCATTACATATACGTATGGATATATCCTATATATTCCTGATCACTTACACCTTGTCCGCCAATTCGCGCACTTTCCACATGCTGATGAATTTATCCACCATTTTGAGACTATTGAATGCTACGGAATTTTTCACACAATCTCGTCGAAAAGTGGCTGGAAAATCCAACTACAACAAGACGTCGAACTCGTTTTCGCTTGGCGTGCCGTTTTCTGACTGTTTTGCAGCTGACGATTTGCACTTTTGCATGGAAACGGCGCACCTGTCTCGCACCCGCGCTTTCCGCAAACAAAAATGTAAAAATTTAAACGAAAATTGTAAAACAAAATCACAGCAGCTAATATTTGGTGAGCTGTCGTGTCCAGTGTTGCAAACAGTGTTTCCAACTCTCACTGTTCAAGTGTAGCTAAATCCGATAAATAGCTGTAGCCGTTATTAATGAAAATTAGCTTTTTAAATTTGTGCTCCAAATAGTTCAATAAAATATTAGTTTTCTTATTAATAAAGCACAAAGAGAAATCGGCATAGTTATAAAATGGGAACCATTTACCAATAACCGAAATAGTTCAATAAAACATTAGTTTTCTTATTAATAAAGCACAAAGAGAAATCGGCATAGTAATAAAATTGGAAGCATTTACCAAATAACCGAAAGCACATGCAATGACACCTAAGTTCCGGAATAAAAAACGCCAGATCTAGCTAGAAAATGCTGAGTTGGCAGCACAGCTCGCAGTGTTACAAAAGCTTTGCATGGAGCCGACGGGTCTTACCCTACACTACCATCAGCTGAACGCTGCTGTCATCTGTGGATTCTCAACGTTCAATAGGAAAGTTTACTAAAATAAATGAAAATACTAAATGAAACGTGAAGGATATCAGGGGAAATAAGACGGTTCAAGTCATGAATATAAGCCTATATCATTGGCATGCTTTGTAAAGCCCCTTCCTGGCCGCTAAAAATGTAAACAAAAAGGTTATGTAAACTTCTGTGGTCTCTTGCAGCGTGTGGATTGACTGAAAATGTTGGGACTACAACGTTTTGCCGGCAGTTTTGTCACCCAGTTGTACCGCCGTGCAGCCTTCAGCAGCAGTGTCCGGGCAGCGGGCATTCCCGTGGCGCCCACTGGAGCACAATCGGATGCAGTGGAGCCGGAAGCACGCGCGCCGGCTGTGGAGGAGGCGGCCAAAAAGCCCAGGGGTAGGTAGATTCTAAAATTGTTGTCCTCCTTACTAATTGGTATTCACTCCATCCTTATTGCAGGCCACATGGTAGCCGCTGCTTTCGAATCCCTTAGAAACGACGATCCCAAAGATGAGAGCAAAAGCCAAGCCTCCAGCAAGATCGATGAGCGTATCATCAACGCAAAGACAGTCAATGGACTGCTAACTATCACGGAGAACAACAATGGCTTCTCGAGGAAGCATGCCCTCAGAATTGTCTCCATACTGGCCGAGTGGAGCACCTTGAATCGAGTAAAGATCTCGGAATTCGAGAACGACACAAGGTTCCTACGTATTTGCCGGATGTTGGGCCGGACGGTTCCCAAAAATAATAATGCTAACAACAAGGACCTTGGTGACAATGGGACGGCCAAGCGGATTTCCGGCTTCCGAACAGATGACCTAAACACGGTGCTTGGCGTAGCTGGTGACGATGAGGCCGCTAAGCTGATAGCTAGCATCAGTCTGCCCCAGATGGTCAAGGTGATGAGCACCCTGGCCCAGCGGAAGAGGCGTAGTACTCCTCTCTTGCGCTCCCTGGCCTTTAATATCAGCAGCGCGTCGGAATCGCTGGATTTAAAGCAAGCGGGGGATGTGCTGTTCGCTATGTCCACGTTGAATTTCCAGGATTCTGTTCTAGGCGCTAAAGTGTGTGCGGATGTGCAATCGGCGCTGCCTAAGAATGTGGAGAAGTCTGCCGTTGTGGGATCCATTATCACCAGCCTGGGCATTTTACGATACCGGGATTTGGGTTAGCTCGGATATAAACACATCAGAAAAAGTTGTGATTAATGTAATTTATTTTTTTCGGTAGATATCTTGGAATCACTTACGCAGTGGCTTTTAAAGAATAGTGAAATCTGTCGCCCCCAAGATCTCAGTGCCTATTTCCTAACATCGGCCCTGCTAAACTTCAAAAGCGCTCAATTGGAGGAAGTGAGCAAAAAGCTAGTAAAGTCTATTGTCCGCGAGGATTTTACCAAGCAATCCGAGTGGTTGAGCTTTGTGTGGTCGCTAACAATGTTGGGTCTAGTAGAACACGGCCACTTGGCTTCTGTTTTGAGGTTTGTTCTTTGAAACGCTTGAAAATCTGGAATTAAAACTTAAATTTGTAATTACTTTCAGTGCGGACTTCCTAGAGACGTTGAAAAAGGACAAAGCTGGTGTCACAGCTACCTCCAAAATGAGGCTACTCAACTTGAATAGCTATGCCCAGTTAATAGCCACAGATTACAAGGGTCCACTATTGCCCACTGACAGTCCTGTCTATCAGGTGCCCATGGCTCATCCTAAAGCAAAGCAAGTGCTTGTAAATGGAATGCTAGATGCCCTGAAAAGTCTGCTGCCGGCCAGCAATCATTTACAAACTGCTGTAGACACTAAAATGGGCTTCCTTATAGGTAAGATATTCCTTGTTAATGTGTACCATATTCCTGATTAACTGTCGTTTCAGATGCACTGTGCCATTTTGATGCTAACAAAAACCCCCTGCCTTTGGACAAGGAAAATCCGAATGCAATAAGGCAAGTTATTACACGTTTTATAAATTAACTTGATTATAATGAATGAAACTTGATTTCAGGGTGGCGCTGATGGTCATCGATTTCCATGACATTTGCCACGGAACGCATCGCAGTGGCAGCGGCGTTACGAATCTGACATTTGATCTGCTAGAGAAGAGTGGTTACCACGTTATTCCCGTGCCCTATAATGAGTTCAGCACCAGTGACAAACTACTGAAACGCGTTCAGTATTTGGAGTCAAAGTTCAAGGCGATTGCAAGTAGCAAATAATTGCAGTTATAGTTTATTTAATTTTTCTTGTAATGATTGATCAATATTTGAATTGTTAAAATTTTGTAAATGTTAAATTAGGCGCTGAATTACAAGCTAAACCCAAATTTCGAAAGGTGAGTTACTGGGAGTCATTTTAACCACATAGTTTAGACGGCATCCAGTTTACTGGAACGTTGCTTGTTCATGCCCACTTTCCACCATTGGCCCGTTTCCTGGAACTCGGTGGCCACAGCAGCTAAGGTGTGGAATAGGCTGCGAGCCAGCATGTGAAGATTACCGATGTGCAGAACGAACTTGGGATCATACACCTTCTCAATGTCATCGATCTTGTAGTGATCTCGCGTCTCCCGTTCCGTCAGGCAAATACAGTTCCACGGTGCCCAGTCATCGCTCTTGTTCCAACGCGGTAATCTGAAATAGATATATTTGACGTTTGATTTTTAAACACTTCATTGTGAAGGGGTTACCTTAGTTCACTGAGATTCTCTGTCTTGCTTAGAGCCGAATGTCCATGCCATATTTTGTCTATGATGTGGCGAACATCATCTGGCTGCATTACAAATGCAAAGGATGTGGTGCACTTGCGTTTCCGCTCATCTCGATGGATGCACCGTAGAATGGACTGGTACACGGTGTTCTCAGTAGCAGTTAGCTATGTGTATGTATGAAAATATTTTCGATTATAATATTTAAAATGTGGAATAAGGAATAACCCACCTTTAGATAGTAACAGTGCTTGCAGGTGTCCACATGGCTCTGACGTGTCCGAATGGCAAACTCGGCATAGGTCTTGACCTTTTTGCATACAATGCACATGCGCGATGGAATCCCTAAAAATCACAATTCCCAAAGATTAATACAATAAATAGATATATACGTATGTTCAACACTTACTTTGTTTGGGCTCGCCCTTTTGGAACTTTATGAGATCGAAAAAGAGCATTGTCTGGCGTTTGCGCAAGATTTCCACGTCAAAGGACTTGGCATAGAGCAAAAGATTCTTTTCGCGATCAAAGAGATCAAAGAGTTCGGGAAAATGTGGGAAGCAAGTCTCCTCGGTGAGCACTGCCATGACTTGTCGGATGAAGTCTAAGCGGTCCTCCTTGCTGCGCGGCTTTCGCAGATCTTTGTAGATCTCGGTGAGGAAGCGAACTCGCTGTGTGCTCAACAGATCCATGTGGATTTTGGAGTCCTTGTAGCCAACCCACTCGATCGGTTTGCCCATCTCCTTTAGCAGCTGATCTTTGCGAAAATCCTCCATGGCCTTGTAGACGAGATTACGCTGCCGCTCCACGCCATTAAGCAGCTGAATCTCCTTGTCCAGCAGGATGTTCACCTCGGCAATGCGAGCAGGCCCCTCATAGTTGGCGGTAATACGCTTTAGCTCCGCCTTTTTCCAACGAGCCACCTCAGCATATAGCAGATCGAAGTCATCCTTGTTGCGTGGGAATTGCTTGATCACCCGGTGTCGCTCCATGCGCTGTTCCACGCACTTCTCATACCGCTCATCCTCGTGCTCGCGATTCTGCACCAGGCGACTGGTAGGGGTTTATAAGATAAGATATTTAAGTTTCATAATTTAAATTGAATATAGTCCACCTACCGATACTCTTGCGCCCGCAGGTGAATATATTTCCACAAAATCCAGCGCCTCCAGTTTCGCTGGATGAGCAAAATCTTTTCGAGCTTCCGCTCTGCTCGCTCCTTCTGGGCAAAAGTCTGGTACTTGCCAGGAACTATGGTAAAGTCATTGGCGGCGGAAACATATAGTATATTAATACCATCCAGATGGCATTGCACCGATTGCTCATGGGCTGTGTTCTGAAAAGAATTTTGGTATAATTGATCGCAATATACATAAATCGAAGTTGCTTGAACATACCAGAGTCTTTTCCTTTTGCTCCCATGTCTGGGTATCCCTGGTCTTGTACTTCCTGTACTTCATCTTGTCAAAGTACGGTCCAGTTTGGGTAAATGCGTCCAAGTACTCTTTGCCCGTTTTTTGATCCCTATAGCCGCAGAGGAATGGCTTGACTATCGCTGCATTCTCGATCTCTACGACCACGGTTTTGGACTGGCCATCCTGGGTGTCATCACCAGAGATGTGGACAGTGATAAAGTCGGCCAGACGGTGTTTGCTGATAAAAGGTTACGTGTAATATTGGTTTAATAATGCTATTCGCTTCACCTACTCATAGTACACATCCAGATCTAGCTTGGAGGTCTGATCCTCTCTACCCTCCTTATTCATCTCCAGTTGGAACTCATGAATGCCGAACTCATCTAGGGCAGTGGAGTTCAAAGGCACGGAGTTGCACAGAATGCGATTATCCTGTCGGAGGACGAGCCATTCCGGTGCCACTTCAAACTTGCGAGCAAGATCCTGTTTTATCTCGCCCAAAAGCATACAGTTGGGATAAACTTGGGCCAGGATTTCGGAATCCGATAGCCGGAACTTCACCGTCACATTTTCCAGCTCAACGCAGCATTCTTCCGAGTGCTGCGGCTCCGATTCAGTACTCCGGGAATCCAGAGGAGGGGGACACCCTGGTGGCAACTTGGGTCGTTCGCTGGGCTCCACATGCAGTTGCACATTGCACACATACTCCCGAGCACGCTCCTCCGCGCTCATCTTGCCACCCAAAATATATTTGTCGATTGTTGGAGAATAATAGTTTGTAGTTCAGTTAATTCCGAAATGAGGCTGAAAACTGCCTGCTGAGATATGGCCAAATGAGGATGGCCACGGATGGGGGGCACAAGTTTGTTCAATAGCTCCACAGCCGCTGCTAGGCGCCCTGTTGTGGCAACGGGTTGTAGGCCGGAAAGCCGTTGAAGCTCCAATTTTTTGGAATTACAGTACAGTGGTGGTACTCACTTTAATTACAGATATTTAAAGAATTATACAATTTTTATATGTTATACCAAATATTTTAAACCTTCCTAAAATAAAACAGAGAACTTTTATAGATACATTAATATAATATGAAACTGACTCAGCTTTGCACAAGTTGTTCCACATAAAGAATTTCAGCTGTACTTAATTTTTCTCACGCATTCGCAATGAATTTGCATGAGTGAAAGCACCCAATCATCTAATGAGCTCTTCAACTCCAATTGCTATTTACAAATTTGCATTCCCATAAATTTTTTCTAATTGCCCCGATTTCGAAGTCTTCCCAGTTCGATTGACCATTTTTCAGCGCCTTATTATTTATTATTATTTATTGCACAACTCGTAGCATTTGGCATGCGCAAAGACAACGGTGACAGTAATTACTTTTACTAAATGGATTGGACAGATGGTCGGAACACACGTGAAGACGATTTTTTAGCTACCGATGATGCTACCGAAGCGGAAGCCGACTTAATAATGATGCTTAACTCTTATATCATGATCCGAACAGATATCATCAAATTTAATGGCCCCTCTCAGCTTTTAGAGATTTCTTTTGCTTGATTTTGACCCAAATCGCGGGGTTTTGTCAATTCGGCTCATAGGAAATGCGATCCAATTGAAAGGTTTTGCGATTTCATTTTTAAGGTGGGTTCCATTCAAAAGCCGCTTAACAAATTCGCTTACCAAACAACGAAATTCACAGCAATTGTAGAGTTTTTCTTTTGTTTTTATTATTTTCTAACTAACAGTACTAATAAATAATGTTTTTGTTATAATAAAAGTTGGACTTCAGGTTAAGGGCCGTCAGACCGGACTTTTTATCAGCATGGGCAACCTGCAGTCGATGTGGGCGCCCATTGAAGTAGTAATCCTTGAGGTGTTGCACTCGAAGTACTTTGCTCGGATTCCGATGATCCAGATTGGGGCTAGATGTCGTCGTCGTCGGTGGGCGAACCGTTGTGGTCTTTCTCGTTGTGCTCTCCGACTCGTGAAGGATGGGATTGATTTTCATCGGCTGATAATCCAAGCCGATGCCAGGTATGTGGCGGAAGGGCAGTGGGGGTACGGGTATGTAATATATTTTCGAATCCTTTTTCGTTTTTTTCGTCTTACTGCCGTTCTTGTTGTACTTGCGCAGATTCAGCGGCTTCGATGTGACCACGTAGTCCATATACAAGTTGTCCAGCGAGGGTGACTGCACCACAATCCGGTTGGCCAATCTCGTGGGAGGCGCTTCTGCCCGTGGACCATAGGAATAGGGTCGAGATGCCACCAAATTGGCCAAGATGATTAGCGATGCCAGTGGAAGCAACGGCGACATTCTGAAAATGAGCACAAAGGTTGATGAAGCCGGATAAAAAAATATTTTAAAATAATTATTAAAATTGGCTTATCAAAGAGCAGTGGTTTTCCCACAAAAAGTTCAGATTAAATTGGAAAATTAAAAAAATATCCAAAGTGGAATATTTTTAAAACTACAAAATTGAATTATAAATAATAGTACAAAAGGCCAGTTAGCCGGGTAAATATTTGTGAGAGGTGGGAGAATGTCAAGGCGACGGGCAATGAAAGTGCTGAGTGCCACCCACGCCCCACTTGACGGGTTGTCCGATTGTTCAAGGTTTTGATCGATGGGGTGGCAACCGAAGTGGCGAACTCGAAGTGCTCGCGATCACTATCATTATAGTAATAATGGCAACCAATGCGATTTTCTGCAAGTCACATGCCAAAGCCGAATAATTAAATAACAAATAAATTGTCTGTGCGCATCAAAGCGCAAAATGTTTCGCCTTTACATTGTAAGTTTCTCACGTTCGCCACATGTGTGTACACATGAAAACCGAAACACTCACATGCCAGAGATAATTTTCGTTTCGATTTGATTTAAATGAAAGCATTTAATGCACGCTAATCAAAGCGACGCCGGCAGAGCAATTACGCTAATGAGCGAGTCGAGCGCCATCCGCGGCGCAGATTTCAACGCATCAGTGATTAATGAGCCAGTAAAAAAAAAATGAATTGATCGGCGCAACAACCGAAAAACTTGGGATCGAAGTGGATAACACGGTTTTTGGGGCTAACCAGGGGCGTCTGCGTTTCGCCCACCGTTTCAACAGGTTGTAGGCTAGGCAAATCCCATCAGGTTTATGTTTTTCCGATAAAGACATTTGTCTAGTTCTTGCGTCTGGCAGAATTCCCGACTAAAAATATGCGCCTAAGACAAATTGCAGAAAGTTGGGAATTTTTTTGGTTTGCTGATCACAAGCCCCGCATGATATATAATATATGTATGATTGGGGTGCTCAGGGATCACTGTGATAATAGAAACCAAAAGAGCAAGATGTGAAATTCGAGAGACCACACACATTACGCCAAAGCTCATTACAATTTAATTGTTCAAAACCCTAATGACTCGCACTTCGTACAGTTCAGGAAATAGAAACTTGAAAAACTAAATTTAATTTGTCCACTCACTGACTTCAATTATCTAAGGCTGTTTTATTTTGCGCCTATATCAACGGCATTGCCAAGGTCATTTTCGTGATGCTAGCCGTGATTAATCATATCATGCTTCTCTCTGGTGAAAGACGAAAGACTTAGGCAACGAACTCGAAACGGGCGAAGCGAAAGACTCAGGCAGCGAACTTGCTGCAAGCGAAAGCAGCGAACTCGATGCGGACGGGCAGCAATTATAAACTTATTAAAGAACCGCCTGCCAGCCGTCAAATGCAAATGATTTAATGTGTTTTTATGGGCATACGTCTATATTCTAATCGCACTCACTTTAAATGGCTATGACTGCAGCTGCCGGTTGGCTTTGTTGATTAGTGATTTTCCTTAATTATATTTGCCGATTGTACAATTTATTGCCACGGTGTCCTTCAAGCGAAAGATGTTTACTTCATTAGATTGTGGAAATTAATTTATGCGTAATGCTAGGCACACGTTCTATCACGTTTATAGTTGGATCATTGAAATTTTACAGCGAATGTCTTAGATGCACTTTTCGCGTTTTCTCGCACTGCTTTGCCGATGCTTCTGTATTTTTAGTTTTTAGCTTGAGCGCGCAGCTTTTGAACGTTGTGAACGCCTCGGCGTGCGGCAAATAAATGAGATCTGCGGACTGTTTGTAATTTGTTTTTTTCTCTTTTTCTTCTTAAATCAAAAATCAGTGCCGACGTCGCTGCCGCCGCCTCTGCCGACTTCGCTGCCTTTCTGTCGTCATCAGCGGCAACTGGATTTATTATTGTGTGAGGTCCCAGCCGATGAAGACCGGAGAATTAACTGGTTCCCCGGATGGCAGATGATCTCGGATGATGAGCGGCCATAAATTAGCCAGTTTATTGTTTGTCCACTTACTGTTACACTTGCAAATTGCACTTGGTGGGATTTGCCTGCCCCGCATGTGCCATTTGGTTAACAAATTCATCAGCCTTGCAGTTCTCCGACCAGAACTGAGCAGGAAATCCAACACCACTTGGCCAGTCGGTCGGGTCTCGATTAGATTACAACTCGGTGGGCAGCTTCTTAAAGCACCTGGAGAAATAGAAAGATAGGGGACAGGTCCTTAACCCGTACATACATCCTTTCTTACAATTCCAAAATATAAACCTCAATTAAACAAAAATTTAAATATTATAATTTTATATTTTTATGTAGCATTTGAAATGTATTAGTATTTTTTAAGAGTTGAATACTATTTGTCGATAATATTATTTTTTATCTTCAACTAATTGGTACAAATTTCAGATATACAACTGTATGTATTAGCATATATTTGAATCTTTTCTCCGTTTGTTTTGATAACACGGATTGAATAATGTTTACAAATCAATTTGTGAATTTTAGATTTTTTCTTACTATTCTTAGTTTTTGCACATTTCTTTTAGATCGTTTTTAAAGATACCTCATTATGCTTTTAGCTCCCAACTCTTTTGAAATGTGATAAACGATGCCTATTGTTATAAGAAAGCCGCCTTACAAAAAGTATTATGATAATACTAATTTCTTTTGTAAGAAGAAGGGTTAAGAGCTTGTGCTCGACTTCAGCTCGGGATTGGAATCGGGGTCTAGTTCGCCTGGCAGCTCCTTTGTCTTTCCGATACTGTGCACAAATTAGTTACAAATGAACCTACGACAACAAAAGCTGTTGGCGGTAACACGAAGCCTTCGTTGAGGTAGGGTTTTAGGTCTCGGTCCGGTCTGCTTTCCTCTTTTCCAAGTGGCTTGGGGTGCTTTTTCGGTTTGGCTTATTGACAGGCCACCAGGCAACTCCAACTTCAACTCCCCGAGAACCCTGATATGCGTGTGGCGCTCCAAGGGATTTATGCATAATTGGATTGGCAAATGGTGTTCGTAGCATTATTACAAATTGGTAGTGCTGGGTGATTAAAAGATAAATCCCTCGACCTTGAAGCTCGTAAGTGTGGAAGCGCTGACCGATTGATTTAGAAATATCCTTGGATATCTGAAAATCTGAAAATATCTGAAAATTCGCATATGGCGCATATTGGACAAACGTGCTTTAATTAAATGACTTCCTTTTGATGAACAGTTTTATGCGCCGTTAATTAAAGAAGTAAAAGCAACTAACACGCTGGTGGATTGCGTAAAAGCATTTCCAACTTTCCCAGGGCCCAAACATCTTTCACCAGCGCTCTTGACCACAGAGACAATCTAAAGTTTGGGCTGTAAAATAAAACAAATGACATAACCGCAAATATACGCCAAGAGTACAATTTCCCAGCTTCTGTCTGGTTGTTAAGGCACTTTAAATATTAATTAGCCATGGAAGCAGAACTCTCGGCAATTAGGCCTCCGGTTTAAAGTGTGTGTTGAAGTGCGTAAGCTCTCGCATGTGCCAAATGGCCAATGGAATCGGAATCTATATATATATATATATATAGATATATCGAGAATACCCGTTCTCACAGCCAACTGCACGCACCACCTGCCAGCAGAACGGTCAGTCAGGGGCCTAATTGTAATTGTTAACGATTAGCCAACACAAATCACGAACAAGCTGCAAACGCCACTTTCTGTGAATCTGTAACGTCTTCGTGCCTCTGATTCTGCTGATTCTGATACTGATACTGATACTCCGCTTCATACCCATTTCAGGCGCCTTGTGTGAACCGAGTTTTAGGCATTATTAAGAGTAATATGTTTAATGCTGACGGAAGCAATACGAATAGATGGCCCCAGCACGGGGCACCAAAACAGACAGCTGGGAGTGCACTTGACGAAAAATTAAGAGATATTGAATGGTGAAAATGGGAAACATCATGGATTTGCTGGCACATTAACTCTCAAGTGTAGATTATAATATCATTTTAGAATTTATTTAATTAGATACTAAGACAGCTAAGTGCATCATTTGTTTTTGCTATAAGGAACAATTTCTTGTATGTTTTTCCCTGTGTACAGAACACTGTCGTGTTTATCAACATCGCCAAAGTCATCAACAAACTCGATCTCAGTTTCTGACTGGGACCCAGTAGTCTTGGCCGGTGTCTTCGAGTCTGAATGACAGACACACTCTTAACAATCTTAACTCCTAACTCCCAACTCTCGTCTCTGGTATGTTGTCTCTTGGCTGCGACTGCTGGCGCTTGCGTGTTTGGCTACTGAATTTTTAAGCATTCGCCAGCACGCCGTGAAGTGAACTGAAGTTGTTGGGGAGGGGGGCGGGGGCTCTTAGCCTTCATTTACATTGGCAACGTTTTAATTAGCCGCTTATGAAGACACACACTGCCGGGCTAGAAGATCCATTTAGATGAATGGCGGGAACACCCACCGCCAGAGGTACGTCACTGGTAAGGCGACTAATCAGCCGGCTTAAATCGCAACGATTATATATGGGCCAATTATAGCGAATCTTTTATTGCCGATAAATTCGCAGGTTCATTAAACCCACACAGAGCCCATAAACTGACTCACATGTGGGGTTCGGGCACCTTAAGTTGAGTCTTTGTCTCCTTCTCCATCTTCATCACAATCTTCACCTCCGGCGTCTCCGGTGATTTGGTTTTCTCATTTGGGGTGTTTGGCATGTGGACACCACATCGGCTATCCATCGAATGCATTCGGAATGAAGCTGTAGACTTACGCAACCGCAACGCTATGTCAACCAACCCGCTTCGCCGGTGCACTTGGCATTTCTGAGAGTTTAGCCCCCTGGATAATATCGGGGTCATAACTGCCAACACGTCGCCAGCTCAGCGACTTTCATCGAAAGTCAAATATTTGTGGAGCACGGAGAAAGAAAAGTGTAACGAAAGGAAAAGACCTGCTAGCCAGCCAGCCATCGATTGTCAGCCGCAAAATTCAATATTTGCTCATCCGTTCCAAAACGTTTAGCGAATTCTTGCGCGGGTTTTGTGAAAGTCCCCGGGGGCAGGGAGCAGGTTAAAATGGGCGTTGCGATTTCCAGTGGAGCTTGGCCTCCACCGACAACGAATGGGGGCGATTGGCTGGCGAATTGGATTGCCATTTGGCTATACAAGATCTATTGAGTCTGGGTCTATTGAGTCATAACCAGGGGCTCAAGTGGTTCGGGGAAAGAGCTCTTCAAGCTGTCCAGCGAAGAAAGAAAGAGTGACTTAGTGAGTACATAGGAGAGTAAGAAGAAGTCTAGGGGATTCCCCGTGTTCTGTTCGAGTTCTAATCGCAACAATCTGTTTTGCAAGCTTATTTGACAACCGTTTAGTTATGCTGATTAATAACTAGATACTATAAAATATCTCTTTAAGTAACTATATCTTTTCAGTTGGTTTTTTTTAATTTTTTTATAAAAGATACCTTTGAATGCGCTTTTTAGCCTATAATAAGATAACATGGATCGTGAAACCATAGTGGCACCAAATTGGCAAGAAATACAATGGTTTTTTTAAGTTTCTGAATTATGTCAAGGCAATGGCAGCTGAATAAAACAAAACTAGGTAATTATTATTTGGCGTGCTTGCGATCTGTGATCATCAATTACTTTCGACCTTCGACTGTCATCAAAGATCAATTGTCTTTGAAGATGGCATATCTTGACATGGCTGACATGACATGTAAGTCCTTAGCCTTATAGAGCTTGATCAGGTCTTCGAAAACATCATCACCTCCTACACCGAATTAAGGTTTCACCGATATATATCTTTCCGACCTGGTGATTTATACTGGCCATATAGCGGACCAGCGAAACTTTCCAAGTGGCTAACAATCAGAGCAAGCGAAAAATAGACATATGTGCGGATTGATCGTAAATAATTGCTTTATTGCCTTTTTCAGTGGCCGGAGGATTTTAACACGTCGCCCATCAAATGGCATACAAATTCTTTGGCTTTTTCATTAATGACCGAGAAGTAAGATTTAGATAATTGAAAACCAGTTGCCCAGTTAAAAGGAAAAGCAGACGAAATCGCAACCGAACGGCAAACATAATATACCCTGATGTTTGTATTGTAATTGCGTTAAATGCATTAATTAGCCGGCCAGCGGACGAGAAAGAAATCATTGGAAACGACGTTAATTACCCGGCGGCTTATATTGTTTTGGCTGCTCGCCGACGGCAGCAAAAGCGAACTATTATTTCAATTGGAATTTAATTTCGAGAGTGGGCATTGTTTGTATTTGCCATTTTTAAAGCTGGCCCAAATGCGAATCGCCAGGGCTTGCAAAAAGATTTGCCCCATGGCCGATCCCATCCCATCCGACCTTGAGAGCCAAACGAGCCATTAATGGCATCCCAAGTCACATTTGGTCTGGCTATGACCCTTTTCACGGTGTCAATAAACCCGGTTTCTGCAGAATCCATCTAGTTAGCGGTTGCCCCGGCATCATCCACACACATCGCATCTTATCTTCCATCTAAAAGATCAACCAATTCCACCATCAGCGACACTTAAGCTGTTATCAATGTATCTATTTTCATTGCTTTTAAATTGCTGAGATGGCCATTATTGTCTCCTGTCTGCAAGCGGGGCTGTAAAACTATAAATTCAATTGAAACCCGATAAGCATCTGGGATTATTGTCTGTGTTTTAATGACTCGAAACGTTTATTTTTAGTTTTCGGTAAATCGTTATTCAACTTTGTTCATGTTAAAAAAAGTCAAAAAGAAAACACGACGAGGATGGGATTCGAACCCACGCGTGCAGAGCACATTGGATTAGCAGTCCAACGCCTTAACCTCTCGGCCACCTCGTCTTATGCAACCTTGACAGCCAAATGCTCATTTCGTGGACCGCTTGCTTTACCGGCAAGCAGTGCTCGTTCTTATCGGTTAAATGCTTAGTTAATATGCACTTCATTTTAGAAAAATTACATTTTCAAGTAGCAGACAACCAACTTTTAAGCAAACAACCCATATTTTAGTTTATTTTGCAGGTAATGAACTTCAAAAGCCACCGCAATAACAATGTTCTGTTCTAATGCTTATATGTACAGCTTGCTGTCGATAACAACGAATTGCTGCCCGCTTAAAATGAGAGGACTGTTGGGCCCAACTAAATTACTTGACGAGGTGGCCGAGTGGTTAAGGCGTTGGACTGCTAATCCAATGTGCTCTGCACGCGTGGGTTCGAATCCCATCCTCGTCGACTTCTTTTTTTTGTTTTGTAATGATAGTTTTATTTACTATTTCCTTAGATTATAGCATGTATTCATGTATTTTTCTAGTACTTTAATTTCAATTATAAGAACAAATAAAGAACCCCAAATAATATATACAATTATCTAAGAGCTCTATTGGCAAAAGCATTTCAAGATCAAAGAACTTCTAAAAAATGTATGGTAAGTATGGTATGTATGTAAATTAAGGACATAATTCGCAGTCTATTAATGCAAAATATTTTCATACCTCTTTGAAAAAACGATCTAAAACAGCGAATTCCAATAAGACGAGGTGGCCGAGAGGTTAAGGCGTTGGACTGCTAATCCAATGTGCTCTGCACGCGTGGGTTCGAATCCCATCCTCGTCGGTTGTCTTTTTTTCTTTTTAATTTTATCCTTAATTTATTTTATTGGTCTCCATGTTAATTACATTTCTAATCTTTTCTAGGGTTAAAATCAATATACTTTTGTTTAAACGAAAGCAATAATAAAATAAATAAATAAAACTGAAAAGAATAAAAGCAATAAGCAAAATTTTATTTAAAAAGGATATTTTCCGACGAGGATGGGATTCGAACCCACGCGTGCAGAGCACATTGGATTAGCAGTCCAACGCCTTAACCTCTCGGCCACCTCGTCTTCGAAAAATTTTGATGTGAAAAGTACTATTTCTGGTCAAACCCTATCCAACTTCTTATCAAGAATCTCTATGAACTGAAGCTAATTAAAGGTAATATAAAAACTAAACTGATAACACTCAGTTCCAATCACAGCCGCTGGTTAAATTGCTTTAGCAAACTCTCAACTGTTTATTTAATAATTGGGTCAAATTGAACTGCAAGCAATTGGGCTTTTGAAAATTTGTTTGCTGTTAAAGAAAGTAGCTGAGTGTGGCTCGTGTGGGGTGAGTATTCAAGTGCAGCTAAAGGGTATTTAAGACAAACAATTCTTTTAGAGCTTAAAACCCAACTAATAGAATCAGAGGTATTGCGCGATGAAATTTTTCCATAAAGGGTATTTAGATACTGAGTAATTTGTTTACATAGTCTGTTTGGAGGGCGACTTCCTGAGGGGTTTTTAATAATTCAGAATCTCGTCAGCGGTCGTGCTGCTTCTGACCCAGTTCTCCGCCGATCTTCTGTCTTAGCTTCGATTTCTTTTTATATCTCTCTCTCTGTTGGTGTAAAAAACAAAAGTGGTTTACTTTAGATGGGCCATGCTCAAGCGAGTGTGCCGGTAGCAAAGTGATGATGAAGCTGATGATTTAATACGAGAGCTTCTGGCTTTTTTTAAATGGCAATGGCCATCAGCCGTGGTCCCAGCAAGCACGGCGTTTTGTTTGGGCCATGTTTGTGTCCAGGCTGTCAGTTGGTGTTAATGAACCCTTGTAGCCTGATAGCTGTTAGTTGTTTACGTTCCGAATACCGATACCAAGATAGTACTGCCAATTCTACACTGCACAAATCCACTGGAAGTACTATACTATGATTTACTGCACAAATAAAATGTACTAAGCTAGATATTAAATATATCGTAGTAATTGGAACAGATCATTGTAAACCATTTCTCATTGATGTCAGGCCAACTAGCTAGGCAGAATTTGAATAGTCGTATATTTTAACATAACAAGATGCCATGCTGACTTTCAAATATTTTCGGGCAGTGCATCAACGACATTGTCACCTAACGTGGCTTCGTTAGGAAAGTGGCCAAGTTTGATGATCCGCAGGCACGCGCGTTTTATATTTAGCCCCACACCAGGGCGACTGCGATCCTCGCGCCAGAGGCTTCGAGGAGCGGGGCTAGTCACGTGCACAAGGACATTCCAAGGCTAATTACGTGTGGCATGGGGCTTGGCCAAGTTGGGTACTTCGGGTTCGGGCTTGGGTTTGTGTTTGAGCTTGGATTTGGGCTTGGTTCTTAGCTGGACTCTGGGATAGTGCCTTGAGTTGGGTAATAGTAATACACACATAGAACACGAACCGTTCGTTATTGTCGTCGCTTGTTGCGGCAGTTGCCGCAATCTGCGGCATGTATCTGTATCTTTTGCATCTGCGTGGATGTTACTGCTCCTGCTGCTGCTGCAATCGCCGCTTAATTAGCTGCGTAATTTATTATTGCTCTAATCTCAACGCCGGCGCCAGTGCCGTTGGCTTTGACAAATAAACAAATTATTCATATTAGAATATTAATAGTGCCTGCAGGGGTTTATCTGCACCGGAGTATGTGGAGTATCTGGCATAATTATGACCTGTTTGACAGACTGTTCTCTCCTGTTCCCTTTTCCTTTTCCTGGCCAGCCTGGGATTCTTTGGCTGGCATTACACTGGCTCTTGCCTGGTAATCGTTAGGCGGACAATAAAGTTGCACACTAACTAAATATGTAGGCACGCCGATGCAATCGCACAATTATGCTCAATTATGCAACTGGGAAGAGATCTTTAGATCAGCAGAAGCAGGTGCTTTAAGCAGGCACTAGGTGCTATCTGCTTGGTGCTAGGTGCCATGTGGAATGCAGGGCGGATATCATTGACTAATGAGCCCATCTCCGACTCAAACTCGACGTCTTCTTTTGCCCTGTCATAAAAATTAAAATGCATAATCGCGGGCGTTTCTCGCAGGGCTCTTGTTACACCAGTCGAGAGACCTTTTGCCGGTATAATTAACATTGCTCGCGATTCCACCAAGCTGGCTAGCAAAATGCAGCAAGTGCATGTGGATATTTATATAATTTGCAGCTGTCAGGTTTATTCACAGTCGGGGCTAATTAAGCCGGCGTTTAAGCCGCTGGCAATTAGACGATTTATCACTTGCCACAGAACCTCAAAATCATGCCCTTAGATCGCTGAGAAAGGCCAAGCAAATGCAAACAAACTTATGGCCCAAACACTCTGCTTACCACACACTTAACCACTTCACTTCGCTTCTTCAATGCTGCGCATGCGCAGCTCCCGTCGACGGCGCCGTCGGCAGAGAGTTGGGAACCGGGAATGCGGGGATTCTGGCCAGGCCCCCATATATAAAGCGTCGATTCTGGCCGCGATCACACTCATTTCCAGTTGAACGCGCCTGCCGACCAGTGGGCCAATTGATTCGTTAGCATTTCGATTAGGACTCTTCTGCTAAATTAAGAAATCACCGATCTTCACTTACTGACCAGGTAAATTTTTGTACATAAAGTGTTTGTGGAAAAAGTGTGAAAACATCAAACATAAAATTAAGGGTAATTGTTTAAAATTGCCGATCAAAAGGTGAAAAAAATTAAAAATTTTTGAATGCGAACACATACTAAGCAAAGAAATGGAAAAACAGCGGCTTTACTTCAGAGTAGAATACAATTTAATAAGTAGATATTAGTAAACCAAAAGTGCCTACTTTATTTAATTATGAATTATTAGCTTGGGGATACTGCACACTTCGGGGTATACTTTTTGCTCCGATCTCGGCCGGCGATGGGGCTCCAAAGTACTGGCCATATTTTTTCCGTTGTTCACTTGTGCTGGTGGGGGAAAATCCGCTGGTTGCGCAATTGGAGTGTGAGAAACTAGCTCGAAGCATGCAAATCAGCTTGAATGGGGCTTGGGGTCAGTCGGGGATCGACAGAAGATATACTCACCGCCAATGCCATGATCCAATTACAGCTATCAAATGGGTAACCACATGTGGAGCATCATACTAATGCTGCTGGTGCTGGAGCAACTAGTGGCCGACTCTGTGGCAGCCAATCTAGCCCAGCTGGTGAAGAAGCAGAGCCAACAGAAGCAGTTGCAATCCTCGCAGCCAGGACTGCAGGTGGGACAACAACAGTCGCAGGGACAGCAGATCCACACGCAGCAGTATGTCCAAGACACATTGGGCGAGCAGCAGGATCTAAAGTCGGAGGACGAGGAGGAACACGATCCCTACCAGATGATGCAGGAGTCGAAACAGGAGTCGCGATTGCCCAACTCTGCCAACTATCCCTGGAGTCCATATGCCGCACCTCAGGGCAATCCTTACGATGCCATGCCCAAGATGCTTCCCTTCATTGGCTATGCCCAGCCAGTGCTCATACCCGTCCCACTCTACCTGGCTCCGGATATGTTCTATCCCGCCTTTTCTGGCGCCAGCAACGATCTCGAGGATGTGGTGATGTCACGAGCCTCCGGTGGTCGGCGTCCTGGGGCCAATCACGCGTCATCAGCCCGCAATTCGCCCATCTACTACGTAAGACTGCCGCCCACACCGTATATGTTTTTGCCCAATATGCCAACGGCTCCATTTGGGGGTGGATTCTCACCACTGCTGACCTACCAGCCCATGCCCTCATTCTCCGCCTACGGTTCGGTATTCAATTTGCCCGTGAACTTCCTGGCCAACGGAAAGCCCACTGGAGTCTACCAAGTGAACGGATCTCCGGGTGAGGCGATGGGATCCCTGACACCTGGCTTGGGTGGCGGTGGATATGGAATGCGGCCACCGACGCCTAGTAATCCCTACAGACCCATGTCGTCGCCTTCGATGGGTGGTTATGGAGGCTCTCAGCAGAGCTTTGGACTCGCCTCCATGCCGGTTCCTCAGCAGGACTCCAAGCTGACATCGCTGAAGCGTCCGTTCGTGTTCAACGGTCGTCCCGAGGACATATACATCCTGCCAAACAACTTGGGTCCGCTCTACAACGAGCAGAGCTACTACTAATTGCACTTCAGGCAAATGGCTGTGGCAACAACTGAAAGTATTACATAATGCATTTACTAGATCGTCTTTTCGATCGTAACGAAGCTTGAGAAAAACAATTTAATAAACTATACACTTGGAAAAAATGTTTTTTTTTTTTTGGTGTAGCATCCAATTTGACGTCATACAACGAAATAGCTTATTTTTATTATATTTATGTACGTATATGTAATCTTCTCCATCAATTATATTTTGTATAAATTGTATATTTTTGGCCGAAAATATCAGATGGTGTAGACCAATAAATAGTAGTCATAATATCCTTATCAGCCGATGTTCTCGGACTTTAAGCGGCAAAGGCTTAAGTAAATGCAGTCGGCCACATATCGATGTAAATTCCAAAAAAGTCGAGAGGAGTGCTCCACAATCAGTCACCAATGGCTGCCACCTGGGCTGTCTTCCGCCTAATATACTCCTGATCCCCCAGATTGATGGCAGCTCCAACCAAGCCTCCCGTTTTCAAATCGAACTCATAGACGCGTGGCACGCAATTTGGAATGTTAACCTTTTCGATGGCCTCGTTGGAGATTCCTACGGAGTGACCATCGATGTAAACCATAAGCTATTGCTAAGCCTATCTAACTTACCCTCAATGTGCTGGACGAGAGCACGGGCCACAGTTCCGTGGACGCACATTAGTACCCGGGTGCCTTGGAACACTTCCCGCCTGACCTCCTTCCACACGGGTTTCACTCGATCGACGCACATGTGAAGGGATTCCGCGAGGGGGAACTCACCGCGAGGAACATCATCGAATATGGGATTGCTGCAAATGGTGTAGAAGTAGCGGTTCTTCTCATCGATGGGCGGCGGTACGCAGTCGTATCCACGTCGCCAGGCCTGAACCTGCTCCTCCCCATAGCGATCGGCTACCACTCGTTTCCGGCAACCAGTCAGATTTCCGTAGTGCCTTTCGCACAGCCGCCAATCCTCCTTAATGGGCACATAGGCGCAGTTCAACTTGGAGAGTATCAATTCGGCCGTTTGACGAGATCTGCTCAATACGGATGAATAGACCACGTCGAATTCCAACTCGGATTGGACGAGCGCGGGAATCGCCACAGTCAGGGCCTCCTGGACGCCTAGTTGTTAGATAAATAAGAAGTTAACTGGGTATTTTAAACTATTTTAATCCTAATCTCACCGAATTCACTCAATGGCGCATCATGCCAACCGCAGAATTTGTTCTCAATGTTGAAATCACTTTCGCCATGCCTCAAAATCACCAAGCGATTTGTTTTCGTCATAAATTGGGAGCTGGATGGGAAAGAGATACTTTTGAAAGTTGCATAAATACATGAAGTGCATAAATATAATAAGTAATAATATAAGAAGTGTTACGGCCTAAACTTAAACCAGCACTTTTTTAAAGTTTACTATTAATCTTGACTTTACTACTCCAAAAAGTAAACGTTTGCGATTTAAGCCAGTTTTCAATGTAATTCAAGGACTTTTTCGATGGCCCGCGGGTTTTGCTCGTAATTCCAACGCAGTGACACTTTATTCTAAGCTTTATCTAACCTCGCCTCTTTATTTTGCTTTCGGTTTATCCACCATAAAGTTTAGTGGGGGACTTAGTTGTCCGGTTGGCTGGGGGTGAAGTGCAATCTTTTTGGAGGTGCTAGTAGCTAATGTCAGACAGCGGATGATAAGGGTACCGATGTTTCCACTAGAACTGCCGAGCGCCGTACAACCGAGATTCGTGACTAGAGAATTTGAATGTGTGCTCACCTCGACACCGTCCGGATGCGATTGAAGCGCGGTCCAGTGGCGGAAGCCCGCGAAACCTCGACAAAAAAAGAAGGAAAACAAAAAACAATCCGAAATACGAAAGCACGGCGCATTCCGCACATACTTTTCGGCTAGTGTATCTGATAGATACAAAGCGCGGCAAAATCGCGCGCGGCTGGGCCAACATGACGAGACAAAAACAAAATATAATTCGCATTATCTGATGTCCAGACGGCAGCATAATCACACGAACACACCCCCAATAAAGCTGGCCCATTCATTCACACAGATACTATTTGCTGGCTCGGCGTCGTTTTGGGTTTTTGTGTTTTGCTCGCCACGTTCTCGTTCGCTTTCGCGTTTTCGGTCCCAGTTCGAATCCCACTGGTTCTCGGATTCTCTTGCAGATTCCCCGCCTATGTAGGCACCAGTACCAGGTAGCCGAATACTCGGGGGACACCAGATACTTCCTAGACGTAAACAACGCGCGCCCACACCTTCGCCTTCGCATACTTACGCCTGAATTTCGCGCATTGTTATTCTCGTGGGTTGTATCTTTTTTCGTATCTTTTTGTTGTATCTCTCTATTTCGTTAGGATTTTCGCGTGTGTTTACTTTGTGTTGTGGTTGCCTTTATATACGTTACAGTTTGCTCTTCAAGAACTTGAAGAAAACCATGGTCTTCCCGTTGCAGCTGCAGCCACCACGTTCCTGTATCTTTCGGATGCCAATCCGCACTAAGCCCGATTCTTATTGGCAAACAATTTTATCGCGGCGCAGTTGGTTTTTGTTGTTGTTGTTCGTTTATTTTGTTGTTGCTTTTGTTTTTTTTTTTGTATTGTTTTGCGGCTGCGGCGGATATTTAATTGTTTTGTTGTGCTGTCGTTGCCGCCAAACAGCTGATTCGCTGGGTTTTACGCTCAATTTCGAATCGCGACTGGGGAAAATCAATAATAGTAACATTTACTGAAATTTTCGTATTTGTTTTTGTGTTTTCGCCATAAAATTGAGTTAAAACGAAGTGTTTACATTCCAGTCAACATGGTTGTCTAATTGTAAGTAAATGCATATTAAGTACTTATTTCGATTTTGGGCCCAACTTATTTAGCATCTACGAAGTACTTTTAATTACTTGTTGCTTTGGTTGAAGTGAAAGGTGGTGAGTAACATGTTTTTGAGTCAAACATAACATTTTGCATAAAGAACCTTTTGATGGCAAAAGTAACAAAAACAAATTTGGCTAATTTCTTTTTTAAAATTTGCCATTACAGTGTTCATCTTCATTTCGATGAAGATAATCGTCTGACACGCTCCTTTCGACAATTCGTTTTTAAATTTAGCTGATTTATTAAATAAACTCACCTGAAAGCTGTTTCAAGTTCGCATTGTATAAGTAAAACATAAACGTATGTACGAGCCATGTTCTATATTTTTTTTTATTGTGCGGTATGTCTTTTAGATAATAAAAACTTTTTCAATTCTGCAGCTGCAACTGACGAAAACTGAGAAACTGGATCTCAAGAGTCTGCAGTCTGCTTACCTTTCTAAGCCAGGCTTACAAAATTAACATGTAATTCAAGAACCAACCAAAGAGCCGCGTATCTGACTTACAAGAGGATGTCATAAGCAGAGATCAAAGCAAACACGATTTACTTGCGTTTTAATAAAAAAAAAAACATTTGAAATATTTTAAAATATTGTAACCAAAAAAGATGCAGGGTATTTTAAACTTTCAAATATGTCCAAACTTACCTATATACGCAATATTAAGTTATTAAACAATGTTAAAGTATGAAGTACTTTATTTGGAACCTAAATATATGAATAAACTTTTCCTTTCTCCGTTATATAAATAAAACGCCTTATAAATGGAACTTGCAGAACCTAGATATTATACCATAGACGGGTTAAGTTATGCCAAGGAATTTCAACTTCAATTTGTGTAATCTGCATTTGTCCCCATCGAACCAAGTTTTTCAATTATAGTTTTTAATTTCGGGGTAACGGTGCTCAGACAGCAGTACGCGTAGCGGGTATGACAACTTCGAGTCGAGATTACCATCTATTGCTGCTCCGTGGAGCGTTTGACAATGTGGCTCTCCCAGTCCACGAGACGGAGACGGAAGCCAAACCAAAGCCCAGACTGTGGCCCTTTGGTATAAAGGTTTTGGCCTAAGCCGATCGTGGTTCAGTCTGCAGAGCTACGCGCGCTTGGAAATCTTCGGTCTTCGGTCAGGGGTTACTGTGTGGAGCGTATTTGGACTAGATTGGCGAAGACAACTCCTATAGCCTGTAGTAGTGTATAGCGAGTGATCAGGTGGAAAATGCATCTTCCGGCTCTTGATGACTTCTATCAGCGTCTTCTGTTTCTGCTGCCGTTCGCCGCAAGTGAGTACCGAAATGCAAGCCAGTGAGGTGTGTCGCATCCAACGAAATACGATACAACTGTGGATCACCTTGGTATTGAGACGCCATCGATAGCAGACTGATCGTCGTCCCCAGACAACGTGCCCCAGATCTTGAGATTTTTCGACCCGGAACCAACCTATTCACCTATTGCGTAGCCTTTGCCCGTACGGGAATTTATGAGCCATCCCCTCCGGCTGAACCGAACTAAACCAATCCGAACCGAACCGAACCGAACCCTCATATGTCACACTCGACGCCCATATAGCTGTCTCATCGCGGTTCATCTAATGGATAGCAAACAACCCGGTGGCTGTAAATAATAACAATAATTAAATTTGCATCCACAAATGCCCCATGAAACCCAATGAGCGCGTCAATTTCGGGGGCGGAGTAGATGTCGAAGTACCATCCATTGTTATAAGAGCGGCGTGTGCGATCCATCGCTCGGAACAATGTAAACAAAAGGAGGTTTCCATGGTCCGGACCCAAAATCAAGCAATTATGCTACGCTTAGACATAATCCGTAGGCTCTGCGAAATAGCTGAAATTGCGAAGACGTTTTGGGAAATTGGCAAGTGCAGAAATTGCTCCAACGGCCTTCCTAATGGTTTTGCAAAGTGACCACGTCCATTGGTGGTGGATGCTCTTGGGTATTTCGTCAAATATGGAGAAGCTCGCCCAAGATAAATCAAGAATGTGTGGGAATTGTAAAGACTTATATAACTTTGTTACAGATTTCAGATCGACTGATTTCGACTACAAATCCCCGGAGAGGTGGCCGGAAAAATACCCAAATTGTGGTGGATCAGAACAGTCGCCCATTGCGATTAGCAGACGCAAGGCGATACCCCTTAACTTGCCGCCTCTGATTTTCGCACTTTATGATGAGTTCTTCGATGAGCTGGTGACAATTAGGAATAGTGGACACACAGGTTTTTATAAGACGGACTTCCAAGTGAAAGGGAAAACTAATCCATTTCCGTTGATAGTGGAATTTAAGGTTCCGACGACGATCTATGGCGTGAAGCCCTACGTAACAGGAGGTCTCTTGCGGGACTGCTACGATGCCGAGGCCGTGCATTTCCATTGGGGATCCCCCGAGAGCAAGGGCTCGGAGCACCTGCTCAATGGACGCCGCTTTGATCTGGAAATGCACATAGTCCATCGGAACACAAAGTATTTAAACTTGGAGGAGGCTGTTAAGTACAGCGATGGCGTTACAGTACTGGCGGTGCTCTTTAAGGTTGTTCGAGTAAGTAGAGATGCGGGATTTGCTTAACTTTACCGCTCTACTTACCGATTTACCAATTCACTTTTTAGTCGGGGCCATTCTTTTATCAGCCCGGACTCAGTGAAATCTTTAGTTCCCTCCTCCATTTGGGCAACTTTAATGCCAGCTACACTGTGCAGGAACGGCTCACCCTGGGATCCTTGCTGGGATCTCTTGACAGGGGAAACTTTTACACGTACAAGGGCTCCCTAACGACGCCACCATGCTCACCGGTGGTTCAGTGGCACGTGTTCGGTGAGGTCCTTCCCATTTCGCACCAGGATCTGCCCAAATTCTGGAACCTCCGAGATGAGCGCGGTCGGCCGTTGCTAAAGAATTTCCGGCCACTACAATCGCAGGAGAATCGACTGATATTTCACCGTCAACATATAGTGCCGCTGCAGCAGGAGCATCTCCAAGAACTGATATGGCTATAGCCATTAGATTAAATCTAACACCCTCTATGTAAATGAATTCGAACACCCTTTATTTAGATTGAATCTAACACCATTTATTTTTTAAAAAAGTAAAGTATTCTATATCATGCTTCTGATGCTGATGCTGATCATGCTGCTATTGGGGGAATCGAAAAGCCGAGCTACTAATCTAGGACTTAGTCCTTCCTGCAAGCGAGGTAGGAGGCCAGCAATCCCAACTGCAAGGCGCAGAGGATCTTTGAAAACGTGGGCGTGCGTGGCACTCCCATCGGCAACTTTAATATGGGTTTCGGCAACGCCTGACAGGGCAGAGCGGCAAAGTGCTTGACCTGTATGTTGGCAACCAGGGAGTTGCGATTCAGCTTCAGAGTCGTGGGCAAAGACGACCACTTAGCTGCCGGAGCAAGGTGTCTGTCCACTGGCGCGGTAGTCATCGTATGGAACTCATGATCCCGTCCATCGAAAGGTGGTCGCGGCACGCGTACTCGTGGATTGATAGGCGGATGAAAGGGCGGCGCCACGACTACTTTGCGACGCTGATGGCCCAGTCCCTGGTAATCCCCCGTTCTGTCCTTTTCGAAGCTGGTGTCCATCGGTGGCCTAGACTCCAGATCCGGGTCAGCGCTGTAGGGGTTATGACCCTTGTAGCTAACCCGACGATCCTGACCCTGCCGCATAACGCTGATCTTCTTACCCATTTTTTCCAGCTGTGCCTTCTGGTTTTCTATAATCTGACGTTGCTTCTCGAATTCGTTCGTTGTCTTAGTGCTATCAGAATCACTAGATGGTCTCCTTAAGCTCCTTTTTTGCTTCCTTTTGCTTTCCTGCTTACTCAAACTAGCTGGTGAAGTTTCCTTTTTAGAATGTAACGACTCATTTGGCTCGGCCATGGAGACATCCTTAGCGACTGGTTCAATCACGGCCTCAGTTTTCGAAATCTTTTTACGCTTAGGTACCTCTTGATCAGAAGCTGACTCATTTAGATCCATGGCTTCGTCCTTGTTTCCAAATTCGACGGGCGCATTTGTGCGGCGAGGCTGCTGTTCCTTTGGCGACTGTGGTTTTGTTTGTGGCGAGGGTGGTGGAACAGATCTAGGTTGATTCTGGAACTGTGGACTGCCCTCGCGGATATGTGATTGTTTACTAGGCATTGTTACTGGCAAGGGGACTGCGGGGATTTGGTTTGGAGTGGGGTTAAGTGGTTGCTCCGTAATTTTCTTAGCAGCTTCTGGATTAGAGTCCTCCTCGGACAGCACCTCATTTGAATCATTACCCCTGCTTGCGGACATCACATCCAAATCATGCTGCAAGGCTTCTTTTAGTTGATAATTAAGATTCTGCAACTTATCCTGGTCAGATTCGCTAAGTGTTTCCATCCTCTCGTTGGCATAAAACTTTTGCTCGTCGGAATCGATCTTTTCATTGTTCATTAGCCAATCCCACTCGTGATGGCCAGTTTCTTCCGTCTTGATATGGCTATGGGGGCGCAAGTTGACCTCATCTTGGTTTTGATCCGGCCTTTGCTCGCTAATCAAGTTGATCTCCTTTTCGCTCTCGGCTCCGCTAGTCTCTTTCAACTCAGCTCTTACTTGAACAAGTTCTCTATCCTGATACCTATCCACATTCTGGAATCTATTGTCATGCTCTATCGGAAGCCTGGCGTTACCTTCATTGGTAGTTGAATCTTCAAGATCCGCTGAAGAATAAGGATGGTGGGGTTTATCTGTTTGCTTTAGCTTTTGCCACTCGAGCCTCTCCTGGAGCTCCAAGTTCTCTTTAGTGTAAGTAGGGTCTTTTTTTCCTATAGCTGGCTCCTCATCCAGATCAAAGTCATGTTCGTCTTGAAGTTTCACTTCAATGTGCTTCTCGGACTCCAAGTGCTCCCTGGAATCGGTGAACATAAGTTCTTTAAGCTTATTAGTATCTGATCTTAATTTATACTGATGGTTATCTGTTGGTTCTTCAATGGGTTGCTCTTCTTCCGCGTTGTATGCAACAAATTCGGATTTATCTGCTGAACTTTTCAATAGGCTACTCTCGTCTTGCATTTCGCTTTCAAGTTGTCTATTTTCTTCGTCCATTAGACTTTTTAGCTGAGCAGATTCCTCATCTAGTTGGCTTCTAATTTGGGATGGTTCCTCATCTGCTTGACTTATAGGTTCATAAGCTTCCTCTTGTATTTGGTTTTTCAGTTCCGAAGACTCCCCTTCAACTTGGCTCTTCAGTTGCGAAGACTCAACTTGGCTTTTCAGTTGGAAGGGGTCCTCCTCCATTTTGCTTTTTGCGATAAGGTTTTCCATTTTTTCTTTATCACCGAGAGCCTGAATTGTTTGTCTTATAGATTTTATAAGATTTTCTTGGGCTTTAAAATTGGCCGCTTCTTGTTTATCAATCTGCTCTTTAAGTTGATTCACTTTTAAACGCTCCGTGAAATTTGTCTCCGCATCTTCCATCAGCTGGCTATTTTGTTTTGACGAATGTAGTGGCTCAGATTCGCAACTCAAATCCAGGACATCAGGCGAATCCTTCGTAGTCAAGCCACTGGGAATGCTTTTGCTGGACATATGATCGGATTCCGCGGAAGTGTTCGTTATGTGTCCGTGGCCTATCCTGGCATTGTCATCCTCTTGGCCCGCAGTCAATCTTGATGAAATAACTGTCAAGGCTGCATCGCTAGCCATTTCGTCTTCCTTCTCTAGCAAGAGCCGCACTTGGCGATTGCCTTCATCGATGTCCATTTTAAAGGCCACCCCAACATTCCCATCCCGGATGTCATTATAGAGCTGTGCAGCTTGCACGCTCAGACGGCTTGGCATAATTTCGGTCTCAAGACAGGAATCTCGTGATGCCACTTTTTCATGGTACGTCTCCTCGACGTCGTAATCGTTTACTTCTGTCCAATCGTCCATAACCTTGAGCTGCTTAATGTTTTCGTTCCCCGCCTCCGTCAATATCTTATCTAAAGCAGTCCTCAGTTCGGGAAGGCCTTGGTCCGTTTTTAGCTCGTCCCTTTCATGGTTCAGTAAATGTGAAATGGATGAACTGCTGTAAAAGGAGTAATGATGAGTTAAGGGTAATTTGAACATTAAAATCTCTTACCTTAGATCCGGGTGGTTTCTCAGTGCCTCTATCATCAGTTCCGGCGGAGCCTCACTTTGGCATATAAGATGGATGGCCGTGAAAAGCGGAAATCTATAGTTTTAGAAGTATGTTTATTAGGGTCTTAAAATCTAGTTTATACGTACTCGTGTTGCATAAGCCCATTCTCCAAAAATGCATTCACATTACTGGCCACCATGGGACCCAAAAGCTTGCGGCCACTATGGAGGTTTGCTTCTATTTCTTCAATGGTTTGGCCTGATGTTACTAGGCTCTTTGCAAATGTGACGTTTTTATCGACTTTAAATTAGCGCAGTTGATATTATACACTTATTAATTGATTCATTTTTCTTTGTACATACCAAAGCTGGAAGCCACCGCGTTGGTTACGCCACAGCTCTCATAGAATGTGGACATTTTGGAGGAAGGAAAGAACGTCTTAATGAACCGCATAATTTCCTTGACACCCAAGTGGATGGCTGCCAACCGTGCATTCTCACCCAGACGCAGACCATCTATGAAACCCGCTCCCAAGGCAACGACGTCTGTGAGCGTTCCACACAGCTCTACTCCGTCAACGTCATTAACAGAAATAACTCTGCAGTTATTGGTTTGCATAGCAGAGATCAGCAGCTTGGAATGAGAATTATCGCTGCAACCGATGGTCACCTCACACAGCTTTCCCTGTGCCATCTCCATGGCACTATGTGCAGACATCATAGAGTAGCACGGGATACCCAGACTCTCGCTAATGGCGTGCGAAACAAGCTCAATCCCCTCCCCATTCTCGCTCAACAATCCTTTGGTCATGGAAACAGCAAAGGCCGACTCCTTAACATTACCAGACAGAATGTTGCAGTAGGATTGCACGAACTCCAGCGGGGTGGAAAATACCAAGATATCTGCGTTCTGGGCAGCTTCCAAAAGATCATTTACAGCGATCTAATACAAAAATATTTTGTATAATGCAGATACCAAAACACTGCAAGAATTTCCTTACCAGGTTATTGGGCAGCTTGATCCCAGGCAGATACTTGACATTCTCGTGACGAGTGTTTATGATCTCCGATAGGGCAGTGTCCCGAATCATTTCATCGTAGACATATAAATGCACCCGGCTGTCGAAGTCTCCCTCCAAGACATTGTTGCTCACGACGGCGGCAATGGCCGAGCCCCTAGAAAAGCCATTTGAAAGCAGTTAAATGTGTTTTAGACTTGGTAATTGAAAGAACTTACCAGCCCTCAGCCCCAATGATGCATATTTTCAACTTTCCGGCCATTGATCCAACTTTAAATTAACGAACAACAATAATTTAGGGCCGAAACGCGACCAAATGACCGCCTAAGTGTTAACTGGATGTAGAATGCTTTAAATTTTTATTATGAATTTTGATAGTCCAGAGTTAGGTGGCGTCCAAATGTGAAGTGTATAGGATGAGTTAAGGTAGTTGAAAGGCAAACACCCAACCTACTTTACGAGCAGGGACGAAACTCGTAAACAACCCCGGACGCATTATCCATTCTGTTCTGGGCCCGCATTTTGTGCTCCTGCTGGGCCTCCATTTCTGATATGGCGCGGATTTCGAACTCGGTGATTATCTGGGAGATGCGGCTCTTGGCTTCCGCCGCCAGTTTGGGTGGCAAGCCTTTGACACTGATGCAGGCGCTCTCAAAGAAAAGATCGTAGCTGTTTCTCTGAGGAACAGGGGAATCAGCCGCCGGTGGAGCTGCATTTGGTGAAGTGACTTCATCTCGCTGGGAGCTCAACCTTTTGAAGTACGCCGACAGCACTTTACGGTCTTGTTCGATGCTCTCGACAAGTTCCTGGCGGTTCTGCGGCGTTGGCCTTGAGTAGGGTAGCTGTCTTTTCTGTAGGGCTACGTTGTTCCGTTTGATGAGTAGCAAACTTTTCCTCTCGGTCTGCAAATGCATAATTTCGTTTAAATATTTGTAAATTTAAGGGCAACTTAGTAATTATACCTCTATATGATCTTCTTTAATGTATGAAGCTTTCTGCTCTTCGTTGTCGCCATTTTCAGAGGTCGTTTCATCATACACATTTGAAGTGTTCCACATTCTTATGTTATGAATATTTTGTCACTTAAGCCTTTAAATTGCATTAGCTGCTTCAAATTTAATAAACATTGGAAGAAAACACAGCCGCGCTTTGGAGATGGCAGTAGCAGTAGCCTCTAGCCTATCGATAAACAGTCCGATACCATTTCTCGCACCTATTTTGAATAGTTTGATTCGTATATCTAACAAATAAAGTATATTTGCATTGATCTTATAAAAATCGATAACATTTATTTTTAAATTTAAAATTAATGTATGCCTCTAAATTCATGCTGAAGGACAAGGGATTGTCATGATGGGCGCAGTGCGAGCGATTCATTAGCTTGAGGGTTTGGATTCAGTGCGTCCGTTTGGCTGGTTTCACTGAGGCCGCGAAGCTCGAGCTCACAGATCAGCTGCGATACTCGCATCTTGGCTTCCGCTACCAACTTTGGCGAGAGGGCTTTCACGCTGGAACTGACGCTTTCGAAAAACAGATCCACATGATTCTTCTCCTTGGGCGGCGGTGTGTGACTTAGGGTCCTCTGGCTTCCCATCAGCTCGCGGAAGGATTCCATGAGTTCGTTTTTGTCCTGGTGGATCTGCATTAGTAACTTTATGCCCTCCTGCTTAGAGGCAGAAGAGGAGCTGTCACTGCAATTGGCATGGCTTGACGGGGGTTCGGTCATCTTTGTTGTGACCTCTGTCTCTGATAAGAACTCCTGTTTGGGTACTGTCACCTTCTCACTGGCTGCAGAACAGAGGCTTTGATCAGCAATGGCCATCACGGGCATAGGCTCTGGAGTGGAAGGCGGCTCCAACTCGTGGTTCTCAGCCAAGGGCTCCATCACTACCAATTTACGCTGGTGATAGTACTTGCTACGCTGCTGGCGAATCCGGAACTCCTGGACCGCCGCGCCTTCGCCCTTTGTGAGCAGAGCCTCCAGATTGCGCTTGTGCTTGGTGGTTCGCTCGTGCCGCACCAGGTGGCATCGATTGCAGTCCATGGTGCACTGGCAAGCGCGGCAGAATGGCTTGTTAGGATCCTCGGCCGCCCGTCGGAGCCATGGATCGAAAATCTTGAGCCACTTTTCGCAGAACTTCTGGTTATATTTAGGTTTCAGAGTTCTGTGCTCCTTGTCCAGCTTTAAAGATTTCTTAGCAGTCCGCGCCTTTAGCATTTTGTCTGTCTTCCTATAAGCGAAGCATTCGTATAGAATTTGAGAGTTTCCGGCCTCAAGGACTTACCATTCAGAATCGGAGGTGTTTTCCGAGAAGCTCATTTTCGTCTTTTCGAAGTTGTTTACAATGGGTTTGTTGTGATGTTGTGATTATAGGATCAGCTGTTTCAGGCAAGCGTCATCGGTAAATACTGGTTATCGATAACAAGGCGCGAAACTTTAAGAGAATGAATTATATTTACTTCGATTAATTCACCGAAGGCAAACAAACACATTTAAAAAAATAGAAATAATACTAATAGCTAGTACAATTAAGTTTATATAGGTAATTTATTTTGGGTGTATTTTTTTTAAGATATATACAACACAAAACATTTATATAGTAACATTTGTACAATATTTTTAGGTATTTACTTTATTTGTTAAAGGCATTTGTTGGTGGTCAAATTATGAATTTAATTTAAGTGCTGCTTACAATATTCCCAAATAAATAGTGATCCAGCCACATGTACATTTAGAGAGCGCACTAAGCCATACTGGGGAATTTCGACGGCGTAGTCCAAGAATCCAATAAGGTTCGCTGGTATTCCATGTTTTTCATGCCTGAGGAGGGATGCAGAACAATAAGTTTTCAAAAAATACGCCCAAGATGTTGATTACGAACCCCAAAAGAAGAATGCTTTTCTTGGGAAACTTAAAGTCAACAAAGTTTGTGCTGTGTGCAGTTTGCTCGGCGCCAACGATTTTATAACCCTCCATTTGCTTTTCCAGCAGAAATCCAGCAAGCGATTCTGGATTCACTTCAAGTATGTTTAAAGTTTTCTCAGCAGTCATGCTAAAATAATATAATTATAATTATATAAAGCAATATAATAGGGCTACCGCGATGTTTGACGTGCATACCTCAAGTTTGTAAAATCGCTTTTCTCCGCCTGTGATTTTAAACCCAATATTAGGGTATTAACGCCCAGAACTTCACAGGTACGCGCCAATCCGCCCAGATTTGGCAATTTGTCTATGAGCGAGGCCACCACAATGAGTTCGTGGTCATCTCTAGCTTTGTTCGAAACAACAAAGTCACTCTCCGGATATATATCTCCGACGGGATTCATTTTTCGCTGCACATTTCCGTTTAATGCAGCCAAGGACGTTGCAAGCTCAGGTATCAAAACCGATTGTTTCCGTTTAAACGTTTCAAGGGCGCGCTTTAGTTTCATTCGAAAGTCATAGGAACAACTAATAAAACTGATGTTTTCATCAAATGGTGCATTCGTCATCATCAGAATGCAATCCGAAACGGATGTCGGGCATTGTTTGCCTAGTTCTGGTAACAAAAGTCGAGCTTCGCACTGAAACTCAGTTAATTTTTCGCTCAATGTAACCTTGATGGATTTCTTCAATGCATCAGCTATTGGCATTTGAATGCTAAAAATATCAAAATATTAATAAAATTCGGCAACAAGTAGTATATAATACTAATTTCATTACCTTCGATCCTCGCACTCGCTACAAATCCGATGCAAAACCAATTGGGCCAGCAAACGAGTCTGAAAATTTGCTCCCATTGTGAGAGGCAACAGGACGGCAAATACTTCGACAAGCTGTTCATGTTGTATGCTTTCCCAGCGAGTCAAGCAGTATATGTGGACTACAGAGACAAGCGAAATTTGCTGGCTCGGTTTTAGAGTTGCCAGTAGCTTTAACTGCTCCAGCAATAGATCGATGCTTGGCAGCATTTTGGAGACAAGGTACTCGTACATAAAGCTAATGTTAGGCTGATCGCTAGGGCACAAGACGGCTTCCCACAGGTTGTCCGACCACTTCCATCTGTCGCTTAGGTCGAGCAAAGCTTTGCCTATTCGCATTTTCATTCTGTGCTCTTTGCAGTTTGCAAAATAGCGTGGTTTTTTTCTGGACAGCTCATTGTTCATTCTAAGCAAATCGTCACAGATGAAGCTGATATCCAAACCAGTGCTGTTCTTCGCATATTGAATAAATTGCACACGATCCATGGCTCCAGTATCCGAGATTTGCTCAAATGCGCGTTCAATGCTGCGGAGTTATTATTAACGTTGTATATAGTAATTTCACGAAAAAAATATTTATTCTCTTGCCGTGCATCGCCAGTAGTGGTTTCTCCCTGCAGCATTCTTTTTATAACAAACGAGGTGGGTGCCTTAATATATTCTTCACAGTCCATTGTACCCAAAAGAAAGGTGTTTTTCTCCAAAACGTCCACTACGCACTTTTCATACTCTTCTGACGAAAGATTTTGCACTGCATATTTTAGGATGGCTTGTCTGGGAATCAATGAATTAATAACTTGACTTACAAAAATATAGCGAATATATTACTCACGTTTCCCTGACCTTTAGTTTTCCCAAACGGGATATAAAGGCGGGCAATACATTTTGGTCAGCCAATTGTTCATCATGCGTGGACAATATATTCGACAAGGTGGCAAATGTTTCTTCAGTACCCCGATCCAAAAGTTCCAGGGGATTTAGGTTAAGTACTTCTAACTTGCTCCACGTTGGAAGATTTATCTGTACGAAAAGATCCACAGAGTGCTCGAGCACAAAGGACTTCTCTTCTCTGGTCTGGCAATCCAATCGATTAAGAAGGTGCTGCTGCATCTGCTCTAGACTCACACCACTTTCAAGAAAAGATGTATCTAAATCATAGACAGAGCGATAGAAATCTAAATACTGTTCTGGATGATCCAGTTCCCGATGCAGAAATATGGGTAAAAGTCGCCACCAGCCATGTTTGGATTTTGGAACTGTTCGTAATTTCTCCAAGAACGCAACAAATACATCGTGTTTATAGTCCATTTGAGATACAAGTTCACAGCAACGAATGTTGAAACTAGCAATATGTTTTTCTAAATTGCTGCAATTTCTTATTTTCTGTGCTAGTTGTGAATGAGATTGATACCGGTCGATGGTATTGTACAAAGACTCCATGAAGAGGAGGTAATCTCCCAATGACAGGCTGTCAATCGTCGCCTTTAATGGGATTAAAGTCAAAAAATTGTTAAAACTTCTATATAAGTTAAACTTACACTTAAGGAGAAAATCACATAATTGATGGCTTCACCACGCAAAACCGGATTTTGGAGGGAACGAACGCGAGCGCCCAACTTAAACAGCAGCTCCTTGGAAACCACCGGCAGCTGCTTTAGCTCCCATGCTTGAAGCCAGTGGATCAGGGGAACTGCATGCCACGGAACGCAGACAAGCGCTTCCAGCAATATCTCTGCCGGGAATTGTGCACTAAAATCAGTTATTTGCTGCTTAGTGAGGCAATCGGGCACCTCTGGATTGTACAATTGCGTCCGATTGGTAGCAGCAAGGAATTGTGTTAGAAGATTGAAACGCGATATCTGTTCTAGGCTAAAATGGGATAGGAAGTACTTCAGGGTCCAGCGCAACACGAGGATGTTGTTGTCGCCCAGGAGGCGTATGCACAGAATCCTTAGCCAATCCAGCCAATCCTCACTCAAATTGTTAGACATCAGGCCCATGCGCGGCAGCAGGGTGCTTAAAGTGGGCAGCACAAGATGGGACTGCTGCTCCTCGAGGTTCTCCATGATGCCCACATACGCGCTCCACTGAACCTCACTGCACTGGAGAGCGGCAAGCACTTCGTCGATCTCCTGCAGCTTGTGCATAAGAAAATACGCTGAGCGTCGATCATCGCGCACATCAGACTGTAGAAGATTCCGCGTTAGCACAAGCAGTTCCTGGGCGCATTCCGTTCCCAAGTTGTTGACGAAATCATCGAAAAGGTGTACCAGGATCTGGGCCGCATGTGGTTGCCGCTCATTGCTCTGACTCAGCGACCAGAGCTGCTGCAGCACGAACTTGGCTTCGATACGCGGAAACTTCCGTATATGAAGCTGCACGCAGACCAGTAAATTGGCCACCAGTTGACGCCGGCTGGCCGAATCCTCACGACTGTCGGCAATCACCACGGAGACCAGTTTGTGAAAAACTTTTGGGCCAAAGCGGACGTTATACTTGCTGTTCGTCTGCAACAGGTTGTGGATGCACTGCAGCACACGCTTCAGGGCCAGCTCGTTGTCTTTGTGCATGGACACCAAATCGTACAGCATGTCGTCCAGCTCAGCGATCTCGCCAAGCAAATTCTGGTTCTGAATATACGTTTCCACAGCCTGGACCACAGCGTGAGTGGTCGTGGCCGTGGTGGCTCTGGTCGTGGGCAATGACATGGTAGTACCTTTTTCTCGCGATGAAGAACCCTCTAAACTAACCCTTTGTTTGGTTTAAATACTGTCAACATCAAGCAGCTGGGAGAATTAGAATTTCGCCATTCCTCATCATGTGGTGAAATCACTTGCATACGATTAATATCGAATATTTCATTATCTTCATCATGTGGTGAAATCAATTGTAGGCGATTAATTTCGAAAAGTTGACTCTATAAAATATGACTTTTAGAGGTGATGTCCAATGATTACAATGACTTCGATCTTATCAGTGGAGGTGTGAACGTGCATAATGACATAGTTTAATTTGGTTAGCAGGTATGAAATTATTACTTTTCAAAGAACCGATAAGCAAATGTGTATTTTCCAATATTTATCGATATGCCCAAATTTGAAAATTTTCCGTTCGCGCCTATAGTCAAATAACTCGACAATAGCGTTCTTTACATTGTTTTACTAGAAAATTTAAAAAATTCCAATAGTTTTATATAATAATTTGGAATTCGGTGTGTAACACCGTATTAAAAGTTAAAATGTTCCATATAAATCTGCCATTAGCTTTCACTTTATTTCTTGCCCTTTTTTGATTTGTCCGGATCCGAGAGAGATTGCTTTAGTTTTTCGCACACAGCTTTCAGAATCTTATCAGCCGATTCTGCCGCGGCTTTTTCTTTTGCATCCTCTATTTTCCTGCACATCTCTGCTGCCTTCTTTCTCTTTCTTTTCTCCGCAACCTGTTTCCATTTGTTTTCCATTTCAGCTAGCTCCCTTTCTCTTTCCTTTCTCTTGCACCTTTCAGCCTCTTCCCTCTTTTTTTTCGCTTCATTTCGTTGCTTGCACTTCATTAGTTCTTCCTTCTTTTTCTCTTCCTCCTTCAAACGCTTGGCCTTCTCAGCAGCTTCCAGTTTGGCCACTTCTGCTTCTATTATCTTAAGTTCTTCTTCATTCCTTTTCTTCTCTTCAGCCAATTTGCATTTCCTATCTTCTTCCAATTTCCTGCACTTTTCAGCTTCCTCTTTCCTTCGTTCTTCGTCCGCTTTCCTGCATTTTTCAGCTTCTTTCCTTTTTTCTTCAGCTAATTTGCACATCTGTTCAAACTCTTCTTTGCACTTCCTTTCTTCAGCTTCCGCTTCTTGCATTTGCCTGCACTTTGAGATTTCGTCATCTTGCTTGGGACATTCTTTCTTCGGACAATCTTTCTTCGGACAATCATTCTTCGGAGTATCATTCTTTTTGGGGCAGACCTTTTGCTTCTCTTCGAACTGTTTACATTTTTTGGCCAGTTTTTGCTTCTGACATTCTTCCGCTTGCTGGAGCTTTCTGCATTCCTCCTTTTCAGCCCTCTCCTTGCAGCTCTGCTCTAGGGCCAATTTTCGGCATCGCTCATCCTG
Organism: Drosophila melanogaster; assembly: GCF_000001215.4. Classification (NCBI taxonomy): domain Eukaryota; kingdom Metazoa; phylum Arthropoda; class Insecta; order Diptera; family Drosophilidae; genus Drosophila; species Drosophila melanogaster. The sequence continues at coordinate 22,374,646 of NT_033777.3, read as the reverse complement.
ATCGCGTTCTTCCTTGGTCTGCTGACGGATAGTGAACAGCCGGAAGGTGATCTTTTCTGCCGACATGGCATTAACCAGCACCACCGATCCTTTCTGACCCGGCTCCAAGATGTCCATCTTGCCCATCAGCTTCAGGCCCGACTGCATGATGCGTCGAAAGTTAAAGCTGCCAATAACCATTTCCTCAACGAGGAGTGGGTAGATGCCGCGAAAGAGCAGAGACTGGGCCGCCTCGGATTCGTTACCCGTGAGCATGACAATTGGACATGGCGGCCTCATGTGACTGACCATTTGGGCCACCATGGAGCACGGACTGGCCACCACAATTGCCCGGGCTTGGCCCACCGTGGCCGCCTCCGCGATCGCCGTGGTAACTGCCGAAATGTGGTCGGCAGCACTGGTCCGGATTTCCCTTTTAAGGCTGTTCTGCAGGCTTTCGTACCATAGAACTGCTTCTACTTTGGCACAGATCCTGGCCATGCACTGGACGCACTCCACCGGATACTTGCCCTTGGCCGTTTCACCGGACAGCATTACGGCATCGCAGCCATCGAAAATAGCGTTGGCCACATCCGAGGCTTCGGCACGAGTGGGTCGCGGCTTGTTCGTCATCGACTCCATCATCTGGGTGGCACAGATCACAGGCTTGCCCACCTTGTTGCACTTAGCCACAATCGATTTCTGGGCTAGGGGAACATCCTCCGTGGGTATCTCAATGCCCATATCACCTCGGGCCACCATTATGCCATCTGATTCACGGATAATGTCGTCTATGTTTACCAGACCTTGGTGGTTTTCAATCTTAGAGATGATCTTTATACACGCTCCAGCCGGTCCAAGTACTTGGCGGATTTCCTTCAGAGCATTTGCGTCTCGTATGAACGATGCGAAGATCATGTCCACCTTTTGCTCGGCCCCAAATTTAAGATCCTGCTTATCCTTCTCCGTTACGCTGGGAAGATCTACCGGAACTCCTGGCAAATTGATTCCCTTGTGGGAGCCCAGCTTGCCACCGTTCTCCACCTGACAGATCACTTCATCTCCCTTTGATTCCTTCACGATCAATGCAATCAATCCGTCGTCTACAAATACCCGATTTCCTGGTTTGACCAGTTGAGGTAGCCTCTGATAATCCACATAGATATTATCCTTGTTACTCTTGTCTGCCATCTCCTTCTTGGTGCTCAATGTCACTTTGTCTCCGGTCTTGAGCTCTATCTCAGCCCTATCATTGCCACCGGCCAGTTTGCCCGTCCGGATCTCTGGACCCTTGGTGTCCAGAGCAATTGCCAATGTTCTGGGCAGACCCGTTTGCTCCACGTACATGGCGATGGCCTTACGAGCCGCCTGTATTGTCTGGCAGTGATACTCGTGAGAGCCGTGAGAGAAGTTCATACGCACGACCCGCATCCCAGCCCGGATGAGCTCCAATAGCTTTTCTGGGCTGTTGGATGAGGGTCCAATGGTGCATATGATGCTGCTGAGGGGGATACTCAGGGCAGGTGCTTGGTACTGCAGTCGCGACTGGTAATCCAACTGGGAGGCGAATGGTCCGCGGTCCAGTCGGAACTTCGGTGGTTTCTGGAAAGAATTCATAAGCGGATGATTGACTCCCAACGTAACAACGTCCTACCTTCTCTTTCTTGCATTTGCTGGCATAGCAGCGATATCTTAGGTTTAACAGGCAAGTGGAACATATGGGCACTGTGGACCCTGGACTAAGGATTCTTGCGTATGGATGAATTTTGAATAAATTTTGATACACCGAAACAAAAATAAAATGTAGTGTTACCTGTCAAAAACGAATAAAATCAATTGCCTATAGGGAACTGGATGTGGATCTCGTACATGCAGACCTAATACCCAAAGGTTCCAAGTATAAGGAGAAAATGGCACATTACTTTCCATACGTACATAAATACAGTGATGACTTTATTATAATTTTCGAAGAAATCTCTATTATTCAACAATGGTATAGTATATTTGTGTGTCTGTTTGAGGCCCGGGCCGGCCTTCGGCGCTTCTGACAGCGGTTCCAGCAGCCTCCTGCAGTTTCCAATATTCCGAATATTGTGTAATTAATAAATTAACTTGGTTATTAACAGTAATCAACGCGACGCCCGCGGCAGCTGCGACGCATCCAGGTACTTCCTGAGCGGCAGAATTTATTCGACGGTGCTGAAATGATAGATAATTGCGTTAGTTTTGTTGATATAATTTTTGCACAGATACATATATATCTACATGCTAGAATTTAAACTTACACAATGCGGATGGTGTTGGTGAAGCCGGAGCCCTGCTTCCAGCCGGTAACCACCACGACGGAATCGCCGGTCTTGATGAAGCCGTTCTTCTTTCCGACCTGCAGACCGAACTGCACGCGCACGTCCACGTCCTTCAGCCAGTCACCAAGACCGGGCTCTGCAAGTACAAGCCAGAGTTATAATTTAAAGAACGACCTGGAGAAACAAAAACCTACCCTTGTAGATGAGTGGCACCAGTCCACGGTAGAGATGGGCCTGTCGGGCGGTCTGCGCGAAACGGGTGACCGCGATGATGGGGCAGCGTGGGCGGTACTTGCTCACCTGGAAGGCCGACTTGCCGCTGGTGGTGATCACCACGATGGCGGAGGCCTTGGCCTTGGTGGCAGCCTCAACGGCAGCGATGGCAGCCGCGTGAGAGGCATCGATGGTACCAGCGCCGCGAACCAAGTCGTTAAAGAGGTTCTGGTGCCAGAGGGCAGCCTCGGCCTCCTTGCAGGTCTTGGCCATGGTCAGGACGCACTCCAGCGGGTACTCGCCCTTGGCGGTCTCACCAGACAACATGACGCAATCAGCACCATCGAGCACAGCGTTGGCCACATCAGAGATCTCAGCGCGAGTGGGACGTGGCTTCTTCACCATTGACTCCAACATCTGAGTGGCGCAGATCACAGGCTTGCCAGCCTTGTTGCAGCGGGCAATCATGGCCTTCTGGGCGAGGAACACCTTCTCGGCGGGAATCTCAATACCCAGATCTCCACGGGCCACCATAATGCCATCACCGGCCTCGATGATCTCGTCCAGGTTGTGCATGCCCTGCTGGTTCTCGATCTTGGAAATGATCTTGATGTTCTTGCCCTTCTCGCCAAGAACCTTACGGATCTCGGTCAAAGCAGCGGCGTTGCGGATGAACGAAGCAAAGATCATGTCCACTTCCTGCTCCACACCGAACAGCAGATCGCTCTTATCCTTCTCGGAGACGGCAGGCAGATCGACGGGCACGCCTGGCAGGTTCACACCCTTGCGGGAACCCAGAGAGCCGCCGTTCTCCACCTCGCAGGTGAGGGAATCCTTGCCTACCTCGCGGACAATCAGTGAGATCAGACCGTCATCGACGAACACCCGGTTGCCGGGCTTCACCACATTGACAATGTTCTCGTAGTCCACGTACACAATCTCCAGAGAGCCCTTCTCCAGGAATTCCTTGTTGGTGGTCAGCTTGATCTTCTCGCCCTTCTTCAGCTCAATCTCGGCGGTGCCGCTGCCTCCGATCAGACCGGTACGGATCTCGGGCCCCTTGGTGTCCAGGGCAATGGCCACGGGGTGTTCGTAGCCCAGCTTGGCCGAGTAGTTCTTCACCGCCTGGCGCACATTGGCCACGGTGGCGGCATGGTACTCGTGCGATCCGTGAGAGAAGTTCATGCGCGCGATGTTCATGCCGGTGGCCATCATCTTCTCCAGCATCTCCACGCTGCTGGAGGCAGGTCCGATGGTGCACACGATTCCGGACAGACGCACATGGGGCACTGGCGAGTCGAACTGCAGACGGCACATGTGCTCCAGTTGGGTATCAGCTCCTGCGGCCATGTTTTGGGGTACTTCGTTGGGCTGCAAAATGAAAACTATACTTAATTCTGTTTGTTTTCATTTCTCTTCATATTTATAAACAGCGCGAATTGATTCTTTATTTTTAGAAATCAACACGCTGATTGCCAACTTTTGCAATAAAACAGGTTAAAGTCGTGTTTATTGATTTTAAGCATTTATTTCCAATTTACGCTAATAATCAGAAGTCTCTTCCTAGCAACAAGAAACCCTACGCGTTTTAAAAACTACCAAGTTCTAGCAAAAAATAAAAAAACCAACTAGTTTTATGATATTAAAATCATGCCCTGGTGAAGTCATGCAATGCGAAACACATTTAGGACCCCAACATAAACGTGGCGAATGCGTGCAAAACTCATGATAACCCTTCTTCATATCAACGAATATAAATCGATACAGTTTTTATCGACCAAATTAAATGTTTACCACCGGCTTATAAATAGAACCAAACGGGCCAAATACGGCGATTTAAGCCCAAATGCTCGCCGCACCAATCATTTTTCATGACCAAAAGGAATGATTGAAATATTTGTGAACTGACAGATAAAATAGAGCTATTTACATATAAAGGTAATGATTTTAAATAATCTAATAATCCTAATTAAAATGATAACGTTATATATTAACAGTATTTTATCATTCTGATGGTACTTAGTAGCATGTGTAAATAAGCCATTGATAAAACTTGACATATAAAATGTTATAATCGATTACCAATATTAAATGATGCTGTTGCGTTAAATACTATTTGTTAACTCTTACGATTGCTTAAATTATCAAAATATTTATTCGCACTGTGCATGTTATGTTTTGAAAAACGCAAAGCTGTCGCTGCAGAATTCGCTGATGTAAACAAAGTGCGTGTACTTGAAGTGCTTGAGTGGATGGGCGTGGGTGGTTAGGGGTGTCCCCCGTAGAGAGGACCTGAGAAAGGCAGAGCGGAAGAGAGAGTGGCAGAGAGAAAGCAGCAGGCGGAAGAAAAGTGTGCAGCGAAGCCGACACCGGCAGCGCTGCACATCTGCACCGCCGAAGGTCAGTTCTGCCGACCGCGACCGACAGAATTTTCTCAGCTGCAGTTGCATAATTGTCTTTTCCCACATTTTCCTCCCCAATGACTCTGATATCGGGCCAACTCGCCAGCCAACTGATTATGGCGATTATGAATATCTTTATGGACCAACTCTGGGGGCTTCCATTACCGTGACATTGGCCTACCTTCAGCTGCGGTGCCTCATCGTAGATGGTTACGTTCACCATTTTGTTGCCTACCGAACGGGTAGTATGTAACCAACGGGAATCGCACTTGGGATCGAGATCGGTCTGACGATATAGACGACTATATCTTCTTGCAACTGCACACGCAACTCCACGCACAACAACACACACAACGCAGCGGCTAGCCGAATGCAATATTTTGGCAATATATCTTCCAAGTTTGAGACGAAAATCGGGATATATGGAAAATCGGACGCGGCGAGGACGAGACAAAAAGTTCGACTGCCACACAGATTTTTTGGCAAGCGGAAATTTTCCTAGCCGCAGAAAAAGCGCTCAGAATGTCGGTAGCCCGACAGCAAAGAGAGCATAAACGCAGAGGAGAGAGAGTTTGGGCCCAAGAGGCAAGAGGCGGACGCAACAGGCCACCCCTAAAGAGACAACATTGGTGAGCGAGCAAGAAGGGTATATTCAAGGGTATGCTCGACCAGGGACTGCCAGCTGCTCAGTCGACCAAGTGGCCTTACCGCTATTCCCAATATAATTCCGAGTGAAATATAACCTTAATCTTACAATACTGCATATAAAAATTAATAAAGATATTATCAAATGGAAAAGATAGAGGCTCAAATTATCATTCGATATTTAAGTATAAGTAAAGTGTTTAGCAGGATCAAGATATGCTATTGTGCCAACATACCCTAACTCCCTTCGCGTAAGGGGATGCGAAAAGTTTATCCAAAAAGGAAGCTCCGAAGTTAACTGGCGCAAAGCTCCGTTGCTAGGCTGGCCGGCAATCGGATAGAACAGAAGGTTCAACGATCCATTACGATTATTAATTTTTGCATATAAATTTGCATTGTACAGAAGTATGTGTATATATGATTATATGGACACGTGATGTCAGTATGTGTGTGCGTGGTAAACAAAAAACCGATCATCAGCTGTTAGACGGCGCTTATCAGCTGGCAATACAGAAAAAAAGCAACGCGGAAAAGAGCCCACTGTCCAACTGTCCCACTTCCACCTAGAATTCCACTGTGCTGACCTTGACAACCTAATCTCCTCCACAGAAAACAGCTTCGTCTCGCTCGCACTGCCATTATGCAAGTGCGTGAGCATCTACTTTCCTTTTATCTTCCGCTCTCTCTTTCGCTCATCGTGAGTGACACGCGCAGAAACCGTGCAAGTAAAGCTCGCCGGCCTGCAGCTTTTGTCGCCGGAAAACGCACGAGAAAAGTTCTGAAAGTGAAAGTGCTTTTCCAGGCTTCAGTCAATATGTAATGAGTACTATGTGCCGTACTATTTAACCTTGAACTTGTGGATAAAGGACGTTAGCGCCGTTAACATTTTGAAGCTCGGGTCTGCAACAACAAATGCTTATCACTGAGACGCCGAAACAGCAACAAAATTTCAAATATAATTCAGACAATCCGGCACAGAGCAAATTTATGCAAAATTACTCATCATCGCTGAAAGCGTCGTCGTCACAGAGCAATTAAACAATTGCGATAGTGGAAGTTTACAGCGGTTCAAGATTATTATTGCTGCATTATTTCCGATGGCATGTTTAATAGGGTGTGATTGCGATGGTGTAGGTTATTTTACTTGTGGCGCGCTCCGCATGGAATGACTTCTATTTCACCTTTACACATTTCGCTAACGAGGTTCTTTTGAGATTGTATGGGTGTGCGAATTGAATTCGCAGCCGTGCTTGTGTGTATGTGTTTTGTGAGGCGGCAAACGCAATTCTACATAATGTGGAGAAATTGCTTGCATCATCAACAACAGCAAAAACAAATGTCTTGCCCCCGCCAATTTCGTTAGCAAAATTTCTAGCGTATTATAATGGAATGATGTTTAGCTTGAGGTCGTATCAAGAAGATCTGATAATTACCTGTTTTTGACAGTAAAGGTGAACTCGCGGAAAGATGTATTTGCTCTTCCTGTTTTGGAATTATTTTAATTCAATTTAAATGCACAGGCAGCGAACACTCCAATCAGAAACAGTGCGTCCGGCGATCTGTTCGAAAAAACAGTTGGCACCAATGAGCCTAAAAAAGCCACTCGTTTTTAAAATAAATACCATTTGGTATATACATACCAGATTCACGATATAACATTTGGGGTCTTCGGAAAGCTTTAAATTTTATTTAAAGCAATTTGTAATAAAGCCTAAAACATATGCTCCTTATTTATCCTCATTTATTCAGTTGCGTAAAGTATTATTTTTAATAGAACAAACTTATATTTTTAAAATTGGTTTGTGATTTTTGTTATTTTTTAGCTTCTTCTTAGCAGCGGTAGCCATTCGCCCGGAACCGTTTGTTTTTGTTTTGCTTTTCACGGTAAGCGTGTTGTTTTTCTCGATTTAATTGAATTTTAAATAACAAATTTTCGAGAATAGAAAAATGGCCACTGAGGTGTCGCAACTTTTGCTGGCGGTGGTCCAGGGCATCCCAGCCGGTGCCACCAACGATGACCTGACCAAGGCGCTGCCCGATGTGCCGGCGGCCACGCGGGTGGAAGCTTTGAATATACTGCTGCAGGAGGGCGGGATCGAGATCCTGAAGAAGGGTGAAAAGCTGGTGTACCGTGCCAAGGACCCGGAAAAGAAGAGTGCCCTGCCCAAGGATGCGGACAATGAGGAGAAGGTCGTCTACGGCATTGTTGAGGAGGGCGGCAACAAAGGCATCTGGATTAGGGATATACGTATGAAGTCCAACCTGAACATGATACAGCTCAACAAGATCCTCAAGAACCTAGAAACCAAGAAGCTCATCAAGGCGGTCAAGTCGGTGAACGTAGGTTCTATGATCCCATATTCCAAGTTCAATGTGATTCCAAATTTTCTTCGCGCAGGCCAGCAAAAAGAAAGTGTACATGCTGTACAACCTAGAGCCGGATCTCTCCATTACGGGAGGAGCCTGGTACCAGGATCAGGACTTTGAGGTGGAGTTTGTGGATGTGCTCAACCAGCAGTGCCTGCGCTTTCTGCAAATGAAACGCGACAGTGCGGAAAAGAAGCGCGAGGGGCCACTGGCCTTCAAGCAGATGTCTTGCTGCACGGTGAACGAGGTTCAGAAGTTCATCTCGGACTTGGGCATCAGCAAGGTTAATCTGGCGGAGGCCGATCTGGAAACAATTCTCAAAACAGTGGTGTACGACGGCAATGCGGAGCGAGTGCGCCAGCAGGATGGATCCTTCGTCTACCGGGCGGTGAACGCCCCACTTCCTCCGACTGGTCTGGTCCAGATGCCATGTGGCATTTGTCCCGTCATCAAAAACTGCTCCAATTGTGGCGATGTAACTGCTATAACTTGTGAATATATGCGAGATTGGTTGGATTAGGGATTAGCTCGAAAACTCTGGATTTTATTTTATATTAAGTATTACAAATTGAACTTATTGTTTATTAAGCTTTTTGTAGCACAAACATTATTAACTCTTAAATGTTATGGTTACCATAAAAAAAAGGAAAATTTGAAACCGATTTTTTAAATCGCAAACACATATCGTATTTCATCATTCATCGCTACGATATTCGCAGAATATGTCAGCTGGTTGCCAATCGCCCGGAACGCATGAACAGATACGTGGCTGTTGAATATGTGAATGAAAACTCGAAAATTCCGACAAAAGCTGCGAAACGAAATAAAATTTAATTTTATTGAGGCGTTATTATGCGATAGCTGTCCCAAGGCCGCCAAGTGCAATTCCTCCGCCGCCTTAGGAACCCCGAATTTAAGGAAATGGGTTTGTGCAAGTGCCCCAAGCGCCTGGTGACCAACCAGTTTTGCTTTGAGCATCGAGTCAATGTTTGCGAACACTGTATGGTTCAGTCTCATCCAAAGGTAAGGATTCCTGTCCTCTAGTTTTATGGATGCTTGGAATACACCATATCCACTCTTTTTCAGTGCATTGTGCAGTCGTATCTGCAGTGGCTGCGGGACAGCGACTACATCTCCAACTGCACTCTGTGCGGCACCACATTGGAGCAGGGCGATTGCGTGCGCCTCGTCTGCTACCGTAGGGATCTGCCAGTTTTGAGCTAATCCAGACACCACACACTTACCCATAATCCTGCCATTTCCAGATGTTTTCCACTGGGACTGCCTGAACGCCCGCCAAGCCGCACTGCCTGCCAACACAGCCCCTCGGGGTCACCAGTGCCCCGCCTGCAGTGTGGAGATCTTTCCCAACGCCAACCTGGTCTCCCCGGTGGCCGATGCTCTGAAGAGTTTCCTGTCGCAGGTTAACTGGGGCAGAAATGGCCTGGGACTCGCCCTGGTAAGCATTCCGGGCAGTAAGCTTGTAATCAATTTAAATGTTGAATCTTTCCCAGCTCTCTGAGGAGCAGAGCAGCAGTCTGAAGGCCATTAAGCCCAAGGTGGCAAGCCAGGCGGCTGTCAGCAACATGACCAAAGTGCACCACATCCATTCCGGTGGCGAGCGAGAGCGCACGAAGCCCAATGGCCATGACGCCGTGAGCCCACATTCCGTGCTCCTAATGGATGCATTTAATCCCCCAAGTGCGGGCGACTACGGTGCGCATAATCTAGCATACACTTTGAGTCATATTATAATTATAATCTTACGCACCTGCAGCCAGCAGCAGAAGACCGCTGCTGCCCCGTCAGTCGCCAATTGGTGGGACAGATCGAGACGATAATAAGTACCAGCGCCGCACTCCTGCGGAATTGTTCTCGCGATGGACACGCCGCTTCTATGCGCCCTCCTCGCGGCCGCCGTGGCGTCGCACTTGGTTCCTGGTGACCGCCGGCATTTTGGCCTTTGTCTTGTTCGTCTATCTTATGGCCTGGCTGGGTCGCGGAGGATCTGATGCCGTGGACGAGGGCTGGAATAACCCCAATCCACAGCCGAACCACTACGAATAGGGTGTGCATTCACGGTCGAAATAAGCATACGTAGCATATAATCGATATCCAAGTCCCCGATTCCGAAAGAATAAAACTTTTACAGCTATTTATATAACCTAACATTGCAAAGCGAAATAATACAACGACAAAGAACGATTTTTACTCGCAGATCATCTATCTAGTCAACATGGGGTTTCAATGTCTGGACTTGACTTCCCTCGGCGGGCGGGGTGCGCTTAGCCGGCGTCGATGGCTGCGGCTTACGTTTGGGCGCGTCCAAGACCTCATCGTACTCGTGCAGCTTCTTGGCCAGGAAGTACATCTCAGCCAGGGCTATGATGAGCGCTACAATCACGCCCAGCAAGATGCGAAAGCCGAAAGGCAGCGGGCCCACCATCAAATTGACGCCGAAAAAGCCGAACGTAAAGCCAGCGGCCACGGAGAAGATGAACTGCACCACGGCAATGATTTGCTTGTTAAGGCTCTTAACTGAAAGGGAAGGGAAGAAGAAAAAGGTTTTAAAAGGGCGGATCTAACAAGCTGGGCGTATTCACTTACTCTGATAGCTGATAGTGTCCTCTGGATAGTGTTTTAAGCCGGCATCCACATTCTTGGTCATTTTGAGGTAATCCCGATTTTGTTGCTCTGCGCGAAGACGTTGGCAGCGCGCTTCTAGCTCAGGATTGCGCGGCTTCATTTCGTTTTCGGGCAGGAGCAGATCACAGGACTCAATTAGCTGATGCAGAAAGACTTGGCAGTGATCCTGACGACGCAGTTCAGCCAGTGTTTTTGAGAGCCAGTGCAGGTCGGTTAAGTATAGGAAATGTTTAACCTCCCTTGTTGACTTTGCGTCATCACTATCCTTGACCCCTGAATCTGGTTCCGATTTATCCTTAGCAGGTTCTTCTGGTTTGTCGGCTAGGTTTTCAGTTAGTTTTGTCAACAGCTCGTAATTGAGTTTTGGTCGTTTGTACTCCAAGCCCGCATCCTTGATAATCCTAATAGAGGTGGGCAGTGTGTGGCCTCTTTGCTTCATAATCTTGGCCACATTTTCGGGCAACTCCTTTAAGTGCTTCTTTTGGGCGTCCAGAAAGTCAAGCAGCTTCTTTGACGGCACAAGGCGCACCCGCGGATCAACAATCGTTGACTTCAGCATAGTTTCTACTTGGCAATGTTAAGCTTTAGTTGCAAATCTGAGTAAAGCTCTGCGATTTCCTCCTCCTTCTCCTCGAATGAGTTCTCGATTCGGCGATAGCCGTGCTCCAAATTGGTTAGGAACTCCGCCCGGCGTTGCTCACGTGCCAGTCGCGCCTCCTGCAACTGGGTGCTAGCCTGCAATTCGAACGGAAGACCAATTAATCAATGATAAACAGGCGGAGATTACGCTGGCCCACTAACAGTTCGTTCCACCTTCGCTTTCGCCAAGAGTGCGTTGACCCCGTCCAGCAGATGGCTGACTTCCGTGTCCAGTTGGGCGAGGTTCTCGGCTCCGCTACCCCTTCCGGTTGCACTGCACCGGGACAGATCGTACTTCAGAGATCCCACTGTTTCGGTGACCTGGAAAAGTTTCTCCACTTCGCTGTCGTTGCGCCGCACCTCGAAGTTCTCAAGAAAGGCCTCGATCTCGCCGTTTACGAACACGCGATGGTCTAGAATGCGAAGCGGCACCTTGTAGAGCTCTGGAAGAGTTGGTAGCACCTGGTTATTAACGATTTTACACTGCTTTTCAAAAACTCCACCTCGTCCGACTTGGCTTATCATTATTTTCATTCGCCCACAGCTGTCACATGAGAAATCGTAGCGAACCAGGGCTTCCACTATCGTATATCGTATGATATACTTAAGATGTTATCTTAAGTTATTTATCCATTAATTTTTGCATTGCTTTTGAGGCCTGTGCTTTAGCACAGATAGTATGAAAGATCCTGCTCACAATAGTTTTATTTTTAATTTTATTTATTTTGTACTTTGAATTTGGCTAACAAACGCTGGTCACCTTAAAGTCTTGCAGCCCTGGCTCTCAATGAAAATACAACTTACACTCGCGAGGGTTAAATTTAAGTGAGCGTTGGTGGGGGAACGGTTGAGTTTGGAACATGGGGAACATGGGGTAGTAGCGCACTACTACCATTTAGGTTCTTTTATGTATGGGCTGGTTCATACTGGACCTGTGTACAATTCTTTAATAATGAAATGTTTTGAAAATGTCCGTTTACTCGGTAAACATCTGATAAAACCAGTAAAGGAGTGCTTGTCTGGCGACCAGCTGAGTGACCAGGTGCGGTCCCGCGTCGCGTTTTCAGCATGTTCGAACCTGCGGCGTCTGGCCACACTGCACTCACGCTGCTTTAATTTCCAGGAGCTGTGGAAAATTGGCCAATTTCAGCAGGATGAGCGAGGAATTCAAGCTGCCCAAGCGTTCCCGCAAGCGCACACGTGAGGTGAAGCGCAAGGCTCGTCCGGAGCTGGACGGCGAGAATGCCTGGTCGGCCATGCGGTACTGTGAGAAGTTCGAGCCATTTTGGGATTTCACCGATAACCTGGAGCGGATCGAGGAGTCGCAGGTGCCGGAGTCGGAGTTCATCGAACGCTTCGAGCGACCCTACAAGCCGGTGGTCATTCGCGGCTGCACCGATGGCTGGTTGGCGCTGGAAAAGTGGACACTAGCCCGCCTGGCCAAGAAGTATCGCAACCAGAAGTTCAAGTGCGGCGAGGACAACGAGGGCTATAGCGTCAAGATGAAGATGAAGTACTACGTGGAGTACATGCAGAGCACGCGCGATGACAGCCCGCTGTACATCTTCGACAGCAGCTTCGGCGAACACCATCGTCGGCGCAAGCTCCTGGATGACTATGTGGTGCCCAAGTATTTTCGCGACGACCTCTTCCAGTACTGCGGCGAGAATCGTCGTCCGCCTTACCGCTGGTTTGTCATGGGACCGGCTCGCTCCGGCACCGGCATCCACATTGATCCACTGGGCACTAGTGCCTGGAACACGCTGATCCGCGGCCACAAGCGCTGGTGCCTGTTCCCCACCCAAACGCCCAAGGAGCTGCTCAAGGTCACCAGTGCCATGGGTGGCAAGCAGCGAGACGAGGCCATCACCTGGTTCAGCACCATATATCCGCGCACCCAGCTGCCTAGTTGGCCGGAGCAATACCGCCCCATCGAAGTGCTGCAGGGAGCAGGCGAGACTGTATTCGTGCCCGGCGGCTGGTGGCACGTGGTGCTCAACATGGACGACACCATTGCCATCACCCAGAACTTCAGTTCGCAGACGAACTTCCCCTGCGTCTGGCACAAGACTGTTCGCGGCCGGCCAAAGTTGTCACGCAAGTGGCTGCGCGTGCTGCGAGACCAGCGACCGGAGCTGGCCCAGATCGCCGATAGTATTAACCTGAACGAGAGCACCGGCTTCGCATCGGACAGCTCCAGCAATTCAAGCTCCTCCTCGTCGAGCAGCTCCTCGTCTTCGGAGGAGGAGGAGAGCGACGATGGCGGCGATTCCAACACGGACAGCGGCCAGGAGAGTCTGACGGCCAAGAAGAAAAAGAAGCGGCGCATGGCTGGCGGCGGCTCCGGGTCCGGCTCCATGGGCGGATCATCGCGTTCCTGATCCAGGGAGCGGGCCAAGCGCAAGGGCTTGCTCATGCGCCTCTTTCAACGCCAACTGATGCTGCTGAGAGGACTGCCCCGCCGCTGCCGGCTCAGTTAGCACTGAGGTCGCGATCATACTCTGCAGAGTTTTGTGTATTTTTCTACTTGGACCAGCATGTTTGCAGCTCCTGGATCCCGTGCTCGCCCTCATCGAATGCCTGCTCCCTGATTTCAATAGATGCTCCGGACGTGACTCATTAGCGTAAACCCTAAATGCAAATAAATAAATGAATCCAATATGTTTGTACATCGCTGGGTTTCATTCAAGCTCGGCACATAAATCCAATGCAAAACAACAATAGTCACCAATTTATGTATTTTACAAAATTACTTTTCTCCGTTTTATTTAGAATTCTGTCTGCAAACAAAAATGCTTTTTTATATAAATTGCTTTCCCTTTCGTATTGTATAAAAGAAACAAAGTACATCGATGACATGCAACTTAAAATTTTTAGCTAAACTAAGGTGTACCATTTATCGGAGGTCGAATCCTTATAGGGATGTACATAATGTTTTGCGGCCAAAGTAAACTATTTAGGAAATCAATAGCGACATTTACAATTCATAAACTTGAAATAAAGGTAGGTGGCTACATTTTATTGGCGAAACAGCGTTCGTTGAAAGCACATGCTCTTAAATAAATCACCTTTAATTTGCTATAATTTGTTACTCATAATTATTATTAAAAGTTTCCCTTGCGCACTCCGCGCATCCTTCAGCTCCTTACAATGTATCCCGATGTTCCAGATAGAAAAGTTGTCTTCACTTTGATGTTGTGTTCTGTTTTTCCCGCGATTTCTTGTGTGTTACAGATGTACATTGTATGGTTTTCTGTTTTTTTTTTTTTATTATTATGAAATATTTGTAATTGTTTTGTATAAATTAGAAATTGCGCACGCAGCTTCGTTTTGCTTAAGGTCTGACGGTTTGAATTGGGCTGGGTTCACATCCCTTGGGTTCTGTTCTTTCTGCGGTCTCTAATCATTTTTGGAAATTTTGTAGCCAAGTTTTCGGTTTTGAGTGTTGAGTGGTGTTCTTGAAAATATGGTGCTGGTGGTGGTTGCTAATGCTGACTTAATCGATATACTGCGCCAGCCAACGGAAACCCTCGCCGTAGCCCTGTCGCTTCAGCACGGAGCACATGAACAATTCCAGAGGACGGCCGGGCAAATCGGCGCGTGCAACTTTGCCCTGCAAGTCAAATGGATATCAATTATGTAGCAGGAGTAAGGAGGGAGGGAGGGAGGGAGGTGGTTTTGGTGCTCACCTTGCCGGTTGTTAGCTGATACAGTCCGAACACGTTTCTCAGCTCATCCTCGCTAGCCGCGCCGGGCTTATCGATTTTGTTGCCCAATATGAGCACGGGGCAGTTGGACAGCGCCTCATCCGTGAGCAGCGAATCCAGCTCGTTTTTGCTCTCCTGGAAGCGGCCACGGTCCCAGGCGTCTATTAAGAAAACGATGGCGTCCACAGCAGGGAAGTAGTCCTTCCAGACGCGTCGTGCTGCAGAAATAAGTAGATATGTCTCATAAATACAAAAGCAGCAGTTAGTCTTTAGATGGGTTAGTCTTCCGATTTTTGAATCAAGATTTGCAAGGGCACCTTAGTAGTCGCTGCTGTTGACCAACAATCTGTAATTTATATAACATCGCTAGAATAACAAAGCGCAAGTCACTGATATCAGGCACAAATCTGATATCTTTCCGCCGCTAAGAACCTTTCTACTTTAGTGTACCTAGTAGTTCCGAAGCGAAAACGATCGTCACGATGACGAGCTGCCTTAAAATGAGTGCTAGAGCTTCGTTATCAAAACAACTGGATTTCACGATGTTTGATCACTTTTCATAATGTTCATATTTATATACATATATCAACTGCATGTATGCGAGTTTTTCGTTTCTGTTTGTTATCTACATAGAGAATGTTTGCCTTCATAATATTAATAATAAATACGTCGCCTATATGTGCACAGTGGTAAGGAAGATAGTATTTGCGAAAATCAACAAGACACTAATTGCTTTCTAAACATAAATGAACATATTGATTGTATGCAATGGGTTAAATATTCTAGTATTCTGAGGTCTTCATAATCACAGTTGAGATAAGATGATAATTGAGATCTCTGGATGAGCTGCTTGTGACCACTGTGGTGGCATTGCTTCGAGTGTGTGGCGCTGATTGATCGCAACAAATGCTACGAGTGTAAGACGCACTGGCTGTATGGGTGACCTGATGCGCTATATTTCATGCTGATTGTCGTGGATCTGGCGGCTGCGCTTGCTTAGCCCTGCGATATTTGCATACTGGTCTATATTTAGTCGTGGGCACGTACGGAAAATAGCAACGATTTGGATGCACATTCACATTCCCCTGAGCTCTGGTCAAGATTAGGCACTTACCCTGAGTGTGGCCACCCAAGTCGAATGTAGTGAAGCGCATGTTGCCGATGGACAGCTCCTCGGATGCTGCAAGTCAATCATATTAGTTAATTAAAGTCACACACATAACCACTATTTAGTCCATGAAGGAAACTCACTTGGATGCAGTGTGGGCACATGCTGCGCCAGCTTATCATCTTTGAGCATATGCAAGAGTGTGGTTTTGCCAGCATTATCCAGGCCCAGGAACAATAATTTGCCAGACTTTTTCCACAGACCTGAAAACGAGAAAGTGTGTTGAATAGCCTTTTGACTTACGCGTCATCAATTAATATACGCAGCTAAACTAACACTAGTGGCGGCTCACTTGTGTTTGCCCAGCCACAGACAGCCGAATATACATTTGAGGTCGAGACAATAGCTCTTGGACTTCGGGCTAATTATTACCTTTGCTACCCAAAATGTTCGGCTATCATTAACCTGATTAAAGATCAAGCTATAACAAAAATGCGCTTATAACAACTGCTATCAGTTTGGCCTGCACTGTAGAACAGTACTTTTCGTATGGAATAATTTTAACTTTTAGCATTACAAAGCAAATAAAAGTGTAGCAGCCATCTGGAAGCGAGGAAAACCCTATCAAAAATGTCTGCTTAAATAATTGTGGCTGAAGAGTACATGGCTATGCAATCAAAATACCTTTTACAGAAGTGTATATTGTATATGCACCCTAGAGTAATGCATATTCAACGCGCATTTGTTGTGATAGAGAGACCTAATGGAAAGTTATAAGCTTTCGACACCTTATAGACACAGTTTAACCTCTAGATTTCGAGATAATCGCACGTTTAGAGCTATCACCACGACCTCCGCTGTACAGCCGTCGAATTTGGGTTTCTTTTGTGCGGCTGCCTTGTTGGCACTCGTTCAAGAAACGCCGCCCCAAGGCACAAGGTCGGCAATGGCGACGTTGCTTACCCAGGTATCCCAGCACTCCGGTGAACCAGTCCCAGATGAACATCCTGATGGTTTCGTGTGGCTATCGGTTGCGGGTGATTGGCTCCAAGAGCAGCTTGTGTGTGTTTATTGTGGGGGGAAGAGAGCTGCTGGGCTAGACGGCTGCCGGATCGAAAAGAGATATGGCATGGATAATGGGTTAGTGCGCATTTCGACTCAAGTTCAATGTCCAGCCACAGAAACACAATAAGAACAACAGCAGCGGCAGCAACAGCGGCTTGGTGTATAGGAAATCAATTTTACGGCGGCTCAACTTCCGGAACCTTGACACACATACAACAACACGCACACTCGAGCGGCGGGGACCTTGCGGATATAAGGAAGCAAATTCCTCCTGGCGGCGAAACATTCACTTGGGCCCATTATTTAGTTAATTAGGTTAAAACCTGTTCTTTGTCAACTGGGCAGCACTTTCTTTATTTCATTCTTTCTCTGCCTCCTGCCCTCTCGCTCGCTCACTGTCTGTGTGTGTGTGTGAGTGGCACTGGGTGTGCGCGTGTGTGTGCGTGTGCTGCCTGTCTGTGTGCAACTACGTGGTAACATGCATTATATTATACTTTATAATATCATTTCACGTTGGAGCACATTTCGTAATCACACTTTGGACGGCAGGTGCACGCCGATCTAAGCCGCACCCTCGAAAAAAGCATAAAAAGGGCGCAGACATCCGGACTTCCGATTCGAATTCGAATTGAGATTCGGATTTTGCACTACGTGGACGCATTTCGGAATTTAACTGCCCGCGGCTGCGGGTAGCTTGCGTTTGATATGGACTTTTACTTGCGCACTTGCTGTTGCCGCCGCGCGTTCGTATCGGTATTGGCGGCTGGTTACCGTGCGTCTGCTGTGTGTATTAATTGTCAACCTAATTCGCTTTTTCTACCTCACGTTTTTATTGGAGTCAGTTCAGTTTTTTTTAATCATAAGCCCCAGTGTGACCAATAAGCGAAAGCTGTGAAATATCGATGTTTGTTTCGTACCATCGATTTTGGGGGTAGCACGAGTAATCGATGTTTTGGTGGATAACTCTGCTAGAGCGAAGCGAGCCAAATCAAGAGTGGTTGTTGTACTCGCTAGCGATAGCTGTACAGCCCTGGTCTTTTGACTCAATCTGGCAGCCCTACCGCAAGGTGGCAACTCCACTACATGCGCGGGCAATTCCAATTCAAATGAATGAATGTATAAATGCATTCATAATGTTGCCAAACTATTTACACGCATTTAATGTTATATCGATTAGAGAATATGCAAAATATTATAAATGTTTAATTATCGTTTTATTGCATTTTTATGTTATTTGTAATAAGATGTTAATACAGATGTTATCTACAGATAACATCTTAAAGAATATAAAGTGTCGAAACAGTTGCTTGAAATGCAATAATGTAATTTTTTATATTTAAAAATATGTACATTTGTTCTCTTATTACATAGAAGAACATATACAAAATGTACAAATAATATCGTTTTGGGTAAAATGTAATTCTCTTGAAATTCAAACTAAAATTCAATCGACCTTCCGCATCTGCTGCAGGATGATGTCCTCCACCTGGACGCCATCGGGAGTGTTCAGCGCATACAACACGGCCTTGGCCACATCCCTTGCCTGCAGTTTGGGCAGCTCGGCTACCGCCTGCGAGTAAACACTAAGGAAATCCGTGTCTACCATGCCCGGGCAAATGCTCTGCAATGGAGGGATAAAAATGGAGAGGGTAACCAATGAGCAGACGCGTCATGTTTGCCGCATTTCCCGAGGATTAAGATGGAGGATGAGGCGCGCCATGTATGCACTGCATTTAACTTACCGTTAATTTAATATTTAATTTGAGAAAATGTATTTCCTGGCGCACCGTTTGGCAGAGGGCCGTAATTGCATGCTTCGTGGCCGGATAAACGCTGAATAAGGGCACCGGCACTTCCGGAATCCGATGGCCAAGCACGCTGTTGTCAAATGTTGTCCATACACATGTCCAGAGCAGAGCGAAGGAGGAGGCGGAGGAGTAGCATGAGCATCGTCCACATGCCAAGGTATGGCGGTGCGTCGGGGATGGAAAATAAAGACAAAGCGGGGTCACAAACGGCGGGTGTGCGTGGGTAAATAAAGTCAACACAACGGATTTCAAGCACTTAAAACGGCAACAAAAAACAAGTCGCCGTCGAACACCTACGGAAAATGATGGTCAGCAGCTGACGGGACATTTTTGCGTGCATTTTATGCAAACATTGCGTAAACTTCTTTTAATTTTACCCCCACACCTGACGAAAAAGCAAGAAAAGACTTAAAAACTTGTGCTATAATATTTTGATTGAATGCGAAATTTTTGGAAAAATAAGGGAATTATAAGTTACAACTAGTTTTTATATTTGCTACAAGATATTTAATTTAATTAAACTGATATTTTTATGAAGGCATTCATTCGAGTATCCTTTTTTTCGAGTGCATTTGGAAGAGCACGGGGTGGTACTTACGGCTCTGAGCCGGGGGCATTAAATGCAAACAATTGCCAACGTTGCTGCAGATGCTGGGCGGCCGGCATACCCTTGCAGTTTTTAATTAATTAAGTCTTAATATTATTGCACTGACATTAAGCGAAATGCATATGGACGACCGCCCAACTTCCACTGCCCACCTGTCAAGCCCCTTGACACACACACAGACACAGGCCCCCCGAAACGTCACATGCTCATTAGCAACGCCTCGGCTACGTTTCCAGAACGGAATTCTCTTTGACTCGCAACGCCGCCAAATAAATACATTTTCTCATTAATTAACGTTTGCAAAGTTCGAAGTCTCAGTTTCCACTGCCCTTTCCCGCTTTCCTTGCCTGTCCGCATTGCTCAATTGTATTCGATTGCGGACAATACGCTTGTGTCCGCTGCTCATTATGCCGGAAAAATGCGTATGAAAATTCCGGGAAATGCGTATTTACGGTGTGTCTTTAATGCACTTCGATGATGCACTTTCCGATTGCGTGGTAAAAAGTGGTAGGAATGTGGAGGTTACTCGAGAGCATATTAAAATGGTTCGTTAAGGTTTCCCTATGGTAAGTCTACATATCATGTTCTTACACAGCTAAATAAAAGAAGAACTACAAAGCTAACAAGAATCTCTACTTCAAAATAGTTAAATGAACATTTCAACATTTTTGACCAAGATAAAGCGTCACTGAAATCGTTTCAAGGCATTATATTAATCCAATTTTGAGCTTGCAATCTATTTTGCGCACACAGATTTCTGTTCGAATCGAATTGCCATCTTTGCGTAAACTAAAAGCCAATCAATAAATAAGATTGACGTTGGCTTTGTTGAATTTGCCTTAACATTTCCGCATGCTTACTGATTTTACAGCCATGAAAAAACCAAACATACACACACACAGAGACACTCACGCATGCACAACAAGCCGGTCAGCCCACCCACAGTGCGTATACGCAATTATTCAATTTTGCCTTTTGCTCATGGGCAATAATTGCTATCTGGTTGGGTGGGTGTGCGTATGCACTCAAGTAAATTTCATTAAAATTAAATCAATGCAATTTGAAATTAAAGCCATAGCGCAAATCAAACATGCGGATTTTAAATGCGGTACGCATTGGATTCCATGAAATAATAAAAATCACATCGACGACTGCCAATGGAGGAATGCAAAATGCAAATGCGAATGCAATACGCATTCGGCTTAATGCAAAATACTTAATTATGTTGAATAATTGAGTTGTTGTTGCTGTTGTTCTGGGCAAACACATTGGCCATGCAAAGCTTTTAATGCACCACCCGCACCGCAAAAACACGATGCGTGCCCCCACCGCGCTCAGCATTTAAATATCAATAAGTGTTTGTGCTGTTGTGCTTGTTTGTTTGCCGCATGGCTTTTAATTTAATTTAAATAACGCGGCGACCACTTCGAGCCCTTCGCTTTTGAGCGCATGCCTTTCGTATGCAAAATGCATTGAGCTGACCAACTCTGAGCGACACGGCTATTGACTGACCGCCTGCATTGTTTGCACTTTCATTAAGCCCCGATCGGCTGAACCCTTCGTCTAAGCCCGCCCTTGAGCCACCCACCACCATCCAACACAACCCACTATCCGCCACTCCGCCACCCAACACCATGGAGCCTACAGGACATAATTTGGCAAATATTTTGCCACTCAAGGCAGCAGCTTTTGGTCAGTTGTTTGCCCAGCACAAGCAAAACTATAAAGCAAATATGTACGAAAATGATTTACCTCCAACTCCATCGCTGTATGTATGCACACTGCCTTTGTCCGGCTCTGCACTAATTTCGATTTAAGCCCAATTTTCCTATTTCAGCTGGGTAAACAGCGCTCCCGAAATGATAACAATTACCCCCGAACAGCCAATTGTGCCTCTGTGTGTGTGTGTGTGTTTTGCAGTTGTGCTAATTTTGTAGCTCTATCTAATTGTCTCGAGTCAATAGACAATCCTTTCAAGTATAGCTTTCAATTGATGCCTCCCTCCTTTTAGTTGGCAACGAACACTTTCTACGGAATTGGCTTTAATTAAGGAACATTAAGTCGAGCTGTCAAAGTGTTGCAAGCAGAAAGGAAAGCAAAATGGTCATTGAACTTTACCCAAGTTTGGTATAAGGCTTAAGTGACAGCAGAAATATTGCATGCTTATTGAGAAATACTTAATAGGAAATATATAAAATATTTCTTTCATTTAACCTTTTGAAATTCAAGAGGACATTCCAGCCCTGCGGTATATACTTTTGGCCATGGTGGACACTCACCTGTTCATGACCACAATGTGACCGCGAACCTTGACCGCAGCCATGTGTTTCAGTGCCTCCCGCAGGCAGCTGGCGGTGGCCACCACATTCGTGTCGAACAGTTCCTTGATGTCCTTGGTGGGGGATTCTGAACTGAGGAATGTAGTCTCGGCAGTTCAGATTCTTTACGCTGCACTTACCGCTCAGGAAGTTGGCCTTCAGGATGCCAGCGTTGCAGATGAGCACATGAATGGCCTGGAATTTTTCACGAATCCAGTTAAAAGCACTGGCCAACTGCTCTTCATCATTGAGGTCACATTGCCGGGCAAAAATCTTTCCAACGCCGGTCACTTGATCCCTGAGTGCCTGTTTGAAGTCTCATAAAATGTATTCTATGGATGTATATTAATTAGTATTGGTCTGCACCTCAATGAGTTCCACTCGACGAGCTAGGCCCACAACTACCATTCCGGCATTGGCCAGTTCTATAGCTGTGGTAGCTCCAATGCCCACGGAGGCTCCAGTGACAACCGCCACCTTGTTGCGCCAGTAGAAATTATTTTCCATGATCAGAGATGTGTTAAATCTGAAGAGACAAGATGTTGTTTAAGCAAAGATAACCTTATGGCTTCGATTGCCAGTGACAACTGATGTTGGAAGCTGAAGGCGATCACTGAAACGTCTATCACAGCTGCAACACAGTGGCACAGTGGGTCTTGTTAATATGGAAACATAGTAAATGCCGTGCACTCTACATATTATTTAATAGTTAAAGTATAGGATTATATCAAAGCTGGGTTTATAGAGGAAATTGAGAAAGTATTAGGGTCCTTCAAAGTATATTTTTTTTATTTCAAGACACTAGAAATTTTGTGATGTAGATAAACATATCTTATTGTTTAAGCCAAACATCTCTCACAAGGCTTTAAGAATTAAGGAAACATTAATTTAGTATATAGGCTTTTAAAGAGTGTTCTTTATTTTTATCGTCGGCGTCTTTTACCATTGGGCTTGGATCATGGGGCACGCGTCGCTCTGGCTGAAGTCGGATTTAATTGATTGCAATTTACTGGCTGTCGTACTGTTCGTACTTGCATTGTGCGACTGTAGTTTGTAGTTTGCATTTGCCTAGTTGCACTTTGTGCCTCAGCCTCCGCTTTTCCCTTTCCCTTTTCTCATTCATGGAGCATTGCACTCGTTTGCATTTCACTTCTAGTTTAAGCTATCTTTTTTTATGCATTTTCTTTTGTCTGCTTGGGTTTTTGCTGGTCGGTTTTAGCGGATATTTGATACCAAATGAAAAATCTCATTTCGCTGTGCGGCTTTGGTTTGTTGTCACTAATCTCTCGGGCTGACACTTGAGGATTATTTTCATATTTCTATTCACAAAACCGAGCACTTGGAGTGGGTGGAAAATGGCTTGGCAACAGTGGAAAAGCTTCTTTTTTTCCAACACTCGGATCTTTGTATACTCTTAACACGTAGTTGTTTTATTTATGAAAGTGTTTTATTCTTGCGATTTTATCAATGAGGTTTGAATATTTATTTAGGAATTTGTTATGATTTTAGCCTGTGTAGTTATTTATTTCTTAGGGAACATTGCGTTAGAAATGAAAAGGGAAATTTTGTAAGCTTTGAAAAACACTTTACAAATTAAAATGTATCTAGCTTAATACATTTAAGCCTGTGAAATTAGCATCTCACTTAATATTCATATGCAATTCTTATTCCGTTTTTGCTTATCAAATATTAGCAACCATTCTGTCCAGCAATCAATCGCCGAATCGACAAACACGAAAATATGCATTATCGATAATCTGGCATAACATATTCCATTATATTTTGATAGATTCATCAGCAGGCCATGAATATTCGCCCGGCCATTCGAATTCGCTTTCCAGTTGAACGAGCTGCTCGGAGCCTTATCGTATTTTTGTAATTACCAAACAACAGCTTGGTCAAATGGGAAGTGAATGTGGATGTGGGGGGGAAAATGCCACTTGGCTGGCTTCTTGACTATGGCTCAGTGACTCTGCTGGCAAATCAAAAATCAACTTTATCTCAGCTAGTGGAAAGTATTTGCATGTCAGTCTCAACTGTAGATGCAACCAAAAAATGCACTTAGACTGGATTTGTGGTGCGGGACAGGAGCTTGTATACGTTGCAGTTGACAGCCATAAAATGCAGGTGCAGGAGAATGAGTCCTTTGTGGCTCAATGGCTGCAATCGGCCAGAAGTCAGGCAATTGTTTCGATTGGCCGGCCATAAATTCCCTAGCATTTATCTCGTACAGTTGTGCTGGCTGTTAACTAACAGCCGCCCAAGCCATGCAAATCAATTGCAATGCAGCTGGGGAATCAGCCCGGCAAGGCGACGGAATTTATGGGCCATAAACCGAAAGTGGCCAGAACGAGATGCTGCAGTCTTGTCTATGGAGTCATCAAAGTGCCAGGCGTTTTGGGGTGCATTCAAAAGTACAATGCAAATACTTTCTTGGCACTTTAAGTGCACTTTCTTCACTTGAAAAAGAGTACATTCTTTTTTCGTTGTCCTAATTTCTTTATAAAAAATCGATTTAAAAGAATCAAGATCTAGATGAAAGAAAGAAAGCGCAGGCCAAGTATCTAGAAATCTAATATAACATATAATCCCAATAACAAACATTTTTTTAAAGTGTTTCCATCTGATAGTGCCAATGAAAATTGATAGAAAATTGGCGCACAAACTGTTTTTAGTTTGGCAACAGCTTACCCGATTTGATTTCCTTTTTTGGCCAACTTGTACACCGTAGTTGGGTACTGCTAAAATAGAGTGCGAGGAAGTGGTTTTTCCGGGCGGGTGTTTCAAATAAATGAAAAGCTCCCGTCGTGGCAGAATTTATTGTTGCATACTTTTCGGCTCAGCGCCCCGTGGCATGCAAAAAACCAACCAACGATTTTGGGGGTGTGGAAAAGAGTTTTCTGTGCAAACATGTGTAGCCTGACCTGCTACACCCCCCCCCCCCGCAGTACTAGCCCCCGCCCTCTGGACCTGTTTATTTTTCGGTTAAACCCAAATATGCATTTTTCATGGCCTCGACGGACTTTCCATCCACTGCATCCGGTCTTATTCCTTTTTCAATTGCAATAACATTTGTCGGAGGCGAAACTTAAATTGCATTTACCAGCATTTTTGGCAATTAGCGCTTACGTTTTTACTATACGCATATCGCTCATCCGCCATGTGGGCTTTTAAACCGAATAAAAAACGTATAGCACAGTTGTATATGGAAACAATGGCCACGTTAAAATGCGTTTAAAGTACTCGCGGCGTGTGCAAACAAAACGTCCAATTAAATTAGAACAACTTTTCTTTCAAGCCAAAGCATTTAATTAAATTACCTCATGCTCTCGCACCTCCATTAAAAATAAAAGTTCTAAAGTCTGTATGTTCAAGCTACTTTTTTGGCTGCTGGGCAAGCACTTATTTAAATAAATAACATTAAAAAAGGAATTTGAAGAATATGCTAACATTTTGTTTAATGTTGGATGTAAGGTTTTTGTAGTAGATCAACAGTGAAAATGATTAAATTAGAGTTTGTTTTTGTACAAATTTATTTAAATTAAAATCGAAGTACTTCCGATTTTTTCTACACTAAATTATTGCAAAGATCCTCATGCAAAAATCAACCAATAGTTCATAATATAGTTTTGTATATCTGAAATTCAAACCAACATAGATATCAATCAACTAAAATTGTTCCTTTGTTTTCCATCTGAAGTTAAAGTGACTTGTACTCGAATAGACTGACGCATGCACAACCCTCAAAATGTTTGTTATATGACTATTAATCAAAGGTCGACACAATGATTTAATTAAGTGCCACGCCCACATTGACACCTGTACCTGTGAATTCGAGGGTATGGTGTTCCAGAGGTGCTAACCAAAAGCCAGTTACAAAAGTTTGTTGGCATTTTAAAGCACGTGGAGCGACAGTTGTCAGGGGCGATGACGGCACAGAATCCATTTTACGGACCCCTAAAAACTATGCCAACAATTTTAATGCGAAATTCCAGAACGGTGTTTACTCGCTTTGCTCTCCCATATTCTACGAACGAATTTTGATTAAATTGAAATTTATTTTAATTAAACAAGCGTCG
Source organism: Drosophila melanogaster (assembly GCF_000001215.4). Lineage (NCBI taxonomy): Eukaryota > Metazoa > Arthropoda > Insecta > Diptera > Drosophilidae > Drosophila > Drosophila melanogaster. The sequence goes on along the minus strand of NT_033777.3, from coordinate 22,348,757 downwards.
CAAATGTCTACTTTACGCTTCAATGACACGGCAAAACAGATGAGCCAAAATTGGGTGTGAGTGCCTAGAATGTGGCCTTAATGTTGGCATGTTTTGCGGTCTACTGACAATTTTGCCTTGTGTGTTGCTATCCCCGTCTCGTCACTAAGCCATTCCAAATTTTTTGAGTTTGTCCCCGAAAAATTGTTTGCAACTTTTTAGGGCATTTTTATACCTATTAATCGTAGAGTATAAGAGATTCAGGTAGAATTCCGTTACGTAATGGATATATATTCTCGATCAGGATCAGTAGCCCAATCGATCGGACCATGTCTGTTCATCTAGCTGCAGGCTCGCACTTTTATCAATTTATTTTATTATTTCTTCCAATTTCTATCTCGTTCGCATTCCTACTAGCTGAGTAACGGGTATCTGATAGTCGAGCAACTAGACTGCAGCGTTCTATCTTCTTTGTTTTGTGGCCTGGAAGAACAACAACTGCAATTACATATATTAAATGCTCGTCCGCCCAACAGTTTGCTTAACATTTGTGGGCGAAAGAGTTGAGGGAACCCAAAGGGAAGGCACCATTAGACGGCACATAAGCCGCGCTTAAGTCCAACTAATTAGCCTAAATTTGTTAGCAGGCTAACAAACGCAGCCACCTGATAAGTGGGTAGAAAGTTTTCCAGGGTATGCCAAGTTCACGGGACATTAGGGTCAGGAAGTTATAAGGCTGGATACAATTCTACATGGCAGAACTATACTTGAATTACAATATATTGAAAAAATTGATTTCCAATGGATGTATTTATAAGGCTACTTACGTTTGAATTCTATAATATAATATTTGTGGTATAAACGACACTGATCGTAACGAAACTGTTACAGGGTATGCTCTGTTCGACATAACTTTCCCATGTAATGGTCGTTGCCATAAAGAGTTAACTGTGCTGCATTTACCGCTAAGCGGATGCACGACCACAAAACTTTTTAGGGGCTGCGGGTGGCAGCTGGCTAGTTGCAATGCGAATGCGTTTGCTAGTTGCTGTTTGGGGCAATTGTTGCAAGTGCTGCTAGTTGCTGCTGATGTTACCAGTTGTTTGTTGCAAGTGACTGTTTTTGTTGGTACTCAGGCACTTTATTAGCAAGCGGGCCAGAGCAGCGTGCAGCGTGCTATTATTTGATGTTATTTATGAGTTGCAGACGTTAAGACGCGAATAGCCACATGCCACACCGGCACTCTCACCTGTTTTTGCCCCATAAGGTCTTTCGTGTTATTTTCATTGCGCGGCACAAGTTTAGCCCGGCAATTAGAGAAAGGCGTTAAGGATTCGTGGGAGGCCGCCTTCATTAGTTGGTGTTCTTGCTACTTTTCGGGCCGCCAGATGAGCTGCCATTTGGTCCTTGAGCGAAATCTAAATGTGCATTAAGCTGCAAGCAAAATGGGCAACTTAGTTGGAATATTTCCTCGGATGGCTCGTTGGATTTCTTTCGATGCACAGAGAAAAATTATACAAAATTGTAGATCTGTAATTATTAATGAATTCAAATACAATGAAATTTTTTCGAAATTAATTTAAATTATTTTTTTCTTGTTTATTGCGTGATTATTTGGCATAAAAATACCTTAAAAGAATAACCAACTATTATTTCTCTTTGGCGTCTTCCTAATTCCACTGGGTTCTTTTAATTTTCCTCTGGAGCTGGACAGGACTAAGTTTTTACAGCTGGTCGCTCGTGCATGTCGCCGGCGATCCTCGCCAGCTTCGACTGCATCCAGTAGCCAACAGCCAGCAGTGTCCTTCATCCTGCATCCTGGCAGATTTCGTGAATCTGGACTTGCTCCTGCTGCAGGCATAAATCACGTGCGGCGCGCACAAGAAACTTTTGATTTGTGAAATCAAAAGCCATTTGCTGTGCTGCAATCAGCACAAACATTGTATGCAGCACTGGCGGTGCAAACTTTTGCTTTTTGGCACTCGTCAGATATGGATGCCATCACCAGGAGCAGGAGCCGGAATCTTCGTCTTGCAACTTTTTCTTGTTGCGAAAGTTTTTAATAGTTTGTTGGCGCTTTCGCTGATTTGCTGCAAAGCAAAGCAAAGTTTCTTTTTTCCCGCAGCTCTGGCATTTGCTCCAAGGAGGAGCTCTTAAAGTATGCTATGCATTGCCCACTGCCCGGGCATGCTAAATTTCAATGGACTCACTAATGAAGACTGGCTGCTTCTAATACGCAAGTAGTTGCACTCAAGAGCTCATGTTTGTTACATCTTTGTATGCACGATATAAAGTGTTCGGATTTGTAGGTTGCAGGGGTATGCTAAGTGCATGTGACAGGTTGCCACAGGTAGCAGCCTATCCCAAATAATAAAATACCATAAAAACAATATTGCCACAATAAATTCAGAAAATCAATAAAACCAAAGATCCATATAAAATACGATTCATATAGGTCGGTCAAATAAAAATTATTTTTTTTCGTAAAAAAGAACAGCACATAAATTCGAGAGTATGAACATGACATTAAAAGTAGGTAAGTTTTGTACATTTTCATTTATTTTAAAGCAAAATCCAAATTTAAATGGTATTTTCTTGTCTACAAGCGGCATTCATCATGAGTGGGATACTTACTTGCTTTTGTTGGCCCGCTTTTCTACTATCTGCAAGTGGTTGCGACGTGTCCGCAATAATTTGGTCGCACTGCTGTGCAAAACTGGGCCTCGAACTCGGACAAAACATAAAAAAGAAGGCGAAGAATATGTGTCAGTCGAGGATGGAGAAAGAAATGCGGGGATTTGTCACATTTTGTAGGCTGCTGCAGGAGCACCGAAGAGGCGACTAAAATAATCAACTAAGCCAAGTGCGGCAACTGCGACAAAGTGTGCTGCAGCAAATGAAGAAAGTTCGCGGCCCGCTTTCACCGCATTTCCCTTTGGCTTTCTCCGCTTCAAGCGGCTACATTGCGTAAAAGTCGTAGAAAAGTAGTTAAACTTCTGCTTTTTTTCCACTGACATAATTCGCGAAAAGTGCGCCGGGCGCCAGTCCTGAATGATATATCCAAGTGCTGGTAATAAATTCCCCCAGTCATGCCACAAAGTAAGCCAAAGTTGCTAAACTCCTTTTTTATATGCGGATGTGCTCCAAAGCCATTTCCATATGGCTGAGTAGAAATCAGTTAGAATAGAGACGGAAAAGCGCAATTGCAATGAGAGCATAATTTGTATGACAAGTTGCTTGGCGGATTGTAAGTAAAGTTAAAGCGCAGCTTTGTGCATATAAAGTTTTAAAGGTATTGAGAGAAATCCTCCTGGCTACTAAAAAGAAATAATACATTAATACTAATTTAAATGGGAATGTCAAAGCGGAAATTGGAGATTAAGGTAATAGGATATTATTTACTTTTTTTTTTAAAGCACTAAATGCTTAAAGCCCATTTGTGTTGTTTTAAATAGGCCAGTAGCTCAACTCAAAGCGTTTCGGACAGGCTTCTACAAAAAAAATTTTTTAATTAGTTTTAAGAAAAAATGCATTCTGCAGCATGGATAATGAAATTGTTTTTTATAAATGACTGAATTGAATTAATTGAAAAAGGCTGATTGGAATAAAAAAGAGTATGTGTTGAATTTGTTATTTCATTGCACTTTTGCCGCCGATTTTGACCTTCACCCAACATTGAGAACTCGATTAAAGCCGCAAGAAATTGCCATTGCAGTCGGGGCCACGCCCATTTGCCCCCTCAAAAGGGAAGCGGCAATAAGGGGAGGGACGAACAAATAGCAACAACGTCTGGTTATGGCCAAGTTCAAGCCAATGTCTGGCGGCGTCTGGGGCACGTGCTGCCCAGATTCATCTCCGTCAGCGGAAGCCTCAACATCAGATTCAGATTCGGCTCCATCTCAGCCATTTCTCTCCATTTAAGCCTGCCCCAGAGAGGGGGTGTGGCAGGCAGGGAGGGGGGAAACTGGAAAAAATGGTGAAAAATTTGTAACCGAGGCGTTTTGTTTGCTCTCGTTTGCTTTGGTCACGGATACCAGACTGCCAGTCAAGTCAAGTAAACATGATGTGCGGGGTCTAATTTTTTCCCCTTTCTTTTTTATATACATATATATTTATATGTATTTTTTAACTTCTGGCAGCCAGTCAACCCAGCCGGGGGTACCCCCTTTTCGCCAGCGCTGTCTGTGAGCTATATGGTTGCACAATATTTTACATTTTCATGCATGACGCGTTTAATCACGTGATGCATATGATTTTTAGCCAGCCCAGGGGTTATGGGCACTGGAGTCTGGGATTTTGGGGGCGCTCCTCATATATTCATGCATACAATTCCATCAGCATGAATTATGTTTTGCATACTTTCAGCCTGAGTTTGTGCGAGCTTTGCTTGTTTTGCGTTTAGGTCTTTGGCGCTGTCTGGCGCATTCTTGCAGCCCTTGATGCCCTCGGCAGTTGCCTTTCATCTCTGCCTGGGAGATCCTACTCGTCAGAGGGTTTTCTGGATTCTGGCCCCTTTTTTTTCCACACTTTTCGGTGGTGTGGGCCCACTCAAAAGTTGTGGATTAGAGCGTGTAATTTTACTAAAAAGCGCCAACGAGCCGCACTTCACACACATGCAAACAGTTGGGTTTGACAGGATAGGAGCTGCGAAAGTGAATTTTGTTTAATATATTTTAAGTTATACAGAACGTACATACTCAGTGTCAATCAAAGATTAAAAGTCTAAATGAGTATATATTGCATAAATTGTTAAATTGGATTAGAATCTTTAAAGAAGTTCAAACTATTCGTTTGAACCCGTTTTTCTTCCCTCTGCTGTGTGGCTGCAAAGAGGTGGATTCCCGGGTGAGCGGTTGTTGCCATATTTTAAGTGTTTTCTGGTTTTTCGGCCACTGTGCACGGTGCTTTTAATTCCTATGGCGGCGCTCGCCTGTAATTTATGTGCTTAACTTTCACACTCGGCTGGCTAAAACAGTCACCGAAAAATCGTCATAAAAATAGAAAATATATATATATATGAACACTCTCGTACTCGGCCATTTCACACTTTTGCGCCTTTCGGCCGAAAAGCGGTGGAAAATGAAAGCGAAGCCACAAGGACAACGGCTAAATGCGGAGGAGGACGAATACATTCCAGTGAATATTTATGAGCAACCAAAGTAGCATTTGTGCTTTACATTCCGACTTTATTGTGGCCATCGTTGCTGAAGTCCAGCCAGTTGTTGTTGCCTCTGTGTGCAACAGTCCCGTCCATCGTTGAAATTCAGGCCGCCCTTTGTGGCTGCCATTGCTTCACTGGAATAAATATTCAAATTGTATGTAATAGTTTATACTACTACTCTATTCTATGAACTCGCATTTGATCATCTACTTAGGTTTTAATATATCAAATATTTCGATAGAAACTATCTTGTTTATTATGATGTTCAACTGATATTTTAATTAAGTTGCTTTTTACTGTGTAATGTTGGCGCTGCTCTTGTTGCTGTTGCCGTCCTCTCATCTCTGTCAGCTTTTCCGACTCTGATGAGTTTATGCTTGGAGCACATATTACTTTATTCCAGAGTGTGCCTAGGCCCCTGGCCACGCCCCCCGCCCATGTGGTTTTGGCCCACCAACACAGGCACATGCACACAGTCGGCCATTCATGACTGTCATGAGTTTTCCGCAATTGATGGTCTAATTATGCCGCCAACACTAAATTTCATGACTTTGCTGGTCGACGAAGGCCGCCGATGATGAGGGGGTAGAGGGGAGGGGGTATTTTCCGAGAAGGGGAATTGTAATTTAATGGAAAAACATTTTGCCACACATCCACGGAGAGCGGAAAATGGGAGCTGAAGCCAAGGGCCACTTTACAGTTTGACAGTCACTGCCAGACGGTTGACATTTTAGCTTGGATTTATGGCCACCTCTTTGAAATGGCTCGTATGTTAATGCAACAGTTTGAGAAGCGTAGTTTTATGGATTTGAGTTTAAGAGCCCTTTTTGTTGAAAGCACATAATCATATAACTTATGGAGGCATTTACAGCAGCTGAAAGGCAGCTTATTATAAAAAACATATTTCTTATTAAAGCTAAAATATTAAACTTTACCAATAAGAAGTAAACTATTTAGATGAATAAATGTATTCTAATCAATTTAAGAGAGGTATAACGTTACTATTTAGTTTCTATTAGCTTATTTTTACTATTTGATTAAGCCAATTAGCTAGTCATATTTTTTGTAGCCGGCTAATTGAGATCCACTCAATCGAGAACCGCTGTCGGGCCTCCAGTTGGATCTGTAAAGCCGAACTGGTAATTATCATACCGAAACCAATGGGGCACATCAAAATGTTCACACTTCATAATATTTGCATATTAATGTGCATGTATAATTAGCTTCGAAATAATTAATGCCCGAAAACAAGAAACCTAATCGAATGCCTAGGCAAAAGCAAGCATCTCCCAATTAGAATCCATGGCATCGGAGAATATTTGATGTGTGAAGTTAGTTAGCCGGAGTTAGTTCTCACCGAGAGTTTCGAGTGGAAGGTCTCTGGCACTAATAAGTCTTTAAATATGTATCCAAATTGGCTCGTTCTGCTCCACTTGCCGCTGGTTTGTTTGGGAGTTGTTTCGCAAACATTTGCACAGCCGCTGACAAAGTAGGTCGTGTGAATGTGCTGGAATGAATCTCGCCCAGTGTGTGGGTGGTGGTTAGCGGGTCAATCTATTGAGCAAACTATTTGCTTACAGGCACCACAACACCGGCATCCTGAGCATCAATCGGGCGGAGGGACAGAAGATTGAGGAAGCCGCGCTCCAGCAGCATCTGCAACAAATCACGGGCAGCGAAGCGTTGGCGCCATTGTTGCACGAGTTACTGGGCCAAACTGTGCCAAATTGGCAGCAGCCACAGCAGCAGCAGAAACATCAGCAGCCACGGCAGCAGCAGCAGCAACACTACCAACAACAGCAACCAAAATGGCAGCAACAACAGGCCACAAATCAACCGCAACAGGAACAGGGGCAACACTTTTTTGTTTATGAAAACGCCGCGGGTCAACCACCTCAAATATTGGCCGGGTTCAATGGCGTCAATGTGCAACCTGAACAACCAGGCCAGCAACTGCGTCTCCAGCCAAAGCCAATTCAGACGGCACAACAATATGGAGGAGTCGGGCCAAAAGTCGTTAAGGCGCCGCCAGCCGCAGCTGCAGCCGTTTGGGCGCCACGAGTCGAGAGCCACCCGCCGTAAGTAAACACTGAAAACTACCAACTTATATAATCCATTATTTGCATTAAACAATGCATTTTAATTAGCCCATACCCATCTGCGGCAACTGCAGCGCCAGCAAGTTGCCAACTCGGCAGGAATCCGTCGGAAGTTGCCGCTCCTGCCAGCCCCAAAGCCACGCCCCCCGCGCTATGTCCGCCTCCTTCGGGTGGCCAGGAGACGATCCCCTTGCTCAGTGCTGCGGCGCTCAAGGCGACAGCTGGTTAAGTTTTTAATTAAATCGCTGGCATAATTAATAAAGATGCGCATAGAGAGTCGGGCAAAGTGTTGCATACTTTTGGGGCGGCCGATCGCATGGGTGTATTGGTTGCCGTGCACATGTGTGTGTGTGTACTCAATATTCATTCATGTGAGAGCAGCAGCTGTGTCAGTTACTGCAAAAAAAGTGAACTGGCTTTTTTGAAAATATCTTTATTAAATTCGAGGATTTTGAATAACCTTGAATAAACAGATGTAACAGATTCTAGATTTTTCTAGAATTTTTTTTTCTAATCCGTAACCAGATTTGGCTTCCAATCTCCCAAAGCCCAGAAAGAACTCGAACAATACGTATGAGACTTATTTGTCAGCGTGCCTGCTCCGGCCTAGCAGGACCTCCGCCCACCAGGACTCGTTTCGAGCTGTCACCGAACTCAGCATAAAAGTAAAACATTCAACTAAAAACAATTTCTAAAAATATATGTGTACGAATATAAAACATGCAACACGAAAAAACCGCACAAAACACTTCACGTTGAGTGCGACTCGCAAATTGTGGGGCGTCTGTGTGAGTGAGCTGCACCACCGACACCAACAGCACCACCGCAGAAAAGAAGCAAAATAATAAATAAAAATCCGCAAAATGTATGTGTGGCGGAGCGTTGAGTCTGCGGCGGAGTGTTTTTCGCAAGTGTTTGAGCGGGAAAAATGAAAGTGCTGAAGTGTCGCCCATTGTTTGTCCTGTCAACTCAACGAAGCCGCAAGAAGTTGATGACCGGAATAGTTGGGGGATGGGCTCAAAAGCAGGTCTATAATCTAAAGGAAGATCTTTGGGACATTCCTTGGTATCGAAACAATAAGAGTGGCGGGTAAACTGAAGGGACGCTTTTGGTGTCTAACTAAAATTTTAATATACTTACTAAAATAGGACATATACTCTCAAAGAAAGTTACCCAGCAATCTATTCGCTAGAAGTCGAAAATTGTTCTCAGCATACATATCTGGTTTAAAAATGTGTATTTGTTAATATCAAAGTAAGTCTTCCAAATCTGAAGTTCGCAGTAGGTCCTGGCAGTCAAAACTGAAATTGAATTGGATGTGGTTGTGACTCCGACCCTCTGACGTCTTGCAGATGTGAGTAAACTGGCATACGGATGACTCCTTTGTTGTCATCGGCACTTTGGTACACACTTTATAGAGCTCCATTCGAAGGCTCTAATTTCATGCGCGCATAATCAGGGAGCGTGGCTAATTAAATTCTAAACATTCGCCAGCATGAGCGCACTAAAAAATGTTTTATATGACTAGAGTCTCGAGCCCCATCCAGTGTTTCCCCATCTCTTCGTGAAATCTAACCCCATCCCATACCATTCCATACCATACCCATTCCATTCCAAGCCAGCCTTCATTCCAATCTCGAGCTGGTGCTTTGTAATTGCAGATCCCGGACTTCGTACACGCCCCTATGCAAATGGCATAAAGCTGATGATGCTGTTGTTGCCGCTATTACACTGAAAGAAACTTCAAAAGTAAGATTTAAAATGCAATAGAAAGTTCTCAGTTCAAATGCGTTTTTCTATTGGATTAAGTTCTCCAGTTTCAGTTGCTTTTGCGTGGACATTTTTTTTCGGGCTTGTTGTAGTTTTGTCTCACTACATTTTTTCCAGTGCTGTTGCTGCTGCTTCGGCTCCGTGTTGTTCTCTTTGTGCCCATCTGCAACCTAATCTCATCTCGCGCTGACGGCTTTTGAACTGCCTTCGTTTGTTGTCGTTGTCGTACTCTAAATTAACCGTTTCGTTACGTCAGCGCTGTCTTTTGTGCGTTGACAGAAGCGATTGTTGTTGTTGTTGTTACTGCTGCTGCTACAGCCACTGCCAAGCGAATCCTGTAGTCCCGTAGCAGAGTCCTGTTTAGTTGCAAGTTTGTATGAGGCAGCCGTGCGTGCCCGGTCGCCTGGCAATTGGAGCAATCAGCCAGCTGAACTCAGCCCGGCTCTTCAGCTTTTTGGCCCATTTGCAGTTCCAGACAACCCATTCCAGCTTCAAATCCCACTTTCAGACCCAATCCTATACACAAGCCCAATGGCAGTGCCCCAGCACTCAGCACAGCTCGGAGACAGTTGGCTTTGTCTTGTCAGCTGGGTCCTGGCACTGTCCTGATTGGCATTCACAATTAGCGAGCGGGTAAATAGAGAGATGCTGCAAGAATGTTCCAAGTCCGGGTGTCTAATATAAAGAAAAGCTATTTTTGGGGGATCGCGAACTAGCCCTTTTATTGTAGAGGATCACAAACGCTCCTATTATATAAAGCTCATTACTAAAAGCTTACAGATGACTTTTATCTGTAGGTGCTAATAGTCATTGGTCATAGTCATTGACATTGGTCATCTCAATCCTATTATGCTTTTGAATGATGTAGTGGTCAGCGCGAATCCACCCAAACCCTAGGACACACTTGCCAAAATGGTCAACTGAAATGCCTGAAAGTATGCAGCAATATATAGTTCACGCACACAATGACAACAACTGAAGAGAGAGAGAGAGTGTGTGCGTGTTTGTGTGGCATTGGAATAATGTACTCTTAATTTGTTATGCGTGTGTGATTAATGATCCATGCATAACGATAACTTTGACTCATTACACCTGCTGATTTATCGCTGTCAACGGGCGGTCCACAATATGTGACCCAACCTCGCCCCACCTTCATAACCACCTCCCTTTTCATCCACACAAAAACACAAACGCACACACTCGCATCATCACTGGCACATGTAAGTGAATTTTGAATTTTGATTCGGCCACTTTCGCTTAATCATTTCGCAATTAGCCGGCATTGTTAGGGTATTTGCATTGATTTATTGACGCTGTCGCTAAGATTGCGCTGCGTTCAATTTTCCCTATTGGCATTTTTAATTTTCCCATTTTCCATGTCAGTTAACTTTCGACTACAGTTCGCCAGCATGGAAAATGCACAATTAATTATGCTTACTGCTGGTTTTTGCCTTCATTGACTTTTTCGCTTTTCCCGTTTTCTTTCTCTTCTTTATTCACTTGCATTTTCCCACTTTTCCGACCTTTGAAAAGTGTGAAGATTCAGCTGTATCGATGGAAACTGAAGTAATTAATGGGCGTGGCACTTGTACCGCCTGCACTAATGACCCATATTATGAGGTTATAACTGTAGTCCACTTGTCTGTCAGTCTGTGTGTCTGGGTTTTCGCGATTGCCAGTGCATTTGTGATGACATTTCGAATGTGTTAAGTAATTGCAAAAGGCATCGATGAGTCGCCGAAACCAAAGACTGGGCAACAATTGTCGGCGAAGACTGATGAACTGCAGTTAATTGAAGTCTATTTGGGTTGATGTATGTATGGTCGGCCTGGTCGGAACACTCGTCGGCGTTTTGAGTGCCGGAGGAGAGGGTCTTAATTAGTGTATTGGGTAAACAAACGAGCCTCCATCCGCTTAAGCAGTTCCAAAGAAGCGGGTTAGCTGGAGTTTGGCAAGATCGGACTGAAAGATTGGCTTCATGTCATGTTGAAATTATAAAGGGGGCGTCGAATGTTGGTTTTGAAAAATATTTGAAAATTTGTAATCGCCAGTTAGTTTTATAAATCTTGTAAATCGAGTAAATAAACGCATTATTAATATTTTTCATATTCTCTTCAGATTAATTTGAAATGCCTCCTGTTGAAGTGAGCATACGCCAAGGAGTTGCGTTTTTGGGCTTGTATGTGCTGCTCCTGGCTGCTTTGGTGCGTCCCCAGATGAACTTCAGCATATTCGTGGACTCGTTCTTCCTGCAGGTCAATCACTCGGTGGTAATGGTGCTGAGCTACCGGTTTGATTCCTATATGGCGATGGCCGCCGCACCACTCAGTGCCGTTACGGTGTTTGCCCTTTCCAAGTGGAACGAACGTTGCGAGAATCCCTCCTCCAGGAAGCTAGTGATCATGGGCGTGACATGCTTGTATGTCTTGGTGCTGGTGGCCAATGTCCTGGCCAATGGAATAGTGGTTCAGCAGGCGTTGATCCGCTTCGATCAATGTCCGTATCGGGCGTGGTATATGTACAGCCAGATGGCCATGTCCTTTATCAAATCCTCGATTGCAGAAGTCCAGGAAGTTTTCACCGGACGGCCTCAACGTCGGTCCCGACTTATATATCGTTTGCATTAGGTACAGCCAAAAAAAAAATGAGTAAAACTGTATTCTATTCCTAAATATATTTGCGAATGGGTTAAGGAAACCTATTGGGTGAATACATTATTCCATATACTTATTTGTTTAATTATATATATATATATATATATTTATATATATATAAATATTTATTTATTAAATTCTGGATATTGCAATCGGATAATCTTAATTTAATATGCGTTAAATTCCGTTTACATTACAATTTCCGTGTTGTGTGTTGTTTTTTTTTTTTTTTTTCAAATTTTTGATTTGAATTTCCAAGGCATCAAAAATTCTTCAAAGTGCCTGTGAATTATTGTGAGCGGTGATTATTTATCGGCCAACGTGACTTTATCTGGACATTAAGTGGAAAACAATGAACCCGAAGTTCAAGTCTGTCTGAGGTTTCCATCTAACCAAATGCTGGTGATTGGATTGTGGATGGTGCAAAATGGGTGGCTTATGGAAGGTGGATTGGTTGGGTGGTTATGTCGATAGTAAATGATGTGCACAGTTTGTTGCGGTCGAATTGCATATTAGATTTAATGCGATTTGCATTCGCCGCTGCCTGCATCGATAATGATGCGCTGCCCCAGGCGACACTTGGTTGTTTGGATTGGTTTGGTTGGCCAGTTGGGAGTGGGATTGAGTTAGGAGTCTGGGGTAGGGAACGTTTGTCTAGGAAACCGCAGAGGCGGCGCAGAATCCTTCGGTTTTTGGGGGCGGTGTAGAATGCAACGAGACGGGGCGGGGCGGGTCGTGTCTGGCGAGTAAGTAATTTTGTGGTTGTATTCCGGGGCACGTTGCTTTGAGGCTACCAACTCGATCGGCGTTGTGGCGTGTGCTTTTGGCAAATAGTTAAGCGCAAACAGAGGCCGCCCCCTCAAAAGGCCCACGGGTGGAATCCGGGCTCGGAAAACAAAAATTTTATGCTGGGCTTAAGCAAAAGTATACTATACGATTCAGACTCTGACTCTGACGCAAATTCCCAACAAAATGCTTTGCATATGATTCCCCAAACAGCAAAAAAATTCATTGTTTTCTCTGCCGTTCGCAAAACATGTCTTTGATCTCCAAAACATGTGCGCAATATTACAAAACAAAATATAAAAGTACAGAATTAAAAACGGGCCAATTTACACACAAAAGGGAAAACAAAATGTTACGAAAAAAACGTTGTGATTATGCATATGCAAAATAAAAATCGCAAGCAAATTAAACGAAACGAAATGTGAGTGCTTAAAACAAAGCTAAATGAGTTCTGCTTTTGCAGGGAGGCATTAAATATTTCCCAAAAAAAAAATCGAGAAATGCTGAAACCCGAAAGCGGTTTTCCCCGCGAGACACTAAAACTTATTTATGCCTTCGATTTGATCGAGGGGGTGGCCTGCTGTCTCTTTCTCGACCGACTCTTCCCTCTCTTTCTAGAGTCACGAACGTGTACGCTTGACATTCCCACCAAAAATATAAAACATCGGAACATGCTAATTTATTTTTAAACTGCGGGAAAATACACCGATGTTGGCTGCCAGCAACTGTAAACAAACTGTGGTTAAACCCCGTCGAACTTCCCAGCTAAACCTAAAATATTTAGAACGATTTGTCTCTGATTTCGTCAGGTTTGGTGAAATTTGGGTTTTAATTGGATCTCTAGATATTCCCAGACTATATATGGACTATAAAATGTACAAGAAAAGAAAAGAAAATTTAACCTACGCTTACTCATGTTATTTAAAAATAGACAAGGTAAACAAGAACTACATATTTTAAGTCGGTAGAAGTCTCAAATTTGTATGTGACTTGGGTAATTGAAAACCTTTCCATAGTATAAATACTTATATTGATTTATTAAACATATTAAATATATCATAAATACTGGCTCATGCCCAAAAAATTAGCATTATTTATTCGTTTATCTTTAGAACTCATTGAAAAAGGTTATTTATTTGTTAACTGAATTATTACAACAGAATTTGTCAAGTAATAAAGCTAAGTGCCTGCCAAAAGTTGATTCAACTCATCATATTTAGTGAATGTAAATACTGGGTATCAAGTGAACGAGCATTTCTTTAACATTCTTTAACATGGCTTAGATTTTCCTAACTCTTATCTTAAGTGATCATAAAAAGCCGACAATTAAAGTAGCTCACTTTAAATGGTGCTCTAATTTCGTTTTGTTTTATTTACCAGAGCTACCAGTTTGAATTAAGATATCATCTCGGAACTGAGGTTCAGCTTTCAAAAGGCAGTGCCTTGGGATTTTCCCGATGGGATGTGACGAGATGTTATTGAACCGCCGCAGGATTATCAGTACTCGAAGTGACAGCTGGGTGACAAAATTTGAAATGTCAGATCAATGCGAGGCAATAAAATGCAGTGATTGATGTGCCAATTTGTAATTTGTTAATTAACATATTCCCGCCCCGGCTTAATTACCGCTGGCCACACAAGCGCTCAAGTTCAGTGGTACAAAGCGAGTGCAATTAATATTTTTATTACGTACAATTTGGATTAATTGCCGTGCACATTCACATGAATCATCCCATCAAATGTGTGTCAACGCGAGCGCTTCATAGTCGAGAGCATCCCGGCCAGATTTGCATTTCTTTTGTATTTAGTCCCTGACGCCACAAACTCGATCTCCGGCTTCCCCCAAGTGTTCCTGACCTGTGCTCCTCGCCTCAACGTGTGTCACTCACTCCGCGAACCGAACAGAATCTCAATCTGAGCATCTCAGCATCAGCCTCAGCATCAGATTCAGCATGAGGCTCAGATTCATCTCGGCTCAGTTGGAAATCAAAGTTTGGAAACCGGATTTGCATGCCAATACTCGTAAAGCAAGCGAAGTCTGGCAAACAAAACAAAACAAATCAAACGAATGAAATGAAATTCTTTCGGCTTTCGCCTGGCTTTTGCTTTAAATACAAAATCGCTCAGCTCAGAACATTAGACTGGTTTAAGAGCTCGAATTAAGCGTACTGACGGGGAATAAAGTCGGACGTCAGCCAAAAATCACATAAAGATCCTCCAGCAAGTGTGAACAACCAACAGAGTGCTAAAATTAAATTCATCTTAATTATATAAAATCAATTTTTGTGTTAAAACTCGTACATTTCCAATGGCTTTCAAGTACAATACACAAATGGTAAGCATCTTCATTGAACTGCTTAATTACTGTTTCCAAATTAGGGTATCATTTGCCAATTAGTATCGTAAAGAATGAGAAACATTTGCTTTAGGTTGTGTTCCCTAAAAAAATAAAATATATTACCAATAAATCTGTACTAACTTCTTGTGAGGCCATTTCAAATGTTTTTCGATTAAATTTCAATTAAAACGGCAATAAAAGCTATCTAATAAATAACGGCCAATTGACGCTCAATATCAAATAATATAATTTTGATTAATTTTTTCTTTTTTGTTCAGATCCTGCTGAGCTGCGGTTTGGCTGTGCTCTTGGGCTTCTCAGAAGCCCTACCTCGATACAGTCGAACCAAAGACCTGGGAACATCCGCCAGCTTCCCCAGCTTCGCCTATGCACCCAGGCCACAGGAACCGATGACCCTCACTGGGAACTACAACCTCATCATGCCCGACTACTACGATCACCATCCCGCGGAGTCCATGCAACTGCAAAACTTTGCCAACTTCTACGATGCCCAAATGAGTCCCGACTCTGATCTCGGAATGGAGGAATCGCAGTTTTTGAGCCACACTCCAGTGAGGGCACCTCAGCCCTTGACGGCCGAGGAGAAACGTGCTCGTCAGCAGATTCCCCACGTGGACATCAACCGGGAGAAGAAGGCCCTGCTCAAGCTAAAGAAGGGCAGCACCAAGCCCAGAGGAGCCGATCACCAGGAGTGGGACCAGTTCGACTACGATTTGTACAGCCTGAATCCCGGCGATAGCAAGAAGTACAACTACGATGCCTAGATGGATTCGGTTCCCTACTAAATCGACTGTATATGTTTATGTTTTTGTTTTCCGTTGGTTTAAGCTCACAAATAAATTATTTATTTATTGTTAACTGCAATCAAATTTTCGTCATTTTGATCGGAATGCTGTTTAAGCCACTTTTTTTTGCTGATGCCATCTAATTCCATATAATTGGCCAAAATCCATTAACATTCACTTTATCACCGAATGCAGGCCAAAATGGGCGAATAAAAACAGGGATGAGACGATTGTGGGTATTTTTAGACAAGTAAATGGATTAATTGGAATTGAATTGCATGGCTTAAAAATAACACAATTTTAAGCGAATTTTTTTTATAAACTGACATCCAATGGATGCATATCAAAAGAAACTCAAAATAAAAAGAAGACCGAAAGATAAATTGGGAACTGTGAAATAAACCAAATATCGTCACAATAAATAAACGTATATGTTTCCTTAATAGGAGACAAAGTTGCTATAGCCATGAGTCACTTAAGAAATTAATTATCTTGATGTTATGTATAAACACAAAGTCAAATTTGGATCACCGTAAATGTTTTGTTTATATAATAAATTGTATGTGTTTGTACTAAAGAATATAACTAAAATCAACAATACCAATCTCTTTCACATAAGCAGACTTTTATTTCACGCAAATTTTCCGTCATCCAAGTAAACCACATTTCATTGCTGATCCAAGAGAATACGCTTGAGTTCCTCGATCCGATCCGGCGTGGGCTCAAAGAACGAGCTGTCCACCTCGACTTCCTGGTGATTGTAAATGCGACGCGGCTGGGGGCGGTTGGCATGGTAGGTGGTCAGGGCAGCGGCATGATCCGTCGCCTCCACGTTTCCGCAAGCCTGAGAGGGATGCCCTGGGTAGACACGTGGCTTTAGCCGGAGCTTCCTGGGGGGAGAGATCACCTGGAGTTCCTGAAGTTGCTCACCCGATGGCTGGTCATAAAGGTAGCCATCATCGGGGCCGGCCCAAACCAAGCTCAGTGCCACTCCGAGCATCATCACCTAGCAGAGTTAAGCGTTTGATGTCATCAGTGGGAAAACGAGTTATGTAGTATTCCGATTTTCGATCTGTGACTATTACCACAAAAGTTAGCAGCGAAATCGTCTTCATGGTTCTCCGTTTCCGATTCTTAATATGTCTCGTCGCTTCGGGCGCACAAAACTGACTGGCTCGAAGAAGCTCTTTCCATTCTGCTAATTTTTGGTATTCCCCTGCCCTATTAGAACCTATTATGCAATTATGTTAACGCTTATGACATAATCAAATCACTAAGAGAGAGAAAAAGGCGACAATATTAACATAAGCAATAACGTAGAATTGTTTGATAATTTTAATAAATTTTAAACCGCTGCTTCTGATTATGATACAGTATAATATATGGAGATGGTGGCCCGTTCTATGTTTCTGCTGTACCATATGCTGTTAAAACTGTAATCCCCAGGTGGGAGTGGAAGGATGTTGGTAAAGTGCTCACTCAGATATTTGGAGGGAAGTCTGTCTATGATAAGGTCGTGCTGTAAAAATGTTATTGTATAACATCTAGAAATAATCATTTGAAAAGTTCTCATTAACCCACATCATAGGGACATTTATGGTTGGTATTTGTGTATTTTTTGGTGATCTCCTCGAAAAGTCTGAGCATCGGATTGGCCAAGTTCTTCTTGTAAGCCATATATTTGCAAACATCTATGCTGGCGGCTATGGTTATGGGCATATAGGACCGAAATCTTCTCGAAATTTGAAGTTTTGCCTACATCAATATATACGCTTAGTGAGTGGGATTTTTAAGCCATTTTTTTTTAATACATACCGATGCGTTTGTAATAGGTACTTCGTACATGTTGGCCTTGAGTGATATGTACTTATAGGTTCGATTTACGGATTTTATGAAACAGTACTCGAAGCTCAAATAAGTCGGGTCCTTCACATGACACTTAAAATTCGTAAACTCCAACTTGGAGGCATTCTGGGGTTAAAAACAAATGACTGCATCTTTATAATGTAAGATGCTTAATTTTATTGTATCCTTACTTCCATTATATTTCCAAAAAATATAACTAGCACAAACAATTTTGCTGCCTTGGAGTACATTTGTGTAACTGAACAAGCCAACGATGACTAAAGTCATACAATTTTCATAAACTAAATGTGGTTTGGTAATGAGAAATTGATTAATTACAAAGTGTTTTTATTGATCTGGAACCATTTAAATATTATCTATACATATAATAAGCTGCGTAATTAGCTATGTATATATGTCAATCAAATTTTAATTAGTATCAAAAATATTTTTGCGAACCCATAACTCCCTTTTCTTATCTATTTTAATAGTTTTTTTTTGGTCATACTATATTCCCAATTGCATTTACGACCAGACATTTGCATCTGTGGTTAGGTACATCGACCCCATTTCTCGCTGTGTAATCAATTTAGCTAATTAGCATTTCATGGCTCGACCATATGCAATCCCACAATAAAATATCACCATCACCAGCTGATTGAGCAACATGCAACAGGTTATGCGATTAACATATTTGCTGAATCGAATGGACTTGTATGCCTACTTTTGGGCTTGTTAAATTAATCACCCGAAACGGTAAGTATGCGTGATTTAAAATTTAAACAATGATCGATTTATTTACAACAAACAACAAACTGACAACTAAGCATATCAACTAATTCGATGTGAAATTCGGTGAGTAAGATTAGAGAGGACATTTAGTTGTAGGGGTATCTGGAGAGGACCTGCTCCTTGCGCTCGAAAGTGCGTCGATTCTTTGGTCGCAACTGACCCTGACTATTGACAGCAGCTCCCGCTGGCACATAGATCACCTGGCTCTTGTAGCAGCCCTCCACTCGAGGTTGGGTACTGGCTCGCACTGTCTGCAGAACCCGCTGGTGGCTCTCATCCACCTCGCCTGGATTGAACTCCTTCTGCTGGCAGGCTCCACCTCCCGGGCAGCTGGTGACGAACCTTTGGTACTCTCGGTTTTCTCCGGGAGTGCTCTGCTTGTAGTCATAGGCATCCAAAGAGGAGCTCTGCGACTGAGCCACCTGGTTACCCACTCGAGTTTGTGGTGGCGCAGCTCCGGTGGCTTGCAAAAGCTGAGCCTGCACTTCATTGGGCGCCACACCTGATCCATGTCCTGCATCCAGCACCTGTTGCCCCGAGCCGGTCGTCACAGGGGCATAGGGAAACGGATTGCCGAAGAACAATTTCTGGGCAGGCTGCTGAGGTGGCAAATAGCTTGCAGGTGGCTGCTGCTGTTGGGGGAAGTATTGGGGAGTCTGCGGTGGAGGTTGCAGAGGCTGTGACTGGTGCTGCAGGTGAGGTGGCCCATAGCTGGTCAGTGGCTGGGCAGGAGCAGCGGGAGCTGGAGGCGCCAAGGACACGGTGCCGGCCTGGTAGTTGGCGCTGACCAGCAGGGGATTCTGGTAGCTAGAAGTGTGCAATTGTTGGCGGGGAGCCTGATGATACTGCGGCACCTGTCGCTGCTGGAAGAGCTGCACAATATGCGTCTGATAATCCTCATAGATGGCTGGTGCCCTTTGGGTTTCCAAACCGTAGGTGCGACCCAAAGTCTGCACCACAAACTTGGTGGCTTGAGGCTGCTGGTGCTGATGGTAAGATTCCGCAACGAAAGGAGTCTGTGGACGGTGGTAATGATAGTCCTGGCAGCTAACCAAAGCCAGCTGTGGGTAAAGAATTTAATCCAGCTTAAAGGTATATCCTTTTTTTAACGGCAGCACTAGTTAACCCACCGTCGAGACTAACAGCCATATGGAGGGCATCTTGCTCGCTTTTTTTGTTGGACACTCGACGCGTTGTGAACTCTTCGCCGGCTGGCAACTAAATGAACTTCGGCAGGGCAGACACCCGCCAAGCCAACCCAACCCGCCAGAAGATCACTCCGAAAACGGGTTTTGGCATAGCTCGGTATAGTATGGCTCCGACTGCCGCCACTTTTGCCAGCTGGCTCTGATTCGTTGTAACAGTTCGAACACATAATTTCATAATTTCTTTTCCATTTATTGTCTCTGCGGTGTTTATTTCTTATTTGTTTACCTTTTTACCTTTTTACCCCGCTCCAACACTCGAATGATGCTTGCGGCATCATTTGACTATCACTCACGCAAATTTTGTCGTAATTAAAGTGCCAGCTCTGCTGCTCTGGCTGCTCTTCATTGTCTACCTGCATTTCACCACGCACTCGGAAAAATTATGACAGTTCTAAAAAAGCTTAAGGCTTTCATCCAAATATCTTGCCACTTTAAATAATAGTTATAATCTTAAATTTAGATGTATGTGTAATAGAGTTAACAACAATAATTGCCTATTCATAGTTTTGTTGCTTATGCTAATTTCTAGTCCACGGAAATATACCACATTTTTTTTTAGTGCTGAGGGCCGTGAAAATGGTTTCGGCCTTTCCGCTTTTAGCCACTTCAGTACGGTTCGCTTTGGCCAAGTTTAATGTAATTTAATTCGCCTCGCATCATCGGTCTGCGCTTTCTGCGAAGCAAGTTATGTTTTGAAGCTCGGCGAAAAGTAAAAGTTGGATCTTGGCTCAAATACGCAGGCATAACTATATAACTTTATGCTTGTGTTTAAATATGTCTGCTGATTTGCAAATGATTTGCAAACTATTAAACTCGCATAAGGCCCGTTTAATCTATTTTTATAGGTGCGTTATTTTGAAGTTTTTATGTCTTTCAGATTGCTCATAATGTGTTTATAGGTGTTGATCACCTTACGCACACAATTCAAATATAAATTCATTGTTTAGTGTGAGGGAGTTACCTTATAATGGTACGTTGATTGCTTGTAATATATATGTGGTCTTTAAAGGAGAAGAGAAACTGCATTTTCCAAGTGCTGTGTTGTAACTTTACACAAAATAGATGCTCAACTTCAGACCCATCTTTCATTGTCGTTTCGTACATAATTAGGCTAACCAGACGTATTCATAAATATGCAGCAAACCAGTTGATTTGCTGGCTCCGATGTTGCAACCCAATCCGATTCCCATTCGGCCGGATTAAGCGATTGACACGCACCAGAAATGTTACAGCTCTTGAGCATTAAAGGAAGCCAGACTTTGATATTCGGATTGTGCTGACGTCGTCTTTGTTTCTGCGTTTCCGTTTGACAATTGCCACGCAGTCGCCTGCAGCTAAATTCCTTGGCGATTGTCCTCGTCCTTCGTCCTGCTCCCTTTGCCATAGTTCCCGAACGCGGGCTAACGTCAATCAAAGACGCGCCCTGTTAAATGCACTTGACTGCCACTTGACACAGCAAATGTTGCTGGCGTTGTTCCGGCGTCAAACAAAACATCTTGGCAAGCCAACTGCCAACACTTGACATTCGCCATGAATGCAGCCGAGATCAGCGGGACCTTCGGTCCTGCAGAGGGTGGTACACTCGAAAAAAGAGTCTCAATTAATTGCCTAATGAGAGTATTTTTTAATTTTTACCCTAGTAGACCACAAATAGAAATTTTAGTAACATGGTGCATTGTATATTCTCCTTATAAAATATTCAAATAGTTCCTAACATTTTTCTTTGGAATTAGAACGCAGTGTAAGAACGCACAAAACGCGGGCAGCTGTCGCAAATGGAAATGTAGATGCCGAGATGCGGTGGCTTATCACGCTGACACGAGAGTAGGAGGTGCTCATAATGCAAGTGGCCAATGCTGCGTATACGCAATCTGCTGCAGTTAAGTCTTAAAAGCAGGGAGAGCTTGAGTGGAAGGTGGTGGGTGGGTGGTGCATGGCTGGGCCGGCGTAGTGTCCTCTTCATCTGGAGTGTGGGTGCGTCTGTGAGTCGTCTGTCTCTGCAGCCTGTTTGCATTCATTGCAGTCATGCATTCAGGGTTATGAGCCCCAGCCAAGTTGCATGCAACCTCTGAGGAGATAGAGCACGTGCAATTCTTCCGCATGTTTGTGTGCGTGTTTTTTCCAGTTTATTTTTCGCCATATAAAGCGTCACTTTAGACACCTGCCTCTGTACATGTGTGAGTGAGCTTGCTAGCCGCTTTGTTGCCGACTTTTGGGCTTTAGTTGCTAGCAGGGGATCTGCTTAATTAGGCGCACCTGCTGGGGCAGCGGCAAATTAGTAGCAGCCAAGTTGAATGACCTTTGACAGGCAAGTGAACCAAAAAACGTAAAAACACAAGAAAGCCGGGGAGAAAAGTCAGCGGCGTACAAACAATGCAACAGCGTTGGAAAACTCGTAAAAAAAACGAAGAAAAATCAATTGCATAATGGCGCATGTGTTGCGCAGAACAGCAGGAGTAGAAAATTTGCAACTCTTTTTCCATTTGCACGTTGCAAGACAAAAATAAGAAAAAAAAGTGCAAAATTCAACCACCACTTCAAGCAGCGATTTTTGCCTTATTTTTTTCATTTTTTTTTGTAACTGTAGCAGACACACACATTCAAAGGCGTAGACATATGTGTGTGTGTGTGTGTTTGCAGCTTTTGTTTGCACCCGCATAGGAAGCCATTTAAGTGCGGCTTCTTGAGAAAATTGCAGCCAGAGCGGACAGAGAAAGAGACAGAACGATGGAGGAGAGATGAGGCCCTTCGAGGACGTCACTAACGAGCAGGCACCTGCACAACCCTCACCCAAAACCAACCCCAACCACCCAAGCCACCCTCACCACCCATAATTAACAGGAGCCACAGCAACAGACACGCCAACGAGAGCTTAGCTCCCTTGTGGGGCCTATCATTTCCTAGGGAGACAACAGAAACTGAAAGAGAAAAAAAATATATAGAAACCCAAAGGGTTTTGGTGGTTTGGTTTTGGATGGATCGACTGTGGAAACCCGGTCGGTGCAAAAGCCTTTGGCTTGTTGGACGACTCAAGCGCCTTAATAGGCTTAGCAGCGAGTCAACTATCAAAACAAGACCGATAAAAGTTGAGCCCCAGCTCGGAGCTTCTGCTCCTCGTCGGTCCATCCTGATGTGCGAGGAGTATGTGTGTATGTCCCATGTGCGGAGCACACAATGTGTGTGCTGGGAAAAGGAAAAACTTTGCCTATATGATATGCCCCCATGCTCCAGATGACGAGGCCCGAATGCTTTGTCAACGCATGCCACATGGAATATTCATCGGTGGAAGCGGTCTGCTGGGGCCAAGGGGGCGTGCCACAGTTTATGGCACGTTTGTGCCGCAGCCAGCTCTCATTATGTGGCAGCCACCGCAAGTACGTGCCCCGGACAGCCCATAAGCGGGACATGCCTTCCGCCCTGCATTCCGTCTATGCGGAATCTCAGCCAGACCCCAGATCCATGACCATCACAACTTCTTGGGGCATTGTTCTTTAATTTTCCTTTGATTACCTTTTTTTTAAGCCCACATAAAGCCTTTTATTATTTTAATTTTTATAATCTGCATCGTCAATTTTTTAAATGCCTTAATATGCATTTAAAGTGCAGGAAATTTGGAAATGTGCTAACATTCCTAATTCCCTTTCCAAGATATCTTATCAAATAAACACGAATTTACCCGTGTTTTCTATTTTTTAATGACATCCCTCCAAAAAGCCTGCAATATTCTGCATCCAATCTGATTAGTCCGCGTTGCCATCTATAGATTTGCATTATTAACACTCCAATCCGGCGTAATTCGTTGATTAAACCACCGTGGGAGTTCTGGTACCCGGGTCTAGACCCACCCACCAAGGTCGGCAGGTGTGGCGCACACCCGCTTTTCGCATTTGGCTGCATCAGCAAACAGTCGCCCGCTCCATGAGAAAGTTTCAGCGAAGCTGCCACAGCGAAATGTTGCTGATGACAGCAGCAATATCAGTCTGCAGTGGCAACAGCTACATCAGCAGCAGCAGCAGCAACTGCCGCTCCCTGGATTTGTTTGCAGTCATTCGCATGTGTCATCATCAGCGGCCGAGATGATGAAGCACAAAATATGCCCAGGCGCGCTAGCAACTAAACTGACTGACTGCCAGTCTGGCTCAAAAATTAAAAAAAAAGAAATTAAAAATAAAATATAAAAAAATTGCACAAGCACACAAGGCAAACAGACAAATGAGGACGCCAGCGGTGACATGATAGCCTGTGAGCGTCTGCCGCCTGTCCTGGTACACTGAAACATATATACCTATAATGAAGTATATATATATATATATATTTTACTAAAAAGTGTATTCAATGGACAAGGTTCTTTACAGTTTTTCACTCAACTATTCTCTTAAGCTTTGCCACTCCATTCCATATATAAAGCTTTAAAGTATTGCTGTAAGGAACGCAATAATATTGTGCATAGAGCACACTCTTTTCTCCCAGTGCATCGCAGCGTTGGTCTCTGCTGGCTGCGCAGCTGCTGCCTTTTCCGTTGCTGCTGCACGCGTTGCACTGCCGCCGCTGCCACTGCCACTGCTGTTGCTGGTGCTGCTGCTTGTTCTCTGCTATATTTAAATACGCTGCGGGTTGCAACGTCGGCTGGCGTGGCACTTCATTTGCTTCCACAACTCATTCATGCTTTGGAGCCCAGACGGCCTGTCAGAGCCGTCTAAGCCGGGGTAAACACTCTCCGGGCCCCTCATCCTGCCCCTCATCCGCTGCCTCATCCTGCCAGCCGTCGAGCTCATGTGCCTCACCTACTTTCCGCTCTTAGGCTGAAGCCTCAGCTCCGCTTCGGGGTGGCTGCAGCGAGAATAAAAAGAGAATGCACGGCATGGCCCGCAAAAAGAAGAGTTAAATAAAAAGCTGGGTTGAAAAAAAAAAAAAAACCCTCCCTCCTGGGTATCGCTTACAACGGGGCACTTGCAACCAGCCAGACCCCCGATTACCCCCATCCGTCAACCTATCGTTAGCGTTAACGCTAGCGTTAATGTTCACGGCGCGGCCTTCCTCGAGGAGTTCAGTTCAGTTGCTCTGCTCTGCACTGCACTGCTCTGCTCTGCCCGATTCTCGATTCTCCGGCAACGGCACCGGCAGAGGCAACATAGCCAACAGAGGCAACTGAGGCAGTGGCAAGAACCCAGGCCCAGGAGGCCGTGTTTCTGCTGATGGTGCCACAGTACGCTCGCGTGCTTTGCATACTTTGGTTGCGTTTTTTTACTCCGCTCCCGGTTGCACGGTGCACGGTTGCAGTTCGCCTATTCGTTTTGGCCGTCTCACTGAGTACGCCTTGCAATCAGCCGGGCAGCAAACTGCCGCTTGTCGCGTAATTTGCCCGCCATTTTGCACCATTCCGCGTTTCCGGTTGGCGAACCTACTTCCGGTGACAGTTTTTGCGCGCGTTTTCGCCAGCCATTGTTCTGGCCAAAAAAAAATTGGTTAGAAGAAAAAACGCAGGCAACGGCGGGGAATTTCAAATCCGATGTCGTAAATCAAACGAACGGCAATTGTGCGTGTGTGATCGGCAGGCTCTACACTGAGAGAAAGCTAAATAAAACACCCCTTTCGGTATGTTTTCACATCCATAAAAATCATTAAAGATAATGACAAAATATTAGTGCTTGTTCAGTAACAGCAAGTAACAGCATTTTCTTAATCTTGTTTGTTGTTTGATGTTACGTTTCCTTTTAATGGTCTAAGTCCGTGTTTTTTGCGCTAGCTCAATATAAATATATAATACAAAAAATATTACAGTAACTTTATATTATTTATAAAATATTCTAATAAACTTACTGCTTACTTAAAAAGACTTAATCAAGAACAAAAATTTGATTTCTTACATTGAATGAGATCTGATAGATTAATGCAACTCAAGATGCATTGAGTACCTATTGGCCAATACAATTCGATTAGTTTTCTTCCGTGTAGAACTTATCCAGTGGTCGAGTCCCCAACAAGTGGGTGGCATTGGGATTATGTCTTTGCGGGCACGGAGCAGTTGGCCAATCCCCGGCAAATGAAGTGCGGCAGCATTTGATTATATATAGCGACTTCCGAACCGCTTAACTTGGCTGTGAGTGTGCGCGAGTGTTTGCATGTCTTGAGAGCCGCGAACAGGACACAGCCGATCCACCTACTGATTACGGCTCACAATGTAAGTAAATTGCGGAATTACGGGGTCTCGATTCGTTGATTACTCAATCAGCAGTCAATGGGTTTAACTGCCGGATTTCCGGAGCGTTGTGGGGAAGTACGACTGGGGTTCGTACTAATCCACGGCTTCATATCAGATTGATAACTATTATTCAGTTGATTGCCTAAATAGGTTATTAGTTTGAAATAGTGCGCGCCAATTAAGGTGCTAGTGCTAAAATAGTAATATGTAAATATTCAAATTTTAACATCAGAAAGATACCGAAAGCCTTTACCAACCAAAGAACTACAAATTTCGCTTCGCTTCATTGAAATTTGCTATAATCTGAGACATTTTTGATACTTAAAACATTGCAAGTAGCACAGTTTATGGATGCATTTGGAAAACTTGTCTGCAGCTTCTTGCAGCCTTCCCAGACGAGTTCACTATTTGAAAGGATTTTAGTTTCGTGCTCATTTTTTAACCATCGAGAAACTGGAAGCTGAATGAAGCTTCAGCTGACTGGAGGCTGTCTTCTTCCATTCAGCCCGTCTAAAACCATTCCTTTTTGGGCCATTCCCACCACAATGAAACCGCAGCGAAGCCGAAAAGAATAAATATGAAAAATATGAGAATGCAGCTCGAGTTGGGCATTCATGCATCTCCGTCTATTCACACTCATTCAGCGCGGGATGAGCTGGCCTTAAATTTGCATAACAAGCGACAAAAGTCCCCCGAATCGTAATTATGTGCAAACAAACGGGGCAAATGAAATTTCAATTAAAAAACGAGTGCGAGAGCTGGGGACCAAACCAAAAAAATAAAAAGGAAAAAAGTGAAATCGAAGCTGAAGCCTATGGGTGGGGATGCCCCCTTTGTAAGGCTTCCCGGCCACCGCAATACGCACTGTTGGCTGGGAAAGGGAGCAGCCAGTCGAGTTGAAATGAGATGAGTTGAGGCGAGTTGAGTTGCGACTCGAAGTGAATGCCGAGTGCCAAGTGCAGCGCCAGGTGCACTGACATTGGCACACGAACGAGGCTGCAACCCGACCCCCCCCCCCTCCCATTACCCCTTTCATTTTTTCTGCAATTCGTGACCCACCACCCCCTTCACCATTGTGAACACCCCTTCGAGTGACTGGCAGTGCAATTTTGTTGCCAACCTTGAGGACGTCGCTCTGCCTGCTGCTGCACGCCTGATATTCCGGATTCAAGGCTGCAAGCAGGGGCGTCCGAGCAGGGGTATCCCGGCTCATTTTCGCTGTTTTCCCATCGAATTCAGCCATTCAGTGGATTGATTTCCCCTGCACAATGGGTGCACGTTCAACTAGGGAATATATTTGCATCCAGGATATCTAAAACTTTTGTTTGCCACTCGTGAATTTAAGATTTGAGTTTTTTAGTATAGCTAAATATTAAAAAACTTATCTTTAATAATTATGTACTGATATCTTAAATTCATTAGCATTACGAGTGAACTAAACCGTCGGATTGCAGTGAAATCATACTTTGCCTGCTCCGGAATTTAGTTGTTTTTATTTTCCGTATATTTTCTATTTTTTTTTTTTTTTGAGCCAACAATGTCAACATGGCAGTCAGCAGTCAGAGGAGCTGCAGCTCGCTTTTTCCACTTCCTGCCCTCGTCGTGGAAATAATCAGTGTGCGCCTTTTTGTGTGCATTGTTGTGCTTTGGGGTGTTAAGGGTTGGAATGGGTTAAGGGGGTGGCAGGTTGCAGCGCTCAGTTGCCATTGCAGTTAATTGAAAATACTAAATTTCCACTGTCTAGACGGCAAATTATATGACAATTGTTAGAGCGCGCATGTTTGGCTTTCATATTAAAATTAATTACTCTGGCTGAAATTTTGCATAAAAATTTATGTGAAAGCCATAAACAATGGGGCCATTGTCGAGCCGGCTTATGTTTATCTGCGAATGTGAGTGCTGCTTCTGTTTCTGTTTAATTTCAGCACTTTCGCACAGTGGGCTGTAAGTGGCACAGGAGTTGGACTTAATCCCCTTTGGAAAGTTTCGTAATTAGAAAGCTAAGGCGATAATCAATGGTGGTAATCGGGGAAAGCGCGATGCATTTGCGAATTTTCACACGCTTCAGGGCTTACGAATTTCTCATAATTATAGCAGAGGATATATACTCTTGAGGGCGAAGGTGAAGGAGTCCAGGAAATTGCAAATTACAAACGGAAAACGTGGGCTGGCCGAACACCTTTGATCACAAATTCAGCTCACTGCACACAAACAATTATTTGGCACTTAATAAACAATGAAATTGAAAATTTAAGACGCTTATCGTAGTCAGTTTGCGGCATATGCAAATTTAGTCCAGCTTTCATGTAATTACACTCGACCCGTAGCATCTTATATATGACATTTTCCATGCGAAATATATGGTATGGTATAGTATGGAATGGAAGTATGTATATGGCCCATGTACGGAGTGCCACTGACATTCATTAACCGAGAATTGCAACCTTTTTGGGTTTTGAGCCGGAACGGGGTTTGCTCGGCTAGCTCGTAAATAAACTTTGGCAAGCTGTTTGCAACGGCTGCGTATGCAAAACATCTTCAAAATTGACTTTACTGATTTTGCCTTTTGCATTTTATTATGTGTTTATTATGCTAACAATGTGCCGAAAGTTTTCCCGGGAGTCTGAGATGCGGGTGGGCATGTGGTTAAATATTTGCAGCTGCAGCAGCTCAGAGGCGTTGGCATGAAGGGGGTAGGAATAATTCAGATTGGGCGCCTTATAACTGAATTATAGATTTGCAATTTTATCAGCAAGCATGCTATCGCATAATCAAAGCATTTAGGTTAAGTTTCAATGAGCACCATTAAATAAAATCAAAGAGTATACACTTATGGTTATGCTTAAATGCCTTGACTGCTGAGGTTAAGTTTTTCTTTGAACCCCGTTTCATGCTATTCCCTTATCAATTCAGATCTTAAATCATTTCAATATTAAAATAGCTCTGAATTGCCCGGGCTATCGGATTCCTACTGCTCAAGTTCCACTCGGACCCTTCCAGCAATTTCGTGCCTTTCATCTGCTAAAAGCCTCATCACTTTCATCCCCTTAGCCGGAGGTCACTCATCCGCCCCATTGTCCGGCATTCTGGCATCTTGTCTAGCATGTGTTTATCAATATGAAAGGTATGCGAAGCCAAGTCAAGCTGAGTCAATTAGTTGTCTCTCACTTTGGATCGAAGTTCTTGTATATAAATCCACGGCCTGGCTGAGATTCGGGCAGGGCAAATGGAGGACTCGACCACTTCAATCTAGCACACTCAATGACAGCTGCAGTTCCCTGTGTGGCCAAACTGTAGCCACATTATTTTCATTATGCCATTGTCTGCCTCCTTGGACCACACTTTTCGGGGGTAGATTGCCAGCCACCTGACGAGGAGGAAACGGCTGGACAATATTTCTGCTGCCAGCAGACATTTGCATTTCATTTTTCGACAAGCAAAAATATTTTTACAGCCAAGCATACACACAAACATACCCGGAGACAACAAACAAGGATCGGGGTCGTTGTCGGGGAATGGGCATTGCACAAATAGTTAGACGACTTCCTTTTGTCTTTTGTCTGTGACCCGAGGGCGCTGCCATCCGGCCCCGCCCCCCGTGGAGATGCCTCCACCGTCTGCACTGGTCCATCTGTCATTTTAAGTGGCTTATTCATATGCAAGTGGCTTCCGGGGCTAAGCATATTCAAGTGTTTTAGTGGCTCGTGTACATGACCGAGCATTATCATTAAGTGCTTATAGGCAGGACTCGGCAGAGGCCTTTGCCCATTCCCTCGATTGCGAGTGAACAATGACTGCTATTAACGCAAATTGATATGCCAGGCCCCTGCCCCTGGCCATCCAGATCCAGATCCAGGCAGTTCCCCCATGACCTACACCTGTCAGGCGAGTTGAATGGCCACCGGAAGTAGCCGAAACCATATTACGCATACGCACTGTTGAGCCTGGTAAATGAAATTCATACCATTCGTTACACCCACGAAGCCAAACTCAATTTAATTTAATGTTTATGTTTTTATGCCCCTAGTCATAGATGGAATGGGTATATTACACCTGTGGTGGCAGTTATATAAAATTGTTTAAAGCTTTGCGTAAATGATTTTCTTATCAAATTTTTTTTTCGAACAGAGTACTCTGTGCAACTCGCTCCTGTTGCCGCTGCTATGAAGGCAACCTCTAGCAGCAGCTGCAGCAGTGCCGCCAGCAGCTGCAACCAACCGGAGCCGCTGGCGACTGGCGTCGGATCCAGTGGGGTCAGTGGAGCTAGTGGAGCTAGTGGTGCCAGTGGCGCCAGCACCTCGACGAAGCCGCAGCGCCTGAACAAGGTCTCCTTCGCACCGCTGGACCTTCCGTTTCCCAGCGGAGCCACGTGATACGCGAATGCGAATGCCAGCACCAGCATGCCGCACCACAACATCGTCTGCGAGTGGCTGCGCACCATTGGACTGGCCCACTACGGCGAGAGCTTCCTGGAGAACGGCTACGATGAGCTGGAGATCTGCAAGCAGATTGGCGAGATCGATCTGGATGCCATCGGTGTCGATAATCCCTCGCATCGTGGCAAACTTCTGAAGAGTGTGCGCATGCTGCGAGAGAAAGGCGCCGCAATTGTCTATGTCCTGATCAACGATCCGAAGGCTCTGAGCAGCAGCAACGAGATCCTGGCCTCCGACTGTGATACGCCGGTGACCATGAAGGAGCTGGAAGCGGTTATGAAGCGCCACCTCGAGGCAGATGGCATACGACTCACCGCCCATCCGTACTCCACGCCGGTAAGTAAATAGTTTCTCATTATCATATCAAAACCTATTTTAAATTGTTAGCATTGTTCCTTGTGTACTTTATTAAATTAAGCATTGAGCCTGCCGCGGCAAACTATCCCAACTAACTGTGGCGAGCAACCATCCAGCGATTGCTCTTATCTATGGTCGTTTTGTTTAGGGTCCTGGCAATTTGCATCCTGCCCTCCCAGGGGCCGTGGCCAAGAGTGAGCGGTTGCGGGCACAGGATGCAAGTGCAACGTGTGACAGCCGTTCGGGGAGCCAGCGCTGTGTGCGCTCTAATGTGAAATTAACACGATTTTAATTTAGTTAAACCGAGTGGCCAACCAACCAACGAAGGCCCGCTGGGTCACCTCAACATACACTGTGTCCACTTCAGCCCATCGGCCACCCGCTGTTTTGTTTATTTTATTATATTGTATGTACGTTGGTCCCAGGTTGGGGAAATGATTTTGCATTGCGTTAATTTTGTTTATTTTGGCGCGTATTTTTCGGTTGCTGCTGGCTTACAGATAAAGCTCAGCATTGTGGTTGCGTTTCAGTCAAATGAGTTGGGCGAGAAAGCTACAATTAAATGTTTGCCCCGAAATTGCTGGGCCTGCAAATCGCAACTGGAAATAGTGGCAAAAGCATGAAGGTGACATAAAAGCATGTACTGTTTAAGGAATATCCTATAGTATTTGCTTGAAACGTGACTAAAAGCTGGTAAATTTTATAAACCGAAAGCCGTTCCTTGCACTATTCATCAGCATTTGTATTTAGTTTTCCAGATAGCAGGCCCACTGTGGTCGCGTGAAAGAAGTGCACATTGAAAGGCATTTGGCAGCCTCGTTTGCTCTGATGACTTCTGGTGCCTTTGTCCACGTTTTGTTGGCTGAAAACATGTCACTAGTTCAGGGCCGCCTGCATTCCGCCAAAGAAATGCAATCCAATGCAATGCAATGCAATGCAAATAGATGCAAAGCCATCTCCATTTAAAGTTGAGGTCTATGCACATCCTCACCACCCTTGGGGGCGGCTTCTGTACCAGTGGGCGTGGCAGACGTGCCTATTGAGCACGCATGGAGTGTTGACAGTTTGCCAGACACTCTTCAGATTCCGATGCAGCTGCTTAATATGCAGGCCACGCGATCCGCAGGCTTCCGCTCCAGCTCCTGCTGCTGAATTTGTAACTCAACTGAGAAAAAAAAAAACAGATTTTTTTTCGAATTTTTTCTGCATTCTATTACTAGCGGGCTTAATATGAACTGGAATGACCCAATCCCAAAGCACTTGACATGAAATAGGCGTTCTTGGTTTATATTTTGATTGTCCTTCAAAGCATGTTAATGTTTATTTCTGTGTACTATCACTTCTATTTCGGTTCCTGTTCCCTTCAAAAAGTGTTGAGACTGCTCCGTGGTTATGTGTGAAAACTTTGTTATAGGCTGCATCAGGTTTTGCTGCTTTGCATTTTAATTAGCGCCAGTTGAGGTCCTCTTTTTTTCCGGTCCCGAACTGATGGCTCAGTACTTGGCATAGTTAGTGCGCCAAGATGTGGTTAAATATTTACGATTGTTGTCTTTGTGGCGGCGCAAATTGAAATGCAACTTTAAGCCCGAAATGGAATTATACCGAATGGCAGTGAAGAAAGGTGTCTGCCGGTTGAATGAGGGCGATGAGGGGATTGGTTAGACAGAACTTGTTGGCTTCTGGCCCCCTCGACGCTCCCTTCGTCTGGGCCATGTTGACGCGCGGGCTCCAACTTCAACTAATTGCACTTTGCGCTGATGAGACAGACAGCCCCCTGGGTGTGTGGGTGTGTGGGTGTGCGGGTGGTTATGTACTACATCTGCAGCTGTAGTTGTAGTAGTAGTATCTGTGTGTCTAACTGACTGACAGCTGCAGACAAGTTGCATTTCAGCACAAATGTTTGCATGTGCATTACATGAATGCGACGATAAATGAATTTGCCAGGCCGTGAGGGTTGGGGCTCAGTGAATTTAGTTCTGCCCGACTCGAGGATGCAGGTGCAGACATCGACATAGACATAGACACACAGAAGATGCAGATACGGATACGGATGCAGATGGAGACGCAGCTGCAGATGGAGCAGCATAAAGGAGCACGATGCTGCCGCTTCAGTGACCGCTTTGAATGTCAAACAGGACACATTTAAGTGGCAGCCTCTCGCTAATTACCGGAAGATATTAACACTTGTGCGCCCACCTTGCTCCTTCTGCTTCTTGACGACATGCTTTTGACCCTGGCCTTAGTGGATTGCGGTTAAGACTTTTAGGGATCTTGGGATCTCCGTGACCAACTTGCAACTTTCCAATGCACCGCAGGAAATTGTGTCTTTAAATTGGGGTTATGTAATAACAATTGATTTAGGGATATAATAATAGCAATACATTACCATTAAAATAAAAAGATACAAATGAATTATTATATTGTTTGATGCAATAGATCATTCCGTTACTTCTCGATTATGCATATTTAGTTGGCGCTCTTCTAATATTACCAAATAATGGGTATTGTCTTTTCTCGCCATGCAGGAGGGCAAACGAGGCTACCTGGAGGGCCTGGCCGCCCACTACAGCAAACAGATCAACATGCCGTACGACGACGTGCTGGACGCCATCGAGCAGGTGCGCCTGTCCAAGTGGAAGGAGCGCCACGTGCGCATCTCCACGGGGCACACGCTGTCCCGCCGGATGGCTGGGCCCAGCTGCAGCGGAACGGGTCTGGTCAGCTCCTCGGTGATGCCCACCAGCCACAGCCAGCCGCTCTATGTGCCCGGCAAGTACTTGGTAAGCATATGCTTCGACTTCGAACCGTGACTTTTACGGCCGCAAAGGCTTTTACGACATCCAGCTAATCAGACTCTAATTCATTTCCGATCCCTTCCCTTTGGTTTATTATGCATGCTCATGTGTGTTCTTTTATGTGTGCATGCACTGAAAGAAATTTACTGGGGACTACTTGGGATTACTTTGTGAAAATGACAGAGGACAATGGGCTAAGTTGGGCACGCACATCATTATTGTTTCAATCCTTCTTCATATGAAATACCAATGAAATCGCTTTTAAAATATTGAATATTTATGACTGAGGTCTTTAAAAAACGATAAACCTAGTTTTTATTGATCTATATATATTATATATTTTCCGTGCTTGTGCAGCCCTCCAGTTGCCTATCAAATCGCGAGGAGAACGAAATCTACAGCTATACGCAGAATGATTTGGCCAATCGCATGGCCCGGAACGCCATCGACTCCAAGTCGGCTCTGAATCTGAACGGGATGCAGCACAGTTATCCGGGAGCACGGACCAATTTCTTTTACAACTTTTCGGCAACAGGTGAGGAGCGTCTAAAATCGGAGGAGGAGGCACCGGAAGCTGTGGTTAGAGACAGTTTGGCGGCTGTTTGGTTTTTATGGCTTTTAATTCAATTAAATTGGTTTGCGCTTAAACTTTGGCTGTCTGGTTAATCAAATGAATGTCTGTTTGATTCTCGGTTTGATTGTTCGCCTGACTGCCTCCGCATTTGGATTTGGAACTGGATCTGGATTGGATTGGATTGGTTAGAGGGCCGGAACAAGCACAAGCAGCGGAGAACGGTCTTTCACAGGTTTTTGCAGGGCCTCCGGCAAAGTGGAGATGAGCTGAACGCCACGGAGGGAATGCAGTTGAAGGTGAGTTTGGAGGTCGCAAATTGGGTGCCACTTACAAAAAAGGTAGACCTTTTTTTTATCGAAACCATTTCGTGTGTGATTTTGTCATTTCCGGTTAAGAAAGCATTTTTATTGCCTACTTTTCGGCTTGCTTCCAAGTTTCCTTGTTTGTGTGGGTAATGGTAAAAGTTTAGTTGTCATAGAAAATGTGGACTGGGTAAATCAACCAAATAAATATAGGAATGTTCTCAATTGTCCCTATGGAATGGCTATCTATTTTATTGTTTGAGACTTGTGCTAAGAATTTTCTAATTTCCTCTGCTTTAAATCTTGAATAATCTTTACTGGCTCTTTGCGTGGCAAACAAAAATTTGAACTTTTTACTTTGGTTTCCATTCGACACTTATGTTTAACGCCATATAGACAGTGACATTTTCATTAGTCGAGCATTTGACAACCCCTTAGTTGCTTTAGAATTATGAAAATGGAACGAGTTTTCGCATTTCGGTCGCAGTTTAATTCCCGCCTCCTTCATTCTGGATGGGGAGAATGTCCCTACCGCCGCTCCCTATCTCTCTGGAAAGCCATGAAAAGTTCCATAATTTGGAGCCAACTTCAAAGCATTTCCTTGCCGCATTCAAAACAAAAACTTTTCCCGATCCCCTTTCCCACCCACCAACGAGACCATTCGCTGTTCTGTTTAATGTCGAATTTTTGCCATGGACAAGTTTGGCGGATGAGGAGGGGCCGTAGCACTGGGACTACTTATAAAATTAAATTAAAATATAAAAACCGCGTAAACCTACAAATAACAACGATGGCCGCAGCAACAACAATAGCAGCAATAACTAGGAAAGTTCGCGTTCTGGAAAATGGGCGGGGCGGAAAAGCCTGGGGGCGGTGGAAAACTTTATCAAGGCTAAGCCGATAAAAGGCAATTACCGTTAATTGCGTTGACTTGCGCTGGGCGAGTGGTCGAGACCAGACAATGACAACACAGCCGGAGCAAAAAGAGCACGGCTTGCTGGGGGTCAGGAGTCACGGGAGCGGTATGGTGGAAGCTGGTAGCGGGCAGTGCGGGAAGGACATGTGCCGGATGCAAATGGCAGACTCCGAGATATGAACTGCCGATGAGGGCGGGGGTCCTGCAAGTGCAAGTGCCAGATACAGATGGAAATCCACGACAGGATGCGCAATGCACTGGCAAAAATTCGTCTGTTCATTACAGTGAGTCTTAAAAGCTGAGCTGAGATACATCCTAAACAAATACCTATCTTAAGTGTGCATATTATAGTTTTATATATTATCCTTAAAACTAATTAAACGCATTTTTATTTGCAAAATGAGTTATAAATTGAACTTGGTGTACTGTTTCTGAGTGCATTGAGTGCTGAAATCGCAGAGGACAAAACTGGGGACGAGAGCGCCAATCGCATTGTCGGGGGCGTTGTCAAGGACCTGAGGACGAGGAACGTTCCTGGAACTCCACGTTACCTGGTCATTTGCACCTTGGCGCATTTCGGCTTTGCTGCGGTTGTTATGCCGGATGTGAAAGATGTGGGTGGGGATCAGGTGGAGCTCCCTACACACGACTGTCCATTTTCCATTCGCATTTGTTTTTATTATTTCAGGCGTGCCAAAGTGTTTTGTTTTGTGTGTCCTGTCGCCGTGCACTTTTCCATTTCCATTGCCATCCAGCTTCCAGGTTAAAGCTTCCATTCCTTTTTTTTGGTTACTTTTTTGTGTGTCCTTTTTATTTGGGTTGCGGGTCCTCCGGAGTCCGACGAGAGTTTATAACTTTCCGTGTTTTACGGTTGTTGTCCGGTTTTTCTTTTGTATGTGCCCGCTCCTTCGCCGGCTGTTCATTTAATATTTAAGCACAATTTGCCGCTGCCGAGGACCACGGCTGCAGATTGTCCACTCCGGTTCCTCCCGAGTTTTGCGGTCAATTTTGAAAATGACTTGGGCTAAGCACTGGCGACAATTGTGCTTCGTGTTCGGGACAACTTCTTTTGTGTGTGCAGCGTGTCCTCTGGCACTCATTACCTTTCTTTGGCCCCAGCTCTGCTGTGCTTTTTCCTCCGGTCAAAGGTCACCCAGAGCGTGTGTTCCAGCTCCTCAACGGCACTCATTATGCGGTCTGTTGCGGAAATGCTGCTCCGGGGACAGGAGCAACCAGCAACCAGCGTTGCCCTTTCATTACACTTACTCGACTGCCCGGCGCTTTTCATTTGACATTTCCCATTTCCATTTGAAGTTTTGGCTGCGGTTGTTTTGAGGTGTCGATTTGTTCGGTCTGACTCGGGTTAATGAAGTAATCATGGGCGGGCACAAAATAGCTGGAATAACATGCCAAAGTGGCGGGGAGAACACAATTTATACAACCTTGTAACAGGTGCCAAAACAAAATTCATTTTTAAAACATAAATTAACCTCATATTGTTACAACAACTTACCATTGCAGACCAATGAGCGCCTGAGAAACTGCAGCACGATGAAGCGACCGGAGCCGCATCAGGACTTTGAAAAGACCATACAGAGAGTAACTAAAGAGAACTCTGAATACTAAAATGTATCATAATTAAACGGTTACTATCTTCCAGCTAAAGACACAGAAGGCGGCCCAGAAAAAGCCAGCCAGTGCTCCAATGGAAATGGCCATTCATGACCGGAACAAGGAGGTGGCACACACTCATGTGAACGAGATGCCGCTCAATAACTATACGAAGCATCCCTAGGATTCGGCCCTAAGCAGCATCGCTGCTGCTTAGACCGAATATACAGGATAACAGAAACCACATACCACTCACTTATAGAAATTGTTGAGTCAATCATTATTCTCAATCAGGTGATACACAATGTTAAGAAAGGCAGGATCATAATCTAAAGGATGAGGCTAAATAGTAAAGGAAATAGAGCAGGCCAACGAAGCAATATTAATGCATTTATAACTAACAAATAGGAGGACAACTAGCTATAGGAATCATATCTGCAAGTGTTGAGTTTAATATACCCATAGGACTAATTGAGGGACCCAACCTGATCACTATTCGCACCCACTGTATAGTCACTTGACCATTAATGAACACTAAGCCTAGTCTAAGCAGCACTTCACCGCCCCGTTGATTCAACAGTATATTCTGCACAGAGAAAAAATCGAACTCAAACTAAAGACCGCAAAATCAAATCCTTTGCACATTTTTTGACACTTGTTGAAACACTTAAACAGCCTTTCTGCTGTTAACTCAAAAGCCATTAGTTGATCACCCTGCACGCAAACAACAAATCGATGGAAATGTTCATGATTATTTTTCTCTGTGTGCATGCTCCCACCCCAACCAGAATCAATCTCGAAATGCTCTTGCCCCGAAGTCTATCGGCAATTATTTGAACACCCCGAGAAAGCCGCCGCAGCAGCAGTCTGCGAATGCATCGACAACTGGCCGGGGGAATGTTGACAAAACGCAAAAATCCAACAAGCTTAACGCTAAATCAACACGCACACTCGCACACTGGCTCACACGCACACACACATGTAGTCGCATAGCCACACACACGCAAAAACACAGATGCAGGCTGGCAAACTTGTTCTAACCGCAGACGTTGCACAGACACACGGACACCATGCTCACGGACAGACGAACGGACGGATGCGGATGCGGATTCGGCTCTGGCATTTCCGTTTCAACTTGGCACTGCATCGATTTTGGTCTTTGGTTTTTCGAGTTGCAGCTGCAGGCGGAACGGAACGCAACGGAATCGACCTGAAGCCGAAATGGTCGCTCTGCCATTTGCCTTTTTTGCATTTTAATTGCATGTTGCGCCCGAAAGTATGCAACTTGTCCAGCATGGCCTGTATGTGTGTGATTGTCTCTCTTTCTTGCCGTGTGTGCGTGTCGACAGTGATGGGAAGTCCTTAAAGCAGTACTACTTTATTATTTTCACCCTTCCTCAGCTCTACCGCAGAATGTAAAACGATTTTTAATATGAATAAAAAGTTCTTTAATATATATTGTATATATTGCCATATGGAGTGCACAGCAATTCAGTGTAACTTTCTTACCTTAATGCCATGCCTAGGTGTTTATTTTAAAGGGATATTTCTATTCTTCGAGCTGCACTAGCATATCCCATCTCTATTCGGTGACAGAGAAAGCGATTTGCATTTTTGAGCCAGGCAAAGGCATTTCAAATTCGTTTTTAATTTTGTTTGCTCTCTGGCCGAAAGGCATCAAAATGGTCGATGGCCATTTGCTCGCGGTTGTCTTTGTCATTCCCCCCGCAGCCAACCAAATCCAATTCCCTGCCACCAGACGCACTACCAAAAAGCCAGCGAGACATCCGGGAAAGTTCTGGCCATTTCGGTGCTGCAGCTGCGTTTATTATTAAATGTCTGCGGCGCCGCGTTGAGCTGCCAGAAAATTGAAACATTTAGCGGCTACGTGAGTGCGTTTGCCAAGGGATCTGCGGACATTTCGAGGCGCGTTTCCGGTTCCGCTTGTCGCGAAACTGCAATTAGCTTAAGCACTTGCCCCGCCCCAAGGCTGAAGCCCCAAACTTCTATGGCAGCCATTTAATATTTAATTTATTTTTTATTCGATTCACCTCTAGCGTGTGTTAACGTGCAATTAACCCTGCCAGGCTTCGATGATAATTTTATTTAAATGAAATTAAATTAAATGCAGCACATCAGAGACTCTACCAGCCAAACAGCAAACCAGCAATAGTGAAAATAGTATAGACAAACAAACAAACAAAATGCAAACAGTGAAAAAAGGTGAAATTAAATATAGGCAAAGTGAAAACAAAGCAACAAACTCTGAGCGGGCAGTCAAGTGTAAAATTGTGCGCCAGTTTAATATACATATAATTGTTGCACTACCAATACATAGGCATATACATCATACATACATACATACACATATAGAGTACCCATACCCATACAGCACGGTCAGTTAAATGGCCAAAAACAATGAGAGCAATCGTCAGAAATAGACCAGAGACAGCAATCAAAGCGTAAACTGTAAAATACAAAGTCAAATTCAGCCTGGCATGCTCGCTTTAATTTGAACAAAAATAAATAATACATAATAAAAATTGATTGCGGAATGCACGCCATAGAAATGGCCATAACATTCACTGCCAATCAAGCGAGAGGCATTTCGATATTGATCCCAGCCTCTGCTACGTGTCCACGGCAATTAATTTATGCGTAAGCTCAATCATAATTTAAATTAGAACTGCCACAGCTGGCCGTAAATCATTGACCAGCCTTATTGACCCACTTCGGGAAGGGGGATCGGGGTTCTCCCGCTGCCAGGTCAAGCAGACGACAGCTTTAACATGGCCAAGTGGCCAGTCGAGCGCAACAAATCACAATAAACAACAGACAGAGACAGAGAGAGAGAGAGAGAGAGAGCTGAAGGATACCGATCTGAGCCGGAATCGCAGGATCCTGGCTCGGCA
Source organism: Drosophila melanogaster (assembly GCF_000001215.4). Lineage (NCBI taxonomy): Eukaryota > Metazoa > Arthropoda > Insecta > Diptera > Drosophilidae > Drosophila > Drosophila melanogaster. Next base: position 22,309,214 of record NT_033777.3, on the reverse strand, counting down.
ATCAGGCTAACAGATATATATTTATTAATTTATTATGAATATTGATGACCTACGGTCTGCATACAAATATACAACAGCAAATATACATACCTACATTTAGCCACATACGAATATTTACAATAAACGCTGATGGTCAGCCATCGACAAATTTCAATTTACATACGTAAGTGTTTAAGCAAAAGGCCAAAGCATTTCAAATGCAAATGGAAGAGAAACGACAAAAAAATCGGCAAATTGATTGCCCAAATAAATAAATAAATAATATTTATGAAAATAGAGCACGCGCGAAAGCGTGTCAGAATTACCCATTTAAAACATAGTGAATATATTTACACACATTTGTATAGTTATATGTATACACCCCTAGAATATTAAATGTTTAAAACAAATATTTAGCGAGCATATGCCCCAAATGTTTTGCACTTGTAATCAAAACAAATAGATTGGCAAAAAGTCGCAAAAAGTGTAGCAAAATTTGCATACGTTATATGAAAAAATCGAATATTTTTAAACTTCAGTTCACATAGAAATAAAGAGTTTTCCCGAAATGTACAACAAATGCGAGTTTCACTGGATAATTCTACACACCTGTCTACCAAGGAATCGATTATCATTTTGGCGGGCTGATTTAGAGAAATAAGTCAGGATCTTCTCTTATCTCTATAAGGACATTCCAAAAAGATAAAGTGACAGCACTGTTGGGCAAAATCCAGGTGTTGTTTTCCATCAATGTCGCTGTCCTTTCACGTGCTCCACCGGATCTCGGAGTTGCCTCTGGCGGATGATTGATGATTGCTCTGACGCTTCCTGCAAGCTGAGATTGCTCTAAACCCTCTCCTGCTCCTGGTGGGGGAAATCACAGGATGCGAAGTGTTTCTGCGAGGTTACAAATAGTGGCTGAATATATCAGCGAGCTAAAAGGACCGAGACTTTAAAGAGTGCTCATTGGCGTCTGATTATTTAGATAAATAAGGGGAAACACTTCACTTAATAATATTGTAGCTACCCTCACTTTGTTTGCTGGTAGTAAATGCTCAATAAAGATATTTCGCTTCTAGAGAAAGAAGATACAAACAGCTGTTTAACCGCCTAGATTATTATATTTTATTAAGTACGGATTACCGGCACTTAAACGTAGAAGTAAAAGATAAATTTTATGTCAACACAATTCAAATCGACTAAATACATTTTTTAAATTTGAATAGTATCTTTCAAATGTATCTTTCTTCTTAATCAACTTTCGTGTCTATTAAAATATATATATAAACAAATTCACTCAGATCTAATCTAAACTCATAGCCTCTAGATCCTTCCACATCCTATTAAAACAAATGAAAGCAATTTGGGTGAAATCTACGAATGAAAAACAGAAAAAAAAAGAAAGTGCAGTGGCAGGTTCCTACTCGAATATTCCCAAACAAATATGCAGGGCTTCCACCAATCCCATCATCTGCACATTATTCGAACCTCGAACGTGTCATTGTAAGTTCAAGTGTAGCCATGAGTCAGGAGCAGGAGCAGAAGTCCTCCAGCTGACTCCATGGGAGCGGATGAGGACGAGTGCCGATGATGATTGTTGGCGTCGCCAGGAAAATGGAAGTCGGGAGTGGGAGTCCCTGGCGCTGGGACTTTTCGGGCCTCGTCCGATGATTGTGATGGGCACAAAAGCCAGCGTCTCATGAAAAATGCATGCGACTCGGCTGCCTCATATGTTTTATGGCTTGTTGAACTCCGTCGCTGGTCCTGCCCCTCCTCATCCGGCCATCCAGCCCCTCCGTTGTAGTTCAAGTTGTAGTCAAAGTCGCATCGCATCACTGCCATGGCATGTTAAATTAATAAATGACAGCAGCGGCAGGACCCTGACAAAAATGTTGTGTGCTGGCAAAGTTGAGGTTTGTTTTTCAACAGCTGTTCCGGGAAAAACTGGATGGACCGGAGTCTGGGATAATATGTTTAATTTTCCCCAAACATATTTCCCCAGCTCCTGCTGCTCGTGGCCTTTTTCATTTGTTATTTCGGTCTTTTGGCTAGTGTTTTCTTTGATTTCCGTGTGCTGGGGCCACCACTACAGCGCATTTGTCTAACCGAGTGGAAGTTCTCAATCCCCCAAACCGCTGTATGCTCCATCCTTTTTTTATTATAAATTTTAATTTCCGTTTGCATTTTGCACGTTTTTCATAATTCATGCTCTCGAAGTAACTAGATTGATGAGAACCGTTTCCAGGCGGGCATTTACGGGCTGTCCACTGGGCTTATCCCCACCCAAAACGCCAGAGAGAGCTCCACACCGCCACTCACATGCATAATCGTGCGGAAATGCCAGACACACTAAGCTGACCCAGGCCAGAGTCTTACTTATATATATGTGCATACATTCATATACATACATATATAGCGTACGTACATAAAGATATATCTATAGATACGTAACCTCGAGTGTGCCAGTAAATCGCTGTATCTGAGCCAAGGCATCACCAATCACCCTGCACCACCCACTCCGCTCCATCCCACACCACACCGATGGATCTCAACCCTTTGCCGAAACAGCTGCCTTGGCTGAAAGTCCTGCTTGATTCCGCCGAAGCTCCTGTTGGCTGCACTGCAAGTAAAGTTCTAACCAAATCAGGTGATTAAATTTATAGATTTCTTTTTGAATAACACTCTTTGCTGACTGTTTTTAGAATATATGTTAAGCATACAATTAGTATATTTAAATTGAACTACATTATTATATGTCTTGCCACTGGATATGTAATATAATGCACTTTGTAATCCAAGTTACTAGGTATTAACCAACGTGTACTCCTGCTGGTGGTGCTGCTGCTGGTGGCTCTGCCACTGGTGGTGGTGGTGGTGATGCATCCCCATAGGGCCATTGACTAATAGGATTTGAAGAGCGTAAAATTGGTTCGTTGTGAACATGAAATATGCAGTAAATCCTTTTGCGCCCCGCTGCCGTTGGTGTTTTCCTTTAATATTTGCTGCAACGTTGTTGCAGCTTAAATATTCTTATGCCCCGACAGCAAGGTCCTGACTTCTGCTCTGTTTCCCCGAAACCACCCCATTCGTCCTGGCCCTTTCGTCCCTTTTCGTGGAGGCCAATGCACGCGCAGTTTGTTGCAATTTCGCGGTTCGATTTACCCCCAACTTACAGCCCCACCCGCCACCGCCCACTCTTCCAACGTTGTCGTCGTCGTCGTCTCGGCGCGATGGTGTGTTTTATTATCACAAATAAAGCGCAATCACTGTTGTGGCACCCGCTTCTTGCGCCCAATTCCACCCACTTTGCCGCATTTTCACCGATTTTCCACCAACATTCAGCCACTGAAGGAAGCCGAAGAAAGCATTGCATTTTTCATGTCTGGATTTCGTTCGTGTGGCAGCCTGAAATATTGCAAATAGTTTGGCTCCTTCTCAATTGCGTGAAATATGAAAAACCCCGGGAAAATTTGTAGTAAAAGCCTCGCCGCTCCAATGCGGCAATGCACTCGAGATTTACTTAACGTTTCGCTGCCATTGCAGTCTCCTAATGTTTGCCTCTTTAATTGTCCCCGTTGCTGCAAATGGCCGGGCATTTGTTTTCATTACTGCCAGGAGGAGAATTCCAGGACAAACTGGACCGGAGGACCAGTTCGTAAGACAAGCTGAAGTTGGGGGGTAATTTGGGTACACTTTGGGAGAAATAGCCAGCTTAGCGCACGCTGCTCTATTTCATACTTAAATTGGGATCACCTTCAAAAGTCCACACAACTCCTAAAGAATTCCAAGGTAAAAATCTTTATATCCAAGCTTTTATTATATTCAGGTTTATTATTGAATCAGACCATTTAAACAAGTTTGCCAATGAGTTAACTACCACTTTTTTTTAGAATTCTCCGATTATACATTTCCGTTTCTCCAAGTGTAGCTGCCTTGGCTGGCGACAGCGATAATTGTGAGCCGTATTTATGCAGTCCTTAAAGAGGCCGCTCCTCGATGCGAATGGCCGGGAATCCCTTCTAATGCCACTCAGCTGGCTGCCAAGGACTTTTGCCGGCCGGTCTTACGGCTAAGTCGCCTCAAGTCTAAGACTCCGCTGCCTCCATCGTTCATTCAACTGCAGCTCGGCTGACTTCCGGCGTTGCCTTTTATGATAAATTGAAACAAATAGCCAGTAACACCAGCTCGCAAACACACTGAGGCACAGGACCTGGCTTATCAGAAAATTGCGCTCAGCTGTTTATGAAAGCATAACAATGTTAGCTGCCCCGGCCATTTCAGAGCTCCAGCTCCTGCTCCAGCTCCAGTTCCGAGGTCCAACCTAGGGTCAACATCAACATGATCATCAAACTGAATGGCTGCTCCTGGAATCCTGCTGCTGCCCCTCATCCTTTACTTTTGGCCTGGCTTGCTGGCTGGCCGTCGCAGCACATAACTCACAAGTAGGATAAACAATTTACTTATCGCCACTGCAGCCACGCCAGATGGAGTTGGTAGTCGGTAGCTGGTAGCTCGGAGTAGGAGAAACTTCGTGCCCGGACCAAGACCACGACCAAGATTCAGTCTCCGCCTGAGACGTTGGCACATCAGCGCGCCACATTGGCAAATAAATCATAATAAATAACTTGAAAAACGAAACACCTTTGCGCACAAAAGTTGCACGTCCTGTTTCTGGCAAGCCGTACGAGTAAAAGTTTTTACCGGTGCAAAGATGGTTAGTTCAAGGAGGTCTATATCAGTCTGCTGGAGGAGGTTTAACTTGCCAAATGCAGCGAAAAGTTGTGATAATATAGAGAGATTTAAATGGCAGGACTTGCATGCTAGAAACATTATTTATTCTACGCATTATAGGGGAATTTTGAAAGAAAAACATATTTTAAATGCCTATAAATATTGTAGTTTACCTGCGTATTAAGTTAAGAAATTAAATTTTATTTTCCTATTAAGCTATAAAATTTGTATCCAAATTAGGCTAGATGTTAAATTATTTTCAACCCTTTTATAGTGCATTCCAGCGTCGGCTTACAATTTCTCTTCATTTCAATACATTGTATTTCTCGTTTCCGCTGACAGTTGGTTTTGGTGTTAGTGGCTGCTTACAGTTTAGCACTTGGCCAACTTCCAGTGCGAAAGAGACAGACGAGGGCAAGGGCTCAATTCCTGCAACTGGTGATAAAAATTGATACATAACTTGCATAAATCAGGCGCCTGCCACGCATTACGCATACGCCATGTGTGCGGCGCGGTGCTGGTGGCGCGTCATTTATTAAATTAGCCACAGCATTAGCCACCCCAGGTAATTTGTAAATTTCTGACAGATGCGCTGATAAACTCATTGCCGAGATTTCTTTGTGCACCGATGGTTCGGGCGTTCGGGTGAATTGTGATTTATACGGGTCTTATTACGGCTGCCTACATAACAATACTTTATTCGCAATACTTGGGGCCAAACTTAACGTAACATCACAAGGGGCGCGTGAGTGGTAAACGGGAATGGCAACGGGAATCGATTGCCGGCAAGGACTTCGATGGAGTTAGCAGGACTCGAGGATTCGGATTCGGGGATTCGGGGATTCATGGCGCCGTCTCCGAGCGTCTGAGCCTGGTTAACTCCGGATGGGATGACAGCTTGTCGTCCTTCTCCGCCGCCTGCGGCGGTTTCGGCAGACTGAAGAATTTCTGTAAATTAAATTTGTGAAAAATGAAATTAGGCTACGGCTGCTTTGCATAATTTAGATTATAAATTAGATGTGCCAGCAAAACTCCAGCGTGCCTCATTGCTCATGAAGCGGAAGAAGGTTGAAGAACTCTTGCCACTTTGGAGAAAGTAATTACACAGAAATTGCCTGACTGCTTTTCATATTTTGTTGCACGTTTTCTAAGGGGTTTCTAAACTCTCTTAGCCTGTATAGTGGGTTAGTACTTTGTGGCGAAAGTGTAAGATAAATTCATTCAAAATATTGGTTATTAAAACGCGCACTCATTCGATTTATATCTCAATTGCCAAGTTTTACACCTGGGCTAACTGTAAAAACTCAACCCAGATTGCACTCACATCGTGTTTGCCAAAGTGACCCGCCTCCTCCATGGTGTCCGGCAGCTTCTTGTGCAGGGTCTCCGGCAGGAAGAGAGCTCCAATGCCGCCCAGCAGAAAGAGAACGCCCAGGATGTAGTAAGGTGCCCGGATGTCCACGGTGGTGCCCAGGTAGACCAAGTACGGGGCCAGGACTCCGATAGCGTTGGCCAGAATGGTGCCCAACGCCACGCCCGTTTGTCGCATGCACGTGGGATAGATCTCCAGGCACTGCAGGTTCACCGTGAAAAAGGTGAGCGCGTTGAGGAACTTGATGAACGTGGCCAGGTAGATCATGAGGTTCTCGTACCGCTCATCCGTCGAATACACAATGATGGGCAGGCAGGTGACGAACGAGATGAGGAAGGATACGGAGTTGGTGAACCGCCTGCCGTACGTATCGCCTGGTGGAAATTGGAAAAGTGGGTAAGAGGACAAATCGACGGTGATGGACTGCTCCAATCAGCGTGGCGTCACGCCCCGCAGCACTCACCCATATAGCGGCCCACGACGTAGGCGGGTATTTCCACAATGCTCTGGTATAAAAAGTTCAGGAACGGATTGCCCGCCATGCGGGAACTGAAGAGCACCAGCGTGAAATAGGAGACGGCCACCACGCACCTGAAAAAGGAGTGAATCAGCAGTTAGAGATGCAAATTGCTTTCGGTGTGAAGTCTTAAATGCAGTAAGAGAAATCATTAAAATATCAACAGGACTTTATAAGATAATATATATACATCATCCCTTTGACTCACTGAACTCCTCCCTCGTATTAATTTAATTAAATTATTATATATTTCTCATTGGACAAATTTGACTATTTTATCTTTCTAAATATAAACTATAATTTGAATTTCAAACATTTTCCCGCTGTCTATCGACATTCCTCACCAGCTAAATCCCATGATGGTGGTGTTGCGTGCCAGCCGCCAACCAGCAAAGAGCGACGCAATGCCATAGGTGACGTCCTGCTTGTCCCGACTGTAGATCTCCGCCAATTCCTTTTCGGTCATGTCGAAGCGATGACCGTTAATTTTGGCTATCTTCTGCAGTTGGACAATGGCCTCGCGGAAGCGCTGTTTGCTAATCAACCATCGAGGCGATTCGATGACGTATCTGCAGGAAATTCAAGATTTTGTAGTTTTAGGAGGCATGCATTTACAGAGCTGTTTCGTAAGGGATGAAATTGCTTTATGTACTGAGTCAAACTTTATAACTACTGCATTGACCAACTTAAGAAACAATTAGTGTCACGGTGGAAACTTGGATGATGATTAAAGTTTCGTGGGCTACTGCTGCGTGACTTACTTGGAAAAAAGCAGAACCATCGCTGTGGGTATCGAGGTGAGCCACATGAAGGAGTCCCAGTGGCGTAGCCACCAGTACAGCAGAGGCATTAGGGTGGTGCCGATGGACCAGCCGCAGCTCTGGAAGAAGGCAATTCGACTCCGGTCCTCCCTGGATACGAATAGAGTGGGTGCATCAGCAATAAAAGTTGGACAAAAACTTTGGCGAAACTTACTCCCGCGAGATTTCCATGCCGATAATTTGAGGCGATTGGAAGAGGCTGTTCACAGTGAGGCCCACGATGCCGGACATGATAAGGAACCATGTGTATGAGCTGGTGCACATGATGGACCCAAGACGTCCCAGGGAGCAGAAGACCACGCTGATGTAGTACACAAACCTGCGACCGTAGCTGCGGCCAAGTGGACAAATTCAATTACCGACGCTGCCATAACTTAGTTAGGTGAAAGTCGCGCTACTTACGAGTCGCCCATTTGTCCCAATATAAATGAACCGGCCACCTCCGTCACACGACCCACCACGAACACATTTGTCACGAACAAATCCTTGGCGCACACCCAGTTGTGGTCCGTGGGGATGGTGCTCTCGTACCAGGTCTTGTCGTAACTCCAGCCGTTCTGGCAGGCTGTAAGGACGAGCGAGAAGTGGGAGTTCGAAGTGGGTACTGGGTCGTAAAATGCATTCGAGTGCAAAGTTGCAAATATTTATAAGAAGACGGCAGCAGGAGCAGCCAAATGCCAAGTAATTTCACCACTAATCCGGCAAACGTATGTATTTACTTTCTCTTAAAAAGTTGTTTGATGGAAAACGGCTGGCTCGTTAAATATTTGGCAATAAGCCCACCACTTGGTAAGGTTTCACAGAAAGTTAACACAAATAAATAAGTGCATATGGAGCGAATAAAAAAGCCACATGATTTGGTAAGATATGGCTTTTAAAATTCAGCAGCGAAGATTTGTTAAATTTAATCGCATTCATTTATTTATACTCGTTCTTCAAAATAGTTTGCATCTTTTTAAGAAAAATGAAACTCACCTTCTGTTGTTTTTGTCAGATTGCTATTCCAAGCTGACCAGTCCGTGATCTCTGAGAAGTTCATTTGAAACATTTCACAGTTGCTGAACGTCTTCCTTCCTCGGTTGTCAGCCTGTCTATTCCAAAACTAGATTCAGTTTTTTTGAACTTGGATGGTTGCATTTCCCACTTACTTGGGCAGGGTAATGTCCCGCCACTCCTCGAGTGAAAAGTTGGTGTTTTCCCTACCTGGCACTGTGCACCAGTGATCGGGTATATTGAGGGCCAGGATGATGTTCATGTAGATCATAGCACCGCTGAAGGCCAAACCGCCGACAAATACGAAATTGTATAGGGTTTGATACCGTCCATGGTTGCCAGCCTTCTCCATCAGAGCCTGGAAGGGATCGTTGAACTCCGAGTCGTCCACGTCCATTTGGGAAAAGTGTCCCGAGACTTGGGAGGCCTTGCGGCTGTTCGCCTGTTCCTTCTTGTCTCTCATTTTGCTCTACTGATATTCCAAGTGGCTGTACCGTAGTCCCCAGTCAGTCGAAGGGCCAGATAAGCAGACTAATCTTTATGGCATCTGGGGCACAGAATTCAGCTCGGATGCGAAGATTGCTAGGCAATTAGCTAAGGCAGATTGCCGGGGCTCCTAAGCAGACACTTGTCGCCACGCCAGTTGGCGCCAAAACGTTGTTAAAATCTTCAAATTATGAATATAAAATCACATTGAGTCATATACGATTTGCTTGTTTGGGCGGTATAAAATCATTCATGATTATATGGTGCTCAAAAATTGCAGCCATAATATCTTGGTGATAAATGTTTGCTAACTGGGAGATTTAGTTTTTTTTTTAACATGCCATCTGTCAAAGCGTTGGATATATTTTATTCACTTTCTTATCTCTTCCTCTTTCTTTTATTCCTTTTTTGATAAGTACATTTACAAAACTAATATAATTTCTTCTTGTTTCACTTACCACTTTTTAAGATTTTAGGCACTAAAACTTCGATATATTCAATAGGTTTTTTTTTTAATTGATTTCGATTTAAACTTTAGTTATTGATACCTTGCAATTTAATTTATTTGAATGGATAAAGTCAGATTAACGAAATCATCCCAATCTGAGGGAAATTTGGAAATATAAACGGATTTTGCCAGTTTTGTTGCACTTTTCACATCCCGTCGCAAAACGGCGAAACTTTTGATTAGGACGTCTGCGAGAGCTCATCAACTGTGGCCAACACGCGACGGTGCTGTTCTGAATGACCGAACGGCTGTGGTGCGACTTATCAGTCCAAAAGGGGCATTATAAAACGAACAACTGATAACAGGACGTCTATCTGATTTACACCAATGTGTATAACCATTGCGAGAGCCGAGCACTCTCAACCTGTCCAAAATGTGCCAGAAGGTGATGGTTTCCCCGTTGAGCAGGTTATGTTTTTTATTCGCAGAGCCCGCAAATCTTATCACCTTTCTCCAGCGCCACTGATAAGGCCATCGTGGGTCATTATGCTAATCGGTTGGACAGCAAAACAAATGGTTAATTGGGATCTAATGAACCCGGTGAATTGCGCAATATGTAGGCGGCCGTAAAAATGTTTACATTTCGATTGCTGTCAGTTATATAAGGAAATTATTTTCATTGATATGGGGCATCCAGGCGATTGCAGATGCAATTTCATCTTTATAGAGGCTATAAGCCAGTAGTCCAACACGCCCGCAAGTCTCTCAGCAGATAAGATAGACCCAAGACGATTGCATTCGGGATTCAGAAATATTTCGGAGACTAGACAAAGCAAAGCTACGACGGTTATGGCTCCGAAATAAGCCCGATTAGAATCTTTTGATATATAACCATCTAAGCCACTACCACTGCACTTGCACTTTGACGTTACGTTTTTATCTAGAATTTATATGTTATACTTTTTTCATTGTTTCTATTTGCTTATTGGATTAAATAAACGAATATCTTAGTGCTCGTTTTGAGCTGCTGCCGCATTTGAGTTTCGACTGTGACTGAAACCAAGCCGAGAACACGTTGCTGGCAATGAGACAGAGTCCACTTGGCTGGGCTTGTGCAAATGCAATAATATCAATTTTCATATTTTCATATACTGGCTACTGGACGAGCGAAAGACAAAAGCAATTTAACAATTTACTAAAGCACTTAAGCGCAAATTCAGTTCCCGGCCGCTCGACTAGACGCTGTAAAAACTAAGCCAGCGACGACTGTCACTCTATGAATAAACATCATCATCGCCACCATCATCAGCAGCGACACCAGATAGTATAGATCTGGGATAAGGAGTGGATCTGTAAATTTAATCAGAGCAGCTTTCGTCGGCGCTGTGCTAATCCATTGACTGTCACCGACACCAACGCGGCGTGTTTATCGGAGCGGGACGGAGATTCAAAGGTTCCTGGTTTGAAAATCGTTTACATTTCAGAAATCTTCAGTTGTGCTTAGGTGAATCACATTAGCTGGCGAGGCCATTCGCTAAATTTCAATTGCCTGAAACCTAAAGTGTAGTCCAAATTGCTTCTTAAAGCCATTGAGGCGGCCTCTTTTGCCCGATCAAAAGCTGGAAATCGCTTAAGTAGAGCTCTGCCCATCGAAAATTATGGACAACTGGAACCAAGGGTATGGGAAAGTCAATGCCAATAAGAGTCAATGAAAGCTAATGACTTGATATATAAAAATAGTTGCCTTCTAAATGCTGAAACCATTCCAACCAATCCAAATGATAACACATTCAAACAGTGCTTACTTTTTAGATATGTTCATTTTTATTTAAAGAATTTTATTTTGATTGATGCATAAACATGAATCATCATTATCCACCGAGTTTTGGTTTTATTTTTGAAAATTTCTTCTAAAATTTACTGAACTCTGAATACTTTAGTTTGCGCTCTCGTTTTACTTTGTGTATTGGAATTTTACTGGTTTTTCTTTTGTTTTGTTTTGCAATTGTAATGTGTTGACCTTATGATCGATTTTGTGGCTCCTTGTTAGGTTAAACTTTAATATTGCTTATATATTCTGTCTTTAAATTACATCATTTTACAGTGATAATTAGAAAATGCTAGCACATGCTGTGCGGATGTGTTCGTTTTGTGTTTGCTTCTCGTCCATCTCTAAATATATAAATATTCTTTTGACTTTGTTACAATTTACAGCTGAAACACTTATATGTACTTTGGAGTTAAATTTAAAAAAATGCCTATAGTCCAGTATTTCACATCCTCTTGTCATATATATGTCTTTAACCTTATCTTCGTCGGGCTGCAATGTGTATAACCATTGCGAGAGCCGAGCACTCTCAACCTGTCCAAAATGTGCCAGAAGGTGATGGTTTCCCCGTTGAGCAGGTTATGTTTTTTATTCGCAGAGCCCGCAAATCTTATCACCTTTCTCCAGCGCCACTGATAAGGCCATCGTGGGTCATTATGCTAATCGGTTGGACAGCAAAACAAATGGTTAATTGGGATCTAATGAACCCGGTGAATTGCGCAATATGTAGGCGGCCGTAAAAATGTTTACATTTCGATTGCTGTCAGTTATATAAGGAAATTATTTTCATTGATATGGGGCATCCAGGCGATTGCAGATGCAATTTCATCTTTATAGAGGCTATAAGCCAGTAGTCCAACACGCCCGCAAGTCTCTCAGCAGATAAGATAGACCCAAGACGATTGCATTCGGGATTCAGAAATATTTCGGAGACTAGACAAAGCAAAGCTACGACGGTTATGGCTCCGAAATAAGCCCGATTAGAATCTTTTGATATATAACCATCTAAGCCACTACCACTGCACTTGCACTTTGACGTTACGTTTTTATCTAGAATTTATATGTTATACTTTTTTCATTGTTTCTATTTGCTTATTGGATTAAATAAACGAATATCTTAGTGCTCGTTTTGAGCTGCTGCCGCATTTGAGTTTCGACTGTGACTGAAACCAAGCCGAGAACACGTTGCTGGCAATGAGACAGAGTCCACTTGGCTGGGCTTGTGCAAATGCAATAATATCAATTTTCATATTTTCATATACTGGCTACTGGACGAGCGAAAGACAAAAGCAATTTAACAATTTACTAAAGCACTTAAGCGCAAATTCAGTTCCCGGCCGCTCGACTAGACGCTGTAAAAACTAAGCCAGCGACGACTGTCACTCTATGAATAAACATCATCATCGCCACCATCATCAGCAGCGACACCAGATAGTATAGATCTGGGATAAGGAGTGGATCTGTAAATTTAATCAGAGCAGCTTTCGTCGGCGCTGTGCTAATCCATTGACTGTCACCGACACCAACGCGGCGTGTTTATCGGAGCGGGACGGAGATTCAAAGGTTCCTGGTTTGAAAATCGTTTACATTTCAGAAATCTTCAGTTGTGCTTAGGTGAATCACATTAGCTGGCGAGGCCATTCGCTAAATTTCAATTGCCTGAAACCTAAAGTGTAGTCCAAATTGCTTCTTAAAGCCATTGAGGCGGCCTCTTTTGCCCGATCAAAAGCTGGAAATCGCTTAAGTAGAGCTCTGCCCATCGAAAATTATGGACAACTGGAACCAAGGGTATGGGAAAGTCAATGCCAATAAGAGTCAATGAAAGCTAATGACTTGATATATAAAAATAGTTGCCTTCTAAATGCTGAAACCATTCCAACCAATCCAAATGATAACACATTCAAACAGTGCTTACTTTTTAGATATGTTCATTTTTATTTAAAGAATTTTATTTTGATTGATGCATAAACATGAATCATCATTATCCACCGAGTTTTGGTTTTATTTTTGAAAATTTCTTCTAAAATTTACTGAACTCTGAATACTTTAGTTTGCGCTCTCGTTTTACTTTGTGTATTGGAATTTTACTGGTTTTTCTTTTGTTTTGTTTTGCAATTGTAATGTGTTGACCTTATGATCGATTTTGTGGCTCCTTGTTAGGTTAAACTTTAATATTGCTTATATATTCTGTCTTTAAATTACATCATTTTACAGTGATAATTAGAAAATGCTAGCACATGCTGTGCGGATGTGTTCGTTTTGTGTTTGCTTCTCGTCCATCTCTAAATATATAAATATTCTTTTGACTTTGTTACAATTTACAGCTGAAACACTTATATGTACTTTGGAGTTAAATTTAAAAAAATGCCTATAGTCCAGTATTTCACATCCTCTTGTCATATATATGTCTTTAACCTTATCTTCGTCGGGCTGTAACACGTGCGATTTGTTTTTTGTTTAAATTTGATTTAATTTATTTGCGATTAGAATTAATTGAGTTACAATATGAATATCGATATCTTATGTCACAAAATATGTTCAGGTTTAATTACGTTCTGAGTAAAAGTCAAAGCGTTTTGCGAATAAACTCATTTACATTTTGTCAATTGCCATATTAGAATCATATGCTCTACGCTTAGTTATGCTATTAATTATTATGTATTTTAATCAGATTTAATTTAAATATTTTATTCGTAGTTCTTGTGCCGTGATAAATATTCGTTCATTTATTTAACTAATTGCTGAAAACTGATTAAAAACATTTGCGCTGCCTGACTAATTTCATTGTCTGCTTTTGATTAACGCTAAATCGCTCATAGTGTTTACGATCTGATATCTGCTATAAGTGGCATAATAGATCTTAACTGGATCATCCTATATATGTACACACGATCCGGACACGACACGCTACGATTTGAAAATATTGCTTAGCGTACATTACTTTTGTTTGCTCGATTTGGCAATTTTCGGCATTAATTTTTACAAGTTTCTGACGGATTTGCACGATGCATTCATTCCATTTACATTGTCCTAATACGAGATTAACAAATTAAAATTAGTTTCGAATGGCAGTTGGTGTTCTGTTTCTTCTTATGTTTTCTATTTTTGTTTATAAATATTTTGTTTTGCTTGGTTGCTAAAATTGAATTGGTCTATTGCTTGCACTCAGATTAGTGCCTTAAAATAGGAATCAACTTCTATGTGTGTCTCTTATTAAAATGTTAGAAATGAATCTATTTAAAATGCAATTCAAGTTGGACGTTTGACAATATCACGTTGAGAAATATGCATACACAAAGCAATTAAACAGTAATAAAATGGCAAATCATACAAGTCTCATTCAATGCATAGCTTCAAACTAACTAAAAATCAAAATATAGTCAAAATATATAAATATTTTCATTACATCACTAAGTATATAAAATTTCTCCTTTTCTGCAGATTGTGTATGTATATATAAGTCTGTAAAGTCTGTATTTATATAAGTGTTAAATATTTGTGTAAATGCCAACATTATCGGAGGAAGGATTGACTGACTCTTACTATCTCTGCTTGCTATCTTTCTCTTTCCTTTAAACACATCCCCCACTATACCGGTCTCTCTCTTAACTGTCTGTCTATCTCTCTCTATACATACTATACATTTGAACTGAAAGACGCATGTTGGCCTTTTGTTTTCACTATCGAATCACAGCAATTGAAATACACTTAACTCAATGGGAGACTAAACTAAGAATTTGATGTAGTAAATGGGTTATTGATCCTCCAGTCTGTCGTCCTGATCCTGCAGCAGCTGTGCTCCAACACCGGAAGCTCCTACGCCGCCATTTCCGGTAATGCTACCGCCCGTATTCTTGCGCAGATGATTGCGCAGCATTACCAGATTCCGGTTGAGTGGCAGGTTGCTGGCCATGGAGGAAGATACGCCGCCGCCGCCTGAGGAGCTTGGTGCATGTGGCAGCGTGTTGCAGATGTTACCCAGCGGTGCCGAATGGGCGGTAGGCGAGGTGGCAGTGGCCACTCCGTGGGGCGTCAGGGTACCTGTGGTGCCATGACTCATGGTGCCAAGACCAAGACCCATGCCCATGCCCGAGCCCACGCCCAGCAGCAACTCGTGGGCCAGTATGGTGGGCAAATGTTAAGTGCTGCTCTTCAGCGGACCCGACGATAGCGAACTGCTGCTGACCCCCGAATCGCTCGACTTCTCGCTAAGCCCTCCACGCGTGAGCGTATCGTCCGCCATAAGGCCGTTGCCGCCGAGAAAGGACTTCTTGCCCAGTCGTCCTCCGCCGGGCAGAGTGGTTTTGAACGGATTGTCCTTGCAACGGCGGGCGCTCTCCACGCGCTTCATAATTTCACTGGAACACTTGGTCACCACGTCGTCCAAGCTGTTCGACTCGTCCGTCGAGTTTACCGCCTGGGTAGGTGTCTGTGAGCTGGGTAGCGGGGATCCCTCGTAGCATCCAGAGTCGCGGGGAAAGTGGCGTCGACCAAAGGGCGATGCTCCATGCTTCATATTGATGTTGTTCAGGCGGGCTTCATCATTTTCCGAGCTGGATCCGGGTATATCCACATCGGAGCCTGTGCGGGCGAAATTTGTAGCTGTGAGTATGCGTGGTGTGTGGGTGGGTGTGGGTGGGTGTGGTGTTCGGTTCGGGTTTAGAGTAGGTTAGGTTAGGCTTTATCAATTTATGGCTTATTTCAACAATGATTCACAGTAGAGGGCGAACGCAAGTTATACTAGTTCAAACTGTTTTATAAAATCATATTTATGGTTGCATAAAACTTATCAAGTGTTGTTTTGGTACCTGATAACAACTACATTGTACCTCATCTAGGCCTAATAAAGTTTCGATCTAAATTGATGAATTTCACAATTCTTCATAAGGTGCGCCATTCATGGAAATCGTTGCATAAAATGAGCCACAGTTTGAGGAATCTAAGCGGTCTTTTGGTGACTAGACTTACATTCAATGTCATGCAGCAGTTGCACAGCCGTCAGCAGCTTGGCACGATGTTCCTGGTTGAGAATGCCCAGGTAATCCAGGTCAGCGGGCTCCAGTTCCTTGAACAGTTCCAGGTCCTCGTAGCTGCAAATGGAACGATAGGTGAAACAATCCAACAAAATTGTTGGTAAATTTGTTTCATCTACACCACTTACCCGTTGAGCACAAAGACGGAGGTGTACTCCTTGAGTCCAATGCGAATTAGCAGGTCCTCCACGGAGCAGGGTCCACCATTGTGGCTGCCATTTCCAGAATTAGCCAAACGCGAGCCGGCGGCCAGGGTCTTGCTGCTGGAGTTCTTCATTCGCTGCTCCGGCAGCACCTCCACGTTGATGAACTTGAAGTGGCCCACGCGGCCGTGGCATCGACCCTTCCAAATGCCCGAGGCGTTCATCGACAGCACATCGATAAGGTCGCCCTTCTGTAGATGGAATAATAATATTATTAGATTACCGTGCTTGAAGAAATCTTTTTGGGTAGTTAGGAAAGCTTCTCATGGCCAGGGGATTACTGCCTTTTAAGCAGAACTTTAAATGAAAGTTTAATACAATATTTTGCTTAATCCAGCAACTCACCTTGAATTTGAGTGCCTCCTTATCGTAGGGATTGGGCAAACTATCCACGAGAGCCTTGGCCTTGCAGATGCAGCTGGCCATCGAGGTGCGATCCTCGGCCGAAATCGAGCTGTGCGGACTGCCAGGACGAACCAGAGCCTGGGTGCCTGCGGACGACAGGAGAGGCGAGAAGGAGGCTTGATAAATATTTGCCCTGCTTTTTTGGGCCAAAGTTTGTCCTGGCAAATTTCCAATTAATGCGCCCACAGCCAATTAGCCGCAGGACCCAAGGAATTTACTATGGACAAACATCCAGCCATGCATGTTCGAACTCACACTCATTCGTTTGGTTAATTAAAAACTTTTCAAATATTTTCACACACATACACTTACACATACTTGTACATTCACTTGGCCCCGAAAATATTCAAATATGCACTTGAAGTTTCCCATTATTTTTTCGAGCTGTTGTTTTCTTTGCGTTGCTTTTGTTTGGTTTGCTGGCCAAAGCTTTTGGCTAATCCTTGCTTTGTGTCCTGGCCACATGAAAAATAAAGTATTTTTCCTTGCACTTTTCAAAGTTGCCCACCCACGCACCCATCCAGTTAAGCCGGTGCTCCTGCTCCTGTTCCTCCGGTATTGCCTTTTATTTGGCCAAAAGTTTTGTTCATTAAAAAGGAAGCGGTTGCCCTTCATTTAACCACGCCCCAGACATTGCAATCTGCCTCGCCCATCGGCACTTGGCCCCTCTTTGGCCTCCCGAGGGGCTGCCAGAGCAGCAAGTGCATTAAAAATTCATTAAGTTTGCAAAATTTGAAGGAGCAACAAAAAACCGCAACAAGAACTACAACTGTTAATAGACCAATATGCAAGCAAGCCAGCCAAGCCAGCCAACCAAGCCAGCAAGGCAGTCTGGGAATTTCGGCATGGCCATCGAGAAGGAAAGGAGCATCCAGCAGACGGCTTGCTACTGCAGCTGGCGAAATCAAAGCCCAAAAACTCTAAATTGCCAGCTCAGACAAAGATACACAGGCAGTCCCGTTTGTGTATCTACAACCCTCGTATCCGTATCCGCAACTCCATTGCTATCCCTATCCCTATCCGTATTCGTATTCGTATACTTACTCGAACCGGATGCGCTGGGCAAACTTTCCACGGAGCTGGCCGAACAGGCGAACGCCTGATCGCTCATGCTGCCACGGTCGGTATTATCTTGGGAATTGCTGAAATCCCTCGACGTATCCTTTGTGGCAACAAAGTTTCGTCCATTCTCATTAAATGCGCCAATTTCCTTTGCCGAGCTACGCATCTCGCCCGACTAACAATCCAATCCATACCAATCCCCCAGTCAAGCCCAGACGGATTGAAGTGAAAGTTATCCGTATTTTTTCCGTGTGTTTTGGTTGCGTCGTCGACGTCGTCGTCATCGTTGTGCAATAAATTGCATGTTGAAGGGGAGAGCAGCAAAAAACAAGAACAAGAACAGGAAAGTTTTGTTAGTTAAATCATTAAAAAGTTTAAAACGAACATACCAATACGTTCGGGCAGAGAAGAAGGAATTAGAGTCTTGACTTTGTCTACACGGAGAATAAATGTTAACACATGTGTATGCCATTGCATTTGAAATAAATAGTTTGCGTTAACACATGCTAATAACTTATAGTGAGTTTTAGTTTTGTGCCTTTTTTGAATAAAATCAAATATGTTTTCGTGCTGAATATTGCGCTTTGGGCGCAGACTGCATTAGTTTCTCTGATCCTTAAGCTGCAATGCTGGACACCAAAACTTTGCTCATATTTTTTTTTGGCAGGCCTCGACTCGCCTCGAAAGTTTGGCCGAGATGAACTTTCACTTTTGCCAACACGCTAAAACCGTGCAAGCGGCCATAAAAACTCATTAAACTGGCATTTGCATTTAGAGTGCATGTCGCGCCAAAGAGTTGTGGTCCAGTCGGGCCATTATGAGGCTTTAGCTTCGGCTTTGGCTTTGGCTTTAGCTTTACTGTTGGCTAAGGCCTCGATGAAGCCAATTGCATATGCAAGCCCCCAAGGGGCTAATTACATTTCGCAGGCCACATAATGTGTCAACAAAATCCCCGTCGCTGCATCGACGATGCAGTTGGTGTCCTCTTCCACCTTCTGCAAATCTGTTTTCCTTTTGGCATTAGCGTTTAATTAACTTACATGATGCACCGTGGCCTTTTGGCAAATGGTGTTCGCCTTGCCGTGCGGCAGTCCGTTCTTTTTGGCCTTAGCGGCCAGCAGGCTGGGCGGTAGACATCCGTGGCCCCTGGTCACTCCGATGTCCTCGTAATCCGACGATGGACTGGGCGACAGCGATGGTGATTCCCCAATTCCACCGCTTAGGGTTCGATAGCGGGCCGTGCAGTTGTTGGTGCCAATCTGAAAAGGGGCGTAAAGCGGATTGAGTGCGTTTTCATATTAGCCAAGTTAGGGCAAGTCAACTTTGCAAATGAAATGGTCGCCGAACCTCAACTCCCCCAACCAGCACATATCCAAACCAATAGCATTTGCCGTTCGTATTCCGACAACGTTTAGCTGGCTTAAGTGCCAAACTCCGACTCCGGGAAAACAAGGAAAAAATACTAAAACCGGCACGGGGAGCCGGGGAAAAACTTGGCTAAAAAGCTTTTCAAGTTTGTGTGCGTTCCTCGGTCGCCCGCTCGTTTTTATTTCCCTCTATCTACGTGCATTTCGGCCATCGTCCATTTTCGGACCAGACGACATTGGCCAAATGCGAAGTTTGTTTGTCACAAAGAGCACTTAATCAATTTAGACGCATTCAGATGCAGCGTATCTGGACTTGGAGGAGTCGGAAATGTCGAAGGAGTTGGAGAGGCGACCATAGCTGCAAGTTAAATGAGCCCGATCCAAGTGGAACTTGGTTTCTGCACTTACCGACACCGTACTGAATCTGGAGGTAACGCTTTGTAGATCTGAGATGGAGCCCGCGTAGTCGCCGCTTTCGCGATCATGAGATCTGAAAATATGGTAATTATCAGCAAATGAATAATCTAACAATCTGTAGAACAAAAGGAATTCCCAAGCAAAATATATTGTCAAACAATTTCAGAGAACTTTTTAATCTTTGGTCCAGCAAAAGGTTGCCTGCCTTTCAACACAAATGATATCCATTTCACCTTAAAGTGCCCCTTATAATGGCCAAAAAAAAAACTTGAAAATCGAAAACGGCAAACATTTTGATGGCAAACAATAAGCAAAGGAAAGTCGAAGGTGTCGGCCAGAGAGGCTGGGATGTATACACGACCCGAGGTCGAGTGGCAAACAAAGGTCATATAAATAAATACTTGATATCTTTTTCGTATTTCTTTTACTTGGCAGATTTTCCTTTTACCATTTTGCTTCAACACTGTTGAGATTTTCACTTTTGGTTGCCTTTGCTGTTTGTTTTCCACCTTCGTTTCCCCATTCTCTTTGGCTTTCGCTCGCAATTCGTGAGAAGAAAAAGTTTTCTTTTCGTTTGGCTCGTTTGTGGCCCCAGCGGCGCACGAGGCGTATAAGTTATTTCAGCAAGTCCTTTTGTATGCGTACGTGTGGAAAACGCAGGTTCTCGTCCTTCTGGATGTTTCCTCCTTTTCACCATTCCCCATCCAGCATCCATTCTAGGGCTACTGTCTACCTAGCTGGCTGATTGAGGAGCTGGCGCTCTGACTTGTGGATTGGCGTTGAAGTAGCAATAATGCCATTTCATTCAAGTGTCCCGGCCTGTCGATGTCTTGCTTTTATTGGATCCGGCATCCCGAATCCAGCATCCAGAATCCATATATATATATATATATCAAGAGTGTGGCATGCGTAACAATATGAAATTGATGACTTTCGGTTCGATGCGTTTCGATATGTGTGCCGTCTGCCAGTCAAGCTGGTGTTCCTACCCATTCCTCTCTCGTTCGTCACTCACTAATTCCCTCATTCAAGTCCCCATTCATTCATTCGTTCATTCGCTCATTCAATCGCTCGGCCTGGCTGCAGACCCGTTGATAACCGCACTAATGAAGTGAAGTCCACCCTTTTTCACCGATTTTTTGTGTCTGTCCGTGTGTCTGTAGGGTTTGGGGTGCACCTTTTTCGATTGACAAATAAATACGAGATGCCAGACTTGAGCTGTTTGATTGCTTTCGCCTTGGTCAGCTATTAGTGTTTGCTGGTCGAAAAGCTGGCTCGAAAGCTTGTCCTTTTCACGCCAGACTGGGCTCGTTTGTGGCACAGTTTTATGGTTGAATGATCCCTATTCCTTTCCAAAAATTTGCCCTTTTGAAGTGCGGCATGGAAGGGTTCGACCTTTGTATTTGCCATATCATAACTGCCCACACTAAAGCGGCGGCACCGGTTTACTTATTAATGCGCCACCTTCGACGTGTCGGCCCTTCGGCCATAAACTCAACTGCAAATAATAATGGCAATCAACAACCGGCCAATGCCCCGACCCAACTGAACCGAACGGAACTTCCTTCTTTCCCCCCGGGGGCAACACTCACCTGGCGTGCGTTAAGGGTATTATTGTCGGTGGATTTGGCGGCTGCTGCGGCACGATAAGACCTCTACGCGGCGGTCCACGTTGCGGCAATGAAATATCTCCGGCGGATCTTAATGAAATTACGCCTGTGCTCTCGCGGTTGTTCGAGAAGCGCACACGGCCACCCTGCGAAGAAAAAAGTGGAGAGGAGAAGCGTGAGTGAGGGGCATACATACACTGGGGGGAAAAACGCCATCTAGAATCGAGAAACGAAATGTTGGATAGGGAAATTAGCATCTAAGATTGTATGCGGTGTAATGATATTAGATATAATGGGCTCTAATGAATCTAAGTCTGATAACTTATATAAACATATCCTGCTTAGTTATTATAAATTGGGAGTACATATTTTTATAAAGAATATATATTTATACGACCACATTTTGGCTAAGTGCATTTATTTGTAAAAGAGAAAGGAGATAGAGTGCGCACAACATGGGGATTAGCATTCGAGTAGAATTTGTTGGCCGCTGTAGAGCAACAAAATTATGAAAAATTAACAAAGTTATAAAACTTTACGAGGCCGTGAGAGAGGAGTAGCTGGTTTGGTTTATTTGTACTTTTACTGCTTGTTTTTCGCCTTGTTGTTGTTGTTGCACTGATTCGATGTGGCTGCCGGTTTCAGCTTGGAATTTTAAATTTAGGGAACACAAATTTGGTTTTCTTCTCTCGTTTCCTTTTTTTTCCACTTTATTTTGCGTATGTTTGTTTGGCCATGGAAATTGCAAAGTTTTTCCGTTTTTAATTTAGGCAATGCAGGAAAGTTTTGGGCAAGCAGAGAGCGTGGAAAAACCTCCAATGTGAATGAGATTTTTTGAATCGGGCAAATATGGTATCGGTGGCAGTGTTGAAGGTCCGTTCGTCTTTTGGGTTCGTTTAATACGCAATATTTTTGATATGCAGAGTCGGCTGAAATCGGTTTGACATATCATGTGAAGCGATCCCATTTCGGGTCCCATTTCAGATCAAAGGAAGCTGGACCAAAACCAAACCAACACAATTCAATTTCAATGCATTATCTCCGGCTACTTCGGTCCGTTAAACAGCCACAAACGCGAGCTTAACCTTTTTCGGCAACCGCAAAAGTTTCGTTTCAATTTTAAACAAATTTCGAGGCCACATCAAAGGGGCCACCAATGTTGAAAAAGAGGCCCGCACACAAAGGCCTCCCCGAATTGTGGCTCCAGCGCTCGGCAGCGCTTCAGAGCTGAGTGATTTCAATTGACTAAGAAAACAAATTCCCCCGATAACTTGCCTAATGCGTTTCGACAAAAGCGCAACTCCCGGCGACGCAGGAAAAAAAAATCAAGGGGCAAAGAAAATTATGCAAAAGGAAAAGTCTCAAGACGGCGACGTCTTTCGCAGAGTTTTCCATGACTACCACTCCCACTCGCCAGAATCAATCCACAATATCGAACTGTGAGAGAGAGTCAAAGTCGAGCAAGTCAACAAGAATTATGCACTTTTTGACTGTCAATAAAAATAAAGTGAGTTCGAGTCGCAGTTTGTCCTGGAGTTATGCACACAGCAAAGGAGCGCAGAAAGAACGAAAAATGCCAAAGGACATGGACATACAAATCGAAGTGGGTAGAAATCAATGCGCCAGCACAAAAATATATTCAGCGTATAATTTAATAAAGCAAATAGAAGAAAGCCACAAAGCGAAAATCGCTGAAGAAAACCAAACTCATCGGGGGCCAACCCAAAAAAAAAAAAAAAAAAAACTGTATGAAAGCGCAAAGGAAACTCCCTCACAACATTTTGGCTGGCGAATTCCACAGAGAAATCAAAGTGGGTTGGAGCTTAAAATTGAAATGGAAGCTGGCATTGGATCGGCTTTGCCCCTCGGCTCGAAGGAGTGCGCCCAGTAACCAGGATTAACGGCGTTGCAGGATGCGACGCATAAATTTCAAATGTGATTGCAACTGCGACAATGTTGCCGCTGCCAATTTTATTTTTCAAGTGGATGACACAAGCCGCATTGTACAAGTCACCGAAAGTGTGTAAATTTATTCAAAATCTGTTCTCTATGTAATAAAATATGTTCTACAATATCGTGAGCCAATTATAGATTTAAAATTGAAATTGTTGCATGTGTATTGTATTACAGCTATAGAATTTGCTTTCATTTGATATATTTAGCTGCTTTGATTGATTTTTAACTCTAAACTTAATGCCTATCATAGTTCTATTTGGGTAGTATTTTAAGGACAAGACTCACCTGAATTGTGGCAGCTGGTCCGCAGTTGAGCCCGGCCATAAGAAAGTCATCGGGATCGCTTTCGTAGGGCGGCTCGTCGTACCAATGACCTTGATGATGCAGCGCACTCACCGCATAATGGGCTGCTCCCCCGCCGCCACCATTGCCGCCCACACCGAGTGGCATGCCCAGTCCGGCGATGCCCATACCGCCACCCGTTCTCAGCGCCTCGTCGTACATATACGTATCGTCTGCAAGATGGGAATAAACCAAATTTAGCAGCCGCAAAGTAAGGATTAGTTTGAAGATTAGTTGGAAAAAATAAGAGAGAAGAAAGCACTGGAAAGGAGGAGGAACTTAAAAAACTTTTTGCGAGCGACCGAAAAATGTGCAGAGCCAGCAGAATGGTTGCAACACAATATTATTATACGCCACGTTGCACACAAAACTTGCAATGCCATTTGCCACATGCTAGCGGCAGAGCAAGTTGCTCCGGAGCCTGAAGTCCGGGGCTTATGTACGGATTCTGGTCCGGAAACGGACATAAGATTTTATGCTCGCTTATGCATGCGACGCTCGCCAGACGGGCGGGCCAGCCACGCCCACTCTGGCTGCTGCGGCTGCTGCAGCTGCAAAGGCTGCTGCAGCAACTGAACTTGCAACAGAAGCACTTCAAGTGTAAAATTCCTGGCTGCATGCTGCATACTTTTCGGGGGCAGTCGCTTAGATTTCCCTCCTCCAGTGCACTGGATTTCCTTTATCCCTTTTCGGTGCTCTTTCAACTTACCCATGCGTCCTTCGCCGCGACTCATTTGCAACAGTCCCTGTCGAATATCACGCAGGATCTATTAAAGACAAAACAATGTTGCATTAGTTTATGGCAAATAAATGGTAGGTGATTTGCTAAAACTTTTCCTCTAATTTTGGGATATTTCGTAGCAAGTGTAACTTATTTTAATCCAGTTGAATCAGCTGTGTGCCAACTTCATATGGTCAAAGAGGTATTCCTCTTCGTTTTGACAACATCTCGGCACCCTTCGCCCCTCAGACTCCTATAACTAAATAAAACTTGTTCATATTAAAGTCAACGCCTTCGCTTGGCTTCGTCGCATTCGTATGCATGTTTGCTCCTATTTGGGCAGCACTTTGTCTGCATGCCAAACGTGACTGCTGTGCGAAATGAAAGGACGAAATGTTGTCAACTTCCTTCAACTGCTACTGCTACTTCTACTTCCAGTTCTACTTCTGCTTCTCCATCTACGGCTGGCATCTTATTAGCCAAGTCTGGAGTTGAGGCAAAGGCGTTAAAATTACAAAATTCCATTTGAAAACTAAAACAATTTTCACAGCGCAAGCAGAACTACGAACTATCACACAGAATGTGCTACTTGTTCCTATTTTTCTGTATTTGGCCAGAAGGCATGTCTATGTCCTGAGTGTCCTGCAGCATAATGGCATTCTATGTGCGCTGCATACTAATTCCGAGACCATATACTATACCAGTAGTATGTATGAAAATGCTTCTGCTGCCGAACTGGAAAGCGAAAAGCATGCCAGGGCCGCCAAACAAACAGCAACGGCCGAAATAGAGACACACTTGGCAATAAAAGCGGGACGCTGAAAAATTAGCTAAAAGCTTTTTTGGCCAGTCACATTAAAAATGCATTCAAATGGTAGTGGGATGTTTGGTATGGTTTTTTTTTTTTTCTTTGCGATGTTATATGGTCCACTCCCACACAATTGGTTAGATGCTGCCGCTGCCAAATTGAAATTTACGTGGCCAAGAAGACATTGCTACATTTCTTACAATTCTAATCACATCTGGGGTCTTGGGGGACGCCTGCTTAATTGCCTGGCCAAATGCAAAGACCCCAAAAATGGGAAAAAAGGGAACGAAATTTCTAGCCATCTCCCATCATAAATATTTCATGTTCCTTCGCACACACAGAAGTGGAGCAGTTTCTTTTCCATTCCAGCCATTCCTGGCCAAATGGAAAACAAGGCCTCAACGGCAGAGGCTGCTTTCCATGTGGGCGCTGGGTTGCTGCAAAAACAGCAATTACAATTAGACAAACAGAATGTTGTTTGCACAAGTTAAGCAGCAGTAGCATCAGCACTAACAACAATAACAATGTGACACCCCAGACCCTCCCCCCCCAGTCGCAGGATATATCTACTATATTCGTGTATATGGCGCAGTAACCCCAACTCTTGTGTGCTTTTCATTTATGCACAAAAATTATTGCCCTTGCTTAGGAGCACACATTTTCCTGAACTGGCAAACAGTCGACAAATTGTCGTGCAGCAACGCAATTTGCGTGAGTTCACTGCGAAAAAAAAAGCGTTTGATAACTAAAAAGCCTCACAGCATAAATCGAAACTATCTGAAAAACAAACTAGCTTCTAGATACCATATAACTAGTAGTTGTTTGATGTGATAATTGTTTTTTCCCAGTGTAACTGTCAAGTTCTCATCAGTATGCTGTGCATCCATCATTGAGCCCGATAACTGGCATAATTAACTAGCCTGCTGCTGCTGCTGCTGCCAAGTTGATGGAAGTTGTGGAGTGCTGTGGTAGTAATGATTTCCCTAATCGATTTCGGTTTTAAGCCAAAGAAAAATCTCAGCTCTCTTTCGAAATCTGTTGGCTTACAGATATTATTCATCAGCCTGGAGTATCAAGCAATCAACATGGAATATTTTACTCAGCTTTCACATTTAATTCTCTTAGCATATAAATAAATAAGTTACTCTCTTTCGGCGACACGCCCATTTGTTTTTATCATGTCCTTCGTTTGGACAACGTTTTCAAGTGTGGAAAGTAATTTTTTTTTTGTTTTATGACAGCACAAAGTTTATCATTCGCCACGTTGCACTTCATTATTTTTGTTGCCTCCTTTTGGGGTGCGCCAGCAGCATGACCATGTGTTGGTGTGTATCTGTGTGCTTAACATTTTGTCTGCGTCTGTTTTGCATGTTTGCTCGCCACTCACACTCACAGCACACACATTTATTTGGTAGCTCGAGCTTTTGGCCTGGTCTTCGGGCTTTTATGCCTTGGAATAATTGCTGTTTTTATATCAAATATTTTTAATAGCTTTTTTAATTGGCTTGTCCATATAGAAGTCGTAGCATTTATACATTGCAATAACAAATTGGGGTGCAAACAGTGCGTGCTGCAACCGTAAGTTGCTTGAGTTTATGTTTCATAATTAAGCGAAATTTTATGAATGTATTTCCCATAGCTACGAAAAGAATATTAAGAAGTTTAGCGGAGCACGTAAACCTTATAAACATTCGTTGGCCTGCTTTTATTAATGATTCTAATGACTATTACGCACACTTGAGACTTTAAATTATACATTTGATTTATTTTTACTCTTGTTTAAGTTGCATCTATATGTCGTGAAAGCAAACCTATAAATTCGAATCGCACCTTCGGCTGCAGGGCAAGAAAAAGCTAGGAAAACCTTTGGTCTGTGCAATTGCAACTGTTTCATCCATTTGTGTATTTAATGCATGCAAATATAAGGCTACGGAATCTGTGAAATTAATAGTGCAGCCTGCACTAGCCAGACCGGCTAACAATTTCAGCCAAGCCTCGGGGCTGCGAGTGTTTTATGTTTATTTAATTTGTGAAAAGTGCCCAGAACAAATATGCTTGATTTATCCCTGGCCACTGCACATGTTTGCCATGTGCATTTATCAATTTCGGAATAGACATCTTGAAGGCATAAATCTTTGCCTTGTGGTCACAGGATATTTGGTTATCTGTATATCTGGATATTTGAATATGTGGATATGTTCATGTCACTTACCTCCTCGTGTTCACGTTGAAATTTTTCCTTTTTCCGCATGGCCTCTTGTACTTTCAACTGCAATTGGAAAATGGTTTGTTAGCTTTGGTCGTTTGCTGAGTGACTTTGTTTATTTATGAATGTGGCAACTAATTTCTTTGCTAACGAAAATTTAAAGTCTACTTTTTGCGCTGCAAATGGAAAAGGGGCGCACTCAAATTTGGAAGGGATGTTTGGTAATGCATTATGCATTTGCTAACTATTGTTGCAGTTGCTGTTGCTTCAGGTGTTGCTGCTGCTGTTGCTGCTGCTGTCTGTTGCTGCTGTCGCCGTTGATTGCATTTTGCTGCTTGTTTTTAGTTTGGCTCCGTGCGCGCTGTCATTAATAATGAATGTTGACGGCAATGAACTTTTAAATGTTGCATGCATCCACACGCTGCCACTTCCTCTTCCTCTTCTTCCTCCCCATCATCGTCCTTTTTGCCCTGCGGCACTCGCCGCGTATGCGATTGTTTTTGTTGCTGGTGGCATGCCATTACAGGTAAACGTGCTCAAAAGCAACAGCCGCAGCTTTCGTGTTGAAATTGCATTGCAAATGCAGTCAAAATGGTGGGGTGGCATTCGTCCGCTGGGCGGTGTGCGAAAGTTTCACCCTGTTGTTGCAGTTTGTGCAAATTTTTTTTGTTGCTGCACAATTTTGTTGGCTGTCACAGCTGTTGCAACACACAGAGGCAAGAAGCAAAGCAGCAACAGCAGCTTGTTAAATGTGCAGCATAAATATTTATGCCACTATTCCAGTCGAAGCAACCAAACATCCCACATCGCACACGCATTTTTAAGCAAAGTATAGAAATATGGTAGGAGATTTTAAGTTGAATATGATATTAATTTCTCTGCTGATGAATGTGCACTTTTAAATGATATTATGCAGCACTAGCATTGTTCTAAGTTTAGTAGATTACCCTTTACAGTTTCTAAAGCCGTCGAAATCTCTTTCTAAATGTTGTATTAGGTGCAATCACCTATTTATGCTACTCACCCTGTGGATTGTCTCCTCGAAACTGTGCTGCTGTCCGCCGGCGCCGCCGTTTATCATTTGAAAGTGCCGCAGACGATCGTTAGCCGCCTGCAAAATAAGCGGGAATGGAATCAATTTGGGGCAAAGTTTTAAATTCATTTTCAGAAAGAACACAAGCTTGGCGTGCTTTCAATCGCCAGGCTTATTAACTTTCTCAAGTATGCACAAAGGTTGTGGGCCGCGAAGGGTGTTGAGGTGAGGTTGAACAGGACGCTCGTAAATCAAGAGGAGTCCTTGAATGGCGGGCAGCAACGTGCTTTATCGCCATTAGGACGCCATTTTGTATTTCACACCTTTCAGCGGGGCTTTAATTTTTAATTAATAACGAGTCAAGGGTCAGGTTAGGGTCACCCTTCGACCCTTATTCACGGGTCGCTGTTTAATGCGTTTGTTTTCTTATCATAAATAGCAAATCAGGTGGGAGAGCCAACGAACCAGGCAACAAACGCATGGCCACGTGGAGTGCTGTTTAATTATATTTTGAAAGGCCAGGCCATGGCTGTTGAGTAGGATGCCGCTACTTAGGCACATATCCTTAGTCATTTCCTGCGCTTATCTGTGTGCCAGGACCTCCTGAGGACCTCCGAGGCTGCTAGCCAGCCATTTTTCGCTGCCCTTTTTTCCCCACCGGCAGTTTATTATTTATATTTTTCCTCCTTCTGCTCTCCACGCCTTTATTTATTCTTTTCTGTGCTGCTTGTGAAAAATTTATGCATGTCCTTGCTTATTTATGAGCAGCGTCGCCGTCCTGTGCCACGTTATCTCTGCTCTTGGCCGCAGTTTCATTGCCAGACTCGGCTCAAGAATAGTGCCCCTGCTGTACCAGCTGAACCAGCTGTCGCAGCTGCTGCGACTCCAACTTGGACTAACTCAGCTTCTGCTGCTGCTGCTGCTGCTCCTGATCCTGATGCTTTTCCCCAAAGGTTGCTCTAATCAAAGGCGCTGAATGAATCCTTTGTGAGCGGCGCAGATAAAGCGAGTGTACAACAACTTCCCCCAAAAGGGGGACGTTGAGTGGGAGGCAGGAAACTGATGGCGTTTGGTCCTGGCGCTATTGGTGCACTGCCAGGATGAGAAGTGGCAATGTAGACATGGCCGCTGGCAAAACATTTTTAACCTTTTCAGCTGGCAAAAAGGGAGAAGCTGCTCGGCGCGGCGCGCATAAAAATTTACATGTCCCCAGGGCCAAGATTAAGTATACTACACAAGAAGACTGCGGAATATTCAAATCAAGACGCAGAAAGTCATAAAAATGGCAGCCTAGAAGAGGCAGGGCAGGGGAATTCGAGAAAAGGAAAGGAAACCAAACGAAATGCGAGCAAATAAATTGAAAGAATTACCGCAGCAGTTGATTCAAATGAAAGGCTGGGGACGGGACAAAACTTGCGGGACAGGACAAACAATTTGCTTGCGGTCATAAAACGAAGCGCGAAAATGAGTTTCACTCGCTGGACGAAAACGGGGGGAAAAAGGATGGGTGGGAAATTGTATCGAGGGAGTACTTTACTTACCCTGGCCTGGGCGCCATTCTGTTGATTGTTCCGATCCCGTCGATTGACAGTCTTCAAGCCTTTCAGCAGCCGGGCCAGTGTGGTGCGTTTCTTTGTCTCGCGGCCCTCTGAAAGTCGCGGGGAAAAATCGGCATAAAAAGGACAGAAATTGAATTAGTGTAAGGAACTCAAGTCGGCGGCTGATGTACATCATTTTTGTTTTATTTTCAAACCCTGGTAGGGAGATATAACTTTCCTAAGAGTTTTATAGTTTAAAAGATTATTTTAAGTCAAGTAAATAACTACGATAAAACAGAAAGCATTCAAACTCTGCTGGGATAGTGATTACATGCTACTTCTGCTATTTATCTATGAAAATTCATTAAAGTTCTTCTTTAAAATTCTGACCTCATTACAATTGTGCTCTACATTTACTGCAATTTCTGAGCGGCCCTTTCATAAATAAATTAAAAAACTAAAGTCTAAAGATTTCCTTTAAACGTTAAGTACAAAGCTTATCACCTTTACACAAAAGCTTTAGAAATCGTCTACCAGGATAAGAATTTTACTTCTCTGGACTTTTCAACTCTTTTCAACTTACCAGCTGTCGGTGGAAATTCGTAGAAATAAGCTGAGCGCGGACTCAGGCAGCTGAATGGAATAGAATAGAATTTTTATTAGCACTACGATTCAATGGAGAGCGCTCGAAATATTTAAATCCTTTACTCACTTTTGCTGCACAAAGTTCAAATGCGCGACATTCGGTGGCAGGGTCTGATGCTGATGAGGTCCTTGCTGCTGTTGTCCTGGCACAATTGGTAACTGTTGCTGCTGCTGTTGCATCTGCTGCTGCTGTTGCTGTATGCTCTGTTGCGTTTGCAGCGTCTGCTGCTGCAGCAGCTGTTGCTGTTGTGTTAACCCTCCTCTGGCCACGCGGGGTGCGAAGACGCCATAGCCGAATCCGTAAATCTCATCCTCCTCCTTGTCGGACAGACAACTCGAGGGCTGTAAGGTTGGGGAATGGAAAATTAGTCATTTTATTGGCCACTCTTTTGGGGGGTGTTAAAACACAACTACAACTACATGCAAGTGAAAGTGGAGAACGCAAGCAAGCAAAAAATATTTACACAATTCTTAGCACACAATTAAATAAATTTATTCGCATACAGGCTTAATGGTTTTTTCAATTATTTCTTTTCAAGCAACGCCAACATCAATTTCATTTTTCCAAAAATTCTTCGTTCATATTGTTGGTTTTGTAAATATTTTCCTTAGGGGGCCGCTAATGGAGTCATTCATTTTTTTTTTTTTTTTTGTGTTGGTGATTAAGGAGGCGGGAGATTGGGTGGGTGTTTGGTTCGTTCCGGGTCATCATCATACATACCGAGTACTTTCCGGGCACATAAATGGGCTGGCTATGACTATTGGGCAGACCGGCGCCGTGCATCGAATGGCCACGATGGCCATGCTGCTGGCGGTGGTGCAGTACGCCGCTGCTGCCGCCGCTGCCACCGCTGGCCGCCCCACCGCTGCCGCTGCCCGTGCTGCCGCCAGCCCCACCTGATCCGCCCACCACCTGGGCGGCACTGTGCAGCGGACTCCGCTCCGCCCAGGCCGCCTGGCGCGCCCGCTCGATAGTTGCCAAAATGTCCCCGAAGGGAGCCATTAGCAATTCGCAATAGACGGATGCCAGGCCCTCTAAATGGCCGCGTTGTCCATCCTGCAAAAGAGCGAGAAACGAGCAGCAGAGATCGGTAAGACACTTGGCCAAGTTCTATTTCGTTTTTGTTGTTGTTTTTTTTTTTTTTTTTTTTGCTGATGAGAGTTGGGGGTGGGTATGAATGCTATAAGGTGTGCGAAGGTTACAGTGGGGCTCATTGGATGAAAATCGGGTGAGACAGAGTGGGTGGAAGATGCGAAGAGCTAGAGCGGTTAATGATGCTACATTGATGTTGGCGTTGGATGGGGTCTAGTCACCGGGTTAATAATGCAAGGGGTTAATTCGCTTATCCGGTTAGTTAAGAGCAACCATAACCATAACTAAGCTACAGGTTATTCCGGAACGCAAGGGTAAATAGGTGATGGGGGATAAATATCAATTTCATAGGGCTGCTTTAATGTCTTGAAAGCGAAAATAAATGGTTTATATTTCAAATGATTATATATATATATATATTTCCACATAATTAATAGTTATTATGGCTACGCATTTTGGCTTATAAAACGCATTATCGGATTTGAGCTTAAGTGCACCCCTGGTCATAATTAAATAAATGCCTATATGTTCGAGTTCATATGTTTGCCTACAATACGCCGCTCAAGTCAAATTAGTTGCGCCAACTGCTGCTGCCAATTGCCACAAATAATTGAGTCTGCCCCGGGGAAGGTAGACGAGGGGGCAGCGTAACTAAAAGCCCGTGTGCCAAACATAATGCACTTAGTCTGGGCATAAATTATGGCACCCACACACACACACACACTTGACTGTGTTTACAGCTCTCGAAGCGATTTCCCTCATTTTCCTCATTCGGTAGGCAAAACATCTCGGGCCTGATAAAATTTGTTAACAAACTGCCATGTTAAATTACACAAAACAAAGGCACTCCGCATTCACTCACACACACACGCAGACAAACGCACACAAAGAGAGGCACAATGGGCTTCCCTTACGCACTTTTTCATTGCATACCTGCAGGGGCAATTTTGCAGGGCGAAAAAAAGTACGGAAATGACTGGGTAACTGGGCGGGTGGTTAAAAATGGGGTCTTGGATCGGGCCGGAGTGTTCCCGACTACCTTGACATTTTGAGTGGCGCTCGGGGCAATGTTAAACGCTTGACATTGTTCCACGACTTCGCTCTGTGCCGCGCTGGCATCAATCAAATATGACACGCATTAAAATATCGCCCGATTCCTGCCGCTGCCACATGACCCCTGCTCCCAAAATGGTGCCGCATATCCTGCCCGATTTTACCCGCCTCATGTGGAGCCACCATGGGGAAATTGACAGGCTTCAGCCAGCCACCTGGCTACGGATTTTACCTGGGCATCTGCTGAGCCCCCGTTATGGGTGCGCTGTAATTTGACGGATGAAAAATACCTGCCATGGTCTTCTATGGGCCTTATTATACACTCCTTTTTGCTGGCTTAAGCACACTTTTATACCAATTTGAGACCCTAATTGAGTGCTACCAACGAGTCCTTTCCTTTTAGCAGGATAAAATGAAATAAGAATCTTAATAAAGGGGAAGTGAGCATTTCCTAAAATTAGTTTATATTGATGATTTTAAAGTAGTATTTCTTTAAATGAACTTATTGTGACAACTGTCACATATTTCATCCAATCTGATAGGGTATTTAAATGCCCACCTTGATCATTTAGCATACTTTCCTCTCCTTAGTTAAATGAGTAGACCAAGGACTTTCAGGCCAGACATGCGTAGAGTGAAAGAACCCGCTTTGTATATATATTTTGTGCAATTTGCGAGGAAATTGCCACGTTTAGCGTAATTTTTGCTACTTATTGCCTCTTTGACTAGGATGCCAGCAGTGAAAAAGGGAGAGTTTCGAGGCCTTTGGCCATACTGCTACCACTACTGCCAGCCAGAGTTCCATTTTCTTATTTTTTCCTGTCGTTTTTGCCCTTTTTTACGCTTTGGGTAATTTCACAATGAGCCCTCCAGGCTGCTGGCTTGTTTGGCCTTTTCATTAAAGGTTAACTCGCAAAGTGTCAACTTTTGATGAAGGGGAACGAAAGTGTTTCGGCCTTTTATGACTGACAAAGTGTGTTTAATGACCAATTGAAATGGGTACGGGTATGGTTAAGACAGTTGATATGGCCGCAAAATGATCGGATCACCGAGCTTTCCCCGTATCAATCAACATTTAATGTCCTATAAACTGACTCCGTTTTGTAGCAATTGTCTGCTCGATCCCATCTTTCAACAACTCATTATGTTCGTGCCAAAGTTTATTATGCAATACGCAGTTTATGTCCCATGCGGAATCAATTTCATCTCGGTATACGGTTGATTATTACTACATACATATACATATGTACATATGTGTCTACCCACTTCAAAGGTCATCGGAGCTTGTCCAAGTCGTAACAGCAAATTCATAAAGTCATTTGCAATTTGGCTGCCAAAGACTTGAGTGCCAAATGAACGAAAATGGCAACTGACAGAAAGTTTGCCACTGCCAGATGGATTTCGATATAGATATATATATCGTGCTTATGCTCATCGTTATGTGTTTGCGAGCTGAACAAATTCATAAAAACCAACCGACGAGGGCAAAGCAAGCAAAATAACTGTCGCAATAAAATAATTTATTGAAGTTTTGCAATGCCAGCGACAAATGCAATAAACTGCGAACTCTGTCTTGGCTCACATGACGTATGCGTTATAAATTTATTTTCAATAGCTCCTTCGCAGAACCGATCGGGTTGGGAATTGCGCTTGGGATGCTACTACTGCTTTATTGGCAACTCTTGACACACATCGCGGTGCGAGAAAAACGCGCCAGACCAAGACAAACAGCAGGCGAGGCAGCAGCGGCGGCGGCAGTTAGTTAGGGAGCCTGCCAAGCGTCCCAGGACATAGGATGCAGGATGCAGGATAAGGGAGTCGGAGCCGCAGCCAAAGTCGAAGCTGGGATAAAGTGATGTATGAGTTTAACGCCCTCACGTCCTCGCAGACAGTAACACAGCAGCTGAAATAGCGACAGGAGCCAGGGCAAAAAAATATTAAGCGAGGAAATATGTTGCCACTATATTGACAGCATGAATCGAGGGGCGAAAACGAGCGATGGGTTGGCCGATGAGCAACTTTGGCCCAGGATTTTGGCAATGACAGTGTAGCTAAGTGGAAGCAACATCCAAGTGAAGGCAACATCGCAACTTTTTGGCAACGTATTTTGTTATTCCTGCCAGCCAAGCCAAGCCAGGCCAAATGACTTTGTTTATGTGTTTCATGTACATTTCGGTAATCAGCCCGGCACAAATTACACGCCGGGCTAATAACTTTTGACATGTGATTTCGCAAGTGGCGTTAAGTCCACGCCGTCTGTTTTGGTTTGCTCATTAGGCCTGGTCGGAACAACACTCGCTCCTCTGGCTGTCAATTTTTTCCGCAAACTTGGCCAGCCACTCGACTTGCGGCCTGCTAATTGATGACGTCTGTCCAGGGGAAAATAATAAATCAGATTGGATAGAGTATAGGGGATGTAGGACTTGGCGTTGAGTGCTTTTGGATAATTATATTTGAAAATTGGGCTTTTCGCTATCGTTACATATCTTTCTCATGAAGTTGTAGTTTCGTTTTTATTGGAAAATATATAAAGATATTGCAAAATCATGTAGAGCATTCAGAGTCGAACACAATCCATGCGATATTATCCGCATCTGCGCCTGGCTAAATCCGTTTAATGAGCAAACACAACGCACGCAAAATTACAAAAGAAGCTCAGGAGTTGGAGGCAGGGGAGCCACAAGGAGAGGTAGGATTCCTTTCCGCTGCTGGTCAGCCAGAATCTCGTGTTTACACAAGACTTCGAGAGCCACATGCAAACACCAATTAGAGTGACCACAGGGCAAACAAAGGGCATCAATTAAGGGGACAGGGCGAAACCGAGACCTCAGCCTCTTTAAGTTAGCCCATTCCTCGGTCAGTCAACCATTTGGAGTGCCATCAATTGCGAATTGTATGTAAATCGCAAAATCTATTTGCAAGTCACAATTGTTGTGAGATGGATGGCTGGTTGACTGAATTGGGGAAGTCAGATCCGTTTCCGTTTCAGCCGCAATCAGCTGAAAGAAATCAACTGGAGCGTTGTGATCCACGGCTGCTGTCTGATGCCGGCGAGCACTTAAGGGTTAATTTCATAAATTGTACATCAAAGCAGACGATTGATGGTGGTCAAGGGGAAGCGGTGGCGGTGATGGTCCTCAGGCATTTGCCCTGCAGTTGACAATTTTTGAAAGTCAGTGATTTGTAAATAATCCTTTTATAAGCACAATGGCTGCTCGTTAACGGCAAATGAGTTTTGACATGGCCAGTGGACATTGGGCCCCCCGTTTAACCCCCAACTGCCGGCAATCAAGATACACTCACTCACTAACACACACACGCCCTCGCCTATCGCTGTGTGACAATCTGGGAACGAGGCTCTGAATAATGCCTGGCCATTAACACAGCCATCATCGTTATCATCATCATCGCCACAGTCGTGGCTCGTCATCATCATCGCCCTCATCCTCCTATCCCCTCGCCGTTCCACTCCACGTCCTCGTCCTTGTCCTTATCCTTGCCCTTTGAACCCCCGCCGACATAACCTCTTCTTGGCCGGCACTTTCAGCCAACACCATTCTGGTTGTAGTTCGCTGTTTTGGCTGTTGGTTTTTCCGTGTTAATATCCCGCATACATGCAAAGTTGTGAGCCTAGGCGGAGGTTTTCCATTAAGGAAAATGCTATTTTGTACTTACAACCTTACATGAGCTGGCAACAAACTCGAGACCCGAGACCAAAACTATGTTAAGTTGTTAAAAAGCACAAAACTTGGCCCGAACTCTTCCTGCTGGAATTCATTAGCCAAGCGCATGTATCGACATGGCGAAACGAGAGGGTACACGGAACAAAAAGTATCTTTAGATATGATCGATATTATGAGTGAAGTACGTTCAATAAAATGTACTAAAATGTACTAACAATCAGTATCAACATGGAGGATATGTTCATATATGAATATCAATATCAACGATATTAGCAATTGCTTTTTCCATTTCTAAATAAATTAATTAAACATGAATTATATACATAAGGTTGTGTCAAAATTACTTTCTTTTTTCATGTGCATACTGTCCCAAAATGAACGGGCTATATTGAGGTACGCTGTCTGCATGGCGCTGCCTAAAAGTATTTTCTAATTAAATACTCATGTTTTACAATATGACGCTGACATTCTGCGGAAATGCCTTTTAATTTTCACATTTGAGATGCTCGCACACCAGCACACACGACACACATTCCCCCCTAAACCATTTGCAGCCCTTTTCCTTTTCCGGACTCAACTCATTTCGCCTGGCATCTTCCATTCCATCCAAAACGTGGCACATTTAAGTTTAATTTGCCAGAAATGAGTTTTAGTTTTCCACGCGACACACGGCGCACAAATTTCATCTTCAGATGGCTGCCCTTTCGGCTCTTTCTGCTGTATCATTTCCGTTTGGGGGTGGGGCTTTTCCACGCATTTTCACTCCTGTTTCTCTGCTCGCACATACATTAGCAGCAAATAATTTAATTTCTCATTTGTAAGTGATGGAAAAATCATTTTAAACATAAAAAGCAAGCTGGAGTGCGTGGAAATTGTCAAAGGGTTGCGATGCTCGTATGCGAAAAAAGGCAAAAATTACGCATACGCCGCGTTTCCCATGAAAGCGTACAAGTCAGACAGCTGCAGGGCAAAATACTAAGTAGGAGGAAGAGTCAAACAAACGACTGGCATTACGTTTCAATTTCCATTCTCATTTCATTTCCATTTTCCCAGCCATTTAATTTTAATTCATTTGCATTGTCTCTGCAGAGCGGGGGTTTTGTACGTTCGTGTTCTTTTGCGCATCAAATGGAATGAAATCAGCGATAATTAGCATTATATTTCATACTTAATATAATTTAAGTTGGCAAAATGCACGGCACTTCCGCCCCAGTTGCCCCTGCAGCCCCTGCAGTCCACCATGTCTCTTATTTTCCCCTTTATCAGCTGGAGTGACAGCCATGCAATGCCCACCAGGACAATGCCAACGAGTCCTTGCACTTTGTGGGCTGGATGTGAAGTGAATTTCTGCTGAAGGGGTAGCTGCGCTGTTCCATTTGACATATGTGCACGCAAAGTGCAGCGTTTGATTGCTGCACCCTGCCCCCAATGTTTCCTCTTAACTTTCTATGGATTCCCCTCGGTTGCAACCATTTGCACCCCCCTGCGGATACGCACGTGCCCCCAGGCCGCTTGTCTTTGGCAATTTATGCGCTCGCCTGACGCAATTATGCGAAATTTTCGCACACAGCAGGACCTGATCCCTTCCACGCCCAACCAATGGGTGTGGGCGTGGCTAAACGCTTGTTGCGTGGGCGGGGCATTTTAAGTTTTCCTGGGGTTTTTGGCTTGGCTTCGGTTTTGGCCTGGTTTCAGTGTGGTTTGGGGTTTGGCTTGGTTTGGTTTGCAGCGCGTAATTTAATTACTTTTTTGCGGCATTTATACACAATGAGGGGGCGGGCTTCACGATGGACAATTATTTGTTGTTCTTGTTGCTGCTCTGGCAATTTGAATTTTCGGACAGACTGACAAATGCTTGAGGTCATATTATAGGGAAATTAATGTTGTTTTAATTGTAAATGAGTTTGCAAATGGACAGCGGATCTTGGGGGATTTGCCATTCAAGGGAGATTAGAGCATTATTATTTCTCATTATGTCTAGACTGCGAACGATTCATAAATTAAAGAGAAGTGAAAGTAGAAGGGAAGCAAAAACGCCATTAAATCGTTAAAATAATAGGCATTTTGGATTTCATACCTAGAACTTTAGGTTCAAGTGCATAGGAAGTCTAACCAATTAAACAATCTCATTCTTCTAGACTTCTTTGACTTGTCTGTCCTTGATTGATTTCATTTCGTTTGAGGGCAAACATTAGTCATAGGATTGTCAGCTCCATGGAAAACACAACAAATTGGCATTAAATGCACAATCAAACAGGGAAGGAAACTCGAAAAAAAGTAACAGCCACACCAAAGTACATAGACTAATCTGCCAGAGGAGCAACAGAAAAAGTACTGGAAAATAGGGAAAATGGGGAAAAACAATCCGCTCATATGTGCGATGGTATGAATATGTGTAGGCGTTGCTGTGTTGCGAATGAGTAAAAGGCAAAGCGACTGACGACATGGGAAAGTGCCAAAATGACTAACGCACGTATGAGAAGTTTGAGGGGGTGGCAAAAACGGGTGCCATGTAGGCCTTGAAAGGCCACGGAGAGTGGGCGGTGGTGAGGTGGCAACATGACTGGCAGGGCAGGGCAGACAGACAGAGACGGACGGCGACAGACGGAGACGAAGCGACTGACAGATTGAGTTTCATTTTGGGTGGAACACACGAAACCAAAGTCAAGCGAGGATAGAAACCCAAATATTTTGCCAAATTACATTTCAACAGCCTTTTGCCGTTACAGTTTCTCTCAGCTTACGAGTGGGTTCCCTTTTCAAAATACTCTTCTCAAGGGGTAGTCCACAAATGTTGGTATTTGTGCAAGGTTTAGATAACCAACTGCTATATCAAAGAGTTTCGAAAATCAAACTATAGCTTTTACTGATTTTGAAAGAAATCCTTAGGATACCTTTTGGTTCTTAATATTACAAGGAAAGTGTATATGAACCTTTGTCTTTTAACTCTCAACATTTCTACGCTATTATTTTGTCTTTTTTTGTGCCTTCCCTGTTTGGTCAGTAGAGGAAAATTTCCACATTCGGCACATCAATGTCAAATAGAGGCATTGCTCAGACAGCAGACACGGCCGAGTGGGGGAGAAATGGCCAAGAGAAAGGCAGGAAATTGCCAAAAATGCGTATGTGTGCGTGGGCCTTGGCGTAGTGGACATAAAATGAAATGAACAAAAAAGATTTCTATCTCGAGCGTGGCCACTCGAATGGTCAAAGTTGCTTAATATGACAGCTGCTCCGGCGGACGAGAAACAAATGAGCGCGTGTAATAAATGTGGCCATGTCCGTGGATGAGGGTCCAAAGTTCAGAGGAAGAAAGTGCAATGGATTCGTTAAGTCGCCAAGCTCTTTGTCATTTCACCCACCCGATTTAGTCGATGCTAATCCATGGCATCAAGCATCGAATGCTTAAAACAATTTACTTTGATGCGGTCGCCGGTTGCCTGCCGTCCGCCAGTCGCATCACAATCCAATTGACTTCATTTGTCCGAGTAAAAAGCAGAAGACAAAATGGATTAAGTTCCGCCTTCGGCCATTGTCCATTGTTCCGGTGGAATCCGTTTAGACGTTGTATAAGTGTAACGATTGTGCGGCACCCCCGAGTCATATTTGCAGTTGTTAACCGCCCACAACAATGGGCACATCGTTTTGATGAATTTATTTGCCCATACCCAAGCCCACCAAATGATCCTCCTCGGTGGTTTCTGGCTAGGCCAGGCGGCATATGAATTGATTTGCTGTCAGATGCGGCCACTGCATGCACGACTTGCCTTCGCCGGGATTCCTCATTATGCCGCACATATGGCCATGTTGCCACAGCCCATTCTCCAGCCTCGTTCCACGAATTCATCCACTTGGTATGCGCAGGCATGTGGCAAGACTTTGCCTGAGTTGTGGCTCAGGGCGGATCAGGCTCATCCCATTTCATTCCAACCCCACGAAAACCTGATTCCTTGCCGTTTGACTGACAGTAATATTTGCCCAAATTTACGCGTTTCCTTTGCCCGCAATCAATTTGCATTGTTTGATTTGCACCATCCCCAAAAAAATGAATACAACTACGGCAGAATTACATGCACCACGAAACAAGAAGTTTGTAGAATCCAAAACGAGTTTATCTATTTCAATAAAAAGTTTATAAATATGCGAGGTATTTTATTTGACTCTCATGTAAGATCAAAGAATATCAAATATATTTTTCAAAAAATGTTCTCAAATGCTGCACATATTTGTGGAATTTTTCTAGTTTCTTTGCAGTTGGGCTAAATTCCTAATCTCAGCGTAATTTCATTATCATTAGCCAAAGAAAGCGAAAAACTTTTGCCGCCAAACAAGCTGTCAACATTTTAA
The DNA here is from genome assembly GCF_000001215.4 of Drosophila melanogaster. Taxonomy (NCBI): domain Eukaryota; kingdom Metazoa; phylum Arthropoda; class Insecta; order Diptera; family Drosophilidae; genus Drosophila; species Drosophila melanogaster. The sequence goes on along the minus strand of NT_033777.3, from coordinate 22,268,517 downwards.
TAGAACCAAAACGGGAAAAGGAATAGGAAAAGCGAAGCAGAAAAACGCTTTGGCAAAATATTTGTTTAAAATTAAAAAGGCAAATGGACTTGAGCAGACTCCGAGCCCCGGGGGCAATAAAACTTTCTTCATCAAGTCGCTGGAAGTGGAAGTAGAAAAGTGGCTGTGGCAGTGGCAGAGACTGTGGCAGGAGAGCAGAATCAGCACTGGCTGGCCTAAAACTATGCTTAATTTTTTATCAGCTGCAAGTCACGGCGACCCAAAGACCAACTTTGCCCTGGCATTGGGCCAAAAGTGGGCGTGACATCGCAGATTGTGTGCAGCGATGAAAGCCGCGGAAAATGAGAAAAGAAAATGGCAACGTTTGGCCTACAACAATTTCCTTTTTTTTCCCCCATTCTGCTCGATTTTCTTTTTCTGTTTTATTTTTTTTGCGAAACAAAAGCGCGTACATTGAACTTTTGAGTGGGCAACAAAGGGGCCGAGGTAGGTGGTGTATAGGTTCAAATTGGGTGTGCCCAAGTGGGCGTTCTGTGTCCCAGTATGCGTCAACGTAAATAGTTTGTGCTCTCGTTCGGGGGCAGGAGAAGGAGGATGGAGCATGAGCAGGAGCAGGAGCAGCAAATGGCAAACAGTAAGACAGCAGGCAGTTGGCTGTTGCCTGTTGGCACTTTGGCAGCGCAAAAGCGGCAGCGGTGTAAGTCAGAAGGCAGAAACAGTCGGCAGTCAACAGACAGACAACAGACAAGTGCACCCTTCTTCCTAATGAAGCCAGCCAAAAACACGGTCCCAGACACAATGTCTGCCCGTGTTTTTGTGCCCAAAAGTGCATACATGCTGCTCTGCGTCGGCCTTCTCACACGGCGAGAAACGGAATCAGTGAAAAAGTCAAGTTGGTAATTTATCAGTGACAAGTAAGAAAAGTATCTCATCAATAGGAATGTACAATAATGAATATTTTAAATTTAATCTGAGCTCAACATTTTAGCTCTCTGCTCTTAAAAGCAGTATCTGCTTTATATGTAACTGCTTAGACACACTTTGCGTATTATGTCTACTTTTCTCGCAGTGCACTGTCTGCACCCAGGAATCGCAATCTGCCAGCCATCTGTGAGGCGTACACACTTGTCAGTTGGGCCCAGGGCAACCCGTTAGACACTGTTGACAGCCGGCGCACAAGGTGCAAGAGGAGTTGCCCACGGATGGCCAAGGGAGGCATGATGGGCGGTACACGCCCCTTCACATACCTTGCCACACAAACGAATGAACGGTGCAAACGTCGACGGCCGCTTGACAACTATCTGTCCGTTTGCTTGCCGCCCGTTTGGCTTTTACTGCAATTGCCAATTGGCTGACCTAGAAAGTGGCGTACGTATGTATGTACAACAAACAAAAGGAGGGGAGGGGGATACACCCAGCCCCTCAATCACCACGCCGTTCGCCGCCCATGAGTCATTGTCTGCTTTTAGTGCACTTTTGCGCGCTTTTTGCACTGCCGTATTTATGGCTTTGGCTTTTTGCGAGCTGTAAATCTGTTAAGCCCTTGAGTGGCTCGTTTTTGCTGTGTACGCGAGCAGTGCGCTGGGAAATTAATAAAATTTTATGGAGCCACGACTAGCATTTATTATGTTAATTTCGCAGTCCCCAAGCCCCCCCTCCCCCTCCTTCACCATCGCACTGCTGCATAAGTATCGAAATGATTATGGCTTATCAAAGCTATTGACGCTCTGGCAATTGCAATTTCATTTTATGTCCGTGTGTCCATGAGCAGGGCATTAAAAATGCAAAAGTGATTATCTCTAATGGCAACGTATGCGACACGCTTTGGTGGTGGACCAAATTCTGTGCCACAAAATTCTGATTGAACTGATGGGGCATTCTGTTTCGCTGAAGTGGTTGGGTTAGGTGATAAACGCCGCTTAGAAAAGAATTTGATGGTCGAACAAAGCCGACAATAAACATTCCATTCAAATGAGCCACCAAAATGGCATCAATGTCATATCAATCAAAAACTCAAACTCCTACCAATGCTCTGGATGCATTTAGCCGCAGACAGTGGGATTGAAATAGAAGCGTCAGTGCAAATCCACACAATGCAATTTAATATAGCATACTTAACAGCGCACGACAATGGACCTATTTGTGGCTGATTGATACCCTGCAGTAGGGTATATGAACATCTAGCTACGCGAGAAAGATAAATTATCACAGAAAGTGTAGTATATATATATTTTTTTCTCTACTTTAGTGTTCAGATGCGATTTTATGCAAATTAGTTGATTCAAACAGGGTAACCCTTCTGATTATAGAATCTCCAGCTGGCTGACACTTGTCATTTGGCTGCTCTTCATCGGCAGATTGACACTTTCCATCAAAGCGACAGCTGAGGCAGCAACACTGGCCGCAACAGTTGCACATTTGATTCGGTTTTGTTTGTTCGCCGGATCGAGCCTGCCATTCCCCAGATTTTCCCACAAGCACACACGCACACACACACACACACACACACAATACTCGCATACACATTTTTTGCAACCAACTGGGGGGCAGTGAAAATTTACCACAAAGCAGACAAGCTCACATGCACATACTACACAGCAATCCAGTCGCGTCGCATTTCTGGCCTTTGTTGTTGTTTATCAACGTTGACAAATCTTTATGTCGCCTGCAATCTTTTTTTTTCCCCATTTTTTGTTTGGCTTTGTCGCCGTCGGTTTGTGTTTGTTTATGCCCGGCACTCTCGCTATTTTTCATTAGAGCTCTCGCATGCGGTTAGAATCCAAATGGTCGGGGGATGGAAAGCGGATTTGGATTTAATTTATTTAAATGCTTATCACGAAAAGGCTTAAATGTTGTTTTGCCTGTTGCGGCGGCGACGCTTGAAAGCGGCTTATGAAAAAATGAATTTCGCAGCGAAGTAGTGGTAGTAATCAACCCCAAATGGTGAAACCCCCACCTTCGCAGGACTCGCTGGTGTATATATGGCTTAATTAAGAGAAGGGAGAATGGAGCCTCAAGACAAGACAGGAGACAATGGCCACAAATCGAGCCAGATGGACAGGGAGCAAGGCAACCGCAACAAGGGTAAATCCCACCCAACTGTGACCCGACCACCAGCCAGTCCAAAAACTGTTACGTTTAATTAATTATTCAAGTGAAAATTCTCATATCCTGCTCTACATGCGAAATAAGTTCGACAATCGACAGCTGTTGTTGACCTTACCCCCAAAATGGTCCGCAATTTATGGTTGCAAATTGTTTTGCACCCGAAAAAGGTTACGGTTACCGGCAAGGCAATTCTGATGGCCAACGGGGCGTATGAGCAACATATTCCGTTGGCGAAAAGTCAAAGGCAAGCGAAGGCATCCAAAGGTCCAACTGTTACGGCTACACCGACTGCTTTGCATGCCAAACAACAAGGCGAAAGGATCTTCCCCCTCTTCCGGGGTTACAAAAGGTCCCTCCCTCAGATGTTGTTGATGATGATGATTGTAATCCGGTTTGTAAGTTATGTGCTGCTTAATTGAGTTCACATGCACATGACCTGAATTCTTGATTGCCCAAGAAGCCAGGATTCTCCTCGAAAAACCGAAGGCAAATCCCTCCCTTTCACCCCCTCCTACTTCAATTCTCTCCACAATTCCAATGTGTGTGGGTGTGTTTGGGTGTGTGGGGGTCGCGTCAGGTGCTCTGACTGCTGATGAGGCCACAGCACGTGTTGCCCTTCTTCCAGAGATCCTGGGATGTTCCACAGATAGGAGACGTTTAACCTGCAAGTTGATTTCACTTATCCCTTTGCAGCGCTGCTCTTATTACGTAATTTCGTAGTTTACTTTGCCGGCTTTGCCACCTACTCTTTAAGTGGCAGGAAAAACAATCTCTTAATTTTCGTAAATCTGCACATCATAATTTATTTTAATTGCCTCTAAGACCCCGGTGAAGTTTCCCATTATTTCCCCGACACACTACCCTTCAGTCTGGGCTGCCGTAAAAAATGACCCAGACTTTGTTTGGATTTGGAGAAAATGTGGGGAAATTGCCAAAGAAAAGCAATTTATGATAGCCACATGGATTGTTTATGATGTCTGGGTCGGCTGTGGAAATTTACGTGAGCCAAGCCACCGACAAAAAAAAAAAAATAATAAAATAACATGAAAACGAGGGAAAAAAGAAAACAAGACACGAAATCTTGCAATCTGGAAAAACTTTTGCGTTACGGAGCTCGGCAGATAAATGAAACTAATTTAGTGAGCAGCTCATCTGGGGAGCCCAGAAACAATCTAAGCCAAGGCAAAAGGCTTAAAATCATTTGCCCGCAAATATCCAAAGGTCTCAGACCAAAAAATTGTGTACCCAAAAATATGTAAATATGTGCACCTGGCGCTCTCCTTCCCCAACTGAGCACAAATATACTAAAACTTTGTTTTGGGGAACGAGAGAAGGGAGCGGTTGGGTTTTGTGGTAAGTTTTTCGGCTGCTGGAGAGCTTTTCCCGCTCCTATCTCGGGCTCACGGAAAAACTGTTGCTATTTTGGCAGGCAACTTTACCATGGAACGCTGAAGCCCGGTAACAGCATTTGACAAATGCCGGCAAGACAGAAAGGACAACCAGGACATTCAGGATGTGTGGCTCGGTTCGCCATCTAATGCCAAAGGTGGTTGTTGTGGCTGCGTTGCGATGCCCTGGAGGCTTTTGCACGAGGCTTTTAATAGTTTGATGTATGAGTGGCTCATACTTCTTCACTTCCCTTCCCCAACCCATCCCATCCCTTTACCATCGCTCAAGGCGCAGCCACACATATGCAAATTTTTCCGAAAGGGTTCGGCAACCATTTCCCCTACTTCCTTTGCGTGTCACGGTGTGTGTGTGTGTGTGTGGAAATTAACACAAATGTATTTAGTTTGTGCCCAAATATTTCATGTCTCGGTTTGGGGACTTAAAGGTGCCCTAATGGTTGTTCGTGAGTAATGGCTTTCCGTGGTTGGGGCCAAACTTTTTAAGCTAATTTTAATTTCAAGCTGAACAAAATGAAGGCATTTATTCTGTTGGAATTAATTCACTTTTTTTTTTGTGCAAAAAGTATTTAAATTTAAAGTGTTAAACCAAATGACTGCAATCTGAGTGGATGTGTTTAATCGGAAAACATCTGGCTGTTGTCGCTGACAAATAATGAAGACAAGTTCAAAGCAAACATAAATAAAATTGTTAACATTCTCTTGCCGTTCCCGCCCCCTTTTCACCATCATCACGCACACGCCCCAACAATTGAATTTGTTTCATGGAGTACGGGAACACGAAATTTCTATACATAAGTATATTTCTAAAAAAGAAATAAATACACATATATAACAAAAAGCGGAGAGAACTGAGAAAGACAAAAACTTTTTCCTTTTCGCTGGCTGGCAAATGAAATGCGCTCGTTTGATGTGAGCACGAGTTGTTCTGAATTCCCTCGAAAAAAAAACCCCCCAGATCCATCTATGTTCCTTTTCAGTTGAGTTCAGTTCGGTTTTTGTGTTCCCCATTTCATTCTAGATATTTTTCGTACTTCACTTTTTTGTGTTTTGTGTTTTGTACTGCTTTGGCTTTGGCTGCTTTCACTTTGGGCGTCGCCTTGTGCAATTGTTTGAATACTTTTGCAGCGCATTAAATTAGTTTCGTTTGAGTTAACGTGCCGAGACGAGACGCGATCCAGACTGAGACTCTAACTCAGGATGGCAACAGACTCCGGCTCAGACTCAGACTCGAACTCAGATCCAGACAAACTTATAATCATGTCAGTCAAAGGCACGGCAAGGAATTTGCTGTATGTGCCCCTCCTTTTTGCTCACCCCCCCAAAAAACTCACTGCTGCTGTCAAAAAGTTTATGCAGACGGATCAAAAAAGGCCAGGACCCCTTGCGAGTGCCGCAAGAAATTAACCAGCTAAATAAATAAATCAAATAACAATAATGGGGAGCTGCAAAAGTTGGTTAACAGGGGTCGAAGTTGATACAGTTTAAAGGCATATGAATATATAAAATAGCATTTCCATGAATACTCTGAATTATTCGAATGTATTTTAAAGTGTTGAACCATCGAGTAGAACATTTCAGCGCAGCGATTGACTTTAATGTAAACGTTGCACCACTTGGGCAATAAAAGTGTCGAACAAAGTCAAAAATACGTTCATAACTCGTGGAACTCCTGCTCCTGGCCAGCCTTTATGATCCTTGCTGCCAACCTCCTGCTAATGCCTTAATGCGCAGCAACAATAAATGTCCAATGCTCAATGAAGCTGAAAGTTGAAAAGCTGTAGCTGAAGCTGAAAAGCTGTGAGCTGCGGGACGAGTGCCGCCAGCGGAGGAGTGTAAAAGCCAGCCAGACGCTGGCTCCTTGGAAAAGTGCAACTATTTGGCTGCCACAGCTTCCTGGCATTGTTGCAAGGATTTTCCTCGAAGCCATTGAGCTGGTAATTGAAAAGCGAACGGCAGCAATAGCAGCCAATGAAAGGCCGAATTAAAGCTGTTGACATACAAGCCGGGGCCAAGATCTTGTCTTCAGTTTGCCCGGCGAGCGGGATTATAAACTTGTCGGATTGGAAAAGTCTTGAAAGGAGCTGATGCGGATGCTGCTGCTTTGCTACTTTGCTACTTCTCCGGTTGCTGGAGTGCAGACTTTGAACCCGCCACAAAATGTTGTTTATATTTGTTTTTATTTGCTACTCTAATTGAAGTGCCATTGGCGGGGTTTTTTAGAAACGACCATAGTAAGGTCGTGCGACGTGCACACAACCCTTATGGCGAAATTATGCAATTTTCATAATGCTCGCTCCCCTTGATTGAGATCATTTGCTGAAGATATCGCCCGGACCCTTTTTTTGGTTGGCACGCGGCAACAATGCTGCGGTTTGAGGGCTGCTGAGCAATTTTCATAACTTCATTTGCATTTAATAGAAGCGGAGCGGCGGCGCACCATCTTCCATCTAACCCGATCCAAAGAGCAAATAGAAATAACAAAAATTAAGCAAAAATGTTTGCTACGTTCCGAAATATGTATTTCCCTTTTCCCATTTCCAGTTTTACAGAACGGTAACAACAGCGACGCATGTCACCATCAAATAAATCACTAAACGCTGTGACAGTGTCAAATGTCAGGAGACAAGGGGCGTTGGCGGGGCGGCTAGGGATAAGGGATTGAAGGGTGCTGCACTGGGAGAAAATCTGATTCAAATGGTAGCTATTCATAGCATGTATGATCCCACTTCATTGCAAGCTTTGCCAAGCCCAGCCAATGCCATCTACCATCTATGTATATTCATTCATTCTCTAAAAAATATATTTTTTATTATATTTTTATTTTCCTCAGTGCTAGTGAAATCCGAACCGCTGCGGATGTTGTCTCAGTTGGTAGGCGCGCAAGGGGACAATGACCGCTCATCCACCCAACTACTGGGCCAGCCACCCACCTTCACCCTTGGCGCACCACCCAACACCCAGCACCCTGCACCCACCGCCCCTCGCCTTAACCCCCTGTTGCCGTGCTGCGTCACTTCATTGTTGACATTTAACGTGTTCGTGTTTGGCGTGACAAGTGACATGCTGTGCCTGTGCCTGTGCCGCTTCCACTCCAACTGCCTCCGTATTTTATCCAGCGACTGTTTTCCCCGGCCAGCGACCAACTGTTGAGGTTGGGTTCGCGTTCGGGTCCCGAAAAAGGGTTGATGTACGTACAAAAACGTTGGCTGGGTACAAAAGGTAGCGTATAATTGCATAAATATGCAAATTAGTGAGCCAAAGAGGGGCGGGGATGGGTGGCCCGCCTTGACGCATTGTCGCCCCCAATGTCAACGAGTGTCGCCAGACAGACAGACAGCTGCCGCTCACCTCCCGCTCTCGACGCTCTCCCAGCATTCATAACACGCACCGCTAGCCGCCCAACCACCCACTCGTTACACACCCGTTACCGTTGCCGTTACAGTTACCTCAGGATGTGCGAGGCGCTCGAGCAAAAATCTATAGCATACTTTGCAGTTGCAGCCAAGTGCATAAGACTGCACAAACCGTTGGGGTCGCAAAAATAGCGCTCTACAAATCAAACTTTTTTGATAGTGCAATCAAATCTTAATAAAATGTAATAATGCCCGGATTTGTTGCAACACTATATTACTTAATATATTTGTGGTTTCAGCCTTTATTGCTATTATTCTGACCACCTCTGTACTTGCAAGCATATCAATGCTCAACAAAAAGAGGGTGACAAACGGAAAGGCATGAGGGGTTGCCAGCAGCCGTTGGCATTTTCCATTGAACGGAAATGTGTCTAATTTCAATACAAAGTGACTTGGCAAAGGAGGGAGAACTGGGACAGATGCAATGGCTCGTTTGTTTCTCTCTTCAATTGCAATAGCTATCGCAATCGCAATTGCACTAACAAGCGACACATGAAAACGCAGACACATACGCACTCAGAAAAGGATATAAAGAACAAAAAAAAAAAAAAAAAAAACCCCTGGCATTACCTTCATTTGGCAACAGTTTTCATTTCCATTTCACTGCACAAAGTGCTCTCGCCCTCCAGTTACAAAGTTTTCTTTTAACCCTTGAGAGAAATATTTTTGCAGGCAAGAATAAACAAAATGTTATTTATTGAAAATTGTTATAGACTTGCCCGGCCAGACAAGTATCTTAATTTTGTTGCCAAGTTCCAAGTTCCAAGGCAGCTTAAAGGCAGGGAATTTTCATGTTCTTTTTAGTTATTTTCATTTTTCGTTTATACTTCAAGTTTTTTTTTTCTGCTAGTGGATCGAAACCCCTTGAAAGCACTTCTGGTCCCAACGGTGGGAACAGGGGACAGGGCAACATTATGACAAAATGTGCATTTAAGTGCAACATTTATGTAAAATGTGCGTCTGGCAAGTTTCGCCTTTAAAATATGCACAAACATCCTTCGCCTGCACAGGGGGCACTTCGAACTGGGAACTCGTTGGGTAAGACGTTGAAAAAGCGCAGCTCAAGTTGGTGACGAGCATTTTGTAAGCACCGAATTGTGGGCTGGGGCAAAATTGGGGATTGGCTGCCATTTGCCTTCGCAAAAGTTCAGAAATTAAGTTTGCTGACAAACGTTTGTTCGGCAAAATTTCAGAAGGAACCGGCCGAGGGAGGTGGCAACTTTGCCAAGGCATTTCTAAACTTAAATAAGCGCAACTTGCTACCCGGGGTACATGGGGCACATGTGCAGCTCACCGACTCTTTCTCGTCCCCAGTTTGGGGCAACTTTTCTAATGCAATTAATTTCTGCACTCAACGAGGCGGCCGGAGCAGGAATGTGGGCGTGGACATGGCTATGGGTATGGGTATGGGCGTGGCAAGGACCTTCCTGCGACTGGGCAAAAGTTTTTGGCGGCGTCGCTCTCTGTGTTTTTCGCACCCAAGTTGGCACAACGCACAAATTAGTGTGGCAGCAGCATGTGGCATATTGCCTCGTCCCTCCTTCTACGTCCTTCCGGAATAAGACCCCTCCCCACTGCCTCACCCAAAATTCTAACCATAATGCATGTCATAATGGCTGCAACTTTGGCGCGGCCTTCGTTCGCCAGCAAATTTGTCACACGCACAAATTGTTGAGTCCCACCAGCCTTTCCTTCTTCTATTTGATGTAATTTAAATTTTTAATTAGGCACACAAATTGTTTTTGGCGGTTTGGCAAATCTCTGACAGATTTCCAGCGCTTGTCTGCGAAATGATAATGAAAATGTTTAAATATTTACCACAATTTGTAACGACAATCACACAGACTTACAATAAACACAGAGCGTAGCACATACATACATAAAGTTTACGTTTCCGGTGAGGATTGTTAGTGGGAATGGACACAATTCTAAACTACATTAAAAACGATGGAAATTATGAAAATCTGATACAATGAATGCGGGTAATGAAATAATGATTGAATGAAGGAATGTCAAACTCTGAACGGATGATGTGCACAAAAGAGAGCAAGGAAACATTGATGGAACATCGATTGAAATTTCAGGACATGATGCAGGCTTCAGACACTTACCTAAAACGAGAAGAAAACAAGAGGAAATTAGTAAATTGAATATCTCCGATAATTTAAGGCTGACTTATTATCTATGCTGCTTTCTTTTCTTTTCTTAATCACTATTGATAGCTTGCGAGATCTCCTTTTAAGCCCAAAATCTCCAATTAAAAATTGGTCAATAAATTCGTATTTTCCAATCATATGCCGCATAAATCTGCCAGTCGTAATTGGCTTTATCTGTAGCCGATAAATAATAAATATCACTTTTATAATTAACTCTTCTTGTGTTTCTTGTCAATTTCCCGTGCCACTGAAACTCATATTTGCTTAAAATTATGAAACAAAATCGTTTGCATGCCACAAAATATTTGCGTGTTAAATGAAAAACAAGCAAATCAGAATCGCCGCCTGGAAAATGTACATTTGCAATCCCAATCCGAATCCCGATCCCAATACCAAAATCCAATTCGTGCTAGACAAAAATATTTGCCTTGCATTGCAGCGGGTTAAATCTCGTTTATTTTGAGCTCTACGTTTTTGTTTCAGAGTTTTGGAACATTTTTATTCGGAGTGTGTTGTTTCGGGTATTTGTTGTTTGGTTTGCGGTTTCTGCGGGCGGCATTTATATCATATTTTTCTCTGTTTTTTTTTTTTTTTTTTTATACTTTTGGTCCGGGCTCTACGATTTTGTTTTTTTCTTGTTTGCGGCCTGGCTGCGATGTGTGTGTGAAGTTGGCAGGAAATGCGCTGGCGGCGATACAGCGTTTCAATTCGTGTATGTTAATATTTATGTTTTGATTTCAAACAACGCCACCTCTGAAATATTAATGAAATACAAACAGAATGTTAGCGTGTTACATACACACACACACACAGGCACACACACACACCCAGCTCCGCATAGTTGATATGCAAATAGCGAGACGACTGCGAGACATTGACAGGATAAACACACACCTGGCCCTAAAAAAGAAGCCACAGAAAATGCAGGACTCAAGTGAAGTTCTTTGTCAATTTGCCAGAGCTTAGAAGTAAAAGATATCCCAAAACAGTTTGAGCAAGCTAGCGTCTGAGTGTGTTTGAAAACTTTTGTGCCGTCGAAAATTTATGCAAAGTCTATGGAAAGTCGCTTTTGCTTTTGCTTTCGCCCTGCCGCCAAAGATAATCAGCAACTCACTCACAGCAAAAAAAAAAAAGAACCAAATATACAGGAAAAAGCCCAAGGAACAGTTCACAACTAAGTATGCTACGAATTTTTGGTGGTTGAATGTGCACCAGTTTTAGTCCTGCGATGCCTTCTCCTTCGATGCCGTGCATAACAAATATTTTATTTCGAGATTAACGCTTGTCAGGACCCATTCCAAAGTCTTTCGTCTCCCCAAATTCCCATTTCTTTGTTCTGTGTAAAAAATGTAACATGAACGAAAAGGTTTTTAGAAAACGTCGGGTAACGTATACTTAATGGAGTAAACTTTAAACATGTAATGTATTCATATTGCAGAAATGTATAAAACGTCTAGCGTTTAGCTTTCGTTGAATTCCTACTTGTTTTATTTATAAGTAACTATTAAAATGCATTTGAAAACTGCCATTTAGAGTATTAAAAGCGTGCGTGGCGTCGCCAATTTTCCATTTTCAATTCGCTTTGTTGCACTTTGTAGCCTACACAGGAAGAACGATGACGAGCCCTGAAACAGCTGCCAGCAGCCACACCTAAGTCCTGGCAACTGAGTATATGTGTGTTGGTGAGGAATACAAAGGGCAGGGAGCCGGAATGAAATAAGGGACAGGAGGAGTACCACATAGACAGGCAAATTTAGCTGCAGGCCAAACAAATGACAAAGCAGGATGAACGGAGGCTGCAGGACGACATCGGAAGCTGCTTGTCCTGCCAGCAGTCGACTCCTCGTCGCAAAAGTAAAAGTGGCAAAAAGCAAAACCACCGCATCCTCGCACGTTTTATTGATTTTCTTCGCCTGCCACATGCACATGCGTCGACGACCCTGGCCCTGGTGACTCTGCCCCACCATTTCGCCATTCACCATCCACCACCCAGCACCCACTTCTCCAACTAGAGCCCCATTCAAGTTGGGGTTTTTGCGTACTTCCGGCGATTAAGCCGAACACGACTACGAACGTCGACGGCGGCATCGTCGCGCCATTTGTTTGTAAATTATTTAATGTTACGCTTAAATTTTCCGGCTCAGGCGCGGCGCAGCCGAAGTAGCAACAAAATCAGCTAACTGAGTGAAGCTGCAGCAGCCGGAGGAGTCGCCTCGGAAATGTCTCCACAACACGGCGTGTCTTTGAACTTTTGTTTCGCTTTATGTGTCTGACTGGCCAGGACATGTCGAGGCCAGCGGGATTGGATGGGTGCAGCAGGATCTGGCGGCCTTACACTGGCAATAAAGTGGATTAATGTGCGGATTTCACAATCTAAAATTTAGCTAAACCGGACTTAAGTTACTTGAGTTAATATAGTTAAAAATATGCAAGCAATATGAATTTTCCATATCGCAAGAATATAGAAAAGTAATCTATATCCCTATGACCATTTTGCACAGTGCTGTCTTTGCTTTCGGTTTCGTTTTTCGCATTCTGCATGTGTCCTTTGCTGGTGTCCTTTTAACTGCTCGTCCAGTTCCAGTTCCAGCACCAGTCGCAGTACCAGCACCAGTTGCCAGTTTAAGACCCATACACCCATACTGTATCCCAAATACCAATTGCAGACTCGACTCGACTCGGGGCGGCGGGCCAGTTGAGTTCTGGCCAAGAGCAGCGGCTATAGCGCTTATGTCTTTTGTTGTTCCATGGATTTGCTGCTTCCTTTGCTGTCGCTGCTGCTGCCTGCTGCTCTTGCTTTTGCCTTTGCTATACGTTCTCGAGTGGTATTTAACATTATCTGCTTGAGTACATGTTGCGGTATTTGCAGCAGACAACAGCAGTCGGGTGAAGCAAGCGAGCAGGAACCAGGACCCTGGGCGTGGACAAGGACACGCCGACATTTGCACTCTCCCATTTCAGGCAGCGTGGCATGTTCCTTTTGGCCAGGACCTGTTTTTTTCTTTTTTTTTTTTTTTGCCTTTTTTGTGTTGTACTTGGCCCGTCTGCGTTTCCGTCTGTCGCCATCTTTTTTGCCTGAACTGAAGCCGCTTATCTCTGGTTATGTTTTCTTACATTTTTGCCCATTGTTTGCTTTTGATTTGATTGTTGGCAGTGCTCTGTGCTAACTTTTAACGAAATGTCTACAAAGGATGCGGCATATATGTCCGTCTGTCTGTCCGTCCTTCTCTCTGTCAGATTCACAAGCAACCGCCGGCTGTCTTGGCATTTCCCAGCATCATTTTCCGTCTGACTAAATGCACTCTCGCCCATTCCGCGAAACGAACTGCCAGCGGCATTCCTTGGCTAGGGATTTATCTCTTGTCTCGGCGGCAGCATTAAAAGCTAATTAATTATGTCTTCAGCTAGCCAGTTAGTCGGTACGAGCGACGACATCATCGCCGTGATTTATATACGTTCCAAGGAGCTACGCGATATGTAGCAACAGTTTGCCGATTGAAAATGTCCGTCAAAAGTCTAGGATTTCAATAAAAAAATATTATTTACAAATTGCTATATACGCTACTTGACACCTAGGCAACAAAATTTGTTACCTTCTTCTACTTCTCCTTTTTTTAAGACACCATAAATCTTCTTCGGTTTCAGTTGGTTGGCAAACAGATTGCTGGGATTTGAGATATATCAAAGCGGAGTGGCAATAGAATTTTTTAGCTGGCAGATATCGCCTGACACTCCTCGAGGGGGAAGGAAATCAGGAAAAGAAGACACGGATAGATGGATAGTCCAAAGACTTAAGGGCTTTACTGGTAAAGGCAGCTGAAAGGGTGCCCGAGAATTGAAGTCTCAAAGCCAAGTTTTATGTCTGCATAGTAAAGTTCCAATTAGTTGAGGAGTGCAGCTAACCAAAGACCCCACAAATGTTTACCATATTTGCAAGACCAAGAAGTATTTCAACTATTTCCTTTTACTTTTCCCAGGAATACCTGATAGAGAACTTTCCATGGAAAATGACTCACGGCGGATTTAAACAGCAGAATGTCAATGTTTCGTGTCATTTTGCTGAGTCAGAGAAAGAAAACCTAGAAAATGTTGCACGTTGTGTGTTGCATGTTCTATGCTTTCATTACTGGGACTGTGATTTCTACTTCAACTTTTATTACTTTATTTGCAGTCGCATAACAAAAGCATAAAAGCATAAAAGAAGCAACAGCGACACGGTGAAGAAAATGGCAATTTCATGTCAATTGTCAATAAGCTGCAAATGAAATGAAAATATTATATATAGAGAACATTTTTGTGTTGAATTCTTTGCTTGATGTTGAGTTTTTACGACTCGTCGCCAACAAAGACAAGAGTGAACCGAAACGAATCGTGAAATATGCTGGAATTTATGCATATTTTATGTTTTGCCAAGTAAGGCAAACGTAACACGCATACGACATGTGGCCCAGGTTTTAAAGGGAATTTTCAGGGAAAAGTGCGTTTTTCCCTTTTTAGCTTTTAATGTTTTTTTTTTTTTTGCCCGCCAAAGCCATGTCAAGTGCGTGAGCAAATATGAGCCATATACTGCTCGAGATTCCAATCTCAAATAACTGATGAAACGTTGGAGATTGGTCTTTAAGCATTATTGTTGTTTGCTTAGTTTTAAACAAAAAATCACAACCTGCCACACTTGAAGCTCAAGACAAACACTCTTCATTTAAAGGCAGAAAGAGAAAGGGTTTCGGCAAAAAGCAGAGACAACACTTCAAGCAAAGCCAAGTGCCCAGACACTCGCTGAGCGAGACGGCAGTACTTAGCGAGAAAGAGAGCGGTGGATAGTGTTCTTTGCCTGCGTTTCATGCGCCATTTGGCAGACAACAAGAATGAAACCGGGATGGGATTGGGAATAATGGAGGGCTATTGCCGAGGAGCCATCATCAGCAGCAGCAGCAGCAGCATCAGCTGCACTTGAAACAACGTCGCACATGTTTCAGTCTCGCTATATACTTCTGGCATATCGTCCTTTCTCTATATATGCCACTGCCCCTCAGAAGTCTTCGCTACGTGCCGCTCCGTTCTCCTGGCTGCTGTTGCACTAATGAAGTCTCAAAGGCGCGATTAAAAATGTAACTTGTGCGCAGACACAAAAAAAAAAAACACTACACAAAAGGGGATGCTTAAAGGTTGAAGTTTTTAATACTCTTTCGAATAATTGCTCCCTTAGCATTGGGAAATGTTACTACTTCTGTTGTTGAAAATAATGTTAGTTTTAGTTTTGTACAACGACAAATGCGAACATGGCTTATGCTCACATTAAATAAAACCCTTCGGAATAACATAAAGGTATATTTACTTCAGCGAAAATATTAGAAAATTACAATGATGAAAAGAGCATAAATTCATAATAATTTATTTACGCAAAATGACTTAACCTCCGCTGACTATTAAAGCAGTCTTTTTTAGGGCATCACTGAAACTACGCTCAAGATTCCGAGACTCGAAGTCACATGCAAAACGCAGATAAAAAAAAGCCAACATGCCGATGGCCCTAAAAGGGGGTGGGGTGTGGAATAGGGGGCGGTGGTGGTGGCAGTGGGCGTGGCTCGTTGGCGTTGATGCGCTGCCAAAGTGCTGCTTCAACACTTTCAGCACAACTTGGACTTCGGGAGTCGGAGATGGAAAAACCGATTCCAGCTGGCCAAGCCCAGCCAAGCCAACTTCAAATGAAGTAAAGACAAAAAGCTGTAGCACATTTATCACAAAGTCGCAGCCAAAATGGAGAGGGGGTGACTGACTTGGGTCTGATTGGAAGTTTGTTTTGCTGTTTGGGTGCTTAGTGGTCTAAAGACGAAGGACAAAGGGCTTAGCTGCGATACCCATAGACCCACACACCCACACACCCACACACCTATCCCACCGCCTCTTCGAGGACATTCTCCTGTTCTTGTTCTTTATATAGATACGCATGACATTGAAAAATTTATTGCACGCTTGTGAGTTTGGCTAGCTGAAAATTGGAGAGTTGCAGAAGGATAACAAGTAGGGAAAACTGTGCGGAAACTAAGGGGGTGGTGTACCAGGGGTTGTGTCAATGTCAATGCTGAACCGCCCAAGGGGGTGGCTACTCCGCTCCCGACCCAATCTCTAACTCCTTTGCCACTTAACACCTCAGCGACAGAGAGGGTGGTAAATGCTGAAATGCAATTAAAATCGTATTTTTTTCGCTATTCATTTTGAGCTGCGCCAGCGGATCTTGACATTTGCGTGATAAATGAAACAACAATCAGCAGATGAGATAAGTTCTCTTATCTAGTTCAGGCCGTCCTTTTACACAGCAAAAAAAGGTTGCCCATTAAAGTCAGACTAAAGAATTTTGGTTCAGAAGTTAACATGGTAACTATTCTTATTTATAGACATTTTTTGTAAGCAGATATTAATACAATTTAAACAATTGGTGACTTTCATAAATTCGCCAAACTGTATATTGTTTCCTGTGTATTTATTAAAAAATTTCCCGTTTTGGGCTACCCGAGCTCAGCTGTAAAATTACACTGGTTGTTAACATTTCCCCCTGCGCTTTCCATTTGCGATCCGTTAAATGCATTGACTGTGAAATTCGCAATCCTTTCACACACACACACACTTAAATATATACGCATACATTTGCAAGTATATTTCACGCGCCAACGCAAATTTGAAAGCGAAATTCCGTCCGCCTTTCCTTTCTCTTTCTCGCAACCCCCGCTTTCACCCCTGCCATTTTCCGGCTTTCACCCTCACCCCCCCTCCCGCTTGTGCTACTCCGGTCCATTTTTTGTCTATTTTTTGGCATTTAAATGTTTTACGGTGTCGTTTCTCTCGCTTTCTGTTCGTTCATTTCATTTGTTGGCTCCCGCTTCCCGTTTTCCCTTGCCCCCCCGCCATACACACCAGGTTTTTCCGCCCTGAGCCCACCCACAATTTTGCCACCCTCCCCCAACCCACCTCTTACGTTACAATCCTCGCTCCAACCCCCCACCAAGCGGCTGTCTGTTGTTTGCGCCTCTTCAGCGGGTTTTAATTGCGTTTGTATTACAACACACTGGCGAAACAACAGCAAAGGCAATGGCAATGCCAAATGGCGATGGCAATGGGAAATTTAAAGCATTTTATAACAATTGAAACCCCCCCCACCATTTTGACTACTACGCCCCTGACTTCGCCCAAAAAGTTTATTATATTTCAGTTGAGACTGATTTTTCTGCTGTTGCGCTTTTCGCGACCGACTGGGCTGCTGGCCGCGCTCAGCCTTTTGCTAAATTAACTTAATTGTTTTTGCATGGAATTAATTTCGTTGCATAAATTTTCACCTTCCCAACTTCAACTCCTTCGGCTGTCAGCTTAAAGTGTGAAATGCGGCACCATTCGCATAATTTACCAGCCAAGTGAAAAATTTCCAGTCAGCCACTTGAAGGCCAAACAATTAATTATACACCCGGCTAGCTGCCTGACTGGCTGCTGTGTAAATATTTAAATGTCTCAAATTAATGAAAAATACATTTCTCAAATAGCAAAAATATTATCTTGGGGCCAATTCCTCTGCCAGGTTTAATGAGTTCATTTATATGCCGCATTTACACTTAAGCTTCTTTAGAGGAGAGGCCCAAAAAAAAAAAAAAAATCGTGAATCGCCAGTTGCAATTCATGGTCATCTAAGTCGCAAACTATTTTTGAATACCTTATAAGAAAGGTTGACTCTTGTTATTTTTTTTGTCTGCTCCCCCATTTTGTTAAGCATTTTTTTTATTAAGCCTGGCTAATTTGCATAGATTTGGCGGGCAATCAAAATGAAAACCAAGAATAAATGAATGAATAATGGCTGGAGAGAAGATAATACCAAAGCCGCTCAACGAGTTGCTATTGAGGGTTAAGCTTTCATTTTCCCTATTCTCTTTCAGGAGCGTTTTTCCTTAGATTTTAAATTGTCTGTTACCCTCAGCTCCCATGGGCTGCTTTTCCTTTCGGAAAATCCCCGAGAGACTTTGCACACATAATTTTCACTTAGCAGCTAAAAACCGATTTCCATACTCATTTGTTTCGATTTGCCAAAGTCGCCGGGCTGCGAGGCAAGCTCAGCCAACAATCAGCATAATTTCAGTTTATTTATAAGAAAAAAGAAAAAAAAAAGAATATAATAAAAACGAAAAAAACCTTTGCTGAAATGCTTTTCAATTTACTTTTTACTTTCAACCAAATACCGCTGCTGATGACACAAAGAAAAGCCCACGAGCAATATAAATGTCCTTTATTTATGTATGCACACATATGTATGAGCGGGACTTTCGAAAAGCAACCTGAGCATTTAGAGAAGTTAACAAGGATTTAAAAGGTTTTTGCTGTCAAACGCACACAATAAGGATACGAGTACAAGGATATGTGCTGCAATGCAGCTGACAATAAAAAAATGAACCATAAATAAGACGCGCAAATTGTCAGCATCCCAGGCCCAGGCGATTACGATCCTTCAGAGAAATATGCGTATCTTTCACATATATATGAGAAAATATGTTTAGGGTGCGCTTCGTTGTATGCCTCTTACTAAATTTTCATTTTGTAAATGAAATGTTTCGTTGTGCTGTTGGCGCCATCAACTTTGTCTTCTAGTCTATCTTCATTTTTTAGCACACTTTTTTCGTGTTCGTTTAATTTTGTTTATGTCAACACATGTCTTTGGCAGCTGGCAGGCGACTGAAAACGCGTGCGTTGCAAGCAGTTTAATTTCATTTCAATCACGCTAAAAGCAAAACATAATAATTTCTGAAGCTGTCTCAAATAATCGGAGGGATGGCGATGCTATGCATTCGTTGGAAAATAGAGAAGTAATACAGCCACTTGAGTTTCCTTCAGGTTTCTGGCAGCTCAGATTCATAAATCAAACGGATTTGTTGTCTAAAATCTAAAAGTCTCGCTTTTATTTTTGAGTTTTCCAACTGAATAGAATTGCTTTGCTTTGGCAAATTTTATTTGCAACTCATTAATTTTAGGTGAAAACCTTTCCCTAGAATCATCATAAGTAATTGCAAATACTAAATACTCAATACTTTCCACCATTGGTTTCACTTTTCCCTGGCGCTGTTTAGTATTTTATTTAATACGATAAACTAGCGAGGGTATTTGATCTTCGTGCATATCCTTTTCTTTAAATATCCCCTTTTCTGGACTCAGTTTTTGGGATTGACCTAGTCAGCCATAATATATGGTATAGCCTGTTAAGATATGCAACATTTTGGCTATTGATGGAAAAAGGTTTGTATTATGGCCCCTTTTTGCTGGCCACGTCTCCTGTTGAATTATTAATGAAGCGTCCAAATTGTGTTGCCGCACATATGGTTTTGTTTGGCCAAAACAACCAAATGCCTGAGACTTGATTCTTTGAATTTGGATTCTTAAAGCCCTTGGTTTCCATTATTATAAATATGTTCGGCCGACCTTGAGGAATTTCCATGGAACCCTTTTTCGCCAGCGGCTTTAAATGTGTGTATTTAATTTGTTGCGTTGTAGCAGAGCAAACAAGGCCTTAATTAAATTAACACAACAGACCACATACTCCTGCATAGCAAACGCACACATGCTTAACCATTCCTGCACACACACACACACACACACACACACGCCTCCCACCGACCGACCAATGTGGGCGTGTTTGTGGGCAGCAAAGTAAGCAATTTCAGCAAGTGTTGTTTATTTTTTTCCAATTTTCATCCATCTCCCTGCTGCCTGATTTTTATATATAATTGCATGTGTGTGTGTGTTGCACACACAAATATCTGCTATTCCGCCTGAAATTCCCTTTGCTATTTGCTACAATTTCTGTAATTTTTGTGGCGACTTTGGCTTTAAGCTATTTTTCGATAAAGAGACCTGTTCACACATGAACACGAATATATTTAAAGACTTACAATTTTGGGCTCCGTTCATATCTTATGTAAATGAATCGAGAGCGATAAATTATATTTAGGATTTTGTTATCTAAGGCGACATGGGTGCATTGCTCAAAAACATGTAATTTAAGTGCACACTACATGAGTCAGTCACTTGAGATCGTTCCCCGCCTCCTAAAATAGTCCCTTAGTGGGAGACCACAGATAAGGTCCTCGCCGCTCAAGATAGGCAGATGTGCCCGAGCGTGGGACCTCGATAAGGCGGGGACTATTTACTTAGGCCTCTGCGTAGGCCATTTACTTTAAGATGCGATTCTCATGTCACCTATTTAAACCGAAGATATTTCCAAATAAAATCAGTTTCTTACAAAAACTCAACGAGTAAAGTCTTCTTATTTGGGATTTTACATTTGGTCAATCGAGCCTTTAATCGACTCTGCAGTTTCCCCCTACCAAAGGTAAGGAACTCAGAGAAAGGCCAGCTCCTTTAAGCATCTTACAGCTAAAGGTAGCAAAAATAAGTGACTCTTGTTTCCCCCTACCAAAGGTAAGGAACAGAGTATAAATATAAAAAGCAAAAGATACAAAAGAATCTTTTATGTTTTAAAACAAGCACCTTATAGTCTATAGCTAAAGGTTGCTTTGTGTACCATTATAAATTGTGGTAAGGCGTGCTTGAGGCCATACATCAGCAATTGTGAAATTAAAAAGTGCATAACAACAGTGCCTTATAAATGCTCTAATAGCATTAAATCAGCTCATAAATAGAGTGCAGTGTATATGCCAAAAGAGCATAAATGCCGAAATAAATGGCTAAAAAACAAAAAATCTGACTGGACTACAAAAATAATAAAACGTGCCAAAAAAAAAAAAAAATCATCTTTAAACATCGACGGAGCCTTAAAGAAGAGAAGGAAGTCAAATTCAAAGGAGCCTCTACCAGCAGCAGAAGCAGCAACAACAGCAGCAGCAGAAGCAGCAACAGCAGTAGCAACAGCAGCAACAACAGCAGCAACAGCAGCAGCAACAACAACGACATCAGCTAAGTCAAAACAAGAATTTTCTGTTTATCCAAACACACATATATATATAAATACATATAAAATACATATACACGTACTATATATATTAAGAAATTACAAAAAATTTTCAAAATGATGTCAGAAAAGACTATTCAATTCCTTAAGAAGCAGTCCGAAATTATTTTGGAAATTAGAAAGTTGGAAGTAAAACCAACATTAACAGATGTAGAAATTCTAAAATTAAATGAGCTTCAAAAATGTTTCATTGCTAATCATAGCAATTTGTTAAAGATCGGCGTTGTCGATCATGAATATTTTAACGCGAAGCAGTATGATTTAATAATGATGGTGTTAGAAAAAATTAAAAATAAAAATGAAAAAATTAAGGGCGAGTCGGTAGAAAACACTTTCCCTAAATCAAACACTGTCCCTAAATCAAACCCTCCCCCTACATTAAACCTTGAAATGCGTGGTCACCCTGAAAAAGAGGGTATAGCACAAAACAACGCTTTAAAAGTAGAGCAGGCATTTCGTAATAATGTTGGCCAATTTCGAGTATATCTAGAAGATACGTCTAAACTAATAGACAGTAGTCCAGATTTCCTTAAAATAAGGAAAAATAAAATTGAATTTTTATGGCATAAAATAGATAACCTGATTGAACAGGTGAATAGTCATTTTGAGAGTTCGCTATTCGAAGAAGAAATTAGCGAACTTGAATTTGACAAACAAAATATTCTTACAGCCATTAATAGTCGACTCAGTGGCACAATAAATAAAGCTGAAATGTCGACGGTTGTTAAGGCGGAGGAGTTACCAACCCTGCCTAAAATACAGATTCCCACCTTCTTTGGTGATTCCAAAGAATGGGATCTTTTTAATGAACTCTTTACAGAGCTCATACATGTGAGAGAGGATCTCAGTCCTTCTCTCAAATTTAATTATCTAAAGTCAGCATTAAAAGGAGAAGCCAGAAATGTGGTTACTCATTTACTGCTCGGCTCTGGAGAAAATTATGAAGCCACTTGGGAGTTTTTGACCAAGCGATATGAGAATAAAAGAAACATATTCTCAGATCATATGAATAGGCTTATGGATATGCCAAATTTAAATTTAGAATCCAATAAGCAAATAAAGACATTTATTGACACGATTAACGAGTCAATTTATATTATAAAATTAAAGGCACAATTACCAGAAGATGTGGATGCAATTTTCGCTCACATAATTCTTCGGAAATTCAATAAAGAATCACTCAATTTATATGAAAGCCATGTTAAAAAGACAAAAGAAATACAGGCACTTTCTGATGTCATGGACTTTTTAGAGCAAAGGCTCAATTCTATATCATCATTCTCACAGGAAGTAAAACCTGTAAAGAAAATGATTAATAATAACAAGAATAAAAATTATAGTGACAATTGTGCATATTGCAAACTACCAGGGCATTATTTAATTCAATGCCATAAATTTAAAATAATGAATCCAGCAGAACGGTCTGACTGGGTAAGAAAAAATGGGATTTGCCTAAGATGTCTGAGGCATCCGTTTGGTAAAAAATGTATAAGCGAGCAGCTTTGTTCGACTTGTCGTAAACCTCACCACACGTTACTTCACTTTGCAGGTCATAATCCAGAAAAAGTGAATACGTGTAGAACAACAGGTCAAGCCTTGTTGGCCACGGCCTTGATTCAAGTAAAGTCGAGGTATGGAGGCTTTGAACAATTAAGAGCATTGATTGATAGTGGCTCTCAAAGCACAATTATTTCAGAAGAGTCTGCACAGATTCTAAAATTGAAAAAATTTCGGTCTCATACTGAAATAAGTGGAGTATCTTCCACAGGAACGTGCATCTCCAAGCACAAAGCGGTTATTTCGATAAGAAATTCTCCGAAAAATTTAGAAATTGAAGCAATTATTCTCCCAAAACTTATGAAGGCACTTCCAGTCAACACGATTAATGTTGATCAGAAAAAATGGAAGAACTTTAAATTAGCCGACCCCGATTTTAATAAACCGGGTCGCATTGATTTAATCATTGGAGCAGACGTATATACTCACATTCTGCAAAATGGAGTTATAAAAATAGACGGTCTCCTTGGGCAAAAAACTGATTTCGGGTGGATAGTTTCTGGATGTAAAAAATCCAAAGGAAAAGAAACCATTGTAGCCACAACAATAGAAATAAAAGAGTTAGATCGCTACTGGGAAGTGGAAGAAGAAGAAAAAGATGATATCGAGTCTGAAATCTGTGAAAATAAATTTATCAAAACGACAAAAAAAGATTCAGATGGGCGATACATTGTGTCAATTCCATTCAAGGAGGATGTCACCTTAGGAGATTCAAAGAAACAAGCGATAGCTCGTTACATGAATCTGGAGAAAAAACTAAAAAGAAATGAAAAACTTAAGGTTGACTACACTAAATTCATGAATGAATACATGGATTTAGGACACATGATTGAAGTGAGTGATGAAGGCAAATATTTTTTACCGCACCAGGCAGTGATTAGAGATTCAAGCCTTACGACCAAATTGAGAGTAGTTTTTGATGCTTCAGCAAAAACTACGAATAACAAAAGTTTGAACGACATAATGTGGGTTGGGCCACGAGTTCAAAAAGATATTTTTGACATTATTATTAAATGGAGAAAATGGGAATTTGTTGTTTCGGCAGACATTGAAAAGATGTACCGACAAATTAAAATAGATAATAATGATCAAAAATATCAATATATTTTATGGAGAAATTCTCCAAAAGAAAAAATTAAAACATATAAATTAACCACAGTCACTTACGGAACTGCATCTGCACCATATTTGGCTACCAGGGTTCTGGTAGATATTGCAGATAAATGTAAAAACCAAGTTATTAGTGCAATAATTAGGAATGATTTCTATATGGATGACCTAATGACTGGAGCTGATTCGGTAGAAGAAGCTAATAAATTAATAACATTAATTCCCCATGAATTGCAGAAAGTTGGATTCAACTTAAGGAAATGGATTTCCAACAATTCCAAAATATTAACCACTGTGGAGGACACAGGGGACAATAAGGTTCTCAATATTATCGAAAATGAATGTGTTAAAACTTTAGGACTAAAATGGGAACCTCAAAAGGATTTATTTAAGTTCAGCGTAAATTGTAATGATGAATCAAAAAATATAAATAAGCGCGTTGTGTTATCAACGCTAGCAAAAATATTTAATCCGTTAGGATGGTTGGCACCAGTCACGGTTTCAGGAAAACTTTTTATTCAAAAACTTTGGATAAATAAAAGTGAATGGGATCAGGAATTATCCATAGAAGATAAAAATTATTGGGAAAAATATAAAGAAAATTTATTATTGTTAGAGAATATTCGAATCCCAAGGTGGATTAATTCAAACAGTTCTTCAGTCATTCAGATTCACGGATTTGCGGACGCCTCCGAAAAAGCATATGCTGCAGTAATCTATGCTAAAGTAGGACCTCATGTTAATATAATAGCTAGCAAAAGTAGAGTCAACCCTATAAAAAATAGGAAGACAATTCCCAAACTCGAGCTGTGTGCAGCTCACCTGCTTAGTGAATTAATCCAAAGACTAAAAGGATCAATTGACAATATAATGGAGATCTATGCTTGGAGTGATTCCACGATTACCTTAGCATGGATTAACAGTGGTCAAAGTAAGATCAAATTTATAAAAAGAAGAACGGATGACATTCGGAAATTAAAAAATACTGAATGGAATCATGTTAAGTCAGAGGATAATCCAGCAGATTTAGCATCCAGGGGAGTGGATTCTAACCAGTTGATCAACTGTGATTTTTGGTGGAAAGGTCCGAAATGGCTAGCAGACCCAAAAGAACTTTGGCCTCGGCAGCAGTCTGTAGAAGAACCTGTCTTAATAAATACGGTATTAAATGACAAAATAGATGATCCTATTTACGAATTAATAGAAAGGTATTCCAGTATAGAAAAACTTATACGTATAATAGCATACATAAATAGATTCGTGCAGATGAAAACAAGAAATAAAGCCTATTCATCAATTATTTCAGTAAAGGAGATAAGAATAGCGGAAACAGTTGTTATTAAGAAACAACAAGAATACCAGTTTAGGCAAGAGATAAAGTGCCTTAAAATCAAAAAGGAAATCAAGACAAATAATAAAATATTGTCATTGAATCCATTTTTGGACAAGGATGGGGTTCTAAGAGTTGGAGGAAGATTGCAAAATTCCAATGCAGAATTTAATGTTAAACATCCAATCATTTTAGAAAAATGCCACCTAACAAGCTTATTAATAAAAAATGCTCATAAGGAAACATTGCATGGAGGGATAAACCTAATGCGAAACTATATCCAAAGAAAGTATTGGATTTTCGGGTTGAAAAATTCGTTGAAAAAGTATTTAAGAGAATGTGTAACGTGTGCAAGGTATAAACAAAATACAGCTCAGCAAATAATGGGTAACTTGCCAAAATATAGAGTGACGATGACATTCCCGTTTCTTAATACTGGAATAGATTACGCAGGTCCTTATTATGTTAAATGTTCAAAAAATCGTGGCCAAAAAACATTTAAAGGATACGTTGCTGTATTCGTTTGCATGGCCACCAAAGCCATACACTTAGAAATGGTAAGCGATCTAACTTCAGACGCATTTTTAGCAGCACTCAGAAGATTTATTGCTAGACGGGGAAAATGTTCCAATATCTATTCAGACAACGGAACAAATTTTGTAGGAGCTGCAAGAAAATTAGATCAAGAGTTATTTAATGCAATACAAGAAAATATAACGATTGCAGCGCAGCTTGAAAAGGACAGGATTGATTGGCATTTTATTCCCCCGGCAGGACCTCACTTCGGAGGTATTTGGGAAGCTGGAGTTAAGTCAATGAAATACCATTTAAAGCGTATAATCGGCGACACTATTTTGACTTACGAAGAAATGTCAACTCTTTTATGTCAAATAGAAGCATGCTTAAATTCAAGGCCATTATACACTATAGTTAGTGAGAAGGACCAACAAGAAGTTTTAACACCAGGTCATTTTTTAATTGGAAGACCACCTTTAGAAATAGTCGAACCAATGGAAGATGAAAAAATCGGAAATTTGGATAGGTGGAGACTTATCCAAAAAATGAAGAAAGATTTCTGGGTTAAGTGGAAAAGTGAATATTTGCATACGCTCCAGCAAAGGAATAAATGGAAAAAGGAAATTCCTAATATAGAAGAAGGGCAAATAGTTTTATTAAAGGATGAGAATTGTCATCCTGCAAGATGGCCTTTAGGAAAGGTGGAAAAGGTGCATAAGGGGAATGATGATAAGGTCCGAGTGGCTAAAGTAAAGATGCAGGAAGGATATATCACTAGACCCATTACTAAAATTTGTCCCTTGGAAGGAATAAAGTCTGTTGACAAAAATGAGGCTGACCAAGAGCCAAAAAGACGAACTAGAGCGACATCGGGAATGTCCAAGATCGGAATCATTATGGCAATGTTGTTGTTTGTGTTAAGTTGTCAAGTTTCTAGCGCATTACCTAAAGATATAGCACCAAGATATTCTATAGACAAAATAAATAAAACCTCAGCAATATATCTAGACCCGCTAGGAGATGTTGAGATTGTGAGTACTTCTTGGAATTTGGTTATCTATTATAAAATGGATCCATATTTTAAAATGTTAACAAAGGGTAATGCGCTTATACAAAGTATGAGGAAAGTTTGCGAAAGACTTCATAGCTTTGAAGAGCAATGTAGTCTAGTCTTAGATAATATGCAAAGTCAGTTATCGGAACTTGAAGAAAACAATAAATTGTTTATGATACAGTCTAGATCTAGAAGCAAGCGTGCTCCTTTCGAATTTATGGGTTCCTTGTATCATATTTTATTTGGTATAATGGATGAAGATGATAGAGAGCAATTAGAAGAAAATATGAAGAATTTGTTAGATAACCAGAACAACCTTGATAAACTAATTCAAAAACAAACATCTGTGGTTGATTCAACTTCTAATCTATTAAAGAGAACAACAGAAGATGTTAACTCCAATTTTAGAAGTATGCAAATAAGAATTGAGAACATGACAGAAGTTCTTAAAGAAAATTATTATGTTTATAAGGAATCAATAAAATTCTTTATGATTACGAAACAGCTACACTCATTGATTGAAGAAGGCGAAAAAATTCAAGCAGGCATTATAAGCCTGTTGATTGATATTAATCACGGTAGGCTAAATACAAATATTCTCAGGCCAAATCAGCTTAAAAAAGAAATTGCCAAAATTCAGCAGAGTCTTTCGGAGAACCTAGTAATTCCAGGAAAACGGTCAGGTACGGAACTTAAGGAGGTGTATACACTGTTAACAGCCAGGGGTTTATTCATCGACGATAAATTGATCATTAGTGCAAAAGTGCCTCTGTTTAGCAGGCATCCATCCAAATTGTTCAGGCTTATTCCGGTGCCAATTCGAAATGAAGATCGGATAATAATGGTGCATACAACGTCCGAATATTTAATTTATAATTTTGAGATAGATTCCTATCACATAATGACGGAAGCCACATTAAATCAATGTCAGAAATGGCAACTAAATAAGAGAATATGCAAAGGAAGTTGGCCCTGGAATTCAGCGAATGATAATGCATGTGAGATTCAGCCTCTAAAGCCAGATAAAGCGGCGAACTGCATCTATAAAACAGTAGTCGACTCTAAAAGTTACTGGGTAGAGTTAGAAAAGAAAAGTAGTTGGTTGTTTAAGGTTCCTGCGAATTCAAAAGTCCGTCTGCAATGTACTGGCTCTCAAATTGAATTGTTTGATTTGCCTCAGCAAGGAGTTTTAAGCATTGCGCCATATTGTACGGCAAGAACCGACGATAAAATTCTAGTTGCCCACCATAACATTCAGTCCGAAAGTGAAGAATTATTATCAACACCTTATATAGGAGAAGTTAGTGAAGCGCCGAAGATTATTTGGGATCCGCTGAAACTATCAATATTAAATCATACTGAGGAATTTGAACGATTGAATAATGAAATTAAATTTATGAAAGAGAACCATCAAAAATTGAAAGATTTACATTTCCATCATATTTCCGGACATGCTGGATTAATTATTGCTTTAATACTAATGATAGTATTAATAATATATTTCATACGGAAATGTGCTGTGCAACAAAGAATGCAAGCAATAACCTTTGCAGGTCCGTTGCCAGTACTATAAATATCAATAGTAAATAAACAATAAAATAATATAACAAATAAAAATATACAGTCCACTATATCGTTGTTTAATAGAAAATGTACTTCTACATAGAAAAAGCAAAATGTTTAAAATAAGTTAATTGAGTACAAATTGTTGAATTAAAAATAATATAAACCATAATTGTAATCCAATAAAATTAAAAGCCAGAAAAACTAGGCCCATTGAAATCTTAGTTGCAAAATAAATGAACATATATCAAATAAATACAGTCCACTACTGTTATAAATGCAACTAATATACTAATGTACATCTCAGCTTGCTGGCCCTTTGGCAGAATGTTCACACATGAACACGAATATATTTAAAGACTTACAATTTTGGGCTCCGTTCATATCTTATGTAAATGAATCGAGAGCGATAAATTATATTTAGGATTTTGTTATCTAAGGCGACATGGGTGCATTGCTCAAAAACATGTAATTTAAGTGCACACTACATGAGTCAGTCACTTGAGATCGTTCCCCGCCTCCTAAAATAGTCCCTTAGTGGGAGACCACAGATAAGGTCCTCGCCGCTCAAGATAGGCAGATGTGCCCGAGCGTGGGACCTCGATAAGGCGGGGACTATTTACTTAGGCCTCTGCGTAGGCCATTTACTTTAAGATGCGATTCTCATGTCACCTATTTAAACCGAAGATATTTCCAAATAAAATCAGTTTCTTACAAAAACTCAACGAGTAAAGTCTTCTTATTTGGGATTTTACAAGACCATTTGTTAAAGTTATTCTGTTGCAATTGACGGGCTATAAGTAAATTACTGTTATTAAGTACCATCTACAATGACATAGTTACATATGGGCTTCTGCTTTTAAAGGCCATCCAATTTTCTTGTAAATCGCCTTGTTCAAACTGCCAGCGTATCTTTAATTGTTAATGTTGCCACAACTCTTCTGGTTACTTTGACTGTTGCTCCTGTGTTTGGTCGTAGATTACTGTGTTGCTGTCGAGCTGAAACGACTGCTCCTGTTGATCCTGTTGTTGCTCCTGCTGTGCATTAAAAAGCCACTTTGCGGCTTCCTGTGGTCACCGCCCACTTTTGGCATGTTCTCGACACTCGCTCTCGACCTCGTGCAAATTTGTGGACGTCGAACTTTAAATCGCCGCTGGGCGTGGTTCGTTACTTTTTTGTTTTAAAGGCTCAACATTGGTTTTTTATTTGCATTTTTGTTTGCTGACGATTTTTTTTTTTAACGTAGCAACTTACAAGACCACCAGGAAGGCCGAACCTCCACATAACGACGACGACAAGTGCATGGGCATAAAAAGATAAAACGGGCCATCGGGTTTATGCCTCTTATCTAATCCTTTGCAGCACAAGTTGGCCCTGCTACATTTTGAGGAGTACGGGAAAGGTGGGCACTGAGTCCTTTTGGCCAGTTCGGCTCTTGGCTTTTATGAGGCGTCGTAAAAACTTTTGTGGCTGTGCGCGCTCGTTTTGGGCTCTAAACAACAAACATGGCAACAACGTGAACTAAAACCAACGTGCGCCTAGAAATATGCTATACAAATTTAATGCCCAAAGGAGGTAGTGCCCACGAGCCAGAAGTAAAGTTTATATTGTCGACGTTTTTATTGATATCGTAAAATTTGCAAAGTCCAACACGAAACCTGGTCCTTTTTACCTTCCGATTTCACCCCCCCCCCCCAACGACACACTCGATTTTCATGGCCCTGCCTCACAATTTGCATAGTAAATTTATGAGACAATTACTGAGCATTTTTGATTTAATGACAATTATTGTCATAATTTTCATCAAAATTGCCTGCTATTCCTCGCATTTCTGTTTTGGCCTATACTTTTTTTTTCGCTTCTTTTATTTTGTCCCACTTTCGTGTCTCACACAAGGAGCTTGAATAAAAATTTGGCGAAGAGAGGGGCACAAAACTTTATATTTATGCGTTTTCGTGGCTCATGAATTTTGGAGCACGCTCGAGTAGAGTCAGTCAAGCCAACTTGGGGCTTTCTTCTGGCCATAAACTGTCTGGCATGTCTGCCGGCTTTTGGGTCTGCTAGCTCGGCCTTTTTCTCCCAAGTGTAGAGGGTCCACGTTTTGCATATTACGGCCAAGGCATTCACGAACTGCGACTCATTTCAATTAAACAGTCACGCAATTTCCTGATGGAATTGTCTACTTCGCCGTCATAAATCAACGATTTCCACAATTTCGGGTCAATTTTGTGGATTTATGACTGCCGGAATGGGCCAGGTGGATGAGGTTAATCGGAAGTTAGAAACGGCCGTTAAATTCTTTTGCCGCCCGTCGCCCAAGCCAATCAATTGGTTTTATGGTGCCTGGTACATGTAATTTCTAATTTCTGATAACTCAATTTCTATTACTACTATTGTCAGTATTCTTTAACTGGAAATAAAGCAAACGCATCGAGATTATATTGAAAATCCAATTAAACTGTATTGAACATAGTTAGGATATATTCTTCCATAAAGGTTAAATATTTCTTTTGAACTCCAACTCGCAGAGTGTTTAAAATAAAACCTGTATCCCAGTTTAGCTTGCCTGTCCTGAATTTTTCCCTTTTCACGGATGTTTTTCACCCTTTTCAGTGCTGTGGTTTTTGCCGTCTGGCATCAATAAAGCAAAAGCATCTCGATTTTTCCCCAGACAAGAATGAATCTTTTAAAAATGCAAACAATTTTCAACCGCGAGGCGGGGCTGCGTTGGAGGCAACCACTCAATTTGTCACATTTGAAATACGTGGACAAACAAAAGCAAACATCGCCAGAGCGAAATCCAATTGCATTTTTATTCGCAGAAATGCACTTGGCACTTCAGCACAGTGCATTGCATTTCCACCAAATAAAATGGAAAAGAAACAGATTTTTAAAAGCCTATGGCAACCCGCCCACTTTCCATCGAGCAGAACAAGAAAATCAACTTAGAAATTATGACTCCTTGGTGATGCTGGGCGAAATGGAAAAATTAAACTCGCACACAAATAGCAAATGAAAGAAACAAAAGCACAAAATCATAAAAAACATAAAATAAATGTAATAAAAAAGCGAAGGAAGAGGGGTGGGGGGTGGGGGTCAGGGCAAAAATAAAGCCAACAATGCAATTTTCGGGGGCGTATGTGTAACAGGCCACAAAGGTCATAAAACCATATCAACGCCATTAAATGTACAACGCGTGGCAGCAACAGCAGGGGGTGTATAAGTCCTCCTTAATATGTATATGTATGTGTGGATGCACACGAAAAAATTCAGGGCTTAATTCCATACATCATTATGTGTGGTTGTCTTTTTTGGTCATGCTGACAATTAATATGATAATCCGCTATTGTTTGTATGCAAACTTCAATAGTGTGATTGAAATTATTAACTTGTATTGACCTATTGAGCCTAACAGTCTTTTTCATTAATAACTAGATTGCGCATTCTTCTTTTTTTCCAGTGCATACACACCAACATATACAGGAGGTTATGGTGTGGTGGTAAGATGAAACTGGAAATCATAAAAAAGTGCGCAACGGCGAAAAAAACAAGAGCCAACAAACTTTTCCGGCAAGATGAGAAGCTGCCGAGAGTGCGATGAAAAGGGGGATTCAGTTGGGAATAGATGGGGCAAATATATACGTGGTGGTGGCGGTGGGTGATGGGGGTGTTAGGTCTGCAGAACGATATACACCTTTATGCCAAAGACCCGTACACTTGTTGGGCACTCCGGCTGTTTAGACAATGTAAACGATGTAACACTAAAATAAAAAAAAAACAACAACCACACACACAATCCCAGGAATAAATACCGAGCAAAAAAAAAACTAAGCAAACTGAAAGTGAGGCGAAAAGGACGAAAAATTCCGGCTGTGGCTGGCACTCAAGTGTGAGGACAAACAAATTTTTTACGTGTGTGCTCTGCTATCTCCATGTGTGTGTGTGTGGGTGTGAGGTGGTGTCTGCGGCCATGTCAGCAAAATGTGGGCGCGTCAATGAAATTAAGGTCGAAAACAGAAAACAAAACACACAGCACAAGCGTTTGAGAAGGATACAGAACAATCAGCTAAAGAGAATCGTTGGCAGGACTCGGGGGCAAAGTGTAATTGGTATAAATAAATTATGACGCCAAAATCATCCCGATTGAATTAAAAATGAAACTCAGAAAGGGCAAAATTGCATTTGTAAAATGGATGTGGAGTCTTACTATTTAAATTGAGAACATAAATTGAATATCAGCAAGCATGCTTGCATAACAAACATATTCGTAGGTTCTTCATCGAAAGTGGGATTTTGAACTACAGTATAATTCGCTTAGCTGCATCGATAGTTAGCTGCATCGGCAAGATATCTGCATTATTTTTCCATTTTTTTGTGTGAATAGAAAATTTGTACGAAAATTCATACGTTTGCTGCATCGCAGATAACAGCCTTTTTAACTTAAGTGCATCATATCAGCTGTTTTTTTTGCCAATTTCAATGAATATCATCAAAGTTAGCTGCGCCATCTATGAATCATTTTTGCATATCTAAAAGATGGCAAGAATGCCAACTCGTTTCAGTATCTGCGCATGTCCGTTTTTGTTTTTGCTTTGATCGTGATTTTTGTGTTTTTGTTTCTTATGACACAAAGTTATTAAAATGGGTAAAACAAAGCGTGTCGTTGGACTAACACTAAAGGAAAAGCTTCAAATAATCGAGTTAGTGACCAACAAAGTGGACAAAAAGGAAATTTGTGCCAAGTTCAAATGCGACAGATCCACAGTCAACCGCATTTTACAAAAAACAAATGAAATTCATGAAGCTGTGGCCGCGTCAGGTTTAAAAAGAAAGCGTCAAAGAAAAGGAGCGCACGACTTAGTAGAAGAAGCCTTATACATTTGGTTCGGACAGCAGGAATCAAAGAACGTAATTCTTGACCGGCACGTCATATTAGCAAAAGCGAAAGAATTTTGCCAAAAATTTAACGACGCCTTTGAACCTGACGCCAGCTGGCTTTGGCGCTGGCGCAAGCGCCACAATATAAAGTATGGCAAAATACACGGCGAAACTGCTACAAATGATTCCGTATCAGCAAATGAGTACAAAAATGATATTTTGCCAGGATATTTTGCAAAAACCAGCGATAACGAAGAAAGCCATAGTGATGAAGATGTGGACGATACTGAGCGTCCTACTTTTAAGGATGGGTTTGCAGCAATTAAGGCTTTAAAGTCCATTTTTATGCGAAACAATAATGATGAGTTTTTGCAAAACTTGAATTCTATGGAAGACAAGCTGTTTAATTTACATATAAACTCAGCTGTATTGCAAAAAAAAATTACTGACTATTTTTAAGTTAGTTTTAAAAAGTGTTTTAATCAATTCACCATCACTTAAATTTATATGTCGATCTTACTTATCATTAAGAATGAAATTATCAGTTCCTTTTATGTTTAACATTGTTATAAAGAAATAAATTCTTTATTTTTCCTTAAAAAAAAAAAATTAAGTTAGCTGCATTTTTAAGTTACCTGCATCGAGGCATTGTGCAAAGTACTCGAGGCAGCTAAGCGAATTATACTGTATTTTCTTCGTGAATACTTTTGAGACAATGGCTCCTGTTATCTTATTCTGCAAAAGTGTAGTTTCACGCCAATTAAATTTCAAGTTTAAAGCAGTAGTGTACTATTTCCTCACATTTAAGAGGCAATTTGCCGTCTTTAAATGTGTGGGGACGTAGCCAAGCGAATCGTAATGAGTGCTACGTTGCCGTTACGTAACGGTAATGCCCAACCGTAACGATAACGATAGCAGCAATTAGTTTTTAATGTACCTACGCGCGGCATTTGCAACTTAATTAACTTTTGCCGGGCTGCCAAAAAGGAAGAGCAAAAAAAAAAAAAAACACATACCCAGAACCAAAGCTCATTGTAATGCACTGCGAGCAGAGCAACAACTTTAATGAGCTAACAAAACACATGTATACTATAGTTAGTTGTGCAGGATTCTATGAAGAATTAGCAGGGGTATCGTCGACCACTTTATCATTTTAATAAGCGCATTAAAAATGCAATTTCAATGCGCTAGTTTCACATAAACAAAACGATGTGGAAAAAGGATGGGAAAATAGCTAGGAAAATGTTCGCCATATGCTCAGCACACACCAATACACACACACACACACTCACACACATAGACACGTGTGCATATATGAGCTTGTTTAACGTTTAAGAGGCGGGAGAGGAAAAGAAGGCGAAAGAGGGGCGTAAGTCCCGACAAACGCCATAATTTATGCTTTATGTCGGCACAAATTTTAAATGGCCACCAAAGTTCCAGCGGGCTTAAAGCGCATTAAGCCCCCAACAAAAACAAAAGCCAGAGACAGCGAAAGAGGGGCCAAAAGTGAGGCAATTTCATTTTGCACTTAATAAAAATTTAATGGAGCCCACATCCCACACACAGAAACACATGGCAGAATATATGACCTGTAAATCAGGCGAAATTGTTGCCTTAAGTGAGCTTTAAGCAATGCGAAAAAAAAGAAATGGCCGCTGAAGTTACGAAAGATCCCTCAAAGTATCCAACTTCAACTTAACACTTAATCAAAGAGCATCAATAAACAAGTATGGAGCACATTTTTATGACAAAGTTTTCCTTGCGGAAACATAAAAATCAAACAGAAATGAAGGCAATATGTTGCATTAACTTTCCTAAGAAAATATATGGCTGAAAACAGTTTTTTAAATCGAACAAAGCATATAAATTCAAAAGAACTTTCTTTGTGGGTTTAATCAACAATTGATTTATGACTTAAAGCATAAAAAGCAAAAGGCGTGAAACGTATAACTAATAGCTTTTCACAACCACAAGAAAATGATGAGCAAACCTCATGAAAAATAGCCTGGGCCAATCAAAAGTTTGTTGGTTTTGTCCATTCCGTTTGGGCGGCGTATTAAACGCTTATTAAAGCGTCTGTTGACAGATTACAGGTGGTTTCATTTTCCCCCTACCATAAAAAAAAGGAATCCCCGCCTCCACAATTTCAGTTTGAAAGGGGGCACAAAACAGCAGGAAAAGTCAACAAATTGACACATTAAAACAAATGAGGCCACTGGCAGCCAGACGTCGACTAGCAGCTGTCGAAACGACATGGCCAACTAATGGAGCTTGTTATAGTTCCAGCTCCTGAAACAAAAGCACCGCAGAGCAGCTGAAGGACATTCGCACAAAAACTGGTGTAGCATACTTTTTCGGGCAGCCTCAAGTTAGTGCCAAGAAATTAACGCCTTGACGCGATGCGACAAATGTATTTTCTCCCATTTTTTCCACTTTGCCCATTCACTTTTTTTTTTTTTTTTTTTGTATACCATTTTTTATCCAAACTTTTCTTGGCCAGCAGCACCTGGCATTCGGGGCGTTGCCTTCGAAACTTTGTCGCCGCACGCATAAATCAAGTTAATCATTTCGGTGGGGAAAACTTCACGGCAGCGCAAATTGGACATTTATATTTCCAAGCCGCCGAAAATAACTGCTATCCCCGTGACCCTGATTTATGATCTTTAACATTGCACTTGACATCGCGGACTTAGCCAGATGATGGGTGTATTTATCAGAGAGGAATACTTATTATAAAAACCTGATGCCAAGGCCAAAACAATTCATGTTGATCAATCAGCTTACCTGGAAGTAGAAGAAAGAGAAATGCAGTTGATTAGAATTTTTGCTTTCAGAATCTTGGCTTCATAAATTTAAATTTGCAATTCAAATCCATTGGCAATCAGGAGTAGCAGCAATAACAATAACGAAATTAAGTTTGAGCTAAACAAAAATGGCAAATGGATAATTTCTCCAGAGATTGAATAAGTTTCGAGCAGATAAACTTGCCTTCCCCATATAACAATTTCTGGCCAGCAGCTGAAGGCATCGATGAAATGCAAGTTCCACCTACATAACAAGAACTTGAACAGTGCGCTTCGGCATTGTAAAGTTCATATCTCTTTCAACAATAACTATGACTTTTGCAATAAACAATTTTATTAGAAATTTCTGTGCTGGCAGAGGTTCGTCTGAAAATATATTTTACTGGCTCAAAATTGGCTTTAACATATATTTATGACACGCACTGTTGGGCCAGGGAAA
Organism: Drosophila melanogaster; assembly: GCF_000001215.4. Taxonomy (NCBI): domain Eukaryota; kingdom Metazoa; phylum Arthropoda; class Insecta; order Diptera; family Drosophilidae; genus Drosophila; species Drosophila melanogaster. The sequence goes on along the minus strand of NT_033777.3, from coordinate 22,232,180 downwards.
TCAATAAGACCGGACCAAGAGCAATCAGAGCATACTGAGAACCATGAACCAAGCGATGGAAGTTGGCCATGTATATTCAATGGAAACTATTGAAAACAAGTTGAGCAAACTTTTATACAGAGTCAAGTATAGATGGGTAGATGGGTACATCACTTGGGAGCAAGGGAACCAGGTGAGACAGTTATAAAATCCAAATTGAAATGTAAAAGAGTTGCTTGACTTTGCTTATGTACTTTCCCAAATGCAACTCGATTCTGGATGCTGGAAATCGAGCAGGTCCTTCTCGATTGGATGTGTGAATACGGGAAGAGATTGACAGGCAAAGGAGGGCACTACAAGTGCGTGACACGCGACGGAATCCCGGACAGCAATGGTAGCCAACTGTGTGACAGGAGAGACGGACACGGGAACAGGCCAAAGCACAGGTAATCCTTTGGGGACAACATCCAGACACAGACGCAGACACAGACCTGGAGACCGTGCCCACATTCAAACGGACGGAGGCGTACTGAAAAATTTAACAAAAATTTCATTGTGAGCCAGTCAGATGATCAAATCTAATGGAAAGGGCTAGCAAAGCGAGCAATCAGTCCTGGTCAAGTGGGTGTGGAAACACCGGAAAATAATTTGGCAACAAAGTTGAGGTTATCAATCAAATATATTATTTTAACCTACTAATCAGTAAATATTCTTTGCTAAAACCAGTCCATCTATTATATTAAACATTGAACACATTATCGAAGTACAATTTTTTTTCGCTGTATTTTTTGATTACAAAAAAAATTGTAAACTTGCGTGCCAGTGCGTTTGCTTTGGCTTCCAGCCAAGGGGAGATGGACTCAAAGGCTGGCCGAAGGATGGGCACTTTGGGGTTGAGGTTGCTGCAGACAGATGTCCTGGCTGGTCTGGATCCTGTGGTCGGCTAGGTGTGTCCGTTTTCTGTTTTCGGTGGGTGCGAGGGTGTGTGCTTTTTGGATCCCCACTTGGTTAGTTTGGGGATTTTGTTTGTCTCGCCTGTTTGCAATTTGCATTTTCCCTGAATCTGGAAACCCATTCCATTGCCTCTGGGCAATGCTTCATTATTTTTGCAAACTTTTTACTTAAATTTCGAGCACGCATGTGGTGTGTGTGCGAGCGTGCGTGTGTGTTTGTGTCTGTTTACCAAACACTTGACCATTTATGGTTAGCCAAAGCAATTTTCCATGCTTTGTTCGCTCGTTTATTGATAAATTAGTTTTGGACATTTGCTGACAGTTTTCTTGTGCTCCACTTTCATTTCCATAGGAAAATGCAATTATTGTTAATAAATGCCCTTTGTCCGTTGAAAAGGGAGACAATTCAATTAAAACTGAGACAGCCAAAAACGAACGACAATAACCTGTCAATTGCCGAAGAGTAGAGTCTGTCCTCAGGTGGTGGAGTCGCCTAGGTGGCATCAGCCTAATAGCTGAGATTGTATGACAAACTGTCACGACCAGGCAGCAGCCATAAACAAATCCGCTAAGCTCGGCTTTTCTTCAAGTTTTCCCCGCCTCCGTTTGCTGGAACTAATTTTCCAGGAAAATATCCCTGCGCCAAGTGAGTCGGGTGGGAAAAGCAGCAACTACTTAGGTTGCCTGCGTGTTGCAGCACTTTTCCGAGCGATAGAAAAGCAATTCACTTTGAAATTTGCACCTGTAAACATTGTCAAACAATCAGCGGGGGCGGCGAGGGGCAACAGAGGGGCGTGGCCGGCGGTAAGGACAATGGCATAACACAACACTTGAGTGCACGGTGTGGGCCACCTGATGTCGTTGTTGTTCTTGCCATTGCCGTGTCTTTGCAAATCGCCTTAGCTTGTAATTGTGTATATGAGCACGGCAGAAGAAAAACGAGGGCCAGCACCGAGAAAAGACCTCAAAAGCAGCCATCGAACGGAGGGCATAAGCAGAAAAGACAGCACACTACAGGATACACTGAGAAATTAAAGGCAAACTTAACTGGATATAAAAAGCTGTACGATTCTTTGACCTTTTTGAATATTAATCAATACGAAACTGGCTTTCAGAAACTGTAACCAAAATGCAGATATCATTATGTATCCTGCGTTTAAGCATATGAAATAAATAGCAAATTTTCTTTGAGTGAAACTCTAGATTGGATGAAGACCAGCAGTTCTTAGAGCTCGTTAGGCAACGCCTTCTATTTTTGCACAATTTGCTGACTTTGCTGCCAGTGTCCAGGGCCAGTGGCACATCTTCCCCATCGGTTGGCCAACTTTTTATGCCCCATCGTGAGACGTGAGATTGACCAGCTGCAGTGACTGCCGCCTGGGCCAAGCAAATGCAATCATAAAATGTGTCATTATATTAAACTCAACTCTCCAGGCTCGCCCACTCCGTTGCAGTTGCTTATTTTATGCTTATTGAAAAGCCTGCAAGTATGCAAGTTTTTCCCTTTGCCATTTTCCCATTTTCCCACTGCGGCTGCCACATGAGTCCCGCTTCTTAAAGTAGTGTACTAAAAGCTTGCTTTTGGCCAACAAAGTTGGGCGGCAAACCACATTAAAGGAACTTCTAAATGTTCGATCGGAAACCGAAAGTTGTTAAGTTTTAGCTTCTACATTTTTATGCAATAAAAAGTAACTAGAGTTTTGGAGTTTTTTCGTTTAAAAATTCTGCTGATACAAATTTTAAAATACACTTTTGAGTTGTAAAAAGTTTTATATGGTTCTTTTGAAAGTTAAAATATTTTCAGCCAAGAGACTCGATACAAAATGTTGAAGCTAAGGGCGCCGTTTTTTCAATATTACTCTAATGGCTGGCAATTTTCGACGGAAATCGTTGGGGCAGCTGAAATGGCAGTGCTATCATCAACGAACCTGCAACCAATTGAGCGGCAACAAGCTGCAAGGATCCGAACGCCATCATCATCATCATCATCGTGGGCAACATTTAGCATATTCACTTTCAATTTTCCATTCTTTGGCTTTCTATTCACCCTGTTTTCGCTTTTGTTCTCGTTTCGATTGCAAAGTCGCTTTGTTTCGCTTTTGTAATTGATTTTCAACATTCATTAGATGTTATTTTTTTTTTTAGGTACGTTTAGCTGCTGACCTTCTCGCTTTTGAAAGAAGGTATATACATTTTGTTCTACCTCAGCAGCTTGTTGCCTTTTGTTTCGCCTTTCAAATGGCTTTTTCCCGGGTTAAATGTTGCAGAATTTCACTTTAAATGTTTGTATTCGGCGAACTGGGCTCCTATTGCTCCTTTTCCACTCACAATTGTTTGAATTTTTACTTTCGCATGTGCGACTTGATTTCCGTTGCAAATGGCAGCTTCAAGAGGGGGCGGTCGGTTGGCGGTGGGGGCGTGGCATTATAAGTGATACTGAAAGCGTTGCTGCGATGCTTTTTATGTGTGCCATTGTATTGCGGATTGGCAATGGCGCAGCTTTCGCCATTGTTAAATGGTGCGTATGATTTATATTTTATTTTTGTATTTCTGTTTGCTTTTTATTTCATCGTTTTTCGTACTTGGCTGTATATATATATTTTTTTTTTTACCGTTTTTAGGGTACCCTTTCAAGGATAAAGGGCAGCACAAGTGCGAGGAAGAAAAAATGGAAATGAGTCACAATTAAATGCACATTTTTGCACACTTGATCAAATTGGGAAAAAAAAGGGGAAAGAAATCCCGTAGACGATGGCCAAAATTGTCCACATAAATTATGTCAAAATCGGTTGAGATAATGCACATGAAAAATGTGGGAAATGCTTCGAAGAAAAAAGAAAACAAACCCGAAAACCGAAGCGTTTGCATGTTGGGGCCAAATAAACAGAATGAATTTCGACCAAATCTCGCCAAGAACCCAACAAAACAAAGTAATAAACCCGAAAGGAATTCCATAAAACCAACAAAAAAAGCAACGCGACGAACAAATTGTTTTGCAGGCATTTGGCATGCCAAAAAGGACGAACAAGGATAACAGGCCAGAAATGTCTAGCATTGCAGAACTAATAAAAAAGGCAAGAAAAAAGGGGGAAAAATTGAAAAAAGAAAGCAAAACTCAAATACATTTGAAGCAATTTCACTTGCGAGCGAACGCAATAAAAATCAAGAATATTTGCAATGAATTTCCAACCGTTAAGAAAAACCCATGCAACGTTGTTGGAAAAACCGAACGGCGAACGGAAAAGTAAATCGGCGGCAGCGATGGCGTCTGCAGATAAGACGGGAAGCCATTGAAACACACACGAAAGGATGGCATAAAGTCGAAAGGCGGGAAAATAGGGGTCTTTAAGGGTAAGGCGTGTTGAGAGGGCTCAATAGAGCGGGAAAAACGATTAAGCTACAGGGTGCCACTGGGATATAAGTAAAAGAAAACTGCAGTAACTCAACCACATAGGACAAAGCCAAGTATAAGATACTCATTAAATTTATGTGCGTCTGCACAAAGAAATTAACTTGTTTTTTTTTCCCAATTTCAACTTGTTTAACCATAAATCGGTCAATCCACAAAGTTTTGATAGAGATTTGGTAGGAAATCTACCTTTGACAATCATTTTCTATTGTAACTAATGTTCATACATAACCCTTTAACCTATAAACTGCAGAAATAATAAACTCTGTAAGCGCAAAAATAATCTCAACCTTACAACGTCGAAACGCACTGTAGTGGCTTACTTTTGCCACTTCCTTCGCTCCGCAGATATATGCAAAAATGAAGTCGTGTGGCAGGCTGAATGAATATCTTTATATCGAGAGGCGGAGAAATAGAGAGTGTCGTGATGGCTGGGAAAAGAAAAGGGAAAAAGAAAAGCCTCAGTTGGCTACATGAACTGAATGTGTGGCAAATGGGAAATTGAATTTCACGCAAAGCGAAAACAAACCCAGCCAAGCAGCGGATGAAAAGGACAAGGCGGCTCCTGCTGCCTGGGAAATATGTAATAAAATAATGCTTAAAGAAAATTTACGCCATCGAACTGGAAAGTTTCGCAAGGGGACACAGGCGAGGTGGCTTCCCGCTCTCTCACCGTTTCGGATTTTCCTTGAAAAACCTTGTCGTGTCGCCGCACGTGCGAGCAGTCAAAATGAAAATCGAAAGCAATAAAAACTCCCCGCGACACACAGCATGGCGTATACGTAATGTCAGGTAAGAAGCTCAGCAGCATTTCAGCCAGCAATCAGAGGCAGTTGACAATGGCAAACCCTACTGCATACTTATTGGGTTTTGGGGGCACCACCGCGCAGCACCGCAACACCAACTTGCCCCATTCCGCACCACCACAACCGCATGCAGCTGACACAGGCAGTTAAGCTTTTTTTGTTGGGAAAATGTTGAAAATATGAAAACCGACAGATTGACAAAGCGATGACTGAGGTAAAGATGCCGTCTAGAATCCAAGCAGCAAAGGTATTTTTTCAATTTATTTTCATGTGCACGCCAGAGCGCATTTTCATGCGTAAGCGAATGACAATCACATGAATAAACCCACCCGCAAAACAATTTCAATTGAAGCGCATACTAAACGTAGGCGTGAGCTGCCAACTAAAGGCAATGAATGGAAATAATGAAATGTTTTCACATTTAAATGTAGAAGAAGGCAACACAAGTTAAATAACTATATTTCTTCGAGTTGAATTAGTGACAATATCAACAGTCGCTTAAAGTAAATCGTATGCATCAACAAAATTTCATATTTTTTAAATTTAAATACATATTTCCAAAAAGATTTTCCACTAGATAAGCGCACAATTATCATTTCAGTTCACGTTCCAGCGCAAAATCAAGTTCAAGCCGACAGCAAGGGCATTTTCCTGGCTAATATTTTCACCCAAAAATCCAGCCGAAATGTGATATTTCCACTGGAGTTGCCCAAGTCAATTCAAGCATCATCAAATAATGTCTAGCCTGGGATCTGTTCCAGCCCACGACGACTGTCAGGCGGAGTTGATTAGTTCTTGGACATTGGCCCTCCTCCTCGATGGCATTTTCCATTTCCCATTTTCCATCTCTCCCATCCCGTGGCCAAGTTTTGTGTATATATTTTCAGGGGTGTCCTTCAACTTTGGTCGATGCGAATTTGCATTTTTAATTCGCCTTTTGCCATTTTTGCATAATTCGATGTCAACGTGTGTCAGAGTGGCAAGTTTTGCTGTAGCCCGCTGTTGCCGTATTTATTTGCTGTTGTTGCCAAGGCTGTCAGCTGCTAGGGATCCTGGCAAAACTCTAACCTAACCAACCATTTCTATCCCAGCCGACAAAACTTTTGCTCGGAAAGCCAACCCCAGCGAAATTGTCTTGTCAGTTAGCATTTGTCGCTGTCTAGCGGGAATATTTCAGGCAGTCGGGGGAATTAATATACAATTGCATAGCTGAAGGCGCATTTAAATAAAATAAACAACGGAGCGAAACTAAACAGGTCTCGCAAAACTTTTGTCACACTCATAAATATTCATAAATTCCATTTGCAGCGGGGCCAGGTGCCGACGAGCAAATAACAAAGTAACAGTAGCATATTTTCCATTTGATTGCCCACAAGTATTCTTATTTTCTTTCGGTGTGCTCACAGCTCGCGGCCTTTGAAAATGGCAGTCAATTTCAGAGATGACGCCCACCTCTTAGATAAAACTCATTAAAGTGGAACTTCTGCAATGATAAGAGATAATAATAAACAAGACAACAAAGAAAATAAATGACAACCAGGATGGTTTACAAGTCACTTCCGTTTCGTTCCAAGCGATTCCGCTGCTGTTGCTCCCTTTTTTTCCCCATTGTTAATGAAGGCCGTCGTGTGATCTCTATCAAAGTTTTCCTCTCAGCTTTGATGATGTTTTCCTGCCCAACCAGCGCCGCCCATCGGAAAAGTGTGGGCGTGTCGCAGCTGTGCGAGAAGCAACAACTAAATTAAAATTTACAGCACTTGAAATGGAAACGTGCCTGTTTTATTAAATCAATTTTTACGACGCGCTGGCCAAAGAAAATGGAAAATCCTGTTGTAAAAACTGAGTTTTCCCTTTTCGTTTAGCCAAGTTGTTGCTCCCGTTCCTCTTGTTGTTGTTTTCGAAATAAATTAGACATTTAATGATGACCGCAGGCTGTTTGTTGATTGCTCCTTCTCCTACGGCCAGACTGATGGAAAAGTTGCGCATTTTTACAGAGATTTATTTAATTTAATTGAAGTTTTATTGCCTTAGTCAGCGTTGCGGAAGAGATAGCAACGTAACTTAATTCCGAAGCGCAGAAGGCTTTAAAAATCTTAAAGTTTGGCCAGTGGTCTGGCTATTTTGGTAAATACTGGTCTCCTTTGGAGTCCTTATTTCTCTTTATTCATTCTCCATTTTTATATCTCTTCTCTCTTGCCCTAATTGAATTAGACAAACATAAAATGCAGAAGATTACTTTCACTTGAGCGCCTTTAAAGCTTTCGACGCTGCAAGAAAGAGAGGCGCATGGACCACAAAGAAAGAGATAGACCCAAGTAGTAAATGGCAGCGTGGTCAACAGAGTGGAGTGCTGCGCTTTGCTAATGAAAATTGCGACGGAAATCCAGGCTTTCCTTAATGCACTCGACAAATGCAAAACAATGAGTGAGAAAGGAGAGGAACATCAAGAGCGCAAAAACACACACTTTTCGCATATGAATTTCAATTTGCAAACTTCTTGGGTACATGCACATGCCCAAGAGTCACAGCCAAGGACAACAGCCCCAACTCTCACACAAACATAGCTTAAGCATGTATATATGTATAGACATACACCTATACACACACGTTCAGGCCCATATCCTTACACCCACTTTAGAAGTCGTCTGTCTGTGTCAACAAATTGCAGCCAGTCAACAACCTTTTCGCCAAGTTTAAGGTAATAAGTTGAGCACAAAAAAAGTAATGTTAAGGCGAAGTTAAAAAAGGAGCACATTGTCTACACTCGAAAAGAAAGCGGAAGAAAATTAAGAAAGGAAACCTGCTTTTGACAAACAGAACATCGAATACGCGTTGCAGTCTTGAAGAAAATTGTGATAAAGATAGACAAAAGCATTATAAATGGGAGAAATGGGTGAAGCAGAAACAAAAGCACTTTGTTCAATGTACATAAATTGTTGTATAAAAATTCTGTTGTTGCGGAAAAAATCGAAATGTTATAATTATATGATTATACTTATGTAGGGAAACATTTTTTCTTAATAAAATATACATTTATTACAGTGCCTGGCCCTACGAGAAAAACTATTCACATACGCCCACTTATCTTGCGAATTCCTGGAGGCCAAGATGCATATGCATAAGTTATGACTAAGTAAAGTTCAGGAACCCAAGCAAGATGAAGATGGGGAGGGCAGAACTTTAAGGGACTGGTTGTTCCAACTTGGCTTTAATTATTTTTAGCTGTCTGACTGCAAATCATATTAAAACTTTTCTCTTTTCGTGTTTGCCAGAGACAAAAGGCAAAGGAAAAAAATTAAGAAACTTTGTGCGCCGCAAAATGAACTGTGGAAAGTGTGACCCCAAATCTCCACCCATATCCAACTGCCCGTCTCTTTCGCCTTGCATATAGCCCTCTTTGTCTCACTGGAGTCAGACAGAAGGAGTTTCGCATTAACAGGACGAGTCTGGCAGCAGGACTCTACACCTAATTATTATGCTATATGCGTGCGGGGTGCAAAGCAAACGCACAGACGGCCTTAGAAAGAGGCAGCAATATACAGCGTGAAAGAGGTGGCACTATAACGTAGGAGAGAGAATGGTAGAGCACATAATAATAAGTAGAAACCCAACTGGGAAAATGAACATGGACCAGGACTTGGACTTGGGCTCGGACTTGGACTTGTGTACTGGCCATTGTTGTGGCCACTCTTCTCTGTCCATTTCATCCGCCACTCCAATTCCCAGTTTGGGCTCTTCTCTATTCCCCAGCCACGTTTTTTCGATTTCAATACAAATAAAGAAATTGCCCGAAGAAAGCTAGAAATTGGCAATGGCAGCCACAGAAAAAAATTGTAGAAGAACGACGAAGGCTGCGGAGAAAACTGGAAAAACTTTTCCTTTCGCCCAGCACTTAAGACCCACAACGAGCTGATGAAGGAATCACAACAACTAGAACAACAACATCAACTCGAAATGCAATTAAGTCTGGTGGTCGGAAAAATCTCAGTTGGAAAGTCCGTGTCCAAAAGCCTCGGGTTTTACCACAAAAATTTCATGCGTTCTTCGGTCAGCTCAATAAAAATTGCGAAAAGGACTTGAGTTAATGCTGCACAGATAGAGAGACAGAAAGAGACGCGAAGATAAATTCGCTCACCCACTCTAACTGCATTCTGCACTCGCAGTGAAGAGGTATTAAAAAAAAAGAAAAGAGAAAAAACCGACATCGAGGGTAAAAAGAATGAGTGAGAAAAATTATTATTTCACATTTAGCACGTAACGCACATAAATCCTTTTAAATAAACGTTTGGCACGTTTTTTGTAATATTCCTCGCTGCGCGGACTGCAACGTTGTCCAGGTCCTGCAGAAATACGCAGGACTTTCCAGGTACAGGAGTCTGAGTCCGGGCAGACACTTAAGCCTTATCCCTGCCAGCACAGCTCGGAGTTCTTTTAATTTCTTTCTTTTAGCAACGGAATGGAGAGCTAAAAGTTTATATGTGTCAGAGAGCCGAATAACTTAATACTCTCTTAGATGTCCTAAGGACTTTTGCATCTTCAATGAAAAACGTTTAGTAAAATTCCTTAAAATACTGCTTACAATTCATGACTAAACTCCCGAATTGGATTCTCATTAGAAGGACTTGTGTTGGAAATGTTTTGTGCAAGTAATTTCCCTGCTGCTTAACATATTCACAATGCCCTCTAGTTAACGCCGCAAATTACTTAAACCAGCAGCGAGGAATGAGCCAGGATCTGCTGATGGGACAGCAGCCAGCAAGGATTATGGCATCATTCACCATGGCGCATGCAAATGGGCACTGAAATTAATCACGGCGAGCGCCAAGGAGCTGACAGTCTGCAGCACCATGACCACCGGCATCCGTAAGTTGCGTTTTAATTGATCGGATTCGCGAGACGCGACAAGGACAACTCCTTCGAGGACAACTCCTTGGCTCGCCTCGCCTCGGTCTCCTTTCCTGCCGCTAATTGCAGACGCTTTCGGTTCTGGCTGCCTGGCACATTCATCATTTCGTTGAAATAACTATAGCGAAAATTCATAATCGAGCCAAGAGGCGGCGGCGCAAATGCAAATGCTAATGTTATGCCAGTCCAGACAGTGGCAAAAGTTATCTTCTGCATTGCAGATAGAGCGAACATCCGCCCGAGTCCTGTGACTTTACTTCACTTTTGCAAGATCCTAACGACTGACACGTGAGAAGTTTTTAACACGTACACGAAGAGGCCACAGAAATTTACGAGTTGCTGGCTCTCCTGCTGCTTCTCCTTCTTGGTGATTTATTTTCCGGAGTATGAATTTTCCGGAGCCGCCGCTTGTTTTTCTTATTATACCATATACATATATATTTTTTGTTACTTTTTATTGCTTTAATTTTTATCACTCTCTCCCAGTCGGTGGCCGTCTGAAGGTGCCACACAGGTAGCACGCGATAAAACTGGTCGCCGCCGCACACTTGAAAGCGGAAAACCGCAGGAGGAAAATCCCGCGAGGAGTGAAGGAATAAAACTGAAAGCCAGGCTACAGCACAAGAAGGAAATGCAAAAAATGACACGAAATCGTTAAGCGACAACCAGCAGCAACTTCGACTTGAACTCTGCACTCTGCCGCAGAGCTGACACTTGCAACTCCTCCCCCTCATTTTCCATTTCCCTATATCTCCACACCACTTCTTCCGGCGGCTCCTCGACTAACAAGCGTGCCCAAGCAACGGAAATACTTGCCCCCGTTCGCGGCAAGTGTTGCGGCGATAAGCAGTGCCACGCCTACTCAGCCCCCCGTCGTCTCCGCCAAAAAAAAGAGTACGACCCCTCTTTTTACTTGGCTCGCACTTGAAACGATATGCAAATGTGCATGTGGCAACCCTCGGGGGCCAGGTAAACAAGCGACCCTCTCCAAAACTCTTTTCGTAACTCTTCAACATTCCCAAAAAAGTAACAATTTATGTAACGAACTACAGTGGCGGTCATATAAGTAGCGCAACTATTTGCTGACATATGTATACCCATGTAGTGGAACATTTGTATATATATATTATTTATTTTATATATTTCTATTTTTAATAAGTTCACCAGATGGTGACTTCAAGTATGAATTGAGAAGCATGCACATATTTTTAACCGCAACTGTGCAAAAAGAAATCCTTATCGATGGTTTGTTAGAGTACCATCGATGACAGCGATACGACAGGGATATGGATTGTAGCTAGATATATTCGGGCAGATATGGATATGGATATGGACACGGATGATGAAGGGCTGTGCTCTGCATGAATTTCAATTTTCCCATAAACAAAAAATGCGGGTAATTTGTGTGTGCGTGAATTTTTGCGATCGATTTTGTTTCCATCGGTTGTCACTCTTGTCACACAAAGGCAACTCTGGCATGCGTGTGCCTCCGTCCCGCTCTCTATCCCTATCTCTCTCTCTCTCTCTCTCTCCCGATGCCCTCACTTTTTCCCACACTCGCAGTTTTCACAATTTTTCCAGACCAAGGAGGCAGGCAGCTTTTTTTGCGGTTGATTTTAAATTGTCTGCCCAGAATTCACCAGTGGAGGAAAAAAGGCGAAAAAATAAAAGCCGTCATATGAAAAATGCATAATAAATGAGCTTGATTGCCGAATCGGCGGAAAAGGCGGCGGCAGTGGGCGTGGCAGCGACAGTTCAAACACGCCTTTAAGCTTTATCGCCTGGCAACTTTCCCCGCGCTTCACATTGATTGATTTTTGTCGTTGTTTCTTTACACAATTGTTATAGCCAAGGCGTTTAACTATCTAGGGGGCGTGACCCTTACTGAAATTGAGTTGTTTTAAATGCATAGGGCAGAAACTGAAAAACAAACTATAAATGAGACATAAAACTAGCGAATGAAACGAATGTCATATGTCGCAAGTTCTTTTTTTTATGGTAGATCGTAAAAATGGGTTCCCCGAATGATAAATTCTAAGTGCAAGCAAAAATACAAATATAAATTCTAAAATGGCTTACGATATGCACAACAGTTAAGCATATTTTTATATTTATGTTAATGTTAGTGCTGATTGTATAAAACTAAGATCCCATTCATTTGCCGTAGAGTAAATAAAATCAAGTGCGTGCAAACAAAACCAAATGTTTGTTCTGAGCACGGAAAACATTTCCACAATGTGTCGCTGGATTTTAAATATTTAATGTGTTTCTAATTGTGCGGGAATGTACACACATGTGAGCAATTCGCCCAAACTAATCTACATTGTATTATGCACGGCATTTATCACAAAGTTGAAATGATTTATTGTTTTCAAATTTAAATTCCGCTTTCTGTTTCGGAATTATGCTAAGTGCTTTAGCATTAGGCAAACCAAAACATGGCTCAAAAAGCGTAAAAAAAAAAATAAAAATAAACCAAAAGCAAAAAACCCACGAAAACAAATGCATTAAATTGCATTTAAAACTAATTAAAATTGTAGACAAGCACTTACGCTAACATTATTTATTATTGTTGTTGCTGCTGCTGCTATTGTGGTGTGTTAAAAAGGTTTGTCGTAATGAGCTTACCTGCAATTAAAAGAACAAATATGGGCAAAAATGTAGTAAGCTGTTTTTTGAAAAACTAAATTGCATTAAGGGCATTTGAGGTTCATTTAAATAAGGCAGCACTTGCAGTGGCCCAACTCAATCAGGAGTCACTCAACTCACATCACATCACACACTACCCCGCCCACTTGGGCACTCATTCATTTATTCATTCACTCGACTCGTTCAGTTAACTCTCTTATTCAGTTGTCCTGTCCACCTGCCTCAGGTAATTTGTTGCTCAGTGACCAACGAGGAAACAAAGGCCCAGAGACATAGAAACGCAATCCCATGTCGAGTCCTTGTGTGTTGGCTGCTGCATCTTTTCCAATCCATACCAAACCAAACCGAATCGAACCCTTTTTGTCTCTGTGCGTCCATAAAAAAGGAGCAGAGGAAAATTGAAATGACATCGAATGAAAACTCCCGTACGTGTCCCAAACAATATAAAAGCCAAGACCGAAAACCCAATCCCAATCCCAATCCCAATCCCGATCCCGAGATCCATGGGGAGTAATCGCTCTTTCTCCGCTCGACGAGACAAAAAGGAAAACCTCTCATGTGGGAGGCACAAAAAAAAAATAAAAACAAAAAGTGAACAAGATGAAAAAAGCCGAAGAAAAGTGTCCAAGTAATCGAGCAACTTCAATTTGCCGGCTATGGTGGAAAAATGAAAATTGTCAACCGAAGCTTCCTCGACTTTTCCCCCTTATGATTCCATTTAGCGCCTGGCACGCCAATTACAATGACAATGAATAATTATTCAAGACCAAAGACCAAATCCCGGACAGGAATTTTAATGCACCAGCTGCTGCTCTCTATTTTTTCCCGCCCCTCTTGCCGTGCCACAAATTTTTCCGTTCCGTGCAAAATTTTAATGAAGTTCATCTCTAGCATTCCACCGAGCAGACCAACGCGCCCTTTGTTGTGCAAATTGTCTTAGCCCTTGGATTGGATTGGGGTATAATTCCAATTGCGAATGCAAATGCATTACCATTAACAAAAGACATTAATTACTTGGCTGAATGAAAAATGGTTGAGTCGAGGGAGACTCTGGCTGCTGGCAGCGCTTCGCCGTTTAATTGCCAAACATTTTTGCACATATGCACAAATTAGTGTGACAATTGTTCGGCTGCGGTAATGATGATGATGATGATGATTATGAAGCTGCCGACGCTGACATCGCTGCATTACAGGCAAACCAATCCAATACGAAAACCACCCAGTCACCAAGCCAGCCAGCCACCCAATTGCAATCCGAAATCCCAAACCAAATCCCGTTGACAATTTTCGCCATTAGGTGGGCGACGACAGGAACCATCGGCATTATATCAATTACCCAACATATCACCCATTCAACCCCGAAAACGCACAGCCATCGGCCATCGATTGTGTGGGACTGCACCTCCTGAAATCGAGCATTGCAATTGATGAAATAATTTGCTGCGCTGACATTTTTGGTTGCCATCGATACTGGGCACGGGCCGACAGGCCGAAACAGATGCAGATGGTAACAGAGTTGTCGATGGACGCCAAATGCCAGGACTATTGCCACGCCCCCTCCTTCATTGTACATCAGCTACCACCGTGCTCATCTATCTATCTACTATATATATCTATGGCGTAACAGCTGCATCAATGATTTGATTTGATTTCCTTAGATAATTGCCAAACTGAAACATGTGCGAGAATTTCGGCCATCCGGAGGAGAGTAGAGTGTCTGTCCCAAGGGTGATATTCGATGATGACGGCAACCACTAAGAATTAATCAGAACGGAATATCAAATTGAGCATCCTAAATAATTTCATTCGCATATAGTTCGAGACCCCAGAGAGTCGAGACCAAGTGTTGAAATGAAGGCATGGAGATTGGGATCGGATTCGGATTCGGGACTTAATAGCTGGATGATGGATGATTTCATTGGGTTGATTTATGCACATGTATGAAGGAAGAATACTGCTGTATGCTGTTTGGTGGAAAACTAAGATATTATTAGCATTTAAAATAACTAATTTTAGTAACGAACGACATTTTGGCAAAGGATTTTATTTATATAATTTTTTTTTGGCGCTATCATTATATTTATGTTCTTGGTTGAGTTAGTAACTCAACTGTTTAACTCGTAAGCTTTTTTGAAGATTGGCGCGTATTTTACATTTTCTATTATTTAGTTACAAAATTTTTGTCGTTTTTTTTGTGTTACATATTTCATGTTTTACGTGTTTTTTTGTGAAGTTTTCTGTGTTTTTTAATAGTTTTTGGTAAAAACCTATTCCCGTACAAATCTTATGAATTGTGTAGTAATAAAATGTTAGCTTTCCTACACTGTACAAAACTGATATTTTTTTTAGATTTTTAAATTTTGTAATTTTTTTGCCATTTTTATTATTTTCTTGCACGCTATGATTTTTTTTTTCCTTTCTTTTTTTTTTTTTTGTTTTGCAATTGTCTTGCTATGAAGCTTGTGAAAACAACTTTAGCCGTTTTGGTACGCAAACATTTGAAACAGTTTGTTGCTTTTTAGCAGATATTTGTGTTTTTTTTGCGACCGACTTTGTGTTGAGATAGGCGTTTGGCATATTTACATGGTCCCTTCACGTTGTGATTTGAAAATCGGCTATTTTCCTACTATACTTATATAATTATCCAACGTCAAATTTAAATTGTTTTAAAAGCGTCCGGCAACTTATGGAAAAAGCACATCCTCATTAGCGCGTAAAAATATTTCTTTGCCTTTTCAGTATGTCTTGAACGTGCCGAGTGTTTTTGGTTTAATTGAGAGTTTTTACGCAATTGGTGGCTTGTCGGCCACAGAGTTATCCTTGAGTCCCATCAGACTGCCGTTGCCAGTACATTCATTGGTCGCATCATAGTTGTTGCTATGGCTTAATACTGGGTGATCTGGTTTGTTGTTGATATCATCCCAAATGGCTGTAGTGGCTTTGTCCACCATTAGTATTGAAGGACGCGGCGATGGTATTGCGCTGTTGGATCTCGAGGAGCCTCGATTCGGTAGCAAACGGTGGTGTTGACCCTCGTAGAGTTCGATCTCTGAGTCCACCGATGGCTGCTGCATCAGTATTGTGGGTCCATCGTAGTCCTCGAATATGGCACTGAGATTCCTCGTCGAATCCAGTCTCCTGTAGCTGGCCACAAAGATGGTTTTGATGCGTTCAAATGTATCCGTATCATACACCGATCGAGCTGTATTCGTCTGATCGAATGGCTCTTCGATGCACAGCTCGTTCCACTGGTGTATATCGTTTTTGGGCGCAGTGGCTGCCCGGCACACCTCTATGGGCAGGACACCACCCACCCGTATCGAGATGGCATACTTTCCGTAATCAAATACACTGTAGTAGTGTAGGAAGCTCAACAGCAAATCACCTAGAGTTTGGCTGTTATCCGACTGATACGGAGCCATCACCTCGTTCATGTCCACATAACCGAAATCGTTGGGCTGCAGGAGACCAAACTTCTCCGGATATAAGTTGTGCAGACATGGAAGCACAGGTGGACTTGCTCCAACCTGCAGGAAATGAATGACCATTAGCATGAGCGAGTAGCTCGATATGGTCATGTTCTTGGCATTGTTAATGTTGTGATACTGGGCCCACTGCTTCACGGTCAATGCCATCGGACGAACTCGCCAATCTAGCTGGGAATAGCAGTATAGAAGATGGGTATTCCTGATCCCAACGGAGTTATTAAAGTTTATGTCCACCTCCACTTTATGGCATCGGTCGGTGAATCGCAGTATTGGCACTCGTGCTTCGATCAAATTGAAATCCTGAAACATATTCGTGCGGCCCAGCAGCTCCTTCATAACATGCAAATGATAGACGGCCTCCATGCGAGAATCAATGTTAGGATTTGTGCAGGCCAGCATGCAAATATCCATGTCCGAGCACTTCGAACCAAAGTACGAAATGGATGAGCCCACCAAATAAAGCCCGTATCTTGGATAGTTTTTCTGTAAAGCGTAATTTAGTTGAAAACTATTGCATTTTACTAAATACTCCCAACGGAACTCACCATGGCCACTGTGTAGATGGCACGCCACAGTCGCATCTTGATCTTGTAAACGTGACGTGTCTGCTGAGACTCGAGGAACTTCTTCCAAACGGACAGGGATAAGGGGTCCCACTTGTTCTTGCAGCCCATCACTTTCGGTGGACGTCTCATTTCCACAAACTTGGCTCGGAGTAAAAAGCGATCGGCTGGCGTGTAACCAAAGAATTCGCGCCAATAACGATTGTGAACCACTAAGGGCAGTTCATCATCATCATTGTTTTCTTCTGGCTTTGGGGATTAGGATAAGAGTGTGGAATGAACAAATTTGCCAAAGGTGCGGAAGTTTTTTTTTTTTGCCAACAAAATGTATTAAGGGACATTTCCACATTTATTTCTTGAAAAAAAATAATGCAAGATTTTATTTTGTAAATCTTATAAAGTGAACTATCAGACAAACAGACGAAAGGAAAAAATAACTTTTCGAAGAAATAAACTTGGTAATTTGCCCATTAAGAAGTACATTTTTGAGTTCACCTACCATTGTAATGTTGGACTTGGATGCCATGGGAGCCAATACACTCTTGCTGGAACTGGCAGATGGACTGCAGGAGAGATTTGAGGCCACCGAGATGTTGTCAGGCTGCTCGGTTATCTCCCTCAAGAAAATGTTCTTCCCACTTTCAATGCCATCCGGCTGATTTTGGTCCAATTTAAACACCAAATCTTCAGAGTGTTGATTCAACATATCGCCGCAGCAGCTCAATCCTCTTGGACTCATTTGCGAATGGTAAGCATAATGCGACTGATGATATGGCCTGTGGGATCTGTAGCCATTGGTTGGGGGGTTCTTTTTGTCCAGCTCCTTGAGATAATGCATATCACCGTAGGGCACCAGATTGGGGCCACTGAAATCGGGCTCCTCAGCCCCGGTGGCCACTGCTAGGCAACTAACCAATATATCGCGCGCCACCGACTCCACGGAAGCATCGCTTAGTTCACTATCGGAATCATCGCTCTCCACACTAGGAGCAAAACTGGCGAGGGATTGATTATCATCGCCATCGACTTCGGAATTTGGATGCGATATCAGGCACGAGTGAGTGTCCAGCTCCGAGGTGTCCTGCTTGATACCGTTCGGCTCCAGGTCGGAGGAGAAGCCGCCATTGGCTGGATCCAGACCCAAGTCAGCAAATTCCTGGCGCTGATCAAAGTCCGAGTCCAGCGGCTGCTCGCCCTCCAAAGTGGCGCTGCTGGCTGTGACTGGAGCTGCTGCTGCTCCTCCACCCTCTGCTGCTCCTCCACCTTCTGCTGCTGCTGCTGTTGCTGCTACTGCTGTTGCTGCTGCTGCTGTTGCTGCTGCTGCTCCAGGAGGTGCCCCGGTGGCTTCTGACACTGGTGATTTTCCTGGTCTTAACCCCACAGGCGGTGCTCCCGCTGCATATACCATATAGTGTCCAGATTGAAAGACATAGCCATCCATGTGTCGCGATTGGTAGAAACGAGACTGTTGCCTACCGGCAGCAGTATGTGCTTGATAGGCATTTGATCCTTGGAACTTAGAAGTTCTTCGCACTGTTGATGTCGATTGCTGCGGTGGCTGGTAGTTACTTATTGGAACGGTCGTGGTCGCCGCCTTTTGCTCAGTTGGCTCTGTTGCAGTATAACGCATCCGGTTTCTATAATTGCGATGTGGATGCTTGATTGGTGAAATAGAGGAGCTCGAGCTGGGACGCTTGTTTAGCTGGGACTTTGAGGATGAATTGGAAAGCGATTCTGATGAGTTGGATGTCAGCTCTTTTCCAACCGAATTCTTGCCTCCTTTTTTGGCATTGTGACGATTTCTGTGATTATTTTGGGTCGCAGCTCCTTGATGGTTGCGTTTGGTGGCCACGTTCTGATCGCTGGAGCTAGCTGCTCCAGTTGCAGGTGCACTTGTGCCCACTACTGCTGTGGTTGCGGCTCCTCCGGCTGCGACAGTTGCTACAGCTCCTGCTTGAAAATTACGTACATTTGCCACAAAGGGTGCTTTAAATCGAGGACCGTTAGCCATACCACTGCCGATGCTGTTGTAAAAACTCTTAGAATCTCTGTGCAACAAAGCTGGTGCTGCTGCAGTGGGCACCGCATGTCGTCCGCGGTGTGTTCCTGGTCTTCCGTAACGCCACGTGCTGCTCACCTGCGGAGCGTTTCCAAGTGTCGCTGGAGCTTCCTCGCTACTTTCCGTTGTTCCCACGGCTGGCTGAGTCAGTATATGTGGCTGTTGGGTCACCGGACGATTAGTTCTTGTCAGTCCCGCCACCGCAGCAGGATTAATTCCCGGAGGAGTCTGATTGTAATAGCCCGGGTATATTATTCTCTGCCCATACGGATGCTCAAAGCCCACTGGCATCATGGGTATTCCATATGGCGGTGAGTATGCCTGATTGTAAGGATAATTTCTATCAAACTGCCACACTGCGTTTTCTGCGTGCCACAAGCGACGCTGCGGTCCAGTGGGCATATATCCCTGGCATATGAACTGAGCAGCTTGCAAGCCCGCTGCTGGCAAGCCACTAGATGAAACTGAACTTGTTATTGCCTCGGCTCCCGATCCCGGAGAGCCACTTGATGTTGTAACTGTAGTGGATGGTGTCGTGGATGCTGCTACCGTGGTACCGTTTGAGCCTCCAGCAGATCCTGGGTAGCGAATGCCTGACGGACGTGATGGTGCCACGCCCATATTGGTCAGCAAAGGCATGTGGGTGGTTAGTAAGGGGGCCGTGGATCGTACGGTGCGAGGTGTTATCGATGAGGGCGTTGGTATATTCAGTGGTATGCCGGCCATGCCACTGCCGATCCCGTAGAGAAACTCCATAGAGTACTTGTAGCCACCCGGTGGACGGGGACAGGTGTGCACCACTGTCGTTTTGCGCTGCTCGAGTGGTTTCGCAGCACCATGCTCCAAATCTTCGGGCTCATTCCTTCCAGAATCTTCGATTTCGAGTGCTTTGGGAGCCATATTTGAAGCTGGTTCCAGTGGCACCTCTGATGTCGTTATGGTCTTCGTGGTGGTGTTTATGGTGTTTGTTGTTGCCGGTGACGCTGTAGTGTTTGTGGAGTTGCTAATGGCCGTTGTTGTTGCTGTTGCTGCCGCGGCACTCGACGATGCCGCTGCTGCCATTGCCATTGCAGTGGACATAGCTACCGATACGGCCTAATCACGAGCCAAACGACATATATCTATATATATGTGCGTACGCAAACGCAGATTGCTAAAGAATATGTTGTGTGTCCGGTACCTCAATCTGTCACTCCTAGTATGCAAAGAGTTGACAGCAAACTGAAGGCCAGACAAGGAGCCTCGAAATTTCGGGCTCTTAGATGGGCAATTGGAAACGAGAGCTCTGGAAAAGCCAGAGACCCACATGAGGGAATATATATTACAAGTGCTATCGCATTCCTCATACCTTAATGGTCCGGTTTTAAGGGCTTCATTATGTTTAATGCCTGGGATCTACAATAATTTGTTTTGCTTCCGCAATTTTAGTTTTTGAGTAGATAACATTCGCCTATTTCGTGGTCCGTTGTTACAAAAAATATCCACGTTTTCAGATGGCAAACACAGTTGGTACAGAAATTTAACACGATTTTCACTAGGATTGTTCACGGTTAGTACAAGTAAAAAAAAGTGCTCGTCATTCCTAATTCGATAGGAATCTGGCCAAAAGTATTGGTAAGTGCGTCTAATGTCACACTGAAAATCGATTGTTTTCTAGTGTTGGGCAAAAAAAAAAAAATGCACAAGTGGCACACTTATTGGACACTTTCACTTCAAAGTATTCACACTCTTTCTTTCTGGGTGGCAATCCTTTTAACTTTCTCCACTTACCACTTGAGCTAAATTTCCCCTACGCCACATTGACTAAAACAAAGAAGGCTTTCGGAAAAAGCTGACACATTTCTAAAAACAAGAAGAAAATAAAAAGAGAAAATCTGCGCCATCCACTTAACATAGTTCCATTCAAAGCTGAGCTCAGACTCCTTTTTCCGCTCGCTTCCATTGTCTTCATATTACGTTTACAATTTGATTTGCTTATGTAAATTATGAAGATTACCCACAAAAAGCAACCGCAGTTTCAAGGATTCAAAAATTCAATTCGATTTGCCGGCTCAGCCGAAAAAATGCAACCGAAAGATGGTGAAGGAGAAGAAATTGCGTTCTTCTGTAATTTGAAACAAATCAAATTTATTACCCCAGACGCAACGGCGCCATTGGCAATTTTCAGATGCGGCCAGATGCGGTGAGCATATGAAATGAGCCCATTGAAGAGGGGGGACGGAGGATGAATGGAATTGGTTTAGTCTACGTGCATATTCAGATACGGGCCCCGAAACGCTCACATATTCTAATTAGATTTATAACGCAACAATAACTGTGCTGTGCCTGCATTATGCCCCTTTCTCAGGGCCAGATTTTCAAATTTAAAACTTTCAGTGAATTATGGTCAGTGGCAGAACAATGGGGTGCGGCAGGTACACTTAGAAAACAGTTTACATGGTGATTCAAGTTTGGCCATATTGTCAAAAATGTATATTTAAAACTATTATAAATGGAAAGGTGTGGACAGCAAGGTTAGCATAAGCTTTCTCACAGTGTATATAGTCAAGTGAAGAGATAAACCAACAAAAATTCGTTTCTCTGTCATAAAATTCTACGTGGAATTCGGTTGAGTCATGCCATATTAGGGGACTAACCCCCTCCGCCTCATAAAACATCCTTCTCATTTAATGCTGTGTGACGCGTGTTACAGATTTTCGATTTAGCACACACCCAAAGACACTTTTTTTTTGAGATCCCTTTGCCGAACTAAAAATTAGCCTCGAAACAGAAATGGGCAAAAAAAAAGTTTCATATTACATGCAAGCAATTTGGCAAATAAACTGTCAGCAGCACTGAGGGATATAAAAAAAGGGGGCGGGAGGCGTGTGCTGTATATATATATATATATATATATATGAATGTATATATGTACTATGCAATGAAGATGCTCGGGCAGCCAGTCATCGATTGAAGGTCTGAATAATTCACAGAGAGCCAAGAAAAATGCCATGGCCCGTGTCCCCGGGGGAAAACGCAGGATAAATAAGGCAGCGGCCAGGGGTGGAGAGCTGTGAGTCCCCGGGGTTGGATGCTCACATTTCTTACCCACCCAAAATACGTACTTTTCATTTTTTGTACGACCCTGGAAAAATCCTAGACATTGACTTTTTATATTCGAAAATCCATTTCGTTGCGCTAAGGACAATAAAGCGTGGCAGGTAATTAGATTAAACTAATTTCGGTTTCTCTTTTTTATTGCCAATCAGTGACGACGTAACGAATTCCTTTTGTTTTTTTTTTTTTTTGTGTTTTTGCCATTTTGGTTAATAATTTTATTAGTGTTTCCCTTGTCAAAGTGGCGGAGTTGACAGCCGATTGCCGCATTGCAACAGTGCCGCGGCATATTTTTGTATCTGTGGCATGAATCGCCGTCCCTTTATCGGGATGTGTGTGCGAAAAGCAAATAATTAATAATTCATGCAACACGATTGACAGTGCGCCCCAGTTGAACTCGTTGGTCCTTTTTTTTTTGCGCTGTAGTACTGTGTAGTACTGGTGCCTCCTTTTTATTTGTGGCACGCTCATAAATTTACAATTACACATGCCAGAGTGGAGACGGCGGTGCGCAGTTGCCTCCTTTTGCGTTGTTTTTAATTTAATAAATTAATAAAACGGGAAACGTGACAACACTGGCATCAAAGTGGCAAAGTGTCGCCATTTGCATTTTTAATGCACTTTACCCTGCAACTCGGCGCGTAAAAATAATTATCAACTGAATCGACGATGAGTTGGCGAAAAACCGAAAGACAGACAGCGGACCTACCGATTGCAGTGAAATTTTTAATTGAATTTTCTCAACATGCGTGTCAACTCTAACACTCTGTCAAAAACACACCGTACATTTTAGGAACACAACAAATTTCAATTCAATTTTACTTTCAATTGCAGTTAATTGCTCGCCCGCAAGCTAGAAAAGGAAAATGAAATGGAAAACAAAATTTAAACTCCAGCACGGACAATTTATGAGTGCGGCAGAAAATTGTACTTTTCCTTTTGGCACACTTTAACACACAATGGTGGCGTCTCCTCACCGGCTCACCTGCTGAACGCAGTTAACCCCAATTACGGGCACAAAGACCAAGACCCGGCCCAGACAACCAGACAGACAGACAGCCAGCCAACTAGTAGCTCTGGCAGTAGTTAAAATATTTAAGCCACAACACGGCGTGGAGAAAAATGTAAGTAAGATGGAATGCTGCCGCAGGCATTAAAATAATAAGGATAAGGAAGCGGTTGTTAACCACGAAACCGCTCAAAAATGAATGAATGAATGCCGGCCAGGAGCCGGAGTTGCTTGTCCGGGCATGGAGTCGCGTGCTCCATTCTCCATTCTCGATACTCCAGGGCGAAAGCGAGTGAGTGACTCCTGAGCTGAGCTCCTCGTTCGGACTTTGTTCATTATGCGTTTCCTGTTTGCATAAGACCGAAAAAGCGAAAAACCCGTAGTAATTGTTCTCCGCCACTGCGGCTGGCAGTTGGCGATACCTTCGGGTGGGTTGCTGCCCCATTGTGACCGGCGTTAAATTTCGAAAGTTTGCCCTGCCCTCCTGCCAACTTCCAACTACCAACTGGCTTTTCCGCCTTGAGGCTATTTGACAAAATGAGTAAACGGAGCGACACGGCGGAAAAAAGTGAAAATTGCATTGCTGGGCGACAGGAAATAGGCGAGCGTTTTCATTTTCCCTCGTTTTTCACTTTTAATTATGCGAGCTAGATTTCAGTAAACAAGGAAGCGGATTAAATTGAATATACAATGTTAAGGCAATGGATGAAAAAAAAAAAACACATAGTATTGAAAAATAGAGGCGGGTTTAATGAAAAGATTTATTTTGGCCAAAGATATCAGCTTTGTTTCTTACAATACATTTTTTTTCATTTAACTTTCAAATTATCAAAATTTTCCCGAATCTTTTCTCACTCCAAAGGGCATTACTCAATGACACCTGGCTTACGACACCACTTCACTCATTTATCTTGCCCCCAAAAACGAACTGTACCCGAATATGGGAGGCACTAATGAATTCACCTTACCGAAAACTGTGCCACATTTGCCTGATTAGCTTCTCAGCTGTTGTTTCTCGTGAGGCTAATGCAATCGCCTCCAAATTGATCCACCTACTGCCCACCGGCGACTGACGACTTACGACCCACTTACACAGCCAAACGGGTCTCGACAATGAAATATATTTTTAATCAAGCCAAATCGAATTCAAAGCAATACACCGGTGCCTCATTATTTAGGCAAATGTTTGGCCATTAACTACACACAAAACACCCAAAGAGTCCGATGGATTCGGAGGTGACCCAACCACTCCTGGGACCAAAAATTACAACCCAAAAACAAATTGACAAATGTTGCCACTTAATGTGCCGGGATAAAATGTTAAACAATTTCGTGTTGCATTCACCGTATGCCAAAAATATACAAACTAATTAATAAGGGGTATACTAAATCGGGGGAGGAACGACCAAAAAGGCAGCCCAGGGAATTAAATTGAACGAGTGAGTGAGTGACTGCCACACGCTGGATTTTATTTGATTTTGTAAAAATTTAATTTCAACAAGGAATTCTTCTCTTGGGCGGTAATTTTTCAACGCTGTCTTCGCTGTGAAGTGAGTGACTCGCCGTGACTTCCTTCAGTTTGCCAGCAGAATTTTGCATTTTGTTTGAATTATTGCCTTCATTAAGATTGCGTTGTTGATTTGCCCAGCCCTCTGCGTTATTTCTTTCGTTTTTCATTTTTTCTTTCTTTTTTTTTTTCTGTGAGCGACAGCGTGACTCCACCTCCATCCATCCTCACATTTTGCGTATTTCCCAGAGTTTCTTCTTTGTTACACCTAGACCTGATCCAGACCGGAGACGAGACGACCACACCACTTCTGGGCCTCCCCGCTGCCCAATTATTTGGGACTGTTGCGACTGTTACACATCTTGAATGTTGTGACTCTGCACTTGACAATAAATTATATTCAGCGAACTGTGGGGCTTGTATTTTTAGCTTAATTGTGAATGAAGTTGATCTGCCTTCTCGTCATGTGCCGACATGTGCTCACTCCCCAAGTTCAATTTTTTTTATTGCATTCATATTTTTTTTTGTGGTTCTGCCTACGCGCGTATAATTGTGCGAAATTCATTCACTTGGAAAATTTGCCAGACTGTAACCGCTCTGAAGTAATAATTATGCGAATATTCTTTCCCCCTTCCTATGCAAAAGTAGGAAATGACTTGTTCTTGCCGCACATTTGATTGGCATTGTGGAGAGGCTATCAAGGAAAGTGCTTTATTACTTTAGTACTTCAAAATTTCGGTTAATTAGTGGTGGTATTTCAGGCACTGGTTGGGAAATACACGGATTTACTAATATATTTCGCTAGATTTGCTAGATCTTTCAACTCATTCTATTTGTCAAGGAAATTAGTTTCAGTTCTTATGGTCTGCTACAATTTCACTACGCTAGTTCTTCCTTTAAGCAATTGTCTAAGCAAGGCATTAGACATTTTGCTAAGCAGCTTAGGAAATAGTTTTGTTCCTTCGCCAGAACTTGGCCAGAACTTACCAGCCAGAGAAAGCATTCAAGCTGGATGAAGCCAACGACCAACAAAGCTGCACAAAGCACGAGAGCGAGTTGCCATTAAACCACTCATAACCCAGATACTTTAAGAGGGTGGTGTAGGTAGGTGGTGGTGGAAGTGGAAGTGCTGGCAAGGAGGAAAACAATATGTACAAATGGAATGGCCATGGGGAAAAGCGGGGAAAAGCAGGCAGCTTGTTGGCCGGTACTTATGCCAAATGCGTTTGCGATTTGTGTCAATAAACGCAGAGCAGGCAGCAAACTCCAGTGGCAGAAGGAACTCGAGGAGCGAAAGAAATTTCTATTATCTGTGCAAAGTGTGCGCGAAATTGAAAATTGCAGGCTGTCGTCCTCCCATCGTCCTTGTCGTCCTGCGAGCGGCGGAGGGAGCGCTCTAAATTTTCATAGCCATGCCACTTGATAAACCCTAATATGACATTATGGCAAGGGGGCGGAACGCTGGCGCCTTGTCGTATGCCAGCATTTTGTAAAATTGCAATCGGGCTGGGGCTCGGATTCACGGGAAATCCCCTCGGCGTTG
Organism: Drosophila melanogaster; assembly: GCF_000001215.4. Taxonomy (NCBI): domain Eukaryota; kingdom Metazoa; phylum Arthropoda; class Insecta; order Diptera; family Drosophilidae; genus Drosophila; species Drosophila melanogaster. Next base: position 22,206,214 of record NT_033777.3, on the reverse strand, counting down.
CATCTCCGCGAGATTGCAACGTAGAATTGCAGCGGAGCGCAAGGTTAGGTTGTGTGTGCATAGACGCAACAACATGGCAACAAGTTTACAAACACATTGTGGTTACGCGCAAAAGTCAATTACCATTTTAACTGACAGTTCGGTCCTCGAAGCTGCCGTTATAGCCACATAGCCGTATAGCGATAGATATATATCCTTCATAGCCATAGCGATATATATATATCTATATGCCAAACTTAACCTGCAGCAAACCATTCGATGGGCGATGGGCGCTGGGACGCAGCATTTCAGTCAATCAGTTGGTAATCGATTTTGTCTGGGCGGCATCGAAATCGAACTCGTTCGATACTGTGCAAAAAGTTCCACAAGTTTCAAAAAAAAAAAAAAAAAAAATTTCTTAAAATTAATTACGTATTCTTAAATCTTGTAGTTAAGTATGAAAACTAATGGTAGTTGGAATTATAAAGAGTTCAAGAGAGCTCTTTCGTTTTTTATCTTCACAGCCCATTCCTTGACTTATCAGTAATGAAAGTCGGACTATTTTCTAGCCACTTTTGTTTCAGTGTAGTTCAGGTTTGCGTTCAGGTTCTGGTTCTTGTTTGAGGTTCGGGTTTGGGTCTGTTGCTTGAGGTTAACAAATATGCGTCGACTGTTCCCGCTGCTTTTTACGCACAATTTTCCTTTGGCAAAGTTGGCGCTCAGTGGCTGGCGCGTTTGTCGAAATTGAATGTAAATATTTATTTTTATTTGCATCCGACTGCATGCATGCGAGTGTGCGTTAGTATCTGTATCTGTATCTGTATCTTGTTTGCCACTCGACATAATTAGACGACGTCTGTGCGATTCGCATCAGAGGCGAATGGTATAGCTTTTGCTCGTACCGGCTGCGGTCTCCGATTGCAAATGATTGCAAACCCGTCATAGATTTACAATATTTACCCATGCAAATTGCCTTAAGCCACAGACTTGGACGGCACGGGGCTATGGGGATGGAAATTACGGGGCGTCAACCTTAAGCCGGGCATTCATAATTGAATTTTCATGTTTGCCACACTGCCATTACTATTGCTGCAGCATTTATGAGTTGGGAAATTCTAAAAAGCCAGAATTATATAGTTAACGATATATGCGAGTATGTGAGCAGAGTGTTTGGAGCAACACACAAAAACACAGAACGAAAAAAACCAAAAAAAAAAAAGAAAAAAAGAGCGTACAGAACTAACAACAAACAGCAAGCGGGCAGACACGCAATGTTGGACAGGTCCTGCAAAGGGTCCTTAACTGCCCGTTTGCTTGTTTTAATAACATAATTGAAAAGTGCTCTGAGCAAGGTAAATGGAATGCAGACGGCAGTTGGCAGCTGGCTTTGATTACAGGGGGTGGTGGGCCATAGGCTAAAGGATATATATTATGTACACATATATATGCGTGTGTGTGTGTTTGGTAATGCTACCCCTATTCCCAATCGGTATTCTGTATCCTTTAGCCGGGGTGTTGGTAATGGTGTCGATCGCGTGTTGTGGCGCCTTGTTAACAGGCGTTTGTCCTCTGTTTAAAAGGTTGAGGTTTATTAGCGTGAATCAATAGGCAGGCAAGGGAAAAACACACAACTGGCAACCGTAATTAACTGCAATTTCATTCGCGATATTAATTCGAGCTGTCCAGCGCATTCCTTCATATTTAATTCCCATCCATCTTGCTGCCCCGTGTCCTGTTCAACTTCTCCGTCTCCGGTTGAATAATGAGCATTCCTGGAGGGCTCTCTGGCAGAAAATTGAAACTATTTTGCATACCATTGGAAGCATTTTAATTTGAATTTCTTTCCAGCAAGTGATCAGCCATGGACAAGGCGATTTCCCTCCCGCATTTCTCCCTAATGGCAGTTTCTGGCAACATTAAGGATAATTGTTGTAGTTAGCATGTACTCTGGCATTTATAATGTGCTTCATTTCATTTCCCAGACCCCAGATCCTCACACCCCCCTTTAGTTTTTCCGCTGCATTCTCCATTTTGAAATACTTGGCTCGTTCTTCGCTCTGCTTTGCATATTTCTCTATCGCTAATGATAAAAATGTTGATTATGCTTTCTTTTTCTTTTTTTTTTTGCTCTTATTGCTTTTGGCTCTATGGTGTTGATTGCGGTTGATTATGTTGGCTTAAAGGGAATAGGGGAAACGTGTATCATGGTGGTGCGCTTGTGTTGAAAACCGAGGGTGAATGATTATTCTAGGTGTTAATGGAAATCTTTTCACGCGGGTGTTCTCTAGAAATAAAATTCTAGATAGGTGTTCTAAACACAATTTGATTACAGAATATTCTCTTTATTCTGCCTCGCCTTCATATAAATTCCCTGACGAATTGCATTCAACTCCACTCATATCGATGGAGTTGAAGATAAAACGAAACATACATCAACATGCCATCATCATCACTCCAGAAGCGTTTCCAAAAACCATTCCATTAGTTAACCCTCTCATCTTTTCGACCCTTCCGCTAATTACAGTCAATATGCCACGGCTAATTGCCAAAATGTGAGAGTGCACAGTAAGAACTTATTAGGCCCGAACTGCGCGGATTCCAATTCGGATTGCCTTCCATATCATAATTTCCAATGGCAACATTGCAAGTCAGTGCCGGTAGTTTGTCGATGGGCAGACATATATGTAGACATGAAAGTCGAAAGGAGGAGGACCGGACGGACCCAAACAAATTGACGTGCCGACACATCGACTAATGGACATGACTGCACTACATGGCGAAATCCCCAACGAACCCACGCGGCAAAATGGAGGGAAATACAAATTGTAAGCTCGCGCCACCGAAAATGATAGACAAATGCCAAATGGAAACGGGGAAAATTCGCGCACTGCAAAGTGAACGAAAATTGCTCGCTTTATGGTAAAAATTGCATAAATAAATCATGTTCTAATATTGCACTTGCCCTTGCAACAATCTGTCAGAATGGGAGTGCAGCGCCCACAGGAAGCGGATGAGGAAGCGGATGAGGATGAGGATGAGAATGGCTACGCGAGGATGGGTCCTGCCCGTGCAGACAATGGATCCATGGGATCCTATAGCAGACGAACAATGAAACAGGAAGGGGGTTGTTCGGGGTGTTCAAAGTACGAAGTGTGCTCCAACAGTATGGCAATGTCAAACCGTGGCGTGAATGAGTGCGCACAAAATGGCGTTTAAGGCCATAAACAGCAAACGAGTCGGCGGCGTTAAAGGAAAGGGTTTGGGTCAATGGTTGGTTTGAGTTTAGACCATGGCAAACCAATCGATGCCAGGCCATAGATAGTGCCGAGTCATCTACTGTCGACCGTTCGTCCTTCTGCACTTGACAGCACTCCGCATCCCGCTCGCTGACCAACCGATACCAATCCCGAACCCAAAACGGGAACCTAGACCTCAACCTGGACTCGATTTCGCAACTGTACACTGCAAAAACAAAAGCAGACTTAAAATATTTTCAAAGCAATATCAGGTCAACATTCATGCTCATGAAACCGAAACATTTCGCTCAGTGCATGTGTACGAGTATCCATGTCGGTGTCTAGCGCTTGTCTGACAAACTGAATCGCCTGTCTGTTTTGGCGCTTAATTCGTCACTAAATGAGATTTTTTTTCGTTTACGGTTCGGTATTTTTTGTTGCAGTTGGCTCGTTTTTGGCCATTGTTGTGCGCCATCGAAATTGCTATTTTGGTAGCTGAACGAGCGAGTTCCCACTGGCTGGGCCTGCACACGAGGCTACCGTTTCTGTTTCTGTGGCTTTGGCATCGCCCGAGTGGCTAAAATGGCCATGGCCGGGCGGTGCAGAGTGGTTCGATGGTTTGGTGGGTGGTAGAGTGGGTGTTTGGTGGATATCGCCTGGCGCCGACAGTTGCAGCCACTTTGCAATAACACAGCGTGAAATTGCAACGCCAAATCGAATCAGTCCGCACGGGAAATTCGATTTTTTGTTCGCTATGTGCGAGGATGCAATGTGCCACTGATGATGCCCTATGCCATGCACCATTCTGCTCCTCCATTTGCGGAACTGGGGCTACTGCTGCTGTTGCACGTCGCGTCTATATAGCACCACTATGGCTACTAGTCTTTTGCGGGCAATCAGACAGCAGCAACAAATGTCAGACGGAAGCCGCGAAACGGAATCGGAGTCCAAGTCCAAAAACTATACAAAAAATGAAATCAGCATTGCAATTTCGAGGCAAAACAATTTTCGGTCAAAAGCACTGTTGCTGCCGGCGAGATAGACATAAACAAATCGGAGATACCCTGTTTCTTAAATACATTCATTTGCCACTTTCATTTTAAGTGCCAAAAAAAAAATGTAAAACAAATTTAAGTGCTCCAAGTGTTGCGATTGTTTTCAACATCTTGGTGACTGGAGAAGTTTATTCATTTATTCATTTATCCGTTCTTCCCTTTGCCATCCTTCAACTATCCGTCAGCAGCAGGACGAAATGAAATTACAAAATGTGTTGAATGTTCGTCGCATTCTTTTGTATCAGTTTTTGCATGCCATCCAGCCAGTCAGACTGAGTGCCCCACCATTTCCATTCCCATTCCCATTCCCACTCCCATTTCCCGCTGGCATTGTGGCATAAATTGCTTATTTATTGTTTAAAATGGTTTCTGGTTGCTAAACGACATTTTCAGCGCTGCTGGCCATTGTTGCACTGCGATGGCCAAAAACAGGTGCCAAAATACACGTGTTCGAGTATCTCTCTATCCGTGTATCTCGCTCCTGTTAAGCAGATTTGAATGTCTGGCGAATGTGTGAGTGGGTGGGTGTGTGAGTGTGGCGAAAAGTGGCATTGTTCTATACAAACTATAAAATTTCGGATTGGAAATTCGCCGTTTGCCGGCATTTTGGCTTTTGGTGGCGCACTAACCAATTCGAGGGAAATGCCAAAATTGATGCTTGATGAAGCAGTAAATTAATTTGGACATTTTTCGATCCATTCAACTTGACATATGTGTATGAGTTTGGCAAAATGCATGAGAGCTGCTAAGTGAGGTATGCACTAAAATTTCCGCCAAATGGTTATTTATTAGCATTTTTCGGCGACAATTTCTCATCAGATGCTCTAATGGTAGCTTTTAGATAATTTATTGAATATTGAATATATTAGTAACAATGCATTTCAGATTAAGCTTTATTATTTGGTTCATATAAATGGATTTCTATCAATTCCAAGCCAAGTGTCAAAAGCTACTCCACTTTGACAGCTATTCGAAGGAAGAAAATAAAACTGCGCATATGTAAATTAAATGAAATTGTTCCCACACGACACGATTGAAGAACCGTTAAGATCATGTCCCCTTAACCAAGGATCATCCAATTTTGGCCAACTCCAGAGACGGCATTGCCAATCAAGCGGACCCACTGCATCGGCAACTGCAACCGCAAAGAGGAGGGAAAACTGCATAACGATATGCAAAATATGCAACACAGATGCCATATCGGCTGTCAGTCGTCAGAGGCAAAGTCGGAGTTGATTTAAGTTGAGTTGAGTTGCGTTGCGACGGGATGAGGAGACAACAGCTACGACGAAGACGACGTCGACTCCTGTGGCAGCCTCCTGTCGTTTTGCGCCCAATTACGCCTTCAAATTGAGTGATAAATGTCTCGGCGATGGCACATAAATAAACTTGAGTTAAATTTATTACACAACCCACACAAAGACTTCATAAAAATGCAAACTAAATGAACTATTAAAGGAGGCGGCATCAGTCGGCGGCGAACATGAGAAAACCCCCCAGTTGCAACAGCAACAGCAGCAGCAGCAGCAGCAACAGAATTGGAAAAACAAACAAACAAATGAAGAGGGCCAAGACGGAAAGCGCTCACTCAGAAGACAATTGAATTGCATTGGCATTGGCTTTGGCAAGCAAAACAAACAAGGGGCACCAAACGGATCGGAACGGAACTGAGCTGAACCGAACCGTAGTGAAACCAAACTGGACTTGGGTGTGAGAAAAAATGCAAATAAATGCGCAAATAAAATGTGCAATCAACTCGGAGATGGCGACGGGCGAACAGCGACAAGCGGCGACTGAAGCCGGCAAAGTGTGAATGTTGCGCATGCGCAGCAAAACTCCGGCATTAGGGGGTTAAGGGGGCTTCTTAAGGGACTAGGGGGCATTAAGGGGCTCGGAATCCCACCAGCAATCCAGCCAAGTGCGCATCAATTAGGCCGCCAGGAACGGCAGCACGAACTGCAAGAGCCAAAAGACTGACCAAAAGATAAAGCAATGTGCCACGGGAACCCCAAGCTGCAAGTTCCAAGTGGCAAGCTCCGGAGCACAGAACACAACAGCAGAAGCAGCCCCACAAATGAATAAAACGTTTAGATAAACAAATACAGAAGAATGCTGAAACGCTGTTAAAAGCTACAAAATGAAGTGGCCGTTGGCGGCAATGCAATGCATACACTGCGAAAGCAAATCGCGATTTAATTAGCAGAGCGAATCCCATATAGAAATAGGAGATTTCCATTTTGAATCCTTAATGTAAAAACTAAGAATACTTATAGTTGTTACTTTCAAATTAAGGGTTTGTACAGTCTACAAAACGCAACTTTGTCTCTGTTTGAAAAGTGGTTAAAAACCTTGCAATAAGGAACTTGATTGAAGTTTTATTGTCTGCAGGACATTAATGTTGGTTACTTGGTTCCAGTGTTGATCCTATTTTCTTTATTCTTAGTGTACCAATCTTCGAACACAGATTGAAATTGGGAACAGGGTTTGGATTGAATTGGGTATTGGAATTCGTATTGGAGTTTGAGCCTGCTTTCGTTTCGGTTTGTTGGTACCGCTTTCCACCACCTGCCCCCTCCCCATTCACCACCTCTCTTGCCACAATTTCAATGAACATGCGCGCACACAGTTGAAGAGCAAACAAATTTATTACGCGCCGTTTGAACAGCGCATAAATTTTAACCCATGTGTGGAGGTATGGGTTAAGAGGAGCGAACTGGAATGGAGCGGGAAGCGGGGAGGGGCTCCAGCCAAGTCACGGCTGACCAAGATTAACATACTCCGGCGATTCAAATGGCGGTGGGGGGCCGCCGTCCGGTCGAATCTGCGACTGAGAAAGAGACGGATAGATGGGCAGCGAAAGAGAGCGGTAATCGATCGACGACGGTTGCGTGCAACTTGCAGCGTGCGTGATTTACAAACAGCGCCACATTTGGCAAACATTTACGGGGCCGCGAAACTTGTCTCGATGGAAACTACGTAAAACGATTTAAAGCTGAACACGACCAATTTGTGGATAGTCGTTGGCTCTGGTCTTGGACCCTTTGCAAAAGGGCGGGCACGACGGGGGTGGGGGCAGGCAGGGAGACCCCCGCTGGTGGGGCACTGCTGCGATGCTGTATGCCACACATTTCTCATTTCGGCGATTTATGTGCGGCCCCGAACAATCGTTTGTTGATTTTTCTGAATCGAAACGCACACAGCGAAAAAGGGAACGCATTACCATATTAATGCTTTTCGTCTTTCCTCCTTGCCCTTAATGTAATCAGTTCGATCAGTGGCATCATATCGATATCAAACATTTACATATTTAGAATGGGTGTGTGTAGTGTGAAACATTCGAATTTATGCTCCAATATCAAATCGAAAAGATTGGCATATAGTTTAAATTTTAATAATAAATATTAATATTTTGTAGCTGTGTGGTGAATCTCTTGTAAAAGCATTTTTCTCTCTGCACTTTTGCCTCCCGCCCACTGTTGGGTAATTCGATAGCTTTAAGGGCGACTAATTTTCAATTTTGTGAAATTAATATATATAGCGTTAGTTGGCAGATTGAATTTCCAATGAATTTGCCTGTCCACAGAGTCATTTACAGTTTTCCAGAGCTTTTTCGTGTTTATTTTATGGCGGAAGATTGAGAACTGCGGGACCTCACACTTGAAAAAACATGCAGCGCTGTGACATTTCGATTTATTTTTATTGATTCTCAAAGGGGAGTTTGTTTAAGTTTGTGGAATGGGGAGAGGGGGTTGGGCATAGGTGGGGATAAAGTGGTTGGAGGTGCCGAGGTGGCGATGCTCTGAAATGCAAGTCAGGCGCCGATGGCACGCAAGTGATCATCACACCTTGATAAAGAGGAGGAGTTGGAGGACTACAGGGCTACCCCATCTCAATGTCCGGCATGAGCCCCAACCCAAAACTCCAATCCCAACCTCAAAACGTATCGAATTTTTATTGAAATGCAGCCGAGTGCATCTGTATGGGTGCCTATCTGTATCCGCATCGCAATGTGTCTGTGTGCGAGTGTGCGTGTTATCTGTGAACTGCCCGTGCATTTGTTACTTTTATGCTTGATTTATTGACTTTATTTTATGGCCGCTTGATTGGACACTAAATGAGTTTTTAAACTCCCTACGTAGCGGGGCGGGTCTTATCAATTTTTGATTCCTCCATTTTGCCCACAGCCCCCCTCCGCTGGCGAACATTTCATTTGTACGAGTTGGAAGTCGGTTGGTTTTTGTATTTTCGGTGGAAGTTGAAGTCACTTACGTTTTACATTTAACCCACGTTTCGATTTTAATGTCTGACAAAACGTTTCGATATGGCCTGAAGAAGGTTTTGGCTTTTTCGAGTTGGCTTAAACAACTTACCTGAAACGAGAAATAGAGTGGAAAGAGAAATGTTAATTAAATTGTGTGTTTTTTGTTATCTTGAATTCCTGTAATTGCAGTTAAAATAAAAAGAGCTTTAGGGGCTACAAATGAGGTTCATTTGATTGCCCGGCGATCAATCAAAGTTAAGTGGTTGGATGAGAAGTTTTAATCGCGGTATGCGATGTTTTCCAAGGGTTGCGGTATGTTTCGCATATTTTATGTTTATATTTTAAAGCTTTAATGCATCACATAACTTTTTTTTTATAATGCTCTTTAGCTTTTAAAAGAAAGTAGCTACTGCAAAGGGTTGCATAACTTCAATTGAAACTGCCTAATAGCTTTGACTACCGGAAAAACGCCATTTATCAACAGTCTATAACTAACCTGTCCCACTTAGCCCCGTGATTGACAGACAGCCGTCTTAAGGCTTCGATACGCACTGTATCGGTCCACACATCAGAGACCCCAACTCAATTTGAATATGGCCCACGCAATGTAATTACAAAACGAACATCAAAGTCGTGCACAGACATAGACATTCCCATTTGCCTCCATTTAACCCTCCACTGCCTACAAAGACCTACAGACACAAAACATGTTAACTATAATTAAACATAAATATCAACAGCAACACAAACACAAACAACAATCGACAGAAAGTCAACGCGGCAGCGTGAATAGCAAAAATGTCCATCAAACAGTGCAGACTCTCCAAGCAAATGACGCAGAATTCTTTTTAATTAAACATAAAATTACTTTGGCGCTGCCACAGAAGAAGGCAAGGAGCGGGAGATAGTGCTGCTGGGGCGAATAAATCAAATGAAATCTACTTGGGCAAACAACTCTGTGAAGTGGGAACTTGGAACTTGGATCTGGTTGGTTGGTGGCCGCGAGGAGTGGGAAGGGAGAATACTTTATAGAGGAGACAGCGGGGTGCCGTCGTTTGGTTTCGTTCAGTCTGCGGCACGTAATAATCATTTACATGAACACTCGCATAAATGTCACGTTGCTGCGATTATAAAAATAACTCGAAACTCCAAACTGCGGAGGAGAAGTCCGGGGTTGACTGCGACTTCGGTTTGCTCTGCCCGTTGGCAGTCATAAATTAATGAATTTTTATTTGCTTATGCAATGGGGAAAATTGCATTCGCACACCACTGCACCCCCTCTCCCAGCCGCTATCTATCTACCAGCTATCTATCTATAGTAATGAAAGCATATCCTGCTTAAAAAATGGGCCGGGCAGGGGCAACAAAAAAGAAAAAAAAATAAATACCCAGACGGGGATAGACCAGGTGGAAAAATTCAATTTCCAGGCATACGCGGAGCGGAGCTGAGGTTGAAGCTGGAAAACAAGTTGCATCCGCAATTAAGTCATCAAGTTGCAATTATTGCCATAAAAACGAACAAAACGCAGGCAGCGCTGCAAAAAATGTGGCCACGCATGAACGTGAGATGCTGCCGGGCGGCTGAGCCTGAGCTCTGACTTTGGATTGAGTTTTGTGAAAAATTAAAAAAAAAAAGGCCAGTAGTAGTCGCTATAGTAGGTCTATCGAATGGGCAATACCTCGCGTAACATAAAAAGGCAATTCTACCCTTTACAACATTTACTTTAGTATGATTGAAGTGAATTCTAAGTATTTGAAGATATCAAACCAATGGGCTGTTGATAAAACATTTCTAGGTACGCCAAAGTTGAAACAGTATTTAAACAACTGCACGCCCTCTGGAGCCATCGATGCCACATACCCTAGAAATCCCTTTGTCCAGGGTATCGCAACGCACGGTGAGCCCACAGATCTGGGGTGTTGCTGGCTCAGCGGGACAGCGATGAGGGCAGAGCAAGTGGGACTGCGACTGATACCGATACTAAAACTGAGGCTTGAGCAAACAAAGCAAATGCAACATCGTCAGGCGAGAGATACATATTGGCGGGCGCAGATACAGCTACAGATACAGATACGGATACGGATAACCAGATACAGATACACGCGCGAGCGGCGGCAGATAAATTATTTTTCTTGACTTTTTTACTTCTTTTGTGTTTTGCTTTTCTTTTCATCTTATATTTTTGTTTTTTTTTTTCACTCAGTTGTCCGAGACGAAGACGTCCAGCAACTGGTTGCTCTTTGGCTTAATTAAAAGCTGCAGCAAAGCCCCGGATTGTTCCACGGATTCGGATTCGGACTGGAATTGAATCGCATCGAATCGAATTGGATCGGATCGGATCGGACGGGATGCGTTGCAATGTGATGCGATGCGAGGCAGTGTGTTGCGTTGTGTTGTGTTATGCTGTGTTGTTGCCTTTTATTTGCTTTTCATGCTGCGGTCGCTGAAATGACACTACAATGTCTTCGAAATGAAAATAAATACGCTCGAGTCGGGACCTGAGTGAAGACCGCGACAACATGAGGCAGCAACATTGGCAACAACACGGTCCGCAGCTCCACAGGTCCACCACCGTCGACAGTCCGACCTGGCTACATGTTACACATTAAACCACATCGGTATTGTGCCCACCGAGCTGCCCGATTAAAGGTGTATCCACACACACTTGAGGTCGCCGAAATAGTAATTATGTTGAATAATCATTATCATGAAAGACGAATTTCTGAATATCATTTTAAATGTTAAACATTATTATACAAAGACCCAGGATTGTTACAATTTTCAGAGATAGTACTTAAATTTAGTCGTTTGAATCTATAATTGTTATTGATTAGAACTAGTTTTTGGAAAGTAACATATAATTCTAATAACTTGACCAGTACTGTGCTGGTATATCCTCTTTATTTTTTTGTTCTGTTTGCCTTTGAGATTTCGCAGCCAAGCGCAACTCGGCTGACAATGACTTTGCCCTTTTTCGCCGGGTTTTTATTGCGGCCGCATCGCGCTGTGTTTTATAAATCTCATTTTCAAGAGGATTTGTGTGCCTGTCAAAATGTTGATGTTTCACAAAACACTCGCCCTCTCGAAGCTGCAGACGCAGCCGAAGCGAAGCTGCTCTGCTCGATTTCAATCATGATCGATTTCATTTTCAGCCTCGGATTGTATTCTTTTTTATTCTCTTTTTTTTGCTTCTCGGTGCGCGTTTTGATCGCCGCTGTCTGGGAATTATACGATTTCGCTGCATTGAATTACCCCGTCAATGTCGACAGACTTGGCCCAACTGACTCTGACTTTTGCGGTCTTTAACTCTTGGCGCTGCGGCCAAATTACAACAATTTGTTTGCCTTATAAAGTTAAGCCCAGAACAAAGGCCGCAGCCAACACACAATCATCATTATCGAAATGTCATAAAACCAAATGAGCGGGCATTATTCAATTTTAAACAACGCACCAACCGGGCATCATCATCCGCGTTCGCGTTCGCGTTCTCGTTCTCATCCTCATTCTCAGTCTCATCCTTGGGGTTTTTATCCCAACGGAAGCAAAAGCGGCAGCAGCTGCCAAACAACTTAATACAGACAAAAGCCATGAGATGAGTCTGGCTTCCCTTAGCCGGGGATGGCTGGAATGGATGCCGAATTCTTGGCCAGCCGAAATAAATGTTTCAACTGCCTCGAATGCCCTTTCACTGCGCCTCCAAGAAAATGCTCGCTTACTTGCTTGCTTTCGCGAGGAGTAACAAAATAAAGAATAATAAAAAAAAAAAACAACAACGTAGGAATACAAACAAACAGCCAAAAATTAAGCATAATTACTGACAGCAATCGAGGCGGCCCCACACACAGGCGGCGGCCAAAACCAAGGGCTACGTGAAGGCAGTCCAGGATCTCAGACGCAAACTAAGGGATGCACTGTGAAAATGGCCAAGCCAATTGTAATACCAAATTTAAATGAGAAAAACAGTAAAGAAACACGAAAAGTATCGAATAATAGATAAGTGCAGATGGGACCTATGTTTCATTTAATTAGAGAAGAAGTTATATTGAATCACGTTTTTTTTTTCGAGTGCTGGGCTGGGCCAAAACGTTTTCATTAAAATTGCTGCCTTGGCCAATCTGCGGGCCACGCACAACAAGAGCAGCAGGAAAATAAAACTAAAAACAAAAATACTCGGAGCTTGCTCCGTAAAATTGCAATTTGGCTGGCCAACGAAACGGAGTGGGACAATTATAAGCATGACAAATGAATTTCGCATTGGGGCCGGTGTTCTGAATTCCCTGCCCATGCACATGCCCATGCCCAAGTTCCCAGGAAAAACTGTCAGTGGAGGATCAGTGGCGTTGAGACAGATCCGAAAGATCGGAGGATCAGAGGATCTCGGTGGATCGGTGGATCGGGTCGCAGCTGTTGCCGCTGGGCACACACCTTCAACTTGTTGAGAGTTTTTTTTTTTTTAATTTTTTTTTTTTTTGCATCTCCGGCTCGTTCCGTTCCGTTTCGTTTCAGTTCGTGCGTGTTGCGTTTTATATGAATAATTGCATCAAGATTTTTGCCAACTCTTTTGCGGTCGACTGTGGCAGCTGCCCCAACGGCCCAACTGCCCAACTGCACTGGACACATCATCTCTGTGGACATTCAAGGTGAATTTCAGTTGTGTCGACCGCAGACAACGTGACAGGCCCTCGACCACCATGAATTGCGAACTGTAGCCGTAGATGCAAGCAGCAGACTCGAGACCCGTCTGTCGCACCCATTTCAATTTAATTCACATTTTCAGCACATTAAAGAGTGCGGGCTTAAAGCTGCGGAATATTCATATTTATGCTTGCGGAATTTTCGTACTTATTTTCACACACACCCAGACACAAACACACACATATGAGCTCATGATGCCTTCGCACTCAAATATTCTCCTTTCGCTTTTTGCTGCCTGCCACTTTGCATTTGTCTGACGCTGCGTATACTTGATTTTTCTCTTCTCTTGCATAACCATATCTCAACCTTTTTCTTTTTTTAACTTGGCCACCCACCCCTCATCATCACACAATATCCTTTGGCATGTCGACGCTTTTTGCATCTTTCATGACGAAAGCATTTCATGTTTTTGTTACCCGCCCTTGTTTTTTCGGTGAGGAAACACAGAATTCTGCATATTTTTGGCATTGAAAGCGGTCCAAGAATTACAAACTACAAGCGAGATGAAACAGATGTGCAGCTGAAGAAATGGGTTTCCTAAAATGTTCAACGGATATACCTTTCTACAAATGCGACCAATTGCTCATTTAACAAATTTAAAGCTGTACAATGTTTTATTTAACAAAAAAAAAAAGACCCTTTCAATATTTCAATAGTTGAAGTCTTCACATCAACCTTTTTGCCAACAGCCATGCCTGTCTTCACACAGAAACGCACATTTTTGGCATTCATAAAATGTTGCAACGAAACCAGCAAACCAGAAGCAACAAAAAAGAAAAGCTAGAGAGGACACAAACGGGACATGAAATTGTTTTGCACATAACAGCAAGCAAACAAACATGAAAAGGGATATGGATGCGGATAAACGAATATGATTGCCGCGGCATGTGAAAAAAGCATAACTGAAATACTCTTGCCGCTTAAAACAAACAGGCATAAAAAAAACTGAAACAGCCAAAGGAGCACGAACTGGGCATTTTGTTTGTTTTTTTTATTTTTTATTATTATTACGTTCTTGCCCTTTGAAAGTAAATTTGAAAAAATATTTTGATAAAACCAAAATGTTATTTGACTCGTTAATGTAATGAAAACGCCTTGCTAAAAGGATTAAATTTGCATTGCATTTAAGTGAAAAATGTCGGCGTGCAATTATTATTATTTCGGGTGCATTATTTCGGTTGTGGGTTTCAAAAATGTGGGAAGAGATTACTCCTTAAGCTAGAATTGGTTTTAATATTGTATTGTTTTTTATATATTTACTTTCAACGGCTAATTGATCCCAGCTTTAGAGTTATAGCCATCTCTAGGTGGGCCATAAAAAATATAGTGAAAACGGCATGATATCATTCTATATATTACTCTGCTTTGGGTATTATGCGTAGAGATAGAGATAGGGCATGTGGCCTTATAAGGTGGGGACTCCCTGCTGAATATTTTATGCGTACTGCACGTGTTTGTGTTTTAATTAACAAAGGCAAGTAGCGGGCAACAATAAAAGGGCCATATTAAATTGGGTGCGTGTGTGCATAGATGGTTTGAATGGGTGGATGGGTGTGTGTTTGTGTGTGTAAACGCTGTTAAAAGTTGCCCCATTAACCGAACTCCAGTGTGCAGCAACTAGCGACTTCTGTTTTTCTGCGGTGCTGAGTGATGGCTGATTTGCTGCCTTCACCTTGGCGCTCGTAAAAGTGTAACAAAATGTTTACCAATTAAGTAAAGAAAGCAAAAAAAAAAAATAAAATACGGAACCGGAATGCTGGATTAATTGCGTGGGATTATTTAAGTGCGTTTTTATGCATTACCATTAAGTGCCGCATAGAGCAGCCATAGTAGCGCAGCTCTACGAATTCATTTCGCTGCAGATTTGGAGGGGTGGGGGCGAGCATTTTTGGAATTTGTGGAGTTAGCGGCTCAGTGGGTCATAAATCAAGTGCCGTAGGTGTTGACGATTCAGACAAGTTAACAGGCTCACACCAGGCCCATTTCCCAGCTGCGTGTGTTTGGAATATTTAAATTTTCAGCAAAGTGTTGCCTAGTTTTTGGGGTGTAGTAATTAAGGCTCATTAGCGCGCACACTGCGTATATACAATATAGTTGTTTAGTTTTTTGTCAAGACAACAAACTTGATGAATGGTTGCCCAAATACCGGGCCATTTATCACGAGTTCTTGGAATCTTAAGCAAGGCAATTATTGCTACTGTCGATCAATAAAATTAATTATTACTTAAGCCTCAGCCTAGATTACTGATGAAATTATCATATTATATTGCCATAAAGTGGAGCAACTGAAGTGTGGCAAACTAAAATCATTTGTTATGCATTGGCACGTTCCGTTTGGCAGGGACAGGCTGGGATTTTTCACGCCATTCCAACATTGATTTCCCCTTTTAATTAGTATTTTAACCAAGCTGCCGAAGGATTATTAAGCCTGCGTTCAATTTTCGCATTTTTATTAATCAGCTTAAAAAGTACGTTCGCATTTGTAGATAAAAACTATTTTCGATTCAGTTGCTAATACTGCGTGCGTTTTTAATGCAAATTTGTGGTTTCATGCATGCTTAATTGCAAACCCATTGGCAGGCATTTATAATTGCCATGTAATAAATTTCACTAAAAAAAGTTATGAAAAAATTTAAGCTCTAGCAAAAACAATCGATAGTTAATTAGCCTTTATGCGAAGGCATTCCATTGTTGTATTGTAGTTTTTATTTTTGAGGTTTCGCAGCATTTTAATTGCAATGGAAAATTTAGTTATCCATTCAGGATTCATTAGAATGAATATAACTATTATAATAATTATTTGCAGACCAAGTTTAGCTTAGTAAGTTGATGCAGCTGACATTGTTAGGCTGTTTGTTAGTCCAACAGCGATATTTCTTTCATATCCCGTTTTTAACTTAAACAGCTTCAATTATCTATTTTTATTGGCTTTAAAAAGGGTTTTTTTTACATTTTAAATATAGTCTGCCTATCCCTTTTTGTTTCTTTTTCAGGTGAAAAGTCAAACAGAGTTTCAATTAAGTTAAATACTTCAACTAAAATTGAACTAAAATGCAATACAAAAACGTGCAGAAGGTCGGTGCTTCATCAACCTCATTGCACTTGAAAATCGAAAGCAATCTATAGCAATTGGATAACAGTGAATAAACGCTAAGTGCGATAATTCAAACTTGAAAATATGAAAAGCGAAATTAAATGAATATATAAATTCGACGAGAACCCACAGTTTTGTATCCCTATCCGTGTTACTGATTACTGTAAGCGATAACTACTGTACTGGATAATAAACACATCCCTTTCAAAAAGGATTCATTTTGCCCCTGGAGAGTCTAACATTTTAGCATCCGCTTCATTGGCGCTCATCATTTTATTTGTTTAGACCATTGACGGTTTGATATCCGTGTGTGTGCTCAAATCGATATGGAATTTTATTTCTTCTATTTACAGTTTTATTACACATTTTATTTTTATTCCACTTACACTTTTTTTTTTATATTTGGTGGCTGCCCACCACTCATAATGAAAATGGTTTTCACAAGTGGCCTTCACTCTGAAGTACAGTAACAAAATAAAAAAAAATAAATAAAATGGGAAGAAAAAAACCCGCAGAAAATACATATAAATCAAACAGAATTGAAATCAAATTTTTTTTTGCCTGCTATATATTTGCACACATAATATGCGCCTTAACGCTCAAATACGCTCTCAATTGTCCAAATTTTTGCAAATCTCTGTTCGGCACAAAAAAAAAAAAAAAATGGGGAAGAGGAACTCAAGTGCAGTCTGCTGGGGGCATGGCAGTTAAGTGGCTCCGCCAGTGCAAATAAAAATTGTTATACAATATAAATAGAAAATAAAGATTCTTTTTGTATTTTTTCGCATTGTTTGGCACTCGTATTTTGTTGTGCGGGAATTTTTCAAGTTGTCTGCCGCCAGTTCGGAAATATTTAATTTACCAAGCAGTATGGGTCTGAATATTTCCTTTTGTCTGCATTTCTCTGCTGCCGCTGCTGCTGCTGGGTGGTTACCTTTGAAACGCCGCCGTATGTGTGGGAGTTTCTTTATGCGCCATAATTATGTCATTTAAATGCAACAAGCTCCATGCGAGCCAGTCCTCCAGTCCTCCAGTCCACCAGCTAACCAACCAACCAACCAACCAGCCAGCCAGTCAGTCAGTCAGTCAAGCAGGCATCTCCTCTGGGGCGGAACGATAATTCATAATTAAAAAAACATGCAACTTGCTCATCTGCCGTCAAAGGGAAGGAAAGAATCATTGCAGCAGCACGCCTTGAGCCAGGCTCCAACTTTGGCTATAGATGTGGCCTCAGTTCAGCATCAGCTTGAGTTTCAGTTCAGTTCGGTTTCAGAGAATAACCAAAAGAAGTGGAGCCCGCCCAGCCTCCTTTACTTTGCCTTTTTTTTCACGAGGAGTATATGGCGTGGCGCGCGACTGTTAATTAAATGAGCGAGCAGGCAAACGAGCAAACGACTGATGGACGTGAGCCAAGGATCCACGGATCCGTGGAGCCATGGGTACAGGGACAGGGCCGGCAAAACCGGGCCAGGCAACAGATACCAAGGCGAGCGAGTGGGTGTGCGGCTAAATTGCTAAATGAGATTTGCCGAGGACACCCGCATGCAATAGCAAATACACACACATACGTTTGCCGGCAGACAGACAGTCACATGAGGCACAAAGGGTTAATAGTGCATAGTTGCAAGTTGTTTGGGTGTCATCGTCAGCGTCTAAGCCAACTTGGTCGCTGGGAGTTGCCTTCTAATTAAGGCCCAGAGAACGGGCAAGGCTGCACTCAAAAAATTGACATTAATTTGCTTACTTCATTATTTAGAAATTCAAAAAGAGAAACATGATTTCTGAGGGGTTTCAAACAGAGCTGAAACTTTTGCCTGAGTCTTTAATTTTAAATATAACCCAAGTAAAGGGAATAAATACTTATTTTCCAGTTTCTTTTGACGTTCTCATATACTTTTTTTTAAGTGTAGGTTGCATGCCAAGTGTGAATACCCCACCCTATATGCCCCTTTCTCACTAGTCTGCGGCTTTTGCATTTTGTCGCTCATTAGTTTATTGCCGAAAAAAGAAAGACGGTGCAGGCAGAGCAGAGCCCAGCACATAGGAGAGAACAAAAGCCTGACTTGGAGTTCAACTACCCGGCGACTGGGGCAATGCGGGTTAATTGCCAGCCAAGGATACCCCCCGTTGGCTCCTGCCCCTCAGCCCGCGGCTTGCCACACAGCTCCTGCCAATTAGCGGCATGCGGAAGTTGCCACTTCTCTGGCTGCAGTTTTGCTGTGTGTATATTGGGTGTGTATTCTTCGGCATTAAATCACTGGTAACTTTAAGACTTGTCAAATTACGCATACGACGCGCTGGCTCCCCCGAAGCCACGACCCCATCCATTTGCCAATCAAACACCGAGTTGTCAGCATAAATCTTGGACCCACTCCACTCCACCACGACCAGGAGCAGCAGCAGCAGCAGCTCCACCACCATCGGCACCACCAATACAATCACCACCACGGGTGTCTTTCTGGGCCGCGTTGACAGGCCTCGAACGAACATGGGGCGTTGATGCACATATGTCACATGATAACAACATGAGGTCCATCCAACAGCCGGGCCAAAGTAAATATAAATTTAAGCAAAAATCACCCGGCTCCATGTGTAGGCGGTGCGGAGAGGAAACCAAACCGTCAGAGAAGCCCTACAGACAATGGACCAAAACCCAGGGACCAGACCCCAGACAGACCATGACTTGACTGAAAGGTGTTGCCAACTGAATTGAAGGCATGTCCATGTAATGCAAACCGAAATAAATAAGTAAAAAACCACAGCCAGGTACACAATGGAAAATCATAGGTTTCTTTAATTTCTTCTTTAATTTATTTCTTTTTTAAGCTATTTTCAGTAAGCAGCCAAGCAAAAGTGTTTTAGGTCTTTTTCCCAAATATGTAGCTTCTTGATTCACATAATTTATGTAATTTCACATTATAGCAAAGAGGAATTTCTTTTTTCTTTTGTGTGCGCAGGAGGAATGCCAGTAAAAAACTAAAGCCGCCTCATAGTTTGTTGCCTGTTTTGGCATGTGTCAAGCCAAGTCTTCCAACGAGCTCATGTCCATCAAATCAAGGCGCTGCAGGCGCCGCTCGTAACTTCCTCTGTATATAATTTCTACTCTGCCCGATTTTGTTGCAATTAATTTCTAATTAAAGACAGCCTCGAAATGGGTCAAGAGGTGCTGGGCGTCCGAAAAAAAATAAACCCAACCAAAAATCAAGAGAAGGAATGAAAACTAAAGTGTAGATGGGGCAAAACAAAAAAAAAAAAAAACCGAAACTGTTACATGTGGGGAGCTTGGCACGATTAGCTGCAGCCTAGATCTCTTGCAGCAACACAGGCACTTCATTAAATATTTAAATGAGCATCCTGTTTTCTCTTTTTTTCTGGTTTCTTCTTCACATCTCTCTGCTCTCTGCTGTTTTTCCACCGCTTTTTTTCGAGTTTGCAACAAGCAGCAAACAGCACCTACACACAAAGGGAGGACGACTGCCTCTGCATATGCAGATTCATAAGCAGTTAATTAAGGCCGAGCGGTGGAGAAGCGGCAACCGAAATTGGGTCTGGAGTTTGGGGCAGGGCAGTGTTGCTGCTGTTGCTGCTGCTGCTCCTGATGCTGCTGCTGTGTGGCAGCAGCAACACATCTGCAACTACAATCAACAAGCGAACAGAACAACCAGCAACACACAAAAAGTGAAAACCATATAAAAATGGCTTTTGCCCCAAGCTGGGGCCGTAAGTTTGGGGCAAGGCCTCCTCCTTTTTGCCGCTGGCTGTTGGCCGCCGCTGCCTGCGGCTCAGACAGTCGTGCCACATATTTTACACATTTCATTTTCACTGCTGCATGAATTTATTTGGCAATAAGAGCAAGCCGACAGACCAACATACAGATCAGAGCAGAGTCAAGAAATTGCACGAGGCCCTATGAATACATTCAAAGCATTCACATTTGCACTGCGGAAAAAATAGTTCTACAAATAGCAATTAATTGGGAACAACTGGGGCGCAACAAAACAGCTTTAAGAATATGCAAAATACAATATATTATTCATTAAATATCAAAATACGTAGTTGTAGTGCCATTTATTAATTCAAAATTTTTGCTCACTGTATGTTTACAACCGTGCGAGAGCCCGGGTAATTTTCATATGTACAAGTGAAATATTATTTATAAAATTCCTCGCCCTGTTGGGTGGGCGTAACTGCGGCACTGCGCTACGCCGTAAATTATGTCATTTTAGACAAGTGCGCCACGGCGAATTCGTTTTTAGCATATGGATATGGATGCCTCCCCCCCCCACACGCTCATTGAGATTTTCGCTTTATGGAATTGGGTTGAGTCCCGTCTCAGTCTGTGTTGGGTGTTTTATGGATGGAGCCAGGATGGAATCGTTGGGAATCAGGGGGAGTCTAGGGAAAAAAGGGACTGAAGCTGAAATTATTATGCATTTTGTCTTGCCTCTGGAAACGAGGATTGAAGTGCTCGACTCGTGGTGGCAGGGCATGCGAAATTAGTTGGCGCTGAGTGGAGTGTTTGGGAATTTTGCGAGGCAGTGAGAATGTATCTGGGAAATGGAGCTGCAGTTGGATGCTATATGAAAATTGATATGAATTGGGCCTGAGCAGCTCAGACAGCTGTGAAGTGACAACACTTTTGATAGACCATGACAGATGGAACTGAATTCATACATACGTCTGAAAATTGTTGCTTAATTGTCATGATGAACCCAACTCGGTCATGGCATATTAAACGATCGCAAATGAGAAACGTTTAATAATGTTAGGAATTTTCAAAGCATTTAAATAGAAATAAATTGCTTTGCAAGTGGGTGCATCAAAAAAGAAGAATTTTAAGTATATAGAACACATATGGGAACACATTTACACGAAGCTAACTTTACATAATGGTATTTTCGATTATCTTCAAGACTGCATACTTGATGTGCTATCTGTTATCTTACACACTGCTCAGAGTAGTTGTATCCGTGGGATATTTACAGTATTCTGTTTATTTTAGCATTATTTTGATTAATCCCAGCATTTTGTGGTAGCACCTTCCCATGAAACCCATTCCCACATACAGCAGACCAATTCAATTTTCGTATCTTATCGGCCTGACCATTCACAACCTAAGCGATCCGACTCCATCTCAATTTTCGCTTAAACAATCCGACATATATACCCCATTTAAAGGCAGCTAAGACCCACAACCACTTCTCACACCTCTTGGTCATGGTCTTCGAGTCCAGTCCCTCTGCCCGTTTAGAATTTCAGCTGCAACTGCAACAACACTCGTCTGCTTACTAATGTCAACCAATTCATTTCATTGAGTGCAATGCGTTGGCACCAAGGAACACGAACTGGGAACCGGAGTCTGGATTCTGGAGACTGGAAAGGAAGCGTCCGTGTCCGAGTCGGTTTCTGGCATTTAAGGCGCATGTTCTTCATTGGCTTAGCCTCAGGGTCAAGTTCAACGACAACCGAGTTGTAAATGGAAAAAAAAAAGCAGACACCCAGATGCAGATGCAGCGAAAAAAAGGGTTAACAATGGTAAAAACATATTTAAAAAAAAAATGCATCTATTTTTGGAGTTTTAACTCTAAAATGTTTTTTCAAAAGGAAATAAAATATACATAAGGATTCTAAATAAAAACCCCGTACTTAACATTGCAAGGTCACACTTTAAACTAAGTAATATATACAAATCAGATATGGTTCCAAATTTTCGCCCCGTGTATCTTTTGCTACGGCAGTCGTAAAGCGTAGCCAAAGCGTTTGCATATCGCATATCTAAATGAGGTGATGATGCTGCACATATCAGCAGAGATACAACGCAACAACATAAACATTGCCATGGCAATGGACCAGAACTGAAGTCTCGGGTCTCCTCCGATGAGCTCAGATGAGAGACCCGGCCGAAAAGGAGGCTCAAATGTCCACTTGAGTGGGAAGCTTGAACATGAAATGTTTGCGCAGCCAAAGCAGCAACAACAACAACAACCGCCGGCAACTCTGGGCAGTGCCAATTATGAAAACTGATATGCTTGCGAAAACCCGTTGATGAGCGAGCTTCATCCTGAGCATCAAAGCGAAGCGAAACGAATCGAATCGCCAGAATGCGAGTCGTCAGGAGATAAGATTCCCGGTCGGCGCTCGAAATTCGGCTGGTTATTGGACACTCCACAGATGCCACGCGTCTCACAATCAACTAAAATTAATTAAGCAGCCAGCAGGCAGCCGGACAGGCTAATGAAAACGTAATATTATCGAGCAAATCAAGGGGCCTGGCAAAGGATTGGATTTAAGAAGCAGCCGAAAGAGGAGCCCAGGCATTAAGTTTGGTCAGTAATTAGGGCTTAGGAAATATATGGTTGCGAAATGGCAGGCCATCTTAAAAGTACATTTTGTTTCAAAACGAACTAAAAGAAAGGCAGATGGTCACACTGGTTCTCCTAAAAATATGCCTCTGATCAATGGTCTCTTTCCGATTGCTGGAAAAGTAATTAAGCCAAAGTTAAATGCAAATAAATAAATGAGAACTCATTGTTGCTGCAGTTGCTGTTGCAGTTGCGTCTGCCAAACATAATTCACTTGAAGCAACATGCAGGGAAAATGCCAAATGTCGTCGGTGCTCCCTCCTCCGCCAAGTGGAAATTTATGACCCCCAGGCGAAGTCGTTGACTGACCAAAAAAAGCCAAAGAAAGAAGGAGAAAAAGGGGAGCAGCCACCGCAACAACTGCAACGGATGCGATGCAACTGAATGGTGCAACAATGTCAACCGAGGGAGGGGCCGCAAGGGGACAAGTGTCCCTCCAATGGCTGCAATTTATGTGCAGAAATATTGTTGAAATTGTTTGAGTTTAACAACTAAATTTCCTCCTTTGTGTGGGTGCTCCAAATTGGTTTTTGCGTACAAGCCTTTTCCGAGGTGATAAAATGGTGCAGGTGGCCGCCAAATGGAAATGTATTTAGTGAGGTGTGGCTGTGGCTGGTTGTGTTTTGGAGCCCAGGGATTAGACGCCAACCAATTCGGGGGAATTGTAAATTTATGGCTCCGGCGTGTCATGTGAAAGAAGCTGATGGCTTAACCCATGCTGGTGGACCGTGACAACCCCCAACCTATTTAGTCTAGCCCCCCAATGATCATCGCCATCATCATCATTATGCAAATCCTTACGAGGCTGCACAAAATGTTCAACATTTATATCAAATGTCAGACGACCCCAAATTGCCAAATGAATCATAAGTAACGTATCGGAGTGAGAGTGGACCACCATAAAACAGGAAATATATTTATGAAGTAACCCATGAAATACTCATGCACAGAGAGAAAAACTCCATGCTATTCTACATTTCAGTTAAACGCTGAGCTTAAATAAATATATTAATAAATGCTTATATGGTATAACAATTGAAAACTTAAAACTGATAGCTTCAAAATAATATGCTGATTTGGAAATCCCCCATTTCGTTTGGCAGGGTCACACTATTCCATTAGGTCGTTTTTTATGAAACGGAGCAATGCTAAATAATTTTCAAATGATTTCTTGCAGTTTGCAGAGACTGGAAACAGGAGATAGGAAGGGAAAACGCTACGCCTACGAGCAGAGACAGAGGGCAATGTCTGCACATGCAAAAATAAACGTGAAGCACCCACTCCCACACACTGGTAAACACACACCCAATGTCCACGACTTGGAGCTCAAAGCTCAGCAGAAAACTGCAGGCGGCTGACCAACATAAATGGCGCAAAGTTGAAATGTTGACAGGGCCACATTCGTTATGACGTCGCACAGAGAAAGAGACCGATACAGAATGCGAAAGAGAGAGAAAGAGCGTGTGGAGAAGGAGCGGGGGCGGATGGAGAAAGGCAGACAGAAGTAAGTAAATCAAGTTGTAGGTAAGTGAGATTTATGCTTATGTCGTTTAGTGTAAGCCAAACAACATCTCGCAACGTGAACGACCATATCCCCATCCTTAACCCCAGAGAAACCTTTTACTCCACCCGCCCCAACAGCTAAACATCCATCTCGGCATGGAGAGAGTTATGACAACATGGCCAAGGCAAAAATCAAAAACTCAAACCAAAGCGACCCAAAAATCCATGAGCTGAGGATCCAAACAGATATGAGATGCCTCCACTCCACACCACTACCATAACCCCAGAATTTCCCATCTCTTCATAGCCCCGAGATGCGTTTGCACCAAATTCAGTGACTATTTGCACAACATTTGCAACCAGGTTTTTTTGGGAAGAGGACTAGGCAGTGGCTGAGAATCTGCGATCTAGCTGCAACACTTTTCGATTCACTGAATTTGCATATATACCCTAGTTTGGGGTGCTATGATAACATAATGTAGTTTGAAAATATTACAACTTTTTTAAAATCTTTTAGATAACCACCAAGCTAAGTATATGTAAATCCATAATTATTCAGTTTATGAGATCTAATTTTATATATTTGCTTATCTTAGCTGCTTTTAAACTTTAAAAATGCTTTAATTTTGAAATAATTTAATTCCTTTGGCACCATTGGGTATTTGGTAGTCGAAGTAGCATGTGACAATAATTTTCAACTAGTATTTTTTTTTTTGGTAACTCGTTTCTAATCGCTGCAGCTGCTTGTTAATTACTGCAAACAGAAACTGCAATCCAAGGATGCATCTGCAACCACCACATCCCTGGACCTCCGATGCACTTGTGCAATGTTTGATTTATGCATGCAGCCTGGAACTGCTCTAATTAGCTCCAGCTTGAAAACCAGGCCCAAATCTAGAGCAAGGGATAAAGATGGTAAAGGAATGGAGAGAGGAACGCGGACGAGGATCCCTTTGAATGCAGTTCCTTACTGCCTTGCCAGGCAGTAAATGTGTCAGGCAAACAACTTTCACTTGCTGGTTAATCATTCAGCGGTTGAAGTCAAGAGCAGTGGAATCTGCCTATGGAACCGCCCACTAAAAATCTAGGCTGCTCGCTGGCCGAACGCCCAATTAAAAGCGAAATCGTTCAAAGGCTGGACAAAGCCAGAAAAATGAGAGACGAAAAAAAAAAAAGAAAAACGAGGAATACAAGCAAAGGATGGAGAAGGAGAAGCCAACTACTAAGTTGATGACATTAATTGACATTTAGCAGCGACGGGCATATCAATGGACTGGACAGCACAATCACCCCAAAGCCAAAGGAGAATCGAGTTGAGTCAGAGATCTGGGGACGGAGCAATGAAGTCGGTACTCTATGCTCCTAGGCCGCCTTTCACTCCACGCAATTGTACAATTGGCTAATGTCACAAAAATCTACAGGCAGTTGTCAACGGCGCTTTGGACGTGGGACTCCCATCATTAGCGTGGCACAATTGTGAAATGTGTAATTGCTGCTACAACAGCAGCAACATCGGCAATAGCATAGCAATAGCAACATCAGCAACAGCGGCAGCAACTATGAGACATACAGACGACACATTGACAGCGAGTTATGTCAACTCGAATGCGATTTGTTTAGCTATCGCATTTCCCCCCTTCATGCACTCTTTTTTTGAGCTTGTGGCTGCCAATGAGTATATTTCCTTTCGAATAACATAAATTTAAGGTTAACAAGTGGGAACGATGGGGTGGAGCGATTGGAGTTCAAACTTAGATAAACTCAAAAAAGGGTGAATGGGATGGTCACACTAAAACTGGTTGTGTGACCAAAGCTGAATTTTAAGAAAATGGAACAGTTCACACTTGCAGAAAGGGCTTAACATAACTAACACTAAATAACATGAAACATTTTTATATTATTTTGACTTAGTTCCCATAAATTGTAAGGTACTTCAGAGGCAAGGGTATAAAAAGGCTAAAAGACTTGGGGAAACAAATTGAATAAAGGACAAGTCGGCTTCACTTCGCTTATCCTCGTCGCTGCTGCTCCTTCCACGCGCTGTCTCTCACTCTTTTCTGTAATTGGTTATATGAAACGCACAAGTGGCCCTGGCGTAGGCTGCACTGGCCAACTGGGCAGGCCAAGTCCACGTCCTCCACGTCCACCAGTCCTCGCTGGCATTGGATGCCAGCCTGGGCTTTTGGTCCTGGCCACCGTGGTCCATTGGGGAAGCTGGTCGCGAAGTGCGCGACAAGATTTATAAGCGCCTGTCAACGAGCTAGCAAAGAGAGAGAGGGATAGAGAGAAACGGAGAAAGAGAAACCGCCGTGGTCACTTTTTGATTTATAAGCAAAATGTTTGCCGCGTTGCTCAAGTATTTATGAAACATTTCAAGCCAGCGGACACGGCGGCTCCTACTCTTTTTCCAGTCAGTTGACACTGGAGTTGTTTGGGGCCTGGGAGCAAATGGCAGCAGCAGTAAGTAGCCGCAGTAATTGCGGCGGCATGTGAAATATGAGATAAACTCCAAGTAAGGCCAAGTCCATGGATCCACAGCTCGCCAGGCTACCCAGCCCCTTAGCTTCATAGCTGCTACCATAGCTGCAGCTTCGAAGCATGTGGCAAGTTGTTTAGAACTAACCAAACCGAGGAAACAGCAACGACAGGCAGGCGACAGGCGACGACAGCATTTTGGTGCCACTTTGCGGCGAATGCGAAATAACTTCGCACAATTGAGCATGCCGACAACGGCCAGCCTGGAAAGTAGGAACAAAATAAAAAAAAAAAAAAAGAGCACTGGCCACAACTCCCAACTTGGGCATTCTATTAAATTAATCGTCAATTATCAACGGAGCCGCAAATTATCGAGGTCTATGGGGAGCAAACAGCTGAAACCAGGATGCAACAGTGTACCTCAAAAATGGTGAGGAAAAAGTCATTACACACTTGGTAAACTAAATTATGTGTCGGAAATGTTTTGCGGTATTTGTAAGAGGTAGTACCACTTAACTTCAGTTGTTCACTTGTTCAAATAAAACCAATTTCACTTTGAAAGTTTATTCATATATCAAATGTTTCTACCCATTTGCCGCACTCCCAACTGAAAGGGCCAACTCTTTATCAGCTAACAAATCAATTAAACTTGTGCAGTCGGCTCTAATTAAGCCACCAAAAATAAAAGAGTGACTATTGCCAAATTTTTAGAGGGCCGAGGATCCGCCCCGGAAAAAAAGTAAAAGCACAAGCCTTACTTGCATGCAATTGGGCTTGAGCAAACGTTGGAACGTAACGGCCAACTTGTTCGCGTTCGCTTGTTCAATGTGTTTAATTAAATAGCAAGCGTAATTAAATTGCAATTAAATTAATTAAAAAGCACGCAGCCGCAGCACGTTAGCAAACGTTTCGGTTTGCCGTTGTCCTGCCCACCTCCTGTTGCTCGAATTTCAATTCCTGTTCCTGTGCTCCTGCTCCTGTTAGGAGGCGGATATATATTTTGAAGAGGGTTTTTCCCGCTGCCATTCAGTCGAGTTTAGGGTCCAAAACGGATGGCAGGCGGTGTGAAAGGAAAACAAAACAAAAAATACAATGTTGCCCTGGACATGGATTCCCTTTTGGCCCGCCCACTCCCACACTTCCACCGTTTCCACCAATTTCCTCATTTTCCCTTTGCCGCCGCGCACAATTAGACTTTAATTTTTTATGAGCAATGAATGGTTTCGCAGTTTTACTTTTTGGTGTTAAATGCTTGATTAAGTTGAATGGTGAAAGCTATGCAAATTTTCCCCCTTTTTCCCGTCAAGGGTTGGAGTTGGAAAATTGGCTGCTTTGATGTTGGTCCTGCGATGATGAAAAACTCCATAACAATTCCCGCTTTTTGTCTTAATTAGTGCAATGACAAAAGTTGAAGTCTAGCTGCTGGAAAATGCAGGCTCAAGATGTATGCAGATGCTGAACGAAATGCGGGTGAAATGAAAGAAAACTCAGTCAAGCTGCTGAAGACTTGTCCAAAATTAATTGGCCAAAGGGTTTGGGGAGATTGGTTAATAGAGATTTAGAGGAAATCTGTTAAAGATTCGGGGGGTGAAACCCTTAACCTTCTGTTAAATAAACAGCAACTAAAATAGAGTTGTACTAAACTGAGGGTTAAACTTCAAAGCGGCTTAAAAATGTACAAGAGAAGTTTAAAACTTAAAGGGTTATGCGTATTTTTGAAAAATTTGTTTCGCAGATAATCAATGTTATTTATGGCATTTCTCAGAGTTATGAAACCTAAACCATAGTTTCCGCAAACATGATTTATTTTAGCCCATTAATTTCAATTCAGGGGCAGCACATAATCGAAAGTAAATGAGCAGTGAGTCCAGACAAGAACAGACCGACTGACCAATTTCCTACAAAAGTTCCGCCATAATGGGCGAATAAAATCAACAATAATAAAGCCACACAGCACGTAGGCAAAATGAACAAATTGAATTGCGGCAATTACTTGCCACGCTACGCAAAATCCAGGAGAGCCAAGGAAAGGGGCAAAAGACAATCCAAACTCGAGTTCATAAAAATGAAATCATGCCACAGCTCAGCCAGAAGATCAAAGGGGACAAATCAATAAAGCCCCGGTGCAGAAATAACTTAAAGTCAGCCAAGTCGTTCGTTCGGTCAGCAGGCAGGAAGAATAAAATACAGAGGAAATATACAGGAGACGACCCCAAGAGGCAACCAACTTGACCTGGTCAAGGCTAAAGGCACATAAAATAAATTTATACAACGGCGAGGAGGGAAAACTAAAGCAAACTGTCTTTTGATCTATGGTGGCTCTACCAGCTACAGATGATGACGATGATGATGATGTTGGATGTTGGATGATGAGAATGCCTGGATGGCTGAATGGCTGGCTCATCCAACAATGTGGAGCAACCTCAACGACCAGTCCCAAGTAAATTGGCATAAGAAATCAGAAATCACAGAAGGCTGCTCCTCCTCGGAGTCCGAGATAAATGGTCATGGCTCCTTCGGCCAAGAGCGGAGCACCGAATGCAATATTAAGTAAATATACAAAACGTTGTCGGCACGGCGCACAAAACTAATGATGTCGATGAAGCTGGGGGAAAATATCTGCCGATGCCAGGAACTCCCGACTCCCGGCTCCAACTTCCACCTCGACTCCGAGGAGCTCGACTTGGGTTCAGTTGAGCCTGATAATGATGCGGCAGACAGGCGAAGATACAAGCAGACAGGAGAAGACTGGATTGGCGGAGGAAGACGACTGGACACTGGCGATATACACACGCCAGGTAATAAATTTCATTTCTCAGCTGATATGGGCAATTAAGGAACAATTTTGCAGCTGAATGAGTAATAAATAAAAATTGTATGCCAGCGATATATACGCAGATACAAAACTGCAAGACGTCGACGGTTGTCGGTTGTCCGTTGGTTGTTGGTCGTCAGGCCCCAAAGATAGTTTTCGGGATAAAAATACTCGCGCACACACAAAACTGGCCAACGGTGAAGGAGGCGGCCGGTGAGTGAGTGAGTGACTGAATGAATGAATGAAATGAATGCGGGACTGAAACTGAGACTGAAACTCAGACTGCGAATCTGAGACTCTGCATGCCTGCCCTTTTGATGAAAACAACTCAATGACGTGATTTGTGCCCCCAACGTTGCCGACCATTCCATCCATCCCCGTGTGCCCATCCTATGCGATATCCTGCCTCGTATAAATAAATCACATTTCACTGAACTGATGTGCAAAATTCTTCGTCTCTGCTTAAAAAAAGGTTTCTTCTTCTAAGATTTCTTCGTTGGAGGGGCTATAACTTTAAGCTGCGAAATATTTTTGCATAATAAATCAAACTTCCGCCGGTGCTGCAGCATCATCTTTAGCCTTTCCCATAGCTTCAAAGGAGAAGTCCATCAAATGTTGCCATTTATCCGGCAACTTGTCTGCTCTTTGGCATTATTTTAATTACACTCGCTCGCAGCAATAAAACCAGAACCCAGAACCTGAAGCCAGAAGGCTAAAGGTATTTTTTAAATGCTCCCTTGCACTGAAAATAATTTTGAGGTGTATTCAATACCAGGAATCGAATTTTTACAAAATAAAATCCTATTAAAATCTCAAGTGGATCTAACAAATGTAACTGCTTTAAATTTTATAAGACCTACTGAACTTATTATTGTGTTACTTTTTCTTTAAATTTTTTGTTGCAACACCTCAATCTCAGTGCACCTTGTGGATTTGCTGGCCAGAAAACGAAACAGTTTCGGGGCCATCGGTGCCTTTTTGGTAACACATGATATGTCGCCTACCTGGGCGATGCTCTGGCCAGGAGTTGGAGTTACAGTTTCTGGGATTCAGGGATTCGGGTACAATGACGACGAGAAGGGGCAGCCAGAGAGAAGCACTCGCTGAGTGGAGAACAATGGAGACCGGCATGGAGCAACATGACACTCGAGTCTCGAATCTCCAGTCGGTGGATAAGGGGTTATACTATATAGTCGCAGTGGCGAAGCCAAAGCTAAAAGCTACCCATTCTCATACAGAAAGGCCACTGGTCAGCGGAGAGTTGGTGTTGAGCACTTGGATCTGGATGAGAGGAGTCCAAAGACCGAAGGTGGAGTTGCTGCTTTGCCTCTGTTTAAATGTTCTCCATTTTACTGTCAAGTGCGGACCGGACCGGGTTGACATTTGCCAACGATGCAACTGCCCCTGGGATCCCCTTCTGGTATTCCTTTGCCCTTCTCCATTATTTGATTCTGCTTCGCATGTCGAGAATTTTAATTTAAGTATGTAAACTGACATTGAATAGTTTTTCGCCAGGGAGCAGCACAGCTCGTTCGCTTCTCTTTCTTGTTTTTTTTTTTCTTTTATCCTGTTGTGGGCGGCAATGGAATTGGTGGGTTCAACACCGGAACCCAACCCAAATATGAGGGGGGGTTATTTCATAGTTTAGGGGACCGGGCGAGTGCAATTTCAGTTTTGTTTGCAATTGGATTTCGTAATAGAAAGCTCTGGCCAAAGTTTAGCCTGCAGCGGGTATGTGCGGGTTATTTCAGCATGCTGGATTGAAAGTTTTATGACAGCAGGCAGCAGGGGCAGATACTTTTAATAGATATTTAAACCCTCGCTCGCCCCAAATATATTCCGTATCAGCCAGGGGAGTCGAATTTCGGCATGTTAATGATGCTGATGCTCGGCACGACTTTTCCAAGTTGAATTTTCTGCAGTTCAACTTTAGTATTTTGCGGGAAAGGATTCAAAGCGGCTTAAATTGTGAAGTAACCCACACTTAGTATAAATTAAAAGCTAAACTTACCGGTGTTGAGTATGGATGCGCGGTCAGCCGGACTCCGTCCGTCTCTAGCTGCTCCCGCAGGACGAGCTCCAGTTCGTTGTTGGGTGGTGTTTCGCAGAGGATCTCCATGCTGCCCGAGAGCGAGTTGGGATCGTTGAGCATAAAGTAAACGGATGCGGCGCCCTTTTCCCTCAGCGATCGGATGCTCTTGAGCAGCTTGTGTCTATGGGCAGGATTCTCGACGCCGATGGCATCTAGATCGGGATCACCGACCTGTTTACAGATCTCCAGGTCGTCGTAGCCATTGTCCAGGAAGCTCTCGGCGTATTGGGCCAGGCCCAAAGCTCTTAGCCACTCGCAGACAATATTGCTAACGGCCATGTTGATGATGATGATGATGAGGTGAGTGTATGGTTTCTGCTTGATTTCCAAGTGTCAGATGGGTGGTGTTTTTACGTAAGACGTAGCTGTGCTGCGTTTACGTGTGTCCTGCGAATTAGCGCTACAAAATGGCTTATATTAGTTTCGCTGTTGGCTTGGTGTGCGCGTCACGTGCTCGGGGGGCGTACAGTGCCACGCCTCCTGGTTGCATGCAATTTCCGTTTGCCACTTTAAGCTATTGTATTGTTTTAAATCGTCCTCCCTGTGGCATTTTCTCTAATTTATTTTCCCCGCCCCCAGACAGTCGTAAAAATTCAGCGCGTACACTCATAAAAATTTATATTGCACTTTGAGCATTTTTAGCATAATCCCAGAAGGCTCCAACGCTGGTTTATCCTCACATTTTGTTTGGCGCCACCGCTTCGCCGCATTGCTCCTGCAAAAATGGATAAAAATTGTGTGTGAGCGGGGAAAATTTTAGTAGTCAGCGAAAAACGTTTATTTTCAATAATTTAGAGAGCGGCCGGAAAATTGCATAAATTTCAAATGGCTGGCCGCATATGGTGAGCCCGCATATGTCTATGCAAAATAGATGATATAACTACACGTCCCCCACTCCCCTAGCAACCATCCACCAGTCCCATGGCCAAGGGAAACCTCTCGGAAAATCTGGCATTCCCACCATAATATATCTCGCACAAATCAATAGAGCCCGCGGCTATTGCCACAATTGATGTTGATGACGTTCGTTGCGCTGCCGAGATTCAAATCAAACTCAGAATGCTAGAAAATTAATTAAATGCAGTAGCAGCTGCGGTTTGTTCAACTGCATACGCCCTCTCACTTGATTTCGCCACCCCATCGGAAATTCCCACAATCTTTCGGCTGGGAACGAAGTTCTTATCTAGGTAAAGGGCTTATAACGCGTGCATTCCTGCTCATGCACACATATCGCTCCATCATGGGTTGGAACCCCCTCCAAAACTTGCTTCCGCTTTCGAGAATCCATGAGGCGTTAAACGCAAACTAAAAGCTCATACACACACACTGCCGATATTTTTATGGAAAGGCGTGTGCCGCGCTTTTGGCTCCCTCGTTCATTGATAAATGATTGATTATCAATCCATTCATGGGTAGTGAGTGAGTGTGGGAGTGGGTGAGTGAGTGAGTGGGTGGGCGGGTATGTTGTGGGCGCACTGCGGTTTCCCCAGGCATAGCACTAAAGTTTAGTGTTTGCTTTCAGTTTATCTTTAATGGATTATTTTAGTGGTTGCCTGACTCGTCAACGAGCAGCCGCAAAAGGAGAAGCGCATAAGAATGCCAACTTATATTATAGATCCCATAATGCCCATCAAATAGAAAAAATCTGAATCTTTATACTACTAATAGCTAGTCAAATAAAGTAGTTGCAACATGTGCACTGATCTAAGCTTTTTTATTATTGAAATTGAAGCACGGAAATGTCAAAATTACATTTTTGAGATTTCCAACATAGTCAATCCAACCAATCTTAGATCCTATCATACCCTTTTCCGTTTCTAGTTGCCAGGTATAATCGTTCCCATAATCCAGAAGGCCTCGCCCAATCTCACCACCCCCACACCTTTCGATAAAGGACAAACATATCATATAATTTATGTTCCACTCCCCAGAACCATGGAACACCACCCACCCACCTCTTTACCCAGTGACTAAGCTGATTTCTTGTTTTTTCAGTCGCTCTTCTCTAGTTTTTCTTTTGCTTTTGTGGCAGCATTGTTGTCGTTTTTGTTGTTTTTGTTGCCTGGTGTGGCAGCTGCTTTGTTTCCATTTTCATTTTCATTGGCATTGAATAGATCAATCATGGACGGGTTCGACGATGGTATTCGGCATTCGGTTGGTTCGCCGTACAAATACTTCAATGATGACCAATTATTCACCAATAAAACTGTCGACCAAATGTCATGAATTGAACTTTTACTTGCTGCGCTAAGCGGAAATCAATCGCAAATTGCTGGGAAAGTGATTTTGAAGAGTCTATAGAATCAATTACGAGCTTGAGTATTTTTATTTCAATGATTTAATGGAAAATGTGTGGCTAAAGTGGGTACAACTTCGATGGCAGATTGATTGGAAAATTCATTTAGAGTTATTGGCAAAAAAAAAAAAAAGAAACAAGAAGAATATAAAAGGATTTAATGGCTTTAATTGTTGGGTAATTATATTTTTATTTCTATAGAATATTTTAACATTACCACCATTTTATTAGCCACTACCCACTTCCAACCGCAATCATAATATATTACATTTTTATTATAAAACTGACATCATTTTAAATGCCAGCGCTTCTGGGTCCCTATGACACACGAACCAACCCTTTCACTTCCGACCTATTGGCTTCGCATTTTTTTGGGGTCAAAGTTTGTCGGGGGCTCGATTTGTTTTGCTTTTGTTTTGGGTTTTTCTCTCTTTGTTTTTGTTTCAGTTTAATTTTGTATCTTCCGCCCACGCAGGGCACAACGGGTTGGGCAGGGGCAAAAAAGTAAAAGAAACTATACCGAACTGATGCGAACAACAATTTAATGCAACATCGTCGAATAAATTGTGGCCAGCCGGACTTGTTGCAGTTGTTGCCTTCAGTCAACAAATTGATGTCGTGTGGGCGTGTTGTCGTAACGCATTTTATACAAAAACGATTTTTCTCAGATTTTCGTTTTTTTTTAGGGTCGCCTCGGCCATTTTAATTTGTCTGTCGGCCGGAATTTAGTTCTCTTTTATTGCTTTTACATTTAAACGCTGTCATTGGGATCGTGTTTGACCCTTGGCCTTAGCTTAAGACAATTGTGAGAGGTGTTGGCGAGCAAATCAAATTGCGGCTCAATAAACGGCCAAGCAAATTGCAATTGGGATTGTTGAGTTTATGGCATGGTGCAGTTGTTGCCGTTGCAGTTGCAGCGGCAACAGCGAGAGCGACAGCAATTGCAACACGTCGCCAACAGCTGTGTCAGCTGGCACTTGGCTGTCTAGCGATTTATCTATCTAACATCTCGGTGGGACGGACACGCGGCGTATGCGCAATTGCCATTTAATTAAAAATTATTTGCACAGCCAGGCGAAACAATTTTTCGTTGATTTCATTTATCATTATTTTTGTTGGTTTTTTTTTTTTTTGTTTCTATATATTTTTTCTGCAGGTGCGCAGCGGAAACGGCATAAACAAAATGTTCACACGCTCGCCGGTCGCACGACTTTGACTTAATGGCAATTGAGATGGCCAAGTCCACGCACTTTGGGGCAATCTAATTATAATCATTAGCTGAGCAAACATATATATATATTTATTTATACAATTTTTGCATAGTCCCCGGAGTTATTGAGCAATAAAAATTATACAGAAAAATAAGAGAATAACAAAAGCAAATAAATTGCCGACAGACCAGGGCGTCTTCATTAATGATAGGAAGTGGAAGTGGAACGATGAAGAGGCAGGCCACCAAAATCCATTTGACAACATAAAATTTTTGTTTCAAGCAACTGCCGCCACTGGGGGCATTAATACCAACGGCTAATTAACTTGTTGTTGAGCTCGTAAAATAGTTTGGCCGCTCATCAAGATAATAACCTAAAGGCCTGGCCAAGTCGGCAGCCAGCCAAGTTTCGGTTTCAGTTCGACTCTCTTAATTGAGTCCAGAAAATTGTTGACTTTTGTGGCGTCAGCTGCAGGAAAAAAGCAGCCAAAACGATTCACTGTCACACATATATATTGTATATATATACATATGTATATATTGAGCACTTCAAGAATGTTCCGAAAAAGGGAACGGAACTGGGCCGAGTCGACCTGACTGCAGTCACTTTTGGTAATTAGATTTTCAAGTCGAGATAATGAAGTGGACATTAAAATTTTACAACCTCCGGGCTAAAATAAACACACATTCACATGAAACCGAAAGCAGGCGAACGCATTCAATAAATTAATTACGAATTTCGAACCCTAGACTAGCCCCTTTTTAATACCAATGCCATCAGGTGGACCGGGGGGCCTGAATGCCACACCCAGCAATAAATATTGAAAACTGTCCCTGTCTCGGGGCCAAAACCCGATTCAGTTTCAGATTCACACACATGTGTCTGGCTTTGGCATATATAATGCACTATGCATGACTCTAATTAAACCGCAATTGTTGTGTAAACTTTAAGCAATTGATTGCTCGGACACGAACCAATGGAACAGGACAGGTCGTAATGCAAGAAGTCTTGGTTGGCAATTAAGCAGCAATTGACTCGAAAGAGGTTGCCATAGCTGCAATAAATGAATCTTGCATTACAGATCAGGTATCTTGGGATATGAAACCTAAATACTTATTGATTGAGCCGTAATAGCGAACAGAATGATTTATTTTTAATGCTAATTGAAAGCAGAGTTTTGCCTATTAATTATGCCATCGATCGATTAGTTAATTTTCTGTCTAAATGCAAATTTCGATTAATTAATATAAAACAAATGAGTTTCAAATATATATGGCTTAAAAAAAACTATTTATTATTATTGCTAATACAGATTTAACAAGTAACTTTATGTTCCATAAATTGATACTTATATTATACTGGATAATGAATTAAACCAAATTACAAATACTGCTTGTGTAATTTAGCAGTTTAACTGAATGCAATCATTAAATCTTTTCAGCCAATTAAACACATCATGTTGTCTAATCAGAAGGCCCCAAACGATCTTAACTTCCCAAGTAAAGAATGCACTATCGGGTGTCTTTTATAGCCTCCTAGGCTCACCACTTAATTGCCTTCAATTGATGTGGTATCACGGCCACCGATTGATGTTGTTACTCTAGTTTTATAACCCATTACCAAGAGCCATAACAGAATATAATAAAAAATATACACTCAGCGGCCGTCTAATAATGATCTCCCAGGCCCATCGCCACAAAGCCACAAATGTTGCAATCATAATTTTTGCTCTCCCAGCGAAAATGCTTCATGCTGGGCCCAAAAGCTGATGACCTTTTGGCATTTTGCATTTTTCGAACCGAAAAGAAACACACATTCGCGAAAGGCAAATGCCCCGAAGCCAAAGCTCTCTGGCGCAGTATAAATAAATTTATATCATTTTTTTTGGTATTCCAGCGCAGCGGGTGGTCAAGAAAAAGATACTGTAAGCAAAACG
This sequence comes from Drosophila melanogaster, assembly GCF_000001215.4. NCBI lineage: Eukaryota > Metazoa > Arthropoda > Insecta > Diptera > Drosophilidae > Drosophila > Drosophila melanogaster. The sequence goes on along the minus strand of NT_033777.3, from coordinate 22,169,203 downwards.
CGCAGGTGGCTTCAACGAACTGTGCCTTGGAAAACCCCACCAACTTTAAAAGTCCCAAGTTAATGTTTTTAATGTTCCATAATGTTACATTTTTGTCTTTATTTGTTAGTTCAGTGCGGCAAACAAATGGCGCTACAGTTAAGTCAAACTGGCATCCATAAATCCTCATCATTACGCTGACCCCATGAAATGTTAAATCGTTAACCCTCATAATCAAAATTTGGCAGCTCAGCGAGAGACGTTTGCATATTTATTGATTTCTTCTCAAGAGGAGGGAAACGAAGAAAAAAAATATATTCCATAAAAAAAAAACAAAAATGAAAAGATGAAAAGGAAATAAATGGAGACTCATTATGTAAGGGCGAAGAGCAGGAAGCGGGTGGCAACTGCCTGAAATGCAATAAATTCACATTAAGCTGCTCACATAAAACGCCTGATTGCGTCCCGAGCTGCACTGAGCTGATTCCGTGGGATTGGAGGAATCTCTCAAGCTCCGAACCTCGAGTCCTCCACACTTTTCGAACTGAAAACGCTGAAAACGCGCTGAAGCCAACATCCTGTTGACAGTGGCAGGCGGCAGCTATCAATATTAAAAGCGCTTATTTGACAGAAATATGACAAATGCCTGACAGCCAAGGGCGTGGCACAGGTTGCCTGCTGTTCATGATTTTGCCACCGCCGCCGCTGCTGCTACTGCTGCTGCTGCTGTCCTGCGAAAAGTGCCAAGTCATTAGTGACGAAGGCAACCTCTGCCGGTTGGGTGTGTGGGTAAGAAGGCAAGTGTCAGGAATGCTCTTTGGATTAGTCAATTTCGAATTGCGTGCGTTCATTCGACGGGGCTAAGAGTGCATGGAATCGCTTCGGGTCAGCAAGTGTGAAATATTCTTTTGATTTTGCACATCCTGTACCACCGCCTGCTGTGTTAGTGACACGTGCAACACTCACGCCATTTCGGAGCTGCAGATAAATGTGTTCAAACTATCCTCACTCCCTGGAAATGAGCATCAAAAATGCATTCAACTGTCAAAAGCTGGGCGAAATCAATGAAGCGAACTTCTCTTAAATGTTTTCACAAATGTTGTTACATTAGAAGTTTCATATAAAGATTGAGAATCTTTAATAAAATTTCATTTTATTTCAAATTTTTTATCTTTACTTTGTCATTACTATAAAGAAATCTCATTAAATACCCTTAATACCATACGTTCCGTATCTCAACGATCTGTGTAATTTCCGTTTGTGCAATCAGTTTAAGTATTCCCTTTTTTATCTGTATAATTTTCGCATTATTGGAAATATCATTTTTTAAATGCTCGTAAACATGTAGCTTGGTGACAATTTTATAAATATTTTTATGGCGTTTCATAAAAGTTTATACGATGTGCATATTCGCTGGACCCCACTTTCCTGCCCGCCCCCTATCAATTTGTCGTCGCTGCAGTTTATGAATTCCGCTTGGTCCTGCTTTCCAACTCTATATGTTATATGTATGTACATATTTACACACTATATGCACTCTTCCATTTTTTGCGTATTTTTTTGTTGTCAATGCGAGTGGTAGAGATAGACAGTGGAGGACGTGCAACAGCAGCGTTGTCATCGCTTGCAACAATTACTTAAATGCAGGCATAATTTGTGTATGGCAGACAGGCGGAAAAGGGTTAAGGATTGCCGGAGGGGAATGAGTGGGGAGGGAAAAATGGTCAAAAGTTGGCAAGGCAATTTACTCGTCCACTGGTCTGAATATTTTTCACAATTTTATGATTATTACTATGGCTTCGACTATAATTACAATGATTATTATTTTCATGTGTGCGGTTGCCAAATGGGGAAACTTTAAGTTTTTGTAAACATCGATTTAAGTCAATTTTATCGTATGGAAAAGCTTATTGTTGGTCGAAATTTATTTTAAGTGACCATTATGTTGTGCTGATATGGAATTTTTTTTAAATATAAAGTTGAATTCACACTTAACCGCAGGCCTAATTGTTAATATCCTTTTGCCATTTCAAAAATGAATTGTTGAAATGATAAATGAAAATAATTTTTCTTGAAATTTTTATATATTATTATTACCACCACCAACTTTGTCACAATTGTTTACCAACGCATTAATGAATTTTCAATTTTCCTTTGCTCCATTTTATACGAAATAATCAAATCTGAATAATATTTCATATTTAAATCTGATGGCATTAATTGGTCTTCGGCGCTTGGGCAAAAGCTGTCCCATAAATATTAATTTTGCATTCAATTTTCATTGATTAATTTCCAATTTAGCATTTTGTCAATGTGCCAGATTGTCTTCCTTTCGCTGTCACATATTTTATCAATTTTTGTAACCCCAAGAAGTCACATAAATCACAACAAATTCTTCCCGAGCGGAAGATAAATAAACTTGCGCTCGTTCCCTCCTGGTTTGCCTTCATTTATTTTTTGCCATTTGCCTTTGATTGAACCGAACCGAAACCGAAGCCAAGCCAAACCTACAATGGCAATTAACCCATAAAAATGAAAATGCCCACATTTACGAGGTTCTCCTCCCCTTGGGCACTTTATTAGACAGCCAGGCAGTCAGTCAGTCAGTCAAATTAATTGAAATTCAAAGCTCCGGCATTGGCTTTTACTACGCTGCCAGGCTATGGATTTGATTTTGCCATCGCTTGTTTTTTATCGCTATTGTCGGGGCAGAGTTTCTGCTTAATTTTTACTCCATTCGGTTCATCAGCATCAGTCCGACTTGTGTTTCCAATGAATAATAAAGTGGAGTGAAGTACGCCAATCCAATCCAATCCAAGTCAAGCCAAGCCAATCCAATCCAAACCAAACGAGGAGCCGCCGCCAACAGACATGCAGCAGATATAAATCAATTCCCGAGAAGCGACAAAATTTACATTCCGATTTGCCAGCGATCTCTTTTCTTTACTTGTGTCCCCAGCTTCTCTGCTCTTATTGAGATTTCATCGCCGTCTTTGTGGCAGCGGCGCATGCGTCGTCGTCATCGGTTGCTCGATGTTCGAATAAAGTGAATTTATGGCAACGGTTAACACAAACGGCATTGTATCAACAATAATAATAATAACAATAATGATAAAAATAAAGAAAGAAATAAAAAAAAAGCCACAAAAACAATCGAAATAAAAAATAAATCGCGGTCGGGCTCGTTACAATTCGTAAGCGGTTAAATGTGTTTAAGTGGGCCTTGATTAATGACTTCCAAGTGCGTTTCTTCGATCGACTCACGCACTCGCCACGGGATATTGGCAAAGCTCGGGTAACAGGGGGTTAACGGTGGAGCTTCGATCCGCCAGATACAATTGAGAATACAAGCGTTCGATAGGCGTGACTATGATAACAAAGGCCTTGACTAAAGATATATCGATCATGGGCCATCATCATCATGATCGCAGCAATTTGTTAAGTTTAGGGAACTTGTAAGTTTTTGTATCCGCCTCATGATCGAACCAATTTGTTATCTTTAAGCAACTTTCATCATCAGGTTGCCTCTATATATGATGCCCAAAGCCATTGAGTTGTTTGTTGGGTTTTATCTTTAGCCACTTTTTGTTTTAAACACAATGCGGGCAAAAACATTAATAGCTAACTTCTTTCAGTTATCAATTAATCAAAACCAGTCTTTAGTCTTTAGATCGATTTTATAAATGATTCGGGATGAGTATTTTAATAGATTCATCTTATTTGGTAAAGATTTTTGCTATTAATAAGCAATAAGTTACACTTTACTACTGTGCAACTAACTACTCAAATTCATTTCCGTTTCGAACGTTTCAAATAGCTTATCAAGATCTTGCCGCCATCTTCACCCAAACACCCTTGAACGATTCCCGTATCAGATCCTAACCTTTTAACAGTTTATGCCCATCTCAATCCTGTCAAATCTCTTCACTCAAAACATATCCAAATCAGTGTCAGGCCGCATTACCCTAAAAACCACTCAACTAGCTCGAATTTCACATGGTCGAGGCCCACGGAGAAGAATTGAAATTTCATCATTTTGATTGGCCTAGCAGAATCTCGGCTCATCCCAGACAGATGCCCCATAAAACTGAGTCGCCACAGACCATTAATGAAAATTACGATACGATATATACGCATTTTTAAAGGGAAGAGCAGGAAATTTTCCAACCGACTGACTGCTGCTTTTGATCTGATAAAAACCCGAGAATGTCATGTCAAAATGTGGCGCTGCCCTTTAAGCCACTTTTATACCTCAAACCTTATATGACAGAGCTGCGGATCTCTGAGTATGCAGGTACCAAGGAGGACTTTATATATATATATATACATATATCTATATATCCGATACCCACGCGACCCTCGACCAGTTTGTGTTCCCTATAGCCTGTAAACTGATCTGCGGCCAGGAACAATACGGCAAAAACGACGAAGGAAGAGGATAACCAACAATTCGGTTGAAATGAAAAATTGAAAACCGAAAGTGAAGGAAGCGCTGAAGGAGGTGGAGTTGTCATTTGACAACGTCGCACAATTACACAACTAAAATGAACAATATTAAACGAAATTATACTCGAAAAAGGAGCGAAAGAGAGACCCACAGGCCAACAACAAAAGGCCCATTGGCGGCGGCATAAAACAAAAGGGCTCAGAGGCAGAAAATAAAAGACAGAAGGCATCCATCCGAGGGGCAGCTGCCCCTTGGCCAAAGCGGGTTTTGTGTATCATTTTTCATGACATATCCGAACACATGTACGAAGGTACTCGTATGTATCCACAACAGTGGACGTACACAACAGTGGACGTATATCCTTCCTGTCATTGCTGTCAGCCACTTGAAAGTGCAATTGCAGCCGCCTAATTAGTGCCCCACGCAACCACTCAACTAATTTGGATATAAATGTACATACATACATACATATATGCATATACCCATCTCAGCGAACGCTAAAGAAATATGATAATTTAGTGACGCCACCCCGGGAGAAATGCAACTCAGGACACACACAAATCATTTATTTCGGTCCCCAAGTTGAAGTTCATATTGCTGCGGACGACTTCATCATTTTACGATTATTTCTAGCAATTTCAATGGAGTACTCCTCGCAATCCACACTCCACTCCACTCCAAACTCGACTCCTTTCATCGAACCCTTGGAAAATGTGGCGAAAATTTACGATGCCTGTGACACAGTTAACTCATGCTCGACACCAAAACATATATCAAATGTGTGGCACGACTTGGAATGCCAACGGATCGGATCGGAGGAGGGTTACCTGCTTTACCCAGAACTCGAAGCCACAGGCAGACGAGCAGACAGACGGAGAGGAGCACCACCAAACAATAACGTGAAATATGTGCGGCGTTTTGCAATTCATACGCAAAAATGGATGAGGCAGCAGCAGCACAGGGCAACAGCAGCAACATCGAGCGGCCCATTTGAAACGTTCGACCTGCCAATGGACGACGGTCCACAGTAGCCACCACCGCATATGCAACCGAAATCGAGAAGCGGGGGAACACAATAACACATTGTCTGAAGTAAAACGCAAAAAAAAAAAGTGCAGCATTGGCAAGTGGCAGGCTCGCAGACTAAAGAGCTACAGTGCGTAGCGTAAGTATATGGTAGCCAAAAAATACAATGCCCTGAGTAGCGTGTGGTTTGAAATCTAGTGATTTCATTCCATCTTTAAGTGTGCAATTTACTCAGTGAATACCAGGAATACAAAATTTGTAGGACATTCTTAGACACTTCTTAAATGCATTTTGAAATCCTAATGATTCCATGAATTATACGTATGTATATGTACTATGTAGAAACCAAAATTAAAGAACGTAATTAACATAACATCTATTATATCTAATAACACTTGTAGCCTGTATCCTTATAGCCACATAACGCACTGTACTCAAGAGATCACACTCGAACCAGACCGCGAGCAGACTGTTTGGCTTGCATTTAATCTTCCAATTGAGTGCGTACCACTGTGCTGACATAGATAAACTGGCATGTCCTGGGCATCCGACGCATCCGAGTGTCCTTTGCCCCTGAAACTCCACCAATAATTCCCATCTCCACACTCATTTGCCCCTTCCCTAGGCATTGGCCCTTTTTTGCCTTCGCTTCCCTTTCACCCGGCGGCATTGTCAACATTTTTGCTCTTAAAAAACAATTAATCTTTATTAGTCGATGACTCAAAAGCCAATTAAAAGTCCTCGCACAAACGTTTGCCTCAATCACGCCCATTTTGCCTGTATAATTAATCTTTTTTTTTTTTTTGTTCGGCAAGTGAGAGTGCACAGCCCAAATAAAGAATGAAAAAGAAATTGTGCAATATCCGTAAAATGCGCAAAACTTGCCATCAATATGCTACGCTCGGATACGTCCATCAAAAATGCACTGAAGCGTAGATCCTTTCCTGTTCTTGCTGCTGCTGTTCGCAAAAGGATTCGTTACGGATTTATTGGCAGCCTGACTTTGACCCCGGATTTCGGTGCCCTTTCTTTTTTTATATATATATATTTTTTTTCCCTGTGTGTTTTTCTTTCAGGGCTCGTGCTGTAAATTGACTTTATGTTGTTGCCTGTGCATAGAAATTGCTTTTTGGGGTTTTGCGCGCTGATTTCTTTCATTCTTTTCCACTTTTTTTTGAGCCGAGGGTTGCGTATAAATTTTGAAAACATTTTTTGAAGGCCAAAGTTTTGCGTGGTCAGTTCCTAGACAAAACAGACCCAAATAAATTAAATATCCGAGCCAGCAAAAGAGAGAAAATTCTGGCTCAGGGTCAAATTAATCCACGGACAAATCAGGAGGCCTAAAAAGGACTTTACGCTTTCCACAGCGAACACTTGAAGGGCATTAACGGGCAGAAAGGAAATAAATTATTTAGCAACCCCCGGATTTCGGGGTGTGCAAATAAGACAATGCGTGGAAAATTCCAATCCCTAAATGCTGTTAAACACAAAATAAATGAACTTCCCAGAACGCTGGGGTGCTACGTTCGATGGTGTAAAGGATTTGTGCGACAAGTATTGATGACTGGACAGATGGATCGAGCGGCATAGTATATGAAGGAATATAGAGAGCGTGCTTGGAACAATATGGAAAATCAAATCACATTCGAGGGGTGAACGGCTAGCCGTCTAATAATTTCGACTAATGAAAACATGTTTCCATCCATTTCGGTGGTTGATTCTGCGGCGCTGCATTTTTCCCCGGAAAAGCGAGGAAAAGCGGGCAATACAACAATTGCCATTGTTAAGTTTTGTTTATTTACTGATTTTGCTAGAATGAAAATTAGCATTAACCCGAGAAATCAAATTTCAGCCAAACAATATTTACACAAATACTTTAGTTTGAACCAACATTTCGATGTTGTCAACACTTCGCGACCTTTTTTGGGGTACATATTTGGATTATGGCCTTGTTGATTTAGGACTATTGCGGCCAAATAACATTTCTGATTGAGGGAGGCGCTGTGCTCTTAATTGGTTCATACTCGCATACCATTGCGAGCATACAATTCATCCAGCTCAAACAGAAATTCAAATATGAATTTAGCATAACGGAGGAAAATGTAATAAAACTTTTTCAGGCTTCAAGCAAATTTAAATATTCGTGGAATTAGGTCAGCTGGACATGTGTAAAAGCATGTTGCAACTATTGTACAACAACAATGCAAAGCACACACACTCGCTCGCACAGGGCGTATGTCGAAATGTTTTTTAACAAAACCAAAACATGCCTAGAACATAGGAAACACACAGGCAACACGCCCTGACCAATGGTCAAAGCCAAATGCCGGCAAAAGTAAAAAGGAAAAGCCGAAGCACAAAAAAATAAAAACCCAAATAGCAGCGCCAAGTGCAACTGCAGCCAAAAGCCACAAGACAATGCAACAGCCGCAGCAGCAGCAGGAACAGCAGACAGACATCTCTGGTCCAGTTGGCCGGCCAAAAGGCCTGGAAGTGCGGGGCATGCTGGCCATAAAGGAGGCCCTCCTCGGTTCTTCGTCTGTTTCTGGTCTTCTGGCCCATTTGGTTTTGGGTCGTGCCTGCCTGGGCCATGGTTTGATTCATATTTGGACTGCAGTTTCCATTTCATGGTTCTCCTAGTTTTTTCATCTCTCCTTCTGCCCAGCATTTCTAGCATTAAGTTCTCGAAGGCCAGGGCATATGACACTTTTGTAAATTGTTTTTGCTTAGTATAGCTTAACTTAAGTATTAATTTAAATGTATTTAAATATCATTTTATGACATTTCCAAGTTCCTAATCTGCATAATAATAACCTCTTAAGCCAAAGCTAATTCTTTTTAAAAGTTAAATTCGATACTTCATTTCCCCAAAGCCCTTTAAAAGTACCCCATAAATTTTACGATTCACCCAAAACAAACACGAAAGTCTAAATTAAACTTTCAGTTCATCAATTTGCTCGTGAAGTGAAAGTGTATCCCCCAAAACGACTAATCCCAGGCGACTCTCAACGCTGCATTATGCTTTCTATGTGCAACAACAAAAATCGGCCCGCTTGCATTATTTGTTGTATTCCTTCATTTCTGTTTTTCGAACGGACTCAAACCTCCGCCCTGAAGGCTAAAACTCGACAAAAAAAAAAAAAAACAGAAAGAAAAAAAACAAAATGCAAGCAGAGTTTGTTCAACTTTTTTGCATGTTTATATTTGCTGTAAGCATTATTTTTTTGTACCTCTCCTTTTCGATGCACACTAAAACCAGTTGCATGAAAGGGGTAACAAACAAGCAGAGCAATAGAAACCAAATAGTGGAATTTCTATATTCCAGCGCAAAGTGCATTGAGGCATGCAGCTGGAATTTCAGTGGCATAAAGGATGGATGACGAAATGCCAAATGCATAATACATAGCAGGCGGGAGAATCCCATTCGCCGGTCTCCAAACCCTTCATGCTCTATAACTATATTTATTTTTTATGCCGCTCAACTGCAAAATTGTGTCAAAATCGGATGCTGTTACTGTGGGGCAAAATGCAAAATGTGGGGGAAATGCTGAGAGGGTACGTGCAGTCGCCTTTTTGTTGGCCCGCATCAACTTAAAAATGTACACAAAAGGCTCCGTGTAAAAATTTATGAACCTGGCTGGGCAATTTTCTAACGTACCTGGCAATTTAACGGTAAAGTGTAAATTTCATTTAATTTGACAGCCGCAGATTGAAACCTCGAGCAGTTAATAAAGTTGCACCGGCCAATGCACCAGTAATATCAGCTGCAGTTGCAGCAAACTGCAGCAGCATCAGCGAACGCCGCAACAACAGCAAAACTAATTAGTCCAAAGGCCCCGCAGTAGATCAACAAACTCACCTAGAACGAATAAAAAATAAGAGAGAAAAAAGGAGTCATGAAGGCAAAGATGATTTAATAAGCAATTAAATTATTCTAATAAATGTAAGCCAGCGGGTCTGAGCAAAGGAGCAGGGCGTATTGCAGGAAGAGGGCCACAAGAAATTGCACATAAAATTGCAATTTTCCAGCAAATTCATAATACAACAAAAAGAAAACAGAAAAAAATTATACAAAATTAGGCCGCAGGCTGGGGAGTGAGAAAAAGATAGGGCAAACGAGATGGTTAGATACAGTTTTCCGCGAACGTTAAAAGACTGTGGCAACGAAGCTGGGCGATGGAAAAATATCTCACTCTAATTATAAGTAAACAACTCTGTAAAAAGAAACCTTCAATATTAACAGTGCAGTTTAAGTGCTGATAGTATAAATTAATGATGTATTATTATTGTTTTCTTTGCCGTAAATTCCTCATCCAAATTGCTCTGGTTTATCTATTTGGCTGAGATATAAATAATAAAGTTCATTTGCGGATAATCAATATTGTTCGGTTACTTGCTACATATTTCGATCCTCTGACTGATCAACAATCTGCAAACCAACAAATCTGGACTTACATCGCCGAAACGCACTGCCCCTTAGCTCAGCGGGAGCGGGAATCAACAGCTGCCAAACAGTCCGCACTCATCGTCATCATTGTCGGCGTCAGCTGAGAGCTGAGATGGCAACAACTCAAGTGGCATCCATCCAGCGGTGGCAGCTTCAGCTCCCAGTTCCCAACTCACAGTTTCCAGCTCCCAGCAGTCCAACTAATGCCATCAAGCCTGATGCATATAGTGATTAGAGTGGACGTTACCCGGCCCAGTGCTTCCTCGCTTCCTTCCTCGGATGCATCGTCATCATCGACTTGCTGCTGCTGCTGCACTTGAAGTAGAGATGTTGCTGGTGTGCCTGCTGTTGCAGATGCTGCTGCTTCTACGGCTGCTGCTGCCGCTGCTGATGATGACGATAAGTGCAGTTTGCAGCGTAATAGAAAAGTTGCCACGATGTGCGTATGTGTGTGTGTGTGTGTGTGTTACTGATGATAATGATAGATAAGTGTGCGCCAAGTGCACTACGTAACTTACTCTAACTTCAAAAGCTATCAGCAGTTAAATCGAAAAGCAGTAAGCCAAGCTCAGTGGAGCCAGCGGGCAAGAACTGTAAATGCTGCGCTGCTTAATGACAAGAGCGCCAACTAAGTTGCACTGGCAGGAGCGGCAGCAGCTGGGAATGGGACCTCTATGCGATGTGGCACCCAGCGAAGGTTACACTCAGAGAAAAAATGGTTTCATTTATGCATTCAGTACACATCTGTCTTGCAAAATTCGATTTCAAAATATATACTATTTGAAGTTCGATACTTAATAAGATGCATGCATCTTTTTTTGGTAACAATCATTTTTAACAAAAGACTGATATTCTCTTTCGTTCGCTTTATTACGCAATTTTTGTTCTGGTGCAGATCCTTGAGTTGCTCCTTCTGCTGAACTGCTCCTGCATCATTAGCAATTGTGGGCCGTCCAAGGCGTGGGGCATGAGAAATATTTGCTATAAATGCATGCAACATTAAGTAGAACGCATTTTTTGCAGGCAGCCAGGGAGCAGCAGCATCTGCAACCTGATGACGCCACACGCCACTTCACTTGGCTGCCTCGCGTCGCTGTTGCTGCGCTGCTGCCACTTCTTGTTGCTGTTGCAGTGTTGCTGCTGCTGCGGCGTTGCTGTTGTGCCTTTTCACAGCTCAACGCTTGCGCACATTTGGGGAGCCTGAGAAAAGGGTTCATCTTTGGCCCTTCTGTGTGCCTTGCGCCGTTTGCTTTATTTCTTTCCCAGAATCTTGACGGCTATTAAGGAGCAAATAGCAACAGCAAAAACAAAGCACAAAAAAAAAAATGCTGTAAAATAAAATTATTATTTTCTTTTCGTGCTCATAATTTGTGCCGCTGCTTCTTTGGCCTCAATTAGTAAAAGACTTTTCCTTATTACACTTTTAGCCTTGCCCAGCGCTTTTCCCGTTCACAGCAGTAGTTGTTCCTTCCTCAGCAGTAAATTAAGTTACGACTTTATGCTGCATATTAGGAGCGGGAAAGGAGGGTCAGAAGATATGGTGGTAAAAACGCTGAATGCTCTTGAGGGCGGGCCGCCATTAAATATTTATATTATTGCCTACGTAATTGCGGAATAACGAGTAATTAGAAAATAACTATCATAATTATTTTTTTAATGGCCAGCACACTTTATCTGCAGCAAGGGATTTGAGCAATATTCTATTCAGCATCGCAGCTATACCTCTTTTTTTTATCTCTCAGAAAACGTTTGTAATCACGGCTCTTAAGTTTTTAAAACTATATATGTATCCTCTTCCATTTAAGTTTGATGGTCCTTGTTGAGTTAAATTTTTTATTTCCCCTTAACAATCAGTTAATTTTATTATAGGCCATGATTCATGCGCTGCATATTCAGCTTTTATGACTTAGCCATTGAGATCAACGCCCACTGCCAAGGACTTCCTTCCACTGCCATTTTTCGCCCACCCTCGATTTCGTTGTATTATTTATTGACAATATATTTTATTTAGCCCAGCATATCAACCGCTGAGCATTTGCGGCCATTTAGTTGCGATAAAAACGAAATTTATGCAGCTGAATCTTGTTTTTAGCATACAAATAAAAGGAGAAAAAATGCAACTAGAGCTGCGAGTAAATAAAGAAAAAATTCTATTTTCTCAGGCAATAAAAATGTCAACGACGTTGCCGCAGACCAAATGGCAATTGCAGCCGTCGGAATATCCTTCGTTTTTGTCCATTTTTTCCATTTTTCCACTCGTTTTCTGCGCGCCTCCAAAGTGATTTATGCATTTCGCATGCAAAACGCTAATCAGTGGACCCAAGAACGCCAACCCATCGACTCCTACTCGAGAAACCCAATAAAAGAAAGGCAGCAATCGCAGCATCCACCATCCACCACAAAAGTCTGAAATGCGAAACCCAAATAGCGTTTAGCCAAAGATGACTAATGTGACTCCCGGACGACGTCCAACTGGTCAAGTGGGTTTGGCCTCCACTCCATTCATTTTGCAAAAGTGGCAAAGTGTCGAGGGTGATGTAAACCCGTGCTTCGATACATTTTTTAACCCCAATTCGAAGGGTTGTTGGATGGGCAAATACTTGTTGAAATGCGCGCATATGCCAAGCATAATTACGGCGAAAATTATTGTAAATTTGTAACTTTCATAAAGTGCTTCAATAAGTAATGAGCACGGGTTAAGAGCAATGGCAGCGGGGAAAGTATGAGAAAATCTGGGTAAACTGAATTGTAAAGTGGCTTCAACATTTTGGCTTTATTTGGGCAAGGCCATTTGAGCTTTCGGCGGAAGTACGTTAGTATTTATTAATTAATCAGGCTACATTCAGATTCAAATTCTTAATAGCACGTTTAGAAATTTATAAGCCGGTATATTTTACACCATGCAATAAACTAAATTTATAGCCAAGCAGTTCATTATTAAAAAGTCGAGGTTAAAAAATCAATAAATAATTATATTTTCCATAACTTACTCCTAGAATATTGGCAAATTTATTGCATAGCAAGATGCGAATTGACATCAATTATTTGAACCTCATCTTTTCGATAATTGATAATAACCAGAAGATGAATTGAGAAAGCAGCAGCCAACTGCCATCTCAGCTGACATGAAAGGACAACCGCAATTTCCAATTATACTCGATTGGTTGTGTGTGAATTTGTGAGCAATAATGCAGAATGCCTCGGTTTTAAATTCACATAAATGCACACAAAAACATTCCATCAACAGAGAGCCTAATAGGCTTCATTTCACCTTTTCAGCATTTGCCAAATGCAATTAAATCAAGAAGGGGCTATGGCATTCCTCCCATAGTCTGTCGTATTCTGCAAAAACCGCCCAGACAACTCAAAATCACTTGCCAATCAAAGTCAGGCGTATATTTGTGGGATCCATATCAGACGATTTGCATGCACTTGACCACAAAATTAATTAACTAAAATATGCCGAGCGGTGTGGGCACGGGTGACAAGTGCATCGCAAATTTAAAAGCCAATATTCTCCAACCCCGAATCGGTTTGGGCCAACAAAGCGATCAAAAGCCGAGAAATAAGAGTGGCCAACCCACTTGGTCAGCAACAACTGCGCAAAATGTCACTTGGCCGGCAATTCACAGATGCAGTGCGTTTCAAAAATATATAGCTATTTACTAAAGAATATTTTATTTTTGAATGACTTGGAATTTGTGAAAACAATGGGTAATTCCTAATTTATATATTTTTTTATTGAAAAAATAATAATATAAATATTATTATATATTATGTTATTGAACCGCACTGTACACGATAGTGTCACAACTGTGCGACTGAGAAGGCGCTAGTTATTGCGCATAGCTCGAAATGTTCATGTCCTGATGCCACAATTAACTAAAAGCGCGCATCAAATTACAAACAAACGAACGAAGGAAGGACAACTAGCCGGCAACAGCAACTACAAGAACAAGGATAACTAGAACGGCAGCAGAAGCAATAAGGAGCGACAAGGACATGAAACGGAAGCAACAACTGCTGTTGCTTCAATACATGTGTTAGTGCTCGTTTCTGTGTGTGTGTGAGTGGGGGGATATTATTGTTATTTCAGTTGAAACTCGAATTGCTTGTAGATTTGTTGGCAACAGCTGTGCATTTGCCAAGCAATTTCTGTCCGCTCCTTGGACTCCGCACATCTGCAATTTATGTATCCTTTGGCTTACAAGGATAGAGAATGTCTGCTGGACGGTCAAGTGTAGGATATATGTGTAGTTAGTTGGTGGTATTGGTAGCCAAACCCCATCCCCCCCCCTCCCACCGTCAAGAACAACCCTACCAATTGCAATCTGCATTGTCTTCGGGCCAGGCCACAACCAACGCCCCTCATTGTAAGCTACTTAAGATTTTGCACAGATTACTGCCTCATATATGCACGCCGAAGTTGGAGAGCGCAAATTGAGTGTGAGTTTTCCATAGATAATCTTTACAAGCAATTTAAAGCTGGACAAGTGCTAATATAACAACAAAAGCGGGAGAGATAGTGGCTTAGTTGGTTAGCAGGTAAATGTACAGGTAAAGGTAGAGAAGCGCTGCTGGCCCTATCACGTGCGATCAACTAATTAAAGCAACAAAACCCCGTCTAAACAGGAAGCCTTCCATTAGCCACCAAAGAACAAAAGCCACTGGCATTCATCGGGCTAAAAATGAGGCAAGACCTGGAAAAAGTTGCACTTGACTGATTACCTTTGCCTCCAATACCACTCCTTACCCTTGCCTACTGCAACATTAATGAGCAGGAAGCATTTTCCTCGGCACAACATACCGAGATTCAATTATGAATGAGTTTCAAATTACAGTTATGGGTCAAAGCTGTCGGTCTAAGTAAAAGCACGAAATGGCCATTTGAAACGGGTTCTTTTTTCCAAAAAGTTTCACATCAATAATTTCGACGCAAATATACTTTAAAGGTGCCCGGAATATCAATTACTTACTCAAGCAAAACCAAATTTAATTCATTTCTAAACAATGTATTTTAAGTTAAACGAATCAGGTACCAAATACTATTTATTAAATTAATCAAAGCACCGTGAAATATTTACGAAATTACTTTATTAAGTTCGAGTTTGGCCCGTCCATAAATTACGGATATAATTATTAGACGACGATAGGCTCTCTCAACTTTCTAACCATTTTCGAGCCCAAGCTTTGAAAGTCAACCTTAGTGGACCCCGGAGAAAATGAGACCAACCTCATCGCATTTCAAGGCAGCCGAATAGGGCGTGGACTCCAAATGGGAAAAATGCACCGAAAGTCGGAAAAGCAAATCTCCACCCAGCCGTAGGTGACTCCACTCAAGTTGGCTGAACTAAACCAAGCTGAAATGACTCACTACTGAACAAGGCAGTTGGGGTGTTGAGAAGCTGAGTAGCTGAAGTGCTGAGAAATCCGAAATCCGAAGGTTGGCTGCCTGGCATGCGTAGATAAATTGAGTTGAATGGAGCGCTACTGATTGGACTTACGGATCCAGGAAGGCAGCAGTTGCCACTGCCACCGCCGTTGTCTCTTTCGGATTTTCAATTATGGTTAATCATGCAAATGTTTGTCGCCTGTGAAAATGTTTTACATAATGCAAAGTGAAATGCTGCATGGCCATTCAAGCTATTCAAGCCATTCAGGTGAGTTTCAAGCTGAGCAGAGCATTATAGTCCAATGCATACATGAATAATTGTCTTTTTGTGTGTCCATCTTACAGCTGCTGCTCCGACTGTATCCCTTGGATACGGATACATATGGGATATGAAGAGTTGATGCTGCTGCTGCTGCTGCTGCTGCTCAGGTAAGCCGAGCAATTTTTGCTGCCTGATTTCACAACTCCGACACCAGAGTGTCAGGTTGTGGCACATTCCCCTAGCCCAAGAGCCCACTCTCTGCGTTCTGGCCTTTGCTTCGTTTTGGGATTAGGAAACAACCCCGAAACGTGTCACATTATGCCAGCAGATGGAGATAGGAGGCATGTCCTGTCCCTCCAGTCTCCGATTTTGGTTTTGGGATTAAAGGCGGTAGTGTGCGTCCATTGCCAAGGCATGTATCTTCATTGAGCCAATGCGAAATACCTGCTTAGGTAACTGGGCATCGAAAGTGCAGCAATCGAAGAGGATTTGCAGTGGGAGGAAGCGACACAAAGTAATTAGAAAGTGGTACGGAAAATTATCTTTCTAAATCGCCAGGAAATGAACAGGTTTCTATTGTCTGGACTCTTTGAAATAGGTTGTGCCTTAGTTTTACTACCAATTCTGAAATAGGGTATTTTAAGAAGTGAGCGAATAGTGATGTAAAGGATAGTTACATTTCTAAGTAATATTCGTTTCTAATAGCTCTTTTATACTACCTATTTATTTACAACTGAGGCACTTTAAATAGTTTTTCGCTGCACATGCGAACAAATTCTGATTTCGTGTCCGCTCTAATGTATTAGAGGTAATTTATCAACTTTTAATCAAATGTATTTTCCATTCCTACATGGAGATGCTCCCTTCTGTCCCGCCGCATATAATATATGTTCGTTGCTCATGCCATTACGTGGTGTTACGCAATCGCCACCCCAAAAAATGGGCAGGCAAAAATACCCGCAACCCAACCAGGCACCCCTTACTCTATATAGCTGGGCTGATCCTTTATAGTTTTTACATGCATTCCCATGCGTATTCCATGTGAGTGTGTGCCATTTGGTCATAAATTCAAAAAGCTGGCCCAGCTTAAATTTTGGTTTTTCAATTTTTGAATGCCAGACCTCTGACAACCCTCCATGGGTTCCATGGGTTTGATGGGTGCTCCGCCATTACCCCGTCTCCATCCTTTGCCCTCGACGGACCAGCATCTCGCATAGTTGTGCGTGCAACTGTGAAACGTGTTACAGGACCGGCCAATGTCCTGTATCCCCCCGCCCCCCGCCCTTTGATCCATCCAAAAACCATGAGATTTCATTTAATTAAAGCATTTAGGTAGGGGTTTTTCGTTTTCCAGTCGACGCCATATGTGCGTTGAATATATTAAATATACAAATACAATCCTTTCCTAAAGGACATCCCATCGAACACCTAAACAAATATGTTGGGCGCACCAAAAACAACAACAACAAAAAAAGTAACGATTGCAGCTTAAGAAAGGTTAAACAAAGGTTAAGCTCGGGGTTCGAGAGCAAAGGTTCTCGGTTGGCTTAAGCCTTACGGCCCGAAAGCCAACTCATCAAAGTTATTTAGTTAAAATTAGTGCCTGTCGAGGATGTCTCCCCAATATGCCAAAGCAAACAAGACGACGACACAGCATCATCGAATGGCTCGAGGCCCTCGCAAAGGACACGAAAACGTTTTCGGATCGGGGATTTGCGGGGACAATGTCGTGCCGCTGACAAGTGCGATGACAACGTCAAAGGCTGGCTGCCTCACAGCCCGGCTGGCTGGGACTACTCCACTCCTCGGTTCCCCAATGCCAATGGCTGCTGCATGCCATGCCCGACTAGCTGCGAGGCACCTTTGGGAAAAAAGACGCTCATCTGGAAAATCAACTTCGACTTTCGGGCCACCCAGGCATCCAGCAAGGAGCAAAAGATGCTGCTGCAACAGCAAAGGCAAAAGCAACAGCAGCGGCATCAACGAACCGCAAATCATAAAATAAACTCTTTAATTACGCCTCACGACTTGCCGGGGCAGACACGCAACAAGCCCAAGCCACAGCCAAATGGAAAATTATGCAAAATGCAACAGCAGCAGCAGCAGCAACAGAAATTGCAGCACAGCAGCTTTGCAACTTTGCCACAGCAGCAACAGCAGCAGCAGCAGTGGGAGCCACTTCCGAAAATCTGAAGAAAATTATAAAATCTTTGGCACGACAATGTTGACGACGACAAAACTGCAAATTACCAAATTATAAGCCAACAGCAAAAAAAAACAAACTGCCAAACAATGAAGGGTAGAACTTTAGGGAAGCTAGACTTAAGGATATCTCCACTTCCTTGAAAATATTGATAGTTTTTAGAACTAAGCTGTATAAAGAATAAAAAGCAAGCTTAAATTATATTCTTTAAAAGTTAATCAATCATCTGTTTGAAAGGGTATTCAAAGAAACCCACATGGGATCCTCCCAAAAATCCATTTGGCTGCCGATGATGCGGCAGAGTGTTTTGGAAAATGCCAAGGAGGAAGTGAGAATACCAAAAAATGCACTCGAACTCGCACACACTCAGCATGGCATCCAAAAAAGAGGGGGGGGGTTGGTGTCACCCGGGGGGAATGGACAGGAGGGACTGCCGCCCCCTGCTGTAAGGCGATTTTAAACAACCTGTACCTACCCATAAACTCGTACCCAGGAAAACTCCCCCACCCGAGCTTGGCACCCACTCGATTATCACCGAAAAACGATTGACCTCACGAATTCGTAATTAATTTTCACAAAAGTTTTCCATTCGAAGACAAACTTCAAACAAAAGGCTCCAGCATCTCGTTGCTCTCACTCTGTGTGTGTGTGTGTGTGTGTGTTTGCTCGAATCTGAATCTGTGTGTGGATTGGTTCACTTTGGGTTCAGTTTTTGGGATTGCTTTTGTGGGGTAACCCCACCCACTTTTTCCTGCGGCTGCCACAATGTTTAAACATTTGAGCGCACACATCTCTGTGGGGGGCAGGGTATATGCTGTTGTTGCCCTACTCATCTCTACCCGCTCTCCCCTCCTCTTCTTCTTTATTTATTTATTTTTTTTTTGGATACCGATCCCCCTCAATCAGTTCCACCTCCGCCTCTGGCCCCTCCTCTTTCACCTGGTCGCCAGTTGCTTAGCTCGCCAGTGGTGTGTGTGTCGCTTAAGTGCTGAAACAATGTTCCAAGTTGTAAGTGCAACAAGGGAACAGCGATCGAAGCCAAAAACCCAAACTCCAAACAACGAACTCAACTAAGCTGAGCTGAACTGAACTGAAACCCGGAGTGCACCAAAAATAAAGCGTGTAAAAATGAGCAACTTTTTCAAGTGAGAAGCAACTATGTGGCATGCAGCGGCTAGAGTTGCACGCTCCCAACTCGGGCGACAACGTCGACAATGACTAGCAGATTTGGTCGGGAGTACAGGAGGAGAAAATCAGTAGTACATTTTAAAGAAAATTTAACTGAAACTCAAATGAACTATTAACTGGGATAACCTCTTAAACGAAAACATTTCATAAATGATGTTCGCATATTCAAAATGTTAATTCATTAGTAATGTATGAATGACAATATTTTTCAAGTGCAACGACTAGGTGGAACATTTTGCGCGCAAACTCGCCAAGATACAAAAATTTCACCCAGACTGTCTCTCCACATTTTGCCCCCACTCTCGCCACCCCACCCACGCTTTCCCCTTTCCCATCCCACTCTCACTTTGCGCCATGAATGTGTGCACAATTTTCAAACTGGCAGCGTAAAGTGCACAAATTGCAATTGTAGCTGGGGCGCGGGAATCAGGACAAGACTGTGACTGGGCGACAAAGGGGGCGTGGGAGAGGGGCGCGCCAAATGGGAAGGGGTTCAGCGGTATTGGGGGCGCCAGGCAAGGATAGTGGGGAGCCAAGTGTGTGGAGTGTGTGGAGGCGTCGTCGATTGTAGGCTCATGCCAGACATGGTGGGCTCTTCAGCAGAAGGCAACTACAGCGGCTGAAATAGGTACTCTCGCCAAGTACAGTGAACACTTGACGTCGAGGCCACAAGACATTAATTACAACGCTTAAGAAAAGAACCAACAAAAAACGTTAAATTAAATGAAAAAAAAAAGGGAACAAGCAGATGCTAACCTATTTAACCAAGAACTCATTAAAGCAGTCCAGAAAAGAAGCATATAAATTAAATTCAGTTTTTAGATTTTACAAACTTACCTCTTATGTTCTAAATGACAGGTTCTTTTGTGCGCTAGTGTCTGTTTTGAATTCAACTGAAATGAAAAGAGGT
The DNA here is from genome assembly GCF_000001215.4 of Drosophila melanogaster. Lineage (NCBI taxonomy): Eukaryota > Metazoa > Arthropoda > Insecta > Diptera > Drosophilidae > Drosophila > Drosophila melanogaster. The sequence continues at coordinate 22,149,349 of NT_033777.3, read as the reverse complement.
GTATGTTTGGAAAGTTAGAGTATTTATTGAAATAGAATCCTTAGCTTAGAATTAATAAAGAGTTTAGTGCAATAGATTAATATTCAAAGAGTATCCTAAGTTCCCCTTCATTTGGACCACATTTTTCTCTCGTGTTTGAGTTAGTTTTCGTGCTGACCAAATGCAAAGTGCAGGTCCAAGGCAGCCTGACCATGTACATTGACACTTTGATATGATTGCCAGTGGAGTAGAGTGGAGTTACGTGCAAGGAGGGAGTAGAAAATCTGGAGGGAGGTACATGATTAAGTATGGCTGGGATAGAGGTGGAAAGCGGAGAAGTTGGCAGACTGTCGGCCAGAGGAATCTTGTGGTTAGTTTGACCAGCAAAAGTTTCATTTTGGGCCATCTTCTTCGCAACACAGTTTACAACTTCTGGTCAGCTCGTCGTGTTCAAGCATGAAATGACGTTGCACAAAAATCGCTCGACAAGGTGAGCAGCGCTTTAAGGGGCAACAACTTAAAAGTGGAGCAAAGAGCAAAATACGCAAAAATGACAAAGTTGATGAGGTGTGTGTTCATTCTGGGCGTTGGAAAATTAATTTTCGGCTGGGATGACATTCTCTCAACTCATTGTCAGCTGCCCCCCTTTTTTTGTCCCTGTATCCTGGATGCTCTTGTCCGCTCACTTGACTGCCTTTGTTGTGTGACTTGTAACTTTAGTTGTGTTGTCTGGGGCACTCACAATTTCGCTCTAAAGTTTAATTTCAACGCTTGACTTGGAAAGTTTTTTGCCAGCCCAACCAGCCAGACAAAGTGACGGGACACAGGGAGGAATAAGCGTATAGTTTGGATTAAAAATAAGTAGACACTATAGCAAACCAAAACCGAATCCCATATTTGGCTTTGTAAAAATGATCTGTAAATGTTTTTGAATTTATGAATGATTTAATATAGAAGACTACAGTTTGCGGCATGCAAGTTTTGAAATTAATAAATAATTTCGAAGAAATGTTTCTCCCCGTGCAGAGTCAGAGTTTGAGGCTTCAGCAAAAGTCGAGCGCGAACGCGAACTCTAGCTTGAAAACTCCTTCTGGCCAAGTCGACACAAATTGCTGCAAAGTTTTTTGGCATTCAAGTGTTTTAATGTCTCACGAGTTGTTACAGAGTCGCAGAGCAGACTCCGTTCCTCTATTCCGTACTCCACACATGAATTAATCAAAGAGCAGCTGCAGTTTGTGTGGCATTAAGTATCCGACTGGGATGCACGGGTTGGGAAGCTAGTGACTCTGTCGGCTGTGGGCACAGGTGGGTTAAGACCGCAAGGCGGTGGCGCCGCTAGACAAATTCAACTTAATCAATTTAAAGTGCTCACCGCAAAGTCAACAGTTCAAACTAACCGCAAGGCAGGAGTGGGGTACCCAATAGGTTTGAAAGGCAAGGCAAATACCCCCGATCTCCACACTTACTTTTGGCCCACTGTTATTAGGCAAATTGTCGCCGCATACATAGATACACCACACCCACACACACACTCACATTCTCACAGCAGGTTGCCGTTGACCAACAAGTGACCAAGGTTCAGTGTTTTACCCCCCATTGTCCTGTGTCCGAGTATCCCTTACACACTTTTTTCCTGCTCCTTTCGTTGCCTTGCGTTCCTTGCCCTTTGTTTACCAACGTGTATTTGTGTTTACTCTGCTGTCAACATTGGAAAATTATGAAAATTAATATGAAAATTGTTGCTATTTACGGCTAGTTTACCCCCGAAGTGTGTGCGTGCCGTGGCTGGCTCTTCTTGGGTTTCAAGTGCGGCAATTGTTGGTTTTAGATTTAATTACTTGAGTCAACTTGAGCCCTAATTTGATTGAGTATTATGTGACATTGAGCCCTCTCTCTGCGAGTGGTTTCAATTAACTCAGGCTCACACGCATGGAAAGGGTTGGGGTTTGCTTTTTGTTTTGCTAGTCAAAACAATGAGTCCCAAAGTAGCCTGCGGATGCGAATCGATTGAGAACCCCACTAAGAGGCTGGAAAAAAAACGCACACACTCGACATTTGCATCTTTGACAGCTCTATTGTTGATCCTGCTGCATTTGCATCCTGCCACGCACATACTAAAAAAAGGCAATAAAAAACCAAGGGGGAACTGCATTGATTGCACTCTGCAGGATAAAGGACTAACGCAGGACCCCTTGAAGGCAGTCAAATATGTAAATGGCTTGTAAGTGCGGAAAACCTTTGATGAAACTCGACAGGCACAAGCAAACCTTTAATTAAATACTTTGTAACTAAATGACACAGGCTTAAACAACTTCAAAATGTATATGCAGTTAATCTTTCTATTTTTCTCAACCGTATTTCACGGCAAGTAAGCAAAGCCAAGCCAACTTTCATCGCAATTTCCTAGCAAATTATTATAAAATTTCTTCAGCTATTACAAAGCGAAGAAAATCCAAATAAATCCCTTGACAGCATTTCAAAGCAATAAAGTCATAATTCCCAGCTCAAAAATTGTACAACACGCACGAATTGGCAGTGGAGCTCAATAAATTCGTTATATTTTCAAAGCCACTTAGGATTAATTTTTATTGTTCAACCCGAAACTAATCCCATGTCAATTGTCAACGCTGGCGCCCAAGACACTTAAATGCAGATTATGCATGTCAAATGGAAGCCCACACTTCAAAATCAATTAGCAGAAGCTTTTTTCTGAAAAATCGAGAAAAAAAAGCCGTAGAGCAAACATGTGGGCCAGAACTGAAGAGTTGCCATTAAATGCCCGATTGTAATGACAATTGACGGCTGCAATAAAAAACCGAATTGCCTCGTCAAATGCTCAACCAGCTGGACTAAAAGGCCGGACTTAGATTAGATGAGCTTCCCCGCCACCACCATCTCCACCATCATCGTATTTACTGTCATAATTTATATGCATTTATGAGACGGAGGCGGAGTGGTTTTTATGGCAATTTTATTTCCTGTAGGCAAATAAAGCAGCTTGCCATGTGAGAGGCATTCGAAACTTCAACTTCATTATCACGTTATCGCTGCCCCACCGAACTGAAATGCCCCTGGCTGCATTATCGTGATTGCTGTAGTAAATGTTTTTTATTTATTATTATTTACAAATGCATTAAACACAATGTTTAATTGCATCATAAAAAAAGCGGCGGTCTGTCTGGCCCAATATAAAAACCCAATGTCCCCTCTATATCTATTGCCACCCCCACTCCCATTTTCGATGGCAATTGAACCTTACTGTAAACAGTGATTGCCCGCTAAGTGCGACAAAGTGGCTAATAGATTTTGATTGGATAAATTAGGAAAACCGATCATAGGATCATTCGTGATATACAGAATTTCACTTTCCTTCAATAAAAGTTTTAATATTTGATTTTTTGATCATTTAGTTTTTTTTCCAAATCCAATTATGCGTATGCCCACTGTACCTGCATTCTAGGTGCTCCGTTTGTGTGTGCTCGCTGTCTGTTTGTATTTGTCCCTGATTGTTTGCATAGTGCAATGCTTATCGCAAATGCTTTTCCTATATGCGTGTGATATTTTTATGAGTTCTTTCGACCCCGTTGCTTTCCCTGCATTTTCCCCTTCTACATTTTCGATGTTCGATTTCAGTTGCTTCTGCCGCTGTTGTTGTATGTAGCTATGTGTTTGCTGTTCACAGTTTTCCGTTTCTATTTACACAATTGACCCTTTCACACCCGAAAACTCATTGAACTTCATCAGCAACATCTACGGCAGCAACAACAACAACTAGAAATATTGCTCACGTACAAGAGACCCCCGCCCTGAAAAAAAAAAAACAGAAAGAAAAAAATGGAAACCGATGGTAGTTGGAGTGCAAGTCTTGGGCTCAACTGTAAATAGTCATAAATGTTTTGTTTATGTTTACAATTTAGCTGCTGCTGCTGCTGCTCCTGCCGATGTTGCTTTTGCTTTTGATATTGCTCTCGCTGCTGCGGTTGCACTGTTGCACTGTCGCTGCTGCAGCGTGTTCCTGCCGCAGTTCGTGACTCCTCTAATGTTGTTGACGTGGTTGTTGCAACATGCTTCCCCATTGCTCTCTAGCCGCACGGCCTAAAGATTTCTGAATTGGTAATGGAGCATGTGCAGTTCAGTGAGGTGAGCTGCATTTTATTGCTATCTAAATCGCTGACTCTTAGCCATGTATGTGAAGTCACAACAACGTGGTTTTCCTGGTCGGTCCGTCGTCGCTGTCGCCGGATTTTTATTTGCTTTTAATTTGACTCGAAAACGGGGCTTAAATGTCAAGAGTTGTTCGGCCTGTGTAATCCACATAAGCACACACATTGTTGTGGAGCGCGATCGGTGCTTTTGTTATTAATGTATTCAATTAAGTAACGGACCGACAATTAAACTCATTATGCATATGGTGGGTAAAATGCAATGCAAATAGCCCAAAGCCCCACTAAACACCATTATTATGGCCACGCGAAAATGAGTGTCGACCAAACAAAACAAAAACTCCAATCGAGCCACATTAAAAGCATCATTAAATAAATTATAGACCATCCCAGCAGCAATAATGACATAAAAACGAAAAACCCAATAAATCTAACATGAATTTCGTAATGTAAACAAAGCTTTATCCGTTTGTTATGTTAGTTGTTTTTTTATTTAATGCTTAAATGCTTGTAAATGTTGAAAAAAGAGGATAGCAGTTAAGCCTAATGAAAGTCATAAATAATAAACAATTTTAGAGGTTAAACTAATGAAGCCCAGAGCTAAATGGCAAGTTTTGCCTAGTGTGGTAACTAATGTTTTTTTTTTGTTTTTTTTTTGCTTTACATGCTAATGTTTATATTGACCCATCATCCAAAATTGTAGTAATCTTTAAATATTTTAGTTATTTTTTCCCACCCCCCGCTTCTCATTTAATTATCAATTAGCTGCACCACATCCACTCGCAGTGAGGTACAAGCTTATAAATATTTTAATTAATTTACATTGTCATGCATTTTTTGGCCAATTCTTTCGCCAGGTGTCAGTCAGTCAGCCAGTCACTCAGGTTGAGTTCAGTGTGGTATTATTTATGCAAACTATTCGCGTTTGAAATGCCTGCGCGAGAGAAGCGTGAATTTATTTATAATTTATATGGCAATTAAAAACTAATATTGTCGACTCCCACGCTCTCTGCAATTCAATTGCAAATTTATGCAAATTTTTAATTTCAGCCCGATGAGCGGGCGGCTTTGACAAATGTAGTTTGTAGTTTTTCGGATTTCGGCGTTTTTATTGCATTTTTGATGACAACTCGATGGGAATAAATTAAATAATTAAGTTAATTCAACGTACGGCTGGCGGGCCAGCAATGTGATTTTAATTATTTAATTTCAAACCCGGCATAACTTATGCTAAAATCCTATTTTATTTCGAATCGAATTCGCCTTGCTCCGCTCACGTCGCCTGACTCATCAGCATCGATGATTAATGATTTTTAAAATGCCGCTCATGATTTAGATAAAGCAAACTGAACCATTTAGTCCGCTTTGTTGTCTCTTCTTTGTTTCTATTTCGGTTTGCATAATTAATGTCGTGCGCATTTGTTACAAGTTTTGGTTATTTGTCTTGCTCTCAGATTAATTTGCCCCACCATCGTGTTCTTTCCGATTGGCTGGAACCGAGTCGAAAGGGGCTTAAAGTCGCCTTCAGTCTGTCGATGGGCTTAACAACTTCTTGACTGCCAATAGATGAAGTTTGAGCAGCGATAATGACATTAAGCCCGCTCGGGATTATCGAGGAAACTGTATTACAGCAATATACGTACAAAACTTTGGATAGTACTTTAGAAACATACATTTGTTTGAAGTGTATGTTTCTGTTTCATTGATTGAAAGGTGTGAAAACGAAATCATTCAACTGAAACAGTCATTTGAAATATGTTACCCTTCCGCGAAGGCCGTGTCATAAATGGATATATGGTCCCGCGTGGGTGCGACTTCTATGGACTTCTTCTCGGAGTGTGAAGCTACTCCGGGTTCCTAATTAATATAAACAGTTTGTGAACTAACACCAAACACATACCGATAGAAGCACCCCTTTGGTGTTTGGCATTTCCTGTAATTTGTCCGCAGCGCGGAAATTGCCGGCTTGGGTTTTTTTTTCTTCTTTTCGGGCCTTGTTGCATATTAATTTAAATATAATTATGATAATTTTTATTGTCAAGTCCGCCGCTCTGGTGAGTAGTGATGGCTCTTGCCACATGCTTCGCCTTGACTTACCCAAATGCCCTGGGCAAACAAGCAACCCTTTTCTACCATCAAAAAGGATTAGTTATTGAGTTATTTTCACAACTAAAGTAACGACAGGCAACCGGGCTGTGAAGGCGAACGAACCGAAAAACTTCAAGCCAACCGACCAACTGACGCGGTTCAACAACATCTTGTGCCTGACATTTGTGCGTCAAATTAAGTGAACTCTTCTTTTTTGTTATTATTTTTTTTTTTTTTTTTTTTTAGAGGAGGATCTGCAGCCGGAGGAGGAGCACATGGTCAAGTCGAGCTTCCTGCCAGCCAGTCTCGATCACTGAGTGACTGTGACTGTTGTTGTCTTCGGCCTGTCCCCTGCATTGCGTAAACTATAATTAATAAGAAAACATGTTATGGTTATGGCTGCCACTGCCACTGCCGCTGCCGCTGTTGCTTCGTTTTTCTTTGTGTGTGCCCCAACTGAAAATTGTTTCTTGTGCCCCGAGCCCGAGGCATGAGGCCACAATTCACCCAGACACAGGGCATAAAAGCGGTGGTTCTGGTTCTCCGGCTTCTTCGTCGGATTGTCGGGTTTGAGATACCCAGACGGCTTGAGATACCGAGCGCAGCGTTTTCGGCCTGCACAACATATGTTATGCATTTTTTAGTTGTCTTTGGCATTCAAAAAATTATGTAGCATTTAATTAGCGCATAATTGCGGCAGCAGAGGCATCTTTCGGGGCACAGGCCTCATCAATTTCAATCCGAACGGCGTGATGAAAAATCTTCATCTGAGTAATCCGCCCGGCAAACAAATTTCCCAAAGCAAAATATGCACTCAACACTTATTGAACGACGCTTTAAATACGTATTATACTATATGCTTAAAATTAGTGCAAAGATTTAGGAATGCTACTTACAATTTGTCAAGTACAAAAATATAGTTCATCAATATTTTGGTCTTCGAAACCTAAAAGAAAAATAGAAATACAAATAAGAATTAATATTTATTGCGCAAAACTCAAAGACAAACTTCTGAAAAGGGGACTTATAAACATGAATATAATAACAATCCGCAGCCCTTTGCTAAATCCGCTTGCTACTTAAAGGCACACCCTTGCCGAACCGCCAAAAAATACAGAAAAATTATAAAAAAAAGAGGACTGTCGCTTGTCAAAATGTCTGCAACTCGGTGAATTCAACTCATTCTACTGCCGCCTTCTATGGACGCGTCATTGTCTAAGGATGCAATTGCCGAGGACGACGACGCACAAGTTCAAAAGCAGTCAACAGTTCCTGTTCGCAGGGCCTGTTTGAAACTCCGACGACGTCGTCGTCTGCCTCTGCCTCTGTTACTGCCACTGCCACATCGTCATCATTACATCATCATCGTGCTTATCCTTGGCGAATTTCATGCCTTGTCGTTTCGTTGCAGTAGTTCCTTGTGGCTTGGCAAATACTCAACAAACCATGAAAGTAAATAAATGTTTTGCAACGTTGCAGAAATAAAATGCAATTTAAGTCACACAAAAATGGCTAACAAAGGCACGGAGAAAAAAAATTTGTTAACACTTTTGGGTATCGATACTTCAAAATTATAATCATAATTGAGTACATGTTGAAATATATTTAATTTTAATTTTACACGTATTTGAAACTCTGCATTCTGAGCAAGTTCCTACAACTACTGCTGATATTTTCATTGACAATATTATTTTTCGCCGTGCTGCAATGGTAACGTATCTGGAACGTTGCAGTTCGCCGTGGAGCCTGGAAAACTCCAGCAGGTCCTGGGCTGCATTCGAGGTTCGTCCTCTTCCATTTTGATTTGTTTATTTCGTTTCGTTCGGCTTTTATTTTGTATTATTCGTGCTGCTACTGCTGCTGCTCCTTTTGCCGTGGCAGTTAAAGTAAGCGGCAAAAGCGTTCCGGGGGCTTCGAACTTTTGCATTTTATTTGTGTTTTTCTTTTATTTCATTTCGAGTTTTCTTTTTTTTTCTGTGAGTTTTGTTTTTACTCGTTTTGGCACAAAGAAAAGTGAAATGTTTTTGGGCGGTTGGGTTTCGCTTTGGATTTTAGAAGTTCACGGGTGAGAGTCGGCAGCATCGTTGCAATTGCATTTCCACAGACATTTAATAGCAAAAAAGAAATAAATAAAAAATGAAAAAAAGTGGAAAACGCTTTAAAATAATTACATGCGAGAATCTCCCCCGCAGAACAAACAATGCGTGGAGTAATCGCACAAAAGTCGAAAATGAATCACCAACTGGCATCATTCACTGTCGAAAAAAAGTCGATTTGGGCAAGAGATCAGAAAAAATAACCGAGCGCCGAAACGAATTAATGGATCAACGATCTTATCAAGTGAGTGGAGCGCAACCAATTGAGCAGAGTGTTTTTGGACTAAGCCTCTTACGGTGGGCACTCGATAACAGGTATCTGGGTTCAAGCAGGTACTAGACTTTCTAGCTATACAAATTAATTTGAAATGCACTTTTTAAACCATGTTAAACCATAAGAATGCTTCAAAAACACGACTTGATCAGAATTTCCAAGTACTATAATCAGTATAAACTTGATTTATTGTTTAGACACATCTAAGCAAATTCCAATCAAATCTAGTGGTGGAGTGTCATCGAAAGTCAGCGATAATAAAAAACCCTGCAGAAACTGATGCATTTGTGCTCCACATGACTATTTCCCTCTTCAATCAGCCGTATCCATTACACATCCGCCCCAAGCTGTGAATGATTTAAGTGATTCGGTGCGCCTATTGTATTATGTTCACCCCCTCACTTCGCTCCCTCATCATCACTGTGAAATGCAGAAGAACTGCAATAAAACGAAATAAAAACAAAACAAAAAACAAGAACCAAAACAAAAACTGATGAAAAAACAACAGAAAAACATGAAGAAAAAGTGCAGCGGCAAATGCCAGACGAAACGGAACAATAATTAAAGCAATGGCAAAAACAACAACAACTCGGAACACAAAATAAACAAAAACATCAACAGCAGCAAAAGCAGCAGCAACAACAACAACAACAACAACAACAACAACAGGAAGAGCAACAAGAGCTGCGGATGAAGAAGCAAAAATGCAGCAAAGCTCTCTTTTTGAATGAGATGATGCGGGTTCCATCCTTATATACACAGGATATATGGCATGACATGGAATGGGTTCAGGCATTCCTAAGGGGTTGCAAGATGCAGCCCAAGGTCTATCCTTCATAAAACGATGTCGTCGTCATCATCGTCCTTGTATCTCATAGATACACAAAGTATATTGGTTTTCTAGATGGCATAGTTTTTCTTCCGGTATTTCAGTTCAAGATCTTTCAATTTACAATTAAATGCTAAAATAATACTTCATATGTATTAAGCCCAACTACAATAATATCTTTCAGATATTCAATTTGAAGAGATATCCATCCAGTAATACCATGGGTATCTCCAAGTCCGAAACATCTGCCATATCTTCCATTCGTGATTTTGTTTGCTGCTTGTTGTTTGGTTGTCATTGATGCCCCCGCCGCTGTTGATTTGTTGTTGTTTTTCTCTGATGAGCCTGCAGAGCAGCGCCAAGGCAAAAATCAGTGCAAAAGGCGACGTCGCTGGGTGTCGTTTGCAGACAACTTGAAAAACATGAAAACGCGAAGCGCTCCTCCGTCGCATGCCCCTCGCGCTTCCCTTCCTTCTATTGACAGTCACGTCAGTTGAGCTGCTGGGAACACACACGCAGCCACAGTGGCGGCCAAGATAATAGCACACATAACGATAAGGAAAATGTGGAATTCAAATTTGTAAAAAAGTACTTTTAAGGCCTTAAACTTCCACAAATACAGTTGAACATGCTAGTCATGACTTTAAGTTGCCCTAACTGCAACTTTAGTGCTATTATCTTGCCCGCGTCTGCAAATATGATGGGTCTCGGCGGGCAGGGGAAGACACCCAGAGATTTCCCAGACAAGCAGGTGGCAAAGGCTTCAGGCCAGCCGAGAATCATGAGGCCAACATCATGAGCCAGCTTCGGTAATTGCTGTCCGGGCCAAATGCAAATGCTGTTGCTGTTGCTGCTGCTTGCGTGTCTAGATTCTCGATTCTAGATTTCCGTCTTGGATGCTGCACTGCTGCAGCATATCACATAGTTGCCCCCCATCCCTGCTGGCCTCGAATTATGTTGTTCTTCACGGGAATTGGTTTGGCCTTCTGACAGCCCACCTCCACCTCTGTCCGCCCTGAAAAAACCCCTCCAATCTGCCGCCAGCCTGTGGATGCAATATGATTTCAATTAGTACCATTCGTTAGTGAGCGAGTGTGGCACTCAGAACTGATTATTGCAGAGACTTATAAATTGCTGTTTGGTTGCAAACTTCAAGAAGAATTATGTTTGCCTTTATTACTAGATCGACGCAATTATGCAAAATGTTTGTCTTAACTCAAAGATCCTGTAAATTTCTCTTATATTCAACAGTTTTCAGTAAAACATTTTAGGTATTAAGCTTTCTAGGCATAAAGTAATCCAATAAAATCAAACGTTTTATAGATCCTGAACAAACATTACATCGAAACCTATCCATTTCTTTTTTTTTTTCGTTACCTTACCGCAGCGGAAGGCGAATTATTGCTTTAAACAAATTTATTTATAACCCAAATTAAATAACTCAGAGCAATGGACTTGACTCCGGTTGCCACTAAATTCGCTAGTCGAATGCAATTTGCAGATTTACTAACCCCCAGGAGCAGAATGAGCAGGAGCCGCAGATGGAGCCACAGATGGAGATGGAGTCCGAGGAGCCGGACTTGCTGCAGTTTGGAGAAAATTGCAATTGCAATTACCAAGGCGGAGAAAGAGGGAGAGCGAACAGTGGGATAGAGAGAGAGAGAAAGAGAAGGAGGGAGCAGCGCCATGCCACGGGTAAAACAACTAAACAACGCCGAGCGACGACAGTTTGACTTGCAATTTTAGCTGCACCAGCAGACCCCAGCAGCGAAATCAGCGAAACCGTGGTCGCCGCATCATCCCCATCATCATCCGCGCCGTCATCATCATCATCGTCATCAAAGGAATCATCATTAGCGGCATCATCATTAACCAGTAAGTGAGGCAAAGTGGAGCTCACTCACGACTAGGCAATATCCTTTGCTTAAAAAGCGATTTAAACACAAAACTTAGAAATTACAAAGTGAAATACAATTGTATTTATACAAATAGTATTTAACAATAACATGTCCATCTTCTTTTTATAAATTGTAAAAATCTAAAAACTCCTTTATTTCGCTTAAAGCTTGAGCAAATAAAAGTTGTTCCTTTTGACCATTACATTTTGATGGTCAAACGCAGTATATCCGCATAATCCACGAGGATCTCGGGTACGAAAACCGCGCGCGCCTCGACCATATCCATTACAGCCAGAATAACAGGAGGCTCTGGAGCAGGAGCAGGCGGACTGGGATTGGAAATGGGATTGGGAATGGCAACGGGAATGGGAATGGGGCAATGTGGAGCAGGGCAGAGCACTAAGGGCCGAGGACAGCGAGTAGTTGTTGGCCTGCGGCTGCCCGTCCTGGCCAAGTTTGCGAGAAAATCGATTTTAGCGCTGCCTGCGCTCGCACGGGCGGCCTTTTGGATGCGAGTGTCCAGGTTTCAGGTCCAGATCCAGATCCAGCTCCACTGCGAGTGCGATTTCGAGTACGTTGCCCAGTCACAGTGCCATTCGTATTCCCCAGCCTTCAGTCCGCCAGTCGACAGTCCCACTCCCATTTTCATTCCCAGTAGGGGAGTTGCACTCCTGTTTGTCCACAGCAAGAAATACCAAGGGTTATACCTTTAAAAAGTTCGTTCTATGACTTTAAGAACTTAAACGTATAAAAGGATTTAAATTTAATTCCACATTTAAACTATCAAAAAAAAAAAAAGGAATAGCTTTTTTAAAGATAATTTTATAAATTTCATCCACTTTTCCGTTTAAGATTTATTTTGTTTCCCATTCTTGTTTTACAACTCAACTATTAAGATACACATATAGGCCTATCAGTACCATAAATCCACTTTATATCTGTGATTATCTTTATGGGGATGCACCTTTTTTTTGGCTCAGTGTCCGTTCTGTTTGTTTGTTTGTCGCTTTTAATGCTGAACGGAGTTGGCGAAGGCGACTCTTGACTGATTTTTATGCTTTTGGCCCAATTGCCCCGCAGTAGCCGCTCCGTTCGGAGAGCGGACTCCGATGGGCACTGGGCACTGGGCAATGGGCATCGACCGGTTCTCACTGCTCGGTCCTCGGTCCTCGGCCGGGATTACACCTTCCTGCCCTGCGAGGCGAGGTGCCCCCTCAATGCCACCCATTAGCGGCCCTTTGTTTGACTTGCAGTTGCAATATAAGGTCATTCCTCTGCTCTTGTTCTTGCCGGTGTTTTTGTTGCAGTTGCACGCTTTTCGTTTCGTTTGATGGCTGCGCACGCGGCCTTTTGTTAGTTTTCCCCAACCAATTTCATTTTTTCTTTTTTTTTTCCTTTCCATTATTATTATGCTTTTTTCGTACTCTTAAAGGGAACAACATCGGCGAAATCGCAGTCTAATCACTTCATTAGCCCGAGTCTCCCACCGCTTTTGGCCATGTTAACACGTTGTTCGCCTGCAAGTTGCACGAACTTGCTGGCAAAGTGCGAAAAAAAATGGATTTTAATTGAAAAAGTGTGGGAAGTGTAAACATCGATGCGACTTTTGCTTTCTTTGGATTGTTTAAGTGGTGCCCCGGATTTAATGTAAAACAACTAGAATGTATTTCAAAAGTATGAAAAATTCCATGAATTTTCTACAATTTTTGCAATCATAATTGTATAAATTTCAAGCAAATTTTTAATGGCTCTTAATAATAGTGCAAAATCATCGAGACAACTATGCTTTTATGTAAATTTTGTTTTGACCAATTACTCGGAGTATAAGTGCACATTTTGTAGATGTACAATTAAGTGTTGTTTGCCCACAACTAAATGCTTAAATGGAGACCATTAAAGTGGCTTTTAGAGCATCAAAACTCCAGTCGGAAATATCGCAAAAGTTGAATCGCAACTAATTTACTAACCCACACTATATTTGCCTAAAGTTTTCTCACAATTGTAAAGGTGAAATAGCATCAGCTGTGAGTCTGTGGAGCTGTGAAGAGTGCTCCTCTCGCTTATCGCATAATTGGTAGCAATGTTGGCTGCCACTTTTTGCTGCGGCTTCTGTGGCAGCAGGAACCATGGAAGCAGGCGATTCTTTCTCGGCTCTCCACCTCGCCACCGTATCCGTCGCATTCCGGAGATGCCGGCAAAACACTTGTCAGCGACTTAAATGGCGCGCAGCTGTGCGGCATTAGCTGGGGAGAGCTGGTAAGGCTGGGCAGCCAAGATCTGGGAGTTGAGAGGAGACCAGCGAGACCAGGGAGACCAGTGGACACACCTCTTAAGGAGGTGTTGCGACCGCTGCTCCAGGAAGTGGGCATCTGGAGGGGGAAGGCGTAGGGAGCACGGCACTGCAAGTCCAGTGGCGACATTTGATGTGATTATTGAGTTATGCCCACGGGGGCAGGTGCCAGGCATATTTCGCTTAATTTTCTGATGAAGTTATTCACCGAGATATGGAACGCAGCGAAAATGTACACGTATTATAAGCACAGATAAGCTACCCAAACAAGCAGGCACAAAAAAAATAAGAGACAAGGTAAAAGAAGGTGTGGTTGTGTGATTTTAAATGACAATCCTCTTCGGTGTCTAAAGTCGGCAGTTTAGGGTTTTATTTGGACACGGCCACGACAGGTGTTTAAAAAACATTTCAAGTCTCAAAATGTTGAAAGCACACAAGTAATCAATGTTTTTTTAATTGACGTTTAATTATTGCTCGAGACAGAAATTAATTGAGTTCGATAAATCATTATGTCGAACTTTCAATATGTCTTTGAATATTTCATATTATGTGATTCTGCATAATTTTCAATTAAAGAATTTATATCAGTGGGTTAAATGCGTGTTGTAATTTTGCACAAGAACTTTCAATTCGAAAGAAGATACGCACTTTTTAAGTGAAATATGTGACTTTATGAGTCATTCTATCTCAAAAAGGAAGTTTTCAAGACATTAAGGAAGTGTTTATACAATTTAAACCAAATGAGTGAAAAATGGACAATTGTATAACAAAATGCAGAGAGGAAGTGTTGCATAAATAATTAACATTTGTCAGGAAATCTGTGGGCAGCAACAACAAAAAGCCGGCCAAGAGTCAGAATTAGAGGGAAATAAGAGGGAGACAGAGATGAAACGAAAACAGCAGGCACTACTAAATCACCGACAACAACAACAACAGCAACCCCGGAGGATGAGGATAGAGTGGAAATGGGAAGGGAATAAAAACATAAAAAAAAGCGGCACAGATTGCCGAGAACAAGAACTAAACACAGGCACACACACAGTTTGAGCACTCCAGCTGTGTAGTTGTTGTTGTTGCTGTTTTTTCGCCGCTCCTTTCTGCCCTGCAATCAATAAAACGGATTAGGAATATCCTTTAAATGCGGCGCTTGGTGGAGGCTGCACACACACACTATCGCACTCACGAAATCTCCCTCACACACACAAAAGCACACACAGGCACACATGGCTGCAAATCTTTTACAATAACACATATAGGAGGAATAGAAGTAGCGGCACTTACTTTTCGTTTTCGTGTTTCTCCGTTCGTAGAGGAAATTAGGAGATGGCAATTGAAGGTGGAAGAAAGGAGGATGGCAAGGAGGAGATGAAAACAAAACCGAAAAACGTACACTCAAACACGCACGCACACGAAGACACGCAGGGCGCAATGATTTACCGTTACGCGACGCGAAAATGCTCACAGGAATGGCTACCAATTTACTCCAATTTTGATTTTGTCACTTGCATCACAAACATTCACATTCGACCCCAACGACCTTGCTGTTCCTCCTACGCGCAACTAAAGTGCTATGCTACAAATGCAATTTAAATGCTTGCTAAATAACTGGGTTTTTTTTTTCGTAGAGGAACACACACGACGTTTCAAATTAACAAATTGCTGCCGGTTGTGTCTGCGTTATCACGATTCCTTGATGGCATGGCTGATGGTAATTGGTTATTGGCCAGCCTGTTTGCTTATTAAACGGCTCGTTTGGCCACCGTTTTCGTTTCGCTCAATTCTCAATCACAACACACTTGCTTCAGTTTTACCGGCTTTTTCAGTTTCAATTTCACGCGAATAGACCGCTCGAGCTGGTTTTCAAAACGACCGGATCTCGAACATTTCGACGACTGACCGCGCGGCGATAAATGCGTTCGTATATATTCGTATATGTTGCTTGCTCCATCTGGCATTTTTAGCATCACAGCCGAGCTCGCGAACGGTCACTCTCTTGGTTCGATGCAACCGATTTAGTTCGAGTTCGAAGGGTTTCGAACTTACGTTTCTTATATTAAAAGAAGTGCACAAAAATTCAATAAATTGTTTGTTTCTATTTATATTTCATAATTAGAAAAGTACAATTATTGTTTACCGTTTTCTTGCCCGTAGATCATTTAAATTTAGCCGCGCCACAATTGCATTCTTATATTTGAAATACGTACTAATTGGGCGAATTTAGTTCATTTAGTACAATTGATGCGCATGCGTCTCTCTTGAAAATTAAATTCTCTCGCATTTACAGTGCCAAGATAACTGTTAAGCTAACAGCTGTTAAGTCTAAGCAATAAATAAAAAAATAGTAAACTGTATAAATATCAGTATTATTAAAAATATTTACATTTATTTCGTTTCTTTTTGTTTTTGGCGGTTTCAGAAACCAATTCAGAAATTTAATTTACAATTTTTATGAGTTCAAGCTTTGAGCGATTTGATTGAGTGGTTCGATTTCCGTATCCAGCGATACAGAGGGCAGCACATGAAGCACCAAAAGCACCCGGGATCACACACACATCCTTGGTCCTGGAACATCCACTCCTGGGGATCTCGAAGAATACAGCCACAAAATTGGAAGATCTATGTATATAGAAAGTTTTGACCGCTCACACGGCGGTGATGAGATGGGCGTCATCCTCGTTGATTCGATCCGACTTTCCATTGACCTCGATCGTGTGATTGGACTCGGTGTCGCTGGGTTCCTGCTCGACCTCCTCATCCGCTTCATCGTCCTCGTCCCCCTGGGAGGAGTTCTCACCATTTTCCTTGTCGGGCGATTCTCGCTCCTCGTTTTCCTCGTATATGACGTCACAGCTGGTGGCTATTGATTTGGGCGGCGGCTTCTTTACCGCTTTTCCACCGCCTTTGCGGTCACCATTTTGTTGCATCTCGGACATTTGAATCTGCATTTCCCGCAGGCGATCGGTGAGCACATACAAATCCCGCTCCTGACTCTCGCATCGTGTCCTCAATTCGGTTATCTCACGCAGATCCTCGGCTCGAGGATCTCGTCTTTCGTATCGCATGCGCATCTCCTCAAATCTGCGCAAAAAGGATTGCAAAATTCCTTAAATATTTACTATATTCACTACTAAACTACCAAAAAGGATAATGGTGAATTCAAGGCGGATGCTGGATACTGACTTGGCGTACAACATCCCACAACACGGACAAGCAAAAGTAAGATAAATTTGTGTTAAAGATAAAAAGAGTTAAAAGGTCGAGCTCTTAAATCCCTTTCCTTTCCGATTTTATTTTTTTATTTTTCAAAATTATATAAAGATAAGAATCTTATATTTTAGCAAAATTCGAAAGTTTCGAATCATAATTCCATAGATCTGTGGTCTCAATCACACTCAATCTTTTAATTAACTTTCCTTAGACTTAGGAACTCGACCTTGGGGAAGATGGGTCAGGGTGGCTGGTGGTTTTTGGGGAATGGGTGCACTTACAGATTGGTCAGGCAGCGGCACTTGCGATGCAGCTGCTCGATCTCGTTGGCGTTGCTGATGTCGCGCTTGTCCAGCGCCGCCTTCTCGGCATCGTAGGCCGCCTTCAGGTCCTTGAGATTGCGCTGGTGCCGAAGTTCTACATCGCTGCGGTTGCGGATGCGGATACGAATGCGTACGCGGATACGGATGCAGATTCGGATTCGGGTTGGGGTTATTCAGGTTATATAGAGTGGTCAGAGGTTGAGGTGGATACACACACATAGCGAGAAAGAGAAAGTAAAATATTAGGAGAATCGCACCAGAAGGACAACGTTTGACAAGCTGCATGCCAGATAAAAACATATTTTTTTTCTTATGGGTTTTGTTCGCATTTCAAACATTTCAATACCAATGTCTTATGTCTAACAAGAGATTTTCGATGATGGCCAGTCTTAAATTTAAATCAAGAATCATTTTAAGCGTGAAAAGGGGGATTAATATTTTATTGGCGCGCTAGGAGGTGGCGATATTTGATATAGATCACTGCGACAATATTGAACACCAAGCATGCAATGGCGATCAGCGGCGACATGGTCAGATATAGCACATATAGTGTGGGCATATACGGCCACGCCCCCTTTGCAAACGCCCACAGGGCTGGAGAGGCTGTCGATCGACCTAAACGCTGATCCATGCTGATCCAATGAATGAAATGTGAAACGAAAGAGAACAGAATACAAGTTCATGTGATAATGGATCGAGTTCAAGGACTCCAATGTGACAAATGTGGCAAATGAGTAGGATGCAGACATTCAATGCAAGCCAATGGATCCTGCTTCAATTTAGTGGGGAGCAGCGGTCAGGGGGCACTATTAAGGTAAGTATGCCCATGGGGCGGGGCATGCCACATTGCATTCACTCACTTGATTCGTTCATCGGCAGCGGCCATTTTTGCGCGATGTCGCTCCACAAGTTCCTGCAACGCCTCCTCCTTCTCCGCCTGCAACTTGGCCTTTTGTGAGTCTGCCGATTGATATAATCAATTATATAATTATATATAATAATAATCAATATACACATGTATCTTTACCCAGCTCCTTTCGATGTGATTCGACCATTTCCTGAGTGGAGAGCTGCAGTTCCTTGGCAAACTCCTCCTTAACTTGACCGAGACGTTCGCGGAACTTCTCCTCCATTTCGGCCTTCTCCGCCTCGAACTCCTTCTGGAGTCGTTCCTCCAGCTCGACACGGCGATCCTCCTCGCGGCACATGGCATTCTGGTACTCGCGATCGGCCTTATCCAAATGCATTCGGGTCTGAAGCAGGGCGTTATCCGAACGTTCGCGCAGGCTGAGGAAATCCTGTTTCTTTTGCTCCAGGCTCTCGTGCAGATCGTCAATCTAAATGATGGTTTATAAAATGCAAATATGCATTCGATTGCAGTTTATCTATAACACTATGAACCCACCTCAGATCGCAGTTCCTCCTCGTTGGCCGTGTATCTGTTGGTCAGGGCCCTCAGCTCCTCGATGTGCTCGTTCTGCAGTTTGTCCAACGCCTCGCGACGCTCGTCCACATACACGGACTCCAGTTCATTTGTCAGTCTTGTCATCTCTGTGCTGAAGGCATAAAAGTTCAATTTGGAGCACTCAATATGATGACTTGTGACTTACTAAAGTTTGTTTTCCCAGAAGGCGGCTGCCTCATTTCGCACCTCATCGATTTTGTAGATCATTTGGCGTTCCTTATCATAGATGGCACTGTAAAAAATATAATCATTACAATCAAATTCCATGGATAATTCCCAATTATACGCACTTATCACACTGATACTTGATCTTGTGCACCGCCTCGATCTGGGCCTCGAGGTTTTCATTGGCCGACTGTAGATCTCCCTTCAGGTTCTCGATGCGATCCATTAGCGTCTGGATGGACTGCTCCTGTTCGCTGACCACGCCCCTCAGCGAATTCACCTGCGCCTGGCAGGTGCGCAGCATCTCGGACTCCCTACGGCGGGACTGCAACTCCAGTTCCAGCTCCTCCGCCTTGGCGGTCGCCTGCTTTCGCTCGTAGTTGGACTTGTCCGTCTTGTCCTTGCACTGCCGCTGCATCTGCCGCAGTTGCCACTCGCAGTCCGTCATCAAAGTTTCCTCGCGCTCTATAATTGATATAAGATATTATTTAATAGCTTTATTTATAATTTATACGCTTGTTTAGAATAATGATTTCTCACCTCGATTGTGTGTCCTGAGCATTTCGAACTCCTTCTGCCATTTGTCCTCGCAGATCTTGCGTTCCGCCTCCGAATTGTCCAGTGCGTTCTTCAGTATGCGTATTTGCTCCTCCAGATCCGTCCGGATCTTCTCCACCTGCTGGCGCCATTCCTCAGCCTCGACTTGGGCACAGGCCAATTGGGTTTGCAAACTTTTGGCCAAACCCTGCGTCACTTTGTACTTCTCGGTTAGTTCGTTGTACTGAGCTTCGAGTTCGTCTGAAAAAAAAGGTTACAAATTTATTTGAATGGAAATTAATTACTCAATAAATGTCATTATATAATCGCGTAAAAACGGAATATTTGAATAATGGAAAATGTTATTATATTATGGTTCAATTAAACGCACTAATTCATCAGAAGCTATTAACCTAATTAATTATTAATTATGCTCACCATATTTGTTTTGGAATTCATCTTGATTTTCGCTGTATTTGTGCCGTAGAATAACCTTTTCATCTTCCAGAAGTTTCAGCTTTTTTCGCACATATTCATCGTCCTTGTGAGCCGCACTCAGTTCACCCTGTAATCCTAAGAAGTTAAAGATATGATTTGAATGGCTCCCAGAATGCTTTCAATATGATATGATACTTACTCTCCACATTCCATTGCTTGACCGACAGCTCCTGCTCCAATTTCTGGATCTTGAACTGCATATCGCCAACCTTGGCCTCCAGTTGGCTGGCATTTTTGTGCGCCTCATCCAATTGGCTGGCAAATCGAGCCTTCTGCTGTTTTAGCTCCTTCCTGGGAAATCGAGTACGAGGATGAGTAATAGTGGGAATAGAAACATAAATCCCTAGACAGTTCAGCTCAACTGTCAGACGAATTTTTCAAACAAATCTTGTCACTGAATAATCCACAACACAAACAAAATGAATCACAAACGTTTTCCGCGCACGCAGCACGAACGGCATAAATAAATAGAAGCAAAGCCACAGAAATATAATAATTATTATTTTTTTATTTTTAATATCCCAGCGCTTTTACCTATAGCTAGACATTGGACTGACGTAATTTGAATGGAAAAGCTCGTTAAACGTGAATGAGGTGTAAAGACAGTGGCAATGTCTTCCTCAACCATAATTTGTTGAGATACAATACGTACCGAGATATAGCTACAGATACGCTGTACGTAGACAAAGATACAGATACATTTTTTTTATATAATATGTATTGGCTTGTGCTTTGTTTTGTTTTGGCTTTTCAACGCAATAATGAAATACGTTTTAATTGAATTTATCCTAGTCGATTCTCGGTTGCTGCGAAAATGCGCAAAGTTTATTTATAAATCAACGTTTTTCCGTCGTTTTCATGCGCGCATTTTGCCAACTCTCAGTCGCTCTCTATTAAAAATACAGTGCGTTTCAATAGTGACAAATTGATGACAAAGGGCTAATACTTGTAGGAATATCAATAAAATGTCATTAATGATTTCATTAGTATATACTATGACAAACTGCATTAAGTTCCAATAAAGCTGCTTAATGTCTATAAAGTTTAATAACAAAATTGAACTTAAGTCAGAGGATCACTTATCAGTTTTAGATTTCATAATAATTATTATAATTTCCTACACTGTCCGCATTATGCGCCCATAAGTTTAGTATAGACAATGTGAATTTATCAAATTTTGAGACACGCGTTTCTGTGTTGTCTCTACAGACAAGTTGGAGATAAAGATAGACGTAGAGATGCAGAGAATGAGAATACGTTGAATATACAAAAGGACAGATGCAACTTGTGTACTTAGATTTAAAGTTATTTGAATTATTTTTGGCAAGAGCATCTCTGCCGGTGCCTGTGAACTTTCCGAGGCAAATGCATAGTTGCCAGCTTGGATTCTTTTGTTGTTTATGCCCAAGTTGATAATTAAATCGGATTAGATAAACAAATGGTGGCGAAGAGAAGGAAACAGAAGCCGAAGCTTCGGGAAAGATGCCCATTAGTTATTCGAGGCAAATTACGCATACGCCGCATGTGCCGGCGGAATAAACAATCTTTCAATGCTAGCTAGCCAAGTGGAGGATGCGCACCTACCCACCCGCATGCCCAATCAATTATCCACCAAAATCAAGAACAACCCAAATAAAATTCCACAAGTGCTCGCCCCCTTCTTATCTATTTCCTCAAACAAGTTTGCTCTAAATATGAACGTTTTAAAATTTACTTGTCTTTTTTTTTTGCACAGCGCCTAAAATAAGCAAGGCGAATAAAAGTAGAGCAGGCAGATCGTGTTCTATGCACATGAGAAAATATGATTGAGGGAAAATGCTGAAGTGCAGATAAACCGAAGCAAGGGATACTCTGGAAAACCAATTAATAGGTACATTGAAATTATAATTAAATTTGAGAAACAACTCTTGAATAAAAAACTGCAAATGGAACTTTAGAATTAAAATGAAAGTAGCACATTTAAACGAAGTGTCTTGAATGTACAAATTGCGGATTTAATTCCAGTACTCTTACAGTACAAACTATTCTAAACATCTAGTTTAAAATATAAGTCGCAAGTGATATACCCCCTGCCTGAGTGCGCAATAAACAAGCGTGGGAAATGACCAACATGTTGCCAACAAAATTGCAAATAAAGCGAAAGAAAGCCAAACGAGAAATGACGAAGTGAATTTATTTTTGCCCCCGTTCTAGTGTTCAACAAATTGAATGTTTATTATTTTAAACACGAGAATTTACATAAAAATATAAAATGTAGAAATAATTGTCGCCATTTGGCTATGAGACACTTGCCGCACGGCTGTCATAATCTGTCATTTTGGCGAAGGCCAAACAATGCCACCTATCACACTGCGTATACGTAATGCGAGACACTAGGCAAAACAAGTGGGATTTTCTAAGGAATTCGTTTCTATAGATATGAAAGTAAAGTATTTTGTGATAAATACTAAGACTTTTTAAAATAATAAGCTTTTATAATTTTTAAACTAGTCCCTACACAAATCTTTGAATGGAATATGCCAAAAAAGATATTTTACTAATCAAATTAGGTATACAATTTATATGTTCTGATCCATTTAAAAATAGTCGTCCCTGACTGGAAAACTCAACGCAAATCGAATTGGCGGAAAACCAAAACCACAAAGCAAATGAGAGGAAAATTTTCGCTGATGGATTTCCCAGAAAGAGAAACCAGATCACAAGGCATGTTCCATGACACAAAGATCAAGATAAATTGGCTGCATCTTGCCATGTTAATGGTCAAATTGTTGGCATGCGCTTGTGATTAAATAAATACGCCGCACTTGATGCCGCAGCTGCTACAACTAGCAAATATCACGTATACGTCACTAGATACATTCAAGAAGAATAGAATACTTCCTGAAGTAGCTTTTAATATAAAAACATTTATTACTGAACAATAAATGCATTTTTTTGGGGATTATATGAATTGCTTGCGTTTAGGATACTACAAATTATTATTGGATTTCTATTTTATCAAATTATAATCTCTTTTTGTTTGCTGCAATAATATTTTATATCCCTCCCCTTTGTTTTTTAATTTAGCTCACCTGAGTTCCTGGTTGTCGAGGGGGCTCTCCTGTCGCACTGGCTTGTTGAGCACACTGCCATCCTCGACGATCTCGATGCAGGGCGTCATGTCCTGGCCAAGACAACTGTCGTCCCGGCTGCGTTGCTTGGGACTATTGCTGCGACTGCGACCCTCGACGTGGATGGGTATGAAGTGCACATTGCCCAGGCTATTGCCCCCCGCTCCATTGGCAATATTGATGTTGATCTGCGCATCGCCGCCATTTGTGGTTGTAGATGATGATGATGGTGCTGCTGCTGCTGCTGCTGCTGCTGCTGCTGCTCCTGATGTTCCTGATGTGGATGCATTGACGGTCGTTGACTCGACAACCACATCCGGCAGACTGATGCTCTCGATGCATACCAATCGCTCGCTGAACTCGCTAAAACGCTCAATGTCGTCGAGTTCGTCGCACTGCAGAAAGGTCTCCTCGCAATCCGTGGAGTTGCCATCGCGTATAAAGGTGTGGTTCACATTTTGGTTGGTTGCCATGTGCGAGGAGCTGCGTGGCGGTGGCTGCGGTGGTTGCTGCTGATGCTGCTGCGTCTGTGGTGCATTCAATTCCTGCTCACCGATCCCGGAATCGGCATAACTGCTGCTCAAATTGGAGTCACTTTTCAGGGCGCTACGTTCGCTGCTCGCCGATTGCCTTGAGTTGCCATTCGTCTGACTGCTGGACATATGCGGCTCATAGTCCAGATCCACAGCCTCGTCAATGTCGTCCATTTCCTGTTCGTCCACCTCATCCTCGGCTTCCTCCTGCACATTCTCCAGCTTTACATGACTCAGCCGCGTCCAGGGACGACCGCTTGAGTTTTGATAGATAGTAGCTGGTATATCCGAGGCAAAGACCTCATCTTCTAGTGTTTCGATATGCGCCTCGTTGAGTTCCTCGATGTTTAGCGAGTCTTCAGCTGGCTCATTTAGTTCGTAGAAGATTTCCGGCGTTTTGGCTGGCTGCTCATCGTCATCCGGAAAACTGCAATCCTCCACCGTGATTCTGGGCACTTCCGGTGACTTTTGTTGGCGGGGCGGCGCCTGCGGCGGAATCACGACCGACTCACGAAACTCACGCGGCGTACTGGCACGCGAACTGTGGGCCGAACTGATTTCGTTCGGTTTGGCACTAGTTTGGCCCATGGTTATGTCACTTAATTGCTGATTTTGTTGCTCTTCCTGATCTTGTTGCTGCTGCTCCTGATGTTGCTGCTGCTCCTGATGTTGCTGCTGCTGATGTTGCTGCTTGGTGGCCAGATGTTGCTGCGGAACAGCACTTGCATTGCCGTGCTGTTGCTGCTGCTGTTCGGCAATTGCTGTTGGCCGCTCAACGTTTGCCGCTTGAATGAAAGACGAACGCATGCTGGCTGCTCGCGGCTCTTTTTCCGGCTCGATCTGGCGAGGAAAACTCTCGTTCTCTGCGGGAAAATGAAAACTCTGTGTGCGTTGCTCTTCCCACACCAGCACTCCAGCTGGCTTACTTTTCTCTTCGTTCGCTCTTCGTTGGCCGCTATTCTCTGGGCTATTATTAGCCAAAGTCATTTGATAAGTAGTCGTAGATGCGAGCGCGGGGTCGGAGTTCGTTTCAAGGTGTGTTGCGGTGGCGATGATTACGTCTTTGGCATTACTTTTATTCGATTTGGCTGCTGTTGCGGCAATTTGCTGCTTCTGCTGCTGCTGCTGTTGCTTTTGGCGCTGATGGTTTCGACCACGCGCCATGAAAATGTCGCTAAGAAAATCGCGACTCTTTTGCAGAGTTTTTCGCTTTTTCGACTCTTTTTCGGAAGTATCTTTCGGATTGCTCAACTTGAAACTGCCAATGGAGAGCAGGGATTGCCGCTTTTGCGTTTCACCTTCGTTGCGATTTCGATGGCGATGTGTTATGGTTATGGGGCCATCGATTTCGGTCTCAATAGTGCCAATTAGTTGACCACCAATGCTTTTGCTCGCGATCGCGCTGGCTGCCTCGTTTTGACTGCTGGGAGCCGCATTTCGATCAGCGGCCGAGGAAAACGTCCACGTCCTCCCATCTCCGACCATTTTATTTATATACAAATTGTCGGAGCGGCCATTAGCAGCTGTTTTTGCTAATTTTAAACGCTCTTCGTCGCCGCTGCTGTCGTTGCCGTTGTCAAAGTCGCTGGCAAAGTCCTCCAGCTCTTCGATCACCGCCCGTCGTGCTCTTTCCGGCGACTTTGCCGCTCTTTGAGCATTAGATATCTGCCCAATTTGACTGTATCTCAAGGGTCTATCTCCATCTTCCTCATCGATGATCTTGTGCTGCGCTTTTCCACGACGCGATCTTCGCAGCAAATTGAACATATTTCGCTCTTTCTCTTAATGATTTACCCTGCGCCTCTGCTAATTTCTATTAATTTATTTTTATATCCATTTATTCTCCTTCGTTGGGGCTTTGCTCGTTTGTGTGCTTTTCGTTTAATAAACAAATCGTTGTTGCTTTGTTGCAATTATTTCGAATATTGTTGTATTTTAAATGCTTTCAACCTGTTGAAAATATTTTCACAATTTTATATTAGTTTTGGCGGCTAGTGGATGGGCGGTTTAATTGTCGTCAATTAGTTTAACCGCACGCACTCAGCATCACATACATATATATATATATATATGTATATATATATATATGATTTGGCGGATTCACTGACTCGACTTGGTCGGCGGATAAACTGCGACTGTCGCTCAGTCGGCAATCCAAGCGATGCGACTTCTACAGCCATAATGATCGCCATCATGATTATTAGGATAATCACGATGATGACAATAATGCTGGACAAATATGAGTAACAACATTGCGCGCGTGTGAGTACTGGTACACTTCAAAAAAATTAGGAATAAAACAATATCAAGCAAAGACAAAATATACAAGTGTAATTAGAAAAAATTGTTTTAAAGATTAATTAGATTTAGCAGTACTAAAAAAACATTTTTTTTTTCGGTATGATAAATAATCATAATATATTTTTCTAAGTGCCATGTAGGCACATGGCATAATTTGTTTTAATTATTTTACAGAAGGAAGAACACACGCTCGCAGGGGTATACCGCCTTTGGTAAACTTGATAATTGCTTATGCATATTAATTGATGAATAGAAAGTGGGGGCCATTTACTCTATAGTCCAAGTAATGCGTCATTATGTGTCATTCGATGAGCAACAACAATTTCCTAAGGCATTCAAATAAGCACAATGGAAAAGTGAAACCTATTCATCTAATTGGGTTATTAAAATGATTTCATTCATAGTTTTATTAAGTTTTAAAATCATCTTAATACTGAGTATTAATCTGTTGGCATAACTTATGTTTTAAGAAATATGCTGATTTAAACTGAAATAAGTTTGTACTTTTAAGTAAACTCCTAAAAGTATGCCAAGTAAACCAAAGAAGTCGTCAACCCCTAAACATTTTTCTTTACTATTTTTATATTTTTTCCAGTGCCCTTTTAGAGATATATGTACACATGAGTCAGCGACGCTCCCCAGTCATTAGTCTTTCCGCTGAAAGCAAAGTTCAAATTGCACTCAGCAGGCCAAAAATAAACTAATTTCGATGCACCGAGCACAAGATCATAATCCTGGTGCAACTTCCTTCTTCCCGTTCCCCTCTCGTTTACCATGTTTCATTACCCTATTTCAAGTTCAGGACGCTCTCTTCCATTCCGCACATAAACGAACCAATTATAGGCAGCAATAAAATAAAACACAGACCCGCCAACTTTCCAAAGCAACGAAATCGGCGGAATAAAACTAAAAATATCTATTCGAAAAATTTCGCTCGTAGGGCTCTCATTGACGTCACTTTGGAATTGAAATGAAAATCCGGCGCCAGATCACTGTAATTGATGTTTCAGAAGATTTATAGATAATCCAGTTTGGATATACAAATTAATTGATTTTTCTATGACCTTTAATGAGTAATTAAATGTTTTTAGCTTTTTAGTAATAAAGTACTTGAAATATGGGTCAAAATTCATTAAAAGTTAAACAAATTTGAAGACAATCAGAATAAAAAGCATGCTTAGCTCAATTTTTAATTAAAAAAATGGATGAGATTTATTCCAGGAAAGCCGACAGTAAAATTAATGTTTCGTGGAACAATTTGCATTTAAAGACAGCTGCGCAGTTTGCACATAATTCCGATATTTTTTTTTAAATGTATATAGATAAAAACCAAACGCCTCCAAATGATCAACATTTTTAGAATTGTGAAAAGGTGCTGGCAGGGGGATTTGGAAAGATCTGGTCTGGTCAAGTGCATGACGCTCTTACTTTTGGCACGAAATTCAGAAACGGAAATGATGCAGTCGAGTATAATGGGTACGAAATGGAAATTCCTATATGGCTGATCAAAATCACTCCAAATCAATAAATATACTTATTTCCTCTATTTTTTTTTTTTTTTGTTTTTTTGTTAGAAAAAACACTGACCCACTTCATAAGTCGTTCAAGTTTACAGCCTTCAACCAGATGGCATAGACTTTATATCATTGTTGAATTTACATTTTATATTTCTTGCCAATTGTTGCACAAGTTCAGAAATCCAAAGCAAACAAAATTATAAACATTTTTAACGTGAAGCAAAACAGAAACGCAAAAATAAAAGATACATAAATGATAAATGTATAATAAATTTTGCACTTGGCCAATGCCAATGCCCCAACCCATAGGCCCAAAAAGCTCAGTCAATAAAAATCCATTAAAGAATTCTTTTAAAATAAAATGTGTTAACATATTTATGTTTCTGGCGAGCGTCTCTATCGCGACGGAGGAGGTAAAAATTAATAGAAATTAAAGTAATATGACACAAAAAATGCCACAAACAAAAAATATGCCATAAATATTTGGCATGCTTTGTCGTCGTTTGAACATGTGTTAGCAATCGAGAAATATATGGCAATACATATTAAGAGTTTTGATATGTACAGTGCGTTTCGGGTCTATATGGATACTTATTTTTTATATGCTGGATGATTATGAAATTAAAGAAACACATTTCAAAACTATTTGTTTAGAATATGCGCTTTTTGACGCATATATTTTTTATTATTTAGATATTCCATGTATGCTAAATGCTTTATGAAACGCACTGTACATTGCCAGCAATATGAATATGGTTCGCACCAAAACACTGAATACAAAATCCACTTGAAAATGATTTTTCTAGACGAGCATGACACGCATCTTGGTCGGAAGAAGAATATGGAAAGTGAAGTACTCTCCGTTTCATATGTGGTCATGATTTAAGTTACTTTGCCTTTAGATGCAACACCTTCGAGCACATTCCCCATACTCCACATTTATTTACATTTCTTTAGCCCGGCAATTGTTTGTTTGTCGCCGCCCACACACTCGACCTGGCACTGGGCCAACTGACATTGACTGATGCCAGATCAGGCAGCGGATTTAAAACATTCTGGCCATAGATTTTCCGTCGCCCAGGGACGGGTTAATATTTTTACTAGCCTTTTGGATTTTCAGCCTGCCCGTCTGTTTAGCTGCTCCTCTGATGATGATCTTCCAAACAGTATGCTCTCTGAACTGCCCGACTTTTCCGTTCCACTGCCCGTGGAGGTGATAAAAACTGTTTACTACACATAAAACAGATATGTAAGACTTTGGCGAGGGGGGGGATCTAATAAATTTCAAAATTAGTGAAACTATTAATGCAGGCGACAGGCGACAGAAATTGATTGCGACAGGCACGCCTTGAGGTGTTGAGCGAGTTAATCGAGTGTATCTTAGCAGAAGCCCAAACAATAACAAATATGTAATGCGTATCTGCAGTGATGGCACACAAAATCAACTTAAAGCATTGCTTTCACTAGCTATTTATTTAAATATATATATTCTATACATATTTACAACATTAGGTCATATTGTTAGATATTCTGCAGAAATGGGTATGAGTTTTATAGTCAGTTTTTGCTATGAATTCTGTTTAATTTCAGTTTAAGGGTATGAAAACAACTTACTGGAAGGTATTTTTTTTTTTGTTACAACTCAACAAATTCAACAATTTCCGCTGTACTTGTGTAAGCTACAGCTAACTTGAGTCATATAAAGTAATTATTTAAGGAGATTATTTACGCAATTAGCACGAAACACACACAGGGCACAATTTGATTTGACACTGAATGACAATTAATAATTGTTAAAATTAAATTTTCTCATTTCCGCTAGGCCCACGCCCACAAGATGTTGTGTAGGGGGAAAAGTTGGGGAAAAACACTTGTTAAACGCTGACAGGCAATGGCACATGCTCGGGCGTTCCAAGCGCATCGACTGCCCAGGGCGGAAAATTCATTTTTCACTTTTCACAATGCCGTCTCACGGCGCTCGCGTTCCAAACGGTTCAGCAAACGGTACACGACTGCAAAAGTATCTGATCTTTTTCGGCGAGGAAAAGTGCTGCTGCCGCCGAGGAAAATTGTCGCTCGGCCGACGCTATCGATAGATTCTAGATGCCGGTCCACTCGACGTCGATCAGTTGGCCAAATGGAATCGGTTAACCGAATCGTATCTCAATTGTTGCACAAACAAATGGAGCGGGAATGGCAGCATCAGTTGACCCATAAATGTGGAAAAACATTCCCAGTGGCAAAGGCAAATATTTTCCGGATCAGCAACTGGATTGGTGCAATAATATCATGATGTAGATGCCGGAAAATTAAAGCTAACCGATTTCATTGTTTTCTTCATTTGAGTTTGATTATTTCTTTACACAACAGAAAGCTATTTCGATGCCTTTCGGGGATTAACCTATTCGAGTTGTTCGAAATCTACTAAATACTAGGAGGATAGAGTTTCCAAACTATTGAATAGCAATTAAATTAATTGCTAAAATTGCTGTGCACAACATTTGACAGGTGTCGTCGCTGGCTATCTTATGATTGGTTTCTAGGAAGGTAAGTTGTTTCCTGGATATTCAGTTCAGTTCCAACTTTCTAGAGCTGCTTAAACTAACCCAAGGCTAACTAAAAATGTCAAAAGTGTTCAAATTATTAGTTTTACCACTGATATATCTATCGCTGACCAAAGGAAGCAAGAACCCGCAGCTAAAGTTCCTTAGAGAACTCATCAATGTTATAGAGGAGGGTCGAGAAATTCGAACAATAATGGTAATCAAGCATAGTCGGGATGAATACTGCCATCTTGACCAATGGAATCCACGTGGAAGTCCTATCCTGAGGACCAATGAAATGGGTTCCATCCGGATTAGTGGCTACTTCAATGACCAGGCAGTTATATTAGCTTGCATGGGCGAAAATTCAGACTATGGGCTGCTTAAAAGTCTGGCCAACGCTATGGACAACATGAGGCAGGAGAGGATCATACTGTGGAGCGAAAGGGAACCCACGAAGATGTTGATGGACTACATCTCTCAGCAAGCCGATAGGTATAATTTTGCTCAGATAATAATCGTGACAATGAACGAAGATGTCGATGCAGTACCATCACTTCATCAATTGAATCCATATCCGACTCCACGATTTCGCCAAATAACAAATATATCCAACATAAGGCGAACCAGTTTTTTTGGCTGTGGGTTAAGTTTCCAAGGTAAAACGGCCATCCTGAAGGAGAGTGTGGTTTCGAACATTCGTTTTAAAGTATGGTCGCCATCAGGCCCAATTCCCTTATCCGAACTCAAAGATTATGAAATTGTTCAGTTCGCCGTTAAGTATAACTTGAGTTTGAAATTATATGACCAAAATGAGTCTAAATCAGACCATTTCGATATACAGTTAGGACCACTTTTCATAACCAAAGATTTTCCCACTCAGATGGCATTCGTAAGTCCCAACACCGCCTGCTCATTGATTGTCATAGTGCCCTGTAGTCCGAAATGGCGCTTTATGGATGTACTTCACAAATTGGGTGTACTGAAATTGATAGGTTGCCTATTGATTGCCTACGCGGTTTTCGTTTTGATAGAAACCCTGATACTTTGGCTAACCCACAGGATATCCGGTCGAGAAGTTCGTCTGACCAGCTTAAATCAACTGCTAAATCCTCGAGCCTTTCGAGGCATTTTAGGTCTGCCATTTCCGGAGTTTCGCAGATCGAGCATTTCACTGCGACAACTCTTTTTGGTCATAAGCGTTTTCGGTCTTGTCTATAGCAATTTTGTTAGCTGCACATTAAGTGCACTGCTAACGAAACCAGCTCAAAACCCTCAGGTTAGAAATTTCAAAGAGTTGAGAGATAGCGGATTGATAACTATTATGGATAAATATACTCACTCTTTCATCGAAAAGCATATCGATCCAGAGTTCTTTGATCACGTTTTACCCCACTATTTAATTCTGCAAAAGAAAGAAGCTCTCAGAATGATTTGGAATTTTAACGATAGCTACAGCTATGTAATGTACACAACTACATGGAAATCGTTGAATACGGTCCAAAAGTCTTTTGATGAAAGGGTTTTTTGCGAATCTGAAAGTTTGACCATTGCCTGGAATCTGCCACGTATGTATGTTCTGGGAAATAATTCGGTCTTAAAATGGATGCTGTCAAGGTATATCACCTACATGCCACAAACGGGTATTCCCGATTCTTGGACTGAACAACTTCCTAAGGTCCTTAAACTTTTATACAATGTTACCTCTCCTCGCAGGATTAAAGAGGGAGCAGTTCCTTTGTCCATTCAGCATTTGAGCTGGATATGGCATCTTCTGTTCATTGGCGAAAGTATCGCAACACTGGTATTTATTGTTGAGATACTTCTCCAGAAAAGTAACCAACACACAAGCAATATGAGAGAAAGATCAAGCGAAGATGACGATTTCGTTTAGAAAGATATCTAAGAAAAAACTTAACCATAATAAGCATATTAATGTTATTCAAAAAACTCATACATTAAAAAGGATGTATACTAAACACTTTGTAATCAAAACGAACAAAAATATGTTTTCTTTCCAATTTGAACAAATTACAACGTAAGTTCTACATAAAAAAATAAACTTCTGAATACCAAGAACACTTTATGATTAATCATTCAAGCATTCAATATCACTTAAACTGATGAAATGCCATTAAATTAATCCAGATTAAAAGTGGCAGCTGTCAATTGAGAAATAAAAGTTAAACACGACCTGAGTGCGCGACTACTAAAAAAAAAAGGTTTATGTTTGAAGTTCAGTCTTAATTTGCAGGAGGTGATACCACTACGTGAATTACGAAATATGTCACTTATATTTAATTTACTATTTATACTTATTTTGAGCCAGGCTGTTAGTCAGGAAACTGAGTTCCTACAGCTAAAATATCTTAACAATATTGTGCGTTCGATGATTAAACTGCATAAGATGGAAACACTTGTGATTGTTAAGCATCATCTGGATAACAATTGTAGCCTTCAAAACTGGAATGCCCACGGAATGGGAATTATAAGAACCAATGATCAGGGAAAACTAATAATGAAGGATACTTTCAACAGCCGCACTTTGGCAATTATATGTATTGGCCAAAATTCACACATCACTCTATTGAGAAACGTATTTGAAACTTTTGGGAAAGTGCAACAAAAGAAAATTATACTGTGGACGCAAATGGAACTTAAAGAGAAGTTTTTCCAGGAGATTTCAAAGAAATCAAGAGACTTAAAATTATTGAATCTGTTGGTGTTGAAAGCTGTGACAAAAGACAAACTGCTAATCTATCGCCTAAATCCTTTCCCATCTCCCCACTTTAAGCGAATCGAAAATATTTGGACACCTAATGACACTCTCTTCATGGATACTAAGTTTAATTTTCATGGAATGACGGCTGTTGTCAAGCACGATTACAACTGGACTATCCAAATGGGGAATATTAGGAAATTTCCCATTTCACGAATCGAAGACAAAGAAGTCATTGAATTCGCACTGAAATATAACCTGACTTTGCAGTTTTTCAACGATGTAGAACGCTTTGACATCGAGCTAAGAAAACGCATTATACTAAAAAGTAATTCAACTCAGCCCATAGACTCCGGAATTCCAATGGTTTTCTCGTCGCTATTGATTGTGGTTCCCTGCGGAAATTATTTAAGTATACAAGATGTCATCAAAGTGTCTGGCATTGAGAAATGGATTTTCTACATTATATTAGTCTACGTAATTTTTGTGCTGATTGAGATTACCTTCCTAGGGGTAACCATTTTGATTTCCAGACAATCCAGACATCAGATGATACCCAATACGCTGGTGAATCTATGTGCATTTAGAGCCATTTTGGGTCTACCATTTCCGGAAACCCGAAGAACGAGCCTTTCGCTCCGCCAACTCTTTTTGGCCATTGCATTGTTTGGAATGATTTTTAGCATCTTTATTAACTGCAAACTTAGTTCAATGCTCACAAACCCGTGTCCTCGACCGCAGGTAAACAATTTCGAAGAGTTGAAGACTAGTGGCTTGACTGTTGTCATGGATCACGATGCGGAGAATTTTATTGAAAAGGAAATTGGTGTGGATTTCTTTAACCAATATATGCCGAGAAAAGTAACTTTGACATTTACAGAGAGAGCAAAGTTATTGTTTTCTTTGAAAGGCAATCACGCCTTCACATTATTTTCTGAAAGTTTTGCTATTATTGAAAGCTACCAGCGATCCAAAGGACTGCGAGCCCACTGCACCTCAGAGGATTTAATTGTCGCCGAACGTGTGCCGAGAATCTATATTTTGGAAAATAACTCAATACTGGACAGGCCGCTGAGGAGATTTATTAGGCAAATGCAGGAGTCTGGAATTACAAATCACTGGCTAAAGAATATTCCAAGTAGCCTTGAAAAGAATTTAATGCAAATCACTATTCCCTATGACAGAGAACGTGTACATCCGCTTTCTATTGAACACTTGACATGGTTGTGGTGCATACTTATCCTGGGCTATAGCATTTCGATGATAGTGTTTTTTGTTGAAATGTCACTTAAAAGAAGGAAGAAAAACCTCGAGAATCGGGCACCTAATATATGCATATGTTAATCAAACAAACAAACATGCTTATATATTTCTAAAATAAATGTATCTTAATGTAATTAATAAAAGGGTTTTGAGTGTACTTTATTAGATATATAATTCTTTTGCTATTTATTAAAGCTTTATTTTGTGTTGAAAGGCAATTAGTAATTTTTTCAAATTTTTGATATTAATAAAATTGTTTTGTTTAATATAAGATACATATTTTGAGTGCCTGCTGATTACGAAAAGTTGTCTACTTTTATTTAATATATTTTAAGCATTAGACAATGCTTACGCTTCTAGTGCGTCTTTGATATTTTGACCAAAGTATTTCCATTACGAAAACCATGAATGACATGACGTAGGCAATGCAAAGTACAGCCCACAGCCATTTGAAATGATCAAATGACAGTGGAAGATGAGACGGCTGCTGCTCAGATTCACGCAAAGTTGTCTTAATGTGTTTTCTTATTACTTTGCCAGCCATTTTAAACCAGCAAGTGATCATACCCGAATCAGCAGCATTTATAATAAAATTGCGTAGGTGATGGCTAAATATCGCATTTCTGCGTATCGAGAAAGTTAGCGGCACGTTCTCAAGAATGGTCAGATTCTTGCTGTCACAAAGGATTTTTTGATTAATCGATTTCATTTCTTCTCTAAAAGTACGCCAAGGAATTGAATTAGCCACAAAGGCAAATTTCCTGTCGTATGAATACACGTGATTAATTAATTCTTGAATTGTGGTCGTCCTTACATTGGGAACTTCGTCTCTAAAAAAATTGGCATTAATTTCTTGCTCAATAAACTGCCGAGTTGTATGATCCACTACGACGGTCACTCCACTTTTTCGCAATTCAGAAAAGTTCTCTATTTGCGAGTAATAGGGTCTTTTGGTCAGAAATGATCTGAGCTTGCAATCGAAGAACCCACCAAAGAGAGTCCCAAAAAGGCTCATAAAAACGAAAAAGTGTTGAATCGATAGGCTGTATCGATTGGAGATGGGAGAAGTTTGGCCCAAAATAGCTCGAACTGCACGAAGATTGATCAATGGGTTGGTATATCTCATGGTGAAATTTCTGCCATTAAAACGATTGGATATAAACACAAAGAGCATCTCAACTAGAACGAATATGATGTAGAAAAGCAGGGCCAACCAGGTCAAAGTTCGCACTCCCAGCTCCTTGAAAATATCCAGGCCCCTTAACTCCGTTGCACAAGGTACAAGAATTATCAGGGAATTTGAGCCGATGTCCATCGCGATGTTCATGTGATGCAAAAAGTTTTGACTATTGTGCAGCTGTATCTTCATATCGATGTCATAGTTATCTTCTGTAATTTCAATATCTTCCTTAATAGTTCGATTTTGAATTCGTAGGGTTGAGTTATATCTTCGTGCGTATTCTGTGAACATTTCGTTCAAAGCTACAAATAATATTGGAATATCGTTTGGAATTGCATTTAATACCTTTCCGTGAAAGTTAATGGGACGGTAAAAAATCCTTTGAATGGCAAATACATTGCGAATCCTCTTAAAATGTGGTTCCGGGAATGATTGCAAACGAAGAGTAGATGCGAAAACTTGTCCATTGTATTTTTCCTGAACAATTAGCACTATCAAATGCAGAAATTGTAGATTCTTTACTTCATGGGTGATGTCCTCGATAAATTTTGAATCTGATTTCCGGTGAATCATTAATATTATTCGCTCCTGCCGCATGCAATCAAATGATTTGGCCAGTGTATTTAAAATCTCTCTATAAGAGTTTTTCATCAAACAAACCAATGCCAAAGCATTGTGGTTGAAAGTCTTTTCCACATTAAATACAGTCAGTTCATTTGAGCGTATAGTTGGAATTCTTGGTGGATTCCAATCCTGTAGCGAACAATTGGCCAAATTACTATGATGTAGTAAAAACAAAGTTTCCACTGAACGCTCATTGTGAACAGCTTGTAGCAGTCGGTTTAGAAATATCTCATGTTGATTTTCAGTTCCATCAGATGAACCGTAGATTATGAGAAGTACCAAAAAAATATTAATGAATTTCAGCTGCTTCGGTAAAGCCATTTTCTACTTTAGCCAACAATCTACTAGTCGAACTAAAGTAAATGCAACTTTCACTTCTGTTAGTCCAATTTCCATTTTCTAATATCAGTTAGCAGCTGTCAATTTTGAATGTCATGAAACCAGGTGAAGTTTAAGAAACTTCATTAACTTAAGAGGTCGACTATCTGTAATGTATGTGTATCTAGATTCATATGTAGATTCCCGGTCGCGTTAAATATGCTTGACTTAAATGTTACATATTTCAGAAAAGAATTACTTAAGCAATATGTGCATAATAAATAAATTTTAGATAATGATAATAATATAATTTTAGATAATAATAATAAATCCTAATCGATTTAAAACTTTTGCTGAAACTAAAGACTTTTAACTTATTAATTAATATGGAAACAAGCCAATTCTCTTCAGACTGCGAAGTGTGAAGATCAATTTCTTGATTTTTAGCAATTAATGCGATTTTCCGAGAATATCATTTTCAAATGATGGCCATAAAATATTACCGCAAATAATCCCGCATCTGGCCAACTGGCATTCCGCTGGTTTTGTCTGGCGGAGAACCACAGACACTCATTAATCAGGCGGCAAATTGTCACAATTTGTGGCAATTGTTTGCCTGTATTTGTGCTGCTGTAATTATGACAATTTTGCTTAATTGTTTTTGTTGCGGTCGCTGATGCCAGCTACTTTTTTTTTTTATATTCATTTGCTGTTTTATCTCACATATGATTGTTTATATTTAGCAATTGCTGATGGGCATCGCAAGTCGTTCGCTGCTTTGGCTTAACGATGCTAATTTGATTAATTTCCCTTTGGCCGACACACACGTCGTATACGTAATGCCGATAATCCGCCCTGTTACAGTTTATGAAACGTTAATTAGGACTGATAATTGGCGGGCATGGGAGAATGTTAATTGAAGCACGGCACGCTGTTTTCATTATGCCGATTGAGCGAAGTACGATTCAATGGAATGTTTATGACATTTGGCACTCAGTTGCCACTAATTGTGCGCTAGCTACGCAAAATGTGCTTACTTTAAGTCCCTTTAAAGAGCGCGCATCGCATTTGAACTATATGAAATAAAACCAGCTATCGGAAGCCCCCATAAATCCCTTTCGATCTTTAACAGTATTAATGTAACAATATTTTTACCACCAAAGCTGTCCAAAAGCCCGATGCCATTGCCACTCAATCAGTTGGACGGCACCGAAACCGCACGAAAAAAAGCTGAAGAAAATTTCATGAAAAATTGAATAAACAAATCTGATTATGCGTCGAGCGCAGAGACACTCGGACACACACACACACACACACACTCGCACACCATCGAAAAACACTCGCCGTTCAATTTAGAAACCGCAATTTGTATTTTCCTCTGTCGGATATCCATATATACACTTTTATATATGTATGTATGTATAGTATGTATCTATGTTCTCGGTCCAATTTCCAGCGCTGACAAATGCAAAACCCCAGCATTTGGCCGTCGGTTCACTCTAAATGTTATTTATAATAGAATTTATGCCTAGATGCCGAGCATCTATGCTACGGCCTGAAATGAACTGGACAAAATGCAAATGGCAGCCTGTCGCCAGCGTTCCAATTTGCTTCGTGTATCAGATTTTAATACCCTAAATACGCAGTTGTATTGGGGTATATTTTGTATATTTCCGATACCTGCATTATGCAGATATTTTGTCATTTTTGATAAGCGCATAAATTTAGTAAGTATTTAAAATGTAATATAAATCAGCTAAAATTAGTATTAAGGTAAGAGTTTTTCAGCCTAAAAGGAGCTCCTATTTGAAACCGCAGGAAACCTTGATGTTAGATAGGTTTCAAAAGCTTAAAATATATATAAATACATGTGTAAATGGTAATTTCATAGTTTAGTTTCACAGGCAATTGTGTCATTATTTGTTTTCATTTTGCCGGCTTGGAGGCCGGGTTTAGGCAACCACAGAATTCAGCAACAGCATTGGGCGGACGGGCGTTATAATGAACCATTTTGCGGCCGAATGTAGGAAAAAATAAATAAACCAGACCCAATACTCGCAAAAATGTTCCAAATTTTTTACTTTTTGCGCTGCGTTTCAAAATGATACATAAATTGAAATCGAAATTGAAACGGACACTGGGCAAATAGCATTTGACATTATATTAAAATAAAGTCATAAATTGGGCAAAATGTGCGCTGTGTTTCCATTTCCCTTTCCCACTTTCTCCAACACTCCCCTTTCTCTTTCTGCGAATCTATCTGTGTGCGTGTGTGAGTGTGCGTGTATGAGTGTGCGTGTGCTACGAAGCGTTAAAATTGCATGAAGCCAAATCTCAATGGCATTTATGTGCTGTTGTGGCGCCGCCATTAACACGGTCAAAAATGCTGAAATTCGGGGATTGGGATTGGGATAAGTGTGGGTGTGGTATCATTTGGGCCAGCCATTGGGTTGTCAGCCATTGTCAGCAGTGGTGTTGGCCATACAACAATGGCCGCTGGCGGCATGTGTCAACAGCTGTTGCACCGCCGCGGCTGCAGTTGCATAATTTTTGGCCTCTGCCACACCCACACCGCTAAGTGAGCAACAAAAGTGGCACAACAACGGCGAAATGCATGAATGCATTGGTAAAAGTCAATTTCATTACAAACAGGCGTATTTAAATTAAAATCAACCCAGCAGAGGGTTCAGCAATTTTAACTGTTTGGATTGCCCTTTCACTTTAGTTGCTTTTCAACAAAATTGAGTTGGAAATATTGTCTATATTGTCTATATTATTTCACAGCTAAGGCCAAATTATGCTTTACCAGGGTGTTTAAAAGCATTTAATAGTTAACTTTAAATATTTTAGCAGTCACTCTCTTCCTGCGTGTGCATGTAAATAGTTCACACGGCCACTAAAACGGAAGTCGTAACGCAACACACCCACACACACACACACTAATGTGGGCCGTGTACGATGTGTGTGTGTATGTGTTAGTATGCCAGTGCAGGCGCTGCAAAGTATGCTACGAAATATTTTCAGTTTCATGCGCCAAGGCTTTACATTCATTGTGTGTGTTCCCGACACGCCTCCCATCCCCCCGCCCCACCCCTCTAGCCCATCGCTGTGGCAGAGAAATGGAATTGTTTATTTGCTTTCGCCTTTTCTTATTTAAAACTATTTTATGTGCCTGCTGTCCCAGCGTAAACTTTGCCAAAACGATGGAAAGTGCAGAAAAAAACTAGGAACAGCCCAGGGAAAGTCCTGATAGAAAGAGTGAGAGAGATAGAGAGAGAGAGAGGTAGTGGCGAAGAGGGAGATGGGAAGATCTGTACCAGCAATTGGAGTGCGAAACGTTTTCACTTCCGTGTGCCGTTGGTCCAAGTCTGTGTCGCTCCTGCAGCACTTTTCTTAACATGCACATAAAGTTTAGTCGATTCTGTTGCTCCTTTCGTTTTGGCCATGGCTTACACTCGCTGCCGTTCGACCAAAATCCCATTTGGCACTGAATTGTGTGCACACATTGAATTTGTAGCTAGCTTAAAACGGGAGCAATCTATGGGCATTAATAGATATTTTATCTCTGCATGTGTGCCACCGTAGTACTTATATTGCTGCCTTTTTGTGCAGTGTAATTGAATTGCAAGCAGCAGAGAGTGCCATACTTTTTATTTGCTTCTGGTTGGGTTTCTTTAGCTGATGTTGGCTGACCAACCAACACAGCAATTTCGAACTGATGAGATGCAATTTTCAAT
This sequence comes from Drosophila melanogaster, assembly GCF_000001215.4. Lineage (NCBI taxonomy): Eukaryota > Metazoa > Arthropoda > Insecta > Diptera > Drosophilidae > Drosophila > Drosophila melanogaster. Next base: position 22,109,692 of record NT_033777.3, on the reverse strand, counting down.
ATCAATTATCTGTACTTCTTAAGCGTATTCCTTTTAAACATTAAATAAATAAAGCTTAGCTCGTTTTATGTATCATATCTTATTATTTTTTTCCAGTGCATTTGAGGCCCTTCAACGAGGCATTGAAGATAGCCAACGGTTTATGACGTGTTTATTCGCCACAACAATTGCGACACAATTGTGCCACATGCAGTGACATTTATGTGACCAACTCGAGTGCGAGAGAGATGGATGAATGCCTGGTTGGTTGGTGAAACAGAGAGGGGGCGAGTGTTGTCTATGAGTTATGGCTCTTCAAGCGGCAACTGCAACCGCTGCATGCAACGTTGACACATTTTACTGTGTGTGTGATAAATGAAGCATGCCAAGAAAAGCCAAGTCCAGGCACGTGACAATTGCGGTTGCCCTCGAGTGTTTCGCTTTAATAGTTTAGGCCAGAAAATGGCTCAACTTAACGGCAGTACACTTGCTTTTGGATAGTTATTGAATCTTTCATGAACGAGCTGGTAAAAATGTAAATGGTGTTCATTCTAAGACAAGCTAGATAAAAGATTACAAAACTGTTGTGCCCCTAAACTCTTTAGACACATTTATTCGATACAGCAATCAAGGCAGGTAAGCTTTTCAAATTACTGTAGGTTTTAGGCTTCGGCTTGAGCTGGGCAAATTGATTTTATTGAAAATGAAAAGGTAAACGGATGTACAAAGCATTCTAGCTTGCCACCATCTGCGAACCAGTTGAAACACGGCCAGGAATCTCTTCTTTCGGCTGAGAATTCCTTGCCAATTGAACAATAAAGTCCTCCTTTCGAGCTGCGAGAAGCGTGCGCATGGAAAGGCTGTGTGAGCCGGGCTAAATGAAATAAAATGCAATAAAATAACAACTTAACACCTTTGGCGCAAAAATAGACAGAGCGAGCATAAAAGGGGAGCCACCTTCGGAGGACTCAGAGTGCCAGACTCACAATGCCAACTATATACCCATACAATTCACCCACACAAGTGCGCAGGCAATGCAAAAAGCAAACCGTAAGCGCAGACTAAGCCGATTATAGCACGAAAGTAACGGCAATGATGGGCGGCACGGCAGTTGGGGTTGTGCACTGGAAAAAATACCATTTACTTCTAATGTCTTAAGATTTGTAAATCTCAGCTGATCAGGTCTAGGGGGATTTGATTTGTTTCAAAATTAATCATACTGTACTTAATTGAAATAGAAAATAATATTACTAAAAATGAAGGGAATGTAATATATTTTTGTATGTAAACATTTGAAATTCCAGTGGAGCTGTGTGAAAAGAGGGAGTTATTCGGCAGGAAGTGCGTGGCGCGCAGAGATAGAGAGAGAGAGGGTCACAGATAGACAAGGACGGACAAGGAGTCAGGCAGGCAATGAATTATCGCACTAGCTGCGCCAGCAGTCGAGACAAAAGTGTTGTAAAAAATGTAGTACTATTAATTTTCTTTGCATATCTTATTGTATCTTCATAAACAGACACGCACACAAGACAGTCTGGGAAAATACAGGGAAAGCCGTGAGGATGTTCGATGGTAAGGGGTTGTTAGGGTGTAACAGCCCTCAGGAAACTGGCTTAGTGCTAAGAGATTTCTAATTCAGTTGAGCAGAAATAAATTACTTACCGTAATTGTTTGCCATATAAAACTGTAGCAAAATACCACTGAGATCTTTGGGATAGCTTCCCCCGCCCCCTTTATTTATTTTTTTTCTGCCCAGACAGCTCTGCCAAAAGGATTCCAGCAACTTTGGCTCATGCGTAAGGCAGGAAAATCTTAAATATCTCACTGGGAACGGCTATCTTCTGCTCGTGGGAACTTTAATAATTTTTACAAAATTTATTCACTTGTTTACTTTTAATTTATCTACCGCACACTTATAGTTGACACGAGTGCAAATTAATGCCCTTTCATTGTGTGCTTTTTGTGAGCATAAATAATTGTGCAAAGGCAGGCACAAAATTGCGTCGATTACAATTTTTAATTATTTTTTAATGAACTACAAACGGCAAAAAAATATTGACAAAAAAGAGTACGAACGATGGCATAAAAAAAAAACCCTGTCCCTTACATTATAAATTTATGCGTGTTTAAGGTAAATTTATTGCATGTTTAATTGTGGATAATATGTCATGTGCAGGCGTCCAAAAGCCAGTAACCAGCCGAAATCGCTTTCATCATCCTCTGGACCTCTGCTGGGTAATGAGAATTTTCACTTTTATGATCTCAGCTGGGTAGTTGCGGCAGTAATAAAATCATGAAGCTCTGACAGCAGTAGGATTAATGTGGATTGACTGCTTATCAGGGATCTTAGAGATTTCACCAAGTAACGAAATGTTCTAGCTTATTAATTTCATTCCATTTAAGCACAAACTTGTCTTTACTACTTTGGGAAAAACATTGGGAATGGTGGTCTTAAAGTAATTATGCCAACGAATGCTTAGTTAGAATATATAATATAAGTATTACCTAGCCTCTTGAGCAGTATCCCACTATAGATACATTCATAAACCCTTGATGATCATGAACTGTTTCGATTCTACTAGCTGGCAACCAGTTTTGGGCTCTACTAGAGTTCCATTGAGCAGCACTTACGCCAGTTACGTGCTCGTGTTGGCTCCGAAAATCACGCATTAGCTGCCACTTTGCACTTAAAGTCATAAATTTATTTAAATAAATGGGAGGCCCAGAGTCGCTATATACATATATACGTATAAACGGCCAGAGTCGCACACGTTCGCCCATCGCCGTTGTAAAGCAAAATTTATATTAACTTCATTTGGCCGTGGGGTGGTGGCGGTGCTGCTGCTCCTGCTCCTGCTGCTCCATGCAGTCGCTGCATAACTCATACGCACCGTGTGCCGGGGACCGTGCCGTGAGCCAGTCAGTCAGGCAGTCGCGATGCGTGCAAAACTGGCAGCCTCCACTCCAACCAGCCATATCACCGACACAAAGCGAAGAAAGGGCCTCGAAAAATGGTAGCCAAGAGAATTTTAAATTACGCTTTTGAGTGCCGACCGAAGCTGAGGCCGAAATGCAACTGCAACTGCTGCTGCTGCTACTGCTACTGCTGCTACTACTGCAACTGCATCTGCATCTGCTACTGCGTGCATTTAATTGCAAATGAAGCAAAAGAGGAGCGACGCAGCCAAAGCGCTGACAATGCCAATTGCCAGAATCAACTTCAACCCTTTCCCATTGCCAACGGTGGTGGGAAAAAAGTGCATCCGTCGGAGGCATCACCACATGCAATGGCAAACTGCAAATGACGTTTAATCAAAGTTGTTGAAATTGATAGCATTGTTTGTAGTGCACGCGCGCCAAATGGCAAAATGCATTTTAAATTGCGCTAAATGTGTTAATTAAAGCTACCCCAGTGCCACCATCCAACAGACACGAGTTTGCTTTTGCCGCTCATTGGCCGTGATTATTGTGGAGCCAAGAACGAAATCCCACTAAATAAGTAAACTGCTAGCTAGGTAGCAATGCAACAGATTTGTATTAGACAAACGGGTGTGTGAGTCCGGAAAATTGCAACTTAGTTGCTGTGGCAGGCAATAAAATAAAGTCTTAGCCAAGCGCCAGGCAAAATCTGGGGGCACTTTTAATTTGTTGTGCAACAAATTAGCATTTATTTTCATTACGATTCCAACTTGCCGGGTGTGTCTGTCTGCCTCACCGCCTCATCGCCTTTTTCCATTCATTTTTTGTCAGCTCTTATGCACGTTGTTTGCTTTTAATTATAAATACATGTAAGCTAAGCATTTTTAACCCTCGGTCGTGCATTATGATATACAACTTTTAAAGGTAATGTAAAATAATTCTTATATCGTATTATAACTTTATATGAAAATCAATAATACAAGTAAGTTAAATGTGGTATTTTTAAGCTACAACGAAAGAGCGTGGATAATATTTACAGAATGTAAAATGCCATAAGCTATAAACGCTGCTTTAGCTGTTCTAAAAAAAAATCCATTCACATCTTTTTTTGCCCATCCACATTATGCCACCCCATTTTTGTGCAATGGGTTAATGCAGCAAATCCCCGCCATGCAACATAGAAATGTGCGCGGAATTCTTGCATTCAATTAATGCGTGTGCGAGTATAGAAAGCATCGCTGCGTCGCCGCTGCTGACCATTCTCGTCCTCATCCCAGAAACCATCTGCATCCGTATCCCTATCCCTATCCCGATCCCTATCCCTGTGGCCATAGCCATAGCCATAACCATGACCATCGTCATCATCACCTTGCCGTCGCTGGGCATTATCCAAGTAAGAGCTCACGCCCGACTGAGCGCCCAACGAAGCTGAAGACCACGGTGCGGATGAGTAACGCTGCCTGCCATAAGACCAAGGATGCCGATGGGAGTTTGTGCCAGCATACGGGTTATAGTGGTGCTGATAGTAATCGGAGCCCGACTCCGATTCAAAGTCGGGCCGGGACGAGTGGTCGATGTGTGTGCGATTAGGATAGAAATCGCCGCCATCGGAGGTGGAGAAGGTCTGAGGCGGAGGTCGGCGCTGCCCGTAATTATAAGCATCATCATTCGCGTTGTGGGGCCGATAATCGTGATGATTTTGCTGAGGGTTCGACTGGTACTCCATTGGCTGGCGTTGGGGCGGCTTATTGGCCATCTCCGTGTGACGGCTGTAGGGCGATTGCAGCACCACCGTGGGCGTAACAATGGAGGGCGGCACACTTGGCTCGACGGCCGGAACTAAAGCAGCCTGATGATTCCAAGATGATGCCGCTGCCGATGCCGTTACCGATTCGGTGGCCGTTGTCGAGGTCTGTTCGCGTGAATTCATCTCGGCTAATTTGTTGAAACGATTGCGAGTGCCGCTGGCTGTGAGCACCATCACGGTGGGATTCATGTCAGCCATATGATCCTTCAGGCAGTTCTGCAGCATGTTAACAAAGAAGAAGAACGAGAGCAGCGTTAGTGCGTTCATCACCGAACCGCTGCTCTTCTTCGATTTCTTTGACGATTTGGTGGGCGGAGGAGCCGGTGGTGGACCAGCCGGCGGATGGTGGGCAGATGGATATGCGGGCCCACTGCCCGCACTACTGGGATGAAAGGAGGAGAAGCTACCCGAGGGTGGGTCATGCTGCAGCTCGTACTCCACGGATGGCTCTATGCCGCTGCAAAATTCAAACTGGCATTAGATGCGGAACTTGCACTGGAATTGGGGTTATGGTTTGACTTTGATGGCCAGTGCACAGGAAGAAATAGGTAATTTAGGTTGATAAGTTCGAAACTTTAGTATTCATTAGTATCAATATTATTAAGTATATATTCATCTTCAAATAGTTATTTATATTTTTTCATAACAGTTTAATTTCTTTGTATATTTGGAATGAATTTTCTTGTTCATCCCATTGCTTTTCTCTCAGTGCAGCGGTGGTTCTTTGCTTACCCGTAGCCGGAGTGTCCGCTGCCAGCCGCCGTGGCCGCATAAGCACCGTTGTGGCTGCTGGCGGCCGCCAGGAGCGGTGGTCGTCCCTGCTGCCCCTGGTATCCTTGGTGTCCTTGGTGGTAATGGCCCGGCAAGTAGTGGCTCGGGTAGTAGTGGTTGGGATAGTAATGCACACGCTGCGTTTGACTGCAAGAGAAGGTTAGAAGGTGAGTGGTGAAAGCGGGCAAGCGGATGAGTGAGTGGGGGGGGGGGGGGGTTGGGCATGTGGTTGTGTGGCCGAGACGCCGCTTCTGTTTGTGTCCCACATTAGCCCGGCTAAGTGCCTGAGGTATCAGTCCGCGCCCGCAGTGGCTGTCTTTTGGGCCAGGGGTCGTTTGCGATTGCAGTTGCCTCCGGCACTCCAGCACTTAATCTTTAAGCCAAAGAGCACACTTTATCCTGTTGCAACTGACTAAACTCTTTCAAGGCTCCTTTAAGCGATTATTAATATTACGTAGGATAGAAGAAAGAAGTTTGTTAAAGCGTTTAAGTTTTGCATATATCAATGACTGAAAAAGAATTAATTCATTATTTACGATGTTGTTTAGCAGGACTTCTTGATAAATATATAAAAAGCACTTAAGCGAGTTCAGATTAACAATATAATTCTAGGGAACTGAGTGAGTGTGCCACTTCTTAATTATATCAAATTTAATTTGATTTGGCTGTATGGCAAATACAGTCGACATCCCAATGCCTTTGACCATGGCTTACGCATAATTATTTCCTGAGATGGCTGAAAGCAGCGGATGTTGTTCCTGCTGTTGCACGTTGAGTTGATTTGTCATTTGGCCGTCGGACATTTTCACCGTCTTTGAGTTCACCAAATTCAATTGCTAATTGATTTGTGCCGAAAAGCGCGCATGTTTATCACTACACGGTGCACCAGCGTGGCTCATTGTCGCTGGTGCTCAACCTGCCATAAACCGATGGCAACTCGACTGCAGAAGCCGCAAACAGGACGATCAGGACTAACAGGACGAGCACGACGAACTGGAGTTTGGGGCTGAAGCAGCAGGAGATGATGCGCCCAACCAACCGCAAGTGACAATGTCGTTTAGGCAACTGGGCAAAGCCTTTCCCAGACACTTGCCTGGCAGGCGGCTATTAACGCAGGTGAACTTGAAGTGGGTGGTAATCGTGGTGGTGCTGATAGTGGTGTTGCTGGTGATGCGGGAAAGAAGAGAGGCAGGCGACTGTCATTGTCAGCTGCTAAGTGAGTTTGGCTACAACTAGCAACTTGCAACTGCAACGGCCTTAAAACAACTACTCAATGGCAGTGTTGGCAGGTACGGCTCGAGCAAAGCATTTGTACCAATACTTAAACTAGGTACAAGTACAAAAATTACAAAAAACATAGTAACTCACTTATTAAAAGAAGAAGTTATAGATTCTAAACGAGAGCTCCTTACTTTATCCACTTTGCTATATTGCTTCTTTATTGAATTTCAGGAAAGGTAATCTTTAGTATCTTAATTTAATTTTGTACTCCGTGGAGAAAGTATTTCCATTTCCCATCACTGTTCGTAACACGTACCCAAAAGCCAGCTGACAATTGCCGGCAAAGTGTTTTGTGGCGACAACGGCCAACTGACACACACCTGAATTGGAGCGTTGCGTTGCATGCATGCGCTGCACATTTCGGCCAGGCCAGACAATTAGTGAGCGACAAAAGGCCGGGAATGCTCCTTGGCATCAACCCCCCCCCCCCTACACTCCTCCTACTCCCTACCCTTACCGATTCCTGTCAGTGTTAATGACGCTCCAGTCGCTTGTTTATTGCATTAAAAGCTCTATGGATGCAGCGTTATGCATCAGAAATTGTCATAATTGTGCCATGTCTGGCCCAGACTTTGCCACTGTCGTCTGTGCAGCCAAATGGAGCTCGGTTCTTGTGGTCCCTTGTGCGGTTAGTCGAACCCGGCTTTTGGTTGGGGTCCACTTCCACTTCTCCACATCCACGCCTTTGGTCTTAAAGATTTATGACTGGGGCTAATAGTTTTCATTGCCAGAAAAGATTTTTATATTGAATTGAATTTTATGGGGTATATTAGTGCTGCTTATATCAGTTATCACACACTACAAGTGCTCTGATCTTCCACTAACTTTTTCTAACTATATTTAATTGTAATATATATACTACTTTTAAACAAGAAGTATACAACTCTTCGATCACAAACATAGCACAGTCTCGAAAAATCCCTGTCTGTTGTCTTTCGTAAAGCGGAAACATTAGACTGCAATAACAAATATTTAACATTTCCGCAGTGCTAGCGACAACGTGGAGCAAAACAAAAAAGAAAGAACAACATCAGCTAGATTTGCAGAATCAAAAGCATATAATAAATTGCACTGCAACTTTTCCACACATTTTCCAGCTTTGTAACGCTTTGATTTGTCGCGCTGCCCCAACCCCCAAAAATTTGGCCCACAGGAAATGTTGGGCAAAAAACTATGGAAAAGAAACTAGAGGACTTTTGCTGATTCTTCCAAAAAAAAGGGAAGCATATCGAAAAGTCAATTGCCTTGCGGGGTTGAAAATTTGAGAACATAAATGGGGGGCTGTTTTTTTTTTTTTTTTTTTTGTGGATTGGGTATTTATATTTAGCTTTTGTTGCTGGCGCCATTGTCAACATATTTCAAAGCCCTCCCAGGACCGAGACAGAGAGTCAATAACAAGTTGACTCGGACATATTGTAGTTAACTAGTAGCCGAACATTTGCCACCAACATTTTTATAAGATTTTATGGCCACCGAAATTGGTCAGCAAGAGCGCCCAGCGAAATTTAATGACTGGAAAATGAGGCATTTAAGCCAAGTGCCAACGAAAGTTTTTCCCTTTGAGTTGTTGAACGTGCCAGATATTTATGGGTCTGCATCTGTATCTCCAGCTCGGTTCGTGTCTGTGTCTGCCAGCGATGGCTGTTTCTGTATCTGTATCTGTTCCGCACTGAAGGATGTGCTCGTAAGGACAATTGAGAGGGCGGGCCGAGTTTGTGGGATGTTGGACAACAGCGAAGGCATACATTAATTGCCGTGATTAACACGTAGAAGCATTAAATTATACACAAGAGCTGCAGGTGAATCAGAGTCGCTACTGTTCATACACTTTTAAGCCAAACATAATTGAACTTCGGGAAATGGAGTAATGAATAAAATGTTGTGTTACGTATATTCGATTTCAGATGAGATCTCTTATAAAGAACTATCTTTGCATCAGTTGGCAAAGGAAATAGAGCTAGTTGGATATAGGTATATTTTGCTGGGTTAATTCCAGTCAATTAGGATGAAGAAGTAAGGCATTTGCATGACATTCTTGGCTGCAAAGTCAAAGTATTTGAAGCGAGGGTCTCAAAAGGAGGCCTCGACATGGCCACATCAATTATCACAAATGCGGCCAGTGCATGTGCGCCAACCCCACCCACTTTGTGTCTGGGGCAAAGTGCATAAATCATTTGGCTACATTAGGTCCTTGAAAACCCTAAGTAAACTTTTTCGGCGATGGGGCAAATGGGAAACAAAAATAAAACCTCGTTAGGCAGCTAAAGCCAAGACGAAGGAGCGGATGCTACGTGCCTGGACTTTGACTTGGACTAGGAGCTGCTGGTAGTGGAGCTGGAGTAGTGGCAGTATCAGAAGGACTACCGCCAGCGCAGTGTCAAGTGTAAAGAAGAACTACTAATCAGCAGTTAATTCTTATCTTTAATTAAGTGCACGTTCCACCCCCTTCGGCTGGGCAAAGTCCTTGGCGTTTATGGCAGGAGTCCTGGGAGTCTGGCCAAACTTTTTGCTTTTCCGCCAACACTTTTGTTTGTCCGCGCTCTCGGCATTGTCCTGGACAAAGGCCAGCCAGGCTTTGTCCTGCTCTGGTCAATTTAATGAAATAATCTAAGCAAACACTCCTGAAAATTAAGCAGTTTTTTTTTTCGGACCGCCCGTTTCCGCTCTCAAATTAAAAATGTAATGCGTTCGCCTTTGTTTTGTTGCCGGGGAATAATTAAATGTGCGAAAGAAGTTGCTGCAACATTAACCCGACATCCATCCGGCTGGCCAATTAAAAAGGCCACGCAACAATGGCCCAGGCGCTCATGCATGGCTTACTCAATCCCTTGGCAAACTCAATCCCTTAACCCCTGATTAACCAAGACGCTGTGAATTCAACTCCAGCTAGATGCGACATAAAAGATATATCTGGGGTAGTGTCTATAAGTCATTACCCCCATTGAGGTGCAGAAACAGGGCTCACAGGTAGGAGTGCAGGCAAAGTTGCTGCCGCTTTCGGCTCTCAAGTTGTTTGACAAACAATACACAACATGGCCAGGGGTTTCTGGCCAAAAAGAAAGAAAGTTTAAGGGCTAAAAAACACGGGGAACGAGAGCCGCACTCAAGCGTGCCCGTCACATTTTTGCGCTTTTACATTCCCCTTTCTAGCGAAAGTGAAGGAGGGGGTAGGGCATCATCATCAGATACATGAAAAACATTTTTTCAGCAGTGAAAAGCTGCACTAAAAATAAAATAAAAGATATTTTATTGAAGTGGCGCAGGGGAATGATAGAGTGAAAGGGGAAGCACACCCATCCAATCCCATACTGTTCGCTCGCAGATTAATTATGCATCGCTAAAATGCTAAGCCAGGTAGCACCAAAGCACCGTGGCATCAGCATCGCAGTGCCCCAAAGGCAAATGGCAGGTGGGTGGGGAACGGGGGAATGGTGCAGGCATCTGAGAGGGGGGGGAGTATGTAAAAGCCAAGTACAAGCCACAACAAAATTAAAAGCCAAATAAAATCAGAAAAAAATGGTTTTGGGCAAATACAGCAGTGACAGGACATCGTGAGCCTAACACACTGCAGTTAATACACTTGCTGGTCCACATAAAATATTTAAGGCTAAGAAAGGGTCTTTTCTAGTAGTAAGCTTATTGAATATCTATTAGAATTTTATTAAGAAATATACAACTTTAAGCTAACACCAGCTACACTTGACGACATCATCTTCTTTTCGAAATTTTCTTCTTCCTAAAATGATAAAAATCCAAACAAGCCTTGCTTGCAAATTGATAAGCTAAATATTGGATTATCAAAAGGTCACATGCAAATCGGTTTCCATAGAAAATCCCCTAGAATTTCGCGGCAGGCAGCTCAAATCAAAAATGCCTGTCACAGACAGACCCAACAAATCATCATGCCTCTTCACACATTGCGCACCCACACTCACACATACACAGAGCCATACGACCACACGAATACTCGCCAAGAACCACCCATACACACTCACGCGAGTCGCCCACAAATTATTCACATAAATAAAAAACGGACAAAAAATTAAAATTAAAATAAAAATTAAAAGCTACAGCTGAAAATCAAGAAGCAAACGTCAAAGCCAAAAGCGCGAAGCTGTCGTCATGTCACTGCACCCGAGTTCAGGTGAATGGGAAATCCCCTGCCCACCAACCACCACACACACACACACACACCCTCTCACATATACAGGCGAATATGAGGTGTTTCGAGTCAAGGGACACACACACACACACACGCGCACACACATAGAGGCAGGACAGGTGGATGGATGGCGAAGCCAGGAGACGCCAACAACAACGACATCGCAGTACCCACTTGAAGCGCTTTTAACAAAAATTCTTTTAATTTCCTACACTTCTTTTTTTTTCGGCAACACCAACTTGTTGGGATGGGAAAACAGGACAGGTGAATTCAGCGAGTGCATAAGAAAAGGGCTGTGTACTTCGGGTTGAGAGGAATATTAAATGCCCCAGCTAAGCTTTACAAGATCCACGGTATCTGTTAGTTAATATGAGTGTTCGATATATATTCTATAGTTTCTAGGTTCATATTTAGAATCTTATCTGCTGAAAAATAAGCCATAATATGAGTAACTATGAGTATATATGAATATAAAAGGAACCTTTGATAATCTAATTAATAATAAGTTTATGTTAATGGTATATATACATGGGTTTTTCTTCAAAATACCATTGACTTGAGCATAATTAAGAAAAATCAGTAAGCTATCCGTAGTTTTTCTGCTAGAAATGATTTCGGCATGATTTAGGATCTCACATGTGAGTGTGTGTGTTGTTTCTGAGCAACCCTCACGGAAAATTGAATTTTCCTGGAAGACGATGGCGTTGAAGAAGAAGTAGAAGAAGCGGCGACAACGCTGCATTGTTGATGAACAAGCAGCACGCTAACAAGTCGCCTAAGCCCCTCTCACCTGTCTCTCAAAAAAAAGTGAAAAAAAATTAAGAAAAAAGTTGGAAAAAAAACAACCATTTTACCACCCATCAAAAACCCACTGAGAGCAGCTTTCAGCACTGGCGTTGGTACGTGGGCGCTTACATTGTTGTTCTTACCGCAGTTGTTCTTGTTCTACATGCACATGCCACGCCCCGTTTTCCCTCTCACCACCTCCCTCTTTTGGCAAGACCGAAAAATGAGGAAGGTGGGCAAAAATTATGATGCCTACGCTTGTTTCTCGTTTTCTGCGCTCATTTTAATTTCGAAATTTCTTTTTTAACGCTAAATGTTTTTTTTTTTTGGCCTTCGAAAATTACAATAGAAAAAAGAACAAACCTTGGCGCAGATTTAACAGTTAGGGAAAAATAGGAAAATTCAAGTGCATTTTTCACTTCACTTTACGGTGCATTCACATTTCCGTTGCATTGCATACAGAAACAGGGCGAATAAAAAAAAAGGGAAAAACTTAAAAACAAAACACAGTTTGAGGGCATCAGAAACCGAAAACAGAGCTGCGGATTTTCGCAATTTGTCCCTTGGCTTGGGTGGGGCTGCAGGTATCCAGGGTCCTTTGTTTAAGGAACCACCCCCCCCACACTACCCATATACCAAACCAAACCGAACCGAACCGAACGAAAGCCTATCTCAACCCCACGGCCAGGCAGTTGCCCTTTTTGAAGACCTTTAAGGTATTTCTGTAGCTGTGCAATTTCTTTTTTTTTTGTCATTGTCATCGTTTTGCGGCGAAAAACATCGAGGTGATGAGAGTCCAAAAGGGTTAAGCGAGCGGGTTGGGCTGACGAGGGGTTAAGGCCCCTCCCCCTTTTTTGGGCGTTCTGCAAGAGTTGCACTTTTTGCCGTTGCACTCGGCTGGCTGTTGTGTTAAATTTTTTATAAAATTTGCATGCAAAGTGCATTCGCTCGTCTTTTTGCTCACTTTTTTTGACCATTTTTTTATTTTAATTTCTTAATTAGTTGCTTTTGTGGCCGCAACGGTTGCGGGGGGGGAGGGGGTTAGGCAGCGGGAGGTGGGTTCTTGTTGCAAATGCACAGGCTGAAAGCAAAAGTCGAATGCATTTAAGGGTTGCTCGACCCTGGCAGTTCAATGCGGTCCAGTGGCTGACTTTAAGGCATCCGTTCCCCTTTTCAAATTAGTCAAATTGAAATGGCATTAGGCTTTTGATCTGCGCAGCAGACCTACGACTTCCTGCAATCAAACCGAAAACTATTTAAAATCTAATTTGCATGCCCGACAAACAAATGCATAGGAAATTTGACTACTACTATTTTCTTCAATTTTTTTTTTTTATATTTGGGCCGCCTGGTGGAGGAAGGCTGCATAATCACAAAAATTTGTCATAAAACTTTGGCAGACGCAAAAGTTTTTAGCTGCACAAAGTCAAAGTCGTTGACGTCGTCATTCTCGATGACTCAAAAAAAAGGAGGAGGAAGTGCGGCTGGGCTCGCCTCTACTTTGAGGAATTAGTCAGAAGGAGGAGCAGGAGCAACAGCAGCAGCAGCCATGCCACACGCATCCGCAGTTCATCCTGACCCTATATAGATTTAAAACGATTACAATTCCTGCATCACAGCCAATTTGACTGCATTCTGCTGCGGTTCTTGTGTGGGGGTGTGAAAACTTTTCAATTACCCTCATCAGCGAAAATCACGGCCTCTGTGCTTAAAATCCCTACGAAATTGAAGGCACTAGTTGTTTGGAAATGGGTGTGCTGTATCAAACTTGTCTATATTATGATAATTACATTTGAATAGAATGCAGTTTGATTGAACCAGACAAGGGTACCTACTTAATATTAATAGCTGTTACTATGGAAAACTGACGAAACGAAGAAGAAAAAAACGAAACTAAAAGTTGAGCAAGTTTTAATTGGAAGGGTCGAGTTCTAAGTTTGGCTTTCGTCTAATTTAATTTCTATCCCAAAATTAATCTATTCTGTATGTATAAGCCAAGAGAATTCCCTCAGCGTTTAAGTTCAATGACTGGCGGCACCTTGAGTTCCCCGGGCGACTTGCACTTCCTGTTTGCCGTTGCCAACCTTTGGGAACCCCATTTATGGCCAAAAGAGGAGAAGAGGTAATGGGCAACGACTGGTTGCTAGAATTATGACGCAAATTGCAATTAATCAGCTGCATGCCATCAATCTGTGTCACTGGGCAAAAAGAAAGCGAAAACCGATTGCAATATGCATGTGTGCGCAGAATGCAAGTGACAGTGGACGATGCTTATCGCAATCCGAGTGGCAAGTGTGAAAAGCGAAATTCTCAACACTTGGCAAACAGCTAAGGCTGTAGCCAAAGCCAAAGGCCTGTGAAATGAGTCGATCTTATCTGTAATTGCTTTCGCCCCAAGACATGGCTAAGATTCTTCGTCAGCTGCACTTTAAGGAAATGACCCAAATTAGCGTAGAAACGAAAAAGTTTTTGCATTAGCATGCGGCATCCATTTTGTCTTCAGTTTTGAAATGTTTCCCAAGGAATAATGCACTGAGAAAAGATTCGCAATGGTATTTTCGTTCATACATAAACTAAGTAAGTTTAGCTTTTTAACCTTGTTGGTTTCATTTTTTTTTTATTGGCAATATTTTGAAGTTTCTTTAAAAAAAAAATAGCTACAAATATAGAAGCTATGCCAGCTAGTGTTATGTTTTTCGCATCATAAAAATCGGCATTTTGCGAGCTCCTTGCGAGGCAGTCACGTAGTGGCAGCTGCCACGCTTCCAGGTGGTTCTGATATAGCTTCGGTTTAGCTGCGACTTCTATATGCAGCATGTGCACCCCCACACGTACATATGTGCATATATGGAAGACATCTTATCTGTATCTGCAAACAGACAGAGGACATATCTGCCACACACACACACACAGCAGCACACACCAACACACACACTGCACTGTCAGTCAACAGACAAACATGCCAAGATGTTGAATTTGTACTTCCGCTTCCACTTTTTCTCCTTCTAGCTGCCTCTCTCCCTATTTTTTTTTTTACCACTGCACCTCTTTTTCGCTTGCCCCCAGGCTGGAAAATCAGTTTTTCTGTTGTCGCACGACTTGAATTCCTGATTATGCTGCATTTCACAGCAGCGCAAAAAAAAAAAAAGAAAATAATAAAACAAAATAAATCACAAAAACAGAGAAGTGCAGGCAAAAAATATTTCAAACACACATTGAAGTGGCATTAATTATGCGTAAATGAGCTTAATGCATCAATTAATCAAATCAAAGGCGCCAGTGGCCGATGGGCAAATCGCGCAGAATTTTCACGGCACTGCAGTCTGCAGGATCCCAGGCTCCCAGGCGCAGTTTCTCATCTCATCGCGGAGTCCTGGCGCTTTGTCGCGTTTCACAAAAGCGCGAACTCGCGTAAAACCAAACTCCTCATTAGCTTCACATGGGTCACGTCCGTGTGCGGAGTGATGTGAGTGAGCCAATTATAGTTACAGCTTAGGCCCATAAGTCCATAATTGTGTAGAATTTATTGCATTGCATTATACACTTTTATTTTGGTTATTATTAGCTTTTAGCTGTCATAGTTATTAATGAGCTTCTTACTAATAGCTAAACTAAATTTAACCTATACCGATTTCTTACATTACAAATTACATTTTGTTTTAGCCAGTTTTTCCTATAAACTTTAAAATTGTTGCTTTCTTAAATAAAATGATAGTTATGAAAGGTTATTTTGAAATGTATTCAAATATAACTAATTTCGTATCACTAAGCAAACGACAGCCATGATGGGCTTCCAAAAGCTTCGTCGGTGTCATAGCATTCAGAGACCCACAGTGCGTTTTACTTCCAAGTTTCAATCCTTAGTTGCTTTTAGTACGTTGTGGTGGGTGTATAAGCTACATTATTTCAGCACTTGGCAGCATTGTCTTTTGAATTTGAATTCAAAGATAACTTTTTAAAATTTACGCTAGAAAAAAGATATATTATTCAACATCAGAAACGATTATAATCGAAAATGTTTAAAGTGATAGAACTCAAATTAAGATTGATTTTAAAATAAAACAACATTATGGAAGTTTATGAAATCATTATTTCTGTGAAGCAATACCAAAGCGTAGTAGACCAATTTCCCAGAAAATTTGTTGATGGCCAACTATGGCAGCTATCCTTTTCCCAAAAGTGTGAATTTGTTGCAAAACAAAATGCACACGCCCCGGAAGAGCGCCGTTTGCAAAGTTTTAAATTAATTATCAGCTGAAGCTGCCAGCAATTTGAGTATATTAATCGCAACTAAAACAGCTGCTGCTGGCCATCAAAACTCCAGCGAACTGCCAGTGTGTCAGCCAAAACAAAAAGGGTTTGTTTTTTCGCGAGAAACCAAACAGGCAACTTGCTGCAGACTGGGCTTAACGTCGAACTTCTGGTGGAACCCCAAACTGCAAACTGGAAGAGAAGCACATGCAGGACATACAGGACCTTCGGCTGCGGCACAATTACACACACCACACACGCATGCGAAGTGACCACCAGAAGTAATTAATACGCTGGCAACTGCCCATCAACTCGCCCTTTTCGATGGCCATTCGACTTTAGTTTGGTCGCGTTTAAAGCGAAACTACGTGAGGGCGTTAACGTTTTGATGAGCAGCAAACACCCCACCATCCGCCGACCAATTATCTTTATGGCGTCATGCCCCATCCGCCCCTCGTCGGTTGTCTGCGTCTCCTTTGAGGTACGCAAATCTGCGACATCCAGGACGACGGCGCTTGACAACGCGAAGAGTGCGTTAGGCAGTGTCCCACAAATGCCCGTGGTCTTTAAATCCGCTTCAAGGACCTGCCAGGATGTGTGAAAACACGTAAAGCATACAATTAAGAAAATAAAAAGAAATTGTTAATACAAATCATATAGAAAACACTAGGATTAACTTTTACTTGTTCATCACAACTGTCCAGAAATTATAACTTTTTGCAACGCATTTGGATCGCTTTAATTGGTTATTGATTAAAATAACTCGTAATGAAAGAAAATCTGGTTTATGGTTTCCATGTCATTTCGAAAATGCAATCTAATGATGCCATTAATATAATCCGTCATGAGGTTATTAATCTGACTGCATATATGTACATAAGTACATTATTCGCTTTGTAGCTCAACACGCGCAATTACGTTTTGAATATTGTCATTTCAAATGTCACTCAACAAGTAATATATTATTATATATATGTGATATATATTGGCCATCTTTTGTTTTACCCAGTATGCATTGCTGAGCTTCCGCTCTAATTAGTTTTGGACCCGGCAAACATTTTAGCCTCCTCATTTTCCGGCTTACCAAAGAGCGGAAAACAAAGCTCTGTGGCAAGGACACTTTGAAGTGCCTCACCCAGCTGGAATTCTATTAGTCCACCTGCCTGGCTCAGTTCCGTTCAGTTCAGTTCAGCTGCGATTGAATGCGATTTCTTGTAAATCTAACTTTGATATTTATGCGCCGTCACGCGGCGACAGGCAAACATCACTAATGACGACAGGAAGTCAACAGGCAGTGGGATAGCTAAAGAGGAAGGAAATGGAGGCATGCCACTTTCCATTACTCTAATGCTATTAATATCACACCAGGAGGCAGTCGTAAATGCGACTGCGAGCAGACGTTCGAGGCACTCTGTAGAAAAAGTACATATATATGTATATTATATAAGTATTGCATTATGCGGAAAAAAAACCCAATAAACCTATATAAACAAGCAGTGAAAGTCAGTTTGTTTTATTGTTGTAAACATTTTTAATATATCACAATTGCTAGCACGGCAGCCCCTTATGCCCCCCTTATGGCCATAAACAAAGTGGCACGGGGTAGGGGGTCGTGTAGCGCATAAAACTCGGGACTCCACTCGTATATCTGATGGGGCCTCGGCACTTTTATGTCCCACATGGCTGCAGTTAACCCCTGACCGAGAATGGATGGAGCATCACCAATGCAAAGGGAATTCCTCGAGTGGAGGGGCCCACTTAGGACGGGCACCATTATGCGATTGGCCTGGAGGGAGTCGTAGGATCCAAAGGAACAGCCCAAGGACTCTTCTAAGGCCTCATATGCGATTAAAGCTAAGACCTTGCCATTGCCAAGTTAGGCACTCATTCCGAATTTAATTGGATTTCCATAAAAGTAAAATGGTAAATAAATCGTTTGAGTTTAGATAGGAACATTTAATAGCCAGAATTTATAGAATATTAACTAAATTAGCCATAGCAAGCGCAAATGATTTCACTTTCAGGAATTTAAAATCCACATTTTCCGCACTTATAAATAATTTATTTGATTATAAATGAAGCCCGACTATTTATGATTATACCCTCGTTTAACTCATCGTGTATTCGGTATCAATCAGGCGTGTAATTAGATAATTAGCTTTATATAACGCTACCGCAGTGGCCACCATCCTTTGACCCGGCTCAAGCTATAAATGCCACACGGCTGTCAGAAACAAATCACTTGCAACGCCCTCGGGCCAAAGTTCGCAACAAAAAACACGCGCAGACAGGCTGCCATTTGTGTGTACCTAATTTCACAGGTGAGTCTCGACTCAAATCCAGGTAAAGGGACATTCCAGTGCATTGACTGTCGTTTGCTGGACAGAAAGGCCGAATAGAACCTATGAAATTAAAGCTTAAAATAAAATTTGATTTTATGACGCAATTTGGTGAATAATTGGCAGCACAAATTGCAGGAAGCGAATCAAAAGGCCTCCGTAGTTGAATTAATTTGCAATTAAAGAGCCCTGTCATTAGGCAGCCGGCTTTCAAGCTCCTCAATAATGAAGCATAAGTGTAGAGTAAATTCATTAGCACTGCCAAGTAAGCTTATTAATTACCAAATCTCAGAACTCGATGCTTACTCATAACGCAGTATAACTAGGGACAGCTTACTAGAAAGCCGATCACAGCGCATTTAATTTGGGCATTCTTAAGCAGAAAGTCACATGACAGTGGCATTAAAGTACACTGAAAGGCATTAAGGAAAACTCAGTTGAGTTTTATTTGCGTTCGGGAAATGCCAAAGTGGCAAAATGGCAACAGCTGTACAATTTCCCACCATTTCCAGTCGAAAGTGCAAAACGGAAAACTGTTGCATACATTCGTGCATACGCTCAGGAACTTGCCAAACGGAAAACTGGCAAAAGTAACAATGGAATGCTTCGCTTTTTCCCAGCTTCAACTGGTCCCATTCATTTTCCGCCATAGTGCTGCTACTCTTGAATTCTTAACGAAGGATTCAGTGGAACGAACACGAACTATATTTTTGGTCGACTTATGGCGAGAATTTGACCTCTGCCAGTTGGTATAATGGAAGAAAGAGTAATCACCTCCGGGCGGTAATCCATCCCCAGTGAACATAAACCTGACCAAATCCGTCGACTATTAATTAGGAATGCTTTGGTGAAATCATCAGCTCTGTGCTTTTAGATTTTCCAACAAATAGCAGCAAGATTGTTGGGAAAAACTCAATTAAATCGTGTACATATTTGCACCAAAATTTACTTGCGCACAGTTAGCTGCTTGCTTAAAGTGTAATTGGCAGCAAGATGATAAGACAGTCTGGTAATTAATTGACGGAATCAAATTAAATAAGGACATTTTACAATCCTGGCTTAATTAATTCATCACCATGTTCTCCACTTTGGTCTGCCAAATTAATACTGAACTGAAACTCTTCTTAAATCATTTTGACCTTGATTGTGAGAGAAGTTCAATTGAATTTTCACACCCTGAAAAATGATGTACTAGTTCCATGGTAATGCATGTTCTAGGAAAACCATAAATGTTATCCTAATAGGTAAAAATATGGTTATTTTTCCTAAGATGTGAGGCCACTTTGCCGGTTGCAATTAAGTGAATTTTTGGGTTAATTCGTTTTGCTGGTTTGGCAGTATTCAACCTGTTGTCTGGGTATTTACAAAAGAATTTCCATCGCAGAAAGTTGTCCTTTCAAAGTTTTAGCTACACTTCTGAGCTCTTTTTTCCTTTTTTTTTTGTTCGTGTATGCCCTTCAAAGTTTAACTTGCGAATTACTGCAGAAGTCAGCTTCAAGTTTTTCGCAGTTGTCATACTTTTCGTGACCTTGTCACCCCATAAACTTTTTATGTAGCATCCGTTTTAATATGTTTATGATTTAGTAAATATAAACCTGTCGAAACGCTTAAGCAATAAATTAGGTCTTTAGTAGTAAATTAATTCATTTAATTGAAGTATAGAATAGTCGTATCCCTTAGCAACACACACAAAATACCTTAAATTTCACAATCAACCAAAGCTATTTCACGTGTCTCATTTGTAAGGATGACTTCGCAGAAACTGATGCTTTTCTCCGCATAATTCCAGCACTTATCGCATTTTCGTTAATTATACGCTTTCAGCAAAGTCGGAATTCCAATTTCGATGGTGGGAAAAGGAATAATCCTGTCGATAATGAAGTGCTGGGTACATGGAATTTAATTTATTTATTAATATCTTCTGGCGCCCCAAAAGGAGGCAGTAAACAGAAGAGCGACTTTATACAAGCATTGGCGAGTTGGGGGTAAAATATAATAATTAAAGCTATGTAAATTTGCTATGCGGCCGGGATTTTCAAATAAAGCTCAACCAGTGGCAGATATAAGAGTTTCCAAGCACGTGACAATATTACCAAAGGCGCTGCCCCCAGGGCAAACAACATTGGTGTACAAATAAATCAATTCTGCCTTCTGGCAAAACACTGCGGGGGCGAAACAGAAAAAAGTTAAAATTTATTTGAAAAGCGTGAAGGAGATGGCCACTGCTGCCACAAGTCCGATCGGCTCACCTTTCACCTGCCCCAGAAATTCCCCTCTAATGCCGCACAAATTAGGCACAAGAGAACAGAAATTGACCTGAAATCAAATACAAGTCAACATAAATTCAATTTCGAACATTCCCCAGCTCAAGGTCCTTAAGTTGCTAGGCAGATAAACCACCCTGTTCTGGACTAGGACTGAGTTCCTCAGCTTCATGGGGCTTCTAAAGTTGCGTGTAAACAATTTGTGACCCAAAAAGATAGGAAACGACACATTTCTGCCAATAAAGTGTATTAAAAGTAAATCAGAGAAAGTGTATCGAAACCCTTTACGATTGGTATGGTTATGCCACCCAAATGTTCATTGAATTTTAAGCCAGTCGAGCGTTTTTCTGAATTTAGCACATCCGCAAGGGCAGTCCATTGATTTCAATGCATTGTATTTTTTTTTAATTGCAAATAAAGCTTAGGTTTTTATTCTTGGATGTCCGGGAATCAATACTATTCTCTTAAGTTATACGCTTAAATCAAAATTGTATGATTGTTAAGTAATCCTTTTACAATTTTAATTGTTTTCGCATGCTAAGCCTGAATGAAACTTTTCCCTTCTTATTCTGTATATAAAAACACAGCATCAGTTTTATTCGAAACTTCTGCACAAAATATTCTTGGGAAGTGTGTGTGTGTGTGTGTGTGTGTGTATGCACTAAGTGTTTACTGTTTGTCGAGTAGTTAGTTTCAAAGCAAATATTTGAGAGGCTTCTGTTTGCCGTTCCTGCAGTAGCATTACGTATACGCCACGTGGCACGCGCAACCTTAAGCACCCTTACATCAGGCCAGCGTTTTCATTGACAACACATCCACTGGCGTAAATTGCACGGTTGGTTACTCGCATTTGATTATCGATGCTGTGCAATACTCTGGAGACAGCGACGTCAGCTCCCAGCCCAGTTTATGTGGCAACTAGCTGAAGTTCAAACAATCGATGCCATTGGCAGCACGAATTTCTCTATTTTTCCGTCACAAAATCCGTGGGTCTTCCCTTATTTGCAGACTGTTTTGAAACCAAGGCTTTTGAAAATGTAACGCTTTTGTATCACTTATTTTTGAGAAGGATGAGAGAAGCCAATGTTCACAAACAGACAGCTCGCAGTGCACGCAATGAGGTACTGGAAATCGTTAAAAAAAATTCTTATTTTAAATGTGAAAAATTTGATTTTCAGGACTGAATATTTCGACCAAAAGCAATTATAACATTCTTCACGCTTTTTTCGCAGCATAAAATAACTCGGATGTTTCATGTTTCTCCACGTGTACTTCGTGGTAACAAAAACTGAATATAAAACGCTCATTTTTCCATTTTTTGCCTCCATCAGATGATGCCCTCTGCACTCGAAACCATCACATTCATCGAATTTGCAGAGAGACTGGGTTGAACGATTGTCAATGCTTTTAGCTAAATGATGTTGTACATAGCCAAGTGTAAGTATGAAATGGATTGATCGATATGTGCGCAATTTTAATTCAATATTCAGACTTTATTGTTTAAGCCTTTAATAGGGATCCACGTTGCAGTGCTGACATCTGCCATTGACGATGGTATTACCACCCCTCCGGTAAATGGTGCCACCTCCACCGCCACTACCGTCATTTCCACGGGAAATGACCACATTACCATCGCCAGGGGATGAGGAGAAGCTGCGGTACTGCTGGCCATCCAGGTAGACGGGTTCACCATTCGGATTGGGACCTTTTCGAGTGCATATTATTATTCATTAAGTTGTCCAATTGCCTAGCTGGCAAAACAATCGCAACTTACAAGTCAGACAGACGCCATTCACCACCACTGTGCTGGGATGAGCTGGAAATAATTTCAGTGTGTATCAATTAGCGTCAGCAGCAATCCCGTCCAGCTTACCGCCGATCAGAGTCGGAATTAAAGCCAACGGGAGCAGCACACACGTCAGGTACTTCATATTAAAGCCGATAGATAGATGACCGTATCGACTCTCACGCTACTTATATAGTCCGGCACTTGATTCGATCCGAATCAAAATCGATTTGCATAAGCCTAAGCGTTTGGAGCTTTCGATTTGTATTTGAACAATATATTTAAATTAATTTCACACTAGAACACTATCAAATCGCAATTCGATGGGGTTTTCCGCACACGGTTTTGTGGCATCAGGTCGACGTAGTTGATTTCCTTGAACTTCTTCAAAGAAACTTATGACAGTCACGCCCCGAAAAGTCGGTTTACAATTATTCCCAGACGTAAACATGAATGGCAAGCGATTCCAGAGAATCGCACACCATTAAATTTTATCCATACATCTAAGGAAAACTGGTTACAGAACCGAAAGTCGTGACTCGTGAGTGAAATGTAGAAGCTTTAGTTCTAAAGCTAACAATTTATATTTAAATAATAAGATACTTAATACAATGAAAAAGCAAAAAATATATTTGAAAACAAATACATTTCATTAAAAATAAATCTTTGCAACTTTGTAGAAATGAAAAGTGTCTGACTTATTATAGATTTTACAGATTTTGTGTATTTGTTATGTTAAAAAGGTAACGTAGAGTATCTTGAATGCAATACGACTGACCAACTGATGCGCTACAGATTGTTTTTGAAACCCATCCGCGGGCAATTCCCTGAGATTAATACTTAATACATACGTAGTGGTTTGTTTGCACAGCAATAGTTCTTTGCAGCGATAAGGTCTGTTTGGGTTTGAATTCGAATTCAAATTCAGTATCGGAATCGGAATCGATGAGTGCATCGTATATAAGCTGCTGTTGCGGTTCGTACCTGGTCCAGACCAGTTCGACGTTCTAATAGACCAGCCACAATGAGAACCTTGACGGCATTTGCGATTATCGCTTTTTTTGCACTGGCTCTAACGGAGGCGGCTGTTTACATCGGTGGCGGTTGCTACGACTGTAAGTCAATGCCTATTAATTTGGGCCATTTATTCAAAAATTGTTCAACGATTTTCGTCGCTGCCACATCAGGCATAGTTTAAAAGGAAATTTTGTGTTTTCATTAGCGAAAGTTTGAATGAACAATCAATTTGTTATTATATTATGGTATTTCTTGGCAACGAAAGTCATTAAGTGATTATTAACGATACTCTAAACATTTGTTATTGGTTAAGTTTATGAATAATATAATTCCGAACACTTAGCTTTAAGCTTTTAATTTCTATAGCGCATAGTACATTTGCTGGCTTGCGTAAAAAATGCAGTAGCTAGCGCGCAATTAAGTAACTACTACTCCTCAAGAAACTGATTTAAATATCACTATTAGGTAATCCACCCGGAGGCCAAGGACCTGGAGTCTACACAGGTGGCAACGGAGGACGAGGAGGAGGAGGTGGATACAACGCAGGCGGAGGCGGTGGAGGATACTACAACGGCGGCGGAGGTGGAGGAGGTGGCCGTCGTCCAGTATATTCGGGCAACTTTGGACCCGGCTATGGTAACGGCGGAGGAGGAGGTGGAGGAGGCTACGGAGGCGGCGGTGGAGGTGGCTACGATGATGGCGGTCTTACGCAGATTATAAGCGGCTGAGATTATAATCTCGAAGCTTTGCTAGCGCTAAGCGCGAAGAGCAAGCATCGTCTGAAACTTAGATTATATAGACTTAAATAAAAAAAATATATATTTTATCAGCGGTGACTACTTTTATATACTTACAGAATGAGCTTTTGTTAGGTTTTGTTAAAGGTTAAAAACAAGTCCCTCTGTTAAAGTAAAACTAGTGAATAAACTTATCAAATACTCAGCTAACGCTACTAATAAATGGCATGCCACCTATAGCTTCTAAAAATAATATCCTTAATTCCTGTGCATTTTATAATTGGTATTCATTGTAATTCAGTTCAGACACGTATAAATGAGTAGCAACTGTTCAAGAGTGATGATTAATATACCCTTAAAGCCATAAAACCGACTGTGCTGTTCGGTTGAAGGAGTCAAAGTCCTGCAAAGGAAATAATTCATAAGCTCTTCAAAGTTTCAGCCATCCTGCTTGTCAGTCTTAATTAAAGGACTTGCCCTGGCTAAATATGCAAGGGCATCGAATTTCCAAAAAGTTGAACCAAAAGAACCGCTCGGTGAATCCACAAGCACTTAATTGATACAATTACAAGTTCGATTTTTGTTCGTTCGGCGAGCTTTTGGTGAGCTAAGCTGAAGCAAATGAACCGGAATCAAATTAAGGGTCATTAAGTATAATTATCGGTATCATAGCATGCATTTTGTTAAACAGTTTTCAAGGACTTCCTTTCTTTAAGTTGGTTCTTTTGCATTTAAGAAAAGGTTGCGTGCACGCTTAAAAATAGTACATTTCGTGGATATATGTTTAGTTAAGACTCTTGCAGCACATGTATAATTACACATTCGAAACGAAAATAACCATTTCAAAGTAGATACGCTTAAAGATTACTTTATTTATAGCCTGTGCAATCAGTAGTTTTAGAATGAGTAGTTTTAGTAGTAGTAGTAGTTTTAGAAGTAGAATGCGCACATCGAAAATCTTCAGTGTCAGTAAAGTAGCTTCGGGTTTTCAGTGGAAGAAGTAGCACATTGGGCTTAGATTAATTTTCTAAGAAAATCATGCTTTTATTAAATATATACCCATTAAACATTGATATTAGTATATATTCATGGGAGAAATAGTAATTTGGTAATAATTTATTTGCTGAATACACATGTATAAAAATGTTCATTCTTTTTCCAATGAATACATTTCCTTTCGTTTAGGCTCAAAGGAAGTGTTGCTCAGGATTACCTCCTTGTCGATGTCAGGGCTCGCAGTGTGGGTTCTCTCCAGGATGTGGGCAATCTAAAGATGTTGCCCAAAGCATTAAGCCTCCTGAAAAATTAATATTTGCAGTGCACTTCATAAAAACTGTTTTTTTTTCCCCCCGCTAATATGAAAAGATTTCGCCTTGCCAAGCACTTTTTCAATTAGACACTTACAAAGAAGCACCACAAGTTAGGTGCAAAATTCGCTGCTGCATGCAACAGCAATTGAGATTCGCAGTGACGGGTCCTTGGGGCAGGTAATGGTTGCAGAGCCATTAGCGTTCAATTTCCATGCTGCAAGGTAAAAACTAAGCGAGCTGCAAAATTAACCTGAAACAGCCACCCACTTTCTATGCGAACACGAGCCGCTCTTAGAACGGCGAACTTTATGTTCTATATGGCAAAGTTTGTTGCAATACGATGATGCATAGCGGGCGAAAATTAAAAATGGCATTAAATATATAACAAACTTTTAGGCTGTTGGTCTGATTCTCTAGTTATTAGTTTTCTATGATCTAAGTAAATTATGATTTATTACGCGTCAGTATTAGACTAGTTACTTAATTTACTACGTAAACCTTTTAATATTTGAGAAAATCCATTTATATTTTCCTTTCTGCTTTTGGAAAAGAAACAATATATAACATTGTTCCATTTGAAGCTTGAGTTGAATTTTCATTTCAAGAGTTACTGCGTCAGGTGTTTGCTGGGTTATTGAAATACTTTGCATTACTCGTACTGCATCTGTGTGCCACCTTTGATATTCGGTGTCAGAAGAATTCTTATGCAAAATAGAATTTTTGTGGCCAACCAGGACTAGTTCAAGCACTGAGTATCCGATGGACACAGCGTTTTGAGGGGGGCATGAACAGTAAAACCACAAGGCGAGTACAACGTGAATATTCCTTTATTTGAAATATGCATTTAAGTTAACTTAGCTTAGCGAAAAACACAAAACCAGTGTCGCTATCCGACCCAGTAACCCGCCCGCCCAGCAAACTCGTCCCAAAAAAACGACACCGGAAAATTCACAGACACGTAGAGAGGAAGTTTCATTTTTCTTCATATCGATGGGGCTACTAAAGGTAGCTCAAATGCTTGGCATTCTCGTAGGGACAACTACAATCCAAAAAGGATAAAACCAAAACAAAAAAAAAAAAAAAATCAATGAAAACTAAGAAAACCCAAGCTCGGACCGCAACCGCAGCCCCAACATCACATCGATTTACGCCCAGATCCGCACCACCAGCCGCATCAGGAGCAGCATCATCGGCGTCGCCATCCAGTGCCACTGGGCCAATGCCACGGCGGCGTCGTGGGCACAGATGTTCTGGAGGACGGCACAGTTCCTAAAGTGCTTCTCATCCGACAGCATTTTGGCCGTCTCGCGGGCAAACTCCGCCGAGTTTTTGTAGCACTTGAAGCGGGCACTGTTGTAGATGCAGTTCTCGTACGCGTAGCGGGCACTGTAAAATGTTGAAGTACCGAAACTTGATTGATATCGATTCCCGGGAAACATGTCATTCAGTTGCCTTGGCCACAACACAATTGGGTTGGTAATCGAAAAAGAAGGGGGCTCAGTTGGTTCAAAGGAAAATTGTGCAATACACCAAAGGCCGTTAAAAGTTTGATAATAGCAAAAGGCAAAACAAAATGTGGTCTATTGTTCACCCAAGATTGCTGGCCATTAAAGCTCAAACTATAAAGTATATTGGTTTACAATATAAACTGAAAATATTAAATATATGTGGTAAAGAATTTCACACCTTAAAAACCAATTTTCTTATTGATATGATAAATATTCTTAAAGGTGAAAAAATAATATGTAGATATAGCCCAATAAAGAAATAAAATATTCTTAATAATTGTAGACTAAAAGAGTTGAAAATTATTTGAAGAATATTGACTTTTCGAAAAGCATTTCGATTGGAAAACAAAAACATGGAATTATCAGACAATCTTAAGCCAAGCCGTACCAGCAGAATTCGAGGAACTTTTCGCTGGCGTTGCGCCTTTCGTCGTGCACCTCTTCACTAAGGATGTTCTCGAACTCGGTGGTGCAGGTGACCCAGTCCAGTTGGATGTATGCAAAGCAGTCCTTGTGCCTCAGATAGTCTGCAAACGGGCGGGAAAGAGTGCTTCAAAATTCGTGTATACATAACGCTCCTTTTGCTTGTGCACTTTAAGGCTTGTCAAGTTGGGTTTTTGGTGTCCTTTGTTTTGGGCCTTATCGGTTGGGGGATGGGCTATTATCTTTAATCTGCGGGATTTTGTGTACTGTGTGATATGCGTGTGTTCCCGACACCCCGACGCCTGTGGGTATCCTTAGTGCTATTTTTCGTGCATATGTGTCAGCTTGGCAAATTGATTTTTGAGCGCTTTAAAAGAACCCTACTAAATTGCACAGAACTTACCACGCTGAAAATCGGCGTCGCCGCAGAACTTGTAGAAAAATCGCCGAGCTCCCTCCACATTATTCTTAAACGTGCCCATCTTTCGATCGTCCAGGCAACGCTTGGAGTAAGTATCGAAGCACCTCATGCCACGGTTGAATATGCTGCAATATGTAATTCGATTTGAGCCAGGGACAATCGAGTGAGGTCTGTCTAATTGAGTGCCACTCATGTTGCGTCTCCGGTGCCACAGCTAATTTATGTGCATGTATATGAATAAAATGTCCGCCACTTAAATGCTTTAATTTTTTTAAATTACCCTAAATTCAACTACCAATAAACATGAAGTCTATGTTTATGTCTATGTCTATAAAACTGCAATACACTTCCACTATTTTTAATCAAAAGTTTCTCTCGTCATGATGGCCCTATAAAAATCCTAAGATATGCCTAATATTACGAAACTATCATTGATTGTTATTTACTAAAAAAAAAGGTCAAATTGTTCGAAAATAATTCAAAAACTATAATTTTAGCCTGGGTAGAATTAACATTTCTTTCGCTATCAAGAGTAAAGCTAATAATTAAATTACTATGAATTTGAATTTAATTTACGCGTTTTGCATTGCACAAAATTCAATTAACCATTCACTTTGAGTACAATATTGGTAGAAAAAATAAAACTCGAATAAAAGAGTTTACCAAAATTTAAGTAAAAATGCATTAGTGTGTATTGATTATCATCGACATTCGCCACGAATTATTAGAAGAGCACTTCAATTAGTGAACTTATTACCCACTAAAGCCAAATTCTGCTTATTTATTCGCCATTTGAAGTCAGAATAATTAATTATTTCGCGGTTTTCAATGTTCTTAGCATTGGCTCGGCTTTAAGTGTTTCCTTGCGGTTGATATTATAAAATGGTTCCCAGAAAATTCATTTGAAATAGTACTTTACTGTTGTGACTTCTCCAAAGATCTTCTGTTACCCGAGAAATTATGTTCAAGCACCAAAACTTTGCCCATTGAAGGCATATTAATACCAAAAGTCCGTAATTTATTTTTGGCACTTGGCGCCGGCATAATTAATCATCTCCTTGGAGTGGCAGACAAAAAAGGGCTTGTCCTAATGGTATTCCATGTACAACTTCTGCTCCCTGCGGCACCGGGGAAATATGAATAAATTTCCTCAATGGGGCACAATCAATAATGTATATTCCCCGTTTATTCGCATTCGTTATTGCAAATTGCGCCCTACTTGCACTTGGCGGTGATCTCCTTTTTGCTGATGACGATTTTCGTGTTCTGTAGGAAATCCATTAGATGCGGCGGCAGATCCTTGAAGCACTCGTCCACCATTTTCTGCGTGCTGCCGCACTCCTCGCGGCCCGTGGCCACCGTCGATTCCGATATATTCCCTTCGTTCTGGGCCAGCACCAAGTTGACCAAACGAAGCAAGATGACAAAGTAAATTAAAATCACACTGCCCAGTGAGCTTCTCACACACATCCTCGAAGGACACTTGTTGCCACAAATCGACTGATAGGATACTAAATGAGCCGTTTTTCCGTTGTGCCGTATAAACGAACCGCACGAAAGATAACACCGCACTGAAGCGTTCAACCGCAAACAGGTCCTATAAAAAGGATATCGCAATCAGGACCTCTGTTAATTCGCTGTTAAGCATATGTTAAGCGCAACGCATGCGCAGTAGCGATGCCAGCACGTGCATCGCCCTTTGTTTACCATACAAAGATAGCCGACTTTTTAACAGGTAGACCGACCCACCGCCACCGGAGATGGAGCTCGGCATAAATTAGCGTCCGCTTCAGCGATACCAGGTGCGGATGGAACCGCAGTGCTCCCTTCAGGATGAGTTTAAGTGATTGATTGTCCTGAATCGTTGCTGGATGCGTTGGCATACCCAGCCAAACAAAGAGCACTGGTTTTAAGTTAATTAAGTCACCTGTTTGACGTCCTCCTCCGGGTGTAGTATTTCACAAATGGAATCCGGAATACCAAGGCCAGGTTTCGTATTGTTTGGAATTCGGCAATTAAGAAACCCAACACTCTTTTCATACGCATTTTTCCCAAAACCGCCCACACAATCCGATGTACAATTACATTTTACGACAAAGTACCATTTACAATTAAAATTTAAATTTAGAATTTACTTTTTATTGAATTTGTTGTAATATAAGCCATCAGCTAATTTGGTGACCTTAGAATGTGCCACTTTTCTTTCTCGGACCTTCGAGTAGTTCGCTTAAAGTTTATGTCAATATTACGCATTCATTTTCGTCTGCCGCAATATTTAATTCATAACTAACTTTCATTCACTTAAATCAGTCAATGTCAATGAATTTCTGGGCCAACGAGCAACAGGCTGGCAAAAGAGCACTGGACTTCAATTATTCAGCATGCAAAACTTTCGAAAATAATGTAATTAATGTGAATCGAATCATATTGGTTGATGGTTCCCGATAAAATCATACTGTGAACGCAAAAAACGTTGTGTATTCAGCATCGAAATGACATTATTTTGTTAAAGCCCGTTAAAATGAAAACAATTTGAATTTTCCGCCACACGCACTTTATTATTCACACGTTTTAAACGTGCTATATAAACAAAAAGACATGCAATTTTTTATAAACATTTATTTATGCAAAAAGTTATACATAATCGTACATATGTGCACACGCTCGTACATATGCATTTAATTACATGTGCGTTTGCTTTAGATTTATATTATTAGGTTTTGAACATATGGATTATCTCACAAAAAATCAATGATTTCTTTCTCAAATTATGAAGTTAAAATTATACAATGCTGGCAATGAATGAATGATGTTTATTATGCGATGTTAGGGGCACAGCATACGATTAATGTAATGTGAATAAAACGAGACGAATCGTTTACTTTCTGTTATTCAATTATCGAAAGGATTACATTTTCATCGTGATAAAATTAATTCTGAACTCATCATAAGCAAAGTTTGCTACGATTGCACGATTGCCGTCATTATCAATAAAAGTTATACATTATGATTATGTTTATTAACATTAAAAGATTAGTCAACTCCCATGTGGTTGAACATCGTTTTGTTTCTGAGTATAAGTCTCACATTTCGCAGAATAATTTCAACAGAGTTTCTGTATACTTTTCATTTTGTTTTATATTTAATTTTCATTTTGATTGGTGCCAATTATACAATTTGTTTAAGGCACATATTGATAAGATTTCTTTTTTGTCAACAAAATTTAATGCAAATTCTTTAATTTAAAATAAAGTTTGCAACAACTTTGCGTTGATTGCTTTGTACCATAAATTAAATGCAATTTACTTTCGCTTTCTAGTTTTGTTCCGTGCTAATTTTTCTGCATTTTGTTTATTTCATTCACTATTATAAAATAGATACATTTTTGCCATTACTGGCGGCGTGATATTTATTTTAAATTAAAGAATTCAATTTTGTTGTGGCAATCGCATTCAAAGGACAATGATTCGTTTAAAAAAAGTAAGTTTGTGTTTTATTTCTGCATATAATACATTAGCTTTAAAATATTACAAATAATTTAAGTTTAGCGTTTAGTTGTACATTATGAATGCTTGCTGCTATTATCATAATATATGTTTGTTTCATTAACTAAATATGGCTGTTAAATGTGTTTTAATATGTTGTTTCTGTTTCGCCCCCACTTACTCATCACACGATCGATTTGAAGTGGGGTACGAAATCTATACATAAAATATAGATATGCAATAACATAATCAAAAAATACTTCATTAACAAGAATTAGCGTCAGTTTAACAAAAATAGATTATGCTTAATCGAAGGGTGATAGTCTATATCCGACACAATATGGATTTAAATAGACTTCGTGCACAATCCAATGAAAAGTGTAAAGATTCATCTTTGCAATTTGAGTTAAAAGTGCAGATTTTTAAAAAAATTAAAACAGTTTTGGTTGGTTGAGTAGAGTTTCTTGGATGAGATTCCGTTAACATGATTTTCCTTATTTTTTGTGCTTAGGGGCTTTTGGGGTTATTATATACAGACTTGTATATGCATTTGGATGTATATATATTTAAATATATATATATATGTATATGCTTGCATTAAGTATGTTTTTGTTCGTTGAACTTTTACACTAAGAACTAACTTGTATTTTCCTTTAGATTATCATAATTAAACTAAGCTCTATGTTTGATTCTCTTATCAATCGTTTGCTTAATTGCCTTGTTTTGTT
The DNA here is from genome assembly GCF_000001215.4 of Drosophila melanogaster. NCBI lineage: Eukaryota > Metazoa > Arthropoda > Insecta > Diptera > Drosophilidae > Drosophila > Drosophila melanogaster. The sequence goes on along the minus strand of NT_033777.3, from coordinate 22,077,718 downwards.
TGCTGGCAAAACGTAACAGTTTAATGGCCACAAGATTCAATACATACTGATGTTGCTGCTGTTCGTTTGCTGTTGCTGTTGCTTTTGCTTTTGCTTTTGCTGTTGATGTTGTGATGCTGCTGGTGTTGAATGTGCCGCATCTGCTGCTCATTTGGCAAATAGGTTCAGAGTTTGGAGTTTGGCGTTCGGAGGGGTTCAGTGTTTTAGTAGTTGTGTAAGTGACATGTGGTGGCTCAGGATATCTGACTTTTGGTTACGCTTTTTTGTTAGCTTCAAGTAAGCACATTCACAACACACACGTGGCTCTGCTTTCGGCCTGGCTGGGATGCTGCTGCTGCTCTGATTCCGTGCTCATCTACGGCAGGCGATGGATTCATGGTTCATGGCGGATGTGGGAGCGGATTGGTAGTGTGTTTGGGACATTTGTTTAGTTTCCTTTGGATTTTTGATTGGAATATATATTTATATATATATATCGTTTGGAAATTTGTGTTTTAGATAAACGTTTGTGAGTATGTCAGTTATATTGGTTGGTTTTAGTTAGCATGAAAAGAGAGAGATTCATAGAAGTGGAAATAGAGTTTCGATTAATATTTTATGGTTAGCAGTTAGTTTTTTATGTAATAATCCTAGGTTAAGCGAGTTACGACCGCAAAAAGTTACCAGACATTTATTTAAGATTTACACAATAAGTGGGGCTCACATGGACATGCTAATTACAAAAATTTGTTGATCCAATGTTTAGTAACTTTTTGCTGAATGCCATCCGCTATTCATTAGATGCGGTCAACATTTTTTGACTTTAATAAAGACAAACACATACATTATTATCATTAGAGTTTCATTGACAGGATATTAAATAATTTTATAGAGATTTTAGATAGTGTGATAATGTCTATCTAGTGATAATGTTTTTGTGTTTTCAGACGTTATTTGATGCAACATTTTGTGGTTATTAAATTTGTTCTATGTTTTTAAATTTACAAGAACATGATGTTTTTTTTTTTTTCATTTTCGATTAATCTTTTGCTAGATTTCATTTGTTTGTTTTTGGTTAACTTGGCCTTTGGTTAGTTTTAATTAGCAATAGTATTACATCACAGTTTTTGGGTATTGTTTGCTAATAATAAATGTTTGTACCGTTTAATGGTATTAATATGCTATTTTTAAATTTACCACACAATATTCAGGGGAAAAATAAAGTAAACAAAAAGATTACACAAAATTGCAGGCGCATAAGCTTTCAAGTCAGATTGGGTTCCTTTTCAATCATATTGCTTTCACAAAAGGCACGAATCAAATAGTTAAAGGTAAGCGTTATTTACATATGTCACTTTCTCCGTTTGGAAAATAAAATTGTTGTGTAAAGTAAATTTGAAAATATTCGCGATTTTTTATGAGAAAATCTTGAACGTACTGATTTTTATGGGTAATGTAACTGGGACTTAAAGAATTGAATTCCTTTTATTATATTATTTCTTTTGGTTTATTATTAAGCAGATGCCAATGCAATTTCATGAGTGTTGGAGTTATACAAGTTATGTAGATAACTAACTAGTCTAGAGATCAATTATTCATAGACAGAAAAATCCGCAACCCATAAGCTTAAAGATTAAGTGTGGTAAGTACACATAGATACGTGTATCAGATGTGCAGATACACGCTTCATAGGATACATAAGTTATATTGCATATGCCATAGCACTTGTGGTGGTATCTTGGTAGTAGTTGGTTGGTTGTTTGGTTGGTTGGTTGATTGGTAGGCTGATTGGTTGTTTGATTGGTTGGTTGGTCGGGTTGTCGGTTGCGTTGGTGGGATTAATGATCAATCGAGGAGTGGGTGGTAAGCATAGAGTTATGCCCGAAGGACGTGTGTGGGTGAGGGTTTTATGTATAAATGTGTTTGTGTCTGGTTTCTATAGTTAAGTTGTCTTAGTCACTAGAGTTGCAAACAAACAAAGTGAAGTGTTTATTAATATATCTGATCAATGAGTTATGTGTGACGACTGAATACGAGAAATAAATATCTTTATTTATTCGTTGGGTGTTAAGTTTGGAAAGCGTTAGATATTGGTTTCAATTTCTTTTAGGAGAATTCTGAAAGAAGTCAAGTTCGTGGAACAATAAAGAATCATAAGACTTGGTAGGATTTTGTTTTCTTTGTTTTTGTTGTGTTCATTTTTTTTTTTTAAGGTTTTTGTTTTTACTTCAACAAAAATCATTGATCTTTATTTCATTGTGGTACACTTTCGGTTCAATTGCAACATTTACATTCGAACGCATAATACAAAATATTCATATAATCTTAAGATTCTAAACAGGGGACTTAGGCCTAAGATACACATGTAAAATTCATATCTCGTAAAGAGCGTTTTTAAATAGGGTATATGGCTTATCCAACAGTAATACAAATAAAATCTACTAAAATGTTCATTTTTTTTTTTTGTTTGCTTTTTTTCTACTTTTTTTCTTCAGTGTATGTAAAACATCAAAGGCACAAGTCAACGTGAAAACAAAGGAAAACTAATATAAATTTTTTTTTTATAATTAAACTCGTATCAAATGATAATAAACTCTTAATCTTCAGCGAAAAAGACTGATAGATTTTGCATGTGTCTGTACTTTTGTTTTATCAAAATTTTGTTTTGTTTTTTGTTTTAAAACTCGCAATCGAAATAAGATGCAACGCTATTGCATTTTATTTCGAGTATAAGATAACACATAAAGAAAATAATAGTTTGATAAAATAAATAAAAGAGTAGAAACACAACTAACCTGTGGAGGCGGTGCGCTTGAAAATTCTTTTTCAGAACCCTGATCAGGGCAGAGCGGCCAGGCCAGGCCAACGATTCCGGTCAGGTTTCATCGAACATACAGTGTGGATTGGAATTGGGGATGGTCAGTTATGAGCAGCATTTGTATCAAAATAAATAGCAAAATTTTAAAATAATTGAACTAAAGTGATCGGCTGCCTGGCGTACGCAATCAAAGGGCAGGCAAACGCAATCGTTCGTTATCCGTTGTTCTTAATGGTTTCTTTTCTTCTTTCGTACATTATTGATTTAAAGTTATAAAGTTGCTTTCGCCGATATGGTGTGATTTTAGAGTGTTACTTTCTGAGTTATAGTGCTTCGAATTTCTCGATTCACTATGCATGGTATTTACTGTATCTCAATGAAACCCGCCGGCTTGGCTGGCACTCCGACCGTTGCTCGCTGATAGGGATGCTCGCGGTTAGTCGCCAAACGACGCTGCTGCTTAATGGCGCCTACTAAAATATACGATACGATACATGTAGATATTGGTTTGCATAGGTTTACATATCGGTTATATGTATAAATAGATGTGAACATCATCAGCTACAGGGTACAACTTAGGTCTAATAGATATTGCATACATCCTTACTTATCTACCATTCGCTTGCTCAAACTGAAGCTGAAGGCAGCAGCTGGAAGCCAAATTGCCAACTGAGGGGGAATTATCGACCTGTTTTTCGTATTCTGTATTCTCTTTCACTTTGTAACATTTAAATTCTCTGCTTCTTTGGAATGAGTCGTTTATATATGCGCTTGTGTATTCGATAGATTTGATCTGATTTTTAGATTTGGCTGCAAAATAAGTGATTTTCAAGCCGCTAAGCCTAGGTAAGGTAATTCGTCTCCAGTTCATTGCTAGATATTTTCTAACAATGATTATTATTCTGTCGAATCATATATTGCATTTTGTTCCTCCAGCTTGCTGACTAGTCGTGCGTTCAATTGATTCTGGATAATGGTTTCTGTTCTTGGACGGCTGCCTTTGAGCCTCGACTAAACTAAGAACTAACTGAAGTTATTATTTAAGCACCAACTTGATTCAAGGCTCCTTTCCACTAAGAGTTATGTAAATATATATGTGTATATATATATATATATATATATATAAAAGCTTTTCTGCAATTCTGTTCAAATTATACGCTTTTGACGAGAAATGGCACTGGCTGGAAAAATTGAAACGGTTTCCTTTTCGCTCTTCGTTAGGTACATTTGTGCATAAATACTGTCCCTCCATCGCAAAACTCACTACATAAACTACATAAAAAACAGACACTTAACTAGATTGCACTTAAGACTCGACCCTCATACCAAAAAAAAACTAAAATAGGGTTATTATTATTCAGAAGAGAAAAATTATGAAGTTTAGCCCTCTTTAATTTGAATACTCATGGGTTCCAAAAACGAAAATCAACAACTTGCATTGGGTGCCGCTGTTGTTGTTGTTCTCAACTAGAATATACTCATATAAAAAATGTTTCGGGTGGAAAATCATATATGTATGTAGGTTGGTTACAGTTAAAATTAAAGCAACTACAATTTAAGGGCCTAAAAATCACTTATTTTTGCCAATATTGCATATTGCAGAAATGTATTGCATTGCGGTCTAAAATCTAATAAACAATATAAAAAGCATATTCATTGTCGAGCAATAATTGTTGTAGCTTAATTCTTTGCTTGTATTTTCTTGAGTATTTCTGTTTTCCTGTTTGTTGTGCCGTTTTACTCATACGTTTTTGTCTCTACGTAAATATATAATTTTAAAAATATATACAGTCTATACATTTATGTGTGTGTGTATAATTCTGTTTCAGTTTTTGTGTGACTGTAACTAAATAACTTTAAGCTAAACATTTTCTGTGGGGTTTTCCTCTACAAATCGTTTCTGGTTTTCTTGTTTTTGTTCAACGGAAAAATAATAGAGAGTGAGAAAAAGGAGTTCAAAAGACGGAGCCGGCATGCATATATCGACCAACTGCAAATATTTATGTTTATAACAAATATATAAGATAAAATAGACTTTGGATAAAAATAATGAAGGTTTTGTTTAATTCTGTTAGCATTTGGTTAGCATTTCGATATTATTGTGAAATCTTAAAAGAAAGCCAGGTTAAGAAGCGTGAAAAATCTCAATGCATACTTTATGGCACTGAACGTAAATAGTAATTGTGTTAGATTCATGTAGAATACAGAAAGACTGAACATGCTGCACTGTTTTTTACGATTTGTAAATATTCTTTATTTTATTTCCAATTATATTGAAACTCTTTTGCAATTTTTAAGATCAAGAACATTAACAACTTCATAACTGCAGCAAGTCCGGACTGTAGCCTGCCATATGACCACTAAAAATAAATGCAAGCTCCTAACAATTAAATGCCAAATCTAAATCTTTTGCATGACAATTAAGCAAGACAAAACAATTGTTATTTAAAAAAAAAAATATATATATAAATTATTCTATATGCTTGAGCTCGCCGGCGCTGCTGGGCTGTCATAGCAAACTCAATCGATTGCACTTGGTTAATGTGTTAAGAGGAAAAACAAACGTACCGGGCGTATGCGCAACGTGTAAATTGTATTTCTAGTGTGTGTTAAATGGTGTGTGCTTTTCTGACGATATGCTTGCTATATTATTGCTCGCAATTTAACTCGCATTTAAATCCTCGATTCATGTGGCTATACATATCTATCTGCTTAGACGACTAACTTCTGCCTAGATGGATGAATGATTCGCTTAGTGTGTTGGACTTTCGTGTTGTGTGGTTTGTGTGTATGAGGATAAATCATAATCGATATAGAGATAGCAATGGAACAGAGTGATTCGGATATGTAAGATATGTGATTATCTGGCAAACAACCCACCGCTATGATCAGCATATTCCGTGAGCAGAGGATTGCCGGCTAGGGCGGCGTAGTTCGCATAATCGTACGGTGCGAAGATCATTCCATGGCCGGTCTGGTCGAAGGCGGCTGTCGGAGCGGCCTGGGCGGACAATATGCTGGCCGCCGTTGTGGGGACGGTCATCCGGGGATTCAGGATCAATGGGGCGCCAAGCGGGGCGGCGGCGGGTGCACGGATCTGGGCGGCAAGGCCGGGCAGGCCGGTGGATGTCAGCAGGCGGCTATCAGAGGCGGCAACCAGGCGGCGCCACTCCTCATCGCACACTGCGGGATACAGATAAGAAGCAGAGCCAACGCATGAGAAAGCTGGTCGTCGAACACATAAATCAAATACAAAATAAAGAAATGTAAATCGAATTTGAATCAGTTTGGTTTCGTTAACGGTTCAGTTTGCAAAATCGTTAATGGTTAGATCCTCGCTCATTCGATTTTAGCTGCTGGTTAACGTTGTTATCTTTTGTTTTTATTTTTATTTTTTTTTTTTTAGCTCTGTCTGAGTGAAGATTGGGTTAGGTTATTTGGTTGGTTTTAATTAGATGGATACTTTATAAAGAGAGGCTTTGGTTGACATACCTGCGACAGATTTCGCTGTTGTGTCCCTATAAGTGCCATTAATAATCGCCAATTCCATGAGTTGACGTTTCTTTAGCTCATCTTCGCCTTCGGCTTGCTGTTAGTACGAGTGTATGTTTGTGTTTTTTTGTTTTTGTTTTTGATTTGGGGGTTTAATGTATTAAACGGAATACATTAAAGCAGATTAGGTTTTGTTGGTTGAGAGTATGAAAAATAATACAAGAAAATTCATTATTAATTATATTGGTTAACATTCAATTGAGTTTAGCTGAGAAATCATTTAATTAATTATTGATTTAACATAGAAAAAGGAGTTGGGATAGGCAACACGCATTGGTTTTTAATTGTTTCTTGTTTATTTTTTCGTTTACTTTAAGCTCTTTTGCGGGCGCATTATGAACTTTAAATTAGGCAAATATCAGTTTACGTTTGGCTTCTCTGAAGGGCTCTCGTTAATGAAAAACCTCTCGAAAAACACTTACCGGCACGAGCAACTTCTGTACTTCGGCGACGGCCTGGGCCAACTTCACTGTGGCACGGTTCTCGGTGTCCTCGACGGTTATCAGGACATGCAGGTCATCGGACAGATGCTCCCAGTTAGGCTTGCCACGGTTGGCGTCCTCCTGAAAACGGGGAACGAGAAGTTTTAGAATGTACACACATTTTTGAAATACTTATATAAAAGTCTGCTACATTTTTACCTAAGTACCTAAAAGCTGATGGCCTTCTTAAAATAAATGCTGTTTGCAAAGTATCTTCATTTTTCACATTTAGTTTAGCAAACAATGTAAATGCAAAATTGTGTTATTTAAAATCATTCCTTGGCTTCCTTAATAATTCAATCGCATCACCTTCTTCTTGCTCTTTTCAATATGCAAAATATTCAAAAATGCGAGCCGCGAAATGCGAATTTATTCGAAACTGTGCTAATGGGCGCGGAACAATTACGAGTGGGCGAGTTCCGACACACTTAAAACATTATTGCCATTTTTCATATCACCGCTGTTATTACTTGTGGCAAGAAGAGTTTTTGGCGAACGTGCTTGAACTATAATAAATTCTTTTGCTATTCCTCCTTCAACTCACATTGTGACCCACAATTTATAATCAATTAGGCTCAAATTGGATAGAAATTCTTTTGAAGTCGTCCAGTGCTAATTCCACGTCAAATTAACAACTGTCAAGTTGGCCACTGTACGAGTGCCGGACAAAGTTTTGTCATCAGGAATCGAGAAGAACGACCTTTTCGTTGTTGGCCACTTCGGATGAGTGGCCAAGCAAAAGCAGCGCAGAAAACCTGAGCAAATATAAAGAGGGGTCGGTGTCGGTCTCACCTCAACAAAACCATGCACTGTGACTAATTTTTTTTTTTTTTTTTTGTTGGCTGTCAGGTCTATTTCTATCCGCCAAAAATGCAAGTAAACAGAACATTTCTATTCTTTCGCTTTTCACTTGTGTCGCAGGCCAATATCTTTCCGTTCGCTATGAGTCAGACATTTTGTGTGGGTGTCCTCTCATTCATTTCTGCTAAATTATCAAAATATTGCATGAAAATTGCGAATTTGAAAAACTCTCCTGTCTGCCTGCCGCTCATTTGGTCCGCCACATTTATGAATTACAAAAATACATTTAATCGTCTCGAGAGACTTGATTCATTTTTCATTCTTTTCCCCGCATTTGAATGGCTCTTTTCGTCGGGGGAAATTAAATCATCAGAGCATTTTGAGTGACAAGACAACCAAATAAGTGTGGGTATAAGAAAATAATTTGGAGAATTTGCTATCTGATGTTTGGATTTAAAGTGAACTTTAAAGATTTTTAAGCTAGCTTAGTTAAAAAAAATGAAAAATTTATATTATTTAATTATAAATGTATAAAATGTATAAAATCTATAATTAAATTTTTTTATTACTTTACAAAAGAAAACCATGTGGTTATCATAGCCAGAACTAAAAACCTCTAGACACAAAAGAGGGACATATTTTTCGCCTCATAACGAAGACTAATTCCCATTTGGCACGGACTGAATTTTCATATCCAAGCGTACCATATACGCGGCTACTATTTATGATAATTAAAAATGAAATTTAAGTGCTCGGCTAATGGCCGTAAGACCAAAATGTGTATCTGCTTGCAGTAATGCCACGTTTCCTGTCAAATCGTTTGGAATCCGTAATCCACTTGATCGAACGATGCACTTACCTTCTTCTTGTCGCGCATGGAACCCTTGCCTCGGACCATAATCTTGCAGCCGGTCTCCTGTTCCAATTGCTTGGCGGTCATGCCACGGGGTCCCAAAATGCGACCGACAAAGTTGAACTGGAATGAAAATTAAATTGGAGAGGAGATATAAATTAGACGGGCGAAATTAGAGGAAATCATTAGCGAATCAACATACGACGAGATCTAATTAACTGACTAACTTGGGTCTAAAGTTCAACGTTTCCATTTTTATTTATTTAATTATTTTTTCCTTTTTGGCAAATTTAAAACGCATTAGATCGATTCGTGACTCAGGATGCATAAATGCCAGGCGGCCAGATCCGCTCAAAGTCAAAGTTATTAAAGCGTATGACGCTGGTCAGATTCGGTTCGTTGAAGGCTGGAGTCACCCACAATCCACGGCATTTGGACACAACAATGGGCAAACGAACGTAATATGACCCGCGGCGACACGCCTGAATTTGGCACGATAAACCAATCACCAATCAGCCAGATAGACTCAAAAGCTCTATGTGCATACAGCCAAATGCAGTCACTCAGTTAGCAACTCAGTTGGTGGCACTCAAAGAAAAATTAAAAAAAAAAAAAGAAGAATCGTGTCAATAATTGGGGTCAAGCGGTCGGACCGACATTAACCGGAATTAAACGAAAATCACTGAAGATTACTCCTTAGGTAGGATAGAAAAAACCCAAAACCATTTGGGCTTAAGAGCATACTATTTAATTTAATGTAATCATATTTTTTCCCGTGTAACAGGCGGCGACATACAAAAGAATTTTGCTTAAACTATTAGCGGAGCGTGCAAAAATCTTTTGACGCGCTTGTCGATGATGATGGACGTGCCTGGCATGTTGGCCAACATCGATTCCATGCCCAAGCCATAGAAGCGGTGACCCCAACCGTAAGCTGCCGTGGCGCCCAATTATCATATACTTTGGTTAGATTGCAACAATCGAGCCGGACCGCAGGCTAGCCGATAAATTAGATTTATTGGCCAGATCAAAAGCATTGCCATTTGAGTTATTGTAAATTGCTGGCTAAACTAGTTCTGGTCTCGCCCCGGGCACGAACGTAACCCACCCACCCACATTCATCTGGAGACCCATTGCGAATGCGATGATGTGATGGGATGTGAGATATGGGGATGTTAAGTGCGCAGCGATGCGATCATCGACAGCAGACAGCCGTCGGCAAAGTGGCTCGAAAACAGCAGCAGCAGCCGCAGCAGCAGCTGTTGTCAGTCACTACGAATGTATCTGTATCTGTATCTGTATCTGAGAGACTGCATCTGCAACTGAAACTGCCGCAGCAGCATCAGCGGCAATCGCAACTGCCACTGCTGCGATCGAATCAATTGAAAATTGCCGCAAAGAATGCAGTTAATGCCTAATGGCTCCGGCAATTTTAATTAAATTTTGCGAAAAACCATTTAACCTCCATGGAGATGTCCAAACAAAATGTGGCCAAACTATGGCGAGAAAGTTGCTAAAACCAAATAAAAAGAAATGTTGCTGCAATGCCACCACATAACATATGAATGTATGTGCGCATAAAATGAATTGCGCTGCCCAAGAAAACATTTGCATTACTTATCGCCCCCGTATCAGTTGCTTAATTAAAAATCCCTGGCTCAGCTGCCATGTTTGCACAAGTGATCTCTTCCATTTGCCATTAAGCGGAAATTAAAAACCATTTTCCCCCACATGCAGCGCTCAAAAGATTCCACATACGCCACGTTGCGCTGCCACTTGCGCTCTACAAATATTGAGAAATGCCAAACAAATACGAGTGGCCAAATAAATTATAAATGATTGCGCTTCAAGGGTTTCCCTCTGGCCTCTTCTTTTTTAGAGTTTGTGGGGGAGCTTAAACAGAGTGGCAGTTTTCCATAAGGAAAACTCGAAACAGGAGCAATTAAGATTAAGAATGTAGCACTTGAACGTAATGGGGACGAAAATATAATCATCATCTCGTGTCTTAATTAATATTCATGCTTTTATGACAACCTAATATATGTGAAATCACAAGGCAATACTAATTAGGTACAAAAAAAGAAGAAAGTTCTGTGAATTTAAAGAAATCGTAATAAGCCTATTGCCTTTCAAATGTCCATGAGCATTTTTAGAATTTTGCGGTACCATAATGGAATCCCTTTTCTCTATTGTTTGATTATACACCTAAAGAAATACTCTTGTTTTAGGTTCAGAAAATGGTTGAAATAATTTAAAGTATGCTCTTTGCGCTTCGGTCGTGTAATATTGTATGAACCTTTTGCCAGCGCGTACTTCAAACCAAAGTGCCATAGTAAACAGACAAAAGACAGATGAAAACGGGAGCTGCAAGGCAATTCAAGTGGAGTGTAGCCAAGTGAAGCGTACAAATAAATATTGTATAGTGTATACACATACATACACATCGGGAGGCAGGTGGTGGAGTGACTGCTGCTTTATTTTACAGATTGTGGGCTCATCAGATAGGGCATAAGGAAAATATTTCATATTTATACAATACGTACAACAATTTTCAATACGGCAAAAGGTACAAACAATTGATAAGCGACTTGCGACGCACACACAGCAGACAGGTCACCAAAAATTGCTGAAAAGGAAAGTACAAAAACACAAATATACACGAGAGGCTGTGATAAGAAACCGCCCTCTACTAAATGGTGACCATGACAACAGGCCATTTAATTGTGCGTAAAACTTTTCATACGATACGAAAAGCAAGCAAAACCCACACAATGGAAATATTTGTAATTTTTTCATTACCAGGAGCTGGATGGAAGAACATTCTACTTAATAGTTAGTGTTCAGATTTTAATCGCGTTGCCTGTGTGACTCAGTGAGTTTTACGAATCTTTTCATTTGAGCCGCTCGCCAGTAAATTGAAAACAGAAATGCATAAGCAGGCAAGGCAGGGGTCGGCATAGATCAAATAGATTAGTCGACTTGGCTACTACTATGCATATAGTACATAAATAAGGTATATATAGAGGTACATATGTATGTGTGCATCTACAGAGAGAGAGAGAGAGGGAGACACTTTAGCACACATAATTGCGCTGAACAAAAAGCTCGTCTATTACACGGACGGAAAAATAAATCAAACTTTGACATGACAAACAACGGCAGCAAATTTAACTTGAATATAATGCTTGCCACAATTTGTTGTTTTCTGTTTTTGCCACTTGGGGTTGTACCTATTAAATTACCGAACAACCGAAAATGTACATAAAAATTGCACGTAATTAGCATTTCAATGTTTATGACTAATTTGCTGCAGTTTGTAGATTAATTGGCTTTTGTGTTAACGGCTTAGACAATAAAAAAAAACCAACACACAAACAAACATAAAGCAGCGTTAGGTGATTTGGGCAGACATCAACACAATGTTGAGATGTGCTGCTCTAGGCTTGTAATTTGGCTTTAATATGGCCGCGATTTCCCACTTGATCGATATGTATAATTGCGGAGTGACCTTAAAGCGAATCGAATGTCAAATGGTTCAAAGATGTGGGATGTAGTCGGTGTGGGGGTGTGACCACAGCATTAATCAGCGGAAAGATAATTCACTCAATTCAATGCGATCGATTAACAATTGATTAATTAAAGTCTAAACATATCGCTGGGATGTTGAGCATAATAAACAGCGCTTGAAAGTGTTTTAATTTTAATTGAACAACTGCGCGCAATAGTTTATAAAAGGTATATTCTATAAGCAACTAATATATATACTTCTACAGCTCGTTGTCTCATCATGAAAACATTTACCCTCAATCGCATCTAATTGCCCCTCTTCCATATGTTTAAGTTTAAGCATCGGAAAATGAAATTGCGAAAATTTTAAAAAATGTCAAACATAATTTCAGTTCTGTGCGAAGCGAAATCAATCAGAAGCTGACCGGGCGGCTCAGTGGGTCAACATGTCGCATGTCGGATGACGCGCCACGGGGCGTATGAGCAATGAGCGCTGACAGCGAACAACGAGCAGAACGAGATGGATGGAAATGGAAAGAGGCAGACCGATGCTCGCCCCTATGAGTTGGACTTGGAGCGTTAATAGTTTGCTGTAATTAATTGTAAAACTGTTTTAATGCCTCGACTGCTGGCGACTTTAATTAAGTTGCATTTGTGTTTTGGACACGACCAAAGAAACAAGATTCAGCATATATCTTCGCTGCCATATCCTCTGCATTTGGAAACGGGTTGACAAATTGTTGACCATTTACATGGCATATTGTTGTAGTCGGCCTGTCGGCTGCTGGCCAACTGACAAATCTCTATTTACATTGCTGAATGCATTATAAATTATTAACTGCTATTATTTGCGACTGGCAGTGTTTGCGGTAATGCCTTGAAATTTATGCCCCATAACGTGGCGCGCACAAACAAACCAGCAAACCAATAAACATTCCGCCCAGAACTTGTTGCACTTCCATGTTATTCGAAACGCCATTTGTCTTGCTTAAGCACACATTTTCGAAATTCGACTGGCGACCGTAGGAAAATGTCAGAATTTTTCTATGCGAATTTTTAGTTATTGCTAGCTTTTGGCTGCTCGAAATGATTGCAATTAAATGGGATGATTTATGAGAAAAAAGAACCCGAAACGCCCGCACAAAATACACGACATTCGTTGGACCTCCAAAAAAGACAAATCGGAACACCTGAAATATTGGAAAATCAAGCGGAAAAATCTGAGGCCCTCTGCTCGTAAATTTTAGCCAGAGATTTGTGCCAGTTTTTCGTTTGGAAAATATTGAAAACATCATCATCACAAGGTTTTTTCTTTCGCCCCGTCGACCCACTGCCCATTTCACAGAATTATGTATGTTCTTTTTAATTTACGAACTCAACTCATTCATATTCATATCATTTGGGTCTAGCCCTAATAAAGTCAAATTTTATGTTAATGCTCGACTGTCTATTTTCCTTTAGCTTCGCCTTACGCTTTTGTGATTTAGAGTATTTGTTTTATGCAACGGCCGGCCGGTAATTAATTAAAAGGCACATGTTAGATATATTTAACTTTGGTCTAATTAACTTTTACGATGGTCAGGAGAGGCAAACGGTTCTATAACCTTTATAAGTGGTGGTGACTTGGCAAAATATCGTTTTTCTTGACCAGCAAGCTCTGGATGTTGATCGATTTATTTTGGAGAAGTTTTAGAATGAGAAATAATGGTTCCACAATTATGGTCGTTGAAAGGGGGATTATTTCTAAATACTACAGCAGTAAGTGCAATGATAATGAAATGGCTTGAATTCATTTAAATTTCTAACAGACACAACTGCTTCAATTAAGATGGGATTTAATGAAAGGTTTTGCGCTAAGTTTGAGGAATGCTGAAAACGATTTAAAAATCATTTAATTCCACATCACTTGGTTGGGTCATCGCCCCACCCAAACTCCTCGAACTGGCGCCATTTGGCAAAGAAAATTATTTGCACAGCTGCCGAACAGAAGCCACATGAGTAGAGGACACCATTGAACGGAGGGCGATCTGAAATGCTTTCGAGTCTAATTAATGCTATTTAAATATGCATTTATCTGGATCAAAAGCGAAAAGGAAGAGGAAAATAACGAAACGAAGCTGCTAAAAACATAAACATCAAGAGCAAAGTGTGTCATGCAGTTAAATAAATTTCCTCAGTTCCGCCACTGCGACTGCCATACTGTCGGCCCATAAATAAATAAAAGAAGAAAAAAAAACGAAACGTAACGTAACGAAACTACGCCCAAACAATTTCCAAATTAACAAAACTGAAGAAAAACAAAAGAAATATACATGTCCGAATGATGGGAGCGGGGTTGGCGGGGAAGGCAACATTTTAAATTGCATAAAATTAAATCAAATTCTAATGTGGCAGGGCTTGGCCGCCTGAACGACTTGCTCCGACGCCTACAATGAACGACAAATGAAACGAGTGAACGCCGTCAAACGACTTCCTAAAACGCTTCAATGATTTTGTCTAACCCATTTTAATACGCGTATATATCTCCAGCTCGATCTGAATCTGATTTTTTAGAGAAAATTTGCTTTATAGAGAAGGGTGCATCAGAGCTTTGCATTTGCCATCTTTTCTGGGCCTGTCTCTGCCGCCAAGACAACTTAACAGATGACTGACTCTATTGGCGGTGGAGAAGATACAGATACATATAGAGCCTACAGATACACCTTGGCACATTGCTGGCACGGCACACCTTTAAGCCATTTCCGGTGTAGCCCAGTTGTTCAGTGAACGCGTTGTCAATTCTAATTGGCGGAAGTCGTGTGCTCTCCCCAAATCCATAAATTAGATCATCGTTATCATTATCGTCATCATTATGCTAAGAACACTTACATCTGGATGCTCGCGGACTGGCACATAAACCTTCTCGTTCATCGTCACCACAGAGCCCTCGGGTTCGGGCAGAGTGAGCGGCTCCTTCTTGACCCCATTGATCTGGAACAGTGAGGCGCGCACGCGTGCAATTTCTGAAAAGATTAATCGGAGATAGTGCGGTATTAATACGTGTTTATTGACGATTATAAATAGAATCGAATTGGGCAGAAATAATGCAAGTCTACGGTTATATAACTTATATATACAATGTATGCATTTGAGTACTCACAGATTGTAAGAGTATCATATAAAACAGGATTATCTTTATACTGAAATACATATATATTGGCAACTGCCCACCCGTCGAATACTTATTAACGTATCGTTACTAATCATTATGAAATCCACTCTTACAGCACAGTTTATTAATTTCCGAGCGTAATAATACACAATCGAAAGGCAAACAAACAAAGCGTTGATAATTTTAATTGCAGGCTCTTTGCCACCACTTCAATCGACTGAGTGCGGCTCAATTTGTCATTTTAGCTAAGTGCTTGTATTAAACTACGTTTAATTTGCCTCTGGGTGGAAAACCTACTTAATTAGCATGAATAAAACGTCGTGTGAATGTGTTCACTCGTCCATCGTCTGATGTTATAGCTTATTTATTAGGTTAATCCATGAAATCACTTGGTTTATATTTAAACAAATTATGCCATTATATTCCTAGCATCATTGCAAAATGATGACTGATCCACAACAACCATCCCAACCCTTCAAACTGAGCTCATGCACACATTATGCCACAGTGAGCCCCACTGCAACTCACACTTCTGCTGATTTTCCGTAGTTGGTTGGGGTGTTTCTACCCCCAACTGTGTCAGTTGACAGGGGCTCTCGAATTGATATGATCAACATTTTGCTGCTGCTGCTGGTGTTGTTTAGTTTTGCATAAGCTCAATTGCATTGTTTGTCTTTTGGCATGTGCTTTGACAATTTGTCACTAAAAGTGGGTAATTGTGCTGGGTGTGTTGGCCTTTCGGTGGTGCGAGGGGGGAAAGGTGACTGCATCGTATGTCACAGAAATGATTTAAGAATTTGCCACTAAATGACATCAAATTAAATGCCTGACTTCTCTCACTAAATGCCAACACTTTGACACACAATTTCTCTGATTTCTCTGACACTGTATGTGATTGTTGACATCAGAAATCTAAGGAATAAACTTTTCTTGACTAAACATAACGTAGCGTGTACTTATTTGAGGAAACATTTAAACACCTAAACTTAAGTGGTATTTAGATGCATATAAATAAATTTTCCTAAATTATAGTCAAAAATGCTTGCATTGTGTTAATCCTTGTACGAGTTTCTTGACCTGTAAAATATGCACGCTGAATAGCAATTTGTTTGACATTTAAATTAATTATGCTTGATATTTTTATCTAGCCACCTACTGGCTTATTTTCTTATTTATTTCCCCGAAGCTTTCTCCGTGTGCCACATAAATAAAATTGCAAATAAAAAATCATCTGAGCATTCTGAGAGCTAACAAAGAAGACGAGAAGAAATTGCACAAAATTTAAATTTACTTTTTCCGAGCGGTGCGAAAAAGAAACGCTGGCCAATTCCAGAGTTCATTGCGGGCCAAAGAACCCATAAAGAAAATGCCAAAGAGCCAAAATGGAGAATGAATCGGAGAATTCAAGCCGAACCGACAAAAGTCACTCCAAAACACTTGACTCGATTATTGATGGAGCTAGCTAGCTGCTGGAGATGGCGAAGAGATTTTCCCGACCACGACGACCACAATTAAGCGCAGCTGCAGAAGGGCTTTTCATTTGCCTGGCTATTTTCGTGTAATTTATTGCGACACGCAAGTAGAGCATTCCATCGGTGGCATCATCATCATCATCATCAGCAGCAGCAACAGCCACATCATCATCATCAGCATGAGTAGAATCATTTCGGTGATTCTAAGCCATATGAGCCGAATGGCATAAACGCAATCATGACAGCTGTCAATTTTAATCGAGCGAGTGTCAATCGGCATCCACATCTATTCAATCTGCAACGTGACCGATGTGTGGCAGTGGCACGAAGATTGTGCAGCCAGATTAGATGAATAAGCCGCGCCAAATTGGTGTAAAATTGCATTTGCATACGATCGAACCGATGACGGAGTCAGTCACTGATTCACTTCTGGGGCCAAGCCAGATGAATGGATTGATAGCGGCATTTAGATAAATTACAATAATCAAGACCCTGCCATATGCGCAGGCGGCTTAATTAATAGCAGCTTAGTCAGCGGCTTGGCATGGTGAGTCTGTCTATACATATATGTATCTATAGGTCTATAATTAAAGCCCTGGCTCAAAATCACCTGTTGCCAACTGACCATTTTAGGGCATATACATATTAGATATGTATTGTATATGTAGAGTGGGCGGGTAGAACGAGAGCAGTGCCAATCTAATAATTATCAATGAAAGATCTTTTTTATTCATTAACAAGTCGAGTCGTTTGTGCTTTTAAGGCAATCTCCGCATCTTGTTCGCAACGCGACTCATAATTTACATACACCGCGCACTTATGACTCGATATCTCTTGGCCAACTCGCTGCTGGACCTCTATATATGGCTAGGGACGGAGCTACCAAATTTGGCACCCCAACTAGAGAGGTTGGCGAAAAAAAAAAACAAAATATAAAAAAAAAACTGCTTTGCGTGTGTATTCAAGTATTATTATCATTTTGTATAATTTTTTCTGCGCTCTTTTTATAGCCAGCCCCCACAAAAGCACTTATGGCGAACCTTACTATGGAGTGTTATTAGTCAAGCAACTAAGAATAAAAATGGGTAAAGCTCAAGGTTGGATGAGGCGTGGTTAAAAAGGATGGACCTGTTCAAATTTCTGCATGACATCATCATTGAATCGCATAGAAATCTAGAGATTCCTCGAAGATTTCACCCTTCTTGAAGGTGGGCGGACCTAACATAACATTTTCCGACTTCTTGCTTCGTTGCCACATTTTGCAACATTTGAATTTTAAATTTAGCCTCCTGCACTTGATGATGAACAAGAAACAAGAAACAAGAAGCACGAAAAACGAATGCGAACGACAGACAGCCAGTTGAGCGTCAATAAATTGTCAAATTTTATGCACCACGATTTTTGGCAAGGGTTCTTTATGTCCGCCAGCAAGTAGGGCATAAAATGTGTACATACTACTGGGGAATATTAATGTGGAATCAGAATTAAAATATTTTACATATTTCAAGCAAACAGAAAACTAGCTTGGACTTTCGTTTGGCAAATCGGTTTACTGCAATTCTGGTAGAATAATAGTAGAGCGGCAAGCTCTAAACCAAATTGCAAATTACTAAAAACCAATACAATTTTTTCCAGTAAACTTAGCATATCTCGACACCGTGATCAGCTATCCATTAGCGAAAACCTCGTTCGCACCAAATACACTAAGAGGATATACATTATCGCATCCTAAACTTGTCAATCTAATAAGATATGCCAGCGGACACCTTCTAAACCAAATTAAAACCGCACTCAGCTCAGCAGCTTAGCGCTGTGCTGATTGATTGTTTTAAGCTGGGAGAACAATTTGCATTGGATCACGACTTCAGGTGGGAATCGATGGGACGGTGGTTTATACTATATACTCTATATATAAATAAATATCTGAGTGTGCGGCGGCTAATTTATGAATGCAAAACCATTCATACCACACGAATTAGATGACTGCCAGCTGATGAGCGTGTGGGTGTTTTTTTTTTTTTTTTTTTTTTTTTTTAGCCAAGAAAACAATGTCAACTGCGATCGTTTGGGTTTTTGTCTCGGCCTCCATACAGCTTTGCATTGGCTGTGTGGGCTGGCCGGGAGTCTTAACAAATTGTCACCAGAAATGGCCGGAACGCTTGAAAACGTTTAAGGTTCAGCCCGATTGTTGTGCCCCTTCTGTGGCTGCAATTAAGCCAGGTCCCGCATATTTGGCAAGCGACAAAATGTATTTGATTTTATGGTTTTTATTTGCTGTTCGTCATGAACTCCATTGGCCTTGGGCGCATTCGCAAATTCGCATTGTACTCGCATTTAAGCAAAACCGAAAATAATGTTTATTGTGCGTTCAAGTAATTTCATTTATTCATTTGCATATTTTGTGCATATCTTTTCGGTTTGTGGTTTGCGCAAAGGCATTAGCTTGTAAACCAACAGTGGGTTTAAAGTAGCCAAAAATATAAATATTTACTAAAGCGAATTGCACCCAAAAATTAAGTTTCTAAATCATTCTTCGATTAAAGCACGTAATCAATATATGGTCTCATTCATTGGCAATATCGATCCACGAACCTTAATGTTATAGCCCGCACTGTATGCAAATCGTTTCGCATCAAGGCAAAAATAAACATTTGTTATTCTTGCTTCTTGTTTTGTGTTTCAGTATATATTCAGCATTTTAATTAATGACTATATACAGGCCAGCGACAGCAATGACAGTTTTTTATGCATTTTTATTAATAAATTTCTACCATCATAAAGCTGTCAGTGACAACTTGGTTCACACGCTCCAAGTCGCATAGTCTCCACCATTAAAGTATCACATCTGGCACGACATTAATATATCAATTGGTTCATCAGATTTTGTTTTCCCCTCAAAACCCATAAAGTTTTGTTAACATGATTTTATAAATTTAAATTGCATATGCAAGCGCCATACTTTGTATCTGCCAGACTTTAACCCACATTCGCTGAACAGAAAACAAGAGTTGTTGAAAGTTGTCGCAAAGGAATGAAAAACATACGTAAATAAAAAACGATTCCGTTGACTCACCAACAGCAGCAACCATTAAAAGTGAAATAAAACAAAGAAAAACACAATTAATGCTGGCGGAAAACATAACAGTGTAGCTAAAAGAAAAACATGAAACCGAAAATGAAAAAGAAAAGAAATGCTCCCGTAGAAAATAGGTCAACGAATTGCGAGCAAAACAAACTCGGAGGAGGAAATGATAATACCATCGGATGAAACCAGGAGCCAAAAACCAAGTGCTCCTTAGAGCGTAAAATCATCGAAATATAAATGCTCCTGATCACAAAGGAAACAAGTGAAATGAAATGCAGACAAGCGAACACTGTACAAACATGTTAAAGTAAATTATCTTGTGACCCTAAGGCGAAATGTACAAACCCCCAATATTCCTGCCACAATTGTAATTGGCTTAAAAATTAATAGGAGTGCCTCATGCATTTGCATTTTCATTCCACAAAGGACGACTCCCTCGACAACATGTTTAAATGCACGTATTTTCAAATTTAACACGTTCGCATTTTCACACAATGTTTTCCTTTGAATTCCGCAAATGGTTTGCATTGCAAATTGTTTATTTATGCACCGTGAAATATTTCCAATGGTTTTTCGACGCGCGCAAAAAAAAAACAATAGGGAAAAAATCACGGCAAGAATAAATCTTCACCTGGCATTGCGATATATTCAGGGAAAATGGCCAACAAAATCCGTCCCAGCAAATGGGTAAACACTTGAACAAATACAGAAATGATAAAACGCACATTAAACCAACAATAACAGCGAATTATATACAAATTGTTAGTTAAATAAACCATATTTTTGCTCGGCAGCATTTTCTTTATCATTCTGTTTTCTTTTTTTTTTCTACTTTTTGGATCTTAAATAAACATACAATTTGGGGCTTTTCGGCGATAGAGCTCTTTTTGCGGTTAACAATTATCCGGTCTGGTTTTAGGTTATATACAAGCGTATGTATGGTCATAAAAATAGTAATTTGCTTTATTAACAAAAGGCAAATAAATATTATGGTAATAATATGACAGCTTGCTTATTTTGAGAGGTGAGAATATTTGCAAAGTAACGTTCTTTCTATTATTAGATGGTTCGATAACTTCCATTAGTCATACCATTCCATCGAGAGAAATGAAGATTGACAGTCCGCAAAAGTTAGGCGCTATAGCTAACCAAAAATAACAATAAAGCTCAAGATTAAATGTGCGAACATTCCACTTGGCCAGATGATCGTCGCTATCGAGTTAAACACAAATCAGAGGTAATTCAAATGAAATTAAAATAAAACGAAATTAAAACGCTGTTACCAGCTCATTGCAAGCGACACTTGGAACCAGTCAACCAGTCGTTCAGCTAATAAATCCCAGTGATTACAATCACAAGGTACTTATTTAGTTAATCGCACACAATGCCGTCATATTTTTTTTTTTGTTAATTTGCCGAAATATTTTTGGATATGTTTTTATTGCCTGACTTTAGTAGCCATTGCCATTTAATTAGGAAACTGACGACCAGGCGTTCGAAGTTTAATGGACACCAAATGTGTCGGATGCTCATAGTCATATCGCCCCTAAGGGTATTAAAACTAATGCCCCACCCACACCGTAAATCTCGCCAGAGGCAAAGATTTCGAGGAGCAGCCGCATGTGACAACCACCGAGTGGCTAAAGGAAAATGTGTCGAAGTAAAATCCAAGAAAATGCGCCGGGCAAACAATGCGAAATGGCTTTTCACATGTCGCAGACACACAGACCCACTTTGTTCCACATTTTTTTTTTGATGAACTTGCTGCGAGAGTCACGCCAGAATGCCTCATGAATTTACTCATGAGTCTTAAACTTGAAGATGAGTCGAGAATGAGCTGTTGCTTGAATCGAAAGGAAGTGAAATGCTCAATTTGAACTTTCAGTTTTCAGTTTCCGAGACAATGGGCCAAAATGGAAAGTTGTTGGCTCAAGCGAACATACACACATTAGGCGCACAAATACACACATGCTACGCCTCGAACGCCATTTATGTGGGTGGCACAAAGTCATCATCATCATCATCATCATCAGCAGATTACAACGATTTTTCACATGCTCACCGCCGCCCGGGCAACAATGAAAGAAAATATCTGTGCGACCAACTGCGGAGCAGCCTTGCAGCCTGAATGACATTAAGCTTGCAGAGCTGCCACACAATCAGTTAAGAGCATCAAATGGGGGAAATGGGCTGGGCCAGGCCCAAACATTCAGTCACCAATGGCAGACACTTCAACGACATTAAATACGTGTCAAAACAATCGGCAGCAATCAAACAATTAACGAGAAACAAAAGGTTTCGGCTAAAACAACTTCAGGCCCCTTGGCTATTTATGTTTCGTATTGGCAGCTACTTTTGTCGTTTCGGAGTATTCTACTTATATGTGTTGTAATGATTTAGAGTATATACAATGTAAATAGAACCTAATATTACATGGTGGGGCATGCCTAGTTTATTGTCACAACGTTTTTAAAAGGAATATGGTTTAAGAACCTGTCTATTTAGACGCTCCATTGATGTTTTAACAAGTTCCACAACTCGTAAATATATGTATTATAGGTATTCCCAACAATTCCAGCGAAGCTTAGAAATGATTCACTTGGTCCGTTTATTACATCCCACTGAAAACTGCAACTGAAACTGACGGCTACATTGAGTCACGGGGCGAAACAAACAGTTTCACAGCTGTCCGGCTCATTAGATGTGTGTCCGCCGTAATAATCCAGCCACACTGGACCAACTTTAGTTCGTGAGAGCCGAGGGCAAACGTTGGCAATAGCAAAGAAAACAAACAAGTTTGCAAAATTGCTGGCCAAAAGAAAATACATAGCTGGCGAAAAATAAGAAAAGAAAAAAAACAAAAAAACAAGCAAAAGCCGATTTAAATCAAACTGCAAACTGCAAGTTGCAACTTGTCGTTGCCAAAAAACATTGCAAATGTTTGGCATCGCTTGTTTTGCCATCGCTGGCGGTATTGGCTGAGCTGCTGGTGGTGGTGCAGCAGTTGTCACTGGAAGGCATTGAGTCGAGCGAAACAACTAGCCGCTAATCAATCAGTTCCCATGAGCACAATTTCCAGCAAAATGCCCCCACGTAGACGTCGTGGCCCAGTGAAAAGGCCCCAAAAACGAAACAAATAAATATGCAATCAATGCGTAAATTGCCACAAAATAAATGCCAAAGGAAAAGTAGAAATGAGGTCCCCAAACGGCTTTCAGAAAGCCAGGATTTAGACTTTTGTGAACCCAGTTATTTATACTCCACTGTCTGCATTACATATTTTTAAGCTTGCAAGCGGGCTTTGCACCTTTTAATTGTAAATTTAATGGTCGTTTTTTTTGGACGCCTCTTCTAAAAGAAAATTTTTCATTTTCAGCAAACAAATCTTTTATTTTTCCTCTTTTGAGTGGAAACAAATTCTGACCAAATTATGAATACATACGACAAGGGACGAGGGCTCAAAGCATTTGAACCAAAGCAGGAAGCCACACCCTGACCCTGTTCCCAAAGAAATACACCCAAATAATTAATTAAGAGCGGCTTCCTACTAATGGGTTTAGGGTTTGAATTGTGCTCAATAAAGCAGACATCTATTGACAGGCACAAAATGATGCAAAAAAAAAACGAATCGAACAAATTGCTGAATAAAATTGAAGCCTTTAGTGCATAAATTTCATAGCTCAGTTGGTGGGGCAGCGAGAGATGAATGACAATTTACTCATTTGCTTGGTTAGTCACCTACGAAAAAAAAAATAAAAATAAATGAAAAAACGAGCTAATGAAACGGTAGTCGTCGACGACACACGCGCCCATTTTTATAAAGCAATTAACTGTTGCTGATTTTATGGCCCGCGGCTCATAAAAAACTCAGCTCGACCAACAATGATGATATGATATGATGATGGGCTGGCTGTGGGCACCCTTTGATCTACGCTCTGCGCTCGTCGACCGATTGCAATGGCTGCTTAAGCCAATTAAAAGCTAACAATATCTAGTATAGCCAATATGCGATATGTGTACTCAACCAATCAGGTTAGTGGCTTCACCAGCTCACCAACAGCCGACGGCATTTTGTTCTTGTCGTAGGTGGCGATAAGGAAACTCACCTGCAAGTAAACGAAAAGCATATATTTCAGATTAGATAAGATTAACACAATGCAATGGCGCTGATATAGTACAAACAAAATTTGAAAGATGAATTTATGAGCAAGCTTGCGGCATTTATCCTATCTGACGAGTATAGTTGCAGCTATTCATTCAAAATATTTATTTCTAGCTCTTAAACTTATTCTTTAAATCGATATCTCCCGAAAAAAAAACACTTCTATTACCTTGATAATTTGTAAGTATTTCATTGATTCATCGCGAGATGAAGGCATTTCAACTGCTGGATTTAAAAACGCCTAAAAGCGCCTCAATCAGCGGAAGAAAACTCTTGAGAGATTCAACTTTTGTTATTTCCTTGATTCGTGGCCATTATTCTATTTCTAAGCATATTTATAGGATGCCCCACACTCTGAAAGTTGCTGCTTTTCTTTGGGAGCTGCCATCGCTTCTGGCTTGTTTATTTCTGGAGTAGCCGAATGACTTTTCCGGACTACGTGTGTGGAGCATAAACAAGAAGATGATGATTCCGGGGGCCGGAGACGACCACAGAGTTCACGACCTCTTGTATTATAAATTTACAACAAATTGCCTTCGTCTTGTTTGAGTTTAGCGATTGCATTGGGGACTTTGCTTGATTAATTTTCGTTATACAAAATACACAATAAATTCGTACGGTCAGTTTCGAAAGCCTGTGTAAACACACAGATTTTCTCCAAGGAAATATAAAAACGGCTGCGTTCCATCAAATTCTCGTTATCCCTTATAGCGTGTTTTTATTACAAATTGTATATGTATGGAATTATGCGAGCGCAATGTACATTTATAAATATATGTATATATATTTTTTTTTTTTTGTTTTGAAAACTCACAGCTTGTGTTCTGGCGGAAATTGAGAATAATTATTTTTCCGAATAGAAACTGTGAAATGTTTTCGGTTGGTCCATAAACTTTGGCTATTGGAAAATTATTTGTAGCCAATGGCATTTGGAGAAAGTTGCAGTTATGCGCCGTATTTGGATCTGGCAACTTATGGATGCTTATGTCATGCTTATAATATTTTCCCCTCATCCATAATAAGCTGGCAGACATTTGGTGCGGCCTAAATTTAATAGATCGAATGAAAGAGATGCGTAAGTCGCGTCTCATAATCAATATATCGCCCATACGCCGTGTGTAACGGCATCAGGCATCAAGGTGAAAACCTCTTTCACTCTGACAACAGCACTTGATCACCACCTACCTACCTAACTACCCGAAAACAAAATAGAAATGATATATTATGTACTCAATAGCCACCAACACGTAATTGTGTGTGTATGTAGCGTAATGTGCTTGACCAACATTGAAGTGTGGCCAACAACCAACAACCAACAACTCGTTTTGAAACAAAAGCCAAAGTTGCCGCCTTTTCTTTTTGCCAGCCCGACGTTGTGTTGCCTTGAATGGGATTTATTATAATAATAAATGTCTTTTAAGTACACACACGCACATGTAGGTGGGTAGTCTTAGCCACTTTGTATACGGAATTTGCCTAAGTGTGCGTGTGCAACTTGTTCTTAACACCTTTGCGTCTCCTTTCCTTGTTCTTTCTGGCTTTTTCCGCCCACGTTTATGGTTTATTTTTAGTCTGGCCTCTCTCCCTTCCCTTTTCATTTCTTTTCTTTTCTTTAAATTTATATTTATTTTCATTCGACCGCCTGTCTCCGCCTCAAGTGTCGCTTTGTGTGACAAACTATTTATCTGTGGGCTTCGAAATGTGCGTGGAAAAACCGGAAAAGCCTACGTAAAGCTATGAAAATGCAAGTGCACTCGACGTTCTCCTGAAGTCGAAGTCAAATACACGTGCATATTTAGACATGGTCCATATGCCAATGACATTTAGCTGTTTTCCAGCCGTTGATAAGCTATGAGTCGTCCTTGGCCAGTTGGAGAAAAAAAGAGGAGGATGGAGTGGAAGTTGTCAGTGTGGGCAGTTGGGTTTATGAAAGTGAAGCTTGGGCAGAGAACTCAGGGCCACATGTGCTCCTAAAAAGTGTCGTAAATAAATTAATGAAGACTCTACATATTACATATTAAGTAAGACTTAAACGAAATATAATTAAATAAATAAGTAAATTATAGCGTATACGTAAATTAAAGTAATTAATTATTGGCATCAACTATTAAACGCATTTTATTATACACAAATGCACAAATAACACTTATAATTCAGAGCCCGCATTTAAGCATTTTAAATCCGCCCCAATAAGGAAACTTGTCAATTTACATAACTGCCTGAAAAAAAAAACACCCTTTAATTTGAATCTCTTGCATACAATTAATTTGAGTTCAGCCACTGCGATTCTCCTCAATCGCAGCTGAAACAGAGTTCCTTGAATAACAACAAATTAAAAAAAAAAATGTGACTTCATTGAGGAGCTGGGCAATTAATTCATACGCCTACAGCAGCCAAATGATTGACATGAGCAACGCTTGGGCGTCCATATAAAATGGCTTTTAACCCAAATACGCAGATACAAACAATACGTGGCTGGCTAACTCAGCACGACATTAAACATTTATGGCATATCAAAAACCAAAGCCAAAGAAACTGCCAAAAATGAAAATCACTCAGCCAGAGGAAAGACACGCAAAGTCACAAAAAGACAAAAATGAAAAGGAAAAATAAAAACCAAAAAAAAAAAAATTGAAAGCAAATGCAACGACATTTCCTCCCCCGCAGGTTGATTTGATTTGCACAGCTGAAGGCAATTGCAAGAAAAAGGGACTTACTTAGCACATTTTATGTTTTATTGTTGTCATATTCACAAACCTTTCACTCGAAACTTTTCGATGGGACAAAATTGCAATGATTTTGTCAAGTGAAATTCGGTAAAACAGCGCAAAACTAAAACGGCTGTTAAAAATTCCATCAGATACATATGCACACATACAGATACAAGCAGCTATAGATACAAATACATCCGACAGGTAAACACAACAAAGGACGCGACAACGACGAAATGACTTTGGCTCACAAGATCCATTCATGATGCAAACAGCAAACACGCGTTCTTGTAGCATTTCCCAATTGCACTCAGCGCGTTGAAAAAGTAACGAAATTGAGATACAAAGATACATAGATTGAGGACACTTGAGCTACGAGTGTTACAGCTACTTTTTAGCAGCAAAAAAATGTTTGAAAAACCAAATGGCATACGTTGCATTGACTGACAAATACTCTTTATTTGAAAGCCAATGATTATAATTGCAGTATTGCTTTATTTTATATTGCAATTGGGAAATACATGTTCGTATTTCTCAACGGTATTTGTATCTTGATCTAATGCTTACAATTTCCTCTTCCCCTCTTTTTTATGTTCCCCCTCTTATTTTTTAGCATTACGCTGCTGTTAATTGTCTCGAATCAATGATGCTGCTCATGGCTGTGAATAAATCGAGAGATAAGAAACAAACTACAACTACTCGGCCAGAGTATCTTTACCTCAATCTGTATCCGTAGCAGCTTTTGTGTTTTTGTCTATGCTCACACGTTGTCGCTGTTTTTGGCTCAAAGTTTGTTTTGTTTTCCCACATATGACGCATTTTTTGGGTCGTTGTTCGTGTTCAAATGTGTGCTGGTATGATTTCGTTTTAATGTTTTGTCATAGTTTTGAATAGCAGAGCACACGCCCCAAAAGACCCAAAAAGTCAGAAAAAGGCGTTTGTCGCCCAGTCTGTTGACAATTTGACTTTTGTTTTAATTTTCTCTTGTGCGGTTGTCAAGTGAATGCCTCATTATCTTAATTCCCCACTTAGAGGTTTTATTTGCACTATATTAAGATTGAGAGGTCGTTGTGGCTGTCTTCATGGGTGTGGAACTATTTTTCGTTTATGAAATCAGTAATAACTTTTGTAGTTAAAGAGAACGGAATGTTTGCTGACCGTTCGTTATTTTCAATGTCAGAGCCAAAACGATTTTTAATGTATTTTCCCTACGATCCTCTAGCATCCCGGAAAATGTTTTTGCTGCATTTCCAGGGTGGAATTTTGCTCGCTGCCCGCATTTCACACGCCAAATGGAGTTGATGTCTGGGGGATTTTTGAAAGCAATTGAAAAATTAAATTGATTACCGATATAAATCGAATGGCAAATGCACATCGGTACAATAAAAATGATTCACTTGCGGCCGCTTCAAGTGGCATCCATCGGATGCCCATATAAGTATCTTCATATGTCGAGGAGTTGCAAGTTCGGGTTGAGAATCCCAGATACAGGCGACCGACCATATGGCACTGAGAGTCAAAAAGGCAACTTCAAAGGCATCACATCCACAATGTTGCCTCTTTGTATCTCTGGCTCAAGTGTCCCTCCCCCTTGGGGCCCCCACCATTGTTTTTCCCTGCCTGCGCGTTTGTTATCAAATTGTTCAATTTGTACAGCTCGTCGGCTGCCTGCCTGGTGGCATATTAAAGCAATTGTCTAATGCCACATGGCTGCCGCTGCTGGTAGTCGCGTGCCTCATCACGAGGGAGGCAGGAGGTGGTGCACAGAGGAAAATAAGTGGGAAGCACCAAATTCATAGATATATTTCAAACAATCTGTAAAGCCAGCTGAATGGGATACATTTTAAATAAGATTCTATGACTTTTTTCTTAATATTATGCCCACAATTTAGTTATTTACAAATTTGTCTATCAGATACTTGGTGTTTCTTCCAGTGCCACGAATGGGGAGTAGGAGGTTGGCTAAGCAATGGGGCGCCATGCTGAAAGTTCCATGTGTTTTTTTGCTGCGTGTGGGGAAGAAACCCGAGCATGTGAAAAATATTTTAATTACGCGCTTCTTTGTTTCCTCCATTAAATTTTTTAGCTTTTTTTGAGTTGGCTATTTTTGTCAAAAGTAATTCGTTTTGCCACAATAGCAACACCGAACATTTGATGCAGCCTGGCTATCAAATAACTTGGGCAAATGACGTAATCACCGGGTTTGAGTGTGTGGGCGAGAGCTCGCTTAAAAGAACAGATATACATACATACATATACATACAATGAAACAAGGGGTTTCCAAAGAAAACGCTAATTGAAGGCTGAGTGTGTATTTTGCTACTGCCTGGCAAGTTGTGCAGCTGCCAGACGAAAACTCATGAGTATTACGGTTAGAAATTGATACGATTTTAATTTAAGCCGCCACAAAAAAATGGCCAATCAATTGCGCCATTAAAAAAATGATAAGAATATGTACATTTCAACTAATTCTACTACTACCATTATTAGATAATAAGATTGCAGCCCCATTTCCATATTAAATTCGATCAGCCGCATCGAAAACTGCGTCAACCCCACAAACTTTCGCCAACGATCAATGCCCTTTTGATGCAATCTACTAACTGTTTAGCTTGATGTCGATGGCTTAAATTGCTTCATTTTTTTAGCCATGGTCAACTTCCGTGCAAACGCATCGTTGCATTTTCGACCAACAGCCAATCACAAATCAAAACAAAGCAAACAGCGATCGATGGTCATGACAAAAGATTTTAATTGAATTTGAAAACGCAATGAGACGTGTATGGGCAGAGGCTCGAATCGAATCGAATCGAATCGGGTTGGATTGGATTGGATCGTAGGGAATCGCACGGAATCGTTTGGGGTCGATTCGCTATTGTGCGGGCGGTAAGGAGGGGAGCGGGCAAAACGTGGAGGGTTACGCGTTCCGCATAACAATTGTCAACAAATTTATGAGCACGTCAGTTAGGGAACCTCATACCCAAAACCCGAAAGCCGTGCCTATGAAAATACTAAATTAAAATGCTCATGGCAGCTTGCGGCTATTACTGATGCACCGAAAAAAAAATCGTTTCATTTCATAAGAACTTGTGAGTACGAGTATATACATGAAACTTGTATTAATTTAATAATAATCTATCTATAGGATGTTTCCTATCATAATTTTAAGGTTTTTTAAATGGTTATTGGTTCTTTGCAAGATAAACCAAACGTATCGATCGCAACGCTGACTAATGAATGGAACGGCTCAAATGTATCTTTTTAAAGCAAGGATGGGCCAGCCAATCATTTCCAATCATTTGTTTGCCTTTCAGCTCCAATGTGTTTGCATTCAACTCGGATCCGAAGACCAGCAGCCGCATTAATGTCAACAAGATACTTCAGTTTCCGATTTTAATGACTCTACCAATCGGCAGGTCAGGCCTTCAAAATTAAAATTTTTGGTCAGAAGAAAACCAACGCCCTAAACGGTGAAAATCCAACGAAACAAAATTCCAACAGCTATGGTGGCAGGCGAAAACCCATTTTCCAATAATCTAAATTTAGATGAAATGAAACACATTTCAAATTTTCATGAAAAATGTCGGACGAAGTGAAAGAGAAAAAATTCTGTATCCGACAAATGCCGAGAAACACATTCGGCCAACTATATATACACGTTTCTGTGCCTATATATATTTATATATGTATGTATATATAGATACATAGATCGGCCATATAAACATTCACGTTGCGGGTGTACGTAATTTGATTTTGGTCGACGGCTCTTTTCTGGCTTTTATCTCTCAGGTTGCTCGCTGCACATGATACAAACTTGGATGCGTATCTGACAGATGTATGTGGATATACACCTTGGGTTGCAGTAACAGCGAGCACAATTTCTATAATTATAACGCCCAGGTGTCGGCCCCACCGAATTCGAAAACAAAAACTAGAAATTTATCATATCTAAGGGGCTTTAGATGACTGCTTGCTGTCCTCTGCCCAGGTAAACAAACGTCATGCGGAAGATGTGATATCTGCTAGACAAAACTGATATCTCCGAGTGCGATATAGTACGTGCAGTTATGCTTGGTCGCCGGTAATCCGAGATCCGAGATCGTAGAGCTTTTGCTCGGGCCTCTTGACGTCTTGTCGTCATTTTTTTTTTTGTATTCACACAGTCTAGGCACACTTCAACTGTGCAAAATGCGACGACTATGAATAGCGGAGAGCCGAAAGCAGCAGATACAGATACGGCTGAGATACAGATACAGATTCGGGCGAAGAAACGTGCTCCAGCGGCGTGTGTCATAGAGCTATAGCTACATATCTAACAGATACAATGCGAGTGACTGCCTCTGCTGGCGGCCAAAAGTTATTCTTCTTTTTGTTTCGTTTGGGGCGTGAGTCAGATCCAAAAAGCAAATAAAACACACTCGTCAAAATAACAACAAAAATTTATGTCAGCAGTGCCAAAAGCGTTGAACGAATGAAGACGATAAAAAAGGCGGCAAATAAACAGAAGGCATACTATGCTTAAATACATATATAAATGTACAGTGTGTTTCGGCAGTTTAGAAATATCAATTGATTTTAGTTCAAAGAGCAGACAAGAAATTAATTAAAACTATTTTGAGAGCCAAACATAATCATTCAAGCGGAATATGTTTAAGTATTTCGAACTTTTAGGTAATTTACAACCAGTATAATAAATTTAGAAAAAGAAAACTTTTTTAGTTTTTAAATATTTTAGCTCGCTGTACTCCAACTGCAGTGCTTTACAGCTGTGAAACGCACAGTAAATACGCAGATATTTCCACACAGACAGCCATTCAAATGTAATCGCAGGCTGTGCATTTCAAGTGAACGGGCGAGCGCCCAACAGGTAGCCAACTGATGATTGCGAGCAGAACGCCACGTCCAAAACCCCAAGCAAACTTAGCTGCACACTCGCAATAATAAAAACAATATATACAAATAAAAACAAAAAAAAAAAAAAAAAAAAAACAGCAACCGCAACCTCAAAAAGCGGCTATTGCTTTTGTTAGTGTTGCTTGAGGTAAGGCAGGAACCTAATTAGATCTCTCGCAATATCTCTGACAGACACAAAGTGTATGCAGGTAAATTTCAGAAATATTTTAAGCTACTTAACATTTTTTTCAGTTTGTAACAAACACATCAAAAGTCAACATATTGTATATGTGTTCTCAGAATGATTAAAGTAAAATTATAATAAAATGGCAATTTGATAGGCGAATGTTTTCGAATTCCACGCATGGATCAAATAAAGTTAAGTACATACGTATTAAAATCAAAGATGACATTGATTTAAGCAGTTCGTAATACGTTCGAATTTGGGATTTCATCAAAAGCAAACTCATGAAAGCCAAGGGAAATAGGTTAAAAGAATCAACGAAATGACATATAAAATTCCAGTCGTGGCAGTACGGATAATAAATTTGGCACCCTCTGGGAAAAGGGCAAAACATAAAAAATGTTGGAGTTGCCCAAATAACCCCATGTGAATGTGGGGTTGGGGTTTGGATTTGGCCCGCATGTCAAGCTAACGAAAACAAAAACACAGCCCAGCGACGACAGCAATTGAAAAGAGAAAGTTGCAAAAAGAGAAAAAAAAAAACAAAAACTTCTAGCAAGTTGAAAAGTTGAAAGCCGTTAGCGGTCGGTCCAAGTTAGCGCAGTCGAATACGGTCAGTATTCGTAAATAGTGAACGCCACTCGGGTTCCCAGGTCCCAAATCTCAAATCCCAAATCCAGTCCGACACCCTCCCACTAAGCTGATAAGCCAACGAGGTGGGTTTGAAATCTGTATTTTGTTTTGCGTATTTTTTCAGCTCTTTGGATTTTGTAGTCTGGTGGAACGAGTTTTACAAATTGTCAACGCTTTGCTTTTAGCAAATACAATTTGTAGACAGGCAAACTAGTTTGCAGTTATGCCGAGACGAAACCAAAACAAGAATATAAGCTTTTGGGCGAGTTTTCCGACAGTGCGATACCTCCTGGTACCTGGTAATCAATAATCTGATTGGTCTAGATAAGACCACCGACTTCTTGGATATTTTCCAAATGAAGAGAGAAATCAAGATCTTGCATCTTATTATACAGACCATTTGCTATCACATTTCAAGTTTAATTGCAATAATTAAATGTAATTTAAATTGTAGTAGCAATTATAAACAAATTGATTAAGCAATATGGTAAAAAAAAACGTATATTAAAGTAATCCAAACATACGCTGTACATAATAAGTGTACTCTGGCCATCTAGCGGTACCTTGCAATCCGCAAATACCGCACCAGTATCTGAATCTGTGTATCTGTGCAACATAATTTTGTCATTACGAGGCGACACACACCCTCTTGGCCGGCCTGCATATGGGCAACAGATGTTGGGCAAATACAGAAACGAGAGCTCCGATATGCCAGATACAAGATACAAGATGCGACCAGGTAGTGCCACGCCCCTGCCCCTATACCGCCCCTATCCCGCCCCGAAAGTTGACTTTTGTTGGCTTGCCTTTAAGAGTTTTTGCTTCGTTGCCGTATATTTATTCATATTTTCTTTTTTTTTGATTTTTTTGGTTTTCGAGGCAAAGCGTGGGCAGTTGAGGTACATTTTTCCTCTTTCAGATAAGTTTGCTACACGTTCAGTGCACAGAGCAAAGCAGATCATTAAATGGATCCAATAATATTCCAGATTCGAAAATTTTAAAACTTTTAGCATATGTATAAATTCATACATGCTTGTGAATAAAATGATCTCTTATCACATAATACCACACCACATTAATGTTTCTATCTTTGTTGGGGGTTCCCCCCCTGGGGTTTCGCATCTCCTTCTGCGTCTCTCAAAATCCAAGCCTCCCTCCTTTTTGGTTTACGAATGGCCGAGTCAACAAAGAATTCATAATGAGAACAACAAAGGCTGCACTGGCAGTCAAGTGTGGAGCCAAGAATACAAAAGGAGAGAGCCCGGAGAGAGGTGTAAGTAGTGTGCGCTCCGCGAAGAGGCGCACAAAAAGGAAGTAACTAAAAATAACAAACATCTCGTTTCGGTTTGTAAGGTGGAATGAACTCAGAACCCGCGATGGAGAAGATGCCGAAAAGGAGACGCCGAGGAGACAAACCAGACACCCAGAGATCCATGCCCCAAAACTGATTGAACTACAGTGATCACTTGGTTAGAGGCACCCTAATCATTAACACGCCTGGCACACACGATTGAAAATGAAGTCACCACTTTAAAATAACATATATACTCATTTAAACTCTCCCATTTACCCAAATGTGTTCTAAATACCTACAGTCTCTGTAATACATGTTTACAATAAATCCCGCCAGATTCTCGGAATTAAAGTGCTTTGCAAATATTTTTTGAACAATTAAAAAAGATATAAACCAAACTGTAATGGCATCGATTTGTATACTACAATAGTTTAATGTTCTTTTCATGAATTTTTGGAATACAAACACAAAGTTCTAATACATTCTAGAGTTAAATATCTGAACATTATAACAAGAATATCCAAATTTCTTCTTTCACCACATTTCATCACATTTATTATATATAACAATTTCCTAATGGTACTGTAAAGTGTTTGATGAATAAAAGGATATTATCACAATAACAAACAGTAACTGGGTTTATCGTTTGATTCAGAAAAGGCTAGCTAGTGATCGTTATCCTTCCGCTGAGTCTTGGATCCGGGATTAGGATGATGCTGTGACTTGGAGGGATCTCACTCGGTTTGAGTTTTAGCGACTTACCTTCGTCCAGCAGGCGTTCGACGTGGGTGAAGACGTTGGGGAAGGCGGCCAGTTGCTTGCGGTCCTTGAGCAACTGGGCCAGATAGTCGGCGATGCTCTGTGTGCTCTGCTGCTGCTGCTGTGGGGTCAAGTGCTGCGGGGTCATGGGGACCACCACCTGCGGCGCCTGTTGCTGCTGCTGTGCCTGAGCCTGAGCCTGGGCTTGGGCTTGAGCCTGCTGCTGTTGCGCGACCGCAACAACTGCTGCGGCTGCCTGTTGCTGCAAGTGCTGCTGCAGTTGCTGTTGCACAACGGCTTTGCTCTCACAGACACTCATTTTGTTGCGTGCGTGTGTGATGTGTGGGTTTTTGGGAACTTTTTGTTTTGTTCTCGACGAGATTCTGGTTTTCAACTTTCAACTTTCCTTGGGTCTCTGCTTTCTTTACTTGGTGCACACTTCTTTTTTATTTGTTTTTGCTACTTTTAACACGTTACTGTGGGAGTTGGGAAATTCATTAAGTTTCGTACGCGAGCGATATTAAAAACGGAAAACGAAATGAAAACAACTCCGCCCAAAAGTATTTTTTCCGATCGGCAGCAACAACAATGCAGGGCGAGAGATACTGAGAGAGCGAGAGAGCGCAGCAAGTCGAAAGCGAAGGCAGAAAATTCCTCGGCGATCGCTCACTCACACACGGACAATAAACAGTAAAACTGTATATGCGACGGAGATGAATGAAAGCAGAATGTCAAAATAGCTGCCTCTCTCTCTCACCCTCGCTCATTTGGCTGCTGCAACAGCAAGTACAACAAAAAAGTATTTAAATAAATTTTATATTCAAATTTCTACGTTTTGAAGATACAAAGGTATAAATTCCTTTGCCTGGAGATGTACCGAGTGCACAAGGCCACTTAACCGATTTAAAAATGCAAGAAAACTCGCAGAAATATGCACAGTTGCTGATTATGTATTTGTTGTTGCTACTGGATGGCTTTGGATTTTATTCATTTCGTTTTGTTTGGAAAGTATTTTTTTTAAACACACTTTTCTTCTCTGAGGACTCCTATCCTTTGTTTATTTGATATATGTGTATATGGATTTTATTCGAGTCGGGGAATAGCGAACGGATCTCGGGACTTTACTGAACGATTCCTCCTAATTTTCCTACCACTGAACCGTGCGCAAAGAAAGAGAAAAAGAAACTGAATGCGAAGCGAAGAGCACAAAACGTTGTAAGTGTGAGATCATGCCAGTTCGATCGTGGGGTGGTGGTTTCAATGTGCTCTCGTTTCTCTGCTCTCTCGCCCAGTGACGTCACAAAGTGCGATTGCTTTTAATAAATATTTAAAAGCCAATATTTGGTTATATATTTGGGGGTATTTTTGATCTAAATTAACTAATTTCTAATATATCAGTGCTTTTAACTACTCGGTGACGTTTAGTCAATATTTGCATAACCATTTCCATAAAAAATACGCCAATACCCATCTTGTGACGTCAGTTTCTCTCTGACTTGGCTCTCTCGCACCCTACTGCCAGCATGCGAGATCACCCATCAGCGTTGCCACTCCGCACAAACAGAGTTGCGCAGCTGGTTAACATATTACACATATTTTAGCCAAAAGTGCGAGTATAAAAGTTAATAAATGGCCAAATAAGTTAATAGCAACTAAATACAAAGGTGGGCCATTAATATTCTTCCAAATGGAGGCTAGTTAATGCATTAATTGACTAACAACATTCAGCGTTGCCACCTGGTAGCTGGGTGGGCCACAATTTGGCGCGTTGGCGTTGATTTTGAATTAATTAAGACACTGCGCTGTGGAGGCATTAATTGCGCACGGAAATTGCTGGCAGATTAGAACCAAGCGGCATTTTGTTTCGCCGGACATATGCGGGGGCTGGCATCTGGGCCCCAAGTCCAAAACACCATGCAAATGAGCCCCCGAACTCGTACTGGCCAAATGTTGGTGTTAACTTGGTTAACTCTGCTGCAAAACGCGAAATGTATGTGGGAAAATTGGCATTCGCGAGCGTTTCGATGGACGCACCATATAAGCGACCCTAGGCCGGCGACAACTTTTACTTTCCATCGCGAAAGACATTTTTCGCTGGCTTCCGTGTGGTTGGCGAATTTCACAAAAATTCAACGCAGTATTAAGATATTGCGTACTAAAAATAATTAATTATCGATAAAGTGTATCAAAATAAAACAATCTTTTAAGTCTACAAAGCTACTTTTATTCTAAAATTTTACTCGTGTTCTGTTCACATTTAGGTCCTTCCACTATTACAACACTTAATGCCAGTGGATCGGTGAACTTATTGTGTGTTGCCTGTGTCTTCAACAATATTTTGATATACATATATGTATGAGGATCACTTCATTGCAACAGTCTTCCCCATCGGAACCCAAAATTTCTGGGGCGGCACATCTAGCCAACGGCAGGCATGGGGCAAGATCCGATTTTTGAAACCAGCATACACCAAAATGAGACGTGAAAGTTTAAAGTTGTGGCCAAAGTTGTGGATGGACATCGGATTGGTCGTTCCATTGGAAAGCAGACTCCCACCACCGGACCTCACCTGGCCAAGTTTCACAGTCCGGCCACAAGTCCCACCAAATTTGTGTGCACTTGGCTCAAACCGATCGGAATTGGCCTGTGTGTGTGGGCCGACATTAAATGCGTTGTACGGCCCCATTATACAGTTTTAGTGCCATTGAAAAATGTGTCAATGTGCGTGGCGATTGAGACATTGTATGCCTATGGATGGATATCCGATTTAAATCTCTGGGCCACAGACCAAAGCCCTTTCCAATCCGCACACCCACGTCGCCCAGTATCGGCCCATTGGACATCTGGCCAAGTCCGAAGTGCCAAGTTTTCCGTGGGCCGTTAATCTCTCTAGTGCTTTTGGAATTTGCCCTTTTGAATGTGGTGTTTTACATTGTGAGTGGGTCGTTTTGGGCGGCACTTTCGGTTTTGGAAAACCGAAATGGCCGCAAAATAAAAGTTTTCCAGCAGCTGTAAAGTTAGGCGAGAAAATGCTTGAATTGGTTCAAGTTTTGTGTAAACTGAAAAGTTCAGAAATTTTGGTTATGCACCATTAGTTCAACAACCTAAATCTAAAGTCGGAAATATCCCACAAATCTTTCATTGCCTATTAACAGAGAGATATTGCTACCCAAATGCAATTCGATTGTTTGACCAATTCGGCTGCTAAAAAAGAAGTGGTTCCAAAGATTGACAACCTGCCAGGCGGCGCTAACACTATATTGCTGGTCCCGGGAATCCTTTTTTGGCCACTGCACGTTTGTGTCGAATGCAAATTTGGCCAAGACATTTAGCGGCTTTGTGGCGGCCTAAACGACAAATTAAACATTCTTTTTCTTAATTTACCGCCGACACAGAAACAAACCACCGGTGGTGTGAGAGTGTGTAATTAGCAATATGTTGGCCAAAAGCCAGGCAGCAATCGTCCATTAACCAGTTCCCAGTTGTTTCCATTACGCATGAGACGCGGCCGTGTGGGCGCCACCGGTTTACCAACAGTTGAGTTTGTCAGTTTTCGGGTGCCACAAAGAAACCGAACTGCAACACCCACACAGATAGTAAGTATCTGTCAGATACACTCGACCACATACGCAACCCGCTCAGGCAACAAAAGTGTCCAGAGTGGTTTGGTTTTGACCATGCTCACAATGAATACAATTTTGTTATAGTATCTACGGATTTTATGTGTATTCATAAGATGAGATTTTCCAATGCTTTTTCCAAACACATTTTTGTCACCTGTGCGAATGCATTTTCTGTGTCACGCGCCGCGACCCACAGGTGAAACTCCTTACCCGTGCCGCGTTCCCCTTCATCCGTTTTCCGAATCCATTCATAAAGTTTCCACTTTGCATATTGTGCCCGACCGACCAGCTGATTGGATCCAACAAAACGCAGTCTGGCCAAAACTAATTCAACCACGATCCGCAAAGTGCTCATGAATGAGTAAACTCGAGCGCGTTGGCTTTTTCATTCACCGAAACATCGTTAACTTGGCTTTTAGAAACAAGTGCTAGTGGCAAGTGGGTATAACGGGAGGGGGCGTGTGCGTGTGGGCGTACGGCGTTGTGGTCTCCAAACATTCGTCACGCCCACGCCGCCAACAACATTCAATTTGCGCACTTACAGAAATTCGATAACTTGAAAATATTTCAAAGTTCATAGTTTGTAGAAAAAAAAAAACCAATAAGTAGAGGCGGTAAACTACTATTTACTCTATACCTAATGTCTTAAAAATCGACTTCTTTAAATTCCAAAACCTGCCCAAAACATTATTTAAACGAAAGATGGTGTATCCCTTTTATGAAACTTCAAAAACAAAGATGATCGTAATCCCTAAAAGCTGCCTTATTCTAATTTTGACTAATTTAAAAACTGAAATACCTTAAGTTAAGTTAAGTTAAGTTAAGTTAGTTTTTACCTTCAAACCCTACTACTACGAATTTTAGATATTGAGACATTGCTGTAGATTAAAGTTTAATTTATATTCAAGCCAAGGTGGCCCGCAATTATATTTTCGTATTGTGGGTGATGGAATCTCTTCAAAAAGGCGGCCTAAACGAGTTTTATTGGAAAATTGATCGCTGCCCAATGCTGTTTCAATTGGCCAATGCAGTCTGCAGTGGGCGCCCGCAAGCCAGCAATTGATTAAGCGCCCGATCATCGATTAGTTGGCCCAACAAGAGCGTCGCCTCCGTTTTGGAGGGACTTGGACTGGGCGAGCGTGGGCCTGAAAGTGGCACATTTTCGCGAGCGACAGACGAAATAAAAAAACGCAATCGGCCAAATTTGGGGAGGCGACTCAGCTCGACTCGACGGCGACAACAATAAACATTTGAAACAACAAGCGGCAAATAAGGAGAAGTCACATCCGCATCGAGAGATCGAGTGGGATGCCAGTTGTTAATGATTATGATGATGATGACCTGGCCAAATGGTTACGTGCATTCGTGAATTGGAAACATTTAGTTTTATATCTTTTGCCTATATGTATACACACACTCAAGTAAAGCAGCTGATTTACAATATGCAATGGTATATCTCTGCTTAAATCTAAAAAACTAACGCATAAACTTCTTGGCCTGGTCGCGGTTGACCTGCTTGAAGTGCCGCTGCTTGGAAGCCGATCCCTCGTTCATTTTCTTGTAGAATCCGAAACCGCCGCCGCCCACTCGCTTTTCCGGTCGCTCCCGCTTGGCCGCGCCCACCTTCAGGTCAACTACGGGTGGCACAAGGAATCCAAAGCTTTTCGCAACCGCCTGCAGGTCCAACGTGTTCACATTGAAGATCTGCTTCAATTGATGCGAATCGTATGCGCGCACATACGACTTAAAGGCTTCCTTGGCCGACTGGTTTAGGAAATAGTTCTTGGCGATCAGTTTCTCCAGCTGCAGTGGATAAGAAACATACGAATTAAATCACCTTAAACCATAGCTAACAATTTTAACTCAAAGAAAGAGCACCCACCTGCAGTTGAATATCAGCTATCTTCTGCCAGGAGAACTCGAACTCATTGAGCGGCACCTTGGCGGCCTTAAGGTAGCGCAGGAAGCCCAGCTCCTCCGGTCGCATCAGAAGGAGGGCGTGACCCGAGGTGCCCGATCCTCTGGCCGTTCGGCCCACCCTGTGAATATACTCGCGTGGATCATCTGGAGGATCGTACTGCACAATCCAATCGACTTGCGGAA
The DNA here is from genome assembly GCF_000001215.4 of Drosophila melanogaster. Classification (NCBI taxonomy): domain Eukaryota; kingdom Metazoa; phylum Arthropoda; class Insecta; order Diptera; family Drosophilidae; genus Drosophila; species Drosophila melanogaster. The sequence continues at coordinate 22,037,656 of NT_033777.3, read as the reverse complement.
TGTCCAATCCACGAGCAGCCACATCCGTACATAAGAGAATCCCAGATTCCGCGTTGCAGAACTGGAAGAAGGTGGTCGTTCGTTTCGTTTGCTTTTGTTTACCGTGGATGGAGGTCACTGGCAGATCAATGTAGTTGAAGAGCTCGTGGTGGTATTTGACGGACATGCAGGACGAGAAGAACACCATCACCTTCTTCTTACGATTCTTTTTGAGGAACGTGAAGAGCACGAGCAGTCGCTTCTCCGAGGGGCAAACAATGTACCCCTGCTCGAGTCCATCTACGGTCGCCGTGTCCTGGTTGTCGTGAACCCCTACATAAATTGGTTCCGACTTAAGGGCCAGCTTGGAAAGCGCTTCGATGCGAGCCGTCTGTGTGGCCGAGAAGAGCATCGTCTGGCGGCGTTCTAAAAGATTAGGTTAGTTTAAAAATACACTAAAAACCTTTAGTTACCCGTAACTCACTTGGCAGCAGATTTATTATTTGCTTAAGCTCCTCCTCAAAACCGATCTCCAGAATTCGATCCACTTCATCGATAATCAGGCACTGAAGGTTCTTGTACAGAAAGTCGGGCGAGTTTTGTAAATGATCCAGCAGACGACCCGGTGTGGCCACCAGAATGTTGATGCCCTTGCCCAACTTCTCGCTCTCCACCTGCCGATTGGAGCCGCCCATTACCAAGCCATAAGTGTGATGGTGGTGTGCCATCAGCTCTTTGAGCACACCGAAAGTTTGCATGGACAACTCTCGGGTAGGTGAGATGATGATCACGCCGGTACCATTGCGTGGCATAAACCTCAGCTTGTTTATCAGCTCGACGGCGGGTATCAGGAAGGCCAGGGTTTTGCCGGAACCCGTCTGGGCAGCACCCACCAGATCCCGTCCCTTTAGTAGGGGTGTCAGCGATTTCGACTGAATTTCAGTCATCTCGGTAAAACCCATCTCCTTAATGGCTCGCAATGTGGCCTCGGACACGGCGCCCTTTAAAGAGGCAAAGCTGCGATCATCCGAATCTCGGTAATCCAGTGCAGCCAGTGAGGATTCCACGGTAAAGGGCTCGTCGTCTTTAGCTGGTTTGCCATTCTGTGCCTTGGACTTGTTGGGAAGCAACTTCGTTTTCTTGGCTGGCACAGGTTCTTCTTCATCTTCATCTGAAACAGGTACTCTTGGTTAATTTTGGTTTTCACAGGGATACAGTTTTTTAGTATTTTATATAATTCAGTTGGTTTTTAAATGGATTTCATGCCTGCCCTGGGCAACATTAACTCGCTGCACCAGAGCTGCTCAAATTCGCCTTTAAAAATCATCATTATTATTGGTAGTTAGAACGAATTCCCTAAATATCGACACTTTTACTTACCTTCCTGCTGGTCATCATCTTCACTCCCGCTGTCAACATCCTCCTCATCAACTTCGGCTACTTCGTCCAAATCGCTATCCTCATCTGCCTCATCCTCCTGCTCATCGTCATCTGATTCCGAATCCGAGTTGGCCACCTGAATTTGTTGCTTTTTTGGAGGCTGTTTTTGTTGCTTCTTCTTGGGCAGCGGCGCCTCCTGGAAATCCTCCTCTAAGTCGTCATCTGCGGGTCGAAAAGTGAATCTTACATATATTTATTAGGCACACACGTTTTTAATCGTACCCTCATCCTTGGCCACATGCTTTTTACTGAGTTTCTCCGGTTTTTTACTGGGTTTATTGCCATTTTGTTTGGGTGGCTCCTGCTTTTGGGCGTTCTTGTTTCCCTTCTTCTGCGAGAGCTCCTTCTTCATCTTCTCCCGCTTAACGATCTTCTTCATCAGCAGCTTCTCCCGAATAGACATATTGCTAACTATGTATGCTTTTTAATAGAGTTTAATGGTTAAAAACAGAATTCTCAAATAAAATATTGCGCGCACGTGTTGCTAACCATTCACCCCGAAGCAAACGATATTCAGCCAGCTGTGCCTATCGATAATTGCCAATTCGATAGTTCAATGCAAAAGGTGTGACCCTATTTGTAAACAAATTTTCAACCGTCTTTTGAGGATAAGAGAAGCAAAAGCGTTTGCAAAACGTATTTTATATCCATTGTACATTGCTATCTTCAACTATGTGACTTGTGTATTACGAGTTAACAATATTTTTTGTAGACTATCTTATGATAAGGAAATGTGAATTCCCATTTTGAATGGAATACGTCAATCACATTTTCTTATAAGATCGTACAATTCCGCGTTGACACATATTAATTTAGTGTGCGATTTTTATGCTCTGTCCAACCTTGGAATAACATGTGAATAATTACAATAAAGGCACATCTTTGTCGCTCTCCAGCACATTAATTACTAGTATCGTAACAAAATGCATATAAAGTGCATATAAGTGAATGCGTTCTAGTGCGACATTATCTGCTCCACCCTCTTGCGCAGATCATTGCGACCACAATCGCCCAGGGCGCGACACAGACGAAGCAGAAAGTGCTTGGGATCGTGGCAATCATCCTCTTCGATGAGCTGCAGCAGTCGCAGAATCTGGGACTTCAAGTCGTGCGGGTAGCGCTCCTCGATTGTGTCCATTTGGCCCTCGCCAATGCCCGCCGATCGGCCCAGTCGTCGCCAATAGCGACCCAGTTCCTCGGATATTTTCTTAAAGACCATCGTTCGTTTGTGATCCGTAAAAGCAGCTGGGGTGGCATAGTTTTGGATTGCTGTTGGAGGCACAGCGGCAGCTAATTCCGAAACTGATGGCTGAGCATTCTGGGAAGCTGGAGCAATACGGAGCTGCTGACGAAGTTCCTCGGCCAATCGGAGTTCCTGGTACAGATTAACCGGATGTCCAAGAATGTTTTCCGGCTTTGTGTAGGCGCTCAGAGCCTCGATGAGCTGTGGCATATTGCCTGATATCCGGCGCAGTGGCTCCACATTGTACTCCGATAGTTCGTCCGCTCGTTCCAGGCAGTCAATTAAATCCTCGATGGTTCGTATGCAATCCGATCTGCGTCGCGAACCAATCTCTTCGACAAAAATTAGTTTCAACTGCTCCACGTTCTCGGTGCATCCATCAATGGCGATTTGTTTGAGGCTGTCGTAGCTCCAGTGCCTGCCTGCAGTCATTGTGACTAATTTACAGAGACGGTATTTTCAGCGGTCTTAAGTTCCCAAAATGTATCAACGCAACTTCACTCCCTGATGTAGTATGACCGTATGGCCAAACATTTCCTTACCTGTTATCGATCAGCACTGAATAGGTGTTTGAGCAAAATGAGCAAAAAAATATCAAATACTATTTCCATACAACTTAAAAAATTTAAAATAAGCTTTAAACTTGCACCACCTTGCATGTTTGGGATCTATTAGTGAGACCGTTACATAGCCATTCGATAACATCGATAACAGATGGCACGCACCATCCCTAGTTTTGATAGATATATATTTATGTTTTTGTTACTTTTACTGAAGCAACTAATGATAAACGCAAACGTGTAGACGAATGGAAATATCCATTAACGTTTTCGTATTCCTCCTCTACACTCTGGTCTTGATTTACCTTCAGCATTTCGTTAACAAGTACACAGAGTTCGTCCGCAGCCTCTAAATGTTGGGCCTTCAGTCATACGCCAGTTCCTCGGATGAAGAATCGGACCATGCGGACGCCGCCACAGCCACCACGAATTCAGAGCCCTCCGCTCCCATTCCGGATCACCTGCTGCCCGTGGACAAGACACACTCGCTATCCAAGTCCATTGCTGTTTGTGCGGCGCCAACGGTGGTTCCCCTTGGAGCATCGGCCGTGCCCCGAACTCTGGATCCCACGCTCAAGGAGGTAACCTACAATCCGCGCTATGAGGAGATGTATGCTCCGGTAAAAGGTCCGGAGCATCCGGACCTCACCATGCAGCAGCGCGCTCCGCGGAACACCCTAGCCGGCTACGTAGAGAAGGCCCACATCAATGCCTTCGAATTTGAGAACCAGCGACGCACCTTTCACACCTACGGCTACGCATTGGACCCCAGCGTAGACGATCAGGCGGACGGCCAGTCTTTTGTGGGTGACCTGCAGTCTGCGTACGATGACAATGGCAAGACGGTATTTGAGCCGCCCAAGGCAAAGAAACTGCGCAAGCAGGAGAAAAATGATAATCCCGAGGACATTGAGGGCTTTCTGGGTCCCTGGGGCAAGTTCGAAAACGAGGTGTCGGTGGCAAAGCCAAATGAACAGGAGCGCGCCGAACTGGACGAGCTGCTGTCTAAGCGACATAAGCGCGGACGCATTCCCGAGGATAAGCCGCTCGAGGAGAAGTCGACGCTGCACAGTGAGTTTAATCCAATAGCCACCGAATATATATCGTTAATAATCTTTTCCTTTTTTGCTCCACAGTCAAGGATGCGTACGACTATCAGGGCCGCTCTTATTTGCATGCTCCTCATGATCTGGGCGTGAATCTACGATCGAATGCACCACCGACCAAATGCTTTCTGCCCAAGGCGCACATACACACCTGGTCGGGCCACAACAAGGGCATCTCCTCCATCCGCTGGTTCCCCAAGACCGCTCATCTTCTGCTCTCCGGATCGATGGACTGTCGCGTCAAACTGTGGGAGGTTTACGGCGAGCGACGCTGCATACGCACCTTCTCCGGTCACCGGCAGGCCATCAAGGATATTGCGTGGAACAACAGGGGTACCAACTTCCTGTCTGCCTCGTATGATCGCTACATAAAGTTGTGGGATGCCGAAACGGGCGATGTAGTGTCCCGATTCACAACGCGTAAAATGCCTTTCTGTGTGAAATTCCATCCGGATAATAGCAAGCAACATTTGTTCGTTGCCGGCACCTCCGACAAGAAGATCATTTGTGTAAGTAAAATTTACAAAAGTAGATGCTCATGTTACAATTGTTTTCCTATCAATTCGCAGTGGGACACTCGCAGCGGTGATATTGTACAGGAATACGACCGGCACTTGGGATCTGTGAGCACCATCACCTTTGTGGACGACAACCGACGGTTTGTGACCACCTCGGACGACAAATCGATGCGCATATGGGAGTGGGACATTCCTGTGGACATGAAGTACATTGCCGACCCCACTATGCATTCCATGCCGGCGGTCACATTGGCGCCCAATGGCAAATGGATGGCCTGCCAGTCGTTAGACAACAAGATCGTCATCTTCTCCGCCCTCAATCGCTTCAAGATGAACCGCAAAAAGACCTTCACCGGTCACATGGTCTCTGGCTACGCCTGCCAGCTGGACTTTTCGCCGGACATGAGCTATCTGGTGTCGGGCGATGGCGATGGCAAATGTTATATTTGGGACTGGAAGACGACGAAGATGTACAAGAAGTGGCAGGCGCACGACGGCGTCTGCATCAGTGCCCTCTGGCATCCGCATGAGGCCAGCAAAGTGGTCACCGCTGGCTGGGATGGCCAGATAAAATACTGGGACTAATGGTCCGCACAAAATAACATAGATAGATGTAAGCCAAACTGATGTGTAAATTGATTGATTATATTGCTTACCCATTATGTTCCAATTGAGCTCATTTAATTCATGTGTATCAAGCCCAATTCCTAAGTTATTTATCCATCCGGTTGCTTGATATTCCCTCCCCCCTTTGCGAGATTGGCTTTTATTTACCTTCAGTTGTGATAAGAGTACGCATGCGCAGTGCATGTGAAATGGCAAACAACTCGACGGATGGTCGGCCCACCACCCAATGGCCCAGCCACCCCCACTGGCAAGTCAAAACATATGCGAGTAGTGCTGGCCAAAATCGATATTTTCCACGAAAGTCGCACAAACGTCGGACGGATTGTGGAAGACTTGTCAATAATCTGTAAAAAAAACGCGAAAAAAAAAGAGTTCTACGGCGTAGAGGAGATGCAGTAAAAGGCGACGGCTAGGTGGACACCGAGCATCAGCTAGACACCCGTAATTCCTGCCAGCGGCCATGGCCAAGCCCCACTCGGATGCGGATGCCTCTGGCCTGGGCTACGCCTACCAGCTGCCGTCCGGCGGCCTCCTGCTGCGCCTCAAATCTTCCCTCTCACAGTTCAGCGATTTGTTCAGCGACTTCAGCAGGTACATCTCGCCCGCCTATCATCACGATCGCTGCGAGCGATCCGTCCATATGCGACTCTACTCGATGCACAAGCGCGAGTTTGTCATGGTCTTCCTGGGATTCTTCACCTGCTTCGGTCTGGGCATAGTCATCGGGCTGACGGGACCGCCCATAACCAGCACATCATCGCTGACCGCCCAGCAGATTCTGGCGAACACCTCGCTGGCGCATAGCCCAACGGTCCTGGGGAAGGGACCCTTCGCCATGAAGTCGCCGCTGACCACCACATATTCGCAGCAAATGTGGCTGATAGCCAAGCTGGTGACGGACAACAATGATGGTGGGTCTTGTGATTGCGACTATTTTACTTTTCTTACATTTACATATATGTATGACAATCATTCAGACGAGCGGTACGACAAGAGTTTCCAAGTGAGCGTCTCAATCGATGGCATAAACGAGCAGCACAAGCCCCAAAGTGTCCTCGGATCCGGAGTGGCTCACAACCGGACGCGGCACTTGGTCTGCGTACGGAACGACTGCGAGGAGTTCACGGTGATGCATCTGGGATTCCTCGACTATGCCCACTATATTATCACTGTGCGCTTTTACGGCTTGGAGTCATTCCATCAGAAGTATAATATACGCAGCATAACATTTTACGTGAGTGGCATGGCATTCCCATTGTAGTGATGGTCACTAACTTTCCACTTCAGTTCAAGACTTACAGTCCGGACTTCACGCAGATTGAAATCTGGTTTAGGTGCATCTTTCTGCTGTTCACCTTCATTGTCATAGTAAGTTTTTGTCAGCTAATAAGCCAAGTTATGTGGCTCTAGACATATGAAATAATACTATCTTTCTGCTTTCAGTGCTGGTATGCCCACACCTTGCGCAAGTATCCAATCTATGATTGGTCCATTGAGCAGCGATGGTTGTCGGTACTCCTGCCCCTGCTCCTTTTGTACGACAGTAGGTGTTTCACCCGGATTAGTTAGCGCGTATAGACTAATGATCTTCTACGCACAGATCCCTTCTTCCCGCTGATATTCCTGATGAACTCCTGGCTGCCTGGAATGCTGGACGCCATTCTGCAAGCGACGTTCCTTTGTGCTCTACTCATGTTTTGGCTGTGCATCTACCATGGACTGCGACAGAACGAGCGCAGCTTCGTGCGATTTTACCTGGTCAAGGTGATCGTCGTCCTGCCCATTTGGCTGTGCGCCATCGTTTTGGCCACGTGGGAGAAATGCAACGAGCTGAGGGATCCCACATACAGTCACTTTGTGGATACGAAAAACTACAATGTGGGTATACATAATACGTACTAATGAAATGTGATACGAAAACCAAACCATTCTTAGGGCTTCAAGATGTTCTTCTACATCGCCTGCTGCATGTATGTGCTCTATCTGGTGCTGTTGCTACTGCGGGCGTACACCGAGCTGCGCTCCATGCCGTACTTTGGTGAGACATAATGCAGTGTGCTCCAAGCCTGATCTTATTATTATAATGCTTAATCCATTTGGCCAGATATGCGCTTGAAGTTTCTCACGCTGCTCATGCTGTTCGTCCTGTCCATATCCATCACGGTGACGACGTGTCGCTTTGGCTTCGGCATCCTGGAGGATAACTTTGTCGCCTCACTTAACACCACCTATCGCAGTTCGGCGCAGTTTATGTGCTTCTACGGACTGCTTAACTTTTACCTGTACACCATGGCGTATGTGTACTCGCCAGATGGACGGTTCGCCCAGGCGGAGCTGGCTGTCACCAAGGATAATCCGGCTATTTCCATGATCGACGATTCCGACGAGGATGTTGTCTACGGTTCCGACGAGGAGTCACGGCGACCGCTCACCTCTGTGGGCGGCGGTGCTGGAAAGAACGATTACGACAGCGATTGATCGGCGATTAAGAAGTATCCGCGGCAGAACGAATACCCAAATGTTCCATAGCGCAATTGAAGTTTTAGTGCTAAATGTGTACAAAGTATTCCCTAATATAATGCATAAATTAACTTAAAATTTCAAAAAATTAATCTCTGGTTGATCAATGAAACTGGAGAGGATCGAAATATGTTTGGGTATTCATGATTAAGCTGAATTCGAAATTTATGTTAAAAAAAAAGTATAAATAAACCCAATAGTTCGAGTTTTGTTGTATGAAAAGTATTTACAATCGATATTTACCATATTCGCTTTTTAACTAATTGGGTTCTGATTATTTTACTAGACTGTTTATTAGATAATTAACACATTTCGCCAGGTGATTTCAACTCGAAAGCATAGCAAAAACCCTCTAGATGCCCTGGTTGATGCCTATTTTCGTCTTGGTGAGGAGACCCTCGTCGCCCATGTCTGCATTGTAGCCAGGACGGTACTTCATGCCGGGAGCCTGTGTGCAAAGGGGCAGAATTAATGTGAAAAGAAATCGAACAGGGAAATGGAAACACCGAACTTACATTGAACCAGACATCACGCCAGACTTTGCCGTCGTCAGCGCTGCGCACCAGCTCCGGGACATCGAAACGCGGCACATTGAAGTAATTCATCAGATCGGGCTTCTCATGGCAGTACTTGATACGGGCTTCGCACCACTCGGCCTCCAGCGGGAAACGCCAGTCGAGCATCTTCTTGTTGTGAATATCGGCCTCAAACTGGTTGAAGTCGATGCGTTCGATATCCTCCACCACAACCTCAGTCTCACCGCCGGCTGTCCAGTCGTAGATGAGCAGCTCGGCATGGGTGGAGATGTCCTTGAGGTACTGCTGCTTGTACAGCTGCTCCAAATCGCTCAAGTAGGCATCGCTGAACACCTTTGACTGCACCTCGTAGTCCACATTGCGTGCCTTGATCTGCTTCTTCACGGCATCGACCGGCAGATCCAAGTAGATAACCAAATGCGGCTTCAGCAGCTCCCCGATGGTGTTCTGTCGGAGCTCATTATACACGGAACGCGCACCGCGTGACAGATAACCCTGCCGAAACATGGCCTCCATGAAGACAAAGTCCGAGTAGGGGCTGCGCTCGAGGACAACACCCTGGCCGGTGCTAAGGACGTGCTGCAGGGCATCAATGTACTGCGAATAGCGCAGCATGTACATGCGAATCTGGAACTGGGCAGCCAGATCGTGGCTGGGATCCAGGCAGAAGTTGCGCACATCGTAGCTTCGGCAGCTGGGCGGCAACTGAGGATCCAACTTCCTCATGTCATAGCCGTACGAATTGATGTAGATTAGGTCCAGATCAACTGCCGGATAGTACTCCATGTCCAGCTCCTCAGCCAGTTCCTTGGCGAACTTTGACTTGCCGGCCGCGATGGGTCCCTCCACACAGATCACCTTGGAGTTCTCGTCAAAACGCTTGGAGGTCTTGTCGAAAATAGCATTGAACACGCTGTACTTCTTCGTCTTGTACGGATAGGGGGCGGCCTTGGGCACCCGTGGTCCACCTCGCATCGTCTTGCCGGAGATGCTGCATCGCTGCTGGAAGGCAGCAGGCAGGGCATTCGTCTGCGCCTGGAGTAGATTGGGCGACTGTGTGGCGCGGCTGACGAGCCGCACCAGTCCTACGCGGAACACGGCGGTCATTCTGAAGGGAAAACAAGGGTCAGTACAAAAACGAAACAAGATAATAACAATTATATCTCGTCCAGTGGCAATTTGTCGTGTGGTTACATCACAGGAGCTACGCAGGTAGTGCGGTAATCTCTGCCCTAGAACTGCAGATATGCGGATCTTTTCGTTGCATTCTGCTGGCCAGCATTGCGGCGCTCCATAGATTTACCCAAATTGTCGGTTTTAATGCTCTATCCGGTGGTATTTACTCACTTTTCAATCTAAATATCGGAAGTCTACCCAAAAACAAATTTCGGGCTATGGTTGGTGTTGGAAAACTCCCCGAATAGGGCTGTCAAGGTATCCGTTCAAATATCAAAAATGTAAAATCAAAATGTTTGTCTATGCTTTAACTGCGACTTTTCTCAGAATCAGAAAGAATTTCATATGAAATGAAATTTAACCCAGTATTTTAAAAACTTTATATAACACTTACAAAATAACATTTTAATGTATAAATGTATTTGTTTTACTTTTTAAAAATATCGCAAAGCGACTGCTCAACACTACACAGCACAGCTGGGGTGTTTAACTACAAGTTAATTTACTTGAAATAAATTCAACAATGCTTTTCATTTGTAGACAGACACACACCATAAACTCACATTGCCGTGCGGTGCGAGTTGATTTTTTAAATTTTTAACTTAACATATTGTCACGGTGCAGAAACAACTGGTCCACTTTCCGTTGGTCTGGCAGCCCTGACCACAACCTCGCTGCATTTTGGGCTCAAAAGTTCTAACGATGAACTAACGAAAATATAAATCAAAATTTAAGGCGAAAGGCTCCAGGAGAAGATCGACAAATATCGAGAGTTGTGACCATTAGGATCGAGTAAGTCCTGGCGTTGGGGCCCAGCACTGGGAGTGTAACCCACTCCTTACAGTTACGCAACTGAGAACTAATGCGATTTTCCTCGTGACACAGATTTTGTTATTAACCAATCCCCAGCAGAAATGGGCAATACAGCCATCACCCGAGTGCAAATGGAGGCCACGAAGAGTGTGCCGGTGGACCACGCCAAGTACATGAGCGGCAGTGGTGCCCCGCCACCAGAATGCCCCATGCATCAGAAGCATGGAGATGCAAAATCGGCCTCCGCCGTACCCCCACATCCCAAGATGCAGGCCGCTTCCGAATGTCCGGTGCAGCACGACAACAGCGACGTTAATCCGCTGAATATGATGCCACCGGCAAACCAACAGCCGGCGGCAGATCAGCCCTTTCCACTGCCCACCGACCGCCAGACGTCGACCATTCCCAAAGTCACCGAGGATGGCAGCGTTCAATTCTGGCAGTATCCCAGCCAACAGATGTTCTGGAACGCCATGCTACGCAAGGGCTGGCGCTGGAAGACCGAGGACGTATCGCAAAAGGACATGGGCGACATCATACGCATCCACAATGCCAACAACGAGCAGGCCTGGCAGGAGGTACTTAAGTGGGAGGCGCTTCACGCCAAGGAATGCGGCAATCCGCGCCTCAAGAGTTTCGGTGGCAAGGCCAAGGACTTCAGTCCGCGCGCTCGATTCCGCAGCTGGCTGGGGTGAGTATACTCCAGACGGAAGATCTCACCTGAATTAATGTTCGAATTGTCTTACAGATACGAGCTGCCATTCGATAGGCATGACTGGATAGTCGATCGCTGCGGCAAGGATGTGCGCTACGTCATCGACTACTACGACGGTGGACTGGTGGACAAAGACTACCGCTTTGCCCTGCTGGATGTGCGCCCAGCCATGGACTCCGTGGACAACGTTTGGGACAGAATGCGCGTAGCTTACATGCGCTGGAAGTACGAGCTGTTTGAGAAGTTTGGCAGCGCGGATGGCGGCAAAGTGACCGCTGGTAGCGACTAGATGGAATGCATATTTAGATGATCGCTATAGGTACAAAATCGGCTTAAGTTATCGAATGGATGGAAGAGGGAGTTTGGTTAAATGCGTTTAAGACGCTGCGAAGCGAAACGATGTTGAGCCCTCTCTTTAAATAAATGTTGAATCTTGACTTCTGAACACCAAAATTCGAATGTGGTTTTGCTTTTTATTTTATTCTTTACTTAAATCCTTTTAAGGATTTCGAATTATCCAGTAACGAGTTGATAGCATTGTGGAGGAATATATTAATTAAAGTTTTTTTTTATTGATATACTTATGTATATGCAGAATTCTCATCTGTTCAAAATGCCTGTAAAAATTTTTTTTCTTAATCTTTAGTTTTATATTTTATTTATATGCTCTTTAAAATGATTGCGAAATTATAAAAATACGTTTACTACTTTTTTATCATTACTACAAATTTAAAAAATGTATAGTAAATAGAATATAACTTTAGACGTTTCTTAACTTTTTTAACATACATTTTCTGATAAAAAGTTGATATGCAACCCATAACATTATATGTATGTTTATATGTATGATGCTTTTCTAACACCTGCGGCTTCAGGGGGTTAATGTCTGGCAGTGTTGAAAAGCGCGTGTAAATTCTTTAACTGATTGCTGGTGCCCTCATTACGTGAGATTCGAGTTTGGCCACTGGAGCGTTAATTGGATAGCCGCGATAGATTCGTTCGACGTAAATCAGTCATAAATGCAAGCTGCCAGAATGAGGTTCGTTCAATACCTGCGAAAAGGTGACTTGGCCAAGCGACTTGGTCTACTGTCCGAGGATCAAAAGTCGCTGGTGGAATTTGCCGGCTTGGAGGGTGTGCCCAGCGATCTAAAGATCCTGATTGCCCAGGATCCCAATCTGGAGGAACTGGCGAAGAAGGCCGAAAAGCAGCCGCGACTCGAGGTGAATGATGATGTCACTTTGCTGCCGCCTCTTACCGATCCCGGCAAGATCATCTGCATTGGTAAAGAATGAATTAACATACATATGTATAAACATATGTAGTTGGACCCTGACCTTCAAAATGACGTATTCTCGATCTGCTTGCAGGTCTGAACTACCAGGACCACTGCGATGAGCAGAACAAGCCGACCCCCAAGGAACCATTGTTCTTTAGCAAGTTTAACAATGCCCTGGTGGGTCCTCAAGATAATGTCATCGCTCATGCGGCCAGCAGCGTAAGTGAAGCAAGAGATAACAAGAGATAGGCTCATCGAGATAACCAACCGACCAAAAAAAAATTCCACAGAAAATCGATTGGGAGGTTGAGCTGGTCTGTGTCATTGGCAAGGTCGCCCGCCAGGTGCCCAAATCGCAGGCCATGGACTATGTCTTCGGGTATTCGGTGGCCCAGGATATCTCCGCCCGCGACTGGCAGAAGGAACGCAACGGTGGTCAGTTCCTTATGGGCAAGTCGATGGACACTTTTCTGCCGCTGGGACCGGCTGTGGTGCACAAGAGTCTGGTGCCGGATGTTTACAACTTGAATCTGAAAACCTGGGTCAACGGCGTGGAGAAGCAGAACGGCAATACCGGCAACTTGATCTTCAAGCTGGACGATGTGATCAATCGTCTGTCGCAGACCATTACCCTGCTGCCCGGCGACATCATAGTCACCGGAACGCCCAAGGGCGTGGGCATGCATCGCACTCCGCCGGAATTCCTTCAGCCCGGTGATGTCGTGCAGTCGGAGATTGTTGGATTGGGCAAGCTGTGCAACAAGATTGTGGCTCCCTAAGATTGTCAACTCATTTGGCTTGTTGTGTTTGTAAAGTTTGTGTTATTAGTGAAACAATGGCATTTAATAGATGATTTTGTAGTTTTCAATAGATAAACTATAATCAGATATTTTGGTTTTGTTTAATTCAAGTATGTAGTATCTTTGATTAGCCAGGTCACACCTTAAAGGTCTTTGACTGTGTGGCGTAGTACTCGTTGCGGCTGTGATAGGGCTTATAGGGATCGTTGATGAAATGCTTTGGGCGCCGCCAATAGCTGGTGACCATCTTGTCCAGCAGCCAGCTCTGCGTGGCATTGGTGAAGACGTGCTGCTTGAGGCGGCGTCGTAAAGCTGCGGATTTCTTGAAGAGCTTCTTTTGGCGACCGGAATGGGTGCGTATCCAGGCGCCCCAGTCCAGGCGCTTAAAACGTTTCAGTACCGCCTTGACGGTCTTTCGTTTACCCTTCACCAGCGAGAATTTGGTCACGTTGCGTGTGTTTGATGGTGTTCCTGTGGCTGCTAGCACACCCGGCAGCTGCAGGAGCTGGTGATGAGCAGGAGATGCCAGTGATGGCGTGGGCAACAGGCACGGACGGGATAGAGTCATCAAAGTGGCACGTTGTGTCCGCTGGACCAGAGGAACCAACGAAGATGCAGCCGGCGACTGGCGGCAAACGCTTCGCAGCGCTGAAAGTTAAGAACAATTAAAGTAACGTAAACTTGTAAGCCCTATTAGCTGACTTCAACTTACCGCTTGTCACAAAAGTTCTTAGCATTTCACTTAAAACGACAAAGATAAACCTATAATTCCATACAAAACGCAGGTGCTCTTCTTCTTATCGAATCGCGTAACAGTCAGCTGTGTGCCATTCACAGCGAACAAACATAGATTAGCTTGCTATTGGAGATGGGAACCGGTCATCATAAGAACTATCGCAAATGTTTTGGGATTCACCCAAGGAATGGATCAAGTTCAATTTTTCGTTGATAACAATTAAGGCAAAAGGATCCCTTAACCATGTAATCCATTTGTAGAACACTGACAATTCTGACAATTTAAAACTTGTTATAAAAATTGTTGCTTAAACTTATGCGCCCATCTCCAAATCAAATGTATTTTGACTGGCCTATCGAGTACATGCGTATATGTTGCCGACACTTTTTCCATCAAAACACAAACCAAAATTGAGTGATCAAATTCGAGTGGCGCGGGCAAGCGAAACGAAAAGGACGACGAGCAGCACGCAGGACTCGTGTGCGTGTGCGTGGGAGTGTGGGGAATGGAAGAGGAAGCAGCAGCACTGGCCAGCCATTCACCCACCAGCGCTGACGCAGTCGAGCCAGCTTCGAACGAATTGGGCAATATTTAATTCACGCCGCCGGGACTTGAAATTTACGGTAGCCGAAGGAGCAGGAGCACGAGCAGAGCAGGATCACAGCAAAATCAACACCATGTATCGGCTAGCGGTGCGAGATCAGTGCAAGTGCGCCCTGCAGGTGAATTTTTGACCCATTCATTTCTAGCTATTTGATAACGTGAAAATCGATCGTCACGTTGCCCCACACCCCCGCGCGCCCACAAACAAGCGGTTGGCGAAAATACAACAAGAGGCGCTGGTTATGTCATCTACCAAGCCCAGGAATTGGGCGAAAAGCTCCAAAATTCCAGTTGACCAAGGGCGCGGGGGTATCAACGGGCTTGCCAATTTCCTTAAATGTGATGGTCCTAAATGTATTACCTTTCATTGCAACAGCGTACGCTGCAGCAGACGACCGCAAACAACAGGCAATTCGGCGGAAGCAGCAGCGGAAGTGGCGGCCGGGAACAGGGCAGGCGGCAGCAGGAGGAGCAGGGACAGCAAGGCGATCAAGGATATCAAGGATACCAGAGCCTGCCACCGCATATGCGCGAAGCTGGCTTCGGCAAAGTGGTCCTCTTCGTCTCACCACTGGCAGCTGTCGGCGGTGTCATCACCTACGCCAAGTAAATAGAGCCACAATAGAGGTTTAAGATAAGGATAGGCAGTCCACCTGTAGATCAACAAAAATTCGTACACATTTTATTGCACCTGAAATGCTTAAATGAACCATCGAATAATGTAGAAATCCTTTTCCAGATACGACGACGACTTCCGCAAATTGGTGGAGAAGAATGTACCCGGCGCAGGATCCGTCATCAAGGTGGCTCTGCAGGAGGAACCGCCATTCAAGGGCATCACCAAGAACGTCAACGATCAGATCGATAAGGTCAAGTCTGGCATCGAGACAGTGACGTCCACGGTGGACTCCGTTACATCTAAGGTGACGGGCCTGTTTGGCGGCGGCAGCGGCGATGACAAGTCCAAGAAGTCCAAAGTGGAGCCCGTGAAGGCCACTCCTGCTGAGGAAAAGAGACCCTCAAAACCAAGCGAAGTCAGCAAGACTGAAGCGAAGCCAGTGTCGAAGCCAGCAGCAGCAGCAGCGCCTGCGCCCGCTGCCAAGCCTAAGGATAATCCGCTGCCCCGCGATGTTGTTGAGCTGGAGAAAGCCATCGAGCTGTCTGCTCAACTGGCCGTCAAGGAGTACAACGTCGCTATTGGCGTTTTGAAAGGGTGAGCAATTCTCGTTAACTATTCGTTGCGTGATTTTAAATTTAATCAAATATCGTTCAGCTTTAATGACGATGTCCGTAAGGTTGTAGACAAGGCCGTAGAGAATGGAGAGAACTCTCTTTGGACCACGCTGAAAAATCGAGCAAGTGCCCGTGATACGGCAGTGGCTACGGCAGAGCGAGCTGCCCGTGAGGCTCAGGAGAAGATTGGTAAGTCCATTGTTTGTTAAATAGATTCCAAATTTCAGTAACATTCCCTTCTATCAACTGCAGTCGCCTGCGAGATCGCCCTGAGTGCTGCGGCAACGGCCCAAAACGCAAAGAAAGTAGAGGCAGTGCGCGACAAGATCAAGAAGCTTGTGGACCACATTGGCAACGTAAAGGACGAGCTTTACCGGCACAAGGACACGGCCAGCGTGTCAGACAAGTACTGGCGGAATGTGGAGAAGGCGCGAAACTACTTCATTGACGAGATCGAGTCTATCTTCCCCGGCCTCAGTTTGGCGGATAAGAAACTTAATCTGTCAAAGGAGGACCTAGACTTGTTCATCCTGCACGCCTACACCCATGTCCTGGCCTACCAGAAGGAGCTGCAGCGCTTGCAAACCGATGGTGAGCTGCGCCTGAAGAGAGCTATTGACTCGGTTCGCGGTGACAACGATTCGGAGGCTTTGCGCGCCCAACTGGAATACCATTTGGAGGCCGAGCGGCGCAAACTGGCCGTGGAAAATCAAAAGAAAATCTTCCACATCCACGCCGAGTCTGATAAGCTGCTGCGCTTGCAGCTCAAAAAGCAAGCAGAGGCCCACGCCGATCATATAAAGGACATCGTGGCGCAGCGGGAGACCGATCTGACGCGAAGCTTTAAGCGTGAACTTGAGGATAAGCTGGCGACCGAAAAGGCCAACTATAAGTTACAATTGGCCGGGATGCTCGGCAAGCTGCGCGGAATGGACGCGGCTCTGGCAGGTAAGTTATACGTTTTAAACGATATCGGTTGAATGTAGCTAGTGTAGCGTGGCTAGATATATAATGGTTTTCAAACCTTTTCAAAACATGCTGCTATATTAGAGATAGAGGATGAGTTTCAAGGTATATTCACCCTATATGAAGGGTAGTACTTATACCAACTTATTCTTGGTTTAATCAAAATGTTTATTGACATTATATGCAACATTTTTGCAGAGCGTGCGGATGCAGAGCGTACTGCCAATCAGGCGCAGGCCCTTTGGGCCGCCTGCCAAGCTCTGTGGGCCTCCGTGCGCGCTGCCACTCCTGGCGTGCACTATAAGGATAGGTTGCGCCCGTTAAAGAACGAGATCAATGCCATTGCCAAGGTGGCTAGTAAGTTGAAACGTTTCCCACATTTCGATTTCAGTTGCTAAATGCATATGCTTACAGAGGGTGACGACCTGGTGGCCGCTGTGCTGGAAAGCGTCCCGAAGGAGGCTCAGGAGCGCGGTGTCTATCCAGAAGATGCATTGCGCGAGCGTTTCCTGAATGTGGAGCGCGTGGCGCGACGATTGGCTTTGGTGCCCGAGGAAGGAGCCGGCCTGCCCATCTACTTCCTGTCCTATCTGCAATCGCTGTTCATCTTGCGACCCGATAATCCCATATCCAAGGACGAACTCGAGAACAAACCCTTCGACTATAGCAAACTGGACACCTACGATATCCTAAACAGGGCCAGGTGAGGCGATTGATTCATCTATCACTAGAGTTATATAATATATATTATATATATTATGTTTCACAGGTACCATGTGGATCGCAGCGACTTTCTGCAGGCGCTCAAGTACATGAATCTGCTGCAGGGTGCATCGCGCAAGATTGCCGGCGAGTGGATGAAGGAGGCTCGCCTCATGCTGGAGACTCAGCAGGCGGCCAACACCTTGATGGCTCACGCCGCTGCCAGCGGACTATTGTATTTGTAGACTACGTCCCGTGTCCCCTTCCTTCAGAAACAAGATGATACACTTACTATTTGTTATTAGTCCAGGAGAAGATGGTACGATTACCAACAATATGTAATTTGTCCAATTAGCGATCACAGTTGAAACGAAATAGCACTTATATACATATATTTGTAACATTTTGTTTAGCTTCAATTATACAAATTAAACATAGAAACCATCATTATAAAATCCAAAACATAAATACTCTGGGAAGATTTGTAAAAAATTCGATACCAAGGCATGAATGGAATATGATATATTACTAAAGCTGAAATTGGCAAGCTTTGTGTTTCTGAAGAACAATGTGATTAGGCCATAAATAAACATAAAGAACATCCACTTGTTGTTTAATTTAGCGAAAAAAATTAATATAATAAATAAGTTGACTAAAAAGTATGCTGAATGTCAAAATTCAAATAAAATGCATTGGCTAAATTTAATTTCTCTGTTCTGAAAAGAAAGCATGGTAGGCAAGGCAAATGTATTCAAAAACAGGTTACTATGCGGTTGCCGCCAAATTTATTCCTTAAATAATCGTATATGTTCGTTACTAATTTTCGAACGCCAAAATCGCGATAGTTGGTCGTTAGCCAGCACTGGACGCGCCAGTTTCGTGGGCGGCTATCGCCAGCCCTGGTAGTCAGAGGCAATCAGCTGGTTTGCGTGGTCGATTTGGTCCTATTGAAATTTTTCGGTTTGGCACCGGAGCAAAAATCACATCGCAATCAAAAATTTCGCGTGGCCAAAGGACACACTTTTGAGTTTGGATCAACAGCCGGGAAGATCTAGCTAACCGAATAGCAAAATGTCGATGCTGGCGAGAACAGTTGGACGGACGTTCATGCAGGTAAACGGCCATCCAAACCGCAGCTCTTACATAAACACTTGCTCGCGACGCGCTGTGCGAATATTTCTGCGCTGAGGCCTAGTTCTTATACGTTTCTTTTTTTTTTTTTTGAGGTTATAATCCTAGCCAGCCTTAACGATTACATTGCATTCTTCTCGTTTTAGGCTGCGGCAGCACGTAGTCTGCACACCACGTCGACGCTACGGGCTACGGTGAGTGTTAAATGCGCTTATTAAGTGGCACCAGTTGTAACCGGAAAATAATTGGTCTTGCAGGATAACTACGGCGCCAACAGGACCACCTGCACACTGATTCCCGGCGACGGTGTGGGTCCCGAGCTGGTCTACTCCCTCCAGGAGGTCTTCAAGGTAGCTAACCATCCATCAAGTTGCAATCATTCACATACAGTATTCCAATGCGTCCTAATTCTTATAAATCTATACTCTTGCGTCTCTTGATCTCTCTTAAAAAAAAGGTTATTTAAGCTTAGGATCATTGCCAGCTTGGTTTCCTATTTAATAGAAAAGCTTTTTTTAAGCAAGTCGGCGTTTAGTTAGTTATGTACATATTTCTAGAATCTATTAGATTTAAAAAGCACAGGGCTCTAAAAATTAATTAATATATTTCACTCTTCACAGAGCGCATTGTATTTGATAACACTTCCATTTTTCCCGATCACGAGTGTTTTTATTATATAAATCAAAACATCAAACTTATCTGTATCGTAAAGATATGTGATAAGTGGCTGCTACTTGAAAATTTTAGTAGATTTCGGGATTTCCGTTTTAACTGAACATACATGTTCATACGTGCGACTAAATTAAAAAATGCTATGTAAATTCTTTAACTTTTCAAGCCCAATCAATATGCATAATTATCTTATCTTGTCGTTCAGGCAGCCAGCGTTCCCGTGGACTTCGAGTGCTACTTCCTTTCCGAAATCAATCCCGTGCTTAGTGCCAAACTGGAGGATGTGGTGGCATCCATTCAGAAAAACAAAGTGTGCATTAAGGTAAGTTTGCAAGAAAATAAAATAGTGTGATAAAATCTAAACAATGTGCTCCTTCAGGGCGTTTTGGCCACACCCGACTACAGCAATGTGGGTGACCTGCAGACCCTTAACATGAAGCTTCGCAACGACCTGGACCTCTACGCCAATGTGGTGCATGTGCGCAGCTTGCCCGGTGTCAAGACCCGCCACACCAACATCGACACGGTGATTATTCGCGAGCAGACGGAGGGCGAGTATTCGGCGTTGGAGCACGAGTCGGTGCCCGGCATTGTGGAGTGCCTGAAGATTATCACCGCCAAAAAGTCCATGCGCATTGCCAAGTTCGCCTTCGACTATGCGACGAAGAATCAGCGCAAGAAGGTCACCGCCGTGCACAAGGCGAATATCATGAAGTTGGGCGACGGTCTCTTCCTACGCTCCTGCGAAGAGGTTTCCCGGCTCTATCCGCGCATCCAGTTTGAGAAGATGATCGTGGACAACACGACCATGCAGATGGTTTCCAATCCCAACCAGTTCGACGTGATGGTCACCCCCAATCTCTATGGTGCCATTGTGGACAATCTGGCCAGTGGTCTCGTGGGCGGTGCTGGTGTCGTTGCTGGTGCCTCCTACTCCTCGGAATCCGTCGTCTTTGAGCCGGTAAGATTCGCCATAAAGACATAAAGATAATCCATAAGATCGTGATTTACACGGTTCTCGAGCCTAGCTGTGCGAATCCACTTCAGACTATTCTTATCTCTAATACCGATTTCCGATTGCAGGGTGCACGTCACACCTTCGCCGAGGCCGTGGGCAAGAACGTGGCTAATCCCACTGCCATGCTGCTCTGCGGCGTGAAGCTGTTGCGCCACATCAACCTGCCCACCTACGGCGAGATCATCCAGAATGCCATCAACAAGGTGCTGAACGATGGCAAGGTGCGTACTAAGGATCTGGGCGGACAATCGACCACGCAGGACTTTACCCGCGCCATCATCCTGAACATGTCCTAGATGGGCACCACTGTCATCGCCGGCATCGCGATCAGCAAGTCTACAACATCATGGGCAACAACGTTGGCGCTTATATAATCGACATTAGACAGTTTCTGTTGTTGCCACAGCTAAATTTTGAATTGTTGAAAGAAACACCTTGAAAGTTCTTAGTTATCCTATTACGTCCAATTTTTTTTATTTGTCCCGATGTCTTCAGTGCATTCATTTGAGTATTATTTCCGGCGAATATTTAAGTTTAGTCCAATTGAAACGCCTGCAGACCCGCCCCGAATCCAAAAGTTGCGAATTCTTTAGTTTTACCAATTGGCAGTAATACATCGATCCTTGATTATGTTGTAATTATTTACGTATTATTTCCCCCCCCCCCCCTTTTTGATTTCGCAAAGATGCTAATTTACGGTCGAATTATATTTTATGTTTAACCCGTTGAAAAGCAAAACAAAAAAAAAAACCGAAAACAAATGATATTGCTAAACCAATTAACTGATAACGGATGGCTTTGAGTGGACCCACTCCACTGGAGCTGTGAGAAAGATAACAATAAACTCAAATCTAAATTAATTATTATTTAAAAGCCATTGTCAGTTCCGAGCTGTCTAAATTTTAAGTAATACAAACAAAAGATAAAAAAAAAAACCCAAACATATTTCTCAAACTTTTTTTTGACTGGAATGAAAGGCCAAAGGAGATTTCATCGCTATTCCCAACTCCGGCGCCACTTTCACAGGAAATCCAATCCCGTAAAGAGCCGGAAAAGCTCTAGTTGTTTTTTAAAAAACCAAAAACAAATTTATTAGAAAAGTCGATACCAAATGTAGCCGAAATGAAAAACTTAGAACACCAATAAGGACGGTAATGATTATCCAGACGCACAGTCCACGTCCGTCTCCAATTATTATCCACCCTTGGGCTTGGCCAACTCGATGAGGCGTGGCGAGGCTTTGGCCTTCAGAGCCGCCGGCGATATGGCAAACGGATTCTCCCGGATATGCGTGTTCTCGAACTCCTTGGGCTCCGCCAGCTCCTTGATCCGCGTGCTCGCCTTGTATTTGAGCGCGTTTGGCGCGATACCGAATGGATTCTCCTTGACATCCGCCAGTCCTTGGTTGGCATCGCGCGTGGTAAGTGGCTCGGACATCTCCTTGATGCGGGCACTCGCTAAGTGAAGCAATGCCAGGTGCTGCATTATTAAAAGATCAACTAAATTGGAGTATGTGTACTTACGCTTGTAGCGAAGGGCATTGGGCGAGACCTTCTCCGGATTCTCGTTGATGTGGACATTATCGCGCACGACGGGCTGCGATATTTGCTTGATCCGCTTGGTCGCCTTGTAGTCCTTCATCTGGGAGGTCAGCTCCCACTTGGGTTTGATCTCCTCCAAATAGGCCTTGGGACTGGCCAGCTGATTGAGACGCACGGGATCGAACTCCCCAGCTCCACGATCCTAAATGAAATGGGGGATTATCATCAGTTTTTAGCTGAATTTAGTTTTTTTTTTAACTTACCGGTTTCGGGACCTTTGGTGCTTTCTTTGGTTTCGCCAACTTTTCGATGTACTTCTCGTGCTTAGCCAGCTGCTTCTCCGTCTTCTTCTTCTTTTTCTTCCTGCAAGCACAAAGGATAATGGGTTTATAAATAATAATGAATGAACATAAGATAGATAGATATATTATCTTACGGCTTAACCAACGGCTGGATATTCGTGAGACGACTGTACAGCGATAGATAGCTGTAGCGAAGCCATCTGTTCAGTATGGACTCCCCAATTGAGTCGCCCGCCAGAATGGCCGTTCGCCGCCTGTGAAGCAATCGACGGACCGTGGGCAGAGCTAGTTGCTCGGTGCGTGTGTGATTCTGGGCGTCACATGGTCGCACCATCTCGATGGACTTGGGAAATGAGCAGGCGCATTTCGGCACAAAGCGGCAGGTGCGTCGCCTGGGTATGGCCATTTCCATCAGACGCCGCCGCTTGACGAACATGCGCTCGTGTCGGCGCGTCAGTTTGTCCAGCTCCTGGCCAATGTCCCTAACGAAGCACTCGGCATCGTAGGGAATGGGGTCCCGGATGGGACAGCAGTCCGGACGGACGCAGTCCTTCAGCTGCAGACAAGTGGTCACCGTCGGGCTGAGGTCACACTTCAGTCCTTGGATGGTCATTCTGTGGATTTCCGAATTTTGACGCACTACTTTAAACCAATTAATGCTAACTTTTTTATTCGCTTATGATAAAAAACATCTACGATTATCTGAACGAGTTGAAAGCTAACTTCATCTGGAGAATTTTTTGTGGCAACTAAGTACAGAAATTTTGGAATTTGACAGCAAATGAAATGCATACATTTTTCGCTATTAGACAAGATTTTTTAATACTTACCTAAGCTGGAATTTTAATTTCAAAATTAAGCTTTATCCACTTAACCCCGATGGCAATGAAAAGACGTTGTTAATCTTTAATTAATGTTTTATTGACAGTATTCATAAAAATACTGAGAGTATGCTCCAAGTTCACATCATTACAAGTTAATAGTTTTGTTTTTGGGCCTTGTTTTCCGACTGTCCCATCGGCAAGTTGTTAATTTTTTTAGTTTGCTCTCCGACAGCTAACGTATACCCTCTATTTTTGCTCATTCTGTTCACATATACACAAATCTCATCCATTTCTTAAGCAATTTTTGCCCGTTTCCTTGACGTTCTTCTCAACTGATTTCGGTTGGTTTTTATGCTTTTTTACAATGTTTTTGCTTCGGTTAATGTAATGTATCTCCTTACTCTGGTTGCAATTCAATTGGAATTCAGCAGTTCAGCACATGTTCTTATTTGTTCATTATTATTGGCTTCAAATTTGTTGATCGTTTTTTTTTTATTCGTTTGTCTTGCGAACAAAATGTACATAACGTGGAAACGAAAGGGATAAGCATAATGTTAATAATAATTGTTATACACCCACATCGAACTTATGCAATACACTCATACCATACACAAATATGTACTATAAATTTGAATTTAGCATTTACTAGGTCATTTTTTGGTTGACAAAAATTTTGCTAATTTGAATTTACCTTATTTGGTTTGTTTGTTTTTTTTTTTCATTTGATATTCGATTTGTTGAGAATCCCACTTGGCATTCGCTTTTTTTTATATACACAAAAGGTCAACGCCAAAGCGAAATAATAATTAGTTCTATGTAAATTGGGGTTTTCTCCATTTTCAATCAATTTTTTTTTTTTTTTGCTTGCCATCGAAATATGTATGTTCTTTTTACACTTAATCCAGTTTTAGTTTGTTAATTTCCTCTCATATCGTATACATTTGATTTTGACTTACAAATATAATTTTAATCAGAATTTATCCAAAGTTTGCATGGCCTGAAGTTTTCACTGCATTTAGATATTTTTTTTGTTGCTTTAGAATCTAAAGTTTAGGTTTACTTTTTGACACGCTAAATGTATATAATATATGTATATAGATTACCAAAAGGGTTGCTCCTTCATTTATGTACACACATACGATTTTCCGGGTCTGCATAATTTTGCAATAGTTTTTCACAATTTTTGTTCGCAATTTTTAACTTGATTTTTCGTCTCGTCTTCAAGATATGCCTTAAAACTTGATTTAGCTTTAGTTTTCAACGCCACACGTCGTGTGTGCTTGTGTGTTTACATTTTAGTATTGATTTACCATTGATTTCATTAGTAATTTCATTAATTTAAGTTTAAATCATTTCTCCTTTTAGTTGGTCCCTGAAGCTGTGTTGAGTTTAGATGTACGATTCCTTTGGCTCGTCTGTGTAGTTGGTGCCATTTTTGATTTTTGTTCGGAAAATTTCAAAATTTTTAAGTGGGTTGGAGCCGAAACATATTTTTGAAAGTGGTGAGAATCAACTAAAGAACTGAACTAAAAATCAAACTCAATTAACCGAAACTAAAGTTTCAATTGCCTTTTATTGTTGTTGTTGTTATGGTTGTTGTTGTTGTTGTTGGGAATTGCATCTGTTGAGTGCCAATTGATATTGTTGTTGTTGTTGTTGTTGTTGCTCATCTCTTGCATGTGAAAATGGAGCAAATATTGGCCACGTTAGAAGGGCTTAGGGTTTTTATCCACCTGCTACCATGGCCAATATTTACTTTGGGCTATTGTTCAGTTTATTCATATTTCGTGTCATCTGTCAATTATAACTATTGCGTATAATGGTATTAAGTATCTTGTTGCAATTGTTAGACGGTGCTTAATTTAATATTCATATTCGATTTTTCTTATATTCTGCAATGTGTGTGAACGGAGAGCCTCCTGTGCTGATGATAAATGCAAACGATAAACGAATGGTTTAACTAAAATATTTTCCATTTTATTAATAAACGTTTTAATTCGTAAATATATTGTATATATCTGGTTTGTTTTTGCGTTTAAAACATAATAAGTAAATAATAAAGATAACGAAAATTATAAACTTAAACTTAGTTATGTGTGTCTGTGTAAATATAATAACAATTATGCACGCCTTACTAAACAGAAATTTTGCTGTTGTAAATATTAATTTAAGGTTTACAATGTATTTATTACATTTAATCAAATTAAGCGAAATTGTAATATGTTTATAAATTACTTATCAAATAAAACATATTTATTTTGGATTTCTTTTTCAACGCAGAACAAATTGGTTTCACATTTTTCTTGCAGTTTTAAGTTTTTCTTCACTTTTATGTTTCTTTTTAAAATCTCTGCTTTTGTGTTTTTTTTTTAGCTTTATTGCTAATACACTTTGCTGTACTTATGGGCTATTGCTAATAATAATGCGAATTCTTTTTATTTGCTTATTGGCTTTTGTTTTCCACTAAAAAATCGTTCTTTGTTTTTGAATTTTGTAGCAATTATGTAATGCAAAAAAAAAATGTTATTTTCTGCTCTATTTTCTTTATTATAGTTTACCGAAAGTCTAATTTTATGAATTGTACTTACATCAGTTTGTTTGTTTGTTGTAAAAATAATGAAAAATATGCTCAAAACTTTTGCCTGGCTAAGATTTTGGTTGTTTTCGCTTTTTTTTTTGACGCCAATTGCTTATAACTATTGAAGTTGTTGGTTTTACGGATTGATTGATTGATTAATTATGAATATTATTTTCTAGGGCTATTGTTGTTGTTCTTGTTGTAACTGTAACTGTGTGGAGCTGTGGTTGTTGTTGTTGTGTTTATAAGTTAATAATTGAAATAAAAATTGGTTTTATTCATTATGTTTTTCTTCCCATTATTAATATACTGGGGTTTTGCCTTTGCAGTTCGATTTGGTGCTGCTTCTTTTTTCCGATTCGCGATTGACGATTTCCTGTTTCCGGTTCTGAGTTTTGTATCTGATATCTGATTCTATTGCTTGGCTATGATCGATCCTAATTAAGTGGCTATTGTATCGTATCGGTTATGTGGCTAAGAGTACAAATCTGTTTTGAAGAAACGTTTCTGTGTGTGTCTGTGTTTGGGCATCTTGTTTAAAGTTAATTGCTGTGGCTATTTCTATTTACTTGTGGCTATTTAAGTTCTGTAGTTAGAGTAGTACTATTGTTTATTTAAATTGTGGTTGCTGCTGTTGTTGTTGTTGTTGTTGGTTGTTGTTGGTTGTATTTGTGGATAGAAAAAAGAAAAGTACAATCGACTTTAGGCTGCTTGGATTTTATCTGAGCTTTTGGACATCTCTTATGTCCACGTTTTGTATTTAATTAGTTTCATGTAATTAAGTTCTTATTATTTGCTTTTTTATTTTTTTTTTTTTGGCTTTTAATCAATTTTTGTTTCAATTATTTTTGGGCTATTGTTGTGGCTATTTTGTGGTTGTTATCACGTCTGGGCTATTGTTTCTTAGCAATTTTCGCTTGTGATCTTTGCTGATCTTGAGTTGTTGCGGTCGCTCAAGTTGAACTTAGGTGAAAAGTTTTGAGTTTTCTTTTTCTGGTTTGTGATTGTGATGTCTCGAACTGAGCATGTGAATGAGAATGTGAAGAATTTCAATTTTTTTTTTTTGGACTGAAGCGTGCGCATAATAATGAAAAAACCTAGGCGTAGTCTAATTGCTATTTTAAAGAGTTATGTGCACTTAAAATGATTTTTGATTTTCGATCCATACGGTAGACATATGCGTTATTCATCCTTCTTGGCATCGGCAAAGAAAGCTTGTAAATTATATTAATCTTTAATGTTAATATATTTGTTGTTGGTTGCTTGGTTTTGTTTGAAACAATTGCACTATAGTTCAAAATGATGTTGCCCATTTAAGAAGTCAATTAAAATAGGGAGTAATAATGCTAGTAATAATAAAAAAAGAGGAGAATACCATAAAAATGTTGTCTAATATGTACAAACCATAAATCGAGTCTAACAACGCGCTAAATAGTTTTAGTCCGTATAATAATAGAATAATAACTATAGTTACATACGTCTAGAAATTATTTGAAAGTAGAAGTTGATTGTTTTATGTGAAGAAATTTTGATTTGCCTACTATTAGGTCATAACTAATAATAATTATTTAAATCGTAATCATTTTATGCGCTTAACTAAACCGAAAAATAAACTCTAATTATATATATATGCACTTATATTCAGCAAATTTTGATTCGCATTGAACAAATAAGGTTTTATACACAAATATGAGCAATTTCATGAAGCACGCTAGAAACCCTCAATATTTTTCGCTCTCAAACCATTTAAAACAATTCTATATTATGAATATATCAATTTTTTTAGCTGGTTTTCCCTTCTCGCCATCGTCGTCTTTTTTTTTTATACAAATATTAACTATTATGTTGTAGTAAAACAAAGAATAAGTAATGTATGGGTAATCAATCTTGTTTCTCTCCGAAAAATAAAACACGTACCTGAGCGTTTTCGCCTGTTCACCTAGAAACCAAAAAGGGGGCGCAACCACGCCCCCCTCGACCAGGTGCACAAGCAAAAATTCTATACAATTCAACATTCTCAAGCTGTCACTCAATTACACTCGATTGGTTTATTTTGTTTTTGTGTTTCGAACTACCACTAGGTTGACATTTCGACTTTCGACTTTTTTTTTCTGCAGTTATGAACTTCCGTTAAGGTTTTAATCGCTGATCCCAAAATTTGGTTTACAGATTTTGGATCCGATTACCCTATCAATATGAAGTAGGGCCAAAGTGCGTTTCAGTTCTCCATGGGCAATGGAATGGTAGTATTCGATTGCCCGTATTGCGGGTTATGAAACGCACTGTACTTTGCTGTCTTGGGTTTTCTTGTAAATGGTTCTTGTCATTATCAGTTGCCTTGGAATTTGTAGCTAAACTTGCTTCGAAATATTTTCATTGTTTTAACATGTTTGTGTTTTTGTTTATAACGTTTGTTTCTTAAATTTGCTTATTTAAACCGTATAATTGCACTTTATCTTGTTTATTATTTTAAGTTTGATTTTCATTCTTTTTACATCAATATTTTCGTTTTTCATTTTTTAGCGTTGCGAAATTGTAATTTTTCTTTGTATAATTTTGCATTATAAAAGACTGCATTTTTTTTTCCTTTTAATTTTGACTTGAACTGGTAAACATTATTCCAAAATATATACAACTATATATGTTCTGAACAGTACCATCGATCTTGTCTTCTGCTTACTGTTTCCTATTCTCAGTATTCAGTATTCAGTTTTCAGTTTTTGTTTTCAGTGATGTGTGCCGTAGCTTAAGAAATTCTCTTGGCCAAATGCAGCGCTCGATTTTCGGGGCCAACTGCATTTGGGCCATTAGCTTGTGCTTGGTTTAGTTTCGTTTTATCCGATCTGTCTACAATTTCTTTACATGGGTGTGTGTTACTTTATCCATTGGTTTTGTCTTTTCGCATATGCTTAGCCAACGTTATTTCAGAAAATGCTCTTCAAAATTTTGGATTATTAATCACAGATAGTGTGTCTAATATATATGTATGTATATAATAAATATGTATGTATACTTCAAATATAATTAAATTAGCAATAAATACTTTTTGATTTATTTCCATCCATTCTTTATCTACTCTCGCCTATTTTCCCTTCCATTTTTCCATTTTTCATATAATAAACATTTTGAATTTCTTTAGGTTCGCAGAACTCTCCGCTATTATACCAAAATTCATAATTGTATTAAATTTTTTTTTTTTTACATTTTTAAGCCTTAACTTTTAATTTTGTTACCTTTGATTTTGATTCTAAACCACAACATTTATGCACATCAAATGTAATTTGGGAGATTAGCCAATAAATACTTTTTTATCAATCGCATCGTGGAAATGATAAATATATTAAATGCCTTTAAATGATTTCAATATAATTATTAAACGCATTTCGCTTGCTATTTTCCACAATTTTCCTTGCCATACCTTTGACTGTTTCTTGTATTATAATTCGCTAAATATTTTCAAATATTTCCGACAATTTTCACCATCTCATAATCATTTAAATATATTGTATATCGTTTTTGTATGGTTTTTTTGTTTTTCTTTTGACACTTACTAGCTAGCACACAAAATATGTTTTTAGGTACATTTATATAATTTTTCATCTATTTTCATTTACGCAGACATTTAGTTAGTAGTTGTTTACCCATAGATAGAATTTCAAAGTCAAACGAAATGTAGATACGTCGAAAGGAGGGCCAAAGTTTTGGATTGGGGGGGGTTTAACTGTGTAAATATGTTTTGCTCTCCTGTAAAAGAGTGTGTAGAGTGTATAAGTACATTTAAATATATTTAGTTGCTCAAAATGATCATGTGTTTGGTTTGAGGTATACGCGTAGTGATGAAGACACACACATACATAAATATACAAATATATATCATATGGTATATAGTAATATAAAGTCTTTATATATTTATGCTTTCTTACTTTTGGTGGTTAGGCGACTGTACATGAAATGTGTGTTCTCAAAATTTGTTTTGTTTTTCTTTTTGTCTCTCTTTTTACTTTTAAGCCGAAATCTTGAAATTTTGTTTTCAAATTTCCGTTTTAAAGCCTAAACACAGATATATATATTTTTGTAATTTTTTCTTTTATTTTTTATTTTTAACACCGAAACACTTTAATTTTGATTACTTTATTTGAATATGTGTGAAATTTTTTTTCGAATGAAAATAATTTTGAATGTTTTGGGGTGTAATATTTTGTATTCTTAGGTTTTGGAATTTTTCAAAATAAAAATGTAATTTGGGACTGATATTTCGGAAATTGTTTGATTTTTTTGCTTTTTACTCTGCGTTTGCGTTTCATTTGAATTATTATTTTGTGTGCTTTGTCTCGCTTTGCTTACTAATTTATTTAATTTGTAAATGTGAAGGCAGCTTTGTTTATTGATTTCCGTTTTGTATTTTCTTCTTTTGAAATCATAAAAAATGTTGAATTTTTGTGGATAATTTTGTTTTGGTTTTTTGATTGTTGTTTTTCGGTTTATATTTTTGAATTTTTGAATTTTGCTATTTCATTGTTTCATTTCTTTGTATTGTAGAGTCTTGTATTATTATTGCTTGTTTTGCTGGTTGTTGTTATTGATCGGATATTGCTGTTGTTGTTGCTTGTTATGGTTGTTACTGTTGTTGTTGTTGTTGTTATGGTCTCTTTGCTGTAGTTATTGTTGTTGTTGTAGTTGCTGTTGTTGGCTATACTCATTGTGTCTATGTCGAGGACAACTGCCTGGTCATTTTTTTTTTGGTTTTGGCCCTGTCTGAGCTGCGGCTCTAACTGCTCTAGAAAT
Source organism: Drosophila melanogaster (assembly GCF_000001215.4). Taxonomy (NCBI): domain Eukaryota; kingdom Metazoa; phylum Arthropoda; class Insecta; order Diptera; family Drosophilidae; genus Drosophila; species Drosophila melanogaster. The sequence goes on along the minus strand of NT_033777.3, from coordinate 22,007,253 downwards.
TTGCGTATGAAAACTACAATTATATGGAACATAAGAGTATCTTATGGAATGTGCGAAAATCGCAGCTCAAGGTCCAGAAACCTGACCAAAACAGAAGTCGATTAAGTTGTTGGCTTGTAAGTGCTATATATTTCTGCTATACATATATTTTCCCATTGGACTGTTTCATTTACTGTTCAGTAAAAAATATGCTCAACACAAAAATGCGGTTCGAAACGAAATGCAAAATGAAAATGGTTCTTGGTTTTTGCTCAGTATTCGTTTTTTTTCATTTTTTGTTTTTTTTGGTCTTAAGGTTTTAGATTTGTTTTGTTGTTAGCTTTTAAGAAAGTTTGTACAAGAGAATGCCTATTTGTCGATTGTCAAAACGAAACAAAAATATACATCGTACACTCCGGGGCACAAATGTATGTTTCTTTGCTTGCGGTTCTTGTTATTTTTGTTTTTTTTGTTTGTTTGTTGTTGTTTATGATTTCCTGTGGTTTTGTTTTTCCCCTATGCAGTTGATTACACATTTAACTAAGAGCTAGCGCACATTTACCACGCACATCGGTCAGCTGGCTGGCATAAATTATTATATATGTATATATATATATATATATATATATATAATTCTATTTAGTGATTTGTATGGTACTATCAAAAAACGTGGCTTAATTTGGTGTTCCCCCTCCCTCCGCCTAGAAGCTGTAGTAGTGGGCGGCCAGCGGTGGCCAGGCGAACGCTGGATTCGCGGCCATCGGCTGCTCCTATAACTGATCCGCCTGGTCCACTTGCTCGGCCTTGATCTGGGCCAGCTTCTCGTGCAGTATGGACGTGGTGTGGTGTCCAGGACTGTGATGTCCGGTGGCCGCCTCCGATTCGCACTTGATGTGACTGCTGCTGCTGCTGCCGCCATTGAGATCCATCATTTTGTGGTTTTGCTGGCCGCCACTTTCGCCGCTCTTCAAGCTGCTGGCATCCGTTTCGGAATCATCCCGCGACGTCATCCGGCTGCTCCTGCCGTTCCCATTGGTCTGGCCATTGCCGCCGCCGCCGCCGCCGCCGCCGCTCTTGTTCTTGTTGTGCGCCAAATCGCTGTTGTTGTTGTTGATGTGGCTGGCCGAGTGCTCCTCATCGCTGCTGCCGCCGCTGTCGGCGCTCAGGCGCTCCCGCTTGATGTCTGCATAGTTGCCCATGGGACTGCCCGACCGCTTTACGCTCTCCCCGCTGGCACTCGAACAGGTGGCGGCGTAGTCATTGTTCCGATGGTTGGTGAACGGCAAGGGGGTCTTCTTCACCAGCAGCTGATCGAGCAGGGCGTGTCCATGGCCATGCCCGTGCCCATGCCCGTTGCCATTGCTACCGTTGCTGCCATTACCCGCCGCACTGCCATTGCCCTCGCTCGCCTGCAGCGTCTTCCTGATGATGCCATCGTACACGTTCTCCACCATGTCCTGGGCACTCTTCATCAGGCCGTGGTGATTGGAGGCCTGGGGATTCCGCATCGCCTCCGTGATGCGATTGAAGTCCAGGCCGTAGGCATTCGTGGCGTTCGTCTGGGGCCAGAACATGTTCGGCTGAAAGGATAACGCCTGTGGACCCGCCTCGAAAAGGGGCAGTTTCAGGCCGTTGGGCGTGGCAGCGGCCGCTGCTGCTGCTGCCGCCGCCGCCGCCGCAGCCGCCTGATTGTTTTGGTTCTTGAGGGCATTGCTCAGCTTGGAGCCACCATGTGGTCCCGCCTTCAGTTTGTCCAGCTGCAGCTTGTTGGCTGGTCCGGTCAGGCCGACGAGATCGGGCTGCGGCTTGGGCTCTCGCTTGCGCGGTCGCATCAGGTGACGTTCCTTGACCTTGTACTCCAGCGTGGAATGCGGTACGCCGTAGTAGCTACCCGCTCGATGAACCGACATTTCACCTCTCTGCACCGCCTTGACCGCCTCCACCAAACTGTCGCGGTCATAGTTGCGATACTTGCCCCTCTTTGGTCGCGTTCCCTTGCCCAATGCCTCCTGGGCGCTCAGCTGTTGCTGCTGTTGCTGGTGGGTCAGGTGGTGAGCCGAATGGTGCTGTTGGGACAGCAGATTGGGCGAGGCTCCGAACCGTGAGGTGTCCGTTCCGCCAATGATCTTGGCCACCGAAATGCTCGGCTTCTTGTATCCCAGCGAGGAGGAGCCGCCATTGTTGCTGCTGCAATCGCTAACATTTCCGTTCCTGAGACTCTCCTGGCCACTCTGTTCGTTGATCTGGCGCTGGATATTGCTGGCCATCATCTTCTGTATGCTAGACGAGGATGAGGTCAGCAAACTGTTGCCGGCGGAGTAGCCACCTTGGGCCACGGCCGCGGCCAGCATGGGCGATGCGGAATGCGGGCTGCGATTGCTGCCGTTCCGATGGCTGTTGCTGCTGTGGTTGCTGTTGTTGCTGATGCTGAGGCTGTTGTTGTTGTTCAGCGGATGGTGGTGACCACCAACCAGTCCGCCCGGCGACAGGCTGCTGCTGCTGGCCGGACCGCTGACCTTGAAGGACGGAATCTTCAGTATGGGATCCTCGCTGGCATCGTTCGGATCCAACGAGGAGTTCGTTTCCGGAGTCTCCGACTTGGGCAGGCGATGCCGGTAGGCGGCGACATGTTGCTGCTGCTGCTGCTGCTGATGGTGTTGCTGATGGTGTTGCTGATGCTGTTGCTGTTGCAGCAGCAGCGAGGCATTGCCATTGCTGTTCTCCTGACTGGCGGACAGCAGATTTAGCAGTCCCTCGTTCATTATGCCACCACTGTTGGCCACCAGCAGACCCTTGATAAAGTCGCCCACCGTTTGCGTTTCATCCAGCTTCGGCATTGCACCAATCCCAGCAGCCAGCATCAGAGTGTGCAGCAGGACATTGGCATCCAGCGGAATGGATGGCGGTGCGCCCTGATTGGCACTGGCATTGCCACAGGCCGGATGTCGCCCCATTTTCGGCGATCCACGATCCACATCCTCGCCCAGATCGCTGCCATTGTGCTCGGACAGGTGGCTCAGTTTGCGCAGTTGTGCCCTTGCAAACTCTGCCGGATACACCGGTGTCGACGCATTGCTGTCCACTTCCGCCTCAGCATCATCGTTGGAGTCCTCGAGCTCGTCGCCATCATGATCCTGCTCCTGGTCATGGTGTTTCATCTTGAACAGCCGGTTGTCCAGAATGGAGCGCTGCTCATGGTGCTGGCTAGCCGATTTCCGGGCATCTAGCTTGTTGGCCACCACATCCTGTAGGGCCCGGCTCAGATCCTCTTCACTGTACGCCCTTCTTCCCGACGGCGTGGGCGTGGCACAGGCTCTGCAAGGGATAACGGAAACAAATTAAGTTTATAGTGACAATCCAAAAGTTTTTAAGGAGCACAAACTTCTAAAAGTCTAATGTATACCTGTATATATAGGTAAATAATAAACCTACACTGGTTATATTTCGTAATATCTGTTAAAGCTCATGATGATTGGTTTATTGCGAGTTCGTAAAAGTCATATTCTGCTTTACAACCACTCACTCAGGTGTTGTGATAAGATTGTATATTTCTGTCAATTCGTTTCGGATTTCCCCTAAAATATACGACGAAGCCACCTTGCACATAGAACCACCCAAACTCGCCCGCCAAAAAGTCAGCAAGTCAATCAACTTTTTATCTCCCGGCAATTTTCGTCAGTGGGTTTCGGGATTCGAGGGTAATATTTTTTGGCAGCACCATCAAAGAACTTGACAGCCACTTCCCATTTTGGCTTAGTAGAAAGCACTCCTTTTTTCGGCACCCACACACACACATCCTTACGAACACAGATACACGGGCACTCGAGAGGACTGACAATGAGTGCTTCTTAAATGTCTGCAGCAGGCGAGGAGGAAAAGACGACACTGGTGTCAAAGGCAAAGCCAAGGATGCTGTACAATCTTTTCTTCTTTTTTTTTATTCCCCCATTTCGGTGGCCATTTATTTCCTTTTTTTTTGGGAAAAGACAAAAGATGACAAGTCGGCGGAGTGGCGATCGGTGGGGGCTGGAGTTTGGGACCAAATATGTTTTTGAAGTTCATTAGACGAATACCAAAAAAAACAAAAAAAAAAAAAATCACCCGAAAGGAGACATTCTCCCGAAAAAGAAAAAAGCGTAAACATTTTTCACTTAATACCAACGCGAGCGTGAGTCCAAGCGCATTTCCTTCTGCTCCCACTAACTCATCAGGAAGAGGCAACTTTTGTTTTCCGACAGCAGCAACAACAAGGATGCACTGCGCGAAAATTAAGGTACATATACTAGTAAAGCGTTTCTACTCCTTTTTATTATGTTTTTGAACTATTGGAACTATGTGTGTAGCATGAACTTTCAGGATTTAGAATACCAAACAATTTATATTTACAAATAGTTTCAGAAAAAATCATATGCTGAAACTATCTATTATTAAATATTATTTTTTACTATAGGGTTGATTATATTTAATGAACTTAATGAGTTTTTTTTTTTATTAATTTTTGTGATTATAATAATTATAATTATTATAATAAATGATATTTTAAGAATATAAAAATAACTTTCTACTTTAAACAAGCCATAGGATGTTCTAAGAATTAAAATTGATAAATTAAAAAAAATAATAAAAAAAGGACAGTGTATATTTTGGTTCTTCTGAAGCAAGCTGTAATTTTTTGCGAGTGGCGTAGCTGCACGAAATATTTCTTTTCTTTATGCGCAACCAGAAACGAGACGAGCTCGAGACCCTTTCTTGCCTTCCCTATTTTTTTTTCGTGGGCGGCTGGGGACATTGCACCGACAGGGCAAGGGGTGTGGCAGGGGTGTTGGGAATGCAAAAAGAGGGCGGTATGGGCGGTGGTAGAACGCACAGCTTCTTTGGCGCCCTTCGCTGAGGGCTGTGGCACAACAGGAGGCGGCCCTGGCAAAAGTTGATGGCAAAGTCATAGCAACTTTTTTTTCACTTTTTTCCAACGCCAACCCCCCTCTCGGCCCTACGCCCATTTGTTTCGGAGTCCTTGCGCGTCTGGAAAATGTCTGAAAATTGTGCAGACAACACACAAAAAAAAAAAAAAAAAACAGAACCAGAGAAGAAGAGAAATGCAGGCTAGAGAAGCAGAAGAAAAGCGGCAGCAGGTGGCAGTGAATGTTAAACTGTATGATAGCTGTTGGTTTTTTTTTTGGGTAAGAAGATGTAGGGGGCTGGGGGCTGATGGAAAGTGGGCGGGTCAGGGGCGGGTTAAAAGGGGGCGGCTGACCGTAAGTGGATTGGGCTGTGGGCGGTGGCATCATCATTAATGGCGACAGTTTTTCGCATTTTTGCTCATTTTGCATATACAAAATAATTTACCAAAAAAAAAAAAAATAAAAGAGAAGAGGAAAGGCGAAAAAAATTTGCATAATTGCGCACAACCAAAAAAAAAGGGGCGTGGGGATTCCCCCACAAGAACGCAAAAAGGATGGCGCGCGCGAAAAATAAATGAAAAATGTCATTTCAATGTCGTTTGGATTTTTTCGTTGGTGTCGTTTACCTTTTGGCTGCACTTCAATTGCAATTTGCCAATGCAACAGCCGTCGCTGCCGCAGTCGACGTCGCAGTCGCCGTCGGACGTCGACGTTGCTGCTGCTGCAGTTGCAGCTGCATTTGTTGTACAACATGCATGCATTTGTTGCCGCCTTTGTTGTTCTTGCCGTGTGCTGCACACGCATGTGGAGAGCATTCATTTGCACCCGAAAAAAAATGCAGCAAAAAAGCGGGGATCCCCAAACCCCATTTGCCATGCACTTTTTTGTTGCCTCTTTTCCGTTGGCGTTGCAATTTTTCTGACATTTTGTTTTAATTTGTGGCAGCGCCAGCAAAAGGGTTGATTTTTTTTTATTGTGTGTGTGTGCGTGTGTGCCGCTCTTTTTTTCGCATTTGTTGTTGCTGCAATTTTGACGCAACTGAAATGCATTTTTTTTTCGCCGTTGTTGTTATGCGCATATTGCATTTTTGTCGGTTCATCCCACACCTTTTGTTGGTTTTCGGCCATATGTACATAAGTTAACATAAAAAGCACCCGTCCACTTAACACAAACCCCCGCACACGTTGGCTATAACTTTCGGTTTATTCGGCAAAGAGAGTCCTTTTTTGTCCGGCTTTAACAAGGATTATATTTGGCTAGGTAATTGTGAAAACACGTTAATTGCGGTGTGATTCCAAGGCACTGGTCAAGCTCATTGTCAGTTGAAATTGAGTCGAAAAATAAAAGGCAGGTGTCGGTTTCAAATATAAATTATGTCAACTGAAATGTATATATAAGAAATGTATTACTTTAATACAAAATATTCACTGATTTTTGTGTTGAAAATCCAAAAGGAATTTCATTGTTTTCTGAAATGGGATTGCGCCAAAAACTATGCAACACTTTTTGTTAAATCAATGTTAACCCATATCTTATTTTGCCGTTTTATATTTTTATTATAAATTTTTGCCATATTGCAAATTGAATTTTTGGCGTTTTTCAGTCGTTTTTAATGTTTTTGAGTCTCTCGATTTGGTTGCGTGTTTGGTGGCCGCGAAAAATGTGCCAGGGACGTAGGTGAAAAGGGGGGGGGGAATCATTTCGCTGGGGCAATGGAATGTGGGGTTAATGGTTAGTGGGCGGCGGAGGAAGAGAGAGTGACGGGTGGTGTTGGGGGCGGGAAAGCAGGAAGCCGCTGGCTCCAACGGGCGCACAATGCCGTCAACTGTCCCCCGTTCCAAGCTGGCATTTTTTTTGTGCACGAAACGAGTATGTATGTGTGTGTGTGTTGACAACGTCGAATGCAATTTTGTTAAAAATGCATTAAGTGCACGAGTGTGTGTGTGTGTGTGTGGGTATGAATGCAATTGCATGTTTGTTTTTGTTGCCAATGCAGTCCGCCCCACAGCGCCTACACTTGATGCGTGCGCAGCAAGCCCACCACCCCCTCCTTCCAAGCCTACACCATCCACCCCCCTCCCAAACACACATACACACTCACACACACACACGTGTGCATACATCAACCCATACAAGAGTCGAGCCCCATACATACGCACACAAATACACATTCATTGCAGTTGCATTTTTTCGGAAGATATGCACTCATTTTTTTCCGACGCTGATGTCGACGTCGCTGCAGCTGCATTTTTGTATGCACTTACTTCGTTTTTGCTTCTATCCCGCTCACTCACGCATATGACGCCAATCAGGCGGGTAAAAAAATGAGGGTTTAAAGGACCTTGTAATACCCTGTTTAGCCAAAACAAATACGTAACTATTAATCAACTTGAAATGTGCATGCTGGCTAACAAAATGATAGGGATTTAGAATACCCTATATCTAAAACAATTATAAAGTTTTGTATCTGTGTTCTACTTAAGTTTTTTGTATTAGAAACAAAAGCTATGAGTGCTATCTTGTTTTGATATAATATCACTATTATTACATTTGTATGGCATGATCTTTAGGCTTGTAGGGTGAAGTGTGTTTATAGTTAATGGGTGTAGAACGATCGAGCATTCCCCATTGGCAGCACCATCCAACACTTATTGAAATGACAAAAAATATGGCAAAAAATGGGTAAATGAGAGTGGTGATGGAAAAGGGCAGGGAAAATAAAATAATGAAACCGAGAGAGATCCATGAAAGCGTTAAAAAATTGCTGCCCTGCAACAATAACAATCGCAATGGCCAGTGCACGCATTAACCTTTTGTTGCTGTTGTTGTACCTTATATATATCGCTCGTTTTTTTTTTTGCACTTTTTATTGCTGTGTGTATTTTTTGGGGCCAAATGCAGCCGACTGCGCTGCTGGCGTCAGCTTCGTCGTCGGCGTCGTCACTCTTTGCCAGTTATTACGTTCGCAATCTCTCTCGGGTACTTTTTTTTCGGTATTTCGGTGTGTGCGTGGGGAGAATTTTTCGTAAACGAAAAATAATGAATATATACCCAGCGACAATCCCCGCTAACCGCCCACCCCCCTCCTGCGCCCAATGCCCCCATCTATAAACCGCCGAAAGTGCATAGAAAAAAGTAGCAAAGAAGAAAGACCAAAAAGTACGAAAAACACTGGCACTCATACACAGAGAGAAAAATTTGAGCAAATGTTTGTTAAAGTTTTTAGTTTCTTTGTTTTCGTTACTAGACATTTAACCGTGTCAATATTTTATTGCCTGTATAAATATTTAGTTTTGTTATTATACTCTTTTTTTGTTAACTAAAATGATTTTGATCTTCAATCTACAATGTTCTGATATTTTGACTACATTGAGATATTTTAGGATTATATGGTTTTGATAGATATTTCATGAATGTAACCTGCTTAATTGAGTAATTATTTTCTCAACTATGCATCTTTCCAGTGCTGACACACACACATTGAACACACACACACACACACACATAGAGAAAGTAAAACGCAGCTTGCAAAAAAAAGCGATCGATATGATGCACTCATTTTTGTCTGCTGCGCTGGGCGACGTCGACGTCGCTGCCTCAGCTGCAGCTTCTGTTGCTTCGAGGAGCGACGCCGTCTCATCATCCTCAGCGTCAGCAGCCGGAAAAAAATCTGTAATAATAAACGCTTGACGAAAAAAGGAAAAACTCCAAAAATTGCAGCGTCAGTGGCTTTTGTGCTTCAAGTGGTTTGATGGTCTGAGTGGGTGGTTGGCTGGGGGTGGAGTGGATGATTTCTGGGATGGTGGGGGTGGCGTGGCTCGCGGTCATCTGCTTGGCCTCCATTGATGAACACTTTGTTCGATCGCCTTCTAATGGCATCTACTACAAAGCGAATTAGTGAGAATCAATAAAGTCCTCAAATCCCTAAAGAGCCTACCTATGACTTTTTATATACGATTAATTCTAAAAAAATAATTAAAAAATGGTTGATAACTTGTTGGAAAAATCTCCTACGAGTCGGAAGCTTTTCGCTTGGAGTTTCCCAACTTTTCTCCGTTGCTTTTCCTTGGTTACATCTGACTTGCCAAGTTCCTATCGCTCCTGTTTTACACATCCCCTAACCCCCTCGAGTATTCATGGTTTTTTGTACATTTTTTGACACATCCTTCTTAGGGTTTTTGTGTGTTTTCTTTTTTCTTTTTTTTGTGTGACAATTAAAATAGGTGTACGAGATGGTGCATGGCGACGATGGCGGCTGCTAACAAACACTTGGCCATGCTTTAGACAATAGACGAGGACTCGTGCTTTGCGGCTCAAGTGGCAGCCGCCATCGTTGCCACAGTCGCCGGTGCATCAGCAGGAGCAGCGAGGAGAATGAACCGAACCAGCCAAAGCCAGGCGAAAACCATAACCAGAACCGCAAACAACGAAAAATGCCACCGAAAAAAGTAATGACAAAAATTGCTGGGAAGTGCTGCGAAATTATGCACACGCTCTGTCGTCTGAAGTGCACACCTACACCTATACACCTAAGCCGAAAGTAATAATAAAAGGTGCTGCTCAACATTTTAGAGTAATTAAAAATATGGCAGGTAGCAAAAAAAAAAAAAAACGAAAAAGCGAATTGAAAAAAAAAAGATTGCGTAGCCGAAGGAAGGAGTTAAGATGCAGCCACACAAAGCGGAATACATAAATCCAGCATTCTTCTTTCTCCCAACGTATATAATCTTACTCTTTTTATTTTTTTTATTTTTGGAGATTTTATGCAAATTTATGCAGCCCACCTGCCTTACGCTGGTAATTAAGCGTGGCTGCAACGGGGCGTATGTGTAATTTTCGGCATCGTTTCATAAACCACACTCACACACAAACACACACGCATGGGCAGTGGTATAATTGCACAATTTTTTGTACATAGGCTCACAACAATAAAGCTTCAGCTGCCACAGCATCGCCATTTGCGCCTGTGTGTGTGTGAGTCGGTGTGCGGTTGTGTGAGTGGGGCTGCCCCGTTAAGTATGCTACAGTAAGTGCAGTGTCAGAGGCGGCAGGGCAGCGCCCAAAGTGCAATTATCTCATGTATTGTCTGGCACACGATTCGGTGTTTTTTTCCGGTTTTTTTTTTTTGGTGAACACTATACCCTACGATAATTTTGAGGTAATTTCATATTTCTGATTCATTTTAAAGGGCACAAGAATATCTATTGCTTAGCGAAAGATGATGTTGAGAAAAAAGGAAAATTTAGACTCTAGAAAAACATTAAAATTATATATATAATCATATATCATATCATATCATATCATATATGTTATGATACATAACACTAGCCTGTGAAAAAGAGTATTGCACATTCGATTACCGCCCAACCCAATTGCATAATTTCCACCTTTTTTCTCTTTTGGGTATTACATGAAATTCCTTTTTTTGTATGTACTGTTCTGGGGGTTTTTTAATTTTTTTTTTGGCGTTTGCGCAGATTGCCAGATTTATATTGAATACATGCTTACACATAGGTATTTATATGCTGCCAATCCCCCGCCCACAAATTAACCAAACGGAAGGGGTAACCCCAATTCGGCACTCACCTGACGGACTTCACATCGCCGCTAATCGATGAGTTCGGCGATGGTTTGCTGCTAAGATCGAGCGGTGCATCCACACTGGGACTGGGTGTATCTTTGAGTGCGGGACTGATTGCGGCTGCAGATACTTCTGAGGTAGTTGGCGTTACCGCACTAGCGATCTGTTGCTGCTGCTGCTGCTGCTGTTGGCTGGCCAGCGAGTTGATCAGATTGAAGTCGGCCAGCAGTGAGAATTGCGCCAGCTGGGCGGCCATCGAGTCCATCGATGTCATTTTGGCTGCCCGCTGGGTCAGCAGCTTGTAGAGTTCAAGGGAGTTGGCGGGTGTGGCCGCTGCTGGTGTTGCTCTTGCACTTGCAGCAGCAATGTGGCGTGCCCTGTTGCCACTGCTATTGTTGTTGCTGCTGCTGCTGCTGCTGATGTGGTGGGGCAGTGATGCACTCGAGTTGCTGTCACTGTCGTGCTACATGGACAAAGTTGAGGGTTAATAAAAGTTTACTTGCACTCGAAGAAAATATTAGCCAAAATTATCTTTAAAAAATGTTACTCTAGTGGCTTGACTTTCTTAAATAAATATTATTTTTATTAAGATCAGAAGTATTTAAAAAATTCTTTAAAAATATTGAACATTGCATTAACTGCACTATGTTAATGAATTGATTGATTTTCCAAAAAAGGCTGCACTTTTTTTTTATTGTGTTACATGCTTGAGGGATTTGAGTTGATAGTTGACCCACCTGATGAATGTGACTATTACTAGTGCTACTACTAGTGGCAGTTGCTGCTGACTCGGCCACCAACTTGCCCTGGGCGTTAACCGTTAGCAGGCGACCGTTAACACAGAAGTTGCACTTGGCCGACGGTCTCCAATCGATGGGTTCTGGCGGTGGTGATGGTGTACTGGTGGCTCCCGGTGTTGGTGTACGTGATGAATCGTGTGATGTTTGGTTGTTCTCTACGAATCGGAAGTAGAATAAAATTGAGTAATCTTCAGAGAATTGCATTGGTCTCTTTTACCCACCAGAATCTTCTTCTTCCAATAGCTGGCTGCCGTTGTGTTGCTGCTCCAGACGGTGGTTCTCTGTCTTACAGTGGTTGGGATTGCTCTGGCTGATCTCCTTGCTGCTGTGGTTGTATTGCGATGGCTCGTCCTCGGAACCGGCTATTGCTATGGGCTGTTGCTCCTCGATATTCAAGTGGCTGCACGTCAGTTTGTCTTGATAATGTTTCCATTGCCTGCGACCCATACATTCTTCAGCAACGCGTTCTAGGGCTAAAATGAAGAAAATATAAATGTTAATATAGGTCACTGATCATTAGATCTTAGTACAAAACATTAAACTAACCAAAACAGAGCAGAAATATCTGAAAATATAGCAAACGAAACACATCAAAGACTAAACTCCACTACATTAATTATTCAAAAAAAAAGTTTCTGGGCAGTTCAAGAATGCTACGCCAGTTGCATGGCTTAATAAACTATAATTTGCCTAGTGGTGGCAATTAATAAACCACTTTTTTACTTCTTCTGTTGACCCAAACCCTATTTGTGTATTGCTCCTGGGAATTTTAGCAGACAGAAATTACTTAATTGAAATGCAATGCCACTAAGTATAGGAGAAAAATGCATGCAAGAAAAAAAGAAGACTGAAACGAAAAAGAAATGGAAAATTGTGACGGTTGCACTATACTTAAAGGGGGCACACGCTGCGTATGCGTAATTATTGAATACGAAATGTGTGCGAGTGGAAAATTGATAGATTTGTATGTTTGCATTGTGGCTGCATTTCCCGGACTTCCCAACCGTCTTGGCCAGCCAGAGAACTCTAATTGCCGCACAAAAGTTATGCAATTTAATGCAAAATGCATTTGGCCACGGAGTGCGAGAATATGTGGTTTTGGAGCCTAACCCCCACCACTTGAAGGGGCAGGCATGCGTGGCTCAAAAGCAAAACTTTTGCGCATATGGCAAAAGGCTACGCGTCAACTCACACGAAATGCGAATTAAAGGAGAGCCGGCCGAAGAAAAAATTATTTATACATATATATAGCATATATATGTTAGACATTGCATACGTGGGCTATCACCGGCATTTTGTAGCATTTTTAGTGCCAAAAAAGTGTAGTTAAATAGCCTAGGCTAGCATTCCCAGCCGGAAGTTGGAATGAAGGTGCGTGCAGAAATTCTAGCACCCCCATGTCCTTGCCGTGGTCCCCATCGTCCTGGTTGCGCACAAGTGCGTGTGTTCGGTGCGTGCGTTTGGGGAATGGCAACTCGGGGCTCAAGTGGAGCAGCAGCAGCAGGAGGAGCTGGATTGGGCATGGGGATTGGGGAAACATCCCCAACTGCTGCTGCTGCTGCTGCTGCTCATTCCGGCGCAAAAGTGGAGCGGCATGTTCAAACTTTTAGCAGTGTAAAAATAGCATTGCTTTCCCAGCTGCAGCGGCAACTGCAGTTTTTTAAGCGCTCAAATAAACAGGGTCGTCGTCGCCATCGTCGTCGTTGTTTTAGCGCTTCGGGGGTTGCGACGTCAACGTTGCGCCACCGCTACCACTCCCGCCATCTACCGCTTTTCCTCGACTTTCCACCTGCCGCACGCACCGAAAAAAGGCGAAAAAACGAGGTGAATGCACGCACGGGACGTACAAAACTCAAACTTTAAAATGCAACCAGTCCACAGACACACGCCTGCATTTTGTCGTTAAAAAATGCAGAATGCACGAAAAGGGATCTGCACGATAGCCAAATGCTCTGCAGGCAAACGAGACCTATATGGATTTAAGATTGATTGAAAAATTGGTTTTAATTCTGATTTATCAAATTAACTGGAAATAAAAACATTCCTTATTTTGCACTTAAGGTCTTATATTAAAGATGTTGGAATTGTAATGTGAGTTAATAACCATATTTAGAAAAACCTTTTGGTTTTCCCATCTAATTCCGATACCTTCGGCACAAAACCACGTCCCACCAATCAATAGATTTGTACCAATTAGTTGTGGCTTATCCACTCCCACCTCGTTAAATTTCTGTAATTCCCATTCATTACAAACCGAGCTACAAATTGCAGTCGGCCAGCTGCGGACACAGGGTGCGTGTGTTTTTTTTAGCGAAGGAAAGTCTACGCACAGGCAAAATGCAAGGGGTTCCTCAGCTGGTGACTCTTCTTCTTCTTCATCTACAGGCTCTGCCAGATGCACACACATACGAACATATTCGGTGCACGCACGCAATGCACTCACGCACACAGTCAGTGTCTGGCGTGTTTTGTCTCTGGCTGCACGAGTGTGCGTTTGTTTTGTGCATGTGGTCGGTGCGACACACATTGCGTATGAAGATGACGACGTCGACGGCCGCAAGGCGGGATTTCAATGCTGTTTTGGGCTTGGGTTTGGGTTCGGGTTATGTTTCAGTTTCTGGCTACGCTTCTGCTTTTGCTAGTGCTTCTGGTTATGGGCAGGGCAGTTCTGCTGAGTTCTGGGTTCTGGTGGTGCTAGCGCCATCATTGCTGTCTGCCCGCGTTCACGTTATGCCAAGCAAACGGCGCCCGAAAGTATGCTAAATAGAATTCTAGAATTCACTAGGCGCGAACTTACAGTGATACCTCGAGAAAAGATCTCCTAAGCCTCTAAACTATCTACATATAGTTCTTATAGGAGGGATACCTAAAATTGGATACCTTTAAATTGTGGTTCTGAGGAACTGTGGTTCTTAATTGCTAAGCCCTATGAGTCTGCGTTATGTCAGCGATCACTGTACATAAAAATGGAAGAAAAGTGGGCTTGTGTCGTTGGTTTAGACGATGTCGATGGATGGGTGGTCTGACCTATGACTGAGTGCATGTGTGTGAGTGTTTGAATAGGTGTTTAGACAGTATGTGTGTGCGAGAGAGTTTGCCATTCAAGGCAACGCAACGTGACACGCTAGGTGGCAAGGTGGATGGGAGGTGGGCGGATCGGCGGATCGAGCTAGGAGCTGCCGTTCACCTTTCGTCTGCCCATCCTGTCAGTTGGGCTGTCGTCCTGTCTGTCTGTTTGTTTGCTCTAGAGTCGTCGCTGCGGTGCGGTGGCCTAAAAGCTACAACAATCGACTGACAAACAAAAACGAAAGTGCGTTTAATCAAAGTTAGCTATTAAAGCCAAATGACTAAACTAATTGTGACCCGCCGCAGCGGGGCGTATGATTTATTTGCATTTTGTGTGGCATTTTTTTTTTTGTTTTGCCCTGCTGTCGTTGTTGCTTGGTCGGTTGGTACCTTTAACCCACACTAACCGAAAAAATTGAAGCAATTAAACACGGAAACTCATTTACACACACATACGCTTAACGAAATGCAAATGGCATGCGCCATGAGAGAGACAACGCATGAAAAGTGGCAAAAGAAATGGGCAAAATGGCAACAGCAACAACTGCAACTGCAACAACAACGACGAAAAAAAAAGAAACGAAAAAATGCAATTATCGATTAATGTACCACATTATATGGCCCATGTATACATGTATGTATGGTGAGGCCTGCAAGTAGATAAGCCCTTATGTACACATGGTATTTATGTACAGGCATCCATCCATAGGTATGCTCGGCCAGAAGTCATTAAAAAAATGTTTTTTTTTTATTTCAACCTCGACGGGCTGGCTCATTGAGTTTTATTCAATTCTCATCCTTAAATTTTATTTTCGGTTGGCCACCGGGGGGCTGTCAAGTCGTTTACATAAGCAAATTACAGTAATGACAGTACATAATGTAATGTCTCATTGTTGAAGTTGTCATTTGCATTAAAAGATGTATATAAATATGTATCCATAGATTTATATGTAGTATTTTTTCGAGCCATGTGCTGCATTACCCCTGCCAAGAACATTGCACACAAGACAGAAACAACGGCAATTTGACATTTTCCCGCAGTTTGCCTCGTTTCAGTTTTCAGCTTTTTGGCGTAATGCGTGCCGTAATCAAATGTCAAAAGTTACCGCCAGCCTTGGGGGCGCATACGTAATATTACGTATACGCAGTGTAATTTTCGACCCATAAATTCTGCATTAGCTGAGCCGCACAAAGGTGTTGGGCACATGGCGCAGTTCACAGATAATTAGATTCTAAACGCACGTGGATAAAGTTTGATTGGCCTATAAAATAAAATCCTTGGAGTTATTACTTCTATTACAAAGTCTATAATTATTTTTAGTTTAAGCCGTTTGGACTTGTAAGGACTTGTAAAATCCTCTTATTTATGATCTCATTTCTTTTATCGGAATTTACGAACTCTTGAAGTTTACTTAACATACGATTAAATTGAAATGCGCCAGGTGTATGTAACTGGAATAAATTTGTAATTAAAAATCAATGCAAATTTACTCTTAACATAAATTCATTGGCTCGTATCGCATTTCAATGAAAATTACATCCACTCTATGCAATAATAAAATGTACATTGGGGTTAAAGCTGCATGGCATTCAGACTTTCGGACCTATGACTTCCATGCTTTTTAAACACACCCAAAAAATTTTAACCAGAAGTGCACCAAAATTCTTTAATTAGAAATTCAACATACATATTGTGGTTATTTCTGCGGCCGCGACACGCCATCGTATTTTGCATAACATTTTGAGTAATGTCTAATGTCAACGTACTCCCATCTATGTCCGGGGGTGGGACCAACTGGTTTTCCTCGGCCAAAAGGCGGGGGAGGAAAAGAAAAGCCAGCTTGCCAGCCGGCCGGCGTCACATGTCCTGCCGCAACAACAAATTGGTTGAAGCGGAGCGGCAAGGACAAAAGGGAAAAGCCAAAAGTGCAGCTAAGAAATGAGTTTGGCTAAATCACAAAAAAGTGGCAGCGGCAATGCGTGGAAAAATAAGGGGAAAAAGCGTGGCTGGCACTGAGAAAATAAGTTGATCTTTAATGATACTTATAAGATATTTTATTCCAATGTTGAACTTATGGAAACATAACTACATTCTTTCTCAACATTTTCAAAAAGTTTTATTAATTTATGAAGGTTTATAGGAATAGAAATAAGTATTGAATTGTTTTTTTCCAGGTGCATATTTTTAGGTTCCGTTTTTTGAGGCTCTCCGGTGGAAAGGACATGCGACGTCCTGCGTGCCTGGGTCCAAAAATTGTGGCCAACTTGTATGGCTAAAAAGGGTTTAAGAAAGGGGCAGTGGCAGCGCTGAAATGTAAATGAATTGCACTAAATGCAAGGACATACGCAGCACACATACAAACGAATGCAGGGTTTTAGATGAGTAGGACAATTCTAAGCAGGCAGCGTTGACAGGACCTCCCCTTCCGCACCACATCCACCCATTCCATCCATTTGAGCCATTAGCAACCCTTGCACAAACTAAAAACGCAACCTACCCCAAAAAATGAAAAGAAACTCGGCAAACTTGTCGCATATGGCAATTTACATACTGACAACATCAATACACATATGCACATGTTGGTGTGTGTGTGTGTGTGTGTGTGTGTTTGTGTGCGTGTGTGCATCTGTGTGTACTTTAGGCTTTTTGTGTGTCACTTTGGCATAGAAATTTAGTCGCTGTCGTCGGTTTTTCAGCTTCGTTGTGGGGCAAAATGGGCGAAAATTAGAGAGGCAGAAGCAAAATAAATTCGATTGCCTCATTCGGCTTGGCTCGTCTCGATTCGGCTCATCTTGTTGTTGTACGGCTTTTTCGGCGTGGGTGCATCCACAACCGTACACCCCCTTAACCCCAACCGACCAGCACATTAACCCCCCAAACGTCCCCACATGTTCGTGCTAGCGTTGTCTCGCTCTAATGCGCTTTCGTATGCACTTTTCGGCCTGCATGCAATTTGATTGGCCGCAACATTTTTCGGCCAACAAAAAAAACGGGACGAGAAAAAAGAATGAAGCCTAAAAACTCGGAAAACTCGGGAAACACGAAATTTTGTTCGTTTCGATTGCATTTGATTGCATGTTTGTTTAGGCTGCAGTTTGCTGCTATTCGACTGCAATTGGCCGAGAAGGCTCAGAAGGAAATTGGGCTGGCCGAAAAGAAATGTTGCCATAATTGATGTGCTAAGTGCTGCAACATTGCAAATTGCTAATTGCAGGTGTCGAATTGCCGATTGAAGGGTTATTTCAAGAGGTCGTAGGTGCAAAATGGAGGGTATAATTTTTTTCGGTTTGATTGCTGTTCTCATATCCATTCGTTTGAGTGCGGTTCTCAATCAATATATTATTAAGCGAAAGTGTGGGGAGTTATTGATGTTTTAGCATTCAAAGAATTATCGATTATGTATCAATCAATTGCTTTGTATTTGTTAAAGCTTGTATCCGATTCATAATTCAATACATTTTATTTTTAAAGCAGCTACCGTTCAAAATACCCAATAAAAAGAAATCTGGTCATAAAGAAGAATTAAAAAATATAATAATAATTGATATTATCCCAGAGTAGAAATTATGCTTTTAAATTTATTATGCTCCTAGTTTTTTTTTAATCAATATCCTTGAAAGCTGTTTCATTTTCCGAAATCTTCTTGTTTCGGTTAAAGAAATACAGCATTTATAAATTATAAATATATTATTTGTACTTAAGAATATTATCTATATATTAGCTGGTATTTTCGTGTGTTCAAAGCATTGTTTAAATTACAATTTTTACTTAAGAATATTATCAGTAATATCAGCTGGTATTTTCGTGTGTTCAAAGAATTTTTTCAATTATTATAAAGCCCTTTAATACTGATTTCTGATAAATTGCATTTGTTAACAAATTTCCAACTTTATATTTTCGACGATTGGCCATGTTTTTAGTCTGATCTGACCGAAAAAGTTATGACCCCATAAAACCCTCAGACAACGCAGTACAATAACTATTCTAAGCTAAGAAGAAGGCCACGAAAAAATGTTTTTAATATAAATAAAGTTCGGGCCAAATAGGGACATAAAAACCCAAAGGCTGAGGCATCAGACGAAATTTATTGAAATGTAAAATGCCGAGAAATGCAATTTCCGCACAAGTAACTGCAGCACAACAGCAGCAGCAACAAGAACAACCTAGACAATTGCCGAGGGCCACAACACAAATAAAAAAAAGGAAATTGCCATACAAATATTAAAAAAAGGAGGGGAACCTAAATAAAAAAGGCAGCAAGTAATATGAGAGTGGCAAGGGCGCGGATAGAGGACATTAAAGTTCCAGCTGCCGGTGGAAGCAGCATTAGCAGCATCAACCAAAACGGCAGCAACAGTGGCAAAGAGAATAGATGCGCTGCAAGTGCTGCATGCAACATCGCAGCAGCAACAGCAGCAACAGGCGACGGCCGTGGACCGAACCATTAAACTGATGGCATAATACAAATGGGGCACAAACAAACAAATGCAGGCGGATATATGTGAGGATATTGTGTGCGGAAAGCTACGGATATATATCCGTGTACAGTAAGTGGAGCAGGCTGGCGTGCAACAGGCGGCAGCCAAAAAGTATGCAACGCACACATAAGCACACAGTCACAGACATGGAAAACAAACCGGCTAAACAACTAAAACTAAACCAATTCAGGCGCTCATTCATTCATTGAATTCGGAAATTCAATTTGGTTAGAAAGAGCCAGCAAATGGATGCGCGAGAAAGAGAGAGGCGAGGAGCCACAATTGTTAACTACACAACGATGTGCAATAAAACGTGGCCCAGAGTGGGTGGCACATTTTATTCATGGTTTTAGTTGAATTTGCAATGAATGGGTTTTCGGCTTAGTTAGACTGGCGGACATTCAGACATTCCGACATCCAGACGTTCAGACAGCCATGAAAAAGAGCAAATGATGACATAGAATACACAGCAGCAGCAGCAGTTGAAACAACAACTACGACAACAGAAACAGCGGCATTGGCATTTCAATTTAAATGCTCTTCAGCAACAACAAACGCCAACAAGTGGCAGCCAAGCTGTGGAAAACAAGTGAAAGAAGGAAAGCGCTCGCTTAAATGATCACTCGGAGAAAATAGAGTAGAGATGAACACTTCAAGTCTAAAAATTTGTATATATTTGTTAACAAAAAATAAAATAAACAGAAAAGCTATGTCAAATTTTAAATGTAAATCTATAATTTATAAATAAATTCGTATAATTCCAAAACCGAATATTTGTTCTCAGTGCTGCGCAAGGTGTTGTGGCACTCAACAGTTGTGTTGCCAACACCAGTGGCCATGAATGAGCAGCAGCAGTAGCTCCCATCTTCGTCTAGAACACACTCAACTCATCTTCACTGGCCGCCGTCAGTTAGCCAGTTGTTAACAGGAACTTTGTTTTTGACAGCCAAGTTGAAGTCGAGTAGCTGATGTTAACCGAAGTCGAGGCTCTAAATAGACAATTTCCGCAGCAGCCGGGCGGCATCAAAATGGCAAAACGCCAAAGGGTATGCTCTCCACTTGATGGGCGAGTGTGAAACCAATTTGGGGGGCCACTTAAGTGTCCTTCACTTTGGGAATGGCCACCGAAAAAGTGCAGTGCTGCAGATTTTCGTTTCTGCCCCCCCCCAATGAATGGCAAGCGAAATGATGACGTTACGTATACGCAGCGTGGAACAAAGCGGGCACACAGAAAAACAGCGAAAACGATAACGAGTATGTGAAGTGGCAGGACGTGGCAGGATGCTCCTTGCCACTTCACCATATGTAGCTAAAAGTCAACCCGAAAAAAGGAGAAGAGCCAAAAAAATAAAGCAGCGAAAAAACGGAGCACGAGGGAAGTGTTGAGTGATGCAACTAATTGCGGAGTCGGTGGAGGGAGCTGAAAGGATAATTGCGCGGATTGCACGCAGATCGCCTTAATCCTTTTAGGCCTGTGCTCCGGCACATTCATGGGTGTTGCACCAGTTGCACCCTGCCCAGAGCAAACACAACAAACCGACACAACAGCCACCAACCAACCAACACCAACTGCCCCCCAACTCATCCACATGATTGCATTGCCCGCCGTTTGTGGCGTAAAAAGAGGACGAAACAAAGAACCGAAAATTCCATAGTCAAACGGGGCTTCTGTCAATTCTTTTCGCATTTTTTTCTCCGCAGCCTCAACAGCAACACCTCACATCGCATGGGTGTGGGCGGCCCAAAGGATGCACGATGCAGGCTGCAGGATACAGGATACAGGACACAGGGAGCAGTGTGTGAGCTGCGCATTTTTTGCGCGAAAATGCCATTTTTTTCGCGCTTGTTGGCCATGGCCAAAAGCCGCTGGCTGCCTGTGATTGCCAGTGATTTGTGGCGGGCAGTGCAGTCAAAAGGCTTCAGGGAAAACGAGTTGGACAGGAAACAGAGATTCGCCGATTGATGTCTCTATATTTAGGCAGCTCGAATAAATCGTATTTGAAGACCATAAACTGAACGAGTCAGAATGAATGGCAATAAAGTGGCAGCTTACGAAGAGGAGGACTTTTCATCTATATTTAAGAATTGCTGTAAATACAACAAAATAGTTTAATACAATGACTGCATGAGTTTTCCGTTTTTCCCAAAACCTATTAACGACATCTAAAGATCTAATCTAAGAATTTAAAGTTATAACTTAACATCTGAAAATCTGCAAATTCCAGATATGTTTGAATAGTTTTCTCTAATGTTCAATCAAAGTCAACTTTATGTGGCCCGTCATTCGTTTTCAATTTTCGTTTGCTGTGTGTCGTGTTAAATTTCAATCACTTAAGAATGCATTTGTTG
This sequence comes from Drosophila melanogaster, assembly GCF_000001215.4. Taxonomy (NCBI): domain Eukaryota; kingdom Metazoa; phylum Arthropoda; class Insecta; order Diptera; family Drosophilidae; genus Drosophila; species Drosophila melanogaster. Next base: position 21,986,098 of record NT_033777.3, on the reverse strand, counting down.
TCACTTCCAATGAAAGCGCACGATTTGCCTTTACACACCACACATATGTACAGCTTACATATACGATCGTCAATATATATATATTTATATATGTATATATACAACTAAAGAGAGGGAGAGACAGCTTAAATCAAAAGCAGCAATAGAAAACCTTGAATCAATTGATCCAGAACGCAAAAAGCGAGCAAGAAAAACTATAGAGCGCGCATTCTGTGTTCGCCGAAATAAATTAGAATTGAACTTGCTGCGCCATATTTGGTTACAATTTGAACGCTTAATTCCGCATACGTAGACCGCACCAGATGGGATCCCCTTTCCCCACTGTATTGTGGGTGTGGATCGGATTGGGGCTTGGCAACGTGTCGCATTCGCCTTATAAATTTCTAGCTAAATATTTAATTTATTTACTTTTCGGTTTTGCAGCGACTCACAATTGGCAATTACAAATGAATTGTGCCGCTCTGCGACGGCTTTTATTCAAATTGCAATCCCTTGAGTCGCCAGCGGTTGAGTTTAGCCATTACAACTGCTGCTTATTAATTAATGGCAATTAATTTATGTCTAATTGATTTGCGGAAAACTACGTTTAAATGGTTGCCTTTTTGTTGCCAATTTCATAACTCATTCACTGGGCTAATGATGAGTCAAGCCTTGTGCGATCGTAATTGTGTTTGCGGAAGTGTGTTATTTTAAACATTTTTTATAAGTTTCTGGAACGCCATAAAATCTTTAAAAAATAATAGAAGTTAAATTAAAAGATCTTAACTGACTGTCAGTTTACACAGGTATAGCAAAATCATATAAATCCATCTGACATCCAAGCAACTACCATTTTTTAATTCGACATTCCGCTGATCTTGAACTTAGCGGAGCAATAAAAAATGGAATATTATTGCATATCAAGGCGTATGGAATTAACGAATGTTGCAGCAAAGAGCGGCGTGTGAAATATGAAATTACTGTTGCAACTGCACAGATTTGTATTAACACGGAGATATACATATATATATATAGATATATATATACTACTGCGATATGGCTGTGCCTCAAAAGTCAATTGGGTGTGTTGAGCCGCTAGTTCTCGAATCGAAATGCATTTTGTTTGTCATAAAAAAGTGCCACGATTTCTAGTTGAGAGCGATCTTGGAGATTTTACGGCAGACCGAAAACCAAACAGAATGGATTCAGATCATTTGGATTTCACGTTTTGGAAAGGCCATAAAAATCATCTAATAAAAGCACAAGCTTGCTTCCTGATACTTTCACATCACTTTTTTTATGGCTTGCAAGACTTTAAATATGGAAAAACAATAGTGTGCAAAAAACATTATGAAATTTAAAGCTAACATTCTTTATTAAGGAAAATCAGTAAATAAACTTTTTATCTAGGCTAGATAATTTGCTAGAACTTTTAAACTGGTCGAAATACGATTTGGTATATGGCTATCTATTTTTTAATAATTCAGTGTTGGTACAGTTTTTATTTGTTTATGATTCATAAGATCCGCGATCATAGCTTCGCCACCCGAGCAAACTTTGGTTGTTAAAATTTTATGGTTTCTTCTGCCGCCTCTTTTCGTTCTCCCAATTATGCATAATTAAACTTGCTGATTGCATTACAAAAATTAATTTTTGCCCGTTTTCTTTGCACTTTGCACAGATAGAATCGTTTTCTTCGTTCCTTCTCCCTTGCCCGTCCCTTTTTTCTCATTTTCCTCACATTTCTCTCGACCATTCATCTGCGCGTTTCCATATCATTTGCATCTACATAATTTTCCTATACATATTTTTTTTTTTCGCATATTTGATTACACCACATGCGCCTATTTCGTCAGCTTTTCACTAAGCTCTGCCTTCTACTTTTCTATTTTCCCTAGCTCCTACTTATATCTACATGTCTACCTATCTATCTCAGTCGACTTTGCCATGTGAATTTGGTTTCGTTTGGTGTGCTCATTTATTCTCCTTCGGTGCTTATTGACGTTTCCACTTATTTAGTGTATTTTGCGCATTTTCGTTCATGCTGAAAAAAAAATTCCACAAAAAAAAAAAAACTCGTTTGAATTTTTTCTTGCATTTTTTTTCTATCTATTTTGCATGTGGTTTTGGTTCTAAGTTTCTGACATTGGCTGTGTGAGTGCAACCGCTTGGCTTTGTTGCTCATTTTCATTAACGCTGCACTATCGAATATGTTTCGTCCAACAGTAGATTCTCTCTATGCCATACCAAATCGCTAAACAAACAAATTTTACTGTTAAAAAATCCGCGTTGTTTTTTTTCCCTTTTTTTTTGTGTATGCATTTCGGCGGGGTGTTAATTGTGTTGCACTTTGCCAGAGAAACTGAACAAACGGCTTAGACAAAAATGTGCATTCTACTGGATGGAAAACTAAGCAAAGCTTTGTCGGCCAATTTGGGGCTTTAGCTTTGATTTCAGATCTGGCATTATTAGGAAGGTCAAATAAATATGACTATTCTATTGGAAAACTTAACTAACTAATCAGCGTGGAATGAATTCCACGTAGTGACGAAGCGCACCAGGAGAAAATGAGACTCTCTTGTGTTCATTCGATTATAACGATTTATAAATTGCCTCCAACTTCGGCGTAGCTCCACATAATTTGTTTAGTTTATTCAAATTTTGTTTGTTGCCTTTGAATTCGATTTTATTTATGAATGCAATTTGTTTTGTAAATTTTGCCTAGCCAAATTTGGAGCCGCCAAAGCAACACCCACATGGTTGTTGTTTTTTTTATTGCCATTGCTGCCGATTTGGGGCTTGTCCACCAAGCCTGACATTTTGGTAGGCCGACTGAATCGGGCTTTTAGCCTTGACTGGCTGCCAGTTGCGTTGTCTAATTGATTGCCAGCATTGGTAGCAAGCAAACAAAAAAAAAAAAAAAAAAAACAGCAATATTCCGCTAGCATAGTCAAAGGCAAATTAGGACTAATTAATAAAAGCTTTCAGCACAATGCACCCACTTGTAACCAATTGTCAAGCGCGAAAGCCGCTCAAAGCCAGCCCAGCCTACTTGGTTAATAATAATTTAGTTTAAAAATAACGAAATAGAAATAGAAATGAGCAGGGGGCTGCTGCCACTGTTTGCCGCTGCTAGACTAATTATGGAAACCTGGAAGCGCACTTAACCAAATCGAATTCTCTATAAAACAATAACACAACCCCAAGCCAGTGTCAAAGAACCAGAAAAAAGTATACAACGAGGAATGAGCTGGAAATTATAATAATAATGCATTTGCGGCATGCGTGGCAGTGGCATAGGCCTCTGCTCTAACACAATTACAACTGAGTGCACAGTGCAAAAGGAGCATGATACAACAAAAAAAAAAAAAAAGAAAATGCGAAATGAAAAATAATAAGGAAAAGAAAAGCCCAAAGAACACACGCGCAGACCAAAACGAACTGAAGAGCCACGCATAAACAGATTGCGTTGATTGGATGGCTAATGAAATTCAGTGGGGCCATTAGGGCCTTAGGTTTGTCAGGTTTTCCACGCAAATCGAATTCATTAGGAAATCGCGCAGAAACAAATCGAGCGCAGCAAGAAAATCAGATGGTACAAATTGGCGAAGAGGGGGAAAAAAATGCATAAAAAATAAGAAAAATAAAAACACATTGCATTGAAACTAAATTGCAGTTGAGTTTTTCAAGGTTTTCCAGTTCATGGTTTTCGAGTGTGTGAGCGGTGGCAACAATGGATCGTATCTGATCGCTGCCTTCGTTGGCGCTTAGATACAGATACACGTGAGTGCTGTCGTGCTTTTTGCCACTCCCGCATTTCAAGATCTCTCAGTTTGCCGCTTTTTATATAATTTTTCATTTGCCATTTAGCGATTTCTAAGTTTTAAACATACTATTCTATTGCTTTTAAAAACCAAATTTTCCTAACTGTTGCATGCCTAAATTGTTAGCTTGGATGTATATAAATCGATTTAAATGAAATTGAGACATTATTTTTGCACTTTTTTGCAGCACTTTTCAATTGGTATTGAGTGACCGACCTGCCAGACTTTGGCAAACAATGATAGGAATACAGCAACAAAAAATGGAAACAATTTCCCATATTTACTTTTGTATACATATTCCTCGCCCGGCTTTCCAGTGGCTTCTTGTTACCAAGCGGGTCGAAGGTTACACAGTGTCTGTCCGCCTGATCCGTCTGAGTAAACTGTTTGCGTCTGGCCAGGCTTTCCATCTTTTGGACGGGAAAAGCGAAAAAGTGTTGGAGGTTGAAGCCTCGCCTTGGCTGATTGTCATTTAATGCAGCATCATTAAGCAAAATGTCAAAAAAAAACAGCAAAATATTACGTTTTCTAATAACATTTATTTTCGATTCTTGCTATTTATTTCATTCTTTTTATGTAAAAAGAATTATATTCCCAATTTGTAATGTTAATTGACGCAAAATTGAATCTGTTTATTTTCCGATAAAGGCTAACTGCGCGTTTTATATATTTCAGCAAATTTTAAGCGCATTTTCTGAGCAAACCAAGGTTTCGAACAAAATCTAAAAGTCAGAACTTGTTTTGCATACAAAAAGCAAATTCTTGATGACAGTTCTCCAAAAGAGAATTCTTTCGATCATTTTTTTTTGCACCCGCTTTTCTTCGATTCGTTTCCACATGAGTTTTCAATTTATGCATTCTGCTATGTTGTCGCTTAACGTTTGAATTTCGAATTTGCAAAATTCATTTGCGTTTGCTTAGCACATTTTCCATTTTCCATGCGCGAATGCATTTTCAGTTAGTTTTTAAGGCTTTTCGGGCCTGCACTGAGCAAATGTGTCAAATTTGGAGTGTGTGTGCGCTTGGACGAACAGGTTGTTTTTCTATTTGCTTGACCGCAGCGTGACAAATATTCTCAGACATTACTCATACGCCCCGTATGGCAAAGGAATTCTCTTTATGCCGGACAATTGAAATACCATGTTATTGGTCGCAAGGATAAGGGACAGCAATTAGGTTAAATTGAGATGCCTCGCGCGGGGTTTATCTTTGACTTAGCCCCGGAAAAATTCCACAATTGTCCACGGGGGGTCAGGGGTCAAGGGAATTGTCGTAGAAATGTTTGCCGCGGTAGGAAACTCAATATGACCACACGCTGGCTTTTCAATGCTTTTCCTCGTTTTTCGCACAATTTTTTGTTTTTCTTGTGCGGGTGTTTTTGTTTTCATGTTGTTTGTTTTTTTTTTGTTTTTTTTTGTGGATGGCATTCATTGTTTGTTATGGCTGGCTTTTGTTGCAAAACGCTGCAATGTTGAACTATGAATGCAATTTCGTAAATTATTTTCCTTTTAAGTAATTATTAAGGTGTGGTTCGGTTGCAGCAGTCGTCGTTGCCGGACTATCAAACACCCACAATAGCACACTCTTTGTCTTTGACTTCGGTTTTGTTTATTGTCTTTTTACTCTTGAGAGGTTGTCGAGTTTTGGATGTACATAGGTTTATAAGAAAATATTACCCCTTAAATATCGAAATCTATAGAAGGGGAAGTTGATGGCTTTTACAAGTTATTTCTTAATTTACTTTTATAAAATAGAATCGTGGAAATTTGGTATTTTCATATAAAATATTCTGAGGGTATTTGAGCAGTTGTTAACTGTCTTGAAGCTCTTGTTAACGTTTTTCATTGGCTACACCTTTTGTTTCGCTCGCTATCTTGTCAAGTTATTCATCCATTATGCGCCATTTAACTAATAACACGGCTGTGGCTCGTTGACCCTCTGAGTTACTCACTCAGTCAGTCAGTCAGTTAGTCAGTTAGTCAGTCACTCATTCGGGCAGTCATTCACTCGAGTCAATCACTCATTGGGCCACTGGAGTGCCCTGCTGCACATCCCTTCCATCAGTGTCATAATAAATTCGCGGTGGGCGAGGAAGCCTTTCAGCGGTATTAAACCCCTAAATTAACGGCCATTGCGGGCAAAGTTTGATAATAGCGCGTTAAGAAATTGGCACCTGGCTACCGGTTTTCTGCCAGAGATTATCTACCAACTTCGAATTCGTCTAATTTCAATCATTAGATGCGGCTAATCGGAGGAAAAAGTGGCCAAAACGATTAAGCCAACAATCGGCGGCACACGACAAAACGACTGGCAAATCAGCCGAAGGTGTTGGCCAGCTTGAATTTCTAACGACAATCAACAAATCGCCACTTTGGCCGACAACATGAATGGCAAATTACAACACCAACGGCAAAGGCCTCACCAACAACAATCCAATGGCTACAAATTTGCTGTAATACAACAACAATTACATTAAAACGCGACCATAAACGTGCGGCCAAGTCTCGGACCAGGCTTAAACCAAGCCGTGGCCAAAAGCGAATCCAATGCCAAAGCCAAAGCCACAGGAAAATGCTTACAATGATGGTCAGAAGAATAGTTATATATATGCTTCCTACAAACGACGAGAAGATGCTGTTTCGGCAAGGATCTTGCTACTAACGTAACTTTAGAAGTATGACTATGTTTTTTACGAAAATACGTCATGTGGCAAACTAAATAACATGAATAACAAACCATTTTTTAAGCTAAAATGGCCGAGTGCAATACTTAAGAATACCTTTTCGATCTATTGTAGTAACCTCAACTGTGACAAAAGTCTGACGATGAGGCGCTACCAAAGTCATTCCACACCTTGTAAAATCAACAAAAAGGCAGTCAAGACCCAAGGAGCAACTGCAGCAGTGCAACAGCAGCAGCAGCAAAAGCAGACGCAAAGATAGAGATGGTTAGATACACGGCGAGCGCAAGATACGTAGATACAGAGATGCAGAGATACAGAGAGGGAGCGTGCAATTTGCAGCCTAGAAAAATAATTGCATGTGGAAGTTGCAAGGGGGCGCGGAAAAAAAGAAGAAGAAGGGTTGCTGCAGCTAGGAAAGAGCCAAAGAGCCGGGTTTCGAGTCCAAGTCGCGACTCATTCATGACGACGACGACGACGACGAGTTGCAAGTGCAAGTGCAGCTGTAACATTAACATGCAACCAGACGATGATGTTGTTGTTGCTGCCGCCGCTGCCGAGATGCAGATGCATTCAACGTCATTGTTGTTGCAGTTACTGCCGCAGCAGCAGCAGCAGCAGCAGTCGCGGCTGCAGCAGAAGCAGCAGCAGGTGAATTGCACGATTTTCAATGCAAAAGTCAAGAGCGGCAACGGAAAAAAGTCGTTAGCCAAGTTTTATGCAGGCAGTTGCCACTATTTGTTGGCTAGGCTAGAGAACTGTGGCACAACCTCGCCGCCGTCGCATGTGGCCAGGCTCTACTTTAGCTGCAGGTACCTCTGACCAGCTGCATTGCTGCCACAGCGAGGAGTGTTTGGTAGCAGCTTCCTTTTGGCATATGCAGATGCCTCCTGCCAGGGCCCAAAGGCCCATGGGCCAGGAAAAAAGAATAAGAATAAGAGTAAGAACGAGAACGAGACAGCTGTTTCCGTTTGTTAAATGTTTGCCGGATTGGCAAGAGATTGCCACCGTCGACATTGATGGTTCTGAATTTGTTGTGGCATTAAATGTGTCTTGTTCCCGGCTTATGCACGTCAGCTAATTATGGTCTAGATATACATATATGTATGTGTATGCAGGCAATGCATTTCGGTTCGATTAAATGGGGGAATAAAAAATGGCAGTACCTTAAGTGAAAGGGGAACCTCGGGCCTAACGAATATTTATTTATTAACCAGAAAATTCATTTACAGCGGCATTTTTCTAAATGCAATGGTGAAGTGAAATGCACCTAATAAATATTCTCGAGGCTATTTTCTTACACGGTGTAAATTACAATAATAAATAAAATTCTTATATTAAGCCCATGAAACCTACTGTAATTAAGTGAAAAAAAAAAACGATCCACGTATGTGGTCAGCGCCAGGTGATCGACTAAACATTTTCCTCTCCGCTTTTCCGCCAGCAGTTTCTAGTCAAGTCAGCGGGTTTTTTGCCTTATTTCGTTTATTTTAGGTTTTTTTCACACTCTTTCGTTTTTGTTAATAAACGTATTTAATGTTCACACTTTTGTCACGTTGTTGTTTTCGTTTCTGTTTACGCAGCATTGCATTTGTATTTACAACACCTCTTTTATTATTTTTATAGTCGTTATGGCAATGTGTGTTATCTTTCGACCAGATGGTAAACACTTTTTGAGTGTCCATTATCTAATATAACAAAAAAAAAAAAAAGGCCCAAAACAGCTGCAGTCCGTTGAAAGAAACTTGATCAGCCTTGAAAATTGGTTCGGCAATAAAATTACCTAAGCTTCGACTGAACTTTATTTGAAAAACCTGTCGAAAATGTATACAAATAAATCACCGAAAAAATAACGTAACCAGATATTAATCACAAAGAGAATAAACGGGCATAATTTCATTTCGTTGAATATGGTCTGTTGCAAAGTTCGTTGCATGATTTTTTTTGTTTTATAATTTCAGGGGAAATCATGTTATTTTTTTTTACAACCCTATATAGAGTGCAGCCTTGTTATCGGCTGTAACTATTTTGTGAAAATAAATGAAATATATAATAAAAAAAACTGAAATTGCGATAATTTGAACCATGCGTTGACTCGACTCGAATCGTAAACTACAACTATCAATATATACAAGTACATATTATTTGTACTATATTGTTGTAAAGAATATACATATATATATGGGGAATATAAATTTCCACACTTGGCAGCCAGTAAAAATTTTCGTTCGTGGCGCAAATTTTCAGCAAAAAATTAAATCAATTTCGTATGCCTTGATAAGAAAGCGCAAAATGTTTCCGCTTTTTGTTTTTGTTGCTCTCTTTTTTTTTTGTTTTGTTTGCGCGATTGCATGACAACTTATAAGAAAGTACGAGTACATATACATTTTTTGTTCAATAATTTCTTGCTTAAATTTATATTGTTGTTGCATTTTTCAGATTTCGCCACGTATCAGGCTCGATGGGGCGAGCCAAAGCTGTCGTAATTTGGGTCAGAAACGGCTGCGTCAGGGCCCCACTGATAAGAACCGCCGCTTCGCAGATTCAGATTGCTCAGATTGGGCAGAGATAGTGCTGGCACATAGTTGTGAATCAAATTGGCAATCTTGGCGAAAACCGATGAAACGTAGAGAAATTAAGAGAAACGTTTGGTTCGCACGGCTTCCGGTTATACTCGTAGATATCAACTAGTAGATATATATTTTTTTTTATGAATTTCTGAATGGAGTTCTACAGATACAGCACGGATATCTACTCACATACCACGAATACACAAAGTATCTGTAGCTGTGTATCTATGGGTCTACACTCGACAGTTGCTTGAACTTCTGTCCTTAAGTATTGCTCAATGCAATTGTACTTGCGGCGATCGCATTGTGACGCCTCTGATAGCCCCACACTTCCCAGTTCGACCCGCACCCCCCTCCCCACCGCCATGAAAACCCCTCTCACCAACACCCATTGTGTATCTTTGTTTACACATTTCGCTTTCGTACATCGCACTGTCGCTGAAGGACAATGTCAATGAGGCATTGCACATATTATTATGAACTTATTTCTGTGTACATTCATGTAATTTTCGGGGTTTGCCGAACGATAAGCGATCGTAGAACCCGAACACCGCTTGAAGGAGAAAGGGTTTAAAGATCTGCCAATATTCACCAATTATTAATGCTGACTAATACTAATAATTCTACTGACTCTTATATAAAATGCAATGGATCAGAATATGTATCTTAGACAAGTAAAAATGTATCTAGGCTAGATTATAAACAATTATGGCTACATAATTTTCTCAACTTATCATTTATCAAAAATCTTAAACAAAAAGTAGGCAATGAAACATATATTGGCAGTGTTAATTATGAAGTGGATAAACGATTAAATATGTTTTGTTTACTAATTGATTAATGCGCATCGGAACTGAGGATCGCTTTATCTATGACCAAGCTAATCACGAACTCGTTAATTATTTATGACTCATTAATTACAATTAATCATTAAATATATTTTTAGTTTATTTGCGATTATTTGAAAAAAAAAGCAATTTGGCATACGTACATATTTCATAGCTGCTGATGTGCATAGCATCACATATATTTGTCTTAAATTATCTCTGCCCAAAAGCCAAATTGATGCTGCGGCGGTTGCTGCGCTGCTGCTGATGCTGCTGCGATGCTGATGCTGCTGCAGCTGCTGCGGAGAGCTTACAGCAGCTCAGGACGTGGCAACCCTGGCTTGGAGTGGGTTGCTGCAGCTCCTCCCGGCGATGTATATAATTTTTATATACAATAAAAGTGCTTCTCTCGTTCTGGTGGGCAGCTCACACAAAAGGCAAAAATGCAGGCAGATTTTTATTGTTGATGCGGACTTTTCATTTCTTTTTTTTTGGGCTATTGGTTGGTTTTTATTTATTATATATATATATATATATATATGTGGAGCACAGAGTAAATTATATGCAGCGCGTGAAAATGAAGCGCGAATTTTCTTTCGGGTTTTTTTTTATTTGGTGGCAATATTTTTTTTTTGTATGTTGTTTGTTCAATTGTGTAATGCTTTTTGTTGTTGTACTGCTGCACTTATTTTGTTGTTGTTGAAAGTTGCACTTTGTGTTGTTGTAGATTTTTTGACAGTTGCCCCGCGTGTTTGTATATTAATTATTTTATTTATTTTTTGCTGTGTTTAAATTCTGGCTCTTTGATATGTTGCATTATCAAAATGCTTTAGCATTTAACTTTTTTTTTGTTGCTTACGAACCTTTTTCTTTTTTGCATTTGAAAACAATTCAAAAGTAATGGCTACTTTTTTAATTATTTTGCTTTATAGTTCGTTTAACGTTAATATTTGTTTTTTTTGGATTGCACTTTTTTATATGTTTTGTTTCGTATTTTAATTCAACAGAAATTTACTAACAAAAGTGTAGCCGTTGTTGTTGCAGTTGTTGTTTTTGTTTAATATCTAAAAATTGTAAAATATGGAAATCGTTGATAAGAGAAGCGAAATGCGAGACGTGTGCCCCAAACGATCTCATTCACTGCACTTTTCTGGCTTTGATAAAAATCGCTGACCAACTTGGTTGCTATTTAAAGTATGCTATTGGAATCTGATTAACATGGCGATTATATATTTCGATAGCCGTCTGAAGATGATTTGATTTCCAGCGGAATCCACCGAAGGCAGCTGCATAAAAAAATGAACTGAACTCGCCCAAAATGAAATTAGCTGGCGGAGCAGAGCATCAACTTGGGTAACCCCCTTCCAAAATATAAAAAACTTTATGCCAGCGAGAAATGCGAATAAAAAATGTATACATATATATATATATAAAAATTCGCCTGGCAAGTTCTGAACAGAATAAAAAACAAAAAAAAAAAAAAAAAATTGCAAAAAATAGGAACAAAATGCAGCCAAAAAAATACCATTGTAAATAGTAATTTAAGTTTCGTGAGTATGAAGGGGTATCGGGCGGACGATGTTGCCGAAAAACGTAAAATAAAATAATAAAGTAGAAGCTGGGCGAAAAAAAAAAGGAAAAACCGAACGGAAGGTAAGGAAAATCCAATGGTCAACTGGATGGGCAAGGTGAGGGTTAAGCTCTCGGGCGGGGGAGGGGTTCCAATTGATGTTGCGCAGCTGCAGCTACATTTTTTTCGGCTATTTAATTTGCCATTTTTTTTGTCTAGCATATCTGGGAGTTGATTTTTCTCAGCTCACCCCCACCTCGTTTTCTACATTTTTTGTATTATTTTTTTTTTGTTTTCTGTTCGCTCTTAGTTTTTGTTCATTATGCTGTGCGCCAAGCCCGACGGCAAAGTAAATGCTAGCAACTGGAGACTGGCGACCGACCTGGCCATTGTCATGGGCGGTGGAATTGGTGAAACTGGTGGAAATGGTAGAAATGAGGGGGGTGGTCCTCAAGCGCCCGACGAAAATTGAAACTGACAAAAATTTGTTACATTTGCCTGCACAGTAAAGTTGGCGACGACGAACTACCCGAAAAAATACACACTTTATTACTGTGTACTTGCAGCTACTTCTTTGCTGCTCCTCCAATTCTCTTTCATTTCATTTTTTTTCGGCTTCTTTGTTTGTTTTGTTTTACTGCTGCAGCTTCAGAAGTTTGGCTACAGTTCATTTTGTATGCTGCTGCCTTTGTGGTTTTTTTCTCTCATCTTTTTTCCCCATTTCTCTGAACCTTTCAATCTATTTTTTAGAATTTTTTTCAAGATTCTAGGAGTGTTTTTACAAGACAGTTTTTTGGGTGCAGTGAACGAGAATCGAAGACGGCATTTAAATATGAAATGCAGCGCGTAAATGATTTTTTAAGCGAAATCTAATGACTTCTTTGTCTATTAAAAATGTTCATAATATTGGCGTATCTGGCAAATTTTTGAGAGTTCTTGCTGATTTTAAATTAATTGTGTCCTTTTAAGATTGCATTTATGAAATATTGAGCTATGAAATGCATTGATTGATGTTTTTATGGGATTTCGTCAATTGAAACTTGTGGTAATTCTTTAAATTATTTTGGACATCATTTTTATTGAGTCACATTTCACTAAGATTTCACTCGGGTAAATATTAATAAAAAACGCGAAATTGTTATTCAACAATGGGCCGCCTTATTAAGTCAGGCTCACACACACACACACACGCACACGATCGCAGGCACACACACACAGGCGAGCATAGTCAATCAACCGGAGACACGCACTTGAGCTGGGCAATGCAACTATTCAACCAAAAGACCGAAATAAAAATGCATTCTATAAAAATTTGCGAGTGCGCGAAAAAAACTTTTCCGCATTTTGCATGACAGCGGCGACAGCGACGTCGACGGCGACGTCAACGGCGGCAGCTACGTCTGCGTCGACGGCAACGTCGGCGTTTTCGCACACACACACGTAAACACAGAGCAAACAAGAGACAAGCGGCGATTGCAATTTATATTAATGCCGAAAAAATCAAACAAAACGCGGGCGATTGATGCCGCCGATGAATATGCGTGAAAAGTACAAAAAAAGGACACACGGCGTATACTTAATATGGAAAAAATTGATTCTATTGCTTTGTTTGGGGTTAACAGTTCTTTTTGAGAGAACAAGTGTCACTGTTTTTAAGATGAATAGTACAAATTAAATAAAATTCCTTTTATATTTCAATTAGGATTTTTACAACATTTTTTAATTTTTATAAATTGTGATTCGAATATTTGTTCTATTCACTATTTAAAATTGTTGTGGGTATTTGAGTTTTGGTTGCAGAGTATACTCTTCATCTACATTTTTTGAAGGACGTTGATATTTTGTCATTTTTTAAGTTCACTGTTTTTCTTTTATATTATTTATAACTATTTGTCAATGAATTCGATTTTTGTTGTCATTTAGCTGATGCACTTTATTAAGAATTCGTGTTGTCGGCATTTTGTAAGGCAGGGTTCTATTCATTCTCACTGTTAGCTAATTTATTCACTTTGTTTGTGTTGCTTGGCCATTTATTTGGATATTAATTTTCGGCAATTGTCGTGTGTTTATCAATGGCAAACGATTTTCGCCTATGGACTGCGTGTAAATGGGCAATGCGCTTAATGCTTTACGATTGATATACGCGATCGTCGGAATCTGAATCTGAATCGGAATCGGACGCTACACCTCGGAACGACTCGGGCCGCGTCCGAAAATGCGTTCCGTTGCATATCGGATGCGTTGTATTTCTGCGACTGCCGAAGCCGACTGCAAAATTATATCACAACAACACGAAGACTCCAGCACAGTGCCGAGCTGACGTCGACGTCGCCGTTTTTTTTTTTGTGCAAAAACAAGAAAAACACCACGGAAAACACACACACACAGCAAAACTGCATACTGCAAAACTAGAATGCTTTTATGCGAGAGCGAGTCCTCTCCGCTCATTGAGTTATTTCCACAGAGCGCAGTCGCGAGAACTTTAGGAGTAACGGGGTAAGCCGCACTCACACACACACACGCATTTGGTTAACAAGGCAAAGAGAGGGAGAGAGAAGGAGAGAATCCGAGTGCACTGCAATAATTGCATTGCACTTCGAGTGCAGCGCGCGTTGATAAAAAAATTGCCAAGCTGCGCGACGAGCTGCCAAAATTTGAGTCCTCCCAAGAAATGCGGCTCACTACTAAAAACGCTCTCGCTGAAAAGTCACTCAAATTCGAGCACTTACACACACAAGCATACACAAATGCACGCCTAGAACAATGCACACCAAAACACACTCCCATTAATTCACCATATTTTTTGTGTCGCTTTTTTAACGCACGCACACAAGTAAAAGGAATGCACTTCTGCCGCTGCGCTGCCGACGTCACAGCAATTAGCTGCCTTTTTTGGGTGAATTAACAGGGGGAATAGTAAGACGAGAAAAAGGATATATTTAACGCTAACCTACAGATATTACGGCAACAAATTGAATTAAGTTTTTATATTATGGTTTCAACAATGTAAAAATGTTTAAAATATGTTACAAAATTATCTGGATTATAATTTCCTATTTATATAAGTCCTAATGAATAATGTAAATTCTGGCTGCATTAAAAAATCCAAGAAAGGTCCGAAATAAACTTACAAAACTCACTCAAACGCATTAACTCGTCGATATTCGGCTTGAGAAACTGCATTTCCTGCTCATTAAGAGTGGCTCTCCTGTGGTGAGTTTCTCCTTCCGCAACTCAACTCAAGCGCGCCACTCAAGAACGTTGCTCTTTCTCTGTCGCTCAGTGAGTTGCATGTAAATGAGCTTAAATGCTTTCTTACTTTTGTTTCCCCTATTTTTTGTTTGGTTTTTTTTTTTTTTTAGTTGCATGTATTGTACTTATGGCCAGTGTGAACTTTGTGTTGGCTTTGTTTGCGTCAAAAATTTAGTTTTAAGTGATAAGTCACTCTCTTTGACTAAATTTTTCGGGTGTCTCTTCGGAAGTGCGCAGTTAGATTGTCCAAAATGGTGGAACGTGCCATTCGTAGCGGCTCAGTTTTGAGATGACTAATGCTAAATGGCAGATAGAGATATAGAACTATTCCCCAACTGCGCACTTGACTTTATTATATATTCGGATAGTGTGAAAATCTCCGCACACACTTTTCATTTCACTTTAAGTTAATGTCCAGTACTACTAGTACAACTACGACAACAACAATGAATATGACAATTGTAGTTCAGTTGTGAAACGCCAACGACCTGACTGACGCACGTTCAAGGTATTATCTCATATGGCAAGCGAGGGAGCGAACGAGAAGGCATATCCACACACACACACATACACAGTATGAGCGCATGCCATAAGAGCCCTTGTCCACCAACACAAGCAGCGGATCCAACTGACACAACACAACAACGCACAGTACAACAACAACAGTGAATTCAGTGACAACAATGAGAGCGCAACAGTTGCAAAGTCATGTGGCGAATGCTGCAACCGAGGCACATTGACTCCCTCGTCTTTCTCCGCCCTCTAAACGCATCTTTCGATCGCCGATGTATCAGTAATAAATTAAATATAAAATAAATAGATATAGATACAAATATAGATTTTATAAATACTGCCAATGGATTTTGTTAAAGGTTCTGACTATAATAAATATAGTAAATATAATAATACATATTATTATATTATTATAGTTATTATATTATTAATAATAAAATATAATAATTATAAACCTGTGAAACTAAATGTCATTTATTTTTAAAGGTAAGCACTTGGCGACTTTCTCTGTGGTTACGTAGAAATTTCTTTGTTTATATAAACTGTATATACGCTTGAAAAGATAGTAGATGAACACTTTTTTCGCTTATCGTGTGGCTTTTGTTTACATTTAAGCAACAGCAGGCCCAACTCGTTTTTCGTTGCCACACCAAAGTTATTGGGACATGCGATTTGATTCTGCTTTTACGACATCTTCAATCAAATCAGCTTCTATATATAAAATGTCAAGCGTATAGTATACATTTTTGTAATACTGCCAGTTTGTTGATAATGCTCCTTAATCAATTATACTCGTTTTTGTTTTCACGTATTTATGGGAGGGCAATCGCGTTATATACGTATATACAAGTATCGAAGTATATTGAAAATTTCTTAGATTTTGCTATTGCAATTTGTTGCATAATCGATAATCGGTTATCAGTTCGCATTGCATTGCCGCAAGTGACTGCAATTGGAGCAAATGATTCAGCCGGGGAGTGTTATTTTGCTTTGTTGTTGGGAATTATGTGGCAAGCGGGATTTATTCGAATTGCCTTCGATCAAAATCGAGAATTGTGACGAAAATTCTGAGATAATGCTTACTTTCCAGTAAATTTTATTGTTCCCCTCGGGATACTTTGGGAAACATTAAATACATATATGAAATAATCATGTTACTAAAATTGAAACTCTTGACAATATTTCGTACGAAAGGTTAAGATGTATAATAAAATCTATGAATATTTTTAAACGTTTTTAAGGCTAATCAATTAGCTCACTGCTCATATTTAAAGACGCTTGAAAAGCTTTAGAAAGTATTTTTTACGCCGCCAAAATCGACAGTAGATCGCGTAACGAATGCGACATATCACGTATACGCATTGTGGTGCTAGTTGGCAATTGCACTCTCAACTTGAATTCGTTGTATTCTTGGCACTTTTTGCTTCCGCATAAAATGTCGCACAACAAGTTGTTGCCGTTGTTGCCATATAGACGTCAGCCGCTTAACCCACAACTACCCGCTAGCCTCTTAACCCCTTACCGCCGGCGGACGCCTTTTACCGTTTTAACGCCATTTTGGTAAGACCTCAAGGCGAACTTGTCTCGACTCTCCAGTCTCATTCATTCTTTAAGCGTGTTTATGCTGGCAATTTTGTTACGTTTGATTAGTGGCCGGCAAATGGCAGTTGACTTGCAGCAGCGTTTCGATTGCGTTTTGCAAATAGTTAACTGGATTTTTCTACTATTATATCAAGTATATATTTCGTATTGTCAACCTTGGGAGAGCGGAGTTAGAAATTGTGCACTTGGCTGGCTTGTCAATCGAATTCGCATTTAAACTGCAAATTTATGGCACACGATTTGCACATTACAGCTGCCAGAACACAGAGTCCAGATTAATTAAACTAACAAAAAAAAAAAAGAGAAAAAAATGTGGGAATAAAGTCGAGTGCGAAAGTATGGGGAAATAATACGCAAACGTATTAAAATTCATGCCATTGAGCCAAAGTCTAATGCATTTTCAATGTATTTTTACAAGCAGTGTGCTGAATATTTATCGATTAGATGTCGTCTCTGCCCAATAACCCCTCGTCATCAGCCAGCCCCCTTTTGCTAGTCATCCCTTGTCTGCTGCAGACAAAGACGCAGAGGATAAAACGGAAGTACAGTTTGTAGTGTCCGCACAAAAGCAATTGCCAAGGAGCTAAAAACGCCACAAGTGCCACAAGGAAAAATCCAAGCACTTTCTATTTGCTCTTCCTGCTGAGTTGAAAATGGATATACAAAAAAAAATGCAGACGTCATGCCTTTTTTCGGGCATAGAAGAAACAAAGGATGAGGTTTCGGTGTAGAAAAGTAAAATGTTTTTCATGTAGGTATATTTTTTCGGTTGGATTATGCCTAGGGATAAAATCTGTGTCACCCAAATTAAATTGGTTGTCTAAGATTTAAGGAGCTTTGCAATATGCACATATTCCAGGAAAACTGCTTAAATGGTAGAACAGGGAGAGGGAATAGCTTTCCTAACAACAAGTTGTCGACAGATGACAACTGTTGCTTCGCGTGTTTGGCGAAAATCGCGGGTGGTTGGATTGTAAACTCCCCACCACAGAACACATGGGTTTTCGTCGAAAATCGCCGAAAGTGCCGCGACTGGCGCAGCAGCCGGAAAACTCCCTATACCACCCCCCTCTCCCCGCCCACTGGAAAACATACATACATATATATACATGAACCGAAACCGAAAAAACCCGGCGGCGACTGCGTTGTTAGAACGTGTGAAGTGCTTTCTTTGCATACTTTTGTGCGTTGTGTTGCCGGCATTTGTTGGCGATGCTGCTGCTCCTTTCGCTCCTGCCACTTGTTGTGTGCCCTTGTGGGTGTGTACTGCGACTTATGCAACAAGTGCGCTAGTTTGTTGTTGTATAACGATGTTACAAAGTCAACACACAAACGCCTGCCACGTCGTCATCAGTGTCGTAGAAGCATGTTTTGGTTTTGTTTCGCTCGCTCCCTTGACTTTTGCCTCGAACATGTGTTTGTCTATGTTTTTCGGTGGATTTTCTCTCCTTCGAAGAGGTTTGGGTTTTCTTCTCAAAAAAACTTCTCGTACAAGCACAAGCGTACAAGAATTCCTTATACACCTTGTCTTGAAGTTTTTTGGATGTATTGTGCATATTTTAAGAGTGTTCTGGCAAGTGTTTTTCCACAATCTGTCGACGAGTTGAGTTGTGTAAGTTTTCCTCTTGAGGGTTTTCCTTTTTGGGTGCCAGGATTTTTCGTTGCCCCTTTCAATGTGTCGTTTGTTGTGTAAATTGCAAACTAAATGGCTTTTATGGTTTGCAAGTTTTCAACGAAACTTTGGAGAGAATTAATAGATTTGCATATGTGTTGAGACGTTTTGAAAGGTAAACTATACCCTCTGGGACAGTTTTCGGGCAAATTGTTGTTGCATCACGTTAGCTGTGACTAAATTGTTTATATGAGTGTGATAATTGAATTATGGAAAATCGGTTGAGTAAAGTTTGCAAAGGCTTTTAAAATATTTTGCAGAATTTGGTCAGTTCACTTGAGTAAATTACTATAATAAATTGAAAAAATAAAACTATAATACTATAATACTATAAATAAAGGCTTGGTAACAGATTGACTATTAATGATATACAAGTAATATTTTAGACTTATATAATATAATATATTATATAAATATAAATATCTAACTAATATTTTAAGACTTATATAATGTTCTAATGGTTCCCATGGTAAATAAATGTAAAATGTTTTTAAAAAGTGTACTTATACTCATAGTCACTGAGTTTGTTTAGATGTTAACTATATTGTTTTCCATACATTTAACTTTCGTCAGATTAGTTTTCTAGCTGTAAGCACTGAGTCCATTCAAACAGAAATTTTTTGAATGGCGAATGAATGGAACTCTGTAAAATATGTTTCCCAACTCACCTGCTCATTGCTCGACATCTCGAACATGCAATTAGCACCAAAAAAAGGTAATAACTTGGCTGCTTCATTCAGTCAATTCAATTAAGCGTTAACACACATATGCCACACTTATCATTCGGTCCGTCTCTGTCTAACGGCCTCGTGCTGTCTCTGTCTGTGCCTTCGACTTGGTGTATGCAAAATGGCTGTGTGATCGCTTTAATTAAATGCCTACACATAAATTATCTCGTTGCACTCGACGACAGTCTTTAATTAAATTTCCACAAACACACACACACACACACACGAGCCCGCACAATTGGCGACCCACAAAAGCACACAACACTTTCTGAGGTTGCAAGTGGTGGTAAGTCGAGTCAATCAAGAAAATCGCGAAATGGCGGCCAGCAACAGTTGGCGCCAATTGTTGCTTCAATCAGTCGAAATCAAGTTGAAACGCTGCCTGACTTCAGTCGCTTTCAAATGTGCAATTGTGCACCTGACAAAGATTGGATTTTTCGGAGGCCTTTGCTGCCGAATTCAAAGTTGTCGTCCTGCTGGTGGCTGCTGCCAAACTCACTTGTTGCACAATGCCAACCGAATGCCGACGCCAAATGCACGGGAAAATAGTTGTGCAGTCGCTGCTAGCGCTGGCTGCGCAGCCACTGCCTTCCCAGTTTTCCTTTTCGCAGCAACAAATTCGACAAAAATGCCCGATACACCCACCAAACTACGAGACGGAGCCAGGCCAGCCAACCGAGTGCAGCCAAATGTTGCTGCAAGGACCCAAACCCAAGTTGTCCCCACCACCGCCGCCCACCAAATGCCATTCAAACTACACTACACACCCACACACACACACACACACACACACTCATACAGACATAGATAGTACGTAAAAGGGGGTGGTGCAGTGGGTGGTGGGCTGGATGGCTGGGTGGCTCAATGGCGACGACGTCAACGAAGCGACGAAACTTTTTTCGAGCACACGAAACTTTTTCAGCACGAAAATCAAATGCAGCAGCAAAATAACGAGGCAGCAGCGCAGTCGACGCCGAAACTCAGACTCAAAGCTCACCCAATTTCCCACTTTCCCGCCACCTAAAAAACACCGCCCCCTAGCCAACCCACCCCACTGCTTTAGCCACCCACCGCCCACCTCCTCCACAGTCAGCCAGCTCAGTTGACTACATTTTTTTTTGTTCTCTCTTTTTTGTGCCATTTTGTTTTTGTGTGTTTTGCTGTTTTGCCTTCGCTACTCCTCCCCAACCCCTAACTCACACACACACACACACACACTTGCCTACATATAATGTGCAATTTTTTCTGCAGTGCATTTTGCCCAATGTCCTTAGCGCCATATTGGCGCGCTCCAGCTCCTCCTAGCTCCCCAAAAACCCCCTTGAAAACCCTCCCATTTCGCATTAACTTTGTGCTTTTTCGTGCTTCCGCTTCATTTTTTCCTCTCTGGCGAAAAAAAAGAATGAAACCCAAGCTTGGAAAAATGCAGCGGGAAAAAATGTTGGCCTGCGTCTTGTCCACAAAGCGTTGGGCGGAGGAGGCGTTGGTCCTGCGAGGGGGGTGGGACATTGTCCTGGCCATACCTTGAACCCAAGGCAAATTCTCAATCAATCCCCATCCCACGAAAGGACCCAAAGTCCACCTCAAGCTTACTGACTTCCTGGCGAGAACCGGCCGGTTGACCAGCATCAACACCCATTTGCACGGCGAGAAAATCATCTGAATTTTCTTTTCGAAAAACTACAGTTGTGTGGGTTGTTAATAACTTCTTAATTCATTTAGCATTTGTATACTCTGGCAACTTTAATTTGACCTACATAATCTAACACACTAAGAAACAAAGATTGAATTCAATATGCTACACAATGACACAAAATGAAAATTGAAATCATATTAATATAACTTTTATGTTTTCTTTTAATTTACAAACAAATTATGATCATCAATTCTAAGAGCTTGAAATATATTCTGTGTTAAGTGTTTTTTTTAACATTTTCGGCTATTTCTAGATTCGGACTAGAATAATCATATTTTTATATATAGTATTCTCTCTGTGCACTTACCATCCCACATTCGCAAAAAAAGAAACCCTCAAATGAATGAAAAAACTGGCGAAGCAAAGAAGGAAACCGGCCAAAGGCAACCAACCAAAAAATCTATTTTCCAATTTCTGTGCACCCAGAAAACCGATGTTGGGTGGCTAAAATCGGGCTGGGAATGGATGCGATGGGTGGCTCAAATGCACCGAACTATGGTCGAGCTATCTCCCTTCCTCTCTTCCTCCTCTCCGTCTCTTTCTGGCCATATTGCCCTCTCGCTCGCGCAGTGTTTCACCCACTTGTGGCGCTTCCTCACACACAAGCACTCGCACACACACACACACACCAATACGATTTTGGCTGCCTCACACGAAGGACCAAGGACGAAGGACGATGGCGTCGCCCGGCGACTCCTTCGGCGCTTGCAGCGTCATCCTCGCAAAATACAACAACAAGTGGATGAGGATGTGGCTGTGGCTGTGGATGTGGCAGTGGAAGTGGAGAAAACTCGTAAAAATGTAACCTAAAAACCGCCGGAAAAAATTCAACAAGGCAAAGGCAAAGCGCAGAAAATAAAAGGAGGATGAGAAAAATAGTTCGCCCGACATTGGAAAGTAGGTGGAGTGCTTATTGCGTAGTCCATGAAAAGCTGGCCAGGATTGGATTGCCCACCCACCCACAGCCACCCACCCACACACAGGCAGACGCGACGTTGTCCTCGTCGCTTGTTGCATCCTTCTGGCATAAAAATGCCTTCTTACAGCCAAAGACGGTGGGTGGAAAATCCGAATGGTGCGGCGGGTGTGGGTGGAAAATGGGGAATGGTTGGAAAAGCCAGCGCCAACAGCGGCGCCTGCAACGCTATTCTAGAAGGAGTTCTCTTTATTGTTGCTTGTTGTTGGCGTAATCGAAAGATGCGTTTGGCAAAGTGGGCGGCTGTGGGTGGAGAGTGGTTTGGGCCAAGACCCGACCACTACATAGAGACACGGCGAGGGGGTGTGGGAATGGCCCACAATATTGCCCAACACCTGCTGCTTCTTAATACACCAACACTCACACACACACACACCCGGAAACTTTCTGCGCTCTCTTTCTGCTGCAAAAAATTTATATATATATATATATATATGTGTGTGTATGAGAAGCTTGTTGCTTTCGGCCACCACTACACCCACACCCCACCATTATAATGCATCTCTTTCTCTTCTATATATTCGAGATTTTTTCCTCTATTTATTTTAGTTTATTTTTTCGTATTTTTTTGTAAATAAAGGCAAAGGAAAAGTTTGGCTTTTTAATATGTTTACACCCCATCGGGCGGAGGTGGGGTACTTTTCCAGGCAAACAAACTAAATGGAAAGGATTCGGCTGAGAAATGTGGAGCGGGCGAAGGCGGCGACTGTGCAACAAGTTAAATCCCTGTTGGGGTTTGTTTTCTGCTGCTGGATAACTTTTTCGCAAGGAAATATAAGCTTAGCAAAATATTTGCCTGAGCTCTTTATTGCTATATTCAGGTAGATTGCATTATCCCACGGAAATCTTTTACGGAAGCAATCGAGGTGTGGCTGGGACCAAAGGAAACACTGGTGCAGCTCAAGTTGGTTTATGTATATAATAATATTTTTGTCTTTCAAATATATAATTAAATAGTTAACAGCTGTCCATCTATTTGAGTCTATATTTAAATATAAACAGACCCATTTTAAGTTTGTTTCTTAAGAGCCTCGGTAATAATCATTCCCAATACATATATTTCAAACTTAACACTAAGTTGTGCCATTTACTTTTGTAGAGATATCTAATAAAACTCGCCTAAAGCCCCCTGAGCCCCAGACAAATTTCCGCCCATAACCGTTACCGTCGAAAATTACCTTTATGCAGCTTATATAATTTGGTTAGTGTAATCTTCTTTATGCCGGCGCTTGGTTTGGCATACAGATGGCTGGGCAACCGGGCACGGACACACACCTGAATCCACAAGTGGATGGGCTCCCATTACAATCAAATGAAACTCCACCACTGATTCACTGATTGAGCCATTGCCAACAACAGTTGGGTGGGGAAATGGGAAATGCAACAGGCGAGATTTCCCATCAACACTATGCCCCCAAAACAGCCAACCCAACCGAGACACCCACTGGGCCACCAGAAAACTGCAGCCACCCCACCCAATCCACGCTAACCAACGACGTCTTTGTCTTCCTCTTCAGCTTCGATCAGCATCGTTTTTCTGGGTGGCATTGGTGGTGGTGGGTCGGGGGGGGAGAGTGTTGAAAAAAAATCTAGGAAAAAAAGTCAGAAAAAGAAATGCAGGAAAATTCGTTGGCGACGAAAATCGGCCACAAAAACAGTCGAGGAAAACGCTCGCTCCTCGTTGGCTCGTCCTTCGGTTCGGCTTCGTTCGTTTTCCTAATTGTTGTAGTAGTTTTTGTGCTAGTATTAGTAGTTATCCCCCAACCCCCAAAGCTCTATAGTGCTGGGCTGCCTTTTCGGCAAACGCATTCGGCACTCATCGTCTGCAATTTTTATATTGTGCAATATATTTCGTAGGGATAACGCCTCACCCAACCACCCACCACCTTCCATCCTGCGCATGTGTGTGTGCGAGTGTGCGAGTGTGCGTGTGCTTAAGTGCGCTTCGTTATCTCCAGCAGAGCACTTCGTTTTGGGGGCCCCTCTTAACCCATGTTGGCTAGAACTAACCCGAAACCCAGACCCCCCAAAACGCCAGACACCCGTGCATATATATCCGTTATATTTTTTTTTTCCTCCCATTTTCGTCCTGGCTTCTTTCACATTTTGCTGCAGCTTCGTGCAGCGAGGACAACGAAGTCGTCGTCGACGGAGAGCCGAGCAAAAATTGTCGCTGGAAAAATGTGCTAAGGGTTTTCCTAGTGGGTCGCAAAGGTGGCAGGGGGAAACCACTGGAAGTGGTGCTGCTGTCTCTGTGTTTGTGCGGGAATGTCAACTAGAAACAAGGACGATAAGCATTATGGAGCGCATTGAGGAAGTAATTGAGTGCACGAGACAGGGACGCAAGGCAAGGACGATGTGTTTGTGTGTTGGCTGGCGAGGAAAAAAATACACTTACACCTATACCTATATATATAAATATATATATATATGTGTGCGTTTTGTACATGGAGAGCGGCATTTGTACATATATATGTACATGTAAAGCCGCCCACTCGCCCAACAACAACAAAGAGCATTTAACATTTTAATGGGGTTTGGGCTTTGGGTTTTAGCTTGGATCGCTGGCAACGTGCTAAACGTGCTCAAAAACCGAAATGAGTGTTTTCAGGCAAAAGGATAAGGCTGAAGCAGCCGCCAGGAGCCAAAGGAATAGATATCCAAGGGCGACACCAAAAAAAAAAAAAAAAACCAGCAAAAAAGGCTCTGCAATTTATGTTAATTTTCCTCTGTGTTTGGCCAGACTCCTAGGTGTTTTTTCTTAACGCGAACATATGGTAAGGGCTTGAGCCCAGTCAATGTTGATTAGGTCTGGCTAAAGTCAATTTCAGGCAAAAGCGACTTGCAGGCACTTCATTTGCCGTGTTCACGGGCAAAATCCCATTTGCGGCCCTAATATGAACGATGAGGCCGTCGAAGGGTTTGAAAAATCGCAGGGAAAATGAAAATCTGCAGCTTGAAAGCACCTTGTATATAGATAGTATAATATCCGGGGGTGCGGCGATGCTTAAGCCACCTAGCATAAAAATTATTCTGCTTATTGGCTTTGGTGCTTTTCATCAGCGCCTTTGGCTTTTAACGGACTTTAATTGGATAGAATGAAAGGTGGATAGAGTTCAATACAGAAGAGAAAGGATTAAAAGGATAATAATAAAATTAGAATGGAAAACTAAAGTCGATTTAGCTGTTGACGCAACAGGAAATTGAGATTTAAGAGCTGTACAGTTTTTCCAAAACAATAAACATTTATTTTCCTTGTTTCAAAGATATATTTTGGGAAATAATACAAATGATAAACTCACCCACAATATGCAGCATATCTGTGGACCATTTCAATAGCTTCTTTTTGATGAGCCGACGCTCTTGCTGACATCTCACATATGAACAATCGGCCATAGCTTTCTTTTTGAGGATATATTGGCGATATTGTTAGATCGCAACTGTACCTGAAATAAACAAAAGCGAAAAGTCAACACAATTGGCTGGAAACGACAGACACAAAATACGAAAAAAAAATACGAAAAATTTCCCCAATGGAAATGAGTGTTAATTTATTAAATCTATAATGCGCCATATAAAATTTCATTTACTGTTGTTGTTGTTGCCGCATTTTCGAACGCTACGAAATGATTAAACGAGTTTTGTTTCAAGGTTATCGCGAAAACACACAAAACCTGTTGCACTTTAGATTTTTTGTTGTTGTTTTCGTCATATTATTTCATATGCTGAAAATTTATTTATTTTTCTTGATTTTGTTGTTGAATTCTTGCTAAGCCACCAGTCTGTGGTAGTTGTTGTTGCAGTTCTAGTTGCCGATGTTGTTGTATTTTGTGGTTTTTTTTTCAGAGTATTGGTGGGGCTTTTACTATTCGGGCAGCTACCAGTTTTTGATATTTCCTAGTTACAATTACAGTGGTGCTTAGATATTGGCGATAGTATTAAAAAGAATATTTAAAAAAATAGGTTTTATGTGTTCAAAATGTTTTAATTTGATCGATTTGATTTCGCCCAGAAAACAAACTTCTCTAAATTTTGGAAAAAGCAGAGAAATTGATAATGTTTATCTATGAATTAAATTAATCAAATTATTTAATTAAATTAAAGATTAAATATATTTTATTTATTTTTAATATAATTTAAAAAAATACCCTGGTAAACATTTTCCATTTTGATTCGCAATAATGTTTGGAGACTCACTGCACAATTGAACAAATAGACAGCAATATTTCTTGCTGTTTAAGCTGTCTATTACATTAATTTATTCAAATGTCGTTGTCGTTGATGTCGCTTTGCATTAAATTAGTTTTGTTTCATTATTAAAAAGTCGTAAATTGCGAAACGTGTTTGGGATTTCGCTATGAGTTTGGCTAACCCAATGAGTCCCACTTAATGTCTGTCCGCCTGCATCTAATGAAATGCATCGGAACTTTTATGGACTGCATTCCCATTTCGGGTAATTTCAGGCCAAGCAAAGGGGTTTTTCATATCCAGATTCCATTTTGGAGGCCCATGAATGAAAATTCCCCAACCTGTAATTGCCTGTTGGCTGATAAATGATTAAATCTGATAGGATGCAATTTGAGGTTCTCCCCGCCGATTTTCCTCAGGTTTTTCCTATTCTCCTTTTGGCCTGTGCTATCTCTATGACAGCCACTAAATTTTCATGTTTACCTCGATGGATATTTGCCTACCCGAAAACCGAAAAAAAACCGGCTTAGTTTTTCCAGCCCCTTCGCAAGGAAATTACAATAGCAAAGCCGCAGAGCTGGAAAAAGTAATTGAGATTCTAATATCAGATAGCAGATATGCTGATGTTGGCTTACATGACCGGCCCGAAAGCAGCTGCCATTTGAGCTGCAATCTGCGAGGCCCAGTAGTAAAACTGGTAGCCCAAAGAGCGTTTTCAAGATGTTTGCGCTGATGAAAAATTACTCCAGCTGCCATGGCCAAAGGCGGGCAATGCCAAAGTTAGGCCCATCAGCCCAGCAAACCCAGCAACCCAACGGCCCGGCAAACCAACAGACCAACCAATTCCAGGTCCCAACAACAGCAGCAGGTTGGCGTGCAGTAGCACGAGCAGTAGCTTTGTGGGCGTGTCAACGGAGCACGCGGCCGAACAGCAGCCAACTGATGATGGACGTTGATTATGATGGACGTTGCCGGCCTACCAAGAAGAACAACCAGGAGCAGCAGCCCAAGCAGTCGAAGAAGATGAACAGAAGCTTCGAAAACCGGCAGAAGAGCCTGCCAGCAATTTGCCAGGAAGGAGCAGCACAGCGAGAAAAAATATCATCACAAATGGTCAAGTGTTAGGAACTATATCTAAACCAACTGTTCATAACAACTAAAGAGATACATTATGAACTACAAAAAGATCTCATGGATGTTCTACATCCTCGAATTCAAATTAATAACCTAAGAAATATGCAAAGTTATGCTTTTATTAATATAAAACTAATTGCCATCGTATGCTTTAGCATGCAATTAAATAAAACCATTATTATGTAACTACAAGAAAGGGAAACCCATGCATTATCCATGCTAACGAAATGCATCTTTTCTTCGGGTGCACGAAGCGAGCAAGCGAGATGGTAGATTGAGCGATTCATAGGGCCAGCCCAACGCCTTCTTTTTGGTATTATTTTAAGTAATTTTCTAATTAAAACTAAATCGAGTTTTCCTCGAAGGAAATGCCAAACATTCCCTGCCATATCCGTTGATGATACAGCTGGGCTGTCACACACAAATATGCAAAGTCAATGCTTATTTTGAGCTCTGCGGCTTCCTGCCTTTCGCATCGAGCTGAGAATCGGAGACAGGCCCAAGACAGTCGGTGGAATGGGGTAGCTATAACTATCTATATATTTATATATATATATATATATGCATATATATGTAGATATACGTGTTACAGATACAAAAGCTAAGGGGAATTCATTCAGTCGAAAGCTTTTTATAATAAATGCCACAAGTATCTGGTGGCTGTCGGTATTCGTATCTCGCTCGCCTGCATTTGATTTCATAAATAAAACAAAATATCAAGGCCGCCCTGCTAGAAGCTAGAAACTCGTAGCCATATAATATGTACTGCAATGCTTTGGAATATATGGAATACGAAATCTCAAAAAAAAAAAAAAAAAATGGCAGCAATTGATTGGCTGGCCAAAGGTTCTGCTCTATTCTGTTCTATACTGTTGTGTTCTGTTCTAAGCCACGAACGATCACAAAATGTTGCCTAGAACAAAACGAGTTAATATCAATTGAATTGGTTTTGGTTCAGCTCGGTTCGGCTGGGATTGGATTGGATTGGATGTGATCTGGGCACAAAGTGCATTTTGGCTAACCAGTTTGGACCGACTGCAATCGATTCTCATTAGCTCAAAGTTGAAGTTGAGGTGCTGAATTGGCCCCAAGACTTGGACCAAATTTCTGCCAATGTTAAGGCCTTGAAATCGTTTTGTAATTTTAGTACTATTATTTCTATTGTTCCAATTGCTGGAGATGCTTTGCATGCCTGAAAGCCTTCGCTCTTTGTTATTCTAAATACTCAATTTGCATAGCAATTTTTTACACTCTTTTCGCTATTCATATTCATATATCCAATCGATGAATTTATTACTAATTTATCGTTTTTGTGGCTGCCCGGAAAAAGGCGGAAATAATCGCTTACAATTTGCTATATTTTTTTTTATCGCCCCCAAAGTGTTCTCATAATTTTATTAATTATGCGCTGTTTGTTTTGAGATTTACTTTCTAGAAAATTTGTTTTGTGGATTGCATGGTGGCTGATTGCATGATCTTTTTATTGTGATGTTGTGATCGACCTTCGCATAGTAAAACGTATTTATTAAAGTGCTTTAAATTGTGCAAATATGTTAATTTAGCTTAATTTGATTGGGAATAATATGTTAATCAGCGTGCAAAAAGCATGAGGAAGCTGGGCTTGTCGTAAGTGAAATATTTAAAGGGGTTTAACTCATTTAGGGAGCGAAGGGAAAATTCTATTTAATTTTTGCTTATTTTCCGGTGTTTCCCTGCAACGACTTAAGAACAACATTTTATTTTTAGTCTTCGAAATAATGACTTACACTTCCTTATACTTGTATCTATTAAGTGCAGGAAAAGCTGGCTAAACTAAAACTAATTCGTTTTGGATCCCCTGTCGTATGAGTAATATTTGCCGGCAGTGGCTATAAATCTTACTTATCTAGCTTCAAAATATCCGCTGACCCTGAAGTTGATATCTGCTGACTACCAGCAATGACAACTCTCACCTGTTGCAAGTTTGCTGCGGGCGTGTGCAACAAGTGCAGGCAGCAACATCGACTAACTAAGGCGAGATGAGCACGCGCCACAGCGGCCACACAATGACAGGAAGATCGAAAACGAAACCAAAGTCAAGTTGTTGGTTAGTTAACTGGCCAACTAACTGGCTAACAGGCTGCTGGCTCAGTTATAGTAACACACATTCCCTGTTGCCTCGTTGCAGTCATTGTATGCAGTCAAGCGCATTTCCATTTCTAACGTTGATCTGCGATCTGCGGGCCAGAGCCCCACGACTCCACTCCACACCCAAGCACTCCATTGAGCCTGGTTAGTAAGGTCGAGCCTGCCCCTCGTTCATGGCCCAGCTCACCTACAAAAACGGCCAAGAAAAAAGTACAAAAAAAAAAAAACTAAATAAATAAAAACCCGGCAACAACCGAGGAAAGACAAGTTTCGAGGCGGCTCACCAAGTCTTGCCATTGGACTTGCTCTTGGCTTGACTTGGTGGCGTTGGCCATTGGCTGATTTATTGTGCATATGGGCAGTAGATTGCACTTGACCTCAATGAAGTGCTGCTGTTGAGGTATTCAAGCCGTAGCCGAAAGTGCCAAAAACTTAATTTCCTGCCAACGAGAGGGGCACAAAAAGGCACAGAAGTTGGCAAAGTTTGCCGTTGACACTGATTGCATAAACGGGTAGAGAACGCCCCCCGGAGATGTTTTTAAATCAAATAATGAAACAAGAGGAGAATTGCTGCTGCTGCTGCTGCTGCTGCTGCTGCAGCTTCAACGGCAAAACAACAAAGTGGCCTGGCATCCGTGTCTCTGTGGGTGAAATGAAGTTAAATGCCGCTCAAGGATGCTAAATGTGCCATGTCGAAATGTGTTGTCTGTGCATTTGTATGGAACTATTTGGCTGCCGGCATTATGTGTGTCGGTGCTTATTGTCCCTATCTACTTCGGTGTGTATGTGTGTCTGTACATAACTGTTGCATGCCGATGAGCAACAGGAGCATTGTCCCTGCCCCAGCTGCACCAACTGCTCCTACAGCTCCTGCTGCTCCTGCTACTGGCATGTGGCACATTTTCGACATGTTTTGTTGAGCATTTTGGCAGCAGAAATAGCAAAAGCAGCAGCGACACTATCTGGCTGCTCCTCGTTGCCCGTTACAATCTGCAGGAAATGTGAAAATAACGTTACGAAACTTTTTCGTTGCAATATGCGCAACAGGAGGTAGCAGCAGCAGCAGCAACAGCAGTAGGAACAGCAGCAGCAGCAACATCTACAGCAGGAATGGCAGCTACCAATACAGCAGCAGCACCCACAAAAAAGCCACCCCAAACCCATCAGGACTTTGTTTTTTGCTCTGACTTTGCTTGTTTTTTGGCTGCTGCCATTGGATGGTTGGGTGTGGGTTCGGGTGTGGTGTGGGTTCCTCCTCTCACCTAAACACCCAGCTCTCTGGAAGTCTGTCTTCGTTTTCATTTTATTTAGTTTTCACCACCACCCAACCCATTCCATCCCATTCGCTCCACATTTCCCATACCCCGACACACAACTTTTTTATTTTGCACTATATATTTGGGTACAACGACTTGTTGCTTTGTCTGTGTGTACCATGGGTGTGGCTGCTTGTTTACCAACACCAGCAACTAAACACCCTCACATAGAAGACAAAACCAAACCGAAGCAAAGCACCCATCCGCCCCGTATGCTGGTATGGTTACGTATACGACCTGTGCCACGTCGAGTGTCATATCTGCTGCTGCTTGTTTTATGATGTCAGTTTCGGGTTTTATTAAAACTGCCTGAAGATATATGCGATGACTTCTTTGGCTGCCTGCCTGCCTGGCCACCACTCCCTCCCCTTAACTTCGACCTTTGGATTGCCACCTGGCTAACCGGCGATGCAAATGCACTTTTTTCATAAATATGTGAGCAGGCCAAATGCATCACATTTGAGTTTTTATATATATTAAAATCGGTCGCCTTAGTACCGCCTTTTGATATCGCCATATTTGTCATCGTGAGTGCATTTTATAATATTAAAGAAGTTCTTTCGGTTATACTTAAATTTTATTTTAATTTTCATTAGACATTCTACACTTTATATACCTCTTTTTTTTTTTGTTAATTGTAAAACTTTTCTTGGCACGGTTTCTTTGAGAGCTTTATTGTATTCTGGTTTAAGTGAGCTAATATTTGTTAGTGCTGATGACTATCGCTTCACTTCCGTTGCTAGTTAAACTACAGTTTTTATGGGTTTATGACTTCCACCATTTTTTTCGGTTTGATTATTTATTGGCTGTCGCTTTTCTCGCCGTTGCATCGCTGCAATTACTCTTGCCCGCCTTATCAATTTGCGAAAAAAAAGACTTTGGGTCCCCCGATTCGCGATTCGCAGCGCCGCTTACAAATTGAGGTCACCTTCAAAATTATCAAATTTCGCCCGAAATGATTAACTCGACAAACACGAAAATGTCCGACCCCTCGGAAAAGTCCTCGTCTCGAAATTGTATAAAGAATAAAAAGCGGCAGCAGCAGCAGCAGCAGCACTACACTCGCTCGTTTGCCAGCAAAAAACCTTATCTTTGTTACACAAAAAAAAGAAGGAAAACAACAAGGCGACGATGTTGTTGATGATGATGAATTTGCCCTGATTTCGACACAAAAACAAACAAAAAAAAAACAAATGGAAAACTGCAAAACTGAAAAAAAAGAAGAAAGAGAGGCGTTGTAAACTAAAGAAGCGAAATAGAAACAAAAATTAGATAAGACGAAATTGAGTCGCAGGCCGACAAAGCGACCAGAAGTTTTTCAAGCAATTCGCGAAAATAAAAAACTGCCACAAAAATGTGACAAAAAACGAGCAACAAAAAAAAGTGGAATTATGAGCGGTGCAGCAAAGTGCAGCGCGTGTGTGGCCTCGCTGGTGGAGGAAAAGAGAGGGCGCGATTGCGGACCGGAGGAATAGGAAAATATTTTTTTTGTCAGCAGTTGTCTAAATAACGAAGCCAGAAAGCAAACGAACTAAATTGCTGAAAAAATGCAAAAAAAAAAAAAAACAGCGATGGCGGAATGAAAATAAACGAAAACGTAACAAAAATCAATTGTCGCCAACCAAACGTCAATACAAGTGTTCGTGCGTGTTGTCCTCTCTTTCTGCCGCCGCCAGCCGTCCTTGTCTAATTGTTGAGGTATGGGTTATTCGTGTCCGTGTGAGTATCGTCAAAATTCAACCGCAATTGAAACTATTTGTAAGCTGAAAAGGGGCAGAGTTCTATGAATTTAATTGTTGCATCGACAACGGCAAAATACAAACATAAAACCCAAAAAATAAGCAAAGAATAAGAATTTTAAATAAGTCGATTTTGAGTCAAATTAGAAACTCTTTAACAAAGGTTCGATTAGTAAAGTGGTATATATTAGTTATTCCTATTTTACAGATTATTTAAAATTCATTTCTCTATTATTTCTTCAATACAACCTATTTGCCATTTAAAATATTAATTAAGATAACAACTTGAAAAAAGAAATTATGAAATTTAAA
This sequence comes from Drosophila melanogaster, assembly GCF_000001215.4. NCBI lineage: Eukaryota > Metazoa > Arthropoda > Insecta > Diptera > Drosophilidae > Drosophila > Drosophila melanogaster. The sequence continues at coordinate 21,953,393 of NT_033777.3, read as the reverse complement.
CACAATCAATGCAAACCATATTGAGAAGAAAAATATCATAAAATGGCTCAGTTTTCTATGGAATATCTAAAAAATAGAGGCAAACGTGTTTGTTTTCAGTAAATGATGCCACAAATAATTTGCGAAAAAAACGCTGGAAAATATGAAAAAACTGGTATGCAGGTTTATTTTGTATTTCCATTTTCTATTTTTCGCAAATTTTTTGTATTTCTTTTTTTTTTGCGAAAACAGTTGAATTGATATTTGCGAATGTTGTTGGCTAGTTATTTTTTTTTTTTTTTTTTGTTGCTGCCGACTAGTTTTTTGTTTGGAATTTTTTTCGTTGCTGTGCAAAAGGTGATAAGCTCAAGGACAATATGGCAGTTTGGCATTGCCGGTGCGCTGTTGCTGCACTCGCCTAAAAATTGTTTGTTCAATTGTGTTTATGCATATGGAAAATATCGATTTTGTTTTTGGACAACAATGCGGGGAATGCCAAACGCAATGGCCGTCACACAATTGGCTCTATTAAGGTCGCCGCGCTGTTTAAACTTTACAGTCGCGGCTGCGGAATGAGGAAGCCATAATCATAATTGACCAACTCCCATTGTCTTCCCCACCTGTTGCCCAGTGTTTTTCAGCTTTTCTTTGCGTAGGGGATTTGACATGGCCAAAGTTAAATTAAAAACATTTCCTCCCCCTGCCCACTTGCCCCTCTGCACGTTGCTCCTTGCTCCTTTGCTCCTCTGTTCCTCATTCTTCCCAATCCGAATCCTCGTTTGGGACACGCCTTCTATGTGGAGCATAGCCCAATCTCCTCGGCCAGCTAGAAACAACAACTGCCTGTTGCACCAGCTATGTACTTCCAGTGCACTTCCAGTGGCCCCACCATCCAACCAAACTATATAAACTATATAGTGGCGTGGCATGAGGAAGATGCGAAAAAAAACTGCGAGAAAGAAGCGAAATACGAAAAATAAGCACAAAAAAATCCAAAGCCTCCCAATTGCAGGAGCCATACCCCATCCCCCCATCCACACACCCATCCTGCGTCCTTTCGAGCAGAGCAACAGTTTCTTTTTCACAACATTTTCCCAGCCACACGAGGATTGGGGTAATACTGAAATCACACTAAGCTCTGTCGGATTTCGTTGTTAGCAATTTGCGTACAATTTTAAGTTGATTTTAGAATTAAGCCAATTTTTAAGGCAAAATATAGCATTTTAAGTGTGTAGTTACTTAATTAATCAAAAGTATCAGGGTTATTTAAAGTACTGATGTAGTTGTACCTATTATTTCTCTACTAAATGAGGAGATATAATTATGCATATTACATTAGCACCACAACTAAGCTGAATATATAAGTAGTCTTTTTGAATTTATTCCTAATTATTTCAAAGTAAGCGTAGTTGCGGTAAATTCACTCAAAACGCATGCATAATTTCGATAAAAGTTGATATATATATATAATGGCAACTCACAGAAGTGCAGGCTTTTTAGTTTCCATAAAAGTGAATCACGCATTTCCCTGAGCGTAGATGTACATAGACCCACTAGACCCTTTTGGCTTTTGGAGTGTGAGTCACTCACTCAGTGAGCGATAAATGCATGGCGACTACTGCCCGACTTCCCGGAGTGGCAGCAACTTGTTGCTGTTGCTTTTGCTGCTGCTGTTGTTGTTGCAACATCTAATCCAATCCAAGGCGAACAATGGCGAATGCAAATGCAGATGCAACCACTTCCTTTTGTCTGCCGGAGGAGGCGAGATGAGGAGGCCGTGTTGCAATTGCCGTTGTGCCGCTGATGTTGCCCGTGTTGCTCGTGTTGTTGCTGCTGCCTTGTGTTGATGGTCAAGGTCATGAACCTGTTCCAATAACTCGTTTCTTACGTGCAGCACACACACATACACACACACCAAGAAAGGCAGACTGGTAGTCAGATGACTGTGTGTTGCATGTTGCCCGCCTGTTGCACTCCCGTCTAATGCTAATCCTGGCCAGAAGCCAGCGGCTAGAAGCCGGGATGACTAATGGATATCCGCACAAATCAATTTGAGAACATGAAATTAAATTTCAATCCATCTTGGCTTCTGTCGCCTCGGCGGCAATTTAAAGCTAAAAACTTGTCGCCGTCGTGAAATGCGGAAAAGCCTCAAGGACAACGGCGAGTGAAAAGAAAATTGCGACGCGTGGGCGACACATCAGTCTGCCCCCACTTTTATATCCCCCTTATACCATCGACTGATTCATTGTCTTATTTTTTTCCGTCTATGTGGCAGTCAGACTGTGTCATAAATCGCCGCAAATGAATTATTCGAAATCAAATGCAATTGTGCACAAAGCGAATCACTTGGCGAAATATCTACATATATAAAAACAATAATAATAAAAACATCAAGCGCAGTGCTTTCCGTCTGTCAACTTGAAATTAGAAGCGCATTAATTAGAAATTTTTATTATTCGCTCGCACTTAATTCGCATCCACTTCATTTGTCTTTCTCTATTTTATTTTTTAATTGTTATATATACATATTATTTTTCATTCAAATTCAATAAATTTCAAGTTGACATTTATATTTGCGCATTAATTGGTCGTTAAGATTTCCGCGTATTTTTTTTTGTGCCTCATAAAGGAAAACCCATTCAAGTCCATTGTAGGTGACAGATTGTTTGGAAAAGCAAATATAACGATGGTGCTGGAAGGGGGCAGTGGTATCTATACACCCATTAGAGGCACTTGTTGGGCTTCCGAATGCAATTGTGTTGATTTCTTGAGACGATGGAAAGTTTTTCAGCTTTTCATAAACACTCGATTGATTTTCGCGAATTGCTATACATTTGAGTAACAAGACTTTAATTACCTCTTTCAATATTACTTAGCGAAGGCGCATATAAGTTCTTATCAAATTATTCCCTATTCTAGAATGATCTATTATTATTTCTTATGAGCAACGAACATCTTGAAAGTGAGCAAATCAGTGCAATCATTTAAGATGAATCACAGGCATTTAGAGTCATCCGATTTAGTCAACGGAACCGATCCCAAAACAATTGGAAAATGCATGATACGGCATAGGTATAATAATAACTATACAGCTCAAAAACTTGTTGCAGTTGGGGAAAATCCGGAAAGGTTCTTTGTAAACTAATGCAGGGTAATTTAAATTATACACTTAGCACTCAAGTATTTTGTTATTTGATTTTTTGCATAAATCACCCATTAGTTAGTTCTAGTAAACTTAGTTATTTAATTATAATGCAAATGGAGCTACATAATTCAGGGAAATCCCAGAAAATACGCTACCCGAATTGATAAGAAAATATCTACACTGAGGATAATTAGTAAGCCGTTAAGAGAGAGAGAGAGAGAGTGAGGACAAAATGCAATTTTTATAATACAAAAAATACATTTAATTGAAACATACATGATTTAATTAATTTTTGTAATGTTTACAAAGAACCCAAAAGTGCTGGCTCATGAATTTTTTCCCCATTCTGATGTATGTACATAAATGGAATGATTAAAAAAGAATTCTTACTCACTTTTCGTGGCAATGCGTCCCAATATTTACAAGCTCATTAATGTAAATATGTAAAAAATTTGTGGTTTTTTTGCAGTACGATGAAAACGTTGACTTTGTTTGTGGTATTTGTTTTTAATGTATTAAACTTTTTTCCTTCTATCATTTATTTGTGGTTGTCACAGCACTTTTGCATTTTCAGCTCTTTTTACTTTTTTATTTTTTTTTTTCGTTTTTAGTGGCCTGGCATGTCAACTAAAAAATTTTTGTCATAAGAAAAACGCACGTTAAAGGTTTTTCTCTCAGTTGCTGTTGTTGTTGTTTTCGCTCGGGAAGAGGAAGCATGTTAAAGGTAGTGTGCATGTGCGTGTGCGTGTGTGTGTGTGTCTGTCTGTGTATGTGTGTGTGAGTAGAAAATAAATAAAAATTCGCACACCGCGACCAGCGTCAACAACAAACAAGCAACAACAACAACAACTGACACTGACAGACCGACGTTACTAATACGCAAGAGCGCAGGCAGCGACGCCGGCAAACGCTGCAGCAGCGAACGCCGCCTTCGATCCGAACCCAAATCGGTCGGGCACAAGAATCGCCCGTCTGGGCAGTGAGGAGAATGGAGAATCTCGCAGAGAAGCCGAGTCTGGCGAGAATATCCCACTATCGGAGTAGCCAAGTATCCGAGAAACCGAGAATCCGAGGAAGCGTGAAGCCGAGAAACCGAGAAACCGAGAATCCGAATCCAAATCCAAATCAGCGGGGCCGGGACCGAAGCGAACCGCTCGAGCCGACGGACAATAAAGCTAAAGCCAGCCTGCTGCCACAGCTGAGCAGACCGCTGCAGTCGCGTTCGACGAGCGGATGCACTCACGCACACAAGCAAGCCAGCATTTCCACTCGGCCAAAAAGTGCATTCGCAGAACTCACTCAATGAGAGCGAGAGGGAGCGGAAGGGAGAGAGAACGAGAGGTTGGGAGAGCGAGTTAGCCGGCTTGCGTGCAACTGTATGGGTGCCTTCATTCATGGCAGCCGGTAAAAAAAGGCTAAAAGCGAAATTGGTTAACAGAGAGCCACAGCAGCAAGAGGCTAGAAGTAGACGTTGGAAAAAAAGCGAAGAAAAAGAAAATGGTGGCCCAGAGAGCGCTGGATTTTCCGCTCAAGTCGCGGGAAAGGCCAAGAGCAAGTACAGTGCAATTTTTAATTGCACACACACACACACACACACACAGAGACTCGCACTCACACACACACATATGCATAATGCACGCTCTCTGAGAATTTCACACATATTTTTTTATTCAAGCAGCATTTTGTTCTCGAGTTTGTAAAAATTTGCAACGATTCGCTGCCAGTAGTGGTGCTTGCATTTCATTTTTTTTTTCTTTCTGCTCAGCCTCAGTTTTGGTGGGTTTTCGATTTTAGGTCCGCGTCCGAATCGCCAGCGTTCGGCACTGGAGGCGCTCACTCACCGCTCGAAATGCAACTGGCGGCCAGCGACGAAGCAAACCGATCCGAGCCGGCTATACGTCTATATATTCCACATCCACTTCCCACAACGGAGGCTCTTCTCGGCCGGGGGAGCGGCGGGGCACGCGGAAATCGGCGGGAGGAATACGTAGGCTACCGTTGCACATGCACTTTTTTAGTTTTTATTTTGGTTTTGAGCTTTTTTGTTTTCGTATTGTTTTCGTTTTTTCACTTTTTTCGGTGCGAATGTCGAGTGCCAGAGCGTACTGAAAACTAAAATAATTCATTTGGGCTGCCACTTTGAAGAATTGCGATTTTTGTGAGAGAGTCGGGAAAGGATCTATGGATGGTGACCCCCAAGGATTGAGCGATCGATAATTGGGTTGGAGCCCAGATAAGCGTTGCATTTTTCCGGGAATCGTTATAGTGCACTACTCGAGGGTCGTAAAAGTAGACAGCTTATTTTTAGTAAACAATCGTATCAGTTCTATAACCCAAATACCTTTGTTAAGCCTTATAAATTATACCAACCCACAGACTTCTCTTATAGTTATTTTTATTTGAGTTATCAAAAATCGTCAAATTTTTGACATTTTTCATAAGGCCATTTCCAGCTAATTATGTTTGCTAAGAACTTCAAGACTTTATATTAAAGTCATTTTGTCAAGACATAAGATAATCGCCTTTAATATAGCCTGACTAACCCCAAAATTACCCATTGACTGACTGAGAAACTGAGTGAGTACCTATTATTAACCAAAAGCCCCAACGAGGAACTGATTGCGCACCTTAGCGACTGAACAACTGGGAAACTGACGACCGGACTGACTGACCAACTGAGGAAATGACCGACTGAGAACAGACTGCAATTCGAGTCGACTTGCAGCGACTCAATTGCATGTCATTGTAGACGAAAATATTTTTAGTTTTATTGTTATTATTTTCCTTATTTTTTGTGCAGTTTTTTCGGCGTTGACTTGGCGTTGGCGTTGACTGGAACAACTTATGGACCGGACCGATGGAGAATGAGATGTGGGCGGTGAAGGGGCAACTAGAAGAGGGGCAACTGAGGGGCTGTTGGGGGGATATACTCTGGGCCTGGCCCCTGGTCTCTGCCAGAATTTTGAGTCGTGACTGGTTTCAAGGTCCCTCAATTAATGCGAAAATTTCGTTGTAATTTTTGTGCCGCTTTTTTTTTTTTGCTGTTTGTGTTTGCATGATTGTAAATGAAAGAAACAAAATTCGTGTATAATAAAAATAGTAATTGTTTAGTTGGTTTCGCTTTTTTTTCTGCTGTTTTGTAATTTGTTTTGGTTTTTATTTGCTGTGGCACAATTGCTTTTTTCGAATGCTATTCTAATAAGCGAAATATTTGTGCATTTAATTGCGCTCACAAATGACCTTGAAGCTGGTTTGCACAGCTCTGACATTTGTGTGGTTGGGGAGGAGTGACAAAATTGGGGTGGGAAAATTGATACCTAAGCTTATTTAACATTTGCAAATCAATTAAAAAGTGTTATTGAGACCATATGAATAAAATATTATTTCATGACAAAATACGACGATAATCACTTGATCGAAAAAAGGAACTCTCAAGGACTTACCGTCCGCTTTAAATTGCATCTTCCGGTGAATCAGAAAAGCTACCAAAATACGCTCTTGCATAATTATCCTTTGAGCTTGAAGTCCTGCCCACCCCTGGCCCAGATTGATGCCCACATCCGCTATGAAACTCCAGTCGTCGTCATCCTCTCAAGCACTTAAGCACTCGGCACAAGTATGCCCGAAAAAGGAAAAGAAAAAAACCAATACGAAAACAAGGAGCAGCCGAAAAAAGCAGAACTTCAAAACATAATGTCGCCATCAAGGAACACATATAATTGCTGTATTTACAAAAGATAAAATCGGCGACAACATGCACACGACCCGAACTTGTCGAAAGGAAAAAGTGCAGCGGAGGCGCAGCGAAATATGGAAAAAAAATGAATGAATGACGGACCAAGCAATTAAAATTAAAACCACGTAAGCAAATGCGACAAAAACCCCCGAAAATGTCGTTGAAATGATGGGCAAAGGGGGGAGAGATACTGCACAACTGAAAAATCCACCCCAATGCAATTGCATTCTGTACACAAAAGATGCACGAACCAAAACGTGCAATTTGTGTTGAATGCATTTCGAAAAAAGCAAACAAAAATCGGAAAAAAGTACCCAAAAAAAAAAAATGGTATGCAATTTTTGCATAATGAAAAATGCAGCAGGCAAAACGCACACACTCACACACACGCACACATGTGCAGTCTATAATGAAACGCACGGTATGCACGGGCATTGAAAGCTGAGCTGCAAGCCGAGTTGAACTGCAATCCAGACCCAAAAATATATTCTAAAATTAAAATGCAACGGCCTGACGCAATGCAAACAGCCAAAGGGGTGCAAACACAGACACTCACACGCACTCACACTCCCAGTTGCATCACGCACACCACTGCGGCTCGAGTACAAAGAATGCATTTTTGTGCATCTTGAAGATACTCTTTGCTTCGGCTGGAACAGGAAGAAGAGGAGGAGCGGGTCGACTGCCGTAGGGCTTAAGGGTCCGGACGCCCAGACTCTTCGTCTCGATTAATGAACAATCTTCAAGTGCGTTTTTCCAACAAAATTATTCATTTCCTCATATGCTGACGAATGGAAAGGTATCAGTAAAGTTAGCATAACGTCTTCTACACCCTTTAAATTAAAGCACTGCGATATCAAGAATATATATTGTAATCAAACCCCTATTAAGAAGTGCAATAAATACAAAAATTGTATTTGCTTTTATTTAAATTATTTCCGGTTATTATGAAGTTCAATAGAATCGAATTGAGCCTAACTGACGAAGAAAATGCAAGCTGTTCTAGAAACTGTTGAATGAATTAATAAGAACTCAGATTTTAAGAAAAACGCAATCAATGTCATATATAATTTCTAGAAATTAGTGTTCAATAAAAACTTTGTTATTATATTTTAATAAATGAATATAAATGAATATAAATATAAGCATCAAGGCACCTCTTAAAAGGGCATACAAATTGACATCTCCTAAGTCCACTTTTTGATTGGGCCAAATGAAAAGCGCCAAAGTGCCGCGCAGGAAGCCAATTGCATCCGTTCTAAGTCAGGACAGGCGGCGTTTGGCAATTGGCAACTGGCGACTGGCCACTGGCAACTTTCAACTGACGGAACTGGAGGAACTGGCGGAACTGAGCCAAGTGCCAAGCGCCGCCAACTGTGGAGCGGAAGTAGCTGAAATGAGCTTGGGAACGACTTAGTTGAGTGGGCAATGCGATGGACTAAAAACATGGCCATCATAAATAATGAGGCGAAATTAAACTTGCAATTAGATGAAAATCAAGATAAATCAGTTATAATAGCCAGATATTTAAGCGGCATTAAGAGTGAGTGCCAAAGACATTAGGCGACATGTGGAAATGGTGGAGAATGTGCACTTGATCCGGTGGTTATGGCAAATCGAGCACAGCGATCGAGGTCCCCAAGGATCAAGATCGCGACGCTTGCGAGGAGGATGACGTCCACGGGGGCACCCAAGGGATCAAGATCGGCTGATAGGAGAAATGCTCGAAATAATTTGTAAATAACGAAGCTGAATATTACTTTTCCTGCTGATTGCTTATTTAAATATGGCCCCTTATTGTTTGCTCTTGTTAATTTTAGCCAGCAGTCGTTAAAGCCAGCCTCACAAAGGCGAGCCCGCCAAGGCAAAGATTAATGCAAACATAAATTAATTTGCATGCCGATTAACGAGTGCCTTTTTTATTTTGTATACTACTGATAAAGTAAATAAGCTCTGTTACCGTGCATTAATAACATTATAATATATTTTTAATTATATTTTATAAGCCGCAATTACTTTGGAACGTTCAATCTGCTTTTCCAATTCGATTTCCTCCGACTGTGTGTGTGTGTGTGTGTGCGTGTGAGCGTGTTTCTGTGTGTGTGTGGCATGACCTCATGTGGCACTCGCACTGCCGCGTAAGAGTAAATGAAAAGATCCAACCAAAATAAATAAACCCCCAAACGCAATGAATTCAGCAAATAAGCAAAAGTAAACTGGGAAAAACTGACAGCCGCCCAGCAGCAAGCCAATGACCAAGAATCGGCGACAACAACAATCAAAAAGCTCACAGAGATTGCTGCAGTTGCTGCTGCTGCTGCTGCTGTTGCTGCTGCTGCTGAGGCCAAGGAACTCGAGAGCAATACAAAATTGCTTGGCCTTGGTCAGGCACAGTGCACACATATAAATATTTTAAATGTTTCTTTTTCCTTTTGCTTTTCTTTTCGATTTGTTGACGAGGTTCATTGTGCGTTTCAGCCAGCCGCCGCCGCTGGTTGTTGCTGTTATTGTCATATTCTGTTGATGATTCGCTTTCATTTCGCTGTGTCAAGTGAGTGATGTACTCTACTTGCCGAGATTAAGTGCCACGATAAGATAATGCACACAGCCAATTGTTATTTTTGTCCGATAAGGCCAAGAGTCCACCCGCTACAGGTCTCAACTTAAAATAGTGCATATATGTATGTCACCATCAGAAGCCTTAGCACTCCCCTTTAAAGTTGGCAGATATTGAAACCGTGTCAACGGCTTAAAATATATTAGAAATGTTAGTACTTAAATCTTGTTATAAGCATTTTTATCCCACGCTGTTCTTGGTAAATTAGCATATAAATAGCTTTGCTATCGGTTTTTAATTAAATAACAATTACTTGTTACTTGGTAACATATCGTTAAAAAGTTCATGGTTTGTGTAGAAAGAATTGCACTTGCATGTAATTTTAGAAGACAAGTTATATAATAACCAGAAATGTTTCAGTTTATTCCGGAATTTGCATTTACAGCCCCCACTATTTCCTAAACATTGTAGGTCAGTGATGGGCTCGTTAATGTTGTCACCCTGAACTTTACCCACTGATACAGATGTTGTGGTCTAAATTTAAAATTAGATTTTCAATTTGCACACACACACTGGAAAGGGTGAGGAGGGAAAGGAGGGCGCACACACACGCACAAATTGCCATTTGGCCAATGTCAATGTCAACGAACAGCAGCAGCAGCAACAGCATCGCCTGCAAATGCCTTTCTAATGGACGCAGCAGCATCCACGCGGAAACCATTCAAACATTTGGGCCAATACGCTGTAGTTGTTGTTGTTGTTGTTGTGCTACACACAGCTACACCTACGGCCCGTGTGTGTAAGGTCAAATCTCTACAATTTATTTGGCTTCCTGCCAAATGCCGCACAGATGAATGCAACAACTGCCGAAGCGCCTGCGGCTCGAACAACCACAGAAACACACACTTAAACACGGAGCACACACACTTGCATGCTGGAAAACACACCGACACGTGTTCACACACAATTTACAGTGGATATTGTTGTTGCTGCTGCTGCTGCTGCTGGGCAAACTCGATGCCTTTCGGGGGGACTGCCAATTTTAGATGTTTAGTCATTGATATCAATGAAGTCGAAAGCGAAAGTGTTTCTAGCAATCAGCAGGCATATATGCAAACAATTCAATTACAAATTACGCATACGCCATGTGCGCCACGTGGTTCGTTGTATCTGAGTGTGTTTGTGTGTGAGAGTGGCCGCTGAACTTGTATGTACTCTTAAATTGCATGTGTGATGCGAATGGAAATGCGGCAATTTGGCTTGTACTGAGCATTAATGAGATGGGAATTTAATAGCAAATTTGCGAATCTAACTTTATGTGATAGAAATAGGAATCTATTTTTATCAGAATTTGGCAAGGCAAATTGAATGCTATGTCCATGGTATAATAGTCTAAAAATTCAAACGCTAAATGAACATGCTGAAAATCTTTATCTTGACTGCAACCCCAAAAAATTCAATGGATTTTCTCTTCAAATGCCCTTTCCCTATTAATGTGCAACGTGCAACCCCATTGTTTAGTCACTGTCAAAAAAAAAAACAACGACAGAAATCCACGCATATGAGCAAATACCCGCAATTACTGCTGCGCTCTCAATGGCTGGCTAACCCAATAAAACCGGCAATATTACTACAACAATTATGACCCAGCGCCACCCACCGATTCAGCCCACTCCTGAGCTCCGCTGAGCTGAACTCATTTCGGTCTTTGCCTTGTCAATCGAAACATTTGACCAAAACTGCTGAAACGGGGGAGTAAATACTGAAATACTGATTACGGGTTTGGGTCCCTCAGAGCACAAAAAAGGGCGGCCATTGGGTTCAAAAACCTCATTACTCGATGGCCAAACGCCGGAGGAAAAGAAGAAATTTTTGTGGCTTGTGATTCTCTGCCATCGCAGATTGTATATTGTACATATATACTATATATATATATATATATATATATGTATCTCCCGCTCCCCGTTTGATATTACGAGTATTTCTTTATCGCGACACATGATTCACAAATGTGAATTGGCGTCCATGACCAACACAACAGACAACCCAGAGCGGTCAAATCCGCCCCTGCCCTTTCGCTTTCCCCTGGCCCTGCCCCATCGGCTCCACCCAGCTCCACTCTTTTTCTGGTTCTGGTCTCCATCTGGGAGAACTCCATGGACGTGAACCGAACGAACCGAGCAAACCGATTTTTATTATTATTTTGAATACGCTTTTTGTGGCTCGCATTGTTGTTCTTGTCTCGCTTATTTCGCCTCTTTTTTCTGTGTACTTTGTTTTGTATGTTTTTCGTCACACTTGGCAGCGGCAAATGCGGCTAAGTACAGTGAAGCCTCTGGTTCTTTGAAGGAGAAACCTTTAAGCAAGATGCTAAAAAAAAGCTCCAATAACTTTACTAAATGAACAAACATTGTATTAGGATAAATATTCAAAATTATCACTTTCTTTAATTTCACGTTCCAGATATATCCTTATTTTTAAATTTGTTTATAAATCCTTATTGTTTATATCCTTTCATTGTTTATTTTGGCTAAGGAAAGACATTCTTTACCCGACTCATCACTGTATTTGCGAAGCGTCAACGTTGATGTTGTCGTCGCTGCTGCTTCTGGTGTTGTTGCTGCTGCCCCTCCTTGTCCGAGCCTTATACTCAGTGTATTCAGTCGGTCGGTCGGTGGGTCGGTCATACAGTACCGTACCGCACCGTACCGTACCGCACCGTGGCGTCCCTAACCTACGACAACCGAATTCGCACTGGGCCAGGTTCAATGAACTTTTTGGCTGAGTTTGCTTCTGTCTCCGCTTCTGTTCATGTTGTTGTCATCGCCGCTGCTGCATAAAGCGTGCATTGAGGGCGCTGGCTAACTGACGCAGTGACGGAATGACGAACTGACTGAATGACAAAATGAGGGACGAACAAACCAACCAACCAACGAACAGACCGTCTGTCACTTCATGCGTGTGTACTGTATACATTGTGCACTGTTTACTCGCTCCCCAAACGAGTGTGCGTGCATGAATGGAGCTTCTTTCTTTTAATTTTGTCAAGTTCGTTTTGAATTTCAATTTTGAGTCATGCATACGAGCGTGTACGTACACAAGTAAACTGTAAGATACCGAATACCAGATACAGCCGCTCCAGGGACTTTGAACCGCCCCGAACCGATGGCAACAGCTGTGCCCGGCTTTTGATAAGCCAGTCAGCCATTGCAAGTCCAATCTGAATCCCTGTCCCAATCCCAGTCTCAAAGCCATATTCACAAGCCACGCCCCACTGCCTGCCGCCTGTGAAACGATTTAAAAAAGAAATTAACCACAAAAACCCCGACGAGCCCTAGACGTTTCTTCTGCTGTGCGAAAAATTTACTAGAAATCGGAAACTTTTCAGAAAATCAAATTACACCAACACACTCAGACAGTTGGAGGGCAAAGTAAGCGACAGAAAAAATAAGATTCCAAAGGGAAGATACGTTGAGTCTGACTAATAAATACCCTTACTCGAAAACGGTGTTTGATCTAATTTATACGTCTAAGCTTTTAGAGAGCCAATTAAGCTACCTTGTACTATAGTAATTAGTTAAAAAAATAATACCACTAGTTGTAATGATAAGGTACATATTTGAAGTACTTCCTTATCATAGGCATACTTTGTAAAATTTAAATGAGATAGCAGAATCGCTTATTACGGACCGATTTAGCCCCAAATTAAACAGCATCATACCCAATCAATCAAGAGGGTATGGTAAACATAACCATGTTGGCCAGATGGTCTTGAGACGCTGCATGGGCTGCCGACATACATATAGCCCTGTTTGACGATAATGATTCTGTTAAAAATAATCAGTTTATGCTAGACCAAGGGATGGTGGCGGTGGAGGCTGAGTTGGCTGAGATCTGGAGACCTGAGAACGGCAGTGGTGACGCTGCTCCGGTTGGCTTGCTCTGCTCTAGGCCCGGTCTAAATTCGATATGGCCCTGGCAAAAAGAGTCAATCAAATTGCTGGCCGCAGATCTGCATCGGCACCTTCTCATCGTCGACTCATGTCACATTCCCATGTCTGCAGATGTTTGTGAATGCCAAAGCCAGTATTGTGGATTAGTTGGCTGAAATCGAAGGGAAGACGAAAATAAATATGATTTACAGTGGGTGCAAGTTAATTGATTCATATACAAGTTATTAAGTATTTAAAGTAAGAATTGAAGCTAAAGAAATGTATAAAAAATATTGGTAAGTAGCTAAAAATATAAATAACTAGAATGTTTATTAGTTCAATGATTAAATGATAATTATCCAATGATCACTGTATGAATTACTATAACTACAGCATCTGCTTGCATCTGAATCCGAATCTGAGTTTTTCTGTCTGTCATTTCGCATGCTTGTTCTGTGCATTTGGCTGTGATTAATTGCATTGGCTGGCGTTGTTCTTGCTGCAATTGCTATTGCTGCGGCTGCTGCGACTGCTGCTGCAGCTCCAAGGAAGCCTTAGAAATGTCAGGGCCAATGGCATGGCCCAATGCAAATTTATGACACGGCAATGCCGCGCCGAAAAAGATTTATCAACTGCCACAGAATTGCAGCGGCAACCAGTTAATGCGCCGGCAAAAACGACGAAGGCAGCAAATAAAATCGAAAGCCGAAAGCCGCGTCCCAAAAAAACCGGTTCGTCAATGTTCTAAAAATGAAACTGGTTGCACCGAAATAACAACAACAACCACAGCGATGAAGACGAAAGGAGTACTAGACCAAAAATATATATATCTTTTTTGTTGCAATTTTATTCCTCCGTTTATTTTCTTTTTTTTTTGGTGAGCGAGCCTGGCAGTGTCTGCCGAAATTGCAAGCGGGCATAAATTAACCGCATGGGGTCCAGATATATTCGCACACTGATGCAAGTGGCTTGTGAGCGAATGCAGATACAAATACGGATGCAGATACAGATGCAGATGCAGATACAGATGCATTGAAGAAAGGCGCACACAGACGAATGCAAAACGAGACAAGCACAACCAAAACCACTTAAAGTCCACAATGATGACGTTGATGTCGGTCCCCACACCCCTTAACCCCCCAATTTCCCCCTTCTTAGCCCCCTCCCCCCACCGAAAAAGACACGCCAGTTGAGTTTTCAAGTGCAGGGCTCGCCCTGCGTCTCATCCTCGTTTCCTCCTCACTGATGACGCAAAAATACACAAAAAAAAAGTTCGAAAAAAAAAGAATTAAAAACCGGCAACGTCCACGACCTCACCCAAAAACCAACAACAAAGGCGACTGCAACGTCGACGGCGGCAGCGACGCATCAGCGAGGAAAAAGGCTCCACCCCAAAGCCAAAAATGCGCAATTTGACTGTACGAAAATAAAAAGTAAATGAAGAACGGCAACGACAACAACAACACCGACAGAACTTAACAGATGAACACAAAAATAATAAAAAACACAGCACACACACAAAAAAACTAACGAAAACGCAGCAGAAAGAGCAACCAAAAATAAATATCCCAACAAGCAGGGCAAAATCATATGGTGATATAGGTCGAAGCTATAGATACTCTAGAAATTGGGCTATGAAAACTATATGAGAGATTTTCCTAAAAGTTAAAAGTTCAATTATATTTTATGCAAAATGCATAACTTTAAAAAAAGAAAACCATATCCTTAATATTATGTAATATAATAAAAGGAGTAAAATAGCTCTTTTCCAAAAATATAACAAATTAAAAATACTCAAACCTATTTTTTAATCTATACTATGAATATATTCCAAACTATAATACTTCACATAAATATCATATATGTACATATGTAGCAAGATAAATTTTTGTCTCCATCAAATTTGAAAAAATTTCGAAGTTTTTAAAAACATTTTTGCGCACACGAATTTTTGGCAACATCTATGGGATTAAATAGAATGCGACCAACAATCACTGTACTAAGCCACTTTTTCTGAACAACACACATTTGGGCCGCAATCGATGTCGGCCAAGAGATAATGCCGCACTGGCGGTGAGAGTATGTTAATACGAAATACGAAAAAAGCGAAGGAAATATTTCGTTGGCAGCTCATACAAATTTTACTGGGCTGGCGGTTTGTCGGTTACTGACCGTCCTCAAGGTTTTTCGTATTTTGCCCTTTATTTTTGCTGCGTTGACTGCGACTGCAGCGGTGACTTCGACTGCAGCAGCGACTTCAGTAGCGTCAACGATCGCAGAACTCAATTCCCTTCATTTAGAGCGCATTTTTTGTGGCCGCTGCCGTTGATGCAGTTCGTTGTTGCATTTTTGAACGTTTTTCGTAGCGCAAATTACAGCAAACACGCCATCGTCATCATGATCATCACCATCATCTGTATCGTCGTCATTGCGCGGCAGTCATCATTATCGTGTTGCACTGTAATAACAACAGCAACAACGGGAGCTACAACATAATCAAGATGGCAGCCACTTGCAGCAGCAGCAAACTGCAGCAGCAACTGCAGCAGCTACAAAAAAATTGACGAATATGCGATGCAGCAGCGGCAGCCGCAGCGAAAAAAAACAAGAACAATTTTAAACCCGAATTCAATGCAAAACAAGCCAAGCGATAAAGAAGGCATACACTGAAAGGAAAAAAGGGGAAGTAGATATATGGGCAGCTATGAAATACTAGAAGATAATTGCAGTTATTTATTTGGCATAAAAATATTTTGTTAGATCAAGAAATAAGGAAATGCTATTATTTCAAAGTCTCAAATAATCACCATTTCCAGCAGGTTTTCTTTCAGTGTCCGAAAAAAGCGTTGACTTTGACATAAAATATGAGATCGGCCACCGAGTGAAAAAGAGAGTGAGCCAGTTATAGCCGGCGATAAAAACTTTGTTTGGTCCTACCAGCCCTTCCCCTGCCATCTCTTTCTGTCCCCCAGCACTCCTCTCTTTCTAGCCAACTGGCTCGATCGCCATCCCTCTTCCCCCATTTTTTTGTTGTTTTCGACCTTATGTTCTAGGCGGACCAGTGAAGCATAGGTTTTAATTTATGTAGCACGCACATTTTCTGTTGTTCGGCATTTTTCTCACAATTTGTTTTGGCACTGAACTGCACCGGAATGGGGTGGCAAATGGGAGGGAAAGAGACGGTATTACCGGGTCCAAGAGAGACGGAAGATATATATGCATTTATATGAAGAACAGGGAATGCAATGCTATGCAATTAAATGAACAGGCCAAATCGGGTGGGGTGCCAGCAGCAGCAGCAGCAGCAGCAGCAGCCCAAAGAGAAAAAAGAGTTCGGCCGCTAAAAAAGCTCAACTGAATGGCAAAAAAAAAACCTTTTGCTAATGAGAAGTGGAACACTGCGAAGATAGAGCCAGGGGAAATAAAAAACAAAGCCCACCAAATAGCAGAAGAGTTGCGAAGCCTAAAAAATAGTTACTTCTTTTGGGGTGAGAGAAAATTATGAGACCAGGTAGATGAACGCATAATTGCCAAGGAAACCCTGCACTTGAGAAGGGGGCTTGGGATGGTTAATTCGCTGGGAAAGTGAACCGAAAAATACCTGCCAGTTTTTGCAGAGCAATGATGAGAATATGATGTCAATTATCTTGTAGTAAATCCGAAAAATCTGTTGCTATATAGGCCGTTAAGCCGTATTTATCGTTTCTAATCATGGTGCTTAGAAGTTAAGTTTAACTACTGTATTAAATGGCGTTAAAGCTGCAAGAAATCCACATAATCATTTAAGCCATCAATTTGATTTGGACAATGTGTTTAGCTTGTTGCCACTAACCAGCGACCACACGACGTATACGCAATGAATAAATCATCAGCACACAAAATCTCTTTGCCCCACACAAACATACACACACACACACACACCCCCTTTGCACCTGCCAAATTGGCCAGACTAAAAGCCAAATGCACACAATTGACCCTGAACTGAATTCAGCAAAAACACTCAATTAAATCGCCCTGTTTTGTGGGTGTGCACGGTGTGTGTGTGTGTGTGCTAGGCCTACGGATGATGCGACTGAAATTTGTATGCAAGTGCAGCATGCGGCATGCAGCAGATGCTCTCTAATCCAGTTGCCCCAATGCAACAGGTGGGTGGGTTGTTCTAGTTGTTGGTGTTGTTGCAGTGGCAGACCAACCAGCTAGCCGGCAAATTATTGTGTGAGTATGTGAGTGTTGTGTGTGGTGGTGAAACCGAAAGTGCTGTGCAATTTTCGATTTAGATGCCATAATCACATTGAGTGCCTTTGTTGCTGTTGCTGCTGCCTGCGGTGTGTGTGAAATGAAATTAGTCTGCTATGGGCAACAGGTGCCTGTGCATGTGTCTGTGTCTGTGCCACTGTCTGTGCCCCGATCCCCTAAGTGGCCCGTGTGGCGCCTAAGCTTTTGTGTTTGCATATGCTGTGCAGCACTTGACTCCTGCCACACTCACTGCCGCCCCGGGCTGCACCAAAATTCTGCCAAAAAGTTTTGAGTTGCCACAGAAACCACAGAGTCAGTCGCACACTAATGCACTGAAAAATATCGTGTTTGATTCTATTTTAGTTCTGCAATTTGAAGTGCCATTTAAAACTAACAAACCTCGAACCATATATTAAGAAATGGATTTCAGTAGGATATTTTAAAATAGCTGACACCAACGTTTAAGAATTCTGTAATCTTGCATTTTATTTTTTTATTTTCTCGCAGTGCACGTGCACCATGTGTGAGCCAACTTGTCTGCAAAACCGCAGAATAATCTTCTCCCAGAGGACACTTAACTTAACATCGATGTGTGTGTGTGTGCCTCGGCATTGTTTTGTGGCCAAAAAATGGCTGTTAACGGCTGTTAATCGGGACCTCAGGTGCCTTAAGTGTTGGTTTTGATGTCAGGAAGCGAGGCGCCAGAATTGAGGTATTTCCGTCCATTCTGACGCCTAATGAAAAGAGTCCAGGGATTTTGAAGCAAGCAGCTTAAGTTGCAAAAAGCGTTTCTGTTAATTGCCATAAATTGAATTAAAATTTTTCTTAGTCACAGACTAAAGCGAAATATGAAAATTACATTTTTGTTTCCGTCAGATATTTTTCCACATAGTTTACAGTTTTTTCCGCACTTTTTTCTAGATTATTTCTCATTTTTTCTACCATTTCATCATTTCAATTAGTGCAAATTCTGTTAGGAAATGCAAAAGTATTTTCCTCCTACTGCCATCCATCGTCTCGCTAATTTTGTTTGGCTGCGTTCCTTTGGAATGTCGACTCTTAATTGAAATGGCTAATGAAATAAGCCCAGGTCGCTGCGATTTTACGCGTATTTTTTCGTGGATTATGCAATGCTGAAATCGGAGACGGAAAAGCCCCCACTTCTGGCAATGTCCACACCGAAAACCAAGCTGAACTGCGGCAAACACAATACAAAACAGTTCATTGTCGTCTTTAGTTGTGGAACTTGCACTTCCTCGGACATCTCCCTCTAGCAAACTGCACACGAAAAAAAAGGAGGAAAAAGAGTGGAATGAAGAGGAAGGAGGATCTTGCTGCAATACAATGCAAAAGTTCTCAAGAAAATTCAGCAAAACAATTTGACAAAAAAGCGAAACGACAACAAATTCTGCCATCTTCGGCGATCCTCGTTGATGGACGTTGGCATTTTTAAATGAGTTGCGCGTTTTTTGTGCCGCTGCTGTCGCTGCTGCTGCTGCTGCCGTTGCAGTTGCAGCTGCACTTAACCACACACACACACCGATCGGCCTCCATTTGTATTGGTGGGCCCGAGTGCCCTGCAACTTGAAACGCAATGCAAGAATTAAAAGCAAGTAAGCGCGAAACGTTGCTTCTATTCCCCCGAATGCCCCCGCGAAAAACCTTCCATGATAGACAGCCGCCGCAGCAGCAGCAACAGCAACGTCAACCGACAAAAAAAAGCGTAAAAAAGTACAAAACAAAAAAAAAACAAATAATAAAGAAAAGAAAAGCGCGTTTTGATGCATTTGAGGCACAGGGACAGAAACGCAGACCGCGACGCGATGGCACTGACCTTTCCTAATGCATCTCAAGTTGCACGCAGCAAGCGGTGTGCAGCAGAAGCAGCTGCTGAAATATCAGAGCTCCTCCAGAGATCGTCGTCCGATCGCAGGGAATGCGATGGATGATAACAAAAAAATTGGGAATTTTTAGTGCGTGCTCTTATTGAGTTGAGAAAGTCATGGCAACTTATCAGCGCCTCAAATTGCCCCATAATTGAATGGACTGCAATGCTGAAGGATGTCATCATCATAGCAACTCACTAATAGCATGAACTCGCCGAACGATATAAATAAATATCTTTGAGTAATTGAATATTAGCAGACCTATAAAATCAGTTATATAATTCATAAATTAACTACAATTAATTAACGTCTGGTGTGTATCTGATATAGCTAATACCGCCGTGAAATTGTTATAAACACGATTCTACTTAAACAGCAGCCACCGTACGCTATTTCGGTTTATGTTCTCACATTTGCATTTTGCTTAAATATTGTAATTAAATTAGAAAAATCTTACTCCAAGGTTGGCGGACAAAAAAGGTGGCAGACAGAGGGACAGACAAAGTCAAGCAATCAACGATATAAATACAATAATAACGACAATAAAAAAGCTGAAAAACAAAACCACTGGCTAAATAGGAGAACCAGTTATTGTAACTGTTGACCGTTGTTTGTAGTTGTTGTGCGGTCATTTGGCTATTTTGATTGGGACAACTTCCAGTTTTAAGTGCGCAAAATAGCCCAGAGGCCCAGAGAGACCCCTGCTAACCATATATAATATATAATATATACCATATAAACCATATAGTTACCAAGCCGATACTTTGATCAACTGATTTCTCTAGGCGCAAATGGGGATTGGTTTGCACTTTGGCATTTAACTAATTGCCGCCGCTTTGGCAATTCTGGATACTTGGGGGCCCGAGCAGGGCAATTATTAAAATGCAAACGGAAAATTTTTCGCTGGCAACCTAAACAGCCAACAACGAGCACACGAACCCGAAATTAGTGCACTTTCGGTGTTTCGGTGTGTGCAACAAGTGGAGTCACGAAAAATGTACGAGTCGAGTGGCCCTCCAGTGGCACTCGAGTTGAGCAGCGATAAATTCACGTTTCCTGCCACATGTCCGTGCCACAGGAGCCGCGACTGGTCTGGTCTGGTCTGGTTGCTCCTCCATTTACCACATCCCCCCCCCACATCCGTGCTCCATGGGTGTGAAATCTAACGGAAGTGGCCACCCCATTTCCGGTCCAAAAATTGAGCAACAGGAGCAACACACTAGCAGCAACAGCGGCAGCTGCAGTTAAAATCGTCCGATTTGATAAGGCCTCATCGCCAGGCCATTTGGCCATATCAAAGCATTGGCATTAGGGTCAAGAGCAATAAAGTGGCCATAACATAAACACACTAACGATTCGGACATTTATCAAGCCGAAAAACAAGTTAGCCAACTAGCCAGGCCAGACAAACTCAAAGCCAGGGGCAAGTGCAATTCAATGGCTCCGGCTACGACTATGGCTAAAACCGAAAAAAAGAAAATAAACACCAGTAAAACTCAAATAAACTTGTCTTGGACCCTGGCTCGCTTAGGAGCGACCTTAGCACGGCGTTGCAGTTGCGAATGGAAATGGAAATCACGGCCTGTGGCAGCAAATGGCAAATGTGTGTTACTGTAACTGCAACGCCGCGTGGCTTTCTTCCTGTTGCGGTTGCCGCGGGCCAGGTGGCTGCATCTGTGGCTCCCACTGCCGATGTGACACAGCCAACCAAGTGCGAATGGTACCAAATAGATGGGGTAAGACGATTTGCATGACTGGAAATTTCAGGAGGAGCAGCCAGATCTTCAAACCTAAACAACATACATTACATTAAAATGGGATTCAATATTTTTATTTTAATTTTAATTTGAACATTGTAGTTGATCAAAAGCTTTTCAAATACTAATTAGTCATCTAGCTTGTCTGTGGACCTGATTCATATTCGACATGCATCATTCCGAACTTTGTAAGGGAATCCGCAGCCGTATTCCATATTCCATATACCAAATGGCACCTTGGACACCCAAGCCTACGCGCCAAAAACAAATGCGAACAGATACACCGAAATAAATAAAGAACGACACGTAGCTCGACAGTAATAAAAAACAGCGAAAAACAAACAAAATGTTATGCTCTCATAAACATTGCAAACAAATCTAAAGTTCGAGGTTGATGCGACGACGAGCAAACAGAGACGGTGAGATACAAAAAAAAATCAACGTGCAAAAAATGAAAGAAAAAACACCGAAAACAAAACGCAGTGCTATAAAATTTAGGCGCACTGCGATGCACAGTGGTATGTATTAAAAAATATTAAAAATTAAAAAAAAAAATAAATAATAATAATAACATTTTAGAACTGACTTTAAACTCTGAAAAACAGAATAAAAGTGGAACTTATACATAAGTAATGTTCCACAGCATTTGTAGGATATTAAATAAAATGATAGTATTAATAAAACTAGTAATTTAAGTTAATGACAAAGCCTTACAACATTTTGCCTATGTTTCGTGTAAATAAAATTGGTAAGGATTACATTATTGTTTTGTGATTGAGTTCCACTGTGCGGCGGCGGCTCAGATGGCAAATAGCAAATGGCAAAATTGGAAACCGATGGAAACCTCGACTTGCGTTATGAATGCATGCCGAAATGGAGGCCAAGCGCAGCCAAAACTAAATAGAAATAACAAAGCAAAGCCAATAGCAAATAGCAATAGAGCCGACAACAACAGCAAAAACATTTTGCGTATGCAGCCAAGCGTTGCATTTTCGGCTTTTTCGGGGGAGGGGCCACCCAGAGGGGCGGGCCAGTGTTGCCAGACTGCGCCCGAAAAAAAGATAGAAAACAAACGAAATTACGTATACGTAATGTACAGGCTTTTTGGTGTCAAGGTTGACGGTTTTCGTTGCCAGCTAGCGCCATAGCAAAATGCATGCACAAAAATTGTGATATTTCATTTAGTCATAAATATGTGTGTGCTTTTGTGCGGGGCGTTAACAATTTCCGCATTTTACTTTTGCTAAGTTCTGTGAAGTAATTAATAAAACATTTAAACGCGGTGAGCTCTCTACCCTAAAGAGATTAAAGGCATGCTCGATATATGATTTTGAGATATACTATTGATTATATAATAATACAAATTAAAACCTTTCGCCTTCTGATTTATTGCCATAAACAATTGCAGTGACACTTTTAAATAATTAAACAATTTTTAAGAATTTTAAGACCCCCAGGAAGAGTAAAATCACCAACAAAAACAAGAAGCAACAACAAATCACACCAAACTGAGTACAACAATTTAATTGAATTTATCAGCGCACAAATTAATTGCAACCCCTGCCCCTCCCGCGCACCAATCTACTTGCCCAGCATATAAATAAATGCAAATTGGGTATTTAAAATAAAACAACAAAAACCGGGCACAATTGATGACGTTGTTGTAGCTCAATAAATATAGAAAATGCATAAATAAAATATTAGGCAGTGGGACGATGGGGTGGATGGGGTATATGGATATATATACACATATACACAGCATGCAAAAATCTTTTGCAGCTGCACTGCAAAAACAACAAGAACACGCCAGAAACGAGTGAGCACAAAAAAAATTGCAAACTTAACAACGGATAGAAAACAAGATTTCAAGGTAAAGAACGCAATCGAACTTGACGTACTTGAACAAAATTTATAACAACAACGCTGAGAGGCAACAGCAACAATGCCGTGTAACTCCAACAACGTTAAGAAGAATTGGCAACGTTTTGGCCCAAAACATTGAGCAGCAAAGTGCCGCAATTGAAGTTTTCGTTTGGTTTCTTTTTCTTCATTTTGCAGATACTTTGGAGTTTTCAGCACTCTGCCAGTTGTCGAATCGAATAAATGTTCACTGAGAACCGAAGATGTTGGCGGATTGCATTGAAGGGGGAGGAAAATCGATTGTGGTCAGTCAATCTGGGAAATCGAAAAAAGGAGGGCGGAAAGTGTGGTTAAAGACAGACTCTTCAATGTTAAATGGCACTAACAACATATTTTTTGATTTCTTCAATTAGATTTTATTGCATTCATAAAAAAAGTGCAGTTATCCTGCAGTTCTTGTTTAATCCAATCCACATCACTTAAAGGTATCAACTAATAACTGAAAAAATAACTGAAGTTGTAATTAAAACTGAACATAATTTTCCCAGTACGATCGGTACTCATTTCCGGTCAGAAATCGAAGGAAATCTTTAGCAAATTACACTTGCTGACACCTTTCATCAAAACCATTTGCTTGTGCTCCTGTTGACACTTGATTTCTCAATTTGCAATTTGTTGTGAGCGCACTGTTAGAAAACCATTTAGCAGACAAAAGATTTAATCAATCAGGCCGAGCCGCTGCATTAAGAGGCCCCAAGTCTAACTGTGCGGTGGCAATCTGTCAACGGCTCAAATCAAAGTCAATTAAAACAGCAACAATAACTGTCACAAATTAACAGGCCAAGTCAGAACGGAAAAGACCAGGCCGGGGCACAGATTTCAGTATTCTGATTGGGGCCAACAAATAGGCATTTATATATCTATACAAACATATTTGTTTGTCCGACTTTTATGCTAAACCGTTGGCAGGAACCAAACAACTAAGTGGCCAACAACGGTCCAAACAAATTTAATTGAAAATCAGAGCAAAATCATTTGAAGAACAAAAGCCACAGCCATGGGAATACTATTGGATGGATGGATGGATGAAGTTTGCCAGATGATGAAGAGTTGAGACAATGATTAACACCAAAGCCAAGGCGAACTGAAGGCCCAAGTCAATGAACAGCTGAATGGAAAAGCGGCTAGCAAAGGGTGATGAATACACGGCGAGAAAAGCTAACAAACAAATGTAAAAATATGCAATAGAAAACCAACTTTATAAAGCCATCGTACTAATGCACATAAAATGCAAAGGTTTGAATAAGTCTATATAATTTTTTTAGTCCTAGTTACATGTTAAATATTTTTTATTGAGTGCACTTCGCAGGTTGCTGCCACGTTGAGATGAGGCAAGAAACAGAAGGCCAACTATTATCATTCTGAAAAGATATGAGCCATGGCGAGCGCTGAAAAAGTTTAGATTGGGGCAGGGCAGCAATTCGCTGCTGCAGGGGATTTCATGTTGCAAGTTCAGCGGCAGCACCATCAGCAGCAACAAAACGTTGAGTGTTGCACACCTGTTGCCGGCATTTTGCATGCAACTGGTTGGGTCGCTCCCCCTTTTCTCAGCCCCCTTTCCCCCGCCCTCTGGCTAGCAGATGCTGATGATGGGCAGCAATTGCAATTTGGCTTATGAAAATTTTCATGGGGTTAAAGTTGCCGCTCTGGGAATGATGAACCGATTTGCCACACACACTGAAAAACACGCACTCACACCATAATCACAGCCATGGTTCTAGGCTTGATTTACTGCTGTGTGAGTAACTCAATTAAATTGCCATTAGGGCATACAACTCAATCAGAATCGACTGCAAGACAAGAACCACTCAATCCGGCCTAGAGTTACCCCTTTTCGAGTCATGGCAGCAAGACTCACTCAAGGCGAAACTCACTCAAGAAGTGCTGGAGAAACTCACCACAGCCAAGTTATGTTCGTTCGTGTTACCCCTTCATGTAAGCACCGAAAACAGAGCAAGTTGTGTAAATAAATAAAAACCCCTTATATTTTCTAAATTTTCTCAAAGTTTCTGCATGAATTTATAAACAGCTTCGTAACGAAAACAACACTACAAAAAAAACCAGTTCGCAGCAAATCGACAATGGAAAAGGGGCAACAACAGTGAGGAAAAACTCCTTTATAATCAGATGACACCTATTTGGCATTGAAGCATTTGATTGCCATATTTATGCAAGATAAAAAAGGCAACGGCGACAAGATTAACCACAGTCTTCTAACAGCAACAAACGCCGCAACCGGTTTCGGATCAAAGGTAAACCCGAATTCCGTCCCAATTCCAACCCTTTCGGATCCCCCCAAAAAAAAAAAAAAAATTAAAAAAAAAAATTAAAAACTGCAGGGGCAAGAGGCTGCAAGAATGCAACAAAAAAAAAAGGGCAGGCAGTAGATGCATCGCCAAGGGTAATTGCAAAAACAAAAAAGCCAGCGATTGCGAAATTCGAGCAGGAGGCTGCATCTTAAAAATGCATTTTTCCATTGGATGCAGCAGAAAAGGGAGAACTCAAGGCCTGTCTCGATGGGCGATTTTTGGTGGCCGGATATTTGATATGTCATAAAACCATCGGAAAAATGAAAGGCTTAACATCCTGCTGATAACTTTGTTTTTTAACACGCTTATCAATATGCATTTCAGCATAATGTTGTGAAAACTAGAAAGAAATATTAAAAGTATACTATTTTAAACATTTTTCTCAATGGATTAACGATAGTGGTGTTATTTTGTTAATTAATAGTATAAGCTAAACTAATAACATCATAACAATGGACACTTATTGATTTATACCCCCTAATTTATTGTAGTTAGCCAGCACTTCTTGTCCCGCTTCTATCGCAAATAAAACCCCGCACTTTTCCGATCTCCCCGACTATCTTCCACAATCACTTCCGTTCTCAGAAGCTGCGAAATTTACGGTTCTGATCTAATTCGCAGCAGACGATGGTCGGCAGTTGCAGCCAGTTGCTGTTGGCCAAGGAAGTAAACTGATTTGAAGCGCGGCGAGGAACCGAAAACAGGAAACTGTTGTTAAATTGTAGCTGGCTCATTAAAGCAGCTGCCTCCTGCCTCGTAGCTACGCAGCTTCAGATACAGATACAATCGCAGATACAAATGCGTTCTAGATGACTTTTGGCGGATGTGCACATTCAGGCTGAATATTATTATGACGATTTCGAAATTAAATGTCACTGAGCCGTGCTTTATTGTACGACTGGGATATAGAACCGTATATGTATATGAATATGCCACCTAACCCCGACAGTTGTCATCGGCTTAAAAAAAAAAAAAAAAAAAAGACGGAGAAAGGGGGTGAAATTATGTGTGCGCGAAATTACTTTTTGTATTATACAGTGTGTGCGTGCCAAGAGCCCGAGGCGAATCCACAGCATCCACCGAGGATTGAGGATCTCAGGGATCTGAGGAGCCTGCCCCCTGGTGGACCTATTTTAACCCCGGCAACAGCAACAAATCACAATAGCTTGGTATAACAAATAATCCACGATTCTGGGTGCCAGGGTGTCGGTGTCATGTTGTTAAACAAAGTGCGTAGCCTATGCCTGCAAGCGGGGAATTTATATTAAAAAATAATCACACATTTATGCGAGGGCAAAACCGCAAATCAGCGAAATATTAATTATCCACAAAGGATGACTTGAAAATGCACTTTCCTAGAGACATAATATTCAATAGCATTTATTTAACCAAAACTGATCTAGCAAAGCCCATAACACACGTATTTCAAATGCATTCGAAATTCAACCTTTTAAAGTACAATATATTCACAGAAAGTTAGAGTATTGTTTATAAATGATTAAAAACCCAACCAAACGAGTCGCCGCCAGTGTTTTGTACGCCGCAATTGAGCGCGAAACATTTCTAACAATACCCTGTACTATTTGCTCATTATGAAAATATACGCGATATTATAATACCAATTTTCTAAACTCGAAGTGTCAATTTCTATGGATACCAAAGCACACTTGTCGTCGCCCAATAAGCAGACTAAATTGCGTTTGTGTCAACGTTGAGTGATTGTTCTGGTATTAATATCAAAATACTAAGCGTGTCATTTGTCTTTTCATGAAAACTCTGAATTGGAATGAGATAGGGATAGATAAAGCTCAAAATGATTGCATTTGGGGCCAATTGTGGTTTCATTAGGGCGTTAAGCTCGCTGTACTTTCTTTACTACCCGTTATTCGTGAGGTTTTATAATTTGAAACTCCCCTGCGGAAATGCCACCATAAAAAATAACTTGCACAACAAGAACCCAACCCAATTGCATCCAACGTATTCCTAACCTATCCCATAAAACCCAAACCCAAACCCATGCCCATGCCCATGCCCAGAGCTAAACCCAAACCGAATGCGTGTCCAGGTCCCAAGTTGGAATAGCTCATACCCTCGCTTTTTCGTTCGCTGCATTTTGTTTTGTGTTAGATAACCAGCGAAAGGGGAAGTCTATGGCCTGACCCTAATGGGGTTGTTTAATAATAATAATACGGCTAGGAAGATGCGAGGGGGCAGATCAATAAGCCCATTGCGAGAATAGGGCCAATGGAAGAGGCCGCGTTGTTAACCCCTTAAGCTTTCAAATTAGTAAATGCAAAAAGTGCGTAAGAAGCGGGACACATCCCTCTATATACATGAAGCTCTATATACATATTTTCCGACTGGTCATTGGCCTCAAAAAACCCGCAGAAGAAGAAGAAGCAGGAGCACAGGAATCGGAAGTGGGGAAAAATGGGAAGTTGGGGGCGTAGAATAAATACAGCCAAACAACTTGTGAGCTCAATGTGTGTGTGTGTGTGGTTTGTGTGTGTGAGAGATTTTTTTCGAATGAAATTTTCAAAACGAAATTAAAATTTTACGCATTTGCAGCACTCACGCACACACACACACACTAGCCCACCCGCAGGATACAGTCATGCGAATGTGGAGTACTCCTTTGGTCATAACTCAACTGGCACACACATTTACGTAATTAAGGCCTACCCAAAAGCACTTCAGACTTTGCCCAACCCCAATCCAAGTCCCAATTCCGAATCCAATCCAAGTCTAGCGTTCTCCGGTTGTTAAACTACGGGACTTTGGCCCACTCCTCCTCCATTATATATTGGCAACACCAATGCCCAAGCCCCATGAATGCCGACCTGCCAATCAAATTGTGCTGCCATACAAATTGTTTACTGCATTTTTGATTCCATTTTGTTTTTTTACCACGCCATCATCGACCCATCGGCCAAATAACTTTCGATCCCCACTTTTTTTGTACATATTTACGCATAGCAGCCGTGCGTGTGGTTTTGCTTCTGGATCTGCTCCTCGAGCCTTTTGCTCAATTAGAGCTCTTCATATCGAGCGGTCAGCAATTAAACCATTTTCCAAGCCATTTAAACCTATCCCGAAACGAATTGTAATTGAATGTTGCTACCCCCGCCCACAACCCCGACGGCTACAAAACAGATTTCCTGTGGCAGGTGCATGTTATTCCTTCTTTTTTTTCCCGCAGATAGACAGGTACATCTACCTGCTGCTTGCAACTTGACCTAGACCAAAGCCGCTTACGTTGACGCGTCAAGTTTTGTCAGGGCTAATACCAAACTAACGATGGCTTTTTGACATTTCCTTTTGCTATTTTTTACTATTTTTGCAGTAGTTGTTATTTTTTTTTTTTGTCACCAGAAATTGTGCGGCTTCATTGGATTGGCTTTTGGCCATTTGGAGTGGGAATCGGGGCTTACTACCAGAAATTGAGTTGGATTTATGCATGTAAAGCCGGAAAGCAGAAGTTGGACCAGGGGGATGGCAATAAAAATGAAGTTACGGAAATGTTATAAAAGAGGTATTCAGTTGGGTGAGTTCTAATCTTTTAATGTTGTAAATACTCTTTACATTCGAGTGCATTTCGTTTCGTTTCAAAATTAAGTGTACGCATTGTGGCAAATGGGTAAATACCTAATTACAACTAAACAAGTACGATTGCTAATGAATATGCCTCCCTGAAAACCCATTTTCAAGACCTAATGCTCCTGTGATCTATCAAAAAAAAAAAACCGAAAACCCACAGAGTCACGGCCAAGGTCTTTGATCGAGCGCCATGAGGAGAGTCATCAGAGCTGCAAAAAACATCAACCTCAACTGCAGCGAATAATGCGGCATAGGAAATCCCGATGGCTGCAGTTGCATCCAGCGGCTGAGGGTTTTCACCCAAGGGGCCAGAGACACTCAAAGGCTACGCTCTAAAATGACGCCTGTCCCTGTTTCGTTTCTCAACTTAATTTTTTTTTTTCTGTGCTTTGGGTAACATAATCGGTCACTGACTTGGCGCATTTGGCGTGGTAATTCGAGAACTCTTTGCACCTCGACCATTGCGGGTGGTCAGGGCGGCAGAAAGGGGTATGTGTAGGGATGGCAGGGAGGGGAGGTTCAGAACGGCAGCGGATCTTCAACCAGAACAGATCAGATCAGATGCGATCCGTGCAAGTCCGGTACAGTCGTCCTACCGCAATCAAATCGAAATTGCGCCGAAAACCAAAGGCCAGGCCACAAACAACGATTTATCACTTTTTAAGGACACATGAACAACGAATTCTGTGTACTCTGTGTTTGATGTAATTCCATAGCATATATTTTGTATATGTCTTAAGTTAATATGAAGAACAACAGGTTAACGAATATATATATATATATATATATATATAGAATTTTCTCAAGTTTTTTACAGCTTTAACCATATTTTCAGTAGCTATATTTAAATACAAGTAATTACAACGATACTCAATCCATCCTATAAAAACTATCATTATATGGTCGTTCAAATTATGCCATTTCTTCTATATCCTGCCATCTACTTGTACAATTTTCAATAACTCACCATGTCAGTATTAACATAAAAATCATGCTGTGATGCCCGACAACTGGCAGGGTAGGATTTTCAGAACAAGAACTCGAATCGGAGGAAGCACAATTTCGGTTTCATTTGGTGATTTCGGTACGTTGGCCAAACCAGAGCCAGCAGTGATGGAAAGAGACAGGTATCGAATGTCAGAAAGAGACGGGCACAATCGGCGACCGGCTGCAAGCAGGCTTCACTTTCGTGCTAAATTATATCATCGTCGTCTCCAAATTGCACACACACAGAATGCGAGGGGTGGTGTGTGCTGATGTGGGGGAATCACGGGGTTTTCGGGGGCTAAATGCGATATAGGGGAGCCGACTCGAAGCGGCAACAAGTTTGCCACAGGCCCACGCCGCCTCTTTCCCCTCCCCACACAGAAAACAATTTCGCTGATCGATTTCTTGGAGTTTTATTGCCAAATAAAATAGATCGTAAAGAATGGGGCTTATATATTTTTCATTGCTAAGATATTGAACGATAGAGACGCAGCTAATATTCAACTTAAATTTTAAACTCACTTAACAGATAAAAATAGTATACCTTTTTCTTGTACCTTCACTAATGGAAAATGAGTTATATTTGTTTTAGTACATTTATTTAGAAAGTTAGTCAAGTGGATATATTTTTCCATGTGTTTCTCAATCCTCGTTTTTGGGCGCACTTACATTTTGTCGCTGCCTTCTTCTCTGGGTCTTGTTCTTCCCTCCCCCTTGCAATTCTTCCCCCCACCCCTACCAGAGGGGCGATCCCCCCTCCCCATCGCTACACGTCGCCTGGCATATTCGTCAATTTTTGTGCGCATGCAATTTACGCAGCGCAGCGAAGGAACTGCAAAAACCAAACTGAACCGCAGAATACGAAAAACCTTGAGTACGGTCAGTGACCAGAAAAAATGCATAAACATTTTTGTTCTCTTCCCTTTCTTCTTTAGGCAGAAGTCGGTGGCGGGATCGCAACGGATCGCAACGGATCGGATCGGATCGGAGGTGTACGGATTCGGGGGGCAGGAGCAGGGTCCACTGGCAGCGCGTAGTCTTCGTAGTCGCTGCTGCAACCAGTCAATTGCAAATTTTCGGAAATTCTGCAAGGACTGGCGGAGGGGGGGGGGGGTCTGAAGAAGCCAGTGAGGCACGTACGATCGGACGGATGGGCTCCCCATTCCCAATCCATTCCACCGAATATGCATACCCAGCAGTTGGAGATACCTAGGGCATATACCTGTTGATCACAAGACATCATTCGATTATACTATCATTAGGACCATATGAAAACACATGACTAACAGGCTTTTTAACTTAAAATGCACAAAAACATAACATAAGGAACTTAAAATATTCAAGCACCTTATTATAACCTAATTTTGTTATTAGATAATAGTTTAGAGATAATATGATGACCTTAATAATCTAAAAATTGGTTTTAATATTGCATAATTTTTGACACTATTACAAGTAATTTCCAAACTGAAATATTTTCAATGGCAACCTCTTCATATTTTTCTTAAGTATTTCTTACTTTACCAACTACTGAGTATCGGTTAGTCGCCATCATTTTAGACTCTCCTTTTTGGCTGGTGTGGGCCCGTCTGGAGGGGCTGCCTCTTAATGGCCGGCGTATTTTTGGCAGACGCTACGCACACACATTTGGGGGCTATATGGGATACTATATAATCGTGTGTGCTGCTGAATGTTTGAGCATTCCTGGCAGCGCAGCCCCAGCCGGTTTGGCTCAGCACTTTGATGTGGAGAGTGGCGGTGGGAGCGGGACATTGGTGGTGCAAGGGGAAGAGAGACAGCAATAAGTCTGTCGATCCAGTGCCATAATTTTTGTTTATTTTTTGTTTTGCTCGGCAATTTTTTCGGGCTCCCCCTTTTTGCATTTTGTATTTAGTGTTTTTGCTGGCCGTTGTTCTGCTCTTTTCAATTATCAAGGACAAATGTGCGTTGAACTTGATCTCGCTTTTCATTGCCGCGACTCCTGCCTCGCTGCTCTTGATCCCATTTCGATCGCATTTCATGCAGATGCAGATACTTTTGCCCTTGCCGTTTCGTGCAGATACTTTGGCTTTTGTTTACATCGGGCCAATTTTAAATTTAGATCTCCCGTCTGCTGCGGCTGCAGCTCCTGGTGGCCCCCACCGAAAAAATCGTCATAAAATTCGTTGCTTTAGCGCTCTGCAAATGCTGATTAGGATCCAGATAGGAGCTCAGCCAGCAATTAAGAACTCTAATTTATCTGCCACACCAAGCCAATTCTGTCTCAGGCCATAAGAAAGCCAACAAATGGGCTGGCGAATTTGATTCCACCGTCATTTTAGCCATGATTTGAGCAGCTTGTCCGAAAATACAACCCGCCATTTGGGGGGACTCATAAAAATGCATAGGCATGCTAGCTCCCATATCCCAGGTGTGCTCCATTCACAGACAGAACGTCTGACAGAACCTGCAGTGGAAGCCAGAACCAGCACAGCCCAAACAGCCAACGCGATGCAGTGCATTGCATCCGAAGTCAGTTGAGTTGGAGCTGCAAGGTGGATTAAGTTGTTATGTTGGGCATTAGCAAAGGTGTTGCTGATGCAGGCAGCTCTTATAGTTACCCTACAAAAATGGGTCGATTAGTTATCATAGAAGGGTAGTCTAGATATTCTATGGCTTTCAAATGTAAGAGCATGTTTAGTTATTGCTTGTAAAATTGTATAGTTTGCGAAAAGCTTGAAATAGAGTATATTACGAGTTGACCTTATTCAAAATCGCAAGATTTTGGCCTGTCTGCAACTCCATGTTTGTTGGCACTTTGTTGCTGAATGGGATTGTGGCATGCCACAGGTGAGTGCTAGATGGCAAATTGTTTTGATAGCCAGAAAATCAAGGAGAAAATTCAACAAAATTTAGAAAAAAAAAGAGAGAGAAGCATTTAGCTGAAAAAGCAAGAGTTCCTAACCTGGCCAAATCCGAATCCGCAAACAGCGACTGATGCAACTAATGGTGTGTCCTAAGTCATTAGGGATAGCATGAGCGGTTTCTTCTCGTTCTTGGCCATGCGGCTGCAACATTAATGGGCACAATAGAATGCCTGGCATTCATCAACCCTATAAGCCAACTCATCAGCAACAATTTTTGTAGCATTTTTAAGTTAATTTACCCAACAGGAAAAACATTCGAGATTCCTGTCGCCATCTCAGTCTCCATAGCCATCGCCATCTTCATATCCATCTCCATCTCCGTTTCCATCTTCATCAGCGTTTCTAGTGTCTAACTAAAAATCTTCCTCTGCATTCGATCATTTATGGCATTTTATTTGGCGCGTCAGCAAATGTTGCTAAGCAATTTATTTATGACATTTTTTTTTTTTTTTTTTGTATTTGTTGCCGCCAGTTGTTGCCACTGCTGTTTAAATGCTGCGCGCCACATTTGCCAACTCGGGATCGTGCGGCAATGTGTGGCACACACAAAGTAAAGAAACTGGCCGCATGACGCGTCCAAAACGCGCGACAACTCAAATCTTGTAATAGCCGCAGCCACAACATGACAAGAGACTCAAGTTCCATATTCATTAGTTAAGATAAAAGAAAGAGAAAAAAAAGACACAGAGGAACGAGGTACAACTACAGTAAGAGCCATGATCATCAGGCAACTAAATGTGGCTAATGACTGCCAAGGTGTCTTGGCTAAAATACCCTCGATTCGCGAGCCCAACTGATCAGCCTGCAAAGGAATCACAATCAAAACTGGCCCCTTTGCTTGCGCAAATTGAATCTATTTTCTATCACATTTTATGATCTTTAAATTTAAAATAACCTGGCGGAAAGGAATGGGAACAGGAAGACCGATGGGTAGAAAAACATCGAAATCAGGTGGGGAAAGAAAAATAGTAGCGAAAATCAAGCTGGTTCAACATTGAGTTGGACAAGTGAAGGAAAAACCTGATTTTTCCTTTCGGCCCAACAGCAGAAACATCGCTGCCAGGGGGGCCGGATATGGCCAAATTGCTAGGGTTCCCGGCCGCCGGTAATTGGCATTGCCAATGCTATCCAACAAAAAAAAAAACAAAACAAAAAAATGAAGCCAAGACGACAGCAATAGCCACAAAAACAAATGCAAGGAAAACGACAATTTTTTCTGTAGTTTTTAGCAAAAATAAATATGAGTCCATCGTTCTGGACCTCAAGCTGCTCTAAGGTCTCTTGCTCTTTGGGCCCTGACTTTTGTGGTAGTATTTTATGGCTAAAATACACTTTCTAAAGGTCAATTTCGATTGGTACGAACAAATAATGTTCAATGTATAAAAATAAAAAAGCGCTTGCCTTTGACATTCATTATTTTCATTAGATTTTAAACTAACTTAAAGTATGCGCTGTAAAATGATACTGTAATCTTAAAAACATATTTTTTTGAGTCTGAAGCGAAGGGTATTTCACATTCAGTCTTTTAAGTAGTCTCGCATTTTTTCCGAACTTTTTTAGGCAGCGACAAACGCCAGGGAAGACAGATGTGCGACATTGCAATTTGTTACAGTTGCAGTTGCATTAACGGCCGAAGTGGCAAGAGGGGAGGCTGCGTTTTAGCCAGGGTCTGCGTTTTTGAGGCAGGGTCTGGAACTCTGAGTCCGGAATAGGAGTCGGAGTTTGAGGCTTGGGAAGAGTTGGGAGCAGCGGCAATAGCAACCTAAATATTTTAATGCCCCGGCCACATTGATGGTTCGCTTTTTGCTGATGATGTTGCTGCTGTTGCTTCTGCTGCCTCTGTGGCAATTAACATTTTTTGCGTGCACAAATATTTTTCGACTTGGGAGAAAGAAGGCAGTTGCAGCGGCAGATGCACATGAAATTCACAACAGAAGCTGCTGCAGCAATTGCATGAAACTCAAACAAATTAAACCTAAGGTGAGTGCAACAAAAACAAGGCATAGAAAAATGAAAAATACATGCCAGCCAACTGAAAAAACAGCAACAATTGACTCTGGCCCGGCTGAAAACGTAACGAAATATGTTAAAATGCAACCAAGTGAGTAAATTGTGCACAGCAACTGGGAGAAAGGGGGTGGTGTTTGGGGCGGTTGGGGGTTTGACTATGCTGTTTATGTAGCCCATAAGCTCACCCACTCAGACGCACACACACACACACACCCACACTCCCACTCGCACGCACACACTCAGGCACTCAGGCACTTCATAAACTAAGCAAATTATTATTTAAAAGCCCAACAAGGGGAGCGGAGGGGGTGTCTGAGCCTTGGGTTCGGCTTTGGGCTGCACTTGTACAAAAATTATGCACAAATTGTTTTAATTACGCGCTGCCGCAATTTGCGGCACATTCTGGACGAGGGAACGGTGCGGTAGGTGTTGCGGTACGAAGCATCAGCTAACTTTGGGAAAATTGTTGCCAAATTGCATTCGGTTTGACGATTTTTTGTTCGCCCTTTTTTCGTTGCCCAGATTAGCTTCACTTGGCCCCAAGTGGGCTAAATAGGGCTACCATGGCATGTTTTATGCATTTTAATACAGCGGTAGAATAATACGGATATCCATTTTAAATTGGGATATATATTTAATTACTTTAAAAAAACGAATGAAATCAATCATCAATGAGAATATAAATGTTAATTGGCCTAAAAGTAGGCAAGCGTTTCTTTGAACACTCTGAATTTTCAGGTAAGTGCAAAATATTTTGAAGTAGTTCTTGGGATCCAAAATGCGTTATTCTTTAGTTCCCCTTTATAGAGTATCCGTGGAGCAACTGCATCTTCACAGAATCTTCCCCGAAGCCCTGGTTGGTTTGTTAGCCTACTGTTGTTGTTTTTTCTGTTCTATTCATATTATTTTTAATTATATGTAGCTACATAGAAAAATGCTCAAGTTCGGCATAGAACACGAAGTGGGTAACCAAGGGGGCAGTTGGGGATGGGGAGATGTAGATATAGATGGAAGCCAACGGCGAAATGGGACCCACCCATTTGATGGTACCGCTGCTCAACCCACCTGCACTGCTGTCCTACAAGTGCCTTAAAAATATTTCACTTTACATTTTTTGCGTGCGAATGCTGAGGGTGGAGGGGGTGGCACATTGGCTGGGTGGTGACGGAGGTGGAGGTGGGGGTTATGTAGCGAACGGTAGCGCCAAGATACACAGACAATGTTGCTTGCCGCTGAGGCCTGATAATTACCAGGTTGTTGTTGCAACGTACCCCTGCCCCGGCTGCCACTAAATTTATGCTACCTTCGCATGCACACTCAGTTGTAGGGGTGTGTGTGTGTGTGTGTGTGAGTGTTTGGTGGGTATAGAAGTCAAGTCAATCTTTAGACTGTTTTTACATAATTATAACAACGAGCTGCCTCCACCGATGATGCTTCTTCAGCTGGCATTTTATTGTTTTCGCTTCTCGTAACCCTTTTTCAGGTTTTTTTTTGTTGCCTCTGCCTCTACTGTTGCGGCAATTTAAATGCCTAAACAATAATTTGTGCATAATTCTGGACGGGGCTTATTGTTTTTGGTTAATGCATGTGCCCAACGGCCCAGCCCAGTCATGCCAAGTCGCGATCTCTGGCAAGCTGGCAATTACGTTATGCAAATCTTTTCGGGCCAATTAGAGCACTTCCCCTTTTGGATTGTCTTGCCCAAGGATCTTCAGCTCCATTGGCATTGCCTTAACTAAGACAAAAGCCACAATATCCGTTTTCCATTAGAGGCCGCCATACATTTTGTACATATTTTACGCACTTTACGCAGCGATTTTGGCCCTAAACTAAAAGATGGATGGAATGGCAATGCTATTCGTACAAATGGGCGCTGGTTTCCGGTTTCCGGTGCCGAGATATGGACGAAAATTTACGGCCTAAGTCGTAAGGGCCTCGAGAAATACATATTCGCGGAACCTTCAATTTCCTGGATGCACGCACAAAAATCCTGCAAGGTACAGTTGTGCTCGGCTTGACTATACATGATTTTCTGCAAACCCACCCAAGGATATTCCCTCTTTTCCGCTACCATCATCGATGGGTGAGTGAAAAATATCGATAAACTGCACTCGTAGCACCCGCCCACAAATCCCAAACTGCGTGCATTTTATTTATTTATGTATATTATAAATTTTACATACACATCATTACGTTGGGTCGAAATGACTGCGTTAACTCTTTTTATGCAGTGGGGTGGTTGGTTGCGGGGTGCCAATTTACGCACAATGAAGAAAGTTTTGTGGGCGTTACACCGAGGGCTCCATGGGCAAGTTGGGCGATAAGGGGATTGCCGTGGGGTTTACCTGGTAATTTTTAGCTTCCGTTTGCTGTTGCTTATTTGGGCATGACTGAACGTCCGCTGACGCCCACCCACCCACTTCAGCCCACTCCAAATAAGTCAGTCCGCTTGTCAGGTGGACTGAAGGACTGGAGGACTGGAGGACTGGTGGACAGGCGGACTCCCCTCAGGTGTGCATGCGTGAAAATTTTTCCACCACATCGATTACTTTACGCAAATTAGTGCGTAGATATTTTGCAAAAATGTTCTATAAATAATTCATGTACAGTTCAGTTTGATGTGCACGTAATCGGCGTAATACGAGTTGACTTGGACCCCTGCCAGGACCTAAAGGACCTAAATGGTCCTTCGGCTGGAGATGGTAAATGGGTGGTCGGCGAACACACACTCATATTGTCGCTTCACTTAATCTAAACGCTTAATTTAGCAAATTTATGCAATTTTCATGTCACTATCGAGGGTCAAACACGCATTTCTGTATACGCAATCCTTAAAGGATAGCGGACATAAGAGCTTTTCGACTTGAATCGTTTCGAGTAAAATCTTGTCTATGTTATTTATATTTAATTTATTTAATAAAATTGGTTCACAAAACTCGTTCATGCAATAGGTGTTAAGATTAGTCAAAGATTTTAAAGTAAATCGCTAATCGTATCCCTGTGGAGTGGGAAGGCCATAAAAGCTTACATTATTGATATCGTAGAGCTGTTTCAGATACTTAAGAACTTCATCTGTTCTCCACTCCGAGTCATTTGACCGGCAAGTGGGGCAATTCTCCGCGCTGGGGAACTGAATCTTCGGGAACTTGGGATCCTCCGTAGAGTCTCCAGCAATGCGTGCATTGACTTCGTTGTGGGCTGCCCACAGCCAGAGGATCTCCTCGTCATGGGTTTTCACCGAAGTCAGATTACGACGAATGGCCATCTGCTGAAAGTGTTCAGAGCAATCCGTGCAGCCGAAGAAGTACTTGGCGAATCCATGAAAGGTTTTCAGTATTGAGCCCGCCTCAAAGTAATTTGGTGGCTTAGCTGCCTCCACGGTCAAATGGTGAAACAGTGTCCACATAGAGCAGGTAAAGCTTCGCAGTAATGGCCGCGATCCAATGCAGCCAACGTATCGCCTTGCCTTAAACACCCTTCGACCATTTTCAAGCGAATCAACCAAATCACCAAAGTCGGCTCCCTTTATACTCTGCTTCGAGCTCAACGAGTTGTCCAGGTCAGTCAGCAATAGCTTTCCGTCCTTGTTCAATGGATTCAGGTATCGGAAAATCTTAATAATATTTTTAAGAGCATTCAGGCTATTACCCTCCAAAAGGACCCATTTACGAAGCTCAATGTGCAGCAGTTTATCGATTGCCTGCTCCAAGTCGGCACGATAGACCTGCAGTGGTGGCGTAAGCACTTTAGTTAGTATCGCTTGATTTTGGTGATCCAGAAACTCAGTAAAGTTTGGGGCTACAGCGATGGGTAGTGGTGGATCTGGCTGAATATTGCGGTTCTTAAGGAAGTCTCCAATAGTGCTGGCATACGCTTCACTGGAGTCCGAAGATGGTGTAAGATACTGGGCGGTTCCATTTCTATCAACTATAGCCAGTTTTTGGTCGTCGGGACCCAGTCCAAATTCGTTAAATATCTGAGAATCTTCGATTATCCTCACCGATAGCTCTTTGAATGGCAGCAGTTCTAGCAGCGTGTCCCTGCCGATCTTTGAATTTTTTGGCTGAAGGACAAGAGCCACAAATTGTATCGGAGTTTCCCCATCTTGATCTTGGAAAATTTCATAGTCTGTTGCTTTTAGGGGACGAAAGTTTGGCTGGCCGGGTCCATAGTCATTTTGGGATACCAATTCGGCCAGTGTTGAGCTAATGAACTCGGGATCTTGGCCTGGGATTACCGCTCCAAGAACATCATCGTTCTTCCTCATGTCGGGACCAAAGAATCGCAATGATGGCGTCTGGCGGATATTGAATTCCCTGCAGAGTTGAGCATTTCTCTCCTGGGCACAATCTACGGCATAGATCCGGAGAATTCTTCGCCACTTGTAGAGGTCGCGGGAAAGGGTCTTGAAGACCGGTGCGAAGCGATGACAGTCACCGCAGAAGCTGTTGAGGAACTGGACCAGCTTGCTGTTCTTCAAGTTTAGAGCTGGCCTCAGCGATTCGATGTCCAACATAATCACATTGTCTGTATCGCTATAGAGACTCGCCTCGTTCGCCGACTTTCTGGCATTAAGCCGGCCCAGCACATCAGCAGGGGAGATGAGGAGCAGGCAATAAAGAAGCGTCTTGAGTAGCCGAATCATTTCCACACTGTGCTCACAAGTCAAATGAGCCACTTCAACTGATTCAATAGCAAGGGCTCTTTGGTAATTATAGCCACATTTGGATTCGCCCTGCTCCGGTTGTTAAGTCTCCCCCACCATGCCCCAAATCTCTCTCTCAAAACAGGTTTTCTTAATTTGGTGACTCGCTATTCTATCCAGGCACACCCAAAAGAATTCATGAATTTCATATATATTTTAAGTGTGTGTATATATCGGAAAAAATGCAAGTAAAAATTGGTTCATGCGGATAATAATAATAACAATTACTTCTGTAAATATTTTTTCTTTGATTTACATTCATTTGATCTTCTTGAATGTGGTTCTGCATCGCCGCTTAAATAACTTAAATTATACACGCGTTTTAGGTATTTAAGCACCTCATCTCTATCAAATTCACCTGAATGTGTATAGCAGTCCGGGCAATGCTTCCGCTCCGGAAACTGGACTTTAGGAAACCGTGGGTCCCCAGAGGCGTCTCCAGCTAGTTTTTCATTCACCTCGTTATGGGCTTCCCACAACCATAGGATCTCCTCGTCATGGGTTCTAACTTTCGCAATATTCATCCGCTTCGCCAGTTTTACAAAGTACATGGAACCATCTTTGCAGTCGTAAAAGAACTTGGCAAGTCCGTAAAGTCCAATTGTCACGGAGCTGGGCGGATATACCTTCATCTGGGCCGCCAAGACGGTGAAGTAATGAAACAGTGTCCACAAGGAGCAGCTAAACCGTCGAGTATGGGGTGTAGAACCCAAGCAACCGACGTATTGTTGTTCCGCAAAGATGGGATCCAACCTGGTTTGCAGATCATCCACTACGTCCCGGAACTCCTCTCCCGTAATTTCAGTAACCTCAAATAGGTGATTCACTAGGCTGTTCAGCATTCGCCTCCCGTCTCTGTTAAGAACATTGAAGCGGCGAAACAAGCGAATTATATGACGAAGAGCTTTAAACTTAAAGCCACTTATAAAAGCCGTTTTAGGGATCTCAACATGCAGGAATTGGTAGATGGCCTGCTCTAAGTCGGCTTGAAAGAGCACCTTTGTTGAGTTCAGCACATAGTCCACAATAAAAGCATCGTATCCTTCCGAAAGGATATATTCGGGTTCTGCAGGTGGCAATGTGGGCATACTTGTGTGCCCATTTTGATGCAGAAGCCCAGCAACGCTCTCCACGTAAGCAGAGCTACTTTTACCGGCAGGCTTGATTAGTTGGGCTTTACCAGATCTATTTAGTAGGGCTACCATTTGTTTACACGGCTTCAGTCCGAATTGAGCGAACATTTCTGCATCCTTGATAATCCGCACCCCCACATCCGGATAGGGAAGCATGTTGAGAATCGTTTCTATGCCCATATCGACTGGATGGACCAACAAAATGTATGTTACCTTGTTGTCGAACTGTTCGTAGATATCATTCAGCTTGTTACCGGGCTCTATAGGATCAAAGATGGGCTTTACACCTTTGCTTTCACTGTAGTCGTTTTCGGACAGACTTTCGATGAGCTGGTCGGCGATTTCAGATGGAATTGTTGTTTCAATATCTGTGCCAATTCCGTGACGTATTCTCTGAAATTTTGAAGGATAATAGCGAATTGTTGGCGTAAGCGTTATGCGAAAATCTCGACACAATTTCACATTTTCCAAACGGGCACAGTCAACCGCATATATCCGGAGTACCCGGTTCCACTTCTGCAGATCAACAGCCATTTTCCTAAACGTGTGTGCGAATCTCCTGCAGTTTCCGCAGTAGCTGTTCAGAAACTGCACCAACTTTCCCATGGCTGGTTCAGCTAGAATCTTTTTCAAACTGGCACCGACCACAACATGAATATTGTCCTCCTTCGAGTACAGAGGTGGCTCTTCATCAAGACATCTCTGCTTAGAATGTCCTTCCTGTACAATCAGGATAAGGATAATGCACGTTAAATACGGTACCCAGAAATGCCAAACCATTTTATCTCAAGACCGATGATAATATGCACTTTCTCTCTTCACATGGCTTAATTACAAAATCAACTTATCTCATTAGCTTCGCTATTTATTATTTGTGTAAATAATTACTAATCTTATTATACGCTGGAGCTTTCGTGAAATTGTAAAATGGAAATTCATAAAAGAAAAGAAAATAATATGTGGGTAATATGGACAATCTAATATATTTTATATTTTCTAACAAATCATAATTTTTAAGTTTTACCGCGGGAAATGAATTAACTACTTGTTGAATTTTTGAAAACTTCAAACTTTTCTTGGTTAATTAGTTTAAAATAACTTATTTAACAGTACAAAAGTATCTACCAAAGTATATACATATATAGCCATCATCTCGAAAGCATCTCACTTCATGTTTGTAAATTCCCGTGTCCATTTAATATCCTGAATAGCCCTCTAACTAATTATATCTAAGTGACTCTAAACGACCCCAATGGGTTTTCAATTATCAAAACATATTCAAATGCGGAAATACCAGCAGGATGTTGGCCAAAAACCACCGCAAGGACATGAGCCGAATAAAACGAGCTCGGGAATTTCGCACATCGTGTTACCCCACATACACACCCACACACATGCAACAAGTTGGCCAGAGCAACAAGTTTTGGTAATAGTTAGCATCAAAAGTGGCCAAAATATCAGATGCACAATGTGCCAAAGTTTGCGGCTTGTCTGTCTCATTTACATGGAGAATCCTGCTAACCGCAGTTGACGTCACGGATTATGGCCATGAGATGATGAAACAAGACAAGCGCCACTCAAAACTTTCCTCGCCAAACTTGTTCGGGTGTGAAAACAAGCCTCAAATGCAGCTTAAAACTTTTTGGCAACAGTTTATAGCGAGCAAAAGGGGTTCATTTGTATCCCCCGCAGAATCCTTGCCACTGCCACAAGCTGGCCAACTTTCAACTGGCTAATTTAATTTCGCAAAGAGTCCTGGAGGCTGTTGTTTCTGGCATATTTTATGGCAGATTAAGTGTGAAAAGGCGTTGCAGTGGAAATTGTTGAGCTATTTGTGGGGTAGATAAGGTTGTTAAGAAGGCAATTAAGCCGGTAAGCAGAATAAAAAGTGCATAAAAGTGTACGAAAAACATGGCGTATACGTAATATTACATCGCTAAAAGAGGAATTCATATAAATACATTTAGGTAATAAATCTCTTGATAATTCTAACATTAATATAAGCTCCTCCGCTTTGTGCTTCCACCCCATTTATGCGTTGTATGCATTTTGTTTAATTAGACTTCGGACCATTTCCTATTACCACAACAATTGTCGCACAAACTTTCAATCAGCAGAAAAAATCATAAAAACAAGTGGAAAAAACCGAATCACAATGAATAGCTGGGCAAACATGGGGCTTAGTTCTCAGCCAAACCCAAACCCAATGTCCCCAAACCAGATGAAGTCGAACCCATAACCACCCGGCATCTGATAATCAACAATGCGCTGACTGACATGAACAATGTAGCAAATCGGTTTGCAAATCAGGCAGCAGAAAACGGAGCCAACTCAGTCACTCAGACATGATGGCAGTCGTCAGTAAAAATTGCGTAAAATACAAATATTGTGCCAGACTCATACCACCCATTTTTTTTATCATCTCACCCCATCCTTTTTTCCTTTTTTTTTTTTTTGTTTTCGA
Organism: Drosophila melanogaster; assembly: GCF_000001215.4. Lineage (NCBI taxonomy): Eukaryota > Metazoa > Arthropoda > Insecta > Diptera > Drosophilidae > Drosophila > Drosophila melanogaster. The sequence continues at coordinate 21,910,131 of NT_033777.3, read as the reverse complement.
TGCTGTTTTGTTCTTGTTCCAGGATGCACTGCGTGAGCTTGATATCGGTATATGGGTTAGGGATGTTGGAGGGGGAGAAGTCCATCAAAACGATTTGAATGCGTCGCTGACGTTGATGAGTTTGAGTGAAAAGCGGCAGCGTATGGCAGGATATCGGGAGGACGGTAGAGGCGGGGGAGGGGCGACAGGAAGAGGGACAAACAACGAGCCAAGTTCGTCAATCAAAAGCTAAACCGAAATCTCTTCATGCGTGGAACAGAGTAGGCAAAGCAGGGCATAACGGCCAAAGGATGATGCAGGATTCAGGACTACACTGCTGGAAAGCTCATGTTCCAAGAACTCAAGTCTGTCATTTGTTAAAATCTAATTTTATCCATTTGACAATGAGATTGAAAAATATCATTTGGGATTACCAAAAGGATTTTAAAAAGAAATATGGTCAGCATCATTACTTCTTCAGTTAAGTTAGTTATGTTACAAGAACTTAGACCCACTTTTATTTAAAATATGCACCAATGATTTAATGATTTATTATATATTTGAAAATATATCTAAATTTATAGCAGATCACCTATTTTCCCTGTGCAATATGGCTTGATGACGCTGAGGATGCGTTAGCTGTTTGTTTTGTTTTAATTTTCTCGATTCTTTTTTTCGCATGACTTTTTCCCTTTTTCCGCTTTTCCCTCACTTTTTCAGCTGGATTCTGGACTTTTTTTTTGCGTTATTTGAAAAACTCTTCAGCTGGTGAATTGTAGCCATGTTTTTATTGTTGTTGAGTTTGGTTTAGTTTGTGCCGCTCTAAGCGGTGGCAGCTACCAGTTGCCATTACCAGTAGCCCTAGTATCCAGTATCTGTTTACATTCGCCCACTTGGCCATTTGGAGCGGGAAACGCATTTGACATTTCATCTGATGACTGTCTGAAATCGCCGCTGATGATTTGATGCGTTTTCTATGTGTGTGTCGAGTGTTGAGGTTGGGGGAGGCTGGGTGGTTTTAAGGGGCCGCAACAATGCCCTGAAATTTGCATTGTTAGCAAAACACTACACAGCGAAATGAACGGGCCAAAGTGCCCGGCAAACGCACCCACACGCACACACTTGACAAGTCGCCAAACCAAACCAAACTGAACTGAACTGAACTGAACCGAACCGAACAAAACCGAAACCAATCCTAACCAGAAGCCCCCGCACACGGCCATGCCCCCCAGCTTTTACTTCCGCTTTTAATTAAAAATAAAAAATATGTACACTCAGGCATAGAAAATAAAAAAACGCACAGGATTTGCAACCAAACCAAACAATAACCTGCTGCAGCAGGCCAACAAAAATGGATGAGGGAAAAAATTCACAATTATTTGCGTACAAAAAGGCTGAAAAAATAAAATGAAGCCGAGAGAGAGAAATTGAAAAACCGCATCGCATCGGGGTGGTCCTGCAGGCAGCTATTTGCATATGCGTATCTCACAGATACGCACTTTGGTGGGCAAGGACATGTGAAGGGTCCTGGGCAGGACAGCAGCATCAGAAGCTCTTAATTTGTCTGCAAATGCAGCAAACTAATGAAAATTACGCAATTTGAAAAAATGGAAAAAGTTTTTCAACAGGTCGAAGGGGACCATAGGATGGGGCCAAAACGCTGGGGATGAGTTTGAAGTTTAGGTACGTCAGGTGAATAAATAGGCAAGGAACGTTGAAAAGGGTCGGCGTGATGGACTGAAATTACCTCTGCATTTCGGGAAAATATAATAAAAAATTAAAAATATGTTTATAAAATTAAGATACCTTTATGCAAACAAAAAATGTATTACTTCTCCATTTGTGTTATGTTTTTCGGACTAAATAAAATAAGTTTTAAACTATTTTATATGCTGTCAGGTATTCAATATTTTATTTAAGCAATTACTTGTTATTATTATTATTATTTTATTTTCAGCCATTGTAAAGTGCGAACGTAGCCATTATTTTTGCCATCCAGAGCAGAGTAAAACAAACTAGGACTCCCCATTTGCATTAGCAAATAGGACATCCTTCCTGAGCGCCGGCTGACTCAAATCGAATTAAAACAAACAGTTTTAGTTGATTTTTTTCGCATCAATTTCATGGAGGCATCAACCGCAATAGACAGCCCGAAGCCACAAGAGCGGAGACTAATCTAAATAAGCTTAATAATTACCTGAATAAAAAACGAAACAAAACGGAGGGGGGAGGGGGAAGAACTGAATACTGAATCGGAATGAATCGCAGCCACATAGTTCCCAGCAAACATAGTTGGCAGCCCATTTAAAATGCGTTTGTGTAATTGATGATGTACAAAAGTCGCATCGGCGGCCGGCGATGATGCCTCATTAAAATGCACTTAATTAAAATGCAATGGCAAAATCAACAGCAACTGCAACTGCAACTGGTGGTGAAGCATTTAAGACGAAATCCAGTTTGCTTTTCGATAGAAAAAGTAGCAGACGAAAAACCCCAAGACAGGCCAAAGAATCAAGCTACCAGACGGCAAAACACCAAGAATGAAGAGTGTCGCATCTGATGAATATGGAACTTGCAACTTGACTTTGACTTTGACTGTTGTGTTGTGTTGTGTTGTGCCTTTGCAACTATTTCGTTGCGTTGCAGAAATTGCTGCACGAATCCATCGGAGCCACATCCACATCCCCATCCCCATCCACATCCAGCTAAACGAACCAACCCAAGCTGGCCAGCAAAAAATGTCATAAATAAATTGCTTAGCAACATTCACTGACGCGCCAAATAAAATCCCATAAATGATCGAATGCGATTTTTAGTCTATGCAGCAACGGCGGTGGCGACAAAATGAAAAACCGAAGGAACAACAGCAACTTTAGAACAAACTAGCCAAACATACTAGAGAAAACAATTTAGGTATGAGAACATTGGATACCCTTTTAATTTTGATGAATACGTTTAAAACACAGGAGTGATTTATTAAAATAATTTGTTATATTTGTATACTCTTTTGTCTTTTTATTTTATTTATGAAATATAAAATACAAATGTTTTGATCTTAAATGGGAAAAAGCATATTGAGTAGTTATCTCTTCTGTGGCTCTTAAATATAAATAGATATTGCTCCAAAATAATATTGTGTATCTCAAGACTAGTTGTTATAGCCAACTTCACGAAAGAGCACGCCAGAAAGGCGTTGTATAGACAACGTTGTGATGTGACTTTTTCCAGCCGCCAGGCGAGTAGCCAACTTCTTGTTGCGACTTTTTTAAGAATTTCAAATGTTTTTCCTGGTAAATTAACTAAAAATGCGCTGAAAACGCTCGCAAACACAGCAGCGAGCTCGACTTTGGCTCGGAGGCAACCGTTTTTGTGTCGCTATCTGCAGATGGGAACAACAAAAAAAAAAGATACAAAAACAAAAAGGAAAACAGATAGACCAGAATCTGGAGAGCAGCCGAACGCAGCAATTTCCTATTTTACCAAAGTGGTCGTCGCATCGAGTCCGCGTCATTAATGTGGCTTTTAAATGCGTTTTTCATCGCATGGGTAGAGGAGGGGGGAGCACTGGAAATTGGAGACGGCGACAATTGGGCGAGGAGGAGGAAAAACCAAGCCAAGTCATGTGTGCGCCTTAATTATGTGCGGCTCTTGAGAGTATTGGCTGATTTTGTAATTAGGTTTTCATTAGAACTTGACCATAGTTGTGGGCCAGTCCAGTCCATCTTGTTTTGTGCGTTCTTACCAGATACCAGCACGCATTCCATTGCTGAGGTTCATAACTCCCAGGCTAATTTGTTGCAGGTCACCTGACCCACACACACATCGAGTCCCATGGCTCCTCCTCTTCGGGCTGATTGAGTTATACCCGTACCAGTACTCTTTCCAATACCCATTCCCGTTCCCGTACATATGTAAACAACCAGTAGCCAAGTGTTTGGCCAACACGGGCAATAAGACAAGGCTAACGACTGCCGGCACCACAGCACCACCCATCCTAAAGCTTCACGTGCCCCACACGAGCCACAGTCTCAGTCGCAGACTCCCAGCCACAATCAAAGTGAAAGATACGGCTAAAGAGCCATCGTCTGCATTTGTCTTGGCCACGGCAATATGGGGATGAGGCTGCAGTTGAGGCTGAGGATGAGGATCAGCCGGTGTACAGCTACAACGCTTTAGCCAGGCCGCGATGAGCATCCATTGAGCCAAAGATCTGCTAAGCCGTACACTGCAAAAATTTTAAGAGAAATTATAAATTAACAAAAATATTTATTATGTACACATTATAAAATTGGCCTTAACTGCATTCTCTGCGTTCTTATAATGTATTTTAGAGCAATCATGAAGTCTATATGTAATTAGGTAAATATCTTTTTCAACGTGTAATTCCCATGTGGGGCACTTTCTTTAGCCGTGGATTATGCAGACACAATCCGCGAGGAGGCTGAAGCATTGAGGACGCAGATGGGGCAAGGAGTATGGAGGAGCATGGGCTGCTGTATGATGGCGCTGCCAGTGAAGTTGTGGATAGAAGGCGGCACAGCTCACGTCTACCAACTGCATTTTGATTTATCCACGCGCTGCTGCTGCTCCTTTCGCTGCCTCGGCTGCCATTGTTGCTGTTGTTGCTGGCGGCGCTTCGCCAACTGCTCGTGATTAGCGTGGCGTTTCAGAAGGTGTGTCCCAAACGAAGGCAGCATTATAGTCACTGAGCCACCACCATTGAGCCACCAAGCACGAGCACGAGCACCTGAGGTAGCCAAATGCTGGCTAAGGATTCGCCGGCAGCCAGCATGAATGAATGAGATGAGGAGCCGCCGCTGCCGCCGCCACTTGGCGATCGCATCAATGAAATCGAATGGAGGGGATCGGAATGTGTGCCAGCCAAGATCACAGGCACTTTCGATGGCCAATCTTGCGGGCAGGTAATTAGCCAAGACCACACAGAAGCAGAAATTTGCATATTAGGAAGCCTAAGATGATGCAAAGCCAGCAAAAGATGTTGAAAATCCAAAAAGTAATGAAATGCAGAAATTAACTCAAAACCGAACTACTTAGGAAAGTAATGCTCTGCAAGAATTCCAATAAAAAACATAAACAATAATTGATATGGACATATATATGTAAATATTTGCATGGGAATAACCTTGAGTGCAGTCAAAGACCCCATAAAAATAGGCACATACCCTAGAAAAATTTAAGAACATTTAGTTAGAGTACGTCATTATTTACATATTTTATGCACCAAACTAATTTGTAATTAAATGTTTATATAACTAATCATAAAGTAATGAAAGCTAGTTAGTGGATTTTACTAAGTAATAACATTTAATAGCTTATAGAATCTTAAGAGTATATTATATTCTCTTCATTTCTTCAGATGCCATTCTAGGGGTTTCTTCTTTGTTAACTTTTTGCAGAAACAATCTATAAAAATGCAAAAATTATGAAAATTTGCTAGTGGTTTTTTGTCTCTCTCGACCTCTTTGCATCTCTGTTGCACCTCGGCCCCAACTGCTGGCATTTCGTGGTAACTGGTTTTTGTGTGCTGTATTTAAGCTATTTTTGGCGCATTTCGTTTTGATTCCTGTTCTGTCCTCCGCTGTCGGACACGTCAATGAACCTTTGGGCCGAATGCATTCGAGAATAACTACCGCATTTCAGGGAGTTTCGCTCGTTTCGTTCGTTTCGTCCGGCCGCGACACATGTCTATGAATTCTAATTATTCGCCGAGACAGCGGCAAAAATATGCAAATACTCTTTTTGTCTAATACCTTAAGCGGCCGATCATAAAAGCCAATCAAATTCCCTGACATTTCCTGAGTGTCAATCACTGGCGGTATCCACTCGATACTGAGCTGAGAATACGTCTATCTTCGCCCGTAAGGAATATTTCCTCGCCAAGTTCGAAAAACCACAAATCTCGAATGTACCAAGTGTAATCACTCTGCCTGCTGATGATGATGATGATGATGTTGCTGTTGTTGATGGGGACAGGGATGATGAAGAGCAACTTTTTGCGCGGCTTTGGGCCCAACAACTCGTTCCGATCGATTCACTGACCATGGTCAAGAAAGAAGGAGCTGCCAGGAGAGTTGGCAACTTTGCCAGTGGGCAATCAAAAAATGTGTGGCAAAATCAGCGCTGAAATACTTTTTTAATGAACCTCTTCCTTTGCAGCAAGCCACTCAACAATTTGGCGACACGAAATCAAAGTCATTGCATCAGCAAACTGCGATCGGATGGGCTGGGATGCGATGTGCTTAGCTGGGTTGGGCCACGAAATGGGTTGGAACCGATCCTCCAGGAAGGCCAGCAATGAAATGCGCTTTATAATTGCACACGCACTTTTTGTACTTTTGTAAAAATTAGAAGCAACTGCAGCGCCACAAGCGCAATTGGCAATGCACTCTAAGAAAATGGCAAGTATTTACTTGCAAAAATAAAACAAGTAACAAAGTAAAATTAAGGTATAAAATATAAGCAATAAGACGTATACTCAGATGAGCTAGCAATCATTTATTAGAAAGATTTAAATACTTACAAAATGTTATTATCAAGTAAACTTTTAGCTTAAATTGTTTGTACCTTTTTTTTAACCAGTTATTATTTTATAGAATTTTTTAAATGATTAAAGATAGTTCTTTAGCAATAGCTATTAAATCATAACAGTCTTCACATTACTTTTTCATAAAGATACTCGTAAGCGATATAATTTATTTGCAGTGCTGCGAGTACCTAGAACTGAATGAACATTAATGCTCAAATCGCGCATCATGTTGCCATGTCAGCGAACGGAGGCAGGCGGCCAAGTTAATGACATTGCTGCAACTGGCCAGCGGAATAACAAAAAAAGAGCCTGGCGACAACTTTGGCCAAGTCAGAAAGCCAGAAAGGCAGCATTAACAACGGCTACAACAACAACAACAGGCACCGGCGTTGATGAGCAAAAAGTGGACATTTTGATTTTAGAAAAATATATAGAGAACCACTTTTTTTGTGTGTTGCGGTTTTGGTTTTATTTCATTTGCTGTCGCACACACACACACACACTACCCTTCTCGTCGATTGCCTGCACCTAAGTTGGCCAATAGGAGCAGCAAGTGCAACAGCAGCTGTGGCCCGTTGGCCAATACATTCATATATGAATTGGAAAAACATTGGCTAAATAAATCCAATTCGCCTGGCCAAAAGAACTCTGCCAGCCTGACAGTTTTTTATGCATTTTTGTGCAGCAAACGATACAGTGCAACGAGCACCAAAATCCAGGATACATTTGTTGTTATGGCTGCAATCTATGAATACACCTGAAAGGATAATCATAATAATGCTTATTGAAATTCTTACGTGGCGAGTTCTTCGAGCCCATTTTGCATTTAACCTAATTACAAATTTAAGCCCAGATGCATACACAAAATTCGTGGATAGCACCGTGGTGTTTTAAACGCTTTGCGTGACAACGGACAACTGGCGATGCGATGTCATGCAAAGGCTGGCCATTAACAAATCGGCCGATGTCCATATATCTGTCCGGTGGCACATATGAATATTCGAAAAAGCCAAATGCAATTGACGGTAATCAGCATAAAGCGATGAGCGAAGGACTGAGACAAGAGCCTAATTAAAAATGCAATTGAATGTTTCCTTTTGGCGCTGCTGCCGCTGACGGTTTGGTTGTTTTTTTTTTTTTTAAACGGATGAAAAGAAGTTGAGCCACGTTTTGTATTCGAAATGCAGCCTTAATTAAATATAATTTACAATTCGCCGGCGGTTATAACTTTCCAACAAAAGGCCGTGACAGCAAAAGGCAGTTTTGTTGGCCGGAGGGGGGCGATAGGCGGCGGGCGGCGCAGGATGTGAACAAGGAGGGGGCGTGGCGCCTACGGGCCATGAAAATGTTTCGACCAAAACAACAAAAGAGCATGTTTCGAGGCAATAATGGACGATGTACTAATGTCATTCTATGGCCGTCTCGGCCAACGACGGCAACATCAGCGGAATTTTTTCGTTCGAAATTATCATAAATTTGTCGTTGGCCGTTTCGATGTTGTGGCTGCATAGAAAAGGTTAACATTGTTTTTCGCCTTTTTTTGTTGATTTTCTTTTTTTTTTTTTGCATTTAGCCGCGGTTTAGCTTAGCTTGGCTTAGCTCTTGTCAAATATGCATGGGTCCCAAAAGACGGGCCAACACGAAAAGCGCTGAAATTTACGGCACTAGCAAGCCGAAACAAATAATTCCAGAATTCGTCACACGCTAAAATTTCAAACAGCAAGCCGCCTTCTGGCTAAAAAATAAACAAAAAAAAAGGATAAAAGGAACAGCACATGAATAAATGGATTTCGGTTCTCCCTATAATGAGATTCTTTTAAGGAAACTAACATAAAATGTTGATGTTTCTTCAACTTTTTTTTTTTTGATTATATTTTTTTTTTGACCAAGCGTTTGCATAAACACATATTAAATGCTCTTTTCGTCCTACAGTTAGCATTAATCTTCAACCTTTGATAGCCATTTTGGTTAAATGACTTAACTTAATAGATTTGCTGTTCCCTTGACTAAATTATCTCCCACTGAAAATCTTGATATCTGCCTGAGGCATCTGAAAGCTATTCAATGCTGCTGCCGTCCCTTCTTTTTTTTTGCTTAATTATAAATGCAAAGTTCTCTGTCTTTTTTCGAGGTTTTTTTCCGTTTTGCATTTTTCGGTTTGTTTTGGGCCAGAAACATTTTTCGTTTGGCCCTGAGTGACAGAGCTTTGTGCCGCGTTGGGGAAATGAATTTTACTTTTCGGCCGGCAGGAAGTGCCCCAAGGCGAGTGGCTCATAGAAAAAAAAAAAAAAAAACAGAGCAGCATAAGTAAGAAGGACTTCTTGGGAGTGGGAATGGAAATGGGAATCTTTTAAATGCAATTTAAGGCTGAGCAGCACGGTGCAGCAGTGCGGCAGAATGAGTCGCTAGAGTTATAAGCATTGTGCGGCAATGGGAATGGAAAATATGATTATAATTATAAATATTGCATAAGCAGCACAAACTCACGAACTGAGAAGGGGAAGAAGAGGAAGCAGAAGCCAAACAGGAGCAGCGGGAGGACCTTCCTCACGCAGGACGTGTGACGCATGCGAGCACAAAAACAAAAACGCACAACGAAAAGTGCGTAAGTTGTGCCGCAGAATTGCATATAATGGCCGAAGTATATATACAAAACTCAAACCCCCCGCAACACACATTCGTACAAATGTATATACCCCATTATATAAGGCATACATTCGTGAACTGAAGGGGGAAAAATTATACAGAAATGCGAACGCAATTTTCGAGGCCTGCAGCACTCTCGCTGTCTTAGCCAACTCCTTCTCACTGCGAAAAAAAAAAGTTTTGCGGCTGATGGTATGCCCCAACCAAAACCCCCCAAGCACCACCCTCCAGAAAAAACCCCAGGCTGATGCATAGCGGTCGCTTTGTTGGCTGGGGGCAGATCAATATCCTTTTATGCGTTTACACATGCATTATGCATGCAGACTTCAACCAACCCAAACTCAAACCCAATCCCAGCCCAAGCTGACCCCCTTAACCCTCTGCTGCTTAGAAAAATTACAAAAAAAAGCAGCAGCAACAGCAGCAGGGCTAAAAAGAAATGGCCAAACAGAACATCATGCGTAAGTGCCGGTCGAACCGGGGGCGTATACGCAATATTTGCTTTCAATTGCAGCTGGTTGGCCAATGGTGAAAAAAGAGGCTCAAAAAAAGAAAAAAAATACGTGGAAAACCTCATTGCAAATGGGCATCAAATTAGCCATCATCAATCGATGTTGCACGGGGTGGTGGTGCACCGCATCGTACAGATATTTATTTTAGAATATATATTCATCGACATATCGAGTACTACGTTGAGTGCCTTCGGCCTGACTTTCAGCTGGAGTCCTATTTGATTTAGTTTTCTATTCGACCGGATTGATGCGTTAGTTACGAAACTTATTCGTGCGTTCATTTTGTGTGCAAAAGCCCATTGAAGGACCTCAATCGGTTTGGGATCTGACGGTGGTCAGGGCTTATTATCCACTTACAAACTGCAGGCTTATGGAATTTGAAGGATGTATAATAAATTATTTTAATAGCAACGGATTTTATTTAGCTTTTTAAGTATCATTAAGCTGATCAAGAGACAAACGATTGCATAATTTCATTAAGAGAAGCCAACAAAAGATGAATTATTGCATATGTATTTTAAAATTCTATTTTAATGGTACTTTTTATATAAGATAAGATAATAAGATATAAATTCAAAAATATTGAGTAAGATAAAAAACTTATCTGGCAGATGCTTGTTTTGAAAACGTAAAAACACTTCTCGCCACATATCCTGCATAATTAGCACCCTTTGCAGCGCTCGAAAAAGAAAAACAATTCAAGCTCTAATTGTGCAAGCCATTTACACGCCGAAAGTTAATTTCGCATAAGCTGAAATGGCTCACCATCCCATATCCCTTGCGCTGGCCCTCACATTTGGCTCACATTTTGCGACCTACAACAACAGAAAGCTTGTTAACAATGAAAACAACTTGGCCGGCACACACACACACACACACTCGCACATACTCCAGCAGGGCGATATACTGTACGGCTTCCTGTGGCAGGCTGTCAGGCATTGAGGCAGGCTGAGGCAAGCAGTCCACAGTGCGCGGCAGCAGCAACATCGGCAACAACAAAAGCAACCGCCGCACACTGAGAGAAGATGTACCTAAGATTGATAATTGGGAATTCAACAGAATCTAGTTGGTATATAAAGGTTAAACTATTTAATTTAGCAGAATTAATGCTAATTTATTTTTCGAGCATTAAATAAATATAAATTCCTTAGTATAGTAAACTAAATAAACGCAAGGAAAAGTAATAAATAGTTTGGTTAACAGGGCCTAACCTAACCAAAAGCAAATTTTCTACAGATTCACTACGATTTTCTCGCTGTGCAGCAAACAGCCATACCTTTGACGCAATGTCAAACACCTGCTGCCAATGTTAACGCCAAACACGAAAAAAAAACACTCACTCATACAGACGCACACAAGGAAACTAAAAAGCCAAAGAGGAGCGCAACAACAACAATAAATGCAACAAAAACAATAAGAGTACCAGCGGCGACAACAACAACAATACAAATTGTCCGCCTGTGCGTTTGTTCTTCGGCTGGTTAGGCAACAAATTCTGCGCAAAAAGTGCAATGAACTTTGGCCAAAGCGCTGAATTGGGGGAATCCCGGGGGAGAAAGGGTTAAGGGCGACGGGGTGGCGGAAAAGTCACAGGCTTAGCCAATGTGTAAATAAATGCCTATATGCGATAGTGTGTGTGTGTGTGTGTGCCGTGAAAGAGAGTGAGTGACAGTAAGAGTGCCGATTGAAGAACGAATTCATTGAGTCCAGCAACAAAAGATATCAAATGCCCGAAATGCCGGCAAAAAAGGATGACGAGAAAAGGAACATGGGAAAATGTCTATAAAAAACGTTTGGCCAAACATTTATATAAGGATCTTACAATTTAAACAACATATAATTAAAGAAATGTAATAAATGCTTAAATATCTAATGATTTCTTTACACATCAATGCACTAGCAAACAATTTATCGAACATACATAACAACTTTCTTCTTTATTTTGAACTCCTTATACCAACTGAAATGGACTGAAAACTCTAGAAGCTAGTGAACCTACTTTACTTAGTTCTTTACTGCATTTTTTTTTAACATGCTCTAAAAACAATGTCAAAGGGGATTAATTCCCAATTCATCAAGTTTCGGAGCCAAAGGAACTTACATCAAAAAAAAAAAAAAAAAACTAAAAAGAAATGCAAATAAAGAGAGTGCAAAGTAAAAATGCAAACCAAGGAGCCCAGCGGAACCGAAAAGGCCTAAAGACGGACGGACACCGGCCGAGTAGACGCTGAAAACAAAGTCAACTTGAAATGCGCCGCCAGTTGACGTTGTTGGTGTCTCCTACCCTTGGAAGCGCCTACTCCAAAACCTAAGCCTAAGCCACTCCACACTCGACCATGCCACACCATGGCACACCATGCCACACCATGCCACACCATGCCATACCATACCATACCGTGCCACTTGGATCTGCTCGAGTCGACTCCATGGTCGCTGTCAGTTTTCGTCGGCGGAGCCAAGTAACCAGCCGAAAGCAGATGATGAAGCCCTCAAAGTCAGTTACAATAGCAGCAACAACCAACTACCAACAACCAGCAACAAGGCGACATCGGTTTAGGCCTTTGAAAGCACTACACCATGGACATGGCCGCCGAGATATGTGACTACAGTCAGCATCGACTAATGTGGACATGAAAATCGAGCATTATGTTATTATTTTTATTATTTATTCCTTAAACTATTAGTCATAACACTCATCTCTGAATTGATGCCCAATTTGACCTAGTGGCAAAGTGGACCTATCGAGGTCCCACTGTCGATATCCAGGCCAGGCCAAAGCAGACGACACATGTGCACATATTTTTCTTGCTGGATCTCTTTTTTTGCCGGCTACACTCTTTCCTTTATTTTTGTTTTTCCCATGCAGTTAAAGCGCAAATGTTCTCAAATTACCCATATGCAAAATGAGTGAGTAGGGAAGTCGGGAGCAGAGGCAGAAGATTGGTCTACTGGTTCCGACCCGGCTTCGTTTGCCATTTCGGTTGCGCCTCATATTTCGTCTATGAAAGCTTTGGGCCTCCGCCACTCTCGTCTTCTGACTTTGCCTCAAGACGCCACCAATCCGAGCCAGGCCTCCTGCTGCTGCCCCCTTTCTCATTCCCAGCAGATTTTGTGGTAAGTTGGCGTTGACTTGTGGATCTTCGTCGGTGACAATTGAAAGGCAGCGGAATCAAAGCAGAGAAGAAGCCATCAAGGCGTACGATTTCATACAACGGAAAAGGGCTGCAAGAACTAGCTGAAAAAACGCATTTTTTGGCAAGAGGACTAGCTGTCTATCTGAAAAACTCTTAGGGAAGTACTTAGAAAGATATATACTGTATAAACCATACTGAAGAATAAGTATCTAGATATGCTCAATGTTTTCCTTGATGAGTAACAGGAAAGTACCTCACGATTGATATGCTTTCGAGATTTGATATGTCTATAAAGTACTCAAGAACGGATGGGTTCATTGCACGTTTATCGATATCTATGGGAATTGCAGAACTGAGCCGATGTTTGTTTGTTTTACGTTTACGACGATTGCTGTTTATTTTGTGCCCTACGCGGGTCGTCCGGCCCCCCAAAATCCCCTTAACCCCCTCCAGCGCTTAACCCACACTTGCCAAACATGCGACACATGGTAAAGGCTGCCCAAACGTCGCGTCGTTTCCTCAGTGCCATAAAGTGCTCACTTATTGCTTTTTATGCGCTTTTGATATGTGCATCTGTGTGTGTGTGTGCGAATGCATTTGCCATTGCACTTTTCGTCACAGTTTTCGTCAGTCAGTCAAGTCAGCTTGTCAACCAGCCGTACACATTCAGAGTTCGTCTTTTGTGCGTTCTCATAAATGCCATACTCATACTAACCATGAGCGAGGGAGACAGCAACAGGCGGTAAAGAAAGAGGCGGACACATGGGCTTAGAAAGAGAAAGGGAGTGAGGGTGCTTAACTCGCCGCAACTTCATTTCGTGAATGCACAATGGGCGACTGCCTAACTAACCTACGACAACCGAATATTCGCCATTCCATTTGGCCAAGTTCAATGAACCGAACCTTTGGTTGAATAAACTTCCCACACACACACACATACAGACAAACACACTGACACGCACTCACACACACACGCATTGCGAATCGGTGACGCGTCGAAGCGCACAAAAAGAATAAACAGCAAAAAAAACACAACAGAAACAAAAGCCAAAAACAACCAAAACAGCGGAGATGGAATGTCTTTTAGTAGGGATGGTCAGCGCATACTTATCAACTACTTATTAAGTTGTTACTATATCCGAATTTTATTCAATCAAATTGGGAAAACAAACATTTCTAGAATATCTTGGAAATTGAAATCATGTGTTGCGCAAGTATAACAGCATAGAAAACTTATATTTCGTTGCATACTTTTAAACACCTCTAAATATTTTCCTAGTTAAAACAGGTTTACTCTTAAAAGTAGACTATGGTTAAGAGATTCAAGAATATTTTATATCAATTAAAGTGTTAAATATAATTAATAATTTTTTATTTATTACCGCGTAGATATGATTTCTTCTCATTTTCATGAATATTACTCGTAGTATAAGTAACAATAAATCGAAAGCAAATGACGTGCATCATAAACCCACATTTATGTTGATAGTAAATAGCACATTTGGGCAAATGGAATACCCCTAGTGCCTTCACATTTGGGGGCGCGATGTTTGCTACTTAAATGATATGACATCGCAGTATTGGTGTGTGCAAATTGATTGTGCAGCTGTATGAGTTTGGCTCGCCAACTTCTTCACACTCAACGCAGACACACACGCACACTGACTCAGAAACATTCTGCTGTTTATGGAATGGCTGATTTTCCGTCTCACATTATTTTTATATATTTTTTTTGCCATTTTGACTCTTCCAATTTGTCTAATTTTCAATGACGTCGCCGTCGTCATCGACGCTCCGTCGATGCAATGAAGTAAAAACAAATTAGTTGAACTCCGCACGCTGATGGGAATATGTGCATGGGGCACAGATACAGATACAGATACAGATACGAAATGCTGAGGAAGATACTCGGATCCGGAATACATATGCTGCAAGTGATATGATGGCAGCCAGCGCGCAAATCGAATTTACCAGCTGCTGGCGAAATAATTCAATAATTCGCGCTGGCTAAGCCCCGGATCCCCGATCCAGATCCAGAACCCCAACCGATAACCCCATCCACAGCCAGATGCAAAACCCAGAACCGCAATGCTCTTTTACCATCCTCTTCCGCATATATGTACTCCTCACTAAGCTGTGAAGACACAAATGAAATTTAATTTCAGCTTGCAGTTTGATGGGGCAAATGGAGCAAGAACCCAACTAACCCGTAGCCAACCAACGAAAATAACTGCAAGATATATTAATAAAGCAAAAATTCATATATGAAATTTTAATATGCAAACGAGCAAAAAGCAGAGGGTAAAGCTTACGAAAAAAAAAAATATAAAATGTAGGAAAGACCAGCAGAAAAATACCCATAGAGATGAAGTTGCCAGAGTTGGAGAAGGAAACGTAGAATCGCAAAGTATCGAAGCATGTAAATCGAATGGTTGGCTTGGGTTCGGGGAAGTAAGCCGAAAGACAGACGGAAAATCAAAAAAAAAAAAAATGAAAATAGACAAGACAGCCATGTGGACGTCGGTTTTTGGCCAGACATTGGAAAAAATTGTGCATATTATCGTAAGGAGGAGAGTGAGATTAAAAATGGGAATAGATTCGCATACGAGACCGAAGACAGCGTCGAGTGCCAAAGTTGTGGAGTGGCAAAGTTGAAATGCACAAGTCGCAAGTTCTAAGTATATTCAGTCTCGTTCGTAAACTTTTCAACTCGACTTGGAGGATGCAACTTAAGCATAATGCCGTAATCTCCATTCATGCTGTTTCAATGGAATCATTTGATTTGAGCTCACGCGAAAATAGAGCACTGGCATTACGTATACGCAGTGTGCATTCGAATGGCATGCATTCGGCGGCATGCAACAAGCCAAAAATACAACCGTTGCGAAGTGTGCCTGCCTGCCTGCCTGATGCCACACTTTCGCCACCAATGTCAATGCCACCACCAGCATCGCCACCAGCATCACCACCACGACCACCGCCGCCACTCCATTGCCATCGCAACCGCCGGAGGATGCAGTGCCACACAATCCGAGTCCAACTCCATTGCCCGGCATCGCCCCAATGCCACAGATAAAAGTGCACAAGGAGAACAGATTTAAGATTTCCTAATGACATATATCAATAAAATAAATGTATATTTTATATATTGGTAAGTTTGAATTTGAATTAGTCTATGGATCAGAACTTTCTTATGTATATATTCCAAATATCCATTTCTACTCATTAAAATGTTGCTAAGAAGTACATTGCACACTTATTTTCCCCAGTGTATCGCCAAATAGGCAACAGGCAGCTGGTGGCACGCGGCCAGACCAGGGAAATGCAGTCTGGCAGGCGGCACGTTTCGTTTCGTTTCGTTACCATGCTGATGCTGCTGCTGATTCCAAAAATAACGACCGAGAGAGAAGAGGCAGATGCCGCGCCAGACGCAGTGGGGCAGGCCAAGACAGCTTGGTCATGGCCATGGCCACGAATGGACGCCGTTTTGGGAGTTCTGTTTGGCCCAAAAAGTGGAGGAAAAAAGGAGGAGTGCAGGCAGCCGGCAGTGAAGGTCGCCAACTGGCAACACAGAATTCCATTAGACCGGCAGACGCAGTGCAATGCAAATGGCCAACAGCCAGCGGACGGAGGACGGAGGAGGACAGAGAGCAGTGGATGCGCTAGGCCAGAAAACAAGCATCGAAAGCGAAAGCCCCATGGATTTTGGCCGGGACACTGCGGGTCCCTTTGAAGCGCCACTTGCTGCACCATCCAGCGTAATCATGTAATCGGGTCTATCATTGCTGGTTATGTAAGTGGCTCTAACTGCAATTAGGGAGTGCCTGCCATGAACGGGACAATCAACTTGTCAACGCAAATTACGGCGACAAATTAGACAGCTGTCATGGTATTTTCAGGAGAAGTGGGTGCCAAAACATGGAGTTTTCACTCCTGGCCGGCGGGTCAAGGGTTGATAGTTAAATGTCATTAGTTGCAGTGACTATCTGTGAACTTTCGTTGCCATGCTGGTTGGCTTCTATATATATAATGCAATAGTATTCTCTTACTGTTGTGCGTAATGGAATTGAAGACATAATCGTGAAAAAATTTTCGCGATAAGACTTTTGCGGTATTGGATCTGTTTAAATGAAAACTCATAAAACATTATGTTTTTCTTCCAAGAAAAGCGTTAAACAGCTCCCAGAACAATATATTTCCAATTAACAAGATTAGTTCAGGACATTTATAAGAATTGTCTTAGTAATATTATGTGGTAAGAGTTTCAATTAATATGAATTAAATCGATGTTCTATCTGTCAATAGCTATGCCTTACCATTTACTCTATCCAAACGACATTTTCCTTACTTCCTGCCGTCTCAAGAACAATTCTGCTTCTTATTTCCAAAAGTGCAAACGTCAACTTTCGGATCTGTCAACTGCAGCTACTTAACCCTACGAGCACAACTGTACCCCAAAAAGAACAAAGCCAGCTAAATGAAGGGCATAGAAAAATGAAGCAAAGTACACACAAAAAAAAATGGCAAAAATGGGGAAAAATGTGAGAAAAAAAATATAATGGTGAAAAACGAAACATACACATTCATACGCTAAAAAGTTTGCCCACTCGACGACAGACGTCAGTGGCGAACGAGACGGCGATAGCGGGTGTGAAAGAGACCGAGAATGCAACTTGGGCACACGTAGTAGACATTTGTGGAAAGGTTTCGGTGGAGCTGCATGGTGGTACAAAAAAAAAAAATGGGGAGACCCGGGTATCCGATGCGATGCGAAGTGATGTGATGTACATGGGAGCATAGAGCATGTAGACAACTGGCAACAATAACGGCATTTTCGATGCACAGAGGCGACGTTGACGAAAAGGACGCCCAGGAAAAGTGGGTGGTTGGAGGGGGTATGGTTTTCCCACTTTTTTTTTTTTTTTTTTTGGGTGGGAAGGTTGGGAAGTTTTGCTCGTCGACGACGAGTTGCCAACAGCCACTTGACACTTTCGTCGTCACATGAATGGAGCCGTAAAAATGCGACGCTTCTGCATTCGTTTCATTTTCGTACTCCCTTTTTTTTAGATTTTTGCTTTTTTTCGGGGGGTGCGGCACTTTTATATTTGGTTAGAAAGTACAAAAAAAAAAAACAAGTGCAGAAATGAAGCAAATACATTCATGCATAATTTTTATGGCACTTTGAGTGATAGGGAAGGAGCCGGAGCGCCCGACATCCATTTGGGATGCCAAAACGTTTTGGGAACACGCTCTCCAACACGACTTCCTTTTCCCTGTGTGGCATGCCTCTCAACATTTTGTGTTTTTTTGGTGCATTCACTTAAATGGGTAGCTCCAAAGGGAATTGGCGCTGGCAAATCCAAGGCGAGTCATTAACGCAGCAACAAAGTGATGATTAGTTGGGGGTGGCGCCGCGTTCTGGCCCCATTGCGGTTCAATGTACGCCCAAAAGCAAATAAGCGGTGGGCACACACAGATAGTCAACACGAACATGTGTTGGCCTGGCCAAAACAGCCTAGCGAAGATACGCAGGTCAGGAAATGGGAGTGGGAATGGGAATTGGCCAGCGATGATGTATTCGCGCAATGCTCACAAAAATGGCCTATGCAAGTACAGTGGATACTCATTAAGGCGATTAAAATATAATAAATTCAAAGTTAAATTATAAAATGAAATTTTAAGCTTTCTTATCAGATCTAAGGAGCTTAATTCTCTAATCCATTTTGTCTATATTATTATTTTAGTTTCTTGCATATATGTACATATTAGGCGGGGAAGAAGTCAAATTAATTTCGAAAATAGAATAATTTATCTAACATTAAGCCGCTTTCGTGCGTTCCCTGCGGTTTTATCGAGGCGGGTGTTGATGGTTCAGCTTCTGGACATGGACATGGATCTGACTGCCAATCGGCTACTGGTGGCCACTACTTGCTCAGCGTTGCATGCGGACTGGCACGCACTTGGAGGAGGGATCTCCCCCTGGACAGAGGGCAAACATAAACACTCCCCAAACCGAAGGTGCAGACAACTTTCAGGCCAAAGAGGAGTGTTCTTGGGCACTTTTTGTTCCTGTTGTTTTTTTTATTCGTTTTTGGTTATGATTGACTGAGTTCTGTTGAAACTTTGGCGTCTGCTGGCACGCATGAATTACAATTTTCGAGTAACAAAAAGAGAGCCCCTGTGGAAATGGGGGGGCTTACAATTAGCACTTTTTCGTACTTGCTGCATGGAGTGGTTTCAGTTGCCCTGATAAGCTGCAGACAGCAATTGCCTTGAGCAAGGCGCTTGAACTCCCCGGTGATCTGGCCATCTCTTTCTGGACTCATCTGACTCTCTCTCTCTCTCTCTATCTCTTAGTCACCGTGCGGTGGCAATTTCTAGCAGCAAATAGTTTTGCGACCTAAAAGTGACAAGCCTCCCCACTTTATTGCTTATTTTGTACCGGGTGTTTTCTTTTTTCGATGATAACAATATTTGCCAAGTTAAAAACGGAAAAATAAGAAATGAAGTGTAAGACCCAAAAGCAAAGCCTGTTTACGCACCACATGTGTGCGTGTCGCCAGAACTGCACTGAACTGCCTGCCACCCAGTGCATTATAAGATAAACATTTGTTTTTACTTTTTCATTTGGCAAATAACATAAAAGCGTTGAACTCGATCGCGGACCATAAAGCGGAAAATTCGCCTATAGGATCGGCAACGGTAGATGTTGACTATAATAAATGCAAATTTCGAAAAAAAATCTATTAGAAACTGTATAAAATTCTCTTCGAAAAATTGGAAAAAACATACTTCAATTTTAGTATAAATATATCTACATATATGGCTTTATAATCAGCTAAAAATCCAATCTCAGAAGCGTACAGTTTTCATAAAAATTCCTCTTTAAGAAGTTATAAGCAATCGAAATGAGCATTTCCCAGTCGAATCAATTGAACTGTTATCGTATCGAATATATCCCGTATATGACGCATAAAATTCCTATCAAAACCTTTGCAAGTAACGCACTTCCACGAAATCGAAATAATCGCGCCGAGTTAAAGTTAAAACAAAGAAAAGAAATTCCAACCAATCAGTCGGTCAGTCAGTCAGTCAGTCAATCAGTCGGTCAGTCAATCAGTCATTTAGTCAGGCGAACGGCTCAAGTGCTGAAAAGTTTATTGCACTGCGAGCGTCGGACTTTTGCTATGGCAAATATTGTTTAATACCATTTTTAAAAATAAAATTTACTGATTAAATGTGCAGCGACGACAACGACAAAGTCGACGAACGTTGACACAATGGCGGTCCTACCCCAAGACGAAATTATTTGAGCACTCTTGTTTTAATGGGACAATAAACGGACTGTAGCTATAGAGCTTCTATAGCAATAAGGCGGGAACAGAGTTCAGAGCCGAGACTATATTCCGGCGCCTATGACCATCGGAATCGGAATATTGAACGTCAGCATCACCTCTATCATTAGCACGAGCAGGAGTGTGGTTTGAACGGTTTCCCTTATCAGCATCATTTGATTTTCCCGGTGATCGCCCTTGTTCCATACCAGATACTCATTATCCAACGCGTCCTGCAGCGAACAGTCCATGTATCCGTATGGATACATCATTTGCACGGTGATACGCCATATTAGAATAAAGAATATACTGGGACTGGGAATGAGGAAGTTTCTTACAGGCCAACGACTCTGATCCTGCATACTTCTTAACTTACGCCATGCTCAAGGGCAATCCGCTCATCCAGCCTGTCTTTGGTAATTTAAAAGTACTAAAATAGTGGGGAAACACTTATTCCAATGCCTACTTATCTACATAAGTTGGTAATATATGCAATATAATACAAATGTTAAATTACTCATCATACAACGTATTTTGTACATATATACAAAGTAGATAAAAGTCAAGTAAAATGTGTGGCAATACATTTTACATGAAGGCAACCAAGTTGACATGTAAATTGGTTTGTGTCCAAGCTGTGTTCAATTCAGTAGATTTAATAGTGAAGCCATTTTAAAAGGTACATATGTATGTGTCTTCAATCCAACGTTACCTTCAAATGGAGCAGCGTTGACCATGGCCCACAGAGAACATCATCCACAGTAGGGTTCATCGTGATACCTTCCAGGGCCTGAAAAGCATCCACATAGGACAGGTCTTGGAGCTGCCTGCCAAGTTGACCGTGCTTGCACCAACCACTGACCCATAGCCGCCCGCATCGGCGGATCAGCAGAGTGTGACGAGATCCAGCAAACACCCTCAGCGGTGCGCAATCATCGTTGCTCTCCCCGCTTTGGGAGCAGGCACATTCGGGCAGATCTTGCAACTGGGGCAGCGGAAATACAGTGGGCTCTTTGAGGACGCCACCGGGTTTCATCACACGCAATCCCAGCTGACCGCTGCAGTTGAGGCCCCAGGTGTAGAGGTCTCCAAAGGCGGATATGGCCGCACTGTGCCAACCACCGGCAGCAATTTGAGTTATCTGCAAGGCACTTGAATGTGTGACAGACAAGATAAGTGGACAAGTCAAATATATATATACCTTGATCCCCGCCAGCGCCTCCAGCAATTGAGGCGTCTCCTCCACTCTCAGTTCCGCCAGACCCAACTGTCCGCGTCTGTTAATTATGACATAGAAGTGAAAAAAATTGTTAGGAATTAGAATAAGAAACTCGCTAATATCTAAATATCTTAAAACCAGAATATGTAAATATTTATAGGCTGCATTTCTGCACAGCCAACGCATTCATTATGACCTTTACTTACAGTCCATTTCCCCAGGTGAACACGTCGCCATTGGCATTGAGGAGCACGGCATGTTCATGGCCGCATTGGAGCTGCTTCACCCGAAATTGGCGCTCGGAAAACTGATGCAGGCAGCTGGGAATGCTGTAGACACAGTTTTCCGAACTTATCGCTACGTTTATGTGCGATCCACATGCAATATGCTCTATGATCGGCGACGAAGGCGCCTTGGCAGCCCCAAAGATAGAGCGCTTTGTACCCGAATTGGATCTGGGAGCAGCTTCTAGTCTAACAGCCACCAGTTCCGCTTGCAGTTTTGGTTGCACCCTGTAAAGCTGACCGCTTTGGAGTAGCACCAGGCAGTGGGAATCGGCAGCGGCAAGGGCCCTTATGTTCCCCGTTGCTTCCAGGGTCACGCACTCATTTGGGCCATCATCCAAGAGCCCACGCAGGCACAACTTCCGGCCAAAAGCGAGGGCCGCATACCGCCAGCCGATCGAAATCGTGCACTGGTTCTGAGTCGAGACTGGCGCATTTAATTCTGTAATAAAGGCAGAACTGAATTAGTACACATACATACATACGGTGGAAGCCCCCTAAAAAGATTTTGTCTAAGTTATTAGTTTATCAATTTCATTGCTATGTATGTATTTGGCCAATCAAAAAATGCAGTTGGCACCAAGTACCGATGTGTAATTTACCCTATAACTGTCAATTAAAATGCAGTCTATATCCAATGCATGAATATGAATATGCAAAGAATTTTATGGATTAATGTCCTACGTATATATTCACCTGAAAATCACTATACTCTATTTTAAACATGAAATCTTAAAAATTCATCTGGCTTAAATCGGATTCAGTTTTATAAGATAGAATTAGAATTGTAAAAATGGTATAAGCTGCATGCATCCCAGCGAGTTCTATAGCGAGTGCCTACTGTAGCAACTAAGTGATCGGCGGCTTTTGTTGCCGGTTACAAACCGCTGAAGCCGGCTGCGCAGTCGACGTCGCCGCTTACACATTCATGCTGGCCAAATGCGTTGAAGCCCGTAAATAGCAGCGGCATCTTCTTCCCGTTCCCGTTCCAATTCGAATACCGCTCGACCCGCACCCCCACCACGTCCCCCGTCTAACAATCCTTTGCAGCGGTTGCTCGGCGACCGTTGGCGCTGTTGTTGTTGCTGTCGGAATTTGTTAGAGCGTTGAGCGAATTTTGTTTTCAGTAGTTGTGCAGCGACGAGCCAGTGATGTTGTGTTTGGTGGTTGAAGTTGATCCAATTCTCAAGTTATCCGACTTTTCCTGAGTTGACCACCAGAAGACACCGTCTTGGGCGGCCAGAGCAGATTGCCGAATCGGGGGGATACAGATACGGATATAGTGGTCGGAGATCGCACCGCCTCCTGGCTGTTATTCTCGCGTTAATTATACGATGGTAGGTTGTCTCCCGGTTCCGTAACAGCTAATTAAGTGCCTTGTTGTTCCGTAATTGCACGATTTGTTTTCATTTTGCGATCGTCGCCATGGAAACCCGCCTCAAAAACTATACAACACTTTTTTGTTAGAGCAGAACTTTTTTCAGCACTACTTCGAAAGTTTTAGGCGCGTAATTATCGGTATTCGAAAAAAAAAACCAAATTGGTGGTTCGGAAAACAAAGAAACATAATAAGCTTTTTGTAGCACACAATGGAAAAAAGAGTTCTTAATTTTTAAGTGAACATGGCAAATTTTTTTACCAATAAACATTTTTATTTCATTCAACCTTGTTGTCGTTTCTTTTGGCGAGCCCTTATCTCAATTCCAACAATATGTTTGTAAAGTTCACCTGTTGATAAGCTTTTTGCATTCTATCACTAAGAGAACGTTTTAATTGCAAGTTTTTTTTTTACAACTTTACATCGTCTTTATTGATAACAACATTGATAATAACAAAACATGTGTGTTTACAAGCATATGTTGCATTTATAAAAACACATATATTTATTAACAATTTTACAAGTTTATAAACTACCAAATGTAGATTGTTATTCAAAATTTCAAAGATAGACCAGAGGATACTACCGAGTCTAGACTAATACTGGTAATCAGGTGCTAGAATAACACACCTTCAAAAAACTAAGTAGAAAAAACAACAACTTAATAGCTTACAAATTTTAGGGTCTGCTATCGCTGTTGCGTAAACTGAGACCCAATCCGGAAAAGGAGGCTCGCATCCTGCTCCTAGGATTGGATAATGCTGGCAAGACCACGATACTGAAGCAGCTGGCATCGGAGGACATAACCACGGTGCGTATAAAGGCGGCGAACTTCTTCCGTTTTCCCCATAAAATACGGAGTGAAATCCCGCAGGTAACGCCCACGGCAGGATTTAACATCAAGTCCGTGGCAGCCGATGGTTTCAAACTGAATGTATGGGATATTGGTGGTCAATGGAAGATACGTCCATATTGGAAGAACTATTTTGCGAATACTGATGTGCTGGTAGGATTGTTATAGATCTAAACTCAATTCTGTTAGCTAATAGTTTCGATTATTTCAGATCTATGTAATTGACTGTACAGATCGGACTCGCCTGCCCGAGGCGGGTAGTGAACTATTCGAAATGCTCATGGACAATCGGTTGAAGCAAGTTCCCGTGCTGATTTTCGCTAACAAACAGGATATGCCGGATGCCATGAGTGCCGCCGAGGTGGCCGAGAAGATGAGCTTGGTGCAACTGCAGGGACGAACCTGGGAGATCAAGGCCTGTACCGCTGTGGATGGCACTGGACTAAAGGAGGGAATGGACTGGGTCTGCAAGAATATGAAGAAGTAATCTAAATTATAGTAATCGTCGCCTGTTAAGTTGTCCCTAAGAACTAAATATACGTACCTACATTTCAACTCACCAAAAGTATCACAATCTCTAATTGTTGGATGAATCTTCCTTTTTTCACGTGTATCTTTAAGTATAAACTGAATATATAGTTGAGAAGGCTATGCTAGTTAAATCATTCATTTTTACCTGACATCTAAACTGAAATCAAATTTCGATCCCCATGTGTTTTTACGGACCTGTTTCGTTCATAAAAAAGATCCTGCCCGCAGGCTCTCAGAAATCATGTCTGCTCATTTTAGGATTAGACAATGCGGGAAAATCCACGTTGACAGACCGCCTGGCGGAAATTTTCAATGGAGAAGTAAGGCCATATATGTGATGGTCCTATCTCCATTTGATAATGTTAGCATAAACTATTTGCAGTCCAAGGAATCTAACAATCAAGTTAGTGAATGGAGCTTCACCATAAATAATTTCAGAGTCCAGTTGTGGGATATTAACGGAGAACTGAAGAATCGCCAGATCTGGCCAAAGTATTATAAGAAAGTGAATGTTTTGGTGAGAGGAGAACTTATATAGAACTTATATAGACTCGACTACAATCCCTGAACCGTAGATTTTTGTACTGGATAGCACGGATGCACTGCGGCTAAGCGAGGCGCGATGTGTTTTATGCGATGTTTTGATGCACCAGGAACTGGATAATGCTCCGCTGCTGATCGTGTCCAACAAGAAGGACGCCTCGGGATCCCTGTCCATGTCCACGGTTATCGATTTGATGGGCCTATATCGCCTAACTGGTCGAGATTGGACTTTTGAGGAATGTTCCATGCGGACAGGGTCTGGTGTTCAGGTATATGTTGTGTTCTATATTCGAAATCTGATAATTTAACTTATACTATCTGGGTAGGAGATCGTAAATTGGATTAACGAAAAGATCAACAATAACAGGAAGTGATTTATCACATTTTTATATTTTCAAAAATTTGGCAACCTATTAACTAATATATTAAATATATATTTAATGTAATTTAGCAACAATAGTTTGTTACACTTGTATTATAGAAATTATTTGCCTCAAATAATGATTCATTTAGTTTGCTGATCGGCAAACACTCTTTTAATTAATACATTAATACAGCCATTTGCTAATCAATGATTTTTGACATTGACCTCTGTCAATAATTGAAAAACTCGTGGCTGAGTAGCAACATTGTGAGGACAAAGCCCTTTTGCATTATCAGTTATTAGTTGTTGTTGCTTTTGGGGCTATAAAAGGGTTAGTTATAGAATTGACTGGCACAGTTTAACAGCGATCGTTGAAATGAACTCAACTCTGGTGATTCTACTTCTTTCGGCTCTGGCTTTGGTGCAGGCCAGGAATATTCGTTGGTCTGAGGAGGACAACTCGTCCCAAGGTCCAAGTCTAAGCCACCCGCATCCGCACTCTGTCAACTGGCCCTGTGATGTGGGTCACTTCCCAGAGGCATTCATTCTAATGCACAAGGTGGATAAGCGACTGGAACGAATTGACAACGAGAGTACCAAGAAACGGATCGAGAACTACGCCGTCAATCAGTTGAGGCAGTGCATCTTGGATGGCCAGATGGACGTGCACTGCGTTAGGCGTTCGATTGGATACACCATGTCATTCATTCACCACCAAATGAGCCAGGCGAATGGAATGTAAGCTCACGACTTGGTGATCAGTTGATATAATTTAAGGACATTCCTTTAGCCACCTTTTTTTTGCAAAATGCATTTTAATAATCAAATCCTTTCAAACGAACTAATTAGTAACAAATTATCAAAATAAATTAAGTTTAAATAATAATTAATTTAAATTCAGCTTTGTCTTATGGGTTTGGATTCCCATTCGTTTCGCGCGAAGCTTGAGGAGCAAGCTTGTGGCACTTTTCCTGCTCGGCCAGCTGGCGCTCCTTTTCCATTTTGGCGAACTTGCTGCCCATATAGAGCTGCTCCTTGAATCGATTCTTTCGCCGCTCATCCATACTGTATCGTCGTAGCATATCCCGTCTGTCCACAATCGACATGCAGATGTCCTGGCAATCCCGCGACGGCTGGCAGAAGCTCCACGAACCGAAAATGGTGTCCACACAGCCGCAGGTGCGACAATAGCCAACAAAGTGACCGATCAGATTGGAATTCGCCTTGCGGAAGGATAGAGAAAGTGGCCCGCCCAGGATCATCATAGCTTGTCCCGAGAAATACCAATCGGTGAGATTATCCAGGAGATCGTGGGCCCTCGGCGGCACTGTCTCCTGCACACTAATATTTAGCTTAATGCCATGGTAATTGGGAGTTTTCAAGTCGGCCGCATCCTTCAACTGCGTCCTGTTCATCTTGACGCACTGTCGTCTCGTCCTGCGATAGGTACGACCTTTGTGTTGGCTACAGGTCGGCTTTTCCGCTTCTTCGCCATCTGAATTTGTTGGCGGGGTCTTGATATTTATGCGAATGCCAAGGACTTGAGATTCCCAGGATCCGTTTAGATCGCAGGGCGCACCTGAAGTTTTAAACTTTATATACATACATGAATCTTAGCTCTACCACCTATTCTTACCATCAGCTGGATCCACGAAGCAGCAGGGCAGCTTTCTCTCCTCCTCCTCTTCCGACGATTGATTGCTTGACTTGCTTGCCTGAATGCTCTCCAATCGTTCCAGGATCTTGTCTAGAACCGGCGAAATCCCCAGCTGGTCCTCTGGCTGTTGATGCGGCGTCTGTGATGGTGGACTTGGGACTTGGCACATGATCTCTGATCCCTTTCGGAAACTACTTCCGATCTGACTTGCTTTTACACGATATTCATAATTTCAAATAGATTTACAGCGATATACTCACTGACTTACCTGATGGTATGCGATTGGGTGCATATCTCAATCCACCATCGGCTGCATTTTGACCGGTTCCCACAATCCTTTGAGCCACCTCCAAAGGTGATAGATTCATTTGAGTGGCCATGGTGTCAATGACATTACTACCGCCCAGCTGTGATGGCTGATTGACTAGCACTTCGGGAAACGGTGCTTGCAAAACGTGGCCAGAAACAGGATTATTCATGAATATGTTCCTTTTCATGGGTATCCTGGCTGGATTTTTGCCCCTCTCCAAAACCTCCTTCCACCAACTTTGCTTTGTTTTCAACGCCTGATTGAGGTTTTCGATTTGCTTCTGATACTCATCCACCAAGTTAAAGAATGAAGATTGCTTGATGGCCTTCAAGCCACCTATTATCTGTTTGGGATCGAGTCCTGAGAAAACCGATTGTATTTTTGGAACACTCTCCATCACTTTAGTTTCGATTTTCGTATTAAGTTTAGAGCTAGTTACTTTATCGGGCTTCTTTTCGGGGACTACATTCTCTTCAATGGTCTTGCTAGATGGCTTATAGTGCGGCTTACTCTCTGATTCTTTCTTAGGTGATTCATTGAGACCAGGCTTTATCAATGGAATGTCATTCCAAACCAGCTGACGATTTTTGGAGTTTGGTAGATAATAGGGCTTAAGACCGCCGTTCTGATTACTTTCCTTGTTCATTTTGATAAATGTGTTCAGAGCCTTCAAATAGTTATTGCCTTGGCTCGGATTTTCATTCGAAAAGCAGCTTTTAGTTGGGGTCTTACTCTGTGGTTCCTTACATTTTGGCGTTGTCGCTTTTGGTTTATCACACTTATTGCTCGTAATTGGTTTTTCAATGGGAACACACATCTTGGTTGTGGCCTTAGTTTCTGGTTCGTCACACTCAACAGTAGTCGCTTTTTGTTTATCACACTGACTTGGAAGGATGTCCTCACTGTTCATCCGGCGACCCGACTCGCTATCCGAAGGATAATCCGTTTCACTAATGATATGGGATTCTCTGGGAAATTTATGATCACTGAATAACTGAACGAAGCCCTTCTTATACTCATCGTAAAGTCCACCAGCCTTAATGCTTGATCTCCTGGAGTTGATGTCATCTAACAATCTTTTGAATGCATTGGTAGCACTTCCGGGCTCCATATTTTCAAAGATCCCGGATATATTATTTTTCTTTATAGCTCTCAATGAGGCTCTGCTATCTGTTACTAGTAGAGCATCCTGCTTGATTTGATTCTGCAAATTTGGTTCCATTTCTTCGTTTATTTTATCGGCCAATTCCTTGACTAAATCGCTTTTCTGAAGCCTCTCAATCACATCCATTAAATCTGTTAATGCACTTATTTTCACAGACCCCGACGAGCTTAAGGGTTTCGGCGGCGCAGACTTGGAGGTCAAACTTGGTGTTGGTTTTTGCCAGACTTTCAAAATTTCGTTGTATATGCGATTGAGATCGGAAATTCGACGTTCTCCAGGATCCTTGATCGTTTCGGGTTTTTTTACTCGTAGCATATTTTCGGGGACATCCAGTTTTAGCAAAATCATACTTCCCACCAGTGGGCTTTTATCTTCTACTTGTCCTTTAGCTTCGACCATTGCCTTAGCACTTTGATTTTCTCTATTTCGATATGGAAGACGAGCTAGACAGTTACCCGATTCCAAAGGCCGATCATCGGTGGCATCGAATTTGATATTGAGAAATTCTGTAGAATCTTTCTCCTTAGCCATTAGCTTTTCTTTCTTTTTTGTCTTTTTGGGTAACGAAGTGAGATCCCTTTGTGGTGGTACTCGATCTTTTGATTCCATCTTTGCCTCGACCTCGACCTTGGCATCTTCGGATCCCTCAACTTTTATTCGCTGCCGATAGGCATCATATAGTCTATTGTAATGTTTCGGGACCAAGTCGTCCTGCGTTCTCAACCAAGACGAGGCTTCCTTATGCGACATACTGAGTTCCTGATCCTTTGCCTCAGTGCAACTGATTGGAATCGGACGGGTTATAGCCAGTATGCAAAAAATATGAAACAGATGTCTGGACATCTCATGTTTCTGTTGCAAATCTGTAATATATCATAAACACTATTTTTTACTTGGTATAATTGTACAAAATATGTGACGTTATTTCAAAAAGTGTATAGATGACTTTCCGCCATCTGTGCTCAGTAATCAAGGTCTTATTACACAATTTTCATATTTATTGCCACAGAAATTTTGATCATAAAACAAAGGTTTCAGCTTGTCCTACACCACCTTGTTGCCATCACTGTTGAAGTGCCCAAAGGAGGATTCATCCTGGGAGACCATATCACTTTGTGCTATGCCCTGCTCCTGATCATTTATTTGCATATATGGATAAAAGATATTCCTGTGTGTCTTGTAGGACTCTTTAATCACCTGGGGCGATGTCCATCGCAGCAGGGAGTGGGGAGTGCCCAACTTATCACTGGTGCCGGTCATGTGTCCCGCACCAAAAGGCTGCTGACCCACCATCAATCCGGTGGACTTGTCATTCACATTTAAGTTGCCCACATTGACTCTGAAGGCATCGTATGCTTCCTCGATGAAGTTCTGATCCTGGGCAAACACCGAACCTGTCAATCCATGATTAATCTGGGCCACCTTTTCCATAGTCTCCTTGAGCTTATGGTCTGGATAGACATAGACACCGAGAATGGGTGCCAGTAGCTCTTCCCGACATATGATATTGTCCAGATCCTTGACCAGTACCACCGTTGGATCTACGTAATAGCCACGTCGCTTGTCGCAGCTTCCTCCAACGAGGATCTGGCAACTGGGACTCTGGTCGATGTACCTTAGCCACATGTAGATGCGATCGTAGGCCCGTCGGTTGATCACCGCCGAGCAAAAACTATCGCAATACGTGGCATCTTGTCGCACGACCAGAGATGCAGTGATCTCAAGAAGAGGTTCTCGTATGTGATTCTGCCACAGGGATTCCGGAACGTACAACATCGAACAGGAGGAGCACTTCTGGCCGGCGTACTCAAAGGCAGCTCTTATCGTGCAGGCCACCGCCGTTTCCGGTTCCGCCGAGGAGTGTACGAAGTGGAAATTCTTGCCGCCTCCCTCGCCCACCAAACGGGGATAGTTCTGATAGAAATTTATATTCTGGGCCACCAGTTGCCAGAGCACCTTGAGCACCGTTGAGGTACCAGTGAAGTTAATCCCCGCCAATTTCGGATGTTGCGTCACTACGGATGCAAACGTTGTCTCCTCGGCGGGCACAAAGTTCACCACACCATCGGGCACTCCAGCCTCCCGCAGGGCCTTGAAAACGAAATAGTTGGACAGGATGGCCGAGTCAGAGGGCTTCCAGATCACCGAGTTGCCCATTAAGGCAGGCGTATAGGCCAGATTGGCGGCGATACCCGTAAAGTTAAACGGACTGATGGCAGCCACAAATCCTGCAAATAAAAAGTTATAGAAAGATAGAAAGCCATATAAATTATATGGAGACCCACCCGAAAGTCCTCTCAACCGCATGGAGTTCCTGCAATTGTTTTGGATGTCTCTAATGGGTTCGTAGTTGGCCAGCTCACGCAGGAAGACGGGATTAATGCGCATAAAGTCCACCAGCTCGGCTACATCCATCTCCGCCTGGCGCAGCGTTTTTCCCTGGCCCAACATCGTGGCCGCAATGATGTTGTAGCGGTATCTTCCGGCAATTAGCATCGCTGCCCGCTCCCAAATATCAATTCGATCACTAAGCCTGACCTTGTCCCACTTCACCTGCGCCTCCACACTCTTATCGATGGCCATTTGGATGAGCACGCGGTGGGCATGACCGTAATGGGCAATGGGCTGTTGGATGTCGTAGGGCAGAACCTGTTGGAAGTCCTCCTTGGCCTGGAACTCCTGGCCGTTAATAACGATGGGAACGTGCTCTACCCTATTGAGAACGCCCAGCAGGGCGGTTTCCAGTTCCGTGCGTTCCTTTGAGCCCTCGTCATACTGAAGCAGCTTCTCGTTGGCCACCATCTCATCCAGCGTAAAGTGCTCGGATAGCTCGGGTCTCTTGCTGGTACTTCTAACAGACACGAGGCTTAAATAAGATTGAATGTTAGAAAATATGTGTTCGAAAAATAATTTCAAATTACGCGCAATTATCGACTTATCGCTACTGCTATCGATGTAATAACAGTATGTCGATTATCGATTGCAGAACAGCTGTTGATTCGATAAGAGAGCAAAAGTAATAACAAAACCCATGAAAGCCAATTGTTATTATTTTGTGATGCAATAGTTTCAATATTTGGATACAAAATGCAGCTTACCCGCCTTTTACTGAAGCCTCGAGCCTCGGAAGTATTGACCGCATATTTGAAACAATGCCATGAGCCACCTTGGACATCATATTTCGTGAAGGTAAGACTCCCCTTTTTCCGCCCCAATATTTTCACCAGATCTAATGAGAAATATGCTCCAAGTCTAGTTTCACGATGTGGCCAACGATCAGAGGGGAATGTCTCACTTTAATTGGACCCTGGAAAACGGAACCAACTATCACATTCTTCGCACCGCCTGTTATCCCTATATGAAGTACCACTGTAGCAAGAGGGAGGTGCAGGATCTTTGGCTGGAGGACAAGTTCTTTCGCTTCCTTAAGGTGATTAATTTGGGTAAGTCCAGTAAACGGATTATGCTACATAGGTCCGTGGTAACTCGAAAAAGGTGTATGCCCTGTAATGAATCCCGAAATGCATATGGGAAAGTCCTCATTCGAGTTTAATCAAACTCCCAAAAGACCGCATTTATATCCTTAAATTCTACACAGGCTTACCAATGCTCTTCTATGGACTGGCTGCCATCCGTCTAATTAGTCACACCGAGATCGTTCATGTCAGCGAGACGGTAAAAGTTCCCATATACTTTCTATATCCTGAGGACAAGGGCTCAAGCTTTTGATTTGATTTCCTGAACTCCAAAATGTGAAATGTGAAGAAAAGCCTTCTTATCTAAATATATGCATATTCAGTTAATGTAATTAGAAGAGAACACTGGAAATATCTCATCCATATATGTATGTATTTGTCTTTTTGAGATAACTACACCTTGCATTACTTAGTTTGTCTACTTGACTTAGTTTTATTTTAAAGCTATTAATTGAAACCAATTATTTAAAATTATCCAAAATCACATCTGACTATTTCTTAGCAATGGCCAGACACTTAAACAACAACCCAGAACGACACACACTTTCAACAAAGTCTGGAAGGCATCTTATGTTTTGCAATCGGTCGGATGATTTTCACAAGTCTCATCATAGTTATCTAGAAGCAGGGCCTTTACAGAGGCCTCAAACTGGGTCAGTGAGCACGGTGCATCGCAATTGGGAATGGTCAGCTCCTTGGGGAATTTGTCTTCGCTGTTGTAGTAGTAAACCAACTGCAACCAAACAACCCAAACTGGTAAGAATCCCATAGTTAATAGTAATACGCTACCAATACCAACCTTCACTTCAAAGTCTCCATCACTGAAAGACTTGCTGTGATGAAGCTCGAAGGCCAATGCCGATGCATATTCCGGAAGCTTGGTAGTCTGGTCCAGTATGCCCAGGGAATTCATCACGTTAACCAAAGTCACATCATGACCGGAGTACAGGAATATTTTGCGATCGGGATTGAGATTCCTCTTGCGCTTATTCTGCATTTTGTTGAGTATATCCGTAAGGAAAGCGCCACCCTTAATCCGCTTCATTAGATTTGTTTCGGTGAATAGCATATAGCTACGTTCAGCTAGTGGCCTAATCTCCTCGGGGTATATATTCTCAGTCCAATCGGGCAGCACCAGATTAGCTTCCTCTTCGGTTTTGAGTGTGCCATAGAGTAGCTCCACGTCCAGTACATTTGAAATGTTCTAAAGGATAATATGATAATATCAGAAGTGAAAAAGTGAAATATATCGTATGGCAATAAAGGAATTAACAACCAATATGGGTGCAACTCTCTCCCACCTTGCCTGTGTTTTTGGTTAGCAATTTGTACAGCTCCATGTTGTCCTCGTTCAGTTTCTGGAGTTCAGGAGGCGGAGATTTGTAAAGCTTCTGCAGAATGTGGTCATATTTCAAGCACGGTTTCTTTTGGGCCAACAGCTAATAGAGTTAGATCATAGTACTATGATGATGACTTGCATTTGACTAATGGAAATATACAATTGCACTCACGATATCTTCATTGCGAGATAGCGTATTGACGGCCACCGGCTGCCAGGGAATGGGTAGCACATTCTTGTTCTCCAGCGGCGGCATCATGCCGGCCAAGACGCTCTGGGCGCTCATCTAAAAGATAACACACGGCCAACTGATTAGGGCACCACCATCTCGGACAGATAGCAAATAGAGTTATAGAGGATTTCTTATCGAAACAATTGACGCACCACACAGCGTTCCGCGGCCGAGCTGAGCACATTCACCTGCTGCTGGGTGTAAAGGCTGTTCGGAGGCAGCAGACGGTAGTAGCGCATGCGCAGATTCCTTCCCAGGTTGTACGCCTGCAGGCTGCCTTTCTGTCAAAGGGGGTTTAAGAAATTTGTAGAATATAAATATCTTTATTAAAATATATTAAATAGTAATGTATGTTTTACGTGTCTAGCATTAAAGTTTTAGATATCACCAACTTGCATCTATAATTCATTCTTCATTGATCATTTTGGATCATAAAATTAAAACCAAATTGGAGTTTTAAATGCAATGAAACACACTGTTTTACATTATTGACATTATTTATTTACATGATAACCGTTTAATAAATACTCTTTAAAGTGTAAAAATTCGTACGATAAAATGTGTTAATTGGAAAATAAATAAACATAAACGAGAGCGTTATAGTCTAGTTTCTCAGCTAGTGCAAGCAATAATATATCAAATAGTACGAAAATCAAACAATTTTTTTTTAAATTTCCAAAAGAATGGGCGTGTCAGTTTTGATCAGCCCTATTGAAAATTGATGTGTTATCACTTATACGTTTTGAGTTAAGAGAAAGAATTTAAAGTTTAGGTAGGATCCATATCCTAATCTATACTATTGTATATCGAATACTAACCGGCGTGAGGGCTCCCATCCCGCCCTGCCAGTCGTGGGCAGCGTGCGGATCCAACGGATAGAAGCCACTCGGATTCTTGGCACCATGTCGGAACAGCTGGTGGGCATTGGATTGGATTGATAAACACAGTGCTCAGATCTCGTTGTTTACAACTTTATGCCAGAAGTGGCGGCAGCTTACTATGGATATCATGCGTAGATTCCGCAAACCCTGCTCGTCGTTGCTGTCGCCGAACACAAAGTATGCCATCATGACGAAACAGAGGGCACTTCCCAGGGCGATCACCGATATTTTGGTGCCGCGTCGCGATTTGCAGTCCATTTTTAGGGAGGGGGTGCGGTGGCGTCTCTATGCTCCTGCTGCAGTTGATCGAGAAAATATATTTCAGATTTGCAGCCTAAAAATAGTTTTTTGTTTATTTTATAGCGAGTGTTTTCGATTTCGCTGCCCCCGTCGACGAAACAAATAATAAATAAATACAAGTCACGTCCGATGGCAACAAAAGCCGTATAACAACTGAGCGACTGTCGATGGAAGGTTGCCTCACAGCCAGAAAGAGAGGGGGCGCTAAGAAGCGAGAGAGAAGGCTATATAAAACAGAAAGAGCCAGCTAGAGACAGTCGGAGAGCCGGGGAGACAAGTTTTCCATGTGATTTTGGCATTGCGCGAGAGTAAAGTCTTTGAACATGTGCGAATAATTAAATTAGTCGCTCATTGGCAGTACAAATTGGGTCTCGACTAGGTGCTACTGTGTGCAATATGGTGGTCTATCAATTTGCACTCATGTGAAAAACATTGTTTTTCAAGTTATTTGTCTTGCCTTTATATCTTACCTTGCGACATACAACTATCGCTAATCATATACACATGTAAGTTAACCAAATAAATATTTATAAAATATATATATTTTGATCACTACAAATTCCAACGAAAAATCAAAGAGGGTAACGTTTTTTTTCTATAGTCAAACGTAGATGCTGAACTGAAATATGAGATATCTATTTTCTGGATTTTGGTGCCTGTTCCTCGGCATCCTCCTCAGATGGTTCGCTGGTGGGTTCCTCAACCAGGTAACCCTGCTCGGTGGTATATTTGCGCTTCTGCGATACTTTTCTTCGCCTCCTGAAAACCGATTCTAATTTAACGTATTCCCCCGATCTTGACTGCTCGCTAATCTCCACCGATGAATAACTCTTTGACGAACGCTGCGAATCGCCAGATTCCTCAGCTGCGCCGGACTCTGAATTTGAACGGTTTAAGCAGAGAACAATCTCGGGAATTTCATAGCCGTATCCCTCGTCGTCATCGGTGTGCTCATTCTCCATTTGAACATATTCTAGATTTGGCTCATGGAAACATGAGTTGGATTCAATGGTTGGATATATAAGACCAGTTTCCAGATTTTGCCTAGTTGGCAGAGCCAAGTGCGTTTGCATATCCGATTGATAGTGGATAACGCCCATTGGTCCAGCTACATAGGCGGCATTGCTATCTGGAATTGACCAAGTTGATGAAGCACTGGTCATTATGGAGTCAATACTATAGGAACGGATTGCACTCGCATCACATTGGATCAAAGGATACTCATAAATCCCGGGCATTATGTATTCGTAGTATCCCATAACGGTACGGCGTCGCCTCGATCCAGACATTTTGGCCAGTTTGCTCCTGAACAAATGGACGTC
The DNA here is from genome assembly GCF_000001215.4 of Drosophila melanogaster. Taxonomy (NCBI): domain Eukaryota; kingdom Metazoa; phylum Arthropoda; class Insecta; order Diptera; family Drosophilidae; genus Drosophila; species Drosophila melanogaster. The sequence goes on along the minus strand of NT_033777.3, from coordinate 21,874,125 downwards.
TAGTTAACCCTGATCCTGGATAGTTAATTTGCTCGATATTATGAATAATTCTAGTAGGAGAAGTCCCCAATTGGCTCCAGTTGATTAACAATGGCCACTCTCATTCGCATAAAATAGATGCGAACATTTAATTCCCACATCAAGTGAAATTCCAGGCAAAGTTCGATGATCATCAGTTTTGTGGATATCGAGTACCAGTTCTCTAGGGGATTAGGCAGTCTGCTGTAGCGTGTATGGGATTGCTGTAATCAGATGCGATGATGGCGATGTCGGCGGTGTCCAAATGAGGACTTTGTCTGCCGGAAACTGAAGACGAAACAAATTTGGAATTTCATTCGACGAAAATTTTGAACTTTGCTTAGCTTGCCTTAGTTACATGCGAACACTACCTTCACAGACAACCAAGTGGCATAAAAGTATAGGTTTTCTAGATTTTTAAAAATGTCCTTATTGATGTAGGCATTACAGTTGACTCGATTAGCTCTAAAGTTCGCATAAAAAATTATATATTTATTTCAGATTGTAAGTCTACTTTTCATAACTCTATAGACAGTCTTTATCCATAATCTTAATAAGCGTAGTGCAGCTTCAAAAATATTCGGTTTTAATGCTTGTTTCCCCCGAGGACACACCTTTCCGTGTCCAGATCCTCGTCCGAATCTATTCGCTGGCAATCGCCGTGTCCCACAGAGCAACGTTTGTACAACAGATAACTGAACCACACGGTCAATGGAAGAAGAGCCAATCCCAGTGGCATAAGGAAGAGCAGCAGGAACTCCCGTCGATCGCTAGTCGGAACTCCCTCATCTTCATTACCGTAGTCCGACCAGTACTCATTCTCCTGATCCGTATCCTCCACATCGGCCAGCACATCCAGGAAAGCCTCGCGGATCTTATGGCCTCGATAGCTGATGGCCACGCAGGCGTAGTGTCCGGCATCTCGTAATCTCACTCCGTCCAGAATCAATTTGCTGAGATATATCTGGGGTGCCATCATCTTTTCTGGATCGGTGGACAGTAGTTCATATGTTCGACCATTGTACCGGACAATATGGTTGCTAAAATTTGAGGTTGTGGGTGCCGAGGAGGCTTCGCCACCTGACTGAGTTCCCACGTACGTCTGCCGGCGAAACCACTTGATTGTGGGATGCTCCTCGCTGTGAACACGGCACTGGAACACCACCCTACTGCCCACCAATGTGGTCTTGTTGTTGGGATACGAGTCCACAAACTCAGGGGCTGCCAATGAGGTGTCTACAAATAGAATTTATACATAATTTTCGATATGGTATATGGTATATATGGTGATGAAAATTGTACATACTTTTAACATCCAGCTGATAGGTGCGAACCAGTTGAACATCCACAGCCTGGGCTTTATCCCAAATGTGCGGATTAATGCTGCATTTGTACAGTCCCGAATACCGCTCCGTCACATTCCGGAGCCAGAGTTCCGGACGACAAAGACTCGGCTCACATGGCAGAGCAGTCCACTCGTCCACAGATCCCAACTGATGGCAATTGTTTTCGCTGCATTGCTGAAATAGTTTAATGCTAATCAATGGGTACCAACAATAATAATAATAATAATAGTACATACCTTAAAGTACCAATGTATCTTGATGTCATTCAGCATACTCTCATCGACCAGACCTTTGAGATTGCACTGCAGCTTGACATCGAATCCGGCTCTCTGTTGAATTAACTCTGTGTTCTCTGCACCGGCAAAAAAGATATAACAAAAATTCCGAACCATTCAATCAAGGCAATGGCAATGTTTACTTTTTTCTGTGTCAATGATAGCCAAATTGACAGTATCTTATCAAGCGTTGTGCTCCCCGAAATTGCGATTAACCTTCTGAATATTTTGACGAATGAAAGCGGAAATGTGTAGTAACAAAAAGAGCTTCTAAATGAAAATATGCACGTACTTATATATATATCTTCGAAATTAAAATTACCCTTATAGTAAGAACTAAACTCACCTGTATAGTCAACAAAAAAACAGCGGGACTGCTGAAAGCCGCACAGGCAAATGAGTATCAATAGCCAAATGCGGCCAGACCACAGATCACAAATCATCGGATCCATTTCCACTTAGCATATCCGCGACATTGTCTTCCACTTGCTATCGCCGAAGGAACCTGTCGAACACTTTGATTAGTTACTTTGGGGCACACACAATCGTTTGGCATTTATTTATTTGAATTCCGCTGGCTGGCCGGCCATTCGTTTATTTCCCAAATGATCGATTTTCATTTAATTTCTTAGCAAACAAACGAGGCTCTCAAAGTTTCTATTTATTTATTTGGTCGACGCGGTTGCATTTCCACTGGTTCTAGCACATTTTTCACACATTTTATTGTGCGCTGTCGGCAATGAGTGTAAAAATCCACTTTTGTTTATTTACTTGGCCATTCGAAGCGAACGGGTGCTCTACATTGGCTTACAGACACAAACACTGGGCCACAAATCCTTGGTGCGCTCATATATATAAATTATCAGAATTTCGCTTCCCATTTATTAATAAATAGTGAGTGCCATTTATGCAACAATAAATCATTGCCGCAGCGATAATGCTCGTTTATCAATTGATTGGCGGCTACCACAGAACTTGCGGGGGCACTCGATAGATTGAGAAGCGCGTAGAAGGGGCCTAACTTTACGAATAGTTTTTTTTTGGTGTGATTAGATGCGAAAAGCTATGAATTGTTGGGAAACATATATGATCTCCTAATACATAAACATTAGTTATAGACTTTTGATTAATTGACAGAAATTTAGAAAGATATTATATTTAAGAGAATCAAACGTTTATATTGTTTCAATATTCCGTTTGCGTGGTATGTCACGAACAAATCATTTGTCGACCACAAAACACGAAGCTCATAAAACACTTTTAATACCAGGGACGTTTGTTTATGCATTTCATTTTCCAAGATCTGCGATCTCTTCCCATTGTGATGGAGATTTATCTGTGTTGCCCCACTTGATTGGCATCGACTCAATTGATTTATACGATATCATTTATTAGGTGAAAAGTTGATTGTTTAATAGACAATTTGTTTACCGACCGGGCCGCGACCAGTGGAATCAAAATAGGAGCAAACACACTCACTGTGGCTAAAACCAGATGGACAACTGACACGACGGCTTCATAATCGCCTTGCTTCCGCTGATACGGTGTATTACTTTTTTTCCACTAGTTGGAACTCCGGGTCTGCTTCTCCGGTTACTTAATGCCACACACAATTTGTCGATGCTCACTGAATTTTCGCGAATTTTGCAAAATTCTAGATTTTCCCCGTCTGGAGATCCAATTGCTGCTGCTTTCCCACCCGAACAATTGGCTATTGAGGTCCGTAAATATTGTAGCCACATCGATCTTGCGATCGTTTTCTTCCGTATGCGTTCCGTTCGCGGGGCTGGCTATCAACAAACTACTGTAATACACGATTTGAACAAGTGTTACCCCTCGGAGGCGACGGCAGCGGCCACTGTGGGCAGTGCACTGAGAGAAAATTCAATGAAAAACTGAAGAGAACTTTTTATCCCAAAGATAAAATCACTAGGGCTATAAAATATGTGTATTGGTTTATGCAAATTGAATGTTCAAGGTTAGTACTAATAGTATTTAGAGCATACACATACACATCTACCTCCTATTTCTTCCAGTGTACATTTGCTCTAGGTTCTGGCATTGCTGGGGAACAACAAAATAAATGTGTTTTATAAGCAGTTTTGCTTATCGCATAACAATATCGGTGCGTAAATATACAGTAGTCGATGGAGTGAACCGATATGGGTCTAGCCAGACACCTATGTACATATCCAGTGAAGGCACCCGCACTGCTATTGCCACTTCCACATCAAACCGAAGATTAGAGAGGCAATGCGGATAGCTGGGACTGCTTAGCTTTATCGGGCAATCCGAACGCTTTTCTAAGCCATAGATGGCCAGTTATCATGTAAATTCAAAGTGTTATTTATACAGCTCTTGTGCGAGTCACACAGTGGGTTTGGTTTTTGGTGATAAGCCATGGGTTTCAAGCGAACCCATCGATAGCCGGAGCTTATCGGGTGGTGGTGGCTTATCAAACGGCCCATAAATGGAGCAGAAGCCACCGGCTGCTCGACGCCGGAACTCCGCGATACCAACAAATGGCGTCTATAGATTGCTACAAATGGCGACAACAATGCCACCAATTTGACCAGCAGCTCCAATGCTCGCCATGCTCGAAATGCGCAACAAATCCAAATTAATTCCCAATGGGCCGGTCAACAAAAGCCCCCCAGCCAGACCACTTGATAACTTCCCGATGGGCATGTGAAACTGATTAATGTGGCATTATAAATAGGACTCAAGTATGTGGTTGGGTCTTAATCGAAATTAGCTTACTTTGGGTAAAAATAAATTTATGGTATTTACGATAAATAAACAAATGCGCTTATTACTCGAACTGATTTACTTTGTGATCGAGAAACAAATGGAAACATGTTCCCTTTGCATTTAGTTTACTATCACCATTTAATTCAGTATAAATTTATCGAGTTATTGGTCTTAAAGCCAAGGATATAAAGTTTTAGGTTTTGGTTCAGAATCAGGACGATATGGACGACTTGAACGATGTCATCGCAAATTTGAGCATTAAATCCAAGAACTTTATAGATGAGGCTGCAAAATCATTAACCCCAACAATGGTGGGATTCAAAAGAGAACCTGAGCGAAATCAAAACTGTACCTACTTTATGCAGAATACCTGCCAGCTTTATCAAAACATTTCTAAATCCCATCCCAAGATTGAAAACAGTGTTAAATTCGATGAAGATTTTGTGATGCATATGGAACCTGAGATCAAGGTGGAATGCTCTGTTGATGATCCCAATAAAGAAGTTCAAATTTTGCTGTATGATCCTAAATCATTTACGTATAATATTTACATGAACATTTTTTTTTAACACAGAAAAAAGGAACGCTTGAAGCAGAAATATATGGAAGCTTTGAAGCTGGATGAAAACCTTGAAGCTAGAGTGAAACAATCGGCCATTGAATCCAATCCCGATATGGAGGAACAACAAGCTGAATTGTGAGATCATAACTTTATTTATGATAGCATTTACTTAACTTTATTGGCATTTATAGAAGAAAACTTCACAAGGATCAAGTGGAAATGTACAAAGGTGTGCAGGAAGAAATTATGGTTTCCTTCAAGAGAGACATGGATGATCTAATGCAACAGTATGAAGCTGAGTACTCGCGACTTAGTAAGGTCCACTCTAAGTGGGTAAATTCCGAGAATGATTCCACCAATAACTCAAACACTCATCAGCCTTAGTCATCGCTTAGGAATTTTTAAGATTTTAGCATTTTATTAGTGAAATCAAAACGTATTTATGTAGTTTCTTGGGTTTTAACATTTGACAATAAAAAATATTCAGTATATCAAATATTTTGTTTATTTTATACAGCTTTTTTATCACTTTTCCTTTGGCTTCAGCTCACTTAGTTCCGTCGCGCTCGGCCAGCAGATCCAGCATCACCTCGATCTTAAGATTACACATATTGTTCTCCTCCTCGAGGGCACGAAACTTCTTGTTCAGCCGGAGCATATCATCTACGTCACCCTTTCGGGTCGAATGCATCCAGATGCCGTCCGCAAAACGCAGCTCCTTGTTGCCCAGCGTTAGGGAAATCTGGCGGAAGTCATCCAGATCCTCGGTGGCCACCGGATGTCCTATATTGCAACGTCCCTGACGCACTGGAATCGGCTTCGACTCGAACTTCTTGTTGAAGAGCGGCATTGCAAACAACTGAAACGGAAAGTTGACCACATTTCGATTACATCCCCATTTGTTTGCCACTGCCCCGTTGCCCAGGACAACAGACACTTGTCAGGGGATCAGCGTTCGCGGCAGGACTCGTGCCAGGTTTTTAATGGCTAGTAAGACCGTATCCATATGTACCTGCTTGAAGGGTAGCGGCTGGCTGTCAGAGATTGACGAGGGGCAGCAAAAGGTTGCCAGTTGCATAAAATCGGTGAAATACAGAGAACTCCTTGCTGCACGCGGGGATACGGATGGATTTCTAAGCCAAACTGCCTTCAACAGGATTTTAAATGCCTGATAATTTAAAAGACAAAGCTTGCTTCATCGCAGAAACTCGTCTCATGTCAAACATAAACATTTTGTTTGGTTCATTGATGAAATTCTATACAAACACACAATAAACCCGATACACAACTCTGCTGTGAAAAATAATATGATTCCAAACACACAACAAATATGACACAACACGAAAATCAGCAAGCCATTCTCAGGTAGGAGAGCAAAGGAAAATTTGTCAACTAAAGTTAGTCAACGCGCAGCCAATTCACCATTTAGCAACTTTGTGCTGGAAATGTGTGAAGGAGTGGATCGACTGATGCGGGATCAGGCCGAACTGAAGGTTCACCTCAACGAAATTCTAAATGAGAACCGCCGGCTGGACATCGAATTGGCCAAATGCAGGAGCATCTTGGTTAGCGGCGATTACCAGGAGCTCAAGCATCGCCTTCAACTCAGCAACAAGGCTTTGGACGCGTCCAAGAAGCAGGTGGATGAGCTTATCAAGGAACGGAACAGCCTGAAAACCATGCATGACCTCTCCAAACAGACCATCGAAACCATGGAGATGGATCTTAAGAATTATCGCGTCCAATTGAAAATGTCTGGAGATGACCAGGTATTATTGCACTTCATCATTCCAATCCCGTATTGATTATCATATTATAGTAAGCTTTGACCAAATCGTATGTTTTAGGGACCAGAGACTAATGGAAAAATCCTAAAGTAAACTTCAACGTTTTCGGAATTCAATTTTAGGTCATACAGCGGTACTCGAAGATCGTCAAAGTGCTGGAGGCAAAAGTTGAGGACCAGCAGAAGGAGATACGCACGCAGGCGGAGACCATAAAGGCCCTGCACGATCACAAGCAGCACAGCGGATTGCAACTCCAGCAGCTGCATGCTCAACTGCAGGATAGCGAGCAGAGTCAATCCAAGGTGTCCATCCTGCAGAAGCAGCTTAAGGAGTACGAACTATCGCTGAGCCACACCCACAATTTGCTCATGGAGAGCACAAGACGGGAAACCGCCGCCATGCGCAAGCTCGAGGAGGCTATCATACTCAGCGAAGAGGCAAACAAGGAGAAAATAGATGCCACAAAGCTGGCCGAGACCTACAAGGAGGAGATGACCCACCTAGCCTCCAATATCGGTACCATAATGGATGAGGCCTCCACACGCGTCGACGTTGAAGTGGGCCATCTGAAGAATATGCTCAAGCAAAAGGACATTATAATTACCACCATAAAGGAGAAGGTAAAAGTCTATATTCGTATAATAATTATCACTTATAGTTACACTTACAAATTTTAGCTGAAAAAACTGGCTGTCGATCATAAGTCGGTGGTGCACATGCTGGAGACCCGGAGCAATCGCCTGGAGCAAAAGTACAAGGAGGTGCTGAAGCAGAACGATAAGCTGGAGGCCGAGTTGGAGGCAACTTGCCGGCGACTTGGCGAACTGGAGCGATCCGTTACTGAAGCTTACGGTGGGGATGCCGAAGATGCCAGGATGTGAGTATACAACATAGACAATTAATGACAAACATGATTATAAATCATAACGCTTTTAGAAAAATGTACTATAAGTCTCAAATGGATCGCTGCATAATGGATCACAAGAAAATGAAGGAGAAATACCGCGAGGGCATGGAGGACATCACGCAACGCTTCGAATCGGAAATTTACAAGTTAAGGGAGGAGAACTCCGTGCTGCTGGCGGAAAACGAACTGCTTAAGAGCGGTGCCGCAGGCGATAGCTCCAAGCAGACTTCACGCTGATTTTACGGTTGTACAAATATATATTTTATGATAACTCTCGTACATAATAAATTAGTTCTACGAGATCACACTATGTGGCGGCCGTTGTCTGTGCGTTTCGACCGGGAAACAAACTGGGAAACCAATAGGCTGGCTCATCGCCCGCCTGCTTGTCAATCCAACAGAGACCTTCGCCGAGCACCTTGTCCAGTGACTGTTGAGCACGATAGTCGGTCCAGCTGAGAACGGATAACACGGAAATCAAAGGGATATTCAGTTGAAAGTACAAGTGAAATTCTTACCCCAAATCCTTGATCAGCTGACTCTGCGTAACACAGCCTTGTTCGGTATTGGATGCGGCATTCAGTATGTTGGTCTCCTCCATGCTCAGCTCTCCGGGAATGGACTGAACTATGTACTTGCCCTTGCCCAGCTTGTGAACCACAAAGCTGAAGGTACGTTATGGAAAACGAGAAACTTGTGATATTGAATGCAAGCAGAGGTAATGACCCATACCCGTTGCCAAAAATGCTCAATTTCTTAGCGGCCATTAGGATGTCCTCCTTGGTGATCTCCTGGTGCACTGAACTCTGACCTCTGGCGGCGATTAGCCGACGTCGCAGATCGTCCAGCTCCATAAGTCCACCGGTTTTGTGATTGGCAGCTAGACAAACCTCCACCACCTGGACGCCCAGTTCGTAGTAGAAATCGCCCATTCCCAGAACGCTCCAGAATCCTTTACCGGTGGCCAGCGGATCCACGCCGATGGCGGCGCACATTTCCTGAAACTGTTTGCGGAACTGCGAATTCTTGCGTATGTCCTCCTTGTGTTTCATCGCAAATTCCTCGAGTTTCACCCGGAATACCTCCATTTGCTTGGTCATCTGTTCGAGTTGGTTTTCCTGCAGATCGGTGCCCTTGTCCTTGTACTTCTCCGCAGCCAGCTTCTGCTGCTGTATGGCTCCCAGGCCTACACGTCGTCGCATAGCTGTTCCTTAAGTTTATATTTGTTAGTAAACAACTAAATTTAATCAACAAAAATTAATCACAACAAATGTAAACAGCTGTTTTCCTTACGTTGCGATTAGTTACGTGACGTATAGTAATTGTGCTGTGCTGGTCGCGTGCTGTTATGCGCAATGTTAACTATTTGAATTTCATGGAGGGATGAAATTTATGTAAAAAAATATGCATAAGATACAAATTTATTATTTACTTTAGCTTATTACCAATATTTAATAATTAAATTGCTGCTTAATATGCATACATTTTCTTTAAGCTAACTACTTTGTAAGAAAAAGGACTAATGAAAAAAAAACGAATATAAATTGTATAAATGGTAAGATTTTTTTATATTTAAAGCAAACAACAAAACATCTGCTATCCGATTAGCACTCATATAAAGTGCATTTGTCACAAGGTCCGCTCAATTAATGTTTAATGGGCCCACCGCCCCCATTGTTCAATGAACAATCCAATCGAATTCGGGTATAAATAAAAAGAAGAAACCGCTCGCAATATGACGAGAAACCATGACACGAGGGTTTCATCGATGAGCCCGCATAATTATGATTGGAAAACGTCATCGGATCGTCTGCTAATATGTATATGTATATCCCATGAAAGTCACTCAATGTTTATAATGCCAGCGGATATCAAACCCGCTGATTAAATTTCAAATCTACACACATCTCATCCGTGAATCATTCAACTTGCAAAATCAGCCGATTTCGTCAGATCTACATACCTCACCATATCTGTGCTGATTAATTATGCGAAAAGGAAGAAAAATGGAATCCCATCTCTGGTCATTATTAAGCCACCGATTTGCTTTGGACTCCGTTTTCGTTGCGATGGCACTTAGCACCAATTAACGGTAGGAGAATCACCCGATTAGCGAGGAACCCACTCGAAATGGGAGCCCCAGATCCACGAAACAGATGCCCAGTGGCACTCGACACCATTACGCGCAGTAGTCTCCAATGCGATTTTACACCGCAGATTATATTGTATATTATATATATATATTATTATATATTATAATATACAATTTTTATGGTTTCCTATGACCTGAATAGGGTCATTTGATTATGAGCCTATTATTATCTTTGCACCATTTTTTATTCTCAGTGCTTTGGCGTTTATTGCCACACAAATTGATATTCACAAATATTCATATGCGTGTCCATATGCCAAGTAACTAGGCCAAACATCGAACTCGCGGATACAGATACAACTCAATGGATTGCATAATGGCTTTCTTAATTGAAAAATCTTGGCATGTCTATTAATAAATTGCGACCAATCTAAAAACAAGGGAATGTAACACGATATTACAAAGGGGCATACATTTTATTAATACTGTCATAGAAAATATTTTGGAAAATTACTGATTGACTCGATGAATAATGGAATACGATAAATAAATGGCGTAGTATAAACAATCTTTTGTGACTAAACAAAAACTAGTCATAAACAATTGTCAAGTTGCAGATAGAAAGCTGGAGGACATAGCAATGACTTGTTGGATTGATATGTCGAGTTTATTTTAAAGTTAACAAATAGCAGCTATAAATGTAATATTTTTACAAGTAAAAAAAACTATTTCTGGAGTGCATTTCCTTTACCATCTGTTGGCATTTGCTGGATGCGCAATTATTTGGACAGGAAGCCAGCCGTGATCGCTGGCACAGATGAAAATGCACGGATACAGATACAGATACAGATACGGGTACGGGTGTGGTAAATACAATATTTATTTGTGCTGCTCTTCACCGTAGCTGCGGCCTGACTTGCAAATGCAAACCGAGCCAAGCCAAATAAAACGCGCAGGCGCGCACAAAATTTAATGGAAATGCAGGAGGAAAAGCGAACTGAAATAGCACCAGATAAAAATAAACAAAATGCCGCTGACAGACAAAGGGCCAAGATACAAGATACAAGAAGGCACGAGCGAACGAGGGAGTCTAAACTGCGATGACACACAAAGAAATTACTAACAACTATGGGACAAGAATTTGTCGAGTTTTCTTTACTTTTCCACATTATGTATACATATATATATATATTAATATCTAAAGAAGAAAGGTATGCTGATTCGTTTTCAGTTGTAAAAAACCTCAATTCTTGCGGGGCAGTTGCTGATGCAATGCGGGATGTTTGACAGTCGAGGGCGAAATATTTGGGCAGCTGACAAGCACGCAGTCCGCATGCGATGGACCATCGCATGTAATCAGCCGCATTAAACGCGAAGTGCAATATGCCAGAAATAGTTTCGACCAGATGCCGTCAGCTTAGTATGCATACATACATATGAGAGATACGGATGCAGATACAGATACAAATACTGAGATACATCAACATCAGGCGTTACGACAGGCGGAACAAAACGGCTGCCTTTCGAACTGACCAGTTCATTTGATTTTCCATGCGCCGCAGATCGCATTACACATTAATAGAGTCCATTCACATTTCAGTTGCCTGCCCCATCGAAATGCATATGAAATGAAGCCACAGAGAAGCCACCAACCACCAAGAAAAGACGAATGAGAAAAAGCCGGTCGGGGTCACCACTCCACGGGCTCATAATTCATCCAAAATGAAAACTTTCGTCTGGCAGCAGAAAACTCTTTTGTTCGCGGCGAGTGGAAAGTAATAATAATAAAAAAAGAAAAATTCAAAACGAAATGAGAGGAAATCTTAGACAATGCCCGCCCGACGAGCGCAATAAAAACTGGATAAAAATGTTGGGAAATTAGGGAAAATCTCCGATAGTGCTTTGCGTTCGAATCAAAACCAGTTGGAAAGTTGCTCACCATAGCGATCAATTATTATGCTGGCGGGTCTCCGTTGCTCGCTATTGTTTGAGCATTTTCCATGTGAGTGCACAGGGAAATAAAGTTTTCTCAGTGTAATATTGTATAATAATATTACAACAGGGTAACTTAATATTTCATATTCTTGATGATAACTTTGATAGTCAGCAATCATTCATTGATAGTAACTACAGCCAAATTATAATGTACTAAAACTTTTCCGTGCTGGTTCCTTAATTTTCCTCAGTGTAACCCCCTCTATTGCATTGGTGGCAGCGACAATTGTCGCTAGTTTTCGCATCGCCAACCAGTTTTGGGTGTGAAAAGTAACGGATCGAGGTGGCGAACACACAACCAGAAAAGTAAGAATACTCAAGTGGGTCAGCTGGTAACTTACAAATCGCGACTTACAACATACGACGTACTGGCTGGCGTGTTGCATGCAACAAATGGCCGATAAAGCAACGAGGCATAGCCAAAGTGACCGACCCACCGATTTGATTTATGCCCACGACCCACTCTCCCGTAATCCATTTACACATGCGATTTGTCTTGGGTTTCCTTTCCCCATGAATTATGATCTCGGTCAGTGGGGTGTGATGGTCAAGACATTAGCTTTCCCGTTACCCAAGTCACACGATCGCCGACAGCTGGGCGAAAGCGATGGAAAACCCAAGCCAACTCTCCAAGAACCCGAGATCTGTGTAGCCTCTATAACGCCTGCGGAATTATCTATTATGTCCAGCGCTTACAACTGGACACTCCTCTGAAAACTGAAATCGGACTCTCGTGAGATTTATGGGGCAGCCGACGACGTGGCGGAGTACAAAATAAATACAAAACTTAGCGACAACAAACCAGAATGAGAATCAAAACTTGAACTCGAACCATCCCGTCCAGCGGCGTCTGCTGGATGCAATTAGCCGACGTAAAGTCACGTAGAGTAATTGCAGTGCCGGGTGGACGAAGGGCAAGTTGCCCGTCCGCAACCAGGAGAGATAAATGAGGCAAATTAGCACTCGGCGACCCGGTCAGAAAAAAAAAGAACACCGGATTGTGGGTAAGGGCAAATGGCAACCTATTCATTCACAGGAGAAAACGGTCAGTTTATGGACTACTGGCTTTTATGTCATAAGCGAAGTGTGTGAATCACTTCTCAATGTATTTGAAAAGTGCAATGCAAAGCTAATCAAAAAATACATCACTTTCTAAAGATTGCACAAAATCGTATGTATATAGAAAGCAAAAAGAAGCACACCTCTATGTATCTCAGCAGTTAAACTCATGCGCAGCGCGTGCTCCATTTCCATTGATCGGTTGCGTTGGGTTCGGATTCATTCATTTCACTATCATTCAATGGTTTCTGACCTTTTGAGCCGGGGTTACATGGTACGTGGGCCATAAACTAATTTCTGCCAGCCAGTCGGGAAAAAAAAACAGCTTGAGTTTTCCGCAGACAAGCTGCGTGCGGCGGAAGTGACGGCGGAAAAGTAGCCCATCAATAGACCCAGACACGTACCCAGAAAACATCTAAAAGATACAAAAATACACGCCGACATGCATTCAAATAATGCCCAGTGAAAAATCAGCGCAGCTACGAGATATCAAAATATAAGCAAAGCTGAAACGCATTTTTCGTGGAAATAGCGCAGCAAATGTGTGCAAATGGGGTGGCAGATTTCACGAAAAATCGAACAGAGGGGTTTGAAATGTCTTTTGAAAATTTTCACACTGTTGCAGTTGTCTATATATTATAATCGAGCACTAATTTCGTGTGCATTCTACGTACATAAGTATGTATATCGATTGGGTCTGTATGAGATACATATAATAATACATAATATAATACATGTCTGATGTTAATGTAGCGCTTAGATATATGTACATAAAAATCTTAAAATAAATAAAACAAAAAAAAATAATAAGTCTGATATCTCAAATATATCGAAATATCTCCTTATCTATTATTGCTTGCAATTCGCCTATTGATCCGCACAATAGGAAATTAAAAACAAACCCCATCTTTCCAAAAAACTTTCTTTTTTATTTCTTCTCAAACCGCACTAAATTCGGGAATATCACAATCGCGAACAATGGGAGCAATCAAGAGCTGGCCTTAATTACAAACCTCGGCGAAATGAGAACGTGTAATTCTATCTCTCGAGTGTCCAATTGATACGCGTTTATCGCCCCTGTGGAAGTTCCTGATTTGATCCCGAGTCCCCTGCATAAAACCGCATGCCTCAACCCTTTTCCCCGCTCCATTTAATGTTTTGTTTTGGGCAAGGCCCAATAATAAAAGCCAAGAAACAAAAATAAAAAAGTAAAAATAAAACTTAAAAAGAAAAAGGAACGAAACCCTAAGCGGACAACGACAATTCCTGAGCTCTCTACGCTTTTTGGGGAGCAGATGTTACTTTTGGCGGCTCAAAACGAGAATTCTTTGAGCCAACCTCGTCTCGCCTCCTCCGATTCACCGATTCCCCGATTCCCCAATTCTCCGATTCTCCGGCTGCTGCTCAAAAAACAGAACCAAAAAACCGAAAATAAGTCGGAAAAAGCAAAGCACTTGTTCCAGCTTGAGCAGCTCAACAAGATATTCGTACGCGTGTGAGGATGTGAAAGTACACTGCGAGAAACGAGCAGCTGCATTTCAGTTTAATTATGAAATGTTAATAAATATATATATGCTACAACATAGCTTCCATCGGAATAACACTGTTAAGAAATTCAGGAACCTAAGTTTTTGTAACATTCAGCCTAATTGATTAATTTGTTTAATTATACATTGTTCTGTTCTTGATTCCATCTATATATATCCACAGTTTCTCTCAGTGCAAATGGGGATGTATTTCAAGTGCGGAAACGGGAAGAGAGAATGCGTTATATGGAGCAGGCGTTGCGGAGGAAGAAGAGTGGTAGATTGCACCGGGCTGTGTCAGATTCAGGTTTTGGTTTTGGCGCAAAAAATGTGTGCTCAAAATTACCAGCAGCAGGTATTCGCACTCGTATGGGTATTCGCAACCGTGTGGCTCCGATGATGAGGGCAGCCGCATCCACATAGCCACATACATATCAACATCCACAGCAGCAGCCGCAGAAATTGGCGCAAAATTTACAGATGCCTCAAAAAATACAAAAAAAAAAAAAGAAAAGAAACAAAATGAATGGAAAATGGAAAGCAACTGCAGCGGCACAGGTCCCCATTTGTATGAGTGCGCGTTTGTGAGGCATTTCAAAGACGAGGAAAATCGCATGCCCCAAACTTCCTAAAGACAACCCTATCTTATGCATACATATAGATATATGTACATACATGTATCTCACCCCACCTAAATCACTTTAAATAGCGGGCTTGCTTCGACGATATACGGAAATAAATACATACATATGCATACATATATCAATACCGCAAATAAATTTCTAATCCCTGATTATGCTTGCTATCAAGACAGTTCAACGTAGCATTTGTCGACTAATTCGTAAACCCCATCCTCACTTTTTTATGACTCACTAAACCACAACGCACTGATTTCAACGAATTTAATTGTCTGCTTATATTCCATTGGAAATAACTAAGTTTGGCAAATCGAATTCTTTTAATTCTGAAGTTCAAAGTTTTTGGGCGCCATAATATATGCACAATTTGTGGCAGTGCAAACAAAGTATCTGCTAGATTTATTTCAAGCGACCGGATCTGCAGTTGTTGTTGCTGCCACGCGCGCCCATATTGCATATTGCACACACAGCAAGAACAAATGAAATGGAAAAGAAAACATCTGGCAGGGGGAGGAGAAAGCAGAAATGAGGGGACACAGCCCGGGCTACTACTTAATGAGTTCATTTATTAATTAGACGAACGTGACGTCAGCACGGACGGAAAACGACGAAAACCTCGGTGTATCTCAAACTCCCTGCGTTACGTTCCGACACTAAAACAGCAGTTAACCTTATGCGCAGCGCGTGCGACAGTTCCATTGATCGGTTGCGTTGGCTCCTGGGTTCATTCATTTCATTATCATTCAATGGTTTCTGACCTTTTGAGCCGGGGTTACATGGTACGTGGCCCATAAACTAATTTCTGCCAGCCAGTCGGCGGAAAACAGCTTGAGTTTTTCGCAGACAAGATGCGTGCGGCGGAAGTGACGACGGAAAAGTAGCCCATCAGTAGACCCAGACACGTACCCAGAAAACATCTGAAAGATACAAATATACGCGACGACATGCATTCGACAGTGAAAAATCAGCGCAGCTACGAGATATTAAAAAAAAAACAAAGCTGAATCGCAGTTGTTGAAATGGTAGAATGGAAATCTCTTTTGAAACTTTCACACATTTCCAACTGCATTGTTACCCTCTCGAGTGCCACGTCATTATGTGGATTTTTTGGCGCGAGGGTTGGTTTTTGCACAGACCTACTCTGACACGACCTGTGCCACCGATCCACCCGATCCGATCCGATCCTATCCCATCCCATCCCATCCGATCCTCAACCCCTCATTCACCTCGCGAGCAGGTAGTTGCCAATCCGAATTGGACATCGCGCCAAAAAATATATGAGGAAGGGATATCAATCTTCTATACAGTAATCTCCGGAAACGCGAAACTTTTACTAAGAGTTGCTGAGATTTATTTAGTTCGATACATGAAAGTAATAAGTGAATAATCTGCAGTAATATATCTAGGAATATATTCAATTGGTATCCCTTCTAGAAACAATACATTTGTTTGTAAAGCAGATACTACATATGAAGATGATAAGAAAGAAAAACATTTATTCATTCTGGCGAAAATTCTTATAAAAGCTTATAAAGCCAATACAGACACCATCTGTATCCCTTTGCGAGGGCCCACTGTACGCCTGAAAACAATAATAAATCGCAATCCTTTGGGCGCGTCCTTTGTCCGGGGCACTCTTTAAAATGACTAATCGGTCAAAGAGCCAGACGAAATGGGCCTGAAGACTCCTCCGATTCGAGGTAACACCAGCTGCGCCTCCTAACCAACCACCAGTGGAGTGGGGGCCAGTTTATCGGTTCGGCTGACTCAGCATTATTGAAATTGAAATGACTTGTGGTCCACATTATTTACTACTACCAATACCACTACTACAACCTACTACCTCTATTTCTATGCGGTTTTCACTTTCGTTTGTTCGAGATACGCTTGAATTGCCGCCGCAGGCGCGAAAGTTGTTTATGATTTTTTGTTGACTATTTTGAATTTTTCGTATTCCTGTCGCTGGCAATTTGTTCTAGCCACGTCTGGCCGCCAATTAGGCCGTTTAATGCCGCATGAAGCCCGACTCGACCTTGAGTTAGGGCCCAAAACGCGCTAACATATCAGTTAGTTAGCGTTTAGCTCAGTATTTGTGCGAGGTAAATAGCAACGAGCCAGCAGTCCCTAGCATAACTAATTGTATTTACACGGCCTATAATTGGCACACAAAAAACGGATTCACTTTCCGTAATTGTTACATGTAAATATCGTAAGTATAAGATGAGCAACTGCATTATTCTGAGCTAGGAATCTCTATTTGCATGGGATACATTTAATAGTGAGGTGTGGCATTGTGTTTGAGGTACTGCATGTTGGCATCTCAAATTGGGTGTTATGATGTCATCGATTTAATTTATAAACTACTTGGAATTCATCATATGTTTGCTTGCAATGCAATTCAGTTTGATGGCCAACCTTGAGTAAAAAAAAAAATACGAACTTGGAGATATGATATTTTTCTTAATTTTAAATTTCTAAAATTTCACTTCAATTCATTTGAACATCAAGGAAGTAAATGTAATTTATGACGTCATCTCAGTAGCCAGAGATGTTCCCTACTCGCGCCACCTCTCAAAACTGCTGCAGTTAAAAGTGCAATAGCGGTGCTAGGAAACAATTTTTATGGAAATAAACATATATTATAAGCATATTGAATATTATAGCTTCGATGTATAATTTTTGAAATATTTTCTAGATCACTTTCAAGTATGTTTTTCTGTGCATTTCACCCTAATGTTAATGATACCCAAATGTAAGAGAGCGTAAAAATGCTGAAGAGAGTCACGAAAGAGCGCAGAGTGACCGTTTCGGCGGGCCAAAAGCGAAAGTAAAGCGTTATCGATGCGGGAGCAACTGGTCACACTGCGCCATATAAGCTATATAACTTGCTGAATCCCTGGTCTCTGCGCGATTCAGTCTTTGACTCTCCACCAATTCGGTCGCTTGCGTTTGCTCCAGCTGCGTTCTTTTCGCTCTCTTTGGCTCGCGTGAAAGTCGTAAAGTTCAGCTAGCTCTCTACGATACAGAAAAAGAAACGCATACAACAAATTCGCCAGCGATAGAAAACCGATTTAAACTGCAATTGCAATGCCTAAAATGCGTACGTGAGTTTCGCGCAGTGATCGCTGTGAAAGTTCAAGTGAAAGCGGAAAGAAGAAACAAAGCGAGAATACTTCAAAAGCAATAAACCAAAAAGTGCAAAAATACCTAAAGTTTAAACAAAGAAAACAAGTTATACAAAACCATAGCCATGTTGTGTCCGCCAATGGCCCTGGGCCCATTTCTCGCCGCCCCCGTGCCACGCCCACCGCCCAGCGCATCGGAGAAGAAGAGAATCTGTCGGAACCTATTCAATAACGCTCCCGGGGACTCGAATATCGATCAGCTGTTGGCCCAGGAGCAGCACACGCAGAGATTATACGTTAAGGAACGCTACGGATATGACATCCAGCTGGAATCTAATCGGGATGCGGATGCGAATACGGATGCGGATGCTGATACGGATGCCCATTGTCAGGTCCTGCGCGGAATGCGGTATCCGACCTCAAGGACGATATCCAGCACCGATGCCGATGAGTGCAATCCAAAGGCAGTCAGCCAAGCGCCGAGGGGCATGGCCCTGACTCCCGCCCAGATCTCCGCCAGCGCAAAGCTGATCCTTCAGAAATGCCCGGAAAGCGATCGCAAAAAAAGCAACGGCAGTGCGGATTTGGCCAACTGCACGCGACATGGCCAAAAGCCATATGCGAGGCAGCCACAAGGCCTCAAAGGTAGGTTTTTTTTTTCCATGATTTGCATGTTTTTGTTTCACCTGAAACGCTGGGTGCTTGCTCAAAATATACGAATAATGATTACTCTTTGGTTCCAAGTTATTAAGTTTAATATACTTTCAAGTTATTGTTAAATTTTCCCAAAGAATCAGAGCAGAATCAGAATATAGTGAAATCTCTAAAATTAAAAAAGTCTCCTTCGAATTATCTCATACATTTCCTCGGTTTTTGTACGTATGTTCTATTTACTAAGATCCCATGTACTTCTTATATAGATGATCCAATAAGCAGACACCTGATTTTAGTTGCATTTTCCGTTGTTCCTTCCTCTTGCAGTCTCTGCTTTGTGCTCGTCCTTTGCCACAGTCGTCACCCTTATAAAATTCCTCCCCTTAGTTGAAAAAAAAAACCACCCTTATTTTCTGATTTTCCTAATTTCGTTTTTCCCCTTCTGCGTCGATTCTTATTGTCACTTCTTTCCTACCAGTTTTTATTCTCTTTATTTTGGCTAGTTTTTCCGATTCTTTGTTCGTTCATTCACGTGCGTAGGGATTTATCTCTTTGGTTACTCGAAAGTGAATTGGGATACATTTACATATCTGATGAATAACAGAAAACTCAAAAAAGTATTATTGTTTGGCCCCATTGCTTAATCGAATTCGAATAAATTTCTCTAATTTCAAATAATTTGAAATAATAAATGTATTCAAAATCATTGTATTATGAAATTTTAAAGATTCAGTACAAGTTTCTACGACTATTGCCTTAAGTTTTAGCAACAAGACAAGGGACTATTAATGCAGTCCATTGTTATCTAATAATAGATTTAAGATGAACGCTATTAAAAAAAACTTACCAGTTTGTTTATATTAAGCATCACTTATGGACGTTCGACTGTACCTTTAATTTTTGGCTTATTATTATTGCTTTACTTTACGCTGATATTCCGCCGATAGCGTGGCATTCAGTGAGAGAGGGAGAGCTGGGAAGAAAGAGAGCTGGTCTCCAGTTTGTCTTTGGTTTGGCAGTGTGTCAAAGCGAAAAAGCTAAACAAAAAATAAAAACTGTTGAATAACAATCGCGCGCCAAAAATCTTTCCATATTTTGCGAAAAGAGATTGCAGCTGAAAAGTGAATATGAGATGAGTAAAATGCAAAGGCAATTAATTGAGAGGCCTCAATTAAATTTAAATCAACGCCTTCTGGTTTTCTTGATTGTTGTTTTTATTCCTGCTGCAGTTTCGACACAGAAAAAAAAAATAAATAAAAAAACAAAAAATGAGCTACACAGACCTGCGACTGTACATGAGTTCACTGTAGTTGTGTTAGTTAGTTGAAAAGGCCGCACCCACAACGACAAACGCAATCTCAACCAGAGGAAAACCACAGCTCTTATACGACGACGTCATCCCACTTCCACACAAACGCACGCACACTTATGCATTATCAAAGAAAGACGAGAGAGTCAGAGTCGTCGCTCTCTCTCTCTCTCTCTCTCTCTGTTTGTCTGCTGGTTTTTGGCGCGAACTTATTATTTTCGTGTTTATTTTTAGTCGTCTTCGCTGATAAGCTTTCTGCGTGTGCGAGTGTGTGTGCGTTATTATGCGTAGTAGTAACTACGCACGCACGTTGATGATGTTTTTCAAAAACTCGTCGTGAAGGTCACACACACCAACGAACGCAATTCGCGTAAGTACAGCAGCGCCAAATGTTGTGTTTTGTTGTACTGTGTGGCAGGTCCAAAAACGGGTCGAAAAGCGAAGCGAACAAAAACAAATCAATTAGACAAAAGTTCTGTTATCTCGGCCTTTATTCCTATCTTGTTTATATTCTTTTTTGCTATGTTTTGATCACCACTGTACTTTTACCACCCAGTTGGCGCGCTATAGGAAATGCATACATATTCCTATGATATGATAATTCATATTACGGTATTTTGCATATTTTTACTAACAATTTACAGCATCTTCATTATCATTTGCATGTGTGGATTTTTTACCACGTAAATTAAGTTTTCTAAGCGGTCTATTTGACTTTCGTGATTATGTTTTGCTTGGCCTTCTTCGCCACGCCCCAAAAATGTGTGTGATATTCCCCTAAATTTATGTTTTCTAATTATGCATTCAGAAACTCTCTTTTGGGCTCCCACATAAATATTTATAATGTGAGTTCTTTGTTTTCATCGCCGCCTCTCTCTCTACACACATTTCGTAAACAAAACGCGTTTTTTTTTTGTTGTGCAAGATGGAGCGAGACAGAGCTAGTTGGAGCTTCGTGCTTATAATGATAACGGTAAACGCACTACCGCCCTCACACTCCCCCTTTCTCTTTCTCAACACCTGCTTTTTACAATGGACTTGATCGCTTTGCCGTTTTTCCTTCCTTTCTGCTTCTTCTCCTCTGTTTCGCTTGACGTTCTTTGTCGCTGGCTTATAATTTTCTATAACTGTACATTTGATTATATCGCCAGAAGCAGCGCGACTCTTTGGCTGCCAGCCATTTCCATTCTCTTTCTCGGGGGGCTTCGAGTTTAAGGAACACGTTTGTATCGTCCAGAAAGTAGGCTTATTTCACTTGTTGCGCTTTTCGTTCCACTTTAATGGATACATTTGGCATAGAATCTTAACTGTATGTATTTATCTTGACTTCGAAATGATAAGTTTGCTTCGTAATAGCAAGATACTTTCGTTGGAATTCATAGTTCTATAATTCTAAATGAAGCACCTACATGATTTTTTAATTATAATAGACAAATTACTTTGCGAGTGTGTTTAAGTATTCGGTTATGTAAGCTAGACTTGGGGCCTTCATGTTTTTGCTGTTGTTCAGCTTTCCAGCTTTTAGGTCACTGCGCAGTGTCTGCGGTTTGGTGAGCGTCTTTGTGCGATCGTGTAAGCTCTAGCGGTTTACGTGATGAGGCAACCGCAGCTGCCAAGCGATAGAGGTTTGATAGAAGTACAGTCGCAGCTCTCTAACTGAAACTGACATTTAGCTTTCAAAGAGGAATTTCTGAAATTTGAAATGACATTCTTTGTGACATTTTTTTTAGTACTCAAATAATAAATATATATTTGAGTAGTAAAAAATGATCATTGCAGGATTTGTTTATTTTTAGATGCTTAGATTGCTTAAAGATACACATTTTACTTTGACGTCATGAAACAATCTCACATGGATTCATAATGCAAGTCGAAGACGATCGACTGAACTTAATACACTCCAGACGACTGCATTCTGCCATTAGCACTTATCGCTGTGGCCATGACATTTAGTATATCGGCCAACGATGATCAGGTATAGGTTTACTTTACTGTACACTTGCACAAGTGTGCATAATTCCAGGGCGATAAGAAAGAAGAAAAAGCGAAACACCCACTGACACGTATGCAGTAGTAATGACGCTTGCACTTTTAATTTTACTTTCCCATTTCCCTTTTGCAGCCTGATTAGTCACAGTATTTTATTTAGCTATTTTACAATGCCAAATACTAAACGTTTACCCCCTTTTTTTCTTATCTCTTCAGGCATGTACAATGTTCGCAAGACCGTGAATGGTATTTCGAAACCCAACGTCAAGAATGGTTACAACAACAACAACAACAGCAGCAGCAGCAACAACAACAGCAACATGAATATTAATAATAAGATTGTGGATAATGGTACTAGCGAATTGGCAGATCAGAAGCAGTAACTTTGGATCAGAATGACGATGACAAATAGCCCCTGGCGGAGCAATAATTGCAATATATGATATTAATTGTAAATGTAATTTTAATTTCTAAAATAATTTGTTTATTTTTTTGTACCCCCGCCATACACAGATACTTTTGTGTATGGATTGTACGTTTGTTTTAAACCAAGACTTGACGGTCCAAAAATGTTGTTGCATAACAAATGATTAAGTGAATGGATAAAAGCCAACCAGAAACAACAACAAAAGCAACCCCAGAAAAGATCGGCGCGCGTGCACGGCCAAAAACAGGCAAAAAAAATATATGATTAATAATTAATAATAGTAATATATCCGGATGCATTGCGATATCGGTCTTATAATGGAAATTATTAAGTTAATGGATATGTGCTAATGTTAGACAAGCGATCGACAGCGCCATGCATCCACTATATATAGACTAAACCCCAACCCAAACCAATTCAAGCGTTCTCAGCGTGTTTTCGGGTCCAGATGCACGCGTGTGCCAAAAGTATTTACAATTTACTTTGTGTCATGATCTCAATTATTAAAAACAATTTTATTATTTTGTTTATCTAAATGTAATTATAATTGAAATTATTTAAAAATTCTTCTTAGCCCACAAACAAACACACACACACACCCTCGCCCCTCTCATTCACACACCACCCACGCACACTTTTACACACACGCACACACACACACTGTACTCATATTTATTGTATGTACATTATCGATGTGACATTTTAAATTGTATGTACTGTCTATGTATAAAAACTTCGTATCTATGGCAAAATTATTTCCCCTTTAAGAGACCCCCCCATTTTCGAAATTCTATTTTGAACAACCAAACTGTGTATATTGTACGGAGTGTAACCAAACTCCAAGCAGCTAAATGCGAAAAACCACAACAACAAATACTGTGCATATTTCCTTAAAAACTTTGTACGAAAGCAAGATGAAAAAAAAAAACTATTCTACTGTAACTCTCAAGCGGAGAGTAGCAGAAAAAAACCAAAACAAAAAAAAACTCTTAAAAATACAAATGTAAAACAAAAAAAAAAACATTTAAAAGCTTTTTATTTGCCTACATTGGCTTTGTTGTGGAGAGGGGGTGCCTTTTGGGCCGAGATGGCGTGATAATTCTCAACCGTAAAGAAAAGCGGAGAAAGATGGAAAGATTCATAAATGGATGGAATGAGTCAGCATTCGAGCCTCGAGCTGCGGATGCAACAGTTTCTCCATTAGACAAGGGCCGCTCCCGCACAGTGAACCCTCGATAATAAAGGAATTTTCGTAGCAGAAGTGGCGCCTAACGTTACCCTAGACGGCATGATGACTCCGCATTTATAGAACTGGTAAATATCTTCATCATTTTGAAGTGCAACCATATGATGGCTATTTATCTAAGCTACGAGTATGTATGATAACGTTTTTTTTTTTGGCCGAGTCCGCACTGTTCTAATTACATTCGATGCAGAGGTTTGGTATGCGTTCAGAAAGTGAAGTGGATCGGAAAGGAAGTGGAAGACCCATTCCAATTAGTGTGCTTTCCCATGTTCGCTTTCATCGCTAATCATCCGCAGCAATTTGAGAGACTTCACTGTGGGCACTCGTCGGTCTCTCAATGGGCGCACACATGTGCATATCGCCCGCGGCGGACATTTCGGAAAATGCTTTCTAGTCGTTATTTGTGTGCTATTCGTCGTACTAGTGATTGTTGTATCTACAATGTGTAGCTGTGGAGTGGAGTGGGCACTTAACATTAGATTGGCTGCGACTTCCGGCGAGCGAAACGATCGTTGGGCGTTTGATGATGATTGATGCTGGCCACCGTTCGCATTTACCCCATATTCATCCTCCTAATCAAACGGATGTGGATTTACAGAAAACAATTTGTTGATGTCTTAGAGCCTAAAAAAACAACTACATATTACATCTTAAGCAAGAGCATAGCAAATACAATAGATGCTAAAATTTCAAATTAGTTAGTTGGTTAGGTATAGCACTAGTTACAGACATATGTACATACATACACATTCTTCACAAAACCGACACATTAGTTTTAGTTACTAGCCAGTTGTTGCAATCTTTGCCATTTCAAGCATTTGGCACTGCTCTCTTGAGCGAATCAAGAATACAATATTCTATAATAATGGCACTGCTGGCAGAATGGAAAATTACATGGCCTGCATTTAGTAACAAGCATGTACAACATATTTGCCCACTTAACTAGCGGTCTGGTACGGTTATTAGCATGCAATTTCAAGATTTTAATGGCTCTGCACTCGCATTGCAATCACACACACACACACACACGCACTCGCATTCACGTAACGCAACAGAGCTCAGGCGTACAATCCCGGATACAGTAATAGCACACAAGGTGATATTAATAAACAGCGTCGATATAAATTTAAAATTTTCCAACCCAAATTCTTTTTTTTTCAATTTGCAAGAGAAGTATAGCTTTAAGGTTTATTTTTTATATCAATAGTGATAAATCTCCGCAATCAACATAAATTGAATGCACTCAGCGGAAGCACACGTTTATAATGAGAAATTATCACGAAATATAGTCACTAAGCGTTCGTATTTAAAACTAAAAAGATTCTGAAGAGTACCACAAATTTTTCGTTCGTAAGCTTTTAAATTGGTTTTTTAAGTCCTTAGGCCCTATTAATTTGCCCGCCATTGTGTACTACGAGTGTGTGTGCGGGAAAGAGAGAGCTAAAGGTGTTTGTACTCTCGCGTTGGCCGCAATTCGCGTTTTTTGTGCATTCGCCACGCAATAAATTCAAAGCTGCAAAGCAAAATTTATGACGTCGATTTGAGCTTGCCATCTCTTTCTGCCATAACGGTATAGTTGAACCAAAATGAATAACCAAATACAGGGTTTTCGTATATTGTCGTAAGAATTGTACATATCTCTATTTCTTCTTTGAATTCACATTTCATTTGGTTTTTGTACAGTGCGAAATCACAATAATTTATGGCACGACCAAACGGCGGAATTTAATTGCATTCCGTTCGCATTAATCACCATTAATGTCAGTGGCTGCATTCGAGTGGGGTGCAATGTCTGGAGGAAAAGCGTGAAAAGCGAGCCAAGGCCATCTGACAGCCTGTTAGTACATATGTACATATGTATGTATCTATGTGTATGCATGTGTATGAAATTGAAATCAATCAGCCCTGAAGTGAGTGCCCCTACTCCCTAGTGCCATCTCGCTCCCCCTCGCCAATCCCGCATGACGTGAGGTCAGCAAAGGCAAAAAAAAATGAGGAGCACAGTGGAGCTGACTCCATCGGCCAATGCTCTAATCTCCTGACCAACTTGTGGCTTCGCATCTTCTCCTTGGCCCCACTCGACTCGGATCATTGGTTATACACTTCCATTTAAAGGAATTATTGGTTATCTGATGTCTGTAGATTCGCTTTATCTATATCGTCTACATTAAATAATAGAACTTTCTAAAGTCTACATATCTATGTATATGGAGATCTCAGTTACATATCGATTCAACAATTCAATGAAAAAGTCATCCTACAATATAGCATATACATATATACATAATCGTTGTCCTGTGATCCTACGTTTGTTATAAGTAGAATGTGTTACTACGTTGAATACTTACATACATATATTAAATAATCGTAACATTTATTTCGAATTTAGGAGATTGATCTCAGTTATTTAAGGTATTCCCGTCTTCGACCTGATAAGATAGCCCTGTTTTGCGACTGCTGTTGATGCTGCTGTTGCCATAGCAATTTCAGATGGCCAAGTTCGAGCAATTTGCTGGGCAAATCAACGACATGCAAAGCACTTTTGTTTATTTCGTTGATTGTTCCCACAATTTTCGTACAATGCCGGAAAATGTACGTGCCCAAGCGTTGTTACTGTAATTGCCCTCAAAAAAAAAAAAAAAAAAAATGAAAAAAAGAGACCAAAGCGAACAGAAAATAAAGAAGATGAGGGGAAAATATAAATCATACAACGTGAAAATTCTTTTCAAATGCCAGACAAAGGCGAAAACACAGAGGGGAAGCGTGGGTGGGGGCCACTCGAGGGGGATTCCCTCTGCTTGACAGACTCGAAAGATCTCTCAGATGCGCGCTGTAATCGTTCCCAGTTTTCGGATAGGACAGCGAAGATGTTGCGCAGCAGATACGGTAGGGGAAGATCACGTACAGCATAAAATGGGGGCGTCATTTACATTGGCTTGTGGAGGAGCGAGCTTAGAGCCAGGATCTCATCCCATCGCCACGGATCGTGAGCGTGTGAATCAAAAGCAAAAGTGTGAGATGAGCTGGCCAACTTGGTCTTGGGATGTGGGGGGGCAGCCTAATACATAAGTACTCGTAGATCTCTGAAACGTGATCTTAAAATGGAAACGTGTTGCCTTGTTATTGAGATGTCGAGACCCTTGCTTGAATGAGAGGCTTAATAACCTATTCAAGGAACCAAATGAAACTTTTCAAGACCAGGCGAGTTCATAGGTAAATTGAAGAAGATTGCAAGACCGCAAGGGAACAACTCTAGCTTCATCCTTCTGACAGCTCAGTGGTGAGAAATTTCACTCTCACTTGTCATTGTCAATGCAAAGATTGTTTTAAAAGTTATGCGATTTGGAAGTGATCGCGAGCTAATGATGATTGTCATCTTTTTCGGTTGCCAATGTGATCATCATTATCATTATTTTAATAAATAAATATAATATAAATATAAAATTATAATTTATAATAAATGAGACTATTTTTTACTAGCTACACTTCAATAGAGTTTGCGTTCTTCAATTCGATGGCTAAGAACATAACTTTAGTTCTCGAAATGAGTTCGCCCAAAGTATTTACCAGCATTTGGTTGTTTTTTTTTTTGCCAAATAGATTGGATTGTTTTCCTTCCACTCCAATCCATCACCTGTCGCAGACATAAACACCCAAACCCGTCAGCAGAAAATCGAGACCTTATCGAAATGCTTTTAACGACAAATTGTCAATTACGTTCGGGGAATTATGGAAACAGGAACTCCTTCGTTTCCGGGAGATGAAGGCTACAAAATATTCCGTCGGAATCCTTCGTTTTATGTCCTTTTACGCCAGATTTTTGAGCTTAGTGTGCTTTCGGCTTAGAAAACAGAAGGACAACAATGTGTGGCTGGAGGAAATTTGGAGTAATCGGTCGCGGTGGAAGTGGATATCGGTTACCTTACGGATTGTGCCCCTCTGCATCTATGCGTTTACGTATGCTGAATGGATCAGCAATAGAATGCTAATTACCGAAAAATTTCTGCACTCATGTAGTCTAGTGGTTTCGATACCCTGCTACTTATCGATAATTCACTTGAAGATCTGTCATGGCCCGGAAGTGACCAAGTTGGTTAACCAATATCTGCACATCTTTCGCCTGGGAACCCTGGACATCCGTAGAAGAAGTCAATTTGGAGGCGGTAGAGAGTTGTTCCTGCTAATTCTTTCGGTTTGTTGTCAGATTCATGAATATGTTTTTATATTGGTCATAGCGAGCAGACTTTGTGGTTTTCAACATATTATTTGGTGGGTTAGCTATACATATGTGTTTATTATATGTAATTCGATCATGTGTTTCGGTTTTATTTGGCACCTAAGCCTGGGAGTTCTCTATGCTGAGCTGAACGATAATCTTCGCTTTGAGTCAGGCTTCCAAACGGCATTTTTAAGGAAACAGCAAAGAATTAGGGTACAAAAATCTATGGCACTTTTCAAGGAGATATCCTCTGTGGTTACCTCCTTGCAGGACATTTTCAATGTACACCTATTTTTGAGCGCACTCTTGACACTTCTGCAAGTTCTAGTCGTTTGGTATAAAATGATCATCGATTTAGGGTTTTCTGACTTTCGGATTTGGTCATTCTCGCTTAAAAATTTGATCCAAACGCTCCTTCCTGTTTTGGCCATTCAAGAAGCGGCAAATCAATTTAAACAAACTCGGGAACGTGCTCTGGATATTTTCCTCGTTGGAAAGTCAAAGCATTGGATGAAATCGGTGAGTAAGCTTATTAATCAAGGTATATTGCAGCTTATATGATATTTATGTTTGTTTTAGGTGGAAATATTTGTCACCCATCTCAACCTAAGCGAGTTCAGGGTTAACTTGTTGGGCCTCTTCAATGTTTCCAACGAACTATTTCTAATAATTGTATCTGCAATGTTTTGCTATCTGGTTTTTGTAACACAATGTGTAATCGTGTATCGCAGACGCTATGTTATTTGATAATTTATGAATTATTTTAACGTATAATAACCAATTTCAAGCCTACTAATCGACCTAATCCAATTATAATTATTGATTTAAGGCAAATGGAAAATCATAACATTTATAGAGTTGCTCAAGTAAATAAACAAATCAAGCTTTAAGTATATTAGGAAATCACTAAGTTGTCCGATGGGACCACTTTAGTCATGATTGAACGTTTGAAGAAGGTGAGCCTTCCAGCTCTCTCGGCATTTATCCTTTTTTGCAGTTGCCACTATGGCAGGATCCTGGGAGTGATTTGCTTTGACATAGGCCAAAGGACATCGGATGATTCCCTGGTGGTCCGCAATAGGCATCAATTTAAGTGGTTCTGTCTGAGTTGCCGGCTCATCAGTGTCACAGCCGTTTGCTGTTTCTGTGCTCCCTATGTCGCGGACATCGAGGATCCCTACGAGCGGTTGCTCCAATGTTTCCGCCTTTCGGCTAGTCTCATATGCGGCATTTGCATAATAGTGGTCCAGGTTTGCTATGAAAAGGAGCTGCTTCGCATGATCATCAGTTTCCTGCGGCTCTTTCGACGGGTCAGACGATTGTCGTCCTTAAAACGGATTGGATTTGGAGGCAAACGGGAGTTTTTCTTGCTCCTTTTCAAATTCATCTGCCTGGTCTACGAACTGTACTCTGAAATATGCCAGCTATGGCATCTACCCGATTCGCTATCCTTGTTTGCTACGCTATGCGAAATATTCCTGGAAATTGGCTCTCTAATGATTATACATATTGGATTTGTTGGGTACCTTAGTGTAGCCGCTCTTTATTCCGAGGTGAATAGCTTCGCCCGTATCGAGCTACGTCGGCAATTGAGATCCTTGGAACGTCCTGTCGGAGGTCCTGTTGGTCGCAAGCAACTGAGAATAGTGGAATATCGTGTGGATGAATGTATATCGGTATACGATGAAATCGAACGCGTAGGCCGCACATTTCATCGCCTCTTAGAACTGCCCGTACTTATTATTTTACTCGGAAAGATATTTGCTACCACAATCCTATCCTACGAGGTAATAATCCGGCCGGAGTTGTACGCAAGAAAAATTGGAATGTGGGGTCTGGTGGTTAAGAGCTTTGCAGATGTGATACTCCTCACCTTGGCAGTCCACGAAGCGGTCAGTAGTTCACGAATGATGCGACGCCTGAGTCTGGAGAACTTTCCGATCACTGATCACAAGGCGTGGCATATGAAGGTTAGTGACCTCATGGTATTCCTAATCAATAAAATGTATATTCTTCTCTCGTTTGCAGTGGGAAATGTTCTTAAGCCGTCTGAACTTCTTCGAGTTTCGCGTTAGACCCTTGGGACTATTCGAAGTATCCAACGAGGTCATCTTGCTGTTTCTGTCAAGTATGATCACCTACTTTACCTATGTGGTTCAGTACGGCATTCAAACCAATCGTTTGTGAAATTGGACAGATGTACTTGAAATATAACCATAGTGTCTTTGTTGGTCCGGCACTTTAATATATCTAAAAGTGAAATAAATACAATAACCATTTCGTAACAATTAATATACCACCATGTCATTAGCCAAATTGAAAACCAAATCCAGATAGGGGAAGAAGTGCTCGACTAACTGGACTGGCTGCTCAAACAATCGGCTAAAAACTAATTACTTAATGGGTAAATAAAGTATATGGTTTACGGCTTTACGATGTCTGGTTTGTTAGTCATGCCGCGAATATTGCGCTGCTTAAACGTTTCCAGGATATCTGCGATTCTCCTTCGCAGTTGTTTCCTGTACGGAACGTTCTTTGGAGTGATCACATTTCGAATTGAGAGAAAGGACTCGCAGTTGGTGGCCATCAATCGAAGGGGTTACCTGTGGATCTGCCTGGTTATTAGACTTTTGGCAAGCTGCTTCTATGGCTACAGTTACGATGCATGGTCTGGCCAATACGAAGATATGTACCTTCGAGCTTTTTTCGGTTTCCGATTGATTGGCTGTCTGATCTGCAGCGTCATTATCCTGGTGATGCAGTTTTGGTTCGGCGAGGAGCTCATTAACCTGGTCAACCGTTTCCTTCAGCTATTTCGGCGAATGCAAAGTTTGACAAATTCTCCGAAAAACAGATTTGGTGACAGGGCTGAATTTCTCTTGATGTTTTCTAAAGTATTCTCCTTACTTTTCGTATTCATGGCCTTTCGATTAATGCTCTCACCCTGGTTCCTGTTAACTTTAGTGTGCGATTTATACACGTCTGTCGGGACGGGAATGATAACACATTTGTGTTTTGTTGGCTATCTTAGCATTGGTGTCCTTTACAGGGACCTAAACAACTATGTTGATTGCCAACTGAGGGCCCAGTTAAGATCACTGAATGGGGAGAATAATTCGTTCCGCAATAATCCGCAACCTACACGACAGGCCATCTCGAATTTGGACAAGTGTTTGTATCTCTATGACGAGATACACCAGGTGTCACGCAGTTTCCAGCAACTTTTCGATCTACCACTTTTTCTCAGCCTTGCACAAAGTCTTTTGGCCATGTCTATGGTTTCCTACCACGCCATTCTGCGAAGACAATACAGTTTCAATCTCTGGGGCTTGGTTATCAAACTACTCATCGATGTGGTATTGCTGACCATGTCCGTGCATTCAGCTGTTAATGGTTCTCGATTGATAAGACGTCTGAGCTTTGAGAATTTCTATGTGACTGATAGCCAGAGTTACCACCAAAAGGTAAGTCCAGGAGCTATAATCTTAAGGATTAAATATAATACTTTTCCAATCTTGCAGCTGGAGCTTTTCCTGGGCCGCCTTCAACACCAGGAGCTGCGAGTGTTTCCTTTGGGCCTCTTTGAGGTCTCCAACGAACTGACCCTGTTCTTTCTCTCGGCAATGGTGACCTATCTAGTCTTTCTAGTACAGTACGGCATGCAGTCGCAGCAAATTTGATTCAACGTCACGCATTGCTTGCGGCATTGCACCCTACCAAAAACCTCGCGATACGATACACCTGCCAAGCCCACTTGCCCACTTGCCCACCTGTCCTGCGGTTGCACGCAAATAAAACAATGAATAAAGAGAACGGAATTTCATAAGACAAAACTAGAAAAAAAAAAAACAAAAAACAACAAGCTGAAATCGGCAGTTGCAGGACCCAATTCCCAATTTCCGGCTAACCGTTTGTTCCGCTGCAATTTTTCCCATGAAACTTGGTCGCGGCATTAATTAAACATTCATGCTGACGTCAAGCAGAAAATTTATGCGGCACTTGGTAGATGGTGGGACCGAGGGGGGGGGGAGAGGGGCGCATTATCAGCGCACAGTTCACGCTAAGAGGCGCATAAAAACAAGGCCGAGGCCGTCGCTCTAATTAGCATAGGTTAGGGTACAAAGCCGGTCCTCAGAAAGACACAAAACCCATAAAGGTGCACTTGCCACTGCACTTGTTCTTTGGCTGGCAGGTTCAGGCTCAGAAAAAAAAAATGAAAATAAAAAACAGGAAAAAAAATAAACATAAACTGGGGACAAAGGGCCGACCAACGGCGGCGATAATAAAAAATCAAATTGCCGCAAGAGCAGAGACCCAAGATGAGATGAGCACTATTATCTCGGTAGTGGAACTGGGCTCAGAATAATGACCCAATCGGTTCTGCTCCTGCTCCTGCTGAGATTTGCCTCTTTAAAGTGGAATGTTGGGGTGCCCTAGGTACCCTGTAATTCGTAGGGCTTGATGGGTTTTTTTTTTGAATGAGCTTGAGTTTTGAAGGCTTTACATGAACACATAAATATATAAGATCTAAAGGATTTTAGCGAACAATAAAGTTATTTCAATTATTTGAACTTCTTATAGTTCTTGGCTAGAAGAGAATTAACAAAGTTTTTTTTTTTGGGTATCTCCCAGTCGTAGAAGGGTGACCAAAAATATGGCTTGTGACTTAATTTTTTTGTGTAAAGGCAAGTTGTGTAAACGGCAAGATAATCATAAAACATGGCATTGCTCAAATAATTGTACTTCATAAGAGACATAACCGAGAATCAGAGAAAGGGCAGGGGGCGGGGGTGGAGAACGGGTGGCGATGGTATGGGACCGAGCCAAGTTTCCCATGATTGTTCTGCTGCCTGGGTAATTATGGGTCACTTTTTTTTTTTTCATTGAATCTTTCTCTCTCCTTTCATTCGGCAATTATCATACTTACCTGCAACTATGTGCCAGGCAAAGCTAAAGCAAAAGGCATAAAGCCGGAATCAAGGGAGACGAAAAAAAAAAAATATATAAAACCAAATTAATGATGCTTTCAACATTTCACTAGACAAAAGAACCAGCCGGAGCTCAAAACTTGGGAGCTTGAGTGCCTGAGTGCAGGTAGCGGTGCTTACTTTTTGGCCAACAAACCATACAGCCCATACTCATTCTGGGTAAAAAGTACAGCTACATCAAGAGCGGATGGAAATCTCATCATCATTACGATGATTATGCCGATGAGAGCCTCGATTTCAATCAAGAGTCCAAGATTCAGAGCGGCAACCGGTAGCAACTTGGCAATCAGCAGGGAACGAAGACCCATTAGCCCTAAAAGCTTTCGTGGCCAACGGAAACCCATCGGGAATTGCTAAAATGTAACTGCTGGTCGGTCGGTCGGTCAGTTAGTTGATTGCTATAATTCCGCCCAAAATTAAGTGGCGAAATGAGAAAACACCCGCGAATGCTAACATAATATAAAACAAACCCTTTTTCACCGATCGACAATGGGCGGTAATAAGTTCTAATTTATTTATGGCTCAATTAGGCAAAGGGCTTCGAGTTGGCAGCTCGATGATGATATAAGCCTTTTCGGCTTGATGATATAACAGCTAAAGGTAGCCGCCGGCCTGTTATCTAATCTCATCTACATGGGGCAACATCTGGTCATGAATGTTTCAACGGAATAAATTTGTAGGTAACTCAATTTTTAAGAATTGCCCGTGCAAGGAAGAGTTATGCAATCATACAATTGAATTTATAAGAAAGCGAAAAGATATGTATGTATAGTTACCATCTTACCCTATTTGTAGCTCCAATTGAACAACTAACTTTAAAGACAATAATGGGTTGTAAAAGTTTATCGTGCCTTATCAATGTATGTAGCGTTTTGGAAAATTTATCACACCAATTTGTAGTTGCTTTTCAAAATTACCCCTACTAGACGCTGGGCAACCAATCAAGTCAATCAATTTAGGTCATATTCAATCAAGGTATTCCAAAAAAGGTTCCGCCACGAAATGCAATGGAATTTTCTATCTTCGGAATGCACAGCTAAAATGGACTTGATTGCGTTTCAAACAGAAAAATCACGTGTATCGCTTCTGATTCCATCATCCCACCTTTCTGGCCAAGTCCTCAGTCGGTAGTCGATTT
This sequence comes from Drosophila melanogaster, assembly GCF_000001215.4. Lineage (NCBI taxonomy): Eukaryota > Metazoa > Arthropoda > Insecta > Diptera > Drosophilidae > Drosophila > Drosophila melanogaster. The sequence goes on along the minus strand of NT_033777.3, from coordinate 21,840,074 downwards.
TATTCATGGCGCAGTTAAAAGTGGCACATAACGGCAATTGCAGCCCAGTCGATTTTAGACGACGTGCCATCTACTAAGTACACACATTAAGGTGGGTCGTTATGGGTATAGAATATAATAATAATAATTCTAATAAAATGTATAATTTATCTTAAGTTAAATTGTTTAAGCTACAAAAATACTAGCAATAAAACATATCAAGTATTTTTATAATACTTATTAATATTAATTATTAAATATTAAATTTGACTGGCTCTAATATATTTTACGTTGCTTTAGGTACTTTTATGAAAATAATTTGTATATCTATCTTATTAAGATAATCACCAAAGTAAAGTGCGCGGTAGCTTTAAAATAAGCTTCCATTTACTAGACAAATATAGCATAGGATATAATCACATTGATCCACCCTACTATAGCTATATACCTTGTTTATTTGTATGTGAATATTTGTATTTATATGCAGAAACCAAGTAAAGACAAAACGACTGTAAAAGTTGAAGGCACCACAGAAATTGGCACGAGCGGAGCACACGTCCCGAGTTGGGAGCTGGAGTTGAAGTTGGGAATGGAGCTGGAGCTGGGGATGTGGATGGGGATGCGGTCTTGGGATGGAGTTTGGGGTTGTGGGGCATGGCCTGAGTTCTGTTTGAGTTGGCGTACAGTTTCTGGCTCAGCATTTTACGACACACATATGCACATACATGTATGTACATATATATGTATGGCGAATCCGAATCGCAAGTCGCGAATTGCGAGGGGGAACCCGTTTTGTGGGCCGTTTTGAGGGCGCGTAGGCGCTCGCCACACGCCCAGTTGTAAGTTGAAAGTTGGACGCTGCAGGCAGAGCGCGTGTGCAACGTGCCATCTGGAGACGGATCCAGTTTGCGAGGCAGCCGACACAGATCAAGAACCTGGACAAAATCTATAGCTAAAGCACTGCACAGTAGCCACGGGCCAGTTTGGATCTCTGGGATCCATACAGGCGGGTGCTTGGGTGCAAGATAATCGATGTAGACTAATTATTTGCTTTGCCTGCAACTGTTTGTCATGCTCCGCTCGGTGGCTGTACAGCTGGTCATCAGTGCCGTGGCGGTACAGCAAAAACAAAATGCTCCAACCGATCCGACCGACGGTAGCCAACACCCCAAAGAAAACAAAGAGAATCTGTGGCGGTACACTGCAAGAAAAAACGAGGTATTATTGCTATTTATTTACTTTTAAACTGGATTGCAAAAATGAAACCATGCCAACTTAATTTATTTGATTTGCATTCCCCCCTTTCGCAGCTGACTTAACTGACAAATGATTTCAAGTAACAATTAGCCTTGTTCTCGATTCTTAATCTCATCAAATACATTTGTACATTTGTCTTTGAGACTTAGTTAGTGCACAAGGCAAATGTTTCGTTTGATGCGAATTTGAGATTGGATTCGAGGTCAATGAATTGGGTTCTATAATGTAGTATGTGATTAAAGATTGTCGAGAAATATTTAAGCTCACAACTTGTAAGTTTCGAATGCAACACATTTGGCTATATCGTATCATATCATACTTGTACGAGATTTCTTCGAGTGTAGTGACTTGGACAGACGCACAGATGCCACTGCGCCTGTGCGAGTTGATATGCTGAGCAAATATATCGCCGTCAGCTAAAATAATGGTCATCGACAGCAGCAGCACACAGCAGAAAGAGCCAGCGGAGTTGTTGTCTTGGGCAAGGTTGCGGATGATTTGGAGTTTTGGAATGGGCATGGTTTCTGGATGTATGTAGGTATAGTCGCTGGTGTGGGGCACAGGGGATAGGGGAAGCAGGCCACTCCACACGGTAGTCAAGTTTAGACACCTTAAGTACACAGGAAAGCGTCATTTATGCGCTCGTTTTCCAAAACGACAAGCACTGGGCGTGGCAAAAGGGGCAGCTTGCCGCTGGGCAGGAGGGGGGGGGGGGTGTGTGTGTGCTAGCCGATTAATTACACGGCCAGGAGATCAGTTTAAAACACAGCCAAATTATGGATATCCGCAGCTGCAACGGATTGCTGCCGTTGCACTGCAGCAAGGTCAAATCGGAGCTAGTTGGCTGGACCAAACGGCTAATGCTGCATGTTGCACGCTGCACATGGCATGTTGCATGTTGCCCTGCAACACAGATCGATTTCAATCAACACTCACCACTCCCTGCGCGCAGCCACAACTTACTTTCAAGCCTTGCAAACACAAACAACAAAAAGTACAGTCCACAAAGATCGACAACAACAACAGCAGCAGCAGCAGCAGCTGCAGCAGCAACATCTACAGCAAGCACAGCAGCAACGTCTTGGGGGCAGAGCGAGAGGGGGCGATGTTTCGTTTGGCTTTGGCTAGCTTTTTGATTTGGCCGAGACGTGTGGCAAGCCCAGCGCTCAAGCTCAAAACTGGTTTGTGATTTCAGATTTGGGAGTTGCAAAAAGAAAAAAGCAAAAAGTTCAACAACTGCCAGCCGAGCTGCGCTGCTGCTGATGTTGTTGATCTCGTGCTGCCGCTGCTGTGTTGTTGCTGCTGTTGCTGCTGCTGTGTTGTTGCTGCTCCTGCTGTGTTGTTGTTGCTGCTGCTGCTGTGTTGTTGCTGCTGCTGTGTTGTTGCTCTCGAGTCAATGCAAAGACAAGTAGCCGAGAGACACGACAAACGAGCGAATGTTGCGTAAATTACACGAAAGAATAAGACAAACACGAAGCTTGAAAAAGCACTAAACAACGGACAACAAATGGGAAAGCACACTGAGAAAATTAAACCACCAAAAAGGGTATAATTTTTTGTGAATTTGTGAAAGGTGCTTCTAAGTATATATGATAACATTTGTTAAATAAAAAGCAGTAAATTAAGAAATGACTTATCTTAAACATTAAATACATCTGTTTAATTTGAGAAGTTAAAGGTGTTTCTTTTGTGCAGAAGCTAAAAAAGAGGTAAAGTTGCTAAAAATAAAAATATAATACATTAACTTCCGAAGCCCACAAATCAATATTCTTTTACGATCTACTCCTAGACGACCTCAATTATTAAATGGCCAAGTTTGCCAACAGATCGCTCAACCATTTCAAATATCACCGTCTCTTTCTAATTGGCATCTCCCTCTCTTTCTACCGTCTATGCTCTTTCTAACACTATTGTGTGGATTCCATTTGCCATTAAGTGCGTAAATTGTGAGAAAGTGGGTCAGACACACACCGAATTTCGAATTTCGGTTCATCGAACACACAAATAACGTGATGTCAGAATGTGTGCGTGTTGGAATTGCTACCCCCGATCAAAGCCAACCCCCCCCCCCTCTTCCATCAGAAATGACGCATTCGAATACGCCACCGATCGCGTATAGGGTATTATTTTCGGTACTCCTTGTGGGTCGCTCGCGGGGAAATTATTTTATCTGTATGTTGCAACGTTTGCAACTGTGGTTAATGCAGGCGATAGATAAGATAGCGAAACATCGATTTCGCTTGACCTCGTTCAATGTGCCCACTCTTGAAATATTTAAATTGTTTTCAGAACTAATGATGATGTAGTAACAAAGATAAACAATCGGTCTTTTAGTCGATAGTGCAATCGGTCTTTAAGTCATCAGATTAAACTTAAGTACTTTTGTAAATAAAAAACGGACGCGGAAATATATCTATAAGAATTGTAAAGTTCAAACATTTCTTAACATTTTTGTAATTCTTGTAAGTCAGCAAAGAAACCTCTTGTAATGAGCCAAGAATAAATAAGACCAGTTTTAATTTATGTGACAGTTTATATAACCATCTGCGTAGAGCATTCACGAATTCGGGGAACTTTATTCTCTGCGGTTGAGCAACTTGTTGTTTGTTGGCTTTGTAGGTTTTTAGGCCAAAACGGGTATTTGGCATTTGCTGTTTTCGGTGTGTGTGTGTGTGTGTGTGTGTGTGTGTACGATCTCAAAAGTATAGTACGGGGCCAGTCGTGGTCACTCCCCCGCAACTCTGTCCCGATATATCTCTATCTTCGAGATACAAAAACACAACCTACATATGTTTTTTTCTTCGCGATCGTATTCTTATTATTTTATTTTTTTTTTTTTGGGGCCCCCCTCCTCCTGACAAATGAAGTTGTTATTTTGTGTTTATGTCACGTTTATGAACACACGATCTCTTTCTATTGCCTCCCCCCTTCCCCAACCACTCACGATAACGTTTCGTTTGTTGATTGCGATTGTGGTTTCTATTTTGTTTCTGTCGATTCGTAAGTGAAAGTATGTGGAACATGACGTAGCTGCCGTTCGGCTTCTGCGGCGGCTTCTGTGGATTCTACAAAGGTCAAAGTGTTTGCCGCCGCCGTGTTTGCTCACCAGCCCACTTGATAAGACCCCCAGGCAGCCCAAGGTCTGTCAGTGAGAAGAATGCTAGATGTTATACCCTAATGGCATACCGATTACTTGATTTACTAGGATCTAAACGATAATATAATCTTCTGAAACGAACACAATCAAATATGTATTAGTTAAGATTATTAGTATACTAACCTTGGTTAGATTTGATTTTGAGTATACAAAGAATATGAACATAAAGTACAATCATGTTAGTTTCACATAATTTGATGGGTATCGGTTAGTTCTTACTTACTCTCTGTGTTGACTGTGTTGCTAGTTACATGTGTACAAATGCTCAAAGACAACAAAATGGGTGGCAGAAATGGGGGTAAATTAGGTGGTACATGCAACCGCGACTTATTGGCGGCGGCATCTTTCAACTGGCGGCGGCATCCCGACAATGCCGCAGCTCCCGCTCCCAGCTCCCAGCTACCATCACCCAGCTGGGTCTCCAAGGTGCCAGTCGTTGGTGCACCATTCCAATAGCAATTCTCGACTAAATCGCAGTGGCGGTGCTGTAGCTTTCGAACTAATTACATTGCAAAATACCTGAAATGTTGCGAACGGCAGGAAATCAGCGAAACGGGAACGCTACCTACTCCTCACTTTTCTGGAATATATGGGTGTGTTGTGGGATCCGGTGATCAGATCAGAGCTCCGCTGGCCGGAAATATGCATGGCTTGGCCGGAGCTTTTGGCCAGGTTCGGTTGCCTGGCTCCAAATGCGAACGCGCGAAAAAAAAGCGAAAAATTTGAATGTGCTCTCGTCAGTGTCAGGGATTGAAAGATCCCCTCCTCCAAGCTGGCACATACATATTGTAGCTACCTCACCCCGCGCCCCAAAAAAAAACAACAGAAACCCAGGTCGTGTGCAGCGAAGCAGAGAGCTCGGAAATTAATTCAGTTGCAGGCAAAGGCGCGTACTTCTGCCGTTGGGTTTGCTTTGTTTCCATTTCGCCACCGTCGCACTCACGGGTCAGTTGGGAACGAAATCCCGGGTCAGATGCCTCATCCTATAACCCCTCAGCGCACACATACATATATATTCATATACATATATTTTCCGAGCATATATATAATAGGCGTGACAAGCGCGTTACGCTCCGTTGAGGCCAAAAATAATCAAAGACTTGAGTCGAGACGATTGCGATGACGATCAAGTGATGGAATAAAGATCGGGGGTGGTAGGGGGCGTACACTGATGGGAATGTGATTGTAAAATATATTTCATATTGTATATATTCATATATGATAAGTGCATGTATCGATTCCATTAAAGTTGCTAAGAAAATTTATTCCCAAACTTCAAATTTCTTTATTAAGGATGTCGATTTTTTTCCAGTGTAGTGGGAGTAATAGACGTAAGACTTAAGTAGCGGGAGTACGGGAGTTGGGGAAGTTATGATAATTACACCGTTTCAGTTTTGTTGTTGCTCATTCCCATTTCTTTAATTTTTTGTTGGACGTTTAACAAGTTCATCGCGGAGGCAGTCCGAAAATTGTATCAGAATGTCTTGTGGCATGGGACATAATGAACGATAATGAACTCAGGGCGGTTCAGGTGAACTTCTCTGCTGGAGCTTGAGGTTAAGATACAGATACAGAGTCCATACAGCGAGAGTGTCGAGAAAACTTAGAAAAATACCTAACATATCTATTGACAATTCACATTCAAAGTTAAACAGAACTGTAAGTAGCTTAATCAAAACGATTTTTAATGTCCTCGGACGCCTCAAAGCCACCTGTAATGCCGAACTGAATAAGGATAAACAGGTACGATATTATGGCAGACAGAATGAGAAGAATGAACTCATTATTTAGATGGAAAAATCCCAATACTTTGATCTCCAGTCGTTGGGTTTGCAGCTGACCGAGAAATGTTTCAACCTGGGCAAGTTAATATGATTAAAATGTGTAATTAGCAAATGACAAACAATAGCAAACTCACACTCTTATCCCATCGCTCATCCATATCGCTGCAAACGATATCCAAAGGCAATTTCTTTGGCACTTCTGACTGCCTCACCGTATAATCCGCACACATCATGAGCAATACTAGATTAGCCAACTTAACAAAAGCCATCACAATGGACACAAAGACCACTTCGTCGTCGTTCAGAAAATGCAGAATATATTGATATAGCATTAGGCAAATATTTATAAAGTTTAGGTAGATATAGAAGAGGATCTGCCATTGTAGAATTCGACGGAATGAGTTTGTGACGTGGTAGAGTTCGCTGTAGATAGCGGCACACTCGTCCAACTCATCGGCAAAATCGCACAGGAGTTGCATTCTACGATACTTAGTCATACGATATCTTTCGTCCTGCGACTCTATGGGTTCCATTCGCTTCAGCATGGCAATGATATTGTTGGCCATATGTTCGTACAGTATTCCGGATACCAAAAATCCCAGGAAGCAGGCATCGAGGACACAGAGCGTACCAAGCCACATGTAGATGCCAAAGCCAGTGCCCACCATTTGACTGATATCATCGAAGTGTGAGTTTTCAAAAAGAGGTATTATTTCGTGGAAACAACCGCACAAAGTGAAGAACAACTTTAGCAAAAAGAAAACCACAAATTTCGTTGGGAACAGGTGCCGCAGACGCGTAGTCAAGCATATCCTTTGGTAAAGCGCTAAATATCTATTCAACACCTCTCGGAATTGGTTCTCGCCCCTTGCCTGGATCACAAACGATATGACTGCCAAAATGGACACCGACATGGACTGGGCCAAAGCAAGGACATCAGCATAGCTCTCCAATCGTTTGCCTATTACGGCTGAGGTCAACATTGGCCATAATCCGGCGTATATCATAACCACAATGCAGCGCCACAGGATGTGCAGGAAGCGATTTCTGCTGCCCTGTTTGGTCGCCTTCAGCTGCAGCTTATCCCTGTCCAAGCTGGAGGAGAGCACCAGAAGACCACGGGCACAACGATATAGCCACAAGAGCAACAATCGCGACCAGCTCTCCGCTCGTTTCCCGGTCATAGCCGAGCTGGAACTGAACATGCAGCCTGGCTAATGACATGTCCATGTCCTGGCGTCCAGGGGATTGCGATAAGGAGCTGAAGCTATCGGCCCTGCTGTTGATTTTATTAATTGAATGTGTGGATATCGTGAATATGTGGATATCGGCAATTGCCATTCACGCTCCGCTGAGTGCCTCGCTGACTGATTGGCCCCAAGAACTCGACTCGACTCGACTCTCTGGTCTCGGAACTCGGCAATCGATGATGATAGACAGGCCAGCCCTTGGTCTCATACCCATGTCCATGCCCAGGCCCAGATCCACTTGGGAACTTGGACACTTGGACAGGCCTTCAGGCACACTGGCACCCAGCAGATGGTGCTCGAGAAATAAAACCATCATCGGCACAACAAAAAATGGGCGTAAATTGATATTTATGCCCGTGTCAATAAAGTTGTTTTGGGTTGATGGACTTCTGAAATCGGCCGATATTCTCATTGGACTTTTGTAACGAGGTGAATGGACGAATGAGTGGGAAAACCTATTCCTAGGAAACTACTCAAACCATTTGTGGAAAGAAACTTCCATCGAAATAGAAAACTGCTCAAACCATTTGTGGAAAGAAACTTCCATCGAAATACTTTGAATTATTCCAATGAAAAATATTTCATTTAACAAATGAGGATTTTAATAAACTTTGTCGTTTTTTTGAATGTTGTTATACTTGTATGTTATTGCTTGTATTTATCAACCAAAAATCGAGTGGACAATCGATATCTTAAGTATCTTGTTACTTAGAGCTATTAGTTAATTACTCATTATCATCGAGTGTTAGCACCTAATTACCTGAGTACACAAGTTAAATGTTGATTAGCCAACAAAGTTCTATTTATTCTACAATTAATTTGCAAACATAATAATAATAATCTAAACAGAGCAGCATTATATTACTCAGTTAATATTTAAAAGTATTTTTATGAGTTTGTGTATGTAAACAAGTATCGCCATTAAATTTGTTAAATTTACTTATAATTGAAATTCAGTGATTCGAAATCGCTTCAGTTTGCGAACCATAAGCCTCAATGTGTTCAATGTTCATTTGATTTTTCCGCAATGCTTCAATGCAAACTTCAGTTCAACTTTAATTCACTCATGGGCAATTATTAAGGCGATGACTTCTCGTTGCAAGTTCCTTTGCTGCTTAAATGGAAATTTGATGAGTGGGAGTAGTAGTAGATGGAGCAGTGCTCTCACTCCCATACCCATTCCCATTCCCACTCCCACTGCCATTTTCCATTTTCCATTTTCAGCCCCCTCCACACACCCAATTTGATTGCAAGTTGCCAAACACGTTTGCCGGGCATTAGAATAGCTCCACTCCGAAGTCAACGAACTCGCAGCTGTACGAGTTGGTTTCCAATACCCCAGCCAGTCAGCCAGTTAGCCAGAAGAACCCAAGAAGGAAGTCGTGAGCCTCGGGACCCTCTCTGCTGGCAACTGGCAATAGAAAAACAACGGAGTCAACAGCCTTCGGCAAATCCAGTTGCAAGTTCCGAGTGGAGCTAGATGTTGCATACAGCAAAGCACCGGCAACATCGGCGATCAGCAACCAGCAACTGGCGACTGGCAACAGGTCTAGTCCTGGTCGGATCGACAGCCACCATTAACTTTAACAACCGGCGAGGAGCTGCCGCAGCAACTCTCGGCTCGAAATGGGCGTGCAACAAGCCTGTGCCCCCAATAACTGGTTTTCCTAGATAGATATAGACAGATAACACCGGCTAGAAAGTCGCTGCCCAAGCCGCGGCTCCAAGTCCCCAGGTCGCCAAGCTGCAACAGCAACATCAGCGGGAGCAGCATCCTGCAACCAGTTTACGTACAGTTCGCGTCCGTGTTATTACAGTCCCCAAGTACATGGAGTAATTGCATGGACCATGGAGCAGGCCTGACCCTAGCTTTAGACTCCAGCCCAGTCAGTCTTCAGTCTTCGGTCTTCAGTCGACAGTACCCAGTTCCCGTGATGACCGAGATGGTGATGGGGATCGCTTTTAGGATGGGGCTGCACCGGAACAAATCCAAATTGATTTACTGGCTGTAAAAATGTAAAACTAAAAGCTAAATGAATTAGCCACACCACGTAATAAAAGATCTTGTTAGGTATTTAGGAACCCGAATTTTCAAAAATAATGCATTCGAGGTGTATTTCAGGAAATTGAAGTTGTAATTTATTGTATGTAGAGAGAAAATACTAATGCATATATGTATATTGTATTATTGTGGAATTTATTATAATAATATTATAAATTATATAATATTAGATACACATATATCAAAAGTATCTTCACCTAAGGAGAATACATAGTGGAGAAATGTATCTGGAGCATAATTAAGTCAAAGCTTTCCTTTTTTATATTTATGTTCAATTAAATTTGGTTTTTTTTTCTCAGTGTGGTTTTATAGTATAATGCTAGAGCTGCTGCATCTGTGCATCGGGCAATGAACCGATGGAAAGACAATAGGAGCAGTGCCAAGCCCAGATCTCGGACAGAGGCCAATCTATAGCTTTGGATGCCTATGCTCCAGCTTCAGCTTCAGCTTCCATGCTGCTCCTCTTGTGTTGTTTTGCTAAATTGGAAATAATTGCCCCAAGGCAGGCAGCGGCAGAATTGCACGTGTGCACTTTCCAGGGGCGGTGGCAAATCATAAGGGATTTTGTTTTAAACAATCCATTTATTATAAAGAAATTGAAGTTTGTTATCATATCATATCATATTTATCGTTGGTAAATTCTCAAACCTTAGAATCACTGTAATAAGTAGGCTTGAAGATTTGAAGAGAGCCCTACCCCCACAACACATTGTCTGTCCCCTTTTAACCACTGCCGTCCTTGTCATTTGTTGTTGCTTTCGCTGCTGTTATCATTGTCATCGGTATTTGTAGTTGTTGTTGTCGCTATGCTATGACATAAAGTAATCGAAAAGAGCACAACAAAAAAAAAATCAGGCAGGCGAGCTGAGTCTGCGCAAAAGCAAATACACACGGTACGCGATGAGTAGAAAATAAAGCGGAGAGGAGAGTCGCGAAAAATAATAATAACAATAAAGTCGAGTACTGCAAAATAAAAACGTACAGGGGGGGAAAGGTTCAACGACATTGCGAGATTAGAGAGCATTCACATGCGACTACGCAACAGCAGCAACAATGCCAGCGACAACAACAACCACAGGGCGGAGAGAGTTGATACCATATGCACATTTAAATATTTAAGTGACGGAGAGAGCAAAAGAGAGAAGAACGAATAAATAACGAAACAACGACAACGCATAGAGCACGAAAAAAACAACAAAAAAAAGAGCATCACATGGATTTTTATGTTGATGTTCGATGGGCGGCGGCCGGCGGCTTAGGCTGGGGCAGAGGGTGCGACGGTGAAGCAAGGACAGGGGGGCGGGGGGCAGAAGGGGATGGGGCGAGTCAGGGACAGGAACATCAACAACAACAAAAAGGGACTCCAAAACAGAGACACCGACAGGAAAATGTTTTTCATTGTCTATGCCCGTTGAAGAAAAACTAAATGCAGCCAGATGGAGCCAAAGTTGGATCGTGCAGTGCACTGGAAAAAACTGTACGAGAATCTAGATATTTAAATGTTTAAAACCAACATATAGCATGCATAATTCAATTTAATTATAGCTTAATAAATTTATTGATTAATTCTTTCTTATTCTTATCTTTTAATTAAGGCCCCTTAAAATGTCTAAAAAATGGTTTTATTTAAATGAAGATCGTTGAACTGTGCTTGTTAGTTGGAAATATAAAACCTGGATGATGAGTTGCAGTGCAGGAGTTGGAGTCGCTGCAGTTGCGGGAGACATGCCCCATGCGTTTGCATAAGCAGCAGCAACAAAGACAGAAATAGAAAAGCGCTGAAAGTGAGGGAGGGGTGCATAAATGGTGGCCATGCAGATGCAGTTCCCGCACCCTCCCATCGCAGAACGCCACCCCCTTTGACTTCCACCCATTTTGGCGTGTGTTGCACAAAATGCCTCACTTGGATGCGTCGCTATTTCCAGCTACAAACAGATACAGCTCCACATAAAGATCCCGATCCCGATCCAGATGCAACCCCTGCATAGTTGACAGAAGGAAGGGCTAGAAGTCGGCCGCATTTGCTTACACTCAATTTGGATATTTAATTACGAGTGCGGATGGGGAATCTTTGGGGCCCATCAGTCGCCTGGTGGTCGTCAATAAAAAATGTTGAAAGTCAGATGGGGCACACTCGTAGAACCGACTAATGCATACCTTATATACAGCGAGCATTGATGGAACTAGTTATTTACTTATTTGCATATCAGCTCTATCTTTAAAACCAAATTGACCAAGCAGTAGGATTTTGTTAACATATTTTATTACCTTACAAGCATATTACTACTAGCATAAATTCGCCCAACTATAGCATACCTCTTTCCCAAAACCAAGATACCCTTTTCAATCGAAACGAGAAAGGGTTTGGGGGACAGAGAGGCTGTTCGATTTGATTAGGTTTTCAAAATTCGATTCTCCAGCGGCAACGGAATTTATTTGTTTTGCCGCCTGTGTGAGAAAATAAACATGAAGCATCCCCGGTATCAGACGAGTCTTGGCCATAAACTCCGGAAAAATAGTGGTGATAAGGGGGTGGGCAAAGGGGTTCGATGTGGGGAACCTGATCCCTGGGACTTTCTTTCTTTCCAACCATCCATGCGTTTGTCTCGCCTTTGTTTGTTATCACTTGAAGTTTGAGCAGTTTTTACGAATTGATTAAGGCGGCATTTGTTTACGTGCAACAGGTAAACAGTGAGAGAAATGGGGAAGACAAAGAGAGAATCGGCTAAGAACAGTGGAAGGGGAAAAGAAGGGGTTCCGGAGTTGATCAGACAGGGGAGAGAAGCGGGGCGAGTTTAAATGCTTTTACAGTTGAATTGCAAGCATGTTCGGAACGGCAGTTTTCGTACCTGGTACTTGCACATTTCACGGGGTATATTGTATTTCAGCAGACTGACATCTGGTTTGCTTTTTTTTCTATATGTAAGATCATGTATTTGTATGGTATAGATGCGATTTACCTTGATAAAGTATCTTAAAGTTTGGATAGTATATTACATATATTAAGTATGAGCTGTTACCAACATTTCAGATAGAAACTACCCACTATCTGCAATGAGTATCTTATAGTCTTATATGGGTACAGTTTGGATCTTTCGGATTTTTTTGTGAAATGTTCTGAATGTTACTTGACGATTTCGGAATCGTCTACTTCTCCGCTCCAGCTGGATTCAGATCGTTTGGGTTCTGTGCTGATTAACCAAACCATGACGGATAACTGACGCGGCCAGCACACCTGACAATTTGTTAATGAGAGCAACATCAGCAAGTCTCAAAGGCGGCAGGAAGCCAAGCGATAAAACCAAACCAAACCAAGTCAAAAAAGAAGCGAGAATGATCCAAAAAAAAAAACGAGCAGGAAAGCAAAGCAAGCGCAACGGATGACGGATGTCCTGCAGCGGAGTAATGGCCAAAACGAGTCAGAACAAAACGGAGCTCAGAGCATAACTAACTGCAGTAAAAATGTAAATAATGCAAAACATCTTCTCACCGCGTTTCGCTGTGCCGCACTTTTCAGGCTTCCCCACAATTCCCTATATCTTTTTTCATTCGATTTTTATAACTTGACAAACCCCTCGTTTTCCGCCGGAAGGGAACTTGTTCCATGGGAAATTAAATGCAAGTACTAAGCGGTAGGAACAGCAAAAATAACAAATCATGTGAGAGAGATCAGCAGAGCTTTCTAATTGCGATGACAGTCAGAACGATCAGCAGCAGCAGCTGTGAGATACAAGATACGCGACGATACCAGATACAAAATGTATAGACGGATGGATGGATAGCTGTCCAGGTCGCAACATATGGACGCAGAAACTGAGATGACCTTTTTTCCAATAATAAATGGATATGCATATATATATCCCTCCCTATAGCGTCTGCTGGTGTGTGCACTCCCTCCCCCCGCCCAACCCATTTGTAGTGAAATTTAATCAAGCGTTTAATGCCGAGGTGGAACGTCCAGGGAACATAATACACAGGCCATGAGGAGTGATCGTAAGGGAGGGGTGGATACACTCAGAGAAAGGGTCCTTTTCGATAATGGGGATTTGAATAATATTTATATAATAGTATGTACATACTTTTTAGCCTATCCAAAATTTCTCTATTAATATATGCACTCTATTATAAGCTTATAAAAGTATTCGCTCTTTTGTGGTTGTAACATTTCATTACTAGTTTATTTTAATATTTAATTTTTGTCGTTTGATACCATCTATTAACTATTATTGTAAATATTTAGCCAGTCAATTACGAAGCTGACGTGACTAATATTTGTTTGCTAATAAAGTGTTAACAACTTGGTAACACATATCGAAATTGAAGAGAGATTATCTTGTCATTGTATTTTAAATAACCATCTGTTTTTACTAACGGATTTTAATATATCCATTGAGATAAGACTACATAGTATTTGCACTATTTTTTGCAGTGCATTTAGGGTGGATGAGGGGCTTGGCCCGAGCGAGGGCGTTTTTAGTGATGCTGAACCGGGTTCTACTGGGTCGGGTTTTCTGAGTGCTTGATGTGCCTGTCATATGTCAGTTCGTCTCTTCTTCTTCTTCTTCGTCTTCTTCTTTTTTTTTGTCCTCTCACCTACGACGCTGGTTAATGACATTTTGCAGTTAATTGCTGCCGCTGTTGCCGCTGTTGCCGCTTTTGCTGCCATATGGGCCATGGTCATGGTTTGAGCCCTGCTCGGGATCGAATCCGAGAGATCGGGAGCCCAGCGTTTAGGTCTGGTAAACGAATATGCGTCTGTGCGATGCATTTCCAGGCAATGTAATTTGACTACATTAACTGAATATGCCGTAACATGATCAGGCGAAAAGAGAAAGGCCCAAAGTGGCGGGAATGAGGGAGGGTCTCGACCTCTAATGATGCTGTGTCAGTGCGCAATCCATCCATCCATCAGACCATCAGTGCCAAGTACAGTTTCAGTCGGGTAAACAAGTAATGGAGTGTTTAGATACAAATATCTTAAAAATTTGCTAGAATATATTTAGTTCATGCTTGAACCTATTTTCAATCATTATTACAAACAAATCTTATAGAAGAGAATAATGCAAATGCGTGCTTGTTATCGGGTTATTTATCATTTACGATAATGTGTACATTTACTAAAGGGCTTAGCAATAAATTCCTTCTAAGAAATAAATACATATATGTACCATAGCTTGTCCATAAAGTGTGGCTATCTTTTGATTGTCCCAATATAAATACATACTGTCAATATTTGATCACAATTCCTTGTTTATTTATTTACAAGTCAAATAAAAGATATGCATTAAATAGCGCCGATGACGAAATTAGTCACAATTGAATACAATATAATCGTTGGGAATTTAACATGCTCAAATCTGACATTTTCGATGGGTTCGCCTATCAACTGTCATTATCGGATCATTTGGATGTCACGCTACCATTGTTAAGGATCCGCTTCCCCTGCCTTTCTTATCTTTTTGGCGCGCACCTTTCCCCGTCGGCCAGCAGGTATGTAATATCCTAGAGACAACAGCGAACAGGAATCAGATCCAAGTAGGCAGGTACAACAAGCCTTAGCGGAGCTGGTCGAGAAAGAGGGGTGGGGGGAAAATCCTGGGCGAGGGACGTAGGCGTAGGACGTGGAACGTAGGAGGCAGCAAACCCGTTTTTATAATGTCAATTCGAATCCTACACGTTCATGTCCATCCACACGCATTAAGCGCGACAGTCGCAAGTCCAAATGATGACGATCACCGGCGACAGAGAACGACAGAGAACGAGGATCGGCGACGGGAAAGAGACGGGGCTATCGCCACAGAAAGAGACGGCGAATGGAGCGAGGATATGCGGGGCAAGAAACAAGGAACTGGCAGCAACTGGGAAAGGTAACCGCGATGGGGATGGGGATGAGTCGATCGTTGGCGTTGAATTTGATTTTGATTTCACCTGAGTGGCTGAGCCTTTTTCCCTGCCCTTTTGTTGTTCTCCTTTTATCGAGTCGAGTATTTTTGTTTTCCGATTTTTTCCTTCTGCTCTGCTTACCGTGTTCCTTTTGGTGTTTTTGTTTTTTTTTTTTATTGTCAACCAACGCAGCAAACAAATGCAAAGCAACGACCTACGACTTCTCACCGTGAGTTGTGTATTATATCTCCGCTTTGTGCTTTTTTTTTATTAGGGTACAGTGGTAATTGGATAATATTTTTATATATATATATTTTTCAAGATTCGCGTTTTAAATAAAAAAACAAAATTTTTTTTTCTTTTCTATATATTTTAGCTGGCTGATACAAGTAGGTAAAACCACTTAAGAATGAGGAAGGTGTGTACTTTTTAGTTTATACCCAAACTATTTGATTGATCTCACAAATTATGAAAGAAGTTGTATAAATTAAAAAAAAAATTAATTACTTTTTTATTATTTCTGAATATTTCATAGTGCGTATAATTTAATTGGCTGCTATTTTACAATCGAAAGGTGGACATTAGTGGGTGACCACTGTTGTTATTGCTGATCATTAACACTTGTTGTTTTTGCTGCTCATCTCGAAATGGTTGTTGGTGCTTATCCTTTTCGACTATATCCCCCGTAGTAATATGGCCATATTGAGTTCATTTTCATCAGGTCTTTCTTCATTTGGCTGATGGTTTTGTGTTTGTTGCTCCCTTATTGGCTTGTTGTTTCTCTTGCATCTTATCTGTGTGTTGTTGTCGTTGGGCGTTTGGCGGTGATTGTTGTTGTTGTTGCTGTTCGAGGTTTTGTAATTGATGATGTTTATGTTTGAGTATTGGCCCCCGTCACCAGCCCCTTCCAACTGATTTAAAGATTACGCACCTACGGTTTTTATTTTTTATTTTCGAGGAGTGCGTGTGGGTTTTCCTCGTCTTCGGTTGAGGGACTCCTGTGTGTGTGCCTGGCATATTAATGCCAAGATCTTAATTTATTCTAATGGGTTTATCAAATGCTGTGGGGTAATAATAATAATAATAGATAAAGTTGAATGGCGCGAAAGAGAAGTAATGTAAATAATATGGTAATATTCAATGAGCTGTGAACGAGCCTGGCGATAAAGTAAGTTGATAAAGGTTCTGTAGTGAAAATCCCTGTATTAACACACTGGTGGCTTAGTCCAGTTAAATAAATCGTGAATCATTTTTGAAGGGGAAAATGTTTACTTTCAAGTTGATGAATGGTAATTGGCATCGTATTGCCGATAAAACTGGAAAGTGTTCGAAATTCGTATGTGCAATATTCCACAATAGCTTTATGCACTTGCTTGCGTACCGCATAAATATTTACCTCCATTTGACTTCACTCAAGCGGAAACAATTCAGTGTGCAATGAATTATCTTACTTTCGAGTAAATTTATTAAGCATGCAGTGGGTATTTATCAAAGGAAAACAACTGCCTTTTGCTGATAAGTCAAGCAAATAAAAGCATATGCAAAATGCTACCGAAGAGAAAGGAGCAGGAAAATATAATTTACTTTTTCTTTAACAAAATTAAAGTTTTAATAGTATTTATTTTCAATTTCGATAAAACATCTGTGTCGTTATGAATGACTATATTCTTAACAATATTCCAAAATTATACTTTCTCGTCCCCAAAACTTTTTTTCAAAAACTTCCGCGCAAATTTTAACAGACCAAATAAAGTTAATAACAAAATGACAGAAAAGCTTAGATACCAACGGGTTTCTGGTATTTTTCCAGTATAACCAGTTGCTTGATTCAAACAAACTTTCTTGAATTAAAACTTTGATTAACGAAGTAAGTTGCTGCAGTACCACCCTTAAATTTATTTTAAAAACAATATTTTTAATGAACACAGGTTGGTATCAATTTTCAATGGGAGAGCCGTGAACCGACTCCAAGTTCCGAACCAATCCAGCAATGCACCTGCAGCCCTGGAATTCTAGTTCGCGGCGAACCGGTTCAGTTGCAACCAGTTCTTCGCCAATCAATTCCTCACGGGCCGTGTTTGTTTTAAGTTAAAATTAGTAAATTACCCAATGCAATCAGCTTGCCAGGCGATTCGTGCTGCGCACCTAGACAATCGAGTGCTAATGCGATTCGCTAAAATGCCAAAAACCAGCGGCCGTTGAAGAATCGCTGCCAAATCGGTGGGTTTTCGTACATAAAACTATATGCGAATTGTTCGTGCCAGTGTGTGTTCGTGTGTGTGTGTGTGTGTGTGGTGTGAGTGTGGCCCCCTCTATGTGTGGCCGATAAAGGGGGCGGTGTCGTTGATAAGGGGGCGTGGAACATGAGCAATGCAAATCCTTTAGACAAAGAATCAATTTGCCAATTGTGCGACACTCGAGAGTCTCAAAAAGTCCTAAAAGCAGGGCCAAATGCACACACATAGTCAGTGAGTGAGTGTATGTGGGTGTGGGTGGGTGCGTTAGTGAGGTGGGCGGTAAGGTCGTGTGGAAAGTGTCAAGGCATTTTACAACAGCGGCACACGAGCAAGGTAAAACCCTCGAGCCCGAATACTAAAACCGAGCCAAAAACACCGCGCCCCATGCGCAGCTCTGCATTAAACATGACTACCAGAAAGTCCTTCGCGGGGATTCCCCGCAAATGCTCCGTCCTGCTCTCGCAGTCGCAACTCAGTTCTCCACATTTCGTGTGTGCATCGTAAATTGTTGCACATTTAAATATTCATGCAGCCCGGGCAGAAAGCATAGCTTATATTTTTTACGATTACAATTTTGGTGCTTTACACGAATTTCCCACGGCGCCGGCGCACTTTACATCCATGCTCGCCATCTTTCTCGCACTCCTTCGCTCTCTTTCACACTCTCTCGCTCTCTGGCTTTCTCCTTTCGGATTTTTGGAGTGCCATCAAAGTTTTGAAAAGTATGTTCAAGTGCTGGACCAAAAGGCATAATAATAGTATGGCCAAGACAAAGGTAGCGCCTCCCATCCACCCTCCCCCCCTGCGAACTTTCCCCGCGAACATCCTTGGAACGAGACCCTCGAAAAGGACACATTCTGCAGGTCCTGCTGGCTTGTTTACCTTTTCAGCTGGCCATCATTTCCGTTGCAAAATTCACAACGCCCACTGTGCGGGGATACTTCCTTCCTACCATTGGCACTTTCGACAGCATTTTGTGCATTTGTGGTGTGTGCCGCCTGTAATTGATTGGGGTTTACACCTGATATGAGTGTGATTGACATATCAAACAAGTTTCGGCCAGGCCAGTCTCATTTCCGTTGCGACACCATTAACAGTGGTCCCTCGAAAAGTGTTCCCATCACACAAGTGTCAACACGCCAGCCCAACTTTATAGTGGCATTTTCAATTTGATTGATTCAGATAGCATTATAAACTTAACTTAGTTTGTAAGTAAGATTACAAAATATTTAGGAAATTATTAGCAAATTTTCTTGATTAAAATCTGTGTATAATTTTTCACAAATGTAAACAAATTTGTTTATATTTGCGTCATCTGCTTGACAGAATTCTCGCAAAGCTTCTTGACAGTTTCTTAATTAGACGCCAAATAAATCTGATTAGCGGCCTTCAACTAATGGAAAAACTCACCTTCACCATTTTCACTTGTTATATTTTTCCAGCGCAAAATGCATTCTTAACATCAGCAGCTACGAAAACAGCAACAGCATTAGCGGCAACAACGAATCAACGACACCAATAACAATACCATTAACAACAAATCATCAGAAGAAACCGAAGGAAAACGCTCAAAGTTTTGGAGTTGCTCACTGGCCGCTTAGTTTTTTGTTTATTTTTTATGTTCGTTTTTGGAGGGCAGTAGGCGACGACGGGCAAAGGAAGCGGGAGAAGGAAAAGCGACGGACACGAAAAACAGGACACAACTCATCAATATTCGAAAAAGCAATTGAGTCGAGGCATCAATTCATCAATTATTCAAAATGACCGAAGACGAAATTCTCTTTGACGACGTCTACGAGCTGTGCGAGGTCATTGGCAAGTAAGTTAGCGCCCCACCGGCTATATCTTTAGCCGATTCTGCTGCTGACAGCTGGCATCCATGGCCATTATCTCATTATGTATTATGTATCCGCCCCGTATGCCCATCCCACCCACCCAGAAGCCGTAAATCATGCAACTATTGGCCTGGGACGAAGCCAGCTCCCCTCTATAAAAAACTTTCCCAAACGCCCAACTTTTGCATTATTCAAAAATGTATGACCAAACATTTTCTGTGCTAGTTACTTTTGCTGTGATCATCATAGTTTAGCCAGAAGTTCATTCACAAAGCTGTCAATGTTATTAAGTTGAACTTTGTTTAATTTCGTTGGAAAAATATTTTTCACTGATGTTGAAAATGTTCCATTAACACACTTCTAAAGTTTATTGAAAATGAAGTGTGAGTCACTAAATAGCACGTTTTTTAATTTTTTGCAATTTATAATCTATAAACTATAAGCAAAATGACGACCTTGAATCGCAATAGTTTTCCAAATTCAGCTTGGTGACATAGTTCAATAAAAATTAATCACGCTCATAAAACAAGATGATAGGAAATCGTTGCTTGACTTTAAATGAGTTATTGAATAGGAATTTGTAAGAAAATTAAAATTTATTTGTAAAATAATCATCAGTAATGTTATGGCAAGCTTTTGTATTAAAACCCCACGTTTGTAACTACAAAGAGAATACATAGTTGATTAAATTTCCTCTTTCTCAAGTATCTTGTTTGCTTTTAGACGCTCGGAAAATATAAATATTTTGCTTTTGTCGAAGCAAGATAAAATTTTATTCGCTCCCATTTAGACACAATCAACTTTCAATTGAAGTTTAATCCGAATTTACTTTATTCCCCCCCCATCCGGGATTGTTTCTTACAGAGGACCTTTCTCCATCGTAAGGCGATGCATACACAGGGAGTCCAATCAGCAGTTTGCCGTCAAAATCGTTGATGTGGCCAAGTTCACAGCGAGTCCTGGACTGAGCACAGCGGGTGAGGATTATATACACAATACACCTATATATATATGTATACACTCCGCTTTTATTTTTGACGGCACAATGAGACGACCTTGTTCGATTTGGCCCCGGGCTACCGATTCCTGACTCCTCCAGAGCGCTGTGTGAATAAATTATAATTAAGCTGCTCAATTATTCAAAATTATGCCGCTGCCACACGTGTAGCACGCCCCCAGGGCTGCCCGTTTGCCAGCCCAAGACGCCAATTAAAAAGAAATTGCTCAAGTGCAAGGGCGCCAGGACCTGAGCCTGAATCAGGACATGGACACGAACCCGGACGTGGATGTGAATGTGGACGAGGAGCAGCCATCCGACCATTGACTAAATGATACATGGCAGGCACATAAGTCAGCGCTAAGTCCATTAGTGCCACTGCCAGCTGGTGTAGTGGGTGGTACTCCCCACGTGCCCCATTCCAATGTCAACTAATTGCCGCTGTTGGCCCCAACCTCGTTCAATCTGAACTCACGCCCCCATTCTCTGCATATTTTTTTCTTTTTGCAGATCTGAAGCGCGAGGCCACAATATGTCACATGTTAAAGCATCCGCACATTGTAGAGCTGCTGGAGACGTACAGTTCCGAGGGAATGCTCTACATGGTCTTCGAGTTGTAAGTTGTCAGGTTCGGTGGTGTCCTTGTGCCCATCGCTAATGTCCTTTCGCTTTGCACTCTTGCAGCATGGAGGGCTCCGACTTGTGCTTCGAGGTTGTGCGGCGTGCTGTTGCCGGTTTTGTCTACAGCGAGGCGGTTGCTTGGTGAGAATCGGGCAGAATTGCCACAATGCCACAATCTGCGTTTGTTTTGGCCCAAAAGGGAGTAAATTATTAATTATAATTAATTAAAAGACGTGCCCGGCAGTAATTTGATTTGAGCAAACCCAATTTAGTTGTCTATTCGAGAGATTAACATTCAAGATAATTTATATGAGTAATTAAACGTGTGCTATTTAAACACAAGTAACGAGTAATGGAATAAATCAAATTAAACGATGCTACTTCTATTTTATACTTATATATGGCTTCTGTATATAAGTATTCCCAATTAAGTAGACGCCCAAAACAAGCGCAAATTAAATTAAATGAGAAACACTAAATATTAACCCCTTCCTCTTTTCTAGTCACTATATGCGACAAATCCTGGAGGCACTGCGCTATTGTCACGAGAACGACATCCTGCACAGGGATGTTCGTCCCGCCTGCGCTCTCCTCGCCACCGTCGACAACTCGGCGCCGGTGAAACTTGGCGGCTTCGGATCGGCCATTCAGTTGCCCGGCACCCGGGAAACCATAGAAACACACGGACGGGTAGGATGTCCGCATTATATGGCGCCAGAGGTGGTGACCAGGCGGCTTTACGGCAAAGGCTGCGATGTGTGGGGTGCCGGAGTGATGCTGCACGTCCTGCTCTCGGGCAGATTGCCCTTCCTGGGATCCGGAGTGAGGTTGCAGCAGTCAGTAGCTCGCGGTCGGTTATCGGTAGGTGGATTCACGAATTTCAAGCTTTTAAAGATAATATTTAATTGATAAACAATTTCTTTTTAGTTTGAAGCACCGGAGTGGAAATCAATCTCGGCGAACGCCAAGGACTTAGTCATGAAAATGCTGGCCGCCAATCCACATCACAGACTCTCCATAACCGAGGTGCTGGATCATCCATGGATACGGGATCGGGACAAACTACAGCGCACTCACCTAGCGGACACGGTGGAGGAATTGAAACGCTACAATGCCCGGCGCAAGCTAAAGGGTGCTGTTCAGGCCATCGCAGGAGGCACCAACATGGATCCACTATACGCCACCGATGCGGACAGTTAGTATTTATTTGTAAAGTCCCATATTTGCTTCAAACCAATCGGAATTTACTCATTTTACTTCGGTCACTGAATCGTACAGTTTTTAGTATCTATAGAAATTCTATACTGCATTAAATTCCTTCTCGTTTGCTCTTGGCTCTCGTGAAATTCTATAAATTCGATGTTGCAAATTGTTTTCAATTCTGCCTTATATATTCGAAGTTTAACTGCAAAACAAATAATCACATCAATTTATTTAATGTGTGAAGCTGAATATTCAATTTGGTTATAAAACTGCAGACGTCATCATGCAATAAGCCTATAGATTATACACATTCAATTATGTCGGAATCTGTTCATATGTTTCATTGACTTTCTTTGCAGTGCCCATAACCGGCGCCACGGACGAATGGGCCGACGAGGAGGCGGGCATTGAGGCAGTGCAGCGCATCTTGGACTGTCTGGATGACATATATTCGCTGCAGGACGCACACGTTGACGCCGATGTGCTGCGGGATATGCTGCGCGACAACAGGCTGCACCAGTTTCTGCAGCTGTTCGACAGGATCGCGGCGACAGTGGTGACCAGCAATGGTAGAGCACCGGCTGCCGAGGCCGTAGGCCGATGTCGCGATGTCCTGGAGCAGCTCTCATCGACGTCCGGCGGCAACTCACTGGGCGGCAAGTATGCCAAGGAGGAGCTGATGCGGCTACTGGCCGCCCCCCACATGCAGGTGAGTGGGAAGCTGGGATGACAAGGAGCGCCCTGCGTATCTTGTTTACTCTTACTCTGTTGGGCATTTTGTGGCAAGCTGTATTTTGCAATAATCTGGCAATCACCGGGCTTTCTGGTTCTCTTTGTTCGCCTCTGTGGTCATATCAATCTGTGGTCCACTCGAGCCGCCCAATTCGCTTTGGCTTAAGCTTAAACAAATTTGAAATGTATTTAGTGCGGGCAAACACGGCGGCGATGAAGTAAGAGCCTGGATCTCAGCCATCATTCGCAGGACTCGCTCGCACACAGAGTCACTAATCCTTTGCTTAAACAGAGACTCATGCCAACGGCGTTCAGTGCTGTACATGCACATAAATACACTACGGCAAATAATTGTATATAAATAAAATATATTGAATGCATACAGCAGATCTTATATCAGGCACAGCAAGGGTGGTAAAAACTACGAGTTTAAAGCCTTCAATTCCAAGCTGCTGTAGAGAATGTTTTATTATGAACTTATGTCTGCAGAAGGAATTTTAAGATTGTTATTTTGAAATACATATTTTTTTAAGTGTACACACATATAGCAGCTAATGCAACCAAATACAAACAGTTTAATCAGAATAAACCGAAATGAATTTCGGACGTAGTCAGGCCACAACAACAGCTAAAGAGCAACATCAGCAGCAGAAGGAGAATCAGCATCAGAAACGCCAGCAGCATCAAAAAGGAGCAAGGGAAACAGGAGCTTGGGTAACAACATCCGCACCCTTCTGGCTCCCGGGCTCAGTTCCCATTTTCCCGCCCGAGGGCTTTCTGCGCTGAAAAGTATGCTACGAGTACATGGCTCAAGTGCCATCGTTGTTCCGACTACGTCGGCATATGGCCATCCGCCTTCACTCCTTCAATCCCTCACTGCTCCACTCTCCCACTTCACTGCGGCAGCTGCGAAAGGGGCACAAAAACATTTAACGATAGCGAAACAAAAAATAAATAAGCAAAAAAACGGACAGGGGTTTACTTTTTGTTTCGACGAAACCTTAAATATCCTTACGGCCCGACCATAAAAGATTATTACAAGTTCTGTGGGGACTTTGGAATTCAATTGCTGCATTATTGGATACTAGTAATATGGCTAATGGATGCTGTAATGCCTGACAAACTGGTTGCATAAGCAGAGCTTGGGGAATACTAAGCAACTAAAGATGTGTTTAAACGTAACAAAGCAATATGGAACAAGAGATCCTTGAATTGACTGGGTAACCTGAACTGTTTCAATAGAATTTGCGATCATTTCTTCTCATTGAAAAAGTCCCGTAAGGCAATAAGCTCATTTTACCCCATTTGAGCATGACCATTTTCGTGCAGTTCCCGCACAAACAAGCAGATACAATCTCTAAAAGCAGTGAAATAACAATGATTAGTCAGGCAAACATAACTATGTATTTTCCATTCAAATGCAGGTATTTCCTGGATAAAACCCTTTGTACCAACTTAGTCCGCAGATGAAGTGCAACCATCAAAGTGAGCTTTAATGTGGCCCAGTCAAAGAACTTGAAAAGGACAACTCTGAGTAGTGTTTATGTGCGCAAGGATTCATCCTGCCGAGTATCCAATTATTTGCCAGACTCGGCCTAAGCTCCTCATTGGTTTACCCCCGCCATTTTAGCCGTGTCTTCCTGTTCCACGGTATAAGGACTGCCTCCCATCCAGAAATCGTTGGATGGTCTAGCTGTTTCGTTGGGCGTCTGGGTTTCTGTGGGCGAGCGGCACTGCTTGTGTGTGATACGGACGCAATGCTATAACATAACTCGGTGCGATCCACTGTCGTTAATTGCTCCTTGAAGCAGACTACACTTTTTGTGCCGACTGCTGTGTGCTGCTGCTCCTACTGATTTTCCTCCTTTTATTTATTTTTGCGCCTCTCGTGCTTCGGACTCGGCTATATCCGTCCGTCCGTCCGTCTGTCTGTCCTTCCGCCTGTTTGTCTGTCTTTTTTGTGTGTGACGCAAGCCCAGTCTCATTTTCATAAATCCGAGCAATCTGGAAAAAAAAGAAAAGGAAAAAACGAGCCCAAAGAATGAAAGAATAGTGGGCAAAAAAAAAATATGAACAACTGCAGGAAAACGCAGGCCAACGATGAAAGCAATGAACGAATGTGTTAATGCTATATACACAGCTCAGCGGGCGGCGTCGAAGGGGGTGGCGGGTTGTAGGGGGCTGTAGGGGGTTGTAGGGGTGTGATGCCCCACGGGGATGGGGGATGCTGGAATGCTGTCCAGGGCTGCAGTGCCACCAACGATGCCAATGTCCAAGTGAAAGCTGCAAAAGCTGCGGCTCTCTCTATCATCTCTCCGTCTCTCTCACCATCTGCAAATTGCAGCAAACTGCACTTTTGGTCTCTCTTTCTTCGAATCTCGCCATCTCTTTCGTCTTGACCCAGTGGGTGGTGGCAGTAATGGCAAAGGTACATTCGTTACTTTGACATTTGTAACCATATATCGTTGGGATCAAAGTGCTTTCAAAGGCTTCACTTTGACCTTTTATAGTTGCATATTTGTAATATATATACAATATTTTAAATGAAAAAGTATAGGAAATCAAAAACAAAAGTGATTTAATATAAGCTAAATTGCTTTCTAGCTAAAAACAGAATTAATCATACGATATATGATGCTCATAGATGCTTTATGATTAGAATATATGGTACTTATATGGTATTAGGTTCTATGCTGCGGTACTAAAACTAGCAGGGCCAGTACCTAACCGCAGAGTCAGTTGAAAAATTCCACGGCCATATGCCATCACTGTTGGCCAAGTTGCAACAACGGAGCACTCGTGATTGACTTAAACAAAAAGCGCGCACCCGAGATTTTAGTTTAGTTTGCGGCGCAGTCGCCGCTGGGGAACGTCGGCGGATTTATTCGCCTCGGATTTATTTGCCACTTGCCCGCTGATGTGTGAAAATGGCGCCTAACGAGGCGCCACACCACACACCCCCTCTCCGGAGAATTGTGGCCGAACACCTTCGTCAAGTTGTGCCGCTCAGTTGAGAGTTGGAGTTCTGGCGTTTCGCGGCGATTGAGTTTGAGTTCTAGTTCGAGCCGTGAGTCTATTTCTCAAGAGGATGCACCCCCCGTCATCCCGCTTGACCCAATTAACAGGACGCTTACCCGGACCCGGCTGAAAGCCCCGGAGTGTGTATGTGTCTCTGTGTGTGTGTGTGTGTGTGCGTTCGTGAGTGTGCCAATTACGCGCGCGAGTTTCCGCCGTAACCTCCGTCACGAAAAAAGCCAAATAAACAAAAAAAAAAAAAACCAAGAAAATAATAGAAGGAAAGCAGGCAGGAGCAGCAGGCGACAGCCCACGTGTTTGGCGGCAAAATCCACATGGGAGCAATTGACAAAATGGCAACCGCCAGCCGGATACGGATAGGGATACGGATCCGGGATCCCAGGGACTGGGCTGCTCCCTGGCGCTGGGGACGCGCCGTTGCCCTGCTCATAAATTGGCAGCACAAGAAAATACTGCAGCCCCGCCTGTCAACCGCCCATAACTCAATTTAAATTCAAATGTGTTGTGCCAGCCAGCAGCAACCAGAGAAGCAGAGTACGCACCAAAAAAAAAAAAAAAAAAAAAAAAAAACCACCACCAAAATAGAGAAGAAGAAACTTCAATGTCTTGTCAAGGCACACAAATAATCAAATTATAAATTGATAAAAGCCACCAAGTTTTCGGTGGCGGTCGGTGCCTTTATTATCTGAATGGAGCCGGGCGAGGATGTGTGCTGCTGTTGCCGCTGCTGCGAAAATCTATCCGCGGCAACGGACAACACCACCTGCCTGGAGCACCAGTATCCGTTGCAGCCCAACCAGGAGCACCTCGAGATTATCCAGTGGATCGGTCTGGAGACCGCCGAACTGCTGCCCGCATATATAACGCGCTACTACAACAATCTGCACCATCAGGTAAATCGGCTTGTTAAGCGAAAAGCAATGGCGATATCATCGCAGGGGATTATTAATATATATATATAAGTACATATATTTTTATATATGTATATGTATAGTAATAGTTATGGTTATGCATGCGGCAGGAGTGGGTGGTGGGCAATGCACAGTGGAGTTGGCCTTTCATTTGAGTTGCGGCCAAAGTTTGATTAAATTTTGTTTACTGTTTTTGTGCGGTCTGCAAGTGAAAATGCCCGCTGAAATGGGTGGGGAAAAACTAGGAGAACACCACCCGCATGATGCGTTGGAAAACTGACGATTATGGGGGAGCTGGGCTGCTAGACCACTTAATTACTTTTCAATTTAAATCAAATTAATGTAATGTGGCGATTTGGGCGAATATGTGCAGTTGTGTGCGTTTGGTTACTATTACGCCATCGTTTGACCAATCAACTATTAACTTGAAAAGTCTGCTAGTTAATTTGAACTTAAAAGAAAGCAGACGAAGATAAATTACATATATAAATTGGCAATAGCAAGATGTTTATTAAACTATAAATAATCGCGGCACCTTTGAATATATCGATTTAAATTTATTGGCAATGCTTGCATAACTAAACACCAAACTAATTAAATCCAAGTGCATTAATTAACGTTCAATGATTTATGCCGGATGTTATAATTACATATTTCAAATTACGTTTGGCGTGTGTATGTGTAAACAAATAAATTTTATAACGACAATGACTAATTCCAACAAAACGTTATTTCCGAATACAAAACGGATTCAATAAAAAATTGATTAGAGCTTATTATGAATTCAGATGGAAAATTTTGTTTTCACTTTTATTTTTTTTACGTTTCAATAAACTTATGCGCTTCACTTAAGCGATGAAAGCAACAATGTGAGTGCTGATCCCATTGGGTGCAAAGTTTCTGCTCTAGCAACAGTATTAAACGTGCCACATTGAGATCTAGCAACTCTCATCCTTAAGTAAGACTTCAAGGAACATAAAACGCTTCGTTTCGCCAGCCTTTGTTTATTGTCCTTTCCCCAGTGGACACTCATTGAATATTGGCCAATTGCAGTGGCAAAATCAATTTGCCAAATGGCCAACGAATTTGCATTTTTGTGTGCCACACACACACACACACACATCCTATCCCATTTTGGCTCGATTTCTGGGATGCCATCAGCATTATTACAACGGTCGTTTTACCTTTGACTTGATTCTGATTTGCACGGAATACGGATACGGATATACACAGAAGGCACTATTACGGATGTCTGTCTGTATGTGTGCGGTGTTTGTGCACGTGTTCATCTCTTCCCCCAGTGTGCGATGGTGTGTGTGTGTGTGTGTGGGTTAGTTGACAACTAAACGTGTCAACGAGGCTAAGCAAGCAAACTGTCAGGAGCAATAGTTACAGGACCAGATGTAGGTAGGATGTCCTGCCCTCCACTTTACCTGCCCCACTGACACATTAGGGTTACTCTTTTGGCTGCACAACACACATAAATGTCGCAAGCCACGCCCCCAAGCCCCCCAAACCGTTGGTAGCCCTCAAAATTGCAGCTCTGTAACTGCCATCATCCTTGTTATTGTTATTGCCATTGTTGCTGCTGTGTTGCAGCCAAATTTGTTGCCACTTCGATGAGATGACAAATTCGTGCCAAATTGCTTTCACTCTTTTCATGCACTGAAACAAAAAGTGAGCGAAAGTTAGATCGATTTTTAAAATACATATACTTATTACTTGGTAATTTTCAACTTTCATTCAAAGTGCATTAGATTCCTAAGTAGTATTTCAAATGCTGAATCAGAAGTGTGTTTTGTGTGTGATAAATGCTGCTAGTAGGACTGTCGAGTGCACCTGGTACCCTTTTTGGACGCTTTTAGCCCTCGGCATTTCCATTTTCCATTGGCGTGTTGCTGGCAGCGCAACACAAAACGTTGGCGACAGCAGCAAGTTAATAGTTTATGGCCAGGATGCGATTACACGGGCTCCATTTTTCGAATGGGCCTTGACCTACACTGCCTGTGCTGGAACCTTGGGCCCAAATGAATTTGGACCGAAAATCACTCGACATAACATAACGCTGGGCGATGGATGGGTGGTGGTGGCTTTTCCGAGGTGCAATCTGTCGGATAGTCAGAGATAGTGGGTGGTGCTTTATTTTGCATTAATTAAAATCCCGTTATGCAGCGCGTTAAGCTCGCATGATGATGGCTGCTGTTCGTTCTTGTCCTTGCGAATCAATCGATTGTCTGAATTGCTTTCTTTGCACTGTGAGGCTGAAAAGATACCGCTGCAGCACTCAAATGCCCTGCAAAAAGAATCGTATTGTGATTTTCATCATTAGTTTAGCAGTGCAGACAAAAGCTGACATTATTAATTTTTAAGTACATCTTGTTGCCCTTTCGGTTCCAATGATCCCAGCAGCGTTTAGTTAAGTGGACAAATATTTCAAGGCTATCAAATGTCTTATTAAAATTGAAATGACTTTCGGAAAACATAAGGTAGGCAGAGCTGGCAGTACAGTCAATGTATTTAGCTGCCATGGAAACAATTGTCCTGGCAGGGTATTCCCATTTTCAATCTGCAAGCACAGGTCTCCGTCTCCGTTCTTGTCCCTTCCCCCACATACTGTCCCCCATCTTCGACCCCACACAGTCGGTTGGCCTGCTATTCACAACAAGCGCTCCATAAATATTTGCTGTGCCTCAGCACAGATTCATAACTCATAAAGGGGCTGTCTCTCCGACTGTCTGTCCATTTGTCCCCCCCCCCTGCTACCCCACTCGTCCTGCCATTCTGCGTCCTTTCTCTGTGTTTGCCTGGCCCCAATGGATAGCTGGGGCCTTACCACATGTAATTAGGTTGCGGTTTTCCACCTTCTGCCGCTTCTGCCACTGCTGCGTCTTCCTCTTTTGGCAATGAATCCTTTTGCCACACGCCCGCATCCTCTTTGGCAAGTGTCTGAGTGTCTTGGTGATTGTGTGCCAGGATTCTAGGGTGAGCCGCTATCGGAGGTAATTAGGAACACTGTACACATTGCTCTTCCTATGCGCCACCGAAATATAGTCGAATATTACTCACCATTTTCGTACGCATCACGTTTTAATACACGGTAAAATCTGAATTCACCATGTCATGTCTAAAAACTTTAATTAAAGAAAGCTCGCCAAGTTTTCACACCAACAAAATTCAATTAAAACTTTATATTTTAAAATATCTAGTGACTTTCAGAAGAATTTGCGCAATTTTTATAACCGTCACATTATGCAAAAAAAAAAAAAAAAAAAAACAATTTCGGCATTCTTATATTCATTAAAATCAATTTGAACCTGAAAAAATATTACGAATACGACACATAAGTCAGGTTTTTACATACAAAAAAAGGACAACACTGCGTATGAGTGATAAACTTTGAAAGCAAGTGCTGTTATGAGTTTTTTATGACTTACTTACACCAAAAGTGCTGTTTTTATAACCTTAAATTACACTCGAAAGCCCGGGTCCACCCTGCTGTTCACAATACACCTATTTTGGCCAAGTTTTTTGGCCACCGCTCGCTCACCAATCTGCAGCTGCAGCGTCCTGATGAAACGCTGATGCTGCTGCTGCTGCTGCTGCTGATGATGATGATGATGATGATGATGCAGGAACGGATGATGTTGATGCTGATGATGACGCCAGCGTTGACGTTGGCAATGATTGGGTTAACGACTACGTGGCGCAGACATTGTGCCATAAATTACGAATATTTGCACGCTTGCCACGTTGTGCGTTAGCCGAAAAGGCGGTGGCAGAGCACACTGGCCTAGCTGGCCAATTAGTGTGCTCTAAAACGATGGCAGCCATTTTAGATAGGCTTTTAATTAAGATTTGAAGCATGATTTTAAGCATGAAGCAACTTCGAGGACCCACGTTGCGTATTAGCAATATATTTTAATTTCGTCGGAAATGTTTTTAAAAATGGTTTTAAAAAACAATGTACTATAACTGAAATATTTATACTTAGGGAAATTACCTCTGAATTAGTTTCCATTTTGAATTCCACCAAAATTACAATTATAAACGATACTTAAATGGCTTTAGACCACTGTGCAGCAGCAAAATCGTCTGCGATTGCCAATGAGTGAGGAATGTGGCTGCCAGACAGAGACCACTACTGCGCATGTCCGCAGCTGCAGTTGGCGTCGTCGTCGGCTTCGCTGCCAGCATCCTGCATCCCACAACAGATTCAGCAAGCAGCACAGAAGTCAGGCCACCAAGTCAGCGAACACTAGTTGTCGCGCTCGCACACAGGAAATTGATTGGGGGCAGCGGGCTGCATTCAGCTGAAAGTCAAAAAGAGAGAGGGAGAGCAAGGCCAGGCCAGGAGAGCAAGGACAAGCAGTGCGGAGCAAAAGAGAGCGACAGCAAGGACAGGACAGAGAGCTTCAACTGGATGCTGACAGGATTCGAGGATTCAGTCTATAATTGTGCACCTTGCTGACTGGTTCTGTGCCAGTTTAACGCGAGCCCTTGCCTGGACAGCACGGGTATACAGTAGCAGCAGCATCCGCAGCAGCAGTAGCCGCAGCAGCAGCATCAGCAAGCAGCGCCCGCAGCACCACACACACGCACAACGGCTGCACACGAAAAAAAACGCACACACGCACACACTCCAGTGAGTTGCCATACGGCGCAGCGAAATGCAAAAAACTAGGAAAATCACAAAAGAAAAAGTCGAGAAAAACGGAAGACAGCGAGCAAACTAAAGTTTTGGAAAGCCGAAAAAAAGCGATAGAAACTTTTTAATTGCAAGCAGTGCAAACTTTCGTTATCCAACAAAGTTGCGCGCAAAAAAATGTGGGCAACATAAAAAGTGTAAAGGCAAACGCATTGATTTTCACACGGAAAATTCTCACACAGATTTTCACAAGAGTGGAAAAAATAAGTGTGCGTGGTCGTTTTGGCGACTTTTTTCGCAGCCTCTCTGGTTTCCTGCGAATTTTTTTCATACTGTCCGATCCGGTCAGCTTCTGGCCTTCTTTGGCCCCCCGCTCCCTCTCTGAGCTCTTGGTGTGTATGTGTGGGAGTTTCTGATTTCTCTCTTTCGAGAGAGGCAGGTCCCGCTAACGCTCTCTTGGAGAAGCAACAACCGCAACAAGGATAAGGCAGCGACGCCAGCAGAGAAACCATTTCGACCGCATTGCCAAATCGATTTGCTAGAAACGATTATCAATGATTTCACGAACGCGCCACCAAAATTCATTCCTCAATTGAATTAAATGAATCGCATTTCGCCTACGTTTATCTGTGTGCGTGATTTTCCGTGTCTGTGCGTGTGTGTGTGTGCTGATGTCTGCGGTGTAAATCAAATGAAATCGGTGCTGAACAAAAACTAATCAAAATCAATTTATTCCGAAACAAAACTACAGCCAGTGCAAGCAAAAAAAGCTAAATAAATTAAAACAATAAAGAACAAAAAATATGTACTCCTTAATTCATTAAAGCAGAAAAACCCCTGAAAACACACAACGAGTTAGATACGCACAACAACAACATTTCGTTGCAGTAAGTACTAACATAAAAAAAGAGCGTAGAACACCTTAACGAAAATCCACCCACCACCCACGCACCTGCAAACTTGGAATTCCTCAACAAACTGAAGTTCGCTTCACTTCACTTTGCCACTCAGCACAGCCCCGCCCCCGTTTCACCATCCCCTCGCCATCCTATGCCATTTCCGTTTGCCTTATCAAAAATGTGTATATATACACAAAGACTGGGAAAAGCGGGGAAAAAGGGGAGAAGCCAAAGAGAAGCTGCAAGAGAATTCAAACTACAGTGGTCGCGTTGAAATTAGAATTTTCATTTACTCCATCGCAGTACTTCTGCTCGAGTCGAAGATCCTAGATTTGAATATTTACCTGCGACGGCAGGTTGGTTTATTTTGATTGAAAACCGAGTTTAAGATGGGCCAATATTATCATAGAAAACATATGCTATCAGCTTAATGCTGTTGAGAGGATGAAGCGAAATCGCTGCTTGTTTGCTCTTGAATACTGAAATGACTTCATCCTGTTAAAGACTGTTTTTAGCAACAAATAAACAATGAAATATTTGATACCCCCAGCTAGTTTTCCAATGATTTGCGGTCTTAATTGAATTGATTGGTAAATAAAAATATTCAAGGAGCACTCGAATCACTACCAATTAGAGGTAAACTGATGAAGCGACCACTGTGCTTGAAAATTCGTGAGATTTTTATTTGCCCTGTTTTTCCTTTTCATTTTTTCCGTTTCCACTTGGCACCGCAGCTTTTTGCCAGCGAGTAGCAAGTGCAGCTCAGTAGTTTAGACGAAGTCCTCCATTTCCCCACAGGTCCTTGGTCCTCAGAATCCAGATAGACTGGTAAAACTCACTCAACTTAGTTTTTATTTTGTCTTGTTTTTTTTTTTTTGTTTTTCTGGTCTGCTCGTTTTGCTTTCTTTCATACTTTGCTGCTTTCTCTCTCAGTGTTTCTGCCATACTTTCTTTGTTGGTTTTTGAATCTTTTATGAATTGAATTTGGTTGTTTTGAACGCGTATGTTCCGCTGCAAAGTTCCAGCTTCCACGGCAACGCGGCTTCCACGTCCTTGGCTGACTTCCTGCCCCGCAGGATAAAGAGAAAGCCAAAGCCAAAAGCCAGAAGAAAAGCAGGACGACCAGAAGCCAGGACGAGACTGGCACGTTCCCATTCAATTATGGGCGGCATGTGGCACATTAGCATTCAGCGGAAGCTGCGCCAAAAGCAAACATTTCAACGCCTCCCGGTTCGTGGGTTCCCTCTTTTATTATGCGAATATTATTTAAGCATTCACAATTCCGTTTTAATTTAATTCGATGCCAGCGATGGCAGACTTTCGGCAGTCAGTGTGTTTGGAATTTGTTGAAAACTATTTAGCATAAATAGTCTCCGCCTGCGGTACCGATAGTCGCCTGGGAATTGCCTGGCAATGGAGTCCTTGGGAGTCCTCTTTATCTCCTCAGCCCTCCTCTTCCGTCTTTATTAGCGCATATAATTTCCCGAGTTCCATGTTTTCTCCACTCCTCTCGATTTTTTTTTTTTGTATTTTAGCTTTTTTTTTTTGCTTCACAGTCTTGTTGTCCTCCCCTGCCGCCGTTTTTATTTTTATTTTTAAGGCTTTTTCCCCAAACGATTGCCTTTTGGAACCGTTTAGATAAAACGCCCCGTTCCGCCTTCGCCTGCCAGCCCACCAAGTTCTGTTTCGCTTTCCCCCTGGGACAACACAGGTTTTTATATTGTAAATTTTTATTTTTATCTCTGAGGCATATAAAATACACATTTTCAGTTGCCTAGACAGTGAGTTTAATTAAAACGAGGCGAGGAATAGAAAACTGTCTACACAGAAACAATGCATAGTTATAGGGCCTAAAAACAAAAGGGCACATGGATTAAATCTTGAATATATGTGTATGAAAATAGACAATACCTTTGATATAATCAACTAAACAGATGAATGTAAATGATGCTAAAATCGTAGGAACTTTAGACTTTCCACAAGTATCTGTACATTGGCTATTGCGAAACGATTTTGTAGGCCTTTTCATTTTCAAATCGATTTTCCCCCAGTGCATATTACGCTCCATTTGGTTCCCATCTGTTTCGTTGATTGCTTTCGGGGTTGGAGATTTCGATGGAAGGTGGATGCGAGGTTGCCTATCGTTTCACTAATTTCAATTGTACAGGTGTGTGTCTAAGGGATTAAATATTTAATTTATTTGTATTAAATGCGAAAACAAGCGTTTCTGGAAAGGCTCTCAGCGGCGTGCAACATTAAATTAAAATTCCTTAAGCCCGAAATTCCTTTTCCCGCTGTGCTGAGTTTGTATATAGTTAACACCCCTTGAATCCCCACACACACACACCCACACTTCGCAAGTCGAATAAATTTCGTTAAATTTTGAGCTTTTCAACGATTTTCCTTTGCAGAAATCGCATGCTAGAAAATTTGAAAATATAAAAGCTAAACCAAAAAACCAAAACAAAATCAATTCAAAATTAAATTCAAAAAGTTGCATCAAATTAAAACACACACACATCTATATAGAGAACTCAATAATAAAGCAAGATTAAAACCAAGTTAAACCCCAAATACAACAAATTAATTACAATTGTGATGAACAAGTTAATTGCATCAATTGCAGCACATAAAAACTAAAGCATTAAAAATAGCCTAAATCGAACAAAAGTATATATTTGCTGCCCAGGCAGGCTCAATTAAAAAGGATACAATAATTTATTGCCACATCAACTCAGCGTCGTGGGATGCAGATGCGAATGCACATACAGATGCAGATGCACATTGGATATTGGACGAATCGGACACATTATATTACCAGTGATAGCAACAGAATTTACATAACCATTAATGAATAATAGACAACAGTAATAAGCAAGCCCCAACAAAAACCCCGACAAACCAAATTGTTGTAGACTATAAAGCATCGCCCAGTTTCTTGTTGTTGATTAATCATAATTAAATAGAAGTTGTTGTTGGAAAAGCTGTGATCGCAGAAGGGAGTCTACGCGGATGACACACATGACAAAGCAAAAACCATTGTTAACAAACCGAAACAATACAGAGAGTTAAAACCATAAACCTGTAAGCAATGCTTGTTGGCCCAAACGCTGAACACAGTGAGAACAGCATAAGCCACATCAGCACACTGACACTGGCACTGGCAGCTCCTGGCCTAAACCACATATCAAGAGGCTAGAACGTGCTGCGCAGCGCAGGGGGGAGCAAACCAAGAAATCCCCCAAAGGACACAACATTTACCCGCGCCACTCGTCGTCACCGCCCCCGCATCGCCTGCAATGCTCTGGTAGCCAAGACAGTTTTACGGTGGATCACTACTGCGCCGGCGGCGACCCACAAGCAGCGGCGGCATCTGGACCTGGAGCGGCTGGATCTGGAGCGGGCGGCGGGCCATCGCAGCAGGCGGGTCAATGGTCCAATGCGGCGATCGGCGGCGGCGTGACCTCTTGCGGCGGCGGCGTCGGTGGCGGAATAGTGCCCCAATCCCACCATCCCATTGGCATGTGCCAGCATCATGGGCTGACATCACAGTCGTTGATGTCCGGTGGCTCGCACATATCCCTGCTGGGCAGCAGCGGCAGCAGCGGTATGAGCGGCAGCGGCGTCGGCAGCAGCGGTCAGAGTGTCCCGCAATGTCCCGCCGCTGTGGCAGCCGCGGATGCCGCAATGATGGGCTCCAATGCCGGCGGCCATTGCCGCAGCCTGAGCGGCCTGAGCTCGATCAGCATACCGCCGCCGCCGCCGGCGCTCTTCAATCCGTGCAGCTCGGCGCTGTCGCTGCAGCAGGCGGCGGTAACCAGGTGGGGACCGCGCACCTCCTGCCCGGTCCACAGTCCGTTTCGTGTGCGCGTGCCGAACGGCTCCATCTGCTCCGGACACCAGGTGAGATGAGGCGTCTCTGATCGTGATGTAAATGTACATGTATTTTATCCGAGGGCTGGTCATATATCGGCCATATAAAACCCCCAATCAGTCGCTAAAATCCGTTGACTAATTCAGCTTGCCACAATATGATTATTGCGCTTTTCAGTTTGCCATCTAGAAATTGTACATATTAATTGTATCTGATATGTAGCTTTAGTTGCCCAACTAATCGCATCTTGACTTATGTCTCTTTGTTTCTTCTCTTTTCTCTTCCCAAAATGGCTTGCTCACTCACTTTTCTCGGACCGTCAGGTAAGCAAATCTAAGCGGAAACTCAGCATTTTGGCAGTACTGCGAAATGTGTCAACGACATGTAAGATTATTTTCATTTGGCCAGCCCAAAAAGACCAAAAAAGAAAAAAAAAAACGCACACAAAGATCAGGAAAATACGCATACCGCATAT
The DNA here is from genome assembly GCF_000001215.4 of Drosophila melanogaster. Lineage (NCBI taxonomy): Eukaryota > Metazoa > Arthropoda > Insecta > Diptera > Drosophilidae > Drosophila > Drosophila melanogaster. The sequence continues at coordinate 21,803,237 of NT_033777.3, read as the reverse complement.
GCACACTTACACGAAACAGACCGCACAGGACAACGTGGGGGGTTTCATGGGTTGTTGACTGTTTGCCTAAACAGAAAACACATTGTGGTCATTGAGAGCTATCGTCTTTGAGATGATGTCTTTTATTTTTGTGAATTGATTTCATAAATAAGTGCCCTGAATCCTCTTAAAATTATTTATCCTGTACACTGCAAGGATACTTTGCACAAATCCTATTAAGTGCAGTAGTTCGCTTTGCTAAAGTAAATACAAGTATTAAATAGATTTCCCTAAATCCTAGAAGACTGACACATATGTATTTAAGTAAATTGAATTTTAAGTCAAAGTGTTGTCAAAGCTATTAGATAAGTTATCAGTATGCATGTATGTATGCCCACGATTTTCTTTGGAGAAAAACAAGTTGCTTGGCTAGCATTATGTATTTTATACAAGGAGCTTTAAGTTGAATGGTGCAGTAAACCCAAAGAAGCTGGCCACTTAAAAGCTTTCTACAGTATCATAAAATGGGCACCTCGCTTTATATTACAATTCTTGGTAAGAGATAATCCGAACACAAAAGGAACATCCATAGCAACTCTCGCTGGGCCCTCGGCTCACATAGTTTCGCAAATTATAAAGAGCTCGATTCACATGATTGCCCAAGCGGTGACCCGGTTACCTTTTTTTTTTCTGCGCCTGGGTTAGGGTCCTTCCAGGTCCTTTTGCGCTGGGCTTGGGGTTTTTGGGCCTTGGTTTTGGCTTTGGCTTTGGGTCGCTTTTCCTAAATCAGCGACAGGCGCAGGTTTTTGCTTGACTGCGCCGGGCATAAAACAGGGCCAGGAATAAACTATGATGTGGCAACAGAAACTAGAACAGCGACAGGGGATCGACTATCAGAAATCCCGGCCTTTTGTGACAATTGCCATTTAACGTTGTTTTCCTTTGGCTTGCTTTTCTTTTGGGCCCTTTCGCTGCTCGCTCTACCTCTACGTTTTCCTTTTCCCGCACCCCCCCGGTATCAAATTGAATGTCACTAATGCAATTAGTTCACACAAAATAATTCTCTTCCACTCGATTATAGAGCATAATATGCTCGTTGTCATTTATTATGAGAAGCCAAGCGAAACACGCACAAGGAGCACAGTTACGGAGCGAATCATATGCAAAGTGGGTTGCCTGAATGAATGTCGAGGGGCGGGCTTTTCCAAAGGTTCCACTGGCTCGGCAGGTTCCGAAGGTCGCTGCGACACAGGACCATTACGCCTTTCAATTTTTGCGCTAGGGCAAAATTTACATAAATATTACACAAGAACAGGCCACTGAATGTGGGTTGGTTGGCTGCCGGAGTAGGGCGGTTTCCAAAAAGGGCATGAGGCATAGCAAATAGGCTCGTTACGCTGCCGGCAGGCTGACGGTTCTGAAAGATCATCCCGCCAAGGGCGACCAGCAAAAGGTGTGGTCACCAACGCCTCAAATTGAGTTCCAACTTTTTTAAAAAGGGAATTTTACAGCGCACTAACTATAAAAGGAACGAACTCAGCACTGCATAAAGCTTAGGCAGAGTCTTAAACTCTGGCAATGGAGTTGGCCAAAAGTTGGGCACTCTTAAAAAGGCAAAGCCTTAAGACCTTCAAAAAGTTTTCCTGCGTGGGTGAAACGAACAAGATTCTTTGATAATTTTGGTCATTTAATATGGGTAGTTCACTTGCCATTGTCCTGACAACCTATCAAAGGTAAATGGGGCTCAACAATACGCAAAGTTTCAAACTTTTTAAAAGATTTCGTCAAAAATTGTGATTAATCAAATTGATTACGAACTTAAGTTTGAGGTCTGTAAAGGAAAACGTGGCTAAAAGAGGAATATATTCTCTTCTTTCCATTTTCAAAACCTTTATAACATAACTAAAATTTCACGACTTATATCTATGGAAATATATCTTTCTCATTAGCCGCCAGAAAGCCCTTAAGTCAAAACCATTTCTTTTGATTAACTCCCTTGAGGTGTGCCCGTAAACATATTGTTGGTATTTTATCTAAAGTATCCGACAAATGATTTCAAAAATGTCTCTCATCGCGAACATTAGCCGCCTAAGTACCTCAAATTTGATGCCACAATGCATGAGAGAATTTGTAATTTTCATGGAGAGGGAGAGAGGGAAGGGGGCTGATTGTGGAGATTCGAGACTAACTAACTTACACCTGCCTGATGGTGGCCGTCACAGTGTGTGGCACATGCCACATGCCGCACATACCCCGACCACCCACAACACGCACACATTCACGAAAGTGTTGTCGTACATTTAGCATTCCCTCTGGCAAGCATACAAAAACTTTTATCTTGATAGAAGGACTTGAGTAACGCTTTTTTTCGGGCTACCGGCCCCAAAAAAAAAACTGCCAAAGAAGAATAGAATGCGAAGACAGGGCAAGGAAATGGAAAGGAAAATGAACGGACGAAAACTGCCTAACTGACAAAGTGACTGGGGGACTGGTGGACCGAAGGACCAGCCAACCCACTGACTGACTGAAGCCTTGACACTCTTCATTTGTGAATGCGTTAATTGCGCCCGAGGATGTTTGTATGCGAGCATTAGAGTGGATCTTAAGTGCGTGTCCAATTTTCGGCACACTTTTCGGCCTTCTATAAGTTGGCTTAAAGTTTTGAACGAAATGTAGGCTAGAACTCCAAATAAAAAAAAAAATTTTATAGACTGACTTATGAGTCGTATTAGTAATTTAGAACAAGAAAGTATACATTTCTTACACGCTTAACCCATATTTTACATAAATTTCAAAATGTTATTTAATTTCAAAAGCCTCATTAAAATTCCATCCAATTTGTTAAATGGATTACGTGTCGTATGAGTAATTTTTTGAAAATTCGTTTTTCAAAGCCCCAAAATTTGAAATTAAATTTGGTTAGAAAATGTTAATTGTATAGGTAATGCGAGTTAAATTGTCAAACTCTGCCATATGTTGGTCCACCCTACAAAGGACGTGTGTGTTTGCCCCTGATGAGCATGCTGCTGGCGATGATGATGATGAACAAGCACAATGGCCTGAAACAAGCAGTTAGAGCCTGTAAGAACAACAACAACGGCGATTACAAGCAGCAAGTGTGTACATTATTTTGCAATTTAACAATCCACACCCCGCGCAGGACTACACACCCCCTGTTTTCAAGGCAAGCATAAAACAACAACTTGAGGAAAAGAAAACAAAGAAAAAGTTATAGGGAATGGTGGCGGGGGTGGGGGGAAAGGGAAAGCAAGGAGAGGGGATAAAGAAAGTATGAAAAAAGTAAAGAAATAATTAGTTTACTTGTTACGAAAGTGAGTTATCGCCCTTTGTGCCGCTGCAGCCGTTGCGGCGTTGTTTGCCTAGTTGAAATTGAATAAACAAATTTTACATGCCGCACACACACGCGCACGCATAAGCGCATGATGTACAAACACGCACACATAGACGATCTGTCGAGTGTGCAAAAATAATAATGTGTGTTCGCACACACTCACACTTACACCCCCACTTACACACTTAGAACAGCTCAGCAAAGAAAGAGGAGACATGGCGGCTATAAAATTACATTTACATATGCAGATCTGCATGTGAGTGTCCTGTTGCGTGGGTGTGCCTGTGTGTGTGTGTATGCGTGCTAAGAAGAAAGTGTTGCCTACCTAACGGCGTCATTAGTCACACGAATACAATGAAAGCGAGTGAGAAATGGCACACTTACAGAAACGTTTTTCCTCAATGGCATAGGTAAATGGAGATGTCTTAAATCGGCATAATTCCATGCTCACAACAAAATGCATTGTCTGATTTACATAGCATATACATATATTTTCCAAAAGCACGCACAAAATGTTTTTGAGTCCAAGGACATTTTCCATTTCGTTCATATCGCCAGTTGTTAAGCTTCTTACTTTGATTGCAAAGTATTATCATTTTTAAAATGTACAAATCAAAGAGTATCTTTAATTTCTTTTCACAAAAAACCAGAAACAAATGAAAATCGAATGCAAACCGTAGCACACGCAGTACCATCTTTTTAAAAGTCATTCAAAGCTTTTGAATTCACTTGGTAATCCAATTTTTCAATTCAATACCATTACATACAGATTTATTAAGGTAGAAAAACCTTTCTGCGAAATTAAAACAGATTGGGGGAAAAATCGAAAGCTGACCCGCTGAAAACATACGGCACTCCGACAGGAAAAAGCCCATATTTAATATGCAGAAGCCATATTTTTTTTTTTTGAGTGTGTGGCAGAAATGATGGAGAAAGACAGATGGGAGGGAAAATTGGGAGGTGGCAAGGTGAAAGCGATGACAATATGTTTCGCCCACGGGAAGGAGACCCCGTTTTCCTTTGCACCGCTGATAGATGCCGACGATAAATGCATAATATGCACGCACACACAGGAAATTTGTGGTTGTTTGCCGCTGCCTCAGTTGCTGCCAGTTGGCAGTTGGCAAAAACCAAAACACGACACCAAAAACCGACAACGAAAAACCTTTTGTTATGAAAATATCAATAAATACATATATATATATATATATATACACACATATATATATGTTTTTGTATGGATTTTTCGGCGTGGCGGTAAATTGAATGATGAGTGGGAGGATGTCGCTGCCATTGTTTGGTTGATAAGGGAGCCTGGCGCACTATTACCTGGCTCTCTGAAACGAGAGCCCACCTGTCAATCAATACCACCCCGCCGATGCGACATCATCATAATAATCATCGCCTTTGCCATCGTCATCGACGCCATCGTCCTCATTATTATCGTCATAGTCATCGTCAAACATCACCGGCTGCTCGGGTAAAGGACATTGTCTGTCAATAATAATGCCAGCTAATAGGCAGGAAGTGTTAGCCGCCGCCGCCGCCGACGCTGTAGCCGATGAACGGAGAAGAAAGGATGCCGCTCAATTACCCCGACATAGTCATACGGTGAATGTTGTGTATTGGAGACCAATGTTAACTGTAAGACTGTGTCTCGGTGGTTGCCAGCCCAGCCACACAGCCCAGTATCAACTATACGGATCGCTTCCCTTCGCATCGCATCGCATCGCTTTGAATCCTATCGCATCGCAGCCAAAACCGGATGTATATGGTATGTGGAAGTGAAGACGGCCGGACCGCAACAATAAGTTCGGCCAGGTGATAAGTTACCGATAGCACAACTCGGCTGGCAAGTTTCATGGACTAACTCCACGGAAAGCTGGGAAACTGCTGCTTATCGTTGAATGCGCGACACGCAACAGACAGGCTAGCCCGCAAATGTGCTGGGTCCTTTGAGATGGAAATTCGGTAGCTCGGGGAATCCTGGGAGCTCTGGGAGCTCACTTGAGCCCCGGGATGTGAGTTGTGAGCCAGACCTGACAGCTTGACAGCCGACTGGTGCACGCAGAAATACAGACACACACACACACACACACACAGCCATCAGCTCCAACTTTAAAAAGCTTTTATTCCGAGCTCTCACCCATACCGAGTGCTCTTCAAGTTCAAGGGTGTATAGGGTTTTGAGTGGAGAACATAATAGGCCCAATTCACTTCATTTTGCCCAAAATCAATGATTTACCTTTGCAAATAGTTGGGTGATTTTTTTTTTTTGTATTTATTAGCAAAGAGCAATTATCTTGCTGATTGGATAGCTTTATTTTCGAAATTCACTGTGACAGCAGGTCGTTTTCATTTTTAAAAAACAAACACGAACACAATGTCACGTGTTTATTTTTTGATTTTCACATTATTCGTTAGGTCACATAGCATTTTTTTTTAGATTTTCGCTTTTGATTTCAATTGTCAAGTATTGCGTTTTATATTATTTTTGGGCAATTAGCTTGATACAAAATTTAATTAATTTTTTTGAGTAAACATTTGGATTTCGTCTTTATTTGTTGGGCACTCACAAAATGGATTTCCAAAGTATTTTTTAAATGGTATCGTTAATTCGAGAAGTGAACGCCCACCTGTTTTAAAGTGGAGAGGTGGCAATGAGCTGGGATTAATTAAGCCAGAGAAGATTCATTTGGCGGTCGGCTCACATATGGGGTGCACTTAATCTTTGCCACGACCTCGGGCGTTGTTGTCGCTGCTCCAAACCCGATAAGGTGCCAAATGTGGTGAACTATCCTAGCGGGCTTCGCCACAAAATGGGATTAACAACTGAAAGCTCGTACGACCTGGGAAACCTGGGAGCTGGGGGCTCGATGCTCGGTAGGTTTGGGTATCTGCCACTGGCGAGTGCCCATGGAACTAATTAAAATTCGGCATTAATCCAGATGATTCAGCTGTCAACGGCTGCTGCCCACCTCTGGCTGCTCCGCGTGCTGTCTGTTTTTTCTGCCCACCTCCAAAATCCCCGAAATGGATGCGGAAGCCATTCGCAGTCGCGCGTACGTGTGTAATTGACGTGTGGCCTGGAATATTAAAGAGAGAAGAATCCTAGAGTATCGCCACCCCTCTTTCGGAAGGGAAAAAAAATTGTTATATATATCCTGCTTTCTCGCATTCCCCAAACCATCCTGGCCATGCTGTGTAATTATTAAAACCAACAAATAACGTTCGTGTGGTCGGTCCTAGGCTCACCCACAATTGGTGGATGGGTGGTTTTCGGTCGGTGGTTGCTGGTCCGTTGGTTAGTGGCTTAGCATAAAGCTGGAAAAATGACCAGCTCCCTGGATGGACTGGCCCACCAACAAACGACCTGACTCAGCTGCAGTTGATGGATAATTGGCGGAAAAATAGCTAAAAGTGTAAAACAAAGCTGAGAAATATGATTACTCAAAGCATTAAGTATTTTTAATATCATACCTTAAGAGCTGCAGCTATTCACTGTTTACCTTTAGATTGTTTGCTTGTTTGTTTGTTTTGAACAGTCACTTGAATGTCTTGTTAATTTTCCTTTAAAATATTAAATAGAAAAGGATATGCCAGAATTGGAGTGTGCTTCGTTATAAATCCTAAGTGTCATGAACATACAATTAGTACGCTGAAGTTGCGAGTCAATTACACGACTTCGCTTAAAATAGCTTCTGTATTAACAACTCGAACCTTTGAGTTTACTTATTCAGAGCTCAAGATTTTGTTTGCCAAAGTTAGTTTTATGTCAAAGACTTGTGCAAAATTTATGGACAACTTTGCCGTTTGAATTATTGAAAAGCCAGTGCTCCGCACTTAGGTTCTTAGTCGAAAATAGCGCAAAGTGAGAGTGAAACCTAGTTGTTTGCGACTAATAAAAGTTGTCGTTGCTTTTGGCTATGGTTGGAGATTTTTTTTATATCCCGGCTGCCGTCCAGTTTCCGGTGGAGTTCACCTCTGATGTGCCTGCTGCCTCAGCAGCAAACAAACAAAGCTCTGGGCTTTTTCCAGCACGGGATGGGGTTATACTGATTGTTTAGGGCAGGACCTCGGAGAAGCGGGCAAGTGGGGAAATGGGGAAACTCGGGACCTCGGCAAAACTTTAACAAGCGCTTAAGTATTAATCATGGAAATCAGAGGCAGCTGTGGGCCACTCCCACTCCCCACTCTCCATGCCACTCCCACTTCTTTGTGGGTGTGTGGTTAGTGTGTGTGGGCCAAAAGTTTGCCACGTTGGCTATCAATGTCACAGAAACGGAGCGCCTAATGAGGCATTAAACTTAACTGCTCAACTTTGCGCCTGTCAAGCGCTTATTAAATTTACCGTTTTATTGGTCCACCAACTTGGTGTTAAATATGGACCAACCAACCTAGCCCCCACCCGCCTGCCTTTTCAGTGGTCAGTGGGCGTGGCCATGGTCGTTGTAGAGGGGAGGGAGGAGGCTATGCTGGCCCTTAAGTGAAATCAGATTACGTTGTTTATCGTTCAGCGCCGACTTGGTTTTTAGCTAACCAGGCGTGTGTCCTTCTCGGGATTTCCTCCATTTCCCAAGGAAACATGCCTCGTCCTTCTGCCAGCTGCCAGCTGCCAGCTGCCGCATTTAAATAGTTGCCAAGTTCAGCAAATTTTATTCGATGTAGTTAATTTTGCTGCTTGGCAAAAGGAAATTGTATTACCCATTCATTTAGTCAAATTCCGTTGCGGCTGCTGATGGTTTGGTAGGCGTGGTTGTCTTCCAGGGTGTTTCTAACTCCCATTAATGGGTAGTTGGAAGTTCTGGCGTAATTGGATTGCAAACTTCTGCCAAAACGAGCAAATACAATAAATTGCAGACAGACAAGTATGGAATGAGATTTGATTCTGCTTGGAAAATAAGATCTGAGCGAATCCTAAAGGGCTTGTTCCATTGAACATTGAGAATTTTACGGCATTTTGCTCGAAGACTTTATGAAAGCAACGATTCTATTTTCATTTTCAAAGATCTTATCTAGTTGTGGGTTTAAATAAAGTGCTCTAAAAATGGGAATTCAACTTTTATTTTCGTAATTTGTTTTGGCATTCGGTAAACATCTTTTAATTTTCCCATTCAAAGATTTGTACAATCCTGTACCTCAACAGCATTCATACCAACCCCATCGAATAGGGTTACTTATACCCATTTGAAACAGTTCGAAATTGAATGAAATCGGTTGGCATGTTTACGGCGGGATCAAAAGACCATCTGAAGGATGCTCGATGGAGGTATTTCCATTTCCCAATCGCAAATCAAGGCGCACTAAATTTGATATCCTACCCCCCGGAAAATGATTCGTTCGAATCCAACACGTCGAAATTATTGAATTGATGTTTCCCGATAAGCCTAAACTCGATTACCACCTGTCAATCCCCGAACCATCAGCCCCAACACTTAACCCGAAAGAGTCCCCCCCACCCCGACGAATCCCCCCAAATCATTCTCGTATCCTTGTTTACACAGCTAACTGAGTTTTTGGGGATTCCCCTGCTGCGCGATGGGTTCCCAAGTATTATGAAATATTTATGCACACGCCATTGCGGATATTCACTCAAAAGTGCTGAGTGCCAAGTCCTCAGTGTAGACTCCTCCAATAGTGCACTACGCTGGTAAAGCGGAAAAGCAACCGAAATAGAGAGAGAAAGAGAGAGTGAGGGAGAGCGATATATGTGTATATTTTCCATGCAGTCTTCGTAACAAGAGCGCGATATCCTTCGCAAGAGAGGAGCTGCTCAGTTAAGTTTTGCGGTCGATGTCGGCAGCGATGTCTGTGGCGGAAATGAAACGTGCTTTCTGTCTAAGTATGTGTATTTGTGTTGGTCTGGGGGCTTAGATGTGTGGGTGAACTGGTGTAGGTATATTCGAATGAATGCGTGTGTATGTGCCTGTGTTTGTGTGCGTGGGTCTGCTACGTGCCCGTGTTTGTGGCATTGAGTAATCATCAGCGTTGAAAATTGCGTTTTTTATGGGGCCAGTGCCAGTTCCAGTGGATTGGGGATGAATGGTTCTAGGGGATGAACCTGATGTGGTAGTTAAAGGGGGGGCTAAGATACGATGGCCAGGTGGTTGGTGGGGTGGCAAGGTGTCGGGGCAGCGGGAAAAAGTGCTGGCGGTGCGTTAGATGTACTTAGCATATATATGTAAATGTACACTCGCATAAAGATGGCAAACATTAACTTAGGGTTTTCTCAGGCTTACCGTTCAGACATAAATATTTCTCAAGCAGCAAGAGTTAATCCCTTTAAGGATTTGAATTAAATTAGTCTAATGGTACCTAATACAAGTCGTAAGTCCCTGATTAAAGAATCCTTTTTTTTAGCGACTTAAACTTTTCAAATGGAAACTCTAAAGATACATAAATGTTACATAAATGGTAGTATTGATACATCGTGTAACCAATTTAAGTTTAAGCGATATCAACTCATAAAATATTAAGCCAATCTGTAATTGAGATCTGGTTTCCAACTTTTACTGCTCACATAATATTCAAATATTTCCTTCGCTGCTGGATGCTGTTTTGATCAGTGTAAATTTGAGTACCGAGCACATCGTTCTTTTCGCTGTGCGTGCGTCCCTGCTGTGCGTCTGTGTGCGTGCGAGTGGCACAAGTGTCACGGCATGGCATCGCAGTAAAATCCTTTTTTATGGCCTAGCCCAATGCCTCAGATTCTGATTCAGCTTCAGCAACAGCAGCATCGCCAGCTTCAGCTTCAGGATCTGGTCTGCTCCTTTTTCTGACATTCCTCCGCCAGGATGTGGGGCAGGATAGAGGGCAAGGGCAAGAAAAATTAATTTCGCAACATATTCAAAGCGTTATTAAACATAATTTATTAAAACCGAAATTGTATCAAGTCGGGCCAAGTCGAGTTGTACGATGGTTGCGGCGGAGGAGCTTGCCATAAATTGTTGAGATTTTTGTCGTTGCCCGGTTATCCCTGGTTATCCATGGGGTCACGGGGTCATGTGCGTGCCCTCGTTTGTGGCTGTCGCCGCTTTTAACGGCTTTTCGGAAATGGGTGTTTCATCCTCTAGATGCCATGGGTTTTTTATCCAGCTCGTTTGTGTTGTTCTCCGTGCTCTTTCCCCCCAAAACTGTGCGGCTGAGCAACAAATGTCGCACAGTTAATGTTGTAAACAAGTTGTGCCGTGCGGTCGGGAGTCCCCCATTTGGGCGTTATGATGTATGTGGCAGGCGTGGCAAATCGGAAATTTAATTTCCCAGCCAAACGAGCCCTTCCACATGGCCAGGACGAAGCTCATAACGGCCAGCTTAATTGCCTGCCATAATTTAGGCTAACCCTAAACCGAAGCTTGCACCACGATGAGCGGGTTTCATATGTCTAGCATGTGTTTAAATCAAAATTATTTCCCTTTCAACCCATTTACCGGGTTCCGGGTCCAAAAAAGGATGAACTCATGCCATAATGCAATATCCATGCAAAAACGTTTGAATTTTCTCATCCTTAATAGTTTTATTATGCCATAAATAATGGCAATAAGAAATAGCTACTTTCCGTCACCACATTATCTAAACAGAGCATAATATAAAACTATTCGTTTAAATGGAAAATGGGTTCGTTTTTAAAGCTTATTAAAAGGCATTTTAATCCCGTCTGCATTAAGAGGAAAAGAGAATAATTTTCCGTCTAGTTGTGCAACTGCACTAACCCAAACTATGAAGTCCCATATAACCTGGTTACCTGTGTTTCCTTTTTGCAGGCTCTGCTCCATAGCCACGATGTGGTGGCCCGGGATGTCTACGGGGAGGAGGCGCTGCGCGTCACCCCGCCCCCGATGGTGCCCTACCTCAATGGCGACGAGCTGGACAACGTCGAGGGCGGCGAACTGCAGCATGTGACCCGGGTGCGACTGGTGCAGTTTCAGAAGAACACGGACGAGCCCATGGTAAGCTGAATGTGCCTACGGGGAGTTGCGCTGGCCATGGGACTAAACGAATCTAATCCCTTTGCAGGGCATCACGCTGAAGATGACCGAGGACGGGCGGTGCATTGTGGCCAGGATTATGCACGGCGGGATGATTCATCGCCAGGCCACGCTGCACGTGGGCGACGAGATACGGGAGATCAACGGCCAGCCGGTGCAGCACCAGTCGGTTGGCCAATTGCAACGAATGCTGGTGAGCCCGCCAATCAATCGTCCACTTTCCACTTTCACTTGCTCTTCCTCATCCCATTACGCCCAAATCCTGTTCTGTCTTTGTTCACGCGCTAATTGAATGTGTCCCATTTTAATCCTTCTATTGCAGCGCGAGGCACGCGGTTCTGTTACCTTCAAGATAGTTCCTTCGTACCGCAGCGCTCCGCCCCCCTGCGAGGTAAGTCATCTAGTTGGAATACTGCCCACTCTTAGTGTATATACATAATTAGTGTAATTTAAGAATTCATCGTACTAATCATACAAGAAACTGTAAACTAGTCATGGCAATACCTTCTCATTGCGTTTCAGTTATGTGTTCCGTTCGTCATTTGTACTTTGTTACTATTTAGACTACAGAAAATATCTTAAAACAATAAAGAGTTATTTAAATTTTAAGCAAAGTAGCGATTTAGCCGCTTAAAATGAATTGCATTGTTCGAAAGGCTTACACTTTTCCCATCGAATAAGAAAGGCTATAGGTGTAGGTTGCGTATTAACTTCGCATAATTAAATCCTTTATGAAAAGCTCCTTCGGCTTGGGCATTTAGTTCTGAGATGCGATGAAGCGGAATGCACGTATTGTTTGTCAATTTGGAGAAATCAAAATATCAAAAGGGATTAATTAGAGAGAATTGCAATGGGCGCCCCGCTTCTCTCCCCAAAAATAAAGCAACGCGGCCCCAGAAACACAACCAATTCGGTCGAGTGCATTATGCACATTATAATGTAAAGAGGTAGTATTGTAAATCGTACGGATGAGCCATATACAATACATTATGTATGAGTTAGCCTGAGTAAACGAACCGTTCGCGGTGCATTTGTAGTTGTAGCTATAATCCATTATGCAATTATTTCGCAGTGCATTAACACAACTCCACACTTCTCTATCTCTCAATCTGCTCCTTTCCACCGACCTTTCTCCAACTTCCCCCTCCCCCATTCTCTATTTCCCACTCATGCCACCATGCAGCTTTTCAGGATCAGACCCGCTCCGGTGCTTGTAAGTATCACGCTCCCCACAATAGACACGAAATCACGCACACACCACACACACCCCACACACCACCCACAAAACACAAAGCACGGGCCACGCACAGGGCCCCACACACCCACTCGAGATTACTTTTAGTCGAAAACACCCATTGATACCCCCCCCCCCCCCATAACCGAGGCATCCCGGTAGATGTGCATATTCATTAACCCACAGACAAGTCAAAAGGCACAACTCACACAAGAGCCGTAAATTTGTCTAATTTATGTTCATCACTTAGTCAACAACAACGATACGGCAAGCGGGTTTTGGATGCCCTGTTTGGGGATATGTATGTGCTGTGATTATGAACCGAAGTTTTGTTCTAAACAGTTGCCACTTGACGGCATTTTAATTTGCAAAAAGTTACATGTTGGCACTTGATTTCATTTCAAATATTTTCGCAGACCATTATTTCATAAACTGTTTCGTACAATCAAATAGTTTGAAATTTGTGTGCAACTATTTAAATTGCAACATTCTAAATGAACCAAACTTATCCAACTATAAAGCCAGTTTATATGCCATCAACATAATCTGCCCGAGCCTTCTTATATGTATAGAGTTTGGCATTATAATTTTCAATTCGTAAGGGCATCTAACATTGTGAGACATCTGCTTGCCAGATTGTTGTTTGTGTCTTTGTTGCTACCGATTTTGTTGCTGTGGCTGCTGCTCGGCTGCTTTTGACATGCAAATGAGTTTTGCATGTAATTCGCAAACCGAATGCCAAAGCCATTTCGCTGAGGCAGCCGCAACACAGTTGCAGTTGCTGAGTAAAAGTAGCTGAAATGGCAGAAAACAGTGAGCAGAAATGGTAATGGAAAACCGAATCATCGACCTGCAAGCAACTATTTGCAAATTTAAACTCGCCTCGTGCTCATCTGGTACATTTTCTATCTCCTTTTGCATTCGCAGATATTCGTGCGCGCCCAATTCGATTATAATCCGCTGGATGATGAGCTTATACCCTGCGCCCAGGCGGGCATATCGTTCCAAGTGGGCGATATACTGCAGGTAGGAAGGATGGCACTCACTACTTTAAAGTATTTTCCGATAATAATCGCGTAATTACTGCGATCTTGTTGCAGATTATTAGCAAGGACGATCATCACTGGTGGCAGGCGCGACTGGACACGGTGGGCGGATCGGCCGGACTGATACCGTCGCCGGAGCTGCAGGAGTGGCGGATCGCCTGCCAGACGGTCGACAAGACCAAGCAGGAGCAGGGTGAGTGACCGCGACGATCCTGGCCAGCGGCAGGCGTCTCGAAATCAAACTATCCGTGTTCTCTATGTGTAATTGGATGCTCGATATAATCAAACAATCGAATGCTATATGAATAATTGTACTTATATTGGAAGTGTATGACGAACTCGTAGTTAACCGAAAAGGGAAAGCGCTCTCTCTTTATGTATCTCTCTATCACACACATGTACCCACCCAGAAACACATACGCGCCACCCACAGAAGACAGCCACATCTGTACACTAACACTTACAGAGAGTTGCATGCCCCAAAAAGTAGTCGAAGGAAAACCTTTTCAAATTTACCAACCGAAATGGGGAAAGCCCCTCCCGCTGCCAAATTTCTACTTGAAAACTCAGACCCAAAAATCCTAAGTCCCAAAGACACCGACATATGCACACCTGTACAAAACTCTAATACCTAGTTTGCTAACCATGAATCTCGCATCTCGAACCAAGCCAAAGAATTTCTATAAACTATGTATGTATGATAATATAATGCAGGAGAACCGGGTGCTGGATGTTCCGCTCACGCAGATGGGTGTGATGGATCAGCAGGTAGTTACCATATAACCAAAAACCACCACACACCACCACACCACAAAAATCAAACGAATCTCCGAATGGAGAGCTGCCCAAAATCGTTTTGTTATGCCACAAAAACCAGACAACACAAACAAACTACTACTCGTTCTATACAACAACAGAATATCTATCGATAGCCATTTTGTATTAAGAATTACCCCCACACCCACGCCCGTTACCAGTCAACCACCCAACCACCCGACTGCCCGAAAATTGTAGCTTATGTAGACGGCACCACCGACCCACCCAGTTCCAGATCCAAGGAATCGCGTAGAAGCGCCCCTCATGCTCACGATCGCCATCTGAAACAGTAGATGCACCTCAGTCATCGTTGTTTATAAACCCATAGTATTGAACTACCCGCTTACAATCCTCAAAAAGTAATACCCCACCAAAAAACTTTAATGATCCTAAAATACATTAACACATGTTCACAACACTGCACGTTAGGCTGGCTGAAAGAACACCGCATATCCAATTTGAAGAAGTTCTAGTTCAGGAAGGGTAAAAAGGACCAAGGGATGGAATTAATATAAAATTAGTATATCATCCAAAATGATATCATGATCTCATCTATCATAACTAAGCAAAATCGTGCTTGCTTCATGCTCGAACTTATCCAATGCCTGATGTACAGCATGTTTTATGCCTGCTCTATAAGCATGCTGCTCTCAACTTACCCAGCTCTATCGTCCATCTAATGAAACAATTCAATAACATTTGATTCTCCATTATAACCAACAGTTAACTGCTCCATCTTCGGGCGCAAGAAGAAGCAATGCCGGGACAAATATCTGGCCAAGCACAATGCCATCTTCGACACGCTCGATGTGGTCACGTACGAGGAGGTTGTCAAGGTGCCAGGTGGGTTTCATTGAGCTTCCTGCTCCCGGCCACAGGTGAACTTTTGTTTATCCATGTCCTTCCTGTGCTTTCAGTTGGCGACCCGAACTTTCAGCGCAAAACGTTGGTGCTCTTGGGTGCTCATGGGGTGGGCAGGCGGCACATTAAGAACACCTTGATATCGAAGTACCCCGACAAGTACGCCTATCCCATACCACGTAAGTTTCTACATTCTAGTTTCTTATTCTAGGTGGAAAAAAATTCACATTCAACAGGCTCTCTTAAACACAAATTTGGCTTACTAATATTATCAAGATTTATCAGGCCATTTTCCACGCAAATATGATACGGCTCAATTGGTCGACTTAATGGAGCAGAAATCGATGTATTCATCTCCATTCTGTGCCATAAAATAGAATCACCATAAATTTCTAGCTTTGGATAAAACCTTGTTTTTCCAACATACATTTAGGTGGTGTTATTTTCTGCTCACTCCGATTTTAAAACATAAAGATGTTTATGCAAATGTAATGTAGTTAATGGGTTGATAATAATATAAATTTATTTGCACTTCACTAGTAATTTGTAGTTTATACCGAAATAGTTTTTAAATTATTGAAAATGTTGCTTGCCAAATGCAAAAGGTAATAGTTTCGGCAGTCACAGAGTGGGAGATGCGTTCAGTCCAAGTATTATAACTATAACCCTTACAATTTATTTTAGATACAACGAGACCTGCCAAACCCGAGGAGGAGAACGGACGCAGCTATTACTTTGTCTCGCACGATGAAATGATGGCGGACATCGGTGCGAATGAGTACTTGGAATACGGTAACGAACTCAGTCACATGCCACATCCCCATGAAAATCACATAAATATCCGTTTAAATCCTTGCAGGCACCCACGAGGATGCCATGTACGGCACCAAGTTGGACACCATCCGACGGATTCACACCGAGGGCAAGATGGCCATATTGGATGTGGAGCCGCAGGCACTAAAAATACTCCGCACCGCCGAGTTCACGCCCTATGTCGTGTTTATAGCGGCGCCCTCACTGCAGAACATAGCAGATGTGAGTAGATCCTTATAGATAGACCAAAGTCGAAGCCATCTAATTGCTTTCCTTTGACCCGCGGCAGTACGACGGCAGCCTGGAGCGACTGGCCAAGGAGTCGGAGATGCTGCGCCAGCTATACGGTCACTTCTTCGATCTGACGATTGTGAACAACGATATTAGCGAGACGATTGCCACGCTGGAGACGGCCATCGACCGGGTGCATACCACCCCGCAGTGGGTGCCCGTATCCTGGCTGTACTGACAAGACAGCGAACTGGAATGCCCCGACTGCCTCGAGGGCTGTGAATGCGAGTGGGAAGCCTACACACAGGCCTCCAACGTAGCCCTATACTGAGGCACAGATGCAGATGCGCACGACGATGCAGATACACGCCACATCACCACACCACACACACCATTAAAGTATTACCAAGGCACAAGCAACAGCAACTGAAGAAGCAACACAGCAACCACTACGAGAGATGACAGTCAGGACTGGAGGATAGAAGGCGCCTGGCGCCGAGCTATATAATTTAAGAATAAATGGGTATTATGGGAACTGCGGTCGCAACGCAATGACAAAAGTGTGTGTTAAACGACAAACAACCATTTGTATTTGCCTCTTATTTGTTTTCTGTTTTAACAGTATGTTTATTTTGTATTAATTTTAATCGATTGTATTTGCCATTCCATGCTCAATGTGTTATATTTTACGATTATTGTTTTGTTGTATTTGTTTTATTCAGCATTTAGTCAAAACAGCATTAAACGCTTATGTAAATCTTGCACTTGTTAGTGTCTAAGTTAAATGGAGTTAGACAAATCGAAACTGAAGCACTCCAAATTGTTTTTACCTAATGATTATTTCCGGTAAGAGTCTTGTGTGCAGGTAGGGCGTCGAACGAGTTAGTAAATTATAGAAAAACTACGTAATTAAATATAATTAAACATAGACACAAGGAGACACAACAGCAAAAAGAACACGAAGAACAGAAAAAATAAACAAATTACGATGTGAGCAATTTCAAGTGTTTCAAGCCAAGTAAGAACTAATTAATAACATATGGAAAATCAACTGAAGACAGTGGTGACGCAAAGTGCACGTTTTAAATGCAATAAAAAGGAAGGTAACAGAAAAACAAAAAATAAAATTAATTCAGATCACAACACTTACACACGGAGGAAAAAGAAAAAAAAAACATATAAAACCAAAATACCAAATTGTTGACGTTTAATTGAATTCCATGAGAAATGAGTAAGCCACAAAAAAAATGCAATAAAACATAATAAAACAAAAAATACATAATAATAATTGCAGCCGCGTTTAATTCAAGCAAAAGCAAAGTAAACAAATGGAAAAAACATAGAGTGAGCACAAAACACACATACTAACTGCAATTACGAATTAAAATAATTAGCGAAAGGATGAGGAGATTGCAGGTCAACGCAAAACAGGCAGATAAACGTATAAATATATATGACAAAAACAAAATGAAAGTAGGAAATTCAGAAAATATGTATACACAACACATATATATATTTTTCGAACAACTCAAACTCAGGTTGGATACATTGAAAATCAGTCAAGTTCAATAAGAATAATATAGCGGAGCGCTTCCTTTTAACCCACAGCCAAAAACGAGAACTCAACAAGGAGACCCAAAACCGAATCGAATCGAATAAGATCCTAAGTCGCTTTGCATTGAATTGAATTGAATTGAATTAATCGTAAACCCACTGGCCCAGTAACCACCCAAGCAAGCAGCAGCTTCAAATTTTCGAGATACTTTACAATGACACCGACAAACTGTCTTAGCAATGAAGAAACCTGGCATTTTTTTTAGTGCAGCTTCATGATCAGCAACCAGCGCTCAGTATTTCCGCTTTTTCCCTCACTGTAGCCCCCACATGGGAGATATTCAGTTTCGAAAGAAAATTGGTAATTTTGAATTAGCTTCCCTAACATAGAGCTTCTGAGATGGACGAAACAGAAACAGAATTTAGACTACGTCTACGAAGTTCACAAGCAATCACATACTACATGTAGTTGATGAGTCCCAAGAACACGTAGTTACTTTGGGTTAGGATCGGATCGAAGATATGTCACAAACACTGGAGATCGAACTTAGTAGTTAACCAACACACATTTGTATACACGTGCCACACAATTCTCTAGCTGTCCCTCAAAACAATTTAAGCCTGAGCTTATATTCGAGCCCAACCACACGACCCACTTGAATTTCCCAACCGCACACCACACAAGTTGAAGAACATACTTATATCCAGAACAATTCTATGGTTTCAAAATGGTTGAACAATTTTGCATAGAGTATTATCGTTAGACGCTGGGCTATAACTTTTCGGTTCTGAGCGTGGATGAAGATGAGATGAAGATAGCAGCGATGAAGTTAAGGAGAGGCAATGCAAATCATAGAAGTATCCCAAAAAAGAAGAACAACCGAACCTACCCGAAAAACTGAAGAACTAACTACCTACCCACAACCACAAATGCAGCCAAGTGGCCAAATTAACTAAGTATTATACCTTAAAGCGAACGATAGATTGAACGAACGGACGAGACGAGATGAGATGAGATGAGATCAGATAGGAGGAGGAACCTTATAGATGACACGGCTTGAGATAGATGTATGTACATTTTGAAGCTCCCCCAACCAGGCTAAGTGTGCCAGAAAACACCAAAAATCGATGAAATGATTAGGAAAAGAATGCTCAAATCAAAATCTTATATTTTACGGTATTACAATGATTAGGAACGATTGAAATGAATTGGAAATGGGGGGTAAAAAAAGAAAACGATACCGACAGAGAGTATCCTGAGATTGAGCTAGGATTTCGAATGATTCGTTTCGTACTTTTACTTGATCCTTTTTTCTTAGCCGATGCGAGCAGATTGTAGCTGTACTCTAAGAATAATTTCACACTAAGATTAAGTAAAAATTTATTGTTGATATTACATAAAAAAAAAAGAAAAGGAAGACGCAGAAGTGAGATGAACACGGTCGCGTAAACCAAATGAATTAGAATTTTTCTCTAATTTCATAAGTCAATGATCATTATGATGATGATATGATACCGAGGGTAACGATGGTAAAGATGAGTTGAAAATGCTTATGATCTCCAATGTCAATATGTGTAGATTGACGCGATTTGAGCTAATTGAGTGAATTGTTATTATAATAATAAATGAAGTGAAATGAATGGATCGGCAGATCGATCGATCGTTTGGGGCGCAGAAGGCCGCGGTGTTAGTAAATATCATTTAAAATAAATGATAAAAATGTCATTATATATACATAGTTTAAACATGGGATTAATAATAATAAATTAAATGAAAAAGAACCGAAGAAACTGGAATGAGAATTAAATAAAAACGAGTAAACACTGAAATACCGAATTTTAAATACATAAGTTTTGAATCATGCATGCTGCAAAGACAAAGCAAAACCCACACAGAAACCGAAACAAAAGTAATAAAATGAACTTCTATATATGAAAAGAGAAAAATATACGAGAGATACAATTTCAACCAGCTTTTGCAATACTTTTCGGAAGCCCTTCCCCCAACGCCTCTTCCAAAAGAAAGACCCCCCCCCATATCAGCAGCAAAAAAAGACTTCAAATCAGAACCTTTTCATTTCTTAGAAGCCAGCAGCGAATTTTGCAGAAATTCCCAATGGCCATTGGAAGTCAAGGCAAATGCGACAAAGCGGATGCCCTGCAGCCATGGCTCTTTGAGCAACAGATACAGATACAGATACATTTGTATCTTGAGCTTCTAATTGAAACATTACACTCGAACTTCAAACGTTGTCGCCCAACACTTTGAGTTGACCCAAATTTGTTAGCATGTTTTCAAGGTAATGCGAATTTGATACTTTCGTTTTCGTTTTTATTTTTCGGCTTACTTTTGGTCTCATTATTAGTTTTTTTTTTGCACAAGTAGTACCAAAAGTTTTTGATTACTGGCCGCCCAGTTCTATGGGAATCTTGCGCAAGTCTGGCCCGGGTAAACTGCAATCATTTCAATCTGCCTCGATTCGGCAGCCCTCCGACTCCCCGCGCCATTGAAGAAAACTGGAAGTTGAACGACGTGCTCGGAAATATTAATAAGCGGAAAAGCTGTCCCCCCAAACGGCAGATGTCAACAATAGATATTTGTGCCAGGCCATTAGCATTAGCCATAGCCACTACCGTTGGAGGAGTAGAACTTCTGCTGGCTGCCAGTCATTGAACTGCAACTGCTGCCAGTTGCTCGGTTGGATCAGACGACACGACGCACAGCAGCAACATGTTGCTGTCGTAGCGCAACATATATTGTTGCTGCTGCTGTAGCTGCTTGAACGGATCGGCTTGTTCTCTCCGGCGATCGAGTTTTTGGTAGCCAGTTTCAGTTAGGTTTTGAGTCTTCGCGCTTGAAGGTGTGCTGCTCGCGTTTTGAGTGTAAGTGCTGCCGCAAATTCCGGCTTATAATTGCAATTGAAGGCACGTCGTCGCTCGTTTTAGTGTGTTTTAAGTCTGTTTTAGTGTTTGCCGTTCAGGGTACTTGACGACTGCCTGTGTGTGTGTGTGTGTACGTTGTTGGTTGTTGAAATCTGCGCAAACGCATGTAATTCGAACCACAGCGATCTATTCATAGATCCGTCTTATCACTTGAGGGCGCCAACCAAGCCGCCGACCTCTGACCCACAAAGCGTTAAAAATCGGAGTCTTAACGATGCTAATGCCAGCCATAAAGCCAGCCAACCAGCCTTGTGCAATGGCCCCCGGTATCAGAGCGATAAGGCTAACCAGTGGCGAGCCACAACTCTAGACCTGCGGATTTGTGTCGACTGGCATATAGAATTAGCCGGAGCTTCAAGCTTCTGCCGAAAATAAAACAAGCCGCTTCTGGCCGATGGTTACGTCAATTTCGATTCGCGTTCGAGTTCTCGTGCAGGTAAATAATACTACCACAAAAGTGGCAAAAGCAGCAGCACCTCAGCAGCAGTCAAGACAACTTTTGTTTAACACCGCTCAAGGAAACAACGCACACGGACCAAGCATAAAATTAAGCGCGATATAAACTGCAGACCTTATGCCCCACGTCTGTGCCCTTCGCCCGGGGTTTACTCCAGACTACTACCACAAAAGAGCTCATGAAATGCGCATAAAGAATCTCCAATTGACTGGGCCGCGGACAACCACGGTGGGAAGCACTGAGAGAAATGTATGCAGGTTTTTTAGGATGTCCAAGAAAAATACACATTATAAAATCTTATTGGATAAATATAGGCCAAATAACAAATCTAATAACGATTTAAATCTGATAAAAGCATAAACAATTGGAATAAGATTCCAAATAGCTCAAAAGAGGAGTTAAGAGCTGACTGATTCTTCTCTTATTCAGTTCTAGTCCTAGATAGCCACACTCTTTTCTCCCAGTGCACAGGGAGTCACAGTTGAACGAGTTGATTTTTAGTTGCCTTTGCTTTGGAGTCCGAGTGCGCGCATTGAATTTTTGATTTAATTCGTCTTCTTCATCTCGAACTCCGGTTCGCGGCTTCTTTTTTTTTTTGGGGTCTTTTGCACAAGGTTATGCGTCCGCTATTGTCAATACCCCCACCGACAAAACTAACTATCATTAAGTCACATAACACATGCCTTTCAAGCGGATCTCAAATTTTGAACCTCAAGTTTGGCAATTGTGCGACAGTTTGATTTTCTGGGTCTCGCGATGGAGAACTAAGCTCATTTGGGCATTAGTTGTTTGCCAGAAGTTGGAAGCCTTCGAAATCGTATTCTATGCCGAGTCAGAATGTTTAAATCCGTAGAGTGATTGCAATCTGTGAGGTTCATCTGTAAGGTCAAGACAGCTGATTGCAGCATTTAGCAAATATTCATGTGTTTATAAAATGTGCAAACAAATATTTCCTGGAATCGCGCCCATGGGCAGTAATATATGTACTATAGGCAAGTATAGACAAGATGCAGTAGTCAAATGTCTCTTTTTCTTTGTTCCATTCACGGCTAGTTTCATTCAGTCACTCTTCCTGCTGTTTTTTGTTTAGTTTTTGCTGCTGGACAAGTTTAGCGACGCCTACATTTTATGGTTCACGTAAATGGTTAACATTTGAGTCTCATCATGGCTGCGTTTGTGTTTTTTTTTTGTCTGGTGCTGCGCTTCAGTGCGTCGGGTCGACAGGTGTGACTCACAAACGTGGCTAACACCCGGCTAACCTCTGTGTTTTTGGCCCATCAAACACGTCGCTCGTTCTGTGATAACGGCTCGAATTAAAAGCTGCCTCGCCAAGCTGTTAGAATGTGTGTATATGTCTGGCTTGGGCCAATTTGTTTGGCTTCCTTGCCGGCCATAATGCTTGGACAGAAAAAAAAAAAAAAAAAAACAAAAACGGCATAACCGGTCCTCTGAAGTGTAGTGGGCCAACTATAGGAAAACGGTTACGAGGCATGCAAAATGTTTTTAGGAAATAATTTGCAAGTCAAAGCGACAGCCGAACCAATTTTGATGGCTATACTTTGTAGCTGCTTTTACGGCCACAGAGCCTGCGGCTAATTGCATCCACTTAAGGTGATCAGAGTGGAGCTACGCAGAGCTCCAGCTCATCATCACCACCAGCTGGTGGCCTCTACCCAAGTCGACTTGGTCGGTTCAAGTTCAGCGCCACTGAAGGTTCATGGCCAATTAGAGCGCGCTTATATTATCGCCCGTTTATGGAGTGGAAAACAAACACGGCGGCCCTGCAATTATTGCTGTTTAGTTAACCCCACTGTATCGCAACTACTGCACTGGCTATAAAATATAAACAAACCACCGAAGTAGCTTGCTGTAAAACTTTCCGGTTTTAGTCTAAGTGAGTAATGAGTTCGGATGGTATAGCGCTGTTTGTACTTGCTTGTCATCAATATGCACATTGCAATCAAGAGTTATCTAGTCACTTGAATAAATTATTGTGGGATAGATATGCCTCATTATTGTTAAATTGCGAATTTTATAAGAGATCGGAATAGGTTGCGTTTGTTTCAATCAATAATATTTTATAGCAAGGGATTATATGGATATGGAATATGGAAACGTTTGCCTAATTCAAGTGTAATCGCTTTAAATTTGCAATATAATATTTCTATTATAATCCTCTATAGATCTAACCTTGAATGCTGAGCGATGCGGTCGTGGCCTGGCCTTTTCTGGCTGCTGACCCTGGCGCTCCTGGCGGATGGAGGTCGTCGCGAGTCCCAGCTCCGGATCGGCAAGGCCATCAATATATTCCTGCGCTATGGCTACCTGGGAATCTCCATGCGTGTGATACCGCTCAATGACAACTCGGAGCCGGATCGCTGGGTGTTTAAGGAGCCCACCAAAAACATCTATAGGGTAAGGGACTTAAGGCAGAGTTAAGCTTACATTTAATAAATTAAATGGCGTTGATGAACTCGGAATTGTTTGTATTAACCTTTAACCACAATCACCATAATTATTTGGAGTATAATCAAAATTTTAAAATAGGGTTTAAAGTTGTTATCACTTAAAACTATTTTTAGTTGTAATTATATTGTTCACTTCCGCCACGTTTGTCGTTAGAATGAGCGCTTATTATATTTGTTTGATCAGATTTAGGAAAACGATCATTATATACGATTATTCAAGTATGTCACTTGATATTTATTACCTGATAATTGAGCTGACTAGACAATTAGATAATTAATGATTTTTTTCTTTCAGAATCTGAGTGGCCTGGCGGAGAGTCATGAAGACACCACGCCCGGAATCTTTCATGGAGACTTTCACATGGAGTTCTGCGAGAATCGGAGGCAACTGTTCCAGGCCTACTTCCGTGACTTTTCCATTGAGCGAATGGACAAACCGTGGGAGGCATTTACTGGCGGATGGTTTCCGGATAATGCGGCCAAGAAGCTGGGCATCAATACATCTTTCATCCAAGGCGATTACTCGTATGTTTTGGTGAGGGTGGTGCGCTTCAGGGAAACGGGGCGTCTTAACGCTGAGATTCCGGTGCACCAACCCTTGGAGCCGGATGTGCGATCGAGAATGGATCAACTGCAAATCGGAAATATAACTTCCGCAGTGCGATTTATGGAAGATGTGGGCACCCACTACGTAAACTCATACACCACCGGCAATTCGCTGTATCAGGTGTTTGTGTACAGCAGGAAGAACTACAGCATGATCAAGGAGCGAATCAAGAGTAAAGGTCTGAACGGACTGTCCAAGTTGGATCTTTACAACTACTTTGCGCCCTGGTTTGCCGCCCATCTGGGCCAGATTCGATCGGCTAGTGCCAATGCTACAGTGGAAAGATGGGCGAGAAGGAAGCTGCAGTACGAGTACTATGTGGTCAAGTATGTGACCCTGCTGAAACTGCACGGTAATAGTACTCTACTGCGATCCCTGGACTCGCTGCTCGGCAACGATGCCATACTGCAGTTGGACCTCAAGTCGCTGAAGCCCATCTTCCGGGAGGAGCCGGAAAAGGAGAGCTGGTACCACGAGGTTCTCGACAACAATGTGAAGCTCTGGGAGCTTAACATGCCGCAGAGTCATCCCACCCGATAGCTGCATTTTAAATATATATATACTGTGCGATATGTGGCAGCCAAGGATCAATAGTTCCTAGATGCTTAGTTGTAGTTAGGAACCTCTAGTGCGTAGTTAATGTTCTGCCTGTGATAGTTTTAGGTAGTTTAATTGGAACACAGTACACATCCGACTTGCATTTCAGCTAACTAGACCGTAAGATCGCCTTATTGATGTAATAGTTTTGTAAACTTTAATACAAAGTAAAGATAAAAGTAAAAATCTTACTGTTTTCATAACTTGATATTGGCTATTAAAATCTAACTGTTTTCATTACGTAATATTGGCTATGAATATCAAATACTATTTTGAAAGTTTATTTTGAATAATTGATTTTGATTAAGAACCGGTAATCGAAACGGGTAAACGGCTCTACCCGTTTCATCAAGGCTTTCAACCAGACTTATTCTAGTTTTCCACCCTTACGTATTTAGTATATGAATCAAGTATATTTTTAATACCGTGTGGTATATTTCAAACGGTTCAGTTACGCTCATACTGAAATCCGAAATAGCACGTGCGGTTTTTGTATTTTGATTTTGATTTTGGGTGATATATACTGGCATGGATATTTTTTCCAATTGTCCGGGCTTTTGCCCCTCCTGCGGCTCCATTCTGCCCGAGCTTCAAGTCAAGGGCAATGTGATTTGCTACAACTGCAAGAAGGAGTTTCAGCCAGATGGTAAATCCAGAAATTACAACTTTGTTTAATTTATTTAACACTTAAAAATAGTTTACAGCGGCGAGAAGTCCGAGTTTACCATACACTTCAACACCTACGATCCCAGCAAGGTGTTCAACAGGACGAAAAGGGAGTCGGAATCGGACGCGGATGGCCCCGTTGTGGAGAGGAAGTGTCCCAAGTGCAACCACGACAAGATGTCCTATGCCACCCTGCAGCTTCGATCGGCGGACGAAGGCCAGACGGTGTTCTTTACCTGCCTTAAGTGCAAGTAGGTGTCCTGATAAACATATTCCTTCACTTCCACAACTAATCACACACATTCTACCTTGCAGATTCAAAGAATCCGAAAACTCTTAGTTGCTAGCAATGTCCGTGTAAATAGTCCTAGATTAATGAAAATAATCATGCTCGACGGCCTGAGAAATATAGAATTTACCAATTATAATACCTAACCGGTGTCAAACTTGAAGCAGAACCCACCTCGCTGGCCTTGAGTCGGTTTTTGGGATTGTAGACCACCAGATTCGAGACCAGATTGATTTCCACCGCATGTGTGCAGCTGGGAAACAAGTTGTCCCAGTGAATGCCCACGGAGTTGGGAAACCTACGTCAAGAATATTACGGATTAAGTAATCATAGACGGTAAGAATGCCTACCGTATCTTGCTGTAATCCGGCAGAGAAGTCAGCTCTGGCCACTGATTCAGACGTGGGCTGCCCAGAGTGCGAATGATGATGGCTAATTGCTCGATGTCGGTGGTTCCCGCAAACAGGGGCACTCCGCGTAGCATCTCCGCCACAACACAACCTGGATAGCAATAATGTCAGCCATAAGGATATATGTAAACCCATCAAAGAGTCATGGCTAACCTGCCGCCCACATATCCACTCCGGTTCCATACTTCTGGCTGCCAAATAGAATCTCTGGCGCTCGATACCACCGGGTTGAGACCTGAGGCGAATAAAGGCGCGACTCGTCTTCAGGGAAGTACAGACGGGCCAGTCCGAAATCGGCAATCTTAAGCATATCTGTATCGCTGATAAGCAGATTGGCGGGTTTAATATCCCGGTGCATGAGACCCGCTTCATGCAGATATGCAATCCCCTTGAACATTTGGTGTGCAAACTTACGCACCTGCTGGCGGCTCAGGGGATTAACCTCGCTCTTGAGGCGGTTGTACAGAGTGTCCGGCTGGTATTCCAGCACCAAGGAGAGACCAGTTAGGTCAGGATATATATCAATGATGTCCAGAATCTACAATTAGTTACATAATTAACAAATGGAAAATAGATATATGGTATACCTACATATTCAGACTTGCAAAGCTGCAGGGTCTTGATTTCCCTCAAAGTATTTAGGGCTATGTTTCCGAACTTGTTCTTAAGGGCCACCTTCTTGATGGCCACCTCCTTGTTGCGCTGCAGATCGATGGCCTTAAACACGCAGCCATGGACGCCTTCGCCGATTTTCTCAAGCATTTTATAGCGGCTGGGCGCATAGTCCTCCATTATGGTTACTCACAATTTTCAATTTGGTAATTTTCCGAGCAGTTATCTACTTCGTTTTTCGACCCCAGTAGTCCATGGCAACGGGCACAACAATTGCCGGAGTACCAGCTGATGGGACCACCTGTTGCAGGATGTTTACAAGCGCAGTGGGTTTATGGTAATTACGGGGGTTGGAAAGCCTAGGCCAAGGCGGAGCAGTGACAGCTTTCGGTTTAAGGACATGCGCACTTCCTGCCTCGAATTCCTCCTGTCAGACAAATGTCAAGTCAGGGGGATACATAATTTTTCGGACCCTCGCACTGCAAAAGTTCTTCGTTGGCTGAGATTTGATGTAAAATAAGTGTTTCAAATGGCATCGGTAGTGAAATAAAAGCCAGTTCTGGGACTAAGCAAGCTGGTAGGTTCCTAAAAACATGTACACATAAGATTTAAGAGGATGCAACACCTGGAAGATACTCCTTCGCGTTAACGAGCATACTAAATAATGCACGAATCCTTTAGATCATTAAATTGCTTTATAATTACTAAACGTGCCAGCATTGCTGCAGCAATTTGAAGCAATTTTGCTGGCCTGGACTGGCCTTAGCCTTGCTCCACCTGTCCTGTAAAATTGCATGCGAGTGCCAGCAAACACAGGTAGAACGTAGAAAATAATACACACCCACTGGGCGCAGCCTTGCCTCGGCAGCCTTGGCTCACCCGAAACCAACCACTGCCATTCACCACCCACAACTTGGCTCCAAGTTCACGTCCTCGATATGCGCTATTCACATTTAGAATCGTTTTACAGCCCACGCGGTCAACATGTTCCGGCCAAGTTGGTTTCCATTCGCCAGCCTGCTGTTCCTGCTCCTTTGGAGCACCGCCTGTGGCAGGACAGCCAAGAGATCGGACGTCTACATAGCGGGATTCTTCCCGTACGGGGATGGCGTGGAAAACTCCTACACCGGTCGGGGCGTTATGCCCAGTGTAAAGCTCGCCTTGGGTCACGTTAATGAGCATGGAAAGATACTGGCCAACTACAGGCTGCACATGTGGTGGAACGACACTCAGGTGAGTTAGGGTTTAGCTTGAAGATTTCATTAAGTGAATCTCTGATGATGGACTTGTGGTTTTTAAAGTTCAATTAGGTATTTTTTTTAATGTTCATTGGTTCATATTGTAATATCACACCTTTACCTATGCATATTTCCATATATTCTGGAATGTAATTTTGGTTTCCTTTCCAGTGCAATGCTGCTGTGGGCGTAAAGTCCTTCTTCGATATGATGCATTCGGGTCCCAATAAAGTGATGCTCTTCGGCGCTGCGTGCACCCATGTGACCGATCCCATAGCCAAGGCCAGCAAGCACTGGCACCTCACCCAGCTCAGCTACGCGGACACCCATCCCATGTTCACCAAGGATGCGTTTCCGAATTTCTTTCGCGTGGTACCCTCGGAGAATGCCTTTAATGCGCCGCGACTGGCCTTGCTGAAGGAGTTCAATTGGACCAGAGTGGGCACTGTCTACCAGAATGAGCCACGCTATTCGCTGCCCCACAATCACATGGTGGCTGACCTGGATGCCATGGAGGTCGAGGTGGTGGAAACGCAGAGCTTCGTCAACGATGTGGCTGAATCATTGAAGAAACTGCGCGAGAAGGACGTGAGGATCATTCTGGGCAACTTTAACGAGCACTTTGCACGCAAGGCATTCTGTGAGGCTTATAAGTGAGTTGGATATACTAACTTAAGTCTCAATTTAAAATTATTGCAATAAACTCCCTTCCAGATTGGATATGTATGGCAGAGCCTATCAATGGCTGATCATGGCTACCTATTCCACGGATTG
Organism: Drosophila melanogaster; assembly: GCF_000001215.4. Lineage (NCBI taxonomy): Eukaryota > Metazoa > Arthropoda > Insecta > Diptera > Drosophilidae > Drosophila > Drosophila melanogaster. Next base: position 21,774,305 of record NT_033777.3, on the reverse strand, counting down.
GTGGAATGTCACGCAGGACAGCGAGTGCAGTGTGGAGGAGATCGCTACAGCCTTGGAAGGTGCCATTCTAGTGGATCTTTTGCCCTTGTCCACCAGTGGTGACATCACAGTGGCTGGCATTGTTAGTACCAGTAAAGTCTATTAAAATTCTTGTAATAAATTTCATATTTTACTAGACTGCTGATGAGTATCTTGTGGAGTACGACAGACTGCGAGGCACTGAATATTCCCGCTTTCATGGCTATACCTACGATGGTATCTGGGCAGCTGCCCTGGCCATTCAGTATGTGGCCGAAAAGCGAGAGGATCTGCTAACACATTTTGATTATCGCGTGAAGGACTGGGAGAGTGTCTTCCTTGAGGCTCTACGTAATACATCCTTCGAGGGTGTGACGGTAGATAGATAAACAATCCAGTTTTTGCAGTTAAAACATATTTTACATTCTCAAGGGACCCGTGCGTTTCTACAACAACGAGCGCAAGGCCAACATCCTGATCAATCAGTTTCAGCTGGGACAAATGGAAAAGATCGGGGAATACCACTCACAGAAGTCACACTTGGATTTAAGCTTGGGAAAACCAGTCAAATGGGTGGGGAAAACTCCTCCCAAGGATCGCACTTTGATCTACATCGAGCACAGTCAGGTCAATCCAACCATATATATTGTATCGGCTAGTGCTTCGGTCATTGGAGTGATTATTGCCACAGTTTTTCTGGCCTTTAACATTAAGTATCGCAATCAAAGGTGAGCTTAACAATGCTATATTAAACAATTTCGTTTAATAAAATATTGATGTTTTTATAGATACATCAAGATGTCCAGTCCCCATTTGAACAATCTGATCATTGTGGGCTGTATGATGACCTATTTGAGCATCATTTTCCTGGGTCTCGATACCACATTAAGTAGTGTGGCAGCTTTTCCCTATATCTGCACAGCTCGAGCCTGGATCTTGATGGCTGGATTCAGTCTCAGTTTTGGAGCCATGTTCTCGAAGACGTGGCGGGTGCATTCGATATTCACCGATCTGAAGCTCAATAAGAAGGTGATCAAGGACTATCAATTGTTTATGGTTGTGGGCGTGCTTTTGGCCATTGATATAGCCATTATAACCACCTGGCAGATTGCCGATCCCTTTTACCGCGAAACTAAACAGTTGGAACCCTTGGTGAGTGCATTGATAGAACATATTTGAAGTGAAAAATCTAAAATGATTATTATTAACTACAGCATCACGAGAATATTGATGATGTCTTGGTGATCCCCGAAAACGAGTACTGCCAGTCTGAGCACATGACCATATTCGTTAGCATTATTTATGCCTACAAGGGACTGTTGTTGGTGAGTATATAATAAACATTAATTTGTAAGATATCATTATAATAAAGCAATAATTTTTTTCAATAGGTTTTTGGCGCCTTTTTGGCCTGGGAAACTCGACATGTTTCTATACCGGCTCTGAACGATTCCAAGCATATTGGTTTCTCCGTTTATAACGTGTTCATCACTTGTCTGGCCGGAGCGGCTATATCCCTGGTGCTATCGGATCGAAAGGATTTAGTTTTTGTCTTACTCTCGTTTTTTATCATTTTTTGTACGACAGCCACTTTGTGTTTGGTGTTCGTACCGAAAGTAAGACTGGTAGTAAGGAAGTTTTGTAGTTTTTGTAGCTGTTATATGTTACATATAATAATCGTGTAATATGAATGTTGTTTGTCGGCGGTAATAGGCCGATCAGTTGTGGTTAGAGCTTCTTAACTGATCGTACTTTACCGCCAGCTGAGCTGATCTTTCGTCTAGCGTTGATACACCTTGATACAGAAACAACATGTACTCGAAAACAGATCTTAAAATGCTATATAACACTACAGACTAACTATAAACTTGAACTATATAGAACCCACTAAGAGCAGCAGCAAGGTTGTAGGCAAATCCCACTTCCTTGCTGTTGGAATATCTTTAACTATCCTATATTACTGTCCGTAGAGTTGATCCTTCCTAGATGTTGACCGCGTAGTATAATCTTTGGTTAATATTCATGCGAATCGTTTTGCAGTTGGTGGAGCTGAAGCGGAATCCCCAGGGCGTGGTGGACAAACGCGTTAGGGCCACGTTGAGACCCATGTCCAAAAACGGACGCCGGGATTCCTCGGTGTGCGAACTGGAGCAACGATTGCGAGATGTAAAGAACACAAACTGCCGATTCCGAAAGGCGCTGATGGAGAAGGAGAACGAGCTGCAGGCCTTAATCCGCAAGCTGGGACCCGAGGCACGCAAATGGATCGATGGGGTGACCTGCACAGGTGGCTCCAACGTCGGTAGCGAACTGGAGCCCATACTGAACGATGACATTGTTAGGCTCTCAGCTCCACCGGTGCGTCGAGAGATGCCCAGCACCACAGGTGAGTGGCTAAGGAGGGGGATTTCGTAGATATGTTCATGCATTGCAACCCGTTTGTCATAGAAGTTACCGAGATGACGTCCGTGGATAGTGTGACCTCGACTCATGTGGAGATGGATAACTCCTTTGTGTCGGTGCAGTCTACAGTGATGGCGCCATCGCTTCCTCCGTAAGTTCTTAAATTTTGGTCTTAAATACACTCTAATCTATGGATATTCTCCAACAGCAAAAAGAAAAAGCAATCGATTGTAGAGCACCACTCGCATGCCCCTGCTCCAACTATGATGCAGCCCATCCAGCAGCAACTGCAGCAGCACTTACAGCAACATCAGCAGATGCAGCAGCAGCACCTGCAGCAGCAGCAACACCAGCAGATGCAACAGCAACAGCAGCAGCAGCAGCATCATCATCGCCATCTGGAGAAGAGAAACTCGGTGTCCGCTCAGACCGATGATAATATAGGCAGCATCACCAGTACGGCGGGCAAGCGGAGCGGAGGAGACTGCTCCAGCATGCGGGAGAGGCGTCAATCGACCGCCTCCAGGCACTACGACAGTGGCAGCCAGACGCCCACCGCCCGGCCAAAGTACAGCAGCTCGCACCGGAACTCCTCCACCAACATCTCCACATCGCAATCGGAGTTGAGCAACATGTGTCCACACTCAAAGCCCAGTACTCCGGCTGTGATTAAGAGTAAGTTTTCTGCGCGTCTCTTATAATACTATAATACTATCGATTTTCTAATCGAAAATAGCTCCCACTGCCTCCGACCATCGCCGCACCAGCATGGGCTCCGCTCTGAAGTCCAATTTCGTGGTTTCACAGAGTGACCTCTGGGACACGCACACGCTGTCGCACGCCAAGCAGCGCCAGTCGCCGCGGAACTACGCCAGTCCGCAGCGCTGTGCGGAACATCATGGCGGCCACGGGATGACCTATGACCCGAACACCACCTCGCCCATCCAGCGGTCCGTCTCCGAGAAGAACCGCAACAAACATCGGCCAAAACCGCAAAAGGGCACCGTTTGCCAGAGCGAGACGGACAGCGAACGGGAACGAGATCCGCCGCCCAACAGTCAGCCGTGCGTCCAGCCGCGTAAGGTCAGCCGGAGCTCTAACATCCAGCACGCCGCCCACCACCACAGTTCGCCCAATGTGGCGCCCGATAAGCAGCGGAGCAGGCAGCGCGGCAAGCAGGATAGCAGCATCTACGGCGCCAGCAGCGAGACGGAACTGCTCGAGGGCGAGACGGCAATTTTGCCCATCTTCCGGAAACTCCTCACCGAGAAGAGTCCCAACTATCGGGGCCGCAGTGCCGTGGGCCAGAGCTGTCCGAATATATCCATCAAATGCGATATCGTCGAGTACTTGTAGGCGGCGCGAGTCATATGCATTATGCCGTAGTTAAACTCCTATTGTTAGATCCAGTTGCAGTGTAAAGATTATCTTTGTTTTCTTTGGAGTTACGCATCTACATACATACCCTGTGAAGCAGGACACACACCATTTAGTGAACTAGTAGCAATGACATGAGATAGTTGGGAAATAAATTACAATTTAAAATAATCATATATCTGCTGATGTTTCCCTTTCACTGGCATGAGCTTTCAGAGGCACATTTTTCACTGTGTACAAGCAGAAACGGCAACTCTAATTTATTTTAATGAGCAAATGGGCATGGGTATGAGTGCTAAACTGATGGGGGAATCTATTGCAGAGCAATGCGCCGGAAGTGATTGTTGAGTGGACCCTCGTCCGAATAGCCGGCAATTTCCTGTGGTATGATGCCAGACTCCTCAATGGAAGTGCATGGCCGACACATGCACTCCAATGGCGCCTTGGTCAGGACCTTCTTGAATTTACGCTCGCCGGGCTTCACTTTGGGACAGAATAGCGAGACGGCTGCCTCCCGCTCACCAGACTCCTGGCAGCACATGCAGGAACGCTCCATTTGCCAGATCTTACTGCCCGAAACCTAAAGTCATCAGATTATATCAAATTATAATTTATATTTCAAGTATATCAACACCCACCTGGATATAACTGGCACAGCGACCCACGCAGGCGAACGAGGGAATCGGCTTGGGCACACATCCAGGATACTGGAGCACATGGATGACGGGCGTCACCTGACAATCGTCGCCAAGATGCGTAATATCTGGATGGTAAATGGAATCCATTAGAGCGAATAATATGATATTATCAAATGCCTTATCAAATACCATTATCCGTGGCGGCCACAGAGCTATCCGGCTGTGCCGTGCAGAGTTTCAGAATGCTGACCAGGACGCAGTAGAGCAGGATCAGGACGAAGACCTTGTTGTTCTCGTGGCGGAGCAGGTGGCGCAGCATCTCGTCGGCCCGACTGCGAGTGTCCTTTCACGTGGAATGGAAAACGCCACTTGCAGCCGCCGGGCTTTTATAGACCAACTTGGCCAGCGGATGCCGCTCTAATGGCCGCTCGACAGCGTAAATTATGGCCTAATAAAGCAAGGGCCGTCCAAACCTTTTTGCCTAGTAATTGCGTACACGAAAAGGGCATTTCTCCCGCGGCGCACGACCACGGCAATCTCTTTATTTCCCTCACAACTTATTGGCTAATCAGGGCCAGGCCAACATGCTGCCCACTGCTAAAAGCAGAACCACCACCAAGGAAGTGGCTCCCAGGCAGGAGCTACCATTTCTGTCCGCCAGATATTTTACTAAGCCTTCCAAATGGGTTTCCGCCCAGTTAAGGTTTTTTTCCACAGTGACCAGGGACTTGGAGAGCAGCTCTTCCGATTCACCGAAGAACTGGTGATTGCTGTAGTAGAATTCCTTGAGCAACTGCTGTTGCTCCCGGGTGGTGAAGTACTCCGCCATGTCATTGATCACCTCGGCCGTGTCCCGACCAACTCTGGAAGCTGAAAAGCGACAAGGTTAAGTGTTCAATAAACAATCAAACCACACTCTCAGATGATCAAATTATGAAAAATAACTCACTTATACGCTAATTCCATAATGTTTTCGGTAATCATTTCGAAAATTGCCTGAACCAAGTCAGGATTCTCCTCGTACATACGGGCGATACCAATTTTCTTTTGTTCAACACTTTCCGTACCAGAGATGATCATCTTGTGGTAATGGGTTTCGTAGTCTCTCGTGCAGCTGATTGCAGCCCAGAGCATATTCTTTTCGCTAGTGCGATTTTCCAAATAATACTGACCCCACAACATGGTGTATGAGTTGTAATCGGCACCACTGGCGGCACAATAGAACGTTTCCCGGTAATCCGGCGATGGTACTTCATGACCTGTTACGAACTGAACGTTAACCTTTGGCCTGCAATTGCTGGCCTGGTATCTGCACAGCCATTTGATCAGTTTGTTGCGATTGGCCACATCCAGCGGAGTGTAGTATATACGAACATAATAACAATAATAATAACAATAATAATAATAATATTAATAATAATTATAATATGAATCATAATAATAAGTCGACTAATAAGTAAACTTAGGACCACCCTAATTCCTTAGGGTCACCCTAGTAGATCTTTAGATACACCCTAATACTAAATATGCGAATTCAGCATGTACGCCTTTAGGGGTCGCACTCGACTCCCATTGGTTATCGAGTATGAACTACATACTTACATATTGCAGAATTTGCTAGTGTCAGCACTTGGCTGTCACAAGAGATCTGCCTGTAGACCACACTAAGATCAGTTATAAATCAGGAATAGATCTGGAATGTACGCTCGCTTAATAAAAACCAAATAAAGATAAAATGACCAACTGCGTTTTGAGACTTTATTAACTACATCAGAAGTATTGGAATTCTAATTAACTACATGGCGACCGTGACAAAGGATCGTTATAAGTTGTAGCAGAAGCTAAAGGAAACCGCTTGTGATAATTTTCAACTTCGATGCTCATCCACCAAGACGGCGGCAATTATGAAGAAAAAAGCGATCTGAGTGAGTAGAGTGTCAGTGTGATGGGAAAAAACAGGGGCGGAGTTCGACATAATATAAAAAAGAGAATAGCGCACATAAAGTGGCTATTATATACGAACACTCCACCACCCCAATGGTCGAAAGCTCAAAAACTACAAGCTGAGCTAGACCACTGTGTCGAATATCTCAAGAAAAAAATCCCCACCACACGCGCTCACTCAGAAAATCAAATAAAATCGTTAACAATTAACAAAACTCCAACTCCCAATCCGAAAAGCCTGCCTGTTTTCAAGAAAAGATGCCCGAACGACTGCGAGGGACCACTGTTCACACCGCATTGTGAACATACGTGCAGACATTGCAGCTCCACCACATAACCCCTAAATGAGGAAATCATCATCAACGTGGTGAGCAGCCCGCTCATTACGTCATCGAGGGAGTGTCAGCGTGCCAACCCCGGCGACGTCCAGCTGACGCAAGGAGGGTCAGAGTGAAGCAAATAGGAGCTGAAAAATAAAATATTTTTTTTTGTTGCCCTGCGTGGCACACCACCCTCGATGCACTGCGCTGCATATTAATATTACACAAAATATTGTAACATTGAGCGGAACTTTTTCTGCCCGATGAGAAGAATGGCCCGTAAAGCCATACACCAACTAGGTAGGAAAATGTAACTATATTGAACAAAAAAAAAAAAAAATCAAAACAACATATTTTTAAAGTAAAATAAACCAAAACCCAAAAATAAAACAAAAAAAAATAAAAATATACAAAAATGGGTTGGTTTGGATCTGACGATAGTCAGACAAAAGATAATACGGCCAATGTGGTCAATAACTTAAAAATAGTCGACCATACAGATGACATTCAGTCACTGTGGTTACTCCTTTTGATCATGACGATCGTAACAGTCGCTCAGTTTATATTAACGCTATATGTTAAGCATAACAAGATAATAAAGAGGCGTTATATAGGCAAAGCAGAGAATAGTTTGGATAAAATTTAAAAAAAAAAAAAAAAAAACATCCAAAATGTATTTTGAATTAAGATGATCTAAAATTTTTATTTTTAATATCAGAAAACTAGAATGAAAAAAAAAAAAAGATTATTGAAGAAACCTATTTGAGAGAGGCCAAAATTTATAAAGTTCGATTGCATAGATAAATCCATAGTATTCTTTAAATGGACTGGCAAGAAATACAAAACGAGCTTAAAGAAATTAAAACAACTTTTGACAAGTCTTATAAATGCATGACACCAAATAGAGAAGTGCAACAAGACACTCTCAACAAGCATGCGCAGATATTGGTAAGATGCTTTAATGGAGCACGCCAATTAATTTACAGAGAAAGGAAAAGATTAACAAAAAATCATTTATCACAAGCAGTAAAATTGCTAAACAGGTTCCGTGAGAACTTGTTAAACGTCAAGTACAGACACAACTTAAATATTACAATCCCAACGATTTTAAGCACACCTATAGTGGCTGAGATCGGTGAGGATATCGAAAGTGTAGGAGAATCAGAAATAGAAATAAAAGAAGAGGATCTCCACGATCTTGCAATTCCAGCGGTAATAACATTACCCGAATTACTTGAAGAAGAACTTTCAGATTCAAATACAGGAATAAGAATACAGGAAACGGACAAAATGACAGACTCTGCCGCAACAGCAAGGGAATATGTGCGACAAATTTCGTCCACAATACCTGAGTTTGACGGCAAAAAGTTAAACTTGAATAGATTCCTCACGGCTCTCCGGCTAATAGATCTGACAAAAGGAGATCAGGAGATGCTAGCGGTTGAGGTAATCAAGACAAAGATACTTGGTCCATTATCACACAAAGTTGAAAATGAAAAGACCATTATCGGTATAATAAATCTATTAAAAGCATCAGTTAAAGGCGAATCGCCCGATGTCATCAAAGCAAAAATACTTAGTACACAACAGCGCGGCAAAACTGCAGCGCAATATACCACGGAGATAGAAAACCTACGTGGGTTGCTCGAAGCAGCCTATATAGATGATGGTTTAGATTCCAACAATGCAGACAAATTCGCTACAAAGGAAGCCATATCTGCAATGACCAAGAACTGTGGGCACGATAAGCTCAAAACCATATTGGAAGCTGGAAATTTCAACACGATGAATAGCGTGATTGAAAAATACATACACTGCAGTACAGAAATGACCGGCAATTCAAATAGTGTATTATTCTATAATAATAGAGGACACTATCGAGGTAATAATTACCGAGGAAATTACCAAAACAGAGGTAATGGCCGAGGAAATTATAACTCCTACAATAACAACTATAGAGGCAGAGGTGGTTACCATGGTGGAAACAGAGGACGAGGTGGTAACCAAAATTATAATAGAGGTGGAGGTTACTCAAGAGGTAACCAAAACCATAACTATAAAACAAGTCATGCCCACAATGTCCGAAACATACAATCGGAAAACGAACATACCCCCTTGAGCGACAATCTACAATAAAATTATACAAAATTAATCTCAATTTAAGCATTTTTATACGATTGAAGAATATGAGTACCAATTCATGGGTAACTCTTTTAATAGATACAGGTGCAGAAATTTCCCTGCTTAAATGCAGAAACAATAATCTTAACGATTTAAATCCAAAAAATACAACAAATATATCAGGAATAGGGCAAGGGACAATTCAGTCTCTAGGTACACTACATTTAGAAATGTGTATTGCTAATGCAGCAATACCATATGAATTCCATATCGTACCTGACAATTTTCCTATACCAGGGGATGGTATAATTGGCTTGGATTTCATTAAGAAATACAATTGTATTTTGGAATTCCACGACCAAGAAGATTGGTTCACTTTGAGGCCCAAAAATTTCAGGAACATAAACATTCCTATTATACATTCACTAGATAATGAAATAATTTTGCCAGCTAGATCAGAAGTGATTCGAAAGATTCAACTAACATCTACTGACACACATGTCCTCATCCCCAACCAGGAATTACAACCTGGCATAATAATCGCAAGTGCACTCGTAAACACTCAGAACGTCTTGATTCGAATTATTAATACAACTGAAAAAGACGCTATAGTTAGTAGCGCAAATATAAAAAGCGAATCATTGGATGATTATGATGTATACAACGCAAATATAGAAAATAGTGCACAAAGAACTTCAGAAGTATTAAAACTTCTTAAATTTCCATCGTTATTCAAAAGCGATTTAACAAAATTATGCACCGAATATAGCGATATTTTTGGTCTTGAAACAGAAACCATATCAGCTAATAATTTTTACAAGCAAAAATTGAGATTAAATGACAAAACTCCAGTCTATATCAAAAACTATAGAATGCCAGAAAGTCAAAAACCAGAAATTCAAAGGCAAGTTGACAAATTAATAAAAGATGGCATTGTCGAACCATCTATTTCAGAATATAATAGCCCTCTTCTCTTGGTACCCAAGAAATCACTGCCTAACTCGGAGGAAAAGAGATGGCGATTAGTAGTCGATTATCGCCAAATAAACAAGAAACTGCTAGCAGATAAATTCCCACTTCCAAGAATAGAAGATATTCTTGATCAATTAGGCCGAGCAAAATATTTCTCGTGCCTAGACCTGATGTCAGGATTCCATCAAATAGAATTAGACGAAAGGTCAAGAAATATAACATCATTCTCAACTTCAACGGGAGCATACCGCTACACGCGATTACCATTTGGTTTAAAAATAGCCCCAAATTCTTTCCAAAGAATGATGACCCTTGCATTTTCAGGTTTAACGCCTTCGCAAGCATTTCTGTATATGGATGATTTAGTAGTCATAGGCTGTTCTGAAAAGCACATGCTTAAAAATCTAACCGACGTTTTCAAATTATGTAGGCAACATAATTTAAAATTACATCCAGAAAAATGCACTTTCTTTATGAAAGAGGTTACTTATTTAGGTCACAAGTGTACTGACAAAGGTATATTGCCAGATGACTCTAAATATGAGGTAATAAAGAACTACCCCAAACCAGTAAACGCAGACGAAGCTAGACGCTTCGTGGCATTTTGCAATTATTACAGAAGATTTATTAAGAACTTTTCTGAGAAATCACGCCACTTAACGAGGCTTTGTAAAAAGAATGTTCCATTTGAATGGACAAGCGAATGCAATGATGCATTCGAATATCTCAAAAGGGAATTAATGAAACCAACACTCCTTCAGTACCCAGATTTCAGCAAACAATTTTGCATAACCACAGATGCTAGTAAACAAGCATGTGGAGCGGTACTATCTCAAGACCATAACGGTCAACAGCTACCAGTGGCATACGCTTCAAGAAGCTTTACAAAAGGCGAAAGTAATAAGTCCACTACAGAGCAGGAGCTAGCAGCTATTCACTGGGCAATAAATCACTTCAGACCATACGTATATGGTAGACATTTCTTAGTACAAAGTGACCATAGGCCACTATCATATCTTTTTTCAATGAGAAACCCCAGTTCAAAATTAACCAGAATGAGACTAGACTTGGAGGAGTTTGAATTCACAGTAGAATATCTCAAGGGGAAAGATAATCATGTCGCAGACGCATTGTCCCGAATAACAATCGGAGAACTTAAAGCAATAAATAGACAGATACTAAAGGTAACAACAAGATCAACAACAAGACAGAAAAATACCTGCGCAGGTGAAAAATTGCATGAACCAAATGAGAAAGAAAATATAAAAATGCCCAATATCTATCAGGTAATCAATAACATTGATGCCAAAAAATATGTTATACTCAAAATAGACAAGCATAAGTGTTTGTTGAAAAGAGGAAAACAAATTATAACACGTTTTGATATGACTAATTTTTATTCTAATGAAATAATCGATTTAGATCAATTCTTTCAAAGGCTTAATGAAGAAGCAAGAATAAATAGCATCATTCAAACACAATTGTCACCAAGTGAACAAATCTTCGAATTTGTCACTATAAAGAATTTTAAAGAAAAGGGCAATAAAATACTAAAAAATTTAAAAATAGCGCTATTAAACAAGGTGACTAAGATAGATAAAAATGATAAGGTTCAAATAAAAGCAATACTGTCTAAATATCATGATGATCCATCAGAAGGAGGCCATTCAGGAATTTCTAGAACCCTGAGGAAAATAAAAAACTATTATTATTGGCCACAAATGACAAAGGCAATAAGTAAATATGTTAAAACATGTTTAAAATGTCAACAAGCCAAGACTACAAAACATACTAAAACACCGTTGACAATAACAGAAACGCCAGCAACAGCATTTGATAAAGTTTTGATAGATACCATTGGTCCACTGCCAAGATCAGAAAACGGAAATGAGTATGCTGTTACTATCATTTGCGATTTAACAAAATATTTGGTAACGGTACCAATTCCAAATAAAAGTGCAAAATCAGTTGCTAAGGCTATATTCGAAAATTTTATTCTAAAGTACGGTCCAATGAAAACAATCATAACGGACATGGGAACGGAATATAAAAACCAAATTATAGACGACCTATGCAAATATATGAAGATAAAAAACATTACTTCAACAGCACACCATCACCAGACATTAGGAACAATAGAACGAAGTCACAGAACTTTCAACGAGTATGTTCGCTCATATATATCTGTTGACAAAACCGATTGGGATATATGGATACAATATTTTACTTATTGTTTCAACACAACACCATCGGTAGTTCATGAATATTGTCCATATGAATTAGTATTTGGAAGATTACCAAGACAGTTCATAGATTTTAACAGGATAGACAGAATAGATCCTATTTACAACATGGATGACTATTCAAAAGAAGTTAAGCTACGATTAGAAATAGCATATAGAAGAGCTAAAAATATGTTAGACAAGGCAAAAGCCGATAGAAAGATAAAATATGATAGAAATATTAGTAACTTTGAATTAAAGATAGGAGATAAGATATTACTTAAAAACGAAACGGGTCATAAACTTGACAATAATTATTTAGGACCATATTTAGTTTCAGAAATAGGAGATAATGACAACATTACAATTATAGGAAATAAAAATAAAAAACAGATAGTCCATAAAGATAGGTTAAAAATTTTTAATTCATAATACATTTTGTTTGGTTGGCCAACCACAAATAAAAAAAAAAAAAACCACAAATAAAATAAAAACCAATAAAAACATTATAATACAAAACTTTTACTTTGCAAAATATAATGAAAATATATATATTTTTTTTAATATCTCTTTAATCATTCATTTCAAATATTAATGTACATTTAAAAAAAAAATTATTATATACTTGAAAATAACTTCATGTTATTACGTTATTTTTCAAAAGGAGGGAGATGTAGTATATACGAACATAATAACAATAATAATAACAATAATAATAATAATATTAATAATAATTATAATATGAATCATAATAATAAGTCGACTAATAAGTAAACTTAGGACCACCCTAATTCCTTAGGGTCACCCTAGTAGATCTTTAGATACACCCTAATACTAAATATGCGAATTCAGCATGTACGCCTTTAGGGGTCGCACTCGACTCCCATTGGTTATCGAGTATGAACTACATACTTACATATTGCAGAATTTGCTAGTGTCAGCACTTGGCTGTCACAAGAGATCTGCCTGTAGACCACACTAAGATCAGTTATAAATCAGGAATAGATCTGGAATGTACGCTCGCTTAATAAAAACCAAATAAAGATAAAATGACCAACTGCGTTTTGAGACTTTATTAACTACATCAGAAGTATTGGAATTCTAATTAACTACAGGAGTATCCTGGGCGTTCCAGCCAACTCCTAGTTTTTCAAAAACAGCTGCTGTGATGCTGGAAAGATATATCCGGAAGTCGGGCAGCTGTTCAGGTGTCAATCGCTTTGCCACCGTATTCAAGTTCTCATAGACGGCATACCAGGGCACGTACTCCACCTCCTTCGCCAGGTATTCCAGGAACCTGAATACATCAGCATAATCCACATATTGAGCTTGCGCGAAATTGAAGAGATCATCAATAATTTGAGCACGGTTCTCAACCGGTATTCCACTGTGATTCGTTGCCGAGATGGCTAACAGAAGACCTTCCCTTAAAGTGTCGTCATAGAACACTCGTTGGTAGTTCGACTGCCTCAGGTTAAATAAAATCCAATCAATTGGACTGGTAAAATCCAGCCACAGAACGTTAACTGTTTTGTGTAGGTATTTATATGGCGTAAGGTTGTAGAAATCGCGTTCCAGATTAGTGGTGAAAGTTATTGGTACTGTGTATTTCAGTGTAGCATTACTGCCATCGTCTTTGTTAAGGAGGAATCGCGACTGCTCCACAGTAACGACCTTGTTACCCTGTAAAGCCTTTACAATTATCATGGGATAACCAACCTGCTCGGTGTAATCGGTAAGAAAGTCAACCAGATCCACATCCTGATTCTTTGGCCAATGCTCGAAGAGATGGTAAAATAAGTTATAAGGTACTGTATTGGTCAAGTGGCTGGAAAAAGAATGATAATTGTATAATTCCCTTATCAAAATTAAGAACCTCTTCACTAAATATAGGTTATGACACCTTCAAGATAAATGTTTTCGCCTCTAACCAAAAATATACCTTACTTACTATTGCTGCAGGTAACTCCTGATGGCTGTGTCAAAGTTTTCGGCTCCCATGAGATTTCGCCACATCCTTACAATGCAAGCTCCCTTGGCATAGGCGATCCCGCTGAACTTGTAGGCAATCTGGGAGGGTGTTTGAATCTCCGACTCCGGACTTGTCATGGGTTGAGTGCCGTTCTGGGCATCCGTTCCAAATATCAGCTGCATTTGGCGCACCACAAACTGCTCGTCCAAGTGATAATCTGGATAGAGCTGAATCGATTATGTAACAATACTGGCAAAAATATGTATTCGAATTCTCATCCTACCTGATGAGCCATGAAGTACTCGTAGTAGCGGGCAAAGGCCTCATTGAGCCAAAAGTAGCTCCACCAGGAGAAGGTCACGCTATCCCCGAACCACATGTGTGAGGTCTCATGGGCGATGATGCGTATGGCGAACTCCTTATCCGACCAATCATCCGAGTATCCAGGTTCCTGTATAAGGACATCGTCGCTTTAAAGTAACAACAAAACATAATGAAATCATATTCTATATTTTACTTTCGTTTATATGTATATTTGGCAATACTTTTCGTACTCACCTGTAGATTATGAGGCCCCAGTTTTCCATGCCGTTGTGCGGGAACCTGGGCGAACTGGCATACTGCAGCACATCGTTGCCCAGTTCAGCATATGGACTCTGGAACAACTCCCCGTATGCTGAAACCACCTGCTGACCCACATGGTAGCTGAACTCTGTGTTATCATAAAACTCCGGACGAGTGAGCACTGCGAACTCACTCTCATTTCCACGTGCAGAATAATTGGCCACCATGAAGGCCAGCAGATATGTGGACATTACAGGGGTCTCCTTGAAGTGATCGACAAAACGATCTTGGCTGAAATCATGGAAAAACGGTGATTAGTTAACATTATTTATTTTATATTATATAAAGTGTAATGTACCTTAAAGCTTTAGTTTCTTTTAGCTTGGTGTTGGCAATCGACTGATACCCGTTGGGCCGAACAATCTGCAGTTGGAACTGTGCCTTCAGGGCGGGCTCATCGAAGCAGGGCAGGACCAAACGGGCGTTGATGCGCTGCATCTGGGTGAGAGCCAACCACCTGGTCACATTGGTATCCCTCTCCACATAGCTGGCGGAGAAGAAGCCGGCCATATCCGTTCGTATGTGCCCGGTGTACTTGAACCCGAGCGTATAATTTTTGCCTGGCTGCGCGGCCTCCGTCAGCGGAACTCTCACCTGTTGGGTGGCGGCCTCATAAATCAACCTGCTGATATCGATGGCCTCCACCTGCGCACCTGCCGCATCCAAAAGCCAACATTCCGTAATGTCGAGCGTATCAGCGTGTAGAATGATTTGTTGCACCTCCAAAGTTCCGACCACCCGCAAGGTAATGCTCACTTCGCCATCGAAAATAGTGGGCTCGACTGAGTTCCGCAAAACACCGATGGTCAG
This sequence comes from Drosophila melanogaster, assembly GCF_000001215.4. Lineage (NCBI taxonomy): Eukaryota > Metazoa > Arthropoda > Insecta > Diptera > Drosophilidae > Drosophila > Drosophila melanogaster. The sequence continues at coordinate 21,758,884 of NT_033777.3, read as the reverse complement.
GTTGTAGTGCGATGGTACGACGCTACCTTCCAGTCGATAATCAGCGGCATTCGTGACACAGATCAGCAGTGAACAAAGTAGCCAAAAGGCCCGAAATATCGAACTGCTCATGGCGACCGAAACTCGATTACTGGAGCGTTGGATTCGGACACACTCTTGTAGATCGCCGGAATCAGAATCAGAAAATCAAATAAAAGTCCCCCCCGCAAAACAGGTGTCGTTCGCAGGTGATTAGATAGCGGAATATTCAACAATAATACAAGATGTCGTCACACTTCTCTCACTGAAATATTCTTATCAGCGTGCCATTGGGCATTTATTAAATGCTAAATGGAATGCCAATTATCATTTTAATTGCCAACGACAGCTGCTTAATGAGTTTTAGTCAGGAAAGCTATTGGTGTTTTGAAAATTATTTTTAAAAGATAATATTGTACATTCTCCTTAAAATATTTGTCATACCATTATTAGTGATTTGTATAGATTAAACTCTAAAAAAAAGTCCCTCTGCTATCCATTCACCATTATGGTGGAAAGTCCAATGCGGCACTCAATACTACAATTGATAAGATGCGATAAGGATTATGTTTTCGATTGGGTTCCACGAAAAGTGAATCAACTTAGTTAGCCAGAATAGGTGGTAAGATCGATATCTGCAAGACAATATTGTAAAAGAGCTAGCAATAAAGATAGTAATTTATTACTTATGTCGGTCAGTTTAAGTTTCAGCGATATTCCTTGTCTTTTTTTTTAATTGCATCAAAATTAAAGCACACAAATTAAAAAAAAAAACCCTAATGGCTTAATATGGTTTGATTTATTACGCGCCAGACTTAAATTAATGGCTAATACAATCTAATAAAAAATAAATAAAACACCTTTTCGCCGGAAATTTCGGTAAAACTTAAAAAAAAATCGTTTATTGCCCTTCAACAAATTTATGGCCAAATAGTGATCGATTGAACCGTAGTTTTATAAAATCCCCTCAAGATCCCGAACTGAATCACCCGGCAATATTGTCGCTAATCAGATTGTAAATTAATTGTCGCCATGGGTGTCATTTAAGCCCATTTCATGATCGATTTTGCTAGCACGAGTAATAATAAACTAAAACAGCGGCTTATCTACAAAAAGGTGTTACTTTATTGGGTGCTCTTGCGTACAAATACTTTATGGCCTAAGGAGCACTCGTGACTCGATCGCACCTGACTCCAGTAGGAGCTAATCCCTGCTTAGTTACGCAGCATGGTGACCAGGGCCACCATCAAAAGGCTGATGGCGCTGAAGGCGTTGACCATGGCGCTTCCACTACGATAGTTGGCCAGATAGCTGCGGAAAACGCCCAGCTTGGCCGTAGCCCACTCCAAGTTCTCCTTAACGGTTGCCTCGGCGGCGGTCAAAGTGGCCTGCGAGCTGCCGAACTTGGCGCCATTAGCCTTGTTGAAGTTCTCCAGATCAGTTAACTGCTGATTTGTGGTGAAACGGGCGGCGATATTGGAAATCACCGTGGCCACAGCGGAGTAGCCGCCCATGCTGCAGAAAGAAGTGAATTATAAAATGCAAGCCAAACCAAATAATAGGATATACTTACGCCTCAGCCAATTCCTCGTATTTCTGAGTGACCAGTGCAAACACCGGACTGACATTCTCGTTGTTCTCCGTGTAGAGAGTGGCCAGCACGGATGACTTGTCCTGTCGTCGAATCTCATCGCTGATGATCAGATCGAACACCTTCTCGATTAGAGACTGGGTCTTGACGCAACCGAATGAGTTCTGCAGCAGGGTCTCCTCGGTGGCCACGGTCTCGTTCTTGAACTTGTTGTAAAGAGCCTGGAACTCGGCCTCACCACCTTCACGCAGACCCACGCAGTAGACAGTGGCGCGTATGTTCTTGGGCACGGTGGCCAACGATTGGAAGTAGCCCTGGGCCTGGCTGATGCAATCGGAGCTGCCATAGCGACAGGCCCAGGAGAGGATCTTAGTGCGTAGGTAAATGTCCAAGGCTGTATCATTCGATGCTTCATTGAAGCCCAGCTGATTGTAGGCCTTGTTGGTCAGGGTCTGGATATAGTAATTGAAATCGGCCGTGTCGTTTCCGAGGCGGATAGTCAAGTAGTTGAAGCCGTTGAAGGCGGATGTCCAGGGGATGTAGTTGGTCTCCGTCTGCAAATACTCGATCACATCCAAGGTAAGGTTGTAGGTAACATATCCAGCCCTGGCCAGATTGAACAGATCATCCACGATCTGGGCGCGATTGTTCTCGTGAATTCCTCCCCAGTTGGCTGTGATCAGAGCGTGGTGGATGGCATGCCAATTGTCGTCGGAGTAGGTGACACGGTAATATCCGGTCTGCTGAATATTGACCACAATCCATTTTATTGTTGAGTTGAATTGAACCGTCGTAGTTACGTTGGGTTTCAGAATAAACTTTGGCGTGGTGTTCAAAAAGTTATTTGTCTCACTGGTAGTGTAGGAAATGGGCACAGTATATTTCAAAGATGAGTCGGATCCATCGCTCTCCTTCAGCAGGAAACGCTTCTGCGTGAAGCTGACCTGACTGTTGCCAACAGTTACATTGATCAGTGGATAGCCCACCTGCTCGGTGAAGCTCTTGAATATATCTTTGGAGCTTTCATTGTAACTGGAGTTGGGCCAATTGGCTTGCCAGGCTCCCAAGAGATATTCAGGCAAAGACGACTGATACTCGCTGTAAGCAAGAAAAACCCTTGAAATACAAGTCACATATTTAATTTCCCCACTACTCACTATTTCTTCAGGTATTCCTGCAGGGACTTCTGGAATTGTTGCTCGCCCATGGTGTGCTTGATCATACGGATGAAGGTGGCTCCCTTGTTGTAGGAGATGCTGTTAAACATGCGGCTCAGATGGGCGGGCGTGTAGGTGTTCTCATCGCTCAGCGGATTGGTGGCATTGGTCGAGTCCATGGCCATGACCGACTGCACCTGGTCAACCACAAACTGCTTCTCCAGCTCCCATTTGTCCTCGACCATGGCGGTGCCGAAGTATTGGAAATAGCGAGCGAATCCCTCGTTAAGCCAGGTGTAGCTCCACCACTTGCAGGTGACCAGATCGCCGAACCACATGTGCGCCTGTTCGTGAGCCACCACGGCGGCAATGGACTGGCGGGAGGCCAAGGTAGTAGCCGACTCGTCCACCAGCAGGGAACGCTCCCTGTAGGTCAACAGACCCCAGTTCTCCATTGCTCCGGCCGAGAAATCCGGAATGGCGGCCATATCCATCTTGTCGTTGCCCATAGAGTAGTAGTCCTTATCCAGGTACTGGCCCATCTCCTCCAAAATCTGGATACCCACATTGTAGGGGTACTGGGTCTGAGCATAGTACTCGGGACGTGCGTAAACTCCGAAATCGTCATCCTTACGGGCCACGAACTCGGAAATTATGAAAGCCAGCAGATAGGTGGACATTTTGGGCGTCGTCTTGTACACGTCCGAGAAAATACCTCTAATAATTGGGTGAAATAAAACATAATATTCAGATCAAGAAATAACAACTTTCTCGTTAATCGATTAAATTCTCACTAGATAGTTGAATTTCTTAACCAATGGAAGGCTTACAGATTAACAATAAAGTGGTGGAAGTTCTTACTCTTCAGTGCTGGGATACGATGAGATCAGACGGGTGTTACTGACCGAGTTGAAGGTCCTGTGTCGCTTCAGCGTGACATCGAAGGTGGCCTTGAACTGGGGCTCATCAAAGCTGGGGAAGGCGCGACGAGCGTGATGGGTTTGGAATTGGGTGGATCCCAGCCACTTGGTAACATTGTTATCGTCCACATAGGAGCTGCGATAGAAACCGTGCATATCGTCCTCCATCAGACCGGTGTACACGAAATGCAGTATATATGTCGTATTGGCGGTCAAAGCAGTTGACGCCGTCAGCTTTACAATATCCGTATCATAGTTCGTTGTATTGGTGGCACTAATTTGGATGACCGTAGGATTGGCCACTTCGGTGGTTGGCTTTTGCCAGTATTCCCTGACCGAATATGTGAGGTTTTTCGAGTGCAGATAGATGTCGTTGGTGGTCTGGTTGGAAATCACCTCGATCCAAACCTCGCCATCGAAGGTGAACCTCTTGTTGCCATCGGTCTCCAGCAAATAGGGACGCAGCGTAATGTTGTAGTTAACCGGCGTGATGTGCTCGGCCAGGCGGTATTCATTTAGCTCGGTGGCGAGCGTCGCCGGCGGCTGGACATCCACAGACAGTTGCCGAGTTCCTGCCGAGGCCAAGGACACACAGGCCACCAGGAGAACAGCCACTCGCGGGGCAAACATTCTTCCTACTAATGAAATATCAAAAGGGATACAAATTAAAAACTTAATTAATCGCATCGCTAGTACGTGTCTAGTAATTTAAAGTTTTTTTTTTCACTTTTATAAGGATTGTTCCAATTTTACTTGAAAAATCCCCATTTATATAAGCACTTATTAAACTCACTTTTCAAGGGTTCGATCGCGAACCTCGGACTAGAATTAGTATTTCGCACGCCACTCGGCCAGCGATTCGATTCGAAAACTAAGTGAGTTTTGGCTTTGGGCCCGGTATATATGGTGAATGTAAACCATTTTGCGACTTTGCTAGTATCAGCGGCTTATCTGCAAACTTTAACGTTTTATTTCGGCCCAGATAAAGTTCGCCTGGTCTATAGATTAAGCTGCGATAGCGATAAGGGGTCGTGATTTACACACTCCGCCATTGGCTACCAATCCAAGCTGACAATATTTTTTTGAAGATTGCCAGACGATGGCATAACATTTGCTGTCCGTTGCACTGCTTCTTTGAGACTTTATGGTGCATTGCACCCAATCTTATCGAGCGTGATTTGCAGTCTTCCAAAGGGGAAAGCTTTTAACTGCCAAGTTGTTGCTAATGTTGGTTGATTACAAGATACTTCGTAAATAATGAAACAAACATGAATAGGTTTGTCTGAATTTTTTATATGAGCATCCAAAGAATTGTCGGTCCGTACATTTTACCTTGTATTCGTTTGGATTAACTAACGCTATCGCAAAATGGCTTATCAACATATGAACCACATTATGTTAAGTGTATTGTACTCTTAAAGGAACTTCTTCCTGCTATGAAGCATTTAATGAGTATTATTGATTGATTAGTGGCCAAAGCAAATCAAAAATTGACGGCAAACGCTTATTTACGGCACAATAGAGTATCAAAGCTATTGAAAAAACACATTTGTCAAGCATATGAATGATAAACAAGAAAATATATCTGCACACCGCCCCCAGTAGTTTGTTAAATTTGCAAAAACCGCCGATTATAAAACTGTATCCACCAAGTTATTAAAGTCATAAAAACCCCTCAAGAAATTTCAGTCTTTGTTTAATTCCTTTTATTATATTTATATTCGACCATTTGTGAAACTAAAGGCTAACATGATTTCGTTCACACTTATGAAATTAGTTGCCAAGGCTGATTACCCATGTATTTATGGCTCAACTGTGGTCGTAAGAACAGAGTTTTTTACTTTTCAAAAGAGGAAATTTATGAAATACTCACGCTTATCTGACCACTTCGATCTGGCAATTCACGACCATAAACCTATGAAGGGAATTGTAAATTCCCAGCAAAAGCAAACAATAGTTTTAGGAAATTAATGGAATTTATTGGGCGCACAATGGAAATCTATAACTAACTTAGGATCTACGTTTTAGAATAGCTTGGCGGCCAGAAGGCAGGCAAGGATTGCCAAAATGGAGGCGTTCAGGGCGGAGCTGCCGCTGCGGAATCCGGCGACCCAGGTCATCAGGGGATCCCTGTTGGAAGCCAGCCACGCGTAGTTGGCATTCACGTTGCTATCCACGCTATCCTGCAGAGTGCTGGGCACATACTCAGAACCCTTGACAGTGTCCACCAACTCTTGCAAGGCATCCTTCTGCTTGTCGTTGACGGTATAGGCGGAAATACCCACAATGTCGCTGTACAGAGGATTTACGCCACCAAAGCCGGAATTTAGCTGACCATACTTTTCCCAGTTCTTCTGCAGGAACTCAATGGCGACCAGCAGACCCACCTCGCCGCGGGAGTAGACCGGACTCAGCACCGTGATCCTTTCCTGATCCCTCAAACCCTCTGGCTCAATGCTGCTGTACACGAACTTCTCTAGCTGGGCAGTGTTCTGGGAGCAGCCCAGGGCGGAGATCAGAAGACGACGCTCGGCCTGATCGGTGGAGTTCAGCAGCTTGTTGAACACAAAGTCAAAGGTTTTGTCATCGGCCTGCTTCAGGCCGTTGCAGTACACCTGCGACTGTAGATTCGGCTCGATCTTAGTTCCCTCCTCCACGAGAGCCGTCAACTTGGCCGTGGTCTCCGTCAGACAATTCTCCAGACCCGCCAGACAAGCAAGGTTAATTAGCACATTGCGGGTGAATGGTACCAAATGGTGGTCACCTTTGTTATCATTCACTCCGAACTTGTCGAACTGCAGGCTCACCAGTTCACGGACGTAGAACTGGAAGTTGCCATAATCCGCATCTCCGCTCAGGTAGCGGTTGAGCAGGGTAATCACTGTGTTGGTAGCGGACCAGGGAGAGTACTGATCCTCCTGGGGCAAGTAGGTCAACAGCTCCAGCAAAGTGGCATGGGGCACACGGCCACTGGTTGCAAAGCGGTACAAGTCGTTAATCAACTGGGCTCGGTTCCTAGGATCGATCTTGTGGGGACGAGTGATCAATGCGCTGGTGATCAGTTGATAGTTTTGGGCATCATAGAGCACGCGGTAGTAACCAGTGGATTTTTTGTTCAGAATCAACCAGTTGGTCTGGTCCAAGTCGGAATAGATGGTAATCTCGGATTGGTTAAGCAGATAATGAGTAGCCTCGGTGTTGCGGAAGTCGGGATTTTTCGATTCGGCGTAGTTAATGGGCACATACCACAACTTGTCATTCGTATAGTCCTTATCGTTGGTGTACACCGACTGCTTAACTGTGAAGCTTCCGTTGTCGTAGTTACGAGTCACGGTCAGTAAAGGAACTCCTCCCTGGTTTGTCCAGCTACCCATCATATCGGGCACGGTTGCTTTCACTTCATAGTTCTCCTCCACGGCAGCCTTGGCAATGGCCTCGAAAAGCTTGCTGGGATTGGCAGCAGTGAATTGACTGGTTAGAATAAAAATTCGATATTAGACATTGATGTAGGCTCCAAAACTTGAAACCTACTTGTCGACCAGATAGTTGTGTAGGCCGCGTTGGAAAACGGTGTTAGTCAGGGCATGGCGCCACATGTCAAGAACGGATCCGGCCTTAGCATACGAAACGGAGTCATAGAGCAGGGCAATCTCCGAGGGCTTCTGGACAAAGTGGCTCATGGGGCGGGCATTAGCGCTGGCATCATTCACCAGAGCGCTCTGGTACGATCCAGCGTGGAAGGTCTGGAAAATGTCCCACTCGGGATAGGCCTGTAATCGAAATTACAAATTAGATAAATAATCGAGAGTTTTTCGATAATAAACCTACCAAGTCCACAGCCAAGTTCTCGAAAAGGGTGGCGAAACCTTCCTTTAGCCAAAGGAAGCTCCACCATTCGATGGCCACCAGATCACCAAACCACATGTGGGCATCCTCGTGCGCCTCAATGGTAGCTATGTTGGTCTGCGTGCTGGTGGTTGAGTTTTCCGTGTTGTACAACAGGTACTCCTCACGGTACGTGGCCAGACCCCAGTTCTCCATGGCACCGGCGGCAAAGTCCGGGATACCAGCCTGATCTAGCTTGGGCAGGGCGAAGGGAACATCAAAGTAGCCGGACAGACGCTTCTCCACCAGCATTCCGGTGGTTAGAGCCCACTCCTGCTCATGTTCGGTTCCATTGCGGGAGAAGACGCGCTGTGGCAAGCCATTTAGCTCACCCTCCGAGAAGACAAACTCGGACACAATAAAGGCGACCAGGTAGGATGGCATATTTACGGTCTTTTGGAAGACGGTGACTCCAGAGGTGCTATAAAAAATAACAATTAATTTATGCATCCATTAAAGACATTGTGCTTGTAAAGCACTGATTACACCGTATCTTTGTCATTAAATTATGGCGAGAAAGACAAAGTGGCATACTTTAATAATTATAAAGATTTTAAAGTTGAGAAACCAAAACGATTTAAAAATAATACACTTGAACTTAACTATGTTATGGAAAAGAAATCACCAACCTGCTCGAATCGACTGGCATATTGCTGATGGCATTGTAGCTTGGATCGTGCTTAATGGTGATAGTGAACTCCGCCCTCTTCGAGGGTTCATCGTAGCAGGGGAAGGCGTGCCGTGCGTCAGTGGACTCAAACTGGGTGGTGGCCAGATACTTGGTGTTCCCCTCCTCATCCGTATATGTGGATAGGTAGAATCCTCCGTTGTCTGTGCGCAGATGTCCCTGGTAGTTGATTGTCAGAATCCATGTGGTGTCTTCGGGGAAAGTCAGTCCCGTCTTGCTGAAGGTAAGAAACTCGCGCTCTGCTTCATATTCGTATACCAATTCCTGGGCCACGGCTTCAGTGACTCCCTGCTGAATAATGGAGGCTGTAAAGTTCTCCAGCTGGCGGGCGTGGACCACAATTTTTGTGGTGGTGTTCAAAACGCTTAAGGTGATGGCCACGGTACCATTGAACACGGTGTCTCCCGTGTGCACATTTGTGCTCAAGGACACGGCATAATGACTCGGGATCGTATCGTAGGGCAGACGGTAGTTATCCTCGTCGGCGAGAGGAACCACCAATCGCTGCATGGGATTCTCCAGATGTTGCAGGTGATCAAGGATCGGATATTGGCGAACCACAGCCGCCTGGGTGGCGGAAATGGCCAGCAAAAGGACCAAGAATACTGACATGCCCCCGACCTGAACGCAACTCATGGCGAAAAACGCGGAAAGACTAAACTGCCAAAGTTCGGGGAGCCACTTTTAAGCGAGGCAGTCCATCTTATCTGGGAGCAGACATAAAGATTACCCCAATCTTGTTACCCAGAATGACCGTTACCAGCCAAGAACTGTGGTATAAACTCCATTGGGTAGTAAATCAAGTATGGTACTAGCCTTTGATGAATTTGTATTTTCTGCAGGGTTAGTAACAATCACGTCTAAGATAATGTCGAATAAGTGTGGGCATTTCAAGATAGACGCCCTGATAAAAATCTCAAGTGCACTGACCTTGATCTGATTGTTTAGCTGATTATAAAAGAATTGTTTCTCTCACCTCTAAAAATTATTTAACACTATTACTATAATTAATGAAAAGGAATGACAGCATATTATCTAATTATGAAAACAGCAATAATTTCTATACGAAACAAGATCTTGAACAATAATAATTGAAACTGAAGTTCTCGTGTACTTATCATATGTGCTGATATGATAGCGAAATATACACGCCTGTTAACTATTATGGTATAATAGACTGTTCAAGTTCGCTCTTGAGATAAGAAAAGGCCCATTAATCCATACGGAATTACTAAGCAATATGTGCGATACTATGCAACAGCTAGACATCTTCTAATAAATGGTAAAACCATTGAAATTGATTAAGAAACTGAAAACCATAAAATGGCTTATTGTTCTTGAAAGTTGCCAATCACAATCTGATATGATCACGTGAACTTCATAAACCATTCAGGCCATTGTAAATATCCACTTGATAATCGAATTTCGTACTAAGCTCAACTATCAGTGCTTTATCGATGCCATTCCTAGAATCGCGATTAGATTGACCAATGCAAATGTGTGTCAACCAAGCTATAAACCGATCAGTTAAGTTTCCCAACCGCGGAACTTTGAACTTTTCTCACCAGGGGACTCCATTCAGCCCGAAAATTCCACAGTATAATCAGTTCTATTTTCGATCTATGATGAGCACACAATCTTTATTGTTGATTTACGTCACTTTACTGAATTTATGTTTAATACTTGACCACGTGAGTTATCTTAATATAGCCTGAATAGCAACAGAGCCATCGCACTGACCAGGATCGTGGTGATGGATGAGGTCAGAGAGGGACTGCCGTTCTCTTTTAAGGAATCCTCGATCCAGTTGAGCACTGGATCACGATTAACTTCCAACCAAGCGAAGTTGGATGTGATTCTGGAGTCAATGGTGGTGCTCAGATCATCATTGATATAACTCGGTCCATCAGCCTCCACAACATCCACCAAAGCGTTAAGCTGTCATATAATTAATAAATAGTAAATTAAAAGTCTGCTTTGAATTATAAATTAAAAAAAAAAAACGTACCCTCGTCTTTTGCTTCTCACTGACCACATAGGTGGCAATGCCACGCAGGGCAGCATCCAGGGGCTTTGCAGAGTCTGAAAGGTTGGCATATGCCTCCCAGTTGCTCTCCAGGAATTCCAAACTAGCGGTAAGACCGATTTCACTGCGGGAATAGGCCGAGTTTAGAAGGGAAGTGCGCTCCGAGTAGCTCAAGCTATTGTTGGTGTCCAGGGATAGTCTCAAGAAATCAAGCAGCTGGCTCGTACTTCCAGAGCAGCCCAACGAGGAGATGAACAGGCTGCGATCGGTGGAATCTGAGGAACTGAGCAAATCGGACTGCACTCTGCTATAGATTTCATTGGTAGTCGATCGGAGACCAGCACAGTAGGCTTGAGTCTTTAGAGTGGCCTCAATGGCTGTGCCATTGTATAGGTACTCGGATAATTTATTGGCCGACTGGTTATAGCAATCATCGGATCCCACCTGGCAGGCCAAGCTGACCAGCACGATGCGCAGATAGTTGTTCAGATAATGCTCGCCGGGAATCTCGTTTACACCGATTTTATCGAAGATGGGATCGATCAGGCGCTTCACGAAATCTTGGAAGTTGTAGTAAGAATCATCGCCACGCAAGTAACGATCGTAGACGGTCAGAATAGTGTTGGCAGTGGACCAAGGAGCATACTGCTGCTCATTAGTCAGGTAACCCAGCAGCTCCAGCAGGATGCTGTGGCTCAGGCGATCGGTGCTGACAAAGATGTACGTATCGTACAGCAGTTGTGCCCTGTTACGAGGATGGAACCTCCAGGGCTGAGACTTCAGAGCTGCCGTAATTAGACCATAGTTCTGCGTATCGTACAGGGTGCGGTAATAGCCGGAGTTCTGGATATTCACGATTATCCAGTCATCGCTGGAAGCCTCGACATCTGAGATCACGGTCTCCGTCACATTTAGCAAGTAATGTGTGGCGCTCGTGTCACGATAATCGTACTTGTTGGCAGTGGCAAAGTTAAGTGGCACATACCAAGTTGCGCTATTTGTATCAGTTTTGTTCGCCACATAACGCTTCTGGGTGATCGTTATAGTGCCGGCATTGTAATTACGGGTCACTGTGAGCAGGGGATAACCAGCCTGGTGGGACCAGCTACTGAAGATGTCGTCCACACTGGCGGGCAGCGTAAAGCCCAGCTCGTCGGCCGATTCCTGGAAGGACGCAAATAGATCCCATTCGTCGCAAGATGTATATTGGCTGAGCGAAACAAAATAATTCCAATGTGAGATTACTGTTCAAATTAAAATGAGGGCTCTTAAGCCCAGTATATACGAGTATATCATAAAGTTAGCTTTTTAAGTTCTTGAAATATTTTAGATCTTTTGATTAATCAAAATTCTATACTCTATACATTAGAAGTTCATATATTAGGTCATTTAAGTAATGGCTTGGTACTCACTTCTTGGTCAGGTATTTGTTCAATCCAGTGCGGAATACCTTGTCCGTCCAAGCGTTCTTGAACATGTACAGAACACTGGCGGGCTTGGCGTACGAGAAGGTGTTATACCTGTTGGAGATCTCCGATGGTGTCTGAACGTAGTGCGTCATGGGAACGGCCGAGGCCAGGGCGTCGTTAAGCAGAGCGCTGTTGTAGTCGTTCACGTGGAAGATCTGATAGGTGTCCCACAGTGGGAAAGCAATGTCGTTCGATTCGTACGAGAAGAGAGTAGCAAAGCCCTCCTTGAGCCACAGATAGGTCCACCATTTGATAGATACCAAATCGCCGAACCACATGTGCGCGTACTCGTGTCCAATAATATTGGCAATGTTCGTCTTCAGGTTGATCGTGGAGTTCTGCTTGTTCCACCACATGTACTGCTCACGATAGGTGGCCAGACCCCAGTTCTCCATGGCACCGGCAGAGAAGTCCGGTATTCCAGCTTGATCTAGCTTGGGCAGGGCGAAGGGAACCCCAAAGTAGCTAGCCAGACTGGACTCCACAAGCAATCCGGACCAAAGGGCCCATTCCTGCTGATCCTGCTTTCCCTTGCGCGAGAAAACCCGCTGGCGGATGCCATTCAGTTCTCCGGTGGTGGACTCAAAATCGGAGACGATGAAGGCCACCAGGTAGGTGGACATCTTTGGCGTCGTCTGGAAAGCAGTGACTCCCGAGCTGGAAGGCGAAACCGTCAGTATGTTAGCATTTCTTACATGAAAAGTATCGATTGCAATTGTATCTAGCATTGTCAACACTGCGAATGAGTAATGTTTCCTCTATGCTTGTATATATATTCGTAAATCATACCTGGTGGCAGCGGTGTTTACTGGCATATTGCTGATGGCAGTGTAGGAGGGATCATGGTGGATGGTAATCGTAAAGTTAGCTCTACGGGCAGGCTCATCGTAACAGGGAAACGCGTGACGGGCGTTTGTGCTCTCGAATTGCGTGGTGGCCAAGAAGCTGAAAGAAATTGTTATATACATTAACGACTCAGTTAAACCGATAATTAATCTTTATTTGGTAAGCGCGTATCATCGTACTAATAACAGATTATAAAGATAAGCCAAATTGTGTCTCTTGATAAGAAATGAAACTAGCCGCAAGTACTCAATCAGGTACAATTGTAATTAATAGCACGATAAGCTTTTGTACTTTTGCAATTTATTCCCTCATCCATTAGAAGGCTAACCTAAGTATAATTTTCTATAAAGGTAAAAGGGTAAAGGCTGTGCAAGCTCATAATAAAATAATGGTATTATTTTGTATAGTCTTCGTAAAATATCAACTTACTGCTGTTCGCCATCATCGTCCGTATAACTGGAGATATAGAAACCGCCCATATCAGATCGGTGGATGCCAGTGTAGTTGATGGTGATGGTCCAGTTGGTGTTGGCTCCAAATGCCTCACCAGCGGTGGTCTGCGTAAGGACGAGGAATTCGCGCTGCAACTCGGGGGTTACAGTGAGTGGAATTGCCGTGGGCGTGGCCACATCCCGGCTGATAATCGTCGCTTCAAAATTCGACGTCTGGCGATAGTGAAGCGTAATATTCGATGTCTCGTTCAAAACCCGGATATCGATATTGACGGTGCCATTGAATTCGGTATCGCCATTATGGACATTGGTCCAGAGTTCCACGTTGTAGGACTCCGGTTCCGTTGTATTTGGCAGTCGGTAATTGCCGGCACTATTATCATCCACGCGGGAGGTGGCAAAGAGGGCTGCTCCCTTGGTCTCCAGCTGTCCATCGTCCAGGGATAAGGGAAGGATCAGGCGCGCCTGTAGGCTGCACACTGCCAGGAGCAGGATCAGCGAAAACGAGTTAAGCAGCCACCGTGCCATGTTGGCTGCTCGGTAAAAGACACTTTGTTATTGAGCGGCCGCCGCTTGAACACGGCATTTTTATGGACTTGGCCATATCTAATCCTCAACATCGATCGCCATAAAGATTGTTGCGCAATTCTCGATAAAACGTGGCAAAGCCACGGTTATTGGCCCAGAGTGCACTGGGACAAGTCAAATGTGAAGTATGATTGGGCTGTAAAACAATTAGTCTACGAGAGTTTTGAAGATGGTACTCTATAGTGTAAAAAATCCCCTCGGTAACATTTTAATTATTCAGTAGCGTAACGCTTATCAAAATAAAGCAGGATAACATTACTTTTTTGTTAATCAAATTCCTATTATTAGTTTCATCATTAGGAGCAGTAAATTTTTGAATTATGGCTTCGTCTGGGACGACTAAGTATTTGAAAGTACGAAAAAATGCAAGTTGTTATAGTGCTATAATCAAAACAGTCATAAATACTCGTGAAAAACGCTAATAAGTATCAATTAATTTTACGAGGTGCTACATTTTAAATATATCAAATTTGTATGCTTTAATATTCAGTAATCATTGTACAAAAACTAACAAACTTAAGTAATGGCTTTGTTCAGTTTTGTATATTTTTATACGACTTATTGAATGTCCAAAATTGTTATAAATTTTTCAAATTGCTTTTTAATGGCCAGAAATACCCAGAAATAATTACTAGTCTTTGCGTAAAAAAGTTATAGTCATTTGATCGGGTTTTTATTATCGATGACTTTTGTGTTTTATACTTGCTTATCAATTCCCCACGGAGGCGTTTCAGACAAATCGATAACGTCTGTAGTTAATTTAGAATGTGTTGAAAAGCTCTTGGCTGTTGAATGAATTGACTCGATTGTTTTGTTTTGAAAAAAATTAATTTATTCGTAATTAAGCCTGTACTTATGTGATACCTAGTTAGACCAAATGTCTGGTCACCTATACATATCTACTATTCGTAACGCACTGCGCAACACCCTAGTCGCCTCCTTTAGGACTCCTTGAGGACGACTTGACCCATTGGCCGCGCTGAGGGAGGCGGACAAAAGGGCATCACTTCTGCTGGTCGCCTGAGGAAGCTCATTGAGCAGCCATTTGTGGATCTGCTGCTCGAACTTGTCCTGGAAATTTTCGGTGATTTTCATCTTTTTGCCCACCAGCGGAGAATCGACCTCGATCAGCGTTTGGTTCGTATTAAGACCCTCCTGCATCATGTGGTTCGCAATTGTCTGGCGTAGCCTCTCAAACTGAAAAGAGATATGTGTGAACAAAACGAGTAGGATATGAAATAGATATAAACTCATTACATGTGATCTCTGATGTCTGGGCACAAATCCAGCGAGCTGTTTAAAGTGCTCTAAAAAGTTTGGTGCTCGACAGAGCACCTTGTAGTTGCGCTCGATATACTGCCAGATGACCGGACGAGAGGCCAGATTCGACTTGTATATGTAGAGGAGATACATCAAATCTTCGAATTCGGAAAGGACCATATGGGTGGAGTTTTCACCCATCAGACCTTCCAGATAGTATAACAGATGCCGATGACTCTGCGTGCACCGGAGGGCATATATAATGTCATCATAGTATACCGAAGCTCGATCTATTTCCTGCATCATATCAATTATCCTTTGGAAGTCCTGATCGCTTAGATACCGAACTCCCATGCATAACACGGAATCGATTATGGCATGGTAGTCTGATCCATCTTTAAAATAAATTTTATCGATTATATGCTCCTTAGCCAGGCGACGTGTGTATTCCAGGCACTCGGGAAGATCCGCAGAGCAGGCGATTTCTAGAATCCCACGGAACATCCCATCTTCAGCTAAATTTACACCTTGTTCCACGTAAACTCGTCGAAAAGTCGGGCCAACCAGGCGGCGTACAAACTCATTGAAGAGGCTCTGGGAGGAGGTGCCATGCAAGTTTCGTGTTAGACACTCTATCGTATCTTGCAACTGATTCCAAGTCAGCACATCCTCCTCAAGCTCAAGGTACTTTAGCAACTCGAACACTACTTCCACTTGCTCGATTTCATTATGTTCGATCAGGGGACCCAGATCTCGAAAGAGACCAAGTCGATTTATTGGATGGATGACCGAGTGATTCGTCTGCAGCTGCCTGGCAATGGCCATTAGATTATCTGTATCGTAGCGGACGAGATAGAAACCGGTGTGCTGCTTATTCACCATTATCCAATCCCTGCCGCTGACATGGATATTCAGATCCTCCAGTGATACCGTATACTGTGGTTGGGGTGGCATAAACATATCCACTTGGGTGTCCTCGAAGTTGGGCGACTGTGTGGTGGCAAAATTTATTGGTATCCACCATAGCTCATCCTTCATGTGAACTGATCGCTGGGTAAACGTGATGGTGTTGTTCTCGTAGTTCCGAGTGACCACCAAAATGGGCAACCATTCGCTATGCGTCCACGAGAGCATAATCTCCCTTATCCGGGACGCCCATGGCTGATGCGAAAAGTACTCGTCATCCTGGAGCTCCGAATGCAGGGCATCGAAGAGGTTCAGCTCATTGGCCACGCTATAACGACTGGGCGAAAGAGCAGAGCACCTTGACCCATGAATTCCAATTGACCAGTTCGAGAGGTGATTTTCAAAAACTTACTATTTCTCCAGAAAGTGACTGATACCACGCACGAAGAGCTTCTGACGAAAGGCGTGATGAAACATCTTGATCACGCATGCACCTCGCTTATAGGAGATAATGTCGAATACACCCATGATGTCCTTTTCACCCTCGACGTAATGGGACATTGGATGGACATCAAAGAAGCTGTTGTAGCTGTATGCACTATCTGCCTCATGGGTCATAAACATGTCCATCATTTTGTCATTGGGGTATATCTGAAAGGAAACGGGAAAGTTGTATGAAAAAGGAAAGTAACCTATTATAACCATTATTCGTTACTAACCAAATCAGTTATCACATAGCTAAAATAAGTGGCGAATCCCTCATTCATCCAAGTGTATGTCCACCACTCCGGGGACACCAAGTTGCCGAACCACTGGTGTGCGATCTCGTGGTTCTGGGTGATCAAGTCCAACTTTCGTTTCTGTCCATCCGACGAAATGTTTTTAAGCAAGTTAACGTCCTTATAAGTGATTAGACCCCAGTTCTCCATGGCTGCTCCATAGTTCTTCTTAAGCGCCACGTGATCCAGTTTTGGCAAAGGATAGGAAACCCCGAAGTAGTCCTCGAGTGCAGCCACTGTTCGCACAGCATTTTTCAGTGCAACTTGACCTTTTTCCTTGGAAGTTGGCGAGGTATAGATGCTTTGAGTGATCCCACGATAAGTCTCAGATATGCTTCCAAAATCGGAGATGACAAAAGCCACAAGGTAGGTTGAAATCGGTGGGGTTGTGTGAAATGAAGTGGTTTTCAAGTCACTACAAATATATATAAGAGGTTAATATTTATGGAAAAATATATAAGCATATGAACTTACCCGTGAGCTAGTACTTCCTTCACTGGCATATTGGATATGGCGGAATGACTACTACCGTGGGTAATTTTAATGCTAAAGTTTGACTTAAAGCCCGGCTCATCGTAGCAGGGAAATATTAGACGACCATATGTTGGCTCACATTGCGTGGCGGCTACGTATCTGTAAGATTAAAATTGAATTGGGTCAATGGGTCTGCGAGTAAAATGAAATCATAACATGAATAGAAATTATAGCATACGTCCAAGTACTATAGTACGTGTTGCCAAGAGTAATTAGCGTCTGCTGTCCGGATAGAAATTATAATTAAAACAAAATCGCTTCAGTCCAAAATTCCCAATCCCATTTTCAGATCATTGAACGCTTAACAAAAAAAAAAAAACCAGTCACAGCCTGCGGCTGCCGGAATGATCGATCACATGGAGAACCTGCTCTCACTTCCACGGAACAATCGAGGCTCGTTATTTTCAACCGAAAGTCGTGGGTCATGCGAATATGTTGCTCAATCTGAATCAAAACAAATCCAGGCGCTCTAAAACACATACTGCCGTATCAAACACTGTCGGTTTATGTTGTCGTTTCACTATCAACCGCGCACTGATAAGATGCGACTCCTTATTGCTGACACAGTCATTCCCCTTTATAAAGAATCCCCCCATTGAGAAAGCCCATTGCGCACATCGTCACCCAGGTGACGCGTCCGGATCAACCGACTTTGCCATATGGTGCGATGAACATCTACCATATGAATACATACATATATGTACGTCTGATAGCGATAAAGTCCCAGAGCGTTGTCTACGCCAGCGAAGTAATTAAAAAGCAATACCAAACAAATGAAAATAATAACAAAATAAAAGTAAGAGCGTAAGCAAAGCGAAATCCCCGGCACCAAATGCACGCCGGATCTATCTGCGTGTTATGTAAGATTGGCTCACTCATAATCGGAATAAGCGCGTGCTTACTACTGGCTCTTTCTTTCAATAGAATAGTGTATTTAAAAAGTTTATAAGCGGGGATAAGATATCCAGCTTTCCTAAAGGTTATCGCGCTTTATGATAAGCATAATCTGGTAGTTCTAAAAAAAAGGAGGTAGCGACACACAAGAAAAGATATTTTCTAATTTTAACAAAGTCAACTTGAGGATTTTTCTTTTTTTGTTGCTACGAAAGATAAAACACTTACACGGTGTGGTTGTTCTCCTCATCCCGATAATCCATGTAGTAAAGTCCGGCGGGACGCGATGCCATAATAGCCGTGTAGAGAATCTCCAGACGATATTGTTGCCCCTCCTCGAAGGCCTGGTAATTTTCGATTGGGTGAATGATGAGCAAAGCAGCAGTGGGATGCAGTGTATGTGTTAGATCGTCCACGATCTCGGATCCTTCGGCCATCAACCGGTGAACAGTAATCTGAATATCGGTTAAGTTTTTGGCGTGCAGCACTATCTCGTTCGTCGATTGCCGGATGGCTACGTCAATGGTGGCATTTCCGCTAAAGAGCAGTTGGCCCTTGTGAATATCACTGGATATGTGCAGTTGGTAGAACAGCGGATAGGTGGCGTTGGGCAGTCGCAAGGATCGCTCCCTTTCACCCATGGATCCGCTGACCAGCAGGCCCAGGGTCACCAACACTACCACTCCCGACGGCGGCGTAATCATGGTGATACGAAAATCGTGAATCGAATCGAAAACTGTTCGCGCCCTGGCAACCGCAACTCAACTGAGCGACGGCGACGAGCATACCGGCGGTTATAGCTAAAGCCTCACCATACCCGATTAGATAAGCGGGAAGACTGATCGATCGATGGGAACCTTGTATAAGAGAATACTCACATATACTCCCATATACTCATACTCGTTGGTGGGCAAACAACTCGATTCGCTTGGAGTGAGTCGAGCACACTCGAGGGAGCGGCATTGAGCAGGTCACGGTGCGGTCCTTGGCACACTAACAACACACAACCCCAATGCGGGCTTTCCACCAAAACGCACTCTTTCTCTACAGCAGGTGGTGGCACACATCCCCAGGGGTATACTCGTACCATCCTGAGAGGACAGCCCCAATCAACCCTTAAGTGTGTTTAGAGCAAGATCACCACTTTCTTGCAGTGCAGCAATATTTCAATAAATTACTTTCGTTTTCATAATTATATGAAATTTAAAATGGTTTAAGAATCTTTGTTTATTTTTTATTGCTAGAGACTGCTTTTAAGTATACTTATGACTAAGACTTACCCTCTAGGGTGTTTAGAGAAGGATCACCAGTTTCTTGCAGTGCAACAGTATTTCATTATATTACTTTCATTTTCAATACAGCTATTATTAATGATTATTAGTAAAATGTAGACATGGAGAGTTTAATTGCTTTTTAGAATGGTTCTAAGTGTTACTGATTGAGACCAACCTATTTCTGAAATCCGAAATGATTAACCTACTATCAAGAGTACCCCTAATATAAACGGATAACTTAGCACTTTTTACAGTAAATATTACAATAATTAATATATAATATATATATTCCACCTCCGTGCCTACGCATATTTCGTACTCTCATTAGTACTGGACTCATAAAAAATAAACTGGAATGCATATTAGACGGTATCTGGTAGTCACAATACCGCTGTTTTCGTTGTCTCTTCGTTTCGTTCTCGCAAAATCGAGATCCCTTATATGTGGCGATCTAAATGCAGATTGAGTCAGTTGAGGCTTCACTTTGCCAGCGAGAAGATGTCGTCGATTTCTACGATCATTGGATTGTGTCTTTTGTTCTTTATGCTGAGCAATGTGGATGCTTATGGGCAAAAATGTAGTCCAGTCTTTGGAAATGTAAGTTTTGTGTATGAATCCTAGATCCTAGATACATATTACGGATATTTTCTAAATTCCAGTGCAACATGCATACAGATTGCTGCAGCGGAAAATGCTTAACCTACGGCTCACGTTGTGGCTATCCTGCGCACCGTCTTAAAGAAACATATTTGAGTGCCAGTGAATTTCAGAGTATCAAAAAACAACGGGCACATTCAAACAATGATGAGGTGAAAGTTATTGGTCTACCTAGTGAGTCAGAACCATCGAATGTTTTTTTTAAGATTGATTCGGCAGCAAAATGCCACAATGTTGGTGAACCCGTAAGTTTACCTCCTTATCAATTTGAGAAACTTTCACCGCCAATATTCGTATGTACTTGTTTTTCAGTGCTCCCGGGGTGAAGAATGCTGTAATTTGAGATGTCACTCATATATGCACAGATGTGTCACCTAAAGTAATTCATAGCAATGAGGAAACGTGACAGACAGCTAATTACCAAAATAATTCAGATTCACTTAGGGCGCGGCCCTTAATATATTCATTGGAAATAATGTTACAACAGCTCTACATTCTGTTCCGTAATTAATGGTTATAGAAATAAAGGTTTATCCATGCTGAAAACTTGTATATAGTTTTGTCACAATATCACAATAAATAAATAAACCATACATACTCATTGTTTTGCTTAATCTTGAACTGTCAGTAAGCGATTTACAATAGATAGCTACATTGCGGGACATTTGAAGATGGCAAAAATTCCCAGTACTGAACTGATAAATGGTTTTATTTCCATAATAATTAAGGTTAGTTAAGGTTAAGTTGTGGCTGTTGTGGCCAAGGCTGTTCATATCATGGGAAATCTTGGTTTTTATAATAAAAAGATACACTATAGAATATATGTACAGATTAGGCAGAATAGTTATGCTTTTTATTGGCAGGAAAACTATTCAGTTTCTTTTCTGTTTATCTATTCAAAGGAAGAAATATTTCTTTAACAATTAGAACAGAAAATTTACAGATATGAAAAACACTTAAAGTAACCTTAACCTACTTAAGCTCAGAACAAATAATTCAGAGGGCACACCTCAACGGTACTTAAACGCTGATTATTCAACATAGGTCACGTTATTCTACCCATATCTCGTTCTATATCTATATATATGTGTATCGTAACTGATGCGTTGACATTAAATATTGACATTGGCAATTCCCAATTATCTCGGACGTCTTGACCCAAATGTAACCCGACTTCTTGACTTGGGCAAACAGAGGAGCATGTCCAACAATTCCAATTGATAATTGCGTCTAGGTCGGATGGGCAATAATTGTGGAGTTTAAACCACTGCAGCAGCAGCTTAATCCTCTCAACCAGGATGAGGTTACCATGTTCACCAACATGTTTCTCAGCCTGTTTCGCGGAGTAGCCGACTATCGAAACATGGTGGCTGCCGATTCAGTGCAGAGTGTTTGGCAGAGTCCGCCAGTTGTTGACTTTAGTCACCGACTCTTTGCCAGCTAGAAACTTTGTTATTTAATCCGAAACTGTTATGGTCAAACAAGCTGTAATTACATTGCCGATAACGACGCTCTGTTTTTTAATTATTGGCGGTGGAATGGTATAAAAGAGTTCTGCAAAACCAAGAGAATTTAAAATTGAAAATGAAGCTTAGTATTGCATTTAATATTGTGATTCGGATGCTTTTGGGCATGGCCATCGCTTTTCCCACTCATCAGTTCGTGCCACACATACCTTATGGCATGGATGACTTTTACCCGTTTCTTGCCAGAAATTCCACCGATGTGCTGCCGTTGTCTACAAATCTAACTCAAGTAATTAATAGAACTTTATTTAAATTTCATGATTCCTTGTTTAATTAAGTATTTATGCCACTAGATTGAACGACTAGGATGGGCCGATAAATGTGTGCAGTTTAGAAATAAGTGCACATTAGCAGAGCATTGTTGCAGTCTTAGATGCCTGAAACGTATTTATCGATGCATTACCTAAGCTGTATATCGAAGATTGTCTCCTAAAAGTATTTTATAATAAAAATATGTTATTTAAATAAAAATCTTTTACTTGATGAGCACTGTTGACTTGTCTAATAAAATTAAACCGTAGAACGTTCTATATTAATAGCTACGTGCCATTTAAAAACGACACTTAACTTTAAACTTTTCCAGCACGAAGATGTTGATAGCCCGACTGGCGTTTTTAGTCTCTATTCTGGGCATTGTGGTTGGGTTCCAGAAACTGGACTCCACTTCCAGTCCCACGACTACCAGCACTATGAGGTCTGCCCCTTATTGTCAGCCAAGTGGAGGATATGTAAGTCCCCCAATATTTAATAAGTCATTTAAATTATGTATATTTGATCCATAGTGTCGGATGCATATGGATTGCTGTTCGCGAATGTGCATTCAAGTGTCAGCAGAGTGTCGCTAGAATAAATTGAATACCTTATGCTTGGAGTTTGATATATTAAAACGATTTAATAGAGTGGTAATATTAATTTTTAAGTGTTCATAAAAATGTTGTGCTTGTGGCTTTTTAAATTGTGCATTCTAAAAAAAAAGTGTTAGAGCTCTGCCAAGATTTAATGAGCACTTCGTCTGCTTATTCATAACGTTGCCTAGCAATAGTAACCATTTTTCTATTGCCTGCCCTTCTTTACTGACACCCTTCATACATATGCTAAATACAAAAGGCAAAAGCATCAGTTTAGTTTTAGCTTTGGAAACGTAAAGATGTTGATTGCCCGACTTGGATTCTTGTTGTGCTCATTGGGCCTTGCAACTGCCATATGTCAACCGAATGGGCAAAGTGTAAGTTCCCAATATACTAGATACCTATGCCATTTCATTAATGATGTTTTAACAACCAGTGTAAGTCGCATGCGGATTGCTGCTCCACGATGTGCCTGACCCAACTGGGTCAGTGTTCACCCAAAAGGGGAGATCAGTGGTAATTACTTGCCGTTTGTCTTGGGCCACTAATCAGAAACTTTTGTTGCATCACCTCATATTGCCAGCTCATACCCTTTCATCTGTTTACACATTCATTCGACTGGCAATAATAATAAAGCAGTGCCGCATCAACTGACAGTGTGAAGTGAAGTGTTTGAAGCTGCTTGTGTTTGCCAGCGTTTACTCTTACCAGCAAACAATACTTCCGCCCACAAACGCAGCGAGACATCTGAGCAATTAGCATTAAGCAGACAATGCGACAATTTGCATTGACAGACGATGGCGATGGGTGTTTATAGTATGAGTTCGTATGGTATGGGATTTGTGGTGAATGGTGGAAGCGAGTGTCTCCGAGAGAGATCCTTTTTCCCCTTTCGTGCACACAAAGGGCACACAATAAGTTTAGACAGCGATTCTTTGGCTTTCATGGCGCGTGTTAGCCGCTTCTTTTGTTGTTGTCACGCCTCGACTTTCCATACACATACATATATACATATGTACGAGTGCTGCAGTTGGATCAACAATGGCCGAAAAGACCCATTAAAATATGGCCAACTGAAGCTGGCATATATTTTTTATGGCCGCCCCCCCGAAAGTATGCCACATAAAACTGCAGTATAGGTGACCCTTTTCACGCGATCTTAAACGACCATTAACCGCAATTTGCCGATTTTATGTGTTATTTTGTCCCCTCAAAAATTGATTATTTTTGCAAATTTATTATATAGTTCGTTTGGCGCACGTGCCAAATCCACTAGGATCTACATGGAAATCGCATTCATAGTTGAGTGTTTCTGGTTGCATCGAATATTTATATAAGCAATTTCTTTCGGTTTTTGCATTTGAAATTCCTTGTTTCCCAACATGAGGTTATTATTTGGCACTTACTGGCGCTGCCGTATTCTGTTTTTCTTACCCAACCCAAAAAAGGAAGACATCAAAATGTACTTCACTGTTTTATAAATATTGTTCGAATTTATTTCATTATTAAAGGTAGTTTGTTTTATTCCTTTGTGGGTAAAATAATATATTATTTAGTTGTTTCATGTGTACGCGATTTTTTAATTTAACTAATTTAATACAGACTAATTATCCAAGCCTAATTACTGCGGCCTAATGTGATTTGGATTGGAATATGGATGGCCAAATACGATCTCATTTTGTTGCATTGGACATTAGAGTTCCTATGGCTTTTAGGGACTTGGCGCACATTCTTGATGCGAATTTTATTTCATGACCAGCAAACACGTTGGCAGTTGCAAGTGGCAAGCAGGCAGCAGCTGGATGCAAGTTGGCCTAGTGTTTTCCCACCGACTCCATTTTCCCCGGTGCACTGCCTCGGTATGTTTTCTATTCATTGCCACACTTAAACTGACATTAGTCGCCAGCTCGAGGTAGCTGACTTCCTCTAATGCACAAATAATTGCAGAAGATGCTTCTGATGCGGCAGTGTTGCAGTGTCAGGTAGCCGGGAATTCCGGGCAGAGCATCTCTTCCAGCTGATTGCTCAATCTCAATGAAATATGATTAAATAAATAATTGTTGCTTTAATTTAGTTTGGCTCAGCGCAGTGGGAAATGGCCGAGGGTTTCGGTTGCTAATGGAGCCACCATGACTTAACGGCATTTTGTCCGTAATCCATGCCGCTTTTGGTCTTTGGCCATTTGGCATTCCTTTTTTCGCGATTATTTCGCATTTTCCTCTTTTCCTTAAACCAGCACAGTACATGCTCAATTTGACCAATAAATAATGTGGTTAGAAGGTAAGGTAATGAGGAAGATGAATTCTTCAGGACCTTTATAAGCTGAAGGGCTATAAGCTGAAATAAAAGATGTTGATGCAAGACCCCAGAAGGAAACAAACTAATGCTTGGAAATATATTTAAAAAATTGGCGTATAAAAACAATTAAATTAAGGGAATCAACATTTTAAAAATGGTAAAAAAGACAATTTAAAAAATGGTAAAAAAGACAATTCAAAAAATAATAAAAAAAAGACATTTTAAAAAATGGTAAAAAAGAGATTTTAAAAAATGGTAAAAAAGACATTTTCGTGGAAATATATTAGCAAATTTAAATTCATTTCTATAGCATTGTTTAATATTGAAAATCGAGTTTCTTGGCTACTTCGTAATAAATGTACACTCTTCTTCCATTTGAGAAATCGATAATAAAGAAAATAATCCCAGACTTAATCCCCAAGAAGCGGAAACTTTCGGTTTCGGTTTCGGCTTGGGTGAAATTGCATTTCCAAAATAAAAGTCGAAAACCCTCATCCCATCTTTGTTTACATTCCACATAGCAACATCTTCGGACAAAGCGAGGGAGAACTTTCCCAGTCGGGGTAAAAGTAGCAGCCAGATTGATTGGCTTAAAGCCGCTACGACTAAATGACCAACAAACACCGGCCGCTAAATGATCATTAAGGTGCGTAAAACGAAACCGAACTGGACCGAGTTGTATTTACTTTTTCGGCATTGGTCAACATTAGACATTTTGTCCTAATTACACAGACGACAGACACAGACCGTGTGGCAAAGAGTTGGCTAAGACTGTGGATCGGAGGCACTGGCTTAGAGCTTCATCGGCTTGATTGGCGACGTACATATGTGCAACTTCACTTTCCATTTAATCTCGTTTTGGTGGCGCGGTGCGGTTCAGTGTGGTGCAACACAGTTGGTGCCGCACAATTTGTCCCGTGGAAATCGAAAGCCGATTTTCATGTCAATATTTTTGTTTAATAAACTGGCCGACTCGAGCGGTCTGCGCATGCGGAAAATATGCAAATTACCATCGACGGGCATCATACGCTGCCCCCCAGGCGATGCGACGCAACAAATGTGCACTGGGAGGAAAATAATGAACTTTTCAGTTAACTAATGCTGGATTTGAAATTGGCTCGTTTCAAAATAGAAAATTAACTAATACCCAGTAGATATAGATAGATAGATTCCTTGCTTTATATTAATTTAGCATTTATAAAAATGTAACTAATTCTGTTTTCTTAGTGTATTGATGCTGGTGCAGGGGCACAAAAAAAAAAGATTCAGATACACCGCCTGCGAAGTTGCGTTGACCGATTGAACGAAAGTGCAGGCAGCAAAAGATACGGGATGAAAGATGAAAGTTGTCCGCAAGTAGAATGACGATGCTGAAAGTGCAAGTGGCTAGGCGGATCGATCGAATCGATGTAAGACGCTTACGGTTATGGAGACATCAGATTGGTGCAGGTGTCAACTCAGGTTGCACGAGTGGTTTCCCTTTTGGAAGATTCATCTTTCCAACTGGCAGAACTTGGAGTTGAAAGATGAGTGCGTGAATTGAATGGTGAATGTTGTGACTTATTTAAAGCCAATTAAAATAAATAAACTAATCTGGTAACTTCCCTAACATTTATTTAATCGACTTGAATAAAAGGTTAGGCTTTATATAAGCATTTAAATCCTGAAAATGTTTAAATGCTGGTCCCACAACCGGCCAACTTTCCCAATTTAAAGCTCGGGATTTTACCGGTCAGCAAATTAGTCGAGCCTTTTTTATCCCCTTTCCCCTGCCAGACATTTGTCAATGGTTTTTTTTCCATTTCGCCGGAACTTGTGTACAATTTGCCACAGCACCGCCAAACAAAACTCGTACAGCGATTTTCCTTCGCATTGGCCATGGTAATTAATCAAACTGCTGCCATCCGCCGAAAAGCGTTTGAATCGATGGCTAAACGCAAAAATTCGTTGAAAGCCGAAAATGTGCATCGACCGCTCTTAAAACTGGCAGCCACCGACCGAACAATTCAAAGAGCCAGGACAAGTTGTGGTGATAGCCAGAAAGTTGGCTCAAAATTTATATCAATCGAATGTCGTTGGCCGGGATCGTTAAGATACTCGTTTGATCCTCAAATAGCTGAATATGCTAAGCATCTCAGGCTGGAGGAAGAATCAAGGCAAAACCAACAAAATCATCGAATGCCATTAGTAACTTGGTCAGAAACTTGCAACAATGTTGTCAGCCAGCCATGAAAGTGCACTGGAAAAAAGATCGCTTGGCAAAAGATATAAAAATTACTACCTACTACATTTACAATAAATCAAACACATTGGCAAGCTATAAAAGCACATTACGTCTTCCAATTGAATTTATAGTAAATTACATCTAATATAGTTTAATGGGGATAATAAATAGTTTTTATAAGGCAAGCAATTCATGACTAATTAACAACAGAAGTTTCATCTTCATTATTTTTTTTTTAATTTGGCATGCTCCTCTTATCCTCTACAGAATTTCTGTCAGTGTATGTGCATTTGCCTTGGTGCCGTAGGTGATAAGAAATAATTGAAAAGATTGTCGGGCATTTGAATCAATTGAATGTGCCCACAGAGCTGGAAGAAGAAGAGCCGCGAAGGGCCATAATTAGGCGATTTGCGATTGCGTGTGATTGCATTTGTATTCGTGGACAAGTACCAGAGTGCAAATGTTTATGTTATGACAATTGTCGACCGACCACACAAGAAAGGGGGCTGCAACTCGAAGATCCCGAGATGGGCGGTGGGGGTCCAGTGCCAGCCAAACTGTGCGCTGCCCACTGTCATTAAGGTTGCGCCACTTGCTTTCTTTTCGCTGAGCTTGCAGTTTTGCTTCAGATTCCCACCCATCCACTCCACTGTCCTCTCACCTTGCCTTAATTGTTTTGTTGCACTCGGCGGGCGCGAGAGGCAACTTTCTATTTGCGCATTTTCACAGGGAAAAATATTTAATTTTCCTTCTTTTCGGACTGGAAACCACGGTAAATGCTTGCTTTTTATTGAAGATGCGACTTGCGACAGCGCTGGAAACGATAATATTTATTTTCCTCCTCATTTCAAATGGAAATTTTCAAATGTTGATGTGTCACAGCTGCCAGCTTTGTGTCGCTGAGAACCCACTAACCTGAATATTGAATTAACCATGTTATTTTCGTTTAATAACAACATTCTGGGTATACGAGCATATTAAATAAATGCCTTGGTATTAGAACCATACCAGCATTAAAATTAAATTGGTATCATAATTAGAAATTAATGATACATATATTACCCTTATCTCAAGATACTTCTGCGTTGGTTTCACTTTAAATTTTACAACACAATAGGAGTTGTAGTTGGTGTGAATAAACTTATAAAAAGAATAAGCTCTTTTCGATTAATAATTTTTTTTTCATATTCTTTTGAAAGCTTCTAAAAGTATAATGAAAATGATCCAAAAGGTTAAGTTATAAAAACCCAAGTTATCTCAAAAAAACTCGATGAAATCTGTGAAAGCTTTTTGTTTCCAGTCGCAAATAAAAAGAGATTGTTTTGTTTGTTTAGTAATTTCGATATTTAAACGCATTTTTAACATTCGTTAGAGTTATCCCCTTGTTTAATAGCTGTCTGCAGTGGAGCGAGTTTTCGCTGCCTTAATTATGCGTTTCATATGGGCATCGGTATTGGTCAGCGACGAACCTTTTTATGTGCAAACTTTGGCGCGTTTTATGGGCCGCTCATTAGAACCCGAACAGGGCCAACAAACACAATCGGGCCCAAATGCGTAGGCCAGAAATTAATAGGAAAGGGGTTTGGACGCTGTGTGCCGCTCCTTTATGACGTTAAGATTGGGATGTCGACAACGATGGCTGAATAGGGTTGGTAAGGACTACACTGCGACGAATATTTGCTTGTCAAATTTGAATTATCGGGTGTTTGTCAATTTACATTCTTATGACTGGTACTTTCGAAAACTATACATTTATTAAGAAAAAATGAATGTATTATTGTTTGAATTATAACATTTCCACGAGTGCTTAATAAAAAGTAAAATGTGCCCTAACGTATAATTTTTTCCGTGTGTAACGTCAGGCGGTGAAAAAGGCAACGATGCGGACTGGGACGCGGTGCACTCGGCTCATTATAATGGGCGGCACTTTATTTAAATGCGCACACGGCACATCATTAACAAGGCAAATGCTATGCGATGCCGGCTCAGTTCTACTCAGATCAGTTCCCTTCCCCAACTCCGGTCCGTCCGTGGAGCTCAGCGCGAGGTCCAGAAGGATGTACATGAATGCGTCTCTATTAGCGAGCGCGGACCGCACGCACTCGCGGGGGAAGCGGGGAGTGCAGTGGATTTCATAATATCTCAATTGATGAGAGGGGTCCATCAAGCTCCTTGGCACAGTGGTTAGATAGCCTACAACAACTGAACGAAAAGTAGAGAACACTTCAGGCTTAAAAATGAAAATAAATTCATTTTTTAAATTCATTTTTCGACATAGTAAAAAAAAACATTATTATAATTAATTTGCAGAAGTGCTTAATTTGCGTACTTCTGGCCATCCCACATTCTCCGACTCACCAGAGCCCAATTTGAATAGACTCTTTGGTTATATTGGTGGCATTGTCAATGAAGGAATAAGGCTTCACTACCAATATGACGAAGGACCTTGCAGTGGCGGTGAAGGACAATCTGCTGGCCTACCACCAAGCGTTGCAGTATCCAAATATGATATCATAGATTTAAAAGCTGGTGCAAAAAGTTGAAATGGGGCTTCTCCTTCACACATTATAACGAGTAACTGGTTAGAAGCAACAAATGTCAAATGATTTTCAAAAGCTAAAGATATTTAAAAATTACTTCTTTAATTAATCAACTATTGCTTTAAAAATGTCTCAATCATATTTTTAAAAGTTTAAATAAGGCATGTGAGTGATCCATCGAAAGTTTTTTATTGTTTAATGTGGTTAAGTTTTTTAATATAAAAAGATGCTTTGCGGTTTTTTAAACCAAGCTTAGGGCTTGACTTGGAATTCATTCAGATTTCCTTTGGCTGGCAACCAACGTGACGTCGAGTGGCGCCTTAATTGGTTTCCTAGAATTCGCGGTGCGCCCTTCTACTCGATGAACGCTTCACTTACCCCGCTGCACCCCATCTCCCTACCGCCCCCTCAAGCTCCCATGTGCGTTTGCCTATTATTTGTTCTCTGTTGTTCTTGGCTTTGATTCCTCTTCGGCCGTCTGCTGCCCGCTAATTAAGGTCGTCATTGCTGACCAGCGACTTGGTCTTGGATATTGGTGCGTTTGCAAATTACTCCGCAATTCCGCCAGCAAATACCGGTGGATGGTTGGAGGGAAGGGAACCACAGTGGTAAGATGGGGTTGGTTCCACGCAGTAATTGCTTCCACGGCTCGCTTGCCACAATTTCCAATGCGTCCTAAACTGCAAGTGAATTTAGCTAATAATATGCAAAGAAAGCGTTTCCGATCCGATATTTTCCTTTAACCAATGTCTAACGATATAACAACAAAAGGTAACAGGTATCTGATAGTCGAAAAGTCCGGGGTTGGTGTTCACCCTTTGTTTTAAAATTAACTTCATTTTATATCGGATAAGAAATGAATCTGTTCGTTCTCTTCGTATTTTGTGGCAAATCATCGCATTAAAAAGCTGCACACGAACCAATAGACAAATTAAACCCCCATTAAGACATCAATTTTTCTTTCGCATATCGTTTTGTTTTGACCCCCGTGGACGGATCAATCAATCAATCAAAGCGCATCCACCAAAAACCCCAATATATGACAGTGGTTCCGCTTATCCTTGACACAAAATCGATACCAAGAAAAAAATCGCATCAAATATTTATGCGTAATTATTATAGGCAGCTAAGCTCACATATCCCCCTTCGCCAGCCAATTCAAGCAGCCCACAAACATTTACCAAATCATAAAGGCAAAATATGATTTTGCGTTTGGTTTAATTGCTGTTCGGTCTTGTTAGCTGATTTATTTTGGCCAACCTTCGTCCCACGAATCAATGGAGGGTGGGAGGCAATTTGTCAGTAGACTTGTTTTATTGTTTATGTTTCCAACCTTAATTACGCGCGTGTATCTGTCAGATGCCCAAACCAATCTCTTTACAATGGTAAAAGCTTCAGGCCGAAAAAAGTAAAACAAAAGCAATAACAGGTAGACAAAAAATTCAAGCAAATAGGCCAAACAATTTGCATTGGATGGGGAAAATAAATGCAAATCGCATTCACTAAAGCTAAGATACTAATGTTTCTTAAATTTTATTTTTTTTAATTCCAAAAAAAATATATATTTTGTCTATTTCAAAGACTTTATATTGAAATGTTTGAGGGGGAACCTAACACCTAGATCAGGTTGCCTTTCTTGTTTGCTAACAACTTGGCTTTCAGCGTTCGCCAAGCGGACTTATACGCAGATATGCCCAGGGGATCGATCGCTTATTTGGAGTCGGGCCACATAATTTGTACAGAAATTATTAGCACTTTATTATTTTTTCGGTGGTAACGCCTCTTTCTTGTACGCATTAGCACTAAATTCAAAGGCAGACTCAAGGAAGCACACTAGCCAGAGCTTTCACCTCTCGTTTTGAGATATTACTTTAATTAACATGCGGCCAAAAGGATTCAAAATCAATACAATAAATAGAGATCTTAATTAACAATTTAAATACCAAAACATGTCTTCCAAGCTAATATATGGTTAAACTAAAAGTGGTTTTCAATGAAAGATGATAACTTCGGTATAGAAACTATGGTAAATCTCTTGAAGGATTTATTGGGGATTTTTATAACTTGATATTTACGAATTAATTCATTTTCCTGCTGCATTTATACTTTTAAATGCATCTACTCCGAGTTGAGGAAGCATTTGTGGACATTTGTCATCGTTGATTTCCGCCAACTGGTGTCCCCTCTTCCTGCTCATCAGTGTCATCAGCATTACCGTCACATAACGATCGTGTCCAACTCTTCCATACTCGTTGACCGCCCAAATTATTCGGTTGACCCCGAGGCACCTCCTGAAGATAGCTCGAGTGGCTAAATGGCTGAGCAGCGGGAAAACCGAAAACAGCACCAGCTGACCGATTGTGAACCCTGTGGTGGTTGGGCAGACATCTTCACCTCTTGTCGACTTTCCACGCTTCCCATTTCCATCTCCGTCTCCGTCTCCATTTCCCATTTCCATTTCACTTTCTTTTGGCACGACGAGAGATGCCGCCAAGATGCTTCCTCGCAGCATCGCGCAATTAACATTCAGCTCCGGCTGGTGAAATCCCTGCCAAGTATACGAGTAATGAGGAAACAAATGTTGTCAAATGCGTTGGCGGTTGGGCGCTCGATAAGCAAAGCCGCAGATGGAAAAACTGCAGCTGTGCGGAAAGTCATTGCTCCCAAGTCTTGGCGTTCGCCAGTCGCTCTTGAATGCGCTTCCCAGGCCCACCTCATCCCCGCCAATTAATGAAGTTCAAGCCCCCAGACTGGTGGGGCTTAGTGTCAAGGCGGGCTGTTGGCTGAAACCTGATTTAACCACCAGTTGATTTTCAATCAATTTATTGACCCACGAAAATGAAAGCGGTCAGTATGTTGAGATCAGAGTATGTTTTCCGAAGCAGCACTTGTTTGGTGGATTGTTAGGATTGCATTGGAAAAGTAGTTAAAAAGTATATAGCGGAAATGAATAATGTACAATTTAACAGACATTCCTTAAAGTATTATAATCTCTCTAAATTTTAAAAATTCCAAAAATCAAAACTGACATCAAAGCTAGCTCTTTTGGCATAAAAAGCCATCGATCAAAGCGAAAGTTACAATATTGTTTTAAATTATTTTTTTCTAAGGCAGAAACGTAATATATTTGTTCTACTTTTGCGGCGCTTTATCCATGTTTAAATTTGGCGTTAGAATTAGAATTAGGATTGGCTCACTAGATCGTCGTTTATAGCAGTTGTCAATTGCCTTAGATCGCTCAACTAAATGGCAGCTACGTGCCGCAATTTGCGGTATGTGTGTGGCTTTGAGAACCGTCTGTTCCCACAGCGGACTTAAAAAGCTGATGTTATAAAAATAAGAAATGCACAGACAGAGTTGCTAGCGATGCTTTAAACCGAGCAGACGCCGATGTAGATTAGAAAAGAAAAGCGCAGCATAATAAGCAATAAATGCAAGTCTTAGACTCATTTCGAACGTGTTAAAATGATACTGCGAGTGGCCCCGGAAGCCAGGGCCAAACAATGGAAGTTACTAAAAAGAAACATTGTTTACACGCCATATGCGAGTTTTCCGACTTGAAAATGCCCGAGCATATCATGCCTCAACCATCTTATCGGTTATATGAGATGCTGTTTAAATGCATTAATTTAAATCGTGTTTAAAATCAACTAGTCCTTAAATTTATTTCAAGATTTTATATTATTAAAGTAACATGGAAATTAATATTATTACTTCTTTATATTTTTATATTTACTTATATATATAAATATATATATTTTTACTTATTTATATTATTAAAATATCAGGGAAATTAATATTATTACTTCTTGGTAAATATAAAATATATCATGTATTATGAGATGCCAATGTAAATAAATAAGCCGTTGCAACCCTATAAGTGAAGCAATCATAATTTCAAAGTAAATTCTATCGTTTATTTAAACCTTAGAGGTAGATGGTATGAGGTTCTCACTCTTGCTCCCTGCTAATTTCTTGGCTTTCTTGGAAAGCGCTAATCAAAAGTGTAATGCCCAGCGAAGGGAACGAGTATGAAAGGCAAACAGCAAACTGAAAATCGACAGGCAGCAGCATACCGAAAAATGAAAATCTGCAAACGGCAACTGGCAGCCGGCAACCGGCAACACTGGCAACTTGCAACATTCAGCCTGCCACTGCCACTGCTATCGCGAGATGAGGCGAGCTCAACAATTATTATGCAGCAGCAAAAATCCACTCGAGGCGTTGCCCGCAGCCAAGTCGCTGCCAAGTGATTCTAATGATGCTTCTAATGATATAGTCAAAAGCGAAGCGCAACTTCCAGCAGTTGCAGGTTGCAGGTTGCTGGCTGGCTGGCTGCCTGCTTGCTGCTGGTTGCAACTTCCCAGTTGCCGCATGTGGCCCGCGTCTGATTTTCTGGCATGGCGCTTCCACCGCCGCGGCGAGGGGCACAGAGTTGCGGCACCAATTGCATTCGGTTAGCCATTTGGGGGAACCGCAGTCCGCCTTTAACCCTTGGGTTCCCCATGGTGAGATTTCCTGAGTGCAAAGCTGGGATTAACGGGAACCTTGGCAATATCATCCAGATCAATTGACACCGAAGAAGAGAAGATTTTTGAACTCATACGAAACTTAAATGGTGCAATTCAGGGAATCTTATTAAAGCTTAAGACCATTGGAACTGAAATAAAATTAACCATTTTGGCAATATGGATATAAATATCTTGTATATATTTTACAACACCCAGAACTCAAAAAAAAAAAGAGTCGGTTGTGCTCTGGGTACGCAGTGGTATTAATCATTCTCATAAGAAGAAACCTTCTTGATTTTGAGACAAAAACTATCTCAATGTTGATATTTTCAGACGGATTTTCAACGTAAGAATGGTTCGATCTCGATCTGAATATGCTGAGCATCATTTGATCCTGGCTAGACTTTGAGCCCGAAAATCTCGAACGTTTTTTCACAGAGTTTTATTATATGTATAAAGTATAAATTCACAATTTTAACAAGAATGTGTTATGTATTAAATATTTTTTCAATAGCACAGTGAGGCACCCCTTTACCAACTATTGGGTTAACGAAAATGTTCTAATGCCCCCTACCCTTTTCGGCTGCTCCTTGCTTCCTCGGCGCGCGTCATACTTTTCCGCTTTAATTTTGCGTTAATCTTGGCTTGCACCTGTTGGACGGTCTGGTCTTGCGTCCGCTTCTCGGTGGGATGGACCCCCCTTCCCCTTCCCGACTCCTGCTCCGTCTTTTCTGGCTGGGAAACCCCCTCTTCCGTTTTGCCGCACATCGTTCTGGGAGCAATGGCGATGCCGTTGTTCAATTTTGCGTGCCGTTGCCGCCTCTGTTATTTTAACAATCTGCCATTTAAGCGTAAAAAATGTTGCCTCGTTTCGTGCCGTTTTTCCTTTTGGTTCTTTTTTTGTGTCTCCGGCTTGGATTCAGTATTTTTTTCGGGCTATTTGGTTTGGCAATCATGGCCCGATGGCGCTGCGTTCTCCATTCTGCATTCTGCGTTTGCTTTTTGGTTTCAGGCTCTTTTTTTCTTTTTTTTTTTTTTTTGGTCTTATGGGCGGCGGCATTGCGTTAGTTGAACCTTTTTCGGGCAAAACACATTTGAGAGTTGGCTGGGAGACAGACAGGTTGGACGGCATCTAGGTGGATTAGCCCAGACTTTGATTGGGAAATTCTTCGCGTCCGCCTACAGGGTTTTGTCAAATGGGTAAATAGGAAGTTATTTGGAGTTTTAATTT
Organism: Drosophila melanogaster; assembly: GCF_000001215.4. NCBI lineage: Eukaryota > Metazoa > Arthropoda > Insecta > Diptera > Drosophilidae > Drosophila > Drosophila melanogaster. The sequence continues at coordinate 21,723,762 of NT_033777.3, read as the reverse complement.
ACTTTCACTCCAGCACATAGTTAATTGAATTTTTCCTAGATTTCTGTTTTCCAGAGACTTCGTACCCAAGGGCTTATGTTTTGCTATATTTTGATGAAGGCCATCCACTTATGACAGCCGCGGTTGGTCGTTCATCACTCATCCATGGCCAACGGCAAGGTAATCCAGGATTGCCATCCCAATGCCAACTCAATCTCAACTGGTCAGGCTGGTTGATACTCTGGGTCTTGGAACTCCTGCAACGATGTGCTGATTTGCTGTTATGTTGCAAATCGAATGTAATAGCAGGTTACAAAAACAAGTCACAAGTTTTTTGTACACAATATATTTATAAAAATTGAAAAATTTGTATTCACCTTCAATACAAAATGATAATTATATTCATATGTGTAAGTCTGAATAATTAGCGGTTCAATAAAGAGTCCCACACTAAGTAATAAAATATAACAAAATAGCTATTCAGATAAAATAATAAAACTAATAACTAAAAATTAATTACACTATTTGCAAAAACCTAACAATAATAATAACAATAATTCACGCAGCTCCAAGAACATTGGGAACAAAATTCGGGAGCCCGGGCTGCAGAAATAAGAGGAGCAGTATCTGCATGGCGAAGCCAAGAAGCAACATCAGCTACTAGTAGCAACAACAGCAAACTGCGGCAATTGCGTAAATGATGTTCTAATACAACATCAATTACAATGGCAAGCGGCCATGGCCGAAACGGTAATTATGTAGTCAGCCTCCAAGTTGCGTTTCAGCCGGGTCCCCAACTCGCCCCCAGCTCCTCCTTGTGCTCCTCAGTAAGCTCCTCTTGCGGCATTCACGCCTTGTTGTGGCTAGCCTCGTCCTCATCCGCATGCTGCTCCTCTTCGCCTGCTCCATCCTCTGATGTTCTCCAGTTGTGTAGCTGTTATCGTTGTCGCTGAACCGGCTGGTCCGGCCAGCACGTCCCTGCACTCAACGTCGCCAGTGTTGATGCCATAGCAGAGGTGCACTGGAAAAGCGGATCTATATAAAAGATTATGAGTTTACGGGCAAATCCTCAGATGTATTCTACAGATAGCCTGCATATAGCAGCACAAGTTCAAGCGCACCAATGTTTACCTATTTTTAAAAGTTACAATAATATATGAATATAATTTAACACAAATAAAGTTAGAAGGCCAAACAAGAATAATTAAAACTAGAACTAGAATGTCTGTATTATTATAATCTAACGCAGATGAGATATTAAGTGCTACCCAATTTTGTAATTATAAAGAATTATAAAGTTAATAAACGTAAACACAAAATATTTGTAAAAAAGTGTTTCTTAAAAACAATATAAGAAAAGTAAAAAGAAAGGCACAACAATGGCGTAGTCCCTTTGCTGGGCAGAGTCGTGTAGTCTTTTTCGCTATTTCTCTGTGGATTTCAAAACAAACTTCATGCAACATGCTGCCGTTGTGCTGTGCAGAAGTATCAGCAGAAGCAGCAGCAACAACAACCGTTTTACGCATGCGTGAGGCTACGGGGCCTGTTGCACCTGCTCAGCCCCCCTACCACGCCCCCTTGTCGAGCAACAACTGCATCAGCTGACTGCCGCACGGCTTCAATATAAGTTTTAATTGTGGAAATTATGTGACATATGCTGCTGTTGTTGTCGTTGTGGCCGTTGCTTCTGTGAGGATCGGGAAGTCCGGGGGTCCGCCGACGTCAGTCATAACTGGCAAGGTTGTAATTAAACTGGTGCTGAGACCACCACCCCCTCAGTGCGACTCCCCAACCACTCCCCCTTCACCGATCCCATGCCCATACACTGGCACTAACTCTTCTTGTGGCGCGTTCGTTGCCGCCCATCAGATGAAATTGTTTGGAATGGGGAGACAGCGTTTTGTGGGTTTTTCTCGGGCTGGTTGTAAACATTTTACGGTTGTTTATTGCCGCCAATTGATGTATGGGTGGATGGATGTTGCATGGTCGACGATACGTTGGTACAAATGTGAGCAGATGATAGAGGAGTCAATCGAATGGGGCACTTGATCGATATGGGGGCTATGATGGGTGGGCTTCGCCTTGACTTACGTGGAAATTCAATTTAGGCAGTTAGAAATTAATTGTTCGAATATACCCCACATGCTGCACATAAATCCTATCTACATATATTCTATCTTTTTGATTTACTCAAATAGTTAATTGAAGATACAAGTGACCAAACAATAAATATTATTGCATATTTAAAATGTTAAATGGTTAGTTCCCCGAAGATTTTGTCAATTGCCGATTTCCAGAGGTCAAGTACATATTTACAAGTCAGCAGCTTCGTGGCCATAACTAATCTAAGCCAACTTCCGTGCGAAACCCATATAATTACACTATTTTGGATGGTTATGGATTTTGCCTTCGTTGTGGTCTTACGTCCGAGAACCACTCTAACTGCACTTTGATTGATTGATTGCCCCTGGAACCAAGGAGTTGTTGACTTTCGAGCGTGTTTATGGCTGCGCCTGAGTCTTGAACCCATATGAACCCACCACAAGCCAACCGCAAACACCACCACCAACTCCGTCCGCTCCACCCACCGGGTTATATGAACGCGGGCTGAGTATTATGGAGTGTTTGGGAATCGGAGCTCGTTGCCTAACCATAACGGTAATGGTGGACCAACAACCGGAGCGGCCCAAAACTTTGGGTCACCTCCGCCGAGTGGCAGTCGGAGATGGGGATCTCTTATAATAAAAATCAAAATACCGTCACGTAAACCGATAACAAGGCACAAGACCCGGCGTCTGTGGCGGAATCGCAGTTACTGCCAAAACGCAATTAAGACCGACATTTTTATGGTGTTCAAACTATAAAATTCATATAATTAAATTGCAGTTATAACTATAACAGCAGCAACAAGAGCCACACCAGCCACGCTAACAGCAGCTACATGCAACACCAACATCTAGCGAAACTATCATAAAGCTCGGATCAAATCGCTGCCGAGAGTGAATAATTTCCTAAATGAGAGCATAACGTGAAAAGCGAAAATCAATGGAATGACGCTGAGAACAGCCACAAAAATTATGTACGATCATTGGGCGTTATCGAAAATTTAAAAGAAAAGCAAGAGCAAGATCACGAAGCAGCTAAATCTGTTGTCCATGAATTGGATTAGGATTGCGGAAGGATCTGTGCCGCCAAGTGATTATTACAATAATTTTTCGAACAATATATAGTCAATAGGCGTAAGTTTTTAAAATATATTCAATAGGAGTTAATTCATATGGTTCATACAGTCAGTTAGGCATATTGCAAAAATTAAAAAAATATATAAAAAGGAAATTACAAAAGACATTGCTCAAAATTCAATCGAATCTAAGCAACAAAATAAGCAAAATACTTCCTATCGCCACCCTCCCACAAATATTTATGCTGTTGTTGTACAGGTGCAGCAGGTGTCGAAAGCTCCTTGCTCTTTTGCTCTCAGCACAGCGAGCTTTTCAAGCCTTCGTTTTGTTTTTGTTTGCTTCGCTCCCTCTCTCGGCTTGTGCCGGTTGTTGTTTTTGCTCTTGCTTTGGAGTTGGTATTTTCATTGATAAATCCCAGTGGAGCCGAAAACAAAATCACAGTCGCTTCTAAAATATATGGCATGGTGGTTTTAAAGTTTTACCGAATATCGGAAAAATATAGATATATATCTGGGAGATATTGAATGTGTAGTGTCAATTAAAAGATTTTCACAATCGTATTTACTAAAACAACAGCTTTGATAAAACACTTAAAAAATATTGTAAATTGATAACATTTTCGTGCAAAGCAAATGTGAACAGGAAAAAGCATTTTTAGGATGATGTCTCGACACTTCCGTGTTTATATTTTCCTGTCTTTCTTCATTTTACTTTGTTATTCTGTGATGATCTTTCTCACTTGGAAGTTTCGCGAATAACATTTGGCAAACAGCTGAGCGATGTTACTCTCTCTCTCTCTCAGGCACTTTTTAAATGTAACAGGTGCACCGCAACAAGTGTCGATCGAAGCTTTTGCTCTTTCCGTTGGTAAATGTTAACGAATGTTACTTAACATGGCGATAACAGAGCGAACCAAGTTAATTCCGTTTCCGACTCGCACTCCACAGTCGATAAAAAGCTTTCGTGCGAGACAGACGTGTATAACGCAGTAGCTATTTTTTATTCGAACCAAAACCAAAATCCAAACCAACTGCAAACTGCAACTTTGGCGCGACTTTTCGCGAAGTGAACGAGCTGAAAGCCAAGCGAAATTAAATGTGAAAAACAAGTGTGCATGGCAGGCGGCAGAGAAAGAGAGAAATAAGGTGCATATGTGCAGCAAGTGTAACGATACCCAATACCCGGGCTAAAGCTGTAGAAAAAATAATAAAAAAACACAAAAGAAACAACAACAAATAATACCCCTTAGTGGCCAGCAGCCATGTCTACGAAACTGGAGCAGCAGCACTCGAAGCCCATTCTGAGTCCAACTCGATCCCTGGACGAAGGTTTCGAAAGTGATCCGGATCGGGTTTCCACCGATTCGGAGCATCAGACAAGTGGAACCACTAGCACCAGCACTTGCAACAACAGCAATGCAGCAAATACGGTCAGCAACAACAATGCCAGTAAGCTCGCGCAGCTTAGTTCGGCGGCTACTGGGGGCGCCACTAAGACGACGTCCGGAGCAAATGCATCCAGCCCCTCAATGGTGAACTCCGTCAGGGGCGCACTCACTTTGGCCGCCCCCCAGCTGCAGAGGCGGGAGTTCTTTGCCAAGGATCAGGGGAAACTAAGGCATCAGGCACCCCCGCAACAGCCACGCCTCCAGTACCAAAAACAACGACAGCCCCTCGTTCCAAGTGCCGCCTCCAGTGTCCACAATCACCGGTTGACCGCGTCGATGCAGCAGGGATCTTCGGGATTGGGCAATAGTAGCCTGGGAACCGGAACTGGCACTGCTAACTACCGGCGCGGACGTCGGCTCCACGTGAATCCACCTCGAACCGGCATTAGATCCCATTCGGTGGACGCCATTTCGCGGCACAATCGCCACGGCTACGATCCAAGTAGCCTGATCCTGAAGCACGACGGAAATGGCAATATAAGCAGCAGCAATGCCGGTGCCACCGCCACCCGCATGCTGAACTACAAGTCGCCTGGCGGAGGCACTGCAGCCGGAGCACCGGCAGCCGGACAGGCCCTACTCGTCCAACCGATTTCTAGTGCCACCCTATCTCCACTGGTGGCAGCGGGCGTGGTCGATGTGGTCGAGGGCGGTGGCTCCTCGCCGGTCATCGCCTCGGCCACCCACAGCCTGTATACCTTCTATCCGGCGGAGGGGAATCTCCAGGTGTGGCAGACGGAGTGCGGCGATCTCACCTACAAGTCCTCCCGAAATATGCATCAACTACACAAGGCACCCGTGTGCTGGACGCAGTCCATTCCCAGGCAGGCCAGAAGGTGAGTGATCAGATATGGTTAATATAAAAGAAATAATTAGGACAAGTGAGAACGTTTTCTGAGTGTTTCTAGATATTTATTAAAAACCAAAATCCATAAAATAAAAGGAGGAGTTATTTCAGTAAATATAACTTAACTAGAGCTCAATATATTCCACAATATTTGTTAAAACTGAAACATCGACTTTTGTGCCTTCCTTTAAAATTAATCATTGCCTGCTCTCATGAAGAGAGAGCAAACCATAGCATTTAAGTAGTATTTTTAGTTAGACGAGCTTCGCTTAAGTCTAGAGCTCAATAAATCGTTCAAAATGTAAGCTAATTAGTTAATGGTTCGGTTTTATTTTTGGCCAAAAATGAAGTCAAATGCCATTTCATCTATAGCGCTCGGCCAGAGTGAAAGTCTTTTCAACAGCATCGGCAGCAGCAGCAACAAACAGGCCAAGATATACAGAGACAGACAGAGAGAGAGAGAGAGATAAGATATTGGGGGAGAAAGAGAAAAATGGCCGGGGCAGACACATGTGTCATTTAACTTGGCCGCGGGGCAGGTTGCAATGTTGCAAGTTGCTCTGTGGCAATTAAAATGCCTTCGGAGACTAAAACTGCTTCACATTGATTACCCTCAGCTCCGTCCCTTGGCACATTGTTAAATTTGCCTTTACATAACTTAACATTGCCCGGGGTTCGCCCGAAATGTGTGTGACCCCAAATTAAACGCAAATTGCAGTCCAAAATTCAGGCACATAAAGTTTGCCAATTTCGCGCTTAACATTTCCAAAAGACATTTTAGGTTTTTGCTTAAATTTGGGTTGGGTTTCGGTTTATTTCGTTCGCTTGAAGTCTGTTACAATTTTTGCCCACAAAATGTGTCTGAAATATTTAATAGCTCTGGCAATCGTTTAACTTTTATGACTTTGCACAGATGTAGAAACGTCGAGGTGAAGGGGCGTGTCATTGGCTAGAAATGGCTAAATTGTTCCATTTTGCCTATATCCGAGAAAAGCCATAGTTTAATATAAGTATCCAAAAGTATCTCATTTAAATTGGAAAATCAAATAGGCTATTTCTTAATTTATTTTTTTTCTTGTGTTTTTGTTGGAAAGAGTGCATTTTAGTTTACTATAAAATTGTCTAAATTTAACTAGGACACTAAAAAGATAGCAAGAGAATTGTATTAATATTGTACTCTACTTCATCCTTCATGTGGATTTTTGACATAACTATTTGGTGTGGTTAATAATTAATAGTAAATCATTCAAAGTTGACTTGCTTGTTTTAAACCCAATTTCCAATACGAGCTCTTTTACTTTACAAGTAATGGTCATAATTAAAGAAGTTATAAAACTGATTTAAGACGAAAACGTATTTTGCTGACTTCTGTACTTTCTTTCCTTTTGATATTAATACATAAGTAATAGGCTGATTATTTATTTTTTGCCAAATGGGAAATATTTTGAATTTACTTTCAAATTTCGTGTAACGCCTAAACGGTTTTTGATGTACAAATATCCGTCTCAGTTTCATTTGGGGCTTTCATTGCATAAGCACACGCAAATATGTTTATTAAAAGCCTTTTACTTTGACTAAAAGCCGCCCACTTCAGTGCCGCAACTATCTGCCCCAATAGTTGGGACAGCCGCTAAAAAATTGCAAACATTTCAATCAGCAGGAGCAGACATGCAAAGTGTATCAAAAGCGAAAGAAAAATGGCAGCCGACTGCAGCAGAAATGTTGATAAGACCTCCAAGGGGCATTCAACGGAAATGTGTGCAATCAATCAAAAGGCTTAGGCAACGAACTTGATTAGTTCAACGCACTATAAGTTGGTTTTGCCTTTTGGAATTTGTTGTGTTAGCGATTGTAATGCTTTCGCAGTTTTCTCTATTACGTATGTTGTCGTTGTCGATTCGAGCTGAGGTTCGATTGATATCGCACTCGAAAACACAACTCACATCTCTGTTGCAAATCAAATTGCATGATGCGCAAATATTTCGGCTTCGACGACTCCTCCAACACCACAAGAAACAATAAAAGTAAAAGTTTTTTATTTCGCTTAGGCAAATTTATTTACATACTTTTGGGTAAATTTTGCTCACCTCTGGGTCTTTTTCACAATGTGTCATTCCCTTGTACACTTTTGCTTTTCATGAGACATTAGTTGTCGCTTGTTTTTTTCTCTTTTTCATGGATGCTGTGTGGAGATGGACGATGTGTAGGTGTCCAAGATGCGAACATTTGAAAGTGTTTTTTATTTAGCTGTTTTTTTTTTTAACTCTTTGATGGGGTGTTGCTGAAGATATGATGTTTTTCGGCGTGCGAAAGTTTTTTTTGGCTGATGAGCATGGAGTAGCGCTGTTTGATGTCTGCCCGATAGTGCCAAACTTCCGCTTTATGCATATTATGGGAAATTACTAACATGTATTTGCATCCGAAACAAGTTGGCTTTGCAAATGGTGTTTGCATGCATGAAGGCATTTACAAATTGAACTTTGATTTTGATCGGAAATTGGTTTTTAATGGTAATTCATTAGAAATTTTAAATTACTATAGATAACTTTTTTTGAACCCATTTTTATCTTATCTTAAATTATGATTATAGATTATTAAATATACAACGCGAGGAAAGACAATGCCTGTGGGCCATGTTATAATGCATATAAATATCATGGATAGAACCAGTAATATTGCTGCCCTTGCCAAGGCTCCGTTTTTTATGAAAATCTTTAATGATGACATTAAGGAGCCAATAAGTTTGTCACTTAGCCATTGGTATTTGCCACTTGGGTCTTGATTCGATAAACAAATGCCGCTAATTGCTCCTCATCAGCCAATCGGGAGATATCTAACCATAATTGCTCACTATTTGCCATGCCGGAGGTGAGGGCCAAAGTTTCTTTCTGATTGCTGTTTGCCAATCACTTTGCCTTGCTGCTAGATAATAAACTTGTTGCTCGGCATTCACTTTGATTGCTCATCATTGTGCTCATCACCAGCGCCGAAATCATCGGCAAATATGGTGCCTAATTAAAAGAAATAAAAGCTTAAATAGAACCAATGGCGATCTTCCGTATTTGACTTTTGAGCTTACTGCTTCTCCGTTTTGCTTGGTGATTTTTTGGCAAAGTAAATACAAATACGAAATTCGTCTCTCAATATTTGTGGCGCAGCTTGGCGATTTGAGCTGTGGGCCTAAAAATAGATCAAGTATTGTAGGAAGAGTCTCAAGGGGCAGCCAAATGAGACACGCAAACTGTTTTTTTTTTTTTTGGATTTACATAATGCTGAAACGGGGATTGTTGAGTCTATCTGCTAAATTGTTGTGTTGACTTTAAGCCAAACGCTGTCACACAAACACGAATGACTTAAGCAACGAACTTGTCATTTATGCAATAGGATAACTCGGTGTGATTCATTTTCTTGGCTGATCTCTTAAAGGCTTTTCAAGCATTTTCAATGTCAAATTGCTTTGGGTAATTGCTTTTTTAAAATACTCATTTTTGTTGGCACCCACACTTGACAGCGCTGAAACACTTTCAATTTCGAAGCTTTGACGTCTGTTTTAGCACCATTTTTGGCCGAGTCATCAAGACAAAAGAACTATTAAATGGGGATCACAATTCTGTGGAAACTTTAACTTGAGTGCCCCCACCACACTTCCACCCGCTCGACTCTGTCAATGACATCAGACACTGTTGAAAATGAATAACCCAAACAAAAACCGAAATTAAAGCAGCCGGAAATGCAGCGCAAAAACTTCCCAAGCTCCGCTAGGGTTTCCCGCTCAACTTCTGTTACATTTTTGCCATTTAGCATTTGCCACATTTGTAATTATGCGAAAATGAAAACCGTCCGACCCGGTGAGTCACAGTCACCACCACCGGTGTCAGTTGTCGACACCTGCGACCGCTTTGGGTCACGGGCCAACCATGTGAACCCACATGTGAAGAGTCGGCGAGAGTCGGGTTCAGTTCAAATGTTCAGCAGGGTCGGTAGCGAGCCAAATTGTAAAATGCAATAAAATTCGTGTGCTCTATGGCTGCGGCTTTTGTTTGAGTGCGAGTCATGGTAATTATCTCTGGCATATGGACAAATGAATTTTTCTACTACCCCGCACGGTGTGTAGTGCATTTTTTTCGAGGCTCAGGCAAGGGAAAGTCATCAATGTATTAAAATCGCCAACTGTGACTCTGGGGTTGAAATGGATCCATGGGAATTCAGAAACAATATATAGTTAGTCATTACCGACTAAGTAAACAGTAATTTAAATTATTATATTCCATTTGTTGCCTTGGTTGTCTATATAATCATAATTAAACCATTTAAATTTCATCAACACATAAATAAGTTAAATAAAAAAAAAACGGGTTGGAGAAAGATGCTCTCAAGATACAAAATTCACTGCCACCAATAGAAGCAAGCCCAAGAAAACCGCAGAAACCTCACTTTTAATTTGAAAAACAAAATGCAATTTAAGCGAGGCCAACGATTTTGATGAACCGCTTAGATGTTGGGCCCGAAGAAAAGCCACAAGGAATCGAGATCCGGGCGAAAACTAGAGAACTTGGCAAATAAATACAATTTTAGCACCTTTTGCTCCAAATTCCACTCGGATAGTTCCGTTAGACGGTTCGGGTATCAATTGTTATTATTATTAATTAGAAAAATATTTTGCTGCCAAGCCATCGCCGAATCCCAGGCCTAGCCGTCCCAGAACCCAGCCTAGCCCAACCCAAGTCCAAACATCGCCTGACTACAGTTATCGGTGCAGAGGCATCAAACCACTGGGAGCTGCAGCCCACAGCCAGGCGAAGAGTTACATATTTGGTCCAGAGTTTTGATTGGAACTCCTAGTTGCCCTGACATGCGAGCCCCGCCGCTTCGTGTCAGCAAATTAGAGAAATATTTTGTTCGTTCAGTAATTGGCAATTGATCCAGAGATCCCCCGGAACGCTCCGGAATGGAACCAGAAACGAAGCTTTACAAATTGCCGCGAAGCTCGTGGAGCACACGCCCCGAAAAATACGTTGGCGAAATCAATAAACGTCTCATAAATTATGGTCACCGATTCCAGTTTCTGGCTTTTGGCGTTTTGAGCGGAGAATATCCGTAGGAAATTTGCATTTTCAAATTTCATAATTAGCATGACAAAGAGCTGGTCAACCACAAAACATTTGGCTACAAAACTATATTTAGAAATTTATGGTCAGCGAGATTCTTTTAATTTTCGCTTTCAGTTAAGAAAAACACTAAAAACATTTAAATTCAATAAAATTATGCAAGCTGCTGCTAGGAAATCAAGTATACAATTTTCAAAACATGCTAACAAATTTATAAAATTAACTCATTTACTAATCACACGTGTGACTGAAATTGTAATACAAATGTCTAGGCATTTGGATAGTAATATAAATGACAACAAATTTGGAAACTTTCCTTTTGCTAATTGCCTGAGTGCTGTTTTTTCGACGTTTTTTCTAAATTCTTATATATGGATATTTTTCTAGCCATGGACTTAATTACATAAATTCACAAAATATGTTAATTAGAGACTTGCAGAAAACTTTGAATTTTGTTTTATTTTGTCATTTCTTTGTGGGTAGTAAAAAGTAAAAGCAGGCAAATTTCGAATACGCCATAAAAATGAGAGAATTTTATTAATTCTAAGTCAAAAAATACTTTCTTTATTTAAATAAAATCAGAAGCAGTCATTAAAAATATCAAGAACTGATTACATCAACGACTTGGCTTCCAGTTAACTTAACAGCCCATTGGACTTAAGATAAGATCAGGAACGATTCTAGGTTTTTTATAGCAATCACAACTATTTGAGAGCTTAGCACTTTCAGTAAAAATAATTACAGGCATCGGGCCACTTCATTGAACCAAGCGAGTTAGCGAAATCGAGGAACAAAGAAATATAAAATAATCGTAAAAGAACAAACGAGCAGCAAGTTAAATAAAATTGTTACCCAAATGTACCTTTATTTTTTATTGATTTGGAGTGCGTGACAAAAATAATGAAAACACGAAAAAGGCGAACAAAGGGAAATAAATGCTGAAAACTATAAATTAGAGAGGAAACAGTCTCCAGATTCTGGACACCATTTTATGGTTGGTGCTGATTACGCAATGAGAACCAGCGAAAAGAATGAAAGATGGGAAATTTCATCTTACAACTAATTTATGTAAACGGAAATACCAAAACAGAGTCTGAAATTTGAAAGTTAGCCAAGTTCCTTGACTCGCCGACTGGCCGATCCCCTTTTTAGACGAGTGCGTAGATCGGCTTAATTGCTTACCAGCACTCAAAACTCAAATTTGTTTTTGTGTGCCTCCGTTTTTTTTTTTTTTCACACGCTTGCGCTCCTCAAGAAGTTCTTTATAAAGTTGTTCGCCTCAGATTACTATAAACAATTCTAATTCAATTTCGGTGGCCCGGTCTTTGTTTACTTGGCTTTTGATGGATACGTTTTTGGGGTCTTTTGGCCAGAGAGTGGCAAGAGTTTTTGTTGTCATGCAAATGAGCCAAGTGACAGGCCAAATGAGTCTTGTTTGCTTTCGAGTGGGTGTAATGCTCATCAGCAGTTTACGTTCCTTTTGTTTTCGTTTTGCCTAATTGATTTGGCGATTTAATTGGACATACTTTGATCTCTGGATTAGTGAATATAGAAAGACATGTGATTAATGAGCTACATAATAAAGTACGGTTTAGAAGTAAAAATATGAACTAACAAAGTATAGAAGTTATACAAATTTTCTCTTCTATTCAAATATTCCATTTTATGTGAGCCACTGAGACTTTTTAATTTTTCTAGCCTATCAAGTATTCGCCATCAACGTTAAGAAAGTACCCAAACCTTATATAGAGTCACAGTCGGCGATAAGAGAGCTCCAGCCATGTAACCCGTGTGCCTCATTTGTCTTGGAGCGGTTGTGGTTGCCGCTGGAGATGTTGCTCCTAGTGCTGTTGCATACACCCTCACAGAAATGCACTGACAACGGGGACGGCATATTTTCAACACCTGCCTTGCCTCGACTTTGCCCGTCAACCTTTGTGCCACTTTGCCAGTTCCCAAAACTCACTTTTGTGTCATTGCAGCAGTTGCTGCGCTGATGCCACGCTGATGCTGCTGCTGTTGTTGTTCCTCTGGGAGATAAGCGCCAAAACTATTTGCCAGCAAATGGTGTCGTTGTCTCAGCTGCTGGGGATCTGAACCTCGGAACCTCGGGTACCTGGGGGCCTCGGAGGAAGTGGGGCGGGGATGTCGGTGCGCTGGGGAAGTCTGCCTGCATGCATTAGAGCAAGTTGCTGGCAGTCAACAAATTAACTTGGCCAAGGAGAAGGAGAAGACGCCAGGCAGGCAAAGGTAGACGCATCACTGGCTTTTCAGTTCCCCCAGGCCCCCAGCCACCTCCTTGCCACCCCTTGTTGTGACTGCAAATATGCGAACTGCGCATCTTATTAAGAAAGAAAGTACTTTCTGTCAGGCAGCTGTTGTTCGTTGCCGCTGACTGTTTTCTACTATATACACTACCTAGATATGAGTATCTTTTATCATACACTTTCCTGCTTAACCAAGCACAATCAGTTCTGCCAAATATACAAGTGGGGATAGTTAAGTGAATTTATAGATTTGACCAAAAGTAATAAACTTATCTGGTTTTTAATATATACCATTTTGATGCTTTGGAATATTTCATGTCTAATTAACTAGAATTAGCTAGGAAAGTTATGCATAGCCAGTATTGTTTTGAACCTATTTTGCTAATTTTGAATCTATTATACATGAGTTTTAATATTTTTATATAAATCTGCTTAAAAATATCTTCAATTAGGTACCAATCTTAAATATTTGGGGCACTAAAAGTGTATTTGAAATTCATCTTTGGCCATTTTTCGGAATTTTTTCTATTATCATCCATACAGTATAGCGTTTTTTCATTCAGTTTGCATTTTCAAGTGCCGTGCGAACTTCAACTTGATGTCTCGTTGTTGCCGAGCCACACAAGATGACTTCCCCAGCCACAAACCAAGTCGGAGTTGCAGTCTTATTACACATACCCAGCCTAGAGCCCAACTGGTCGGACTTGTTTACTGGGGTTTCCATTCGGAGATTTTCTATCATAATTCCAAATGCATTTAAATTGGCCCGAAAAAAAAACGCTAAGAAACCACCAGGTTGCCCAACAAGATTTATTTGTACTTTTTCGCCTGTTGACTTAATTGCCGCTAATGCAATTAAACACAAATATTTTTCTTTTCGCTGTATTTAGTTTGTCACAGAGCGTAAATATTTTTTGTTTAGGTAATGTTTTTTGCTTTGCTTATTTCCTTAATTAAATTAATTGCAAATAATAGTGAAGTTATGTTGAGCATGTGAATGGAATTTTCAGACATACCAAACAAAAAAATTAGTGAAAATATGCGATAAATATTTGGATAGTGGTAATAAATTTAATGTTTGTATGTTTAATAACTTTGGACTTACAGAATATGAATGCCTAATGTGGTAAAACTAAACAAAAACACTAACAAAGTTTGGAATTCAGTTTTAAATTTATATTCGTTATCTCTAATAATGGGATAGTTACTAGAGTTCGAACCTGTAACTTCAGATTCAAAACACTATTTATAAAGAAAGCTTAACTAGGAACGATAAAGCTAATCCCGGAAAAGTTCTTACAAAGTTATGATTCGTTTTATGTTTTCCTCAACTCGTTAGAGAGTTATATAACCCGGCAGCAATCATAATGGTTAGGCATATACTGACCACACTCAATCCCCGAGCACCGTTCCAGACCCTAAACAAGATGATCGGATAAAAGAAAATAGTATACGAGTTCACTTTCCTATCCACGAATCCCGACTTGATGTTAATGATGGCCGGGTGGTGATGTAATTTGGTCTGCGCTCCTAATTAAGTCACGCAAAACTTAAGCTAATTTGCAGCTTTAGTTCTTCTTTGGCCACTACATACTTCTAATTGGCCTCAGACTCGAAGCGATTATGTAAACAAGGAAGTAAGCGACTTGAGTGCGTAAACAAAAACTTTTACTTGGCTGCGGGCGCTATTCGTTGGCTTCCATTCGACATAAAACGACGGAAACTGGCCAGAAGCAGAGCCAAATTGAAAGTGGGCGGGAATTGCGGGCTGAAACTGGGCCCAAACTAAATTTTTGAATAGGCTTTCTGATCACTTGCCAGCCACCTAATTGAAAACGAAAGCGCAAATAGGTAGCTGGAAAATGAAAAGTGCAAATGGTAAGTAAAATACCATTGACAGCCATCGATAATCGAATGGCAACAATGAAAACCCTTAGCGTCGACACTTTTCCTTCGCTTTTCTTTGCGCCGAACACACTCTTGATTTCCGCATCGTCGCCCTGTCCGCTTTTCATTTCGATTTTCCTTACGTTTTCCATGCTCATTGGAGCGCCGCCGAGGTGAAGGGAAGTTTTTCGAATGGAAATGCCTGATTTTGTGTCGGAGTGTTGACCACGTTTAATTAACAAGAGAAGTGCAGAAAACAAAACCGAAATGAAGTCAACTCAAATGCATTCCGTTTAATTTAGCCGACCCCATTTTTCTTGTATTGTAAAGCTGATTTTATTTATTTACATGTTTTCCGTCGGCCATAAAAGTTATAATTTGACTGATTTCCAAAAACTATACATATTAAGTTCATCATGCCACTTTACTTACCTAACCTTGAAAAAGAAACATTTCAATGCAGAAGTTTAGTATCCAAGTGTCTTGTTTTACTTTCATTTGATGTAATGCGAGAAGAAAATGCATTATAATTTAAACCCCGAGTACTCTCTCTTTCATTGGTGATCTTGGCGATCGCCGCGGCAACAACGATAATTTCCTGTTGGAGAAAAATTGCAAGTCTGCTAATTTGTTGTAGATAAACGACGCAAAAATAATATACAATTAATTGCTATTCCAGCTCGGACTTGAAGTCGCAGCTCGGATTCAAGTTGGCGGTCAGATACAGATGCAATGGCCGATGGAGCCAAATACATTGCTCTGGTATCCCATGATCAACCGCCGGCAGCTTCAGCTCCCCGCTGTCTTTAGCTGACAGATCGAACCCTTCGGTGGGGCGATGGGCAACGCCCACACGCAACGATTCTTCGATGGCAATTTGGAGTTTGGGGCGCTCTGATCGGCAAATTATGAAGTGCCAAGGAAGCCATTTAAACGATTTAATGGCACCCTGCGTTTCTCCGCGTTTCCCAATGATCGTAAATAAACAGAACGTGGAACGTTGAACAGAAAGCAGAGCAAAAGTATAAGTAGAAGTAGCTGTCCCCCATTTGGACCTTCCTCTCCGATGATGAAGCCCTCCTGGTGGTCGGTTGGATTAATTCTACATTGGTCGTGGACTGCTAGTTTTGCTGGGCGAAATGCGAATGGATGAAATGAATTCATTGGCTTGAGATACGTCAGTGTGAGATTCGGTGAAGATCAGCAGGAGACGCACCTGAAGATTCCATTCATGCGGTTTTTACTCTTGATTCATGGTTTATTACCATTTACTCACATAGCTCCCTGCTGCTTGTAAATTATGTTATTCAATTCAAGACGCTTGTAGACAACAATAATTTATTTTTGAAACAAAACTTTTAGCCTAATGATGGCTGAGGCGATAATCAAGGTTTTTTAACATTTTAAAAATTAATATTGTTTACTTTAATCTTGCTTTTTGATATGCTTTATAAAATCTTTTAGTTTCCTAACATGTTAGTTGAATGTATCAAATTTTATAGCTTAAAATCTTATTTGAGCATTAAATTTCCATTGCATGGCTGACTAACTAACCCCATTAGAATGTATCTTTGTCTGCTAGATTTCAAACACAATTTAAACTCATTTACAAGCCGCAAACGAATTTCACCCAACAACTGCTCCAATGTGCAGTACCAGGCATCAGACAAAGGCAAAGATAAAAGTAAAACCAAATTGTTACCCTCGGTTCATCCATCGCACTGCAGATTTGCAACAATGTCGGCTTGTAGCGGAAGTTGTAGAAGTATCTTATAGTTTGCGGCGATCTAAGTGTGTTTGTAGTGCGCCTTTCTGGCAAATGATTTGGGAGATGAACTTGAAGCTCGGTTGAGATTGTGACTCGTGGCTACGTCGTCATCATTTGATTAATTTTTTTCTTTGTTGGAAAGTTTTCTTCATTTCATTTGTTTTGTTTGGGTTAATTTTTTTTTTATCTGTCTGCAGCGAAGTGAAATCTTCGGCTGGGCTGTGTTTCTCAAATTCCGATTCCAATACCATATTCCAACCTAAGAAATTCAATTTTCCACAGCTCTCGGATCGGCTAGGGTCTTCAAATTCAGCTCCAACTCCGATTCCGATTCAGACCGCATGCCAAATCAATTGTGTTTCCTAATAATCACAATAATTCGTTATTTCTTTTGTATTTCAATTTCGGAGTGCGTCGTCGTCTTTTTCCCCAGGCATCTATCTTTAGCTTCGAAGATTGTCAAGTGCTGGGCACGTACTATCAGATACTCTTGGCTTTCTTTTCATTTTCATCTTTTTCTCCCCAGTACGCGTACTGGACTTTTTCTCCACGCTTGACCAAGTCGCTAATTACGCAAGCACATAGTTACCCGAGGCCCTGGAATCGAAATGAAAGCATCAATCCTATCCAGCAGATACAAGATGCTCGCTGCCAGATTCGTTTACATCCAACTCGTTTAGCACTCAATACGGTCTTCCTATGCATATTAGTTATTAGTCCCGTCATAATTGAATTAACACCAGTTTCGGACCCGACTTTTCAGTCTTGACTCGAAAATTTTGTATCTCGCCAGCCGTTGTCCACGATCTCGATCTGTTTCTTTTTCCGCGGATGACGCACGATGTTTGGCTGTGGCCCAAGTGCCATTCAAGTGCTAAAAACTTGCGAAAAATTGTTGAATAAATAACTTAAGTTTAAATACAATATTTGTTTAATTACGTACGGGCCTACTGCTGTGCTCACTTATATTTAGATAAAATTTTGCATAAACTCTCACCTACCACCACCGTTTCAAAACTGATGTCAAAAGTACTATGTGTATACCTATATCTTATATTTTATTTATTAAATTTAATAAAAAAAAAGCAGCGTAATAAAACTGCTATCAAAGCTAAACCACAATTACCAAATTGGCCTAGTGGCAATATCAATTTGTATAATAAATGTTACAGGTTGCCCCAGCTAACTCATCCATTTATCCATGCATCATTATGACTTACCTAAGCATCCAGCATATATATGATGATAGCCCCAATTTAACTAACCGTTTAACGATCTTGCACATTTCCCCAACTCGTCGAAGCCCCATTTTCGGCGGTTTGTATCTCTACCAGTAGTGGGCTACACTTGAGGGGGCGCCACTCGAATGCACGCAGTCTGATTACACCAGATTTTCGTTATTTTCGTTAGTGGCGGCACAGCAACGGCTTTAGCGGGAAATTGAAAAACAGCTGGATAACAACATCAACAAAACGGAGCCATAGCCAAAGCCAAAATCCAGCAAACGAACGCGACGCTTCAACGCTCGTCAAACACTTCAATTACGAATTCAATTTGTTGCTCATTAAGCCGCTGAAATGTTTATCAACATTTTCGGCTGCTACTTTTCGGCTGTTACTTTTGTTGTTATGCAATTGGCACGCGCTAAGGTCCACAAGCAAAAGCCAGCATTTTATGTTTTTGGATTATTGTTTGCTCAAGCTATTTCATGAGCAATACTACAATATTATTGCTTTTATTTTTGCTAGAAGCTCGGTAGGAAATCCAGTTGATAAATCAATTTAATATCTAATTATTTCCAATCTATTAAACATGGTATTTTAGCTTGAGCATAAGACAAGAAACTAATCATGTACATAAAATTAAAGAAAATATCTATTTTTATAAACAAATTTAAGAGATCATCCGTTCGGGATCCCAAAATTTGCCTATGCAATACACAATTCTTCACTACTCCATAATCCAGGGTATCAGCTAAATGGCTTCTTCTAACTTAGCCCTTTCTTTATTGTTTCACCGAGGCTCCGTTAAATTTTGTGTGTGTGTGGAGATTGCATTTCCTTCACGTTACGTGTTGAGGTTGAGGGCACTTGAAGAGAAGTTTTACGATCACGATGATCATCACGCTGGCAATGATGACGATAGTGTAAAGGCTTTGCCATTGCCCTTTACTGTGTGTTGTATAACAGGGTAAAAGTTGCAGTGCCCCCCACCAGGAAACCACCTCCCGCTTCCACCTGCCCCTCACCCTTACTCTTACCAAAATGAGACTTTTCCGGAGACCATTGCAGCCACGACTTAGGACTTCAGACTTCACATTGTGTGTTTCTCACGCACTTTAACACCATTTAGTTGATAACAATCGCAGAAACGTTGCGCGCCGCTTTTTCATTGCCGCCCATCGCCATCTCCCTCCGCGTGCAACGCCACTTGCCACTTGCCACCGCCTTAACTCAACTGCAAGCCGAAGATGCCGTTTGGCTTTCCCAAATAAAAAAAAACACGAGAAAAGGCCCCAGACATAAAAAATGTACGCCGCGATAAGCAAAGTCCACTTACAAACGGACCTGAACCTGAACCTGTGCACCCAACTGGTTGGCGGCCAAAAATAAAAAACGGAAAAGATGAATAAAAAAAAAAACGCCAGGGAAAAAAGAAATGCACGTACCAAAAAAAATAGCAGGAAAAAGTACACATCGAAGGAGAAAGTAAACGTTAACGAAGCTGCCGCAAAACGTTGAAATGTTGCAAAGAAAGCAGTCGACGCCGACAAAAAGGCTGAAAAGAAATATTCCTCATCTTTTTCTCTCTTTTTGGGCAAGTATCTGAAGTTTTTGGGTTTCGGCGAATGATGAGCTTGTGTTGAATTTGGTAATTTTCAGAGAAAAATGCGAAAATCAAAGTAACCTGATAAGAGTACTAGAAAAGTGGACAACCTTTCTAATACAGATTAGAATCCACAGCAACTAATTTCATGATATATTTTTTTAATGCTTAATGAAATTGGCGAATCATTCCGTTTAAAGTGTACATTTATGTACTATAACAAAATTAGAAAATCATATTAAAATCAGTGCGTTTTAAGTCCTAGAGATACTATATTTTATTCAATCCCTGCATTTCCATTTAAAGCATCGAATAATGTAGATAAGCGAACCCTTATTAAACTAATTGAACGAACAATTTCCGTCACATCATAAAACGGATCTTCACTGTATGTGAAATTTGCTGGCAAGTTTTCCCAGCCTAAACGATGAACTTCCGTTCGGTATGTAAATTTTATAAATTTTTCTGAACTCCAACAGATCCAGATCTACCCCTTTCGTTCGTTTAACTCCATACAACTGTTACTGAAATTCCTGGCAAATGTGCTATGAAATCAATAAAGTATTCGAAGCATTTGAGGCAGCAGCTGGTGATGCTGCTGCTGATTTTGCCGATGCTGCAGCATTCGCCGTTTCGACCACTTTGTAGCTGCCACTTGTTGCACCTTTCTCCTTTGCTCTGGCCCCGCAATTCGATACGAGCCGGTCGATGATAAATTTCTGCAACCATAACGGCCACATTCGAGTATGTGCCGCTATATATGCGATAGACTACACTCAAAAAAAGTATATTTCATTAAGTGAAGAGGGTTATGAGATTGTCAGAAAATGTATATTCTGATTACAAAGCGATAGACCAAGAAATGAAGGTGGATACGAGAAGCCGAAATTTATATATGTACACTTGCAGATATTATAGAAAAAATTTATATTTTAAAATAATATTCCGAATCCCATCCATCGTATCTTTAAACAAATTTTTCACAGTGTACCAACCCCCACTTCACCTGCCCAACCAACAACTTATGCGCATAATTTTGACTTGATTTCATTTTTCTCGCATGCGATTTTTATGTTTTTTCTTCTATTCGTTTCGTCCAATTTGAAATTGAAATTCAAATGTGAATGCACCTGAATCAATGTAGGAATGGGGGATCAACGATCGATGGCCCAAGTTAGCCGCTGACCAGCTGGATATTTATTACCTCACAGCGAATGCAAATTTCCCTGAACTCCCCCTCGTTGTATTCCCTAGCTTCTGGGGAGAAAGAAAAGCTACCGGCGCGAAATTATGAAAATTTCCGCCGAGTTTATCGACCTCAGCTAAGGTTGAGTTTCGAACGATCGACACAAGAAACTAGAGAAACACGGGGAACATGGAAGTTCATATGTATAGTAGCAGCAGACCCCCATCAGAAACCAGTCCAAAAATCCATTGACAAGGTCACTTCCGTCACATGCCGCCAAACCGTGTCGTGGGTGGGTATTCACCTTTTTTGCCAGCCTTAATTGTTTGTCAAGGCGCTTTCGGCCGGGCTCCGAACTGGGTCAAGACACGCGCAGACTGGCATCCAATTGAGAGGTAATGTGGCGGGGAGAGGACACCACATTGACCCTACTTGGGATGATACAGATACAGATACGGCAGATACTTTTTGAAGTCTAGCTAACTGGAACATTTAGCTCGACTGCCTTGAGACCTTGCTAACGTTTGGCTAATGTTCGGCGGCAATTGACAGGTGCCTTGAATTATATTTTTTCCCACTTAATGCGCCACTATGACAGCGCTCCAGTTAAGTGTAATAACGTGTGACTGTTCGGGGTTTATTAACTGGATTACCGTACTAACTGTGCTAAACTAGCAGATTACAATAGATCTCAACGGGATTATTAGGGTTAGGACTACAAATTTGGCTTAGTTTTAAAAAATTTTATTTTATACGTAGCTACGAAGTTAAATTTATCATGTACTCATTTGATTCTTTTCTATTACAGGTATGTACAACAGCTCTTAAATGTTCCTAAAATTCAAAGATCGGTAAGAGACATACAAATCCATATGAGATAAGGGCAACACTGATTCGTATTTTTCTGTAAATATTACAAGTATCTTGATAAGAAGACCTCAGTTTTAAGCCTTGGAAAATCAAAAAAATCCAAAAAGAAATGACAGTTTTTAATTACAAGCAATTAGTAGACACAATTGTATCTGCAAGATACAAAGTTCATGACTTCATTTTCCTTTTTTTTTTTTGCGTTCTCTTTTGTTTGCAGACATTGTTTTTTGATACTTTTACTGTCGATTCTGTTGAGGTCTGAACAAACTTTTGGGGGGAAGAAAACCCTTTTAATTACAGACATTTACCTTAGAGAGAGAGGGAGAGAGAGTAAAAGATAGAGACATATAATTAAAATTGGCAACTGCGGTATATAGAAATCAAGAGTTTTTTGTATTTCTCCTCATTGAAAATCTTTGACGCGGATGTACAGAGCCATCACACTGAACAATTACAAGACGACGTCTTTATAAGTACACCTAAAATATTCAGGAAAGAAGCTCAGAAGAGAAATACCATAATAAATAAAACTTTCTCAAGTGCCGGCAGTCGATCAATTGAAACGCTCGACCGAGCAAAACGATTCAATGAAATAATTACAAAGCCAACCGCAAGACACATAGATACAGATGCCCATCCCCGCACTCCATTGCCCCCCGCCGTCACCAACACTTTGCCACTCGATGTCGCACTAGCAATTTGGAAAGTAAAAGTCGTACTGTCAACGTTTTTTTTTTTTTTTTGTCTGCGAGGTCCAACCTTCCTTCCATTCAATTGAAATCTCTGCCATAAACGATGAATTGATTTTTTTTCGTATATTCCGTGTACTTTTTTTTGCTGCATGCGGATGAGTTGGCTGAGTGTTTGGGCTGGTGTGTCATGTAATCAAAAATCACTCGCACGGATCAGTCGATCAATTACTTTGCTCAATCATGCAGTCATCTGCGAAGACTGACATCTGAGGAAGGGACTCTGCCGGGACTGACAAACGAGTGGAGCACTCGAGAGCTTTGGTAATAGATCTCTGCACTAGGAGGTTTCGTAATGGTTCAGAAACTATTTAAATTCATACTTGTAATTACGAATGCCTCGGATTTCTTTCGTTTTATTGTGAGGGAGTAAGTTATTATAGAAAAATAGGCCAAATTACTAATACTAATACTAATTATTATACAGAATGCTCTTGTAATTTACAAGTCATCAGCTTGTTTTTTTAGTCTTGAAGCACAGACAACTGCTAGTTCTCAAAATTATGTTTATAAATAAAAAATTACAAACAAAAAAGCATTTAGTTATAAAATACTTTTCGGTTGCTCTTCACATCTAAGTAAATGCAATTTTTATGAATATCTTGAGTTTATCGTTTTCGAGCCAATCGAATGCGATTATCAAAAGCAATTAATTGGCAATTAATTTTTGGCCGAGCTTGTGCTCGAAATCTGCAACCTGAAGCGTGGTACTCCCTGCTGAGATCAGTGGGTGTGTGTGTGCTGTGTATGGTGCCGAGAAGTATCTTGAAGGTTCGGTCAGCCACTCAAGAGGGTTCACTTTCTTCTTTCCCTCTTTCAAAGAAACTTTTGATGTGTGTGTGGTAATAAAAAGTGATGAGTGGCACCCGCAATCCACTTCCAGCCGCGTCTCGCCCCCCTTTCATCAACATCATCATCTCCATCCCGTTGGCATCAGCATCGCAGTCGCCGTGTGGCAAACACTTTCATTTGCCGTTGACAGAAGTCGTCAAGTGGTCAAGTGGTGGCACTATGGTAAATTTAAAGGGGGGATTGGGCAGAAAACTTGTTGCTGCCTCGTTTGTTTGTTCATCAACGTCATCATCAGCGTCAGAGTCGCTGTATCCAAAATGCTTGAATCGCCGCCGAGACACGAAGAAGAAATTTCACTTTCAAAACTCACAATAATTCCGGGGGGTATCCATATATTTATGGCGCGGGTGCAGCCAGGAAACGCCAACTTGTAAGCATAATTGTGTGGCAATTGTATTGAATTTGCATGCCTCGTTTCCATCCATTGGCGATTCGAAAATTGATGCTGATCTCGGTCTCTGTGGCTCTTTTGGTGATTTGTCGACAACATTTTTGCCGCTTAATTGGATTGTGGACGGATCTCTTTGTAGCTTTGTGGTAATCATAATACTTTATTTAAGTTTAATAATTGGCTGAGGCTTTTGTTTTCAGTCGATAATCGGAAAAGAGTGATCTCGCAGAGCAGAGAAAATAAATTAGGATGCTGATTTCCTGTTCACAATTGCCTTCGGTTTTCTCTTCAATTTGTGATTTTTCCTAGACGATAAGATTTTGATCGCCGAACAAATTGGTTGGATTTGCATAGTGAAGTTGGTAGGCAGTCTTTGTAATTAGTTTATATTCACAATTTAACTAATCCAAAATTAAATCCCAAACATTCAGTAAATGTATCTTAGCAATCAAGTTGTAACTAAAAAAATTAAAGCTGGAAGAAGTAGAATAAGTCGTAATAACTAAAGTCAATTTTCTAAATGAAAACTAATCAGAATAAATTATTCCCGAAGTTGAATATTCAATCAGTATTTAACACTTTCCCCTTGGCAACAAGACTAAATACATTTAACATTTATCATTTATCACCTTGATGTCATGACATAGGAGGTCGTTGCGAGTTTCTATGATCATAGTATTAATTATCCAGTCTGATTTGTATCTTTTCTATGCGATCTTAGTAGTGTCCCGTCAAATTTCCTCTCCAATTCGGGGCCACTATTCGCTGGCACTTTCCTTTCAGATCCCTTTTTTCCCCATTCCCCAAACGGGCCATAAACAATTTAAGGTTTTTAGCAGCTTTTGCTTTTACTCGAGTCGTGCGCGAAACCGTGAACCATTTTATCCCCCGAATGAATGACTGCCTGAAAGACTGACAGACTGCCAGCGATGGACTGGGACGCTCTGCTGGAAAATTACATAGTTTTTCCCCTAGTTTCTGTTCGGTTTTTGGTTTCGTTTCGTTTCGTTATTGTTGCCTTTCAAGTGAAACAAATAGAACATAACTTTTGCTTTCACCTTTTTCAAGGGGAGCCTCCTCCACAACAACAACGTCAGCAGCCACTCAACGACAATTCCGGGCAAAAATCTCCAGCTTTTTTTCTTCTCGTTTCCATCCATTATTTGCTGTTGCTGTTGTTGTTGTTGAAGGTGTATGCCAAAAGCGGACAGCGATGTTCGTTGGTAATTGCGTTGGCCTGCACGTGTACAAATTTAATGAGTATTAAATAAAAAATAAAATAAATAAATTGAATTCCACTTGATTCAGCTCATTAATCAATGTTAAAATATAACTTATTCAGTTGCGATGAATCTAAACATTTAAATGTTTAAACCTACATATATGCAAACATAAGTTCTGATTATGTCTGTTCTGATTATATTGATCTTATTTCAAACTTTATTTAATATTGTGCTTCGTAAGTGCCCCTTGTTTTTCTCTCTGCACCACAACAATGGATGGAGGCGGAGTTGTTGTTGGCGGCTGAAGTTGCTGAAGTTTCTGTTGTGGCTGCTGCTGCCGTTGAAGTTGCGTTGGCGTCTGGCGCTCAATTTGCATGCCAACAGCAGCCAAGCGAAGAGCTCGGAGGGACGCGAGGAGGGGGCGAAACAATTTGTTATTTGCCTTTTGCGGCTCGCGTTTTCTGCCATTTCAATTTTCGCAGGGGACAGGTGGCAGATGGAAAGGTGGGTTGGTGGGCTGGTGGAAGATGGGTGCTGATCTGGGCCCCAGAGACCGAGCTAACCCAGTGACCAAATGAACCACATTCTGCCAGCCCTGCAACTGGGAACTACCTAGATGTGTCTGCGGCTGCTTAGATATTCTGAGCGCGGCTGCAGTTGAAACTCGCGCGCGCATCCAAATAGATTTGGAATGCTCGACGCATGGCAAATGGCAAATGGCAAATGTTTGGGATCCCAATCCAAGAAAGTTTCTTTTGCTTCTCGGGCAGACTTTCGAAAAGAGAAGATTTGCTAATTTCGCTTGGGCAAGGGAATTTACGAGCTGTGCCAAAGCGCCTGACAGCTTGGAAAGTGCTGAGAAGGGCCAAAAAATTGGAAACTAGAAACCGCAGAGCTCCACATGTGATTTCGCACAAAACGCATCTCAATGTCGCCTTAATTAGGCAAAAGAAAATGATAATGCCATCGAGTCTCACGAAATACAAGTCAAAGGGGTTTTTCGATCGATAGGCCAGCCTGGGGTTAACCTTTGCCCAATCTTCGTGCAGGCCATGTAAAGGTTAGAGGTCAAATGTAATGAGGCAGATCGCGCACTCACATGTGAACTCTTTTTCTCTACATCCCCTGCAAGGGGCAAGTGGTTAACTGTTTGTTGCAACCGGTTATTAAGTCGCTCGGTTTGTTTACCTTTGCCATAAGTGGATTTATTTTTGGAGCCCTAATAAATTTTAATAGACGCGCGATTATAAAACAAAATTTGACAACCAATAAAATGCATAATATTTGCATTTATAATTTATGGCAACCCCATTAACATGATTAAAGTGTAATTTGAGCTTGGAAATGCGTTTCCTATCGAAAACCTTCCTAAAACAAGGGGCTTTGTATAACCACTCACTCATTAAAGCATTGGCCCACTTTAGCTACTTATATTTACTCGCATGTCGTAACAACGCCACTATGCAAAAGTAGGATAATTTCGGTTTAAACTTATATGCCACAATGTATGGCAAACAACCTCATCATCGCCACCATCTTCAACCATGTCAAACAATTATTCGAAAAAAACACTAATCTTATGCGAAATGTGAAGGTTAAAGCCAAAATCTAGCGATGGCAACTTTTGACTGATTCGCCGTTTTAACTAATTTTTAATTTACGTATTTATATCGAGAGCTTCAATTTACAGCATTTTTTTTGCTGTCGTTGATTTTTATTTTCGAAATGCAAACACGTTTCCAGATCGAAGCGAGCGGAAACTAGTTTCAGTACAATCTGCTTTAGGCTTTTCGGGCAACTTGGCTTAACCTTAGGCAATTTATTACAGCCAGTTTGATGTTTTCTATACAAGTTTATGCAGATCTTTTAGTTCAAGCTGCCCATTGATATCGAGCTGCCTTTAAATATTTATGAAATAGATTTTATGGTCAATACTTTGTCCACTCAACATTTGGAGACTTCTTTAATGGCTAAGTGAATGATTTGTGGGCAGCTAAATTGAAATGATTTTATTTTTATAAAGCAAAGAGGTGAGAATTAAAATAATGACCCAGTAAATTAAGTTAATGCACAGTAATTAATACCATTTTGATCACAGATTGGTCAATAATTAGTTGATTTGCTTTGAAGTATGAACGATATTTGATATTGATATTTTGAAATTTCTTACTTATGAGATACCCGCTTATTTTTCAAAAAGTAAGGATCCTCATGCAAAACTTTCTCCTTTATTCATCTAAATATAGCCCATAACTGATTTCTTTACATTATTCACCGTTACAACATCCGTCTTCACATGATGAGCTGTCAATATATAAATGCCCTAACAAAATGGCATAAAAAAATTATATAATTTAACACAGCCGGCTACAAAATCTCATTAAATGCACTAAAATGATTCG
This sequence comes from Drosophila melanogaster, assembly GCF_000001215.4. Taxonomy (NCBI): domain Eukaryota; kingdom Metazoa; phylum Arthropoda; class Insecta; order Diptera; family Drosophilidae; genus Drosophila; species Drosophila melanogaster. The sequence goes on along the minus strand of NT_033777.3, from coordinate 21,696,778 downwards.
ATTTACTTACTTTTTTTGTCGGCTGAAGTCATAAATTTGTTGCTCATTAAATCGCTGTTTAATGGGTTTTAGCACGCGGCCACTCACGTAATCGCAAATGACAAAAAACGTTTCGACAAAAGAGTTAACTAAAACTATCTTAAGTCGCAGCTCAACGAACTGTGACGAGACGGGCATAAAGGAAAATGAGTTTAAAACCTCCTCGGCTTCGCATCAACCTATATGTTTTATGTTTTATGGACATTGAAGAGCGTTTCAAATTTGTGCAGTAGCGCGACTTGAACTTTAATTAAGATCTTTGCTTTTCCCTTGAACCGTAATTAAAAACTGTTCACTTCAGTTCATACATAATTTCTGATGATTTCTTAATTAAATGATGTAAGCTGCGGGGAAAGTCAGGGAATATGTCAATTGAGCGGCGGCAGATTACCCCGTGACCCAAATTAAAAAATTAATTAAAGTGAACGCCCCAGCATGGTCTTGCCTCCTTTATTTTTCTCTTCATTCCTGGCCACTGGTCCACACCCACCCAAATTTTACAAACTAACCGACTAACAATTGACCAGCTTTTTCCCCTTTCCATTCCGTTATTGGGTCTGGTCGATAGACTAGTGCATGGGTTGGTCCCTGACCACAAACGTGGAGCGTTCCACGATCCCCAATCCTCGAACCCTGCCAGAACACAGCGCTGCCCCGGCAGTTATAATAATATTAAGCATACGCCACCTACAACAGCAGAAAAGCGAAGAAAAATTGCAGCTCGAATCTGCCCGGGCCCTGGGTCAACTCCCCTGTACCGTAGCCAAGCCGCAGCTCCTGCGCCAAAAAAGCAAGGCCCAAATAAAAATAAATAATAACAATATTTTTCAAACAACAAAAGAAATCAACAGGAGGAAAAGAGCGCCCAGAGCAGATAGCCAAGCTAACCGAAAAACCAAACCCATTTTAACCGTTAAGCACATTTGACTAAATCTGCTACACATGGGCGGCATCCGCATTGCGGGGGATCCAGCGACAGTGGCGTCCGCACAAGGGGGTCGTTAGTGGGTGTCCCTCCCAAGAGTAGGCGATCGCTGCAGGAAATGTGCTGGAGAACATCGGAATGAACTGGAATCGTTTGGATTGGCGGGATTTCAGTCGGCTCCCCTCTATCTTCTTTTTTTTCGGCGATAGCAGATCGCGGTACTAACAGCTAAAGATAACGAGAATAAGACAGGCTTAGGGTATTAACTAGAGCCGCTTATTAAATACTCTTGTTAGAAATAATTAAATAGTTACTAAAATTAAAAAAGAAAATTAGAAAATATAATTTTATTATGTTTTGAGTTTTTAATAATTTTTTAAGTGCGGGATTGGTAACTGAAAACTTTGCTTCTTCATTTTGAACACACGAAGTCTGTCAATTTTATTTTGTTAAGAATCAACTATTTCTTAAACTTGATTGCCTTTAGTATTGAACTATTTGACAAAGAGATCAAACATCATCTCAGTCTTGTATTTGTCAACCAGCTTTCGACATATCTGGGAAACCAAATTCAATGGCATCTCCATTTGTGGGTTAGGGCATGCCGAAAGGTAGCCACTTGTTGCAACAGGAAGCTGAAAGAGCCAGCCCACATGCACAGCACAATCGCACACACTCATTCACATAGAGGCATACACACACCGGCTGGCGGATCGAGTGAAAACAGTTAAGACAACAGCAACAACTGAAAAACTGCAAAACTGCGAACTGCCAACTGGCAACAGGAAGACCTTAAACTTGGCCTCAAACGTCAGTGGCAGCGGCAACGTCGTGAAGCCAGTACACAATAACAAATCCAACAACAACGGCTACAACAAAATAAAAACAACTGCAACTGCTGCACAGTCAAACACACAATTCAATTTTATTTCATTTACTTTGTTGTTGGCTGCGGTTGCCATTCGCCAAAGAGCCTGACTGTGGGGCTTTTGGCCCAGCCTCAGCCTGGTGCATTTGCTATTGCCATTTCTGTGTGTGGGCTGCAGCTGCCCCGCCCCCCGGCTCGTTTGGATGGCTCGAATCGTTTGGATCGCTTCCCCCTCTCCAATCCACCCCGCTCTGCGCCACTCCGCTCTGGTTCATTGCAGTCCGCTCCTCGAGCGCCAGCAGCTCATGAATGGGAAGTCGTCGCAGCTTCTAACTTATTTTCCTGCCTCCAGTTGTTGCGCTTTTTTGCGCTTTTTTGCGCTTTTTTTGGTACGAGTATCTACTTATTTTTTGTTTTTGTGAATTGGCGTAAAAATGTTGTGAGAACAAATGGTTGTTAACTTTTGCACATATTTTTGTTAGCTTTTTGTCGTTCTTTTTTCTATCTCTTTGTTTTGTTGATTTTTGTCTCTGGCCGTTGTTGTTGTTGTTGGCGCGTTAAATTGCGTTTAACTGTTAAGCTTTCCGCTGCCCCTGCTGTAAGTTCGTTGCCTAAGTCTTTCGTTTTGCGCGCGATTTTTATTGCCCATACGAAGTCAGTTTTATTTTATTTTATTTTCGTTTGCTCTCTTGTCGCTTATGAAATCCTGGCGTTGTTGTAATAATAATCATAAGTAAATATGTGACTTGAGTTGAATGACTAACTGACTGAGTGCAATTGTGTGTGCGTATGTCTGAGCCACGAAGTTGGCGTAATATGCCGTTAGTCGAAAGACTACGAGTGGTTCCGCTCAGTTTCTTACTTTATATTTTAGTGTTTATTGTTTTGGGTAGGGCGACAATTCCAGTTAACGAAGGTTAGCCGAAAATATGTTAAATACGTTGATTGCCATTTATTGCTTGGCCTGGGAATTTTATGTTACCCTCCCAATGACTGGGCTTGTGAAATATTAAATATAGTTTAAATTATTTGTTTAAATTGTACATATACCAATTTTTTGAATTTCTATTCTTTTCAATTATTTAATTCTTGTTTTATATATCAATATTCATTGATATATTCATCACATTTCTATGATTGCATTTATATGATATATGGATTTATTAAAAAGCATAACAATAACACAGCTTTCTACCTTGTTTGACACATTGTCACCTCTGCTGTTCACACTCAAATTTCAATACCACATAAATAAAAGCGAAAACGAACACCATTCATCGTGTACATAAATAACTACCACCCCATAACCTTGAAAAAATCACTTTAAAAACCAACAGGTCAAGTTGCCCAACCAAAAAAATTTAAATATTATGACATTCAAAATGAGGAAACTAAATTCCATTCATTAGGAAGAGCAGACAACACCCAGCGAATTAAAGAAGAAACAATCAGAATTGATTGTAGAATGTTAACTTTTGCTCATTTCTGTTTGTTAAGAAATCGTTAAATATATTCGAATGGTGTAAGATGAACGTCGCCGAGTTGAGCAAATAAAGTAGAATAAAACACACAGAAACTGGCCTTTCATATGCAAAAGAAACCCATTTACTATTGCGAACAAAACGAGTTGGGTTTAGTTGGCTGGGCTGGAACCAGATCTGTGAAGGTCAGCTCGTTTAGCACCTCTCCCCGAGCTTGGGACCATCTTCTATAGACAAGATGGGGCCGGAGGAATAAAATGAAGTGGGACGGAATAAAATTAAATCAAAGTGCTGCCTCCACTTTGCTGGGTTGACAATTTTAATTGCGTGCCAAGTGCGGCGCTCATAAATCATTGGTGGTTGTGGTAGTAGAAATTTTTACGGCTTTTTCGGGTATCTCTTGCAATTAGCCGCTGAACTAGCGTTTAATTTATATTATTAGGTGGCTTTTACAGTTATGCGCCAACTGATTTGTGACTGTCTCCTTTCCTTTCCTCACCCAAGACTCATGGCCATTGTCAGCATTCAGCATTCAGCATGAGGCATCCAACATCTGCATCAGCGTCATCCTCTCCTCATCGTTCGTGGTGTTATTTTCCGGAGTAGGTTAATAGTGCCAAAACGTTGCAGCAACAACTACAATAAATGGCTGCTGCAATGACTGCTGCATCAATAATCGGTGCCTCATTTATTTTTCTCTTTTCACCATTTTCCCTGGCTTTGTTTTTCGTCTGTGGCACCGTCAGTTGCACCCTTTCATTCTGGACAGAGTCATGGAATAACATTATTATCCCGAATTTTCCGACGCCCTCCCTCTTGAACTTGGTCCATCCCCCAGAGAAAAATCCCATTTCCAAAGTGCTAGGAATATTTATGCAGCATTATTATTTATTTTATTGACAGGCAGACAGACAGAAAGATTTTCCCTTGACTTTCCGTACTCTCACCAAAAGATGTAGAACTCTGATTTGTGTGTATTTACTACAGTGCCTTGCTAAAGTCGATTTGTTAGCTTATATATCACAAGCTAATGTTGCATAAGCTTAATTTTTTTAATATGAATTAGTTTAACAAATTCATTAGTATGCGGTTTTGTTTGCAACCCTTTGAACATATTGTCATACAGTTTATCACGCTAATTAGATTGCGTACAAAATTAATCAAATAAATAAGGGACAGAGTCTACGGAATTCGATTCGATTCTGATTTACTCTAGCCAATGACAGTCACCCATCCCAGGCAAATTGACTTCGATCCCCAGCTGGATGGATGCTTTGACTGCTCCGACAGCCCTGAATGCTGCTCCTACTGCTCCTGCTGCTGCCAAGTGGCAATAATTTCCTGACTTGCCCAAAAGTCGCGGAGTGCAGAGAAGAGAGTACCGAATGAAAACCTTTTACTTTGCGCTAATAAATTGCCATTAAACGACTTTGGAAGGCATTGCCACAATTGTTGCACCATAATTTCCCATCAAATTTTTCACACTCGTTTCGTTGGTTGGTTTTTGGCGCTGCGAGTGTTCGCGATAATCAAATATTTGACCTCTGTCGCAAATAAATTCCCAATGCAATCGCGGGCCAAGCCAGGCCAGGAATCGAATCTAGTTGGCCAGAGCGGAGTTGGGTTGAAAACGTGAAAGCGCATTGCCGGTTTGCCGGCATCCGTTGGATGCAGAACGCCGAACGCTGAACGTTGAACGCTGGCTGGCAAAACGTCGACGTTGCGTGTTAAACACAATTCAAAGTCTATAATTATTGTACAATTGCCAGCAGAACCAACAGGCCCAGTCAGGCTTGGCTTGGCTCTGGCCAGCTCCGAACTCCTGCTGCCGACCAAGTCGGAGGCTGGGATTGGGATTTGGTTTTGAATTGGGATTGGCGATTTTGGATGGAGACCGAAGTTGGAGCTGCAGTTGGGACACCAGCAGGCAGCATTGAACATGAAAATTGTAGCGTGTAAGTTGCAGTGAGCAGGGAAGCAGAAGAGCCGAGCATTCCAAACACACATTCTAATTCCACATTCGCCTCGACTTTGGGTTTGACACACTGCTGCCAGCAACTGACTGTGTGCCAGAGATGCGTTCGTGACACGGAATTCAAATTTTCTAAAATAATCCTATATACAAAAGGCATTCATTCGGATTTGGTTAGGTTATATACATAATATACATAACATATACATATACTTGAAACTGCTATTTCCCCATGCCCATTTCTATTCTGTCTTCAATTCCTAATGCGCTCCACACGTGACCACCACCAACGGCGGCAGATGTTTATCTGAGTGAATCTGCAGCATATGCGCTTGAGAAGCGCACTCCTCAGCTGCTGGCTCTGCTTCTGCTTTTAACAGTTAACTTTGCTCTGGCTTCGGATCTTTTGACTTGCAATTAATGCACCAGACCTTACTGTGTTTGCAGCTATTGTTGCATTTCTGGTGGCATTACCTTTGAGTTGCAGTTTCGGGGAAGCGGAAGCGTTGCCCACGCCCACTTGTCAGTTGCCCAAATGCAGGGGGGCAAGAGGGTTTTTGGGGGCTTGAGGCGGCTGTAGTGGGAGTGAGAGTGGGCGGTGGTGGCATTGGGGGGTGTTCTGTGAGCCAAGCACACCGTCAGCCATCCAATAGCGCAGCCCGCCCCCACGCACACACACACACACACACACACACATGGTTAAGAACGGGGGAAGATAGCCGGTGATCTGCGGCGGAGATGGCGGCAATAGTTGAAAGTCTAATTGTAAACTGTTGTTCGCAGTTTCCTAACTGTTGCTTGTTAGGCGCTTGTTTATTAACAATTTAGCACGGAGAATTCACTGGCAGCGCAGAACCTGAGCATCGGGTGGGAGGCGAAAATTGGGCGGTTGGAGGTGAGAGAGATCTTATTGTGGGCGTTACTTATCTCTCCGACCGGGACCACCGAAAAATTTATGCCCGACGCCGGAGCGAACTCTCCTCACATACTCGTAAAGTTCGTCAGTTTATGCACTGACCGCCTGACCTTCCTTGCCCCTTCCAGCACCCCATAAATGAGTCCGCCCTCCCCCCACCACCCACTGCCACATGCTTCGCCACGATCATAACTGTCACTATGTTCGAGGCATGAAAATGGGGCGTGTTGGGTGGCTCGGACTGTTTCTGGTGATGGAAGTTACGGGGGAGTGGATTAGATCACTGAGATCTGCAGGATGTGGGCATCGATGTGGGCGGGGAGGGCGTCACTGACGGTGTTGCAAATGGTTTTTGGGCATGGGTGAACGTAACGGAGGTTAACACATTATGATTTGGCTGCTATGGAGGGGAGCTTTTCCGTGGAAAATATGAAAGCATGTGTGAATTATTTAAGTGCTTCTCAGAAGCAATAACTTTGCCCATTTGGTTTGGGCATTTCGAATAATTGATAGAAAAATCTAGTTATTAAACTTGATTACTTCGTTATTTCGATAGGAACGTCAAAATTAACTAATTGGGATAAGCATTAATTTAAATTAGAATTTAACCATCTAAAATATACGAAATTGATAGCTTCTATAAGAATATTTTATGATCGAATTATATTTAATGGAATCCCAAGAACTGTAAAGTCTACCAATAGACTTAACCATGTCTACTCCTAGCCATTTCTCAAATGCAACTTACCTCAGTGATCTTTTTCCCAGCCAACTCAGTCGAACTCATTGCAACTCCCTTTTCTTCTCGTTTCAGGTAAGCTTTTGAAATCTCCCTGCACGCCTTATTGGGTTATGTAAGTTGGGCCAACTACACAACTAAGTTAAACTAATGCAAATAATTGGACAGATCGGCGCGGACCAACGCCCTAGCCATAGAGCTTGGTGAAAACTGAAAAACACAAAATTATAGCGAAAATCGTAACAATGGGGCACTGACCGTTGCACCCAATTTCGATTCGAAATGTAAACGATTTTCATTTTAGTAGACCGCTGCAGTGCGCTTGCATAAGTTTTGTGTGCGCAATTCAGGCTAAATAAGCCAGCGGAATAATAACGGCCAGCATGGGTTAATGATGCGACATGTTAGCCAACGACAACACAGGCAACCAGAGCAAACGAGACGAAAAAATGCGTCACGCTTACCGTTAGCATGCCAAGGAAAATCGTTCGGCAAAGGGGTGGAAAATGGGTTGGGGTAAGGCGGGAAAAAGTGGGAGCCTGGGCTGCCACAGCGAACGCACACGTATGGCAAGCCCCCTCCTTGGGGGGTCCAAATGCCAGCCTGGTAGCATCCCATCCCATCATGCATTTCCACTCTCCCACGGATCGGCTTGGATTTTCCGCGGTCATTTCCCCGCCGCCCAGCATGTGGTGCGCTCCCTTTTTTGGCAAATTTGGTGCAGTGGCAGCAAAGCAGAGCGGCAGCGCCTTTCACAAAATCTAATCAGCAGGGGAGGTGTGTGATGAGGAGTATGCAATCCAAAAGGGGGGAGTGGTGCAAAAGGAAACGATCAGAGCAATTTACTCAAGCGCAAAATTAGCAACGAAAAAATGCGGGGAACTAAGTTAGCCTAGCAGCATCGTAAATACCCTGTAGTTAGCAATAAACATTTTTATGCTAAGTACGAATATGACGATACCGAATGCAAAAACTGCATTTCACCTCACCATTGGAATAGGGTAACCATTCGATACCTTTGGAAGTACTCCAAAAGTTTCATCAAGATGTAACCTGAGTTGCAAAACCTAACTAAAATTATTAAAATATACCATTAAATTCGGTTAATCGTTACAAAGTCCTTGCTGTAGCTGTAGTACCCTAAGCTACTAAGTTCAAAAACAAAGCTAAGTCTGTGCAAAAACTGGCTGCTCGACTTGACCGAAGCCGACAGTGGGCGTTGTGCCGCAAAGAGAGCGGTTCGAGGGGCGGGAAATGGATAAAAGTCATCCAACATGGAAATCTTGTTACGCTCGCATCCATCTCATTTTTCAGCTGGCCAATTCTAATCTCGAATTCCTCTGTGCGTGTGAGTTTTCCCCAAGAAAATGGCAAAGACCTGGTGTGTGGTGAGGAGGGGAGATATCCGCTTGCATGAGTAAATTTGATGCCATCTGTGTACAATTAGCTGTCAATATTGCGCATGCGCCACTTATGCAAAAGAAGGCGCCGAACTGCGTGGAGGCAGCTATAAGACGATCGGTAATGGTAGTCAGGGAAAAGAGCAAAGCAAACAAAACCGACTGGCGACTGACTCATTTGCCCAAAAGATTTTGCAACACGCAATATAAAGTCTACAACAACACACGCAACTTTGGCTGACCGAGCACAGTGGGTCGAATTGGGAATGTCAAGACCTGCATAAATAAATCCAAGGAATGACAATACTAATGGGAATTCTACGAATTTAGCTAAATTCAGTGAAGTGTTTATATTTTCATAGCTCACGGTTGATTAAATTTCTTAAGTAAGGTATGTTCAAAATAAATAGTAAGTAAAACCACTGTTCTCGCTGGCCAGACATCATTAACCACCTCAAATCGTCACCTCTTATACCCCCTCAACAAAGCCAAATTTATGCCTATTGGCTCACATGTATAGACATGATGGCAAGTGCAGCTCGAGTGTCGGACATTTTGCATAAAGACCCCACAGACATCCATAATATATATGGTTATATAGGCACGACGGCTCAGAAAAGATTAGGCGGAGCTACTAAATAAGTTTTTGAGTCGCTTGCTCCACATTTGGCGCGTTGGGCAATTCGAGAGGTGAATGAAAATCCCGAGGCAACGGCACTCGATGTGTGACATATATTCACTCGGAGCTATGGCCGTGCACACTCAAACAGTAATGAAAACAATCTATACGACATTAGTTCACATATGCCAAACCCCTGTGATTAAAGTTTATATTCCTCTGCGCAAAAGAACAGGTGGTTTGCCACAGGCATAGGCACAAAAGCGCGTGAGTCACAGTATTTTGTTGTTGTCATAGGTTTTTATATCTTACAACAATCGATGGACAATGGGGCGTTCCCATTCACCTCGGTTGCAAGTTGCAACTGTTACGGTCGCCAAAATTCGTGCAGCCTATGTGCCCCAGCAAGTGGCACGCGTTAGGCCAAAGTGAACGTGGCCCAAACAAGGCCCAAGTCCGTTTTCTCGGAAACCTCTCGAAGGCATTTCTCTCGGCTCTAAATGAAGGTAAATCAATGTAAAGTGTGTCAGCAGTGTGTGAGCGTGTGGCAACTAAATATGGCATGGCTGACAATCGAAGTTCTTATAGATAAGGTCAGTAAGTCGACTTCGCTCCAGATATAGATAGAATTTGTTATATTTAAAAATAAGCCAAACAATTAAAAATGTAATATATGAAACTAGCATATTCATATAGTCAAATTTCTTAGTTGTAACGCAACTGAAAAGAACTTTTAATAGAATCCCTGAAATTGCGTTATCTTGAGGTTTAATGCCAAGAATTTAATAAGTAGTGACTAAACTCATTATTAGCGAAAGGTTCTGGTATAAAAAGTCGATTATCCGTTTTTAGAGACTTCCCAATTCCAAGAAATATCAGAGATCCCAATCTCTGCCGAGACCTTAATGAGAACAAAAGAGTTCTTGAAAAGCCAGGAAAAGCCAAATGGCCCCCACCTCTGGCCCGGCAATTTTCCAATTCACCGCCTTGACAAGAACACTGCCAAAGAGCACTCCGCCTCCGCGCTGCATGCCCCACCGAGATTTACAGTTGGGCGGTCTGATGAGTGGCAAATGTCTTAGCCCGGGTGGTCCGCCGAGTATCTTAAGTATCTCCGGCAAATTGTATGATCATAACTCAATAGCCGGGCCTCATTAGGGCCTCAAAAAAAAAACCAAAAAAAAATAGAAAAACGCCAAGAACTCCACTGAACTGAACCGCAGACAGATCGCTCGAAGGAGTGAAGTGGCAAAGTTCCCTCGATGGCTGCGTCGTGTGCAACAGTAGCCTCAATTTGTTGAGCTTCCCCCGCAGCAGACACACACATGCCCGGTGGTATATTTGAAACATTCTAACTAATAGCCAAAACATTGTTGAGTTTCCACTCATAAAATGGATCACAATTTGCCTCGTTTTGGGGCAGGTGGAGGAACCCGGGGCTCCCAAAACAGAACCCAAACCGAAATCGCTGCCCACGAAACTCGCGTCACCGCCGATGGTCACGTCAAGCCGTGCGCGTAATGAGCGTTAAATTTGTGGCCCGCTTTCCATCGGCCACCTTCTGCCAGTTGTTTTTACTGATTTCTGTAGGGGGTTCTTTTTTGGGCAACTTCTAATCACCACAGAACACGCTTCATTATTGGTTAAATTAGTCACAAAACGGTTTCCGAAGATGAGCTTTAATTATTGCAAAAACCACATAAAGAACGGGCGATCACAGCTCGACGAATCAGTGCCCTGGGATTACTTCCAAAGTATTATCATACAATTTGGCATTAAAACTAGTTTTTTTTAGCTCTAGAGGATCCTATGATTCCGTATGAATTTAAGCTAACATTTCTAAAAGATGTTTAATAAGTGGCTTCATCTTAATCTATCAAAATATTCCTGAGAAAAAGCTCATTTAACGTTTATTTTGCGGTTTGATCTGCCTGGCTTGATTTTGTGGGGAATGTGGGTCAGAATAAATTATTAATGAAGTGAATTATAATGCTTCAATTGCAGGCCTGGACTCACTTTGGCTCAACTCCAGTTTAGTTTTCCCAAGCCTTTCACTGCCTATCAATAAATTTCCGTCTGCGATGGCAGGCGGCGATAAAGACAAACGGCCTGCCAATATGAATTAGCTAAGCGAATTGGCCATTTGGCAACTTGGTAAACAACTTCCAGGAGAGAGCATCCCTCGGCCCCGTCCACTCCCCTCTTAGTATCATCATTATCATTAGCACAAGTTTGCGCCCAAGTAAAATGCTTCTTGGGCAGGGGGGGGATTAGGAAGGGGCTGGCTAAAAACTGTAGCAGTTGATAAATGTTAATGTTGATAGCAATTTACTTTACAAGATTGGAATTCTGAATACACTTTAAATTATAAGCTATTCAGCTTTAAAGATTTAGGACAAATAATTATAAAATTTAAAACCGTGGATTTTTTTTTAAATTTTTTTAACGCGAGTAAATGTTCTTGCGATTAAGTTCTATTAACATTAGGTTACCAGTTTGGAATTTAATTCACATTTTCTAACCTAAAACTTGTGTTGTATTGGGTTTTAAGATTTTAGAATATTTTATATAAATATTGAATGGAAGTAATGAAAGTAGTGTGTTTACTAAATATCGGTTGTATATAATTTAGTAAACCATATTCAATTGATTATATTCTGTTTGGACTAAACCAACATCATGTTGCCCAGAACTTGTTAAGAAGTTAGTGTATCCCGTTGAAATGGGCAATTGGCTTCCTGGCTAGCTGGAAAGGTTAGCAAAGTTCAGCGGCTATGCAGCGAAATTCCATTCATTGGCCATTGGAGAAAGAGAAAGACATGGAGGCTGGGAAGCTGGAGGAGCACGGAGAAGAAGGAGTACGAAGAGGTGGGGGAGGAGAAGGAGGGTCTCATTGACGATGTTGTCGTCTCGTCTGCGACTAAAACCGTGGCTTGTGCTTTGGCTTTTCAACACGCTTGGCCAATAAATTGTGGCCAGCACTTGTTGTTACGCTTTTAACGGTACGGATTCGGGTTCGACTTGGAGTTGGAGATGGGAGCTGGAAGCTGGGAGCTGGAGTCGGATTCAGGTTCATGTCCAGCTACGGCTTCAGCCCCTCTCACTTTACATTCCTTTTGGCATTGGCCGTGCGGCTGCTGAATGAGAGTTTGCCCAGATCTATTTTTGCTTAACAACAAAATATTTCTCTTGTACAAATTTTTTACAGGAAACTGAAACTGCTTAACCATTAAAGGCTGCCTCTGAATTCCAAAAACCAACCAGCCAAAAAAAAAAAAAAAGAGAAACATTTTGCTGCTTGTTTTTTGTTTTTGCTGGCAACAATAGATTTGGCTCATTCGATTAGTCTTGATTTAGCCGGGAAGGGGTTGGGCTGGATCAAAAGATTTAGTTTTCAGCTTTTCCATGGAATTTCCGCTCCATTCGTGAGGCTTCTTCTGCTGGCCGGGTCTTTTCTCTGGCGGTTCTCTGCCATTTTTCCCATTTCGATAGCATCGCATTGTCATGGTCAGCTACCGGGGGAATAAGTTGTAATTTTTTCTACTATTTTATTGGGTCCAATCGGAATTTGTCAAATCATCAGGTGGCGCGTAAGAAGAGGGCACAGTGATTTGCATAAACCTTTTCAGCAGAACCAGTCAGTAACCAGATAGGTACCTACATATGTGCCCTGGGCTTTTGTGGGCTATTAGCCTAGAAAGCACAGATCTTCTGGCCATTCAGCAGCCAACATACATCGTCTTCATCCGTCCGTCCGCATTGATGATGTTCATCTTTTTTGGCAGCTTTGAGCCTCGGTTTGTTCGGCTAATTGCCCCGATTGGCCCTCGCCCCGCGGGCCAAGCAACTTTGTGCTAATCACTTTAGCATTTGCAACTGCTTTTTGACCCGCTTTTCCACTGCCATCGCATCACAGTTGGCAACCGTTTTGTTTATTTGTAATTATTTTTGTTTATTTCTTGTTGGTTGCTTGCTAGGTCTGCAAGCAAGTAACATTTACAGTTTTAGAGGCGTTGCGTGTGGATAATGATGGGTGATCTATGCAAGTATCCGAATGTGAATTTAGATTGCCTAATAGTCACGCCACAACTTCTGGCAATCAGAATCTTAAATTTGACTTCTGGCACACATTTCTCTCTCGGCTCTTCGATTGGTATTATTAGATATGCAAATTAAATCTATTTGTAGTAATGAAAGGGTTTCAAATTAACGCCAACTTAAACGAATATTTATCTGATCAACTCTCTAATGGTTTCATTTAGATATTATATTTTTCACAATTAAGATAATTCTCGTCAGTATGTAAGAGTCATAGCTCCATCAAAATCTAAATATATTACATTTTGCACTCAGCTCACTATAATAAATCTAGACTCTCAGTCTGGCATATTTTAATAAATTGCGCAAAAGGTGAGCAGGTAAACAAATATTAATGTCGGCTTTCAAATTGAATCACATCAGCTAGTATTGTGTAAAAATGAGTCAACATTGGTGGTGATTCAATCGACTTTAAAATTAACTCTATTGCATTATTTATTTAGCCTTAAAATCATTTCCTCATAGCATTTTCAATACAATGATAAATTATATTTTTCAAATCTAGCTTTATTATCGTTTGAAACTACTAGTTATCTACTTATTAATTTAGATTTGCATTTTTATTATGATCTCCAAAACATGATTTTGTTTTAAGTTTGAAATCTAATACAGCCGTATTTCGATTTAACTATGAACATACCAGACTTTCACTGGAAAAATCTTATTAGGCTGTACTTATATCAACTATTTCAACAATTCGAATCTTGATGCCCATTTTTGGGTCGTAAAATGTATCTATAGTTCGGAAATTGTATGCATACGACCATGGCTATAAAGTGAGCAAATATTTTTCCAGCAAACTATCACTTTAACTTCTTTATTGTGGGGTTTCCACACCTTCAAGACGTAGTTATTTATGTTTAGCCAACTTTAAAAAAATTTGTTTTTGGATGTACATTGACAACTATGCAAGTCTGTCTTTACCACAACACCTGTACTTGGACTAACCCTGACTTTACTCTTCATTGCACTTTTGGCATTGAGTTGTTGCCGTTGCCGTATTTGTTGTTATTGCCACTGCCGACGACGAGTTGCAAGTTGTGTCTATAAAAAAAAAAAAAGAAACCTGCAACTTGGTCAAAGTGTCGCCCTGACATGTTTTTGCAAAAGACGCTTGGTAGGAGGAAGGCGAGGAGCAAGAAAAAAACACTTTCCGTCTTAACGCAGAGCTAAAAACCACAAAGTGTCTTTGGGAAAGGCAGTCAGTCGGAATCGCAGAATCGGAGACTCGGGGACTCGGAGTCAGTCCATGACATGTTTGGACTTTCTGAGCAGGAAGCCAACCAACGGCAAGTGGCATTGTGTCTCCTCTGTCGCGTTGTCGTTTGTGCCACAGGTTGCACCTATGCACTACCGTGTGCACCTAGGCAACTTCTTGGGTTGCACTGCAAGAAAGTCTTAATGCCATTTATGAAAACTAAGTCCTATAAAAAGCAAGGTTTACCACAACTTTAGTTATACTAAACCACAACTAACCGTGTAACACTTAGTTATTACGAATTGGTTATAATTTACAACTTGAACATTACAAATCAAAGATTTTAGAATTTCTTTCTGTGTAAAGGCGGTCTGCGGCAAGGGTAGACAAGTACACTTGAGTGCCTCTGCAGAAATGTTTTTGAGGGCATCGCAACATACTGGTCGCAGTCTGGGTCTAACCCATCTGCAGTTTGTTTTCATAGCCTTTTCTCCGAGATCTCAGTTGGTCAAGTGGGTAGCAGAATTGAGTCAGCGTGACAAACAATAATAACTCCCATATTCGGCTGGGAAGCCCCATAAAAGTTGCCAACTAACCTTCCAAGTGGGACACACTTTTATGACTGTCCCTCGCAGCTAATTTCATGCAAATTATCCATCTGTATGGATAAACTCTTTTGTGGGCGCTGTACACTTGCATAATTAAAGTTTCGACAAAAGTTCCCAAACAAATTGGAGCAATTTCGGTTGCTAGATCTGCTTGTAATACACGCTCCCAAGGCACAAAAACAAAACTATTTGGTTATTCCTCCTTTTTTCGTTCACATTGCGAAACCTCAACTTGAAATGATAAACGAGAGGGACACGCCCCGCTAACGAGTTACAAGCGGCGGAACAGAGTTAGTTTTGCTATTTCTTTGTGAAACATTTAAACAATTGTCTTGTTGGGTGTCTCTAATTGATAGTGTCGTGATTTGGCTTGTGCTGCAGTCGGAATCTAGTTTGCTTCACTTGAAAAGTAGCCAAAAGAGACGGGAGTTAATAAATAAAGGCGTTGCCGCTGTTGGGAAATGCAAACAAAAGTTTATAAATTATAATTGGAATCGGGCGATTTTCTCAACGAGCAAATAACACTATGCCAATTTATTCACACTAATTACCATTTACAGAATCTTTGAAAAAGTTACTCAAGCTCAGGCTGACTAATTTAATAAACACATATTATTCCAAGGTTTATTAGAAGATCCAATAGGGTTTATAAATTAAAGTAAGCTATTTAGTTATCACATTAAAGAAGATAAGAAGTACTCAATTTAACAGCATGTGTTAGGTAATCAGGTGCGGATAGATGCAAATATCGACCATTGCCACAGCAGTCAAACATTCATTCTTGCCTTAATTGATCATAACTCAATGGAGTCGGCAATAAAACGCTTAATATTTGCTTATAAAATGCCAAGAGGCTAATAAAAAAAGCCCACACCCACACAATGTGGCAAGCCGATGATCAGTCAACGCAAACGGAAAAAGTTGTAAAAATGGTTAAAGGGGTTACTGCTTCCCTCGTAAACAATGCAGAAAATGTCATCAGGCATAAATGTTAATTGATTTTTATAGACTTTTGATTTCACCACGATTTTCCATTAGATATGAGAAGAGCTTCCTTATGTTTCGACTTCCGCATGAGCATATAACTATTGACAACTATTTTTTATCCACCCTATCCACATCTAAATCATTTAATGCTGCTTGTCAGCTCCTTTGTTGAACTTTCAATTTCGCTGCCGCATATTTATTTGTTATTTTCTTTCCTTGTTCAAATATAATTATGAGCAAAGTGCCTTAAAAACTTTTACTTCTTCCGCTTACGTTTGACGTGCGAGATGCAACTGTCCAGATATCCATATATTCAGCACAAAACTGGAAACACTCGAGAATGGTGCGATCAACTCGACTGCATCTCAAAATTGCTTTCAATGTTGAATGTACCGGGTTTTTATTTTATTCGGGCTGTGGGACTGAGACTTTATTTTGAAAGGTGTTAACCACTTGCGGAAGTTGTTATGATGCACTCTTCGATGCTTT
This sequence comes from Drosophila melanogaster, assembly GCF_000001215.4. Lineage (NCBI taxonomy): Eukaryota > Metazoa > Arthropoda > Insecta > Diptera > Drosophilidae > Drosophila > Drosophila melanogaster. The sequence continues at coordinate 21,680,439 of NT_033777.3, read as the reverse complement.
TTAATAGCAGTTAGCTGACGTAAAAAAAGTATTTTTAACTACGCGCTGTTCAATCACTGCCACAGGAAAGACTCTTCATAATCGCTCTGGAAATTATGTGCTGCAGAAAGGCCTTGACTTATATGATTCGATCTTAAGTTTTTATTGACTCATACAACTGTAATTTTGAAATCTTGAGCTATAGCTTTTAGATTTTAAAGTTACCTTTTTTGAAATTTAGAGTTTATACGGTTTGGGTAATAAACTTTTAATTGGGCTAGTACATCAATTGTAATTATCACATGTTGTACTGAAAAACTCCAGCATTTTAGCATAAATCTATTACAATCTCTCTGATGACCTCTCCATTAGGTATCGGTAATCTGCTTTAAAAGGCTTCTCTCGCACTTATCTTTAATTTGGGTTAATCTATGCCCCAAAAGAACCGTCCATAAAAGCCTGAATAGACGTTTCCACTCGCCCGTCGCTTACCTAATCAACTTTTTTGCTCGACAAAGAAATCCTGCCCCATCTTGGGTCGCTTATCTATGCATCTTCAGGCACTGAACAGTAGCCAACTGCCCGAGCTGAAGCATAGGCACTATGAAGACAAGACTCTTTCGCCGGCGAAGCCTTTTAACGGCATCTAGCACCTGGAAAATTGCCAGCGCTTTGGGGTCAGTAATTAATTCACATCAACCTGCTCTACGACGCCACGGATCCCGACTTTTGGACAATTGGCCAATTCATGCGCTTTAATTACTTCATAAAAGAGCTACGTTGCTGCCTTTGACGCTGGGTGCCCTTAGCTTTAAAGAGTACACTTGCACAAAAAATGTGTGATGTAATATGGAACTTATGAGTCATGATTTCTAATTTAAAAAATTACATATTATAAGAGTTACTTTTCCAGCAATAAATTGAATACAATGGGATTAGCTTCGTAGCATACAAAGGTAGAAATATAAATGAGATGGTAAACCTAATGAGGAACAGTATTTTCAAACTAAAATGTACATTTTTTGTTTAAATTTTAAAACATTTTTTATGTAATATTAGCATTCATATTTATCAGTGTAGGAACTAACTGTTTCCCTTGCTTACAGGCGTTGCTCTTTGAATTTTTGCGCGCCTTTTGTGTTTCCTTTTTTACTGCGCTTTGATCGCTGCTTTTGGTTGTTGTAGGGTAGTTAGTTTTTGTTTTTTTGCTGGTCTTCTGTAATGCTAACTTTAAGGTTTTGTAGACGTTTTCTGGGATTTTGTTTTGCTCGCCAGGCTATTTTTTGATTCACAATTGTGGGCAATCACAATGGTTTAAGTGCTTACTTTTCAAGGTTCGATCAACTTGTTTGCCGAGCAGCAAAGAGAGTGAAAAACGGTATATGAGTAACTCACTCACTATTTCTCTTGCCCAGCAATTGGAGTGTAAAACGAGATAAAGTGCTGTCCACGCTTCAATTCCGCAGCACTACGAACAGTGCATTATTTTGCTAGTGTTAATCACTCACTTATCACTTTGCACCAACAACGCCTTTGAGCACCTGGAAACTTTGTTTTTTCAAATTTATTAAGATGAAGCGCGATTTTAGTAGCTTTCTCTACGTATAATTCGTTACTCATAGCTTTATTGTTGCATGGAAATGTTGCTGTTTCCCCATTTTAAATTAAGATCTTATTGTAATTATAAATTTATTCGATATTTATGTCATAAGTGATCTATGTGTAGTAGAGCAGTTCTATTTAAGTAATTTAAACAAAAGACTTAAGCAACAAACTTGAATATGGTATCTACTTTCCACCATGATAACTTAAATTTAAAGATGTTCAATTCCTTTCATATAAATTTAATAGCGAAAAAAAAAGTAAAAAGCTGGAAGAAATTTTCAGAATCAAACAAGACAAAGCGAAAAAAGTGGAAAACAGAATAGAACAGAACAGAAACTGCTGTCTGGCGAAACAATTTGTAAATTGCTTCCGACAGCAAATTCAATAATAACAACAGCGGCGGCAGCCACTGCGGCAACTGCTGGCAACTAATAGTAACTTTCAATCATTCATCATCGATTTCAATAAACAATTTCAATGGTCTGGGCGGAGAGACGCACAATAGACGAGGCAGTGTGGGGATTACTCGCACTCGCCTCGAACTCGAAAGAGCTTTGAACGTGTGAAAGATTTACCTCACCTCATGTTGCTCCTGCCCTTCGGCCTCCGGGATTCTTCTATGCCTTCACTTCTTCGGGGCGATGACTGGCTGAACAATCAGAGATCCATTTGGGCTTTATGATGCCCATCTTCTATTCCTTCGGCCACTGTAATTGGAAATTCTCGCCGCTTACAAGATGCGAAGTCGCAAATGGATATTTGACGAGTCAGCACGAATGTATTTTGCCACATGCAACCTTGACATTTCACGTCGCCCCAAGTGATCGTTTTTCGCAAAATAAAAGGGAGAACGCCCATGCTGAATATTAGAATATTTCGAGACGCGATCGAAACGTGTTTCGATTCGATGCGACTAACTGCGGTAATCGGTTGGAAATGTCAAAAGTCGAGCCAAATGATGCGATACATATTTTTATATAGACATTACTTATGATCGAGCGGCAGAACAACAGTCAGCGGTCCAAAAGAACCAGTCGATGCTAATAACAAGTCGGCTAAAGTATGCCAAATAAATTATATTACCAAATAAGCAGGCCCAATCGAAATTGAAGTGAAGCGAAATTTTGTTTGCTTCCTCTGAAGCTTAAATGACTTTAACATGTGGTTTCCAGTTTTTTAATGGTAACTTTTATTTCAGTTTAAAGCTTTAAAAGTCAATTTAAAACATTTTACGTAATTTTTCCTATATTTGCTAATACGCCTTCAATTAGCCAAGCTTAAGGCTTTAACTAATTAAATATCTCATTTAAACTGCAATAAGATAAATAAAACAGTTACTATGCATTTTACATACGCGAATATGTGTACGTCAAGCCTAGCGTCTGTCAAACTGTAAGTGCACCATATTAAAACAAGGCGAAAGCCTCTAGAAATTTCTCCATAGAATATGTGCGACTTGCGACACTTTCCATACCAACTTCCTCCGACTGTGCCAGAATATTCTTTTGCCGTATGCTAAACAAAAGACTCAGGCAACGAACTGGAGGCCGGCACTTGCCTCACTTCGCGTTCTGCATCGCCTTCGGCTGTTGCGGATAATTGTGGCATAAAAATTGCTTTTCATTTGCCCCAAAATAAAGCAATTGTTGGATCGAATGGTTAGAGGGGCAGGGAGAGGGGAGGAAAGCATATTTATAGTATTTCTGGTTCGAAAATGTGTAAATTGAACAAGTTTATTTTTCCGGTTTTTCGATTCAATGAAGCTTGGTGTTTATTAATTTAAAAATTCAATGGTATCTGAAGACATAATTATATTTTATATTGAATGTTATAACATATGTAAAATTACAATATATGTTTATGTTAGGTAATTTATTTTATATACATAAATTGTTAATTTAAAACATTTATTGATATTATCTGTCGTGCCCGTGAGTTCTTAGATTGCTATATTATACTGCTGCAGTTTTGCCCACTTCCGCCTATAAACTTGTGTTTCCCCTCTTCGTTCGAAGCTTTACGTTATTTATGGCTAAGCGCTGCTTTTATTTGGATTTATTATGCAATTTGCTTGCTTTTTGTTCTTCTATTGATTCAGTTTGATGGTTTTATGTCGAGAGCATTTGACAAATTGTTATGCCAGACATTTGCCTAATGCTTAGCATCGACGCAGCGGATTGTTGGCAGTCTTGTGAGTACTTGGCCAGAGAAACTTGTTTGGCCATTTGTCAAAAGTTTGACAACTTCGTGACATCAAAATTGAAATATTTGTTCAGATGCACCGCTGCTGGGTGATTGCCACATCAAATTAACTGCCAATCGGTATCAATTTCATTGATCTGGCAATTAAATTGCCTCAGCCAAAAATCACACAATTGCCTGGCCAAAGCCGAAATCGCCTTGTGCTTCCCTTTCGATTGGTTTAAAATTTATGCGCTTGCTGAACTTGAGCACAGTCACCAAGCTGCATATATAAAAATTAAATGGGGAAGCAGACAATCATCTTGGGCAAGCCGAAATCAGCTATGATTTATTAATTTAACCGGTCTGATCCCCATCAAACCACTTCCTCCTCTCCCACTCCGCTTTTAAAAGACAGGCTATGAGAATTGGGTCAGAATTAGCAACTCTTTAAGCCAATTTGGATGCGTTTGGGGTGGAAGCTGCTTGGAAACTAAGTTATGGGATTAGACAAGTGCTGACGGGCACAAAGATATCTAAAAGAATGCGTCATGGTGAACAAAATGTACAAAAGATTTTGATCTTCATAGAAATGAATATATTAGCTAAAATGAAATATAAATCACCGGATGAAGAGTGTCATTGAAAATAATACACGAAAATGTTTTTTAGAGAGATTTTTTTCCGAAATTTCTACATTTTTGCAGCGAAAATATCATTTAAAAAATACCTAAAATATTAATTAGCATTTTCTAAGAGCGCTGGCTCACTAATTAAAATTCCTCAGTTTCAAATGGCATCAAAATGCATTCCCACTGCAACAACTTTGGAGCCCATTTTTTGTACTTTCCCCTGACATTGCTACAAATACCTAAAAAATGAAAATACCTCAAAGCAAAAACACAACGAAAAAACCCCCTTCAACTGTAAATTGTGTGAAAAATGGCAAGCAATTTTCTCACACACTTGCAGATACAGACAGTCGTCATATGTTGATGGGCCAGACAATATGAAGATGTTTATAATATTATAATTAATTATGATTTTCTGAATGCTTCAAGCCTCAAAGTCGAAGCAAAGTTCAATGCCAAAGCGAAAACAAACACAGACCAAAACAAAAGCCACCGACCAAAATACATTTTGAATGCAACTCCCTGCTTAATTATATACACATAAACCGCAGTCTAAGCTAAATAAAAAAAAAAAACAAGAACAATGGCCACAGAAAAGATGAACAAAATTGTAAAACGAAACCCGAAGATAATTCACACGGTTGGAGCACTTGAGCAAAGGGCATGATAAAGCGAGCAATGAAACCAATAAAATCCTCTGAAAGCTTAGCAAACAAATTTAATGAATGTAATTAAGATGTTGAGATTCGAGTGCGATCTGACCCACATAGATATTTTCCATAGCAGCTGATCGAAACCGTCCTAAAGCCGATAAATCAAATAGCAGGTACTTAAAATCAAACGTAGGCCTTAGGAACTAAGGCGATTAACCAGCCACAATGTCATTCAAAGCCTGACTTTATTAGGAAGTTCAAACACAAGGCAGTTTTATGCTAATTCGGACTAGTTACGCTCTAAGTACAGAAGTTGCACTCCAAATGCACTGTAAGAGCAAGCGTGCCTGAGATTGACATCAAGCAAGCGAATTATATTGCCAAAATAATTGCCACAATTAACTCAACAATGCCGAATGCCGAATCTATCGTACAAAGGCCAGTAAATATCCAAGCCAACAGTCATTAAGCCAAAAAGCAAGCGGCAATTATATCTTAATGCCTGCAAAATAAATACTCTTACCAAAAAAGGGTTTGTTCTAAATGAAAGACTGTTAAAATCATTTAGATTTGGTTCATGGCCTTTATTTAAAAATGTCTTTCCTCATACCTATTTGTTTCTTAAATTAAAGGGAAAAAACAATTTTTCCATTTCCATGCTGAAATAACACTTTAACCAAATAACTTTCGTTGCTGATTCATGGGATCGTTCGTGCGTCTTTAGTGTGTGGAAAAATAACCAATAAATTTGTTATACAATTGTGTAAATATTTGCTTCTCATGAACCCAATTACAGAGATCCCTTCAAAACCAGATGAACCACGCCACTTCAATCACAAGTGGAAGTTACCCATTTTTTGGGTTTCGGCTCCAATTTCGGCTTACAGTGGATATACCCCTCTCAGTGTTTGAGCACTGGGATCTCCTTACTGGCGTATTGATGTCTCATCTGGCATTCATTTTTCATCACAATTTATTTACCCAACCATTTCAGTTCGCCGCTGAACAATTATCTCGAAAAAAATCGAGGCTGCTGAGTGTAAACTCATTTGCATATATATTTTTGCACGACAGCACAAATAATGTGAGCCTTATAAATATATAGATATATGTATATATAAATAAACTAAAGTAGCCCAAAGCGAGCTTGTCTCATAAACAAATTGATTAGCGTCTTTAGCGTTGCACCAAGAGCAGCCCCAAACCAACAAAGCCCACTTGGCACACAAATAAACGCTGATGGATCATGAATAAATTGCTGCGATTTGATAGCGCAAAATGGCTGTTGCCAACCACTGGGATCCCAGATCTGGGCATCATCCTTCCAAAGAGTTCGCAGTTGTGTGCGACCTAATGGGACACACCTCTGTATATGGGGTAATCTCTTCACACCCGGCACGTGTACGGCTAGTTTCAGCTATAAGAAAAATAAATCAATTAGCGTGCTGAGTAATATCAGCGCCCAGCCCTTGCCAATCAACATCTTCCATCCAATCCAGGTGGTGATAACAATAGGGGAATATATTCTGTTGGCACACTTGAGTTGGCATTTTTAGCGGTCGTTCGTTATCATGCAAATTCTCTTGTATGATAATGCAGATTAGTCTAAGTGCCTGAAATTTGCTTTACTCTGAAAAAGTCTAATTTTGAACTTTAATTTGCATTTCAGATACATAACTCCGGCAGCAGCCGCCAATGCAACTGCGACCTCATCAACCTCAGCGTCAGGAGGCGTGGGTGGCACCAACCTGGCGGTTTATCCCACGGCCACCGCCCAGGTTTATCGCTCGAACAACGGCCTGGATGTTCTGGACTGCGCTGGACTGGAGCACCACAACGCGGCCACCACTTCCGGTCACTCAGGCAGCGGCTTCTCCCAGCGCCTCAGGGAACTGGCCGCCTCCGCCGGACTGCTCTCCCTGAAGCCCCGCCAGCCTCTCAAGCCGGTGATCAAGACGCGTGGCTCCCCCGGACCGGAGTTCCCCAAGAAGGTCACCTTTAGTGCCTTTGCCACCGTGCAGGTGGTGTGAAGGGCGTGAACAGTGGGTCTAGCATCTGTTGCATCTGTGCAGGCACAGAGCAAGGTAATAACATTTACTTTTTGTTTTTTAAGTATTTTTAAGAATACTCCAGATCAAGATAATTCTTTGATACAAAATAAACTTTAGAAAAATATGAAATACATTTAAGCAAGCAATGTAATTATACTGGAATAAGAATTGCAACCCACTTTATATTCTGATTTAATATAGTTACATAATAACATAGTATAATATTAAACCAATTGTAAACTGAATTATTCATTGATTCTTTTTCTTCTCTTTTCATTTCAGTATCATCTTGCACTTGTTAACGATTATTTCTTGTTGTTTTTATATTTGTTGCTGTTGTTAAATGTTTAGCCAAAACTATGGAAACCATACACGGAGAAAAATTCCTTAAAACATAAAAAAAAAACATAATAAATTGTTGTGCCATGTCTGTGGCTTGAAATAAAAATGAAAACCATATAGAAATGAATAACACACCCCATAGCTAAAGAAAATACCTCAAGGATCCTAAATAACTGCCCTCCTTTATCTTATTTTATCTGCTTTGCTTAACTGCCCTCCTTTATCTTATTTTATCTGCTTTGCTGTACATTCTGGTAGACTGACATTTTAATATCCTTTCTATAGTTCCTCTCGATCACCCTATCCTAAAACAGTATTTTCCATATTTTCTCATCTTCCGAAATCTTTCCTCACCAACACACCCGAAAATAATTGTAAAATATAACGACTGCAAGTGCAGAAATTCTAAATATTTACTATTAAATTGTAAATATGTACGAATTTTTGCTTATAACAATTAAACAGCAAATATAGTCATAAATATATGTATTCATGTAATATGTAAGTCTGTTTTGTGTATGTGTGTATATATATAAACCATGATTTTGCATTGATAATTATATAGGGTATGAAATCACCTTTCAAATCCACACAAATTTTAATCGAAATTGCTGTATATTGTATTTAAAGTATAATATTATATATATCTTATAAGCCTAATATTATGCATGATAAATAAAATACGATTAAAACCAAACAAACTATTGTCTTTTAATTTGGGAATAAAAACATATGACAAGCACATTAAAAGGGGATCTTCATGGAGCAACTGCTAATGGAAAAGTTTTTCTTTTTGTGATCCACTGCAATTAAAAAGCTGAAGCTCGAAAATGTAAAATCTAAAAGAACGCCCTTTAAATGGTGATCATTGTTCTTTCTTACTTGGTGAATTCATTTCAATTATCAGGTCGGATTTCCCGCCAAAATATAGCAGTCATTTTAAATCGCTGTAACTGTTATGTTAACTATTCGTGTTAACTGTAATCGATCATTTGTGCTTACAGATTAGACGCTAACAGTGCCCAGAGCTAACATAACGCGCTGCCACCTATCGATATATTACCACTCAGAAATTCATAAAATAGAGATGTTACTTAATAATAAAATTGCAATTTGGGATTAAGTTATTGTATGGCTTTTATTTTTTTTAATTTCCTTACATTCTTCCTCTTCTTAACGACACTATCGATATTACATTGCAAAAGTCCGGCAGCGCTTTATGTATCGTAGCTCTGTTATCGATATGTTCCCGCCATTCCCGCTTTGATCATCCTCCAGCCCTGGTCACAAAACAATTTTTGCAAACTGCAGCACAACACGGGGAAATTATTATCAAAGTTAGCCAGTTGCAATGTCTGAATCACCGTGTAAGTTAATAAGATAACTCCCTTAAACATATTTTTTACCGAAATTATAAATTTCCAGCTGAACCGCGCGCTAAGCGCCAGAGAGTAGACAAAAATGGTAGGTTCGCCGCCATGGAGCGACTGCGTCAGCTGAAGGGAACCAAGAACAAATGCAAAGTGGAGGACCAGGTGGACGATGTATACGATGTGGTTGATGAGCGGGAGTACGCGAAGAGGGCGCAGGAAAAGTACGGTGACGATTGGATCGAAGAGGGTAAGTTGGAACTCTGAACTCTATACTTTATAATACTAAATTTTAACTTTTAGATGGTACTGGTTATGCAGAAGATCTTCGGGATTTCTTCGAGGACGAAGATGAGTACTCCGATGGGGAGGAGGATCGGAAGGACTCGAAGAAGAAGAAGGGTGTTGCCCCCAACAGCAAAAAGAGACCACGGGAGAATGAAAAACCAGTAACAGGAAAAGCATCCATCAAGAATCTATTCAGCAATGCAGTGCCCAAAAAGATGGATGTAAAGACCAGTGTGAAAGACGATGATATCCTTGCTGATATTTTGGGCGAAATAAAGGAAGAGCCTGCAGCGACGTCAGAAAAGGCGGAAAAGGTTATAGCCCCAGCGAAAATATCAGTTACGTCGCGTAAATTCGATGCCGCCGCTGCCAAGGAATACATGAATAGTTTTCTAAACAACATCAAAGTTCAGGAGCAGGAACGTAAGAAAGCGGAGGCCAGTAGCGATAACGAGATGCTGGAGCGCATTCTGAAGCCCAAGGCAGCAGTTCCAAACACAAAGGTGGCCTTTTTCTCCAGTCCTACAATCAAAAAAGAGCCCATGCCTGAAAAGACACCTGCAAAAAAAGCCACCGAAGATCCATTCTCCGACAATGAAATGGACTTTAGCTGTCTGGATGACGATGAAAACCAGTTTGATGTGGAGAAGACACAGCAGACCGAGAAGGTTTCCCAAACGAAAACAGCAGCTGAGAAAACATCCCAAAGCAAAGTCGCCGAAAAATCAGCTCCCAAAAAAGAAACAACTGGATCGCCAAAGGAATCGGAATCGGAGGACATTAGTAGGTTGCTGAACAATTGGGAGTCTATATGCCAAATGGACGATGATTTTGAAAAGTCCGTGCTCACCACGGAGCAGGATTCGACAATCTCCTCAGATCAACAGCTTCGGTTCTGGTACTGGGAGGCCTATGAGGATCCAGTAAAAATGCCCGGCGAAGTCTTCCTGTTCGGTCGGACCGCAGATGGAAAGTCCGTCTGTCTGCGTGTACAGAACATCAACCGTGTGCTCTATCTGCTGCCCCGACAATTTGTGAGTATTATTCTACAAATACTTAGTCCTTAGGTGAAGTGTTGTTTCTGAATATATTCTTTTAGCTCTTAGATCCCATTTCGAAGGAGCCCACCAAGCAGAAGGTGACCGTCGCAGACATATACAAGGAGTTCGACAGCGAGGTGGCAAACCAACTGAAGCTCGAGTTCTTTCGATCCCGCAAGGTCACCAAGAGTTTTGCCCATCACGCTATCGGTATTGAAGTTCCGCAATCTTGCGATTACTTGGAGGTTCACTACGATGGAAAGAAACCACTGCCCAATTTGTCGGCTGACAAGAAATACAATTCTATAGCACACATATTCGGCGCCACCACCAATGCACTCGAAAGATTCCTCTTAGATCGGAAAATCAAAGGTCCCTGTTGGCTGCAGGTGACTGGATTCAAGGTGAGCCCAACTCCCATGAGTTGGTGTAACACCGAGGTCACATTGACAGAGCCCAAGAATGTAGAGTTGGTGCAAGATAAGGGAAAGCCAGCGCCACCACCTCCACTTACGCTACTATCGCTTAATGTTCGCACCTCAATGAATCCGAAAACATCGAGAAACGAGATATGCATGATTTCCATGCTGACCCACAATCGTTTCCATATCGACCGCCCTGCTCCACAGCCCGCTTTCAATCGACATATGTGCGCTTTGACTCGCCCGGCGGTGGTTAGTTGGCCTTTAGATTTGAACTTTGAGATGGCAAAATATAAGTCTACCACAGTGCACAAACATGACTCAGAGAGAGCCCTGTTGAGTTGGTTCTTAGCTCAGTACCAGAAAATAGATGCAGATCTCATTGTAACCTTCGATTCCATGGATTGTCAACTAAATGTAATAACCGATCAAATTGTAGCCCTGAAGATTCCCCAATGGTCTCGAATGGGGCGACTGAGGCTGAGCCAATCGTTTGGCAAGCGATTGCTGGAACATTTCGTCGGCAGAATGGTTTGTGATGTAAAGCGATCTGCAGAGGAGTGTATAAGAGCAAGATCCTATGATCTGCAAACGCTATGCAAACAAGTACTGAAGCTTAAGGAATCGGAGAGAATGGAAGTGAATGCCGATGATCTGCTAGAGATGTATGAGAAAGGAGAAAGCATTACCAAGCTCATATCGCTCACCATGCAGGACAATTCATATTTACTAAGGCTGATGTGTGAGCTCAACATCATGCCGTTGGCGCTACAAATCACTAATATCTGCGGCAATACCATGACCAGGACCCTTCAAGGAGGTCGTTCTGAACGAAATGAGTTCTTGTTGCTGCATGCCTTCCACGAGAAGAATTACATAGTGCCGGACAAGAAGCCGGTTTCTAAACGAAGTGGTGCAGGAGATACGGATGCTACGCTTTCAGGTGCAGATGCGACGATGCAAACCAAAAAGAAGGCAGCCTATGCTGGTGGCTTAGTGTTGGAGCCCATGCGTGGTCTCTACGAGAAGTACGTTCTCCTCATGGACTTTAACTCCCTGTACCCCAGTATAATACAGGAGTACAACATATGCTTCACCACCGTCCAACAGCCGGTGGATGCAGATGAGTTGCCCACCCTACCCGACTCGAAAACGGAACCTGGAATCTTACCCCTTCAATTGAAACGCTTGGTGGAGTCGCGAAAAGAGGTGAAAAAGCTAATGGCAGCGCCTGATCTTTCGCCGGAACTCCAGATGCAGTACCACATTCGGCAGATGGCCCTGAAGCTAACTGCGAACTCCATGTATGGTTGCTTGGGTTTCGCCCACTCCCGGTTCTTTGCCCAGCACTTGGCTGCTTTGGTCACCCACAAGGGCAGAGAAATCCTCACGAACACACAACAACTCGTGCAAAAGATGAACTATGACGTTGTTTATGGAGACACAGATTCCCTGATGATAAATACCAACATAACCGACTACGACCAGGTCTACAAGATTGGTCACAATATTAAGCAGAGTGTAAATAAACTATACAAGCAGCTGGAATTGGATATCGATGGAGTATTTGGCTGTTTGCTCTTGCTGAAGAAAAAGAAGTATGCCGCTATCAAGTTGAGCAAGGATTCCAAGGGAAACCTGAGGCGTGAACAGGAGCACAAGGGCCTGGATATAGTACGTCGCGATTGGTCTCAGCTGGCTGTAATGGTGGGAAAAGCCGTTCTCGATGAAGTGCTGTCGGAAAAGCCTTTGGAGGAGAAACTGGATGCAGTGCATGCCCAACTGGAGAAGATCAAAACTCAAATTGCAGAGGGTGTAGTACCGCTGCCACTGTTTGTCATCACCAAACAGTTAACTCGGACTCCCCAGGAATATGCCAATAGTGCTTCATTGCCCCACGTCCAGGTGGCCCTTCGTATGAATCGCGAGCGTAATAGGCGGTACAAAAAGGGCGATATGGTGGACTATGTGATCTGTTTGGATGGGACAACAAATGCTGCCATGCAGCGAGCATACCATTTGGATGAGCTCAAGACCAGTGAGGATAAGAAGCTGCAGCTGGACACGAATTACTACCTGGGACACCAGATCCATCCGGTAGTCACGCGAATGGTGGAGGTGCTGGAGGGAACCGATGCGAGTCGCATCGCCGAGTGTCTGGGCATGGACCCAACCAAGTTCCGTCAGAATGCGCAGAGGTACTTACTATCTTATTACTCCTTACAAACTCTAACCTAACGAATATTTTGGTTATGTAGAACCCAGCGAGAGAACACCGAGCAGTCGGAGGGTGAGTCCCTGCTCAAGACGACTCTGCAGTTGTATCGCCTGTGCGAACCGTTCCGCTTCCAGTGCGTTACCTGTAAGACGGAGCAGCTGATGGCGTCTGCGTACCGACCGGGTCCAAGCAACTCCCACATAGCCGTACTCCAGCAATGCGCTAAGTCCGAGTGCCAAACGGCACCGATTCAGTACCTGGCAAGCGTGCGCAATCAGCTGCAGCTTTCCATGCGGCAGTATGTGCAACGGTTCTATAAAAATTGGCTGGTCTGCGATCACCCGGATTGCAACTTCAACACCCGCACACACTCCTTGAGGAAGAAATCCCACCGCCCGCTGTGCCAAAAGTGCAGGAGCGGCAGCCTGCTGCGTCAGTATACGGAGCGGGACCTGTACAATCAGCTGTGCTACCTGCGATTCATGTTCGACCTCGGCAAGCAAACGCTGCAGCAAAAACGTAAGTAAATACAATGTAGTTATAAGCAGTATCAAAAACTAAAACAATAGTTTGTGTATAAGAACAAAATGAAGAATGTGGAGTACGAGAGAGAAATATCGACACTAAATAACAAGACACATGAAAGGAAAAATCAGTCGAAATATTTTATAGTTCCCGTGATCTCGACGGATTTCAGTAGTTCTTTATGCTTGTATCCTTGAATTCTTAAAAATTGTTGTAGTTTATATATTAGTTCTGACACCTAATACATATATTTCCCTTAAGATTGGTATCATTAAGTTTTACAGCATTTCATATTGAAATTATATTTTGTCCATATTATCAAGCCACCCTCACACCGGAGCTGGAGCAGGCCTATCAACTCCTATACGAAACGGTGGATCAGCAGTTGCAGAGCTCCTCCTACGTGATCATCTCGCTAAGCAAGCTCTTTGCCCGATCCCTGGCTCAGATGTCCCTGCAACCGTCCGTGGCGCAGCCCCAGATCGAAGCAATTCCGAGTGCTTTGGCGGATGTGGTCTAAGTGTTTAATTAACTAGCCTTTGTTATAAGTTCCATTAAAAATACTACAAAAGAGATACAGAGATACAGTATGGTTAACTAGATGAGGTCACGTGGCGAGGAACTTCTCGAGCGGAAAGTGCCGGAAGGACTCGTTGAATATATCCGTAAATGCCGTGCTAACCAACTCGTTAATCATCGGCTTGATGAAGGGCAATCCCAGCTGCCACATGCTGTTGATGACTCCATCGGCCAGTTGGTTGAGGGGCTGTCCCTGCAGCAAGTTCTCAATGTGCAGCTCCATTCCGCCGATGCGGTCCACCTCCACATGGACCTTGATGAGTGAGCCCGGACCGCCGATGCGCCTAACGCTGGTGGTTTGACTGAGGAAGTAAATAAAGTGAGCGATAGGTTGTCATGTAAGCCAAAAGCTATCAACAATACTGGTGTTTGCAACACAGCTTGGGAAATACATATTTCCATGCAACTCGGTGCCCACCTGTAATCGTAGAGGGTGAGGTTCCAGTGGCCTTTTCTGTTCATCTCAGTACCCAGCATCTTGGCGGCGAACTCGTACTCGCCCTCCAGACTTTTGTCGGGGAAATACTGAGTGTAGACGATGCGCTGGTCCTCTGGATCGGCATGGAACTTGGTCACCTCGGATCGCGCCCATCCGTACTCGGATACATTGCGCAATATCAGACGAAAGCTGCCCAGACCCTGTGATTCACCTCGTCGCAGCTCAACGTAGCTACAGTGGTGCGGGTCAAAGGGCTTGATGTTGTAGTCGGGCACACCTGAAAGAGTTGCTCCATGATTGCTCGCCCGTAATCCACATCTCACTCACCTGTTGTGAAGTAGGCCCTTAGGTCGTTAAACACCTGCCGCATGCACTCGTTGAAATCCTCGTCCGACCAGTGGCAACGACCCAGCAAGTGCTTCAGATCCGTATCCACGTCGATTTGGCTGGACGCGTTTGCCAAGTGGTTGGCAAAGAGCGAAATCCCCGCCAGGTAAACCAGAAGGCGAGCACAGTTTGAGAGCGACTGTTGCGACATGCTCGTGGTTTCAGTTTAACAGCAACTGTTTGTCTTCTGTTAATTTCAAAGGTAAATGTACGTTATGTTTTTATTGTCTTTATTGTTTTGAGTAAACTGATTTTGTGGGCGTGAAGAGCAACCGGTGTTTGTTGTTTAAAGTGTCCTTGTCTTTTGCATACAGTTGATCGTCTACTGAGTTGTTATTAGTTAGTTAGTTATTTTTTCTTTTATTGATTTATAAGTAGTTTATGGTGCTTTTTAAGTTCCTTGATTTCAGGTAAATTTCAATAAGTTAGGAATATGAAAGGCATTAGATAGGCATACAAAATTAAGCAAAAAAATGTATCGCTGAAAGTATATGTTAGCCATCGGTTAGTTGTTGAATCTTCATTACTACGAAAAATGTATTTGATTTAGTAATTGTTAAATACTTTTGTATAGAGTTGTAATTTTTCCAAGATAGTAGTTGTACAGTTATCATACGAATTTTATATTTGCATGAAACTTAAAGACTTATTATTATAATTGCCATCGTAAAGACTTCTCCTAGCACCGAAAATAAAAGACACTTCTTTCTCATCGCAAGCTATTCAAACAGCCTCATCTTCATGTAGTTCGTTTTGTAATCTTTTTGTTCGCCGCATGCACTTGACCCCTTTAACTTAAGCTCACCGACTATTACTGGGCTGAGTACTGCAGCAAATAGATAGCGTAAAAAGAAAACTACAAACATGACAAAATCGTGCGTTAGTATGGAAGCATGGTAACAGTGGTAAACGAAAGACTTCAACAAGACACAAACTTGGGGGTGCGAACAACTTTTAAATCCACTTAGAGGCGGCAGCCAGTCATGCAACGCGAGAGCAACAACGTATGATAATATTTGGCAATTCTTCAGTTTAGCGGTTGCATTTGCAACCAAGTTGACCAACGGTCAGTTATTTAACAAAACAAGTTACCTAGCTACTTAGTTTAGTTGAGTTTTCCGAACTCCCGAGCTTTAGTTTCACTTCCAGGCAATTTACTTCTGGTTGTTCCAAATATATAGTGTAGCCAAATATGAAATTCTGGAACTCGTACGCAAAGGCGCGCAAATATTCGAGAATAATAATAGCTTTACAGTTATTTGCGCCGAATACGCGACGTGAATCAGGCGAGCTCCCGTAGCCAACTGAACCACTCGAAGACGTAGGAAACCAGAGAAAAAGAGCTTCCACCAAAAGTGGCAGCAGCAGCCAAATGAGCCATAATAAAAAAAAAACCACAAAAATAGCAGGAAAATGTTTGAAAGCCATAATATGGCCGGGCACAAAATTGAGCTTTGTCAACTCGGCTTAGAGTTTGACACCCCCAAGTCGCGTTTCCTCATGTGCAAAATGAACAAAATTGAACAAAACGGTCGTAAATCACCAGCAGAAATCATTCATAAATTCCTTTAGAAATGCGTAGAATCATTTAATTGACCGAGATGCGCACTAACTGATAACCATTACTTAGCAAGTTATTATTAATATTATTTCATATAATTTTATAGCATGTTTGATAATAATTCATATTAATGTCCCAAAAGGTGAACAAAAAGTAAATACAAAATTCATTTGAAATAATACAAACACTTTAACTATAAAATAACTTTTCATTTCTCTTAACACACTAAATATTTCTTGAACTTTACATCAACGAGTTGAACGACCTTAGAAATAAATATTTCCTTCGCTGTCTATTTCAAACAATAACCCATCACCGCTGGTTGAAAAGTGATCTGAATTTAATGAGGCAATATTTATTAGACAATCCCATGTCCGTCAATGGGTATTATTCAAGTATGAAATCAAGTACTCACAGCCAGCGCTCAAGTTCATGGGATTGAATAAATCAAGCGACGTGATTGACAATCGTAACGATTGACGGCAATGCTGCCGGTAGGCCAGAAGAAGATTTTGTGGACTGTTTCTTTTGGCAAATGAAAATACAAGGTTGCAGCTTCAGTTGTTATGGCTGATTGCGATTTAATGAAAGGACAAGGTCGCTCTTACAGAAATTCAAAACTGGGCTGAAAACATGCGCCAGCACTTTGTAGCACTTTAAGTGCGATAACAAATGGTGGGCATAAACTGGAAATTCTGCTTTAATTTTGCTCAAAATTACTTAATTTTATTACAATCACAGCCTTTAGCACAATTTTATTTCTTTCGTTCTGTAACGTTTTTAGATATATTTTTTTTAACTAAAAGGGCCGTGGGAAGCATTTTGTAAACACTTTATTAAAGGAGGAAGCATTATTTTTATTTTTCTTCTCTTCTGATGTTGGAATCCTTCCCATTTGACATGCATATTTAAATTACAAGTTTTTTAAATTACAAAGTTAAAAATAAATGAAGCCTTTAGGTATTTTTAGATATTTTTAACAATTTCGAATTTAAAAGCTTGATAGAAACTTTTATCTTATAATTCAATCTTTATAATTTATAGTTTACTCTTTATTAAATAAAACCCAAATATTTCTTACAAACAATTTTATACATTTTATTAAAATTTGTATGTTAACATTTCCCGGTTTGAGCTCAGTATTTTCTGTAATTTGTATGTTAACAATTTCTTATTGGAGCTCGGTATATTCCTTTCAGTAGGTATTTTCCCCTGCGCATAGATGGTCACACTAAGCGGTTGCTGGTTTGTTTATAGTTTTTGTCCGCGAATTTTACTTTAACTTTAGCTATAACTAACAATAATGGAGGTGGAATTCAGTAGGGAGAACTTCCTGCTGCCGGAGATGAAGTACGAGTGTGAGTAGTTCTTCGATTTGCAGGAGAATAATCTGTTGCTAAATATTTCATCACATTGCGTTGCAGACCTGGATCACACGGCGGATGTTCAGTGAGTAAGATAACAACAAAAACAACAAGTGTGCCCGTTAGCCATGTGGAGTAGGGTGGTTCGCTATTTGTGAATGAAAAATCCAGATGATCGTATAAACTAGATTCTAATAAGCGCTTTCGTATTAGAATTTGAGATATAGCAAACATTCTGAAAAAGAATTTATTTTAATTTATACATATTTTAAAGCCATTATAATTTTTCATATTTTCCCAAACCTATGTATTATGTTCATAGTTAGGGAATACGGCTTTTTAAACGTCAAATGTATCTGCTTTTTTGAAGATTATATGTAATGCAAGTTTTTTCTGACTTTTATATTATACTACTATCGCTTAAAACAACAAGACTATTATTAAGTAGTAGATCATAAATAATTCTTTTACTACGCCACTAAAAGGCAGCAGTTTTGTATATAAATTATAACTTACGGCTACAATAGACATAATTAATTTACTTAATATAAACGGATGATGTTGGAATCCTTCCCATTTGACAGAATCCACGGATGGGGATCGTCGCTGAAAGAGGCGTTCGAACAGTGCGGAGTGGCCATGTTTGGATATATGACCGAACTGGATTACGTGTCCGTGGAGCAGTGCTTTGAAATCGAAGCGCATGGAGATGATCTGGAGAGCTTACTCTTTCACTTTCTGGACGAGCTGCTGTTCCTGTTCTCTGCCGAACCGTATCTGGTGTGCAAGAAGCTGGAGATCACCAAGTTCGATGTGGAAAACTTCGAGATTTCCTGCCATTGTTACGGGGAACCATTTGAGCTGGGGAAACATCCGCAGGGCACCGAAGTGAAGGCAATCACATACTCGGCCATGCAAATCATTCAGGACGTGGAGGCCAGCAACTACGAGGTGTTCGTGATAATTGACATTTGATCCAGCGGCGATCGCCGGGAATTAAATGTGACTGTTCTGTTTCAACCCCTTTGCCTGTCTCCATTAATCATAAGTGAAATGCCAAAAAACGATATAAAAACCGCTGCATAAGCCCCGAAAAATTTGCAATCTCTCGTGCTGCGACTGCATCCCTTGTCGATGAGGATGACTTATCAAGAAACCACTCGATTGTGCGGCTGCAAATGCAATTAGGACTGGCTTCCTTCTCACCGGTCTGATTCCGGAATCAAGATTTACCCTTTTGCCTTCGAATTTTTTGTGTACTATTCACTTTTTTTTTGCCCACTGCTTTGTGAATTGGCAACGTGTTGAATTCCCAGACAAATGCCGAATTTGTTGTCCTTTCCCAGGCCCCAGTTCAATGCACTTTTTATTCGGCAGCCTTCAGGAGTTGCTGACGCGTTGGGTTGCATTAAAGAATTAAGTTGTACTTCTTTTTGGGGAGTCATGTCGAATAGGGCAGTTAACAATGCAAGTCAAGGCCATAGTTTTAATGTTATGATTGACTTGATTTGTTCGACATAAAGTATAGAGAATGCGGGGCCTAAAAACACAAACATATTTTTTTATCAACAATAATTTAGTTCAATGAATGTAAATCGTAATAAATATCTATACGATTAAGCAATCCCTAATTCTAAATATCAATCCACGACGATATCAACAAATATTAACGCTTTTCAAAAAACCGATTTCCTTTGAATAACGCGCTATTCTCGAATCAGTATTATTCGGATGATTTTCGCGTGAGCCGATGTTATTTAGTGGCCGATGAGCGAAGTCAGCTGGTAACACCGAGCGATTTGTTTTGAAACAGCTGACCGCACCGTCAAAACCCAGAAAGTAAACAACAAAAAAAACATTTGCCGGGCAACGTCGCCCAACATATGGGCCCGTTCTTGTATTTGTGTGGGTGCGTGCGTGCACGAGTATGATGATTTTTCCTTGGAACATCGGGCGAAGAACGGCGAACTGAAAAATATACGCTTTTACAGCTGATTGATATTAAAAAAAAAGCAACGCTGCGGTCGACGAGCCATACGAATGAGCGTGCGAAAGAACAAACAAAGTATGAAGGCAAATAGCCCGCGGACACACACGCACACACAAACGGCCAGTTGGTCGATTCGCTTTTAGCTTTCAGCTTTTCGAGTGCGTCAAAGTTAAAGTGGCTGAAAAACTTGGTAAAAGTACCAATCGCCAAACTGACTACAAGACAACAGTTATTCGCGGTTATATTTGGCGGAAAGTGGGTGGCACACACGTCAGTCGCCCGTACCGCTGTTTGTTGTTGTGTTTGCTGTTGCTTTCCAATTCGCCCCGCCAATTCGCCGCACCGCTCATTCTTTCTGCAGCCACCAATTGTCATGGTGTTAAAGTGAAGAGGAAGCAGCAGCCCGTGAGCACATTGTGCGCTAGTTGTTGCCGTTTTACACCCAGAAATCGCGGAGATATCGCCCTGAAAGCCCAACCAATTGACAGGTGACGATCTCACCTATAATTTGCGATCAAAAACACAAAGCTAACCCAAGGGGAACCTAGTGAAAAACGTGGCCGAAAAATCCATACGAAGGCGGAATGGAAAAAATGTGGTAGGTAGTACTAGAAGTAGAGAATGTGACATGTGTGTGTGTGTGCATGGTTGTGCGTGTGTGTGGGGGGTGCTGCGCTGGGCATTTTCTTTATAACAGCGGGCCGCAAGCGAAACAAAAAACAACTGTTTTTGGGCGTGCGCCCAAAACGCCGGCTAAAAAAGTACATATGCAAAAAATTGCATGCCGGTCCAGCTGACATATCACCTGCATCAAGAATAAGACGTATGATGTGAGTAAAGTGTCGCGGGCGGGGGGAAGAGACAACCAAGGGTGCTGTATGATAATGCGCACTTTATATAATTGCAGCTACCTGCCATCTCTAATGTTTCGTGCTTCTATCTGTATGCGTATATGGGTGTGTGGGTGTGCGGGTGTGCAGGTGGGTGGCAAATGGCTAACGGACTTCTGTCAAATTCCAATTCATGGGATCTCCGCGCTGACGTCACTAAGATTTCATTTGCAAACATTTCAATTTGATTTATCTCAAGTGTAAAGTCGAGTTTTAGACTACAGTGAGCACCCCAAAAGCAAGAAAAAGTGATTGGTTTCAATTGGTTTAAAAATTTCATATGTTCTAAGAATATAAAAATGCCCACATCTCTCTAGATTTCAATCAAAAACTACAGTGCTCTTTCCTAAAAGGTCGCCCAGTACTTAATTGTTAGTAATGTGTAAAAACCCCATATTTTTTTTATGTCAGATATTACTATCGTTTAAATTCATAAATATATTAAGCAACAAATGTAGTATTTTATCCACATTTTTCTGTTTACAAAAGTTTTTATCCACAATTGTCGGTGGCTATAAAAATATAATAGGCAATTTCCAACTCATTTGATTTCTTAGCATCAGTAACTTTATCGTTGCATAAATAAACACAGCGCTGATTAAACAAGAGAGAACGCTTCGAACGTCGAGTCACTCGACTATTAGATACCCCGTTACTTAGCTATTGGAAGAGAGGGGAAGAAATTTCATTTCCCTTAACTGCACTTCAACGATTATAGTATACCCTTTTACTCCACAAGTAACGGGTATAAAACTAGCTTGGTTGTTGATTCATATTACTTCTCTGATAGCCCCAATAAAGTTCAGACTTCTGGCAGACCACTATATTTTTATATTTATATGTTGGCGTGTTGCATTTACCGAGAAATAATGTTTGCCGCTAGGGAATCGAAATCAGTGATTAGATTTCGAATTGGAGCAGCAAAGCTCGTCGAAGCGTTGCCAGACTGTCCACAAGGGATGCTGTGACTGTGCACGCGATCACCTCGCCTCAGATTGGGCCAGAGACTACTGCCAAGGGTGTGGTTTTTATAGTGCCGTAATTGTGATGGAAACACCATCTAAAACCTGGCGCATGATAGCTGCACAACCTTATCGGCGTATCAATTAGCCCAGATATGGAAACACGGAACTTGTTTCGCGCTCGATAAGACCGAGGTTCCAAACTTTCTCCGTCGAAACCAGGCGTAGGAATCACAAGAACTCCAGGGAAGAATTGCAATCGTCTTGGGTCAGCTTTTGGCTTTTGGCGACGTCATAGTTTGATGACCTCCACTCGGCTCGCACACCCAAATACCCCCACCAATACTCGGACACTATGCACGTCCATGTACACACGCTACAACAGGGCAATGGCGAACATCGAAGACGACGCTGTCTCATGGCTTTTGCTCCATCTCCATGTATTGGGCGACGATATTTCTCGAGTCTGCAGTTTTTTTCTTTGCCGACTTTTTATTCATTTTATTTTGTATTTGGTTACTTTGGATTCGCTTGGCCTTCGGGCGCAGACATGGTCTCTTGGTCGGGTCTTTTGTGAACCAGTTGCTCTAAGCGCCTCTGTTGCCTGTTGTTCGCCCCTGTTTGGTATACACATCGTTTTGGACTGCCGTCGTATGCACCAAATCCGATACATCATTACGGAAGCGGTGATTTGTACACTCCGTTTTGTTTTCCCCATGTCGCCAAGGAAATTATGAATCTTTCCATTAGTGAATATGCCGCACCGGCATTTTTGATTTGAGCTCGTTTTTTATCTCTTGCTGCGATGATAAGGCCTTCGAAAATTGTGAAATTTGGGTCATTCTTGGTTTAAATGGAGCAATGATATTTTTTTGAGCATTGTCTTATAGGTGTGCATTTTTAATACTATATACGATTACTCACTTTTCACTTTGGCCTTCAAAAGCATTTGCCCATTTCAACGTGATTAGCTTAATTGCATACAGTTGTGACCTATAACTCATGATCTCAGTTGAGTACGGGTTGCATTTATCTGTCAAAATTGTTATTCGATTACTGATCCAATATTACAGAAATAACTTTTGATAAGCTGTATAAGACTGAAAAAATTTTACTCGTGCTATAAGTGTTTTACATTAATTGATAAGAAATAAGAAATAAGCTAACTTTAAAAATGGATTTACAAGTAACAAACACCGTTCCCAATTTCTGAACCGTCTGGCAACACCGGCATAAAGCTCATTAGGTGGCTTATACAATCAGCTCAAAAAAAATATCACACACATACACTCGCCCCAATATCAAATAAAACGTGTGCACTTGCTCCAAGCAATATATATACAGATTTTGGACAGGCTAATACTTTTCATGATATATTAAACACTCGAATTCCGTTTTTATTACGGACTGACCACTTTGGGTCATCACTAGCCCGCCGATCGTATCGTGTTTGTTTTTATCATGTGCTCCTGCCTTCTTTTTCTTTTTTTATTACTTCGGATGACTGTGTGTGTATTGAGTTGTTGTTGCACTTTTATAACACACCAAAAGGGGGCCACATGAGGAGGCAAGTCTCCATGCCCAAAACACACACACACACACACAGTCGCACACCCGCTGGCATAAAATACTTAAGCGAAACGAGTTAAAAGCGATTTCATTAATATGCTTTTGTTGCCGATTTCCTCCGCTCGTCGTGTTGTTAGTGTGCTGGCCGCTGCTGTGGCTGCTCACTTTTTTATTGTTTTTTAATCTCTGCCCTTGCCCTCTGATACCCTCTGCTTTAATTAGACCGGGAAATTGTTGCTTAGGATATTTCGTGGTCTGTCGTTGCGTACGGGGTCACAATTCATCACTCAAATTGTCAATGGTTTACTGGAAAAAATATAATATAATAATAATATAATACCTTAAAAATGACTACTCACTTCGCGTAAGAAATCTACAGATATGTATATATCAGTTGGTTCTTAAATACTACTATTTAAAAGCAAAGTTTGCATAATATTTCTTTATGTTCAGCAGAAGAGAGGGTATTTCGATTCGTTGTTGCCAACTCGTCTAGCATCTTAATTTTTTCGTGTTCTCTGCTTTGTTGTTGATTTTTTTGTCAGTGCTGTTAGCTGGTTTCTGTTGGGCTTTCGGTTGCCTGGCTATTTTTAAAAATTTTGTGCGAAAGCAACAAAAAAGTCAAATTAAAGAGCGAAGTAAAAGAAAGGAAAAGACGAGGCAACGCGAAGTCGGCGCAGTAGCATCAGCAATTGTTGTTGTTGCTGCTGTTGCTGCGTTGGCCGCATAAAAAATGTGGAATATGGAATTTCTCTGTGCGGCCCCACATTTACCCACACAGACGCACGAGAATCACACACAGATACGCAATCCGAGTCGCGACTTTGAGGCTTTTTGGGAGGAAAGAGAAAGGGATGGGAAGAAGGGGCACATATTCAGATACTTGTGCATCTACTTTTTGTATCCGAATGAATAGATGCGCATCAGTCAAATTAAACTTAATATAATAAATATTTTAAATGTATTTTGTCTGGTTATATTTAAAAGAAAAAGAGATAATAAAACAGCCAGCTTTTATACGTTTATAACTTTTTAAATACTTAAAAAATGCAAAAGAAAGTGTTTAAATATGATTTTTTAATTACTTTTAATAATCTACAAGCAAAATAAAATTATTTATGCGAAGGCATTTAAATACAAAATGAATTTCCGATAAAAGGTACCCGTATAATAGTTACTATATAAATCTGTAGATGCTTAAAACGACTGATTTGGGTTTCTAAAAGTATGCCTTAAAAATAATTCGTCTTCTATTGAAGTATAACTGTCTTTTCTACGCGCGCACTTGACAATTGATGAACTTTTGGTTATAACAATTAAGGACTCCCTAGCTCATCCGCGTATGACAACTCATTTGTTGTTATCCTCAGTCCAATGGGTTCTTTGGGTGACGTCGTCACTTGATGACAGCGACAAAAACGGCAACAGGAACAATCCATTCCCATTCTCGACTCCGGAACCAATTAGGTCAGATTGGCGTCGTGGCAGCTTCTTCATCTCCGCCAAGTCGCTTTTTCCGCTCTCTTTTCGCCAAACATTTCATTCGCCTGCCTCTTCTTTCTCTTCAACTTCAGTTTTTTTTTTTTATGTCACAAAGCAACTTTGCACTTCATTGATAAAATGATTAATCGTTATGATTAATGTGCGGGGGTGTCAACGGGGGGAGCATTCGCATACATAAATGCACTGAACGAATAGTTACCAAACCAATTTAAAACAAGTGACGAGTATAGAAATTAAAAACTTTAAAAGTTATAAATTATTTGTGTATGTTACTTAAATATTTGTATTTTGAGGAGAATAATCTATACCTACTTGATTTTAATTGAATTCTTTCCTCTGTACACATGCTTGAATTTGAGTTTATGTGTGTCACCTAGACGGTGAAGCGTAAGAGCGGATGTTTAAACAATTTATTAGAGGGCACGACATTCCCTTTTGGTGCCTAATGCGGATTTGATAACGAATTTTGGGTTCATCTTAGGTCACATTCGGTTTGGAATAATTTTGCGGATAAATTTTTATAGCATGATGTTTGGAATTTCATGTTCGGCGTTATGAGGAATTGCTAAAAGCAAGTATAATTGAGTTCAAAAAATATTAAACAAGATTAAATATGAAACGGAATCATTTAATATATTGCATTGATCTCATTATGGCCATTTTATACTTTTATTTTCATTAAATGCTATTAATGTAACTGGATAAAAAGAATTATCCAATTTGTAAAGAACAACTTATCCCTCGACTAAAAATTTCATTCGTTTACTCAATCATTTGTATAGATTACAGTTTCACCCAATGATTTATGCTTGATCACCCAAGAATGAAAAATTCCCATGCCGCGATCCTCAAGCCTTGCCACCCTAGACATAAAAAAAGGCTCACCCTAATCATAATTCCGGTCCAATATTTATACGACATGAAAAATGCAACCCTAGATAATTACACGAAATTGATTTGATTTGATTATGCCATAAAGCAGAGCGATCGAGCAGCTGCCCCTGGAAATGCGCTAATTGCCTAATGCATTTGGAATTATGCGGAAGGTAAAAGCATTTCACCCCAGGATCCCAAGAAATCACGAAAGAAACAAGGAACCCACGATCGAGTGAAAGAAAAACTTTGTGAAAATCGATAACGAATGCAATTTATGGGACACGGGGCGATCCTCGAGATACAGCTGCATCGCCCAGGACAAAGAAAGTGTGAGTGAAGGACCTCGGCCATTGAGACAATTGCAAAAGTCGCTGCGAGTAGAAGAAATAGTAGTAGTTCTTCTTTCCAACGGGAAAGCCAGAATGGCAGCTGCGGCATACAAAGGCAAGGTAACTCTGATGACATTTTGCATCATCTCCTGAATGAAAAGGGAAGCGGACATGCATCTTTGGTCCTCCTTCCCAGCCGCAGCCGCAGTCCACCTCCTCCTCCTACTTTTTCGTTTGCCTGTGGGATGATCTTTTATAATCCCCGGCATCCCGGGATCTCTGTGTACGTGCTCATAATTTATGTTCCGGCATCAGCTTCAATAGCACTCAGATACAGATACAGATACACACCTGCTCAGGCTCTTCGTTAGTTGTTCCTCTTCTAGGACAGCTGCTCTGCTTGAATTTGTCGATTTGTTGTTTTATAATTAAGCGCCGTCTTCAAACTGTTAGGGTTCTACTTACTCTAGGCCTTCCGACAATTTGTTCCTTTTGTGTGGAATAACAGGTGGTTTTCTGTACAATCGGGCTAAGGTATCCTCCGCAGTCCTGATATGTGTAATTGCTGTTTAGCACTTCCTTACATTATAATATGTAGGTATGTTCTTTTGCCAAATCGACTGGACAGTACAATCCTTTCTAAAAATATAACAAGTCTAATATAACTTAGAACAAGTTTAATATAAATTCGCTATTTGAGGTTAAAAAGATATATAATAGTATACGTTTAATTTCCACCTGCAATGATTCTTTATGATACTACACGGAGCATACCACCTTTTTGATCAGCAACGGGATTCCAGTTTACCCCCAGTTTTCGTCTTGTCACTAATTTATATTGTCTTGTTTCTGGTTGTTTATGGCCTCCAGCCTAAATCGACACACGTTTCGCATTGGCCGATTAGATTATATGGGCCGTATTATCCACACCCTTGCTGTATGGTATGTACATATATTCCAAGTTCGATCGCACGCACAGTCAGCAGCATCGGCTACCCCCAATCCCCATCCACATCTTCATCCCCCCAACCTCATCCATATGCACATCATCGGCATCGGCCATATCCTTTCCCTCACCTCCGACGCAAAAGTCGCAAAGTTCAAAGTCAAATGGCTATTTTTACTGCTGTGCTGTTGTTTTGGTTCTTTGCTTCTTGGTGTTCTTTTCGCCAGTTTCGATCTTCTCTGAGGATCGCGTTTCAATACTCTTTGAATGGAATAAATCTGGTTTGGTGGAAGAACTTCTGAAAATTCGGAAAATCATATTAGGGATTGTGGTAAAATATTACTAAAATCATGAAAAATAAATTTAAAAAGAAATATCTTTCAATAATCGGTTGTGTTGGCAGCTCTATCTAGGAAAAGTTCCAGTTTAGATCGGAAACTATTCCATTTTAATCTCTTTCCTTGCTGTGAGCCCCTAAGACTCAATAAGTTAAACTTACGTTAGCAATAAAATCGGCCTATTGGTGTCTACTTAGATGGTGAATCCGAAAAAAAACCTTATTATTATAAGACTTATAAGACTAAGGACTAAAGCGATTAAATAAAAAGAGGCTATTATTTTAAGACCATCTCTCCCAGTATGTTGCATACCTTTTTCCCAAATTAGACTTTATGTAGAGTGTGTCAAAAGTTCGGGGCGTTCTTCTCGTATTCCCGTTTTACTTTTTGTTTATTTTCTTGCACTTTCCTCTGCTCCCCACCGTCCGTTTGCTGCGCTTTATATATTTAATTTGCCAGAGAGCCGTTGGCTCTCTTTCGCGTCTTATTCTTGTTCAGCTACTCATCTACTTGCTCCACTCCACTCGTTGTCGCCGTTTGTCGTTTATCTACTTTGCTCTGTAATTGCGGTTTCGCCGCATTTTTGTATAATGGAATTTCGAGTCTGCTGTTCGAGTCCCGATACCCGTACTCCCCATACCTTTTCCACCCGACCCCAACTTCCTTCCTTCAAGGGTTAGTAACTTTGTTTACGATAACAACTACAACTAACCATTCTTATTCGTTGAAATACAACCAGAGAGTTAAAGTAAAGAATTTCTAATCATATAACGAATTTCTACAAGAAGTGGGTTACAAGAACAGACAATTGGATATGTATTTCATAGAAAGGTTAATTTTCATAGAAATCCTTAAAATTTTAGGTCCCAAAATTGAATACTTACGCTACTAAAGGGAGGATCCTTTTTAAATTTTAGTAACCTTAAACTGTTTAAAATAATTATTTTAAGTCAGCAAAATATATTCTTCATTTTTATTAGAAACGTTAGTATAAACGCCCTTTAATCGCTTAAATTTGTACAATATTCGAATTGAAGATGCGGAAAAGTTCTCTTTAAATCGAGTGCACTGTATCATGCTTGTAAAAGACAGCATATTCTATTTTCCTATCTGTTTTCACTTTTCCTCTTTAATTATCGTTCTAAATCACTTTTGGTAGTCGTGTAATTAGTGCGATACTACAAAAAATTAGAATTACCGTCGTAGGGGGTGAGGGTGGGTTCTTTCAACTTCATCAGGCCGTATCCAGAACAATTAAAAATGCATTAGCTTGTCGCCCACCCTTCTTCTCCCCATCTCCTTTTCGGCCACGTTGTTTACGCTGTTTCGTTTGCTGATTAGAGCTAAGAAAAACATTATTTGCCGCATTTGCTGGTGTATTAGAGGTGGAATAAGAAGAAGAGCACAGCTTGCCACAAGCATGCAAAAATGTTCAACGACCACAAAACTGGTTTCGCAATGAGAAAGGGAGGGGTAGATGAGTAAGGGGTGGGCGGAAGCGAAATGGAGCTACACAGGAGGTTGGACAACATGCCACATCATTGTTGTTGTCTGCCCCACTTGGGGTCTCGTTCCACATCTCTCTTTCCCTCTCTATCACCCTCTTACTCTTTCTGTCTCTGCACATGATTAGCGCTACAACAACACCAAACGAGAGAGGAGGAGGAAAACGAATCGTTGCAAATGAAAATAAAATTTACAAATTCCATTCATGAAATTTTGCTGCGTCGACGTCCACGCCAAGCTCCACTTCACACAGGCCCACTAGCACACATACATACATGTGTGGAGCTGAAACTAGCGCGAGAGAAAGAGAGAGCGAGAGAAGCTGAAGATGCAGATTCTGCCTCCTCTCCACCAGTCTTCATCTCGCTGTCCTGCTCTGCTCCCTCTTCCCAACTCACTTCCTTTTGCGTTCGGTGTGCATTTGTCTGCGTGTGGCGCTCGCTCTGCTTTGGCACTTGTGTTGGTGTTGCCATTGCAAATACCCTGTATTTGACGGGGTGTATAGGTGTGAGAATTTTATTATGTATATGATTTCGATATAGAATGAAATATTAAAATAAGTGTTCATGTATATTTATTCAATTTTTTATAGATTCACATAAACTTTATTTAGAATCATTATGAAAACAAATTGGCTCATGAACATGATCAGCTGAAACGAATTTGTAGCATACATTTAGGGGTTTTTAGGGTTTATATTTTTATCTTTTTTATTTTTGTTTTCCTTTTTTAGGCAAACTATTTAAAAAATAATTTTCGTTTTTAACTTGTTTTAGATCAGTAATACATAGCATTTAAATAACTTTTAACAGGGTATCTAATAGTTCAGTTGCGCATCCTTTGATTTGCATTCCAATTCCTTGTTTTTCTATTTGTCGCTCTCGCCGGATGTTTTGTTGTTGCAGCTGATGGGGTTGCTGTTGTTTTTGCTGGCCGGCGGGCTTAGCGTCTGACCGTTTCATCTGCCGGCTTACTTCTTGCTGTGCCACTCCCCCAACCCACCTTCGCCTCTCTATCTCCCTCGCACTCCAGTTCGTCTGGTGGGGTCTTAAGAAGAAGACTGCGTCTGGTTCTCTGATTCTTTATTCCGATTCTGGGTCTGGAGTTGTGGGGCTGGCTGGCTGGCTGCGTGAGTGCAACTTTGTAGTCGCCACCTCCTGCCACTCCCCCAACTGCCTGACACACACCGCCCCACCCCCCTCCTTAACCCCTTTTTGTCGTCTGTCTGGGCAATTACAGGCGAAATACGTTGCGGTTGCAATTTTACACACATTTTTATGCGCTCTGGTTTATTATGCGGGTGATGCAGTGCGCCCCCAACTTTTCGTAACTCCTTTTTCCTCCTTTTTTTTTGCCGCAGCCCATAATGTTCATCCGTTTCCTTTGGCCCGTTGAAAATGCAACTCATATGCTTTGTTATTTTTACACATTTAATGGCTACATTTGTATGTATAAGATAACGAAGGACTAGAAGGATTCCACACGAAAGAATGAAAGTATTTTATAGGACTAAAAGATAGTTATATGAATAAATTCTCAGTTACATGTATAGGGTAACTACAAATTCGAAGAACGAAGGTAGTTGCATATTTAAAAATAATCTACATTATTCACACAAGTTTATTTATTGCTTAAAAAACCAAGTTAAAATGCACATAATGTTCGTTCATTACCCACTATTAAACATTTTATTTTGCACAATATTTGATTTATCATTCATTTGAAATATTTTTGGTATGTTTTATGTTTTTTCTCTGTGCAGAAGTCATTGCAACGTCATCATCTGTCGCTTTATTTCTTGATTTTTTTTGTTGTCGCTGCTCGGCTGGCGTTTATTTATTACAAGAGAGGCGACAGACGTGTCTACCCCTCCAAGACCCCACCATCCCCTTGCATCCGCATGTTGGTCCAGCATGGGGCTCAATTTTCAAACGATTTCAATGGAATTCTGAATGTGAGTGCAAACGAAGGAGTAAAGGATGTTGAGTGGCGGAGAAGCTTCGTCCAAGGGGGCAGGGGGTGAATGTCTAAAGAGCCAGACACGCATCTTTGTCTGCTCCTTGCATCCTTACACAGAACAAAAAATGTAGGGTCTATAATTAATCTGAACTTGTTGTGTTTAAGTGATTCATAAAACACTGTATTTTTGGGGAAAGATTTCATGCTTAAATGTATTATATTTAGAACATTTTAAATAATAGTTTTTATAGGTTATAAATTAATAAATTAATAAGAAAGTAATATTTTTTTTCTGTGCGCTTACAGTTTGCTTAATGGGACAACCTCTTTCCAGACGGCACATATTTTACTGTATCGTTTTTAATCCAGATAAATATTTATTTATAACTATTTATTGAAGTATAGTTAAATATTTTTAAAAGAAATAATTTGGCATATGCCCACAGAAGTTACAACATTCAATATAAATATTATTCCTAGCTAAGATTATTAGATGTTTCAGTGATTTCATTTCGCATAAAAGGTATCTGTATTTCGAATCCCTCCCTTGTATAACTTAATTTCCCACTCCAATGTTTTTTTTACTGTTTTATTTTGTTGTTGTTTTGATTGTAGCCGCCGTTGGCGGTGGTCCCCCTTTTTCCCTTTCCTGGTTAAAATCATCGGCCCCTGATTCTCAGCCCTCTTGTCTCGAATGCTGGTTGTTATGGACGATTGTTGTTGTTGTTTCGGGATGTTGTTTACGTTTTTGTGATGCCCTTTTGGAGTTGGCCGCCCAGCACCAGCGAAAAACATCAACAAAAACAACAGCAGCAACAGCATTCAAAACTGGCGAATGCTATCGCACAGAACTGGTTACGCGATTGGTTACCTTTCATTATATAGCCATTTATCGGTCGTGTGTGTGCAATATATGCAAAGCATACAGTTTGGGCCTTAGATAAGGCCATTCTCCGCGTCCTAACTTAACAAGTGCTGCCATTTTCGGACTTGGCTTCTTTTCCTGGCTTATCCTGCGTCTCATCTTTGGGTTTCCACTCAAGTTTATTGCGGTTTCTGCTTTTGCACTGTCTCTTCCTTCTTGTTTTCCTTTTTTACAGCTATTGTTGCATTTGTCGCATTTCTGTGGTTGCTTTTGATAGCTCGAAACGCTCTATCTAAAATACTCTTTCAATTTTGCATAGTAACAAAAATTTTCATAAATTGGGCAACATTGCGTATGCGTAATATTTCAAAGTATATAAAATATTTGCTTAAGAACAGTGTTTTTTTTTTTGATTTTCAAGTTAGTCCAGCTTTTGCAAGAAAACAAACAATGTATCTGTTCCATAAAATTTAATTCACTTTCGCTTAAAACAAGAGTGTTAAATTATTCGATCGTCAACAGATGCTTGTTTTTCCCAACTCTTGTGCGAATTCCTTTTCCCCAGCAGGACACACGTTTCGAGTGGTGACCGCAAATAAAAAACATCAACAAAAATAATGAATTCC
Organism: Drosophila melanogaster; assembly: GCF_000001215.4. NCBI lineage: Eukaryota > Metazoa > Arthropoda > Insecta > Diptera > Drosophilidae > Drosophila > Drosophila melanogaster. The sequence goes on along the minus strand of NT_033777.3, from coordinate 21,648,444 downwards.
TTCTTTGGGCTTTAACCTCAAATTGGCTTAACTTCATTTATTTCATTGCAATGCAGTCGCCATTGGGGTTGGGGCCACAAACGGGTTAAGATAACAAAAACAGGCGAAATTTTTCACTTTTGCGGTTTGTCGTGGAGGCTTCAGGGAGCGAAGGGGTGGTGGGGCACCCTTTTGGCCAAGTCGCGAGCCACAGTTAATCGCCTGAGCTTCTTGACCAGCTAAGCCTGACAAACTGACACCCTTTGAGGGGCGCAGAGGGGTTCGGGCTTATAAAGATTCTTTACATTGCGCACATATATAAGGATTCTTGGCAGAAACGGCTATAATCCTAGCAAAACGTTAACAGTGGTGGGGACTTCATTGTAAGTCACTATTTAGTGCAGAAGAATGCAAAACACGAAAAAACTTTACCTTAGAGTTAAGATTCTGCTAGGATTTCTATGAATCATGAACTTTAAAAACCTTTCAATATAAATTTAAGCGAAAATAATAAACGAATAATTCCCTTTCTAACTGAATAATACTCTAAATTAAAACTAGATAAACTAGACTTTGTATATATAAACAAAACTGCATATTTATTGGGCTAATATAATATAATTTTTATTCGCTCATCTTCTGGGTTATGTTTGTTTAATGTTGGTATATATATTTCTAAAATAGAACAAGTAGAAATAGAATGGTTTCTTGGGAACAAAGAAATAGTATGTCCGATCAGCAGATGCATAAAAACAACTTTCACTTGTATAGATTTAGGTATATAAGAGTGCTGAAAATAAAAATGAAATTCTGTGGGGCGGTCACGCAGTTTCGGAAGTTTGGGCAAGTGGACGCGCTCGAATCGCAGGGAGTGGAGAAACCTTGGTATCGGGTCTGATCAATATTCCGCAATATAATTTCGTGGCCAGTTGGGGCTGCCACGATCTCGTGGCTTTCGGCAATCCAAGCTCCTCTTGAGCACAGACACAAAATGTTGCAGGAGGCCACTGAAATTACATCAAATTATGCTGAAATGCGAGCTAAATATGCGGCGGCGAATTTCGTTTTCGAGGCTACATAATTCGTTCAACTCTAAAAACTGCAGACCCATTGTGAGCTTATCGCCTGGCCAGCCTCAGCATCTCTACGCGTAGTTTCTCTGGGCTCGCCTGCCTCAGTTTTCGGAGCATGTGCAGCAAGGAGGCACGAATGCCGTGCCACAGAACCGGGACTGTGTATTGGGCATGAAATATTTTTAACGCTCCAATGGTAAAGCGTCAGCGCTCACACAGTCACACGGAATAAATTTTATTGCATTTTAATGTGCCACTGAAATGGGATTTAATTGGCATGGTTGCGGTGCACATCGTGGCAACTACGACTGCACATTGATTCCAATTTGTGTTCACATGTGGAACCCTCGATGCCATGTACCCCACTCGACTTCCACAACTAACCACAAATATGGGTTCTGTTGATAAACCAAATGAGCACCATGGCACTATCTGTCCTCGACAGGCTTTCTTCTTAGTTAGTCTAGCTCTAAACTTGGCAATTTGCGCTTTTGGTGAGCAATGGCTTGACATGTAGAATTTTACTCTGAATACTCGGAAGTTTGTTAAACCACAACTGTCAAAGAAGGAAACTTACTTATCGTTGTTTATATAAACTTACTTTCAAAGTTAACTGAATTGTATTCTTTTTTTTTTTTGTCATTACATGATAAGGAGTTGAGTCATATTTATTTATCATACATAAACACATTAGTCCCTCTAGAATTTTTTCTCCTTTAAGGAACTGTTCATGTTTATAGGGAAACGTCTGTATTTTTTGCCATAACCAATACCTTTTGTTCGGAACCTCGAAGCAACTTGCTTCATCGATCTGGCCGCGATCTGGTCCCACGGTTGACCAAGACTAGACTTTGGACTAGACGCATTCGGCTGGCTGCGCTGGTGAAGATCCGGATCGGGGTCTGGCTGGTGTCTGGTCGGGTTGTGTGGCGCTCCATTGGTCCCTTGGCTTTTGCTGTGGGATGGATTTGCCTTAATTAAATTCATTCTCACAGTGTGTGCAACATGTGGCCGAGTGAAGCGCTGGAAGTTCGGAGTGGCAGTCGCCAGCGGAATGCAGCAGAGGAGTGCTTGGAGTCTTCTGGCCGCAGTCTCCCGCTTCGATTCCTGCCATCTATTGCGTAGTCACTCCTCCTGCTCCTCCTTTTTGGACCGGGGTCTGGTTTTATTTCCTACCTACACTCGCTCGGGCCCTTTAAACTCTTGCGACTTTGGCTGGGCCTCCTGGCCTTAGCCCCCGTTCTTGGTCGTCAGCAGCAAATCAGGTTTCGCCTGCCTCCGCTGACAGACGCATAAATCGCTAAAGTTCTTTAAATGCCAGCCAGCGAGGAGAAGAACTCTTCAGCAAAAAGTTATAAATGTTTCTCATATTTTTAACACCAAAACCAAGGCGATCCAAATCGGGATCTGACAGAGCTTGGATCTCGTTTCTGCTCCTCAAGTTCTCTGTTTGATTTGACAACTTTGTTGGCATTGCCTGTGCGCGCTGTTTGTTCATTTGTGTTTGCCTTCGAACCTTTCCAGGTTTTTTGCTCTAAATCGGAGCAGATAGCTTTAGACCGATTTGTTGATTTAGGTTAGGTAGGGGCCCTGGCCAAAGGAGGGATGTGTTTTCACAGCCTCGCATTCTCGTAGATTGATGTAGAATGAACCTGACAATGCATCCACAAACACATGGTTAGAAGATTTTTATGAAGACTCAACAAGTTGCTAGGGGTTCTTTAAACTGATTTTAGATGTGTGTAGGTACCAGAGAAAATACACAAAAAACGTATATACTTATATACTTCTTCTTATTTTAGCCATACTTAATAATTTAACAGCTCACTTCTCATTATTTTCTTTGCAGATCGCTGTTTTTAATTATTGAGTAATTGGTAAGTGACAATTTAAGTATTACACAAAATGATAGAATATAACAAAACCGAATTGTTAAGAAAAAAAGGCATTAGCTCATTTAGTATATTCGTAACACCAATTTATGTAAATCATAGGAAAACCCATTTCCTCAAATCAGCGATCAAAGACTGAGATTATCTCATGTTCCTATTTGTAGTGCCCCGGACAAATCGTGTGTGTAAACAAATTATTTAAGCTAAATTGTATGCAAATAAAATTTCCTCACTTCGATCTGCACTTAACCCATGGTGAACCGAGTCCGCAAAGGGTTCACTCGTCCCAAGGCACCCGAGTCCACTGAACCGTGGACAAGTCGACAGCCAACAACTTTGAAGGACCACAAACAACCGGGCAAACAAAGCCAGGGAACAAGTTAACCCCGAAACGAAATAAGGCGAAACAAACTCGGCGGACAGACTTGCGGACAAACATCAAAAGACAAACTTGTAAGTCCGCCAGTGGACAAGGATCGTCGGATGGTTATTTCTGTATTTCTGTACCCCGGCAAATGTCACACGGTTCACAGGAACTGGTTATCTCCTCGTTCTCCTAGCTGCATCTAAAGCTTACAAATCAATTTGAATTTTCCCTACTGCGATGATGATTCCACAAAAATGTTTTCACAGATTTGTTTGACATTCACTTGACACGTTGCTGTCGGCCAAATGTATAAATTAAAAAATTTTACTACGGACAAACGGGGGATCGGAGTTAAAATGTTGTCCCGAAACCAAATGCTAATTAATCCCACGGCTTTTCGGGGAGGGACTTAATTCCGCTCCGATGATTTTCACACACGGGCCGTCCGGTTTTCTACCTGGCTCTGATCCGCACCTCAACTCTAACCCGCTCTGATTTCCGATTTTCCGTTTCCATGCATGTAATTGCACATTGCATCCATCAAGGCATCCCTCCCCATTATTTTTTTTTTAGGTAGGCGGCCAACTGTCGCCTTATCCCGGTCTCGCACATAATCTGTATTGATTTCGCACAGTTTCGCCGCTTTCGGGCAAGGATGTTTACCAAGATCTTTAAGGATTTACTTGACACGCGCGACGCATCCTGCAAATGCATGCCCCAGGCAGCCCGATCCCGGCCTCAAAAGAAAAACAACAAGAGCAGCACAAGCATGGAAAATAAAAATAATAGTGACAGCTGTTACACTGCGCCTGCGCAACATACCTCTACAAGGGGACCAACTGATTAGTTGTAACCGGCAATCCTCGCCTCCTCCATTGCAGCACCCCTCTGCCTCCGGCTGGCTCTGCTCTTATTTACAATACCATTTTATTTTTTTTTGACCCCTTTACCCTCGACGAGGGCACAACAGTTTTGCCCAGAAGTTTGACACGTTCGCAGCGAATCATCTGACCTTAGATCAACAGCCTCAGAAGCAGCCTTGTTTTCATTACCCACTGATCCTTCATTTTGGGAAAAAGACTCAGGATACAAGGTTTCAATTTATTTAAAAATCCTCGAATTGCTGGATCATTTGTACAAAAGCAGAATGTTATCTTTCCAAAGATGAGAATACTAAATTGTTGATCTATCGATTAATCGGTCCATTTTAATTTGACAACTAGTACTATCTCGACATACTATTAATTAATATTAATATTACTGAAATTACAGAGGTAATAGTTCTGATGGATTAGTAACCTTCCTTTGGAAGGGTGTTTGCTTATTCGGCTGGCCAGCTGCCCTTGTTTGCTTTACTTATACTTCTGCACTTTTTTTTTTTTGCACACATCGAAATGTGGAATGAAAAGTGGTTCACCCTATTCCCAGTGCTGGCTGGCAAATTCCCGGCTAGGGGTTGCATGCATCTCCCCCTCTCCCGGTGGCTGCTTTAGTTTAGTTTAATTATTGGCTCAGTGCCGTGAGCGGAGCAGCACTCGATTTGCCGGTGTTGCTACTAGTGGTCACCCTCCTCGATGAGAAGGGGACATCGACTTTGCGTGGCTCTGAGGCCCGGCACATGTCAATGCCTACAGTGGACTTTGGGCTCTAACCAGCTCCCTTCGATATTTGCACCCTTGCAGCACACTGGTTCAAAACTGGCGGCTAATCTTAAATGGAAAATTGGGGTTGGTGGTGATCCTCTCCAGTTGATTGGAGGGAAGAGGTATTCCAAGTTTCATACATTTTTCATATAATATTCCAATCGGAATTACCAGAAAGGTATAGAAATTCACGATGAATATTTCTGTATATTTTATCTTTTCTACAAATCACTTTAAAATTTAAATTTCCAAATGCAACACACTGTGCCACAGTGCTGGTTTTTCAGCTACGTTCCCCATTGCACGTCTGCTATTGCAGCAGCAACCACTTTTCGCTTCCTGTTGCAGTTGCAGGAAGCCCTGAAAGAACAACAAACTCGACTGGGAAATGAGGCAGCCGAAAACAGTCGGTCCATTCTAATACTAGATCCTTAAGGCGTAGCCTCACAAGAGAACTGCTGTTGCATTTCGGCAGCAACAATTACAGAATGCAAATAAATGGGGTGAGATGTTATACTTTAACATGCAACATTTACAGAGCAACAAGAAAGGATATACATATGTCTTTAGATGGAGTCGAAGAAACGAATACTCTTAAATGGGATTATAAAATTCATTATTATTTATGAGTGGTGGTAAACAATACTTGTACAGAGAAAAAGCCAGAGAAATTTTTGTTTCTATTCAATTTTATAAATTTTATTTTATTAAGGTTGATTAAAGGTCATCTAAAATAGTCTATTTGATTTAATTATGAGATGTCCTTGGTTTTCATTGGTACGTACATATTTCCGATTCGTGATGCAAGGAAAAGTGTCCTTCATTACCCCAGGGCTTAACAAACCCTCTCTGAAAGCGGGACATACGTAAGTGCCCTACAAGACCCTGCCAAGATGGCAAAAAGCGCGACATTTGCAGGCTGCACCCCACGTCTCACCCCTCGCCCAAGTTCCACCCCTGGTTCGTTCCACTTTCCTACATTCCAGCAGCGGGAACTGTCTGAAGTGGATGGTGGAAAGCGAGGTGCGGAGTGGAAGATGTTGGTTGCTATGAAGGGTGCTCGAACTACTGCTACTTACTACTATATTTTTTTGGTTTTTCCTTTTAAGGGTGCTTCTTCGGGCTGTCTCTTTTGCTCTGCTTCCACACCTCCTTTTGCGCAAGAAAAGCGAACCAGGTGTAAAAGTGCGTACGCATTACCTTTTTGCTGCTCCGCTTCTTTTCCACTCGTTCTTCTCCTTTTCCCCTCGTTCTTCTCAATTTCCACTTCTTCTTATTTTGCCTATATTGTTTGCTTTTGGGACATCTGCCATACCATTTGATTTAGTTTGGATTTGGCTTACTTCCGTTCGGGATTTCATTTTTTCGAGAAAAAAAAGGAGGAAGCTCCCACGCCAGGGATCCACTTGGAGCCCAATACCCCCATTGTCCCTTCCAGGCTAATTGCGCTCTCGTTCTCCTTCATTTGGGCAGTGTCCTTTCCTGATCTTGTCCTGTTTTCCGCTCTTGCTTCGTAGGAAACGCAACAACAAAAGGCGCAAGAGATTTACTGATCGGCAAATTTCCAGGAATTCCGTGAATGGGAAAAACAAAAGCGCAGCGCACACAGAGAGAAAAAGAGAGAGGGAACTCGAGTGGAAAGAGCGGTCTAAGATTCTCTACCTATCTGGTACTTGCACTGAAAGAAATCGTTTACCAAGTTTTCGAATTAAAAAGTATCACTTTGGGTAATCTTGAACAAATAATTAATAAATTTCGCAAATGGCTTTTCAAAAAATGTTGAGTAAAAAAGGTTATTTTAAGTCTTAAAAAGATTTAGCTAGTAACTTCATTATAACTATGAAACCCTATGGCAAAAAGTTCTGAAAGTAAAATTAATTTTTTACTTTAAACTAGAATTTTTAGCTCAGTGCCCTCAACCTGAACCTGAATCTCAACCTGGGACATTTGAGGCCGCCGCTACTCTTATGAATGTACTTGGTACTTGGCCCGAAGGTTTCGGAACAGGCAACGGCAGCTTTTGTTGCCGTACCGCTCCGCGTATCCCCGTCCCGGTCGCACTCCTTGGCCGGCGGCTCCTCTCGTTATTGTTACTTAAAATAGCTGAAATGAACGAAAGCAGAAAACGTGAGGCGAGCATATCCCAAATTTGAAAACCGGTGTAGCCTGAGCCGCAACCTCAGCCTCAGGTTGAGATTCAGGTCCAAGTCCCGGCCCAGACCAGATCTCCTCAGATGAGATCGGCCAAAGGTAGTCCAGGTAGCCACCTCTCTATCTCTTTCGCCTCATTCTTTCTCCTGTCTCTATGTTTAATGATCCCAACTCCAATCGGTTCTTTTTAATGAAAAGTGAGAGGAATCCAGGACTCAACCGCTGGAAGTCATTTTGTGGATAGTAATAGATCAGCAACTGTTGAATAGTCAGATACACAGTTCTCTTACCAATACCAAAACTATCATTTGCAGTTATTTAGCACTGAGAAACTGTGATGCGAGTAAATAATGATTACATACGTATAGGCTTAAAATCTATCTAAACCCAATTAAACGATTTTAAATTCAAATAAACCTAACTTGGTCTTAAGTTGGTAAACATCGTTCTTCATCTATTCAACAGATGTTTGATTAGCCGAAATGGACACCAATTGATCGATGGTATGTTCCAGCACTTTTCGTTGTTTTTCCAACTCGGAGCCCTTTCAGATCCACAAGAACCCCTAGCCATTACAGTTCTTATACGATAATCACCCGACTACGCTGTGCCCTGTAAGGATCGGCCTGACCCCTGAGAGACCCTCTGCCATCTGTAGGAATGTCTGTAAGATCCTTCGCTGCGTTCCCTTTTTCTACTATGCCAACTCCCCTTTTCTTGTTTGTGGCATGCGCTAAGAAGGTTGGTTTGCATTGGTGATTGCTGATTGTGTGTGTCAGCGGTAGTAAAAGCCGTAGAGCGACAGCTGCAAACTATTCTCCTCTTCCTTCCTCGAACGTTCATGCATATATATGTACATCGCAGCAATACGTCAGTCAGACCCTCTGTCAAACCTCATCGAACCCCCTGAGTGCAACACGAGCTCTTCTCTCTCTCTCTCCCCTTTGGTATGGTTCCCTGCTCCTGCTCCTGCTCCTGCTCTGCTCTCCGCTCACCTATCCGCAGTGCAATGTCCTGGGCAGTCTGTACTATCCATCCGTATCCTGGAGGACCTGACAGTTATGGGATGTACAGTAGTGGCTTTGCAGCGCCGTGACATTTATTTTTTCGCGGGGCTTACGTGGCCTCCCAAAGAGGACTTGGGGGAAAATTGGATCCCAGACAGCGACAACTCAATCTCCTGTCTCATATCCTTACATCCGACGACGTCTGCGGTGACTTCGCCCGCTCTCCTTTTTGCAAAATCACCCATAAACTGATTATATTTTAAAAATTGATTGCTCACCCTTTTTGTCGTTTTAGTCCCGTCATATTTGACTAACAAATGTAATAAAAATTGTAATTTTATTGCCGAAAGAATAATTAAATTTTTGCGGAAAGTCTGCGCCCATTCATATATATAAAAACGAATTGACTTAGCTCAGTAGTTATTTATTTCCTTTATTAATTTTAAAACATTTTTTTTTGTTTAACTACTAAGTAGTACCGTACAAGAAAGGCTGGGGTCAGTTTTTAAAGTTTAATTTTAAGATTTTTTAAAGTCTTATGATCTGAAAAATGAAATCGCCGAACTTTGATTGCTAATCTCAGAAGTTAGCGAATATTGAAGACCGCACTTCTGTATAATTTATTTTTTGTGCGCAATCAGAAAGGGGGACGTGTCCTGTTCACTCCCTGTTATTAAGTCAGTACCGATCGTGCGATCTTGTGCGATTTTTGTTCGCCTCTTCTGAAAGTCAGACTTCCGGTTGATTTGGACTTCTTTTGTTGGATTTGCATGACCATAAAGGCGTTATTCCTTCTTGGTCTTCAGTTGGCTTATAGTTGCTCTAAAGTTCTGGCATACTCTGGGGTTCAATGGACCTAGACCTAGGTAAGCAATTAACACCTGTCAACATCATTATCGCAAGAAGAGGCCTTTTTCAGGTCAGACAACTTTTGCTGGTAGTAACTAAGTACGATAAGTAACTCTCACTGGAGATTCCCTCGGTGCTGCCTTCCCTTTCACACACAGTTGCTAACTCCCTCTTGGCACAGAGAAAAATGCAAATATAATATATATATAAATAAAAATATTTACATAATTTTGAAGTTTTTCAGACAATGCACAGATCGCTATCCGTGAATTGAATGTTAATTGAAGGGATTTAATTATCCCTTTATCTTGTTTAAAGAAGCTTGAGTGATATAGAAATACCTGCTTTTGTGCGTACTATTCACTTTAAGTTATTCAGATTCAATTAAGTAGCTTCAATTTTTAGCAGTACGTTCTTTATTTAAGCAAATTAAATATGAGCTATATATATATATATTTGCTGATCTTATAGTTCTCACAAATTGTTGATGTTGACTTCGCGGAAGCACTTTTTTGGAAATATTATTTCTTCCAGTGTCCAGTGCCGTCCATGTTTCCAGCTTCTCGGCTGGTCGCCGTAGTTGGGTCATTTAGTCAATCAAGGATTCGGGAACAAAAGGCGCTGGAAATCCCTGTCCAGACGTCTATTGTTCGATGGCCATGCCACCTCGGAGAAAAGCTCTCCGCACTCCGGATCCCTCTCCCATTTGCTCCTTGGCAAAAGAGGCCTCTCCGATCCGAGTGCATTATCCTCCCTTATGGATTTGTTACCCTGCTGCATTCCAGCTCATGCGCCCCGTTACGAGCTCTCTCTCCGACAGTTTCCCTGGCACTAGCAGTCATGATCCCCTGCAATTGCATTCCTGTTTCGGTTACGGCGGGCTCTCTGCTCTCTCTCCCTTCTGCTTCTTCCTTATTGCCCGGTTTTTCGGAATTTGTTGTGGCAAGAAAGAAGTACGCAACATTTACGAATCGAACGCAGCAGAAAGTGGAAGTGATCAGCGGATCTCCCTGATCTCTGGATCGCATATCGTTATACGCGCGTTGTTTGTTATTGCCTTGTTATTGTCGCTGACAGCATTATTGCAAATAATATCCCAACTCATCCAAGTGAATACAAAATAATGTATCTGCAAGATACGAAAAGTAAACGCCCGCTTGCAAAGTGTTGTGTTTCGTTATAACCCACAAACAAACATCACCACCAATGTTTCGGTTTCCGAGGATATTACTCAAAATGCATAAATCACGGTTGTAATATGAACGCACACAAAATATTATAATACTCAAAAAAAAAAAAAATCAAACACCAAATTTTGTTTCCACCTTGAATCAATCTATGCAATATTCAAAATTCTTTCAAGTTTTCTGTTTGTTATTTTGTTATTAAAAATCTCACGTGTTAAACAACAAGTTTTTCTTCAAAATCTCATTACTGTTTAAGTGTTTCTATTTGAAAAGTTTGTTCAAAATTGTTCTGCAACTTATTACTCCAGTTCTTAAAACTATAATACACTATTCTTATATTATTTAACAAAAGCCAAATTCTTTTAAAGCAAAGTAACGCTTAATTATTTATTATACCCTACTATTACATTTGAATTAAGTTTTTGTAATTACATTAGTATATAACTAAGTTAGTTATAAAATCTTATAAAATTCAATTCGAAATTGCTGCCAAAAAAAACACTTTGGATTATACAAGAAAATTGTTCATCAAGGCTTCAATTGTGTAAGTATAACAAGAGTGAAAAGTAAATATTTTACTTTTTTGGGTTTTACAAATTAGTTTGTTTCTTAAAATCCGACTTTTTTATAAAGATGTTTTTGATAGCCAAACATGGACGTGCTAGAAACTCAAGTTAAGAATCTTTTGTTTTCCGCCCAAGTTTGTTTTATTTCTTACCACCGTCTGTTGGTGCTTCCACTTACATGTAAATGTATAATTAAACATAAATAGGAATTCATTCTGTTGGTAGCAGTCTTATGGCCTAGAGAGCGGTTAACAGATAGACATCAAGAGAGAGGGAAGTTCATTGAACGTGGTTCGGTAGAATCGAGAACCAAACTCAAAACCGAAAAACCGAGTATGTCTAACCATATAAGTCCGGTAGTTTGTTGTATGCGTTTGCAGAGTATCTGTGAGTTTGTTGAGAAATCGTACTCACAGTTAGGGCGGACAGGTAGTCCACTTTAGGTATTCTCTCTCTCTCTCTTTCCCCCGCATGGGGCTCCAGTCGCCGGAGGAAGTGGGCGCAGAGGGGGAGGGCAGCTGGCGGAGTCGCACGTCTCAATGTCGATCGTTGAGCAATGTGATTCGTAATTCGTAGTCACTGTTTTTTTGCTTTTTGTACATTTATGTGCACATGGTGTATGAATAGAGTCAACCGATAGAGGGCATTTGTGGATGGAAAACTTTATTGTCATTCCCTTATTTACCTCGTAAACGAAGGTTTGTTATTGCTCACAAATTAAACCGATCCAGTGAAGTGTATTAATTCAATACAATAATAATAAATAATAGATGGCATGTTAAGCTTTAGGGTTTGTTATCGCCAGACAGTACACAACAATTTCCTTCCATCTATAAATCTGTAAATTGCTCTAGCGTATAATATTAACGCCTGTCAAAATAATTACTCTTAAAATCAAATTTATTTTCAATCTTGTGAAATCGCAAATGAAAACTTTGCGGGTGAAACATTTAAACTGCTTCGAAATGGGAAAGAAAAATAGGAAGACGGGTAAGGTGCTATCGTCTGGGAAACTTCAAGGAGTGCAAAGACTCTTTCACAGCGACACAATCCATTTCGTGGAGAATTCAGGATGTGCCACAAGATGTTCAATAAATGTTCCTTGCAGGCAAACGGCAGAGGTACAGAGAAGAAACTAAGAGCTAGTACACTGCTAAAAGTCTTGTAGCAAGTTCAAAGATTCAATAAAATATTGGAATGAAATAATCAGAGGTGTAGATGGAGTATGCCTTATTGTATTTCTTTAAATTGAAAACTAGATTTAAATTGTAATGAAATTATGTCAACATTTTGTATCTTTAGAGCACAATGAGATACCACAGAGTTTTCTACATTGATCCCTAAAACACTAGTCAGTTCAAATGTAAGATCCTCTGAGTGTATTTTAAAAGCTGATGCCGCTGAATAAAAAAACGCCACCCTGGCTCTGAAATTCTGACTGACATTCTGTCAAACAGGCAGCGACGTCGACGTCTACTTCAACAACGTCTCGTTCCACCTACCGCCCGTTTCCCCCCGCGTCCGTCCTGAGCACCTCCCTCTTTTTGTTTCACTTTTATTTTCAAATTTGAATATTGCGCCGTGGCCGGAGATTCTCAAGTAGTTTTCTTGTTGATTGCATTCCACGCCGGCGTCGTGGTTTCCTCTTGTATTTCCCTGCTCCGCCGGCAACTCTCTTTCATTTCCCATATGTCTGGCTCCTCGTTCGCCAGAGGGGGTGGCGGTGGGGTTGGCATGCTATAGCATATAGTACTATATCCGAATTTTGCACCCCACTGATGGCAAAGGGGTTGCTTTGCTTCTGCGACGGAAGGATGATGAGGAAGGAATTGCAGGGAGCGACGTGTGACGAGACTGTCGAGGAGCCTGATGAATGCCAGGCGCAGCTCTTCCAGGCTCTCAGACTTCAAATGCTGCCGGCCAAATGCGTCTGTGCTGGAAATTAACCGAAAGGATAAATGGCTGAGGGGCAAGTTGATAACTTTTCGAATGTTATCCAGCAAATGTGTACAACTAGTATTAGAGCTGGATTTAATGCAAGAAAATAATGCACAAAATTCTATTCCTAGGCGTTATGTTTCAACGTCAACATTCTCAGAGTTTGACATTTTCCCAGAGTTCAGGTAATGAAAAAAACTGTAGCATACTTTCCAGGGGAACTGAGTGATTATTATGATCACTTGTTTGTTATAGTTATGTTTTAATATTTTATTTTATCTTAGTGGCTTAAAGCTCTTTACAACCTCCCCAGTCATTCGCACCCGTAGCAAAAGTGCCACAAGTGTCTGAGTCAATTTTTGGACTATTGAGTTCATTGATCCAGTCCAAAAGGAGAAACATCTGCTCAAATATGTGCGCAACGCTTGTGCTAGCCACATATCTATGCCACCGCATTGTCTGCCACTACCCCACCCACCCTCTCGCCTCGCCCACCCGCAAGACTTTATGATATGACATACGGGAAAAAATCAAGCAAATTATGGTAAATACGCCTCTGGAAACTCACGCCCGCTTTCGGGTATCTGGAATGGGCAGAAACGGATACACAGATACTCACGAACGGCTGGCAAACACAAAACACAAGAGCACACAAAAACAGAAAAGCAAAAAAAAAAAAGAGCAGGAAAAAAAAGAAGCCAGCACTCGCACACGCATTTCCAGTTAATTAAAAGTATTTATGACACTGCGCACATAAAATGTCTTCCAAAGTACAAAAGTCCACCCAAGGATCGTGGGAAGTTCCCGCTTGCGCTCTTCTATCTGGTAGGCGAAAAAAAAAAACCATCTTGCAGAAAATGGTTGAAAAAAAATCAAGCATAGAGATACTCTAATTGCATATGTGTTGGGCAAGGGATGGGAAGGGGGAAGGGGCAGGCGCAGGGGCCAAAGTTCTTCCTCTCTTTCTGCGTCCGTGAGGGGTGATTCTCGCCCCTCTTCTTCATATTCGTATTCTCATTCTTCTTCTTCTTCTTCTTGTCTGCCGGTCTGGCTTATGGGAAATGTGAAAAAAATCACACTCACGGATCTGTGAGTGTCCTCGCCTCAGCAACCCACCCAAGAGAAACCCAAAGGATAACAGCCTCGAATCCAAAAAAAAAAACTGCCTAAAAAGTTAATAGAAATCGAAAACTGGAAAGGAGATTACATTTCTGGTAGGAGGGGGGGGGGATGTTTCTCAGTTACTGGGCTTGGGATTATGGGAATGGGAAACACTGCGCAGATCGCCTGGCAAGTTGTACTGATTTGCGAGATACATTTGTGCACACAAAACCAGGAATGCAAATGGCAGCGGGCATGAGTTGTAAATATTTAATCAGATTGTTGTTAGAAAAAGTGACATGGTAGCGATTTTGGGATATTTATGAGTACAAACTTTGCATTATTCCAGAATGTATGAGTATTGTTTGTTTAGTAGAAAGTGCTTTTGCACTAAAGTAGATTAATAGTGGAATAACAAATAATATAAGAATGGAAAGTCAAATGTTTGAGCAGGTTTCTTTAATCAGGTCAGTTGCTCAGCAAATAGGTGAATTTTTACACTTCAGTTAGTATTTACTTAATTAAATACTAACTTTTCTCTATAAAGTTGCAAATCTTTAAGGTATATTATATGATTAAGCTGTGAGCTGTGAGATGAGCATACTTGGCTTTAATCTCAGGCATAATTTTTATGATACGTAGAAATTAATAGATTTGTGTGCGACAGTGTCGAGTTATGCGATAGACCCATTTAATGCCTATTTCCGGCCTTAAAAAGTGTACCCCTTGTTGATGGGGCGCTGAAAATCGGCAACGCTGCTGTGCTGCTGCAACTACAACAATGTCGTCACTGCAACGCAATGCAACACTTGGCACACAACTGATAAAGATAAAGAAGATGGTGAAGCGGTTGGTTGAGCGGGAGGGGAAAGGTTCTCTGCCGGCGTCGCTGTTGATGTGGGTGCGGTAACAGCGACGTCGCCACTTCCGTCTGAGCGATTTTTAGCCGATTTGTAGCCGGCAAGCCGAAGAGAGCGAAAAGGGTTGGGGGCCAAAAGCAAAAGCCGCTCTCACCGAACATTCGAGTCTGGCTTCCACATGCCACATGTGAAGAGTAGGAAGCGGCGCCACTCACATTCCACCCTCTTGCGCTTTCGCTTTCCGCCCCCTTCTCCACATTCGTTCTCTCTCGTGCTCAGCTGTTGCCGCTAATTCGCTGCAATTAGCGTGGTTCTCTTAGCTTCAAGCATTAGTTTTTATATCAACAGAATTTTAAAATTAAAAACTTCAAATAAAACTTGGACCAAAGATTTAATTAAAAGCTGATATTAGGTAAAATAATGTAGCATTTAAAAAACAATTCAGGAAGTGATTAACAGCGCTGTTATAGGTATTTAACTTCGCTTATAAATAATTATATTTTTCTTTTAACACTCAAATGTATTTATTCATTGCAAAATATTAATAACCCAAAATATTCGTTCCCTTTTGAATTGACAACCTATCGTAATATCGAATAGCTATCGTTTGATCAGTTTTGTCTCCACTCAATTTACGATCCACTCTCTTCTGCTCTCACTCTCTCGTGCCGCGAGCGCTCAGCTGCTGACGCCTCAAATTCGCCGCTACAAGAGACGCCGTGCGTTTTGTGGCTCGTTGCTTGTTCTGTCGATTCGCCGCGTTCAGTGTTGTTGTCGCGTCGTGACGCTGCTGTTGCCGCTGCCGCCCCCACACACATGTGCGAGCAGAAAACACGTTACGAGGGGAAAATCGACGGAAAAATCCGAAAAAAAATAGAAAAGCTAACTGAAAAGAGTACAAGACTGAGGTATTGATAAGTTAATGTGGTTTAATACACTAATTAAGCGTAAGTGGCCGGTATTAAAAGTGCCATTACGGTGGTGCTTACGTTTTCTCCGTCTGACGTAAGACGACTCCCTCTCTCGCTCTCTCTCTCTATCTCGTGTCTCTCCGATTCTCTTTCTCCGCGTGTGGATTGCGTTTTGCCGGCGACGGCGACTCCAAAAAAGACACGGCACAACACACTTTGTGGCCCAAGTTCAGTTCGCTTTTCGTCGCCAGTCCGCAAAAATGTGAAAATGGAAAACTGAGAGAAAAACCAAAAAGCCGCAAAAGACTGCCTCTGCAAGTAAAAGATTCAAGTCGCTGAGTAGCAATAGCAAATGCTCTAAAAAATCAAGAATAAAATAAAATAAAAGTGCGGGCGTGTAACAATTATGTGATATCTACAACAAATGCTCGAACTGCTGACGTCACGCACAGAATCGTAGAATATATAGAGAATAAAGAAGAGAAACGAAAACGTCGCGTAGTAAAGTTAAAAGTTCCCACACCACCGACGTACTCACACTCGCACACACACAGACTGAGTCAAACGAGTAAGAAGCAGCAGCACATTATACGTGGAATACAAAAAGTAACCGACAGAAAAGGCAAAACGCCCGCAAAAAAATGAAAAATTTGCAAATATGAAACGTGTGTGATATTCAAAAAGAGCAAGAAGAAGCAGGCGGCGGTGGAAAAAAAAGCAGAGCAATTTGTTGTGGTTGCGTGTGATATATAGAAAGCAAGTAAAACCAACAAAAATTCCATTTTTAGGTGCGTATTCAAACAAGACAAAAAAAAAGAAGCAAAGGGAGTTTCCACCTCACCTTTGATGATCAATTAATCATTCAATTTTGGGCTAAGCCCTCTAATAACCTCCAAAACCGATACGGTGAATAGCAGTCATTCGCTCACTCATTCAATCCCCCAACGCTCCAGTTTTCAGAGATAACGAATCGAAAATTCGGAGTCCATCAGTTTTTATTTCTATTTGCCCAAAGTCGGCGGCGATTTCTTTATGGCGCCCCCCAGATTAACATTTTACTAGATGTTAAGACAACAGTGCAGGTAACAGTTTGAAGAACTCGTGGTTTTTCTTCGAAGATATGGACAAAAATACATTTCAAGTTAAAATTAATTGTGTAAAACCGTCCAGCACAATATTAGCCAACTAACTGGCGTTTTTGTGTTGACGTGGATACTGAGGAATGCAAAATTAAAGCTGCACTGCAGTCATAAATATCAACTGAAATGTTCAATAGACATGTAATAATTAGGTAATGTGTTTGTTTTACAAATTAAAGTGATCTAAATGTTTTAAAATCTCAGATCATTTGTCTCTTTAATATTTTCTGTGGTCTTGAATTTGCCGGTTACTTCTACCAGTTTCGTCGGGTTAATTGGACTTGCATCAACAGTTTTCCGCTTTAATCTGTGCATGTACTTGACGACTGCACCACATAGTGTGTACATTATGTGTGGCCCCTGTTATCAGGCCTTGTGAGTACACAATATTCGATTGGCTCTAAATGCGTCATCGCGTAAATGGCCAGGCGAAATGAAGTTTTGTACATTATGTACAAAATTTTGGTGTATGAAACGCAAAGGGGACTTCCCTGGAATTCATTCTGCTTTCCTTGCCGGCATTGATATTCCACACCCACGCAATAATTTTTCCTTTCCCGGGCTTTCATTATGTTTGCAGTTTTCTGTGGGCGAAATATTTTGCGACGCATTTTGTGCGCCTCTCCCTGGACAAAAAGCCGCCTTCTCTTTTACTCGTTCTCTTTTTCTTGACTTGGCCAGTTGGCAATTATTTTTGGCTTTCTCAAACGAAAAAAGCTAAGGCGAGGCTTACAGCCGTTTTATTTTATATTACTATTACCTTATTTCATTTCTGTAAGTGTGCAATTAAGTGGCTGCCTTCTGTCTCGGTCCTTGCGGTTCATAAGAAAGAAGCCAAGTGTGTGTAATTGACCAAATGAAATAAAGATGATAGAGAAAATAAAACCGGCTAGAAAAAAGCATCCATGGGACCAACAACAACAAAAAGATGAAGAGAGATGTTCCATGTGGATTGTGTCTGTGAGTAACAGCTGTTATTCGGATTCAGGCCGGCTTTTACTCTCAGTCTCTTTTCCCTAGCAGCATCCCCCTCCAACACACACACACACCGTGGGAGACTCTCTCTTTCTCTCTCTGGACTGCCGCTTAATACACAAAATTCGTGTTCTTCCTCTTTTTCTGGCTTTTGATTCACTTTTTTCCCTCTATTGCAATTGTTGTTGCTTAACACCTTGCACACTCGCACATTATTTATTTGTATTTATTTCACTTGTCCCTGCCTTTTTACTGCGCATGCAAAATGATGTGCAAAAAGAAAGCGAAACTTTTTATTAGCTCTTGGTATCTGTGTGGGTGTTAGTGAGCATGCATGTACATACATATGTATGTTTTCGTGTGCTTGTGCTTATGCCTGTGTGTGCGTGAGTCTGCATACATAACAACGTATATAATTAATAGCCATGTAAATGCATGATCTTCATAATTAATAACGGTAAATTGGCATGCCAGAGGAATACAGTTATGGCTGCAAATTAAATACCAGCCATTAGTTGCATTCGAATTGGGATTTTAGCTAATATTTTATTAATTAGTGAATTGAGATTTCATGTCTGCAATTGGGCATATTTATTATTCGGGGGCAGACTAAATTTAAGTTATAAAGAGTAAAGATCCGTTAATTTAACAATCTTCACTACACCTTGCGGCCGGTTATTGTTGCTATACTAATTCGAAATTAACACGGAGAACGTGAGAGCAGAGTAGTGGCAGTGAAAAGGTGAAGGGAGGGGAGGCGGCAGCGCTATCAAAAGTCGCATTGCGTGCCCTGAGTCGCTTGGCTGCCTCCCTCCCCCGTCAAACACCCCTCCCCGCCCACTGAAAACCCCCAACGGAATTATTTACTCGGCCACTACATAATGTGTACGTTTTATTTTCTAGCCTTTTCTTTATCAGTCATACAAATGTTGTACGGGCAAAGCAAAAGCAAAGCAAGGAAAAGCTATTCTAGGTTTTATTGTAGCTCCGCTCTGTTGCGCCAATGTTGATTGAAAAACGTAGAGATAGGAAAAAGAGAAGGAAACAATGAAAAATAAAGAAAAACTTGTTATTTCTTTGCCGTGTAGGCCACATTTTCCACGATATTCCACTGGCCGCTTCGTATTTTCATGTTCATTTCCCTGTTTGCATAATGTTATTTTTTCTCTGTTTGCTTCGCTTTGTGCTTCGCCTTCAGCAGTTAGATAAATGTATGCAGAGATGACTGACAAGTGCACTTAGAAGTTGTTATTATAAAGATAAAGATATTTTATCTTCGAAATACATTTTTCAGTGGCTATTGTTTGGAGAAACTTGAAAAGCGTCTAACAAGTTTTGTAGTATAATAAATAGTGATGACAGAATCATGAGTGAGCTTGTTAATTTGTAATTACGTGTACATTTTAACTATCCATTAAATAAAAACGCTGTGTCAAGCTGTGAAGCAATTTCTTACTGTTGATAAGATAGAGATGTCCCCTTCGTAACCCCTGCATAATAATAAAATGTAATGTAATGATGCAATTTTAGGGCCTCAAAAGGCCATCATATCGCATGTATTTGAAGACCCACAAATTGTATAACCCTTTAAAAGTAAGGCTTGATCTTATTCTGCATTTTATTTGTTTGATCTCAAGGCTTGCTAATCCGCCCTCCCTGTTTTTTCTTGTTAAATTGTGTTGTTTGAGTAATTTTATACGTCCCACTGTAATTTTAGATGCAAAATATTTCGAGCTACTTGTTCGCATTTTGCGTGCCGATCAAAAGAAATTTAAATTGGAAATTTCAATCGGCGAGACCTACCTGGTTTTTTTTTGGTACACCTCCCCCACTCTTCCTCTTTCATCGTTCGCCTTTTGTCTGGCCCACATGATTTTAGCATTTCTTTGGGAGGGAGAAAGAGAGAGAGAGTATACGATTTCCATGTATAGGAGTTGAATTACCTGAGCTCATTCGTCTGTAAGCAGATACCGTTTTTTTTTTAGCTTAAACACACATAAACACATTAACACACGCACGAAGAATCAGTGCAAAGCTTTTGGTCAATGTAGAAATGGTAGCGAAAAAGGGAGAGGGATTAAGTTGCCGCCAACGCGACTGCAATTGAGTGGAACAGAGTTAGCGATATAGTGGGAAAGAAAGAGGGAAGAAGTCGGGAACACGGTTTGAGATCTATTTAAATGCTTGCGTATAATGGGATATTATAATATATACTAATTACCAAGATTGCTTACGTATATTCCTACTCTCAGCGAAAGAATAAATATCTAAGATAAGCAGTTTCTGGTTTTAGTTACCTTCAAGTGGGTGAAATTTTAAAAGCGATTTGCGTGCTCCAAGGCCACTGTGCAATGCCAATTTCGATAGTCTGTCTACCTGGCGCGTTTGTCATTCCAATTTTTTTTTTTGCAAATTTCAGCAAATTCCATGCGATATTTTAGCGGTCTCTGGCTCACTTTACTTTATCATTCCCTGGGTGTTTTCTTGCAACTTTTAGAATAATTATCAGCTCGCGGAGTTGTGTTTCTATCTATTTCGCTAAACTCAGACCCGTTGGCTTGACTGTTTGGCTAACAGTTTCTGTTATGCAAATTAACATTGCATGCAGGGCGAGCAGCGCTAATTGCCGTTCTTACCTGCCTGTTGTTGTTTTCAGTCTTCTTTTTACGCTCATTTGAGCTTTTTAATTTGTTGTCGTCTTCCATTCATGCTCGCTTTAGTTGCGAATGGGGCCAGAATTCCCCTAATGAACTTAAAGTCGGGCTTGGTGGACAAGAGGTGACAGGTAGACACACTGCGAAAAACGTTGGTACATATATTTTATTTGATTGCTTTTAAATATTTAAAATATGGATGGCAGTGCGAAAGAAATTTCATATCACATTTAACAAAAATATATTTGATATAATTTTATCTCGATTATATGCCATATACCTTAGTTTCTTACAGTGCTTAGGCTGGTATTTTGCCAAAAGCGGTTAGAGCCAAGCGGCGGCAATAACGTTATTTTCTTCTTTGCCCGATGGTTTTTTCTTGTTCCTATCTTTTGGCTTCTCTTTTGCGTTTGTTGCCTCTGCCTTGTGATTCTTCCACACACATATTGATTGTTTAATATTTTATGCCGAGTTTATTGACATTTTGTGCGCGAACCTAAGCGCGTCTTCCTCTTGGCATCAGAAATAGTTTCGGCATGCTTCAGAGCGGACAGTTTCCCCTTTTCCCTTATTCTAACACTTGAATCCGGTTCGGTCGAGCTTGGCATTTTTGGTTTAACAATAATTTTGTTCCTGTTTTTCAGATTTTTACTTATCATCTGATTTTATGTGGTTAGTTGCCTTTCAAAATCGTAAATAACAGATGTTTTGAATGTCAAAAAATATGTACATGCAGACCACAAAACATTTTTGTGGAAAAAAACTATTTTAATCAATAATAAGAGTACGTTTACGTGTCACAATCTTGCAAGTGCCCATGATTCCTAAGTACATTCATAGAAGGTCGAAAAGATGTGAGAATCTATTACTGAAGCGAAAAGTTTATCAGTCTATTGCAATTTATGTCTGTTATTATGGAAGTTGGCTGGCACGGTTTTGACCATAAAAAAGACGTCGAAAAGTCTCCGTTCTTTACCGGTTTTCCGCTTACCTACTCTCCTTTTCAGTCCTGTTTTTTTTTTTTTTTTTTCTATAGTCGCGAAACTTTTTTCTTTTGGTATTACCTTTCGATTCGTATTTATTTGCATTTCCACATACAAACAATCGCCCGTTCGCTTGTCCGTTGCGCATTTTAATTTGTTGTTGCGCCCGACTGGACAAAAATAAGAGACAGATCAAAAGTTTAATGTGCCAAATGCATAAAATTGCAAGAAAGCAGGTCAATCTAGCTATAAATAAAACACACGCACACACATACAGAACGCATTTAACCTTATCTATTCTTTGTTTGTTCTCTTGCAGATGTGAAGAATCCTTAGGTGCTAATTTAGTTGATAAGCGCAAGCTGCAAAGAGAGGAAGATAGAGAGCGATAAACAGAAACAGGCAGTACAATAAGTCAATCGACTCGAGAGCTGGAAATTCCGACTGGGTGGCAACTTTTCGAAGGCAGTGCTTAAAAGTATGCTACAATATAGTGCCAGCGATTGCCGACTGAGGCGAACCTAACAGAATCGGCATATTTATAGAATATATACAGAAGATATATACACGGAGCAAAGAGAGAGAGAGGAGAGAGAGAGCGGAGAAGAGAGAGGGAGAGAGTAAGAGTCAGGCGGAGAATCGCCGAGGAATCACGATAGAACCGGCAGCGAAATGTCCAAGTTCTTTGTGAATGTTGCCCCCATCAACAACAGCAACAGCAGCAGTAGCCACACAACCACCAGCAGCAACACCCAGCGCCACCAGCAGCACCAACAACACTATGGCGGGAGCGGGACAACCGGCCACACGATGGTGGCCCGCAGACTCAACTACGATCTGCACGGCGGCACCACCAGCATCAACAACAACAACAACATTGTGATCAAGAACGAGTCCGTCGACTTGGACTACGATCACGTCCTGAGCAGCAGCGACAGCAACAGCAACGGCGGCGTGGCAGCCCACCTGCGGGATCATGTCTACATCAGTCTGGACAAGGGGCACAACACGGGGGCAGTGGCAACAGCAGCGGCGGCGGCAACGGCGGGCCACACGCAGCAGCAACTGCAGCAGCAGCACCACCACCAAAATCAGCAGCAACGCAAGGCGACCGGCAAATCCAACGATATCACAAATTATTACAAGGTCAGTTGGAGTTTTATGTGATATATAGCTAATAATACATCAATAACAGAAAATTATTGATATAAAAAAGCAAAGAAAGGAATTCGTTTCAGTAAATAACACTCTTTAATCCTTTTATCCTCCATTTCAGGTCAAACGTCGGCCACACGCCGTCAGCGATGAGATTCACCCGAAGAAGCAGGCCAAGCAGAGCGCCCACCACCAGACGGTGTATCAGAAGCATACGGCTAGCAGTGCGCCCCAGCAGCTCCGGCACAGCCACCACCAGCTGCGCCACGACGCGGATGCCGAACTGGACGAGGATGTGGTGGAGCGGGTGGCCAAGCCGGCATCGCATCACCCCTTTTCGCTGTCGACGCCCCAGCAACAGTTGGCTGCGTCGGTGGCCAGCAGTTCCTCGAGCGGAGATCGCAATCGGGCGGACACCTCGCTGGGAATACTGACCAAAAAGTTTGTGGACCTGCTGCAGGAGTCACCGGATGGCGTGGTGGATCTGAACGAGGCCTCCAATCGATTGCACGTTCAGAAGCGGCGCATCTACGACATTACCAATGTCCTCGAAGGCATTAACATCCTGGAGAAGAAGTCGAAGAACAACATCCAGTGGCGCTGCGGGCAGTCGATGGTCAGCCAGGAGCGTTCCCGTCACATCGAAGCGGATTCGTTGCGGCTGGAGCAACAGGAGAACGAGCTGAACAAGGCCATCGATCTGATGCGCGAGAATCTGGCTGAGATCTCCCAGGAGGTGGAGAACTCCGGCGGCATGGCCTACGTCACGCAGAACGACCTGCTCAACGTGGATCTCTTCAAAGATCAGATCGTTATCGTGATCAAGGCGCCGCCAGAGGCTAAGCTTGTGGTGAGTATTCGATTAGCGACAACCATATAGGCCGTGAAGAAACCAAGAGAGTATTGCTTACTTGTCAACTGACAGTTTTTTTTTTATGCAAGGTGTGAAGAATATTAATTCAAGTGCATTAGCACTTAATCGAAATCTGTCGATCCTACCCATCTTTTATTTCTGTACGAACGGCTCATATCTCTCTGTGCAGTTCTCATATACATTGTCTACGTCAGAGCTTTTCCTAGCTTTTCTCTGCTTTTTTCTAGTAATCGGTGCTTCTTCTTAGCGTCTGCATGCCATTAAACGTGGCGCTTATTTATAGAAGGCCATCGCAACGGCAGACACGACAGGCGAAATGGAATCCCGCCCATCCGTCGTCCCTGCTGGCCACCTTCCATTTGATATCAAGTAAAAATTTGTGGCCTCGTCCGCCGAAGTTCTCCAATCGCCGCTGCTTTTGTTGCTCGGTTTTTCTAGATGCCGCACTATTTATAAAAATATAGCAATGCTTAATGTATCCGCTCGCCTTGAACTGCTAAATGAACTTGCGCTCGCACTATTTTCTGTGCAGACGCGGCAGCATTTGTGCTTATGGATTTCCCCCGATAGTTGAACCTCCAGAGGAGATCCTCATTTGCCACACAGAACTGCCAAAGTTTTGTATATGTTGCAAGCCCGCTGGCAACGCCAATAACCGATTGCCGAAATAACAAGAACGCAAAAGGGGGGCTATAAAAAATTAAATAAAATAAAATAAAAGTAGACGACAGGGGGCGCGAAACAGCGAAAAGCAAAATATCATTTCTAAAAATACGCGTGCGGCAAAAAAAAAAAAACGCTGCTCATTCTGAGGCTCGCTTCATTTGTGTTTCTCTTTTGCTGCCGAGCGGTCGGCGACCGCTTTAAAATTTCAACCGCTCCCCTTCAATTTGAACGTTAGTTTCCCCCATTTGCCATTTATCGGTATTTAATTATTGTATATATTGTATTATTTATTTTATTATTATTTTATTTATTATTGTATATATATTATATATATAGCGACATTTGGAATTTGGTTAGTAATC
This sequence comes from Drosophila melanogaster, assembly GCF_000001215.4. NCBI lineage: Eukaryota > Metazoa > Arthropoda > Insecta > Diptera > Drosophilidae > Drosophila > Drosophila melanogaster. The sequence goes on along the minus strand of NT_033777.3, from coordinate 21,624,112 downwards.
TGGTTTCGTTTGTGATTTTCTTCTCAGCTGCCCAACACAAAATTGCCGCGCGAGATTTACGTGAAGGCGGAGAATAGCGGGGAGATCAACGTCTTCCTCTGCCATGACACCTCACCGGAAAATTCGCCAATCGCGCCGGGCGCCGGCTACGTTGGAGCACCCGGTGCAGGATGCGTCCGTACGGCCACCTCCACACGACTGCATCCGTTGACCAACCAGCGACTGAACGATCCGCTCTTCAACAATATCGATGCCATGAGCACCAAGGGATTATGTGAGTTAAATGCCGATCAAAGATTTAATATAATAAATATGATGCATTTTTTGGTTTTTTTTTTTTTATAACTTGCCAACTATATGTAAAGCATTTTTAAAGCCAGTAGCAAGTAGGATGTGTTTAATTATGTTTTTCATACCTCTTCAAAGTACATAGTTTAATTAATTTCATTTTCGCATTGCAGTTCAAACGCCCTACCGCTCGGCTCGCAACCTCAGCAAATCGATTGAGGAAGCCGCCAAGCAGTCCCAGCCTGAATATAATAACATTTGTGATATTGCGATGGGCCAGCATCATAATCTGAACCAGCAGCAGCAGCAGCAACAACAACAGTTGCTACAGCAGCCGGAGGAGGACGATGTGGACGTGGAGCTGAACCAGCTGGTTCCGACACTGACGAATCCTGTGGTCCGGACCCATCAGTTCCAGCAGCACCAGCAGCCCTCCATCCAGGAGCTGTTCAGCAGCTTAACAGAATCCTCGCCTCCAACGCCCACCAAGCGGCGTCGGGAGGCAGCAGCCGCAGCAATTGCCGCAGGCAGCTCAACAACAGCAACCACTACGCTTAATAGTCATAACAACAGAAACCACAGCAATCATAGCAACCACAGCAACCATAGCAGCAGCAACAACAGCAAATCCCAACCACCCACAATAGGCTACGGCAGCAGTCAGCGACGCAGCGATGTGCCCATGTATAATTGTGCAATGGAAGGCGCAACCACAACATCTGCAACAGCAGATACGACAGCTGCCACATCGCGATCGGCCGCAGCAAGCTCACTGCAGATGCAATTCGCTGCCGTCGCGGAGAGCAACAACGGCAGTAGCAGCGGCGGTGGTGGCGGCGGCGGCGGCTATGGCAGCATCGCTGGCGCTGGCGCCAACGCTGATCCCCATCAGCCGTACAGCCATGACCGCAACAGCCTGCCGCCCGGCGTGGCTGACTGCGATGCCAACAGCAACAGCAGCAGTGTCACGCTGCAGGGCCTCGATGCTCTCTTCAACGACATTGGCTCGGACTGTAAGTACTTGAGCAGCTAAGCGCCTAAAATAATAGTTGTAACGTATTGGCAAAGGTATACAAAGATGAAAGATACTTTGCAACATGTGTACATATCTTTGCAACCGATCATGCCTGCAACCGCCCGCCGAACATTCATTCATGATCATTTTGCATCCGCCTGTAACTCTTTTTGTAGTAAATATTTAAAGATACGCAGCTAACTGAGGTGCCTACGATGCATTTAGATCTATGTGAGGCGCACTTGTCAAGAACTTTCTCTGTGACCCGCGTGTACTTAAAAGCCGCATCACAGTCTGAGTTCTTGCTGAGTGCGAAATCCTCGAAGCAACATTAAGCGAAATCATGGGTCGATTCCAAAAAAGAACCTATATTTATTTTAAATTTTTCAATTTGTTTAATTTGTTTAATTTTTACAACCTTTCGGCCAACGAGAATCAGTTCAAAATTGCCAATTTGATTTTATTTTCATTTGCGTTTAATCGAATTCCTAACTCAAATGGAAAAAGAGCCAAAAAAAAGCAGGGCAAAATAAATTGAAGTGAAAGTGATATTATAGGCACTTCAACTCCTAAATATATATGTATATGTAAATAAATTTACAAAAAGTAAACCACCCAACCGACAACCCTATATATAACATTTATCATTGTGTTTCATTCACAACTTTTACTTTCACACTGTGCTAACAACGAAACGGTAACCATATACTAATAATATTAAATAATTGTGCATAAATGTATATATGTATATATATCGACATAAAACCCGCCGCCTCGTCAGCAATCGTCCTCGTGTCAAATTCATTTTGGAACTGAATTCTCGTGGGTCTGCACTGACAACACTGACCGCTCCAGGGCAAATTGTTCATTTTGAAATTGAAATTCTGTAGCACCATGAGATTCAGCTCTGGCGTGAATTTCAAACATGCATCCACAACATCTCTCGCTCTATCAGCTCTCAGCTCTCTCTCTCTCTCTCTCCTATTTTATGGTTGTCCAGATGAAATCGTCAAATAACCCAATGTAAAATCATATGCAGCCAGCCCAGCCCCGAACTGCAGAACATTTAGTAATGCCGGAATATTCAGTAATGTGTTGCATTCTTATTTACAGACTTCAGCAACGATATCGCCTTTGTGTCCATCAATCCGCCGGACGACAATGACTATCCGTATGCGCTGAACGCGAACGAGGGCATCGATCGGCTGTTTGACTTCGGTTCGGATGCCTATGGACCCTAAGAGGAGACGTCCACGAACACAATCACAACCACACACACACACACACACACATGTCTACAAAATTGGGATTCTGGGGGTGTTTATAATTTTAAATTATATACAAATGGCAAAAGAAAAAAAAAGATACAAAGCCAGCCAGCAAATTATTAAATTATTTGATTGCAAATACTAGAAGCCACAAAAAATCCAAAAACAAAACACAAAAAAAAGCGAATCAGCAAAACTTAATGAAACTAAGTTGTGTGTACAATTTTAAGCGTAAAAATATATACATTTAAATTTATAACCCAAACTAATTTAAGCGAAACAAAACGAAAACACAAAATCTACTTTACAAAAACTCAGCCTCACGAGAGAAATAGGGAGAAGTCGTAGCAAGAAGAGCCACATTTTATAAGCAAATTTTAATTTTAGCCTTTAAAAGAAAGCAAAAAGAATCAGGAATACTATTTAAACGATTGGATAACACACAAAAAATGCGAATACTTCCCTCTTATCAAACAACTTTTTGGGCTAGAACTGTCTGTAAATTAGTAAAAATAATACCAACACACACACACACACACACACTTATATAATTTTAAATTATAAAACAAAATAGTTGTAAAGCCAATCAACATTAAACAATAAAAAGAAAATCAATTTCAAATTGTAAAATATATCGAAGACATTTCAAATTAATATGGAGCAGTAGTAGAAGAGGAAGAGAACACTCCTGGGCCCCCAACAAGATGGCTTTGGTTCCTGTTTTAGTGACGCATGCAACAGAATCCTCTTCTCTTCATTTGCTTGGATTTATCGATTGATTTTTAATTATAATATTATTAAAGCTATAACTATGTATCATAATTTGTTATTGTTATAAAATTTAAACTGTAAACACACACATGGGCCCAATAGCAGTTTATTCATAGAAGCCAAATCATCCCACAAAACAAACAACCAACCACTTAACAGAGTCAACTACAAGTACATAAATAATTATTTAAACTCTCTCCTAGTAGTTATATATTTAACTAAACGATAGATAAAAGCAACAAACAAATGCAAATCATACAATTGTAAAAAAAAATCAATAAATAAACGAAGGAGAACCGCAACAAGCCGAAACCACTGTATAATTGTACGTTTAATTTTTATAAGAGAAAACACACTTGTTAGGTACTTTTCTTTCTTTCCAAAAACAAACACATGAAAAAAAGAGAAAATAAATATTACAAAAACGAAGGAAACTTTAAAATAAACAAAATAAATTTTTAAAACCGAATGTCTACTGTTTCAATTAAACTGAATATTTAAGTTTTTCAAGCCGAATTTAAATAAGGTGAAGTTTGCCATGGTCACAAGAAGTGTTTTTTGCTAACTTCTTTTTTAACTAAGCAATTTTGAATCATCATTTGAATGTTTTTGGTAAATATTATTTTTTATATTAATTATTTTTAATAAAGTATAAAGACTGTACTGTTTTATGCATCTTTTCAAAGATTTTTTTAAACACCAAGTTGAATTTTAAATATGTGATCCATTCCTTGGATTTTGATCATTTTACCCATGAGTAGTTAGCAGACTTGTCTGCATGTTTTAAAACGCCCGCCAACTGGGAAAGCAGTGCATTTTAATGCGCCCGCCAACTCGGAAAGCAGTAAAACGTAGCACTGCTTGCAATTTACGATATTCAAGTATGGCGCACTATCTTTAAACTTGAAACTTGCGTTTCTAAAAGCCAAACCCCAAAAAGCAGATCCTAGCGAAATATTTAAAATTGGTTTAAATTGGTTTTACAGCAGCTCCTAGTATTTGTAGTTAGTTAGTATTTATCACCTAGGCGGGGAGTTCAAGGAAATGATTATGCTTGATTGCATGGAAAGTAGATGCTCTTGGACAATGATTACATAAAAATATTTCCTATGTCATTAAGAAATCGACACAATAATAGCGCCATTATTTTATTATATTTTCTAAATTTTTCGAAAAAAAAGTGATCCAGAATGTAATATTTGCTAATGACATTATGCTCATATAAAAGTTTTTACAAATGGAATATCCGTTTTTAGTGCGCGAGGATTCAGTATTGGGCTTCATGGCGTGTTGGTAAACGAAGAGCTCTGCTATAGGTGGCGCGCTAGTGTAACAGCCGGCACTAACAGAGTTCTGTAAGCGGTCAAAAGACAGAGTTCGAAAACGACCGAACAGAGTTGGAAAACGCGCTAAACCGAAAATCGCGTATACAACAAGGGTAACGGCTGGCAGTGTTTCACGCGATTTCGAAACGTTGAGATCGTTGCCGCGGTCGCCGTGAATTGGAATTGTGAGTGTGTTCGTCGTGCGGAAAATCATCGCTGTCAAATAGAGGCCACAGTGAATTGCCGATACCTAATACTGTGCAAGGCGAAATTATGTGCCCCAGCATTTCGTGAATGAAAAGTGCGAAAATACAAAATACAGAGCAATAGTGCGAGGTCGGTGGAGTTCGAATTAAAGAAATTCCACGAAATACAAGTGCGGGCGATTCTCGTGTGCTGGCGAGAGTGCGGCTTGTCCGGGTGTGTGAGTAAAATTCACGGTAAATAAATAAATAAAATTTGTGTACACACACATACACACACACACGCGCGCTCTCCTATTATTTATATATACACAGCATGTTGTGAAGTTGCGGCGCAAAAAGAAAGCACGCGAATAAAACATAAGAAAATTTAATTACGCCTGCGTCTGGGAAAGTGCGTCGTTCTATTTTGAAATCGATACCAAAATAAAATACAAATAGAAATAAAAATCAAAAATTAGGTGACACAACAACAACTAGATCAACAATGCACGACAACAAAACCGTTGCAAAGGGGTATGTAACAAAAACAACAAATAATAATAAAATGAATAATAGTAGTGAGAACGTAACTAGGAAAATACTCGTGAAATTACTACGCAGCAGCAATTTATGCCAAGTTGTTTTTGCTCTCCTCCTCCTCCTCTCTCCGCCCGGTTCCTCTTGTTCCTTTTGTTGTTGTTCCATATCTATCATATCTTGGGCTGTTGTTGTTCTTCTTCTTCGCACACCGCTTTACGTCTCCGTTTTGTGAATGAGCGGCGCAGCCAACATTGTTCTCTTTTTCTCTCTCTCTCTGTCTCTCTGTCGTGCGGAGAGCGGCTGCGCGAAGAGAGGCGGAAAAGAAATGAAAGAATTTCGATTGCTGCCGGTTTTTGTTTTATTATTGTTGTTGTTGTTGTGCTGGTTTATTTTTTATTGTTGCACGCATTTTGAAAAGTGGTACAGATAAGTTTTCCATTGCATTAAATTAAGCCAGCACTAAAAGAGTAACTAACATTATTATTAAAAATAGTATTTCATGAAATTACTTAGTACTATTGCTAAAGACTGTCTCCTTATTGTCCTTGGTAAGTTTTAAAATTAATCATACAAGCGTCAATAAGAGCTATTCAATAGAATTTTATTAAATATTTATAGAATTAGTATAAATTATTAAAAAAAACAAAACAATAAACTTCAAAGAAGTGTCTTAGTCGACTTCCATTAAACACCCATACATTTTTCCTTAAAAGGCGCTTTAATATGTATGTTGCTCTCACCCCCTCTTCAGGACCACCTGCAAAACTCAATTTTTTATTTAATATTTCAAAAATAAAATTGAACTCACCTGTTGACTTGTCATGATTTTCAAACCTTTATAATTCTAAAGTTATACTTTGGAAAATGTGTTGTTTTTTAATGTATGGTGGACACCACACTTTCAGCGGTTGTCAAAAAGTCATGACAGTGCTGTTTTTTATTTTATTTTGGAGCTCGTAATTAGAGTGACCAAAATGCTGAGTAAACCAGCCAAATATATCCAGTACAATTTTAAAGCTCTCACTTGCTAAAACAAATCCCAAAAAGTTGATCAAACTATTTGCTCAAACTGTGACCTTATAAATCGGGTTTCTTTTTATCTTTAAGGTATATGTATAAGATATCCATTAAATTTAGTTTAATGGAGACTTTGTAAAAACGTTTGGAGCTTCTACAATGTTTTCATTTTATAAACATTAATTATTTAATGCCAACTTAAGCAGGTTGAGACTTTAATGACTTAAGTTGACATTAAAAGTGGGATATCCCTTTAAAAGAACGAGATAAAGATACACCCACGATTTACGGGCTTTTGATTTTGTGTTGTATCCGCAACGGAAGCAGATCAATAGATCGGGGGTCTGTGGGTGTACTGAAATAGTGATAAATGGGAAGATATTTCCCAAATAACTGGCGTGGAGATATTACGGGTAAGTGGTTTTGTGGGCGGGAAGGTGGAAAATGGGGAAATGTGGGGATGGGTCCGCTTGCTAATTAAAAAGCATAAGCACTAATTGGCGTGCCGCTGCGCTTGTTGTTGCTATTTGCGTTGCCGTTGAACTGCCCACTTGCTGTGCTCTTATTATATTCGCGTTATTATTGTATAATAAGAGAGAAATGCCATAAAAAATTGGGAGGTTGGGTTAAAACAACAGGCAAAACCGAAGTAGAAAAAAAAAACACCAGAGAATTGCGCATTTTTGTATTAATCATGCTATATTTTTGACGAGGCCCGAAGAATGTTGGCCAATGTATTTGTATTTGTGCGTAATTTATTTATTTTTAAATCGAGTTTGCCTGCCTGCTCTCTGTGCATTTGTGTGTGTGTGTGTGTGTGTGCGAGCATAAGTGCGAGTGTGTGTGCGTGCTGCGACAAAAATAAGTCGCCGCAATAACAAATTGCTGAAATAGAACCAAAATAAAGCAGAAGAACAGAAGAGATCTATAGAGGATGAGGCAATGACGGAACCCGGGCCAAGTTTGTTGTTGTTGCGCCTGCTTTTGTTTCTCTGTATTTTTATTATTTTATTTTTGTGCATGTTATTTCTGATATTGGCTTTTTAATGGTGTGGCTAAAAACCGGAAATTGTTTGTCCGGCTATTGTTGATGACGTATGACCATCGAGTTGTTGGCGGCTTTGGCGCATAATTTGGCCACACTAATTAACAGTGCCGAAACGAACAACAAAAACACACATGCCGCCACCAACACGAATGCCTTTTAAAGCGAGAAAAAACAAAAAAAATGCTCTGACCACATGTCTAAACGTAGCTGCGCGCAGGCCAGAAAGAGAGGGCACGATTGCCGAAAGAGAGTGGCCGGTGATAAGCCTGTATGTGTGTGTGTGTGAGCCGAGCGAGACAAACAGACAGGTGTCATTGACCTTTTTCGCTGCGAAACAGCACACACACACACACATTCACACAGCCAAACAATTTTGTGTGCACTTTTTTCAGCTGCGTTTGCTTCTTTTCCCTCTCCACCCTCTGCCCCTTTCGCACTCTTGCCCTGCTGCCGCTGCTGCTTTTTCTCCTTTGTTGTTGCTGCTGCCTTCACTGCTTATGCTGTGAACTGCTTGGCCTTGAACTTAGACGCGCGTCTTCTAATCGCTCCACACTCCCTCCGCTGCCACGCCCACACATGCATGCACGCACTGCGATGTTGTTGTTTTTGTATTTATTAATGGGACCAGGAATGGAGACGATTCGACATAATTAGTATGATAATTGAACGAAATATGTGTTTCAATTCATTCGTTTTATACCTTCCATAGAATTAATTTTCAATTGGTTTTAAAACAAAATTATAGTTTTCTGGTGCAATAGTATTAAATTTTTCTACTAATTTATTTAAGCGACTAGTTCTCAAATACAAGTTACAAATATGTATGCATGTACATGACCGATCACCAAGGTGATTGGGATCTCTCCTTCTTTATTGTTATTATTGCACTGAACAAGCTGTGCGTTTTGGATCATGCCCAAATTGGTATTAATTACGCAAGCCGTGTAGCTGCCATTTGTTTTGCCATTGCGAAATGCAACGTATTTGCAGTGAGTCAACTTGTTTTCGCTGTACCAGCCGCACTTAATTGTGTTTTTATTTGCATTCAACTCGCGGAAAATCGAATGAATCGGAATTGATTGTTCCAAGAAGCGATGCGAGGGCAGCCACAGTGATTCACATGGGGACTCGCATCTCTTAACCGCTCAACCCGCCATCCATACGTCCATCCAACTAGCCATCCATCCATCCGCGGCGCAGACATAGCCACCCACCACCCATCACCCATCATTATAAGCAGCTGCTCCCGAATCTTATCATGGGAAGAGGGTCTAAGGTCCAAGCAAATAATACCCAGCCGCAACAGCCATGGCAATAACAATAGTGCTGGCGACAGCGGGAACAAAAGTAACGCATGGAGCCAGCCCCTCCACGCGCACACTTGGAGCCAACAACACATGACATGGTCGACGTTCGTCAGCCGGTCGTATGACGAGAGTCTCCCCCGATTTCACCTTCCCTTCGGAAGTCTGCAGTCGCCTACGCATGAACCTCGAACATACTTACAAGTGCGGCCATGATAATAGAGATCTGACACATAAATAGTTCTTAATAGTTGGAACTGGAAAGGAAATCGTCGGACAGCTTGGTAATTGTGGAAAATTGTGTGCAAATATTAAATATTGTCTTTGATTTCATTACTACTTGACTTTTTTGTTTTTGTTTCGTTTTTAAAAACTTTCGCTGATCCTTAAGCCAATGAGTCACTGCAGAATTTTAGTATTTTTTCCGCAGCTGTGCACACCCATTTATTTCTCAGTGTGTACAATTATGGTTTTCACTATGTGATTTAAAGAACAGCAATAAGAAATGTATTATAGGAAAACTTAAGTATAATAAACTGCTGGTGCGAATGGCAACTAAAGCTACAGGAAACTTAGGGGGTAAGCTGTTCGACGTGGGTGGGTGGTGGTCGTGGTGGTGGTGGTGGTGTGGTAGTGACGGGCGGTGGACAGGCGATGACGTGGTGTTTATATGGTTACGGGATCTTGTGATCATTTTGTATGGGACCGTCTTCTCGTGAAAGTGTTTATTCGGTATCTCATTCGGCGACACACACACACACACTCCCACACACAGACATCCGATGAGAATACACCCACAAGAATCAACAATTGGCCAATGGCAAGTTGTTTGTTTTGATATTTTGATTCCAGATTATGGGCAATCTCTGCGGATGGTGAGTAAGGATTAAGAGCTTATCAAACTAGTTGTCCGTGATTAGCCATGTTACTCGCATGGAACAAGGCACTGATAATTATATGTGGGAATACATTGTATGACTAATAAAGAACATATTTACGTAAGCTTATGTAGCGATTTATTTAATCTATTAAATTAGTTTTGTAACAGGTATGTTACGTATTTCTGTACAAATGTAATAAATATATCACTTAATTAGCCGCAGATAGGAATTTAGATCTGATCCTACTTTTATGTAAGAACAGCGAATGATTTGTTATCTCCGCCTTTGCAGTAGAATTAAAATTGTTATTTTGACGTTTAATGTTTTGAGGAAATTTATTGGCAACCGCTATAAATTTTTAACGATTAAACAATTTGATAAGTATAAGTCTTTTAAGCTATGTATTTTGATTTCGTCACCAAATTATTTTTAAATATAATCTTCCATCATCCTTTTTTATCTGTACGAAAACCTCTAAAATCTTCCTTAAACCAGATAGTAACTAGACAAAACTGATCTTCTGTGTCAATGTCATGTTTTGTACATATTACGCATGATATTATTGTGGAAAAATAAATTTAGGTTTATGAACTTTTAAGCTTATTTAGGTTTTATGTGTTGTTGCCTATTTTTCACTGTAAATTCTTTTGAAACCGCAAAAAGTATTGTCGAATTCTATCGAATATCTCATGACTTAACGGACTTGATATTACCCTTTCCGTAATTTTAAGATCTTGTTAGTAGCAATATGAGCAACAAAGGTCTGCCCCTTAGTTGTTTTTATTGCCCGTTCTCCTTTTGACAATTTAATACTGTCTCTGTCGCTCAGATATGACTGTCTCGCTCCCACTGCACATTGTTTTTGCTTTTTCGGCATTTCGCTTTGCGCAGTTATTTGTTTTTCTTGTTTTGAAAGATTCCGTTTTCGTATTGACATTCGTTTATTATTTTCCGTTGCCAGCTTTCGAGTGTGTGTTGGTGTAATAAACATCACACGTGGTTGCATTTCTACGCATGCCGTCTCCCTCATGCGCCCACACGCTGCAGGCAACAGAGAGGGTGAGAGAGATCTTCTATTTTGTTTTTGATAAAGTGCGTGCTGCTGTTTGCCTTTTTATGGCGATGTGTGTGTTCGGCGAGTGTACGCGAGTGTGTGCTGTGGCGCTTGGAGCATTTTGCTTGTGTGCTGCTTAGGTCGACGCCGACGTCGCTGCTGGGTGGGTGGCTGCGCTTCGGTTTTGATACCCGTTAGATAACAATGGGTATGTCGTATTCGTTCAAAATGCTGGGTATAAATACGATAATATGGCTGTTCAAAACATATTACTAATGTATGTATGTATTGTGTATTTGTAGATTTAATTATTTAATTTCCTTAATGATTTAGTTAGGCACAATATGTTAAAGGCTGTTTTTTTTTTTTGCTAATCAAGCAATGTCTTGAAATAAACTTTTTTTATTTTTTGTTTGTCCGGGGTTTGCGGGTATCTCAAAGTCGATGCAATCTACCTTAGATTTCTTGCTTGTTTTCGCAGCTTTTGTATTGTATTTATAGTCATTTTCATAAACATTACGAGATAAGCCCGACGCCCGCTCACTTCTCCCTCTTTGTCCCCTCCTTCTGCTTTTCTTGTATTTTTGTGCGTGGGCATTTTGCGTTGCATATCTATTGATTGGCTTTGGATTTGCTGACGGCATTTCGCCTTGCTTTTGTTGTTTAGGTGGTCGTTGTTTTTACTTTTTTTTTATTTCAAGTTAATATGTTGCTCGTCGTTTTGCAAGTGTTTGTTTAGCTTTCTTTTCTAATCGCTGGGGCGTCAACAATGTTGCCGTTATTTTCGTTTGCCTCTTGCCTTAGTTCGTTCTTTCGCCCGTGAATGACCTTCGCCTGTCCCGCTATTTTATTTCGTTCATTCTACGATCGCTGATCTTGGGATTGCAGTTTAAGGATATATCAAATATGGGGTAGAGAATGTTTCCGGATGCATTTAAAATACATGTAGATATGGTTTTAACAAATCCATTTACTTACAGATTTTAAACTAACTAATTTTGCTATTACTTTTGAGAGTTTGGGCTATTCGCACCGCAACCGCTTAACATTCAGAGGTTCGCTTAAATCTTTATTCATGAATAACTTGTGCTCGGCAATTGCCTGTCACTTTGCTTTAATCTCGCACGTTGTCACCTTTACTTGAGTTGCTTGTTTTTGTTGTTTTTCGCATTTCCATTGAAGTGGAAAAATGAGTGAGGCCAGGAAACCTGAAATAAAACTTTATTTCGCCAATGATCTTGAGGCGTAGAGTTTTGCTCATTAAATTTTTACACTACGAACTGGGTTTCTTCCCCTCGGACCCTTTTAGTCATCCTTTTTGTCATCTTGTCTTCTCTTTCTTCTGCGGCGGCGGGCTGCCTGCCTTTCTTATTTTGTACAAAATGATGTGTACCCGGGAAGTTGTTTCCCAAGTGTTTCGTGGAAATTACAGGCCACAACTTCTTGAACTACTTCATCATGTAAATTGTAAACTAAACCCCGACTTCAACTCTCTCCCTTGTTTCGGTTTCTGTTGCCATCCTTATCCCATGCCATATGCCGTCTCTTTCCCTATGTTTGCCTGCCTCAACAACAGCCATCGAGAAGACATTTTTATGATTTTATTTTAACTGTACTCGTAAATTTAGCGATTAGTGGACGCGGTCCGCTTTTCGCTTCTTCTTCTTCTTGTTTGTTGTGCCTCTTCTCGAACACTGCCCCACCTCCTCCTTTGCCTCCTGCTTCTGACCATCTTCTCCACCCTCCTGCACCCCTCTATATACCACAAACTCTCGTTTCGCAGCTCAAAGAAGCTGGGGTCGGAAAAATCGAATTTTTGAAATTTGAAAGCTGGAATCGTTTGCCCATTTTTTGCCCATGTTTGCCCACCAATTAGTTTTTTTTGCCCACGTCCAGTTTTTGAGATATGAATTTTCGAAAAAGTTCGAAAATTTTCGAAAATCAAAAATTTCGCTTTTTTCAAAATTTTTTTTTTTAAATCGCAATAACATCGTTTGCCCACGTTTGCCCACCCTTTAGAATTTTGAAAAAATTTATACTTTAGAAAATATAAGGCTTTTAAGTTTACCTCGGTCTAATCAGAGAGTAAATCGTTTGCCCATCTCTTAAAACCAAATATTATCAACAAAAAAGGTTTGCCCAACCATTATTATTAGTTTTTATCGTTTGCCCACCCTTTAAAAAACCTTTAACAAAAATTTTTTTTCGATTGCCCACATTTAAAATACACCCAATTTCGTTAGCCCACCTCTTTAAAATAAAAATTTCCAAAAAAAACGTTTGCCCACCATTTAAAACTAAATAATTTCGTTTGCCCATCCTTCAAAATTCATTTTTAACGTTTGCCCACCCTTTAAAAATAAATTATTTCGTTTGCCCACCCTTTAAAATTTGTTTTTTTCGTTTGCCCACTCTTAAAACTAAATAATTTCGATTGCCCACCTTTTAAAACTAAATAATTTCGTTTGCCCATCCTTTAAAAATAAATTATTTCGTTTGCCCACCCTTTAAAATTTGTTTTTTTCGTTTGCCCACTCTTAAAACTAAATAATTTCGATTGCCCACCTTTTAAAAGTAAATAATTTCGTTTGCCCATCCTTTAAAATTCATTTTTAACGTTTGCCCACCCTTTAAAAATAAATTATTTCGTTTGCCCACCCTTTAAAATTTGTTTTTTTCGTTTGCCCACTCTTAAAACTAAATAATTTCGATTGCCCACCTTTTAAAACTAAATAATTTCGTTTGCCCATCCTTTAAAATTCATTTTTAACGTTTGCCCACCCTTTAAAAATAAATTATTTCGTTTGCCCACCCTTTAAAATTTGTTTTTTTCGTTTGCCCACTCTTAAAACTAAATAATTTCGATTGCCCACCTTTTAAAACTAAATAATTTCGTTTGCCCATCCTTTAAAATTCATTTTTAACGTTTGCCCACCCTTTAAAAATAAATTATTTCGTTTGCCCACCCTTTAAAATTTGTTTTTTTCGTTTGCCCACTCTTAAAACTAAATAATTTCGATTGCCCACCTTTTAAAACTAAATAATTTCGTTTGCCCATCCTTTAAAATTCATTTTTAACGTTTGCCCACCCTTTAAAAATAAATTATTTCGTTTGCCCACCCTTTAAAATTTGTTTTTTTCGTTTGCCCACTCTTAAAACTAAATAATTTCGATTGCCCACCTTTTAAAACTAAATAATTTCGTTTGCCCATCCTTTAAAATTCATTTTTAACGTTTGCCCACCCTTTAAAAATAAATTATTTCGTTTGCCCACCCTTTAAAAATAAATTATTTCGTTTGCCCATCCTTTAAAATTCATTTTTAACGTTTGCCCACCCTTTAAAAATAAATTATTTCGTTTGCCCACCCTTTGTAAACTGTAAATTACAAGATTGGCAATCGGAACCAATTTTTGGTCTATATAAACCCAGAAACACCTGTGCGTCTGCACGTGTTATGTAGGCAGATCCTAAAACTAGGAAAGTGGCACGTGTTTATATGGTGGGCAATAGAATTTATTTATTCTTAAGATTTTAGGATGGGCAAACGAAATTATTTAGTTTTAAAAGGTGGGCAATCGAAATTATTTAGTTTTAAGAGTGGGCAAACGAAAAAAACAAATTTTAAAGGGTGGGCAAACGAAATAATTTATTTTTAAAGGATGGGCAAACGAAATTATTTAGTTTTAAAAGGTGGGCAATCGAAATTATTTAGTTTTAAGAGTGGGCAAACGAAAAAAACAAATTTTAAAGGGTGGGCAAACGAAATAATTTATTTTTAAAGGGTGGGCAAACGTTAAAAATGAATTTTGAAGGATGGGCAAACGAAATTATTTAGTTTTAAATGGTGGGCAAACGTTTTTTTTGGAAATTTTTATTTTAAAGAGGTGGGCTAACGAAATTGGGTGTATTTTAAATGTGGGCAATCGAAAAAAAATTTTTGTTAAAGGTTTTTTAAAGGGTGGGCAAACGATAAAAACTAATAATAATGGTTGGGCAAACCTTTTTTGTTGATAATATTTGGTTTTAAGAGATGGGCAAACGATTTACTCTCTGATTAGACCGAGGTAAACTTAAAAGCCTTATATTTTCTAAAGTATAAATTTTTTCAAAATTCTAAAGGGTGGGCAAACGTGGGCAAACGATGTTATTGCGATTTAAAAAAAAAATTTTTGAAAAAAGCGAAATTTTTGATTTTCGAAAATTTTCGAACTTTTTCGAAAATTCATATCTCAAAAACTGGACGTGGGCAAAAAAAACTAATTGGTGGGCAAACATGGGCAAAAAATGGGCAAACGATTCCAGCTTTCAAATTTCAAAAATTCGATTTTTCCGACCCCAGCTTCTTTGAGCTTCGTTTCGCGTGCTTCACGCGCCCAGCGCGGCACTCCATATACCACATATCGTGTTTTTATACCCTTTAAAGGAGTTGTATAGAAGTGGTGGAGAGGCCTTTACCATTGATAAAAAATTAATATAATTGCGTTAGATTTATGCTGTTATATTAAATTCTTGGTTTATTTGAGCACTTCTCTTTAGAAGTTCTGTTCTGATACATCCCCTCAACTAATAAAAGCAATATAATAGTGGTCAGAAATACAATATAAAAATAATCTATTCATTTACCTACATGTTTTCTATACCCATAAACGTTTTAATAGCAAAGGGTATTCCCAGCTTCGTGATACAAAAGCCATGCATGCCAGCACTGCTGCTGCGGCTGCTCCTTTTAGCCATTGTCGCTGCTGCCGCCCCTTTAACCGCTCCACAAACAATGCGACTGCGGCACTCCACTCAGCAGACAAACAGACCGTGGGACATGGCCAGCAGGAGGCGGTGGCGGAGAAGGGCCAGAAGAAAGGCCGCCGTCTGGCCAAGAGCGCTCCACTCTTGTCTGGCCGGGTCGGTCGGTCCGCATCCCCCGAGCCTCTGCAAAGTCCCCCCTCTTCTACGGCGGCACCCACTTTGTGTCACTGACTGTCTGCTGATGTTTGCTTTTGCAACATTGTTGCACAAGTTTATTTTTAGACACATTTCCATGATGTTCCGCTTTTTTGTCCGTCTGCCACGCTGACTCTGCACATTGGCCAATGGGCGTTGGATCGGATCGGATCGGATCGGATGGGTATTCTTTCAGTCCCGAATCGCAATCCTTGGAATTACGGCTGCCACAGAAATTTTGCAAAGCCGAGAACTTCGTTTCCCCTAATTGACTGCCCCTAATTGAGTCCAAAATGTCTATAATTAGTTTGCAATCCAGTTTGGAGAACTTTAAAATTGGCAGTCACAGGAAATTCGAAGACGCTTTTATCTATCGACTTATAAATGTACATATTTTTAAAATCTTTAGGTTACAATTTGATTTTTAATTGGCACTTTACTTAAATTTCTATTTTGCCACGTAAAAACTTCCTAAAAAGTAAAATAAAAGCATTTAGTACGGGAATCATTTGTAAAGATTGCGATAGTTTTGACCTAAGAAAAGGTTTAAGAAATCGGTTGTAAACTGGATCTTCGTAATTAAAAGTGTTAAATGTTGTTCCAAGCTCAAGTTACATTAGATAACTCTTCTTTTTCGAAATAATTAAGTTTCACCGAAACTGAACCCAGTGTGCTTTGACTGCATTTTAGTTTCCCCTTTTCTCTGGCTTTTTTTATCGCTGCTACCGCTGCCTTCTTGTTTGTTTCTGTTTCGTAAGGTAATTCATTTTGGCTTTTATTTTTATTTTCCTTATTTTTGGGGGCCCGTTGCCGTTGCTGAAAATTTATGTATTTATAAGCTCCCATACATAGGCGGTGGCTTAAATTTTTAATGGTTTTTTAATTAGGCGGCGCCGTTTGATGATTCGTACTCCTTCGTAGTCGGACCTCTTTTGCAACACACCCCTTTCTCCTTCATTAGCAGCTCATTTACGAAACACGAAGCACTAAACCCACAAAAATTTATTGACTAAAGTTGTCCAACAAAATCCTCTAAATGAAAACTTTGCAGATAATAGTTGAAGATATAATATGAAATATTCCTATTACAAATGGTAATAGTTTTTTCTTTTTATTTTTACTTCATATATTTTTTTGTTTGTGTTCTTAAATACTTTTTACAATACCACTTGTTTGACCCGAGACTTCAATCAAAATTAAGCATTGTAACATTTTGTTGTGGTTGGATAATATGCCTTTGATGTCCCGGTTTAAAGCAGACAGAGTGTAAACACTCGATTACAAATTACAACCACTACGACTGGAAACTACGGACTACAACTGGAACTACGTCCGCAGTTTTACAACTTTACAACCGCATGTGTAGTTTTTTATTGCAACCCATTTGGGCGACGTTGCCGCTTCCGTTTTCTGCCTCCCCCTCTCACTCCTGTTCTTCTTCTCCTCCTCCTGCTGCTTCCTACTTTTCCTCTTCCTTGCCGCTTCCTCTTTGGGCCGTATTACGAGGTGCCTGCTAGTATTTTTTGGTAGTCACTGTACCACATTGCGCCGCAATAACAACAAAACAACAAAAACACCAGCAAAGGGCCAACGACACCGACATTTTCTGCACTCCGTACTCGCGCACACACACATAAAACTCCATCTTCCTCTCTCTTTCGTTTCCTCTCTGTCGCACGGCCACATGCGTTTTTGGGGTGTGAGCGGGACAGTCGTGCGCCTCTTTTTCCATTCATAAGCGACTGCGTTTTGCGCTCGTTGTTGTTGCTGTTGTCTCTCTGCTGGCGCTTGGCAAAAAATATTTTTAAAAAGTTATTTGGCGGCCTCCATCTGTGAGGAAATTTGTTTCGTTTTTTTTATGTATCTTTGAAGTATTTGATGCTCTTTCCTTTTTTTCGTTTGCAGTATTGTTTCTTTCCTTAGTGAGATTGCAAAGTTACCGCCCTTATCACACATACAGCCTCCGGGTTTTTCGCACCGTACGTTTATACGTAAGCCATGTAAATCGTGATTTATTCATACCCAAAACAAACACACAGCGCTTATAAGTGAAATGCAATTCACGAATTCGTGGTGTTTTTACTATAACATTGTTTGTTCAGCTTTCACTGGATAGCAGTTTAGGGTTATCACAAAAAAAAATGAATTTTTAATGTGTTTTAGATGTAAAAATAACAAAAAGAAATTATCTAGAAATTTTTACATTTCATTTACATACGCACGCCATCTGGGAAATGCAATTTATAAATAATAATCATAATAAAATTATTGACAAACAGTTAATTCGTTTGATCTCGTATTCATCGTAAACTTCAATGAGTTCTTAAACTTTACTTGTGCATAAATAGAACGATTTCAAGCTTAAGCTCACCATAAGGACTAAAAATATCCTATTGAAATGTAATTTCAAATATAATTTCAATAGGATATTTAATAGGATATTCATTATTTATATTGAAGTTTGATTGTGCTTTTTGTAGGAAAATATTTTTGCATGGCATGGACGCACTCCTCCTACGCAATTTCCATTCGACCTCATCCCTTTCCACCACCCCCTTATCATTACCAAATTCTCCTTCCTCCTTTTGGCTATCTGCAGACATGCGCTCTCCTAGCTCTCTTACGCTCACTCTCTCTCTCTCTCTTTGTATCCACAGTTTGCGCGCGCTCGGTATGCCTGTCTCTTTCTGTCTGGCCGCCGCCTAACTGCGCTTGCACTTTGTTGTTGTTCTTCGGGTTTTCGTCCTGTCTGCGTGTTTTTATACGCACTGCGCTTTAGCACGTCTATCCGCAAAACAAAAAACGGTTGTGTAAAGGGGGAGAGAGAGAGAGAGAGAGAGCGAAGCATGCAGACGCCGACGCTGTTCGCCTCTCGCTTGCACTCGCGCCGGCCGTTATTAGATTTCAGTTTGTTTTCGTCCCCATTCGCATTCGTTTTCACACATTGCGCTTCGCGTCATTTTTCGGGGTCAACGTCATTTCGAGGGTTGCCGGCGCTCTGCTTCTGCCGGCGTCGGTGCTGCGCTTCTTGCACGCCTGGCGTTTTTTCTTTATTTTCCCTTTTGTTTTTCGTTTTTGTTGTTTGTGTTTTATCTCTCTCGCGTGTGCAAGCGCTCTCCCAGTGTTGCTCTCCCAATTGCTGCTGCAGCACATTTTTAATGCCGGCCTGTGCGAGTGTCTGTGAGTTTTTTGAGTGTGTTGATTTCTTGTCTTGACCAAAATGAATTTTTGGTTAAATATGCGGAATCGCAAGCAGAATAAAGCTAACTCTGAAGCCAATATTTATTCGTTTGTATTTATCCAAAAGTGCACAAGCCAATTTTTTTTTGTTTTACTGTATATTTACGGTTTGACAGAATAATTTGTGGAATGCTTTTGTGCTAATCGTAATTTACATTTTTGGTGAAAAATAGTAGAGTTTTGAAAAATATTGCTGAAATAATTGGAATGAAATAAAAAGAAAGATATAAAAAATAAATTTATTTTATACTAAATTTATCAGCCCAGCTTAGACCTGTGTTTTTTAACAATGTGGAGCTTAAGAGCAATACCCACTGTAATGCTAATAAGATGCATTAATCCGAAATAAAGCATCTAATTTATTTATTTATTTAGCTTTAGTTCAGCAGTTTTCCATTTTTTGCATTTCGCGTGCTGCACACAACACCCCACGTGACCTGTGGAGTGAGGTGGGGAGCGGGCTGCGGTGGAGCGGTAAAGCGAGAGAGACGCTGTATGTCTGGCCCCGTTTGATGGGGCAGGGAAGGCAGGGGGTGGTGAGCGGCAAGCACTCAAGAGGGGCGTGACGGCAGCTTTTTGATGCTTGAACTGCGCTTGTTTTTCTTGCTTTTGTTGTTGTTTCTGGCGCAGACGGTTTTCATGCCCATTAAGTTGTAAAATCAAAGGATGTGTTAGAACAGTACATTTATTTGCAACCATTAAAATTTAAACAATAATAATAGTAATAAAAAAACAAACAAATTTACATACATATAAATACAATTTTAACTTAAATATCAATTCTAGGGAATATCAATTTTAAACACAAAATATAAACCTATATAATATATATGTAATATATACCGAAAAATTATACATTTTGCTAATAGTTTGCATATGTAGAACACTTTGGTAATAGTGAAATTTTTTAAACAGTTATTTACGCAATTATTGAAGTATAACATCTTAAGCCGGCTAAGAAAAGGTATCAAAAATGTCATTTCACTATTCCACACTTCGGTTACGTTGAGTTTTGTTCTTTATTTTTCGGTTGCACTTTATATATTTTATATATGTACTTTAGCTGTTGTTGTTGTTGCTCTTTTAGAAAAAGGCGTGGCCCATGAGTGGCAACCAATATCTTACTATCTTTTTTGCCATTCTTGAGGCGGTGGTGTTGTAATAAAATGTGGTTTATTGTTTGATAAAGTTTTTCCTTAAATTGATAATATATTGTTTATGTTATTTTTTCCGCTTGGCTGGCAAATTTGTTGTTGTGGCACTTCTAATGGATTGGCGCGAAATTTGAACGTTTCAGTGCTGTTGGTCTCTTTGTTTCTGGGTGGGGCCAAATGGATATTGCTGCCAGAATGAGAGTCTAGCATAAAATTATGGATATTCAGGTGGATTAAAGTGGCACGAATGCTATTTCTCTTGGCTTTAAGTGATTCAAAGGAATTTGTTAATTGTATAATGGTTGCACTGCATTTGTTGGTTGTTGGGTTGACTGTACTTTGTTGCAAGTTCGAGTTGGGAGGGGCTTCTTTGGCAAGCACAAGCTGTAAACTGATTGATACCGTTTTTAGCTTAGAAATTGCATTTTGAATATATGTACCTATTTGAAGGCATAAATCTAATTTGAATATTCCGTTCTCACCTAATTTCTCTAATTCTCCCATTTCAGATCGGCGACGACTAAATGCATGATTGAGATCACGTGAAATGATCATCGAGTGCCGCGAAGGTGTGAAAGTAAAAATCATGTGAAAAATGTGAGAAAAAGTGTGGAATGCTATGTGACAACAACCACAAATACTACTTGCAAACAAAAGATCAAGAGAGCAGCGAGGAGAGCAACAACAACATCGAGAGAATCAAGAAAAATGATAACCTAAATAAATCAAATTGCTAGTCAGAAAAAACAAACAAACAAACAACAACAACAACAGAAACCAGGGAACTCAAAGCCACAGAAAGAGAGAGGAAAATTAAGTTATAGAAGTGATCCGAATTCCGATCCCGCGTGCATTTTCTCCCCCAATCTCAACCTCTCTGGTCTACGGGTTTTTCCCGAATTTACAATTTTCGGGTTTTCTCTTGCCACCGAAGAAAGCTTTCGCCACAAGCTGGAAAGAAAGTGCCAAGGCAGCAGTGAAGAAAAATATTATCGAAACGTGTTTGAAATTTATAACAACAAGGAAAAGCGAGGGAAGGTGTCATTCATTGTTCTCGACCAAGGTAAGTTGCATTTCATTTTTTGTTTCCAACGGATTACAGTAAAATAGCTTGGGCTTTACCTTCTTCAAACATTTCAAGTATTGCTAACAAATGTTATTAAACTTTTAGCATATTCTTGTTGAAAGAAAACAAATTTCATTCAAAAATTTGTATTCAAGAGTTACGTAAAATCCACTTGCATATATATAAACGTAAAATTCCATTACGATTTTCCAAGAATTTAAGAGGCAGAAATCGTTTGGAAAGTTCCACTGTAGTTTTGTTTGTCCACATCTATCTCTTTCGTTGTGCTTAATTTGTGTCACATTCCAATGAGGTTGAACCAGAAGGGGACGCTTTGGAATTTTTCCTAAGAAATGTATGCTGTTTTGATTGTCAATGGGGAATTTGTGAGCGAGTAGTGGGCTTCTCCGCCCGAAAGATATTGAAAAAGGGGAGTAGCTCCCCTGGTTCCGGATATATCATCCCCAGCTGCCACATTCACTTTGGTATTTCCGCATGGCCCAGTTTCCAATAACTCGCTTACAATAAATACTGGGTAAAATGGGATGGAGCAAAAACTAAAACGGAGACCGGCCAATGGTGCGGGGTAGTGGGGGGAGGGGAACGCGTGAAAAGTGGGCGGACGGTGGCAGAAGGTGGTGTTAAATGGCCTCTGTTTCTGAATAATGTGTAACAAATAGCGCGTCTGTCGCAACAACAACTGCAATAATAATAACTTGGCAGCCAGCAAAAGCTGTAGCAAGAACAACAACTGCATAAGTGGAGAACATGGGCGGATACAGGGGGTTTAAAGGGGGATTTAGGACCCCCCAACCCACTAAAATCTGAAACAAAATGCTGTCTTGTAAAGCGATGGATGCTACGACCAGTCACTGCTCTTGGTTCGATTTCATATCCTTAACAAATATGTATGCTTCTGAGGAATTGCAATCGTAAATAAGAAGGCGGTTTACGAGAAGGTGTCATTCGTGATTGATTTATTTTCGAAACGTTCCTATGGCACTGTGGCCATATAGCTTCTTACATATATGTATGTTGCTTATAAGTTGGGGTTACTGAGTAGGTTCCGTGGGGGAACACAAATCTCCAACGGACCCGAGAAGTGGGCGGGTGGCAAGTGAAGGAGGCAACCGACCGCATCAGCAGAAGTTGAAGTAGAAGTAGCAGCAGTCGCTCAATTGCACACTCACCGTCTGGGCATTTTCACAGTTTTGGAGCAGACACACTCGCTCACATGGGAACCACTCTAGAGACGACGGTTGACGCCTTGCGGAGTGGAGGCCAGCAGGGAGTGCGGTACGACGGGGATCTATTAGTGTGTGGCACCATGTGGCATGCGGTATGCCAGTGCAATTGCACAAACATTTCTATATTGCTCTAATGTACAATGTATCTCTCCACGCCTCGTGGTTGTCGCCGTCTCATTGTGGCTGTGGTTGGTTTTTCTGCGGTGGAATCGAGTCGGGCCGGAAACAGTTTCAATTGGAAAGGCAACCTGGCCGAAAGATCTGTGCTCTGGTCACTGATAAAGCCATAAGTGGCCTCCATTCATGCGAGTGCAGCTGAAATGCTACAATGAACTCATTTGTGTGAAATGCAATGGAATGGAATAAATGAAAAATGAAAGAAATTGCCATGCATATTCGAAAGTCCAACTAATTACTCAATTGTTTTAAATTTATTTTTAAAATCTACTATTGGTGTGCATACATTCATATTAGGCTATGATAATACTTACTTTATACTTAATCACGTGGGGAGAAATATTTACGAGTCACTTTGGGGAAATCGATTAGCTTTTGCTGCTAGAACAAACCGTTTGCAGTTTATTTCCCTTTATCAAATGTGAAAAATCACTACCCAAGAGCCTTATGCCGGTGGGAATCCCTTTTATTATCAGTTTAGTTCGCCTCCTTCGCCTTTTGGGCGGGAGTTATGTGTGGCAACTGATAATTTTTCCCAGGCTCCCGGGGGAAGACTTTAATGAGTTGAGTAGGGAGCCTCCTCCTACACGGACCCACCAGATCCATTCGCATTCGCACTGTTGCAGTCTGTTGCTTTTTTTTTCGCTCTTCCATTGGGCTCGGTTTGTTTTGTTTCGTTTTGGGACTTTAATGGCCAACTGGTTGCGGTGAGCACGTGTTGCCTGTCAGTCATCCATCCAGCCATCCAGTCAGTCAGTCAGCCAGCCAGCCAGTCAGTCAGAGCCACCCAGACGTTGATTGAGATAGCAGACTGGTTCTGTGAGGAGAACCGGGGGTAAGGGTCCATGAGGGGCGTCTCAGGGTCTCAGAATCTCGGAGGCTCTTCTTTTTTGGGGGCGTGCCCCTCGCTTTGTACCACTCGCCACAGACGCGCACATTCTGTCAGTTGCTCAATTAGACGCACTTCCGCTTTCCCACTCGCATTAGTTCTATATTTATTTCCGTTTTGTGCGTGTGATTGATGGCCGACTGCTGGGCAATGATGTAATCAGAAATTAAAACGGAAATGAATACGAAAAAGTGACGAGAAATGTGGTGGACGTAAATAATGTCGCGAATAAGATTGGGGCAATAGAAACTCATAAGAGTGCTCTTCCCCAATCGCCTAGTTCAATCGCCTTGTACTAAGTGAAAACAGAAGACCGAATTTCCTGTTAGGCATTGGTTTTCTTTCCGCTTTGTTGAACTATTTGTAAGCGAAGTTCAATTAATACGTTTATGATAATTTTAGCGTATATAAATTCAGTTCAGTGGCGCCTTAAAGAGAACTTTTGGTGACCCGAAAAATTTTATTTAATCCTGTTTGGTTTAAACGAATTCAAATTTTCAAAAATGAGAGTTTCATGTGTCAGAAGTGTTTTCAAGACTTGGCTATCCTTTATGAGCGCTAATGTCCGGAGACAGTTAATATGCCGTACCGTTTTCACTTCCCCTCGAGGCACTTTCCCTGACCCTCCCCTTCCAGAATTTTCTTCTTTTTTCCGACATGCTTGTAGTTGTATCCAATAAACTAGTAGCAACAGCTGCAGCCGCAGACGACAATCGCAATGCGAAGGGTGTAAAGTGGTGCTGCCACATTCCAATGTCTGTAGCTGTTTCTCTTCCTTTTTGTTGTCGAGAATGCCGGAGATGAAGAGGAAAACGAAGATGAAGTCGATGAAGCAGCCGCAGCAGCAGCATTAATCGTGGCATCATCTCATCGACACTCTCCATGTAAAAATCACGTTTCATGTTATGTGAACGGCGCGTGAATAAGTCGAAGTCCAGAGTTCGAATCACGAGGGAGAAAGAGACGGCCGCAAGGCAAGCGAAAGAGACGGAGAGAGCAGCAGTCTGCGAATGCGATCGAGCTGAAAATGCAGACTTAATTCGCCGAGAGTGAGAATTTTTTCGTTTTGTCTCGGAATGTGAGCTTTCGCGTCCAGACCTAACCCCAATTCGGTTTAAATTTGAGGAACTTTGTGGCATTGTCATCTGTAATTGCAGATATCGTATTCTTGCTTATGTAATTTATTACTAATAGGCTTAAACGTGCAGTAATGAAACCTTTTCTTAAGTTTTCAAATTTGAAGTCATCTGTTTTTGTCTTACCTTTTGATTGAAAACGATAATAAAATGTGTTAAATTTTTCATTGTAACATAATCATAAACCATGGTGCTTCTTTATTAAATCATAAAATACGAATATGTAAGTTTATTCTCGTAAACCTGTTTTCGTTAAATACCAAGAACCATCAGTGAGAACCATAATATTAAGGCGACTTTGTAACCGATAGGATAATTGAAAGACGGAGCTTGCTGTGCAATTAACACAGCAAACGTTAAATAGTTTGTACTTGATGAGTTATAATGAAAAGATAGGGCCATAAATAAGCATACTCCATCTGTCGTTTAATTTATTTTCATTTTTGTATAAGTAATCGACGGCGGTAACCCCTTCAATGACAATTTGTTGCCGCCTTTCGCTGTCCCAACTCCCGTTCATTAAAACCAAGTTTAATGGCCATCAATTAATTTACAACAAGCTGACAATGGCGGGAAAGAGACGGCACGAGTGTCATACTTTATGTGTGTCATTAGGGTGCATTTTGAGTTATGCACCTAAAAATAAGAGAGCTCAGAAACACAGAAACCGAAAGACTTATGGGTATAAAGCATTTCCGCATTCCACAATGGAGAGTCAGCGAAACAAACAAAAAAGGAAAAACAGAGACGGGCGCATGCGCAACTGTTCCTGAGACAAAGACGGATAGAGGAGTTAGATAGAGAGAGAGAGAGGGAAAGAGAGAGAGTGTGGAGAGGCATAGAGCTAGAGGGAGAGTGTGAGTGCGAGGAAGGGAAAGACCTCGACCCACACTCGTGTGGCGCCCATAAAAACGTCATCGTTGCACATAAAACCCGACAGCAAACAATGCAGCTTGCCATTTGGCTGCCGCCGTAATAGTTTTTTAATTGCTCACAAAAGTCGTCAAAGTTCGTCTCCTCCACCCATATACATAAATGTATATTTACCACAAGCATAACCCGTACAAGGTAAAGTCGGTTGCTCGTTGCTCGTTTGGGCCCATTAATCACTTGGAGTGTAGGGAGGAGGCTGGGGCAAATAACGCCACCAGGTTAAAGCCAGAAAACCGTTAAGCGTATGCAACAAGATCGCCGCTGCCGACGCCGCCGCCTGTCTGCCTCTTGGAGATCTCTTAACATATGCGCATATCATCCAAGACCCCTGCTTTATATATGTACATACGAGTGCTTGTGCAGAGGAAGCAAAGAAACGATCTTGTTATTGACATTGACAATGTCATTGGGAGGCTGTGGGAGGGAGCAGCAGCAGGGAGGGAAAAGCTGTACAATCTGTACCGAAAGCTTGATACCCTACTGTACCGATTTTCACTACGATAACTTTATAACTTCAACTAACGGTAGGGAACAAGATTGACATACATATAATGTAATTTTGACATGGCAAATATACAATAATGAAATATTTATTTAAATTCTCGTAAAACCGCACGACCCACTGAAAGAGCAAACGGTGCAAACGTGTTTGTACCCCTTGTCCTCACCATATTTCTATCGTTTACTCCTCTGGGCGCAAATAAGTGACCCTGCTTAATTTTTAGTCTGACCTTTTAACTTTTACGGTCCATGCAAGGCCATTTCGCCACCTATCACCTGAATGCGAACGAGGGTATGCCAGATGGTGTCATTTTTCAAAAGTTATGTTTGCTTAAAACTTTTCCAACTCGCCTGTGATCTTTAATTTTATAGTGGTTTGCATAGTAACTGCAGTGGATGTATTGTTTGGAGATCGCCGGCGACATTATACGATAATGGGCGACACATGCGCATAATGACCCGGCTGCCGCTGTAGTTGCTATTTTATTTTTTCCTGCCGGCCAGACAAAAAGGGGTAAATTGTGAAACAGCGGGAGGGCGGGAAAATGTGCGGCTGGGAGTTTAGATCGGAATGTTGTTTATTGCATTTTCAGCTAAATGTCGCTGAGACGTTGTCGCCGCCCATTGGAAACATCAGACTCTCAGACACACAGATACAGATACAGATACTATGCATAATGACTGTGATTTTGTTCCACATGCGAGCTTGTGTTTGCTATTGGCATTTGGAAAGTTAGCTGTTCTCTCGGCTGGCCGCTTTTTATAGCCTAGCCCGCAATCTGCAGCCAGCTTTGTGTCATTGTGCCCGTTTCTGGATTTGACATTGCAGCTTTTTGCATTTTCATGCATCCGGGATGTGGTGATGATAGTCTCGATGCTGCTGCTGCTGCTGATGCTGATGATGATGATGATGATGTGATGGCGATTACCATGGCCATTACACACTATATATGCAGTAATGATAATGTCGGTTTCGGGTTCGGGTAGGTGCGTGTGCGCTGGATTCCAATGGACCAGCATTTTTGCGATGCCGTTTTATGATTTATATTTTGGACCTGAACATCTTAAACTTGAAGTTCTACTACCTTATTATTTTATCACCTCATTATCATTCAATCTCATTAGATAATAAAAAGAGTTTGTAAAAAACATATGGATGATATTGTTTTAAAAATAAGCATTTGGCCAAGCTTTAAGCCACCAACTCATGAGTCTTGAGTCTGACAGTTTTCGTTGCCAATCAAGCGGCATTTGCCAAATGTGCAGACACAAAGAAAACGTGGCCCAAATGGTCCCATGACCGAAAATACCAAAATACACGCTCACACCGCAATTCATTGAGTCTGCACTGTACAGATGGGTGTAAGGATGTATATAAAATGCAATTACAATTACAAATTGAAATGCACAACAGATGACGCCGTCGTAGCGACGGGGTCGTCTCAAGATGTTGTACATATAGAATAAATTGTTTTTGTTTTTCTCTTATATTTTTCTTTTGCTGGGCACCACGTCTGACGAAATTCAACGCGGCATAGGTGGGCATGTAGCGGTGGAAGGGGGGTGGCAGCCCACTCATGACGACGACCCACGAGACTCGCAGAAATATAGAAAAGCTATTCTGATTTTGCCTCATTGTCTCGTCGTTGACGTCGCTGCTGTTGTACCACTATTATACCACTTACACTATCTTTAAGGGGTATTAGCAATATTCCGAAAAAAAATTAAGAAACCGGAAACTTATGCTAGACTCATTGAAAAACAATCGCTGATCTGGTTAAACTTCCAATGTATAACAACAAGCTAATAGGTGAAAAATTGGCAAAAGAATGAATGTCGATGTTGAATTTAGTGCTTAGGATATGTATCAACTTGTGTAGTGTTTTTTATTGGTACAATAGACTGTGGTCAATTTGTAAGGGTATTTAGAATTTGCACTGACTTGCCCCTCTTATTTCATGTTGTTTTTCGTTTCGCATTCAACGAAGCGCTAATTTTTTCGCCATCCGACGGCGCTTGAGTGGGCGTCAAACCGCCCACTTTCCACTCCATCTTCCGGCAATCCGAGCCCCTCCGTGAAACTTTCTGTCTCGATGGCGCAGGAAAATGTTTTTAATTACAATCATTAGAATGAAATTGATCGTGAACTGAAACACGAAAATTAAATTAGGGAAAGGCGGACGTGCATAGACCACAAACTGCACCTTTAGAGCACGTCCAAACCTCCGAATTCTCCCCACTGTGATTTCAGTGGGGACCTCATTGGGGGGACGTTGCGTCGGTTGTCTCGTGTTATTTATTTAATAGAAATGCATTTTGCTATTTTTAATTTTCTCTTTCAATTTTACACCCCCGGCGAATGCATGTTAAAAATAAACGAAAATTGAAATTATCTTTTTTTTTTTTTGCATTGCTGGGGGGAAAAAAGTCCTTGGGGGAGTCGACTACGAGAGTTCATTTCGTGAAGGGGAGGAAAACCGTGAAAAGCAGGCCAAAGGTGAAAGGACTTTAAAGGAAAGGAAAGGACTTTTCCATGGCAGAGGAAAAGAAATGCGACGCAGCAAATTTATGTTGTCTTCAACGGAAATTTACAAGATCCGTAGGCTGTTCTCCATTTGGAATTCTTAATTGCTTTGACGTGACTCAGTCCGGATCCAGTCGTATGGAATCTCTCTGAGTCTTCTGACTAATAAGATTCATGAGGTATTTCGATTTGAAAACCACTTTAGGCCGTCATCGATTGATCACAGTTTGGCCGAAATGACATCAGTTTCCACTGACTAAACGCGATTTTAATAACACGTTCCCAAATGAAAAAGATTAATGATGCATGTTGTGGAGAGATTTTTTTTAAAATCTTTGAAAATTAAAAAACTTGAAGAGTGAATTAGTCCAATGTTATGATTCCTCAACGCAATGATTTTTATCTATACACTGTTTTCTTTTATTTTTTCTTGTATTATAATATTTAACCCGCTCCTTTTTAAAACGCGGAAATCCCATATAGGCCTTGTCAAAATGTTGATCATCAACTGTTTGTTTTCTTTGCATAAACAAGTTTGGGCCGTGTAAAAGCACATTTACATTTATTTATTTCGGTGTGAGGGTAGCAGACAACCCTTGTCGGACCCCGAAGGCAACCCCTTGGCAACAACCCGATCCATTCCAATCCGTCCCATCCCATCCCAAATCCAACCCGTCTACACGGATCTTGTGATCTGTCATTACAAGCAGACGAAAGCGAAAAAGCGAAGAGCCTGAGACGAAACTGTGTGTTGTTTACGTTTTATGTAGATTTATTTTTGCCTTGCAACTTAAACGCACAGACATTTAAATTTAGCCGCGGCGATCATCTAATGGCCTCGTCCGTACACAAAAGCTGCCCATCCCGCTCGCACCTCCGCCCGGCGGTACCGGTCACGGCAATCTGATGCTGATGCTGCTTCGCTGTGGCTCGGCGTGGTGTGGATGGTCTGGTGTCTGATCGTCTGCCCTGCACTTTTTACACTCGAAAAATCTTGGTGCTCATTGCTGTAAAATTATTAAGTTCCCCAAATTCGGAGTTTTTCTTTAGCTTCTAACTATTCGTAGTATTTGATGAAATTTGGTTGGTCAAAGGCTCTTATAATTGGATAAAAAATTATATATATTATATTATATGAAGATCCGTATCTGTATCTAGATGTTGGTAGCTCCTAAATCGGATAGATTATTAAAATTACACCGCTTCAATATATTTGAATAAGTCCTTTATACATTTTTTGGGTATTATAAATGTGTTGCCTTAGATATTTGAAGGATGCTTCTTTGCAAGTGCATGGCACACTGTTTTGTCCGTCCGTTAGTTCGCCTGTCCGTCCGTCTGTCCATTGTCTCCGTCTCTATCTCCACCGATGTTCTTCTCTGTCTGCGTGTCACCCGACTGTCTCGCCCAAATGTCATCGCTGCACTAGCTCGCTGCGGCGCTCTTTTCGCGTTGCACTGTTGTTGTGCCCGACGCTTGATGTGGCATAAAAAGTGTGATCGATGTAAATCTGGTGGTTCAGCTGTCGCTAGCATTTGCTTTCCCCGTGCGGATCTTGTGATTATATTTTTATAGGCAAGGATATGTAGTGGAAAAAGGGGTGGGGGGGTGTCAACCCATTGAACCCACCACATTGCGCTCCAGTTCACCACACTCCAGTAGCTCCCTCTCGCTCTAATCTGATTTGTGGAATCAAACAACTGTAAACCCAGGCTTTGGGCTCTTTCTCCGTCCTTTCTCCACCTCCTACTTCCATCGCAGATTCTCCGGATTGTTCGGCTTCTTCTTGCGGTTGGCTTAAAAATGCGTGCGTGTGGCTTTTTTTGTGCGTGATCTTTGTCGCATTGAGCTACTTTACGGATTTGCCTTTGTTATCGATAGGTTCGCCCGTTCAACCCCTAAGATGTTTCGAAAAATATGGGGTACTTTAAAAATATTTGAAACCAATTTAAAATAAGAAATCAGCAACTTGGGGGAAATTAATTAAAATTAATTTTATGTAAAGAGGTGCAATAATTTAGTAATTATAATGACATTACAGTTTTAAGTTTATGCAAATTCATCAATAGTTTTTGTTGATAATCAGAAAATTATTCTGTTGATTGTTTATTTCGATTTTGTTGTTATTACACTAATTGTTGTTTATTTGTGTTTTTACATTTACCAGACACTTCTAGTCGCTTAACTTTTTATTTTTTGCCTATGGTTCGTTTTGTATTTCTATTTCTTATTACGACTTTTGCGCTTTGTTGCTTTTCCCTATTTGTTTATTCAATTCCGCCACTGATACCGGTGTTTTTGTAGTTGTTTGTGCTATTACGTATTGTAAAATTGAAAGCGTCTTCTGTGTTTTTTTTTTTGTGTGCCCGCTGCCTATTTGTTGTCTAATTTATTTCTATTTCTACGCCTATATGGTATGTCCCCAGATTGAAAAACAAATTACCATAAGTGTCGTTTTGTAAGTGTTATGCATTAATTGTAATAGAAATATTGCTGTAACGCTCAAAAGCAAAAGCATCCACACAATTAGGAGATTTCTCCGCAGTAGTTGTGCTCTTCAAACCAGCAAAGTAATCAGTGCTCATCTCCCGAGAGAAAGGAGATGCATTAATTCTTCTTTTTCTTCTACGAGGAAATGCGAGAGTGCGGCTTTGTAGAAATCTTGCGAGAATCTTTTTTTAGTTTAAATCTTAGAAAACTGCAAAATTGATTTTATTATAGAGTTCCTAGAAAGCTTGGCAAACAATTGGATAGTCATAAATATTAAACACTTGACACAGCTTCTGAGAATCGGGTTTTAAGCATAAACATTTACATGGCTTCTGTGAAGTATAGTTTCTTGTAAATGTAAAATGTTGTGTTTTATCAAATAATGAATGGATGACGAATTAAAAATGGTTTTCTCTGTCGGTATAAAACTTCTGTGTTTAAATGTGGAAGAATATCGTTTACCGATTAAAAATAAAGTTATTTTCTTGAGTGGTTTTAAAATATGCACTGTTTTTTTTAATTATTGTTAATTTGTTTTCTTACCCTTTAAGCACATATCTATTTTGTAAAACAATTTTTTGTCTTTGTTTTCCTTTGGTCTTGCTAGTTTAGCTGCGTCTGTCTGTCTGCCTCGTCTCGTCGCGAATCTAGGTGTTTTTGTTGCTAATCTGGTTATTTACTGTACTCTAGTAGTTGCTCTTGTGTCTCTCGTTCTTGTTGTTTTTGCTCGGAACTGAACTGGAGCTTTGAGAATCGAGATTTCAGCTTCGAGAGACCGAGACTGAGACTGGATGGAAATGGAAACTACTGGCACTGTTTGGGCAGCTATTTCGAAACCGCTCTCGTTTCATTGTTGTTTGTATTATTATTACTCGTTTTGCTGTTGTTATTTGGCAGAAGCAAGGAATAAAGGAGAGGAGAAGAAGTAGCAGATGAAGGAAAAACAATATTGTGTCTTGTTTATTGCTTTATTTGCGGCGTTTTGCTCTTGATTAGGTTCTTTTGTGCCTCGCACTTTGCTTATGTAGTTCTCCCCATTCTGCTCCAGTGTGTTGTTATTGTCGCTGTCGTTGTTTTTGCCGCTGGCGCTTTCGCTTGCATGTGTTGGTGAGCGTATCTATGTTTGTAGCATTGGCGCACGGGCGGGCATAAGGTAAATGTGAAAACAATTTAAGCGGAACTTAATAGCTAAACAACCATTATAACTCGGCGGCCTTTTGTTGCTGTCTCTTGGCAATTTTTCAGACGCTTGTAAAAACATATTGCGTTCTATTTTGTGCTCAGGAGGCCTGCTGCGTTTTCTCTCCAAGCGCCTTGTAATACAGTTGACCTTCGGTAAAGGGTATAATTACTTGCAAGCAATTACCAGTTATAATCCATCAAAATCATAGTAAGATAATGCAAGTTAATACTCAAAATGTTTTCGACTTGTTCAAACTGTCCCATAGAAACTTTTCAAGTACAACTGAATTTGGCTAGAAAATGACACTTCTGAATGTTTAGCGGCGCAGTTATCTTTGTTGTTTCGGGGTTTCCCTTTGTTTTCCCTCACTTTTGTTTCGCCATGCACTTTTCCCCCGAGCTCAGACAATTGCGTCGTGCAGCGCGCCTTTTTGGCGCCCCACACAGACAAAGGCGCACGCACACACTCGCAGGCATTTCCGTTACGCTGTCGAAATCAAATCAAATTAATTCATTAAGCCAAATAAATGTTTAATAAATCATAACAAGAAAACAAAACAAAACCGAGAGCTCTGAGCTGTTAGCTGAGGGAGAACTGGCGAGTCGAGGCGCGGAGAAAACTCGAGCGAAAATCAGTCTGGCGCCTATTTTATGAACGGTTCAATAGCAAATGTCAAATTTGACAAGCGGCGAGCAGAAAAAAAACGCGGCAAGCAGGAAAGGAAACAGATGAGGGGGCGCACGAGCGAGAATCTCAACTGATAACATGCAAGAACGAAAATTTGTGGAAGGGGAAGGCGGTGGAAATCTTTTTCGGACGACGACCATAGCTTGTTATTAATTAGCTTGACTCTGTGACTGGCCCGTCAAAGTTGTGATTCAGCTCGAAAGATACAGCGAACAGCCGACAGATGGGAATAGATGAATGGGCTGGCGAAATGGAGGGGGTTTCATGGGTTGTATTGTGGTGTTCCCATTACCTACCGAAAAGGGGAATATTCATTCAACAAAAATGGGGAACATTTGTGGAGTGAGCTCTGGGCGATAAGGCGTCTGATAAGGTGAGCAAATATAGAACTTATTTACTCGCCGTCAATAGGTAAATACGGCAAAACCTCTCTAACCTGGACGTACATCTCAAAATGTACGTCTTGGATATATTGGAATTTAGTTAAATCTGATTCCATTTGAGGTAGTAGTCCACGCTAGCCAAGCTGTACTGTCGGTATGTGTGCCAACTTCAATTTCTGGCGGTCTTCGTGGGGGAAATCGGGGTCCCTGGGTGTGAATGAAATCGAATCCAATAAGTACGCGGACAAATTTACTCTACTCACGCCCGTTATTCCTACGTGCGTGTGTGTGAAATTCATTGATAACTTGAAAATGCCAAATCAAATAACTCACACATTCGCACGGCTACAAGCACACTGGGAAATATCTTGTGCAATGCATTCCAACAAAATAATTGGGCAATGGGGAGCGGAACGTATCATAAATAATAAAAGTGGGCAAATAAAGCGTTAGCCAACCTACATATGTACGTACAAACAAGTAGGAAGACTAAGTAAGGATCGGGAGGGGAAAATCCCCTGTCGAGATTAGGGAGGAAAGCTTATCAAATCGGAATTTATATGAAATGTTATTTCTGTTATTGCCGCTGACAATTATTGTTGTTTACTCACTTGCATACTACACACGCACACCTCGCTCACTCACTCACTCACTGACTTACACACACACTCACTCACACGAATCACGGGCGTCCGTCCGGGCACTTGAAAATGTCATTGCACACAGAGAGAAAAAAAGGCGCGCGCTAAATACTTCATTCACTTGATTCAAGCTGCTTGTCGTTGGCGTTGTTGTTGCTGCTGTTTACGCCACTGCATTCATTCACACATGTGCCGCACGAGAGCAGGAGAGCACGAGACGGAGAGAGAGGCCATGAGATTGGGCGAGCAAGCAGTGCAAGTACCATGGGATCGACAGTTGTTGCTTTTCGCGCCTTTCATTCAATAAAAACACGGCACATACCACACACACACACACACACACACACACACACACACACAGTCACACAATACACTTGTATCCAAACACAGTTGGGGAAAAAGTAATAGTAGTAACGGTTTAACTAAAGTCCCTTAAAGAACAGTCAATATTAAGTTTTGTAATTGTATATCATGCTGTAAATTAAAATCGTCATTTTATGGGATTACTCTTACAAGATAATATAATAAAAAAAAGGTTAAACCGGGATATTATTCTTTTGACAGTTGCTGTTGATTTAACCGCTGTGTATTTAACACTTTGATAAACAACAAAACCACAAAAATGTTGTATAAGCCCCAGTGGATTTTAGCTTGCCACAACCGCAAACTCAATAATAAGAATAAAACCAGACTGGAAAGGATCTTATCTGACCGGAACTGGCCGGCTCAAGGTCTTTATGTACTGACTCTCAATCCAGACGTTTTGATACTATAATTCATAAAATCGTTATTGGAAATGCGATTGCATTTTCCAACGGCTTTATTAACTCAAGATTATGAAAGGCGAGACACATTTCACGCGATTCAATTGAAAGGCAAAACTTGTTTTACTATTCGGTAATTTGAAATGGTTAACTGATCTTAATTAAAGTTAATTACTTACCCGTAATTGTAGGTTGTGGATGATATAAAAATAGCATGAATGAGAAAACAAGTGAAACTATAATTGATTTATAAAATAACAATAAGTAATAACAATATCTTTTTAAGTAGCAAGAGTAATAACAAGAAGTAAGAGTAAAAAAAAGTTACTAGTTACATATATGTAACTGATATAACTTAATGCTCATATGTACATACATATTTACATATTTAAAAAAAATGAATTCGTAATTATTATTATGTATTTATTAATTCTCATAAAAAAATTGGTTAGTCTGGCCAAATCAGTCAAGGCAGAACTAAAATAAATAGC
This sequence comes from Drosophila melanogaster, assembly GCF_000001215.4. Classification (NCBI taxonomy): domain Eukaryota; kingdom Metazoa; phylum Arthropoda; class Insecta; order Diptera; family Drosophilidae; genus Drosophila; species Drosophila melanogaster. The sequence goes on along the minus strand of NT_033777.3, from coordinate 21,588,970 downwards.
AACAAACGCAAAATGTGCCAAAGTCCAATGAAAGTTCTATGTTGGCCAACCACATACGGTCTTTAACCATGTTTAGTGCCTTTACTAATTAATTGAAACCCTTTAATTGCGATCATGCAGATCAAGTGGCAACATCGTCATCTCCAAACTGAAAATGCTTTGAAAAAAATTATAAAGTAGTACCTTAGTTATTTTGGTTGATCATATTTAAAGGAAATGTGTAGTCTGGATTGATCTTAAAAACGCTGTTTGAGATGCCATCATATCATTATTATGAATTTTAACTTCCTATCAATATTATTTACAAACTTATTCTAATTAGTTGCTAAGTACATATTCAAAACATATTGGTTGTGAAAAAAATGAGTTATAATTAAGTTCTAGTTTTGTTGAAGTACGGTGTGGACTTCGAAACGGGGTCTCTCGTACTCGATCAATCACAACAGCTTAACTTGTTTGTTTTGCCCTTTTGCTAGTTGTGGTGGCTTTTCCGAGAATTCTGCGTAAGCTATTCGTGCAAAAAAAAAAAAAACGAGTGCCTAGCCAAATAAATGTGCCAACCGAACCGGGAAGCAAACATAACAGGAAGTGCCATATAAATTGCTCATTCCGGGTAGTATTGCCGCAAATATTTGCCGTGGACAAACAGGAACTTGAAAATGTAATGAAAGGGATCGTCTGTAATATTTTATCATGAATGTATCTCTAGCTCTACGTAATTGACTCAGATTGCAAGAATGTTGCAAAGGCAGGCACTTGCAAAGCAAACAGTTCACCTGACTTTCTGGATCGGTGGGGGGCTTATAAGAGTAAATATATATCAGTCAGGCCAGTCCTTTAGAGATTATGATATGGGGGGGCGTTATAAATTATTTCTTTAACTATATCACTGCTGTTCCGAACTTAATTTATGCCTAATAGTATTTTTAGCTAACGCAACCTTCTTATTATTTATTTTCAGGTGTTCTGCGTGAAAGGAATTGATAATAATCTCACTACAAAGTGTTCAATCAATGAGGTATGCATACAAGTTTACTTAGAGTTATGCTTAGTTAAAGTAATCAATCGCATTGGCTTGCTGGAAATCTAATTTTAGCCGCTGATTTGTCTGTACGAACTTTGTTCGTATCATTAATTTTAGTGGAACAATTGCACTAGTAATGCCCGCTCTTATCTTGTTATTGTTATTGTGAAATTCAATGCCTGCCGATCGGCTGAATAATAATTCATTGAATAAACACAGTCAGCAGGGGGGGGGGTGGTGAGGGGTGGGTGCGGCACTTGGCACTTGGCACTTGGTACTCGAGAATCGAGCTGGGAATGCAACTGTAAAAATAATAACACCGAGTCAAGGATCGCCCCTAATCATCGTCTTTGATGATATGACAATGACGTGTGCACAGTATGAAGTGTTCCGATAAAAACAAGCGAATGATGAAAGGGGCAGCCCGGAAAATGTGCAATAAACAATGTATTTTGATTCGAACGTGACGGCTTATTGGATTGTCACAAGGCTGTGTGGTACTTTACCGCTCTGGCCATGTGATTGATGACCAAAGTCTGTTTGCTTTGCTCTATCTGCTAGTGAAAGTCACGAGATTTCGTGCCGAGGTAATGGGGGTCTTTTCTGGGATTTAGATTGCCACACGATGGTCGTGTGAAATGAGCACTTTTGAGTATATTATATTTTACAACACTATAGTATTCGTTATTTACAATGAACGACTGCAGTTCTCGTTACTCGTTACTAGTAGATTGCCTAATAATTTAACGTGATGGGAGTTTGTATCAATGTCAGCCCGAAAGCAGTCAGCCATCATAGTCCTCTGTGCTATCGTTATCTTTATCGCTGGCCATCTCCGATTGGCCGTTTCTGACTTGGCTCACGCACCGAGATCGGTATTTTTGGTCTTAATCAGCTGACGTGGTTGTTTTCGTCGGGACTTGTGACTTTTAGTTTTCTGATTCAGCCCCCCTTGCCAATAGTTATTATCGGCACGGTCTGCAAACCAACTGTTTTGTTCGTTTTAAATGGAAACAAAACGGATTCAACTAGCTCCATTTCATTTTGATAATTAATTTATAAATAAATACATTATAATTTTTATTTTTTGACTGAAATTCCCAATATAAATTGTTGATCGGCGGGAGTTTTAAAAATTTACACATATGATTTGATTAGCAATTACCCGTATTTTCGGGGCGATAAAAGTCAGTCATCGCCAAAGCGTGTACGTCATGATCGTGGAATTTCCGTCTCGGTTCCGTCTTGGTTTCCCCAAAACCAAACCAACCCAAACCATCGACCAGGCAGTGGTGTGCTTGGAATGCGGAATGCCCCGAAATATAAAAGCCGTTTACTGCGTGTGCTCACTTATCGGGGCTTATTTCTTGTAGGGCGCACTGGCATTTCATTATTATTTTAACATTTTCGCAGGTGTCTCTTGTAATGGTTTCTTTTGGATCGGCTTCCTTCAATTCGATTGGGTACGTCGACGGGTTTTTTGGGCTAGGCCTCGAATTGTTAGTGTCGATACTGCTGTATGCTTCGTTACGTTTTCTGTTCGCTTTTCGAAGCGGATCTCCCCGTTTTCTCGTTGCGTTTCTATTTCTTGGTATTTCGGCTTTCCTACATTTTTTTTTTGTGTTAATTAAAATTTTATTGGATTTTTTCTTTTTTTTTTTTGTTGGTTGTTTTGTTTGTTTTCGAATTTTTTACGAGTTTATGAATGAACGTGCAAACAAACAAACCGCGCGAGACATTTACCAGAGTTTCGAGGGCTTTTGCTTTTTCCGGGGTGTGAGACTTGGCTTTCTGGTTGACTTGTTCGAACGAGTGTCGTTGAAATGCGCTCAATCAGCAGCAGAAGCATAAATATCAACCGCAGCAAAGGCATTCACTACATAAAAAAAAAAAAAAAATAAAAATAAAAATAAAAAAAAACAGAAATCGAGAGGGAAAATCAATCGGTGGCAAGCCAAGCAATTCAATTGAAATCGAAGTCGTAAATAATTAAAATTAGTTGATTACAGTATTGGCCGTGTTTTTATGATCGCAATCAATAGGAACTCGTTTTTATGATTATGACGATTTAAAGCCACAGCATGAGATTGTATGTTTTTTAATATTTCGTAAAATGCTTCCATGCTTCTCGTTTGCATATGTAACTTTATTGAATATTTCAATTTCGCTTATAATTATTTATGAGTTATTTTGAATGGAAAAGGCGGAAGTCTCTGTAAACCAATATCGTTTTCAAACAATATTGTATTCGAATTCTACTTCATTTTGCTGCTGAACCCCCCTTCTTGTAATTATATATCTGGGTGTAATTCATTTCCATAATTAGAAGTGTTTTATAGCTTCATAGCGACCCTGCCCGCATGTTTCCACCCTTCGTTTTTCAACTCCTGTAAAGCCGATATAAAAAACTTTCCGATTAAAAGCCTCGGAAAACAGATACCGCCTGGTACAACTCCATATACCCCAAAAGAATATGCCATTTTCGTTCGCTTTACGACCTGAGTTCATTTGAAGTTAGCGGCCATTATTCCGGGACAATTGTTTGTCGTAAAAAGTCGGTAGATTGGGGAAACGCATACCAAGCCCAAAACCTCGATTCTCCATAATAGGCTTGTATATAGAAATTAGGAAGTCAGTCAAACGAAATACCGCGGAATAAGATTGGAAAATCCCAACTTGTTTGCGAAAAAAAAAACAAGCGTCAGTGATTACTGAATGAAAGTTATATTTTTGCATATATGTACATAACTCCAGTGAGTTACACGATGTTTCTAAAATTATTAATAATTTCGTTACCTTTAGATAAACATAGAATGGTTCAAATAGATTAAACACCGAAATTGAATAAGATGATATTACGCATATGTTACTGTACTAATGCTTACCCAAAAAACAACATTACTGATGAAATAACTAATAATTATTTCATCACAGCGGGTAAGACTGGCGACACCCACAATTGAATGTTTTAATTGGGCTTAGCTCCGTTCCACACATCTGGGGGCTGGGCAGGCGGCCCTATCTATATGGATAATTATGCCCCCCCGTTAGTAGTCGCATTTAAATGTCATATTTGTTATTTGCAAAAGCTAGTAATAGCGTACCTCTCTTTCGCACCCGGCCACAGTCTGTCCCTTTTTGGCACTTTGTCGTTAGGGGGGGGGGGGGGTACATAGTTATTTATCTCGCGTGAGGCGGCGTCACGTTGCTTATCTGGAACTCGCACCTCGAACACACCGATACTCGCCACAACACACTATTCGCACTGAAATGCGACCATATCAAGCAAAACAACAGCGCAGGCCCACACCAACGGGCTGTGCGATTGTAGGAAGACAACAACTGGGGGACAAAAAAAAAAAAAAAACTATTCAGGTGCTCGAGCTCGAAAGCTTCAGTCACTTTTTTGCTGGTGCTAAAACGATCGTTGCCCAGTGAATTGGTGGATCCCAACTCTGGGCATAAGTTGGCAGATCTGGTGATTAGGGGGTGCCACATGTGACCGGTATGGTAAGTCACGGTGATGCACAGGTTCGATCTCGACGTCACAGAAATTTCCAGAACATAAACTTCTTCTTGCGACATTTAAAGCAGACTATTATGAAATAGTAAAGTCTAAGTTGCTTAAACTTTCTTGCTATGCGTACCGATCCAAATTGCCAAAGTATCTATTAGTATTTATCTCGCCATTTAAATGCTCGTCTAAAAAGCCTTTCAAAAATATTCAATAAAATATGCAAAAGCGCTGGGGAATGGAAACAAGTGGATGCTGTGACAAACCGATAAGATTGAGATATTATGAATGGGAGGCGGCGGCGGCACCTGATGATGACGGTGATCACCATCGGCCAATCGATATCAAGTTGGAATTTCGGTCGGACAAATCAGGTTTTGGAACGTTCATATCTCCCAGTTAGTCTGGCCTGATCTTTGCTTATCATAATGCTGCAATAATTTGATTGTTTTCCACTTTTTCGGTTGCTTTGAAACTTGGTAAACAAAAAAAAAAAAAGAAACTTGACCAAAAGTCGTTGGATTTGGAGCATAAGACATATTTCAATAAGCTAGTTTTTTTTTGTTCTGGTCTCCTTCTTCAGCTTCTTCTTCTTCTTCTTGTTTGTTGTCTTCTGGAGACTGTTGTTATTGTTTTTGTTTGTTATTCTTCGGATTGTTGTCGTTGCCTCTTAACTGGTCTGGCAACTTCGGCCCGGATTGGAATGTTGTTGGCTTTTGGCTTCGGCCGCTCAGTCTCTCTGTTTCTCCGATCTCCGATCTCCGATTCTCCTCTTTACATTCTTCTGTCTTCACTGGCCTTTTTTCTGCCCGTTATTGCGTCAATGCCGGAGTTAATGTTGTTATTGTTATGATTATTATTGTGGTTATTGCTACGCTACTTCTGACTGTCTGTGCTTTTCTGCCAGTGAGTCAGTTTAAGGCAGCACAGACGTACATAGCGATGCATTTCGCCAATTTCTTTCTTGGAAATTCTTGCTTTTATTGTTTTCTCTATTCAGATCAGCATTTTACGCTCTCCGCTCATTAACATGTAGTAAATTCCTCTGAGAGTATATCTTTTTACGACATTCTTGAGGTTTTTAAAGCCAGAGCGAAATGTTGTAAGCCGTTTATGTGCATGCATTTCAAGTGTTCGCGACTCAAGCAGTGCAAGCTCCTAAGCAGTTTTGTGAAGATTTCTGCATGCAGTTCTACCAAATGGATGTTCATCCATAGTTTTGTGATTATGTTTAAAGTTTAGATGTTAGATGAAATAAATTTTATGATAATGATGATTCTTTAGAATCGTTTTGCAAAACTGGACTAACATATTCCCATCTGAATACAGTTCGTTACCAAGTAGTCTTGTCAGTCGCACTTGAAATGCGAAACAAAGGCGTCAACAACAATGAATAGTAAAAACGGGCACAAATGACGGTTAGGCGTGCCAAATGCACCTTTACACTTTTTACGAGGCGCGTGCACGGTGGCGCCCGAGGCGCGTTAAACGAAATTAAACAATAAAACGCTCGCCAGCGTCCGGAGCGGAGCGTTTGCTGTTAATTTCCATGTGTGTAAACGAGTGCTGATAAGCCAAGCCAGCCGAGCCGAGCCAGTTTCGCTTTGGCCTGGCCCTTTCCTTTCCCCTTATCGCGTCATCATCAGCCGCCGTGTTTCCACTTCAGCTTGGCACATCTTTAGTTCAAGACCTAACCGTTTTTGAAGCGGCAAAAGTTTTGAGGGTTTAGTCGGTTCTACTAAGTTGGCTTAGTCATCTTAAGTGTATGATACGTATTATTTATTTTATTTTATATTCACGGGTAGTGTTTAGTGTTATTTCTTCAACATTAAACTGCCGTTTGTTTGTGTCGGAATTTTTTTTTTAAATTTTGCAACTCTATTATTTGTTATGTTTGTATGTATGGTCCATCATCTAGGCCTCCGATCTATGGGCAATGTTGTGTTGTCCGGAAATGTTGCTCACCGGAATTTTCATCTTTTAGTTAGTTAGTTGTTTGGTTGAATTGGACGATAAAAAAAAAGCGGTCAGCGGGATCTGGGTCACCCGAACACACATGCACCTGGCGAAAGTTTGAGAGCCACAGTTTGGGAGTCACCGTGGCTGCTGTGCTCAGAGCGAGAAAGATACATACATACATAGCTCGTCTTTATTAAGTTGTAGTAAGTTTTTTTTCGGTCGAGTCTCTTAACTTTATTTGTATGCTATAACAATAACATTTAAAATATTTTAGCTGAACATGTATTTTATGTATTTATAGCGCGACATTTGCTGGTCGTTTGTATTATATTTTACTGCGCAATAAAAGCAACAATAAGAACAAAAACAAATCAAGCATAATAAACAAGCAGCATTAGTTGAGAGCACACAAACGTGTGCGTGAGAGAGCGAAATCGGAGAGAGGGCGATTTGTTAAATTTTGGCTGTTTTTTTTCTTTGTATTTTTTTTTTTTTTTTTTTTTTTGGCCGACAAGCTAGAAAAATTTGCAAAACAAGAACAAATTGCGTGTGCGGTTTTTTTTATTCGTTTGCCAGTGTTTGTGTTGTACATCTACTACGTTTTCAACTACGCAGCTGAAATTCGCACAACAACAACACGCTCTCTTGCCGCTCCCTCTCACTCTCTCTACCACTTACTCTTTCTCGCATTTCCCCTTTTCTTTTCCTTTGCCACGCAGCCGCATTTTCCTTGCCCCAAGTTACGCCCCAAAATTAGTGGGGCAAAAGCGGAAAGAAGCGGAGATAGTAAATACAAGTCTTTTTGCACAGGTCACCCGTTTGAAAAGGCGTAGGTTTTGATGAATTACAGCGTAGTAAAAATCGCACACACTTGCAATTACTATTTACTACGCTTACAACGCGACTGCGCTGCCAACGTCAAACGACGAATGTCGCGCGTCATTCCAAAATTGAAAAAAGAACACTAGGCACTCGAAAAAATGAACGTCAATGCTAAGCTGAAGAATCGAATCGCTCTCCATATGCTTGCCATTCTTTTATTTGTTCTGCTCTTTTGTCTGTCGCATAAAATTATTTATTTTTTTGTTCTTGCTGTTTTTGTTGCTTAGCAAGCTGGGTTCATTGTGCGGCGAGTGCGAGTGAGATGGGTAGAGTGGATCGTTTGTTCTCAGCTGTTTAGGAAATGTGCTGTTGCTTTCCAGTTAGAACGCTTTGAATTCATTTTTTTTGGCAATTGAATAATTAATATTAAAATTTAAAAAATATTAATAGTAAACATAAAAATATTTGCTAATGAGAAAGGAGTTTGAATAACATAATAGTTTCTGCATTAATAAATCATTTACTTAATTTTCTTTTTCATATAGACATAAGTACATACAATTTTTTTATTACGTGAACTCAAATTTTGCACTTCATGTCATAGAACTGAGTTTTTCCGTGCAGGCGATGCATTAGAACTTTCCGCGAAAAACTGGATGTGCATAGGTCAAGTCGTGTCCAATTTCCGAATACTCCATCTCGTTTCCGTGCTACGTAAACTGAATAGTGTATAGTATATAGACTAGGTGCAATAATTAGGGATTTGAAATGACGAGCGTAAAGCGTTAAAATGAAAATCGCTTTTGTGCGAGAGAGACGGCGGCAGATGGCAGGTAGTTCGACACGTGTGCCGAGCACTTGGCGCCCTTTTTCGCATGGAATTACGTAGGTTGCTGTTCTTCTGTATTGTTTTTCAGCTTGAGAACTGAAAACTAATTTGCACATTCTGCTTTCTCGTTACAGTTGCAACGGCGGAACAAATAGAAGAAAAATTGCATTCCAACTGAAGTGAAATATTTGTTGCGCTTTTCGGCTGCAACAGAGTGTGAGAGCGGGACGAAAGATGATTACCTAGCGGGGGTGAGAGAGACCCAAAAAGCGAAAGCAGAACTCGTGGAAAGCTGAAAATTTGAGGAAACAATTTCATAATACGAATAGAAACACCGCAATATGTTCAATATGCCACGGGGAGTGACAAAAAGTAAATCCAAGCGTGGGAAAATTAAGATGGAAAACGATATGGCAGCAGCAGCAACAACAACAGCCTGCACGCTTGGACACATTTGTGTTTTGTGCCGGCAAGAAATGTTGCTGGATACATGTTGCTGCCGGCAAGCAGTAGAAGCAGTTGACAGCCCCGCAAGCAGTGAAGAAGCGTATAGCAGTAGCAACAGCAGCAGCTGTCAAGCAAGCAGTGAAATCAGTGCGGAGGAGGTCTGGTTTCTCAGTCATGATGATATCGTACTGTGCCGCAGACCAAAATTTGACGAAGTGGAGACGACGGGTAAAAAGAGGGACGTTAAATGCAGCGGGCATCAGTGCAGCAATGAATGCGACGATGGCAGCACGAAAAACAATCGACAACAGCGCGAAAACTTCAATATCTTTAGCAACTGTCACAATATTTTGCGAACATTGCAATCGCTGCTGCTGCTCATGTTCAATTGCGGCATTTTCAACAAGCGACGCAGGCGGCAGCATCAGCAGCAGCATCATCATCATTATCAGCATCATCATCAGCAGCATCATCAGCAGCATCATCAGCGGCAGCAAGCCAATGTTAGTTACACAAAATTCCTATTGCTGCTACAAACACTGGCAGCAGCAACCACAAGACTGAGTTTAAGCCCTAAAAACTACAAACAACAACAACAACTACAGCATAACCAACAGCTGCCACGTGCCACACCGCAACAAAAGCAACAAGAGAAAGATAGGCATAAGTGCTTTCACTACAAGCACAATTACTCTTACTCGCCTGGCATTAGCCTTCTACTCTTTATCCTACTGGCCAACACATTGGCCATCCAAGCGGTCGTGTTGCCAGCACATCAGCAGCACCTGCTGCACAATGATATAGCCGATGGACTGGATAAAACAGCGCTTTCGGTGTCGGGGACGCAATCGCGATGGACAAGGAGCGAATCAAACCCAACAATGCGACTGTCACAAAATGTAAAACGTATGTATTACCTATGATCTACCTTGCAAGTTAAAGGAACATTCCCATTTGCACGAGACTGACAGATACTAATAGCTTTTCCATTAACACCTTATAGCTTGCAAATCCATGGACATCAGGAACATGGTGTCGCACTTCAATCAGCTGGAGAACTGCACGGTCATCGAGGGCTTCCTGCTGATCGATTTGATAAACGACGCCAGCCCTCTGAACAGAAGCTTTCCAAAACTGACCGAGGTCACAGATTATATCATAATCTACCGTGTGACTGGATTGCACTCGCTGTCAAAGATCTTTCCCAATCTGAGCGTCATTAGGGGAAACAAGCTGTTCGACGGATATGCCTTGGTCGTCTACTCGAATTTCGACCTCATGGATTTGGGACTTCACAAGCTACGATCCATAACCAGAGGCGGTGTGCGGATTGAGAAGAATCATAAGCTGTGCTATGATAGGACCATCGATTGGCTGGAAATTCTGGCGGAAAACGAAACCCAACTGGTGGTGCTGACAGAGAACGGCAAGGAGAAGGAGTGCAGGCTTTCCAAGTGCCCGGGGGAGATCAGAATTGAGGAGGGGCACGATACCACGGCTATTGAGGGAGAGCTTAATGCCAGTTGTCAGCTGCACAATAATAGGCGCCTGTGCTGGAACAGCAAACTCTGCCAGACGAGTGAGTTGGCCGGTGTAAAGTTATACCGTTTTCTTATTAACATTTTTCGCGTTTTTTTCTTCTCCAGAATGCCCTGAAAAGTGCAGAAATAACTGCATCGATGAGCACACCTGCTGCAGCCAGGATTGTTTGGGTGGATGCGTGATCGATAAGAATGGGAATGAGAGCTGCATCTCCTGTCGAAATGTGTCTTTCAACAACATCTGTATGGACTCCTGTCCGAAAGGCTATTATCAGGTAACTAATGATTCACTTTTAGTATACAACAAGTAGCTAACTTTCAAACTCTTTTGCAGTTCGACAGCCGCTGCGTAACGGCGAACGAGTGCATCACACTGACAAAGTTTGAAACGAACAGTGTGTATTCCGGTATTCCATACAACGGACAATGTATCACCCACTGTCCAACGGGGTACCAGAAGTCAGAGAACAAGCGCATGTGCGAACCTTGTCCGGGCGGCAAGTGTGACAAGGAGTGCTCCTCCGGTCTTATCGACAGTTTGGAGCGTGCTCGGGAGTTCCACGGCTGCACCATTATAACCGGAACCGAGCCCCTTACCATCAGCATTAAACGTGAAAGCGGCGGTAAGTGTTTTTTGCTGCTCTAAATTAAAGTATAATCTCTATATTAAAACTTCTTGTTTCTTCAGCTCACGTCATGGATGAATTAAAATATGGCCTGGCTGCCGTCCATAAAATTCAGTCGTCCCTAATGGTTCATTTGACCTACGGATTGAAGTCCTTGAAATTCTTTCAATCCCTAACTGAAATTAGCGGCGATCCGCCGATGGACGCGGATAAATATGCTTTGTATGTGCTTGATAATCGCGATCTAGATGAGCTCTGGGGACCCAACCAAACGGTGTTCATTAGGAAGGGCGGCGTCTTCTTTCATTTCAACCCAAAACTATGTGTGTCCACCATTAACCAGTTGCTGCCCATGCTGGCCTCCAAGCCAAAGTTTTTTGAAAAGTCAGATGTGGGCGCAGACTCGAATGGAAACCGCGGATCATGTAAGTAATCTTTAACGAAGATTTTAGTAAAATTTTAAACTTTGTCAGTACTAACCTAAATGAAACATTTCCAGGTGGAACAGCCGTTCTCAATGTCACATTACAATCAGTGGGAGCAAACTCCGCTATGCTGAACGTCACGACAAAAGTTGAAATAGGAGAGCCCCAAAAGCCGAGCAATGCTACAATTGTTTTTAAGGATCCGCGCGCCTTCATCGGTTTCGTGTTTTATCATATGATCGATCCGTACGGGAACTCAACTAAAAGCAGTGACGATCCATGCGATGATCGCTGGAAGGTTAGCTCTCCGGAAAAGAGCGGGGTCATGGTATTAAGCAATTTGATTCCGTACACTAACTACTCCTACTACGTTCGGACCATGGCTATATCCTCGGAATTGACAAACGCGGAGAGCGACGTGAAGAACTTTAGGACGAATCCCGGACGACCGTCAAAGGTTACGGAGGTGGTAGCAACCGCCATTTCAGATTCGAAAATTGTGAGTATGAAATTGTGCAATAGATTAGTTTAGGATTATAAATGATTACTAAATGTCAAGTAATTGTTCACTTTGACTGATCAACATTTATTGCCTTTTCAGAACGTAACATGGAGCTACCTAGATAAGCCTTATGGCGTGCTAACGCGCTATTTTATAAAAGCCAAACTTATAAATCGGCCTACTCGAAACAATAACCGGGATTACTGTACTGAACGTAAGCAACAACATAGCCAAATTGTATCCATAATTAATTAATTTAAATATTTCATCTGTGTAGCTCTCGTCAAGGCCATGGAAAATGACCTGCCAGCCACAACGCCTACCAAGAAAATATCAGATCCTTTAGCAGGCGACTGTAAGTGCGTGGAGGGTTCGAAGAAGACTAGCAGTCAGGAATACGATGATCGTAAAGTTCAAGCGGGCATGGAGTTTGAGAACGCGTTGCAAAACTTTATATTTGTTCCAAACATTCGGAAAAGCAAGAATGGATCGTCTGACAAATCAGACGGAGCGGAAGGTGCAGCTCTCGATTCTAATGCTATTCCAAATGGAGGAGCTACTAACCCTTCACGTAGAAGGAGAGACGTTGCGCTCGAGCCAGAGCTCGACGATGTAGAGGGCAGTGTACTTCTACGCCATGTGCGCTCCATCACAGACGATACCGATGCATTTTTCGAAAAGGACGACGAAAATACCTATAAAGACGAAGAAGACTTGTCCTCCAACAAACAATTCTATGAGGTGTTTGCCAAGGAATTGCCACCAAATCAAACACATTTTGTCTTTGAAAAACTGCGCCACTTCACCCGCTACGCTATCTTCGTGGTAGCCTGTAGAGAAGAAATCCCCAGCGAAAAATTAAGGGACACCAGTTTTAAGAAGTCGCTCTGCAGCGATTATGACACCGTTTTCCAAACTACAAAGAGAAAGAGTAGGTGGACTTGAGAGCGTGTTTACTTTAATTACTAACGATTTGGTTTTACTTATAGAATTTGCCGACATAGTCATGGACCTAAAAGTAGATTTAGAACACGCCAACAACACCGAGTCCCCAGTACGGGTTCGCTGGACGCCACCAGTAGATCCCAACGGAGAAATTGTCACCTATGAAGTGGCCTACAAGTTGCAAAAACCCGATCAAGTGGAAGAAAAGAAGTGCATTCCGGCTGCTGACTTCAACCAGACTGCCGGTTATTTAATAAAGCTCAACGAGGGCCTTTACAGCTTCAGGGTGCGAGCCAATTCAATAGCGGGATACGGCGATTTCACGGAAGTCGAACATATAAAAGTTGAGGTAGGTTGAATAATTTTTATCTGCGAATGATCATTTTTAAATGAATTTTTTTTTTTCATTAAATTCAACAGCCTCCGCCGAGCTATGCTAAGGTCTTTTTCTGGCTACTGGGAATCGGCCTAGCGTTCCTGATCGTTTCCCTGTTCGGCTATGTCTGTTACCTGCACAAGAGGAAGGTTCCCTCTAATGACCTTCATATGAACACAGAGGTGAATCCGTTCTATGCGAGCATGCAATACATCCCAGACGATTGGGAGGTGCTGCGAGAGAACATCATTCAGTTGGCTCCACTAGGCCAGGGATCCTTTGGCATGGTGTATGAGGGTATCCTGAAGTCCTTTCCACCCAATGGCGTGGATCGCGAGTGTGCCATTAAGACTGTCAACGAAAATGCTACGGATCGCGAGCGAACCAATTTCCTGAGCGAGGCGAGCGTCATGAAGGAGTTCGATACGTATCATGTCGTAAGATTGCTCGGTGTTTGCTCCAGGGGTCAGCCGGCTCTGGTGGTCATGGAGCTAATGAAGAAGGGTGATCTTAAGTCCTATTTGCGTGCCCATCGTCCCGAGGAGCGGGATGAGGCCATGATGACGTATCTTAATCGCATCGGAGTGACTGGTAATGTGCAGCCTCCTACTTATGGAAGAATCTACCAGATGGCCATTGAGATTGCGGATGGCATGGCATATTTGGCCGCCAAGAAGTTCGTCCATCGTGATCTTGCAGCTCGAAATTGCATGGTTGCTGATGATTTGACGGTGAAAATTGGTGACTTTGGAATGACCCGTGACATCTATGAGACGGATTACTATCGGAAGGGCACTAAAGGGCTGCTGCCAGTTCGCTGGATGCCACCGGAGAGCTTGCGAGATGGTGTCTACTCTAGTGCCAGTGATGTATTCAGCTTTGGAGTGGTTCTCTGGGAAATGGCCACCTTAGCGGCTCAGCCATACCAGGGACTTTCCAACGAGCAAGTCCTGCGTTACGTCATCGATGGCGGTGTTATGGAGAGGCCGGAAAATTGTCCTGATTTTCTGCATAAACTAATGCAAAGGTGCTGGCATCATAGGTCTTCGGCGAGACCCAGTTTTCTGGATATCATTGCGTATCTCGAACCACAATGCCCCAATTCACAATTTAAGGAAGTATCCTTCTATCACTCAGAGGCAGGTCTGCAGCATCGGGAAAAGGAGCGCAAGGAACGCAATCAGCTAGATGCATTCGCGGCAGTCCCCTTGGATCAAGATCTGCAGGATCGGGAACAGCAGGAGGATGCTACCACACCTTTACGAATGGGCGATTATCAGCAGAACTCCTCGTTGGATCAACCGCCCGAAAGCCCCATCGCCATGGTTGATGATCAGGGTTCTCACTTGCCATTTAGCCTGCCATCCGGATTCATTGCGAGCAGTACTCCTGATGGGCAGACTGTAATGGCTACTGCTTTCCAGAATATTCCAGCAGCGCAAGGTGATATTTCGGCGACTTACGTTGTGCCTGATGCAGACGCTTTGGACGGCGACAGGGGATATGAGATCTACGATCCCAGTCCGAAATGTGCAGAGCTGCCGACGAGCAGAAGTGGCAGTACTGGCGGTGGAAAACTCAGCGGAGAACAACATTTGCTGCCAAGAAAGGGTCGCCAGCCTACCATCATGAGCAGCTCGATGCCAGATGATGTCATCGGTGGGTCCTCACTGCAACCCTCGACTGCGTCAGCAGGCAGTTCTAATGCCAGTTCGCACACAGGACGCCCAAGTCTGAAGAAAACAGTGGCGGATTCGGTTCGCAATAAGGCAAACTTCATTAATCGCCACCTATTTAACCACAAGCGAACGGGCAGCAATGCCAGCCACAAGAGCAATGCCTCCAATGCTCCGAGTACCAGCAGTAACACCAACTTGACAAGTCACCCAGTGGCTATGGGCAATCTTGGAACTATCGAGAGTGGTGGCAGTGGTTCGGCTGGTAGTTATACTGGAACACCCCGCTTCTATACTCCATCAGCGACGCCTGGAGGAGGCAGCGGTATGGCCATTAGCGACAATCCTAACTACAGACTACTAGACGAGTCAATAGCCAGCGAACAGGCCACCATCCTAACGACTAGCAGCCCCAATCCCAACTACGAGATGATGCATCCACCAACCAGTCTGGTCAGTACCAATCCGAACTATATGCCCATGAATGAGACTCCAGTGCAGATGGCGGGTGTGACCATTAGCCATAATCCGAATTACCAGCCCATGCAGGCGCCGTTGAATGCACGCCAAAGCCAAAGTAGCTCCGACGAGGACAACGAGCAGGAGGAGGACGATGAGGATGAGGACGACGACGTGGACGATGAGCATGTGGAGCACATCAAGATGGAGCGCATGCCATTGAGTCGGCCCAGGCAAAGAGCGTTGCCCAGCAAGACGCAGCCGCCTCGCAGTCGCAGCGTCAGCCAAACGAGAAAATCTCCTACGAATCCCAACTCCGGAATCGGAGCGACAGGAGCCGGAAACCGATCCAACTTGCTTAAAGAGAACTGGCTGCGACCGGCGAGTACGCCAAGGCCTCCACCACCCAATGGATTCATCGGAAGGGAGGCGTAATCGTTACGAACTGTAGTTCTGTAGAAAAACATGTAAATAGATGAGGAGAAGCAGCATGGATATAGATAGAGTAGCAAGTCTTTGCCGCAAGCCAAGCTTCTTGGAATTTGACTCTTCTCTATGCCTGCAAATTAGGGTGGAGGAGATGTAGGTCCAAAGATATTTGTATATTTTCAATATGACTGGCTAGCAATCCATTGTAACATTTCTAGCGATGAAGCTTCAAACAAGAAGTTGATTCTTTAGTTAAAATTTTGCATTAATAGAAAATTAAGCACATTGTGTCAGTCTTCGTAAAATAACACACCTTTCCGTAGATGGATGACACCTTTTCTTCTTGGTGTCGAACCAAAATTGTAAATTTTAGATTCATAGAGCCTAATTTTCAATTCTCAATTGTTCGACGATTAGGCAAACGACTATATGGAGTCGAAGATATGGAAACAAAGGCTTAATTTGCTAAGAACGAGCCAAAAAGATTGCTAACCGCCTTCACGATTCTTTGTTCAAGCCATCGAACCACCCTAACCGCGCATGTATAATACCAATAGTTTCGATTAAGCCTATTTATGTTTACGTATTCGTTTAGTATTTACTCTACATTTTTTGTTTGTTTAAATTAATGCACTAGAGCCTCTAACGCAATACAAAACGAGAGCAGAAAACGATAGTGAAAGCAAAAACAGAAAAAAAAAACAGAAGAAACAGAAAACAAGAAAACAAGCAAATAAAAGCAAAACAAGTCCTACATGCAAATAACAAAAGTACAAAAGCCAACAACCAACCAACCTAAGTACCGTTTAAATAGACATACAAATTCTACCAATTATAACTTATAACTCATACCTACTACGTATATTAATTATGATAATTTTTAGTACCTACCAAATCGCTTAGAGCAAGGCGAAAGTAAGTGAGAGAACCGCAGCAAAAAACAGAAATAGATGAACTCTACAACAGCAAACAAGCAATACAAAAACAAAACAGCAACTGTCTTCACTGAGTTAGCTAGCAATAGTTATAATTATCCAAACACCCGAACTACACGTAACTAGGTTTAAATGTTATTCAGCTAATTTTACATGCATGTCGAAGAGCCTTGCAGTTTTAGCGCGTTTTATCCCCTGATTTTTAATTTATATTTACACCTACCATTATGTTAAGCAATTGGTAAGCATTGCTTGATTGTTCATACTTCACTTAAAATATCTTCTATTTTTTTTATTGCGTAATTATAGTATTTATTGATTAGCCGGCGAGAGTTGCGCTCTGCTCTAGGAATACCACTTTCAAACTTGATTCATCACTTTCAAGCGAAAGCAGGGCACAGCAGCCAGTGCATGCGGAAAAACTTTTGTTAAAATTTTTTATTTTTCTAAATCAATTTTTTGGAAGCCAAGCTTCGGAAAATGAGTTTAAGAGAAAGAGGAACCCATAACGTAATTTCAAACTGAGAGCTTAACTAACTAATGCATCATAATTATTGCATACAATCTGCTGTCGTTTTTTATACAACACTCGCTATATACGAAGAAAAAGCATTTTATGTACTAACTATAGATGAAAGCAACACTTAACGAAACAACAACAACAAGAAAGAAAAAAAAAGAAAATCCATAGACTCATATACAACAATTTTCACTAGACCTAAATAATCTGCCATACGCCCCATTAACTCAAATATGAACAAGAAACCGGACGGATTTTGTTTTCTATAATTTAATTATTCAACAATAGCTCATAGACGAAACAATAGACAAATTATATACCATACATACATATATATTTACACATAATTAAGAACTGAACGTGATATGTTTGCTGAGTGTACTATCCTGACAGTTCTCCGATTTCTAGCAAAAGGAACGGAACCCAAAGTTCAATCCCAAAATCCAAAATCCAAACCAAGCACACAACATTCTTTTGAAAATCCGAAGTAAGCAATAGTAACCCACTTTAGCAACAGCAACAACATTTACATTATCGACAACAACTGCAACAAATGGAATTTTTAAACGAAAAACAACTACAACAAAAGTATTCGATATTTGCCTTCGCTCTTTATATTATTATATATTTAACTATACAAACACATATATTTAATGACTAAATGAAAGCAAAGCAAAGCAAAGAAAAGCAAAAACAAACAAAACACGCATGTGCTAGGTCTTTTGTTTTTATTTTATAGATGCAAAGCGAAAACAAGGAAACTAAATATTTAAATGAATTATACAAATTACTTAGATTGTAGTCAGATAGTAAGGAGAAGACGATGAGTCGAGAGATAGGTAGGAATCCTTGAACTAATTTTAGTATATGAATTAAAAACGTAAAACAACTAGTGCTAATTATATAAACAAAACTGGGAAGCAAGCGATATTTACACTGAAAACTGAAGTAAAAACTACTAAAAAAAAAAACAAACAAAACAAATCGAAAAAAAAAAACAAAAACAAAACAATTATGTATATTAATTTAACAATGTAATACGCTATATGCATAACGAAACAATAGATATTCTACACAAACACACATGCACACAGACACCCACACACCCATACACACATTTACATATATTACACACATACACACTAAAAAGACTGAAAGATATAGTTCCTTTTGTTTTTATGTACATAAAAAAATGTGAAAAGAAAAAAGAGAAATTCTAACGAAAATCGTAAACTTAAATCGATGGAAATAAAAGGTGGGAAAACGTAAAAACAATTAATGGAATTATACATTTAACGAGTAAATTAAAATAAAACAACAAAGCAGCAGAGAAGCAGAAAGCGTAACGTAAAATGTATATTTAGTAGTCGAATTAACTAAATTGTTGTAACATAAAGTGGAAATATGAGCGCTTTCGCGACAACGCCAAATATCAACTACTTATATAGCGATATATATTCAGGAAAGTTTGGCTTTGGGTCGCCGCTGCTCCTTGCTGTTTTAATGTATATACACGCGAACATCTATTTAAATAAACAGTACCATTTAAACGAATTATTGTCAACTAAATACACATAAAAATTGTAAACACAACAGAAAAGGATAAAAATGAAAAGCTTCAATATTTTTATTATTTCTAATTAAAGCTAATTGTAAAAGTAATGCTAAGTTAATTGTTTCCTGTTTGTTTAAGCAAAAAAAAATCAACTTATAATAAAAGGAAATACAAATAAAATTCAATACTACAAGTAACAAACAAGTTTTGGTATCACTTATTTTGAAAATGAACAAAGTCTGGACATTTGTTTATGAGTATATGAGAAAGTATATGAAAGGTTAAACTCATTTATTTTGGTTTATTTAATAACTAAATTAAAAATTTTTTTTTTTTAAATATGTATAATAATATAAATTGTTTTTTAAATGGAATGTACTAATAACAGGAACTTTTGGCTAAGTAGAAAGTGAAATTGTTTAAATGCCATTTTCTGTTGACCCCAAAAAGTTCTCAAAACTTTCCCACTAACCTTCAGCAGATTGAAGTGATTGACTGTCTAATTAGCAAGTATTTTCCATCAGTTTCCTGCCATCTCACCAAACCACCTCGCTGGTGTTGGGCCATTGGAGAAGGAATCCTGAAGATTTGGGGATGAGCTGACTGAACTAACCATTCAGCAGGAGAACTGACAAATAATCTAATTAGACGCCAGTGCGATGAGTTTCCACTGTCAAAAGATGAATGCGGGTAATTTCAGAGCCCCACGGAAACTACTCGAAACTCGAGCCACTATATTGGAGATGGGGTGCCGAGTGGGATGGCGACATTGTGTCAAGATGTCAAGGGGAAAGGTAATAAATTGTGGGCTCCAAGTCGTTGGCTCCTCGGCAGCTGGCGGAAAAGCGGACCAAAGATGCCCGCGGCATTTTCAATTTCCGCAGCGGCATTTTTCAATATGAACGGGAATTCCTCGGAGAACGCCTGATGACATGCGCACTCTCGGCCCGTCCCGACATGTAATTAGTTGGATACTTCATTAACCACAGTCGACAATCAACAAATGAGTAATTAACTTGCGCCCGAGACTCGTCGGCTCCTCGGCCGCCTCGTGTGCAGTTAATATTTCATAATTGAGCAATTTATTTTCGCCTCTTTGACAGGATCAAAGATGAAGCCGCCACCAAAGCGGCGCATGCAAATTTTATGCTCGGTTAGTCGCCGGTGGGTAAGGCTATGTGTGTGGCTCTCGTAGCAGGAAACTATCTTTGATCTTTTGAGGGAACATATCGTAGTAGGTGGTTGCCGGGTTGTCACTAGGAAACCAGAGCACACGACAAGCAAACACCACCGGCGACACTGGACGGACTGATTAGGTAACTGGATATGCTCCCAACATCCCAAATAACTACAGAGCAATGTATGGTCCTGGGGTGAAAGTGGGTAACTGGCTGGAAACTGCCTTGTCGGAGGAGGTGAGTGGTCGTGCACTAGTGCACGCTATCGATATTTTCTAGTATCCTGAGAGCTTGTTTGCCACTCAATTGTATGATTCCTTCGATTAGTACTGTAAATGGTTTCCCTATGTGTGGTCAGATGCGTATGAGTGAAATGAAGAAGCGTCGGGAGAGCGGTAACCTGCTGCTGGACAGGACCCGTGCCGTCTACGACCGCTTCTACCAGGGAACAGTGCTGGGTCCGCCGCAGGATGTTCTGGCCTTCGGCGTGGTGGTCCAGATCCGGCCCGTGAAGATCGGTGTCTGCCGCCAACAGGTTTCGGATCAGAACCTGGTGCTTTCGGTGGTAATTACTCAGGAGGGACTGCATCGCAACTGCAAGACCATCAACGAGATGTGTGATCTTACGGTGGCACCTTCGCCGCGTCCCGCGTTGCGCAACAGCTTCAGAATCGTCAGTCCGAACGAGGATGACCGTACCGGTCAGTATCTGGCCTACGGCGAGAAGTTCCGCCTGCAAGCCCTGGAGCCTGCTGATGAGCCTATGTATGTTTTCAGCGGTCCCAAGAGGCTGAACCTCTCGCTTCCCGTGGAGAAGGCGTTCTTTACAACCAAAAACGGCGAGGTTACACTTCCACTCGGCTTAGTGTCCCATAAGGTTTGCACAGCTTTTAATCCTTTAAAATGATTTCTGTGTCTTATTTTGTTTCCCACAGAATTGTGGCCCCTCTGCCCGTGTGCCCACTTCGCACACTCACTTTTTCTGCGCCCACAAGGATCCCGATCTTCGATTCGAAAGCGAAGGCAAGACCATACCAGTAAGTTAATTTCATGTAGTTTTGCAATACGTGTACATTAAAAGTGTAAGCTAGATTGAAATCGATCCAGCCATGTCCGCCTGTCCTTCTGTCCTGATTATAGCATTCTCTCCTGTTAT
Organism: Drosophila melanogaster; assembly: GCF_000001215.4. Classification (NCBI taxonomy): domain Eukaryota; kingdom Metazoa; phylum Arthropoda; class Insecta; order Diptera; family Drosophilidae; genus Drosophila; species Drosophila melanogaster. Next base: position 21,568,052 of record NT_033777.3, on the reverse strand, counting down.
TTATAATAAATAAAACATTTACATTTTATAATTTTACAAATTAGAAAACAGTCGACAAAGAATCTATTTATTAAGTTATAAAATAACTCTTCTTCGATTATTATGATCATCATTTTACCAAACTATTTAAAAGGTACTAACTTTGTAATTCTTATATATTTAATTGAGCTAACTATGCTTTTGTACATTTTTAGGTACACAATCCGCTTGTCATTGTTCACGCGGTTACCAATCGAAATTTGGCTGTGGAGAATGTTTTGGCCAACACCTTGTTTGGCCCCGAGTTCCAGGTGTCCGTGCAGACGTACAAGAATGTGTACAAGCGCGAGACATGGAAGAACCTGTGGAAGTTCACATATTGATATGGGTCGTTCCATAAGTCGGCGTATTTTCAGATTTTTTTTATGTTATATTATATAGTTTCAGTTTGGTTATGGCTCGGTACCTGCTGTGGCATCCAAACGACCCAATCAAATGAGCTGTTGCAAGTTTGCCTGTTTGTTCTCAGCATGTCAAAATAAAAGACTAGACGAGAAGCCGTCGTAAATTCCGTTTGATTGTGGGGCTATGCCAAGAATCCCGGGTGGAAATTTATGTCCCCTCGCAAGTTTCTACTTGGTCAACGAGGCGTGTGAGTGATTTGTTGCGGGGGCAACGCTGGGGAAATGTCAGGAGTTGCGCCACTTTATGCTTGTGATAAATTAATTAAAATTAGACAATAACTACGACGGGAAGAGCCTAATGAGCTGGAGACGATCGACAAGGGCAGCATCTCTATCCGTTGCCCATCTGCAAGCAGATCTTGTAGAACATGTCAGCGCAACAAATTTCAATTAGTTCGCGCTTCACTTATTCGACGGCAGCAGAGCGCTCATAAAAAGAAAGTACCGCCCCCAGACGGCGATGGGAATTGGATGGATGGAGCACATGGTAAAATGTACTGGAAGAAATCCAAAAGAAATTCAAAAACTAGACCTAACGTGAAACAAGGCGGATACACAGGTATTATATTATTATATAGTCACTTAAAAAGGTGCTTAAATGTACAGAAAAGCCAGTTTATACTTTTCGTTTGAATTTAGCGGACTTTAAGACTCAGTGAATTATTTGAGCATTTTATTAATAGAAATATTAATTTTTCTACGCTCTACGAACTCATTTTTATTTCCCGTGTACCATAATTAATTTGAACAACTAAATTCGACGCACAATGTATTACAGTAGAGCCCTGATTGGGATTTTAATTGGCCGCCGAATCGCCACCCAGAGCAACTTTAGTGCCAGGGGCCAGGCCTTTGGGAACATGGCCAAGTAAAGAGCTGCAAATGAAGTCAAAGGTCCCCGACGACGAGTTATTTTCGGCATTTCGCTCCGATTACATGTTTTCTGTCATAGATTAGCCGCGGACCGCCTTCAGTCGCCGCAGAGCACACAATTTCACACTCCCCCGACTTTATTATATTCCGGCATCTGTTGCAGTCAGAGGAGTATCTTTGAGTATTCCGGAGTATCCCGCAGTGTCTCCTCGGGTATTTCGAGTATCTCGAGTGACAAAGTGGTTCGAGGGGAGTATCGTTTTCGAATTCTGGGTGTGTTCTCCGGGCTAAACTGCACATTACTTATGCAGGATGATTTACTGGGACGCGTGACAGATTTACAAGTTGCATTCACTGCATTAATTCATCATAAATACTTGGTGGGGTTCCACAATTTGTGCGGTTTGTTGCGAATGGATGAAAAATGACAAATAGATGCTTCAATTGGGGGATCTTCACACCTTTGGCTGGCTTGTCAGTTTGAGGAAACAATTACCGAATGTCATTTCCTGTCTCTGGCCATGCCTCTAATTGCACTTGATGTGTATTTATAAAACTTTATTCATTTGCAACACATTTTCGCCGTTTTTTGTCCGTCTGGCCGGGGGTAATTATTACGAGGCGCTGACACAAATATTGCTTGCAGGCGAGTCGTGTGCAAGCAAATGTCGGCGGCAAAAATAATTTACACATCTAATTAGGATACTGGTGAATATAATGCTTTTATGACTCTTTAATGCATGCTCTAAATACTGCATTATAACCAGTTTAATCACTTGGCTGCTGCGGAAAATTAGCTTGCCAAATATTTTTTCCTGCCATCATTGCGTACATACTATACTCCCAGAAATGCGTTATAAAAATGTCGACCACTCTGCCAACTGAGCACACTCAAAACACAATAAAAAAAGAAAACGTATTTTGAATATATTGCTTTATAAAACATAGCATCATTTGGCCCTTTCGTCGACCGAAAAACAAACATAGACCGAAAAGACATTGTATCTGCTGGTTGTTCTCGCATTTTTATGTGCCATGAAATTAATTTACGATTACGACAATTTAAATTTTTAAAATCCCACTAAAAGTATGCCAACAAAGCCCTCGAAAGTGTTAAAAAGCAAGTCAGAGAAAGAGGAAGCGGCCACAAATGTGCCCCGGATATTGTTTGTGTATTGGGGGCTGTGGGTCCTGAGAAAAGGGGCTTCTGGGGCCATTGTGTCGCTGTTCAATAGCAAAGTGTTGACTTGAGTTTATGTTTCATATTTTGTCAGAAGTCATTTAATTTCTATAAACAGACAGCCAGCTTGCAGGGGTTGCTACTCCGCCCGACAGGATGATGATGATGATGATGTGGCACTGACATTTATGTGGCATCCACGGAGGCGGAACTCGTTCACGGCTTATTTGGCAGCTCTTTTGAGTCTATTGCGTTTATTGATGTCGCTGCTGCCAACAACAAGTTTTAAGTGGCTGTTACTTTATGAGCTTATTAAGAAGGAAGTGCTTGTGGTGCACCCGATTTTATTGGAATAAAAAAACGGAGCCATAAAATTGTATGTACACATACATATTTATATAGGAAGGAGCTCAGGTGTGTCGGCTGACAAGACTTTTCACTCAGGGCTATGCATACGATTTATAGGGTCTTTAATTTTGGTACAGCACAAGTTCCCTTTCCCATATTTCTTGATTACATCGCATCAAAACTATCCACACAATTGGAAGCCTAATCAAGCATGTACTCTCGCATTCGCATCCATTTCGGGGATTTGGCCAGTGTCTGATTTGAAAATTATTTATTTATGGCAATCAGCAGCGGAGCACGAATGGCATTTGTGTTTCATTTCTCTTAATACAGCTCGTCAAATAAACAAATCATGGTGTTAAGGCAAATGATGGATTGACATCAGCTCGCACACACATGACTGTTTGTGCACTCAGCCAGTAGCCAGCAAGCCAAACATGGCCAACAGAAAATCCGAGGAACTGAAACTGGCCAACCGGCAACAATGGGGCGTTGGCACAGTGGAATCAAAGCGTTACATTTTGAGAAATTACAGTATTACTAATCAAATCTTCCTATTCACTTATATAATGTAAAAAAGATTAAAAAAACTTATCTAATAAATATAAAAATTGTACAGATTTGTGCTGACCATTCATGTTTGTTTATATGTAAATACAAAATGAATTGCATTTTTATTAGTGGTTTGAAATTCAAACTTTTAATATATTAAGATTAGGGTGTAGAATAAAAAGGAAAATTAACTTTTATAAATTGATAAAATAGATTTGGATTTACAAGCCATAAAAATGTTATATGGTGTTTGGCTGTCTTAGTTTTCAGTCTCTTTAGTGATATAAAATATCTCTCTCTTAATTGTTAACTAATGTCAAACTATTTCTCATACATATTGACTCGACTTAGGCAGCTGAAAAGTAAGTTTCTAAGTGTAAAAAAAAAAATGAAATGGTTTCTAGCTTTCATACTGTGCAATGTGTCGAAATTGCAGTAACTGTGGCGTTGGGATGTTTGGTGGCATATGCCGGTTGTTTGTGCCACATCTCCTTTTGTTGCCGCAGTGGCTTTAAAATCCGCACTCCGGTCCCTTGCAGCTTTTTTTTTTTTTTATTTTCATCACTTTTTGTGCTACCTGACTTGGAACAGTAGGCAAGGGGCGGGGGAAAGCACGAAAACATTCATAAAATATGCATTATGCAATCTAAGCTCGTGTGAGCGTTGCTAAATATTTTATGCACATGTATTGTGCCACACACAATCGCACAAAATACGCCAAACATCTGTGTGCGGATGGCCGTATTGTGTAGTTTATGATTTTGTTTTTTCCCTGAATTTATTCATAATCATTAATATATCGCCCGCTGCTACAAAGGCAAATATCGAAATTAGCAGATTCCTGCATGTCGAAAAAATTCCACGCTTCGCCGAAGACAAATGGCTGGAGCCGGGCGGCTAAGAGTCGAAAATCCGAAATAATAAAAACATTAAGGCCATAATAAATACAGTTTTAAATCACATGTGCCGTTTAACACATTGAGCCGAGCGTTTGCTTTCCATTTTTAATGCGCCTTCCGTTGGACTGCGCATAAATTTCAACTTAAATTGCGCGCGCAGGCCAAAAAACCAGAGGCTGACCCCTTTTCCCCTTTTGTTTCGAGTAAGAGTAATCGCCCACCGCCCACTTAACGCCCTGGGTGGCAGCTATCTCTCTCTCTCAGCTTGTCCCGTCTCGCTTCCGCCTCCAAAAAGAATCTTGCCAATTAGCATGTGTGTGCGTTGGATTTAGTGGCCGATACGCCTGGTTTAATTTGATTTGCCCAAGACTTTAATTTCGGCATTTCGAAACTATTAAATTATGTCCAAAATGTCGTTGCTCTTTGATCTGCCTGCCAAATGTCTTTGGGGTCCCAGACCTATATTCCCCGAAGATGTCTTCATATACGCACTTTAAGGTGCATATATCTTTATTACCGCTCGACCATTCGCCTTCTTTGTTCTGGCCCGGTCTCATTTACGGCCTTTTAATGAGAATTATGTGACTTTAATTTATGTCTCAATTTTGCGCATATTAAAATCTTTATTTTGCGCTCTGAGATTGTTTGTTTCAGAATTTCAAACTGCTCAATGATTTCGCTTTTTTGATCATTATATATAATTTGTTATGGCTCAATTCAACTTAAAGAAATATAAAATAACATGCCTTAGAGTCTTCAAAATTCTTATTAAGTATTAGTTCACTACATAGTTGGTTTTTAGTCTCAAGAAAACTATATTTTTTTAGAACATGTATTATTTGATAACTATATATTTCTAGTAATGTATATAGACATTACCTTTATATCATATATATCCTGTCAAAATTCTATAACAATTCTTTATATTTCTATCTCGTGTTGGACTTTAGCTATTTCCCCTTCAATTATTTCTGTAATTGTCCCAGTAAATGATAAAATTCGAAGCGACAAAATATAATTGTTGCTGGTAATGACTGCAGCTTTGAAACTATTTAAATGGCCGGGCCAAGTGCCTGATGCGGACATATTGTCCTGCCAACAGAATAAATATCGTGCCATCCTGCTGGAAAAAACGATCCTGTTCCAAATGGAATGACTTCCACTGCCCCGGATAAGGTCTCATAAACACAGAAAAAATGTGGGCTTAGGTATTAGTTTGTTTGAAAAGAAGAAAAATGAATACATTCAAATATAAATAAAAAATTTAAAATGTATTTATTTATTTAAAGTTTTAATTTTGTATTAAAACAAATATATAGAAGTAAAAAAAATAAAGAAGATTTGTATATTTTTAAAATCTAATGTCACTATTATGTATTGAATGTTTTTTCAACAATCATTACTTATATTAATTCATACAAGTTAAGCATTGGTCCTAGCATTGTGACAGACAAATGCGCCTCCTCTTTTTTTCCGTGTGTGAGACCCATCCTTCGTCCTTTTGCTGTCACACGCACACATACAGTGCCGTTTGGAAATCCACAGCGAGTACAGCAGACTTAATATCTAAAGCAATTTACAGTTATGAAAATAAGAGACACATCCGCAAAACGACAAGCACAGTGCGGCACCGCACGGCAACAGCCACAGCAACAGCAACAAAACCAACAGCAACAAGGAGCCGCGCAAAGGACGAAGGACGATGGAGGGCGAGAAACTTCTGCTAACGAAGTAAGTACCCTGGAGGACACTTAAGCGCGCGACCCCGGCCCAACTGGCGTCGAGCGTCATAATGTCGCCAACATTTTCCGAAATTACACACAAATGACAAAATAAAAGGTGCAAAAAGTCTGCAAAACGACCAACACAGCAGGGAAAAGCCACGCACACACATTTACACTGCCACACAACGCGCTCTCTCGCTCTTCGAGTGACTTCCGTTTGGCGGCCATATTGAATAGATTTGAGTGCCCGCAGATTTCACTCATTGGCTGCATGTTGAGGGGCGTGGCCAGCGATGGGTTTCGCTGAGCGGAAGAGCTAACGATTTTGCACAGCGTCTGCGCTACGAGCGGCCAACTTAAAAGGCAGAGAGAGAGAGAGAGAGAGAGAAAGTGGGTGGCAGGATGGGCGAGTGGGTGGCAGCGCAAAGTTGCGGCTGGCAAAATGAGGGTTAAATCGCGTGCATAATTTAGCAGTTCATTTCATTCATTTGAGTGCAAGTGCTCAGAGATGTGCGCTGCCTAAATGCCTTTCCGCTGCTTTAGCTCCAGCTTCCGTTATCGTTTTCGTTTCCGTTTCCGCTCTGTCTCTCTTTCTCTGCATTTGGGTGTGCGGGTGTATGGGTGAGCGCTGGCGCAGTATCTACCAACGTTTACCGCTACAATGACAAGCATTTATGGCAATTAACACTTTAGCTGTTTATATGCTGATGCCGCTGTTGTGGACACTTAATCGTGTCGGCCATTAGAGGCGGGCGAGTGAGAGAGAGAGAGATCCTCCTAACAAAGAAGAAAAATCAGCCAAATTGTGGTATTCATGCAAATCACGTTTCAGGACTTTCCACTTTCCTGCTACTTTCTCTAGCGGACCATTCCCGTTTGGGCCTTTGCGTTTAGTGCAAATTCAATATCGTGCATAATTAATTTGCAATTAGCACGTTTCTGTTTTTGTTTTCATTCCACCAGCCGCCGCCTCGCGCCACCTGCCCCCGGAAATGGAAATTTTCTAATTACGTGCACAAGCTGAATGCAAACTAGTTTTCCCGCTCCATCCGCTTTTCATCCGGCCGATTGCCCGCCGGCATTTCGAGCGACTGCCCACGTGCTTCGATAGCTCCTGTCCATGTCCACCGCTTATTGCTCAATGCCCACGTCCATGCCCCCTGATGATGGCCTGCGAAATGGGTTGGCATATGAAATGAGCTGCAAATTGATGGAGGAATTAGCGCAGCATATTTAATTTGAGCTGGCAGCACCAACAACTACCACGGAGGTTGGTCCTTGTTTGCAAAGCGAGTGCGGCGGCCAGTGAATGATGATGGGCTAATGGGCTTTTAGGTGCACATTTTTAATGCAGATTAGGTACACATTCGATTAGCCGATGGCAAATAAAAAATCGCAATTTAAGAGTCGATGATAAGATCAATAATTCGTTGCATTTACACCGAATTTAGTGTTCTAATGGGGCTTGAAATGACGATTTGAAGTTGAGCTTTTAAATTTAAATTGTTGCCTACATGGAGTATATATTTTGAATATGTAAAAAAAAAAGTATAAATAAATTGAATCTTGAAGAATATTGTTCAAAAATATTAAAATATATGGCAACTATCTTGAGAGATATATAGTCGAGTTTATGGGCTATCAGATACCTGATATTCAGTTAAAAGTAGTGCGAGAAAGATGCAAGTAGGAAGCCACACAACACAGCGACGGCTATTTATTGCTCATTGACCATTCGCTGAAGGTTTTCTAAAGTTAATATTTACTATCAATTCCGTATATCGACCGAAATCAGCAAAGTAAGAATTTCTAAAGCATTTTTTAAGTTTCGGGATAAGAGGTTTGGTCAGACCAAATGAGCGTTGCAATATTTCGAATCAAACTTACATAAATTAGGCGTCCTAAGCATCGTCCTTTTTCTAAATAAATTTCTAGTTCTTACGTTTCAACGAAGCGTAACAAGTATAATTATTACGGATCAATGCCATTAAACAATTTTTTTTTTAAACTTTAGCGTAAGCTATTAGAAAAGCAATAATTTGAGCTATATAAATAGTTTGATGTTATATATGTAATGTAGAAGAGCAATAATATTTAATGCACTTTTTCGATATAATAACGACTAGGAGCTTGTTATTTCAATAGCTATTTACAACGAAAAAGCCAATTAGTTGAGCTCGAATTTCTGCGCCATAAAACTTTCAAATGACCAGGCGAAATCTAATCCAATGATTTATTAAATGACATAATTATTTGACGGGCAAATTAGATGAGTTTAGGCCCGCCCCTTTTCGCCCAGTATAAGAGATTACCCCGTCTGGCTGACTAATTTATGTATTAACTTTGAACGCTCATTAGTTTAATTAGTCAAACAAATTAACGTGGGGCTTACGGCGAGTGGAGTGCAAACAACAAAATGGCCGAATAAACAGAGCTAGCAATGAAGTGTGCGGGTGGGAGCAGAGGAGCAATGCGAAAGTGGAGGCCATCTCTCTCACACTTCATTAAATATACAAATACAACGGGATAGGGCTTAGGGCAGACGGCTGGCAAAACTAAGGGAAATCCTATAAATAAATTGGCAATAATTTAATTATCGCATAATTATGCAGATGACCGCGCACTTGTGCTTTTAATTGCCTTTTGTCGCGAGGTCAGCGGCTCATATTATCAGCCTATCGATTTTCCGATTTTCCCCATCGCTCTGCTAGCCTTTTATTTGCCTTTTAATTAGTTGTAAATCTTGCACAGCCTGTTGAAAGCCAACGGGAAAAGCAAACAGGAAAAGGGGCGGGCGGCCGCCATTGCATGCACTATTTATTTTAACAAGAGCTGCTCATTTAATACTTATTTTCACTAATTAAATGGAAGAGTAAGTACATCAGATAGTGAGCGAGAGAGGCAGAGAGAGAGCGAGAAAGGGAGACAGCGAGAGTGAGAGGGAGAGAAGGCCACATGCGACAGCAAGAGCAATTTTCCGCTTTTCCGCAGCGCCAAAAGTTTGATGTCTATGTAAACAGCGGCTTTCGTGTGTGCGTCTGGCGAACTGCCAATTTTGCCGGCCCACTCACACACTCACACTTATGCATACATGCACACATACATATGTATGTATATGGACATTCTATAGCGTGTTCCGTATACGTCGGCTGTTTGAGCGCACTTAAATAATGAATAATGACGAGACAAGCAATTAAAATAATTTGCGGTTTTACCGTGCGTATGCGCATCATTTAATTTTGCATGTAAAGAGTTAAGCACTTATTACACAGCGAGAAACGGGCCCAGCCAAAGGATGATGTCCCACTGTCGTGGATGAGCAACCGAGTGTGATAATGCGCTGAGTGCGGAGTATAGTATATACGAGATTCCGCCATCAATGGGCCAATTAAAATGAGTGCCCGACGCTCTGGTGTTGGTGGCCAGCATCTTAAAACTAATTAAAACGAAAAACGGCATAACAAGCTGCTCATTAAGCATCCGAGTTCCCTTCGCCACCCCGATCTGCGGTTAATTATAGAAGGAAGAAGACGAGCCTTGCTAACGAGCGGCGAAGTGAAGCCAGTGGATATATAGAAGCAGTAGCTAACACCCAACATTCCAGCGTTGGAGTTCATTAAGCAGCGCCCGGTGTCCATTTAACGATGTCACTTATACGCCCCATTGTCCCCACAACCAAAAACGAATCAGAAGAAAAACCCCCAGAGCCGAGTGGCCTATCCCCAGTGAACCAGGCATCCAGCTATCCATTCATTCACCCCTCGACCACCCAGCCCGCCCCACTGAAGGCCACTGCTGCGATGCGTATAAACCGCAAATTGGATGCGATATTAAATCGTCTGTGCCAAAGCGCATATAAATTTTTGTTCAATTTTAAAGAATTTTCCGAGAGCGAGCAGGCGCAGGAGTAAGAGAGAAAGAAGCCCGACGAAAGAGAGAGAGAGAGAGTGCGAGCAGAAGAGCACGGCTATAGTGTGGCTGTCCCCCTCGAACGCTTTGAGTTTTACATAGGAAGTGTCAAGGAGAAAAACCACAAGGATGTGTTTTTTTTTCGTTCGAATAATAAAAGAGAAAGAAATCAAAAGCGAAAAGTAAATAAACCAACTAATTAGCAACATAATTACGGCCACGAAAATATTCAAAAATTCAATTAAGCTGAAGAAAGCACAAAGCATTCATGCATAAATGACTAAGAACAAACCAGGCATGCCAAAAGCAAAGCAAACTCAACACACAACTGGCGAAAATATGAAACAGAAAAACATATAGTACAAATAAATAAAAACAAGAACTGAGAGAAATGTGCAAAAAGTTGAGATCCATTTCGCAAGCACCCAACCGCATAAACAAACAAATTTTGCGCTAAATAATTTGACAATTACTCACATCCTCGGGAGGCGAAGGCTGCACGGATGGCTGGACAGCTGGCTGGCTAGCTGCGTGGCTGTATGGCTGGCCTTTGTTTCCATCGGGTGGCTATTACAGTTGAGTGAAGAACTATGTAAAACAGCACTCCGGAATCCTCTCCTCTCCTCTCCTCTCCTCTTCTCACGCGCTCGCATCCTGCCGCTCTGTGGCTTAGACTTGCGACAGACCATTACATTTGCTAACGAGTGGAAGGCAAATTAAATCATTAGATGCTAGTAGAGATTAGAGCCACGGCGGGGAGGAGCCAATCCACTCAAAGAACCACTCAGCGGTGGGCGTGTAGAGCGCCGCACAGAGAGTCACTCAAAGCAAAAACCACCACCATACCACGATAACTGCCTCCACCACCACCACCACCACCACCATAACCAGCACTACCACCAGAAGCAGAAGCAGCAGCAGCAGCAGCATCAGCATTTAGCTATTGACTTGCCACAGGCACACAACACGGCACATCTGTTGGATTAAGAACTCGGAGAAATCGGAAACAACCCTCATCATTACGCTTCTGGCTCTTGAGCGTGTGAGTCGTCGCGCGCGGATTACGACCAGGATAATCGGACGTCGGACGACGACGGCAGCAGCGGCAGCATAGGCAGCGTCCACGTCGGATATTGGCATCTCCGGATTCAGTCGATTGGCTGCCCTCAAGGTGACAAGACACGCAACGCGCAGTGAACACTCAGTGAACTCGAACTCTCAGTGAACGCCCAGTGAATCCAAGACAATATATCCAAAGACCCAAAAATGGTCATGTTGCAATCGCCGGCGCAAAAGGCCAGCGATAGTGCGTCAGCCCAAAACACAGCCGTCGGTGGCCTGATGAGTCCCAACTCGAACCCGGACTCGCCCAAGTCCAACACCTCGCCGGATGTGGCGAGTGCGGACAGTGTGGTGTCCGGCACAGGCGGTGGCAGCACTCCGCCAGCGGCCAAGATACCCAAGTTCATCATCAGCGCCAATGGCGCAGCGGTGGCGGGAAAACAGGAGCAGGAGCTGAGGTACTCCCTCGAACGGCTCAAGCAGATGAGCAGTGAATCGGGCAGCTTGCTCAGCCGCTTGAGCCCCTTGCAGGAGGACTCCCAGGATAAGGAGAAGCCCAATCACAACAACAATAACAGTCTAACTAATCACAATGCAAACAGCAATACACGTCGCTCGCAATCCCCTCCAGCATCGGTGGGATCCGTAAGCTTCTCCTCGCCAGCCCAGCAGCGAAAGCTCCTGGAACTGAATGCTGTGCGCCACTTGGCAAGGCCGGAGCCACTGCAGCATCCTCATGCGGCCCTGCTGCAGCAGCATCCCCACTTGCTGCAGAATCCGCAGTTCCTGGCCGCCGCCCAGCAGCACATGCACCATCATCAGCATCAGCATCACCAGCATCCCGCACATCCGCATTCGCATCAGCATCCGCATCCACACCCTCATCCGCATCCCCATCCGCATCCGTCGGCGGTCTTTCATTTGAGGGCTCCCAGCAGCAGCAGCACTGCCCCACCCTCGCCGGCCACCTCGCCCCTGTCGCCGCCCACATCCCCGGCCATGCATTCCGACCAGCAGATGAGTCCACCCATCGCTCCCCCCCAAAATCCGCCACATTCCTCGCAGCCACCACAACAGCAGCAGGTTGCCGCACCATCGGACATGGATCTCGAGCGGATTAAGCTGGTGGCTGCGGTGGCAGCCCGCACCACTCAAGCTTCCAGCACCTCCGCCTTGGCGTCCGCCTCGAACTCCGTGTCCAATGCCAGCATCTCCATCTCCAACTCCAGCTCCGGATCGCCCAGTGGACGCGACTTGAGCGACTACGGATTCCGAATACAGCTGGGTGGCCTGGCGGCGGCGGCAGCTGCTGCGGCGGCCACCTCGCGTCAAATTGCAGCAGCCACATACGCGAGGAGCGACACCAGCGAGGAGCTCAACGTCGATGGCAACGACGAGGACAGCAACGATGGATCGCACAGCACGCCGTCGGTAAGATAACTAGATTTCAGTGCACTAAGTGCAAGGATTTCGTAAAATCATATAGAAAAAGTTTAGATTAAATGTTTTGTGATTTTAATATTAAGGTGTGCCAATTATACAAAATGGATTTATTAAAATACTGGTTCTAAAATGAAGGCTGTTAGTGAAAATTTGAAAACTTAAATAGCAAATTTATTATTAATGTTGATATTTATTGCCCACACAATTGGTAGCTTTTATTAGCGTTGGCTAATACAAATTGATTTTATGTTCTGCTCAATTAGCTTTTTTATTAGATTTTGCGTTCGAGTAATTAACCCAATTAACACTTGGTCGAGAAAATATGCCAAAATTAACCTTTTTGTATGTTTATAGCTCGATTTTGAGATTTTCATTTTGTTTTTAAGCGTGTGGTATGTTGAGGAATTTGATTTATATCTATAGATTTTTATTTATAATTGGTATACTTTTCCAAATATATTTTTTATATTTTAGTTTAACTAAATTATATCACCTAGGACAACTAAGGTACACAAATTTTAAGTAGTTTACCAGTCGGTGATTAAGGTATTCCTTTCAACACTCAATTTAAAAACTTACCAAGAAAAGGCAACTGGTTCTTAATTAAAGCTGTTATCGAAATAATTATTTGACTCATTTTTGCAACAAACCATCTTTACAAGGTAGAAAATTATTCAAAACAATTAGTTTTTAAGATCAGTTTGGCAATTAAACGTAGGATTTATTCAATGCAAAGTGGTGAATATTGCTAGCAAATAAAGAGCAATAATTGCTGTCAATGAATTCATTACTTAATTCTATATCCCTACTTTCCCCTATATCCTTGTAGGTCTGCCCAGTGGATCTGACGCGATCGGTGAACAGCAGTGCTGCGGCGAATCCGAGTTCGGCCTCCACGAGTGCCTCCAGTGATCGAGATGCGGCCACAAAGCGGCTGGCCTTCTCCGTAGAGAACATACTGGATCCGAACAAGTTCACGGGCAACAAGCTGCCAAGTGGTCCTTTCGGCCATCCCAGGCAGTGGAGCTACGAGAGGGACGAGGAAATGCAGGAGCGATTGGATGACGATCAGAGCGAGGATATGTCTGGTGAGTGGGGATATTTATTACTCAACTGACTTAGACCCCGGCCCCACACCCAATGAGTCCGCAATCACTTTGATGGTTAGCTGTCTGATTTGATTGAAATCGGGGGAAATTCAGGACACACCAACCAGGCACGTTCCCCCGAGTGTCTCTGTGCAACACTCCGTGCTCGAGTACACGGGCAATGAAAGGGGATGGGCAGGACACCTGCAAACAGCTCGACTTCCCATCCGCATCTTCTGTTTTTTCTGTGCCCGGGATTCCTGTGGGTGGTTGAAGGCACATGTTATATTTATACTGCTGCTTGTATCGTTTTTGGGTATGTTTTGATTTTGAATTTGGCTTTCCGTTTTGCCAGCAGCACCCTCGAAATCTGGGACTCTGCCATTTCGAAGGCCCTGGGATTTTTCGTGTTGCCTGCTTTCCGGCGCAAGTCACGTACATATGTAGGTGCGGATGTGTGTTGATGCTTGTGTGTTGTGGTGTGTTTATGTTAGCAATGAAAGCATTTATATTTTGCGTGTATTCAATGGCAAACAAATGCGCAAATGCCAGAGCAATCAAAAAAAAATACAAAAATCTCCGATTTGGGAGGCTGGCACTCTTCGTTTTTCCAACGCAAACTTGTTTAGACCGAAAAAGCTGCACTCATATCCAATAAGGATTTTCAATAGAATTGCTTTTAATTGATTGATTGATGTTTTAATTGGGGAAAAACCATTGCCAGCTGGGAAGCTAAATTTCCTTTTTTCACTCTCTGTTTTCCCCCCACCAACTGTTTGTCTTGCTGCGGATCAGGTTTCGGGTTCCCAATGATTTTTTCGATGCCTTTGCTGCCTTTTTTCCTTCGATGGCTGGCTAAAATTTTGCTGAAAATTAATTGATTTTCATGCTTGGCTCGTTGCAAAGAAATTGCTCAAATAAAAATTTGCAAATTTGATTGAAGTTGTTGTGGGCGGGGGGCATTGCGATACCATCGCTAAGCCGCTGGCCAAAGCTCGAAAAAAAAGAAAAAGAAGAAGGTAAATGCTTATGGGGTTTTGGCTGATGGAGCTTAAGTTTAAGTTCTGCGTGGTTTATTTGAACGCTGCTCATGGTCTGATAATGAAACGAGTAGATCTAATTGGCAAATGGGTATTCATTACCCAATAATATGATCGTGTTTTGGGACTGAGAAGAAACTACATATTGTGACTATACATTATTCAGTATGCTTCACTGAGATAATTATTTATTCAAACTTTATTCACGTAATGTATCACGAATTGGCTTTGAAGACTTTTTTGCAAACTTGTAGTAAGAGCAATTTTACCCTTTCTAGCAATTTACCTTAAAGTATTTTTTTTTACGTCGGTAAAAATATTTTAAACACTCGAGGTTGTACTGTATTTCCATCGGCTGCAATAACCCATTCTCTTTGGTCTCTTTGAAGCTCTCGTATTTGTGTTTATCCAAGAAGCAATGTTCAATTTATATTGCCAATTAATTAACCTGTTTTAAGCCGCCGCACTACGACTGCTCTTAATGGGCAATTCGTTAAGCGCTTATGTAGAAAATTATAAACACGGAAAATGGCGTTTCGCTGGTCACGGTGGAATGACCATTCACATCAACACTCACAGGCACATTCACATTCACATCAACATCCACATCATTATCAACGACACATTATCGGCCATTTCCGACAGTCGGCTTTGCTGTTTGCGCATTTGTGTTTGTGTTAATAAAACACAATTAACTTCATCAATGGCGGGCGAGGGCTGTGAACATAACTGCTAATAAAACCGACTCAATGGCCGCGCCAACGACCCCATGAATGGGGGTTGGGATGTGGATGTGGATGTGTGCGTGTAGGTGGGCTTGGATGTGCAGTGGAGTGGTGGAGAGCACTGAAATGGAGGCAGACAGTCGACAGTCAGCCGAGGCAACTTTGCCACGATAATGATGTTGGAAATGATTATGTTGCTGCCAGTTTACAGCAACCCCAAGGCAGGATACACACACACACACACACACACACACAGACAGGAGACCTATAGACAGACAGTCAAGTGCGGGCATGTGTGTGCATCACGCATACGCACTGTTTGCCGGCTGGCATTCAACGATTGTTGCTTGGTGTTGCTGTAGTCATTAATTAGCAAGGTACTTAATTACCGCACATTCATTAGGCGCTTCAATGGAGCTGTCGCACTCACACACGCACACACACACACTCAGACAGCGAGAGATTCAAAGCCCCACTTCAACCCCCTGCTTGTGGGAGGAGGTGTTAATGCCTTCGCTTCGGTTTAGATTAGCGTAATTATGCGGCCCTTTGTCATTGCGACTAATTAGATTTTATGTCACCAGGACACTCGCTCCTAGCGCTCCTCTCGCTCCTTAACTTGGCGCATCTGCAGCTGGTTAATAATTCACAAATATTACGCATACGCCGGGGCTAACTGCAATTCTCGAAGGAGCCATTCATTGCGTTTCAGTCGCAGCAATTTGCATTTCATTTAAATTGCAAAACGTAAAACTAACAACACGAGCTAGGCACATTTGCAACAATAAAGCCACATATTGTCTGCATAATCCAGATAGCCAGAAAAGCAACTGAAATGCGCCCCAAAAGTCATATGAAAAAACAAGCGATAACCGGTCTGAGGTGGGGAAAGGGGCGGCAAAATCCGGGGGTGGCCGTCATTTAAATGTGGGCGGTACAGGGATGGAGGATGGAGCACAAATACACAGGCCGAGCAACCAACCCCGAAACAAAAATGTAAAATGGCTGCGAAAAACTTTTATTCTTTTTCAGCACTCAATTTGGCGCTCTCTTTTTCTGTCTCTCTCTCTCTCGTTCGCTCTCTTCTCTCGCGTGTGCTTTTATGGGCGACAGGACTCGTGGGATTCTTGTGTTTGTATCCGTGTCTGTTTGCCTATGTGTGTGTGTGTGTGTGTAATGCCGAGCTCCATTTCGCCTTCTTGCAGTTGCCGTAAAGTCAAGTTAAGCGACAATTTCCAGAGCAAGAGAGGTCGGCCCGGTTTTACGAGTATATCCGTCCATCAGCCACTCATTTATTATTTTATGAAAATGGCAAAATGAGACGACAAATGCTCCCCGGGGTCGCATTGGCCAGGCGGATGCGATTACAATGATTGCCCCGGCACAAAGAACTTCAAATTTATAAGCCATTTCCAGCAAGCCCCTGTGTGTGTGTGGGCTAAATTATGCGACAGTTTGTGGTAATTAACACTCGGATTTCATAATTAAGTTTAAATTGTATGTTGTAATTTCAGCTACCCCCTGTGTTCTTCTTTCCTTTTGGAAATTTCACTCCCCATCATGTGGGGTTCTCGTTTTCAGTCATCTTGTCTCCGCAATATCATCAACATTGCTTATGAAGTGCTTTCGTCATAATTATAATTAACGGAAGCCATTTTGTTAATGGCAGACACCAGACAGATAAGAATTTGTAATGATTCATGCCTTTGCGGCAGCTTAAATTATGCGTTAAATATTTAAGGCAGTTGAATGGATATTATCGAGAAATGCTCTTTTAAATGATGTGGATTATTTTTGAAAGGAATTGAATATAAAGGTATAAAGAGTTTAACATGTATCTAGAATTTAAGTGCAACAGGAATTCCATGTACCAATGCATTATTTACAACCTGTACTTATTTTGGGCTTGATTTTATACTCAAAGAAAGTAAAGGCTATTTCCCTTCACATAATATTCAGATTACCCTACGCAAATATGCATAATCCTTTCAGTTTAATTAAACGTCAGCACAAATATTGAACTGCGTCCGACGGGCTTTCCCCATTTTCCCCCACTTGACTGCTAGACATCACGCATACGCCACGTTGCAGCTCTCAGTTGAATGGTGGGCTGTTAATTCAATTGACTCAAACCAATTGTGGTCAGGGCCAGTCGTCGACTCGAATCGGTTAGATATATTGATGGGGCTGGCGGGCATCTAATGTGCCATTAATGCATATCAAAGTGCCTGCAAACACACTCCACAGCCCATTACCGGCGGTAAATGGTAGTGTGCCCACTCTGCGGATGTCTCGAAATTCGTTAAATATTAAATGAAGCGTTCACGTTAATTTTCGGTTTAATTGCCGGCCAGTCTGCGGTGCACTCTTAGGCGCACTCGCCACACTGCGCCCTCTAATTTCATGCAAACACGGCCAATCATGTTGGCCAATTAGCAGGGCCAACGCGAACATCCTTGACGGAGGGTTGACACTTTTGCCGACCCTTTTTTCGCCCGACTGAATCGATTCCGCAGCTTTGAAAGGGGTTCACCGCAAAATTGCCCTACGCCCCCGCAATAGAAATTTGTTAACAAGCAAAGTTCTTAGCGGCTTACAATATTTTCGCTTACCGAATTTGGCTTACTATTGCATAATATGACGCAATCAGAGTGGCAAAATGGCAATGCCGTAATTGGTAACTGATATTTCGATGAAAGGCACACCCACGTACATTTGGCCAGTTGGTGAGTTGCCTTAATTGAATTTTGATTGTCGAATCATGGCAATCAACGGGGCCAGACACTCCGCCCTCGGAAAAATTGCGGACTGGTCATCGGGCAGTCACATGTGCACCAACATGTGCCGAAAAATTCCAATTAATCGAACAATGATGCGGTGGCCGTGGTGATTGATTTCCGTTTTCCAATCCCCCAGGACATTGCCATTTGTCTGTGATGGATGGCCCTAGCCTGTTGACTTATGCAAAAAGAGAGACACCCGGAACTTATCGTGCCCAAATCTCCTCTTCTTTTTTTTGTCTTGCAGCCCAGGATTTGAATGACATGGATCAGGACGATATGTGTGACGATGGCAGCGATATCGACGATCCCAGCAGCGAGACGGACTCCAAAAAGGGAGGCAGTCGTAATGGGGATGGAAAGTCCGGAGGTGGCGGCGGAGGTGGTTCAAAGCCTCGACGAGCCCGCACCGCCTTCACGTACGAACAACTAGTTTCCCTGGAGAACAAGTTCAAGACCACCAGATATCTCAGCGTCTGCGAGCGACTGAACTTGGCCCTCAGCTTGAGCCTGACAGAGACGCAGGTGAGCAATGATTATATACTCTATTGTTAAAGATTAAAATCCAGAGAAGTTATGTATATTTTGCAAAAAGTTGGTATAAGTATTCTCTATGCTTTTCAATTTTAATAGAAGTAATTGAGTTAAAATATATTTTACTTTGAGTGACTAAATTGAAAAGAAGTTCATTACTGTTTTTGAAATATTTAAATACCAATGTCATTTCTCATCATCCTTTTACAGGTTAAAATTTGGTTCCAGAACCGCCGCACCAAGTGGAAGAAGCAGAACCCCGGCATGGATGTCAACTCCCCCACCATCCCCCCGCCCGGCGGCGGCTCCTTCGGACCGGGGGCATATGCCAGCGGACTCCTGTACTCGCACGCGGTGCCCTATCCGCCATACGGCCCCTACTTCCACCCCCTGGGCGCACATCACCTCAGCCACTCGCACTCATAAAATTGCAAGATGCAACAGCGATTGTTGCAACTGTTCGAAAAGCGCGGCCGGGCGGTGGCGGGAGGGGCAGGTCCTGCGGCCGGAAGTGGATCGGTGGATCCCAAGGATAAAATGTAAATGTCAAACTGCTTTAAGTGTGTGTTTAGTGTTCGACCAGAGATTTCCTTTGTTACTTCGATTCTTTCGATTACCCGCTGTATATAGTTTTTGTAAAATATACTTACTATGCTAGTGCTTAGAACCTCGAATGCCATATCTAGATTTAAATTATACAATTACCTGTAGCGTTTAAGTGGCAAGCAAAATCAAAAGGAGCAAACGAAAAGTTGCATAAATGTCAAGTGAAAAATAAACATTTTGAAAACTAACCAGAACGATGTGCATATATGTTTACTCAAATATCGGATGATCGCCTTTGGGGGATGCAAGGACACAATAGCAATGTTGGTGCTGCAGTATGGGTGCGTGCGAGTGTGTGTTTGTATCGTGTGAAATGGCAGGACAACAATGCTAAGTCAAGTGTAAAATTTTAAATTTGCTTCTCATTTGCCATCAGGGGCTCAGGCGGCACTCAGATACCCAGACACTCACACCCGGCCACTCAATTATGTGGCAAACGGATGCGAATACGAAATTTCTTAATCCGCTTTGGGTGACACAATGCTCCTGGCCGCCGCCGGCCGTCTGTCTCGCTCTCTGGCTGGATATATCTTCCTGTTCCGGTGAAGTCGGGCGGCGAGAGGTTGTCAAAACAGTGACAAGCAAATGAATAAATTCACGCGCACACACCTCCGGCCCATTGATATTATAATCGCCTCAGGGTGTGTGCGTGTATGAGTGTTTTGCGTGTGTTCGGGCCAAGATGCGTATAATTGAAACAGAAATCGAGAAATCCATGCATGACCGGTCATTTGGGCACGGATTGACTGCGCCTGCCACTGACATCGGAACACAAACGCAAACAGAGCGAGTGGAGCCGGGAAAATCCGTTTATATCTATTACCACCGGACTCACTCTGTTTTTTTTTTTGAGCGGGTGCATTTGGAATTATTTCGGTTTCATGCCGTGCCAGCGCGTTCTTTCATTTTCGCCTAAATAATTTATTAACAATTTTTGCTTTTACATTTGTTTAAAGCTTTGCTTAAGTACTTTGCAATTAGTCGCCCAAATCCTGTTTGCACCGCACGCCTACACATGCACGCATCCTTCGCAAGGACGCGCATGTGTCGGTGTGCGGTAATTTCTGTAAATGTAAGTCGCTAAATTATTCAGCTGCAGACATGTGAGCAAATTGAAACAGCAACGAGCGGGACGGGTGGGGTCTGTTTAATTTGCATAAAATTAATGCTTATTTTAGTTGCACACACTTCATCCCGAAAACTTTTAGCGGAGGAGAGAGCGAAATGGGGACACGAATCCTGTGTGCATTAGCATTCTTTTGGGGGTTTCTAAAACAACAATCAAATCTGCATCCCATAATTTACTGTTCTCAAATATCCCAACGGATACTTAATCCATAAAGTTAATTAATGAGTTTTATTAGACAGTGAAATTGCGGAAAAAGATTGCAAATCTGTATTATATCTAGTATAAAAGAGTTTCCAATTAACGTTCTACAAAAACAACCAGCAAATAAAGCTAATTGTAGCATGATGAAACAGTAATTAAATAGTATCAAGGCATCAATGTATACCAAAGGACAACACCTTATAATAAATTATATAAAAACAGGCAGTATATATATATATAGAACTATCACTCACAACAAAGTTACATCTTTATTCTCATTTTTGTTCCATTTCACGGGTACATGAGATATAGTTGTCCGATCCGTACTACTCCGACTTACATATACTTACACATACTTTTAAACATGCTTATCTATTTTATTATTTTCTTGGTTGACTAATTCTATTGATTTGCAAAAACAATATGAAATTCCTTGTTCGCAATGATTCTAGTTTACAATATCTCCACCGACAGATGGACTCGGCTCAAGAATCTAGTTTAACTGCTTAAAAAATCTTTTTCGTTATCAAATTGATGGCAATTCTATTGAGCACGAAGAAAGTTTAACAAACGCTAATATCCTTTGTAATAGCCTTAGCAAATATTGCTACGTAAACCACGTAAAATACATCCTTATGTACCATTTCGTTCGCAATCCAGATCTCCACGAACGATTCAACTTAGTCTGTGGGAAATAAGCTATAACTTTAAACAGAGCTTCCTAAGCCCTAATACGATTTGAAATTTATACGCTGGGGGTGTAAATTAGGCCTGACAAAAACGCCTCGCAAATCAGTGAAACGATAAATTAACGCCGGGTCGGCTGGCGCTAAGCTACCCTTAACGAGGCCCAAAATGCCTCCAAACGCAAATCCAAGACAATTGCTTTTCAATCCAGAGTCCGGAGTCTCGAGTGTCGCAGCCAGCGGATGGAAGTTGTGGAACTTTCGGTGTCACTCTCCGAAGATTTTCCGCAGAATCAAAACACGACACTCACACAATTAAGTCGTTTTCCCCGCCCGCTCATTTCCCATTAATCCCCGAGCTGAGTTTCCCGTGAATTTGAGTCTGAATTCGATTTCGATTTCGAGCAGTGTGTTGTGGGCCAAGCTGTGAGCTTCTAGTTGAGTTCTTTCTAGTTCTTTTTTTTTTTTGTTCACGCTTTTCAGAAGGGCCTTCTTACGCGCCTGAATTGCTCCAGATTACGCATACATCACATCCTCGTCCTCCAAGTGGGTATGTGCCCAAGTTGCGTTGGTGTGAGCAGCGTTTAATCTGCACCATTGACTTCTCTTCTCTGGAGAAAAGCCACTGCTCCTCGCTGCCGCGGAGAAACCATCCCCCTGGCTGGTCGCTTGGGTGGGTGCTAGTAAATTTTATGCGAATATTTAGTTTGCCCTCGTTATCGGCGCGGCTTTATCGAAACTTATTGTGTTTGTTTAATTGAATTTGGATTGCTGCGACAATTTCGCGACTGAGTGCGCTCCAAAAACTCTGCCGGAGCGTAGATAAATAGGGATCCGGCAAACTACTCCTCCGCTGCCGAGTCTCCCTGTCTAATTGGGAGTGGTAGATAAAGTTGCGACTTAGTTTAGTTCATTTAGTCCGCCATTCGCTGGCGTTGGCGCATCTATCTGTTTCTTTGGCTGCAATTAAAATTTAATAAGTGCACCACGCCCTCCAAAAAAAAAAAAAAACACCCTACACCCTACATACTATGTATACATATGCGGCTCATATAAATTATGGCCTGAAGTTGACATAAACAAGCTCCCAAGAGTCCTTTTGCCAAAGTTATATGACAGATTTGCACAGAGCGTTTTGATGAAGCTCGGGTCGGATGGGCGGATGGGCGGATGGTTGGATGGTCGGACTGGTGCAAGGACGAAGGGCCGGAAACGCTAAAGTGTCACCAGGGAGCGGATGGGTGGGTGGGCGCTCGCCTGGCACATGTGTCTTCAGTCACAATCGCCAGGGGGTGGGTTCCGTCGAGCCCTTTGTTGTTTTCCGGGCGAATCACATTTTGATGATTGTCAATGTGACTTTAATGCCATCTCTCAACTCTAGGGCTCAACTCCAGGGCCCCGACCTCGTTTCCCGGGGCACGTGCAAAAGGGCTGTCCCAGAGACACTGATCGTAATGCTGACATCTGTGGATTAAATTGCAATTTGTGCTCATGTAATATTGAAGCCCAGTGCTATGCTGTAAGTGTAACGCGTTTTCTCCCATTGTTTGCGCGAACTTAACTGGTTCGGTTTGTGTTCCCCATTTTGCCGGGCTATTAATATTTGAAATTGCGCATGGGCAATAAAACTGTAAAAAAACACCGCCTTTGTGCTGAAAGTTATTCTTGATGTTTTTATGGTCGATTAGAGGTGGAGGTTTAAATAAGGCAAGTCCCATATTTAAAAAAAAATGCAACAATTCAAAGCCAATGACTTGAGGTGATATTGGCTTCGATTATGCAGTTAAGCCTGCAAAATATTTCCTAATTACATTGATACATAAAGTAGACTATACATGTATCCAATGAGCCCCCATAGAAATGCCATCGTCGAATCTTTGTACCATTCATATTCATGTTTCGAAATCCACCCCCGTGTAGTTTTTAGTTCGAATCGCCATACAAGGGTTATTCAAAACATCCAACTTTCGATTACCCATAGATAAGATAGAATGCCGGATTCCCACATTTCCGCTGGCCAATTGAGTGGCCAATTGATTGGCATTTAGGCGTTGCACGCGCCACCAATTCATCATCGTCGCGATCAGACTCACCTGTCAGCCGGAATGATGACGGCGTTCCACTCTGAAGGGCGTCGCGAATCTAACCAAATTGGACGTGTGCCCGGCTTGGCCCGTCTGCCCGAATAATTCGCAGTTAATTTCCCGGCAAGCGTGCCGAAATGAGGCACAAAGCCCGGCAATTTCGAGATGCGACTACGGGCCTTTTCGCCGATTT
This sequence comes from Drosophila melanogaster, assembly GCF_000001215.4. Taxonomy (NCBI): domain Eukaryota; kingdom Metazoa; phylum Arthropoda; class Insecta; order Diptera; family Drosophilidae; genus Drosophila; species Drosophila melanogaster. Next base: position 21,544,553 of record NT_033777.3, on the reverse strand, counting down.
TATTTGGTGAGAAAACATTTACGCACTAATTTCTGGGCATTGACTGGGCCAGCGGTACTCCTCCTCCTGTGCCTGCTTCCTTGCCCATTAGCCCTGTGACCAGAAACCAGTTGCATGCCAATTGGTTTGCAATTTGCCGCGCTTAGCAGGAGGATGGGTGGGTGGTGCCTAGTGGCCGGGGTAAATGCGCACTAGCGGGTGGCCATGGGTGGCGGTGGCAGTGGGTGGCAGCGGCCTTTGCGGGGTTGGCCGCAAATAGCGCACGCGTAGCTGCCCGACGCGTGGCTCAATTACGCGGTTAAATGCATTCAAATTGAGTTGTTTATACTGCGGGCGTGTGTTCGGGCTCGGTCATTTGTGGATCGCTCTGTTCCGGAGTCAGAACTGCCGAATTGGCTTTTACTTAGCCAAAGTTACCTATATGACTGTGTCTGAGTCATATTAACCAAGATACAAAAAGTTAGCTAGTAATTAACCAATACATTTCTATTTAGGCAAAGAGCTTTTGATAAGTACTTAAGGATATGATTTACTTCGCTTATAAGATATTCTGGCCACTGTGGATCATAAAATCTAAATTTTTCATAACTTTTTACAAATGAATAAGAATCCGTTTTTGGCAGTACCTTGGCTTAGCTATTTTTGGTACCTCATCTTTGGTAGAATGCTCTTGCTCTGCATACTTATGTGAACGCCGTTGGCAAATCAGTTCCGGTTACAGTTGTTGCCATTGTTTGAGCCCGCAAACGCCACGCGGCCAAAGAGCATTGTTCACGGGTTTTGGGCAAGTGTTGTTGGGCCAGGGCCACCCATTTAACCCACCAGTGTCAGCGGCAAACATAAAACTATCAGCATTCCGAATGGCCAGAAGTTGCCACCAGCTGGTTGATTATTTATGTCATTGCTACCCTTTAGCCGGGCTTTCTTGCGAAATCCGCTTAAGTGTGACATTACAGGCGAAAGCAAACAAAGCCGGCACATAATTAAAGGAGCTGCCGCCAACTTTGCGGGCAAAGGACTCGTCCATGTTTATAAGAACCCCAACAGTATGAACACTGTGCACAAAGATTTAGTTTAGTTAGAAGGATGTGCATATTGTATATAGTGAGTTACATTTGCAAATTGCGACTAATAGTTTCTTGCTTATAAATAATCAAAAATTAAACCATACTAACTTTAACTCAATGTACCCATTTAAGGATACGATATTAGATGGTAAAGGTAATTGTATTTTACCTTAAAGTGTCACATAATCTATAAAAAGATTTCAGCTCATGTAGAGCAAATTGGATAATCGATGTTTATTAACAGCTACCTAGTGGTTTAAAGAACTTTTCTTTCCGTGCACTGGAAGATAAAGGAAGGCAGAACCTCCTGGCAGACAACAAACTACAGCAATTATAATACGCGAAGTGCGGCGGAACTAAGCAGCCACAAAGGAGCGGAAAGTATCTTTTGATGTTGCATTTACAAGGATTAATTTATTTGCATTTGCCCTGAGCAAGTGTCCCTGTCATCCTGTTGACTTTCCAGCAGTCGTGGGCCCCATCAGGCTGCGCAATCTTCCATCAATTTATTTAATTTATTCGTTATATCCGACTGACTACGAAGCATGGAACTCAATTACCGGGCCAGCTCTCAGATTGCTGGTAATTCACCTTTTCTGCTCCAAGTCGGTTTCATTTGTTGCGCTAGATTTTTCTCAATCACATACGGACTGGAGCAAGTCCCCCGGGGGATTGGCAGGGCAAACTAGTCCAGACACATCTGCGGTGGCTCGGGCTCCCAAATAAACTTGGCTAACAAAGAGGACATTTGCAAATGGCTTTGGTTTGCTGCCTTGCCGGCCGTAATGAGCAGATTTGTTTTAATAAGAAAGGACTGCAAACTAAGCGCCCGACCTGGCCTCACTTGGCAGTTTTAAAATGAGCAGCCCGACCGGCAACTAATTGTGACCGAAATCCGCATCTGGATCTGGATAGGGCTAGAGTATCCCCAACCCCTTTCGACCTATTCATCCCATTTTTGCCGACGGCGGGCGGCGAGCTTAACAAATCGCTAGTCCGCAAAATGAATGAGTCTTCGCAGGGGATGCTGCTAATGTGCTCGTTAAAGTTTTCCGCTGGCAGGAAGTGAGCAAAAAGATGCGACACCTGCAGAATACTCGCATCTGGTCGTTATGACAATGCAGCGCATCAACTGGATGTGCCAAAATTGTCAAATAATTATCGCAGCCAATGCTGGTGGATGGTGATGCCAGTTCAGCTCTTTTAAAGCTAACTATTTGCAAAGCCGAGACAAATGCTGCATGTTATGTATATATATAGCATAATGTTGTTAAAACCTATTCTTTTACTGGTCATTCTTGCTAGTTATACAAGATAAACAAACTGATACAAACAAATATTTTGTAAATGAAGCTTATTTATGAATCTTTAAAAGTTACAGCTACTTTACAACAAGAAATATAAACAAATTAAATTTAATTATATTTTCAAGGTTTAAAATTCATTAAAAATTTTCGGAGCAGCTATAACCAATAAAGTAGGCTACACGAGGTAATTTAGGCCACTTTAACCATTACTTTTATATTTAAACATTAAATTCAGCTACAATTATTCGGTAATCCTCACTGAGCAACACTGCTAGAACACGCTGTTCCTGATCACGCTTTTCGCTTTTGGTTGCCAATAGCGTTGCTAATTAGCGGATGGCCCGACCTCAGGTCGTTATATCTATTGGTTTTCCACCACATATTTGCTGTCCATTGTTCGGGCGTTCGATTTTCGGGCATCAGCGTGAAATGGGATTGCTGGAAAATGTAGCTGGAAAAAAGGGACCCAGAAAGAGAACTAACCCTTTGGACAAGTTGAAGTTCTTTCGGATGAGCGCACGCAATTCAATTTTAAACTAACAACTTAATCCTTTATTCAATTTGAAACCCATTAAAAGGACATTGCTTATCCTTTTAAGTGAATGCAAACAGCTTTTAATGTAAATAGGAAAACGAGATCGATGCCGGAGAGTTTGCCAATCTCTCCAGCTGAATCATCTGCATTCGTCCTGTGGAAGTGGATGTGGAAGAGGAAAATTAAAATGCAATCGGTAACCGGTTCGATTTTGGCCGAACGGCCAATTGACATTTGCAACCGCACTTAAGAGCCGGGCGCTCCGGTCCTTTGAGCACCGTATCCTCATCCGAATCCGAATTCTTGTACCGGAATCTGGAATCGCACTCGAGAACAAATCGAGAAGAGTTGGCTGGCCGAGACGAGGCACGGCGACTGAATTCCATTTGAATATTTCATGCTGTTGTGGTGGCAAAAATTTTAAATCGACTCAAGTCAAGTGTGTGGGGCTGCCGAAATCAATCTCGATTTGTGTGGCAAACGAATTAACATAGGATCTGGAGGCAATGTAAGTGTAAGCCACTTGTGCCGCAGAGTCGGTTGCATTTGCTACTTAGTGTCGCCCCCAGCCAGCTTCTCCTCCTGCCCATCCTCCGCCACTTCCAGCCACTTATCCTTGTCTCTCCGATTCTGATTCCGATTCCGATTTTCATGGTTTTGTTTGAGCTATGCATTTGGCTCTTAATACCTTCAAGTTTACTTTTTTAAATGTATTTTATATTTGATTCCGGCAACGCACCATCAACACCACCAACAACAGGGCCACCATCCCCACATTTTCCAAATCTTTCACTTCCCCTGATGAGGAAATCGTCCCAAAACCAGGGCCACTAAGTAGAGTTTGGGAAATTCACCATGTGCACTCACGTAGTATAATTTACCCTCCTCGGCACAATAAAAAGTAGAAACTTAGCTGCAAGTATTTCCTTTTCTCCTGTTTCCTTTTCATTTTTTTTTTTTTATTTTAAGCAGTGCGCCTTTTTTGATTGCCTTTTGTTTTGCCTGCCGCCCATTGTTGTTGCCCGTAATGGGTGATGCTGGGTTTCCCTGGAAAAGCCTTCGGGATGGGACCAAAAAGAACTTTCCCATAGCCAAGTGCTTTGGCACATTGTAGCATCTCGTGTGGGCTACATTTTTAGAAGGAAACTTGACCCGGAGGGGCATATCACAAAAGCTAGTATCAAGGATACGGAAAATGTTAAGGTGTAAACACTTGGAGAAATATCTAAGGCATTGGCACCTTTTCAAACGAGCCACTCAAGTAACTATTTTCCAATTTAAGGACAGTCTTTTCTTTTAACATTTTACACAATTTCTAGACAATGCCTTTATGAAGTTATATTCCTAATCTGGATATTGAAACTACATATAGTGGGTGTGCGGGGGAGTTGATGAAATTGATTTTAAGATTGCTAAATTGCGCCACCTGGTGGCGGTTACACTTCTTATAATAGCACTTTGTGGGAGTAAGAGTGGGCGTGCCAATCTTCTGTTACTGCTACATACTTTTCTAAATAATAATTATAATAATATATATATATATTTTATCATGGCCATGTGTTAAGTACCCGTTTTAAATAACTTCTTCAGTACTAATCACTCACACAAAGTCAAATCTCCACTAAACGTTTACTATCGAAAATAGTGCTTAACCCTGGGGCAATGCGATCGAACATAAATTGCTGATTTTGAGCGCAACTTAACAGTCATTAATAAGGATACTTTCCTTTGTCTACTCCATCACACGATTGTATACACAAACGCTGTAGTTTTTCAATTGGATTGTCCTTCAGCTTCCACAAAGAGGACCTTCCCTCTTAGGCTGCAAACTGTCCTCGACCAGGCTGAACAAACAACAATATTTGGACACGCGACTCGTTGGCCACTTGAGCTGAGTTCCGAATGGGAAGTTGACAGTTTTTGGCAGAAGACAACAAACGGAGGGCCCGACAAACATCGCAGGGATATAAATGTCAGCGAGTCAATGCTGAACAAACAAAAAAAATGTAAATAACGTGAAATTACAGAAATATTAAATGCTACCCCGAAGGGATGGCCCTTACCCACCTGTCGCAAATCCCAGCAGAAATCTCGGAAGAATGTGGGAGCATCAGGATGAGCCAATCCTCGACAGGCTTATGGCCACTTACCCCAGTCGCAGCTGAAGTGGGGACACAGTTGGCAGGACACTAATAAGCAGCCAGTCAATCGGGTCAACTGGCGGAGCTTGGGCTAACTTCTTATCTATAAATGGCCATAAGCCACGAAACGAAATGCGTGTCCTTTTTGTGTCCTTTTTTTCGGACACTTACTTTATTCTGGCATTTTTTTTTCTGGTTAGCTGCCACTTGGTCTATCATTAAGACCCGAATTTCAACACATTTGTGCGCATAATCCCTTAAGGCTCTTTAAACTTTACACACTTTTCAGATGTCCACCTTCCCCGAGAAAGGACACAATTTGGGCTTTGCCGTACCGGAAAAAAGAATCCAACTAAATCCTTTTTTCCCGCAGACTTGTTGAAATAAAAAATTCCAGGGGAAAAGGTTAAAAACATCAAGACTAAAAGGCGCAGGCATTATGATGGGTCTTGAGTTTTAATTGAGTGTGTGAGCGGTGAGAGGACGAGGCGGGGGTCATCCTGGCCAAAGGATGGCCCAAATTGTGCTAAAACAATTTGCAGCGTGTATGTGTGTGTTTTGTGCCCAATTAGAGTTGCAGCAGCGGTCACTTGAAGGACAGGCAAAAGTTTCATGGAATGGCCCGAAACTTTTCCATTTACGCCTCAAGTATGAGTAATTGAATCCCACTCCTTGGCCAGATTTCCTCCTTCCGACTCTGTTCCAGAATATGCTAATTATCGGCTTAGGCGCATTTTTCAATTAGGACTGCCAAAGTTTCCCCTCAGCAACAAATTAATTTAATTACTACGAAAAACAATTACCGACTGCAGATGCTGGAGAGGATGTTACTTTCTGCAGAGAGCGATGTTGACCAATTCAAATGTACAGATATATTTGAATGCCATATATTGTAAGATACATATATTAACAAAATGAATTCCTAACAGTCTCATATAATATTATAATTCGTAAAACCCCAGAACCGTTTCAGGAATACTTCTGTTACTTTTGTGCCTATTAGATTGTAATTGGATCTGTGTATTTTAGAATCGTGACTAATCGCAGGTAGGTTGTAAACGGAAGCGCACCAAATGCGATGATGAAAGAGATCCCGACTGTGTGGCATAATTGCGTCATTGCGTCATTTGCCACGCCATCACGCCGCATCCTGGCATATCCAGGCATGTCCTGCCATATCATGGCACATCCTGGAACGCACTGGCGCTCCGTAATAGGAGCCGTAATTCACGCCGCAGCATGCCTAATTATAAAATTAGTTATGGCCCGGCGGGCCAACGATGCTCGCAAGTCAATTAAACAAATAACTGGCGATAATTCGCCCCGCGGCGCAGTAATTCGCCAAATAATCCACCCTGCCAGAACCGCCGGCAATTGATTTATCAGTCGACAATTTGGCATGCAAACAACGCGGAGACCCGTAAAATGATCCATCTATCCGCCGGAGGCCTCCTCTTATATTGTTGACAGCTCGTCAGCTAATTACACGCCACAATAACTTTAATAACTTTGCAGTCGACTCGTCTTCGGCTTGCTGCCTGTATATCTATACATATATATGTATATATCTATATGTATGTTTGTACTTTTATCATCAACACTTCGACGGGCTAAACATTTTAATTAACTGGAGGCGTTCTCGGCTGCGTCTCCTTTCTTTTCCCTGCAAGTTTATGACTACTTAACCGCCGCTCATTTCACACTTGCCCCGTCGTGGAGCTCCGTCATCCTCCCATCATCCCCCCTAATCGATTTCGGCTTTCATCGCAAAGTGGCAAACAATGTTTCATAATTTTAACGCTCTGCCCGGCGGCAGTGCTTCCTGTTTCGCGGCGAAGTCTTCCGATGCCTGGCCCTTGGCCCGCGAGTCCTTCGTTATTTCCTGCAATTTATGACGCATAAATAAACTGAATTTCAAACTAAAGGCGTCATCTATGCGACTAACAGCGGGGCAAACAGCAAAAAAAAGTGCTCAAACTCATTAATTTAAACGAGATTTGACGTGCGCTTTGATAAAGCCGCAATTTATATTCGCGCCAACGTGGCCCAAAGAGTTGGCCAAAAGGGCAGGGGGGCCGGACTTGGGAGGCAGTCTGCGATTGCTGGGTTTAGTTTACGAGAACAATGGCCGGTTTAGTGACATGGCGGGCTGGAAAAAATATGATTCTATATGCAAAGCTCAATTACTGCACTGCGAGGAATTGGGTGGAACTTAGCTCAAAGCATCTTGAAAGGATGGAGAGAAAAACTGAGCACATTAACGCTAGTAACTTAAGCCACAAAATAAAAAAACTATAATAAGTTGAACACACCTTGCTTTAATGGATCTTTAATGGAGTGATCTCTTGTATCTTTCAGTGCACTCGCCGAAAAAGAAAACGAAACGTTCTCCACTTATAGCCACAACAAAGGGGCAAGCAACCAACTATGTGTGGACTAGCTGGTCATCGCCATTTTGGCAGCGGACTCCATTTGCAAAAGCAATTAATATGCTTTTTGTTCTTGCTCCTTTGGCTGCCGGACTGCCCAATGGCACATAAATTTCAACAAAGTTGTCGTGGCCCTGTTAGCATCTCGTAATCGAGTCAAGGCACATCCTCGAAATCCTCTAAAGGGGAGTTTCTGGAAACAGGTGGGGAGTGGAGAAAAAAAGCTGGGGACTAGGTAAGCCAACAATTTGCATGCATTTAAATGATGGGCGACAGTGCGGTGGTCCAAAACGCAACTAAACTGGTTGTGGTGGTTTGGCCAGAACTAAATAAATATTTACGCACATGTGGCCAAAAAATGTGAAATAGACACTGCAGCAACAGCAGCAGCTTCTACAGCAACAGCAATAGCAACATCGGAAAATGCCAATTTCCAAAGCAAACAAACCAAAGCCAAAAGCAATCAGAGCGACCCGAGTCGAGCGGGCAAAAGTGGAAATCAATTTGTCAAATCGAACAATTGAAATGGGCACGAAAGGATTACACATGCGACCTGGAGGACTGGGATTTCGAGAGCGTGTCTATATAAATCAAAATATTCCAGAACGCAGCGTAAACAAATTTGTTTCAAGAGCGCGCCTCTTGTCAAAGGGTTTTCCGTTTTCGATCATACTATGTACGATTTCCTTTGTTGGCGATTTGCTTTACAATTCGCTGCATCCGTCATTAGTTGCGCCAATTAGAATAGTTGAGAAATTTGAATTCTGCCACATCATTTAATTTTAAATATTTTAACAAGCTCCGGCGGGGTGTGGAAATTTTTAAATTATTGCGCTGCATCGCCGGCGGCTCGACACGTCATTTGCTGCATTTGCTACCAACCTATTCCAACCCTATTCCAACCAACCCAACTACAATCCATCTACAACGCATCCAACCCATCCAAAAACCCATCCCATGCGATCCCATGTGATGCGATCCGTGTAACACGCGAATTTAAATAATCTTTTGTTGCTGCCTTGCAGCCAAATGATAAATTATTAAATTAGCTGTGGCAGCACTTTTGCATGTATCACCATCGCCCGGTGGTGGTTACCCCACCAGGAGGACCAAGGACTCGACTCGCCAGTGATTTGTGAGTGCCTGCACTTAGGGAGCGGATGCCTTTCGCCTTTGGGTAGTTAAATTGAATCGTCTGGGGACAAGTTTCTAATAGAGAGAAAGGCAGTTGAGAATTGTTCGGATCGTTGTTGCCGCCCCAGAACATTTTATTTTAAATTGCCGGGCTGGTTTTTGCTAATTTGCCTTTTACATTGCTGGCTGCGACCCAAACTACACTGAGCCGAATGACAAAAGGAGCACTTTGTTTGCATACCTAAGTGGGTGCTTTAGGGTGATGCACTGAACAAAATAAGTACTCAGAATGTTTCCTTTAACCGCTAATAAATTCCTTTGGACTTGGTTTGTACTTTGTACTTTATTTGTAAGATTACCAACTTTAAGCAAGCGCTTAAATATAAATAGGTTTAATATATGTATTTAATTTTTTAAACTTAATATAATGAACATATTGTTCTTATGATTGCTTATGATAGCTTGAACTGAAATCAGGTATTACAACTAATATGAAAAACAGCGTAAGTCAGGCGGCCACTTCATTGGAAATTGAAATCCTTATTCCGAAAATTTCTCTTCCTTTATTTTTTTGAGTGTGGCCTATTTTTTGGGTCCTTGCACACTTGTTCCCATTTACCACGCCGGCAGGACAATTTACAATGTGTTTTGTTCATTATAGAACTATTCCTGTTGACCTCCACGGCCCGCCCTAAAAACAGCTCAAGGCGCATATCAACGCACTTGAATGTGGCCGCCTGTCGCCTCCGGGTCCTGTTCCTTGTGCAGCTCCTGTTTTTGGCCACACGAAGTTTTAGGGAATAGGAACAGGGGTTGCAAGAACTGGGATAGCGATCCGTGTGTGTGCCCCCGACTGCGAGGCTGGGATTCTGTGGCTTCTGCGTTGTATAACCTTTTTGTGCCGAGTGCCGAGCGCCCCTGGGGGTTGGCTAATGAATAGTTCCTGTTACCGGAATCGGAGTCGGACAATTTTCAAACACATTTGTTGTAAATTACGTTGTTTGCGCGATTGTCGACTTGATTCAGTTTAATTGATGTCAATATGCAGGGATTTTTCCAACCCTTCTCTGCTGCTGCTAGCGTAGAAGGGGTGAACAATTTGTGGATTGCATTTTGGTTGTTTACAAATATTTACACTTTTTACTGCTGCTAGCAAACACACATTTATCTGATAAGGGCACATGGTGAATTTTGGAAAGTACTCGAGCTGTTGGCTGTGCCTCTACCTCTGCCGCATATGCAAAAGTATTTGCGCATATTAAAAACTAATTTCAAAAGTCAACATGCCAATAAAAACAACAGACTCCCGCCAGGAGGGTGGCTCCATCCGCACTGGCAGGTACTCAAGACGCACCCCTTTTTGCTGGCAGCCAAGGGCGCTGACAATCCGGTGGCTGGGTGGGCCCACAAATTAAGCAAAAGGCACTCGATGCCACCAGCTACTCTACTCTACTCCCCCAATCTGCCAGCAATAATTTAGGAAATATGTTTAGGCGAGTGTTAAGGGTTGCTACGATCTGAGTCCGGACTCAGGATTCCGGACCAACCAAAATGCGGGCGTCCCTTGGAGGATGCTGAGATTTCCAGCTTCCGAAATGCTGGGGTGCGCCTGTGGGCTGACTGCCCAAACAAAAGCCAAAAGTTATGCCGAAAATGATATTTTTCATTATTAAACACAATAATGTGGTTATTATTTTTATGATTGCGGCTGCCCGCTCCTTTTGCTCCTTTCGCTTCCGTTCGCTCCTCTTGCCGCGCACCGAATTCCTTGGGGATGGAGCTGCATTCATTCGGTTAGTTTGTTTATGTTGGGCTTGTGGTCTTTGGGGATTTGGGCAAGCTTAATTTTAAGTGCCCCGTCGAAGGGCCGGAGAAGCTGAAAAGCGCAGCGTGTAATGAAATATTATTGCTTGACCAGGGGCTTTTGCTCTCCTGTTTGCCCGCCGGTCGGGCATGGGCGAAACAAAGAAAAACATTTGCGCCAAATGGTTTTTCTGGTAATTAAAGAGGGGCCGGGTTCCTGCTATTCAAAACGGAACGTAGCTGCTATGTTCTATTTAAAACCATGTGCTCCCGACTGTCCCAGTACGCTCCCGAAAATTATGATCCATGGCAGCAGCCGGATTTGGTTTCTCACGCATAAGCCAACGCCTCTAATAAGGCAATTAATCAATATAATTACCAGCGATTAATCATAAGTCAGTCCGCTACGGCACGATGACAGTTTTCCGCCGTTTGGGCCAAACTTTAAAAAACTAAATTGGGAATCGGAGGCAAATAAATCAATGCCCCTCGAGCTATGCTCACTGAACTGCTCAGGAGTCGGGAAAACCCATCAATCCCCCGAAATGTCAAAGCCGCAAGGAACATCCGACAAATTCACGTAAGTCCTTGCCGACTGACTCCATTTGAGAGCCATTTCATCTGGGTGACTGCTTAAAAATTAAACAATCTTCGAAGGTTGCTGCGTCGACACCCTTTCAGTGGCTGTCATACGGGGATATGCTTAGCATCTCATTGACCCGTGGCAGCCGCAGCCGTAGAAAGCATCTCCGAGGGTCGGCTAATCAGTTTAAAACGCTGTCATCCCGAAACTCGCCCATCTTGGGCGAGTGGAAATGATTCCCGTGGAAATGGGCACCCGAAAGTGTGTGGGTTGCGGCACATTTTAATTTGTAATACGAGTCGAAATTGGGTGTAACTTAGACGCGCCGCCATGAGATTCGGGTATGGATTACACCCAGCTAGCTCCCGGCTGATGTGACGCGTAGAAAGTGCCACCTGGAGTCGCAATCCCACTCAAAATCCGACCGAGTCGGGAGCTGGGGAAGATGAGCGGCGGATCAAACCGCAGACGCATGTGTGAAAGTGTGACTAAGTAGCAGCCTGAGAAAATGTGACAAAAGGTCGAGCGTCAATTTAAGTACACTTTTTAGACATTTTCAGACTGTTTACCTAAGTAAGAAATTTTGCTACATTTGGTCGGAGTCACCAAATAGGCTACCAAGTAGCTTTAGCAGTACACCTTAAAGATATGTATTATGGCATAAAATACTATCTAAGTAAGTCCAAGAATAAAAATAATTCTACAGCCATCAAAAGAAGATAATATAGTATTATAGTAATGATAAAATACGACATACTTTACATAAATTTCTGACTGTTCCTATTGCAGCTTTATAACGTAGCTTTTCTATTTTTTCTAAAATTTCGTTCGTAAGTCATATAAACAGACGCAAATCAAAACATCAAAAGGAAGAGTTAGCAATTGACTTGATTTGTTGTTACTCATCGTAAGGACTTGAAATGGATAAACGTTGGACATAAGACTAGATAATTAATGAACTAAGAATGATGTAAAAATGTTGAATGGTGGTAATAAAAGTCATCTTCTGACCAACATATAATACTTTGTTAACCTGTTCCAGATCATGACCACTGCTAACAGATAAATCCTTTGCTGCAGTTCCAATCAATTTTCCCACTTTCCTCTGGCTTCCACTTAAGAACTGAGAAAGGAAATCAAATCGAACATCCGCAAATTGCTTGCCATGGCAGGAGTTGGTAATCTCTCGATTATGCCATTGCCAAATCCAGCAACTTTAATGACAAACCCAATTTACCAGCGACAGGACAATAAATCACTGGCAAAATGACGCTGTCAAAGACCGAGTGACAAGCAGGAAAGCAGAGCAGAAAAAACAGTGAACCAGCAAACAGGACGATAAAGACAATGCCACAAAACAATTTCGCAAGGAGTTGGCAGCTGGGAGATGGAATGTGGGGATGTGGACATTTCGGAGGTGGAGCTCATCCGCATGCTGACCAACATGTCGGTGGCCACAACGAAATACGAGCACTCCCCCATTGAAGGACCCCCAAGGAAATCGCCCCACACATTGATGAAGGTGTGGAAACGTGCGATTTTGTAATTGATACTAAAAAGCCCTTAATTGGCACCTTAACGCTGCTGATGCTCTGACAAATTTCCCCCAAGGACCAGTGACGAGGGCCGTTCCTGGCGATGACATGCGTGGGTTGTCCAAGGACACAGCTCGAGGGCCAACGGGGGGTGGACTTGCTGATGGGGTGGTCGAGAACGTGGATGCGGACGTGGACGTGGACGTGGGCCGGAGGTAATCGGATACCTTTTAGGAAATCGAGATGCCGCAATCAAAGGCGTCGAAAATCGGTGCCACATTATGCCGCATAATCATGGTCGGCACATCATCGCTGTCATGTGACCATGTGAAACATCCAATCCCGGCGCAGCCAAAACAAATGGCTCTAATCCATAATTGTCTGGCCGCTGGTCAAGTGGGACTTGAGCCAATAAATCTCATCGAACTAATTCGATACGTTGGCCGTTTGCCGTTGGGCGGCGAGGATGTAAAGGACGTTCAGGACGTTCAGGACGTCCAGGGCGGAAGTCCTCGAGGATGAGCCACCCTTGTGGTTTTCGCTACTTGTTTGCCAGCCTGTTGTCATTTGTTAACATTTCATTACATTTATTTCACCGGACACAATTGCAAAGTGGATGAATGGATTTGCCGTTTGATGTCGCCTCGAGGATGAGTCCCCGCCATCTCGACCACCATAAACCAACCACCCACCTCCAACTGGCGAATTTATCTGCTTGTGCGAGTACTTATTTGCTCTCAAACCAATTTGTTTTATAATTGAATTTGAAATTGAAGATGACATTCGGTTTCCGATTGTTTGGCGTGTGGTGCTATAGCTATGGCCACAGGCCACGCCCCGCCCAGCCCCCTGCAGCAATCCCTCGCTGACCTGACCTCAGCTGTCTATGTGTTTAGGTTTTGGTAATTGTATGCAGAGATTCTCGGCGCGTGTGTGTGTGTACGTTAGTGTGAGAGAGTGCTAGTGCTTGACCAGAAATTCAATTATGTATAAAATTTCACAACCATTTTCGGGATGACTTTCCGAAAAACTCAATTTTCTATTTAATTTGCTTTCAAGTGGCATGGCGGTTTCTGGTCTGGCCTACCTAGGTCATAGGCCAAAGTGAAAAGAGCACACACACACACACACACAGACATCGACATATGCGTGCACTTTGACCTCGAGGTGATTCGCATCTGCAAATATTGTTTGGCACGCCGAGCGGTTTTGGATTTTATTCATGCATCATTTGAGTTTGCGGCTATTTCGATTGATTTATTCGAATTACCGTTCGAAGTGCTCTATAAATTTTGCATTTTTCCGCTGTGGCAGTGGGATGCAATTATTTTAATCGGTTTAACGTTCGACGCGGGTTAAGGTGCAATCATTTCAATTAACGCCAGAAAATTGTGGTTTTGTTCATTCATCCAAAAGGGGGAAACTATTTATGAGTACTGCATTTATTTCAAACTTCTTAGCTGTGCTGCATAAATCATATATCTCTTCATTATCTGGTGGTTGTCAGAGTTTGGATCATATCATATATGTACCAATATCAACCCAATAGATCATATTTATGTAAGGAGTCAATAAATAAATATTGTTTCCGTGGACAACTCTATTGAATAGCCAATGTGAATATCCAATACCCGCAATATAATAAATTGATTAAATTGAATTTCTATTTTTAGATGGGCTCAAACATTTATCTTTTGTAGCAAAGGATGCCTTTAGGCCATTTCAAATGTGAGTGTATCCTGCTTTTCTTTAAACTACTAATGTTATTCTCATTACTGCTCATTGCACAATATATCTGGATTATCTTTATGGCCTATTTTATTTGCAGTAACTTCCAAATGAATTCTCACAATACAAGTTCATGTGGACGAGCATGTGGCTCAAACGGAAATTAAAGGACCCTCAAGTGCATCGAGGTACTGGTCCAAGTGCACTGGACCCCAGATTGAATGTCCCAGCCCGAGCCAGACACCAAATTAGCATACATACCATAAAGCAAATTTGATTTCTATCACGGACCACCCAAAACCCGGCCCACCGAATGGAGGCGAGGCACTCAGCTGTGCGCCAAGCACTTAACCCGCTTTTAGCAATAAAATTAACTTTCCATAGAGGATTGGGATGCAGGGATGTGCTGGCAGCACGTACAAGTCGAACGTATAGGAAATTAATGGTTTAAGGCAAAAGTGTTTAACGAAATTGGCCGGGGCATGGAATTGGGGATGAGGGGTGGGAACTGGGTATGATGATGGGAGCTATAAGGCAGCACACATGCACACCGAATACCATGTAGGCTACTCCAGAAGGCAGTAAATCCTGCGACTATCTCCGCATTTCACTTTATTGGCGCATAAAAACCGAGTCAAACCGAAACGAATATGGAGGAGGAAAATCACCAAAGGAAAGCCAGCCCAGATCCGTCTCCGTTCGTCGGCAGTGGCTGTCCACCCAACCACCCAACCACCCATCCGGCCATCCACCCATCCGACTATCCGACCGTGGAAGCCGGATGCCTGATGCCGGACGGGTCTGGTGGCGTTGGTTCAATTTGAAAAGGAAGCTGTGCTTAAGAAGGCGTGTAATTGAAACATTCAAAAGACAATTTCCAAGTCTTAGCACAGACACACTTAATGGACGCAAAAGACATGGACAAAGTTAAGAAGTGAATGCGAAAGAAAAATGCCATGGATTTCGGGAGGCAGTGCATCCTTGGCGCTCGGCGGGGTGGGTGCGCTGGTCAATCACGCGTAACTGGGGGTCAAACGGATTGGCATGAAATATAGCAAGTTATTTCCCACCCAGCTGCCACCCACCACCACTTCCCTTGTTTTCCCATTTCCGCTTTCCATTTCCATAGGTAGACAATGCGTGCGTTAATTAAACAAACAGCCAATAAGATTGATGGCACTTTGATTGAAAAACAATTGATGCAACTGTACGTACACATTAGCATGATATTGGACTCCGCTTCCTGGTCATCAGAGGAGAAGCAGCATCCTTGTCCGCATCAGCGTGTGGCTCTTATCAGCTGGCGGGCCAAAAGTTCCCGAGGAGTTGGCCCAAAGTTCGCATAAATAAAGGCCAATATCAATAGAGCCACGCTTGTGTATGTGTAAGCTGATTGACAGCATCACGAGGTCCGTTTCCGTGGTGTTTTAATGGATTTTTGATTTCCACTTGGCAGCGGGGTTGCGGGTTTTGGGGGTTGGTCTCTGGCTGCCACTTTTTGCTTCCTTGTTTATCGCTTATGTAAACAAGCCACATCTAACAACGGGACACCACTTGACACTGACGTGCTGCGTTTTTGATAGGATGGCGAGAGCAATGCGATTCCCATTAACCATGGTTTCCATTGGTTCTTTGTTAGAAGACACAATCACAATTTTGGCATTAAAACACATATATATTTCACATATTCGGTGGCGCATACAGAATTGTACCAATTGTAGTACGTTTACATAAAATGTTCCTTTATTTACAAATACACTACAGAGATTAATATCGAACGTATTCGAACCAAAACTTTATGAGTATCTATAGCTCTTCCAATATTCGTTGACTTTGCTGAAATCTCTTAAGTTCTCACATATGTTTTAATTGCGTAGTGTCATATGATGTTTTGGTTTTCCAGTCACAAAATGTGTTGTTTTCCTATAAGTGTAGCGTGTAAAAATGTTGGCATCCGCCAAGTCTTTTGTTTGTTTGTTTTGCCTTCTCGTGGTATTGAGTTTTCTGTTCACCAGCCTGATGTGCATACGTATAATTGTTTCGTAAGCCAAGTGCTTGAGTTCTACTGAGCTCTAAAACTAAGCTGTTGGTTAAGGCTGAATGCTAAAAGCAATGCAAGCATATTATAGGACATTAAGTGGCAGATCTATTAAAAAGGGAAGCTGTAATACCATCCATCACTCACCGAAAAAATGAATTTATAATCTTACCCTATGGTAAGTAAAATTATAATCAAACAAAAACTAACATTTTTCTTAAATAATAATGCTAAAATAAATCAATTTTTATAATTAAAAATATTACTTCTTTATAAAAAAGAATATAATTTATTTATAATATTGTTAATCTGCAATAAATTATATCCCTTCAAACGATCATTAAATGTGCAGCTTATTCTTGGTGTTCATTATAATATACCCAATCTTTTTTCGGGTTGCCCAAAAATCTATAAACTCACTACAGCTTGGTGCTATAACAATCACAAATATGGCGTATATCAACTACATTATAAGAACCACAAAAACGATACAATTTAATCTTTGCTTTATGCCTAATATGGCATCAATGGAAGTGCCTCGAACAACAAGTAGAACAATTTTCGTTTTCTTGCATTCTATTTCGAAAATAAATATATCACTTGCACTTATTTATTAAAAAGTGTGTAGCTTCGGCTATTGCCCGCCTAGTGACCTTCTTACAAGGCTATTAACTTGGTTTTGCACTTCTCGGCCTCCCACAGCTCCAGCAAGTGATCCCGTGAGCTTGGGTCGCGCTCCGGCGGAGAATTCTCGGCGGAGAGGATGGTAGGTGAGAGGACTCCGGTCTAAAAGAATTCGGAATGGTTTAATTAAATATAAACAAATATATGCAAGTAAGTTTGTTTCTATACCTTGGTGGCTATCTTGCGGGGGTCCAAGTTCAAGCCAATGTTCTTGGCCAGCTTCGAGAGCGGGCTAGTAAGCTGCTTCAGCTTGTTGGCTTCCGGGTGAGTGGGCAAACCGGGAAGGCTGAGATCCCTGGCGGACGTACTGAAAACGCGTTACAGTACAAACACGGCTTAGCTTTAACTAGTTCTGTTTATTTTGAGCGATTTTTGGCCAGAAACAGCCTGAGTGTATGTGGTATGGAGCAGGCACTGTTGTTTTTTTTTGTACAATAATACATGCTAGTCTTAGGTATTTATTGTAAAGATAAAAAACATTGAACGTATAGAAGGGTCGTAATAATACTTTGAGCTTGAGGAATAAAACTGACCAAATGTTACATAAACACATTTACAATATCTACTATAAATAGTTCGGCTACTTAACAACATAAGACAAAACAAAAAGTTCTAAACGAAATGATCTCTACAACCAAAGATCAACGATCAATCGTAGAATACAGACCTGGACACAGGCTTCACCCCCTCCTCCCTGTCATCAAATGCTTCGTGAGCTTCCACACAGATCAACGGATTTGGCGTAATCGGTCGGATGGCCGGTGCATTTTCCAGAAGGCCCGTGGGCAGACCAACGTGGTCCGTCACGGAGGTTATGGAAATGGTTAGCACATCCTCTGTGGTTTTGCACATGCTATCCTTCTGCTCCAAATGTCGAATTTCATCGGAGGAGCTAGGCGAGTCCTCCTTCTGATTACCCATTACAATACCCACCGACGGCAGAAAGGCGTTCTCGTTGTAGTTGGACTTGTCCATAGCTATCTCCACATCCGAGTCCACCTCGGGCTCGTACAAACTGTTGTCATGCTCATCGGTATCGGTGCTGCTTGCGCTGTTGGAATTTCGATGCTTGCGACCCAGTGTGAAAACTGCCTTTTCCGCTTCCTGGCCAGATTCTATTTCGCTGTCTCTCTGACGCATTACTTGTGGATTCATAGTAGCTGCCAGGCTGCTGGGATGGGCTTGCGGCTTTTTGAAGGTCTGTCCCAATTTCGAGAACTGTCCCGCCATATTTGAAAGTGCCTTTGAGCTTAACTGTACCAGCTGAGATTCGGAAAGGTTGCGTGGCATGCCTCTTGGAACATCCAAAGTGGGCAACTTGCTCTTTCTTCGCTGCAGCACCCCACCCGTAATGTATCGTACTTCTGTATTCCCTGCATTATCCAGGGCAATGCGGAACATCTCGACAATTGAAGTCATGGACTCGGCTACCTCCTCCTGCGTCTTGATCACATAGGCCATGTTGTTAAAGAATCTTAGATTGGCCGAGCGAAACATGTGAAAGTAGCCCTCTTGCTCGTCTACACTGTAGTTCAGACGCAGACAAAGATGCGCTGGAGCGGATCCCTGAAAAATTTTCGTCTGCTGATGCATGCCCAACTCTATGAGACGCACCTGCGTCAGTTGCACCTTCTCAAAGCGCACAATCTTGTCCAGATGTGAGTCGTATTCGGCAACAATATAGCAATCGTCTGTGAGCAACAAAATAGTATCTACCTCTGTTTCGTTGATATCGCCGGAGCTACGGAATAAAGTTGGTATGTTTATAAATATCCAGAAAATTAAAAGTAAGTGGTCTTAACTAACCTTGGGTCAGCATCTATTAGTCCCCAAGCTCCAACAGGATACTGAGCAGTTCCCAGCAGCAGGCGACGACAATCTTCCACTAGCAACTTGGCTTGCTCGGCATTTTCCGTTCCGTCATTTTCATCTGGGCCAGCTTGTCCGCCCAAAGCACTGAGTGACTCCGAGGAGACCTGGTTGCCTAGCATCAAATCTATGGTGGCCTGTCGATACGAGTCCTTAAATCGCGCCAAATAATAACTGAAAATAATGAAAACCCATTAATTAAAACGTAATATACCGCCTGTTAAAAAAAAAGCGAATGTGCGAATGATACGAAAGGATAAGTATTAAATGTGGGAAGAGTACCTTTTGTAATAAAATAATCAAAGGATATATAGCAATTGAAGAAACTATAAACTTTAAATGTCTGGACTCGATTGCATGGCCATCTACTCCAGCTTGGTATCGCCTTTGAGCTGCGCACCTGGTCGTAACGATGGATTCGAGGAGTTGTAGCTCGGGACCCAGCACACCAGGATTATAATAGCCGTGAAGCGGGGGCCGTGTTTCTGGTGTGAGGATCTGGAGAATGGTACTTAGGACCTCGTCCTCCTGCAGGTCTTCTGCCCGCAGCAACTGGCCCTGCATCAGATCGATGATGCATTGGCGAAACGAGTCCGCAAAGTTTTGTATGAAAAAGCTACGAAGAAGTTGGGCACGGCATTAGCTACGGGTCTGAGCATTGAAATAGTATTATGGTGTTAGAAAGATAACCCATTGCTTAGCATTGGGTTTGAATTTTAGACGAAAACGTAAACTTGATCTCTTTTGATTATGAAGAAACAGGCATGCAGCGTTAGTAAAGCATATGAGTACTATTTAGAAACGGTTTAAAAAATTTAAACGCATGACATGGCTATTGAGATTAAAGTTTTGATTGATTGGACGCCCAATTACCCATAATTAGCAGAATGGCCGATAGTCTATTTTAATTTTAATAGCAAAAAGGGTATTATTAATCGATTAAGTTTGAATATGACTATGACAAGTGGATTAATCAAGATAAGGAAAATGGAACAAATGTAAGGCAGCAACAAAAACAATAAAGGTGGGTACTCAGAATTTTTATACGAACCGATTGGCGGAGTTCATGCCGTCTTTCATCATACCGCTGATTTTGCGCTCACCGGTGCGAGTATAGTCTCCCTGTAGTGAATTTAATTATATTTTTAGTGGACAACTCGATTATTTCGATGTTTATCTACTTGCCTTTAATGCATTTGTGCCTGCATACTGCCTACTTATTATGTCGCCATTGTTTGCCCATAGCACCATAAACGGAGATTTCAGCTGCTCCGGAATGGGAGTATAAGGCGGCGAGAGGCCCAGTTTCACTAGCTGAGATTCGAGTACAGCCTTGCCAATAGCCGTTTGCACCACATTCGTTCTATCTAGGCAGTCCATGCAATTTACCCTAAACACGGATTTTTGGTTGCATATCATTCCACGTTGATCCCGCCAGTGGAAGCCCATTGCACCTGCCTCAGGGCCTACTGCGTCGATTAGAGCCGACACATTCTCGAAGCGCATGCCGCGGCTAAACAAATAGAGTAAGAAGTATATATGTTATCAGATGATCAGATCAGTTTTAAGTAATTGCATTTTACCAGTAATCGTGAAAGTCAAAGGTTACATATATCAATCGGTCGTTGTTCAACTTAATCACGTGATCTGCATAAGCATCTCCAATTGTCTTCTCCTTTCCGCTCTGCTCAACCAAATTGACGATGCACACCCGCCCATAGGTCTCCAGTTCCTTGGTAAAGTGCAGTTCAAAGGCCTGTTGGGTCTCGGCAACCCCTCGATCGAGGCGTGGTGGTGGGCGATACTTGTAGCCCGGCTGGCTCCAGTAGATAGGCACAGATCCACGCACTTGGGTGAAGGAAAGCTGGTGATGACGGAATGAGAGTATTTGTTCCGTTTCTACGTAATTGGCACAGTTTCCCTTTTCGTCTACGCCCCGTCTCTTGTAGCTGTTGTTAAGTAGGAATAATATTTAATAAATTAATTGGATCCGGTAAGCTAAAAAGTATTACCGTGTTCCCGCACGATGACGCGATCTTCGCGAAACCAAGGCCAAGGTGAAGCATTCATTGCCTATGACACAATTTTCAACTTGCATGAATCCCTGAATGATGGGGAGTATCCAAGTTTTGTCCTGCGAATAAAGCGGTTTAGTATTTTAAGCCAGGGGCACGAATTTTCGAAACACATACATTCAAGTTAATCAAATCTCTTATCATATGCTTGTTCCAAAAGAATCTCTCATCCGGCTGAGACTGACTTTCCTCCGATTTGGCCTCATGGCGCTGCAGATTGTTGGTGATATCGCAGTCGAAGCTGAAATAAAAGCTGTCCGTCTCGTCGAATATCTTGTGTAATTCCTCCGTTATGCGGCGTTCAATATGCCTGGGCTCCCGAATGCCCACAGATGACTTAACCTGCTTGGTGGCCAAATTCGCAGCTTGCTGGGTAGTATTCTTAATAGTGTTGCCTGCACTCTTTACGGCGCCCCACGTCTTGTTCATGCCTTCGAATAGTTTGGTGCTCTTTGAGGAGCCTCCGCCGCTCGACGGAACGCTGGCATTGTTGTTGTTGGAGGTGGAGACGCTGTGGGTGGGCGTGGACTGGTTGCTCCTGGTTAAAAATATAAATGAATTACTAAGGAACATAACCTGTTGTATAAACTCACTTGGTGTGCTTGGTGCAATTGGGCAAATCGGTGTCCGGATCGTCGGCACTCAGAATGCATATCGACTTGATTTTGTACACCAAGTGTGGTGGATATAGAACGCCCACTGCCGAAGCCTCCTTTACCACAACTAAATGGGGTTCATAGACATTGGGCAGTGAGATTACACCAACAATTCCGTGTGTCACGCCAATGCATTCTATGTCGTCCACAGAACTGAGATCCCATCCTGGAAATAAAATATACTCAAGGCATTACAACTCAACTTTTTATTACTGAAATTATAGGAATTCAAATTTGAAACTTATAATCCGTTTAAACAAGTCTCAAAGGTTTTAACGTATTAATAATGGTTAATAGTGGTTAATTTAATGGAAAATCCCATATTTTGTAACTAAATATGCACATATGTATTGATTCAATAAGATTGCAGTGATCCCTAATCTCCTTCCCAAAGTCCGAATACAAAAATGTCAGAATAAATTGTCCGACAATTTTATGAATGATTTGTAGGTATGTCATCTGCCTAATGACCATGTTTTTGCTCGTTAGGGTTTATTGGGATTTGATTAGCGTACGCCCCCTGAATAAAACAATCTCTCAGAATAAACAACTGGCAAAGCTTATACAAATAACTAGAGCATTACTCGTTGGGTGAGCACGAATATTGACCGCCGACTAATGAGGACTGCCCTTAAGTGACAAAGCCTGTAATTTCAGGTTACACATTTGCATCTGGGGCGTTGCGTGTGGAATGATTTCCCCTTGGGTTTACAACCGCTCATTACTGTGCAGCGAATCTGAAAGGCACCCACACAGCCCACTGCTGCAGCTAAAAACAGCAATATGCAATTGCACTTTACGTGCCGGATACGTGCATCCTTGGAATTCTTTTATATGTGGCACGTTTAAAAGTTGCTCATGCATTTTAAAGCGACTTGCTGCGAGACCCCTTCATAATCTTATCTTGCAGTCAAGTTTATCTGGTTCTCCCAAATGAGATAGCGCCGGAAACTGTCTGGAACCCATAATTTACGCTTTCCTCTGCTGGCCCTAAACATCGATATGGAAGTGTGGCCCTTATAAATTAGACCAAGTTGATTTTGGTGGCAAAACACTTTTCATCGTGAGCACACACGCTTTTCAACAAACAATGAAATTTGACGGGCGGAGCAGCTGCTGTGACCTTGGCAAAGATTTATGGGCTGCGTATGGGTCAGGGGTCACGCGGCGGATGAGTCATGCCAAACAAACTGTGACCATCCCCAAGGACCTGGAATCCGAAGACTTGTATCCCAATACAGTCCGTTAATAGAGGCAAGTTGCGTGTCGCCAAATTGATCCAAATGTAATTGCTGCGCACTAAACACGCAATTAACGGTTGCAGACGCATTGTCGACTGTTGATTGTTTAAGTTATAGGAACAGCAGGATGTCAACTCGATGGGGAATAATAAGTTTAGGCGAAACGAAGTTTTTAGTTAATGGAATGAAATGCAATGAATCAAACTTGAAAAGCATTGAGCTGTCAACCAGCTACTGCCAAATTTCGAGATTGAACTGAATTAGTAATTCGATTAGATGGGGTTCTGGAGAAACCCGCTTTCCGGGATTATTCATGACCGATGAATCTTTTAAGGCTTGCGTCCTTGAAATATCTAAAAACGTCGCAGTGTGTGACACATACACACTGAAAACAAATGACCATTTTCAGGAAGTCGCTCAATTGCTCATTTTAAGCGTATGATACATCCACTTATCTGAATGAACTTTGTAGCAATATTGACCTCCGATTATTAAATAAACGATGAACATTGCGACACCCACACAAATACGATGCGATTCATTTGAGTCAATTGTGTTTAGAGACCTGTAATTTACCTGCTTTTATGGAGAACTCAGACGTCCTTCGGTGCCACCACAAACTCTTGTCCCGCTTCACGAAGATATAGTGCGAGTCGGTCTGGAACACCTCCATGGCTGGATTTTCTACTCTACTTTTGTGACATTACCCGACCAGCAGACCAAGTCAGTGAAAACTATTACTAGCAATTTCGCGATTCTTTTGTTTACGAAATTTGTGACATGACCGATGTGACCAGACTGCGGATGGGACAAAAACCCATGTACCATTTGTAGGTACATGTACTATCGATGGTGGCTACCACGATTTCTCGATTGCCCGATTACTTTCATTTCAAATTGGTCGACATTGATAAGAATAATATCTATCAGTTATTTTATAAAGTAAGAACATTGTCTTTGGCTCCAATATTTCTCTAGTACAAACTTACACAACGTACTTAAACTTTTTAGGCATTTTAGTTCTCGAGACTTTCAGAGGTCTTGATCAAGAACAGGAATACTTCTAATATATCTTTTAATATTAATAGAAAAAGCAGTACACTAAAAAGGTTCGATTACTTAATTAACTAAGATTTTTTAACATATTTTGGCTCATGATAATACATAAGTACTAACTTAATAAGAAGAATATTTAAAAATAACGTGTTTGGTTAATCGGCATTATTTTTCAGTATCTCCACAGCTGCTATTTGGATTCTACATGGTCCGCATTTCTATCCTATTTCTACACAAATTTGAACAAAAACTCCGCTGAGCATTTCATGTATAGTGGCTCCACCTTTACGGTCTACTTCCGAACTACTATTCTGGTAGCGGCCGACTTTAGTTTCCGATGGCGCCACTATATACATTTTTGATTACTTATTTACGAGGTCTAAATATTATTTAGTAAAATAATAATTACCAAGTTAAAATAAGAAAATGTTTAAATAATCTGTGTTAAGCTTTTAGATAGTAGTGGTCAGTATAGCAAGTTTCAGTTAAGCTTTTAAAGAGTAGTGGTCAGTATAGCAAGGAGTAGCGTTTTCATCTAGACATAGTCACACAGATATATGCCATTTTAAATATTCATAAAAAGAGAGCAAACATTTAAAATCTACCGCACGCAACATCTCTTTGCATTAAATATATAAACATACATATTTTATATATGCGATTACATGACTACTGCAATATGGCTTTCAAGTTTTGGTTTAGATGGTCCAGTTTGTTCTTAGAAACTATATAGTACCTTGATGAAAAAGATGCGTGAGGCAGTATTGAATCTAAAAATCATACAACCGTGAATTTTTAGTTTAACCTACATATACGATCCCATCCGTGCAATCTAACATATTTAAAATTTTATATGTAATTACTATCGAAAAGCTTTGTGCGTTCCTTAAAAAGCCTTGAAAAAATGGCTACAAGTCAGATGCAATGATAATAACGATGCTATCGTTTATTTACGAATTTGGGTCATTATCATCAATCAACTTTTTCCCGTCAGTTTGCGGCTGGGTGCGATTATGGCAGCCGTTAAAACGGGTTGAAGCCCCCAGTTTGGGGATGGTGAAAATCGATTTGGTAAAGTCTCGTTTCAAGATGTTCTGATAAAACCATATTTCATATTCCCTTCCCCATTGCAAGCTGATTTCTGGAAAAACAATTCTTTTAATAAAGCGCAGGACATTAAAAGAGCACAAATCAATTTGGGGAACATGCAGATCCTGGTGCTCATCTTGTAAATGGCCCAATCAAATTACTATGGGGACGGGGCCAGCGTTGCGCATTTATGACAAATGTTGTGCGCCTTGATGAGAAAACAATGTAGGCACGTTTTTATGCGACTCCTGGTCCTTTGAGCTGCCTTCATTCCGACGGGGATGAAGGCACGGGACAGGACACGCCGATGAGGTTATGGCTGAGGAACTGACGAACGGCGCTCAGCATCTCGCAGTTAATTACCGTAAGTGGCACGGCGATAGTTGTTAGTTGGCCGGTGAGTGCCGAGTGCTGGTGGCTGGATGCACCTGCCACCCGGAATACGGCTGCCTGCCACGGCATCGGACAGTCGCAAGTGGCGGATCAGGCAAATCAAACGCCCTGCCATCCGGCTAAGCCGGCTCATCATTCACGGAATCCATTCATAAAAAAGATATATGACACAGTCACGCAGAAAACACGGCGAATTCTGTGCTTCAAATTGAATTGCAAACGAGCTAATCGATCCTCGGGGAGGGAGGGCGGTAGGCAGGGACCAGGACACGCGCTCGAGGTCCTTTTGCCTGGTGCTTGGGGAATATGAATTTATATCTTTTAATCTGCGACAGCAGCAATGACTGCCTCTGCCCTCTGCCCACCCGCCCTCGGCCAGTGCACACAAATAGAAGTGAATTTAAGGACGCAGGACATATTTCAACAGAGCGACTGCACTCTGCCTCTGTTTATTGTCTCTGTCAAGTGGGCCTTCGGGGTGTAAAGTGTCCACTCCCACTGGGAGTGGGCGAAGTGGGCGGATTGGGCAGATTGACGTCCTTGTAATTGCATTAAAATGCAATTCGAATTGCCGGTCGACCGCCGATTGCGACTTTTCCCAGGCCACTGTCAGCTGCGGAACTCCAGTTGCCAGTCTGTCGGGTCGCTGAGTGCCATCGAGTGTAGGTGTCATCGACATCCTACCTGGCTCCCTATCTCCCAGGACTGCGTAAACTGTATTGATAGCTGCCTTCAACGCGTTTCCCACTTCCTTG
Organism: Drosophila melanogaster; assembly: GCF_000001215.4. Classification (NCBI taxonomy): domain Eukaryota; kingdom Metazoa; phylum Arthropoda; class Insecta; order Diptera; family Drosophilidae; genus Drosophila; species Drosophila melanogaster. The sequence goes on along the minus strand of NT_033777.3, from coordinate 21,518,435 downwards.
CGGCTGCGATTCGATGGGGCAAAGGGCACCAGGACATTTTGAGGGACATTCGTGCGCAGAATGGGTACCTTTTCAGTTGCTTCTTGTCCTTTATAGCACATTTAGTCAAGTTATATTATAATAAGCTCTGCTTTAAAATACATAGCTTGTTGAATACTTTAGATACAACAAAGGATTCTGAATCCACTGATTAACATTTCAGTACGAAGCAAGCTAGGTTTTCACTTCCCTGCTTTGAATATAGCAGAACTAAAAAGATTTATACTTTAAGTAGTCTGATTGAATTTGAGCTATGATAATTTGTATATGCTACATTTTCAAATAGGTTAGTTTCACATTTTCATAAATTCTCATATGAATATATATATACATATATATATAATATATGAATATATATGAAGGAGCTGACTTCATGTTAATGTGTGTAATAAGAGCTAAATCTTTTCAGTAATACTATTTAATAATTTGGAAATAAACCAGAAACATAAATTAATTATTTTAGCTAAGTCTTTCTATATATCTGTCCTAAAAAAAACCCTCTTCTGTCAATCTTTTTCCCATGCATTTTTATCTAACTTACATCGCATTTATGCGAGTAGCATCTGCTACCAGCGATCACTCCTGGGGACCAAGTGTTATCTGCTGAGAAAGTCTCGGCACTTGATGGAACCAAATTCCATTCCCAACCCCCCTTGGCCGGTCAAACACTCAACTCCGATACAAGCGGATAACAATTATATTAAACAGCAGGCAAAACAACATCGACGCAGGATTTGTAACAGGATACGCGTGTAACCACGAAACGGGGAGTCGGCAATCGCAGCATCGCCAGCAAACGACAAAACACCCTTTCAATTAAATATTTGAAAACAACATTTGGCAATTATACAATTGACACCATGGGCCGAGAGTGGGGTGGTGGTGGTGGATGTGGGTGTGGAAGGGGATGTTCATGTTCCGAACACGACTTCATCAATTTGAAATGTTGCCAAGCGCGTGACTCAAAAGGCACGCGCGTCATTTCCTGGCGGGCTCAGTTCGGGGATCGGATCTCCCGAGGCCGCAGGGATTTGAATAAGGATAGACCGAAAAGCCAGCCAGGCAGCCATTCAGCCAGCCCGCTCATAAACAACATTCAACAACATCAACAACAAGGACAAGTTGTGCGCGTTTAACATTAGTCAACGACATGAACCTGCCACCCCGCCGCCCACAGATACGCCCTTGCCTTTTTATGCCAGCTCTTTTATTGCCTCCCCATTCGTTTGTCGTTTACTTTTACGGCGCAACATTTATTTGGCCGGACAAATCAGTGGTTATACCCGGAGTACCCGGGTTAGGCATTTTAATATGCATTTGGGAAAAATTTGTCCGGTAGCTTCTTTTTTGTTTCAATTTGCCAGCGTAGTCGGCCCACAAATGCGTGAAAATTTGAGGAGCAGCAGTCAGTCTGCCGAGCTGATTGCCCAAATCCTGTCCAGCTTTCTTTGAATTATTCACGTGGCAGCTGCGAGTTTTGACTGGCTCCGGACGGGCGAAAGAAAAATTACGCAGAAATCAAAACTTCCCCCGAAGACCACTTACAGAAAGTCCGAGTGAGCGTTCTCCACACAGGATGAATCCAAGAAAAAAGGTCAGATTCTGTTGTGTGGCAAATAAAAGATGCAAATGTCTCGTCCGTGAAATGGACAACTGGGAACTGGGCCCAAAACAAGAAAGGCATCTAAGCAAAGTCGGACAGCAAATGAAATGAGAGTCAAGTTATGGAGAAGACCGGCCTCGGCAATTTAAATACCTGAGATGGCGACCTCTTAAACGGACACAGGAGACCTGGATGCGGAATATTTTGAGCTACCTTGATTGGCTTTTTCCAAACGGCTGTGTCCTGCGAACCGAACTGACACTTCCTGCGAGCCAGTAATTAATGTTCGCCATTGATTTCCGGCCGGCAACGAACGACAAGCAGGGCAATTTTCACGCCATAACTCTAATGGAATTCAACATAAATTTTCCAGACTTTTCAATATTTTATTAGCCTTTTTGGACGGAGCGTGGCCATAAAATTGAAATGTTTTCGACCAGACTCGAGCTCTGGCAGCACGTCAAAGTCAGTGGGGTTTTTTTTATGGCGTTTCATTGGCTGGTCGGTTATAAATTTGTGTGTTCGGCAATAAATACCAGAATAATTCTATCGCAGCCATTCGCACGTGGAAGGTCGACCATCCTGTTGACACTTGTGGGTTGGGCTGCGGAGTGCTGTAAAAAAGATCGAACCACCCCGAAACCAATTTCGAGTTCAATGCTGACCATCGAGTTGAGAGCTCGGTCCTAGCACTTTACACACTTTTTATCTGCTGGTGATGTGATTTTGCACTCAATTGGAAACAAACTCGATTAAATTTTCATGTCAAATTGCATGGGAAAATCAGATACATGACTTGCCACTCCTCGCACGTGGGCTGTTTATTGAAGACTTGATCTGTTATTGTCATCGCATCGAGTTTGACTCGTTTGGCTAATCGTTGTTTGTCAGTCGGATTCATAATTAAAGTCCTTCGAAGGACTTGACCTTAAATTGCTTGCAGGTCATTATCTTATAGTGTAAATAATTTAGAGCCATTTAATATGTAACAAGTTTTAATTTAATGCAAAATCAAAAAAAAAAAAATGTAACCCTTGATTCTAAATATATATATAATTTAATATATTTTCTATGCTGACATAAGCTCTTTTTAAATATTGCTTGATTGTCAAACTGTGTAAATCTTTGCTACTTTTCGCCCCTTTCCAGTGTCACACCGCGCTAATGTGTCCTTTGATAAGGGTAAGGCCTCCTTTTTTTCATGACTGCCAACAGAACTTGCTTGTTTGCAAGACAATAATTGCAGATTGCTGCTTTGTTTGACTCAGAAACCCTTTTAAAGAAATCAATTTCCAAAAATCCCCAACTAATCGATGTTTAAGCCTCAACAGATAGCATCTAAATCGGGACTCCCCCGAGAACAAAAACTAAAGCAAACAAATAGTGGACCGCGTCATGTGAGCGAGCGGACAAGCTAATGACAAGTTTAATCATTAGTTTTCAGCACAAACGAGCGGTGCGGCCATTAGAGCGCTGTTAGTTGTGGGTCCAAAGTCGCCGTGTACATACACCAGACAGGGGTTAGTGTATGAAACGGGGGTTGGGTGTGATTAGCGCCCTCCATTTATTTCATTTTTAAGCCCATTTGGTGCACCGTTTTTAACGACGTCCATGCGGCGGTGGAAGGGAGACGGCTAATGACAGTTGGCCGTTTTTTGTTTGCCAGAAGACCAGAACAATGGCCGCCCTGTTTCGTTTTTACAACCGCACTCATATTGCGGCGAAACAAGCTCGTCGCTTGTAGCTCGTACGTTAGGTGAAATGGTTTTCTTTATGACGTTTTTACGACGGCCCGTTCCGACAGGGGGTCGCCATAATTAGACAGCCCCCCAAACAGCCATATGCACACACTCACACTCACCTGTACTCGTACCTACATACCTGCGTGCAGCGATAGGAACTCATATTTAATTTAAATGTCCCCCAATGCCCGATAATCAGTCGCTGTCACAGGGCACAGTTAGCAGTGCCTCCGCGGAGCAGCTGAGCGGAAAAGCAGCAGCGCCCTGAGTGACAGACTGCAAACTCTCCAACTTGTTGTCAACTCTTTTGTGGCTTAGTTTTTCAATGGATGAAAAACTAATTTGAAAATGTGCTTAGCTTTGTGGCTCTTGCTGGCTTTGGCTGGCTCTGCTCCAGATACAGATACAGGTCCAGATCCATAATGTCTGCCACCGGCGACCGCCATCCGTGAGCTTAAATCCTTTTCAATCTTACCATAATCCAAATTGACACGTACATGTGCAGCTGGACGTGCGAGGAGTCCTGGCTCCGGCGATCCGGATCCGTAGTATCTGTATCTGTATCTGTATCTGCGTCTGTATCTGGTTCCGTATCCTGTCTTGTTGACCAACCGCATTCTGTTCGGGCTGTTCGTTTGTATTTTTCATACTCGCATCCACTTTTTTGACTGACACACGCCCATCCGCCCCCTGGTCACTTCCAATTTGGCTTTTCCTTTTCGGGGGATTTTCGTTCGCAAGGCCGAAAACTTTGGAGCACTCCGGCCGGTGTCCAGTCGTTATGCTGGTTATCCTGTTATCGAGGACTCGACCCACTTCCGTTCGGGGCCAAAGTCGCTTCATGTTGTATTACACTAAGTGGACACAAATAGATTGGAGTTCGGCCTGTCCGCAAGTTTGCTCAATAATCAATCAAACCTGGGACTCGAAAGCCCAATTCGGGATCCCGGGGCAGCAGCAGCATCAACGGTAGCCAATTAGGGGCTACCCCACATGCAATGCCACACACTCGATGGGGCCAAGGATTCAAACGAATCGGGATGCCATCCTCATTACATACAAAATTTGATTTCTTCGCTGGCCGCCGGCCACAAAGAAATAAAGCAAAGATTGTCCAATTAAACGCAATTTATGCGAATTTCCAAGTAGACCAGTTTGTGCATCATATCGAGAGTACGCACTTAAAGAAAATAAATTTATCAATGCACAATACTCGCCACAGGATATATAAAAGCTATTAATTAGTACTTAAATTATCTTGAAAGCGTAACTGTCGTAGTAAAGCTATTAAAATTAATATATATAGATAGGTGCATAAATATCTAGTGCTGTTTACATTGTCGTGATACATATTTTGTATTCATTTATTGTGGTATGGATATGTGTGCTGTTCATAAATCAATTTATATCAAAATACTTAAATTATCGCATGTTTTTTCGCAGTGCACTCACATCCACAAGCCCGGCAGCGGCGAATGCCAAATTAAAAAGGTGTCTCTGCTGAAGCCCCAATAAACAGCATTTGATCGGTCCTCGTCTGCAACTTTGTGGGGCGCCGTCTTTCAACTCCCGGGACCCTAAAATCGTTTACTTCCGCACAGGCGGCCAACGACCACCGGCCAACTTGTAGGAGTTGAGGTCCGATTGGGGTCGGGACCGAACTCGGCGCTAATGTGACAGCGGCAACACTTTGGAGGCGGAGGACCCTGTAGAAGATGCCTCTAAGTATAGGGCTACCTGTCCGGCGGCGCCTGTTTGTTTTGCTTTCAGCGCAAAAACACGTAATACACTTATAATGAACGGCCTCGGATATTCGCCGCTAATTGTTGTTGGTTTTTCGGGGTCGAGCATATGGCTGATTTTTTTATGAGCATCCCAGTCATTAGCACGTCGAATGGTATCCGGTTGAGGAGCAGGTTTCTATCAAAATTGGTCTATTGATCGAAACACCCAGTCCTGTCAATAAGCGTCTATAAATCATCTTCAATGGGGTATTTGTACTAGTTAAGGGTTGAGACAGAGCCGATTAAATGCGGAACTCAACTGAAAAGGCAGGGAAACATCCCCTGACTTTTGATTTCGTTTGTTTTGGGGGAGTTTTTTATCAATTGCTACCTATTTGGTATCCAAACAAGAATTGATGTGGTCAAATAACCAAAAGAAACTTATTCTCCAGAACTGAAAGATCCAGTTCTATACTATTGTAAAAAAGCCAAAACCAAATACCTCTGTTCTTTGATTCAATAATATGTTTATTTTCATTGCTCATCCTCTCTACTTTTCAATAATCGTACATGTTTTTAGGGTTCATAATTTATAATACTAGGTAATGCCATTCGCTTAAGCCTACAGACAGATGTTACAATTACAATACATTACAATTACAATCCGTATATAATTTTGTATATTAAATATATTATTACTAAATGTGGCTTCCAAGCTCACTGCGACGTTTTGAGATGCGGTTTGCTTCTGCCGAACTGTCGAAACTGTCGAACAATAACTAAGATCCTAAATGCACCGCTACGAAACGCAAAACGGAAATTCCAGATTCTACACAAACTTAAAGCGCTGTTTCGGGGTCACCATCGCAAATCCTCGTCATCCCGGCATCGGTTAGGTAAGCGTCACTACAGAGTAAAGCTAGGTATTTACAGTGGGCGCTCGAGGCGACGCCCCTCTTTCCTATGTACAGTACAGTGCAAACTGTCCGTTCATCCGAACTATGTACAAAGCGAAGTGTATCACAAATAAACCAGCTCCCGCCAAACTTCAGGCTCCGTCCGCCGATGGCGCCCCGATTAGCAGCCCGCCGCATGCGACGCCTCTGCCCACGGCTGTAGTCCGTGCAACGCAGCCAGCGGTGCCCCGTTCACGCCCCCCTGGGAACCCAGGGGTGCCGAAGGAGGCGCGAATCCCTTGCTGATGGCCTCCGCCTGGAGGGACAGCATCAGTCTGTTCGCCGCCTGCCGCTCCGCCTCGCGCTCCTCGGCCGTCTGTCGTCTGAAATGGAGAAAAAGAAGGTAATGGTAAGTAACTGGCCAGGTCATGGATAAAACTTTCATTAAGAATCTATTTAAATATTATTGAAATATGGTTTAAGGCTTAATAAGGATAACTTGTGTTTCGTAAGGCTCAAGTTCTCTTTGGAAGTTCTGTACTATACGCTTTTTATGAAACTTAAGTTGTTCAAAGAAAATGAAAGTGGTGACGTTTGCTAGAATACATTAAAAATTGTGATAGTTTGATCCACTCTTAATTCATTTCCTTGATTAACATTTAAATTCTGACATATTCCCCCTAATTACTACGAAATTGCTTATGGGAAGTATAGGATATAGGGTTCGGATTGAATTTATTTAACGAATTTCAAAGTTGCAACATCTGCCCCGGCTCAATCGATACATTGGATGACCGTGAATCTTATCTGGCAAATAGTATCGCCTAATGTACATATTCATTATGGAAAACCAATTTGCCGCAAACCCATTTCAGTGGCTCACACCTGTCCAATTGGGGCCTAATCAGGGGCTCATCAAGTCATTATGTGGGCGGCCTACAAAGACCATTTAAAACTAATCAAATCAAATATGCTGACTGCTGTACAGGCACAGTGCTCCATCGATTGTGCTTGTTTCTGCGGAAAATGGAAAATTAATTTTGTGCCGAGCTGGAGCTGTGTACGTAAATTGCATTTTGAATGCCCCCAGCTTAAAGGGATTTGGCCAACTCCCCCAACTTCCAACTTGTGCCCTGCCAGCTGATAAATAATTCAGGGCTGAATTGCACTGCAGATGCAGCAACTCCGGCCCGCGTTTGCGCAGCATGTTGCTCTAATTGTGGCCATGGACCCGCACCACCATCACCACCACCGCCCGAGCACCGGAGAGACCCTCCACCTCCACTTCACAAGCGATGCTCCATCCAGTGGTATATCCACCCCCGCAGAGCTAGGGGTTGTTCTGCGCCATCTTGAATATTTCATGAGCTAATGAAGTTCTTATGTTTCGACTAAAGAGGCGGAGGAAGGGGTTGCCCGAATTATAACCACAACTAGGCGAGGCTAGCACATGGCAAACATATATCATAATTATTGTTTAATATGCTTTCATTACGGTTTTCAGGTTTTCATCAGCATTGTCATCGTTCAAACTACGCTTTCGTAACTCGCAAGTGGGCTTCATTAAAAATACATTAGCCTGGGCGTTTAGTGCAAACTTTTGGGCCCACAAATTGGATAACTAGCTTGTGTCTTTACGGCTGACTAGCAGCCAACTTAAATGAGAAGTGGATATATGGCTAGTTAGCAAAATGATTTCATTTAATATGATCTATAACATCTTTAGTTAATCAATTATACATTTATTTTAGGTAATTCTGAAAAGTGTTTTTTTTTTTAACTGCAAATTGCTTTCTTACTCACAACTAACACAACTAACACCCCGATTTCCAATTGCTGGCAAAACAATTCAATTGTCGTTTTCGCGTTGGAAGTGAGTTATTATGCAGCAAGCACTTCGCTTTTACTTTTTCACCTTTTCGCCTTCAAGCTGGCTTTATCGGGCAGCATTTTTACCAGCTACCGCATGAAAAATTCAACGAAAATTGATTAAAAACTCCAAAAAGGCCAGGCTAACGAAGCCGGCTCTGTGAGCTTGGGATGTGTGCGGGCTTAATTCGCTGTTTGGGGTTGAGACAGAGACACGATTGTAATTTATCTTCGGGCACGATGCTGGGAAATGTAACAAACGCTTTACAAATGTTAAATGTTAGTCTCTAGGCGCCATCGCGTTGATGTGGAAAGTTTCTGTTGCCATCCGCGATAAGTAATGGCCCGACATTAGCCTAAAATGTTTATTAAAACCCGGCGCATAAATCTCCTTAGCTCCCCCGCCCCAGGGTACCAATTGTCGCCAACGGAGGCAGCTGCTGTTTAAGACTTTTCCGGTCATGTCCTGGTAATTAAAATCATTTCACACATTGCACGCGAACGATGTCGGCAAGTCGAGATGAAGATAGCGGTCCCCAAAAAGGTCCTGTGGTAATTATCCCCAAAGACATAACAATTTAGCCAGACCATCAATTGACTGGCCAAGGCGTCCAAGGAGCTTTCAGGCCAAGATCCCAAGGGAACGGCCCACCACCAACTTGAAGATTCTTCGCAGGACACGTGCCGACGGGCGAAACAAGATTGCGAGTTAATTTACAAATGGCCCTCGCCATTGTAATTAATTTTATTTGATTTTTCGGCTCCGGCCGCAAAAACTTTGCTTTCAGTCAAATTGATTTTTGTTCTGCGGTCAAAGTTGCTTTCTGGCATGTGTGTAAATTTTTAATTAGCCAGCTTTCAGCAGGAAAACTTTCGCACATGCCAGGCAATTACCATGAAGTACCAGCTAAGCTAAGCTAAACTAAGATTTTGCAAGAATATTTTTGAGTGGGATGGAAATGTTTCGGATGATGAACGAGCGTGTAATTAAAAAGGGTTTAGCGGCAGCTTGATTTATGGGTGTAAAACTAATTGAGTTATAGACCCGGAGAATGAGGGAAAAGGACCCAGACAGAAGTCCGACTCTGCCATTTGTTTCGGAGCCACATGGATAAAACGCCCGGAAGTGTGCTACACTTTTTTGTATCCGTATTTGTATCTGTATCTGCGTTGTGTATGTATCTGCTTTGGCAGATTGCTCCTCGTCTTTTTTTCTTGCCTTTTTGCTAAACACATTGTCAGACAGTGACGGGCAACAGGAGTTCATTCATTTGGCCGCACAATTTGTTATTAATAATTGATGGCAAGTGTTGCTGTTCTTGTTGAATCCAATCGAATCGAATCACTCAATATACAGACAATTCTCGTAATGAGGCACTCACCTTGTCGCAAACGAGTTGCTATTTATTAAGAATTGGGCAAGAGACAACAGTTTCGCAATCTTTATTTGCTGTCTAATGGGCAACTGGCACATAGCACATACGCCACGTTGGACAGGGCTAATTATTCAAATTACTGGCAAATGCAGCGCAGTGTGCATTAAGGCAATTATGTGAGCACATTACATATACCCTGGATATTTACGAGTAGTGCCGCCTCGTAATCATGGCAACTATAATGTGCCATTGCCATTTCACTTAACCGCAAACGAGCCGTGGCCGAGGCGGTTGCCGGTGACGCTGCCGTTAACAAAATTGCGTTTTACATCATTAATTTTTACGAGCTGGAATAGGCCCAAAATGGCTGATAAGCCAGGAGGACTGGGCTCTAAAAATGTCTGAAATGCCTGAAAACGCCGCCTGCTAAGCGGCAATTAACGCGACTTAAGCGCCGTCCCGCCAGCTTTCCCGCCTTGCTGCTTTCCCGACTTGCCGCTTTCCCTGCTCCCTTTCCTGGGAAAGTGGGAAACTTCGGCCATTTAGCCGCCATTTGCCATCGTCTTTATGACGGCCACTAATCGCATATGAGTGCAAGACTATCCGAACTCATCCGCTCAAATAATTTCATATTCAAATACTTTTAGTTGACGGTAATAAAAAAGAAACCAATTAGGCGCACGCAATATCACGCATCAATACCCCGCCAAATTGGGCACATGTTTTGTCTGACTAATTTCGGTTTCAAATAAATAGTCATTTGCATGTGAAAGTGAGTACAAGAGTTTTACTAATAGGGGCCACATAAATCAGAAATTCCTTTGTCATCTGACACCTAGCTTTGGTACACCCAATTATTTAAAAGGAAACTAAAAGAAATAATGTTGATACAATACAATGTAAGTAACCAATTCGGAAAATGTAAATAATTAGAAAATTGTCATATTTATGTAGAGTATGCTCGCAAGAGTACGTAATAACACTTTATTGGTGTATCAAAATGTTAATCGAATTAACTGCCCAAGTAATTATTGCAACTACAAAACGTATAACTATGATTTTGAATGGAATTTTTTAATACGAGTGCTATGTCTGCCTTAATGCGACTCTAAGCCATATAGTTAGCCAGGCATTGCAACTGCCATAAAAAACTTGGCAATTAGCTTGTTTAACAAGAGCGCTCTTTGTGGCTACAAAATGCAGCTACCTACCCCTCTCCGTAAGCCTCGTAAATATGCTCCCCTTTTTCTTGGGGCTGGGTGCTGTTCATTTAATGTGCTCATGCATATTGTATAAGCCATTTGCTCCCCGTTTATGCGCGTCGGGCTTTGATGCCCTATAATCTAGTTGAGTTACACCGTACTGGGCATTAGCCGTGTAAGAAGAAAGTTTCTGAATTATACAAAGAATAATTATCTAAATTTAGTATGAACGAACTTAATCTACAGTAATGTTTCTATTTGGCGGATTGTTATTTGAAATAAAAAGAAAGAGAAATAAAATTACATGAAATGTTTGAACGAGCATCATTAAATTACTATAAAATAATAATAATTACTAAGCACGCATTTCTAGGGCATTTTCACGTCGGCTATTTTCTGCCCTCGGTCTGTTTAACAAAAGCCTTTTGTGCATATTGTAGTTTAAAACGGCACGTAAAAAACGAAAAAGCGGGGGGGTGGGGGGTATAGAAGAGGGTAAGTGTCAAGCTGTCAGCACTTCCAAGCACGGAAAAACAGTAGCTGCTCAAGGGTATGGGTATTGATTTTTGCCTCTAGCCCAGCGGGATGCGCTGCGAAAGGGAAAATTGGAAATCTGGACACTCACCTCCACTTGGTGCGTCGGTTCTGGAACCACGTCTTCACCTGGGCATCGGTCATCTTCAGTCCGCGGGCCAGTGCCGCTCGCTCCGCGGATGCCAGATACTTTTGCTTGTGGAAGCGCTTCTCCAACTCGGCCACCTGGATGCGCGTGAAGGATGTGCGTGGCTTTTTCCTCTTCGGCGGCGTGCGATTCTGGTAGGGATGTCCGATCCGTCGGGCGATCGGAAAGGCAGCTGTAACGAGAGGGATGTTAAGTACTTAATAACGCTCGCTCAGATTCTCTTTATTCTCTCTACATACACCTGTAGTCATATAATAAACTGAAGGGATGATCTCCAAAAAATTAATAATATGTGCATCTAGAGTAGTATAGAAGCATTTTCTATAAGGTGTTTCTTATTTAAGTTTTAATGAAACTTTCCATATCCAAAGATAATACCGGCAATAGTAAAAGATTTATGCTCTTGCTTATTCGAAAAGCTTCAATTTGTTAAGTAACTATGTTCATTAAGAACCGATAAGCAATTGAGTGCACTCACAAAATGGGAATGTTTATCATTTCTTAGACTTGAAACGCTTTTAAACAAGGGGCTTGTTATACAATTTTCAGCAAGGAAACCCTCTCGAATTTTAGATGCGAGTCCTGCGATTGCATCTGTATCCGTCTCCCCTGCGTGCGGTAAGTGTCCTGGCGGGCAATTAGCAAACAATAAATTCCTAGATAACTGGCCATTTCCGAGCGCCGCTTCCGGAGTTGCGCGGCGGCACCTGTGCGCCTGCGAGTACTTAGCGCTGCTGGCTACTCGATACCTGTTAGCTCATAGCTGTTACCTGGCTGCCTAAATGGCTAAGTGGCTAAATACGACCCCTCCCGCTGGGAAATCAATTTGGAGGCCGCTGACGCGCTGGCTCGCTGCCTTGCTGCCTAATGGCCAAGGATTGAGGTTTCGGGCGGCGGTCTAGCAGGAGCCCTTATCGCCGCCTCTTGTAGACAAAGCACGCGACATCCATTTCCATTCGGATTGAGGTTGAGTCATAAAGTCGCGCTCGGAGGACGCATAAGTGACCCAGTGTCCGAGTCTGGATCTCTGGGTTTTTGGTTTGTGGATTTCTCGATTTGTGGATTCGGGCGCGGAACGGTGGCTGAGCCTGTGCTGGCGCTGAACCTTTTAAAATTCCTGCCAGTCGCCGTTGTGTGTGTTTTGTTGTTTATTGGGCGCGATAAGGCGGGCACAGTGCGCGCCGAAACTGTAAGGCGTTCGGCCACTCGCTCACAACAACGCAACACGAGAGACAATTAGGAAACCGGATTACCGACTGACTGATCCGCAGATGAGGTCAAGTGAAAAATTGGAGGGAAATTAGCTGGTCAGCATTTGTGCAATTTAATGGCCAAACGCCGCCGGGAAAATAGCAACTATTTCATTATTAATAAAGATTTTTAACACAATTTAGCAATGATTAATTTAAAACCATACTGATAATGCCACAAAACTATTCAAATTAATCAACTGTCACTCAATTCTTTGAATGCCATTTTAATCGCAGACAACGAAAAAACATGATTGAAAGAAATCTTAATACATTTATGCAAAAAGCAATTTGTTTATATCATTCCTGGTAGAGAAAAATACGTGTAGTTTCAGTAAAGGTGGCAAATGTTTAAATGATCTAATTTCAAGTGTGCTCATTAGCATTGCATAAAGCAGAATGTACTGCTTTCTCAGTTCTTAACTTATTTAAGGAACCTAAAAACTTTAGCGATACATTCAACATGATTTTGAAAATACACGCGCAACTCGTTAACTGGAGCGTAAATGTTCAATGATTTGCAGCGTAAGTCGGATTTTCCCAATCCCTTGGAATACTTTCTAAAGTATGAAAACCTTTTCAATGTGCATATAACTTTTCGTTTTAAACCCGACCAGCTCCCATTGAAACTGAGTTGTGTTTATGGGTGTCCAAGTTGGCGTAGGAAAATGGCGTTGGGCTGTCAAAAGCCATCAAATGCCGGCGAACGAATGGCGGGTGTTAAGCTGACAAATCATGCATCTTATTGCGACTTTTCTCGGTAACCCTTTTTTCGGGCTTTTCCCGCCCAGGGGATAAACTTTCGAGGCTGGGTGCATAAATTTTTCAAAGGTTTTCGGGTCGGAGGTCTTGTGGCTTGCCGATCATTTGAATATTTCAGGCAATATCAATTTCAATAAAAAGCCATTTATCGCACCACATAAGCAGCAGCCTCGGGATTTTCCCCTCTGCCGCAGCTCAGATGTGTGTATCCTTCAAGGATGTAACATATCCGCTTAGAGGGAGGTTAAGGCGCATAAGCATAATTTTATAGCTTTCCGGCACTCCACCGTGCTCCACCGAGCTTATTTATGATGTTTCGCACAAGCTAACACAAGTATCTTTAAGATACAGATGGCGGTGAGTGTGTGGCTGCGGCCGAGAAGTCTCACCAGAAATACCTAAAATAATGCAAAAAGCTTTTAGCATGCATTATTGATGACGGCCTGTGGCTGGGACTGGTTTCCTCCCACTCCGCTATTTTGGTCTCTTTTCAAAAGTGCTGCACTCTGACCTTTGCTAGTGATTTGGATTAGTTATATACTAGTTACCTCAAGACTAGCACGTAACCAATCAAAGCGCATGCAAATGGGAACTGTTAAATGGCAAATTAGTATACAGTCTCACGGAGTTTACATCATTTTTTAATATTAAATACTAAATTACTAAAGGAGCTCCCTAGTAAAGGGAATTTCTATACACTAGCCTATAGATCCTACTCCGCCATTGATTGGTAACATTCGTGTGGGCAAGTGTCGTGACAAAAGCCCAACTCCCTTCCAATCAGGCTATTATGGCTGTTATGAAACTGCATTAGGGCGTGCATGGCCGAAAAGTAATTGGCGCCTGCTGCGACGTAGTTTCCCAAAAAATAACGAGAATTAACATGCGATGGTTATTAATCATATGGCGCTAAGGGCCCCGGCGGAAGAGAGAGGAGCACTTTGGTCGCGGGAAGGGATCGGATCGGATCGGATCGGATCCGCACCCTGGACGCTCGTTTGTCTTGTTAATGAAAAAAGCCAAGGCGCCAGCTTATCAGCCACAAGGCAAGCGACACAATAAACACAAAAAGACACAGACGTTGGCCGAGACCAAGACCAAGACGAAAACGAAGATGTTGACAAAACGAAACCGAGCGGCAGAAGCTTGGATCACCCGGCGGGCTCATAAGTGTGCCCCTCAGGTGGAATAGTCGACTCGAAGTGACTGATCCGATCCCATTCCATTCTATACGATCCACTCGATCGAATGCCCCTCCTCGGCGGATATACACACAAGTATGGATATGGATATGCAGCCCTCGGATCGCCAGCATTCGACTGGCTAATTAAAAGCTGACCATGTCAGTTGGACTCAAATGTGAAGTGCGGTATGCGGCGATAAATAAGCCGGCGAGGACAGAAAACTCACTCGCTGAGCCCAGCGACCGCCCAATGCGTAATTAATTCCTTTTCGAGCGCAGCGCGAAATTAAAAAGTCATGTAAACCAGCTCATTAAAATAACTAAAATGAAGAAAAAGGCCAAACAGCTAACCAGAACCACTGGGCGGATGTCGGCCATAAAAGCCCGTCAGATTGCCGGGCTGCGCTGCTCCTAAGCAGCTTTTCCACATCACAAGGCCGAAAAAGGCCCGAATATTATGAGTTATAGGATCCGAACCCTATCGGGATCCCCCTTCCACACCATTGAAGATCCCTCGGCTGCCGAGGCGTAATAAAATCAACGCCGTCTCATTATTTCAAAGGGCTCGCGCTGTGCCCATCGCTTGTAGCTACAAGTGAAGCTCATAATGTAAACAAATTAACAAAAAGGGAGCCAGAAGACCCAGCTGCACGTGAAGTTGCAGATTCAGATGGAATACAGATACAGATTCGGATACGGATTCAGAGGACCAGCGACAGATACAGATACAAATTCAACTGCGCATGCGCATGCAAATAAGAAGGCGCATCTCATTCCTGAGTCGCTTCTGGGCGGCGGCTCAGCGTTAAGTTTTTAACTTAAGCTGCGATTGCGCATTTGAAGGCAAACATGTTTTTATACTTTAGCATCCCAAGCTCACCAGAGTGAGTGTACACTGAGCGAAAATTCGTATTATGAGACCTGTGTTCTAGCCTTAAGCTGTTTCTTACCCACAGAAAATACCATCTAATAGACCATCGTAATTATATTATAAGGAAATATGTAAGTAAGCCCTTTTAGACCATTAGACAACGTTCTTCGCACCTTATTTTCAACAATGAATATACAAAAATATGTTTTATCAAGAAGTTTAAAATTATGTTCCTACACCCTATTGCACAATTGAATGCATCCAACTACGCGTTATGTAGGCACATATATAACATTTTTATTCTTAATGTTACCAATTCTTTTATTTCAAATGCCACATTTTCTCTTGGTGCACGAATGTGTTGGCCAACAATGACATGCCGATAGGCATGTTGCCTTAAAAGTCTTCTCTGATCGTGCTTATTTGGGGAACAGTAGCAATTGCCACCGCGGGTCATTGGAGGATCGCTCCCCCGAAAGATCTCGGCGAACATGGGCCATCCCGACATGGGGGCCCCGAATGGGTTGGATTTGGCAAACCCTCTTGACTTCGCTGCTATTCACTCACCTGCCAACCGATCCTTGACCGCCTGATGTGCCAGCGCCGCGTGATGCAGTGGCGGTAGTGCCCAGGTGAGCGGCGTTCTCTGGGGCGGTACACGTAGCACATGACCGCCGGCCGCTGAGGGATAGAGATGCGGATACGAGTATAGTGCTGCGGCGCTTCCGTATGTCGAGTTGGCGATGCTGGTGGCCAGCTTATAGGCCAGGTCGTGGTCCTCCTGCTGCAGTAGCTCCTTCTCCTCGCCCTTTTCGCCGCTGTTGTTGTTGTTGCTGCTGGAGCCCGGACTGCTGCTGAGCAGGTGGTTGTTGTTGTTGTGGTGGTGGTGACTCGTCTCGAAGGGCTTGGATAGCAGGCGTGATATGCTGAAGGGCAGATTCTCACTGGACGAGGAGCGCGTCTGCTCCGACTGCAGGGACTCGCTGGGAATAAAAACCGGAGAAAAGACATCAGAATCGAAGGGAAAGAAGCCCTCTGGAGGTGCGGGCTCATTAAAATGTGTCGCCCGATAAGCGGGAAAGCCTGAGAACATTGACTATAATTAAGTCTGTTGCAGTGCGTACCAGTCTCGGAACCACTAACCAAAAGCCCACGCGAGCGGATAAGCCGAGTTGACGACATGACATGCAGAACCCGTGTGGCCACCGCTGCGTATACGCAATGCGGCTGGAAATGAAGTAATTATGCAAATGCTGACGGCCGTTAGAGGCATTTAATACGCGCCCATAAATCATCAAATGCCATCAACTGACGCACCGAAAACAAGTCACGCACGGCATTTAATTTATAAATCCAAAAAGTAAAAACCCATTTGGAACAGGAATGGAATTGTATCGGAACAATGATCTCAAATCGCCAACCACCGACACACAGACACTTTCCAATATCAAAAGTTATGAGCAAACACATATTATTTCACTGGCCAAAACTTGCTGCTATCTGGTGATCTACATTCGCTGGAACGCGGGTTTTATGGCATTTTTATGACGATCTCTATTAAAATGTTAATCCGACAAACGATTTCGTCTTTGTCCGGCATTCAAGCCGAAGATCCAACTCCAGATTGAGCCCCAAATGGACCCCAATGTCTTATCACAGCCCGTTTTTGGCGCCTTACTAATGTGCGTTTTATCGTCGTCGTCTATTGGAAACCCTGGCCATCCGTGAACTATGTAAATTCAGGGAGTTTCTTTGGCACTTTATGGGACATTTCGACTTGATTCTTTTGGTGGCTTTGTGGTCAATTCATTAGCGTTTAAGAGGTTTGTTCACACTGTTCTTCTAAGCGCACAAACGCTTGAATGGGATCAGTTAACACGGTCTGCTGGATGCTCTGGCATCTTGTTATCCCCTTTTGTCGCTGGAAAATGGGACCATTTGTAAGAGCGGACAATGGGGCTTAAACATCAACGCATTTCAATGGCGTTGAGCCACGATTCGAAAAATAGGATTTGTGAGCATTATGAGTGACAATGTTAAAGATCGTAAAACAGTGGGAGTTATGAGCTCGTAATAACAAATGCAAATAGCTTTTCTCCGCCACAATACTTGTTTGACTTTTATAGGGCAATAAAATAAGACTGTATGCCAACTATTATAACTATAGCTTATAGATCTTTTTCTCTCAGTTAGTCGATCAAATTGCTGTCGATCTAAATTTTGACTTATGAGTAATTAACGAATAATGTGGCCAACTAAATCAAGCCCAGTACTTACAAAAAAATATTTATTAATTTGCATGATGATCATAACCATCAAGAGTAAACGAAAAACTGAGCTTTTTCTTTAATATATTTTTTTTGGGGATTTTCCGTAATGAATTGTTTCAGACCAATTATTATGTTTGTACATCGTATAATTTGAAAGTAAAGCCATTATTATTATTAATAGAGATGCAATCTCTTTTCAAGTTTAGTGTAGCAGATTATTTACGATACAATTAAACCAAAAATATTTTTTATTGTTCGATTTTGCAACGTACATAAATTCAGACGTTATTCATATTTGAAAAATATTTACCAAAATGAATTTTAAAAAAAAAGGCCTCTTCAGTTTTAAGTAAGTAGTACGGAAGCCAAAGCATTTTATCACAATCTAGTTAAAAAAATAATATATGTATGTATATGTAGAAGTCTTATTGTAATTGGAAGATCTGCTTATTTATGGTATATCTATACTGATAATATCTATATTTTTGGGACATTTTTCCTACTTCCTGGTTCTATTTAAAAGCTCTCCTTCTCACCTCAATGGCGTTTCGGACTCGTCGTAGCAGCTGCCGCCGTCCATATCCACATCGGATCCGCTGCCACATGACATCCGCGAGTCCGAGTCCACATCCACGTGGATCTCCTGTTCCTCCACCTCTTCGCCGTGCTCGTTCTCGTGCTCATGGTCATCCTCCTCGTGGCTGGACATTTTGGCAATTAGTGGCGCCAATTTGGAGCTCGCTCACTGCACTTTTCGAATCTTATTGGGCACTCTTTTCTCTTAATAGTTAGATGTAGAGTGTTTCAACCGCGAAGCACACACTAATCGTCCGATTGATTTCAATTCAGTTTCCGCGCTTAAGCACTACCCGTTGCGGGAAATTCCAACTGAGAACTGCTTTGGATTCACGGATTACGGTCTACGGATTAAAGTTTACGGATTACGGATGGCGAATTGCGAGCTGGGAGCGGACGCGTGCTAGCGGGCGAAAACGCTTTTCATAAATGCAATCAAATTGTGCCGACGGCCGCTGCTCTGCCTGCCCTCTGCCGACTTGGCTGCCTCTGCCGATTGCTGGTGGGTTTGGGCTGTTGGAGTGAGCCGGAAACAAGTCAAACCAGTTGCCCGACGTCGACGCCGCTGCCGACTTCCTTCCTATTTCGGTTAAGAGCCAGTTTGCCACCTTGTTTGAACCTAACCTACCATAATACCAGCAACCTGCCTCTTCTGGTTGGTCCACCCTTGAGCCATCCATCCCGCTCTGATCGCACATGCGCCTGACTGCCTCTCGCTCGTGGAAACAGGTTTCGCTCTGCCCGCCGATGGGCAGCACTGGTCGGTAATTGAGCCACGGGGCGTGGCCTCGGCCAACCGCCATTGGCCGCTGGCCGGAGTTTGCCCCACACACTTGCCACTCTCGACGTCCACTTCCCGCTGGCAGTTGCGACGACATTTTAAATGGAAAACGTTTTGCTTTTGGGGTTTTTTATTAGACGAGAGCATGAAGAGAATGTATTTTTATTTCGATTGTTTCTATTTTCAGGTTAGCCAAGCGTTACCACTCTGCCTCGCTCTGTCTCACTCGCTCGCCCGCAAATCACCCCTGCAGAGCGAGTCAGCCAACTGACGAGCGAAAGAGATCACATCCGCCCGCCGACTCTTTTCCGCGGAAGTGCAAATGTGGCAGATTAATAGCACAATTGGAAATAGCGTTCTGTCAGCTTGAGTTCACAAAGCAGCGGATTTGGCCAGGAGGGCTGCCCTGCACCACCGCCTAATGTCACCCCTCACCACCTCACACCGCTTACTACTGAGATCTTTATTAGCGCCAAGAGTTCTACGCGCTATCGCCTGGCATTTGGCAGGCGGCGATTGCGATAAGCAGACTCGAGCTGAAGCCACAGGAATCCAATCCATTTGCCCCGGCCATGCGAATGCAAATTGCGCGGCATGCAGTGGATGCAGCAGCTCTGGCATTTTCCACAAGTTCACCCCACGGGTTAATTGACAGTTTTTCTTGGGCACGAGCCATGTTACTGCTCATCGCTGGCCGGGATCTCGGTCCTAGTCTTAGTCTCAGTTTCAGGTGTTGTTCTAGCCGGCCTGGATGGAATGCGTGTGTGTGGCCAGAAGCGATTGCGTACTCCGTTTTCATTAGCTGAGATAGCTGAGTCGAGATGTGGAATGTGAACCCCTTCAGAATAAGGCAATGTTATGAAAATCCCAAATCCTATTTGCGATAACTTGGATAATGCATTACTACGCTTAGGAGATTCGCTACTGGTCAGAGGATAATTATATCTATATTTCATAATAAAGGGTTACTATATCTCTACTTGCACAGTTTGGTTACTCTTAAACATGATTTGCTTTAAGGTCTTATATTGTACCTCACAAATACTATTCTGTGATTTAAAAGAGTGCCAATGTATGTACATATTGATCACTGGTTTTAAGCTGCATATGCAGCTTTTTGTTCAATGTTAAATTATGTTAGTTAATTATATCTACATATCTTTACCTATCTTTATAATATCATTATTCATAATTTGATTATTATTCAATTTTTCTTGAGAGTGGGCTGCAGAATCAAACCGTTCACTTTGCATTTAAACGGAGTCCGATCCTAGAAGTAACGACTATAAATATTCATTTCTGCACTTAACTGGCCATGTTTCTGTGTCAGACACGAGCAAAAAATCATGGCCAAAAATGAAGAAAGGCAATTACTGCATATTCAATTGGCAAGGCACACAAAAGCACACGCACACCACTTGGCAGTGGAAAGGACTCTGGAAAAAGTCACGAGGCGAACTCCATTTCTCTTCGTACCGCCTCGCAATGTCATTGTTGCTGTTTTGCTGCTGCTGCTGGCAGTCGTTGGTTGGTAGGCCTTGTAGTCGGCTAATTGGATTTCATTTGGGCAGAAACAACGCAGAAACAATTGCCGTAATAAAAGCAACAAAGATAGCAACAACAGCGCCCCATCCACGGCAATTGTAATGCAATTTTAATGCAAAACGAGAGGCGGCCAACATTTTTATTGCATTTTTACTTTTATTTCACTTAATAGCAGGCAACAACAATAACTGCAGCGGCAGCAACGACGAGGAATTGGTGCTTGGTATGAATACGAAATGATGAGGCTCAGACCACCACATCGCATTCATGCAGGGGCAGGAGGAGATGGCTAAGAGGCTGGTGGTGGTGGTTCCGATTCCAAGATGAGAACGAGATGACGGTGGGCGATGGGCGGTGGCAGGGCTGTGGAAAATTAGTATGCAGCGTCGCACTGCAGTCGGGTGGCAGACAAAACAGCAACAACCAGAACAAACTTAGCCTAAGTGTATCTACACAATCACTGGGAGAATAGGTTGTGTCTTTCAGATTATTGGTGAAATTCAATTAACTTTAAATCAGTTAACTGCTTGTCGACTTTCTGTGAAAATCCTTATATTTAGTTGTAGGATATTTTTTTAGTACCCACCTAAAGGATCACCGATTTGGCGTACCCGCTTGGTCTAAAACCTTGGAGCTCCAATCTCATAGCTTTATAGGGTAAGGATACAGGATAAAACCAACCTCTGGAATCTAATTGTTATCTTTACAGTACTTTTGGAGTTTTAACTTCTCAGAGCTGAATATTCCTAATAATCAATGTCTGAAAAAATATAATTTTATAATTGTTACCGAAGGTAAAACCAAATTAGTTGGAATAAATGCCCGAACTTCTTTCAGTGTATGCACTGTAACTGGTGCAGCCACAGCTTCAGTCGTTGCCACTTGACTTTATTGGCAACTTCATGGAATATTCAGCAGCAAAGTTTGGCGCAAGTGCCTCCGAATAATACCGCCCCAGGAGTCGCTCCAACCGCTCCTGCCGTTCGAAATCCTGGCAGTGCTGCCAACCTCATTTGGTATGCATTTTTATTTGGCTCATATACAAATGGCGGAGCACGGCGCGACTTTGGTTCGCCGTTGGGGTTGGGGGATGTGATCCAGATTGGTGTGACAGCGGGGCTTGTGGGGGTTGCCGAGCTCTGCAGACCAAGTGTCACTTAAAATGCCAATACTGATTATAGCCATCTCTTGCGCTCCCTCTCTGACTTCAGGCATCTGTCTCACTTTCTCTCAGGATGGCGCAGCAAGGATTTTATGTGCGGTCAGGGCTGGGCTATTATTGGTGACAGTTTTACCTTTATGCGAATCTAAAATGCAAACATACCCGGGAATACTTTGTATGAATACCAAAGACATCGCCATATACGGGTAGAGATGGTCCACTAGCTAATGAATAAGGAGGGAATATAGACTAATACCTTTCCTTCCCTAACTCCTAAAAAACATATCTAGTTTCAAGCTTTAAGGTTTTTTAAATCGCATCTCAAATAGCTATCCATACTTTGTCAGTACCTCACTAAATACTACCTTGCCATCACTGCTATCGGTATCTCGATATGTGGGTTGGTTCATTCGGTGATTTCCCTCAACGCAAGGAAGGGTGCTATCCTTGGTGAAATCGAACTTAAGTTCCTTTCCAGAGCAAGGCCGTCGTGATTGTTTTTTGAAACTCGATCCGTCTGTCCACACTTGACTTCGATTAGGCCAGGCTGCCCAAAATGGCTTGAATGCGTGTGTTTTTGTTTTAGCCAATTGGCCACACAATTTGCCAACCAATAAATTAACGCATCAATAATTGATCAGACTTGAGGCCTGAAGTAGGTGTAGTAGTGTGTGTGCGGGGAAAATATTTTGCCAATTTCAAGGCGAACGGGGAGAAGTGAACGGCGCCCCACGTCTCTGGTAATTTGGCTCAAACGATTGCCTAAAAGCGTCTAAAATCAGCAACTGTGGTTTCTTTCTTTGTTCTTGGGGCTGTTGGAGTGTTGTTAGAGACATTTCTGAAAATGATTTGAAAGCAAATCCTATGTTGAACGTAACGAATGCCCTGGATTCATGTAGTCAAATAGAAAGAAACCTTTCTGATCCTGTTAAGCACAGTGAGTTTTGATTAGGATCACTAGAAGATTCGATCTATATACGTAAAGATCTCAATAACTAAAAGAACTAGAAGGTTGATATTAAGCATGTAGATTCCAGAGAATGCCCTTAGTGATACCGATTGCCATAAATTTAAAAACTGTCTCTTTCAAAGTAATATGGTCAAGAAACCTAACTTCAGCATACTTGGTCAACTTACTTTCACGAGTCTAAAAATTTTTATAATTATTCATCCAACAGTCTTATCAAAAACATGCCCTTAAATAGTAAAATATTAAACGAGGCAAAGTGATACTTGAAATTTGTATAACCTTTTTATTTTTAATCAGTCCACATATATAAGAAACCGCTTTGTCAGTGAGATCACGAGGGCAGCTCAATTAAACATGGTCCTAAATGTAAAATGTTTGTTTCGTAAATTTCCCAAAGAGAAACGGTGTGAGGATTCCAAAGCCCCTTTTATTTCGCTATAACCATAAGGGTGCTTCTAATTAATTTCGCACCCACTCCAATCACCTTGATTTTCACGAAGAGCTACTGATTTTATGCACCGCACTCTGGCACTTACATATGTATGTAAGCTGATGTAACCATATAGAAATACATGAGCTCATGTTTGTTGCATGTATATGGGCATTTTTAATAAGTAACTGATTTCCTTCACGCATTTCTCACTGCCGCACAAAAGACTTCCCTTCTTCAGCCCAGTGCTTTCCCCTTTCGTCCACGCGCCTCCTCGAATTTTGGCCCATTTGGTGGGTGCCGTTTTAGCCGTTTTATAAATTAGATATGACCGCGCGCTGTTCCAGTCAAGGCTTTGGGCCGCAAACGCAAATTTGGCACAGTTTTCGGGGCCTAAATGTGTTTTCTGCGGGGAAACTGTGGGTGGTTGTGGGGGTGTTCTGATTGCGATTGTCTGGATGGGCGACACACCGTTAAGCAGTTCATTTGTAGGCAATTTTCGTATGATTACGAACAATTGCGGCACTCTCCTGCGATTAGCCTAAAATTTATGGATGCCTTGCAATGGGGAGCCATGATTTTTATTGTTTTCGGTGCGGGATTGAGTCTGCGGTGGGGTTGGTTATGCAGGGGTTGTATGATATGTGGGTCATAAATTCGCTGAATGCGTATCTCGTTTTATGCTAAAAATTAATTAGCTAACAACAACGGTGTTTGATATACGGTTAAATGTGATTCCATAACAAGTAAAAACTCTCTTTTTTCCAAAACAAATTAGTCCATTGAACTAATTTTAATAACCGCTCTTTTAGCTTTATATTGAGGAAAATATTCAAGTTTTACTATCGTTTCGCCACATAAAAATAATTAAATAAGACACGCTCGTAAAAGCCGAGCAAAACAGCGTCACAGCAACTCGGAGCTTTCGTTTAGGCCACTTTGGACATAGGCCTCCATAAAATGACTAAACAAATGATTCCACCGGCGGCCCAGATGTCGGACAGACATTAGATATTTTGAAAGCAAATTATAACATTTAAGTGCCATTCAAATGCGGATCGTAAAAGTGTCGCTCTGTGCCTTTCCGGACACTGGTTTCGAATCTAAGTTTCTACAACCCGTTCGCCTGTGATTTGCATATACAAATTGGCTAAATGCATTTAATCGCCGCGATCGGGTTACAAATATTAAGCGGACACCTTCCCACATGGTTCCAGCATTATTATCTCAACTACCCCAGTTAATTGCTTAATTTGTTGAGAAACACTGCTGAGGCCCTCGGGGCATTAGAGCGGGCATTGGGAATTTTTACGATTCCTATTCCGATTCCGATTTTCCAGCGACCTTTCTACCTGCCCTCGTGCCGAAATGCATATAGATTGCTGTATGCAATGGGCATGAGTCATATTCGATCTTTCTGGGATGCAATTTGCTTATCGACACTCCGAAAACGACTCGAGAAATGCGTGTCTCCTGGCGGTGGCTTCAATAATTTTATTGCCGAGGCCCTCGTCGACGGCGACGTCGCTGCAATCAATTAGCATTGTGACCTGTTTCTCTACCGCTCTTGCCTGCCACCCATCCCTCCTCGCCCCTCGCATTCTTATCACTTTGACGCGCTTGTTAATGAACGAGCTGAGGCTGAGGCCGAAACTACACTGTGAGAAATGCTCGCTTGACGCGTGGAATAGGTATCTATATAATAGATACGAATGTAGTTGTTGGATTAATATATTTCGAGGATACTTTATCCTATTACTCTTGAATGTTATATTTAAGGATATCTTTGGTAGTTTCTTTAGCAATATAAGCAATATAGATACTCAAATAACTTTAGAAACTGTGTATAGACCGCTCATCTCAAAATTGCTTATTAGAGGCAAAATCTAAAGAACAGGTTAGATCTCTCAGTGCACTAACTCGGGGAACTTGGGGTCGAGACTCCCCTGGAATCAACGAAAAGCCACGTTCCGTGCCCCTCGCCGCTCATATTTTGATGCATCGATCTGTGAGCGACTTTGTTTTGTGCTGTTATGATTATTGTTATGGCGCCGTTTCTTAAAAGCTTTTTGCTTAAAATGCATTTTAAATGTTAATTAAAATGTGTTTATTTCTTCAAGCAAATCATAAACAAGTTTCTGGCCGAGGTGTTTAATATTTAATTTGGGAACTCGTGCTCAGAATTCGATATTCGATTCGATTCACCTGGGACGACGGCGCTGAGAAATGAGTCGATGAGAAATTATAAAAAGTTCGCAACTGACAATGAAACAAAAATCAAAAATCATTTTTCAAATGGCTCTACAGATGCAAATTAGCGTTTTCCATTTATTTTTTCTACTTTTCTGCTATTCTTGTCCCGTTCCGGGTATAACAAATGAAAAATTTCATCCTAGCTGGCCGTCTGTTCCCAAAACAATTAAAAAGGGCAAAAAGGATGCCGGGATGGCCGGGATTGTCGGGATTGGGTCGTTCATCATGTGAAATGCACTTCGGTGAAAATGGAAAAGCTCAGCCGGAAGCGGGATTGTCTGGAGAGACAACGTGGCAGGCGGAGGGAGGCCGTGAATCACAGTTCATTAATTTCAAATGGCCTCAGCCGGAAAGCCTCATCCAGGTGTTGGGAAATGCATCCAGCGGTCTGCAGCCCGGTCTGCTGCCAGAAAATCGCCTTGGCCAACTGACAAATGAAACTTGTTTGCTCCTCCGCCGAGTCCCAGAGCTCTGCCAAGTGGGAGTTGCACGACTGTGAGTGGGACTGCAGTCCGCGGCTAATGGTGATAGAACCACCTCGGAGTTGCGCCAGCCTCTCTGGCTCTTGAATATTTCAAAATGGCCGTCCTGTCATTAGCAGAAGAATGATGAACTTTGAGTCGGAGCGTTCCCAAATGGGCTTGGGCTCATTCCTAAGGGCACTTAATTATATTTCAAGTTATTTCATATACCTGTACAGAAATTGTTTGCTTTTTAACATTGAAAAGTTGAAATCGTATTTTTGAAACACCTTGTTATAACATATGTCACTTGAATGTATCTCAATCTTTTGGCAATCTTTTGATCAATACTCGTACAATGAATACATTTTATAAACAATTCCGGTCGTTCAATCGCTAAATGTTTTTTAATCAGTTCTTAATCACATTTTAAAAGGTTTGTTCATCTGAAATACCGATTGAATTGCCGGTTGACTTACGAGGTCTGAGCCTACATTACTAGTTTTACGTATTTTAAACTTTTCAGCTTTTCCCAATTACGTTAATCCCTTGTTGCTAAATAGATAACTTGAATATTTATGATTACAATTCAGGAATGTTTTCAATTATTTTTGGAAATATTCGAAATCCATTACGGGTAGCCTTAAGCCGACATTAGTACAAATATCTTCGTGCAACATCGCCGGCCGAGTGACAAAGCTTGATGAATGTATGTGCAGGCGTAAGATGTCGTCGAAACCCCTCCACCTCCACCGAATCCCCTTCAGACACCTCATATACCATTTTCCGTTGGCGAGACACTGCGATTGGCCAGCTTCCATTACACCCACACTTCCATCCAATTGCCCACTTAATGGATCGCAAGCGCAGTTAATAACTCTTCAAGAGAAGGCAGTAAAACTGTGCCAGCCTGGTAACTCCAAATCGGATTCTCGGGCCGAACACGGGGGCAATTAAAGACACAACCGCAAAACCGTTGTTAATGACAGTCGGAGGATGGGGACTGGATCCTGTCCGCTCCAAAGCTGACCACGTGTGACAAATTGACGCTTTTTAATTTCGCCTGCACCCACACCACCGCCACCACCAAACGAAAAGTGCCACACGGATCCAGTTCCACCCTCCGGCCCCCGAGTTCCAAGTTTTTAGCTGATTGATGACATCGTTGTGGTTGTTCTTGTTGCTCCGTGTGCCGCTGATGCTGATGTCTTTAAAAAGGTGTTTTCATTTTGCATGCGAAAACAGCGACCTGATTAATTGCCTCGCACAATCGAAAGGGGTAAGAGGAATCAACCTGGACGGTGACTATGCACTGCGAATTTTATAAGTTGCACAGAAGGAGTTTAAAGATAAAACATAGCATTATAAAATAATATTACCTTTCAAATGCTGGATTACACTTTGTATTAGCTTATAGTTCTGAAAATGTTACCTTTAAATGACAAAATTGATATTTCACTTAACAACTAAAATTGTATTTATAAGTATGCAATTTTATTGGTTTACATATGACAAAATTTATATTTCACTTAACAACTAAAATTGAATTTATAAGTATGCAATTTTATTGGTTTACATATAAAGTGTAATCTTTTTGCGCTCTGTGTATTTGTTTAACAAATGATGTGCATGTCTGGTGTGGCGATAAGTAGCCAGCGAAATGCAGTCGAGGCTCATAATAGAGTTGAAGTGGCGTTGGGGCTGCGAGCCAACCAAATCAAAATGTTAATGACACTCTCAATACAGTTATCACGCGCAAGGCTCCAGCTCCAGGAGGAGTTCGGGTCTCGATGGAGACGGAGACCTGGAGACCACTTGACCGAGCCTTTTAACATTTTTGCCATACCCATCCGCGTCGTTGCTGTTAAGTTGTCATTTCCATTATGACCATGTCGCTTTAGCATTTAACAAATAGTTGAGACATTTACAAGCGGCGATAAGCGGGCACACGGAGCGTATACGCATCGTTTCTCAACTGGAACGGGATTGGGAATGGGATTGCAAACGGGAATGGGCATGGGCACTCCAAATGCTCTGCGATTTGTGTTAATGTATTTATGCCCGAGAGCTAATTGATGTCGCCTTTATGTGGTGGGGCAGCAAAGTTTAGTATTCATTTGGCCAGCGTCTCCTCGCCTGTCACGCATTAATCAAAGACAGCGTCCATAAAGCCTCGTAAATATGTGAACATCCAGTCGTGGCCCACACAAAGTCCAGTCCATAATTGCCTGGCGCTTTTGACAAGCAAACACGATAATATGACAAGAGCAGTCAACGTCTCATCAGAAAAGTTATCATTGGGGCAGCAAAGGCACAAAGAACTCCATACCGGATGTGGATGATGCGCTTGGATGATCGGCCATGGCCACGATTACCACGGAGCCGTCGGTCTCCCAGTAATGTGTGCTGACAAGCCACTAGGCCACCAAGCTCAGTGAATGAAAGCCAAGAAAAATTGTAAAGCGATAAAGCCCGGCAACACACGGTCGTGAGTCAAACAAAGAAAACCTATCGAGAACATAAATATGCATATCGAAAATGGCTTAGACAATATCAATTTGTCAGGAGATATGATAGAGGTCGGTGGAGGGAGACCCACGAGCCTCGTTGGTGGGCGTTTCCATTGTCTCACCAAATGGCCAGCGGGCAATTTGAAATCGATTTGTCATTGAAAAGGAATTGAGCCAAATCAACCTTATGGCCTGCACAGAGAAAAATTATTGTTATTTATATATAGAGCGGTTCTTCAACTCTTGAACTACAGATGTACACTACGGGGTAGTTTCTTTCGGAAGGGAAAACTAAATAAAAGAAACCATTAAATGTAGTGAAAGTAACATACTATTATAGTTTAGCAACGACTTGAGAATTTCTTAGAATATTATTCCCCCTTTTATACTGTTAATACTTAAAAGTATCAATGTCTAGGTTGTGCGCTTTTCTGAGTGCCAGCGCTTCGTCTGCTCTTCATTATAAATCATTTCCAGCGATCATTTCCGTGAAGCGACTTGGACCTTTTGAGGCAATGCCAATGGCAATCAGCGAAAACACTTCCGATGAGATCGGCTGCTATTGCTGACCACTTATTGCAGTTCTTCGGACAGAAAGAGATAGTTTAGCAGCACGTCCGACGTACACCTTTGCGTAATTCCCACAAAACGTTTTGTTTGAAATTGAAATTGGTTTTGTTTCGCAAGACAATTTAACCGCAAATCGAGTAAAACGATGTGCCCAGCCCCTTTTCAGCCGGCCGTTTATGGAGCCCAGGCCCATGCCCAGGCCCAAAGTGAAACTCTGAGAACGCATTCGAAATTCGAGCGCGATTTAGCATACCCTACAAAAGAACGAACTACAAAATTGGACACGGCGCATCAGGCAGGCACGTTTCATATTAAGAAAATCGGCGGGGCCGTAAAGACTTCAGGACCGGGTTACAACCTGCAATTGGCTTGGACTCGGCCATGATGGCTATGAAGTGGCCATGTCTTGGACTGGCCATCGCATTCACAGCGAATCAATTTCAAACAGCCATCCATCGTTTGGATCATCAACAAGTCAACGTCATCATCGTCGGGCCAGGGAATCGCTGATTGCCGCAAAATCATTTTTGCATTTCGAGCGGCAACAGAAACTCTTTGAGCTGATGTTGATGAAAACGATTTTAAATTATTTTATTGCAATTGCAAAATGGTATTGCCATTGCCCGACTGGTTGGCTGAGTTTGGCTCACAGCTCACGGCTCACGGCTTACGGCTTTCGGCCATGCCGCATGGCTATATCAATTTTTTGCGCTTTTTCTGTTTTATTGCTACTCCATTAAAATTGAATTGACTTTTTGTTGTTGTTGCCTGCCGTTGCTGTTGCTGTTGAAAATATAATAATGGTTATTACGTTGAAACGATTGTTGTGCGATTGTTGTTAAATTAAAAATTATTGATTATGCCGCATACTGGAACGGAAAAATTTTGGAAGATAACTATGAACATAAACAAACTCAAATAAGTCTTAAATGCCGATGAGCAGGACAGCCCCCGAAAATTAAAATACAGTCAAAATACATTTTCGACAAATAATTAGAGCTTAAAAGTTTTAAGTTTCTTGTTTCACTTATGTTATAGTGCTGGGTCGCAGACATTTTGTTTATGTTGTAGAATATATAATTTTGTATTTATACCCGTTATTCGTACAGTAAGAGGGTATACCTAATTCGTTGCAATTACGTTTTCGACCCTACAGATTACATATACTTTTTTATTCATCCGGTTCAAAACGAGTCGACACAGCTATATCCTGTCCGTCTGAGAGCACGGAAACTATAAATGCTACAGAGATCAGATTAAGAATGCAGATTCTAGTAAGGCATGCACTGTATAAGTCTAGTTTAACGCAGACATACGCCCATTTTTTCCAATTTCTATCCACGAATATCAGATTCGATGAAATTTTCATTTTCCTCGTTTTCAATTCAATCTATGCATGCTACAGCACTTGCTTTACTTATTTCATACATCAATCAAACTATAGTTATTTACTATCTGAATAAGGGGTACCTAATAGTCGCCACACTCAGCGATGCCTTTTTGTAGTTGTATAGTTAAATTAAATTATAAAACCAAATTCAGGATATTATTCTTTTCTTTTCATATTTTTTTTTAGTAATAAACAAGTTTACAGGTCTTAACTGTTTTACACGAATTACCAATGTGGGTCTACTACTTTAACTTATAACTTATACAATATAACTTATAACTTCAATGTATCTTATAACTTCAATAAGTTCAAACAGCAATCTCATATGCGCGCCATCTGGCGGCCTGTGCGTTCCCACTTTACCCGTAAGGTGGTGATGTATTTTTCATGACAAAAGACCC
This sequence comes from Drosophila melanogaster, assembly GCF_000001215.4. Lineage (NCBI taxonomy): Eukaryota > Metazoa > Arthropoda > Insecta > Diptera > Drosophilidae > Drosophila > Drosophila melanogaster. Next base: position 21,487,917 of record NT_033777.3, on the reverse strand, counting down.
AAGTATGTATAACACCATCTAGGGAGCCATTCGTATTGTAATATATTCATAGTCTGGCAGCACCAGACAACGAGTAATTTATAGGGCTGCCAGATAAAACTGTACGAAATCAGCGATACCAGAATTTTATGTTCTAAAAAGTGTTTTGGAAAATTTTTTTTGGATATACCTCAATATGCAAAACTCGTGCAGAAAAATCGATTGACATTGGTCATTAACATTGGGTACGCATCTTAAAAACCACCGAGAATTTAAGTTATTGAACAGGAGATTTAAATAGATTCTTGATTCATGCAGCTAATAGTTACCAGTATTTATTTAAGCAGGTTCACTATAGAAGACCGATACTCGCAAGAACTTGGGAGCTCCATAATTACTCCATGATTGAATGTATAAATGCGTTAGGAAGGATAACAAATAGAGAAACGCAACATATAAAATTTTAGATATTTCGTTAATTTTATTATTTGTATCTAAAACAATGTAACCTAGTTAAATTATTGTATTCGCTTGAGTTAAAAATATTAACAATCAATTGGACTTATAAAGATCTGTATCACGTATTCACATAAATCTACAAGATTATTAAACGAAATAAAATCGGAAACATTTTAACAAATCACAAACTATTTAATGCAATGGCACTGGGAAGTGACGTAGCGTTTAATCAATTAAAACAACATCATCTTCATCGCTAGAGGTGCTTATGGTTTGTAATCGGCGTCGTTTATTAACCGGAGCGGAAGGCACCTTACCTAGTCGACGTTGCTTTCTTCGCTCCTTTAGAATACGTTCCGCTTTCTCAAGAGGACATTCGGAGACATCATGCCCTCTTTCAATCGTGGAGCTTTCGTCATCAACGATAAATGAGCATTGCATGTACTGCGAGGAATCGTCTTCCACTGGCTGAGAAAATATGTGCGATTCGTCGCGAAAAACTCGTGGAGGGGGCATCTTGAAGGCACCTGGCCTTTGAATGGGGCTCCTAGCAACGAGATATTGTTTAGTTAGACGCATTTATAATTCACCCTCGACTTACTTGAGTGCACGAAGGTAAATAGCATGAGTGTTTGTGTCGTTATGGTCCTCATCATCGCTTGAAACGATCATGGAGTCCTTCAGATATGTGCCTATGGTAGTCTCCCCTTCCTCCTCATGGTCCGATCCGCTTTTTTCAGCCTCATCCAAAATAAAGGAATTGAATTTACTGCGTTTGTGTCGAGGTCTCGTTGGAGTCTTACGAGGATCAGGCTGAAAGTTATATATGTCATATATTAGATGTATTGATCAAATTCTAAACTTAGGGATATATACCATTTGCGTGTCAAGAATTCTCTCGTAATCATCGGACTCGCAATCCACTTGGGTTTCCGCAATCTGTGGCTTCTGCTCCTCTTCCTCATCGGAACTTATAACAATCTTTCGTTTGGATGGACGCCGCGCAATAGGAGAATCCTCTTCGTCTTTAGGTACTGAGATTGTAGGATTCGTTGAAGTTATACGGTGAAGATTCTCCGCAGCTTTAGCAAGACGACCACGACCCCGCATTCGATTTAAATATAGATCAAAGATACTTGGAGACTTTTCCTGGATAGAAGGATTGGTACGTTTCCGGTTCTCCGGCGAATTAAGACCTACTGAATTCGGCGGTGGGCAAGGCAAAACCTTTGCTGCTGCCTTGGCTGCCAATTTTGCGGCCAGACTTTTTCCTTGGGGCTTCAAAGGTGACATGGAGTCAGATCCAAAGATATCTGGCGAAACGGTTCTTGAGCCATCCTCATGTGAGTTTTTATTTTCTGAGTTTTTAATTGTTTCTGTACTTGGAAGCAGTATGTTTTTCTTCTGCTGGCTCATTAGCTCTAACTCCTCTGGCATTGGCTCGAGAAAATCCTTGAAGTCATTCGCCTTTTTTTGGCTCATCAACTCCACTTCCTCCACCATCGGCTCTAGAAATTCTTTCAAGTCCTCGTCCGTTAGATCAAGGTCATTGTTGTGTGCTGTTTCTTTCTGCTCGCAGTTTTTCTCCAATTTTTCCATCTGGTGATCTACGATGTTCTCTTGCGACTTCCCTTTTGTCTGGGAGGCTAATTCCAGTTCCTTGTCCATTGGCTCTAGAAAATCATCCAAGTCGATATCCAAATCTTCTACAATGGATTCTGCGTGCATTTTCAGATTTAAAGAGGACTTAACTTCTACTTTCGTCTCATCTATGCTCATTGGATATATCTCACTATTTTTATTAACAGCACAGTGATTTGATTCACCTGAAGAATCTGCAATGGAAATAGGAGTTGATCTTTGACTTTCTTCCACGGCTGGAAAGTGATTTGTCTCAATTGTAGAGTCTACTACAGGAATAGGTGCAATTCTTTCAGTCGCTTTAATCTTCGATTCACTTGCGTTCATCAGTGAATTTAGGCGACCTAAGTTGTCCCCCAATTCACTAGCTTCCATCCCGGAATGATACTCCTCTTCAATATCGCCCTGCAGGGTTTTAAACATTAATTTGCTCAAGGGTTTGACCCTGAGCGGCGTTGAGCTATGGGGGACAACATTCGCGTCTGGTAAGTTCAATTGCTGGCTTAGGTACATAGACTCAAATTTCACGTCTTCCTCCTGTTGGTCCCACTCCTCTTCTGACCAGGAAGCTTCAATGCCACCCAGTTGCTCGTTTACTGTGGTTTCCAGATTGCGAAGCTCAAGTTTCTCTAAAAGATCTTGCTTCAGTTCAAAATTGTTCGAGTTTAGGCCATGCTCATTCAGACCATCGAAAATCTGTTCACAAATGGTATCGAACTTTTTGGGACTTTGATTATAAATAGGATTTAGTTCATCCCTGAAGCTAATCTCTGCTCCACTATTATCCCCTTGAAGAAGCTCATTCATCTGGTCCATTCCGTCGCAAATGTCCAGAAGCAGTTGATAATTATTTTTAGTGCGTCGCTGCCGACTATTTAAGCGATCATCAGCTATATTCAACTCGCTCTGGACTTGCATCTTCAAATGGGTTTCCCTCAGAAATTCGGGATTACTTTTGAGTAAGTAGAGCTTTATTTGCCTGGGTAAGTGATCGTCCTGCAGATGGCTCATAAGATCCTTGGAGTCCGAAACAAATGGCTTGCTTGACTGCAGAAGGCGAGTAAGTTTTCGGAGGCGTTGCACATCTTCCTGACTGCTGGTTAACGTTGAGCTGGCCTGAGATTCCCCAAAGAAGTTCTTCAGAGTTACGCTGCGCCGTAGAACTTGCTGCTTAACCAATTGCTGTGAAGCTTCGCTCATTTGGTAGGGTTTTATTCCCTGCAATATTCCTTGCTGACTCTCCGTTGGAGGACTTTCTTTGAAGTATTTCCTTAGGCTACCAGTCTGTGCAACTGGTTGCTTCCGCTTCCTGGATTCTTTCGTCTTGGCTGCCGACTTCGGCTTGGGTTTCTCCTCAGCAACTGGCTCCATGTGTTTCTCCTCGCATTTTGGTTGAAATTTTGATGGCACCATTCGAGGATTTTGCTCATAAAGCGACAATTTAACAACGGACGAATTCAATAGCTTCTTGTTGATTTGATCCTTGTTGGCCAGAACATCCTTAAGCACCTGCTGTTCTCGTCCTTCGGTCACTAGCATAACCACCTCTCCATTCTTCTTCCTTCCAGTGCGCCCAATCCGCTGAATAAATCTAGTGGGATTAGTGCTGCAAATGTCGAAGCACACAATCATCTCCACCTCGCCGACGTCTAAGCCCTCCTCTCCGATCGACGTGGCCACCAGAACGTTGCTAGTGCCGGATCGAAAGTCGGTCATTATCTGCAGCTGCTGTTTCTGGGTGAGAGCATAGCTTGCTCCAACTGTGCTGCCCTGGCCAACAAAACAGCGCGGACGGAGCACCGGTCTGTGTTGAAGGAGTAGCCGGTGAATCAGCATTACGGATTCACGGTACTCGCAGAAAACAATGGCGCGGGAATCGGGGTTTGCCTATTAAAGAAAACATTTATATTAACAAGGGAATATGTTTATCGGTTTCATGAAAATTATATGAAAACTTCTTTTTTTTTGATTTTTTGCCCCTACCTGAAAGTGTTGCACCAACACCTGTCGCAACTTCTCATATTTGGCATGTCCAAAGTCTAGATCAGATGGCAAAGGCGGCACTTCTCCATTCGTCATGGCATGCGTGGTGTAATCTAGGGGATTGGCACCGAGTTCTTGGCGGACCTGCTCCACCAAATTCCTTAGATTACCATCTCTGGCCAGTACAAATTTCTCTCGCCCGTCGTCGTCTGCATCGAAATTGTTCACGAAGACGCGAAGACCGTGACGCTCCATTAGGTCCAGCGAGTGGTACATGCTGATGCACATGGCGAAGTTGCCCATTATTATGTTGTGATCCGGATGCCGCTGGCCTTGCGCCGATCGTTCGACGAAGCTTTTCTGCTCAAAGAGCAAACTATTTCTGCTCACGGTTCCCTTGTTGCCTTTAAAAATCTCAGCTTCCATAAGCTGGCGTAGGTATGGTTCGATGATCTGCAGCAATCGTTCTCTCGGCTCCTTGATTCTCTCCTTCAGGGAGACCACTATGGTTCGAATCGTCCGCCTGTGTATGTAGGGCTGCACGTCGATCGAGGTGTCCCAGCGCACTTGCAGATTGGAAATGTATAGGTTTCGGCACACAGCTGCCACATCCTCCATGGTTCTTCCTGGTGTAGCGGACAGGGCAAGCATCCGGAAATACCTGTTACGTGCCATCAGACAGTCGGCCACTTGGGTGTAGGCATAGCGACCTTTGGCCCGGTGCGCCTCATCCACCACTATCAACTTGATGGACCCAAAGGGAAAGCTGCATTCGCCATCAGCTTCCAGCATGTCTGAGTGCACCACCTGCGGCGTAGCGAAGAAGACCCGCTTGGAGGCCCACAGCTCAGCTCGTTTGGGTCGAGGAAGTTGGCCTGGAATAAAAATGGGACTGGAGCTTATTTTTTGGATTCAGGACTTGTAAGGCAGTCGGCACATCCAGGTTCTTTTAGTCATATAACCCGGTAAGCATTTGTAAATAAGTCTTCACATTTGAACTCACCTGTTAGCTGCACCGTGTCTTCAGATGGAAAGGGCATGATCTTCTGGGATGCGTGGATCTGCTGCGAGACCAGGGGCCTTGTGGGTGCCATGAACACAATCTTTCCCTTTGGATACCACCTGTAAAAGTTGTACATAACCACCGCCGCAATGAAGGTCTTTCCCAATCCCGTGGGCAACACCACCAGGGTGTTTTTGAACAGCGCCGATTGGACGATGGTTTGTTGATAGGATCGTAGGGGCAGGTTGTTTGGATAAATCCAGTTGTGTCCTGTGGCCATATCGAAACCATCGCAGGCTTCGTCGCAATGTTCCCAACGTGTTCCATCGGCATCCTGAGGATCCAAACTGTGAGAGACTCTGCGCTCGCAGGAGTAAATACAAGTAAATACCTCGCTCTTCTGCTCTTCGTGCATAGCCAAGGCCGCCACTAGGTCTTCGTCATCGTCCATCCAATTCACATCCATGATAGCAGCAATCTTTTGATAACAACTACTGCACGACGATCTACATTTTGTTTTGAAAGTGTTTACATTGCTTTACATTGTGTTTATAACATAACATTCCGTTAGGGATGAGCTAATCATTTTAGGTGGCGCTGTTGGAGTATATCGATCACACAAATCGTGACATGAAAACTAATTTTAGTCTGTAAAACCCTCTAAATATAGGGTAATAAGTAAAAATAAATACAATTCTCAAAAATTGTTAACTGTCTAAGCAAGCTTGAAGCGGCTTCTTATAGCGCGGATTTGCTAAGCCATTAAACAGTGCTCTAAAATGGTGCCAAATACGAGAGTGGCAGCACTGCTCCAGATGGCGCCACTGTGTATATGTTTGCCAAACACTTAAATTCAAATAAAAGCGCGCCAATTTTAAACAGTGACTAAGTTGATTTTAGAGAATAAAGATAAATGAGTGATCAAATGGCAATAGTTTACATTAATTAAAAGAGCTCTTGTATGATTTCCCTTAATCAGTATCATATCGGTGAAAAGTATTGCTAAAATGCCGAAATCCTTACGAAAACGCAGACCCCACAATCTGCCCGGAAATGTCAAGCCCCATTTAATGTCGCCAGTTCGTAATTGGGCGAATACACACTGCGTACTTACAGATTGCCCGAGTACTTTTCGCGATATTTCTGTCGTAGATGTTCTGATTGTCTTAAATTAGGCGCTTCCAACGAACGTTCTTATTTGCTTTTATTTCCCCAACGAAAAGGCTTGGTATCAAAAGAAAAGCAGTACGGGTAGATACAATTAAACTGGTAGCAGCATTAGGATATTTAACAAATACCTTTTAATGAATTGATTAATTAATGGAATGGAACTGAATTTTTAATTTTTAATGTATAAGCCGAATAATATAATTGAAATAATATACTTCCCATGCTGACTAAACTCAACCTTAATTTCTGAAGTTATTCCACAAATCCTTGCCCCTGCTGCTGATGAGGGAAAATGATAATTAGCAAGCACATACATACACTTGGCCAAGTTTGACGGAAAAACATACGTAAATAGTCACAATCTCATTTCAAAATCTTCACCTAATGAGCATTGACCGTGTGTGGGGGAATCTGAGTCCGAGAGCTGGATGTCATGGCCCACTCCCGCGGAAAAGCACGGGCACCGGAGAACGCTCACAAAATGTAATTATATCGCATTATTTGTCATTCCGAGCAAATGAATTGAAACAAATTTAGTGTGACAAATGAATTGTTCACTTATGTATGTAAGTTCGTGTGTTTGCTCGTAGTGGGGGGCTGGGGCTGGGGGAGGGGCACCCCATTCGGCAGCCACCGTGAGCTGGGACAGAAATACCCGGGCACACGGGTACACGGGACACACTCAATTTGCTGGCTCTCTAGTCAATTTCATTTCATTTGCATGAAGTTCTCCCTCTCTTCGGGGCTCCCTCCTCATATAGACAATATACATGAATATATGAATGTACATATCTCGGTGTGCGTGCTATCTGTGGGATATCTGTATGTATCTGTGGGCCATGGGCACTACGCCTTTTGCCTAATTCGGCTTTATGAGCCATGTCTAATTACCAAATGAATTGTGCAATTATTTATTTTTGTTTATTAATTGGCTGCCGCTTTAATGAGCCTAATGACCAGATATCTGAGCGTAGATTCGAGTGTCCTATGGGCACATGTGATGAGTCACAGGTTATTGCGATGCCCTGCCCGACATGGCCAACATAAATGTCATGACTTATGCGCTGTGCTGCGAGTGCTGCGTTGCGATGCGGTTGCCATACCCTTCTCGACTCATCGACTTATCTCCGACGACGCCAAGTCGCCAAGTTACGAGTATTTGCGGTTTACATCATAACGAGCACTCTCCATACAAAGTTGCCCAAGCGGAATCAGCCACCACGGGAAACCAGGCTAGAAAGGGCCCAGACCCTTTTATGCAAAGTGCTTTTAGTCGGGGTTGGGGTGATCCAAAGGGTATTCACTACGGCTGAAACAGTCACTCAAAAAAAATGTTAAGAAGGCCTTTTTTAAATATCCATTGAGATGACGACTATCACATGGCCTAACAAGAACATGTTGCAAGAATGTTATCAGTTGGATTTTACATATGTGCAAGTTTATTTCATATATAATAATATAATTACCTTCTACAGTGCTGGGGCTCAATTCATTCTGGGGTCTTGAAGGATCCATCTCTTGCTCGCAAAAGCACAGTACCTCTGTGGCTTGGGCAACTCATTAGCACTTATTAAAACTAAGTGCTGGGACCTCGGGCGGAAATGGGCCTGGATTTGCGGTGCCAGTTACAATGGGCTGGCGACAGCTGCTCCGGTGGGTAATCAACGTTTCAGCGATTGTCTACCGCAGTTGCTGTGCATTCGAAGTTGCAGTTGCGTCGATTATGGGGCTGCAGTGGCATTCCCAGAACTCAGAATTCAGCGGCGCGTGTCGCTACCAGACGGACAAACAAACAAATGGAAAGACAAACTAAGCCCAATGCAGCTCAAAATGGCTGCCAATTATCTGGGCTGTCATATTTGTTTCCCCGGTTGTTGCCGGGCAATAAAACATTTCGTTTATTAGCCACCACCAGAAGTAATTCGATTTCAACCTAGGCAACACTGAAAAAATATATCTTGTAAAAGTAAGAAATAAAAGCAGCAAAGATACATATGTAAGAACGCTCTTGTCGAGTGCCACGACTATTGGATACCCGTTGATATAAAAACGGAGCAAGCTTACATGGAATACTTTTAATAGATTTCTATAGTCCGAATTAAATAATTTTTTGTAAGCTCAGCTAATTATCACTTGCACATATATATATATTTCTTTAAATACTTTTCAACGAATATATTCCCATTGTATTCCCAATATTCCCATTAAACCTACGATCAACGGGTATAAATATGTGAAACTAATGCCTAGTTAAGCTTGAAAGTATTATTGAAAAAGAGATCACATTTCCATTAAAAAATCAAAAATAAAAGTTTGTATTTCCATTCTTAATTCTATTATCTACATATTATCTGCATATTTTAATATGCATTAATAACTTCAATTCTTGTCATGCTAAATCCTTTTGATGGATGTTTTAAAATTATTATCATTCGAAGACCTAAGATGATTTTAGTGTTATGAGTAAAGAGTTCTTATTTTGATCATTGCAACGATTGATAAATATTACATTCGACGGATCAATTTTTATTGTATGTATGGGAAATGATGTTGAGAATACTTTTTGCAGTGACTCAAGTCAATATTATTTTTAGATATACTTTATTCTGAAACGGCTGCCATTATTGGTTAACTACATATGTATGTTGGCAATTCGAATATATAGGTTGCAAGTAATAATTTTCGCTGTGCAAAGATTGGGAGTTCCATTAGCTGAAATTGCCAAAAATTGCAGGCAAACTTTTGGTTAGCTCGTGTCTGCGGGCAGTAAGTCGAGCTTATGAGAACAGCACCTGCAGGATGAGATACACCGCAGTTCGGAATCATCGGGACACGCCCATGCCGAGCCACGAACACTTCACACTTTCACAGGACGGATCTGAAAGATGCGCTGCTGTGAGCCAACGGAATGAAGTAACAAATTGGTCAACACAATTTCATTATAAAAGCAATAGCCAGGAACCCATCAACCCTTCATCAGATTAAGGCGCAGCTGCAGGCGCCGCTGCCCAGTCGATGCTCGAATCGATTAACCCCAGCGCGGCCAATCCTTTTGCATACATACGTGCCGCACCTGTTGTCATGGGTTAATCGGGCAGCTCTTCTAAGTGCTGACTGCCATGCGATCGGATCGGATCAGATCGGGTGGGGAAAGGGTACATGGATGGTTATGTGGATGGGTTTGTGGTTGGGCATGGGGATGGGGTTGGGATCGCCATCGCTTGATGGCTATCTACTCTAATGGCGTCCAGGGCATTAAATCGGTCGACAGCTTTAATGGGCCCAGAAAGGAAAGTCCTCCGGCACTAGCCCTGGAATTGGATACGGCCAAACGGATATGCTTATGCGGGGAGAGCACGCATCCTCGATCCGGATCGATGGCTGGTAGGTGTGAACACCCGAAACTGTGGCGTTGCATAATTATATGCAATTTGTACCGACAAGGGGTCCTTCGAGGCCTTCCCAGAAGGCCGGGCTACTGAGTTACCTGCTGGGCTTCGCTCTCCCTCTCGCCTGGAGTGATCAATGAATGGAAGCCGACTATTTGCTCACCTAATGTCCGTGGGTGTGCCTGAGCTGGCAGCTGTCCAAGAAACTTAGAAACTGGCCACGATGCACGTGGTAGAAGGTCATATACTTTCGAAATTCACATTCCGAAAGATGTTATAAGAACGAAGTCATAAAATAGCAGAAATAATTACATATATATAGTTAATACAACGTCATTCATATGAGCACCATAAAAAAACATGTGCATGTGAATGCAGCGCTTCTTAAATTAAGCTCGTGCCTAAGCGCCACTAACTTGGCAATAACTTGCTTAATTAGCAGTCAATATCACGCACTTCATATCGTCCAATTAATTTAGCATATTACTACGGCTAACTATGAGTTACAATTTGCCGTGTGGCAATTACCTAGCTCGCAACATCGTTGCTCCGCAGCTGACGGCTTCGTTTGTTGCAGCAGCGCCAAGTCAGTTCAGTTGGGGCCGACATGCAAATCAGAAATCACCATATTGCATGTTGTCATACTCCCCCGAAGACCCACCTCCCTTCCCCGACCGCCCCCCGCCTAATGATAGGGCTGACGGGCGGTGCAGTAGACGTCAAAACGTCAATCGTCTATTAGCCTGATTTTTGCATGCGTCGGAGCTCCCGTCTCCGTCCCCCTCACCCTCTCGCCCTATCTCGCTCTTTTGGCCCTTTAGTCAAGAAAATTGGCTGCGGGCCTTACCGTTTTATAATCCTAGACTCGTATGTAAATAGTGCAGTGCACTAAAAGGTACATAAAACAAGGGTTTGCTCATAAATTATACTTTGAGCAAATAATAATCAAGTAATATTCATTTAGGTCAAGGCAAGTTAATCAAATCTATCTACTTTGTTGCCATTTGATTAGTAAAGGTGTTTGTTTGGTGACTATAGATTGATCATTTAGGTACCCACTCACTTTTTTTCCAGTTTTTTTGCAGTGCACTTCCCTTGCATGTTAGGAGCCTTTTTCGAATCGGCTAACGAAAACCCGATCGGCAGCCACCACCCCTTCTCGAGGTTCCAGCATCGACTTTGTTTGTTCGTTAACATTCTGGCTTAAATGTCACAGTGGGGAGGTGCATGCAACGCGCTTACAATGTTGTCGTAGTTACAATATTTAGTAAATTTAGGCGTTTTTCTGCTTTGTCAGGCTGTCTCCCAAATTCGTGTCATGCGCCCGTGCAATTTAGCGTTTAATGAGAAGGCGTTCGTTGGCCATTAAACTGCAGCCCCTCGAATCGCCGGCAGTCAGGCACGTAATTGTGACTTGGCTCTTTTTGCTGACTTTTCGTATAGCCGCTTATTAATGCCGCGGCTCTAAGCAGCTCGTAAAGCCACTTGCGTGACACTCCAATGCTCCGGTTTGTCCACGAGGTGCAGGCACCCGTAATTGCGGGTTGCTCTTAACCCGGTCCTAAGTAGCCTCAAATTTTGAGTGCATTCAGCGCAAACAAGCAGGTCGATAAGTCTGCTTTGGCCATCAAAGTCATCGCCGTTAGGGCCTGGTTGTGTGACATGTACTTACCGCAAAGTAGCAACAGCTTTGAGCTGCTCTACGGCATTGTGGTGAAGGTAAACGTCATTTTCTTTCCTTTCCAACATTTTAATCTAAGATATTCATTTTCAAAACATTAGTCGAACACGCAAAACGGAAACTAACACCAACCAGTACAGGATTGAACCTTGTTTTACAGTACATCTTCGTTTTTAAAGACTTTTTTACTGTCTTTTGAAATTTATTACCCATAATATGTGGTGACTGATACAGCCAAAATAGATATTTTGTTAAAGTTTAAGACCGTAAAACCATTTATTTTATTAAAAACCTTTAACTTAGTTAGAAGTAGTTTCAAAACTTTTTAGTATTTCCTTTAAAAGCTTGCAAACCCGTTCTAAAATATTTATAATTGAAGTTGGTTACAAGATCGCACAATCACATATGTGCATCCAAGCAAATAATTGCCATTCCCATAATTTAGTCATTAGAACCAGAAAATAATGGGATCTATTTACTGGCCCGAGGATTCACCTACCCATTTCAAACGATTGCCATCATTTGCCCAACGATGTTCTGATAATTTCGGTGGTTTGGTGCTGAGCATTGCATGGCAAATCGCGAGACTGTTGCCCAATGGCACTTTGAAAATCACATAAATAATAACCGCAATTAATTTTCATGCAAAATACCAGAGTGCCGAATGCAGAGCCATGTGAAATGCAATTAATTCAAGAGCGCCAAAGCCACAAAGGCCGGGCCAACACCCACAACCACAATGGCGGGGCAACAAAGTGGTAACAACAATAAAAGATAAATATAATGACGGCGTTGACGTTGCCGCCGCCATATTTGAAACTGTGCCAGCAAATGTGACGGTGGTGGTGGTGTATCTCGATGTTGCAGTTGTATTCGCATTAATTATAGACTCGGCAAGTCACAAAAGTATCTCATTTTCCAAATTACACACGCTAAACAAAAAACCAGCTCCATTCCCATTCCCGTTGCCAGTGCCAGTGCCATTTCCATCCCCCCGGTTTCCATTCCAAACCATTTCGATTCCATTTTCATTTCCAATTCAGCCCCAACTGCCATTTAAGTTAAATATTTTGTCTGCTTGCTGCATTTAAATTGGCGCATTAGTTGGCTAAATGTATTTCTTGGCTTTGGCTTGCAACTCGAACGAGACGAACCACCATGACGGATGGCAGTCACTGCGAGAAAAGTCACGTAATATCTATGTATATCTATATCTATAGATTTGGAGAGTCACTAGGCTTAAACAGGTTTCATTGGCTAATCCAGACTTATCATGATTTGGCCACTTTATCCAGATCAGGTATAATGAACTGAATAAATATTTATAAGATCACTTTCCCCTTTTCGAGTTGCTTATCTGTGATTTTTTGTCATTAGAGCGCAGTATTGCTAATTTTAATAAAACTTAGAAATAATAAATTTCATATTATAATCTGTGTATTTCCTCAATAAGTATTTAATATATTTTAACACAAGCATGTACGTTACGTACGGCTATTTTAGTAATGCAACATGTAAGCTTGCTCTATCAGACATTGGTTTTGATTATTTAAGTAACAAAGTATTATATTAAGTATTTCAGTTTCCTATTTGTGTTGTAAAGTTGTGTATTTTCCCCAGTGCATTGGTCTCCCACTGCAGGTACTCTTGGCCCGAACTGGAACTGTGGGCATGGGCATGCAGATGTGGTTGCCACGCCCACCTGGGGCCATTTCGCTGCCTGGTCGCCTGGTTATTTGTAATTCATAAGCTCGACGGCGGCTTTTTGATGTTTCGTCCGTTTTGGCGCATGCATTTGTCATTTGGCGGCAAAAGTTTTCCTCCAATTACACGTTACAACGATATAATAATGACATAATGTGCCAGGCCCCAAGAGTCGACGGCTGTGTTCGTATGCAAATGGCTCCCCAGAAACGGCAGAAATGGCAGAAAGACCAGGCCAGCACGAACACAAACATCACTCAGAAATCCTGGCCAGGCTGCAGTTCTGGGACTTAAGTTTCAGTTTGCAATCTCCCACTGCAGCGGAACTGCACTGCAGATATCCAGCCAGTTGGCCAAGTGCAAGAGGTAAACTGGAAACTGGCCGCTTTGATTGGCCGGCCAGCTGGGCAGGCGGCCATTGCCATTGACTTGGCTTAAAAGCGCGGCTCGCAAGGCTTAGCTGGAAATTTGTTTATTGCCCCTTGCACTGGACGCCATGTTGTTGGAAGGCCACTGTGATAAAATCTGGACAGAAAAATGTGCTGGAAAATGTAGTAAAGTGGAGATTGTAGTTGAATTACACTTTTAAAAACACATGTAATTTACTTGAAATTATTTGCAGATTGATTTTTTAGTTTTACATATTTACAAAATACAGTCCATTACTGCCATTTGGTATTAGTGTATTAAACTATAAAACAAGTTTAAGTAAACACCATCTCCTAGTTTTAATCAAACACGGAACAAGTTGCTAAATTTAAGCTTTAATTAGCATATATCAAGGGTGTTACTTGGGCAGAGTCCTGTCTTGGCCAGAGTCCTGACTTCCTCCATCACCGGAATGGCCTTGCTCCACGCACACTTTCTCAAAGTGTACCATTAGGCTAACAACAAATTCCTGAGTCTCCGTTCTCGATTCTCCGACTTGATTGTCTTAATTGCATTCGCTCCGTTCTGCAGCCATGTTAACGTAAAGCGAAACTAAATCAAAGTGCTAATTTGATCATGTGCGTATGGCTACGTAAATGGGCCTGGCCAAGTCACATTTATCAAGTGGGTTTGTCATGTGCCGGCTTTCAGCTCCCAAGTTCCCGATCCTAGAGATTGCCGGTAATGCTCGTGATCGTGTTCAAAGGGGAACTGAAAGTTGAGTCAGCTTCCCGATGGTCGGTGAAACGACCATTTTGTTGGAAAAGACAAATACTGAAATAAATCAATTAGATCGACTTTGTTTGGACGTGGCTATTTCGTGAACCAGCTTTGGGTGTTAGCCTAATGGCTGTCTGGCTAATTAGTCGCCGACTATTTTTGTGGCGACTGCGTAAATTAATTTGTTTAAAGTTTCACCAATTAGCACATTTTGTTTATGGTAATTTCGTTATCGCCGCCGCTATATCGTATTTGCATTGGTATTAATAGTCGACCAACGGCATCGACGAGCCGAAAAGCACAATCACCGTATATGACTTCAATTGGCACATCTCAAAAATATCCCGTCGCCGTGGCCACAAAAAGCCGCTAATAAAAATTAGTTAAAACCCACTTGAACCCATTTTAGCGTTGCGCAAATCACGCCCCAATCAGGCCCAGTCTCGAATCTTGGCTGATATAGCAATATAGCAGACCGGGGCCTGTGACAGCATTCCTTGGACATTCAGTTAGAGGGGCCCCCCAAAAAGTCCGAATCACTTGGTTTTATGCTCTCATATGAGTTTCATTAGCGACCCGGCCATAATCAAGCTAAACAATTAAGCCGAGACAATAGTCATACTTGAGCCATGGCAACAGAATGAAAAAGCCAGGGAAACAGTCTGTCAACGTCTGCCAATTAGCGTTAATATTCGTCAAACAATATTTGAGGTAACTAGAAATCATAACCCACTGACTGGCGACTTGATGTCGGCGCCAACTGTACCCAGTTTTATCGCTGGTTATTTATTCGAGTTTTATTCAAATAATTGATGACTGCTTAATAAAACCCAACGTCTCGTATAATTCCCAAGAATTCGGCACTGGTGCGTGCAATGAGCAGCCTTTTTCCGCAGACGTGGGCGTGACTTCCACAGGCTTTCTGCTTGGCTGGGGGCCTGGGAATCGCATACAAGTATTCGTATTCGGATTTGGACTCGGAATCGGAATCGCCCTGGATGTGCACCCATCTGCGATCTGTGATCCGATCTGGCCGGCACTTAAAACTCATGAATAAGTGTCCGCTCCTCCGCTACTGTGGGCTACAATTTGTGACATCCGGCCCAGATATGGAAATGGATATATGGATCCATATGGGCAATGCGGCCCCAAATATGAGACTCTGCTAATTGGACTGTCAGTTTGGAGCTGCTTTTGTTTGCCGCATTTAGCTGGCATAAATTTCACTTTGGTTAGCGTTTCCCAAATACGAGAAAAAGCCGATTGAGAGCTCGTGAACGGTACGAAGTGCTACCGAATTACACTGCCAGAAACTGGGAATCAACTAGAAGATTCCAGTTAACTTCGGAAGTGCTTGGAAGTCCCAAGAACGAGGCCCAAGGCCGGTAGACTTTATGGAGAGTTGTTTGATTTAATCATAAGTTATGCTAATTAGTCAAGTTACAGGGCAATAATTCGGACTATATCATACAATATTAAGAGAATGTTCAATAAAATACAATCAAATAATGTTAAATTTCATTTAGTACAGATCTTTTCTTTAGTCGATAGTCAATTATGTATTTATATTATCTAAATTCAGATAATTTGTATATGCACAGCAATCGTTTCGTTTGATCTTTACAGCATTACTCCGTGGTGATTTTCTAGTTTCCTTGAGTGAAGCATATAGATCCGAAAAAAAGTTTCCTTGAGTGAAGCGCTTAGATCCGAAAAAAAAGTTAAGCCACACGCCTCAGTGCCGCGGCACAGTTGTTAATTAAGTGCCATTAACTGAAGGATATAAACGCAATTAGCGCCGAATGCATCTCAAGCAAATCGCCAGAGATACCAAGCGCATGTGCTCATGTATCTGGCAGATACAGATACTTTTGCGATGCTCGCACACCCCCGAAAACACGGGCGGCGCTGCTGCTGATGTGGCATGGCCGCCGTTCTCCGAGTGCCGTCTGCTTAATTAGTCTGCAGCCCCAAGAAATAGACCCCAAAGCTCGCCCCCTCCCCTGCGCCCTGGGGTCCACAACTCATTTGAGTCGCATTTAATAAAATCAAAATCCATTATGCGTAATTTTGATTAAAACATTGCCCTGCCTGCCGGGCTGCAAGAGAGTGCTCATTAAATTGTCACGCATGTTCTGCGCTCATCCCGCCGCAAGGGGATTCCTTTCCGACCAAGGGCGGCTGGCAGAGGGGGCGTGGCCGGGGCGGTGGCACTTTGAAGTGACACTTGCTTGACATGCCGGTTGACAGTTTGCATGGCGGCATGACACTCTTCACACGTTCCCTGCGTTTCACAATATTCCGACGCACCCAAAACACCTCCCCCTACCGCCCGCCCCCGTTCGTTCTGATTGGTTTGTATTTCGTTGGCAGCGTCACCTCAATCTATTTCCAACATCTGCCAGGGTGGTACGGAGGGGCAGCCGGGGGGAGGCAGGGCAGGGCCTTCGGAAAAGCGATTTAATTTAATTTTTATTGTTGACATAAACGTAATTGTCAGACCATTTATCCGCATTAAGTGCTTTGATGCGTAAGGATAACAACAGCGCCCAACGGCCACACCAACAATGACTGTGGCAATAATAAGGGGCAACAACAAAGCCAACATGGCGCCGCAACGGTGACAGTGGGCCAACTGGGCCAGAATTGTGAACAAAAATAATGATGGCTCGCTAATCTGGTAGCTTGCGACATGCCATTTTTTTAAGATTGTATTGTTAATAACAATAAGTAGCTCGGATTATAAAAGACACAGCAAAAAACTGTAGGCCAAAAACCTTAAGCTTAGGCTAATAAAGATTGAATTTATGAAGATTGATATGCTTACCAAGATAGCCGCAATGTTTTGCATTGTATCAATGGCATAAAACATAGTTTTACTGGAAAATTATAATTTATTTAACAACGTTGCTTATTTTCAAATGCTCAATAACTGAACTGAAATTATTGCATTTTACAGTGGAGAAGCTAAGCTTAATTGTTTTTTACTTTAAAACACCCCTAGCGACCACTGTGCTGATTTCGGCTACGGGTAGCATCCCTTGATGGCAGCCCAACCAGTGGACACGTTAGCAGCGTGAACGTAAATATTTACAATTTCGCACGCCGTAAAATGAGTTTAACTTTATCTGTCTTTGTGGTTGTTCACCACCAGATGCGGGATCCGAAAATATGTTGGTTTGCTTTCGCTGGTTATTTATATGCAAGTCAGGACCTGGTCGAATGTAATGGCGTCAGGAGCGATTTCCGGACCCATCATCCCATCAATCGCCTCGCTGGTCACTAATGGAAAATCCGGCGAGCCACCCCCGTTTTACGGCTGGTGGATGATTTAACAGTCGGCTGGAAAAATGGCTTAAAGCGGCTTAAAGCGAGCGTCACATATGCCCCGAAATACCCTACTTGCGCCGAATTGATCGAATCGAATACAACCCAATCGAATCATTAAATTGGTTCATTTTTTCGCAGCCAACTTATTTGTTTTAATTTGCAATTTGCGGGCTGCCACATGCGGAGTTTCGAATTTCCGTTGGGAGCGGCACGCGGCTTTGTTTTCGATCCGGTGGAAGGGGGCTGACTCACATTACACACACACACACACTCACGTGGGGAGCTACATATTCCTAAACGATTGCCCCGCGTAATTGCTGGCATGCAAAGTTAGTTTCCTTAGCCTCTAATGATGATGTAATCGCATAGGCAACTCATTATGTAAAGATCATTCAGCTGTGCCTTGGCCATATTAAAATCCAATTAAACGCAAATCGCTTTCGTTTGTCTAGGCCCAACACATAGGTTTGCTGTAAGCCTTCGATAAAATAGCAAATAATGGTTTTAATGAAGGGTCTTGGGGTACAAATGGGGCAGTCCGGGGGTTGCATGCCGCTTTTCTGTATTATTGAAATTGGGTTACACGGAAATGTAATACCATAATCGGCAATATTGTGATATATGAAATGAGATCTCTGACTGCTATGGAAGTGGAACGAAATAATGATGATTTTAAAGCTAAATGTTGTCAACAGTGACGAAGTAGTATCTAAAACACTTCATTTCACTTATCTTAAGTTCAGAAACAAAGTAAAGTTCTAATTTAAGAAGGTTATATTCAAGTTTAGTCTCCAGTCTAGGTGAATATTTATGGTAAGCTATTTTTTGTGCCCAAACATGAATTGCCCAATCGACCCACTTGAGTACCCTGAAGGTAGGTGGCATGGAAAGCATGGAAAAGAGCAAGTGAGCAACTAACTGAAACAAAATGGAAGCCAAATGAGACCTGAACGCGTTCTGTGTGGTCGCCTTTTGTTTGTAGGGCGTTGCTGTAAGTTCGGCACAACATGGCGTATAATTAATAAATTGTACACGCGCTGCGAGCAAATGCTTTTCTCTATTAGTCCATATTTCATTTCTTTCGGGTGCTGGCGTTAATTGCACAAATTCGTTTTTGAGCAGTCCATTGGTGGACTTTCTCAGGTCATCAGCCCACCAATTTGTTGGTTTTTTTTTTTTTGTCGGGGAGAGCGCGCGCGTCAAAAGCGGAAATTTGTTTATAATCGTTCTTGGCGTGTGGTAGGGCCCGGGCCGAAAACCAAAAACGGCTATATTTAACCAAAGCCATATCAATTTCCTAAATGATTCCGTTGCGAGCCCTAAGCACACCAATCAAGCCCGAAACCAAATTGATACATTTCCCCGCGCGAGTCCATATTTCAATTTCTGGGGCTGGGTTGGCTTGGGTTTTCTACATCCCGAGTTGGTCGGCTTTTGGTTCTCATTCCCTGGGATGGAACTTACTTCTGGGTGTTCCATCGCCATATGACATGCCACTTTCTTCGCTTCATTGTGCGGCAGTGTTTTTAATTTGTGCGTTTCGTAATTTTCCCTGCCTTTCTTTAATAAATTTTTTATTGTTTGTTTGAGTGCCAGTGTCTGATAGCCATAGAGCACGCTCCGCTGGCATTGTAAAATGTATCTATTAGGCATTGTACCTATTAGTGCGCCCTTTCCATCCTCCTTTCTTTCTATCTATTTTTTGGTTTTGGGGCAGCAAGGAAACCCTTTGTTGCTTGCTTTGTTGCCTATCCATTGTTTTGATAAAGGATTTCATTGGTCTAATTGCCCGTGGCCGTTGTCGGGTAAATTGCCCCTTAAAACCGCAACCAAAATGCACGGTCGGCATATGAGCGTCATTAGAAAATTGTTTTGCCAAATGGTTTTTAAATTGTTTATGCTCCTAATGCAGCCGCTTTCTATTTGGCCAACTGTTGTCTGCTAACCGCTCGGAATGAGTTAATCTCCGAGTTGTGGTTCCAACCCCGACAAATTTTGGGCCAGTGCCAGTCGATCCAACAACTGTCGGATGGATCTTATGGATCGGATGTCGTGGCGTCTTTGATTGGCGTCAATTAAGAGGGCCTCAAGTCCGGCAATTACCCATGTTTAGATCGACTGGTACCAGTTGAAGGATGTGCTAATCCGAAGCGAAGCGGGCCAACTTAGCCGAGAGCAAGTCCACAGCGTTCGTCACAGGTGCTAATCAAATTCTGCTTATATTCCGTTGAAATATCTGCCTGCTGGCCATAAATATTTGTGAAATATGGTAAATCGAAAGCTGAGGCCCTGAGCAGCGTTTCTTACTCATCAATCCGCCATAAACACAGACTTTTCAAAAGTAATTCAATTAACCGAAAAAGCCGTCATTAGGGCCCAAAGTGCCCCCGAATCACCAGCATCTTTACCCACTATAAGTAGCCCTTTGGATACCCCATAAAAACCGCACAACAAAGTTACAGTCACACCTCAAGGCGGTGAGATAAGTCGGCGGAGCAATTCCACTGGTTCGAATAGAGATGTGTCCGTGATAATTCTTACTTAAGATGTGTTCCATTCCAACGAGATAGAAACATTTGGTGTTTCCGACTTCAGCACTCAAAATCTATTGGAAAATAGAGTTTAAAACACATAATGTAAATTATATGTACCTGATGCAATTGGATCAATATATTGATTTTGTAATGTGCGGATTTTTCAAATACTTAAAAATGTTTAGTGAATCACGCTGGCATATCTAACTTCTATGTATGTATATACATATGTATACCCAGTTCGGTCAGAGCTCGCGGGCGGCCAAGTTTAATTACCAAAATTATGACTAAGTTGTTTACGACATTTTAACGTGAGTTTGGGGAACGCACTCTCCGAAAAAAATTGTCTGTAAATTTATTGGCTTTTAAGAGTCTCTGACAGAGTTTGGGCAATTTATGCGCATGCAGATCCGCTTAGGCGTTGTGCCCATCAATAAACGGCATTTTTGGGCCATAAACGCGGAGCGGAAAACAAAAAGCGCTAAACTGTTGCGGCTGCCGTGGGTTTCGATTGGCTTTTCGGCTTTTGGGCTCCTCGGTGGCCGCCGGCTACCGTTTGGTGGGCTCTATGCTACCAGTACTCGTAATTTTCATAATCTGGAGACGAACCATCGATTCTGAGCCACGAATCCATGATTGGGGAACAAACGAAGAATCATGATCGAGTTGCGGCTACATAAAATCGATTTAATCCTTGCCAGCCAGCCATCCGCGCACGCTCACCCAGATTAATTGCCCACAAGCAGATGAAGGATGGTATGGGATGGGATCGCTGGGTATGGCTATAGGGAAGCACCCAGGTATGGGTATGAGTACGGGAATGTGGTTGGGCAGGGAGCTAAGAACCGGGATGGATGAGAAATGGAGACCTACAGCAGCGCATCGAAGCATGCAGCATGTGAGGCATGCCGAGGTATGCGCGCCTGGAGACTGGAGAATCCAATAAAGCCGAAATTATCAATTTATTTCACGCCTCGAAATCACAACAACCATCACAAGGATCGGGGCGGGGGACAAAGGGCTGGGACAGGATTGGATTGGATTGTACAGCGGATTGGCGATTGAAGGCAACGGCTTAATTACGATTGTGGGAGTTACCTACGTACTGTGTGGCAGGCTTTGGGATCGGTAGGAACTCGATGAGGGCAATGAGTGATGCACATGGGAAAGGATTGGACCGAGTTTACTTCTACTGGAGTTTTCAAGATTCGGTATTAAGATGGCCAACCTAATGTTTGCTGAGAGCAAAATGGATTCATTTCATCTGTGCAAATGAATTACGTTTGGCAAACACGAATGTATTAAGGCTTCTTTAATTGATCCAATTGATTCATTCATCTATGAACAGACATCAATTTGATTAAGCCATAGAGAAATAGAAAGAGACCCTAATTCCCTTCGATCCGTTTACCGCAAAATTTATTCGGCCCAATACTTTCCATCAATGGCATTGGCGGAATGCTTTTTTGACACAGTCGCCTTTCAATTCGCCGCAGCACAAGACAATCAATATACCTGGTAGGTGTTAAGAAGGTGTTATCCTTTAGCGCCTTCGCTTTATCACTGACAAAGGCCACAAAGACCCAGGATCGCCTGCCTCTTCCCTGTGCGGAAAACACACAGATAATTGCGACCCGGGTCCCGCAAATACAAAGGCGAATTTACAATGCCCGCAAGGATACAAAACGGCAAGAACGAGGGCCTCCAGGGCCATTGTTGGTATGGCCAAAGTGCCTCTTTGTGGCCCCATAATGAATGAATTCCATTAAAGATTTATGCCAGTTTGATGATGCCGCACAAGGATCGGCGAACAACGCCCCGACTTTGGATCGCTCTGGTGTCCGAATGGAATGGTGTGTTGCGGTGTGTTGCGGGGTGCGGTTGTCTTGATTGAAGGTTGATTTGTTGCATTTAGTGGCTCGGACTGGAGCTGGGCTGCTGGGCCGGTGGTGGTACCTGGTCGGTTGTTTTGATGAGATTAGCACACGTGTTGAACACGCACGCCATTGTGGCACATTGTCCAACCAGCAGATCGCATTCGAATTCGGATATATCCGCTCCGACCCGACCCGACCCGATCCGATCTGGGTGCGGTTTTAGTTGGCCCTCGGGGGCGTTTCGGCGGCGGCTTGAAAGGCCGTTAAATTTATTTTGACAAATGACATTTCAATCGCAGTTGACTGCCCAGCATGTGGCCATCGTATCGTAGTTCAGAAATTGAAACGGTGCAATTCATTTGGCCAAATCAAACAAATCGTAAAAGGCAAGCAGTGCGCGAAAAAGCAGCACCAAATCGTGATTGGAGCCACCTCAAGCTGACGCCAGCAGGTCGGCACTCTCCCCTTCCGATTCCCGTCCCCATCCCCGCTGGAGCCTAAAATCCACAGCCACCTTGTGGTCTCTCTGTTCACTAGTTGTGGTCGCTTTTCACATGTAATAATCCTCTATAATGAAAATTTATAAATAATATTAAAATATATATATATATAGATATTTTTACATTCCGATCAGTCTAATAAATTCTTATTGAAAACCAAATATTCTTATTCAAAAGCTCTTTAAAATATAAAAAGAAAATTGGAGAGCGTGGTATATACCCTGCTCTCCAATTAATAATACAAATTTAATTAACATATAATATTTTATATTTTCTTGATCAACAAAAAATATATATATTACCTAGTATCATTTTTAATACAAAGTACTAAAAGAGGCCAGAAAAAAGCCAAAGCCACAGCACTGACGTCCACCGCCGGCCTACCAAGCTGTGTGGCCACAAAGTGATTTGATCTTTGCACCAAAGTGGTAATCCGCATCTAATAATGTGAAGCGCTGCATTCGGCGCACGATCTCCACCAGGATGAAAACGGAGTGGCTCCGGGGCAGAGAAGAGACCTCCCAGTCTGGCGGATCCCGGTGCCAGCAACGCCGTGTGCAGCCCGAAAGTTGATTGGAGTCAACGATGGAGTTATTTGTACGATTGCCATGGCCTCGGATGCCCGAGTCCCCGGATCCCCCAACCCGATCCGAGATCTTTGGACCCGCTCCCTGGACTCTGGGCCATCTGCTCGCCGCTATCTGCTGCTTTGTTGGCCGCGATCGATGCGCACGTTGACTGTGTGGCGCGAATAACAACAAATTATATGCGTTGCGCATAATTGAGAAATATTGAGACATTATGCCAAAAAGAGGGAATTGTGCGGGGAGGGGGGATGGGCGGTGGGCGGTGGGAGGTGGGGCAGCAATTACCGACAAATCTTGTCTCTGTTTCTAAGTGCAACTGGAGCTGAAAACAGAGTTTGTTGTCTCATCGCTACACCAACATAGCTCTTTGGCATAGAAAACACAAATCACTGAATACACTGAAAAAAATTAAATACAATGCACATATGTGGCTTTATATATTTTCTTAGAAAATTATTTTTTAACTAAGAAGTTAGTTGAGCTTTATTATTTTCTTTGGTTTAGTACTTTAAAACCTGTTTAAAAACGAAACGTAATTTTTAAGTTTTTTATAAAATGCATAAATGTATTCTAATATTTTGGAAACCTTTTTAAGATATTTCATTTCATGTTTAACATTTGAGATTTATTCTTTACATCTATTTTTACATTCTTTCAAGTGTAGGAACGAGAAAGCCGCAGAACGGTGATTTTCTTTCACAGATAAATCGCTTAAATTATGGCGCAGGGGGATCGACATCGAATCAATGCCCCAGAGCGACCTACAGCAGCGATTGAACCGATCCGAAACGATACTCGTATCGATGCCAGCATCAATCAGCGATTGAATGAAAGAGAGTGAGTCAGAGGTAATACTTCCCATTACTGTTGCTTTTTCGCTCGTAATGAAACTGAGAAAGTCCGTCATGCATATTTCATGTGTATACACGACAATGCCGGCCATTTAGTGGAATTAAAAGCTGGGCCACACCCACAAGGCCCTCGGAGCGATGGGCGAGGAGGCCCAGAGCGAGATTGACAAATTGAAATGAATGTGTCCATTCACTTGGAAATGTTCATTAAGCGACACTTCGCTTCTGGAGCCGGTAGGCGGCCTCATAAAAAGGTAGTAGGACACAGGACGCAGGAGCCACATTATGACGCCTCACCTCAAATGACAGGCACATGATTGCCTAACTGGCAACTGGCGCACTTGACGAGAAACTCATCCGCTGGCCGGCCAACCCAGGCGCAGCCCACTTCCAGACCAGTCCCAACCCCAGAACCATCCTCTTGAAATTGAAAATTCCTCGTTGTCATCAAAGCCATGACGATGTGACATCGTGGGGCAAGTTAATGCGCTCCCCGCTTCCCCTGCTAGCTGGCATAAAAAGCGTGACGAACTTCCGCTTCCCATTTGCACCTGCATTCATTATCCTGCGGTGGTGGGCATGCGTATCTAAACTTTAGCAGTCGTAAGTTTTTAGGTCCTCCGGAGGGGAGGATTGCCTGCCACATCGAATGTTACGAGGGCTGGAGTCCGGAATCCGGAATCTGGATTCAGCGTACAAGTGCGCGTGGCCAATGCGATTTAATGCAGTCAAGTGACTTTATTTTTATTAGCACAACTTAATGAACCTGAAATTTTCAACATTTATTACGATGTACGTACATTTTTCTTACTCTGATTCGGGAAAATTAGAAAGTCAAGTGATTTATGAACGTGCCTCGACTGAAAATCAAGTTCGTAAGCCAGCGATTTGGAGTGGATCAAGCAATGCAACAATGGATATCATGGCTAAGAAAGTTTTGTAATATTAAATATAAATGTATGGATTGTTTTAAGTAAGTATATTCCGTTTATTAAAAACAGAGTTTGCAGTTTTTTTAAGAATATATCAACTTAATTTTCATAATGATAGTATTTTCTATTCTCTTCTTGTTCTCCTGTAGATATTTTTAATTCCCATATTTACCACCAATTAATTAGAGCCAACGACGCATAATATGGCAAAGCAATCAGCAGACAAAATAGCGAGAAAATTTAATTGCCGGTCTTTGGCTTGGAAAATAAGAGTAATAGTACTCCATAATTATGGGCCAAGGAAAAGGGAAAATGCTTTTGGGGGGACGAAAGAGCGCGGAGTGCATGACGCATGCGCGTAATTGCTCTGCACATGAAAATTGCAAAATGCAAGAGCTGGAACGCTGGGCCCCTCCGTGGTCCTATTCGCATGCCCAGCACTGTGGCCGGGAAAAGGCAATCGTCTTCCCATTATAGAAAATTATTATTTTCAACTTACATTACATATTACATATTAGAAGTTTTGAGAATAACACAAAATGTATGGCAATAGTAGTGTGATTTGTTTTCCATATACGTTAAAAGTTGTCTGCTTTAGTTGTTGATTGCATTTTCTCCTAAACTACATAATTACATACTTGGGTATAATTACAACTTTTGTATTTTTTGCTCAGTTAATTTCACAAATAATGCATTTGACATGTGAAAACTGAGACAGGAAATCTAAATATTTTGGTAAAATATTTAGTAAGAAGTCGGATTTCCATACCTACCTCTTTCCAGTAAGCTTGAGCTCTCATCTCTGTTCCAATCCGGGACCCTATTAACGTCAGCCTCGCGTTAAAAATCGATAGATGGATTGGGCTCCAGCACTACCGATCATCGTCGTCACTGTGGTCTCGGCGACTTCCCTGGAGATCGGCTGGTGGACTTGGACTTGCCTTGGCCGCGGCGGAAGATCAAAGCCCGCGAAAAACCACCATCATCTTCGTAAAGGTGGTAATTATGCCTCACTTCGGATGTATATGGTCGCCTCGATGCGATGCGATACGATGCGATGCGATCCGAGATGCGTTCAGAACAGAGCTTTGGCGGTGGATGGGGTACGAGTTGCGAGTTCTTCTTTGGGCCCTCTCGTTGATAAAGAAACTGGCCTTGTTGGGGATCTCGTTGTGCCGGTGAAAGCTTCGCAGCGAACTTATACGCACTTCCCTGGTAAACATGGCCGCCGGCTGCAGACTCGTCGCCAAACCCCAAATTTGGCTTTAAGTAGCCCGATACCGGGCTAAACTGAACTGAACTGAACTGGACTGGAGTGGAGTGAAAAAGAAGGGCCCGTGATCATAACTCAGCTGTCAGCTGCATGTCACTTCTGCGGCTACCGATCGATGTCCGATCGGCAGCTCGGCAGCACTTTGAAATTGTAGGCGCAATTAGTTTGAAATATTATTATCGACACGTACTCTCCGGCAGATCGAAGGCGAAGGTATGAGATGTTAATGGGGTCGGGAGCGGAGCTTGTGGTCGCTCTACAATTAGCCTTAATTGAGGAATTTCATTCGTGTTAAACTCTTTGACCGCATCTCTTTCTCTGCGGCAGACGGATTTCACCCAAAACCGAAACCAGAACATAAGGCCCAAGTGGAAGAAAACCCCAATCCGAAAGCCGGAGGAGCGACTACTACACGCTCCATTGAAAAGCTGCTGACAAAAGCTGTCATTGATGATGTTGGCCGCAGCCCAGCTGCTATTTAAAAATCAAATTGCGCCATTAACTGGCGGCAATTAGTGACCGAATGGGTATCTCGTCTATGGACCCGACTCTGTCAAACGGTAGTGGAACGTTACTTTTTCAATTACAAACTGAGAATGATTGTTTGCGCGGGGCCAAGTGACGAATGTGCGGCTGCACTGAGAGTTAACCAAGGCTGGTAGAAATTCAATAAAGATTCTCACCGCCAAATTTCCGAATTAATTTAATTCCATCTTGTATCTCCTCTCTTTAAGCTCTGCTTTATTTTAACCTTAAACGGATTATGAATCACTGGTAAAATCGAATATCATATATATTATTATTTTATTATTATTCAACTAAATATTATAATGAAAGAAAAAAACCAACAAAATTTTGTCACTGCAGGCCGAAAAGCCGAGAGGCCTGCCATAAAACTTGTGGATTACAATGGTAATGTACTCGTTCCCTGTCGGTGTTAATTAATTTGCGACTGGCCGAGAGTCGGGCTAATTAATTAGACAATGGGCCTCGAATGGGGCCTCTCCACACAGCGCATGATGGATTTGCTCGATCAGCTAAAAGCTGAAAGCCAAATGCGCCATTATCGTTAATAATATGACATTATAAGCTGGGTGAATTTATGTCTGGGCTACAGGTAATTTTACCCTGCCAAATTATACGTTTGCTTTAGACTCCACTCAGTGGTATTGATATTGAAATGAGGAAACGGCGACGAAATGTCACAATGTTATTCGTCTCCCATGTGAACTCACTTCATTAATTTATTTATGAGTCGACTGGCACATGGCAAACAACAGAAAATTGCACCGAAATTATAGTCACAATTATTTTAAAATTGAATTGCGTCCAATTACGAGCGAAATGAAATGCAGATGGCATCGAGATAGCCTTCTCATTCGGCGTAATGGCCGTCAGAATTTTGGCATTGGGTTTCTGGCTTCGGGATTGGGATTGGAATGGAACTGCAAGACGATGTGGAGGCGGTAGTGGGTACAAAACAAAAAAAAAAAAGGAGCGAGGAGCGAAAGAAATCCAATTACCGGGATGCGAAGTGCTGGATGGGGGACGGTGGTCGTGTCAGGACGTAAGTTATTATCCTGCAATTAATTTGGCTAAATGTTCGCTGCCGCTCTGTGTATCCACTGCTTCGTGTGCGCCGACTCCGTTTCGCCGGCTCTGATTGGCTGTGTGCCTCCATGACGTCACCGTTGCAAGTGGCATGTAAGACACGCCTGCAACGCTTGGGTGCAAAGCGAGAGACGGAGAGGATACCAGCAAGAGAGAGAGAGAGAGTTGCCGCTCACTTGCAACACGTTCGATGCTCGAAGGTTGTGGGTGTTTTTTGATGGGCAGGACTAACTCTACCTGATTTTGTATATATTTATTACGTACTCTGCATTTCATCGTACGAAGTAATTGTTAAATGATTGAATGAAGTGGAAGCTCTCCGATTTAAGTATTATTTTTTCGAATAAGAAAACATACATGTATAAAATTTATATTATAAATTCCGAATATATAATATAAATTTCTAGTTCTTTAAATTTTAATTTCCTACTTATACTTAAAAGCAGTAAAATTTAGATTATTTTAAAGTATTTGTGAGCCAAACTTATTATGTACCCTTGTATAAACATATATTTAAATTAAATAAATAAATGTTAAATATAAATATTAACTGTTTGAAGTTTCATTGTTATTTGATCTCATGATAGAAGTAATAAAATAAATATAAAATACATAAATATATTGTAAAATATAATTTGAAAACTGAAAGACATAATTATATACTTTATATGGTAGCAAATGACTCGCTAACTGCGTTTCAAAATATAAAAAAAATATAAATAATACGCGCATAAAATAATCAAGTTGAAAGTTGCTTAGAACTAAAAAACAACATTATAATTATTAAATTAATATTATAGATCATAAAGTTACCTAATGCCTTTTAAGTCAATAAAATTCTAGACGTTATTTCCATAACTTAAATGGCTAAATTAGGACTCGAACTATTTTTTCCAAGTAGCTTGAACTATTTGATCAAAGTCTCTCACCGTTTCCCAAGGGCCAAGTCCAAATCTATTTGGACAATGGCCTAATTGGAAGAAAAGCCCGCAGTCATTTAGTTATCTGAAATAGTAGCTGGCCGATGTAGCGCCCACTTGAATGCCCCCGATCCGATTCAATCCGATCCGATTCGAATGCATGGAGGGGATCGCCACACGCATTTTAGGGAAGCATCGACCAAATTAATTTTCGGATTGGTCGCCCATCACGCTTATCGAAAATGGCCGAGAGTGGAAACCTTTTAGGCGGGTTTTTCCACTTGCCACCGCGTCTTCTTGGGTGGCAAATTAAAATTCAATTTTTCAAAACATCAAACTCCGATGCACAAGCTGAATGCGAGTCCACTTAATTCGATTTAGTTTAATTTACTTTTTCTTCTCAGCCAGTGTTCTTTTTGTTATTTCATCGATGTGTTGATGTTACAAATGGAATAATCCTGGCATGGGGATTTTAGGTGTAAGGCTACTTTGTCTGGAGGTGCGTAGCCAATGTCCTGGACAAAGGAATCGAAATTGGCACAGGTTTGCCAGCAGGTCTGGGTTTTCGGACTTCGGTGCAGGGAAACTCATTACGGAGCGTGTGATAATCCACAGCCGGGCACAAAGGACTCGCATTAGGTACACATAGTTAGCGCAAGGACTCGAGGAGTCCTTCTTCGTCCTCGGCGTTGGTGGCTAATGGACTGCCGCACCAAGCACTTTAGTTTTGGTCAATGCCTTTCACACCTACGTTCCGCCGAGCGTGGATAATCGCAAACGACGGAGCGACAGGCAGGGAGAGATTCGTCCTTTCGATCCTTTATCTTTGATCAGTGCCGACTCACACAGGTGCCGCTTGGCCCGCTCAGAGCCCGGCCACAATTAGGCATTAATACGCCGGAGAGAGATTTATAATTGTGTTAAAATCCCGCACTCGAATTTCATGAGAACGGGATCGATATCGATCGACTCCCAAGCCTCTTACCATTCCCGTTCCCATTTCCATTTCCATTCGAGGGCGTTGCTGTATTTGCTGTTAAAATTTTAGGCTAATTTACACATTTCCCAACAACAATCGCGGAGCGGAGCGTAAAATGTGGCGTCACTGTGTTAATTGCTGCCCCTGCCCAGTCATTGCACCCAGATCTATCTGCATCTGCCTCCCGAAATCACGCCCCAAAAATTAATCTCCATTAGCCGATGAGCCCCAAAGAAGTGCCAAAGAGTCCTGATCCCGAAAGAACAAAATCATTCAACTGCTTTCGACGCGGAAGCAATAAAATCTCAAATTACATTTCGTTTACATCCTGTGCGGGATTTTCTCACTCCATCTCGCTGTTCCCAGCCCGAAAATGTTAAATCTTAATGATAGCAATTAATTTTCCAACACCCACGCAATTGGGGACTTGCTTTGGTCAAAGACAAACAACAAACAAATCGGAATACATATTTTTATTGCCGCCTCGCAAAAATGCCGCTGGGTGCTATTAATTACCGAAATCCCCGAATGGAGTGTGGCAAATCGCTATCCCTTTTCAATTTCAGCCAACTTTTCCCCGTATATCAGTCTGTTGCGTCCACAGAGAAGTGTCGCCGTGATTTATTGCCCGGGTCGTAATAAATTTCTTCACTCCAGGTGATAACACATAAATCAATCCATTAGATTTTGCCCACTCACATGTATCATCGACTTCGATCTGTTGACTCTGGACTTTTGTTTACACGCGGGGTTACTTTGGGGTGGCTCGGCCAACTTTGGGGGTTCGCTGGATTCGTTTCGCAGCTTTCTGGCTTTGCCGGGGGAGTGACAATAAATTATTGGCATGATTAGTCTGAATTTGGCCCAAATGCGGAAACAGCGGGTTCCCACAGCACAGCACTGGATGGATAAAATGAAGCTAAACTTTCCCAAGATTTGCCAAATGATTTTCCCAGGCCGAAATTGAAAGAAGTCAAGAGACAGAGCGGGAGCATCGGTTATATTAGCCAACTTCGAGGTGACAAAGTGATGGGGCACAACGGCGTGGAACGCCCGAAGGTATGCAGCAATTGAGGGGCCACTCAACCCCAGAGTTCGGGTGACCACAACACAGGTGGCAATGTGGCCATTATGGCTAATGGGCAAAAGGCCCGCCGGCCAAATGAGTTAAGCCAACAAGAACAACCACTGGGGCCCCAGAGCGATGCGTTAAAGTAAGCCATAAAAAAGACAAAGCCGTCATTTTTCTAATGAACCAGCAAGCAGCAGAGGAGAACGTTGTATGCTGCACGTTGGATACTGGATGCTGGAACCTAAACGACTTTAGCCAATCACGCAGCCGCGCCGAACTTCAAAGCCAGACGGAAGATATGAGCCGCTTAACGCATCCAATGGATACCGTGCGAGCGAGAGCTCTTGGCCAGCTTTGATAAATGGCCAGACAGGCGTACAAAGTGGAGAATAACGAGCGAAAACAGGCCGAGACGCAAGGTAACGAGCTTCGCAGTGTCCCTGTGTGTATGTGTGTTGTGTATGAACATGTATTCGAACGAGTGTGTGTCTTGTATCTCGTAGATATCTGTGTATCTGTGGCTTAATCACATTGCCTGGCCATTGGCCAGTCGGCGGCAGAAGATCAAAGATCAAAGCCGGCATTGCCTGTTAGAAGCGGCTAGCTTGGTGGTCGCTCTGGGCTTTGCTGCCCCCCAGTTCCCCAGTCCTCCAGTCCTCCAGCCATCCAGTCCTCCTCGCCTAGAATAATTGGCAGGTAGCCGTGCGGCGGCATCCGACCAAATGACATGCCAATGCCAATGCCAATGCCACCAACAAACAAATAAAAACCAACAAAAAGCACTCTTCCTGCGGCGGAGGCACAAACACCATGCCACCGAATGTGATATTTTCACATTCCCATGACATTCTGCAAGATCGCTCAGCTCAGCAAAACGCCAGCGGAAGTGGCAATATGAGTGGCGTTTCAAGACGCCGCCACGATTTGGGTGGATCGGTTATATTTCGCTGGCGAAATGCGAAATGCTAAATGCCAAATGCGAAATGCGACAAAAGTGACATGCAAAACTCTGTCAAATTAAAGTCAGTCATTCGGGGCATTGGCTCCGAATCCGGAGACCCCCGGGTGTCATTAGCATAACTGTCAAAATTCCCCACCAGAGGGGCCACATCAAAGGCCTCTGTTGCCCGGACACGCATCGCTGCCAAGCAGACAAATATCAGCTAAATAAATTCGCGGTAAGCAGTGAAACGAGCGGCGATCGGTCGTCTCTTTGGTGGGGAGACTATCTGAAAAATTGGGGGAATATTGGAACAGATCCTTTGTTTCCCAACCACGAAGCTCCAGATTTATTATTCCCATGAAACTGGGGATTAATAGGTTTTTGTCAAGAAAGGCTATAAACTTTTTCAGATCTCAAAAGAATGCATATTACTTTTTTCCCATACACTAAAATGCAAAGCACTGTTGTTAGGAAGTAGTCATCTTGCTTGTATGTTTATATTTCTTTAAGGAACATCACTTCAACAGTAGTATTTATTATTGAATGTATAAGATAGAGTAATTCTTATCATAAACGATCGTTTTCCCATTAAGGTATCAAGTATGACAGTTTGAAAATACTTTCAAAGTATGGGATACTACCCCATACTTCCTCCAAAAGGAAATCTTTAAATTGATGTACACTTTTAAGTGATACTAAGTATCAAAGAATGATGGGGAAACCGGAGTCCCATTTCCCATGTTGCACTTCCTGGCTTTAAACGCCGCCGCCGAGTGGCAAAAATGAAGAACATCCTGGCGGCTGCCGGACAAGCTAGTGCCACCAAGGAAGCGTGGAAAATTCGACGGCAATTAAAGAAACACCATGTTGCACAATCAAAACACACTTGCAACGCCCTCGAGAGGCCTAAAACAACAAATAAAGCAATCAAAGGCGATCCAGCGAACGGACACATGTTCGTTCCCACAGCGGAAACCTTTCTCCATCAGCATTACGTCAGAGGGACGCAAGCGAACAACAAATTGTGGGATATTTATAAACGTCAAAATAGGCAAAAGTCAAGATCCCTTGAGATATTTTATGGCCACAAAAACGAATACTTCCCACCGCCGTGGAGGAGCTCCTTGGCCAGGTCCAAGGCATCGTATTCGGGACTGGGCACTTGTCAAAGCCGTGTGAATAGAATCGTCAAACAGAACTAGGAGATGTTGAGATGGGATAGGAGAGCTCACAGAATCAAAGGGATTCTCCATCGGATTGGGAATCGTAAAAACGCCGACGATTTCACACTCACCTCTGTGGAGCGTAATAAAAATTAAACGGTAGCTAGTTAGGAGGCATTCTTGGATCCGAATGGTATTGTTTGCATTGATTTCGGCATCGGCGGCATCGACTGACTCTGTGCGTTTTATGTGCCACATTTTCATTAACAAACCCGGGTTTTCGTGGAAACGCGAAGGACGGCACTTTTGAAGCTCATTTTGACCTGGTATTGGCCCTTCCCAGAATGCGGATTGGTAGCACACCCGGCGAATGAGACCTGGTTCTGGAATGGAGTTCCAACTTCCAAGGCCTCTGCTAATTAAAGCACACGAAAATGTTAATTTCCGAATTTGTTCCGGGGCAGGCGTTGATGGGAATCAATCGCCATGCCACACACGGGCGAAAAGCTGCCACATCACGATCACCGATTGCCCATCGGAACCATTGCCCAGATAATCGATAAGTACTGGCCCCTTGATTGATGGCCCTCTGCGGCGCAGCTGCTCGAAAAGAAACTGTGCCACACATCACGATCGAGTCGGATGTGAGTCCGGCAAATAAATTACGGGCTAATCACCAAAAATTAATCGCAAAAGGCAAAAGTTGGCTGTAAATTAAAATGTTTACGCGGATAAGTTATTGCGTTGATGGCAATGAATATTCATGACGCGGACGGCAGCAGCATTTTAAATTAAATAAAAATAAATTAAGGCATCTTGCCTCTCACTAATCAAATTAATTAATTATTTACCTTTGAAACACACCGAAACGCGGCCATAATAAATTCAAAACAGCGATAGAAATCAGTGGCATCAAACCAATGGCTGGCCATATGGAACTAATCATAGTTTATTAGCTCGGCCAAATGGACTACAAATTTGCATGACTTTCTGCGCTGACAACAAATAAATTTGCAATAAAACAACACAAATATGTAATAATTAATATGTTGATTGCGAAAACGAATATGTCATTTCGTTTGAATACAGTGAGGACTGAATGTTTTTTTTGTGTATGCCAAGAGGTATTTAAGCTAACGATATTTTGAAATAAGTAATCAATTGTTTTGCGTAAAAAAAAAGTATTAAAGGCATTAAAGTGAAAATATTTAGTCCAAGGTTTTGTTAAAATTGCAAAGCTTAAATATGTACATTCTTTCCTTAACATTAACAAATAGTTGTTGTAACTTTTCCTTTAAATGTAATATTCCTTCTTCGAAGCCTACACGCTAACCGAATGCCCAAGCTGCAATTTCACTCATATTTAATTGCCTGAATTAAACGCATGGCACCAAATAAAAACGAAGATGAGATTTATGCAGCAATTTGCGCAAAATTATGTTAATTGCAGCACGGTGGATGAATTGGGCGATGCTTCGGTGGTGTAGTGGTGCATGTTGGTGGTTCAACTACAGCGATGGCACTTTAGGTTTTTCATGCACTTGGGCGCGAAAATATCATTGATTTAAATTAATGGAAATGTCAGGCAATTAATAAATGCAAAGAGCATGGAAACTGCATCAGACTAGGCGAAAATTTATTCAGTAGATATTTTTTATGGATGGGGGACTCCGATTTTGCGTGTTTGCTCTGGGGAAATCAGCGAACGTTATAAGCTGAGAAAACTGAAAATATAAATCTGGTCTAATTGGAACAAAAAAGCAGCAAAGTAAAATGTCTTGTGAACTGTGATACACATTTTACAGATCATAACAAGATGAAATGTAATGGAGAGTTACTATTAAACAATTGAATTCGAGCTCTTCTAATTACTTATTATTAATTACTTATTATTACTTCTTACCTAAGGGCTATTTCGCATACAATTTTCTTACTAATTCTTTCAATTAACCGATAAATACTTTAAAGTGTATTTTTCGAACGGAGATGTGTAACTGCAGTTTTAGTGCAATGTGTTATTTGTTAATTCATTAGAATTCTCCATCCTTATTCTGTTTTTTGGACACGGTGCCAATCAATTAATGAAAAGTCCTTAAATTGGCAATTGGCATAGGAGTGTTCCTACCCTCTGTGAAGTACTCATGAATTTAATAGAGTCATAAATATGAACTGCAAATTTCCATCGCCCAGCTGCAATGCACATTTGCTAGCGATTTCACGCTGGCAATCAGTTTGCCTTTTGATTTCCTGGCACATTGTCTCCTTCATATTATTGTATCCTGCCCGCAGAGCCCTCGAGGCTCTAATGAGTTTTCAATTAAGTGTGACACGGGCATTGTCAGTGCCGAGGATGCATCAGGATGGGGATGAGATGAATCCACCCCAAGTCTGAACATCACGTATACGCCGCATTCGTCACGCCGCAGTGTTTGCAGACCCTTTTTTTGGCCTTTCCACTCGAGTGCAGGGACTTAATTTGTTTGCATTAAAATGCCATAAATCCCAGCACAGCCCCAAATATTGCCCACTCATTTCGCATGCGCCAAGTGGCAGCCTCAAAAAGAACCCTTTTCCGGTGTGGATTGTTCATTCTAGATTCGTTAGTCAGCAGCCCGTTTGGCAATGGCACTCGCCATTTTCACACTCATGCAGCTAATGAGCAATAGAATTAAATGAAAATGCTACAAGAGGAAAAGCGAACAAGAAAAGGCAGCGACAGCGACGAAGCGGCCAAGAAATCGATTTGGTCAATTTGTTATTGTTGCACTCGCCTTCTGCTGGTTGCCTTGCACTCTTCTTAAAGCGGCACTGAAAAAAATTCTGCTAAGTATAAATTAAAATTTTTCTTATTACGATCTTCTCTAGAAATAAGAGCACACTTAATTTCACATAAAAGAGAATATTTAGATAACATTCAGTTAAGTCATACGCGTTACATTGCCTTTCTTTGCTTTCGGTGTATGTTGCCGCAACCTTTTTGCAACCAAGAACGAAGCGCGCAAATCTGGAGTCGCCACAGCTTTAGCGGCTGACTTGAAACGCGTCGGCATCCTTTGATCAGTTTATATTATAAAATACTATGGTCACGCCTTAAAGGCATTAAACGAGATGGCGCTCTGCTCCACACACACACACACTCGTGTGCTGATGCACCAATACAGAGGCAGAAGAAGCTGCACAGAGTGGGGCAATAGATTCCCGCATCCAGGTTCTTTGTTGCCAGTACAACTTCCAGAACCAGAACCAACTCATCGTGATGAGGCCAAAACCTGAAGCGACTTTGGATCGGCGAAGGGAACTGGAATCGGAATCGCTTTTTCCACATATGGGCTCGCAAAAAGAGAAGAAACTGAGAGATATAGAGGGGAGCCAAATAAAGAAAAACCCTTCCTCGCTTCCTGCCACGGCTTCCCCGAATGAGTTAGTGGCTCGAAGCCGATCTCGGGGCAGCGTCGCAAATGCAACATCATCTCGAGAGGCGCACGGCAATCAAGCAATGTGGTCTGACCCCGCAGCCCTCTAAGCCCCCTGGGCCCCCTGAGCCCCCTAAAGCCCCCGCCCCACTTACCCCATCGTCTTGGCCAGGTCTTAATGCTCTTGGGGCATTCTGGACCACCAAACGAGCGAGTGCAGCTCAGAGGTGTTTGAAATGCGCTTTTTAACTGCAATGTAGTTGATTTGATATTCATACGTGCGCCGGCCCTTTCCGCGTCTCAGCTTTCCAAGTAATTGTGCCGCTCTGTCGGCCTTTTTAGCAACAAAAGCTGGGCAATTAGGTAGGAAGTCGACGGAATACCCTTTTAGTTACCCGCATCATTATGAGCTAATGACATAACTAATGATATTTGCCATATATAGCACAACTGAGAGGTATATCATTACAAGGATATTTGTATTGTAGCAATCAATAACTTCAGGATGCGCAGAAATATCTTGAAGTGGTTATAAAGTAAGCACTAACTATTTGTTTTTTTTTTTTTTTTTTGGTATACTATACTTCAGGAATGCTTGCTTAGCCTGTGAGTCGCTTAGGAGCGTGGAAATTGATAAGTATATGCTGTACTTCTATCCGCTTGCAAACTTGAAATACCCTGCGTGAAAGTATAGCAATGGTCAGTCGCAGCCATGTAATTACTTCTTTTTTGTATGCAAATGTTAATTGCACTTGCCCCCAAAAGGAGAGAAGACCGACAAGCGGCGCAAAAATAAAACATTGTTTCCTCTTGTAAGCCGGTGAGTCAGTCAGTCCCTCGATGTGGAAGTCGATCTGGGGCCACTGTAATTTCCACTCGCATTAATTATGTTAAACACAAGTCTCAATATTTAAACAAGCGACCCCCCGAAAAAAAGTGCAGTCCAAATGAACCACTGAACCGTTTGTTTGAGCACGGCCAACGCAAAGTCAAAGACAAAGGCGCCGCCACCGCTGATGCCACTTTTTGTTGTTGTTTTCCCTCGCCTTTGTGGACCAGTCGGTAGCATCCACTTCGACAGCCTCATCAAAGCCGCCGCAGCTGGGGCAGCGCTGTAATTATCACACGTCGGTCAAAATCAACGCCGGCCACGCGCACTCTCGGCCAAGTCTATTAACTCAATTAAGGGGCCAACGGACAAATATTTGCGTGCCGCATTCAGTCGAAAAAGTATCCAAACAGTGTTCTCTGTTGCATGCAAATACAAGAGTTCCCTGGGACCCCAGAATACACATGTGTGGGGGTCGAGTGTGTCGAGTATTGACGCAGCATCACTCGATACGTATACGCCGTGTGGCACGTATTTCAAGTAAGAACCGAAAAGGGAATGCAGCACAGAAATAAAGTTTCTATTCAGAACTCGTAAATACTAAAAAATATGTTAAATATTAGTAAATAGTAAATTAGTAAAGACTAAATATCTGTGTGCAATCTGTATGTATAATATGTATAATATCTACCTAGATATCTTGGGCTACCGAAGCAGATACAGCATGAAGATTCCGATGTAAATCAGTTCACTTAGCAGTTTCTTAGCAGCTACATGCTTCTGACAAGCATATGTTTCAGTTACATACCTTTAAATTTACAAATCTATTCTGTGCAGTGTAGAGCTGCTGGCCCGGATCGAACTGCTCTGCTGCGGATCGCTTGGCCCTCTCACGTAGACGGGAAAAAAGAAGCAACAGATTGAGACGAAAGCACAGGCCCCGAAAATAGAAACCGAGATGAAAAAGTTAAACATTTCAATTTGAGCATCGCTTTAATTAGCATGCGCTTGTTCATTGTTTTCCGTTTTTGTGCTTTCCATCGAGCGTTTGATTTGTGACTCGCATTTGCTTTCTGGTGTTCGGTATTTGGCTTTTAGCTTTTAGCCATCCAGCCTTGATTAGCGTGCCCAACGGAGGCAGCCCAACTTGGCCCGAAAGCGAGGTCTCTTTGCCTGGTCTTTGACTTCGAGTCTAAAACTCACTTTGTGGGTGGCCCCTAAACGGCTTACTTCGCTCTGCTACTCTTTCCTCTGGGCCACATTTTGTTCGGCCAGGGCTTTCTTGGCCATGCCGATGATTACTGTGAAATTGGCAATGTGTAATGGCCGCTCCAGCTCAAGTGTCTTTTGTGTCTAACTACTTTTCTCTTTGATGAGTTTTCTTTTCAGCAGTTTTTTCTTATTTCGGCACAAAACGCTTGAGCTGGAGGACTTTCTCTTTGATTCTCAACTCAAAGGCGTACGTCCCCAAACCAAACAATAAATTAATGACTTCAACTTGGCTAATCAAGATTTAAGCCAGAAATATGGCCAAATGATTGCTCAATTTGTCGCAAGCGCTTGCCAGTCATGGGAATATGGAAAAAATTAGCTACTAATTTTGTGTACAGTACAATTTCGATACAATTTAATTTGAGTTCAAGTAATTGAAAATAAGGCAAGACATCAGATTATCCACTATAGCTGACTCCCAAGCTTTTTGAATCATTTTGGGTCAATCGAACACACCCAATTGGAGCGGAGCAAGTAAAGGCGGCTTAAATGCATAATTATCGTCTAGCCATCGGTAGTATTACAATTTTCGACATGCTACCAAACTCGATTCCAATCTCTTGGATTTTTATCTGCCGCACAGCCGCGAGATCAAGTGGCAGTGACGGGCATGTGTCAATGCTGCGTGGGTCGCTGTGGAGCTGCAAGTCTTGAACCGAAAGTGACTCCATGGCATATGCAAATCGCTCAGGGCAACTAAATGGCAAAAACGACGAATATAAATTTGTTTATGGAAGCTGTGACTTCAGGCTGTTGCTGCCGTTGAAAGCTTGCTAATTGACAATTACAGACAAGTCGTTGTTTTGGTAGTTGGGGCATTATGACGACGGATATACACTTGCTGTGATGGTAAAATATAGTCAACTTCAGCAAAGTGAAAGGACTTCATAAGGCGGGATGTTCTGATTTGATTTGCTATTTGGAAGATAGTATTGGCCTTTAAAAGAAGCTTAGCTGCGGCCATACAAGAATTACGTTAAATTTAAGTTGTAAACCTTTCATAAATATTTTTTTAGCATCAACTAACTCATGAATTTAGTCTAGTATTATTCAAAGTCAGGCAATGTATTATGACATAATGGCAATGCTAGTTTATACCAAGCTTACGTAGTTGGCCACCTAGTACTTATGAGGCATTTAGATATCTGACGATAGGAGCGACAATCTAAATTATAGAAAATCTATCGTTTCCGGCGGAATGAACTGATTCAGCTGCTCCGGCTGCTGGCTCCACCATTATGCGGCAGCTGAAGTTGAGCCGATAAATCAAAGAAATCGTCGCCCTGCTTTTAAATTTGAATATTAATGAACCCTTTCCCCGCACTTTCACTGCAGGAGTTTATCATCGTGTGAATGGAGCCACACACAGTGGGAAATTTAGAGAGGGAGCACAGGTGTAAATTGACCTTCCCCGCGAAGGATTCATCGACTCAAGGACCTGGCATAATTAACACGGCGGCTTTTCCCACGCAGGCCCCGTTCGTGTGTGTACGTAAGTATCTAATAGATACACTAATAGCCGCCGAGAACAAAGGTGAAATGGGCAACCAAAATTAGAATTATAAAAAATACAGAAGCGCTAAACGCGGGAAATCAAACGCGCCGCTCGCGGCGAGCCTCAATCACAAGCGGAATGCTCAAATATTTGTGTGATTAGTCCTTATCAACAGTCGCTCACCGGGAGCACCAGGTAGTAGTACACCATGGCCTCAGAAAGGGTCCCGGATCAGGTCAGGGCCAAAAGACAGACCGACTGCGGCTAAAGTCGGGCGCTGAGCCTGCGGTGGTCGCCGGCAATTCCTTTCGTTTAGCATCCTGCTGCGGCAGCAATTGGTTTCGATTTTGGATTTTCGACTTTTCGTTAATAGACCTCTGGCCCTTTGTTTTCAGACGCCCTGACGCCTTTGTGCTGCCGCTGCTGCTGCTGCTGCTACTATTTCCTCCTTTGTTCTCCACTGTTTGTTGCTGCAACTCGCATTTGTTTCAATTAAAGGGATTTGGCGTTGTTTGTTGCCTCGAAGGTGTCAGCAATTGCCTTCAAGTTCACTAAGACGTGTGGACAATTGCAAATTGGCAGCCACTTAAATAGTGCAGCTCGAATTTGGACGGCAGGGATTACAGGGAAAATGAAATAGCTCCTCCTTTTAATGTCGATGTGTAGTATCATAGAAATCCTAAAGGGGAACATGTTCAGTACTAAAACCAAAAAAAACAAACACTCATATATGTATCATTTAACCTTACTTATTTCACAATTAACAGTATTCCGATTAAAAATGGAAAAAATAAATTTTTTATGTGTGACATAGAAATGTTTTTATTGGGATTTAATTTTTACCTTTTTCGAAAATAATGTAAAGTTATTTTAATACGTAATTTAACTTGTACAACTAAATATTACATAAAGATGTTTTACAACAACAAAATATTTCGATTAATAATAATATTACTAGCATCACAATTTATTATATAAATAAAATAAAAATTCAAATATACGAATACAATACTGAAATCAAGCAATAAAAAAAGCCGTCGGGAATGAAAACACACCGAAATAAGTAATCTAAGCAACTAGAGTCAATTATATAAACTGGCTTCCCACCAAATTTGGCTGAAAATAGAGAATATTCGTTTTCATTCAGACGAAACTGGCCTCATTTCCATTCTCAGACTCCAATTAATTTCCAAATGTCTTCAAATTTATGCGCATTTTTATATCCCCACTGTTTTCTATTTTTTGTTTTCCTCCAAATTAATTGTTCGTTTTTCTTAAGGCAAATTAATTGCAAACGCTTGACAATTAAACGCAGGCTGCCTTCGGGGGTCATCGTCATTAATGCTAACTGTGAGGGGGTTACGAGCTGTACATAAAGTGGGGAGGGGGCTCCTAGCCCCCTCTGTCACTGCCTGCGCCGCAGTCGACGCATTTGGAGTTGTGAAAACTTTGCAGCGACTAAAATACTAAATACAGTCTCGTTACAATCTGAGAAGCGCCCGTCTCGCTCGCACTCGCCGTCTGCCATCCCTTTTGCACAGCAGTCTCATGATGAACGCCATAATTACCGTTACGTATACGCCACCATTGCTATTTTTTGTTGCTGTAGCCGATTGGTGCTGAGAGCCGAGCAGAGCGAGATGACACTACCATAAGGGTATCTCGCTCTTTCGCAGAACGGGTTTTGCTCTCTCGCGAGCGAGACAGAGAAAGAGAGAGAGACAGAGAGTGAGCGAGCGAACGAGAGCTGCGGCAGAGAGCAGCGGCAGCAAAAGAACTGAAGAAATATCGACGTGTCTAGTTAGCAAACCAATCTTCAATCTAGTTTCGAACAGTTGACTGCGAAGCGTCGAGTTGAGAGGTCCTACGCCATTGGATCAGCGTCGTCGTGTCGAAGCATCAGTGTAAACTAATCAAACAAATCAGAGGAATTATAGCAAGATTTGAGTGTACAAGGCTTGTCAGTATCGTCAGTACCGACTTGCAGTGTAGTGACAAAGCCGTCTTGAAAAACAGTTAAGTGCTAAACCAAACGAATTGAAACGAAACTCTCGGAAAAGAAACCAAGTGCTGAAGCGAACCTAAATGCTCTGCCCTCCAACCATGCGTCCGGCCAGTCCCGCCGAATCCGAAATCTCCGTGGGCGGAGCCCCCAGCCCGCTGCCCACGCAGCATCATACGCATCCGCACTCGCATCCTCATCCGCTGCAGCATCCACGGGCCAGCACCATTGATCTGCTGCAGCAGCAGCAGCTGCTGATGCAGCACCATGCCGCAGCAGCCGCCGCAGCAGCTG
Source organism: Drosophila melanogaster (assembly GCF_000001215.4). Taxonomy (NCBI): domain Eukaryota; kingdom Metazoa; phylum Arthropoda; class Insecta; order Diptera; family Drosophilidae; genus Drosophila; species Drosophila melanogaster. Next base: position 21,445,882 of record NT_033777.3, on the reverse strand, counting down.
CAGCCGCCTCCGGACTCACCCGGAGTGCCGTCGGCAATTTGCCGGAGGACTACTTCCATCCGCTGAAGCGCCTGCGCATGTCCTCGTCCTCCTCGGAGCCACGAGACCACACGCCCAGTCCACCGTCAGCAGTTCCGGAGCCCCAGACCAACCAGACTACCAAGTCGGCCATCGAGGGGGTCAAGAGCTTCTCCATCGCGGACATACTGGGTCACTCGGAGAAGCAGCGCGAGGAGTCCGTTTCCCCGCCCCCAAATGCAAACCTCCTGGCTCCACCTGCCTCCCGGCCCATTGCCCCCTCGGGCGGATTACTGCAACCACGCACGGAACCGTTGGATGTCCACCCGGCCGCTGCTGCTGCCATGCTCCTGCCAAGCGGACAGATTGTTCGGCCGTGGGATCACCTCCTGGGGCCGACCATGCCCGTCCGCCCCTTCATCCCCTCCGCCCTGCTGCACTACGAGCAGCGCCTGGCTCTGGACTACCATCGCCAGTTGCAGGAACACTTTAACGCCCAGGCCCAGCTCCTTCGCCACATGGGCATGAATCCCGCGATCATCGCTTCCGAGGACGGCAGCTCGGAGCGTTCCCAGCGATCGAGCAGCAGCAATGGCAGCACCGAATGCTGCAGCCCACGGCAGGCGGAAAAACTTGAAAAACTAACCACCCAAGAGGGAAGTGAGGAAGCTCAGAAGAAGAAATCAGAGGAGCAGCCAACGGGTTCAGGAAAGTCAAACGGAGACACTCCTCTGGATGCTCTCTTCCAGATGACCACAAAGGACTTTGACGAGTCGCAAGGTAAGCATCATCCAGGAGATTAAATATACATTGCATACATAGTTATAGTTCGTAAAGGTTCTTTCTTCTTATTGGAAAATAGTTGAGTGGCTTGAAGTGATTGATGATGATGATATGAATATGAATATGATTCTAACTACGAGTCTTATTTAAGCTAAATGAAATTTCCTTAATCAATATCTAAATTATGGAATCCTTAGTAGCCCAATTGATTTCATCAGTGTGTCTCGGTTGAAAAACGTCTCAATTTTCGAAATAAATTTGCGCGATTTCTTAATTAGAATAAAAGCTTCTAATTTGTTATCGTTCTGAAATTGGGGAATCGCAAACGCAGAAGCTGAATATTAAGCTTATTATGACGTTTTCCATTTATCAATCAGCAAATTCGAAATTCGTTTAATTGAAACAAATGGTAGCACTCGCCCGCGACCCGCCATTTGAAATCTTTTGTTATGTAAATTCCTTAACCGATTCGATTTCGGGCTTTTAATTAATTGGCAGCATGCGCCAGCGGTCGACAGAAACAAACGAACCAATTTGATGATAAAGTATAATTCATTCTGCGGCATTTTTATTCTGCAACTTAGGTTTATTTTGGCATAAACTCGACCGAGGGCATTTAGTGGGCGTTCAAGTACTCCCTGCACTCCACCCCCGACCCCAAAGTGATTTCATGGCAATTAATGGTTAATAGTCCGCACTATCCGCATTAGTATATTGGTGTTAGTCGTGTCGATTCTGCAGCGATTAGCAACAATTAGCTGGCTGGTGCATTACCTAATCGAGTTTTGTTGTGGCGAACAATTAACATGCCGTTTCCATTTGTTGCTACTCAAAAATAATAGCTGACAAACTCTAGCCCGTCTGTACAGTAAATATAGTGGCCACAGCTCCAGTCGTAAACATGTTTTAAAATACCCCCAACTAGCGATTAGCGACGACACTCGCTGCTCCGCGTTGTATAATGCCGTATCTCCGAGTATTAAGTTGACAAAATACACATATTACTGTTTATCATGCGTTGTATAAGCTGCGCTCGAAATATTTACGACGGATTTCTTTGGTTTTGCGCCTTGGATGCGTCGTTTGTCTATCATCATCAGTGCGGAGGAGGAAGTCTGCGCAGGGCGATAGGCAGATAGGCAGCTGTGGGGCCATTGGATTCTCCTAATTTATGACTAGGTCCCATTAATATCACTAGCACTAGTCGAAGATATTTTCACATATGGAAAGTGATGTTTCAGCTCTTTTGCCGTGGTATAAACGCTCCAGCTAGTGGAAGGAATGCCAGACGTGGTGTCGCCCCTGCTGGCCAAATCTTAATTGCGATTCTCGGTACTCGCGCCAAATTAAAACATAAACTCCCTGTGGCCAACTGTTGCTCGGCAGGTTCCTCGAAAATCGATCGGGTTTCCTCCTGCGTTCCCAAACGCATTCGACATGAAGCCCTGACAAATGCGACCAAAACAAAACTCCCCCAAGTAAGAGCCATATTTATGCCTGTAAGTGGACACCTGAGTGGGTAAAAGGATACCCAAGTGGCCCGCTCGACTCCCTTTCTCCAGAGATAAGTCATGGAAATTACTTAATGAGGCCCGATAAAAACAAATACAATAGCTGCGGAGGTGGGGGAGAAAGGCTCGGGGAAAGGCTCGGAGAAAGGAAAGGGAGGCGTGCAGTCAAGTGCCTAATGGGTTTTGGGTTACAAAACGTGCTCGAGATAACAAATGACCAAATTATGCATTCCAAATGTACGAGTATGTGTATGTAAAACGGGTATACCCATAGCCAAGCTCCGGAGACTTCGTTTGCATTCGGTTGGAGGGCATTTAATTAGTTTTTAATGTCGATCTAGTTTGTTTGACAAGCAATCGAAATGGGTGTGAAGCCATCGTCCCAAGCCATCAAACCGGTTAGCCAATATTCAATAGATAAATATTTATGCTGATGATCGGCGATCTGCTCCAATCGCTTTGACTGGCACCGCGCCCCGGAATTTGGTTAATAATTTGCACCAGGAAACGTTATGCAAGCTCAATCAGCGCTTTAAGTACGGGTCAGTGGCTCATTAATCAAGCCGTGGCTACGTGTACCACTTAAAACTGATTTGTAGGTGTCAATAATTATTATAAATCACACTACAAACGAGACAAATGAGCCGCTGTCTTGCATAAGTCGCGGCACTGGGAAAGCTGCGATCGTCATTAGACCAACAAAGCCAATGAACGCCCACCACTCGCGCAATCAATCAACTTGAAATTATACACTTCAAGCTGCGAACTGAGGTCGCGAATTCGAGATTTCAGATCTGAGAACTCCAACTGCAATCGCAGTTGCATTCATAAAATGTATCAATCACCGCATTTCCATCAACACGCGCTCTGTTCGGAGAGGCAATTAAAAACCAAGCCAAAGTCGCTCGTTAGTAACCGGTTCGCCAAATGCCGTGCATCGTAGAATTCACTGGCCACACTTGGAGTAACTGACTCCAATTAATATGAGCTATTCGGAAAAATTATCTTCTTATTACTATAACAACATATATTATGTCGGGCGGCAGCGGGCTTAGCATGCGATCAAGTACCTGTGAAGGCATTAAATTCAAATAATGATATGATTGTTCAATAAGCTACACATAATTAAATGTATTAACTAACCCATCATTATCTTCACTCTCATTTTAGATAAATCCCACTTGGACATCTTCTCGAACAGGCCGCAGCCGAAGAAGAAGCGCAAGTCGCGCACCGCCTTCACCAACCACCAGATCTTCGAGCTGGAGAAGCGATTTCTCTACCAGAAGTACCTGTCGCCAGCGGACCGCGATGAGATCGCCGCCTCACTGGGACTGTCGAACGCCCAGGTGATCACCTGGTTCCAGAACCGGCGAGCCAAGCAGAAGCGGGACATCGAGGAGCTGAAGAAGGACTTCGATAGCGTCAAGGTCTTCTCCGCCCACAAGTCCTTCCTGGAGAACGTGAACGACCTAAGCATCCTCAAGAAGAAGCCCATGCATGAGTCAGATATGGTGGGCCTGGCGGCTGCGGCAGCCGCTGCCGGAATGGTGGTTCCCGTGCCTGGATCCGTGCCAATGGGAGGCGCTCCGCCCAAATGAGGGCGTGGCCAGGTGCGCACCGAACCGCCAAGGCAACCTGATGATTGGTACAGAAAGTGAGCAACGAGGAGTCGAGTATTTTGTTTAATTTTGAGCTGAGTGCCGGGAAAGTTGGGACGCATCTTTTCGCCCAATTCATTTTCACCAGGCATTCGACGGCCAAAGGAAGATCCAGGACATCCTTAACATCTTCCATGGCCACGACGCAGAGGGCAAGGGCAACATTCAATGCCAAGCCCCGATGGAGACTAACCAGCCAGGACCAAGGCCCCTTTGTGGGCCGTGTAATCAAGCCAGAACAATCATAGCCGGAAACGGAAGTGGATATGGAACCAGCCAGAACTTGGATTCGGCTCTACAGCCAGGATCACATCGATTATAATCGGCTCTTTTAAGAGCCACCAAACTGATGTACAAAGAGGCGTTTAAATTTTTCATCGAAAGTTTAAAGAGATTTTGATATAGTACATTCAAATGGTGTGCTAAGCAGTTATTCAAATGAAGGTGTTTCGTATAATATCAATATTCCAACACTACAAAACTACAGATTATTTTTTCTAACATTTTAGGAGCAACTAAGCATGTAAACAATTAATTTTTAAAATTTTATGAGTTCAACTTTTAAGCTCCCTTCTTAGCAATCGATGGTTCTTCTCCTTTCCCTGATTAATATAATTAATAAGTTTTCTTATAATTTACAGAAATCTAATCTTATAAATATTTAATACAGTTTTAAGCAACTTAAAAAACACAGTATGTATTTCCCCAGCCAATTAGCTCTAAAAAGCGAAATATGTTTCACTCCAATTAATAATTTGATGCGAACAAAGGCAGATATAAAAGACCGCAAATTGTTGTCAATAAATTTAAGCATATTTAAGCAAACAATGCCCAAGTCACAGCGAGCGCTTCCATTCGGCCTGTTTCGGTGAGTTCAATTCGAATTTGTGTATCTGTATCTGCATCTGTATCTGGAAGCCAGCCCAGCAGTTCTAATTTGAATATTCTGCTGATGCTTCGGCGCGATCGATGCTAATGATGTTGCTACGGATTTTGGGGCTGTGCTGAGTGGCGCAGTCTTAAAGTAAAAGAAATCTTTTTTAATTTTTATTAATGATTATTTACAACCGTTATTCATAAATTCAAACTAATTAATTATTTATTTAATCACTTGGCACGATCGAAAACGAGTTAGGCAAAAACTGCGAGTCGAAACTCAACACTTTTAAGTGTGCAAAGCCGGGCGATGATGTGACTGGCTTTTTGCCGATTTGTGCACGTCGCCAATTTGCATACGAAATTTACTCGAAATTATTTCGATATTTATTAATTTTCGATGCGATCATTTTCATAAATTTCCAAGCCAAAGTCGGCTGCTCTCTGGCTACCGTTTGCGGCTAAGTTCAAAGGTGGCCCATCATCGCCAGCGGCGGACACATTTTTCAATCCCAACATGACGAACTAACTGAGAAGCTGAGGAGCTGAGAGGCCGACAAGATGACCTGCGATCTCTCCGCGACTGAAGTGCGCCATCAATCTCGGACTCGATTTGGTCCCACTCAAGCGAACCCAGCGAACTTGGTCAGCAGCCGATCGTTTGTTAATCATTTGAATAATCAAGCTATCAATTCCGCTGCTAATGATGCCCGATACCAATCCGATTCGTTTGGATCGCATACGACCAACTGGTCCATTCGAAACCCACTCCCAGTGTCTCACAGTTCGTAAACTAGACGGGAAAAGCCTCGTGCATATGGATGAGATGCAGATCGACTATCTCGAAACTTGGTCGAAAGCAATTTATTTTCATTTCCAAATGTGTGACAATGCAACGCATGCGCCGCGATAAAAACTTTTAGTGGGCCCTAAAAGCTTCTGATTACTCGGTCTTCAGCGTTATTAATAGGCTTGGAAAGTGACCGGCGAAAGTATCTCTGGAGAGCATTTAATTGAAATAGAGTTGTACTACAAATTACAGCTGCCATTACCGGTGGCATTTTTTTTATTGGCTGAGAAAATTTGCCCCGCAATTCGAGGTAAACGTAGCCGGGCTCTAATTATGGGAAAATCTCTCCGAGCACTTCCGTTAAAACAAACAGAAATGCGTAAACGTGGAAACCCATTAATCGAATCAACTAAAAATGCCTAATGAACCCACCGCACAGTAAGTGGAAGTGCCCAATGAGCCTTTTAGCTCGGTTTAATGGGCCCAGATGCGAGAAAATCGCAGTTGCCTTGATTGCGGTACTGAGTAGGTTGGGAAATCATTACCCTGTTAATAGAAATAATAGACAAACACGGTTATTCTCACAATATCAATGGGAAATGGTCCGCTCGGCTGGGAAAAAACATGCCCCTAACTAAGCTAAATTTTGGGAGCCCTCCTTGAAAATTTTTTTATAGTTAATGAAAATCACCGTAAACCGTCAAAATGTAATACACATTAAAATAATACTAAATTGTTTAATATTATATACGCATGAAGAAATGAAATCTGCTGCGTTGTCCTATCTACATGTTCATACTCAAAGTAAAGTGTATGGGATTTCTTTCATGTAATTTATTCTTGGTAATTTCGCTTGATTCCCAATATTCTCCCCACAATAAAGCATTTATAACAATCGTTCTTACGAATATTCTGCAGTACACAAACAAAATCGTTATGTATTTCAAATCTCCGAAAACGAAACTAATAATAACGTCAAAGCCGGTACCCAGACCATTTAAACTTTGGTACTTTTTAGGGATCCCGTCCTCGCTGTGCCCGTCCGATCCTTGACTTATCGCGTTGTCTTCCCTGCTCAGCCATATTGTCAGCAATTACTCAACGTTTCCCCTGTCAGGTGATCAAGTGCCGGCACACAGACACTGACCAACCAGGCCGACGAGCGACCTACATCAAGTGCCAGTCTGGGATGCAGATGCATCTGCATCTCGAAGTCGGACTTCCAGTTTAACTGGCGCCGCGTTGCCAAAAGATGAAAAAGTACCCTCGCGGCGGTTACAAACGACTCGAGTGCTGATTATGATAAATGTAAACAATTCAGCTTGGCACACAAATGCAATCAAAGGACTGCAATTACAACTAAGTTGTGAGAGAGCGGGCCCAGAACCAGTTTGGAGAAGCCCAACAACAGCCGATCGAGCAATGGAGCCGAGGAACCCCCAAGAGGCCAAGAATCCAAAACACCAAGTGCAACTTCGTCGTGGCCAACATCCGCATCTCTCTTCCTGCCGAGTGTGCGAGTATCTATGTGCCGCTCGTTGGGCCTGTGTGCGTGTGCGATAGAGATATAAAAGCTAAATTGGTAACTCATACTTAATTTGTTGGCGGCACCTTTGAACACGCTTCCAATTAGCTTACAGCCGACACCTCGGGCCGGCGACTTGGCCACGTTTTGGGCCACAGGATAATGCCGCATGGGGCATGGAAATGATGCAGCACAAAAGGGGAGACTGAGTACCGACTGATGGCAATTTGTTTCTGCTTTCTGCGTTTCTGATTTCTGTTTCAGTTACTGATTCATTCATACGCCGGTATCTTGATCATGATGCGGCATGTTTCGATTCAAGAATAAAAAAAAACATAGGGGAACCAACAATATAACAACAATATATCTCGATTCATGAATGAAATTTTATGATTCGTTGCGATCTTACTAAGCACTAATGAAGTTGTAAATTATGGAAGGCAACATTAACATTTGCCCCAAACAATGTGGCTTAAAGGGTTGAAATTACATTGGCTTTTTTTTTTAAAGAAGTCAATGTTCCACATCAATAAATTGTAGGCACCAACACAAAATATTCTTATAAAAGTAAGATTCGGAAATATGTTCCTTATAGAAGGATTGCGTAATTGGGGTAGCATTTTATGATAATAAGAGTAAGTTTTTATATGTTTCATAAACACTCAATCCACTTCATTTGATTTGATTCAACCCGCTATTAATCACCCAAGCTGAATATCTTCCAGTCTTGGTGGTTCCCCACTCTGGTAGCGACTAATTTATATCACGATAAGATCACACGCTTGAAGCCGCCAAAGCCAATCACATTCCCATCTTGATCGAACCCTCGATCCCCCTCCCACCCGAAAACCCATCAAAATCAGCCACTTAGCCCATCTCGCAGGGAACACACACGTAGGCGCCTCCAGCAGCAGGTTCTTCAGTGTCCGTCAACGGAGCTCGGAATTCGCCGGACACGTTCGCGGACAAAGCTCGATGCTATGGGGCCCACTTAATACGTTTGATGGCAATAAGTTGACGCCAGCCGCCACAGTTGTACCGCTACATCACCGATAAGGCGGCGGACGGCTATTTGGAAAATCAAAAGATTCACAGCTCCTACAAACAGAGGGAAGTGTTAATGGATGTCACTTTAGTCGGACCCCCCCTCCACACTTTTTGGCTTGATCCACCTCTGGATGACATTAAGCTTCATCAGACATTCAACCCGATGCTGAATTAGCATACAAATTACACACGAGCACTAGCACTCAAAAATGCTTGAAGTTTGGGATTTTCGAATTTTCGGTTTTCTGACCACAACAAAAAGCCGACAAATTTCGCCCCAAACTCTTCCAAGTGGCAAACGGCTACCGATTTTATTATTGATAATGTTTTGATTTATCACAAAGATATACAAATTGCCACTGCCCCAAACTTCGGTTGAGGTCCATTCTCAACCGTGCCGCAGGGCGCGGCACTTTTGTGTGTATCTTGTGGATAAACGCTGGGGCATTTCATTCCAGGCCATAATTTTTATGCGGTAGCTCGAAAGTCGGTTGTTGGTGTCACTTCGTGCTAAGTTTCATCGTATCTGCACAGAGAGAAATTGTGTGATTTATATCTCTTTCTTTTATACATCGAAGATGAAATTGTAATTACAGATATGCTTCGTTTAACAGATACATATAACTGTTGTAGAATTATTTTAGATATCCAACCTGATCGATAAGGATTTAGATTCATTTAACAAAATCGGCTTGTAATATTTTCTCTCTGTGTGGTCTTGCGGCTTCGCCAAACTACTTAAGTTGAGGGATCTCCGGTGCTGGTCTTAATAGACAGACGGATCCGATCCGCATTGACAAATGTTGTTCGTCGCGTTCAGTAAATTGTTTTCGACATTTTCGTGTCGCATTTGTGGTCGAAATCTGCATAATGAGTTGGCAAAACGCTGACAGCTGTCCCAAGTGTCGAAGATTACTCGATGATAAGGCGAGGATCGCTTTGGCCATAAGCGCATTCGTCACAGATTCTCCTTCTTCTTTCGGGCGCAGCTGAAAGGTTGAGGTTGGCTTGAGGATAGCTGCGAACTGGCTATAATTGGCATGCAGTTTTGGGAGCGCTGAGCGCTGATTGTTGACAACTGGCTGGCACAACTTCATCATCGTCAGCCACGGGAAGCGAACTCGATCTCGAGCTCTGGTGAGGATCGGATCGGAGCGACTCGGCAAAACAAAGGGCGACATTAATGCACTGCCAGCAGCACTCTCGAAGTCGCCGAAGGGGCGTGACGAATTTGACACAACGGCAATGACTTTATTAACAACTGACTCCTGCTCCGACATCCCCGATCACCCTGGCAGAAGCCACGGCTCAAACCCCCGTCCATCCCCGCCCCGGGCAATATGACAATATGACAATGTACACAAATACACGAGGACCGTGGTGAAGAGAGCTCTCCGGGGATTTGGGCTTGCCAGATGCGACAATAAACACTTTTGCTATTTATGAGGTTTAAATGAACACGGGTCCGCCATCTTGGGTCGCCTAATGAAAGGATATAGAGCCGATACATTTGGCTTATGAATTTGCAGAATTAGAGGCGTGTCGGATCGGTTGAATGGGAATGGATTTGAGTGCCGGCTCGAGTGGTTCGCTTCCTAGGGGCGATGGCTAATTATGATTGACAGGGCGTGTCTCGTCTATTGAGGCGCCCAATTAAGAGTCGTTTTATAATTGATTTTGAATATGAAGGCAATAGCGATAGCGAATGTTCCCAAGCCCCGTCAATTTCTCACTTCCAAGGCAAGCGAAAGGAGAGAATGCCCTGGCTCGTCAACTTTAGTCAGTCAAGTGTAGGCATTAATCAAACATCGCGGCCATCTTGCCACCAAAATAGGGGGCAGTCGAAGGGATTGGAGAAGGGCCCTTATGCAAATTCAGCGTCATAAATTGCGATGTAGGGTTCGGGTAAAATACATCTAAACAACACCCTTTCAAGAGACTGAATAAACTGGATTTTATATTAACATACTGTGCTACTCATTTTGTCAGCTGGGTACCTGTGTACTTTTGCTGGATCAAGTTATTATTTTGTAATTTTATACGTTAAACATTAAAAGCTAATTTGCCCATACTATGTAGTGTAAAAGTCCAATTTGTTGTAAGCCCTTGATGAGCCCAATAATCATTGGTAATTGATGCTCCGCGCTTTAATAAACAGATACAAACACAAATTTGTTGAAATTGCCACTTCCCCTGATTTCTTTTCCCATCTCGAAATAATCAATTATACTCGTTTTCAAAGGGCAGTGTAGAACCCATTATCGATTACGGCTCGCCAGTTACATCATTTCACTTAGCCGACTCTTCAGTCACATTCCCACCGGCAAAGGGCGCAATGCAGTTAAATAGACATTTGCATGCAAAATTCAAGGAAAAGCGAGAAATAAAAAAGAAAACCAGGACAAACAGCGGAGCGAAATTGAATAAAAAACTGACACTGACAAACAAACGAAGCGAGGCGCATACAGGGCGCATACGTGATACAACGAGCGGACCAAAGTTGCAATCAATTTGGAAATGCATTGAGTTGAGCTGTGGAGTGGGAAGCGAGGGAAGTGGCAAGACAAACGAATGTGTGCCAGCAAAATGCACTTAAACAAATGGAAATATAAATGGGAAAATATAAAATAATATAATCATAAATTGTGTGTAGAGAAACTAACTAACTAACAAGATGCAGCTAGTTATTAGATCTAACAACGATCTCAAGTTAACAAGTAATAAATGTGAAGAGCAAAGTAACTGTCATGTTGTGCCATTTATAGGTTATTACTTTTGAGGTGCAGAATTCGTTCGCTTTTTAATTTATGTTGAGGAAGTTTGAGGGAGAAAGACATTTTTACATTACTATAATATTTTTCATAGGCACATCTATTTATGACAAATAAACCTCTTTCAAAAAGACGTTCTTGAACGAAGGATTGTCAGTTCGGGGAACTGTTTTTCCCAGTGCATCAGAGGTCTCGAAACACGGATTCGAAGAGGCTTGTTTTTCCAGTGGAAAATAGATGAGGAGTCGAAGCCAACGGTACAACGAGACATCATTATTGATGACAATTGAGTGGGCCAAAAGAGAGCTGCGAAAAAGCGGGTGAGCCAACAATTACGATAATTAACGCAGTCAGTCGCCTGGAAAGCGACGGGAAAGAGAGGGAAATAGTGCCGCCCCAGAGAGAGAGCGAGAATGAGAGAGAGAGAGAGAGGGAGGAAAGAGAGCGCATGTCAAATTGTACAAATTAATGACGTTCGCACGTTGACAGCGACTTTTGGTCGGGTGAGGGGGTCTGTATGGCCCTCGACCAACTGCTATTGGTCCTCTGGTTAGCTCTCCCTCTCTCCATCTCTCTCTTTTCTGCTGGCACGCCCCCTTGGCGAGAGCGAGGCGGCGTTTCCAATTAGACAAGCTGCGCAGCTGCGCGAGTCCGTGACGTCATGGGTGCCAACCAGTTTGGAGGCCCCAAAAAGCAGTTGAGAGAGCTTGGCCAAGAAAGAGAGACAGAGAGCCGAGCAGCATTAGCATCGCATTCTGGCCACGAGCCATTTTCGTTGTTGGTGTTTGTGTTGCACGTTGTGCCGACGTTTTTCGTGTGACAGCCGCGCGTTTTGCCGACGCGTTTTTAATCGCCCGTAGAAAAGAGTTTGGAGCTAAGCCGTAAGGATACAGCCAGGATGTGCTGAGTGGCCAAAGGAAAATACACCTAGAGATGCCGCAAAGAACTCCCAGTCCCGCTAACTCTGATGTTTCGGTGGGTTCGCCCAGTCCACCGCCTCTGAGATCGTTGAATATGAAACGATTGCGGCTTTTGAGGAGTCCTATTAGCCTGGAACATGACCGCCAAAAGTCATCACCCGTCAGGGTCAAGAGCTTTTCCATTGCCGATATCCTGGGGCGAGGGCATGAAGAGGATCGTGTGGAGAAGAAGCCGGAGAGAATTGCCATTCCCAATGCTTTACCAGGAGTACCTGCTCCATTGGCTCTGATCAACGAAAGATTGCAAATACCCTTGGTGCCGAATTGCCCTCCGCCGGCTGCACTACATACATTTTTATCGCCCGCTTTGCTCCACAGCTATGAGCAGCGACTGGCCTGGGACTACCAGCGCCAGCTCCAGGAGCACTTCCAGGCACAGGCGCAACTCCTCCGGCAGATGACCCTGAATCCCGCGATCATTGCCTCCGAGGACGGCAGTTCAGAGCGTTCCCAGCGATCAAGCAGCAGCAATGGCAGCACCGAATGCTGCAGTCCCACCCAGGCGGAAAAAGTGGAAAAACGTTCCCAAGAGGACAGAATGGAGGTTCCTAAGAAGTCGCCCGAGGAACAACCAAAGGGGGCCAGCAAATCAAGTGGAGACACTCCCTTGGATGCCCTCTTCCAGCTGTCCACCAAAAACTTTGACGAAGAGCAGGGTGAGTAGTTTTCAAGAGAAAATATATTCCTCTAAATCCAAACAGAAGAAGACTTTGCTTTTAAACTGCGGAACCCAGTGGACAACCAAAAATCATATTCTTCATATTTACTATATGTAAAAAAGTACAAACAAAATTATAGTGCAGAGATAATAGATATTTCATCAGCTTTTTCTCAAGTTTTATCAACACCCCTGAGTATATGAGCTTTTTGTTATATATGATTGGAATATCTTCAACATAAAAATATCCACAAACTGTAGAATTACTTACTCCGCGTTCACCTCTGTGTGCACAACCGCAATCAAATTACATTTTAATATAAACTGATTTCCCAACGAGACCCATCATAACCATTAGCCTGGCCAGCGATTGATCAATTGTTGTCATTACGTCTTGATGAGATTCTGCTTAAGGCGTAAAAACAGTAGTGAGGTCAGCCTGCTCGTCCGAGGTGGCTAAATCAATTTCAGGCCAGCCGGCTGGCAGCTCGCTCGGCATCGCCTTTGATGGCAATTGCCTTTCCCAGACCCAGACCCAGTCCCAGTCCCATACCCATACCCAGATCCACTCGAAGGCCCCAGCCCGGTCATATGATGATGCTCTAGCTGCGGCGAGCTGCTGCTCCAACTCGAACTCAGACTCCAGCTGATGGCTGATGTCTGATGGCTTTGGCGCATGCGTATCGTTCGGCATAATTTGCTTAGCGGCGTTGATTTCTCGTTAAGTCGCAGACGCAAACCGATTTATCCCACACTCGGAATAAAAACAGAAACTGCCGGGAGTCACTGGGAAAACTATTCCTCATAATATCTTCGTTTGGAAAACACATCACCTTGATACAAATTATTGTACAAACAACTAACTAAGAGTATTTAAAAATATCCTGAACGGAACATTTCTTTATTTATTATATCTGCAAATCAATTTCCATCATTTTTCGGTGTAAAACAATATTGGCCATGAATGTCTATTAAAATATCTTCCCACAGCGGCTGTCATATTTTTTCCGAGTGCACTGACCAGCAATCCATCAGCGAACCCATGGTCTGCGCTTTTGTTCATCAGCTACTGAAATTGAATTTACGCGCCGCACGTACATCAGCCAATTGGTTCGTGCTCCACTCTAGATTGCCGCATTGCCGGATTGCTGAGCTGTTGGGTTGTTCGGTTGCCACAGAGCCATCTAATCAGCACCAGCTGATTTGATCGGTTGATCAACTGCTACTGGCATTGAGTGCCGCCCGGGATGATTATGATTATCGCCGAGCTGCACTTAAGCGCCGCAGTTTGCGAAAATTGTATTGCTTTTTCCCAAGACAGCATCCGGTGTGGAAGTGGAAGAGAAGACGCGAGGTTGGCCATGGACTGAACCCTTTCTACGGCTGCCTCCTGCAATTTGCCCGGCTGATCAAAAGCCGTAACCGGCCAGTTGAGGGAAAGATCTGAGACACTTCCGCCTGGTAATTAGGAGCAGCGACAACTCCCATTGCAACGCCATCGTAGCCCCACTTGGGGCTTGGGCCTGCTCACCGCTCATGACGATTGCCGGCAGATAAGCCATAAAGAGGCCCAGGCAGCACATACAAAATAATTACAATGAAAATGGCTGAAAAGTTGCAGCTATTTGAACAATGGACCTGTCGTTAGGTCTTGTCAATTACGCGTAGATACCTGCCACATTACGTCACCGAAGAATGGGTACCCTTTAACACGTTTCAGCAGAGTCGAATGTTGCCAGAAGGGTTTCTTTCTTTTAGATCGTAGAACGGTTTCCTTACATTTTCTCAGTTAGTATGTAGAATTTCTATGGTTCCGCCAATTGAAAATGGAAAGTGGATAATTACTGGGGGAACTACCCTCTTACAGGGTATACCGGCAAACGGATGGCGACTTGGGCACAAAGAAAGCCCGGTCGTGGGGCGATCAGCACGGTCGGTGGCTGCCGCTGAAATGTGGGCTTGATGAAACGCCAAGACAATTGGCACAGACAGCCGCGTTATTGAACGCACAAACGGCACAGAGCGGCGGATGCATCCCTAATTACAATTTAATTACTAAAACTTTTCCCACTTGACAAAAAGGCGGCGGCCATGGCAGTTGAGGACCAGAACACCAGAAGACCCAAAGACTGCGACGCAGCCGAGCATGAACCACAAACGCACCGCAACCAGATACATTGACAGGCCCTAGACACACACACACACACTTCGGCCACAATGATGATGGCTCTTCGGGTTGACAGTTGATTTGACAGATAGCAGTGTAAACATTTTACAAAATGCGGGCTGAGGTCGCGGGGCGGGGCGGATCCAAATAACAATAGTAAAACGCTGGCCGGGTGTTAGTTGTTAGGCTGCCCAAAGAGTCGGAGCTAATTAGTTCAACTAGACGTATACTTAATTTCGAATGGGAGCAAAGTCGAAAATGTAAATAAGTGGCGGATTGAGCATAAATTATAGTTATAATTGGAAATTCGCACGGAGAGTGGGCCGGCCTGTGTGCTAACTACCATGCAAATGGATCCCAGTCAGAGCTGTTAGAGGGCAATTTTCAGTCACGTCAAATCAAACGATCCATAACCGGTCCACATCCACAAATGGTGCTCCCATGTCCCATATGCCATCGCAACTAATAGGTGGGGTAATGGCTTTTCGAGATTCTACTTTCCGAACAACGTGACATTCAGAATGGCATGCCTTGGCTTAAAAC
Organism: Drosophila melanogaster; assembly: GCF_000001215.4. Taxonomy (NCBI): domain Eukaryota; kingdom Metazoa; phylum Arthropoda; class Insecta; order Diptera; family Drosophilidae; genus Drosophila; species Drosophila melanogaster. Next base: position 21,430,552 of record NT_033777.3, on the reverse strand, counting down.
GCCCCCTACAATGATAATACGTATATGTATATCTGCTGTGCCAGATAGATTTCCATCTTTCGCATTAGTGGCCACTTGCCCCGTAATTGCTGTTCAAATATATTTGCCTCCAGATCGCCGGGTATTAAAAATCTAGTTGCTGATAAAAAAATATTAGTGCTGCGTGCATCAAAATCCAAAAACAATTTAGCACACAGATATTTGGATAACAACAATCTCTCTGTTAGTTTATTGTGCTGGAGAGCACAAATTGTTTAAAATACCAAGGTTTCATTTGAGTTCCTTGCCAGCTAGGCACAAATCTACTGCACATTCCGACGATCAATGCGCAAATTGATCAATTGCACTTGCAATTTCATTCAATTTAAATGTTTCCCAAGAATCCCATTCAATAGGCGAAAACCTTTGGCAAAAGTCAACAAGCTCCCAGTTCAGACTACACATAAATCAAGCAGACAAAAAGAAATTCCGCTAAAGTGTAAAAATAAAATTCATTTCAAATGATTAATAGCTGCACAGCGTTTCAACAAAATTCGTTAATGACATTAAAACACCGAGCGCGGCAAATACTAATACTATAAAAAAAAATGTGATTCGCATATGTGCTTATTGAATGCTAGAAGGCGAGACTCGTTTGCCTCAATAAAATCGAGAAAAATGACTGCGGGCGCAAACTGTTCTAACGTCGCATAAAATATGCATGAGATATTGCAAAAAGCCTCCGAGCAGCCGAAACAAGTTGACAAGCCGGCGTTCGGCATAAATTCTCTAATTAACGGTTGCGCTTCAAATATTTTATTAAAAATTATAATTCGCCAGTTGTAAAAGTGGCAGAGAAATATGAGTTTGCGTGCCGGCTAACCATAAAGCATTTGCATTAATATGAGCCAGCGAAAACTACAGAAAACTAGCCGAACTTACGTGGTGGCCCCTCAAAATTGGTTAACTGCCTGATTTGCTTTCACTGGCCCTCGACCCTCCGGGATGGACACCTCTACCCATATAGGGCTATACCATTTCAAGCGGTACCACTCGGGTGGTCCGTCATCATGGGGCACCCCTCGAGCAAATTGCATGACTCGCTCGGTTCGGTTAGAGCCAAAGTCAGAGCAAGTGACGCCTGGCCAGCATATACTCGCATCAGTATCTGAGACGCTCAGATACTTAGATACCCAGATACCCAGATGCCCAGATACCCAGGTACACAGATACACGACGGCTGCAGAGGTGTGCGAAAGCGACGCACTGAAGGTGTTGCCTGCACGCTTTTGATGAGCACTAATTGAGCTCAAGTTGCATTTTTCTTCTCTGCCCATTACCCGCGATCCGATCGGGCGGAAAGGGGTCCAGTTCAGCTCAGTTCAGTCCCGTCCAGTTCATTTCATCCTCCACTGTCCATCGGCGTCAAGATCAAAGACGGCAGGCCGATCATAAAGACAAGCGAAAATCAAGCATCGACAGTTGCACAAGAGACAGCAAATGAGAGAATTAGCCAGCCGGGAGATCAGTCCTCGAACTCTGACTGAGAATGAAACTGAATTGGAGTGGAAGTGGATGAGGAAGTGGCAAAGGCAGTGGCAGCCGAGCGATAGAGGTGCGAACGAGAGTTGGCCAAGGAGCAGTACATTTGGTAATAACTCTATCAGAGCAGGGCCATATGGGAGGCCGAGGCCAACTGTTGCCAAATGCTAAGAGGGTTGGCTACACGAAGAGAAATCAGGATGGTTCAGATTTAAACACGGTTCGCTGTTAACAATCAATGTATTTGTACATCTCTTAAGAAACTTATGTTCAAACATAACAATGGAAACAACTGAAACAATTCGCTTCGTAATAAGTTTATATCTACCAAAAATATTCACAACATTCATTCAATTTTAGTAGCTTTCTTTTTCGGTGTACCAAATGAACCCAGAAAAGGGGCTGGAATGCGGCATTCAAGTCAGGACCTTGTCAAAGTTCTTAAAAACGCATTCGCATTCTCGTTCCCACTGCGATTCGCATTCGCATTCGCGTTTTTGCTAAACATTAATCACTGGCCGCAGTGAAGAGCTGGGACCGCCCGAGCTGTGAATTTTCGGCATGTGTCGAACATCAAAAGCCCGCGCCACGCATAAAAACCATTTAAAAACGCATTTTCTGCCTGGCCCCGTGCCCCGGAGCAACACTCCTCGCTGACCCCGCGGCCCCACGGAGTATAGCGCACTCTGCATTTGGCCAGCAGTCTTGGCCAACAGGGTCTTGGCCAGGAAACGCGGAGCGCGAGATTGATGCGTTCACGGACAGCCCAGCGAACTACTGCAGCCGGATGGCGAGGTGGCTAAAAGGCTCGGAGGGGAAAACGCATTTCCTCGCGGCTTTTCCAGCTGCACATTATGTGGGTCAATTGGCGCCTGGTCGGGCAAAACCAGTTTTCCATCCTAGCGCTGGCCATTATGCGGATCTCTGAGTTCACTGCAAAAAAAAAAGTTATTCAAACTATGGAAAATATTTTATATAATTGGACAAATAATAAATTAGATGCTTAAACCAAACTAGGTAAATGAAATGAATACTTTCTCTCCTATGATATGGGTTTTAATCAGATTAGGAGCATTTTCCAAGCCAACAGTAGGAACGCGGGAGTTTCTGTAATAATCGTGAAAATGCATGGATACAAATCATATTTATATACCCAGGCCTTTGATGATAAATGTGGAAAAGCCAGCATAAATTAAAGCATTCAAATCATTAGCAGCGATGCCGAACAAACGAGCGATGATCGTTGGTTGGTCAGAGGGGAGGAATCAACCGAGCGGATGGGGAAATTATTCACGGCTACGGATCAGGCGACATTAATGCGAAGAAACATAGTTGCAGATGCTCGGGGTGGACCTCCACTTCCTCCCCAGGAACTCCAGGCTTCCAGTTTTCCAGCCAGCAAGGTGTTGCCCTCCTTCGGGCTTCGACCATTCGCTGCGCCGACAGGTGCAGTCATCTACTTCACTTTTGACGAGCCCCGACTATCGTTTGATACATTGTAAAACAACAGGATTCGTTAGGGTTCATCATAATCAGACCGCTCCGTCATAGGATCTTCAAAGAACGCTTAAATTCTGCAGCGTGGCGGATTCTTAATGTATTTCGATAATAACATGAAGTGCAGGAGATCTAGCTGATCTTGATAAGGTGGTTAAATGGATTTAAAATATATTATGATATCAGAGGGAAGTGGTCAAAACACATGGCAAGAAGTTTAAAGTGTCACATTTTTATTCACATTTATTGTTACGTCTCCCATTAGTTCCGCTGAGCATGTATTAGTCCCATTCAATCTGTTAATCATCACCTGTGATTTCTTCAATTTCTCAACCTCCCACTACAGTCGGATGCACGAAATCATTTCCTTCCCGACGATTGACTTTCCCTAATCAGTACATTAAGTCATTTTCACGCCTTCCCCCGCACAGTCAGTACATCAAAGAGGCATTCAGCCCTTCGCTGGAACATATTCGAGACTTCGCCCAAATCCAAAGGGACGAAGGGCATAACGAATGCGGGAATGAATGGAAAACTCAGTGATTTGGAAAAACAAGCACAAGTTGGTGTTATTGTGGATGTGGATGTTGCTATTTACACGCAACACGACTGAGAACCAAACAACAACCACCAACAATCACCGCAATAAAACAGGCCGAGAACGACAAACTTCACGGTAAAATCGAAGGAAGCTGTGGAAAATGTTTTCTTCCCCCGAATTGCTTCCTCAGATCGGTATATATATAGTTCTATATCTATATGGGCTGCTACTGTGGGCAATGTCAACAAAGCATTTAACACCTTCATCGGCACAACAGCAGCCCCATGTGCTGGTGGGTATTTGTGTAATCGTTTATTAAAGTGTGAAGTAAATTAATTTGACTATGCGAGATGTTTGCCGCTGTTTCCATGGCAAATGACTTGCAATCGCTGACAAGATTAATTAATCCCCTTGCACAGCTGCGGGGAAATCGAAATGAAAACAAAATGTTTGCCTTAATTGATTTTCTTATCCATGGCTTTTCTTTTCGATTTCGCTTGTATTTCGTTTTGCAGTGCGGAATATTATGACACGTCTCGTTATGCCAACGAAAGGCGTTGTGTTTCATGTTTTGGCCATATGCAGAAGAGTTAAGTGCAGAGGAAAAATAGTGTGTAAACTCTAGTATCTATTAAGTGCAAAATGTATATACATTTGTATTGCAGCCACTAATTCCAGTTAATGGAATTTAAAATTACTTTGTAACCAGATATTCAATACATAAGTTCATAAATAAAATAAAAACACATACACATGCATATAATATGCATATATATTTTATTAAAATTAGTATGAATATTAGCATTAGCCCTGTTAAATATTTTAAATTCCATGCGTACTGATCTGGTTTTTCTGCGTGTAAATACTCGCCTGGTTGTTTGGGGCTGTTTCATGTCTGCCGACATTGCAACGCCCCCTTCCACCTCCCCTCTATCCATTCCCCGTTCGGGCTTTAACTTAACTCAGGCTCGTGTGTGCACTTTTGACAAGTAATTTAATAAAGCCAGCGACATGACGCGCTGTTGTTGCCAAAAGGTGTTGCAGTTGCTGCTTAAACATGCATAAGCCACGTTAAGAGAGCGGGGAGCTGGGAAAGGGGCAACCACCGCCGGTGGCTCGAGTGCAAGTCAGTTAGTCACTCAGTCGAAGAGCCGAACCAAGCCAAACCGACCTTTAGTTTATTTTCGTAGCCGTTTGATTGCAGCTTGTAATCACAATTAAAGTGTTAAACATAAATGCCAGGGGCCAATGGGCAACTAACGAATGTAAAAGAGACAGTCGACGGACAAAAAAAAAAACATAAAATAAAGGCAAGGAGGCGCACAAGGGTTGCTCACTGGCTTATTGCTCAAGTGGCAAAATGACTGGGGATCGGCCGACGCGACGGATTTCTGGGCTTGGAGTTTATCATTTCAGGGACATGTCTACGGGCTGACAGCTTTGGAATTTCGGCAGTTTTTCGATTAATTAATTGACTGCCTGCCACCAGCCAGCCAGTCAAGTTCGAATGCATTTAAATGCTAAGTTTCGTTTGTCATAACAGCGGAACGAGCGAGCAGAACTAATCAAATGGGGCTGTTTTCTGTTTTCTAAAAACATAAGCAGTGTTAACCTAAAATGGTGCTGATTTCCACGTCAAAGCTCTCGAGTCGTGGGGATTATTACACAGAAAAAAAACACTGTAAATTCATTAAAATAAATGTACGTGATGAACATCAACATGAAGATCAGAGTTATAATAAACCACTTATATGGCGAGAAATGATTTTCCACTTCGTCACTAAGTGAACTGCTATTGAGAGTGATTAAAATGTATTTTGTAATTAACTTTTTTTGGCTAAACTCACTTTGCGGCCTTAGAAAATAAATACATACAATAAATACAAAGCGAATATAACATGTTTTTGATTGGTTTAATTATACAATAAAGCAAGAACTTACGTACAAATATATCCTTCAACTTACACATTGGTGTAATTTTCAATCACACTGTTAAACTAATTCTTAATAATTCACTACAAATAAGCATCTAAAGTATGTGGTTAACACATATTATATATATTTACCAATACCTTGTAATCGCCTTTAATTATAGTCCCACAATGAATTATTCTATCAGTGTAAAAACATTTACAATGCAAATCTTAATGCTAAATGCTTGGCCGACAGATCGCGCCAGGCCAACACCTTTACAAATTACAAGTCAGCATTTAAATGGCCGTTAAGTTTATGACACGGCATCCACGAAATAATCAACTGGCGATCGAACAAATCGGACTCATTAAGATGCCAACCGAAGATCTGTACCAGTTACAGTTCCACTTTTCGAGTTGGGTGACCAGAAACCGAGAACTGCGTCCATCAGAGTGTCGGGCCAGTTAATTGATTTTAATGTGCCAATATCCTGACTGGGTCGACGTCGGACACAAAACATGTGCTCCCGATGCGGATCGCCACTTTTCATTAATCGCTTTGGTGTTAATTTATGGCGTATCTTTATGGCCCAGACTCGGAATCAATTGCTTCCGTCTTGTGTCGTCTACGTCGGCCATCATGGGCAACCATCCACCCGGCAGACGTCACTTCAGAATGCACTTGAATCTCCTTGCAGCTCCCAGTTCTCGCTAATTATGGCAATTAAAAACCACTAAATGTAAGAAAGAAACGAAATTTTCTATAGCCGATCTTCGTCGTCGCCGTCAAGTGTTCCCTCCGGCAGCCAGCCAGTTGAGTTCAAGTGGGTAGTGGCTCGGATTCCCGATTACGGATTCCCAGGTCCCGATTGCGGTAATGAAAATTGCATCTTAATAAAGCATAATCACCGCTCCCCAAATGGAAGGCCCGAGTGTTTTGTCAAGTAGGAGAGAGCTGCCGTCGGCGGTATCCTTTGGTGCGCAGGATATTGCTCAGATACAGCCGCTGATTAGCCGATTAGCCGATTGGCCAAGTGGATAGTGTAGGACAGGCGGGTCCATTAGCAGGCACAGTTGCATTACACATCATTGAGCATGAGCTAAGGCTGGCAGCAACTGCAAGTCATAAACAATTTCAATTGCCGTTGCACATTCGCAACACTCAATTAACGCTTTTCAACAAAGGCCCAGCCAGCAATACACAATGTACACTATACACTATACTATACTATACACTGTGCCATACGACGGCAGCCACAATAACAATAATAATAATGCATTCATCACTTTATGACGGCCCCACATACAAACTTGGCCTAGACAATAGTGTCAACCATAAAGAGATTGCAGAGCCCGAGCGGCGTATCTATTAAATTATGCTTAACTATGTGCCTTTGTTTGGCCACTCAGTGGTTGTGGATGTGGCTGTTGTTGCTGCCACTTAAGACTGCGGAGGCACAAGGCTAAGAGCAGCTGCTGGCCAACAAAGGAGCTAGCAGTTCGGCCGACTCATCTTCAGAACTTCCACCTACCACGACAAAAACATGAAAAAGCATAGTCTTAGAAAGATCTTCCTAAAAGACCCACTCTTATTATCGATTTCGCTACCAATATCAGCAGCCAGATATCAATTGCTCTCGTTAAGTTTGGCCAAAAATAGACGGCCCACGTAACGCTTTTGGCAGACACAAAAGCACCAGACATATGTTCCAGTGTATCGAATCGGCTTGTGCGAGCTCAGATGTGAAATACGTAGGAAATAACACGAATTTTTCATAAATTCTCCTTTTTCAAGAGAGCGTGGGACTTTTGAACACGAGAATGCAGTAAACATTTCTGGAATACCCTATAATATCTTAGGATGATACACAGAAGGTAAAGTTCTGTGTGGATAAACAAGTCGAAGTCCATATTTCAATCAATTGACAGAATCTTTCTTTAAGAATTTCTTTAAGAATTTCAATTGACTCATTTGTAAGTACTTATTTCTATGAATATATACGATTTCCACTACAATTGATCTCTTTGTAGTACCAAGTTAGTTAAAACCAAAATTTAAAACTATTTAAGTGATTAAAATTAACTACTATTGTTTCAGATTATAGCTTAATATATCCTTATAAATTAAGAAGAGTTTTATAAGTAATTTTTGAAGTACCTTTATAACTTTTTCCTATCCCTTGCATTTGAATTTGGGCTGAAACTATAGCCACGAGTATTCACATTCTATACTCAGTTACCAAATGATCTGCCTTTTTATGACAGTTCAACTAACGCTGACCGCTGTGTTTCGCCTTGGGCATCACGCACATTTGTAAACGCCAACGAAATTGTCATGGGGCATGTTTCCAGCAATACGCTGCGTATACGTAATGGCAGCCTGGGCGACTGCAACTGCAACTTCGCCTGCGGCAGCCGCTGAGCAAATGCATAAAGTGCTGAATTTATGTGCATTTGGGCGATCGGAGGGGCTGAGAGCCAAGTGGCTGCCAACGGGGCGTAGATTTAATTAAATAAATTCCAAGAGCGACGTGGCTTTTTTTGCATTTTTGTGCGTAAATTTGTATTATAAGAGTGCTGATGTGTGCGTGCATGTGCGTCACCTGCAATTAAATAAATCTGCGCATTGTTTGCAGTGCCGTTAAAGCGGCAACCATAAATGGGACAGTAGTATACGCAACAGCGGGAGTTACCCTATCCCCTGGGGGATTTTATAATGCTTTTAATGTGCAATAGTTTTCCCAGATATCCTATGCATAAGATAAATAACATTCTAAGTGATTATATGCACACGCAATTGTATTAAAGAAAATGCTGGGTATATGATTTTACATCGTAACCATATCTTGCATATTGTATCTTACTTTCAAGTAATCACAAAAGAACTTGTCCGTAGTAACGAAATTACAAGCTAAATATGAATCTTGTACTTTAAAATTGAATGAGTACACTTTCGATTTTCTATAAAAACATCATTTTCTTTCAGTGCACACAATGATGTGTACAAAAAGTGGATTTGCACAATATTTAATGTTAATTTATTTGGCTTGTCATCCGGCGAGCCTTGCAATTACGAAGGCTAAGTGTGTGCCACGCCCACCGCAGCCGGAGTGCCGAGTCTACTACAAAAAAACACGCACTCGCAGAATCAGGCCTACATACTTACATACATACTTATGCTTATATCTAAACCAGGCATATATCAACGGCTTAACAATTGGCTCAGACTTGTCGTCAGGTGGCCATTGCCGTTAAGCCTCCGCTTTTCCACCGCCGACCTCGTCGTCCTGCACATTTCCACTTCCAATCCCGTTCTTGACGCCTTGCGTGTGCCACTCCCCCTGCCACACCCGCTGCCCGACCAACCGCCCATCCGCCCACTGCCCCGCCCTCCCCTCACGCATTCTGATACTTTAATTTATGGTCTCGCTCGCAGTTTATTTGTCATGCCAACATGCTGTCGCCGTAATTATACACATAACCGTAACTAGTTTTTTGTGTTTTCGGTGCAACATGCAAAACACTTTTTACGGCCCTCGCAACACGAACGCACATCAAAAGCGCCATGCAAATGGTCGCTTGTTATGGCTAATAGCTCGGATCGCATCGGATCGGCCGTAAACGTAACCCGTTCTGAAGACCAGTCAATAGAGAACGCAGAAACGGTTATCGGTCCGCAAGACTTGGCTATTTCGAATCAAATAGATATGGAGCCTGGTAATATGTCTTTATCTTGACGACTTCATTTAGAGGTTATTATAAAAAAAATATGGTGCTAATTAGATTTATGAATAGAGACCAATGTAAGTTATCGGTGTACTTTTTGTTGATTTGAAACTTAAAACTTTACAATTTAATACATGCTTATGTTGCAACAATCATAAGTAAAATTGAAGGAAACGTCAAGTATTATCTGAGAGTTTTGTGTTGCGATACCTATTGAATTTAATAAATTTAAATAAGATTATCTTTTTATGCCAACTCTATTTGAGTCAAATGTCTTTTTCTGCCTCTCAGCTGGTAGCCAAGTGGCATTTTTCCAACTTCTCGCAACGAACGGCCATCGGCAGTGAACTTTCATTTTATGGCACTCACTAAAAACAAAACCTACGAGCGCGGCCCACTGCTCTTGCTTAAAGCCGCTTATCTGGCCGGCTATATCGATAAACATAAATTATGCGATATTGTCGTTGTCGCCCCAAACCGGCGACTACAAGCTGAAAACTGCCAACTGCCAAGTGCCAACTGCCAACTGCGGACTGCGGACTGAAAACGGCAAGCGGGCCAACGCCTTTTCGAAAACGGGCAGTCAACATGCAGGCGCACATAAAAACTCACCATAATGATAACGATAATGATAACGATGCGCAGCGGTTTGTTGTTTTACAGCAAAATTATGTGTTATTAGCGCGCAGGCGCACATGCACTGCGATGAGAGGATGCACTTGCTAGTCGTCCTGCTGGGCGATCGCAGTGTTATAAAGATGCCTGCTTTATCACACGGCTTTCGGGATCGGCGGGATCGAAGATCAAGCAAATCAGGTACCGTGTTTTAGATAGGTAAAGACTCCTAGACCGCGGCAAATTAACTTGTTCCTGAGTTGCGAGTTCTGCCACTCGTGCCGCAATCTGGGCTCCAGTCGCATGGGTACTAACGGAAATTTATCATAAATTCCAATACCTTACGACTAATGGGCGTTGATTAGCTAATATGCCGCGCTCGTTTCAATTTCCACTCATGCCTGGCAAGTCATTTCAAATACCTAATACTGACTCGTTGGTTGCTTTTCGTCGTCATAGCCGTTCGATCAAAACCCTCGCCAGCACATTTGCCAGCTCTGCACTGAGAAAAATCTAAACTTCGATCTTGAACAGCAAATAATCAATTTAATCGTAAAGTCTGAGAGAAGTCATAGTAATAAATCGGGTAGTAATATTCTCGAATATATATATTTTATTTATTTTTTTATTCACCAAACTGCTTATAATTCTCAATTTATTTTTGGAAGGAGCCCAATCATATAGCACTAACCCATGATGACAAGGTCCCAAAGTATTAAAGTTAAAAATAATAACTTTTTTCCCAAGTGCACAACCAGTCCATCTCCTGTTTGCCGTCGGCCCGTTCGCTTTGATCTCCGCTTAGGAGCTACAAATTCATTGCTCGCCACGAAATAATGAATGAAATCGAATCGGAGCCAAATACCGGGCTAAAACCAAATTAAATGCCGTTTTGGCTTTGTGCGTTAACAGAGGCTGGTTAGGCAACCAACAACGACGGATTAGCATAGCGTGTTGTTACTGTATCATTTTTGGCACGCATGTGCACAGGCTCTCCGTTTCCGTCCTGCTCTAACTGGACTTGCTATCTCTCTCTATCTCTCTACCTCTCTTTCTCTCTCTGGGCCCAACAATGAGAAGATTAATTTATGTTATTAAGTCGGCACGGCAGCCTTTGATCTTCGCTTCTGCGAGGTGTAAGGTAGGCCAGTCAATGGCGGTGGCAATGCCGGCACCTGAAGAATCCCAAACCCCCGCCCAGAACCCAGAACCCTGAACCACGAACAATCGATGCGCATTGCGATCGAGATCCACACCATCCTATCCGATCAGATCCGATCAGATTCGATCGGATTCGATCGCATCGCATCCGATGGATCGCACGACCCTGACCACAGAAACCCCAGCTACCTGCAGAGAGTTAGATTGCCCCTGGTCCTGGTCGCTGCGAAGTTGATTCCAAGTTGAGGAAGTCATTCGGAGATTCTGGTTCCGACTCCTAACTCTCTCTGTCTATCTCTTTTTCACTGGCTGCGCATCAGTACATTAATTTGTAATTTATGACAGCTTGTCATAATATCAACGAAACTGCGCTGGTAATCCTCAGTAATTTAGGTACCATTATACAAGGTGATAGTCGAGTAAATTAGGTAACGAGTAAATAAATCATATATATTATAACTAATTCGCACATTTTATGTAAGTTACATTTTGTAATTATATTTTGTTAAGAGCGTATACATTTTCCAAATATACTTTAAAATTTTGACAATACTGTTAATTTATTTAATTATTAATATTTAATTAAATTACATATTTTTTGAAATTGATTTAAAATTAAGGTTTCTTCTATTTGTCCCATAAATGACTTCATTTATTTCTGATTTCCGAGAACTAAGTTCGTTAGCTCATTTCTCTGAGTGCAGCTAAATCCCCGCCGTAAGGCATTCGCATTTAATCAAATTTAAAATTGATTCCCAACCTGTGGTTTTTGTTGGCGAGCGCTCATTAATAAGCACTCGATGTGTTTTCCTCTTGTTCGTCGCCGCTTTGGTTTCGCTGAGTTGTCAAAACTATCGTACAATGTCTGTGGGGCAAGTTTAGCGGCTCGGCGATCGCGATGGTTATGGCCATGGTGATCATCATCAGCAGGGATCCATTCATCTAGTGGCTGCTTGGGGCATTGTTGGCTTTACATGCCGTTGTCAACGCTCTTTGTTGTGCCACCAATAGAGCGGCGGCGCCTTTGATCCGGCGGCCAGTTCAAAGCCCCCAACGAACTTCTAACTCAATTAGTGTGTAGTTTTTTAAACGGTTTTGATTACAGCGCATATTTCTCACCCTTCTCGCCCCTCTTGTCCATCGTCTCCATAGACATGCTACTTATAAAGACATTAAGCCAGCAAGTCCATTCCGCGCGATGGGCTGGCCCACATTGGAGTCGTGTGTGCGAGGAGGCTGGTCCAGGAGTCGGAGCTGGGGAAGGTCACTCAATCAGGGCACAGGATCCCATCCCATCCCAGCCTATCCATTCCGAGAGCCGCTGTCTGCCCTTTGATCGCCTTTTAATGATGATGACCATTGTTAGCTGATGTTAGCGATTGCAAGCCCAGATTTTCACTTAACATCAGCCGCCAAATACCGCCGCCCCAGATCGGGAGGGCTTAAAGAGCATGCAAACATAAAAATGATGCAGTGGATGGACCCTTCCACCACCGAAAGGGGTAGTGAATCTGGGCCAGAAGGGGGAAAATACAAGCATGAACCCGCTCAGCGCCCAAATTGCAATGCTACGTAAGTTTTATTGTCTCGCAACGAACAAGCGATGCTCACACAGTGGTATAAATTGCGCTATGGTTGGCCATAAAGCTGCCATCATGGGAACTCGACTCATTACTATATCGGCGGACTATTAACAGTTGCAAAGTGTGTATTTCCAATAGCTCTTACAACAAATGGTGATTTTTACTACCTTAAACAAAAGTTTTATAGTTGAACAAAGTAGGCGAACAAACTTTATTTGGGCTTTAAAAATTATGTGACTGCAACGAATTTTTTCACATTTTAAACATCGTTACATCTTGAATGGAATGACGAGCCAATATACCAATATTCGTGTGTTTCTATTTTCAATTCTTCTCTGGCGAACTAACAGTCGTCATAGGAAAAATTATCTACGAATTTGGGGATACGTGAATTCGTAACATTTTCTGGGGCGTACTAAAAGTTACTTTCAAAAATATTATGCATATATTTATTGTCTTTATGTTCATTAAGATTTACATTCATGGCATTTAAATATAATAAATACAGCATTAAGAATTTTTAAAAGTGCTTGCCAATGTGTTCTTAATTAACTCCTAAATCTCTACTATTCACCATGCTCTTAAATTATAAATAGAATATACCTTTTAACGCCGTCTACTGCAGGTACTGGTTTTTATCGACGTCTTTATGATTTTGACCCACTGTCGCTGCAACTTCCACTACCACTGCGCCTCGGGAGGCGTCGAAACATGGTTCTTGCAGACATCGCCTGGGATCCAGAGACTGGCTCCAAGCCCCTCCATCTGCTCCTCCGCCCCGTCCCGTCCCACCGATCCGAGCTCCCAGTCTGCAGCTTCGTGTTCGGCCGAGTCTTACACTGACTGACTTCATTGCTCTTTACGTTACGTTAAGTTTAAGTATACGTTTGCCCACTGCCCGAGCGCCATCTCGTTTAATCTGCCTTTTAGAGGGCGGGGCCATAGTATTTTATACGTGTTGATCAAAGGGAGCCGACACTTTGTCTCGGAGCCGACGCGTTGTCCCCTCCCTCCCGTTGTCCATCCGAAGCTTTGCGTAGCGCATGCGCAACGGTCCGATCGTGAATCATGTGGCGGATGCCAAGGATGGGGTTCGGGATCGGAATTGGGATTGGTATGGTCGGGTGGTCGGATGGATGATTGGATGGATGGATGGACGGGTGTCCCGCGGAGGAGTATCGGTGTGTGGCCGGGACTCTTCTCGTCTGGCCCTACATATACATTATTGAATTAAGGATGACCACGTTTTCGGCGCTTTGTTTCGCTGCGTCGGAAACGCAATTGATTTGCCAGCCATTAAAATCAATCAAATGTAATGCCGGGGGTGGTCCAACGAGTTCACTGGCATTTACAAGTGAAAGTCGCAAGTCAATGAAAGGTTACAGCTTCAAGTGATCTTTAGTAATTAAAAACTTGGACATATCCACTTATATATACATCTTCTGCTTCATGCTAAGAGTCCTCAATAAAATTCTCCGTATCCATAAGCTCGATCGATTTTGATCATATGTTTCGGCACCAGCTCAATTTTGCGGCAGTGTAGAGTGAGTGAACATCGCCTGCAAACGATTTGTGGGTTTACCCTTATATGTTTACATATATTGGAGAACGAGCCGCGGGACGTCGAAAAGAAAGTGCCCCACTATCCGATCGTTCGGTGCATGAACATGTGTATGAAGAAATTAGCCATCGAAAACATCCGATTGCTGCCCCCAGGTACCGTTGACATGTTCTTCCAATCGCCAAATTGCCGGGGCACTCAGAAATTATTGGCCATATTAATGTTTACAAGATGTAATATCGCAATCAAAATAGCTGCGGGCCAACATGAACATGAATACTTTACGCTCTGCCGCAACGTAAGAAAATTTCAATTAAAGAGAAGGGGCAAAAAAAGAACCAGAGAAAGTCCTTTATGCCAACAGCTAATCAGTAATTTCAATAGCCTAAAGGCGTCACGCAGAGACCCATTAACATAAAATTGTTCTATCCTGATATATATATACTAAGTGATCTTGGGTTTATGTCCGTTTTAATAGCCAACCTTCCATTTGATTATTACAATAATGTTTTAAAGAATCAATTTTTAGTTTTCTACACCGCAAACTATAATTATTTAATGCAGTCTTAAAAAGGATTTTGCTTGTTAGTACCATTGTGAGATATTAGAATATAAGATATGTATCTATTATACATCAGCTCCTCCTTAACAACGTCCATTTTGGGTTGAAAAGAGCACTTGGTTATAAACTCGAGCCTGTTGCCAGATCTCCGGGGCGGTACAAATGACAACAAAATACAAAAAGTTATGGGCGCATTACGAGCGTGTAAACAAGGGACCAACGATGACAGTGTTCCAGTTGGAAGGAAGACCCCACCAGTCGAAAAGTCGCCAGCTCGAAAATGTGGAGAAGAAAATACCAAAATTTATAACTTTCTCGTTATGGAGACGCACCCCGCGCTTCACTTCGATTCGTAATGATAATGGGAATGGGAATCTCCGTGGCCAGCTCACTTTGTCGGCGGCTAAATTTGTCTCATCTTCTTATATTAATTTGTGTTATTGTGTTTCGGCCTTTCGTAGGTCCAGCAACAGCAACAAAAACAACAGAAACAGAAATAACAATAATAAAAGAGCCAGCAACAAAGGTAGCCAAAAGGTATCGGGTTTTATAACCTGCTCGAACTCATCAATTTCATTGCTAACAACACGCAGACACGCCAAAGTGAGAAAAATATGCAGGGCCCGCCATCGACTTTGATCCGATCTGAATCATCGCTGGGATCTCGGATTCCAGATACCATATACCATATACCAGATCCCGAGATTCCAGAACCCAAAGTGGGTTACTCTTATTTTCATATTCGGGGAGAGGGAGAGACGCCGGCAACGTCATAAGTAAACTTCTTGTGTTGTTTCGGAGATTTCAAAAAGCCATTTAGAATAAATTAACCGGGACCTACCGATAAAAAGATCTCTGATCCGATCGGATCACAAAGCGGCTCTCCGCAACTTCGTTTTCATATTGTGCTCCTCAGAGCCCCAAACCCCAAGACCCAAGCCCCAAACAGGATTAAAATTAGTTTTTGATTACGCTTTCGAGCTTCTGGACAACGCAATTTGTGGTCTGCCGCTGCTGCTGCTGCTGCTTCTCCTTCTCTTCTGGCCATAATTAGCGCTTTTAGCCAAACTCTTTTGCATCCGAAGGTCGCCTTTGTCCTTTGCCGGCTTGGAGTTTGGAGTTTGTCATAACGCTGTGGTGGCGGCGATCTTATAAAGCTATTGGCAGGTATTTAGGCATCCCAGAGCCCTGGGAATGTGAAATTCCTTGCGGTCATAAATCCGAAAACCCGAAAAGCCCAAGCTCCTAATTGAGTCTTCCGCTGGCAGCCCGATTTCACATTCCACATGTCATGCTTTTGGCCTGCTTTCCTCCGGCCAAATCCAGCTACCAAACCAGCCTTCTTGCCTGCCTGCCTACCTACCTACTCGCCTTTCAAAGGGTCCGCTGCGATCCGAAACATTTGAAGAGCGTGTGAACAGCAGGCACCTTGTGGCAAACAATTCGAGTGTTCCCGTTCCCTGGGCATTAGCATTAGCATTAGCCTTATCCGAGCGATGCGATACGCATCTTGGTAGCACCAGAGTATCTCGACGCTGTGATCTCCACTGCCTTTTATTAAGATGTTCGCTTTATGCGTGTATCCCCGGAGATTACCATTACCACTGCCACATTTTCGGCCGCTGGCTGATCTCGACTGATTGATTTGGAGCTGGCTTTAATTGAATCGTTCGGACTTAATCAACATAATTGCTCCGGCACTTTGGGCCGCACTCTGGTTACAGCCGCAGCTCATTTTCCAAAACAATCTCGATCGATGCGAAGGAGCGGAAGAGCTGGTCGTGATCCGGCATTAACCAGCGAGCGTTTAATTAATTGCTGTTAATTTATGTGCCTCCCAGTAGCAGAGTCCAGCTAATTTGCCTAATTACCAGTCACACCATTAGCCATGCGCACCAGGAATGGATTCCAGATTGGCCGTTGATAAGGCACGCCATCTCAAATCGCGTTGTGGCCGTGCACTCGGCGAAAAATCGTCGCACTAGCAAGTTTACATTACTATCTACACTAAAAGTGGCCTCCTAAAGGCACTCTAGTGGCTCTTATATCCAAATAAACAGTAGGTTCTCCCATCGAGTTATACTTATTTGCGTTCCAGTGTAGTTTCTTATATAAATACAATAATAATCATACTAGTTTGAGCATTCGTTTTTTTAATACTATTAATTGCCTAGACCTAAAATAGTTATGTATATTTTTGTACCATTTCTATATAATTGCCCGTATTAAATTAAATCGTTCAAAATACCATAGAGAATGTGTCCTTTAGAAATACTTTCGCCTTTTGTAAAGTTATAAAAATTATAATTCTTTCCAAATAGGAAATTCAGATTTGTTGTAAAATGTTTAACAGGCATATGCTTCCGGTTTATGAACGCGTTAATCTTTAGAGATTTGCAACCCAACTTGACTTTTGCGTAGTGTACACTTTCCCGCATTAGAAGCAGACCCAACCCACCACTGGCACAAGGACAATGCGTCGTTTTGTTTGTGTCTCAATTAGCAACGCTGCCAGAAGGCATAAGTTATGCGTACTTTCCAGACAACAGGAGCAGCTCCTTGTACCCATTGTGCTGGATGTCGCCCGGTGGTTAGGTGTCACCGGTGACTCTCCGCCGCCTGCCACAATGATTAGTTATGCTGATGACATTGTTTGTTGGCCACGACTCCGAGGTGTAGGTGTTGACCAGGTGACCGACCAGGTCGTAATTCTTTCGGCAAATACCTGTGCACTTTAGCTCCGTCATTGTGGCTGTAAGTGCAGCAACTGACACACGCTCTCCATGTGGGTTAAGCCATTAACCAGGCTCCGCTTTGGTCCAGCCCCCCGAAGTGCAGTTTCTTAATTAATAAAGTTCAGCAAATGGCCGAAAACACACCCACCATCGCGATCCCCGACCAGTTTTTGGCCAACAGCAAGCTAGCCACGGCCTTTAATTAGAGGCGTGGCTAGGACGTGGTATTTATGGCAAGTGGGCAACATTAAACTGGCTAATGAACAAAATTGAGCTGGCTAATGAATGGAATTCGGTTTATGCCTCTAACGGTCAGGTTTAAGAAAATGCCAAACGGTGTCCAGACTATCCGCCTCCCATCTTTAATAAAGTATTTTTTATACATCCAATTTTAAGCAAACTTATCTCGCTTATCTTGTTTTTAGCAAACAAGTGTTTAGTTAGTACTTGCCTTACCGGCAACGATTTTGTTAACAAACAAATGTGTTTGCCCTCACAAATTAATTCGTAGGAAAGATGCTTTCCAAGTAAAGCATTTAATTAGTTACAAAGTACAAGAACCTACTCGTTTAGCTTACATTTTACAAAGTTATTTAACGCATTAGCAAAAACCCAACGAAGGGCATTTTTACTCACGCACATTTTAAGTGTCCTGAGGGCATTCCTACCATTTACCTTTAATTAACTCTTCATGTTCCTGCTCATGTTAATGGAAAACACGTTTATGTGTGCTTCCTACCGCCAAGGATCCTTTCAACCCTCGATTACTGGTGGTGGCACAGGGCGTTCCCCAAACAGTAGATTATCTAACCTCACAATAAACACATCAGGATAGTGTCAAAATGGCTTTGGACCCGAATTTCGACTTAAACCGCAAGGACACCGGGGAAAAAGGGAATAGGGAATAAATCAACCCCGACATTCTTGCACATTTCAAGGACCACATTCGGGTGTCTTAATTGTTATTTGTCGGACATGTTTAGCAACAACAGTATTGCCCGACAGGGTTTCCACTGCGCAGCTGCCATCTTCGCCCATCTTCGAACTTCCTGGGTCCTTGTAGATCCCCCAAATTCAACCCCATAAACGAACAAGGCAACAGCCATTTCCGTTGATACTTTGGCTGAGCACTCACACTCATTCGCGGCGATCATTCCGCGGCGATATAAATATCGGGCATTAATAAACACTCGACCGAAAGGCGCAGAAATTGAATTGCTCGCGATAAATAAACAATTCCTAATGGGGTTGGGCTGGCTGGCTGGCATCCATTGGGTTCAACTGGGTTGAAAGCCGTTTCCGCCGAGAAATACTTTCGAAAAAAACAAAACGGACGGTAAAAACATCAATCAGCCGCCGTATTACCTTTAAACATGCCAAAAACAAATACCGGCAATCAAAATCCAAATCAAATCAAATCCCCATCGAATCGCTTAAGAAAACAACACAGGGGAAATCATTCAACGCGGCGTGGCCAATAAAATGCGATGGTATGGGTGTACATACATATGTATATAGAAGAAGCTAGAGCTGTCTTTATGACCACCGATTTGTGGATGTCGGATTGTCTATTATGAATTCCATCGAATTGTGTGTTTGGAATTGCTTTAACCACACAAGCATTTCAGTGATTGAATTGAAAGTGCCGGTGAGTGCGTAAAGATCGGCCGTAAATACGACCATTAAAGCATCCTCACAATGATCTCCGGACAAAGATCTGACCTGGCTGCAAAAGCCTAAAGCCAAAAGTCCCATAAACCCTCACCGTTTTACGATCATCCGTGTGAAGCATATAAAAGTGACCGATATCTGAATAATTTACGATGCAATCACACCTTTCCGCTGCCGATATAGTTGATTTTAAAGTTGATCTTTTGCATTGCAGATCCCGCCACGTTGAACATATTTGCCACGCGTTCCAATCCCAAGAAGAAACGCAAGTCCCGCACCGCATTCACCAACCAGCAGATCTTCGAGCTGGAGAAGCGCTTCCTCTACCAAAAATACCTATCGCCAGCGGATCGCGACGAAATCGCCGGCGGCTTGGGCCTCTCCAACGCACAGGTGAGTATGGGAATGTCTGTAGGTGCTGGTCAAGGGAGAAAATACGATTCAAAATCCGAGGGGTGGACTCTCATCTTTTAGGGGTGAATTTCAATAAAATATTTCAAATGGCGTACAGTGGATAGAAGTGTTCCTTTTTAAAATATTAATTAATTTATTATTAAAATTGTTTATCGATTGCCTATACTTATTAAATGTATAAACGTAAATTATATATTCTAGATTTTAAAACGTATTCTCCCCTTTGTGAACCAGTAAAGAACAACTAATAATTTTTCCTTATAACAGGTCATCACTTGGTTCCAAAACCGAAGGGCCAAACTTAAGCGTGACATGGAGGAGCTGAAGAAGGACGTGCAGTGCGAGAAAATGTCAGCGAACCAAAGCTTTTTAAAGAACGTTAATGACTTGACTATTTTAAAGACCCGACCAGTCAGCAGATCCCAATCGCTCGCACCACAACCACCCACATTACCACCAGCAACACCAGCACTACGCACACATGCAGAGCATAGGATCGGATAGGGATATGGATAAGGATAGGTGTCGGGAGAAGGAGAAGGATAAGGACAAAGAGGAGCTGCGCATGCTAAAGCTCATGACCCTGATGCGCTATTCCGATGGCAAGTTGCTATATCAGCAGCCACCGGCATCGTATTTGCCCATTCCCCACAGGCAAAACGCTGATTAGCCTAATTTGTAAACTATTGAAAATAACGCTTTTAAATGCATATATTTTGCCAAAAAATAAACCCGCTTAGTTTGAGAAAAAATGGCGAAGCTCTTTTGGTTAAATTGATTCAAGTATTACACTTCAACTCCTATGTATGAAATTCTGCCTAGAAAATACAATTTTTAAAGATGTGCATAATAAATAATAATTCATGTGCTAATCTTAATTTTAACATATTTACCGGTATATTTTTTCAATGTGAAGTTTTTACGGATAAGTTGATTTCAATTACGAGTTTATTCCATTTGCCCTTTCTAGAAATCAATAAAATTAAATTATTCCGTTTCTAATTTTTAATGTAATATCTGGTTCACTGTAACTAAGAGAGTTAATAATCGAACCTAATAAATATTCTTAAAACGAATCATCATGAGTTCCATAATAAGTACATGTAACAACTAAACAATTTTAGCTTTATTATGCTGAATAAAATGTTTTAATATATCTCGTTGTAATAATAGTAAAACAAATAATTAATAATCAGATATTCACTATTTCGCCAACAATTTCAATGCAAGTGTCCCGTGGACGCTTAACACCAGATTTGTCGAATGCAGAAAATATAATGACAGCCTTGTGAATTCCTGGGCTTAGAGGCACTGCGAAATTGATTAATATCTTCAGGATAAATGGTTCCAGGACTAAAACTGTCTAAATAACCGAAAGAAAACAATTAAAATCTCGAATTTTTTGTTTTTAGAGTATCCCTACTCCCGGAGTTGTAATGCATTTGTCCTTAACTTGCTGCTTGTTGATTACGTGTTTTGTCGAGAAAGGATAATAAATGGTGTTCTTATCATAGAAGTTCTTGCAGAAATCCTTATCACCTCCTTTGAATAATGTTGGATTCCAAGTACCTCCTTCAAATTTTTCTATGTTTACTTCAACCTGAAATGTGGTTTCCATCAACCACAGCCAATAAGGATATTATAAGGATATATGATGCTCACCGCGACGCGATTTGAAGGTTCGACGTCCCATAACATGGTTATGTTTCCAGATATATTCATGGCCCCATCTGCATCTTTTTTACGGTTAAATCGGGAAAGATCAGCCAACTCATTCACGTAAGAAAATCCTGGCTTGTCGAGGCACTCACTAAACAGCTCTTCCCTTTCAGGAATAAAAAAGTGATTTAATGCAAATGAAGGGCTTATTATTTGCAATGTTAGGGATATAAGGATATTCAGCAGTGTAACTTGTTGCCGGTCCATGTTTCGCTATTTTTGAAATGCTCGTTGCAATTGAGACTCTACCGCTTTAATAGACAAGCTGTGGCAATTATATAATCCGATATATCGAAGTTGGGCTATCTCACGCTAATGATATGAATCTTTATAAGATCGATTTCAGTTTAAAGTTGTTTGAGATTGCGATCTAGTCTATCAGCAATCTCGCGTGTTTTTAAAAATGTAAGTTTATCATTAAGTAATCTATCTAAATTCTGATTCAGATTAGATGTATTACGTAAAACGGTATCGTAGCTATATGTGTAGTTATATCAGTACAATATTGACGGATTCATAATACGGCCAGATGGTCATGGCCAGATTGATTCGGGGAGTAATTACGACCAAGAACAAGTTCAATGTGTTGGAAACGCTCCCTTTACCTTTTACAACGAATGTAATATACCCTATTCTACTACTAGCAAGAGGAATATGGAGGTGGACAATACAAGAGGATATACCCGGTAGTCAGTTGATGACTGTGCGAGCGCAATGTGCAAGCAGTGCATCAACTGCTTCGACAAGCAGCGCATCAACTGCTTCGGCAAGCAGCAAGAGAACTGCTTTAGAGATAGCACTCGAGCTCCACCTAGTGGTGAGGCTATTATTTACCGATTTCTTTTAATTTCAATAAGGTATATGTAGGATAATATTAATAATACAACCTATTCTTGACGAAAAGTTTTCATCTTCAGAAAGATCAGAGCATTTTTAAAATGTACCTTTTCCGTAATTAGAACATTTGTCTAATCACATCACAAGAACAAAGGAATTAAGCATTTCTTTAATTTTTTGTTTATTAATAAATTAACAAAAGTAATTTGTTGTTGCAGAAAAATTAACCCTCCACCAAAACCTTTGTTGAGAAACAATAAAATCATAATCATTATTAGGTTTAAACGAATTCAGAGAAATAGGTCCATGACGATTAGGCATTTACAATGTCACCGACGATTTCCATGCAAATGTCCCTATCACGCTTAACTCCGGCTTTGTCAATGGCAGTAAATATAAGAACGGCCTTGTGCCGCCCCACATTCAGGGGAACTGCATAGCTGAATGATATTTTCAGGAGATAGGGCTCCCACAGCAAAATTGCCTAGAAAAAAGGAATTTAAATGTATGTAAATGGATTGAGTTATAGTGGATTAAGTGGTGTATATCTTTACTCCTGGAGTGGTAATGCATTTTTCCTTCGCTTCCTTCTTGTTAACCACGTGTTTTGTCGAATAGGAGTAATAAAGAGTGTTCTTGTCGTAAAAGGACTTGCAAAAGTCCTTAACATTCCCTTTAATTATTGTTGGTATCCACTTATCTCCTTCAAACTTCAGTATGCTAACATCAATCTGAAAATCAGTTAGTTGGGGAGGAAGTTTATTTATTTAAATGCATTAAAGCCTCTCACCTCGACGACATCCGATGGATCCACATCCCATATTGTTGTTATGTTTCCTGATATATTAACTCCACCAGGACCTCGTTTGCGACTGAAGTTGGATAAATCCACGAATGCATCCAAATAGCCCATTTCTGGCTTATCCTCGCACTTACTTAGTAAATCATCTTTAATGGGCACAAAATCGTGGCTCATTTCAAATGACCGACCAATAATTTGGAAGAAAATCAGCAACGTGCATAATACTGAAGTTTCGCACCCCATATTTCACTTTTTTAGTAATTTGATTTTGCGTCTCGCTTAACCTTAAATAGCACTCAAGCGACACACGTGAAATATATAAAAATGCCAATAATTATTATTTGACACGCGTATGATATGAATCTACAAGGAAGATATGGGTTTTTTTCATTAATCTGATCTTTAAATGTATAGTCACACTATATTAGCCATCATAATGTTTGCACGTTCCTAATTAATGATATATAATTATAATTGTACTTTCCATTCATTTCATCTATGTACATGTAAGCCGCTAGTGAAACGAACGATTCTGACTAGTAATAACATATTTTCAACAGTGGGGTTAGATAAACATCAAATGTATTTATCCATGGCAATACCTTCACATGTCACTGGTCATTTCATTTGAAAGGCGCGCCGTTTCGTACAGTATACCAGTATGCCATACAAAGAAAGTTTTTCATATTTTACATTTTTTTTACTGTCAATATCTTAAGCTATTTCTACACCGACATATTCGATTGTAGTCGATAATAAAGTATTCTGTGATATTATCGATACACATCCCTTCAAAATAGGCTGCGAAAATACTAAAAACATAGCAGAGATTAGCGCGCAATTCTTTTTCAAATTGCGATGTATTAAATTAAAAATTGCAGTCATACACTGTGGCGAAAAATACTAGCACCAATAAAAAAAAAGCGTTTCCTCTGAAAATTAATAAAAGCTAAAGACCTAACCACTAAAAGTATATAAATAAAAAGCACCACTGAAGTTTCTTTGATAGCAGTATTATTTCTCCCAAAGTAATAAAAAATTATTAAAATTGTATAGTGTTTTTTGTACACATTTTTTTTTTGGGAGTGTATATTGAGTTTGTCCGTTGAATAAGTAAATCACCAGTTGGTTGTCAAATTCGTAAATCGAGAGTCGGGAATGAAATCTTCAACAGAAGTTACATGACGCAAGCCACAAAAGCCGCAATGGTTTTTGAGATTTCAGGCCTGAGATCTGATGCATCCTCGGACATTTTAATCAACTTGTTATTGATCACCCTAAAGTCATCCGCATAGATAAAGAGCGTCTCCTCCAGTCTGCCCAGAACCCACTGGAACCAGTAATGCTCCTCTGTTCCCTCGTCTGCAAACGGAGCACCGCAAAGAGTCTTCACAAAACGCTGCACAATGGTGAACAGAATGCCTTTGACTACAGGATCGCATGCACTTGGATCATCGACATCCACGACTTCGATCTTTTGTTGGACACGCTTCAGGTGGCGGAGAGCGGAGTGGAGCAGCTCCCAAATGTATATCTTGGTGAGCTCCTTGCGCATCGATGGGCCGAAGATCCAACGCACAACGCTAATGGGCTCAATTATCAACCCCGTGACCAGCTTTTCGGTCACCACAAATTTGTACTGATCGCTGGCGACCCACACATCGAAGATTCCGTTCAAGACCGCGGCCTGCCTCTCTGGATCTCCTGCAACCAAATCCTAAAAACAAAATGGAAACGTAAATGATATAGAAATTGATGAAGAAGAGGGTATAGTAAATATAACTTAATACGAATCAACAAACTCACCTTGAAGACAGAGTGATATTTTCGAAGTATCCCGAAAGTGTGGCTAAATGATTTGGATCCCAGATGAAGACAGTTCTGGGTGAACACGTTGATCTTGAGCAGCGGACCGATTCCCGTGCTGGATTTAATAATTTCAGAGATCATTTCGGGGCTTGCTTGCGGGCTGCGCATCGCCTCCAGCAGATCCTTGGACAAAATGGCACCAGGAAGGGTTTCGTCGACAAACTTGAAGTGCGGCAGTACCGGCGGCGGAAGAAAATCGGCCAGTATATCCGGCACTACATCTTTAATTCTTTGGTGGTACGAAAGTCTAATTATTGGAAGATAAAGTAGTATGTATTTCATATTATTGGCAACTGAAAACAGAAATGTTACGCACCTGAAGCACTTCTTGAGCAATTCCCTCAGGAAAACCACCTTTGGCTGCAGATTGGTGGCACTCGGATCGATTGGCGATGGAAGACCCTGAGCCCACTTGCTCCACTGGCAGTTAAACCCGAAGTTGCTGATGTGATGCGACACCCAGTTGACCAGGCGGTCGAAGCAAGCTACGCTCATGGAGTTCAGTCGATTATAGATTATATCCAAGGCCTGGGCCACCACCTGGGGTATCTTGTCCGGTTGGCGCTTGCACAGCTCCACCAGAATGGATCCGTAGGCAATGGTGCTCCAATTGGCGGTGGGCAGCCGCAGCATCTCGCCCAAGATCACCTCCACAATGCAGTAATAGACCGGCAACTGGGGCTTGGAGGCGGCGTACATCAAGAGGCTATCGGCACAGATTTTTCTCTCCTTATGAAAAGAGATCAGTATGTCCAGAATATGGGCCTCCAGCAGATGCCTTTCGATGCTCACCGGCGGGGGCATATTAGGGATCTCGCCGACAGAGTCGCAGGAGAAGATGCGAAAACATACACGCGGCAGCGGATACCGACATCGCTCCTCATGGGCGGCCAAATCATAATCCCTTAGCTGGTGGATTCGGCCGTGGCTCAAGGTCTCAGAGAAGGACTTGTAAGGTCGGGGGATCAACTGATGCTCCGGTTCGGCCCAATGGTTCTGCCTCATACCGTCCACCTGCTGCCACAACAGCTCCAGGTAGTCCCTCTGATTGAAATCCGGCCACACACTCAACATGTTGGTGTGCAGAGCGGACCGCTTCTTAATGTAAATCTGGAGTGAGACTATCAGCTTATCAAACGCCGTCTCCCCCTCCAAATCGCGCCCAATAAGGGGCATGGCGGATAGTACACAGTAGGCAAGAAAATCGCGTCGTATCTGCGGTGTGACGCCCACCAGATCGTCCGGATCCTTCAGAGCCTCGCAGTCCTTCAAGAAGGCTGCGAGCAATTTTAGAATATAGGACGACGGGAGCACCTGGCAGTGATACAGATCCACCATGCAGTGAACCACTCCACGGCACCTGTTCCAATCGCGAATGTGCACGGACTCTCCCACCTTGTGCGCCATGAACAACAGGCACTCGGAGCCGAATTCAAAGTCTGCGACATTAATTAGGCCCACAAGTGTGGCATAGGCACTGGCCTGTCCGGGATAATAGCCCAGACATATTACTAGCTCATTTATGAGGTTCTCCTTCAGGTCAACACTCATCCCTTTGCCTAGCAGGTAACCCAGGTTCCCCAGCTTCAATTCGAGCGGAGTGTGCCCCGGGAAACTAAGCTCTCTCATCAGCTGCTCCACGGTCTTCACCGTCGTCTCGGCAGTCCTCTTCTGGCGACAGTCGTCTCCCTCCTCGTCAGAGGAGTCTTCACGCTTACGACGGCCCATCGTCTTGTTCTTCGTTTTGAGTAAAAGGACCAAGGAGCTAACCAAGATTGAGAGTGGCTGCGGAAGGAAAATTATTTCGAATACGCAAAAAAATGGAATTAGTCACATAATCACATAATTACTTCAGAAGTTCTTCATGAAAGTAAATGTAAGTCAGATACTGATAACGATGAAGAATAAATATGTCTCCTTTACCGCATTGCATAAAAGGTATAAAGAAAACGGAGGCAGATATTCACCTTGATATTTGACCGTTTTTAACCAAATTGTAGCACTGCTATTTCACTGCTGCCTTAAATGTGTTTGACCGAACTTTTCCGAAAAAATTATTTTTCGTTAATACGAAATATTCGAACCACTCAGCTTGAGAATAATCGAGTTAATGGCAAATTTAGTCCTGTGCAAGTGACATTTCAGCAATGACATTTTTCGACGCCTGCTTATACTTAGATTTCGATTTTTTTAAACTAATATATTTCAAATAATTTCATTTAAACAAATTATTACGACAACAAATAGACACAATTTTGACATAATGATACTTAATGGACTTACCACTTGCCACCCATTTTTAACATTTCTTGATAATTTTATCAAAAAAACAACACAAATTGGATCGCTGCTAAAGATTACAATGTCGAGAAGTGCCAAGTTTTTAACCACAACTCCGAGGTCAACAAACTACCGAAAAGCAGCGATCACAGCTCCAATGGAGTTCAATGAGTACTTGAGCACCCGATTGGAGTGGCTTCACCCTTTCCACTCTTTCCCAGCAGATAGCGCTTCATCAAGGCGCAATTATGTCAAATAATTTGGCGGCCACTTCACTGGCATCACAGCCGTTCCAAGGCCCTCCATTCCGACACTTGCAAGTGGCCGCCCCCGCTGGCAATCAATTCAATTATGACTCAATTTATTCCCACAGGGACTAGAGTCACCAACCACATCCTGCTGCATCCGGAGCACACAATGCTCGGGTTATTTCCACTCGAACAACTCCGAAGAGCTGCCGATGATTAGCACAGCACCCCCATCCGCAATACCATGCTTCCCATGCCCAGCCATCCCTGCACCAGTTCCAGTACCAGTGCCACACATCATATCCAGCGACTGCACAAAATCCAAAGGCCCAAACCCCAAGGTGGGACCACCCACATAGCCGTCTGTGCTTTTATTGCTCACAAAGTAGCATAAACAAATTGCGCTTCTAACGGCGGAGGCCGTGGAACATCCACATCCATAAAGCCAACGCCACCACACACCTGATGGCCCTGATAGATGGATGGATGGTTGGATGGATCGTTGGCTCATATGGTGGACTGGATGGCTGGATGGATGGGGAGGAATAGGTATGGACAAGTCCCGCCGAGTCGAGCTGAGCTAAGGAGTTGCACTAGTTCATTAACTGCATTTCCCCCAGCACTAAATGCACTAGTCGAGTGGTGGGATACACGGCCAAAAATCGTTTCTGTACTGTAAACAACAAATAGAGATCGAGGCATTAATGATATTTATAATTTCCATAAGAACTGTCTGAAAATATATTAACTTAGACGAAGTTTCTTCAGTAAATGCGTAAAATAATGTACTTTAACATATGGAAAATATACACATATGCCACAATAGCTACTATTTGGATATAGGGAAGTAATAAAATGAATTGTCTTGGCCACTATATTTTAACACTATCCCTACGAAAAGAAAATATACAAAAAATTTATTTAAATTTTATTAAATCCGGTTCCTGTGAGAAATGCGTCATCAATAATTTCTAAAAAAAAATTCACATTTCAATAGGAACAGCACACATTTGTTAATTTTCATCGAGATCTCCTTCGCGTGTAAAAATGTTTGTTGTTGCATCGTTCTTTGCTTATTTGGAGTACGGTTTTGGGTTATTTGCGTCTGTTGTGTGGTCCGACCCTCCTGTTTTCCGACTTGGCGCTACCCATCCCTTCCATCCATTTGTTTCCAAACAGTGGTCAACTAATGTGTCCCAAATGTCCCGGGGCGACAACCAAAACAAGCCACTTGTCGCAGGACCTCCGCAGCACAGCTGTCTAGACGGATGTCGAGTGCAAATCCCAATTAGGCACCTTGACCGAGCCATCCCAGCCGAACTAGCCACTTGAGTGGACGGAGGATGCGGACCACGACGGTTCCGCTCTCGGCGTTCACACATATTTCATCCTCCTGCCGACATCCTCAAGAGTGTCCTGTCTGGTCGGGAGCGACGGGCGACAAGGCGTGATTTGTAAACAATGCCACACGCATGATTACATGATCATGGAGCCACTGCATCACCATCACCATCATGTGGGCGGGGGAAGCTATGCTACGTAAACTGACTGGCGGCCCCGATGGTTTCCAATTGCATATTAGCGTCGCCGCAAAGCGGATGGCCGACTCCACACTGAGGGAAACGTAGTAGTTGTGCTATACTGAAAAATTATTATTAAAACTATAAACTAATATTATTTTTGCATAAGAATCTTTTAGTTAGCCCATACATTAATCGGTAAGTAATTACCATTTCATTAACTAGACCGCCAATAACTAGTTTTTTCTTGTGCACATACAAAGATACACAGATCCACAGATACAACCAGAATGGCACACATATTCAAATTCGGTACTCAGATGCAGTGAGGCAAGATGCGCACTTTTAAGCTCTTAAGTACGGACGATTCACTTTGGCCAAATGTGCGCTTTTCAATTCCATTTCTGTTTTCGATTGCCACATTGGAAATAGCCGATTTTTCAATTACCAATGGCTCGGTCGGCCGAGGACAAGTACGCGTATTATTAATGTAATAGCGGCTAATTGCGCATTCGCTGCAAAAGGCAAATTAGAACACAAGCGAAACACTTCAGGCAGCGGCTTAAAAGCTTTGATTCTGACGGAACACTTGGCCATCCGACGCGGAATTTATGGCCGCATTTGGCCGTTGAGATCATTGCAGTGATTGCCAGCGATGGGGCATTATCCCAAGATTAGAGAATTTGCAATAACTTCATCCACTTGAGCCCCACCCGCGAACACACATGACCGACCAAGGTTTATGGCCAGGTCGCAATCGCAGCAAGCACCCGCCAACGCCAAATTTACCGCAAAATAGTCGTTGCATTTATTTGGACTGGCCGAGACAATAAACAAAGTATCACTGCCTGGCATGCAGCAACAAATAGAGGCAATCTAAATACGAGTAGAATGCGAATGCGGCCCGCAGAACAATAAAAACACATTGGCAAAATATGACAAAGTAAACAATAATATAAGTCCGCCGCGAATGGCTGCCAAATTGAATGATCGATTCGCTGCTGATCTGAATCCCCAATCCGATGGGAATCGGAATCAATATATCCGCACAGAAGTCCACACCGAACGTCATACCATTCTCCAAAATTCCAGTTCAAACACATCATTTGATTGCCTACAAATTGGCGCGTTGAGTCTTATGGCAACTTAACCATTTAAATTTGCATATGCTGTCGATTCGGAAAGTTTACAAGGGATGCTGCAATCTTTCAGTTTAGCGCCATAATTTACCACACATTCGGCTGGCTGGCAACCGGGAGGCAAATATTTAATTTATCCTAATGCCTCTGATTTATGCGCTATTTCCCATCGTTCAACTTGATCACTTTGGGAAGTACAACATAAAATCGTGGAGGAAAGTTTTGAAATCAGCACACTATGAGATACTTTTGATCATATTAAAAATTTATATACATACTTTTTTTGCGGAAAACAAATAATTTAATATCTTCAACATGTGCATTCATTTAAACAAATGTTTATCGTCAAAGACCATAGATTATGATTAAGATGTGTAAACAAACATTGATTTTATCAAGTTCATTCGTCTGCTGCTTATCTTCAACCACAGCATTCACCAACTGATAGGTAACTTAAATGAACTCTTATCACAGTAGATGACATCTACCTACATAAAGAAATTTCCTAAAATAGGCTAAACCAAAACGCCTCTCAGAAAGGGGGTGATGATCGCGCCTTTACTTATTTTATTTTGTGACGAAATCCGTTTCATTTTTTTTTTTAAGCAAAAATGGTATTCCAAATATTCTCTATAAGCGGAATGTTAAACTGTAGTGCCCCTTGTGGTTGTACCTCATTTAGATGGATTAGATGAATATTATCTTCCTTACACGCTCAGTGCTCTTCGTCACTAGACAGAATGGCGTCTACTGATATGCGATCATTTATTGCTATAGTTACTATGGTCTGCAACTGGATAACTGGATGACAGATAACAGAACATATATAATAAAACCACTGGTAAGATTGCTTTCAGTTCAGTGTACCTGTGACTCCCGAGAACTTAAGAGACATCTTTTAAATCTTAATACAATGGTGTGTTTCGCGTTCAAAGATAAAGAGTCGACCTGAACTCTATTAAATAATCAAGCACTGGAGCATCGGATTAATTAATAACATGACATATATATTTTTAAACCGCAGATACTCTTTATGAAGTTGCTCTTCGTATGCCTTTTGGGCACTGGAGATGGAGCACGAATTTTGGCACCATTCTTCCTGCCTGTAAAGAGCCACTTTATGATGACGGATGCCATTATAAGGGAATTAGTGAAACGTGGACATGAGGTCACCTTCATCACACCGCTATCATTGGCCAAGGAAAACTTGGGGCCGAACTACAGGGAAATACTTTTGCCCAAGTACGATACCTGGGCGGACAGTAAGTGAGTTTATTATTTCTTGAGTTCAAATTTGATGGCCTAATTCCACAGTATCTGCGATGATGAAAACAAAATCGGCACTGGATATGATTGACATGTCAAAGCTAACACACATGCGACTGGCCCAACACATTGGCATCAAGTCAACGGACTTTGCTCTGGCCCATCCCGAAGTTCAGGAGTTGATCTATGCCAAGGATAAGA
Organism: Drosophila melanogaster; assembly: GCF_000001215.4. Classification (NCBI taxonomy): domain Eukaryota; kingdom Metazoa; phylum Arthropoda; class Insecta; order Diptera; family Drosophilidae; genus Drosophila; species Drosophila melanogaster. The sequence goes on along the minus strand of NT_033777.3, from coordinate 21,399,171 downwards.
AGGGGAAATTCGATCTGCTCCTTGTGGAACAGTTCCACAATGAGGGAGCTCTAATGTTGGGTTACATTTACGAAATACCTGCAATTACCATAGCTACTTTTGCATACGCAAACTATTTTAGTCAAGTCTTCGGTTTTGTGAATCCATTGTCCTACGTTCCCAATGTTTTTTTGTCCTGTACGGATAGAATGTCCTTGTGGGAGCGATTGGAAAATGTAGTGATTAGCACGGCTGAGGATGTTGTCCGGGAAGTATCCTACTATCCGCAACAGGATGCCGTCATCAGGAAGCATTTTAGTAGCTTACTGCCTCGGGTGCCAACGGTCAAGCAATTGGAACAGAACATCTCGGTTATTCTTTTAAATAGCTACATGCCGCTGACTTCGCCAAGACCCATGTCCCAGAATATGATTTCGGTGGGTGGACTGCACATCCTGCCACCCAAACCCCTACCAGAACATATTAAAAACTATCTGGATAACGCTGAGCACGGTGCGATCTACTTTAGTTTGGGTGAGTTTACATAGAGTGTTGTAAAATAAGCTTATCTAAAAAAATTCAGGGATTTTAACTGATTTAGAATATGTATTATTGAATTAAATCGAAGTAAAAGAAATCTCTGTCAAATTCAGGATCTCAAGTGCGCAGTGCTGACATGCCAGCGGAAAAGCTTCAAATTTTCCTTGACGTCTTCGCCAGCTTGAAGCAAAGGGTCCTTTGGAAATTCGAGGATGATCAGCTGCCCAATCTTCCGGACAACGTAAAGGTCGAAAAGTGGTTACCCCAGGCTGACATATTGGCACATCCGAATGTGAAGGTTTTCATCGCCCATGGAGGACTGTTTGGAATGCAGGAGGCAGTTTACCATGCGGTCCCGGTGCTTGGAATGCCATTCTATTTCGATCAGGATATAAACATTAAGGCGGGCCAAGCAGCGGGATATGCCATTGGCTTGGACTATCGCACCATTTCGAAAGATCAACTTAAGTCTGCGCTTCATGCGCTCTTGAAAGATCCCAAATATCAAGCCAATATGATGAAAGCATCGCGAATTTTCCGGGATCGTCCACTCGGCGCAATGGACACCGCGATGTATTGGATTAATTATGTCGTAGAACATCGGGGAGCGCCACATTTGGTGGCAGCAGGAGTGCATCTGCCCTGGTACCAGTTCTATCTTCTGGATGTATCAGCAATTATTCTGGCTATTACTCTATTACCACTTTTGACCTTGTATGCTGTAAGTCGAAATTATAAATCTTTTAGAGGAATTCGAGCACAGAAGAAAGAGGCGAAAACTGAATGAAAACTACAAATGGGTTGAGTGCTATATATAACCCAATATTATCTTAGAAACTTATGTGATGCGTGGATTAACGATGGAGAAGACCAAATAGTTAGCATGAAAGGTAAAAATAATTGATAAAGAATAAAGCCCAAAAAATTCTGTATATTGAAAATTTTAAACAAAAATCAACACCATATGGAGATTTCTATAAAGTTCTTTATAAATACTTGATCTGCACTTTGTTCTTTTTACATATTTTTGCAATTATAGCCCAACACTTAAGACGTGGCACTTGAGCTTCTACTTAAGTATTTAATGAATCCAAATTGGTTGGTTCTACTTAAGGCGCCTGAGTGCCGAGCCAAGTGTTCTTCACGAATTAAGCAAAAATGCAAAAGCCAACGGAAAAAAAACGATAAAGTCCACTCACCGTAGATTTAATGGCATTTCAACATCATCATAATGTTTCCAGGGCTTTAGAAAGCCCAATTGTATCATACTCTGCTAGAGTATGATCTTACCAAATCATCAAGAACCAATAAAATTTGAATGTCAGGTCAATTTTTGTGATTTCAAATCAATTCTGATCTATCTATATCAACAGATTTGAACACCAAAGTATGCACATGATGATCCCGGCTGTATTCATTTATTTTCGTTCCAATTTTAAATTTCGCACAAACAAGTTGACCCCAAAGACATTGGCTTCCTGCAATGGCAGCGCCAACTGGAGCGCCATTTGGACACAAAAATGGGATGTTTACACGACTCCAGACCGGGAGACTGGATCTCCGGCAAAGTGCACTTGAGGACGGAGTGCGGAGACACGATTTGTGGAGCTCTAGGGCTCATTATGCATTCATGAACTGACATTGAAGTGGGTGCGACGCCCATGCTGGATGCTTCTATGGCTATAGGGTTACCAAGGCCCAGGGCCCATAGGCTGTATTATTGGTATTTGTAACACATGATTACGCTTTGCTGTAAACAAAAGCGTCGATAAACAGCCAAACACACGCACGCACTAATGATATGTTAATGCAGATGGCGCACAGGGCGTATGAGTGCTGCTTTTGAGTATGGGCAGCGGAAAGGGGTGAACCGAAGCTGTTTGTCTGTCAACGGCTTGGGCAAATAAACTTAAAATCATCCTTCGGCACTGGAATGTGCTTATGCCTACTATGGCTTTGCGAGTGATGAGGACAGGTTAACGAGGAAAGACCCCAGAAGCAATGCTTAATTGACCGGCAATTTGGATGGCCACCTTTTGAATGGAGCCCAATCAAAGTTGGCCAATAGCTGGCTGAGTTTGGTCGAAACTGAAGTCATTATACACTTCACTTGGAAAATAAAATAATACAAATTACAAATAAGTAACCAAAAATAACATTATGTTGGTCTAGCTATGACTCATCTAAGTGACCTAACATATCTTTGGTTTAGGAATCTAATTCAGCTTACCTTACTACTATATATATTTTCACATTTTTTATAGCGTTACGAACCTCGCATCTACACTAAACTACCTTTAGTAAGGTCACAAAAGGCTGACCTCCCAGGGAAGCTGAAGCTTTTCGACACGCCGCAGCGTTTAAGTGTAATTTTCTTCTTATTCTATTGAAGCATGTCCTTTGCCGGCAGGATAGCTCACTAACTCACTGCAGCGCACTGGAAGCTTCTCTGGCTTGTCTTCGTCTTTGCCCCAGCTCGTTAAAAATTCACTTCAGCCCTCGCTTTCACTTCGGATAAACATAATGGCCGTTCATTTGCGCCCGTCTGGGCTCTACTCTCGACCCACTCAGCACAGCCACCCAGCTGAAATTGCAAGAAAATTTTCCTTTCGAATCGAAGACGAGCGCTCAGGACAATTGCGTACGTGTGCGCCCAGGACGTCGGAGTTCAAAAGGGGGGAAAATCCACCTAAAAAAGAGGAAAATGAGTAGCGAGCGAGCGAGAGAAGAAAGGCAAAAGAAAAGCGAATGTCTCAAGTTGTGCGCCATGTAATTTGCTCTCTTGCCATGTGCTTCATCAGAAAGGAAATTGAAAATTGCTGCTAATAGCTGGCGACATTGGAGTGGGTGTGGCCGATAGGCGTTTGGGTGGCAGGACGAAGGAATTTCACCGTATAGTGATTATGAAAAAATAAAAGATCCCAAAAAGAGGAAAGAGAATAAAGAGATGGCACTAGGAAAAAGGAGGTGGAATTCATTTAAAATTGCCGAAATTGCTCAGCTTAGTGACGAAAGCTAACGAGGCGTTAAACTGCTCTTCTTCGACAATTTAATGTTGATTTATGCATTGCAGAGAACTCAATCCCAATTAGTTGATGCTCGGCGTAATTTCACTTATGTATTTTGCTACTAATAAAACGGATTCAAATAAGAATATTTTTGACCTAGATAGATAATAATGTTATTCTATTGTAGAGAGATTATGCAAAATTTACCTTGTATTCCACCCTTTTTTTTTACCGGAACTCGTATGTTTTTTGTTCTGAGACTTCATTTAAATATTTCAAAGAACGCATTGGCCATTGCTAAATTCCAGAAGCACCTACATCTTTTGTGACTCAGCCGATAGAAATACTGTTTACACTAAGCAATGGGCACTTAAACAGACTTTAAGCGCTTTTATGTTGTTCGAAATAAATAAAGGAAAACAAAGATTAACGACCCAGTAAGTTGCAGGTGCTCAGCGAAAAGATTCCGACCCGAAAAGTTTTCCACCCAGGAAACTGATTCGATTCATTGAAGTGTTTACCCTATGGACGACACCATTCAGCTTGTTTTCCCATCTCGATCCATCTAAACACTTTTCGATGCCAAATGCTCCGTGGAGAAAAACAGATCCCACCAGTTCACATACCAAGTGACTGTTTATCAATAGATCTTCAAGTGTTTTCCGCCTGGTAGCCTATTAGTAGCGCTCAGCCAGCTGATAAGGTCCATTGGGCAATACTACCATGTTATCCATCTACTGTACACATGGAAGATCGATCACATCTCACCCACTCAGTTTTTGGCCCCGGGGCCCATCTAACACACGTGAATCGACTGGCGGCGGCCCAACCAAATGTCTATTGCGACTTTAATTGTCGGATATTACGAGTCGGCAGGTCCATTAAAAACGCTAATGAAGTTGCCCGAATGGAACTTGGACACATGTGTGTGCCCATCTCGTATCTCTTTTGCAGTCCGCAATACCACAACATTTTCATCTAAACAGCTCGCGAAACAACAAGCCATTCAACTAGTGCTAGTTGGACTCAACTCAATATTTGCCGATTTGAATGGCTGTCTATAAAACGCGATAAGTTAAAAAGGCAAGACAACAAAAAAAAAGGCGACCGAGCACCAAAACCGTTTTATGCATGCGGTGAAAATTTGAATTTTTTAGCCGAAATTGAACAATAAACAAAATCACAAAAGCCAAAACATTTATCATTCAATTTCATGCCACCATGCTCTTCTCTAGGCTAAGGCAGCCGTTCTCGAAATCATTTAAATGATTTTTTATTTGAAGCCAAATAAGCAAAGGAGTGGCCACCGAAAGCGGGGTGGTTGGATCGAATCCGATTTGGATTTGGATTGGGATGTGGATTTAGATTTAGATTTGGATTTGGCATTGCGCAAAGATTGCTTCAACAGCTGCCGGACGGAAGATTGAGTTGGAAATTGAATTTCAAATTGAAATTGAGGTGGGTGGCCATTTTGTCGGACGGACGGGCGGGCTGCCCAACAACTTGCGCAAATAGCACCATCATCAACAATTGGTGTGCGAGTATAATATCATCCGAATGCTCGGGCCTGTGGGCTGGAATTACTGGGAATTTCTCGGGACCGCACACAGTCACCGCTCGGTTTGGTTGGCTAATGAAAGGCTGAAAAACAATTAACTATAAATTAAACGCACAATTTTCAAAACAAAATAAACACAAATAGTCCGGGGCATCATTTGTACGCTGCTTCCGAGCATTGTTTACTCAGCAATCGTCTTCCGTGGGTGTGAGTGGGTTAATCGCTCGGGAAGACAACGATTCATTTACCTAGCTCCGCCGAATCCATATCAGTGGCAAACCCCATCGCCCACCCGGCAGCAAAGCAATTAGGCGATGTCGCTGGCTCCGGCTCCAAACCCATTTTGGGAACTGGTATCCCCATCCCCCTCTTAGGACCAGGACCATCCTCCCATAAAACAAAGAGCACTATGCCAATAACAAAATCAGTCTGGACGTGCTCAAATATGCGGCATCGAAATGCTCTGCAAATGAACCATATACATACATATATTTAATCAGAAGGATTATAATCTACATACAGTTTTGTAATTGATTGTTTAATCTGCCTGCTTTCTGACTTTCAAATATTATTGAAGCTAAGTATCTTACACCACATACATCTATATTCATAGCTCAGAACAGAAAATCACAGAATTTCCATGGACTTAGCCAGCGCGTAGAGTATCGCGCTGTGGAGTTTAGAGTTTAGTTGATGAATTTGTTGTGAAGTTATTCCTACCAAGAACTGTTAGTAGCAGGGATGTGGCATAAACAAACGCATCGGCAGAGCAACACGTGCAACAACAACAACAATAGCAGTGGCAAATCGAAGTGTCAGTCGCAGTGGCAGTCGCAGTCGCAGTCGAAAATCCCATCTCCTCAGCCTCCTCCTTTTATGGCACACATGTGTGCAGCAGACGATCGACCGGCCAGAGATGGAGATCGAGGGACACGTCTGTGGATGGGGGTCGTATTCGGATTGGGATTGGTATTGGTATTGCGATTGGGATTGGGACACGTTATGGAGGGGCATGGTGAACAGGAGCATGGAAAGCGAACGCCGAAGCGCTGATGCAAAGTGCATCGAGATGGGCCAAAACAAGAATGCAGTGCATTTTATAATAAGTGAACGGATCGGGCATTTTGTTTACACTTTAAGCTGTCCGGCCAGCGTGTTTTTGGCGTTTTCTTTTGAATTTCGCGTTCCGCCATTAAATGCACTCTCTGCTTAAGAATGCAGGCCTCCGCCCAATATGTTTAAACAAATAGCAAATATTGCCAATATTGTTTACCCGACGTCCTCGACATTCCCGGTGACAGGCGACGACTAATTGCAGTTCAAAGATTGCGCATACGCCACTTGGGCCCCGACCCCGAAAGCGACCCATGACTAATTTCCATATTAATTACAAGCCAAATATCAGGCGGCCGGGTTTAAAAGGATTGCCGTCAAGTAGCTGACATCTCGTAGCACCCCGGCATGTGTGTCATAAAAAAGGTTGCATAAACAAATCCGGAGGCGGCGCAATATAAACAAATTAGTAGCCGAGCCGCCGGACGAGCAGGACGATTTGCATTCACTCCAAGACCACATGCAGCGTGCGTCTTCAACCCTTCGAAATCCGAAGCGTGCTGTAAAACCGAAACTCCAAGTCAAAGAGTCCGTGAATTATGCGTGTTATTGGTTGCCGAGTGTGCGGAATGGGGCGGGCCTCGAAAAACTCACTCAAAATTCAGAAAACACTCAGTCTTGTTTCCCACTCGTTGCACTTTCCTAATTGCCTGTGGATAATTTAAAGAATAATATAATCAGTAAAATGTACGATTTTCTATGGAAATCAAAAGCACGACATCAAATTTTTAGCAATTTAGATTTATTCAATTTATTTAGGTCTTTATGAGTCAAAAACGGAATTTAAAAACACATTTTAAAACTATTTCATCCCAAGAATCCACATAGAAAGTTGAAGCACCTACGTTTTCTAAAGGTACAGTCCGTGTCTGAACGTAGAAGGGAAATCATATAGTTTGGACCAGTAACTCGTGTTTATTTTAAAACAGAAAATTTAAATAATTTAAATAAATACACAAATCTATAACAGAAATATAAAATATGACAAGAATTTGGGAGCACAGTGGCAAAAAGATACATCCTCAAGCCGCTGTATCTGTTATTTACCCAAGTAATTACAGCTGTCAATCGATTTTAGTGTCCCAAATTTGTCAAATGCCTGCGTGCTTTTAGTCTAAGAATGCGTCCAAGAGCAATATACGTACTTAGAGATCTCCTCATACCAATGTTTTTTCAGTTGGCAGTCACCAGACCAGCACGTTCAATGCCCCACTTTCGAAAATTTTCAGCACTTTAGAAAATATGTGGAAAAACTCCGAGGCTTCATACGCTAGGCGCCGATTGAAAAAATAATTAAAAGGTTTCATTTATCCTTCTATCCTTAAATCTCAGATATTGTATTATTTATATAACATATTTTTTTAAATATTTTTATTTGTGAAAGGGGTGAACATTTTTAGGGGATATTTAAAAATGTTTCTCTGGAAATACGAGCAACATTGTTTCTAACGACATTGTTTCCTTTTGAAGTGAATGTTTAGCAATGATCAGTCGATCAGTCGACAATTTCCACTGGGCACATGTCCTTTTCCGATCCTGGGCGTCAGTTGGTGATTCTATTTGTTTGTTTGTTTATAAACATCAACAGGTCGGCCGGCCGTTAGAATTGTCGCCGCCGGGCACTTGAGGCAGGTCCTTGTGTCGTCAGCCACCAACTGTGCCGCTAAGGACATGTCTATGTTCCCAATTCCGATCCTAATTCCGATCCCAATCCCGTTCCCACTCCTCCTCCTCCTCCTCCTCCATCCCACCCGGGACGATATTGTGCAAAAGCGCCCGGGAAACATCGTATGTAAGTCAGTGGTTTGTGGGTCGCAGACGTCCGGCCCGACCTTTCTGACACATTGAAGCACTTCTATGTCGTCATTGAGTGGGCTCGTCATAGTCGGTCATCATCAGCGGCTTTCGGCTTTCGCAAGGCTCCGGCCACACGCATTCCACTTCAGCGGATCTCATCTCGAGGCCCTCATCCGCCAGATCGCTGTCATTCTGAAGGGTCTGAGAAGCCTCTCGCCTTCCCGCCCGCTGATGCGAATTGAGGTCATGTGGTATTAATTTATGTAACAATCGTTTAGTGGCTAAGCGCCTTTTGATGTATTCTTTTCAGAAAGCAGATCTCTTTTAAAATACTAAATACATTTTAAAATCTAGCAATGAGATCCCACCTCTATTTATTGTAGATTGATACTTCGTGGTTTGTTTCCTTTGCCAACATATTAAAATTAAAAATGAACCTTAACGTGAATAGTTTAACGTAAATAATTGTAAATTCCTTTGTGAAAAAGGAAAAACAAACCCAATCAATTGCTAACTATATAATAAGGCGACTTCAAAGAAGAATCAGTTAATATATCTCGTTGAAATATATGAACATGTATTGTTATAAAACACACAATAAATCACTATAAACCTTTGTACTTCTTCCAGGATAAGTTGATTATCGTTTTTCGAACTGCATTGTTTTAACTGCATGAAGTGAAGAAATTCAAGTGAAGCAGAAAACTCAAAACAAAAACCAAGTTTTATTTAATTCATAATTTTATTTAGCTCTCGGGTAGATACGACTACAACTTAATGCTACTAAAGCTATGGGACATCTATTGGTTACACATAGAGGCTAAAACACAATTTCTACGGCTATCACAAAAACGTAGCCCCGGTTCTCCTCCGAGACATGGTCACTCCCAACCTAGTCGATCTCCACATTCTCGTCAACATCCTCCGCCGCCGAGTGAACGCTCTCCGCTCCGCTCTCGACGCTCATCATCTGGCCATTGGGACTGGGACACGGCGTTCGCTGGGGACGCACTGCACCCGGGATGGGGATGGGAACTGGCGATGAGGACGCCGAGGATGCAGTCACAAAGCTGGAACTCTGGGTTGGTGGCGGTATGGGTTGCGGCACCTTGTGTTGCGGGTAGAAGTACGGGAATGGCATCTGCATCTGTGGCAGCGGAAGTCCGCCGTAGGCCAGCTGCAGCTGATGGCGGTAGATGTTGATCAGGGCGGGATCGAGGCCGTGTCCAGCACCGGGAGCAGCCATGTGAGCGTAGGTGGTGCTGCCATCCTCTCGCACCAAGACTTGGACGGGAACCCTCTTGCTGGCACCCAAAAGGGCGGCCTCGTGCTGCTGGATCTGCTTGCGCTTGGTCTTGTAGCGGCGGTTTTGGAACCAGATCTTCACCTGGGTCTCCGTCAGGCGCAGGCTCTTGGCCATCTCGCTGCGTTCCGGACCGGACAAGTAGCGCTGTTGGGCAAAGCGGCGCTCCAACTCGAAGACCTGGGCGTGGCTGAAGGCGGCACGCGACCGCTTCTTGCGGCTCAATCCACTGCCGTCGTGGGATAGCGGCGACTCCGAGGGGGAACTGCTCAATGGCGGTGGTGAGTCGCAGTCTGTAAAGGGAAAATTACCAAAAGTTAGCATACATCCTATACAAAAGGCCAATGAATAAGTAGCGTTCTTTTCAGAGTCCATTAGAGCCTGAATGGCGTTAATTTCGTGCAGGTTACTTACCGGAATCGTTGCTGGTGCAGCGTCTCATGTCCAAAGGAGCAGCGAGGGTGGATCCAAAATAGGCCAATTTGCGCTGCATGTAGTCGGCGGCACTGGAGTTCGATGTGCCCGTTGCCTGGTGATGGTGGTTATTGTTGTCCATCGCCGCCGCATAATACTGCAGATAGTTGCTGGGTTGCCTGGCACTTGGTTGGATCTCCTTGGGTTGGGTCAGCTTGTAGAGGCCGAGATCTCGGCAGCAGAGTGGCGGCGACTTGGAGATCGATCGCTCGCGATCGGAGGAGGGTTTCAGCTTTTCCGGTTCCGGTTCGGAGTCCACGCTGGACATGCGACGTGTTTCCGGATTGCTGCGCGTTAGGATATCGTTGATGGAGAAGGGCGTGGTGAGCGATTTGCTCAGACCCGCCATCGCAGCACTGACACCCGCGCTTTCCATATTCAGCATTTTTCGAATTTTCTGAATATTTCGGATATATATATATAGGTATTGTCTTTGGCCTTTCCGACACTTGTTCACTACGGATTTCTATTGATTTTCCGATCTTCACGACTCGAGGGCTGCGCAGCGAATGTGCTTCAACTGGGCGCTCCGGGCTGTCTTTAAATAGTAGCCGAGATCCCCGGCGAGATTCACTCGGTCTCACGGAGTGGAAATGTGCGCCGTACTCAAGTGGCTCGCCGGCATCCGTGGGGGTGGAAACTGGCATTCGACTCCTGCCATTGGTGGATCCGAAACCTAGCTGGAGAGCCTTTGAGTTTCCTCTCAAGTGCGTAAACAAAGTCGGTCGTAAATGGCTACGGTTGCTGCCACGTACTTGTATGGTGCGCCTTAACACGCGGGGAGTGCATGCATCCTGTTTATTGTTTATAGCCCGCTAACTGCTCCTCGGTGTTTTGTCTTCCACATTTTGGGTACAGTCCTCCGAATGGGTTTACATACTAAACCCATTCCCATCTCAACTCATTGTTTAAACGAACGATTTGTTTAGAATTTAAATCATTCGGAAACAATCAACCGTAAACTCCAACTTTTTAGTGTAAGTAGGTTAGTTGGGTCATGGGATTGTTTGGAATCGTTAGCCAAAAACTAAACAATACTTTAATGGGTCTAACCAAAAATATTTCTTCGTAGCTGCCTACTTCAAGTCGAGCATTCGAACTACAATACATAATATAATCACGTATGCCACTTGCTTACATTATGACAAATTATTAGGCAGCTAATATCTTAAAATTCTATAAATTATTTTACTGAACCAAATATTATTTTAATAAATCCAGCCAGCTGGTGGAAAAGTAAGAAAGCCATATGAAGTATTTACCTTACATAGCTTTTAAATTAATAAATAAAATCTAAAACAGATGGTTTTATAGTTTTAAAATAGATAAAAATTTAGGCACTTATTTGCAAAGTGTTTCATAATTTTTTATACAGGCCGTAATGTGTATTAACTAAGCAAATGAAACTAAAATAATAGTGCTTTTAACATGAACATAACTAAATCAAACCAGCGAAAATGGCTAAGACTGAGATTTCAGAAACTATAGTTCACATTATAAGCAACTGGTTAAGTAGTTAACCTGGGCAAATATTCCAGAGATCACTCAAAGAGTACTCAAGGTAAGTTCTTCTCATTGGTTGGCATGGAGCCCAAAGAGCGCTGATTGGATGCCCGGAGGCTGTGGCAACATGGCTGCCCACTCAGTCCGAAAGGCACTCAACTGATTCACTCGAATCGAGTGGCATGTGGGATGCTGGGATGTTCGGATGCTGGGAACAAATCCGAGCGAAACGAGCACGCGTTCTCATCGCCTCGCCGCCTGGGGTGGCTTTTGTGCCTTTTGATTCCGGATCTCGGTGCGATTTCTGCTCTCCACTGCACTTCACACCTTCGGGCTATAATCTTTTTATTGCCAATTCAGTGGCTCTTAAAGCCGCGGGCGCCGCAAAGTCAAGCCAACAATGGAAGACCAGCGCGAAAGTGATGGAAGTGAGCGGGGTGAGTGGGTGAGGGTTCCGTGTTTTGCGGTCAGATTTGAGTAACCAATTCAGGACCAAGTGCGGTGTGCAATTGGAATGGATCGGGGCAGGAACTGCTACTCGTTATACCATTTCGCCTGAATGGGTTTCGATAATACTCGAGTAATTAGTATATAATGATGCTTGTGGCAGACGCACGCGCCCAAGAGACGCGACTCTCCGCTTGTGTTGTCGCTAATTTTGTTAGCTTCTTTTGCTGATGCGATTACCCTCGAATGGAGCAGGTATTCAATTACATAAAAGTGGAGGGGGCCGAGTAAATCCATCCCACCCCTATGATGAATTGGCATTTTCAATTAAATTCGACAGTTTCTTGTTTGATTTCCGAATGCCCATCGCCCAGAATTCTTGCAGACTTGTTGTCCTTGTGGTATTGAGTTTTATTTAATGGTTTATCAAAAGCCACTTCAAATGTTTGCCTTTCCCTGCTTTTCATTACCATTCATGGATCTGGCTGGGAAACCTGATCTCCTTGTGCCACTTTAATGTTGAATGGGGACAAGTGCTTTTCTACGTTAAGTTTGCATTGATTTTGTCTCTCACAAAATAGAAAATATTTAAATTCATAAGTACGGCTGCTTATTCCGTTCTTGAAAATAATATCAATATTAGTATTCATGTATTTTTATAATATAAAATGTATTTTCTTTTATATTTATGTGTTAAAATAAAATACGTGATTAAAGTTAATTGGTTACTATCTGTGTTGTAAACTGGGTTGTGAGCCATGCATTTCATGATTCCTTACATAATCAGCATAAACCATACATAAGCAGCAGTTAAAAATAAGTATGCCAGAAAAATTGGTAAACAATGAATTAATTTAATAAGTCAGTTGGCTTAAAACAGGACCTACTTTTTTATTATTACGATCTTGATAATATCGATACTGTCGTCAACTATAATGCTCAAAATATAAATACGCTACAGTAGTAATATGGAACACTAAATACTAGTTCTGCTTATCCAGACACACAATTAAATGTCTTATTGCTTAATTTCACTTAAAGAAATTATGTTAATTTTTATCGCTTTTAAAACGGCAGCTCAGTGTGACCAGATGAGATAAAAAACATAAGTATTTGACACAACAAAATTCTCTACATCTGTTCAACAGAGCCTTGTACACGTCTACACTTTCAGCGGTTTTAGTCTTTGCTTAAGTCGGAGACTTTATATGGAGACTATTTAGGGAGAATTTCAAAATTCTACAAAGGTTCATTATTTTTGAATATATCATTTGACTCATAGATTAATGCAGATGCCGAAAAGGGGACATATTTTCCAAAGTTTGAGGTTAACTTAGAATTGGGAATAGGATGTGCTAGTTATTCTTATCTAGCAGGAGAACAAAAATAGAACGCGGAAAGATAAATTTAACCGTAAAACATCGATAAAGTAATTAGTTAGCGCTGGCGGCATTCGTTCAAAAAGCCACCATCCGAGGCCGCCAGAAGCTCACACCCCAAAACCACTTCATCACCGCCATTGGACACCGACAACTTCGTGACGCCAGGACTCCGACTAGAGGATTTAGTGTCGGTCATCAGTGAAATATAGTTTGGTGATAGCACCAAGGGGTGGGGTCGATGCTTTACTCAAATAACTTGGCCAACATTGATATGGTTAAGTACAAAGCGAAGACAAAGTACAAAGCGTCCAATACGCATTGAGATTCTGAGGCTTTTTTCAATGCTTTGGATTTGTCTGCTTTGTTAATAACAACAACTTTCGGTTAATAACGTTATGGCTTCATATCAAAAATTGATAAGGATCGCTAGCCGATACAATGTGGCGATATCCATCTGTACATCCGATTGCCCAACCATTTCTCGAACTTTAGTTGTATTAATAACAAATAATATCCGGAAAAGAAGTATTTTCCGTTAAAATAAAAGATTTGATAAGGATTCTTTATACATTAAAATATATATATACTTTATAGGAAAAGAAACGCTTTCTTTTCCTTGCTTTTCATCGGATATAGTATACGCTCTTACTCTATTCTATAAAAAGTCAAACGCGAATATATCTGTTGAAATTTCTCTATTGATATTGATTGGGATTGTATTATGTTCAACTGTTTGCATCGGTGCCTTAGATTGTTTACAAAAATCGAAAGTAGAATAGGATGCTGACATTACCGGCGGAAGACCCTCGATTTTCATTGCCAAGAGGCATCTTTCAGTGGAGCGAATTGAACGAATTGAACGCGACATCAACGCCATTGGATTATTGGCTTATTTGGATTTAATTTTTTGAGTGCCAGTTTCCACACGCCATAAATCAAGCGCTCCAAACTGCCGCCGCTCGGATTCCGAATGCAATTACTCAATTAATTTGAATATAATTGTCACAATTTTCCACTTGAAACCACACAAAGCCATAAACCGATTGATATAAAGCAGAGACACCCAGAAACTGGGCGCCGCGGCGGGGAAAATGTAAAACGAGATCGCAATTTTATGCGCACATCAAATAAAAATGTACACAGCGACTCGATGGATTTTCCGATAAAATGTCAAAGGCTTTTATGAAGCGACTGTGCCGGAGTCACTCCGCCATCCACTTGACAGCGTGGATTTGGATCTGGATCTGTGGCAGTGACAGCAAGAGTGAAAGGCGAAAAGGCTAAGTAAAAAAAAGCAAAACGTGAAGGGTCGGCCTTAAAGATACCCCTGAATGAACTTGTTACAATTATTCAATGGATATTGATTTACAAAAATATGTGTTCTGAAAAAAGAATGAAACCATTATATTCTGAATTTTGTTCTATTATATTAATACACTTTAAAGTGTATTTAGTCAGAAGCTTGAAACGCAGTAAAGACTTCGAGTTTTAAAGCTATCTGCATGATACTTTTCCAAAGGTCCAATTTCTATCTCAGTCGGAACAGATGCAGACTATATCATATAGCTGCAATAGGAATAATCGAGAAAAACATTTAACTATATTGTATCTTCTAGTTTTTATACCTTTTTCTTCTTTAATGTTATTAAAAAATATAAAATAATAATATAACTTATAAACCATAATATATAATATTAATTTAAATTTAAAGAATGAAGATATTTAAAATTTAACTTTGTATTAAGGAATTACACATTCAAAAGAGTAAGAATAATAAAGAAGTAACACTATCGCCTTATAATTCACAGCTTCCGGGATTGCATAAATATTTAGTATGAGCTCAGGATATAATTACGTAATTGATCTGCCGGCATTATTCAAAGACAGCGGAAAATGGTAAACTGTATTGGACCCAAAACCACCGATAGAGCTGCTGCAATTGTAGCGTTTTCATACTGTTTATTTATTGTTGTTAATAAATCTTAATTTGCTTACCTTACGACTGCTTTGGCGGCCTGACATTGAGGAAATGCAAACGAGAGTAGTGAAAGCAATCAGGGGAAAGGGGAAAGTGCGTAATGGGGCTGTATGGTGAAGGGGGTGGGAGGCTCGCAGCTGCGACAGCGGCTCTTGAACCTTTGATCCTGTAACGGTATATGAATTAAACGGCGCTCCAGGGCGAACTCTATCCTGGCTTATCGCCAACTCCCCGATCCTTCGTGTGATATATGGGAATGACAAATTCTCCACTTGAGAGCTGCGCCGGTCTAGACTCCAGACCGGGGTCCCGGATCCTCGACGGAGGGGCAAACGTCGCCGCAACATTGCCGCCGACATTGAAAGACGAGACAGTAATTGTTTATGGGTCGCATATTCATATTCCGCCTTCGCGACGGGGCGTGGCTGGTCAGTGTGGTCCATTAGGTCATGTTTAGTGCCACTTGACATGCATTATCCTCCGCCTGCGAGGGCGTTTTGTTGGCAACTCCACGGACTCCTCCTTTGGAATGGCGATCTTGAGGATTGAGGAGGAGGCTTATCACTATCTGAAGTAATTTCCTTGCAAATATAATAAAAAATGTCTTGGCTAAAGGAAAAACCTTTCTAAAAAAAAGTAAAACTATTTTAGCAGGCCAATAAAGGTAAGGTAAGAAAGTTACTGTGAAAGAGACGGTAACATTTGTTGTTCATCTTAAAGCTTAAAATCTGAAATTTGTATCTCCTAAGTTCATACGGACAGGCAGACGGAGTAATGTCAAATCGACTCGCCAAGTAATTATGAAATAAAACACATATAATGGTTGGTTGGAATTCGCCAGTTAATTTTCCGAGTAAAAGGATTAAATGATATATTTTCAATGCATTCTAAAGTTTTCGAGATGTTGTAACAATTATGCAATGTAAATGTTTAATGGTTGATTAGCATCGTTATAGTTTTAAATCATTTTTAATATAATTTACAAAGTTCCTTCCAGTAACTATTTGATGTCTCACCCCGGAAGCCATTTAGGCCTACTTAAATTAATTATATTCAGTGCGTGCAGTTGAGCTAATCCGTGATATCCGTGATTGACACTTAACGCAAGGAAACAGAATCGGAGTCGGATGATCCACCAGACGGATGACCCGAGAAGCTCCGGCTGTCAGAAATAAGGAAACTCAAACCGAAAGTGTGATCAGCTGCACTTGTTGGTCTGTGGCTGCAACCCCCCGTTTACCCGATGACCCCTGGCATGTGTTTGTGGAGTAATTGATATATGCCACTGCCACAACACCACCGACACCACTGATCCACCACCAGACTCGAGCCCCCAATGAAATATTAGCCTTTGCCCGATGGCTGTCATAAAATGCCGAGGAGGAGCGGTTTTCTGTGCCCTGCACTTCGTATCTGAACGAGAGTATCTGTATCTGTGGAGGCAGGGAAACATTTTACAGTTGCATTGATGCCACTTAAACGTTTCATAAATGCAACCTTTGTAATGTCTGCCGCCAACGCACTTCCCCTTTCCCCCTCCCCAGGAATCCCTGCGAAAAGCAGAAAAGGGAAAACATTTCAATTTCCACTAAAGCGGAAATTGTGGTGTTTTCATTCGCCTTCGAATTCGTTTTTCATAAAACTGATCGCTCTCTCCGATAAAATTGATTTATGCGGCGATCGGCGGCAATTATACGCAGATGCGGTGCCTAATGGATCGGTGGCCGATCGAAAGCTGTTCATGAAGATATAAATGCGAGTGCGCCAGAGCAAGGAGTCATGGGATTCAGTGGTGTAAGTTCACACGACAGGCCAAGCTGAAATTCTGATTGATCTTTAGCTGAAATTGGTTGTATTGAGTCTGCAAGATACAAAAGGATGCGGAAAGAAAATCTTTTAAAAATCCTATTCTAATGGGTGAACTTATTCCCTGATAATAATATACCTCTACCATTTTAAAAAACGGAACATAACTTTTAACTTTTCTAAAGCCAAGAATGATCCATTTTTCTGATATATGAAATAATTGTTAAAAAAAAACAAGTTAGCTCCGAAAGTCAAACCAATGTCAAATGCATACAGAAATCGTTGAAAATGAAATATATAGTCTGAACTGATTGGTCTTAAGCTTTATTTATTGTCCAATATATACATAAAACAAAGAACTAGAACTATGAGGCGTTTTCCTTAGACTACAACATGTATTCTTCTTGAAACTGCAATAAATTAGAGACTCGAATCCTTCGTCCTGCGAGATGTCCACTACATGTGCTGCATCTGTTGCTGCTGTGCATGATGCTGCTGCTGCTGCTGCGATTGCTGCATGGTTGGGGGCCACATCACGTGGTTGGGAATCGGCGGGGGCAGAGAAGTGGGCGAGTCCAGGGGCTCGGACTTCAACTTCAGATGCTTGGCGATGCCCTCGCAGTCGATGTCGCCACGTTTCGATTTGTAGCGCCGATTCTGGAACCAAATCTTCACTTGGGTGGCCGACAGGTTAAGCTTTTGCGCGATTATCTCGCGCTCCGCACCCGTCAGATACTTTTTGAGTCGAAAGCGACACTCCAGCTCCAGGACCTGTGCCTGGGAAAAGAGCACGCGAGGCTTTCGCTTCATCCGGGGCTTGGTGGAACCACTGTTGCTCCCCGGATTGCTGTTCCCACTGATGCTGTTTTTTCGCAGCTCGGAACGCGAGGAGGTCACCTGGCTGTTATCCTCTGAAAGATAGCCAATATCGAGAATATAGTAGAATATAATAGTTATAACTAGTTAAGGGACTAGGCACTAGTTTAGGATCATATTCAAACAATGTTTTACTTTGCCATTACAATTTCATCCATAAATCATCTTTCAATCCTTAAACACTTTGTTGTTTAATTTAATTATATATTGAATTTTTAACTTGACGTTATTTGGAATGAATCTATCTTTGAACCTTAAGAAATTTTATGTTTTTATGTTTTAAAACAGATGAACAACGAATTTGATTTATTAGCCCATTATCCTCATTTTTTATATTCGAAGGCACACTTCCTATGTATGTATGTACATATGTATTCCCCAAATCGTTCTAATTGCTTAATAATTAACATCCATACATTTCATAGATCCACTTCTCCATTAAACAATTAAACAAGATACTCACTTTTTTTGGCGCCCTCATCTGAACCGTAGATGCTCCTTAGGGAGGACGAGTTGCTAGCGGTCTCCATGAGGCGCTGCGACAGGGGATTGACGCACAGCTTCTGCGTCGGAGCTTGCAGGCTGTCCACCTCAGCGGAGCTGTTGAGGTCCAGGGTGGGCGAGGGCGTGACGTATGGCGTGGGTATGTACTCGCTCTTGATGCCCACCGCCGAGGGCGTGGCTCCACCGTACACCTCACCAGATCCGGCGTAGTTGTAGTTGTAGGTGGCGGGGGTCTGGTAGGCCGTGGCCGAGGCGCCGGCGTAGAACTGCGAGGCGGACATGTTGTAGGCCGAGGCGGAGTGCTGGAAACTCTGGTGGGGATGTCCGTGATGGTGCTGGAACATGTGGGCGGGCATACCGTAGTCCTGGTATCCGCCGTACAGCTGGTGCGGCGGGGGTGGCAAGAGTGGCGATAGGGACGACGATGTGGTGGCGCCATCGTCCAAGTGTTGGTGATGCAGTTGCTGCTGCGGAATCGGCAGCTCGGATTGCTGATGCTGCTGGTGGTTGAGGTACTGGTGGGGATTCTGGTACTCACCGGCGGCGAAGAGCGCCGAGGCAGTCGCCGCGCTGCGGGAAAGCAGGAAAATGGAAAAGCGCAAGGTTAGAAACAAGGCAATACAAAGTCTCGTATATGGCCGCCATATGTTGCATCACGGAGGACACAGCCCGGGGAGCTGGGACGAGGACTTTTTGCCCACTTCCTGCTGGCGCGACAGGATCCATGGTGACATCATTTCATGGCTCATCAGGCAATTAAGGACGCCCCTGTGCGGCGGTCCACACATGCGAATCACACATGTTGACCAGCCCAGAAGGGATCGGGCGGACCAGCGATCGCCGTGACTCCCGACTGCCTGCCTCGGACATTGTTGTTCTTATTGTTAACACTGTCTCTCCTCGTCTTTGTCTTCGGCCTCTTGTACAAATAACGATGATTTGTCAAAGCCTCGAGCTCAACGCTCAACGCTTGACGCTCTCCGATCCCAGATCCTATTTGCAATTCATGCTTTCTATGTGTTTTCATAGGATTTCTTCTGCTACGTCTCGGCGGAAGGTTATCAAAATATTATCTTTCTTTGGAAAATTGGTAGAAATTAATTTTCCTATGGAGCCCTATTAAATAAAAATAAATAAAAGCGATCGGGACGGGGAAGGGCGCTGTCTTCGAGAAGAAGTCACTGACAGGTAGAAGTGGTGGAAATGTCCATGTATGCCAGTTGATAGCTAAAAATGGCTCAACTAACAGTTGGTCTCTCTCTGAACTGCACAGATACCTTCTTAAATCATTGCAATTTAGATAGTTAACCGGTATAATAATTAGTTTTATATCATATATGTACACTGATTCGATTTAGTAGATTTTGGTAACATGTAGAACACAGTACCTTGGAACTAGTCTATTGGTGTACCCCAATTTTTAGTTGCTTTTGACCCTTAATGTATAATTGATTCAAAACTTCCAAGCTTACCCATCGATATGCCCGTAGGAACCTTCGTAGGCCTCCGTTTGGTTGACCATGTTCAGGATATCCTTGACCGAAAATGGAGTGGTGTTCAGGGCATCCGCGTTCGTCAGGCTGCCCGGACTGGGGGACTGAGTGTAGTGATCGTAGTAGCCACCCGATTGAGCCTGCTGCTGATGGTGCTGCAACATCCTCGCTGTGCGATCACTTGGCCACTTGAGAAGCACTTCGATTTAAATAAGTCCAACAATTTGCCAAATCGCACTTGAACTTGCGACACTTGAATTGGAATCTCGGTAGTCCAGTAATCGAGCAAACACTCCACGCAACCGTTAGCGCAACCGTAAGTGAGTCGTAGCCCGTAATCGGCAATCAGTAGTCCGTAACCCGTAAGCCGTAAAGCGCCGTTCCGATGCGCACTCGACCGTGTCTGCAATTTGTCAGCTCGATTTTGGTACTGAACGCGTACTCCTTTCACCCCAGACCGCCTCATGCCACTGTGTTTTTGGATGTGTGTGAGCGAACTGAGCATACGGGCAAAATGGCCGCCCCGGAGCCAATCACAGCACAGCATCGGAATGCGAGTGCGGCATCTCGCTCTTCTGCGCTAGAGATGTGCGAGGCTGTCATATGCTTAGGAGATTTATAAAATATGTATCCAAATATAAAAAACTAATTTATGTATTACATTTGTAAATTTAATCTAATAGCTTAAGAATATATATGGTATTGACAATATATTTTAAGTTCTGTCCATCACTAATTCCAAACATGTATGCTTGTATGCATGTATGAAAGTATCTTTGCACAATCGCACACATTGTACCTGACTATCAGATTCAATAACCGACTCCTCCAGCTGCTCCCCGTTGTTATTAGTTGTTTGTTCGCAGCCACTTTATGCTGATTTTGTTTCGCTACTTGAGCTTAAGTATCCGTATTTATTATCGTAAAGTCCTTAAGTTTTATAGTCCCCATGTATTTACGTTTGTCCGCGCGTCTTGTGTATTAAACGGTTGTCAAGTGGCGCTCAAGTGCAGATTTTCGCACACTTGATTTTAAGAGTGTACTAAGCTAACAAATAAATAAATCGTGGGGAATATGTTTGGTTTAAACGTTACGCTCTCATATATTATTGTTTATTTCACTTGAAACTGTTATGATTTAATAGAGATGAATAACATGGATATGTGAAGTTGTCTAAATAGAGCAACATTTTTAATAATATTTCGCCTTTATGGGATGAATACCTTCATTTCGAATCTTGGCATTGCACCAAAAACGTGTTCACATATGTATATAATTGCATATGTAGTGCATATGTACATACAGTACACAGATATACATATTATGTACATACATATTTTGTTTGGTATGTTTAAGAACTTTTAGCGAATATTTGCCTTTCTTATAATCCTATTAAGTCACTTTTTTTTTAAAAATATAGTGCCCTTGTGCATTCAGAGTGTAGGGTTTACGTAGTGACGATGCGCTCCATAAGAGTTTGTCAGAGTTATAATGAATTCCGCTAGAAAATAATCCTCCATTCGTAAAAAATCGAAGGCCCAGTTTAAAAAATAGGAGAATTTAAAAAAGTTAAAATTTTTCTGTTTATCTTATGAATTTTATTCTAGTTGTGCTAGTTTGACTGCTAGTCTTTAAACTCGTTAATTTGTATTTTGTTTTATTTCATTTAAAATAAATTAAACATTAAGCTAGACAACAAAACTGTTGTGAAATAAGAAATTTCGTCATAACATAAATACATCGTATACTTAGGCCGATATTTTCTTAGTCCTACAACCTTTTTTAACACACCCGCAAACTAAAATCCTACAGCATATGTAAACTAAAGTATGTAAAAGTTTTCAAAAAGTTATGAACTTAATTATGTGATTTTCGTACTAACATTTAAAAAAAAAATATCAAAGCACATCAACTATCAATATTCATAAAAGTATTTCGATATAAATATTTTAAGCTATCGATATATTGTCACTTTTTGTTTTGCCATCGCCAGCAATCTCGTCGCCTGGTAACACTTCTAATTTTCACGTCAAAGAACTCGGACGCGTTCTGCGTGTCGGCCGCGCTAGCAAAAAACTCTGGCTTTAGTTAGTTATTTTATTGGAAAAATATTTAGTCAAGAGGTGAGTAATGGCGCCCCAAGTGAATATACACAGTAGGTTGCGGTCATTAAGCGAGATAAATGTAATTTACACACACGCACACACAGACAGACGCGTGAAAATTTCCCAGTTTTTTTTGGCTGCAGTGCATTCTATTTTGTGTGTGCCTTTGCCATTTTTCAGCACTCGCTGCATTGAGTTTTAAACGCGCATTGCACTTTTTCGCCTGCAGCCAACAAACGCATAGATACAGAAAAGTATTGATTTTCGTCCAAGATGGCGGACGACGAGCAATTCAGCTTGTGCTGGAACAACTTCAACACGAATTTGTCGGCCGGCTTCCACGAGTCGCTATGCCGCGGCGACCTGGTGGACGTCTCGCTGGCCGCCGAGGGCCAAATAGTGAAGGCCCACCGATTGGTGTTATCCGTCTGCTCGCCCTTCTTCCGCAAGATGTTCACTCAGATGCCGTCGAACACCCACGCTATCGGTGAGTTTGTGCCCCTCAGCTCAGATCTGTAGCTCTACGTGATTTTTTACCTTATACTCTCTTCGCCTATCTTGCAGTATTCCTGAACAACGTCAGCCACTCGGCGCTGAAGGACCTCATCCAATTCATGTACTGCGGCGAGGTCAACGTGAAGCAGGACGCCCTGCCCGCGTTTATTAGCACCGCGGAATCGCTGCAAATCAAGGGGCTAACGGATGTGAGTATATGTATACATTTGTGTGCGTGATATACTGGTATATCGAATCGAGCAACTACAACGCAACCTTTCGCGCCCAATACATACAGACGCGATGGCTGGCGTCTGTATAAGAGCATGGTTTGACTGTACCGAGAAATTTCTCGCAAACCAAATGCCAAAAGGCACGCGTGCCAGAGAGAGACAACTGCAGGGGCTATACGCGAAGCGTTTGTCTCGCTCTGGCTCGCACGGCAGCGGCAAATTGGAGTGGTTGTTTTTGTCTCGCAGCGAATTCGATGCCAAAGCATAAACATTTTTTGCTTTTAAACTAATGTTTAAATTGGGAAATATCTCTTAATGTTTTCGACTAAAATTAACGTATTTGCAAAATTAAATTTAGTGCAGCTGTACCTAAAGAAACAGGCATCGGAACTAGAAAATGTATTATTGTTTCCCAATTCAAGGAAGGCGTACTTTACTAATTAATGGCCAGATTTCTTATTTCTTTGCAAATTCCATTCTAACGGAATAATTCTTTTCAACATATAGTTTTGAAATCGTCCATTTTATTAAATGCAGATACTTTTAAAGTTTATTAAGTTTTGATCGTGGTTCATTTTTAAAGAGGTGCTAGAACATACAAAATATCTTTTCACTTATTCCTAAAATATATGTTAATAATTAAAAAACCAATATTTTTTTTTCAGAACGATCCTGCGCCTCAGCCGCCGCAGGAATCCAGCCCGCCGCCAGCAGCACCTCATGTACAACAACAGCAAATACCGGCTCAGCGGGTGCAGCGCCAGCAGCCTCGCGCCTCCGCCCGCTACAAGATCGAGACCGTGGACGACGGCCTGGGCGACGAGAAACAGAGCACCACCCAGATCGTCATCCAGACCACGGCCGCACCCCAAGCCACCATTGTACAACAGCAGCAACCGCAGCAGGCGGCGCAGCAGATCCAATCGCAGCAGCTGCAGACGGGAACCACGACGACGGCGACGCTGGTGTCGACAAACAAACGCTCTGCCCAGCGCTCCTCCCTGACCCCCGCCTCCTCGAGCGCCGGCGTAAAGCGCTCCAAGACAAGCACCTCCGCAAATGTTATGGACCCTCTCGACTCGACCACTGAAACTGGAGCCACGACAACCGCCCAACTTGTGCCGCAACAGATCACCGTGCAAACCTCTGTGGTCTCTGCGGCAGAAGCAAAGCTCCACCAGCAATCGCCGCAGCAGGTTCGACAGGAGGAAGCCGAGTACATTGATCTCCCCATGGAATTGCCCACGAAATCTGAACCTGACTACTCTGAGGACCATGGCGACGCCGCCGGCGATGCCGAGGGCACCTATGTGGAGGACGATACTTACGGAGACATGCGCTACGACGACAGCTACTTCACTGAAAACGAGGATGCTGGCAACCAGACTGCGGCAAATACGAGCGGTGGCGGAGTGACGGCGACCACTTCCAAGGCTGTGGTCAAGCAACAGTCCCAGAACTACAGTGAATCATCGTTTGTCGACACCAGCGGGGATCAGGGCAACACAGAGGCTCAAGGTTGGTTGAATTGCAAAGCATACATGGCCAGAGGCCAATAGATATAAGCAATATTTAAAGGACATTAAGTCCGCTTGCGAAATGCAAACACGTTAAAAAAAAGATCACATATGTATTCCAAACTTGAACACTTTCCAAATCTATTAGCGTCGCAAGCGGATCATGTCCTTTTAGAGTTCGGCAAAGTGCGTTTAATTTTGTTTTGAACAAACTTAAGCTATACTTCGCTGGCCATTAGTTAATAAGTAGTTTACGGGCCTGTGTTCTATTTCGAATCGACAAAGAGCACTAGGCAGATCTGCTGTCCGATGCATATTTGTTAAATGCTGGACGGAGATCGCGCGGTTTTACACTTATTCAGTTAAAAGGTAAGTAGAGTGATGAAATTTTAAGAAGCTGCTACGATGGATATCTGATGTCAACGTGAAGCCGAACCCGTGAAGAGCTGCAACTACTCAAGGTAATACCGGCACTCTTAAAACCACACCTATCCATATATTTTTCCAAAATTTGCAGGCATTTGTAATTGTTTATTTGACTGAGCAAAGCGAGTAATTGGAGTTTTCAATCTTACATGATCAGGGGGTTATTATTTGGGCATGCGCATTTCTGTTTAATAATGATCCTCTGGTGATGCTAAGGCTACTGAGGTTTGTTGTTATTTATGTTTTCAAACTCGTACTTAAAGATGTTGTCTGGATTTGTTTAAGCAACGTAAAAGCTTGCTGATGCAAATCCAGCAACGGCATTGATTGCCGAGTCTTAAAAAAAAAATTGTATTTATAACGCTGTGTTATAGTAAAGGTTCATTTCTAATCGTTTTAGTGGTCACGTAAAAAAAAAAGGAAAGATTTTAATAATACGTATAGGGAGACTCTTTTAACGTTATCAGTGGAGAGGAAATTTATTTCTTCATGCAGCGTCGATTCTGTTTTACTTTTTGCGTGCTGATTTTGTTTTTTCATTCCAAATTTTTTGTATGGAACATTTTGCGTGTTTTTTTTATATGGTTCCGAATTAAAGGGTGTCTGAAGAATTTCACGATATTTACGGATGTCGCGGTAACCTTAAACAAAAAAAACAGAATATACTAGACCTCTTACCTAATTGGTAAGAGATAATCATAAACCGTTTTAATTCATATAGGCGATAGTTTATATACCTTGGAACAAAAGGTTGGACCGCCTTGAAGCATTTCCGACTTATATTTCCTTTATTTGTAGTAGTAATTTTCGTTTTTTTATTGTTAAGCGTATTTGAGAAAATTTATATTAACGTTTGAATCGTGTAATTTATATTTTGCGCGCCTGGTCCGGATATTTAGAAAGTATCCACAGAATATATTATATATATATTTGTAGTATGAAAAAATAAAGAATTAAAATTTGAATTAATGCGGAGTTGCCATTTTGTGGAAATTGAGGACGGTGTTGCCACTTCCGGAAACCCTAATTGAATGTGCAGCCCTGGTGCTTCGGCTGTGTGGCAACGCCGTGCAAATTCATTAAAAAAATGCAAGCCAATTTGTTTTGTTATTTTATTGCATCCGAATTACACGGCCTATTTGTTCACAATTAATTATTTCCAGCTTGTGACGGTGTGTTTGGTGTGGTGTTTATTTAATATTTAAAGTGATGGGGCTGGTAAGGGGGGCAACGCCTCCCTATTTCCACCCTTTTGATAATCTGTGATAGTGCTTATTTGAAAACCAAGCGATGCAAATGCTACCGTAAGTTGTAAAATGCCATCCCGCCGCATTTTGGTAAGTTTTCTACCACCAAACCCAAGGGTCCTCCGGTTCACTGATTGCGAATAAACTGCTTAAAGCCAAAGTCTAAACTAAACGTTGTTTTATTTCGCCGATCCTAACTTAACGCTTAAGCCATATATGTACATTCACTAGAATAGCAACTAGATCATCTGTCAATTATATTATGCCCACTAAACCCCATGCTTTCGGTTTTCCTCGACTCTCGCAGATACGGAGATCAGTTTCATTCGCAGCCAGAAGAAGAACGCCCAGCTGGTGTTCCGCAACTACATCTACAACAAGAAGCTCACCCAGGCCAATGGACAGACGACCTGGCGCTGTGCGGATGTGCTCAAGCTGCGCTGCAAGGCGGTGGTCATCACCCGCGACGGACACTTCATCGACGCACGACGTCAGCACAATCACGAGTCCCACGCCTCGAGGATTGGCCAGCGACAACTGTATAAGGTGGAGCAGGAACTGGAGGAGTACATCGAGATCTGCACGTCGAACCCAAAGATATCACAGTATCTGGGCAGTAGCAACATCATTGTGACTGCCAAGGACGGCAAGGACTGCAAGTTGTTCCTGCCCGCTGCCGAGGCTACCGAGATCGAGATGCAGGCCCTTGTGGACGCCGCTGAGGAGGAGTTAGATGAGGAGGAGCGGCATGCAGAGGAGCGGATCCGGGATCGGCAACGGGTGGGCAGGTGGCGGACAGAAGAGGCCAAGCATCGATCCCTGCTGAAGAGCGAGCACCCCTAGGAGTTATCAGCTAACACCTAAGCTAATTATTTATCTCGAACCACGGAAGGAGTCGATTTCACTTGGGAGTTTTTAACCAATCTACAGTCAATCAGTTGGAAAGTCTTTATAAAGATAAGAAAGCCATAGCTGGTATTATTTTGGCTTATTTTTAAAACCTAAAACTTTCCAGCTCTGTAATAATTAATACATATTTATTTTAATAGTAATACATCTTTATATGTTAGTAAGTCATGCAAAAATTCACAATTCCACAAGGCTCAAGACCATTTTGCCCAAAGAAATCGACCCGACCACTCGAAAGTAGATTTTAAGCGACTTGTCTGAGTTCTGTAAACGTATTTCATACTTAGCTCCTAATAAATTAAGACCAAAACAAAAGATGGAGCTCATTGTGGACTGGGTAACCCAATTGTTATTAACCAAATATCTTAAGTGTAGACAACTGAACTAACGATAAAAACTTCTTCTTTTCAGAGGACGAGCTGGTTTTTATAGAGAGCCCCTGGTCGACGCCGTGCCTAGTGTTAAATGGCTACATGTACAACTGCCACAGTCGCAAGAGCAATAAACAGTATTGGCGCTGCCACAACTACTCCAAAAAGGCGCATGAAATGCGCTGTCGATCTCGCTGCGTCCTGGAGAACGGACGCCTTAAGAGTGTGACAGGCGGACTACATAACCACCAGCCGCACACGGAGAAGATAGACAAGATCATTCAGCGTAACAAAATGGCAGCGATCGGCACAGGAAGAAAGCTCTCCAGGACGCACAGCTTCACACAGCTGCAGCTTCAGGAGCAGAAGCAAGAGTTCATCGATGAACACCAGTTGACTAGCGATGCGGCCACATTGCAGTTGACAGATCAAGAACTGATGCACGCCTCCATGATGCTCATGCACGAATAGATTGGCTATCCAACTGGTCTTGGCAGTGCAATGTAGTTACTAAGTAACAGCTATTAAAAGTACATATCTAGGAAATGGACTATGTACACTTATTTTCGATATTTTCATCCTAGTTACCCGAATATGCATTTTGAAGTGTCGAATCGAGTTTAATTTGAAGTTTAATGAATAAGATTGTGAATATAGCTGTAAGACCCCTGAGTTCGATTAACCAATGAAGGTTTTTTTAAGTTCGCATATGCTTTGCAAATCCAATTGTTCCATTCCCTTGACGGCTATGTGATCATGTGAAATAAAGATCTGAACTCATGAAAGTAACCGAGCTTCGTTCTGATCAATTAGGAGGCGAGGTATCGAAGAGTAGGCCTAGTTCCTGTCTCCATTGACTAATTGAATACTTCTCTTTCAGTTCTCACCTACGACGATAGAGGAAAATTAGTCCACGAGGGATTCACGTTTAGCTGTTACTCCAGGAATCCCGGGAAATGTCTGGCCTTCTGGCGCTGCTCCATGTACAAAAAGATGCACTGCACTTCGGCGCTGACCACTCACATAAAGTCAATAAAATCAATCCGAGGATTTCACAATCACAAGCCGCCGGAACGACTAAAGACATTTGTTCCCAGAGTGCTCGATTGCCCACCTCGTCCTCATAAAGAGGATTATTAAATTTTAAGAACCATTATAATCTATAAAATTAGTTTGATACTTTCCTCTAATCTAAATCTTTTATATTTAAATTTAAATGTGACATTTGTACACCGTTTGCAAGACTGACGCTCAATTGGGAAAACATACGGCTTGAATATTAAAGTTTAATGCATTAATGAACAAAACAGTGTACAAATAAGCGAAGAGTAATAATTTATTAAATGAAACAAGCAAACGATAGTTTAGTTAAACTATTTAATGGTATATTTTTATTCTAATACCCTTTAAATTCATAAGAAAATCATTACCATATAATATATCTTTCCTCCTCTTAAACTTACAGGTTTGATTTTTAAGGCTGCACGACATATAGCACCGATTCAAAAAGTGCGGCAGGTGCGGGATGACAAATTTTTAGCCACAATCATAAAACTGGAGCCCGCTGGAAGGCTGAACCTAAAGAACCCGGACAACATCATCCGCACCTCATCCAACGAGCACAACTTTGTGTATGTGGGATTGCCTCGCATGAAGGGAAAGTGCGTGAACTGCCTAAAAAAGAACAGGACGGGCCTGAGGAGGATCAATACGCTGTGCAACACATGTCCTGGAAGCAACTGGATGTGCGAGCCCTGCTTCGAGGAACTCCACTCTTGAGTGGATGAGGAAAGGATGATATTACCCAAAAAAAAAGTGGTCGACTTAATCAAGGTATAAGTTCAAATTCAAAGACACAAGTTAGAAAAGATCTATATTATTTTGATTTCTGCACTTCGTGGTGTGTCGTAACCTCTCGAAAAATTTAATTTCATTTCCTATTTAACAATATTCACTTTAAGTATGTAAGAGAATTTAACCATGAAGAATAAAATGTTTCTTTAGCACACTTTTTGGGCCCTCATTATGGTGAACTCGTTTTTTTTTAAAGTCTGTTCATGTAAGTATATTTCTCGCTCGCAGATTTCGAGTTAGGAAGATCATATAGGCGTTCTTTTGTATTGAAAACGAAAATAGTGTTAGCCAATCTAAGCATCTGGCAAACTTTGAGCTTGGTTAATGGAAGGAAATATGGCTACATCCATTAGACAGATTGACCACTAGGATTGGGTTGGCTGGGAAATTGATTGGCGCTGTCTCAGCCTTTTTTTCAATATATAGTTTCAAAGTCAAGCTGTTTTAGAGGAGGCTTCAAGTGTTTTGTAAACTATTGAAATTGTATTGTAGGGGAAGTTGGCTTTAGTCACAGTCACACTCTCAGTTACATTTTGGATCACATCCTTTGGCTGGCTCGACCCCGATCCTTCTTCTGCGGCGGAAAACCGTGATTGTGGGACGCATACAGTACCTCCAGGTAGTTGTTTTTGGTGGTACGGATGCGAGCACGGCACTTGGTGGTGGAGCGCGTGGCACAAATCCACTTGGTGCCGCGTCCATTCTCCATGAACTTGACGTAGCTATGACCGCAGTAGTTGAGTTTGACCGATTCGCGCTGACCCTTGGTGAAGAAGAACTGGGTGGCGTCACCTTAAAAGAGAATAGATATGTGACCCGGTGCGTTAGTAAGTCGGTGATATTCGCTTGAAGGAAGGATCTCAAGTGGGTTGTGGAGAAAGTTCGGAGGTTCTACAACGATTCAATTGCACTGTTTGGGTCTTACGTTTATTAAATGTACACATAATAAATTGTTTATAAGCTGTATCATAATAGCTAGCTTGTCCGCCTTCTTAAACGCAGTTTTGTATTAATAATTATGGGAGTAGGCTAGGTCAATTTTGTTTGAACAAAGGCATAACAGAAGGAACAGATTTTATTCTAAACAACTCCAAAATGTCAAAGGAAATCATGGGGTATTTATCAAATTTTACAAATGGGGGAGGAAACCTTGGAATATTACGCTTAATAAAAAGAGTTTTAAAAATATGTCCTTAAAATAATAATAAAAATTGTATTTATTGGCTAGTGGTTGTGCTTAGCCTTTTTAAATTCATCAAAACTGTTCGGCTCTTGGTTTTCGACGTGGCAAGTTCAAAAATGAAAACTCAAAGCATGAGTTTTTACAAAGAAGGAATCTGAATCTGCGATCTTACGTCAGAAAATAAAAAGCAATCTTCACTTTCGGCGACTGACCACTCGCGTGCCGCCCACAATGCCCGTGACATCCGCTACGATTTCTTCGTATTTCAGGTGCATCCCCAGCTCGCTGACATCGATTGTAGCTGGGGATTCATCATCCAGTATTGCTCCAGCAATTGCATCGCTGGTCAGCTGAATCTCTTGTTGCTGCTGGGTTGTCTGTTGATGCTGCGGATGCCTGGGTGTTGTGGCAACCACCTTGGCAATCGTCTCCACCGGCGGCACGCGGCGCACTCGCTTCTTTCGCCGCACGATCTCCTCGTGCGTGTGGAATCGGTTAAGCGGACAGACAACGTCGTTGATGGTGAA
Organism: Drosophila melanogaster; assembly: GCF_000001215.4. NCBI lineage: Eukaryota > Metazoa > Arthropoda > Insecta > Diptera > Drosophilidae > Drosophila > Drosophila melanogaster. The sequence continues at coordinate 21,368,543 of NT_033777.3, read as the reverse complement.
GACGCGCGAGCGACACTTTTGGTTCCACCATTGGTTGCAGCGCCAGAAGCGCTTCTCCTCTCCCGAAGACAGTTTCAGCGTCTTCTCGAAGATGAATGGCTGTCCGCCGTAAATCAGTTGCATTCGTCCCCGGGAGGTTGCCGAGTAGATCGCCACGCTGCTTTCTGTGGAAGGAGAAAGGAACACATTGTAATTAGTAAATGGTCATTTGCTGGGCTATTTGAGAGTAGAGTAGTAGAGTAGAGATTCAGAGTCGGTGCAAGTCATTTTGCCAAGACATGGCTCTTTAATATATCATTCTTCTTAAAATATAGTTATTCTGATTATAGGCGACGCTTCTTTGGGGGATGATTGTGCTCCGGCTGGGTCAGATATACTTTGTAGCTACCGTTCTTGAGCTTCTTGGTGGAAAACCGGGCCTTGCACGCAGGCCTTCCATTGCGACGACTTCGGCAGTGCCAGTAGGTTGTGGTATCGTGCTCGTTGGTCTTCGAGTAGGCATATTTTTTAAACATCAGCTTTATGGTCTTCCGCTGACTTCGGATGACGCGAATGTTGGGTATGAAGTCCATCTGTTTGCCGTCCGCATCAAATATGGCCTCAACTGGGAGATGGCGCAATGTCGAAAGATGTCCTGTAAATAAAACGGTTTTGAATTAAAAATGGAATTCGTCGTAGTAAACAAATCAAATGTGAAAGAACTTAAGAAAATATGCTTATTATAAATAAATGAAATTACTTAAAAATTATTGAATGTATATGAGCATTTTTTAATACTTTTTAAATCTAAAACGTTATTTATACTGAAGATCATGCTAATCGTAACGAGTAATCAGTCGGTGGTCTTTACTTGATCTACATTTTAATCGATCGAGTGTTAACGCAGAGTGGATTCCTTTCGAGGCACAGTTTCTGGTCAACCACGCTAATGTCCGTTTTCTGCGTGGTGTACATTGTGGGATGTGTGTGCAGGTTGCTGGTCACGTGTATAATATCCCCTCCACCGGTAATGCGAGTAACCAGGCGGGCCCGGCACTTGGCCTTATGGTACATTGAGCACTTCCAGTCTCGACTCTTTTGTCCCTCCCTCAGCTTTTCATTGGGTGTGTAGGTGTTTCCCTCGTGGTAAACGAGATCGGTTCCTCGGTTGGAGCGCACATACTGCGCTATTTTCGAGTTATCTGCAAGAGATTGGCGAATTTAGTTAGATTAGGACAGGTCTTTCAAATTATGGGTGAGGATGTAAGGTTATTATGGTTTTTCGTTGGTAGTGAAAAGCAGTTAAACATTTTTAAACGGAAACAGCATGTTTATTCCTCTAGACAGCTCGGTACCTGCTACTTCTTAGAGATACGTCCGCTCACAGCATCCGTACGGGAGTGATTATGGCGGTCGTGCCTCATCCGCACTTTGTTCGTATCCGTATTAAGAATGGCCCGGGCCCGGCAGTTGCTGCGAAAGTTGGCGCACTTCAGATAGGTGCGACGCAGATTTGTAGTACCGATCACGAAGCGGTAGCCATCGATTATCGTAACTCCGTTCCGTCGGCAAACACAACTGTGGCGAAAATCTGTTAGGAGATTTTCATAGTAAGTCATAAGTCGTTTGGAATTAACTACAGCTTAAAACTATAATTAGTTTATGGGAAACGTGCTGATGAGTGAGTATTAGTAAAGTAATTCGGATATGTGAAAGCCCAAAACCAAATGAACAGTGATTCCATTACACCAAAATGTTACAATTCGACAACGATGAGAAACATTTATATTTAGTGTGACTAACAATTGCCGAAGCCTGCATGCTTTGCATCCTGAAACATGGTTACTTGTTACTTTCGATCGCCGGGACGCTTTCGACAGCGCTTGTGGGGCTTAAAGGCATCCGCCGGATGATTGTGGCGTCGGTGGCTCAGCTTGATGCCATTGCCACTCTCCGGATTTGTGACGCACCTCGCCGGGCAGCGAAGCACGCTGTTGCTGTTCTTGGAACATACCCAGTTGATGCTGTTTCGGTACTTGCGCTCCACGGAGTACATGTGCCCCTGGAAGATGAGGTTCTTCCCACCGCGGCGATTGGGCACCAGTTGGTAGCATGCTGCAAGAATTGAAAGAGATTAGTCAGAGGGCGTCCTGAGTTGCGCAAGGACACTATAGAATCAACAACGATAGGAGAGGCGGAAGATATAAACTGATTCAACGTAAACACCTTTATTAGACTAATGAGATGGCACAGGTAGTTCGTAACTTAGGGATGGTTGTGGAGCCCGCTCAGTGCCGAGATCCGATTGGATTTGGTCACCACACGGGCGGAGCACTTGATGTACTTGCAGCGCAGCTTGACGCACTCCCAGTAGCACACATCCTTGATCCGACGATTGAGGGTGAAGGGCTTCCCATCGATGGTCAGCAAGTTGTTACCCCTATTGCTTCTGGTGAAGCTCACCTCCAGGTGGTCAAAACTCTGCTTGCGGGAGCCACCGGGCGTCTTCTTTCTTCTTGTCACGAGGAGAGGCAGGTGCAACTTGAAGTCATCCTCCTGTTCTGCAAGACACAAATTGAAGTGGGAGGAAGGGGTATTGATTAGAACGCTCTGACTGATTGATTGCCCAAGAGGATCCGCCAAGTAATATATCCCTGCTTCACTCTAGTTTCTGTACTTTATTAACATTGCGCGCATGGCGTCGCTTTGCAATTTCGTTTTAACATTTGTACACATTTGATTGAAATTCCAGGCGTCGTTGGCATTTATTCATCTTCATTACTCGCCATTGGGCTCCCTTCTTTGGAAGGCGGTTCTTTCATGCACAACTAGGACTCCACCAACACTATTCACTTTTCGGGGCCATTACAAATCTTAATTTCACCTTTTGTTTAGTAATTTAGCAACAATTTTCGGAAATCACTTCATTTTTTCACAACTGTGGGCGACATTTTAACAGAGTTGCCAGATCAAGCGCTTGCACCCAGGGCTGCAATGTTCGGGAGTACAGTAGCTATAGGTATGCGCAAAACTACTGAAAAATTATAGACCATCTTAAAACCGGTAAATCGTTTTCTAACACGGAACGAGCTGTTTGCATGACGTATTTATTAGTACCAATACCAATATGCATATTTTGCTATAATTTAGTAATATGTTTACTTGAGTATAGTAATATTAAAGAAGGTATGTCATTTTCATAATTAAAAAAACTTTAGATCAAACAACGTAGCATTTTGCTCGCCCTTTTACCGAGGACTCGCTGTGCATCGAGTGCAGCCCTGGCATTGTTGCTGCCATTTCCTTGTCTACTGTGACTCGCGTGGACTTACTTCAATAAATAATTTGTGTTCTAATATGTCAAATTGGGCAACGAGTGTGAAAAATAATGGGAAAACTGTTTTGACGCCAGAATTGCGCTAAAAGTGTAGGCGAAAGCTTCCTAATCGAAATGAAATAAAGACTTTGTAAAAAAGAAAACCGCAATAACCGTGTTTTATTTTGTTTATGTTTTCCGTTGACCTCCTAAGCTAAAGTGTTTTAATCGTTTTTGCCATCGTGTGCCGTTCCAGATGGCCCAAGCAAGGACACTGCCATCCCGAAGCCCGCGGAGCATCCAAGGAAACCAGTAACTGATAGCGTGCAGAAGTCCCCTAGAGATGCTGACGCTATCCCCTTGTTCGATGGCAGCCGGGTCTTTGTGTCCAAGGTGGCTCTGGCCAAGGCGTATATCCCCATGCCGATGATATATACGTGCCGTGTGATGGATCTGGTGATTGGTAAAGACAAGCTGGTGCGCATCGCCCAGCACGAGGAGACCACGGACAAGGACCTGATCCAGGACATCATAAGTACATAAGGGAGGCTGCGCCCGTTGCACGATTAGTCGTTCTAACCTGTGTGTCTTCCATCTTTTCAGCCCATGTGTGTAAAGTGTTTGCCCTGCGCGGCAACCAGCTGACCCCGTCCGCAGTACAGGAGTTCATTGACCACAAGCTGTCTACTCTTAAACTTATGCCTATAAAGGAGGGGAAATAGTTTAAATTGATTGTTGCATTCGTAAACCGAAATAAATGCCTGTACTAGAACTTCCCTTTAAACCTATTGTGCACTAGTTAGTGGTCTCACCTGGATCTCCCAAAATAACCTCAACTAATGTCTGTCAAAACACATCTACCTCCCTTTCCAGGTGTCATCCAGTCGCTGAAGGCGCTCTTCGAGGGCAAAACCACCGGTGCCAGTATCCAGTACACCACGACGCAACGAGGCAGGGTGATGCTGGTCTACGAGGGTTATCGGTATGTCGTGAATCGTCAGAGCCTGAAGAACGTCTTCTGGCGGTGCTCACGCTACGTGAAACACAGCTGCCGGGCCACTTTGGTGACCTCCAAAGTGCAGGAGGTCACCCTGCGCATCGCTGGCACTCCGCACACCCACGCTCCGGAGGTCAGCTCGATGGATCTCACGACTGACCTGCTGGACGAATTTCCGGAGCTGCAGTAAGCTCCGGAGGACCAGCAGTTAATATAATATACTCATCGATTTCAGCTCTACCTTAACATAAATAAATTAAATTAAATGTGCACATAATACGTAATCAGTGTTCTCGTTCTGTACCTACTATATAGTTGTTAAGCATTCTTAAATCCCAACTAATCTGTTAATCTTTTCATTTTGCAGTCAAGATCAAAATGGAGCCTTCGCCGACGCCTGGGCACTCATCGGATGCTGCTGTGGCCGCCCTTGCCGTCACCTACTTAAGCGACGAGGAATCGTTCCGGAAACCCTTTACCCTGCCCAAGCTACTGGACGGTAAGTTCTACAAGAACATCCAGCCGAACCAGAAGACGCCAGGTGCTATCCAGGCCACCTGCACAACATGCCACGGACTGATCTCCGGCACCACCAAGTCCACGGGGAACTTTCTCAGCCATATCAAGAGGCGGCACAAGGAGCTGCTGCCCCTGTGTCAACTTTACTGCCAGGCCAAGGCCAACGGCACTGTGCCAGCGGTTAAAAGTTCACCACCCAACCCGAACCATGTGCTCACCTCGGCGACTCCCACTCCTGCGATGGAAATGATGACCCAAGTTGCGCAGATGCCTCCGACCGCGGCGTACGCCACAGGGCCCACCCACCTCGGCATGCCGGTGACGGTACCTGTGCCCGTCTCCATGTCTTTGGCGATGCCCATCTCCCTGCCACACGTTCAAACACCGCAAATGATGGCGCTGATGCAGCAGCACCAGGCGCACGGTGCCGTCTTCATTAGCAAAGATTACTAGCCCCGTCGGTTGTGGGCTCACCAAAATCTGTGGTTTTTATTATCTGTTGAACTAATGTCGATGTAGAGTGTACCTAAGGTGAGCGATTTTTAGCGGGCAGCGGAGTCTTTGCAGAATTTTAAGGACAGGCATATATCATGTTTGTATAAATAACATCACGGTGGAATTGGAAGCTACTGCAAAGTACTTGAAATATTCCAAAGATTGCATGCTGCAAATCGAGCCACCTAAACCTAAGCTAAGTGCAAAATTGTATAGGTCCTGATTAGCTTAAGCAATTTACAAACCGAAATAAAGATAATGGAAACATCTACTCTGCCATCCTGTTTAAGTCAAATACGCTAGTTACACAATAGTTTTGTGGACATTACCAAGACAATTTACTGACTTGATGCTTTTTGTTTCTTTCAGATCGCAAACGCTACTCAAAAAAGTTTCTGAACTTCGACGGGCCTGCGGAGTTCAGTCTTGCTGCTCATAGACGTCCGAGGCTAATCATTGCCAACAAGCACTTTATCGTCCACCGTATTTTGGGCAAGGACAACCTTATCGGATCCTGGCGTTGCATGTATCATCACAAGGGCTGCAAGGCCCGAGCCACTACGTTCATGGTGGACTCCGAGGTGAAATACCGCAGCACGTGCTCATCGCACAACCACAAAAATGTCAGGAGTCAGCAACAAAGCCTAAAGATGCCTTGGGTCTTTACCGACTAGGGCCAAAAAGGGTCCTGTTCTCATCGTCAAGTACATTCCAACCCCTGCACTGCATAGGTAATAGACACAGCTTCTTCTAATTGTTCGTAGATATTTACCAGCGAACGAGATATATAGAGAACAAGAATATTATTGATTATTTAGAAGTACACCAAAATTAGCATATAGTTTATATGGATATCTTGAAAAAGTCAGATAGTTTCTGAAACATAATAACGCAACGTGAAATATCAAAATACTCATGCATAGCTAAACTCTAAACTTAAATTTATATGGACCCACGAGAATTGATTAATTCATAAAACTTTCAAAAAACGGGATAAGATCTCTTAACGCAAATACGTTTAGTGCACAAAATAAACACTATTTAGAACGCATGAAAGAATCTCTTCTATATTATGATGAGATCATACATATAATTCCAATTCGTTTAGATGTTCATCTGATTTTATTAAGAGTTCATATTTTGTACGTAACACAAGCCATTGTTTAAGTCAGTGCCGTGGCCAAAAGCGTCTAAGCAATGAGAACAGAATAAATAATATGACCCGGGACTTTAAGAATTACAAAAATGGTACTTTGAGATCCCAGATGAACAGGCTACTTACCCATCCTAACTAGGCTCGGGACACTCAGTCTAAATCAATGATATACGCTCAAGAACAATAGTAGAATACATTAGCTTAGCCCTAACAGAACACGAACGTTTGGGTTGGGAATGTATAGGAAGCGGCTACATCTTGGGCAGATGGTCTGGGTTGCCCTCGGTGTCCATTTTCCAGGAACCCTGGATTTTGTCGGCGGCTGTGAGGGAACTCAACTTCTTGTGGATCAGCATCCCAGCCGCCTTGGCCGCCTCAATACGCTTGTTGTCGCCCATGTGATTGTGCACATCTGAAGATGGAAAGAAGCCATTAAATGGCCTTTGCATTTGCTTACTTCGCTTTACGAACCATTGGTTACATAGAGATCATCGCCGATGGTCTTTAAGCGACTGCGGCACTTAACCGATCGGTTTTGGACGCACTCCCAGTACAGGATATTATTGCTCTTGCCGAAGAACTTAAGATTGGAGCGGTACACAAAGTTGTTGATGGTCAACAGAGTGCCGCCCTTGCGGCTGATCAGGAACATCTGAGGACCACAGTTGCGGACGTGTTGGGTCACTGAAAGACATGAAAGGGCTTATGTTATTTATCATTTAAATGGGGTTTTGAGTACAGCTACGTATTAAGTTAGATCTTACTAGCTAGTGAAATGGTTTAAGGTCCGATTTATTGACATCGTTTTATTACGAAAAACTTAATTATTTAGAATTATTAGGGCTATTTAAGACCCAAATGGATATAGAAAGTATAATGTGAAGCCCTTAGGCAGCTCAGATCTTGTACTGTTGGGCCTTCTTGAGCCTTCTCGATCTTAGTTAAGTTTATATAGTAAAAGGTGTAGTTTGAAGATCTAAGGCATATTCCGTGTCACTTCTTCTTGTTCTGCAGTGCTTTTTGCAGTCGTCGCTTGATTTTTTCACGGAAATCATTGGGGTCCACTTCTTCCTCCTTGGCGGGCGTCTTCTCCGGTTCGTCCAATTCAATCTCGTCGATCTCCTGAATCTCAAACTCCTCGAAATCTTCATCCTCCTTGTCGTCGGCTTCCTCGAGCTTGGTGGTATTCTTCATCAGCAGCTCCTTGCTGGGCGACAGCGAGGATATGACTCCCGATTCGCCAGGCATGAATTGAGAGGGTAGGCAGCTTTTGTCGCTGGCCTGCATGAAGTGCACGTGCTCGCCCTCGTAAGGAAAGACTCTTTTCTGGTCGCATACCACCCGCACCTTGCACTCCTCGCCGTGCTCACGGTAGCAGCACTGAAACACGGAATAGTCCGCCTTGCGGAACGAGAACTTGAACAGGTGACCATTGAAGATTAGCTTGACACCGCCTGCGAATGGAGCGTGAATTAGCTTGGTTATCATGGATCAGGATTTTGGCTTCTAGCCAGGATTCGGACTCACCCTTCGTGGTGGAGGCGTACACCGCAGGCTCGCTGGCCTCCTCGTTCAGGGTAGCCGCCTGTAGTTTTTCCAGGAGCTTCGGCTTGGGCGTCTGATCCTCAACCTTTGTTTTCGGTCTGCCGCGTTTACGTGGTGGAATCTTAGTTGCAGATGCGGATGTGGCGGCTGTCAATTGGAGAATCAAACGCAACAGGTTAGAACATCTGGGTAAGATTGGGCCTTTCGGGCGAAAAAATTAAAATAAAACAACTGTGGAAGGTCTTTTGCTGGTTCTTGTGTATTTTATTGGTTTACAAGCAGGGAGTAATGTACAAATATATAAAATAAAATATTTAATGCACGAAAAACACGGTTTAAAGAAGAAGAGCACTGTACTTTAGAGCTGGCACTCACTATGTTATCGATGTTTGGCACCTAACATTATCGATTAGTGCTTTTCTATTTGGCTAAATATGTTATTTTGCAAAATCATTTATATTTATTTATCAGTCGAAGGGATTAGCAGGAAAAAATGTGTAAGGGATCGCTTCTGTAATATTAGAATACATGTTCTCATAGTAATAGTGCTTCTTCTTGCCTTGATACACCATCGATTGTTGAGCTATGAGCTTACATTTATGGAATTTTTCAGATATAAGACAATGCGAATTCTGAAAATAAAAAAAATATAGCAAGAATATCAGTAAAATATAGATATGTAAAAATAAAATACGTTACGATTCAAACACAGTTAACAGCCGATAACCGATAGCTTCGCTAACAGCACTGCTTGTGCTGCTGTTGGCACGCCATTTTTGTTGTAGTTGTTATTTTTTCGCCGTGTTGTGTTCGCTGAGTTTTTGTTTTTTGTCAAACAAATTGCAAGTCTATAGTTAACAAAAGGTGTTGTGGCTTAAATGTGGCTAACTGCAGCATGCATATTAATGTCCGAAGTTTACAATATGTGAATTATCCTGCGAAAATGCAGCGAGTAAGTGCGTGTGGCCCTGCGCGTATGTATGTGCGTCTGTGTGTGTGCACCGATTGTCATCTTTGTTGTTGTTGGTGTCTCAAAAAGGAATCCCTCCAAAAAAGTACCAAAAAGGATGATGTTCTATTTGAATTTAATGTGAACTAGTGTTTTTAGTGATATTTAGTGATTTTTCTGCTCTGGTAGTTGTTGAATTAATGTGGAAAGTGCTTTATGCCCCAGGTGAGTCCACCTTGCTACCAATCAACCCTTCTTGACCACAAAAGGGATGTCTAGCCAAACACTAGAATATTAGACTATCAATCGACTTGTAGCCAGTTAAAGGCAAACTAGCTACAGCCTTCTACAAATGATAAAAATAAGCGGCTATAAATAGTAAGAGTGTATCGGGAATTGCCTGCAATAAATAGTTTACTCAGCACCTCAAACTTCCATGTGTTTTTCTCTGGGCTATACCTTTTTATTTTCAAACCACCCGGGTAATAAAGTCAGTTTCCTTGGATCCTCCATTACAGGTCAGTTCATCGGGGATATTCCGCGTGGCCAGTGGATTGATAAGCATGAGTACTTCTTCCTGAAAAACCAGAAGCAGGGTTTTAACCTGGTATTCAATGGATACATGTACAAGAAGGAGGCCAGTTTCCGGGCCACGGTCAATTGGATCTGTTCCGACGGAAATGGCAAGCGTTTGAACGAGAACAAGTGCTCCGCGAGGGCCATCACCAAGTTCGACGGAGGGATCAAGCTGGGGAAGAATGCCCACAATCATCCGCCGCGCTTTTTGGGTGGCAAGGTGCCCGCTAAACTAATGCCCAAGGATGCTTTTTATCCGCAATATTAAATGAGATTACATAAACCCGAAAGAATGTCATTTGTCCAAAAGATTATACCCAGTTGCATGCATTACCTACCATAAGCTCATTAAACTCATGTGGCAGCAGTCATTTCATCATCATACCATCTTCATCTTCGTCTTCATCCTCTTCAGCAAAAGACCAGAACAAGGGCGTCCTCTTGAAGCGCACCGCTCAGGGCGAGTTCCTGGTGGTCAACGGGAAGTCTTACAAAAAAACCCGCGCCATGCAGTACCGCACCTACTTCCATTGCTTGACCAGGAACTGCCCGACCTACTACGTCCTCGTGGAGCTGAGCCGACGACCTCGACTCACCAGGCATCATGAGCACGCCCAGCACTGTCTGCAGTGCTATTAGGATGTAGGATGTGTATGTAGTCATAGGCCGAATCCGCAATGTACAATATACCGAATACCATTTTACCATTAAAGCAATCCCAAGTGTTTTATTTCCTTTTCTGAACTAATAATTCCCCCTAATCCAATCATCACGCACAACTAACGAGGAAAACTCTTCTTATTGTAGCCAAATTCGACTACCAGATCAGCGTGGATGTGGGCGAGGCCACTATGCAGCTGGCCAACGCCTCGTCCGCCGGAGTGGTCAACAGCAACTCTCCCTTCTTCATCGTCAGCAAGTACGGCACCAAGCAGATCATGCTCAAGCAACACACCTTCAATCGTCACATCTGCCGGGACGACGTCACCTATTGGCGCTGCAGCCAGGTAATTGGATAAAACTATACATTCGAAAAAACGTTTTTGTTTTAAATTCTCCTTAAAATATTGAGAAAATATAACTAATCTAGTTACTACTTAATCTTAGTCGAGAGCAAGATAAGTAGAGCCTACTTTTCTGAGTTGAAGACAGCTGTAATTAATTGTTAGTTATTTCGTAAAGTTAATTGCATTCCTTTCACAGTTTAAGCCAAATCTACACCAAAAATGTATTTATTGTGGTTCTACTTTTAGTTCGCAGTGTTGCGATGTCGTGCGCGGCTCAAGACCAAATTGGATACACTCACCATCCTGAACAGCGAGCACAACCATGAAGTTATCACTAAGGCGCGAAAGTACGGCTCCCTGAAGCGACAGCGGGCGGAAGCCGAGGCGGCAGCCCGGGCGGAGCGTCGTCAGGACCCATTGGAAACGGCCGCCACTTCAGCGCCGGCAACAACGACATAGCGCACTAGTCTTAAGTCCAAGTGTAAAATATTGCATCACCTCAACACTCGTCTGACTTAATAAAAATCAAGTTAGCTAAGTTTCTCGCTCTTCATGCGTCTCTTTGACCTCTAGCTTTAGATCTGCGTCGCACTCCTCCACCAGTTTGTACTAACCAAGTGTGTATATTTTCTATTCACAGGTTCTGTTGCGTACTACTCGTACATCACCGGTTTTCGAGGGAGCCGAAAACTTAAGATCGGAGAGTTCTCCTTCACTCGAAACAAGACCTCGGGATTGAAAACTTATTGGTCTTGCGCTCGAGCGGGTGTTCACAAATGCAAGGCCCGTGTAGTCACCGCGCAAGACCACGATGTGACTATCAAATGCGGACAACATAACCATCCGCCCTACTAAAGAATCATATTAAAACCGGCCGACTTTGGATCATTGTATAGAATCAATTTATAGCTTATTTATTGTAGAATACAAATCTTGAAAATCGAAAAACCGTATTTTGTAAAATTTACACTTTAACAGTTTTTGCAGTAGTAGACTTTACACTTAAGCTAACTCAAAGCTAATTTGTTTCTTACAGTATGCGATGATCTGGATGACATGAAGGGCGCCATCAAGCACAGCCTACTCACTTTTATTCGGGGACAGCGCGGCTGCAAACTGCTGGCCTTTAATGGCCACAACTACGTGCGAAACCGTCGCAGTAACCTGAAGACCTACTGGATATGCTCCAAAAAGGTGAGATAAAATTTAATTAACCCCAAAGAAAACTAAGCGACCTATGAAATTATGACTCTTGTGACAGTTTCAGACAGAAATTAGCTAGTTCCTATCTTTCTTCCAGGGAAGCACGAAATGCAATGCTCGGGTGGTCACCAATGTAGTTGAAGGTGTGCACAAAATAGTACTGGAATCGTGCCATCACACCTGCCTGAACACGGAGCGAAAAAAGCGGCTTTCAGTAACAAACGTTGTGGGGAAAGCGCGAAGCAAGTCGGAAAAGTCTGTATCCACGGGCTTCATAAAGGAGGAGGGTGACGAGGATTTAACACTGGAGCTAAGGACGCTCAACTTAAGCATCGAGGACCTTAACAACCTGCAATGAATCGAGACTCAAAATCTAGCCATAGCTTGCGAACTAGAAGTAGACTATTTATATGTGAATCTAAAATAAACTCTTTGTCTTGTTTATTTAAGCAGAAATGTCCTATATGATTTAAAGAAACTAACTGTATGTGCATGTGTGTGAATGATTGCGTTGCCTTTAACTAATTCTGCCTGTTTTTCTATGTTTTAGTGACATTTGATGTGTTAACGGATCCCATCGTAAAACCCGATCAACACCAGCTGATGAAGCGCGTTCGTTTGTCCAAATCCATGGAGGGCGTGCACTACGTTCGCACTCCGGCCGGGAATGTCGTTCTGCACTGTGGGGAGCATCGTTACCTGCGGAATGCCGCCTATAAGGACAAGGTCTACTGGAAGTGCAGCAAGTGGCGCAAGCAATGCCGCTCCCGCGTCATCACTCACATCTTGCCGAATGGCCAATCCCGCTACGCAGTCAGTGGCGTGCATAATCATCCATAGATCAAAGAGCATTCAGAAGTCTGAATCGGGACACATACATAGCTGTATAGATTAGGCAGCTTTTTGTACAGAATGATGTAGTAAACGAAATTGAACCGAAATCCATTTCTAGTTTTGCGCAATAACACCTTTTAATTTGTCAGATCTTAAGCTTGATATATAAACAGGCTTAGGATTATTTTGCAGAAGATAGTATTTATTAAGGTAAGGTGAGTGTGTTGCAATTGACTTGTTTAAAACTTTACTTATGTTTATGAATAGACCAACCTCTTGTTTTATTTTACTGTACCTAAATATATATTTTTTTTATAAATCTTTATTCCGCAATGCGGTGTTGTTTTTCTTTTAATTTTTTTAAATATGTATAACATTTTGCATTCACACTAATTTGTTTTATTTTTCAGATTTAGGTGAACTCAATCCTAGCAACCTGGCTGACTTTGGTAACGAGAGCTTCTTGCCCAAAACCAAGGGTAAACGGCCACAGAATGTTCGCTGTGGACTGGCGCCCGATCAGAAGTGCGTCCGCACCCTGGACGACTGGGATCGCATCCGGTATGATCGGACCAGGAGCGGCGATGTTCTGGTCTACGACGGATATCGTTATGATCGACGAGCCAACTACAACGATATCATATATTGGGGGTGTGCCAAAAAGCGACTAAGCTGCAACGTCTACATGATTACCCACAAAAACAAACCCACATATGTAGCCATTTCAGGCGTGCACAACCATTTGTAGACGTGTATACATTGCTGTATTACCAATAAACTTACAATTCTTCGTTTAAAACCTAGTTTAGTAGTTATACACAAGTGATAAGACACTCCCAAGTTTATGGTTATTCTAATTATCTGCTTAATCCTTTTAGAACTGGCTGTCTTCGGCACTGGACAGCGGGGAAGAACCGTGCTGCTCTTCCAAAACGAGAAGTTCGTTAAGAACCGATGTTCCGCCTCTCGTACTTATTGGATATGCTCGAAAAAGGTAAGTTAAACTACAAGATTTTGCTGAAAATCATAGAATTCAGGTTTTGTATAAGAGAAATCATTAAGATAAAGTCTGCTCATCATTTTTCGTGTTGTGCTAAGAATATTATAGTATATTCCTTGATTTTTTAATTAAATATATGTATACGTTTAATATGCATAGTTAAAGAAACAAGAGTTTATAATTAATAGATTTCTAAAAAAGAGAATTTCAAGAAGCACAGAGACTCCTTGTTATAAACTAAAGTAACGACGTATTCCTTTGTCCCACCAACAGGATGTGACGGTCTGCAGGGCTCGTGTCGTGACCGCGGTGGACAAAAACTCACAGGAGCGAATCATCAAATGCACCTACGAGCATGATCACAGCCGGAAATTCCCTAGCAATAACGTAAACCTGCCTGTGCTCATAAAAAGGGAGAAGGCCCTATCTCTGGATGCGTCATAGGCTTACATTTAAGTGCACATTGTCAAAACCATAAGACATCTAACAATCCACTTTTAAATAAATGACTGCTTTTAATTTTAAACGAAATTTACGACGAACTACATCTGTTTCCATAAGAATAGACCTACGCTTTTGACGTAGCACTTGTTCACGAATTCCCAAACTAATCCAGACTTTCTATTTCATTCACAGCATTTCACATTGACTTCGCGGACTCCAAGAAGAACGGCGGCAAGTTGCTGGTGATCAATGGCTTCCGCTTCTTCCGAAACAAGAAGCGCGGTCATCTGCAGTACTGGAAATGCCGAAATTATTACAAGGAGCGTTGCCCTGCCATCGCCATCCACGACGAGTCCACTCTCATCCTGCGACTTTGTCACCAGCACCAGCACACGGAAAGCAACGACATTGAGATCAAGCCTCTGCCCGGCTCAGAAACAAAGTTAGCGGAATCCGCAGAGGATGAGGCACAAGCGGAACCCGAGGCTGAGTTGGATAATGAAACCGATCCGGATACGAATCATGAGCCTGCCCGTGTACCTCCTCTCATAATGGAGCCGCCGCCACTCCTTGAAATAAAATCGAAACTTAGAAACCAGGACTTCTAGCTGCAATAAGATACTGCTAAGCACCTAGTCCATAAGCATGTAGAATATTTGTATTAAAGCGAAGCAATGTCAAATGTTTTTTAATACCTTTAAGTATCTATCTCAACCAATTCAATTGCCTTAGCTTAAGAAATTAGAACAAGTTACTAAATTCATTCTTCTGTATTCGGGTTTCTTTCAGAATTCGATTACGGACATGGACAGTATCGCGGTAACAATCCGCAGATTCAGTTCTCCGTGTCCAAACGTGGCGGGCAGCTCCTGTGGCTCGATGGGATGAAGTTCTTCCGCAACAACATAAACCGCACGAATTTGTACTGGCGCTGCCATTGGTATTATCGGCATACCAAGTGCCCAGTGCTAATTTGCATGAGCAAGACAAATAGCAACGACTTCCGGCAGATCCACGATCACTGCCACATTCGACCGAAGCGCAAAGAAAACTCTGGCACGGGAGACGGTCCCAAAATAAGGACTCCTGTGGTGTCCAACGTGAGGAGTCTTCCTCAGAGCATGGCGCACATGTTCGATATGTAATTTAAGAGTCTTTCGCAGAAACATGTTAATAAAACAAAAAGAAAAATATGAGACACCTAAATAATTGTCCAATTTATTGAATGTATACTTGTATTACCCAACACTTTCGACCACATCTAATACCATCTTTCTTTATTGCAGTTGTTCTGGCCAACGACGAGGTGCCCAATCCGGAAGATGTGCTGGTTTTTTTTACGCAATCGCTGCGCGGTCGCCCCGCCATCATGGCCAATGGCATTCGCTTTCTGATCATGAGCGAGAACAAAAAGAAGATCCTGTGGCGATGCAGCTCGATGGCCACCAAGAAGCTCAAGTGTCCTGCACGCATCACCATGTTAAAGGAGACGCCGCCCAAGTTCATCATCAACAAGGCGGAACACCTGCACGCCGAGCTCAAGCGGAACAAGTACAGCTCCAGCAAGGCGCAAACGCTAAGGGATCCGCACCAAATGGCCACCAAATTGGACTGCGAGATGGAGGGAGCTGGCGGCGTCAGCTTCGATCTGCACGAGGAGGAGCTCAATGAACTTACTCACGACGTTTAGGGATACTGTAGTTGGAATAAGGTGTACTTTAGAGACGAGCGACAGTGGAGCATTCAATCATTATAAATAAAAAGAAAATACATTGATTGGCAAAACTTTTTTATTAGCTTCTTTGCCATTTGCCATTTGCCATTTGCCATTGCTTGTGTCTACATTAGGTAACCCATACTAACCTTTTACATTTCCACTCTTTTTAGAAAAACAATTCGAGTACGTTGTCAGCCAGAAGGGCCACGTGCTGCTGTTGCACAAGAAGTTCCCCTTCATCCGAGAGAAGTGCATAAATGGAAAAACCTACTGGCGCTGCACACAGTACACCACAAAGACCAAGTGCCATGGTCGGCTCCATGTGCTAAACGGAAAAATAGTGCACATCAAAACGCACAATCATTCACCACTCGACCAGGAGCGAAAGCAGTACATGAAGCTGCAATTGAATAATGTGTGAACCATCTTTTGGCTATGGTTATGAATTCCAAACAGTTTTGATTTTGTAATGCTGAAGGGAGATATCTTATAGTTTTGATAAACCCTAAATAAAACCTATACCTTAGAGCTGTGCTAGTGCTCTGCTTTCCATAATTGTAGTTAAGTGAAAGGAAAACATTTATTAATTAATTTTGATCAACTCGTTTATGTACATAAGAAAATGGATAAATGGACATATTTATTCATTTTCATAGACTTAGTTATTATAAGCATACAACTACGAAAATAATTTAAAACTGAGTTGCTGTAACGTTGAACGAAAGTTTTTAGTACGTTTGATTTTCTCAATTAAAACCCTAAAAAACAACCTGAAAGTGTGCGTAATAATTGTATTGTAACTTTTATCATGTAATTATAAACTTATGTAAAACATAATCCATTCAAGCCTAATCCTATATTTTTAATACTCACTTAACTTTGTGTGTATATATCATTAACACTTATGCTTTCCTTTGCAGGTACCTCACATTTGGCCACTTTTAGTTGCACCCGGAAGAAAAAGCGTAAGCTGGTAATCGACAGACATGAGTTTGTCATGGATCGGAAGCTGAAGAGCAGCATCAACTGGCGGTGTGCCAGGTATCGAAGTTCGAACTGCAAGGTCAGGGCCACCACCCACGTGCAGAAGAATGGACTGGAGGTGTACCGACTGAAATATGCGAAGCACTCGCACCTGTGACCTAAGAAAACATACAAATACCTGTTGAATAAATCTTAAAGCATTTTTATACAATAAATCATTATTAATCAAGTTAAAGCTTAGCAGGTGCTGAACAAAATTTCAATGGAGCTTAACTTTAGTGGTATTTTAGGGCTGTGAATGTATTCCATTAATTGGATTTTTAATATCATAGTAAAGTTGCAAAAACCAAATAGAAATAAAAGTGCGTGTAAGATATGTAGACTATTAAATACCCCTAAAGTTGTAAATCTTTACCTAACATTCATTTGATCTTTTACTTATAGATATAATACGCAAGCGAGGTATAATGATTGTCAAGGGCACCAAAGGAAAGCCCAAACTGCTGATGGGCGGCTACGAGTGAGTCTGTCGTATTATTAATATTATAAATAATATAATATAAAATTTTACCATTCCAGGTATTATCGCAACAATTCGCGGGGCTCCAAAACGTATTGGCTTTGTGCTCGGAATCGATACATGCGCTGCGCTGCTCGAATTATCACGTGCTCGGTGACTGGGGAGCTGATTATCAAGAACCAGCAACACAACCACGACACACTCAACCAGCCCAAAACTGAAATAAAGGAGAAACCACTGTCCTCTAGCCTTAAGTCTAAAGATCCCGAGCATTAGCCAATGCACCCCGCTCCATTCTGCTTCAAAGTCAACTCGATGTACCCATCTTATTTATACTCTATCTACATATAAGGGTAAAGCAATTTATTTTAGTTCGTTTAGACTAATGACATGTATGTGTTTAGGTATCGCGTGTATTAGTTAAGACCTTGCTACAAAGTTATCAAGTGCATGCCTTAAACTTTTATTTTAGTTTTAAAAGGATAACGGTATGTTAAAATAATAAAATAGGATTTGCATTTTTAGGAACCAATTTATTATATGCAAATAAGCGCGATACCTATGTATGTAAATGCGCATCTAGTGTTATGTCCTTGGGTGTATACCCATGTATCCAATAGGCACCCCAAGCTAATTTTTCTTTAGCTTTTTTACAGTTTATTATTTATTTAGCGTATAAGAATTAATGTCTCAGAGTTGCAACTTTCTAGTTTAATACTCCCAGGTATTTTTTTTAAATTAGAATTCTAAGGTGTATTTTGTGGGACTCTATCAAAAATTCTCTTTTAGGTATTAAATAACAATAATGAATCAACTTTTTTGATCCATTACCTATCATCTATGCTACTTTTCAAAAATCCCCTATTCCGTGCAAGTCAATACTACGTAAAAAGAATTTAAAATTCCTTGTTCGACTGGATTTCATTCTTTATAAAAACCGTATGAAGTGATTGAGTATGGGAATTGGAGCTTTACAAGGCCACGAAAAACTGTTTTATAAACAGATACATTCTTTATTGGTTCAACGACCCTTTGTTGCATGGCCAGCTCTCAAATTGATACCGCACACAATGACGGGCCTGCTAATTTCTTAAGTAAACTTTGTGGGTCTTGTTTATACAAATCGAGTTTCAAGCAAAGAGTGCGAAGTGTGGAATGACAAGAAAGCTGATTCAGCTTTCGGGCCACTTGAAATGTGTCCCTAAGTGAGGCATATTAATCTGCTATTGAACGCATTCGTTTGCATTCAGACAGTGGCTACAAAAAGTTGCCTCTTACTTCAGAAAAATAAATAAAACGACGTTCAACTTTTACGGTGCCATATTTTTACCTTGCAATGTGTATCTAGTGCGTTTTTAATAGTAAAAACATATGTTTACATTGTTGAAATGCAATATTTTGAAAATCTATTGTGTTTGAAAAGTTGTATTCAGCTACCTCGGGAAGCTTGAGCATCGAATATATTACTTAGCTCTTGTAGTATATCCAAAAGTAGAAAAAATAATTAAAAATGAATGCTTAAATTGCAGAATAATGTTTCAAATGAATGCGCCAATCGCAGTCGTTTTGCTGAGATAAGATGAATGGTTCGAGTCCGCGCCAAATATCTGTGAGATTGCAGCAGTGCTGCGCTGCGGTCATACTGCAGCGGTGAGATACAATCCCTCGGAGGCGAATTCGTTTACCGTACCGTATCGAAAAAGTTATATTCTCTCTCGAAAACCCGAAGCGAGCGGACGTGCAGCGCGTGCCGCGTAGAAACAGATACACAGCCCATAGATACAATTTCCCTTGGCTCGTTTCGTAGGTGGTGTGTATTGCAGCAGAAGCATCAGCGAACGAGCAAAAGCGTCTCTGCGTGTGAGAGCGTTTCGGTGAAAATTAAATAAAACAAAGAGCCAAGTGAAAATCGGTTCGAATCGCCAATTGCCCAGCGATTCATTGGGAAAATCAGAGGGATAAGAACAGGCATTAGGAAATAGTGTGTGTTGTTTGGTGTACTGCAGATTGAAAAACCGCTGCGCGCGTGTGTGCTTTGTGTGCGTGTGATTCGGCC
Organism: Drosophila melanogaster; assembly: GCF_000001215.4. Taxonomy (NCBI): domain Eukaryota; kingdom Metazoa; phylum Arthropoda; class Insecta; order Diptera; family Drosophilidae; genus Drosophila; species Drosophila melanogaster. Next base: position 21,349,246 of record NT_033777.3, on the reverse strand, counting down.
GATGCGTTTTGCCTAATATCAATAAGAAGTGCAAAAAATACAACTTTGTCTGCTGGAAAAGTATCTAAACCCAATTATTCGCCGAAGAGCATTCGTTTTAATTCGATTGACACAGCGAGTGGGCGAGAGGGAGAGGGGCGACTTGAGCGAGGTAATATAACTGTGCAAATGGTGGTGGAGCTGTGAGCAGCAGCGACAACAACAAATGTAGCGCCGCCGCTCAGATCTCTTCGCCGCTTTGCTTTTGCGCAGAGAACCTCGGCGAATTGCTGCGAATTCGCCGCAGCTGTGTGTTTGGAAACACCTTGCTCCAATATTTTAACACCCCCCGCCCGCCGCACCATCGTCGGAAATATCCGATTTTGCACGACCATCGCTGTTTCAGTCTCAGTTTCGGTTCGCTTCGTGCGCTTTCTGCTGCCCTGCAGCGGAAAATTCAACGAAAATTCACTGGGCAGCTTGCAGAAACTCCCAAAAAAAAGGAAACGGAGGAGCAGCGAAAAGGAAAACCGAAAACGGGTTGCGATTCTTGCACTTACCAATGCTGGTTGGCTGCGTTCCGCACGCGATTTCCTCTGTTGCTGCATTTTCATCCAAATTTAATCCCAAGACAACGACAACAAGAAGAACGGGTAAAACCAGGAGAACGGCAAGAAGAAGAGCCCCAGCACAAGGTGAAGAAGAAGAGCCAGCTCCAACATTGTCGCCGCGACGTCAGCGTCGCTGCAGCACCGCAGCTTCATCAGCTAGCCATGAACTACAACTACAACAACAGCTACAACTACAACTACATCTGCAGCACCACCAGCCCCAATAACAACAGAAGCAGAAACAACAAAAGCAGAGAACAGGTTTGTACACACAAAAAATTTGGTTATTTCTAATATGCCCCATTGGTTATTCGGCTTTTCCAATTGGACCTAAGCTCCAAGCGGTGTCTAACGGTTCTTTTTGAAATGTATCTATAAGATGCCTGAAAACTGCATCTTTTAATATTAACCTTATGTCAGTTGTATCAATTCAATGGTTTCTTATTCAGTATCAGTTTTTTCAAAACCAAAGAGGTTTTTTGTGTGAAAATTTATCGTTGAAATTTACTTAATTTGAGTATTACTAATGACCTTTACAATTTCCTCTAAGAGGCAACATGAAATGCTAGCTCCTTGATTTTTACAACGTTTCATATCTCCCCTTTCTGGCTACTGGTTTTTAAATATTTTATGCGACTGCATTTCATACTATGCACTATTACAACTTTACTGAAAATAACTTGTCATATTTATTATTTTACAACTTCACTTTGGATTTTATTGTGCTTAAGATCTTATCTGCGAATATTCTGTATGGACCTTTAAGATTGGGTTTTTCTCAGTGCACCGACTCGCCGTCGTTGCTCTCCACTCGCTCGCTTATTCATAACTTTTTTGGTTATAGATTTTTGTCACCCCAACCCCTAAAACTGGCGACCCAACCTCATCCGATGTCCCCCTCCGCTCGTCCCCTCGGCACACCCCCCACGTAGCGCCATCATCCTTCAGTTGCTCACATGCTCGACTGTTTCAGTTTTTCAATTATTAATGGTGGCCATTAGTGCGCGCGCCGTTCGACCGCCCCGCCCCCTTTGGCTGGCCGCCCCTTTGCGGGTGTCGTGTAGACGCTTTTTTTCCTTATCGGACAAATTGTGTTTGTCTGAAAAGTTCAATGAGGTGCGCACTGCAATTGCACTAGCCCCACACCCGTGCACCTTTTTCCCTGACCAGCCGTCATATTTATGCTATCGACATTTAGATAAAAATCATGTTGGTGCCGATGTACATTACATGCATGGCTTTTCCAGATATCAGATACCAGAATGCCGATTGAGCAGCCCGCAGCACGGCGGAAATGTATTGCATTAGGGGAATTACTCCGGGACGGAACGGGACGCAACTCCGGAGTTGTTGATTAATTCAGCTCGAGGTGCGTGTGGGTTTGGAATGGGTAGTTGGGTAGCTGGGTAGTTGTTTGCCCGATGTGAAAATTCTCTATTTATATTTATTGCTCAGTTCGTTGCTCTGGGGCGAGATAAGAAATGCCTCTGAGTCATTCGGTTGAATAAGGATTTACGTATTTCGCAGGAAGCTTTGTGCGAAAGTTGACAAACGGACGATAAGTTGTGAAAGGTATGTAGCTGTTGGGGTTTGCGACAAAGCAGATGTGTCACCTAAACAGGGGTAAAGCAACGATAAAAGTGTCATAAATATGTACTCACACCTACTACTAACATCTGCTCCAATTATCTTGGGTAGGAACTGGGCACATTTGAACATTGATCATCGAGATAAAATGCGGCGAGCAAACAGAGCGTCTTTTCTAATCTCATTTTCAGGTATATTATATCTAAATAAGATAACTGCATTGAATCGGAACATTATTTTATTCGGGTTGTATGCATCCAGATAACTCAAAAGTGCATATATTATAAGCTGTGTAGATCGAGTTGGAATTACACAATAAAGTATTTACCTTTTAAATAGAGTCTGTTTCCCGTCCTGACTGACGATTAACTCGAATAAAAAGGTCTTACTGTAAAAGCCTTCTTATGTCAAAAATAGGGGACTTGACTGATTTATATGTTTAACATTTGGTTATTTTTGATAATTAATGGCGGCATTGGAACAAACTAATAGACTACTGGAGACTGGATTATTTCCCTAACGAGTAGTTAAATAAGAATTCTGGCATTATCGATCAATTAGTGCAAAGTGTGTTCTGCTTAATTGTTTAGCTCCCCTTATAGAAGCCCACGTGGGGTTAAGAATATGCCTGTGTTATTATCCCATCTAAGTCGCACTTAACTCCCAACGCCCACCCTTAGGACCCTTAGAAGTCCAGGACACATGTGTCCATAATAGACCGTGGCATGAGCCAAGGCCATCATTTACCCAGGGCCAGACGACCAGGCCACCTGAAAAACCAATAAAGTCATTTCATACACATTAACCTAACCGAAAAGGAGAGGGCATCACGCAACCGCTAAGGGTACAGAGTCCATTTGATAATTGCAAGGAGGTGTATCTGGTTTTTGGACCATGCGCATCTTTCAAACTCTTTGTCAAGCTCCACAATCAACTCCCGGCCAAAATCCACCTCATCCCAGCCCATTCGCACCCGGCAAACACATGCGAATCGCTGCTCGGTCACATATGTTGCCCAAAGTGATTATTTTCACTAAAAATAAACGAAATTAATGATTGATGAAGTGAGACAAGGGAGCGAACGCATCCATTCCATTCCATTCACATTCGCACTCGCCCCTCTGGAAAACTTTGAACGACCGTCAACACCAGCAGGCAACCCCAGACGCAGTTTTCCAATTTCAATTCCGATTCGGATTCGGATTCGGGTTCGACATCGCCCGGCATCCTAGAACCAGTTCCCAATGAGAACAACAAGAAAACAAAGAGCATGGCAAACGTAATGAGAAATAAGCCGTCACATAAAAGAAAAGTGTCTTTTAATTGAAACCAGGTGAAGGAGATGGCTTGGACCATGGCAATCGCAATCGGAATCGGAATCGGGGCGGCCTGTGTGCCTCGCCAGTCTCTCTTTGTGCCCATGCCGCTGTCGCAACCAGACGGAAATCATAAAAATGTTGCATAAAAATATTTTTTATGTGTGCTGCTGCTGCTTCTGCTTCTGCTTCTGCTGCTATAGCGTCTGCGTCTTTTGGCCTGGTGAAAATAATAATAAAATGGGAATAAAATAAAGCAAGTAGAGGCGGAACGGAACGAAACGGACCCGGCCGGGTGCCGTGCCACACATTTCGTTTATATTTACTTGACAAGTTTTTGCACTGCGTCGGGACGTCTCCGTCTTCTTCTGTCTTTGTGTCTGTGCCAGGGATACACTCGAGAAAATAGTAAATTTCCTTATTTGAACATATTGAATTTGCAAAATATTTGATTTCAAGTGCAAGTAATCTGCAAGTGCCAGAATTTAGTCACACTCGCTGCAAAACTTCGATACCGCGTTTTGTTCCCTGTACGCGGGCGCCACATATGGTAAACTCATTTCTATCTAGTGAATAGATAAAGTGTTCGCAATAGCACCTATTTCGAGTGTCTTGTTTTTTCGAGTGTGGAGCTCCTGCTTTCTGGTCGGGACCAGTGTCTTGGGTTGCCCGTTTGCCATTTTCGGCGGAGCTATGCAACGGCGCTCCACGTCATCAACAACATCATCAGTGTGTTTTGGGGACTGGGGCTTGGCTGTGTGGCCTGTTTTATAGTCCAAACGTGATAGCGAAATGTGCCCGTCTTCTGGCTCCTCTCGATGCCTCCTGCCCGCTGGAGCACCCTCCTGCTGTGCATTTTCGTGCACTTCGAGGCTGGAGCTGTGGGTCTTGGCAGTTTCCTTGGGAGGGGTGCGCCTCGGAAAAATAAATTAATGGAAAACATGCAAACATAAATTCTCTTTAGCTGTCAGGTGTTTCACATTTTAAACGTAAATTATAAATAAGCAAAGTAAAATTATAATTCCGCCTAAATGTTTTATTTGCCACCGTCTGCTGTCATTCTGCCACCAAACACCCCCTCCCACCCAACGTTATTTTCCGTTTTGGACATATTTGTCTTCTTGTGGCACATTTCTTTTGTGGCATTTTCATTCGCTTTATGTGTGTGTGTTTGGGAGAATTAATTTTATTCAAATTAATGACGAAGCTTATAATTGGCCCCGTTTTTTTGGTCTCAGGTCTCTTCATTTTTAAATAAAGACACTCCAATCTGTGGATGGCAACATAGTCATCTCTGGCAACAGCTTCACCTCCATCTCCATCTCCACCTCCGTTTCCCTCGTCATCGTCATCTTCATATCCAGCATCTCTGGAGGAAGGGGATGCTCTGGCTTTTTAAGAGCATTTGACATGACTTGGGCTTCATTTTCCATTCGATGCGCCGCCGCCTTCACTTTGATTATGACGTGAAGTTGGCCAAGTGCAAATACTTTGCTGGTACTTTTTAATTAACTTAATTAGCATAGATGATGGGCTAAGAGCAGCGCTTACACAACATCAAAATTGCATTATGCCTCACAAGCTGGTCCGCCGGCTTGGTGTTCGTTCCGGGGAATCCCCCCATTTTGATTTAGATTCTTTCGAGCATGCTGAATTTCTAAAAACCTTTATGACATAATAAATGACACATAGCCTGGCGACTTGGTAGTAGCGGTAGCTGGGAAAAGCTTTTCATTCCTCCAGCCTACTCAAGTTATGTGAATGTAGCTTTCATGAAGTGAGGAACCTAGGTGTACTCTCTTATAATCGATTTTGTAAGGTACGGAAGTAGGTAAAATCACACACGTAAGGAAGAAATATACATGATTATATTCAAGAAAATACAAAGGTTGTTTAATGCAGTCTATAACATCTTGTAGAAAGGTTCAGTAAAAACAATAAAGCTATTTAAGTTATCTTGAACAAATTACTCGCATTCCCATTCTTTGAAAACAAACGAAACTAAATTAACTAAAAAATAACCCGAATAGACTTCTGCAGTGCCAATCAAATTGATGAATTGAAATTTGTCAAAAGAGTTTTGCTCTGACCATCATTCCGAACCAATTAAGTTTCCATCAATGGAAAAATAATCATCTTTCTAGCAAAGCATGCATGCGATATGGGGATTACAGTACCGAACTGAAGGTCTCCACGCACATGCCAAGAATCCGAAAATCCGAAACCTCCTCAAGTGGTTTTTCTCTAGTAGAGTTTCCCCATGCTGGAGGCGCTAAATGCAGGAAAAGATTATAACGGAGGAAATGCTGGCAATGGGGGCGATGCAGACATTCTTGGGAACACACATAAATCGATGCGTATAAATTGGGGCCTAATTTTTTTATAGCGCGTGATTTTTGATTTACGAATCGTTGGAAGTTTTATTTCGATTGCAGTGTCGGTTTCCCAGCGCCCATATTTATTTTTATTGCTTTTTAATGCGCCGCCGAGGAAGTTTTATTTATATGTATACGAGCAACTGTTTTGGTGCGTGTTGGAAGGCCGAACAATGAATCTTGTGGGATTATTTGTGTACGCCAGTGCTGGGGTGAAGCTTTATTTTAAATTCAAATTCGCCACCACCTTATATCATATTTACTTGGCTCAGCCAGCTTGTTTGTGCTTTATAATAATAAAATATTCCACTCTTGTCTCCGTCCCCACAGGACACGCAGCAGCAGCAGCATCAGCAGCAGCATCAGCAGCCACATCAGCAACCAATGCAGGCGGCACTGAGGACGGCGAGCTTTAGCTCCAGCTCCAGCTCCAACGCCAGCAGCTCCACGTCCACATCCAAGACGAGAGCAGGAATAACGTCGTTAATCTATTTACCGCCTTTCTGCTATCCATGTAAGCATGTGCCTGCGGCCGGCACCACGACTCGGAGTCGAAGTCAGACTTTGAGCCCTGGCAGCGGGAGTTGCCGGGACAGCAGCTGCTGTTGTCCGCCCGGCTGGGAACATAAAAATTATGATAAACATGCTTCAGCGGCGACGTTGACACCAGCAACGGCGGCAGTAGGAGCAGCAGGAGCAGGAGGAACAACAACTGCAACGGCAAGCATCATCACCACAACAGGACCCGCAGCGGCAACAATGTCCTCCTCGTGGTCTGGTGAATTCCTGCTGCCGGGTATTCAGTTACCCGTGGCCGCAGCGGGGCATAGCTGCACCGATCTCCGGCAGACGTCGCAATTAGTTATGCCCACTGTTGCTAGCGGGGATGTGGTGGCGGCAGTGGACGCAGAAGGCGGCGTCTTGGAATGCGGCAAGCGATGCTGGCGACGTGAGCGAATCCGGCGCGAAGGACCAAGTCATGCGTCTGCGGCGTCGCTGGCCCAGGTAAATCCAATCAGCACAAGCAAAAGCACCAGCATCAGCACTAGCCCAGCAACAATAGATGGAGCATCGGGAGCAGGAGCAGTGGTTACGACAACCGCTCACAATTCGCAAACAACGACAAAAACAACGGCAAGGGGCACAACTGGTGCTGCATTGCCGCATGATGAAGAGAATGAGAATGATGAATGTAGGTGCTTTAACTATAACGGTGATATTAGTCTGGATCGGCGGGGCGAGGCCGCGGAACTTTCCGGCATTACGTGGCTGATGTTCTTGTGGCAGCATCTGCTGCCGGGCAACGGAAACAACACCCCCACACTCATCCGCACCCACACCCACACCCACGAATCCAGCTTCCCAGCGGGGACGACAACGAAAACAGCAAGGAGCAGGAGCTGCGCCATGACGTCGACAAAAAGTTGGCTGCGACCGCTGCTAATGCTGCTCTTGGCCACGTCCGTCAGCGGCTGGGGCGGTCGACAAGATGGTGAGTAGCGGCGAGCCCCCGTCGATAAGTAGCGCTATGATAAGAATTTATAATTTCACTTGGCGCGCCAAGAAAGTGCCGCAGCAACTTTGGCCCCAGGACCCCAGTATCCTTACCCCAAACCCCAATTTCATTTAATTTTTGTGGCATAATTTGTACTCGCAACAGAGCGACAGCTGGCGGCTCATCCCTCTCCCTCCTCCCGCATCCCATTCGAGTCGCCCCATCCACACCCAGGGCCACCCCCTCTTTTGGTCATGCTCAATTGAATCCATAAGTAGTTTGTGACCGCAGATCTGCGTTGGTATAATGCGTTTCAACTGTTTCTCCGTGAACGAATTCACCCAGAAAAAAACAAAAACAACGAAAAAAAAAAAAATAGCACATAACAGAGCAGAGCAGAAAAACAATGAAAACAACAAGCAACAGCCGCTCCGGCAACAGCAACATGCAATGGCAAATTGTACGGAAATTGCCCGAAACAAACAGCCAGCAACCGCCGACCACCGACCACCGACCGACCGCTGACCATAATTCACTCAAGTTAGACAAAAGCATTTTGGTTGCCCCGCCCCTAATTCTCCATCACCCCCGCCACCCTCACGGACTACGCCATCACAGCTGTCCCTGTCCCTCTGCGAAGCGAAAGTCCAATATTCTACATCCAGACCGAGGCCCAAAAACGCAAATGAGTCTCGCAGGCAGAAGCGTCATGCTCTTTGAGCTCGACATAGCCGGATAGCAGGAATAAGTGTTTGTCTGTTCGCTAGGGGTGCGTATTGCCAGTCAATAGGGGTGGTCCAGTAATGTGCCTGGGCTCCCCTAAATGTACCCCTGCCCTAGCCGTAGGTCTATCCCTAAGCCCATCGACCACTTCTTCCCAAGCGCCCAACGAACGAGCTCTTCAAGTTGCGCACACCCATAAGTGTGGGCAACATAATTGGGTTAAGGAGTTGTTAGCGCGTTGAAGTCGTCATTATAGATCATCGTGGATGGATAAGATAAGTGCACGTTGCTGCGATAGGAAATTGCTTGTCATAACAGGAACCACAAATGACGGAGTGGTGCATAATTAATATCGTGTTAAATATTCCCGCTGTCAATCTTAATTGAATACTGTGGGAAAAGCAATGGCCGATAATTTCGATCCTGATTCGAAATTATTACTTTCATTACAGAAGTTTAAGACTTTAGATCCCTTAAAAAAAACGATACCATAAAGACAGCTGTAATAGAATGAATATTGTACAAATCTACATCATACACCCTTTTATCTCACGCAAATCAAATTACATTTTAGAGCTAGGCACTTCCAATGAGAGATTTTGTTGCCTTGGCGCTTTTCCCAGCTCCTGCATCGTGTTTAGCACGTGTATGTGTCGGAAAAGTCGCCTCAGATACCTTCTGCAGATGTCACAGATCCCCGAGATTTATTTTGATTAATGCACCTGATTACTGTCGCTTTATGGGGATCCATTGTGAGGAGCAACTCTTTGAGCATATGTATTTTATTTTGTGCTTTTGCCATTTCCCCATTTCCCTTTGTTGTTGCCTAAGCTTCCTCATTCCCCACCCCCAACCCCCCACTCCGTGCGCTTCTTGCTGAGCCACTCTAATCCAAACGAAAAACACACCGAAAATATATCTGAAAAGCCCCGTGCCCGCTTTTCGCGTCCGTCATTTCAACTGTCTATACGCATTTGTACGCTTGTCAGTCAGTCGGTCGTGGTCTATGTCGTATATTTGCTTTCAGCTTGTATTTACTTAAGCTTGTCCTGCAGCATATTTTTCAGGGGTAGCGAATTAAGGGCGGAGGGCAACGACGCCTCGTTGCTGCGGCAGCAACAATGGCCCAGCTCGCTGCGGCACTCAGGCAAAAGTATTGAATCATGTTGGAATATTATTCACGGTACTTGAAATTGGCGAAACAATTATTCGTCGGCGGGGGGTGGTTTTCGGGCTTCGAGTTTCGAGTTTCGGCTTTTTGCGTTTTCGGGACCACGTTCCGGGTTCGCTCCCGGTTCCGGAGCCCCGTGGCTCCGGACTTTCGTTCGGGGCGGTGGCTGCCCGGCAAAGTATGCTACACTTTTCGCACAACAGGCAGCCCGCTGTGCGTATGGGCCGCATTATGACAGCCAGGCGAATGCGAGTGCGGCCCGTAAAAAGCACAAGTCATTGGACGGCACACACACACACACACACATACACGAGCGCTCATATATTGTGTAAGTGTATGACTGGCTATAGCCAGATATATATGTTCGACTTTAGTCGGAGGTCTGAGCAGCGGCTCAGTTGGGGCTCAGAGTTCAGAGCGCTGCGCTGATCCTGCGCATGAGTACCTTTTGTTTGCCGCAAATGTAAAAACAAAAAGCAGAAAAAGCTGAAAAAGTGGAATCAACAAGGAACAAGTAGAATAAAAGAAAGGAAAGGAATAATAAAATAAAATGTGTATCGCTGTAAGTACGGCCTGCGAGTGTGAGTGTGGCACCGTGTTGCCCTGCCGTTGTAGTTCTTGCAGTTACAGCACTTAAAAAAATGGGTAACAGCTAACAATAAATGTCGTGAAAAGAATGTAGAAAAATATTTGAAAAAAAACAAAAGTAGAATTAAATGGTCCAAGATTAATATATTGGCCATTTTTAATAGATTTAAGCTTATAAAGATTTTTGAACATAGTTAGAATAATTTAACAGCAGTAACATAAGCTTACTTTAATTGAAATTATAAGATAATATGCAAACAGTTAGGTAGAGTTGGAACATCCACATCCAGAAGGTTATTTTTTATTAAAATATCTAGCTATATTTGCTTCCTTAGTGTTTTTTTTTGCCTGCACATCGACTCTGTGCCTTGGGTTGTGTTTCTGTTTCTGGCTCGAGTGCGCACATTCGTCTCTCCTTGCGAGTTTTCTGTATTTGAATGCGTAGCCCGAACTCGGACCGTCCTCCAGCACCATCTCCATCTCCATCTGCGACTTGCCAGTTCCGAGTTGGCCTCACCCACCGCCCATCGGCATCAGGACTGGCATCTCCATCTCCGCTACTGCCACCGTCCCTGCTCCTGTTCCCGTTCCCGTTCCCGTTCCCTTTCCTTTTCCCGGTTCTGGCCACCACCCTTATCCCAACTTGCAGCTCCCTGCTGCCGCTGCCACTGCCGCCGCTTCCACTGCCAATCGTGCCCAAACATTAAGCTATATGTGTGGCTCAGAGGGTGGTTTTACCATTTTCTATATGTATCCGTGTGCGGGTCTATACCCATTGTATGGGATATAGTACTTATTGCCTGTGTGTGCGAGTGTGGCATGCCGTTAGCTAACTTTCCGTTTACGTTTCTTTCTCTATACTTTGGCTTCGCCTTTCCCATTTCTCTTTGCCCTTCAGTTCAGTTCAGTTTAGTTTCTTTTTTTTTTTTTTAATATTCACAATTGCCATTTCGCTAGTTGTGCTGCCACTGTGCGATTGTGAGAGTGTGTGTGTGTGCGTATCTGTGTGCGACATTATTATTATTACGAGCAGTTTTTGGTTGCCTGGCTTGTTCAACTTATTTATGCGCCTGCCCACCCCTAAAACGACCGAATACCCTACCGAATTTCCAAGTATCCGAATATCGCACTCCTGACAGCGGGTCGTAAATTTGCGGCCCTTATGCGCACGCACTTAAATACAATCATAATAATAATTGAAACAATTTACAAATTAAAAAGCCACAAATCTTGGCACCGAAACTTGACAATACAATTAGAAGACTAGCAGTGGCAGTCGAAGAAAGTGGCCAACCGAAATCTAAATTTATCAATAAGCAAGTGCCTTTTATGTGCGCTGGCTCTCGTAAATAAATATGCCTGGAAACGCACTTTAGTGGGAAAGTTTGCGGTTGCTCTTTTATACGGCTCTTAAATGAACAATGAACGCAATTGAGGCCACATCAACCATACGACCAAATACATATGTACATGAATGTATAGCTGCTGTCCACGGGGAGGCAATTGGAATATAATATCTTAATGCATTAATGGTTAAGTCGTTTATTAATAAATTATTACTGTTTTTTGGCTTGCAGCGCCCACAAATTGCACATTTCCGGCGAGATGGGAGGGCTCCTGGTTCCTGTCCGGCTATCAGCAATCCATACACATCAAGGGCTCCCAGTTCAGCTATCGCGGCAGGTGTGCGGCCTCCGATGGTAACAAATATCTGATTGTCGACGAGTAAGTACCAACTCTCCGTCCGGGATAATCCAAAATGCCCCCCACCGCCCACGTTGGGGCCTTTGGCGTCCCGCTTCGCCCCGCTAACAATATGCTAACATCTCAACCCGATACTCGGTCCATTGACTGGCGAAATATAACGAACATTGTACCTACCATTTCGTACGTTTTTGGCACAGGCCGAGAGGAAAATGAGATGTTCTGGTTTACTTTACCCGTCCATACGTTTTTTTTGTTTTTTTGTGTTGGTCCCTTTGTCGAGGAGTGCCTATAATTGAATAAGTTCTCATTTCTGACGGAGAAGGTGTGTGTGCTCGGTAAAATGTGTTAAGGTAAGGCTGTGGACGTTCCGCGCGGGCGGGAAAACGCCAAACTAACCTCATTAAAAAGAAGCCAGTCAGCAGCACATCGGACCGAGTGGAGTGCCGGCCAAAGACAACAGCACGGGGTGAGCGACATCGGCATCGACAGCGGCAAGGAGGCGTCTTAAACTGAGGTACACCGGAAGAAAATATCAGTGGCATCTACTCTTCTCAATTGGAAATAGATTAGGTCTAGAGTGTGTGTAGTATTTTCATCACCTTATGAAGCTATAGTCATTTGAAAGCCAGTTTAAACTCTTTTTAACTAATAAAATACTTATATATGTACACACATCAGACATTCTCTGGCTTAATTGCTTTGAATTTTGATTGTGTGAGAATATTTTTCAACGATATATGTATATGATAAACTTTAATGCTTTTCCTCATTGCATACTCATACTTGATATTATTGTGTTCAAAGAAAAACTAAATACAGCATATAGCTCAAATGATTCAAAAGAAGTTGAAGTCGCGGGATTTTTCCCCAGTGTAACTCCACACTCACACTGTCGCAGGGAAACCTGTCGTCAACATTATCGCTAACGTTGTCGTTGCCGCTGTTGTTGATGTTGCCGCTGCCACTGCCGCCGCCTGCCAGCTGCTGCTCTTAACTTTTGCCTTTGAAACGGGTTTGAGTCGAGCCGAGTTTTGTTTGCCGCACCATGTCCTCCGCAATCCATCCGCACTCCATCTGCTCCGGTTGCCGGGCACTTTCTTGGAGGCAACGCGCTGCTCGTAATTCGGATGTTTGACAAGAGGCAGTCATGTACCAAGACAAAAACCACCCAGAGCCCATCTATCTCAGAGTTCCCATATACCTACAAATGTACATATGTATGTACGTGCATATATCGATTTAGAGAACCGATCCGTGCCTGTGTTTGTTAACCCCCCCTCCCCACAATCGTGTTGTAAATGCTCAGTAGCACAAGCTAAAAACTAAATCAAACTTTTTACGTGCCCCCTTATTGTGTTTTTAATTTAGAGAACTGCCTTTTTGACTACTCTGTATCTGTGTTACTCAAGCATTTCTCCTACTTAGCAGCTCTGTTTGTAGCTGCCCGTTTTCCGATGGCTTTTCATTTAAATGATACGATACGATGCGATGCGAAACGAAAACCAAAGACATTTAAGGAAAATTGCTTTTTGTCCTGCGAATTTCCATGCCATTCCTTTCGCTTTGGTCTGGAATTCCTCTTTTGTTTTCTTTCGTACGAATGTTTTTTAGCCGTAAAGAGCAATGCGAAAGACAATTAAAACCCTTTTAAGCTGCTTCCTTAATGGGGGAGAAAGAATCAGCAGTACCAAAAAGTAAAAACAAAGAAAATGCAAAACATTAAGTTTCCCAAGTGGAGTTTATTTTAAAATTTTCTGTTTTGCCATGTTTATGCTTATGAATACTTAATAAACATATGAATAATCCTACCTTTAAGCTAAGTTTTTCCGTTGTAGCTGAAATGTGAAAATGTTTTTTGATTTTTCCGCTGCCTTACATTTACTCTTTAAATAGTATTGGCCTTTTTGCTGTGCTGCTGGAGGCGAGGGCGGGTATTGTATACATATTTAATCCGTTTTTTGCCACGCCCTCTCCTCCGGCTTCCATTCATTTTGCTCTGTACAAGTTTTTGTCGTATACCAATAAATATCGTTAACATACATATGTATCGAAACCAAAACCGAGCCCCATCTATTGTATCTTACGAACTAGGAATCCAACAGAACCCCCACATTCAGCCCAACCACAATCAAATATCAAACAAACCCAAGATGAAACTGTTTATTTTGATACGTTATCTGCTTATCAGTACGAATAAATATGTATTCAGAATATTTTTACATCACTTTTCAACAACATATATTTTGTGAGTTTCTTGCGTTATTCAGTGTACGTCCTTTGAGTTCCTTTCGATGATCATTTAATTACTTCTACTCGAAATATAACATCAACTTAGTAATCGCCATTTAATCTAGTGACCAACAAAAGCGTAAGCAAAGTCGAAACACATTAAGTTACAAGTAACTCCTTTATGATCCTTAAAAGGGAGGTTCTTGTTTCGACTTTGGGACACACTTTCGGGATTATAACATAATCGGCAACAGTAAATAAAACGACATGCGAAACTAGGCAAATGGGTTTCGCTATAACACCCAGTTTACGCCCAAAATATAAGAACCTCCATATCCGAATCCATCCATTCAGACAAACTCACGGAGGGACTTGCAGAATGCCCGGTCAAAGTCTTAGACCTAGTTACCAACCACTTTATTTGTCGTTTGCGCCAAGAACCCGAAAACAAGCCAACACATCCCGCACCACCGAGTACCGAACCAAGAAATACCAATACTAATACTGATACTAATATCCAACAAGAAGTAATAAACTCGAGTATTTTGAACCACAGAACCATAATAGCATATACACAACCATATACCATATACCTTATACAATATACCATATAGAATATACGTTAAACAATGAATCATATATACCAACTACCGATACCGAATACAAAACTTTTCGTTGCAACCAAAAACTCTTTTAGGAAAGGATGTCATCGTTGCCTGGTTATCTATGAGAAGCATAAAAATGTGCTCCAATATAAAGAAAGTGAGTGCGAAGGTGATAGTATGTATATGCATCAGTCGAACCCATCTGCACTGGCGATGCGTAGCTCTAATAAACAAAGTGATCATAGGGGGGGAGCTCATCCCAATACGAACGGGCATTCAAGACTATCTTCATCGGATCAGTACATAATGAGATCCAATGACGATATGAATGATTGTAAGCATTAACTTTATATTTTTCTATATATCTCTATCTCTCTCTCTAAAATAAGTTATAAGCAAAAGCAAGCAAACTAAATGAAAATACAAGACTCTATCTCCTAACTCGCTATCTCAAAATACCAGTTATCTGTTATCATTTTAACCTATTATTACATATTTCAAAATGCTCCCTTAGTTAACCAACATGACTAACCTAACCTTATAATTTAAGCGCTATTTTCATTTCACTCAAAACGAGAATACAAAAGTTTTTCGTTCTCTCCAATGACCAACTGAAAAGCAACAAGTATCAAAAACACGAAAAAAAATTGAAAGAAAAAAGATGAAAATACGTTCTCAATTTTTATAACTCTTTTTGAAAACACACACACGAAACAAATGCAGGATTTTTAATAATTATTTCGGTATTTCCGATTAGTTCTATTCGGTTGTTCTTCTTTTTCTTTCGTTCGAAGTAACTTTAGTTTTGGTTTCAGTTCTCGTATGAGTTTTGATGCAACTTTTTGTTACTTATACAAAACAAAACCAAAAAAAAAAAAAAAAAAAAAACATGAAACCAAACCAAACCAAACTTGTAAATAGTCTCAAACAACAATTACTCTGCATACCAAATGAATAAAAATAACTTTGTTTACTTTTGTCATGGCAAGGGTCCTCTCTCTACCTCTCTCTCTCTGTAAATCTCGAACTCACCTCACTTTAATCAAGCAATCAAGCAATCAATCAACAACGAATAACCACTCAATGTATCAATCAACAAGAAGTACATATCTAACCACAAAAATATATATATAACCACCTAGAAAACCGATAACAAAACCAAAATGAATTGTATATTTCCCTCAGCATACACACGTTGCAATTTATCCCGAAAGCTACCACTATAAATATTAACCAATACCCAATGTTAGTGTCAATCCAATTAAGCTACTTAGTTGCGATTTGCAAGCGTATTAGCGGATTAGCAGATTAACCCCTCCCAACAGAGCCACCAATTAAAGCCAAACTGAAACTGAATCCGATCCAGAATCAGAACCAAAAACAGAACCCAAAGCCGAGGGCCAAAACAAAACAGCTAGGCTTACTCTACTCCACTCAGTAGATTCTGAATACGAAAACCATTTAGACAAAATAAAGCAGCGCGACCGTATTTAATTCTAATTCCAAATCCAATTTAATCGGAACCAAAAGGCGGAACCCCATGCGAATCAAAAGCAGGGAAAAAGCAAAACAGGAAACTATAACCAGTTTTAGTTAAGAACCTTTGTTTTTCTCTATTTCCGTTCAGTTTCTTTTTCGGTTTGTGCTCTTTCAGTTCCAACTTACTGTAAATAATTCCCAAATACAAGCGAAAAAAATATTGTAAATATATAAAAATTAATAACAAAAAAAAAAAAAAGAAACATGAGACTGAAAAATGAAATTGTTTGTTCCACAACCATTTTTTATTACCAAACATTTACATATATCTAAATATATATCCATATATATTTGCAAACTCTATTCAATATTTATATGATATGTATATTTTCCTTACTTCAACATTTCCAACCACTCCAACAACAGATATCTCGAAAACCTAAAACTAAAACTAAAACTAAAACCAAAACCAAAACTAAAACCCAAGCCAAAACTAAAACTGCAAATCAATTTGGAGCAATTCAAAGTTAAAACACGTGTGCGAGAGTGTGTGCCAGTGTGTATTTGATTCAAATATCGAGAGATGAATAATAACAAACTGAGGTGTGCACACACACACGCACACACACGAGAAATTTGATTGGATTTTGGTTTTGAAATTTGCATATTTGAAGTTTTGTACATTTTTACCAGCCGCAGCTAAGTTTTTGTACAGTTCGTTTCGCGTTTGTTCCCATCTGTATAGTTCTGTATAGCAAAACAAAGCAATCCGAACCCCAAATGAGCACCCACACATCTGTATTTACAAAACAAACTTGTATTTAGTTGCGACCCAGAGATGCGACTCATCTACCTCATCTGTAAATAAATCTCACCTCCAATCATGACAAAGACCAAAGACCAAAGACCAAGCACACCGGACCCGAACACTACGATCCAACAGAACCAATACGGAGTATTGAAGTCTTGGACCAGTTTTTCCAAAAACGAACCCATTCAAATGTCGGACGGTTGAGCGTATTGAATTTCCAATAGGTTCCAGTACTTTGGCGAGCTGTCGAAGAATTATTGCTTAAGTTTGTTCATCCTATTTTTTCGCTTTATCTGGCATCACATTCACAACCCACTTACTTAACTTTACCCGCCGCCCGCCCATGATTTATTTATAGGTCGAAAATGGAAATTGGAAACTTGACACCGAGTGTCAAAGTGTTTTCACTTCATTCCGACGGGACTCGGAGTACTCGCAGCAATTATCCCTGGCGAAAGTGCCCATCCATCCATTCATACTAGTTGCAAACATTTTGTTCGCATCCATAACTCGCTGTTAATTGCTGTAATCCCCTTAGTTCTTAATCAGATAGCGAGCTGCTAGTGCACCTAATTACCGGGGAAAATAGAAAATAGAGTCGGCATAAAAGTATCTCATTGGCACATAATGCAGTTTGCACCGCCACCGCCGGCGCTCGACCTTCTTACATGCTCACTTAACCTCTCCCTTAGCCGGATTCAGATACAGATACAGATTCAAACTGAAAACGAGATTCAGATCCAGATCCAGATCCGTCATGGCAACGCCGCAATCCACCCGGACACGCATAGAAATGTAAATTCATTATTTATTATTTGTTTGCCTCAATAGAAATCAAATTAGTTTAAGTGGCGAGCTCTTGGCCCAGAGCAGAGCACAGTCAGACAGTTGGCTTCGCATTTGAAAAACGCCCACCTACGCGCCACGCCCATCGCCACCCAGCCGCTCATCAAACCCTCCGCCCTCCTCTATTTTGATATTTTCCACTTGATATTTCTGAGCTGGAACTCCAGTAGTCCGACTGTCTGGCTGTTTGACTGTTTGACTGCCTGACTGGCAGTCTTGGCTGCCTGCCTTCCTTTTTTCCTTGATTTGATTTTGTTTAAATATTAAACGAGAGTTTTAGGTCTCATTTATAATTCAGGGGATCCCCCCTGTCCGACCGAACGCCCCTCCACCACCCATACGCCACGATTTTGATTCCGATTGAGGGGGCGGGGTCAAGTTGGTTTTGATTAGCAGACCGTAAAACAATGGTATCAATAGTACAATGGAATTGCGTGTGCATGTGTGCTGTTCTTTATTAAATCATTATTTGTTTAGATTGTCACACAAGCGCGCACACAAACACGAGATTAAATTTCAGCTTTGGATAAAAGAGCAAGCCCTTCGGCAAACTGAAAACTGAAAGCTGAAAACGCTGCAAGGACCCATTCCTATGCATTTCGCCCATATTAAGGCCTTTAAATTGAGATTTCCAGCAACGGCTTAATAAAGTTGCTTTCAATTACGACAGTTTCAGTCATTTTTATGGCCCACAGCAAAAACACACAGGGAAACAATGTATCTGCATCTGGCTTGGCAGACTGTAATTGGGCTTAGACAGTCGACAGTTTCAATTACTGAAAACTTGTACATACGGGATTAGCAGGGAAAGCCTTGTTAATTGCTATAAGGCTAATGTAGTGTCGTTTTCACTCGTGTCGGGCATCAAAGGATATGGAAGGTTTTCCACACATTCACAAACTGGCAATCTACACTCTCGGTCGAAATAATAGGTTCACTCAAGTCAAGTTGAATCTAAAGCTATAAGGATCAAATTCATTTATTTGAATATCAATTGCAATATCAATGCACTCATAACTTAATGAAAGAATAATCGTAGATAAATAAAAACAACTTCGTGTCAAGTCCTATTATTTCGACCATGGGTGTGCCCAAGCGGGCAAAGTGCGTGTAAGCGAGCTGCCAATCAAATGAACGAGTCTGTTGCCCGACTCCTGAATCCTTCGATTCATTGGCATCAATGATAATCCAATGCGAGCCATCAAAAGCAATTGCATACTTCGGGGCGTTTGCTAACTGCCATTTAAATTGCATTTTCGAGTACAAACTACACACGATAGTACGAGTATCACTAGCCCACTCGACCCCCGGCTCCGGGTGAAACTCTTAGCCATCAGCCGCCGCCCCAATCTTTCCCAATCTTCACTGCCCCCCTTAATTATGTTTACCGCTTTTTTGCGAGCGCTTTTAGTCAGACATTTTGTGTAGCCGGTGACGGGCTGCCAGGCAGCATTTGCATACCAATTTCCCCACCAGCCCCACCCACCTGAATGCCTCCTTTTGCGATTCCACCTGCACTCCGCCAGCAAGCAAAAAGCGGAAAAAGCCCGGACATAAAAAATGAAGCCTTGGCCGGGGTGATGGGCACTCAATGAAGGCCAGGCCGCAGCGTTTTAATTGCAGCGCAGAAGCGTAGGCGGTATATGAAAATAATTAAAATAATTAAGCAAAACTACGGCATCCAAGCACTCGGCGCTTTCAGGAGTAGGAGGAAGAGGTGGAGGAGGTGGAGGAGGCGGACGCCCTCTACTTGAGTTCTCGTTTTTCACATTTTTCCGCCAAAATATTCAACAATCATCTCCTTTCGCCGCAGTTTCCGCCAGTTTCTTTTGGCCATTTTATTATGAGTTTATCTTTTTGTGCGTTCAGCGCCGCCCCGCTCGCATTCCTCGGGCTCTCATAATTTGTATTATGTTATTTGGTGTTACAACATAACAGGACATGCTTTCGCCAATTTCGGTGCAAGAATATTTAAATTTAATCAAATGTCGGTAAAAATGTTCACCATGCCTTTTGTGCCCGCTTCGGAAAAGCAAAAAAAAAGAATGTTTGGGAGGGAAAACCATCAACAATAACAACACGCACACGTAACAGGGCATTGCCATTCCATTTGGGGGTGGAAGTGGGTGCAAGTGGGTGTGCGTGTGGGTGTGTGTGGGTGGGAGTTTTCACCTGGACGTTGACTGGGTAATTTGTTAGTGGGGCCGGGAGGCGCAGGAAACCCAACTCAACCCCGATCCTAGTCTGACACCGAGTTTTATTTTATTTTATTTTATATAGTTTTTGGCATTTTCATGTGCCCACTTTTCCTTCGTGTTCCGCCTTTTTTTCCGGGGCCTGCGTGAGTTGGTACAGTTTTCGCCGCGTGTACACACATACATGCATATACATATATATATATATACGTACATATGTACATATAGAGCGCGAATACCGAATACCGAGCATAAAAACTTATTTACCTAGGGACACCCGGGAACGGAGCAGGATTCCGGATTCCGATTCCGGGGCGATTCAGTGGCGTCAGGCGCCCGGGGTGTCAACCAATTTCGAGTGTTTTCCCCGGGTCCTGGCCCGCAACAAAAACGCGGAGGGAGGGGCGTGGTGAAGTGTGGGGTAAAAAGAAAATCTCTCAACGCTTCTGGCCAAACACACACACCGTGTTGCCAATTGTTGTTGTTGTGTGTTTCCGGCATGGACACACACGCACACACACACACACCGCCGCCACCATGACCCACACATACAACGTATATTCTCACATTGCCATTTTCATTTCAATTCATTTCATTTATTTATGCAATATTTTATGTGCTCATTCATTTTTTGCCCGTTCCGTTGTCGTCGGTGTGCCCGATTGTTCTATTAATTTGTTGTCGCTCCTCGTTCGGGCTCCTCGTGGTCTCCGTACCATCCAGCCCATCCAGTCCATCCAAGCCATCCTGGTCGGTGGCGTTTTGGCCCGGTTATTTGCCATCCGCCTCGGTTCGGTTCCATTGTCAATTTGTTGGATACACGTCTATTTGTACCTAGTATTGTATGCGCATAAAATTCGTGCCATAAACCCCATTCGTCTTAATTTGTATGACTGTTTTGTTACGGTTACGGTTAGGCTCTGTGTTTTGTGTTCTGTATTTTGTTGATACTTATTTATTATTTTTATGCCCGGCTCACTTATCTTTGCGTGTCTTGCCTCCGTGGCCCCTTGCCAAACGGATATTTTTGGGAAATTGGGGAGTGTAGAGGAGGGCTGCATACCATAAACTAGCCTCGTGCATTAAAGCCAAATTCGACAGAACTGCAAGCAATAAATTCGCATAGCCACACATAAAACAATCATCATCAGCAGAGGCGGAATTTGATTTGGAATGATAATCTGATTTAGAAGCAGAATCTGAATCCGAATCAGAGGCGATGGCCTCAACGTAAACGACAGTTGTAGAAATGTGAATATGAACAAATGACAATAACAATTACAATTACACACAACGCTGTAAATAAAGGTCCAAATTCCATATATTCTCTTGTACAGATATTTAATTGTGTTTGTTTGTTGGTACATACATACTTACATACATATTTACTACTGATTGATTTGATTTTGAGTTACTTTTGAGATACTGTTCGTTGTCACCAATTGAGACGCTTTGATTTTGTTTTTTGAATATTATATATAACTCTTTGTATTTGTACATGATTATGATTATTAATGTTTATATTAATCCACTGCTAACAAAAATCATCATCAACTTTGTACAGTAAAACCATGAGCGAGTTTTAAAGTAAACCAAATGAAGATTAACCCAAATCTAAAGCTTCGGCTTGTGACGAAGTTGAAAGTAGGATTTCCAAGATTGGTAGCGGTGCATGAAGAGATGTACATAAACACACTTGTAATATACAACTCCATACCTCTAAGTTCACCAATGTTATCTCTCTTAAGCTTCAAATTTGATTGTGATCCGAGCGAACGGTTTGTAAATCTCCTTATTATGGCTAATAATGTTTTTTGGATATAATTCTTGCCTTGTTTTTTTTTTACCTAATCAGATCGAGTCTGCCAAGCTCTTGGAAATCGTACAACCCAAATACCCAAATGCCCATTCCATTTCGAAAAGAATGCCTTTTAAATTTCATTTACCGGTTTGTTAAGTTTCCTTCAGTTGTCCGATCCCCAAAATGCACCCAACCGCACCCGAATTACCCACCACAATCCCCAATCACAACTCCCGCTTTTGAGTTCTGTTTTCGCTTTAAAAAAAAAAAAAAAAAAAAAGGATTAAAACAGGAAAATTCACTGGTTTCCATAGAGCCTACGAAAGCGAATTCGAGACACATCTGTATAGAAAGCCATGCGCTCATTACTTTACCTACTCTCTGTCATACTTTGTTTTCTAATTCAATTTCGTGGATGTCAACAAGAAAGGATTTCAGCTAAATTTTGTGCTCCTTTGCACATGCCTGTGAGAAAGAAAAATTGAGAAGAAGAAAGATAACGAAGCACGGCAAAGTGATGATATGATATGTACATATCTAGCCACGATTATACAATATCGATTACATCTTTGTATGATGATATGATGATGAAATGTTGGGATGGGCTGCCCGGTGACCGCTAGTATAATTGTCTCATTTATCAATTACTTATTGTACTTTCTTCTTACTACATTCTACCTAACCTAACAACCTACTACTACTTTACCTTACTACTTACCCTACTACTACTATTCGTACTACTATTTGCTCTATGGGTTCACCATTCTGTGTTGTTCTTTCCTTTCTGTGTGTCCGTGTTTGTGTCCTTTTCAGTTCGGTTCCCCAGCTTTGGTTGTTTCGATTTTTTGGTTTCCTCAGTTGCTTTGTTGCTGTTTAATTAGTTTCCATTCAGCTTCGTTCTGTTATGTTCTGTTCTGTTCGGTTGAGTTCAGTGCAGTCGGTACTCCCCTACTCTGTACTCTGTACATACATGTGTGTAATTTAATTAATGTAATTTTAACATGAAACTCAACAATTTCTGCTCTCGGTTACTCATAAGTTACAATTGTGTCGTTTGTTCGTTCGTTCGTTCGTTCGTTAGTTCGTTGGTTGGTTCAATCCTTTGTTGTTCCTACTCCTAGCTGTGTGTGTCTCTCGTTTATCATTGTTGTTCGTGTTGTGCGTGTGCGTTAGATTGTTTTTTGGGCCACCATACTCTGCTGTATACTGCAATTTAGCCCGGCTATCTAATATAACTCTGCGCTTAACGGTCCGTCTGACCGCAATACAAAAACAAAAAAAAAAAAAAACAAACAAAAAAAACTACCAAAAAACAAAAAAATCGTAAAGAGAATACCGAAAACCAACTGCAAAAGTATTATAATTTATTTCATATTTTTTTCTTACGTTTTTCCATGTCTGTGATGTTGTTTTTTGCCTTGTCATGATATACTCCCATATATATGCTACAAACGCTTCTCCGTAGTATTTGACCATTACACGCACACACACACATACATGTACTCCCACTCAAAAGTGAATATGAAAAACATCCGACACCCACACCCACACCCACAAACACACATGACACACGACACTCACACACTGCCACGCCCACTCTACACCTTTCTTTTGTGCCTTGTATAACTCATAAAGTGTAGTTGCTACTTAATTACAATCATTACTCAAAAACGCCACAAGGCCGGTCCTGAAAAGCTGAAAACCTGGAAACCTGAAATCCCGTCCAACCATCTACCCAATACAGTCGATTACACCCGAGTGTATCCTGCATATCCTGGCTTTTTACACCACACATATTACATAAGTAATTGGTACTTTTTCCATAATTATTTTACTCTTTTTGCGACTCTGCGTGTGCCTGTTTTTGAGTTCCTTGCCGTAGCCTGTGTTGTAATGCTAAAGAAACCAACTGAAACAATTCAATTTGCTGAAAGAAAAGTTGAATAAAAACCAAATAGCTGTAAACATTTTGTACTGTTGAGAACAATGCCTGAATGTGTTTATGTATATATTATGCCCATATCTGTATCTGTATCTGTATCAGTATCTGTTGGTGTATACTTATACGAAACGGATTTTAGTTACAATTAACTTTACACCCACAACTCTACAACTCTTACCAGTAAAAAGAAAACGAAAAAGAGAGGACCCTTTACCAAAAGAACATGTATATGCCATATACATATATATGCCACATATATCTCTCGCGTTTGCCATAAAGAAACCATAAACCACCGATTACCCAATTTATTCATCATGAGTAAATGTTTGTTAATATTATTATTATTTAGTTGATTCAAATGTTATGCTTGCTCTAGCAACAACTACCTTATATACGGCCCTACCAGGCACTAACATTATTTTACGACCCGAATTGCCTCTGTTCCACCTGCCCCCACCACAATAACCAACCCAACCCAACCCCATTCCAATCCCAATCTCAATCTCAATCCAAAACCCATCCAGATCCCGTGCTTCTGGTTTCAGAGCCGGAAGAACAAGATGAACCAAGTGTGTGTTTTTGCTTTTCGGTTATTTTTTATGAACGTGTCGTGCCTTTCAGTTGAGTTTACAATACAGAAGTTGGGCAGTGCAGTTCCACAGCCCAAGGAAGCGCCGCTGAAAATGAAAAACTCTTGTCTTTAAGTTATTTCTGTGAACGTCATAAGTCTTTGGTTTGTTGTTCCTTATACTGCCTTTGGTTTGTTTGCCTCTTTCTTTCTTTGTTGTCTCCTATACATTTTTGTTGTATTTTTCTGGAACTTACATACTTATCTTACTTATGTATTGTACTTACCGCTGCTTTTTACACATTTCCACAGAAATTGTTGTTGTTTCTCCACTCGGTGCCGCACTGGAAGCTCCACGCTGGGGGCATGACCGCGGTGGCAAGTTGCCTTTGCCTTCGCCATTCCGCACAGCAAAGGCAACACAGCAACGCTCGACTTGCGACATTTTTGCTGATTTAAAGCTCCATTTCGTCATTTATTTGCGCAATTTTCTCCCGGACCATCAGCATCAGCGGCCACTTAATTAAACAAATTTCTGTGCAATTTAAATGGCATGCTTGGCGATGGCCCCGCATGAGAAATCCCAACATCCCAACAGCCCAACAGTCCAACATTCCAATAGCCCAGCAGCAGGGCAGCTTCCAGTGCGGCACTCAACGAAAAGTTGAAAAAAAAAAGCAAAACCAAAAAATAAAAATATATATAAAACATAATTGCCACATTCCTAGCCCTTTGTAGACTTGATTTCCTTTCAACCATGCCCTTACTTTAATGTTTTGCTATTACTTAGTACAATTTACTACTTACCTACTCTGCTCCCACTAAAAACCTTACTGCTTTCTACTACTAATACTGCTACTACTACCACCACCACTTCTATAACTACTACTACTACTACTATTTTTCCTACTTCTATGTGTTCTGTGTTCAACGACCATCTAATTTGCGATTTGCATTAATTGAATTTTTATTTGTGCTTTTAAAATAATCATGTCCCCCAGACTTTTGCAAGGGCCGTGAGACTTTACAGAATCTCTGCGACCAGATTCCGGGCGATGCCCTGCTCTACTCGCTTTTCCGGGAGAGCGCCGAGCCGGTCAAGTGTCCGCTCAAGGGTGAGTAGGCTGCCCAAGCCCCGACAGGAACTTGGGGCACTTCAGGGACTTTGCCAAGGGGGATCTACATCCATATCTTTTGCAGGACCCTTCATCTTCACGTACAATCGCGGGCATGGGGAGTGCAAGTCGCCGGTGTCCAACATTGAGAGCTGCACGGAGGAGAGCCGCCTCCTGTTGAGCTTCCAGGCCTGTCCCGATGTCCAGGGCACCGAGAGTACGGGTAAGTACTGCCTCCTCCGCAGGCGCCAATGACTCATCGCCTTTCTGTACGCGGCCTGAGCTCAAGACGAACATCCTTCCTTCCTTCCTTCTTGCTTCCTTTCTTTTCGGTGCTGGTGCTCCTGCAGTCGAGGAGCTGACTTGCCTGGCAACCTGGAAGGACGGCAACTCACGCTACTTGGTCGGTCTCGTCTCGCACCATCATGCCATTTCGAACGAGGAGCGCTATCGCTGCTTTGTCTACGAGAAAATCTCCTCGCTGATGGGTAAGAAGCATCCCAGCCAGCCCCCGGGCAAACAGGATGAACTTTTGTTCGGGCCCTAATACCCGTACCCAACTCGTTCCCTTTGCAGGCGGACCCAGTATGCTCAGCTCCAAGGATGCCGAATATAAGCTGGCCCAATCCGGCGACGCCACTTGCAATGGCTTAGACAGTGCCGAGGTAAGCATTTTCCACACCCATCCAGATCCCCCACTCCCACTGCGAAAGTGCCTCACCCTGTTCCTCTGCCATTTCACTTAACTGCACTCGAAGAAATAAGTTAGATGTTCGCATAGTTTCGTCTTTCAAAAGCATCTATACATTTTGAAATTCTAATGGAATGAATAATATTTTGCAAAGTTAGAAACTTTTGTAGACTCTTCACAACCTATTGTATGTATTGTGAAAAAAGCAGAACGGCTTTTAACAAAACTTATAAATAGATTTTGTTCTTTAATTTAATTTTCTTTTAAGCGATTGTTTATTAAGCAACGCCGTTCAATATATATATTTTTTTTAATTCGCTTACGGCCAGTTTGAGAACTAGATACTTAATTTTGAATATTGAAATGAAATCTTCATAAGCGGCACTCGTATTCCGAGTGTTCAACGACCACGCCCAGTTCCTAATCCAACTAACTGCCGCCCACAGGTCGGCTCACGTATCATGTCGCTGCGAAAACCGCCCATCGCCGAGCGCTGCGATTTCCCGGCGTGGTTCAAGGGACCCCGCCACTGGCATGCCCTCATGGGCAATGCCGTCTACAATTATCATTCCAAGTGAGTAGCAATCAGGCCTGCGGCCAAGTTGTCATCCAAAATCGAAACCGAAACTGAACCCGAACCCGAACTTCCACTTTGCAGTGACGGGTCCGTGCACATTATTAAGCCCAACGGCTATATGGAGACACGTGCGCTGTGCGAGCAAATAAATAAACAGACGCCGACAGAAATGATGGCCGTGGTGCACTACACCACCGGGTGGTAAGTGGCCCCAAATTGAAAATACCCAGCCAGAGAATTCAATAACCGCTCCCCTTGTCCGCCGGCAGCCAATCGGGATTCATGTGCATGATGTTCTACCGCCGGGACACGTTCGTCATCGAGATACAGACCGGTAAGCCTGCCATTCGCCTGGAGGACGCCTGTGCACCGGATCACTTTGACATCAATAAGATGGCCTACATTACCTTGCTGGGTAAGCTGCACTGAATCGCCTGCCACCTCCATTGGGTCTCCTCTCTCAAACGCTTGTTTATGTCGCTCTTTAGCAAGCAATCCGGACCTGGCCATTTGTCCCATGGAGGGCATATACTCGCTACGTGGCGCCATCGGACCGCCATACCTGGCCACGCGCCACAAGCGCAATCACAACGGAAAATCGCATCTGGGCCATGGACATCACCACCACGAGGGCACTGACTCGGGAAATTTCGGACATAAAGGGTATGTGCTTTGTGTGTGGCGCCACCTCTGACTTTTCTCAATCTATTTCCATGGTTACAGACACAGTTCGTTGAGCTTCCGAAACGCGGAGCGCATGGAGCGCGGCTCCTGGCATGCCAATACCCGAGGCCTGCCCGTTCGCAGTCGCCGCAACGCACCGAAGGATCCGCAGGAGCATCAGCAGCAGCAGCAGGAGGCGTTGGTCCTGGAAAAGGTCAACAGTAGCGATACAAGCGTGGGTTTCGTGGCCACGCGGAATAGACGTGATGTTCCCGGCTGTGTGCCCAACTACAATGCCCAGCGGCAGCTCTGGGTGGGCTGTACGGCGGAGAACTTGATAGACGTTAGTCCGCTGTGCAGCGTGGATGGTGAAGAGGGTGAGTGAATGTCACCTTACTGCGGGAGTAATCTATGTTGACACTTTGGACATGTAGCATTTGATAGATTCCTTATCGTTACGATTCAGTTGAAGTCTAGTACATATATTCAATTTTCAATTAGTTCTGAATAACTTTAAACGATTTTGGTCATGCTGTGTTCACGGTGTGTTCTCAAGAATCATTAGATTCATTTGTATAGTTTTTGTTTGAGTAGCTCGCAATTTTACTCATTGATCTGAGAGCACTTAGAAATTAGTAATAATTTATCTTAGAAGTTCTTTTACTACAGATAAAATTGATTTTACACCTTTGTAATGCTTTAATATGAATGATGAAGGGAAATTTATGACATTCTTCCCTTGCCTATGTCCAGAGTACTCCTGCCACGGATCTTGGAGCGAGAACAGCACCTTCTACATCATAGCGCGCCACAAGGGCAGCAAGCACGGAGTGTGTCTGACATATCGACCCACGGAGGGCACGGCTGCCAAGTTGGTAGTGGGCGATGCCTGCTATCGCGGCACTCAGAAGCCGCCCGATCACCATTTGGAGGCCAACCTATCAGTTTTGGGTGAGTAATTGCGCGAACTAACTGAAATGCAGAAACATAACTCTCTGAATATCCAAAAACGCAGGTAAATGTGGCGAAACTGGCGCCAGTGCCGCACAAGTTCACCTGGTCAACTGGCTGCTCCTGGTGGCGATGGCGATGGCGTCATGGCTTCAGCTGCACAGCTGAGGGACAACAAGTGGCAGGAACTACAAGTAGACACATGTGGGCACCACCTACGCGTGACAAGCCAAAGCGCTACGTATACATCACTAATTCCCCGAAACCAAATCCCATTATGATCATCGACATGTATACAAGACACATCTAAGACTTATTGTATATTTCGTGTAGTATGTGTAAGGCGAAATCGAACCACTTCGCGCTGGTTTGGCTGTATATAATGTATTGTTTTTTTCTTTAGTAATGATACACACTTTTGTTTAGTTCTAAGTGCTTAAAATAAACGAGATTTTGATAATTAAGACACACAGGAGCACACAATATGGAAAATGGTTTGCAATACAGCCTTAGGTCAGCGCTATTTGTATTAGGCCTAGTAAAACGCGTCTATTACTAAAAGTAGCGCAACTATTAACGCAAGTATGCTGCAAATGCTATTAATTTATAGTACGCTTACCCGTTAAGCATTTAGAACATAAAACCAACCAGAGAAAAGACATCAGAACTATACGAACACAAGCTAAAAGCTTATTCGTTATGTTTTTTTTTTAAATCATCTTGTAGTGTGTTGTACGACATGTATTTTTTATATATAATTTCCAAAATGTTTCCTACAACAAAGTACATATGAGATGATGCAGGACGAAGCCAGAACATTTTAAACTATACAATATAAATGTGACATGTATTCGGAGAAAGTCCGATTTCGCGATGCTTTCAAAATGTACAAACAAGCAAATGGCCGATGGTTGGCCACTCCATGATTATTACGCTGCGTGCAGCTCAGCATAAATAAATATGGCATAAATAAACAATATATTTTTATGTACAAAAACGCAAAATCGTGCATACATACATACATACGAGTATATATAATGGATAACGTTTTGCATAGGATCGCATTGGTTTCATAATACATAATTAATACCTTGCAAAGTACGCATATATTGTATGATTCATTGTAATAGTTATATATACTGGCAAGCATACATACGTAGGCATGTAAGAGAAAGTGAGAGATTCGAGCAACTTTAATAAGTAGAGGCACACCACTTTCATAATCAATCAACTAACTTTGTAAGACACAAACAAAACAACACAACAGAACAAAGATGAACTCACCACTCAACCAAACGAATGGAGGACAGATGGTGTCAGATCGGTAGCGAAGGATGCTAAAATAATTAGAGTGTTTAAGACAATTAAGCGGTGATATAGGTCTAGAATAAAGAACTGTGTAAATCTCTGATAGAAGCACAACAACGGACTGCGCTCGCAGTTCAGAAACAGAACAAACAGACAACATCTGCTAGGGTTTGAACGAGGAATTAATGATGATCAAGTGTATCCAAAGGATTTCAAAAACTAGCATTTTTCTCTCGATGTAGTAAGCAATCATTTTGCGCAAATTCCAAAACGAAAACCTAAGCGAACTAATAACGAGTAACCAATTAAGGAGTAGCCAGGACTTAAGCAGAGAGAAGAGACCCCTTCAAGGCAACTAGTCAAAATTTATGAAGCGTAACTTTGAGTTCCATGTAAATAGCGAATGTAATGCGAATTGACCCCGGTACTCGGTACGGTGTGTGTATACATATGTAACTAATTCCTAGTTAGCTAAACGACGAAAGGATTGTGGCTAGGGAACCGACGACTTGACGGGCAGGACACCGATACGCGCAGTGGCGTACGGATGAGTAGGATATGGGTTACTTTCTAAATACTATGTATACATTCAGCAACACTTATATAGAAATACGAAGATAATGAATCATAAAATCGAACATCAGGCCGACACCTAATAGTGAAACGGAAATACCGAAGCGGAACCGGAAACAGGAAGGCAGAAGCAGCAGCACACCATATCGTTGTGGCCAGACAAATCAGTAGTCGAGATGAGATGTACAAATGATGTACAATGATGATCGAACGAAGTGGCAGACGCTGTGCTTGAACATTTTTTTGAGTGTACCTCTCTTTAAATAGGCATTTCCATTTGTTGTCAGCTTTTAAAACGTAAATACGAGCATATTAAATAATAATAAAAGCATTTTAAAGAAGAAAACCGCAGACACATGAGTCAAACGAAATATCGAATAATACTTCAAGTCATGGGACAGTTTTAAAGCCCATCCTCCATCAGCCTGGACTCAAATTGAATTTGGTAGCCGCTTTTCTGGTTTATTTTGCAATTGTTAAACTGAGACACTTTACTGTCCCCTCCTCCATCCATTCCCCTCTTCAAATTCTGAATCGGCTTCAGGATCCAGCCTAAGTTGTCTACTTAGCGTGTTATTGATGTTCCAAACGGTCTCCACAAATGTATTCGAACGTTTCTAAAAACTGCTATCTAATTAAACGAAAAACCAAACATACATAAATCCAAACCAAGCAAAAACGTGCAAACATATTTTTGTAAATAGATAATGCAACGCTTGAATTTTTATCCAGTTTTTGTGTATGGCCAACTGCAGTCGACTTATGTGTGATGGGCGGCCGCTTCAGCTTGTGGGCGTGGCTGCTCCATTTGAGTGTGAACGCTAAGCATTAGAGATAAGTGATTTTTATATTCAATGCGATTTTATAAATCATTTTAATTGTCTATTTTAACGGGTGCAGTAAGCAGAAAGGAAATGAATGTAATTATGCCGTTGGTTTAGTTCATGTGTGTGAAGAAATATGTATGCAATTTTCGTCAATAATTGAATGTTTTGAATACTGTGTTCTTACCTTGTTTGGATTTGTTTTTTAAGCTAATATAAATACAAATACAAACTAATTAAAAATATATATCTAATGTATTTTTATTTGAGGCGAGCAAACTTGGTAAGTCAAGGGCATTTGGCGTTTGAACAGAGACTTCATTTGTATGCCAAATACTCAAAATATAAAACCAATAAGTATAATTACACAAACTTTATCCAATATAACAATAGGCCTTCGCGCGCGCAATCCTCTGACTTCGATAGTCGATAATCGTCATAATACTTGAGCTATGACTTTTTTCAAAAAGGCTTTCCGGACATATAAGCCCGCAGCAGAGGAGCAGTTAAATCAATGCCATGAGCCTGGGAACATCCGACCCGTCACTTAGAGTGAGGAGAAACCATGGACCAATAATAACAACATTTTCAGATTTTTTTTTTACTGTTATTAAATAGCAATTTTTAATACAAAGATACTAAATTTCAAATACAGTTATTAAAAAGGATGAACACGTTTTCATAATGCAATTAATGTAGACTGCAGAACCTAAAATTTCCAGCTTGCGCAGGATGAATTTGTCTCCGTTCAGCCAGGACGTTAGGTTAAAATGACAGCGTTGTACTGTAGGTTTAATGACAGGTTCCTGGCTATATCCTTGTTGCTGACACATCGTTCTGCCATCGAAATCCTGCGAAGCATATTACTTCGAAACGACGGTATGCGGTTCAAGTTGCTGCGGGCCGCTATGCACTTTGTAATACATCGCTAAAGATCTCCACGACTTATCGAACCGTCCAAACAATCAACGCCATGTGGAGAATCAAGTGCCACAGACTCCATTAGACAGTCGGAATGATCATAGGCCTATAGTTTTGGCGTTCGTAGAGCTTAGCTTCAGAAAACGGTGGAACTTCCAAATCTTATGGATTTCGTGGCCACAACGACGATATTCGATAAGTTCTGTGGGTGGAAACTTTCTTTGGTGGATGGTTGTTGGAGTCTGGGGAGTCTCTACGTATCTGAATTACATTTGTGTTCTATTTATTTTCGGAGTTGCCTCTTTTGGATTGGCTGGATCGGATTAAAAGATCGCTAGGCATCTAAAGTTTTGCAGATGGCTGTTGATTTGATTGAAAGCCAATGAAGGATTGGAAACTATGGCATCACAAAAATATATGCACATGCGTGGAAATGTACACCGCCGTATCTGTAATGCCTTACAAGTAACTGCAAATATTAAGTGAAATAATATAGTAAAATTATAGTAAAAAAAACACATTCAAGTTTTGTTGTTAACATATTTTTATTTCAGTCGAGTTCGCAGTCCCATGGTTTGAAGGAGCCAACTTCAATATTTTAGGGCGTAGTTAAAGCATCCTTCTCATCGACATCCTTGTAGAAGCACTGGTCACATCCTTTCTTCGGTAGGTTGCGTAATCATCGTAGAAGTCATTGAATTGGTCAAGACTGCCACGTTGTTTATTGAAATTTTTATCTCTCTGGTCATACATTTGGTGGGTGAGGTTTTTTGATGGTATTCGTAATACCGACATAGGGTTTAATTGTTAGGAAAAACTTAAGAGACAAAGCATCAGAAACCTCACCCGAAAACCTGATGCTTTTTTGTACGTACGAAAAGGAAGGGATTTTCAAAGTATTTGGGGGATGCGGTTCCCTTAAATCCAAATCATGAATTATAAATTCCGCAGAAATACCAATAAAGTTGGTTTTAGGCCAAATATGTTAAGTAAAAAGTGAAGATCAAACAAGATATAAGTAAGATTCAATATTTGGAATAGACTCGTGCTATTAAATATCCATATAATACGACCGAAACCCACATCCATACAATACCAGAACAACAATAAAATCAGAAATTACAAGTACAAGGATAAGCAACAATAATGAAAGGGCAAAAACACAAAAATCAAGGATAGCGATGGAATTAATAAACAAAATTTTGAAAGTCTTCCAATCTGGTAATTTTAAATATACTAGTGAAGCTTTAATGTATTAGTTGTTTCCTTCATTTCAGTGCAAGACAGATTTTTGAAAGCCATTTATTTCATGATAGTTAGGGATTCGACGCAGTATGAACAAATCTCTTTTACCAATTTTGGTATGTATGTTTTAGAAAACAATAACTTAATTATTTTTAGTTAGGACAACATAACTACATAATTATGTTTGTACATATTCATCCGTGGTTGTATTTCCGTAATATGCATTTCAACTCATCTCATTCATGGACGAGTTATGAAAAATCTTTAAGTTGCGATCATTTTGGTCGAATGCAAATGTTTGTAGTAGTGAAGTACACAAATTTGCAAAGATGAGTAAAAGCTTGATTGAGTAGAGCATATTATATATTAGGTGAAATAGTGTGCAGAGGGCACTTGCAGTTCGCCAGAAAATTGGTTATGTCCGTAGTGTTGATTTGTCTTGGCCAATATAGTGGTGCATTTAAGGATTTTCTTACATTTCCTTATGTATTTGTTGGGAATCTTTTGAATAATAATATAATATATTATTTTAACAAATGCGTTTTTGTTATTTCATGTTCCTTTCGTATGCATAAAATCCAGCGAAGAACCAAAGTCTATTTAATGTATCAAAGGAGGACTATTTAATACAAATCATAGTGACAAAAACCAGTAGAATGGTATGGGACATTGTTATCAAGTGGAGAGGAATTATGGTGTGTCTGTGCGTGTGAAGTAAAATATAAGATGATATTACCATTTTTAAGGTTTTGGGATAATATGAAAATCAGCAATATTGCTATTATTGCTATTATTGTTAATACAGCGTAGTCATTTGTTGGAACTCTAACTTTAAAAATGCCGTGCAAAGAGGAAAGTATTTGAGCAGAAACAAACTACCATATGTCCATTAAGTTAGATATAGACGGTAGATATACGGTTTATGTGAGTGAAAACAGAACATGTAAATTAACACTCATAATTGTTTTATATTTCTAGCAACATTCAATGGGGCATTTTTATTCTTCAACCGATATTTTAAGAAGCAAGTTTCCCATTTGCATTTTTAGTAAAACTACAAAATAGCATAATAACTTCATAAGCTAGCTTTTTAAGCATTCCAAATTTTTCAATCATTGTATTTGTACATACATCAACGAAATTGAGGTAGTATGCACCAAATTACGAAAAATAAGTGTGGTATAATTATGTTGAATATATTGCCATCGGTAATTCATCAATAATTTATCTGAAGACTCATGTCCCAATGCGAAACTCATTTTAAATGTTATTTATGAAGAAACAAATCGTTGTCCAATTTTGAATAGCATTAGTTTTTAAAGAGAAAAGCCTTACGCGAGTTAGATCAGAGTGTTTTAATTGCTGAGTTTATAACTGGTTTACATTTCGCAGGTGGTGTGATTATTGCAGAAGCTGAATTTAATCCAGCGAATGAGAAGAATTTAATCCAACTTTGTAAATAAGCTAAGCACGCTATTTTCAGCTGCTGTTATGCTTTATGATAAGTAGTCGAAGATATTTCAGGACCTTCGTTATTTTCATTTAAAAACATTTGTAAGATCGTTTACAAATTTTCAGTACTTTATATTGAATTTGTTTTAAATTTTGTAGTTGAATGTTAATACGGTTGGGGTCCCCTTCATGCTACATACTTCCGATTTCTTAAAAATTTAAATGATCTTATGATTGTATCTTTCTCTGTCAAGATTATTGGCACGAGCAATTTTGATAATTTCATTCAAAATTTGTATTCATAATTTCGCCAGTCAATATTTCGGCTAAGTGGGAAAACCCCAACGTATATTGTTGAGGAGTTTTAAGGATCTTGGTGATTAAAATGTAATTGACGTGCAGATTACCAAGTTTCAGCTTTTTTGTATTTTATGTGTAATATAACAGTAGTGGGTATTACTTCAATATCATGTTTAAGGAATCCAGTGAATAATTCCCTTGGTTTTTATAAAACGAACGTAAAAGACCCGTGCACCCTGCCTTTTCAAAAATGATGGTTATTGTGGATAATTATTGTGGATCATCAATTAATATTAATTTTTTTTAAGTTTCGTGATTTCATACAATTCCTGTTTTATAACTTGTTGCGTCTAACTTTAATTGTTAAAGCCATTTTTGGCTTTAGTTTAGTTTTAAGTGAATCCTTTTGTTATTTTCGTTCAGCTTATTTTTGTAATAATTACGGATCCAAGCTTGAATGCGCGGCGGATTTCTTTACTTGTTCAGTAAGTTGTGTATTTTAAACTGTTTTCCCTTGTTCATTTTGGTAATTTTCTTTTCAAATTTTCTGTTATATTTTTAAAATAATTACCAGAGTAATAGGGTATATTACTTTATTAGTTTTCGTGTTTTTTTATTTCCAAGCAACTATTCCTTTTCAAATGAATGCGACATTAAGCATTTTTGACTCAATCGACACGAACACAATAAAATCACAAAAATACTAGAACTCAAAATTGAGGTCGCATAAATGAATAAATTATATAAGTTAGAAGTAAAAAACGAAATTTTTAATTACAACATAAAATGCACAATGCATAAAATCTAGTTATCTTTTAGGTTTGGGATAATCGAAATATATCATACATATTATTGATGGGCCTGTATTATTGTGGTTGATATAATATACCAAAAAAAGAATAATGTAAGTTTATATCCTACATATTATCTTGAATCATAGGTTAGGGAAATTAAAATTGGAAAGTTTATTTTACCAAGAGGCTAACCCTTTTCGACGGATGATGATTGGTGCAATCGAGATTAAACATATGTATGTACATATTGTTGAAGAGTTCATATAATTGTGGGTCATGTTGCATCTGCCAATATAAAAAACCGTATGTTCATCGCCTATCTGTTAATTAAATTAGTATGTCTTAAAAATCCGACCTTTCAAGTTACTTTAAATTTTGATGAATCGTAGATATTATTGAAGATAATAATATTATTGTAATATATTATTGTAATAATCGAGATAAGTAATAAATATTATTGATATACTTATTATTTTTATATTTATAAAAAATAACGTAAGTTTAACGTTTAGTTCGATGCCTATGCCTTTTAAATTCTGCCTTTCATGTGGGTTTATATTTTAGTTTATAATGGGAGAGATCTTGATTTGGACAGTTTAATATCACACCTTACCCATATGGATCAAGATGTATAGTACCTATTTGTAAAAAACTCATATTATTGTTAATTTATGTTGTCGTTTTTTAAATAACTCGTATTAAAAGTTCCAGAAAATATCGTAAGTTAGGCAATATATTTCAATATATATCGTACCTAATATTGAGGGGCGCTGTTCATGTTGTAATTGTGAAGAGTTATCAAATAAAGAATACCATAATATTAATGCGTACGTATTTAGTTTGTTTGTATGATTCGGAAATTGGTCTTCTAGTGTTTCATAATAACAAGCCTTTTAATGGGTACAAATCATTATCACATCTAATCCATGTATTTGGATTATAGAAATTGAAGTTTACCAAGTCTTTTCATTGTCAAATTTTTAGAAGCCAATATCTAATAATAATCCAATAGTTTTGGATCAGTGCACTTAATACATACGTTTAAGACATATGTTTCAATTTAGATCAATGGTTGTAATGCCAGAAATGTATATCAACTCCTCCCATTCCCCGACGAGTTATTAATAATGTTTATGTTGGGAAGATCATTTACGATGAGAGCAAATGTTTGCAGTGTAGTAAAGTACTCAAATTTGCAAAGATAAGTGTGCTTTATTGAGTATAGCATATTATATACTTTATATTATTATATAGGGCACTTGCAGTTTGCCAGAAAATTGGTTATGTCCGTAGTGTTGATTTGTCTTGGCCAATATAGTGGTGCATTTAAGGATTTTTTTAAATTTCCTTATGTTTTTGTTGGGAATCTTTAGAATAATAATATATTATATTATTTTAACAAATGCGTTATTTCATGTACTTTTTGTATGCATAAAATTCAGCGAAGAACCAAAGTCTATTTAATGTATCGATGGGATGGGACATTGTTATCAAGTGGAGAGGAATTATGGTGTGTGTGTGTGAAGTAACACATAAGATGCTATTACAATTTTTAAGGTTTTGGAACAATATAAAAATCAGAAATATTGCTATTAAGGCTTTATATGGTTAATACTGCGCAGTCATTTGTTTGAAGTTATAGGATAGAAATGCCGTGCAAAGAGAAAAGTATTTGAGCAGAAACGAACTACCATAAAATGTCCATTAAGTTAGATATACCACATTTACGGTTATTGTGAGTGAAAACAGAACATTAACATTACTATTCATACTGTTTTACTTTTCTTGTAACATTCAAAGTGCAGTTTTGATGATAAGATTCCATTGCATTGAAAATTAATTCTTCAACCGTTTTTTAAAAAGCAAGTTTCCCATTTGCATTTTAAATAGAACTAAAAATATCTTGCACAACTGAAAAATGTTAATAGTTTTCATAGTGACTTCATAAGCTTTTTAAGCATTCCA
The DNA here is from genome assembly GCF_000001215.4 of Drosophila melanogaster. Taxonomy (NCBI): domain Eukaryota; kingdom Metazoa; phylum Arthropoda; class Insecta; order Diptera; family Drosophilidae; genus Drosophila; species Drosophila melanogaster. The sequence goes on along the minus strand of NT_033777.3, from coordinate 21,311,839 downwards.
AATCATACCAAGACCGTCAATCATTGTATTGTACATCAACGAAATTGAGGTAGTATGCACAAAATTACGAAAAATAAGTGTGGTATAATTATGTTGAATATATTGCCATCGGTAATTCATCAATAATTTGTCTGAAGACTCATGTCCCAATGTGAAACTCATTTTAAGTGTTTTTTATGAAGAAAAAATTGTCGTCTAAGTTCGAATATATTTAGTTTTCAGAGAGAGTGGGTTTAGGCGAGTTAGATAAGAGTGTTTTAATTGCTGAGTTTTTAATTGGTTTATAATTCGTGTGATTATTGCAGAATACTTTGTGAGAAGAATTTAATCCAACATTGTAAATAAGCTAAGCACGCTATTTTCAGCTGCTGTTATGCTTTATGATCGAAGATATTTCAGGAACTTCGTTATTTTCTTTTAAAAACATTTGTTAGATCGTTTACAAATTTGTGGTTTTCCTTAGATTTTTTTCTACCTTGTATTGAATTTATTCAAAAATTGGTAGTTTATCCATTTTGAGGGTTAATACGGTTGGGGTCCTCTTCAGGTTACATACTTCCAGTGCATTCATAAAAATGTAAATGATCTTATGTTTGTAATTTTCTCTGTCAAGATTATTGGCACATGCAATTCGTAAGGTGCCATGAATATTTCCTGATAATTTCATTCATAATTTGTAAGGATATACATATACGTTTCGCCAGTCAAGATTTCGGTTAAATGGGAAAAACCCGTATAATGTTGAGGAGTTTTAAGAATCGTGTTGATTTAAATGGAATTGGAGTACACATTACCAAGTTTAAGCTTTTTTGGTTTTTAAGTGTAATATGACAGTAGTAGCTATAACTTCAATATCATGCTTAAGGAATGCAATGAATAATTCCCTTGGTTTTTATAAAACGACCGTAAAAGACCCGGGCACCCTGCCTTTTCAAAAATGATGGTTATTGTGGATAATTATTGTGGATCATCAATTAATATTAATTTTTTTAAGTTTCGTGATTTCATACAATTCCTGTTTTATAACTTGTTGCGTCTAACTTTAATTGTTAAAGCCATTTTTGGTTCAATAGTTTTAAGTGAATCCTTTTGTTATTTTCGTTCAGCTTATTTTTGTAATAATTACGTATCCAAGCTTGAATGCGGGCGGATTTCTTTAGTTTAAACTTGTTCAGTAAATTGTTAATTTTAAACTGTTTTCCCTTGTTCATTTCGGTAATTTTCTTTTCAAATTTTCTATTGAATTTTCAAAATAATTACCAGGGTAATAGGGTATATTACGTTATTAGTTTTCGTGTTTTTTTTATTTCCAAGCAACTATTCCTTTACAAATGAATGCGACATTAATCATTTTTGACTCAATCCACACAAACACATTATAAACACAAAAATACTAGAACTCAAAATTGAGGTCGCATAAATGAATAAATTATACAAATAAGAAGTAAAACAAAAACAATTTCAAATTACAACATAAAATGCACAAAGATATGCTGTTAATCTCAGAGTCCTACATTATATGTTGTCATTCTTTTAAAATCCTAATCCAAATCTAGTTTTACTTTTTGGTTTGGGGTAATCGAAATATATCATACATATAATTGAGGGGCTTGTATTATTGTGGTTGATATAAAATAACACAAAAAAAAAAAAATAATGTAAGTGTAGGATGTAAGTAGGATATTATCTTAAATCATAGGTTACGGACATTTGAATTGGAAAGTTTATTTGACCAAGAGCATATTCCTTTTCGACGGATATTAAATTAGCATGTCTCAAAAATCACACCTTTTAAGTTGCTTTATGTTTTGTTTATTATGAGACGCGATTTTAAATTGAGACCCTTGTGTAATACACCCAACCTATATGGATTTAAAGTTTATTTTTATTTATTTTAAAATTTATTTTCGAAGGATAGTGATTGGGGTAATCGGGATAAATAAAACCTATTGTTATAGAGTTCATAAAATTGTGGGTCATGTTGCAGTTGTTAAGATATACCATATAAAAATACCGTATGTTTAATGCCTACCTATTAAGTAAATTAATATATCCTAAAAATTAGACCTTTTAGATGATTTGATTTCTTGTTTATTATGTGACGCGATTTTGAATTGGGATATTTTTATATCACACCCTACCTATATGGATTTTAAGTGTATTTTACCAAGAGGATAAGCCTTTTCGAAGGATAATGATTAAGGTAATCGGGTTTTATCATAACCATTATTCAAGAGTTCATAAAATTGTGGGTCATGTTGCAGTTGTTTAGATATACCATATAAAAATACCGTATGTTCAATTCCTACCTATTAAGTAAATTAATATATCCTAAAAATTAGACCCTTTAAGATGCTTTAATTTCTTGTTTATTATGTGACGCGATTTTAAATTGGGAACGTTTTATATCACACCCTACCTATATAGATTTTAAGTGTATTTTACCAAGAGGATAAGAGTTTTCGAAGGATAATGATTAAGGTAATTGGGTTTTATCATAACCATTATTAAAGAGTTCATATAATTGTGGGTCATGTTGCAGTTGTTAAGATATGCCATATAAAAATACCGTGTGTTCAATTCCTACCTATTAAGTAAATTAATATGTCCTAAAAATCAGTCCTTTTAAGATGCTTTAACTTTTTGTTAATTATGTGACGCGATTTTGAATTGGGATAGTTTTATATCACACCCTACCTATATGGATTTTAAGTGTATTTTACCAAGAGGATAAGCCTTTTCGAAGGATAATGATTAAGGTAATCGGGTTTTATCATAACCATTATTAAAGAGTTCATAAAAGTGTGGGTCATGTTGCAGTTGTTAAGATATGCCATATAAAAATACCGTGTGTTCAATTCCTACCTATTAAGTAAATTAATATGTCCTAAAAATCAGTCCTTTTAAGATGCTTTAACTTTTTGTTTATTATGTGACGCGATTTTGAATTGGGATAGTTTTATATCACACCCTACCTATATGGATTTTAAGTGTATTTTACCAAGAGGATAAGCCTTTTCGAAGGATAATGATTAAGGTAATCGGGTTTTATCATAACCATTATTAAAGAGTTCATAAAAGTGTGGGTCATGTTGCAGTTGTTAAGATATGCCATATAAAAATACCGTGTGTTCAATTCCTACCTATTAAGTAAATTAATATATCCTAAAAATTAGACCCTTTAAGATGCTTTAATTTCTTGTTTATTATGTGACGCGATTTTAAATTGGGAACGTTTTATATCACACCCTACCTATATAGATTTTAAGTGTATTTTACCAAGAGGATAAGCCTTTTCGAAGGATAATGATTAAGGTAATCGGGTTTTATCATAACCATTATTAAAGAGTTCATAAAATTGTGGGGCATGTTTGCAGTTGTTAAGATATACCATATAAAAATAACGTGTGTTCAATTCCTACCTATTAAGTAAATTAATATGTCCTATAAATCAGTCCTTTTAAGATACTTTAACTCTTTGTTTATTATGTGACGCGATTTTGAATTGGGAACGTTTTATATCACACCCTACCTATATGGATTTTAAGTGTATTTTACCAAGAGGATAAGCCTTTTCGAAGGATAATGATTAAGGTAATCGGGTTTTATCATAACCATTATTAAAGAGTTCATAAAATTGTGGGTCATGTTGCAGTTGTTAAGATATGCCATATAAAAATACCGTGTGTTCAATTCCTACCTATTAAGTAAATTAATATGTCCTAAAAATCAGTCCTTTTAAGATGCTTTAACTTTTTGTTTATAATGTGACGCGATTTTGAATTGGGAACGATTTATATCACACCCTACCTATATGGATTTTAAGTGTATTTTACCAAGAGGATAAGCCTTTTCGAAGGATAATGATTAAGGTAATCGGGTTTTATCATAACCATTATTAAAGAGTTCATAAAATTGTGGGTCATGTTGCAGTTGTTAAGATATGCCATATAAAAATACCGTGTGTTCAATTCCTACCTATTAAGTAAATTAATATGTCCTAAAAATCAGTCCTTTTAAGATGCTTTAACTTTTTGTTTATAATGTGACGCGATTTTGAATTGGGAACGATTTATATCACACCCTACCTATATGGATTTTAAGTGTATTTTACCAAGAGGATAAGCCTTTTCGAAGGATAATGATTAAGGTAATCGGGTTTTATCATAACCATTATTAAAGAGTTCATAAAATTGTGGGTAATGTTGCAGTTGTTAAGATATGCCATATAAAAATACCGTGTGTTCAATTCCTACCTATTAAGTAAATTAATATGTCCTAAAAATTAGACCCTTTAAGATGCTTTAATTTCTTGTTTATTATGTGACGCGATTTTGATTTGGGATAGTTATATATCACACCCTACCTATATGGATTTTAAGGGTATTTTACCAAGAGGATAAGCCTTTTCGAAGGATAGTGATTGGGGTAATCGGGATAAATAAAACCTATTGGTAAAGAGTTCATAAAGTTGTGGGTCATGTTGCAGTTGTTAAGATATGCCATATAAAAATACCGTGTGTTCAATTCCTACCTATTAAGTAAATTAATATGTCCTAAAAATCAGTCCTTTTAAGATGCTTTAACTTTTTGTTAATTATGTGACGCGATTTTGAATTGGGATAGTTTTATATCACACCCTACCTATATGGATTTTAAGTGTATTTTACCAAGAGGATAAGCCTTTTCGAAGGATAATGATTAAGGTAATCGGGTTTTATCATAACCATTATTAAAGAGTTCATAAAAGTGTGGGTCATGTTGCAGTTGTTAAGATATGCCATATAAAAATACCGTGTGTTCAATTCCTACCTATTAAGTAAATTAATATGTCCTATAAATCAGTCCTTTTAAGATACTTTAACTCTTTGTTTATTATGTGACGCGATTTTGAATTGGGAACGTTTTATATCACACCCTACCTATATGGATTTTAAGTGTATTTTACCAAGAGGATAAGCCTTTTCGAATGATAATGATTAAGGTAATCGGGTTTTATCATAACCATTATTAAAGAGTTCATAAAAGTGTGGGTCATGTTGCAGTTGTTAAGATATGCCATATAAAAATACCGTGTGTTCAATTCCTACCTATTAAGTAAATTAATATGTCCTAAAAATCAGTCCTTTTAAGATGCTTTAACTTTTTGTTTATTATGTGACGCGATTTTAAATTGGGAACGTTTTATATCACACCCTACCTATATAGATTTTAAGTGTATTTTACCAAGAGGATAAGAGTTTTCGAAGGATAATGATTAAGGTAATTGGGTTTTATCATAACCATTATTAAAGAGTTCATAAAATTGTGGGTCATGTTGCAGTTGTTAAGATATGCCATATAAAAATACCGTGTGTTCAATTCCTACCTATTAAGTAAATTAATATGTCCTAAAAATCAGTCCTTTTAAGATGCTTTAACTTTTTGTTTATTATGTGACGCGATTTTGAATTGGGATAGTTTTATATCACCCCCTTCCTATATGGATTTTAAGTGTATTTTACCAAGAGGATAAGCCTTTTCGAAGGATAATGATTAAGGTAATCGGGTTTTATCATAACCATTATTAAAGAGTTCATAAAATTGTGGGTCATGTTGCAGTTGTTAAGATATGCCATATAAAAATACCGTGTGTTCAATTCCTACCTATTAAGTAAATTAATATGTCCTAAAAATCAGTCCTTTTAAGATGCTTTAACTTTTTGTTTATTATGTGACGCGATTTTGAATTGGGAACGATTTATATCACACCCTACCTATATGGATTTTAAGTGTATTTTACCAAGAGGATAAGCCTTTTCGAAGGATAATGATTAAGGTAATCGGGTTTTATCATAACCATTATTAAAGAGTTCATAAAATTGTGGGTCATGTTGCAGTTGTTAAGATATGCCATATAAAAATACCGTGTGTTCAATTCCTACCTATTAAGTAAATTAATATGTCCTAAAAATCAGTCCTTTTAAGATGCTTTAACTTTTTGTTTATTATGTGACGCGATTTTGAATTGGGAACGATTTATATCACACCCTACCTATATGGATTTTAAGTGTATTTTACCAAGAGGATAAGCCTTTTCGAAGGATAATGATTAAGGTAATCGGGTTTTATCATAACCATTATTAAAGAGTTCATAAAAGTGTGGGTCATGTTGCAGTTGTTAAGATATGCCATATAAAAATACCGTGTGTTCAATTCCTACCTATTAAGTAAATTAATATGTCCTAAAAATTAGACCCTTTAAGATGCTTTAATTTCTTGTTTATTATGTGACGCGATTTTGATTTGGGATAGTTATATATCACACCCTACCTATATGGATTTTAAGGGTATTTTACCAAGAGGATAAGCCTTTTCGAAGGATAGTGATTGGGGTAATCGGGATAAATAAAACCTATTGGTAAAGAGTTCATAAAGTTGTGGGTCATGTTGCAGTTGTTAAGATATACCATATAAAAATACCGTGTGTTCAATTCCTACCTATTACGTAAATTTATGTCCTAAAAATTAGACCCTTTAAGATGCTTTAATTTCTTGTTTATTATGTGACGCGATTTTGATTTGGGATAGTTTTATATCACACCCTACCTATATGGATTTTAAGTGTATTTTACCAAGAGGATAAGCCTTTTCGAAGGATAGTGATTGGGGTAATCGGGATAAATAAAACCTATTGGTAAAGAGTTCATAAAGTTGTGGGTCATGTTGCAGTTGTTAAGATATACCATATAAAAATACCGTATGTTCAATGCCTACCTATTAAGTAAATTAATATGTCCTAAAAATTAGACCCTTTAAGATGCTTTAATTTCTTGTTTATTATGTGACGCGATTTTGAATTGGGATAGTTTTATATCACACCCTACTTATATGGATTTTAAGGGTATTTTACCAAGAGGATAAGCCTTTTCGAAGGATAGTGATTGGGGTAATCGGGATAAATAAAACCTATTGGTAAAGAGTTCATAAAGTTGTGGGTCATGTTGCAGTTGTTAAGATATACCATATAAAAATACCGTATGTTCAATGCCTACCTATTAAGTAAATTAATATGTCCTAAAAATTAGACCCTTTAAGATGCTTTAATTTCTTGTTTATTATGTGACGCGATTTTGAATTGGGATAGTTTTATATCACACCCTACTTATATGGATTTTAAGGGTATTTTACCAAGAGGATAAGCCTTTTCGAAGGATAGTGATTGGGGTAATCGGGATAAATAAAACCTATTGGTAAATAGTTCATAAAATTGTGGGTCATGTTGCAGTTGTTAAGATAAACCATATAAAAATACCGTATGTTAAATGCCTACCTATTAAGTAAATTAGTATGTCCTAAAAATTAGACCCTTTAAGATGCTTTAATTTCTTGTTTATTACGAGACGCGATTTTGAATTGGGAATGTTTTATATCACACCCTACCTATATGGATTTTAAGTGTATTTTACCAAGAGGATAAGCCTTTTCGAAGGATAATGATTAAGGTAATCGGGTTTTATCAAAACCATTATTAAAGAGTTCATAAAAGTGTGGGTCATGTTGCATGTCCTTTTCGAAGGATAATGATTAAGGTAATCGGGTTTTATAATAACCATTATTAAAGAGTTCATAAAAGTGTGGGTCATGTTGCAGTTGTTAAGATATACCATATAAAAATACCGTATGTTCAATGCCTACCTATTAAGTAAATTAATATGTCCTAAAAATCAGTCCTTTTAAGATGCTTTAACTTTTTGTTTATTATGTGACGCGATTTTGAATTGGGAACGATTTATATCACACCTTACCTATATGGATTTTAAGTGTATTTTACCAAGAGGATAAGCCTTTTCGAAGGATAATGATTAAGGTAATCGGGTTTTATCATAACCATTATTAAAGAGTTCATAAAAGTGTGGGTCATGTTGCAGTTGTTAAGATATGCCATATAAAAATACCGTGTGTTCAATTCCTACCTATTAAGTAAATTAATATGTCCTAAAAATTAGACCCTTTAAGATGCTTTAATTTCTTGTTTATTATGTGACGCGATTTTGATTTGGGATAGTTATATATCACACCCTACCTATATGGATTTTAAGGGTATTTTACCAAGAGGATAAGCCTTTTCGAAGGATAGTGATTGGGGTAATCGGGATAAATAAAACCTATTGGTAAAGAGTTCATAAAGTTGTGGGTCATGTTGCAGTTGTTAAGATATACCATATAAAAATACCGTGTGTTCAATTCCTACCTATTACGTAAATTTATGTCCTAAAAATTAGACCCTTTAAGATGCTTTAATTTCTTGTTTATTATGTGACGCGATTTTGATTTGGGATAGTTTTATATCACACCCTACCTATATGGATTTTAAGTGTATTTTACCAAGAGGATAAGCCTTTTCGAAGGATAGTGATTGGGGTAATCGGGATAAATAAAACCTATTGGTAAAGAGTTCATAAAGTTGTGGGTCATGTTGCAGTTGTTAAGATATACCATATAAAAATACCGTATGTTCAATGCCTACCTATTAAGTAAATTAATATGTCCTAAAAATTAGACCCTTTAAGATGCTTTAATTTCTTGTTTATTATGTGACGCGATTTTGAATTGGGATAGTTTTATATCACACCCTACTTATATGGATTTTAAGGGTATTTTACCAAGAGGATAAGCCTTTTCGAAGGATAGTGATTGGGGTAATCGGGATAAATAAAACCTATTGGTAAAGAGTTCATAAAATTGTGGGTCATGTTGCAGTTGTTAAGATAAACCATATAAAAATACCGTATGTTAAATGCCTACCTATTAAGTAAATTAGTATGTCCTAAAAATTAGACCCTTTAAGATGCTTTAATTTCTTGTTTATTACGAGACGCGATTTTGAATTGGGAATGTTTTATATCACACCCTACCTATATGGATTTTAAGTGTATTTTACCAAGAGGATAAGCCTTTTCGAAGGATAATGATTGGGGTAATCGGGATAAATAAAACCTATTGTTAAGTTCATAAAATTGTGGGTCATGTCGCAGTTGTTAAGATATACCATATAAAAATACCGTATGTTCAATTCCTACCTATTAAGTAAATTAATATGTCCTATAAATCAGTCCTTTTAAGATGCTTTAACTTTTTGTTTATTATGTGACGCGGTTTTGAATTGGGAACGTTTTATATCACACCCTACCTATATGGATTTTAAGTGTATTTTACCAAGAGGATAAGCCTTTTCGAAGGATAATGATTAAGGTAATCGGGTTTTATCAAAACCATTATTAAAGAGTTCATAAAAGTGTGGGTCATGTTGCATGTCCTTTTCGAAGGATAATGATTAAGGTAATCGGGTTTTATAATAACCATTATTAAAGAGTTCATAAAAGTGTGGGTCATGTTGCAGTTGTTAAGATATACCATATAAAAATACCGTATGTTCAATGCCTACCTATTAAGTAAATTAATATGTCCTAAAAATTAGACCCTTTAAGATGCTTTAATTTCTTGTTTATTATGTGACGCGATTTTGAATTGGGAACGTTTTATATCACACCCTACCTATATGGATTTTAAGTGTATTTTACCAAGAGGATAAGCCTTTTCGAAGGATAGTGATTGGGGTAATCGGGATAAATAAAACCTATTGTTAAGTTCATAAAATTGTGGGTCATGTCGCAGTTGTTAAGATATACCATATAAAAATACCGTGTGTTCAATTCCTACCTATTAAGTAAATTAATATGTCCTATATATCAGTCCTTTTAAGATGCTTTAACTCTTTGTTTATTATGTGACGCGATTTTGAATTGGGAACGTTTTATATCACACCCTACCTATATGGATTTTAAGTGTATTTTACCAAGAGGATAAGCCTTTTCGAAGGATAATGATTAAGGTAATCGGGTTTTATCATAACCATTATTAAAGAGTTCATAAAAGTGTGGGTCATGTTGCAGTTGTTAAGATATACCATATAAAAATACCGTATGTTCAATTCCTACCTATTAAGTAAATTCATATGTCCTATATATCAGTCCTTTTAAGATGCTTTAACTTTTTGTTTATTATGCGACGCGATTTTGAATTGGGAACGTTTTATATCACACCCTACCTATATGGATTTTAAGTGTATTTTACCAAGAGGATAAGCCTTTTCGAAGGATAATGATTAAGGTAATCGGGTTTTATCATAACCATTATTAAAGAGTTCATAAAAGTGTGGGTCATGTTGCAGTTGTTAAGATATACCATATAAAAATAGCGTGTGTTCAATTCCTACCTATTAAGTAAATTAATATGTCCTATATATCAGTCCTTTTAAGATGCTTTAACTCTTTGTTTATTATGTGACGCGATTTTGAATTGGGAACGTTTTATATCACACCCTACCTATATGGATTTTAAGTGTATTTTACCAAGAGGATAAGCCTTTTCGAAGGATAATGATTAAGGTAATCGGGTTTTATCAAAACCATTATTAAAGAGTTCATAAAAGTGTGGGTCATGTTGCAGTTGTTAAGATATACCATATAAAAATACCGTATGTTCAATTCCTACCTATTAAGTAAATTAATATGTCCTATATATCAGTCCTTTTAAGATGCTTTAACTCTTTGTTTATTATGTGACGCGATTTTGAATTGGGAACGTTTTATATCACACCCTACCTATATAGATTTTAAGTGTATTTTACCAAGAGGATAAGCCTTTTCGAAGGATAATGATTAAGGTAATCGGGTTTTATAATAACCATTATTAAAGAGTTCATAAGTGTGGGTCATGTTGCAGTTGTTAAGATATACCATATAAAAATACCGTATGTTCAATTCCTACCTATTAAGTAAATTAATATGTCCTATATATCAGTCCTTTTAAGATGCTTTAACTCTTTGTTTATTATGTGACGCGATTTTGAATTGGGAACGTTTTATATCACACCCTACCTATATGGATTTTAAGTGTATTTTACCAAGAGGATAAGCCTTTTCGAAGGATAATGATTAAGGTAATCGGGTTTTATCAAAACCATTATTAAAGAGTTCATAAAAGTGTGGGTCATGTTGCTGTTGTTAAGATATACCATATAAAAATAGCGTGTGTTCAATTCCTACCTATTAAGTAAATTAATATGTCCTATATATCAGTCCTTTTAAGATGCTTTAACTCTTTGTTTATTATGTGACGCGATTTTGAATTGGGAACGTTTTATATCACACCCTACCTATATGGATTTTAAGTGTATTTTACCAAGAGGATAAGCCTTTTCGAAGGATAATGATTAAGGTAATCGGGTTTTATCAAAACCATTATTAAAGAGTTCATAAAAGTGTGGGTCATGTTGCAGTTGTTAAGATATACCATATAAAAATACCGTATGTTCAATTCCTACCTATTAAGTAAATTAATATGTCCTAAAAATTAGACCCTTTAAGATGCTTTAATTTCTTGTTTATTATGTGACGCGATTTTAAATTGGGAACGTTTTATATCACACCCTACCTATATAGATTTTAAGTGTATTTTACCAAGAGGATAAGAGTTTTCGAAGGATGATGATTAAGGTAATCGGGTTTTATCAAAACCATTATTAAAGAGTTCATAAAAGTGTGGGTCATGTTGCAGTTGTTAAGATATACCATATAAAAATACCGTATGTTCAATTCCTACCTATTAAGTAAATTAATATGTCCTATATATCAGTCCTTTTAAGATGCTTTAACTCTTTGTTTATTATGTGACGCGATTTTGAATTGGGAACGTTTTATATCACACCCTACCTATATGGATTTTAAGTGTATTTTACCAAGAGGATAAGCCTTTTCGAAGGATAATGATTAAGGTAATCGGGTTTTATAATAACCATTATTAAAGAGTTCATAAAAGTGTGGGTCATGTTGCAGTTGTTAAGATATACCATATAAAAATACCGTATGTTCAATTCCTACCTATTAAGTAAATTAATATGTCCTATATATCAGTCCTTTTAAGATGCTTTAACTTTTTGTTTATTATGTGACGCGATTTTGAATTGGGAACGTTTTATATCACACCCTACCTATATGGATTTTAAGTGTATTTTACCAAGAGGATAAGCCGTTTCGAAGGATGATGATTAAGGTAATCGGGTTTTATCAAAACCATTATTAAAGAGTTCATAAAAGTGTGGGTCATGTTGCATGTCCTTTTCGAAGGATAATGATTAAGGTAATCGGGTTTTATAATAACCATTATTAAAGAGTTCATAAAAGTGTGGGTCATGTTGCAGTTGTTAAGATATACCATATAAAAATACCGTATGTTCAATTCCTACCTATTAAGTAAATTAATATGTCCTAAAAATTAGACCCTTTAAGATGCTTTAATTTGTTGTTTATTATGTGACGCGATTTTGAATTGGGATAGTTTTATATCACACCCTACTTATATGGATTTTAAGGGTATTTTACCAAGAGGCTAAGCCTTTTCGAAAGATTGTGATTGGGGTAATCGGAGTAAATGAAACCTATTGTTAAAGAGTTCAAATAATTGCGGGTCATGTTGCAGTTGTACGATGTACTTTTGGTTTATTACGAGACGCAATTTTGAATTGGGGCAGTTTTATAACACACACCTATATGGATTTTAAGTTTATTTTACCAAGAGGCTAATCGACATAAATCATACCTATTGTTCATGGTTTCATATTATTGTGGTTCATTTTGTTGTGGTTATTTATCTTTATAAATTCCTTATTACGAATATTATACTTTACAGTTTTCAATTTCAAACCTTTTTTTATTATTTTTCAAAGTTCTCTTAATGTAATCTCGTCCAACACGAGTCGTACGTGTATATATTTTGGTTCGGTAATTAAATTGAAGTACTTCGAGTAATTTTCATGTTATAAATGGTTTTTTTTGCCATTCAATAATATTATTTTTAGGTTTTTTTGTATGCAAAAATATGTGTGAAGGTGTATAGAATTTGGGACCTCCAAACAAAATAATATCCGTTGATTTTTCCAAAAAAATATAGTTCTGATGTTCTGATCCTAAAAATGTGGAGAAAAATAAATGCGGAATATACGTACTTTTCAGCTGATTTTAAACCTTAAAATTCTCGTTCGAATACAAACTTTTTGCGCTCACAGGAGATCAATAGACCTTTCCTCAATTGTAGACACTTTGTCCGATTTTTCGACTTGGTTTCATAACGTGAGTAATTTGTGTATAGGACGAACGATATTGGCATCTTGATAAAGGGCCTTTCCTCCGAGGGACTATTCTCGTAACGCTAAATTTAAGCTAGATGGTATAACTGAAATCGGATCTTTTCTTGAAATAAAAATATCACGAGCAAATGTTTCGAAATTTATTTTTTGAATTTTTGAATTTTTATTCACTTTTTCTGTGGCTTTTCTGTTATAGAGCTCTTTTGTTATTCATTTTTTCTATTTTTGTTGTGATTCAACAGGTACACTTACATCAGTACAGGTAATTCTTAATTGGTGAAGTGTATAAGAACAAAAATTTAAACAGTTTCTGGTATTTAAGAACATAAGTGACACATGGTTGGTGTGGAAATGTCTTCCGTATTGACTTTACAACTGAATATAAGAACAAAATTAATATTTACAACCAACTGGCAGGGTATATTCGAGCTCGTTGGTTCAACTACTAATCCAGAGACGATGTGTCATTGAACGTAATATGCTGCCACGTGTACGTATGTCTGCCCTTTACGGAACTTGTTCGATGATAGTAAGCGACAGAAGGCCTTTTCGGTAGGGTATCCTTCACCCATAGTGGAGCAGAGAAGTCGATACACCAGTGTTCCTATAACACAATCCGCACAATCAATCTGACAGAATCGAGCACCCTGGCTGGCCTACGACCCCGGACATTAGATATATGTACGCATATGATCTCAGTCACGGTCGCAGACACAGCTTTCGAATAACGCTGCAATCGGGATCGGGCCGAGTGCGTTTTCAGCACCCATATGCCGCCCCATGCTTGCGCAGGGTATCGACTTTTCACGGATCGATATCGATATCAACTTTCAACGCCCAACTATAAAGTTTAGAGAAAGAAATACATATTGCTTGGTTAAGTGGTATGGCAGGTTGCATATAGAGATGTTTACAAATAAGATTAACAGCTAGGTAAATGTTAAAACGTCTACAATCTAGTTTAGAATGTCAATAGAAGCGACAGGGACAAAGTCAGGCTGGCGAGATTACCGCTGATAAACACCAGTTATACGTATGGGGAAGCAAAACTGGGGAAAGGCAAACAAAGAGCTCGTTTGTATGTACGCCGCAGCGTTTTCTGCGCAGCTGCCGTTTTCGTCCAACTGCGATACATTCACACATCTCGCCATATGTATGGTGGGGGATTGGGGTGTCTCTGAGTGTATACATATATAAAAATGTGTATACCCGATAGGTAGAGAGTCAATTGTAAACGTAAGAGTAAGCTGTTTCTGGAGAGAGAGAACGAGCCAGTTGGTGGCCTTTCGATCCGGGGGTTGCTCACGAGAATAGTTCGAGAACTTTCGACTTGGATACACACAAATGTGAAGTAGTAGGGACACATTTACAATTTGCGATTACGCAACACGATGAAATTGCAATGGCTGCAGAAGAAATGGCTTCGATGCGACGTTTGAAAACGTGTTTCGCTACATACATATGTACGGTTATATAAACTACGTCTTAAACATAGGTTTGGCTTACGAATTAAGAATATAGAACACGCTGCATTCGTTGCTGTGTATGTATACCTGGCTTCCTATTTCAATCTTTCAAAATCCGCAGGTCAGGGCCATCGCCATTCGACACAGAGAGTACTGCACACATCCTTACATCCTGGATAACTGCCTCAGACTGCCTAGTGGGTCACTTTCTAGCCAAATTTGAGAAAACTGCCTGCTGCATTGCGAAATTCCCCGACGCTGACCAGCAAAATCGATGACTAATCACATCTTTTCCAGGGGGTTTGCGTATGGTTTCATTGTTTCCAACTCGAGAGCATTAAATGCCCGACGTGGAAAAATACTACGTGGGCCCTTGCCCCTGCATTTTGCAATACTCGTACTGCTGCTGCTCGTCTGCTGGGACACGATTTTTACACTTTTCCATTTTTGGTTGTAGCTACTGCTTGCAAATTGCAAGAAAGAAAATTTCTTTGTACTATTTTTAACTGGTTATTTTTTCAGCTTCACTTTGAATGCACTTGAACACTTTTCATTTGAGAGTGACGTGACCGGACTGAGGCGGCTCTATTTATACCCAACCGCTGGGTTCGGGAAAAATCTGCCTGTCTCTCGGGTCTGCGGCATTGGGGTTGGAGCGAGTACACTATATACATACATCGTATACGTGCTCCTACGGTTTCTCACGAGTGTCTACATCACTGTGCTACAAAAACTACCCTCATTTCGTGAGAAAGGTGGGTAAGCCGGTTAAGCACATACATATGGATTTTTCTCTTGTGTTCTGGAAACTACTGCACATACTAACCAAATCTGAATATGCACACATATAATGTCTAAGAATTTCGTGCTTCAGCGATATTCTTTCTTATGCTTTAATTACTGCTCTAAAGCTATGTGGTTACAATAAACAAATGCGGAAAAAATATATATATTATGTACAAATGTACATCGCTTTCGAAAAAAATAAAGCAATTCTTGTTGATTAGTGTAGAATGGAAATATCCAGAAGGAGACAAATAATGTTCAGTTTTCGAGAGAGGGACCGCATGCTTTTTTTTATTGATTCACAGGGTTGCTTTTTCCATGCCGAATTTAACGAAAGAATATCGATTAATTTCGTCGTGAAGAAATAAATAAAAATTAAAACACACAAATTTGGTTACATTTTATAGAAATATCGTTTTCATTAAAATGCATATAAGTTTAGTTAAAACAAGGCAAACATTTATCTAATGCGTACGTAGTTTTCCAATGTAAGATACATGTAAAAACCCGATGTCAACCCAGTAGTACCAATAAAGAACACAGTTGTAGATGTCAATTATGGCGCCGTATTGTAAAATAAAATACCCACGCTTATCGATAATGACAGACATTTAAAAACAAGAGAGAGTTCTATAATCGAGTTTTCCAACTATGAGATACCCGTTACTCAGCAAGTAAATTCAATTTTTTTAGTAATATCGGTAGAAACTGGCGAACAAAATTAATAAAATGATAAGAAATTAAAAATTGTTCAAAAGTGTGGCCGTGACAGTTTTGGCTGGCTTGTAGGTGTTGGCAACATTTTTTCTTGTCAAAACGATATAAAAAACGGAATAATAAAAATATGAAAAAATATTAATGGAAATAATGGACGAAATCGATATAACATTGTCCGTCTCTTTTCCTAGTCAGATGGTTGTTTTCAAATAAAGTTTACAAAAAACCTTCCATTAGGTTTCTTCAATCTAATTATTAGTTACTTAATTAGGTATATAAATAGCTCTTCAAAGTACTTTTCGGAATATATTGAGAGTTTATTTTTATACCTATCCTAATCCGGGTAGGCAAACATCTACCTACTCGAGCATTGAAACCCTCACAATGTTCTATTGTTCGGAGAGAATGGTACGGTTGGGCAAAAACCACCCCCGAATGCGTTCAGTGTAGCCTGGCGAGTGTCCAAATGTTTGCGAGTGCTGAACCAAACACAAGGTTTTTGAACCTTTGGCCGCTGGCTGAGCAGGAAAGCCAGCTGTTGCAAACGCACGCGCATCCTGCGCTCAATCGACCTCGGGATGGGTAGATACCTACTCCCTCCGAAAGACTGACGTGGGTGGGTGAATGAGTGAGTGGCACTGTGAGTGATTTCAGCACATCCTTGAGCAACAGAGTGCTCAGTTTTGAGCGCCAACTAAACTCTAACGAGCTGAGCGGCGAAACTTGAAAACTGTCATTAAACTTCAAACAAAAAGTATGCAAAGTTTGGATTATTTTGTATCGGTGGACAGAGATTTAATTGCCGACCCAGCTTAAGCAATGTCCATAACGAGGCGGAAGCATCTTCCTGACCCGCCATTAAGCCAAGTTGCACAGGCAACAATTGCAAGGAAAAGGCACATAATCATAAACAAACGGACGGACAAAAGCAATTGACACGAGCAACAAAAGCGGCAGCATAATGGAGGCAGCTCGGAAATTGCGTATACGCCGTGTGCCCCTCTTGTTGCTCTCTGTATGGTTTGCTTTGGTTCGGTTCGTTTCGTTTCGGTTTGTTTTGTTTCCTGCCGCAGGCTGACACACGCAACAAACAATAGCCAGAAGTCAAATGGCACAATAAACATATTTATGATGGAGGACCCAAAATGAGCATATGATGATTACGAATCCCACACCCAACTGGAGGTGTGTGTTTGAGATGGCATGAGATGGTTCGAGGAAACACAGCCTCCCACTCGGTCGCCCTGACATTTCAACGATCCAACCTTGGATATTGCCAAATGTGGTCCTTCAGTTTTAAGCCTACAAAGTTGTGCGCTAAGCCTGCGAAAAGTACGGAACGGGAACGGTAGAAAACTACGGGCATAAACATATAGGAGAGCTCTGTCATTGCATTTGAGGGCCGTTGGTTCAGCGCTCACCGAGTGGAGTACATAGGCGACAAGGACGACCGACCGCCCGACCGAGCGAACGAACGCCCGAGTGGGTGGCACTGGAACAGGCACAGGCCCACTCCTTCCTTAGGTCCGAGTCGCAGAGTCGAAGAGCCGAAGCGAAAGGCAGTGGCTGCCAAAGGCGGGCGCGGTTTGGCAACAAGGACCTACATTTAGTCGGTTCCTGTCCTTCGGCTCTTATCGGCCCGATTTGGCCTGAAAAACGAGCTGCCGCGGCCGCAGTGCCAGCAGTCCTCATTCAGACGCGAATCCGTTGACAACGCGGTCGCCCCAGGGGCGGATGACTATATCCACGTCCCACGACCCACGATATCGCACCACGGAAACGACCACGCGTAGTGTTAACCTTTCGAGCATCCATGTCCATGTCCTGAATCTGATTTATCCGTGGGAGTGTTTGTTTGTGCTTGCTCTGTCTCCATCTGCACCTGCAGTTGTGGGAGTTTCCCCCATTTTTTCGCGCATCGTCCCTTAGGAATTGCATCTGCTCTGGTAGTATCTTGCAGCTTCGCGTTGAGTTAGCCCTCCGACAGTTTAATTAGTTTGCCCGATTTGTCCCAGTGTTGACACTTTGTCTTACGCCCCATTGCGCCGTGGGGCCACGTTAAGGACTATATCGGCATTGGCATCGCCTCCAAGTTGGCCAGCAGGCATGTAAGCTCAATTAGGTCCCGAGCACTTTCACGCTCGAAAAAGGTCCCAATCCAATTCCGAAAGGAACGCCAGCTGAGGAGCTACACGGAAAAAGTTGACTTTCAACTTGGTATCAACAGTTAAAACTTCGCAACTGATTGCACAGCTTTGGCAAATGTAAATTCAGCTTTTTCAGCAATTTTCATTTCTCTTTTAACTTTGAGGATATACTATGGAAAATGATGTATTCCTTCTGTTGTTCGGTTAAAAATCTCATCAATCAAATCCGTTATGACATGCATAAATATTTTTTAAAATATTAAAATTTTTGTGTGAACTGAACTTGAAATAGGCAAACAATCTATTCAACCATTTGATACACATTTAGGATCATATTAAAAACTCTTCAGATAAATGCCTTTTAGGCCCAATTAAATCATTGATGATACTTAATTATTAATGTTGAATTTTTGGAAGTCTTTCTTTATTTGGTTTTTTTTCTTTTTTTTGCTGTGCGTGGTCAGTTTGAATTGTGTGCCGAGGGGCCCTTAGTCGCCAGTTTGTCTGATGTGGACACTCCCATGGAACCGCACAAAAGAATGTCGCACTGGCTTCGTTTGTTACCAATTGTTTCAATGCTTACTGGCAATTTTTTGGCACTCAATCGAAGAGTGCTGCGTGCGCTTGGCAGTTGTGCTTAATGGAATTTTTATGCGCTGCTATTGAGTTGCTCAATTGCTCGTTTGTTCGATGTTTGGTGTCGATTTTTTGAGGTCAAAGTGCACGCTCGCTGGCTTTTCAATTGTGCCAAAAACAACAGCCAAACAATGGCAGAACGGGCATTAAAATTAATTAGCGACGCGCATGTGTTGCAACTGTGGCGGTGACCATGTCCCTGAGCCGATGCTCTCGGCTCCTTTGCCCGATGTCCGATGCCCAATGCCCAATGCCCAATGCCCAATGCCCGATCCCCAATCCCCTCTAGCTGCATTTATCCAGGCACCCAGCATCTGGCCTTATCTGAAATATGCACACGAGGCCTTGGGCCGCCGACTTTTTCGTAATGCCAGCCAAGGCAACGTCAACCAGCTGACGAACGACCCAGGCAATGCATTGCATTCCGCACTCGGATTCGCAGCCGAAACGGCAACAAACTTTTGTAGGTGATTTCAATCAAAAAAAAAAAAAACGAAAACGGAAGGGTCCTTGGGCGCTAGAAGCGAGTTTCTAGAAAACTGCATTTATTGTGCAACTTCGGGGCAAACGCAAAACAATCCCCGGATAAACGAGATATTGTATGGACATGGGTGTTAATTAAAAACTGTTCTCTAACCCAAAGCCACGAAACTTCCTGCATATCCTACACAAGCCAACGAAATGCCAAGTGACGATGCCATTTTTATAGACCTTTTCTAAAACAAGCGAGATACCAGATTCAAGATTCGAGATACGTCTACAGATAGTGATAGCGAAAGCGAGGCGCCAGTGAAAGTGCCATCCGCCCAATCAAGACGCCGGATGATTTGATGATGGCAGCCAGCGGGCGGATTCGCAAGCGAAAGCATAAAAGCCATACAAGTGGCGACGTTCCCAGTACGACGACTAGTGTACCCATGCCCATTCCGACCATGGCGCCGGGGAAAATGGTCGCGGAGACAATGGAGGAAGCCGCCGCCCTCGCCGGGGATTACAATAATTTCACGCATAATTTCGTCGATTTGCAGAACCTCTTGAGTTTCAACGAATTGAATGGCACTAGTGGTAGCGGTGGGACTGCTGTCAGCTCCTTGGGCTCATCGAGTGCCATTAAACTGAATAACAGCGCCATTACGGACACTCTGCTGGGCACGGTTCTCACTACGGCCACGGCCACGGTGGCTCCGGCGGCCAGTTCGCTGCTAGCCACCTTGGCGGCCACCACAACAGCATCTGCGAGAGGATCCCTGGCGGGCAAGTCGCTGGCCATCGCAGACGCCACTTCATCCACCTACTATTCCAACTTGCTGAACCTATCGCCGGCGACCACCAGCTTGATCTCGGCGGCTGCGGCCACCAAGTCGTACAACGACAGTGCCCTCCGGTGGGAGCAGCTGGACGGGAGCGTGGACTTCGGATTCGACCCACTCTACCGTCACTCGCTGGCCATGTCCATGGTCTACTGCGTGGCCTACATCGTCGTCTTCCTGGTGGGACTCATCGGGAATAGCTTCGTGATCGCCGTCGTCCTGCGGGCTCCTCGCATGCGGACGGTGACGAACTACTTCATTGTGAATCTGGTGGGTGGACCCCGTAAATCTCGTGGATGAACCCCATTAATTTGAAATAAAATTTACATTCCCCCCTCTCCAACGAAAAGGCCATTGCGGACATCCTGGTCATTGTCTTCTGCCTGCCAGCCACACTGATTGGCAACATCTTTGTGCGTAAGTATCTCTTTAATTCCGCAAGATGCCGACGAGATTTATTCGCCACTGGGGGCCACGTTAGCTGCTAGGGGGAAGCCGAAGTTTTTTTTTGTTTGTTCTGCATATTAGCCCGATTTATGTACTGCAATTAATCGCCGCTTTAGATAAAGCCCTGCCAAATGGCACTGACGAAAGTTGTTGCTCCTGCGTGCTTACGCTGCGTATGCGTAATGTGCCCGATATGTTTGGGCAAGTGTAATTGACCCTCATTAGACATAATGTCGGCATAAATGTCCAAACGAAAGTGCTCATATTTCTGGTGGAAAATAATAAATTATGGGATTTTATTCATACTCGGTTATATTTACTTTTGACAGACATACTGTGTTTCCGTTTATTTGTAAGCTGCATTTTATATACCAGACTCCCTGGCTTCTTCCGAATTTTTACTACATACACAAGAAGAACATAACGATGCAGCATCATTAAAGTTGTTCTGGAAAATGCCAAGCTTTAGTATCAAAATTTAATAGCTTTCTGCAATGGTCAAGATAACTTTTAAAATAGACTGCCAAGACAAAAGCCAGTTATTCATTAAATCAAGGAACTACATCTCACACAGTACGCAGCAAAGAAAAAAAGAAGAATTCATTCAGCGTACTTTACCAGAAATGTGTCAGATTTCCGTAGCAACGGATGTTCGCACTCAATTAAATTAATTTGTGCTCTCTCCATGGGAGCCCTTACCTTCTTGGAAACGACAATCCGCATGGACCAAAGAACAAGTGTCCATTTAATTAGAGGCCAATTCCACCAAATCCCAGAGACGACCCACAAACGACCCGATAAACGAGGCTACGCATAATTGTATGCTTTAATTTAAATAAATTTCCCTGACATGCCTATCCATCCGTCCATCTATCTATCTATCTATCTGTCCCTGTCTGCCGTCTTACACCCCCAATTGGTTGGTTTCCCCTCCGCAACTTCCCCGCTTGCATTCGAAACGAACTTTGTGGACTGACATCCAAATTGATAGTCGCAGACCTGGACGACAAGGTGAGCAGGTTGGCAAATGTCTATGCAAATCGCCGCTGACATGGAAAAATGATCGAAATCCTTGGTAAATCAAATTCCGATTGTGGAGCACGCCATGCAAGCTCCATCCTTCACTGCAATTTGCCTTCGATGGCTACCCCAATCCCAGTGCCAGGTCCCTAGTCCCAAATCCCAATGCCAGGTCGTAGGCTCGCAGGTTGTGCCAAGTGTTGCCAATTAAGTGGCTCAGCCCTGTGAGAACTCTCCTTTTCTTGTTGCTATACAGCGAGTACGCTGGCAAAATAAGAGTTGTCAACATACTCGTAAAACAATATGTTCGATTAATAGGAAATAGTTTAACAAATTGTGTTACTACATTTCTTTGCCACAAGTATATGAAAATAATTAAAATTATTTAAAATAATTAATAATAATAATATTAAATTAAATTAAATTAATAATAATAATAATAAAAATAGTTTTAGTTCCTCTTCCCCTCAGATTATTTATTAACCTGAATATTAATATTACAAACTGGTAACAAATATGCAGATGCAGTTGACTTATCAGATTTATTTTCCAATGCAGCTCTACTCTTAGACTCGGCACTGCACTCGATCCCACCCCATACCAATACACTCCCCCAGAGAAGCCCACTGTGGGGGAAATGTAGTAAACGAAGGCTGCCGAGTGCGAATCGCTGGAAACGAATGAAGCGAGTGGCGAAAAGTGAATGAGTTTACCTCCGCCTGCATTGTGTATCTGTATCGGTGTCCGTGTCTCCGTTTTTGTGTCCGTGTCACTGCGCACTCTCTCCGCTCTCTCTCTCTCGCCCGCTCTCACGCCCATGTGTTTGCTCGCTACTGTGCATGTGTAGGTGCATTGGTGGCTGCTTTTCGGGGTGGCCCAAAGGATCATCGACACAAAACTGACCTAATTTCACAAATTCAAGCTGGGCGCAGGGCCGACAGCTCTTACTGGGTCACTGGGGGTGGTGGGTGGCTGGCGGTGGATGGTAGATTGGGTGGGCTAGATGGTTGTATGGTTGTTTGGATGGGGCACCCTTTTGGCCGCCCACTCCGCAATTTTCGCTTGGCATGTCTTAGCTTCAGCTGAGCCGCCGATGCCTAGCAAAAACGCCAGTCACAACAAATTGCAGCCCTCCCGCTGGCATTGGGGCTTTTGGGGTGGCTCATTTCAGCTTCACCTCTTCATCCCCACAACTCTCAACCCCACTTACATTCCTATTCACTTTCGACAACCTGCTGAAGTTAAAACGAAGGCAACGGTTTCACAGCGGCAACGGTGAAATAGCACTAATGCAGGGGAAAAAACATGTGTTGCCAACTAAACACATGTGTAGCGTATTATTTACAAACAAAAGTTTAACACGTCATTTTCATTAAACAATCCACACGTTTTCAGAAATATACACTTTTTGGCTTTAAACTTAAATGTTTTTGAACTTCGTCAGGTGATGAAATGCTATAACTCTTACGAATATTCTTCATAATCAAATTAGCAGTGTAAAGTCATACCACTTAATCCTTTGCTCTCCTCTAACAAAACCTTTTCTCCCTGTGTAGCACAGTGCGTGGGAGTTCGGAAGTTTAGCATATTTGTACATCGAGCATTTCACATCGCTGTCTGATAGTTCCCACTACTCGCCCCCAGCGAGTGGCAAAGTGGGCGGGTTGTTTTGCCACCAAAATGAATTATATGAAATCAAATTCCAGCCGTCAAAGACGACGTCGCCGCCGCAGTCGCAGCTGGCAGCGACGCCCACGGCCATCGCCGCTGGCAGCGCCATTATCTAAGCACACCTTCAAGCCTCAGAATTGCAATGGAAGGTTGTTTGCATTCAAGGCTCTTTGCGGCTGGATGAATTGACCTAAATATTTCGCTTGGCAAACCTAATAGTCAGGGTTATGCACACACACACTTGCGAGTGTGCCAGTGTGTGTGGTTGAGGGTGTGTGTGTGTGTGTATGCGTGGGGTGTGGGAGCACCTGTATTGGGTTGGGCCGTGTACTCTTTGTGGGTGGTTCCTGGCTGGTGGCCTGTGGGTGGTGGGTGGTGGGTGGTGGTTGTTGGTCGGAATGTGGCGCTGGCCCTTATTTATGTGTGTGCTTTGAAATCCAATAAAATGCGAAATGAATTGATTTCCCAGCAACGATGCCGCCTTGAGACGAAGGATATCCTTGCAACAGCAACGGCAATTGTCTCAGATGGCGCTTTATGGCCATTGTTGTGCTATTTTATCAATGGGGAATCGTTATCATTACGGCCCTTTTTAGATCAGCATCTCCCGTTGGCTAAATCTTTCAGTCACGTTGCCAGTTTGTTCATTAGGGGGCCACGTGATTTGTGCCGGGCGAACGCGGCGTATGCGTAACTTGGAGGCAGACTCTCCCGCATTTCTGTTTCCCTATCCCTGATGAAGTCATTTTTCAGCTCGCCAATTGTATTTTAATTTAGTCTCTACGTGCCGTCGGCAAATGGCATCCAACCTCTGAGCCCTCCACCTAAGATCTGCAGCTTCTTTACTCCCGCAATCCCGTATCTCACATCGAGGACCACCGATTCCCAGATTCCAATTCCTATTCCCACTCCGCGTCCCAGGCGCATTTCTCTGCGAACTAGCTGTGGTATTCAATTTTCCCGAAGAGCTGCCACAGAAGTCGCCGCAGGACGTGACGCCGCGGCGATAATCATAACAATAACGCATTTGCCAGAAGTGTTATGTTATGCCTTTTCCATGGCCACTCCACTCCACTCCACTCCACTGCAATCCACGCCCGTTCCCACTCCCAAGTCCAAACCTGCGGATTTGTCACGCCTGATTATTTCATTAACTTTACGATCAAACTCCGTGCATGACAATGCCGCCACCGAAACGAATCCGCAATGCCCGGAATAATCCAATCCACTTTGCCTACATAGGAACAATCACCCACGGTATTGGGGATAAAAATGTAACAAAACTTTGTTGGCGCTATTAAAGCCTCATAAAGCACAGTAGAGAAAATGTTTATTGTTGCTGTAAAAGATAACGCGTTTTAAAGTTGTCCTTGAGAAAAATTTGTTTCCAAATAAGGGGACATTATTCATAAATAACCGCGTTAAATTTAATTCTGCAGGCAAATTATCAAATAAGGTAAATATTTTCAGTTGAATCACATTTCTAAAAGTCATATATACCGAAACCGAAAAACAAAGGCTCTCGTTGTAAGGAGGGTAAGAGGCTAAAAAATAAAAGGCTTAGGGCGCACTTGACATTTTCTTAAGGGCTGATGGGGCGCACAAGCCCACCACCCACCACCCACAATCGAAGGCTGGCGATAAGCCTGAGTATCGATTGGTATTATCTCCTCTAGTTGATCAATATTGAGCACCAGCTTTCGCGTATAAATGGAGGCGTCTGTTTGCCATATGTTGCCATGTCAAACGCACTCCAAGTCGGATCAAACACCCATCCCATTCTCACCTTGACGGGGAGGCTGGATGTTGGCCGAGCAAACTGTGGAGTGTTTGGTTTCACTTGAGTCCTCAAATGGGTAATGCCACAAGGAGGTTCGGGTTAGCCCCGTCACGCAAGGCAATTAGGTTATTTCGGTAGCTACAATTATGTTTGTACAACACATTAATGTGGCCTTAAGGTTGGGGTTAATTAAAGATTGGTTTCGAATGACTCGGTGTTCCTTGAAATAATCATGTCTTACCTAAGCTTGTGGTATCTATAAATAACTACTGGCATAACCCTTGACCTATTTGATTTTTTTTATATATAATGCGGTTTTTGCGGTTCATTAATTATGTATTATTCCTTCTCAATCGTTTTATGTTAACAAAAACCAATTTTAAATGTCAGCTTTTCTCGTTGGTTCTGTAAAATGTGGTTTTTCCATTTTTATATTAAATATCCAAATCAGCGAGTTGGACAATTTAATAAGTTGAACCGTGCTGAATGCCTCAGCCTGTCAAAATACTTTCCATATGAACTGAAAACCATTGTTTGTTCGGGATTATCAAGTGGTCACTTGACTGCGCTAAGCTAACCACAATGTAAACTTGGTTAAGACACTTGACTGCCAAAGTGCACTGATGCAAACTTTAATCCCAGACAAACCAACCGAGTCACGTTTGCCTGTCCTAATAGAATTGCATACACAATTAGATAGTTTATTTGCCGAAGGGAAGTTGGAAGAACATGTATTTAAAAAAAAAAAAAAGTTCACCCAGTGGCACTGCTAATCCGGTGTCCCGCAAGTGATGAAGCATTTCGGAACCGAATTTGAATTTAAATTGTTTTCAAACAACTTGAAAGCATAAAGTTTGCCGAGTCAAGAGCTCCCGCAGACAGCTATATATCAAAGTTCACCCTTATCAGCATAATATCAAGTGAGTGGCCAAATACACTCGCATTAATAGCCTCGGATCCAGTCTGTTGCACTTGCAGGTCTGCCCGAAAGCCATTTCAAATCGGAGGAATAAAACCGAAAAACCAATTCGGTCTGCTGTCCTGTGTACACACTGTTGATTGTTTGCCAGGCGGGAGGATGTGTATGTCCTCCCAGCAGACACACATGATCCTGTCCAGAACCAAAACCTGTCCACAGCCACAGAGTTCACTTGCACGAAGCGCCACAGCGCCAATAATATTTATATTTTTATGTGCCAAATCATATTAAAGTTAGCTTTTATTGGGCTGCCTTGGCGGCTTACGGTGCGTCTGCATAATAAAAAGCGACAACAAATAGAGATAAGACAGGCGAACGAGACAGGAAATTAGGAGCCCCATGACGCAGGAGGCGTCTCCTGGTCGAGCATTGAACTCGGTAAACTCCTTCTGCAAATTGCCAAACTGCCAAACAGCTAACTGCTAATGATGTGTGGGCCGCACTTGCACTTGTTTAATTGCCATTCGATATGTCATGAACCGGGCGCCTTTCTCCGCCCGACTGTCATCAACCCTGGGAAGTTGCCCCTCCCATTGCACGCCCATGTATGTATGCTTTATAACCTTTTGTGTCTGGGTGAGTTATGCCTCTTAGCATAAAATTCATAACGCTCAACTATGCGCAAGTAGGGCCCGTGTATTCCATTTACCATCATCATCCAGCCACAAAATGGAGTAAAAGGAATACAAATTAAGTTAGGCAGTCCTGCGGTCCACCGCGGCTTTGAGTCTGGGTCTGGGCAAACAATGCTCTGCCCCCCAGGACTCCACATTCTGCCCCACCCACTACGATGGCTGGGCGCAATCTGAGACTTGTCACCAAATTATGAATGATATGCAGCACATAAATCTCAGTCAGCAAACAACGACGGGAACGTGGGCGGCGGCAATGACAAGAAGCATTGAACGCTAACCAGATCTCGAACCCAACTGTCCATGACTACCACTATCACCACCACCACCATCACCACAACCATGAGCATAACCACTACCAGTGCACTCGGGGAAAAGCAGTAAAGCTATAAAGAACTCAATGATCCCCAGCTGTAAAACTGTACTTATTCAAGAATAAAAGTAAGATATGAAATATATTATAATACTTAGCGGAGAATTATTAGTTTTATAATATTTTCACTCTTTTCTTAGCTAAGCAGTCAAGATGACTTACGGTTTGTATTTAAAGTGATACACCATCTACTATTTCGAATATTTCCCATGAGAACAATAAGCATCCTTCGGTCGGTTAACCACATTAATTTGCTTTGATTTTCGTGGTTAGGATATTTATAAAGTTTTCGAGCAAAGTGTCCTTGGGGTATTTTAGAAAAATCTGCATCTTCTTCTTTTTTTGTTGCCATAGGCCCTCACATTTCCTTCAGTGTATGGCTAGGACACCAGCAAGGACAATGTGACCGAAAGTTACTCAGCATAATTTGTGCGTTGTTTATGACCAATATTTACTCACCTCCCGCACTTTTCCCCCTTTCATGTTTCGCGAACTGCTGGAACTCGCAGCCTGGATGCTCGGATGGCTGATGTGCAAGTTTGTGCCCTACATACAAGGTGTCTCCGTGGCAGCCTCGGTCTACAGCCTGATTGCCGTTTCCCTGGACAGGTAAGTTGAAAACACTCGCTCCAATTACGTGGCTATGAACTTTTATTGTGGGATCGTGGTTATGGTGCTCAGGAAGGGATTGGTCTGGGTCTGGTGGGGATCGGGAACGGGATCGGGAGCGGGAAAGGTATTGAAAGTGAACCGTATTCGCTGCACTTAATGATGCACGACGACGGCGGGGGCGGCATGATGCACTGGAACCAATGGAACCACCGGCCTGACAGCATGCACCGCCACCACGGGCTTGTGGACGACGGGTGTGATGACCTTGACGGCTGCCGGATGATGAACAACATGGCTGAAAATGAAAGGGGTGAGTTGTTCGGTGGTGATAAGCAGATTGGACATGAATGGCCTTACGAGTGCACCGAGTGGGCTCCATGATGGATGATGGGCGTGTGGACCACCGCCGGGTGCGCCACCACGGGTGCCACGGCCACCACGCCGGGATGGGCGATAGCCTGAGAGGCGACGAAGGCGGCGAGCACGAACAGCTGCGGCGGATCAGAGTTCACGAATTAGCCTGATTAGTGGCATTAGACGGAGCAGCAGGTGGCTGCCACTCCACAGTGAATTTGGTTAGTTGTCGCAGACTTTAAAGCATATATTACTCATTCTGAGTAAGATAAGACCAATCCTAACAACAAACTAGGTGACTCATATGAGTTGTAATATAAACTTAATTTATTGCATTTATTTTTAAATGCTATAGAGCAAACTGATATAATATCATAATGATACGATGCTTGGATTCAAACTGGTTACAACTTCTTCTGCACAATGATACTCACTACTTTGAACATTTTGAGGCGTTGGATTTTGGCGGGATAACTGAAGTAGGAAAGGTAGCTAGGCTAATGATTTCAAATTGTCAACTGGTGACAACTTGAGCTCCGAGTGCGGCTTTTATAGTGGATTTGCACCAGGCGACCGAACCGAAAGTGAGCGCCACTCAATGCAATCAGCTGCGGGGAAAACTGGTCAGTAAGGCAGTTAGCCAGTTAGGCAGTTATGTAGGAGAGTCAGTGGAGCAGTCGTCTCAAGATCAAGATCATCATATGCTTCTATGGCTCACCTTGTCCGTATTAGGCGCTGCTTACAATCAATTTCATGTTTCTCATTTTATGTGCATTTCAATTGCCTTAGAATGTTGTTGGCCGCGATACCGCGAATATTGATACCATTGATGATTGGCCGCCAGGAATCGATGTGTCAGCCCTGCGTTTCCTGGCCCATAAAGTATAAAAAAGCAATAAATTCGGCAAATGTCGCGGTCAACAGATTTATCAAGTGATGCTGAAGTCCCTCAAATTGTGCTAGCCATAGCCGCAAGGACAATAAGACGCCCGTCGCTTTATGTGCACTTTCATTTATATCAATTTCTGGCCACAATCAGAGGAGGAGTTTTGGCCAGAAGCTTCTGTTTTTGCCACTGTCATTTTTCAGCCAGCGGGACAAAGGCATAGCGCCTCACTTGATCGTTTGGTCACCCACAGGCCCGCATGTCAGCCTCCGCCCACGCTTAACGCCAACCCAACCGAGTCCAAATCCACATCCACATCCTCATCCACTTCCAATTCCACTTCCACTTCCAAGTCCCAGTCGAAGTCCGAGTCCAGCGTCATTGATGTCCGTTTATCCAGTTGTTTTGCTGTTATTCTCTCCTTTTACGAGCCATCGTAAACTGAATCGAAATTTAAGATTTATTATCTGTAACATGAAACTTAAATCTCTCCACGGTCTTAGAGCCCGTAATGCCCCTTCGACTTAGCTTATCACTTGCTTATACTTCTACTTCTACTTATATTTATACTTATGCCACTGTCATTTAATTAGGGTCTTTTCTTGTCTGAATACGTATATGTATATAACTAGATTGCTTATAATCATAAAGTCTATAAGAAAGCACACTCGCTTATAGACATAGTTGTGTCTTTACGGTGCTGGCATTGCGGCTTTTGTGTCTTCTTTGCGTCGCAAATGTCAACAGTGCGTATGGGTAACCGCAGTAGGAAGCGAAATAGGAGCCATAAAACCACGTGGATCTAGACAGAAACACAGGATTGTGTGGCAAATATTAAATTAATACACTTGCGGCTTATTAAATGCTTTAAAAGCGCGAGTATTAACTACTTTGTTTAAGTTGATTGTGGCAAGATTTTTCTTAATAAATATGCTAACAATACTGAACTGACGTCCTTAGAGATTTACGCATATGGTACTCAACGGAATTGATGGGCAACAATTACCCGTGATTACCAAAATAATATTAATAATTTAATTTTCCGACAGCAATTGAATCTATAAGGAGAGTTTATTTGTGAAACAAATCATACATAAATCGTATAAGAGAACTCATAAGAGAAATTTTAGTTTTTAAAGCTCATAAAATGGTTTACATCATCAAAAGTGTAGTTAATACGATTTAACAAAATTTCAACATCAAATTAGAGGTTTAGTTTGAATTAGTCTGCACCAGCGAAAACTGCTGATTACTTTTTCCGACTCCGCTGTTTTTACCCAAAAAGAACTCAATTAAGCTCTCGCCTGATTTATGACCATAGAAGTCGCATGGGCAAATTATGCAAATGCAATTGGTTTGCTCCTATAAATAAACGTTATGACAATTTGATTATTGGCTTTGCGGACAGCTTTGTTTGGTCGCCCAGGCGGCCCACCTTTTTTTTTTCGCAGAGATGAGGGTCTCGGCCACATTGTTAAGCTGGCTATTTTTAGTCGGTGAGGAATAGGATTCTGGGGTAGTGGCCTGGCATGGCCGCCCTCTAATGGAATTACCGCTGTGTTATCTGCCAAATGTTTTGGCGGACAGACGCAGGCGACAACCCAAGGTCCAAGTCGAAAATACGAACACAATGCACGTAATTACATGGTTTCGGGCCAGGAGCAGACAACCAGTTTCGTTCGTCCGGGACAAGTCTTGTCTATGACCACTGAGCGGGCGCCACAATGAGCCGGCTGCACTAAGCTAAATGAAAAATGCTGAACTCGTTGTTGGCCCCATACCGACTCGTCTCACTACCTCGCAGCTCTTATTCAAATTACAATTCATTATGGCAAGCAGAATAAAAAATGACAGGATCCGCAGCGCCGCTTTTTTGGGGCGGAGGAGCAGGAGCAGGAGTAGCAGGCGGGTTCAATAGTCGAGATTGGAAAGCGAACACTCAGCAGAAAAAGGCTTAAGGATGGCTGCTGGCATCGGCATCCTGCGTGTGCGAATTAATCAGCGGAGATATTTGCATGCCGAGCTGCTCCTCCTAGTTGAAACGGTGTCGTCATCGTCATCGTCGCCTCGACTCGACTCGACAGCTTGATGATTGCCATTATCCTTGACGGCTCAAAGCCGTCAGTGGCATCTGAAGCCGGAGCTCCTGCTGCTGCTGCTGCTCCTACGAAGACTCCTTCTTTGACTACTTGGTAAAAATCCCCTTTGTTGGGACTCCCCTCTTGCAGGTTCATTGCCATCTGGTGGCCCCTGAAGCAGATGACAAAGCGACGTGCCCGCATCATGATAATCGGCATATGGGTAATCGCGCTGGTGACCACCATTCCTTGGCTGCTCTTCTTCGACCTGGTGCCCGCCGAGGAGGTCTTCTCCGACGCCCTGGTCTCGGCCTACTCGCAGCCGCAGTTCCTCTGCCAGGAGGTGTGGCCCCCGGGCACGGATGGGAACCTCTACTTCCTGCTAGCCAACCTGGTGGCCTGCTACCTGCTGCCCATGTCCCTGATCACGCTCTGCTACGTGCTCATCTGGATCAAGGTCTCCACGAGGTCCATCCCCGGCGAGTCCAAGGACGCGCAAATGGACCGCATGCAGCAGAAGAGCAAGGTGAAGGTCATCAAGATGTTGGTGGCCGTGGTCATCCTGTTTGTTTTGTCCTGGCTGCCGCTCTATGTCATCTTTGCGCGGATCAAATTCGGCTCGGACATCTCGCAGGAGGAGTTCGAGATCCTCAAGAAGGTGATGCCGGTGGCCCAGTGGCTGGGCTCCTCGAACAGCTGCATCAACCCCATACTCTACTCAGTGAACAAGAAGTACCGACGCGGATTCGCGGCCATCATCAAGTCGCGCAGCTGCTGCGGACGCCTCAGGTTAGTTAATTTCTAACCTCAAATATATTGATAAAATATGTGAAGGCCTTCAAAATTGATATGAAGATTTGTAAGAAATCGTGTTCCCTTCGATAAAAACCCTTTTTCCACCTTAACCACCTAGGTACTACGACAACGTGGCCATCGCCTCCAGCACCACCAGCACCCGGAAGTCATCGCACTACCACCAGAACAGCTCGAGGAAGAGTCCGAGCAGCAAGGGCAACGCGGTGTCCTACATCTACGAGCACAACTCGCTGCGGCGCCACAACATGATGCTCAAGCAGGACAGCAACCTGTCGCAGCAGATGCTGCTTAAGCAGGACTCTCACGGATCGCGTCAGTTCCTCATCAAGCAGGAGAGCTCCTGCAGTGATGCTTCTGGGATCCGGCGACCCCTCTGCCAGCAGGACAGCAATGGCTCCAAGGTCTCCCTGTCCAAGCAGGACTCAATTGTGTCCTACATGGAGGCACGCAGGTCGGCAGGACACGGTCTCAACGACACACTGGTGGACAGGGATAGCGTTTCCATGGATGTGGGCCGGCGACAGGGCGCCACACCGAGCTCTCTGCTCGATAAGCGGCAGAAGTTCGTAAAGCAGGACTCGGTGATCTCGTTTGTGGACCAGCGACCAGAGCAAAGGCGCCATCAACTGGTGAAGCAGGACTCGGTCATCTCCTTCGCCGACCAGCGACGCGGCCTGCTCCACAAACAGGACTCGCTGATGGCCAACCGGACGGGTGATGCACCCACCCACCACGTTTCCATTCTGAAGAAGACCGACTCGCAGCTCAGCTACGGCAGTTCGACTTCTCCTCGCAGGAATGCGGATCTCTACGAATAGGCAATATTGGGTTAAACGAGCTCCTAACTCTGGTAGATAGATACCAACCACCATTTGTGTGGGTCGATTTCAGTTGAACAAGTGGGATGAACTACCTTAGGGGTTTATATAATCCAGCAATTTTAAAGCATAATTAAGATGGTTTACCTTCGAAGGTGGATTATTTACCTTCGCTCTAATACGTTCTTGAATCACATAAACCCTTACGATGTATTGCTCAACAAATCGACCCATCCTAAAATACAAAGTAAAGCAACGATACCAAAAACTTACCGAACCACAAAGGAAGTCTTAGAAGATTCCTATAGCAGATAGTTAGACATGGATCGATTGAAGTCGAGTGATAGGCCTACGATTGTGATACAAGTCGGCAGTTCTGGTGGGTTAAGAATCAGTCACTAGGCTGTGCCGCACACATCCGTCATCGTCGTTGGGATAGTGTAGTGGACGGGATGGAGTGCCAGTGGGGACGGATATCGGGATGGACCAATTGTGGGTGGGTATATCTAATCAAAGATCGCTTAGCTAGGAACAGACACGCCACACGGGGCACGGGAAACAGGACTTCCCCGCACACACACACACCACAGAAAACAGAAGACAGAGTACACAGAAGACACTCCCCACAGACCTAATAGGTAATAGATGTTTTATACGTGTTTCAGAGGTACTACACAAAATATGAACTACTCCTTGGCTATGGCTATATAATACCTATATGTACCGTTACGCAGTTTTAAGATTGTTTGTACTCGCAATTTGCTATATCGAAAAGTTTGGTTAAGAGTGGGCGGAACAACGTGGGAATCGAAGGGGTTATAATAGCTTAGCTAAACTTTTTGTACGACGGCGAACGTGAGTGAAACGGGCAAGTCCAGTATCATAGTTGAGAAACGAAAACAAAACAAAATGAGATAACACCGAGGTCTAAAGTAACGTACCTACTAAATTTTTGTATGGAAATTCTTACAATTTATACATATATATTTATATTGATTTTGGAATAAGCAATATGCAATACAAGCGTATGTCTGCGCGTACGCCGTGTATCTATCAAACAACAATAATCAATTTTATTAGAATTTTACACAACTGAGTCGCGGCAGCGGAAATGGGTTAGAAAACGCAATGCACCGGAAGGCGAGTGAAAGCGAAAACAATTGACACACCATCCAAGCTTTGTTATCGCTCAATCGCCGACTATTTCGATACTTCGATACTTCGATATAGGTGGGCAGAGGCACCAGAGACAGCAGAGATAGTGAGGGCATCGAACGCGCACAAAGTAACACTTGACCATGCTGGGACAGAGTAGATTAGGGGGGAATGGAATAGTCTAGGGATTAGGGCTAGATTAGGATTAGAACAGGACGAAGGAGTAGGTTGTCCGCTAAGTGAGCACAAAGCAGTCAAAGATTTCGCACTAAACGTATCACTACAAACTAACAAAGAAGCAAACAATAATCGAACTCAAATTCGTTAAACACTAAACACCAATAAACTTTAAACTATACGAAATAAAATTTTAACGGATAGCGCAAGGAGGCAGAATCAATGGTAAAACTATGAAACTAAACGTAACGATTAACTATGCAATTTTATTGTTAGCCAAAATTTTATAACTGTCAAGTAACGAACAAGTAAATATTTATATGTATACAGAATATATCAAGTATAAAGCATACGTTATATATCTTTATATACTTCGATTGCATTAGGCGCTGATCGGTAGAGTTTTAATTGGCTTTTGTGTAACCGAGAACGATCTGATCAGAGATTTAGTCTAGTCGTACTCATTGCTCTCTGTTCAGGCACTTGGGGGGGAGCTACATATGTGTAAACCCGATCCGAAATCGAAAAGTAGAAGACATGCACAGCCCGTTCAAAACTCCAGCGCTTAGTGTAAGGCAAGCATCTACAATGAGGAATATCAATAATATATTTCAAATATACAAATATATATTTATATAGGCCTAGCGACTCACAAGCTGGCAATATGTGGCAAGCAGCCACAGAAGCGAACAACAACGTCTAGTAAACAAGAGATTACATTTATACAAATACATACATATTATATGCTGCAAGTACGAAGGGCGCGCAATAGAATGTCCTTTCCCGCTTTCGATTCCACTTAAAGAAGAACCCGAAAGTTGCGAGCAGGCTGATTTAAGCAAAGTAATATTTATCGAATACCCCAATTTGAACTTTAGGTTTTAAAGTTTTAAAACGTAGAGCATACCCATACTCACATGCATGTGCATTATGTTCGTTATTTACC
Source organism: Drosophila melanogaster (assembly GCF_000001215.4). NCBI lineage: Eukaryota > Metazoa > Arthropoda > Insecta > Diptera > Drosophilidae > Drosophila > Drosophila melanogaster. Next base: position 21,276,844 of record NT_033777.3, on the reverse strand, counting down.
GATGCGGAATACAAAAAAAAAAAAAACAAAATATTTAACAGAGATCGCGCGTTAACCAGTTAAACCGAAAGCATGGCATTAATGGCAACACAATATTATATATGTAAATATATGTGTTATGCAGACATATATATGTATATTTATCGCATAGAACTAACACCAAAGATACATGCATGTTAGCAGAAATAATAAATAAAAATTCAAACTAAACTAAAGTTTTAATATCTTAATTTGGGCATCATTTACGTTTTGCAAATGGACTACAATCGATTTTAAATATTCTAGAAGTTTGCCCGAAACGAAGAATACTTTTAGGCAAACTTGATTTAATAGCAAATCGAAATAACGATGGAGAATGTTCTTGATGGGTATAAATATGAAGTCATCCATAGATAGCGATCATAATTGGTAATGGTGCCGCTCTCTTGAAAATAAAATGAATTCCACTTAAGAATTTGTCTGGTCACTCGGCTCTCGAGAACCCCATTCAACTGGATTTATTGAAGCTATCTGTGTGTAAACTTTTCACCAAAAAGCTCCGCCTATTGATAACCGATTAACATCGATGTAGGGTATAAAGTAATAGACATTGAACCTAGTCTCCGTTGGGAAACCACATCAAACAGACTTGCCATGAACCGCTGGTTGAATCGCGTTGCCGTAGTCACTGGTGCCAGCGCCGGAATCGGAGCAGCCTGCTGCCGCGATCTGGTGGCCAAGGGAATGGTAGTGGTGGGCCTGGCCAGGAGAGAGAAGGTCCTCCAGGACATCAAATCCTCCCTGCCCGCCGATCAGGCTGCTCGCTTCCACACCCGCCCCTGTGATGTCAGCAATGAACAGCAGGTCATCGATACCTTCGCCTGGATCGATCGCACCCTGGGTGGTGCCGACGTGCTTGTCAATAACGCCGGGATCATACGTCAAATGAACATCACGGACCCGGAAAATTCCGCTGATGTGCGTGCCATTCTGGACGTGAATGTGTTGGGAGTGACCTGGTGCACCCGCCAGTGGTTCCTATCGCTGCAGCGCCGCAAGGTAAACGACGGTCATGTGGTAGTCATCAATAGTGTGGTAGGCCACTCCGTTCCGGCCGTGGAGGGCTTCAGCCTGAACATGTACGCGCCCTCCAAACACGCGATCACCGCCTTGACCGAAATCCTGCGTCAGGAGTTCATCAAGAAGGGCACTCAAACAAAGATCACGGTAAGTGACCTTGCTCATCCAGTTCGCATGAGAACTTCTAATGATGTACGTATTTTAGAGCATCAGTCCTGGTGTAGTGGCCACTGAAATTTTCGAAGCCGGATCCTGGGAGCAACCCACAGGCATGCCCATGCTGCGATCGGAGGATATAGCCGATGCGGTGACCTACTGCATCCAGACGCCCCCAACTGTCCAGATAAAGGAGCTCATAATCAAGCCGGTTGGTGAGGGCTTTTGAAGTGACCACTTCCAAGTGACCAAGTAAGTTATTTGAACAAATACACAAATATCTTTTCAATAGCAGTGTAAACAAATAAAAAATGTACATGTTTAATTAATAGAGAAAAAATACACCCAAGGTCGCTCTTTTATCTCAACATGGAAACCGGGCTCAACTGGTTTTTGCTTACCCCAACGTTCAAGACGCCTTTCTATTAAACCCGTTTGTTCGTCGGGAACATTTTTAATGATGAATAATCCGGTATAAATCTTTATCTACCCATTTTTAATAAGAATATTTGATATCAAAATTTACCTAGACAAACACCCTCGCTATTATTTATCGATTAGGGTGACTCCGAAATATATGTAGATAGGAATTTATTATTCAGGAATTGTTAATGGTCTCTTCAGATCCAAAAAAAATCCAATTAATTCCAATGATACTGCGACATTGGGAATTATCTATTAAGTAGTCAATCCACCCCAGACGATTATGCTTATAATTTTAAAAATGTACCCAAAAGATAAGAGTTAATTCGAAAACAAGTCGCACTGCCGAAAGACATATGCAGATGAGTGCTGTCTGCAGCTGATGGCCAAGGGAGTGTGGTTGATAGTTCCAGCCAAAAGGGTGAACTGTCTCCAGAAGATGAACTCCTCCACTGCCATCAGCAAGCTGGCTTCCATTTTCCCCCTGCGATGTCACCAATGGTGACCCTTTTTGGTACATTTTCTTGAATCGATAAGAGTTTGGGTGGTGCTGATGTTAAGTAAAAACATTATGATAGAGGGAAACTCGGATGATCTGATAACAATACCGTTCTAGATACCATTGCACCAGGAGTACATTGCAGAAGTCTTCCGACAAGAGTTTATCAACAGGGGAACTCAATATAATATGCCTGTTGGAAGTAGTAGGTTGGATGTGTTTATTATAATGAGTTTCCCCCTTAGAGCATCTGCTAACCATTGTAGATACGTAAATAATCAGTGGCATGGAACACCGGCATACACAAGCTGAGAATAGAGGATTGAGCCGGTGCAATATCATATTACACTCACTATCAAGCCGTGGGCGAACTTGTTTAAACCTTTGTTTCTTGATAAAAAAAAATGAACAAGCTTTGTGTGGGCCAACTCAAATAAATAAACAATCGCACTTGAATACAATGAATCGTTTTAGTTAAATAATCTTGCAGGTGTTTGGAAAGAATATAATGAAAACATTATTCTCATTTGTTCGTTTGTTTAACCAAAACTGAAGGTGGGGTCGGTGCAAGTGTGTGGGCTTGGGTTTTAAATCCCCAAAAACAATGACTGTTGCCGAAACAAAAAATTCGACTCAGTTATATTTAGTTGCGACTTCTGGTATGGTATTGTGAAATATTTAATTATTTGTCTTAAGATGTTACTATTGATGATCGGAATTCTACTATATACATGAAACAAATATATTTATATCAAATAATTGGACTGAATTTTATTACATAATATTTATTTTGATAACAATTTAAATTCAAACACGATATAATTTGGTGCTACGTATCGATTCCGACTATCGATTGCATGCAGAGTGTAGTACCTGCACTGACCCGTTCTGCAGACGTTGTTCAACTCTAGCCAGCAGTTGTAGTTCGTGTCGGGATTGTTTTTTAGATTAATATTTCTCAACTTTTAGACCATTGATTGCCGAATTGGTCAACTCTTCCAAATTCCAACAAATTCAGTAGATCCACATTTCACGGCTTTCACCGCCGTCGCGTTTCCTTGCGCCCTCAAAAACAAGCTAATTGAATTACCCACGCACACAGTCGCAGCCCAGCAATCCATCGCCTGCGTCATAAGCTATTTTCGTCGATAATAGATCCAAGATTCCGATCCAGAACATGGACCCCAGTCAACAGACGCCCCAGGAGACGGTGGTGGCCCCCGTGGCCCCGCTGCTGGAGGATCAGCTGGAATTGGACATGAAGCACTGCTTTGAGAACCTGATCGTCATCGACGTGGGTGCGAATCTGACCAACAAGAAGTATAGCCGTGATCTGGATTCCGTGGTGCAGAGAGCCAGAGACGCAGGTTTGTATGCCAGCATCAGATACTACATGTGCAGGCATAATTAATAAGACCCGGGCAGTGTCTTCGTTCTGGGGCGAGGCTGCGAAAACACCCAGACAGCCAGAAGGTCGGGCTATTGGCGAGCAACAAGTGTGCCTGTGTTTTGATATATGTATGCATGTACATATGTGCCCTGGGAGATGGCATTACAAATTCAATGGGAACGTAGCTGGAGATTAAAAACCAAATAACCAAGATGTCAACACAACAATATTTGCATAGGATAAATTTTTAAAGGAAACTATAAACATTTAAATATATGTAAGAGATAAATTCTCTTTACATATTTGATTTGATATTCAACAAAAAATTTGTTTTTTAAATACATTTACTTAAAGGGATACATTACAATGCTGATAAGAGTATCTGATCGAAAGCAAACAGAAGTCACATATTTTCTCTTTTGTACACAAGTCTGTAGCCCAGTGAACGTTGCACTAACTTTCTCCCGCCTTTCTTGTTGCAGGTGTCCAGAAACTAATGGTTCACGGCACTTCGGTCAAATCGAGCAAGGAAGCGCTGCGCCTTTCGCGCATCTATCCCGACATAATCTACTCAACTGCTGGCATTCACCCGCACGACTCCAAGTCCATCGTGGAAGAGCCGGCCACGTGGTTCGATCTGGAGCACATCGCCCAGGCGCAGGAGTGTGTGGCGATTGGCCCCTGCGGCTTGGACTACCAGCGGGACTTCTCCGAACCGGACGCCCAGAAGCAGATCTTCGCCAAGCAGCTGCATCTGGCCATCCGGCTAAATAAACCTCTGCTGATCCACGAGCGGTCGGCTCAGCTCGATTTACTCGAAATACTAGACAAGTAAGAGCCGTAGATTTGGTTTACAAAACTTTAAATTGTTCCCCGCGCAGATTCGAGAATCTTCCGCCTGTGATCATCAGAGGTTTTATGGGCACCGCCGAGGAGGCGCTTAAGTACCTAGACCGGAGGTTCTACATCAGCCTGACGGGCTACCTGTGCAAGGACAAATCGGATACTGGCGTTCGCCGCCTGCTGGAGGACGGCACATTGCCGCTAGACAGACTACTGGTGGAGACGGATGCTCCTTTCATGTACCCAAACACAAGGGCTTCCAAGCTACCGCAACACGTGAAGACTGGTATCACCGAACGCTCATTGTTGTACTTACACAGGTGGGCGAAGTAAAAAGTACCAAAATAGGTCACTCTTCTATTAGTTCAAAATACCTTCCAGATATTGTACCTTCCAACGCAACGAGCCGTGCAGTTTGCCCGCCATTGTAGAGATGATAGCCGCCTTCATGAAGAAAAGCCCGGACGAGGTGGCTTTGGCCACTGCCTTTAATGCCCTGAAACTGTTTGGCTTGTCCTAGAAAATGGTAAAGGAGCCACATGGAACTGAACGACAAAGTGTGCCACCCAGCAGCTTTAAACCCGTAACTCTATAGATTCAACGAGCCTGAGATTCACGATAGACTCATACCTATGTGCCTTAACCACTAATCGAATTCAGGATGAAGCGCTTATCCTGATCCCCACACATACACACATCCACAAATACGACCCCCATTGCATGCGAAAAGTACGTATACGTATATAACTATATATTCACCCCCTGCCGTAAAGGTGCAAACCATCGATCGAAGTTTGCAGGGTCTAGCTTTAAGTTGTTGGAATTTCCGAGCAATTGCTTTATTTACTCGAGTACCCAGAGAAACGGTGCCAAGGTGGTGCCTCGTGAACGTCGACTCCGGATTCGCCCGGGGTCTGCACTTCACGCCTCGAAGCGCGCGCTTCGAACTCGCTCCCGAAGCGATATATGTTAATGTTAAGTGCTGCAGCTTGTCTTTTGTTTGTTTCTTCTGTATTTAGGCTAGAATCAATACTTTTAGTTTGTGTCTCTGTTAGCCTGTAGTCGTACTTTTGTACATATTTATTCTTGTTGCGACGATGACGATGATGATGATGATTATGGGAAACGTAATGTGATCATTTTAAAAGCTAATTAGTTATTTGATATTCAACATACAAACACATTAGTTAGGCTATGAAACATATTGAATATCGTGCGCCTATACAAACTATATATGTATTGTTATATTTACATATACAAAAGCGTTGTACTGAACTGATCGACCCGCGGAGGTTGCATAAAATCCGCTTTGTGCCCATTGTCCGCACACAGACACACACTATTTTCCATTTGAATAAAGCGAATTTGAAACCCAAACGAACAAAAGCCCCTTTTAGACGTCATTACGTGTATTTTTGGTTGGTTAGCACACTTAAAAGCGCTGAATATTACTCAAGTCCTCAAATTGCTCCAGCTGGTGCAAATTGTCCCACCAGAGTTTCAATCGATGCTGCAGAATCAGAGAGAACCAGGGTGTCAGCGGGGCACTAAACTTCGCCACCGCCTCGTCGATCTTATCGCGGCGCAAGTAGCGCACCTCACTGACCTCGTTGCTATTTGGACGCAGCGTCACGTCTTTTTGCAGGAACAGGATGTAGTCTATCTCGTGCTCGCCCCACACGCCGTCGCCCGTGTCTGCGTAGTGGATGCGGGTCAGGTAGCGAAAGTCCTGTGGCTGCAGTTCCTCTGTGGGAATGCCCAGTTCGTAGTTGAGACGTCGTTGAGCGGCCACACGGATGCCCTGTGCGTTGCGCTCCTGACGTTCCTGTTCGATTTCGTAAAGCGGATGGCTGCAGCACGCGTTGGTGTAGGTGTTTGGGAAGGTTATCTAAGGATACAGAGGATTATGGACCTTGTAATAAGGGGATTACCCTTTAATTTCACCTTGTGAGACGATCGCTTCTGCACTAGCATCTCTCCCTGAGAATTGAAGAGAAAAACACTGAAGGCGCGATGGAGCTTAACATCATTCGTCTCTGGATGCACACGGTGGCAGTCTGCCTTAGAGGCGGCCCCAATGGCTTGGTCGTTGGCGTCAACCAGGATGCACTGTTCCTTTAGAGCGTGAGCCTGCAGAGGATCGTGTACGGCGAACTCCGTGGGCACCTGGCGCTGATGTTTCTGGCCCACCGCTGTCGTTGAGCAACCGCGCAGCCAGGATACGCGGGGCAACAGGAGATTCAAGCGAGAGGCCAACATTTTTGGTAAATGACTAGTTTGGAGTGGTGGCCAAAACAAATATGAAAGTGAAACTTCGTAATACAGCGCGCGGGTCTGCCAACTCGTTTGCTTTCTGCGCGAACTGTTTGCAACACTGACGAGGTAACAGCTGTTCCGGAACAGTAGTGGTAGCCCTGGTCCCAGTGATACACAATTTGCTCATAATCAGTTTTTCGCCCCCATTCTCGAAACAAAAAAAGTTGTAAATAAGCAGGAAACGGTTTAACCAATTTCCCGAAAAATGGTAAGCAACTAGCCAGCTATAAGCTTAGACCCCTATTTGACCTTCCATTCGCCCAGATACGATTCATACTTATACAAAACCGAGCTGGAAAAACTCGCCTGGCCAAGTGGTATATGAACTTCGATGACGACGAGAAGCAGAAACTGATTGAGGAGGTGCATGCCGTGGTCACAGTGCGCGATGCCAAGCACACCAACTTTGTGGAGGTGGGATCGAGTCCATATGTTCTTTTGAATCACCCTTTTATCACACTTTTGCCTTTGTAGTTCCGCAACTTCAAGATCGTCTACCGACGCTATGCGGGTCTGTACTTCTGCATCTGCGTGGACGTAAACGACAACAACCTGTGCTATCTGGAGGCCATTCACAACTTCGTGGAGGTGCTCAACGAATACTTCCATAATGTGTGCGAGCTGGATCTGGTCTTCAACTTCTACAAGGTGTACAGTGTGGTGGACGAGATGTTCCTGGCGGGCGAGATCCGGGAGACCTCGCAGACGAAGGTGCTCAAGCAGCTGCTCACGCTAAATTCGCTGGAGTAGCGGCCCAATTCATACATATGTATATCGGATCTGCCAGATGCATTCCCCCAGGCGCTACACCCGCCTATCGAATCTTCTTTCATATACTATTACGCGTATTATTATTATTATCTTTAATGTGTTCTCTATGCAAACACTCAAATGTTAAAGGCCGTGTTTAGAAACAAATGATGTACCATAAGAGATTGTATGCAAAAGTTAAGTATTTTTGTTTTTATATGGGGTGTGTTAGGGGTCATTTGGCGATAATCCATATATTTTCTTCTCTGGTTCCGCCCACTCACCTCCGTAGACAAGATAATGTGTAGCCCTGGTTGGAAGAGGGCCCCGCGCATTTTCCAACACTGCCGCTAATGCCACTTCGTCATTTTTTCAGTCGCCATTGTTCTCGTTCTCGGCCGTCGAATTTGTGGAAATAAACGTATTTCCCATTTAAATTCGCTGCAATAATTACAATAGCGAACTGCAAAACACAACACAAGCCGAGTGCGTGTCGATTTCCAGTATTTCGGAACGCGCAAATCAAATAAAAACACTCTGAACAGCAGCCAGTCCAGGGCCAGAAATCGAATATTTGTTCGTGGCAAATATATAATCTTGTGAAAAAGCCAGAAAATGTCATCTGTGAATCCGGAATAGTAAGTCGTCACACGTAATTATGCGCAGTTATCTGGAGTTAAAACAGTGACTGGGCTTCCACTTCCTTTTCTGGCCTTCGAAAATAGTTTCTTTTATTTTTTCTGCGACGTCATTTCTGCTACGTTTCATTCCCATTCATTATCGAGCAGCCCCACTCCACTCCCTTTTGCCCTCGTTGGCAACTCCAAAAAAACAGACCATTTGCTAAAAACAAAATACACACTCGGACCTAACAACCGACCCAATCGAGAAACCATAACCAAAACTGTGTGTTTCAGCTGGATTTCAATGTAGTGCCCACGGGCGAGGCGATGAAAAGCGCGTTCGAAACTCTCATCGGAATCTGCATATGTATAAAGTCCACACATATATACAGCGAGATCCCAGTTGACGGGCCAAATCGCTAGTCGGGCGGATGAGTCACCTGCGTGGAGAGCCTTTCCCACCCCCAGCGCAGTGCTACGTAATCAAAGGCCATTCCAGTGCTACTTAATTGCCGCTCTCACTCAAGGCAATTAAATCTGAACCGATCTTGGTTCGCACTCTCCAGAAAGCCTCCTTCAATAGCCAGCATACATGTGTGCAGAGGATTGGAACACTATCGCATATCATTCAGCAATTGGGGGTTGATGTTGGACATAGCATGATAAGATAAAGCCTAAACCAAACCGGTTTTATGTATATATTAGTATCTGCCCGACTAAACTATGCCCGCAAAACACCTCTCTAAATGTTTTGCTTGAATCAATGATTTCTAACTGATTGTCATCCAACTTATTTCCCTTTAAATGTATACTAAACCTTTTACACTCTGATTTTAAACATTTCGTCTTGTAATATCACTATCGCAAATATGCATCATCAGTTTTATTTAGATTTCTCTGAAGTTTTATATGTTTCAGCATAGGGTCTGAACTATTCCCACATCGCAGCACAAATTTATATCATTAACTATTAAATTAACTATAATTTATTAACTATATAACTATTTTATAACATTAACTATATTAACTATCTCCAAATCCACAGCGATTATCTCTTTAAGTTGCTGCTTATTGGAGACTCGGGCGTTGGAAAGTCCTGTCTTCTGTTGCGATTTGCCGATGACACATATACAGAAAGTTATATCAGCACAATCGGAGTGGATTTCGTAAGCCAACCGGAAATTTGTGAAAATTCTTTATGTCTGACTCATAAACCTTTATCTTGCAGAAAATCAGGACTATAGAACTCGACGGAAAGACCATTAAACTGCAAATCGTAAGCATAAAAACGCCAGAGGCAATCTAGTCCAGAGCTAATTAGTCTGTTTACAGTGGGATACTGCTGGCCAGGAGCGCTTCCGCACCATCACGTCTTCATATTATAGGGGCGCCCATGGCATCATTGTCGTATACGATTGCACGGACCAGGAGTCTTTCAACAATGTGAAGCAGTGGCTGGAGGAGATCGAGCGGTATGCCTGTGAGAATGTCAACAAGTTGCTGGTTGGCAACAAGAGCGACTTGACCACCAAGAAAGTAGTCGACCACACCACAGCTGCGGTGCGTATATTGCTGGTTTAGTCCTGGGAATCATAGATGCACGTATATACTAATCTGGGTCTTTGTTTCCAAAATTCCAGGAGTACGCCGCCCAGTTAGGCATTCCATTCCTTGAAACTTCGGCCAAGAGCGCCACCAACGTTGAGCAGGCCTTCATGACGATGGCGGCGGAGATCAAGAATCGCGTCGGGCCGCCGTCCAGCGCCACTGACAACGCTAGCAAAGTGAAAATCGATCAAGGACGTCCAGTGGAAAACACCAAATCCGGTTGCTGCTGAATAACTCTGATTGTGAATCATTATTTTATTATACAATTAAACAAAATTTAAATATAATAAATTAAAACGGAAACCACACAATAATAATAAAACAAGCGAAACCGATGGCGGATCCACGAAATCGTAATTATAATAACTAATTCTGTAATAACAATAATGGTGAGGAATGACGAGTAGTGCGTTTGTATGATCCTAACCGTGATCCAATTCGATAAACAATTTAAGCAAATATGTATTAGGTACGTAGCCAACCAGCTCCAGATCCAGATCCCGATCCAGACTTCAGACATCCCCAACTAAACTCGAGCAACAAGGACATCGATCCTAATACTAACCGTCACTCTGATTTCCGCAGTTCTGTTCATAAGTAGTGCAAAGCAAGCAAATTCGGTGTAGCAATTAACCTAATATTACTTTAACCTACAATAAGAAGTTACCTATCACAGCAGCGCGAAACCATACCGAAACTAATATGTACTATTAACTACACATTAATTGAGCGCAGGCGACGGCAGGAGCAATTGTACTTGTCCTGTGTCAGCTACTACTTACCACTATGTATACATATGTATGTGTTTAAATTACAAATACAATTTTCTAAACATATTATCTCTAGCGAACGTGATCGTCACTTGAAATTTTATGTAAATCGAACCCAAAACCGAACGAACATTTTTAGATTTAACGTCGAGCGATTGTGTGTTTGAATTATCGTGTGACACAAGGGATTTGTTTAGGCACATAATTAGTGTAATAATGACGACATAGCGATGAAGTTTAATAAAAATTATTGCGTGTGCGTATTTAAATTGCAAGGTTTGGGATCAAGGACACACTTTAGTTTCGGTTTTTACTGTCGCCCGAATTTGAATCTTAATTTGACCTGAGTCTAATAAAATCGATCTGTACCGATGCCTACAAACGACTTGTTTTATTTCTTGACTTTGGAAAGATTGCAAAACTTAAGTGAAGGCCGGAACTGATCCGCACGCACCCAAATACTTGGCAGAAACTTTAAGGGCGAGGCGATTTGTGTAGAATCTTCCTGTTTTTGGAGCAAGTTTTTGGCTGATTTAAAACTTGGATCATGCCAATGTATTTAGAATATATTCAAAGCACTCTATACGAGTGCTTAGATGTTGAAGAATCAGATGTATAAATATATTTCTATTTAAAAATGTTTTATATCTGCATTATTTCACAAATCAGATTAGTTAGTGCACTGCCGTTAAGTTAACTGCACATAGGTAATCAATTTTTGTAAACCTGATACGTTGGCAAATCTTCTAGGATACTTACGAAAAATGTATGTATCCACTTATTTTATAAATTATATACATATATTCGGAAAGATATTTTTCTTTTTAGGACATACTCTACCTTTATGTATTGCATTGTATACATACAGGACTTATTATTTTTTAAAAAGAATAATATGAAAAGGAATTTTAAATTAAATATTTCGTATCCGAGATATTCCTTCTAACATAAAATATCTCCATCTGACAACGATTGTAGCTTCCATTTGATTTGGGCAAGCTTACATTCCCTCCGACAGATTTGTAAAATTATTGAAGTACTTTGACTCTTTAGAGATTAAAATTAATCGTACATACAAAGATAATAATAGTTGCGTTATTTTTGCATATCCCAATTGGTCTCCTCCTATCTCCCATTAAATCACAATAGGTGCGATAAAAATGATCGTATGAAAAGTTCATACTCGTTTCTGTTCTAAAAATCAAGTTAAAGCTATTTCGAATCTTGCAAACTTCAATTTTTCGAAGCCCGAAGAAAATTAGTTTCGATTTTCAAAAACATCTTCTCTTGCGTTTATTGACTTCTTCTGAGGTACTTCAGTCTTTACAACAAAATTTTTCTAAAACTATGACTATTTGCTGTTGGAATTCAACTAAATACTTTAACGGTTGCTGGCAGTGGACAGGGACTCGAAGGATGCATATTTAGGATGGGATTCAGATCTTGCTGGCGCGTCGCTCCTGCAGACAGGCGGTTGTAACGGTGGCAGCCGTTGTGCCGATGATAGCGGCTCCCAGTATGCCGCGCTCCCGTTCGCTCAGACCGGAAATGGACAGACTGTTGCTGCGCCACGCCGATGATGATGTGGTGCGATCCGTACCCGAGGAGGTGGATATGGAGTTGATCAAGAAGGTGGCCTCGCGGCGGAGTGTGCGACGTGGATGTCGGGCGCTGGTCGTTCCCGCCAGCGCAGCTCCTTCCTCGGCATCCTGTTCCTGTCGCGTGGACGCATTGCGCCCACTTCCGCCTGCCGTTGGATGCTGCCTCTGATGGTAGTGGTGGCGATGGTGGTGATGTGGCCGTTGGCCCAGACAAGTGAGCAGCAGCCGCCAGAAGCCGCTGCGAAATTTGGAGGACATCAGGTTGTAGAGGATCGGGTTCATGGCTGAGTTTAGGTAGAGCATGAAGCGCGAGAAGTACAGCAGGTTGTAGTAGCCGGCAATGCCCAGACCCTCGACATCCTCGGCGCTGGCCAGGATCACCCAGAGGGTGAAGGCCCGGAAGGGTAGAAGGCAAACAAAAAAGCTAGACACCACGGCCACCAGCATGAAGATTACCTGCTTGCGATGCTTCCTCATCCCGTTGCTTTGTTGATGGCTGTTACCCTTGGTGCTGGGCACCTGTGAGGAGCCACTGGTGGCTCCGCCGGACGGCTGCTGTGGCTGCGGGGAGGTTGGTCGGTGGAAGGCGTTGTTGGGACGGAGCAGCTTGTAAGCGATGGCCGCGTATAGAAGAACCAGGATGCCGAAGGGCAGGAAGAAAAACACCGTGATGCAGCCCACGAAGTAGAAGATCGACCAGAAACCATCGGCGGCGGTGGTGCAAACGGGAGCATCGGTTCCGTCCCCGTAGGGTTCCACGCTGTAGGTGGATATGGCGATGATGGGACTGCAAGAATCATATTATCAGTTTTAGCGGGGACTAGAGTGACTAGCGCTGTCTGCAAAGTTTTATCGCGCTGCGGGCAGGAAACAAACAAATATTTAAAAGCTACTCAACGGCTAACTACTGGAAAAGTTTCGGGGGCGAAGCACTCAACTTAATCACACAGCGGAAACGGAAACGGCAGCGTCTGCTCATACTCATCATACTCGCAGGATGGTGTGGGTTCAAGCTACTTATTACTTTTTACTCTACAAAAGTGGGAGTCTACGTCATAGGGCTACGAAAACAAATTAAAAAGCTACGCGCATGGTACGAATACGTATATTTACAGAGGACGAACATTTGTCCGATTTCCTTAGAATTATATAAATTACAGATTCCGATTGGATGGGGTAATGTGGAAAAGTCCCGCCATGAGTTGTCATAAAAAATTTATTTACTTACAAACTCTCGTGTGTGTGTGAGTGTGTGCGTGTGGTTCCTTGTACATATTTATAAGCAGACTATATATATGTAAATATGTGTATATAAATATGTTCGTACAAATATAAATATTAATATTTGGCTATGTGTGCGTGTGGGGGTATGTATGTGTATGTACAGCTGTGTTTACATGTGGACATTGTGTGCATATTGAGCTAAGCTTTTTATTTGAGCTGCCGGCAAGTAGGCAACAGTTTTTTCGACTTCCGGTGATGGCCGCCCGTGTAATGGCGGCCATTTTGTACGGTCCGGCGTACGGAAACTATTTCAATACACCTAAATCATGTTTATCCGCCGACCTGATGGTTCGCCCAAACGCATATTAAGCCATTTCCATTTGCCAGCTCCGCTCCTCGAAGGCCACCTAATGGCTTACCCCTTACTGCCAGTCGATATCTGGACTCCTAACCCTGACCAGTAGTGGTAGTTTTAGTGCTGTTCGGCTGTCGTTGCTGTTATTTATCTTTGGCACATTCATTCGAGTTTAATAGCCCGAAAAATTGATTGTTTTTGGTACGGAAATGTCCAAGGCGGCAGCCCAACTACGATTCGGGATTCTCGGCAGCTGTCAGCGGGTGACTGAAATCGATTATGGCTGCCAAAAGCGTTCAGGAAGCGATTTGTGTTTACCAGGAGCGGGAATAGGAATCGGGATCGGGATCAGCGTCATCGGCACATTCCAGCCAAGTGAAGCGAGTGTGTAAACGGGTTAAAGGCGATTTTTCACGCCCATCTCGCTTAGAGGGTATTTTCGGTCAGATTTACTATTTCTCTTGCTATTCCAGGAAGCTTTTCTCGACATTTTGTTGGGATTTTCGCTTCACTACGCTTATTCTCCTCCAGTGACTCCTCGTCGAAACTTATTTGCGGCTTGTGGCGTCGTGGTTGATGATTTCTCAGAGGCATGAGACGGCTATCACTCACTCGCCTGGCAATTCCCTTGCCCAAGGTGGAATGCTGCAGCATGGCCATGGCCTCCAGGTCGCTGCCACATGGCATCTGCATCTCGATCTTAAGGCGGGTGCGACTGATATCCTCGCTGCACCTGCGATTGGAGCTTCTCGAGAGAATGCTGGAGCTCGTGGCTCCTGTGGCATTTGAGGAGTTGGTATTCGTGTTCGTATTGGTGCCCATGCCCAGTGACAAGGTACCTCTGCGCCCGCGAGAAGAGTCTTCCTTCCTTCTTCCCAATGTCACCAATTCCAGCAGTAATCGCCCTGCGTCCTGACAAAGCCGCTTGAAACCCCTTCGAAACTTGGTCGACATCAGGTTGTAAAGAATCGGATTCATGGCCGAGTTGAGGTACAACATGATCCTACAGAAGTACAGCAAGCTGTAGTAGCGCACCAATCCCAGATCGTGCAGTGTTTGGTCCGTGCTGAGGATGATCCACAGGGTGAGGACGCGGAAGGGCAGCAGGCAGACGAAGAAGGACAGCACAACGGCGCCGAGCATTAGGACCACCTGCTTGCGGGCCTTCAGACTAAGCTCCGGCTTCGTGGGACGGGCGCGCAGCATGGCCGCCCTGTTGGAGACCAGATTCCGGGCGATGATGCCGTACAGCACCACCAGGGTCACGAACGGCACCACGAAGAACACCGAGATGGTCATCAGGAAGAAGGCCAGCGTCCAGTCGCTGATGGCCTGGGTCAGGCACACGGCCACCGACGATCCATCAATGTACTCGGCCAGCTTGTACTCGGCCACCCACAGAATGGGGCTGCTCGGGGGATATTGCAGATTGGGGAGAGAAAGCAAACAAGAAACGTAATCAGGTGGCGGGGTTACCGGGGGCGTGGATAATGGATAATGGATACGGTTGGATTTTGGAGGAAAAGGCCAAGAGTGGCGGGAAAAAGAAGAGGTTTCAGCAGGCAGGAAGAGAAGCTGTTTGTGATGATGAGAGAATGGCGATGGGCAAAAGGTTAACCCAGTCTGGGATGAAGTTCAAGTTTCCAATGTACCAGTCTGGCCAGGACGCGATTTTCATGACCGCTTGTTTTTATGGT
Source organism: Drosophila melanogaster (assembly GCF_000001215.4). Lineage (NCBI taxonomy): Eukaryota > Metazoa > Arthropoda > Insecta > Diptera > Drosophilidae > Drosophila > Drosophila melanogaster. The sequence continues at coordinate 21,261,530 of NT_033777.3, read as the reverse complement.
TTTTTCATTTCTTGGGTTCATCATTTAAAATATATGTTGAAGCCCATATTAAATAGTACTGTGTCGTTAAAAAAAAACAATGATTGGTTTTTAAACCAAAACCGGATATAATACTATAGTCGAGTTCCTCGACTATTTAATAGCTAAAAGATGGGAGAGGTACATATATATATTAATTTAGTTGAATTAAAGTATATTTCTGTCTAGAAAAAAAATGTATACCGTGTATCTTTAGTGTATTCTAATCTGTAGGCGTTAAGCCAATTTGAAATATAATATCAACATTGCATTTAAAATTATTATAATAACAGAAATTTAATAAAAATGAAACCACTCATTTTAAAAAAGTATCTGTATGAGTTATATCGATACATCTTAAAATACATTTAACTAAAGCTCAAAATATTCCAAATTTCATTGATGTGATTACATTTCACTTACAAGGGGATAAGTGAGTAGATGGCGAACTTATGGTGGGATATACTCTGTTGACTTTGTAAATATATCCAGCAAACAGACAAGTTTAAATATTTGATTATTTTGAGTTATCCGAGCCGCTGATTAAACACAGCCCCAGCCCAAATCCTCCCTGGCTAGACCTCGAAAACGAAATGCCATGACAGTCAACAGGCGATGGCCGTGTTTTTTTTCCCACTAAAGATGATCCGGGCGTTTTGGTACGTGCGTCAGCTATTTGACACGCCTCCTTTTGCGCCCATGGGCGTCGTGTGGCGCGTCTGTTTGAATGTGTTTAAAAATGTTTGCCCGTTTTTTTTTTTTTTTTTTTGGCCTCGGGCTTCTTGTGTGGCGTAATTAATGGGTCTCGGCCCGTAGGCGGGTGTCCTGCGGACCCAGCTGCCAACCATAGATGACCCCATGACTCCCGGAGTGCTGAGGGGTCGGTGGCCAGCTCGACAATGTGCTGTTTATTTCATTGTTATGGACGCGGCAAGATTTGCAAAATTAAAAAGGGTCGCCGCTCGTCCTTGGACGGAGCGCACCATAATAAAGTGTCAATGAAATGAAATCCATGATAGCGGACATCGGTGCTTATTAAAGATGACAGGGCGCTGATAACGGCAAGCTTCCGGAACTTGGACAAAAGCCGTCCGCAACTTGAGGCGACGGATGTCAATGGGAATGGGATTGGGAATGGAAATGGCAATGGCAACGATGAAGCGAGTGAAGCAGGAGAAGTGGTAGGACAGGAGTGGAAATGGAATAGATAGGCGACAGTCGCAGTTTAGCATGTAAATGGACAAATGGACACGCCGCCAGCGTAGATGGCGCACAAAAGGCCAAACACCAAGACCAGAAATTCCACGTCATAATGGAAAATAAACAAAACGGGGAAAAATGTGCAAAACCCAATAACAAAACACAAATCATTAAAATGACGGCGATTGACACTTATAATTAATGAGCGAGGAACTTAATGCTTGACTGGGCGAAATGAATAAACGGATATAGGCCACAAACGAAGTAGATCTAAACAGGATAATACCATATGTACATACGAAATGTAGGACTACAAACACCAAAAAGCATGCGATGAAAAGCGACCAAACTAATTAAGATATTTAAAGTATAATGCTAGTTTACAAATAAATTTAAGAAAATCAAGTACGAGCCTAATCGCTTACCTCGTAAAGAGCGCAGCAATGCCCCAGGCCAGGACGCAGATGAGGATGGCCCGCCCCTTGGTGCAGACGTAGCCGGCCTTTAATGGCTCGCAGATTGCGTAATAGCGCTCGAACGAGATGGCCAAGATGGTCAGCACACTGGCGTGGGCCACCGTGAGCTCCACGAACGGCACAGCCTTGCCTGGGATAGAACAGCAGTTAATTAGGTTGGGGAGAACAAATAGACCAGGAGCACTGGAGCTGAAGCCACTCACACATCTCGTGGCCAAGTACCCAGGTCTCCGGGCGAGTGTTGACCTCCACGAGGACGGTGGGCGTGCAGACGAGCAGCACCAGCAGGTCCGCAATGCTCAGGTTGGTTAGGAAGATGTTTGTCGAGTTGCGCATATCCTTCGTCTTCACAATCACGATGGGCACCTGTAACGGAGTTTGATTTGGGATTTGGCAATCTTAACGAGCTCGCCACGACCAACCACCTGGTGCTTGCAGATTTCTTTATTCGCATCAAGTTGCAACATATAAACACATTTTCCTCGTACAGTTCCCTATATCTCAACGTTCATACGGACGGATAGACGGACAAATAGACGGACAGAAAGACGGACGAACGGAGGATTCCATCCCCCTGTTATACGTAATGGGTATAAAAATTATCTTCAGTGCTCTTGGAAACATATATGAAACATATTTGCACACATTATTTGTATATTTAATTTACAATTACCAAGTGAATTACAAAAATAAAAATCCATAGTAATGATTTTTGTGAATCACCCCGTGCGCCCTTGAGGCATTTTTCCAAATGAATTAATTTCAATTATAAATGCTTTGGCACATTTCTCTGTAAAAGGAGGCAGGACTCACCATCACATTGCCCACCACACCCAGCAGCATGATGACTATGCAGAAGAACATGGCGGTTGTGCGGATATACGATGGAATCTGTGGCAGCATCTGCTCAGCATCGCCATCGTCCTTGGAGCTTGATGTTGAAGTGGCTGCGGCTGCTGTTGGTTCTGTGGCTTCAGCATCAGATGTTGTTGCTGCTGTTGCGGCTGCTGCGGTGGAGTTGTCCTGGTGGTCAAGTCCTGCGGCTGGAAAACGATGAGGTGTGTGGTGTGGGCCATGGCCGCCACTAGGAGAGCCACGGGATACCCCAGCCTGCTGCGGCGACGTGGCTGCTGTTGCGCTAGATGTTGCTGCTGCTGCTGCTGCTGCGGGTAGTGCATCTTGGGTCTGGAGCAGAAGCAGAGCCAGGAGCAGGAGCCACAGGCAGATCCTCGGGCCTACGCAAATGCTGGTCAGCCTTGGAAGCTGCCCAGTCCTGGCCACAGCGACGCCGTGGCTGCCCCTCAGCAATGTCCTCTGTGTCCTCGTCGTCCTCGTCCTGCGGCACTGGGAGCGTAAGTCTCGCAATGGAAATCACAGGGACAACATCCTCGGGGCTCGGGGAACGGATTTTGGGATGGGCTGGCTGTTGCCGCCACCGCCCGCTGTTCAATTAAGTGAGTTACGAGAGGGTGTCCTGGCCAAATCCGATGTAATTGCCCGCCCGGCAAGTTTATGCTCACACTTAAATACGCGCTAATGAAATTAAGTTGTCCAAGGGATTCACGGATACTCCGCTATCGCCGGATCCGGGCGCATTAAACAAATCAATCAGTGGAGCTTTGCGGTTGTCGTCCGCGCTCTCAAGTGGCTGAAACGGCAATGGGGGATTAGTATTTAAGTGTCCTGGCCAGGATCAGGAAATAACCAGCCATTGACCAGGCCGGCTAAATAACGATAATGAATGAAAAGTTCATTAGCCGCAGTCATTTACATAACATTAGAGCATCCGGCCCCCAGCAGAGAATCATCTCCGCTCCGCCATGAACAAGAGCTCATCGTCCGCCTTTGGGAAGGCACTCTTGACCAAGCGGCACCGGACCGAAACCAAAGCCAAGAGGACAGAGGCACGGGTTTTATAGCCAACAGGGTGATTCTGAAACTGTACTTTGTATTACTTGTATTAATTTTTCATCATCGCTTTTAAGTATTCTTCACTCAGTTTTACGATCCCATATCCTGGACATAATTAAGAGGTTCTAAATATTTCGATTTATCTTGAAGTATACCACTTCTATCATGAACATCAATTTGATCATCAAACACCACAATATATAATTGTTGAATGCTAACTATATTCCTTGCTAAACCCCAAACGCCGCTCCTGGCGCAGATGTTTGCTTTCAATCTCGGGTGACAGAGTCGCCCGGCAGACGGCGATTATCGCCGATGGCGTCTGCTGGCCATCTCCATCCTCATCAGGCGAACGAGGATGGCTGTTGTCAACCAAATGGCTTTATTAAATCCCCATCTTTGCGGCGCGCAACCCGCTTAATTATATTATGCTCATACAGGGCCTTGAACGGACGTTCGAGGATGTGGACAGGAGTGGCCATGGACACCGGGACGCATAAACACAGGCTTCCGGTGTTTGTTTGCGGCTTAGTGGGTGGGATGGGGGTGTAGGATCACCCTGAGTAGCGCCATTTTGATTAATTTGATAAATTCATTATGCGCACACCATATTGGCCAGTTCCCGGCGACGGTTCCCATCCGGATGCTCTTGACTAGGGGTCTGCATCTCGTCCTTTTTCGCACTGAGCCAAGCTGTGCACACTGTTTGCTGTGGCCTGGAATTTGGGTTTGGGTTGGTGGGTTCAATGTCCCCCGAATGACATAACAAGGCACTTTGTGTCACATTTGGCTTGAAAATGCGACTTTAACGATGCTGAGCGTTGGATTATCCCTGACTGGGCTCTGATTCCATTGGCCATTTTGTGCTGGGCGTAATTGTTTCGAAAGTTTCGAGTTGGTCATGTAGAAAGACAAATGAATCGCTTCAAACTTTTGCCCGAGTGCTGTGGCCAGGCCCATCAATATCAATATGGCCCACATGGCTGGGTAAACGGACATCACCAAAAACCAACAAAATGTAGGCTTATATATATATATATATATATATGCGCTTAGGAAGCTAACAACTGCCGCCACAAACATGCGAGAGCTGCATGTAAATCTGAAAACGGTTTATGGTTTCGGCCCAAATCCCAAGTTCTCGAGTGTTGAGCGTCCATTTGATGGACAACTTGCGGTCTTTCGGTGGGAGTGAGCAAAAAGAAAATCCGCACAATAGAAAAATTTGAATATTTGAGTATGGCACTAGAAGAGGTGCCTATAAGTATGCAATAAAATATTTCATTTGGAATATTCAATTTGAAAGGTAACTATTTTTAGCAATTTTATATGTGGTTTTTGAACTGTGAACTATCCATCACGCCTGAAAGTCCTTTGAATGAATAGTAGTCCCACAGGATTTGCAGGACTATGTGTTTTTAGAACAATTTTTGCACAAGTGGACACACACAGTTGATATAATGACATTTCTTTGTGTGTACACCATCTTGGCATAATTTTTGGCTGTGATTTAAATAGGGTTTGAGACGGCTGGCGATAATGGCAATCGCGCGTATTGGCCTGCATTCCGCTGGGTGTGTGAGTGTGCGAGTGTATGTGCGGGGGGCCGAGTGGATTTCCTTGTACAAGGACTCCCAAATGCGAGTGTGTGTATGCGCATGTGTCAGTGTGGTCGTGTGGTGCTGTGGCGGTGTGGCGCTTTTTATGGTATTTAAGATTGAACGGAATTTATTGCTGACACCCTAATAAAATTAACATTGAAATGGCAATTTGAGGCGGCAATAAGAATCAGCAGCCGAAGTATCAGTATCTGAATCGACGTATGGAAAGTCTGAGAAAGTTGTCACACACCCACGCACACCAGCACACACGCATATCTAATCAATTTATCGTTCAATAATAGTCAAGCCAGTGGATACATGCGATGGTTATGGGCGGATGTGCCCTAGCAGCCACTTTGACAAATCGCTTGGCGTGGAAAAAGTGGCGAAAAAATTAAAGCCCGGCCGTCAAAGTGATTTCGAACTTTCTAACAGGCAGTCAGCTCCTTGAGTCCCTGAAATATCCTGCGGGAAGGCGGTCTGGAGCCCATTTATTTCCCCCAAAGCAACCGCATCCTATCAGCTCCTATGGCTCTTTGTATTTTCTCGCCGAGGGTGTCGCACGCTAAATAAATTGAAATGACTTCGTAATTGTATTTGTGACTCTGGCTAAATTAATCTAACTAGTTCGCATGCCGGATCATCGCTCGTGTGGAACCAATTTCTGAATGCCTGAAACAAGGACCTTGTCGCCCACCGCCGAAATGGCGAAAGGCGAACAAAGCGCCGTAAAACCAAAAGCTTGTTTTTCAATTGAACCCACCCAAAGTGGCCAACGTGGATGTTTTGGCCACTGCGTCCAGTGGAGTGGCCAACTGCCTTTGTGTGAAAGCCCCTCGAATTCGAAATTGACATGTCGATGGTCATGTCCCACAGTCATGTCCCTTTAATTGACCATTGAATGGCAATTAAGCCAGTGGCTATTTTTGGGTCAGCGTTAGTGCTGCATTAGCGTCGCCTTCTTTTCTTCCCCACCGAATTAGCCACATTAGTACGGACTAAAGCTTCTTAAATATGTTTTGAGGCTACTGCTGAGTTGGAAAAAGTACAAAACTTTCTACACAGCGCCAAATTGGGCAGTAAAAATACATATTTAAACAAAAGAGAGCGCTATAGTCAGTTTCCTCGACTATCAGATACCCATTAATCAGCTAGGAGATATTTAAGCAGTTTTTAGAACGTAGTAGAACGAAAAATAGAAGAACTAAAGGGACGTGCATACGGACAAGTGAAACCTTCCCATGCTAAGAAATTTTTCGAGTGCAATACAAAACATGTTAGATTTTTAATTTAAACAAAACATGTGGCTATAGTACATTTCAGCCAGTTTTTTACATTATTTTTCACCCAGTGAATAGTTGCAGAGTCAGCTTGGGCAGCCAGGAATTTAAATTGAAAGGGCTGACTGATTCGGCACGCTATTTGGAATTACATTTTCATGGCGTGGATTCCAAAGTCGGCCATTTCCTATGCGACTTTTGGATCTGATTGCTCTCTGTGAACTTAGCTGCAAGGAGTCAAGGATGTTGGTTCTGCCATCCAGCTTTAACTCCTTTGTCCGTCCTGTACGATTTCACTTATTTATGCGACTGCGACGGGACATCCCTCCCATTTCCCCCCTCCTCAACTGTTTGCCCCCAACTGGATACTGGCTACTCCTTACTGTAACTGCCACCGTTTGTCTGTCTTTTCTGTTAGTATGTCTTTGTTTGTTTGTTTGTTTGTCCGCAATAAGTAAGCTAAACGTTCAAACAATGGCCAGAGAACTGGGCTTACAGCAAAGGGACAGAAAATAGTGGGGGTCTTAATGAAGCTTGAAGGAATAAATGCAATTTAATGTATGATTTGTAAAACAACAAATAATAATAAATATTTAAGCGGTCAAATCTTTTAGATACATTTTCTGTATAATCAAAACCATTTCCTGTATAAAGCCGAAGAAACTTAGATTGTTAGACTAAACTGTAAGTTCATGTTTGTATCAATGTACACAGTTGCGTATGGGTCGGTCGTTCAACTAATGTTTTTCTAAAGCTGGAATTCTTTATCTGGCGGGGGAATGTGCCTGCTGTTTTCAAGTCGTTCAAGTTGCTCATTCGCCCTGTCAGCCCAGCCCCTTGCCCCCTGCTCCTCCTCGCCTGACGAATGTAATTTTATAGCGGAGCTTGTTGCTGCAAGAATTTAACCAAGACCCCGGCATTGATAAGCCATTGGCCCGGGAAGGCGTTTTATCGACGGACCCCGCACAGAGTGGCCAAAGATGCGACTGCCCACGGACTTTGGCACCGCCATGGCCAACGCCATCACCATTGCCATCGCCATCGCCGCGGGCCGGGAAACTCTGCAGCTGGTCTCGCAACGCTCCCCGTATTGGCCATACCTTCTGGGGCTTGTTTGTCTATTTGCCCGCTATGGGAATTCATACAGCACACATTCTGCACAGACCGATGGGCGGACAGACAGTCGGTGGGTCATATAGCGCTGATAGCACTAGCTATTGTTTTACGATCTTGTGTATATTGTAAATAGAGCTGAGTAATGGAGGGGACACTGGCTCAACTAGAAAATACCTCGCGAGTTTTTGAATAATATCTCACGATGAATTTTTGAAATACTGCCAAATGTTGTACTGCATAATAAATATTTTAATGTTACTAATGTTACTAAAGTAAGTAGTCATGTAAGTTGGTTAATAGTAGTTAATATGAACACAGCCATTTGATTATAGTTATTACTATATTTCCCCATTAAATCCATAGCTGATCTGATATTCCCTAACATACTCTGGGGAAACTCCAACATGCCCCGAGCTAAAGACACTTTAATTGCTTCGATTCGCGAAATGCTCCCTGTGTGTTTGTATCTTTGTGTGCTTAGCGTATCATGTGGCATTTGAATATGGACCACTAATGCGTATTTAACATTTGGCCAACCTTGAAAGTTATCGCATTTTGCAGAGCCAACTGGGAATTGCTCCCAGTTCGATACCCATACGTTTAGTTCGAGAATGCAATAAGCTGTGCATGTGTGGTATTTTGAGTCCTTTCGCAGGAATGGCCTGCACTCTGTGTCCTTCTTTCTGCGGTCGACTTCGTCCCCGTCATTTCCGATGCGCATATTGAAAAATGGCTCTTGCCGCACTTCCGCCGCAGAATTATTGAGCGGTGCGTGGCACCGCATCGTTAACTTGGCCCTAACTCGCATCCTGCCGCCAACTGAAGTGGCTGTTAAGCAAACTTGGGCGTTCCCCAGTCCGCCTTTGACATTCGCATGCCTTTGGCTGCACTCTCCTTTTGGTGTTTCACTTAATTTGTCATCGTGACACTGACGCCCACCGCTGGTTGGGGGGCGTGGCCCAGCTGCTGACGTCAGCCGAAGGAGCGAAGGGTAATTCACCCGGAGTCCTCGAAGAGTGACGAATGGGGGGAGCCAAGCTACGACCTGTCAGCGTCTAATGAGTGAAACTTAAAACTGCATTAAGCTGAGCCACCGATAAGTCCGCTGATAATTCCGTAGACAAGTGCCAAGTGTCGCCTTTTATTGGCTGAAATTTTTATGAGCTGCCTGCATAGTTAAACGCTCGCTGACTTTCACTTTTGGCCCTGCCAAATGTTTTACGAGTTCAGCGACCCTTGGCCGCCAACACCAACACGCCATCCGGTGGCTTAATATGCAAACACAACATTATAATGACCGCAGGACACAAATGGAAATGGACGCGTGTACGGCTGCTGGTTTTCGCTATGTTTTTTTACGACTTTGCCCACCACGGCCACGAGTTCGCCAAGTGCGTAATGAAAAATGTATTTATTGTGAAATAAAAATATTTATCAGTAAATTAAAAGCCCTGTCAGTCGTCTGGATCTATCCGCAGTGTCGTATTCACTGCAAATTGCATGATGAAATTCCGGGGCGGTCGCAATCACCCAAGAAGCCCGATGCCAGCTGGTCAGCCCACTAAATTTAGAATTCGCGAGCCATCGAAAAAAAAAGTGTGCGGACAATAAATTCCAGCTCTCAGCGGGAATGACTCCGTTCCCGCGTCTTTACAGCCTAAACCTAACGATTATGGCTGATGAAATATGCCGATCCTTAATGGGTTGGGAGCCCAGTTCGGGCCAAATAAATCGGCGGTTATCCAGGAACGAGTGCATCAAAACAATCGACTCCCAGTGAGCGGACAAACAAATAACCATATGGGGTTATTCACTTCCGCTTTTATTTATCAATGAGCAAACTGGAATAACATGTTAATGCGATCGAGGCGATACATTTAATTCAAAATATACTTAACATGACCAGCTGATCGAGGAGCAGTAATCCAAAAATAAAGTAATAATAATAAATAATAAAAGTAATGAGGGACTAGGATACTATATTGTTCATTTATGGATGGGACATTGCTATAATCTCGTAAAGTGCAGCTTACTACCTCATTTCCCCATAAAAAAAAGTGAGATACGAGAGACTCCCGAATCTTTTCAACCGGTTTTTATTTGGCTTTCAATTAAGGAGCCTCTGCAGGCAATTAGAATTGCAAATGAAACTGCCCGAGAAGAGCCAAAAATATAATCCAGAACAACCAGCGCAGCAGCTGAGCATCCGAGTACTGAGCATCTGAGCTGCTCAAAAATAAATGTGAAGGGGAGCCGATCCAAACGAGGATGAATCCGGAAATGGCACCAAACTGCGGAACAAGTGGACGGCGTTGCTGGAGGAGGTTGTGGAGGAATGGATTCCCATCCCATTCAATCCCAACCCTCTGCTCGCCAGGATTGCGTGGGTGCTCACAGTTTTTCAATTTTGATGCGCCCAGAAACAATTCGAGAGTAATGACGAAGAAAGTTGTTACTCGGCGTGTGGCTCATTTGTCAGGGATTGGGATTTGGACGAACTGGGACTTCCTGGAGCGCCCAGACGGAGCGGGTTATAATCTAAACGGTTCGTGGAAAATAGGCATGCATAAATTTATATGTGAAGGAATGGCGTGAAAAATGGTCTGACAGTTTATTTAAAGAGGCTTGCCTACAAGTTTTCACCAGCTCCTGTTTTTTCCTCGCTTTTTTTTTGTGTTTTTTAGCTTATAGTAGGAGGCATCGATTGATTTTTGATAGACGCAAACGCAGATGCCTCGTCGCTTTAAGTGCCCAAATCCAAATCAATAGACACGAACAAAAAGGCTATAAATATGCGCGGTTATTCGGTTGCAGGTGTATGTGGAAATCGGGTGGGGATCACAGAACAGCCAAAACAATTGCGTTTAATTGGCCAATTGACTGGCAACATGTGCCATTAGACAAAAATAAAGGAGTGACTTCCCGAGTAAGGCGGTGCTAATTGTTTAGTTAAGCGTGGCTGAATATAAATAGAACTTAATGAGGGAGCATATTTCCAAGTGGCCATATGGCCGCACTTTGCATGACAAATGAGGCGTTCTCATCGAGTGCCCCTCGCTTCCCGAATGCCGACGTTTCTCAGGCGGGGGCCAAAGGTCGTGGAACGGGTTGACAAGGGTGCCGGAAAAGCTGGTCGGATGTCAACTTCGCTCCATCAATTCACTCCATACCATACCATACCATACAAACTTTTCCCATTCAGCTTCATTCAGCTTTTCCCGGTATCATTTATCTGGAGGGCGCACAGACTTAATAACCCATTTGTTGGCTGATCTCGGAGTCATGACCCCGCAGGCATACAAATGGCCAATAAGACCTATCATACACACCAGTCCAAAAGGCGAGACATATGCCGCCGTGCGGTAAAAAAAACAGAATGCAAAAAGCTGGGTAACGACCTTGCCGAGTGGCAAACATTTGGCTTCTAATTAAGCCGCGAAGCTCCGAGGGCAGGAAAACAAAGGTTCCCACAAGGCAATGATTAAGAGGCCACGTACGTAACACTACGGGGAACTACTGAGGAGGAGGTGGTGGCCTTCGCCCTTCCACGTATAATCAAATTGGGTCTAGTCCCCGTCTGCGAAGTGTATCTTTCGGGCGCAGGAGTGGCTTGTTTATCAGTAGTCTGCGCCTAATGTGTAAGTGTGCCAAAAGTGATTGCATAATTATGCAAATGCCCCGGCACAATGTACGTCTAATGAATTACTCAGACTTCCCTGCCAAAGGCCAAAAGTGATAGCCATGGTTCTTAGTCAGCACTGTAGAGGCTGAAAAGTAAACAGCCTGTTGTGCTGGAATGGTGAAATGTGGAAAGTGTGTGAAAGATATTCCCCTCCTCCTGGCGGAGTTAATTTTTTCTCTTCGATAATGATTATACAATAATTTGTTATTGTGGCAATGGCTTTGTTTCCCGGGCGTTGGTAATTACACTTGACTTTGCGAGTCGCAGGGGAAGTGTTACGGACTTATCGAATTAGGACAAAATCTGCGACAACAAGCAGGATAATTAACAGCCGTCGATTCCTCAACGCCACGTGCAGGATACGCTTATAATGACTGGGAGGAAGGAATTCTTTTATCAATCAATAAGCAGTTTCTCTGAAAATGGGCAGCTCTTTAATTGCACTGAAATCTTGATAGATTTTCAAGCAATTAGCTTACTTCAGTTTTTAATTAATAAATCTCTGAATGTTACAAAATTACATTATGCTTTCAACGTTTGTTGTTTCCCTTTTGTTACCCCTTTTAGGGTCTCTAATTTTTTTCCGTGCACTAATAGTGACTGCGTTGACAGTAAATTAAACACGCATTACTGAAATCCCCGCTACAGATCCATAACCCTGCACGTGCCCTTTCAACAATTCATAATCGTTAAACTTAATCGCTGAGCTCATTTTGGCAGTGCGCGTTGTTTGTTTTTCCAGACATAAAGAAACCCACTCGCCAAAGTTCAATCGACAATTTGGCCATAAAATAGAATTAGCGCACACCGAAAGTAAAAGTAAAAAATTTAAACCAAATAAATACGAGGCGGGCACTAAAACTATATCGCCCGATAGATAGATAAATCATCAGTAGTGTCGATTTGGGTTAAGCAAACGCTGCACTGCAAATGCCGCCCAACCCATCGAAATACCACCCCCTTTTGGGTGGTGAAAGACCCACCTTTTATTTGCATTGCGGGTGACAGTTGAGTTAAATTTTGAAAAGAAATTCACGCCGAGAATGGCGTGGCTGCTGTTTATTGTGGTGAGTGCGTCAGTGAGTCAAAGTCGGTGAGCGGCCAAAACGGCGGGCATTTCTTATTCACGCGGCGTCCCTGCGATTGCAAAGGCGATCGCGATTGCTCCACAGAAAAAAAAGAAATATACAAAACAAAATGAAGAAACAAAAAGAAAACAGAAATTCAAACTGATGTCAAGAAATCGAAAGGCGCCACACACGCGTCTGGCAAATCAAATGGACAAGCCACTGACTTAATTTTCCCCTCATCTTCTGGCTTTTTTAGTGGACAGCTCCGACGTGTTTGACCGCATACTTTTCCTGTTTTCGCCTGTTTTCCTACTCTGATTTCGTTGGCATTTCGCATTTCCAGCAGTGCGTCGTAATTAGGCAAAAAAACGAGACGGCCAGATAGAAAATCGCAACACGAAAGACGAGCGCATAAATCACAATTCATACTCTCGCATAAATAAAGACATTTGATTTGGAACTGGGCCTCGAGATGATGGGTCCGCCCGTCTGTCCGTTTGTCTGTTGACCAAAATAGCAAAGCCCAATCAACTTGTGATGCAGGCGGAAAATTCTTAAAACGATATGCCGGCCACGCTGGCGTATACGCAATAAATTTTCATATTTCTTATGCCGCTCTCGCTCTCTTATCCGATTTGGCCCCCCAAGCTCGTTGGGCTGTGAGCGATATAATGGCTCTGGATTTGGCCGCTACTTCTGGGGGGCTGGGCCACGCCCACGCGTGACTTCTCAATGCGTCGAAATTTATAAACAAGCTCCACTGAGCCCGGCTAATTCGACCCGGGTGCGTATTAAATATGTTTGGCATTAGGTTTGCGCGGCAATACGAACGGTAAACAAAAGGCCAAAAAGAGCGCCAACAGATGTTGCATTTATTTAATGAGCCGACGATGGGCGCGCGCTAGACGGGTGGTAGTATCAATGGGCTGTTGGAAATGTGTTCTTAAGCAAATAAAAAACCATATTTATACAACTTATTCGCCTATTTCTGGACTAGCAGCACTGGCGGTTGGGAACGTGAGCCTCCAAAATGAGTTCAAAAATTCTGCGACATCGCCTGGGGGCTTCGAGTGGGGCTCAAGGTCACTGCGAAGGGAGAGGGAGTTCGGGGCGAGAAATTCAAGAAGCTCAGTTCGCCACACATTTCGAGTGCGGTTTCAAGTTCCCACTCGAAATTATCACGATCTTGATCATCGAAGCCATAGCGATGAGCAAGATGAGGACGATCATGACTTGGCGGTTGCGTACGCTCAATAGTGGCGTTAATTTGTCAATGTTTATGTTTTGAAATCAATATTATCAGCAAAATAAACATTATTAATAACGATGCTTGAGTTCAGTGAATAGTCGGGGCTATTGGGAAAAACATAGAGAACCATGGAAACGCGTATGCAAATGACGGCAAGTCGTTTGTTTCCATTTATTCGATCAAAAAGTTAATGTGGCAGTCTATATTAACACAGAGATGGGATTATAAAGTACTCGAAAGTTACCTAACTATCTTATGCTTTCTTTTCAAATATTTTAAATGTATGATGTATCAAGAATAACTCTTATTTAAGGGCAAGGCCTACACAACAGATATTCGAGGCAAATAACCGGTTATCAGCTTGCATATATGCCCAATTTACTTTTCATTTTATGAAGAGCATATGACTTTCATTCAATATCATTATCATCACCATAAACACCATTAAACCAACACTTTGTTGACACACCACAGGTGGGAAAACTTACCACTTACCAGTGGCGGAAACTCAAGATCGGCGGGGAATATAGATCGGGAATGTGGAACTGGTGCGTTGGCCCCCGCGAAATGCCTGCGGTGGCAAGTGCATTAATTTCCGATGTCAAACTTCACGGCAACACTTAACGAAATACTTTTTTATGTTTTGCATGTAATTAAAAGCATTAACACGACGCCGCCGACAACCGCAGCCAGCTGACATCGGCGTTGACACTAATGGCAGCGGAGAAGTGCAGTCCGTTCGCTTGGAGAACCAGAGACATCACCCACAAAGACGATAATATATCGTATATATGCCAAGATGCACCTGTCACACCAGACGCGTGAGTTCTATTTTTCCAAAAATTTCGAATCCGAAACTTTCTTTCGACGCGCAAAGGGGCAAATGATCCGGCCAACCGCTCGACGTCAGGTTTTCCAAAAGACTAACAACGCGGTTTTCTAGCAAACAATTTTCATACGCCGTGTTTGCCGGCATGGCCAAAACAACTGTCAAAAGCTTTTGGCTGGAATCGGAAAAGCTCCCATTTCAAGCTAGCCGAGAGCTTTCCCGCCCGGCTTTCCCTTCGCCAATTTGTCAATTTGGCGCGAAAAGCACTCGACGGGGCTTTAGTGAATGGAGCACCAAAGCGCCCTGGCAATTGGACATTGTCCGGATCGGGGGAGTGCGTAGAATCACGGGGTAATCACTACCGAGGTCTATGACGCAACCTGAATGAAGTGCCCGTAAGTGCTGGCACTTGCGTAAGCACAAGCAACACAGGGTGCTTCTGTTTAGACTATTTATATGCCTAACATTTAATAGCATAATAACAAATGTGCCTTTCTTGGATAATTTCAACAAAGAGAACTAACCTATACATTTAATCTGTTTAAAAATTATTGAAATATATGTAAATAATGTGGTTTTTCAATCCAGCTCCACCACTTACCGTAAGAAATAAAAAGACAAGCTCTACCAAAAGCGAACCGTTAAGCTTAAAGCCATTAATAAACCGTAAATATTACTTATCAATAACACAATATTATTTGTTAATTATCGATACGGTCAGCACTATAAATCCAGCGAGAGGAGAAGAAACGAGCGAGTAGCGATGTATTGACAATCAGGATACTAGTTCGATGATCATAAGCTAACGGGACAAAAACCAAAAAAATGCATAAATGATTTACTTCAAAAAGTAAGAGAAATGAGAGTTGGAGTTATGGATGTTTAAAAATATGTTAAGGTCCTATATTTTTGTAAAACATCCTTGTCATGCAGAGACTTTACCCTCTACTTTACCAATACCATTTCAACACAATCGCTAATTTAACGTTAAAAGGTCTTACGAAGCTCTCAATTAAGGGGCTACCATAATTCAGAACAACTTTGTTAATAGCAAGTGGCTTTGAGTACCATAACTAATCGCAGCTATTTACCAACAATAAATCACTTATTCTTATCATTTTAACGCTATGCACTTATGTTTTATTTCTTCGAACTAAAAAAGGAGTCAATAAACCAATTGGTAAATAAATTTAGTTCTTTAAGTTATTAATATAAGAATTTGGACTCATTGTGTTTTTCTTAGATCTTTTACAAAATTGGGCATAATTTTTCAGTGTTTTAATTTTATAGCATCACTTAAGCATAAACCGCATATTCATTATGTATTTAATTTTATTTCACTAAACACGCAAGCCTTCATGCTCATAATGCGTGTTTTAGCAAGATTGATTGATGGATTCCTTGGTTCCATTTGGGATTGGATTGGGTTAAGAAAACTATGCTCAAGTTAGGATATCTGTGAGGATCGATTAGGATCTGTGGGGAATGGATTTATGTAAATTATATTCGATAATAAGCAGTCTGTATAGGGTAGATCAATCCTCATCGATCCCTGGACTTTACTTATATGAGCATAGTAACATAAAATATTATTATAACTCTGCAGCTTAGTTAATTTCTCTTATTAATTTGTTATATTTCGTTTGGTATTGGCAAGCAGATAATCTAAACAAGCATTTTAATTAAAAACTTATTTTTCATTATTTTATTTTAATACTACATGTAAGTATAAATAATATTCTATATTAATTTTTGTCCGTTCGATTTGCCTAAGAAGTTTCGTTTCCTTCGCTAGCCTGCAGTTGAGTTTTGCCTTCTAATGGAGGAGCTGTTGCCAATGTGCTGTCATTTGCAAGATCGATGGCAGCACTCGATTCTGGAGTTTGCTTTTCGAGGTCAACAGGTGATGGGATTTCCTCTTTAGATGGTTCAGCAGCCTGCACCTTTGGCTGGGGAGCTGGTCTCCGGTTCGGCAGGATCAGACTCTCCAGTCCACCGCAAGGAGCTTCGATCAAAATGTACATGACATAAGCGAGTAGGACCGTGAACCCGAAGTCTTGCCAAAAACGCAACATCTGTTAAGGAACATAAAACACTGCAGTTGATAACTTTAAAGGAAAAACTGATAAAACTTACAATGTCGTAGTTTGAGAAGTAGGTGTTCACCCTCGTGCGCCCAGCATTAAGGTTCTGAATAAACAGATGGCCCATGTAGGCGCAGAAAGAGAGCTTGGACAGGGGCTGCCACAATGGTGATGTAAGGAACGAGTTGGCCAGTCCACCATATCCTTGCATGCACGCAAAGACCACCCAACTCAGACCCAACGGCCAGGCGATCCGGGAGAGCGATACGTAGAAGGCTTCATTAAGGGTGGGAAGGGTTTTGCTCTTGCCCGTTCCATAAGGATACATCGCAAAAATGCAGGTAAATAGAAAGGCCAAACAGGTGATCCAGCCAATCCAGACAGCAGGTCGGCTCAGCTTGATCGCTTTTCCACGGATCGTATGCAGGAAGTAACCGAACAGGAAACCAACTAGCCAGCCGGAAGCCCGGTTGTGGGTATAGTGATCGAGGTCTTCAGAGTAATCATCTGGTCCCCCACCACCTCCGCCGCTGATCCTAAATGTTTGTAGTCAGGGTTAAAAGTTATACTAAATTCTGCTCCAATGCTAAAGTTAATACTTACAAAGAGTAATTATTAATCACTATAATGCTGAAAAGATAGGCAGTGAGACCCAACAAAAGCAGCAGAACGACTGCTGCACCTTTCTTGCCCCACTTGTACACAATAATCAAGAGGATGGGTGCAATGATATACAGTTGCGTATCGATGGCTAGGTACCATGTGTGAGCCAGACACTGTTAGAATAGAAGGAATAGTTATCACCAATAGCGACCATACAGCGAATGCGGACTTACCTCGGAATCGGTGGCGTAGTTCTGAACGTAGAGCAGGGTCCAATACCAGTTACCTTCGCACCTATCGTAGCTATCAAAATTCCAGTTGCCATACAGCGGACCGTCGCCCAAATGGGGCAGCAACTTCCAGTAGAGCAATATTGATACTGCCACGATGGGCGTTAGGCGAAGATAGCGATGGAGGTACATCAGTGGAATATTCAGCTTTCCCTTGGCCCTATAATTATGCTAGACTGTGGAACGGAACGGGTATAAATTGGATAGGCGACTTACTTTTCCATCGAACGCAAGGCCACCATCGCAACCAGCAGTCCGCTAATGAAGAAAAATGAGTCCACTGCAAAAACACCCTCCTGAATTATATCTTTAAACGGTGTCTTGGCCCACTGAGAAAGAACTAATATTAGCAATCTAATCGCGATTAAAAGGATTTCTCGCTACGCACAGTATACACGTCATAAAGGTTGATGTTCGGAGATGTCATGGATATGATAAAGTCATGACCGAAGCACACCCAGATCAAGGACATTCCTCGCAATCCATGGAGGCACTCAATCACATTGGGATTGGGTTTGGTGGTGATGCGGAAAAGTGATCGTGAGTTAGCACGTGCAGAGAAAACCTTCAGAATAGCAGGCAGTTTATCTACAAATATATGTATTAACACTTATACTGCAAAAAAAAAATGCAGTCTATTTACTTTGATCCGCACACAGGAAGTAGTCGTAAAATGTAGAAATAATCACTGCGCCCCCGAACACGGATAAAATAACGCTGTAAATTAGGATTGTAATTTAAGTCAGCAAAAGCAATGTAAAAAGGAATCTTACATTGCGGCAATGGCACCTCCATCGTAGGCATCACGCTCGGAAGTCTTGCAGGAGTTTTCACTGACCAGATTCTGGTTTGAGTTTAGTTCCAAGCCAACCAATTGCTTCAAGACTCGTCGCAGAAGTGTGTCCATATTGGTGGCCGAGCAGGAAGCGGGAAAACAAACCGCCGTCTGGACATTCATCATCCGGCCAACGTTTCCCAACAGTTGCTGCAGCGGCAGACTGGCCAGGCAGTACTTTCCCAGCAGAGTCGAGCCCGACGCCGCGGACTGTTCGATGGCAATGCACTCGTCGTAGTGACCCAGGTCCTTGAGATGACCCTTAAGGATGCCCGAGGGTATGGATCCCCAGGAGTCAATCACTGTGCAGAAAGTCTTAAATATCTCTGTTCACTCACTCTCCCACTGACTCCCACTTACTTCTGTAGGCCCAAAGGCTGCCACTGGCCAATCCGGCGGTTAGCTGAGCAAAGTCCGCATAGCACTGAAGATCTGAGACTGTGGGAAGTCGACCTTCGGGCACCAAGTCATCCAAGGTAACATTTTTGTAATAACTAAAAAACTGCTCCGACAAATGACGAACTTTGTTCAGACGCTGGTAGTCCTGTGCATCTAGTTCGTTGCCTTCATTTATTTCCGGACCAAAATCGAGGGCACTGGTTACGGCCAGGCCAAGAATAAGTACTACTACTGAGACTTTGGCCATCTCTGTGGACATTCAACTACCGAATAATTGGCATCTGGACTAGAGCAACCCTTTTTATAAGCGATGTCTGGTGCTGGTCTGCGATAAGGATTAGTAATATATGGGCACTTTTGATTAGCCCGGTTTTTTGTACGTTAACGTGACTGTGCAACATCGGAAATGGCTTCAAATATAATCACGTATTTTATAATTTTGATTAACATCATTCAAGAATGTTTTGTTTTTGCATATTATGGGGGTCGAAGTGCGATTATCTTATCGATGGCTAACAATTCGGCCGACAAATGGAAGTATTCATCTGAAGTAAACAATAACAGTACATACATATTGGGATATGAGGTGCTAAGGGGTTTAACGGCCTTGTCCTTGTCCTTGCCCAATCGGTTTCTGCAAATTACTTTCTTATCAAACATTGCCGGTAATTTAAACACGCGTGTGCCTGATCGCTAGATTTTTTGGTGACATTTATTACTTTTTGATTAAGTATGTAAGATCAGATCGTAAAGTTGATTGCGATTATATGTAGGTTAAGTATCCGATCCATATACATCATTCATGAAATTCGATAAACTAGATCAGCTGGAACATATTCTAAGTTAAATTTTTGTAAAGACGCTCAACTTTGGAAACATAATCGATCATAACCAATCAAATTCGTGCATATACAGTCCTGCTTTCACCAAGCCAAATTCACGGAGGTTGGTGGCCTTATAAACCTGATAAGCATGTCTGTTACATTAGTTGTAGCTTTATCAGGTGCCCCAAACTATTTCTTTCTTCAAAGTCACGGGTGCATTTGATCTTTCTGAGCTCTCATGTTTGGAAATAGTTCGACGTATTGGGTTTGGTTCAAGGCAAAGTATACATAACTACCGACTTTGACCATGGACCACGGAAGGGTTAATATTTTGATAACGTTCATTATTATTTTATTGGGCCGGAAACGCATCCTATTACCTGCTGCATACTTTTCAACGAGTCTAATATATGTGCATACTTTTACCCCTCAAGTAACGGCTATGGAAGTATTGTAAATCACTTTCTTATCTATCAAAGTCTGGTAATTCAAAAACGCCTGTGCCCGTTCGAATCGGTTCTCAGGTGCTTTTTATTACTTTTTGATTAAGTAGATGCAATCAGTGCGGAAAGTTGATAGCGAGTATATCTTAATAATCCGATCTTTTCAATTAGTAAATTAACATAAGTCTGGTTTTGAGTGAAACTTGATAGACTTGAATAGTGATCAGCTGGTGTGGCTGCAACTTGTCACCATTAATATATGGTGTGGTAAATCATGAATGCATCTTTAATGGTAGTGTAATTAATCGCATAATTTCAATTTAACACATTTTTATTCTCGTAAGTCGTAGATTAAAAATTATGTAACAGATAGGATAGAGGATTTCAGTTCCTATAAAGTATAAGTAATCTTGGTCTTGTTTGTCCGTATGAGCATCCATATATCAGAAATATGGATTGTTTCAAACAACGTCCACACTTTTTAAAAAATGTTCCATTTTCTTTTCATTTTATAATTTATTATCATTCATTCATTTTATTATTATCCCAAGTTTTGTCAATCCATCAGTAAACAAGTCGGCTAGAGATGTTGATTAAGAAGAGCTTACATTTATAAATACAAAATACGAAATTAATATCGTAGCTGCCTTTTCCTTATAGGAATTTAATTATTTTTACGACTTACCAATTTTTTTTTTTATTTTTAAACGGCATACATATTCCAAAATCAATTCATAAGGGTAGAGGCTGTAAAAGTCATTGTACTAAGCTTTGCAAGTTCTATGTTTCTATGTTTCTAACGGATACTAATCTTATTCCCCATTCAATCTAAACATAAAATTTCCCAAAAGTCCCTGTGATTTGATTTTGAGAAAGTACTATCAATATACAAGGAAGTATTCTGGGCTACAATCGAATCCTCTAAAAAAAACTGAATACCTAAAAGGATAATTCAGAAAAGACGCCTTGTTTGGCCCCGATCAATTGAAGTGCTTAACAAATACCAATTCAGATTAAGTAAGGCACGAGTAATAATCTTGAAAATATTGCTGGGCTTTAAAGTTTTCAGGTGTTTTCTAGCTCATAAAGAAACTTGATTATTTTTACAATCGCCTTATTTACATTTTGCGACATTTGCAAATTAGCATTTAACATGACCAGTGGCCCGTCTCCGCCACCACGCCTATCCATTAACATCACTATCCGGTGGTGGATACTAATATATATATGGCCGATTCAAGTGGTTTCGGCCTGCAGCTCTAATGATAGTTTAATTGGCCGCATAATTCAATTAGAATTGGCCCAGCTGTCCAGCTGATGGAGGTGCTCCACACTTCCAGATTCTTTGCAAATAATCGCATGGTACTTCACACGTTTGCGATTAAGATGGTTATGGTTTCCCATTTGATACGCCTGTTGACAAAAAGCGTCGCTGTCATTGTCATGTCCAACACGACGTATGCGTAATATGGCGGACCCAATCTGAAAAGGCCAAATCACAGTCGCTGATCACAACAACATCAAAAGAATCGATCAACCAAATGCGAAAGCCGTCGTCGAATTGTTCGATTTGATAGCCGCCAGCTGTTCTTAACAGTAAATTGTCTCGACTCGTCGAGTTGTTTAGGGAAATACTTGTCGTGGCGAAACAAGTTCGACTGCCCCCTCCCTGTAAACGTACACAGAAAAAAAATCAAATATCAAATTTAACATATAATTTCATAGCCGATACACTCAAAGTAAAAGCAGTAAGTAAAAAAGTAAGGCATTTAAAGTTGATCTGCACACCTTCATTCATTCGTCTATCTCATTTAAAAGCTAGAATGTTAAGATGCTGTGTGCAGATTCTAGTGACTAGTTGTCACTAACCTCCAGAAACTCAGGAATAATGCAACCGCAGTTTGATGGAGTATAAAAGCTTAAGAAAGATATTTAGTATTGTAAGTAGTTTTGTACCTTTTAAGGACATTTGAGCCTTTATGGGGGAGCCTTTATCAATGCTACTAATTAAACGGTTCGCCTTTCATAATATGTCGATTCAGATTTCTGGGGTTTCTGGGATTTTTTGCCGTGCAAAACAGCGTCACACAAGTGTGCCTTAAAAAGCAAACAACTCGCGAATCAACAAAAACAAATGAGAACATTGTTACCGACATGCAATGCGATTCGTAGAATCGCGCAACCGATATCGCGGATGCGTCACACTTTCTTTTTGGGGAAGTCCGGATGCGGGAGATCGGACGAATCAGGTCAGCCGACTACTAGCCGGTTTCAAAGATGCCTCCTCATGGTCGCTGACGTTTCGGTCTGAAAACGTGACTCGGGTGCGAAGTGAGTACCGCTGAGATGTGAATCTTTGTGAATGTGAATCTAACAGATACAAACGGTCGCAGATGTATATAAGTGGGGGAGCAGCGAGTTCATTTAAATGACCTGGGACACACCTTCTTTTTTCTTTTGGCTCACTTTCATGCAAATCAATTAGCTTTCGGTTGATCAGTTGATTACGAGTTATGGTAGATCACTTTATCAGCAGCAGACTGGTGAGATAACATTTTGTCAGTGATTCACGTACTTAAAAACTGATATTAAACCAGCTTATGGTTGTGGCCCAATTCTCGTGTGAATCCTTTTTATTTCCATCCAGCAAAAGTCCCCCAAACTCATTAATTATGCTCAGCACGCCTTTCAGTCGCTTAAAATGCAGAATTCCAAATTAGCACAGCAATTGAACGAAGGAAGTTACTACTTTTTATTGAACGCTTAGAATAGGAAAATCCGCAATTTTTATGGTCAATCAACAGTGAATGCAACAAGCGTTGAAGTTGTTCAATTGCCGACAATTATTTTTATGAAAGCAACTTATTTTATTAGCGCTTTTAATGATTTACTTGTTCAAATAAAAATAAAATTTAATTGATTACAAATCTCCTGACTATTACACAGATTGTTATTACTATTAATAATTATTTCCATTTACAATGAAAAATCAGTTCTTAATTCTTGAACTCACAAAGTAATTGCTGAATTGGTCAGTCTGTCATATTTCTGCTATTAAAATCAAATTGATAAAAATGCAAATGGTAATGATGGCAATCGACAGCTCCAAAGTGTTAGCCCGCATCGCAATTTGGATTTACTGGCGTTGATTCTTGTACGAAACACTCATGATTCGCTAATTAAAAATCGATTAATTGGATCGAACATTAGTGTTTGATTGTGCCAGGGCTTTCTTTAAGTATTAAATCAATCAACTGATTAACCTTGGCACTGCAAACAATGATCAACTTCAGACTTTCCTACAAAGTAGTTATGAAGTCCAATTGATTCCGACTGTGCATCAAGTTCGACTGCATTCGAAGGCAGTAGATACATAGTTATTGAGTAATGATTGCACTAAAAGTCAGGGGACAAGCGCCTTAACTGCAAATTTTCACACTGACTTCGTAATGGGAAGCACAACATGACGGCTGGCATATGTTAGCAAATGCAATCCCTCTCACAAATCCACTGATATGTATGAACACCGATCTGCCCAACTGACAACTACAAATTGCAGCGACTGCGATCCTCGATCGATTTGAAATTCCAATTTTAATGCGATTTTACTTTCGCACGAGTACTAACAACCTACTACTAACAATTGCGAAGTTAATGCTACAATAGCCACTACTCTTGGCCATAAACTCGACCATTTTTAGAAGCTTTGCTAGCTATTAAATTCTAATACCAGTTCATGTGGAATAGTAAAATCCGAATAGTGCGGAAATAATATAGGCTGTGCACTTAAATCCAACATTTGCTTCAGAATTTTAAATATTTACATACCTTAATAAACTTTATCAATACTAATACATAATAATTCTCAGTTTCAGTTTCATTGTATAGCTAAGAGGGACGCACTTTTTCCTAGATTTCCCTAAAAGTACTACCATATCACTTAATTACTAGTATTGTTTGTTAGCTCCTGCTTAAAAGGAGGACTAATTTAAATCATCTTTCCACCTACGCGTAAGCAGTGGCCATCTCACCTTCCCCAATCCGCTGTGAGCTGTGTGTGTCACTCGAGGGATTTCCAAATGGTCTGGTTGGCAGAAAAGTAGTAATCAAAGTGTACAATTCGCCTGCCAATTAGTGAGTGAGGGGACGGCGGGGAATTTCATTTCATTCCATTTCATTTCCTACGTCACCGCTCGGCGGTCCGCTAAAAAATGGCGAGCCAAGTAAAGCGGTACCAATGCTAATCCGGCGTCCACACACTGAGCGCCCGCATATGGGTATGTGTGGTATGCTGCGAGCGGTAATTGCAGGGGCTGTAAGAGCAGGAACTGGTTTTTTTTTTTCAGTCATTCTTCGCCAGCCGAATGCGACTGCGCTGCCGGCGGCGACTGCGGCAGCGGCGGATCGGTCGGATATATAAGATAGTCGGGGGCTGGGATTCTGATTAGTCTGCGAGCGCCGTTTACAAGTACATAGCACGTTGAGTTTCCCGAGTGCGTTGCAAGTTTTTTGGGTGCCCCCCAAAATCAAAGTGAAACGCTAAGTGAAGTGACCAGAAAAAGAAGTTTAAAGCTGGTAGACTCACTCTCTCATAGTTGAAAATATAGAAGGAAAATCAAATTCAAGAAAAACGTGCTTAGTGTGAAACGGCCACAGATAAACATTTGAAAAAGGAAATCAAGAACCTGTTCAAAAAATCCAGTGTCAGAATTTGTTATTACCCACGGTACGTATTACGTGATTATCAAGTATTTATTTAGATTCGGCAAACTCGCTTTCCCGAAATTAATGTGCAAATTGACTTGACATGCATGCTGAGGAGCAGTTAACAAAATATTTCTCGCGTTATTTAATGGCCGAATTAAGTTCCTTCGTATATAACGAAACTTACTTCACATCCGACAGAAATTACATAAAATTCATTAAGCTGAGAATATTACAAAAAAGCAGAACGACGAAAAATGTAATTAGTTTCAAGCATAAATTAATGGATTCAACAAATTGTTTTCACCTCGCTTCACTCGACGTCGACATTTTTGTGGGCTAAGGTTTTCGTTGTCACAATGGCCAAACAATTATGACTTTAAGGAAGTCCTCAAATCGTTGTTAGTTCCAAACTAAAGTTTTTTAAGTAGCAGGATTTCTAATACTTCGATTTGAAAGGCGCGATTAGAAGACCAGTTTTTCTAACGAAATCGTTTTGAGGAAGTAAACGAGTTCTAAACTCAAGAAGGAAACTGGATTCGCCTAACGGCTCGTTCCTTGGGAATGCACTCCAAATGCAAAAGGCAACCAGAATTCGAGGCGCGGCGAGGTCAGAAGAGGCATTGCATTAGTTCAGTGATTAACGAAGCTCTTAAACTCGGACTTAAGACCTTCTTTTCTCAGAATACCAAATTGTTTTCTCAGCGTTTAGCGCCTGACTACAAACCACCATCGACATACTAAAGGCTGGCATAAGTAACCAGCAAATGACATTTAATTTGTCTTGGAGCGCTTAGTAAAACGCTTGTTATTAAGAGCGGCCAACGCGGCGTATACTTATTGACGGTAGCCAGCAGTGATGGATTTATAATTGCAATTGAGTCATTGGCCAAAGCGATCGGCTATTAATTATGTTAAGTATGTGCTAAACGAGTGTCGCATATCGTTTACAAGTGCTTTTTATGGTGCACAATTTGCATTCGCCGACTTGAACTTGGCTCGTTAATGAGCTCGCCAACTGATTCCCCCATTGACGTAAGGCACTTGGCCGAGATCGTTAGTTTTGACCGTTTGCTGGTCTTGAGTGCGGTTTTGTTCTTTTCCAAATACTCGTACAATACGAGCTTGTCATCCAATTGACTCACAATCGGAAATACTGCGGAAAACGGCAGCGGCGGTGGGGAAAACAGAGAAAAAAACCCAGCACAGACAAAAAAACAGATCACACTCACCGGGACGACCCCCAACAAAGCCGTGCAGATGCAATGGTGGGGCACCGCAGCACCGCTTAAATTAGACGCTTTTTACTCAATTAGGCAAATCAGTGCCGGCAGAAAAAAGACATAATAATACATTCAATCAATGAACAGTAGTGGACTTCAGCATAGAGCCCTGTTGTGTTTTGATTCCAACGACCGCCTCCCACTGCGGTTCGACAAATTAATTAGCCACACTCTTCGGAATTACTACCAGCGGAAACATTTGCGATACTAGATAAACCACGCGACCTTAGGCAATGTTGTTGATCCGCCAAGTGCAACAGCCAACACAGCCACTGGCAAACGGTCTTTCAACCCGGCCAATAATTATGTAAATTACAGATTACATGGCAGGCTGATAATTATGGAACGATTTTCCAAAAGCGCCAGAACCTCCAAGCCCAACTGAAAACGATCTAACGCAAATGCAACCTTGGTCGGAAAATTATTAGCAGCACTCGTCGTACTGCGGCGGTCTTAAATGCTTTTCGATTGCGCTGCTACTAGGTTTTAATGCTGGCTATTTGGTTTGTTTTCGTTGATTTAATGGCAATAGGGGCAAAAGTAATAACACTAAAGCAGCCGCATGGATTTCACCTCATCAACAGAAGCAGCGAAGGTGAACAGAACAGAAGTCGCTGGATGCATTTAATCGATGATGTGAAATGCCAAGAACCAAAGGGGCTCAAGAATGCACTCGAGTGGCGGGACCAAAACAATGGACTGCGTCAGCATTGTATGCAGATAGTATAGTACTAGCTTGCATACTATATATGCTCAAATAAATACACATGTAGTACTATACATATATAGTGGGCAAACATAGTGCAGGTTGTCTATGCAAGTGAACAAACTAATTGGACTCACACGGCGCATACGTAATGGGCGCTTGGGAAATGATTTAAGACTAGCCTTGAATTCGTTACGTATACGCCCCGTAAACCGTTGTAAATTGCTTGGCTGCCAAAAAAATGTATGCCAGTCGAGAATCAGAACCAAGCAAGTCCGAAAACCAGACCCAGAAGCCAGGCGGCGCATTTTCAGCTCTAAAGTTGCGCAATTGAAGTATAACTTGTTTCGAGCTCCCCAGCCGCGATGGTTACAACAAGCTACCACAACCATCTCCACCTCGACATCCACCCTTCACTTAAACTTCCACAACATTTCCTCCTCGGCTGGAGAAGAAGCGGAAGCAAATAAATAATTCATAGCGCACTGCCCCAAAGAAGCTTCCTGACTACCTTGCCTTTCCCAGCGCCAACGCCCGCTCAACTGCTCCACTTCCCCGATCGAAGTCATTCAACGAGGCCTCAAATCTAATGAAATCAAATTTTCAAACCAAATCAGAGATTAACATTTGCTAAGGCCAGGGGTATGGCACGGGTAATTGTCGTTCTTGGGCCTCCAGACGGCAGCTTGTCTTCATGTTTTGGATTAGAGCGCTTGACATTGGAGCCGGGCAGAATCAGATACAGGTAGTAGACCAGAAGTGGTCGGCGCAATGACATTTTTGCTGAGTTTTATAACACGCCAATGGAACTTAACGAGCATGAGCAGCACAAAGACCTCCACCAATCTTCGCCAGCGTTTTATGGCGTCACGTAAAATGGGACAGCGACTGGTGCCTCTGGCAATTGGCTAGCTCCATGCAATTAACGAGTTAGCATGCCGCATTCCGAGCGCTTGTTTAGGCTTTTGGCCAAGTCCAATGTCCGAGATACAACAGTTGAGCCAGCGTAACTCCTTCAAGATGAGGCATTTTATGGAGCTAGGTTATTCAAAACTCGAAAATTATTATTTTTATTTTTAAGGCACATTTTTTTAGGAATAAATACCTGGCAATGTAAACGTGGATTTTCAAAGCCGGAACACATCTCAATTCATAGTGTAAGCCCACATAGATTAAACTGACCGTAATTAGTAACGACAAGCAGGTGGCTATGCTAATGCATTAAGTAATATTTACTAAAGTTAAGGAGCTCTCTAGTCTCCTATTAGACAAACCTGTAATGAAAGTATGACTGATAGGTTAGGGAAAAATATGGTGCTAAGCGAATAGATAAAAATGTCGCCATAATTTAAAATAACATGTGCCTGTTGCTAAGCGTTTAGTCGCAAAGAAGAAAAACTAACTTAACTATTACTGAAAATAAAATGAATGAGTCTTTATACTCCACGCCATTTAGCGAGAAATAAGAATTCCAACTATTTCCATAAGGCTATTCTTAAGTACTGATATAAATAATAAAACATTAATAAAATCGTATTACCCTGAAACCCTTAATTATCAAGTCATTAACATGGAATATCGAATTCCAGTTTACTTGAACTTGCAATCTCTGCAGCTTAAGAGACAGCAATTTAATTGAATAAATATAGCTCAACAGAAGCCATCCGTTTAAGCCAGCTCCCATATTCATACTCATTCATTATAATAGTTTATTGTGCGAGCGCTCCATTAACACGAAGTGTTATAAATATGCATGTATGAATGAATTTAATTGCTACCGCAAGGCAGCAAGGCATTAGCCTGCATTGCATAATACGAGCTGGGAATGATGATGTAACCTAGGGATTCTCCGACTGAGATTCTAAGCCCAAAACTAACAAAGTATTCCCCACAGTTAATATATCTTCAAGATGGGTTCGCTGCCACAATTGTCGATCGTCAAGGGTCTGCAGCAAGACTTCGTGCCTAGAGCTCTGCACCGCATCTTCGAGGAGCAGCAGCTGCGGCATGCCGACAAGGTGGCTCTGATCTATCAGCCCAGCACTACGGGCCAGGGAATGGCGCCCAGTCAGAGCAGCTACCGCCAGATGAACGAGCGTGCGAACCGGGCAGCCCGCCTCCTGGTGGCCGAGACCCACGGCCGGTTCCTGCAGCCAAACAGCGATGGTGACTTCATCGTGGCTGTGTGCATGCAGCCGTCGGAGGGATTGGTCACCACACTGCTGGCCATCTGGAAGGCTGGCGGCGCGTATTTGCCCATCGATCCCAGCTTCCCGGCGAACCGCATTCACCACATACTGCTGGAGGCGAAGCCCACCTTGGTGATTCGCGACGATGACATCGACGCCGGCCGTTTCCAGGGAACTCCCACGTTATCCACCACCGAACTGTATGCCAAATCCCTCCAGCTGGCCGGCTCCAATCTGCTCTCAGAGGAGATGCTGCGCGGTGGCAACGACCACATCGCCATCGTGCTCTACACCTCGGGCAGTACGGGTGTGCCCAAGGGAGTGCGTCTGCCGCACGAGAGCATCCTCAATCGGCTCCAGTGGCAGTGGGCGACCTTTCCGTACACCGCCAACGAGGCGGTGAGCGTTTTCAAGACGGCCCTAACCTTCGTGGACTCGATTGCGGAGCTATGGGGCCCGTTAATGTGTGGCCTGGCCATTCTGGTGGTGCCCAAGGCAGTGACCAAGGATCCCCAGCGATTGGTGGCCCTGTTGGAGCGTTATAAGATCAGGCGTCTCGTACTGGTGCCCACCCTTCTGCGCTCGTTGCTCATGTATCTGAAGATGGAGGGAGGCGGAGCTGCTCAGAAACTGCTGTACAATCTCCAGATTTGGGTCTGCTCCGGAGAACCCCTATCCGTTTCCCTGGCCAGCAGCTTCTTCGACTATTTCGATGAGGGCGTGCACCGGCTGTACAACTTTTACGGATCCACGGAGGTATTGGGCGATGTCACCTACTTTGCGTGCGAGAGCAAGAAGCAACTGAGTTTGTACGATAATGTGCCCATAGGTGAGCCTTAAACTCGGGTTCTAAAATTTCCATGTCGTGTATAACCCATGATCTCTTATCCTGAAGGCATTCCACTGTCGAATACCGTGGTCTATTTGTTGGATGCCGACTATCGTCCGGTGAAGAACGGCGAGATTGGGGAGATCTTTGCTTCGGGTCTCA
Source organism: Drosophila melanogaster (assembly GCF_000001215.4). Classification (NCBI taxonomy): domain Eukaryota; kingdom Metazoa; phylum Arthropoda; class Insecta; order Diptera; family Drosophilidae; genus Drosophila; species Drosophila melanogaster. The sequence goes on along the minus strand of NT_033777.3, from coordinate 21,231,747 downwards.
ACTTGGCCGCTGGTTATGTTAACGGACGCGATCCGGAGAGGTTCTTGGAGAATCCTTTAGCTGTGGAGAAGAGTAAGTTGTCCATCTGATATCTTCTGAATACATTTCAAAATGCATTCAAGTTAGTTATTATTACTTAATCCGACTTTACCTCTCCAGAATACGCCCGTTTGTATCGCACTGGAGACTATGGATCCCTGAAGAACGGCAGCATCATGTACGAGGGACGCACCGACTCTCAGGTGAAGATCCGTGGACATCGCGTCGACCTGTCCGAAGTGGAGAAGAACGTGGCCGAGCTGCCGCTGGTGGATAAGGCCATTGTTCTGTGCTACCATGCTGGTCAGGTGGATCAGGCTATTCTGGCCTTCGTCAAGCTGCGCGATGATGCCCCCATGGTCACCGAGATGCAGATGGAGGCTCGTCTCAAGGACAAGCTAGCCGATTACATGACGCCGCAGGTGGTCATCCTGGAGCACGTTCCATTGCTGGTCAACGGCAAGGTGGATCGCCAGGCGCTGCTCAAAACCTATGAGACGGCCAATAACAACGAAGGTGACTCCAGTATCGTTCTGGACTTTGACTACTCGCAGGTTCCTGAGGATCTAAAGCTAACGGCACGGGATCTCTTCGAGACAGTGGGCGGCGTGATTGGACGCTCCACCAGAGCAACCCTCGCTCCGCACAGTAACTTCTATGAGCTGGGCGGCAACTCGTTGAATTCCATTTTCACGGTGACGCTGCTGCGCGAGAAGGGCTACAACATCGGCATTTCCGAATTCATTGCGGCCAAGAATCTGGGCGAGATCATCGAGAAGATGGCGGCCAACCATGATGCAGTGCAGCTAGAGGAGGAATCCTTGAATGCTTGTCCGCATCTGAAGATGGAGGCGGTGCCGCTACGCCTGGAGCACCGCCAGGAAGTCATCGAGTGAGTACTTACTAGCCAAAGCTCGACCGGAAGTGGAATTACTAATCGGTGTGACACCCGTTTTAGCATTATTGTGGCTAGCTTCTATAACAAGGCCGACCTGGAGCAGTGGCTCAAGCCCGGAGTTTTGAGAACCGACTACAGCGATATACTGAACGTGAGTAACTAAATCTTACTACTTCAACTGGATACATTTCCTTCATTGTAACGCCGGATAGGATATCTGGAATGTGCTGGTGGAGCGGGACCTAAGTTTCGTGGTCTACGATACCAACACGGATCGCATTATTGGCACAGCGTTGAACTTTGATGCGCGCAACGAGCCCGAGGTGGACATCAAGTCCAAGCTACTCATTGTCTTCGAGTTTCTGGAGTTTTGCGAGGGTCCCATCAGGTAAGTTATAAATCCTTCACGCCATGCGCCGAGTGCTCACTTGGAGCCTTCAACAGGGATAACTACCTGCCCAAGGGTCTCAACCAAATCCTGCACTCGTTCATGATGGGCACCGCCGAGAAGTTGAATCCCCGCGAGAACATCGCCTGCATGCACTTTATGGAGCACGAGGTTCTGCGGGTGGCCCGCGAGAAGCAGTTCGCCGGCATCTTCACCACCAACACCAGTCCGCTGACGCAGCAGCTGGCGGATGTCTACCACTATAAGACGCTTCTCAACTTCCAGGTGAACGAGTACGTGCACTCCGACGGCAGCCGTCCATTCGGCGATGCACCGGACGAGCAGCGCGCTATTGTCCATTGGAAGGAGGTGGGCAAATAGGACGACCACCCGGTGGACGTGTCCCCAAACCAGATCTGCAGCGAATTTATCCCGCACCACGTATTATATAGTTAACTAGCATAACCTACCACCTAGTATTAGCCCTAGGCATAGTGTAACTTAGCGAGAAGTTTCGTAAGTTTGTGTTGACTAGTTGTAAGCCTTTGATTTCCAGACAATTAAATACACAACAATCAATAATTAACCACAAAGTGGTTTGATTGCACTGACGCTCTCTTGGCCGTGGGCAAGGCACTTTCCAAAATTCCAACCCAGCGGAATTTCAATGTACAATCTTATACATTGTATAAGAGGAATTATTTTCCCAATGATTATTGGTATTACAACTGCTCTTACAGCCAATTTCAAAATTCAATCACATACCACGCCAATAGGTCTTTAGAATTCCACTTGGGCGCAGACCACTTGATAACCAAATTGATCAATTGATCGAGTGTTTGAATATCCGAGTGAGTTGACGTTTGCATGACCTACATTTTCCATAATCAAGCACAAGAGCAGATGTTTTAACATTTAAGCCATAAATACATATGCTAGTTTTATTGTTTGTCTATTACACATTTCAAGATTTAAGTTAATTTTGCTGTGGTGGCTGCGACTCATACATATATATCTAAAACTAAATATATTTTCATTAGATTTCTAATGAATACGAGCGCCGATCAGCGTCTCTAAATTTTATGCTGCTTGGTAAGATAATTACACACTTTTTACTCGACAGCAATTACATAAGCTAGGTATATATATGCAGTTTTAAAATGCATGTGTGAGGCATGTGTGTGTGCCTATGTGATCCGTCCAAACGCTCACTTCTGGCCCATCCGCCTTGCCAACTGCTCTCCAGTGAAGCGTTCAGCCAGAGGTGATTATGCCAGTGTGCTTGGATGAATGGGTGTTTTTATGGATGTACGAACGGGCCTGTTTACTAAATGTTTAAGCGCTAGCCTTTACTACATTCTAAACAACTGTACAGCTAAATTATCTTAATTATAAAATAGTTTCATTATATCCAGCATTTCTTAGGGCGTCTTGCTGACTGCGGGAGGTTGTGGTGAGGGTTTTTAGGAGAGAGGGGGTTTATAATAGCCTAATTAGGGGCGGCAGCGAAGCAGCCCATGCAGAACGGATGACAAATTAAAATACATATTCAACAATCCATATACGCACAAACCAGTTGCAGCCTGGCTGTCCCTGCTCACTTGTTGCTGCGAACTATGCGTATGACCCTTGTGGACTATGAGGCGGCACTCTGGTCCTGCAGCCTGTAGTTTTGGAATGTCTTCCACTCACCGGTGTTGTAGTCCAGCCGGATGTGTGACTCAACCAGGCACAGTGCCGTGTGGCCGTTGTCCTGTTGTACTTTTTCCTGTAACAATTGACATAAAGCATTGAGAATTAACCAAGGCAGAAGCTTGAAATAAATCGCAAATAGCCTTACCTCTGTTTCGCCCAACTTGATGACCAGCACGTTTTCGTTATTTGGGCGCGGGTTTTCCCGCAGACCCGCCATAAATCCAAGGATAAGGGCTTTGTCAGGTCGCGAGACGCGATTTGCCTTGCGGAACATTTCGTGCGCCTTGTGCACGTGTTCGTTCTAGAAGAAACCACAGGACAGGATTGAAATCTAATTTTAAAGAAATATGTGCAATGTTGTTACCGATAGAGAGAGTCCACGTCGCTGGGGTGCCTGCTGCGATTGCTGTTGCGTAGCTTGCTGCTGCTGTGGTTGCTGCTGCTGCTGAGCTTGCACCTGCACCTGCACGGTACGCGGGAGCCCCGCATTCGGATTTCCCTGCTGTCCCTGTCCACCGCTGGTGGTGGAGGTGACCAAACGCTGCTGCAGGGTCGGAGCCGGCTTGTGTTGGACCAGGATTTGTTGCTGCTGCTGGCGCGGCTGCTGTTGCGACGCCGCCGCCGCCGTGTTCGATTGGGTAATAATCGTGCGCTGCGTGCTGCCCGGCGCCGCCTGCACCTGCACCAGCTGCGGCTGCTGGCCCGGCCGTTGAATTAGCGTCAGGCCCTGCGGCAGCGTGGTCAAGCCTCCGCCCACGTTGGTCATAACGGGCCGAATGATGGTCTGCTGTTGGGACTGATAGATACAAATGTGGTTAGATTTTTACATATAGCAACATAGTGGACGTGGGGAAAAGAGATTTACGATTTCTATTGCCAATAATGTTTGGCAAAACATAATTTATACACTTACATTCCCGATGACATTGGTGGGTTGCTGCTGCTGCACAATAACGTGCTGTCCTCCAAGCGAGCTGGTTGGTATGAGAGTGGGCAGGATCTGCTTTCCAGACTGTTGCTGCTGCAACTGTACACCGCTCGAGGGTGTTGTCTTCACCAGACTCGGCGGCCCAGCTGTGGTTGTCATCAGCGTGGTGCCTCCGAGTCCCTGCATGTTGCCCACATTGCTGATTGGTATTTGCTGGTACATATCGCCGCCAATGTTGCGCAGTATAACGCCCTTCTGGGTGAGTATGATGGTCTTGTTCTTTCCGGACGTAGGGGATACGTTCAGAGCGGATACACCACTGGTGCCAACTGCTGCAGTTGGCTGCATTAGAACCTGAGACAACTTGGGCTGCTGCGTGGCCGTCGTATTGGCAACGATCGTGTGCTGTGGATGCGGTTGCTGCTGCTGCAACTGGGCCTGCATATGCTGCTGCTGGGCGGCTTGGGAGGCTGGTTGGATGGTCACTGGTCGATTGGGTAGCTGCACATTCTGAATGTTCAGGGTTGTCTGACCCGGGGAAACTACTGCCGCCGAAGTGGCCACCAATGGCGGAGGATTCGACGACACCACAGCGGTGGCCTGTTGCGGCTGCGCTTGGCGCAGAGGCGTCATCACCACGCTTGAAGAGCCCGATGTCTTTAGCAAAATCTTGGTCGGCGTCTGACCGCTTCCGCTAGGAGTAGTGGCTTGGTAAAGCGTCGTAGTCTGCGGCATAGGCCGACTGTGTGAGAACGAGGTAAGCGTTGGCAAAATGGGCTGTTGCTGTTGTTGCTGCTGTTGAATTTGTTGCGGTTGCTGCTGGGGTGTGGCTAGAATATACTGCGTCTGTTGCTGCTGAGGCTGCTGTGGTAACTGCGCCTGCTGTTGGGTCTGCTGCTGGATTTGCTGGTGTAACAATTGCTGCTGCGACTGTTGTTGCTGCTGCTGTTGCGAAGCGGCCGCTGCACTGGAGGTTCCAGCCTGTTGTTGGGCTCGCTTTGCCGGCTGGATAATAGTCTGCGATATGATCACTGGTCCGCTGTTGGTAGCCGTCTTCAGCTGGCTCAGTGGCATCGTCTTTATGGCTTGCGACGGTATCGTCGTGGTAGTTGTGGCGGAGGTACTGCTACTAGGCAAAGCCAAAGCCTTCTGCAACCGAAGAATTAAGTTAATTAGCAAAGAGGGACTAAGTTTCATTATGGCAGGTGATAGAATTTCAAATATTTGTCCAGGAAAATTAAAGAAATTCCTAACTAAAAGTTCTCCAATAGAGCTACGCATAATTTTATACTTACCGCTCTCTGAGCGCTGGGCGAGGACGCCAAGATCACGGGTGTGGAGCTGTTAATCAAAAGCGGGGGATGCGACTGCTGAGGCGCCTGCTGAACCTGCAACGTTTGCGGCTGCTGCGACTGAGTCTGGCTGCCACTGGATGTTGCCGCTGCTGCAGCTGCCGCTTTCGCCTTGGCAGAGGTTATCTTCACGGAGATATTGTTGGGCAGATTGGCCAACGGATTGGCCGCCTGACGCAGTTGCTGCGGGGTAAGAAGTGTAGTCGTAGTGCCCGCACTCGTCGAAGGCGAGACACCGGTGGCGCGTATCATTGGCTTGATGTCCAGCTTCTCCATCTTGATGGTGGTATTGCCCACAGTGGTTGTGGTTGTGCCTGCACTCGTGGTTGCCCCGTTGTTCTGCCGCTTCTGCGGCGAACTGCGGATAAGCAGGTGCGGGGTGCGCTGCACCAAACTAGGCGGCTGTTGCTGGATACTGACGCGTTGGGTCGACGGTGAAGTTTCGATCTTTTCGAGTTTGATGCTGGCGGGTACTATGATCTCCTCGCTCTTGATCTCTATTTCCTGCTTGATTCGTTTTGGGGTGTGATTGAAGCTGTTGTTGTTGTTGTTGTTGTTGTTGTTGTTCAGTTTTGCTGCGGATTTCGGAGTTCGCGGCGTCTTCAGCTTCGTTTCTACTGCTGGTTTTCCCGGTTGACCATCCGCCACGGACGTCGAAGTGGCCTGGGCAAAGTCCAGCGTGGCTGTAGCGTACTCCGGCGTCTCGATATCGCATTCCATATTCGCTTTGCCAGACATCTCATCGTCTTGCGGCTCTTCCAGGCTTCCAGCGCTCTGGTTGAGTTGCTGCGGTTCCATTTTGATTTCGAAGCTGTTGTTAGCTGACGTGGGCGTGACGGGTGTTTCGCCTCCACTGGCAGTCGCCGCGTCCGTTGGTGAGCTGTCACCAGCATTGCTTGCCGCTGCTGTGGCGGCCGCAGCTGCCGCTGCAGCTGCCTGTTGCTGTTTCTGCTCCTGCTTCTTTTGCTGCTCTTCCAGTTGCTGCTCGCGCTTTCGCTTCTTAGCCGCCGCATAACCCAAGGGCTGTTCGGTGAATTCGATCAGTTTAATGCCACCGTCTTTGCGTCCAGCAGGCGTTCGACTGAGATTGGGGCGCTGGGCGGCATTTCCCGGCACGGTGGCCGAACGGAACCCAGTGGTGGGCATGCGAGATGGGATTCCCTTCAGCGGGGTAGTGTCTGTCATCTTACGTGGCATGCCACGCGATCGCAGCGGTATTGTGGGGGCCGAGGCCTTCTTCAGCGAGGACTGCGCATCGGCTGACTTGTGTAACAATTCGGTGCGCAACTGGGCGCTCTTCGGCTTGCGCTTCAGCGTAAAATGCTTGACGGGAGCGGGTTGCTGGCCCACCTGAATTAAACAAGAAAAAATTATTAGTTCAAAACAGGTAAGATTTAGTAAGTTTGTCTATACCCACCACTGAGATCAGTGCGTTTTTATTTAGGTACTGGCACTCCAGAGGCAGCATGCCGAGGTCCGAATGCTTTGTGACCAGCTTGCGCAGGTCGTTGACCATGTCTATGAAGATGGGACGCGTGTCCTCGTAATCGGAGATCTCGGTGTTGAGCGAACTGGTCGCCGGAAAGGTCTTCATCGTCTCCGCCAGCATGGAAACCCATAGCTCTGAATCCAGGCCGGCTACCTCGATCACCTCCTCAAGTTCCGCCTTCCACTGCAAATTGCAATCAAATCAACAATGGGTTGGGTTGCATAAATAAATTGACAACTCGATGCTCAAATACACTTTCAGGTAATAGATACAATGAATATTTACGATCTGGTAGTCCTGGTATGATCGATTAAATACAGATTTTAATTACACTATAACGGCACGTTGCAAATCAAATAAAAAATCAATAGTTATTTGTATTTATACTTGGTCTACCAGCTCAGCAGCCTGGAGATACAAATGTATCTTTTAACTGCGATGTCAAACGTCTGATAAAATTCGAATTGCTCTGTGGGAAGGGCACAACAAACAAATGAATCCGCGGCCACCCACAACAGCCCACTCACACATGAACACACCGAGGCACACGGGAGAGAAATCCACGCACAAGTGTCGGAGAGAGAGAAATGTGTACACAAAAGCAGAAGTGGCGGGAAACGTTGCTAATATTTATTTTCACCAACCCGCGAAATCGCCCGGGGGGGAAATGTTAAAAGGCGAAGAAATGTGCTTTGGGGTCCGCCAGGTGATGGGATCTAAGAGATTTTCCGAGTATTTAAAAATTGTCCGCACTTTTTGTTTCAACAACGGTAAGTGTACTCCGTGTACGTGTGCGCGCGGGCCGCAGTATGCGTGCGTATGCACTGGTGTACTTTTTCCATACACCAACGCCATTTCAATTCATTGGATTTCATTTACCTCCTCCACCAGACGGCGCGGGATGTGAAGGAAGCTGAGTAGGAGCTTCAGTTTGACCTGCGTTTGCAGATCGGGGAAGCATTCCTTGATGTTGCGCAGCACCTCCTTGTTCAGCTGCGAGCAGATGGAGCCGTTTATCCACGAGTCGTTCGAGGTGCCCAGTTTATTATGCAGCCACAGTGATGTGTCGCTGTCCCTTACGTTCGCCATTTTTTCGAATTACGCCTGTCCGCACGCGGGGCACACACTGCAATTTATGCCAAACGTTGACCCGCCCTGTTGCACGGCACTATTTGATGGCGTTTTTCACTTTCTGCCGCGCTGCACGTCAACAAGACACACGAAAAATCCTTCGAAAAAATTGTAATAGGAAGCGCACGCACACATCAAACGCACGAAAAAAGTGTTGCCACATGTCAAACAGTGTGCACGGTCCAGTGGTGCAAAACGCCGTTGTAACAGCGCCCCCTGCAGGGCTACCAGCTATCGATAAATAATCGCTGAATACTAAGCAATTGAGGTAAACATGAATTTCTGATAATAGAAATGGAACTCCTCAACGAATCTGCTCCGAATCCGCTTGCCAAGACGCCGAAAAGTGGCATGTCCACGGGCGGCAAGATCCTGATAGCAGCAACGGGCGGAGTAGGTATCGGTCTGTCGATTGTGTGCGCCTCCTTTGTGGCGCCTGCATTCCGGAGGATTTGCTTGCCTTATGTGCCAGCGACGACCGAGCAAATACAGAACGTTCTCAGCTTCCTGCCCAAGAATTCGGCCGGAAAACTGCTGGACATTGGATCCGGCGACGGACGGATTGTAGTGGGTAAGTACGCTTCACCTAGTCCATTTAAAAACATTGCAGATAACTTATGTAATTCTTTCCAGCTGCGGCACAGCATTGTGGTGCTCTAAAAGCAGATGGCGTGGAGCTAAACCCATGGCTGGTCTACTACTCGCGCCTGGCCGCGCTGCGTCACAGCGTTTCCAAACGGACGAGATTTTTTCGGCGAGATCTCTGGAAGTTCGATATAAAGGACTACAACTTCGTGGTCATTTTTGGGGTTGAGCAGATGATGCAAGATCTAGAACACAAACTCATTGCTGAGTGTCCGCACAACACCAAGATTATCGCCTGCCGCTTTCCACTACCCAGCCTAGAGCACGTGAAGATTATAGAGGACGGAGTAAACACCGTCTGGTTCTACGACCTGAACAAAAGCTAGCAAAAGTTTTATTAAATTGGTATTTTTATTGTTTTTCTCAGTAAGAAAACAATGCTTACGATAAATGCTGGAAGGGTTGGTCAGTTATACAAACTTTATACCTCAAGGGAATACAAAAAGGACGAGGACATGACGTGAGTAGCTAGCACCGCTAGCCGGAATACCAAAGATGAAGGAACATTAAAAGTGGAGGCAGTGAAGGTGGCAACCAGCTACGCTAGAAACGGCGACCCATGTAAATACACTTGGTGGCCTCCTCGCGATAGACATCCACGAAACCGATTCTGGAATAAAAGTTCACCTGGGCGACATCTTGTTGCGGAACGCGAACGTGAGCACCAAAGCAGCCGTTCGCACGCAGGGCGGCCAGAAGTACGGTGAGCATCCGCTTGGTTATTCCCGAGTCGCGCTCCTCCGCTTCGCGCAAAGTTCCGGAGATCAACACGGCAGGGAAGGAGCCGCTCACCTCTACGGGACACTGGTCCAGAGCCCCGTTACCGCTGCTGTCATGATAACTCTCCACAAGGGAGGTGACGAGCTGTACAACCTCCTCGCCACCCTCCAGTGGACAAATATCTCTAGAGTACTTCTCACGCAGTTCCGTGTACCAGCACAGCTCCAGGTTGCGTCGAAATATGTTGACATCCAGGGCGGCGCATGAATATCCAATGATACGGTTACTCTCGTCGTAGGCCACAATGCACAGTTGCGGACTGAGGGTGAGATATCCACCGATCAGCCCATCCGCCACAATGTTTGGCACATTCGCCGGCAGCGGGAACGGAATGTGCCTGCCTCCGTCCAGCTCTCCCCGCCACTGCAAATACAGGCGAGTGCACAAATCGTTGACTTGCTGTTCGTCCGAATTGCAGTAAGGTCTCAAGAGATAGTAGTTGGCCGTGGGCTGTTCCGGAAGCTTGTACACGAACAGGTCGTTGCCCGAGTCCACAGGCATCAGGCGTTGCAGGTCGGCAATGAGGCCGCCTCTAAAGACCCACGGCTCCTGATCACCAGACATGAACGCCTCCTTCCAGCCCTTGCTAAACCCTGACACGTTTTAAGTATATTAGGGCAACGCTAAAATATCGATCGGTTGGTTCACTTACATGTGTAGCTGCCCTCTGTGTAGGAAGACGTATTTTGCGGGAAATGGCCGAGAGCCAGCCACTTAACATAGCAATTGAGCAGAGATAGGGCGCCGGAGATGTCCCACATATACGAGTACAGCTCGTGGCAAATCTCCTTGTTCGGGCAATTGGCGATCTTAATTAGGAGCTCTACTACAGCACTGCAGAGTTGGTCGAACTGCTCGCGACGCTGGTGCCACTCGCTAACCTCCGGCTTGTCTGATTTAATTGCATCGCCTCCGCCGCCGGCAGACCGGTCCTGCAGTATCACATTAGCGTTGCCCTTCAGCCAGTTGAATTCCACGAGCAGCTTGTGGCCGCGACTGCCATGTTCGAAGGGCAGATAGAACAGGTCGCAGAGAAGAACCAAATCGTCAACGGTTATTCCTTCGCCTTCGATGGTACTGAGATGGGAAATCTTTACAAACTCTCACTCCAAAATGGAGAATTCAAAAGACATACTTATTATCGTTAGTCCTATCAGACTGAGCTTCAGTTTCCTCGCGCATTTCCGCATTTGAGATCGGCGACGAAGTCCCACTCTCCACATGCATACTCTAAAAGAGGAAAAGCAAGAAACGAAGAGGTAATGAGATGCCGGATACATACAGATGCATACTTACATGCACATCGTTAACGGACTCCATGAGAACATCGTCGGCCACCACTTTAATGGCCTCCTCCTCCCTTGGAGAGACCTGTGATGTGATACTGCTGCTGCACTCCATTGGCTCATTGACTACGCCACTTAGGGGACTAAGACTGTCATCGTCCAGCATTGTGTCCACACTAAGATTGGCCACCGGTTCCTGCTTCCCCTCTAGGTTCACCTCCAGCTCTAGCCGCTCCTTCACGGAATCACTATTGGGCTCAATTTCATTGTCATCGAAAACCGCATTGTCCAAAGCCAGTTCCACGGAAGCCTCCACACTCTTTGTCTCCATAATGGGCACTGGGACAACGGAGATCGGTATTTTCTTGGGTAGTTCAATGTTGCTGGCCGCTGTGGTCGGAATGGGATTGATGATGTCATCGTTCGTGATCACTTTTGTGGGTGAGACCAGGGAGTTCATTACTGGATTTGAGATAGGAGTCAGGGAAGAGGTAACAACGCTGTAATGAAAATATAAATATTGATATACAGCTGTTTATATATAAAATTAAACTCTTGTTACCAAACGTCAGCCAGAGCTTGAAGTTGAGTGGTGTTGACCGTGGGTGGAACCGTCCTGGAGCTCGTCGATGTGGTTGTGGTGGTGGTGAGACTCATGCAGGTATTTATGGAGGGTATGATGGGAATAATGGGCATCACCATTTGGACTTGAGGCTGGGGCTTGGTGATCGGTCCCCAGGCCTCCTTTTTCATGAAGAACTCCGGTAGCCACTCCGTTATAGCGTTTCTTAAAGATGATTTAAATGATTCGTTAGCTTTTCTTGCGTTATTTACCTAGTTTTACTCACTTGAGAGCCAAGCGTGGGTGGTAAACGTTCTTAGAGAGAAACTCCGCCGGTAGGTCATCATCGTTTTCAGTCTCCAGTTTTATGTCTGCACTTAGCGAGCTGTTCACTTTCGAGTCCAGGCTGCAGCGCGACCAGAAGGCCAGCGAATGGATGGCAACAAAATTGCCATAGAATTCGCAGTTGGGATTGGTCATAACACCACGCAGGTGGGGAATAAGCTCCGGCGATCGACCGCTGTACGGTCCCATGAAGATTCGCTTCTGGTCGTAGTCGTTGGCATGAAGATTGTCCCAGATGCACGGCGGACGGCGCAGCACCTCGGTAATCTCTTGAATCGACTCAAGGGATATGTTCTTGGAGATAACCTTATCCCCCGTCCACAAAATATCGATCTCGTTGTTCAGCTTGGAGCCCAGGGTATTGAGGTACTCCGATTCCTGGACCGTTGGCACCGCTCGCGAGGCACAGTACTGGGTGGGGCAGAAGAGAAACCTGGGGCTGCCCAGATGCGTGTATATCTCGTTGGTCACCGACACGTGCGCGTTAGCAAACGTCTGAAAGACCTCCTTGTCCGCCTTTGAGAGCTCCGACTCGATGTCGTCAAAGAGCAGGGCGTAGGCCTCACACCCAAACTGCGCAACCTGGTCCAGCTTGCGCTTCAACGTTGCGATCTCCTTGGGGCTGCTGTAGGTCATGTCCAGTCCGGGCGATAACGCGTAGTAAAAGGTGATGCCCGCCTCCTTGGCCGCTGCAATGAGACCTGCATGGAAGGCACTTAACAAAAGGACTAGCTGAGTTCAAAGGTTATTTACTGGAAAGGTGATCCGCCTCCTCAACGGTGTATAGCTCTCGCCAGTAGGCGCGGTGCTTGTAGTCGTCCTTTGGTGCGTACATGTACGAAGGACTGGACCCCATGCCCATGGATTTCAGCTTGCGGAACAGGTCCTTGCGCTGCTCCGTGGTCCACGGCCGGCCGTAGAATCCCTCGATCACGCCGCAGATAAACTGCCGCTTGCCATCGGCTTGGCTGCCCGCTTCGTCTGCCATTTCTAGTAGGCCGGGGAATCGGATGTGGCAATTTGCGAGGACCAAATAAGTCTTTCTTTTCTCCTCTCTTCTCAGGATTTGTATATCGTTTGGTTCGGACAATTGCACCTTGTGCTATCGATAGCTCAAGACATCGATATACTGACATCGCAATAACCATGTTCAGTCAATTTCGGTTAGAATTGGTTTTATAAATACACAAGGTGCACCCTGTTGTTTGAGCTACACGAATCTTTGAATTGCATCTAAAAAATATCAACCCAACTAATCAGGCACTGACTATAGTTTTTTTAGATCTATGAAGAAACTAATTGAATAAGTTGCATCTTCATGACCCATTACTTGATTTTAGCCCGGAAGGAAAAGTTTATGAAATTAAACTTTAAATATTTTATAGGAAACCTTAACGGCTTAAATACCATAGTATTTTATATTCGTGCTCGAGGGTGCGGCCACACTGCACTACACGTGCAATTGGATTGGCAAAAACAAAGCCAAAAAGCCGAGTAAACAATGAATAATTTTGAAATTCGGGAGTTGCCCGGCAAGGTAGGTCAAGTCCCGTCACCATACTATCCCTGAATACATTAAAAAATTCATCAGGGACGTGCGATGATCGCGACCAAAAATTTCGCGAAGGACGAGGTGATCTTCGAGGAGGAACCGTTCGTGTCCCGGCAGTTCTCGTGGAACGTGGCCTACGGCTATGCGGCGTGTGACCACTGCATGCGGCCACTGGAGACGGTGTTAGAGAATGTGCGCCGCCTGGCCAGTGATCCCAAAGTGGAGGTGCCGCTGCTTCAACACGATCCCACCGCCCAGTGGGTGGCCCAGTTCACCCAGTGCCCACGGTGCAAGGTGCGCTACTGCTCCGAGGACTGCCTAATGGAGGCGCAGAAGCGCTACCACCGCGTGGCTTGCATGGGCGCCTTCCACTCCGACGACACACATCCCATCAATGTACTGAATGAGACTTGGAAAAAGATGCACTATCCGCCCGAGACGGGTAGCATAATGCTGATTGTCCGCCTGATGGCTCTTTACCAGCAGAGCACCAAGAAGGAGGAGTTCCTCGAGCAATTGCAGTCCTTCCAGTCGCTGATTGTGAATCGCGAGCAGAAGATCTATCACAAAATGCTGGGCGAGAACTTTGAGCAGCAGATGGAGCAGTTGTATCTTGCGTTCTGCAATGCTTTCACGGGCGAGGAGTTCTCCATAGTATGCATATCCTTACAGAGTGCGTTAAAACGCGAATACATCTTTTGTTTTCCAGTTCAAAACACCGGATGCTTTCAAGACATTGATGGCCATTCTGGGAACTAACAGCCAGGGAATTGCAACAAGCGTGCTTTCCCAGTGGGTTGCCAAGGTGTCCGATCTACCACTAACGGATTCGGAAAAGGAACAGCTCGACACGGTCATCGACGGACTGTACGCCAAAGTCGGAGAATGTAATTATTTCTCAGATCACCTTGTTAGCCAATTATCCATATCAACATCGCCCCGACAGTTGCTGGCGAATTCTTGAATAACGAGGGCTCTGGACTATACCTGCTGCAGAGCAAAATCAACCACAGTTGCGTGCCGAATGCCTGCTCCACATTTCCCTATTCCAACGACATTGTCGTGCTCAAGGCCTTGGCTCCCATTCAACAGGGCGAAGAGATCTGCATCTCCTACCTGGACGAATGCATGCTGGAGCGTAGTCGCCACTCGAGGCACAAGGTCTTGCGCGAGAACTACGTGTTCATCTGCCAGTGCCCCAAGTGCCGCGCCCAGGCGTCCGATCCCGACGAGACCAGCGAAGATGACGATGACGACGACGAAATGGACGACTACGACGATGATGACGACATGAACTAAACTAAGAATTAATTTTTTATTTCATTAAAAAGCTCTTATGTACGTACATATTGTAAAATATATTTATGTTAAAGATTTTGAAGAAGTGTACAAGTGTGCTTGTTAATGTACGTGTGGCCGTCTTTTTTCAATTTGTTGCTGCCGGGGAAGGTACATTAGGCGCTAAAAGCTCATGCACACCGTTATCCAGGGGGACTTCCCTCACCTCTATGACAAAATTGCAGAAACGTGTCATCAGGCCAAGGTACTGGAGCAGATCTTCGTCCGGTATGACATAATCCAGTTCTTTATTAAGCAAAACGAAGTTCACTATCCCAAATTTGGCGCGAACCACGTTCTTTATGTCGTTTATAGTAAGGGGGCGAGGTTCACCCGGCTCCCCTACTATTATCATTTTTTTTATATCGCCGAACTGAAACGCTATTATCGTTCTTGCAGAAAGTACCATTTTCACTGAAGCTATACTTATTTGGTTTCCCGTTTGAAAGTCAATTTCGAAAATAACAATACAGACCAATCAGAAAACTATACTTTATATAGTACAAAGCAAAAAGAATTCTGACGCAATATACAAAGTAAACTAAACACAAAAAACACACTGGACCAAATTCCTCACACCTGGAAGCGGGCTGTCCAGGGTAAATACGCAGTCAATTGCTCCCAACTATCAAATCGAATTACAAGCTTTCCCAACCAATTAGTTCACGACACCAGAGGCGTTTAGGACACTCATCACCGTCGTGGAAGCCAACGGACAAGGTCTAACCACCCATAGCAAGGGATCAACCAGTTTAAAGATGCGGAAACAACGGAGGAGCAGCTTCAGCAGCTTGTAAACGATAAGGTCAAAGCCAACGTGGAAGAATGTAAGTGGATGGGCTGCTTGAAAGTCAGTCGATAACAAAACACACACATCCTACCCACACAGTTGTTGGAAAGTTCCTTACCAAGCCAGCCATGCAGAGTCCTGAAAATGTTAAGGACAGCTTCTATGCCTCCAATCTCCAATTGACAAAGCTTCTATCCAGAGCACGACGGAATCGTAGTGTCCACTTGAGGGACGATAGCTTCCTGGTGATCTGCGAATGTGAGGATTGCAAGACGGAATCGAACACAGTTGATACGCAATCTTGAATTGTTTTGTTCTTGTTACTCTACCAACACATCGCATCTAAATATAAATTTAATATACAAATGGCTAACAAATCTCATCAGGAGCTGGCTTCGCCGCCGCCGGCAGAAATGGGCGTCAGGTTAATCAGGTTGTTGCTGCTCTCGGCCAGCTCGGCGATGGAGACGCGTCCGCGTTGTTTTATGAACTTGGCCACGGCCAATAGCTCCTTCTCGGAAACATAGATGAACTTGCCGCGGTCGTCTATGACGCCGGTGAGGGTGCCATCGGCCTGCAGGTTCTGGATGCGATCAATGACCTGCTGCGTCTTTAATTTGAAGGCCACGGCCAGATCCTCTAGGACCACCACCTTGTTGTCCCTAATGTACTGAATGAAGTCGGCCAGGAGGTTGTCCTGGTCGTCGGCGTCGCCCTCTTCGAAGCCCTCTTCCTCCACACTGAAGGCAGCCTTCATCTTCAGGTACTCCTCGTGCTCCTTGCGCTCCCGTTCCTCTTTGGCCAGGCGCTCGGCATCCACCCGCTTGCGCTCGGCCTCTGCCTCAAGGTCTTCTTGCTGCTTGCGCTCCGCCTCCTCCTTCGCCTCCTTCACCTTGCGCTGTTCGCGATCGTGCAGTTCCTGCTCCCGCTGAAGCCGCTTCTGCTCCTTGGCCTCCATCTTGGCACGCTTCTTAGCACCCATTTTCTCATCCAGCACCGCTCCCTGGGGCACACGTGCCTCATCACCATCGACCTGACCCTCGTCCTCGTGGTCAGAGTCGCCGGCAGCCGGAAGAGCACCAGCTGCCGCGGCGACTGGAGCCGCTGGAACATTCTGGCGCAGTCGATTGCGCTGATTTCGAGCTATTTGAGCCCGACGCGGAACACCCTCCTGGGCGCGCTGTGGAACGCCACGTTGAGGAGCTGCAGCTACCTTGGTTTCTGTTTTGGGGTCAATGTTTTAGTCGCCAGTTGGACGAGCTATCTGCATCCGACTCACCTGGGGCGGCGTTTTTCTTTTGCAGCAGGTACAGTGTGACGATCACAACTAAAAGAGCTACGGCAATCCCCACGAGAATGATCAGATCCATTGCGAATACGTTGGGAGGCTTCCTAGCCTGGTGCACGCAATGCTTTTTGCCAAAAGGTAAACGTCAACAAAATAAACATATGACTGTGGGTCAAGATAGCGACTATGAGTTGGCAGCAGTGCTGGCAATCTAGCTATTTCGTAGCCTAATTAGATGTCCAGTAATTGTTGGTATCAGTGCTAGCGACAAACCACGTAGTTACGAATCGCACCACGAAAGTGTCTGTTTGAAGAAAAATCCTTTTGATATACGACAGAATAAGAATACAAAAAACACAAAAACTAAAAAAAAATAAAGCTTATAAACATAAAAAGCATATGGTGTCTTCTTTAATGCGTTGAAGTGCGCATTTATTGGTATTTCATCCATTGTAATACTTTGCCAATACAAAATTTTGCGACAATTTTGTCGTTAAGCTTGTTTAGCGGGAAAGCCGCTTTAAATAGCTAAATTTCTTCCGCTTATATTGTATATCCCGCTATATGTATACATATGTTGAATTGTTATTTACTCTTGAAGACATTTTTTATTGATGCGTGCCGAATGAGAAAATATTAAATATTAAATTAAGCCAAATGTACTTCGTCACAGAGGTAGATATCAGAAAATTGCAGAAACAAAACTTAAAACCAATCAAACATATTTTTTTAAATGATTTTTTTAAACTCATTTTAAGAGTTTAAGAGCAATTTCAATTTCAACTTCAGTAATCCCCCATTAAAGATAAAAACGCCACCACAAGGCCATCAATGACTTGTACTGTACTATTATTTAATAATCAATTACATCGTTTAAAATTAAAAGACATTCTAATGTAATTTGTTGTTTTGTTTTCGTTTCTTGTGTATATATCAACATCTTAACAGCTTTTGTTTTTTTTCTTTGCTTTTAGTTGCTTGTTATAAAATACATAAAATATCATAATTGTATTAATATATAAATATATATTAGAATAAGCAAACAAAAAATTTCAATAAAATTTAGATTCTCTGTTTCAAGAAACGCCTATTTTACATCTTCATTTCCGCTTTGTGCCATCATGCTTACTTTCTTTGCATTAGGTATTCTATACATTCATTACTTTGGTGTAACTCTTATATTTTCTAAGTTTATGATTTTTTATACATTATAAATTTATATATCCTATCATTATGTTAAGCCTTTTACCATTATTAATTCAATATCCAAATTTCTCATTGTTTAATCTAGTAATCATTTCATTAGACAGGTAACAACTCTTGACATATCTTTCACTTTCCATCTTTTATCATTTCATTACCAAGTGTACTCAAAAACTTTAAAATCACACCGGGCTCGACCCAGTTTCCTCTTGAAGATTTTCATGTCTGTGGAATTACCAAATATGGCCATGGTGCTAATATTGGAAAAATGTTCAGTTTTGTGGATAATTGATGTTAAAACATCGGGAGTATCGCGAAGTGGTCTCAAATCCAATTCTTAAGGTCTTATTGTACAGCTTCCATTCCCTTGATTGTCCTGAATATTTAAGAATATCTATTA
This sequence comes from Drosophila melanogaster, assembly GCF_000001215.4. NCBI lineage: Eukaryota > Metazoa > Arthropoda > Insecta > Diptera > Drosophilidae > Drosophila > Drosophila melanogaster. Next base: position 21,213,638 of record NT_033777.3, on the reverse strand, counting down.
TATCCAGAAGGCTTAAACTTAACAAGACATGTAGTGTTATGCAAGGCAAATAAATCGTTGGTCAATCCGCAGCTCCTGGCAGCCCATACATACTCACATGCAATAGACAGCACCCATGTCAAACTCCTAACACATATGGATATCTTCAGCTCTTTTTACCATGGTCCTCCCGATGACCAGTGAAAGATATCCAAGGAATGAATTTCATTTCTATAGGCATTCTTTAACTCAACCCAGGCTTTCGAACATGTGAAAATTACCTTGATTGTAAAGTTGGTATCTGTGTACAATGTTGCATTATGACGCATACTGATTACTCATACGAGATCCCATGCACTGTTCGACAGGACCTGTCTCCCTGGTTATCAGTTTCAAATCCGAGGTTGAATTTGCCCCTTCACCCTGAGTTGGAATATTGATACATTCCTATACAATGTTTGCCACAGAATTCATCGATATATCACTAAGAAAAATTGGAAGGTGCAATTTGTTTTGGAAAGAAACCTATCAATAAAAAGTTAATCATTCCGATTATCAAGTTCAGCTCCATCCTTGAGAGATCTCGGACTTAAATTATAGTAGAAATTATCCCTTCATTGTACCTATCTAGTCCGGTTGTACGGTAATAACGATTTTAACAAGTTTGCAACCAGAAGAAATACAGGGCTTATTTTGCGTTGCTCAGAATTTATCCACACAACCGAAAATTCCTTTAATATTAGCAGCCATGATGGCTTTAATCCATAAACATCCTCAAGATGGAACAGGGTCGAGCCCAGAGCTATGTGAATAGTCTGCTGGAGAAGAGTGACACACCGTTGACGTCTCAATCCAAAAAGATTTTTACTCCAATCAAAGTTGCAATGTCCGCGGATATTAATATGCGATATTAAGCTTCTCATTACTATTCATATAACCTCCATTTACCCATTAATATCCTTAACAAATATTCATATTCAAATATAATGTTCTCTGCTTTATCATTAATGTTGTGTTTTGGGGTTCTTAGTTATTGTTTAGCAATTGTTTTTTTTTTTGTTTCTTTTGTATCTGTAACAGCTGTATCTCTTTAGCATAAGTTTAAATTAAGTGTTAAGGTGTAGGTTTAGGTTTATTCACTAACCAACGCCATTTCTTGCGCCGCGGGCGTCAGTGACTGGCCCAAAGCGGAGGCAGCGGACACGGCGCTGCTCATCCCATCGTCCTCGTCGTCGTCCATCGATGCATTCTTGCGCTCAATCTCCGCTAACGCTGGCTGGTCATCATCATCACAATTGCTGCGCTCGACCTGGTCGGCAGCTTCTTCTTCCTGCGCCTCATCGGCAAAGGACACTTCTACGGGGCTGTTGTTGCTATCACCATTAGCTGTCGCAGCCGTCGTCGTCTGGTCGTGCTGGTTATTGTTGGCTTTATCCTCACTGGCGGACTTATTGTTATCACTGTCGGCATCGTCGCTCCTCGCCGGCGCCGTCTCCTCTTCGGGTATGTCCTCGATCAGGCTGCGATTGCCGGATCCGGCCGATGGACTGCGAGGCGGGGTTGTTGTCGTCGCCGCTGCGGCTGTCGCTGGTATTTCAACCTCAGCCACTTTGCGCAGCAGAACGGGATCGGACGCACGCAATGAGCTCTCCGAGCCACCGACGCCTTCACCGCTTGGTCGCAGGACGAGGTAGAGCAGTATATCGGACAGCGAGATAATGCCGATCACTTTGCGATTCTCGTCGACCACCACCAGTCGATGTACTTCGGCGCGGACGATTCGTTCCATGATCGTGTAGAGCGATTCGTCCAGATTGCACTTCTGCACGCCCTCGAACCACTCGTTCCGGTGCTCGTTGGCTTTGCGCAGCGAAACATCGAGATCGTTGTAGGTTTTCTCGGCGGCGAGATTCTGAACGAAAAGAATATTTACATTACTTTAAGATCTTTCTAACTTATATACGTATAATCTAAATCATATTTCTTTTAACAATACAACATTTGTTGGAAAGATTTATACTTCACATCTATCTATCTATCTATCTGTGATCACTAAGAGGTATACTTACAATCACATCAAACTTTGCGTAAATGTCAACGAGGCGACCATCGGAATCCACTAGTGGCAGGGCTGAGACTCGTCGCTCCACAAATTTCTTGAGCGCCGTGATGATGCTCGTCGTCTCGTCGGCGGTCTCGATGTTGTTATAGGTGCCAATCTTCAGTTCGCGCAAACTTTTTTGCATGTACGCGGGCTTTGGTAATTCATTAATCTGCGCATAGGAAGTATCACATAAATATTTTGCTTTTAGGTAAGTAGTTAATATTCCAGAAACTCACGTATAGGAAAAGGAACCTAAGTATGCGTTTATGTGTCAGGATGTAGAGGACATTGCCGGTCGCCGGATCGATGACGGGCAGGCGATGTATGCGGCTGTGGATGAGAATTTTGATGGCATCGTAGAGGGACGCATCCGGTCCGATGCTGACCAACGGCATCACCTGGTTGTGCAGCACGCCTAGCAGAGGATACCATTTAGTTAGTATCATCATTCAATGCAAATGTGGGTTTTCACTTACTCCGCCACGTGTCCAGTTTGTGCTCTTCCAGCTGCTCCATGGACGCATTTGGCGATTTGTAATACATTTGCAGGATCTTGATAAAGTCCGTGATGGTTAGCATGCCCACGAACTGTTGCTTCTCCGAATCCCAGAGCGGTGCCGCTCGCACACCGTTGTAGACGAGGGCGTAGAAGGCCTTCTTTACAAGAAGCTGGGTGTCGAAGACAACCAACTTGGCGGAGGTGGGTATCAGATCATAGCACTTGTGAAAACGAAAGAACTTCACGAAGATCTGTGAGTCGTCCTCTTCTGCAGAAATAAGAAGAGAAGTCGGTTAAATAATGGATTTATTTACGATATGGGCTGAAGGTTTAGGGATCTGGGATGTCCACCTTTCTTGAGCAACTCGGCTAGCAGGCGTTTCCAGGCCTCAGAGATCTGCTCGAACTCTTTGATGCTCTCCAACGGATAGCAAAGGACGTCGGTCGGGCGACGGTTGCCACCTCCGAGTACCAAACGACCCGCATGATTCGAGTAGAAGTGCAACTGTAACATGCGTTCTGGGTTTCCACTGTGCTTCACTTTGACGCTTCGCTCTTTTATTTTTGGGTTTTTGTTTTTAGCGATTTTCAGTGTCGCATTACGCTAGATTGATGCGATCCAATTTGATCTGGTCTTCTGCCTGTGAACTGTGGGCGCTAGCAATTAACTGCGCGACTCGATTTGCTTCGCTAATTGATTTGCCTTATTGATTGTCCAACTAGCTAACAGCCCGCTAACAGAGCTGCGCCGCTCTACGCGCTTCTCACTGTAGTGAGCTACGGATGTTAGGCGATATTTATTCGCGCTCAGCGTATTCGAACCCAAAAATAGAACAACCGGTGCCCATAAATTTGAGGGCGCACGCGTTTCGTTGAATTAAATTAAGACATTTTTAATTAAAATAAATTTAGCGTACGACAAAAGCAACCGAAGCAGCCACAGCTTAGGAAAACACATCGAAATAGAATAGATTCGCCAAATTGTTCAACAATAAATATTATTATTTCAATTCCCATTTAGAGAAAGAGAAACCACCAAGTGAGAGGGGCATAATGTAGACTGCCTACTGTGCTGTGGCACAATGTAAACAAATAAATATTGAGGCGGGGCCAAAAGGTGTTAATCAAAAACTATATAAAATCACAGGGGCTGCAGATCGGTCTTGTCAGGGGCCTGATAAATGCAAGCCAAACATACACCCAAACCAATTCAGCCATTATAGCGACACATAACAGATATTGGGACAGGCAGTTGTGCCAAGAAATTAATTAACCGCAGCATAGGACTCAACACTGAAATTTCGAATGTCTGTAGGGATTAGTGCGCCTCTTTTGCGAAAACCATAGGGAAATCTATTTCAGAAATAATAAATAACTTTATTTAAAGTGCAAAAAATTATTTTCGTTCAATTTACTAATTGGCAGGTTATTTTTTGATCAGACAATCTGATGTTTTATTTGGCACGAAGTCAGATCAAAGTAAATTTATGATTCATCGACATAGAAATGGAATGCATTAATGAGCGGAAATAATTTAAGGAAAACCTGCCGCCTCCCAGTATGAGATTAGTGGAAATTTTTAAAACCACTGGTAAAAGTATTTCCAACAAATTATCCGGATGATATCCACCACAATATAAGCAAACAACAGACAAACAGAAAGTTTAAAAACGACCAAATATAATATATAGAAAAAACACGAAGGCCAGATACCGCGGCCAGAAAATATACACATCGAAATAAATTGTAAAATATTTGGAGCTATATGCATGCAAGCGGCAAAAAGATATTCCCGACTAAGCTTTGTAAACATTTAAATGTTGTTTAATAAATGGAATTTACTGCGGTTGCCGGGCGGCGAACCGTTCGCACAGATAAAGAAAGTCGAAGGAAATGAAGGCAATAACGCTTGTTGAGATCGGTGAAGGTCTCTTTAATCTTTTTTGTACTCTGTTGCTGTTCAATGATTGATTTTCAATGCATATGCATATGCATCCAATTGCCAAAGCAAAGGTAAATATGGTTTATCGTTTTCGATTCTGTTCGCTTCTGCGTTTTGTGTTTCTTTTGACAGGGGCCACGGGCCACAAGAGTTAATTGAAATGCTCCTTGGCGTTGTTGGCTTTGTTGATTACTCTGCTATTTCTTTTTTTTTTGCCGTGTGGCATCTAAACAAATGAAAACCCATTTTCGCAATGGGCGGCGATTGTGGGGGAAAAGTGGCCAGTCGGCGAGGGTGGTGGTGATGGTTCAGTTGCTTTTGGCGTCGCGGCGCTATTCGAAAATTCTTAGCGAATGACTAAGAGAACAGCGAAGACCTTCGATGGGTCGACTTTGATTTGCTTGCAGTTGGTCGGTTGGATTCGATTGCTGAGTTGGTAAGCAAGTAATTACGGCTCTGGGCAGTGTCCATAGACACACACTTGGCACATATGTATAGACACGTATAGATCTCGAATGGTTCCTGCTGCCAATAATTCCACACGGAAAGCACACGGAACGGAAAACCGCCGATTTTGTGTCGTCTGCCCGTCTTTCGTTGGCGACGTTCTAAACGATTCGAAATTTTATCATAAACTGATCTACACTCTGTGTTTTCCATCTCCTCCTCCGCTCGCTGTGGCTCTCTGTGGCGGAAAAGTTTTTCGTCAGGGGAAAAGCGCAGAAAAACAAACAAATGATAGACTGAAATAATAGTGGAAACGCTCTGAGCAGAAAGCCTCGCCACTAAATCGAAGAGTTCTCAGAGCGTTTAATAAATTGAATATAATCTTTGCTGAGAGATCGGTTGAATCGGATCGGCTGGGAATTGACGTTTAATGAGGATCATGAAATGTCTGAAATTGCCAACAAATTACATGCACTGTTTTTTCGTTTTCCCTCCTTTCGGCTCTCATTGTAGTACCCTCACTTCATTTGCGTATTTGGTCTCCGGCGTACTTGGAACTTATAATTAGCTTTGGTAAAAAAGAAAAGCAAATATGAACTTTTGGGGGTGTGTTCGTTTCTCTTTAGGAACTTTAAGAACAGAAGTCTATCCACTTGTTTTGTCGGGAATAAAGAACTATATGTAAATTTTAGACAGCCCACGCTAACATTCAAATCACTTGCTACCATAATCCCCGTGAATTATGACTGATTCCACAAGTTATCTTCTTCTTTGGCCTATTTATGTATGTACATAGATATATTGGTATATCAGGTTCTATCATATTCTGGCGATGGCGTCGTGTGCCCAACGAAAATCCTCAGAGGCCGACTTTTGACCGAACGCCAGCCAAGTATGTTTGCTAATTCATTTAAACTAGACATTGTTGTTTGTCTCTCGGGACGGCCGTTGCGGAAAAGGGGACACTGGACTGGATTAAGAGGGTGGTTTCAAAACTTACCCAGATCTGATAGATTTACTTTCTCTAGGAACGGATCAGCGACAGGCAACTGTAATATAAAAAAGGATTGGTTAGAATTTAGTAAAGTAACATGCATAAAAAAGGAAAATAAAATTCTTCTCAAAGATTTTTAAATATCACCAAGGAAAGTATTAGTTTCCTCGTATTACATATAAATCTTTTGTTTTGAAAGTCCAACGGAAACATGTTAATCTCTAAAATCAAGTTTTCTAAATTTATTTACCTCGTTTATCTACTTTCGAAATGCTAAAACTTAATTTATAACTGTTAACTACATGATGAAATGTAAACTATCATTAAAGAAATAAACGAGCTAACTCGAAAAGTCGTAAAATGTACATATGTACAAACATATACTTATACGTTCGTTAATCGTTATGCAAGTTATTTGTGGCGTAGTATAACTTACACCTTAAGTTACGATGTCTTAGCACTTCCTCTTTCTTTACACTCTGATATAGTTTGGAATATTAGCCCTATTTTATTCACCATTCCGATATTACATGTGGGTCACAATGATTGGCACATTTCAGGGATAGAAGTGTCGACAACACAATACCATAAGTAAACAATAAGGAAACACAAACGTAAATAGAAATATAAACTGCGCTGATATAGTTCTCTTACACGTTATCTGGCAATCAGAACGCGAAATCGCAGATAAAACCCAGAGGAACAATAATTTCAGCCCCAATGAAATATTTGTGAGCCGAGTGGTTGAAGAAGGGGGGGATGAGGAGCTGTATGCTCACTCGGTTGAGTAGCTTTGAATTAACATTGAAATGTGCAATTGTGGAATTATGACACATTAGCGAGGGGAGAGAGGGCGGTCGTGGAAACGAGGCAATGGGACAAGTACCCCATATCAGATACGGCAATTGAACAATTACACTCGCACACAGTTGCGGGCCAATTTTGGTTTAGCCTAAACGCTTTGCCCGCAACTCACATTCTCTTCCTCTCTCGCAGTGCTCTTAGCATGTAGAAATGGGGTCAAGAAAAGTGTGCACTGAGAAATACATATGTACCTTGTTATCTTTCGAGGTAAAAGAATATTCAACAAATTTCTATTTATAATTCAGTTTAAAAGTTTCTCCAGATTTTTAATTAACTTAAAAGAGAAGAGTTCAAGAACCAAATTCATTTATGTCAATGAGCAAAACATACAGTTCAATCTTATTTCAATTTATGCAAATTGTGTATTGACTATTTGTTTTTTCTATGTGCATTGTATGGCTGACCCTCATTTTGTCTAAATATATATTGCACTCAATGCAGCCGAATTCAATTGACGAAAAAGCTTCGCCTTAAAGCTTTGCAACTGGCACACACTCGGTGGCTTTTCCTTTGTTTTCATCTCAATGCATTTTCACACAAAAAGAAAAGCGTATCGATTGAAGTATTTCGATACACGTACGTACTACGGCTTCAACAGCTAAATATCTGTCCGTAAGAGCACCGATACAAAAACCATTGGTCTTCAATATTGTTATATTATATTAAAAACACTTTGTCAAGCGAAGATAACTGTTTAAAAAGATGTAAGAATTTGACATATATTATACAACTCCAGCCTGTTTCTCCCGGTGCACTTACGCTAATCTTGCGTCCGGATCGCGGCAACAATTGCTGCTGGCGTTTCCACTGCTCGATCTGCTCGACGCTGTAGTCGCTGCGCCGCCGCATCAGCATGCACTGGTGCACTGGGGAGTGGTGCCTGGAGGTGGGCGAGGGGGAGGAGTGGGCGCTGCTGACGCGTCGCCGCTCGTAGACAAGCGTCTGCTGCACTGCAGCAGCGGCGGCGGCAGCGGAGGGTGAATGACCCAGCGAATGGCGGGCAGCATTTGCAATTGCCTTGCTGTTGTTGCTTCTCAATTGTTGCTGCTGCAGCTGTTGCTGATGTTGCTCTTGCTGTTGCTGTTGCAGTTGCAGTTTCTGCTGTTGACTGTGATTGCTGTGCGCCTTGCGTCGCAGCAGCGACGATGACATGGCCGCCGTTAAAGTTGCCTTCAGCTTTTTGCCATCTTTCGTCTTGTTTTTGCCGCTTGGCAGGCTTGGGAGGCTTGGTATGCTTTGGTTGCTTTGGCTAATGTGGCCAATGTGACTTGGGCTTTCGCTATGACTGTGGCTTTGGCTGTCATCGCGCCTGCTTACGTGATGCGAGTGGCGTTGGCCGTCGATGAGATCTCGCAGATTCGCACTGTTCAGCAGCTGGTAGTTGCTGCTGGCCGTCGGCCCGTTATTCGACATCAGCGCCGGCAGATGGCCGTACCGCTTTTTTCGGTGATACAGTGGCGAATTGCTTAGTGAACGCGCCTTGCGACCGCCGCCTTTAGCATTTGCATTTTCGCTGCCGGTGAGGTTGTTGTTGCTATCGTTGTCTTTCGGCAAATTGGGGTCAAAGTGTACGCTCAGCTTGGGTGGCGTTTTCGGGGCGGCAGTGTCGGCGGGAGGGTTGGCATATTGAGGCGGTGGAGAGGGTAGCACTCCCACGCGGGGTGTGCTGGGCTCGAAGGCGGAATACCGGCGGCGATACATGAAAACCGCGCACTCAAGAAGAAGCAACAAGCACTGGCAGACGGATTTTTATGGAGAGTCGCAAAAGTGACGACACCACTACTCTGTTTGATTTCTGATTATACGGCCGTGTTCCGTTCCACTTGTCTTCCGTTCGCTTTCCGGACACGTCTGCGCTCACGCAAATGTAAACTTAAACTGGTTAAAAAGCCACTGGTTAAGAGTTTAGCGAGCGCCAGCCGGACCCCACACATGATCGCACCACGACAAAGAGCAGAGGAGAAAAAGAGCGAGCGGATTGGCCTAGGAGAGCGCCAAAAGTGCGCGAGAGTGCTAGAGTATAGGCAAATACAAGAACACACACGCCACACAATGTAAATATACTTGTAACGAAGCTACAAGACCCTAGAATGCACTTACACTTCACAAAATAATCGCAATAAATCACACATTCTGATGATATTACACGTTTAACAACAGTGAATAAAACAAATAATACTTTCTGTATTCAATTGTTGCCACAATTGATTGATTAGATGTCGTCATCCTGAGTGTTGCTGGTCTTATAAAAATGTTTTAGCTTATATTGCAAAAATCTGAGAAGTACGATTCAATAATTATTTCGAGTGCAGTAAAAATCTGGGTTGACTGCATCGAAAATAAACTTTTGGTTTGTCCAACGGTTCACCTCATTTGCTTTGCTTATCTTTCAGCTGTCTCCCTGCTGTAGGCTGTTTTCTTCTTACCCAAGAGAGAGACAAAGAGAGAGATCGCAACCGAGTGGAAATTATGAATCCCGTATGCAGAAAGGGTATCAGAAGAATGGGTCTCGTTTATTTCTTTTTCGACTTAATCGTTATATCGCTTGAGTAAACAAGAGAGAAGACAACGAGAGAGACCCACTTGCACCCACAATCGAAATGACCAAGAAGGCCACTGCAGGCGGAAGAAGAAGAAGAAGCGGCAAGGGTACTCGACTCAAAGGCGAATCCACTCAATTCAAGAGTGAAGAGACACAGTTTAAATACGCATCGACAAAGTAAAGAGCTTCTGTGTACATTTGTTGTTTTCTTTGAGCGATAAGTTAGGCAAACGGTAATGCAAGATTGTGGCCTTGCTAAAGAGAAATTAGAAATAGAGAGAGACAGAGAGGAAGCGAAGAACAGTGAGAAAAGCCTGACATGTGAAGAGTAGTTGGCTAATTAATCATCATCATTAGCGGGCACATACCAACAACAAACAAATACCAAAAAGAATTTAATGGTGAAAGCCCAATCCGCTGACGTCAGAATACAGAAAAGTTCGCAAAGAATTCCCATGAATGTGCATAGTATAACAACAAACACTTGACACATGATTCAAATCTATCGATATAAACCAGTTTTCATGGGTGACCACGTTGTGGACGGCGAAGTAAACAATAACAGACGGTAACAATATAATAACTGTTTATAATGGTCATTAGGCCCATTATGAGGCCTTGGGTTTTACATATACATATGTAGGTGTGAGCGAAACCCCAGAGAAAGGTAATTCTCCGACTAATTCAAAGTTGATGACAAAACCATCAGAGAAGTCAACTAGCTATCAGCATGACTTCTTGATTTTAATATAAAGTGACTCACCTATTTGAAATAGTTTCACCAATCTCGCTAAAATTTCATATGTAAGTGACTATCCCTAGTTGCTCACGTCGTATACGTAATAAGTACTTTTAATAAGCCGCGTGGTACTCTACATGTAGTCTACATTGAGTGTAAAGTGCGAAAACCTCTAAGTATGCAATATAAAACAAAATAGGCTAAGGGTTATTATGGAGTTCTTGAAAACTGACAAATTGCTTGATACTCTCAACATTCAACAGGTGCAAATAGAAGAAGAGGGAGAATTACGTAGACAGAACACGGCCTTGAAGGTATTATGCAAGCAACTGGAAAAACGCATTTCTCAACGGGTAACAGAGTATATCAGAAATGTCAAGGTGAAGCGAACCGAACGAAGTAAACAAGAAGGGGGAGGAGTCAAACAGTGTAAGCCTCTGAGAAAAGGGGATACATAGAAGTGTATTTTTAAGCTATTAATAGCTCTGAATCAGAGAAGCGAGCAGATTGCTTTTTAAGGCGATAAGAAAAGGCAAAACAGAAAGTGGAAGGGAAAATACTGGCGAGATGGTATATGCAAGATCATAAATTATTACATCTAGTTGAAAAGATAATTGTATAAAAAGTTATGGGGTATTATCTACGCAGTTTGTCGTTTGTTATGCATAACGAGGACGATAAGTATGTCACAGCCCTAATTAAATTTTCAAAATATTTATCAAACTAAACAAGATAAAGAAATTCAACTTTTCAACTGAATTTTTTTATTTCTTTCTTTTCTTTCTTTTTTCTTAATTTCATTAAGCTTAGTACTGAATTTTTCAACTGAATTTCTTTATTTCTTTCTTTCTTAATTTTTTTTAAGCTAATTAAACTACAAAGAGACAATTTATGAGATACTTCCTCTGCTAATTTATACGCTAGCTGCAAGTTTTAAACTTACCCCTCGTGAGTCTCTGAAGAGGATGGCTGCATGGTGTGGATCCAAAGTACCATCCCCTCGCAGTCCTCGACCTGCGGCACCAACTGATGCACGACGTTTCTCCAAATCCGCGGAGGCACGACGCATGTGAGCACCTAAAAGAATACAACAAATTGCCATAAGTACAGGTGCTTGAATACAGAATTAAAGGAGCAAGACTAGACCTAATCGAACAGCAAGTACCAAATGGAAAGCAACCCGCCCGAAACCCTTTACCTTCTTTGACTATGCGATCGTATATCTTGTAGGTGGCCCCGCAGTCATCGAGAATGCGGTTGGGGCGACTGAGCGTGTTCACATCCAAGCTCTTGGATCTGGTGCGGAAGTTCTCCTGCGGATCGTTCTGTGGCGAGGTGCAAACGCTCTGGGCGTCGTGGTGCTTCCTCGGCCACAGGTGCATCTTTTTGCCAAAATGCTTCACTAGCTCGTGGATCGAATGGTGGTGATGGCTATGATGGTGATGGTGCTTTCCGTGCTTGCTGTGACCTTCCTTATGGGGCGAGTGCTGTGGGTCCTGTTCGTCGATGCTGAGACTCTTGGCGAATGACGAGTTGTCGAAACGCTGGCGATTGAAGGGACCGCTGCTCACCCCGCTGTCTGTACTATTCATGGACTGGCGCGATGCATCCCCGGGCAAGGTATAGTCGTCCAGCGAGGTGTGGGCAGCACTCACTCGATGAAAGATCGAGATAGCCGTGGGTCGCTGCTGCTGTGGTCCGCTAGCACCCGTGTGGGTGAAATACTGATGGTCCGTCTGGCTCTCGTAGATGTCGTCGAGATCGTGTGGGAAGTAGCCGCCTCCACCGACGGGTGCGGTGGGCGGGGGAGAGCCGAAGTCCGGACCTGCACTGCGACGCATGCTCTAAAAGTTTTGTTTGGATAGGATTAACTACATGTCTTAAAGATATCCGATTAAGAGGTGCAAACCGATTATAAGCTAGAAACATGCTGAATTCAAAAAGTTTAATAAACTTTTTCGTATTTTCAGTATATATAAAACCGTTCTTCATTAATTACGACATTTACTTTTGTTTTTTTTTTATTGGTAGCTGTTTCATTTAGAGAGTTCCTGATTCTAGCAAGCACTCTCTTCGCTTTCCTGATCGGTTTGCATCCTTGGCTTGACCATTCTACTCACACCATATATAGCCGGACTGTGAGATCGTTCCAGGAAGCTGCGCTTCGAGGAGGGTGTCCGCTTGAGACTGCCGCTAGTGGGCTGCTGGTAGTGGGCTTGGTGGGTGGGCGAGTTGCGGTAGTGGTGGTTAGCCAGCGACCGAGGGGCATCGGGCACAGCCTGTGGCAGAGAGTGTCGGTCGCTCTGCCACTGGGCGTAGGCGCTGCCGGTGACTCCTCCCAAATTCTCAACCCCTGCAGTTCCACTGCCTCCACCTCCGGAATTATTGGAATTGGAGCTGGAGCTGCTGGAGGAGTCCACGCTGTAGAGGCGACTGCCCTGCGAGGAGGCATCGGCACTGCTGCCGTAGCTCGGGTAAATTTGGCGGGACCAGCTCTCGCCACCGCTCAGCTGTTTTTCCACGGCATGCTGGCGGTACAGGTGTGTTATTCCATGCATTGCTGGGCCGTTCTCCTTATCCCGTTGTGTTGTCAATTGTTGTTGCTTTTGGTTTTGTTTTTGTTATTGTGTAGTTCTTGATGTTACACTTTTGTAACGCAGTGTAAAACAGTTGTTATTGTTGCACTTGTCAATTTGGTTAAAGTAAGCACTGCGATCGGTTGTCGCTGTCTCTGTCTCGCCTTGTAAAAGTCACATAATAATCCTTCAACTGTAAATAAAAACACAACACATCACTCTCTCGCTCTCCTTCTCGCCCACTATCGATGCACTAGCTCGAAAGCTTTTGCTCTGCATCCCTCTCTATCGCTATCCGTCTCGTTTGCTCATAGGTTGAACGCACTGAAATTAAGTCAAAGCTGCACACATCGCCGCGTTTTATTTGTTCTTTCTGTTGTTTTTTGCTTTCCACGACGCGATTGTTTATTTTCAATATTGTTAGACACTTTTTGTAAAAGTTATATTGGCCGTAATCGACAGTTTGAAAAATAGCGTCAGCCGCCGCCAACAACATACATACATATATCAAATGATGAATGCACTTGAGCAAGTTCACCACTACCACCCACAATTGAAAAACAACAAGGCAGAGTCAATGCGCGCATAGCTTTATTCTCATTTATTTCAATTCATTTAATTCCCTGCCTTGTTGTCGTTGCGAAGCCGTTGCAAAATGTAGCGGGTAAATAAATAAAGGCCTAATCGATCGGAACGATTTCCACAGAGATCGTTTGCGACGCACGCGTCGCCTGCGCTCATGCAACATGCGCTCAGGGTCACTTTTCTAGGCGGGTTCAGCGACCCAGGCGACAAAATTTACAAAGTTCAATGCCATGAGAGCGCAATAAAAATAAATGAACTCGAATATTTTATATTTGCACAAACTCAAACTCTACTATATATGTTAAACCCTTATATATTGGACTGAGATTTCGAACACTGCACTGCAGTAGCTATAAGAAAATAATTTCTAATTCAAGACTATATTGGATTTATTTTACAATTTTGCAAGAGTGCAATCGTCACATTTGTCGCCTGGCCAGCTTTCTAGGCCTGCCGCACTTGCGGTTGTTGCCTGGCTGTCTGTTGTCCCAGCCTCTTGGGTAATTAAATTATTTTATAATGCAATAAATACCAGTTGCATCTGTTCGAGAAAAGCTACATATATGTATGTATCAGAATTGTTCACTCTTCGGGATCAACTCACATGAGAACTCAAATCGCATGCTTGATTTAAATAAACGGCCTTTATCTTTATCGCTGTGTGTAAAACAAACAACAAACGCAGCAGGAGGAGTGGGAGAGAGATTCGGGCGGGGGCCGGGCATTCGAGAAGCGAGCCAAAGCAAAGCACAGAAAATAAAGTTAAGTTCTATTTTTATTATCAATGCAACAATAACAACACGGCAAGCGATTTCAAATGAAGAAAGAGCCGAAGGCGCACTGATAAAAACAATGGGAAAGATTGAAAATATGTACGTAAAGAGGCAGAACACTGGGGAATATTGATTAGCTTTCTCAAGAGGCTTTCAGGGGGATATTTCACAACTTTGATCAAATTTAATGAAATTTACATGGCGATTCGTAGAACAAAGTGCGCGAAGAGAGCAGCCGGTTCAATTGAGGTTAAGTCGCCAACCTTTTTTATAATCAAATTTGTTTAATAATGCGAAATTCTATATATAAACACACATACATATAAAAATACGGCCGGCCGCCTACGCGCGCACACACACGAACACTGATACGCACACAACCGCTTGGCTCAAAATCCCAAAGAAGAATGAGAATGAAAAGAACAAACGGTGCACGTGCTGTCGAACAAGTGCCAAAGAGAGAGAGAGAGCATGAGAGGGCAAGCTAACAGCGCTGTTAGCGCTAACAGTGGGGCTGTTGGGCGTCCTTGAAATCTAAGTACATATGTATGTATGTATGCATGTGAGTGCAGAAAGCGAGAGTAAAAGCATGAATTGAACCATTTCCTCCCATTCAGTGCAACCAACACTCGAGCATGTGTAATCCATTAGCAACTGCGGCGGATTACCATTCGAATTAGTTGAGGGGCATCTGAAGGGCATCCACATAACTCGTCCATAAATCACTAAACTGAAAGAATTTTCTGGGCGAGTATAGGAAACATCGTCTTGGTTTTTTAAGTGCGCAAAAAACAAATGAACAGCGCATTTTTGGCATAAGGACAAGAACGCCCATCTAAGTATGCAATATTTTGAAACGTGACACGCCAAAAATATAAAAGAGAAACACGATTGTCGGAGGTCAACTTCCTTTCCGACTTTCCACTTTGTGCCCCCATTTATGACGCATGCGTGTGAAGAAAGTGAAAGTATATAGATGGTATATAATACTATACTATATATGCGTATACGTCACTGGAGTATTTTAGAGGTTAGGTGATTGAACCCCCTTTCGAGAAACTCTCTCAATTTATTCCTTTTCGTTCAATCAAAAGCGTGATTAACTATTTCTTTTTAAGAAAAATCCCTTTACATATTGTACCCTCTTAAAGAAATCTAATTTACCACACAGGTCTGTTTTCGGTTATGTACAACACAGTTGGCTCCAAAATTCTATAGGTCCCAAGAATTGCGCATTTAGGTCAAGTGTTTACGCAAGAGAACTTTGATTAGGGAGTGCAAAATTTTTAAATTGCTAAATTATCAGGCAGACCCCCACTAGACAAGCCCCGGCGATAAGAAAATACTATGCTACGCTAACGTTTTAGGCTGATAAGCGCCGTGTTTGTTTGCTTTGGGCCTATCGCAAATTAGATGTGATTGAAAGGGAGCCATAAATAAAAGCCACAGAGGTGCAAACAATATGTTTAACCGACCATGGGGCGTATGCTTAATTTATCTTTAGTAGCCCAGTAGCCCGAGTAACTGTAAACAAGTTGAGGTTGTAGTTATTTCTGGGCTCTGCGCATCGCAGTTAAGTTTGCGCGAAATTCGGCCAGCATTTACCTTGAACGTGATTGGATATTGGATATGTGTAAATAAGTACGGAGCACTTTCCGCCCGATTCCCCCCTCCATTCCCATATCGCCATGCACTGGTCATGTGGGGAGCATTCTGACGGATGTGCTAAGGTGTGCGAATTTAAGTAGCTTCTTCTTCTTTGGTTCTTATTTTGTTTTTAGCCTCCTCCAATTTCGCATTTGGCTTCAACTACGGCTTGTTTTGTGCTGACTTTTGTTTGCCTCTTTGCGCTGAAAGCAGATAACCCGATGATTCAGCTCCAAAAGCAGGAGGATCGGGCGGGGCGAATATCTCGGGGCAAATATTTGAACTGGCCCACGGATTAAAAGGGGGAAAAGGGGTTGGTTTGGGGCACGGCATTCCAAATACGCGCTGTTGGATGATATAACTATTTTAAAGGGCAACGTTCTCGATCTTCGTACTATCTACAAGTGAAATGCCACTTAACTAACTGACAATTGGCAACCTAATCGATTGTTTTTTTTTTTCGCTTTTATATTGGGCAGTTGTCACCCCAATATTAATAGAGCCGTAACACGCAGCGACCTTCTAAGGAGTCGCTGAACCCACTGACTTGGTCAGTATTTCTATCAACACAAATAGAAACCTTGTTGGAATGCACAGAGGTCGCGACCTTCGCTGAAAACTTTGAACTTTGTGTGCCGGGGACAACATTTGACATGTAAGCTATAAGCTCTTACAATCGAAATGTCCTTGCAATTTCAGACAGCCCACTTATTTCCAAGAACAAACCCATAAAACTGTCACTAATTTTCACTTGCGAATTACTTGTGCGCACTTTGGGATGCATTGCGTACGTCCAAGTTTTAGTGGGCGGGAAATGTGCTCTCCTTACCCCCCTTCCCCGCCATTTTTTTTTGATGCTGTTTCCGCATCATTAGAGCCGTGCAATTAAACAAATGCAGTGTAAGTATGTATGCAGTTTGCTACTACAAGCGGAAGTGCAGTCATTGGCAACCGCACGTTTAACAAAACACTGCACTGCACGCCGTCCGCTAATTATTTTCTGGTTTCGGTTTTCGTGTTGTGGTTCGAAAAATAAAAGAAAATCATAGAATAGAAAAGAAACGGAACGGAACTGAACCGCAGATCGGAAAAGAACCTTGGGGAAGGCAAATTTTCCGACGCATCCCGTCGATTAGAATAGATAGGCGTCCTCCAATTACATGCATTTCTATCTTGGCTAATGCCAATTTGGCATCGCACTTATGTAGCCTGAGTGTCCTAGTCAATTTACATTTCGCTGACAGAAGGGTCAAAATCAGAAGATTACTAAGTCTTACCAGCACAATAAATAAGGAAAGTCTATATTGCACACTTCAAAGTTTTATGGCTATTAAACAAAGTTTATTTCGTTTAAACAAGTAACTACAAAAATATGAAGAAAGAAATACACGCATAATTAATACGCCATCAACAAGAAAAGTTAAATCAAATCTTGGCTAAAATTCATGACATTTAAAATGAGCTGTTTACTATTCAAAAAATTCGATGAAACAAACATTCTTGTGAATAGTTTATAAGAATTTTTATACATCTCATTAAAATCGGTGACTCGTATGCCATTGAATTTATTGTCTGCCAATCCGCATTTAGTGAAAAGAAGACGAAAAAGTGTATAAATTAATGGCAAACAGCTTACATTCTGATCCAAATTTCGTGAGTCATCATTCCACTGACTCTACCGTAAGAAGTTCTACATATCCGACTATATAGTTTATATAGTATATATAATGTATATAGTTAAAATAAGTTATATAGTTTATGTTACGGAGAGGGCATAGAACAAACATTACCGAGCAAAGAAGACCTCTAACGCCCTCTGTTGATGACTCGGCTTTCAGTGGCGACTCATCGTAAACTCGACTCACGCGTTTGGCTTATATAACACCTGGACATACACACACTGAATGGATGTGGATGTGGACGTGGCCATACGGATAGCTGTGCACACGGAGCTACCCTGGTGGCCAGTGTTTGTTTGCCGAGTGCAATCGGTCGCAGCCGGAGAAATTTGCAAATGAAATGAGCCGGCAGCCGAGTCAAGATTTCCTGGCAGCAACAAGTGCAGTTCACTTGCAAGGGCACACACGCCTACTCACTACTACACTGAGAAAAACTACAGTAAATTAGAATATAAATGATATCTCAGACTGAAAACGAGAAGAAAGCAAAACAACCTGTGTTGCCCAATTCATGAAGTAGAAAAAGTGAAATAAATATATAAAAGTGAAATATACCCAATCTTATAAATGAGTGTTTAGTTTCAGCACTTGAAAAGTTCATTTTTTTTTTAGCAGTGTACCCTCTGTACGACTTGAATTCAATTAATGAGTGCACCGCCGTTAGTTGTTGTTTTATTTCAGCTAGCTGACTTTCTGTTTGCCGTTCTAATGGAGTCGGACATCTGATTCACATTTCAGCTCTTTGCATAACCAACCGGTGAAGTGGCCCCCTCAGCAGGCGGAAAGTGGCAAGTGGAAGTGGGGGCCAACGGCAGGGGCTCGACTTGGGCTTGGGTTTTCCGCGCAATTGAATCCGTACTATCTGGTGATCTTTAACCCCAGCGCTGGCATTGACTGTTGCCCATCGAATGCGAATATGTGCATATGTGTGTGGAGCTCTATCAGACCAATTTATATACATATATACTTATTACTTTGCTATCTTCTGCTGTACTTTCTTTTGCGTCATTTTGGGCTTTCAAGGATCATAACAAATGAGATTCACGCGCCGCGAAGTTGACTTCTTTGGGCTTGCGTCACCAGAAGGCGATTTATCAAATAGGCCACGAAACTGGTGGCAAAGAGAAGTGGAAAGAAAACAGAACTTAAAGAAGCAAAGAATAAATTGGGGGAAGAGCCTATACGGCCAACAAACAAAACAATTTGAACAAATTGTAATTTTTCATTTCCTTTAGGTGAATACTTCTGATTATATGCTTAAAATTAATGTAGATTAATGGTTATGGGCTATTTCTAAACCATTTGCTTAAAATATACAAGTTTGCGTATCGCTAGGCAATTATTGTTTCTAATTATTGCTTGGCCAACTGATGGAAATGTCAAGTTGTAAGATTGTTGTTATCTTCTAAGACTTTCAGACCATTCCCGCTTCCGCACTTTGCCGGCCTCCAGTGCGATGGTTTTTTTTTTATTAGCTCCCACTCACTTGCTGACGTCAATGGAAATGGAATGAAGGCTCGGAAAATCATACAAGCGAGCAGGCACAAGTCGCGGTATCGAAATTTGGCAGGTTGTGCGGCGGTGCTAATTGGCTTTTATGAGCCTGTGTTGTGGCTATTGAACTTAGCATTTGGCATCTGGCCAAGATGCGGCACAAAGATTGCAGAGGCCGGGAAAACAACGAAGATTACAGCACATTCTGCTTTTTTTTTCTCTTTGCAGTCAAGGACAATGGCAAGAATAATAATGGGTGGAATACGGCAAACAGACAGACTGTCGGGAGGACAGTGAATGGAAAATGGAAATGTCAGGCTAAATGAAAAATCCAGCCTGGCTGGCAGGAAAATGCCAAGCGCGCACGCAACTCAAATGAAAAGCATAAATTAATAGGCACGATTGTGTATCCTGTGTATCCTGTGTGCATAATAGTCCACACTCACAGCGTTTAGCATTCCCAAGTAGTTTAGTATTATTTAATAGTCCTACTGTTTTTTTTAGCACTCCTGTCAACTCGTTGAACCTCGATTTGGCAAATAAAAAAGTTTACTACTTCCGCATGTGAAAACATAAAAATCTCAATTAGCAAAATTAACAATTATCATCCTCTCGGCCCGCAAAGCCTCCTCAGCAAAACATTATTAATTGCTCACAGGTTCTCAACAGATCTTACAGCGAATTAATTTGTTGACTGTAGGAAAGTACACTTGGATTTACATAGTACGTGTGTACACTATTGCCGTCCATATATTTGCAATCGACTGTGTGTATATGTATATCCAAATGAGTGTGTTTATATATCATATCGAGTGTGTGCATATCTAGCGGTGCAAACGATGAACAAACAAGTGAATTGTTATTCTTGTTTTGTTATCAACGGGCGCAGCAAAGTCTTGGCTGCACATCGGACGTACGTAGATTTGAGTACAAAAACCCACTGTGTGCACTCGGTAAATATAAACTATATTGCAACTGCAGATACATTCGCCGCGTGCATGTATAGATACATTTTGGGGGGGTGGAGACCTGCCAGTTGTTTACCCACTCAAGGCGACGCGAATTTTGAGCATTTGCTGTTGACCAACCGATGTTCCTGTCCCGATGCCAATCGAAAGCTGTTCGATTAGTCACCTCCCCCTGGAGGGTCGGCCAAGGTCAATCCCTATCCAGATCTGATCTTGTGTCGCGGGATATTGTGGGCGAGCGAAACGGTCAGTCAATCGTGCATGCTAATTATCGGCTTTTAAAGTGGGTGTGTTTGACTTTTAGCCACACTCATATTTGATTTATATATGTATTTATCCACATGTATCTGTATTCGAATCTATATATATAAACCCCTCATATAAATCACCATAAAGAGCTGCGTGCTAAAAACCGTAAATTGCAGTGAAAATTTGTATTTTAAATTAGCAGCTCGCAAACGGCAAACGAAGAAAAGGAGCAAAAAGTAAGAATAAGTCACGTTTTAGGGCCATATATTGGATTTAAGTATGGGAGACTTATTGTCAATCGCTGTTTAGTTGTTTGTGCACTTTAGCTTATATGATTCTATAGTATTTTGTGTAAATAATTTTAATAAAGTATTTATGGTACAATTTGGCTTATCAGAACCTTTGGGTTTTCGAGGGCGCATGTTTCTAACAACGTATTTTCAAAGAAAAAAAATTTTTTTTTAACTTTTATAGTTTTGAGTAAAAGGTTAAGGTAATATACAAATGTAAGCAGACCTTCTTGGCCAGTTTCCACTGTACGCCTCACTAGCTACACACATTTAGCTCGTTCACTTGATAATGGGGCGATTCCTTGGTCCAAAGCGCCGCAGATGCCTTTATTGTCCATATGATACAGGATTAAGTGACAGAAACCAGTTCAAGGACAATCGCTGCAGAGTGTGCGAGTTGAAATATATGTACTCGAGAATATATATGTTTGTATGTATGTCCGTATAATGTTTGCTCATGGGCGTGGTCTGGAGCTGACGTGCGACGTCAACATCCACATCCACATCCAACCGACTGGCAGAGGTCGTTCCGCGGGACTTAACAAGCTGGCCAGGGAAACGGCAACGAGTCCCAGCCAAGACGATGGCCAAGAGGAGACCGCCTGGGGATCTCATTAAGTTCGCTGGCGTGAACTCAATTAACGGAGAGAAATGTCCTCGAATTACCGAGAATATTAAGTCGCCATAATGGTGCAATGGTGAAATAGGAGCGGCTTTAAACAATTAGGAGGAAAATGAAAGTTAATTGCGCAAAATCTGCGCCTTCTTAGTGGTGACAAAAACTAAACTAAAATGGCACAACTTTCTTGAGGAAGTTTCCAGAATGTTTTCAATATCAAGCTGTAAAGTATAAGTAATCGTTTCTACTACATGTTCGTTATCAGGCATCATCTGGAATTCTGGAGCACCCTGTATGCTAAGTGCACTATAAAATTTATGCGGCAACAACAAGAGCAGACAACTGCAATCGCAACGTGTTGTAATTAAGGCAACACAGCATGAACAACAATAAGACAAAAGGCGATCATCAGACGGGGAGGCGGGTGATATGAAATATTTATGTTGTTGCGGGCCGAGATTATAATTAAACAGCTTGGGAGAAACAACAGCAAATCGAAGTAAACAGAAATTTAATTGCCGTTTAAAGTAAGTTCCTCGTCTTGACCTAATTCTCAGGCGACCCCTCCACTTAGTACGTTAAAAAAAAAATCAAACAACAAACATCCGAAACAAGCTTTTAAGTTGAGCTCTAATCTACAGAAATCGGTAAAAAAAAAAAATAACAAAAACGTATTTAGGATGCTGTTACGAAATGAAAATGTGATTGATTGATGAACTAAAAACATGCCATTGAAAATATCCGAAAGTTGCATCTGAAATACATTTAGATAAACAAGAGTGCTTGGAACTTTCCAGCAGTTCAGTGAACTAGTCAACGCAAAATAAACAGTCAACACTAATAATTCCGTAATAGTTTAGTTTGTTTTTGAAACAGGTTTTGAAAAGATATTGAGTTTATTCATGGCGCTAATTACAGTTTTTGTTGCATTCTACGCAGTGAAAAAATATTCATATCTTGTTTGCGTTTGGAAATATAGATTTCGGAAATTTTTACTTCTTCCTATTTGCATATGCATATGTGCATACTTGCAAATGTGCACTTTTGATTATGAATGAAAACCAACTTGGGCATTGTTCAAGTACTTTAGAAAGTAGCATATTTACTTATTAGCAGAATTGGTTGACTTAATAATACCTTAAATTTATTAATGTCTTCGGTATATATAGGCAAGATTCAAGATTGTTAAATTGAGTTATAGTACCAAGAATTTAAAGTTCTTATACAGAGATAATGAAATGCGTTGCGTTGCTCGCAAATCGAAATCAAAAACTTCTGAATATACATATATGTATGAACACGCTTATAAGCAAACCCCTTCTAAATGTGAGTTTATAGGCAGTTCTAACCATAGGATTACACGATCGTAAAACGTTTACAACTCACTGAGTGTGTTTGCTTGGATGTTTGAGTGCCCTTTTCGGATTGCCAAACATTGGCGAGGCTCTTAGCACCTCAACTACCTTGATGCAAAGACATTGGGGAATAAATATGGGAGGCGAGTGTGGAACCAAATGTATCTCGAAGTTTGCCGAGGGCTTGTCTTGATTCCGGAGCCTTTTGCGCTGCACGCAAAATCGGTAAAAGTTCTCTTCTGCTCTTTTTTCTCTGAGAGTGCGAGGTGCTCTCTCTTTTTTTCAAGTGGTGGTTGTCCAAAAACAAAATACCAAGGGGAAAAAAAGCGAAAATAAAGCGCAGCAGAATATTTTTGCTGCGCAATTTCTTCTTTGCCGTGTTTTCATTTCTTCGCTATTCGACGCTCTTGAAATTCTCCCCTCCTTCTCCATCTTCTCCTGTTTTTTTTTTTTTTTTTTTTTTTACAGAAATCCGAGTGAAAAGAGTAGCTTCCCACATGCTGTTTTGTTGTTGTTTATCGTGTTTTGAGCCGGCTGCTCCGAAATTTAATTTCATTTATGGAAACTACACGTAAACAAAAGCGCATAAATTCAATTGAATTGGCTGCAAAACATATTTAAATTTAAGCTTTCGTATTCTATTTGTTTAACCCACGCAATAACAACTATAAAGTATCTCGGCGGAGCAGATTGTTTGTGCCTCATAAATGGCTTGCCGAGGGAAACCGAATCCGAAACTGACCTATTCCAAGCGGATTTCAATTGCCGATTATGGTGGTGGTGGTGGTTGTGGAAAGCTCTGATTCTCTACGAGGTTATCAGTGCCAACTATAATAGTATAATATGTAAATATATATTGATAAATCGCGGCAAATGCGGCTACCCATCTGCGATCGCATTCGAATCGTGACAGAAATAAACGTTTGTTATTTTTATGAAATTATTTATTGATTAGCCTTGCATTCGATTTCGATTGCTGGTTAATTGAGAGAACTGTGGGCTATTTATAAACGCCAGTAACGAGAAACCAGGCACAAAAGAAATTCAAAGGAAGGGAGCAAAGATCACATCAGGCCAAAATAACACCTGCAGAGCCCGTTTCCAGATCATTTGGTTTTATTCAATTTTAATCATGGTTTATTATGCAAAACAAAACCCACAAAATCACAAAATGCCGCACAGAAACAGTCACAAAAACCGTATGTATATTCTTTCCGGCTCATTAAAATATCATCCTCCGCTTACGTCAAAAACTCAGCTAACGGCGAAACAGCAGCCGATTGGCGCCTCTTGGCCATAAATCAAATCCCATCATTCCCCCTTTTTAGTTATTTAAATAAACTTTGGCGAGGAGCAAAGAACCGAAATGTCGTGGGACAAGAAAACAAAAACTTAAATCAAATCAATCGCCGCGCTAGTTCGCAAATATTTCGCCGGTTAGCGAACAGTTTCCTAGTAGATTTTGAAAGAATTCGGGTTTGAATCCATTTTCCCTAAAAAAGTATAATTTAGTGTCGGAAGAGACTTCTACAGATGAGAATCTCTTTCGATATCAGCACTCTAACTGCAAAATTAAATGTATTTCTTCTTCGGAAATGTCGTCACACTTTTCTCACTCACTGTTTCTGTGTATTTAAATGTATTTTATTTATAAAACTCAGTCACATGGTCTATTTTTCCCCGTTGCTTTAGGCGGCTGAAATTATTTATCTGTTTAATTTTTATGGCAATTACACGTCCTTGGTTGCTCGCACAAATTAAACTTTAACTTATGCAAATGTTTCTCCGATCTCTTCGCATTTTGCTGGGCGCTCGTATTTTTTTTTGTAATTCGTTAAAGTATCTCGTTAATTAGCGAGACGGTTTTTCAACTTGTTTTTTTTTTTTGGCATTAAGTTAATCTGGATTGCTTACTGCATCCTAAATATACAAGTCACTTGCATTTACGGTCGCCGTAAATATTTTATTTGTTCAATTCCCTTCGAATTTGTCTACCATTTTTAAATGTTAAATTATAAGAATCGAAAAGATTTTCCACGCACATTCAGCTGACTTTGCGGTAATTTTATTGTTTGGTTTTGACCATAAATTGCCCGCTCATGCATATTTATAGCCGGATAGCTCGGAAATATTTTCGTGTGCTGTCCGAAAATCCAGTTTTCTTTGTCTTTTGTTTGAAACTAATTATGTTTTCGCGTCTTAAAAATTACTAATAATTCCCCCGTGGCTGCCAACCGTTTAAATAATATTTCACTCTGATCGACGGGCCACTTCTCGAGTTATTTGCTTTTTCGACTAAAGGTTTTAATTAGTGAATGCACACCATACACAAGACACAATTCCCAATTCACTGAAGAAATTAACTGATCGAAATTCAAAAGTCACGTGGCTGAGCATCCGACTCTGCCGGCAGTTGGAATCGAACTAAAAGCGGTCGGTTGGTCGGTCCGCCCATGTGCTCCGCACTTCGGTGTATAACTGTAGCTGTATCTGCATCTGCAGCTGTATATGTGTATATATACTTCCATATCTGTGTGTAAACCGGCAAGGCGGTACGAGGGTGTGTGCGTGAGTGCGGGCCTCTCTGTTTTATATACTCGTTACACGGTACACAGCGGCGCGAGAAAAAGGTGAGCACAACAGAAAATCAAGCGAGCAAAGCAAAACGGCGCAGAGGTGGTCTAATCGGCAAAGAAAAAAACATAATAATACCTGAAAACTTGAATAGATAAGCAACTTTGAGTTGGTTAGGGCCCTGCCTAGGGCGTTTTGAGGCGTGGCACGCAGTCAGCTGACCGATTTGGGCAACAAAAAACCACTTTCTGTTTTCCGATCCATTTCTGGAACTCTCTCCGCCTCTCTCGTTAATATGGGATATTAATTAAAACAGACAAACTTCTATAACTCAAACCATGCGAAAGATCTTATACTTTCAAGAATGCATTTTGGGAGCCAATATAATTGGTAATTAAATACCTTTTTTTTATGCATAGAACTACTTCAATGAATCTGATTTTGAGGCTTTTTAATAATGGGGTTTCGCTTTAATAGACGTTTGAAGATAATTTATAATCGATTTTGAAAATGTGAAATCGAACAGCCCCTAAGATCCACATATTTTATATTTCATATTTCTGGGCAACACTAAAAAATAGTGGCTATTTCAGAGTAAAACGCCGTAGGCTTCAGTTAAGTTTTTAATCTCCTTTAAGCGAGTTAAAGGTACTCTCTATGGCGCCGTAACCTTTGAAATCCGAAGACTAATATCATAACATTAAATGTGAATATATTTATTCGTATCGTTGGTACATAGGTGGGTTCCACTGTACTGCTGTTGTCTTTTAGCTGCCTTACATGGCTTTAACATCTACATTGCTGTTATTGTTATTATTTTGTTGTTTTTTCCACTCGGTTCTTCGTTCATCGATTCTAATGCTCTTTTCGTGGATTCTTGGTGTGCGTGCCCTAACGCACGTAGGCCAAATAAACAACAGTCCAAATATTTCGCCTATTTCGCCCTTAGCATGGGCGGTGCTGCCCCCCTTCGCCCAACCCCCGCTAACACTCATTCTATCTCCATCCTGCTCTCTCTCTGCAGACACCGAGTCTGTTCTAGTTTTCTTGCTGCGCAGTCTATGTATGTTTTTATGCTATTGCCGCGATGAAAAAAAACCTAATAAAAAAGAAATAAAATGATATAAAGCAAGCCCACACATTTTGTCACTGTCTCGCCTGCCTTCAACATCAATGCCGCTTGAGATTCGTTTGTGGGCTGAACGAAATCTCCGAGTTGTATGCTTTCTAAGCTTCTCTCTCTTCGATTCCTTCTCGCTCTCGCACGCTTTTGTATTACGTCATGGCCCGAGACACTTGATACGGCAACACACAACTGCATCGAAGAGGGAGAGAGGCAGTGATGTCAACTGGCGCTTCCAAAATATCTCTAAATTCGATCTTTCGAAAATGCCGTAAAAGTAAAGTAAGTACTCTGAATTTAGTAAAATTAAAAAAAAAAAACAAATCATTTGGGGTTGAATAATATGTAAAATAACATTAATTTGGGGACTAGTGGTATGTGAATCCGGACTGCTTTCTTTGAGTAGATACAGTGAAATTATAGAACTATAGACAGCTTACAGTCCCGTCGAATATGCACAATATTTGTTATTAACTTGAATCTACAGTTTCAAGTGAAAAATGTCTGAAATTGGTGGCAATTTCTGAAAAAAAAAACTGCCTCTAGCCAAATATTCGATAAGAGGGATCAGCGCATCTGCTACAAAATAGCCAAAGTCGCATCATTAAAGAGCCTGTTTGCTTGTTGGTTCTTACTTTTGCTTTTTGCCTGACATTGAAACTGCAGCTTAGCATAAGGAACACAACAGCAACAACAAAAAGTGCAGCCTGTACACGAAAACTTTCAAGGTCAGCCGAAGGGTAAACACATCCCAGCAACAGTTAGTCCAGCCCTCTCGCTCGCACACTGCACTGGAGCATAGGTCTAGGTCTGGGTCTCTCTATCCCGCTCTCTCAGTCACCACGATTCCCTTTTGTCGGTATTTAATTCTGGTCTAGAAATTGTAAACACTATTTTTGGGGCTCTATAACGGTGACCGCATTCACACATTTTGTTTTCGCCTGGTTTTTGTTGCGCGAAATAGGAAAATTGCTTTGGCTGCGCATTCTTCGGTTCTATTTGTTCAGTTGTTGTTCCCGCTATTTCGTAACGCAGATGTAACAATTACAAACGACACAATTTTCCACTTTTATGAACCATACGATATCTAAGTATGTAACATACATATGTACATACATTCATATTTGTATGAACAGTGGGAAAAAGTTTACTAGTTAGATGAGAAAGATATCTTTAAAATACATCCTAGTTTAGCGAGAAGTCAATATCGCTTAACTAAAGCTTAAATGGAATTTATGGAAACACTTTAATTTTTCTTGCCATTTAAGCTATGTGAATTCAAAAATAAAAAAAAAGATTCAAGACAATAATTTAAATTAAAAGTATTTAGATAACCTGGAAGTATGGTTTGGATTTAAATATACTCCGATATGCATTCAGTTATCTTGAAGTTAAGATATTAAGATACATATACATATATTGTTCATCGAGAACTATAAATCACTTTTAACAAATTGATTGAATTAACCATCCGATTAGTGGTTTTGAAACGACTCGATTCGCGGGTTGTCAATGAAAGTCAAAAATATTCCACAGCGACAGATGTTCGTTCCCACACCCACGCAATCGAATTAAACGTTTTCCAGCGTCTTTGCTATTTGTTTATTTGCTTTGGACGAACTTCTGCGTTCCATCTCGCTGTTGCCGATCCTAGCGAATTGGATAAAAGTGTTAAGTAATTCTAGTATTTGGCATTTACATACATATGTAAAACACTTCGCTGTCTATGCGCAATAACTCCAACTTGGTTTCGGTGCTGAATTTTATTCGCGTATTCGTTTGTTTGTTTGTTTTGTTTTTTGCTTTCGCGGTGTGTTTTCGGTTTCTTTTCGGCTTTGCGCAGTTTTCAAAGTCAAGGTTAATTTAAATTTGTAGCCGTGTTGTTGTGAACGCTTAAATTAAGTCGGTTCGGTTTATGGGTTCTGTAAATGGTTATTTTCTATGTTTTCTACCTGGTACTTGCTGTTCTAAAAGTATTCTGGAATAAATTGCAAACTCTATTTCGTACTTACTTTGCACAGCCAACTGTTGCTGATGCGCCGCCGCGCGCTGTAAAGGAAATAAATGAATAAGTTAAAAATACTATAGCTTAAATTCCCCTTAAATATAAATACGTAGCTGTGAAAGTGCTTTATAATGTTATATTAATATACGGGTCTTATTTATTGCTAGTCATAATTTAGGTGTTTATTTTAATATAATATTTTAAAAATATTATCATATTATTACTAAAGTAATTAAGATTAAGATTAACTAGTTTATGTTATTCAATCGGTTGCTATTCTTACACTGTTGACCATCATGGCGCGAATTCCTGGTAAGGATTGCACATCAAGGGAGTGGCTGCGTCCGCGACGCGTTTTATTGGTGGGCGAGACGGGCGGGGGGCCGGGCGAGGTGGGCGTGGCAGAGCTGCTCGAGTGAGTGTGCCGATATATCCAACGCTTCACCGCCGACATTTTGCCGCAGTTTTATGTATTGTTGTTTTGGAAATTTTTGTTCTGTTATCAGCTGGTGTGATTCATAATTACCAAAGTTCACTTTTGGTTATATATTTTTGTTAATAAATTGATAAAATGTTTATCTACACAAGAAAACCAATTCAAATTCAAATTTAAATTCAGCCGTCAACTGCTTGTTTACCCGCGATCACTGCTTGCCGGTCAACTGCTTGCAACATTTGATTTCGCTACTCAACGCCAGGGGCGCTTTACTGTGCCGTTTTAAACATTTATATCATTTTGTTTTCTGCTTTTTTATTTACTCGTAATAAATAAAATAAAATTTGATAAGTGCATATAGGGGATTTGCCATTGCCACCCATAAACTATGTAAATTTCCCTGCCTTTCCCAGCGCGGTAATGCCAATTTATGTATATTTTTTAATTACCCGGCAAGAATTTTCGCCGAGTTTTCGTGTTTAAGGAAATGGGAAAATAAGTGAAATAACGACAATGTCGCAGAATCTCATTGGAGCAGCTATAATTATTTCCAGCGGTCCGCGTCTTATCACCTTTCCCCATCACCCCACAAATTAATCCTTGACCCCGAACTCTTTTAATTAACAAATAAGCACAAAGCATGATCATTCGAAAGAACAAACTGGTGACGCATTAAGTTGATTGAACGAACGCAGCCATAAAGTTCAGTGGATTTAAGAGGAGGCGTGTTTCTCTTGCTAGTTGATTGCCTGCTGTCTTGTGTCCGTTCAATTGAAATTGACAAAAACTTTGATTGAAAGGTGCACCCAATTAAAAAGCAACAGACACGAGACCAGAAGACCAGCGATTCTATACAATGAAAACTGATTAAAACTGGAAAAAGAGGTTTTCCAGCGAGGAAATATCCTAGCTATAGCAAATATAAAACTCAGCTCGACATACCAAAATTTCCGCACTAATAATTGCCGATGGCCAAAACCGCATATTGACATAGATATGAAGGGTTCACAGATATAGATATCTATATTAATTTCCTACAGCAAGTAAACAATCGACTAAATGTGCTGCCGTCGACTGATGCAAATTTATAAAGCCCGTCAAAATATTACCCAATCTTATTTAATTCTCATACTTTCAGACTTAACACCTGACCGAGTCTCAAGGAATTGATAATTTTTTAACAAACTTCTGATTTCCACACACCTCGGGGCGTATACTTAATATTGTCAGCTTGCGCTTTTGCGTTCTTATCGTATTTTGATTGTTTTGTTTACCCGCGACGGTGTAACTTGTTTTTAGCACGACAAACAAGCAGCAAATATTATAGACGTAAATAATACAAGTATAATTAGCCTTTATACGACCATTGAAAATTCGCAAATTCACAGAAACGTATGTATTTCGCTTTCATTTCTAATATTTCTTTCTTCGCCGTTAGCGCCAATATTTGTTAGAGAAATGCGCGCAAAACTAATAGTAAGTAAATAAAATTCTAGCAAAACAGACTCCGCGACCAGACAACAAAACGCAAACAGAATGTAAAAGTCATTAACGTTAATTAGCTGCTCGCCGGAAGGCAAATAAACCACAACGAAACACAAAAAGGAAGCAATATTGCTCGAAAGGGTAAGGGTTTTGGCCAGGCAACTGTGGCCAAATCTTACATTTTTGGCCACAAATCAATTCGACTTAGTTCCATTTAGCATTATTCCGCGCCTGATTGGAATTCTGCCAGTTGTGCGATCGATTCAAAAACAATCTCGAGTCTAGAAGAATTTAATTAACATTGCGTTAACAGCGGCATGTTAATTTCCAATTGGCATGTGACCAAGCGCGTAAAAGATTTCAACCAAACAAAAAAAAAAAAAAAAGTTGCCTTCCGTGAAACAATATATTTATTTACTAGCCGTTTTGACCTAAATTTACTAAACATTTAAGTGAAATCATCAACGTCCTAAGGCATATTAAGCAATTGTAAAAATCTGTTAAAATAATATATGTTTTGAATGCTACAGAATTTATATGTTGAAATATTTTGAATTCTAACATTTAGCCAATTAACTTTTTAAGAAACTATTTAAGATATTTTAACTTGCATATTAAGTTGTTTTAATAAATGTGCAAGCATACCTTATTAAGCAAGGAATTTTCATATTTCCATAAATTATAAATAAGGAAATTAAATAAATATGCATTGTGTAAGGATATACTTTTTCTGGATATCAATAATAATAATGAATAGAGAATTGGCTCGAAATTCGAAATGCATTCAAATACCTTTGTGAACTCTATATATATAACCAAATTAATATGTATTTTTACACATTCCTAATTAGGCTTCTCGCACCATAAACATACTTCCACATCAACAAATAAGCTTCGTCGCCTGTCTGTGGTTGACCTCTGGGCGAGTGAGATAAAAATCAAAATAAATATAGGCGGTATTCTTGAAATATTAAACAAGTAGTGGGAACAGAGAAAAGTTCCCATTTTGACAAATGATTGACTAACGAGCAGAGACCAAAAAAAAAAAGGGCAAAGCAGAGAACACACGCGAAATGCATAAATAGAAATAATGAAATAAGTGGGGGCATAGAACCAGAGAAATGAGAAATGTCTGTTTGAAGCACAATTCACTTTCTTCTCACTTCCTTGTGGAAAATAAATAGCGAACGAAATCCCAAGTGGGCATGTGCCATATAGGGAAAGCTGATTTCGATGGGACTAATATGGTGGGCATTCCGATTAGGAATCAACTTCTTTTCCTGATTTCTAGCTTCGATCTAGGGAGTTATCAGCTGCAATTATATATTTGGTTATCTGCTAAATTTGCTCACTTAATTTAGCCGCCCTAGCTTGCATTTATCTTATCTCTGCTCGGCCGTCTTCCGTTCTACATACATACATATATTCTAAATTAATTTCCAGACGCTTTCGCTTCCCTAACTGAATCTTCCTTCTTGTTGATTTTGTGGCCAGAACTGATAAGTTTCTGTTTCTTTCCTGGTTTTCATTTTGCAAATAACACACTGGGCAGCTTATCGCCCAGTTAAGCAATCGCGTGAAAAGGGCCAGAGAAAACAGTGATATCATCCATTGAGATGCCATAAAATAGTCAACCGTCAGTCAGTGATAATGACCAACAAATCAGCCAAAAACAATGTTGAGGCGTGGAAAATCCCCTATTATAAACAACAGCTGCGTGTCCTCAGGGAAAACGTCAAACTATTGCGACAGATTTCATAATCTCTAATGGAATAATTAAGTTAGATGATTGATTTAGCAAAGC
This sequence comes from Drosophila melanogaster, assembly GCF_000001215.4. Taxonomy (NCBI): domain Eukaryota; kingdom Metazoa; phylum Arthropoda; class Insecta; order Diptera; family Drosophilidae; genus Drosophila; species Drosophila melanogaster. Next base: position 21,181,866 of record NT_033777.3, on the reverse strand, counting down.
TCGATAATTTACTTTAACGGTTTGGCAAATGGCATTTCAAGTACAAAGTTAAGAACAATTGCTAACACTCTTCAGCACTTTCCTTGCCACAAAAGTTGGACACCTAACAAATGAGCGACCAAGAAATTGGCTTAAAGGCTTTGAAAAAAAAAAAAACAGCACAACCATCAGCTATTATTTAGCGTATTTTATGAACAATAACCAGCAAAAGCGCCAAAGCACCGATCACATGTTGGCCATTTATTATGTCGGCTTTCTCGTTTTCGGCCACACACCTTCTAAATGTCTATTTCCATGCCTTAGAAATCGTTTTTATTTAAATAAATAATAATAGAACAAATATTATACAAATTATGAACGTGCGCGCGTTTTTCGCCAGTGAACTTGAAAATTAAGAACACAAATTGTCCGCCAAAAAGGAGGAAATTCGCGGTGTGTTTTAAATTAAATTAATTGTCGCGGCACATTAGAACTTAAATGGCAGCATAAAATAAAACGGCATAGATTTGTTTGATTTAAAAATAATTGTTTTGGGCAAATGTTGAATGGTTTGTTTTCACGCCACGGAATATAAATATAAAAATTTCTTTATTTATTCAGTGGTTGTGCCAGCATTTTTGAGTCGCTATTTTGTTGTTAAGCAATCGGCAATCAGCAGAATTCAAAACAATATAGTTTAACTAACTCGCAGTTATCCGAAAAATGTAATTATTTCTTTATAAATTTCCGTTGAAAATTTTAAATTATTATTTATTTATAGGCATTCGGCAATCGGTTTTCTAATAAATTATTTAAAGTAGCACTCCAGACACAGATTTTAGTTTTTTCCAGAACGTTGAAATCGTTTTCTTGCCAAGAAAAACAATAAATAAACGAAAATGTTCGATGTCAACACACGGACACACGCGATGGTCTTATTTATAATTTGGGCAACGCACAGTTGGAATGAATAGTATTCCGATTCCAATTCGAAATTGGGTCCAGAATCCAAAGGATCAGGAGCGAGAATTACGCGCACAATGACCGCCTGGCTAGTTCAATTGGAAATGCAAGTGAAAATAACAACACATCCGCTCGATCGGCGGCCAAACAAAAAATGCTCAAGTGACAACGGCGGCGACGCTGGCGTATACGTAATATACGTACGAGTGTGCAAAAGTCCAAAAAGTGCCAGAGAAACGAGAGAGAGCGAGAGAGAGAATCGAAGAAAGGCGGGCAGCAGTGGGAGAGGGAAAGCAGCTGTGCCGATCACCTGTTGTTGAAGCTTTCGCTCTAAAGGATTTTGCCATTTCTATACACTGTTAAAAATAATTAAATTGTCTTTGCACATTTAGTTTTTAATTATGTGACTAATGTCTCTGAAGTAGTGAGTGCAATAAACAAGTTCTTAACACATTTTACATATTATTTTATGCAAGAAAAAAAAAAAAATCATTTAATTTGCCTCATAATAAGTTTGTGTTTTTAATAATTGTAAGATACCTCACTGTGTCTAAAAAGTTTCATACATTTCCTTAACTCATTCAGTTCTTTTGCCTCTCCTACTATAAACGACAATCAAAAAACGAAGCTTATCAATCAAATCGATTGAGGCCTATCGAGTCGAAATCAATAATGGCGCATAATTATTTATAGACTGGATGATTATTAATGACGAGTTCTTGCCGCCGATAAGCCTCAAGTGGACATTTCGAGACAACATGGCATTTGGGAGTGAAATGCTGGTAATCACTTAATAACGCAGCTATGAATCTAATGGGACGTGATAAGCGATATTTATGAACTGAATAACCCCTAATCAACGTGTTTTCTATTAATTAAAGGTTGAGATTTTTTTATATTTATTCTAGATAAACAAAGTGCTTACTTCTTTAAGATAAAATGTTAATCTAATGCCTTGTGTCATCTTGCAATGCTTAAGAAATAGGACAATAAACTATGTATTTGTTTATGAATATTTTATAAAAATACAAAAACGATGATTTAAAATGTTAATAGCGGAGTCACTTTACTCAGCGGGAAAATGTGAGTGGAGACTCAAACCGATGAAGCAGTTTTAGCTGCAGTTCGACAGGTGGCGCTGTAGAACATTCGCGGATTTCAACCGACAATAATACAGGTATTTCAGCAAAGTTATCGATCAATCTTGAAAGTAATCATTTCAATTCAATTTTTGGCGGGTAATCATTTGTACCGAAAACTTAAAAATATGAGCAGCGTAAATTGGACGTCGTTTTAAATAGGAAAAATTACAAAGTTAAACATTTTGCTTTTGTATATTAAATTAAAATTCCATTTGAGGGAATTGAGGGAATATTCATTCATTTAGTTAATTTATGATACATGACTTATAAATTGCTTATAAATAAAGTAATACTTAAAAACCATACAAATATGTATTAATACAGCAACTAAACTTCCTTCCTTACAAATTACGTCAAACTGAAATCTTTAAAATGTAAAAGAGTCCACTTACCGCTTTGCGTTTGTCGGCTTCGCTGACAACCGAGCTGGATCGATGCCGGAACAGATCCATGACCTTGGTCATCGGCGACCGTTGGGAAGAGTTTGGACGCACCGCCGTCACCGTGTGGTAATACTGTCCAAGGAGATATCAATTAGCATGGAAAATAAACGAATAATGCGGGATGCCAGGACTCACCTGCGCGTCGCTGCCTTGATGCGGATGGGCACTGCCGTCTTTGTACTTGCTCTTTGCCGTTGATTGCGTGCCGTCGGCGCTCGTTATCGTCACGGCGGGATGCTGGCGATGGCTAAAGTTCTGCATGGCCACCTTCATGGAGTTCATAAGGCCACCGGCTCCTCCCGCTGCGCCCTGTCCTGCTGCTGCCGCCGCTCCTCCTGCTCCACCTGCTGCCGAGCTCGTGGCCGGGCCTGTGCCGCCGGAAACGGAGTAGGTGCTGCTGGTGGCGCTGCTGTCGGCGGACGAGGGATCCAGCAGATGCTTCTCCTTCTGCCGCTTCGCATCGGATTTCGCACGCGGTCGGAAAACGTCGAATATCGTTGGCCTTCGGTTGGGTGACGCTATACCGTGCACCGTCGACTGATTGAGCACGGGCGAGTCCTCGCCGCTTCGCCTCCGCTCCAGCGAACCGGACCGCGATCCCACACCGGCCATGGCCATTCGCTCCGTGCTGCGTGAGATCTTCTCGCTGTGCCTGTTGATCTTCTCCAGCTTGGCCGCCTCGCGTTCGTTCCTTCTCGCCGTCTCGCGCTCCAGCTTGCGGGCCTCCTTTTCCCGTCGCGACTGCTCCTTCTCCTGGCGACTGTGGCGTGAGAAAATAATTTTGTTACTACAAATGACATTTAATTGGGCACGAGCCATGTTGCTGCTATAGCTCTGGAACAAATATTTTTCCTACTTCCAGCTCTATATTATTATATACTACACCTTCTAGCCATTTAATAATCCCTAGGCCTAGTTGAAATTTCGTTTTTGAACTTACCGCTGCTCCTTTTCCATCTTTTTGTAGGCCTTCTTGGCCGCCTTGGCATTTGGCTCTGCGGGAGCGCTGGAGGGTCGTGATCCTGGCATCCGGCCGGCTCCTCCGAGGCTGCCATCCTGCTCCTGGAAGCGAACATGTCGTTTTTGCGAATTAGTTTGTGGCTGACTTGGCTGTTTTGGGATGGTGATGTGACTATGGGGATTCGAATTGGCATCCAGTGGGCTTTCGACTTCGATTTCGAGAGTACTTTGCATGTTTCTGGCGCCGCTGGCCAAGACAAACTAAAACCAAGGGCCGACCGATTGGAAGGACCCAGCCGAATGGCATTATCAATTATACCCCATATTCTTTCACCTCTGACCCCTATTTTGTACTATTCCCAGTGCTGTCCGTCTCTTTTCAGCGGCTGCAATTATTGCCGAATTGTCTACAAATACAATTTATTCGCCACAATACACAATGGATTCAGTGGCGTAACCCGGGGTGACGGCAATTGGAGGAGCAGGCGACACCCGATGCGTTCCTTTAATTGGACCATGACGAAGGCAATGGGAAGACCTATCCCGCCTGTTGCTCGCCAATCGAACGAAGTCAATTAATTTATGATTACGCGAAATTGCAAACCGAATGTGGGCCAGGACGACCGTTGTCAAGGAAGCAATAGCTCAACGGTTCGGAGAATTCTAACCAAAATTCAGGGAACTCCAGGAACTCAAAAAAAAAAAAACAGACTTGAGAAATCCGAAATTATTTCACTACAAGGGGCATCCCCTTTAAAATCGTTTATAAACAATTATGCTAATAAGCAGCTTATTATGACAAATGATCTATCGGTTCTGCAGTAAAGAAAAGAATGAACTAATTATTCACTTCATCGTTGTTTGTTTCTCATATTTGATTTTTTTTACTGGAAATAAATATGTAAGCTTACTTACGCAAGTCTAACAGACTGTCAATATCGTTTTAATAAGTCTAGCGATCTACCTTTCTGTAATATTAGTTGAAAGTAATGTATAAATATTAAAGCTAATTAGGCAAAAATGTTTTTATGTTTTCCTGTTTAGTTTTATAACAAAACTTTAGTTTTTAAAACTGAACTTCGAATGTTTAGTTTGGATTCCCAGAGGTGTTAACAACTTTTACAATCACATATACCAGTTTTCACTTGGACCTTTTTCACGCAACATTGACCAAAAAACTTGATCGAAAACCGCAAACACCTGTGTTTCGATTATTTATAGCGAAAACTACAAAGAGTTCGAGCGGCTTTCTTCACGGCAAATGGGTTTCATGTCTAAAAAAAAAAAGCCGAGTCACGTGCCCCGAGGGTCGCAGACGACTGCGATGAGTTAACGACAAAGGCGGTGTCAAATTGGCACGGCGGGCTTAATTGGGTTAACACTCAGAGAAACGAGACGAAAATCCAAAGTTTAAAACAATATATGTAGCAATATAGGGTAGCTGGTGTTCGGTCTGAAGCGTTTGACACGGTCTAATTCAATATTTAAGCAGTTATAAAAAAAACACGCTAGACGGCTGCAAAGGGAAGACCCCCACTTCTAAGTTTTTCAGGGAGTGGCGGAAATGGAGAAAACTGACGTCATTGTTTGCCAAGACAAGGTAAATACCTTGTATCTGCCTATATAGGGAGATATATATATATGGAAATTTTATACTGCCTTTCATACGTATACCTATACGTATATATATATATATATATACGCGATATGTCCGCGTTCCGTCAAAACAAATAAGAAGTGGCGATGGATTCCAGCGGGAAATGTTGACAAATTGTGTCATGATAAGCGGAGAGCCGCCAACAGATATAGAGAAATACCCGACTATACTATGCTATAGTATACTATACTATACTATATATAGGCACAACATGTGTGGCACGATAAAAACAAGCCCCAAAAAGCTGATTTTTCGCCGTGTTTACCTTTCGGTCGGACAAATAAACTCGAAAAGTTGAAGAGGAAGCGAAGACTGAATTGAAATAATACGTATACCTCTTTCTCTTTTTTCGAGATATAAATAGACAACTTTATGGATATCGTAGAAACAACGGGGCAAGCGAATAATTATTAATATTGAGTAAACAAAGTGTAAGACTCAAGACCGCAGATTCGACCAAAAGTGCAGGTCAAGTGGCGGCTTTTCAGCATCGCAAAGGGCAGTAATCCTCTCAAGAAGTAATAAAAAAAATATTACTAGATATTGCAATCAAATGGAGTGTATTAAGAAATATCCCTAAACACACAAACCCCTAAATTTAAAGAACTAAAAATTAAGAAATGATGTATTGGAACTGCTCTCATGACATCATTGACTTCCCTTGAGTTGCCCATCCCAGTTTTCGCTCACCAGACCTTTCACTGCCCAATTTGTACATGATAAATTATTTGAAAATGATAAAGGCACATATCTCAAATGACGTCAGTCGGATCTGTGAATATAAAGATTACACATACCCCCATTTAGCCTCAATTAGCTGCGGGCATTAGGTTTATGGGTTTTTTTTAGTTTCTTTTGAGCTTTTATGCATCTGCCATAGATAGAAGACTTAAAGTAAGAATAATTTCATTCATAATAATACTAATTTGAGATATATACTACATTTTCCTAGCACAATAGTTATCATCCACCAAAAGTAGCTAAGTACCATAGATATATGTACTAGTTTCATCCTTTAAAAATATATAATAACTTTAATAAATATATTATATCTCCCATATAGACTTTGTTTTTGAACCCTTCACTTACATCATCGGACACGGAAACGGAGACGGATCCCGAGTTGGTGAGCTGGCGGGATGGACTTGTGGTGGAGGCACTGCTCTCGCTCCTCAGCAAACGGGGCATGGTAGACGCCCCACCCAGGGAGACGGGTCTCTGCTGCTGCTGCTGCTGCTGGAGCAGAGGAAGTGGAGCACCCGGTGCGCCTGGTGCAGCAGTGCCACTCAATCCACCGTCCTGCCGCCGTATCCAGATCTCGTCCAGCTCCCGTTCGCTGGGCGTGCGCGGCTTGTTGGCTAAACTATTTGTATCACAAGTGAGGCTTTGGTGATTGCTATTGGCCAGCCCAGTTGTATTCAGCGCCACGTTGCTCTGGGCCGGCGTGCGAATCTCCACCAGCGATGGCTCGAAGAACTGCTTGGACATGTGGGGAGCGGCGGTGGGAAACCGATTTGAGCCATATCGCTGGGAGAACAGTCCCTGCACCGAGGAGTAGCCTCCGAAGCTGGAGGGAAAGCTGATGGTGTGGGCATTCGAGCTGGCATTCAGTTTGCTCAGCTTCTGGGCCTCGACTCGCAGTTCGGGTGTCTCCTGGGCGAGTGTCACCTTAAATTTGCCCTTGATAATCAGCGGCGGCTCCGTGGGCAGCGGCAGCGGGGAAACGGGCTCCGGTGTTACAGGAACCGGTGTTTCCTTTGCCACAATAACGCTGGACGTGGGTGCAGGACTTGGTGGGCCAACTGGAGATGGACGGGAAGGAGGCGCCACTGGTTCCTGGGTGTGCAGTAGCGCCTTTAGCGCCTTTGGTAGAATCGTGGCTGGTATGGGAGGCGGCGGAGGAGGTGGTGGCGGCGGTGCCTCACTCTCCTCGATATTTCGCGTATTGATCCTATCGATCTTGTGCATAAACTGCTGCCGCAGACGCTCCAGATCCTTAAACTTCTCCTTGGAGGCCTCATCCTGTGGCGTGGGTGGCCTTGGTGGCGCCTTCGAAGCTTTTTCGGATTTGGTTGACTCTCCCGTGGATGATGAGCCGCCGCCCAGCTGCGTCCTGTCGCCCTCATCCTCGTCATCCTCCTCCTTGCACTGCGACAAGCGGCGTCGTTCGATGTAGGGAGGTAACAGATAGCCGGGTCTCTGGTGACCCGAATAGAGATCAACCTTGACAAACTTCCCGCTGAGGCTGAGCCCCAGGCTGTGGTGAACTTGATCGTCGTCGTCATCATCCGGATCATCCTCGTCATCCGAGCTGCTGCCACTGCTGCTGTGAAAGTCGAAGGAGTTCGATCGCGGCATGCACTTGAGCATCTCGGAATCGATATGCTGGCCATGAAGTGGACCCGGCAAGCCCCTCAATCGCTCCTCGCGCTGCTGCTGCTGGGCCAATTGGCCCAGGCTGCCAGAGGAGGCGGAATCAGTGATCTGGTCGTTGGCACTCGCCTCCGAGTCCGACTCGTAACCATCCAGGACACCCTGCTCCAGGTCGTCCATGGTCGACTCGAAGGCGCATTCGAAGCTATCCTCGCCAGCGAAATGCTGGTATGGTTGGCCGTCTGGCTGCTTCGCCGGCTCATCCGGCAACTCCTTGGGCTCCTGTGCCTTATCCTCCTGGACGCCCATGACTGGTGCATTGGCCAACGGCTGCTGTTTCACTGGCTGCTCGATGAAGTCGCAGTTCGTGGCCATTTGGTTGATTTGCGTTTTATCTTTGGACTACTGCTATCGATCTCCTGCTGCTCTGTCTATCGATGGGGTATCTCACACTGCGCTATGAAAAATATTTTCTTTTGTACGACATTGATATGCCGTCTTCTTTGGGAATCTGTAAATAGATTATTGAACATCAATCGACTGACCAGAACAACTCAGCGCTTGAGCCATTCATTGTTCCTTTGTGTGGATATGAGCTGTTTGACACCTTTTTTTTACAAAAAAAAAAAAATTAACCATTTCAATCAGTTCACTGAACAAAAGTCGGCAAACATTCTTGGGTAGGTGAAGGTCGTACGATTTTCCCCCTTCCTTTTCACTTCTTTCACAAACAACAAATCGAGCAAAACAAAAGCTAATTTCATTATTTACGCTTCGTCATCGGCGTGGTTTTGCTTGTAAAAAAACAAAAAAAAACAAAAGTCGAATGCGAAATTCATCTAATGGAAAAATAAATGAAAAACATACGGCAGCAGAAATCAACCAAACATATATGTATATAAATACAAAACGCACAGTAGAATTGCAAAGTTGAATGGTGAAATGGAAATATTGGCACAAAGTTAAATACTATTAAATCATTGGATGACATTTGTTAAATGTATTAAGCTAAAGCCGTAAACTATTTTCACATATTCCTTGAATACCGCTGAAACAGCGATGATTTCTGAATACCACTCCAGTTTTGCACTAAAAATAAATAGTTACAAGTGCACGGAAAACATTTAAAAAACATCTGTCAAGCATAAGCCATGAATCATGGCAAATGAGTGAGCCACATTAAGTAAATCGTTTCCGAAGCAACAAGTGGCAGAATCGTGGCTAATAGCGAGTGAGCCCAACCCAAAACCAAAACCCCTCTATGCCCTACGACCAAAAACACCCAGCAAAGACAAACCGCGAGTTGTATAATCGAGCATATGGCGCGTACGCATCTAATAGATACCAACCGCAATTAATGGTAATTAGATACAAATGTATCGGGTATCCGTGCATATGCTAATTCCACCGCCTGTTTTGCAGTCCTCGGCTGACGAAGATGGTGACGCACTTTTGCTAGTGATTCACAACCTAAAAGGTTGAACCCTTGATTTTTTTTAGCGCGGAGCCGAAGATACAACGATACTTTTCACGCTCGTTTCGCTGGAATTTCGCTTGGCTAGAAAATTCGCATTAATTACCGGGCACGTTATTTCCTCTGACTCAATCCAGAAACACGACCGATTGCAATGTATCTGTATCCAATGGATACTAGCATGCAATTGTACGACCCCCAAAGCTCCGCCCTGCACTTAATTGCATAACTGATTCAATTGTAGTCAGCTGATCGCTCGGCATATGTATCTATTAATTATTAGCCATAGCCATAGCACAGACAGATTGACCCGCCGGTCTGTATCTTGTATCTATGTATCTCTCTATCCGCTGTATGCGAGTATCTTTGCATCTGCGACCGACTGTGCCAGACAAACTGGCGTCACAAATGCCTTGTGACTTTTAGTGTTTAATATTATTTAGTCGTGCAGTGGAACTAAACAATATTTTCTTCTAGTCGTAAAGCTTTTGAAAAGCGAATATACGTGACACTCCTTCGCATTTTTCGCTCACTTCCATTTCGAATTTCTAACGCATTGTTTGCACTTTGTTTGTTTGCCAACAGCGAATGCATATCGCACACAAGCATTGAACTCTCGTCACGTAATCGATATTATTGTTTAATGGACGAAACCGCACTGACAAACCAGCTGCTTGATTTTGCGATACAACACAGCAGTTGAAAGGCAACCGCAAAAATATCACAAGCTAATTTTTAGCAACAAAGAAAAACAAAAAAAAAAAAAACAAAACGACGACGACAATAATTAATCGAAAAGCAAACGCTAAATTGGCATTCAAACAATTTTCTGTTTCATTTGGGCATCTTAAATATCCCCCGAGCAGCAAATAAAATATAAATGCATTTGGTGGGGGGGTCACCCAGTTCTGCGAATTTAATTATCAAAAGCTCCAAGGGGCGGTACAATAAAATATTATGAAAATACTAAATACAGTGGAATAATACCCTATTATTACTTAGACGAATTTTTTATAAGAGAGAAAAGCATTTAAAGTTTCAATTTAATAATTCTTGCCAAGTCTGCTAACCTCAAAAAAATTCTTTCCCGTTCCTAAATTAGTTAATAAATTATGGAAGTAATTTCAAAGGTAACCTAGAATACAAAAACAATTCCGTATAATATTTAAAGCATATCATTTTTAAAGAATATTTGGCTTTACATTTTACATTTATAACCTATTAAGTTAATTGCTTCCTAAACTTAGTCGTTGTGTATACCATAACAGGCTTCTGAAATGCACAGTACCACTGAATAAATGCATTTAAATAATATGCTAAATGCATTTGCTGCGCTCACTTTGGCACTTGATATTAGGTTGGTGCACAAGCAAATAAATGAATATACATATACATTGAATGTACATATATGCACAATGAGTGGGCAATTGTAATTGCTGTAAAATAATGTAGGATGGATGCCAGCTGCTTATGGCACCTTCGATTCCACAAGTGATTGCATGATCGTCATTCGGTTCTTTGGAGGCTTATGCAATCAATCCGTTGACACTCTCACGTGATCCCTGTCCCCCAGTAGATGATTCACATCAATCGGCTGATAGTGCAAATGTCACTTGCTTTCCATCGACTACGAGCGATTCATTAAACGCTGTCAGGCGGAACATAATTGATATTCCATTCAATCGTCGTAGGGAGTGAGAACCAAGTAAGTGGGCTGGCTGGACATTTAGAAAGCAAATCCCACAAGGTTAAAGACATTTCCGCCCCAAGACAAGAGCTCCAACTCCATGGCAAATGCGTTGGAAAATTAGCACTGCACAATGCCAGTTGTGGAATCAAGTGGGTGGGAGTATCGTGGGATTTCGCAGCTTCCTGCTAATTGCAAACTTTTGCACTTTCAAGTTGCCGCCAATTACAACTCATTTGCGGAGCTATAAACTTATGGATTTTGCCATGTGTGTAGAAGGGGACTCTAAATTGGAGCACTTTGGCACTTTGGAATGCTTAAAGAAATTAATTTGATTAAGATAATATGCTAAGTTTCTACTTTAAATAGTTTTAAAAATGAATAATAAACACAGAAGACTTAGCAAATTACCGCACTAAAATCGCTCTTTTTTATCGCAAATCAAAGTTGTTTTCAATGAATAAGATAGTTTTTAATAAAGAAGTTAATTTATTTAATTAAGAATGTCTATTTAATGCGTACTTCAAAAAATGTAAATCCCAAGAATACCATTTATACCCAACCCAAAACATTGATATTGTCATAGAGTTGTCACAAAAAATGATTATCATAATCAAATTATTCTATATTACTGCCCATTAAAGTTGTTGTTGAACGATTAAGGCAGTTTTCCATGAGAACAACATGTTTGCAACGCTTGGCAGTTTAATATGATTATTAATCAACCAACGACATCGGTTATGACAACGTATTTTCAGAAAACAATTTAAGGTTACGTACTTAAGACAAATTGCATTGCTGTAAAATGAACTGTAACTATAAAGATAAAAGCATCACGCTTGTCAAAATATTTGAAGACTTCATCAAGATAGCCCATAAATGAAAATGTTTAGACAGGATAATTTATTTAAATAGTATATGCTATGAACATGGAACCAAATCGATCAATATATATAGGACTATATATTGGCTTTGAAAAGCGTACTTTGGACACTCATTTGTCGTCTTCAAGTCCAAGAAGTATGTACCCAGACCAGGATTACCTCAATCTTAAGCCCCTTGAGCACTTAGGCATTTTCAAAACTATTTGGGCCAGCAATAATTGGTAGCAAACGAAATTGAGAATTTCCTCTTTCGCCTCCAGTTCGAACATAATCAAATTGTTGGCTACGCTGGCACTTCATTTTCAATTTTAATTTACATTCGCTCAGCAGAAAATCGAAGAAACCTGGTCGAACATACTGAAACTTATGGCAAAGTATCTGTATCTAAACGATCGGCTGCCGTTGTCAAGCGCGCTTCAATTTCCACTCGCGTCTCGCCGCAACTCGCTTTTCTGTGTCATTTTCCACTGGCGAGCTGGAGAGGTTCTGTCTGTCTGTCTGTCTGTCTGTCTTACATATATGTATGTATGTTTCTCGACTCAAGTCAACTCAACGCAACTCGAGTCGATGGCGCAGTCACGTGTTTTGGGTTTTGGCATTGTTTAAGTTGTTTCTCTGTCTGTAGTTTTCTTGTTTGTTTTTTTCATTTTTTTTTTGTTTTGTGCCATTGTTATGCATTATGTTTTGCACTCGGTTTCAGTTTCGATTTCTGTTTGTGTCAACAAACGACCAACTGAAAGGGGCGTTGCCGAGCCCAGTTAGCCGGTCAAGGTGGCAGAGCATCTAACTTAAATGGATTTATTGGCTAATTGAAGAATGCTTTACGCACTACAAATATTCAGATTACAAGGCAACGAAAATATTTCAGATTTGATGGATACTTAGATACTTCATAGATATTGAGACCAGAGTCTGGAAACTGTGTATACAATCATTCACTGTAAAAACAAGGTTTAAGTTGCATGAACATCATTAAAAAAGAGTATTTACTAGATTTACTTATGAAGAAGTATTTTACTCGATGCTTACGCCTAAAATGTATCTTTTAAGGTTTTGACAGTGAAGCCATAATAAAAATGGATACTAGCATTATTTAACGCCTTATGTCTTTACAAAACTCAACTGCTTCTAATTTTAGAATAGGATAACCTTATAGCAAATAAGTTATAAATTACTTTGAAAATTTAAAATAAAATAAATCCAGAAAATACAATTTTCCAAAATATAATAGAAATATTTGCTCTTCTCACTCAAGCTAATATCAAACCTCGCGAGTCTGGCTTACTCTTTCCCTAATTAGCCATCAACACTTGCATTGGTTCTCCTTGAAATTGGAAAACGTAATTGCCGCAATTAGGGAAGAAAAGTTTCCAAGGAAAGGTAACAAGTGCTAATAGTGGAATATAGGCCAGGTGTCGCATAAGTCATTTCGAAATTCAATTACAGAAGTATAGAAATAAGTTCTACAAGTCCAAGTGCATAACGTTTAGGTAGGTGATAGTAGGTTCTTTGGGTAGCTAATGCGTATCTATGGGTTATGTATGGTGTTTGCTAATATCAATTTCAAAACCAAAATGGGTTACACTTTTATAGAAGTGGTTGCAAATTATAGAAAAACTGAGGATATTCCTTTACTTCCCCCTAAAGAAAGGCAATTAAACGATCTTGTTTATATTCCTAGTCCAAACTTGTTGGTACATCAAATGCATTTCAATGCATTTTGGCCCATTTGGGCTATGCGAACAATTAAGTCTGATTGAAATATAGGTGTACGATCAAAACGACTTGATGACGAGGGTCCAGATGAACAAAAGCCAGTTATACCGCATTCGTGCGTCCGACTATGGCCGAAACTGCGTGGAGTGTAGAGCGTAAAGTGGAAACAATTTATAATACTCAAATACATGCAATTATTGATTTTATAAGTAATGCCGTGTTATCTGATTGTTTTGCCATCCGGCCTGCCGCCTCCTCAACCGCAAATGCTGCTGCTATGGCTGAGTGAAAAATATTCGCACGTTCCGTCCGATTTGAGGAGGGGATTCCGGACTTCAGTGTGGAGACGATTCAGTTGCGTCGCGACTGTGAAAGCCTCTGGTCTTCAGCTCGAAGGAGGCAATCGGATTGAAAGGATTTCCGTGCACGAATCGAGTAGAGATCGAAACATTGCCCAGAGATGCAAGTACCTCGGGTTAAGCTGCTCATGGGGTCGGGAGCCATGTTCGTGTTTGCCATCATCTATGGCTGGGTTATCTTTCCCAAAATTCTCAAGTTTATGATATCGAAGGTGGGATCGATGAGGGAGTTATACCCGGCTTAAATCTTATAATAGCTTCCCACCCAATAGCAAGTAACTTTAAAGCCCGGATCGGATGTTCGGGAACTCTGGTCCAATACTCCATTCCCACTGCATTTCTATATCTACGTTTTCAACGTAACCAATCCGGATGAGGTATCCGAAGGAGCTAAGCCACGGCTACAGGAAGTGGGTCCCTTCGTTTTCGAGTGGGTTTCTATATATTGGATTGTGTAGGATAGCAAGTAACTAACACTGTTTCTCCCTGCTTTGAGTGAGTGGAAGGACAAGTATGATTTGGAGGATGATGTCGTAGAGGACACGGTCAGCTTCACCATGAGGAACACGTTCATTTTCAACCCGAAGGAGTCGCTGCCACTTACGGGCGAGGAGGAGATTATTTTGCCGCATCCCATAATGCTGGTAATTATTAAATGGTTTAGTTCATATTTTTTGAAACTATACAAGTTTCCAAACATTTTCGTTAAATCAATCATATTCTTCCATTTCTTCATATAAAATTCAATCCCATACCCTGCTATACCTTACTAAAAATGGTTAGTAAATTTAAAATCAACACTCACTGCATCAGCGACTTTATGGCAAACGTTGGGAATTAGAGATTCTAGTCAGAGCTATGGAAAACTGCACTTAAGGCGCCAGCTAATGACCACGTGGCCCATTGTTAGCCATGTGAATTATGCAAATCGCATTCCCAGCCCCAAAATAGCAGCCACAAAATTAACCCATTAAGAGTGATAGAAATGGATTTCAGAATGGCGTCTTTTGTGTTCTGTAATTCTAAGCTGAATTTAGTCTGCGATTTATTGGCGGCGATTATATGTTTTTCCCTTTCCAATTTTTACAGCCTGGCGGCATTTCGGTTCAAAGGGAAAAGGCTGCCATGATGGAGCTGGTTTCCAAAGGATTAAGCATTGTCTTTCCGGATGCCAAAGCCTTTTTGAAAGCTAAATTTATGGATTTATTTTTCCGCGGCATCAACGTAGATTGCTCCTCGGAAGAATTCTCCGCAAAGGCGCTCTGCACCGTGTTTTACACGGGAGAAATTAAGCAGGCCAAACAAGTCAATCAAACTCACTTTTTGTTCTCGTTTATGGGTCAGGTGAGTTCTTAATACTGCCAATTAATACTACTTAAGTGACTGAAATTTCAATTAACATCGAAAAACAGGCCAATCACTCGGATTCTGGCAGATTCACTGTCTGTCGCGGAGTGAAAAATAACAAAAAGCTTGGAAAGGTAGTGAAATTCGCCGACGAACCGGAGCAAGACATTTGGCCAGATGGCGAGTGCAACACCTTTGTGGGCACTGATTCTACGGTCTTTGCACCGGGCTTGAAAAAGGAGGATGGCCTGTGGGCATTCACGCCGGATTTGTGTAGATCCCTGGGCGCTTATTATCAGCACAAGTCATCCTACCATGGCATGCCATCGATGAGATACACCCTGGATTTGGGGGATATACGTGCCGATGAGAAGCTTCATTGTTTCTGCGAAGATCCCGAAGATCTGGACACGTGTCCGCCCAAGGGCACTATGAATCTGGCGGCCTGTGTTGGTGGTCCATTGATGGCATCAATGCCTCATTTCTATCTGGGCGATCCAAAGCTGGTTGCCGACGTTGATGGTCTCAATCCGAATGAAAAGGATCATGCGGTCTACATAGACTTTGAACTTGTAAGCAAGCAATTTGAGTAATGAATATACATGCATATTATCTATTTCTACTCCCTTCAGATGTCTGGAACACCTTTTCAGGCTGCCAAGCGTTTGCAGTTTAATCTGGACATGGAGCCAGTGGAGGGCATTGAACCCATGAAGAATCTACCCAAGCTGATATTGCCCATGTTTTGGGTGGAGGAGGGCGTGCAGTTGAACAAGACCTACACGAACTTAGTGAAATACACACTATTTCTGTAAGTTGGAATCTACATTGTTAAGAGAAATTATATAACATATTTTAATTATCTTTTTAGGGGCCTAAAAATCAACTCAGTCCTGCGCTGGTCCCTCATTACTTTCTCCCTGGTGGGCCTGATGTTTTCCGCCTATCTTTTCTACCACAAATCCGACAGTTTGGACATAAACAGCATCCTCAAGGATAACAACAAGGTAGACGACGTGGCCAGCACAAAGGAGCCCTTGCCTTCAGCAAATCCAAAGCAATCTTCTACTGTGCACCCTGTTCAGTTGCCCAATACTCTGATTCCCGGCACGAATCCCGCTACCAATCCAGCTACCCATCACAAAATGGAGCATCGGGAGCGCTACTAATACCCCAAATGGCATTCTCCAGCGATCTCTGCACCATAGTCGTAGTCCACTGCACCTGTGTAGTCCAATATGAGCTAATCAACTGAGACAGATCTAAGCACATTCGTCTGGGAAACTGGTCGCTGGCCAATGGAGTGATCGCTAATCGATGACCACTGATCGCAGATGACAAGATCTGTGCGCTCCACTGACACCGATCATCGTGGATTCAGTAATAAAAAATAAAAAAACGCAGAAGTTCAGAAGTTCGAGTTCAGCGATCACAAGAGTCGGTGAATTGACAAATCGTTTTTAAACAATGGCTGCAATGTTTGCAAACCGAAAACAATTGCGGAGACAGGCGGAAAAGTTGAAGTGAAAATATCTCAACTTGTATAGCGTTGATTAATGATTTGTAAACAGTATGCAAAAATTACACTTTTTTAATTAATTTTAATGAAGACGAATTATAAGTACTTGTTCTGTTGGCCCCTTAAAGTGAAGTGTTTGTAGTTGTAAATGTAAAATCAAACAAAGAGGGGGCAAATAAATGGTATTTATTTGGCTTAATTTATGCAGTTTCATTTATATAATATTTTCTCATTAGTATAAATAAGTAGGAATTTTAATACTATTTCCCATTTAATAGATTATTTTTCTATGCCATTCCACATCTCATTGGCCCTCGAGGATCTCCAACTAATCTATCTTCCAAAATGGTTGTGTCCTTAGGCAGTTCGACGAACTCCAACAGATCCGCCAACTGGCCGCAATTGAGTTCCGCTTCCTCGACAAAGAAATCCTCATCCAGATCCTTGATAAAGATCTCCTTTCCCTTCTCGTGACTTATCTCCAAGTAGTTGAGATCCTTCAGATGGGGCAACATGTCCATGTGATTCGAAGTCAAGTTGTCGTAGGTAAAACTCAATCTTTCCAATCCCTTGGCTGAGGTAATTTTGGGTAAATCCGCGAGATTTACAATGTCCGTTACATCCAAGTCAACGAGCTTACTGGCCTTGGACAGAAAGTCAAGTCTATACAGATTGGTATTGGCCAAGTAAAGATGCTCCAGATCCTGGGGCTGCGAAATCTTCAACTCATGCAGCTTTGGGTTTGCCTCCAATTGGACACCAATCACTCGACCATCCAACTCCACTGACTCGAGATCACAATTGGTGGCCTCCAGCTCATTGATTTTAGCTGATAGATGGAGTCTTCTGAGTTGAGGATTAAACGAGAGCGAGAGATGATCTATTTCACGAAATATATTGAAAGGAATCCGCACTAGTTGATTACTTTGGGCTGAGAATTCTGACAAATGTTTCCGCTGATCCCGGAAAAGTTCACCAGGCAGTTCCACTAGCTGATTACTGTCCACATTGATGGATTTAAGCGATCCCAGTTGTGAGAAGATGTGCTGGGATAAAGTGATTAACCGATTGTTGGATAAGTTGATCTTCTGAAGGTTCTTCAGGGGTCGAAATATGGTGGTGGGCAGATCCTCCAATTGATTGTCCGATAAGTTGAGTTCCTCCAGTTGAGTGGCCAATTCAAAAGTGTTGCTATCCAAAACTCGCAGGGCATTACCTCCAAAATTCAATCTTTTCAAGTTCTTGGCACCATCAAAACATACACTTTCAATTTGCTGAAGCTCACACTCCAATACATGGAATTCCACAAGTTGAGGAAGGTTCAAAAAGATTTTTCTCGGCAAATTGGCCAAATCGGAGCTGTGAAGAACGAGAGTTTCGTACTTTCTCAAATGTTTAGTCACATTTTCTGAGAAGTAGGCAACTGCTGAAGCAGAAGGGTATTTCAAATTCGTGCACGTATTTTCGCGGCAATCCAAACTATCAATTGCAATTTCCTCGAGTTTTTGTGACTCACAAGTCGCAAAAGCAATCACAGCGATTAAAATATAGTTCAGATAGTTTAGCATCCGCATCTTGGCTTTAAAAGACTGAGCAATTTTTGGCTTGGGGGGCATTTTAATACAAAACCAGAACACAACCTTCAGAAACCAGCCAAAAAAAAAAACAAAAAAAAGCGAAAACAGGTCTTTAGGCGCTAGTTTGTTTGTTTGTTTTTCTGTCGACCCCCTCCACAATCTGGTTCGATTTTTTGTCAATAAAATTTTATTGTTCCTCTCAATGAATATATTTGCTTTGTTTTTGCTTCTACGATTCGCTGGGAAATATTATCAGGCTTTTGTCATAATACCCGGCCGATAAGCACGATCTCGCGATCCTCCACTTCATAACACATACTCGTAGTTATGGTTTATAGTTTATGGCCCAGTTGTGCCAACTGATATGGAATGGCTGCTGTTTTGTGGACGATGTATTGCCATTGCAAAAGTAAGCCAATGTATGGCTACATTACGTCTGGCCTGTCGCTCTGATAATCATGGGAATTGTTTACAGCAGTTAATTGAGATTAATATCTTTTGATGGACTAAGGACTGCATATGGTTTCGATTGAAACTTTAACTATCTTAACTATCTTCACTTTCTTAGCTTGATTTCTTATCTTTAAAGCGAATAATGTATTTCCCCGCATTTGCTGCATCTAATTAAGCTATAAATATGTTCATAAAATCAGTCTACACTGATATAAACTAACTTGTTTCGTAGCAAAAAATTGGATATTATTTATAAAGCCATAGTTATTGAAAGCATTTCCGCCTTAGAACAAATTTACAAAAGCACTTGGACATAAACTTGCCAATTTGAATGGCAATTAGCTCATTTTCCAGTTATATCACCATCTAGTTGCGTCATCATTGCAGTCAGATGGGTGGAACAACCTTTGGATATCCTGAGCATTTAGCGTTCGAATGACCAATAAACCCAATGAAATAAATCAAGTGCCATAAACCGACGGCGCCATATAAAAGCACCCACAATAGAGGCGTAAAATGGTGCGCTATATGTTCTGATTTAATATATTTCTATATCGCATTTGTTTACACTGCTAAACTATTGGGCGAATTTGATTTGAATAAAGTACAGACGGCGGGGACAAAGTCTCGACAGAATAAAAGCCTGGTAATTTTCACTCTTTGTTTTTTTTTTTTTATTTCTCGAAACTTGTATGCAAAGTAATTGCGGCAAATTGAATTCAACAAAGGGGGCACAGGCGAAAAAGTGAAAAAAAGACGCTAAACGAAGTCATGCCGTTTCAATTGAGATACAATACACAGCTACAATAGATACAGATACAGCTATGGCAAATGCCATGCAAAGAACAAAAGTCGTCTTGAGTCGAGTAATTTAAAAGCCATTGGCTCATAATAAGCCCAATGCAAACAGGCAGATCAATTGTGAATACATAAAGTGAAAAAAATTAGCCATCGATATTCAAATTGTTTGTTTGCCCAGGCGGCCAAAGCCGAGAAAATCCCAACGCAAACGAATGGAAAATTAATTTTTAACATTTCAACAAGCGTATAAATTTGTTTGCATACAAATTAATAAGGCTCTACCTGTCATAATCTTTTTGTTTTCGCCCGCTAAGCTGCAACTGGCAAATTGAACGACTGAGAAAGCAGGTTGAACGTGTTCTCAAAACCGCTGGCATGTTGGCTAAATAATTGGCTAAATATTTTACACATTTTTCCACTGGACATGTCACCGCTTCGCAGGCGAAAGTTCTGGTTTCGCTATATTTACGAATGTTTTTCGTGTAAAGGTGCCTACATTCTTGCCTGATTGCTTTAAAAATAAGACTAGGAATAAATGCAGACGACAAAGTAGTTAACGGAAGTTCGTTTGCTCTTATCAAACCGAAACTCAAATGCCCTCCACTGAATTGTTCGCCTGATAAATAATGAGTCATTCGGGCAATCATCAGCAAAACTACACAACGCAAGGCAGTGCCAACAAAATGCTAAATGGCTGTTGTGTAAATTATATAGAAGGTATTTTAAGCAACGTTTCCACGCGCCTATATTTTCGATGGTAAAAGCCAAAGATGGATGGGCCCCAATGAAAATACTCTTACATAAAAATGGGCGAATGTCTGGCCTCATGTCCACTATCAGCAGCCAAAAGAGATTTCCACCTTTTGTTCAGCAAATCGCTAAGTAAACACTTCATGATAAGAGAACACACTGGAAATGAGTGGGAATTGCTCCACAGATATTGTACAAAGTTTTGTTTTTTTTTTCAAAGTCTGTGAGTTTTGAATGGAGCCAACAGAGCGAGAACTTCCATAGAGCAGCAAAAAATCATGAATAATAAACGGAAAAGCAGCACAGACAAGTGTCAAAATAATGATAGGTACAAAAAAAAACAAACCGATTTTCATCTCTCTCGTACAGCAAAAGATGTTAATTTCTTTTAAAAGGAGTTCCCAGACAAATAATTGTAATTAAATCTATTAATTAGTCAGCAGTGATTTCCAAAGCATCTCAATTCTTCGAAATAGAAATAGTATTTCAATCCGATTTCAAAAAAAAGAAAAAAACCCTGCCTTACATTTTCGAAATGCGCTGTACCCGCCACAGATGAACCATATTTATTTTCGCAAAATCAGAACACCATGAATAGAATGGGATGGCAATTATATAGAACTGATGATCGTTATTTGAGCATTATAGAGGAGCTTATCTGGCCAGGCGTTTGGCGGTCAACGTTTGGAATCAGTTTCAGGTCGAACGTGAATCGTGGAGCACGCCAAATGTACGTCCGGAATTGTCTGCCGTTCCTCTGCAGCTATTTGCTGATCTCATTGGCGGCCACAGCTACTACGGATGAGGACGCGGATGCTGATGTGGATAGTGGCTCATCCCGAATAGTGCTGGTCTCCAGCTTGGAAGGTCATTGCCAGACGGAGGGCAAGGTGACCAGCTGCAGGGGCTTTGAGTTTGCGGGAGAGGACGAGAAGGCCACCTTTGATCTGCCAACGGAGGTGCGGATTGCCGAGGATGGCACCACCTACGAAGTGGGCGATGAGGAGCACTCGCGAACCCTGATCTTCGAGAACTGCACCTTCACCAATTTTCCCCTGCGCTTATTTTACACACTAGAGGTCAGTGAGCTGGACATGCGCGGCTGTGGCATCCGCTTCATTTACTGGGAGAACTTCTCCATTGGTGCGGATAAGCTGGTGATTCTTCTGCTCAGCGATAATCACATCGAAGTGCTGCCCACGAAAACCTTCAGGGGAGCAGGAAACTTGGAGTTTATCTTCCTGAATCGCAACAAACTAGGCAAACTGCAGGCGGGTGCGTTTGATAATCTCCTGAAATTACAGTACCTGGATCTCACAGAGAATCGCCTGGAGGCTTTAGCCGCGGACGTATTTGCCGGACTGAAGAGTCTGCGGCACGTGGGACTGGCCGGTAATCAACTGACCACCATTGAGAGCGATTTATTTGCCCACAATCCGGACCTTTTGTCGGTCGCAATGCAGAACAATCGACTGCGAGAGGTGGGCGAGTATGCCTTTCGATCCCGCGGACGACACCATCAGATGCAGTATGTGGATCTATCGAATAACCCCGAGCTGGTCGTTCTACTGCTGAACATTAACGCCACCAATTTGACCGCTCGCAATTGCTCGCTGGACCGTGTCAATTTGTACGGATCGGTGACGAATGTCGATCTGAGCGACAATCGCGTGCGCGAGCTGTACTTTCCCGCCTCCGAGGCACTGGAGCATTTGGTGCTGCGCAACAACTCGCTGGTTCAGCTGGCGTCGTTGAGCCGCGTGCCCAGACTCCGGCACCTGGATGTGGCGGACAATCCGAACCTGGGTCAGTTGCCCGACGGTTGGCGGACGCCACATCTGGAGATGCTGGTGCTGCGGAATACGGGCCAGATGGAACTGCCGCTGGAGGCGTTGCAGGGTATGCAAAATTTGCAGAAACTTGACATATCCGGCAATAATTTGACGGAAATCGATCCATCCGCGTTCCCCACGCTCACGCAACTAACGCACTTCTATATTCATGGAAATAACTGGAACTGCTTCAGCCTGAGAAACATAATGGATGTGCTCATTCGTGCCAATGGCATTGCCTATACCGTGGATAACTACGATCCCGATTTTCCGGGGGAATACTTTCACGGAATAGCCTGCATGTATCGCTTGCCCGAAAAAGAGGGTGTGGACTCCTCCTCCTCTTCGGAAATCTCCGCCAGCGTAGAGTCCTCGCCCATAACAAGTAGTTCTGATCCCAGCGAGGTGGACAAACTGCGCGATGAACTGAAAGCAGTGGTGCAGCACTTTGATTCCAAGTTCGATTTGATATTCAGTAAACTGGCCCAATTGAATGAACAAATTCAGGCCTTTGAAGTGCTCAACAAAACTGTTTGGAGTCAAGTGACCTTGTCCGTTTGAAGTTGTTAAATATGGCCCATTTTTTATGTGATCACTACATTTTCAAAGCTTTACAATTATATGTATACATTATAATTAATATTTGAAGTATTTCCTAAAGCTTCTTAATTTTAAACATAAAATCTTTCGATCCAATAAATAAATCATTTTTTAAATTGTTGGAAGAATTCCACTAAAGAATTCGCGTGTATGTTTTTTTTACCAGTTCTTGATAATATACAAAGTTGGAACCATAATCTAACAAAACAGGAAGGCTTTTCGTCTTTGTTTAAGATTTAGTTTCCTAGAATATCATTTTTTTCTACGCCTATTCAATTCCTAATCTCGAAAACAATTTCTGCTCCATTTCCCTGCTGATTTTGCATACTCAACCCCAAAAAACCAATACAATTTGCAACATGAGCACATCTAGTAAATATTTATTGCTCGCTGTGTCGTATACGTAGAATAATATTTAAACAATAATATTGATTTTCGAGCAAAGCAAAGTTGGGTTCTTTTTCTGAAAGATATTGAAAGAGGTTCGTTCAACTCGGGCTGGCGAACCAAAATGGAAAAACGAGAAGAAAACTGGAGGGCGAAGACAAGATGGTGGGGCTCGGGGAACTTGAGTTGAATTGAACAAAGTCAAGTCAATTACAAAACCAATATTTTCGGAAACTAAACAACAATATTGAATTCGATCGAATGGACCAGAAACCGAGTTATTTTATTGCCATCTGCTAATGCGAACAGTTTTAATTATTTATGCTTTATCCCTTCTATTCGCTTACTCGCACATTTATGGCTAACTAATTGCTAAGATAAACAAACAGTTTCGATTTCAGTGCAGCCACTTCGTAAGGACGGAAAGTAGAAACAAATCCAATTTCACGGATCTCGACGATCACTGGTCGATCTGCTGATCCGGAGTATCGTGTGCATGTGATTAGGAATAAATCCATACATACATATGTATATCCATTCGAACACGAGTTTCAAATACGTTTTGTTTACATTGGCAGTGCAATTTTTGTTTTAAGGTAATTGGCGGCACACAAATCGTGGCAGCTGTAAGTGCGAACATTCAATTTTACCATATAGTGCGACTGACTATCTGCGACTTCTAGTAGTTGTATCCGCAGATCAAAGTTCGACATTTCCTGATTGCCAACTTCAGTAGCTATCTTTTTTTAATTTCTGGGCATTCGCTTGAAGTGTGCTTACTTAATTAGTCAATGTCTAAAATGTAGTAGGCATCGTGATAGGGTACTTTTACATTTAAAGAAATCCACTCACGATTTTATAACCATAACTTCAAATGAGTTTCGACAAAAAAAAGTCGTATGAAGAATTCAGGTAAGACCCTTTGAATTGTTTTATGTTATTATATTTTACATTGCCTGATTTAATACTGTTATTCCTGTTATTGATACTGTTATACACTATCTATTACATAATTGATCGCTTTTATTAAATGTTTTCTAAATATAAAAAAATTTAATAAAATTGTTTACACATTCTGAAAATCTAATTATGAAAAAATTTTGGGCGATTTTGGGTATTTTCCCAGCGTCGCCGCGAACTGGGGGAATTTCCCACCCACTCAACTTAGTCACCGACACAAAAGGCAGATGAAAAGTTTCGGGGAAAATCAAACGTCAAGCGCTCATATCAACACAAAAAGAAAATAAAGGCAGTGAAGTAAATCAGGTTTTCGATAATTATAAAAAGAAAATAAATTGTCACCCACCTTTTGTGTGTTTTTATCAGTAATTGGATGTTTCTGATTCGCGCTGGCAGATTGCAGAATCACAATTGTCGAATTTCGGTTAAAAAATTAATTTCACGGACACAGGAACGCATACACACATCCGCACATTCACGTACACACTAACACACATTCACGTTCACCTGAACGGGTGGAAAACAAAACTTTTGTAAACAATTTCGCGATTAGGCATTTAGCTGCGCTAAGAAATTATTGTAAATAAGAAGAGACGTAACGAATTAGCTGGTTGTGTTGGCGCATTATATGTTATATATATGTTATGAGTGTATATTCAGAGATTAGAGCGAAATTATAATGACGACTTTTCGCTGGATGTCCAAACACTTTCGAGGTGTTGACTTTTCAGATTAGATTACAGCACTCATTTCACTCGGCTAATTATCAGCCATTTGGTTCAACACCAAATAAATCACAAAACACGAAAACACCAGCAACAACAACCGAATCGATCTTAATAAAAGCAAAGAATGCGAGCCATAAAAATCAAGAATCAAAATGAAAATTTATTCGGGCGCGCGCTTCCACTTTGGACTCGACTTTCCAATTGGAACACGCAGTGATCGGACAATGGAAGGGGTGAGAAGAAGAAGAGGAGCAGCAGGACGTTGTTGTGTTTGCCACTTTTTATTAAGAATCTAAACCATTACTGCGCGAAACACAGCTAGAAACTGACACAAGGAACAAAAACAGAAGAATAGCAAATCTGGGCAAATAAAAGTATTTGTCCGTGGAAAATTTCCAAAACGTTTCTGTCGCTCTTTCCAGCGACGCCATGTGTTTGTTTGTATGCGTAACAGCTGATCGCCGATTATTGATTTTTTATAGGGATGTACATATGCACACATGTGTGTGTATGCATGGGCAGGAAAAGTGATTAGAGGCTATTGTTTTGTGTAACAAGAAAGAAGTTTCACAATTCACTTGCGCACTCAAAAGAACAAAGATCGATTGTCCGTTGTTGCCGTTGTTGTCACTGCAATTTCTGCAATCCATTCGCGCACAATTAAAAGCTGTTCACGCAGCTTATCACAGAAGAATTTTATGGCTAAGCCACCCACTGGCGCGGACATGCTATCCTGACACCATGCCGGAATTTTCTCTCAATTAAATTATTTATTATAAATTAGTAAGAATTTAAGAACATTTAATTTGCTTTGTTTTTCACTGCACTCCCGTTTTTTAACGCGAATTAAAAGTTTTTCCCAACCTCGTAATCCGCTGCGTTTTCACCAAGCAAAGTTCGCAACCTAACTCACGATTGTGGTCATCGTTATCGTTTGCGAAATCCAGCAGAAAAGGTCTTACTCTTCGCCTATCGTTATCGCTAGAGATCTTTTTACAATCCAGTTGGAATTAGCGTGACCACAACTGTAACGTTGTTTTAGTATTTTTCTATAACTCGTTGTTTGCAATTTTACTGAAATATGTGCATTTAAATAGTAAATTCTTAAGTGCCCACTCGCGTAAGTAAATACGCACATATATCTACTTATTTATTCAATAAACAAGAATCATTGAGAATTCTTTAGTTGCGTAGAAGTTATTTTAAATAAAATGCGCTTTGCTACTTTCCGGCGGCGGTCACACTTAAAAAACAACGCGTTGCCAGATCGGACCGTGTTCGCAATAGCAATCAGTTTTTGTCATGCACCGCCGCTTTAGGCGCCAAAATGATATAAGTTTGAATTGCAAAAATTGCTCCGCTCTGTAAATCACGCCGAACATACAAAATAGAAAACATTTTAGCTATAAAAAAAACTTTAGCTTTTATAAAAAAAGCTATAAAAGCTATAAAAAAAACTTTAGCTAGCTTTAGCTAAAAAAAATTAAACTTATGTACATAAGCATATTCCTATTTCCATCATAGTGCTGGAAATTAGATTTTATGCCCCATAAATAATCATAACCAGTTGCCTTGGCATGCCTTTCACACTTTCGGAGCCCACCCAAACTCTTTGAAACTTCAGCTAAGCCAACAAAAATCAATAAAAATGGCGCATTGCACAGAGGCCACCGAGGAGCACACAATGACGCCACCAGAAACAGCAAAATACTTGAAATCGGAGTCGATGAATTTGCCACCATTCACGAACTTCATTTAGACCATTCCAAATAGGTCCAAGGACGCAATAAATACATTTGAAGTACTCTCGAAAATAAGTTTCCTCGATGCTCAGGGTTTTTTGCTAGCTCGATCAATCAATCCCAGCCGAGGAACTGGGAACACTCACCTGCTCGATGTCGAAGTCCCATTCGGGCGATGGAGAACGCGCTGTTCGGCCGCCCGGCGGAGGCGTTCCCAATGCGGGGGAACCGGCTTGGGGCTCTTCGGGAATCACGGCGAAGCGACCCCGCTGGAGGATTGGCGAAATGGCGCCATAATTAGCTGCAAAGGCGAAAGAAGGGGTCAGTATTCAGCACCATGCATTTATTATCGAGAATTTGACCAAAAGATATCAATTACTATTAGCATAACTGTAATGATTAATGTCGTATACTTTATATAAACTCAAATTGTAAAGGCGAAAAAGTACCAAATCAACTTACACGTGGGCATGAGACGAAAGCGGCCGAGCGTCGTTTCGGGCGGGCCCTGTGGCGTGGAGGAGGTGACACGGAAGCGTCCTCGGCGGGCGGCGGCCACGTCCTCGTAGTTGCTGCCCCCCGACGCTCCGCCGGCACTGCTCTGCATCCTGTGGCTGATGCTTCCTTGTCGGCCTCGCCGAAAACTGCAATGGAGTGTGAGAAAAATCAAATCAATATTGCGCACAGGTGGCAAAGTTCTTGTTTCCTTTGACTAAAACAACTGAAACTCAATTAAGCCAATGGCATTAGAGTATATTGATCTTTGATGGAACTATATAAAACATTTTCCGTAAATTCTCTAATATAAAAAACTTAGCAAAACTTAGATATAAAGACGCTTTTATGAACACTAAAATTAACCAATCAAAACAATTAAAACAAATGGTCATTGATTTATATATCTTGCATTATACATACCTAATTTTATATAGACTTTACTTGAACGAATTTTAACTAATAGTTTCAACTCAACTACAGCTAACATTTCCTAACATTACTAATACGCCACGTTGGCTCTATGGAATGACTTTAGTTCAACGCTGTTGGTTTTTTTGGCTTGGTAATCCGAGTTTCGCCCCACTGTGCAGTGGTCAGAGGCAGTCGGAAAGTTGACTTTACGGGCTCATTGCACGCTAGTTTAGTTTGGCTTTCTTGACGCCTCTAAGCAGACTACATAATGTACACATTGGCCACGCTCTTTCTCACTCTCTCTTTGTGGAAATCATAATTGAAAGTCTCGAAAAGTGCATGAACGAATTCCTTAAAAGTGTGCCACACAAGTCATTCAACTGCAGAAATATTAATATATATAGGAAAAGCGGTGTGGGCTGAACAGCTGACTGAGCGCCACGCGACAACGCGGCGTATGTGTGATATTTTTGGTTGATTGCCTGGCTGCGCAGAAATAAAAACGCCAGCCAAGCATTTCACATATCTTTTATCGTTTGTTTTTATTTTCTCAATTGAATCTGTAATAAATTTCGCTAGAAACGAAATTGTTTACTCGCATGAGACACCATTTATGTGACTAATTTCCGAGCATCAAGAGGAATTTTTGATTACCGCCAATGCTAGGCATGACAATAAAAAGCTTGGCATCTTTATAAGTAAATTGCATATACAATTTATTGAATTGCGACTAAAGTCAGCGACCTTAATTTATAAATACATATATACGATATTTAAGTAATTTAAGAAAAGTCCTATTCCTTTTATTTAAATTCTTTGAGAACAATCACGTTTTTCAATTCATTTATTTAATCCTATTTTCATCTTATTGGCGTTAGCAAAGAGAAAGGCAAGGATTTCACCATATACGATTTCAGCGTTATTTACCTAATAAATCTTTATATCTTTGCCTCAGCAATTGAAAAGTTGAATTGTTATTGGTTAGAAATAGTTAGTTATGAAAACTTTCACTTTAAGTAAGTAGTTATTAACTTTACTTTGCATTTTTGAATTATTATCGTATTATTGTAGTATTATCGTTTGGTTGCATTATTTTAAACGTATTAAAAACGTTTGCATAACACGCACAACCAAACATGCGAATACTATATATATCGCTCATACGCCATTTGTACAGATGGTCGGTCGGAATTGACAAACTTGTGACTTTGCGTGTTTCGAAATGTTTTATAATATTTTATTGATTTTTTGCAGCTCTTTTTGCGCCCGACAAATTAACACCGCAACACTAAAACAGCACCAATAAAAAATAGCATTTAGAACGCGCTGCAAACACTTTTCGACTGAGCACTTGCAACAAAATAATAAAAACAAAGAGGCACAAAGAGAGCGGCCATCTAAGAGAATCACAGAGAGAGAGAACGAACTGCTGCGGAATTTATTTCGCATTTGTTTCATTTTATGCAACTGCCAAAAGCGAAATTGGCAAAACAACAACAAAGACGACCCGAAAGCGAAAACGAAACAAAATGAATGCAGCACCAAAATAAACCGAACCCGAAGTCAAAGCGAGATGAAGAAACCGAAAAGAGTGGCCACAACTGAAAGCAAATGTAGTGAGAGGTTTGAGAGAGAGTTGCATCGAAGAGAAGAGGAGCGAGAGAGCTCTTCGGTATATTTAATTCATAAAAATTGAGATACAATCGTAGTCGCGGCCATTGTTTTTCCTCTTTGGGCATCGCCGACAAAGAATTTACTAAAGATTTTAAAAAGCATTTAATATGATTTTAAATTAGATTTATCTGTTTGTAAAAAAGGAAGACTAATTACCAAATTTATTACATACATTATTGCAAGTTTAGACTTTTATATAGACATCATCTCTTCGATAGTCTGCTAGACTTACTGAATTAGTAAATAAAGTAAACTGCACCATAAAAGAGTAGGTTGAAAAGAAAGAGATTCTTCTCAAACTCTTTAAGTCTATGTTCGAAAAGGAATCTCTGATTCTGCATTAAACACGAACAAAATGCATGAACTCCCTAAAAGTACCGAATAAGTGAGAGAGAGAGAGAAGCCTGCATATAAGAGAGAAAGGGAGCTCCTAGAAAGTGCCAGAAATTGCGTATACGCCACCAGAGAAGCTCCGCAATCAGCTGTTGGCAACACGTGAGCGCCTCGGCCCCTCGACAAGGGGGAGGGCGAGCTTGTCTGCTAATTAAAAACAGATGGAAAATTGTGGGCGGAGGATTTAGACAATTGAAAGGATGAAACAAACAAAAGTGCAATGGGATCACCGGGTGACTCATCTGCACACTCTGTGTCAAAGTGATGAAATGGCACTCAAAGTGAGCTCGTCTGTCGTGGAATTGCACAAGAATGTGATGAATTGATAGAAACAAGGCAGATATGGAAATAGACGACCCAATGAATGGTAATCAAGAGTTCACAATCAATAAAGTGATAATCAAAAGCCCCCGAGCCATAAAAAGAATTTATTTCCTATACATTACTTCATATACGTACATATGTATCTTCTTATCTCAATCGCTTTTTCTTGAATGCCTGAAAAACACGATAGTAAATCTAATGATGATAAATTGTTTCATTTTACAAGTATTATTATAGTCAATCATTCGGATGCTATACGAAAGAAATGGAGTTCAAAATAGTTTGGAATTATCAAGAAATTAAATTCAGCTAAATGTGTTAAAAATTATCATCTTGTGTTGTAAGACTATAGAGAGCTTCTTTGTTCTCTGATTAGGCCAAACGCTAATCACAAATCGATGCCAATTAAAGTTGATTTATAACTCAACAAGCGTGAAAATGAAAGGTAAACAGTAAACAAAACGTTATTGCGTTGTCAATGAAATTATAAACATTATTACCGAAGAGCAGACTTACTGCAATGTTTTGTAGTGCCTCTATAAAATATACACTGAGAAAACTATATCATATTGAGTTTTAAACTTATGTACTTATGTATCAAATGGTATTAATAATATTGGTCATATATCTTCTTGTTCACCAATTAGTTAAACTTGACTTAATTGTGGTGAAAATATTGAAAGACATGTTTTTCTCTGTGCATAAACACTGACATATACTGATTCCGGCCGTCCATCATTATTTTCAACAGCACATATCCTAACAATTTTCACGTTTCGCTTGGCGAAGAATTTTACGCGATTTGCGTCTAGAGAAAGAAAATAGCCAAGCTTTTTCTCACTACAAAGGAAATTTTCTTAATTTTCGCTATTTTGCTATTCCGCTTTTCTTTCGGGCGCACATCCAAATCGAAACATGTGACTCGATGGCTCGCAGTGAATGACATCATTGATGGTGGGTGGTTGGTGGGTGGCTTTGTGAGTGATGTTCTTCGGGCAGACATTTGGGCACACACGAACTTGACAAATGAATTATGAAATGCAGAACGGAACGGAAAGGGTATTTATAAATACCGACCAAAAGCTTGATTCTCTTTTTATTGCCCGCTAAATACGCTTTTGCTTTTATTCTCGAAAATGTCAGAAGCGTTTATTGGCCTCAGGTGAGCCGCGACGATTGAAAAGCCAGAAAAGTAAGAGTGTTTTGGGGTCTGTAGGGGTCAAGAGGGAAAATGGGGCAAATGAATACCAAAGGGCATTGGATTCTCAAGGTTTTCCTTATATAACTAAGGAACATCAAAAAAGGGCGACTCAAAAACTAGTACACATTCAATTTAGCTTATTTATTAAGCTCCATATAAATCTAAATAGTTAGTTATTAAGTTATCGCTCCTCAGTACAATTGATCTACAAATGTACTATAGAATGTCAATAAAAATAAATTATGTAGATCATTTTAGATAATAAGTAAAGATGAGTCTATAGACTGTTACGTCTGTAAGATGAAGGACCAAAATCAAATAGTAAATTAAATATCATTGTGATATTAAATCAGCAATAATTTAAATTACCTATGCAAGATCACGTAGTGCAAATGTAGTTAATTGTAGTGATAAACTGTGCGTATATGAATTGTGTCATATAAGCTACATACATACATATGTATATTAGCATAGATGATAAGGTGTCCCACTTATGTGCGAAAAACATATGTCATATGTTGCATACGAGCAACTAATCAATGACAACAGCTCTACAAAAGAAACATTTTTAAACATCAATACTAGAATCATCACAATGGTGATCACACGTGATGTTCGAAGTGCTTGTTATCACCATGTCAAACCATAATTTGCAGATATCATGGCATGAAATGATTTGCGATTGTCCCTTCTCCCCGCACTCCTTGCACTCATACACCGTAACCATCACGTTATCAGTGTGAAAGTCGCATCTGAATTGCAGTATGTGTGTGTGTGATTATTTACGCCCAGTGGGCCGCCCGCCTGTATTATTTATGCATGTGCCTTTGTTTTGCCCGACCGAACGACAGTCATTATTTTATTGTTGTACTTGTGCGGGAGTTACCACCCCACCCCCTAAACCCCCACGCCTCTAAACAAATCATCGGACACTCAACCGGGAAGACGGCAACTGGAACACCGCATCCGGCCGAATGCTGACATTCCGGCCGAATGCTGACATTACACAAAAGTCGCACTGCAACATTGTCCCCAGCTAGCCAGCCACATGCCGAGTCGGCATGTTCATTATGCTTACAATTAAGAACCTATGTACTTATGTATAAGACGAAAACGGAGGACTCGAGTAGCCACTCTCTGACAATAAACTTGATACTGATTTTGAACTTCAAGAAAGTCAGTCGTATTCTTTATTGGAAATCTTCACACTACAACTATCTGCTGAAACTTAAAAACCTTCATACATTTACACATCATATCTTCACAAAAGGCTCCACCCTCGATCACGGACTTAACTGGCGCAGCCGGTAGGATGTCCTACCTATTAATAATTACCTACCTGTAAGTAAACATGTAAGAAACGAAACAAACTATATGCAAGATGTCGACTGAAAGTGACTAGGAACAAATTTTTATAAAACAAAATTGAAGTTGTGAAGTACCAAATGAAACTCAAACATATATTCAAACACAGGAAAAAAAAAGAGAGAGGAAAAATGTAAAATAAATAAATATACAAAAAAAAAGTGCAAGTGTACCGTACTGCCGCGCTGACGTGGAATCTATCGCTGATCATCACGCCATCGGTATGTCCATACTCTGCCGAACGTCATAATTTTTTTTAAAAAGTGCAAGTGTACCGTACTGCCGCACTGACGTGGAATCTATCGCTGATCATCACGCCATCGGTATGTCCATACTCTGCCAAACGTCATAATTTTTATAAAAAAGTGCAAGTGTACCGTACTGCCGCGCTGACGTGGAATCTATCGCTGATCATCACGCCATCGGTATGTCCATACTCTGCCAAACGTCATAATTTTTATAAAAAAAGTGCAAGTGTACCGTACTGCTGCGCTGACGTGGAATCTATCGCTGATCACCACGCCATCGGTATGTCCATACTCTGCCAAACGTCATAAGTTTTTATAAAAAAAAAAGAGTGCAAGTGTACCGTACTGCCGCGCTGACGTGGAATCTATCGCTGATCATCACGTCATCGGCACTTACATACGCTGGCCAACGCATCGCCAAAGCCTCTATATACACTTATATATGTGAGCATACAATATCAACTACAATCCAATACATCCACGTACTGTACCGCCTCGTTGGCATGGAATCAAACGCTGATCACCATGCCACCGTGGTAAACAAACAAAGCACCAAAGCCTCTCTAATACATTGTACACTCAAAACGCACACTGCCATACGTCGGCGAAAAATCAAAACATAAGCAAAAATCATTTCAAACCAAGCGAGGCTCATTCTGCGTACCACAACGACAACGACACTGCATGTGTAGTGGCGCACCCATGTCTGGGTAGCCGAGGTAAGGGGAAAACGCTTGAGTATCGTCAAGTGTTCTTGCCTTTCACTCTTCTACAATGGGTTGCTACGCTCATGTATTGCACATTCAAAATAACCAAAACAAATGTACTAAAGAAGTCGACATATACAGATATATTTTGTTTCCTTTCATTGTGTAATTTTGTATATCAAACAAATACTAATACCAATCACATTGCAGAATATAAAAGGGAAAATATAAAGCCAAAGACAGACACCCATACACTCTAGTAAACAAGAAATTTGTTCATTATTTTTCAATCATACATAATATACTAAGTAACCTCAAATTTAATGTCAAAAAAGTTCGTTTACAACCTTAGGAAAACTACACGTTCAGTTGTTGGAGTTCCACCAAACACTAATAGGCCCCCACATCCCGTTAGACGTCCTGACTCCCTTCTCCCGATTTCGGAAGAACCCAAATCAATATCTTCCCAAACCCCCAATATGGACTCGGGAAACGATTCTGCCCGCCCCACTCCATCCCCTCTGGCGCCCACTGTCAGTGGTATTAGCTCCTTAATTTCAACTACGTTCAAGCCTAAAGATATCATGGCATTTGTTGAGCATTTGCCAACCTTTGATGGTACACCTCGTCTATTGGACAGGTTTATCACTAGCGTAGAAGAAATCCTGATGCTCATCAGGGGAGCTGACCAAACACCGTATGGCCTGCTTACTCTGAGGACCATCAGGAACAAAATCATTGATAGGGCCGACGAAGCCTTGGAACTGGCAAATACCCCCTTGGTTTGGGATGAGATTAAAAGCAATCTCATCCGCCTCTACTCGAGCAAGAAAAGCGAGGCCAACTTGTTAAGCGAGCTTAACACATTTTCGGACAACCTGACCTTGGGCCAACTGTTCTTTGGTATATCAAAGGTGAGAAGCCAACTCTTCTCCATACTCAAAAACAGCGAACACAACAACACTGTTGTAGATGCAAAAAAGGTTGTCTACAACGAGGTTTGTCTCAATGCTTTTATGACTGGTTTGAAGGAACCTCTCAAGACTTTCGTCAGGATAAAGTCCCCTTCTACACTTGAACAGGCGTACGAGCAATGCCAAATAGAGCAGACCTTATATAGGGCACAAAACAAGCGAACCAACAGACCAGAGCAGGGACCCAATGGATCAGACAATAAAACCTACCGAAATAGCTACGACAGCAATTACCGCAGCGGACGTAACGACCGAAATGACCGTAGGGGACCCTACTCTAACTCTAACTCTAACTCTAACTCTGGCCAAAATAGACCATTTAATTCACACAATCGCACACCCCAATCCGGCACCAAGGACAACCGGGCCAATACATCAAACCCCTTTCGAGCACCTTCACATAGTTTGAATAATATAGAGGAGAACCCTCAACCTGATTCGAATTTTCAGCAAACGGCCTCGGGAAACCAACAGGGTACATAAGCCCAGCCACGCACAACCCCTCGCTTCCTTTTATAAAAATCAAACTATCCCAGACAAACCCCCTGAAGTTTTTAATTGACACAGGCTCTACACACTCCTTCATCGACCCAAAATATGTCGACCCTAGGAACTGTGTGACCTTAGATACGCCCATAACACTCAAAACAGCCCTGAACAGTTTTAAAATATATCAAAACGTCTCTATACCATTTCCACCGGAATTCCAAATCACGGGCAAAATGACCCTTCTACCTTTCAAGTTCCACTCTTATTTTGACGGATTGATAGGAATGGACTTATTATCTTACCTAAAAACAGAAATAGATTTACTTAACCTAAATCTAAAAACCCCAAGTACCATTATACCCTTATGGACCCACAGTAACTCAACTTCAAACGTATTTAATATCTCTGGACATACGAAAACTATTTTGCCACTACCAGTGGAAACCAAACAGGGCGACTTCTACATCGATTCAATTACAATCAATGATGACTTAATAATATCAGACGGGATTTATAATGCCCAAAACAATATTGCTAATTTCGTTATCACAAACTATAGCGAGAGGGATCAGTTATTGTACCTCGAGAGCCCGATAAAAGGCATGCCATACTCCACGGCCAACAATGTTGAACTTTTCAGTATCACTTCAGACACCCCACAGCCCCAAAACTCCGCAGCGTCGTTACAAGCCCTTGGCGTCGATCACCTCTCCTCTGAAGAGAAACAAAGCCTACTTTCACTTTGCAAAAGTTATCTAGATATCTTCTACAATGAAGACAAATCATTGACCTTCACCAACAAGATTACACACACGATTAAAACCACGGACGACACCCCCATTCATACAAAATCTTATAGATATCCTTACATTCATAAAGAGGAGGTCAAAAAACAAATAGAGGCAATGTTAAATCAGGACATTATCAAATCCAGTTATTCCCCGTGGAGCGCCCCCGTCTGGGTCGTCCCAAAGAAAATCACTCCTACGGGAGAGCAAAAATGGCGTCTAGTTATCGATTATAGAAAACTCAACGAGAAGACTATATCCGATAGATATCCAATACCTAACATCGCGGATATCTTAGACAGATTGGGCAAAGCCAAATATTTCTCCACACTTGATCTGGCAAGTGGATTCCATCAGATAGAAATGAATCCCGACGACACACCCAAAACTGCATTTACAGTAGAGGGGGGCCACTACGAGTTCATTAGAATGCCGTTTGGCCTCAAAAATGCCCCAGCCACATTCCAAAGGGTGATGGACAATATTTTTGGAGACCTTATCGGAACTATCTGCCTAGTTTACCTAGATGATATAATAATTTTCTCAACCTCCTTACAAGAACACTTCATACACTTGAAAACTATTTTTGGAAGACTCAGATCTGCCAACTTTAAAGTCCAACTCACAAAATCCTACTTCCTCAGGCGGGAGACAGAATTCCTTGGCCACATCGTTTCACAAGAAGGTGTTAGGCCAAATCCCAATAAGATCGAAGCTATAAAAAACTTTCCATGTCCCCACAGTAAAAAGTCAATTAAGTCTTTCCTAGGCTTGTTGGGATATTACAGAAAATTTATCAGAGATTTTGCGAGACTTACCCAACCCATGACACAAAAATTAAGGGGAAACAATAAATCGATCATAATAGATGATGAATTCAAAAAGGCCTTTGAATATTGCAAAACCTTACTGTCTAACGACCCAATCCTCCAATACCCGGACTTTACAAAACCTTTCACACTAACCACGGACGCAAGTAATTTCGCAATAGGAGCTGTCCTATCCCAAGGTCCGGTGCATAGTGATAGGCCCGTATGTTTTGCTAGTAGAACCTTGTCGGCTGCGGAAACAAATTATTCCACAATTGAGAAGGAAATGCTGGCCATTATATGGGCGGTCCAATACTTCAGACCCTACCTCTTTGGCAGGAGATTCACTATAATCACCGATCACAAACCACTAACTTGGTTAATGAATTTCAAACAACCAAATTCTAAAATAGTTAGGTGGAGACTCCAGCTTCAGGAGTACGATTTCGAAGTCGTCTACAAGAAAGGCTCTCAAAATGTAATTGCTGATGCTCTCAGTAGACCAGAGGCCTCTGTCAACCATAACGAAGCCCTATCAATTCCTCAAAATGTTTGCCCCATCTCAGAGAAACCCCTTAATGATTTTAATATTCAGCTCCTGTTCAAAATAACCCCAGATACAAATAACGCCACACTGACCCCGTTTAAACACAAACTTAGGAGGGAATTCTGTAAACCCAATTTTCAGTATGACGACGTAGTTTGCATTCTTAGGCAGTCGTTAAAACCAAACAAGACATGCGCGGTATTTGCCCCCGACCACATTTTTCAAATGGTGGAACAAGCCTACCAAACCTACTTCTCAGCCCACAGTCAATTTAAACTCATTAGATGTTTGATCTTCCTCCCCGAAATTACTGATAGTACGGAGATCGAAAAAATTATAACCGACTATCACTATAATAGTAACCATCGAGGGATCGATGAAACATATTTACACATAAAACGACAACAGTTCTTCCCACATATGAAGGAGAGAATAACTCAGTTAATTCGAAAATGTGAAACATGTTTAAAATTAAAATACGACAGACAACCTCAAAAGATCACTTACCAAATATCCGAACTACCTTCAAAACCGTTGGACATCTTACATATAGACATTTATACTATTAACAAAAATTATAACCTTACTATTATCGATAAATTTTCTAAATTTGCGGCTGCCTACCCTATAACTAATAGGAATTGCATTAACGTAGTTAAAGCCTTAAAACATTTCATTTCCCAATTTGGTATTCCCAAAAAGCTGATCTATGATCAGGGAGCAGAATTCGCTAGCGATATGTTCAATAAGTTCTGCACTCAATTTAACATTGACCTACACGTTACGTCCTTTCAACAATCCTCTAGTAACTCTCCCGTTGAACGGCTTCACTCGACACTAACTGAGATTTACAGAATAATACTTGACGTCAGGAAACAACAGAAACTCAGTAGCGAGCATGACGAGATAATGTCCGAAACCCTAATCACATATAATAACGCTATTCATTCTGCAACTAAACATACCCCCTTTGAACTATTTAACGGACGTACTCATATATTCAACCAAACAATCCAGTTCAATAACGAACACGACTACTTAACGAAATTAAATGAATTTCGCGAGAAGTTGTACCCCCTCATCACGGACAAACTTTCAAATGACGTAGTTAGGAGAACCCTAAAATTAAATGAAACCCGAACAGACCCCGTAGACCTACAACCAGACACTTTAGTCCTTAGGAAGGAAAACAGACGTAATAAGATTACACCCAGGTTTTCGATTCACAAAGTCAAACACGACAAAGGTCATACATTGATAACTGCTAGGAATCAAAAACTACACAAATCAAAAATTCGAAAAACAGTTTTGAAAAAAGACAAAAGCAACAACGTACCCAACACTGATAATAACTGACCCCACTACCTCTTAACTTACCATTTCAGGTTCACCCTTGTGCCAACTCAGGCTATCCATGTCCATTATTTAAATGATAACGCCCCTATAGCCAAGATAGAACTAGGGAAAGCCTTACTAATTGAGAGGTACAAAATAATTAGTCATGTAATCAACCTACAAGACTACAGCAGATGTATGGAACAATTCCATCTGACCATTAATAAATTTAACCCCGATTCCACGTTGACGGACTCCGTCACAATTTTAAAAACCAAATTAACCCAAGCCCAAGTAAAGCTCAAAGCCCTTACACCTTCATATAGAAACAAACGGGGTTTGATTAACGGATTGGGGAGTCTAGTAAAGGTGGTTACCGGCAACATGGATGCCAACGACAATAAAGAAATACATGAAGAACTTGACAATATAAAGAAAAATTCCGAAGTCAGTAACGACAATCTCCAAAAACAAGTAATGTTTAACAACGAAATACTTATCCGGTTCGAAAATATCACGGACCATATAAATAATGAACAAATTTTGATAAGTAAATTCTTTGATACCTCACAAAACAAAATATACAAACACTTAAACTTACAAGATACCCTTCTGGAAGAAATACAATATTTAAATAGGATTAATTATAACATAGAATTATTCATTAACCACCTAAACGACATAACAGAAAGTATGCTATTGGCGAAAATAAATATAATTCCCAAGTTCATCCTAAATGAACAAGAAATGGATAAAATAAAAACAATACTGGAAAAACAAAATATCACAGTCAAAAATGAACAAAGTATATACAATTTCCTACAAATGAATACACTAAATTACGAACAAAAGATTATTTTTAATATCAAAGTCCCAATTTTTAAACAACCTTTTCATACCCTCGCCAGACTAGTTCCATTACCAATAAATAACACATATTTTGTAATAACCCCAAATTACCTAGCTTATAATATTAATAATAAGAAATTTCATATGACCCGTAAATGCCCCAAACTGGATAATACATTCTTGTGCGACGAGAACTTCTACGTTGATACACCACAGAACAACACATGCCTGGAACACCTTTTGAACGGAGAAAACAGTTCCTGCGATGTACGGGAAACCGGCCCCATCACCGACGTGTTCGAGGCAGAGAGAGGTTACATCTTCGC
The DNA here is from genome assembly GCF_000001215.4 of Drosophila melanogaster. Taxonomy (NCBI): domain Eukaryota; kingdom Metazoa; phylum Arthropoda; class Insecta; order Diptera; family Drosophilidae; genus Drosophila; species Drosophila melanogaster. The sequence goes on along the minus strand of NT_033777.3, from coordinate 21,142,595 downwards.
ATTCAACGTGAACAAACTGAAGGTATCCCTAACAAACGGCTCCGAGCTCTCAATAATGGGGTCAGCCATCATCAGATACATTAACGAAACAATACAGATTAACGGTATCGATTACGACGGCACGGTTGACACGTTCCCTGAACAGACGGATTTTGATCTTCCCCCCATGCGAAAAGTAACTAGGAATACCACTATTACGGTACTAAGCCTAGAAAAACTGCACCTCGAAGCCACCCAAACAATGGATAAAATCCTGGCCGTCCATCACAATACTATACAGCACACCTGGACACTCTACACTCTGCTCGGATTGGTAACGTTCCTAGCAGTCATCTTATGGCTGCACCGACGAACGAAACACATCGTCCACATCCACGAGGATCATCACGTACCAATCTACGCGTCATCCATACCTTCGCTATGGCCGTCACTTCGAACTGGGGGGGGAGGAGTTACCACCCCACCCCCTAAACCCCCACGCCTCTAAACAAATCATCGGACACTCAACCGGGAAGACGGCAACTGGAACACCGCATCCGGCCGAATGCTGACATTCCGGCCGAATGCTGACATTACACAAAAGTCGCACTGCAACATTGTCCCCAGCTAGCCAGCCACATGCCGAGTCGGCATGTTCATTATGCTTACAATTAAGAACCTATGTACTTATGTATAAGACGAAAACGGAGGACTCGAGTAGCCACTCTCTGACAATAAACTTGATACTGATTTTGAACTTCAAGAAAGTCAGTCGTATTCTTTATTGGAAATCTTCACACTACAACTATCTGCTGAAACTTAAAAACCTTCATACATTTACACATCATATCTTCACAAAAGGCTCCACCCTCGATCACGGACTTAACTCGGGCGATAAGAGGGGCTGGAGGCGCTTAATTTCGCTATCTGCCAAAGAGCGGGACAGAGAGTGGCAAGCATAAATCACTTTTCCACAATTATTCCGTCTGACGACACGCTGATAAGTGGGAGTGTGACATTAAATTGGGGCACAAGTTAAAACTTTACATAATGCATTTAGCCGGCTTCCGTTTAACCGTTATTCCGAGAGAGGGAGAGAGAGAGGAAGAGAACACAACAGCCGGCTAACGGTACATATGACCAGCCACCCCCACAAAAAGAAAGATGAAAAGAGACAGGGCGACAGCGTGATTTGGGGTTGTTTATCGTGCTTTCACTCCCACTTCAACATGTGAGCACATTTACAGAGTAAAATTTTGAAATTACATCTTACATATCCCGCTTATGTACACACAATTCACTTACTTTGCCGCCTTTGTCTTTGCTTTTATTCGCGTCGCTGCGACCCACACTCACTTTCGATCGAATTTAGTTGCTAAAATTAAGCCAAAGCACTAAAAGACACTCGCATACACACGCGCACGGACGTCACCAGGGCAAAAACAAATACACAGTCAAACAGCTGGCAGCGGTAGCAGCAACAACAACAACTAGAGTGCGACTCATCCAATAAGAAAATATTTTATTTGATTTATGCAAACGAGCCAATTTTATTATTCTTTTTAATCACACGTCACACTGCATTCGTTGCTGTTAAAAATAATCACAATTTTTGCATTTCGATTGCTTTTCTTTGCAATTTTTATTGCATTTTCCCGCTAATACTGGGCATATCCTTTTTCCAACTTTCGCTTAATTTCGCGTTTGTGTTTCCTTCCGTTCCGTTCCGAAACTCGAAACATGCGTTCTTTTATTTTTCGGAAATTTTCGTCCCGATTAGTTTATTGTATAATTAGCATTGCGCACACTGGATTTATACATTTTAAAAACATTCTGAAAATTTCGACCGTATCTGCAACGGCTACGGCAATAAACTAGAGTTGCCAGGGTCGGCAAAGTGATCCTATCGATTGTTGCCAATTGATTCGTCGCGGTATCGATACAACTAATTTGTGTAGTCTTTTTTTCATATTATTACGGTTTATATAGTAGCTAACACAATATTAAATCTTATTTCAGTATAACACGAAATTGATATTTTATCTTGGAACTCGAGTTTCATAGCATCTTACTTTTGCCTATGAACGTAGTTCACATTTCGTGTAAGGTGGCAGCTCTGATTTAAGCGCTTTAAATTCAAGTTAAAGAAAATACAAAAAAAAATGGGAAAATATTTATTAAACTGAGCCAGAAAATAAGTTGCCTTTGTTAGGCCTTCTTAGTAACGTTCCATATAAATAATACAACCATTAATAAAAGAGCACGTTTTAATTATAAATTGTAGCATTAAATGATTGAATGATCCTGTATGTTAGAGACCCGCAGGTCTGGTGTAAACTTTTGCACAATATTTGTTCCTTTTCTAATAGATATCAATAATTTAATTAACTTAAACGACGGTCTATGGGTTGCAGATCAAGTATCGAATGCTGTGTTCGCTATAGCTAGAATCCTTTGTACGATAAGCAGTTCTAGGAAATGGGGAAACTTTGGCGCTGCAGCCGCTCGAGCCGGAAGCATTGTCTTCTTAATTTGTGTATGTACAGTACATAGGGCTATGCAATCATCTATCAAATTCTACGAATTCAGTTTCTTTTCCTCGGATAGCTTTCCCTCGACTGGCGGCTTTTTGGCCGTAGCCAGTGGCGCCTTCTTGCCGTACAGCATGTCCACAAAGAGTGCGGCGAACACCAGGACAGCTCCAAGCCACTGGCGGGCAATCAGGACGTTTCCGAACAGCAGAACGGAGCACAGGACGGTAAAGAACTTTCGCGTCGTCGTAACCACGGAGCAGGCCAGAGGTCCAAAGCTGGCCACCATCAGAAAGATGAAGAACTGACCGAGCACGCCGCACACAGCTATCAGCGATAAATGGGTCCACGCCTCGGGATGTCGGATGGTGAAGTACATGAATTCCTTGGCCTCACCTGAAGATTTTTTTTATAGTTTTTCAGAACATTTATAAAAACGTATGGGGCTTACATAAAAAGGTCTTAGCCAATATTTTTAGCTCAAATAAAGTGTTTTTAACACTCACCTGTAAATACCATGGCAACGCCAAGCATCAGGGTGCTCCAGAAGTTCATGGCCCTCATCATCTGCTGACCGGAAGGCGCGCTGGCCGCTCGGATGCGTTCCTGAACGGCTCCAGTCAATCCGTCCATTGACAAACTGAGGAAGAGCAGCACCTCGCCGAGAAGCGTGGTCTCAGCCGGCAAATTGGACACCTTGCCCTCCTTGTACATAAAGAGAATAACTCCCAGGACAATGGTCAATACGCAAGCATAGCGCGTCCAGCTGTAGGATTTGCGACCAATCAGCACGCCCAGGATCATGACGGGGATGGGCTTGGCGGATTTACCCACCACAGCAGTGGGATAGGGAACCCAGCGCATGGCCATATTGGTGGAGACCATGGCCAGAAGATAGGTCAGCGAACAGGCCACGTAGGAGCCCGCGTTGGTGGTGTCCTCCTTTTGCGGCCTAATGGTCAGCAGCACTGGAAGACCACAGATCAGAATTGATTCGTTACAAGTCCACGTAATCCTTACCCTTGGCAAACACATAGTTGCAGAGGCACTGCACCCAAACAAGGGCCAAGGCGTAAGTGAAGCGCTCTCCCACGGATCCATCTGTCTGTACCTCCTCGCCGTAGCGGCCCCGCGTCAACTTCTCCTGGACAATTCCGTACAAGAAGTAGCATACGAAGATACCGACGGCGTAGATCACAAAACGGCTGCGTTCCGGCAGATTCATGGCGGGCAGATGACGGTTTTTAAAGCGTGTGACTTGCGAATTGGTTAAGTCGGACTTAATGCACGATCCTAAACAGTTGGCATTCTCTGGAGTCGCGGCTGCAGTGCCGTGATTTGGCGTTGACTATCAAATAATCCAATCAAATACGTGGTCGGTGCTGCCGCTTTAGCTGGCTACTAGCCAGATTAGATTAAGTGATTGCAAGCACCTGTATTTTTGGCCATTTTTTAGGTGCACTGTTATAGCTATGTTCTTCTTTTGAATCATCAATTTCATCATCTTATTTAATAAGTTTAAATCATAACTCTTTATAAATGAAAAATAGGGCATACATAAAACACTATAAATGTAATAATTGATAAATCAACTAACTAGCTATTTATTGAAAGCAAGAGTTGGCAACACTGCATTTGCTAAAGAGCGGGGGCGTTTTACAGTGTGACCGTTAGTTGGAAGTGAATATATTTACTTATCGGATATCTCGAATTGAACTTTTCGGCGCGAAAATTAGCTGAATTTTTCTTTGCAATGGTAAAATAACTTTCACCCCCTTTTTTATATTATTTGTTGAGTGTAAAATACCCGCTCTCCCCAATTTGTTTTCTAAAAACCCTACGCATGATTCTTTCAAAGAAATTCTTTGTATCAGAAATTGAATTTCGTTTATTTGGTTTTAAAATATATTTGCAAAATACAATAAACTATAGTCCCGCATACACAGGCGTATATGCGGGCTTCTCTTTGTTACACTGGTAATGCACTTGAAGTTCTTGGTTTTAGTGAATGCAGCCTGCACCCATTGAAAATACGCCCACGCGTAATACTGTTCTAAGAGCCTAGACAACAACAAACAAGCGATTATCCTCTTAAATAGCAGTTAACAGTTAAGCGGTAATTTGTAAATGATAAAAGGGTGTGGCGACTAGACCTTAAAAGCTATAATATGAGAGAAAAACAAAAAACAATTAAAACGAAAGGGGTAAAAACCGAAAGGAAACCGAGCGAAGCGTCTACAGAGGCACCTGCATGGGTGGCAGCCAGGTGTAGAAAAGAATGTATGCAGCGCTAGAAACCACGTTAGAGGAGTCCAACGCCGAGACGACCTGATCGTCGAACTTGAACCATTTTCCGTAGTTGGCGCTCTTGCAAAATGCCGTGTAGTGCCCGCCTTCCATGGTGCCGTAGTGATTGGATACGGCGTACAGCTGGTAGGTCTTAGGTGTTACCGCCCGCGATTCCGCCCGTGCTATGTAGGGATTCATGTCCAAGTTCTCGAGCGGGAAGCGCAAGTAGTTCTGCTTCTTCATGTACGAGCCAGAGTTACTGGGATCCGCATAGAAGCTATGCGGGATTTAAGAAATTATAAACAAGCATAGCATAGTGTTAGCATCACTTACCGCTTAAGATGCACCACCAGCACAGGTGGCAGCTTCGATATATCCAGCTTCTTGATGGCATCTCTTTTCGTTTTACAACTAGGACAATTCCAGCCATGGATCCTTTCTCCACTGAAGTACATGTCCATGCACTGGTTCAGCTGACATACATTCGAGTTTGGCGGCAGCTCCAGGCTGAGATTAGAAAAACTCTCGTACGTGGCGGACTCCTTGTGGCAGGCCACACATTTCACAGTGCTCTTCATTTGGCCATAGAATAAATGCAGAATCATGCTCTCCTTCGCCTTGGTAAATTCCAGCCAAGCCTTTTCCGACGCACTGATCATCTCCCGCTGACGGGGCACATGTAGGGTCTGGAGATCCGAGTGCAGCCAGTCCATCAGGATGGTGAGGAATTCGTGTGAGTCCTGCTGGTCAACGCCGCGGAAGATCTTCTGGTACTGGCCCACAACGTACTGCAATGAAGTATGTTTAGTTTAGAAAGAAATTTGGGTGTTTTTTTTTTTTCAGTTGCATACCCTCAAATCTCGGCTGGCCACACACTTGTACTGTCCATTCCAGAGCTCCTTGATGAGTGCAGCCACCTCTTCGATCACCTGGCCATTAGTCTTGTTGCTTCTGCTGATGTAATTCTTGTATTTGTCCGAAATGCAGTACTCGGTCAACTGAGGCGTGTTGCTCAGGCACTGCAGTATGCTGTTCATATAGCAGGTGTTGCCCAGATTCTTCAGTCCAGTCAGTCCACGACCCTGAAATGTTATCCAAGGATATAGTTAACTATTCGGAGATAGAGGAAAATAAAATCTATAGCTATTACTCGTCTCAGCGGAAAGATGGAGCTATAAATGCTGTAGGTGGGCGGAGCTGTTGGCAGCTGGAGCCTCACGCCCGCTACACAAATCATTCGCGGAATCCTGTATAATGCTATTCCTGCTTAACAGTATGGCAATTGTACGTTTCTTTGGTTTGAACATGCTTTGAGTGCGGACGTCGAGCGACTGAGAGTGGGGGTAGAAAGCGCACCAAGAACGGCGCACGTCTGGGCGGGTGTCTTCAAAACGTGACCCGCTGGCTATTGATTTGACTCGTGTCGCGGCTATATTTATGTGGCCAGTGAGTCAACCACCACTACCCAAGCAATACTTACCACATTCTGACCAATGACAGGCGAGAAATCACGAACGCGTTGCGATGTCCTCTCCACATTCCTCGGCTGCGGTTTCATCGCCCGATCGAATGTTGGTATTTCCGCCTTGTTTGGCGCAATTGTCGGATCCGGATCGCCAGTCAACTGGAGCAGGGATTCCAGGCTGTCTGACACGACATGTACGTCCTCCAAGTTCCTGCCCGGCGAAGGCGGGCCCGAAGGTGTTGGTGACTTGTAATGCTTTTTTGTCTCGCGAGCGATCGCCAAAAGGCGCTCCCGCTCTTGACGTTCAAGTTCATGCTGCTCGTCCAAGCGCTGTCGTTCGCGGATCTTGGATTCTATATTCCTCGTTGCCTCGACCTCCTTTTGCGACAACTGCTGCGTAACATTGTGTAGCTCTTGTATGCGACTTAGTTCTTCTCGCAGACGATTGTTTTCCACGATCTACGACACAAACGAACAATTAATCGAACCTTATAAGGTAATTTATAGATCTTACATAGTCCTGGGCCTTGCTCTCCAACTGTAGGATCCTGAAGTGCAACTCCTGGTCCTCGGTAGCATTCAAACCATCGCCCTCTGCTGCTTGACGCTTCCACATTTTTGAGGCCTTCTCCAACTGCTCATCGTTCTGCTCTGCGCGCTGCAAAAACTCGGCCTGATCACGCATGATCTCAGCAATGGGCTTAGCCGGCGGAGAAGGACGGGAAATTCCCTGTTCATTAACGCGAGTGGCCGCTGGCTTGTTGGCCCGATTGAAGTCTGGACGCGGTCTGAAGTCCTTCGCACTAATATCCTCCTTCATGGTGATGTCGTGGATTGAGGGATACTCGATATCATCGATGGTCTCAATGTCGTTGTTGTTCTGCTGCGGCGCCTGCACACTGGGATTAGTGCAATGGGTCGGGTACATCATAATGAAGTACTCATAACCGCCCTCGACAATTTGAATGGGTGCGCGATACGTCACATCCGGATCCCACTACCAGAAAATAATGATTATATGTAATCTATGGCTAAATACCACCCATACTCACGTTCTTCAGGATGTCCAGAAGGGTTGAAATGGCTGTGTTGGTCGCCGGTTGGGCATCTTTGGTGTTCCAGTCCATAAGAACCACCGAATCCTTGACGGAACGCGATGCCCACGACGCCTTGGCGCTGCTGCTAAGACGAGCCTGCAATCTGCCAGCCGACATTCTGTGTAAATCCAATAAGTTAGTATCCAAATAGCGAGATTATTATAATGGACAACTCACCCTGGCGTTATCAACTCCTCGGGCACATTAAATGCACAGTAGTACGTGAGGTGGGAGGCCTCGTAGTCGGCGCTTGGGCGACAGTCCATAACTAGGACCGATTTCTCCTGCATGCGCCGATACAGATCCTGACAGGTTATCAGCCCAAGTCGGGCGTACTGCGTTGGCTGTGTTATCGGCGAGTCCACACCCGCACGCCCATTGCTAACCAGGTCGGGAGCAATTGGTTCCGGCGCTTGGTGCTGCTGAGCATAACGATGCCGCAGAGAGTTGATAATCTCCTCCAGCGTGTCCATAATGCGGCGATTCGACTCGGTGTCGCCCAGCATCTGGCGCACCGTCGTCTTGTGGCTGGGGTAATCGGATTTTTTGTGAATTGCGGTCAGCATATTGAAGTACTTCATGTAGGTGATGTAGGCCAGTTCCTCGTCGCCATCCAGTCTGTACTCCTCGGCGGTCATGTACAGTTTGCGGGCGGTGTTCAGTAGGCTGCGAAGAATGCCAGGTAAATCAAAACAGCCGCATCAGCACCAAATCGCGGTGTCCACTTACATTTTCATGCCCTTGCTGCGCAGATCCGGAATGATGGACATCTTCTCCAGGTCATCAAGGTTGGAGCTCATATGCAGTTTCTTCAACTTGGCCATTATTCGTTTTTTGTTGTCGGGGCGGGCTACGTTGAATTTGGGAATCGGGATCTCGCCGATTTTCCTGTTCTCATAGCAGGAATTTCTCAATCTGCGGGCTGGGCTGCAACAACACAATCATTTGTTATTTTGCATGAAATTTATCGATAACAAAGAAATAGGATGGCGCTGTCAGAAGTGCAAATTTAGATTGTGCAAATTTAGCCATTTAGCTATTAATATTGAAAATCCAACTAGATATGTATTTTAGCTGTACGTGTTTTATTTCAAATAAACAAATTCAAATATAATGAATATGTAACTCAATATTATGAAGATTAAAGCTAAACTACATTTTGTAGCTATTTCTATGGATTTGGAAACAAAATTGATTCTTTTTCCTAATCTACCATTTAAATATAAAATTATATTTTAACACAAAATGAATGATATATATTTTAAAACTATAAATTCGAGCTCACACTTGCAAACTTTTTAATGTTTTTAATACCAATAAACTCCCAAAGTTGAAGGGAAAACGGCTAAAACGACAGCACTGTAGATGTCGTATCACAGCTGATACCCTTTTGTTTTTATTATTTTTAAATGGGCAGGACTTCGAAGGATAAACGAGACATATTCTACCGCCTGGCCAAGGAGCAGGGATGGCGTGCACGAAGTGCTTTCAAACTGCTCCAGGCGGATGAGACCTTTCAGTTGCTAGAAGGTGCAGATCCAACCGCGTGTTTTTCGGAGCGATTCTAATTGTCCACTTATTTCAGGTCTCACCCGAGCCGTGGACCTTTGCGCCGCTCCTGGCAGCTGGTCACAGGTGCTGGCCAAACGCTTGTACGAGCCTCTGCCGCCAGAGGAACGGGAAAAGGTAAAGATCATCGCCGTAGACCTGCAGGGAATGGCTCCGATCGAAGGAGTCAAACAACTGCGGGCGGACATCAGCAAGGAGTCGACAGCCGAGGCCATAATTGAGTTCTTTGGCGGCGAGAAGGCACAGATTGTTGTTAGCGATGGCGCTCCCGATTCTACTGGAATGCACGACTTTGACTCGTACGTTCAGGGCGAACTACTTCTCTCCGCCCTCAGCATATCCACCTTCATACTGGAAGAGGGAGGCTCCTTCGTGTCCAAGATCTACCGGGCAGACAGGACCAGTCGGTTGTACACTCAGCTCAAGCGGTTCTTTAAGAACGTATGCGTGTTCAAGCCCTCCGCCTCGCGCAACTCCAGCATTGAAGCCTTCGTGGTGGCCCGAGAGTTTTGTCTGCCCGATGGCTACAAGCCTTGCAACCTGACGACCGAATGGCACGATCAACCCGAGTCGTGGGTGGGCAGAAAGAAGGAGAGCCCGCCCGTGGTTCAAGTTCCCTTTGTTGCCTACAAGGGCGAGTTGGACTCGGATCGCACATACGATTTGGTATGTTAATACTATATCTTCGTTTGGTTTAAACCACTAAAATGTTTTGTTTTAGGGCGAGAACTATGTGTATAAAGAGCCAGTGCAGCAACCCTTGACGGCCGCCTATCAGGACATTCTGCAGAAAACGAGCCAAGTGAACATAAAATATGAAGGCATTCGCGTTATTCACGATGAGGAAATGTTGAAGAAATGGCTAGAGAATGATGAGAATAAGTCTGAGAAGTTAGGTGCCTGTGTAACGTAAATAAAAGCTTTAAAAAATGAAAAGTTATGAATATGAGTGTAAATTCTGGTGCATCTCAAAATGTATCAAAACTTTGTTGCTCGCGCCACAAGCACCGCGTTCAATTTTTATTATTCCGATACATAACAATATAAACTTAACTCTTATCCTTACGCCGAGCGGTTAACTCCACTATGGGGATCACCTTTTGGTTTTGTAACAGTTAGTAACTACATCCCTAATAGTAATCAACTTATGCAATCAGAGTGCGGTTTTTACAACGTCATAATCTTCTCCAGCTCTATTTTTTCTTTGTTGGCCGCTGCTGTCTTGCGAGCCCGAGCTCTTTTCTTTTGATCCACCTTACATCGACGTCGAAATTCTCGAGTTTGGGCTTCGCTCCACTTTTTTAAACGTTGCCGTCTTACTGGAGCTTGTCTGGAGGGCTCTGGTATGGGCACCACCACCTTTCGACGCTGGACAGAGCGACCGTTGGCTTTTGCTGGAAATGCACAGGGCAGTAGATGGAGCTCCTCGTGCAGGCGGCCACAAAGAGTGGGCGAGATCGGAAGGTAGCTGCTTTGCGTAAGGAAGGCTTGGTCGCTGGGGATGGATTCCGTGAGGAGCTGGTGTAGCTGAAAACTCTGTGGCGTGGCCTCCTTGGTGACAATGCACAGCAGGAACTTATCCTTGTACTTGGGTGAGTATCGCAGCAGGTAATCTCCAGCGGGTACCGTGTCCAGCAGCTTCAAAAACTCACACAAGTTGGACAGTAGCTGCGGCATACTTGTGTTATAATAGTCATGAAGCTGCTGCTCCAGCGAAATTAACGTCAGCTTCTCCTCCAGCATTGGCTCAAAATCCCGTAGCGAGATGCGTGTGCAGTGTCCCATCTCTGCCCGCATTAGCTTTAACTGCACCCAGGCGCTTATCAACTCGTATTTGGACATTATTTCGCAACCGCAGTCTGGCTTGTTCTCCAGCTTAATGAAGTGGCATCCAAGTGGTTCCTTGCCGCTGGAATCCTTAACTGCTGGTATGGATAGTGTGCTAAAGATTTGAAAATCGTTGCAATCATCGCCTTCGCCTTTACATCTAAGGGTCCAACTAACCAAGGCGCTATTGCAGTTGCCATCTTCAATGTCTGATGGTTGCTGATCGATTGCGCGAGGCTTGTAGACCATCTGCAGATCGATGGATGACTTATCACAGGCAGGCTCATCTGGCACCTCCTTGACTGCTCCATTTATATTGAAATCCAGCCACTTGGCTTGTCCGGGCTGTGAAATGTAGGCTCCATAAGCCAGTTTCAAGATCAAACTGTTCGTATGCCAACCACAGTTGCGGGGGGGGAATGGCGACTGGAACTCCATGCACTTGTGCTTGCTGTTTGGCGATTCTCTTAGGCTGAGAAACATTTCGGTGGGCAGGTCAATATAGGATCCGGTGGTAAGGAGCATTAACAGCGAGTCTAGGGGCAGCACGAAGACGTTGCCAGCTTCGAGTTCCAGTTCCTTGTCTTCCTCCCGCAATAGCTGCACAGGAGCCCTTGTTTCTCTCGTCGCATAGCGATCCAAGCGCAGTCGTAATGTCCGCAGGGCTTCATGGCGAACTTCCACCTCTGGCAAGAGTCTTACCCGACCGACAATCCGCTCCAGCTCCACCTGCTCTATGCTGGCGGTCTGAGCATTGAGACTCCTGCACTGGGGCAGCTGTGGCAGCCCGGAGAAGGTCATATATGAGTCATTGGGGTAGGTTTGTTGAAGTTTCTTAACACCCAGTTCGTACCACTTTCTGTAGACCGCCACCAGGCTCTTCATGGGCGCGTAGATGACTTCCTTGCGTCCTTGCTCGTGGTCGTGTATGTATTTCTGCACACGCTGCTGCTCGTTGTATCGCTTCTTTTCCGTTGCCTGCCACACCACGATGTCCTGCTCATCGACGGGTTGACTGCATTGCCAGGCGAGGAGCACTCGCATGCAGGCGGCCTGTTGCTTAAGATTCAGCTCCGAGTATTGCTCCAGGGGATTGGGAAAGCTGTAGAGTGAACTGGCGGTGGTGAGGTCGCGAGTCGGTTTCGGTGGCACCTCGTTGTTGCGCGGATCCCTCAAGGCCGAGTTGCGATTGAACGACTTAAAGAGATCGCCCGTTTCCTGGAGCTCCATTCGCAGTACATCTGGCTCCACTTCGTTCAGCAATGTGTACAGCGCATCGTCCACGTGCTCGAAGGATTTATTGAACACCTTGTACGACGGCTGGTTTCGGAATAGAGCATTTCCTTCGTACAACTTCGCATCCTTGTCCATGGCAAAAGAGTCCATTGAAAACATTCGAAAACTTAGTTTTCCAAATACGTTTTTGGTTTATTATATTTACGGGAGGAACTTGTGTCTAAAGCGAAGTCTATTCATTGGTTGATAAGCTGCAGTGCATAATGTTTGGTATATTTCCATTTCAAGCTCGCATATTTTAAAAAGTAAATAAAATAAATGAGGAAACGTTTATTTAGGAACCTGTTGGGGCCGTTTGCACTTCGATATTATTTTATTGAGAATAACACGAAAACTTCCATCCAGATTACCGATAGCTGGTCACACAGCCTTTGCCCGCGAAACAACGTTTTTTTTAAATAAGAAAACGATTTCCTGGTGAAAAAATATTTTTCTGAAAGCCTGTTATTAAAAAACATTACTTCTGTTACTAAAACTATTGGCGACAAGGGTATAGATGGATAATTGAATATTCTTATACCTCATTACCTAATTTTTCCGCTGAAAACCATCTACTTTATTTCGTAGCTGTTTTCATTAGTTACAACTTTTAGCTTTGATTAAAATGAAGCAAGTTGCTGACTAAACTAAAATGTAATAAAACAAGAAAATATGCGTTCAACAGCACTTTAGTTCTGTGCCTTCTCATTTCAATTATTTTTTCACAGCATTAGGCGAGCTATTTATGCATCATTAACTTTTAAATTACGGTTAATTAAAATGTGGCTTTAAAACTCAAGTTCAGCTGCCCATCGTACCAGTTTAATTATAAATTTTAAGCACAACATGTATGTGTATAATCTGCTTTTCGTTGTAATAGTTTTTAGCTATTGTGCAAAATCCTTTAATTATACAAGCTGCGATCACGCAAAGCAGCCAAAGTTTGTATGAAAACTTCAAATAAAATCGTGTTTTTATTACTACAACTGAATATTTGGCAGTTGAGCTCATGCTGTGATGTTCAAAAAAACGACAAGGCCATCAATTCGTGTCGCAAGTCCTTGCTGGGCAATAATTCAACCAATTCGAATGGGGAAGTGCGCAATCTTAAGTCGGATAAAGTGGCTTTGCATGCAGTAAGTATCGCTCTAAAATATATCATTTTAAAACTGGCTTTACTCTTGGGAAACGTGTAATCCTCAGTGTATTGCGGAGTGCTCCTTCAGGACCAATGGATTCTTGTTGAGCAATGGCACTGTTAATACCCAGGCATTGCAGAAGAGCTATCAGCAACGCTACAAAAACGATCCGAATATGTCGCAACTGATGTTGAAGAGCCTCAATAGTTGCACGGACTACGGTGAGTTAGCATACGAAAGTTTTTTTCTACTTAATAATGGTTAATTCTAAATAGCTAGGAAGCGGGTGCAGGAGTTCCAATGGATGCCCAAGAAGGGCGACTGCGACTTCTATCCTGCCACCTTGCTGGCCTGCGTCATGGAAAAGGTCTACATCAACTGCCCGACCAGCAAATGGAAAAACACCAGCGATTGCACAGCGATGTGGAAATATTTGGTTGCCTGTGATGATGTGGCCAGTAATAAGAAGAAATAGCCATTGCACATATCCAATTATATCCGAATATAGCATCAAAATTAAATTCTTCACTTTTATTCAGCCTCCACTTGGAAGGTCAATTTAGCGAGATCGGCCATTCCACACTGAATTACATCGCCTGCCTTGAACGCATCGGCACCATTGGGCGTTCCGGTAAGGATCAGATCGTTGGCCTCCAGGGTCATGTACTTGGACACGTAGGAAATGATGTCGGGCACCTTGAATATTAAGTCTGCAGTGCACCCGTTTTGCTTAAGGTCTCCATTGACGGTGAGCCAAAGCGGCAAGTTGTGCGGGTCCGTCACTTTTTCGATGGGTATAAACTGGGACACGGGCGTAGAAGTATCAAATCCCTTGCCCAAGGTCCACGGATGACCGGCCGCCCGAGCTGGTCCCTGAAATTGATTATTGATTACAACAATGGCTCTTGATTGAGTGCATCCATCTTCTTACCAAATTGCACTGGGCAGTTAGATCCAAAGCCAGGCAGTATCCTGCCACATAGCTCATGGCATCTGCCTTGGATACGTTCTTGCAGGGCTTTCCAATCACCACGCCTAGTTCCACTTCATATGCCACCTTGGTAAAGACTTTTGGTAACTGGGGGAATACAAAGTTTAAATCACAAGAGGGATTTTCAATTTCCATTCGTTTACTCTCCAGTTTATGGACTTTTGCTATCTTGCTACTATCTTAATGTTATCTTAATTAATTCTCTGTAGAACTCACCACAATGGGCTGACCCTCCTGGAGGTACGAAGATGTGGGCTTGAGGAAGACGAGCGGCTCCTTGGGCACGGGAACGTTCCTGGCCAGCACAACGTCCCTGCGACGGAAGAAAGTATTCGTGGATTACCCATGCAGACCCAAGATTACTATGACACTGAGTTACATGTAATTGAGAGCCACCCCCACAATTTTCTTGCCATTGCTCAAGAAGTTGGCGGCATTTTGGTTTTGGCACGCCATCCTGAGGATTTGAGTTAGTTGCACTGTGAATTTGAAAAAAAATGTGTATTGTAGCTCGATTATGAATGCTCAAGGAAATGATTAGAATGGGAACAGCTCTGCGGTCGAATGAAAGTGAGCATTCGGCGAGCTGGACGGCACTTACTTGCGCAATATTTATTAATTTAAAAGTGGGGGGTTATCTGGAGAGTGGCCCCCCGCAACAAGTTTATCAATTAAATAACAACAGAAAACGGAGAGAGCGATCGAGAAATCAGCTGATATGGATGTGCAGAGTTGTCAGAGCTGGCAAAGTGTGTTGGGTAGCCATACAATGCTTACAATTCATAGCTCTGAAAGGGAAATAACTTAAAAACATTTCATAAATAGTTGTAATTGCAACAACCTGTTCGAAAATTTAGAGCAGAAACGACGAAATTGTGTGCTCTTGCCGTATTTTGCAGCACTGGCCCGTGGCAGTGTGACCGTTCATATATGTGACAGATATCGATAACGATAGTGCACACTCATCTTTGGCTTTGTGGTTTCGCAGTCCGTATTTGGGCGAGATCTGGTAAAAAAAAATAAAATTCTCCGTGTGAAAAGTGAGTGTCCAGTAGTTGGCGTCATCTGAATAAGCAAAAACAAACAACGTGCAAGCCGCCAGGAGCGGTGAGAATAATGACTTGCATACGACATTCGCTCAATTGGTGAGGGACCTCGGCAAGTTGAGTTTGCCTTTGCCATCGCGTTCGCCTCGCCGTTTTCGCGCATCCCGCCTGCGGTCCTACAGAAACCGAGACGAGCAAATTGTAATTTTCCTTCGACCTAAAAATTATATGAAATCGCTGGCGAAAAGCGATTTGCGAGACGTGTTAACGAAAAATCAGCGAAAAACGCTACGTGGTGCGTGAGTGCGAGTGCGACGGAAAACTCTGGCAGTGAGCGAGTGAGAGAGAAGCAAACGACGAGCCAGTAAACTCTACAAACACACAAACAACACAATGATGAAAATGGAGACTGACAAAATAATGGACGAAACCAACTCCAATGCACAGGCCGTGAGTTTTCGCTAAGTTACCTGCTTTAAGCGGGATCTCTGCCCTTCTAAATGCATTAAACACACCGATTTAAGTACATATTGCCCAAGGTGTCGCCTCAATAGACCCACACACATACACACACACAGGGGCACGCACACCTACGCCACCTATGCGTGTTGTCACACACTGGTGTGCGTGTGCTAGTGCTTTATTTTCGTATATACTACAGATTTTGCACTCGTGCACTCTATTAAATTCGGACACTGTGGCACATAGCCATCCCATGGGCTATAACCTTAAACTCTTGTGGATATTAGACATTAGCCTACTTATTCATCGCCAGCATCATCATCATCATCCCCTTTGTTCAATTATCGTTGCATATATATGTATATATCCCCAATCTCCGGTTTTCGAGTCTTAAGATTTCGTTAATTGGCCTCGAGTTTGTGTACACAATTAATAACAAACGCTGTGCACAAAGTACGGCCGTGTACATTTCAATCAGTACTTATTTAATTGTGGAGCTATATACGATAGGCGGCTTACTGAAGGTCAGTTCGCGTAAAACCATCGAGTAATGGGCCAAAAAAATCGTTTTTTATTTTCAATTTTTTCGCTCGGTTTCGCTTGAGTCATCTGGGCTTTAATTTCGCCGGATTCAAGGTGGAATCTGGTTAATGAGACAGATGGCTTCTTGGTAATAGCAGCGAAACACAAACGAGATATTATTAACTATCAATTAGAGGATATATACATTCATATTGCTTATTGCCACAAACCTTTCTCATAGCATAATCAGTGCATAGTTTAAGTAGCATCCTTCAGCTCAAAGTTACCAGGCAAAGGCAAACAACTAAAGCTTACAAAAACCATAATACGGCAATTAAATTAAGGCAACCGACCCGAATACAACTTAGTATGTTTGTACATACATATTCACAACATTTACTACAAATACTGGCAAGGTTTTCGCATTGCTGGCATTGCAGTTAACTTAATTACTCAAATCACTCACACTCGAATCGACCAATTTGTTTACTTCACGCCGATAAAATTGTTTGCCGAGATCTTTAGCGTTTAATTGATGACGTTTGATTTAATTGGGGCCCATCAATGGGTATGTCTATATATAGAATGCGCATAATGAGCATGGAAGACCAAATAAACATCGATACAATTATTATTTATAAACTGGCCGTGTGAATGATCTGTTTCTACCGCTGCGCTGCCAGTCGCGTTTTTCATTCTTCAGAAATCCGCTTTGCAAACTCTTTCGCCGCCGAATAAAAAAAAAATGAGAAAAATTACGAATAGAAAGAAACGCTCAGCGTAGTCGAAGCTAATTGCCTAATTTTAAGCCCCCAGTTTGGGTCGTCGGTAGCCTAAACTAAAGAAAAGTTGCACAACCAGCAGCTACCTACTTTTCCAGTTTTAACGATCGCCCCTTGACATCGAAGCACCCCATAACACATCATCGTCGCCCCACAACAACAACAACAACAACAAAAACGAAACAAATGCAATCTCATAATTAATTTGCTTCTTTATGCCACTTTTCACCCATACAGTTCACAACCACTATGCTGTACGACCCGGTGCGCAAGAAAGACTCATCGCCCACCTACCAAACGGAGCGGGAACTCTGCTTTCAGTACTTCACCCAGTGGAGCGAGTCGGGCCAGGTGGACTTTGTGGAGCACCTGCTGTCGCGCATGTGCCACTATCAACACGGACAGATCAATGCCTATCTCAAGCCGATGCTCCAGCGGGACTTTATCACATTGCTGCCAAGTGAGTGCCTGCCGATACACTGGCTATTGCCACCTGAGTCCAGTCGAAGTGGAGAAATAACTTCCGTTCATACAGATTGATATATTACGTTCACAACAAAGTATTAGGCCAAGACTGTAAACTGTAACATGTTAGCCAACGACTATGAAAATATGAACGTTAAAAATGCAGTTTTAGCTGTGGATTCAATAGTGGTTATTCTACAAGTGAGGAAATGATGAAGTGGTATATCATATATTAATCTGCATTTTTGAAGCTGTTAGATCTATTCCTAAATATTATAAATATTGAACGGATAAATTAGTCATGCTAAGTCATTCCAAGAACGTGATTTATAACCCAGTTGTTATCAACAGCATGCTTTGTATGGGAAGGTCAGTAATCCCAGTTGACCAATAGAGAAACCAATTCACGCAGCCGATAAGAAGGCAATAACAGCTGTTAGGGTGCGAATTCCACCATCGGAGTTTGACCGTTTTCCTCCTAAAATGAAGGCTCAGAAATGGCTCATCCACCATTAGAATCTCAGGCGAGTCTAGCAGCACAAAGCTGAGTTTAAGCCCTCGACACACGCAATTGGCGAAACAATAACAAACTGCAGGTACAAAGTTGAACAACATGAAAGGCAAGCCGCGCTCTGAACCCGGTGCGATTCGTTCCGCGTCCCCCGACAGACACCCTTGCTCCTCCGGATTGTTGCCGGGCATGTTTCCAACTGTTGGAGTGGAGAGGAGCCCAGAGGAGTAGGAGGAGGTGAAGCCAGTGGGTGGGCTTTAGGTTGCTGGTTGTTGGCTGTTGACTAAAAGGTCGTTGCTTCCATTAAACGCGCTTTACCGGAACACAAACAGAACGAAAGCGGGAACGAACCTTGTATATTATTCATAAGAAAATGTGAATCGATTTATTCGTGGCATCGATTGTTGTCGTCCAACAGATGTTAACTAATAACAAAACTATGGAGTGTGCTACGGGTGCAATGGATATGATTGGGTTGGGTATGGGCAAACAGGTTAACTATGAGTATGAGTATGTGAATAAGCGATCAGTTCGCTTATCAATGCATCAATACGTGAGCGTATCGATGACTCAAACAATCAACAAGAGCTGTGCGTGCAATTCTAGCCTTTGCAAGGGCATTTATACAGAAAACGTATATTTACTTTCGGTTCGTTTGCTCAGATATTCGCTGAAATGCATGCATGCATGCATACCTGTTCTGAAATAGCGAAAAAAGTCTCTTTAATTTGCAAGCCTTTCCTTCCTTGAGCCACCAGTCTGGAATAAGTTCTTTTGAGGAAGTCGTCTCATGCTTCCGTTGACTTAATCCCCGGCGATGCACTCCTTGTTCTTGCTTTCTTGTTATGTAATGACAGTACACTATGACCACTTGGCTTTTTTTTTCCAGATATAACTAATTCATATATTGCTTTAAAAGTACAAAGTTCATGCAGTCACTATAAACATAGCAAGCCATTATGATATGCTTATCAGAAATTAGAATGAAGAGCCTGATTAAAATGTTATAAACTGTCAAGTTTAAATTGAGCTATTAATTTACTTTGCTTACCAAGCATCTGATTAGTTATTCACCAATTAATTGACTAATTTATCCCTTAGGAGCATAGTTTTAAATATTTACTCAAAAGAAAATCGAATGCTAGCACATACGTTTGTATAACTTCCGCTTAGTTGGCATCACTGAGTGTTCTAGAATGAAAAAGAGTTGCAAGTAGGTAACATTGTCCCCTCCATTTACATTGTAATGCACTTCAAAGGCAGCTAAAAGGTGGTGGGGGGGACAGTCGGGTGGACAGAGCGGACGGACGGACGGACGGACTTGCTCGCAGACGGATAGACACTCTTAAGACCGTTAGTCGCCGGCGACGGCAAACAAGTTGAGCCAAATCGCTGCCGCCCGCCAAACAGCCTGCCATTCCGAGTTATGCACATTTTTAATTGTGTTGGGCAAATGCTGCGAACAGCAAGCAGGGAAGGCACTGAATGCGAGTGTGCTCGCATGCACTCCAGACTCTGACTTCTCTGTTGGCCCATCAGCCGGTTTGTCAATACAAAGATGAAGATGTGGATGTGGTTATGGCCATACCCCCGCCTCATCCTTCGAGTGAAACTCAACCACTCCTAACCGTGACACATGTAAATATGCCAGTCTATAGGTTGCGCCTACTCCACAGCCACTCCCACACACTCCCTTCCACACCCACTCCCGCCTACTGGGCTAAGTGCATTTTAATGCCGTTAGGTGCATCATTTTGCCTCTAGTTTGGCGCTCAATTAAAGCTGGCTGATGTGCTTGCATTGCATTGCATTTGATTGGGTTGAGTGGGTGTCTGCCAAGAGCGGTAGCAGCCACAAAAGCTCCACCTCATATCTGATGGAAAATCGGTTATGTGTAGCTGGGGGCCAAATATAAATAGCTGCCTTAGTCAGAAACTTTGTCCACAGAGATGGGCTTTTCCAAGATAATTAGATTACATGGAATCTGTGCCTTGCTTGATAATTACAATTACTTGTGCATTATTATAACATTTTATGATTAATTATTTGCAGTCAAGGGTCTGGATCACATCGCAGAAAACATTTTGTCGTACTTGGATGCCGAATCGCTCAAATCATCCGAGCTGGTCTGCAAGGAATGGCTGCGCGTCATTTCCGAGGGCATGCTCTGGAAGAAGCTCATCGAACGCAAGGTGCGCACAGATTCCTTGTGGCGCGGACTGGCCGAGCGGCGTAATTGGATGCAGTACCTCTTCAAGCCAAGACCGGGCCAGACTCAACGGCCACACTCATTCCATCGCGAGTTGTTCCCCAAGATAATGAATGTGAGTTGTCCTCGAAGTGTGCCGAATTATGCAATCGGTTTATTAAACCCACATATTCTATGCGTTTTAGGACATTGACAGCATAGAGAACAACTGGCGGACTGGCCGCCACATGCTGCGCCGCATCAACTGCCGGTCCGAGAACTCGAAGGGTGTCTATTGTCTGCAGTACGATGACGGCAAGATTGTCTCCGGACTGAGGGACAACACCATCAAGATCTGGGATCGCACGGATTTGCAGTGCGTTAAGGTAGCATTCGACATAATCAATCCATAAGATTCTGATTACTAACACACTGCCCGCCGAATTGCAGACCCTAATGGGCCACACTGGATCGGTGCTGTGCCTGCAGTATGACGACAAGGTGATCATCAGTGGCTCCAGCGACTCCACCGTCCGCGTGTGGGACGTCAATACCGGCGAGATGGTCAACACCCTTATCCACCACTGCGAGGCGGTGCTGCACTTGCGCTTTAACAATGGCATGATGGTTACCTGCTCCAAGGATCGCTCCATCGCCGTCTGGGACATGACCTCACCCAGCGAGATTACGCTGCGGCGCGTCCTTGTCGGTCACCGTGCCGCCGTCAATGTGGTGGACTTTGATGAGAAGTACATCGTGTCCGCCAGCGGGGATCGCACCATCAAGGTCTGGTCCACATCTAGCTGTGAATTCGTGCGCACCTTGAATGGCCACAAGCGTGGCATCGCCTGCCTACAGTACAGAGATCGCCTGGTGGTCAGCGGCAGCTCAGACAATTCCATAAGGTGAGGCGTGTGAACTTAACCAACCGACTTTCCGGCGCTGATGTGATTAATGATGGGTGTAGATAATTTCTGCGTGAATGTTGCGATTAGTAGTGGGAATTAACTCCGTCTGCCGTATCACAGATAGTAGCTTTAATTAACGCGTATTTCCTTACATTTTGTTAGTATCTGAATATTAATGAACTGTTCGTTTTTGTATATATTTATATATCATAAATATTATATTAAGTTTTCCTATCATTTTAAACTGCATAAAGAGATCATTTTCTTTTCTTTTACTTTGTCTACAACAATCTAATATAACAAATTTGAATTTTATTTTCTTTTTTTCAGACTGTGGGACATTGAGTGCGGTGCCTGTTTACGTGTCCTGGAGGGCCATGAGGAATTGGTTCGCTGCATTCGTTTCGATACGAAACGAATCGTTAGCGGTGCCTACGATGGCAAGATCAAGGTTTGGGATTTGGTCGCCGCCCTGGATCCAAGAGCAGCCTCCAATACTCTCTGTCTGAATACCCTTGTGGTGAGTCATTCGGCCAGTCCGTAGTAGCATTTGTCTAATCTCGATGGTGAACCCTTTTAGGAACATACTGGTCGCGTATTTCGTTTGCAATTCGATGAGTTCCAGATTGTTAGCAGCTCGCATGATGATACAATTTTGATTTGGGACTTTCTAAATTTCACACCCAATGAGAACAAGACCGGACGCACACCGTCACGTAAGAGAAGCCAACTTTCACCCCATTGATCTCTTGAATTATGCATAACGATTTCGTTTTGTTTTCTCAATTTCCATTGTGCTTGTTGCTATAGCGGCCTTGATGGAACATTAACATTTTGTGCAACGGCAGCTGCGCGAGTTACATCTACAATCCTCGAGCGAAGGAGAGGAGGACGACGATGCGGACGAGGACGACGAGGATGATTTTGAGGAGGAGGATTCTAGAAACGATGCTGGCGCGTTTATGGGGGGATATGTTAGGCACCGGGATGCTGGTGGTTCGGGATCCGTCACCGGTTCCGGTTCGGATCCCGAATCGGATGACCTGGATTTCGATATAGATGTTGAGAATATTAATGATTATGATGAATAATGAGTGAATGGTCGTTAACCAGCAGCATATACATACACACAGCAGACTTGTTTAAACAAAAAACGATGTTGAACCCAAGATACAGCGATCTCTAAGCGTCTATTTTACACACTACATCCACACACACACACACACACGAAACACAACCACATAATATGAATTAAATGAAGTTATAAAAGCAAACAAACAATAAATGCAGGAGTATACCATTTATGCAGATATTTCGCAAAACTGGCTGTTAGGTTTGTCGTGTACGAATGAAACAAAAATGAAAGATGCAAAAACGGAAGGACAGAAAAAGTAAAATTATATATAAGTTTATGTAGGCGCTGTAATACTAATCGAGGGTCAGTCTTTGAATCGCCCTTCGGATCAGTGGATCGATCGATTGGGCGTTATTTTAAGTGTTTCTTTAGCTCAAATACACAAGTATCGCGTTTAGGCAGCTGCCGCCTCAAGAATCGCAGCAGGAATCTTCAGCGCGGCCAGAAGAATCAGTCTTTAGCATAAATGTTAGTTAGAGTTGCATCATTGAAATTGGCAGAGCGCGTTGCCGTTTTGCACATTTGTAACCTATTTTACACGCCTTTTGCCTAATGTTTGTGTTAATTGTAAAGTAAATCTAAGCCTAGTATCTTATTGGCAATTGTAATCTAAGTTAACCGAAATACAAATATTTTAATTGAAAAGTTAATTGTGTAAAGAAGGACACGCAGCAGTGTCTGCAACTGGAAGTTGCACATCTTTCGAGCGAAGATGAATTGAAAATGGATCCATTGTACTGCAATATATAACCGATTCTTTGATTGATTGATCTATGCTAACTATAGGTTTTAGATATACCGATGTATGTAGAAAATAGCAAATTCCCAGGCAATTTCAACAATATAATTATATGTATGTATGCCGTTCGTTGATTGTGATCAATGGATATTTTACTATGTGTATTGCTATTTGTAAGTTAAGTTCCAATGCTATACTTGATCTGGATCACGATCACGCCGCTTCCGCGTTAACTAATGTATGTACATAACGTTTTACTTTAACAAAAGTGTTAACAAAAATATGAACACATACTCCGGATTATGTAAAACTGTTAGTGGAAAGAGGGCAGCATGTTAAACGATGGCCGAGCAACTGCTAGTGCGCGAATGGGCTTAGTATATGTAACATAACTAGAAATAATAATAAATTGTGTATAAATGCTAGAAAATTGTTTATCTTAAATGGACTCACCCAATTGATTAAATTTAGTGAAGCGGAAATGGGTAATAAAAAGTTTTACTAAAGAGCCATGAGTTACAATAAATGCATGCTAACATTTTTGTTTTGGAATAGAAAGATTAAAACCACTAGAATTGAATTGGGCGGTTTTATAATATTATATAACCGCATATTATTGTATTTCCTAAGCTCTGAAAATTTTCATATTGTTGCCCAATTTCTCCTTCGCACTCCCACCAGCTGCGTACAAGGTATCTGATAGTCGACTAACTCACTTGTTTTGCAAATAGATGCGTAGTCCATGCATTACATTTATGAACTAGTGAGAACAAAGTATTTTTTGTGAAATTCGCGATAGGTACATTTTTGACGGTTTTCTGGTCACATCGCCAAATCGCAAACTTTGCTTACTGCTAAATTTCGAAGCTCCCAATTTGCAAATATTCCAAAATGGACTGGTACGTGGGCACAGAGTGGGAGGACAAGAACCGTGGTCTGGCCAAGAAGGTAATTGGCCTCCAATTCACCGAAATGGACAAGCCCACGATAATCAGTACGGTGGAATTCAGTGTCAACAAGAAAGCCACCAACTTGGGAGGACGACCTAGCAAATATTTGGTCAGCGATGAGTCCGCTACGTATCCTCAAAAGCACAGCCTGGAAATGGGCACCAGCCTGACCGCAGTGGACTGCTACTTGGAGCTGCTGCTGCAGCAATTTGTGCCGGGTGAAACGGCAGCCTGTAGCATCACGACCAAAACCGGCGAACGAATAGAATTTGAACTGAAGCTGGAGAAAATTGTGAAGAACACTCAGGTGGAGAAGCTAAGCGCTGCAGAGATCTATGAGGTGGCACTACGTCTCAAGGAAAGCGGCGTGGCCACCTTTAAGACGTTCCCGAAATTCGCCTTTGATTACTTTGTGCGTGCCGCAAAGTTGCTGATCACCTACAAACCCTTCGATAAACTGACCAAAAAGACCAATGGCATCAACGGCCAGGCGGTGGAGGAGCTCTTTATTCAGATACAGACCAACCTGGCCGCCTGTTTGCTGCAGGAGAAACGCTATGAGCATGTAATCTACCACACGCAGTTTGTGGAGACGGAGGAGAGTCCCAGCGAGAAGAGCATCTACCGGCGTGCACTCGCCTACTATCACCTGAAGGAGTTCGCCAAGGCGCAAGCCACCATCGAGCGAATGCCCAACTACGAGGAGAAGCGAGAGTTCAGCAAGCTGCGCGACAACATCGCTGTTAGCTGGAAGGATAGCAAGGCCCATTACAAGGAGGTGGTGCAACGTATGTTTAGTTAGTTCCCATTGATAACATTGCGATGTCGTGTTAACCAATGGTCTTTATAAAATAGCTTATGTTAAATGTACTACTTTGATTTTCTACTCTTTCTGTGGTCAAACTTGGCGCGCTTGTTTTTGGGATCGAACTTGGCTCTCCTGTTCTTGGGGTCGAATTTGTCCTTCTTGTCCTTGCGATCGAACTTGTCCTTACGATCGTACTTGTCCGTGCGCTCAGATTTGTCATTCTTGTCCTTGGTATCCAGTTTAGCGCGCTTGTTCTTGTATTTCATTCCGCCGCCCAAACTAGGCCGCTTTCGGGAGGACTTCGCTTCCATTTTGAACAGTTCTGCAAAGGAAACATTAGTTTATATTCTACGCAGCATGTAGCACAACTCACCTTCGTCTGGTTCCTCGCCGACTTCCTCCTTGTAGTACTCTGCATCATCCTCGGGATCGCTGTCAGTCCGTCCCTCTGCCGCCCTCTTGGCAGCCCATTTTTCATCCTTCTTAAGCTTCAAGTTGCGGGCACGGTTCTCTGCCTGCTCCTTCTTGCGCTGCTCCTTCTGCTTTCGCTTCTTTTCGACCAGCTTGCGCAGGGTTTCCTTTTCGTCCTCTGTCTTGACCACATGGTCGTGATACAGTACTTCGCCCGTCAGAAGGCCCTCTTCTATTTTGATGAGCTGCATGGTTAGTCGAGGTCCGATCTCGTGTAGCTTTATGGAGCTCTTTTTGTCCTCCAAGTTGCCCTTGCTTTTAAGAGTCTGTGCCAGCACCACATGTGATTGCTCATCATCTTCGGCCTCTGATTCGGAGGCATAGCCGTCCCTGAAAATCAATATTATGATTATTTGATGGAATGAGAACAAACGGTCATTTCCTACTTGGTCACAAAGTCCACGACTTCGTTGCACTTGCCCAGATTGGGTACCGTTCCTTTGACGATTTTCTGGACCGCCCGCTTTAAGCCAACCGGCACCACCTGCACGGAGTAGTGCCGCATCTCGACCAGCTTCGTGTCCGGATTGTAGGAGAACAGGACGCAGCGACGAATGGTGCCGATATTAACCGTGGCCAAGTTAATTGAGGGGAACATGTTTTGGAACGTGGTGGCCATCAGCTTAAGGTGCTTGCCATCGCCACTGAAGTTGTTCATGATGACGAGCGGAGCGTGCTTGAAGTGATCGTTGTCAATCATCTGCTTTTTGCTTAGCGAGATCACATCTCTGGCCAGGGTGAACTGGTGAACCTGACAGAGAATAACTTCGCGGTAAAATATCCAGTATAAACTAAGCGATGAAACAAACAAACCTTGAAAGTCAGGGAAGGACCGCGCGGCAAGCGGACCACTTTGAAGGACAGCTGCGTGGAGGCCTTGTTGAAGATGCCCATGTGCGAGACGTGGAAGAAGCTGCTCAGGCTGACAAAGTCCTTGATGCGGTTCATCCGCTTCTCGCGCAGATTGCTGGCCGTAAAGGGCTCCATAATGCGGCGGAAGTCCAGGGTGAGGTCCGTGATGTACGGACAGGCGAGGCCGCGATGGATGACGAAGGAGTGCGGCGCCTCCACGATCTCGCTCGGCTCGCTGGCCTTGAAGGCCGCCGTGCGCGTCTTCGGATGCACTTTCTTCTTACCGCCCATGTTTCAATGTTTTTGTTCACTTTTCTCCCGCACGTGTATGGATCAGTGTGGCTGCTCGCGCGGAAAATACCAAACACCCACTCCGACGTCTGCCTTTGGTCACTCTAATCCCATTTTAAATTTCGATTTTCCGCCCAATTGAAAGCACTTCTGTTTTATTTAAATTATATTTATTTAATCACACTTAACATAGCAAACACAAATGATGTTATTTCGTTTCATTTATGCATTTAAAGTTTTACAACTGTTTTTGTTTGATTTCTCTTTATCAGCTAGTTTTACCAAGTGGCCAATCGTTTAAAATGTTGCGAGAAACCGAAGAAGAAAATCCGAGCTGCAGTGCTGTGGTAATGAATTTGCGTTTAAGTCGAAGAATTTCCGGTTGTTTGTTGTTGTTCTGCTCGCGAAATTACAACTATATATTTATGTTGCGAAAAATTAATAATATTAATATTTTAATATTAGCATATATGTATATTTATATAAATTATAGTTCTACAGCTTAAACTGAATTTGGAGTGTTTAGTTTTGCTTGCTTTCTTTCCGCGGCGGTCGATTTATGCGATACTCATGGATCTGTATATATATAAAACTTCAGTTTAAACCGCAGTTAACTACAGCCGGATGTTGTTGCTTTCGATTCTTTTGCTGCTGCTGCTGCTTCTGATGATGGTGGTGGTGTTGGTGGTGGAGAGTGGCGGCTCAGATTTGAATTATCAATTTATGCGCACATGACAAACTGTGGCTGACAAACGCATAGACATCTTGTGCGGTCCATCGGGTGTACGCTGCTCCTGATCTTGGTGTTGCAGTTCTGGCCGCTGCTGCTCCTCTTGTAGTCGTAGTTGTAATTGCTGTTGCTTCTGTTTATGTTGCTGTTCTGGCGGTTGCGGGGAATAGCGAAAATTGCTTGGGGCGGTCACTGACAGCACTGTTTGCGCACATCGGCGGTGACAGTCGGCTTTACGTCGATGGGCTCCACGTTCGACGGGCGGATGACGTCGCCTTCCGGCGGATCTCTGATCTGTTTCTGCGACACAATGCGATAGATCTCTGAAACGGGATTACGAGACATCATTAGTCGTGCTTCGTTATCATTAATCTATTGACTTTCAATGAAGCGTTTAATCTACAGTATTTAAATATTCTTAAACGATCGATAATTTGAAAGCAGACTAGCTAAAATATCCTGAACGACCCACCTGTGAGTATGTTCTGGAATGCCGTTTCAACGTTCGTTGAGTCGAGGGCCGAGGTTTCTATGAAACTCAAGCCGTTGCGCTCGGCAAACAGCTTCGCCTCGTCCGTGGGCACGGAGCGCAAGTGCCGCAAGTCGGACTTGTTGCCCACCAGCATGATGACGATGTTCTGGTCGGCATGGTCGCGCAATTCCCGCAGCCACCGCTCCACGTTCTCGTAGGTCAGATGCTTGGCAATGTCATAGACGAGCAGGGCCCCCACGGCACCGCGGTAGTAGGCAGAGGTGATGGCGCGATAACGCTCCTGGCCGGCCGTATCCCAGATTTGCGCTTTAATTGTTTTGCCATCGACCTGCGTTGGATGCACAAGAAGGATGAAACAAAGGACAGCATTAGAATGGTGCCAGTAATTGGCAATTTCGCCACGAAATGCCTGCGGCGCATTCGCTTTGAAAATTAATATACAAGCACTGGCATTCAGTATTCACACATAACCAACATAAATTAGAGCTTATGGATAAGCTTTTAACTCTAGTAAGAGAACCCAATTTTTGAAATTTCTTACACTAGTTAGAAAAAACGCAAGTAGCGTAAGTTATATTCATTGAACCCATTTGATATACTAAATATTAAGATGACCTACTAAGCTACTTCGAAAAGATGGCACAAAGTATTGTTTAACACAAATCCTTATACATACGTAATATATAATTGTTATTGACCACATAAATTTATTATTTCAGCACAAGTGACAACTATGATGTCAACATTTTGGCTAATCCCGTAGGATGGCTTTTGAAATTATGCAAGAAAGCCAATTGGCAATCCATTATTTAGTGAAATTCTCGACACTTACTCAAATTGAACAAACTTTTCCCCCCAATTTTCCGATAGACGCCTCAACTACGTGTCCTCCCACCGAAACGCACACGCAAGTTCACCCGTGACTTCCCCCACTGTGGGTGCGGTGCGGTAGATGTGTGGGGGTGGAGCTCCATGGGCCACTCCACCCTCGAATTCTTGGCCAGCGTACTCACCTCTATGCTGCGCGTTGCAAACTCAACGCCAATCGTCGACTTGGACTCCAAGTTGAATTCATTGCGCGTGAAACGTGAGAGCAAATTACTTTTGCCAACACCGGAGTCACCGATAAGGACAACTGCAAAGGATTAGAGGGAATTAGTGACATCGACATTGGCATTGGATAATCGAAGACCCCCAGTTGCATAATTTATGTGGGTGTGTGGTGTGGCGTGGCGTGGCATGGCCCCTGTCTTGTGTTTTACGGCCGGACAGAATGGTCGCTGGTGGCCCGGCTAGGTCATGTCCTCCTTTCGCCGCTGGCACGGCGCACCAAGGTCAGCGAGTACATAAAACCGCCATGCTCGGGGGATTTCAGGCCATGGAAAGAAATGTTTTATGATTGGGCCAGTCGACGTTAGGGAGTTCGTGTTATTGTGCTTCATTGCCGATAGCAAACATTTCTTGGATAATTGAGTGGCGGATATTTGAGGGAGCAAACAAGCATCCCAAGTTGATATGCTACCCGATAAAAACTATCCACTGACCTTTTTACGACTCCATTTCTTTTTGATAAACTTTCTTATGTGCGGCCAGAGTTGTTGGCTATAATATATATTAACTGATATCTAGACACTGTGTTTACTGACTGTCTGTCTATTAGTTTCCATTTTTGACACCCTTTTCGGACATTGTTGATTCAGCATGTTTGCTAATCCATTCAGAAAACAACAACTATAACTCATCAAACACCTTTTCGCTCTATCGCTATGGTCATCGCTGCACGGAGAAAATTCAAATAGTAAAATGGTATCATATGAACACTGATTCTTGAGTTCGAAGTTTCGATTGCAATGCCATTAAGATAGGAACTAAATATTTGAAACGACTTTTGAGCTAAGTCCAAGTTTTTGACTTAATTTAGATAGCTAAATTAGAGGGTATAGGGTTTTCTTTCAGTGTGGACAGCTGGGAGCAGCGTGGTTACAGTTATCAGCGAGAGAGCTGAGTCACTTTGTTTTCTACTCTCTTTCTCAGCGCTAATAACGATCTTTAAAGAGAAATTGCACTTAGTTAAGCGGATGCGATGAGAAATTAAAAGGGGAGGAGTGGTAATCGACGGTCATTACTTAGTAGTGGGATTGGCTCGAATAACCCGAAACGGCCCATTTTCAGTTATGTGATTATGCGCTTATCGGTGAGTGGAATTCTTCAGCAGTTATTGGCTGTGAGTCATGTCCGTTTAATATTGTTTCATGTGTGAAATTTGAGGCCTCATCATGCATACCGCACACTGACGCATTATTATGATGACTTTTTTTTTAACTTTTTGTATACTTGACCCAAAAAATACGGCAGATTAAGTTTTAAATATTTTTTTAATGACATTCAACAGTTGCTCAGCTGTGATAGCTAGCAGAGATTTCCAAGCGCAATTGGAATTTATGGCGTAGTAGCAAACGAAGGGAACAAAGAAGAGCTGAGAATTTGTGACCTCTGTTCATACATATCTACACATAAACGGGGGAAGATGCGGGATAAAAGTCTTGTTTTCTACCTGCAAATACATCATTTTGCTCTACTGTGCTTCAAACTTTCAATCGAGAGCGGGTGAAAAAGAGAGCGCGCGTGAGAGAGAGCTACTAAACGAAGTTACAAGAAACCATTGCAAAAGCCAGCTGTACAGAAATCATAATACCCACACTCTCGCTCTATTTACTGGATATCTAATCACTTTAGCATTTCGAGTGGGTGGGCAAGCCTTAAACCTACTTTACAGAGCGAGCGATTATAAATACGATCTGCTTGGCTTTTGTATGCAACGTGGCGAGACCAACGGCACTGTAATGACAAAACAAGCAGTTAACGGCAAAGTACGCGTACTCCAGTCCGAAAGAGTACCCCAAAGAGATGGAGATAGGCAGAGTGAGAGCGGGAGAGCCACCAAAGGGCATCCAACTGCAGCAGTAGCAACAACAACAAACTCGGGGGGCGTACTTCTTATTTTGGGAATTAATGACACTCACGCAAACAAACACACCACATACCATCACATGAACTTTGGGCTCTTCGAGTGCACTTTTTGTTATTCTCCAATTAGTTTCAATTAGTGCTATTGAACCACTGTCTCTCACGGCAGGGAGAGGAGAGCCTGGAAGTGCGGCTCCTCCCCTCCTGATCAACCTTCCGCGATCTTCGACCAGCGGCTAGTATCATGTTTATAATTACCTTTGAACAGATAATCGTACTCGTCTTCTCTTGCACCCATTTTGCTCAATTTGTTTTGCTATCGCTCGCTCGGTTCGATATCCTTTGGAAATCCAGTTCCGTCCTTTTTGTTTTGTGTGTGCGGGTGCTAAACGAAATCCAATAATCCCTGCGCGCCGCCGATTTCTTTAATGCGTTTGTCGTCGGCTCACACACTTTACACTTTTATTTGCAGTTGTAGTTGTAAAGAAAGAGAAAAGTGTATATATCAGTATTTAAGTGGCGAAATCGGTTGCTCTTCCAGCTCGGATGCGTTCGAAAATGCTGGCAGGACTTTTCCGGCAATTGGAGCAGTATTAATTGGAGATTTGCAGCTGCTTGCAGCGCATTTATTTGCAATTTTCTCTTACACGAAAACTTAGTCACTCCCAATAACGTCACGTTATATTTCCAACGAGACTAGAGATGTTGAAAAATATCGGTACATCGACATTATTTCGGCGATACTTATCGATTTTCTTAATGGCGATGTAAGGCGATAGTACAATGTCACTTCTATTTTTGTTTATATGAACATTGTTTTATACTCAAAAGCTTTAGAATTAGAATTAAATTTTTTCATAATTAAAACACATTAGGTCTAGAAAATAAATCTAATGTTTGTTTCCTATTTAAAAAACTTATTTGTTTTATTTTAAAACACCAACATACTTATATCATTATCGATGTTTTCACATCGACTTGCATCACTAAATTAACGAGATGGATGTTTTAGAGTTACCAGACGGTACGACGAATTATCATGAACTGCTCTCGTTTCATCCCGACAAGCCTATCGTATTTTAAAAAAGCTGAACACATTTTCTAGGGATTATCCCTAGCCCATTTAACTTATTTCCAACTCAAAATGTCTTGAATACTTAAAACGTTCCAACCTAAACAGAATCGTTCTCCCAGTAGCAGTAACTGTTTCTAATATTATCTTATTAAAAAAATTAATTAAATAGAAAACATTTCGATCCCAAGTAAAAACCCCCTGCTTACAAATCAGAGTAAAAATGTGTTTATTTTAATATAAAATACTTGTAAAAAACGATAAATTAAGTATAATGTGCAGCTAATACTTCCGTTGATCTCTAGTGAGTTTAAAAACTCTATTCCTATTGCACTTAAATGCGAGCGCGTTGCAAGGCCATGGCTGGATAAATGAGCAGAAGTCCGCCGGCTATATAGGTGATCCTGGAGCCAACGCACCAGAAGGCTATTAAGGATTAAAGAGTTTAGAAAAGGTATAATCCTAAGACAGCTGAGGAGCTCACCAATGCATC
The DNA here is from genome assembly GCF_000001215.4 of Drosophila melanogaster. Taxonomy (NCBI): domain Eukaryota; kingdom Metazoa; phylum Arthropoda; class Insecta; order Diptera; family Drosophilidae; genus Drosophila; species Drosophila melanogaster. The sequence goes on along the minus strand of NT_033777.3, from coordinate 21,110,548 downwards.
CCACCACGGGGCCCAGAGCTCGAGCCAAAGCTCCCAGTGAGCGGAATATGCCCAGTACTGAACCCTTCTGGTCATCGTTTCCGTATTTGGATACGAGGGTGGTCAGACAGGTGACAGCGAAGGCTGTGGAGATTGCGAACAGGGTCATGCCGGCGTACAGCATCCGACTGCCCTCGGCTAGGCCGACTACTACGAAGGCGGGTACAATCAGGTACAAACTGAAGATGGCATAGCCTTTGATCTTCGCCTCGGGCAGCCGTCGGACCACCGATCCCTGCAGCAAAGTCATGATTACACCTAGAAAAAGACACAAATTTGATAGGGAATATTGTAGATTATCAACTTGCTCCATACCCGTTGTCAAAAACATCTTCGCCTGATCCATCGAAGTGTAACCGAATTTGTGGTACATCAGAAATGTGACGGTGAACTCCAAGCCGGAATACAGAAAGAGATACAAGAAGTATACCAGGCCAATGGATCGCAGTGCCGCAATGTCTTTCTTAGGCACATTTTTGATGGCAGCAAATCTGTCAGTGGGAGAATTCTTTTGAAATATGATTGTAAAATCCAGACATAATCATTGGTAATAATCTTCTAGCTAACTGGACTCAATTCCCTGTAACTACAATTAATCAAAAGCAATCTAGAATTTACTAACTGATAAGGCAATCAAACAAACGTGTCCGAGAACCCGGCATGATAATAGTGTCTATCAAACCAGTCAGGCAAGTCCGGGTGGCTTGCAGTTCTCACCGTATGACGATTTCGATTTGATCACACGACAGGTTTTCGAGACATGCTAATTAAAACATTGAATTACCTAAATATGGCCGAAAAATTGAGCAACTGCAGGCCATAAGACAGTGCAGATGATATCTCCTTAACACGTTTCTCCTGCGAAAAGGTCAAACAATTAATGGTGTTGGGAATATATTTAATTTAGCCAACCGTACGCACCTTGGGCAACGTTTCCCGCAGACAGCAGGCCAGGACCACAAGATCTCCAACTGCCAGGCCAAACGCCAGCAGAGAGGGCAACACAAACCAAGTACTTCCACTTTTATCGGAGAATATGGCGAACAGGGCTCCAATCATGGGCCCCACAATAAAGCCCAGCGAGAAGGCCACACCCACAAGGGCCATACCGCGTCCACGGGTCTTAACGCTGGACACATCCGTAATGACGGACATGCACAGGGATATGTTGCCCTTGCTAATTCCGCCCACGAAGCGGGCCAAAACGAACAGGGCAAAGTTGCTGGAGCAGGCCCAGATCAGATAGGATAACGCAATACCACTCTATAGATGAAAGAAGACGTAGCTTAAGGAAGGTTTACTTATTTGTGGCTTAGCTAAGGAGTTTGAATTTGACGAATTCCACGCTTTTGGATTGAACTCGTAATAGCATGAAATGTTGACCAAGCCAAAAAGAAAACTAACAAGACTAGTTTAGTGTTTAGTGCACATTAAAGCATTGAGCACTGGGATTACCTACCGCACAAGCCAGCAGGACTGGTTTCCGTCCGTAGTAGTCCGAGAGTCCTCCGACAATCGGACTGGCCACGAACTGCAGGAAGCTGAACATGGAGCCGAGAAAGCCTCCGAATAGCACCGATATGTAGCGATCCGGGGCGCCCAGGAGCTGCTGGAACCAGCGCACCCGATCCGTGAGCACGGCATACAAGCCGGAGCTGTCGTTCTGGCGATAGTGCTCCAACAGCGAGGGCAGCAGCGGCAGAATGATGGTGAAGGCCAGTAAGTCGAAGAGCAGCGATACGAAGATTATGTATATCATGGGATCACTCTTCTCCGGCTTTCCATTCTCCGATGCTTCCTTATCCAGCGCTTTATTGTTGTTGTGATGGTGGCTTCCGGTTTGGCTGTGGCTTTGCTTCTCCATGGCAGCGGTTCCATTGTGGCGACTCCGTAGGTCGGCCATCTTTGCTGATTTCGGGTGTTTAGCTTGTGCCGTGATTGCGTGCGTGTACGGGTGTTACTGCAACATAACTGTATCAACGGAACCACAACTCCACCGACAACTCTTGGCCCTCTCGAGAAGCGGCCAGCCAAAGCGAAGCCAAAGTGAAAGCTGAACAGCAACAGCTGTTCCAAGGCGGCCTATAACGAGCAGACGGCATTCCAACCTGTTGCTTGCTGCGGATATTTGAAATAAGGGCGCCAAAATGAGTTATTCAAACATCTGTAATTAATTACTTTTCTTATCAAAATTACCAACGAATATTATGTTGGTGAACATTACTAATAGCATAGGTTTAAGTTGTAAATATTTAATTAATTTATAAATATTTTACAAATCATTGTTTCCTGCTTAAATAGTTAAGAACCGGATTTTGATATACATATATAAATTAAGTTTATGATTCGGTAGTTTTCGCCTATTTGATTTATTTATTTTATTACAATCCTAGTGATAATATCTTTTTAAAAGATAATGCAGTCAGATATTCTCTGACACAACTTTGTATTATAATTTAAAACATACCGCTTAAAATTGTTATCGCCTAGTATCGAAAGTCAAACCTCGATAACACTTAGTAAATATTCGATATACCATACCGATAAGTCGGCGAAATAATTGCTCATTAAAGTTTGGTAAAAAGTTGTTTAGAAGAGAAAAAAGAGCGTTATAAGATGTCCAAAGTGACCGTGCAAGACATTGAGGCGGTGGACGACTACTGGGGACCAACATTCCGTTCGATCCTTGAAGGTGACTGCGAATAGAAGCAATTGGCACACTTTGTTTACGCCCATTTTCCTTTTTTCCCGGACAGGCAACAACACTAAGCAGATTGGCGACCAACTGGAGCAGCGGATACGGAGCCATGACAAAGAGATCGAGCGGATCTGCAATCTGTACTACCAGGGCTTCATCGATTCAATTCAGGAGCTGCTCCAGGTGCGCACGCAGGCCCAACAGCTGCACAACGAAGTGCATTCCTTGGACACGTCCCTTCGCCAGATCAGCGCCTCGCTGATTCAGCAGGGCAATGATCTAGTGCGGGCCCGTCAGATCGAATCCAATCTGGCCAGCGCCATCGAGGCACTCAAATCCTGTCTGCCCGCATTGGAGTGCTACATGAAGTTCACACAGCAGGCAAAGAACAAGCAGTACTACCAGGCGCTGAGAACTCTGGAGACTCTGGAGACGGAGCACCTAACGCGCTTGAAGACACACAACTACCGATTCGCCACCCAGATGCAGATACAGATTCCCATAATCAAGGAAAACATCCGTCGCTCTTCCGCCTCGGACTTTCGAGAGTTCCTCGAGAACATCCGGAAGTTTTCACCCCGCATCGGCGAGCTGGCCATCACACACACAAAACAGCTCCAAAAGCGTGATATCAACGCCATCATTGCCGAGCACATGCAGCAGATGAATGGCGGCGAAGCCGGCGGAGCAGGTGCTGGCGGGGATGATGATGGTGCCAACGTTAGTGCCCAGGATCTCATTGACTTCTCCCCCATCTACCGCTGCCTACACATCTACATGGTGCTGGGTCAGCGGGAGTACTTCGAGAAGGACTATCGTCAGCAGCGCAGGGATCAGGCCAAACTGGTGCTTCAACCGCCGCCCAACATGCACGACAATTTGGAGGCCTACAAAACGTACATCTGTGCCATCGTTGGCTTCTTCGTGGTTGAGGATCACGTTAAAAACACGGCGGGCGATGTCGTGACCAGCAGTTATTTGGAGGATCTGTGGTCCAGCTCGTTAACCAAGTTTGTCAACGAAATCAGCATGAGTTCTTCGTCCTGCACCGATCCTAATATCCTTCTGCGCATTAAGAACCTCATTATGCTGTCCATCAACACCTTTAAGTGCTACGGTTACACCGTGAACATCCTCTGGGAACTATTGCACAACATGCGGGATCATTATAATGAGGTGAACGTTAAGAAATTCTATAAGCCATTCTGTTGTTTGTAAAACTCTTGGCTTTCCTTTCCAGGTTTTACTGCAACGCTGGGTACATGTGTTCCGCGAAATTCTCGACAAGGAACAGTTCCTGCCCATGGTTGTACAAAACACGGAAGAGTATGAATGCATCATCGAACGATTCCCCTTCCACTCGGAACAGCTTGAAAATGCTCCGTTTCCGAAGAAATTCCCCTTTTCGAGAATGGTGCCGGAGGTTTATCACCAGGCCAAGGAATTCATGTACGCCTGCATGAAGTTCGCCGAGGAGCTCACCCTATCGCCCAACGAGGTGGCCGCCATGGTGCGCAAGGCGGCCAATCTGCTGCTCACACGAAGTTTCAGTGGCTGTCTATCTGTGGTGTTCCGCCAGCCGAGCATCACGCTGACGCAGCTCATTCAGATCATAATCGACACGCAGTACTTGGAGAAGGCAGGGCCGTTTCTGGACGAGTTCGTGTGTCACATGACCAACACGGAGAGGAGCGTATCTCAGACACCATCGGCCATGTTCCACGTGGCCCGGCAAGATGCCGAGAAGCAGGTGGGCCTACGTATTTGCTCGAAGATCGATGAGTTCTTCGAACTAAGCGCCTATGACTGGTTACTAGTAGAGCCGCCGGGAATAGCCTCCGCCTTCATTACGGACATGATTTCCTACCTTAAGAGCACCTTTGACAGCTTTGCCTTCAAGCTGCCCCACATCGCCCAGGCGGCCTGCCGACGCACCTTCGAGCACATTGCAGAGAAGATTTACTCGATCATGTATGACGAGGATGTGAAGCAGATTTCCACGGGAGCACTCACACAAATCAACTTGGATCTGATGCAGTGCGAGTTTTTTGCGGCCTCGGAACCTGTGCCTGGTCTAAAGGAAGGAGAGCTGAGCAAGTACTTCCTACGTAACCGTCAGCTGTTGGACCTGCTCATTCTAGAGGAATGGAGCACGTATTTCCATGACTATGGCAAGCAAGAGAACCGCTACCATCTGGTGCAACCGCAGTCCATTATTGTGATACTGGAAAAGATCCGCGAGGCGGACAAAAAGCCAATTTTCTCGTTGGTGCGAAAGAATGACAAGAAGAAGCTTTTGGAGACGGTGCTCAAGCAGCTTAAGCACATTGCCGATAGACAGAATTAGAAATATCAGGCTTGTAGTTAGTCGCTTTAAGTCCTTGTTGAATTCGTGTAATCATAAACTATAGCTTTTCATCTTTATTGTTTAGGCTAATTTGAATTTTCACATGGAAAAAGTATTTAGTTCTCATTACATTTGATTCGATTTGTTTTTATAAAAGACAAATTTCAATTGAAACAGCTCGACCCGTTGAACGTGTAAAATTGTATTTTGAATTTTTGATTCTTATGTACAAAAAGCGCAGAACTTTAGCGGTTGCCTACGTACGGATTGTTGATAAATACAAAACGAAAACGACATAGAATGAAAACAAACGGAGAGGAACGTCTAAATAACAAATTGTATATAATTATTAGATGTATGTAGCGTACGTGTATTGTGTAGGTATATTCCGCAAATCGTAATAAACTAACTTCTAAGTTACGTATATGCGTTGTTTGTGTTGCTTTTGTCAACTCTTCGTCTCCAAATGCTTGGGCGCATCCGCATACGTGAACTTCAGGCGGAATGCCTCGGCCAGCAGAACGTTGATTTGTCGATCGGACCAGTTGTGTGTTGGCAGATTTTGTAGCAGCAACATGAGGCCCTATCACATAGCAAGATGGCAATGATTAGTAGACGTTGCAGGAAGGGAAGATCTTTTCGTCTGGAGACTCACCTGGAAATCGTTTTGTTGCATCAGCTGCTCCTTCCAGTGCAGAAGGAATGCCGCGCACACGTACAAGTGGAACAGGGCAAAGCCGTCAGACTCTGCGAGATATGTGTCCCACAATCGGATGGTGCAGTGCAGCGGCAGCTCGCGTGTCAGCAGATTGTTCATCCAGCGAAATGAGAATTGCAAGTAGTCGACGCCATGTGCCTGTAGATGACGATGTAAGTTCACTGAAAGCACAAATTACAATTTATTATCATCACTCGGCAATTGTAGGTTGCATGTCCAATTGGCTTATCTAGTAATTATTTTTATTTGTTCCGAACATTTGCGATCTTAAAAATGTTTATACGTGTCATAGCCTATTGACCAAGAGCTATCTTACACCATATGGCTTCTGGAAAAACGTGTGTAAATATGTAAAATTTAAAGCATCCTTGGTATCTTTGACAGGGCACATCAAAATGGCTTGACTTTGATGAGGCTTTTCTTTGCTTAGGCATTGGGCATGGTGCTTGCCTTCCAATTTATCTTATCACAAGAGCATTAACATATCTCTATCTATATTTGATCACTTTTATTGTAAGGTAATCTTGATGTGGCGTCTATCTACGGGCAAAGGTAAAGCATTCCCACTCACCGTCAATGCGCTGTATCAGATCCTTGAGTTGGTTAACCTTCTCCTGTATGCCCAGCTGGGCAAAGATGTAGTTATCCTGAATGCAGTCGAGAAACTTAGATAAGCACCAAAACGAGTCCGCCTCGATAATGTTTCGAGTCTCCTCGGGCAGCGTGGACATGTCGTACTTTTCGAGATCCGTATTCGGCGTCAAGGCCTCCTGTAGAAAGACGATAAAGAAGGGCGTGACCAGGTCGTTGATGCCTTGCACGTAGCCGGAGGCAGGATGGCGAATGGCCCAGATAAAGAGTATGCGCTCGAACATCTCCTGGACAAGCTGCTGCTGGAAGAGCGGAATCTGGGGGTTCATTCGTGGCACATCGATGTGGATCTGGCGGTATGTGTCCTGTTGCGTCTCATCCTGGCTATCCACCCGGAAGTAGTTGTGCCTGAGGTCCTGGTAGCCCTGCCGCTTGCTCTCTAGCACCGCCATCCTTCGCTCACTTGAAGGCGGAAGATACTTCGAAAGGAGTCGCCAGCTGACAGCGCGCATCTGGAGTTCGGTTTAATTAGAATTACACAACGAAATATTTGTTCGATTCTCACCTTCCGAGGCACGCCAGACCAGCTGATCTTCTTGAGGGCCACCAAGTCCAGTTGAGGCGAGTCTAGCACCACTTGGAATTTTTCAATTTTCGTCTCGTACTCGCTGTCCTGGCAATTCGAGCTGATCTTCTGCAATTGCGGTCTGCCCGGGTAGTTCCTCAATCTAGATCTGAAATGGCAATATATATTACTAACCGTTGAAGTCTTGATTACTTTCGGTCTTAGTTCCGCGTCTCCCGACATTGCTCTGTGGGAATAGCTGGGAGTGGCTATCAGTTAAGAAAGTGAAATGCTTCAGGAGCGGTTGCCAAGTTGGTGTTAATACTCGTTAAAACGTGGCGAATGGCAATAATAAGTTAGGAGCGCCCCAATGATTAACAACATATATAGGTAATTTTAACCTAATTACATAGTAATATTGTATATTGTATATTGTAAAGTACCGTTTCAAAATTTGAATCTATTGTAAGTATTTCAACTCCCATATGACGGAATTCTTCATATCTTTAGTTTCTACTTTGATAATAAACACGTTAATGCTTTTTAAATAGCACCTAGGAAATAATTCAGAAAGCGGGTTCGATCCGCTCTACACCCCTGACTTATTTGCACAACTGCAGGCATTGGGTTCAACTTTCTTTTTGACTTCCCAGTTGAGTTGGCGCCGCTCACCTGTTTTCATTACTGTCCGGCAGAGATCTACGGTCTTCCTTGCAGTCGTCCGTCGAGCTACTGCTGACTGGGACCAAATCTGCGCCACTTTCGTTTGCTGACCGGGATGCATTATGGTTCTGGTTGCTTCGAGAGTGCGTCTCGATCACGTTGAGAGCCACCGTCTGCGACACTTGCCGGGAGAAATGAGCCGCATCTGTTGGGGGATCAAAACGAGATCAGAGGTTGAGGAAAACCATCGGGGTTGCGGAACCCACCGCCAGCTCCAACGGCCGCGGCAGCCGCCTCCGTGCTGCTGATGATGCAGAACTCGTCGTCACCCATGTCCCAGGCATCGCTCACCGACTTCTGGTACTCGGTGAAGGTGGACACCATGCCAGATCCGGGGGCAGCGCCGCGACCGACCGCTACCCCAACTGCCGCCGCCTTCTCGAGCTCCCGCTTGGGACTGGGTCGTCCGGGCACTCGACGTCCGCTGTTTTTCCAAAAGGTCGAGGAGTTTGCGCCGGGCGTTGGTCCGGCTCCACTTGCCACGGTTACTACTGCTACACCTGCTCCTGCTGTTCCTGTTGCTGCTGCTGTGGACTCGGCTGTTTCAGTTTGGCTCTTTCCTGCTAATTGCTCTACATTGTTATCCATCATACGTTCCCTAGAGCCGATTCTATGTCAGCGTCATTATATTATTTTGCATCAAAAACAGTGTGACCATGGCAACTATTTACGGCTTTCACCGCACGACACTTCTTGGTAGTGATGAGAGCGTATCGTGATCAAGTGACTGGTGCGAAACCGAACCATATTGATACCCATTACTTGTGGAGAAGAGTGAACCTAGTATAGTTCCGACGAGTCGATCAAGAGATATAAATGATTAAAAATGAAAACTCGTAATTCAAGACATTTTTCTATGCAAAAGCTTTTAGAAATATGGAAAAAAGGTATGTAATTAAAAAATATTTAATAAAGACCGTAATCTTTGAGGTATAAACATAACGAAAATGTTTTGTACAGAGTTCTTCTTTCTGCAATATTAAGTAGTATAATTAGGTAATTTTAATTAATGGTAGTAATGGTATTACTTATTAGCAAAGAATAAAAGGGAAACTATGCACCGTTATATGTTTCGATGCGTGACTTTGACCGCTCACCTGGCAACCCTGGCGAATGCGCTTTGGATTTCGACTGCAAACGTACACGGCCACTCAATACAAAACAAGTGTCTTTCGGTGTGATAAGAACCAGAACCCGCAATCAACGATTTCATTATTCGGTGGATCAATTGCAAGCTCCAAAACTATGCCATAAGGGGCAGTCGCCATTTAAGCAGTCAGTGTGGAAACAGCAAGATGCAAAAGCAAGAAGAGACGCTGTCGCGCCTGCGAACGATATTCGACATATTTTTACGCGAGAACTTTTCCACTACGAACAATGTTTACTTTGAGAAGCTCCTCACGCACTTGCAGGCCAAGGGTGAGTTTACCAATCGGAGTGGCCCCGCAATCTGCCCTTAAATCCTCAAATGAATCCCATCTGTCCGCAGAGAATGCCTTTGTGCTGCAGGCCCCATTCGTGGTGGAATGGGTGGACAGGTGCATCACGGCGGTGACCGAGGACTTCAAAAAGATCCACCCGAAGGTGATATCCTTCATGCTGAATCTGACCAGTTTTCTGGCGAACAACGAGTGGATGATCGTGCGCCTAAGAGAGCTTGATATAGTAAACAGGTAAATGGTAGGATAGAAAACCAGGCTCTAATCTCTTAAAATAATCGACTACCATTTTAGAGCAGTGAAACTACTACAGAGGGAACACAACTTAAGCCCATCGATTAAGTTAGGTGGCATACGTCTGATGAAAGCCATCACCGTGTATAGCATGGGGCTGGCCTTTCTGCGGATGCACCGGATCTGGACGCTGCTCATCCAGTATTCCAACAACGATCACACGCTGTACGTGGTGCGGGAGGCCCGCCAAGTGCTTTACAACATGGTGTACAAGTCCTGCGACAAGCTGCACGATAAGGCTGTTACCCTGGAGATTCTGTCGGAGATTATGCAGCCGATTCACGACAATCTTTATAAGAACACCGACGGCGTGGAGCGCATCCACGTCAAGGTGGACGACAACGAGATGTTGCACAAGATCTCGTCGACACTGGATCTACTGTCCTACATACTACAGCAGACGCTGGTGCTCGAGGAGCGCACCACTCTGATCATCCTGCTCAAGGAGCATCACGACTTCGAGATTACCGTTTGGAAGCTGATCGATATGACCCACAACCCGTACTTTACTGAGAAGATCTTCACCACACTGAGCAGCTACAACTTTGCCCTGCTGTTGCACGAAAAGTTGCTGAATCCGAACGCCACCGAGCCGTCGGAGGAGTTCACCGAGTTCGGGTTGGCATTCTTTAATCTCATGAAATTCCTTATTACCCGCAAGGACGGCTTGAGTTTTGTGAAGTTGGCGGAGCTCAATCATGTACTTTGGAAAAAACTTGGACCTCGTGCGCCCAAGGAAATTGTCATCCAACAAGAGCGCGTTACGTTTGAAAACCAGCTAATCTGCTTTCACATGCTGCCGTTGCTCTTCTCCATGAAGTACGCACAGAAGATCGCCGACGAGGAGAGCAAGATAGAGCTCTTCGACGCCTATGTTGTCAAGTTGCTGGAGATCTCCTGCGAACAGACCTTGCGGCTCTGCTACACAATGCGGGACAACTTCTTTTCTGCAGACGGCATGGCTGTTGGCTTGGTGACGGCCGGCCTGGCAAACAAGTGCATACATAGCCTGTTGGCCCTGGAAAACGTTCTCGATCGAGAGCAGGCGGTTACTGTGTGCCAAGCTTTGCTATATGTGCTCCGCGAGGCAGTGGCCATGAGTGTCATCACAAATAATGGGGAGGATGACTGTCACAGCGTGAGCAGCGCGGGCAGCTCCTACCTAAAATTGTACCCCCGGGGCACCGAACAGGTCGTTAACGATCCACAAGTTTTGCATTCCGTAATGGTGGGTTTGCGCACCTTGATCGAACGCTTTAAGATCACGTGGAAGGAGTCGGTGGAGACCATTGGCCTGGTCAATTGTCTGGCATTTGTCCTGGAGAACACAAGCATGGATGCTAGGGTAAGCAAAACAAACTCTCATTTCTAGCGGGTTAAAATAGTAAAATGTGATTCTTCATTTGCAGTGCACTGTCCAAGCGCTGAAGCTCGTCCAACTCGCTGTGGAGCATTTCCTTTCACCGAACATGGCTCTTTTGGTGGACAACTTGCAGGGCTCCGCGCTGGTCTGTCTGGGTCCCATTATTGTGAAGCGAATGCACGACACAATGTGGGAGGTGCGTGACACAACGCTGGAGCTTACCACCTCTATAGCCAGTATCTCCCGCATCAGTAAGCGTGTGATTATCTTAACGTAGTGCCTAACATTAATGATACGTTGCTTCTACAGAGTTTCCCGCCTTCCAACGCTTTCTAATCGACTCAAAGATACCCCCGATAGTTTACGAAATGGCCAAGAATGACTCGGAAGTCTATGTAAGAGCGTCTGCCTTCCAGTGTCTTTCCCAAATGGTCTCCATAAACCTTTTGTGGGAGAATGGTCTAAGCCAGCTCGATCTTGTAGTGAGTTAATCTATTTACACATATACTCGGAAAAAATTATTAATTAAACACTTTGAATTCTCGACAGGACCATCTTTTGTTTGTAATGTATCGGGAGACCAACGATATCGTGAGATCCGAGGCCGTGATTACGCTGATGAAGATCTACGAGCACCGCAAGATCCACGAGAAGTACAAGAACACCCTCTTCTCAACCCTCAACTATTGTGTAATCGGGGATCATCACACGGAGGTGAAGCTGAATGCTTTAAATTTTTGGCGCCGCGAGTTCTACCGCCAGTTTAGCAATCAGGGCATGATAGATGGCTCTTTTCCCACAGTGACCTTCTCTAAGGAGCAGAAGAAGATTGTCACGCTGACGGAGAAAGAGATCCAAACCAGCATTGCCAAAGTTTTTGGTGAAGTACAGCAGTACGGATATTTTGGCATCCTACTCAAGTGCCTGCGCGAGGAGACTTCAATGGAGGTTTTGGAATTCCTCATTAAAGGCGTCAAGACCATGACGGAGAAGTTCGAGCGCTACAAGGGCATAATGGAGGAGATTGAAATGAGATCGCCGCTCTCAGACAGAGAGCGGCCAAGATTCGACTTCCCGTCCCAGCCGCAGCCAACTCCGATTCCACAGCAGCCACCGGTCAATCCCACCGAGGCGGACGAAGTCATCGAGTCCATATTGAACTCGCAGGATGCACAGCTCCTGGAGAAGGCGTTTGAGACCCAGATGCAGATAAACGCGCAAGGGAAAACAGCGGAGAAGCGGCACATCGATGAGTTCTACTATAAGCAGTTCGCGGTGCCATTGCGGCAGTTCTTTGAGGAGCTCAAGACCATTGACCTGGACCAGTTGGTTAAGCAGCACCAGGAGTGGTTCGAGTGCAAGGAGAACTTTACCTCCCTGCTGGATGACATCCTCGGTGCGCTGAAGCGCGACGATGAGAACATGATTTCGGACTGTTACTAATTCCGAGCTAAGCCGTTTTCCAGTCAAAAAAAACCTCTCTGTGAAGTAAGCTAAAAGTTTTTTCCGTGAAATAGATAATATTTTTGATAACTACGTTTTGAACATAAAATGAGATTTTATTTCGCCGGCGCAGATAAAATAAATAACAATACAGTAACAAAACAATGTTTTAAATGACTAAACATATTTCAAATCAAGACGACCCATATTTAAACGTTTTTGTTCCTTTTTTTAATTTTTGGTGTGCTGGTCACACTGTTCGCGTCGTGTTTGTTTTGGTTTTCTGTTGGTGGTGACACACTTTTAGAGCGATGTGAGCCGAGTTTTTATCGATGCATCCATAAGAGAAACTACTTTTTACTTCTTACAAAAATGTTGTATAAGGTAGATTTGCCAATTTTTAAAACGCAAAAACCCGAAATATAGTAAACTTCGATATTGATAACTTAGCCGATATTATCGTATGGTGTTGGGAATCGATAGTGCCGGCACCGAGCCTTCCCACTATCGACGAGCCCATCGACTGCAGCACATCTTCAGCGCATAGATGCAGCGAAAAGCGGATCGTCTCGCGTTCGAATTTGCACGCACTGCTGCATAAATATTAAAAAAGCACTGGGAACATGCAGTTGCACAAACGGAGAGCCAAGCAAAAATATGGCCAGTGCATTATGTCATAAATGTGAAAGTGTTACAAGTTGCACTGCAGCGGCAGCCAGAACAACAATAACAACAACAGCAGCAGTAGCAGCAATAGCAACATAAACTGCACGCATGTGAAAAGGAGTGCGAGTGTGTAGAAAAAATCAATTGAGAGGAAAATTGCATATTCGCTGTCGCGGCCGAAACGAAAATAAGTGAAAGAAAATAATATATATATTTATATATATAAAGTGCGTTCGGGGTGTGTGCGTGCTTGCGAGTGTGCCTGTGTGTGTGTAGGAAAGGAGCAAGAAGCAGCAGCAGCGGCAGCAGAAGAAATAGCAAAAGGAGGCAGCAACAACAACAAGCTAGAGAAACCGCCAGCAGCAGCCCCCTAATAAAGAGCAGAGAAAAAAATGAGTTCAAGTTGTGAAAGGTGTGTGCCGTTACACTACAAACTACAACACCACCATCAGCGGCAGCAAAGAAATGCAACAACAAATACGGCAATCTCCAGACAACGCGAATGTCGAAATTGTGTATACAATTTATTAAGAAAGCAAGAGCAGCAACAACAATGACCAGCTGCAGATGCTTTTGTTAAATAAATGGCAGTCTTGAGTGCAGCTAATTTCCATGCAGTTCGAGTGGGTGGAAAAAGGAGATGGTGGGCGTGGACGTGCAAGTGGAAGTGGGAGGGAGACGAAAATGACTGCGGAAGAAACAGCATTTGCCTGCCGGAGTATGTGTGTGCGTCCGTGAGAATGCGTGTGTGGGTGGCGACTCTACCTCCCTGCGAGTTTCTCTCCCAGTCTCCCTCTCTCACTCTCGCTTGTCGCGTGCATTTTCCTTTACCTTGATTAAATTCCTGATTTATGCACTTTTTGGCTCTTTTTGTGGCCCGAGGCGCCTGCAAAATCGATTTTCTGGCAAGGCGCGGCAACAAGCGTCGTCCGCCAAATGTGCCAAATGGAGAGAGCCAGAGAGAGTACTACCAGCACTTACACCCTCTTTTACTCACCTCACCCACTCTCTCCCAACTCCCATTCTTGGCCAGTGTGTGTGTGAGTGTGTCAGGACTGCAATTTTCAAATAAGGAAAAACCGGATAATGCTCGACTAAATATGTTTGTCGGCATAGAGAAAAGACCAATTGAATGGGGGAAAACCGGCACACACACACACACACACATTAAGATGCTACGCACAATGCCGATTTTGGTAAACTTTTTGGTATCTCCTATTAATTTGCCTCAATGAATGCCATGATATGTTGAATGAAACATTGGTTTGCCGGGGGATTCGCCCGTTGTTGATTTTTGCTGCCGCTTTTGAGGGCGTTTTTCAGCAAGTTTCGAATCTCGAGAAACTTGACTGGCGGCTGGCATTCCTGAGATACATTTTTCGGCCGCTCGAAAATAGAAGCAATCGCATTTTATGTCTTATTTATGTGTATTTCTCGGCTTCTCCGGATCCCCATCTCCTTCTTTGCTCCGGATAAGCAGAATAGAATGGGTAGAAATCATCGAGCCTCGCACCAAGGAGCACATGTACGCCAATCTCACCACGGGCGAGTGTGTTTGGGATCCACCAGAAGTAAGTACAAGTCTCTTAAGTTGTATATTTACATACATATGTGTATCAGCAAAGAACTGCTCTAAAATTAAGTTCCGAACGGAAGCCATCTGTGACTCAAACAATATCTTAAAATCAAATGAAAACATTGTTGATTTAATGTCTCACTTCTTCTGCCACATATTTGAATTGGTTTTATTGGGTTTCATCATTTATTATAGCTCTAAAAAGAATATTCCACTTTAAATATATTTTCCGCTTCAAAAACTTTTCAAATCTACATTACTTTTATCCATATCTTTGTAATATCATCATTATATATATTTCTTTATGCATTCAGAGAAGATTTAAGACGAACATCATGACTTGAATATGAGAATTATTCATCGGTTAATAATTATAGTTATAGGAAGTCAACAGTTTCCACGTCTTATCTTACGCAACACTTATTTATGTTTATGGGGTTCAGTGACCACGCTCAATTCATTGATTAGATGAGTAACTTGTTGTGCGGCTGGCGGTTTAATTACTACTCGGGGTCACTTGTTTGCGCAATTTTCTTGCTTGTGTTTGGCTTGCAAATTTTTCGTAACCCACTTCGCCAAGTGGCGTGACCAAGGTTAATTATATTAAAATAACTGTCGAATGGTGAGCGCATCATCATAACCGTTCTGATATAACAGCTGGGTAAAAGGAGGAAATGTTGCAGTCTTTCATGCCTCAGTGCAAATATTTTCCCTATGTGAACGCAAAACTTTTCCTTTTCAGACGCCATCGAAAGAAAAACCATTAGCTGTCTGTTTGCTTAAATGCATGGTGTTTTTTTTTCTTGCATTTTTTATGCTGTTTGGCTAATGCGGCAACGCCAAAAGGTGTTGCGGACTAATAACTTTGGTCTCGCCTGCAGGACGAATCCGAAAGGCAAACATCGGCCAGACGAACAAACCAGGCCACCCCTCTTTCAATACCCTACCCCCTGGCCTTTCTCTTTTTACCTCCTGCCAAAGGAAGTAGGGGGAATTTCATTGATTTTGTTTTTGGCCTGCAATGTCCTCGTTTCGCTCCTGATTGCACACACTTGGCCAGGAGTTTTCTGAAGGTATTGGTGTGCAGTAGAGTGCATGTCCTGCATCCATAATGGAAAGGCTTACGTGAGGAGCTACACTAAAAAAGAAGTTAAATCAAAGAAAACGCAATCGGAAAATATTTAGTTATAGTACATACACATATCCAGTAATTATTTTAAATGTTTTGTAACATCTTACAAATTTCAAGGCTTAAATGATATTTATGCAATATATGTACTGAAAGGTAATTTGAGATAGTTTCTTCAACAATTTTTTGAAAACACACCCAAAATAAACAGCTGAGAACAAAACGCTTACTTTTTGACAACTTTCAAATAATTTCTTCGTCTGTAAGTGGGTGTTACATAGGTCCGTTTTTAAGCCATGATTTATTGCTCGTCCTGCGGCTCTTCTTCCGTTCTCCCCCTCCCCGTTATCTTACCAACAAGGCATTGCTGCAGTCGCCGGGCTCTCGCTCTCTCTTTTGCCCTCTTCGAATGCTTATTTATGTGCACTTCATTTCGGTTTTTGTCACTCTCACTCTCCGTTTGACTCATCGACTACGTCATCCGCATTCTGATTACACCCCCCTCCGCCCTCACAAACACGGCTTTCGGCCAAAAAGAGAGTGAATGAGAGAGTGAGAGGAGATAAAGAAAATCATAATATGCTTAAAGTATCAATGGAATTGTTTCTCACAACTTTTCTTAAACTAAAATTAACGTAATCTGTAGGAATATATCAGAAGAAAGTTACATTATAATAGTAAACAGCTGTTTAGCGTAAGTTTCTATAAATTTTAGATCTGGTATAATATTATATTATGTTAATTATTACTTATTTCAATGTATAAATAATAAAGCATTTCCCGCATAAGAAGCAGACCTACAAACTCTTCTCAACCTGTTATATGAACATACCATACCTTCGATTCGTGGGTCTCTTTTGTGAATTTATCAGCGCAAAGTCGACACTTCCGACTGCATTCTGCCCCTTCCGAAGTACTAGATAAGGTCTATAAAGACCTGCCCCCGATTTCAGTATCTGATTGCATCTACTGCAATTGTTGCTGCTTCCCCTCGTGACGATGAGGAAGTGAATCCTTTTCACTGCGCCATATAATCCGCACAATTTATGCAGGGCGGCGTGAAAATGGCATTATTAAAGTTGGGGTGACTGCACCACCTTGCCGAGCACCCCTTTGCGTACTCATTGTTCCACCCTCGCTCACTTCTAACTCGCTTTAAATTAGTAACATTCTGTTCTCGTTTTTTCGCTGCTGCTTGTGTTGGCCAACTTGCAGCGCTTTGTTTTAGCCGAGCTCCCTTTGGTGTCACCAGCAGCAGCAGCAGCAACAACAACAAGACTACTACAACTCTCGCTGCTGCTGCGTTCATTGTACGTGATTTGAAATTTATTCACAATTGCGCTGGGACACCGTCTACTTTTTTCTCCCCTTTCTTTTTTTTATATTATAACTCGAAATTACCGCCCTCCCTCTTCTTCCCTGCCTCTCGACGTTTTGTCAACTTTTTCATACTGTTTTTTTGTCGCTCTTTTTGCCCATTTGGCTTTGTAAAACTTCCGGTTGGCAGGGAGAAACAGTAAAGAAAAGAAAAGTTGCCCACAAGTTGCACGTCCATTGCTCGTTTCATGTTTCACATTACGAAACCCGCCTCAAGACCCCGAGACAGTGGGCACCAGATTCATTGGATGTTCACGTGCGTCCGCCGGCGTCATCCAAGTGCTCCATGTGCTCCAACTGCTCTCGCCCAATCCCCAAGCCGCAATCCCAGTCCCCCCTTCAGAGGGAGGTGGTGCAACCAAATGCGGCGCCTCCTCCAAAACGGTCAGACCTCGATCTGGGCCTTCCTCTTCGCTTCAATGGAGGCTCTTGGGCTACGCAATCGACAAAATATTTCAATTGTCAGTGAGGTCGCTGTATACCCATTCTACTCAGGGGATATTAGACCCAAGACTTAACCTTAAAGAAGTGGTTTGATTCGTAAGATTGTCTATGATCAGAAGAGTGTGGTATCTATTTTGAGTATTGGTATCCATATTCCAGAATTTATAGATTGAATTGAATTTCCCAAATAGAAATACCGAAATTGGTACCTATAGAATAATACCTAGTATTGTGTAACTTGATTTAATAAATTCAATATTCATATACCGACTTGCTGAATATGCATGTCATGCATTATCTATGATCCCAGACTTCAGTTTGAGGCATTCCTTGGCACCCGGTCTTCCTCCTCGTCGTTTGGCCATCGCCCATTGCCTTCTTGGGCCAAGTTTGGTTTCCTGTCTCTGCGGCCAAAGTGTGCTTTTCGGATCCACACAGGCACACAGCTAAATACAGACTTCTTCCGCTTTGCTTGGCACAATTTGAAAGCAATTACGAAGTCAATTAAATGTGCATAAATATTGCTAATGAATTTCGTCGTTCGGAGCTTCTTGCAGGCGTAGATACATTAAAAATTTCCAAATCCCCCGGAGGCGAAATTGTCTGAGTTTAAGCAACGCGAATGATTTTGTGCTTTTTTCGGCTTAGTTGTATTTTGTTGGAAAATGCAGTAGGTTTAAGAACTTGTATAACTTATAACATATATATTTTATCCATCATAAAAGCGAATCACGCGTTTTTATTTGTCAGTGCGTGCAGTTGATTGATGATCAATTTCGAACGCAGATCCCCCATGAATGAATTGATTTTCCGGGTTGCTGAACTATGGTGGAGCTATTTAGTAGCCCCATATCGTAAATAAGCGTAGGACTAGGCTCTTTTGTTGCTCACTGATCTATAAATACGTATTTGTATCGCGATCTGCATTCCGATTCACTGGCGGGAATGTGAAACATGTGCCCAACTCGGCGATAACTGCAAAGCCTTAATCTATAAATCGGATATTTAATTGTTATTGCTTTCGTCTGGATGAAGTTATTGGGGGATTGTTTTTATGCGCCGAGAAAAGTGAGCAAACTTTAAATTGAAGTCAGATCTACACACGCATATTGCTTTGGTTCAATTCAATTATATTCATTGCTCTCGATTTTTGGCGGCACATTCCATTCGAATTTAAAGAGACGATGTTATCGCCTCCATGGATTCTATTTTGAGATCTACGCTGGACTTCAAAATTTGCTCTGATGATGACCTAATTTTCCGGCGGGGGCAACCGAAAGCTGCGCGTTGACTTTCCGTTTGTTTTTACCCCAGTGTGTCTGCGTCTCATTTAATATCATTTGCTTGTTTTCCCGCTGCATGATTCACAGATGAACAGATGAGCAGATGAAAGGAAGAGTGGTTTGGGTCCGAAACTGACCTCGGTCATAGTCTTCTCGTATACGAGGAACTCTAGACTCCGAGCGATTAGAAATCTTGTGCGTGCCTCGCTTTTTTTTTCGTCTTGATCGACCCACTTGCCGCTGATTAAGAGTTGTAATTGTTTTTCAATAAGCGCCAGACACACATGCCACATGCTGTACTCCAAATGGTTGGCAAATTGAATGGCAGATAACGAAACGGAATGCATTAAACGGGGGATCTACTATATATGTATATATATATATATAACGCTTGGCTCAATTCAGGAAATTAATCGGGTCGCGATTAAATCATATCAATCTAATAATTTGCCAAGTCTGTTCCCCAATTGTTGGAGTAGGAATCACATTTATTTACTAGTATATATCTCTTGCTGCGCATATAGGCCTTTCATCTCTGCTCACACAGGGCGTATGAGTAATCATACGTATAGTACGTTCTGCAGAGTCAAATCATTCCGACACTTTAATCCATGAGGAATTTGCATATTTTTGAAAAATAAATCGTTTTGACAGTCTGATTTCCTTTTGTTTTTAGTGAAACTCTGGACATCTTAGTTAAGAAATCTCAGGAAATATTAAAAAAGTTAATCAGTTGAAAGTGAATATTTAGTCAGCAATTCAAAAGAACGCCTATATGCTTTCCGATATACTTAATTAAATAAGGTTCTTGTATATTGCAAATGAAATGATAACAAATGAAAATGTGAAAGGCACCGTTTAAATGCTTTAATTAATTGGTTACACACCAACTTCCAACAAACACAATGGGCAAATTCCAGCTGACCGTTGTGTGATTAAGATGTAGGGCATTGTTTTTCATATTCCACAATTATGAAAAGTTAGGTAAGAATTTTGTAGCAGGCCGAAAAATGAGGTCGAGTCGCTTGTTTGTTTCTTTTTATAGTTCATCTCGCATTTAACTGGAGGCAGCGGGGAATCGGATCATTGGTGGCGCGAATGGAGGGAGGACTATCTGGATGACTGACTGACTGACTGAGTTACTGACTGGCAGTTGGAAAGCCAACAATGCGAAAAGCGTAACGAGGCGACGTAGCATCTGAGTGGCCCATCTCCACTGGGTGGCCTTGCTCCCCTCCAGACCCAATCGTCGTCTGGTCGCGCCCACAAATTATGCAACATGCAACGCAATCGGGGCGCCGCTTCGAAATGGAAATGAAAACCAGAAATGAAAAGCAGCCAAGCCGAAAGCTTTCCATTTGCAGCGGGGTGCGATGGGCAATGGGCGTTGGGCGTTGAACGGTGGGCGGGCCTGGGCATTGTTATTGTTGCCATATATCTGTGGCCAGTTACAACCACAAAAGCAAGTGCAGCAGAACGCCAGCAGGCATCTGAATTAAAAGAGGGCGTGGGTCAGGGACCAACCACCACCCACCTCCCACCGCTCACATTCCACCGCCCAACTGGCCCGGGCAAGTGCAGCTGGAGCTGGGTCTCCCAGCAGTCTGAAGTGAACGCATCTGCAGCGCAAAAGTTCAAGGTCAACGCTGCTGCTATGGCTGCTGCTGCTGCTACTGCTGCTCTTACTGCATGCATTTTGCAGAAATAACCCTGACTTCTGGGTAAGACAGAGATGGGTAGCAAGGAGTGAGCGAGATGAAGCGGATTAAGCACACGCGCCTCGCCATCAAGGCCAGATATTAAAGGGAGGATAAAATCAGAGATGTATGTGCATTACAACGTATAACTAAAGTTTAGTGTTCAAAAGCTGTAAGCTGTACATAAATGTAATTCGAAATATAATAGATGCAAATGAGCTATCTAGGGTCTTAAAAACATCACTAAATATGATAATGATCAATCGATCAGAATTATCCTCTTTATAAGGAGTCCTTATAGTCCTTATCAAGGACTATTCAAGCTATTTAAATTGTTGGCTGGATTGTCCGTGAAATGGCAGCAATCTTAGGTAATCCGTTGGTAGTCAAGAGATTTGGCTGCAATTTCCTTAGAATCCTAGGTACATTACATCTTGTACACAAACTTAATGCAAAGTAAATACCTTTCCCATCACTGATGTCACACAAGGCTCATGTAGCCTACAGCAGGCGGAAAGGCAGAGGGGATCGGGCATTCCTGTTTGGCAAGCACTTGTTGTATTTGTATTTACTTGGCTGATAAAACCCTTCAGATTGAGATTATAAACACACACACACACTCAGAGGCACACCCACTCGCACTCTTTGTGCGCTCGAGTTTGCTGATTAAGCCCGAAGAAAAGCTCTCGAGCTGAGATACCAAAATAGATCTGCCTTTGTGTAATTGTTGGATAATTCAAGAGGAGGGATAAAAGCCAGCGCCATGCAACAGCAACAATGGAGCCGCCGAAGCTTTAGCGGATTGAAACTCATCATTGCCACCACTCGAGCTCAATGTCATTGGGTCCGGTGTCACTTCTGATGAAACTACATACGTTTGTGAGACAGATGTTGAAACGTGCAGAAATTGTAATGCTTTCAATATGTGCAATATGGTTGTAGTAGTTGGGTTTGTATAGAAATGAGCGAATTCAACGATGATTGCTAGTGATAAGAAGTGGACGTTAGAATAATTCTCAATGGTTTTCATTTCAAAAGCAAAGAAACTGAATAGAAATATATAAGCAGATTCTAGAGTTATACTTCTGATTCTGAGTTATACTCATGAGAGAAGAGTAACCTATAGTAATATTTCTTGATAATTTGCATAAACAGTAGGCACATTTTTCGGTCAGGAATTATGCATCGATTGGTTTAAGCTTCAACTTACGGCATATTTACGTTTATGTGTGCTTATCTAATCAACGCCCGTCGATCTCACGGTCCACGTGCTGCCTTCCCCCTCGCAATAGGAATCCTAAATTCCACGACCAGCGATCCCATTCCGCACTGCACAATCCCACACGCACGACTACTCTCTGCGATGAGAGATGACAACGATTCAAACTAATTTTGCCACGCGTACCGCGTTCCGTTCTCGCTCCCGTTTGTAGTACGTAACTTATTCCCGTTCCGTTCTCGCTTTACAGGATGTGCCAATTAAGCGGACCGACTCATCGCAGTGGTGGGAACTGTTTGATACGAATACCCAGCGGTTCTACTACTACAATGCGGCCACGCAGAAGACCGTGTGGCACCGGCCGAGTAAGTGCGACATCATTCCGCTGGCGAAGCTGCAGACGCTCAAGCAGAACACCGATCCCAGCGAGCGTCGCGAGCAGACAACGCCCCAAAAGCAGCAGCAGCAGCAGGTGCAGCACGCTTCCCAGCAGCAGCAACATCCCTCGCCCATGTCGGGACCGAACAAGAAAGGACGTGGCCAGCAGAGGATCAGCGGTGGCAACGGTACGGTGGCGAGCTCGGAGGAGAAGCTAACCAGCAGCGAAGTGATCTCTAGTCCACGTGGTCGTCAAAGCTTTCGGTGAGTTGGCTCGCCTTGAGTTGAGTAACTCCATTTGGGGTCTGCTGCCGCATTGTTTACACTCGAATATGTTTACATTTCATTCTGGGCCACTTTGCAGCGTTAGCACTGGTGACTCATCCCGGTCGATGGACATGCAGCAGCAGCATCCGCAGGGCTATGCCTCCAGGCGTTCGCAAGGTAAGTGCTTTGAGTCAACCCCAACATCCTGGTGACTCACTCATATCAACATCCTTCTAACCTGACAGACTCCTGCAATCAGTATAAGGAATCGGGCAAGTCAAGCGACTCTAGTCTGTCCAGTGCGCATGGCTATAGGCGCTTCAATGACAGCGGCGTTCCGGTGTCAGGACATCCGGATAACCTGCGTCTGGGTTCGCTGCAAAAGCAGCAGCGTGGCGGTGGCAAGGACAATGGAGCGTAAGTACTTGAGGTTTGGCATCCATCACTTCATCGGCTTTAAATCGCTTTTATACCCACATCTCCATCTCTGCTTGCGCTTGGGTTACGGATTGCCTTACAGTTTCGAGATGCTGCAAGAGAGCACCAGTTCGCATAATTTACCGCATGGCAGCACCTCCACATCCTCATCCTACGCCGGTGGCAGTGGCTATGGGGACAAGTATTTTGATCATCAGCTGCTGCCCAACCACCTGCAGGGCTATTCCTCCAAGTCGTCGGACATTGCCTCGCCAACACACTCCATTCACACGCCCCAGTCGCAGAAGAAGAAGATGTCGCCGGATGCAGCGCCCGCTGCACAATACAACTACGCACAACAGCAGCATCAGCAGAGAAGCGCACAACGTAGTGGCGGAGGAGCTGCTGGCACCGGAGCCCCAGCGGGAAAGTCCTACGGAGGCGGTACGAGAAGTTTTCCATGCTGTTAAACTCGTTTGGTTGCTAGAATTATACATGCATAAGCTATTAAGAATTTCGAAAAATTTGCTAATGAGCTAGATAAGAACACTTTGGCAGAGGAAGAAGATGATTAATTTCCCTATAAATTGAGTAATTATGAAACATATGTAGTAGGAGTAAACTTAAATTCAAATGCAGCCAAACGAAGTTTAAAGCAAAATGATTTATGTTTATTTTAAATATTGTCAACCCTTTTAGATCGCGAATACAAAGTATCGCTGGCCCGCTCCGGCAGTTTCATGTCCTCTTCAATCAATCCCGCCGCCGCTGGCCACCACAGCAAATCCTACCGCAAGAGCAGCGCAGAAGCAGCGAATGGAGGAGCTGCCAGCGATGACTCAATGCACGAAAAGTACTTCAAGTCAGTGGAAAACACACCGCTCTCGCGTCGCCGCCACACCACCAATGCAACCAAGAGCGGAGGTGGAGCCAGTGGCAGCAATACGGCCACCAGTACGGCGGGCAGCGGCAGCAGCAGCCACAAAAAGCACTCGAGCGACTCTAGTCCGCAGAGTCCGATCAGTCCACAGACAAAAAGTTCGCGGCAGGCTAAGACGAGTGCCACCAGTACGGTGCCACAGCTGCAGCATTCACCGCGCCTGCAGGAGCCGAGTCACAGTCTAGATTTGCTGAGTTTGGAAAGGATTTCGCTGGGAAAATCGGGTCCTATATCACCGGGAGGTGGGACAGAGAATCTTGGCCTGCTGACGCACTCGTCGCGCGGCTCCAACGACTCTGCCCGCCAGCGCCAGAAGTCAAATAACTCCTCGGCGAACCGTTCGCAGTCGCATCATTATCCCGGACAGAGCTCCTTGCGACATAGCGCCAGTTCTAGTCTGGACAAACGAGGCTACCATGTGGGCGGAGGGAGTGGCGATGGAAGGGGAGTAACAGGCGGTGAGAAGCGGCGCTCAAAGCAGCATCATTATCAACAGCAGGCTGACAACAGCGACGTGGAGTACGACAATGGGAACACCTCGCCCTTGTACACCAATTGGGACCAGGAAATGCCCCACCTGCTGCCTCTCAAACACTACATCATCGAGCAGGCAAAGTTGTCCGGTCGCTATGAATACCGTGGTGGCGATGGCGGAGATTCGGACTCGTACCACTCGGATAGCCAGTCGGAACACTCACTCTCAGGACACGAACCGGACAACGAGGACTCGGACGGCGGATCGGATACGCATGGCGGTTATCTGGAGCACAACTACGGCATGATCGACGACTACGCCAATATGGGTGATAGCGTATCCTACTACGCGTACATGTATCCGCCGCACGATCCCGCCGGAAGGGAAGATATGTAAGTATAGATTTGATTTCTTCTTTTAGAGCCTAATTAACTTTGTATTCTATCTATGCCTTAGCTCTGAAAACGTGGAGGCTGTGCTGGAGGGAATTGGCGGCAATGCGACAGAACCTTCGGCTCCAACCGCCACCGCCCCCAAGCCAAAGCCTCGTTACCAGATCTCATACTACGACACCGTATCGCACAGTCCCTCTGCCGGAAGCGGCTATCACGGTCAGCAGCTTTACTCCAATACTCCGCCCTACTCTGGGCACGGTCATGGACATCACGTTCCACCGCCGTCACTGCCCCACCAGCAGCAGTTGCACCTGGAACCGAGCGACACTAAGCAGAAGCAGTCGCAGACCCTGCCCTCCCCTAATCGGCAGATTTCACGTCTAGCTGGCGCCGGTCATCAGGGATCGGGACCAGCTGCATCATCCAAAGAAGAGACCGGCCACAGTACCGTTGCCGGTCAACAGCAGGTTACCGTAGGCACTGTAACGCCAGCCAGTCTTTCCCGACCTGGTCACAAGATGGCTCCGCCCTCGTTGAAGCCCACCATCCAGCAAATCTTTCCACCCAGCGAACGGGCGCCAGGAATGGGCAACTTGGGATTGGGTGGACCTACGTTGGCCTGCATGAAAGAATGTGATATAGAGAAATTCGCTGCCGACAATCTGAATTTGCACTCAAAGGGAATCTTCCGGAAAAAGGCATCTGTTCGCGACATGCTTAGTTGGACGGCGGAGGCGATTAGCAGACCCATGTTGGCATTGTCCCGGGACAAGGCGGACAAGAAGACGGCCATTGAACTGTTTAAGCTGGTGCAGATCTACATGGCGGATCGCAAGGCGCGCATAGGCATGACTCTGAATTCAGTGGCCATAGAAATTATCAGTGCATCCCTACCACAGCAGCAGTGAGTTCATTAACATGAAATAAATATAAACTCATAAATTAAGTCGTGTTCTTTGCAGATTAAGAGACGAGCTATATGTCCAGTTGTGTCGGCAAACGACAGAGAATCCCAAGAGAGACTCGCTCATCCGCGGTTGGGAGCTGATGGCCATCTGTCTGTCATACGTACCCCCTTCGCCCACGTTTCAACCGACGCTGCTCAAGTCAGTTACTTCATATATAAATTCGTGTAACTCGTTTATAATTGATGTTTTATATTGCAGTTATGTCAATCGGCACCGCGATCCATCGTTTGCCACGTGCTTCATGGAGGTTAGCAAGTGGCCCATCCATGTGCAAATCTCGCACTACGCAACTGTGTGCTGTCGCCGCTTGGATCGCATAGGTAGCAGTGGACGCCGAATGGCCAAAAAGCCAACTGTAGATGAGGTGGAGCAAGCGCGGGTAACTAATCGTACATAAAAAAGTAAGAAGAAATTATAATAATTGCTCGATTCTGAAATTTTAGCAACAAATCTTAAGGAACAGCATGTTTGGTAACACGCTTTCTGAAGTCATGGATCTCCAAAAAGAGAAATTTCCTTTCCGTAAGCTGCCCTGGATACAGACAACACTATCAGAGCATGTACGTTATTGTTTGCCGAACTTTAATTCGCATTCTAAATAAATATTTTTCTTTCTTTAAGGTACTCCTGCTGAATGGAAAGCAGACTGAAGGAATCTTTCGAGTCTCCGCGGATGTGGATGAAGTAGGTTGCATGAAGAACCGCCTGGATCGGTGGGATGTTCCTGATTACAAAAACACGTTGGGTAAGTACTACTTCTTTATAAGAACTACTGAATGAAATGTTAATATTCTACCCCATTTCATAGTTGATGCACACACGCCAGCCAGTCTGCTTAAGCTGTGGTACCGAGAACTGTACGATCCACTTATACCGGATGCCTACTACGAAGATTGCGTAAACACAGAGGATCCCGACAAAGCCAAAGAAATAGTTAATAAGTTGCCTGAAATAAATCAGCTGGTAAGTCATAAGTTTTTAGCGAAACTAAAGGAGCTGTGAAATTAAGAAATACCTCTGCTTTCAGGTTCTAACGTATCTAATACATTTCCTACAACAATTCGCCATACCCGAGGTGGTGAGTTGCACCAAAATGGACTCCTCAAATCTGGCCATGGTGTTTGCGCCCAACTGCCTGCGCTGTACATCGGAGGATCCGAAAGTGATCCTGGAGAACGCTCGCAAAGAGATGTCCTTCATGCGCACCTTAATTCAGCACATGGACACAACGCACGTGGCCAATCTGGTCTAATGGTCTGTTAGCCATCCAAAAGGGCAAACGACCTGCCTACCAATCTACCAATATGCAAATCGTTATGAACCTATCCTAACTTACTACCTACCAAATCTAACTTTAACTCAATTTGTATTTATACAAAGGATGATGATGAAGATTAATCCTAACTCCTACTTTAACTTTAACTCGTTTGCTACTCGAACTTTCTCACTAATTGCTATCAGGACGAAAAGTCGATGGATTTAATTTTATTTCGTAATGACTAGGAAGCTTGTTCAGAACAATGGCAACAACCCCAAATACTCGACGATCTTGTAACCCGTAGTGCTTTTTCAAACCAAAAATAACTGAAAGATGAATCCAAAACTGAGAACTCAATGTGTGCATGCCTAGTTATGTCTCAAATTGTAGTTGAATTAATTTATTTTGCATTTTAACTGTTGTTTTTCTTTAAATGGAATTTAAATCAAAGCAAGCAAGCAAGCAAATACTCAAAGAAACTCAAACTCTTAACTCTCAAACAATGCGAAGCAAAGCAGACCTTGAATAACTTCTTGCGAAGCCTATAAATAGTTATAAAATAAAGCTAACGATAACTTAAATTAAACTCTATATATATTATTATGTATGTACACTATATGCAAAGGATGATCAGAAAGGAGAGCCGATAGAGAGAGAGATAAGTGAATCAAATGCAATAAGAGGTCAATGATGAAATGATGCTTATTAATTACTCGCAGCCAACGTAGTGCTATATACAAATATTTATTCATTTGCATAAATAAAAGAATGAAGATAAATAAATATGATAATGTTCGAATCAAACGCAACTTCATGGAGAACAAGTCAAGTGAAAATATGTATATATATATATATATATATATATATATATGTATTGAAACCTACAGCTTGCGAGGCGATCGAATAAAGTTATAAATGTAAAATGAAGTTGGAAACAATATCGACATCTTGTCATCGAAACACATGCCCATTGGAGGGGATTACAAATTCAGCCGGTTCTTTCTTTGCTGTTATTAATGCGTGCCACAATTATTTATGCCCAATTTCGAAGTCATTTCAAACCGTTTGTCTCCTGATAATTGCTAATAATTTAGCCTCACTTGACGACCATAAGCCCCCCAGGCCATGGCTTCTTATCGAGCAGTAGGCCTCGTCAATGTCTCGAATTGGTCGCATTTAGTTATCGCATAGCACCGAAAAACGATTTTATTTTTATCACCATTCACCATTCATTATTAACTATTCATTATTATGTTATAATTTGTTTCTGTAAAGTACAAAATACTTTTTGAATGGTCATTACTTACCATTGAGAGCTTCCTTCTGACCAACCATCAGACCCCCGAATACTCTATTCGAACCATTCATGTTGATAAATTTGAATACTCACCTTGTGATATGTCACAAAATGGCCGTCAGTTGGGTTTTTCGGGTGCAAAACGTTATATCGATGGGATTTTGTCGGGGATCACACAACTGACTATCAGTTAGCAGAGCAACAAGTGTCTGCTCATGATGAAGCGTCGAAGTGATATGTCCGGGGATTACAAGTGCACTCGGTAGCATGTTGTATGGGCTTCCTTTCCTTCATATCTTGGAAAGCAGGCTTTGCATAAATTAGTTTCCTAAATGTTTTAATCTCTTTTTCAGTCAAGGTGCTTTCCATTAAGGTATATCAATTATTATGCGAACAGAAACATAAAATATAATATATGTATGATGTTCAAAGAGTTATTTTTAAAATTTTGATGTCATAAAATTTTAATCACCAATCGATTGACTGTAGTTTACTGCCCCTTTTCAACGAAGAACCCCCGAAAATTCTATTTGCAATTCATTAAATCACTTTTCAGCGAATCATATCAAAAGAAATAGGTTTATTGCCAAATATCACATGAATTTGAGTCATTGTCATATGTAGTGAAGTCATACAGTTTCGATTGAACTCCTGCCAATTTAAAGTAGTCACCATTTAGCAAAATCACAAAACTTGAAGAACTTTTAACTCTTTACTTTCTACTCATCGTGTGAACCGAAGACATGATAACATCCTTTCCACCAGCGGAAACTAAAGATTTTCATTGTTCCCGAAACTCGTCGAGGCCCAAAACTTATCTCGAAGGTACCAATTTCTGGGGCGACCTGAAAAACAACATCAAAGGGGTATCTATCAGTAACAATAACAACAATTAAAGGCATTTATGGGCTGTGCGTTTTCCATTTTATCACCCGGCCCAAGCCGAAATCAAAAGTAATCCATCATCTGAGAGGCTTTACGAGGAGCCCGAGTACAACTGATAAGACACCCCGAAACACCTATCCATGCCCCAGGTATACAGACGCATATATTGTTCCCAAAGAGCAGAGAGGGACGGCACCATGGCCGAAATCATAACACAAACTCGATTACTCAATCAAAGCGATGGCTCTCTGATGGTGTTGGTAGGGGGTAGGGTGGGGGGTGCCTTTTGGGGCAATTTTAATTTGTTTACAACAACAATCAACAGAGTAAAATAGCCAAACAGTAGCTGAGAGCTGAAACCAGGTAACGATACCGATAAGGGGTGATTAACAATTACTCGATCAAACGCACCGACCCGCCGAGTGGGAGGCGTTCTGGGGGAGGGTGGTTGGGTGGTTGGGTGGTGGGTTCGATGGGTTGGCAGCTCAATAAGCGGGCGAGCAGGGACTGTGATTTATACAACGATCGCCGATTGGGTGTCCAACCGCGTACCGATGTCGAGCTGTCGCCGCCTGCAATTGGAAATTGGAATATGGGTATTGGGTATTGGGAATAGGAATCGAGTGGAGTGGAGTGGAGTGCCATCGAGGCAGTGGAGCGCCTAACCAACCACCACTCGCTTATCAATCGATGGCCGGTAGCTCGGCACTATCTCCCATGCGCGGCATATCTACATACCGCTCTATTATTGTTAATATTGATATCTACCCATTAGCACAACATTATAGGTACAATCTATTATATTCTGTGAAATCAGATTTGGTACAATTTATAGCGCCCATGGGCTCTGCGACGGCTCCTACAGCTGGTGGCCATTAGTTCATCGCCTGCGGCCGACGCAGTCGCTTCGATCGCTCCGGACCCAATCAATCGGTATCTACAGTTCGTTACTACCGCTCTCAGAATCCACCAATATGGATATCGCCACCAAGTCCAGCAAGGCCGCCTTCTCCATTGAGAATATCTTGGAGCAGAAGAGCTCCTCGCATCGATCTCAATCGCGCAGAGGCTCCTCTCAAAGTCCCGTGGCGGTAACAGCAGGCATAGCTACTCCACACGCACTGGCCATGCCCAAGGCATCCTTGGCCACTGGATCATCCTCCGCGGCGCCTACACCCTCTCCATCGTCCGCCACCAACATCTACGATCTATCCCGCGAGGCAGCTGCCGCCCAGTATGCCATGAAGAGTATGGACTCCAGTGCTGTCCTGGCTCCCACTTCGCTGCGCTTCAATCCCATCTACCCGGATCCCGCCTCGCTCTTCTACCAGCAGGTGCTGCAGCTCCAGAAGAATCCCTCGCTCTTCATGCCCCACTTCCAGGCGGCCGCTGTTGCCGCCGCAGCCGCTGTTCAGCCAACAGCCTATTGTGATCAATACAGTCCATTTACCATGGACTGCGAAGGTGAGTACTTCAGAATACCTACTTAGTGGGGTTAACATGTATTTTAGTTGGGTGTTGAATGTCCTAAAAGATAAAGATTCATTTTCAAGATAATTGCTTAATTTTTGTGGTAATTTATGATAAATCATTCACTAAAATAAGGGTGCATGAGGAGAAGACATTACAAATTTATTATAAAGTTATGGTATTTCCACAGAGCTATAGAAAAGGTATAGAAATGAAATATTAAATTATATGCAATCTAATCTCAGCAAATTCAAAAGATTGTAAAGCAGTTATAAGGCCAAGAAGTATAGTATATTTATTCGACATTATGAATGAAGACAATACAGCATTTCTTTATTAAAAAAAATTCTAGAATAAGATCAAAATTATTCAATTATTCGAGCTGTATACATACATGCAAACGCAGTTGAAACCCTTAGGTCAAGTTATTGACAAGCTCATAAAATAATTGACTAATATATTAATTAATGCGGTTTTGAGAAATCTATTAGCCCAATGATGTCTATCAACAATTTAGTCGTTTGACCTCATTAGCATATTTCATCATACTATCAAATGACCGGAAATGAGTCACCTGAATATGAATGAATAAGCGCTACAATTATCAATTAAACACTAAAATGCAGATAAAGGCAGAAGCATTCTCAGAGTATGATATGTTAAATCCCTATTCTTAAATTCTTATTCATGAAGCTTGGAACCATAGTTTCTATTAGACTTTCTCACAGTTTTTAGCAAAGACTAGGATTGATTCGACACTACCAAGTTCAAGTCATTGAACCTACCCATGCTGACACCTTAATCTCGCTCATCAAGTTGACACATGGAAATTGATCGCCATGGGAAAGGTGTTGCCTGAAATCCCCATTTAAATACCAAATATCTAAGCTAGCCTAAGTCCGAAGTGCCCGGACCACCGAATATTACAATGGGGATCCCACACAAAATGGGCCATAAACATGATTAATGTGTGTGTGTTGTGGTGCAGTTGGGTATTTGTCAAAGTCAAGTGTTGGCGCCAATGCCACTCGAAATCACATTTTCCCCGCCCCAAAAACTGCATTTCCCGGTTGGTTTTCTGGGCGGTGGTGTAACGGTAGATTAGCCCTAGCAATGCTGATAAAGTCAAAGTCCCGAATTCCATCCCCTCGCAGTACAAATGCCCCATTCAGATCGGAAAATATTTCGGTGGCTTATCAGAAGTGACAAATATTTGAAATTCAGGTGAGAGACAGCAGAAACTATATCTATGGATATTTAAGTGACAGTTAGTTTTCATTGAAAGGCATTGAGCTGTTGATTTGGGAAAATCGAGCTGCTGCGAATTAGACGGACTGTGAGAAATCATACTCATTTAAACCTTTGGATAACACACAATTATCACAGGCAGTATCTTTCGATATAATTGTAGTGAAATAGGAAGGAATCAATACAACATTATAGTGGAATGGAATATCTAAGTGCACCTTTCTGTTCCCAATATGCCCGTCTTGAGGATATATCTATGATGAGTCCAACTGAGTTAGGATCATACTACGCCTCAAAAAAAAAAAAGGAGTATTGATTAGCTTGCTCTATGCCATACTGATCACACAATGCAGATAGGAGTATCGTCGTGTATAGGGCACTTCAACTGTACTGCTATCCCGATTTCCGATTTGTTTGGCTTATCTAAACAAAAATGCTATTAGAGGCGATTAATAGGCGCTGTCCATCATCTTATAGCCACGATTGCCATTTGATTACGATAAGCCCGTCCGTTCCCGACACTCGTTCCACCTGGACAAGGGGCAAATGGTTAGGGGCGGAGGCGGGTGTGGTGGTGTTGGCGACAAGTACCTGATATGATATTATTCCTTCAATCGGACACGCACATTATAAAATAATAACAAATCCAATTTTCAGCGATTAAATGCCGCTGGGAAGAAGATAAGGGTGCTCTGCGGCCTTATCACTCCCGAATACGCCACTTAATAAAAATAAACATGAATAAGTCTATTTGTAACGATTTAAATTATGGCATCTGCAATCGGATGTTATTTATTTAATGGCATTTGGCCATTTCCAAGGGTTCTTGGCCAGATCGCCTCACCAATGAGGTAACTGGGTCCCCAAATATCAGCTTAGTTCAGCGATGGAGCACACTCCAAATATGCGCCAAGTGCGAATTTCCGTTACCTTAACTAAAAAAAAAAAAAGAGGCCACCTTCCTTATCACATAGGTGTATGTACATAGGTGCAGATAGGTTCGCAATCGGATTGCCGTTCGGGTGCCAATTGATTTCGCCCAATTGCTACGAAATCTCGGCGTACAGTCGATCCATTTCGCAATGGCCACCATTCGCAAGTCGTCATCCAGTTACAAGTGGGCGTTGACATATTCTCCGATACTGATACAACACCCATACACTTGTACCACTCGCAATTGTTGTGTCCGATTACTTTGATAAGAGCGGGTGGGCGGAGATAGGGAAAACCGGGCCAATGGAGCCACCAATCACAATCCAATGATTGCGCCACTTTATATCGGGCAGATGGTTCAAAATCGTTATTCAAAGAAATCGATTGTCCTCGACTTTTTCATGGCAGCTTTTGATAAACTCTGAAGTGGGTCTATAATGTCATTAGTTCTTTAATTAAGATCGTATTAACAATGAAATATTTAGTTTAAATATTTCTCATCTGATATAGGAAACCCTTGTTCACAAAGTGAAGTGTTAACAATAAGTTAGTTCTGTAACCTCTTCAGCAATTGTAATCTAAAACAAACTGTCTTCCTTTTTAATCCATAGGATTCCCCAATCCTGCCTCCGCTGCAGCCGCCCTCTACTGCAATGCCTATCCGGCGGCCAGCTTCTACATGTCGAACTTCGGCGTGAAGCGAAAAGGCGGCCAGATCAGATTCACCTCCCAGCAGACCAAAAATCTCGAGGCTCGCTTCGCCAGCTCCAAGTACCTGTCGCCGGAGGAACGGCGTCATCTGGCCCTCCAACTCAAGCTGACCGACCGCCAGGTGAAGACCTGGTTTCAGAACCGGCGCGCCAAGTGGCGACGAGCCAATCTCAGCAAGCGCAGTGCATCCGCCCAAGGACCCATAGCAGGCGCTGCCGTGGGATCACCCTCCAGCGCCTCGAGCAGCAGTGTTCCCGTGTTGAATCTTGGCAGCGGAAGCAGGTGTGGCCAACAAAGCGACGAGGAGGATCGGATGTATCTGTCCGAGGACGATGAGGACGACGACGAAGACGAAGGCGAGGCGGATGAGACGCCCAAGTGAAGCTAGAGGATGGCCCATTGACTCATAAGTTAGTTTAGCTTGTAGTTAGGATAAATAAATTTATTTTATTAGAACTATAGTTATGCGAGTTAGTAAGTACTAGATGGGTGGTCTCCTAGTGGAACTGGTAGCTGTCCAAGCAGGCGCAATTGGGCAAGGTGCATCTTGGCGCCAGATTGGAGAGGTGACCCATGGTCACCGGAAAGGATAGCGGCACAAACCACTTGGGGTACGCACAAATGGCCGCTGCCGCCGCCGCTGATGCACTGCCTCCAAAGACCGGCGGCTTTAGCTCCACCACCGATTTGCTCTGGTACTGAAAGGTAAGATTTTGTATGTACTTAAATAAATATTTCATTAGGTACTTCCTACTTCCATGGACCACGCAAATCGTGACTTGATTGAATTCTGGAAGCGGAAATACAGACCGTTGAACTTAAGTAAAAACACAAAACACCTGTTACAGATTTGCTGTATACTATAGAATATAATACTATAGAAATAACCGGTATATTCACTTAAGTACACTTATAACTAAAAGGTACTTTATACAATTTGCACTATGCAGTTAGGTCGCTTACCTGATCTGTTATCACGGGCCTAAAGGCGCTGCTCCTGGGCGGCGCGGGCTGTGGCATAGTGGTCAACATGCCCGGCTCCTGGCTGGGCAACTGGTTGCTGGTGACATCCACTGGCGAGGACTTGCCAGTGGGCGAGACATTCTCAATGGCCCGAATCAGATCGAGATCGCAGCGCTTGAGGACCAACTCCAGGACAGATCGCTTACGCTGCGGAAAGAGCTGGGCAAGCATGTCAATGGCCGTTTGGGAGACGTTATCTCTTCGGGGAGCACTGAGATCCTGCGC
This sequence comes from Drosophila melanogaster, assembly GCF_000001215.4. Classification (NCBI taxonomy): domain Eukaryota; kingdom Metazoa; phylum Arthropoda; class Insecta; order Diptera; family Drosophilidae; genus Drosophila; species Drosophila melanogaster. The sequence goes on along the minus strand of NT_033777.3, from coordinate 21,076,047 downwards.
CACCGCCGGCGATTCGCTGTACTCCTCCTCCCTCTGCTTCAAATGCTGCTGCTCCACCTCCGAAATGGTCTTCTCCACCTGATCATCCTCCCGCTTGGCACGCGGCGAACTAGGCTGCGTGACGGTCAGACCGAAGATGTTGCCTGGCGGCAGTGCATCGATGGAACGACCCGTCTTGTTGGCCACCAGCCGCATGGCAATCGCATCCTCCACCGCCTGCTGGCGCTTCAGGGCAACCTGAAAGCCCACAAATGGAAATTAATATGCGACAAGTGAACATCTTGGTCCGTTTGCTGCTGTTTGACTTAACCGCAAACAAAGGCCACAGCAATTCCTTGGGGTATCACCCACATCCTAGCACATCCTAGTACATCCTAGCACATCCTAGCTCATCCACAGCGATCTAATGAAATGCGAGACGTAGACACACTTGTGCAAACAGTTTCGGTAAGCGGATATTTTGGTCGATTTGTTCCTACGCCTTGACAACTTTCCATCATCACCATCATCGTCATCGTCTAAAGGGGAGGACTGGTTGTCCTTGTTCTGCTTGGAGTTGTTCCCCGTATTCCGTTTCATTGGCTGTTTGACTTGGCACTGGAGTGGGGTGTGTCCATCGGCTATTTGTGTTTCGAATTGAGAACTTGGCCAGCGCTTAATCTAAACACAATATAAATGGCATTGCTAACTATTTTTCCAAGAAAGCTGGCAATTGAATTCAGTTACACAGATTGATTGAATCCGGATGGGGTGGCTTACATATTATGTGCCAGATACAAATAGCTGGGAAAACTATCCACCTTCTATGTTGAATTGTTGAATTATTCTTGAATTGAGTTGATTCTGAACTTGTGTGTTGGAATTACAGCGACGGCAGGCTGGAATATAATCTGCATTCCAATATAATATATGGACATAATAATCTATATTCTATTGCATTTGCTACTATAATAAACCGTGTTATTGAAAGTCTCCTAAGATGTTTGGATCAGCTATATATTCCGCGCACACCATTTTTGAACGACTTAAGTTAAACGTGCTATATGTTGGAAAGGTATTTCCTATTAACAGTTCTTTTACATCATTTGTAAAAAACAATTTTCGCAGAAATCCAAAATAATTAATGTTTCCAAAATGTTATTCAAAGTCACAAAACACGATATAAGAAAATGTCGGAGTTTTCGGTGCTATTGTTAATTTAAGCTCCCCTTGCTAATAGGTGTTTTTGTTTGTCGTCCCAGGTTAGTAAATTATAAATATAACAGTGACATTAATCAAGTTAAATTATAATCGAAAGGCTTAAATTGGGTTTCAAAGTTATACCTAGTAAAAATCGATCACGGAATCCATTGCGAACAATACAACATGAAACACAATTACGTTTATGCTTATACATTTATACATTAATATCCTGAAGTTATTTTAGAAAACTTTTGGCTTTTGAGAATATTTGATATGTCATTTTAAGTAAATGCTAATAAAGGGAATATGTTTTTACAAGAAGAAATTTTCTAAAGGACTGGGAATAAAGTCTCCGAATGTTAGAGCAATATATCTGGTCTGGATGGTTTGGATGTCTATGGATGGATCTAACCAGGCAATTTTCTGTATTCGAATGCACCGAATTTTTAAAAAGCTATTTTTGGGATAGCGATTTTACCATCCAGGATAGATGACATTAAAGTTAGCAAGTGGGCAGTAATCATAAAATGAGGATAGTAATGTCAATGATTGCCAATTAAGCAGAAAGGATTGCTTGTCATCGTGCATATAAATCCTAACTTACCTGAGCGGCCATGATCCGCTGCCTCTCAAAGATCAGGACACACTTGGCGCACTTGCAGTTCTTGTAGGTGCAGAGCTTCTTGTGACCCCGCAGCTCTGAAATGATCCCATGGTTCCGGCAGCGGGCGCACTTGGGCACCCGATTGGTGACCTTGGCCGGTGTGGGTTCAACTATTTTGGTGGCCTTGGGATTAGCCACAAGACGAGGACGCTTATTAGCCACTTCATCAGCAGGTTCACCACTTGAACTGGCCATCGCAACGCAGGCGAGAAATGGATTGAGAGAAAACCGATTTTTCGACTAAGAAGTTGCCGCTTTTGGAGCACAAATTTGCGACTTATTTGGAGACCAGCGAAAAGAAACTAAATTTTGGAAACACGCGCCAAAGGATCTGGAATTGTTTCAATGAATGGCGCAAACTTTGTTGACTTACGCAGGCGCTTTGGCTTTCATTTTGCAATATGAGCTTACAGGACTGTCATTGGTGGTTGCAAAATGACTAGACTCCTCCCCTTGAAGTTGCAGTCAAGGGTTTGTGGGCGGAGCCAAAGCTTTCAGATTACAAATGCTAAGTAGTGAACAATACAGCAATGCAGCGGACAAAATATTGTATATAATCCATCCATTCATTTCCTTGAAATTTCTTAAGACTTCTCAGAAACTAAAGGTTATATATTTTATGAATTTGGGAAATATTTCACATGCAAAATAGTTTATTTCAAAACCTTAACACTTATGCTACTTTGTTACCCTATAACTAATAATAAACGTTTATTAATTCGAAGCCAATGTTGATAAAATCTACGACATTTATAATAATTTGAACTTCGATAAGTTTGGCGGCATAGCGAAGTTAACCACCCAGGCGGCGCAACCAGAACTTGTACCTTAATTAGGGTGTTCGAAATGTGCCCCAATGTCACAGCAGATACGTGCACACTGGCAGCATGTTTAAAAAGCGTAGACTCCCAATTGGACGGTTCTTATTGGAGCCTAGCTAGCACGTGTGTGAAGAATTAAGATCGAGATTTAGAATTGCCAGCATGGTTGCCCAGAACTCCGACAAAATGCGGGCCCTGGCCCTGAAGCTCTTCGAGATCAATGCCTTCAAGTTCGGCGACTTCAAGATGAAAGTGGGCATAAATTCGCCGGTCTACTTCGACCTCCGAGTGATCGTCAGTTATCCGGATGTGATGGTCAGTATTTGGGATTAGTGCTCCATGTCAATGGCAGTAGCTAACTTGGTCTTCCCGCAGCAAACCGTATCCGACCTGCTGGTGGAACACATCAAGGACAAGCAGCTGAGCGCCAAACACGTGTGCGGTGTTCCCTACACGGCGCTCCCGCTGGCCACCATTGTGTCCGTGCAGCAGGGAACTCCCATGCTGGTGCGGCGCAAGGAGGCCAAGGCGTACGGCACCAAGAAGCTGGTCGAGGGCATCTTCAATGCTGGCGACACCTGTCTGATTGTCGAGGACGTGGTCACCTCCGGCTCCAGCATCCTGGACACGGTGCGGGATCTGCAAGGCGAGGGCATTGTGGTCACCGACGCCGTGGTCGTCGTAGACCGTGAGCAGGGCGGAGTGGCCAACATCGCCAAGCACGGCGTGCGGATGCACTCGCTCTTCACGCTCTCCTTTCTGCTGAACACACTTCACGAGGCCGGGCGCATCGAGAAGTCCACAGTGGAGGCGGTGGCCAAGTACATCGCCGCCGTGCAAATCAACAGCGATGGTACCTTCGTCGGCGGCGATAAGGGCGACGTTGTCAGAGGTGCGTATGCTCCAGATCCCCGTGATATCTGCCAGATAGATAGATGCATAGATAGATAATAAGTACATGACACTCGGCCAGCACATGGCCTCGAACAAATTCAATTAGGGAGCGCTCCAGTCGCGCTACTATAAAGTTATACAACCGCCATAAACGGCGGTAGGCCGATCTGGATTCCACTATCGGACCGGATCATTCCCGGGAATGCGGCACGTGATTCTGATTCAGGGCAGTGTCCGGTCCGCACTCAATTATGCCACCACGCTTATCAGCCCACTCGAGAGCCAGCCTGCTCCTTCAATCAAGCCCATCTTCTATAAATAATCACATTTCGTTTATGGCGCTTTGATGAGATGTATGGGAACCGGTTTGCTTTTTGTTTCCACCTGTAAAGTCACAGTATTCTAATCTCATCATAATCATCGTCTTTGCCTTTGGGGAGTAACTTTTGTATATACTCTTAAGATACTGTATAAACAATAGCCAAAATTGATTCCCAGTTGAAAAGAGTTATGTACTTTGGGATCGCCAAAGTGTGAAGCTATTGAAGAAAATTGGCATAGGTACAAAACAACCATATAGCGATAAGAAGAGGCGATAAGATAGGTCTACGTGCACGTTTCAAAATTGAAGTGTTAACTAATCACCATCACTTTCCCCGCAGCCAACGACTTGCAGCGCACTAAACTGACCTACGAGAATCGCGCCAATCTGGCTAAGAGCGCGGTGGCCAAGCGCCTCTTCAACCTGATAGCCAGCAAACAGACGAACCTCTGCTTGGCCGCCGACCTGACACACGCCGATGAGATCCTGGACGTGGCCGACAAGTGCGGTCCGTACATTTGCCTGCTGAAGACGCACGTAGACATTGTGGAGGATTTCAGTGATAAATTCATCGCTGACCTGCAAGCTCTGGCCCAGCGGCACAATTTCCTGCTGATGGAGGATCGCAAGTTTGCAGACATCGGCAACACGGTGTCCCTGCAGTACGGCAAGGGCATCTATAAGATTTCCAGTTGGGCAGATCTGGTCACGGCCCACACCTTACCTGGACGTAGTATTCTGCAGGGTCTGAAGGCGGGCCTTGGCGAAGGAGGAGCCGGCAAGGAACGCGGCGTCTTCCTGCTGGCGGAGATGTCTGCCAGCGGCAACCTGATCGACGCCAAGTACAAGGAGAACAGCAACAAGATCGCAACCGAGGGAGCCGATGTAGATTTCGTTGCCGGTGTGGTATGCCAATCCTCCGATGCCTTTGCCTTCCCCGGACTTCTGCAACTGACGCCCGGTGTGAAGATAGACGAGGGCGTGGACCAATTGGGCCAGCAGTACCAGAGTCCGGAGCATGTGGTCAAGGAGCGGGGTGCCGACATCGGAGTGGTGGGCAGGGGCATTCTGAAGGCCAGCAGCCCGAAGCAGGCGGCTCAGACGTACCGCGACCGCCTGTGGGCAGCCTACCAGGATCGAGTTGCCAAGTAGAAAACCCAAACAGCATTCCCCCTTAACGAATATTCCCCAATACCCATTCCCCCTTGGTTTCGGTTACCCTAGATAAGTGAAAAAATCTTCCAATTATTTACCGCGATTTTACAGTGCATTTATGAATTGAACATAGGCTATGAATCTTCCGCAAAACAGTTGGCAAACGATGCTTGCCTTAAAGTAAGAGTTACAACAAATAGAATGGTTAACAATCGATCCAACGAGGAAATCCTTAGTAGGAGGCCAGGCACTGCAAGACGTAGCTGTAGTCTCCGGAGAGGTCGTCCTGGAAAGGAGATCAGTGGATGGTGAATGTGACCCAGCTTTGCCGTTGAGTGTAAGCCAACTTTATTAGTTAATACAAGCACAAACTACGCATACGACTTTGATGCGCCATAATTTACAATAAAAAAAGACATGTATACAAAATAAAAATACGTAAAAATGTTAAATAATCGTTGAACGTTAGACGTTATTGCACAGAGGGAAAATACTAAGCGTTTTGTAGATTGGATTTTTAGAACACATCACAACTACTGTATATAGACCAACTCCATTTGTTCTTCGCTTTTGTTATACTTTTTTTTGGGGAAATGCAACGTTTTTTTGTTTTTGGCATTTTCTACTTGAACAGTGGGGTATTGCTCATAGATATTCGGATATTCCGGCTGCTTCCGTCTACCAAGCCGTAAGAGTGACCAGGACGTATCCAATATCGGTCTCGGCATCCTCCTGTTGTTGGTTCGTTTAAACGGGTAGAGAAAAGCGTGAAAAGAGCAGAGGGTCAGAGCATTAAACGCCTTTTACTTTGTATACATGGCTTATGGTTTGGTTAATTGCCGGAAGCTACTCCTCCAAGGGGTAATCAACTATATATCTACCTGATCAGCAAATGAATGTCTTTCAAATTTAACATAACATTTAAAGTTTTACATCTTGAAATTGTATGTACATTATATTTACATGTAATTGACATGTACTTTTAGCAAGCAGTGCAAGTATATTTAGATCTAAATTGAACTATATTTAACAGTTTGTATACCTTATACACTTGCTGATCTAGTTTATATAGACAATTAAAGAGGGCTAATATACTCATTTAGCCCCATTTAAATCGATTTTTAAGTTGGTTTAATCCACGCCCTTTTTAATGTTTAATGTTTTGATGTTAGGCGACCCAATGTAGCGCTGTTATTTACATGACAAGCAGTGCAGAGACCTCTGCTAAAGGTAACAGAAACTCGATTTGAATTTTGTATTTCATTTTTTCGTATTTTTTATTTTCGTATTTTTTAAAAGTTAAAATATCTTGCAAATGAGACTCAAAACAAAACTGAAAGTATACCTACACAGCAATGCAAGTAGCCTGAGGTGTAGTAATTATAGAGATACAATTATGTGCATGTGGCGTGCATAGTCATAATAATAAAAGTCACAATGGTTATAATAATCAACAGGATGCGAGACTGGGGTTCTGATTCTACGACTTAAATGCACTGCGTCTTCGTTAAAACGTGTTCCAATTCAAAAACTATACATTGTCAACTATTTGATATCGGAATTTTGTTTGTACATTCTGTTTGCATATAGTTTAGAGCGTGGAACAGACGAAAGAGATAAATTATTGTTGGATGGGGTTCTTTTTAGAAGCCAACAATAGCCAATAGGGCACGCTTATAATCGCCGGATGTATCGCCCTAAAAATATAGAATATGCCAAGTTTTAATGTTTTATGCACACAAATGAAGCAATCGGGCGGGAAGGGATAATGGCTTCAGAAATCGGCAAGAAAGTGTTGGGCAAAGGAGCAGTAACAACAACAGGAGAAGCCAGCTTGGATGAACGATTATTAAACTTTGATGGAGCCACAATTAATGGGATTTGTTGCAGGTGCAATCGAATGCGAGTTAGTGGCACATTGAACAGGGTGCAGAATCGAAAGTTCTGGCAAGCACACGCAGATATGAATGTAATTGAAATCGGTATTTACCTTGATCCAGGACTCCAAGCTCTTGCCGTACTTGTTCTGGAATGCCTCCTTGATGTCACCCAGATCGATCTCCGACCGGCTGACAATGATGCGGATCAGCGTCTTGTCCTTGGTGCCCATGCCGGCCATTGAGTCGTGCAGGCGCTCCGAAAAGTAGTCGATCTTGGACTTGCAGCACTTGACTGCAGAGCAATGCATCAGTTAGAAGGGACCCTAAAGAATAGGATGCTATAAGAACGTACCGATGGCCAGGAAACCCTTCTCCACGGAGCCGCTAAACTCCCGCTTGATGGCCTTCTCGATGTCGTTGCCCGACAGATTCTCGTATTCGAGGAAGATCTGGCGCAGCTGCTGGTAGGAGCGGGTGATCAGGATCGAGTTGAAGGTGGACTCATCTGTGCCCCACTGTCCCTCGCCGGCGTCGTGCAGAGCCTGGGCATCGGCGATGGCCGCGGCCTCGTCCACGCCCTGGTTCTCATCCCGGTTGCCCTGGACGAGCGAGACACACAGCCGCTTGAAGTGGCCACTGGTGTCGCCCTTCAGGTCGGACTCTAGGGACTTGCCGAAGCTCTGCTCGTAGAACTGGGCAATGGTCTTGATGCCGTAGTTGGACAGCGTGCAGAGGATCTCGATGATGGCCTCCTCGTCGGTTCCCAGTCCCGAGATGGCGTCGTGCAGCTCCTGGGCATAGAACTGGGGCAGCGGCGTCATCAGAGCCAGGATAACATCCTCGAATTTGCCGCCCAGTTCGGACTTGAGGTCCGAGATCAGGTCCTTGCCGTACGAGGTCTTGAACGCCTCAGCGATCTCCAAACGCTGGACGATGCCACGCCTGGCCAGGATCTCGATGATGGCCTTCTCGTCGGTGCCGAAGCCTTTCATCGCCTTGCGCAGAATAGCCGCATCCTCGACGGGATCGAAGGGATCCGCCGGGTAGACAGTGGGTGTGCACTGCAAATCGAATATAGGCAATCAGCAAATGAGTAACAACAAAGAAGAATTGGGTGTATTTTAATGCAGGGCACGTAATCCCAAAGAAATGACTCAACACTACTCAGTGGCACTTGTTCTAAATACAAATACATATGTGGTTATTCCCTACATGTATTATCTCAGTATTGCATGAATTCCTCTGCAATAAAGTTAGCTTTCTAAATTGACTTTTTTTTTCGTTGTGACTCTTATCTAAGGAACTCATAACTGAAACCCTCTTATCACTCTCTTCTCCCACCAATCGGTACTTGTTTGTCAACGATTGTCTAGTATACACCTCTGATGATAATTTAATAGCCCAATTATAGATAATTTCGTAGCATCTGGTCGTTGTAATAATTTATAGATTGCATCGAGAAAAATCTTGCTTACTTGACAACAACACACGTTTTAGAAAAAATAATATTAAGATATTCTCATCTATCTGTTGAATCTAATTTGATCTGATTTTTTACATTAACGGCGCTAATCGCATGAAATAATTGATTTATACCAGACTCATAAAGTACAATCCATTGTAAACTCACCTTGAATGGGTAGTACTCAGCGGAACTCATTTTGATTGGTTTGTTGTGAAAAATCTGTAAGTAGGAAGTGAGAAATCATAATGAATAATGGCTACGCCGAAATCGTGATGAAAACTGAACCCCCAGCAATGTTGGATACGTTATGTTTCCCAGACCCAATAAGCCCGGCCTTCGGTTAATTCCTGCCTGGTGACATCATCAACTCGTAAAAGCCTCACATTACGCATACGCCCCGTAGCCAGCCTGGCGCTGGTCTGAGAGCATTTTTACCCATTGATTTTTTTTCCTAGTTTATTTACCGAGATGTTTTTTTTTTTAGTTTTCCTTGCCGACCGGTGCCCAAATCGAAGTTCAACGTACTGCCGGGGAAAAGTGAAAGTTTCCACTTTTCAGTACGCAGTTTGCGGAGGAACGAACCTTGGAACCGGGTGCGTCTGATAGCCAAATGGCATGGCGCGGCAGTTTCGTGATAGGCCAGACCAAACCCACACGAAGTGGCCTCATAAACGGATGAGCTCATTGCGTTCTGGCTTGGAAAACATCGGGCACGGCTTGGTTGTGGCCAAGAGAAAGCTTCAGGGAAATGTCTGACTCGTCACCCGTTTGCGTTCTAGATCTACCACTCCACTTCAGTTGTCAAGTGGAACACTATCTCGAGGGACTAGTCCACATAATCCCTAAAATCAATAGGGCCAAATTACCTAATGATAAATGGATTGAGATTTTTGATAGCTTCCCCAAATTAGTAATCACAGTGCGACAGTGCTGAAAATACATGTTTGCCTTTCTATGCTGCCGCCAAAGTAGAAAGTCAACAAAAGGCAGCCGAAAAAAGCATTATAAAAGACTTGACGTGGCGACGCCATCCAAAAAAACAAAAAAGTTAACAAAAAGATACAACTACAAACGCCTCTGCAGTCGAGCTATAAACAAACAAAATGTTTTGGCCAACGTTGAAACCGGTTCTTTTACGTATGGCGTACAATTAAACTCAAGATTCTAGTGTTTATAGACTACTTTAGTTAATATATGATTTCTTTTTAAATAAATTATAATGCAAGTTGAGAATAATGTAATCAATAATAATTGGTTAGACTCTCTAAATATTGATTGGAGTTCTCCGTAATAGTTTGACCTCAATGTAGAAAACACATTTGTGTTTGAAAACACCCTTAATTACAATTCTTTTGTTTCATTATAAAAAGTGGTTGGGGTCTGGAAAAAACAAGATTGATAGATATGCTTTAGCATAGCGTATCTGGTAATGTTGTTCTTGAAATAGACTGATGATACATTGAAATTACAGCACTCAGTGATTCACCAGATTTGTGACGTCAATTTTAAGCTCTGAGCACGACTTTAAAAAAGAGATATTATAATATAGGTGTAAAAACTGGAATAGCTCGTGACCATGTGTGAAAAACTCCATAAACAAAAGCTTTTGCCAACTTCTTTTGGAGACCTCGATGGACTGTACCTCGAAATGTTTCAAAAATGTTTTGCAAATGCACTGAGCAATTCACTTAGTAATAAACCTTGATGACACACCTATTCTACTATAATTGCACGGCCTCGAGTACACTACTACTATATTTTGTGGACGGTGGAATGTGGCCACATCCGATTCCGGTGAGTAATGCTGAGCAAGGCACAGGCGCTCATACACAGTGCTTACTGTAGTTTGAAGTGCCTGTCGGGCAATTGAAGTTGATTGAATTACTAAATTAAGCAGGGCACTGGGGGATAGAGATATTTCGAAAAATTCCGCTTCTCATTCCTACGTAAAATGGGAAAGCAAGAAAGGAACAGAAAAGTTTACTTAGATTTCGTCGGAGATGAGAAAAGTCACACGCGTCGCGAGAGAAAACGCCAAAAGAGTGGGGCTTTTGCTTTTGAGTTTGATGATGTCATCTTTCGGTTTTGAATTTTTCTCCCACCCGAGGCTTTTATTATTGAAATATAAAGTAAATAGAGAAACAAGATTCTGGAGAATTCTCGCGATACCGCACCCACAACTAGAATTCTACAAAATGCCCATTTTGGAATGGCACAAATGAAAATTATCTTTGAGTGTTTAGCACACACTTTCTTTTCTCACTTTTCCGACTGATTTTCCGCTTGATTTTTTGCGATTTCTGGCACAGCGAGAGTAAACAATGAGTTTTATCTACAAATTCCTTTTGATTTACCAATGATATTCGATTTTCAACGTACAAGTCAGACGATGCGAACTGCAAGCGATGTGAATAAATACCATAGCTGTTTGCGCTCCGTCTTTGGCTTTTATACTCGCGCTCTCTCGCTGGAAGTCGATTAGAGATGAACCAACCGGCGATAGGTTGTTGTTGCTAGGAAATATTCGGTGGTAGCGCCTAACTGGAAGCTGGTATCTTCTGCGTCGTCATAGTATACACCGTAGAATCTAAAGTGTTCCGAGATGGATGAATCATCGGCATTGGAAGCTGTTGAGACATTCATGATATTTCCGTTGTGATAATGACGACATTGGGAAAATAAGATCTGATTACGCATTGAATTTCAAAATGTAACCTTTGACTTCAATATTCAGCCGTTAGGGCAATACAGTTAAATAAATATCCTGTTCCTTCCTAAGCCGTTTTATAACTATTTTTATTTGTATTTTTATAACTATATATAAAAACCAATTACGTTAATTGTCAGCCGACATCGAAGCAAATTCAAATCCAAAACTATCGATATATCGATGATATGTTTGCGGTTATATGAAAAAAGTCAACTCTTATACCTGTTAATTACCGTTCTGGCAGAATCTTATTAATTATACAAATTACTATGGCGCCACTTGGTATAACATCAAATACCTTTTGCCCGAGCACTCAGTTCTATTGATCACGATCACATATATTGGTACTGCAGTATATATCGGTGCATTGACTTATCGAATAAAGTAAAAGAACCACGACTGTATCTCTTAATCATTTAAATTGGGCGCCCCTAAAACTGCAGCAACTACCTTTTGTCAAGCTCATCACAATAATTTATCGGCTTTTCGTAGCATATCGATGCATCCATTGTATCGAATGAAATTTAGTTCAGTTAGTTTCCCGTTTGTTGGTCTCTTTATGAATCAATTGTTTAACCCTTCTCCTCCCAGAAATTTGCAGACATCCCTAGCGGCATCAGATCATAAGTTCCTCTTGCAGTAGGAGTTAGTCATCGGGATGTGAGTATACATATGAACATAGAGCGCCAGTGGCATCTTGTTCCCGATCCGGCTTTGTCGGCCCCTCCCTTCTTCGGTGTTTTGTGACTTGTTATCTGGGCCACGAATCGGAAGCGGAGCCCCTGCAACTGAAAACCTGCCCCGACTACTCACACTCGTCATGGTGTTTATCTATCTACCCAGCAGATAAGGATAAGCGAGTAACCAGCGACCAGAAACCGGTAAAAAGAATGTGGAAGGCAAGTGCCGGTCACCAGATTCAGGCCACCAGTGCAGCCTCCGCGGAGGACGACGACTGGGAGACGGATCCGGACTTCGTGAACGATGTCAGTGAGCAGGAGCAGCGCTGGGGATCAAAGACGATCGACGGCAGCGGTCGCACAGCAGGCACCATCGAGTGAGTCATCCGAAATTCTCGAAACACTGGGTATCGGGTTCATTGTTCCCTTTCTTTATTCTTTTTAGCATGGACAAGCTGCGCGAGGAGACGGAGCAGGCCGATCTGGACAAGAAGAAGCAGCTGCTGAAGGATCAGAACGCAGGATACGGATACGGGGGCAAGTTTGGCGTTGAGAAGGACCGCATGGACAAGTCGGCTGTGGGTCATGACTACCAGGGCAAGGTGGGAAAGCACGCCTCGCAGAAGGACTACAGCGATGGTTTTGGGGGAAAGTTCGGAGTGCAAGAGGATCGCAAGGACAAGTCTGCCGTGGGCTGGGACCACGTCGAAAAGGTCGAGAAGCACGCCTCCCAGAAGGATTACGCCACCGGCTTCGGAGGCAAATTTGGAGTGCAGTCCGATCGGGTGGATAAATCCGCCGTGGGCTGGGATCACATCGAGAAGGTGGAGAAGCACGAGTCTCAGAAGGGTAAGTTACCTAACGGAAATGAATTTCTCATTGATTTTTTCTTAGTATGTTCATGTCTGATTATTTTATTTATATCTTCTCCCAACATAAGATTACTCCAAGGGCTTTGGCGGCAAGTTTGGCGTTCAGGAGGACCGAAAGGACAAGTCCGCGGTGGGATGGGACCACAAAGAGGCTCCGCAGAAGCACGCCAGCCAGGTGGACCACAAGGTCAAGCCAGTCATCGAAGGTGCCAAGCCTTCCAATTTGCGTGCCAAGTTCGAGAATCTGGCTAAAAACTCCGAGGAGGAGTCACGTAAGCGGGCCGAGGAACAGAAACGTCTCCGTGAGGCCAAGGACAAGCGGGATCGGGAGGAAGCCGCCAAGAAGACTGTGGCCGAGAACACTCCTCGTACCTCGACGGAAGCACCGCCTCCAAAGGGCAGCAGGGCGGCCATCCAGACAGGTCGGACCGGTGGCATTGGCAATGCTATCAGTGCATTTAACCAGATGCAGTCGCCTGTTTCTGAAACCCCTCCAGCACGAAAGGAACCCATTATCATTCCCAAGGCGCAGCCTGTTAAAATAGAATTAGAAGCAAAGGAGGAGCCAACGGCAAGTACAACATCAGCTGCGGTTGCTCCTACTCCGACAGTGGTCCCCGCTCGAGAGCCGGAAACAGCTCCAGTGGCCAAGGCTGCAGCTCCACCACCAGATGTGGTGCCCCAAATTGAGGTTGAGACCGTGGACACGCCTCCCAGAAGTGAGCCGCAATCACCAGTGTATGTGCCGACGCCTCAACCCGAAGTCCACGCCCAAGTCCAAGTCCAACCTGAGCCGCAACCTCAAGCCGATCCTGAGCCAGTAGTTGAAGAAGAGCCACTGTACCAGAACCAGGCCGAGATTAAGGCTGCCTCGCCCTTGCCACCAACGAATGGAACCGTTTCAGAGGCTGTTGCTCCGAGTGGCACCGCAACCGTTCCCGAGGAGGCAATCTACGCGAACTCAGACAATTTGGCCGACTATCTGGAGGACACCGGAATCCACGCCATTGCCCTGTACGACTACCAGGCGGCGGATGACGACGAGATATCCTTTGATCCAGATGACGTGATCACCCACATCGAGAAGATCGACGATGGGTGGTGGAGGGGATTGTGCAAGAACCGCTACGGACTCTTTCCAGCCAACTACGTGCAGGTGGTGGGACAGAACTCATAAAAGCTTCCAATTGAAATTCACGATAGAACAAAATCAAATTGTATTTACATACTAACGAAAACGATAATACTGATGTTGGATTATAAACCATATAAACCAATTCGCAACTAACCCAGCCCATTTCCCATCCATTGTTTACCCTCTTAACCCTCCAAATTATGTGCAACGAATGGCTAGATATTGAATTATTATTGTAATTTGTTATGCTAGCACTTAAAGTAACCGTGGTATTCCATTTTTGATATATGTATCATTTATTGCATTTTACATTCTTTGTATTTAACACATTTATTTTACCAAGAAAATATGCCAAGCTATTTTAGATATCTCTCATTTCATATTTTATGCATTAGTTATGATATTTGTGTCAAGTAACGATTTTGGTTTTTTTGAATTGTATAAAGTCTACGAGAGTTTCCCGTGTCAGGTGATCTGATCTAATGTTAAAGACGGATCTAATGTTGAAGACAGTCACAAACAAAAAGTCTGCTCTTTTGATAAAGAAATACATAATTAATAAAGTTAAATAATAACGAGTTCTCTCTTAAATTGTGGTACTGATAGTTCGGGTGTTTTTGTTTTTTTTTAAGGCCTAACAAATCATTTTACTAAGTAAAATGATTTCATTGGATACGGGAATTCACAAATTTCTATAAGAAGATAAGAACGAGCATATTGTTGGGTTCCTTCTAATATCACGAGGATATCTCTATTTTGGGGTAGAACTGTCAAGGCCTTTCTTGGATGGGCCGAATTCTTATCTGCCTGTTCCGAACGCATCGTAATCTGGCAAAGTAGAAATTGTTACATGAAACGAGCTACTGACATGATTCATGGTGCAAATGTGAGTGCATATGGGCTCAACAAAGAAAGAGTACTTTGCATTGTGGTGATTAATTAGTTAAAAAACATACATAAGTAGGATGTACGGCCATATTGTAAATTTGAGCGCCAATCCCAAAAAGACTTGATAAGATTTATCGCAATTATTGGCGACGGATCGTAATCGAAAAAAGTGTCAGACGAAATCAAAGTTTTGACTGATAAAGTTGATGTATAAATTAAACTTCAAGGAGGTATTACGATAAAGTGTGCGTGTTGGTAATAACGTAGATATTATTAACTAGTGATTGTAACTCAAAGGGTATGCAACTTAACTATGTATCCCGCATAACATTTCTAACGGTAACCTGCGGTCGATGTACAAACCGGTATTTCAAATGCATGTTCAAATCTTAGGCGGTATTTCTGGGGCCTTCAAAAATCCAAATCTCAGGCCTTATCAAAAAATCTCCCCTCAAAAAAAAGCAGTGGTCTTTCTCCCACGCACACACTCTCTCTCTCTCTCTTTCTGTCTTTCTTTTTCTCACTTGCCGACGCGAGAGAGAGATATTTTGAATAAATAGGGGCTACCGCAAAATGCTATAGTCAGTCACTCGATCGCGTGGGCTCAGAGTTAAAACTTCAGTTTGGCCGATAAGGTTAGTACTCTTGTCGAGTGTTGCCAGATTTCGGCAAGTCAAAGAAGAGAGAGTGGCCGCAGGTTGCCACATTGGGCACAGACGAAAAGACAGTGTGCATGTGAGAGGCGAGTGAGTGTGCGTGCAAAAGAAAGCAGCTGGTGGCAGAATCTCAAATATTGTGAGGAAAATTAATAAACAAAGAGCTGCGCTCACGGCTGAGCACAAATTGCCTGCACGCTCGTCAATTGTCGTTAACTAAGTCAGCAATTGGCAGCCAAACCGTCCGCTTCTTCGTCATTTCTCTGCTTCGTTTACTGCGACCATCACCACTCTTGTTTCGGCCGTACAACGTCACGGAATTCGTAAATTTCGTAAATTGCTCCGCGAGAAAAGCAGGAAAATGCATTTATAAGCTGCCACAAGTGCCGAGATTGTGATATAATAAAGGCGAGGGCTCCAATTAGTTAACCCCCAGTTGCAAGTAAGCCATTAACTGGTAGGAAGTGCTGTTTAACCTGAGTTGCCCAATAATTTACATCTCCATCAATATTTCGTGTGTGTGTGTGAGTGCGCACGCAGGTGTGCGCTAATAACAAAAACAACGTGGTGCACCCTCTCTCCGTCCGCTCTCCCTCTAACCGGCAAAGAGAGTAATGTATAATTCTTAACCGTAAATAACCGTAAACAGAAAACAATTGTTGACAAGCTATTCGCACTTTAAAATCCCCTAACAATGGATAGTTTTCCAGACACAATTCACTACTTTTATTGCCAGCGAGAACTGTCATAGAAATAACTATTTTAGGCAGCGGAAATCGTATAATTACTGTTTTAGTTTTTTTTTTTTTAACAAGCGACTTAACAATGTGGGCTGATAAGTATTGCTCTTCTATTTTCAAATTACTGTTATCTGCATTTGTCAATTTTTTGTTGTCAAGTGTTTTGTTTCGCCTGCTTCAATATACAATATAAATTGCTTTTGCCCGCTGACTGCGCAAAATGGTACGCAGTTTAAAATATATATTTTCTCTAAATAAACTCATGATATTTTTTGGTGCCACTTAATTTGGACTCTTAATGGAAATGGTTCGTTTTTTTTTTTTTTGATTACCAATTGTCATAATTTACAGCGTCCAACTGGGCACTAAAGTGGCAAAGGAACACGTACATAAATATGTGGCTGATTATACACTTATCGGCTAGAATTCCGCTTTTGGGGGCGTGGGTATTGCCATACAACTGGGTAAACAGAGCAGTCTGCGCCACACAATATAACACAAAAGTGTTCCAATGAACTAAACACCCTCCTCCGACATTTCGTTGTTACACATTTCCTTCGAGCCACTGCAGCGCGATTTAAGCTCCATTAATGGCGGCTTGATATGGCCAACTCGGTTACTTATAGTATATGCCAAATGTACCCGTCCAAGTGCCACATATAATGTGAAGTAGACATTGCACGATGCTCTCGAGCTCTTTGTCTTTGCTTGCTCCGATTCAATCATCAATGAAGCGATGTGGAAAGCCTTATAGCAGATATGTAGCATCAGTGGGGCAGTCGCGTTTGTCAAGGTGAGCCACTTGGCTCTACATTCAATGTATTGCGTTGAAGAGCAGCCAAGACTGCTCAGGCATCTTGTATACGAAATGCACTTGTAATCGCTTTTACCAAATAAACAGTCCAAAATTTCACATCGATACACGGGTCAATGGACTCGTGTTTATGTTCAAGTAGTCTTGTTTTCGACCATCCATATCTATACGACTGCAAATGCGAAATATCTGCAAGTTCTCTGGGTAAATTGGGCAGAGGCATTTCAATTACTGGACTTCATGAATCACTGAGCTCGTTTTATTTCCTTATATACCCGCATAATATAAGCAAATTTCAGTAATATTATGGACGCGTTATCAGTTACCCCCGAGCTAATGCCTCTCGAACTATTTATTGTTTTCATATTTTGCCACGCGCGTTTCGGAAAAAATAAAACGTGTTACTGTGACTTTGCTCTTGATTATGGTGAAATCCCCAAATAAAACTATATGGTGCAAAAAACTTAATTATAGCGCAAAATTATTTTGTTTGTTGTGTGCAATATGATAATGCTAATTGAGCTAGAATCACACACAGATGCTCAATTAAATGAAAATGGTGGGAATCATAAGCTGATGCCAGGTGAAACAATCAAATAGAAAATACAAATTAGAGTAGTCGACAATGGGCAGTGGACGGGAATATAGCAGCATGTGGAAACTCGAATTAGGTCCAGTCTAACCTCGCCTCTTCTGTGCAGCATGTCTTCGAATGAGGCCTACCACGAGCCGGGTGCCGGTGGAGATGGACCGGGCGGATCGTCTGGCGCATCCGGCGGAGGAAGTCAGCGGAGCAACCAGCTGCACCACCAGCAGATACTCAACGAGACGACCTACCTGAAACCCGCCGCCAAGCAGGCCTACTTTAGCGACGAGAAGGTCCTCATACCCGACGATGATAGCACAAACGTAAGACCCGCTTGAATAGCAATGCTACTCAAACTTTATCTAATATCTGGTGATCTGCAGGTGGGTTTCAGCTTTCGCAAGCTGTGGGCCTTCACGGGACCCGGTTTTCTTATGTCCATTGCGTATCTGGACCCCGGCAACATCGAATCCGATATGCAGTCTGGTGCGGCGGCCAAGTACAAGATCTTGTGGGTCTTGCTGTGGGCCACAGTCCTAGGTCTGCTCATGCAACGCTTGGCTGCAAGGTAATTGGGTCTCCACACCTTGCAAAAAAGATGATGATATAAGCGTTTATTATCTTCCTGGCAGACTGGGCGTGGTTACAGGCCTGCATCTGGCCGAGATGTGCTACAGACAGTACAAGCGTCTGCCACGTTGGATACTGTGGATAATGATAGAGATAGCCATTATTGGATCCGACATGCAGGAGGTCATTGGCACGGCCATTGCCATATACCTGCTGTCCAACAAAGTGTAAGCAAATCTAATGAGCGGATTATCGCAGTACCCAGTACTCATGCATGCGGTGCTTTCCCCATTTTGTAGAGTGCCTTTGTGGGGCGGAGTGTTGATCACCATTGTTGACACGTTCACGTTCCTGTTTCTGGACAAGTACGGTCTACGCAAGCTGGAGTTCCTATTCGGCACCCTCATCACCATTATGGCTGTCTCATTCGGCTATGAGGTAAGTTTAAAATGCAAAGTTGAAAAAAATAACTTAACTATAAAAAGTAATCGCCAAAATCAGCAAAAAATCCCCTTGCCAAATGACAATAAAGTAGTCAAGAGAATAAATTACCAGACGTGAGTGCAAATACGAATTGTTTAAACAATTGCAACGACCGCAATGGCAAATAATTTGTGAGATGCCTGTTTAGGTTTATTTTAATGATCGCTAGTAGTAAATTTACATTTGACTTGTCGATTTCTGGATGAAGTTAGCCCGTTAACTAGCCCCATATTCTTACTCTTAAGTTTACGACCGCATCATGTTAACGGGCCAGATTATAAACAATTGTACTTGAGCTTTCTGCCCCAGACGGAGATGATTAGATAAGCTTCACTCGCACACTAAATGGGGTTCTGAGCGTGGGTGCTGGATACTTCATCTTTTGTTTGCCAGGCACATGATGCTGCCGGACATGACTAACAATTCCAGATGGGATGTGTAATGCCAGTCTTATCAATTAGATTATACAATGCAGAATTGTACAATTACCGATGGTGGTTTTTGGAGATAATTACAATGGAAAAAAGTGGGGGTGCCTCGAGGGGATTTTTCTACGAGTAACAAGTATTTTGTTATTTCTAACCAAATCTCAATATAAGCTAGGAACAATTTGTTTTCTCCCCATAATCATTTTTTAAATGGTTTTAAGTCATAATTAATTTATTTTTCATATCTTTCAGTACATTGTATCAGCCCCTAATCAAGGAGAAGTTCTCGAGGGAATGTTTGTGCCCTGGTGCTCTAACTGCAATTCGAATGTGTTGCTGCAGGCCGTGGGTGTCGTGGGTGCTGTTATTATGCCGCACAATCTCTACCTGCATTCCGCCTTGGTTAAGGTATAGCACAACTAGCTTTTTGTGACTTCGTAATTAGATACCAATACATAACAATTTTCTGTTAACAGTCCCGCGATATAGACCGTCGCCAGACAAAGAAAGTTAGTGAGGCGAATTTTTACTTCTTCATCGAGGCGTCGGTAGCCTTGTTTGTGTCCTTCATCATTAACCTGTTTGTGGTGGCTGTGTTTGCCCATGGCATGTATGGCAAAACTAATAATGATGTGGTAAGTAGACTTTTGAATTTATGTGTAAAATGATTGCTAACTCTTTGTGGGCCAATAGGTTGAAGTGTGTAAAGACAAGTCGATGTACGAAGATGCCAAAATGTCTTTTGTGGACAATGTAAATGGAACCGCGATCATCGATGCAGATCTATACAAGGGCGGACTTTTCCTTGGCTGCACATTTGGAGCTGTCGCCATGTACATTTGGGGTGTGGGCATTCTAGCTGCTGGCCAGAGTTCCACCATGACGGGCACCTATGCCGGTCAGTTCTCAATGGAAGGCTTCTTGAATCTGCAGTGGCCGCGCTGGTGTCGCGTGCTGGTCACGCGCTGCATTGCCATTATTCCCACCTTCTGCCTGGCCATGTTCAGCAAGATGGAAGATTTGACTAGCATGAACGATATCCTGAATGCGGTGATGTCGCTCCAGCTGCCATTCGCTGCCATACCCACCATCGCCTTCACCTCGTGCGCCGCCATAATGGGCGAGTTTGTTAATGGACTGTAAGTGATACAGACACTTTTAATTGATTATCGTGCATTCTTTAAATTTTTGTATTCACAGGGGCAACAAAATCGTATCCATACTGCTCACCATTGTAGTGATTGGCGTTAATTTGTACTTTGTGGTGGTGCAAGTAGAGAATATGGAAATTAAAGGCGGCTTGCTGGCACTAGTCTGTGAGTAGTCAATTGCCACAATTTAAACCGAATCTAATGTATTTTTCCTTTTGCCAATTGCAGGTATTTTTGCCATTTTGTATATACTGTTCAACCTCTACCTTGTGATACACATGGCTGCCTGCATGGGCAATCAGCGTTTGATGAACAGCCGGGTAAGTACTTGGCCGCAACTAGTTGGGTCACTTATCAAATGGGCTTAGAGAATCACAAATTAGGCGAACTTTTTGACACATTTTAAAGCATCACAGATACCGCACTGAACGGACTGACTTTATCAAATTACGTGACTGACCACATATGGTTCTTGGGGGCTTTGAGGGCTTATGCCTACTTCATCAACTGGTACTCAAGGTATTCTCTGTTTACAGTGGGTGCAGCGTTTTGTGTTGCCAAGCCAGAACAGCTTTTCGATAAAGAACGCCAACTCGACGTACGCCAGGTATGTTCCCGATTTTTGATTCCAACCATTCAACCATATAACCATCCAGAACACACTCGAATGCACAAACTCTCTCGATTTGCATCTTCTTCCTTAAAAGCATTCTCTGCTAACCCATTGCTTGTGATTAAGTTTTTTCCCGCTCTGCTTTCAACCAAATCGGCCTAACTTCCTAATGATTCTAATCTTATCTCATCTGTACTTACTTTCTATTTACTAATCTACATTTGGTTATCATCTCTGAACTAAAACTAAACCCTCAACCCGTATTTTGCTGTGCTCTCTTCTTTCGATTTTTCACAGTGATGTAACCTTAGTTGTAGGCGATTCAGCTACTAACACGGTGAAAGGTCTTGATACCGTCTCGGAGAAAGTGCCTAACTGAATCATCCCGGTGACTCAATCAGGCCACACTCCCCCACACACCCTTGTGATATTAACACTAAATCACACGCTTAACACTACTAACACGTACCTAGTAGGGCTCTACGCAACCCTTAGCATTTGTAAGGCATGTCTTTAGGGGAACTACGATTGTACATAAAAAGCATTTACCCATCAACGATGGGGTCCTATAGATTATAAGCTTGACTGTGGTAAGTCTTCTATGATTGCTTTATCGAGCTATGGGTATTATGTACTCATAAAGCTTTGGCGCTTAGCATGTTAAATAAAGTTGCAGTTATCACTAAGTATTACTCGAGAAGTCTTTCAATTTATTGGTAATTGGTATTTGACCATAAGTGCGAATATAAGCCATTTTACGATTGGAATTTGATTGCACAAGGATTGTACAAGGAATTAGAACGAAATAAGGAAACAATTAGTAACTAAATGTTATATTTGCTTAAGTATTAAAATATATTAGATTATTTTAAGTATATTTTTCGTAATGGACATAAAGCACATTGGGCGTGGCTCATTTATCACCCTAATACCACTAAAATAACTAGAAATCCAAATAAATGTGGGTAATTTTCGAATAATTTTGTATCACAACATATTTCTTTTATTATATGTACTTGGAAACCCTGCACTCTCTCTGTATGTGTCTGTGTGTTTCACCACTGTCCCTCTCACTATCTTATACACCATACACCCTACTCTTATACTCGGTGTGTCTACAACACGACTGGATTGATTGATGTTTTCCGTTTCCCATTCATTTGTGGTTAATTGAAATGTGCCAAACAATTGTACAAAACAAAAACTACAACAAAATCCACCAACTATTTCAATTGACAAACACAAAAACAAATTTAAACACGAACCCACTTTAAACACGCACACATGCAACGACCACAAAAATGTGTTTTATTTCTGTGAGGAAATGGATTTTTTGGCATTGATACAAACCAATTGAAATTACTTTTTGAAACTTTTGATTGAAATTTTTCAAAATTCCCAAAGAATTGCGCATAATATGCAAAATTTCAATGCAACATAAGCCAAGGCAAAACCAAATCGAAGCCAATTGAACTGGGTAAATCGAAATTGATCAAATGTAGAACGCGTGCCATGACCGTTGAAATAACTAAAAGGGTACCCAAATAAAAATCCATTTTAGCTCACTTGACTTTAGAAATATCATGGGCAAAATGCGTCGCCCCCAAAAATGTGATGGTCAAAACTGATTTTTTCTCTTTGCCTGGTGACCCATCAACTTGTACTACCACTACTACTACTACTTCGAATCTGGATCGGATCCTGGTTATAATGTATATAGCGAGCTGACGCTTAACGATAGTGGAGCCACAAGAAGCTCCATTCAGAATCCAAACCAGAATCTCACCCAACGAAACCAACTAAGATAGTTTTAAGTGTAATGATTGTAATGTTTGAAACTTACTCCCAATTACACACTTTATGTAAATGTTGTAGAAAATTTATGATCTAAGATTGTGCACTTTAAGTATTTTCCCCTAAAAGATCTGTCTAGCCTATTTATTAAACGAATTGTACGTACTACTCTTTTGTATACATTTTGTTGACATTAGAAGCGTTGTATAAACCATTGCGTACTTTTTAGAACTCGCATGTATAGTAGTAGACATAATTTATTAACTCTAGAAATAAATGAATTTTATACAATTTTCCAGTATCTTCTCCGGACAATAAAAATACCAATATCGATGTTGTGTTCTCTGGTGGTTTTTTACTTTTTACTTCGTATATTTGTTTACGTGTGAATTGAAATGTGTTTCTGAACTTCATGATGGATTTATATCTGTTTGTTTTGTTTAACTTTGTATGTGTCTCAAATTGGGTTATAGCTTACTTTAAATGTATTATGTATTTTTATTTTTTATTATTTACTAAGCTTTCCTATGGCTACAAAGGTTTTCAATATATTGATTTTTCATTCCGTTTAAAATTTGTTGTTAAAAAGGTACTTTTTCTTCGAAATTTTCACTTCAATCAAAAAAATATCTACTGTAAAACTGTGAGGCCATCTTGATATATCCTATCCATTTGTATGCACAAGATATTAGGTTTATTCGAAACATAATCCATTCTTTTATGGATTTACATGAAAAAATAAAAAATCTATTAAAATAGCAATCGCGAAATACATTGTCTTTTATAAGTTTTAGATTTGTTGTGCAGGATAAATATGTAAATAGGAATAGCTATTTGTGCTCATGCATGTTTCTGTGCAAACATGAGATAAACATGTTTTTAAATTCAGTTTTACTTTCGTAAGAGAATACACAATAAATAATACTGTAATAACTAAATACGTACATATAAGTTTGTTACAATAATAATAAAATAGAAAATCACAATAAAAACCCTTCATAATTAAATGTATATCAAGGGCATTATTTAAAAAGCGTAGAAACATTTTCGGCGTGTAACTTTAAATAAATAAATTGAATAGAAATGTTTGTTAAGTATCAATTCTTTTTGACTCATTGAATTTAAAATTGCTTTCTGTGTCCACCCTCTTAATCGAAGTGAGCATCTGCAAATTTTCATGTTTTTTTTCTGTAACCTTGTCATAATTAAATTTGCATTATCGAGAGATTCGCACCTAAATCTCCCCGCATCAACCATCAATCATCATTCGTTTATAACAACTTTTTTGCGATTTTCTTGCAGGATTGCCACGAGTTCGGACCAGGAACCGGAGGGCTTGGCTGGTGAGGATGCGTAGCCATTACTGTGCTGCACTGATTCTGATGGCAGTGAGGAGGTTTGTTTCACCAACAGCAACAACAACGAGCTCGGCTGCCCCAGCAGCAATCTGAACGGAACTGGGGGTCAGCACGTCGTCCTCAGCTAGCGTTGGCGTTCTAATTGGTTCCGTGAATGCCGCCGCCTTAACAAACCACTCGACAACGGACACAATGTGGCAGAGTTTTCCGGGGCCAGGTTAAAATTCGGTTCAACCTGGCTGGCGGGGATTGGGTTGGCGTCCGTTGTTGCTTCGGGTATACTTATATAAGAGGTTCTCGGAGAGGACCTGGGATCAGTGTAACACAATAACTAAATTCTAATTGAAAAGCGTACCAAAAACGGTTCATAAACTCTACTTACTGAGAAGCGCGAAGAGACAAAATAGAAAATCCATGAAATCGTCTAAATTATCACTAATCGAAATCACTTTTAATTAAAGCAAATAGTTTAAAAGTCTAATAATAAGGCTGTGAAATTAACTGAGTGTAAATCGAACCACTTCAATTGTCTAATCGTATTTCAATTTGTCTGTAAAATGATATAATTGTATGTCTCTACATTGAACGTATGTGAGTAATTATTTATCAAATGTTTTAAAATTATACTTTGTACTTTGTATTTATTTTGTACTGTTTAACCTAAGAACTCCCAATTTAAATCTGCACTTTTTAATGTAAACTAAAGGTCCAGAGGAGTCCATCATCTCCTAGATAGTTGCAAAAAATATTTTTAAAATTGTTGTCTACAAAAATCGCTATAAATAAAGATTTTTATTATATTAGGAAACACATGTTCCACTGGCCTTTATATTTAAGTTTAAAAGATTTAAGCTGTAAAGAGCATCTATTTTCGTTAAAAGTTACATGAATCGGAAAACACTGAAATTATATTTTAGGGACTTATGTCATAGACTGCATCAAGTGGCTGTTATGTTGTTGTAATTAAAAGCAGTGTAATGACCGATTAGTTGACTGAAAGTGAAAATGACTGCCCCAAAAGGTTAATGAGTTGATCATTGCATCGCTCAAGCTACAAAGTGTTAGGTGTCAGGTGTCAGGGCGTGGGCGTGGGTATCTAATATATCCCATTCATCGAAGTGATTATTGACTGATTTGCATTTGCATGTAACCGGCAATTGTCTGACGATGCTTAATGGCCTATAAAAGCGAATAGTTAGTCGCAAGCCACTCATTAATTATCACTAAATCAAATCGAAATGAGGCTAATCGTATTCGTTTGCTGCCTGTGGATGGCCCCAAGTTTGGGACAGTTGCGTAAGAGAAAGGATATTCCTAGGATACATAAATGGATTGTTGAAACTTGTACAACTTGCAGCTCCTGAGATCGAGAAATGCAGGGCTGGCGATTCCATCTGCATAGCGGAAACAGTCACCAGGATTCTGCGCTTGTATCCGAAGGGTCTGCCCTCCATTGGATTGGTTGCTCTGGACTCCATTGGATTCGAGGATGTCGTCGTTAGTCGGTTGGAACCAGATGGGTCATCTACTTTTGATTTGAAATTCCCTAACCTAACCGTAATCGGATTCGCAGACTCCACAGTGACGGAGGCAAAGGGATTCGATGCGGATTTGCCTCGGGTCCTCGAGTTGAGTGGCTGGATTCCATTGCTGAAACTCAATGGAACTTACGAGATGAGGGGCAGTTTGCTGACTATGCCCATTCATGGCAAAGGTCAAGCCAAGGTGGAGATCAGAGAATGCCGCGTTCGTTGCAAAGTGCGAGTTCTGGAGGATCTCCGAGACGATGGCAAGCTATATGCCGGAATATCCAAGGTCAAGTGCTTGCTGGATGTGCAGGGGTAATTTCGCAGTTCAAACTTATTTCCAAATGATTTCTAACAAAACGTTTCCTTGTCAGCATGCACTTGAACTTGGAAAATCTTTTCAACAATCCTGAAATGAGCGATGCCATGAACGTTGTGGCCAACACAAAGTGGCTGGAAATTTGGCATAACCTTCGCAGGGGTATCACCTCTGCGGTGGATCAGTTGGTCGAGTCGATTCTCCAGCGAGTAGCTAATAAGTTACCATATGACGATTTGTATAGGGACTGAAAGTACAACACATATTTGATTTAAAAACAGTTATGAGAAATGGTTAAATGTTATATGATTAATACTGTTCTTCAAATATGTAAAGTCGAGCTTAGTTAATTTGTTGTGGAGGACGGCTTAATATGCAAGTATAATATTTTATTAATATTATTCTTTGGACCTCACTAAGAGTATTCAATTCAATGTATTCATTTCATTGAATTATTTTGATCTTTGTTTATGTATCTTTCTTGCGGAACTTGAGAAAACGATACCATCATGCAGATAATACCTCTCATTTAACTATAATAATATAAACGTTTTATGATGTAATGGTCTAAAACTTGTTAAAGCTATAACATAGCTTTAAAATCCATCGTTTGACTTTAAGATTTGCCATTGAAAAAAATGCAATTCAGCTTGGCATAACTCGCAATAGTGGATTTCCTAGCTTAAGCCGATGAATTACGTAAGACTTTACAGAACTTGTAAACGTGATCCAACGAATTTACATTTTCAACAGCTACTGGGATTGAAAGGTGAGGAAAGCGGGGATCTATAGGAAACCACTGGACGGCTATACACTTTAGCAATGGAATCGTCACCTTGCCTTAGAATGTGAGTGAGCAAAGGTTCTATGGTATTGGGAACATCACTATGACCACATCCAGATCCATATCTTAATTTTTCGGCTTGATATAAAAAAACGTTGGGTTTGCTGCTAAGTTTTTTCTTAACGTCGACAACAAAGGATATGCTTAGTCCTCGTATTATCATAGATCGGCATATAAGTAATCTTTTCTTGTTACACAGCACAGTTTTATAGGTATTTATTTGGTTTTCAGTTGCATTCAGCATAATGAAGAACAGTGATCTTTCCGTGATCGTTAACGAACGTATTAGTAACAATTTTGAGGAGTATTGGATCCATCTCGAACCGGATTTCGTAATTGTAAAACTGAATGTTTCTTGAAATCTGTTGCAAATGCGATCGATTGAAAATCTTGCTCAGGTGTGGTGAAAGCTTAGGAATCGGAAGCTTTTCAGTTGAGATCTCGTTCTAAGCGGTGAGATCGAAACGGGTGCAAATTAGAGCAATTAATTAAATGTATTTAAACACTGAGTAGAATATTTGTACATCCACTTTAGTATATTACAAACTGTACACTTTTAAAGTAATTAATTTTTTCAGTCAGTGTATAGCTATATGGGCTGTTTGGGAACACGTTATGATAATGGGCGCTGCTTAGATTTCCTTATGATATTCCGCCACTACAACAAATCCGATTTAATCACCGAGTAGTTGGCATCGGCTATGCTAGTGTATCGGTCTACTGAGTGCTTAAGCGTTACTTGTGGAGTATTCGAGTTTATTTCGCTGTCAGATGCATTTCCTGGCCTACGTGATTATAACAATTCAGCTGTTCGGTGGACTGCAGTGCCAGAAGTTGCGTGGGTTTTTGAATCAAATGTCCTTGATTGAACCGGCTAAACAAGACCATCTTCTCCACAGCTGCCAAGGTGAAAAAATGCCACTTCGGTGACGGAAAGTGCCTGGTAGAGTCGGCAAATGCACTGCTGAGAGATTTTCCAAAGGGCATTCCCGAGGTCGATCTGAAACCCTTCAATGTGCTGTCCGTGCGGGATTGGCTGCTGGTCAACGATTCCCAGGTGGGAGGTGCCTGGTACTACTTCAATCTGATCAATCAGATCAACTATGGCTTCGAGAACACCACGATCACGGAGATCAGGGGATTCGACAAGGATCCCACCACCACCAAGATCGAAATTCACGGCAAGATTCCCCGGCTGGTTTACAAGGGCGACTATGTGGCCAAGGGACGGATGCTCTGGTTCGTCGATATCCACTCTCAGGGAACGTCGGAGTCGGATTTCCTCAATTTTCAATTCGTTCTTACGCTGAAAGTGCGCGTCGAGTACAGAAACAACAAGAGATATTTAAAGATCTACGAGCTAGTTCCTAATATAAGGCTGGACCGGTGAGCCTACTAGATATAAATATACTCATTCTTATTGTATTACCCTATAATATTTTCTTTCTAATTCTAGCTGGATTATGTGGCTAGACAACTTCTTTCCCGACAATGAAGACCTAACGATTGCAGTTAACAATCTGTTCAACCGGAATTGGGTGGAGTTCTGGAACGAACTGGAGCCGGGTATTCTGCGTTTGTTCGAAACCGTCTTTTTAAGTCTATTTGAGGATTTATTCGAAAAAGTACCCTATGATGATCTGTTCCTAGCCGCTGAAGACCCAAAGTAATCTTAAGTTTCAGTACTGATGACTTAAACGTATTTGCTAGTAAAAATAAAGTAGGATATTCGTAAATGTTGTGCTAAGAGTACCTTATTATACTCCGTATGTGATCAGTTTGAGGGGACAAATGTATTGTATATGATATGAAAACTGGTTCTCGATTTATGCGCATTCCTGCCAGGTTTGTTGGCCTTTGAAAACTGCAATTGTAATATAAGAGTCATACTTGTTATAAATTGTTAGTTTATTAGCCAATTGAATGAGTGGCAATACAAGTTTAGAAATTGTGCAATTGTTCTTGGATCTGATTCCTCCACTAATTTTCATTCTCAACTGCAAAGCGATGAGAAGGTATTTAATAAAAATCATAACAAATCTCAATCTGTCTAGATTTCATACATGATTTCGGGATTTCGAAAGCTTTTTGAATTACATTCACTTTGAAACTCGAAGTGAGGATGTTCTGTTTGGGAAATCGATGGTTTTTGGATTGAATATGAACCTTTTCTCCAGTAAGAAATAAATAAAAAGCTTACAGATTATTGAAAGGTTTCAGCTAGATTTGTAATATACATTTTGGAAATTTTCGATTTTCAAGAGACTGCAACTGGATTGAAACTGTAAAATAGCTCGTAAATCATTAAATACAAAAAATATTTTTTTCATTGAATAATTGAAAATATCTCAAGTTGAAAATGCAAATATGACAAGTAGAGCTTTCAACAAAACCGGTTGCACTTAAGCGCACAACTAAGTTCTAGTTGTTGTTCCACCTATGGTTTCAAATCGAAGTCGTCGGGTGAAGGCACTGGAAGTCAACATGGAATACTAGTGGCACAAATATATCAAAATGAAAGATACAATAATCGTTCTGGTGCTCCTGCAGATCATCGGATCGTTGCAAGGCCAAATTCTCCGTAGGTAACAAAAAAAAAAAAAAAAAAAAACGGGCATCGCGTTGTTTTTAGGTGATTTAAGGAATAATATACTTTTTTTTATTACTCGGTACCGCAGCAAAGGAAATTAAGAAGTGCCGCTTTGGAGATTCTAAGTGCATTGTTAATTCCATGAATGCTATAATAAAGAATTATCCCAAAGGCATACCGGCGATCGGATTGAAGCCCATTGATGTGGTGGACATTAGGGACTCAAAGTTCTGGAATGATGCAATGGTAGGCGCCTTCTGGTTGAACTTCGATCTGTTCAATCAAGTGAACTACGGCTTCGAGAACACGACGATCACGAAGGTCAGTGGGTTTGATGAGAATCCCACATCCAGCTTGATTGAAATACACGGCCGGATACCCAGTCTAATCCATAAGGGCGATTACTTCAGTATGGGAAGGGTGTGGATTGTACAGATGAATTCCACGGGGGAATCCCTTTCGGATTTTCAGAACTTTCGCTTTGTTCTCAAATTGAAGGTCATAATGGAGTATCGCAATAATAAGCGCTACTTGAAGATATACGAGCTAACCCCCTTCGTGACCATGGACCGGTGAGTTACCCAATTGGGCACCACAATGTAATCCAATGTAAACTGACCAAGCATTGCTCTACAGATGGGTATTCTGGCTAGACAACTTTTTCGAATCCAACACGGATATGACGATAGCCATTAATCAGGTGTTCAATCTGCACTGGGTTGAGTTTTGGAACGAGCTGGAGCCCACAAACCTGAAAATATTCGCCGGTGTGTTTCGCTCCGTTTTCGAGGATATTTTCAAAAAGGTCCCATACGATGACATGTTCTTACCGATTTCCAAAGAGTTCGAAGTAAATGATTAAAGGTGATTAAAGATATTACTTGCTGCTTTTTTTATTAGAGACTTGAAAGGACAAAGATGAATATTGTTCGAAACCGGTTGCAATAGCGTTAGCATTACATACATTATTGTTGACTGTTGAAAAGCTCCGCCTTAGATCAGGTTCTAAGCATTCGAGTTCACTATTCACTCACTATTCACTATTTCGTGACCGAGGCGTTTATTGTTTTGTAGTCAGTACAATTACGTGATTGCAATGGACAGGTTGATTTCACTGACTTTCCTGTGTTGGTGTATCCCAGTTATGATCTCGGGAGCAAGCTTACGTGCGTGGGTTTTCAGTGCCAGATTGATCTGATTTTAACTGAGATGAACATTTCTAGCCGAAGATGTTGAGAAGTGCCATTTCGGGGACTCAACCTGCCTGGTCAGAAGTATCAATGCATTGATTAAACACTACCCCAAGGGCATTCCAGAGATAGGACTTCCGCCGCTGGATGCCTACAACTTTCCCGATTCCGTTATTATGGAATCACCCAGTCGCGGTCCTATCTGGATGGACTTTCGAATGCGGGACAATGTGAACAAGGGCTTCAATAATGCCACAATCACCCACGTCGAGGGATTCCTGTACGAGCCCAATCAGAAGCAAATTGTGCTGAAGGTCCGATTGCCACGACTTGTGCATGAGGCCACCTATGATATGAGTGGCAGGGTTTTGCTCTTCTTCTTCAATACCACTGGGAGGTTGATATCCGACTTTCAGAACTTCCGGATTACCCTGACCATCAAGGCGTTGGTGGAGTACAGAAATGACAAGCGCTATCTGAAGATTTACAATCTGGTGCCCAGTCTCGACTTGGATCGGTAATTGGATGGCAAATGAACTGTGTTCCCTGATTTACTTTCCGGTTCAACTTTTAGATGGATCATATGGTTGGATGGACTGTACAAGGAAAACACAGATGTGACAATTTTCATGAATAAGCTATTCAACGAGAACTGGGTGGAGTTCTGGAATGATTTGCAGCCCGGTCTAGTCAAAGCCTTCACCAATGCCTTCACTGTCCTGCTCAACAGAGTTTTCGATAACGTAGCCTACGATGATATGTTTCTTCCTTATGTAGACATTCGGATGGGATCCTAATAAAAGCGACTGCTTAGGATTGCATATATTATGCATATATTATATAATATATTATTAGGTTTGTGTGTGTGCTTTTTTTTATATTCTTTATCCCACCAGCTCCGATATATACTATATAATATACTGGAATAACTACACTTAATTCAATTTTTCATTGCCGAGGTTGTGGAACTCTCCGTCCTCCTGAAGTTCGTCGTAGAATATATGATCGTTGTAGGACTCATCGCGATGGTACATATGCTGAAGAGCTTTGGAACTGGTGCCCACCTTGGACTTTCGATGGTCGGCGGACA
Organism: Drosophila melanogaster; assembly: GCF_000001215.4. Taxonomy (NCBI): domain Eukaryota; kingdom Metazoa; phylum Arthropoda; class Insecta; order Diptera; family Drosophilidae; genus Drosophila; species Drosophila melanogaster. The sequence continues at coordinate 21,044,627 of NT_033777.3, read as the reverse complement.
GCTTAAGAAGCTTCTGCCGCTTATGGGTGCGTCCCAGGAACTGTAGGGGACTAGTCACCACTTCCAACTTTGCTAGGGAAGCAGCCCCATCAATCGGAGTTGTAATATCCGGAGTCTCGCCAACTTTTTCCTGGCGTTTACGACGCTTTAGACTGCGTCTCCTGGCCGGCGGTCCTAATGGACGTAGTACTATCCGGAAAGGGACCATGTGAAAGTGCTTCTTGGGCTTTGGCTTCTTGGGTTTTTTCCACATGCCTCTGTACTGGTCTACCACGCTGCATGTTTGCATGTCCCGCGCCTTGGGAATGCCTTCATCATGCTTTGGTGGACACTGTAGTACGTAGTACAAGTCGCTGAGCTGGCCTCCATCCAGAGTGCTGATTTCTTGGGAGTGGGAGTCGATGTCCGCATCCGAGTCTTGGGCGAAAAGTAGCTGAGCGGCTGGCACCTTGTAGTAGGCGAACATGTTGCGCTCCACCACGATGGCTAGACTCAGCTGCTGGATTAGACCCAGTCCCAATGCCAACTGCCACATGGTCGCCAATCAACTGGTTGGAGGCATCGGCTCTGGCTTCCGTTTATAAGCATATTGATTTTCAGGCTTGGCTGACTGCTTGCATAAATGTGGTGCGGTTTTTGGGGTCTGGAGTTCAGTGAACCATCACCCAAAGCACGAGACACATTCCGCGACCTAGGCCTTGTCCAATCTCAAATGGAAATAGAAAAGTGGAAAAACTTTTACAGCCGGAAGTCATGCAATTATCTGTTGCATTCCAGACATACATACATACTCAGGCACCTTGTTGCTATCGTGGCAACAGGTGACTGTTTTGTTTACAACCACTTGTTAATCGCGCCTGCGCTTGTAGTTTCCATAAAAAGGGGTTACAAATTATGGGAAATACAAATGATTTACTTGGATGGTGTTACCTGGGCCATTTCCCCTGGCCAACTGTTGCGATTCTGAAGCAACAGTTCTTGTCGTGCTCGGAAACCATTCATTCTAACCATTTGCGGACAGGTGTCTGATAGACTTTTTAAGTCTTTCGCGTGTTTAGTGAGTTGCATGTTGCACATTCAGATGTTTTACCCATCCATTCTGACATCTAATTTTCCATTTATTGGTAGTAAATTGCAAGAGTACATCAACATAATGTCTCTTTTGGTTGAAAATGTAGAAAATGTTGAGCATTTTGGTTTTAATGATTTCTAAACGAGATATCAAAGAAACTTTTACATTTTGCCAAAGCAAAAGTCACACCATCTACGATATAATCTCATATTATTAAGCTACGCTTATATAAATCGTCACAACATTTTCCTAATTAATTGCACAATTAATATTCATTGACTAATGTACACATCCACTTAATCAATTAGCACATAATCAATCGAATCAAAGTGTGCAAATCCAAGGAACTTAATTTGAAAATGGCGTGCCTTCAGCCATTTAAACGGAAATTAGCGCAACAAATGGCCATTGACCTAGCAACCAACGTGACAACGGCCATAATGGCGCAGGGGAAATAACAAACAGTAGTCACTGAACACGGACGGATTTCAGGGGAAAAATCAACAAATCCTTAGCAACGAGTCCTGCCACGATCACTTTTGCGCCTGAATGTGCGTGTCAAGTCGTCAGCGGAAATAACAATCAATTCAGTCGCTTACCAGCAGCCGAGGTAAGCAGTCGCAATTGGAAAAGGAAAACCCGTGGAAACCCTCTTTGGGAAACTAATTTAATACATATATTATATAAAAAAAATTGCAAATTAATTGACTAATGAAATACTTGATAGCCAATACGTGTTAGGCGCGTTTTACAAGTAATTCTGTTGGATTTCTAAGGAAGTTGCTCAGGTTTTGCCATCATGAGTTTTATGTAATCAGTAAAAATTATGTAAATTGTTACATAACTTACGGAAAAGTTCTTCTAATTAAAAGTGCTCATTTTTATCAAGTTATTTTTATAGAATAACATAAATACATATTTCGTAATACCGAAAAATCCCTATTGATTTGCAATTTTAATCGATTTCATATACTAGTTGTTAGTGGTAACAAGGTCAGCCAAACACTCAGATATGCATGTGCACCTCGTCCCCACAGTAAACAACAGACAACAGCAACAACCAGACAACCACTGCAGGAGCAGAAGCACCAAAGCAACCGCCCCACCCACAACCAACCCACAGCGAGTGGGTCGCGATGGAGCCATCCACCAGCGCCGAGGCCGCTGCAGCGGCGGCAGCTGGTGGCCCGGATCCGCGCCTGGAGCTGATGGGTTCTTTTGTCATCAAGTCCCTTAAGCTAAAGCCGGAGAAGTGGACGCGTGTCGTCACGGTGGAGGAGCACAAGGGCATCATTAAGGAGTTTCTGGACAGGAACACCCCGGTTGTCCTGATAATCATCCTCACCCCAGCTGCCCAGCTGGTGCCATCGACCACCTTTCCACTGTCACAGCTGAAGAGCAAGGGAGTGTACTTTATCAAGCGCTATGCATTGCCCATTCCTAGGGAGGATTGCGGCAACTTCATCATCTACGGCGATCTAGCCACCCGCACCATTGACCAGCTGTCCGCATTGGTGGAGGAGGTGTTGGTGCCCCTCCTGTCCAACGAGGACAATTATCGCAACTGGCCCATCATGGTGGCTCAGGACGTGCAGAAGCACGTGCACAGCCTCAAGAGCACCGTGCACCAGGTGAAGGGTCAGGTCAGCGGGGAGACCATCCTGGCCATGCCCGTGGGCGTCGAGAAGATCGTGAAGGCGGCCAAGGAGCTGGTCGAAACGGAGCAGTGCCAATTCGATCTGTACCTGAAGAGCGCCATCGAGGGCGTTGTCATCAAATGGGCCACCCAAATCCACGAGGTCATCAAGGAGAGTCCTTCGAACGCCTTTGCCAATGGCCAGAATCCAACTCCACACACGGGTGAGTACGAGGTGGCGGTGGTGGCACCACGTGTGGCGGTTTTATTTTTGGCTTCCTCCGTTTATTATTTATTGATAAAATTCAAGTCTCCCCATATCCTAGCAACCCCGACATTTGCATGTTCGTACTCATCCAAAAGTTTCGTCCTGCTTTATTATCTGTTCACGAATGACATTCTGCGTGCATGCAATATGTATGTACTTCTGATGCTATTGTCATAGGACTAAATGGGTTACCGGCTTTATTACGCGTTCACATTTGACATTGACAATTGAGTAGAATGAGTTTACATAGAATGGCGGAAACTAAGGGCAGGAATTACCTAAATTCCCTCCGATTTTCACATGTCTTTCAAATTGAAAAGCGGAGGAATAGCCATACACCTTCTAAACAGAATATAATGTATACTTTTCATAACTCACCACCAAATAATTACCAGATTTTATAAGTACCTTATTGGCAAAGTGGTCCTATAAAATATGTAAAACCAAATATCTGGAATATTTCGCTTGATTAACTAATTTGCGTAATCTCCATCGTGTCATCTGTATATCCCCCCTGACAGAGTTCACATTTTGGAACAATCGCCTCAAGAATCTGTCGTTCATCTACGACCAGTTGCGCAACGAGCGCATTCGTGCCATGGCCCTGATACTGGAGTACTCGATGAGTGCCTACCATCCGTGTTTCCAGACCCTCTTCAAGAACGTCGTTACGGGTGAGTGTGGTGGAGCGAAACGTGAGTTTAGCATGCCAATCGGTGATTTCCGCAGCTCTGGCGGAGGCAAAGGACATAACACTCTATTTGAACCCCCTGAAGCGCCCACTTCAGCACCTGGAGGAGATTGATTTCGCCGAGTGCAAGCCGCTGCTCATTCCGTTCATGAATACGGTGGGCATTTTGTGGGGCAACTCACGCTACTATTGCCAGTCGGCGAAAATAACCGTGCTGTTGCAGGAAATATGCAACTTGATTATACACCAGGTGGGTGGGAATCATTGGGCGGATATAAACGGATCCGACATCTGATATATTTGATCGATTGCAGGCCAAGAGATACTTGGATCCCTCGTCCATATTCCACAGCGATATCGACGAGGCCATGCAGCGACTCACCCTGTCCATACAGATACTAAAGTTCTTTCGGGAGCTATTCGACTACTACAAGGAACGATTGGCCACGTTCTTCACGGAACCCGAGGAGCGGCCGCCGATTTTATGGACTTTTCATCCAAATTCAGTTTTCAAGCGCTTTAATGCCTTCCTCGAACGCCTCACAACAATTCAATGGTAAGTTTGTTGGGTTGGTTTACTTTAAAGATAGTTGCTGCTACTTACCTCTGGCTTTGCCAAGGTTTTTCTTTACTGTGATTGAATTCCTGAAATTAGAGAAAGTCGAAATCGGTGGGCTGCGGGGTCGACAGCTCAGCACTCGTATCACAGATGTCTACGTGGAGTTCAATCAGTACTTCACGGCCTTCGCCTCGAAAAGCTACGATGTCCTCGATCCAGATGATCACGAGTTTGATGAGGACTTCAAGGGCTTCCAGACCCGCATCCTTGAGCTGGACATGAAGCTGGCGGCCATTTTGTGCCAGGCTTTTGATGATTGCCACAACCTGGAGAGTATTTTCAAGGTATCCCGTGGAGTTCCATAGAACATAATTATATAATCACAGATCTGTTATGTCAATCCTTTAGCTCATTAGCATTGTGGGTAGTGTGCTCGATCGACCAAAGATCAAGGAGGAGTTCACCCAGCGTTATGCCGAAATTGTGCGCATGCTCGATGATGAGATGACCATCTGTGAATCCATCTACGACAAGCAAATGGAACTGAAAAAGGTGGGCGACAACCTGTATCCCAACTACAATTGTCCACCAGTAGCCGCCTTCATACGCTGGTGCCATCAGCTGGAGACGCGGATTACGGCTCCAGTCAAGAACTTCAAGGCATTACAGCATGAGTAAGCATACTAAGGCATATGATGAATATGATTCTATCAATCTCAAATCCGTTGCAGGATCACCAAGACAGAGAAGTCCCAGGAAATCGTAGAGCGCTACGAGATCCTCATGGTGAAACTGGGCTCCTGCAAGACTCAGTTCTTTGATGACTGGGCGGGCCAATTGGACGGACAGATCGAGGAGAATCTAAAGAAATCCCTTATTGCACGGGATCGTCGACACAATTCGCTGATTCTCAACTTCAGTGCCGCCTTGTTTTCCATTCTGAGGGAGGTGCATTATATGCAGCAAATGAAGATCGAAGGAATTCCTCAAATTGCCATCGATTTTGCCGAAAAGAGCGACGTCTTCCGATCTTATACCCTCAACCTGGAGAAGACCATCGATTGGTACAACAGCATACAAGAAGGTAGCTCACCGGTGGAACTAAGGCTGATCGAACCCGAGATAAAAATGATTGATGATCTGGTTGAGATCGGCGTGAATCAGCTAGTTTGGAATTCGTCAGGTGCGTCTTTTCAGTCAAGTGGAAAATTTCGCATTTTCGCATAGGAGATCGAGACATATTAAGTTAACCTTAATTTAAATTTAATTTTAGGTATAATATGTTAATTTTCTTCTGGCTTTTGCAGATATTCTAAGTTATCTCGATAAGTTACGCAAGCCGGTGGCTGCTCTTCAGAATCGAATGGATCACACCCAGGGAAATCTTCGACAGATTCGCAAGATCATGGGCGTGTGGGCCAAGCAGCCTCTTTTCGAGAGGCGGGACTGCAAAAAGGACACAGTGCTCTCCATAGACGAACGCCCGGATCGAACATCCAAGCGATATGCGGAGATCCAGGCAGCTTCTATAGAGATCCATAAGCTGCTGCAGGACAACATGCTGCAGTTTGACATGGAAAGCAAACAGGACGACGCAGTGTGGCTGAGTTATGTGGATTTTGTGGACAACATCGTTTACGAAAACATCCTAAAGACAGTTGGCGTGAGCGTTGGCTATTTAGCAGAGAATATGGATCCGGAGAACAACTATGCTCCACTATTTGAGTCTCGGCTAGAACTTGTTGAACCCAATCTCGTGTTTGTGCCCTCGCTGGATCCCGAGGATCCGATGGGCTTTAACAACATGTTGATAGAACTGATGCGGGACATCATGAAGATGGGGTCGTTGATCAAACGTCTAAAGCCCAATGAGAAGCGGAACTACGTTGAGATGATAAAGGAAAACCAGGACATCATCGACATGCGTCGCGAGATATTAAACGGTGTGGATCTGGTGATGGAGGAGGCCTCTCGATTTTGTCGCCAGTTTGAGCGGTACTCGTATCTCTGGCTTGACGATCGCGAAGAGTGCATGGAGTACTTCCTGGAGTACGGACGCATGTTGGATCCCGATGAGATTGAGCTGATACTGATCAACGATCCCAATCAGCCGCCTCCGCAACCCTGCCAACCTACGATCGAGGCTTTCAGGGAGCAGATCGACAACTACGAATCCCTGTTCAACGAGATCGAGGACATTGGTCCATTCCAGGTGTTCAGTTCCTGGTTCCAGGTGGATGTGCGGCCATTTCGCCAGGCCCTGCTCAATACAGTGTGCAAGTGGGGCAACATGTTCAAGGAGCACCTTGTCACCACAGTCACATCAAGCCTCATGAATCTGAGTCATTTTATTCGTAAAGCCGACGAGGGTCTACTGCAGACGGTGAAGGAAAAGGACTACGAGGGTCTGGTCAGCATCATGGCGTATCTAATGCAGGTTAAGGAACGGGCAGCCAAGACGGACGAAATGTTTGAGCCCATGCAGGAGACCATTCAACTGCTGAAGTACTATGACATGGATATTCCCGAGGAGGTTAACGTGCTACTGCAGGAACTGCCGGAGCAGTGGGCGAACACTAAGAAGATCGCCTCTACGGTGAAGCAGCAGGTGTCGCCTCTGCAGGCCACTGAGGTGGTCAGCATCAGGAACAAGATCGCGCTTTTTGAGAGTCACATCCAGCTCTTCCGGGAAGTCTTCAAGACGTACGACTTCTTCCGATTCGATTGCTACAAGCCATACCTACTGATGGACCGCATCAACGACGATATGTTTCTATGTGAGAGTGAGATGAGGGACATTCAGGAGTCCGGAAGTTTGTTTGAAGTCAACATTCCGGAATTCAAAGTTCTGAAACAGTGTCGCAAGGAGCTGCGCATGCTGAAGGTATCTCTTTTGCTTTTAGAATTTCACAAATATGGATTTATTTCTTTATATCTACCACTTTATCTGTGCATGTTTAATCTACTACTATACTAAATTTATGCATGCCACATGTGGAACTTTGAGCTTTTCTTTTTTCCCCCGCAAGTGATTAACTAACCCTAATCGTAATGAATACCCTAATCCGTACTAATCCCCCAATTGTTCCAATAACTCTTTAAACTCTCCCAGCAACTCTGGGACTATGTCAATATCGTGGCCACCAGCATCGACGATTGGAAAACGACGCCGTGGCGCAAGGTGGACGTTGAGAACATGGACATTGAGTGCAAGAAGTTCGCCAAGGACATACGGCTGTTGGACAAGGAGATGCGCCCGTGGGACACGTTCATCAACCTGGAGTCGACGGTCAAGAACATGCTGACCTCGCTCCGAGCCGTCGGGGAGCTGCAGAATCCGGCCATTCGGGAGCGTCACTGGAACCAGCTGATGAACTCCACCAAGGTCTATTTTGTGTTTCCATTTTTAATGATGTCTTTGTTTTTGAACTCTTAAGCCAATCCCAGCCATTTGGCCCGATGTAAATAATCCGTGTAAATCTTTCCACTTCCCCCAGCACACGAGCTCCACCAATTGGCAGCTCCATTGTATAGCAAAACGTTTTAATCATTTTCTTTCCCAAACTCGTTTCGTTTCCGCTTGATTTCCGGGATGCTGTGCCCGGCCCAAACTGTACAGTTCTTGTAAATACCATTTCATTGCAGAGTTTGGCCGCCCTGCCCAAGGAAGTGACCGTAAGTGGCTAGGCCAAGTCCAGCGCATGTGTCAGTCGTAGTACCGTAGTTATATCCTTATAGCCACTGTAGTCGATATATGCACGCCAAAAAAGCACCGATTAGTATTGCCTAAACTTGAACCTCTTATAGGTAAAGTTCATCATGGACCACGAAACGACGCTGGCCGAATTGTTGGGCCTGAATCTGCACGAATGCGAGGAGGAGGTGAAGAACATCGTCGACAAGGCCGTCAAGGAGATGTCCATGGAGAAGATCCTGCGGGATCTGAACACAACGTGGACGGTAATGGAGTTCGACCACGAGTTGCACCCGCGTACCGGCTGTAACCTCCTGAAGGCTTCGGAAGAACTCATAGAGACGCTTGAAGATAATCAGGTTTGCCTACAGAATCTAATAACATCCAAGTACATCGCCCATTTCCTCGAAGAAGTGTCCACTTGGCAAAACAAGCTTATGATCGCCGATCAAGTGATAACCGTATGGTTTGAGGTGCAACGCACTTGGACCCATCTTGAGAGTATCTTCATGAGTTCGGAAGACATACGCAAACAGCTTCCCGTCGATTCGGATCGATTCGATAACATTGACGCCGAGTTTCGCGTCCTCATGGATGAGATGTCTGTGTCGTCGAACGTGGTGGCGTCCACCAATCGTTCCGGCCTAATCGAACGCCTGGAGCATTTGCAGAAGGAGCTTACGCTTTGCGAAAAGGCATTGGCAGAGTACTTGGAAACGAAACGCTTGGCTTTTCCTCGCTTCTACTTCGTGTCCTCGGCGGACCTGCTGGACGTATTGAGCAACGGCATCCAGCCGGAAATGGTCACCAAGCACCTGACCAAGCTCTTCGACTCGATCGCCCGCCTGAAGTTCAACCGCGACGAGTCCAACGAGATTAACACGGCGTCGGGAATGTACGCCAAAGATGGTGAGTACGTGGAGTTCAACGAGTTGGCCAGCATCCGAGGACCCGTAGAGGTCTGGCTAAACCGTATCCAGGCGGCGATGCGTGCCAGTCTAAGGCACTACGTCATGGAGGCGGTGATTGCCTACGAGGAAAAGCAGCGGGAACAGGTTAGTTCAATTCTTATCACGTCCCAATAGTAATAGGATTTTCCTGAGGTGTTTATAAAACTAACAAATTTGTTCTTTCAATTAGTGGTTATTCGACTACCCTGCCCAGGTGTCGCTCTGCGGATCGCAGATCTGGTGGTCCACGGAGGTGAACATCGCCTTTAGCCGGTTGGAGGAGGGCTATGATAACGCTATTAAGGACTATTACAAGAAACAGATATCGCAGCTCAGTCTGCTCATAACGCTTCTGCTGGGTGAGCTTAGCAAAGGCGATCGTCAGAAGATAATGACGATATGCACAATTGATGTGCACTCAAGAGATGTGGTCGCCAAGATGATTCAGGCCAAATTGGATTCGGGCTCCGCGTTTATGTGGCAATCGCAGTTAAGGCATCGCTTCGACGATGTGGAGAAGGACTGTTTTGCCAATATTTGCGACGCAGAATTCCAGTATTGTCACGAATACTTGGGCAATACGCCACGCCTGGTCATAACGCCGCTCACAGATCGTTGTTACATTACACTGACCCAGTCCCTCCACCTGGTAATGGGGGGTGCTCCAGCCGGTCCAGCCGGAACCGGAAAGACCGAGACCACCAAGGATTTGGGGCGGGCCATAGGCATCTCGGTCTACGTCTTCAATTGCTCCGAGCAGATGGACTACCAATCCTGCGGCAATATTTACAAGGGCCTGGCCCAAACGGGTGCCTGGGGCTGCTTCGACGAATTTAACCGCATCACTGTGGAGGTCCTGTCGGTGGTTGCCGTTCAAGTGAAGTCCGTCCAGGATGCCATTCGCGACAAAAAGGACAAGTTCAACTTCATGGGCGAGATGATCAGTTGCGTGCCCACGGTGGGCATATTCATCACTATGAATCCGGGCTACGCTGGCCGTACGGAGCTACCGGAGAATCTAAAAGCCCTCTTCCGCCCTTGTGCCATGGTCGTGCCGGACTTCGAGCTTATCTGCGAGATTATGCTGGTGGCCGAAGGATTCCAGGACGCGCGAGTCCTGGCCCGCAAGTTCATCACGCTTTACACGCTCTGCAAGGAACTGCTCTCTAAGCAGGATCACTACGATTGGGGCCTCAGAGCTATTAAATCTGTGCTTGTGGTGGCGGGATCCCTTAAGGTGAGATTACTTTTGTTTCTGGTAAGACTTGATTGTGACTAAGAATTACAATTCCCTTCGTTAAAGATCGCATAAATAATAGTTGACTTAATTATACGTTTCGCTTTCCAGAGAGGTGATCCCGGTCGTCCGGAGGAGGAGGTTCTGATGCGTGCCCTCCGAGACTTCAACATACCGAAAATCATCACGGACGACATGCCGGTGTTCATGGGGCTTATCAGCGACCTGTTTCCCGCCCTGGATGTGCCCCGCAAACGTGATCAGGATTTTGAACGCACCGTAAAACAAGCGGCCTCCGATCTCCTACTACAACCAGAAGACAATTTCATACTGAAGGTAGTGCAGCTGGAGGAGCTGTTGGAGGTACGTCACTCCGTGTTCATCGTTGGCAATGCGGGCACTGGGAAGACCCAGGTGTGGAAGACGCTGCTGCGCACCTACCAGAACATCAAGCGGAAGCCGATTTTCAATGACTTGAATCCGAAAGCTGTGACCAATGATGAACTTTTCGGCATTATCAACCCGGCGACACGCGAGTGGAAGGACGGCCTGTTCTCGGTGCTGATGCGGGATCAGGCAAACATAACGGGCGATCAACCAAAGTGGATCGTGCTCGACGGCGACATCGATCCGATGTGGATTGAAAGTCTCAATACCGTGATGGACGACAACAAGGTCCTCACATTGGCCAGCAACGAACGCATTGCGTTGACGCCTTCGATGCGTTTGCTCTTCGAGATCTCCAACCTGAGAACAGCAACGCCGGCAACCGTATCCAGGGCTGGCATCCTGTACATTAACCCGCAGGACTTGGGTTGGAATCCGTGAGTATGGGGAGTAACTGGGATACACTTTTCTTTTCAAATTCAAATCTATCATTAGTTTCTTTATTATTATTCAAAATTGGTATTGCTGTAACTCATGTTCTCGTTTTGCATTCCTCTCAAATAGCTGGAATCGGAACCGATCTTTTCTAGAACATTTTATATAATTTTATATAAGAACTATACAAGTTCGTTGCACTAACCCATCTCTCTTTCCAGCTATGTAACCAGTTGGGTTGAAACGCGAAAAATTCCAGCCGAAAAGTCCAATTTGGTCATGTTATTCGATAAGTACATACCGCCTTCATTGGAAACGATTCGCGTGCGTTTCAAGAAGATCACGCCTGTCGCCGAAATGGCACACATTCAAATGCTGTGCCATCTCCTAAACTGTTTTTTAATACCAGCGAACACGCCGGCCGACTGTCCAAAAGAATGGCACGAACTGTATTTTGTTTTTGCCTGTATTTGGGCCTTCGGATCGGCCATGTTCCAGGATCAAGCCATTGACTACCGCGTGGAGTTCAGCAAATGGTGGGTAAATGAGTTCAAAACTGTTAAGTTCCCGCCAGGTGAGTGCCGATCCCCGAGCAATTGACTCAATCCTCGAGCTTTAACGATATTCTCTCCTGCTTCATTGTAACCTCCAAGGTGGAACAGTTTTCGATTACTTTCTGGACAGCGAGACGAAGACTTTCCTGCCCTGGACCGAGAAGATACCCAAATTCGAGCTGGACTCGGACCTGCCGCTGCAGGCTGTCATCGTGCACACCTCCGAGTCGATACGCCTGCGTTTTTTCCTAGATCTCCTGATGGATAAGAAGCACCCGGTGATGCTAGTGGGGAATGCCGGCTGCGGCAAAACCGTACTGGTGAACGAGAAGCTTCAATCGCTTTCTGAGAATTACGCTGTCACGACAATACCATTCAATTACTATACCACGTCCGAAATGTTGCAAAAGATCCTCGAAAAGCCGCTAGAGAAGAAGGCGGGTCGCAACTACGGACCGCCCGGCAACAAGCTGCTCTGCTACTTCGTGGACGACATCAATATGCCGGAGGTGGATGCCTACGGAACGGTCCAGCCGCACACGCTAATGCGGCAGCACTTGGACTACGGCCACTGGTACGACCGGAACAAGCTCACTCTGAAGGACATCCACAACTGCCAGTACGTGGCTTGCATGAACCCCACCTCCGGTAGCTTCACGATCAATCCGCGCCTGCAGCGACACTTCTGCGTCCTGGCTGTGAGTTTTCCTGGTCCCGAGTCCATCACGGTCATGTACTCGTCCATCCTGGCACAGCACTTTGCCAATGCGGAACAGAAGTTCACTCCGATCGTCACGCGGATGACGCCCAACATTGTGGCTGCCACGATCGCTCTGCACAACAAGTGCTTGCAGGTCTTCCTGCCCACGGCAATCAAGTCGCACTACATCTTCAATCTGCGCGACATCAGCAATGTCTTTCAGGTGAGTCTCGACAATGGTGGTGGATGGTTGATAGCTTTTAAATTGTCTAATCCCCTTCCAGGGATTGCTGTTCAGTTCGACAGAGTGCTTGACGGGCTCCACAGATCTTATACGCTTGTGGCAGCACGAGACACAGAGGGTGTACTCGGATAAGCTAACGGACGATAAGGACATCGATAGCTTTACCAAGATGCAGCATGACATTGTCAAGAAGTCATTCGAGGAAATTGACGAGTCCGTCATATTCGACAAGCCGAATATTTACTGTCATTTCGCTGGAGGAATTGGTGATCCTAAGTACATGCCCATCAAGGGTTGGCCTGAGCTTCACAAACTCCTTCAGGAAGCAATGTCATCGTATAATGATCTAGTCGCTGCCATGAACCTGGTGCTATTCGAGGATGCGATGATGCACGTATGCAGGTGGGACACACCCATATAGACTGCAATGGAGGCAGTTACTAATAATGACGCTACTTTCAGGATCAATCGCATTTTAGAATCACCGCGTGGCAGCGCCTTATTGGTTGGTGTTGGTGGCAGCGGGAAACAATCTCTAGCGCGCTTGGCAGCATTCATATCCAGCTTGGAGGTCGTGCAGATACAGCTGAAAAAGGGTTACGGAGTCAATGACTTGAAGGTTTCTCAGTCTACTAGTCCTAACCTAACCTGACTAATCCTAACTAACTTTATGCATTGCAGAATGAATTTTCAGGACTTTATTTAAAGGCCGGACTAAAGAACGTTGGCATTATGTTCCTAATGACGGATGCGCAGATCCCCAGCGAGGACTTCCTCGTCTTGATCAACGATATGCTAGCGGTAGGTTTATACTAATGGGTATTTAAATGTTTGGAACCAAATTTATTTATAATCAATACAATCATTAACAGACTGGCGAGATTCCGGATTTGTTTCCCGATGACGAGATTGAGAATATTATCGCAGGGGTTCGAAATGAGGTTAAAGGCGCGGGACTTGTTGATACGCGAGAAAATTGCTGGAAATTCTTCATCGATCGTGTGCGCAAGCAGCTTAAGATAGTTTTGTGCTTTTCACCAGTGGGCTCGACACTGCGTGTTCGGTCGAGAAAATTCCCGGCCATCATCAATGCCACATCCATCAATTGGTTCCACGAATGGCCTCAGGAGGCACTTATATCGGTGGCGATGAACTTTCTCGCCCAGAACAAGGTGTTGCCGGAGAACCACCGCGATTCCGTGGCCAAGTTTATGGCCTACGTCCATACATCGGTCAACACCACGTCCAAGGTGTACCTGCAGAATGAGAGGCGCTACAACTATACTACACCCAAGAGTTATCTGGAGCAGATTAACCTCTACATTAAACTACTCAACCACAAGAACGAGGACCTGCAGAGCAAGATCGAGCGTCTGGAGAACGGACTTGAGAAGCTGCGGTCCACTGCCCTCCAGGTGGCCGATCTGAAAGTGAAGCTCGCCGTCCAGGAGATCGAGCTAAAGGAGAAGAACGAGGCGGCCGACGCCCTCATCGAGATTGTGGGCATCGAGACGGAGAAGGTGCAAACGGAGAAAGCCGTGGCCGACGAGGAGGAAATGAAGGTCGCTTTGATAGCCGACGAAGTCAGCAAGAAGCAGAGGGACTGCGAGGAGGATCTCCTCAAAGCAGAGCCAGCTCTAATGGCCGCACAGGATGCGCTGAACACCCTGAATAAGGCGAATCTCACCGAGCTCAAGAGCTTTGGCTCGCCGCCAGGTGCCGTCACCAATGTAACCGCCGCAGTGATGGTGCTGCTCTCCCAGGGTGGCAAGGTGCCCAAAGATCGCTCTTGGAAAGCGGCCAAAATCGCAATGGCCAAGGTGGACACGTTCCTCGACTCGTTGATCAACTACGACAAGGAGAACATCCACCCGGAGATCACTAAGGCCATCCAGCCCTATCTCAAGGATCCGGAATTCGAACCGGAGTTCGTGCGCTCCAAGTCGGGTGCAGCGGCTGGTCTGTGCGCCTGGGTTATAAATATCATCAAGTTCTACGAGGTATACTGCGACGTGGAACCCAAGCGTAAAGCCCTGGCGGCGGCAAATGCGGAATTGGCCGCTGCCCAGGACAAACTGGCTGGCATCAAGCGGAAAGTGATGGTAGGATTAGGACTCACTAATACGCTCAGGTGATCTCTTTTAATACCGAACTATTTCCATTGCATAGAGCCTCGAGGAGCAACTGGGTAAGCTGACCGCGGACTTTGAGAAGGCCACTGCAGATAAGTTGCGGTGCCAACAGGAAGCGGATGCCACCCAAGCCACCATTGCCCTGGCCAATCGCCTGGTTGGCGGTCTGGCCAGTGAGAACGTACGTTGGGCCGAAGCGGTCAACAAGTGCGTATCCGGAGTACATACAATAAAAACTACCATACTAAATGACAATGTTTATCCTAAATCAGCTTCGTCAAGCAGGGCATTACGTTGCCCGGCGATATTCTACTCATCACCGCCTTTATTTCCTATGTCGGCTGTTTCACGAAAGGATTCCGCATCGACCTCTTACTCAAGATGTGGACACCCTTTTTGAAGAGCATTGATCCGCCCATACCCACAACCGAAAATCTCGATCCCCTTTCGCTGCTGACCGACGACACCACCATCGCCATTTGGACCAATGAGGGTTTACCCAGCGATCGAATGTCAATAGAGAATGCCACCATTCTGTCCAACTCGGATCGATGGCCACTGATGATCGATCCCCAGTTGCAGGGAGTAAAGTGGATTAAGCAGAAGTATGGCGAGGACCTCAAGGTGATTCGTCTGGGTCAGCGCAGTTATCTGGACATCATCGAGAAGTCCATCAATGCGGGCTGCAATGTGCTAATCGAGAATATCGACGAGAACCTGGACCCAGTGCTGGACTCTCTGCTGGGTCGAAATCTGATCAAGAAGGGAAAGTAAGTGCGGGGTTTTGGATGAGACTATTCTGCAAATTACTTACTTATTCAACTTATTTAGGGCTATTAAAATTGGAGACAAGGAGATCGAATACAACTCCAACTTCCGCCTGATCCTGCACACCAAGCTAGCTAATCCGCACTACAAGCCAGAGATGCAAGCACAAACCACACTTATTAACTTCACCGTAACACGCGATGGACTAGAGGATCAACTGCTGGCGGAAGTGGTGAAAGCAGAGCGTCCCGATCTGGAGGAGTTGAAAGCCGATCTCACAAAGCAACAAAACGATTTTAAGATCATGCTGAAGAAACTGGAGGACGATCTATTGTCGCGCCTTTCGTCGGCGGGTGAGAATATTTTAGGTGACACGGCGCTGGTGGAGAACCTGGAGACCACGAAGAGCACTGCCTCGGAGATCGAGCAGAAGGTGGCCGAGGCGAAGATTACCTCCAAGGAGATCGACAAGGCCCGAGAATATTACAGACCGGCGGCGGCCAGAGCCAGTTTGCTTTACTTCATCCTAAACGAACTAAACACTATCAATCCGATATATCAGTTTTCACTGAAGGTGGGTTATGAGGACTTCGAGTTTAGATAGCCTTATTATGATATACTTCCTTCATTGGCAGGCTTTTAGTGTAGTGTTCCAAAAGGCCATAGCCAAGGCTGAACCTGGCGATACTTTGGATTTGCGTGTCTCCAATCTGATTGATTGTATAACGTATTCGGTGTTTCAGTACACTTCGCGTGGTCTTTTCGAATGCGACAAGCTCATCTTCGCCTCGCAAATGACATTTCAGGTAAGACCAATCGTTTAGTCATTCCAGTAGCGATTATTTTAATAACTTCTTTCGATTTACAATCAGATTCTTCTTATGAACGAGGAGGTTACATCGGCGGAACTGGACTTCTTGCTCCGCTTCCCGATCAAGCCACATGTGACAAGTCCTGTTGACTTTCTGACCAATCAATCGTGGGGCGGAATATGCAGTCTAGCGTCCAAAGATGAATTCAGGAACTTGGACCGCGACATCGAGACCTCCTCGAAGCGTTGGAAGAAGCTGGTCGAATCGGAGCTGCCGGAAAAGGAGAAATTCCCGCAGGAGTGGAAGAACAAAACGGCTCTACAAAGACTTTGCATGATCAGGGCCTTAAGGCCAGATCGCATGACATACGCTTTAGCGTACGTACCTTCTAGTAATACTTTATTCCGGCTATATAATGATTAACCTACTTTCGAAACAGCGACTTCATTGAGGAGAAACTTGGATCAAAATATGTAGAAAGCCGCGCCATGGAGTTCGCGAAATCGTACGAGGAAGCAAGTCCCTCCACCCCCATATTCTTCATCCTCTCGCCAGGTGTAAATCCACTCAAGGACGTGGAGGCGCTGGGCAAACAAATGGGCTTCAGCATGGATCTGGGTAATTTCCATAACGTGTCTTTGGGACAGGGCCAGGAAGCCATAGCGGAGGCCGCCATGGACACGGCGGCCAAGCATGGCCACTGGGTGGTGCTGCAGAACATCCATCTGGTTAGGAAATGGCTGCCGGTGCTGGAGAAGAAGCTCGAGTACTACGCCGAGGACTCACATCCGGACTATCGCATGTTCCTGAGTGCAGAGCCAGCCTCGACGCCTTCTGCCCACATCATACCGCAGGTATGTCCATTTCTTCTAAGTTGGTACTGATTGTTATTCTTGAACATACTTTTTAGTGGGTAGTCAGTCTATTTCTTTTAAACTAATTATAATTTTTTACAATTGTTTTCAGGGCATTTTGGAATCATCAATTAAGATCACCAACGAGCCTCCAACCGGAATGTTGGCTAATCTCCACAAGGCTTTGGATAACTTCACCCAGGAAACACTCGAGATGTCAGGCAAGGAGGCAGAGTTCAAAGCCATTCTCTTCTCCCTCTGCTATTTCCATGCTGTGGTCGCCGAGCGTCGGAAGTTTGGTCCCCAGGGGTGGAACAAGATCTATCCATTCAACGTGGGTGATCTCAACATCAGTGTGTCGGTGCTGTATAATTACCTGGAGGCGAATGCCAAGGTACCGTGGGAGGATCTGCGCTACCTGTTCGGCGAGATTATGTACGGGGGTCATATTACGGACGACTGGGACCGAAGGCTGTGCATCACCTACTTGGAGGAGTACATGCAGCCGGATTTGGTGGATGGCGAGCTCTTTCTGGCGCCCTCATTTCCAGCTCCGCCAAATACGGACTACCAGGGATACCATACGTACGTGGACGAAATGATGCCGGCGGAGTCACCGTACTTGTACGGACTACATCCCAATGCGGAGATAGGGTTCCTAACCACCCGTGCGGAGAACATCTTTCGCACGGTGTTCGAGATGCAGCCACGGGATGCTGGCGCCGGAGGAGGGGCAACGGTGACCCGCGAGGACAAGGTCAAACAGATCGTCGATGAAATTATCGAGAAGCTGCCCGAGGAGTTCAACATGGTCGAGATTATGAACAAGGTGGAGGAGCGCACGCCGTATGTGATAGTGGCCTTTCAGGAGTGCGAGCGGATGAACTTCCTCACCAGCGAGATGAAGCGCAGCCTGAAGGAGTTGGACTTGGGCTTAAAGGGTGAATTGACCATTACATCGGACATGGAGGTGCTGGAGAATTCACTGTTTTTGGATCAAGTGCCGCCCATTTGGACGCAACGTGCGTATCCTTCGCTCTTGGGTCTCAACAACTGGTTCATCGATCTGTGCCTGCGTCTGCGCGAACTGGAGACATGGTCCACTGATTTTGTAGTGAGTGAATCGTAATGCAAACTTGGCTCAACATATGCCCTAAAATTCCCGTTTCCATAGCTACCCTCTTGCGTCTGGCTGGCTGGGTTCTTTAATCCCCAATCCCTGCTCACGGCGATCATGCAGAGCACCGCCCGTAGAAACGACCTGCCGCTGGACAAGATGTGCCTCCAGTGTGACGTGACCAAAAAACAAAAGGAGGAATTTACGTGAGTGCCGCTGCCATTGCCACGCCAATTCTCAATTGACTCTTGAGGTGACCCCTTCCCGGGAATGTTTACACTATCATGAGCAATCTCAAATTCGCAATAGTCGCAGATTCTAAGAAAAGCACGAACATTGCCATTTTATCAAAGAGATAAATCTTTGGAATTCTAGGGCCCAGAAAAAATCTTTATATTTCTTAAAAGGTGACCCAACTTTGAGTTGTTTCTGTTTGTTTAAACCCTAAACATTTTAGTGTGAAACGAAATCACTAAATCTATGAATTAGCTCAAAAATTTTATTCCCCAAACATAATCTAATGGTCCGCTCGACCTTATTTGCTCAGAGCTCAATCCCAATCGCATAATGAATGTAATGTTGTGACATGTAATCATGCCTCCAAGCTGGAAAAAATCCAGCTGCGGCCAATGGCCAGCGAGTGTGTCTAAAAATAGGCACAGTGCTATTTCATAAGAGCTAATTTTAAACCAGCACTGGTATATAAATATGTGAGACTTATTAATAGACCGCAAATTACAATTGTCTATTTACCCAACGACTGATTGGGCTGATGAGCTGATGGGCTGAACGGCTGATGAGATGATTGCTTATTAAGTGGCGCCCCGCCAGCCACGTTTCACATGGCGACGCTGGTGGGAGAACAATGGAGATCCGTCGCGCCGTCGTCGGAATTAATATGCATCTCTGCATGGAGATTAGCATCGACACCCGCCCCCTTTAGTTGGCTCTGGGCTAGACCTGTGGCTATCTATAGCTACGATTATAGTCGCGGCATCTGAGATGATCTTGTAAATTGCAGGACGGCACCGCGCGACGGCTGCTGCGTGCATGGGATCTTCATGGAGGGCGCCAGGTGGGACATACAGCAGGGTATCATCATGGAGTCGCGCCTCAAGGAGCTCTACCCATCCATGCCGGTGATCAACATTCGGGTGAGTTGGAAATGCAAATCGGGCAAATGCTAAAATCCGCAAATCGGCGAATCGAGGGCGGATCTGTGGCGTCTCATTGCTGGCGCATGTTGGCATAAATTCGAAAACTAGATTCCACTCCATTATTCTACTACACTGAATGCGAATCCGATTCAATTTAACCTCGTCTATGTACCGCAGGCAATCACCCAAGATAAGCAAGATCTGAGGAACATGTACGAGTGCCCGGTCTACAAGACCCGCACCCGAGGCCCCACCACCTATGTGTCCAACTTGAATCTGAAGACCAAAGACAAGCCAGGCAAATGGATCCTGGCCGGCGTAGCGCTGCTCTTGCAAACCTAAATGGCTAACTGCTTAATGCTTAACTTAACTTAGTTATCTAACTTAATTTAGTTCAAACGATTTCGTAGTTCTTTTCTAGTTCACAACGTAGAACAATAATAGTCATAAGCTAGACCAATGTACCAAGTTTTATCGTAGACTCCAAGTTTGACTTTCGATTTATTTATTAGAGTGCACCGTTTTCATAATAAAACACCTCCTAAGTAGACTTGCCTTAGGCGCACTAGCATAAAACCTAAAAGAAATACCGAACTTATTTTGACTGGAATGGGGATTCATTGTGGTATATTGATACTCGTAATGCAGATAGGTAAAACAGAACTTTATTGTTTTTGCCTTGACTTAATTTGTTTACCATGCAATTGTTTACATTCGGTAGGTAATACCCCGTGGAAACCACCATACCACCAATTGATAATGTTTTTTCGTGGCGAATGCGACTTAACGCTGCCTGCGTAGTCGGCAGCTGATAAGTCTGAAAATTCCAAAAATCTTAATGGAAATGCTAAATCCAATGCGTCGCGTATCCATAAATAACAAGCGTAATATACATACGTATCTGTATCTGGGGGGAAGCAGCATCAAAGAAAATTCATAGACACTGCTGAGTGGAGTGAACTCGTGGCCATCGCAAACTGAAACAAATAATTTTCATATTTTTTGCCCTGCTTTCTTTTTTTTTTTTCTTTTATATTTTTATTTCGTCTTATTTGTACTGCGACAACCTGACTCTCCCGCTCTATAGAGCTCTCAGATTGCGATAAGCGTGTGCCGAGTCTGTTCGGAAATGCTGACGAAATTTTGAACGATTTTCGAAGCATCGCGAGCATCTCAGTATTGAGCGGTACGTGAACCAATTGACAGCGGTCAGCGATGAGGAGCAAACTTTTTAGTGACTGCATAAATACATGAATAATTCAAACTCAAAAAACCCAGCAGCAACAACAAGCTGGTCCACGACAACGTGACCTGCCTGTAGAGTTATCGATCAAACGACCGGCCCGACCGATCCATCGATCCACCGTTCTACCGATCTACCCATCCGATTTCGGAGCCCTGCCCCGCTTCATCTGGTGTATTCCGGCCCAACTAACAGCAGCCGCATCCATCCATCCCAATACCAAATACAAAATACAAAATACAAAATACCCAATAACCAATACCCAATACCAGAGGAAAAAACACAATAAAACAATCTGAAATCAGAAATCAACTACAGGCGAAATGTGCGGAGAAACAAAAAGAAAATTAAAGACGACGACACGAGCGTAAATCTTTTTAGCATGAAAAAATTCTATAAAACTAACAGGCACTGTGTGGTCGGACATCATTCGTGCGCTACGACGGCAGACGACAGCCGCAGATACAGATACAGATACGGATACCGAGATACAGATTCAGATACCAAATACCGAGATACAGATAGCCGGTCGGACGGACAGGGCCTGATTGATTGATTGCCGAACCCGGCCCCATCTCCTGCCCAAAAAATCCAAAATCAAAGCCCAAAACCAAACCCAAACCAGACTCAAAATCTGTCTGCATCAAAGTATCTGCAACAGCAACAGCACAGTCATCCCAGCATCCAACCAACATCTAACAGCGGTCAGCATCCGAGCATCCCAGCATACCAATACCAATCCGATACGAATCCCAGTCCCAGCGGACATCGTCCAGCCGCCAAGCCATCAATCAGTCAACCGAGTCACCGCGTCAGTTAGTCAATCGAATCGACTAGCCAGCCCACTCGACTTTTGCTTTTGCTGGCTGGAGGATATCTTCGGTCGGCGCTTTAGTTTCAGTTCGCATTTGGACGCGTGCTGTGCGGCCTCGCCGATAGAGAGATTCGGATCGGAACGGAATCGGAATTCTGAATTCTCAGTACTCAGCTCTCAGTACTCAGTGTTAAGTTCTCAGTTCTCAGTTCTCAGTACTCAGTACTCAGTTCTTAATTCTCAATTCTCAGTTACGAGCTCTACATTCTGAATCAGAATTAGAATTAGAATCAGAAACGAAAAAGAATCGTGCGCGAATTAATCTACAACGTATCGAGAACCAAAACACTGCCGCACACACGTGTCTGAAGTTCAGTGACAAGCCCCAAATCAGGCGTCTATATTCCATTGAATATATATAAATCGTGAAATCGTAAAACAATTTTAATCAGCTAGAAACCAAGCGCAGGCACGGCATAATTAATTCGTCTGACCCGCAAAGTTCTTGCAAAGTAAATACGATTGTGCAAAGTGTTGGCCATCGCATCGATAAAGTGAAAACTACTCCTACAGCCAATCCGAAAACTAAACCAACTAGTAACAACATGAAGCTCTCAGCAGTATTGTTGGCCAGTAAGTACATATATAGTTTAAACTAATTGGTTAGAAAGATCACATGAAACACCGAAATTCACGTTGCTCACTGAATCATATTTCGCGACGTGAGATGAAAGAAAAGCAGGATTTATGTGGAATTTTCTGTCATTAAAAGATAATTATTTTCCCTGGGGGTTCATTTCTGTTTAATTTGAAGAAATTCCAAAGATTTTTATGTTAAATAAACATATTTACGACCCTTTCTAAGAAAATTTGGTAAGCTTTAGATTTAATTTTTATGTGTGCCAAAAATGCGAGGTCAAACTAGTGTATATACAATTCATTTGGCACAGGGTTTAACATTTAAAGCATTCTTATCAATAAAAAATAAATAAATCAATTTCAATTGCATAACTGAGCGACTCTCCTTGAAAACATTTAAATCGCATTCATTAATTCTTCAAAGTACTATATTAGGGGTTTTCCCGAAAATATATTAAATTGTATACAATTCAATAGTTTTTCATTTATTAACTTAACTCATATTTATCAGCATAAATAAATGTATCTTCATAACGCTTCCGAGTCTTGCAAATGACCCACAAAGTGGAGACCCTAAACTGCTAAATCGGGTGAAAGGACACTAAAACTAACATAGCTTACATAAAGAAAATGATTTCGGAATACAATGAAGGGTATTTTGCACAGGCCCAATGAACTTCATTCATATGCAATCGCAAACCTATGAATGGAAAATTTCATACTTCGATTGAGTCATTGGGTTAGACACCCCAGCAACGCAGTTGGGTAGTGGGGACTTGGTTTTGTTGCGTGCCAGCATGGCTAATTGGGTATGCAGCGCTAATTCCAGGGTACGTCAATCGCCCCTCCTCCCATAGGAAAGTCAGGCACTCCGATTCGTTGGCATTGCCAGACGCTCTGGCGTCGCGGAGAATCGATGGGCGGATATGGGCGATGTGGTGGGGATGTGATTGTGGGTGATATCATGGGCGATGGGCTGATCAGGGCACTTTGTATGCGGGTTGCCCGGTTGGCGGGCAGTGGTTCTTTCGCACGCCTCCTGCCTAACTAATTGGGTCTGATGCCTCCATCTATTTATAGTCGCGCTGCTTGCCCTCTCGCTGGTCCAGTGCCTCGGTCTGCCCGATCCCAGCACCAAGTGCGTCATGGAGTGCGACACGCAGGAGTACCGATCCATTTGCGCTGCGGACGACAAGGGCTCCACCAAGACCTATCGCAATCTGTGCGTGATGAAGACGGAAAATTGTCTCCAGAATGCAAGTAAGTGCAAGGGAATTAACCCACATTACTACCATACATTTTTTTTTATTTTATCCACAACTGATTATTAATTAAAATCCCTTTCCGTGCTCTTCCTTAGACTTTCAAAAAATCAGCGACAAGGAGTGTCCGTAGAGCTATGGATCCATTGATCTGTAGTCCAGCGGAAATAACTTAATCATGGAGGGGAGCGAGTTGACGCGGTTTGGCATTCCGGAGGACTCATCTTTCCCCCGTGGTATTTGTGTGTGATATTTTTAAGTTGTACTTCAGCGGAATACAGAAAACACGCCCCGAACGTAATGCATAATGATAATGTATTCTAAAATTATTAATAATAAATATTAAATAAAGTAATCGTAACACGCAAAGCCCACCTCGGTTCCTTGACCATCACAATGTTGACAAGACGTAATATGAGATGATGTCATTTCCGTTTCACCCCAGCGAACAGCCAATCCGTCGTCTAAACATCTTCTAATCTGTGCCCTGTATTTCTCGGATTGGAATTAAGTCATCAGACCGATTTAGAAAATCGGATCTTGATTGTCGGCACACACAAACGCAGCTACTTTACCGGCATTTACAAAATTCTTCGAGGAGACATATTTCGATGCAATAGTTCAGTACAGAAAAGGGAATTTTGAGTTTGTTTTCTCATTTAATTGTTGAAAGCAGTAAAGTTGTCTAACAAGATTTCTTTGGGGCTTTGCGCCGTTTAACAGTAATTATAGTTTGAACAAAGCATTTGATCGCAAGTAGACATTGAGATTTAAAATTGGTAACCCTATATACATACATATATTTCGGTGGGTCAAGTCTGAAACTAGCTCATTTCCAAATAAACAATAAACTGACTTTAGGCATGAGGAATCCGTTTTATGTTTTAGCAGTATTTTATCTCCTTAAAAGCTGAACTGAAAATTCTCATATATTGCAATTCACAAAGGACACTGTTTAGAACAGTGACTACGTTTGCAGATAAATGAATTATCAAAAACTTTACAAGTTTATTCATTTGAATATTTTAGATATGTGACATAGAATTGTCTTCTACGAATCTAAGAAACCTCCTATGATTGCCTAGTAGACCTTTTATGTTTCTTTGGAAATGTGACCATTAAGTTTCCGGAATAGGAACTTAGTTATATCCCTCAAATTGACCCATCCAAGTAATACATTAATCGAATTAATACATTAAAACTGCTGGAGCCGCAGCTCAACTTGTAGAGCAATACAGGCCCGTCGTTCCTCCTTTAGTTCCATGCCCAGCATATTCTTCTTGTGCTCCAGCAGCGCATTCTCCCGTGTATAGTGCTCGATTATCCGCTCATAGTCGGATTCTGGGGGAGCCTGAGATCCCGAGGCCAAGGAGGCCATTTGACTGTTTATTGACTGCTGCTCGTACAGCTGCTTGAGCCTATAGACTTCGTTGCGCTCGGCGACGATACGTGCTTTTAGTTCGTTCTGCCATTCCATTAGCTCGTCATATTCAATTTGGAGCCGCAGCAAATTTTCGCGGTGCGGATTTGATTTGGGGAGCAAAATAAAGCCAGTGCTGGGATCAATAGTAAAATCGTTAGGAGCATCTTTCGGAGTTAGTGTATCGGTTTTTGGCTCTTCCTGGGAAATACTGTTGTTCGTAGATACGGCTGGAGTTCCAGCTGGTTTGGAGTCAGTGGTATCTTCACTGGCTACAGCGGGCGGAGCACTGCTGCTGTTGTCTACTTCCTCCGCAGTCTTTTCCTGTTTCTTCTCAAAAGTTCGTAGTTTCCGCTTCAGCTGGGTAATGATGCGCTGCACTTCCCACAGCTGTTCCTCGCGTTTCTTGGTAATGAACCCGGCGTTCATCTCGCTGTGGATCTGGGACAGGAGGCTGTCCTGCTTGCGCAACTCCGTCTGGATGTCCTCCGGCGTATCCGGAAGCTTTGGGCTGGTCGATGTTAAAGGGGGCACATACCTAAGAGATGACAATTTAGTATTATGATAACTTTGTTTAAATGTGTGCCATTCTGCCTGATTAGAAAACTGGCGAAACGTGGAAAGCGCTTCTGTTTACGGGGTAATGTGCTCATCGTCGGTTGCAAAATAAACGACTAAATCTGGCGATTTTTATAGCAGCAATCTTATCAACTGCCAACAGTGGTGGGAATTATCTGGGTTCTTATAAGTACCTATTATACATATAAAAAAACAATTTATATCATTAGATAAATATGGAAACTAACAGTTTACTAAAACTAACAGTTTAGTAGTTAACTTCAGAGCTATGACTTCGATTCGTTCTTGTGATTTAACTATAGTTGTTAAATGTGGACTTCTCTTTTACCAACACAAAGGTACTTGGATATTTCCCACCACTGTTATCCGGCTAGCCGGTGTTTGCTCACTTTATCAGCTGGACGTCCGCGAACAAGTTGTTGCAGTGGCAGAGTAGGGCCACCATTAGTCGGTGAGACATCTGGAGCGTCGGACTGAGCAGCATAGCCAGCGACTGAGCGTTGAGCTTATTGTGTCTTTCCTGCTGGATCACCGCGTCGAAGTGGAGCAGCACCCACGCCAAGAGGGTGCGATTGCACTTGGGCAATTGTTCAAGCAGCTGCTGCAGCTCTGCCTGCTGCGTGGTTACCTTCGGATGAGAGGCTACCTCCTCAAAGCGGGCCACCAGATCGGTGGTCAGCAGTGGCTCCGGCAGTTCGCGCAGGAAGAGCTTCAGCAGACTGCAGGCGGTAGGCAGGTTGAGCTCATCAACGGCGGAGTCGTGCTCCCGGTTGTTGTACAACCGCTTGAAGTGCATCAGACGCGTCTTGATGGGCTCAATCTTGTAGATCTGCTCACACTTCAGGTGATCCTGCAGGAAGTCGATGCAGTCGCGCACAACCAGGGGAATGTCCACGCCGTCGTGGCAGCGGGATCGTTCGGTCGCCAAGCTAACGGACACCCCAAAGACGGGATACCCAAGTGCCAGCACTTCCTCCGCGGCGGAGACGTCGTCCTGCTGCTGCGACAGCTGCTTGCTCTTCTTATCCTTTTTGTCCTTCTTGTCAGCCTTCTTGTCCTTTTCCTTGCGCTTCTCCTCCTTGTCCTTCTTCTTGGGCTCATCACGGTCCTTCTCCTTATCCCGCTCTTTCTCCTTGACCTTGTGGGAGACGGAAGGCTCCTCCTCTGCGTGCTTCGAGTCTTTTTCAGACTTGTCCCGCGACTTTTCCCGCTTCTCCTTGCTCTTGGAGCTGGTGAACTTAAAGGTCTTTGACTTTTTCGACTTGGATGGACTTCTGGAAGTAAAAGAAAAAATATTACTTGTCTCTGGGTCAGCTGACCTGCACCCACTTGGTGTCCAGCTCCTCCTCCGGCGAGCTCTCGCCCTCCAGAGCGGCGTATCCTCGATCCTTGCCCTTTTCCTTCTTGTCCTTGCGCCGGCCAATCAACAAGTCCTTCTTGCTATGGTCGTGATCCTCACTAACTGTAAAGGCAAGGTGAGCCCATTGATTTTTTCCCAGCTTACGCCCACATCTTTGCGCTCCACTCACAGTCGCTCTCCTCCTTGCTCTTCCTCGACTTAGCGTCCGCCGCCTCGGAGGCGTACAGCCCGGGAAACTCCTTCTCCTCGGGACTGTCAAAATCCATCACGAATAATCACTTCACCAGCAGTAAATAAATATAAACAATTGCCGTAAACAACATATGCAACAAATAATCGATTGCTTAATCGAAGTCGCCGCTGCTATCCAACACTGATAAGTGCACAGATGGCGCTACTGTGTCATGTAAAAAATATGTAGTAACGGTGTAGATATTTAAAAAAAGGCAAATTGAAACAAGAGAAAACGCTACAGTCGAGTTCCTCAACTATCAGAAATGCGATCAGCTACTAACTCTTAAATTTTTATAATATTAATATATATATATATATATATATATAATAAATAAATAAATAAATATGTGTTAATATATAATATAATAATAATAATATTTTAAATAATTTAAATTCTAAGAAAATATTTTTTATATATATACATAAACTACATAATACATAAAACTTCCAAAATGACAAGAGTACCACCTCTGTAACTACAGGATTTTGTTAATTGTGCGCGCTAGTGTGGGCGTGGTGAAAATGTTTTTTCACAAGTATACAAATTGCCAAGACTATTTATAAAATAAAACTAAATCAAACCATTTTTTCAGGGTGGGGCTGTAAAACTATAAGGCGGTTTGTTAACTTCTAAACTCCCAGAAACCGAAACCAGAATACAGCGATGAAAAAAAACTATTCGTTTATTAGTTTAAGTAATATTCATATATATATATGTATATATATAAAAATTAATAAGTTTGCGATACAATGTTCTTAATTGGTACGGAAACGCTTCCTTATACCTTTTGCATTCTTTTTACTTTACGAGTAGGCGGTTGTGTAGCAAATAAGTTAATCAGTATAATTATTTCACGACCAATCAATCCCGCGGTGCATCGCTTATCACTCAGCTTGAGTAGGGGTAAACAGTAGAGAGGAGGAGGATTAGGTCGCCTCCATTACCGGCAAGCCAAACAAATGCTAATAGTGCGAGCTGATGCGGCTGATGCAATTCCGCAGGGTGGATTGCGGCATCTCCAAAATGCTACACAGATTAGCTTACGGCCACTATAAACTGGCCATCAGCAGCTGGGAGCCGTTGAGAGCCAAGGATAGTGGCGTGGCCATCGTTGTCGTGGTGGTCGCGTTTCTGCTAATTGCTCTATTTGGGAGACAGACACTGTCGGAATAGGCCATAACCAGTCCAGCAATCAGGGTCAGCAGGAAAGTCAGGCCCAGGAGCCCGCAGCTGAGGCGCCGTACGGCCTGCCACCAGGGATCCAGAGCGAAGGGCAGGAGCTCCTCGAGCGTCAGTCCGTAGGAATAGCTACGAAAGAAGCGGGCAGGCGGCACTGTGTAACGAAGTTATTTTTTAATGAAATACGACGGAAAGCGTTTACTCAGCAGTTGTGAAAATGGGCTCATAATCCTTTGGATCCTTCCCCGTCGCGGGCACGACAATGATGTGCTGCTGCTGCCGCTGCTGCCGCTGCTGATGTCCTTGTTGCGTTGCCAGAAGCGCTGTCTTCTCGTTGCAGGACATATTTGCCGTGTGGTACCCTGGATGTGTGCCGAACAAGAGGGTATACGCAGTTTATGTAACTTTATCTGTAACAAGAAGTGAAAATAATAATAATAATGAATAATGATTTATTCAAATGACTGATAATTTATATATGATAACTGTGACATGTATCTTTCGTTTTTTTTTTGTCAATACCACCAAAGTTGCCGTAGCCCCTTGCAGGCACGACAGATAACTATAGATGGGAACTGGGTATTTTACAGTCCTTTTTCAGCCCTTCTCACGGGATAGTACCAGGATTGCAAACACTCCCGGCTGGAAATTGCTCCATTCGCAACTGGCGGACTACTGGCGACTGGCTTCGTTCTGTCGCAACTTTAATTAGCTTGCAGCTGGGTTGTCTCTCTGTCCCATTGCTTTATTGCCATTGCTGTTTGTCTTTGTGCTCGGTCCGGATTCCTGTAAACAACTTTATCTCCATGGGCCGTGGCGATCCGCTCATCTTCCGCAACCGGCGGTTGGTCTTATCTGGCGCTTTTTTGGGGCATTACATAACCGCAGCAGAGAAGTCGCCTCCCCCAGTTTCCCATAGCGATAAGGATAAGCCCAAGATTTCAGGGAAGTGAAAAGTTCACAGCCAGATCGATCGGTTTAATGTGTTAGTTTATTGGGATTCGGTTGGTAAACATGCACGGAATACATATATTCGTATGCCAGTAACTCTAGGGTCTAGGCTCTATTCGATTCGATAAGGTAATACGATAAGCCATATACTCCTTCGATTCTCAGAAGATCCTAGCTTTCGTTACGACAACGGGTATTTTCTTATAGTGAGTACGAGTATATATATTCAAATATGTAGCTTTCGATTTGGTATTTTCTTATAGCGTGTTAAAGTGAGAAGAGATACGGTTAGTGAGATCGGTGGATCGTCACCCCAAGCATATGCTATATAAAACTACATATGTATGTGGTATTCGATCTATTCGACTATTTGCATACTTTATCGGTTTAGTAAATACGAGTATATTTTTGTAGTTGCTTTTGTTTTTGGGTAAAATCACATTCATAAGTATACATTTAAAAATGCAGGTATAATTTGAATTCGAAAAAACATGATAACAAACAGCAAATGATTAATATTGTACAATACACATACATATTAACTGCTTGGCCTGCCCTCAAAACATATAGATATACATAGATTCGAATACTATCTATGGTATCTACTATGGTACACATATGTTATTGATTTTGAAACTCGTCAAATGAATAGGGAATTATATAAACAACGCAATGTTAATCATACAAAATTAGACATATATGTAAATTCGAACCCTATCATTTAGTTGTGCAACTGATTTTAAAATAGTTTAAATCAATACATAATGTTAAAGAACGCAATCATAGTAAAGTGGAACCTATAATTTGCTAAAGTAACATGCTCTTTCTCTTCATTCAGATACGCTTTCTACTCCTAGTTCTCTAGAAGTACCTAAACCCTATGTCGGAAGCACTTAAATCGTTTTATTTGCCTTTGCCATTAAAGATAATCGTCTATGGGTAATTTATTTGCATGTCTGCTTATATATCTGGTTATCCTCTGTGTCGTATTGTTACATTCACTGCTCCTCAGCACTTGCCCCTCGATTTCATATACTATTCGCTTTATTCGCAATATATTGATTTCCTTGCCACGGATTTCTTACCCTGACCCTGGTCGATTTTTTGTAACCGTCTGTTAACTGCATTTATATATCGCGATCTATGAAAAACGTAGGAGTATTCAGATATTGTCTGAAGTTCGTTTTAGTAAGGGAAATAAAAAGGCAATTATAGAAATAAATTTAAAAAGAAATTTAATTATAATATCTAGCAGTAAACGTTGACAGTATAACTTAGTACATTATTATTTATTCATGTTTGTATATTTATTAAATTGTTTAATAGTTCGTATATGCAGTAATTAATAATCAATTACGTCTAAATTTGGCGCAGTTTTCTCAACGAGTTCCCCGTACAGTTGTGTGACCCCAAATATATAATACAAATTTATGCATGTGGCTATAAATATCATTAGGCTTCTCTTCTCACCATTAATTTGCTACAATTTTGTTATATGAAAAATAGTACATTATACAAAAAATATGTACCTGCTCGTTACATTTGGTTTACAATCAATTCTAGTAATTCTCCTTATTATTTCGCTATTGTTTTGGTGTTTGCCTTAATATCCAGTTTTGTCTACTTCGATACCAGCGACGTAAGCGAATAGAAAGTCTTTTTTTAAGTAAATTGATTAGTGCTCACTGGTAGTACGTGTAGTTCTTCATAGTGCAGTGTGGACACACTGATGGTCTTTCTGGCTAATCGCTAACAGCTAATCGCTAGTAAGTAGTGCCGCCTTTTGCTTTGGTCAGAGTTAATGAAAGTGTTGCTAGTTGGACTTGTGTCGATAGTGTGAGGTGACTAGAACTAGTTGTCAAGGAGGCCCCTAATCAGTAGTAGTAGTTATAATTGTAGTATTTGTAGTAGATGGCTAGAGGGACTGCGTTTCTTCTTGGCTAAAACCTTTAGATCTTTCCTAAAACTTACACATGTATTAAATTAACAATGGTTTTCGGCAAATGGAGAGACAATATCGAGTTTGGAGTACGGAACACGATTTAAACTCTAAATCGATTCCGATTTTCCCGTTTTGATTTTATGGGGTCGATTAAGTACAGCTTTAACAAACAACAACAATGACTTAAGTTATACACAGAATGATATAATAAATATAATAGTATTCTTTAGAAAGTAAATTAAGTATATATGGCATAACAGTAAATGATCTCGTTACGGTTACAAGATTGCTGAGCCGTGGCAGCCTTTCTGTATTTACAATTCATATATGAATAGAGACAATAATCGTAAAAATGGTTTGTATATAAGCCTGGCTTAAACCTAGTTAAACTTTTAAATTTTACTTTTAGTATTAACATAAATTTTACACAAGAAATATTTATATATCGCGCCGAGCACATATATATATAAATCAATTTCATAAGTTTACATATAAAAACTGCATCTACAGCATCTTTCAATAGCTTCTAAGTATCGGTTAGCTCTGTTTTCCGCCGTAACGATCCTCTTCAATTTGACGGAAAAGTCCAACGCCATTGCGAATAATCAAGCCAAAGCCAAACCAACGCGGCTGCGAACTCCTTAAACCCGGATGACGTCGTAGGCTTCCAGTATGCATATAACCACGTAGAACACCCACAGGAATACCAGGATCGCTGCGCTGATGTACTTCGATACTTTCGGACCGCCCAGCTCGGCGCCAATGCCCTTGTGCCAGCGCCGGAACATGATGAGCATTATGGCAATCAGGGCCTCGCCGCAGAAGAGCGCCACGGCGAATCCAATGCTAGAATTATAAATTTATTAGAATAAGGGATACTATACTTAGAAACTGAAGTTAAAATACTGAAATTATTTTCTTATTTCTTAAATTAAATTTACTCAAAAAACAAATTCACTCTGCTAACCGTCTACTACTTGCCCAAGTTTCAAGAACATAAGTATTTCATTTAAAGATATTTAAATACTAACTTTAAGGCAAGCACATTAAATGTACTAAAGGACTACTCACGTTCCCGGCTCCACGTTGAAGGTCATGCCATGGGAGCTGTGGTAGACGGCGGCGATGGTCCAGGCCAGGCCGATGCCCAGGAACACGTTGACCGCATTGCTGCCCGTGACATTGCCGATGCAATTATCGGCACCCTCGTCATGCTTGGCGGCAATCATGCTGGCGAATGTATCTGGAGGGCAGATGGGAGTCCGGTGTTTGTGAAGGTTACATTTCAGCCGGCGGTTTCGGATCACTCACCTGGTATGCTTGTGCCCAGGGCGACAAACAGGATGGCCGTTACCGAGTCCTTGATGTTGAGGGCGCAGCCGAAATAGGAGGCGGCATCTCCGATGATGGCAGTGATGACGCCAATCACGAATATGGATACCACAAAGGTAACATAGCCGCCGCAAATGTCTGCAATCGGGACGATGGTTATAGAGTGAATCCTTGGACAGGAAAAGGATACTTACCAGTGGGCGGCACAAATGCAAAGAGAACCTTCCAAAAGAGGCAGACGAAGTGGCTCACGTAGCTGAAGCAACTGGGCACCTCCTCCTCCTCATCATCGTTATCAAACTCACTTTCATCGGCTGCAAAAGTTTGTTTGCGTCATGAAAATGGATTGATTGCAAATTGAAAAAACCGAGTTGGTGTACCTGGGATAACGGTGAGGGCATCTTTGAACTGTTCCTTCCACGATGAAGTGCCAAGGACGGCAGAAACGTTCGCTTTTGCCACCAGCTTGTCGACTGTAGCCTGAATATTTTATAAAAGAATAATGATAATAAACTGAAGCTAACAACCTTATATACCTTCAAAAAGAACTGATATGAAACACCCTTTAGACAAGGCAAAGTCAAAACACAGGATTGATGGCAAACTTTTACCCAGCTCACATTACGTATACGCCACCGACAGACAATAAGCACACACAGACCGAAAACAAACAGAGCACTCAACGTGTCATTTGGAGATTTGCACACAATTAGGTGCTTATTTGCCGTGCACCTGAGCGCTTTACGGTAACTCGATATGGCGCTCGGATAAGGACGTGGCTTTCCACCTGGGATTCATAATGGGTGTGACTGTCTCGCATTCACTTTACCGCGCGGATGTAAATGTGAGCTGGGATTTACTGGCCGTCAAGTGAATGTGATTGTCTTTCATTAGCATTTTGAAACTATTGGGCTATACATATATATGTATTGTATATGTATGCTTGGTGGCCAATCCAAGTGCAATCTAATCAAGGGTAATCCACTCACCTTGAATTCCTGGCTCTCTCGAATGCGCACATATGCGGTGGTCAGTTCTCCGTTTCTCGGCTTACTCAGCAGCAGGATGCGATCCAGTTCGGTCAGATCCTGAACGGGTTTTTTCTCGACCTCCTTGATTTTGGCTGCCAATTCATCGTCTGCCAGGGAGGTGATCAAATAGTTAATCAACTGATTATGATTTAGATTAGTAAACACCGTATTGCATGCAGCCACACCCCCACAACGGAATATCTTAAGATTAGATGGAGTAAAATAGAGGGTATAACTAGACAGACATAGTTTGTGGTGGCATACAAACGAAGTGGTGACGGGAAATAGATAAAGAACAGAGATTAAAGCGGGGGTTTTACAAATATATAGATAAATATATGCACTTCAAACTAAAGCACACATACGCCCCAATTAGTTCGAAACTAATTAGAAACATATGGCGGTAATGGGATGCGGGCTTTAATTGAAGAGGGGTCAAGTCAACCGAAGGGGAGGATAGCAAAATCAAAAACTCATTGAAGGACCAAACATATCGTCTTGAAAATAAAAACGCTTTAAAAGCACTTAACGTTTCAGACCAGTTACTTCAATGAGCTTGCGAAATGTATGTGTATGTTAGTGCCATCAGGATGCAATTGGGTGGAAAATAGAAATTTAATAACTGCATATTAGACAGACAGAGACATAAGCAAAGGACAGATTTGCAGATTGACAGGTTTAAGGATTGAAGGATTGACAGAACCAGGCATGCAAAAGGTCACATCTTGACATTAGGACCCCCCATTTGAATGACTCACGAGTGGGTTCTCCGGAATGTTCGTGTTTTTCTACAGACATCGACAATGGCGAATCGAGAATGGATGGTGTGTTTTTGGGGGTAGAGTTCAGAGAATCGTTGTTAAAAGGTCTCGAACATGTTGGATATTGCTTCAACAATCACTTTCTAAATATTCAGTTAACCAATATGCGATGACTGTGGTGGTTGGTCTTTAATCGGGTTGTTACATTTAGCTTTGGTTTTAAATCTCCAGAGGATCAAAGCACACAGATACATATACATATATGTAGATACTTGACAAGACAGAACTGAATACATCGACATGGACTTAACTTAGTTCAGAAGCCGTTCACACTTAAACTATATTGCCTTAGGTCTAGAACACACAGATAATACACGGTAAACGGAAATCAAGAAAGAACACAAATTACGGAAACAAAAGCCAAATATCGGTTACTCATCAGCGGTTACGTGTATTACTTACAAATCGATTTGGCGATGCAGAGAGGCATGTTTGAGTGGTACCGATGATATGGATCGGTATAAATCGGGATCGGATCATATCATATCATATCAGATCGGATCAGATCGGATCGAATTCGAGCAGCAAGTCGGGGCACAGGCACACAACAATGTGGGAGGAGCGGGCACAAGCGCGTTTACAAATGTCCGCCGAGCATAGAGATAACCAAAACATTACCAAAAACTGTGACCTGGTCTAACTTTATTTCAATTGAAGACGAACCCGGCTTACTTGCTTGGTGGCTTGGTGCTTTGTTTGCTTTGATTTTTTAAGTATTACTTTACAGAAGCTTGAAGCTCGCATTTATCAAGTGCGTGGCTGCTGCGTCGAAAAAAGCGCAATTGTTTGGGATAAATGCAGATGCAGATACACAAACAAACACAGATACTCAATGCCCAAACATTCAGATACATTTATGAATACGACACCGATATATTTTATGTACACGACGAGTGGGCTAATGGTGGTTAGTTGCTTACTAGCATCTCTCTCCATTGATCACCTTTACTGGCATATTCACTATTAACTGAACACTTGAAATGGTCGATCGATCACGCAATATGCAAATATGTGGCAAAAGAACAGACGTTTACATACCAAAAAATCGATTGAAAAATGATTCCTTATTAGTGTCATCTGCGTGAGGATCGATCATGTGTCATTTACGGAGGCGAGTGGTTTGATTGGATTAGAGAGACAAGTATGAGGAATGTTTAATCTAGTTCATGTTATGGTCACAAGCAAATGTCGATGGTTAGTACGGGGGACCTATTGGGATGTGGTGTTGCTGCGGAGTAGGGGATTTAAGTGGATAGGATCTGATCTTTGTGGACTGAGACGACTAGCATTCGATTTGGGGCTACGGAGATGCGAGTGAGTTTTTCTAATTGCTCTAACTTCGATGAGGCATCACAGAAACAACACAAAATATATATTTTCTGCCCATTGCCAAAAAATATATGTGGTAGGTATATCCAAAGGAAACAAATAATTGTACACAGAAGGGAATGGGGAAATAAATATTTAAGAGAAAACATAAACAGGAAGGGGTATCTTCTAAGGCTGAAACATACACAACACCTAAAAATTACGCAATTAAATTATATATATGTATAATTCTTATTCTCGTGAAATGGCAGAATTTTCGGGGTTAACCAAAACCAAACGAATAAAATGAATTTGCACTTTTTTGCCCGCATTTTCCGCACTCGGTGAAGGAAACAAATGGAGCAGAAAGAAAATGTTACTCTCAAAAATCCGAAACCCGAAAGAGATTTTTCGCTTTTCCCCTTTTTCGTTCCACATTTCAGCGCTCTACGCTTACGCTTCGTGTTCAATTCAAATAAAATTAATTAATGCACAATTCAAGGCTTACGGTAGTGAGTGGAATCTAGAAGCATAAAGAACACAAATTAAAGACCAAAAAGTATAAAAGAACCCATGAGGCGATAGGATGCGAAATGACATACGAAACCAGGTAACAATTTGGTTCAATTCAAATTGGAATTTCCAATTAATAAAGTTTTCGTTTCTTTTTTCTGTTCTCGTTCATTTCTGGGCTTTTCCACCTGTTTTTAATATTCGGGGTCAAAGCGAAAGAGTCAGAAGGGGTTGGAGTTGGGGGCGGGGTAAATGGGGATATGGGGCTAAGAGTTTGGGTGCTGAAGTGTTGGTGTCCCGGGTGTCGCAGGTTGAACTTCTCAACAGGACAGATAAGAACTTGTGCCGTCTTCGGTGCACTGATGCCGGGCTGCTTTCACGTAATTGGTTAGCATTTCGGGTGGGTGGGATTCGGAGGACTTTCGGATTGCGGATGGGGTTTCTGGGTTCTTTGGGTACGTATCTTTTGCCGCCGTGTGGCCAAAACTCACCTGGCGCCAATCGAGGTTCTCCGATGTGCACCTTGAAGCTGACATCCTTCTCGTAGCTGCTCTCCTCCAGGATGAACAGATCGATGAATTTCCTGCAAGAGATTAGGGCGCAGGGATTAATCTTAAATCCAGGACAACAAAATGGGTTGTGGTGTGAAGTGGGAATTGACTGCACACAAGACGAGAGCCTTGGCCCCATTGATTAATGTCATTGACTTGGCTAAAATGGCCACAATCTTGACACTCGAAACGGGAATCTAAATTTATTAGGCAGCATTAAATGCGCAACTTTGTGCTGCGGCATTTTTGCCCCGCCCATCCATTTCCAATCAATTTTTAAGCGTATTTTGTAAATAAGCAGCACATAACGTATACGCCCGATTAGACATTTTACGAACATAAATATTTACATTATAAATGTGCTCAAAGGTGATTCAATTTATAATTGCTTTAAAGAATTTATTACTATTATGCTTAGCAATTAAGTTCAGAGTTTGTTTACCTTCAATGCGGTTTTGCGAGCGATAGCGATAAGTTCAAGTGGCCAAACACGATGGCAAACTTTAAGATTTGCGTATTCAACAGTTGCAGCTTAGCTGCTTGCCACTCATTTTCCTTTTGCTTGCTAATTTCCTTGCTGCCAAGTGCAAACTAAGGTCAAGCCAAGGTCAAGCCACCCCAACGTACTCCCCCACTTTCTTTTGCCATGGTCAACTTTAACCTTTCCGGCGGTTGGCAGGCAGCTGCCTTTCTTCCATTCCAATGCCTTTGCATTTCTCAGCTTGATATTAAAAGGGAAAACCACCAGGCGAAAACAGTCACCTGTTTATGACCCGCTTTTTATGGCTCCAAATAAATGTGAAATGCGGCATACCCACCCACATACCATTGCCTTCGTTAACTGGTTATAATGCCATTCATTCACGTGCCTCCGCGAGATTTTCCAGCCTGATTACGTGATGGCCAATGGCCCAATGTGAGAGCCATTTTCCGGGACATTTCAATGGAACCACTGATGATCCACACGGTCGGCAACAAGTCCCCATACTCACGTGCTATAAATCTATAAAATTTGTAGCTGGCCGTCGTAAATAAAAGCACGGTTCGGACTAAGGGAATTAGGTGGCGTATTAGATTTGATGCGATTTCGCGTTTATGGGAGCAACACGTCTCTGCCTTATCGAATCTTATCGCAATCGGTTCGAGCCGAATCTCTCGATAGGCCAAAGTCGGAGTAACCACTAGCCAGGGTCAGTCTTGTGCAAGATGTTCCGCCTGTTGAACGCACTACTGATCGCCATCGTGCTGGTAGCCCATCCCGCTTGGTCCGCTCCGGAATGCGGCCGTACTCCGGAGGAGTGCAGGGAGCACAGGATGCATCCGGATATGCCGGAACCGGAACGACATGGCAAGGCATTCCGGGTGGTTGATGGCGAGGATACCAACGCCTACTGGCGCCAACAGGGAGTGCAGTTTGTCCAGCAGAAGTTGGCTTCTGAACCGAATAAGCGCCAGGCCAAGAATGTGATCCTCTTTCTCGGCGATGGAATGGGTGTGACCACCACGTCAGCGGCTCGCAATCTCTTGGGCGGCGAGGAGAAGTCCCTGTCCTTCGAAAACTTCCCCTTCACGGGCCTCTCGAAGACCTATTCCGTGGATAAGATTGTGCCCGACTCCGCCTGCACGGCCACTGCCTATTTGTGTGGCGTGAAAGGTCAGGAGGGAACTATTGGCGTGAATGGCCAGGTGCCCCGCACCGACTGCAAGGTCATGCTGGACGAGAGCACCCACGTCGACTCCATTGCCAAGTGGGCCATGGAGGCGGGCAAGTGGGCGGGTCTGGTGACCACCACCCGCGTCACTCACGCCTCGCCTTCTGGAGTGTACGCCCACATAGCTGAGCGCGACTGGGAGAACGATGCGGAGGTGGCTACCGACTGTGGAGCAGGCTCCGGAATCAATGACATTGCCTATCAACTGGCCCGCGGCGAGGTGGGCAGCAAGCTGAAGGTGATCATGGGCGGCGGACGCAAGCACTTTGTCGACTCCAGTCTGGAATCCTGGGGCAAGCGTACCGATGGACTTAACCTTATCGATGAATTTAAATCAGCAAGCGAAAATAATGTCTATGTGACCACCGCCGCAGAGTTGGCCGCCGTGGATGTCACCAAAACGGATCGCCTCCTCGGTCTCTTCAACGACGACCATCTGCAGTACCTCATGGAGACCACAACAGAGAGCAGCCAGCCCACTTTGGAGCAGATGACCCGCAAGGCCATCGAGTACATGAGCCAGAACGAGCAGGGCTACTTCCTCTTCATCGAGGGCGGTCGCATCGACCAGGCCCACCACATCAACCAGGCGCGTATGGCTCTGAATGAAACTATTGAGTTCTCCAAGGCCATCGCCGCTGCCCAGGAGCTGACCAGCGAGGATGACACCTTGCTGGTGGTCACCGCCGATCACTCACATGTGTTCACCTACGCAGGATACTCGGTAAGTGCAGGAATCATGAGTTAAGAACTATCTGGTTAGGTGGAACTTGTTATAAGGACTGGCAACCTCAAACTTGTTACAAAGTAGAGAAATTTAAATTGAATTCACAAGTTGTGCAGTAGTCTAGCCGTGGTATAAATAAATTATTTCCTTTCAGTACCGTGGATCTGATGTATTTGGAAAGACCCCAGTAAATGGACACGATGGCAAACCATACATGGTTCTAAGCTACGCCAACGGACCGAGTTACGAGAATTTCTACGACGCGGAGACGATGGAGCGCAAGGATCCCACCACGGTGGTGAAGGGAGACCACGACGATGAGTTTCCCTCGGGTGTCCCCATCGACATGGACTCGCACGGAGGCGACGATGTGCCCGTCTACGCGTTGGGTCCCTGGGCGCACCTGTTCACCGGAGTCTACGAACAGAGCACCATTCCGCATATGATGGCCTACGCATCCTGCTTGGGCGACGGTCATACCATGTGCAAGTAGGATGGAAACGCAGATGGTGCAAGGTTGCCATGCCGCCTGGTTGTAACAATTAAGTTTGAAGGTCATTAAATCCAGTAAGCTGCATTTGCATTTGCCTGCACTTGAGTTTATTATGCGAACGCAAACTGCAAATTGAATTAAAGCGCTTTCCAGGAAAATTCTTAACTGGGTTATTCGGCGCCAAGTGTTCGCCTTTCGTGCTGGGCGCCTTTCTCCCATCAGCGCCCTCGTAATTCACAGTTTGAAACTCATCAGGACTTTGATGTGCTTGCGCTCCTCATCCGACTTCTTGGCCAACTTCTTGGCTCCGGGATTGCGGGATTGGGGATCGGGTTCCGTTGCGTGTGCACGCCAATAGTTTGGAGCCCTTGGAAATGTGCAAATTGCCACGTTTTGGGTCGTGCTGCGATGCCATTAGAGAGATTAGCGGGCAGACTCCGTGTAGTGAGAGTTTTGTAATTGCATACTTGCAATACTAATTTTCAGGGTTCCATAAAAAGGGCGAGGGTAATTAAAATCATTAAAGAACATGCGTCATCACCGGCCTGACTAATTTGAAAAATTGCACGCAAATTGCCAGCTAACTGGGATTCCAATAACTCTATGCCCGTTTCCACCTCGATTTCCGATTCCATTCCGCGCCAAATTATATCCGCACGAGTGTGAGTGCTTGGCGAAGACCTCATTTCCCCATATGACAGCTATTAAACCAACAACGGCAAAGCTCCGAGCTCGGAAAATGGGAAGCCCACAGCCCAGAGCCGCCAGCACTCGGTTGCCCTGGCATTCAATGCTAATTTTGTTGTATTGCCAATGCCCGGAACCACATCCGCCGTTTGATTTCAATGGCAACCACCACGTCGTCGTCGCCCGTTCTCACCCACCCGCACCCATTACTAATCCAAGCGAAGGGGTATGCGACGCGTCTATTGATTTTGCAAAACTATCAAGTGGGCTTCTCTGACCAGAGGCGGAAAATGGTGGCCAGCGAAAGAGACATGGCCGAAGACAGCTGGTTAGACGTATGCCCAACCGGAAGGCCGGACTCTTGGTCTGCGGTCATGTCATTCCGGACTGGTCTGGTCTGGACTCGCTTGCGGTCACCGTTTGCACTTGGCCAACAAGTGCGGTTTGAGGAGGTCAATATCACAAAGTTGAACAGTTGGAGGAATTCAGTTCGTCACTAGTTTAAATAGGACGCTAATCAATGGAATTAAGATGGTTCTATGAGTATAGAGCATAGATATGAAGCATTTTCTAAAAGCAGATAACCAGAGAAAAACCTTCTTTACCTCTCTTGGCATTTCACATTGGTTAAGTTCAAGGAAACGGTACCCAAAGTATTATTTAATTTGTTAAATCTCCTGAGCTTTTATAGCATAGTAAAACTTTTCCACTTAACTAGAAGTTTAGGGACAGACTCACCTTTTAGTTAAGCAGAAACCCCGTAAAGCTAGCTTTAATCAGGACAAAAAAAAAAACAATTAGGATCCTAAACTGAACAATGCCAAGATGGGAAGGAATGGGGAAAGCTCGGTAAAAGTTAAACAAAAGAGCAGTGAATCATATTCCCACATGGCCAACTCCAAGTCCAAGTCGAAAATCGGACAATTTGGTTGGATGAGCCTGTAAGCTGAAGATTACAGACCGCACCTCTGGATTCCGGATATGTTTTAGCATCCGGCAGCTGGCGCACATCCCACACACTCAACGTCTCAACTGATTGATGCCAGAGCTCAGGCTAATAATCCGGCCGAGAGGTCCTGTTCGGTTCACCCAATCCTCGTCCTGTGAGCCTGATTTCACGGCTCCTGGAAAGCGCTTCAATTACCTGACCGAGCTTCGAGACTAGCTCCTGTCCGGCATGCAAACTCGGTGGCTAAACTGTCCCCTATCTCCCCACAAATCCCCTGCAATGCCCGTATGGTCAAGCACACATAATAGCATTACTTAGTCAACGCAAGGGCGAGGCCACCCTCGGAAAACTGGGAATGAAAACGGGAAAATGCGGGGTGGGTAGATGAGGAGGTGGGTTTTGTGCTTGAAAATAAAATTAAAGAAAAATACAGCAATTTGCATAGCAATGAGCGGTGCACAAGAAGGGGGGAGGTTGGGGCCTACCTTCGGGTTGGGACTAACCATTAAACCCCAATTGCCAACTCTGGCAAACTTTTCCCTTTTGCTCGCTGGTCGTATCCCACGTATCTGCCCCAATCCCAGTAGAACCACCCAATTTTGCGGGGGGAAAACGTCGTTTCCAGTTGGGAGTTTTCTTTTTGAAATGACGTTGCGGCTGCATATCATATTATTGCGGACGCAGTGTGGCTTTTGAGGTTTTGAATTTTAAATTTCAACTCAAGGCAAAATGTGCAAATCACCTGGGTGCTAAAAATCCTTGGCAGAAATCCCTGGAAGCCGATGGCTACGCCAGCGTAGGTCATCGATGGTGTTGATTGCAATATGCAGCCCCGGGCAGACGGTCAATTATTCATGATATCTCGATAATTATTAATGTATTTGCCAGCCGGCGTTTTAATGGAATTTCCAGGAAAACTGCCGGACGTGCGGACTGAATTTCGAGAGGGAACTTCAGCGTCAGATTGATTGCGACTTCGGGAAATTCAATTAACTGCACCTGACCTTCCTCGAGTTGAGCCCGTTGGGAATTAAAGGGCAATGAAACGACCATAAATAGTTTGACACGTAGAAATTAACGTGCTGCCTTTTTAAATTGAATAATAATTGGTGGTCAACAATTCCCAGAAGTTTTCTCCTCAACAAGTGTAACCAGTGTTCAGTAATGGGCAGTATAGGTTAAGGTTAAGGTTAAGGTTAAGGTTAAGTAAGTTTGTCGGTTCAATTACCAGGTACCATGCTTTCGACATATTGCGATAAATGTAGACTAGACAGATAGTATACCTACATTTGGGGAATACATATATCCTTATATGCTAATGACAAAGCCAGAAGATTCCTCAAGCTGCTGGCTCGATATTTCAATTATTGTGAATGTCAAACATGCATATTCGATTTTCGAGTGATTTTGAGTGGCTTATCCCTGAATGTGAGCTATAAAGTTATGAAGTGCTGACTATTGGTGGGCGAGAGACCACCTCTGGGACGGGTGAAAGGTCAAGGCTGGTAATTTAATAAATTTAAAACGAAATTGTGTTTATTCCCCGAAAGTTAATCATCGAGTCACCGTTGTTGATACATCGGTCTATCAGGCTGTCCAATATTGACGAAGTAAACGCGAGATTCATTTAAAATTTATCGAAAATATCCGAGTTCCGTGAAATGTTGACCGTTCATTTTGAGCGCTTTTACTTTTGACTGGATAGCGAGGGTTCGTAATGAGTTCTATGGATTTTAGACTGGCAGTTAAATTGACCCTAATTTGAACAGTCTATCAAAAACGTCTCGGTCGGCTAACGTGCACAAACATTTCATTGGGGTGAACTATATATGAATAGAAACCCTTAACTATACCATACTTATGTGTTATTACCAACATTAGTTCCTGCTTATCATTCACCGCATTTACAAGTTCACAAGTTTACAAGGTCCTAAATTTCAGTGAAAATGGAGTACAAATTATACGTGATTATCTCCTCACCTTCAGTTTATGTTTGACATAATAAAATGGCAAAATAAGCAGTGATTGCAATCATAAAAACTATCAAATAAATACACGGATTAATTCCGAACCTATCTGGTAATGTTATCGATTTATGATAGCCTTATCTACAGTACTATATAATCCAACTTGTGATGGTAATTTGGTATAATAGTAAAACCATTCATGGGCAGCTCTTCATTAAATAATTCTATAATAATTTTCAGTAATGACCTTTGTGTTTAATTCATTATTTCCTTCATGCTGGCACCACAAATGCCCTTTAAACAATATTTACCCTGGTAAACACATAGGACCTACTTATCTCCGGCTTGTCACATGAAATGCACGGCAAAGGGGCGATCTGAACATTCCGATAGCGGCAAATTGAATGCATGTTCGACAAATGAGCGTGACTGGTGACTAGTGACTGGTGAATGGCGACTGGTGAACGGAGTGCGGAACAAAGAGTTACCTTTGCCTTTGGCGCGGGTGTCGCCGCAAAGACAACAAATTACACTTGTTGAGGCGCGAAATTAACAACAACACTATCTTTGGGCCCACAATCGTATCGGGTAAATAATAACCCGCCAGCTAAATGCGGGCTACGCGAGCCATGTCACATGCAGGTGGAGTGGGCGGAGTGGGGGGTGCACAGTGGGTGGTCCATGGGACAGAAAAAGATACTTCTCTTTGGAATAGACACACCAGTCACGTGTCGTGTGTCCTGGTTTCGTGTCATGTGGGATAACTATGTAATTCCATGTTGCGCTTCTTTGTTCTCAAGTAAAGCTGCACAACTTTCAGCCACAGGGGAAAATGTTTTTTATAATACTGAGTTTTTGATCAGTGAATTTTCCATTGAAAAATAATATAATAATAATATAATTTTCGCATCATTTTCAGCATTTAAGTCCAGTTGCTGGGCTTTCTTATACTTGTTACATGTCATTCAACGAATCTATTATACCCTTTTACTCAATGTGTAACGGCTATAAAAATAGCAATTTGTTACCCCTAATTGACTTTCCAGCCAAGTTAAGTGAATCAATCTCGGATATGGTGCCCAGTAAAATCACGTAGTTGTTGTTTCGCCGCTTTTCCTTTCGCCAAGGATTCAACGAAATGCCGCTGACCATGACAAAAGTTTGCACACAGTAAATAAACGTGAGATGTTTTTCTGGAATTTTTAATTGCCGTTTAATTGGCCGCAGCCCCACAAGTTGTTCCCCCTATTTGGTCGGCACGTGTGGGTTTTTCCTCAGATTTCGCTGTAAACCACTGAAAAACCACATCTCGTATTTATGTTTTTTCATGTTTTTGTTTAGACAATTCCGCTGCGCAGCCATGTCGTATGAGTAATAATTCATTCATTAAAAGGCCGTAAACACATAGTTGGCTTTTGGGGGAAAACATTCGACGGAAATGTCGAAAATTAAAGAGACCCAACCGAGCCGCACTGACCGTCATAAAAACACCTACTTATTGAGTTGTAATTGTAAAAGTTGGAGTAATTGCCAAGCTGAACGGACCTCAGCTAAAAGTTCCCACTTCCCACGAGTCCCAGGCGCATTCATTAGCTTCCAGAGTTGGTGAAAACTTGGTCCAATTGCCTGGCTGAGAGCGAAACAAAGACGACCGCTCAACGAGCAATTAATTAAAAAGGAGCTACCACATTCCTGGCAACGAGGGAAAATCGCTTCTTTTGTTCGAAAGCTCTCGGAAAATATGCTGAATGCAAATCGAGTGAAAGCCTAAGCTGCAGCCACAGTCCATGAATGCACGAAAATTCGTCACTTGAATTGTAATTGAATAAGTTGTGAATACAGA
The DNA here is from genome assembly GCF_000001215.4 of Drosophila melanogaster. Lineage (NCBI taxonomy): Eukaryota > Metazoa > Arthropoda > Insecta > Diptera > Drosophilidae > Drosophila > Drosophila melanogaster. The sequence continues at coordinate 20,999,802 of NT_033777.3, read as the reverse complement.
GCACATTCTTTTATCGAAACAATTTGCGTTTACAGCTATCAATATAAATAACTCAAGGCCAATGGGGTTTTATAGCAGCATTCACAAAATAACATTCACAATTCATATTCAATACATTCACAAATAACTCATATCCCAGCATGTGCAAGTACATTTTTCAATTCACCTTTAAAGTATGGTATTACCTCCATGTTTCCGAGTCAGATTAATAAATTCAACTTTCACCTTTCCCTAATCCCGTAGAGTACTGAACCTTTTTACCTAGGTATCAGGTGAATTTGTTTGGCATACTAAGCATAATTAAAACAAATGTATTTCCCCACCATTACGGGCTACACGTTGCACTTTAGAAAGGAGCAGCGTTAATTGAGTTCTTTGCAGGAAGGATACTCCTCTTCTTCGCGATGGGTAATTTTTAATGACCCCACAGTCCTTGGAATTCATAATTAGCTGGGCGACAGGTCGCCTTGAGTCTTCAAACGTGCCTTTCGCCCACCAAATTTCCCCGACATTTTCTTCGTTTTCCCGCCATGAGTCAAATTTAGGTGACGTTTTAATGAAGAAACCGACGAGTAAGAGATCAAAGTGCCTGTAAACATATCCAACAATCGGTCGTGACATATGTGGGTGGTTTTCCACCGGTTGGGAGTATGTGTGTGACCTTTGACATTGCCTGTGTGCTTTGTGCGCTTTTCATCATTTGTGCCAGATGCTCTGTCACTTTCAGCTGACTTCGGCTTTATTGAGTTGTTTGCTGGCAAACATAAATCAGGCGCAGATTTAGATGTCACAAAACACAATGAGTTGCATGCAGCACCTGGTTTAGCTGACATTTGCAAATGTAAAGCGATGAAGTCTATAGTCCAGATTTTCCCTGGAATTTCCAGTACTAAGATCTTCCAATTCAACTCAGAACATAAACTTGCTTAACCTTCATCTGGTATTTGACAAAAATAAACATTTTAAAATTGACGCTGGCGAAAGCACTTAAGTCAGCGAAATTGCTTTCCAAATTTAACGTCGCTTAGGCGTTACTTTCTCTTATTAGAAAACTTTTCCTAGGCGCGAGGTGGGTCTATTTAATTTGGGCTGCAATTACCGTAGCAAAGCGAAATTTTATTACTTTCTCTTGGCGGTTTAAAGAGTTTTGTATCGGGCTCAAATCGGCGTTACCAAGGTGAGTGGTTGGGATGATGAAGGGTCTACTTTGGAGTAACCCTATATACCCCTTTGAGCAACAGATGGCCCTGGAGAACGTTCATTCTGCCCATGGTGATGATTAAGTTAGCCAGCCCCTGTTGCTCCCATTGATGTCATAATAACAATAATAACAAGAACAACAACGAGGCAAATGAAAACAGAAGTAACCAAAATGAAGGAGGGGATCTGGGGACGACGACCCCAGAAGGCTCAGCTCATGCTAACGACATCCAGATAAACATGAGATGCCCGGGCTACCCAAGAATCAGCGGCAATAGCACAAACAACCAATTGACATTGGACAGGACGACAGGACGGAGGACTTGCTGTCTGTTCCCTCCTTCGGCAATTTATATGCCCAGGCAGGAGGAGCAGGGATCGCCTGTAACATAGAAACACAGAAACCAAAGCAAATTGAATGGCAAATAAGAAACTTTGGACCACTCACTCAGCCCGATACCCGAATTGTAAATACCCTTTCGGATATTATGTGGGAATTAAAGGGAACCACATCCTGTATTTGTTTGTTACAAGCAACTTGCCTTCACTTTTTTCAGCTACTTTTATCCGCTTTCCTGAACCGATTAGAAATGTAGAGCTAAATTTTTGTTATGTTAAACTGACCATACAGTAAATATTTTAAAATAAATATGTTTCCAAAGCAATTTAACATTTTTAAAACCAAGCTTATTCCTTAATAGAGATATGTATCAACTGCTAACTGGCAACCTTACCTAGCGATATACCAACAAGGTATGAGCTCCCCAAGGTATCGAGCTCCCAGGTTGGCAGACTCCTGACAACCTACACGGGATTCAGTGCCTGAGTGCCTCCAAATGGGCTAAGTCGAGGGCACTGCGGTTGTGTGCCCACATGGATGGGTAGTTAGGCAGCTTGCCACAAAGGAAAGGGAGACGGGTGGATGCTGGCTGGGATGAGGATGTGGATGTGGATGGACGAAGACAACCACTTGAAGGCAGACTCCGCTTTCTTGTCAGTCTGTTAGGCAGATGGCCCGTTACGGGAAATTCCCCGCCGGCCACAGAGAATGCTACACGAAAAGTGAGAGCAAAAGCCGCACAGGACGATGATAGCTTGTAAGTTGGTTGGATTCCAGCTACCACAATAGCATAAATTTCAATTTTAGATTATGTGTGCTTAATAAAATATTTTCTCTTAGCTCCGTTGCCTTTCGCATACTTAATGTTTGACTTTTATGTGCTCAAAGCCGCCCATTTGCCCATTGTCGGTTATTTAAGGTCCTATAACTCAATCCAAATGTGCCCACTTCGTAGCCCAGGAGATTATACAAATTTATGCAACAGTGTTGGCACTTTGTAGCCCGGCCCACTTACTTTTTCTTCGGTTTTTTTTTTCAGTTTCGTTGGGAAATTTTATGGCATTACTGACTGCTCCTGCTGTTTCTGCTGCTGTTTTTTATGACGAGCGGCTCGACGTGGCTGCTGCTGTTGCGCATTTCCGCTGCCTGAAAGCTGGCAAAAGTCTGGATAGTATGGCTATATCAACATGTACATATATACAATATGTACATCTGCGGCTGTGAGGTTCGCAAGGGGGGAATTTGATTTTCATTAAATTGAGAGAGAGAGCAGGGAAAAAACTAAAATTTATTGCAGCCACAGAGCCGCACGCATCGACTTCAAAGTAGATTTTCCAGCAATGTAATTTGCCTGCCCGCTTTGTTTTTCACTTATTTCGGGTAACTTTAAACGAACCGCTCTTTAATGGTCATTTAAAAATACATAAAAACCGCCTTAATTGTGGCAGCTAGTTTACGACAACTTTTCATTTGAGAGGCATGAACGAAGAAGATGCCCCTGAGATCGTCATCGATGTGTAGGAGAAGTTGAGCTGCCAGTCGGCCAGGATTGTTGGGGTTACTTGGCTGGCAAGTTGCCAGCGAAACTGGCAACATTAAAACAAACATTATTACCAACGGCACCGCGAGGCATTCAACTTGAGTGGCTGTAAATGCCGCAAAAGGGCCGCAAGGATCGCCAGGACGTGCACTCAGTGCTCAGAGAATTTATTCGGGCTCTGGCGACAATGAAGCGCTTTAAAAGTTGGCAAATAATTGCGAATAAAGTGGGGTCCCGGCAATTGCATCCATCCAATCGGAACACAAACATTAAAAAGTATTCCAACTGGCGTGGCAAATGGGAAAACGGCTTGAGCACTGACTAGCCAACTCCGGAGCAGTCTAACGAGCACTTTGGGAGCGTTTCACACGGGCACCAGGACACCAGGGCACATCATTGTACATCCTCGCACGTTGCACGTCATCGTTGTTGCCACTTAATTCCTGTAAGTTTTCCCTCGCTGACATTCAACGTGCCTCGCCCCCTAATTGTCTGCCCGCTTTCGTTGCCACTTAATAATGCAAAACCCTCAAAAATTCATGTTGTGTCTGTGGCGACGTGTTTGAAACAATTTTACGCGAAACCGCCCAGGGGAGTGCAGAAAACCAGGACGGCCTGGGACAGCCATAAATGAGGCTTTGTGCAGCGGAGTCTAAGGAACAACAACAGACGACAAGTGCCCCTGGGTAAGTGCTTCACATAATAAACATTAAGTACAGTGAACGAAAATTACCATCCATATCTACATAGATACTATTCTATAGCAAACAATTGGCAGACAATTAGAAATAAGTTTATGCTGTATAGCTACTGTACAATTTTAGTTGCTAAACAGCTTATATCTTTGAGAGTATAAACTTGTTCCATAGATAACCAAAATTTATTGTTTAATATTATTAAAGACTGGTTAATATGGCGTTAGCTAAATCTTTAAATTAGAAATACCCTTTCGATATATATCTTATATGCCAGTGTGAATAGTTGTTGCGTTAATTAAGTCAGCAAGTAAGTCATGATTAGTACCCATCAAATTGAAGCCATGTTCCCAGATTCTCGGCCAGCCTAATTCCCGGCATATGCTGCCCAATTTCTCGGGCCATAAATCATCTTAAAAAGCCACCCTCGAACCATAACTGGTGACCCACATGCGGATTTTGATGTGGATGTGGCCATGTTGCGTGTCGGCCGACATTTCGGACATGGCCATGAAAGCCGCAAAAACATATGCAAACGCAGTTAACTGACTGCGGCTGTCGTCTGCCAAATGTTTGTCGAAATGAATAAATTTTGCAAAATTAATTACAGCTTGCTTGGGCTGCGAGCAGGGTGTTAATGTCTGGAGGGGAAGGGTGTTGTGGGTGTCTGGCGTTGTCATCTAGCACGCGGCCAGGACAATTGGGCCAGGGGCACACAGCAGGATACACACATTCACCGGTTCATAATGGATTCGCGGTAGGAGTTTGGGGATGGGAGTTCCCAGGCGCTCGATGTTTGCCATTTTTCGAAGTTGATACCGACTGAAACTCGCTGCTGGCCAATGGCAATGCCAATGTCATTATCCGCCAGCTGGTGCGGCAATTAAAAGCCCCAATCAAACCGACTTTAATCGACTCGCGGCGCACTGTCTCACGCACATCCAGCCGCCTGTCTATTCCCAGAGCGGAAATTGCGAGTTTGTCGAAAAACTCCGCCGGGAGATCGCATTGCGTGACATCGGGCGTCGGGATATGCCGGAATGGCGGGTGAAGCTATCCAGGACTCAAGGCATGGAAGTGTAGGCAAAACTTAACCCGGCGTTTCGAGCGAAAACTAATGTTATCTAGGTGGTTTAGCCTTATGTGGGTCAAACACAATAACAAAGGGGGCGAGAAACTTTGTCCTGTTTTGTCCCAACAGGATAATTTGTGTGTGTTTAGTTCTGACTTTTAAATTGCTCATAACATGCTTTAAGTCAGCTAAATCAGGCTTTAATTATTTATCTGATTTTATACAAATTTTGACTGATATCTAAACTCCCTTTGTAGCTGCAATCCAATACCAATTAGTTTATAAACTGATTAGTTCTGTGGCAATATGCAACATATTAAGATAGATATATCGGTTTCACTTTCGTTCAATGCTGTGAGTTTCTCGGAAGCCAGCATAAATGATAAATATATGAAATATTCAATACTATGAAATTGAATCAGGAAATATCGTATCACAATTTACGTTAGGCCATAAAGGCCTATTCAGAAATAAATTAGTTGATGCATAAATATACAAATTTGTAAATAATTAATAAAACAATGCAACTCACTCGGATTCATTGTTTTCGAAGACAAGTTCGCCGCGGGCCCCCTCGTAGTCCTTGGATTCGGTGGCCGTGTCGTTCTCTGTCCAGTAGGGCACTATGACGGTGCCGCGGGCGCCGGAGTAGCGCATTACCTTCAGCTCGAACCGGCCGACGGACTCCGTGATCTCGAATACCGAGTCTGTGAAGGCAAAGATGCCCGCGTGGTCGTCGTCCAGGATCATGACGGTGGCGATCATTGGCACGGCTAGCTTCACGCCCTCGGAGGGATTGAAGAGTCGAATGTAGAAGCACTCGTCCTCCTCAAATACGTCATCGTCGATCACCTCGATGCGGAAGCGCTGCTCGTCGACCCCCGGCGGGAAGCTAAGCAGTCCCTTCCGTCCGACGAAATCGGTGCCGGCGGAGGCGGTGCCGTCCTGCGTTTCGTACTCCACGCTGGCGTAGGTGGAGATGTCGCCACGGCGCACCACGCGCACCTCAAACTCGCCGCAGTTCTCCATGACGGTGTAGTGACCCGGCTCGAAGTACATTCGGATGGGATCGTCCGCCTCCTCGTCATCGCCCGCATGCAGCTGGGCTTTAACCTCGGTGAGATCGCTGTGAGCGCGTTCCTGGATCTTGCGCATCAGGTTGCCGCTGCCGACCATCTTGCGGGTGGCCTGGATGCGATAAAAGGCGCGCGACTTGCTGCTCCGCGCCAGCACCTGCTCCTGGGCCATCATCTCCAGCTGTTCGAGATCGGCGTCGGGGTACTTCTGGCGTAGCTCCGTCAGCAAAGTTATGTACTCGCGACGGGCCTCGTCGAAGGCCTCGGCGTCGTTTCCGCGAGCGGATGTGACCATTGGTTGTTTGGGGCCCTTCTCCGCATCCATCTCCACCTGGTCGTGCTCGCCGGCCACCACGGTGCCGCGCTTATTGACCCGGTAGTTCTTGTCCATGTATTTGTAGACCAGAAGACGCCGCTCGGCGATGTAGGCCCACAGCACGGTCAGCGGGAAGAATAGCAACGTCACGATCGCCTCCCAGACCAGGATCACGCCGGGCGTGAACACGGATAGGATGAGCCACAGCCACACATAGGCGAAGACCGAGAAGAGGGCGGTAACGAAGAAGACTCGCAGATGCCGGATCCTCCGTACCTCGCCCGCCGGTATCCAGATCATGCATACGGCGATAATCATAAACAGGTTGTAGGCAGCTGATCCCACGATTGTGCCAGGTCCCAAGTCACCGCTCTCGAAGTCCTTCGCATAAATCTCAATAACCGAGAGCAGGATCTCGGGGGCACTCGATCCCAGGGCCATTAGCGTTAGATTCGCCACCGTTTCGTTCCAGATGCGCACGTGCATCACCTGCTTGGTGTTGTTGGGTCCCTTGACCACCACCGCCCGTTCAATCGATGTGATTGCCTCGATGGCGGCCATGAAGCGATCCGCAATGATGGACACACCCACAAACAGGTAGATCAGTAGGACGAAGTAAACAAAGCCGCGGACGAGGCGGTCACCCACCGAAATGTTGCGTTGCGGCATCCAGAGTGGCAGGACAAGACCCTCGCTACATTCGCGCAGCTCCTCCGCGTCCGGTGCTTCTCCATGCACCTTGGTCATCTGTTCCAACTCGTCGTCCATTTGGGACGGCGCGCCCTCGTCGCCCTCCTCGCCATGGCTGACCTGCCTTAGTCGCCGGCTGAGGAAGTGGCCATCGTCCTGGCTGAGATTACTACTGCTGGAGGAGGTAACATTAAGGTACGCCTGCCGCGCTTCTGTCTCCTGGACTTTGAGCAGCGACTGGGCGGTGGCATACACAAAGATCACGAATAGTGCGCAGGTGAATATCGATTTAAGGAGCAACTGCATGGCTGGTTACTAACTGGGATGGCTTCTCCTTATCCTGGAAGTGATTGGGGCACTCGCTGTCCCGTTGGCCTGTCTCTGGAAGCTTTGTTGCGTTCGATTTGGCTGTGATTTGTGCTGTTGCAGTTGCTAGTTGCTGCTGCTTGTTGCTGTTGCTGTCGCTTGTTGCTGCTGCAGTTGCAATTAGTGTTGCTAATGGGAGTGTTGCTAGTTGCAAGTTGCCAATGTCGTTATGGCCCGGTGCTAATGATGGTGACTATGACGTGGGACCGCGAGAAGGCATTCTCGCAATGGCACGTTCAACACTCTGACGCAGTTGGGCCGCTGCACCTGGGGGATAGAAACGGAAGGGAAGGGACTTATTAGTTAGTTGGTAGTTGACTGGCGGCCACTAACAGTGCGGTTCCTATTCCTATTCTTGGGAATTTATTTCGGGTGAATTGCATCACGAGTGTGTCGCCGAGCGGAGCGCAATGCCACTGCGAAGGTTGCGAAAGCCCGCAAATAGTCGCTAGAACAGAAGAGCCCGCCCAGATCGCCAAGCGGGATGCCTCATCGGGTTGGTGTCTATTTGGATGTGCATTGGTATCTCAATAAATTACCCCTTAAAAAAGCTCTACAAATGAGTAGTCGTCCCCTAAGACGCACTTTTACTAGTTTACAAACTGTAGAAAATACAATATTTTGAAATATTGTAGTTATAAATACAAAATCTAATTAATGTATCTTCTACAATTTCAAGTTAAGGGAAATACAACATGACTATTAGTACTGGAAATAAATTAAAAGAAAAGTAAAATCAATTTTAGAGCGCTGTAAACGTTTTTAATACCACCATATCAACAGAAAAGTGTAAAAATATTCAAAATTTACAAAATTCTCGTACTCACGAAACAATCTTCTATAGTGTTGGAAACTAAAATTAATTAGAGTCCGTATTTTCCGTGGAGGCGGGTGCAGCTTTTCTTTGAGCCTTGCCAGACATTCTCTATTCAGCTGTTTTGTGTATTTACACGAAAACGAAATTAAATGCGTAAATAGACAGCATAAAACATAAACAAAAGTGCAGCTATAAAATCTGGCAGAGCAGACGCAAGACTACAGGCAAACAAAGTTAATTTTCCGAGGAAATCAAAAACAGACCGAGATGAATTTCAGCTGCAGAAAGTTTGTTGCAAATTGAATTGCAAGCCGAACGAGAGCGGAAAATGCCGAGAAACGGGACTGACCAAGATCGATATTCTATATACACATATGTTTGCAGATATTTCGCCAATGTCAATACCGGGAACTAGAAACAGAACCCAGAGCATTAACGTTTGGATGGCAATAAAAAGCAAACAAGTGACTAACTGACAAGACGGACCGAAGAAAAATACGAACGAATGCAGTGTGCACACTTGCAGATAAAAACTGTTAACAGTTCTTCCCGAAAAAGGGGGAAACAAAGTTTTATCATTTTAACTAATACGCCGTTGAACATATGCATGTTTGTGGATCCGAATACCATCGGTTGCTTAAATATTGTGCATATATATATTTATATCTTATAAATGGGTTCATTCATTAATATTAAAAAAGTATCAATATTATAAGTTTTGAGATAGATTGCATGTCGGCATGATTTGGAAGAAGCGGAAGGTTACTTTTCGGAAAAATTTATTTAGAATTTATTACTCTTAATTCGTTTGAAACACTAATGGCCTGTTAACAGTAAAAATATGTCACTTGTCTTCAGAGTTCAGAAAGGAAGCTCTTTTGTTTGCAGGGAATACTTCTCACTCCACAATCCTTTTGTTTAAAGTTCGCCTGGCTAGCAGTTGCAGTCAAAGTTCTGGTTTATTTATAGTTTCGAATATTTCTCTTTATTTAATATGCACATTTGGATCACACACCCATTCGGATGGCACAACACTTTGTCGCTGGCTTCGAAATCCAATAAATCAATATGCCCGACCGTTTATGGCGCAGGGGCTAAGATAATCATCAGCGCTTGCATTAATTTAGCAATTACAACAAGAGCCGACAGCAGTCGATATACATAGATAGACAAAGAGCGGGACAGACGATGGCGCGGGAGGGAGACAGAGAGCAGCTGGGAAAATGGAGAAGTGAGTGAAAGCGAAGAAAGCGGAGATAGTAAATGATGATGAGACAAACAGACGCCCCTGGGAGCACGGAACATATGCTGGGCAGGCGTTTCACTCCCCCCTCCACATCGCACTTTATTCCGGCGGTAAATTGCATTTGGCCATTATTGGAAAACGGTTGCACGTCGGGCGAAGAGATTGCAAATTAATTAAAAAACTTTGCTCCCGGGCCAAAGGCGCTTGCTTACATTTCCCAGCTTATCAAACGGATCTCGAAGCGTGATTTTTCACGCAGCCTTTATGCTCGTCAAAGGCCGAAACACTAAAATTAACGTGGATTTTTAAATTTAGCACAAACAAAAAATAATATAATCGTCTGGCGATCGAACGCGCCGCGTTTCGCCAAGGACTGCGACTGAGAATGCGACTGAGCGAATATGAAAGAGTATGAACGTGGGAATGCGAATAGAAATACACATAGAGAAATCACAGAGAGATCGTTGTGCTCGAGTGCCGCGACTACAAGATACCCGTTACTTCGTTAGGGGAACTGCGAGGTATTCAAAATATTCTAGTTTCCGAGATCACGACGCTTATAAGGACGGACTAGTGATCCTGAAAGAAGAAACGCGTTTAACTAAGCAGTAACGAGGCTAACAATTTCAAAAATTTGAATTTTTTTTTCATTTTTGGAAACTGGAATGGAGGTATATTTCCATTTAAGATAGCTAATTAGACACTACGATTGGTCGGCTTTTTTCTCAGTGTGGAAATGAGAATGGGCAAAATGAGCGGGCCGTATGGAGGGGCATTTTGTTTACGTTGCGTTGGCGCTGTTACGTTGTATACATATGTATGTATTTACAAGCACCCATACATACGGTTTTCGACGGATTCGAGTCGAGTCGATCCAATTTTTCGGTTTGCTTCCAAGTTCAAGGAACATTCCCGCTTGAAATCGTCTAGTAAATCAAACACAAAGTCTAATTGGCTGTTAAGTAATTCCCGGTACAGATGTTTTCATGTAGAGACCGCCAAGTTCAGTCGCTCGTCAGCTGGCACAGATTTCGGATTCCATTTTTTCGCGACTCGCAATCGCATTTGGCAGCCCAGGCACAACTAAATCCACAGCCAGAATCCCCATATTACCACCTGTCTGTCTGCCTCTCTGTTCTCCCTTCATCCGTCGGTATTTCTCTGTCATGTTGATGTCTCTGTGTCCCCCAGTTCATAATTATTTCGTGGGCACGGATTTGCTTTTGTTCTCTGCTCGGCTTTTTTTCGCTTTCCCCCATCCCACCTACATGCGTTGGGAAATCGGGCGAACTCAGACACGGAAAATATGGCAAAAAAAAAACAGGGGGTCGGGTCGGATTGGGTCGAAAAAAGCTATCGAACCAGCTGTAGCGTTGAAATCTGATTGATATTAACTAACGGGGAAATACGATTTCTTCAAAGAGCATAAAAGTGTATTTTTAATTATTGTGGAAATATATTTCCGCAGCTCTGCTGCTCAATGCCAAACCATTCGTAATGTACTATTTCCCCCAACTATAATAGGAATAGTCTCGCATTTCGTAATTACTCACAGAGATAAAAAAAAAAAGTCGATCTTATCTAATGCTCCAAATAGAGCAGTACATAAATTCTAGTAATAAATCTCATTTAATGCGGGACTATAGTAAATCCAAATTTAAACAGCCTTCAACAAACGAATTGCTGTTTAGTATTTAAATGCTGATATAACCTTATGCGTGTGATGATTCCCCTTTTTATTATTAACCACTCGCTTGCGTTTCGAGCTCTCTGTCATTTGATTTCCCTCCACCTTTCACTCTCTGCCCTATAATTTCGTATTGCTATTTGTTCATTGGCTTGTTGTTATTGTCTGTGGTATTCAGCTAAGTTTTACAAAATGCAGGCAATCATTTGGTAGCCATGCAAATGTTGTGCTAATTTTGTTGGCCGTGTGGCTCTTCATTTCAAAAACACTTTCCTCGCGAACAAAAGACGATGCGATGGTAGAGACCCCCAAACGCAATATGCCGGGCAGATATTTGAGGATTACAGCAAATCATGTTGATATACTATATGTACCATATGCTTAGGTGGGCACACATAATTCATTCGCATATTTTCCGTTTCCCAGCTAAGCGCCTTTTCGTGGGCATTTCATTTATTTTCCCACAAAGCGTCATGAATGTACGCATACGACCAAAATACTAGTACACCAGGTGATATTTTTCGGTACGAATTGAAATAATTAATATTTAGTATTCTATGCTTGTGATATGACATTTGTTTGATTTTCACAACACAATCTTATCGTAATCCCAATGTATATGCCTTTCGGTACTAGTTTAAACGAGTTACAGCTTTAATTCTCAAATCTTTTTTTTTCGTACTGGTAAAGTGTCATTCAACTTATATTGTTAAAGTAACGAGAACTTGGTTTAGCGATTAAGTTGGCAGTTTGGGGGTCTGTTTCCCCAATATTGACAAAAAAGAATAAGTCGTCATTCGTCACTTGAACCTCGAAACATATTCACGCAATTATCAGTGCTCCGGAAAGATTTTTTAGACGTTACCGTTATTTCTTATATTTATACAATAGATCGGTTTTAAATTTATATTCGAACGCATTTATTTGTTGTATTTTTTTCATACAAAGGCATACGATGTTGGTGTGATTATTGTTTGAATAAAAAGATTGTTGTACTAAAAAAAATTATTAAAGTTTTGGAGTGTCGTGCACAGTTATCTCTTCCACTTATTGTGGACCCAACCCGCCGACTGGTGATATTACTCATTTGTTTGCTTGCTTTGTACACTTGCCAACATAATTTTGGAAATGTTGATCTGCTGTATGGAAGGGTGCGAATTCAATAATTCGATTTCCAATGATGAGCATGTTAGGTGCTGGTTGTGTGACGAATATGCTCACGCGAAGTGCGCGGGCATAACTGATAGTGTAGTGGAAATGATTGAAGGAAGAACTGGACTCAAATGGACCTGTGAAACCTGCAGAGTTGTCAAATCTCAGATGGGAAGATTTATGAAGCAAACGCGTACGGAAATAACTGAACTCTTTAGGGAAGTTCGAGCCGTCTATGAAAAGTTGGCGAAGCTAGAATCGCATATTACGTCTCGTAAGATCCAGATCTTAACTATCCGATTATTTAATCGACTAATTTATCTTTTTTATTATTTAATAGTAGATCCTCAAAAACCGATTTACCCTGTGGACAGTGATTCAAGTTCTAATCCATTACACACTTTTGAAGATACTAATGATGACAAAGAAGTTGAAGATGCAGAGTCATCTATTGTTCAACACAATTCTACGAATATGCAAAAAGCGAAAATATGGCATCATAATGCGGCTCCCGTGGTACTACCTCTACATACCAATCCGGTTATTCTTAAAGCTGTACCTCCAATGAAAGCTGTGTTCGTATCCAGACTCGTAACCTCAACTACTGAAGATGCCCTCAAACACTACATAGTGGCCAAACTCTCTTATCCCAATCCCGATGACATCATCGTCAGAAAAATATATAATAAGCAAAGACGAAAAATTGCATCGTTTAAAGTGATGGCACCGGATCCTATATATTATACGATTTTAAATCCTGGATTTTGGCCTAAACATATCATTGTGCACGAGTTTGTCAACAAAAGCCTTCTTCAAACCAATGTAGAATTTATAAAATATTGTTAATATTTCCATATGAAATTTCAGTGAAATATTAAGAAAGTAACACATTTCTAGAATAGGAACTGTGCAAGCATTATCAGTAATTATTAATATAACACTGTTCTAATCACATTTAATCACTCATTTTTTTGCCAATATTTAGGGTATCAATTGCTCTGTAGATACAGAAACACTTATACAATTTGATATCACTCGAGTATAAGAATTCGGTTCACAGAAGTTTCACTTTTATGGTTTCACAATAAAATAGCTATAAACGAAATGTTTGATATTTGGAGTGCTAGTCGTTCGACCGCCACTGTGAATAGTCTTAGACATCTCATACTCGACTCGAATAATAAAAGTAAAATGCTATGGGATTTGTCGCCAGGGATACTCACTCCGGGATGGAATTGACTATATACTCTGCGCTGGCGGGGATAAGGATGATGGGGGAATCTTGAAGTGGGACTTGACCGGAAACTGAACGCTGCAGTCTCAAGAGTGGATGTTGTACTTGATCGCCCTGCCGTTTGTCTCAGGCGTGACAATGCATAGTTTCTCCCGCCCGTCGGGTGGGTTCGCTTCCTGGCAAGCAACTGAGCCGCCGGACTGCCGCTCAGCCAGGTGCGCAGTACTGGTGAGATAACGGGATGCGTGGGTGGCTGGGCGTCGAGTGATGGGCGTGGCACGCACTCACCTGGGGATCCAATTTCGGTCCTTTCGGTGCTTGACTCTTGGGTAAATCGTTAGCTCTGTTTCGAATTTGATTTTCGTGAAGTATAAATCAGAGCATTCGCGTGTCGTCTAATCAAATCGCCACTTTGGCAGCCGCCGATATCAACTGGCCCCGTTTCTATCCCCTGGCTAACATATAGATGTACATATATGTATGTGCATATACATGACGCACGGAGCGGCCTCAGATACGGAGACTCGATAGGGAGATATACAATGGAGGGTCCCGAGCCACTGGCGATAAGTCGGGGCAATTACGTTTGTGCGACCATACCTGATAGCTACTCTAGATCTTGATATTCGCGCTTTCTGCTTCGCGGTGTTATACGATCCGCTCATATTGAGTATTGCCTGATAGCTACTATTGCGTCATTGTCTTAATGATACAATCTATCTATATGCCATAGACACAAAATGTGCTCATGGCTTAGATAAGGTCTGTGGCCCAACCGAAAGTAACCGAATTAAATATTTAGCTAAAGCCAAAAATATCTACAACATGAAAACGCACAAGTCGCCTGACTCTTTCACCGAGAATTTAAGTCTTTTGGTGTAATCCCAAATCAGGCGAAATCTGCGAGTGAATGTTTTTGCACACTTTACCTAAGCCATAAATCGCTTTCCACAAGAAAGAGCCTTCTGAGTGTTGGTGATTTCATTGCCAGGCAGATAAGGTTTGCCATAGTTTGTGAGATATCCTTTGTGGGGGCTTTGTTTCACGGACTAGATTTGTCAGGCTTCCGTGACAAAGGTATTTAGATTCGTTATGCTAACAAGAGAACGTCTGATACGTTTCGGTGTTCAGTGCTCACTGTTCACGGTTAGATATTCGAGTCCTGGGACGTAAAATGACATGTTTAATACGGGACCGAGTGGGAACAGTTGGCGTTGTCAGCATATTTTAGACCGTAAACCCCCCGGTTATTGGCGACATTTTGATATTGTCCTTGTTGCTGTAGCTGCGACGTTATAACAACAAGTTTGATGACGGTCGTTATGCGAATCGTCGATTTGAAATGCCTTCTTGTCACAGAACTTGTGTGTTGAGTGTGGTGCGGTGTGGTGTGTGTGTGTGGGTGTGAGTGTGAGGGTCCTTATCTGCTGTAGATGTGTGAGTGAGTGGATGTGCAGATGTGTATCATTGTGTGTTGACAGTTCAACGGACACGCCCCGCCGCCCTTCATTTTCACGCCTGTTGTGTTGTTGTCAGAGCGTAAACTGTTTATTATTTAACAATATCCTTTTTTTATATCTCTTTCTGTGAGGATGTGCGCGGCTGTGTGAGTTTCGAGCATTCTTATTTATTTATAACTGTGTTTCACACTTCTGCAAAGGTACGCTCACAAATCCGAGAATAAATCTCCGGATTAAGATTTAAATAGTCGCACGTTTAGCGAATTTATCATGTTTGACTTTTTAAGCACCGCTTAATGGCACATTTAACTATATCATTTATCATTTAAAATGGGTCTGCATTAAAAGTTTTTGGTTACTTGACAATTAAACTAATTTATTTAATGGCTAACTAATATTGCAGAAGAATTGATAAAAATGTAGTATAATCAGCATTCTAGTTCCACTTCTTTGGATTTCGTTTAATAATACTTTTATAAGTGTATATCCTTTGATCATTCCCTGAGTGTCTGAACGAAAGTGCTTGGGCGTGAGTGGGCGTGTGCTTGCCACTTGACTGCGGAACGGACGCAACAAGGCGCCAATTCTCGAATCAGCGGAAACAGGCTTTTAGGCTGCGTGCCTGAAAGTAGGCTACACATTCCAATCTCGGAGCTCACTTTACGTGTGTGTGGGAGCTGCACTAGTGTGCGGCGGATAGATGCCTGCTGGTCTGTCAATTATGCACTTCCATATCTGCCTTTAAGGACTCACATCACTGGTCAATGGCAATCAGGCAGCGCAATCAAGGCCAGCATCGCATATCAAAGCATCAGCATCGCGGGCTGGCATTGACATTGATTTGATTTCAAATCACATCAACCTTAAATGTCAGCATGCCACAGAGGATGTGGATGCCATTTGCCATTCATATTGCGCTATGTACTGCCACCAACGTTTATGTGCATTAGAAATACACGCAGAAAAGGTCATTAGAGGATTTCCTCCTCTCTACCACTGGAGAAAACAACTCGAGGACGTTGGTACACACATTAGTCACGTCTTGCTCTGAGTAATAGTATTTTCTTATAGGGCTTCCATGAGTCCGGAACAACCATGAAGTCATCTGGCTGAAAGTAAATGCCAGTTGTATTTCACAATAGCGAGTCTCAGACAAAAACTCGATCATAAATTATAATTAACAATGCTCTAAAAACAAGCCCCATTAAGTTGGAAGATATATGGGATGCACAAGTAAACTGTTTGCACTACTTTCCATAGCTTCTATAGTTTTCTTTACTGCTTCTCAAAATTAGAATAATTCTCCGTGCGATAAGCTCGCTTTAAATGAATAATCGCGGTATTCGGTGGCAGTGTCAAATCGAGTCAAGTCGAGTTTTCGGGCAGGATATTATCACTTGCTGGCCATGATTTACAGACTGAAGCGAAAGCAGATGGAGTTGGGAAGTGGCAAATGGGGAAAGCAGCTGCGTGCCGTATAAATATATGCGTGTGTATGTCGCAGCGCTCCTATTGATTTTTTAGCTCCACCCCAAACCAGTTTTCACTCGAATGCGGAGGAATCGAGGCCCTGACATGCCAAAGTTGGTTTAGATAGCGTTGTTAAAGTTGTTCGCCATTGCCATATCAAGTGGGTGGGTGGTTAGCTCAAACTATTTCCTACCCAACATTGGCTTCCGCAGGGGTTGTCCCAACCTCAATCTCCCTCCTTTCGGAAAAACTTTAACTGAAACAAGAATGCCAGTTGTGTTCGCCAAAGTGTTGCGACTGGACTCGACAATTTGCCGTGTGTCAGCAGCAGGTTCGTCAGATCCGCGATGATGATGATACCTGATGGATGGTTTACCAGTTGACCAGATGTTACCCCGGGCGGGAAAAAAGTAGCAAGCAGTCGGTGCATCAATCAATCTTCCAGTGCTAGTAAATGCTGACGCAGATAGCTTGATTAAGTCGTGGCAATCAGCAAAGCAAACATTTTGCCAAGGGATTTTAGTTCTTCGTTTATTTTGTTTACCCCAATGATTCAATGCTGATTTGCTGGACGGACCGTTGATCCTCATAGCCGATAAGCACTGTACAGCATTGCCATTGTCATTTAATTTGTGTGCTTGCTTGGGCATGGAAAAGGCAACGATGGTGCAGGCTGCCTTCAAATCGCTGGGAAAAGTCACATTATCCCATTCCCATAATCATCATCATCACCGACGCCGTTATCATCGTAGTAATCATGTGGCAAGCTTTCCGGCCGGAGCAACAGTTTCGGCCCACAAACAAATTGTTATGCTCCGCCTTGGAAATCCATTAGGGAGCCGACAAACAGAGCCAAAATGGCGCCCCCTAGCTAACTACGTACATGCCATACTGAGCAAAATCAATTTGGTAAGCTCAATTTAACTTAAATAGTTCATACTTCCAGAAATGCCGGGATAGTTAAGAACACCGGGTTTAAACCGCATTTTAAAATGGGTTTAAAATATTTAGTTCGTTGACTTTTGGCCGGAGGTCTTATAATCTATAAGCAGACAAGAAATTTAAATTTATGTTCTTTAAACAAAAATTCACAAAATAAATTTTCCTAGTGTGTCTGTGTAGTTTTGGCCCAATTCTAGTAAAGTGAGAGGGCACAACGATGGAATGGGTGAGACGCCAAGATAGGGTCCTCAGTGAATGGAGAAAATTGAAATGGAAATTAAGTTCGAACGAGGGCAGATGAAGATTCCTCTGGCGTGTGTGTTATCCGACATGTATCAGTGTGGAGAGAAGCCCCCCACACTTTTAAATTATTTACCTTAACGCACCTGATTATGCCCTTTGCTGGCTGGGCCCTCGATGAATATTTCAAACACGCGTCACATCGACCTAATTGAAACCAGAGTGCGAGCTCCAGTTAATGTGACAAGGATTAAGTGCTACCCAATGCGAAGAGTTAATTGAAAGCGTTTCAATTTCATTTCTTCGCCATTTATTTCGACAACCGAATCCACACACACACACACACATGTAGATATTTCTGTGTCTGTTGAGCGGAAAATTATCATTTCCTTGGCCTTTGTTCGCTCAGTCAATGGAACTCGACCATTTGAATGGGCGGAGAGAAGTGAAATGAAAGGTTTTCACTTTGGTTTCCGTGCTGACACAATGCCGACATTTCGATGTGTACGTGCTGTGAGTGTGTTTGTTAGCTTGCTGTATGTCTTCTGTATGTGTGTGTCTGACTCAGTGTGTGTGAACTTAGGTGCGTGACAACGGTAATTTAGATATCCCAATATCCTGTTCTTTTCGCGCGTCTTTTGTTTCGCCACAAAAGCTGACTTAAGGCTCGCCTGTCAGCGCCTTGTCCGCCATTTTTGTGATTCTGTCTCCATTTTCGCGTCCCTTTTTCAGATGTTTTTCCTTTATTTATGGCCCTCGCCTTTTCCTCTTTCCTTTTGATTTTTGTCATCTTTATGGAATTTTTATCTCTTTTAATTTATACATATTCTCCGGCTCCGCCATCATCGCCATCGCAATTTAATTGCCGTTCCCGAGAAACTGAGCAATCGAGTCCTTTGCGTTTCCTTTTTTCCACCAAACTCTGCTTGCATTTTATGCTCGACTTGGCTGGCTTAGAAGTAAGCCCTATTTCAGCATTTCTCTACGTTCTTTATGCCTCGCTGGCCATAATCAAATTGCCTGCAGATCTGCCCATCTGGACGGCTTACTGGGCGTATGCGCAATTTGATGCCCACATACACGGTAAATCTAACAGGAAAATATGTAAAGCGAAGCTGGGTGAATTTTTTTTTATTTATGCCTCGTAGCTGGAGATTTGTTACTGTCAGGACGTATGTATGATTAACTCTGCTGCAACGGAATCCTGCATAAACTCTACACTCGAAAGTATGCTTTTTGGGGCTCTATTTTTTCCGGAAGCACGGCAGCTGCTAAAGCTGCTGATTCTGCGCCATTGTGCGAAATGTTGGCTTCCAGTTGCCGTGGCCACAGCAACTGTAACTTTATTTCACCATTGTTGTTCAATTGGGTGAGGGGCTGGAACTTTCTGCTGGTTTCATGAATCAAACATGACCGAATCTTGTTACATATTTGCAGTTTTCTTCGTCGAGTTTCTTTTGTGTACACATGTGCGCGGTTTATTTTTTTGTTAGTTAGAAAAGTTGGTCGCCCCACACACCGAAAATGGAAAAAAGTAGAATTTTTCGCCACTGTTTGCGGCTGCTACGTATGCAAGGCCTAAGCTTTTGAGTGCCTGCCACTTTTCTCTAAGCCTTTAAAGCGCTGAATTTTCATCTGAGAGCTGTACTGCGGTTTGGCTGTGTGGTCTGTTGCTTTTAATTGACGGAGCCATAAATTAAATGAATTTTCCAAAATCTTGTTTCATCTGGATTTTCTGCATTTCGCTGAATATGCTGCATACTCAATTTTAAATTACCCGAGGTATTCCTCTTATCAGAATCAGAAAATCGAGCATTTTGAGTGCTTCGAGTCATGCTGATGTTGGGTACTTGATTAAGCTAGCTAGTTAATGGCTGCCATTTAGTTTGATTAGATATAAAGCCCCAAACTGAGTTCCATTGTAACTTGTGTCCAATTGACAAATACTTATGGGACGACCTTCCTTCATTCATTGGTCAGTGAAAAGGAGCCCCTTAACCGAGTGAATGAATAAATGGCTATTTATTTGTACAAAGGGAAACAAAGTGAACTCTAAACTGAAATGGTAAGCAAATGTCAGGCAAGTGAAGCGAATGAAAGCTTGAATGATATTGACAAAGGCAAATGCTACCACCCATCGTCCTATGAATGAAAAAAGAACTCAAGGGGCTGGCCGACTTGGGCAGGAGTCGCGGGTTTTTTGCTTTTCAATTGTTTACTAGTCTCCGTGTTGATTGTTTTCTTTGGTTCCTTTCTATGGATACCCTATCAGATGGCATGATACTTTAGGCACTGTCTACAGTATAAGCGAAAAATTTCATCTAAGCGGGACAGTAAAATATACTTCATATAAATAATCATTTGTGGTTTAATGCTCTGAAATCTGAAATCATAAGCCTAACGTTTTCTGGCGAAGTTCTTTACTTTTTCTTGGGAGTCTTAATATACTTTATATGTTCATATGGGAGACGTGCCTTTTGGAATGTTAACATTATATCCCTTACTGACATTCGTTTCTTACAGCGTGTAAGAATCAAAGCTAGGATGCCATACAGCTTTATTTATAGTTAGTTATATCCTCTACAGTAAATACATTTCCGGATCACAAGCCGAGTCGATCATGATCAAGAAAATATGTAACGCCCAGAATTTGAAAAATGATCCAAAAAAAGTCCATTGCAGTTATGGTATGTGATAGTCGAGAAAGCCCAAAAACCAGCTGTCCACAAGGGAACTTAAAACTCGAACTTATGCCGATGTCAACTGGATTCCCCATTTGCTTTTCTTTTCTTCTGCGGTGCTGCTCGTCTCTTGATACTCACAAAAGACTCAATTAGGCGTTAGACAAAGACGGTGGACATAGCCATATGCTGCTTGGCCCAGAAGTTGTCGCTAATTCGCAGACAAAGGGCGAACGAGGGGCCAGTGGGCTTAATCGATAGAAAAACGAAAATGGGAAAACAAACTGACAATTGTCACGGACTGCCCCCGTCCGTTGTCAAGGTAAGACCGCCCGCACTATTCATACTCACATACACGGGGCGTATGCGTAATGCCTTAGCCATACCGCACGGCACTTCACATGTGGCGTATGATTAAGTCGTGCTTGGGTAGAATGCGCCTAAAACGAATACATTACCGGCAATCGGAGATGGAGGCGCCAGTGTGGCGAGCTGCAGGATCCGCTGCCGATGCTGCTGACACAATTTTCGCCGCTGCAGAGCTGCAACTGCAGAATGGCCGCACACAGATGCACCAGATATAGATACAGATACACAGATACAGATGCACGAAGCTGACGCCGAATTTGCGAATTTCGAGCTTGACACGAACACCCGGAGGCTGTTGAACCGCACCGCTCTGAACTCTTTTGGCTAGTTTTGTAGGTTTATGCCGTTTTCGTGCACATCCTTTCCTTTTCTTGCAGCTTCCTTTACAGTTGCATTTTTTGCAGCGGCTGCTGCAGTCCGCGTTGCCAAAAGTGAAAAGAGGCGGCCGGCACGGCGGTCGGTGGTCAATGGTCAATGGTCAGAAAACAGGTTCAAAAGTCGGCGACCGCAGGCGCAGGTCCTGTGTGTGTGTGTTACGAACGGGTGTGTGTGTTTGTACCGCACAACTTTCCCAAAAGTATGCAAAGATATTTAGCCTAGTTTCGACTCTCCGACAGCATCGTTGTTGATTTTTTGCTGCACTTTCTTGGCATTTTCTTTCAATTCATTTTTGCTCTCAAATTAATTTTGAAAATTTATTTATGGAAGATCATTTCACTAGCTTTAAACACTGTTTTTGTTTTTATTGTTGACTGAAGCACAACAAACACATCAACAAATACCTACATATATTTCTGTATATATGTGTATCTGTGTATGTTTCGCTGTGTAGTAAAAATAGTAAAACGCTCGGCACTTAAAATAGGAGAAGCGCAGCGAAAAACCGTTTGCCGCTGTTCTCTTCTATTGTTGTTGTTATTGTTTTGGTTGCTTCTTTCGTTGTCGTTGTTGTTGTATTTACCGCTGCTGCGTGTGGAAATCACGGAGAAAACGTTACACGCTCAAACGCCGGATAATGAAAGACTAACCTGCGAGCCAGTAACCGACTGCCACATTGGCCGACTGCCTCTTTAAAAATGCCGATTGTCGCGACACGAAGGGCACCCGAAATGCACACGAAGAGTGAGAGTGGCGAGTGCGAGGGCGGTGAAAGCGGGACAGATAAGGAAGAAAGTGCACAGGATAAGGAACAGAGTGGCAGTGGAACACTGGCCAGGCGATAACAACTGCGCCGCTCTCTCTCGCTGTCGCTCTCCGATGTTCCCCATCTTCCTCTCGTTGCAGTGGCGCATTTCGCAGGGGGTGTAAAGGTTTGGCGGGGAGGGTGGTGTAGAGGCATTGCTGGTTAGTATAGCCCACACCCACACCCCCTCCTCTACCACCCGCTGTCTTAGACAAGCAAGCGCATAAGTTTTTGACGCCCCTGTTAAGTCGGTTGGAAACAAGTTGCTGTACTCTATGCTTGGAAAATAGTCTATTAACAATAAGCACCGTTAGGGAAAGTGATTACTAGCAGATCGGGGTGCAAAAAAATATAAATTTTCAACACCCAATAAAGGTTCACGTGGCCAAATCTTTTATTTCTGAAAATTGTATTGTTTTATAATTTCTTAAGCTTAAAATATGATATTATTCACGCGTTGAAGTACAGTATTGATCTCAACATATACATTTTATTTAAATATATATATTTATTTATATTCAAAACCAAATTTGAGAAGTACATCGCCAATTCCAACTCAAATTGGCTAGAAAGCTTTTGATCGCATTGAAGTCAGCTTTTAAAAATAACTTAATTGGTATGTGTTTTACCGGATAAATGGCTTTCCCCTGTATAATTTTGATTTAGTTGATTGCGCCTTTTTACTTGGCTCTCTATGCAGCATCACGCCTACGAACTTTTTCAAGTCACTTATGCATTTTATTTTAATACCTATACATATTTTAATACCGCGCCATAAAAACTTCACTTAAAAAGTTAAATAATAATATTTTGTAGTTTTTTTTTTCTAATTATAAATCAGTTTTCCTAATTTAAAGTAATCTTCTTCTCTTCTATTATTATAATTCATGTATTAAATCAAAGCTAAAGCAGCAAATTAAGGCAATCGAATTAAGCAATGAATTAACATTTTAGTACTCCCCATCTACGGTTGTGTAATATGCCTCTCTAAATAATCGTAGGGTATCACCGGGGCTTTAAAGGTGGAATTCCTTACGAATGTTCTTTTGACTATGGCGACTGCGTTAGAATTTGGGGACCTGGATGGCTCGGCGGTTCGGCTGCTGACGGGCCCAGAACTGCGAACCGAATGGCGAGCTGTGCGAGGCGTCGTAAAAATAAATAAGCAAAACGGAAATTAATAAGACCCAAATGTTGCCGCTGTCGCAACGACCTCCCCATGTTGCCCCTGAGAGACCTGCCGCGACAATAGCGTTAGCCTTATGGCCATATAAACGCAGCAATGGAAACAGCAGCAGCGAAAGCAGCAAAAGTAGCGAAAGAGAAGCAAACGCTGCACGCCATTGCTGTAAGTACAGTACAGTACAGGAACATGTGTGCCAGTGTGTGCGCTCACAACCTTTTGCTACCTTGTATTTGGCGTCCATTTTTTTTCGTCCGCTTTCTGTTTGTTTTCGTTACGGATCCCAACTCATTCGGCAGGGGTGAACACGGGGCGTATGAGCAATATATTTATGTTTATAGCCTCGTTTCCAGTTGGTGTGTAGGCATAAAACTGTCGCGATTTTTATTTCGGATGTGTATGATTATTTGGCACGACAACTCAATTCAATGAATGAATAATAGCAATCATGAAATCATAGGACATTTACGAAATAAAATGACAGATCACAAATCTAAGCACTTTTTACAAATTACGTTTCTTTGCATTTGCAATCAACTTAAGTCTCATTTTACGTTTTTTTTTTAAACCCCACTTCCACATGTTTTTGCAAATAAAAGATTTTGATTTGTTTTTTAAGTTTTATTTATGTAGTTTTTTATTTTAATCATTGTTTAAATCTACAAATACATTTACAGCGGAGGGCGAAAGAACAAAAAATTAAAAATGTTTACTCATTGTTTTGTTGTTACATGCAAGTTTTTACTTCTGCGTGTTGTTGACAAATTTGTTGTGGTTTTTGTTTTGTTTCAAGTTCTTGCTTTGACCATCGAACGTTTATATAATTCTGCATTTGTTTATAAATATTTGTAGTCCATATTATGAGTTATTTATATTTTGTTTTTGTCCTCGTTTGGTTTTTGCTTTGCTTCGTTTTAGTTTAGTATCATATCTCTTTCACATCAGCATCCATCGATCAATATTATTAATTACTCAATATAATTTGTTAACAACTAATAATAATAATTTTGTTTAGTTTTCATTTTCTTTCATAACTAACATGCCATAATTATCGTTATCCCCAATGCTAATGATCATCTTCACTAAGTTAGAAAACAAGACAGTTGGCTAAAAGAAAACAGCAGCGAATTAAACTCGAATGTCTGGGCGTATCTCTCTGCGTGGGTGTGATCTTATCGGTCTAGCCGAGCTTATTGAACATCCTATAATCGCTATCTGATCCATTTTTCACAATTCACAACTTGAAATTCTCAATTAGCCAGCCCGAGCCGCTTTTTCAGACCCACTCATTTGATAACGACAATGCCAAGCTTTTTAATTCGTTGAACTTCAATGTAATGACCAACAATTTGACCGCTCAACCGTTCATGTTGTGTTTGTTCTTTGTATTTGTTTTTCTTTTTGTTTTTGTTTTGGGGCGTGTGTGGGCAGGGAAAGCGATAAAAAACAATCAAAGAAAAGGTAAACAGAATACTGCCTTGGGCTTGCCCCATTTTGGGGCGCTGTGCCGTGTAAAACTTACAAACATTTATTTTGTGGGCGCTTTTTCCTTTTGTTTTCTTTTGTTTCGTATTGAATTTGGTTTTTAGTTTTATTTGGTTTTATCTTTTCCTTCTGGGCCTAGGTATCGGTAATGGTATCTGTATCTGAATCTCGATATCGACATCGGGGGACTTAATCCCACCGAATCTCGGCATCGGTTCTTTTGGGCTTAAATGCACACAAAGCATAATATTGCATGTCAATTGGTTTAAGGGGGTTTATTATTAAACATTTAGTTGGTTTTTTCATTAGATTTTAACAAATTCTAGACCGGCAGGTCTCCAAACATTGCTCGGAGACCTTTATCCGGAACTCGGCGTAGTGCCAAGTGCAGATCGGTCGATTTCGTTATGGTTTCAATTTTGGTTTTTGGTGTATTGTTGTATAGCTCCATTTATATAATCAAATTTTTTCCATATAATATATGTGTGTATATATATAAACAATTATATTCGTCGTGTTCACATTTCTTGTGGTTTTTCTTCTGTTTATATATATATTTCGTTCTTCTGCGCTAAGCTGCGTTTACACACACAAGTTTCAAGTTTTGCAAATTAATTTCTGTTCTTTTGTTTTGGTTGTTGTTGTTGTGGTTTTTATTGGGCTTTACTTTTCACGGCTTACTTGGTAACTACGCTAGGGGTTTTCATTGTTTTCTTTCCTCATTTTACTTTTTATTTACTTCGTTTTATAATTTCTCTAAACTTCTTATATACTTTGTCTCGTCATGCGTTGTGTATCGGTGTGTGTGTGTGTGTATTTGTGAGTGTGTTTGTGAGTGCGTGTGTGTGTGTTAGCTTTCTGGGATCTTGTTATTGTGGCGATAAAAATCGCCTCATCCAGTTCTCGTTACGTTAATAATTTTACTAAAAACATGTTCTTGTTACTGTTTTGCTTAGTTACTGGTTGATTTTGTTGTTGTTCTTGTCTGGATGTGATTGGTGTTTCATCGAAATTGTTGTTCGTTTTTGTTGTTTGTTTTATTTTCATTTATACTTTATTTAAATCTTATTTTTAGCTTTAATTTATAATTTAAATTTACTTAACGTTTAAAATAATTATCGCTTGCATTTTTGTTTATCCTCGTTTACTTTAAATAATTAAATTAAAAAAATAAAATATATTGTAATATGTTCTTGCTGTAGCTTGTTGTAGACGTAGCTGTTGCTGTTGTTGTTGCCGTTGCTGCTGCTGTTGCTATTACTGTGGTTGTGTTGCTTTTGTGGGTTTTGTGGTTCATAAACATTTCTATTTGTTGCTCTCCATGGTTTGTAGGTGTTGTTTGCGGGTGTTCCTGGTTGCTCTTGTTGTGGTGTGCATTCGTGTGTGGGCATGTGGCTGTGTGTGTGGGAGTGTAGCAGTGTGGGTGTTTAATAGTAGGTCTCCTGCTCCAACCAGCCTCCGGGGTTGCGGCGCAAGTAGAAACGACGGGTCTCGTCATAGATGAAGATGGCCAGCGCAAATGGAATAGCCGGGAACCACCAGACGAGTCTATAGTATTCGTAAGGAAGGTTATTTACAAGGTTAATTAATGATATATTCTAATTTTAAAGGACCACTTACTTCAGGGGGTACATGCGCAGACCCTTCTCCATGCCCGGGCAGTATGAGAGGAACGCGGCCAGCACGGTTTCAAAGACGAGGCCAAAGTTCAAAGCCCAGTTGCGCATGCCCTGCTGGAAGATCGAGTTACGACGCGTCTTGCAGATGATCAGATCGGCCCATTGCACAACCACGATCGAGATGAAGAAGGCCGTGTGGCAGGTATACTCCAAGGTCTTGCGGTCGCGGTAGGTCTATGGGAGTATAGGATAAATTAATTAGAATGGCTCCAATTGTGGTTAGTTTTGGTCACTAGTATCTAACTCATCCTTGGCTGTTTACATTATCGTTAAAGTACGAATTCAGAGTTAATATGAAGTGTGTTTAAGATCGAATTGGAGTTTGGACTTACCCATTCTTGACCGTAGGAATCAGTTAGATCGTTAACAGCCTTTGAGTCCCACATCTTACGAATGCCAAACAGTTTCTTGGGCAAGAAGCCGTTCTCAGCCATGATGACGAAGTACACAAAGAAGCCGGCGGCGGCCTGGATCATGCCGATCTGTCCGTAGGCCATCGAAATCAACCTGGGTTAGTTAAATGGGCGGGACCAAGTCGGAAGTTGGGAGAAAGAAGCAGATCTCGTTAGGTAACTCTCAAAGGCAGGCAAGACTTTTTCTTTTGTGTGGGTTTTGGTTTTGTTTTTCAGGACGCAAGACACTTCTCGTTACAGTTTGGCTAGCGGTAAAGTTTCGGGCATCGGACTGAAGAAAACAGGAACATGCGCGGCTTGGCTAGGATTTTTGTTTATCGTAAGATAGGTCGTTCGGGGTACTCAAGAAATGATCAACGAATGCTTGAAATAAAGCCATAAACGTTGGCACACAGAAAAATAGAACGGAAGAATAACACTCAAAGCAAACACAAAACACTTAAGGAGGAAATCAAACAAAAACCCTGCCCAAGGACCGCAAATGTCCGTTCAGTCCTCGATCCGAGTAGCAAATCGTACTCGGGGTTAGTCAATTAGATTGGTGTTAGTGCCACTTTACCTTGAAGCTCTTTTATGGATTGTTTAAGCAAATGGATGTTTATCGTTTAGATTTAGTGGTATTAAGACATTACTCTATGTAGCGTGGAAAGTGTCTGGGCAAATCTCGTTTTAATTTCAAGAGCGCGTTAAAGCAAATCGTACAGTCTACACTCGATAGAAAGCGTGATGGCGCAGAATTGTTTGAATTTCATTGTATTGTTTGGCTTTCATACATTTCGCATTGGATGTGGATGTGAAAAGCAAAGTTATTGTTAGTGCTAGTTGAACATGCGGTCTAAATACAGGACATACATATCGGAACATGCAGGACATTTAAGCGTGCCACTATTACTACGACAGGCGAGTGCAGCTCTACATCCTTTCGTTTACTTACGTTCAAGGAAGTTTCGATCGAAATCACATAAAACATAAAACAATAACTCAATCATAAACTTACACGTTAACACAAACTTAAGAGTAATAAATACGTAAAAGTATTACACACAAGGAACTCATAACAAATCATTATCCGTTGCCATTGTTGTGAGATTCTCAAGTATTACCTATGTTTATCAGGACACCCTCCCTCACATTCAGACTTACCACGACTTGGAAACTTGGAACCAGATTTCGGAACGAGTCTAGGTATGTATATATTTGGTATATAACAATCATATGGTGTATCTAGAACACAACTGAAGCGATTTTCGTTTTGTAGTTGGCTCGAACAAACTCATCTACAAGTAACGTACTAACTGATCTAAGAGTAACGGCAGAAGCTTCGTTTTTTGTGGGTTTTGTGTTTTTATGATTGTTGGGTTCAGTCTTTTGCTTGTCTAAGGGCTTGTGGAAATAGATCCACCTTATATTCGATTGTTTGTTGTATGGGTCGTGTACTTTGTTTTTGTTTATTGTTTATGCAGGTGAGCGTTTGAGCGAGCGAGCGTTTTTCTTTGAACTAACTTCGCCAAATTTTTTAGAAGCAGCTGTTGGGCTTTTTTCATAGTGGCACTACAGTTTGCAAAACACACTTTTAGATTCAATACGAATGTTGTTCCTCAATAGTTTGAACATACACAATAAGTGTGTGTAAGGATTGAAGTTTGTTGTGCGAGTAACACACCACAAATGTAACACTTAGATTTAGGGATTTAAGTGAGGGATACATAAAAGGAGTTATTCCATAAGAAATCAAGTAAAGTAGGTTTAAAATCAAAACGAAATCTTTAGAGATTGGTACATTTTAGAAATTTTTTGATTTTAGAATATTTAAAAGATATTTTCATTCCACATTGAGAGTTTCAGAAAGCAACTTATAAGTAGGTTACATAGAAATTGGAACAAAAGAAAACTATGTAAAACACAAAACTGTGGAATAAATGTATTTTTGTACGTTCATAAGTGTGGAATTAAAATTGAAACAAGGAAAAACGCATGAACGCATCAGCAAACGAACAAACAGTCGCAAAAGTTTCTGGGTGAAATTTGGAATTTATCATTCGATTGATTGCATTTTAGTCTGATTGATGATCGGTTGATCTACTTGTTCGGTCAAATTATGATGCAAGAAACGCGACCACAGAACATCAAACAAAGTTCAAAGTTGGTAACGTAAATAATGATGGTTGCATGTTTGTTCATTTTCTATTCCATAACTAATCAACTAAAAGACGGTTAACACTTGGATATTGGAGTTTGGTTTTTGGTTTTTTTTTTTTTTATAAGACCTTAGCGTTTAGTTTTCCTGACCTGCGGTTCACCAAGTTGTCGCGATACGGATCTCTCGGCTGACGCTTCATAATATCGCTCTCGGCTTGCTCGTAAGCGAGTGAAATGGCCGGAATCTTGCGGTATATGGCAATTAATGGTTATTGATTGTTCGGTTATCGGTATTTGTGCAAGTTGCAATTGTTAGTTGGTTGTTTGATAATCAAAAGAAAGACATAACAAGAGTCGAAAGAATGTAGGGAAATACAAAGGAAAATCTGGTTAAAGTTTACAAATATATATAAAATATTTGTTTAAAAGTTTTATATAAATATGCTTGCGAGTAATAAATACTTGTTCTTTATACGCTAATTAATAATCGCTAGTAGATCGTAAGAGATAGATAGAGATCTGAGGGGAGGCCGGGAGTCTGTGTCAAGTAGTACCATCATGGGGTATTTTTTGTTGCATGTTAAGGTGTTTTTCATTTTTTTTTTTTTTGTTAGCTCCCACGTACTTACGAAGCTAAAACTAATCTAGGGCAAAAAGAGCATAGAGCACCCAGTAATAGTAAAATCGATATATAGTAAGTAGTAGGTAATAGTAAATGCACAGATATAGGGTGTACAAGAATGGATTAGAGCTTAAATTGCGCTAAATCATTATATATGTATTATTATTACTAGAGGACAATTTCAGTCTGGATTTCAGATTGAGTTCGGGGGAGATTTGTGTGAGTGTCGTTCAACTACAACTCAAAACGAGACGTTTCAATGAATGACTGACTGAGAGTTGGTAGAGAAAAATACAGGGCATTGATTGATAGAATGTGCTGAATGATTCGAATTGACCTTAGTAAGTGGAGATTCGTGAATGAATTGATGTCGAGACAAAAGATTCGTCTACCGTATCATGAGTGTAGCATCAGTAGAAACGTACATATGTCATAGATTATACAGACTCACTAAATTAACAATAGGCCTGCTCTAGCATAGGGCTAAGAACTAAGTAAAAGATCTGTATTGACATGGTAACAAATTATTGTTTATTCTACGAAAACATAGCCCAGAAGTGAGCTAGAGCCTCAGTCTTCAGGTATCAAGTTGATCACCACTTACCTTCGCACCACAAATAAAAGGATCTTTATACGAAAAACCAAAACAAATATCTGTAGAGCTTCTACAGTAGAACATAAATCTAAAAAAATTAAACCAAGTTATTAAGGAGTACAAACAAAAGAAGTACGAATGTTTCCGAAACTGGAAAACATAAATTCAGGTATCTTGGGAAAAATGCTTAAGCCCCAAAATTGAATTTCATAACACCTTAAGAATCGTTGTAGATATAGAGAGAAAGTGATAGAGAGAGAGAGAGAGAGAGCGAAAGTTTACCAAAGTTAAGCAGAAAAGTGAAAGGCAAACTAACTGACTTCATGGCTATAAGGAAAAGATTTACATGTACTCCTAATCCAATATAAAGTTTCTAAATATTTTAAGTGCAAAAATATTTGAGAAAATGGTATCCGAAAAAGTCGTTCTTCCTTTTGTCTTCTTTAGTTAAAACTTAATAGGATGAAAATTTTCTTTTGGGTTATATAATCAATAGTAGCTATGTATGTATATGTAGTTATAATTACAATTACATTTATCAGCGTACAATAATTGGATATATTGCATTATTGCAAAAACAAATTAAAAATCTTACGAAATGCCGTACATATGAAGAAATACAAAAGGAAAATATACTTTAAGTATTTTTTAAAGATCTTTCTAAAAATTATCCAAAATGGTATCCTTTGGACCTTCAAGTCCGAATTAAAGTGTGTTCAGGAATAGCTTATAAGAAAAAACTTAACGAATTCACTAAGAACACACCTTGATTCACTCACAGTGTTATAGTTATGTATGTAAAATCAAAATTACTAATCGATTTGAAATTTACTTTATACTATCTAAACTTAAATATCAGAGACTAGAAAAATCTTGAGAATATTCAACTAAATAAGAGAGCAGTGAACAGAAATTCAAAGAAAAGCTACCAAATGAAACATTTAACATAAAACATGGAAAACATCTGTGGAATTAATCCAAATAATCAACATTCAACCAAGAAGTACTTAAGCTATTTAAAAATATTTTAGTTAGTATATAGAAAGACAGAGATATAGCGGATAATATAGGTTAAAAGTAGAGTAAAATGATTTCATTATCTTCGACTTGTAGGATAGAAAGAAAGCGTACTCTGATTTTAGCTTGCTTTAAGGACTTTGGCCGGCCAAAGTACAAGTTCAGTTCAATGGTATTCAATTTACTTTTCATTGCGTGACAAAAAGGAATTATTTGGTGGTTCATAGAGTAGCAGAAGATGCAAAATCTTGACTTGAGTTCGGATATGTGTCATTTACGTTACAGAATAGAAATTCGGTTCTTGCTGTTATCTGGTTGGTTGGTTGGTTGATTGATTGAAATTTGTTTGTTGGTTGTTCTGGTAAATGTTGTAATTGATTCGAGATCAGCACGGAGCGAAACTTTACCTTTCGTTGACCAGTTTATCTTGGAAGGGGTTCCTCGGCTGGCGTTTCATAATATCGGATTCAGCCGTCTCATAAGCTAAGGAAATGGCTGGCACCTAAACGTGCAAACGTTTGTGGTGGTGGGTTATCGGTTGGTAGTTGGTTGAAGTGGAAAAAATAAATGAAATTAAATACGATAAATTATGGAAACATAAACTCCTCTCCTTGAACTCTGCAAAACCCTGAGAAATCCGCTGAGCTGGGGGGGCGACGCTGGTTCATAAGGGTATATATGTAATATCTTACAGACTAGATTGCATAACTTAAACCCCCCTCTTAAATCAAACTTAAGCTGCAGAGACTTATTGGGCAAAATGCTTGATGTGTGGAGTGACAAACAGAGTTAAACATAAGCTAATGTAAGTTCTCGAGTCAAATTATGAAATAAAAACCATTATTTTCGGTTGGGTTAGTTCATAAAAAATCGTGTGCAAATGCTAATTTTCATATTGAAATTTTACCAAATTGTACAAACTTAAAATCCATTACAAATGCCAATCAATTTGTCCAATTCATATAACGTCGAGGGGTGAATCTTACGGTTAACTCAGTGTTAGTTACACCACAAAACGAAAATCGTGAGCGATATGTATCTGAATTATTTATTTGTGAGAGATTAACAATATACGACGCACACATATTAACATTTAGAGCATTAGAGTATGGCAGATGAAGTCGATATTCGTTTGGGCAAGATATTCAAAGTCGGAATGATTGAATTGTACATGTGGGAGCGGTTATATGAGCGTATGTATGATTTTTATATAAAACTCTCTGGGTGGAAACTCAATAAAAATGGGAAATGGACTTATTGTACTTGAAATGTACAGAACAGATGCTATGTATAAATGTATAGATGGTATATGCATGACGAGGGATCTGCCACCGAATGGACATATGCTACAGAGATGAGTTAACTGAGAGGAAAGCTGGTGTGGTGGGCATGTTCGAGTGATAACATTCTTAAGAGTTAGTTGGGTAGTTAGTAAGCCATAAACGAGTCAACGGCTTTGTTAGATGTTTACGCTGCCTTCGTTTAGGCCAACTTATTCTAATACAATCCAGCCACATACACATAAGACATATGCTATAGTTATATGGTTTTTCTCTTGATTTGCGCTTTTCTTTACTTCAGTCTGGATTTATCCTTTTAAAGGTTGAGGTTAGTGAGTTGGCGAGTGGGTGTGTGTGGTGTGTGTGTGTGGGTGTGTTTTAGTGTGGGGTATAAATTGACTTGATTGGCACCTTGAGTTCACTAATTTATCGTTGAAGGGGTCACGTGGTGGACGCTTCATAATATCGGCTTCGGCATGCTCGTAGGCCAATGAAATGGCTGGCACCTAGGTATTGGATTACGGCAGGTAGTTACATTAGCAACGGTTTACAATCCATAAATTCAATTCAGTTCGATTTTGGCCTAGATCTGTGGGGTTAGCTAGAGTTGGGTGACGTGATTAAGAGCACTTAAACTACTCGATGGCCTAGCACTGCGTTGTTTTCTAGCTGGAGCTGCTGGATCTAAATCGGAGCGGAGGCTAGCGCGTTTACCTCTCGTTGACTAGGTTATCGATCTCCGGATTGCGCGGCCGGCGCTTCATGATGTCAGCCTCGGGTCCCTCGTAGGCCAGTGATATGGCAGGAATCTGATCGGCAGTGCAGTCAGCCGCACAATTTACGTTCAGAGTTGGTGTTAAAAAGGCTAGTTCTTAACTATTAACTGGGATGGGCTACAACTTGTATAACTATATAACTTGCTCGAATGATACTGACTTAATAGCAACTTTAACTTTAATCTTCGATGGAGCTTGGGTTTGGGGCAGAGGTCTAAACTTACCATGTCAGTGCCCAGATCGATGCAAAGAATCGTCACGGTTCCCAGTGGCAGTGGTATATCGCAGAGGATGAAGGCCAGGAAGGGCGAGATTTCGGGAATGTTGGAGGTCAGGGTGTAGGCGATGGACTTTTTCAGGTTGTCGAAGATCAGGCGACCCTCCTCCACACCAGTCACAATGGAGGCAAAGTTGTCGTCCAGCAAAATCATGTCAGCAGCCTACACAGGATCATTTAGATAATTTATTTAGGCATTTTGGTAGGCAAAAACAACATCAAATCCACATTGAACCATCTCTCACTTACTATAGGAGTGTCATAAACCGAAAACATGAGTTCATGCAGAAAGGAAAATTATACCGTATTTTCCCATACTAAAAACATTAAACGCGTATTCAACAAAATCCTTTTAAATGTTAATATGGAATGGTTAATGCGTGGACAAGAAAAAAATATCACACTCATTTTCAAATTAATTTTATGCTGCTTTAAAATTATAATTACTGCCTAATGGAAGGCCAATTTTGGTGATATTTTTTGTCCGGTCCCACTTTTATCATAATAATCTGATTTCTTACCTGCTTGGACACATCGGAACCGGCTATACCCATGGCAACACCGATATCGGCTTTCTTCAGAGCGGGAGAATCGTTGACACCATCACCAGTCACGGCCACAATAGCTCCCATGCGCTGGCAACCCTCGACAATGATCAATTTCTGCTGGGGCGAGGTACGGGCGAAGACGATCTCGGTGTGGTAGCGGAGGATTTCATCCAGCTGGTCGCTGGACACATCACGAAGCTCAGCGCCATGGACGACGGCGGCCTTGGCCTCGCGGGGATTCACTTCAGAGACGGGTATGTTGAGGCGCTGGGCAATGTCCTCGACGGTCTCGTTGCCCTCGGATATAATACCGACAGACTTGGCGATGGCCTTGGCAGTGATCGGGTGATCGCCGGTGACCATGATGACCTTGATGCCGGCCGATCGGCACTTGGCAACGGCATCGGGCACGGCAGCACGTGGGGGATCAATCATGGACATAAGGCCGACGAAACGCAGATTATCGATGGGGAAGTTGATGTCGTCGGTGTTGAACTTAAAGCCGTTGGGATACTTGTCGGATGGCAGCATAAAGTCACAGAAACCGAGCACGCGCTCACCCAGTCCACCGAGTTCCATGTAGGCATTGTTGAACGCCTCCTTCATCTCCTCGTCCAGAACCTTCTCCTTGCCGTTGATAAAAATGGTAGAGCAGCGCTCCAAGATACGTTCGGGGGCTCCCTTCATTACGAGCAAGTAGCGGGGATCGTTGGTATCCTCGGTTTCGTGGATGGACACTTGGTATTTGTTGGTGGAGTTGAAGGGCACCTCGGCAATCTTCTTATTACGCTTGCGAATGTTCATCACATCGCCCAGAGCCAGTTCCATGCACTTGAGCAGAGCAGCCTCGGAGGCATCTCCACTGACTTCTTTCTTGAGGATTGGGACGCCATCTTGGCCTCCCTTGAACTCGGCACGGTTACAGAGAGTGGCAATGCGAGAGAGCGCCTTGAATCCAGGGCTGGTTCTATCGTATTGAACACCCGACTGATCCTCAGTTGTGTCGGCCTCGATGATCTGATTATCGAACCACATGTGGGCGACCGTCATTCGGTTCTGGGTGAGGGTGCCGGTCTTATCGGAGCAGATGGTCGATGTGGAGCCAAGGGTCTCCACGGCCTCCAGATTCTTCACCAGACAGTTCTTTGAGGCCATACGCTTGGCGGTAAGGGTCAGGCACACAGTTACGGTGGCCAGCAGACCCTCGGGCACGTTGGCGACGATGATACCGATCAAAAAGATGACAGCGTCCAGCCAGTGGTAGCCCAGGATGAAGGCAATCACGAAGAAGGTGACGCCCAGGAACACGGCCACGCCGGTAATAAGGTGGATGAAATGGTGGATCTCCTTGGCAATGGGCGTCTCGCCGGTGTCTAGACCGGAGGCAAGGCCAGCAATGCGGCCCATGACGGTGTGATCGCCACAGCTGATGACCACACCCTTGGCAGTGCCCTCGACGGCGTTGGTGGAGAAGAAGGCCAGATTCTTGGTCTCCAGCGGATTCTCATGGGTGAACTCGGCACCGCGGGACTGCGGCTCCGACTCGCCGGTCAGCGAGGAGTTGTCCACCTTGAAGTTGCGCGCCTCGATGATGCGGATATCAGCGGGGATACGGTCGCCGAACTTCACCTCAACGACATCGCCCAGAACGAGATCCTCAGCGCGCAGCGTGAGTTTCTCGCCCTCGCGGATGACGGTGGCGAACTGGGGTACCATGTTCTTGAACGATTCCATGATCTTAGAACTTTTCGATTCCTGCGGAACACACACCACAGTTAGTAAGCCGATCTTTAGCTGCTCAGATTTGAGGGACACATACCTGATAGTATGAGAAAATGCCCGTCACGATGACGACAGCGGAAAGTACAATACCCAGATACAAATTATCGTCGGCCGGCTCCTCGCTGGTGCTGGCCTGGATAGAATAGGCCACAAAGCAGAGAATAGCACCGATCCACAGCAACATGGCGAAGCCACCGAACAGGTTCTTACAGAACTTCACCCATTCGGGCGTCTGCTTGGGTGGCGTCAGCGCATTGGGACCATCGCGCTCCAAGTTTTCCTTGGCCTTGGCGTGACTTAGACCCTGCGGAAGATCAAAAACGTATAAGTTCACATGTCGAATGGGATACCATTTACTCAAATGCTGCACTTACATTTTCGGGATGTGTCTGAAAGCGCTGATACAATTCCTCAGGAGAGATTTTATGAAAATCGATATCCAACTCCTGTTTGAGATCATCTAAATTCTCCTTTTTATTAACTTTGGCCGGCATCTTGCGTCTTGACTGTTGAGTTGAGAGGGATAATATCGTTAGTGGCGGAAGTTAATGATGCACTGCAGCGAGACCCATTAGCCGACACAAAATTCGATTTACTTCATGCCTTGGTTAGGCCTTTCAAAAAAGGCGTACAGGATTCAATATTACCAGTGTGTTTTGGGATTGGTTACAGAGGAAGTGGATAGAGAAGAGTTTACGATAGGTTTGCACTGAAGAAACCCTCAAAATTGTACAACTGTTCCGTTTACCATTAAGAGTTAGGGGTCAGTTAGAGATAAGTTAAGTACCGGTACCCGTTGTTAACTACTTACCCGACTTAAATTTACTACTTGTCAAGTGATTTTCCGAACCTGTGCACGGGGATGTGGTTATAGACTTGGGCGAACCCATTCCGAAATGAGTTCGAGCGTGAGAATATTCAAAACGACCGCTGTGATACGTAAAGCTCTAGTAATCGCAATCTAAGGCATGCAAAATGCGCGCTAAATGACGCTCCCGATCGAAATGAGAAGAGCACGTAAATGAATTGAGGTGCACAAAACAAAACATCAAGCAATTATACAAACATTTGTTCCTACACATATGCTACGTATACAAAACAAAGGAACTAAAAAAAAATTAAATACGAAAAAAATGAATGAAAAGTAACTTTTCCTACAGTGCAACCAAAAATATATAGATTTACTATGCATTCGCTGACCTCGAAAGCCTTTGAATTGGCCAAATAAAAAAAATAAGAAGGAAAAGAAAGAGAATTCTAAATAAAATATATGTGGATTCAAAAGTTATATTATATATATAGTCTTAGCAGCTGTCTAGTGTCTGGCATTCTATCTTTAACAGTGTCTATAAGTGTTCTCTTTTTTTCAAGACGCACGGGCAGTGATTTTTTGCTCTCTGACGTCATTGTTGGGGTTGCCATGCAATCAAGGAAAAACAAATGGAAAAAAACAACAACTAGTTGAACTCCTGTTCATTTGGAAAACTTTTAAAATCGAGCAAAAGACAAAAAACTGCTTGGTATTAGTACAAGGCCATATTTCCTTGAACAATAATATATTCTTTAATGAATGGAGATTCGAAAATAAACTCCGAGATATTCAAAAATGGCCATATTTATGACATTATTATTGGCCATCGTTATACATAGCGAATTATGGCTATTTATAGCCGCTGTAAACATTTCGCCAGTGCTTTCTAAATGTCAACTGCACTCGGAAAATGTCATTGGAAGCATGCCCAAGTCTAGCAAATATAATAAATAATATGTGCAATTATAGACCGGGAAAAGGGAAATCGATGGGAAAGAAGTGGGTTAGTAAAGCGCTTAAAATCGAAAGGGGTCGGTATTAGAAATGAAAAACATAAATAGAGTGGATGATAGATACGAGTGTATATGGCGGTGTGTGATGTGAGTGAGGAAAATTCGATTTACCTTGTACTGGCCATCGGCTGTGCGATTGTCGTCATCGGTGGCTATAACCGTGGCGACTCGATAAGAGTCCGCCCTCCCATGCTACGCACATGAAGGTTTGGGTTTCGAGTTTGGATTCGGGTTCGGTTTCGGTTTCAGTTTGGGTGTTGTTGTTGGTGGGTCGGTTGTTGGGTGGTGTTTGATTGATGATGTCGATGATGGGCGAACAAGTAACGTTTTCAAACGGGGAAGAGATAAAAATCAAAAATCGAACAAAACTAAAAACGAGCATAAGCAAATGCAAGACGTACACTATGCATGTATGTAGTATATGGCTATTATAATAAATAAGAGAGCTATTTTCCGCCTCTGGTAAAGTGATAAATGATATTCGTGAATGCAAACCTCAGTCTGTTACAGTGATAAATTGTGTATTAATAAATCAGACTGGTTTACTTTACAATAAAATAAACTATACAAATCAGTATATGTATTTGCAATAAGATTATATTTATAAATTATTTCATAGTTGAGTTTCAGGAATTATTTTCATTTTTCACTTTACCAGATCTAGCAAGTAGCATATAAGATAACTAAAGAATAACCAAATATATATGATAAATATGATATGAACGAACAGAGACACTACAAATCAACTTATGCAACACTAGTGTAAACATTAATATGATAGGATATGATGCATACATTAACTCTTAGCTAAAACTAAAGGCGTTTCGGGCATTGCGGTTTTTCGTTGGCCTGGCAACACGCGATTTGTTTTGATGATTCAGCGCCAATTGGAAATGGAAAACTTTGGCCAGGCTGCCAAAGGACTATGAATCGTGTGCTATACATAGACTTCCAATAGAAAGGCTTTCCAGCAAGCGATAGCCAAAATTCGACCCGTTTTTCGGGATCGAGCAGCGTTATCTACAGTGCGTCGTGAGTCACTGTTATTATTATGAATATTATTAAAAAACAAACAAAATGGGCTAGTGAAGAGCGCAGCCGTCAGCGAAACTCAAAAGAACTCAAGAGATATGCAATATAAACATACTCGTATAGTCTACTGTTTGTTTGGCCATGCAAAACCGAGGGGTCGAAGGAAATCAAATCAAATTAATTAAAAATACGTATGTCTCGAGACGAAAGTATGTATACACTAATGAATGCAGAGGGCGAGGGGAAAGCGAGAACGCAAACCTGTCGCGTTCACATGGCATCCAACTTGCGGGTATACTCGACTATACATATTCGAGAATCTTACGCTTTTTTTGGCTTTGCTTTTTCGGGCCTGGCGTGTCTTGATTTATTTAATTTCATTATATGTATGTGCTTTTGGTTTCAGGTTTTTTCTGTTTTTCGGCCTTTTGGGTTTTCTGGTTCAATTGAGGCCGCTTTGGCAGCATGAAATAAATCGAATCGAGAATCGAGAGAATCGGGCCTAGAGGCCTGCTACTGAAGGGTTTCTCTACTTTTCGGCTTACGCACTGTGGCAAGTGTTCAAACGACTATCGATCTGCTTTCGTATCTTTTATCTCGCGTCGCTGGTTTCCCTCGTTCTAAGATTCCCTCTCAAGTGCTAAACAATCTGATGGGAGGATTAAAGTTAAGATATGCGTTAGAATATATCCTAATGATAGTACTATCTTAAGCTTACATGCTACCTTGCCTAGGAAATAGTAAACAATTGTTAGCCATGACTTTGTGGGCGGAAAGCGCCCGGTTTTCCCACAATGCCGCCAATTCCGATTTTTCTATACACATTAATTCAAGTTAATCGCGCTTTTCATGCTTCAATTGATCCGAAACAATGCCAAATGGCACAGCATGTGGAAACAGGGGTATGGGTTTGGTATTGGGATTGGGGTCCAGGATGGAGATCGGGCGAAAATAGTATAAATCAGAATACGACAATGGGCGGTCAGCCGCAGAGAAACTTACATAAGCCAGTGAAATGGAAAATAGCAAACTGAGAACTGCGAACTGTGAGCTGCCAGCGAACCAATTAGACGAACAGATACAATTGTATCTGTGTATCTGTTGCTGCGCTCCAGCTGAAATGTCCCCCCCTAAACCGAATAGAACAAAACGGTATGCACACATTTCGCCGCAAACCATTTGGCATTTGAACTTGAATATCAATTTACAACATGTCGACTATTTGGAGGGAAAGAGCTGTGCATCGAATTGACGCGCTAATTGTTCAATCAATGCAAAAAAGTGCAAATACAAAAGTATCTGGGAAATGTGTAAGCCAGAAATCGGGCGAATTGTTGACATATCGCTTTTATTCGAAGGTGCATTAGCCGGCAGGTGAGTGCAAGTTTGGTTTTAACCGGTTTCAAACCAGATTGAGGCGGCTCAATCGTTGAGGTGTCTGATTCGGATTGATAGAACACAATGCATTCGACTGGGAAATTGAAACTGTTTTGCTAGGCTCGTTTTTTCCCCTTCATAGTAACCCCGAAAAAGAAAATAAAAACCAGTTTCACTGGGCAAGATAACACATCGTGTCTGGCATCTCTAGTATCTTAGAAATGCATTTTCACCCGACTTGTTTATTGTTTTTTTTTTTATTATTATTTTTGTGATCCGCAGACTGAAACGCCAGATGAGCTGAGCTCGCTAATGATCTCAGTTGCCGGAGTGTTTAATTTAAATATTATTAACAATTTCCAGCTAATTGTCTGCTTAATTTTCGCACGTTTTGCTTGCTCTCTATAAAACCGACATACATATTTTTTACCAGACCAATATAATTTCTTATACGAATCCCTACTTAATAAGAGGACAAGGATAGGTTATGTAACGCTGATTCGTAAAAGTTAACTTAAATTTATCATGCTCGAAGCGGTCAAGGTAAATTACAATTGATGGAAAAATATACGTAAATGAATAAAATGTTTCTGAGCTCGTCAGTTTCGATTACCCACCTGAGCACTCATTATGCGGATTCTTGTTTAAACTTATTAGAGGCGAGACAGATAAAACGATCAACAAACAAAAATGTAAGGCACGACAACGGTTGGGGCAGATAAAACACGATTAACAAAGTAAAAAATAAAAACTTGATAAAACTGAAATGAAAAAATTAAAAGTTTGGAAAAGGGCAAGATTAATAGAGGCGAAAACGGTTAAAACGACTCGAGCTTATGCAACAATCCACAGGATACGCGGGCGCTGGAAGGACGAGGCGGTGGAGCAGCAAGTGGACCGCTGGAAGGCCACGGAGTCACGGGAAATTGTGTGGAAGTGGACAATGGAAGCGAGTGTGTGTATGGAAATGCAGGCGAGCTGCAGTTTCCAGGATGCCGAATAACGGCACATGGCAATGGAGAGGCCAAGAGAGAAAGCGAGAGACAGAATTTCGAAAGTGAGCGAGCTTAACGGTAAACAGCGCAGTGGGAGCAAACTGTCGGGGGCGCAAGTTCGAAAAGAGCGGCAGGAAAATTTTCCAAGACTTTTTCCTGTGCCCCTCTTTTTTTTATGCTGTGTGCGGAATTATGAAATCGCCAGGCGGGGGACCCAAATCGCTCTATATATGTGGCTGGCTCGCTATATCCACTCATTCGTGTGGGGTGGCCAGGAAATTACTGCTATTCCAAAATGTAAATCGCGTCAATTGAATCTAAACGATTTCATTGCCACAAAAGTACGTCAGGCGAAAGCGATGCGGAGGAAACGGACAAACGGACGGACATGCGTTTGGCTTGCCATGAACGCCAAAATGAATGCCAAATCAAAGAGGAGGAAAAACATTATTTCTGCATATTCGTCTCGCTATGGCACACACACTAAAACACTCTAGATCACTCCAACACTGTCAAATGCGTCCGAAAAATGCATTTTCTTTATGCCCATCTCCCGTTTTTCCCTAAGGGAAAAACGAAAAAGGTATAATGGCTGGGCACACAGTTCTTTTCGATCTCCGTTTCTCTCTTCAGATGGTTACAAATGTATATATCCATTACGCCAGGCATGAAGTTTTGGAAAAATCGATTTCGTACAAGGACGTTGTCGTTTTCTCGACGCCCCAAAGGGGGGTGGTGGGGCAGTCGGTGGGCGCTGCAGTTGAGCAGACATGGAAAGTTCTTGGTTTCATTTTGTTCGTTTTTTTTTCTTTTATTCTTTCTTATTTTTTTCTACCTTT
The DNA here is from genome assembly GCF_000001215.4 of Drosophila melanogaster. Classification (NCBI taxonomy): domain Eukaryota; kingdom Metazoa; phylum Arthropoda; class Insecta; order Diptera; family Drosophilidae; genus Drosophila; species Drosophila melanogaster. Next base: position 20,958,163 of record NT_033777.3, on the reverse strand, counting down.
TACACGTTTGGGTGCTATTACACAATTTTTGCGCTTGGCGTTGCGTATTGTGTTTTGGGGGCTTTCGCAGAAAACTACCCCGTTAGCAGTATTGAACTTGTTTTCAGCACTAGAACCGATTCGCGTTGGAACGAGACAAATACAACAAATACTGATCACACACGACTGCTGTACGCTAACGTAATATCCTTTTATTCTTATGTCGAACGAGAGTTAGTCCTGGGCTGCTTCTCTTCTCGCTGGAGCTGGACTCAATCGATGCACAGTTATTGTGTAAGCAGAGCAGCGGGCACACACCAGCGCCGAGGGGGCGGGCGGGCGGCAGGGGAGCAGAGCTGTACTGTACCACCCGACAAAGAGACGAGATAGCTGCTGCTGTCACAGTTGGACCTTCCCAGTTCGGATTCGACGTTCGACTGAAACTTTTCGGCGCGCCGCGAGTGGTTAAGCTTTCTCGATTCTCGGATAGAACATTCCGTTCTGCCGACGTCGGCAGAGAGCTTTCGCCAGCAGATGTTACACCGCAGCCCAACGCTCTCATACACTCGGCGAAAAAAAACCATGAATGTGCTACAAACGCTTTTAAGGCTAATCGTAAAGAAGAATATTTCGTGTAGCCTTTCAATGTCACTACTATTAAATCAGGTCACAAAAATATGAAAAGATAGGTTTAAAACATAAGACTTCTTACTGCATGTGCTTCATAGGTAATGAACTCTTATCAGCATATTTCGAACGGCAATTCCAAAGATCTTCTCTTTAAAAAAAGAATTGCGAATAAAGCTTCATATTAAAGCAAACGTTTTCAATATTCACATTTTTGAGATTTTAGTGACAACCGGCAGTATTTCAGATAAGTTATTAAATGAAAAATGAAATTAATGAATAAAATGAAATCTAAAATGTGGTACTTATTTTTTTCGAGTGGAGACTCTCGTGCGAAAAGTGCACAGTGGTGGAGAGCTTTCCAGCCGAAAAATCTATGGCAGTGTGACAAGTGAGGCAGGCAAGGGGTTGGCTGCGCAGCTCGGAGCAGCGGAATGTGTGTCAGTTGGAGAGCGAGGGCGGCGGAGAATGGGGCAGCGGGCAGAGAAATGAGGGGTGGCAAGGGCGAAAGAGGGATCCCCAGAGAGAGAGAGAGAGAGTGCCATAGGGAGAGGAAGACAGAGCGAATATCTACATAAATTGTATAACGAAAACAAAGCGTTTGATAAAAAGGGCAGGCCAACAACTTTGGCATTTCGGAACAGCCGCCTATTCGAGCCCTTGCATGACGTCACTCCAGTTGTACCCATCCCCCCAAAAGTGTTGACAATTACCGAGACTCGTTTTTAACATTCAGTCAGATGGTCAACCCCCGGGGACAACTAGAAAACCTCCCCCGAAGCCGGTGAATCAATGTGGCACGTTATGAAAATCATATTCCCATATTAAGGAGCCCATATTCAATCTACGAATCCGAGGTTTCATATGCGAATCCACTTAGCATGTCCCTACCCCCAATAATAAGCTTTTGCTATTCTTACTTAACGCATTTATAGGCGAAGTGTCGGGGTTGCGGGTGAAATGACACCACGACTGGCTTAGAGCTTAAGGACTCGAGTAATTTCCTTTTCGGACCTTGAGTCTATTTCCAGTCCCTTGTAACTCGAGTTTAATTACACGTAATGCTGCCAGCACAGAGACAAAAGGCAAATCACATAGATACGCACTTGGCCAGCAAGTACTACACTAGAATAATTCCAAACGGATATTCGAAAAGTTCTAAAAGACTTTGAAAGCGTTGCATTTGTACAAGATGAAATATTACCTATGACCGTCACATTAAATAGTGTTAGTATTTTAATTGGTATTCCCCAAACATGTGTACCATATGCTGATATGAAAACTTTTCAATTTAAACGAAGCAGTTTGTTAGCAATATTTCCTCTTGAGCACCGTACGGTGCGCGATTAATTTCTAGCTCATTTTTTTGCGTGCACTAAATCCCACGGAAAATCAATATAAGACATCGTGCCAGCTAAAGCAGCGGGAAAAGTTTCAGTCTCTGGTTTTCCGGAGCGGAGGGTGGCCGAATGACTCCCCTATCGATCCACTGGGGGCATCCAGATTTCTGGCCGGAATCGTGCACGTTTTATCAACTTATCGAATCGCGTGTGATATACGCTGAAGGAGTGTCCCGGCCAGATGAACTCAAACTCAATTTGTGGGTCATCAGCTTGGCTTCATGTTACAGGGCGGCGCAGAGATGGGTCCAAAATAAATAAACAAATGACCGTGTTGGCCAGTTGTGTACGCCAGTAGTTCTCCAATTCTCGCTGGCCTACAATATCAACTTATGTAATGGCACGACAAACACTTGGCAACAGGAATGAAAGTTGAGATACATAGATAAAGCCCTAAACTTTTCGCACAGATATGGCCGGGGTGGCCCATTTAATTGATTCATATGCATCCATGTGAATCGTCCGTGAACATTTACTTATGTAAAAAGGAGAGCAGCGGCGTCACAATCGAACGACAATGCGTTCAGCTGACAAATGGTCAACTGACAAGGGTTCCGCGTAGCCAAGTCTATGGTCAACCGGTCTGTGTGACGTCTCCAAACTTCGATCAGTCAATTCCCGATATTCTATTCCCCGGAAAAAGTCAATTTGGTCTGTCACCTGCCACGTGTCCCCCTTCTATTTTTTTTTTTGTGGGAAACTCAATGCCAACCACCTGAAAAATCAATATACAAATTATGACTGCGGTTGGGGTTGCAGAGAGTGTCCTAAACAAAAAAGGTCTGTTCCACTGCCAATTATGACTTTTAGGCAAAATCAATAGGCGGAGCAGCGTTGATGACTTTACGAATTTGCGTGGTGTCAAAGTCAACTAGCTACTGACTTTGCTAAGATGCCAATGATGCGAGGGAACTAAATAAGCTTTTGATACCAAATGAAGAACTAGTTAATACTTGTACTTGCAGCGTAGTCAAGGAAGAAGCGAAAATAAAGAAAACATATATTCCTGCTTTATATATAGCTATAATAATAAAATCTGTTATGTGACATTTGGGGGGGTCCAAGTGCTTCAATCGAGTTCAAGCTCGGAAAGTTCCACTTTAGTTCGTAGAAGTTGCATTCGCACTTTGCATTTGAAAAGGGGAAAAGCGTGCAAGTTGGTTTGGCAGCCTGCAGCGAAAACTTTGGCCAGCTCGCTAATTGCCATTGGCAAGTGCGATCCCCCCGCCGATGGGAGTGGGCGTCGGTTCTCGATTCGGTTGCATAATGGCGTTCATGACCTGGGCCCTGGCAGAACCAAAAAAAAAAAAAAAAAAAACAGAGACGGCGACAGAAAGTCCGAATCCGAGTGCAGCATAATCACTGCCATCACGAGTGCCCCGATATGAGAGCGAATGAGCCATAAAGCCGTTGTACTTGAGCACTGATTAAAATGTGTGCCCCCCGCCACCCGCATGACCGCCGGGGGGTCTTTTCTCGCCATGAATGGCAGACGGACCACAATGGTCATGCATGGTGACGGATTCGTGATGAGTTCCAAGGCAGGGGAAATGTTACGAAAATTATTTAAAGTTACATAAAAACAAAAGTTTTAAAAGCTTGCAATTGAGAAGAAAAACTTCAAATCCTAAATGTTACCAATTAAAATTTGAAAAATGGCAGTAGTATTGAGAAAACCGCTAGTTTCAGAACTCAATTCTCTGATCAAGTAACGTTCGAGCAGCGCATAAACTCGATCCTAGCCCAAGTCGAAGTCCGGCTCTAGTTAGTCTATGATGCCATTCGAAGCAATTTGCTCGTCGCTCCTCGTAGGCGTTTATGACAATAGATTTACGAGCATAGCTCGTCTAATTTACGCCATTCCCATTGTAAAGAAGCGACCAACCATCCATCCAGCTCATACAGTAGTTAAAAAGATGAGAAAAACCTTAGACGGCGACAACGATGAAGGAAAGTCACTGGCATCTCGCGTCGGTCAGCATTGAATGAAATGCCCCGGAAAAAACCAATTGTTATTCCACGTTTAATTTAGTAGAGCAATGGAGGCCTCTTCCCACCACCTACCGCCCACCTTGTAAATCCGATTTCACGGTTTGCGGGAACGGACAGACAGCAGCTGACTGGGCTGCATCGTTGTGGGCGGGCAGATCTTGGATACATCCTAATCCATCTCATCGCATTTTATCCCATCTCATAGATACATATACAAATACAGATACAGATACAGCTACAGCAGATACAGAGACACCGCTTGGCTTTGAGTTTCAGTTGGGTAATGCGAAACGCCGGAGACTGCCCGTCCGAAAATGGAGCAATAAATTCTAATCAAAATTAAAATATACATAATAATAAAGTAAGCAAAGCAGCCAGGCCATCAGTACAGCACAAGCATTTTCTATGGCCCATTCAGCGCGTGTGTGCACTTGTCATTGCCTGGAAACTAAGCCACACAAAAGGGGCTGTTGTGGGTTAGGGGGGCCGTCCAATATGTTGGCCAAATGAGTACGCGCAGCGGGGATTGCTGAGTGATTTTTCCAGTTCTCCTAGCGAATACATATACATTCGTTTAGATATATACATATAGATATCCACTTTATTTGGGGGTGCTCTTCAAGGCCCTAAAACCGCGAACAAGTTGCCACTTCATCTCCATAAAAGCCAGCTGATAGTGGAGATCTTGTGAAAGATATATTTTAGTCGGCTTTGAGGCTGGGAAAGGGAGTGCAAAGATAGTTACACATTTTCAAAAGAACGACATTCTACAGTTCTGTTCTTTTATGTAATGATCCATTAATTATTTACTCATTACTTTAAAAACTACTGGTTGTTGCGGCACAAATCTAATATTGATTGATTGCAACACCCTTTTGGGGATGTTCATCACACGCCTGCTGAAGCATATGCTTCCTATATCGCTGACACCCACAAATCAATAGAACCCCCTTCTGATCCAGAGTTTCGGAGTGGGCTAGGTGGGTGCATCGGGATGACACGCGTCACCGCTCAATGGAACCGCTTGGCACTAAATCAGCCTCAATTGAGAGTGTGCTGGCTAACCTACTTGAGCGGCAGCATTCAAAACCAGCGATTTGTGGCACGTTGGCACGTCTAATTGGAAGACAGTTGGAATAGGTACAAGGGATCTGAACAGCGAATTCCTGGCGGTAATGCCGCCTAGATCCGCACACCAAGGTTGCCCGGTAACCGTACCCAAATATAACGATTGCGAATCAGTGGCGTCTTATCAGGTATCCACTATCTGTCGGTACCATCGGCCATCCTCTGACGCACTTCACCTGCTCACGACGCAAACCAGTTCAGCTCAAGTGTGGCGGAACCCAAAACCAATTACAGCTGTCGACGGTTATTTGTTTGCCCGACATATATACCACAATTATTTCTCATTATCGAGCGGTGCGATAATTTGATTCGACTTCGTATAGCTGGATATTTTCGGCTACTGCCAAATTGGCATTTGTCCGCTACTTATTTCGATTTGTTTGCATTTGGCCAAAAAGGCACTTTTTTTATTTTTTTTTTTTTTTTGTGCGATCGTGACTGCAAAAGTAGCTTTATGGCAACGTCAGCAGCGCGTATTAAATTGTATTTAAATTAAAACAAATTACGGACAGGCCGAGTTTGTGTGCAAGTGGCGGCAATTGCTGATATTGTCGTCACATATGAGGCATTAAATTAAATAAAAATTTATTATGACGATTTAAGGAGCGTCGGGCAACAAGCAAAGTGCGAATCAAAAGATACAGGCACAGATTCACACACAATTGAGCTACATATACAACTGTATGTATCTTCTGCGAGAATTCGAACAATCTTTCAATTGTTTGCATCATTTGGAAAACATTTTCCATTCCATTTTCGTTTCGAAATGCCAAGATTTTAACATTTATGGCAGGCAGGTATATGTAGCTATTTTTTTATGGATCTCCAGTGCCAAAAGAAATCCCACGGACAAGTGGCAGCCAAATCCGATTTTAGCGAGTTCTTGCGGGTTATATATTTATTTACTCGATCTAGAATAGTTGGATCGCCCGCTGTTTTTTGTGTTTATTCATTTGTTATGCCTTCCCATTTTACCGGCCAATTGAATCCGAGTAATATTCGAAAGTTATGTCATTTCCTTAGCTATGCATTACAGATTGCCCAGTGGAGCCGGCTTAATCTCGACCCAGCTCGTTTACTTCCTCCCACAATGCGTTCGCGGTAATTGCGGTAATTGTTGTCGTTCAGACAATATTAAGTGCGTGACACAAGACGAGTTCAGAGTTCTGGAGATTCACAAATCTCGTCTTACCGCCCGAAACTCGTTTGAACCGGTGGCGAACAGGAACAATTGAGCCATTGTTGAGCTCCGGCTCAGCTACTTCAGGTAGCTGGACAATAAACTACCCCTTCGGAACTAAGCCACCCCTGAAGGGTAATGATCGATGGACCTTGAGAGACCTACAAGCTGGAGACCAACTCGAAAACAAACGAAAACGAAAATAAATCAACGTACCGCTCTAGAACTTAATCTACAAGTGTTGGTCGAGCGAGTGTTATCTGATAAGCAGACGAAAGGTAAATATAGCGCAAAGGCACAGATACAGATACCGATACCTGGGAAACTGGAGGCCCAGACCCCTAATAGCGGGTTATGCAATCGTTAGTAATTAAGACCCTACCCATTGACGCAAACTGGGCATGTGCCAAATATCACACCGCAGCGAAACAAATCGAAGTCCTTGTCGAATGCAATCTGTGTGCTGGATGTGACAGCAAACAGTCAATGGGCGAGGTGATAATTTCCACATCTTGCGATTATGGCCGCCAATTGATGATGCCCACATAGCGTAGATGGCTTTTTCCAACAAGATCTATTCAAACGGTTTGCCATTGTCAGTTGATTAGATTTTTATTGGCGCGTAATTGAATTAAAACGGCCAATATTGTTTTGCTGCCACGCTTTGATTGCCGAAAGCAAGTCACCACCTCTGTCGGACGGTTTTCTGGTATTTTCCAGTTGTAATTATTATCACTGTCGCTTTTACTGCCATCGGCAATCTGTTAAGTAGTTAACGCGAACCTAAAATCTCCGAGCCGGGTAAAACTGGTCAAAAAGGGAAGGGGCCCGTCTATTCGGGTGCACAAAATATCTGGTTAATATATAGTATAGGTGTGTGTACTACATGTCAACGCTGATAACTGCTGATAGTATTCAAATCCTGGGTGTTAGCATTTAGAACCTGCCATTACCACGTTGGAAGCACATTATTCAGCTTATTTGCCGTCCTCTCCATAAACTCTTAATTGCTTTATCTGCATTTTTCGACTGATAAACGGGTAGATGCATACATACATACATATACCAACTAGTTCTCGTTTTGGCTGGCCCTTAATTCCAAATCATTTACTTATGGAACGCACATTGAGAGGAAGGGAACTTCATTATCGCGTTCTTAGAGCATCGTCAGATTGTAGTTTCATGATTTTTGATGTGCTTTCTTAAATTGACTTCAATTGAAAGCGCATGAGTCAGCATACAAAACGAAGCCACAACGCTGGTGGGGGGATGTGAGATATACTCGTACATAACTCAGCTTTACGCGGATTTGTGCGTGAAATCATAATAGAATTTCCACTGAGCACACTGGGTTAAGATATAAGATGTCGTAGTCCGGCAGATTGAATTATAATAATTATGCAACGTTGTATTCTACACCAACAATATTATCATCAGAATTTGCCCTTGAAAATCCGTTGGGAAATGCGTCATATTTTATAAAATTAATTGTATGAAACCCAACCCAATAAACCCAACCACAAATGTTTTTAAACTTAAAATAATTTGCGTAACTTATTTTGATTCTTAAAATATGCATACCACTACAATACTAATAAAGACGTAATTTTGGAATTACATACTTAATTTTATAACAATACAAATATGCACAATATAATATATATTATAATAATTATATAATAATATCTAAATATATTCTACAAGACACTTTCAAGTCTAAGTGAGGTCTTAAGCGTTCTTTTCAAGTTTTCCCGTTACAAATAATATCTGGACCCACTGTTTGTTGCGAGTGGATTCAGACCGCTTGCTCTATAGTTTTGCATACTTTCGGGCCGTCGAACCAGTATGTGTGTGGGTGCGTGCGTGTGTGTGACCTGCCCTTAGACAAGCCCCAAAATCAATAGAGCTGGCAATACGGACTTAGAATTGGTGGTCTAGCCCTAGGAACAGAACCGAAAGCCCGGGTGGAAACAACAACCCTGGCGAAGAACTCATTACCTTCTGCGGGGTAATTAAGTGGCGTCATCGGTGGGGCATTTAGTAACTAATCGAATGGTGAGGGGGTAGGGAAGGGAAAGTAAGGGCTACGTACTGAGAAAAAAGTACGGTAAGAAGTACGTCGATTTACGCTAATGTGCCAGTGTGTGTAATTAGCAGCGCACTACTCGGCCCAATGACACCAATTCCGGAAGGAGGGAAAGCACGGAAAATGGAAAAATAAACGTGTTATGCAGGGTAGTTTCGTTCTAGAGCTCGAGATTCCAATAATGAAATCTGCGAGATGCGGCGGAATGGGGCGTGGTTCGGGAGGGGCGGCAGCAGTACCGGTTATGTAAGCCGAAAACTGGAAGATTTCCAAGCACGGAAAAGCGAAAAGCTTTCGCGCCGGGAAAGTGGAAAATTTGGGAAACTGGTCGGCCTGGAAATGCAAATTGCGCATGCCAGCTAAGCGCACCTGGAAAGCGAGAGAGAGAGAGACAGAGAGGCAGAGAGAGAGAGAGAGAGCAAGAGAAAGGGAGAGCGAATACAAATTCGAGAAAAAAGTCAAAAGCCAGGCTCTAAGCCCAGGCTATTTTTACAGATCAGCAGGTAAGCGGATATAGGCCCATCCAGATCCAATAGGATTAGTAACTGCGCCCCGTTTCACATTCGATTCCGTTTGCAGTTACCGAAAGCCCGCAAACAAATTAGTAAACTTCGTTGGGCGTCGCCTCGGCTTTGTTGTTGTTGTCGTTGCTTCTCGCTTTTTCACCAGCAACAAAACAAATAGTAGTAGCAGCAGCAGCAGCAAGAACAACACCAAAAGCAATGTACACAACACAGATACACGCACACACCCACACAGCGCACTCGGGCTTCGATTTTTCCCACTAAAAACAACGCCCGCTCAGCGTATCACTTGGCCAATTTGTTTTGGCCCTGGTTCTTTTTGGTTCCCTCGTCATGGTCTAACAACAGTTTAAACTTAACCATTTTCTCACTTAACTAACTTAGTTTTCATCGTAATCCAGGCTTTATTTTTGCTCACCTCGTAATCCGACCTTAACGCCATGTTATTTTAATTTAACTCGATTATTCCCAGGGATGTGGAAAATTTACACAATTCCAACGTATCGATATTTTAGAAGTCGTGACTACCAAATGGAGAGTTATCGGCCTATTGTATCGAATAAGCCGGTGTAGAAATCGGGATGGCAATCGGTTAAGAAAATGTAATTGTAAATATTGCATTATGAATAAAATTACTATTATAATTTGTCAATAGTCCGAACAGTCTGGTTTATTTAAAATGAAAAGTTAAGTATTTTAAATATACCTGGATATTTATTTACCGAAAGTTGTTACTATGCTACCTTCAAATATTAATATCTGGATATGTTTGGATTTCAATACTCTCATTAATAATTGCTAATTTAAAATACCAAGTTAAAAATATGTTTAATTTTTCACCTCAATTTGGAAATAACATACTTTTATGTACTTTTTATATCAACTGCAAGCGTGAAAATTACTGGAGCTGCCAGATTAAAATATACACACTACGATAGTTGCCATCTTGAATATTTACAGATATGGAGAGTTGCCAACGTTATAGTTATGTGTATTCAATTTCAAGAGATAATAAAATACCAAATACAATACGCGCGTCTTCTTGCATTCCAAACATAGGTGGCGCTGTATAAGCAAAATAATTTTAAGTGGCAGATAGAACGAAGTGTAGATGGCGTTCGTTAAACGTATAAATTAGCTACTCTCCAAGAAATGTTCAACTGGACTTGAATCTTCTCAAATTTATTTCCTATGTTCAGTATTGATCGTTGATCATTGTTGCGATGAATGGCTTCAAACGGGCCAGAGATTCTCGAAGGCTCAGCAATTCGACGATCCTGTGGGGAAAAACGCATCTTGGAGATTATAAGTTCAGCTTACTTAAACTAATTAAATTATACTTAAATTTCAAGATACACCTGATACCCCTCGTCATCATTATCCAGCAACTTATCATTGGAAGCACCAACTGAAGGTTCGCCCGAAACCAACAGACCGCGTAATTGATTATAATTAAATTATGAATTTAATTGAGAACACTATTGATAAGTACGAGTCACGATGTGGAACTCAAGACGAAGATCTTCCAATTTGTCAGTGTAATGGAGCTATAAACATAACAATCCTCCAAACGACCAGGCATTTGGAAAACTTATCTCCGTCCGCACAAGATCTCATTTTATCATCCGAAATGCTGACCTCCACTTGGTCGAAGCTGAATTTATCGCAACTCTAAACCCCAAATATAATCAGGATAATTAGATGTCTCAAGTCATTTTGTTCTTGAAGGCTAGCATGTTCTATCTAAGTTAGCTTCCCAGCAAAATGGCATCTAAATTTCTACAGATTCATTCAATTGATCAATTCGGTGACCAATTACAAGGAAATGCCAAATTTGCACACTCTTACAAAGAGCACAGTTTGCACGGTTTCATTTGCCCTTACCTTCTCCGGAAGCTTCAATTGGTTTATCCGGTTAATTAATATTTTGAAATCAATTGTTGTCGACACGAGCACAAACAAGGAAGCAGCTCCAAAGGGGCTGCGGTTGCTTAGGCGAAACGACTTTTCGCTCAGCTGCAGAGCAACCCACTTTCCACTTTGCCCATCCTTTTGCCCGCCCTCTCATCCTGCGGCCCCGTCAATCGATTCAATATCCCATGGCCATTAGAAGGAAGCCGGCTCGACTACAAAATTGAGCCCACATAAGCTGAGGGGAAATCGCCTTGTTGCCACTGCCACTGTCTTCGGGTTTGGCTTTCGCTTTTGCTTTTGCTTTGGCATTGGCTTTGGCTCAAATAACCTGAAAGGCCCAATCAACAGGTGTCTTTGCCTCTGCTGCGTGCTGGTGCTTAGTGTTTCTGTGTGTCTGGGTGTTTGTGGTTCAACAACCGGGCCACCGGCGGCAAGGAGTCAGCTTCACGGCCGAGTCGGATGCCTCGGTGTGTGCCAAGCCAAATGGCGAGAAATAAAACTGGAATAATTCAATAGGAGGCGTGGCCAGCCCACTAAGCCCATGGGTAGGAAGTGGAGGGGGGGGGGTGTGTGGGTATGGCTGCGATGGTTGGATTCAGTTCGGAGAAGGCAGCTTCATAGCTTGCGTAATGAATGTCCTTAGCAGGCTGGGCACGTTTCATGTTTTTTCGTTCATGTTTGCTCTGCCAGGCTCCTGGAATCCCCCATCCAGGCCGCCAATTTGGAGCCAAACGGAAGGACCAGAATGCTGGCCATTAAAGCTCGTGCTCCTCCAGCTCCTTTTGCTCATTTCACTTAAGTTCATTTCGCAATTTAACACTACCAGGACACGCATCAACGAGCTGGCGTCTTAATTTGTGCCGCTTTTTCTGCCTACGCTCATAATAAATGCAAAAAATAGTAAGGGCAAAAAACAAAAAAAAAAAAAAACAAATAAATTTCCAGCAGAGGAAATGCCGAAAATATTTGCATGCAAATTTCCGACCTCCTTCACGCAGAAAAAAGCTGCACACCAGCAGCCGTTTGTCCCGTCAACCGCAATTTGAGTAAATTTAATTGAAGCCCCTTGGCCTCCTGCTCATGCATATTTATTGAGTCGTGGAGGGGACGGTGGGAACGGAAGCGGAGCACCCTTTTTGGGTCCAAGCAACAGTTGCCGCACATTGCGCATACGCCGCGTGTGCCACGGAGTAAGTTTCTGGCGCAGCACAGGGGCAGATCCAGCGCCAACTTAATTTCCACGGCACAACTACTACTACAGCCGATTATGCTAATGTCGAAAGAAAGAAAATTCAGGTGTTCTCCCGCAGCAGAACGGGGCAAGGAAAGGGACAAACAAGGAAAAGGTGACTTCGTCCTGGCTCTCGCCCTTCGTATTACCAAAGAAAGACAGCAGGAATTTGCAGCTGCAAGAGAGGAGGATATCCCTTTTGCTCCGCTTTCCCCTCGTTTGCTTATCGCGCTGACTTCTTGCTTCCGGTCTTATTTCTTGCCTTTGGACAGGACGACGCTGCCTGTCTGCCGTATAACAAATAGCAAAATGTCCTCCGTCCTTCCGCCCGTCTGGCTGACTGGCATTCGTGGCTGTGTCCCGGCTCGTCAACAAATTGTTGCTCCGCCGTTGCGTGAGTAAATTCCGTCGGCTTCTCGGTCTCTCGCTCGGCTCTCCTGCCATTCCGACATTGCGCATACGCCGTGTGTGCGTGAATTGCACCACGATGGCCCACTGTGCCTGGGGACGCGCCGCCTGTGCCAACTGTGCTATGGCCCGTATAACACCGGGCAGCAACAGCTGCTGGACGCACAGTTCATCGACAGTCCTCGTCTGGTTGGGTCCTTGGGTGGCAAGCGCGGCAAAAACGCAAAAACGCAGCACGAGTAGCAGCAACAGCAGCAACAGCAGGCACAGCAACACCAAAAGCAGCAACAGCATCTGTATCAGCCATCAGCAGTTCGTCCTGAAAAGCAAAAGAGCAGTGCGAGTTTTAAAGTTTCGTGGCTTATTTCCCGGAAATACCCGGTGACCATTTCGCGAGTTTTATATTCGATTCGATTCGAGTGCGGACTGAAGCGGTCAAAAACGGAGCTTCGGGTTCCTCATCAAAGAGCAGTCAGCCGGATTAATCCAAGCATTTGGGTTTGCGCACCGCCCAGCGGCATAAAATGATAAGTAAGTGCACAAAGAAGTACCACCATATTGTTAAGTTTTAATAAATAATTCAAGTTATGGGAGCAAAGAAAATACATTTAAATGTATACATAATGTTCGCTTTAATACAATATTAGAAATAGTTATTTCATTTTTGGCTAGATATACAGATTAACCAGAGTAAATATAGCAGCATAGCTTCACTTTCGTTTAATAATAACTTAATAATTATGCCGAAAAGGTAAAACGCCATTTTAATGCCACTTTATCTCAACTGCACTTTCCGCTTAAAATAAAAATAAAGGAGGCAGAGACAGAGAGCAAACCGATTTGAATCGTGTGCCCGGCTAATAAATGTGCTTTGCAATGGCGCAGCCTCATGCATTTTTTTCACACCCAACCACCCGATGTCCTGGCTTGCCACTTCCCCGCTGGTCCACTTCACATGTTGCGGCTGTTGCACGAGTGTCTGTTTAACGCCACTTAATGTCCTTTCTATTTACTATCCACTGGCTGTGTGTGCGTGTGTGTTTGTGCTGGTGTTGATGACTGCACAAAGCACACAAACTCGAAAAAAAGAACACACACACACGGCAACACTTCTGTGTACTTGCCACTCAACAGTTTCGTGCGAGAAAAAAGGGAAAACGCCTTTGGTGCAGCGTGGAAAACGGGAAACTTTTCCCTACCCGCCTAGAAAAACACTAAACAAAAGTTGAGTCGAGCAAAACAACAGAGGCAACAAACATCGCGAAACAACATTAATTTACGTGCTAAAAGCGGCCTTGAAAACTTGCAGCCTCCGTGCGGTAATTGTGCTTGAAAATGGGCTGCGCAGGGGGGTAGGGGGAGTGGATGGAAATAGCCCGGGAAACTGTCCGGGAATCGTCCTTGTCCCGGTGAAGTCGAAAATATACGTAGCAAAAGCAAGGCGATAAGTAAATTGGAAAACTTCATTACGATGAGTCGAAGCGAACACCTCGGTTTTCACTTTTTCAGCTTACTAATTAGCAGCAGCTTTTTGCAAACAATCTTCAGGGAGCCATGAAGATTTCAGATTCAGAATTACAACTTATTTCCTCATTTTACGGGGATTTACGAGACTTTCGTCTAAGCGAATAATGAGTAAATCAACTCAGATTAGTACGCAATGCACTCGAAGAAAAGACTGTCAAGAAATGCGAGTATTTGCTGCCCGAGGCGAAGGATTCCCGGAAAATCTGGATTGCAATTTATATTATTATTCCCTTGCTTCAGAAAAATTTGTTAGCAGGGTTTGTCTGGGTGTAAATCAACATGGAATGCCAAGGGTTATTAAGTTGCACTGGGAAAAAAGTACCAATCGATGCAAGCTTTATTTATGTATACTAACATTCATTGCATATCCATTCAAATATGTTGAAAGTTTTGGAGTATGGACATTTAATATACGTATGCATGATATAATAAAGAAGATAATTAAGTTGATTAAATTGTTTTTAGCTCATATATAGTGGCCTAAGCAAATCCCACCTCAGTGCGTAATTTTTCAATTATTGTGGTCAACGGCATGCGTAGTATTGAACAAACTGCATCGGTTGGTGGTTGTGGTTATGGTTTAAGGACTTGATTTCAGAGAAATCAATTTAAATGATTAGTTTTGGTTTTTGTGGTTTGTGGTTTTCCCAGTGTAGGTAAGCGTTCAATGATCTCGGTTTTAAAAAAGGGGCCATAAAATGTCGTCGGGAAGCGCAGAGTAATTTGGAATGGGGTAATGGGGGTGCTGGTGCGCACACAATTTCAGACGGAGTTAATGAAACAATGCAGCGGTTGCTTTAAGACCTTTTCAAACCAACCCAGCAGCAGCACCCCCCCCCCCCCCTCCGCTCATCAACCCCTACCACCTTAAAGTGTGCAGCAAAACTCGCGAGTGTGTGAGTGTGGAAATTTTACGAGAGGCGCTTTTCTTTCCGCTTTTCGCCAGATCCTTTGTCGGTTTAGCTCTTGCTTTCGCTTCACTTCTGCCTTTATTTTGCTGCGAAGCGATGCTCATTTGGATTCGCATTTCGTTGTTGCTTCTCTTGTTTTTGTTGTTCACTGACAACCCATCGAGTTTCACCCGGCGCCCAGCATCCACCACGCCCTTTGAAATCGTCGAGATTTACGCATATATTTGTATGGAGTTACCCACTCGGCAGCGTCCCTTCGCCGCATTTTCCCCAAATTTCCCCACACTTTCACCGCCCGGGTTGACGGGCCGGGCACAAGTCGAAAAACTCAATTGCGGCTTTTTATGTGTAATTCGCATTTTTGTTCGCCTTCTCCGCCCGTCAATTTCATTGTCGTTCTGCTCGTCGGATATTATTTTTTAATTTAACTTTTATATTCGGAGCTTTCCTGCTGATCCACCCGCCCCAGCGATTCTTGTTTTTTGGGTGACTGTTTACTTTTATGGGCCAGTGTCTTTTGATTCTATAATTTGCATGATTCGTACTCTTTGTCGTTGTATTGAAATTAATTTAAATACGACAATCAGCGCGAGTCGAGAGCCCCAAGTCCGGACTCCGGGCCACTCGACTCCCAGCGCCCAAAAAGGGCAGACAAAAGTCCGTGGAGCCACCGGAATGGCAACAATGTGCGCAACGACATCAGCGGCTTATGTTAATGAGCACTTACAAGCTGTAATGACGGTGGGTACGATGGCGGTGTGGGTGGAAATGGACAGGAAAAGCGGAAAGCGAAGCACAAAAAATGGCAGTGAGTTTTCCAAATTATGCAGCAGCAACAGAATGGAAACGAGCTTTGTATGTTTAATTAACACTTTAAACCTTCATTTTCGTTCATAATTCATTTGATCAGCATGCCGAGAGAAAGCGAAAACAAACGGTGAAATGTGAAAAAACCCGTATAAATCAAGGGAAAATGCAAAGAAATGTAGTGTCACTGCAAATGTGAATATACATAAGTACTCATCTAATATCTTCAGGATTGAAAAAAAGGGTCTTTTAAGTAATTATTTTAATGCGAATATACAATAAATAGTTAAATAATAATAGCTAAAAAAAAGTAAAAGGGTTCTCTTTTCCACGAGCTATACCCAAATTATGCGAGGATAAATGAGGTTGCGAAACAGGAAGTTGAGGTGCATCTGACGGATGACAATCAAACCACTTCCTTCGGCGGCTCTCATCGCATTTCGAGCCCCAGCTGCGCTGGCAATTGGCAATCCACAAGTAAAAGACGATGACAGCCGCATTTGTCATCTGATCAATACACGTATCGAGCTTGTAAGGACACACACAAGCATGTGTGGATGTGTCCACAATTCGTATCACTCTTCTTGTCCTTATTAGACTGGTAGCCGTTTGATGCGGCAGACACATCGCTCAATTTTTGTTATCCTTTCTTTGCTTATTGGCAGCGGTTGCAATATTTCAACAGGCAAATGCCACGCCCTTGTGGCAAGCGCCTGCCACACACCCTCCTCTCCCCTCCCTCACACACACACACACGCACACACACACATAGCCATTTGTTGCTCCCTTAACGCGTCGCATCGCATCGCTCGCTTGTTGATGGCACTTTGTCATGTGTTCGACAAAGAAAATTGAAAATAAAAATCGCTTCCCTGCCCATTCACCCCCCTCCCCCCCTCCTTCACCATATCGAAATTGTGAAGTTTTGTAAGCAAACACATCCGATGGGCGGTTGTGGGTTGAATGGGAAAAGTCTGAGGAAAACCTAAGGATACGCACACACTCAAGCGGCCAGACGCCCATGTGTAAATAGTCTGCAAAAGCGGCTAAAGGTTCCTTTTTCAGATGGTTCCTCAACGGATGAAGCACTCTGCTCGATTTTTCCGAACAATGCGGGAAATGAGAATAGCAGAGCATGGGATAGTATCTGTGAATAAGGTTGATCCCAAATGAAAGAGAAAAATGTGGCGAATCAACCAAAAACTATGCAACTGATAACTGATGCAAATGCCTTTTTGAACATTATTCTTTCTAAATCTCCAATTTAGAAAATGAAAGTTAAAAGCATGAAGCTGTAAAAATAATTTAATAGCGTGATAGATATATTTTTTAACAAAAGAGAAGTGTATATTTAAATTACTAAGCTTTTAAAAGCAGTATCCAATATAAATTCCACATATCTGTTTTATTTAACTTGTATTTTTTCAGCTGAGCACACTATCAATTTACAACGTTTGAAAAAAGTACCACACTTACTTCTGAGCACACTGAAATATCAACATTTCAATATTTATTTGCACTGCATGGGAAATATTCCCCCCCTTTTGTTGGAAGCCTTTGCTGTGTATATTTTTCTAGAGTATATCCATTTTTGTATCCCCATTTTTTTATGTCCAATTTGGCTTGCTTTCGCAGTGCTCCTTTGTTTATTCGCAGTCCTAATCAAATTGAAAGCGCTGTAAGCTGGCGGCTTATGGGAAAATTCTTTGCATCGCAGCGGTTTACTTCCATCAATTCTATATCTCCTCCAAGGCGGCATTTTCAATCGAAACTTGCCTTTCAAGTTCTCACACACACACACTGACACTCACACTTACACTCACACTCACACTCACAGTTGTGTGCGACTGAAAATGACACGGATGCTGGCAGTTGATACTTTTTGCCACTTTTCCTATCCATTTTGCCAACCCTACCCACTGCATCAAAGCAACTGAGAGGCGAGCTTCCATTTCCCGCGGCTTGTCTTTAATGGCGAATTTTCCGAATAATTCAGCTTTCGAATTGCTGCACATTCGCTGGCCACACTCGAAATGGTTAACATCCACACACTCACACAAAGACGCAGTGAGATACAGTGAAAGTGCACATTGCAATTTCTTTTTTGCCGCCAGTTTCATTGTTCTTTCGGTTTTTCCTCTGGTCTTTTTCGAAATGAATATTTTTCATTGCATACATTGGTGGGCAATTCCCGGTTTTGCAACGCTAGCCATTTGTGCGCCTCAGTGCCTTTTTTCTGTGATTTTTCGGTGACATTTTGTTATCCTTGGAGTGCTCTATTGCCCACTTCATTGGCCCTTTTTTTCTTTTTCAGTTCGGGGTTTTGTATTTTTGTGGCTCTGGTTCTGGTCGCAGTCCTGATTTATAACCGGCAAATAGAAATTGTAATTGCTTCTCGTTTGCCACTCGGGCGGAGGCTAATTACACGCTTTGCCACCGAAAGTGGATTTACGTTGTGGTGCACTCAACTCCTTTCCGGCAATCCAACCATTCCCCCTTTCCACAATCACCACCTCCAGCCTCCCCACAAAGTGGGTCAAATTTTGCCTGTCGACCGTAATGCAATGAGAACGATAACGAGGCGATGTGTGTGGCAATGGGGCGGCAAGAAAAATGCATGCACTAAAAATCAGGATCGTTGCTATAAGAAATATTTACAAAATTTATAAAATATACTTAGCACAGTAATTTATTTGAACTTAAGCTAAATAAATATATATAAATTTCTTTTTACTATAAGTATCTTCAATTCGAAGATGGCAATTTCATATGGCATCTTACCAATATTTTGGTAATAGATTATCTATTGCAATAGATAAATAGGAATCACTGAAAATGTGAACAAAGCACAGCTTTTTTAATTACAACCGATTGAATCCTTTTCTCTCAGTGTGCAAGTGGCATGGTTTTACGAACTGCGGTGTATATGGCATACAGTTTAGACATTTAACGCAAAAGCAATTACGAATGCAGCCACAAAAGCTGCCCTTCTACCTTCCACCCCCACCCTACCCCCCTACCGGCGCACCGAACCAATGCCAATGCCAACTGCCATGTTCATGTCAAAGCTGACTTCGGCCACACATGCAATTAATAGGAGTGCGTTTTAGCCAAATGTGCTGTGCGTGTGTGTACGTGCGAGTGCGTGAGTGAGTGTGTGTGTTGGCCAACTGTTGACTAACCCTATCTGCTGAACGCTTGACTTTCTGCGATCACTGCCAAAAACAGAAAAAAACCAAAAAAAAAAAGGAACAAAATGGGGCAGGAGAAATCTGAGGCAACTGCGCTGCTCAGTGAAAAGTCACGTACCAACTGTTGAAAACACATCGTAAAACGAGAAACTTTGCTCCGCTCGGTTCGCTTAAAATGCACATAAAATGCTGCCGGGTAAAAAGGGTTGTCAGTTGGTGCCCACACCACCTCCGCCCATGAAAAAGCCGGAATAAACCCTCGGAAGCGTTGTGTGCGTATGACGTGCAAATTTTCCAAAGCTGTTTTCCCAGGGACAATTCGGAAGTGGAGTACAGAAGCAAGTCAAGTGAAGTCGAGTTGGGGGTGAAAAAGAGGGCCAACGCATTATATTTTATGTTTGAGGAGGGCGACTAAAGAACTGGGGCAGGTATGCTAAAATTACTGTGCAGTGATAATGAAGTTAATGCACGGAGGGTTCGAGAACGGCAATGGCCGGCAAATAGCAATGGAAATGTCGGCCTTGCCAACTGAACCATAAACCGAGAATCCTACAGTCCTCATATACGAGTAAATACATACATACATATGTGTGCATATATGTATATTCGCCGATTCACCGAGTAATTAACCCGCACGCGCAGGATAAAGAATATGATTATACATATGTACATATGTATGTGTGTGGTCCCTGGGTCCTTATCCGTTTGAATAATTCACGCACCTGCAGAATGCGTAAATCGAGCGTGAAATTTGATTTGACTCCAGCTCAAATAAAGACGTAAACGCAGCGCGGAAAATCAGAATTAAACATTTACACATTTTCCGGGAAATGTGATTTTGGCAGCTCGCACAAGTGGATTCCTATCTCAATGTTGCAGACAATTTTTCATTACATTTTGAGCATTTCTTGAAGAGCGGCTGTCTTTGTTTCGAAGTTTCCCAGGTAACCTTTGTCTTTTATAAAATGCGAATTAAAAAGAAGAAGATACGAAAAGGTGAGCTTAAGGTAATAGCTACTTTAAAAAAAGCAAGGGAATTTTGTTCAGACTATTAGATACCCCGTACATGGTAATGTAAATTTTAATATTCTTCGGAATATCAATAGAAATTGGCAAGGCCAATGAAACACAAAGAAAAACGAAAAATCAAAAAAATTTTAAAAGGTGTAGGTCGTTCAAATCGCTTACTCCTGTTAGAAACTTTTTAACAAATGTAGTTACCCTTTTACTCCAGGATGAACGGGTATAAAAAGTTAGTTTCTTGGGGAAAGGGCTTTATAAGTCTTAACAAGTATTTGTTATTCGGTAGGCTATTTTTCATCACCTTTTAATCTACACGATTTATTTATATTGTGTACATATAATGGTCCTCATTAATATTTTAATGTTTAGTTTATAATGTAGTCACACATTCAGGAAAATGAACAATTTAATTTGCTTATTATTAAGCCATAAGTTAATCCATCTTAAGCAATAAAGTCATGTCAATACTCCAGTTTTTTTTAATGCAAATCTAGTTAATTTCATTTGCTCCAAATCAG
The DNA here is from genome assembly GCF_000001215.4 of Drosophila melanogaster. Taxonomy (NCBI): domain Eukaryota; kingdom Metazoa; phylum Arthropoda; class Insecta; order Diptera; family Drosophilidae; genus Drosophila; species Drosophila melanogaster. Next base: position 20,937,717 of record NT_033777.3, on the reverse strand, counting down.
TGACAACTCAATCAGATTTTAGCCGCAGGCAAATCGATAAGCCCAAGTAATTTCGGGAACAATAAAAGTTGCAACTTTTAGATTGTATTTGTAGTTTTCCAACTTCTTCCGAATATTCTGCACCGAAAGCACAGTTTGTAAATTCAATTAACTTGTTTGCCTAGCAGGTGGGCAGATGGCTGGGATGCAAAACAGGTGATTTATTTAGTTGGCGGAAAGTTAATCTACTGCGCAATCAACTTCTGCAAATGAAACCTGATATTTTAACGCTGCGTTTATTCGAATCTTTAAATGTGTTGCCATGGGTGCACGGCCACGCCCCTTTCGCATCATTTTCCCGCCCCCAACTTGTTGTTTGCATTACCATGCCAGCGGCATTATTTAATTTGATTAAGCCCGACACTAAACCAACAGAGTACAGCTGCCAGTTCGGCATGTTTGCCCAACTCTGCCGGGCTAAATTTCTACATAAAAAAGGGATAAGTAAGTGTGAAAAACATACCACAACTGGCCCTCATACGCAAATGGCCAATAAAAGTATTGCGCTTCATTGCCTTAAGTTTTAATTAGAGTCGCAGCATTTGCCAGTCCATATCCTCTGGAAAGGTTTTTTTTTTTTACCACCACCGCCACTTCTTATGCACCAGAATACAAAACCCACATATACTATGGCAAAATGCCAAAGGGCAGAGGTCAGTGGCGTTGGGTTAAAGGTGGGCTCTGTTGTGTGTTTGGCTTACACAAGCGGTCATCTGGCACCTGGATGCACACCTGGTCAGGATCCACAGATGCAGTTGCCGGTGGGAGCGGATTGCACAAAAAATCCTGGTTTTCGAGTGGGAAAAAACCGGTTAAAAACGGGCTAAAAAGGTGCGACAAACGCGTGTCGAAACTGGCGCTTATCAGAAGGATGCCAGGTGCCCACGCACGGACACTCATTCAATCAAGCAACCCTTTGTGTGGCTCCAGAATGATACCCTCAATCGGTGGAAAAAATACCGGCGCCTCGGGCTAAATGCTTCGCCCCACTCTCCATTTGGCCCCCTTTTGCATCTAACCACGTGTTGGCACTTTCACTCCTCTTTGGCCTCCCCGCCCCACTAGCTTTAATGTCTCCACGGGGCTGGCGCCTCTTCCCCACCACGCAAAGTTATACTTGCCGGGTCGTAATCGATTTTGGTCTAAACGAGGGAACCACTGACAGCGAAAACGGCGAAATCCTCTGCACTGGGCCAAATGAGTTAATAAAATAAGCAATCTAAATGAATCAGCTCGATAGCTCTTTTTTTAACCAGCGAAATATTATAATTTCCGGGGAGCTTATCAGAGGAAATACATTATATATCTGAGTGGTAATTATTGAGTCTATATATATATACAAATGCACTCCCACAAAGAATTTATGTATAATTTCTGTTAAAGTAAATGAAGTAATCATTGCATCAAAAACTTTAAAACAACTCAATGAAAAGTTTCGATCGCACCTTGAACATTCAAAAGTTGTATATATCATTTTAAGAGAGTAAGCTTACCCATCAGCACCAATTATTTAAATACCCTTACATCTTACACATCAGATTTTCAGGGCTAGTTAATTAAGCTTACTCCAGCAAACATTTAACTTAATTAGTACGCGGAAAATGTAAAGCTATAGTTAGAATGTTGTTACCCCAAATCAAAGAAATTTTAATAATATAATTATTTTTAAGCCAAATTTTTGCTTAGTTATTCATAAACATTTGACCTAAGTACATAACAAATTCTTATCTAAAAAGTTATTCATAAATATTTGACCTAAATACATAACAAATTCTTATCTAAAAACTATATTTTCTGGATAAATAATTTCAAAGAATTTTTCCAGCAGTGAACTAAGACTTTTTGCCCTGGCAGTGACGTAGCTTAAGTGGTTGAGAAATTCCGTAGATACTTCAGCCAAGATGCGAACATAATACGAGAGTACTGAGCTGAGCTGCATTGAAGCTCCTTTTGGCAGACGCCCATGGCACAGACAATGTCGAAGTTGAAGTCGGTCGTGTTGGCACTGTCGGTTTAAGGTTTAGAGCGAAAGCCAGGACCAAGTCCTCTAAATTGCCCCCGGATAAGGGACGCGACTAATGGAACAGTCGAAAATGCCTGTCAGATTGCTGAGCGATCCCGGGTCAAGCTTCTGGATTAGGCAATGCAACTATTTGTTTAGTCCGCAGTTAAGTTTTGCCATTGCCATTTTCATTTCCATTTCGATTGCGATTCCATTGGAATTGGCACAGACGGCTGGCTCCGACTTGCAGTTGATTGAGTTCGTGTTATTATTGATTTGATTCCGCTATTGGCACCAATTGGCAGTTCCGCTGCCAAACTGGCAAGTGAACACGTCATCATCACCATCATCATCATCATTATCGTCATCGTCATCGCCATCGCCATCGACGGGTTGTCGCCTCGCAGCTCGCTGAACATGGCTGATAGTTCGCTTAGAGTCTAATAAATTTTGTACAGGTGTTTGAGTATATCGCCCAACCCCTCACCCGTCGCATAAATCAAAATGGGTTTTTAAACAACGCGACTGGTGGGGGATGCGAGCTGTCGTTCAACGCAAAAACGGCCGCCGCAAATATTTTTCAACCGCAGTGGCAAGGACGAAGGACATCCATGGTGATGTAGGAAGGCGTGGCGCAAAAACTTGTTGAATTATTCGGTGGCAGGACCTGAACCCTCACCTGGACGTGGCTTTCGGAATTCTTTGGTTGCCTGGGCCTCAGCCGAAAACGGAATTTTTTATTATTATTGCAAATTAAAAAAGTTTACATTGGCTTAACTATGCGAGCGCCGAGACCAGCTCAACTATGCGAAAGCCAAGTTTTCAGCCGAGAATTACTAAAGTCTGGGCCATGGGATGGAGCAACGATTTGCAAAGTATTTTCAACAATTTCTCCCGCAGGCGCAACAAAAAAGCGCCAGTCCCAAAAACCCATCATAGTCAACCTGTCTCACCTGACTAACTTCAATTCAAACCCCGAAACCCCGCTAAAACGCCTCCCTTTGCCACTCAACGAAGCGTATTAGCAAATTAAATTCCATTTTCGCAGGTGGGAGACTGCTTGTGATTATGAGCTGAGGACTTGCAGCCATCAAATTTAATGCACAGGCAACAAACCTGGTTTACCTGGCTTTCAGGTTGTCAGTGTGAGGGAGGGGTGAGGGTGTGGTGTGTGGTCAGTCAGGTGTACAGTGCGCTCCATAACTGGGACACCCCCCCCCCACTCGGCATTAAACGGACTTTAAACTTAAATGCAAGCACGGGTCCGAGTTTGTTTGTTTATCTGTGCCAACTCATTAGGAAAATTGCATAACCCAATCGTAGGACTTCGTAGGTAAGAGCCATTTCAAAACTGCTTTAAAGTAATTAAGTGAAAATGCTGTTAATTACACATTTCCAACTTTGCAATACTAATAGTCCACTTTAAAACTTATATCACACGTTGATGTAGAAGTTTTCTTTTCTAACAATTTAATAAGGCATAGATAACAGCATTAATTTCCAAACAAGAAATATGTCATTCATAAATATTCAGCTCTTTTTGTATAATAATCTGTTTTAATTATACATTTCTAAATAAATGAATACTGAAAATTAAAATTAATAATCATTTATGAGAGCCAACTATATTCCACAATGTATTTATTTTATAAAAAGCTAATATGAAATGGATATTAGCTAATTACGCACATATTCAAATAGCAGAGATAGCCCACACTAATATTTTTATATTTATAGAATATTGTAGTGACTCAATTTTAAAGCTTAATTTAAGTCACCTATTAAGTGAAAGATTAAATGCAGAAATTGTTAAAAATAATGTAGCACAATCTTATATATTTGTTTCATGGGTTTATCTCCAAAGAAATCCATATGGCAAGTGAAATTAATTTCACTTTCATTCATAAGCTAACTTGTTGCCAAGAATTTATTAAATTATATTAGAAATATCTTAAAATAAATTTGATCAGATTGAACCATTTGTGTATTGAATTTGATTAAAATACTTTGATGTCCCCAGCGAAAAAAAGAAAATAATATTTCAATCGAGAGAATAAAATGAGAATTCTTCAAAGAGCTTTAAATCGAAATGCAGAAAAGGCCCTAACTTTACTTATTTTTGCTAGCTCATTAGAAAAATTGACATACATATGCCGGGCAAACAACAAGAAAAATGCCGAATGGCAGAAATAAAAGGAAAGCACGCGCAGGCAGCCGGAAAGGAAACTCGCATTTTCCGGGCCCTTCGCCGTCGCTTATTGATGGACCGACTTGGGGAATTGATTAAAAGGCATTGTCAGGGCTGTGGGCTTAAGCCACGTCGCAGTTCACAACACACACACAGACACAGACACACACGTACGCAGAAGGACCTTCCATACATCGCAGTGTGTATGTATTCATCTATTGGATATATATATGTATATGCAGCGCGGGACTTTGATCTATCCACGGGCGAATCAGGAGCAGAGTCGGGCCAGGAACTTGTCTAACATTTTGACGCCTTAATCCGTTCCTTTAACAAACGGGTGGCGGGGCAGAAGTCTAGCTTAAACTTAAAGAGCTGCTTGTCTACGCTTCAGTTGGCCAAGTGCGAACTGAGATTCATTCGAACTGGCACACGGATATCCCTGGGCACGTGTGTGTGTGTGTGTCTGTGTGCATATCTGTGTGGCGTATCTGTGTGTATGCTGCTTTTTGTGTTCTTTTCTGGTGTCGTGTTATGGTAATTCACATGGAGGCCGATTACACGCAACATCTGCAGGACGAAAAGGAGCTTGTGCCTGAAAACCGATCTAGTGCAGTTCCATTCCGCATTTTCATTGAAAACATATATCAAACAAAGTGACAGGTTCAACACTAAGGTTTCCATACATTAAAATCAATACTTTTATGTACCCTATTTTAAGCTATTCAAAGTTTGTATTGTACATTTTCTAAACTTTTAGATAAACTTTAAATATAGTTATGAAGTCCCAATCATAAAATAATTATCTTAAGTGTTTTCAAATTGATAATTATTGATTTTACATTGGATTATATACTGAAGCTTTAGCTCACTAGATTTTATGATGACAAATATTTTTTTTTCGATTTCACAAGCCATTTAGAAGTCATTAGCAAAATCAAACCATTTAAGCTTATAGCCTAGGGCTTACAATAAATAATCCCTTAAAAGTGCTCACTCATTAGGTACCCAAATCTATTAACAGGCTATGATATTTAAAGTTAATTCGGTATTGCTGTAAAATCGTGGTCAAGAAGAAAGCAAAAATGTTGAAAATATGCAGGCAAATGATAGCAATTGGTGCACAAGAATCAGCTTTGTGTGTGCGGGGCCAAGTGCAGAGTTGGAAACACCAGCTGGTGCTGACCAGGAGGAGGGCGGACTCCTTTCCGAGAATCCCATTAACTTAAATTGCATTTGGCTCGGGTCGGATCGAGTTGTCTTTGAGCGAGCATCTGCCTTATTTGCGAGTGCTGATTTGCCACCTGGGACTTGCAGGCTGCCTGACTGGCTGGCAAACTAGCTGTAGCTGGCTGGCCGGCCATAATTCAATAGTGCATCGCACCGATGCAGCTGCAATTCTATTTGCCTGGCCCACATGTATTGTCGCTGACTCGATTTGATGCGCTTCCAGTTAATCAATTGATTTTACCATCGGCAACTTGGCACAACCTGGCGCAACCTGTTGAACTGTCGCCAGGCAACGATGTGGATGGCCCCCTCGATTGCAGCATCTAATTCAATATGCACTGATTCTATTGCCGATGTCTGGGTATTATTGCATTGCCTGTTCGATGATTTGTCGAGTTTGACTTGCGAGGAAAAGTAAAGTGAGCCCTTAAGAGCGCAAAAATCAGTTTCCAACTGGGTAAACAAATGTATTTCCCCATACTTCCCGGACCTAATTAGTTTTTCTTGGAACTAGAAGGGCTCCTTCATGACTTCGCTTCATTAAATTTTCAATTGTCGGCGCGACTTAATCAATTTTGATTGTCAAACATCGACTAATCCTTGACACTTGCCGCCCAGACATAGATATTAATGGCCTTTCTCTGTGAATCTTAATGCCCGGCCATTAGAGGCGATTACTGTGCGGTTGTTTTTGTAGTGGCTGGGTATGTGGCGCCCAACGGCGAGTGTGTGGTCAGTTTTTGTGTCCTGGCGTTTTACAGGAAATCAATGGACTGACCGCCCAAGGGGCGTAAAATTTTATTAGCGCAAAATGATTTCATGTGCCAAATATTTGGCAAAATTGACGCCGACGATGGCCGAGCTGTCCCAAATGGCGTTGCTAATGGCGGACATTAACGGGGCGTATGCGCAATCTGCGTTGTCATGCAGGACACGCGTCGACACTGGAATTGGCTTTAAGTGCACTTTGCCCCAAATCCCGCTACACTTGTGTGTGCTTTTGTGTGTACATGCAGTTAATGTCCGCTTATCAATGGGACACAATAGCGATTACGTAGCACAGTTCACCACATCTTTTTGGGGGTGGTCGTATATTGATCTATATGAAATTGTAGGGGATTACGCTTACCAGAAATCAGTAATCTTAAGTTTTATGGAAGAAAAAAATATTAATCTACATTTATATAAAATTTAATCGATTTGATTATTATACATACATATTATTATTCAAAATACTGAATGCGGTGCATTTCTTACAGCAACCAAATTTCAACATACAGAATAATTGTAACAAATATATTGACATTTTTCAGGTATTTGGTACAACAGTGACCACCGCGATTGGGTACGCGTTGCCGGACGATAGTACCCATTGTACCCTGTCAAAGGGTTGAGACCATCATCACTGCGCAAATCATCCTCCGCCAGCAGCAGCAGCATCAACAACGCCTGTCCCCCACCGCCGCCCACGCCGCACCAAGTGAATCCCGCCAGCAGCAGCAGCAGCACTCCGCCCCATTCCAATTCTAATTCCCAGCATCCGTATCCGCATCCACATCACCATCCACTGCCGCACCACCCGCAGTACCAGAACCACCAGCACAGGCGCAGCAGCAGCTCCAGTCACACCAGCCACGCGGAAAACTCAAGCGGCTTGGCCACGAAACCGGCCATCAATTTGCTGGCCAATCATCTGCAGGCCAACTACTTTGAGTTCCCGCCCACCGCTCCTGTCCAGGCGTCGTTGCACCACAGCGGACGCACCGCAGTCTCCACGCCGTCCCTGAACTTGCAGCAGCACCACCACCACCAGCATCCGCACCAGCAGCAGCAGCAGCAGCAGCAGCAGCCCCCCTGCACCACAGTCAGTGGTCAGTACAGCTCGGCTGTTGCCAGAGCGGCTGCCTCCACGGCCTGCGCGCTCCTTGCCACGTGCCACGTGTCCAGGGATACCGATCAGCAGCCGCCCAATCACCAGACACACCAGCCTCAGAACCCGGAGTACCTGCAGCCGACCGCAAGCAAAATGGGGCGACGCGAGATAAAGCGCTCTAATACCAGTGGCTCCACCACTAGATCCTACGACAGCGGAAGCGGTAAGTAGTCCATGCACTAAGAAAAACCGCAAATCACTTTGAAATTCACTACATTTGGACTTTAAGATCATTATGGTTGTTTAAATTGTTTTCAACTCTACTCAATGAGTTTTAGGATCTTTAAATGGTTTACTTAACTTATAAAGTATCTAGAATACAATGATGCAGTTTAATAATTTGAATCGTAAAAAGGCAAACTATAATATTTTAAAAAGAACAAAGAGAGATACTTCCGAAAAGTTTGAGTTTCATTAAGTTTCCTCACCCCAATCATATAAATAAGTTGCGAATTTTCCTGCAAAAAGGTTAAGACTAGTAGCGACCAAGTGCCGTGGACTTAATTCCTGCCAAACGTAAGCCCATCACGGATGCCCTCAAAAAATACTTAAGAAACGGATCCATTCAGCTGAACAAAATTCGAAAAGGGGGCGTTGGGCGTGGCTCTGCGTAATCGCCTTACGTCCTGCGATTGGGTTCCTGAATACCACGGGAAATGACATTAGGCTGGCAAATTAACTCAGCGGAGATTTGTTGTCAAGCTGTCGCTGTCCTGCTTTGTACCGTTATCTAGGACCTTTTCTCGAGAGGTGTTGGGGAAAAGGACTACAGCTGGCGATAGAAAAGAAATAAATGAATGGAAGGGAGGTGAAAACCTTCGATTGCGACCACCAATTGCACGGAAATTAGTTTCTAGAAATGCAATTGCTTACTAGGTAGTAAACAATTAATCCTAAATTTATGCAATCCATCTTCAATGAAGTGTAAAGTAATAAAACATTTAAGTCAATTGGAAAACAAATAAGCAAAAAACGGGCATCCCTCCCCTTTCAAAAGACAAAAAGGCATAAGAGAAATAATTAACTTTAATTGGTTGCCTTAACTGCTTTAATTGAAAATGTCTTTTTTTTACACATATACCGACGAACCATAAATAAAAAATCGCTAATTTGGTTAGTTCAATACAGAATATCCTTTAATAATTTGGGCCAGCCCCACTGGCAAAGCCGACTAGAAGTTATTTATTATTTAATAAGGAAGTTCCAAGACTAATCCGGGAATCCTAAAAGTTGCAAATGGGGCTATCAAAACGCAAGGCTCGTGAAGCAGGCAAATTTGCAATGTATATGTGGACACATGGGGGACCATTGACATACTCGTTTCCTAGGAGCAGGTTGAGATAATGGTCGCGATGTTCTCGCTGCAGCCGTGGTGATGGAAACATTCGTACTGGGATCCAATATTTCTCTGGGAGCAGCAGAGCTTCGAGGCCCGCTGGCACTTGCTGTTTTCCTGGTAGCCGATGTCCTGGGGAAACTGGAAGGCGCCTGCAAGGGAAGCGGGATTCGAATGTCGGTCAGTGAATGGCGGACGTGGGTTTTGCGGTTTGTTTTGCCAGCCTTACCTTTCCTGGATGACGGACGACGGCCTGGCATGGATGGGGCAAACACGGGCGGTGAGAATCCGACTAGAGGCACGAGTTCAGCTGCAATTAAGAGGCATCGGCATGTAAACCATGGGCTAAGGTGCAAGTTGGTGGGTGCTCGATGGTGTATGACTATGTTTGTGTGCACTCTCGCCAATTGGTAGCCTCTGTTCGTGAGCTCCATTAATGAAACAACGCTCTTGAGTTTGGGCTTTAATGAGCAACAGCAACTGGAGCTCATACACCGCGAAAAATGATTGGGAATTTATTATAACAATTGCGGTTTTATTGCGAATTAGTAAGGATCTCTTACGTTGGCGTATTACTTTTATTAATCTGATTATTCAAGATATTTGATGTTACCAAAGTACAGGGAAGTACATACATATCTCTATGAAAAGTTAATTTACGCTTAGTATATCACCATATCATTTGGTTCTGTGTACGTGTGCATGCATGTGCCAATTATGAAGGAACAAGATACATAATTATATCCTTTAGTGTGTTTCCAAAACAATCCAGCTGCAATTGGATTTGTAGGTGTAAATTGTGTTCTGCGGCACGATATAGACGGCCAATTAAAAAATATGCCATCAATGGCCAGTGGACTCCTGGCAGCTGGTTAATTGATATGGCTGAAGGGATTGTGTAATTGCAATTGAATTGAGAGCGATGTAATCCGGCTGGACACTCGATTGGCAACCAATTAAACAAACATATTCAAGTCGTAAGAGTAAATGGATAAATTTTAATTTGGTTTTTGGATGTAACGAAGTGGATGCGATAATTGACAGCACAGCTGAAAAAATATATGTGTGTGGCAGTTGGAAACCAAACCCTCTGTTAGTTGTGTCCTTCACCGGGTTATGGAAGCTTGAATAAAAAGAAGAAAAACACATAAAAGGATGGTACAGTCGAGTGTCCCGACTGTGAGATACCCATTACCATATCTACGCACCCTTAGAAATCTCCACATTGTATCAACATTTAAAGTATTCAAACGAGTAACGCATTTGATTAGCATTGTTATTCAGCATTGGTGTACTCTTCAATATTAAAGTTCAATTATTCACGACAGCCTTTTAGTGATACTGTTACGCTTTAAAATTCGAAATATTGTTATGCAAATGCTAGTGGTGTATATTTACAAATGCTATAACTTAATCTATGTTTAAAATAAATTAAGCTTGCGTTTGAGACAATCTGAGCAAGTCAGTGGATCAATTCAATGCTCATTGGTTTTGGAAGGCGTCCAGGACCTTGGTGAGCGCACCTTGCTTCACGCCCTCATCGGCACACGGATTGATGTCCCAGAAGGCTCCATGGCATCCGAACTCCTCGAAGCAGTTGTACCGCACCTTCTTGCTCTCGCCCGTGCAGCAGTTGACGATCGCCCACACACACCTGCTGACCTTGGGCTCACTATCGACCCCCCCTGTTTGTGGGACAGGCCTTGCGTTGGGCCGCATGGTGGGCAGTCCCACAACGGGGGAGCGGGTGGGGGGCGGCCGGCGTATGCTGTTCGACGGACGCCACGATGGTGCCGAGGTCACTATTCAGAAAAGTTGGTAAGAGGTCAGGTCGATTGGAAAGACAAAGCGATAGTCGTAGAGAGCAAATTGAGAAGCGGTTAGCTGCCAATGGCCTATGTTAATCACGTTTTGAACGAGTTCAGTCATTTTTAAAACTTTAACATACCCGAAAAGTCATTTTTTCAACTGATATAAGCTTAAGGGAATTAAGGGTATGTTACTCAACTTACCAAAGTCACTATCATTGATTTGAAAGATTGGCCTGGCAGTAGTCGTAGACGAACGGTTGTAGATCGAGAAATCCGCATCCGCTTGATTTGAATTGTGTATTAAATCGAATTCTCCTCTAGAATCGACCGAGTCTGGCGTTGGGATATTCTCTTGGCCCTGATTCCTACGATTCGGAGGCCCCACCAGATGGGGTTTCTTACCCTTCACTGAAATGCGAAAACTGAAATGGTTGAGGAAATAACCATGTAAGTGCTTATCCATTCCACTGAATGTGCATTATTCTTACTGCGTATAAGTTAAGGGAGACACAAATTTTATTTCCGGAGTGCCATAGTAGTATTGCAGGACTTTCTCAAAGCTTACAGGAGCCTGTCGTCGCTGGCGACTGTGGTACTTCTTGGGATGCTTAGCCAGCCACTCTTCCTTGATGGGTTCCGCCAGTTGGGCAGCCCCAACTTTGCTGTGTGGGAGAGCCTTGAGGTCCTCTTCCAGGACGATCGGCTTGTCGGGCAGAATATCGAAAAGGATCTGGTCCTCCTTCTTTTCTGTTCCAGTTACTTGCTTTGCATGATGGAGCCGCGTCCGCTTATGCTTCTTGTGGTGACTAGGATTTGTTTCGCTTTTTGTTGGATCTATGCGAAAGGATAGTACATATTAAACATATGCATAGCATAAATAGGAAAAGGTCAGATTTCAATGACGTTCTGTATTTTCTGGTTCTCACCATAATCCTCGCTGACGAAGTCCTCCTTGTACATGATAACCGGATGATCTTCTTGCATGACACCGTTCACTATTTTAACCTTATGGATCTGCCAAAAGGGAGATTGTTATGAACGCCGGATTGGATTTCACGCTCGACCCGGACACAAACCTCCACATTGTCGGCATCCGGCGGAATGATGGCCAAGTCGCTCTCGTCCTCTTGCGAAGGACGACCGTTGGTCCTGGCCACCAGGCAGAGCAGCAGGACAAACAAGAGAGCCGGAAGTCTGCGGCTGGTGCTGCCACTGGACAGCGAAGTTCGATTCATCTCCTTCGGTTGGCTGGCGGGTCTGCAATTGGCAGCCAGCAAAGATTGTGCATTAGTTCAACTTTGTTCCTGCAGTTCAATCTCAATTATGTACTTGACCCTGCAACCCTTCCCCCCCCCCTCAACCAAACAAAAAAAAAAAAAAACACAAATAACATTCCCCCGAAACTCAAAACTCAAACACACATCAGGCAGGACAGCCGCCGTTGGCAAAGTTTTGAAGTTGTAAATTTTGTTGCGGTTTCGTTTTTGGCTTCTGGCTTCTGGCTTCTGGTATCGGGATCAGGATCTGGCTTGGCTCGGTTTGCCCCGGCTTGGTTTTGGGGTTTGTTTTAAATTAGACATCAAGTTGAGTTCAATTTTTCTTGGCTTTTGCCGCCCGTTCTGCTCTGTGGCAAACTTTTGAATTACTTTCGTTGGGTTTCTGTTTTGCTTTTTACTTGCCACCCCCACTCACCATCCTCATTCCTTATTTTATTTTATTTCTTTTTATAACTATTTCATTTTTTCTCGGCCACTTTGGAAGCTGCCAGTCGTAACCCAATGAGTTCCTGTTCCCCGAGCGTTTCCAAGCGGAAAAACTTGTTCGACACCGCACACAATGGCCAAGCACTCTAGCCGCCTTTAGCCTTTTAATATTCCAAAGCACACTATTTTTGTGCTATTTCTGTTGTTCGAACTAACCTACTGCTAAATCGAATATGTTCTTACACTTTGAATGTTGGAATCAGACTGCAGCAAATGCCTAAATGTGCTTTGATATAGGTGAGAAAATACTGAACAGATGTTTTGAAATTTGGATGTCTCATTTTCTCAGCCGCGATAAGAAAATACCTTCGATTTGGCAAACAAGATATCACCGAGGTTCTACGTCATAGATTAAATGACAATACATTTATTGAGAATTCTTAGGAAGAAGCACGTAATTTCACTATAATTTCCCTGACAGCTTTGCTATTTTCAGAACACTTTGAGGAGCATTTGAATCATTGGTACACATTTTAATTGTTAGTATTAAATGTTTTCGTTTTGTTATCGTTGGTCTATGAATCATTCTAATCATAGTACACATTTGGTTGATTCCTATTTCCCTTTTGGTGGTTGGCTCATGGGTTCATTTTTGTTATTAAGTAGAAAATTTCGAACTGTCTTTTCCGCTAACAAGACAACCAATTAGAGAAGAAAAAGCATTGGCTTACCAGCTAGGGAGAAAACCTGAAACCGTAGGAATTCATCTAGTGGATGTTAGAGGAAAAAAAAGGGCGTGGAACTTCGGATGATTTATATACTATGTTAGATCATAAATAACCCGAACCCGAACATTCTGCATGGCAATCATATTATTAAGTTTTTGGTGTGTAATTGAAAATTCTTTCACTGACGAGTTGACTAACTTAATTTGCTCGTAATAATTACCAAACTGTTTGCATATTTCGCCCCAACATTTTTGCGGTGATTGCAAAATTTTAATTTGTTGTGAATCAGAAGGGAACAACTAGGGGCGAAAAAAAAAGAAATAAATTTGGCAAAATGCATTTCCTTCTTCCGGCAGCAGTTGTTGCCCATAAAAGTATGCTAACGGATTCCCCGATGCAACTCCATACACATTGTGCATATCCTCTACTCACACACACAGCAGCACTTTTATTGAAATCCTGGACAACGGGGTGCTGAGCCACACAAGTAAACCGGTTTATTGAAGCTGAAAATATTGGGTCAGAACACGAACGGCAAGAACATAAGAACCTGAAGCAGCAAGCACTAAAACTCGATTCCCAAATTTGTGAATAGCCAACGGAAATTGTAAGTTTGTTGGCGAATAGCCAACCCCATTTGTTGCTACAACAACGGCAATTCGAGCGTGCCACAAGTGGCCGATGTATAAATGAGCATGGAAAACAAGCTGGCAAAAAGGGGAAAATCAACAAGCGGCTGGCGCTGCATCATAAATATGAATAAGCTGGAAAATAAAAGCACCAAACACACATGCTACTTTCCTCTTAACTGTCCATAGAACTTCTATTAAATATTCAATTTTAATATTATCACTGACAGTGGGAACAATACCAAAAATTCGCACTTAATTGGTTTTCTGTGAAATATTCTATATTCAGCTTGGATGATTTTTTTTTGCCAATGACCGCAATTTTCGGTCACTGACAGCTTTTCGACTTTTGTATTATTTTCAGTTTTTTTTTTTTTTTTTGCCCTCAGTAATCCAATTTGATGGGCCATATGTTGACTACCAGTTTGCATAAGGTATATTTTTAGCATGGTTAAGTGAATAACTGGCAGCCCTGCCTAATTGGATTTAGTTGATGTGATAAAAAGTGGAATAACCCATCAAAATTTGGGTAAAGAAAATCCCCTGACAGGCCAAAAAACAGCTCGACCATTAGCCATATGAAATATGACGCTTTTAATTAAGCCAGAGCCAAATGGTGCATTATTCATAGCACGATTGCTGTCCACTGACAATTTTCATAATTATATGCAAAGTCCTTGCAGCGCTCACCTCAGCGCACAGTCGGTGGCACTGCAGCGACCATTTGTGGCGCTTCACAAAGGCAAATTAAATTTCAAGAGTATGTTGCCACAAAAAGGACCCTTTCCGAGTTTTGCCATCCACATTGACACCAGCGGCAAACCTTATACCACATACGCCCCGTATCCACCAGGCCAGGACACACATAAAGCCGAACGTCGATTACCACTCATTAGAAAGTTATCGGCAACGGGGCGAATGCAATTTAACCTACTGCCACCTCCAGGTATCAGGAGCCCAGCTGAACCCGGACGAACTGTGACCTGGGCCGGAACACGGAGCCGCTGCCCGTAAGTGCGCCCATTGTGGCCCCGAAAAGATGATGTGGGCAGCCGAGTGTGGCGCACCTCCTGCTCCTGTCGCCAACAAGCTGCCAACGAGGTCGATTGCACTGGCCAACAACAGAGAGAGTTCAAAACCACGAAAATATTTTAGAAGATTTTAGGCGGCAAAAGATATGTTTTAGAATTTCACATTCATTTCAAGTTAACTATATTTCTTATCTTAATATTTTAAAAAATTGTAATTACAGAGTAAATTGACTACAAAAGACAATTTTTACAAAAAATATATATCTTGACGGTGATATATAGACATTCTTAGATGCTTCCATACATTATTCCCGAGTTCTTCTTATTAGGCTCACGTTTAAAACATATTCGGTCCTAAACACAAAAATGAATTTTTATGGACTCGTAAACGTAGTTTATTGATAAGCAATCTCTATGAAAAAAATCAATTTCCTTGGACAGGGAAAAGCCCAAAATTTTACTGCCCAGTGTCGTAGAAGCAACATGTTCCGTGGCCTCCTCCTTTCGATACTTTGTTTTGCTGACCAGTAACTGAATAGCGGGCAAAGCCATAAAGTGGCACGGAAAATCGGATTTCATTAGTTTTTTATTTACTCAAATATAGATATAGATAGGGTATACTTTAGCGGTGGGGCTGCGCAAACATCCGGAAATGTTCGATCGGAGCCAGGGCTGCTAATTGATATGGAAATTCGGTTGCTGGCCCTGGGCGAGCAAGCACAAACTCATCAAAGTCGGAAAACTCATTGCAGATGCGATTAAAGGCAAACACAGTGGGGAAAACATGCAGCGAGGTAAGAAGATGCTTCAATCGGGACTGGCCTCGTGCCATATTGAGTCCACTGTTTGCTCTGACCTAAAAATACGCAATAAACGGCTTGGCTTTTTTCTTGGTACGCTCATCATGACGCCGATGCTAATGATCAGCAAAAAATTGTGAGTAAATCCCCCTCTGCAAATATAATGATTATTAAGTTTTTTAATACTTTTTGTGCGTACCGAGTGTTTGCGGTTTGCCCTGATGGTATTTTCTTCGAAAGAATTCGCTCATAAATTGTTTATGCCAGAGCAACACGTGGCGATGGCGTTAGATGTGGTTGCCTTTGTTCCACCTAATTGGCTTAGAGCATGACGTCGCCACAGAGGCGAAGACAGAGTTATCCTGGGCGTATCCCTAGCACTATTCATGTGTCAAAGTGTCACACATCACGGCGAGGCACGTAGATGCAACGCCAACAGAATGCAAATGCCGTCAGGTGGTGGCATCCACATGAAAGCAATCCAATTCGAAGCATACTGCATAATTGTGATGTTCCGGTCGATGTGAGATCAATGTGGGTCACTCCTGCTGTTCGAATGCAAGGGGATTGTAATTAAGGTTGCACCGACCACATGGCGAATGCGTAATGCGATTTGGCCGCTCAATGGTGCGTATACGTAACATGGCCCTGGCCAGCCGTCGCCCGCTTTTTTCGCTCTCTGTTTTTTTTTGTCTTCCTCACCAAACTTTTGTTTCGGTGTTTTTGTTATTTAATGCACACACAAAAAACACCACCATTGTTGCCGTTTGTGATTTTGATCTGACTGGAAGCCTGCCCTGCAGGCCAACGACAGCCAACTTTTCTTATTATTGTTCAAAATGAAATTTATGCGGCACGCACACTACACACTGACACACACACAGAGCAAAGTGGGGCATCATCAACCACCAGTGGAAAACAATGCAAGTGGAAAATGTTTTTCCCCATTTCTGTCAGGTTTTTGTTGCTCATTCCGGGTCGAAATGTAGGCAGTACATTGCAATATTTTTCTATAAAACATCTGGCCGATTTGAAGGAGGATACATACTATAGACACGTTTCAGTGATCAGTTGCATCGAGAAATGTCAATTGGCTTCACCTTCGGCCCGATTCAAGGGATTTGAGTGGTCTGGTTGATGTTGGTACGCCTCGGAACTTACTTATCAAGGTAGCCGGGTCTTTCAACGTACATCAGGGAAGTCGGCGCACAAAGGATGGCCAGTGCAGCATGTATACCAACTGTCATTGGGCTTTGTCCTGTATGTTCTGGTTGGTCCTAGCTGATGGCAACAAACAGGCACAATAACGAGGGGAAACAAAAACAGACTGGCTGACACATTCATGGTAACTTAACTTCATTCCAGATGCCCGACATTCGAGATTTGCCATGTGACAGCGGCACGAGCCGCAAACGAAAATTGCGAAAATTACGGGCAATAGCAGGAGGAGGAAGAGGAGGAGGTGGGATCAAAGGGAATGGGTGGAGCTTGGGTGGCCAGGAAAACAATATCAACATGTTAAAAGCACAACAAGTGCCAGTCTGCAAGCACTAGGTGGTTATGGTCTGGAAGAGCTGGTGCTCCACAACCACTTGAAGTGCCGCCAAAGTTGATGGCACTTTGTGAGCAACCACTTGACTACTTGGCTACTTGGCTGCAGTTCTAATTGCAAAAGTTAGGCAAAGCCGAAGCTAAAGCCAGCGAAATTATATGCACTCAGCCAGCGGGATCCGAATGTCTTGGCCAAGAGGAAGGGGCAAGAACATAAATATCCTTGCCGCGGCAAAGTGTACGAGAAAGAAATGGTAAATGTCAGTGGCAGCCTGTCGTTATGAAGTATAACAGAAGATGGCGATTACCAGCCCAGGTATTTTGTCCCTGCCATCCCCATCCTCCGCGAAGCACGGCCAATTCGCTTAATTGTTATGTCAACGCCTGGCCCACGCGGCGTATGATAAATGCCCCTCAGTAAGCAGCTGTGCTTACAGCTACTTACAAAGGCGTATTCATTGTCCCACCGACAAACGCCCTAAGCACTCTGCGCGTCCTGCAGGCGGATCGGCTCAACTGTCATCCGGCAAATCGTCGTTTTTATTCTGCGTGATTTGCATTTGTTGCTCGGATTAAAGACACCACGGAGATTCACGATTGCCGTGTGCTCTCAGTGAATTTTATGTACTACTTTTTGTGGACGTGAACTTTGGGGTCAGCTATTTATTTATTTATTATTTTCATTCAGAGAATGAAAGCATTTGTTTTAATTGCCTGTGTTTATACCAAATCATGCATACAGAAATTTTAGAATTGTTATATGACTCTCATGCAAATGAAAATGCGCTTATTTCCATTTATACCTTTCTGGCCAATGAATGCATTCGTCGTCGATGAATTTCAAGCTGATATTATGTGATTCGGGTGGGTCTGGCCTCTGTCTGTCTGACAGTGAGGCTAACCTAATAATGTCCTTCGTCGAATGGCAGGATGTTGGTTCAACTGTCGACCGAGCGGGCAACGCACAATTGACAGCTAAATTGTCTGTCAATTTGTCTCGCTGGCTGGATGCGTTATCCTGTCCATTCCGCGTGCATACATATGAGTGGGTTTGTGTGTGAGTTTGTGTTGCGGCCATTGTTTAGTTTGGCCAGAGCTGACAGATTGCCATTATGGTGGCCGCTGTAGCCGTTACTCACTGTTGGTTACCACTTATTGCTGATGCTGCACGCTTCCGCATTTGTGCGGCTGCTAAACTGCGGCTTCAATTGGAATGCCAGGCAGCCTGTCCTTTGTCACTCCTCGTATGGATATGACCCTCAATATATTTGTGTAGCCCGCTCCTCGTTATCCGAGCTCATTTTGCCTCGCAGCTCTGAATGCCAAAGTTCAAACGGTGGCTCAACGGCCCGAGTAGAAGGGATCCCATCCCGTCCCATTCTGATTTCATCTTCCTGTCTCCGATTTTCGGGACCCATGTGCGCCTTGCGAGAACTTCGCTTCGTTTGCTACGCATTTGTTTGTGTATTTGGGCACACGTCTATTTGTGTTCCCTGTCGGGCCTACTATACATACTGCCAAGGACAAGGACGAATCCGAAGGATTTGCAACCTCCTCACATGAGCGTGTGTGTGGGTCTCTTTGAGTAGCTTGTGTTTGCTCAACTGCGGCGAGGGCGGCAGTTTCTTGAATAATGCAAAATAGTAGCATCAAATAACGGCACCAAAAGTGACTTAAAGTTTTAATGAAAATGCCATGCTCAGGCAAACATCCCCATTCCCCCCTTCCGAGCCATTACGGCCCCTAAGATTCATACATTAAATTTTAAGTGGCCTTATAGCAATGCGCCGTAGTGCATATTAAATATATCCATAAAATAGGAACCAGCTTCCGCCACCATTAAACCTGGAAATTTTCAAATAATAATTGAATTCGACGCTTCAATTCAATTTAACAGCGAGCAAATTGGCGTTTTGAGCCGAAACTTTAGCTGTCATTTGGGCCCCGGAATTTATGGTCAAATCTAAGATCCCAACTTGACCGAAAATTGTAGCTGCTTATTGATTGAGCCATTTATGTGGCCCACAGAACTCAGCGAGTATCTGTGGATTCCTGTCTGAGACCCATAAACCGAAAGTCCAATGACCACAAACTTTTGCCAAGATGCGGTCCAATCCGGTCACTTGGCCGAAACAAAAATGGTGGCCCAAAATCTACTTAACTTGAGGTTTTCATGTGGATTATTTACAGGTGGGGCCAACCTATTTACCTGCCGAGCAAGAGCATTGCTCATCTCGTATTGCCTCATGCGGTTTACTTTGTTGGAAAACATTTACACAGCTTTAGCATTTCTAATTTCCCATTCATCAGATCTCTGCCATCAATAAACAATGATACTGTGCTCCATTTGAGTTGGCATTTGTCAACCACAATAATGGTGACTAATCCCAAGGATTAGGCATCCATATGACACATTCATGGAAATGCAGTTTGCAGCTTACAATTTGACTACGTTCGAAATGCAGGGGCACCTTGCACAATTTCAATAAATCAGAGGCGTGTCGAAATGTTCGACTTTTCGATGATTGATGGGCCAGTTGGCAGGGGTGTGCCCCCAACAAGCGCCCCAAATTCGGTCAATTAGTCAAACCGAAAGCGTTTTGCGATGCGAAGCTAGTCCTTGCCATCCCGAACTAATTAAAACACGCTGAGCAAACTCGATGGTTCCAGGGATGGGGATTGCGATTGGGCTTGGGTTTCGCATTTCGTATTTCGGGTTACGGGTTTCGGGGAGTGCTGGTAATACAGCACGTGCTACCGGGATTAGCGAGGTCGAGACGTTTAGTTTGTGTTATTGATGGGCGGGGTCGAGCCACGCCCTTTGCATACAAATTCACGTCCGTCGCCGGAAGGTCAGCGGTAATCGAGTGTGACAAACAATGCGAAATTTCGGCAGGTAAAATGTGAAGCGTGTCCAAAAATCGGTAAATACATGTGAGTTCGCAAATGAATCATTCGCATTTCAACTTAATTTAGTGTGATTAGCCATCAGGATTCCCGCTGCAGACAATGGCTTATGGTAATTGCGATGAGCTCGGGTGGCAAGAATGATTGGGAGAGAGTCAGCCAGAGCCATTGTTCATGGGTTTTATATACGTACATATGATCTCATCCTCGTGACATAAAACCATCTAAGCCACTGAGCATGACCAAATACTCAGTGATCTTTTCCTGAGCTCCAAAACTTTGAACCCATTCATAATTTCAGTGGCTGTGTATCTAACAATTGCTGCTCATTAGTCAGCGGATATTAAAATCGCTACTTAGATCTAAATGGCACACGCTATTTTGTCTAATTATACTTGTTTTTATGAACTCATTTGTGGTTTCACGGCTTGACAATGATATTATAATTATACAATTAGAAGGCAGCTTCTTTAAAAAATAAAGTTTAATTGAACAACAAATGTGTATGTGGTTGGAAAAAATATAACTAGGAATCATAAAATATTAAAAAAAAAAATGGATTTGTTTGCTTATTTGGAAATCGCAGTTCGTTAGCTAAGTTACTCATTTTCATCACTAGAGCTTTAACTCAACACCTAATCAATCTAAAACCATTAATTTGTCGTTTTAATTATACGAATTTGCTGAATTTCTTCGATCAAATTACACTTAGACACGATGGAAACTCGAGTTTTAATTGACGACTTCTTAGGTGCTCGAAATTTCCTGGTATTCGAATGAAAACTGAAGGCCGTTGACAGCTAGAGTGATGTTTAGTGCCAAAAAAAAAAAAAAAAACACACACACAAAGAACAGCTATTAAATGGAGTATGCAAATAGTAGGACTGGTTTTGAATTCGATTACGTCAGAGTTTCAGTAAACTGCTGCATGGCATAAACCGTAGTTCTTACTATTTACTGTATGCAAATAGAACTTCTAACGAGTTTGCAGTGCATAAAACGAGGAATTTCCCGGCTTCCGTATCTCAGTAAAATATGATTTCACTCACCGCAGTTGTAAGTGAGTAAGAGGAGTGACAAGCCACAAGGGTCGTGGGAAATATAGTATGTGATCACCCAACCTCAATTCTCGACGCGTGCCTGTGGCTTTGGGCTTAAAGAAAATTTAATACAAGCCAAGTTAGACTGGCCGAGCAATTTGTTAGCTCGTGCAACATGCAATTAAACGGTTGCCGCTGCTTTTATATATATCATAGTATGCCTTAATGGGTAATTATTTTCTTTATAAATAACACTTGCGTTCTGGAAAGTGACCACGATGAGCCATGGGCAAGTTTTAAAGACTCAAGATTCATGACCCGTGTTTGAGCAATGAGTAATATCAGTGGAAGCCCAGGTATTTTGGAAATCCCAAAGTCTACGACTGATAAGGCTAAGACGACGTCAGCAAGCTGCTAAGGGGGAATATTTCAACAGAAAAAGAATAAAGAGGAGTAAAGTCAACAATTAAATACGGCTCAAATAAAAATGAAGCGTAAACTAAAGACAGGGTTCCCCTTCTTAAAGACGTCTGAACTTGAATCATTTGTGGACCAAAAGGGCACACACACAAGTGTAGGCACCCACACATTTGTGTAGACACGTGCAGAGCTTTAATTATGTGCGAAGCGAAATGTATCTTACAGATACTTTCAGCTCCAATGAAGACAATGAGCGGCACGACGACACGTTTCGTTTGCTGTTGGTGAAATTATGTGCTCTTAGTCTCAGACTCGTTCTCAAAAAAGCAGCAAAAGCCCAAAGACAAACAGCATATTTGTGCCCAGACCCCCGCACCGAAAAGCTTACATATGTCGGCTTTTTTTATATATTTCATTTTGTTTGCTTTGTGTTTTGTCAAATTAGCAAAAACTGGTTTACGCAGGTACTCTGCTTAGCTGGAAGCGCGAGGAAGAGCAGCGATGGGAAACTTTGGGGCCAAAAAGACAAACAAAAGCCGTTTTGCTCATTAGCCGTCTCTCCTCCGCTCGGCAGTCAAACAAACTGTGGGTTGTCGTTTTCGCTGATATCAGTGGGTTGGGTGGGAAGGTCGAAAGAGTTTCTAGTCCCGCCGCCATCCGACCGCCCAACCCACCAGCCCACCGCCCCAATTTATCTACCGAATAAGTGATACTGATGTAGTACATCATCAGCTATGAACTGTCGTCAGTTCAGTCGACCAGCCAGTGAAACAGAGCAAGCGGCTTACTTGTGAAGGGTCCTCAGCCTCGAGATATGGGCAAAGATCTGTTACAGATCCAGTTTGCATCCCCACAGTCAGAGAAACGAGTTTAACTGGCTAAAAGATGTGTTTTCCCACCTAAACGGCTGTTCTGATCAATGACAATGGGCATTTCTCTATAATTGTTAAAGGCTTTTCATATTACCATATTAGCTCGCAGCGCCAGTACTTCGATTATTGATTTGTTGTTACCTAACATATAATCAAGTATAAGCCATTTGCTAATGACATTAAAATATAGGTGCGTAAATAAAAAAATCTTCAATGAAATTTATTTGAAATGTGTATATATTCATTATTAAAAAATTTTGAATATAACAAAACTACCAAGTATTATTCTTATTATAAAAATTAATATGACTTTCGAGGGAATGTGCAACATTCTTTCATAAATTTCGCATCAATTGCTCAACAACGAATTAAAAATGTTATCATGAGAGTGTTTTACCATAGGCGAATAGAAATAATCTCTATTTTTTAAAGTGGCGTTATAAAGAAATAAAAATTTTTACTTTACTAAAGCAAGCACGCATTCGAAATATGAGGTAATAAGAAACACCATTAATGTTATCTTGAAAAAAAAAAAATTCTATAAAAATTTGAATATTTAGCAATCCGGCAAAAACCGAGGGCAATATCGAAGTACTGAGAGGGAGAGGGATAAATAACACAAACACGAATTAAATGCGATTTTTTCAGAAATTGCTGCACTGGCAAAAAGCACAAAAGGCCAACTGGTCGAGAGCGAGTCGATAAACATTGGCCGAGTTTGCCAAGCCGCTACCGATACGCCAATCATGAGGCGAAACGCTCGCAAAGCTCATGCCTCACAGATATGGATATGTAGTTGCGATCGAGCGCAGATGGAACAAACAGATATGCTGCGATCTCGAGATACAATAATTTAACTTCAAAACTTCGCACTGGATGAACAACAGTTCTTAGAGAGCCTTTCTATGTTTCTCTTAATTTCATCATTTGACACATGTATTTTCAGTTCAATTGGCGTTCTGTTTATTCTAAAGTTATTTCGGCGCGATGTATGTACTTATATATCTACATATACCAGTGTATGCGTTATATGTATATATTTCGTTTGTTATTTTGCCTTTCTTTGATTTTATCATATATTGTGCTCACTTTTGTTTGTTTTTTCTTTTTTCGTTTTTTGTTTTGCTTTTGTTTTTTATGTTTTTCTCGCGGATCGCGATACAGCAGTGTTTACCGCCAGATTTTCGACTTTGCACTGATGATATTCCTCTTGGCATTCGACTATATGTATAAACTTCGAGCCGAGCAAAAATTAAATAAGCAAATAAGAGCGAACGAGCTGTGTACTCTTTGCCACTCTCTTAAGACAACAATACATCCATTGTAATGCCAGCACCAGACTCATACCAGTTATTGTGATTACTACCGAACTGCTCAAAGTCTTTGCATGTGGATACGTCACGATCGGCGTCAGCGGCCAAAGTCCTTGACCGTAGTAATTTCAGAGACAATTAGAGTTTTCCAAACACCCACAATGCGGGTTCCTTGTGCCGGAATTATGATTCACAGCTGGAAACTGACAGTGCACTTTCCGCATAAGGGCACGCCTCTGTCTGAATCCACAGATGGCCGGGTTTCCAATTAGAATGTGCATCCAAATCCATATAGATGTAACGCCGACTAATTCGCCGCGTTTCAAGTCACCACCAGAATCAGCCATCAACGAGCCCCTTCTGTACTGAGATATGTCACGTTTTGCATGACTTTACGGACGCAGAAACAGACTGACAATGACGAATGCTAATTGCACTTTTCGCCATCTCGACGAAATGCTCATTAAACGGCTCTCAATTGAGGCTGGAGTTTTCCCATTCGTTGCCATAATGGACGTCGTGAAAATGTAGACCCATCGACCAATAAAAACCGAAATGCAAATGAACACACTTTAATGTTTCTTTTAAATTAAAATTTTGCAAGAGGTTTTATGACGCCATTGGAAGTCAACAATTTTTTGAATTTTGTCGTTACTTGAAAATGTTCATTAAACGCTATGGATTCTTACTACTTTTCGTTACTACATAATCATAAGTTTTAATTTTAAAATAATCGAGACTTGAATTAGTTCTGTCATACACAAGCTCCACGTGGTTTAATAAAATACTATTTATATAAATTCTTTCGTTAAAAAATTATTATTTTAATTATTGGTTCAAATACGTACGTTTACGTTTTATAAATCATATTATATTTAATAAGGAAACAATTTTATATACAAAATTTTGCAGTTAAAGTAAATAAATCATTTTTGAAATAATAATAATAAGAAAAGTAATTGAAATTAAGACGATTTCCAAAATAGTCCTTATACAATTTTTTACCTTGCCTTGAAAGAAACTAACGAAACATCCAGTTCTATTTGGTAAACATATTTTCAAATATCCCCCAAATGTAAATTGTAAAAATTACATGAGTTCAAGGCCTCTAAAGAGCGACGCAAACAAATCGATCATAAAACAGATGCCTTATGATAGTGGACGTGGTGCTCCGGTTAGCGCGATCTGCTGTATGCACCACCAAAAAGTTTTGCGACGTGGGTTCGATTCTCGCCGAAGCCAGAAGCCCAAGGAAAAAATTAAATTAGTGACAAAAATCTATTTTTAATCAAATGTGGCGCGTACGATGCGATTTCATCATGGCATAATAGTTTGACTTTTCCATAGCCGAACAATTTCCGCATGAATCGCAGATTAATTAAGGGTTAATGCGCGTGTCTACTGAAATTCCGATTATGAATGACAGTGTTTCGTGCAATTTCCGTACAATTAACTACTATATATTTACGTATTTTGTTTTATCACTTAATTTATACAATTTTTTTCGCCATTCAGCAACCACAAACTTCGTGGGCAAGTTCACGCAGAGTGTGCGCCGAATCGTGCAGGATGTGAAGGACGAGGGGGCGCCCAGTGGAATGACGCGGGACGAGGTGATCGAGACGAACGAGCGCCTGCGATCCTTGCGCCTTCGCCTGGAGGAGTCCTACGAGACCGCCAAGAAAGCCCTGATCAACCTCATGAACAAGTACGGCGACTCGAAGAGCCAGCGCAACATCTTTCAGCGCTATCCCATGCTCAAGCTGATGATTAAGGTCAGTAAAAAGGGTGTCATTAACCCTCCGTTTAAGAAGCTAATGCTATATATATAATACCAACCACAGGAAGTCATCCGCCTGGAGACCCAGTACTGGACACTGGTGGACATCCCGCGGCAGGAGAAGCAGGAGACGGTGCCCTCTTACGTGATGCGGGCCTGCTCGATCATGGAGAAGACCCAGAAGTCCGGCGAGGGAGTCAAGACCTCCGCCCGCCTGGCAGAGGAGGCGGCAGAGCGGCGGGAGCGGATGGAGCGATTGGAACGTAAGTGAAGTCAGCCTCCTGTCCAATGAAAAGAGAAAACTATTTAAGATAAATGTACTCGTAGATATGACAACTGCGCAAATCGAACACGAGAATACGCAGCTAATAAACGACTTGTATCGCTTGCTGAAAAAGTATCTGGGACTGCGACACCTCATCCGTGTGTTGAAGGTGAGTGGCATCCGGTGGAAAGTTCACATTTTATTCTAATCCGTATTTGAACACGCAGGAAGAGTACGGCAGCTCAAAGATGTATCCGATATTTCCACGCTACACAATGCTGAAGGACATGATAAAGGGCATCATGCACGATCCGGACTACATGGAGGTGTGCCATGAGACACTGGCCAACGCCAACTGAGCCGAGGGCACTGGAAATGGCAGGCGTCGCATGAGTGTCATTTGAGAGGGCCCAAAAACTAATAGCAATACCAATACAAGCAGCAGCATACACGGTCGCAGGACCCAGGATTAGAGTCCTGCGAAATGTGTATGCATATGTGCTGTTTTCGCATGCGAATTTTCAAGAGATTCCGAAATGATTTAGAGCTTTCCGAATAGCTTCTTCAAAACTCCTCCGCCAGTGGAGCGGGTTCCTCAAACCTCTTTCGGCCCTTCTTTTAGCCAACACTCAAAGGCAAGCCAAGACAAACTAATCAACTAACTAACCAACTACTAACTGAGCCCAGACCCCACCACCCACCACCAACTAAACAAGGAACTATTTACACTACATTATCAGATACAAACACTTCGGCACTGAAGTGCCAGCAAACAAACTAAAAGGCATTTATTTTAATGAACTTTTGAGATGAATACAGTGTTATACCTACAAAAATACAAAATGCAAAACACAAGATATTTACTGATAAAATAGTGAACGATGCGCTCAAAGATGATGAACGGAAATCAAATTGAGAATCAAACCAAACTCTGTGTAATTTGTATGTACCACTTACAACAACAAACTGAGCCTAGTATTATACACATAAATATAGAGCAAGGAACATGAAATATACATACATACATATATATGTGAAGTAACCAAAGATACTCCAAAGCAGATGACTAATGACAAATTGATAACCGTTTGATTTGGCTTGACCTTGCCACCTCTTTGAGTTTGTTTTAGATAAAGTAATGGTCGATAGCTGTTAGCTGATTATATCATACTTATTACCAAAGTGTATCAAATTGTATTGAATAAACCCCACGCCTAGATGTATTTATTACTTACCTAGTTAGACAATATAAGGGAAATATTCCCAACCGGTGCGAGCAAATACTCCTAACACCTTTTAAGGAAACACCAAGCCCCATATCCTAGAAACTAACTGATTGTTGATTTTCTCTTCGCCAGTAACTATTAGTGAATAACAAATGCTTTATGTGTGTATCGAAACGTTCAGCTTTAAGTTCCCTGCAACGCGCAGACAAACCGAAATGCAAGTGTGTATTTCAAAAGTTCGTTTGAGATGCGTGCATCCCATGGATTCGTTGTTGTACAATGTACTTGCATACACATGCATACCTTGTAGCTTTGTAATCCCTCTGCCCAAACACACACTGCAAAAACTCGAGCACAAGAGACCAAAGTAAAACCTAGACGAGCTTACAACTTTTTACGAGAGCTAGACTCCCGCAAATGCCCTTTCCCTTTTTTTTTTTTTGTTATTTTTGCATAGAAATCCCACTCAATTTAGTGCTTTAAATTTGCGCCACTAATAGCCGGCGATTGAAACTGGCAGAAGTGAGATCCCCTCTTTACCACTGACACACCCACCGATACACAGTGCATATACATACCATAAATATATCTGACATATCTGAATATAAGCAAATCAGGAACAGATTCGAAAAGCCGCAGCTATCATGAAAGTGCAATTGAGTGCATAAATTACTCGAACAATTGTTTGCTGCCCATTATATGCTTCACAGCATCTGACTGCTGGTTAATTTACCCCCACCATTACCGCCCGATCACCCCTAATGCATCCAATCGCTTTAATATATATATATATATACATATATGCATATAATTTAACTGCCTCTGCCTCTCCGAGCGTTTAGTATGAAAAAATATTTGACAACGCTAGCCTTTCCATAGCCACAATGAACAGCTGCATGGGCAGAAAACATTTATTTATAATAAATAAATAAAATAGATAATTGAATGTTGGAAAAATAGCGAATCAACTATGCAAATTCATACTATAGAGTGATTTAACAAATTTCATTTAGATGATTAAGCCTAAGCGATGAGTTATGTTGTTTACGTAGTTAAATGTTGAGCATTAAATTTGAATTTGAAAATTTGAAAAATGTTTGCCGCCATTTGCATAAGATGCGGGGATTAAATGAAATTAAAACACGCGATATACCCATAATATGAGAACAAATAATATACAAGTATGCAATTATAGCGAAACTAATTAAAACTAAAACTGTAATGATCAGGTATTAAAGTTATGAAGTTTAATCAAAATATATTAACAAATGTGTGCATGCGAGTGTGTGCGTGAATGTGGCCAATACAAACAAACTCATTGCAATATAGAGAATACGGAATAAAACAATTGGGCAAATATTGCTGCATACCTAAGAAGGCAAACTTAAATACTATAGTTATATACGGCAATGGTATTCGTATTATTATACAACTTATACACGATAAACAACATATACCCGTGTACCCCACTTATACATACATACAGACCCTCATGAGGAACATGGCCGGTCGGTAGGTAGTCCTACAAGCCCAAACTTCGTACAATTTTACCTTTTCAACGTCTCAGTGTCTAACAAAAAGCATTAAATGTATTTCCGCAAGGAAGTTACCAATATATTGCATGTATCAGTAAAAAAAAAATATGTGTGTCAAGACACTCGATAATATGAGAAAATCGATAAATATATTGATATGCAAACGGATACAAATGGTTGTTTCATTTCTGGAATAAATGTATGTCTGCGAATAAAAATAAGCAGTCCAAGAACTAGATATATAGGTATATACAGAGGCATATTTCATATATTTACTTAGATTGGTAATATCTCAAATAACTCACAAATTTTAATAATCTCACAAATCAAACTTATATATAAGTTTGTTAGTTTCAAAACGAGTAATGAGACTAATGATCAAATAACTCTATCTGTAATAGAGTGTTTAGTACGCGTAGAACTGTTTGAGTAGCGTTAAGTTTTTTACACGTTTTTTACATACTATTTAGCGACCTCTGCTTCTGACTTATAGAACCCATATTTTACGTTGTAAGCCGTTGGAAATCATCATCGTAAGAGCTTTAAAGCTGCGCTGAACATTGCTTACATTTGAACTTTATACTAATCATTTGTAAGCTTTTTACAATATCGCAGGACGGAGAAAGCTATTTTCGACATGTTTATAACCATATACATGTAGAGTACACTTGATACAGAAGAGCATTAAAATTAATGATTTTCATTTCACATCGATTCAAAACTGATAACAATTCCAAGAAATCCGCTTAATATGCCATTAGATCGTTTGTGTGGTACAGCTTTTTTTACTTCTAGTCATTATGATATAGTGACACGACGGGACAGTCGGCGGGACACTCGGCGGGATAGCGGTATATTAGGCGGGATAGTAGGCAGGACAAGTCGGAGGGACACAAAGTTGCCACGTCCACATTTTTGAAAAATGCTTTTATTTTTTTTTGTTTTTTTTTTCGCTTGTCTTGCCAATTAAAATTGGTATACCAAAAACACTTTGGCCACTCCCTTCTTTACACCATCGAAACGCTGAAAAACTGCACACACTTTTAAACAATTTTTACATTTTTGTCATTTTATTTCTCAATATCTAACGATATCCCAGAAAAATAATCAAATTTCGCGTTTGCATTTCCACTATCTGATAGTCGGCGAACTCGACTATAGCATTCTCTGTTGTTTTTTTATTTTAAATTTCCGTACATGAGATTTCACTGTGTGAACAAGCGATATAATCGCTTGGTAAATTTACTTTTTGCCATGGTTATGCTTGCCAGATGCGTCAGCTTCTGAGGTATCCTCGGGCAATGAATCCACTGACATGGAAGAGCCTTTCGATTTCGAGCTGGCATTCGATCGCGAAGAGTTTTTCGGATACTTCACCGCTTTGGTATTGCCGGAGCATTGTAAAATGAAGCGGATCTCGTCGAGAAGTTCCGTCTTGAAGCTCACCTGCCGATATGAAAGTGTTGATGTTAAGTAAACTCTTTACTGATGGAAGGGCGAAAGTAGCATGCGGATGAAATCTATCATAAAGCATTCATGAACAAGGCATTGTAGTAGACAACATAACGAGATTAGGAAAATTGAAATATTAAAGACGACACAAATGAAAAGGTGGTGAATGTATTTATGGCTCCGAGCTGTCGTTCTGGGAAGCTGATGAAACGAATCCGTTAGGGCGACCTTTTCTCCGCCACTTTTAGTCACGAAACATTGGAATATATTTATAGGTCTCCATCCGCGTTACCTTGTTCTCCCGCGCTCTCAAGTAGACGCTCACCACGCAGTTGACCAAGCCGTAAATACTGCCAAAACAGCTGCCCACAAACATGACAAGGTAGACGCCGCCCAAATTGGCGAATCCCAGCGAGGAGGCATCCGAGTCTGGGGCTTCCTGTGGGTTTTTCGGAGGATGTCGGAGATGTAAATGTTTTCAAGTGTGTGTGCAAAAAAAGGCAGGCCAGCTAATCGGATCGTGAGGCGGGGTATTCTCGAAGCTGGAATATATCCTGGCGGATACCTGGTTCTCATCGCTGCGCTCCTTAACGCCCAGCACCATCTCGAGCAGGGAGACAAAGATGCCAAAGAAGGAGCCGACTCCCATCACCAGGAAAACACCGCCCAGGTTACTAATCTCCAGGGCCACGGCGCCAGAGTCCTCGTCCGCGTCCTGCACACACCCACACATGCACGAGCTGCCAGAGATTGAGATTAGGCTGATCACTTACCGAACAAGCTCCCCCGCCGCGCTTCTCCTGCCACCACTTGGTCTTCATCTTGGTCAGCAGACCCTGCTCCTGCATCTCTAGAACAGCCTGGCTCAACGTGTCCCTGTACGGCCAGTCTGGAAAGACAGATCCTGGTCAGGATGTGGTCCGACACATCACCTACACTCTCAGCTATCTACTCTTTCGCATGGCTATCCCGTATCCCTTCTCGTCCAGCAATGCTCCCACCTGAGTGAGCGTGCATCGGCGCTCTGTGATATACTCAATGGTGGTGGACTCCATGAGAAAGGCGTAGTTGGAGTTCTCCACGCGATCAACTCCCTCCTGGTTGGTGTTGGTCATGTACTGGGGATTATCCCTCATGAACTCGTACATCCGCTGGTAGGTGGGATAGTTTGATTCCTGAAAAAACAGTTGCGATATGAGATAAAGACTTTCATAGATAACATGGCCCACCTTAAAGAAGTTAAAGGTAGCTCCCCCAATTTTGGCCCCGTAGTTTACACCGCCCTTGTTCTTCGATAGGTCATCCGCATCATTGATGGGCGTTACCAAAGACTCTACAGTGAGGAAAGCCGCCAGATTAGCAGTGTAAGAGGAGACCAAAATCAATGTGAAGAACCACCAGGAAGCGGCCACGGCCCGAGTGGAGTAAGCCCTTAAACAAAATATAATCTTTAGCGTAGAAACTATAGTATAGTCCATATATAAATATTTCTTACTTGGGAGCCAGTTCAGATCCTTGCTGAAGTAGAGCACCTATGGAGAACCATAGACAGTTGGCGAAACTAAACTGATTCTCCAATTCCGTTGGCTCCTCAATGCAGGGATACGGATTGTCCCACTCCGCCGGAGATAGCCTTCCCAGCACGAACATGCTGATGGATACGCCCATGTAGGCCAGACCCAGCCAGAGCCAAACCTCTCCTGAAAACGGGGACATGAAGGAGAACAGCTTCGGTGGCTCCTTCATCGGTTTGCGAAAGAGGATGCCGATTCCTAGAATTGTTTCGTGATTTAAATCAAATAGTGATTACAATTGATAATGCTTTCAATTAAATAAATATTTTAAATATTTTTTTTAATTAATATATATTGTATTAAGCATTTTGATTGCAGAATGAAATATATGTGCTCTTACCCAGACTCATAAAGGGTATGGTGAAGTCGACTCCGCTCTCTCGTTCCGATGTCATGGTCAGATCCGTAATGCCCATGTCAGCGCGCTAATTAAATATGAAAGATTATTGTTTGGCCTCTCTGTATCAACGAACTCATGAATTTATTAATAGAAATGTAAATGCATATGTAAATATTGCGCATACGCCCGGTTGGGCATTGTAATTGAACAATGCTTAAAATATGGATTTTAATTTGCCAAGCGCGCACATTATTGAAGAAAAGTCTAATTACGATGACATTTTAAATATAATTGAACGCCAACGCGCATTAGGGTTCATTAGTTTTAGCTAATTTAGCAGTTAAGTAATATTGCGCTGATAAATGTTCTAAGAAACTGTAATTAAATGAGCTTCAATTATCAGGAATTACATGCCGTGTATATATAGACATAGGTTAGATTCTTGAAGTGATTAAATTGATTTCATATAAATGACACTCCTCGTGAAATCAACTGTTAGTTTCCATCATCCCATCAAGCAAGCTATGGGGCTTTCTATTGGCAGCTTGCTAATATGCGTGTTCTTAGGCATAGTTCCTTTTGCAACTGCTAACACAAACAGTTCAAGTTATGAGGAACACAGGAATTATTTGCTTAACATCTTTCACAATCCATTTGTGAATGACTCCATTAAGGAGAAAAATATTCCGCAGCTAATCGCTTTTTATCAACGATATCCTACAGATGTTCCTCTATCCGACGCAGACAGGCAACAATTTGAAAGGTTTATTCATGATTACAGAGAATACCGGGCAGTTTTGGTTGATGGTGCACCACCTCAAGGAGGATCATTTGGAAACATATTTGGACACTTCCTAGGCAGAGTCGGAACCCGGTATATTTCGTCTCTGTTTAATAAGAAAAGGGAGGAAAGGAAATCCAACCATGCATACATAATCGAGGACTATAACTAAACTTGCCTTTTGTACTTTCATGCTATTCATACATTCTGGATCTATACCAATTTGAAGCTTGGAATACTAATGGAAATAATCAGATGTTATTTGTTTGAAAAACTATAAAAATTAATCTATAAATAAACTAATCAATACCACTGATGTGATTATAGCATTCTAAACGTTTAGACTGCGGAAAGCTCATTTGGTTGCTTAACATCTTGCTAAATTACACATAATTTCATCATTTAATAAAGGCTCACAAAGGTTGCTAATAAGCGGAATAATAATATACCTATCATGCTGCCCAAATGCGATGGATACAATGTGGGAATATTAAATTAATCGCTTAACTATAAACCCTATTAATTTGAGGCAATTGAGGCCGCAGGCACTCTGAAATAGTCTGCCATTTATGATGGCATTAACGCTTACGTTAACGATGATGGCAGCATTTATGGCCATTCAATGCAAATCAATAACCACGCAGGACGAACATGGGATAAGCTAACTGATTTAAATGGCCGCAGAGCAACGGATGTGGACTAGATTTATGTGCCTCCAGAACTCCACGACCTTCGCCAGAACTCACACTGTCAATTATCTCACGCAACATGCCATTCCATTCGCCTGTTTTGGGATCGATTCCACCATACTTGTTGTCCTCCTGGAGGCGCCATGTGTAGGAGAATCCCAGCTTCTTGGACAGCTCGTCAATTAGTTCGATGCCGAAGCCCTCAAACTGATCGTTGCCCTCCAGCTTCTCGGAGGTCTCCTTTAGCATGCCATAGGGTTCACTCTGCAATATCGAATTTTGCAAACAAGAAGAAGGATAGTCAAGGTCAGCTAGGTCCTAGACCCTTACTCAGACCCACTACTCACAATGGCCGTGATGACGACGAAGCTTTTGTTCACCAGCGAACGCATATCCGGCTCCAGGGAGTGTGCCGGGGCAGGACGATTCTCCTGGAAGCCATCCTCGCCGCTCCATTGCCCGATTTTCTGCATACCCGAAACGGCCAGCTCAATGACTTCCAGCTTGAAATCCGTGCGGAGTCCCTCGTAGTCAAACCGAATGGGTCCCGTGAGGCCATTCAGCGTTAGCTGCGGACCGAGACTCGTTGCATGAGTTATTCAGAATCAGAAAGTTTTTCGTACAGAGGAAAAAAATGTGCTCAAAAAGGTAGAAGCAGAAAAAGGATTTTATTTGTATGAAAGCTAAGTTGAAATGTATAAGGCACTAGTGGTATTTCAACTCTATAAAACTTAATAGAAAAATTTATAAAATCTATTAAATTGTATTATATGTAAACAGCCAACATAAAAATGTTATTCGAATGAAGTGAGTCAAATAAAAAAGTTCATTTATATTTTTCAAACGTGGTGCTTAGCTCTGTTGGATTGTTATGCCACTTTAAGTATCCCACCGTGCCCCAAACTCACCGACTTCATGTAGTTGACGAGCGTGTAGCCCTTGTCCCAGGCACTGTCATCGTTACAACTGAGGGCCACGGGCCGGAAGTTCACATGCTTGTAGGTCTCGGCCAGAAGCTGGACGCCATCGTAGACCAGGGCCATGCTGTTGGTCAGGGGGCAGGACACTGTGGAGGAGAGGTCATAAGGACTAACGTCATTTATCATTTTCAGCAGCGTTGGGGGGCCATGAATGTGCAATTCAATTATTTAAATTCAGCCAAGCGAATGGATTTTGGATTTGCATAAATTGTCTAGATCCCAGTGGCACGACACTTTCAGGTGGGGCTGTCATTCCATTTTGATTTACCGTTTTGGAAGGGTTCCTCGCTCTCGTAGAGTGCCTTAGCCACCTCCTGCACCTGTTCGCTATCCGGAGAGACGAGGCGCAGACCCGTGATGTTGGTTCCGGCGTGTTGGTACGGCTCCAGGTCCATGGTGTGCCAGTCCAGGTTGCCGATAATATAGCGGTAGTCGCTGGTCACCAGACCCACCTGCTGGGCTTGCTTGAAGAACTCTGGCAGAGTGGCCATGGATCCGACAACCACAAACGAGAAATCATCCGCATTGCGTATACGCCGCAGTACATTCCGGTAGTTGCCGTTCAGATCCAGCTCATAGCGACGGACCGTGACCGTGGGACCAGCGGTGCCGTACATCTGCAGCAGCTCTCGCACGGTGGGCAAGTACTCGCCCGACTCGTAGATAATGGTGAAGCTCTCCCAGCCCAGGGCCACCACCATATCCCGCAGGGCCACGCCCAGCGTGGCTGGATGTGGGTGCAGATTGATGGTCGGCAGCTGGGCCCCAAAATCCCAGCGCGTGTCCAAAAATGGCAGCTCCTTGGCGTCGCAGATGCTCATCGCGTGACGGGCGGCCAGATTCGAGGTGGGTCCGAAAACTGCCACCAGATTTTGCTGTGCGTGAGTGGCAAATAATGAATTTAATACAAGCATATCCCTAGGTACTACATAGGCAAGTGTTTCTAGTTTTGAACTATGAGCTTTGGACTATACCCTTAGCATTTTGCAGAGCTTCTTGGAGGTTTCGAAGGAGTTTCCCGGCTCAATGGAGACGGACACGCCGTGCAGTTGCAGATCCTCATTCTCCTCATTCGCCTTGCTGATGGCCAGGTGGAAGATCTTCTCGAGATCCGGATCGGTGTTCTCATAGACGAGACCTGCAATCAAAAGGTATTTCTGAGAGAGTGACACTAGTTTTCGCTCTTTGTTTTGCTTAGCGGGTTCTGTTTATATTTTTATTTCGTGAATTCGCCGCCGCCATCGGCACCGTTGGCAGCATAAAAATACATGACACATTTGCATGCTGCGCTGCAAATTCCTGCTTATGTAACTCAAGCGAAAAATGCGCTTTACTTACCCACATTCGTTCTCTCTCCTCGGCAACCGGGAAATGCCAATAGCAAGCTCGTTAGGATGAAGCCAAGTGGAAAACTCGCTTCTGTTGAAATCATTTTCACGAACCACATCGCTCAAAGGGCTTTTACCGCGAATCGTAATCAAAAATTCGCATAAATATTTTCTGCGGTTGACGCGCAATGAATTCCGCAATTATTTCCAATTAATTGCGCGATTGTTTGTCGAACTAAATTTGCACATTTCTGCAGGCCGTCCGCCGCCACCGGGAATGCAAATATAAATGGCTAAGAGCACAAAAATACGGCCAACAGCAGCAATCTGCTGTTGATGTTGCAGCAGCTGATAAATTCGCCTCGAGTATTTTTAACCACTCTTGGGCTTTTATGAATGAAAGTGTTTAGCTGCCGGAAAATGTTTTTCCCCAACTTTCTCTAATTAAATCACACTTGAGCTCCAACGGAGACGTAGCACTGCGAAGCACTGGGTGACGGATTAATTAGATAAACTTCACCTATTTGGGACCAATTCAACCATGAAACGGACTGAACTGAAACTTGAAAATAAATCCGCCGCAGTAACAAAACGTGCACAGCATACAATTCAACGGCTAATGGAACCGAAGAATCGGACCCTGAATGCGCCAGATATCCAAGTGAATTTGGAAAGAAAAACAGAAATAAACAAGGCGAAAACGAAAATAGCCAAATGCAGGGGTTGGCCAAGAGATTGAAAACAGCTTTCCACCGAAATTGTTGTGGCTCCACGGACGTGCAACAAGCATCGATAAGTGCAGAAAAGAAATAAAAATGGATAGGAAGGGTCTGTCCCAATGGCTGTGAACGAATTCATTGCATTTCACTTGGATAGCTGGGTGATAGGTACGAGGGTGCCAAGCCATTCCATCTGGCCAGGGACGTGCGACCCACTTGTGGATTTTTGAAGGCCCAGCACGATTTATGGACCAGGCTTTGAATAATCCATTTAGAGCATGCAAAGCAGGGTAACTGGGCCCGTGGTCCCAAGCATCTCTTATTTTTAATAATGATGCTGGGGCTGAAATGTAAAATATTACTACATAAAGCTGCTCTTGCATACACTGGCAGCCATGCCGGAAGGTTTTTGTGCTCCCCACTTTCGGGCATGTCCTTCACACACACAATGCCGTCAAAAGGACGAAGGCCGGACGATCGCCGTTAAAGGGACGTGGTCGGGCATGTTCGCCAGCAGCAAACTGTTGCTGTCAGCAGTGAATAAAATCAAC
Source organism: Drosophila melanogaster (assembly GCF_000001215.4). Classification (NCBI taxonomy): domain Eukaryota; kingdom Metazoa; phylum Arthropoda; class Insecta; order Diptera; family Drosophilidae; genus Drosophila; species Drosophila melanogaster. Next base: position 20,900,964 of record NT_033777.3, on the reverse strand, counting down.
GTCTCCGTCAGCAGCAGGCACCTGTCGTGACTGCCGCCCAGGATGCACTTATCCCCCAAGCTGCACATTTAAAATTAACAACCTTTAGTCCTGTCTGAAAGTTCCTGGAAATCCCCGATCGCTTGACAACATAAACTTTAACAAGCACTTTAAATTATATTCTGAAGTTAGGCAGTTTGCGTTGTTTATCGAATTTAAAAACTGTTTAATACTTATTCTTATTGCTTATTATCCTTTTTTAATAAAATTTTTATAGTAAAAAAGGAAATTTCAAAGGCGGTGTTTGAGGACTGTAAAATTATTTTATTGTATTTGTTCAGATTTTCTAAAACAAAAATCAATGAATTAAATCAAAATATTATTGGTCCTGGAAATAAAAGGATTTCTTACCGATAAACTATTACTTTTCTTTTACAAGAGGGTATCTTAAAGGCCACTGTTTCCGACCACATTTCTCTGCTACTTGTATTTTGCCACTCGCATGGTGTTAAATTGCCCAGCAGCGAAGCGCGTGCATTTGCATTTACATAACCGTGTGCCGGTGTCAATGTATCTTGAGGATACGCATTCTGGCACTCACCGCGTGCATGGGCGTGCATTTTAAGCTAGGAATGGAGAACTGCTGGCATTATGCACACGAACACCAGGACCCATATTCACGGGCTTACTAAACCACACGTGCACCGCTTGCATTTGCATAAGTGCCCGGGTTGAGTTCTCTAGTGGCAATTAGTGCAAGTCTTCAGCAAATCCATTTCATACATGTATCCAATCTTTAAACCAAAGTGGATCGATCATATTTCAAAAAATTGAAAACGTCTTAAATGTTACAACATTTTGTGTTAGATATTTAGAGTTAAACGATAATGGAAACTTTCTCTGCGTCAATGTTCCTAAGATGATTTACTTTAATTCATAGTGTTTGTCACTTAGGTATTCGAATCCAAACCTTTAAATCGTTGTATTATTATATGTTCATACAAATGCATATATTTCAGTTATTGGTGATAATATCATATTTATTTTGTATTATTTATTTCTATATTTATTTCTATTATTATTATTTATTTTATATTATTGATATTAGCGAAATGCGTTTCTTTGCCTTAATGTACAACAAATCCACAATGGCTGATAATAGCAATCGATTCAGATATCCTTGATACATCAGATTATGGCCTTTTTCCCAATACGATTATCGGCTCTAGCTCGTGTATTTCGAATGATCTAGGGTGTGAATTATTTTGACTGCTGTTGATTGGAGCTTATTGCTGATTCCACATCATTTGTTGTGCATTCTGGGGCATGCCAATTTTGTTTGGTCTGTCAATGCTAGAGTGGCAAATATATCCAGGGAAATCAAATGCACAATTGCACTGGAAACTTGATTGACGCAAGAAAGCCTTGGAGTGCCACAGTTTATTTTGGGAACCAAAAATGGTGACGACAAGGTTACGCAACAAGGTCGTTGAGTGTGCGCCTCAAAAAGGACAATGGCTGAGGGCTTTTTTTTTTAGGCCTTATCGCCTAGGTGGCTAACCCAACACCTAACCCATTAGAACCCAATTTGTCGCCCTGCGGAACTGACAGCCCGAAAGGTAAACAGGCAAACAAACCAGAAATAGCATGCAAACTGCTACGGCTAAGTGAGGGGCGACAATTTGGCGCGTTGTCAAAACAAAGTGCTTCAGCACACACACATAGACACAATTAGTAGCACACAGATATAAAACGGCAAACGGTACGGTTGTGAGTATGTATAAGTATGAGCCAGCGAAGGCAGCCAGACAAAATCAATTTGAATCGCGCCAGTCAGGCAGACAAACAAGGAGCATTCACGGCTTGGACAGAAACGAAACGGAAGCGCGCAATCCTCAAGAGAGTAAAGCCATCGCCCACTCACACACTCACGTTCAGAGTGGCACAAGCTCTCACACATAACACACACACACACACACACACACAGATGCAGGCAGCGCGTAATGGCGCGTAAAGTGTTGCGCCATCTTAATGCGTGCCCAAAACCGCAATTCATGGCCGCAGATTCTTTGAAGGGGAGGCAAAAAGGCGGACTTCTGATAAGAAGCAGCAGCATTAGCCGGATAGTGAGAGGGGAATATGTATTTGGACGGCGGAGGGAGTGAGAGCGCGAAACGTCAGCCGCAACCGGAAGCGTAAATGAGCGGAGTAAGCAAGCTAACAGCGGCAAACCGAAGGGGTTGACGGCGGGTTGAACGTTCTAAAAGCCATTTCCAGACTCCCGACATCAGTGTTTTCATTGCAATTAGCCGGAAGCACCGGGAAAAACTTTTATTTAATTAATAAAGTTAGTTGCTTTTCTTGAAAAATATCAAGTTTTTTTAAGCTCCAAGTTTGTTATTTTTTTTTTTTTTAATATTGTACTGTTTTTTCTTTTATTTGTAAGAACTTAGTAAATCATTTTCAGCATATTAGATATGGTAATAAACAAACAGATATGTTTTTACCGCAGGATTTCAGTTTACGAGATATTAAAATTGAATTAAGCGAATGATTTCCATTTTGCACCTAAAATGTTTACGATATTTATGGAAAGAATCAATACACAAGTAAGCTGTGTAATAAGTAATCCTATTAGTGCACATAGTTTAAAAACAAAAAAAAAAATGTTTTTCATAACCCATGTCTGTGTGTATCTCCAGCTCGTCTCGGACGAATCAAAGGGCTAACGCAGTAGGGGGTGCACATGTACTCTTGTAGGGGGAGTAGGCCAGAGACTGCGTATTCGTTGCGTCCCGCTGTTGTTGATTCAATTGCAGCGAGTGGCACGCATGTCCTGGCAAACAAAGGACATTTCGTGGAATGTTAACAGCAAACAGGTGAGGCTGCTAACAGGACACCAAGCAGTCTGGCGTTGATGTCGCCCAAACCGAGGGCAGAGTGGCCCATTTGGCACGAGGCCAAAACTGGCTGGCTGGCTGGCCAAGGCAGCCCAACCAGTTGCATGGTCTGCTGTGGCATGTTAATGTCAGTGTCACGGTGTCAAATTGTCAGCGGCCTGTTGCCACTCGGGGAAGCCCTCCCTTCCCTTCCTTCCGCCAGCACACACATACATTGCGAAAAAATCAACCAGGATAGTTGGCATGCCGAGGCACAAAGTATGTGCGACGCCTTAAAGTATGCCATGTGCCATAATTTGCTATGACATGGCAGCGAACTTTGCCCCAAATAGGGGTACCCACCTTACGCCAGCTGAATGCTAATGCTAAATCGTCTTTTCAAACGCACAATTTAGGCAGCAGCATCTCTGGCATTAAACAACAGAGTAATCCAGCATATTGGCCATTAAGTATACGCACTGCGGACCCTCGTCAAATTAATAACATGCGGGCGGCAAAAGTCGGCGGGCAACCCTTCGAGCGGCTATATACATATGCCAGAAGTATCCGTGCACATTTTAGAAATTTAACCACTTGTTAAACAATAATATCCAATATCAAAACACGTCCAGCGAGTGCGCAGGCCAGAGAATGAAACTGAGAGTGGCACACTTCCTCAGAGGAGTCCAGAGAGAAATCTCTCCTCTTCCACAATGCATACACACAAATGTACACCAACGAGCGAGTGAAAAGCGTTCTGATTTTGGCCAGGCCAAAAGCACCGTCAGTTCGACACGAGACCTGAACGAGTGCGGACGCGTTTGGCGGACAGAAAACGAAAGGAAAGCAACAGCAGCCAGTACCACACAAGCTGTAAACAAACCCATATAGGGGCCCACGTTCGCGAGTGTCCATATGTGTGATTAGTTTCGTTGGATATAACTAATTCGATCCTTAAACGGCATACATCATGCCCGAAATCATCGAGCTGAACGTCGGCGGCGTGAGCTACACGACCACACTGGCCACACTGCTGCAGGATAAGAGCACGCTGCTGGCGGAACTCTTTGGCGAGGGTCGCGATTCGCTGGCCAAGGACAGCAAGGGTCGCTACTTCCTGGACCGTGACGGCGTCCTCTTCCGCTACATCCTGGACTTCCTGCGCGACAAGGCGCTGCACCTTCCCGAAGGATTCCGCGAGCGACAGCGGCTGCTGCGGGAGGCGGAGCACTTTAAGCTGACCGCCATGCTCGAGTGCATCCGCAGCGAGCGGGACGCTCGACCACCCGGATGCATCACCATCGGTTACCGTGGCAGCTTCCAGTTCGGCAAAGACGGACTGGCCGACGTTAAGTTCCGGAAGCTGTCGCGCATCCTGGTCTGCGGCCGAGTGGCCCAGTGCCGCGAGGTGTTCGGCGATACGCTGAACGAGTCCCGGGATCCGGATCATGGTGGCACGGATCGGTACACCTCGCGGTTCTTCCTGAAGCACTGCTACATCGAGCAGGCTTTCGACAATCTGCACGACCACGGATACCGCATGGCCGGAAGCTGCGGATCCGGAACTGCCGGCTCGGCAGCGGAACCCAAGCCGGGCGTGGACACAGAGGAAAATCGCTGGAACCACTACAATGAGTTCGTCTTCATCCGGGACTAGGAAGCTAATGGAACCACTACAGAACACCCCACCCAATCCAGTTCTGTAACGTTATTTATTCTTTGTGCGTGATTTGTTTTGAAATTAGCCTTCGGATAGCCAGACCCATCATAAGAACAAGGATCAGAAGGAGGGCGCACAGATTTCAATGGCTTTAGTTTGAACCCACCTCTTGATATACAAATGGGAACATTTCGAATGTACAATTGAACTAACAATCCACACTTAAGTCTAGAAAATTATTGACACACATAGATAACTAAATGCTAGACGTGTTTCCATGTATTGCCTTGATTATTTCTACTTTGCTTACGCGTTCATCTTAAATCAGGGTGGGCCCCATTAAATTCTGCTCCAGACTCTTTGATGAATGAAAAGCGATTCGAATTTACTGGCTGACAACAAGTGAAAACAATTCGGCAAGTGGAGATAACAAAGCAAAGCGAACATTTTATTAGCCCCAACTTTTGTTGATCCAGTGCAGTATAAACAAGATGAGAAGAAAACATTAAACAGATCCGCATCAATGAAACAAACTGAAACGGAATGGAACTTACCACATGGATAACGTTGTAATTGTGATCAATCAATCACACTAAAATCACATACTGAACAATTTGAAATACGGGTTACTTTTTGAAACAAACTAACGAAGTATTGTAGCAACAGATACCACAAGCAACCAAGCTCAAACCCAAGCAAATGGTAAATATAAAGTTTTATTAGTCTAATAAAAGTCGAACTTTGAACTAAAGAATATACAAATAGCAAAATAGGACAACGGCGAACAACATGTGGCCCCTAAAAAAAAACGTTGATTGAAGCCCCAAAGCAGCCTGCAATCCATAAAACTCAAACACGAATCGATACTAGAAGTACATTTAATATACAAACCAAACAACGGCTGTCATAAGATACGCCCGTTTTGCCATAACTCTTAAATCGTTTCCGATTCTAAGAAATGCCACCGGATTTGCCTGGCAACACTTGGCCGGCAACTTGGGGTCCTGCAGCAACAATTGGAAACGATTTAATAGTTCATTTTTAAAAAACATCTGAGCCCCTTACAATAGCACTTTCATCCACCGGATTACCCATCATTTTTCCAAGCCAAATAAGAAGAGTTATTCGATTATAAATTATTAGTGAACTGCAATGAGAAATGCCAAATACAAAATACCAAATGGTCACAAGGACTTCCAGAAGTACGATGGGAATACGACACATACGAAACTAAATTTGCTGAACTTTAGAAAGGCTCTGTTATTATTATTATTATTGATTTTATCAACATTGTGTTTTGGGAGCGAATCCATGAAAATGTTTTTTCGCTGACATATCTCGCATCGCAGTTTCGACATTTCCGCAGGCTTGTTGTTGAATTCGCGTCATGAAATTTCACTTGAAATTTATGGATCGAAGCGCTTGGGCGGAAATCTGAATGGAAATGCCGATGCGCAACATTGAAATAAAACACTCATGAAATTTACGAACAAATTGTAAAAAACAATAAATTCTATAAATCGTGTGTAAAGAGGCTAGCAGCATACAAACATACATACATATGTAATCATCAGCAATAGTGTGCATTGAAAACTATTAGGCCCCTTTACGAGTATATACTGACCCTGACTCGATGTGAGTTGACGGCTCTTACACAGATAATATAAATCGATATATATACAAATATCTATATATACCTAATTATATATTAAAAAAAATTGTCGATATTGAAAGTATCTTATAAATGTTTAGTATTATATGTAATTGAATCCAGATTGAGCGGCAATGGCAAGGCGACCGATATGTATTGTATTAATTAAATTAAACTGAAACTAATTCAAATTAACTAAAACGAAATGTAAAATGTACTTAGAGAAGCGCGAAGTAAAACTGCTAAAATAGCCAATCAATGTGCGACTAAGCAAGCATATGTATGTAAAGAGGTATAACTTGCGAAAAGCGAAAAGCAAACAATAAATTAATGAAATCATAAACAAAAGGATACTTTTCTTTGGGTTGAATGTGGTTTTTAAAGCATATGTATGTGTATTCGAGGCTTAAGTCTGTTCTGTTGCTTATTCTCAGCTAATTAATTGGTGGTGGTGGTGGCCTACAAAATTTGTGCTGCATTATTAAATTCCATGAATAAATTGCGAGGCAGCCAAATGCGCTGACATTGATAGCGACATATAAAATTTATGAACTGCCAGCTTCCAACTTGCGATACCTCATTAAAATTGACAGCTAAACAAATAAAAACAAAAAGCAAAAACACAATCATAAAAGAATCAAATATACATTGAAAACAAAACAAACAACCCAGTCGAGCCAACAATAAATAGGAGGACAAACAATGGCAAACAGAACTTTTGCGGGCAAAAACATCAGCGCAAACATCAGCCTCAAAAAGTGGGCTCAAACAAAAGTCTATATAAATAGCTGAAAGTCGGGAGATGAATGAAGGCGACCATTAAAGCGGCAGCAACAATTCCTCATTTGTTTAAATTCAAAGCAGGCAACAGTAATTTTACTGGCCTGAAAGGTCCTGGCAAAAGAAACAAAAACCAAAAACGGGGCCTCTGAGAAATGGTGAAATTAAAAGGGAAAATGCTTTCCTCCATTCTGCAATTTTCCTCTTTAGTCCTGTTTGTGTGTGTGTGTGTGTGCTGAAGTGTGTGCTTCGGGAGCAGAAAGGTATACCAATAAAAGCACCACGAAAGTTGGTGCCAATCGGAAGTGCACTGCCTAAAAGCGGACCTCGAATGGGAACTGAAGATTCAAGATGAGCTGCTGTGCCACCTGCATACTAAACATTACCCAGGACTTCTTTTTGCTCCCGCTATATGAGAGTGTGTATGTGTGTGTGTGTCTGGGTGGGAAAAATGTGGAAAGGACGTGGGGTTGACTGTTATTGACTGTGCGAACTCAAGATGTACACAATATGCAAATTGCGGGTCCAGAATGAGGTAAAATATCAGGCAGCTCCACGCTGAATTTTGGTATCTGCTGTGCGCATATAAATTACAGAGCAAATACTTGGTCTCCTAAATACACTACGAGAAATATCTAATAGATACACATACATATATGGATAAATATCGGAAACGCCTAATTCAACGTAGAACACAATTTTAGTCGAATCTAGTATACCCTTTACTCACTCGATATACTCGTACATATATGAATCATATGGCTTAAAAATATAATAGGGGTCGTATAAAATTCTTTTCCGGGTATGACCGTACAAAAAAATTCAGATCTATCCGGAAAAGGAACAAAATGGCAGCACTGCTACAGAAAGCAGAGAGGCCAACGGATGTGTTGTCAATTTCTGGGCCTGGCAAATGAAATGATGCCTTTTTGTCTCTTACGGTAAATTACCTTGACTTGATTTGGTCGTAGCCAAGTTGTCTCGTTGATTAACATTTTCGCTGTTCTCAGCCGGTGGCAGCAACAAAGGCGGGCACCCTGTCATCTTCAATTAGTCCCCCGAAAGGAAGAAGAAAAGCGGTCCATCCTTTCTCAGCTGGAGGCGCTACAACAAAAGTGTCATCTGCGTGCTTCATTTATTCATAAATATAAATTTAGCATAGGTCGCGGCGAGATTACTTAAAGCTGTCCTCAATAAAGCAGAATCCTCCAAGGAGTGCCAAAATTTGAAGCTTCTTAGGCTTATCGTCCTTCGTGACTGCCATTATTGCCAATCCAAATGGAAAGTGCGACGTACCTTGGCGCCAAATTTACACATTAATTACCAATGCACAGGTTGTGAAAACGTGAGTTTTGTACCCTTCAATAAAGTTTTAAGCGGGTTAAAAGGGCCCAACATCCATTTGTTACCCAGATGATTCCTACAAAATGTTTTCTTTTAAATTACGTAAAATTGAAAGAATTAATTGCAATATTTAGGCTTTTTACCCATAAATTGCCAAATATATTCCTATAATAATAACATCCATCACGCTCACTTCAGATAAATTCATTAAGCAAAGCATTGTTTGCTTATTCCATTAAGAGAATTATCTGGTATATTAATGACTAAAGATAAACTTATTTCATAGGCTCAGAGTAAGCTGCTCATAATTAGTGGAGACTATTAAATCATTTTATTGATTGAGTGCGTAATGATTAACTATATTATGATTGGAACTCTTATCATGATAGATAAGCGTGCTTATGGCCCAGAGATGTGTGTATTGGCAACCAACTTGCAATTTGCTGAATTTTATGTTTATTTCCGCATTTAATGTCGTTGCTTACATATCCCGAATATCGCTCAAACACAAACAAACCAGTATGTACATAAGCATAGTTGGTGAATATGTCTGTACAATCGTATGTAATCATTGCACGTCCGCATATGCTCCCCAGCAAAGCCTCCCACGCAGATATGTACATATGTATATACATGGCCATAATGACCGCATAATTCACCATACAGACCCCGAAACCCTATTTACAACTCGTATTGCCGTTAGTTTTAAAGGCCCACTCGTGCGTGTGAACAGCGCAAAATGTGTGTTAGTACGGCAGTCATAAAATAACACGTGCCTCTTATGCCTCTGACGCAAATTTCTTCTATATGAACCAAGAGAAAGGCTGACAATTATGAAGTAAACATAAACGAACATTCCAGTTTATGTACAAATTAGAGGCAGTGCATAATACTGAATCTGTCATTAAAAAAATAAAAACTAAAAGATAAATTTTATAGGGCTGCCTCCTGTGAGGGTTGAACTCACGGCCTTTGGTTTACGAGACCAACGCTCTACCACTGAGCTAAAGAGGCCATGTGGAAATCGCCGCCAAATGACTTATACAAGCTAACGCCCTACTGAGAGTGGTACAACATTTGATAACGACAACAGAAGAGAAAGAGAAGGCATGAGGGTTGTTAGAATTATTGTATTAGCAAACAGATCGAGACACATTTTCTATTCGGTTTAAAGGAGTTTATTCTTTAATTAATTTAAAAGCTGAATAACATAGACTAGTATAATTATTTCGCACGTTTACTTCATTTTACACTAATTTTTTATTGCAAATATACCGCTTTGTTGGGTATAAAGCATTGTGGGGTATATTAAACATAAAGAAACTTTGTCTTCAAACAATGTTTACAAACTAATAAGTCTAGTAACAAGATGTTTGTTTAGGACAGTACCTGCGTCCTTTTTCATGATAGCTTCAATAAAATTTGAACTGTTTTACATAAAGCGGAATTACAGAGCACAAAAATAATATTTCGAAACCTGCCTCCTGTGAGGGTTGAACTCACGGCCTTTGGTTTACGAGACCAACGCTCTACCACTGAGCTAAAGAGGCGATGGGGTGATCGGTGCCAAATACGCTATCGGAAATAACACTGTGAGTTTTGCAAAGAGAGTGAGAATAAAAGCGGTTAGAATTATGAGCAGCTGATCGAGATCGTTTTTTTCATATCGTCATAATAAATTGTATTTTGCTTATATATCGCTTAGTGTTTTTACAGAAAGCGATCGTAACGATGAAACAATGTAAAAATTATATATAAATTTACCGTAAATATTCTATACTCATTCTTACCATTTTTCAATTATAAGTCTAGCTTAAACAAAGTAACTTTAAAACTAGGACAAATAATAATTATATTTAACCTTCGATTTAGCCCTTACTACTAAAAAAGAATACTTCTTATTGCCTCCTGTGAGGGTTGAACTCACGGCCTTTGGTTTACGAGACCAACGCTCTACCACTGAGCTAAAGAGGCTACGTTTTTGCGGCTGCCAAAAGGTACATTCGAAATCAACGCTGACAAAAAACGAGAGGGAGCGGTAGAACAGAGAGGATGCGCACGCGCAATGAGAACATACTGAATTGTTAAATACTACGAATCTAAATTATACAACAATTTGCAAATATTCGTAAAAAAAAATAAATAATAATACAAATGTAGTTCAACAAAATAATAGAATTTTCTTCTGCAAATAATTACCTAATATGTGGATGTTATCTGCTTGGTATGTTAAGATAAGATACGCCTCTAATTAGCTGACTATTATTGTTTTCAGCAAACGCACAGACAAGGGCTATTAACTAATAGGCCACCTATTTTCTAACTGCAATATGCATTAGACAGTTAATATGTGACCATCCATCATGATGCCTGACCGACCACCACACACTGTTTCTGTTTGCAGTGTCTCCTGGTGTTGACCAAGGCTCACAGAAACATCACTCATTGTCAGAAGGACATACACACATTCTGCATTATGTGTGTGCCACAAAGCGGAAATGCTTTGTGGCAGCTCCAAATGAAAGTATTTCCCTTTTTGCGGGCCCCAACATAAATTCAAATTTCTCCCGACCTCAGTGGACAAACTACAAGCCATTTTCTGTCGACCGGCCTTGGCTTTGTTTCAACTTGAGCAGCCAATGACAAATTCACTTGTCACACAACACAATTGCGGTGAGTGATGGCGCCTCATTGGATGGGATAGCAGTGAGGAACGCTATCCAACAGATGTCTGCGATATGCGAGTGACAATTCTATTAGTAACAAATTGAACAGGCCAAGCCACAGCCAGAAACAAGACGACAGAACAAAATTCGTGTAAGAAAGTATTATATTATTATTAATATTGAAAACGATCTTGTTAAGAAGAACTCTTTTATTATAATTCCGTATATTAATTAAAAGTAATTTATATTTTTTACTTGCACTTAATTTGCTTACTGAGTATTAATAATATTATGACTCAAATAAATAATGTATATACAATATAAGGAAGGTATTTTTTGTGGTGTAAGTCAGAACTTGGGCAAGGTCAAAACAAGTGGCGGTGGGGCACGCAAACGAGCCATAAACACCCGGAATAACTAGAGGCCATAAAGAAGGGGTCCTGAAACAGAATGTCGGTGTATAACCATCCTGGGCGTATACAATGATAAAATCGGAATATGGTACAGGTAATTCTTGGCCGGGGAACAATATATCACAGTGTCGATAAGGGCAGTTCCCTTTACGCGTTGGTTGATAAAAACTATTTACTTCATTTATTTTCGACTAGCTATAAGTCATGGTCTTTAACCCGCATAAACTTTTCATGGAGCTATATTCTCACTGGCTAAGTGATTTACGCAACGGCTTTGGACAAATTAATTGCCACCAATCAAGTGATTTGAATTTTTCATGCAAGTTCCTCGTAAAAGGGGTACCCGTATTCTTCCTCAACTTCCCATTAGAGGGCAGCATAAAACACTTTATGGTATTTTATAGAAACACTAATTGCACGCAAGTGCGAGACTGATTAATTGCTGTCAAAACGGAAATTAGGAAGTGGACTGCCTGCCACATGTTTATTGATTTTCAGGCCGTCCAAACAGACTTAAGTGTATACATCTGTGATAAATGAAGCTAAACAGAAGCGGGCAGAATTTATTACCAAACTCACAGCCAAAAACAGGAGGCGAAAATTAAGGAAAATGGCCCGAGAAGCACGCCCAAAATCGTTGGGCCAAGAAGCTAATTTATCGCAAGCTGCCCGACGAGATGTGACCTTTGGCATATGCTTTAAGAAATAACCCACCGCCCCCAACTGCTATTGGATAAAATGTTCAGATGACTGTGGGTTTGCATCTTCATTTCGGGTTTGATTTTTTGAGATCTGGCCAAACTGTCGAAATTCCTCAAGCGGCAATACCCATTTCTGATTAAAATATTTGCGGTTTGTGAGCAGTTACGATTGGTTAGGCAGGGTGTAAGGCAAGGTCCTTGAATCAAGCAAGATTTCAGCTTAATTTGGGGCCACTTTTACTATTTTTACACCGATATTAAATGCTTTAACTTCCAGATGGTTAAATTTAAATTAAACGCATTTCAACAGCTAATATAATTTGGTAATGTATATTTATTTATGGCTGGCCGTTAATCCAATTGCTAAAATAATCAAAAGTCATCTGAAACAAATTAAACGCCCTCTCCACAGGATGTCCCCGAAAAGAGATAGCATTATGGACCAGAGCGGGATGGCCAGCGCATTTAATGAGGCACGAAAAACAATTTTATAAAAGCTGCGGAAACTGGACGAGCCAAATTACCATAAAGAATGCATGAAATTTGCAATTAATAGACCAGACACTAGGGGCAAAGGAGGCGTAATTAATTGAAGTAAAAATAAACAAGAAGCGGAAATAAAACTGAGAGGCAATGGTCTTTGTTTTTGGCCCTGAGGTTTCTCTTCTGGTTGTGGCATTGGATCTGGCTCTAGATCCGTTCTTCCCCCATAGTGCCAATTGCAGAACAAAGTCGCCTGCCACTCAGTCAGTCAGATAGTCAATCAGTCAGCACGCTCTCCACGTTCACACATATTTGAATAATGAAATTACCTGCGATGCTTTCAGTAGTTCTTGTCTTTTGTGTGTCGGAATAAAAAAGAACAAAAAGCGCAAAACAAGCGACCAAAACACCAACACAGGACTTGAAGCGGCCGGCAGGACATGGTCGGTGTGTTATGGACGCGCCACAGGACCCACACTATCATCCACACCCACCACACATCCCTCAGCCATTGTGGTTTTGCTTTGTGCCATCGAATAGCAATGGCTTTGTGCCTGTGTCATTTGGTGTGCGATGCTGTAGGTGTATGTGCGGCACTTGTAACATTTTAGTTTTTCAATGGATTACGGAACAAAGGGATGCTATGCTCCTCGCCAGCTCAATCTACAAACTAATTTCCTTTGATATACAGCTTTCATTTTTATTGTTCAAAAATTGCGAAAAATCAGGAAAACTTGACACATATAATATAAATATAAATTGACAAATTATAAAAAATTGTAAAATAACGTTTTTTTCGTGTTGATTGTGTGTTTATTTTAAAGTACTAAAATAAGTTAGGACCCCTTACGTTGATAATGAATATGTTTATATTGCTTATTTTAAAAAACCAAGTCCAAATTTATATCGCCCCTAAATGTGACTTGTTTTATGCATTGTAAGAGGTTGTTTCTTAATAAAAGTTGATAAGAAAGTTTTGTTAATAAATGACCTTAATCAACTTTCTACCCAACGCTTAACTCTGTGCTAAGAACGTAATTTCACTATATTTCCTTCAAAACTGTAATGGGTTTCATGGAAAGTGCTTGCATGCGTAGAAATCCGACCGGAAGGCTACATCTACCATGATAATGATGACGAGGTTAAGGCCGACATTTGCCATCCTACAGCAGCAGCAGTCGGAAAATTGCTCCGCATACTGGCACCGAACATAAATATTGGCAATAATGCTGAGGACCGTGCCAGGTCATATCGCCCGGCATTGTTATAACTAACCGAGCACACAGGACATGGACACAGAGTGCAGACCCACAGCCGCTGGCGATTCCCTGAGACGTCTCTGCTGCCGTTCTAATAAATTCGATTAGTTTCTCGTTCACGAGCACACACTCACTTATCGGACGTGAATTATTGATTCGTCCTTCGGCTCTCATAGCTTCATTAATAATTTCTCGATGGCATTTAAAAAGAGGAGAAACTTTGCGACTGAAACAAGAGCCGCGGGCGGAAATTTTAATGAAAAAACCAAAGCGTAATCGACTTTAAGCCCGGCAAAATGCCATCGACAGCAGAGTTTTTGTTCCTTGGTTCGCAAAAGAATGAAATTCAATTGGAATAAATGGCAAGCGACAATGCGAAAAAAACCTCAAAAAGGCTGCAGCTTTTCCATACAAATAAAAGTAAGTAACAACAAAAATCGCAGTCTTTAACGAACGTGGAGAAAAACCGCCGGTCTAAATAAAATGGCTGTCAGGGGAAACGGAAGCGGAAATCAGTCGCATTTAAATTTGTCGAAAAGGAAAGAAGAGAAAACCAGAAAGGAAACTGGCATTGGCAAGCCGAAGCTCATAAGCCCTTGGAGTAAATATTTATTTAAAGTAGCTGTTGTGGATCGAATAAGAACACTATATGATCAAAGAAACAATGAACCTTTTATATCTTTTCTAATATTGTCTATTCATATTTTGCAGTTTCCTTTGGCAGCTTATGATCTAGATGTCCAATTTTGTTTAAGCTAAAACTGAGATTTTAAGTTGTCAAAGAACACTAAGTTATTAAAGCAACGATGGTGCCAACTTAAATCAATATACCCTCGGCAAGGGTATACAAAGGGCACTGTTGTGTTAGCAGCCAGCAAATTAGCTTTGAGGGCCCAAAAAGGGGCATGACCGCTGTGGGCGGGGTAGCCTAACTGCCAATTGGCATGAAAACTCAGGGAAAATCAGAGCAAATTAAAGTGAGAAATCCAAACGAGGTCACGAAGCCATGAGAAGGCTTCTTCACAAAATGAAAATCCAGGAAGCCAGAAACACAGGCACACCACTCACATAAAGAAGACAGGGGGATAAAATAAGACCCCGCAATCTCCTTGTGCTCTACAATTTATAACGTAAAACACATAAATTAGGAATTTGTCACAAGAAATGTTTCTCTGTTAGCCGCTTTAACGGTATTTTGCAGCAGGCAAATGAATATAAATCACAGCGCCAAAAAAAGTGAAGGCAAGCTTAAAAACACAGAACGAGTGAGGTTGTTATAAAGGGAATTATTAAGGTCGTCAACGGGGCGCATGAGTAATGTTGAGCCTTACCTCTGCCTGCAAACGGAGGCATCGTAATCCGCGGGCTTATCAAAAGTACAACAACGTTCTAATGTTTAAAACTGAAAATTATTCAAACGAAAGCGAACTTATCGCTTTAGGCGTTGAATAATTGTTTAGCTCAGCTATAAATAAAATCAAATGGCTTTTTTACTGCATTTATTTGCAATTTCGTTTTAAATTCTACGAAATAGAACTGAAACTAGAAACTATCTTAAGCACCTGCCACCGACCGAGTTTCTGTACTCTAGTTTCGATTGCTCTTGCCCAACTTTTGTATTTCGTTAAATTTACCATGCTGCTTAGGTCACTTACGAAGCGAACTTTCTGCCTGAAGGACGCTGGAGAAAAGTCGACTGATTGCTCTAAAAAAATAGAAAGGAAGATGGGAAAAACAGAACAGAATGGGGGCCTGCCATCTACTACAGATAAGTTCACTTGCTGACAATCAAATACCTGACCTCTGCAAAATATAGTATATACATACTTCCCGATTTCCATTCTTGCTCTTGGAATCGAATCGCATTTGCAATTTTCCACACGATGCACTCTCTGTGCTATCTATACATATGTATATGTTCATACCTACGCTTACAAATAATGTCGCACTTGGATTCAGTAGATGATAATGTAATTAAAATGTCATTTGCCATGGCAAACAAGTGATATACATTCAATTATCGGCGAGTGAATTCGGTAATGGAATTTAAGCTACGTTTGAATTGAAATTCGATTATTTCTCGCAAATATTTAATTAAATTCATTCGTTTCTCACCGGATGAGTGTATAATGAAATATTCCATCCGCAGTTATCAATGCCGCCGGAAAATGACTGCCGACGGTGAGGCAAATAAAAATGTATTTATATACATACATATAAAATTCAATCAGTTGACCGACCTTACACAGTGGCCAACGGTTAAATGAAGTATACGCCACGGTGGCCCAGCACAACAATGTAGACTGAAGCGAAAAATAAACAGAGAAAAGGCAACAATAAGCACTTTGATGTTTGATTTCGGAGCAATTTGCAAAGTCAAACAGACCCAAACGGCGCATTTCACCACCGACACCGTTGGACGACCAACAACAGCCACAATATGTAGTACACACTATAAATATACATATAATACAGCAGCTCCATTTATTGACTTTTTCCAGTCCTCCAAAGTCCTGCGGGAAAGTTTCTTGCAGTAGTCGTCATAAAGCGCACGCAGCCAGGAGGTTGAAATTTATGAAATTTTAGGGACTCACGCAGACCAGACCAAGGACCAATAAATCATTTAATGTGATCCCGCAGGACGGCAGGCGATTCCGGTGAAGGCTGAAACTGCGCAGGGCCCACCTGATGTTCACATCAACGTGTTCCGGCTACCTGGGAGGTTGGAAAAAAAATATATATACATATATATATCAGGGAAATAAAGACCTGAAATTTCCGTCTGCCGGTGTTGTACTGCATCGATAATGATGTTTATGGGCTTATCAAAGTGAAATATATATTCGCACTCCAACTAAATTATTCAATTAGCAGTCGCCGGACGAGGCCAACGCTCCATTTCCATTTCCATAGTCAATCAATAAGTGGGAGCATCTGCTTATCGGGGCGGAGCAGTCGGGGTCACCAAGGAGTGACCTTCAAACATCCTTTCACACATTTTCCCTCGACTGGTGCGGTGCGCACAGCTCTGTGTTATTTTTTAAATGCCTCGCATTAAGTATAAAAAATGTAATAGGTTTTCTTTATGGGTCGCACGCCTGGACGATGTTCAGGGTTTTCCCGCCAACGACAGAAAGTACATATATATCTATAAAAGGGGTTACTCGAGGGACTGGGCGGGTTGATACAAATTTCAGCATTTTTTATGACAGCATTCAAATCGATAAGCCTTTCAGATTTCAATTGTTTCGCTTCGCTTTATTGTCTCCGGCGAAATTTTTTATGATAACCAAATTCATTTCGGTGCCATCAAAAATGAATGAAATGGTTTCGAAGGGGGTAGAGTACTTTTCAGAGACAAGCCTCCATTATGGGCCGTAAAAGCTGGAAAAACACTGTGAAGAATGGGGAAAGGACGCAATTATTAGCTATGCAAATGCATCCTGGCCCAAAGGAACCATAAAATGCCCAACCGAAAACTGAAAACAAAACTTGGTCAATGGCCACTTTCCGCCTGCCTGCTCTCGCCTCCATTTATTATAAACTTCATCTGCATATCTGGTTATTTTCATGACTTTTAAGTCGCCTCCAAGTGGCCCGGCTCAAATAATTTATTAATGCACAAATGCCGCTGCCAACTTTTTAATTTTTATTATTATTGCAGGCGGTTGAAACCGCGCAAAACCAAAAGAGACATGCGGAAGGTCAAAGCAGGAGGGCCGAAAGAAAACCAAAGAGGCTGAGTAAAATTGCTAAGTAATATTAAAAATCAAGATGGCAAAATAAATGAGGCCCTTAATCGAAGCTCGGATGCTCTGGACCCTTTCATAAAATGTTAAAAAACTCCAATTAAAAAAAAACTAATTAAAGATATGCCAAATAAATTCGCATTAATTGAGGGGTCGAAAAACTCTGCAAATAGTTTTAAAACTGCTCAAAACTGTTTTTTTATCCCCTGAAAGGCAACATAGTAAAGCTCACTTTACAGACTTTCCAAGAAGTTATTCGATTTTATCGATCAATAAAAATTGAAAGAATGCAAAGACATTACACAAAGGTATTCACTTCAAAGTTTCCCGGAAAATGGTTTCTGCATCTTTCTCCTCGGTTGCGCAGTCAACATTATTCGCCATAAAATCGAGACATTAATCAGTGATGCCATTTGGGACTCCATTACGGGCCAGCATTGGGACCAAATACCTTCACAATCGAGCACAAGGCTGCTAAATATCCAGTGAAATCGTCTAATTAAAAGATATACTACCGTCCTGAGTCGCCAATACGAAGGCCAAAAAGGAGGAGAAAGTGAAAAGCGAGCTGGCCGAGACGGACTTGAGGTCCTTGCCTAATCCTCGGCTACTTATGGCCCGGCTTGAACGTCTTTCGGTTCGCTTTGGCTGGTTTTTAGGGCTTTGTGCTCCCTCAACACGGTTTTATGGCCCAGGGCTCTTGAAATTAGCGCGTCCGCCGTCCAAGGACGAGTTCAGCCACCCCATTGCCACCAATCCCTCCCAGCGGTCAGGCTGTCATATTGATTTTTCGCTTTTTGGCCAAACTCTGTGGGAACGGGACCTGGCATCATAATTGAGGCCGCAATCTGCGTCACGCTGCGCTAATTAATTTTTATTGGCTTTAAAGAAAATATTTCATCCCATTTCTTCAGGCAACTCAAAGTGTTCGCGCTGTCCTCTTACGAATTTAAATTTATTAGAGGTGAACTGAAAGTTTTGTTCAAAGCCAGAGATTTACTCTTACTCTTTCCTTCTTGGAAAGACAGCGAAATGTAAAATTGGATTTCGTTCATATCCTTTCCATTTTGGCAACGTGTCAAGGACAAGTTAAATTTGTTGAATTTCACTCGACGGCCGAAAAGAAACATTAAAACTTAGGGGCAACTTTTCCAGCAACTTTATAGTTAGATTAAAAGCATTTCCCGACAGAATGGGAAACTTTCTCCTCCGGCTGGCTGTATCTATATACAATTGTAGATGGATGAGTATTTGTGTGCTTTATTCCTGTGTGTGTGGTAAACAGCCAGAAAGTCGATTTGGTTGGCAGACAAAATGGAAGTGGTGACTAGATGAAACAAACCACTGCCGCCGGCAATAAAAATCTATTACATTTTGCGAGACACAACTTTGATTTTACGAACTGTCAAGCTACACAGATACACAGATACCCAGATAGTCACAAAAGGACCTAGATTCGCACACATCTCATACATATTTATGTATCTGAGTGCCGCTGCGGGTAAAGTGAAATAAAAATCGACGCTTCAAACTTTGCTGACGAGCTCAAAGCATATGCATTGCTTTTATGGCGCATCGCCAAAGGACATGATGGATGCTCATCTTCCTGAGGTATTCCATGTATAATGTAATAAACATTAGGCACTACATGCCAGGTTAAATTCGCTCCAAACATCAAAGGCGAACAGTTGATGAGTAATTTCGTATTTCAAAAACACTTGCGTGCCTAAGTGGGTTTAAATAAGTATTATTTGGTAATGGAAGTTACAATGCTCTGATTAAATATTTTTGGAGTAGTTTTAGCCAAAGCGGCTTAAGACTGACATATATGTATGTATGTATATATGTATGTATATATTAATGTTCTAAGCCCTGCATACATTTACATAAGCTACCATGCAGAGGTCAAGAGTCAGCTCTTCCAATTCATTTGGCTTGGGAGCTCTTGGAAATCTATTTTCGTTTTGTTAAATTTTGAAAATGGAGCTAAAAAGTTGGCGGAAAACATACAAAGTCGCTGGTGGAAAAAATGAACTTAAAACTTCGACGTTGTGGGAATAATTTGTAGAGCGCTTGCTGGGATCATGGATGAAAAAGAAAAGTTTTTAATTTGTTCATCATGCCGACAAACTGAATTATCATTCAACGCTCTGGCGGTGCTGATATCGGATTATTCTCATAATGGCCAGGAATTCAATCCAACTTGTGTTTCTTTTTAATGCCATCATGTGCAGAGAGCGCAAAATCACATGAATGGCGCAACTTTTCTCGGCGTTTATGTAAAATTTTGAGTTAATTAGTTTGATTTCATGCTTCAAGTGTCGAGCATCCACTACGGATTGCCAATTCCATTTGCCAACTCATTAAAACTTCGCCAAGTTCACTGCCGGCTCCCCAGTTGCGCAATGATGCCTCGGCAAATTGCAAACGCTTTCTGTGGACTTTGGCAAATGAATGTCAAAACAGAAAGCATATCTGAATAGGGGGACCTGTGAGTTCTCCCAGTGGCTCATCTTATCAACACAAATTGACTGGCAAAGTCCTTTGCTGGCGAGCAGAAGTTATCAATTAGTTCCGCCAAGGCTTAATAAACCGTGCGATTCTAATTAAAATGTCGAAAAGATTAATGTTTTTTGGGTTAAAAGGTTAAACTACAAATAAATATCTTAGAAATACGTAATTTCTTGCCTTAAACTGAGAAAGATGTCATTTAATTACTGTTCATTGCAGCTGCATTTTGGATTCCTGAACATGATGGAAATTAAAACATGATGGACGACAAGCTGAAGAGCTGTGAGGTTTTTCTCATTTAGCAAGGTTGCGAAATGAACGCTCATGAAAAACTTAACAACTGAATCAAGAGGAGAACTACATGACAGCAATGTAAATGCGATATGTAACATGTAATTTCATTGCGCCGACCATGACAATGGAGGATGGTGACGGCGATGATGACGATGCTGGTGATGTTGTTGGTGATGCTGACAAGGATGCGGATAATTGTAAAATACCAACCGTAACAAACGAGGATGCCCGTGTCAATGTCAATGTACAGAGCACAGAATTCACAATACTCGGCCACCGACATGTGGCTCTGATTAGTGCGGTTCAGCGACATCAGCAATCAATTTTAATGCATGTCAGCGCCCAGGATGCGTGTGAGTGTGAGTGTAAGAGTGAGTGAACAAGGACGCGGCCGTAATTATGAGCCCATCAACGCAGTAGTTGCCTGCTGGCTGTTAATAATTCTCGATTTCCCGATGCCGACAGACTCGAGGAGCCTGAGCTTGGGAGGATGCCAGAGTAGGTCCTGCGTCTCCGTTCCGTTCCATTCCATTTCATCAACGGCCTCAATCGCCGCCTGGGAACAATTTGAGCGAAACTTGGCTGGCATCCGAGGACTCAGCTCAGCTCCCCTGAGCTGACAATAAATATTTTCGCTGTGCTGACAGGCTGAAAATCAATACATACTTTTAGGACAACACTCTCGCAGATACACACAAAACTTGGGTATACATTCTCATTCGGCACCGCATGCACTGTGAAAACCGAAATAACCAACGAACTGCATCCACTCAACAGCAAACAAACACTTGTGCACAAGTGAAATAAATTTAATTGCGTCACAAGGACACAGACAACGGTAGCCGCAAATTCTAAATGAATAAGTCCAGAATGGCCATACATTTCGGATGGTAACCAAATGGAGCAACAACCAGAGGTTGTTGAATGCAGATAATACACAGGCATTTGAATAATTTGCTAAATTCGAAAGAATTGGAGGAATTTAAGGCATCTATGCCTGCAGTTCTTGTTTCGCTGCACCTTATTCGGATTCAGTAAAAGGATTTGCTCTTATTAGTTAACTAGAAGCGAAGGAAAAATACTTTAAAGATGCCTTTCTCCTTTGTTACTTTGCAAATAAAGTGCTAATCGATTTCGACAGAGGATTGGCTTATCACCCTAGGAAGCTTTATAAATGTAGTCAAATACATGCAAAATTCCCCAGAAAAGTTAGTTCACCTTAAGAGCTCCTATATTTCGACTATTAAAAAATAAATCATTTGGACTGTAGAGAATCTCACCTGAGTGCTATCCCAACTGTCAGTCTGCCACTTCCTTCATTCGTACTTTTAGCCCCCAAAATACCCAACTCAATTTTCAATCTAATACGACAAAATTGTAAAAAAAAAGAAAAAAAAGAAGAGGAGAGGCGAGCTAAAGGGTCCTGGAATGGAAGCGAACCAATCCAAAAGTAATTTAGCCAACACCAAATCTGTGGCATATTACACGGGACACAGGCGAAAGCTGCCAAGAGAAATCTGATCCACTTAGTTGCCAAGAGAAAGCAATAAATTCTTATGAAAACAGTTGAGGAGCGGCGACACGTCCCTGTACAAAATGAATTGAACTTTGGGTCAACGTGGAAATTGCACTAATATCTGGCCCAACAACCAACCCACTGAACAGATGAGCCTCAAGTTCTGGCCTTGGGAGGAAACCAGTTCCCATGCCTTTTCAATATTTATGAGTGGGACGCAAGGAAACTTTGAGGGGGGAAAAGTGGTGAAGCCCAAAATCAAATAAGCTCGTCCTATAGGCTCTGAATGAAAACAAAGTGCAAAGAAGTCGGCCTTTTTATGTGTGAAGTCCCGCAAGGACACTTAGACCACACAGAGCTCATAAATTTCGGGTCAAATTCTAGCTGGTTGCTGGAAAGCTTTAAGACAGCAAGTGCAATGGAAAAAACTAAAAGACAGGTTAAGGCTAGTCGGACATACACACGGGAAAAAGACAAAGCTAAACGATTATTCTTCATATAAGTAATGCGAATGTGTTTCGGCATGAGTTTTGAACACCTTGTAAATTAAAAAAAAAATACGAAATTTAGATAAATATCGAAACTGAAAGAGGATTTACTAAGCTGCAAAATAAGAATAGAAACTCTAATGTTTTACAGCTCTAAGAAGCTCAATATATTTTCAGATTTATTTATAATAAAGTATTTAAGTAATTTAGACTTCGTATTATACTGGTACACAAAAACAAAAAAGTCCAAATATAAAATGATTAATTCGGACTATGTGCTTCCATTCAAGATAATTGGATTTTTTAATTTTCCTTGTATTTCACTTTTCAGTGCTTCATTTTACCCATAAGATAGTCGTATATGCCCCGAACTAAGACTTTTGTAGAGCTCTTAACCAAGTTCTCAGCATCTTTCTTCACATTGTCAGGAACGGCATCAGCGGCCTTCTTTATTGCTCCTAAAATACCCCAAACTCCTCCTTGGGCTGGCACTCCATCGATGACCATAGTCTTTCTTTTAAAATCATTAACTTGTGAATTCAATTGAGCCTCTCTCAACACATTCGATCCCCCCTGGCCCTTGTATTTATCATAAATTCCGATGACTTCATAAGCAATATCCACCTGGGTGTTGGCATCCGCAGATTGCTGACTTCGAATCTGAAGTTGCTGGAGCCGGTTGCGATCTGCATCCAGCATTCTAGCACTTCCGTTTCCTGTGAGACAGATGAGCACTGCCAGAACAAAGCTGAAATTTAAGCCAATTATTATTTTTTGTGAGTTCAATATGAAGCTAGACTTACCTTAGTCGGATGGCAAAATACATCTTCACTTGAGCTTATATGGTGAGCTAATTAATCCATAAATGGACAAGTTTTCTTTTATAGGCAGCCATAAAAAGCGGAGTTATTTGCAATTATTGTGCAGGAATTCTTGGAACTCTCGGCAACTGATAACTTTACTTCTTTTTTTTTTTACTGACATATTGCTATTGATCTTGTGATGCAAAGTGCATGGAATTGAGTACACTTCATGGAATTGATAACATTTACGTTGATAATATTTAATTATTTTAATTCTGGGAAGAATCAACATCAGTGCTTTCTTATCTGTTGTTGTGTTAAGACTTTTACTTTAACGGACAGAGTCCACATTGATCCACAATAATTTATTAACTAAAGCTTATCCTATGATATACATATCTTACTTCTAATTTAAGCTAAATCGCATATGAAAGTATAGTATGTTTACCTTTTTCCTGTGCACTCCTGACATTGCCAAGGACCTTTGCAGCCGGTAATTGAAATTCAGTGTTTGCGTCACGACACAAAACTTAAACAAAACAGGAGGCAAAAAGTCAGCGGCAAGCCGAGTTGGCAGCCCACGAGAAGGACATTAAATTAAGTCTCCTGCCAGGATGATCAAAGTTTCGCAACCGCACTGTTGCGCTACCTTGAGTTTGCATATGTGTGTTTTTGCCTTTTACATGTCCTTAAGGAGGAGCCCATTGTTGGTGTAATAAAATGGTGAAGGGCAAAGCCAAAACAGTAAGTCGACATGCAAAAAGGATACACGTTATAAAAAGCGCATAAACTTTGCCGAAAGTGACAAACAAAGAGGCCAACCTACCATACACTGAAATCATGGGGGCATTCGAAGAGTGGGATGGAGATGCCAAACAAAAGGTAGGCGAAATTGAAGCCGACTTGATGGGCTGTAAATGGCAAACTTTTCTTTTCGCATTTCCGGCCTCCGTATTTTTATCCGCACAGGTGCTAAAACTTTATCGCAATATGCGTGTGGCAAGG
Organism: Drosophila melanogaster; assembly: GCF_000001215.4. Taxonomy (NCBI): domain Eukaryota; kingdom Metazoa; phylum Arthropoda; class Insecta; order Diptera; family Drosophilidae; genus Drosophila; species Drosophila melanogaster. The sequence continues at coordinate 20,876,783 of NT_033777.3, read as the reverse complement.
GAACCTCTCGAAAGGAGTCGAAGATAGGACAATTTAGGGAAGGAAGCGTGCTGAAGTATCTATCCGTATTCACTGTAGTCCCAACGTTGTGCCTTATCTTTGCATTTGAATTAGACTGCTGCTCTCATAAACAAACGAAATTGAATTTGCCCCGACAACAGTTTTGTTCGGGTGGGGAAAACAGATTCTGTTGCTTTTGCTTAGTTGTACCCATATTTAAGTTAATGGAATGGTCCTTCCTGGAATCCAAAAGAAGATACGAACTCTTATTAAAGGAAAAGTTTTAAAACATATATTCTAAACAAGCATCGTTTCTATTCATATTGAATAGAAATTACAAAAATGGTTAACTATTTTTTTCTCCTTCCTACATTCAGTGGGCTAAATGAATTTTCCTCCATTCCATTCAACCCCATGTAGTGGCTTTTAGCCAAGAACTGAAAAAGTGTCGTTATTTCTTTAAATTTCTTTCAAGCCGAGAAAGTTGGAAGCACATAGTAGCCAAGCCTTTAAGGCCACGACAAAAGTTTCGCCCATGTTCCTGGCTTGCTGGCAGTGGGTAACATGTTTTGGGCCATGTAAATAGTTGAGGGTCATGCCATTGGGCAGGGGATTGCTGAGAGGATATCCTAGCCGCGCCCAGCAGCAGGATGCGTATCCTGTTTTGGCAGTCGACATCGCAGCAACTTGTGTGCGAGTGCCTGCAGGATATTTCATATTGAAGAGCAGAGCTCAGCTCGGCTCGGCTTGGCTCAGTTCGATTCGGGTTTAGCTGGCTGTCTGCAGGGGAAAAACACTTGACAAGGCAAAAATGCAGATTTTATTTTGTGTGCCACGTTGTCACATGATAATCTGGGCGATATAGGCGATAATGTAAGAGCCTACACATGACAACAGGATACAGCCGTGAACCCTTGTAAGCACGTCTTAGCAAAGGGCGCAGGCAGAGAAAAGGACACCCTACGCAGCAGGATGGCTTTTTGTTGCCCATGGCTGAATTCCACATAAGACATTATTAGGAAAGTCTGCTGGTGTTGGGGTCTTGACTTCTAATCCATTCCTGGATAACTGTGATGCAAGACTGAAAAGTTGCTGGGCAACATATACTTTCGTATTTTTCACTGTACGAACTCTATTTGCATGTTGTGTCGCGAAATCCTTGTGACCAAGTTGTTTAGCTGGCCAAAAAGTGTTCGTCAGTGAGGTTAATTCCACCGGATTCCAACTGGTCAAGGGAAAAACTGCACAAAATCTGCAGCTTTCAGCAACGTAAATTGGTAATTTTACATATTTAACGCAACTAAAAAACATGATCTTTAAAATATAATTTTGTACCATTATAATTTCAAAAGTTTCATCTATAAAATCACACGATTCTGTATACCACCAGCCCCACTGTAATTGAAGCATGTGTTCACTGCAGTTGACACTTCGATAAGCAGGTGTTAGCCTTGATGTGTTTAGCAGTTGTTATTCAATTTAATTTTGTGCTCCGAGCCCCGGATCCTGATAATGTGTTTGTGTTGGTCTGTGTATGTTGGCTCTCGGGCTAGCATTTAATTAAACAAATTGCCAGCAGCAGCAGCAGCAAAGCAGCGTTGACGAGTTCAGTAAACAGGATGGGAAACCAGGGAAGCCATGGGAAGGGGATGGGGGTAGGATCAACTTTACGACACATTCAGAAGTCAAATGCCACAGCTGATGGCGTTGATGAAGAGGGCACACACTAGTCCTCCCTCACCCACAAGGATGTCCTGTGGCAGCCGGAGACGCCCACACTACGCAGAAGGTCCCTGTCAGACGCTTTCGACACTTGCATGTTAATTACTTTCCACATGCCCTGTTTCGACTAGACAATCAAAAACTTTCGTCGGCCGAAAACGAGTTTGTGGTATTCTACACAAAAAGTGTTTTACCCACAAATAATAATTGCAATCGCTTTCTCGAACAACATGCTTCCACAATTCAGTTTTGTTTGGGTGTTGATTGAATTCAAAACAAACTTTGGTCAGATTGAATGAACAAAGTTCGCCCTGCACTTTGTCTGAATTTTTAAATCAACCTCTTACAATCTAATATGAGTGCATATTTTTTACAAGGTTATGGATAAAATGCTGGGCAGAAGATATGAATATGCAATTTATGGAAATTTTCTATCTGATTAAGTAATCATGTACAGGTGGATGTTCACAATTTCCATTACAATGGATGCGTATTAACTAATTCACCTTCTGGGAATAAAATACGGCATTTATGATAGTCTCTTTCAATGCTTTCACTTTCACTTTCAGTGGGGAATTGATTTTATTACAAAAAAGATGTCTACGATTTCAATGGTTTCGTTCTGTGTTAGCTGGAAACCAGCTAGTTAATATGCTTGCAAGACTTGCACCGAGTTCGGTAAAGAATCCAGTTGCCACGCTCTTTGCCGCCGGAGACAGAATCTTCTTAAAGATCCTTCTAGCACCACCTTGACTGGGTACTCCATCGACCATGATTTCTCCCGTATATCCACTTATGAATCTGTCCATTCTCGCCCTTTCATCTGGTCTTAAGCTAGGAGCCATGCGATTGTATATGGTAAGTAGTTCCTGGATTCTTTTGATTTTGGTATTGTCGTCCCAGGAGGTTCGCATAATTTCAGCAACCCTACGACTGTCACGTTGACGTTCTTGATTGGAATAGGCCGAGCATAGAGTTCCAATCAGTAGCAGTGCGAAACAGCTGAAAATTTAGTTAGAAATAATAAGTTCAATTGTAATAAAATACGAAACGCCACTTACATCAAAGACGTTTTAAAATTCATTTTGTAAGGACTTAATGGAATGCAAGTGCAAGCCGAACTGACAATCCTGAAGCCAAGACACACAATTTATAGACACCGATGGCTCCCTGATAACGAATATAGAAGCATCTTCTGAACAATCCAATCACTTTTAACAATGAAATTTATTCTTAGTAAATTGTTTTAAATTGTTTTATATGGATTTTCTTGTATTCTTGTAATCATGACCATTACGCAGCTGTACATATGCATATACTACAAAAGAGTTTATCTACTGCAAACAACAATTTTATTGTGTGTTGAGTTGAAATGTGTTATCGAAAATATATCCCTTGACCGCTTACACCAATATTTTATGAACTTTGAATGTAAAATTCAAAATGGCGAAAAGAAAATAACAAAAATACTACTCAATTTTAAGAATCATCTTCTCAAACTGGAATATTTTATTTGGACTTGAGCTTACAACATGTTTATCTAATGTTTCTCAAAATCCCTTAGTCCTGAATGGTGATTATCCAGTAAAGAGCCTGGAAAGGCTGCCACCGAGTTCTTCAAAGAATCCAACTGCAAGGCCTTGTGCCACTGGAGATAGGATTTTTCCGACGTACTTGGTCTTTCGCCCCCCCTGACTCGGAACTCCATCGATTAGAATTTCATCAGTATGCTCCTGAATGGATCTTTCAATCTTTTCCCTTTGTTCAGGGGACAACGTGGGAGTCAGGCGCCTAAAGATATCGAGCAGCTCTTGGGTTCGATTGATCTTCGATTCGGCGTCGTTGGAGGTTCGAATAATTTCTGCAACCCTAAGGCTGTCAGATTCCCTTTCCTCGTCAGAATAGCCCAAGCAAAAAGGACTAATCAGGAGCAGGGCAAGGCATCTAGTTAGTTGCCCAAGAAATGTTATTAAGTTTTAAGTATTTTTTAAAGTAATCAATACTTACAGTAGAGAAATGGAGGCATTCATTTTGTTAATAACCCTAGTAGAGCACTGGTTTAAGACAAACTGATACTTTGGCAGCCCAGCGAGCGGAATATATAGGCCAGCGAAAGGTAAAATTGATGAGGGAATGCGCATTTAGAAAAATTAACTTATCAGCAAATAACCAGCACACTGCATTAGAGCCCAATGCTTTTACATTTTTCATAATTTCTCGAGAATTTTCATTATCAACAGTGATTAGAAATTAAATCAAATTAATTAAATACGGCTTACACAGCAACATTTAACAAAATCCCGCATATACGTAAATGTTGTTAAATGAAAAATCTAGTCTTACAACTTTCTCAGAATTGGCAACTATCAATGCTGATAAGAACATCATCTGTATTTTGTGATACGCATACATTCAACGCTAAATCTCATTATATAATATTCCTTTAAATAAGAATTGATAAGTCAAAACAAATATTGACACATTTTCGCGGAATTTCATGTTATCACAAAGCTTCCACCGACATTACAACAATAACATAAATGCAATTCTCTTAGTAAAAATGATTTATTTTAATAAAATCAGAAAGAAGACAAGAGGAAGTGCAATAGACAAATTCCTCAACTTTGACATAGCGATTGAAAATATGAAATCATTTTTCAAAAGTGAAGTTATGACTGATTTTGGCGGTATGTAATGTATATCAAAAGAAATTTGCAAGACAATCCGAATTACGATCCGAATCCGAATTTTTGGGTAAATTGCACAGCATAGGTATACACTAGAATGTGCATATCTAATCTAAATTGTCGAGATTTTAAAGATCCCGAGAGCACAGCGTTCATAGGAAAAGACAGACGGATGGACATGGCCATGTAGATTTGGCTATCTGTTTAATATATACATATCTACAGTATAGGGTCTCTACGAGTAATAATTTTGCGACAAAGGCTGAAATAAGAAATGTAAGAAAAATGATTGCGAGTTTTAATAAATATATATACATATTTAATTACTGCCAAGAGGAAGTCTTAGCCCCTGTTGCATTTTGTGGACGTTGCAATAAAAATATATTAACAAACTTACGAATATCCTCTAGAATCCTTTCTCTAGAGCGGAACATTGCTTTACAATTTAGGGGAACTTCAGTTTTCTTAGTTTCATTAAAAAAAATCCAGTTTTAATCAAATCTGTAGTTACTATTTATTTTTATTTTTGATCTTATTTGATTGAACATGCGATTGATTGGTAACAATGTGTATGCAGACATTAGACATTATTTTCAGTGTCTTCGGTGTATGTAACCGACTCAACGAATTCTACGGAAATATACTCATATCCAACCCATACGACATCACTAAATAATGTGCATTGATATTTTATTTGAAATTATTAATTAAAAGTTGTATACAAAACGTTAAGTGGCAATAATTACATGTCAATATTAAATTAGCTTTCTTATATATGTCACTTTGTTGTTTCCTTTCTTTCACTCAAATATTAAAACAATATTAACCAGTGAATAATTGAGCAAGCTTTGAACCCAATTCTTCAAAGAATCCAGTTGCAAGGCCCTTCACACCTGGAGATACAATCTTTCCAACGATCCTCGCCTTTCGACCTCCCTGAATCGGAACTCCATCGATTATAATGGCATCCGTATGCTCGTTGACGAACTTATCGATACTCTCCCGTTCCTCAGGGGTCAAACTGGGATATAAACGCCTATAGATGTCAAGTAGTTCCTGGGTGCTATTGATTTTGGAGTCATCGTCCTGGGCGTTTTTGATAATTTCAGCAATTCTAAGGTTGTCAGCCTCACGATCTTCGTCGGAATAGCCCATGCATAGAGGACTAATCAGCAGCAGTGCAAAGCACCTAGTTTAAAATTTAAAATAGTGTTAGTTTAATAATGCAATAAAATATTATTTACAACAGTAACACTCGAATTCGATACTACTTACATAAGAGCAGTTGAAGAATTCATTTTGGTTATGACTTTTTGGAACGCTGAAGCAAACCGGAATGATTTCCCAGCAGCCTGGTAGCTGAATTTATAGCTCAGCGAAAGGTGATATAAATTCTGATATTCCTAGAATACTGAATATGCTAGCCATTGGAAAACGTTCAGCAAATTCCATAGAATTGCATATACTTATTATACGTGATAAGCAAATCGAGTAATTTTTTGTGCCAAAACAACAGAAGCACATCGTTAAGCTGCGTTAACTGATAAGGCTAAGCTAAAATATAAATCAAAGTCAATTTGATTAAATTTAATTAATTTTATTCTCGAACTTTACCTTCGAATTATGCTAGTAACTAAACTTAATTATCTGTTTCTCAGTCATTTAGTATTCGCTTTTAATATATACCCTTTTAACTGATAGGTGCAAGCTGTAAAATGTATTACTTCACAAACAGCCTAACATGTTTCTTTTCCACAACATAAATATTAATCTTATTTACAAATTTATTTTAACCCTAAGATTAAAGAATCCACTTACTTTTACATTTCCATTTAAATGCTTCTCCCTCACATGAAGTTAGACCGTTTGTTTTAAGTACCGCCAAGGCTAATTGAAACATTTAAAGCCAAACAATTGCGAGTGGATACCAGGGGTATATATGCTGCGAATAAGTAGACACTCTTGCAGGATCTGGTGGCAATCGCAATGATAATACATTTTTAACAGACTCCCGACCGTTGTCAGCACTTGTGAGCTGGAATTACGCAATCAGCTCGCAGGATGACAAGGACACACAGCAAGATGTTTTGTGCTGGTATGCGACAGCAATCTACATTTAGCTAGGTGTTACAATTTCCACCGACTGCCAAAATCGTTGGTATTTTGGGGGGGGTGAAAGGGTCGAGACCGGGTTAAGTCCCACAACCCCGCTGCCCTCGGAAGGGTGTACTGCTGGTGCTAATTGCCTAAATCTTTCCCACATGGCCCACACAAGCTGCCAATTTGTAGGCCGACTCTTTAATTAGCTGCCTAACAGCCTGTCGACTTATTAATGAAAGCGGCACCTGCAGGCTCGAGTTCACTCTTTGGAATTTGAGTCACAATCGATGATAAGGTTGCATGTACTTAGGTGTATGTTTTAAGTATCAAGTGCAGTCCTTTGTATTTTTAAACAATTCCCCTAAAAAATCCCCTTCTATAACATAAAACAGCGATAGCGCGTGGCATGAATAAATGAGAGCGATTTCGGGCTAAATTTCTTCCACAAGATTTATTACAGAACAAAACTCCCCATGTTGATGATGATGATTATGCTCCCCTCTATTCCCTTCGATTTTCTGATTTTCTTTTGGCGCCAAAGATTGTTGCATATCAAATGGCGCCTAAGTGCTGGGCGTGCGCCGCCAAACAAATCAAATCAGAATTCGGCTTTTTACGGCCCCAACTCCATTTATTTAAATTCAATTTTATATTAGCGGCACTCACTTGCGCCTTTATTACCGCTGGAATGGCTTACAAAGTGGATTTGGAGGCGCCTATAAAAGCGGGCCAAAGAAAAAGTATAAGCCCTAAACGAGGCGCCTTCGAACTGAGGATTTGTGAGCATGTCCTCGGGGCTTCAGCCATTCATTCAGCTCAGGCATCCAAGCAGCTGACATGGAATTAAATGGCGTCCTTACAAATTTGTTGCATATGCCACTCCTGTTCAATTGCGTCACTCGTCCTCATCATCAGCCAACTGACATCATTGCCTGCCGAATGCTCAAAAAAAAAAAAACTAATAAACTGTCCTTGGTGTGCTCCAAAAAAAACAAAGTGCAGGAGAGCTCTCACCGAAAGCTGTGTTCGAGTGCCTTTTTGTGAACTTTTTAATTGGCAAGGGTCCACTTAAAGCAGCCTTACCACGTCCCCTGTCAATCAAAGCTTTCATATACGTAGCTAGTTCGCATTATAACTAAAGTTTTAAGGCAGCCATTGAATTATTTAAATTATTTGATATTCCACGCGTTTACTGCACTTTGATTAGAGAAAATTAATTTATTTGCATTTCATCAAAGTTTTTGCGCAGCGAATAACGTTTAATTAAGCGCCACTAAAAGGATTCCTTTTTTTTTGAAATTTGTATGATTTAAACAAATGGACTTTGGAAAGGGTCATTTGGCAAAGCTTTTCGCCTGAGCGGTAAATCATAGCGAAGAACAAAAAGTGGACGAACAAATTCCTTTGTGTAAAATATGGCCACTGCCGTATGAAACTACACATCTACAGTTAAGCCAGGCATTTACATTCTTTGAAGTAAGCTGTTTCACATGGAAAATGCATGGCATATGCTTGACCAACGGCAACAGTTTTCCACTCTCATATTTTGCTTTTGGTATTTCGCTTTCATCGCTCGTTGCCTGAGACTCCCTTCCTAAAATTGAATGGATGGAGAATGACTAACTGCTCGAAAATGTATTTACATTTATGCACAATGTGAAATATTTTTGAGGTCCTTTTGACCATGAAATGCCATGGCTCCGGGCATAACCTTCACATGTGTATGTCTTACTCTGCATTATTAAAATTATTTTGCCTAAGAGCCGGCCATGACAAGCAAGCCTTGTCAGCATTTCCATACGCATTGGGATAATAAAACCAGCCCAAAGGCCAAATTGATGGAGGCCAGACGAGCGGCAGACAAAGTCACGGGGTAAGGCGAAAGTCCAAAAGTCAGATGTCTTTTTTTGAGTTCATATTATCCATCTCGGAAATGGTCTGGCAGAAGCGAAATCAAAGTGCTATCCCAAACAAAACACTTGATACGAAAAATCAGGCAAACGAAAGCATTAAGGAGCACAAAAACAGTTCTAGAACTACTTAAAATCACTTTATATATTTTCACAATTTCCCTCGAATTTTGTTATTTGCAATACAATAAAAGTTACATTTTCAGAGTCTGTTTGGTTTTAAGTCTTTAAAGCTTAAAAATAAAGTCCCCCTTTTGCTCTTAAAGACACCTGCAAAGTATTTGTTCAGATTCATGCCGTTCTACTTATCGAAGTTTCCCTATACCACCGCCTTTTAGCACCACCTGATGCTAATAATGTGCTGCATACTTTCGGGAGCACCTGCTCGAAAAGTGCTTTGCCATTTAATTTGAAATAATTACCGCTGAAAGCTAGGAGCCAACTATGTCCGCGACGTGTATGAGCGTGTGCAATTTATAGGTGTGCGTACGTGGGAAAAATTGTTGGCCATGTGCGCGTTATGTTGAAATTAATGAGCCCGACCATTGCTCTACTTCATTGCCACGAAAAGAACGAGAGGATGGGAAGCTTGGGCAGAGCGAGTGGGCGTATTGATGCTGATGAAGTCGCTCAGACAAAAGCGGAAACAAGCACAACCAGCAGCTTCCGGCCAACGTAAATAAGGCACTAACCGAAAACCCACTGGCAAAGATATGCATGATTACACACACAGACATGCGGACACGGACACAGATGCAGATACACGGAGAGAGCCTTCACACACACACATCAACACAGTGAGAACAAATTGGGGCTATTTTCTTATATACTGTGTGACTGAAAACCACTTTGGAAAGCAAGTGAAAGTATTCCGTGAGATAGGTAGAAATCACTAGGTCTGAACAGATTAAATTTTCCAGTTTTTCTAGATTCTGGCTATTAAGTAGGATTATGGAGACTCACAATTATAAAAACAATTACAAATAACCATACACATATTTTAATTGTGTTATACCATTTTTTTAGGTGCAAATAGAGCTGACTGAATTTGCCAGGCAACAAAGCTTGATGATATTTTGCCCGAGTCCCTACGATTTTCCCGCTCTGACATTCCGTATTTATGGCTACACACGCATGCATAATGTATGTGTGTGCGATTGTGGGTATATTAAGCGACAGCGCTGTTGTTGCATGTTATTAATGGCCCTTTGCTTTTGTTTCTTAAATTGTTAATACTCTCACATTTACGCGCCTGCAGTTCCAGCCGCCATTCGCATGCATTTCCCCATCACTGCCGTTTTGCATTATCCTTGCACTTTAAGCTCAGCGCGGTCAACGGCATAATGAGTTCTCTGTTTTATTAATGCCTTTTATTCGCCGCAGTTCCGCCGACTGCTTCCTTTGTGCTGTTTAATCCTTTTCCTCTTTGGCATGTTAAAGGTCCTTTCGGGGAGAACGCTCTTCTTTGATTAAGAGTGAGGCTTTAGCTTTTCGACTTAGCCAGCAGTTCTCAATGGGAAACGCGTCTTACGATAAAGCTTAAAATTAATGGTAAGAGTTATATTTTAATATATTATTCCATAGTTCGGTAAGAAGCACAAGGCTAAGCGTTTCGGGTTTGGATTCTTATTTTACACAATAGCTATTTTTATATTGTTGTTTATTGCTAAGGAATTTTTTTTTTAAACATTAAAGTTGAATGCTCTCAAAATAGTATGGTACTTTTTACAACATTGCTTGTTTAAAGTCTGTTGATTCTAAGCAATATATTGTATAATTATGTTTAGTATATTATTAAATGATAACGTACATATTTATCTGTCACAACCAAAATATTTGTAAGTATTTAACTTGCGCTACATTTAGTTCAAGTTCTGTGATCCAAAAGCTTCGGAGTCAGTAGGTCGGCAAAGCAGTTCGAATCGGATCGCCTGGTTTTCCCACCATCGTCCTTCAGAATGAAAAGCTCAACTGCCGGATGGGGTGACAACCCTGGGCATCTGCTCTCCCAGCATCCACTGCGCAGCTGTTGGAACTGTCAGCCGGCTTTTGGATGCTGGCCACCCCACAAACAACCCACCTCGTCACCCAAGTCCGCAACAGGATAAAAGAAGGCAAATCAAACACCCGCAACTCAGTGGATGTCACATCCTGGCAGAAAGCGGTTGAGTCGAAGTTTATTAAAATCAAAATACAAACCCTTGGAGAAATAGGGAAAACGCACAGCGGAATTGCCGCCAAGTAACAATGTTAAGTATCTGCTAGATACAAATAGCTGCCGAGTGACAAGTGATTGACATCCCGTGAGGCAATCATCTGAAACCGGAAACTGCCTTCGCGAACGAATTCAAAATGCGGTCGAGTGGAGTTTTGGTCCTGCCGCTGCTGCTCCTGCAATTAATTTTAAACTGCCGAAAAGCCCAATCACTGCCCGATATCATCAAGATCGGTGAGTAGAGGATGAAAGCCCGCACACATATTTTCTCGGAGTCAACATTCAAGTGGATTCGTTCAGAATCCGGATGAAAACAAAAAATCCAGCCCGCATCCTCGCTCTGTATCGATTTTTTACACGTCATAATCAAGAGCGCCTGTCTCTGTGTGAGTGTGTATATTTTATTCGAGCGGGTGTGTGTGTGCGCGCGCGTTTGTTTGTTTGTTTTTATTTGAACACTGCGGAAGTGGAGCCAACACATTTGACATGTCCAAAAACACGGCCTGTAATTTCTCACCGCAGGCGGTCTCTTCCATCCCGCCGATGACCATCAGGAGCTGGCCTTCCGCCAGGCGGTGGACCGCATCAACGCCGACCGCTCCATCCTGCCGCGCTCCAAGCTGGTGGCCCAAATCGAGCGCATCTCGCCCTTCGACAGCTTCCATGCCGGGAAAAGGGGTGAGTTTGCATGTGATTTTGGTGTACTCGGAGTGTTGACTTGTCCTGATTTCCCACTGGCCTGTCACAATACCCCGCCTCCTCTCCACCAGTCTCCCTCGTAAACTTCACCTTCACCTGATGCTTTTAACTGCATATTTGATTTAGACACATCTGGGTTCCCTTGCCATTCCCAAGTTGATACCGCTTTGTTTTCACTTCGATTGTACTTGATTTGCTCCTCTTGTTTTGATTTACATTTGATTTGCTTTTGATATATGGTAATCTTATTGCCGCAAGGGGACCTCAATCGTAGTGTACTTAAACAGCTTTTCCATCTTTAATTACTTTTTGTTGTAACGTATATTGTAATATCATAGTTTTCAGCTTTTCCCAACTTTCAGAATGAAATAGCCCAGGCAATTTATCCACTTAGATATCTTTAGTAATAAATAGTGCAAATTCCCTGAAAATTACTATAACTTATTCTTGGAAAAACTTAACAGTTTATTTAAATACCAAAGTCCCTTAAATTCGACCAGATAAATGCATATCGTAATGTGCAAGCCCGGCCAGTCCTCAATTTGCAGTTTATTGTGGGTATTGGGTGGCAGGTGAGCTCTCCGGCACTTGATAATCGCTAAAAGCTGAAGATGAATCGTAAAGCGGGCAAAGGAACGTGAGCCAACTGTCGAATATCCTGTGATAAATGAGACACAAATGACGCCGAAGTTGGCCCGAGTACATGGCCAAAAAAACAGAAATACCTGGAATTTCTTGGCCAGAGTAAACCACACTTCAGCACGACAGTAACGACGAGCAGCGAGCAGGAAGGTAGGCAGGACCCTCATCCGCACACTGAGAGTCCTGAGAGCAGGTTAACCGCATCACAGAGCCAGGACATCGAAGTGCAGGTACACATGCACTTACACGTGCTTAGCGCATTTGATGAGCCAAAAGGATGCCGAATGACAGGGTGGTGGAGAGGGCTAAAAGGAAAGGCCAAACGGGCTAAACGAAATTATGTCATACTGAAGTGCATTTTAAATATGCGAACGAGGCTAACTGAACATTACCGAGCCGAAAGCCAAGCACATTACTGCGCTACATTTTGAGCCTTTCAAGTCGCAGCCCCAGATTATTTCCCCCACAAGCAGATTGCATTGGGATTGGGATCGGGAATGGGAATGGGCACCGAGCACGTTACGTGGAAATCAATTTGCGACTTTTAAGCTCTTTGGGATTTGTGTTTCACTCAATTTGCCATAGGGCAAGAAAGTCAGGAGTTGGCTCCTGATATTGTGGAATGCCACCGGGCATTTTACAGCAGTTGCGTTTGATTTGCTGAACATCGGAGGAAGATAGTTTTTGAAACTTAGTTCGTTAAAGAGCAGCGAATAGCATGAACATAAACCTCAATTGCACTGTTTGTCTTGCAGTTTGTGGCTTACTGAACATCGGAGTGGCAGCCATTTTTGGGCCACAATCCTCCCACACCGCCAGCCATGTGCAGAGCATTTGTGACAACATGGAGGTGAGACTGGGCCATAGAAGCCATAGAAGCCTCTGCAAAATACATGCTACTAATACAAATTTTCAGATTCCCCACTTGGAGAATCGCTGGGACTACCGGCTGAGACGCGAAAGCTGCCTGGTGAACCTTTATCCGCATCCTAATACGCTTTCCAAGGTAGACATAGCGGAGGCACACGTCCCACATCCGAAACTGTATTGTTAATGCTTTCGCTTGCTCTTAGGCTTACGTGGATATAGTGCGGCATTGGGGCTGGAAGACTTTCACCATTATCTACGAGAACAATGACGGCATCGTGCGACTGCAGGAGCTGCTCAAGGCGCACGGGATGACGCCCTTTCCCATTACTGTGCGACAGCTAAGCGACAGCGGGGATTACCGGTAAGCCCAGCCAATTGTATCCACCCATTCCAACTGCATTGGGTATTTCGTTACTGTGTCCCACATATGCCACTAGCCCTGCAGCTTTTGTGCCCCCTTAATCATAACTACCTTATATACGTTGGAAATATCACCATTTGAGTAGTCAATAAAATGGATTTATTAACATTATAGACCCCTGCTGAAGCAGATCAAGAACTCGGCAGAGGCGCACATCGTGCTGGACTGCTCGACGGAGCGGATCCACGAGGTGCTGAAGCAGGCGCAGCAGATCGGCATGATGAGCGACTACCATAGCTACCTGGTGACCTCGCTGGATTTGCACACGGTGAATCTCGATGAGTTTCGCTACGGCGGCACTAATATCACCGGCTTCCGGCTGATCAACGAGAAGATTGTGTCGGACGTGGTGCGCCAGTGGAGCATCGACGAGAAGGGTCTGCTGCGGTCCGCCAACCTGACCACCGTGCGTTCGGAAACTGCTCTCATGTACGACGCAGTTCATCTGTTCGCCAAGGCGCTGCATGACCTGGACACTTCACAACAGATCGACATTCATCCCATCAGCTGCGATGGACAGAGCACCTGGCAGCACGGCTTCAGCCTGATCAACTACATGAAGATCGTCGAGATGAAGGGCCTGACGAATGTGATTAAGTTCGATCATCAGGGATTCCGCACAGACTTCATGTTGGACATTGTCGAGCTCACTCCGGCGGGCATTCGCAAGATCGGCACCTGGAACTCCACGCTGCCCGATGGCATCAACTTTACGCGCACCTTCAGTCAGAAGCAGCAGGAGATCGAGGCAAATCTGAAGAACAAGACGCTTGTGGTTACAACCATATTGGTATGGAATGTTGAGTAAGAAATAAATATACCATTCTAATATTTTTTTTAATTTCTTCAGAGTAATCCGTACTGCATGCGAAAGGAATCGGCTATTCCCCTAAGTGGCAATGATCAGTTTGAGGGCTATGCGGTGGATCTGATCCATGAGATCTCTAAGTCACTCGGCTTCAACTACAAAATACAACTAGTGCCCGATGGCAGCTATGGAAGTCTCAATAAATTGACGGGGTAGGAACATAGGTTATATTGTTAATAGGTCTTTCTTAAATATTTATGTTCATACCATATAGCGAATGGAACGGCATGATCCGGGAGTTGCTGGAGCAGCGTGCCGATCTGGCCATTGCGGATCTCACCATCACCTTTGAGCGGGAACAGGCGGTCGACTTCACCACACCCTTCATGAATCTGGGAGTATCCATATTGTACCGGAAGCCAATTAAGCAGCCGCCCAACTTGTTCTCCTTCCTGTCTCCGCTATCCTTGGACGTATGGATCTACATGGCCACTGCGTACTTGGGTGTCTCAGTGCTGCTCTTCATCCTGGCAAAGTATGTTCTATCCACTCATTTTGGATTATCTAATCTGAATATATCCATTATACAGATTCACACCCTATGAATGGCCTGCTTATACGGATGCTCATGGCGAAAAGGTGGAGAGTCAGTTCACTCTGCTCAATTGCATGTGGTTTGCCATTGGATCGCTGATGCAGCAAGGATGTGACTTTTTGCCCAAGTAAAGATTTGAGTTTATATTGTAGTTGGTTTTTCCCTATTAAAGTTCTAACATACAGGGCTCTATCCACTCGCATGGTGGCCGGCATTTGGTGGTTCTTCACCCTGATCATGATCTCCTCATACACTGCAAATCTGGCTGCCTTTTTGACTGTGGAGCGTATGGACTCGCCCATCGAAAGTGCCGAGGATCTGGCCAAGCAAACGAGGATCAAATACGGAGCGTTGAAGGGCGGCAGCACGGCAGCTTTCTTTAGGGTAAATGCGGAAAATTTAAAGAGATAGTATTGCTAACAATAATTTACTTACAGGACTCAAAGATCTCCACATATCAGCGCATGTGGTCATTCATGGAATCAGCTCGTCCTTCCGTCTTTACAGCCAGCAATGGCGAAGGTGTGGAAAGGGTTGCCAAGGGAAAAGGTGAGTTGAAGGATATTTTTGAGAGAAAGGAATACGCAATAATTTTGCTTTTCAGGATCCTATGCCTTTCTGATGGAGTCCACCTCCATTGAGTACGTGACCGAACGCAATTGCGAGCTGACGCAAGTCGGTGGAATGCTGGACACCAAGAGCTATGGCATAGCCACTCCACCGAGTACGTTCATGTTAATTGGGTTGCTCTATCCAGTCCTTAGATCAAGCACCCCTTACTAACCGGTCTTTAATTCCATCTACAGATTCCCCCTATCGCACTGCCATCAACAGCGTGATACTCAAGCTGCAGGAGGAGGGCAAGCTGCACATCCTGAAAACCAAGTGGTGGAAAGAGAAGCGGGGCGGCGGCAAGTGTCGTGTGGAGACCTCCAAATCCTCGTCGGCAGCTAATGAACTGGGACTGGCCAATGTGGGCGGCGTGTTCGTGGTCCTGATGGGCGGCATGGGGGTGGCCTGCGTCATCGCTGTCTGCGAGTTCGTGTGGAAGTCACGCAAGGTGGCCGTGGAGGAACGCCTCAGCGCGATACTGAACGAATGAGAAAAGTCGTAAACCCGGGACGAATGGGTCTAGGCCACGAATTGGTCTCGGGAGATCAACCAGAAATGAGAGCAGAGCTGGGAATGTGCAATTCGATGGAGCAAATATCAAGATCAATAGACGAAATAGTCAATATTCGACATCCCAATCATCCCAAAGTTGTGGAGTTTAGTGGAGTGGAGTTTAGCATACCGGAGCCACCAATGAAAGTTTGCACCAGTTTGAAGGCGGCGTGGAACCAGATATTAATATAGATTCGAGCTACATATATATACATATATACATATGTATATATGTATGTACACTGAGGCATATATAATGAATATATAAATATAAATATATATTTATACAGGTTATACTCCCTTTCGTAACTTACTCGTAATAACCATATACATAAACTATACACTGGAGGAACCACGAACCAACACTTGCAACAAATCGAAATCGTATTGCATTTATATTTGAAAGCATTTTTGGGAATTGACCTATAGTCGTAATTGTAGCTAAATTATTTATAGACATGGATATAACCCAGACGACAGGATCAGTGAACTGGTAACCCTAAGAAGCCGGACACAATTTACACAACCGAAGACGATATATATTCAACGCATTTAGCCAGTAGATCTAACCTAAGTGAGTTGTAATTCTATCTTAGATCCATGAACGCAACTTTCTCCTGTTTCCCCCCCAATTACCCAATCTTCTGACAGTTCCCCTAAGATATAAGATTGTAAAATGTAATTACCGCTCATACAGGCCAATCTGAGAACAACACTTTCATAAAATACTTACAAACACTTACAATTAAATAAAACAAGTTAACAAAAATGATATCCCTCGATGAACACCTGCACTCGATTTGGCATTAGATGTGAATATCCTATCGACGCCTAACCGCAAACCGTCAATCACCAGACTTTTCCACTTTCTCCCCAATCAATTTTTCATGGAACCTGCACACGCTCACCGGAAATCCAGTAGTGGGTATGGTTTTAATTGGGTTAGCTGTTATCAGCGAGGTATCCTCGTAGCTTCGAGGGGTTCCACTTGCTCAGTCGTGTTCGATGAATCCTGGCGAAATGCGGCCTTCGGCTTGCCTTCTGCTCCTGGCTGGACTGCAGCTCTCTATCCTGGTACCCACTGAGGCCAATGACTTTTCGTCCTTCCTGAGCGCCAATGCATCGCTGGGTGAGTTCGGATTTTACGGATTAACCATCAAATTAAACGATTTATTGGCTGTGCAGCCGTTGTGGTGGATCACGAGTATATGACGGTTCATGGCGAGAATATATTGGCTCATTTCGAGAAAATCCTGAGCGACGTAATACGGGAGAATCTAAGGAACGGTGGCATAAACGTAAAATATTTTAGCTGGAATGCAGTGCGATTGAAGAAGGGTGAGGTTCGAAACGAATGTAAGGATTGGGATTTGTATTAAATGTAACAAAATCATAGATTTTTTGGCTGCCATAACTGTTACGGATTGCGAGAATACATGGAACTTTTACAAGAACACTCAGGAAACTTCAATTCTACTGATCGCCATTACGGATTCCGACTGTCCCAGGCTGCCCCTAAATAGAGCTCTAATGGTATGAGAGGACTTTTGATTCTAGGCAACTTTAAACCCTAAGCTAGATCGATTTGTAGGTACCCATCGTTGAGAACGGCGATGAATTCCCCCAACTTATTCTGGATGCCAAGGTCCAGCAGATTCTAAATTGGAAGACCGCCGTTGTTTTTGTTTTTTTTTTTTTTTTTTTTAATTTTTATTATTTATTGAATCTTCCCTTTGTGTTAAGAGACTAACAATAAGTGTTCAAATCTTAATCTAACTTAATTAACTTTCACTTAGTGATAGTTTTTTTTTTTCATTAATGCCCTAATAAGTTTATTGCTGGGCTGGGAGGTCGTTGCGGTGCAGCCGGCTTTGACTGCATACTCGGATTAGTTTTCTTGCGAGGGGATTTGTATGGGTGGTCAGCTTTTCGTTATACTTCGTTTTTTTCTCAGCTATTACTTCGATTACTAATTTGATTTTTAGGTCTCTGTGTATGTTTTCGTTTCGAAGGTACCACGGCGCTCCAGTGATAATTCTCAGAATTCTTGACTGTGCTCGCTGAATAATGTCTATGTTACTTCTGGATGCGTTGCCCCACAGCTCGGAGCCATAAGTCCAGATAGGTTTTAAGACGGAGTTGTATAGAAGAGCTTTGAACTCCAGACTAAGTGGAGAGCGAGCATTTATGAGCCAGTGGAGGTTCCTTGCTTTAAGTTTAAGATGTTTCGATTTGGCTTCTATATGTTTGCGCCAAGTGAGCCGCCTGTCCAGATGAACTCCCAGATATGTTACCTCGTCGGCTTGTGGAATGCATATGTTATTCAAGACCAGTGGTGGGCATGTTTGTTTGTTTAAGGTAAAGGTAACCTGCTTGCATTTTTGAACATTTATTGAAATTCTCCAGTCGGCAAGCCATCGTTCTACAGATGTTAAGTGTCGGGATAGGAGTGCCGTGGCTTTTATTGGGCATTTCGAGCGACTGAGTATCGCGGTATCATCAGCGAACGTGGAGGTTGTTAGATTGTAGTCTATGGGGAAATCCGCCGTATACAGGGTGTATAAGATTGGACCCAGTACACTGCCTTGCGGCACTCCAGCTTCGATTGCGCAATCGCGTGAAGTGCTTGTATCGCATCTTATTGCAAACACTCTGTTATATAGGTATGACTTCAGTAGCTTATGTGTGTTTTGGGGCAACAGCTTGATTATTTTAAACAAAAGTCCATCGAGCCACACTCTGTCAAATGCCTGCGCGACGTCTAGAAAAATGGCTGTGCAGTATTCTCGATGTTCAAAAGCAGTACGAATTTCTGACGTGATTCGGTTGACCTGTTCGATGGTTCCATGTTTTTCTCTAAAGCCAAATTGATGTGTTGGAAGTGTGTTGTTTATTCTAAGATGAGGGCTAATCCGAAGGAGTAGCATTTTTTCAAACAGCTTTGAAAGACATGTTAGTAAGCTTATCGGTCTATATGATGATGGCTGCGTTTTATCTTTTCCTGGCTTTGGAATCATTACTATGGTCGACTTTTTCCATTTTTGAGGGAAGTATCCAAGCTTGGCGATTGCGTTGAACAACAGGCAGATGTGAAGAATAGCACACTTTGGGAGTTCAATGAGCATTCTTGGAGTTATTAGGTCGTAGCCAGGCGATTTTCTTGGGTTCAGTTGCTCTTTGATAACCTTTGCTAGTTCACATGGTCGGAATTCAAAGGGTTCTTGAGGATCTAGATTGGCTGCTATTAAAGGAGGGAGAATAAATGTGTTGGTAGAGGGATTTGGTCGGAATACATTTTGTAAATGGTCAGCGAAAGCACTGGCTCTTTCTTCATCACTTCGAAACCAGGTGCCAGAGGGACTTCGGAGTGGCATAATTGGCGCTATTGGAGTCTTTAGGTTTCTGTGAGCTCTCCAAAGAGGGTACTTAGTGCTGGTGGGAGAGAGTTGCTCGATATATGAACGTTGGCTGTTTTTTTCCTCTTGTTTGAGAGCATTGGTAAGCCTGCGTGTGGCTATCTTAAGCATGTGCTTAGTAATTGGTGATCTATTAGACTGCCAATCCCTTCGTAGGCGTCGTTTATCTAATACCAGCCGCTCGATTTCGCGATTAGTTTTGATGTAGTTTGGTTTTGCATACGTCACTGGCGGGGTTGAAGCCTTTGCAGCCGAAACTAAAATGTTTTCGAGAGTTTCCGTTGACTTGTCTATATCCTCCTTTGTAGATAATGCCGTCGTTAGTTCTATGTGTGAACAGACATACTTTTGATACCTTGGCCAGTTTGTTCTAAAATTTGTGAGTCTATACGGTGGGTCGACGATGTGGGGGCGAGTTAGCATATTTAGAAAAACAGGTGAGTGATCTGATGATAAATCTGCTAGTGCTTCGGCGGTGACCATGTTGCGGGGGACATGTTTAGTAATTGCAAAATCGATCAGGTCTGGGATTTTTCTTGGGTCTGCTGGCCAGTATGTAGGCTTACCCGGGGATACATAGTCTAGCTTGTTTTCTGGCTTCGTAAGCGCATTGTACAATTGCTTACCCTTTGGCGACACAAGTCGAGATCCCCAATGGGTGTGCTTGGCGTTATAGTCACCCGCTGCGATGAACCTGTCACCTAGTGTGTTAAAGAATTCCATGAATTGATCCTCAGAGATTGGAAAGCGCGGTGGGCAGTAGACTGCGGCTAGAGTCGTTGAACCATTGTTGAGTTGTAAGGCTATGGACGTAGATTGTAAGTAGTTTTTGTCAAAATTGTTTAAGTGGTGGTGTTTTATGCGATTTCTGATGAGTATTCCAGTGCCTCCATGAGCTTTACCATCTGGATGATTTGTACCATAGAACAAGTATCCTGGTATATGAAAATTGTTTTTATTTGTGAGGTGCGTTTCTGATAGTAGCATTACGTCGATGTTTTTTTCGTAAATGAACTGTGTGAGCTCTTGTGTATGCCGTGAAACGCCATTTGCGTTCCACAGAGATATCCGTAGGGAAGCCATTATGGGGATTTTGAAGATACAAGAAGTTGAATCAGGATATTTTGGTTTTTCATGAGCTCTTGCAAAGTATTTTGCATGAACGTCATGAAGTCTTTCATGCTTTGCTGTAGGGATAGCATCATAGCTTCGATGCCACTTTGTTGTGTTTGTTGGATGTTTGTCGGTGTATGTTCGGAATGAGCAGTTCTTGTCGGTGGGGCGGGCACTTCTAGTCCGGATTTTAGGGCGCTAGCGAAAGAAATTGTTGGAGTAGTGCTTGGGACAGTTAGGGGTGGTTGAAAAATCGGTTGCGGAGAGTAGAAATTGACTTTGTTGTATGTATGTGCTGTGGCAATACGTTTGTTTAGGCGGCTCTTCAATTCTTTGTACACCACACAGCCTCTGTAGTTTGCAGTATGTTTTTCCCCGCAGTTACTGCATTTCTTCACAGACTTATCGTCCTTGTTTTTGGGGCAGTTTGCGGTAGTATGAGGTTCGCTACAGACAACACATACGGACTTAAGGGTGCAGTATGCCTTGGTGTGGCCGTATTCTTGGCAATTAGTACATTGAACTGGATTGATACGTTTGTGCGGCTCCTCCACGGTGATCCTCCGATGTAGCAAGTACTGTAAATTGTATATTGGGTGCACTTCGTTTTTCTTTAGTGCCTGGAGCTCTGGTTCGAGTTCTATTTTGAATAGTGGCTGCGGAACTTTGTCTTTGTTTAAAATATTAATAGCTGTCTTTGCAGAAAAGTTTTTGGCCTTCAGAGCCTCAATTATCTCAGCTGGTGTCACTGTTGCTTCAATGCCCTTAAGTACTACCTGTAGCCCTTTGCAACTTTTTAATTGGTATGTGTAGTAGTTTTTACCAGCATCATTTAGGTATTTAGTCACTATACGGTGGTCTGCTTCTGTTTGGATCTGTAGTTTTATTTCATGAATATTTCCTTTTTTAAGTGGGATAATGTGGAACTTGCTGTCACCAATCAAAGCAACGAGTTTATTTACAAGTGCATTTGTACTTTGTTCTCGTATGAAAATTGGTGGAGGCCTGGTCTTTTTTGGTTCCCCTACCGTTTTTTCGTTGGGTTGTTCGGTCGCAGAATCAGCCAAGATAGCATATCGGTTTGAATTATTTACTGCAGAGTTTTCATTGCCGTTGTTGGTTCGATTGATTTTGGGTTGATTACCTGCCTTATTGTTTTGAGGGCTGAGCTTTCTCTTGATTTGGATGTAGCGATCCATGCCAGTCTGCACAGTCGAAATCGACTTCTGCTTTTGTTTTGATTCTTCTTTACGTGCATTATTGTTGTTGCAAACGGTCAGTGCTGCTGAATTATTTACAGCTGGCACAGCGATAATTAGTTGGGCCGCTGACGAAGTTGATGTTGTGGCAGTTGCCAGTGAGGTCACTGCACTCGTTATTGCAGTGTTACAGTTACCCGGGACGGTCGTTTGGCGCTGCGAGAGGAGCGGGGTAGGAGAGGCGGTCTCTTCGCTCCACGACTTGTGAGCCGAAGCAGGCAGAGAGGGAGAGCAAGAACGCGGTCTGTCGTTCGCTGAGGGCAAAAGTTTCGAGTTAGTTGAAGGTGAGGGTGCTCGATCACCGATTTGCGGTGAGACGAAAGAAAAGTATGCATTGTTGCGTTGTAAAGAGAGCCGGCGCTCGTCTTGTTCACATTGTCGCTGAGAACGTATGTCGTTTTGATTCATTGTTCTAAGTCCACATATAACAATTACCAGAACAATATGGAATAATTATTTATTTTAGTAAATAATTACTATAGTCAATAATTGTTAGTTGTGCAAACTGCACTTTACACTTTGTGTTTAACTTTCACTATACTGTTGTAGTTTTTAGAACTTGCTATTCGTAGCTTGAAAGAAACACGTCTCCACCCGAAGACTGTGGAATGCCGAATCAATGCCGTTGTTTTTGTGGATCAAACCATATGTGGGTAGAGCTTCGAATCAGTTGGACGTCTCAAATACCCTTTATATTATTTCTTTAAATTTTAATTTGTTATCAATATTTAATTCCGACAGTGGAGGAGAACGCACTTCTGGTAAAATCGATTGTGCACGAAAGTATAACCAACCACATCACCCCAATCTCCCTGATCCTTTACGAGATCAACGACTCCCTGAGGGGCCAACAGAAGCGAGTTGCTCTGCGCCAAGCTCTGTCTCAATTCGCTCCCAAAAAGCACGAGGAGATGCGCCAGCAGTTCCTGGTCATATCTGCCTTTCACGAGGACATCATCGAAATAGCCGAGACCCTGAACATGTTTCACGTGGGCAATCAGTGGATGATTTTCGTGCTGGACATGGTGGCTCGGGACTTCGATGCCGGCACTGTGACCATAAACCTGGACGAGGGAGCCAACATAGCCTTCGCCCTCAACGAAACGGATCCCAACTGCCAGGACTCGCTAAACTGCACGATCTCGGAAATTAGTCTCGCTCTGGTCAACGCTATTTCCAAAATTACCGTCGAGGAGGAGTCCATATATGGTGAGATCTCCGATGAGGAATGGGAGGCCATCCGCTTTACCAAGCAGGAAAAGCAGGCCGAGATTCTGGAGTACATGAAGGTATGTACACATATCTGCTTTAAATGAAACCAGTTTTAAGAAATTATGATACCCGTAATGTAAGAATATTATTTTTGATTTTATTGTTTTCCTTGCCAATCGAAACGGGTATCTGATAGTCGAGTAGGTAGCTCCATTTAAAATGTATATTGTAGTTAACAAATATGCTGCTCTTATTCTTATTATTTTATTCTTATGTGGATCAGGAATTCCTGAAGACCAATGCCAAGTGCTCCAGCTGCGCGAGATGGCGCGTGGAGACGGCCATTACCTGGGGCAAAAGCCAGGAGAATCGCAAGTTTCGCTCAAGTCAGTCCGATTTATATTCCGAAATTAGAATAACTTGATATCAATATCTTAGAGCAGCTCCCCAACGCGACGCTAAGAACCGAAATTTTGAGTTCATCAACATTGGCTATTGGACACCCGTGCTGGGATTCGTCTGCCAGGAGCTCGCCTTTCCGCACATCGAGCACCACTTCCGCAACATAACCATGGACATTCTGACCGTGCACGTGAGTTTTTGAGCCAGGAATATAGTTCTTATTATTGGTTCAAATCGCTCGCAGAATCCACCCTGGCAAATCCTTACCAAGAACAGCAATGGGGTCATCGTGGAGCACAAGGGCATTGTTATGGAGATCGTCAAGGAGCTGAGTCGCGCCCTAAACTTCAGCTACTACCTTCACGAAGCCTCCGCATGGAAGGAAGAAGATTCACTCAGCACATCAGCGGGCGGAAATGAAAGCGTGGGTATATCCTCACATTTTTTGAAACTCCTTGAGAAATCCAATTTTCGCAGGACGAGCTAGTTGGTTCCATGACCTTTCGTATACCCTATCGAGTGGTGGAGATGGTGCAGGGCAATCAGTTTTTCATCGCTGCCGTGGCAGCCACCGTTGAGGATCCCGACCAAAAGCCCTTCAATTATACCCAGCCCATCAGTGTGCAGAAGTACTCCTTCATCACCCGCAAGCCGGATGAGGTGTCCCGCATTTACTTGTTCACGGCACCCTTCACCGTGGAGACTTGGTTCTGCCTAATGGGCATCATTCTGCTGACTGCTCCCACGCTGTACGCCATTAATCGCCTAGCTCCTCTGAAGGAGATGCGAATCGTGGGCCTGTCCACAGTTAAGAGCTGTTTTTGGTATATATTCGGGGCTTTGTTACAACAGGGTGAGTGCATTAGTTTATCATACCTATATAAGACTACTATACAAAATGAAACATTATATGGTGTGAAAGATGGATTACTTTGAACAGCAAAATCGAATATTTAATATTCTCTTATCGTGAACAGGAGGCATGTACTTGCCCACAGCAGACAGTGGGCGCCTAGTGGTCGGCTTTTGGTGGATCGTGGTTATCGTGCTGGTGACCACCTATTGCGGCAACCTTGTGGCCTTCCTCACGTTCCCCAAATTTCAACCGGGCGTGGACTATTTGAATCAACTAGAGGACCACAAGGACATTGTACAGTATGGATTGCGAAACGGCACCTTCTTCGAGCGGTACGTTCAGTCGACAACGCGGGAGGACTTCAAACACTACCTGGAACGGGCGAAAATCTACGGCAGCGCCCAAGAGGAGGACATCGAGGCGGTGAAGCGTGGCGAGCGCATCAACATCGATTGGCGGATCAATCTGCAGTTGATTGTTCAGCGGCACTTCGAGCGGGAGAAGGAGTGCCACTTTGCTTTGGGCAGGGAGAGCTTCGTGGACGAGCAGATTGCCATGATTGTGCCGGCCCAGAGTGCGTATCTGCACCTGGTAAACCGCCACATCAAGAGCATGTTCCGGATGGGCTTCATCGAGCGCTGGCACCAGATGAACTTACCCAGCGCGGGCAAGTGCAACGGGAAGAGCGCCCAGCGCCAGGTTACCAACCACAAGGTGAACATGGACGACATGCAAGGGTGCTTTCTGGTCCTGCTCTTGGGCTTCACGTTGGCTCTTTTAATAGTGTGCGGCGAGTTCTGGTATCGTCGCTTTCGGGCCAGTCGAAAACGGCGTCAGTTCACCAACTGACCACTGGGGAATCCTAAGAGCTCTTGCCATGGAATAGTGTAATGAATGAGCAGTAACTGGCATGTACAACGCTGATGAAAATCGTATATAGATATAAACATTTAAATAAGCTATCAAATATAAATATATCAATTGAGAGCTCCATTTCATTTACCCTACTAGTAAACTGGTTTCCCGCCATATGCGGTGGTCGAATTTAAGCAGGTAACTTTAGCAAAACTATTGCACCAGCTGCGTAATGTGTGGCATTTTAAGGCTTCACTTTAAATAATTAACGTTACACTTGATTACTACTCCGCGCACTACCGCACATCTATAAATTTCTAATAGTTAATTATAAATAATCAAGGTACGAGATTCCTCCAACAATTGCTTGCCGTGATTTAACAATTTGAAATGCGCAACACCGTTTGTTTAAAGGTTTGAAATTACTTTATGAACAATCATATCAATCTGGAGTAAAAGGTAGACACTTGTTCATCCAAAATCCTTCTATGTGGAGTTGGCGTTGGGGCCGCGACGACGGCCGAAGCCCTGCACAAAGTTGACGAACCGGCGGTTGTACTGGATCCTGCGCTTGGCGCGTCCGGTCTTCTTCTTCTTCTTCTCCTGCTTCTCCACCTTGGGCGTCTGTCCCTTGACCTTGCCGGCACGGGCCAGAGAACCGTGCACCTTACCTCCCAGCATGGGAATGTTGAGGTCCAGCTCAAAGGAGCTCAGGGCGGTCACGGGAGTCTCGTTGGCCAGAGTGATGCCCTCGCAATCGAGGCTGAATTCCTCGGCGTTGAATCCATGGATCTGGGCCAGTTGGTTCTACGATCGCGATGGCCACAATGGACGAGGATGGGGAACACACAATTAGGTTATGTTATTTGTATATCAGTCATTGGGGGGACTCACCTTGACTCCGGCAATGGTGGCATCCTGGGAAACCTCCAGGGCCTCGATGGTCTCTAGTCCACGGACGAACAGCTGCATGATGATTCGCTCTGCAAAGTAACCATGCCGCATGCATTTATTAGTGAAGATATTCATATTGACTTGTAGGGCGAAACACGTGTGCCGAGTTTCAGTCAATTTTTCCCTTTTTCGGTCGTTTTGCAGTTGGCATTTGGCGTCCAACACACTTGACAATCGCTCGCACACACATTTCACAGGTATTTTGGGTTTAACTGGGCTATTTTCTATTATATTTCGACAAAAATCACTCGATTACCTCTTAACTTGGTGTGCGGATCCCGAAAAAGAAAGATGGCGCAGAATTATCGATGGGCCTATCGATTTTTGTTGTGCAACTATCGTGTCAGGCGTTAGTGAATTGCATTTGCATGTCTGGCAATAATATTGAGGGACGGGTAGCTAGGCTGGTCAATCGATTGCTTCTATCGATAACTTAAAGGGTAACCAGTCAGAATTCTGTTCAAAGGGTTTGGTATATTCTCGAACTTTAGTATTTTATAACGGCTTTGTTAGCTTTAAAAATCGATGTACTTATGTATTAATAATATTTAATATACTTTACTTCAGACAGATAACACTATTATTAATGTTTTTCTTTAAATTTATGATTTTCAAAGATAACCCAAAGCAAATAATAACTTTAATTAGTTTAGGGAATATACTGCGTTCGTAAATTTAAATACTTATTTAAAAAATAATAATATTTCAAGAAGTGCTAACTTTACCCGTAAACAATCAAAACTGTACACTGATAAGTTTCATAACTTGGCATATATGAGAGGTTAGTTTCCATTTGATTATTAGGCAATCACTTTTTAAATCCTCCTGCTAATTAAAAGAGTTATGAGAGTTACTTTTTAAAGCCTGAAAATAATTAAATTTGTATTATATCATTACTCGTAGACCGAAAATCTTATAATATTTCTGCAATATTACACGAATAAAGCTTGGGCTATGGTCATTGGCCATGCCATTGTCTCCTTTCCCTCAAAGGATCGCAAAAGGACAGTCTGGCTGACGCCTCGCTAAGCCAGCACACCCCGATTACCGCAATCTACGCAAAATGGGTATTACGTTGAGCCCAAAAACTAGTCCGCCCGCAACCATCTTCAGCGTTTTCCCAAGTTTTTGTGGGCCTCGTCTTACGAGTACAAATGAACCATTTACGGAAAATGGGCCATAAGCATGCGCCTGCGCTTGTCCTTTGTTTGATCCGCAGGGTGGACGGAAGAGGGAATCCTGGAGGACTGTGGGCTGTGTGTTATTCTACGCCATTTGAATAAATATTGCCGCATTGTTTGTCAAACAGGACTAGATTAGTAACATAAACATTCGCTCATAGAATGCAAATCATAAGCCGATTTGACAAATTTGCACGAATTATCTACGTCTAATGAGTGCGGCTTAGATTGGTCACGATCCTCCGAGGATGTGGATGGGCACTGGATGGAAATCCGGAGTCTTGAAAAGAAGACCTTGGCTATACACTATTAAAGGTATATATATAATTTAGGGTTGCATGTATTAATGATCCTTCGATACCAGATACGAAATTTAATATTACTCTCAACCCTTCGACAACGACCACCTTTCGATGCTCATTTAAGATAGCAAAGTGTCGCGTGCATTTCCCTCTTTATGTTGTCCACTTCGATTTGGATAGATATCCCAGGCATTCCCCTACGCCCATGATCGGATTTACTCGGGATTAGGGGCAGACAGCTCCTGGATTTGCGTAAACTCATTTGTCTGACCTTGTGGCTGAAAATGGACTAGGGAAACGCATCCGAAATCATTTCCCCCAAAATCACTGTTTGGAGGAACTGCCGCTTTGTAAACTGATATTTTACAATGTTTGCACACAAAGGCAGCGGAAAAAGAAATTACTCTTGACCATAAAAACAACGGCAACAATTGCCAAATCGGCTTAGCCTGCCCCTCGTCTTTATTTCGCCATTTGCTGTTTTTCCGGCACGCGAATTTCCACATTTTCATTCACCTTTTCGTGCGTATTTTCCCATATGCGTTTCATTTTAAGCAACACATACATATGCATGTATTATCATATATGTGGGGTCGGCATTTTTGATCCCATTATGTGATGTTGGCATGAGAAAAAAAACAGTGAAGTCAATCAGTTTCCGCATTGAAATATTAAATTACTCAATCTATATTCGATTTGTTTCAGGTGAAATGGATGTGAACTGGCGGTTAATAAGTAATACTGCAGTTCTTTTTATTTTATTTTATTTTTTAAAGCAAATTGGTAAATTATAAATCATTTATTGATTAAATTTATCTCACCTACTGTTTTACTTACTTTTTAATGTCTAAGAGTTTTAACTTTCTCAAGTTAAGTGCAATCTTGCATTAAAACTTGTTTTTCAAAATGGCACTCAAAAAATGAACGTTTGTGTTACTGTGCATGATATATTATATTTGTTTAATTAAAAGGTTACTAAATGGCACAAATCCAGCAACAATAAATTTTCTAACTTTTAAAGTTATATTTAATTACCGATTAATTAGCCGACGGTATTTCGTAATCTGAAAGGGAAACGGCTTCCTTAGGATTCCTTGAATCGTTCGATTCTCGGAAAAGATAATATAAATGAGGTAAGGTACCCAGATAGCAAAAAGTTAATCAAACCTTAGTGAATTTCAACCGAACACTTCTGCCAATACATCATATCAATTAGGTGTACTTCACATTTCCTAGAAATCAAAAAACTGTATTTGTCGAACCAAAATAAATACATATCTACAAGCACTTCTTCGAAATCGTTGAATTGAATCGAAATAAAATAAATTACACCCAAGAATCATTAAATATGTGTGTACTAGACTGTACTCTCTAAGTTAAAAGAGTAAACTAATATAAAACTAATTTGTATGATAATTATATTAACAATCTTTTGAAATTCAAGTTCTGCATGACTGACCGATTTTTTTTACAAGGCCGTGCAGAATTGTCTTTATAAGTTCAGAAGGTTGTTTTTACAAGTTAACACCAAAGTTAATATCCAGTTTAAGCGTGGTTTCAAATATTATTGGTTTGCTGAAACGTTTTAAATGATAACCCATATAAACACCCAATAATTTCAAATTAACAGATTTAATATTGTCAGATTGGTTCTATATGCTTATGGGTCTACTTAGTCCTATAATGTGTATTTACAGAAAGCCACTAAATTCGTAACAGTAAACAGTCCTCGTGGATATCCTGCTCCAGCTCACGTTACAACGATCATTTCCGGTTCCGGACTGGAGGCGTTCGATGAGAAGGTGGAGTCGCAGCTCTCGTCCTTTTCGCGCTTCTCCCGTCGCTCGCGAGCCCTTCGATTCTGGAACCAGATCTTCACCCGCGTATTGGTCAGCTCCAAGGAGTCGGCTAGTTTGTTGGCGTCCTCGGCGCTCAGATAGTTGGACTCCTTGTAGGCATTTTCCAGGGCCTGCAGCTGCTGCGGAGTAAATGGTATGCGGGGCAGGCGACCAGGAGTCCTTTTGGCGGGCGCATTTTGGCGGAGGGCTCTGGGCAACTTGGGCGGATGGTACCGGGTGTACTGCAGCCAATCGTAGACGGGTATCTGAGCCTCCGCAGCCGAGGCTGGAGGAGATCCTCCAGACTCCTTTGAGACATAAGATGCTGGGTGGGCGTACGGATGGAAAGGCAAGCTGGCACGGAGTCGCTGCAGGACGCCCAAGGAGGCATTGGTGCCCACGTATCTGTCGCCGGCTCGGTTCAAAATATACTCGATGCTGAAGTCACTCATCGTGGCGCGATCCTTTCGCTGTGATGGTCGAGTTGCTACTGCTGAGCTGGCTGCGCATCCACGAGCTATTTATGCAAGGACCTCCCATCGCCGCCATTTGCATCCCAGCAGATAGTATCGCCATCCCTGTCTGGCAGGACGAAAAGATTGGCCTGGCCCAATTCCATTCTCATTCGGAAGCAACGAGCCGCTTAATAGGCGTTTCCCTTTCTCGCCGTCCAGGTAGAAATCCGCTGGCCCACCCAAATTACCCTCTCACCGGTCCAGATTAGGCCCACGAAGGCAATGAAGTACAAGTACACGTGTTCAATTGTCTCTGACGCCCTGTAAAAGGTTCGCCGTGATTCGAATTCAGTTAAATGATTGTATCTGAACACCCTGACTACAGTAATAGGAACTTTAAAGTAGGAGGGAGAGCTTATCATATACTGAATTAAATGTTTGGTATGTGTATATGTGCTTTATTTCATACATATGCATAAGTGACAATGCTATAGGTTCTCATGAAATTCCCAACTTAATTAAGTCCGATCCTAAAATTTAATCCAGTGCCATATAATGCCATATGTATGTCATATGCATTTATAGCCTCGCTAATGAGTTAAACTGATTTTCTAAAGCTCTAAGCGAAGCGCATCTGATCTTCGGTGTATAATGATATGCCTCAATACAAATATGAATGTGATAGTTTTTGATTTGTTGTGGCTTTGTTGGCGATGTTCGGGGTAGTTGCCCCCGATATGAAATCATCCGCTGCCATGTTTTTCTCAAGCCCGCCCATCCTATTTCATCCCATTCCACTTCAGTCCATCCCTTTCGATGGGAAAACAAGTTGAGCCTGATATGTTTTGATGCTCGTATGTTTTGATTGATTCGTAAATTTGTTTTCATAACAGTTGCCTTTGCGAAACGAGTTTGGAGGCAACCCTCGCTGAGTTCCTAAAGTATCAATTACACTGTTAATTGAAAATAACCACCGAATAGCCAGCATATAAAAACCACAATAGAATACTATCTACTTTGCAAAAGAGAGGAAAGCTCGTAAATGGCAGCTTATCAACGACTTTCATTTTTCTCATATTTAAATTAAACCAATTATCTTATTTCAAATTTTCCTTCTTAGTGGGAATGCTATTTGACATTTTGACTGATGAATGGAAGATAATGAAACTCAAAATATCACTTCAACTCGGCATACACACGTATGAAAACTAATTCATTTTCATTATTCTTCATGGGACTTTTTTTTAATTTTGAGCCCACAACCAATGATTTAAGGGAAAACTTATCTATCATTATTAACTGATAAATCAAACGGGTGCTTACTGTTAAACAACAAAGTAATTATCTAGGCCTTGCAACTCTGGGTGTTCTTTTTTCATATCTAACAAATTGATAAGCAAAAGGGAATCTAGTTTTGCTAAGCCGAAGCTCTTATACCCTTACATTTATGAAAGATTTATTTTTATCGACTAAATCCTGTATGCGTACTACTACTCGAAATCCATATGCAAGCCTCTTTTGAAATTATTTAACGTATCTTTAGAAACTTCTTAGTTTCCCCATGCGTAGAAGGAATTCTTTGCAATTCCTATCCACAAATGGGTAACAAATTGAATGGAACCGATGCAAGATATAAGCTTTTTGAAAATGTCATCACTCCCCGTTTACAGCACCATTGTATGTCATAGTTTCGTGTTAACACTTACATAAATCAAAAACCACTAACCTTTAGAAGCTTACTTCATTTATGATAGAGGTCTTCAAAAAAGCATATGACAACCACCGAATTAGTAAAACACATGCCACTGTCATTCATTGACTACTTGGTGGGAATCTCGATTGAATAGGTTTTCAGTTATTTCAGTATATTTTCAGTTAGTCAGTTATACTTTTCTGTGCCAAGTAACTATATATTATATTCCCCTAGTTTTAGACTTTATCCTATCCTATCTGCCTCTCTTAAAGCGTTCAATACTAACGTTTTTTATCGAATCCAGATACCCGATACATATATATGTATATATATTTAGATAATCTAGGATTCGCTCTTTGTGTGCATTTATGTTTAATATGAATTAAACGTTTTCCATCCTTATAAAAGAAAGCAAACTGTGCAGAACTGATTTGGGTTGTTGATACAACTTATATTTCTAAGCGGCTGTTACAACTAGCTTAAAAAATATTTACAAAGATTTGGGTTAATTAGAGCCAGTATTTTTTTCTAATCACTCGACAATTACCCGAGTATCTGCCAATTGTCATGTAATTGTCAACTAATTTTCCATTCGCACAATTTGCCGAGCTGCAATTACGTTTGCCAAAAGTAGTAGTTGCCAGCAACTAACCATCCGGCCACAGATCCACCCCAGTGATAAGATTCCATTGCTCCGGAGAACAAAGGCTCCGAGATCCGAAAGATTGCAGTAGCGAGTCCTTTTTTGTGCGGTCTAGCGGTTGTCCAGAGTTTGCAGTTGGAACTCAGCAGATGCAGTACTTTTTGGTCTCCTTAACCGACGAGCATCTTGACTTTGCGGCGTACGTGTCTAACCGACTGATGCTGGGCATCTGAGCGGGAATCCTTTGGGCACTGGCATCCCAATCCACGGTGGCCTCGAAGAGAGCGTCACCCGGCTGGGCCATCAGCTGGATGAGATACCGATTGGAGTTTCCTCTTCTCTGGACTGAGGATATTCGGTTCAGTTTCAAGCGACTGCACCGTTTCGTTCCTTTTTTGCTGGCCACATATTCGTTAATGGCCTCCACCAGCTGGGTGGACATGCTCCTGGCGCTGGGATCCGTTGTGGGCACGTCGGAGAAGCTGTTGCATGCGCACCAGTGATCCTCGATCCCGGCCTGTGAGCAATTCCTCGACCAGTCCACCTCCTCGAAAACGCTGTGACAGCTGGAGCAGCCATCGGGACGAGGTAGCTTATCCTTGGGAGTGTCTAGCTCCAGGATGTGCCTCAGGGTGGCATGGATATCGTATGGCGACGTCAGGCGGTTCTTGTTCATCTGCAGGTTGCGCAGGAGCTTCGGGTACTTCTCACGAATCCAACGCGGCACACGGATATATA
Source organism: Drosophila melanogaster (assembly GCF_000001215.4). Lineage (NCBI taxonomy): Eukaryota > Metazoa > Arthropoda > Insecta > Diptera > Drosophilidae > Drosophila > Drosophila melanogaster. Next base: position 20,844,033 of record NT_033777.3, on the reverse strand, counting down.
TGAAGGGCAAGCGTTCTTCCACGAAACCGCTGTCCAAATTCCTCAATGGTCCAAACCTGGATCCATGATCGCTGAAGAAGATGATGATGGTGTTATCCATTATGCCGTTCTTGTCCAACGTCCGCATGTACTTCACCATCCTCTCATCCATGGCGGAGGGCATAGAGAAGTCGTTGTGGCTGAATGTGTTGGTCCAAAACATTCCGAAGAAGGTGCTGTTCCGGTTGACCATGGTGAACTGCACGCCCATGTCATAGATGTATTCGGAAGCCGGCTTGCGGCCCAAGCAGTAGGGCATCTGACCCCGTTGTAATATCGTTAGCTCCTTCTCCACGGCCAGGACCAGTGGTCTGCCGTACACGTCGGTCGGAGGATTGAAAAAGCCCCTGCTAGAGTAGTCAAACGTGGAGAACTTGCTCCAGTCCTCGGCGAAGGCAGTTGTGTATCCCTTGTCCTTGAAGTCCTTCCAAATAAACGGACAGGCATCCAGGCCACGCACCTTCTCAGGATGGCAACGTGCGTTCGCGTAGGTCTTGTTAAATCCCGTGAGAACCGCCATCAGATTCGGAAACGTATTATCGCCCATCTAATGTAGAAAGGCTTGCAGTTTTAATAAATCCATGTGTTTTCATTCAAAATTAAATTATTGTTTACCTTGTTGTATCCCTGAAGCTCAAACCAATGTTGATTGTTCAAGTACTCGTACATACGGGGCATCGTAAGCTCAAGATTCATTCGGGAAATGGAATCAATGCCCCACAGCAAAACGCTGGGCCTTCTTCTATGCGGCGTTGTGGGATTTTCGATCTGATCCTTTCGCGGATGCACAAAACTGAAGGCATCCTTTTGCGACACCTTATCGAATGGAGGCCGACGGCAATAGGTGATCATGGCACTCACTTCTGTTGGCACCAAGAAGTCCTGGTGAAATTCTACGCAAGGACCCAGCCTGCCGGGATACTAATCTTCAGTGTCCATCTCTATGTCCTTGGAAACTTACTTGTACTTATGATCCGCATTGGCTGAAGTTCCTGCTCGAAGGATCTGCTTGAAGCAGCAGGTGGAGTTCTCGTTCTTGTGCAGCCTGTACGTGCTGTCAGTTACATTGTAGTTGACTGTGATCATGTCGCGACTTTTATCACACACTATATAGGAATGTTTCTTGTAGATGTGCTGAATGTTATTGGCAAACGGATTTGGGTGGCTCATTTGGCACTGCGGGCTATGGACGAAGTATTTCTTTCCATTTCCTTCCAGTGCATATAAAGTCTCTGTTTTCGATGCTCCAGTAGCTGGTGATGAAGTGCTACTTTCTACGACTTCATCCGTGTGGTCTACGGTAGTTATCTCAGTTTGATCCTCGGTGGTGCTCTCAGTATCTGCTAGTTTATTATAGATTGCTTCCGTAGATTGCTTCTCTGTACTCAGACTACGAGTTGTATGCTTAACATTCAAAGGACTCGACAGATCTCCGGGATTATTGGTCCAACCTGATCCCGCAAGGAGTCTCATGGATTTCCAAGGGGAAAATGGATCTGCATTGTTCTTGAGCGGATTATTGGCGCCGCTCAAGGTATAAATGACCAGGGTAAAAAGCGCCAAGACAACAAATAATATTTTCACTATCCAATTTAAAGGTTTTTTACTTTCGTTTGGTTCTTGCTCCTCACTTGGAACAAGTTCATATTTAATTTTCGTCATTATAGAATTGACACTAATCGAAAACTAACTTCTCCATTAACATAAATCGGTTATATTTATTGCACTAAACTATAGTTATCCAGTAATATCCGGTAAATTTATTCTAGACCCGGCGTTATCCATACCATTTCCGCGACTTATCACAAATCGGACCCCATATGTCCGCTCCGCTCGGTACTTAACACTCAACTGACGATAGCTTTCAGAATTCCACAATGCTTGGGGTTCTCTGTTACTACTCAACCAACCACTGAGTGCTCCAAAGTTTCTGGGAACTGTCGGGTCCATGGTGATAACTCCAAGTACATCGACGTACCAAAATTATTTCTAAGGCGATTCGTTGCCACTTGAAGCTGATTACGTTATCCCAATATATATCTGAATTGTTTCTAGTACAATAACCAAGTATTGTGGGTACGATTTAATTATATCACGTTTGAAATGCCATTGTCTCCGGGTGCTTGACGTGGCAATTTCCCTAAACAGCTTCCAAAAAAGCCAGATGTTCAGTGATTATAACTTCTGAGCTAATGAAGCTGCTAAGCGATCGGCATTATTAAAACTAAGTACACACTGAAATCTTAAGCTTTGTATTACTGAGTTTGTAATATATATAAAAATAATTACCTGGGCTAATTAAAATGATAAGGCAGACATTCAAGTTAAATGCTTCTTTGTAATATAATAAAAAAAAAACAAATTTTTTCTGTCATTGTAGCAAGAGTTTTTCACGATTAGTCACGATCTTCACTAATCGTGACTTGGCATCCCCCAAAACACTAAGTCAAAAACACTAACGCAAAATTGTACGTTTAGCATATATTGAGAACTCAAAACGACGAGTTAAAGAATTGAAATAACAAAAGTTTTCTGAATAATAAAACTAGTGAGTTTATAAGATTATCTAACTTGAAATGCAATAAGGTGCTCATTTTTCCATTTGCTTAAAAAGTCACAGACGGCAAGTGAAAAAGGCATGCAGGTAATTAAATTGTTGTTGTAAATTGATGAGCTGGTGCAAAAAATAAATGAAGGTAAATTCACACTGCATACGGCATTGTAATAATTCTATTATGGAGAATATGGATAAACATCGATCAAAGTAAGTACACTTTAAAAAAATAAATAAAGCATATAAACAGTTTTCAGAGATAATTATTTAATGAATTTTGAAAAGTAGTTTTTGATATTTATTTACTTGTTACTAATTATTTATGAACTGAATGAAATAAATATATTTACCAGAACAGTAACTCCATATTCTAAATGGTAGAATAAATAGATTGCAAATTAAATTAGTATCATGCGAATTGTTTTATCACCATAAACCAATTTCACTTAAAATGGCTTTGTTTCGTTTTGTTTACTTTTTATGCCATATTAGTTTGCTAATCTTTTCAATGGCTGTTAGCAGCGCTGCTTTAAATTAATACTTAATTACGACCGTTAGTATGAAAATGAAACAAAAAGTTAAGGAGGCGAGGTAAATGAGACGATCATTTCCAAAAAAATTTGGCATATCAAATTTTAAGACGATAAAAAGAAGCATTTTCAGAAAATGTAAGATAAGTAACACAACTAGTTTTTTCGGCTTTTTTTATTACAAGTCTAGACTTCATTTTAGCTTAGTATCGAAACAATTTGAAGCATATTTCGATCTTCATTTACAAAACAATACCTTGGCCCTTATACTCGCATTTCTTCTAAACTAATTTTATTATAAAAAAGTGAACGCTATAATAATTAAAAGGAAAAATTTTAAACTCGATAATTTAGCACAGATTTTTTCGGCTTGTGGTCGTCACTAGAATCTGTATGCCTACGCTGATTTCTAGCTTTAATAATTTATAGATCGAAGCGATCTTACGGATAAACGGGCATGACCAAATTGACTCATCTAGTGATCCTGATCAAGAATATATAAACACTATAAAAAAAACACTTCATACTTTTTAATCGAGTAAACAGTTAAACTCTACAAGTAACGCGTATGAAAATCAAGGGTTAATCATATAACAGTCAAAAAATAAATTAGCGGTAAATAGCTAACCCTTGATTTTTCTAATAGTGATTGAAATTAATATGATCATCCCCAAAAGCATGCAACGAATTTGAAACTCTAACTGAACGGTTTAAATAATTTAAAAGCGTAATATGAATCAATTCTGAAGTTCGAATCTAAAACAGACCCAAATAAACTGAAGAAATCGTAATCGGGTTTTGGTTTTTTTTTTATTTCAATAATTTAGGTCATTTAAAAATGTACATTTACAGTATACATAATCCAACACGTATGTATACACAAAACTTCATAAATAATATAAAATGTTCCAGAAACGCATTACAAATGCTATGCATGTACAGTATCTAAATATGCCAAAAACTACGCTGCGCCTCCCGGCTGACCACATAAAAGGTTTACGGCACAGAGAGGGAGTAAAATTGCCGCCGCATCATGACAAAAAGTACATAATTTCAGTTTCAGTTTGTTATACATAGCATAAATATTACATAATACAATTAATTTGTAATGTCATTCCGTACATTGACGCTTACACTTATTGTTCTGTTGACGACATTCGCTAAGTTTGCTGTTACATATCTGCATGTTCGTATCGGCCTGCTAACGGCCGCATTGCTACTGTTGGTGAGTTGATTGGTAGGTTGGTTGGATGATCGGTATCGGTGTTGGGATCGCTGCATCCACTCGATGCCCAATGCCTTAGATGCCGCACTATCGTCCGGATAAGTACGAATAGTGCAAGCGATTGCTCATAACAATTTCTAATACATATGTATGGTAATTTTTCATCAACGACTCTTTTACTGAATACGCAATCCGTAATGCGTCTCTAACCTCTGTGTTATGCTGCATATACATATCTGCGCGTATATAACTGCTTAACGACTTCCCCTATTCTTCCCCTACGCCCGCTTACGCGGTCTCCACATAGTTGGCCGGATACAGTCCGACGCGCCCATTCATGCGTCCCTTGCACCAGCCTTGTTCGTCTTCATCTTCGAGCTTCTCGAAAACATCACCTGAAAGAGTAAAAGGGTCGAACGAGCGGTGAGCGGTGACCGTTGGAGATTATCATATGGAGGGCTTCTACACACCTTGCTTGAATGTGAGCTCATCACTTTCAGCGCCCTCGTAATCATACAGCGCTTTGACCGGCACGCCTGGCTCACCGTTGTCCACCAGCACGTTGTCGCTCTCGTCCCACTCCTCCTCCTCGTCGAATGGATTTGCATCGACTTTGCCGTTGCCGTTGCTGTGTATACAAATTGAAATCAATTAGTTCAATGAAAATGAGCGCATTCAACGCGACGTGTCTCTGGATTGGCGAGCAAGCCAGCCATACAGCCATACACAACCATTCAGCCATCAAGCCATCAGGCAGTCCAAGTGTAATTCAAAACAATACAAACTGTTTCAACTTACGTTACGCTCGAGTTGCGATTGGATGCCGCTGACGCCGCTGTTGCTGCTGCCGTTGCCGTCGCAGCGCCGGCAACCGCCGCCGATGTTTTGGCTTCCGATGTGGTGACTGAGGATTGCGTGGTCGCTATTTCGCTCTTCACACTCGCTCTGCTGCTGACACTGCTCAAGGTGCTGGTGTTCTTCTTCAGGCTGTTTGTCTGGGGGTATTCCTGCTAAAGAGCTGGCTTAGTCTGATATTAACTACTGGGTAGTCAACTGGCTTACGTGCACATCCTCGGCCACAGGTCGCTGGTTGATGAGCGTGATGGGTGCTGCCGGCAGTGCCTCTTTTGATTTGTTGCCCTTGGCAATGTCACGGAACTCCTCCGTATATTCCTGTCAACAAATAGGAAGTTCTTCCATTAGCGGCCACACTGGGCTTCAGTAAAAACAGAAAACTCACCACAAATGATGGCCAATTCATGGCCATGTTAATGCCATGATTGTTCGACCACCATTTTAGGTCTTTCTGCTGGTCTGCATTGTTGATCGTGTGGGAGAACTCCTCGTAGATTTGGGGCAGGCTGTAAGTCATGTAAAAGTTATTTAAATGGATCAGTTAAACTCAAATCAAATTCAATTCGCACCTTTGCACTTTTGTGAGGTCCAGGCACGAGTGCACGTTGAACAGGATTTCTTTGAAGAACTGCAAACGCGTCTTCTCAAAGGTTTGGCACTTTTCAAACACGGATGTCATGTCCTCGATGTACACCGAATTGTATTTGGTGATTTCGGCAATCGCCTGCTCGTACTTTTCCCGGCACTTTTGCACTTGATCTTTGGTCTTTTGCACTCGATCGTGCATTTTCTTCACCTAATTAGGAAATGAGAAGTGGTGTGAGCATAAAATTAATAAATAAATTAAATTAATAGTTATACATACATATGTATAACTAAACTATTGCTTTTACAAAAAAGATCCTTACCTGATCCGGCGACAACGAGCTATCGGCATTGGCATTGCGTTCCTGATTGGTAGCACTGCGCTCCGTCTTGCAGGCCGAATGGTAGTCCGCTTTGGCCTTCTCGACCTTTGCCAGCAGCTTGGCCCAGGGTTTCTGGGCCTTCTTGAACAGATCCTCCAGGTCCTTGCGCTCCTTGATCTGCATAAGCGTGTGGTGGTAGTTCTCCTTCTGCCACGTCTTTATCTGGCTGTTCACATCGTTGCAGAGATTGTCCTTGATCTTCATGTGAACGTCGGAGATGCGTTCCGATTCCGTCAGAACGCCCTTCCAGGCTGCCTCCGTGGTTCCGTATTCCGGGCCTGAAACAAATCAGACATTCGTTATATATCTCTTTTAGCGTTTCTCAATTAACAACAGATTACAAGCGTGTCACCCTGTCGAGCTGTTTGCGGCTGACGTCATCGTGAGCCCCGCGGGTACTTGGTTTATCTAATCAGCCGCAGCCGCAAGATATATACAAACATACATATGTAGCCATATCTATAGGTATAGCAAATATAAAATGCCCGAAGAATAAGCGCTTGTATGGGTGCTGCGATGGAGGAACATCGTACATTTTTGGCATTTTTTATTGGGACCCCAAACACACGGCAATCAAGTTGATATGATGCTCGTCTTATAATTGGCAGTGCACGGAACTCGTTTGCCTAACGACTCACTATTCCCAATTCCCCCTGTGAAAAGGCACACAAACAGATATATAGAAATTGAGACGCTTAGCACACAAATAACTCGTTCTATTTTCTCGTCGCATTGATTTTTGAAACCATTTCAAGCGACGCTCTGGTGCCGGTTTGCTTTGGTGCCGAGTTATGGGCCACTGTCCAGCGCTTCTGCCTCCCAGTCTCCGTATCTGTAACTGTGAACGTATCTGTATCTGTATTTGTATCTGCACACGTATTCGTATCTGTATCTTTGGCTAGACGCGGCTAGGCAAATTCCTCGCAAATAAGAAAACTCGAAGAGCACTCGGAGGCGGAGGAAGTGATGGTAGTCGCTTTTGCAATTGCCCATCGCTGGTTACTGTGAAAGTGGACACTGAGAATTCCGTGCAGAGGCGGTCACAGAAAATAGCAGCAATAGAAGCAAACAGTACCAATGGGGCAAAGCGGTTTCCAACTTCGCAAGCGCTGTACTCGATTTCATTTTACGAAGAAGCGCGCACACTGTGCCGGACATCCGCTAAAAATGGTCAAAGACCCAATTCCGAAAACAATGAGTGAGTCGATGATTACCGCCGTTTTCGAAAATAGTATTTGGTAGTGTGTACTTATAGAAGTACATATATGAGGCAATAGCAAGGTAATAAAACCTTAAGAACCCATATAACTTATATATCAAAAAATAAAAATTGTATATTACTATAAAGCAGAAACCCACAGATATTTGATTCTTTATTTATTTATTATTTTCTCTTGTACAAACTTAAGATTTCCGCTGCCGAATTTTAATTGTTTAGAATGAAGAGTGTGAAGAGTGTATGCATATGTTTATGTTAGTTAATCCAAACACTTTGCCAGCCCCGCTCATTAACATACTTAAATAAATTGGTGTGGCGATTTTGAACCACAGTGCGCAGCTTTTGCAGAATACAACCGACAAAAACGAGGTAACGAAAAACGTAAAAAAAACCATTAATAGCTTAAGCCACTTATCGCACAACGGCAACAACAATGCTCAGAATGATGTACAGAATGTAGAAAATAAGAACAGCCAGTGGGCCAAATAAGTGGTGGGAATTCAACGTGAGCGGGTCACTTGATGCTCCACTGGGCTTTTAGCTCGTGAATGAATGTGTTGGCCAACAGAAGGCTTCCACGACTGATGATGTCTCATCCCACAGGCCACAGCCACCCACATCCCCATATCTCACCAGATCCCCACCTGCCGCTCACTTACCTTTCTCAATGAGTTCACCCCATTTCTTTGACCAGGTGCGCAGGCTTTTCGCATATCCCTTCTCGATGTCGGCACGCTCCTGAATCAGTTGCTGTAGGTCATTGCAGAGTCTGCGGGCGAAATGAGACAAGAATCATAATAATGCAAACCGGTTTGAATTTTTGTCTTGGGTTTGGGCTTCGGGTGTCGATATATTCGGCTGGCAATGACCCAGCGTCGCCCAGTGCAAATACACAGAGAGAACCCATTACCTATTTGCTTAAAAAGATTGATTGTATCACTAGAAATCAAAGCTCATTAAAAAAGTTTATGAAATGTCCACATAAGTAGAACAAATTGAGTTAATACTAAGACCAATGCTTATACCAAGGTCTTTATATTTTCTTATTTTTTTCCCTTAAATAAATACGAATTGCTGTAAGTTTGCATTCAAAACAATGTGATGACACTGCATGACCTACTAAACACACAGAAAAGATACAGTTACCAATACCAATTGGTATGACAGAAACGTTGAAAAACGATTGGGTTGCAGCTACGAATATGTTTTTGAATATTAAGCCAATTGTATTATGTCGAGGAATTCGACTGACATAATGGCAAAATAAAGTATCTCTCTGTGCACCAAGACTCCCTGGGGATTATCCACTCACTTGTAACCATCCTCGATCCGCTTGGTGGTGCGTTTGTAGTTGCCGGGCTCCCAGAAGGAATCGCTTCCAGCCTGGAGGAGCTGATCATCGCTGTGGTGGGACATTTCCTGTGGATTCCAATCAATATTAATCAATCACATACGACGGGCTTAAGCGCAATAATCGTAAAATATGAGTTTTGTTACGTAAATAGACACTGCAGACATAAACAACTTCCACACAGCAGCAACAACAAAAAGCTCTTTGTTTATACGCAAACTTGTATTTTTGTAGTGTTTGGCTAAGACCAACAAATCGTTTGTTAAACGACATACTATAGTAAACCCAAACGAGACGGGCTCTGAGTAAATTTATTGTTTGCCTAATTTGTTCAATTAAGAAATTCCTTCACATTGATGCAACAGGCAGAACTTTAATTACTGGAGCCTTATCAACGACCATATTTCTTGACGGTTTCGCCGAGTGTCCCCATTGATAAAGACTGGACTTATCACCCCTGACTCATTGTGCAACTTTGCATGGTGTTCTGCCAATGGGTTTACTATTTTCAAATTGGAATATTAAGGTAATGTCTTATTTTAATTGAAAAAATTTTCTTCGAAACTAAAAAATAAACATATTTTTAACCATATTAAGATAAATAAATATTTGTAATTTATTTTGAATTCGATTATTTTTAGTATCGCTTTCAAATATTATTTCTGTTTTTTGAGATAAATAGATAATGTTGACAGATTTTCTTTCTGTGTAGCATACATTTTCCACCGTAATAGTTTCATCTTATCAAGGGAATTCTCATGCACCCATATTTTGTAACCCAGATAAATGAGATCCCAAAAATTGAATTTGAAATTTAATATACATACACGCTTCAGGTGTTCTGCATTTCTGATTGTACGCTGAACAGTTGATACGCTTGTTTTTACTCCGGACAAATTCGAAAATTAGAATTCGAAGCAATTCTAACAATTTGGCGTTCTGCTTGCTTTGATAGTGCTTTTTTCTTTCCTTTGAAGTTATTCCCATATGCCTCTGGAACCTTCAAATATCTATCAACAGTTCTGCAGCTGCGATTTATCTGTTTGGCAATGTTCCGATTAGGCAATCCTTGCGAGTGTAGGAAGTCTACTTTTTGACGTTCCAATAAGCAGCAGCTTTACCCATTTTTTCTTCAAATGTAGCTCGAAAACACTTTATTCGTTTATTTGTTATATTTTTTCAATACAACAGTTTATACTTGTCCACGCAATACGAAGAAATTTAAGCTGCATCTAATTCAATGACCAACAGAAAACTTTGATAAGAAAAGCATTTTGGACAATTAAAAAAAGCATGCAAATAAATGATCGATTTTGTTAAAAAAAAAACGATTGTGCGTCTAACCTAAGAGCAGCAGTGTACATCGTATTGGAGACCCTTACGTGTGACAACATTTAACATTTCAATTCTCTCTGTGTAGCGAGCTAAATTTTTTCATACTCGGCGATGGGAAATCTTGGTATCTTATCAGTGGAGTGGAGTTTCCCTGCATCAGCTGTTTGTAAACAATGCAGTCAGTTTGAGTTCCACTCGCACACACCCGTATGGTGAATAACGGTTATGTTATCAGCAGCATTGACCGGTTATATACATGCTTTCTTATTTATATATGTATAATAACCTCTGCTGAAGTTTAATCACCTACACACATGTGTAGATTGGTGATGTTGGGTCTGCTGAATGTGGAATCTTGTATCTTGGGTTGACTTGATTTGGGCGTCATCGACTCACGATGCGCTTACGGATTTTCCCCATCATCGGCTATAAATATAAATATAGGATCGCGGCTCAGTGCGATTTTCGTGTTTTGCGTGTGGAAATGGCCAGCAGAAAGTTTACAAACAGGTTGACGCATACTTCGCATATTTGTGGAGATAGATAAGCACCTTTACGGCGCTCTCACAAGCACTCGCGCCACACACACACACACACATACGTATATGCACATCTAAACCAACACGTCGCACACTTAGGCGATAAGAAATCCCCCTCCGCCAAACAACCAAGAAACTCGTTTATCTTTGAGATTGAACTTGTCTCGACCGTTTCTACTGTAAATATTTGCATCGTTTTCCAGCACACCTTACATAAGGTTTTCTTGGGGCGCTGCTATTAAAATGCTTTCGCTGTGCACTAATTTTTAGCAGGCGAAGCGTACGAAGAGCACTTGCTGGCCGATTGGATTTTGTTGTTGCCAGACGCACACCGACACGCACACACGCTCGGCTAGGTCACACAAACACACGGGAAGCGAAATTCCGCTACACCCAAACGCGTTTACATGAAATGTTCTGTTCTAAATTGCGATCGCTTTTGTTGTTGCTGCTGCTGCAGCTGCACTGCATTTAAATGGTTGTTAAATAATCCTTGGCTTTGGGTCTCTGGCACTTGTTCATACCGAAGCAGGGCGACAACCTACCAATAACAAAATAGCGTAAAAAAGCACTACAACTCGAGTGTGTGTCTGGAATCGCCAACTAAAAAAACTATGTGAGGTGTGACCGTTTCGCGACCATTCAAATACACCTCGCGGCTAGCTGAAAATACCGCTCCATACGAATACAAAAATACCGAAATGTATTTAGGATATACATTTATTTTTAAGACATCTGTACATATTTTTAAGTACTAGTTACAGTACTAGCACAAAGTCAAGTTTTACTTAAACCAATTTGTTCTTTAAGTCCTTAAAATACTGAAGTTTCCAATCAAAATGTGTACACTAATTATACATAGTTGTATTTAAATTCCAAGTAAAATAAAACAATAAAATAACAATCAATCTATAGTCAATACCGCTCCAAATTTTGTGGACAATATAAAAACAGAATTATTTTGAAATGTTTATTTTAGAGGATTGCTTAAAGGACTTCTTCCCGCGCCACATACGACAGCATAAACTCGATTTTGCGAACCAGTTGCGCCAGTTTGGTGCGATCCAATTGCACACTTCCGCTGGCCAAAGCGAACAGCTTCTGGAACTCGGCTTCCTGGGTATTCTTACGGCGACTGATTGCCTTCGTCTGCTGCAGCAGATAGAGAACATCACTAAGGGCGGCCAACTTGTGCTCCTTCGTAGCCATCAACTGGCGGGCATCCTGCTGCAGCTGCTCCCTGTTGTCGACGAGGAAATTGGCACCTCCTGCAGCACTTCCAACTGCAGCCGCGCCGGCAGGACCATTACCCGTGGTGATGGCTTCCATCTCTACGGAGACAATAGCGTCCTCAGCATCCTCGAAGTTGGTGCCGTACTTTAAGGTGGCGCTGAGATTGACAAGGTGGGCCACTGCCTCGCTGGCATTGGTCCTCTGTTCGCCGCCAAAGAAACGAGCCACACAGGCGTAGGCGCTTAGTATGTTCCACAAATTGTAGTGCAGGCACGGAGACGGAGTTTTCTTGCATATATCGGAGAATTTGGCAATGCTCCCGAAAATTTCGGGAACACGGCTCTCTTTCTTGGCAGCTTCTTCGGGTGTAGGTATAATCACAATCTTAGAGTTCTTCGGCTTGATCCACCAGGGCTTGTAGTCTGGCATAAGCTTCATGATATCTCCATTGGTGATCAATTTCTGGAACTCATCTTGCTCCTCTGTAGTTAACCGGCTCCAAACTTCATCCGCATCGTTGATATCAACGCCTTTCAGTCGAGTTGCAATGTCTTCCTCCAGGTCTTCATCCAGTATGTCCCCCTCGGTGACGTTTTCTTCCGCCTCATCTTCTTCTGACTCTCCTTCCTCGCCTCCATCCGAGTCCAAACTATTTTCCAGGCCATCTGTATCAAATTCCTGGGGATTGAAACCACTGTCCGTTTCTCTCATCCTCTTCAGTATGTCGTATATTTTCCGCATGTCCTCCTGGCTTTCCTGCGTTACCGTGTTTTGGGTCAGCTCGTCCTGAATGCAGGACTTGTAGAAAGCCTCGGAACATTTAAGGTGCTCCTTGGACTTGTAGCATCCCACGCTGCAATACAAAGCATTGCACTTGGGACAGGTGTACTTGAAGGACACCTCGCGACAGCTGCAGGAGATTAATATATATTGAACCGCTATAATTAATATTACTTGTTAACTACTTACAAGTGACACTTTTCATCGGCTTCCGACATGGTCAAACAAAATGGAATAAACAAAATAGTGCGGTCGCCAACAGCTGATCGCTGTAGTGTGACCGTAACCACGATTCGTTAAGTAACGGCTTTTCAAATGGATAAGTTTTTATTTTGTTGTAAACAAAATAAAGTTGTTTGTAAACAAATTATACGACTTAGATATTATAAGAGTTGGATTTAATTTGAATTACGCAATTTCTCTTGTTTTTTACATAGGAATTTATTAGCAAATAACTATGTATATCAAATATGAACCTTAAAGATAAAATATATTTAAATATTAACTAGTTAGTCTTTTTACAAAAATTCGTTGTAACTAAACAATACACCTATCAACTACGAACATCAATGAAAAGAGAATAATAATATATTATTTAAGTACTTTAAATGTAAAAAGACTTATGAGAGATTGAAAATGCTTATATAAATGAAAAACAACTTAATTAATTAAAAATAAAAATATAACTGCAAATAAACAGTAAGGGACCTAATATGACCGTACCACCTCCACCCACGCAACGCGTTCAGTGTTACCATCGCGAGCCGCTGGCGCAAATGGCGCGCGCAGTAGGACCGCTCGCCCGCACCGGGCCACCCTCTGTTTGTTTTATAGCCAAATGCTGGTCGAGCGCAGCCAGCAGAGAGTAATCACAACGTGTTCGCGAACGATTTCCGAGTGCCCGAGATCCGTGTCCGTGCTCCGATCCGATCCGATCTGTTCCGTTCCACTACGGGGAAATGTCTGCCAGCGCCACCAACGGCACGCACTACGAGCAGCTGCACCAAGGCCGCACCAAGATGTACAAGTCAAAGGTGGACGTCGTCCTGGGAGCCCAGTGGGGCGACGAGGGCAAAGGCAAAGTGGTGGACATGCTGGCCTCCGATGTGGACATCGTCTGCAGGTGTCAGGTGAGCAGAGGGCATAACCGGAAAGTAGGGAAAAATCAGAAGAATCGCCATTGATAACGCGCGATATCCTTGCCCAAGGACATCCAAATCTAGGCACCCGATAGCCCAGTTAGCCTGCCACCCAGCTTCTGCGTATTTCACCAGATGAGCCACCTTTTTCCAACCCGAAAGAGACTCGCTATCGCTCTTTTCGGCCGCCGCCGCCGCATGCTTTCCCATTTGTATTTATCAATTCTGCCATCTCGCCATGTGGTTGCGTCTGTGTGCGTCCGTCCGTGAGCCTGTTTGTCCAAGTGTTCGTGCAGAGCGCGCATGTGTGCTCCTCTCCCCTGCCCTCCCTTGAGCTACATTTTCCACTTCCATTGGCGTTCCCATGTGTTGGTCTGTATGCCGTAGTGCTGCCGTCGCAGCGGTTTTCACGCCAAATCTGGCTTGTTTCAGAGGTCAGGAACTAACTTAGTCTGCAGGTGTAGTTAGCATGTTCCCGCCTACACAGGTTCACTGAACAAAAGTATTTCCAAAGAAAAATATCTATTTTATAGATACAATTTTTCTTGTTCTTATAGTTTTTACTAAGAAAACGATTAGTTATAAAAAATATTATGTAAGTGATGTCAAAAAAGAAAGTAGCATGTCGTTGGTATTCTTTTCATAATTGAGTTCAAGGCTAAACTTTTTCTATTCCATATATTTTTAAATAATTTATATCATTACCCGAATTATATTTCAAAGGAAAAACAGTTAGGTAAACTTTCTTCTATTATATTTTTACTCTTGAAAAACTTTCCTATGCATTGTAGTAACGTTTTAGATTTTTTTTTGCCTATTTATTTAAACATAAATCAGCAAATTCTATTTTATTCATAAATGTCCCACCAACCAATGTTCTTCAAGACAATAGCCTACAGCACTAGTATTCCGTCAGCATGTCTGCCAACAATGTTGGCGCAGCAGAATTCGTCACTGGTGCTCTCTGTCTCCTTCTCTCTCTGCGAGCGGCCGTCTCTTTCGCGGCTGACGTTAAATTCTATCCCCATCCCTCTTCCACACATCTGTGCTGGCCGCTCGGCCGCCGGGTTTACATAACCGCCCAACATCATTTAGCAGAAACTTGGAGTCATGGTCATAGAATCTCTGGAAATGCAATCCAATCGTTCATAATTATCTATAGTTTTCAGAACTCGGGAGGGCTGTAAAAACATCCGTAGGATTAGAACATTGCGTGCTAGTAACGGGTTGTTTATGTCCGACCACTTGTTGATTTCTCGAAACCATCTACGCAGTTCAATGGACGATATGCGGCCAGAAGCGGATTCAAAACCATCATTGTGGTTGGTCCGCAGAATCGAAGTCTTATCAGTGTGCCTTATATAATAGCATTCTCAGTTGATAATCGCACTGAGTCACACGACTGACACGCCCCCTGTGATGGGTGATTTCCCGATTTACTGGATCGTTAATATTATGTATGTACAATACATATGATCTGTTCTGAATTACGCATACTGCGTCTCCAAAGGCCAGGAACTCGTTTCGAGGGCATTTGAAGGCGCGCCGATTGCGATCTCGCCATTTCACCGTATCTTATCATAGACCCGGACTATAAGCTATGTGCATACATACATACACATGTATGTATGTATAAGCCCTCTCCTTGGCACCGCGTAAACATTTTGATTATCTTGTTTTTGGTTTTTAGCAATAATTTGTGAAGGTTCCAGAATTTTCACTCTTCTGCTGCCGCTAATCACCCATTTCGTATTCTCCTGACGGTCGGTCTCTTCATATAGAAAACAAATTCGTTAGATTAGCGAAATGTAGGCATTTTCTGTACAGTTGCCAAAATGAAATGAAACGGAAAAACACATTAAATTTCTCGAGTGCTTACGTGAAATGGTCGTAGTTATCTGTATGTGTGAAAACGTTTTCCATTTATTGTCATTTGATATTTGTGGGCACGTGGGACAAATACGTACTTATGTACATATGTATGTAGATACCCCTTTCGATGGGCTCTGTGTGTTTCAATTCGCAAGATATACCTATAATATTTATTTATTTTTCCCACAAGCTTTTGTTTTTCTTCTCGCTCGTCGCACAAACGAAAGCAAAACAAATATTGCTAATTTTGTATATCAACAGGCATACTTTGTATATCTGGGAAACTACATTTTCAATCTTTCCAATCCACAGGGCGGCAACAACGCTGGACACACTGTGGTGGCTAATGGCACGGAGTTCGACTTCCATCTCCTGCCCAGTGGAGTTGTGAACGAGAAATGCGTTTCCGTCATTGGTAAGTTGGGATGCTGATTTGGTGTATATTGTACGTAGGCCAGGATCTGCAAGACTAATGAAGAAAAATAAGTCTTAGCTCATTGTATAAAGTATCTTGTATGATTCCCATCATAACTTGATGGGGATCTTCTAGATATAGCATACAACTTTTTTATTTTTCAAGTTATAAGAATATTTTGACTAGAATATTAGAACGCATATGCAGAGTTTATAGAGAAGAATTGTCAATGAAAATGAGCAAGATATTCCCCTTTGTATTTTTTCTATTACATACATATCTACAGAATTTTCGCATACAGTATAGGTCGTAAATATACGGTCTGTTGTCCGTTTGTTTTGCTTTTAGTTTTCACTCGCTCTGCGGCGAAGTGAAATTGAACGTATCGAACATACATATACATGCTGCTATATACAAACATATGCATATATGTAGTCCGATATATAGAAAGTCAGATGTAGGCAAGGAATTTCTGGCAGAGATTTAGTGCATCATTGACATTGGCTTGCGGGTCAGTTGGTCTGTTTTTCGACTTTGGTACGCCGTTTGACCGTGAAAACGAAAGGTTTTCTCTATTCTATTTTCGTAGATAAGCAATTTAGATAATTAAATCAGCGTGGAATATGTAAAATGTATATTACCTGGGTGCCAGCCAGTGCCGCAGTGACGTCACCGACTGTCAACGCCAAGGTCGCCAGTTTGTCAATAAAATAATCGCAACTTTGTCAAAGTTTAATCGATGTTGCAAGCAGGGCGAGTGGTCGTGGGTGGGTGCGGTGGGGTTGGGGTTGGTTTGTTTGCACAGAGCAACAAGCCATCCGCACTGTCATCGTTTGTCACAAGACTAATTTACGAGATAGTCAGAACCATCCGCACCAAGCCAGCGAAACCCCACAACCACCACAATTCCCCAAAAGCTTTGCCATTCAGATATCGTTTATGACACTCGACCACAAAAAAAAACTGAGGCTCACATACGTGAAGCGGAAAATTATTCTAATCAGGCAATTAACTTATTATTTTTAATTTCCTTGCCGCTCGGAACTCAATTCAAAACGACCCCGTTCGTTGAGCCGGCTCGCGTGTTTTGGCATTATGATATTTAAATTGGTTCCATGGATGCGCAAAATAAGAATACTCATTTCGTTTATTATGCAACAATGTCTCTTCGCGCTATCGATATCAGTCTTTGAGGGCAGCCAAATCTCTATGCTGTTGAAGCAGTTCTTATGTGACATTTAAGTTGATCGAAGAACGTCTTATCTTGACTATTTTTTATAGGACCATCAAGAAAAGTCCATGGATTGAACGATAACTTGTGCGATTTGCGAAGAACTGTTATAAAAGCATTAAAACGTATTCGTTTTCTGAAGAATTTAAGAACTTGATAGTTGCTTTTACTTTTCCTGGGACACACAATATACCGTTTTGCTTTGTTTATTAGTTTTAAACAAGAAAAGGCCCTATTAAGTTGGCTTTTACAGAAATGTGTTTTACGGCAATAAAACTAAGATTTAGAGACCCCTGCCAACTGCAGTTTGTTCGTAATTTATTAGTTATTGAATGCAGGGACTTTGCAAATGGCTAGTGACCGGAAAATGAACGAATACTAAGAACATGAACCCTACATTTGCAGGCAATGGCGTCGTCATTCACCTGCCCTCGCTATTCGACGAGGTGCTGAAGAACGAAGCCAAGGGGCTGCAGCACCTAGAGAACCGGCTGATCATCTCGGATCGTGCCCACCTGGTTTTCGACTTCCATCAGCATGTGGATGGCATGCAGGAGGCTGAGAAGGGCGGCAAGTCGCTCGGCACCACCAAGAAGGGCATCGGTCCGGCTTACTCCAGCAAGGCTACCCGCAATGGCATCCGAGTGGGCGAGCTGCTCGGCGACTTCAATCTATTCAGCGAAAAGTGAGAGGAGTTTTGGCTGGGGGAATTAGGGGAACCTAGATTCTAACCGCCCTCTTTGACACCCATTTAGGTTCAAGTCGATTGTGGCCACGCACGTGCGCCTGTTCCCATCGATTAACGTCGACGTAGAGGCCGAGCTGGCCCGCTACAAGGACTACGCGGATAAGGTTCGTCCCTATGTCAAGGACACCATTTGCTTCCTGCACACTGCCCTGCGCAACGGCAAGACGATCTTGGTCGAAGGCGCCAACGCGGCCATGCTGGACATCGACTTCGGCACGTATCCGTATGTGACGAGCAGCAACTGCAGCATTGGCGGTGTTCTCACGGGCCTGGGTCTGCCCCCGCAGACGATTGGCGAGGTGATTGGCGTGGTCAAGGCCTATACGACGCGAGTGGGCGACGGTCCATTCCCCACCGAGCAGCTAAATGTGAGTAGTAGCTTTGTGAATACCCTTTCAACCGTTTGGCTTATGATCCCCATTCGTTATGCAGGATATTGGCGACTTGCTGCAGACGCGCGGCTTTGAAGTCGGTGTCACTACCAAGCGGAAGCGCCGCTGCGGCTGGCTGGACATACCGCTGCTGAAGTACACCTCGCTGGTCAACGGCTACACGTGCATCTGTCTGACCAAGCTGGATATTCTCGACACGCTGCCGGAGATCAAGGTGGCCGTGGCCTACAAGAAGCCCAATGGCGAGAAGCTTGACCACTTCCCCGGCACCATTGCCGAGCTCGGAAACATCGAGGTGGAGTACGCCGTGCTGCCTGGCTGGCAGACATCCACTGAGGAGGTGCGCAACTTCAAGGAGCTGCCGGAGAATGCCCAGAGCTACGTCCGGTTTCTGGAGAGCGAGCTGAGTGTGCCCGTGCGCTGGGTGGGCGTTGGAAAGGGCCGTGAGTCCATCATCAATGTGCATTAACCAGCAAAGGCAAGGGTGCCGACGACGTACTTATGCCTACCAGTTCGTGTATCTGAGACGGAAACGCTTTAGTAGAGCCCATTGGGCAGAAACGGCGCTTAAAATATCCAAACACAACTACAGACCTAACCACCCACAAATACAACTAATATTTCGACTATCTACAACATTTGGACACAAATTATTAGCATATTGCTTCTTTAAGCTATACTTTCTAGTTTTGATGTTCACAAATTCATTTGAAGCGGTGCCGTCCGGGGCTCGCAAGCATATATTATATACTATAACTTCTTGTTTGATGAGGACGTACTTAGTTTTTAAGATCATCAGGTGCAGTTTCAGATTTTTTGTATGCAAAGGGAAGCAGATATTTTTTATTGTACAATAACTAAATAATGTTGTTTTAATATTTAAATACAACAGTGTGCTCTGACTTGTGTAATTGTGTCGCAAGGTAAATACATTTTAAAGTCAAAAAGAAAATGTTTTTTATTTTGGGTGAACCCATTTAGTTAAAAAGCGTTAAATCTATTAGAAGCTGGTTGCAGTAAAAACTAATTAGCTTATAATAAGATTAAAGGGGATCAAACATTCGTATTTTAATTTAATAGTAACAAATGTAACAAAGATTCCGTAAGAATATGAATTTAAATTCAAATTTATCTCAAATCAGTTTTTTAAAGCAAACTAAATGAATATCAGTGTAGGTCATCAATTGAAATATTCCTACAGACGGAGTTAAATGATATGTGTTATTTAATTGATAGACAAAGTTTCTTACTTTTTAATTCATTTCTAAAAAGTATTCCCTAAATCTGGATAATTTGAATTACCGGGAATCCCACAGTTATACGGTCTTACCACAGATAAATGTGGTGTTTGAATTTGCCGTCAACGGTCCCATAACTTGTTGGTCACACTGGGCTGCTACCTGTTTGAGTTCTACGCTTCGTTTATTTATTAACTCTATCTTATTGTTTACGGTATTTATTTATGGTTTAGTAAGCTTAATTCAACTAATTGAACGTATTTAAAAACTCTAAAATGGTGAGTTACATAAGCCATTCACTTAAACTGAAAATGCTTTCTTCTGTTCATAACTGCACTTTCCACTCGACTGCCCCCATTAACCATTTGTATTTATGCAACTTTCTACTTCTGAACTTTATTTCAGGCTCGTTACTTTAAAGAACAGGACATTGATGGTAAATATGCGTATCAATGTGAATTGATGATTTCATACCGAAAACATTTCTTATCTGTAACCCCCAGAGTTCCGTGAGTGTTTTTATCTGTTCGCCCGTTCGGGCCAAATCAACAATTTGGACGAACTAACCGTGAGTTGAGCTCCCACCCCAGAAAAAAAAAACATACTAATGGTGTAAACTTCACGTCATCAGGTTATTATGCGTTCTTTGGGTCTTTCGCCGACGATCCAAGAACTGGTTTCCTATCTGAAGCAAAAGAATGGGAAAATGAGCTTCGCCGACTTCCTGGACATCATGCATCAGCACTCCAAGGTGGAGAGTTTGCCGGACGAGGTCATTGCCGCCTTTAAAGCGGCCGATCCGCAGAATAAGGGCACCATCTCGGCCAGACAGCTGCGTAATCTACTTCAAAACTGGGGAGAGGGCCTGTCCATGCGCGAAGTGGACAACATCTTCCGGGAGGCCAATGTGAACAACAATAGCACTGTGCGGTATGCAGACTTTGTCAAGATTGCATGCGCCCCAGTTCCCGACTACTATTAGACTGCCTTTACCATAAAAAAACATTCCAGTAAAGTACTCCAATTTTCGCACAATAAAGTTGGCCAAATGTGTATGGAAAAAGTTCTTTGTTTTTATTAGCACGCCAAACTTTTCGAGGTGTAAAAATGTGGCATCTGCCGATCTTAGTTGGCGATGGTGACCTCAACCTCTACGCCGGGCTCGATGTTGATGGAGGTAATCTTCTTGACGATCTCAGAGGGCGAGTGCAAGTCGATGATGCGCTTGTGGATTCTCATCTGGAATAATGTAATATTGATTTAATATGCAACTCCATTGGCAAGCTAATAGCTGAGTCATTATTAATTAGTTTTGTCGCATTCAGAGAGGCAAAGTGTGAGGAAATACCAACAAATTGTACTATGAGAATACGTTTTATCTGGGCAAATCATTGATACTGTGGAGCGACTGGTTGAATGCCCAACCACGATATCAGATTCGCCCGTTTGTTACTATATATATTATAGGGGATAACCCACCTGGAAGCGATCCCAGGTCTTGGAACCCTCACCACAAGGAGTCTTACGGGTGGTGATGCGAAGGGTCTTGGTCGGCATGCGCACGGGGCCCTGAAATAAATGAATATTTAAGAATTAGAAAGGAATTCCTCATGAAAATGGGTATTGTAGCCTGAACCATGTGATATTCCAGCTCTGCAGTCGATCAGTGCGGGAATAATGTCCGATTCTGGCACTTTATCTAGCATTTATTAATGACTAGGCTAAGCGTCTGGGGGAACGCAAAGCCTCCAGGTAAATGCAACCTCTAAATCCCTGAGTTGGACGCAAAATTCTCACCTTGACGCGCAAGTTCTGGTTCTTTGCACCGTTGATCAGGTCGCGGCACACATTCTCCAGCGAACGCACGTTCCTGGATGTCAGGGTGATGCGGATGCGGTGCACAGAGGCAGAATCGCCGACATGGGGCTTCTCAATATCCTTGGGTGCAGCAGCCTGTGGATTTGGCGGAAACATCGATTAAGTGGGGTTAGGTTGAACGGCCATCGCACGTGCACGGTATTTCGTGTTGGCAAGGGCAATGCAAGCACTACTATTGACTCGCAGTAGTTGCGGATTGTTCGGCAACAGCATTCTTACCATTATTTAGCAATTTCCCTGGTCGAGATATTCAAATCTTTGTATTTTGAGCAGCGCTGAACCAGTCAATTTGCTGGTTGAAAACGAAGAGAAGTTTTACAGGGTGTCCACGGTAGACCGTAGCTTCAATCTTTAAAACACCCTAATTATGCCCAACTGCATTTGGGGTGTTCCTTGAGCTAAATATTAGCGGGGTACTAATACTAAACCCCTAACGGTGAAATCGTACACATATTAGATTGATTAAATTTTGAGTTGTTAAATGGAAGCATCAAGTTTGTTTTTATGATTTTTTTTTTCGGTTTGAAGCATGATAATATTATCTACGCGCATACCCCTAACCCAGGCGCGCAGTGTTGTCATGCCGCTCACACGTTTCGTGGCGAATGTCCGCACTTACCTGAGAATCAGCTGTCGCTCGCTGCGAATGTCCACCGGCGAAGAAGAAGCGATTTGTGTACGTGTGTGTTTCGTCTTTGCGACGTGGTGATTACAGAGCCACCAGAAGCGATATAGATCCCAAACCGATCCGATCCGATCCCCGCCAGAATCCAGCACTTCCATGCAGATGCGCGTCACGGAATTGCCAGCAGTTCAGCTGCTGCTGCCCCTAATCCTGATTGGATTGGCCAGCGGACAGCGCGTCGCTCCCGGAGTGAATCCGCAGCACTATGTGAGTGATTTGAAGCACCCCCATTCGCCAATGAGGGAATTAACCCACACATATTGCAGCAACAAGTGCCGCAGCAGGTGCCGCAGCACCACCCACCGCCACCACCGCAGCACCACCAGCCGCAGTACCAGCAACAGGTCCACTCAGCACCCGGTGTGCCGCCCCAGCAATACGTGAGTGCAAATGCGCATTTCCGAATGGCAAGCAATTAACCAGTAGGCCTCCGACTTCCAGCAATACGAACAGGTTCAAGTTCCCGTGCAACAGCAGGCACCGGTCCAATATCAGCAAGTTCCTGTGCAGCAGCAGCAGCAGCAACATCAACCAATCCACCAGCAACCGACGATGCAGCAACAGCAACAGCCGCAGCAGGGGCACCACCAGCAGGCAGGTGGCCACCACCATGGGCAACCGCAGCAAGTCCTAAACACCGGCAACATTCAGCAGGAGCGCGCGTAAGTGCCCGTCTATCTTATCACTGCCACTGGCAATCATTATCCATCAATGGAGCTTTAGGGTATACGAGTAAAAATGTCATAAATAAATCATAAAAGTGAAGGGAGGTATTTTGTTGTACCGCAAACCTAAGGCTTAATTAGGAAAAAAGTCTATAAATTAAGCATAGTGACATTTTCATACAGCAAATGTTTCCATTCGCATTTAAAGAAATTATATATCAAAAGTTCCATGTTAAAAGTAAATTAGACATAGTACTTACATAATATTTCTGGGCTGATCTATTTCTTCAACCAAATCAACGATCAGTTGGATCTAATACCAAACCTTACTCTTTCAATTTCAGTCACATCCAGGAGCACATGCAAGTGCCAATCGATACGAGCAAGATGTCCGAGGCTGAGCTGCAGTTCCACTACTTCAAGATGCACGACTCGGACAACAACAACAAGTTGGACGGCTGCGAGCTGATCAAATCGCTGATCCATTGGCACGGTAAGATAGCTACTGCTTTTTAATCTGGCTCGCTGGTTAGAGTTGCGTTTGTGGTTTCTGTATTTCGTTTTGTTTGACCCACTATTCTGTTCTACTTCTTTGCATATGCGTAATAAAACTGGGCTGTTTCCGGTTATGGTTGTGGTCATGCTCGAATCTCATGCTAATCCATCTCGCATCCGCCATAACAAATCATTGCCATGCAGAGCAAGGCAGCAAGGAGCAGCCGAACGGTGAGAAGCCGCATGTGGAGGAGAAGGTTTTCTCCGACGAGGAGCTGGTGGCCCTCATTGATCCCATCCTGCAGATGGACGACACCTCACGCGACGGCTACATCGACTATCCGGAGTTCATTAAGGCGCAGCAAAAGGCCGCCGAGAAGCAGCAGCAGCAGCAGCAGCAACAACAGCAGCCGCACGAACAGCAACAGCAGCAGCAGCAGCAGCCGGTTCATTAGTAGTCACCCAGATGCGTTCAGTTTACATACATAAAACCATGTCCTCGTCCCGCGCTCTGTGACGTGCAACACATACTCCTGTTTCTGCCCAAAACACCCTGAAATTACGTTGACCTCGTCGACGATTTTAGCGCACTTCTTAGATAAATTTGAATGAAATTTACTTAACATGCTGCAAGCATTCCAATCGGAGAACTTCATTGAACAAATTGTAACTAAACGTCCTTCTGAGAACTCTTTTTTCAAAAGATTCGCATTTTCGAATATTATTTCTCACGAATCTCTCGAGTGGGTTGTGCAATTCCAGCCGCCTTGTTTCGTTTTGTTTTCGATTGTCATAATTTTAGTTACTTTTCGATATGAACTAATTTTTAAGCGCGACTTTAGAGCAGCAAAAAAAACAGACTGATTGTGTAAACGTTTGTTTTGTACAAAAAGAAAATGAAACTATGCAAAAAAATAAGCGAAGAAAACCCCGTCTTTTTAAACTGAAACCTACTATATAGACGCATGCAAATCTCTGTAAGTAAAGCCGAATTAGCGAATAAAGTCAACTTCAAATCACACGCGACCACCACATGTAATCCCTCTATCAAGTAGAATTGTAGACACTAGAACACATTTTCCGGTTTCGGGTGAGCTTAGCTAACAAGTTAACCATGCCCAGCGGAGCCTTAAAGTGTACATTACCTTTCTAGTCAAGGATAGTGGAGAAAAACCAGCCGAGGCACACCAGGAAGGCCACGCCGAGGGCCAAGCGCAGCAGCCCGATGATCACAAATCCGGATCTGTGTACACGGACAAGGCTCTGGAGGACACCATTGACTATGTGCTGAAGTCCATGGACCTGAACAACGATGGATTTGTCGACTGGGCCGAGTACCGCAAGACTGAGGCCAACATTGGCAAGGACTAGACCAGACTAGACCAGTTTCATCCCAAGAGAGCCATAGAACTTGACAAATTGTTGATCTTTTATACATGTTGCCTATACATATAGCAATTCCGATTGAACACAGTTTACAACTTTTGTACTTTGCTAAATAAAATGATGCTAAAAATGCAAGCCACACTTTTTTTTTAAGTCAGTAATGGCCAACTTGTGAATATATTTTTTTTAATCATAATCATACTATATTAATTGAGGACTTAGACCACTTTTTCCAGGTATTCCCGGTGCGATACGAACCAATCAACAAGAACCAAAGCTCCGAAAGCATAAAAGCTGCCTGTCCTCGCACGAAACTTTCCCATTCTAGACTTTTAGTGGCTGGCAAGGCGTTGCAGGCGGCGGTACGAGAATCGGTCGCGTTTACAGCTGAACGGCGAAAATACACATATATGAAATAAACAATCGCTGCTGCATAAAATAGGTTTTTGAGGGACACAAGAGTGCCAGTGGCAGTGCTGCAAACAAATATTACGCATACGCCGGGTGGGACGGATCGCGGTACTGCTGATTAACACGGGAATCTTTGCAAAATGTGAGTGAATTGAGGAGTGCTCCCGAAATCAAATACACACATAGCCAGTGGTGCATTTATTGTGAACCGCCTGATAGTGGCTAGCCGGTTGGTCCGGGGCCCATAAATCGCGTTGCTCGGACGACCCAGTCGGCGATGTTGCTTGGAAATAAACAACCGGGACTAATGGTGGATCCACCATAAGCGCTCCACGTGGTCGCGTGCAGCCGGGAATTACGCTCCGCATATTTGCATTGCGCAAATAGCACAGCAGCATAGTGTGCCATAATATCGATTTTGCCCAGACCTGCGGAGTGAAGTGGAGTGGGGTGGGTGGTGGCATGTGCTGGGACTTCCGAGTGCGATGCGATTCTCAGGGGAAGATAAGCCGGTTGCCACCGATGCCATTGGACTCGGCTGCTCGCTTGGAGTTCATGCTTGTGCTAAAAGCCTTTAAACAAAAGCACCTCATTATGCACACGCAATAGTATCGCGTTTATTCTAATGGCTTTGTAATACCGAAATATGTACATAGTTGGTTCTCTTATTATATCATCATAATCTAGACTGGGTCGGTCTGCTTTAAGCATAATGATACTATGACCTGAGCTAAATTTGTATATTTTCTGGCTAAGGTTCTTAATGAGTTTTTCTTATATCTTAAAACATTCGTTACACGAATACGAGTAGGCATAAAAAAACCTTACGACGAATTGTTACATTGTACATTCTATTACAAGTTTTCTGCAGTATAATGACCATTTTGTCAAAATTTCAAATAATTTTCTAAATATATAACCCTGATATGTGTAATAAAGTCTTCAAGTTGTGTTGGACATTAGACCAATTGGTAAACCCATTCCTTAGATTAAATTATTTTCCTTTAAAGGGAGAATGGATATTAAATAACACAGAAAATTTACTTGTAGGGCTGCCATGCAGTCTGGCGGACGACCCCGCGAGCGATTGCTGTACGCCTTCCGGGGATGGATAGCATTCGTGGCCTTCATGGACCTGGGCACGGCCTTTAGGAGCTACATAGAAAGACGCAGCTTCCTGGGCGATCACAGCGACACCCAGTTCATAGAGGGTAAGTGGGGATGGATTGAGCTGCTGGAGTCGCATTTGATGGGTTCTTTCACAGGGGACTACACCATATCGCGGATCATCGGGATGTACTGCCTGCTGAAGGCCATCGCTCTCGTCCACTGCACCCTCTACATTCACTACAAGCCGTAAGTGAATCCCATATATCCTCTGGTTAGATTATCGTCACTAATGGGGATATTTCCCTACGTTTAGGGTGGTCAGCATGGGCGGCTGCTCATTGGCCCTCACCATGGTCTTCTATGCCACCGAGGCACTCTACTTTCGCTCCAGCACCATTAACTTCTACGTGATCTTCCCGTGTGTGCTAAATTGTAAGTAAACACAACTAAAATTCAGTAATAACAAATTATATCTTTTTTGTAACACCCCGAACCATTTAGTAAATTGAATCTTTCGCCTTTTTAGCTATAACTCTACTGGGCCTCATCTATATACCCAAACGACTGCGGCTCTGGGAGCCAAATATGGATCTGGATGACGAAAACTCACAGCTGCTCAAGCAAATGACGGGCTTCAAGAGACGACGAGCGAAAAAACAATAGTTTATTACTATCTAGAAATATGAAAAGCAATAACCGGAAGACACTGAGTTGAGTTTCCGTTAGCACAGTATTGTGAAAGAATCGCAAATTTCGCTTTGGACTGCATTGGTGTGATAGAATCGGCATCATGTTCATCATTATATATACTCAATAGCAATACTGAAAACAACGCCAAATTAGTGATTTTCTATGAACTAGGTAGTGAAGGGTCTAAATGGCCCCGGAATAAGTCAATTTCTGGCATAATCACTTCAAGACATACATATGTTGTACTTCCTTTTTATAAAGCGTATTTATATACATTTAAAAATGTATGGCACAATAGAGTTTTTGCACTTTTAAGAGTTGAAAATCGATACTAGGAAATATTTATCTAATTATCAGAGACATCTAGCACCCGAGTTAAATAATTAAAATCGAAAGGCTTTAAATTAACAAATAAGCTCATAATCATCTTATTTACATATACGATTATCAATTTATGGATCATGCTTCCGTATCGATCATAAAATTAAGGAACATTTTATAGTCATTACGTATGATTGAATGTTATGTAAACCTAAAAAAAAGAAAATACAATAATAGTTTTGTACGAATTATGTAGATTATGTTTCAATAAAAATTTGAATTGACGAAAGTGGATTTTTATTTAGACTTCTACACACAGTGCTCTAAAGGTCGTTTCTTCATTTATTTTGTTAGATTTTAATTAGTAATGTTAAAAAAAAATAAGTATTTCTATAAGAGTTGAATTATTAGTTAATTTTTATAATCATTTGAAAATCGTAAAATTTGTATAAGAATTGTTACGATATTCGTTATTGCGCTTAGCGAATTCACGAACCTCGACCACCGCGGCTATCGATAAAAACTGATGTCAATGCTCGGTCACACTGCACCTGCATACGCGCCATTAAATTGTTTTGTTTTTATTATTTTGTGATTTAAGATTGAAGATTGAAGCTTATAAAGCTTTCCAGTACTATGTATAAACAATTTAAAAAACGCTCAAAGAAACCTCTGAACACCATCGATGAGAACGCGACCATAAAAGTGCCGGTAAGTGGACATTCGGACCAGTCGGAATTTGGAACTCCATTTACTTGACCAAAATCTGTGTTTCAGCGCCTGGCGGAGACGACCACAAATATATCCGTTGAGTCCTCATCTGGCGGAAGCGAGGAGAACATACCCGCCTCCCAGGAGCACACGCAGCGATTTCTGTCGCAGCACAGTGTTATCCTGGCCGCCACTCTGGGTCGCACTCAATCCTCCAGCCGGAACATTGCAACGCTCTCCCGACAACCGAACAACTTTTTCGAACTGGTCCTGGTTCGAGCAGGGGTCCAGTTGGACCAGGGTGATAGCCTCATCCTGGCCTGCGATCATGTCCCCATAGTCTCCAAGCTGCGGGAAATCTTTACGAGTGCCTCCTCGTATACCGACAAAATGGAGACATTCAAGACGGGTCTGAATGCTGCAATGGCGCCTGGGTCGAAGCTGGTGCAGAAGCTCCTAACCGGCTGCACCGTGGACGCAGCTGGCGAGGAACAGATCTACCAGTCCCAGAACAGCATGTTTATGAACTTCCTCATGATCGACTTTATGCGAGATGCCTGCGTGGAGGTGCTGCTGAACAAGATCGAGGAGGTGGCCAAATCTGATCGAGTCATAATGGGCAAAGCAGCTATTCCCTTGCCACTGCTACCGCTGATGCTGACGCAACTGCGCTACTTGACCGCCTCGCACAAAGTAGAGATCTACAGTCGCATCGAGGTCATTTTCAACAGGGCTACGGAATCGGCCAAATTGGACATCATAGCCAATGCTGAGTTGATACTCGATGCCAGTATGCACGATGAGTTCGTCGAGCTGCTTAAGTAAGTAAAATTATTTAAAGCAGAGCAGAAGAATTTGTGTACTCGCTCGCTCTATGGACTATCTACGTTCTTTCTTACTAATCGTATAATTTAATTTCGTGGCAGCATCAACTATTCCAGCACTGAAGACCTCTTTCACATGACCACAGTGCAAACTCTGGGTAACTTATCGCTTTCAGACAGAACGCAGGCCAAGTTACGAGTGCGCATTTTGGACTTCGCCACAAGTGGTCAATGTTCGGATGCGGTAATTTGAAAATTAGACCGATTCTAGAATTCTATTTAAATGTTTTGTTATCTTAGATCTTGCCGCATCTCATCAGGCTGCTGCTTAACGTTCTGAAAATTGATACAGATGACAGCGTGCGCGACGTAAGGTTCTTACTCCGTTCCCTAAGCATTCGGTTTCAGTTCGTTCATTTGCAGTTGATAGGCAGCCTGCGTGGAATCTTCAACTGGCGTCACACAAATGAGACGGAAAAAATCTCGGCAAGCGAAGACAGTAAGAAGTCTCAGCTGGAACTTTTTGGCTTCCTAGAACTAGGCTTGATACGATCGAAGAAGTTTTATCAAGCGTGCCAAAGGTCATCTGCTAGTGTGCCAGCTGCCGAATTTACGTGAGTACATAGACTGGCCTATACGAATTCAAGTTTAAATAATTACATATTTGCAGCTCCTTTGACATGATACTTCTGCTTTTGTTGATACATGTTAATGAAGATAATTCATTGTACATCGAAAATATTGTAAGTATTCCTTAAAAAATAAAAAAAAAAATAAATTCATTACATTTTACTAATTCGTCAGCTTCGACGACGCATTAAACTGGAGCATATTACAGTGAGCATTTTGGAAGAGATACGACAGCACTATAGACACATCCTGGAGCAGCACATAACCACACTGATGAACATCCTTCACGACTTTATGCGAGAGAAAAATCGCATCGTGTCCGATTTCGCCAAATCTTCGTACAGGTGTGGTTACCTAAAGAACCCTAAAGAAAAATCATATTAATTTCTACTTTGTTTTTTTTTTTTGCAGTATACTTTTTAAGATTTTTAACTCGATCCAGAAAAATATTCTAAAGAAGCTGTTGGAGCTTACCTGTGACAAATCATCGCCCCACCTGACAACAATGGCACTGGAATTGCTTCGCGAGCTGCAACGAAAGAGTGCCAAGGATGTTCAGAATTGTGCAACTCTACTTATACCCATGCTGGATAGGATAAGTGATCTAAGTCTTACACAAACCCGCGTTGCTATGGACCTTCTGTGCCATGTCGCATTTCCGGATCCAAATCTATCGCCCTGCCTGCAACTCCAAGAGCAAGTCGATATGGTGGTTAAAAAGCAGCTGATCAACTCCATTGATAATATTAAAAAGCAGGGAATTATTGGCTGTGTGCAACTCATCGATGCAATGGCACGCATCGCGAACAATGGTGTTGATCGTGACGAGTTTATTGCCAGCGTGGAAAACGTCGATTCCTTGCCCGATGGCCGAGGCAAAATGGCTGCCAACTTAATCAGTAATTAAGTGCCTGACATACTTAAACGTGTATATTAATATTTTTTCCATGCAGTACGCACCGAGGCATCAATAGGAAATAGTACCGAGTCCTTAGCCCTGTTTTTTGAAGAACTGGCCACGGTTTTCAATCAGCGCAATGAAGGAACCTCCGGCTGTGAGTTGGACAACCAATTCATTGCTTGGGCCTGCGACTTAGTGACATTCCGCTTCCAGGCAAGCTTTGTCACCGAGAATGTGCCCGAGACTTTAAAGTATGTACTGACTTTTTTAAACAAGTATGTCGCTAATCAAATTTGCTTTTAAGGGGAATTAAACTGGAATATCAGTTAAATATCAATGAATTGGACGATACAGATGCAAAC
This sequence comes from Drosophila melanogaster, assembly GCF_000001215.4. Classification (NCBI taxonomy): domain Eukaryota; kingdom Metazoa; phylum Arthropoda; class Insecta; order Diptera; family Drosophilidae; genus Drosophila; species Drosophila melanogaster. Next base: position 20,813,301 of record NT_033777.3, on the reverse strand, counting down.
ACTGAATCGGATGTCCTTAATATTGGCATAAATATCTCAAAACTAGTTTTATCACCCAAAGTGAAGTGAGTTTCTTATCTCATGAGTTTCATAAAGCTTTTGTATTTTAACGTACCCATTTACAGAGCTTGTGATTCTATATACGTGCTGGCTCCTCTGTTCAACTATGTCAGAGTGCTGTACAAGCACCGCCACCAAGACAGCTTGGAGAGCATCAATGCTTTACTAGGCTGTGCCATTGTGTTGCCCTCATTCTTTGAGGATGACAACTATGTGTCCGTTTTTGAAAACTTTGAGGCGGAGCAGCAAAAAGACATTTTGAGCATTTACTTTCACACCGTCAATTGGATGAGGGTGTCGATCAGTGCGTTTGCATCACAACGTGATCCTCCCACACGGCGTCGAGTTCTATCTAGACTTGGAGAACTAATTCGTATCGAGCAGAGAATGAAGCCCCTCCTGGCGAGAGCGCCCGTCGACTTCGTGGCACCGCCATATCAATTCCTCACCAACGTCAAGCTCTCGAACCAGAATCAGAAACGTCCAGGGCCTAAGCCAGCTGCCAAACTAAACGCAACTCTACCAGAACCCGATTTAACTGGTAATCAACCATCGATCGCTGACTTCACCATTAAGGTTGGCCAGTGCAAGACCGTTAAGACGAAGACTGACTTTGAGCAGATGTATGGGCCGCGGGAGAGATACAGGCCAATGGAAGTGGAAATCATCATGCTCTTGGTCGAGCAGAAGTTTGTCCTGAACCACCAGCTGGAAGAGGAGCAAATGGGGGAGTTTCTTGGTCTTCTGGAGCTACGATTCCTGCTGGAAGACGTGGTTCAAAAACTTGAAGCAGCAGTCCTTCGACATCACGATTCTTATGATGCGGACAGCTTTAGGCCGCATCTGGCCAAACCGGAGGATTTTATTTGCGATCTACTTCCATGCCTACACGAGGTGAATAATCACCTAATAACCCTGGGCGAGGCCATTGACAATCAGCTTACGGAAGTCAGTCATGTGTACAGCAATCTGGATCTGTTTAAGGATCAATTTTGCTATATCAAATCGTGCTTTGGGCTGTGCGTCCGGCTGTTTGCCTTGTACTTCGCCTGGAGCGAGTGGAGTGATAAGTCGCAGGAACAACTGCTCCATAGTAAGGTGTTTTAAATTTTACGCAAACCTTAAAATGTAACGTTACTATTTTTGCAGAGTCTTTGCTTAAGCTACAGCCTAAAACACAATGGAAGAGACTAGAGAAGCAAAGTGTTCCTCAGCTGGCCAACCTAACTTTTCAATACTTTCTAAAGTATGAGAAATCCGTCCTGAATCTTAGTACTGCAGTACATCTTCATCGATTGTTGTGTAACTTGTTAAAGCTGGGCAGTTTACAGAGCGATGCTAGCCAACCGAGATTTCAGCAAGCCGAGGACTTACGTAAGCACTAACCATGAAATATGAAGTGCAATTTTAGAATTTATTACTCATGCAGGGATACTGTGTGGCACGCTGCTGCGCCGTAAATGGTTCCACTACTCTGGCACCTTGGACAAAGGTGGTCAGTGCAATATTTATTTGGACGAGCTGGTTAAGGGATTCCTGAAAAAATCGAATGCCAAGAGTCAAACCGAACTACTTACTGAGCTGGTTAAACAATGCAGCATACTGAATACGAAGGACAAAGCACTGACATCCTTCCCCAACTTTAAAAAGTAAGAAAATCAGTTGATCCGTATTTTGTATGTTTTATTAATTCTTTCCCCTCATAGGGCCAACTTCCCACTACTCTTTCGTGGACTGTGCGAGGTGCTTATTCACTCCCTAAGTGGTCAAGTTAGCGTCGACAGCCGTGGTGATAAATTGAAGTTATGGGAGTCAGCAGTCGATTTGTTGAATGGCTTGCTCAGCATTGTGCAGCAGGTGGAACAGCCCAGAAACTTTGGGCTGTTTCTAAAACACTCCCTGCTATTCCTTAAATTGCTGCTTCAGCACGGAATGTCTGCGCTGGAATCTATTGTTCGGGAAGATCCCGAAAGGCTAACAAGGTTTTTGCACGAGCTCCAGAAGGTGACACGCTTTCTGCACCAACTCTGCTGTCATTCCAAGTCCATTAAGAATACGGCTATAATCAGCTATATTCCCAGCCTGCGGGAAACGATTGAGACGCTGGTCTTCCGAGTCAAAGCCCTGTTGGCTGCCAACAACTGTCATTCTGCTTTCCACATGGGAAATATGATCAACAGGGATCTCCACGGAGATTCTATCATAACACCCAGGAGTTCCTTCGCCGGCGAGGAAAACAGCGACGATGAATTACCTGCGGACGACACCAGCGTAGATGAAACCGTCTTGGGCGATGACATGGGCATCACCGCCGTTAGCGTGAGCACAAGGCCCAGCGATGGGAGTCGTCGGAGCAAGTCCTCCTCCCGCAGCAAATGCTTTTAAATAGCGTAATACGACTAATAAGAATTTCAAATAAATCAGTGACGTTGACGCAGAGTCATGGCGTTTTATTTGTTTAGTAGTCTAGAATTGAGCAGACGACGATGTTTGCATTCTTTATTTATTTCATTTTATTATCTGGATGCAATTTTATTTAATTTTCGTATTACAAATAATAACAAATGTATGTATATCAAATATTTTAGTACAATATGCTTCATTTCATTTATTTTCTTCGTTAACAATAATTGTTTATTAAGACGTAAAAGTTGTTCTCCCATTTTTCTCACATTCGGCCTTCCTCTACGATGAACTCTGATTGTTTATTTTTATTATTTAATTTCCATTTGTTTTTATCTCGTAATAATTGGCGACGTTACGTTCACGGTTTATGAATCCCTTTCATACGTGTGGTATGTGTATGCAAATGTTTTGTGATGTTGTATATCAATTGGTTGTTTATAAAAGGGGGTTTAAAATCAAATCAATCAAGTATAATTGTATAGGTATATGTAATTAAAAGAGCAAGAAAACACACACAAACTATAAATTTAAAGTAAAACATAAATGGTCTACGAAAGTTAATCCTAACGTGTGTGCAAGTATGCCTGAAACAGACAGATATTGTCTTAATGCAAATCAAATCGAGTGCTTTGTTTTCCCTATTTTGTGTATCAAGAAGAAACAATCTTGGAAACATTCCAAAGGTATTAGATCCTTGCATCCACTGCCACTGTCCTTCATCTTTCTTTATAAACAGGTGCGCTTGATTAAGCCGATTCTTGAAATATACATGAAACGATTCAGTTTGCTGAAAAGGTGTGGAATAGGAATAATTTGGAATAGGTCGAAATGGTGGTGTGTATATTTCAATTTACAATACAATCGTGTTTTTGATTTATTAATTTTTATTGTTTTCTTTATTTGCCAATTTTTCAAAACTTAAAACATTTTACACAAATTAATTTTAAAAATTTTTAATACGTACGCAGTCTGTTTAAAAGTAAAGTTAGATTATACACTCCTACGCCTACATATACATTATATACTCAAATATATATATTTATAGAGAAAGATATATATATTTACTGTATATATAGATTTAGTAATTATGATTAAATCTTGCCTTTGCATCATCACAATTCATGTAAAGTTTTTCATTTTTTTCGCTCAGTTTCCATGCGCAGTTTGCAATTTTTTGTCCACCTTGCTTTCTTTTCTTTCTTTCATGATTCCTCTCGATTTTAATTCTGTTTATTTATGTATATTCAGTATTGTGTTGCTTTTGTTAAAGGTTGAAATTTACACACGTATACAATTATTGTTATTGTTATTGGTATCGTATTGTTATTGTTGTTAGATGAAAGAAAAAATTTCGCTTGCGCTCCTCTTCACAATACACAAAGATTTTAAACCAATTAAACAGCTAAACAAATTAGTTCTTTAAGTATTTAACATTAGTGATTTATGTTAGGTCGTACAAATATTTTGCTAAAAATTAATATTCATAGTTTAATATATATAACATACTATTGAAAACTTAAGCGCACAAACAAAACTAAATATTCAAATTAAAAACTAATTTTGCCAAACGTTTTTGCTTTCCCGAAAAATGAAAACAAAAATTACAAATTACAATATTTAACACAATTAGGGGTTTTGGGAGGTATTGGGTCAAGGGAAAGGGAGGGGCGGTTGGTCTTGCAGGAAAATTTGGGCTTCCAAAGAAATGTTTTCTAAATAACGGCACATGGTTTTAGGTAAAAAATTTCACACTCAATTTTTCGAATCGAAATCGGTAAACTTGAACGGATTGTGTAACAATTTGCCAATTGGGTTACAGATTTAGTTTAGTTTTAGTTTACAATAGAAAAAACACATTAACAATAAAAACTTACAAATTAAATTACAAATTTAAAACAATATAAAATCAGTACAGTTATCGAATTAAACAAATCGTTAAAATTAATTATATTTATATATTTGCAATTTGAATTGGGTTCAAAGGTTTTAAGTCACCAAATGTGGAAATTTTCAGGGCGAAAAGTCGAAAATTTTGCATGCAAAAAGACGCGGCGTTATAGAAATTTCATAATTCACTTTCTTATCAAATTAATTTATCTGCTGTGTTTGTGTGTGTTTAAGAAAAAAATGATTAAAGTTTTAAAATTACTTCTCCGTTTCTTTTTCGAAGGCAACAATCAATTGCAGTTGCGTGAAATGCTCTCTCTCAAAAAAAAAAAAAAATGGTAAAATATTCAAGGAAACTCATAAGGAAACTTATCAAACATAAAAAATGGGTAAGTAGTTAATTTTAGTAATTTGTCTCTTGTTATTGTAGTTAGAAAATGGCGCACACTTCTCATCATCCCCTACAACGACAGTTTACTTTACTTTAATAATTATGTGTATATGTGTGTGTGAGTGTGTGTGTATGTGAGTGTTACTAAATTTAAGCTTAACTATGGTCATTTAGAATTTGTTGTATATATTCTCTTATTGTTTGCGGCTAATATTATGTATTTAAAGTTCTTTGCTGGTTGGCAAATTTTGCGCAAGTTTTAATTCATTATTTAATTCATTTCAATTTGTTTTCTTTTGTTTTATTTTTGTTTTTTACTTTAGGCAACTGTTTGGTGTGTGTGTTTTTGTGTGTCTGTGTCTGTGTAATTTAAATTTAAAAAAGTTATTGTTTTAGGCTTATGCTGAACAATGTTCATAGATACGTTTTAAAACACACGCGTCTTCATTAACTGCCAACAGTTTGTATTTTGCTTTATACTTGAGTTCAAAATTGGAAGTATTCATTCGTTAGTTTAAAACTAATTTATATATTTTGTTTTTTACATTTATATATATTAATTAACTTTTTGCTTTACTTGAGATCTAGCAATAGCGGAAACGTAAACGACAGGGTTCTTCGGTCTTCAACCAAACAATTTTGTTGTCGAAATTTTGCAAAATAGAACAGAAAACGGGCAAGTTTGTTTCAATAATTTTCCCTATACGATTATAAACGTATTTTGACACGTGTGTGGCTTTAATTTTTTAGGCATGGAGCTAGTTTAAGTTAGCAAGTCAGCTTGATATATTTTTAGTTAATCCTTAGTGTTTTCTGTGTGCGTAGCCAGTTATAGATGAGTAAAGGAAAGTGGGAAAAGAGTTTAATCTGAATTTGATATTAGTTAAGAGGACTTTAATTGAATTCCTAGCTGTTTTAGGTCTTCTGCTAATTCGCACTTGAGCGTTGGCTAATTGATTTTATGGTTTTTAGTTCTCACGTGTTAATATTAAGTATGCGTTAGTGTTTTATTAAAATGTATAATCAATTTACGTTAGGTTTTTTTATATTACTGGTTCGTGATGTGTGTGTGTTTTGTCTACTCCGTCTTCCTAATTCGTTGCTTCTTCGATTCGCAGACATTAGTCACATTTTGTTGATTTGCGATTTTGATCTGCCCTATCAGTTATCAGTATTATCAGTGAGTTTAAGTGTAGTTTTGTATGTGTGCAATACTTAGCTCTACGTATCGTATCTTTTGTTTACTTGCGACAGATAATTGATTTTCGAAGTTGCCTAAAACTTACGTTGTTAAAAAATAGTCGTTTTTCAAATTTATGCAGAGAAAGTCTTGCCAGTTGCCGTCGCCAGTCGCATTGTATAACAATGCTGGCTGCGTTTTTAATTTTTGTATTTGCTTATCGTTCTCATTCCATCTAATTAATAATTTGTTGTTTTTGTTTACTTTTTACTTTGTCAGTCAATGTTCCTCACTAAGCTTTGCTTTTCAACGCGCCTCTGAGCCTGATCTCGTCTGTCTGTCTATATGTGCTTTCAAATATGTATCTTGCTTCAGCGCTCGCAATTTTCCAGTACGCATATAAATGTAGTAAAATGTCTTCGAGTCGAATTGATTTTGAATTTGCCTGCTTTTGTATTCTTTTTCTTTTTTTTTTTTTGTTCAATGTATAAAAGGGTGCTACATGCTGCTTAAGATTTAAAATCAATCTGTACGGGCTTAGACTGCTCTCTCTATATAGTTATAGATAAATATATTTTATACTTTGAAATTTTCTTATAGGTTTTGTTATATGCTCAATTATTGTTTCAATTTCGAGTTAAAAACGCTATGAGACAAATTTCCTTATACATTTGTGAACTTTTAAAACGATTTGACTTTGGTTTATCTAAGTGTTGAGGCTGACGCTTTTTAAAAATGTCTCGGGAGAATCTGCTAAATTGTGGTTTCGCTAAATCAAAGGATTTCGTTTAAAATGCTCTGCTGCAAGGGCTATTTAGTGATTACATACAATACAATACATATACTCTACTCGACATATTTTTTGTTTGCTGCTATTGCTGATTTCTTGTTTCTTGATTTCTTGACTTGATTTATGGTTACTTTGAGGGACGAAATCTACGGCGTTCATAGCTAAAGAACTAAGTTCGAAACGAGTCTCTTTAACAATGCTTTTCAATTGTTGCTAATTGCGGTTCTTATGCCATATATATTGTTTTTGGAAATTAAAATTATTGCTCTTAAGAACGGTTGCTATGTGTTTTTTACTATGACGCGAAGGATTCGATTCTTCTCCAGGATGTTGCTCGGAGATGATTGTTATTTATTTTTTTTTTGTGGCTGTAACTTCCTTGTGTGGTTGCTGTTGTTGTTGATGTTGTTGTTGTAGTTGCCGTTAATGATGCTTTTAATGATTCAATTGGGTTGCTGTGTGGTTTTAACTCCATGCCGAAAACGTATCCATGTACCACTGTTCACCATTGGTGCCTAAAGGTTGCTGTGGTAGCGGTAAACTGCCCCAACTGCCGCCATTTCCTATTAAACCGCTCGGGTAACGTCGCTTAACATCTGCCGGATTTTGGTGACCTCCATCGAACTTACGTTTACCGACTACTGCGGATGGGTGACCGCGATCGGTTGTGGTGTTGGTATTGGAATTGGCATTGGTGTGTTTGGCGGCATTCGGTTGGTTTTTGGTGTGCGTTGTGTGTTGGTGTTTTTTTTTTTGTTTTGTTGGGATGGGTGGTGTTGTTGGGTGGTGGAGTTTTTCGAAAGAAAAAAAAGAGAAAGAGAGTTAAAAATGTTGTTAATACAAAAATGGTTCAAAGTTGTTGCTATTATTGCTTTGTTTTGGTCTTGGTTGTTTTCGGTTGGATTTAACTGGTCTATGGTTCGAATGGGGTTTCTTGACGTTGTATTAGTTATTTTAGTAGCACAATTTGATAGATGATTTTGTCCAGGTTGATTTCGTGTCTTTTTTTTGGCTAGTAAGTAGGGGGAAGATGGTCGTTTCAGTGTTTTTTAAAAAATATCAAAGACAACACATTTGATCATTGTTCGTTTAATTTATCTCATCATTGTTTATACACATCACAAATCGGGAAATTGTGTTAACTCGACATAACGCCAGGGACGACTTAGGACTTGTTACATTTACAAATATATGGTGTTTGGGGTGTGTGACTATGATGTTAACACATAGTGCATATAGTGTGTGTGTGTGTGTGTGTGTGGTGTTAACAATTACCAAACGTGTTCATTTTGTAAGTAAAACATTGTACATGATATTATCGCCTGACACATGAAACATGGAACACTGATGGGTAGCGGCGATAAATGGGGCAGTGTAATAAAAAGGATCGTCTGCCAGATCTATGGATCCCTGGACGGGAGGAGAACAGAGCGCTGTACTTGAAAGACTTGGGACTTCTTCGTGTATCTATAAGTGTGTGGTCGTACACTCCTAGTTTGAAATTTGGAATTTTGCAAGGACTTTCAGAGGCTGAACTGAACTGATCTGATCTGGCGTTAAGGATTTTGATGCTTGAAAGATGCGGGATGTGTGATGATTGATTAGTGTTCTTGAATTTGCCTCGATTGCCAATGACGAGATTCTTCGTTTGGATTTGATTTCGAAAGGAAGATGATATGATATGGTCTGGTTACAAAGTTTTATTCGGACTTCCGCTTGGATTTCTTTTCTTTATCGGGCCGAGACGACTTGGACTTGTGGGCATGCTTCTTAGACTTGTGTGACTTGTTTTTGTTATGTGACCTATGGACTTTACGCTTCTTCCCCGGAGAGCGACTCTTGTCGCTGTCCAAGGAGGTGGCCGATGAGCTACGCTTAATTACCCTCCATGAATGTTTTGAATGCAGCTCCAGCTAGAAACAGATTTAGGTTTTTGATTTTGATTTTGATAGTGTTTTGTTTTGCATTCATTTGTGTGTTTCTCGTTTTTTGGTTTTCATTATATATTCCTTGCTGATACAGAAGAAAGCGATCGTTTGTATATGGCAATGAGCAAGTGTGTGTGTGTGAAGCATTCTTAAAAAGGAAAGTAATAAAAAGGTGTCTTCCTTGAGGATAAAAGTATCTACTACATACAGCCACAAAAATGTAAAGCGTGTTCAAAACGGAAGCATGTGAACGGTGGGTGGGTGATTGGTTGTTTGGTTGGTGAAAGGGAGGGGATTGGGGGAATTGGGTGGTTCGCTTCTCGAGGTCGAGGTCAGCACGCTTTTGTCAGACGGTGTTTGTCAACCCACATTTTAGTGTGGCAAAAACGTGATCTGGTTGGGGTTCTCCGCTATATGTATATAGGCAACAAATTATAACAAAAATTGATTGGTGTGAGTGTGTGTGCGTGTTGTAAACATAATACACGAATCGATTAGTATTTGTTCATACGTAAAGTAAATAAAAACGATCTCAGTTGGCATTGGATTGGTGTCACCCTGTGTGTGAATATGATATGTATGAAAGGTTAAGGGTGGTTATATTATACATACATATTTAGGTCATATGGGTATACAAATGTGTAGGTTACTAAACTATTTTAATTTTTTTTATTATTGTTTTTTATTTTGGCTTTGCAAAGCATGTTGGATAATTATTAAACAAGACTCACAGTTCGATATACATAGAATCACAAAATATTATATGTATATGGTTAAAGTAATGGGCTAGAATATAAGTAATGTATAAATAAAGGTTTTATATTTAGACTTGTGCAATCGCAATCGATCAGGTCAATCTTGAAACGCGTTTCATTTGTATAAGTATATTATTTGTAAACTGGTGACGCGGGTCGAAAAAAAAGACAAAAAATTATATACACGTACGTCAAAATTTTGGAATGGGTTTTTTGGATCTGTTTGGCGGGATGGAGTTTTTCGATAGGCGGTTGGATGGGTTAGGGACAAACAGTGGAAGTAAACGCAACGGAGACGTGTGCTAATCATGATTAATCAGCTCGCCCACTCGATTCCTCCTTTTCGACTCTCTATGGCGCTTAATTAGTAGGTGACAATAGATTCAATGTATTCTCTGTGCTTGGATGGTGGAGGTGGTTGGACATAAATACTAATCGATTCATAAACGTTTACAGACATGGCTCATATATAGTTAGGTACATATTCAAGACAATATGCGTATGTAAACAATTACTCAATTTGTTATAATGGCTTCCATATACATACATAGGCGATGTTTGTTTCAGTGTCAGTGTGCTTGTGTGCGTGTGTGCGTGTGTGGGGCGTGTCTAATGGACATGGCTGTAAATTGCTGCTTACAGTTGGTTGGTTGGGGGTTAAAAAAAAACAAAATCAAGGCATGCATCAAAAATCGTAGCATACATCTTAGCGCTGAACAAGTAATGAAAATCAAAGTGAAACGCAATTGTAAGCAGCAAGGGGGACAACTGTTAGGATGACAAGGAGACATTTAGGTAAAGTATTGAAAAGTATTATTCGATAAGAAAGTATAAGAAATTAACCAAATGGTTTAAACTTTACAACATTTAAAACAGTCACAAATGCGATACACACGACATTAAAGTGATTAAAAATTTTTTTTTTGTAGGAACTCGGGTAGAGGATTCACACTTTTTTAAAATCTCTCGTTATGTTCGTATTTTTAGTGGTGCGCGTGATGAGTGTGTGTGTATGTTGTTTGGGGGTGTGGGTCGTGTGTCGTTTGCATGTTTACATTTTACTTGGCTTTACTTATAATTGAATTGAATTAAATTTGACATTTGCAATGTATATATATTCTCTCAAGTTTGACGTTGTTGTTTGGCTTGATTATGCAGATTTCATTTGGCGCAGGTTGTTGGGATTCGATTTGCTTTTGTTTTGTTTTGATTTGGCTTGAATTTGAATTTGATTGGTGGTTTTTGTTGTTTGCTTTGGCTTAATTTTGGTTTTAGTTTTGCTTTTGTTGAGGTGTAGTATTTTTCTGAGATTGGGATACGAGTAGAACGTTCTTTGTGTTTTGTTGAGCTCACCTGGTAAATTTTGTAGCGGCTTGACGTGCTGGGTGCCACGAGCGCTGGGACGCGTTGGCAACACCCCACGGAACCCCCCGGTTGCTGCCGGCGCCCCCTGACCGGTGGCCCCCCGCTGAGCTACCGCCGCCGCCGCCTGTCCCGCCGCCGCTGCCGCTCCCGCCGCCTGTGGCACTGTTTGGGCCCCCAGACGACTGATGCTGCCACGTTGGCCAACGACTCTGCCACGCGGTACTGTGATTCCATGCCCACGACCAACTCCCTACACATCATTAGCATCGTCGTCATCATAGTCATCAGTATTTTCGGTCGTCGTCGTCATCATCATCATCATCATTATGGTCATTATTGCATGCATTGGTTGCGATTGTGGTTGATGTGTGTATGTGTAGGTGTATGTGTGTGTTTTTAGTGTGTGTGTGTGTGTGGGGTGGTTGGTGGTTTGAGAGCATGTGTTTTGCATTTCCAGATTCGGATCCATTTTCCATCATTTTCGGTTATCCATCGGCCGTTGTTTTGGTTGTATTGCGTTTCGATTTGGTTTTGAATTCAGGGTTTTTTGTTTTTTGTTCGAATAGTTGCGTTTACAATTTTCCAATAGCATTAGCATGTTTTTCATACATAATTAAATGTGTTTGTATATATATGGATCGCCAAGATAATTGTCAAATTTTGGTCATTTCAAATTTCGAATCGAACAGAAGAGTAAGCAAAATAAAGAACGTTTTTGAATTGATTTTGAATTTGGAGTGTCGAATCGATGAGAATTTCGAATTTGGAGCGGTTGCGTTGTCGGAAAGGGGTCAGAAAAACGGGTTTCGTTGTGGTTTTGGAATCGAAAGGTTAACGATAGATTTTGGTTGGTTTGGTTGTTTTTCGATTTGATTTGAATTTAGATTTGTGGCAGAGAAAGAGTTGGCAATTTTAATGTGGGTTGGTTGTTTTTTTTTTGGTTTTGACGAACATATATATAATTTTTTTTTCAAGATTTGTCGTATTTTGTCATATTGTACCGAAAAACAAATAAATTGTTTGTATATAGATAAGTATATAACAAGAACACATAAAAAGAAAGAAAAGAAAAGAAAAATCGAAATAAACGCGTTAGATTCTTGGTGTAAAACTGTTTGTTTGATTGTACACATACACGATGTAATGTATGCATATAAAGTATGTATTATTTATATAGAAATTACTAAATGTATAGTAGACACTGTTCTCTGTATTCTGTGTAGACTGAGTGAGCATTTAACTAGTCAATTGGGTATTATAATATACTTATAACAACGGATCTGGGGCACAAAAGTTTGTTTTGCCTCTTGCGATTGACACAATATTCAAAAAATAACTTTACCATGTTTGTAAATTTGTTTTGTATAACGTATGTAACTAAAGTACAATAAGCGTGTGCGGTTAATTGGATTAAACTTTAAAGCGTTGGATACAATAAATAAATGAGTAACTTAACATAAGGTGCGCAATCGTAATAAAAAGCGCTTCACTTAATTGCTAGAAATTAATTAAAATTAAAATTAAAACGTCAGCACGCCGTGTTCAGCTCATAAATATATTATTTAAAATGTTTACTTCGGCCTGGCAATTAAAATTATAAATAAATAGGCAGGTAGTAGGAAGGTAATACGTACAAGCAAAGCATAAGCGTAAGTTAAGCGTAATAAAGCACCGTTTGTGTTAATTTATCAATTGCGGCGTGGCACGGCGAGTCCTTAAATTATTGTATGATGGTTGTTTGTACTTCCATGGGTGTGGGTGTGGGTGTGGGTATGTTAGGCGAAAGAAGGCGAAACAAGCAACAAATAATCCTTGTTCCGGCAATGGGCGTGCACGTGTGTCTGCGGGTCGTGTGTGGGCGTGGCATGGCTTTTGGGTGTTTTTTGGGTGAGTAGTGGGGGGTGTTTTCATTTTCTGGTGCAATTTGGCAGCAAGAGACGTGCAAATTTTGACTTTATAAACGAAACAAAGAGAACACATTTCGGGGGAAATAAAGTTAAAGCCAAATGATGAAGCGTTTGCTAAACAAATCAAAGTACGAAATACAAAGCAAAAAGTAAACTAACTACAAAAAGGGGAAGGTAATCAGCTGAGGGCATTTAAGTATGTAAATATATCTAAATCAAAATTGAATCTACAAATCTTGTGTTTCTGTGTGCGTTGTGTTCTCGATCTGTTTTCAAATTATACACCGATTCGAAGGGAGCTAATAATCAAGTTTCGATTAGTTAAAACGCACCATAAGGCTCGGGGAAGCACTGGGACCACTGGCCGATCCTCTGGCCGATCGCTGTCCACTAGCCATCGGTGAATTCTGGGAGCCGCCGGCCGAGAGCGGAAGCACCGTACCGCCGGACACACTACCTCCTCCTCCCCCGCTGCCCCCGCCGCCACCGTTCGGGTAATCATAGTAGTTGTAATCCCCATCAATCCAGCGGTACATGTCATCGTAGTAGGACACATTATTGCCAAAGGACCCCCCTTGGCGATAGTCCGAGAAACCGAAAAAGTCGTAAAAGTAGTCTATGGGGTTTAGGTAGGGATTCGATAGGATGATTAGGATTAGGATTAGGATTTTTAAATGGAGACATAAACCCCCCCTATACCTAGCTATCATATGCTGCCAATTGTTCACTTTGCCAATTTGCAATCGAATCGGGCGGGTACTGAGAACGCAACAAGATAGTCGAGGGGATATATGGTTTAGTGGTATTGTCTGTGGCTGTTGAGTTCGTGGGCAGTTTGGTGGGTTGGTGGCTTGGTGGTTTGGTGGTTTAATGGTTTAAATGTCACACTAACACACGCGATCGAATCGGTACGGTATGTGGCTTAAGTAGATGAGACTTAGGGTTACTTACCGGTGATATAACATCAAACAGTATACAGGGTGCTTAACATTCGCTACACAGAGAACACAATTGCAACATTTAATTATCGTAAACAACTATGGACAACGTTTAAGGTTAAATGTCTATGTCTATATGCTTTGGTTATGGACTGAGTGTGTGTGTTCGTAATGCCCTGCACTTGCGACACAGAGAGTTCGGATCGGAGGATCGTTGGATCGTTGGAGTCCGAGATGGATTGTATTAAAGAACAACGGAAAGTAAAACTGGACAACATCGATAAGGAAATAAATACGGGCATGCAAATAAACCGAGGATAGTAATTATTGTTTAAATAAACATAGCATCGACATATAACTTGCAAATGCGAGAGTATACAAATAAGAAAGAAACAACATTTACGATTAGTCAGATGGGGAAAAGTAATAGAATTCGGTGAGAAATGGTTACACTCGGTTACTTCAATTGATTGCCAATGGTTGTCGGAGATCTTAAGGTTAGTTAGTGGGTTAATCTCAATCTAGCTGGATACGTTTTCTCACTCGACTGGGACTCGAGGGCAGTGCTAAGCGTGACTTAGGGCCTTTTCAGTGAGGGTGAGAGTCAAAGTGAAAGTGGGAGTGTGCTTGCTGGTGTGTGTGTGTGTGCGTGTGGTTTCTGTTTTTGGGTGGGGAGGGCGATCATACAAATGTTAGTGGATAGCGCGCGCTTTCTAAATCTTAAAGAACTTAAACGATGAGGCGAGGAGAAATTAAAACCAAGATAAACAGAGGGTAACAAAATGTTGCGTTCGATGGCAGACATGATATAGGTATATCGTTGAACTTTAATTCTTAAGCTGCAGACCGGATTAGTGTTAGGATCAGTTAGTTGCTGCTGCTTTTCGGTTAGAAACACGAACTAAAGTCTAAAAACAAACCTAGCAATTACTCGATCGATACGCTATGTGTATGTGTGGGTGTATGTGTGGTGTTAGTGGTGTGTGTGTGAGTATGTGAGTATGCCTAAACAACTCGGCTAACTGACTACTACGAGTACGAGAACTAAACCAAATTAACAAAATTTTTAAGCTATTTTTTCTCAATTGTGTAGAGCCACAAAAGGGAAGGCGCATGGGGCCTTAGCTCTCCTCCTCCTCATCATCAATATTAACATCAAATAGCAAATATAAATATCAAACAGCATAGCCATTGGCAGGCTATGCATATACATACAGAGAAGACATCTAGTAACACGCATCCGACGGATGCGGCCATATTCACTTGGCAAATTTGCCAAACTTACCGTATTCACGGGGTATCGGCGTACGCAGCGGCATGCGCGCCCCTGGGCGCATGGGCGTCAAGGACATTATGCTAGGATGTGTCGGCGACAGGTTTCTGTATGGAGACAAGGTTTCAAATCTTTACAAGGTAATCCCACACGCATATGGCATTTCAATATATGGATTGAGTATTTATACGGTTTGGTTATGGTTTTTGGTTTTCGGTTTGGTTTAAATTGGTGTCGTGTTCGGGGTACAACAAAGTATTTCATTCGCGTGGCGGGCAATTGGCAAAGAATGAAAGAAAGAAAGAAAGAAAACAATAACAGAAAATATAAGTATAATTAATCGACTGCTTTAAATGGTGGCGACTTGAAAAGCAAACAGACATTTTCAATTTGGATTTAGCCGAAACGGAATGTCCACCAAGGGATTGCATTAGGTGAATGCATTTGATTTTTAGTTATTTTTGGATTTTGCGCCAATCTGTGGTAATGTTGGTGTTGCTGTGCTAAACAAGTTTTGAGGCAGAGCTTCTGGTGGGGTGTTTAGAAGAGAGTTGAAGGAGATACATACCCCACGATCCCGGGACGCGCTTGCATCATTTGCATCATGCGGCGCTCACGAGCACGCAGAATCTCCTCCTTTTTCTTTTTGTCCGAGGGGGGTTTGGCTAGAGAGACCTGCGCAAGGATTGAAAGCAAGTCTGTTAGATAAAGAACTTCAAGCTATATCCTTTTATGTGAAACCCACCTCAATATTCGAGGCGCCGATCTCCTTGCCATTAAGGCCACGCATAGCTTCGACGGCGCTATCACGATCCTCAAAGTGTATAAAGGCATAGTCTTTAATTTTCTTAACGCGTTCCACTTTTCCGTATTGCTCAAATTGTTCCTGTTATTTAAATGTTATTAGATATTGAAGTTTAGGTTTAGCTTTCCCCCCATTAGCCTTACCTTCAGTTTATCCTCTGAGACGTCCTGGGTAAGATTTCGCACATAAAGAACTTTAACCTTGGACATTGTTTGCTCATCCGGCTCCTCCTGTGGATCGGCCCAGTCGACTATTATATCACATCCCCAAACCTGTTGAAAGATCCCTCTTCATGTTAGCAAGTTTATCCGAATGAATGTATTGCAAATTCGGTCTTACCTTAATTCTTCCTGTGCCAAGTCTTCGTTTGGCCAAAGACGCCGCCTTGTGTGACTCGTACTCAAGAAAGCAAAAGCCGCGATTCTTTTTCTTATCATCTGGCGAACTGTATATGATTACCTCGTATAGGCCAGCTATAGGTTCAGATTCGGGATCAGGTTTATTTTTAAATAAAGAAAATATTCATTTGAGTACAGTAAATATAGACCGTGTTATCAATTCAAATGCAATATGGTTAGTTGGTTGCATATGTAAAAATCGAAACGAAAGTAATACAACAAAAAAGTATTTGTATCTGTACCGGTATTGGCAGGTGTTTGTTTGTGTGCGAGAATGTTTGAGAGCACAGGTGAGACGCACTCGGATCGAGTATATAAATATATATATAAGTAATTGGAAACTGGATTACATTTTGAGGGGAAACGCACAAAATTTACACGACAATCGAAGGGTGTTTCGCTATTAATTTTGCCCTGTAAAGTAATGTGCATTTCCGTAATCTGAATCTCTATATAATATGTAGAGCGAATTAGATGATTTTGAAAACCAATGCCAACAATTGCTGCTTGCTTAACTTTTTGAAATATTTTTGAATAATTGAATGCGCTAAGCTAATACATTTTTCGGTTTCGTGTATGCGAGGTTCGAGATTTAGAGAAAGTATTACAGAGAGCGGGGGAGGATATAACATTAAGTTGGATATGTAGTACGTATAGAGAGTAGTATTGCAAAATGAAACACACATTTAGAAAAACACTTAAAAACCTCTGTTGCTATTGTTGCTGTTTGTTTTTATATAGTACATGTTGCAATCAAAACAGGAAAGTAAAAAGGATATATGTATATAACCAAAAACACAACACGAAGTAGAAGCACACATTGAGCTTGGATTTATTTTCGTTTGGAGTAATGGAAACGATAACGGGAAAACTATACACAAACATAGCCAGAGTTAGACAGATTAAGAGATAGAGAGAACGTGTGTACACTCAGATACAAAGAGAGATCGGTAGAGATATATGTAGAGAACAATAACGTAACAACGAAATATGGATATCGGATTTTGAATTTGGCTTAGTTTCTCGTCGATTCGTTTGCATCAATTGCTCGGGGAAGTAGCGCTTATGTGAGAGATAGATACAGAGATAGTTAGAGTAAAATGAGTTCATTTTTAAGGCTTGTAGTCTCCAGTCATTAAGTAAATGAATTTCATATATTCAACATGAATGGGCCAAAACATATCGATTTGAGTAGGCGAATTACTGTTTCACATTTTGGTTTTCGGTTTCTGGTTTATGGTTTTTTGGTTTCTGGAATTTGGGGGCGGGATCGTTTGTGTGCGCCGTTTATTAGCTATGTGTATGTGATATAGGTCTGCACTAAAACAAAAACTAGGTTTATTCCTTTGGTATTTCCGTTTTTTTTTCTTTCAAAAATATTCAAAATGTTTTGGTTAGCGAATTGTTGTTGTTCAGCTACAGGTTTTCAATGTCAACAAATTGGGCACATTTAACAATCGGAACGTTAAACGAAAAAACTAAAGAACAATTAATTTTTTGTTGTATTTACTAACAGCGCTCAACGCTACAGAATATGAAAGAATAATGAATAATACAATCGACCCAAGGACATGGCTTTAATTTGAAAAAAAAGCCATGTCCTTTCATCTGGTCGCTTGTTAAAATGTTTCAATTTTGTGCGGAAGTATTTGATAATTTCATTCCTTTCGATTTGGGGGGATATGGCATTTTAAAAGCGAAAATTGCAAAACAAAAATCCAATCGATACTTCTTTTTGTAGGCTTCCATGCGTTTTTCAATTCTGCAAGTATCGCCCCTAAAAACATTTATGGGATTAAGTACAATTAATTGGGGTTGGCCAATTCTGTGAGCCAATTGGGGTTGGTTTTTTTTTTTTTTTTTTTTTTGGTGCTGGGCTGGTTGTTTTTGGGGTCTTTTGCTTTGTTTGTGGTTGCTGTTGCTGTTGGTTTTTGGATCACTTACGTGCATGTTTTGAAAATTCCTCAATTAATTCGTCGCGATCTCTATTCTTAGGTATATTGCCGACAAATAGCCGGTGATTGTTAAATGATATCGTAACACCAATCTTTTTGCCTGTCCGAATTTCAAAATCATTTAGCTGCAATTGTTTGAAAGTTCACACAAAACAAAAGAAAATTTTGATTTGCTATGAAAAATTTGTAATTCATTGGTACTGCGATTTGATTTTGGATTGATTTGGTATCGGGCTTGTGGTTTCAAAGGTGGAAGAATGAGTGTTCGTGTTTGATAGTAATTCTCATGGGTGGGGGGGTATAAAGTGTTGAATTCTATTATCTAAACTTTATTAACTTATTTTTCGGTATATTTTGTAATGCGTGCCAAATAAAAATGAATTTACTCAAAAATAACGTTGTTCTTTAGCTAAATTCCAGTTGATTCGATGTGGATTTATCGGTTGTCACTACCAGTACTAGTACTTACTATGCGAAATAATTACTTCGAAATTAACAAAAAGGGCAACTCTTTGGGCTCAGTGCAGCTAGAAAGTGAAATGCGACTCGATCTTACCTTAGAAATTTCATGGGAATATCGACTTTCTAGCTGGCACACGGCGTATACTTAATATTTATAGTTTTAAGAGCCTGCTTTCCTACGGTGTGATTATTATTACAAAACATAATGGAAATAAAATTTTTGGAATGCATAACAATTTGGTAAAAAATTTAAAAATTTGAATATCTTTTTTTTTGGTTTGTTCTTTTTCGTAGGCAAGATTAATGACTGGAGATATTATGTAAATAAGTTAAAAAGAAATATTCTTATACGACAATTCAAGCTTGTAACGAATGGCAATGAGTCAAATGGGCGTGTCGCTGTATCTATGTGGGCATGTAATAGTATCGGTGTCGTTGTGTGAGGGTGCTTATATGTATGTATATGAGGCAACATATATGTGTGATTAAACTGAGAAAAACCATCCGACGATGTTCGTGGTTCGGTTTCTATCATGGGGGCGGTAGCGCATTTGAAAAGAGTGTCTCAATTTTTGATTCGGGGGAGAGCACTTTTCAATTCTTAATTTTCGGTTTTCAGTTTTTCATTTTGAAGTGTCGAGATGGCAATGGCGGATGTTTGGATGGTTGAGGTGGGGGTGAATAGTTGGAATGAGTTCAAAACAAAGACATATAAATTAAGCGGAACGGAATATAAAAAAAAAAGAAAACCCTACGACCCTTTCTACCTAACCTAGCCTAGTAAACAAACTATTGTAGTATTTTTCCCTGCAATTAGCCAATGTTGTTTGTTGGTATAGCCAATTGGATTTTTGTTTACAATTTAGTGCCGATTGCGGAGTGGCGGATAGCAGCTCCAGTGTTGGTAATTTAAAATACAGTTTTGGTTAATTTTGTGTTTGTCAATTTACCTGTAAGTTTACCAAATTCCTCTAAAATTTCATCTTTGCCCTTTGACTTGGGAATATTGCCTACGAAAAGGCGCAGATTCGGTACGCTTATATTTATTTTTAGACACTTGCCGGGTTTTATTTCGTGATTATCGAGCTAAATTGTGGGAGGGAAGGTAAAACGATTCGTTTTAATACCAATTCAATGTTAATAATAAATAAATAAATAATAAAATCATAACAAGTAAATAATTTTGAACTAAGGCAAATAAGGTAGATAAGAACAGGGGAATGGGTTAAATAATAATATACGGATTTGTAAATCTTATCGTTTTCGTTACCAATTTTGAAGCGGGCCGCGTGGTCTGAATTTCGGTTGAGTGTCGTTTTGGAAATGTTAAAGGAAAAACATTTTGTTAGTGGTTAACTGGTTAGGGCAGGTGATATATGGAGGCAACGTGTCTTGCCTCCCAATATCATGGTCTAGATTTTTGGTCATGCTCGTCTAAATAAAACCAGACAGTGAGATTTTTGAACGTACGCTGCTAAGTTGTCTACAAAAGTTGATAGCTACATAGCTGAGCTTAAGACAAGAGAAAATTCAACTAAAAAGGAAGTAGAACAGATATAGAGACGATAGAGAGAGAGAGGAGGGTAGGGGGTTGTGTGATTTATCAGGGAGGAGGCCAAATCTTTTATTCGAAGAGGAGAGAACTCTTTTCAAACTTGCAATTTGAACGATTTTAGGGCGCTGTAGAGATTCGTTTGCGTAAATCAAGATTACAACTCATAGGAGACGGGACATGCATTACATAAGTTACAGAAAGATCAAGTAGAGAGAGACAGCGAGAGAGTGAGACAGATAGCGTTGCCCATAGTTCGAATTCTTAATAGCAAAGGCAGAGAGGTAAAGTAAGCATACGTTAAAAACTAAATGGAATTGCAGAATTTCTCATGGTCGGATCTAAAAGCGCCAAATCGGTTGTGATCAAATCGGTAATTTTTCGCTCTTGCTGTGGAGAATTTCAAATATTTGAATTTTGCTTTGGCCGCATAACTGTTCCTACTTCATCCGATGTGTTATAACACGATAGTAAATATGTGGATACAATACGTTAAATATGTATATATATAGGATATTTGTATAGGTCTTAAGAGTTAGCAATACGTAAAAACATTGAAGCGGGGATCAAACTGATTTGGTGGTCAGGGTCGGATGGGGTGGGGTTTTCATTGGGGAGACTGGGTTTTCAGGTGGGCTGGGCTGGGCTGGACTGGTGGTTGGTGGTATGGATGATCTGTGGTTGGCTTAAATACCTGTCGCACTGCATTGACGGCCGCTTCGCGATTTGTGAATGTGACAAATGCATAACCACGATTTGTGCCCGTCATCGGGTCCATCATGAGTCGTAGGTCCCAGATTATGCCGCAGTTCTCGAATAGCGGAATCAGTTCGTCCTCGTACATGTCCTTGGGTATCTTGCCGCAGAAAACCTCGCAACCGTTGCCTGGCACATTTCCCTCCCAATGCGGCGGCGGTCCGCCGTATTTACGCTGACCTGAGTACGGTATAAGTAATAGTATTAGATAAAAGTTTCTCCAGTACTTGAAAATGTTTCTCACCTGTCGTCACATCTAATGTGTAGCCGGTGCGCTCGAGGATTTTCTTGATCTTGTCCTCGTCGGGACCTTTGACAGTTGCGGGCGCGGCCACGCCCTGTTGGCTGGCTCGACTCTTCTGTCGGTACGTCTTCATCACGCCGCATAGGTAGGCGGACTTGTTTGACACGTGCTCCAGGTTCGATTCCAGGAACTGTCCCAACACATTCAAGGCACCATCGACGGGAAACTCCTTGAGCGCGTCCAGGGCGCGCTCGTCCAGCTCGGCGTGAGCCAACTTGCCGGTTTTGTAGATCTCATCCAGTTTGCCGGCGACCTAGGAGCATATGTTGCATGTGGCAAATGTTGGTAATAGTTGGCATGTGGTGTTGGGTTCTCAAAGCACTCACCTTCTTGTCCAGACCGTATTCCAGCAGCTTGGGATAATCCTCTGTACGCTCGCCATCGCCACGGTCATCGGCTTTCTGGTTAATGTCATCCAACAGTTCGCCATTACCTTCCGCCATTTCTGCAAGTGCAACGATAATAAAATGTTATAAATATATATTGAGTATTTATACATAAATATTAATATTCTTGAAACATACATTCAAGTGAGCACCCACAAATTGTGCGACCTATAAAATCACCTTGTAGAGTTCAACGAACGCAAAATAGCCACAAACGGCGAGCGCTTGGTAAAAAATGGGTCGCGAGAATGTGCGAAATACGAGAAATACGAAAAATTGGCAACTTACGCACCGTCGCACGCACTCGCGGAATGAGATAAACGGGGAGTGCGATAAAGCAGGGAGCATGGGAGAGAGAGGAGACAACAAAGCGAGCAACAAAGTTCATTGACTCCAAACAAATGCGAAACGCACAAATTTGCGATCCAGAAGAGCGCGCATCCGAGCACCGAAAAGTGCGTGAGAAAGGCAAGAGAAGGAGAAAGGCAAACGAGAAGAGAAAGAGGGAGCCGCATGAAAACGTATTGGCCAAAATGTAAACAAACGAAAAGAGGCGCGATTTGCGAATTGTGCGTGACGTGTTGCGTATACGCGATGTGTTCGGCCACGCTCACAAGAGCGTGACGTATTAGTTGCCCTGGTAACAGCTGATGAATCTAGTGGGTTCACTTTTTGCCGTGTTTGAAGCTACTGGACTTTAGACTTGGATTAGTATTAGTAGTTTTATTGACTAAAAGTAGTAGTATACGTGATTTGCTATGTTAAATCAGCCTAATACATTTATTTATGATCTGTTCCGTGGCTAAATTCAGTTGAGCTGCGGAAACAAGAGCTGTTCGCTTTCGTTGCAATTGCAGCCGCAGCTGCACACAGGCATTTATCATAAATGAATATTTATGGCACACTCATAATGAAAATGCAAATGTTCCACAGTTGTCAAGTGGCAAACGCTCACCTATACAGGCCGCAGCATAGAAAGCTACCTTAGCAGCCACACTATCAGCAAATGCTATTTTGATTCGCGTGTACACGTATATTCGTATGTATATTATATATATGTACGATGTGTATGTACATACATACATATAGAAAGTTGTGTGTGTTTGACGTTCAAACAAAAACGAAGCAAGCTGCAAAAATAAAAACGAGGGACCCCAACTAGCCGAGAGCGATAATTGCGTAACATGTGCAAAAAAAAAAAAACAAAAACAAAAAAAAACAGCAGCAATATCAGCTAGCTCTATCGTTCAAGAATGGGAGAGCCAAACCAGCGATAGAGCGCGACCCACAAAAATTATGGGCAAACCCGAACATTTCTAAAATCTTTTCTGTTTGTTGCTGCTCTCTCCACTGGCATTCTGCGAATTTCGCATTAATTCTCCGGCATTCGATTCGTTTTCGCTGACATTGAAATACTTTGCGATTGATATCGGGGGCAATTGGGTGTTTTGCAGCGGCGTGGAATACTCACTGCTGCAACTGGGAATTGGGCTGGGGGTCCTGAATGAAGACGGTGTTTTGAGGATCGTGCGGCTCAGAGCCTCGCCGCCCCCTTCATCCTTCTGCACTTTGGAGGCTTCCATCTGGGAAAGCATCGCGTAATGCAACAATTTAACAATTTTCAATTTCCTTAGGCGACTTGGAATTTCGATTGCAAATGTGAATGAATTTGTTTTCGCTTTTTCTTATTTTTGAAGTAAAAATCAATAGTTCCGAAACGATTCGAGAGACGAGAAAAATTTTCACAACTGAATAGAAACAAAAAACATTACGGAATAACTTTTGACAATCGCCCAGCAGGGCCAACTACGCATCGATATTTAGAAAGGGTTACCGAACCGAACCCACTTTGTTGAGGTGGCAATCCTGAAAATGGTGTGGTGCAAGTATTAAGACCACAAATTTATGACAACTGCAGTGGGGCCATCAGAATGCCATGTGCGCTATGACAACTATAACAATAAGCGGAACCAGTCAACCAGTAACAACAAAAACATATCCCATTATCTAGGCCCCTCCAACACATAAATACTATGTATTTATATGCATGTATGTATATCTAGATTGTTGGGCGCGAAAACGCAGCGAGCTGTAAGTGAAAAGTGTTGGCGACAACCGCAGGGAAGCCCACAAAAGGGCAAACACCGGGGGAGCGTCATGAAGTTGCGCTGGCGATGCGAGAAAGGCGGGAAAATCAGGAAAAGCGCTTTATCGGCGCACAGCGAGTAAATGAATAATAAACACATGGGCAATGGATATTGAGCCAGTCGAAAGGAGTAGACAACAATGCAGGAAATTCCATTAGGATTGCAGTGAAATATCGATAAAATGGTATTCCTTATACGCTGAGTTGCCATGCTAATGCTTCTATGGCATATGGAAGTGCATACTGAACAAAAAAAAAAACAGGATGACTGGCCACATACCACAGCCAATTTAAGTCTTTATTCTTGGGTCTCCCGAACTCAAAGCTATTCAGGTGACGGCTCCTGGCCTAAAACCGCTTTCAATTTGCAACACTTGCCGGACTGTGTGTGTGCTTTTTTTTTCCAGCCCGAGTCATCATTTTTTATGCATGTTTGTTATGGCAACAGGGTAGTCGCCGCTTGTTTGCCCCAGCGGTGGCAACTCTGTCCCATGCATATACTCGTACAGAAAAAATAGAAGCACGGCTAAAATGGGGGAAAAACAAAGAAACGTTTGCATGTTAAAGAACATTCCTTTTTGCATGCTCGTTTTGTTTGCCAGAGCCGCTTGGCAACTACCTCAATAAATTTGATGTTGATGCCGGCGATATGCGCAAACATACACAGCCAGCCATACATACACACATGCATATCCTGGCATATCCTGCCTTCTTGCACTTGTGTCGGTTAGTTACACCCTCGGTTGTATAAAAAAAAAAAAAAAAAAAACAGAAAAAGTCACCCTCTAGCTGCTAGCAGGGGTGATTCGCCCCGGATTCCACCTCTCCCCCGCCATTCCGGACTCGGATTCGGATTCGGCCTCCTTTGCCAAGAGATAATGCCTGGTGTAAGGTTAGTAAATCAGCGATATGACAAATCGCCGCAAACGCAGGCGGAGCACTTAATGCGGCGCTTTTTCAATGGGAGACAAAGGAGAATCAAAAATTGCTGATAAAGCCAAATAAATCGTTTTGCCACATTTGTTCGTCACTCGCGTCCGTCTGCCAGACAATACGTCGCCGCCGGCAGCAGTCTGGTCTAGAATTACAAGATCTCCCCAATGGCAAATTGGCAACTCCGCCCCTGTTTCTGTCAACCGAAGCCAGACTGACTGTAGACTGCAGAAACTATGAGTATCTTTAGGATGGTGGCGGCTGGCTATAGTCCAGGGGTTGCTCGCCGTGGCATTGAGGAAGTGTTAAAGTTTGTGCTTTCGCAATTTGAATTTCAAGAAGCCCTAGCCATTTAAATGTTATTGCCATGGACAACGGCGACAACAATGGGGCTCTCTATAGCACAACCTTGCTGGGGGTTATTGATTTTCAGAACCCTTCGGGCCCAGCTGAGCCGCAACTACAACTCCGCCGGCCAGGCCAGTTAAGCCGATTTAAGGCACAAAAATAACTCCAGACTAGCCGAAGTGAAAAGTGCAGACAGTGCAGCAGACCTGAATGAAGGCCCCCAAACGGAAGTGTGGCAAATGCCTTCTTGTAATTTATAGCCCCACAAGGGGGTTGATGGGATGGGGTATTAGAGAAGGCGGCCAGTTGGCCGCATAAGTTGCACAATTTATGGCATTGCGACAACGAACAAATTCCCTGCAAAGTGCAGGCGAACCAAGCAAATTAGATGGAAGCGCCTTGCAGGCGGCAGACAACGGTGAAGATTGCAGGGAAGAAAGGATGGCTATCCGGCCTTAGGTGAATATTAAATGAATGAAAATTGTTGTAATTTATGGGGGGTTACAGAAGAAGTTTAATGAAATATTTGAAGGACCTTCATTTAAAGTGCAATCCGAAGGATTTGCTGCCTACTTTTCGGCACTGGTGTAAACAGGGATGTCGGCCTGCTTTTAGGCGCTGGGAAAAGAGATTTCTACTTTTAATTACAGATTTCCAACTATTTTCAATCATATCTATTTAAATGCATTGGCGAAAACATTCAAATTTAATACAAAAGGAATATCGTAAATTTTCTTCAAAGAAATTCCTATCATACCCTTACGTTAAGATGTGTGTTACGTAGGAGGTTGTCTCTATTTAAGGTTATTCCCCTGCTTTTATTTACCTCCATCAGATAATTTTTGTTTTTCTATATCTTATCAACATTTAAACAAATTCATCCCAAGCTCTTTAATATAGTCACGTGGCCGGGCTGCAGCGAACACCATATTCTTTAGGACCCGATGCCAAAATCAAAGATAACATGGCAATAAGTTGCAAGTCGGGTTTATTTCAGTAAACAGAAACAAGTTCGTGGCAGTTCAGTGGGGTTTTGTTGCCAAGAAACCAATCAGGCGGGTTGGTCGTTGCAATATCTGCCAAAAAAGCTCTTTTTGGCCACGTCACTGGGGTCCCACAGCCACGGTCATAAACTGTGCAGCCCCGGGGCCGGAGAAGTGTTTTCAATATTTGATGCTCACATTTTGTGGCCGCAAAAGTGCAGGGAAGCTGCCCGGCCGCATCAACAAATGAAAATGGCGCCCAACATCCCGTGACCCCAGAAAGTCATCCCATTCGAGGAGGTCAGTCACGTGTTGGCCAGGCCAAAACTTTGGGGTCCTGCCGAATTCACTGCATTGCGGCAGCGACAACAACGGACAGACGGACAAACGAACGGACGGACAGTACGGACAGTATGTACAAACAGTTGCTCAGACTGAGGCATTGTGTCTATCCGTGTCCGTGGGTATTTGCGCTGTGCAACTGCCAAAAATATGTAGTAAAAAAACAAGGTACGACGTTCCTGCAACAGTACATAAAGCCACCGGCTCATGGAAGGAAGTGGGCTGGGACTGGGCGAGTTGGAGAAATAGGAGGCACGCGACAAGCACAAAATGAAAATTACACAAAAGTTTGCCAGAGAGGAAAATGGCATGCTTTTTTATGGCTGCCAAAGATGCCCCCAGGAGTCGATGTCGGAGCTAGAGTTGTAGAAAGTGGAAAGCCAACTTTAGTAGTTGCAGAAAAAAAAGCACACACAAATAAAGCCAGTTTTGGGGATTGAAATTCGGGATACCCTGGTTTATAACAAAGTTCGTCGACAATACATTCTACAGATGTTGATTACCTATTGCGAAGTATAACTACGTGTAAGCCACTATTTTAAAGCAAATACAAATACAAATTGCCACCCCTTAGAAGTTTTCGCAAATGTTGTAAACTCTCGCCGCTGCCTGTCGAGTGGCTCCCACTTTCATTAATTAGACAAAAGTTATGAGCAATCTATCCAATCCTTTTTCAAGCAAATATGTAAAATATATATTTGCATGTTTTTCGACTAAATTTATAGCATCCTCCAGCCGAGCAAAAACGTGCCCAAAAAGTCAGAGGCAAGAACAAATGCCATACGGAGTAGTCGTAAACCGAAAAGCGCTTTTGTGTGCGCTACGCGACCCCCATACCAACCCATGCCAACCCATACCAACCCAAACAGATCCGACAAAACCACCCAACCGAGGCAATCCGACACAAAACCCCAGGCCAATTCGAGTAGGACAAGAGCTAAGCTGAGATAGCCGGGCACGAGATCCACTGGGTTCCCCATAGTTTGGCGAATTAGAAAAGTGCCGGCTGCAGGCGCCGCTCAATTGCATTGGATTCTAGGGGGAATAGTGGGGCTAACGTATGAACATATATATCCACGATAGAATGGGGAGCGGCGTATCTTGCATTTTTATTTTAGCATATTTTATTATTTGCGAAATTAGGCTGCTCCAAGTACCGCCCGCCGTGGTGCCTTCCTATTGTATGGCATGGTGTGGTGTGGCATGGTGGCAAGGAGTGGGTGGCATATCCTGGCAGATAGCTCCGGATGGCACGGCACCCGCTGATTGCAGTGTGGCTACAGAGACATCGGCATTCAAAGTGGCCTGAATAAATTGGGTGCAGCGGAAGGCAACTATTTAGAAGAAACTACAGAACTGGGAACATGCGGAATTTGATACAAAAACATAATGCATTAATATTAAAGAAGCTTTAGCTCTTATAGTACCTCTTATGGGTACTGCGTTGCACTAAGCCAAATTATAAGTACATGTTTTGATCACGAATTGTCTAAGAGTCTTTAGTTTCAGTTGAGTCTGCCTCCAAATGCACTTCAGGTTAAGATGGCAGTTTGTAATCACCGCAGAGAGGCTTATTAATACATATTTTCAATTTGAATAATTAATGAGCAGAACGAGGAGAGGGGGTATTTTCGCAAAACAACATTCCCCAGCGAAGGGGTAAGAAAAGGGACATGAAAGAGAAAATTACTTAACGCGGCTCCCAAGTTGAATGCAAAAGCCAAAACGTGTTTGCCGGCAACCCCTGTGGGGAGACCCCCCAAGGCCCCCACCCAGAAGGGAAGGCCCCTGGCCGCCGGCCATGTTCTTGCCGAGAGCCAAGAGTCATGCATCATGCAACACCCAAACGAAGTAAGAGCCTCTTTTGGGGGCAGCGCGGAAGTACAAAGGCGAGCGAGGAGAAAACATGGCGAAGCGCCAAATTATGCGCACATGGGTGGGGTATAAGGGGAGGACGTTGCATGGGGGCATGGGGATAATGCAAGGGGGTTTGTTGAGGACGCGACAGACAAACAGAAGAAGAAACTGCAAATAATTGCTCGCTCTCCGATTCTCACTGCCTCTCCTTACGCGCATTCTTTGGAGAGTGCATTCGTTGCACTCAAAGCTTTTGGGCCAATGCAGGCGAGCTTTCGGCCTCTTCAATCCACCCAGCCATCCCCCACATCTTCCCCCCCCCTGTTATGCACGCCGGCCGGTTTTCGAAACTGCATGTGTGTTGTGTGGAATTAGTTTAGGTTGCAAGTGTTTGTGTGAGTGTGGACGCCATTGGCTTGACACGTGGCCGAAAGATTTGGAGCCCAGGAGCAAGAGCATGCTGCGCCAAATCAGGATGCAGTGGCCAAGGGAAGGCAACACTCGAAAACGTACCACAAAATAGAGTGAAAATCTCAGTTTAAGAGGCGCTACAAACCGGTTTGCCACCAACACACACACACAGATACAAAAACTAACACAGGGGCGATTCAACTTTGGCTGGACTTTTCTTTATTTTAAGTTCACTTATTAATGATTTAAGCGGCGTCGGCGGCGACGACCAGATATTGGAGTCGAAGGAAGGGCTAAAAGGGAAAGGGAGAGAGCGAAGACAAGAAGAAGGAGACGAAGAAGAAGGGAGGCACAGCGAGCGATGCAAAAGGCAAAAATCAAAATGGTTGCCAAAGAAGAATTGGGGGACTGCAAGGGAGTGGAGGGAAGGGGTGCCAAAGAGGTAGACGACGGCGTTTTAATGCGATTGTGACGATGTTAAATGCACTCACACACACACACACACACATTGGTGTGCAAGCGTCGCGAAAAGGAAAAAACCATGCTGCATGCCTCTCTCGGCTGAGAGTGTGTGTGTGTGTCTGTGTTGGGGGCGCTTCCATTGTGGGGCCTCTGCGTTTCTTTGTGTGCGTGCAGCTGCAGTGTTGAGAAACGCAAAGAAACGTGGGCGTTGTTGTTGTCGTCGTCCGTTTCAGATTTTTTTTTTATTAAATATCAGAGAAAAACACCTGAACGAACATACATTTCATTTAAATTCATTTCGTTTCACTTCACGCCATGCGTCAGCTGTTGGCGTTTTAATTTTATACCCCATACGCAGTGTATACATATAGACGTTTCTAATTTTTGCACATTATTGCAAACACGCACACCTATGTATGTATGTATGTGTTGGGCACTTGGGGCTGCAGTGCAAGAAAAGAGCGAGACGAGGGCGAAGTGAAAAAATAATATAAAATAAAATGCCGTCGCTTTTTGTTCCTACATCGGAACGTACTGACACACGCACACACACACAGGCACTCGAAATCACTCTCACACACAGGCACTTGATACGATATTGTTGTCTGCTGCTCCGCTCACTTTTTACATTTTATATTTAGTACATATAGCACACGGTGCCAATGTGTGGGTGTGTGTGTGTGTGTAGCCACTAATTGCAAATTGCAGTTCGCAAATGTATCGCCAAGATACTGAAATTACCTTTTTTGTGGTTTGTTTTATTTGGCTTGCACTAAGAAATTCACAATATTACTTCGTTGCGTTCAATTTGAACTATCGGTATTTATTTTGTTTAGTTGTTATACTCTGCTCGGCGTTGCACAATTTGTTGCTAGATTCCAGGCATTTTCTAAATAGAATATTTGTATTTTATTTAAGATCGTAGCGTATATGAGATCACAATTGGCCGCCCGCCGTTCCGTCGTTACGTTTCCGTTTCGATTCGCATGCCGCGCGCGCTCTCAGCCAGCATATTTCATATTTTGCTTTATTTGTTAATATAACTATGGGAATTTTATGGTCCTGCGTTATTTTCGTTATCGTTTGACTTTTGGCAAGCACACTTCGCATCCGAGCTGCAGTTGGCGTTGGTTATTTTTGGTTAGCTGGTATGTCCAATTTTGCGTGTGGCAGCCGCGTTGTAATAATGGCGGACGGCAACGTCTACGTCACCGGTTCTCGGTTCGCCAACGTCTGAGAATCGAACTGAGAATCGAGAACTCAGAATCGGCAGCAGCAGCAGCAGAATCAGAAGCAGAGGCTGTGGCCGCTCCGCTCGCAATTCTGGTCTTCACTTCGTCACTTGCGTCGCACAACAAAAGCCACAAACCAAACCAAACAACTAGAACTCGGGGAGTCGCAGTCGCACTCGCAGTCGCAGCCACGAAAAAGCTGCAGCGACAAAAGTGCACGCACACCACCGCGAGCGGAGAGCCCACGGAGCGTCACTCTCACAGATACGTTTGTATCTCAGGGCAGGCAAAAAGTTCCGCAAAAAACTCAAGCGAGAGAAAGAGCGAAGGGAGAGAGCCACAGCTTGATAAGCAGCAGAATTTGCACAACAAAGCGAATAGCGAAAAAACATGCTCCCCCAATGACACACACAAACAAACAGATTGCTCTCTCTCTCTCTCTCTCTGGTTCTCTTTTGCTGGGCCTGTGAAAGATCGCGAAAAAAATAACGCGAGAATCGAATCTTGTCGCGTGTGGAAACCAAGTCTTCATCTTCTTCAACATCGAACTCCATCAGACTATAAACAGTAAAGCAAACCAGACAAACAAAAGTGAAAATTCCTTATAAATAGGCTAAAAGAATTTCAGCAAGTTTTCTTCGGACTAAAGAAGTAATTTCTTATACACCAAAAGAAAAGCTTGCAATATCTTATGACACATTAAAATAAAAATATAATTTATATAAAATATAAAACATAGGAACTTTGGTAAGCAATTAATGGACAAACTCTAAGAAAATTGTTGGACATAGATGGTATTTAAACTTGGTCTTACCAGAACCTATAATGAACACAACATAGGCTGTCCAAACATTAAACTCTTCTTTTTTTCCTGTGCAACGTATATTTCGCATTCACTGTCGACGTTCCACAATGCGTTCCACACACACACACACTGCCACACAAATACAAATGCGAGCATGAGAAGCTTCTATGCAAAAAAGAACTCTGATGAACATTCCTTCAAAGGGGTTAAATGAGCGAAAACAACAAAAAGAACGAATGCCCAAGGGCTGAGTGAAAAAACGTAGATGCTGTCTGTAAATTTTTATACAACTTTGGCATGAGGGCAAATCGTCAATCGGATCGTTAACTAAAATAAGCGCACACAGTTGCACTGGCCAGTCAGTTTGCAAACACACAGATACGATTTATAGATGCCGATGCACACGCACGTATACGGATACAGATACAGATACGGATACGAATACACCCACACAGATGCAGCTAAGAGTTGACTGGACAGTAGAGTGTTTGGGGGGTTATAGGGTTTTCCAGAGGGGTTCTCTTCTGGTGGAACAGGAACCCAACGCCCACGCTTTCCGGCTTTTTGGTCATGAACTTGGGGTTTCGCTCGTCTGCCGGCACCCCAAAACAACAACTGCACCACCCGATGCACCACCCACTTTCCGACCGACGGACCACCAACAAGGTAAGTGCCTCGTCGGCACGTGAACATTTCAACTCTACAGCAAAGGATTCTATCGCGCGGTTAAAAAATAAGCAATAAACACCAGCATTCGTCTTTAAATCGAATTATGCCGAAATTATTTACGTTGCGGCACAACTTTAGAGGGTCTCTCAAGTTACCGAAGGTTTTGGACTTTGGGATGAAAACGGAGACCCTGGGAAGTTGGCTCTAAAAAACATAAGTGGGTGCCGCTGACTAACAGTAAAACTGCTGGGTAACTTTAGAAGCTGGTGAAACAATTCGAGTGTGCTGGCGAAAAATTCCAAGAGAGTGTGAGAATGCCTGTGACCAATAATCAAAGAAAGGAATTTCAGAGATATCATAGATAATGCAATGTGAATTCAAACAATTTGTATCAAAAGAAAAAAGGTTTTCAGAAAATTATATGAAAAACGTGTTATTAACTTGTATCTGATGAAAACTTTACTAGAAATAATAATTTATAAAATTTTGAAGAAGTAAGATAAGTAAGGGATCAAATGTGAAATTTTTCTTGGGTAAATTAAATCGTGATTAAATAATATAAATAAAAGAAAGAAATCGCAATAGATAACCTGAAAACAAAGCCCTTCAATAAAAAGTATTGGTTGGCAACCTTGAGTCACAATCTAAACGCTATATCTTAACGGCGGCTAATGAAATACCTTGCGAAATCGGAATATAAAAACGCAGAGATCCATATCTGTTCTATTTAGCGAAAAGGTGTGCCCGGCAGCTGTACTGGCGATTTTAAATCTGAGTTGGCGACTTACTCGAGCGAATTGTTGCTGCAACTTCCGAGTGGAGAGTATCTCAGGCGCTGTGTATCCAAGTGAGTGGGATGCTGTTGCAGCTGGTGATGATGATGACGATGATGATGTATCCAATGGGTGCTGTAGATATTTAATCCGAAAATGTGCTAAGCTATATTTATGCGTATTAATGCGAATGTGTGTTTTCAGCTTGAGTTTCAGTTACGTTTTTGCACTATTCAAGAACTTCACTGGAGATAAGTTATACATAGATTCACTTGACCGCACTTATCGACTACAATGGGTGTTTGTTGCAAATTAATTGCCACTTTCGCGCTTTTCCGACACGTTGCGTTGCGATCCGAAGAATCGAGAGTGGCGGAGATATGGAGATACCGAGATGTGCAGTGTGCAATGTGCGTAGTGCGATGCTCGACGGAGAGTACAGTAGATCACACCGATCCAGTCCGATCCAATCCGATCGTGGCTCTCTCTTTCTGAGCAGGAATGCAGCTCTGCAGTAATTGCAATCAGCGGTGCATTCGCCAGCGAACTGATCGCCTGTTGCTGGGGGCTGTGGCTGCAGATCGTCGATCAGAGCAGCGCGGCACAGGAAGTGCACGAAGGCTCGGAGAACAAGTTACGAGCGCTCGGCTTTCCCGATCGTCGGTCGATCGTCGATCGGCCGATGCAGTTGCACTCTCAGTTCTCTTTCCTCAGCTGCGTTATTGTGGCTTTTCTTGCTGTTTTATTTCGGATGGGGCGTATACCCCGCGTGGAGCTTTGAAGCCTCGATCAGCGATCCAGAGCCGCTGCAAAAGCTTCCGATGCACTTTCCCTGGCTCTGCGGGTTACGTAAAGCTTGCAGGCAGGCTGCCAATCAGGTAGTAGTATCTGGGTTAATTTTGATTAAATTTCCTTTAGCTATTACGATTTTTGGAAAGTCTCGGACGACTGCGTTTCGTGGTTTTTATTGGGGCGATCCAATCGGGTGCAATCCGAAACCGTTCGAAAGGTAAATTGCGAATGTGGGCGAACGCAGTCGCTGATGGCAAAACGTTGATTGCTCTAACTGGTTAATTATATAATTTAAATTGTTTTCAGTTCGCCTCACTTGATGATCATAGTTTGTCACTGAACACTGAGTAGTTTGCACTTTTAGTTGTTTGCTCTCTTGAATATATATGTATTCTAAAACTGTGTTTTTCTTCTTTTCGTTGATTTTATTTTGTTTTACTTTGTTTTAGGTTGTGTTTGTTTCACTTGTTAGATATTTATAGATTTTATATTTGATTTTAATGCATTTCCAGACATGTCGCTGCATTTTGCGTACGCTTTACAGTTTGCAACGCGTGGCCATAGATACTTTGTTACCCGATTTAGTATAAGTTTTATGCCGTTTTGACTGCGTTCGTTCGATTCGATGTTATATTTTAAAATTAGTGGTTAACATTAAAAGCGTAATTGGCTTGAACACTTAACCATAGTAGAGAATATTATCAAAGATTTACCGTCGTTATTAAATGTAGCAAATAAAGAAAAACTTAAACAAAAACTGGCAAATGTTTTGCTTAAACGTTTTAACACTAACAAATTTTACTCTGCTGACAATTGTGTTGTGTGATTCGATTCTATTGTTTGATTTTCCAAATGTGCTGCTGGCTGGTTCTATTGCAGTTTTAATTTAGTATATGGTATAATCCAAAGTGTTTTGAAGATATCGTATGCGCGGACTCCGATCCTGAATAGAATTTTGACTAAGAATTGGTGATTTCCAACGATGGTTGCGTTTTTGACTGGGTATTTTATTATTAATTCCGAAAGATGTGTTGTTTATGGTTAGAGATTCCTTAACCGTTTGTGTAAAAAGTTCCAGATTTGTGGTTGCAATATTTTCGCATGGTCGTTTGCGCGTCCGCGATACTTGCGAGTGGAGTGGCGATGCGATACAGATACAGATACCCGGCTGGCTGGGCAGTCAGTCAGTCTCAGAGTCCCGGTTTTCATAGTCTCAGTCGTTGGCGACAAAAAAAAGCTTGCAGTCGCAGTCGCAACCGCTCACAGATACAACGCACACGTCGAAACACATCGACGGAGAGAGAGCTCGAGAGAGCGTAAATTCGATTGCCGGCTACGCACACAGGCACATTCTGCGCTTCCTTTTTGTTTTGTTTTTGGCATTCGCAGCGACTGCATTGGTATTGCAACCTCTCTCTGCGGCACAAGCACACACACACACACAGATACACGTTGGCGTAGCCTGCTTTTTGTAGTTTTCGCCCCAGCCACAGCTAGCAACCACCCAGCTTTTTGCCGGCTTGTAGTCAAACCTTTGTCGCCCGGAGAGCACTGCTCTCTCTCTCGATGGTTTTTTGTGGATTTTCTGCCACTCTGAATTGACCCCTCAGTGATTCTGATTCTGATTCAGATTCAGTTCGAGATTCCGATGCCCGATGCCCAAAGATGCCAACAAAGTAGCGATGCGTTTTGTCGCCAGGCGCTCTCCTATCTCTATCGCATGTCTCTGTCTCCCTTGCCGCGTCGTCCGTCCTGCTTGCGCTCGCTCGAAATGTTTGAGGAACATTTCAATTAACTGCAATTCTTCAGCTCCCATCGCTGCCCGCCGGGCAATCCGTTTTTATGATCCATCCACATCACTGCGCTGCCCGCCACCCGTCCAAGTTTAATTAACTCGAAGTCACGGACAATGGCCGAGCGACAAGTAAAGCGTATCTAGATGCCCCCGATAAGATCTGTCATGGCTCTATGTGCCCATCTCTCTCGGATTCAGTTACTGATTCGGATGGATTTTCGCCACTCGCTAACTCAATTTACCAGCCAGCCAGCAGGTGCGATGACCGCGCTGGGGGAGTACGCGAGATCTGATGGGAAGACAATAATATAAGATGGGTTGCAAGATGGGGAATCTTTTAGATTATTCATGGGGCCATAATATGACCAAATAGCTAACTGTTTCAGAGTTTATTCCCTCTAAATAAATGAATTGTTCTATTGATCTGTTTCGCCAGTACATATAATAATCTCATATAATATAAAATAAAATGGGGTTCTGTGGCGTTACATCTAAGAATAAGTTGAAAAGAGAAAACTGTACCATCTGTAGATAACAGTTCAATTTACAGAAGTTCGACTGTAGGATCGAAGAAATCTTTAGGTGGGTGAAAATCGAAAGCGTCTTCTTTCGCAACCAGGGCAGAAAACGAAAGCCAAACGGAGCGAATGTGGGCAACGAGGCTGAAAGGATAACGCTTATGCTGATGCCTCACATTGATCACGCTGACCATCAGAAGCGGAAGAGGCAGCAACAGCAGCAGCATCATCAAAAGTCGGAGGCATCATCAAGAACAACAACATTAAGAAAGAAATGTCCGTATCTGCGGCGATAACGCAGTTTTTCGTGCCGATCCTGTTTTCATTCCCACAGTTTTGCGAGGCTTACATCTGACGGGGGACGAAGTGGCCCCGTAGTGGCGGTGGCTCTTTGCCAGTTAGCTGTAGGGGAATATCACGGACGCATGGTCATCATCAAGGCGATCGGATCGGATCGGATCGGCAAGGCTTGGATCGCCTCGGATCGGAGCGCTATTCTGCCGGCGTCGCTGCGATGGTCTCGAAATAATAAGATGACATCCAACACTTCTTGCGATCCGAGAGGCACAAACACACAGGCGAAGGCACAAAGCTCAAGACCCTACCCCCATACATGTGTGCCCCGGCGGTTCCCCTATAGCGAGCCCCTCATCCTCATTTAGATCGTCGTCCTCGTACCGCTTCTTCCTCTTCAACCCCCTGCCACGCCAGCCGCAGCAGTCCGCAGTCCGTTCCAAATATTTTTCATATAAAAAATCTTATTTTTTTCCCTCTCGCGCATAATAAAACTTTTTCTGCATGCTTTTCATTTCATTTCCTTCGAGATGCCGGGGTTGCCGAGGGTCGAGCGGTTTTAGGGGGGGAGGGCGGCAGACAGCAGCGCACTTGGCCGCCGCACAAAGGAAGATCACGACGCAAGGACTTGTCTGCATTCAAATGAATGTAGGTAGAGGTATAGGTAGAGGTAGAGGTACTCACACTCGCCTAAGGACGCGTCCTCGAATGTACCTGAACCTCTCTCGCAAAAGGATGGACAATGTCCAGGGCCCGAAACTTATTGAGCCGCGCTGATAGTTCAGTTTCTCCTCGTTTTTTATTTAATATTCCTATTCGCTCTTCCTTCTGGCTCGGCTTTTTATCGCCGGTGGTTGCTCACGTTTTTGCTTCTGAGCTCTTGGATTTGGCGAGCATGGCTTTTACTTATTCGAGGAGTAAAATCAATCTGAATTAAGGAAATCCCTCGAAAGTCTTGAGAATAAGGTATAATTCAGCAGCGAGGGTGCAGGAATTTGTAATTTATTTTAACAACGTTTATTTATTTTAAAGATATAAAAAAAATCTTTTCTAGCGAGTAAATAGTTTTGGGCACAAAACTAACATTTGGATAACAGGGACATTGAAATTTTGTTTAAATAAAATAAAGTATATTCAGGGGCAAAACAGTTTTTGAATTTAACAAATACAAATATTTTAAAATCGATTTTCTTGAATAAGTCACGTTCTGTTCCTAGTACCTTAGATATTCAAGTCAAGAAAGTAGTTTCTAGTCACCGTTGCGAAACGTTGTTTACCCAAAATCTTAAATGCCAACCCAGAAACACGGACAGGAAGTGGATGACCAGCCGCTGCGAGGACATAGCAAGAGAAGGACGATGAGCCCAAAAAAAAAGCAGAAAAAACGAGCCATGAACGAAGGAAACTCAATGCGACATTTGCATTTTTAATGCAGACCCACATATAAAACTACGTTTTTTATGAGTTGATTTTGATTTCCGTACTTCTTTTTATAAGTATTTTTTGCATTTGACCAGCGACTGGTTCGTTTCGTCTAATTTTTTGCTCGACGCTTCCTTTTTTTCCTAGCGCTGTGAGAGGCGGTCGCTTGACCATCGTGTCTCCTCCTTTGGCCATTGTGTGTGCCACGGTGTCACCTTCGAGCGGCCAGCAGGACGAGCAGGATCGCGGGGATCGAGGGGATAAAAGTAATAGCCAGAGCGCTGGCCACGCAGACAAGACAAAAAGCTAAGCAGAAAAGCACACACAACGGGAGGAGCGCAGTATCCTTTTGTGATATATGAGTAAGTTGTACCTGAAGGATATGCGCTGAGCCGTTGAGCACACACAAACTGGAGGAGGCAAGCTGCACCACCACCATCAGCATCACCATTACCATTACCATCAGCAGCGCACACTATCATCTTCTTACGATTTTGGCTCGGAGTTTATCATTCGATATCGAGCACAGCGTGATTATATTGTGGATGAATGGACTGGGTAATGTGGGGACGGGTATAGGAATGAGGACGAGGATGAGTATGATGACCGCACCCGTGGCCTGGACACCCCGAAATCTTGCAGAGAAACAGAAAGAGAGAGAGAGAGCGAGAGCACCCCTCGATGATCTTCTCGGGTCGTGGTCTTTGTTTTTATGGCCATGGCTGGTGGGAAAATTTATCTAAATTGTCGATGGCGTTCTTTTTTTGCATTTGATTCTTTTGCAAAAGGGATTTCTCTTTCTTTCGCTTTTGTCATATTGTGGAATGTTTTGTCGTCACTTTTGGAATGGACCAGCAACGGGAAGAAAAAAAAAACATATAGTATAATGATGCGCCAGCAAATGGCCAAAGTCCATAAATTAAGCCCGCGGCAGGGACAGAAGGGCAACGCATCTGACAGCGGTCAGCGGACAGGATAGATGCGAGGAAGTATAACAAAAAGCTGGCAATTGGATGAAGGTGTTAAAATATAATGCGCCCTTGTTCCGCATCCTGCCAAGGACCCTTCGATTCGATCCGAGGCGATTGCCGAGGCAACGATCTGATGTTCGCGAGTAAACAGAAGCCGAATTTTCAAACATTTTTCCAATTAGCTGTCAGAAGGAAATCCCCTTGACGTTGCCGCCGAGAAAATCAACAAACTGCGGAAAATAGCTTAAGTTGATGGGATGGGGTCGTTGCGACACGCAAACTGCAACGGTGGTTGGCAATTATTTTTAACGAACCCTCGAAGTGGGCGGTCAAAGGTCCTGGGTCAATGCTCGCTATACCGTATTACTCATACGCCCTGTGTTACCGTTCTGATCCCTTTCTGGGTCAGTACGCTCCCAGGCCAACGGATCGCGGGCGAGATTAAGATCCATCGAAAGTAAAACAAGACGCAGCTGTCGCGGCATAAATCTCGGCAACTGCAACTGCAGCTGCAATTGCAACGAGACTCGGCTTCCACGCAATCAACGCATTAAATCAATTTTAACTTGGCCTACTTTCTTGCCTTTTGCCATCGCAAGGGGCAAGTTGTTCTCACTTCTCTTTTGCTAAAACAAAAGCCACAACAGCCGACCCTTGCAACGAGCAATGCAATGCAATGCAGCACAGCAGCAACAGCCGTGCAGCTTGCACATGGCGCAGCCTGGGAAACCGACAGAGATGCCGGCTAGGATTTCTGGAGGGGAATCACTTGGCGGAAAGGGGACGACGTGGACGGACGGGTTGGACCCATTGAAATGCAATCTGCGCACACATGGCGACGACAACAGCGCTTTTAGTTCGCCAGCCTGTGTTTACGGATATTTTGAGCGCGGTTAAAGTGCAAGAGCGCGTTTTTGTCGCCGCCAAATGAATGCGAAATGTTTCACCTACATTTCCCTTGGCAAGATGCAACCGCCTACATGAATCAGGATTCAGATGGTGTGCCATTGCTTTCTACATTTAAGAAAAATAATATATATACTGAACTTTGTGCACTAACAAAATGGAAAACAAAAAATAAAAACCAAAATAAAATATTCTTAAAGCTTATTATATGATAAATTATATAGGAATTGATTGGACGACTATTCCCGAGGTTTAGACACTGGCCTTTCCATTCAAACAGCACAGCTCTTTAAATATTTATTTTAAAATTTACGAACCATTCGGTGCCTTCGTTAACGAAAAGAAGACCTCTTGAATGGGACAAAAAGAGCAAACCGGAGGATATCACCATCGACATCCGAGCGCTGCCATTGAAGTCCTTCCTGGCATAACCAAAAGGCCCCATGGAGGAAACATCGGCACTGAAACATATTACATGGCTATTTACTTAACCCATTAATTCCGCAGTCGAAAAAGTGACGTTGTGAGGTGCTGACATGGCAAAGGGCTAACCAGAAACGGTGGCATAGCCGGGAAACCCAAACCAGGACACATGCAGCCGGCAAATATGCGAAACGTGGCGCGAAGAGCATGTTCAAGTGCTATATACTTGCATTTGCATTATGTACACGCATCCTACCATTCAGCCAAACCTGCTACACAGGAAAATATCTTGAGTATAGGAAGAAAATGTATGTATCTCACTCTACCCCTATTTGGGCAGAAATAGTATCCCAATACTTTATATATTTTGCAGCTCAGATTTTTTTTTGTGTGCACCATTCAGCCAGGCAGTGAGTCAGGCAGCCTGCCAAGTGAAGTGGGCATGTGGTTTACATAAGTCGGGAGTGGAACCCGGACTTATAGCGATGCACTGGTGCTGGACCTACAATAACAAATGTGTGGGTATGGGATGGCTGAAAACGAAAGGAGTGCAAGGAACTCGGATGCCGGGGGCACAAACTAATGGAGAGCAACTGCTGTCAGAGGCTTTATATAACCGTAGACATTCGTATAATGCGAGATCCAGATGGGCAGGTCTGCCAATATAGGCATCATGAGAAGGTTCTAAGCTCACCCATAAAAGAAAATTAAAGTGTCCCTCAAATCAGTGAAGGCACCATCTACTTGTACAAATATGAAATCAGAAAAAGATCACACCTCGCATACACCTCTCATAAATAGATAGCTACAATAAACTTCACTTCAACACTGTTACTCACCAGTTCCATGCGGTCCCAATGGGCTTGATAACGGGTACATTTCTGGGCTGAAGGTCCGATATGGATCGCGACCAAGGTTGTGGGAAACTGCAATAAAAGTAAGTCAAAATAAAAATTAATTTGATTTGCGGGGAAGTCACAAAGAATAATATTAAGCATTTTTGATAAGTTGGAATTGGGTGAATGACGGAATTATTTCTTATCGCGTACCGATAAGGTGGTTTTATCTCACTTAACTAGCACTTAATCACAACTTTCATTGCAATTCAGTTCACAAATTGCACTTCAAAGCGATCGCACGTATTTTGCTAGAGATGGTCAAGCAAGTGGATTTTGCGGAGGTGAAGCTCAGTGAGGTAGGTTTTACTTGAAATATTGTTAAGGATTCAATGAGACCCCCTTTTATGCTTAGAAATTTCTCGGAGCTGGATCTGGTGGAGCGGTGCGCAAAGCCACCTTTCAAAATCAGGAGATTGCAGTAAAGATATTTGATTTCCTTGAGGAAACAATCAAAAAGAATGCAGAGAGGGAAATCACACATTTGTCGGAGATCGACCACGAAAACGTTATCAGGGTGATCGGGAGGGCCAGCAATGGAAAGAAGGACTACTTGTTGATGGAGTACCTGGAGGAGGGGTCCCTCCACAACTACCTCTATGGCGATGACAAGTGGGAGTACACCGTGGAGCAAGCGGTTCGCTGGGCACTCCAATGCGCCAAGGTAAAGTGCAAGATCGCCTTTCCCCACAATCAGATACATTTTCGGTGTTTTAGGCCTTAGCATACTTGCATTCGTTGGATCGACCGATTGTTCACCGCGATATTAAGCCGCAAAACATGCTTTTATATAATCAGCATGAAGACTTAAAGATTTGTGACTTTGGCCTGGCGACGGATATGTCCAATAATAAGACCGATATGCAAGGAACATTGAGGTATATGGCTCCCGAGGCCATTAAGCACTTAAAGTATACGGCTAAGTGTGATGTGTACAGCTTTGGAATAATGCTCTGGGAGCTGATGACACGTCAATTGCCATATAGTCACTTGGAAAACCCCAACAGCCAGTACGCCATTATGAAAGCTATCAGTTCAGGTAATTATTATTATATACTTATTTTAAATCATAATTCCTTAAATTTACGTTAATTATTATAAAGAATTATTATATTGTAAGTATACTCCGTCCCGATGAACTTGAGATCTCGGTACCCAAGAGCTGAAAGGTGATATGCAGATTCCTATGTCGTGCAAGTTTGTTTGCGACGTTCATTATAAAAATGTGTCAAAAAATATTCGATTTTAGAATAGGAATGATATTTCTTCAAATATAGAAATATCAAATTACTAATTTTATTTAAATAAATTTCTGTTTAATTTCTTTTAAATATATATATATATACATATACATGAATACATATACATATGAATATTTTAGGCGAAAAACTTCCAATGGAAGCAGTAAGATCCGATTGCCCAGAGGGTATCAAGCAATTAATGGAATGTTGCATGGATATAAATCCCGAAAAGCGCCCCTCTATGAAGGAGATCGAAAAGTTCCTTGGCGAACAGTATGAATCCGGCACTGACGAGGACTTTATCAAGCCTTTGGATGAGGATACCGTGGCTGTGGTGACCTACCATGTGGATTCGTCCGGCAGCAGGATAATGCGTGTTGATTTCTGGCGACATCAGTTGCCATCGATCCGCATGACTTTTCCGATAGTGAAACGGGAAGCCGAAAGATTGGGAAAGACCGTTGTCAGAGAAATGGCCAAGGCGGCGGCGGATGGAGATCGGGAAGTTCGGCGGGCTGAGAAGGACACGGAGCGTGAAACCTCGAGGGCTGCCCACAATGGAGAGCGGGAAACGCGGAGAGCGGGTCAGGATGTGGGTCGTGAAACTGTACGGGCGGTCAAGAAAATAGGAAAGAAACTGCGCTTCTAACCAGAAATATGATTATTAATTCGTTATGCTAATGTGCGAGGAATGATTAATAAAGCCGACTGCATGCAGAGAGTCCTCTCGGCAGCAGCAGCAACCCTTTCACAAAGGACGATGCCGATGCCGATGCAAATGCAAAACTGCAAGGGGTAGGCCTATGAAAAGCTTAGACTGCATTAAGCACGAAGGATAAGGAATTCTGAATGCAGAGGAGA
The DNA here is from genome assembly GCF_000001215.4 of Drosophila melanogaster. Lineage (NCBI taxonomy): Eukaryota > Metazoa > Arthropoda > Insecta > Diptera > Drosophilidae > Drosophila > Drosophila melanogaster. The sequence continues at coordinate 20,770,723 of NT_033777.3, read as the reverse complement.
GGATTGCAAAGGTAGATGTGAGGGATGTGAACAACAACGGCAAGGATGACGGCTAAAGGACGATGACGGCGGACATGACAGCGACGTCGAGGGGTGGAGTACAGTATGTACCAAGCGGTGCATTGCTGCTCCTGGCACAGCGCGACTCCTTGGCGTTTTTGCATTGTTTCTCTCTATAGGAGCACGCACACATGTTTTCGTGTGTGTGTGTGTGTGTGTGTGTGTGTGACCGGAAACTGCCATTTAAAGTGCATTTTGAAGAGTCGCTCAGTCAGAAGGGATCCAGTGAAGCGGGAGCGGAGCGGGAGCCAGAGCTTGAGCTTTACTTGTGTGTTAAGTGAAAAGGAGAAGCCTCCACTCTTGGCATTCCCCATTTTTTCCTGGTTTGTCGTTTGGTTTCTGCATGCATGCAAGCAGCTCCGTTTGTAAGGAGTCCTCCAGCCCCCCCTAAGCTCCGCCCTCAACCACCAACGCGTGTAATCCAACTCCTTTTAATTACATTCAATACCCCGTCCACAAACGTCGTTCGTCTGCTTCAAGGTGTTGGCAGCCAGTTTTTGTTTTGTTTTATTATTATTTTTTTTTTTTTGCTCCATCTTTAACCTTCTGTCCAAATATCGATTTTCAGGTCCAGGATCCCCAAGCATTCGCAAACGCAAGCCCCTGTAAGCTCAACGAGGTGTTAAAACATTTTGTAAGAGATTGCACAGGTTGTGGCCATAACGCAATGCAATCAAGTGTCACTAATCTCGATCGAGAGATCATATTTGCATAAACTGCACTGGGGTTCACTTTCCACAGAGCTGCAATCTGCAGTTGCTGCACTTTTGCAGAGCAGTAAGATATATTTTTAGGTCAGATAAGAAATTAATTAATGGGCCAATTATCTACTTGTATATTTCTGTATCTTTCTGATATCGTTGAAAAAAAAAAAAACGTTCTAAAGTAGATGAGGATAGACAGCTAAGAAAATATTAATATTAATGTGGCAGCAAACGTAGTGACGAAACGCTCTAAGGCAAGCAAATAAATCTGTTGATGGTCTAGTCAATGAAAAAATATCTGCCTTACACCAAGTATAAATTGTTTAGACCTAACAAAACTCGAATATTTCATGTCGAAAATATTCCAGATTCCTTCATTTCCGCTTGGTATCTCTTGGCCGCACTTAGTCAAACGCATCTTCAAAGGGCCAACTAAAGGTACACATGCGTATCGGAGAGCGAGTTCCTAGACAACCTATTCATTATCCTTGCCATTAAAGTTCCGTATCCGCCCCCTGCATCCCGCCCACAAATAATCCCTGGTCAAAAACAATGGGAACTTTAAACGTTTACGCATGGCTTGGTCTCGAGAATCGCTATGTTATGTTATGTTCTGCTCTGGGCCCCTCTACTTGAGGCATTTGGAAGCAAACGGGCCAACCAACGTTTTTAGAGGAATAGGTCAGTACGGCCGAGTGAGTATTTTCGAGTGCATGCGAGTGTGCCGTGTGTAGTATGTAGTGTGTAGTGTGTAGTGTGCTGTGTGTTGGGTCGAGTGCATTCTATGTTTCAAGTGCACGTGTTGTGGAAATTTGCGAGCTAAAACAAAGGCGGGATGGAAGTGCGACTGGCGGCACAAGCTGCTGTTCCTATGGATAAGTGCCGCAGGACTTGGCTGTACATTATGTATAATGAGACCGCTGCTGCCCGTTCCGCTCCCCGCATCCCTTCCCGCAAGGATGCGATGCAGTTGAGCTCACATCGCACCGGGGTCAACGACAGCCTAGAAGGTCAAGCACACGCACACGGAAGAAAAACAAAAATGTGAGTTCAATGAATAGTAGTATTTATTCAATCTCAGTGTCAAGCAAACAATTATCAGCATGGATAACTGATAACTGTGTTTACTGTAAAAGCGCGAAAATCGGGGTCACCAAATGACAGTAACTAAGTCAGTTTGGCCACATTCCCAATGTGTTTAGATTATATTTTACTAAAACCGAGAAAGGATGCTAGTCGCTTTTAAGCTGATGGCAAAGTATAGTCCAATGTCCAATGTCACTAAAAGAACCAGGATGCCGACCACCTTCTGGTGAACTACACCTTTAGTCGACTGTATTTTTTTCTCCTTGTGCACGGCAACCAGAAAAGGGCAAAAGGGAATGGTCCGAGAAATGCGGCAGGATATGGCAGATGAACGACTTCTATTTCACACGCAGAACGCTGAGGTCAAACTTTGAGCGAGGCCAGTGATTAATGTCCCCCAATCTTCGCAGCAGCTGCTGCATAAAGTATCTCCTAGATAAATCTCAATCCGACCGCCCCTGCCATCCAGATCCTGGAGCAGCTGATGAAGAGGAAGATGATGCTAAAATGAGCGCTCGACTTCCGCTGCAAGTTTCGCCTTGCTGTACTTTTCGCATTGCTGTACTCGTGAATCGGTGCCTCAATCTGAATCTAAATCCGATTCAGGATCTGAAGCTGACCATAGAGAACGAAATCTTTTGTAATCGTGCGATAACCCCGACGAGTGCAGAACTTGAAACTCAACCCTTAAGCGGGCCTGGAACAATGCCAGCAGCAAAGGCAGGAGCAGAAGCAGTAGCAGCGACTGCAATGCAATTGCATGTCCAGCCTAGCAGGATGCCAGGCAGTCGGATCCAGGCAGGCAGGTCCTTGCCGGCAATTAGAACACAAGCGATTGCCATGGCCGAGGCTTCCACTTTCTTTATTTTATAATATTTTTCGTTGTTTATTTACATACATATCGGAATGGCATTATAATGCGAATAATGGCGCAGGGATTGTGCGGTTCCTGCGATGCATTCTGCAATCCTATTGTCCTCGCGAAGGAACGAGAGCGAGGGGGGAATCCTTTATTATTTTTTTTTTTTTTGTTTTTCTGTATCCACGCCGTATCTTTTGTGGCGGTCAATACGATGCCTGGTGGGATGCAATGACCGGTCCGCAGGACAACGGACAGAGGACATCGAACGATGGCCGACTCGAAACGCATAACAAGGCTCAGAAAGGAGCGAAGCAATTTGCATTGTGCCATCGCTCGGACAGGAAGCCGGATAGGCCGGAGATGAAATTAATACGCATAAATTAAACAGGGCGGATAAGCGATGAGTAGCCATGGGAAAAGCTCCTTTCGGCCATCTCAGACACGAATGCCGATGTGAAAATGCTTTCAGCTGGGCAAGCAGTGCATCTGCAACCGACACCCCAAGTTGGATAATGATCATCGCTGCTTTTCAAGTAGTTTGTACGAATCCCTAATTAAAAGTCTCGTCTTTCAGATCCGAACACTTCAAAATAGCACAAGCGACACAAGTTTGTGCAAAAGTTTTGATCGAAATAATGGAAGGTGCACTGGAAAAAGTCAGGGAACATACTACCTACTAAACTACTATATTAGATTAGATACCCGGTACATGCAGGTAACAGAATCCTGAGAGGATATGCAATCAGTCGGATTTTTTTGCGATTTTGTGCGATTGAATTTTTTTTTTGAGAATTAAATTAATAATTTGGTCCTAGAGTCTAATATAAAAGTAGGTATTATTTTTGTAGCCATGTAAGGCTAGAAAAATGTTGCCACTTAGTCCTCTGCGGCAGGTAACGTGAAAACTGTTTGCCAACTGTGGCACAGGAAGCAGACTGGATAGAACAGGATAGAGCCAGGACACCAGGACCTGCAATTTGCTGAGTCTTCAACAGCAACTGAAGGAACGGACCGAGGTCGACGTTGCTTGTCGGCCATTCCTTTTCCGGTTGTGCTTGGCAACTTTTGCTATTGTCGTAGGTCTTCGAAACGGGAGCAGGACAAGTCAAAGAACCAACAGCCGTCTGGTCTGGTCTGGTCTGGTTTTGGTCTGGCTAGGCCACTTGCCTCGCAGCTAGTCGAAGGAACCTGCCGCAGGACTCGGTCGGCACACACGCCATATGCGCAGAAGGACAACAATTGAATTACAAAATTATTTGCTGCCGCTGTTACTGCCTTTGCTGTCGTCGTCCTCTAAAGACGAGGACGGCTGGCAGAACTAGTTGTAGTGCTCGCAGGACAGCCAGACTTGATTGGCATTCGGGAGGAAGGGTATAGGGAAAGGGGTAGGGAAAGAGCTCCCTCAAGTGCCTCTTGGCCGGGGCTGAGGACATGTTTTCTAAAACGGAAATTAGGTGACAGGACGAGACGAACAAGCGGGCTTTTGGTTCTTGTCGACAACGTCTTGGGTCAACTTTAATTGCCGCTTTGTTCGGGGTCGTACACTTGAAGAAAGAGTATCTAACTAAAAAGGTCATAATAGGTGTATTTTTTTGCCTTTTTATAATTTCTTTTATACAGCAAGCCACTTTTCTACATTTATTTTGATACTATCACAAAAAACTTAGCCAGGACCCATAAAAAGTGAGATCATGTTGGTAAGGATATCGAAAATATTGGGAACTCGGTTCCATGAGTACCTAACGATTATCTTCGCAAACACGCCGGCAATTATCGCTTCTTGGTGTGCCCGATAACACTTGGGGGCCTTAGAAAATGCAGAGAGCGCAGTTCTTTACACTTTGTATCTGCAAATGTATCTGTATTTGTATCCGTATCTGTATCTGCGAGTGGGCCGCATTTGTATCTCTCAGACTGTCTGGCTGAGGGAACGCGCGAGAGTCGCGTGTGCAATGCTGCAAAAATGTTCAAATTCATTGCTTTTAGCTATATATTTTTTGTTTTTGTATTATTCATTTTCGGTTTGGTTTGGTTTGGGTTATCGTCTGGCAACGGCAATCATAACAGCCAGGGGCGTAGAGTTGGATGCAGGGGGGGTGGAGGCCATGCAGCGACCAGTGCGAATACAAAACAAAATGATGCATAAAGCGAGAGGTGCGGCGTGTTTCGAGGATGACGAAAACTGAAACGAGCCAAACGCACGAAGACTCCACCGATTTGGCTGCATGAGGACTCGGATTCAGATTCACGCGAGGATTGCGGGCGCGCGAAGAGGAGAGTGGTGATTCGAGGCGGAATCGAGGGGCAGGAGCAGCCAGCCAGGCAGCGACGACGACGACGACGTCGACGACTTTGTGGATTTTGATTCTGGGTCATTCACCCTTGACAAAAAACACATTTTTGCTCTGTGTGTTAGGCCGCTTTTGTATTTTGTATGCGGTGTTGCTGCCGCTTGCCTTGCTTTGTTGCTGTTTTTGTTTGGTTTTTTTTTGGCTGATTTTTCTGCTTTTTTTTTGCTTTTTGCTGCTGATTGCTAACGTACAGGCAGGCATCCACATTTGGACCCCACTCTCCACTTGATTTGGCTTATTTTGCTGACCGGGATCGGGGATCAGATTGGATCGCATCGGAGTAGAGTGGGGCAGAGGACTGGGGATGGACTGGAAAATCGCTTTGCATATTTGCAAGTCCATGTCCCAATCCAAATCTATGTATGTCCATTTGTCGGGCATTGTTCATGCACGCTTTTGTTTTATTATATTTACGCCCCAAAAAAAGAATTTCTGTTTGATTTTGCTTAAATTGTTGTCCGTTGTCTGGCATTCTAAGATGGTTTTTATATTTATTTTTCCATCTTGTTTATCTGCGCTGCGCTGCGCTTTTTGTTCTCGGCTGGTTTTTTGAACCCTCGCCTCGATTTAGAAGGCAATTTGTGCGAGGAATGAAAACCATCTTGGGCACTGCTCCTGATAAATATTATCGCAAATTAGTCAGTGCGGCTATTATTAAATGTCTTCTGCAACACAATCTTATATTTAGGATGTGCGAGTTCAAAAAACGCTGAAAATGAGCGGCAGCAGCGCGACATGAAAAAATATGTACATATTTTATATGTAGTTATCCCAGATTATTTTAACACCAATTTATAGTTGAAGTATTTTTTTTATTATCATACATTAATTTAGGATTATAATTTGTAGAGTACGATCTTGTTTGTATATATATGTATATATATTTACTATTACACGGACCAAAGGCTTTCGTTAGTTTTCATCAGTTTGTGCCAAACTTTCAAATTTCCCGACTTGTTCAATCCCCCAGTTGGCAAACTTTTAATGCCCTGGCACATGGCCGAATTAAAACGTTATCTGCCATGCAACGTTGCCAAATCTCCTGGCTCCTCTCCATGCAACATCATTTTATAGAGCTGCACCCCCGTCCCTGCCCCTCGGAAAACTCCTTCCCCGTCAGTTGGCTCAAAGCAATTGCCATTTAGGACAACTGCGGCAACAACAACGAAATTTACACAACAATCAATTACAGTAGCCGGTGCGGTGCTAACGAAAACAAAAAGCGAATGGGCCAACTAAAACAAAACACAGAAGACCGGCGAAAACGAGGCCAGAACAAAATAACAGCACACTGAAAGAAATTATACCAAATATACACTTTGATTTTTAAAAGTTATTTCAGAGGTACAAATGAATAAATTTGCAAAGGTCGTTTTTATTCTAAAGTAAGACAAGTTACTTCTTTTGCGTTTCAATCATAAAGTACACACTCAATTTAATGTTTTATTAATGTTATTAATTAATTTTTCACATTTATTCACAGAATTGTATATTGTATGTAAAATGTATCTTGCAGATAGTATTCATGTTTGTTGTTGTGCATTGGTTGCGATTCCCACGTGGGAAATAAAGAAGTGCAGGAGGCGCGTAGATTTATCTGCATTATGCCACAGCGCCCTGCAGGTTCGCATACCGATGCACTGGCTCACAGATACACCTACACACACGCATGGAAATGTCAGTCGACAAACTGGAAATTATGTTTGTGCCGAATTTTAGTTTTGTCGGCCAGGAGGAGGCTCCCCCTGCAATCCAACTGGCAAAAAAGCAACTGGCCGAGGGAAAAACGAACAGCACAAGCAAAACAACAAACGACAGGTGTAATAAATAACCTAGGCGAAATGGCCAGGAGGACGAGGATGCAGCAATGTAATGAAAGTGGTGCAATGCGAGCGCAGAGGAGGGTCAAGGAAGGGGTCACCCTGGACGAGTCCACTAATTCGTGTCATTTAGCGCAGGTGGCGACAGAAGAGCCAGAGAAGCAGAGAAGTGGACGAAACAGCATGGAGGAGGAGCGGTCTGGATAGCAGGACGACCACAACAGATTGACGCTGAACGATAGCGCCAGGAAATGGCCTGTGCTCCGGGCTCCAGGGACGAAGGCTTCGAGCTGTGACCGCAGCCGCAAAGTTGCCAAAATAGCTACTACTCTGGGTGCTGACCCGAATCTGGATTAATTCAATCCCTATCACACAGCAGGGTTCAATAATTCAGGGCATCGTGTCGTCTAAGAGGGTCAACGGGCAGGGACGTAGGAAGAATGTAAAGGGGTGCCAATTTTATATGATGCCATTTGTATAGCCTTGCAGAAGGTATTATGCTTTCAGTAGAAAATTCTTCATCTGTTCATCAGTTTTCAATAGTCTTTAAAGAAGATGAGAAGTATTCTTTTGCTTTTAATAATAATGTGTTCAATGTGTAATAATGTGTTCAAATATTTTTTGTAATTTTGGATATTACAATATTACTTATATAAAATGTGTTAAATAATTTTTTTATTTTACATTTTTTAACAAATTTAACAAGTGAATAGAATATAAAGAGAATCAACTATTTTGAAACGCAGAAATATTAAAAGCATAGCAAAAATTTGGAAACCCCTTTGAAAAGGGCTGTATACACCCCTGACTCCCTTAAATATCTATATGTATAGGGATCATATCAACAGATATATGTGAAAATCCTGTCAGTTTTGGGTTATATTAAATTAATGAACCAAGTGCAACGGCTTGCAACCGCACCAGAATGTCATTAAACTAACCGAAACGACAATTTAAGCGCCACACTAATTTCTGCACCTACAGCCCCCCTTTTGGCCAATTTTCATTTTTGGTTGGACGGTTGGAACTGTCCACTCTGCTGTATTTTGGATTTTGGGTAATTATCTAAACATTTAAATACAGAAACCGCACCTACCTATTTTAAGCGGCAGTTCGATAACACAAGCAGTGCACTAATCGATAAATAAACTACGCAAATTGCTTGTTTTGCAACACTGGTAACTAAATAGAGTATTAAACTTTAAATTTCTTAATGAAGTTAACAAAAGATGTATAACAAATATTAATGCAAGAAAAAGATTTGTAATACACACAAATCATAGCTTAGATTATAATTTTACGCATAAAAAAAACCAGCAAACAAACCACGGTTGCAGGAGAAATTATATATGTATAGCATTGCATATTAATAAGAATAATAATAATGGATACAGATATATAGAAGCAATAGCATTGAAATAGCAACATTCATTTTTTGTATTAATGTTCGATATCAGCCAGCAACCAATATAAACAATATATCGATACTATCGGACAGGTGGCCCATCTCTGTTTGAGGGCGTAGTTCCAACAAGTGCTGAGCATCACAATTTTCTATTACTAAGCCCAGCTTTGCGTTGGCGCGCCCCAGAATCTCATTTTATATTTAGTTTCTGCCAGTTTAGTTAATTAGTTAGTTGATAGTGTTGTTTGTTTCTTCTGCAACAATTGTGTGCGATAGGAGTCGGGCAAAATGTTCCCGTCGTCGATTTTGGGGCGCAGCTATTTGCTTTTTATGCTGGTGCTCGCCGTGGGCGTGTTCGCCCAACACGAGTGGCAGGCCCGGGATGCCTTTGATGAGATAAAGAGGCAGTTCGACAAGGTGAACGCGGATAACTGCCCCATCCAACACCATTCGGACCTTTTCATGCCCATGGACGCGGTGTCCCACAAGCCGGACATCAAGGAGATCAACGTGAATCCGGTGTTCCCCAACCGAACTGCCCTGCTGCATCTGCAGAATATGGCCCTTAGCAGAAGCTTCTTCTGGAGCTACATCCTCCAGTCGAGGTTTATTCGACCCGCCATCAACGACACCTACGATCCCGGCATGATGTACTACTTTCTGTCCACCGTAGCCGATGTATCCGCCAACCCACATATCAACGCCTCGGCCGTGTACTTCTCCCCCAACAGCTCGTATTCGTCGTCGTATCGCGGCTTCTTCAATAAGACGTTCCCCAGATTCGGGCCAAGAACCTTCAGGCTGGACGACTTCAACGATCCCATTCATCTGCAGAAGATATCGACGTGGAATACTTTCGATGTTCAGGATCTGGGCGCCCATCACCCGGACTCCATATCCAAGGACTACACCCACGACCTGTATAAAATAAACGAGTGGTACCGCGCCTGGCTACCAGACAACGTCGAGGGACGGCACGATACGAAGATCACCTACCAGGTGGAAATCCGCTATGCGAACAACACAAACGAGACGTATACCTTCCACGGACCGCCTGGCTCTGAAGAAAACCCTGGTCCGATTAAATTTACAAGGCCGTACTTCGATTGTGGCAGGTCCAACAAGTGGCTGGTGGCCGCAGTAGTGCCAATTGCGGATATCTACCCCCGACACACGCAGTTCCGTCACATTGAGTATCCCAAGTAAGATACCTTGAATATCCCCTGAATACCCTCCTTTTATCTACTGTATCGCTTTTAGATACACGGCCGTTTCGGTTCTTGAGATGGACTTCGAGCGTATCGACATAAACCAGTGTCCATTGGGTGAAGGCAACAAAGGACCTAATCACTTTGCGGATACGGCGCGGTGTAAAAAAGAAACGACAGAGTGTGAACCATTACAAGGCTGGGGCTTTAGGCGCGGTGGCTACCAGTGCCGTTGTAAGCCAGGTTTTCGGCTGCCCAACGTAGTGCGGCGACCTTATCTGGGCGAGATTGTGGAGCGCGCATCGGCAGAACAGTACTACAACGAGTACGACTGCCTTAAGATTGGCTGTATGTTTTAAGTAGCAATATGTAAAAGTATGAGATTTGACTCTTGATGTTTTTTTTTAGGGATCCAAAAGCTTCCCATTCAGTGGGATAAGGCCTCCTACCACATTCGCCAAAAGTATCTGGACCGGCATCCGGAATATCGCAACTACACCACCGGCTCGCGATCACTTCATGCTGAGCACTTAAATATTGATCAGGCGTTGAAGTATATTCATGGAGTCAACTATCGCACTTGCAAAAAGTAAGACACATACAAAACTTATCCAGCCAAGGTCACTTCAATAAACTGATCAATTATGCTATCGCCTTGACAGCTTCCATCCGCAGGATCTGATTCTTCGCGGTGATGTGAGCTTCGGCGCCAAGGAGCAGTTCGAGAACGAAGCCAAGATGGCCGTGAGACTGGCCAACTTTATTAGCGCCTTTCTGCAGGTAAGCAAACGATTCAGAGCAAAGGATTCCCATCGCCTTCACGCTAAATGAAGAGCAATAATTGATAACCCGACACCTATTAAGAGCCTTCGACGACGGCTCTTGAAAACTTCTCAAGTGTAAATTATAATTTTCCACGCGTAATTCAACTTCCTCGAATTTCCTGCATTGCCAGTTTCTCGGTTCTTACCGATGCTGCTCGTACTATTTGGTATTCTGCGTTGCCAGCCGCGCGGCGTGAATTAAATATTCAGTGTCAAACCATTACCAAATGCTAAATTCATTAGTTTGAGCGCCGAGGACACGAAAAACGGGTTCGCCACAAGGCGTCGTCTTCATTAAAGGCCAGCCGCAGCAGCAACGAACACATAGGGAAATCCTGGGGATGCGAGTCGCCTTCCAGCTCACTCTCTCTGTCCATATTTGCACAAGTTGTTAGCATTGAATAGCTGAGTGGGGGGAAACTCTTCCGTTTCCCAAAACCTAATATGTTCCCCAAACTAACAGAGTATGCAAACTATAACACGAATATCCTCCTTACAGGTATCGGATCCCAACGAAGTGTACTCGGGCAAGCGTGTGGCCGACAAGCCGCTGACCGAGGATCAAATGATCGGCGAGACCCTTGCCATTGTCCTGGGCGACAGCAAGGTTTGGTCGGCCACAATGCTCTGGGAGCGCAACAAGTTTACCAATCGCACATATTTCGCACCCTATGCCTACAAAACTGAGCTCAACACAAGAAAGTTCAAGGTGGAGGACCTGGCGCGGCTCAACAAGACGCACGAACTCTACACGGAAAAGAAGTACTTCAAGTTCCTGAAGCAGCGCTGGAACACCAACTTCGACGACCTGGAGACCTTCTACATGAAGATCAAGATCCGCCACAATGAAACAGGTGAATACCAGCAGAAGTACGAGCACTACCCAAATTCGTACAGAGCGGCCAACATCAAGCACGGCTACTGGACTCAACCACAATTCGACTGCGATGGATATGTGAAGAAGTGGCTGGTGACCTATGCGGTGCCCTTCTTCGGCTGGGACAGCCTGAAAGTCAAGCTGGAATTCAAGTAAGTTGAGGGGATAATGTGATATAGGGGTTGGGTTGAGATCGAGCGGCTTGTTGGGCCGGTCCGTTGCGTGCCGCCGTCGCGGGCCGCTCAAACCCCTTTTTCGGAAACAGTCCCACTTTCAATTCCTATCCCAGTTTCATTCACATGCAAATGCGCTGGGTTTGATTGTCTAATTTTGGAGTGTTGACAAGACCTAACTTCTGACTTGTGACTTCTGGCATTGTGATGCAAATAGAAGCAATTAAACTCACTAATTTGTTTTCTCTGCGCAGGGGTGTGGTAGCTGTCTCCATGGACATGCTGCAGCTGGACATCAACCAGTGCCCGGACTGGTACTACGAACCGAACGCCTTTAAGAACACACACAAGTGTGACGAGCAATCGTCCTACGTAAGTAAAATTCATTAAAACTTGGAAGCATCTCTTTCAACTGGTATTCATTTTGTTGGACCAAAACTAACTTTCTTCTTATTTGTTTTAGTGCGTTCCCATTATGGGTCGTGGCTATGAAACCGGAGGCTACAAGTGCGAGTGCCTGCAGGGATACGAGTATCCTTTCGAGGATCTGATTACCTACTACGATGGACAGCTCGTCGAGGCCGAGTACCAAAATATTGTGGCTGATGTCGAGACCCGCTACGATATGTTCAAGTGCCGACTGGCCGGAGCTTCGGGTCTGCAATCCGCTTTGGGACTTGTGGTCGCTCTGATCGGGCTCACGCTCACCCTGCTGTATAGATTTAGTTAAGCACCGCACGCCAAATAACTAACGCAAACTTCCGTCCAAACAAAACTCACATCAAATCTCTCCACAAAAGATATAACTACAAAGCAACACAGACACAAAATTGACACCCAAAAACAAAACGAGCTGCCAGCCAGCCCAGCTCTCCATCGTTGCTCCCTTTGAACATTGTCATCATTTATCTGCAAGGCGATTAAGTTGTAGACATAATCTATTACAATGAATCTGGTTATTTGTCATTTCTATCAAAAGCGGCAGAAGACCAAGCAGCAGCAGCAGCAGCCGAAGCAAAAGCAGCAGCATCGTCAGAAAAGCGCAAACAGCCGCGCCTACTGCGCTCAGATTACGGAAATGCCGTGTAGCTCGTATTTTTCTTCTTCGGAAGATCCTTCCTCTCTAATGTCCGTGAAGTCGCACAGCTGTGTGTGCGTATGTGCGGCGATCGCAAACCTGTTAACATCGGAACCCAGTTAAGCCCAGGCGTACCTACACCCATCGGGGAGGTCGTCCAGGTCCTAGCTGAGGGTTGTTTGTGCCCGCACACACACCTTTTTTCCGACCAACGGATGCCACAAAAAATCCAACGCCTGCCGTCGTATTTTTCTTATATTAAATCGTCGATGGTCTGTTGGCTGCGATTTTTTTTGCTGAATTAAATATGTATGTCGATGCTGCTGCCGCTGCGGCGTTTTTTCCACTTTTTGTTTTTTGCGCCTTGATTATCATATGCGCTTGAATTTTTATTATCTGTACCCTGAGAACTTTTTCTATGCGCTGCAGGAACCAGTTTAGCAGCCACTTGGTCTTCTACCAGGGCAAAAAGAAATCTCCAGCTTTTTTCATTAAAACTTTATAGCCATAGGTAGCTGGACAGGGGCAGAAAAAATCTTTTTCACACATTTTTCATAGTCATTTCAGGGCAGCAGCGGTGGGCAGTAACTGTCTCAGCATTCGGGCAACTCCTCCATTTCCATTTGGAAAAATGCCCGCGTCTGCTAAAACACGTTCGAGTGGCTGGCCGTGTCCGCTTTTGGTTTTGTTTCTGGAAGTCTTGCCCCCCTGAACATTCCGCAATTTATTTGTAGATCAGTACAAAGCAATGAGAAGAAATCGAATGTGTAAATTGTGCCTTAAACTGAATATTTGTAACACAACAGACTATATCAAAAACATCCGTCCAATGAGTAGTCTACTTTGTATTATGTATCTACATATCTGAATTAGTGATAAGTGCCTTGAGACAAAATCGAATAACTTTTACAACCTGCTTGAGTAGTCTAATGTCTAGAATTTAAGTGTCTTATAATTTTAAAGCAATCCATCCATATATACAATGTTCAAATATATGATTTTGTAGTAAAAACCCCATTGACTTACCAAACTTATTCATTTTGCATGCGAGTGTTTCTGACGTTAGTTGAGACGTTAGTTTTCGGTGCTTCCAAAAGAACTGATCCTTGTCAATATGTGGGTTTTCTTCACGCTTTACAATTTGAATGTATTACAATCGAAGGGCACAGGTCAAAGATCAAAATCCGTTGCTTGAATTTTCCAGAAATTATAAAAGTGCTAAATGATATCACAATTTGTGATACTTTAGAGAGAACAAAACAAATTACAAAAGGTCTTGAAAACTCCAAAACGATTCACGTCGCCCGTCTAATCGTCGAGCGGCGTAAATTCTCCTCCAATAGTATTAGTATCTTATATATATTCGCGATAACTCGATCGCTTGGCTCGTCTTGAATAGGTTCGCGCTATTCAACGGCTCACAATCGGCTTTCTATCCACGAAATATCAAGAATAATTTCCAATTTGGACTATGATTTTTTTTATCCTTTTAGAATTTTAACAATTTCAGAATGGTTGATGTTGTAATACTGAAATGTTCCTTCCTGAAAGTTCACCTAGACAAATGAAAAATTAGCCATCGCATGCTTGGTTTTGTCCCATTGAAATATGTAGTACATTCCGTAGTCGGTTGGTTGGGTTTTATTTAACTATTTATTTCGTGTTCGGTTTTCGTGTGTTCTAAATACATCCCAGCTATACCATCGCCTCTCTTTTTTTGGGTCGGGTAGGTAAAAGTATGTGTAGGTGTATGCGGTTGGTTATCAAACATTTTTAAAAACTATCACAAATCAATTATTGGATGTGGCTACACAACTTAGTTCACATAACATGCAACGGCTCTAATCTGAACAATCCACAATTGGTACTCCCAGATTGGCTCAAAGAAGAGGCGGTTGCGTTAATACAACAGTATCCTCGTTGATTCATTTCGACTCTAATCGTACAACATTTTGAATTACAAATTACGAACAACACATAAACATTTAAAAATACTAATACTTCGATTCGTTTTGACTCCGGTTCACATTCAGTTCGCGTTCAAATAAAAGCCTTTAAAAAAACTTTAGTCCCTATATATGTAATTGTTATGTTTAAATGAAAAACCATTCGGATCTAGTCGCTAGATGAGCTTACAGTTTAATGGGTTCCTTAGCCGGGTGAATTTTGAATATTCTCGGTGACGTCTATCAACTATTTGCATTTAATATCTTGGATTTTCTGTTCATTTTTTCGTTAAATTTCCCTTCTCAAGGTGTGCCTTTGTGAATCCACTTTAAAATATTTGACTATTAATTGCCGTTATAATTAATGTATATAATTGCTAAAACAATTGGCTTCGATTCCTTATACAATTTCGTAATAATTATGAGTATTAAATTATAACCGTATATAGTTAACTTTCGGGGCACTTTTGAGCTCGATTCGCGGGCTCCTTCTCGGGTTTCTGTATCTTGAGTTTCAAGGCGAGGCAGGGTGCATGGTCATGGGTTCCATGGGTACATTGGAGGTGGGGAGACTAACTCCGTGCTGAGGTGTGTATCTTTATCTGCATCTGCAGCTGCTTCTGTATCGGTAACTCTGTTTCTGTAACTGTAGCCTTTAAATGTGTTATATTTGAGCAAAATTGTAACTGCATGCGATCCGATTGAACTTTTACATCAACAACAACGACAATAATTATGATATAATGACAAACAAACTATAACCCATCTGTCTCGCTAATAAATCTGATTGTATCCTCTTGCTTATATGGTTGTGATATGCCTGAGCAAGTGCTGCCCCCTCAATCCGCTGGAGCGTAGTAGACCACAGTGGACTTCCTCCGAAATCCGAGATTAAAGAACGAAGTCTCCGACTTCTTGCGCTCGTGATCCTGCTCGTTTCCGAAGTAGGAGAAGAGCCGTCCGGTGGCTCCGGTAGTGGTTCGGTGGTGATCCGCCCGCCCGCCACCACCGTGGACGCTGTGGCTGCTGCTCTGGCGGTGGATCTTGGTCAGCGAGGTGTGCGAGTGCTGGCGCTGCAGGTGCTGCTGGTGGAGCGAGTGCTGCCGGTGGTGGTACTGCTGCTGGAGGTGCTGCTGGTGGGTCTGCTGATGCTGCTGCTGTTGGTGGTGCAAAAGTTGCTGGTGATGCTGTGCGTTGGCGCCGCCATGGCCATGTAGAAACCCAGAGGTGGTCGGCGACAGATCAGTCATCTCACACGGCCAGAGGGTGAACGAAGATGGGACCTTATGTATCCCGTCCGATAGTCGATAATGGTGGGATGCTGACCTGTTGAAGTACCGCTCCGAGGGCCGCGACCCCATCTATAGTTTGTGTGTGGGAAGACATGTTGTTTTTTTTTTTTTTGTGGAAGACAAAGTGTCAACTGTTAGTATCGGCCGGGCTAGCTATATGATTAGGGATCTCATCTGCTTGGCATTAGTTTAGTTAATTTCTAGGCATTTCTTAGGTGTTTAGCTCTAAGGCGCTACGTACACTCACATTTACATAGAGTAAGCGCTTGTATGACTATATCTTTTTTGAATGGGCACTGCAGGTCGAGCGGACTCGTCGGCATTTGGGTTTCGGGTAGAATCTCGTGTCTGCAATGCCCGGATACAATAGCCTAAGCGCTAAGACTTTTACGGATTTTTTACTGATGTTTTGTGTTTTTTTTTTTCATTTATATACAAATACATTGTGTGTGTTGTGTGGGGTTGTTGGTGTATGTGCAGTGTGTGTTGGTGTTGGTGTTTGGGGCTTAAGCGGGAGATTAAGTTACGGGTGCCGAAATAGTTACATTAAGCGGTGCTCTCCAAAGTTCATAAGTAGCTTGAATAGCAAAGATACTTCTCAACAACATAGGCAAGCTGTAACGTTACAAAGCAAA
This sequence comes from Drosophila melanogaster, assembly GCF_000001215.4. Lineage (NCBI taxonomy): Eukaryota > Metazoa > Arthropoda > Insecta > Diptera > Drosophilidae > Drosophila > Drosophila melanogaster. The sequence continues at coordinate 20,754,402 of NT_033777.3, read as the reverse complement.
CGGAACTTAAAAAAGATTTAAAGACTTTTCAACGTTTTCGGATTTTGGGATAGTGATTGATCTAGTGAGCTGTACATGAGGGATTGGGGGTGCAGCTAGTGATTCAGGAGTTGATCAAAAATAATCGCAGGATGCTCTCACCGTTCGTTCGTTTTGAGTTTCTCAGTCGGAAACTTGAATGTTACTTAACGTAGTTTGGTACAAAAGTGTTCTTAACAGTCGCATAACAGTTGTAAAAACTTTTTGGGTTTTCTGGGGAGTTGCGTGGGCGTGGCAGTGGCACAGGGGCCTAAGCGAAAACAGTCGGAAGCCACACGCTGGTTTGGTTTCTATTTGTATCATTCATGCGATTGGCTCAAACAACAAATGAGTCGGTTTTGACCGCATAATACTTTCGTTTATGTTTGTAATGGGTAGCATATATATGCTGCGATCTGTAAGTCGAAAATCCAAAAAGAGCACAGACAGAGGGGTAGAAAGATATGGGAGAGAAGAAGAGAACGCATAACTTACGGGGATGTCAAAAAAGAACGTCAGAAAAAGGTAACAAAAAGATGCCTGTTATGTTGCTATTTCTACGAGTGGCAACTGTACCTTGATAGTAGTACTTATCGCTAGCAAATCAATTAGATGTTGTACTTACCCCGGTCTGGCAAGTGGTGCATTCGATTTTAAGAGTTTTTGTTTTTTTTTTTTTTTGAAAATCTTTTTACAAAATATATCTTGTCTTGTTCTGTTTTTTTTTTTTTTTTTTTTTTTTTGGTTTTCTGTACATTTCAGTGACTTGTCCAAAACTCTTAGCTTATATGGTGCGTGCGCGTGATGTGCCGCTGCGCATATCTGGTGGACGGTCCCGTGACTATAGCATCTCGTTTACAAAGCGCTGGCCTACCGCTACATGGTTTCAATGTGTGGTCAGGTACAATAATTTTTTGCAGTGTATTTTGTTGTATTTTTCAATGTAGGTCATTCAATTTGGCCAGGTCCAGTCCAGTTGTGTGTATGTGTTTTTTTTTGGTGTAGGTGTGTGAAGAAAGAGAGAGAGAAGTTCGAGAAGAGGAGATAGTCCAGAGAAACACACATAGAGAGAGAGAGAGAGAAAGAGAGATAGGCAGGTTGTGGCAGAGGTGAAGAAGAAAAACAAGAAGAAAAGAAGCAATAGTACAGATTAGCGGTGTTACTATGTACAAATCAGGAGATTCTACTGCTAGATAGCTGCTAGTTCTCTGACCAACGAGTGTAAACGATACAGCGGCCAAGCACTGAAAGGACTTTCTCGAAAGGGGCATAAATCCTTGGCTGCTGCATCGTTGACAACCAGCAATCGATTTCAGATGGCCTTCAAAAAGAATATCATACAAGAAACAGCTCAACGGAAGATCATGATCATTGCATCTACTCCGGTGTCTCCAAAAGTGAGTGGGTGGGTTGGTGGTACTTGGGTGATTGGGTGAGTCTGTCATTTGGCATCCCATCGATGCACTTTATGTGAGGTGACTTTGGCTGGCGATGGGCAATGCAGACTCTCGGATCGACTTACCTTAGCACTGGGCCAAAAGAATAGTTAACCGAAATCTGGCAGGCCGGTACTACTCGGTCTAAGTTTACTTATTAACCAAAGTCTATCATACTGTTACTCAGATTAGCTTACGAAAGGAATGTTAAAATCAAAACTTAGATGCGAGATGTACATAAGGTTAGGAAGGAGAATCACTTGCAGTCCTTATCAAACCAAACGAAACCAAATCAAACCCGAATTATCAAAAGACTAGGCAAGAGTTGACTAAGGATTATAACGAAATCGAATCAAAAAACATACTTCGCTTACAGTTGGATTTGAATAAATATATTAGTAAGTTTGTTGATTGCTTGTCTCGGTATGGGCTGGGTATTTAGAGTAAGGTATTCCTATATGGTACAATAACGAAAAACCCTTCTTTTTAGATTTCGGGCACCGTGTTGTTTTTTAGCTTAGGTGGTTAAAATAACATACTCAATTCTCATCTCAGCCTAATCTCGAAACTCACCTCGCATTGTGACCCAGCATTATGATGCTTCTGCAAAAAGACAATTGAGAAATGTCGACACGTTTTTTATATATATAAGAAGTAGGTAGAGTATTAGCATAGAGTAGAGCTTGAAGAATTTAAAGAGTTTAAAGACAGACAGATCGCACAGAAATAAAGGAGCAACTCAAGAGCACATCAGTTAGGAAAACGAAAAACCGTCAATTCGAAACGAAAACGAAGAGAAAACGAAGTTCGGTTCAAACATGCCAATCAGTAACAACTTGAATGCATTTTAATGTATATCATTATTTAGGTTTTAATCGCTTTAAGGGTCAGGGCTTGGTTTTTATTTGGTTTCTCTATGGCCGGTAGCATCCTGACAGATTGGTGGGCAAATGATTATGGATAACCGACATTACTTGGGGCGCTTGGTGCTCAGATACAGATACCCAGCCATTTCAAATTCGGTCATGCTGGAATTTAACATATATTGTAACTTGCGCTCTCCTTTCTAAGTGCATACAGTTTAATTAACAAAATAAAATTGAACCAATAATCGAACTTATTTACACCAGACGGGTAATTGCCAGGTACAGATTGAACCCAATTACAAGAAGCTGCAATTCAGTAGAGATCACACAACAAACAGCCAAACATATCATCATCAGCAATATCATAGTCACCAGCATCCATGTTCTTGGAGTTCAGCGTGGATCTTGAAACGGAAACTTTCGCAACATCAGCGAAACTCAAACTACATAAATGTACGTTAAGGTGTGTGTGTGAGTTTCAGGATGTGTGGGCGGGTTTGTGTCGTTCAGGTGTGGGAACTACTACAGTAATAGAACCTCGGCACCAGCAACCAACATCCAGATACAAGGATATATCATACACAAGTGGGCAAAACAAAAGATTGGCACTGAGATCGGTCGGGTATGCCATGGCATCATGGGTGGTACATATGTATACATATTATAGGGGTCTTGGGGTTGCTGAAATGCCGAAACGAAACGAAATCATCAAAAAGATCAACAACAATAAGAATAAGTACATTTATGGTAACGGCAGCGCCAAAAAACGTTAAGAACAACAACGAGATGGGATTGTCAACCAATTTTGCACAACAGCCGAAGTAGTTAGTGTCTGTAGAACTTTAGGCTTTATTAAACGATGTAACGATATATAGATAGATATATGTCGTAAATGTGTGAGCGGTTATATATCGGTATATATGAGGATATTTTGGTGTACATAAAGTAAATATAGTTACAGTTGGATACATATGTCTATATATGTATATGTATTTCTTTCAACAAGGGTGAGCGCAAAGTTGGAAGCCAAATGTGTTGTAGTTTTTGCTTGTGGAATATATGGGTGTTTAGTATTATAAACCTATAGATAGCATAGAAGTTTTTGTTGTTGTATTCAGTAAAAAATCTGCCAAGTTTCTGTTACTTATGATTAGCATTATCAGGTCAAAAAGTTCAGTTGGAAGGTTAGATATCAGTAAACACAAATCTTGCCTACGATTCTAATTAATATCTAATGCATTGAATCAGGGCATTGGTTTGGTCTTCGATTTCGATTTTGGGTTTTGGGCTTTGGGTGTTTGGCTTAGCTTGTGTTTTTGGCCTACCGAATGAGCATAGCGAATTTCGGCTAATTCACAACAACATTGGTAGCGGAGTATGGCACGAACGCTCTTTCTGCAAGATGTTTGTTTATATAAAATTAAATATATTTAGTTTATGTGAGTATACAGGAAATTAACAGCGTTTTATCGAAATCAAACATGAGTAGAAAGTTAAATTATTATTTCGATGGTTTATTTTAACGTTTGCTTTAGTCATTAATGCCACGGAGTAGCAACAACAAAACAATAATAAAAAATAATAAAGAACCGGAATAAACTGAAGCCGTTAAGTATTCAAAACAAACACGCACGAGTCTTTTACACTCTGACAAAGAAAATTAGCATATTAATTGCATAACAATTATTCCTAGCAATATGAATAAATACGAAATATATTCCCACTTACCGCAACAATCGCGTTATATAGTCTGGCCAGTTGGCGGGAAACATGACGAGGAAAAATCCGATGCCAATCAGGATAACTCCGGCCAGTTTCATGCCAGCAAAGTTCGCACTGTATAGTATGACATCGAGGGCTAAGGGATCAAGTGAAATGAGAAAAATAGCTCAATTAAATTGGATACTCAAATATGTATGTGTTTTTCAATCAGATATTTAAATCTTGAGGTCCTATTTCAACTTTGTTCTCAGAGGTATTGAAAGAGGTATATTTGTTTTATGTTAAACCAGTAACTACTTGGCCAAGAAAGTTCGCCCATTGTTTTGTAAAAGTTTATGTCTCAATGTGCCCACTACAAAGATCAAATGTTGTTACGTGACCCATGTGAGTGCCCCGTTTGAATATTACAATTTAAAACAACTCATAGTCACGGAATCCTTCAAGCGAATAGAGGCTAACCCCAGACCTCGACCACCCTGTATCCACCCAACTCTTGGAAAACATGCTGAGGAGCTCGTCCGTGTACATACCGCCAGAAACGGGCACAGCCGTAATCAGACCCAATGTCACAAACATGTTGTACGTAACGGCGGCACTGAACTGCATCAGAACGTGGAAAACTGCAATCAAAATTAATTACGGCGATAAAAGTTTACGGCACAACAAATGCAGAAGAAGCGGGGGGTGGAAAAGGAGTCCTACCGAGGAGCAGGAGGCTCGCCGCGAACAGCAGGTTCCAGGGTATGCTCTCCGAGGTGAGGCTTTCCGTGCCAGTCAGGTAGAGTCCCAGCACTACGGGCCACAGCAGCAGGGCGTTGAGGAAGCCGAGGGCGGTGAATATGAAGGCGATTTGGCTCACCGGCGGATCGCCCATCACCTTGCGGAACATAACCTGTGAAGCGACAGGCCAACATGAGCACGACATGGCCGCACACGAAGCGGGAAAGCAGGACATCCCATGTGGGCGAACGGCGGATTACTCACCCTAAACACGGCATAGCCAGCTCCAGCCAATGTGGCCAAGACCACGCCGCTCAGGGTTCGGCTTTCCGTAATTCCATCCATATAGGCTAGCAACGCTATTCCTGTGTCGCAAAGTATAATGGCCACGATCTGCAAAATAGGGGAGTGATATGGGGAGTTTTGTAAATAACTCAAAAGAAATTATTGATTTACAAAGAATTGTAATAACATATTATTATCATAATCATTACACTATGGTGTAGAAAATAAAGGATTTTGACTTCAAACTTCAAATGTAAGAAAAATTCATATTGTTTCAAGTAAATAACTTGTCACAAGCAAATTGTTGTTTTGTTTTGCCTGCTAACTAACCCAAAGGATGTCCTCACGCTACGGTCGAGCTCTAACCATATTCTCGCCGGATGGCCACCTGTTGCAGGTGGAGTACGCCCAGGAAGCTGTTCGAAAGGGCTCCACAGCGGTCGGCGTTCGTGGAGCCAATTGTGTGGTGCTGGGTGTGGAGAAGAGCTCGGTGTCCGAGATGCAGGAGGATCGGACGGTGCGCAAGATCAGCATGCTCGATCGCCACGTGGCGTTGGCATTTGCCGGTCTCACGGCCGATGCACGGATCCTTATAAATCGAGGGCAGGTCGAGTGCCAGAGCCATCGACTCAACTTCGAAAACCAGGTGACCCTCGAGTACATCACCAGATACCTTGCCCAGCTCAAGCAGAAGTACACGCAGTGCAATGGACGTCGTCCTTTCGGTATATCGTGTCTAATAGGAGGCATTGACGCCGATGGCTCTGCACGTCTCTTTCATACCGAACCATCCGGGATATTCCACGAGTACAAGGCGACCGCCACTGGGCGTTGGGCAAATACTGTGAGGGAGTTTTTTGAGAAGGCCTATAGCGATCATGAAGTGACAACCAAATGTGATGCCATCAAACTAGCCATGCGTGCCCTTCTCGAAGTAACCCAGATGAGCCAGATGCGCCTGGAGGTGGCCGTATTGGAGAATGGCAAGCCAATGAAAATGCTGGACAGTGTAGTAATTTCGGAAATAGTCAAGATCGTTCAGAACGAAAAGGAGCTCCAAGCGAAGGCACATAAAATGAAGAGATGAATTGCTACACCTACAGATCGTTGATTTTTTATGTTCATCAAATTGTTATTAGATATTCATGTTATATTGTTTTGGAGCTTTGTTTAAATTTTGTTGTTTTTGTTTTGTTTTTAAATTAATTAATATACAGTTTTAACCATGTTTTGATGTTTGTGAAGGATTTTATCTTTGTATAATGCAGTAATTAATTAAAATTACACGACTTTAAAATTATAACTTTTAAATTTCAAATATGCAGATATAAAGCACTCACTCTAACGCCCACGAACTGCTCGTGCAGGATCACCCAGGATAGCAGGTACACGCATGCCACGTTGGTGGCGAACAGGGCCAGGGCATCCGTGGCGTAGAGGACGTGCAGGGACAGGGTGTACAGGTAGGTGGTGACCAGCCACAAAATGCAGAAGCAGAGGCAGCGATTGAGGAAGCGACCTGCGGACCAAGAGCCAGTCAAAAGAAAGTTTTCATAGGTGTCGCACGACTAAATCCAACTCACCCACTGTGAAGCCGCGCTCCCGGAATCCTCGCAGCACGTCGCCAAGGATGTCGCTCAGCTTCTCGCACTTGCGGGTGGAGACCAGACCCAGCAGGTAGATGGGGAAGAAGAGCAGCGAGAAGTTGGTGAAGAACCAGGCGGCGAAGAAGGGGGCGCTGAAGTAGACCGGCTGGCGCGGTGGTATGTTGAACATCTCGGTGGCGTCCTCGACGTGGTGCAGCGACGAGTCGCTGATGGCCAGTATATCCTCCAGCTCCGTGCTCAGGTCCGCGCGGCTCGAGGACGTGTCCTGGTCGTCGTTCAGCAAGTCGTCGTACGGAGCACGGTACTTGTACATGTACTTAATGCAGTGGGTGGCCCCCACCCACGACGCGGTCATCAGGATGGTCACGCACACTCCGAAGTACATCTGTAAAGACATCGATCGCATAGCATTAAAATTGAGTGAATGATTCATAAGTTTTCCCACCTTCCGGGCCAGTTCGGAGCAGCATGACTCCTTGCAGGCCTGCAACTTTCGGAAGCGAAGCTCGGACTCCTCGCCGTGCCCGTTGGCTTGCTGCTGCTCCGTCTGGGTGTCGCTGGAGTCGCCGCCTCCGAAGTGGTGCGCCGCATTGTGGCTGCCCGGTGCGCTCGTTGGTGTGTCCGCCGGGATGATGACCACCTCATTGGGGTCCTGTTGGCTCGACGATATCGAGTCTTGGTGGGTTATTTGCGGATTGCTCGAGGTGAGCACGTTGCTGAACCCGCAGCTGCCCGCTGCTCCGCTGCCACTGCCGCCGTTTTGGGCAGACGAACCGGGGGCCACTGCCGTGCTGCTGCTGGCTCCCGCCCCGCCGGTGCTATTGTTGCTGTACGGTCCATTCGTCGAGGAGTCGCCGGTGACCACCACGGAAGGAGTGCGCACTCTTTTCGGATTGAAAATAGCTGGAATTTCGCCGTCGCGCGTCATGCTATCATCATTACCGAGCTCCTCTGTCGCTCATAGTGATCCGGTCCTGCAAAATCAATAAATCATAAATACCAGAATCTAGCAAGCTTATTCTTTATGTATATTTTTGGCCTTAATATCACCTTCCATACCTAAATGTATGCCTTCACTTTTGAACGCAGAGTAAACTTAAGGTTGAAACTGGACTTGATGTACTTTTTAAAGGAAGCAATAGTCCTCGGCCCGCGGCCTAATAAATGATTCAGTTCGATTCGACCAGCCATGTTCCAGCACTGCTGCAAAGGCTAAGCAGTCTCGAATCAGGCTGTTCACGTGCTTCCAGCGATTAAAGATTGAGGAACACGCAAATGGGGGGCCATTTCTCGACTCTTTACAAGTGAAAGGCGCACCCAAAGCCCACGCAGCTTGTTCAGGGTCCGAGCAATTTGCATGGGCCCCACTTTTTACCACTGCCCTCATCCCAGGATATAGCGTTGGCCAAACTCAAGGCTAGGGCAGCCAAGTTTTACGAGCACCGCCGCACAACCAGCCAACCAACCAACCAACCAAACAGCCTGCCAGCCGGCCGTTCATTAAAGTCCAGACCCGACCAGGAGCACATTGATTGGATGGCCACAAAGGCGAGGGACGGGCTCATAACAATGCGAATTATGAACGCCCCAGCTCAAGCAGGTCAAGTTGAGTGGACAATAAACTGCCAACCGGATCTCGCCGGCAATTTGTAAGCGTTCTTAGTAGAGTGTTAAGTCCAGCCCCCCACCACCACTACTACCACCAGGCCGGATGAGTTACAATGTCCTTCGGTGTCCTTCACCTTCGCATCCCATCGAGCAGCTTGTGCGCTTGCCTTCGATAATCGTATTCTAATTGAAACATTAATTATTCAACCTAGTTGAGGCTCCTAGCAGGCTCCCAGGGTAAGAGGGCGCGAGGGGAGATTCCAAGAGTCTAATGGCTATATAATGAAGGTCCTAATAATTGCCTGTAATTTTAAGCGGTTAAGAATAATATTCCATCGATTTCCAAGCAGTCGAGCAAAACCAAAATGATTTGAAATCCGCAACTCTGGCATTTTGCACAATTATTTTAATATGCCTAATATGGGACTATATACAGCCGATATGCCGTCTATTTGAGTTAATAAAATATTTTAATTTAATTTATGATTGGGGAACTCCAATACTAGTTGTAAGTTGAAGGTGAGTTAGGTCTGTGAGCAAATTTTGTTGGCTAAGAAGTGGCATATCTTCATATCTTAATATCTTTAATATGACTTCAAAGAAAGTAGTCAGACTAAGGAAGATTCAAAAAGATTAAGGTTTACCAAAAATGCTTGATAGTCACACTGAGAATCTTAATAATAAACAACGAGAGAGCGGGAGATTGTTAATTAATTATTCACAGCAAAAGGAAACTGCGCTCTACGCGATCTCATACTATTCAATTCAATTCTGTTCGATTAGTTAACTCTGAGCACTTGAGCACATCGTCATAAAAATGCTTCACAGCGGAAAACTTGTTCAGCTTTTGACTCTGGCTTGGCTAGGCGGTTAGTAAAATTGAAACAGTTGTATGTTTACTACGAGTATTTATTAAAAACGCTATATACGTTTTCAGCATTGACGATGGCAGAATTTCGATGCGGTCGTCTGGATGAAAAGCTATTGTACACCACCAACGAGCAGGCGGAACCCTCCGAGAATCCCTGGGTGGGCATTCTGCTGGAGGATCAGGGTCAGTTAACTTTAGAAGTGTTAACTATGAAAAGCCCCCTTCTAAAGCCCCAAGTTAATAATTAATAACATGACCTATGCTTTTGCTAATGCCCTTTGTGTCCACCTTCGATGATTTTCTAGGAAATCGGTACGAGAATACAAGGTGCTCCGTAGTTATTATTAACGAGCTGCACATCCTCAGTACTGCGACGTGCGTAAAGCGCTTTAGCCAACGATCCGGAGACACCAAAGCCGTGGCAATGTTGGGCGTTTGGGACGAGACTGACTCCCCGGAGGAGGAGCTGTCGTGCAACGACAAGGACTTCTGTGTGCCGGGGCCTGAGCTGTACAAGGTGGTGGAGATCAAGGTCCATCCGCAAACGGACAAGGACACGGGGGACAACGACTTGGCCATCCTTCGGCTGGAAAAACCAGTCGAGTGGACCAACTGGGTTCAGCCGATCTGCTTGGAGGGCACTTCGGAACCGGAAACGCTGACCAATCGCAACCTGCACTACACCGGATTCAACCATATGGCCTCGGAGAAGGGCAAGGGGTTGGCCATGACAGTATCTACTCAAAAGTGCAAACAATTGACATCCTCCAGCGTCCTAGTACCGGTGAACCAGCTGTGCGGCTATCCCGTGAAGAGGACCAAGTTCTATCCGGGAGCACCACTGATGGACATCGATGTGCGAGATGAGAAGCCGCACAACTTCTACCTGGTGGGCATTCTGGTCCGGAACGTAGATGCCGGACAGGCTACCACTCAAGTCTATCAGAATGTCCGACGCGCCCGCTCCTGGATAATGGAAAATTTGAAGTAGAAAGTACAACTTGTTATGTGAATACTCAATAAACTATTCAACATGAGGAAGTAAAATGTTGTGGGTTCAGTGAAATAACTGATGCATCGTGACGGGAACTGCCCAGGGATTCGCATCGGAAACGGGTTTTCGATCGGTAGCCGTAATGTAATCTTACACCATTAATTAGATACGTAGAATAACAGGTAGTTGGAAGAGTTAGTTGAAAATTTTAACAAACATTACACGGAAAGAAATCAACTCATTCTTGGAGAAGGGAAATGTGCTGATCAAATAGTATTAGTAACACTAATAGTAATATTTAAAATCTTAAAATATTTTATATAAAGGTTTCGAAATACACTTCACTATTGATTTCATATATATTTTAAAAAATTGTAAAAACAATTGTATTTTCGTTCTAGTGTTCCTGCTAAGCTCTATCGATCATAAGCTTCTGGGTAAATCCCCTGAGCAACATGCATTGTCTGTTTTTCCAGCTCCCAGTCAGTTGACTTTGAGCTGCGCTTCAGAATGCTTGGTAGAATCGCAGTTTTATTATTGCTCGTCGGTCTTTTTGGCCCGGAAGTTCGGTCGGCGAAAGTGAATGATGACCAGTGCGGTGCATTCGACGAAGATCAGATGCTCAATATGCAAAGCACCTTCGCCATTCCCACGGAGCACCAGTGGGTGGCCCGGATAGTGTATGGCAAGGGTAAGAATCTCTGAGCTGCTCAGTTAATCCGAAATACAACTTCGTTTAATACTTCAGGGTTTGAGGGCAAGATTCGGGACAATGGATGTCTGGGCGTGCTGGTATCGAAGCGCACTGTCTTGGCGCCCGCCCACTGTTTTGTCCAGTACAACGGAGTAGCGGAGGCCTTCTCCGTCCACCTGGGTGTCCACAACAAGAGTGCTCCGGTCGGAGTGCGAGTCTGCGAAACGGATGGCTATTGCGTGCGTCCGTCGCAGGAAATCAAGCTGGCCGAGATAGCCATCCATCCGGACTACGACTCGCGAACCTTAAAGAACTCCCTGGCGGTGCTGACTCTTCAGCGAGACGCAAAGATCTACCCAAATGTAATGCCAATTTGCATGCCACCTCCAAGCCTGCTCAACGAGACCCTGGTTGCTCAGACGTTTGTAGTAGCTGGTCTTCGCGTCTTTGAGGACTTCAGACTAAAGACCTGGGTAAACACGCTGAGTCGCGGCTTCTGTCAATCGAAGGTCAAGACGCTGGTGACCAGCAGCAACACGGTTTGTGGCTACCACAAGCAACCGGTAGCTTATTACTTGGGCGCACCTCTAGTGGGGTTGCAGAAGAAGGGGCACGTCACTCAGAACTACTACCTGGTGGGCATCATGATCGACTGGCGCTGGGAGAACAACCGCATCATGTCCAGCTTTCTGGCCATACGCAACTACATGGACTTCATCCGACAGAACTCCAACTCACTGATTGTACGCTCCTGAACCTCGAATAAAGTTAAGAGAAACGCCAGCTGCCAACAGGTCTTGCTGGGGTGTTAATTATTCAGCTCCAAGCCCGAGACTCGTGGCGCGCAGCTCGCAGCTCGAAGCTCGTGCAACATGCAAATTGTTCCTACACTTATAGCATTTTAATGAGCAGTCACTCAGCGCAGCGCAGCCGCCGCTAGTTGGCTAATGCGAGGAATATGGAAATTTCATCGCTTTCACCGAGAACCCCCCCGCCCTATAAAAGTATAAAAGTCTGGCAGTCGACAGGAGACAGCCGAAAATGTTGCAAATACCCAGCAGAACGGAAACGGAAGTCTAGGGGGCTGAATAGCCGAAGGCGCTGGGTGGTGGGGAGCAAGGATGTGGGCTGCCTTGCTATTGGACGAATGCCAAGACGTTGCCTTAACTGACAGAGTTCGAATATGTCTAGGAGGACAACGGAACGCTTACAGAGGGATAAAGTGGATAAATTAAAAAAAAACAAATATTCGCAAAAACATGACTTTATATCAGCAAAGTCATTAAATTCTCTTATCTGTGGGAAATTAAGTAAAAGAAGTTAAATCTTCGGCTGACTTCTTGCTTTTTGAAAATTAGGTGTTATTTGAATTGGCACCGTTTTATGTTTAAATACCAGTTTTTAAAACTAGTTGACAGGGAGTAGTTTTAGTGTAAAGGAATGCAAATAGTTTACCATTTTGATTTTCTTTGTGCACTTAATGGCGTATTTTAGGTAAAAGTTTTGTTTATGAGCTAAAGGGACATTGTTTATATCGAAAATTTTGCAACGAGTGTAGAGAACAAAACAACAAGGAGGATTGAATATTAAATTGCTGGAAAGTTTTGTCATTTATGATCACCCTTCTCTTCCCCGAGGTGTCGTCCAGCTAATACAGACACATCGCTTTTATCGCCGTGTTGGAACATTCTTTTGGGCGCCAAATTGCTCTATAAAGACGAGCTGGGGAAAGATGCGCTCGCTGTTTACTTTTGCCAAGAATAAAAATCACAATAAAATTTAAATTGCCAGACATGAGGGCCTCAAGATGAAGATGGGCAGAAAACGTGACCAAATGACCGACAATAGACGGGGATAAACATCGCATTCCTGCCTCAGTTTGAGGAGAAATGCGATTCAAAACAAAACAAACAGCTGAACGGGAGAGAAAGTGCGCCGGAGAATAGAGAAAGCAGCTCAGTCGCGAGAGAGAGAGAGACTGTCCCACTGAGAGGGCCCACAGCTTTGCGTGGGTGGTGTGCTGGCCAAAAGTAAACGAGCTTACAACAAAAACGGCGAAAAACAGCCAACAGTAAGCGTACAAACACACACCTCGGTCGAGGACACCACGCGGCGTATACGCAATGTGACACTTTTAGTGGTTATGGTCAAGCACAGCACTTGAGCGAGGGCAATGCGAGAAGGAAAACGAAAGTGACGCCAAAAACACAGCCAGTCAGACAGACACCTGCTCGACGGCAAAGGCAACCACAACGCCCGCCACCCGCCACCTGCCACTTGCCACCTGGGACACACGGAAACAAATTGCTAAACCCAAGTTCTATAGGGTCACGAAGGGTGCTACGTAGATTCAGGCGGTTCATTCGCCTTTTACCATGTAAATTAATAAATTTTAATAGCCTACTTAAGGGCAACACGTTTGTTAATTTAATATATTTAAATATTCGGCATCTTTCATGGATTTGAGTGATATGTTTTTATTGCATTCCCATATTTATATTTATTTAGGCACCTAAATGTTCGAAAAAGAATCGCCCGCCAAGATGACTTTATTTCGCTGGCTTGATCTGTTGCGATGTTCGTATGTGAATGTGGTCTTTGGGGCTTTGGGTTAGTGACTAGACCTTGAGGTTGGCGCACACCTTGACAGTAGTCGAAAATCTAGCCCAACCACCCACTTCGCCCACGGCTCAGAAACGGTTGTGACAACCTGGGACGGTTGAATTTTTCATATTGCCACGAAAACAGGGCAAGGGAAATTGCCTGGCGAATATCCGTTTATCTTGGCCAAAAGATAGCGGAAGGCCTGAAAAGTGTTTTTCCATGCTGCACAGCTGTCGCTTTGAATGTCTCCGAGTTTTTAATGGCCAGCGAGGCGTTTAATGTTTTTATATAATTTACTTAAGCACTTAATGTCATTTTCCCACGGCACGACCACATGGTACACAAACTTTACGCAATTCGTTGGCCTTCTCGAGCTCTTTTCTCTTATATAAAGATAGCGAGCGGGCCGAAAAGAACACAACTGGACTGGCGACACTGTTCTCCGCGGTCGAGCTCAGCCCTTTACTTAATTCAATTAAATGTGCAAAAATATGCTGGGTATAAATTTGGAGCAGCTCGCCAGCGAAACGCTGTACGGATACACAAAACGAAGGAAGCACACACAGATACACACACGCACACGCAGGCACACACGGGGATACACTTGCTCACATTTACACAGGCATTGGGTCTCACTCACGAGCGAAACGAACCGCTGGCTTGGCCCAAAAAAAGCAACTGCCACTTGAACGAGCCTTTTGACTTGTTTTCCTTCGACTTAGGTGGAAACTGTGACAGCAGCGTTTCTGGCGCTAGCTGCCGCTGGCGTTTTTCCAACTCTCCTTTTCTAGAGCACACGACGCGGCCGTCCTGGAAAGCGTCGTTCTCCGTCGTTTCTGGCCAGCAATCTCAAAGTCGACTGAACCGATTACTGAACTGAGCTGCCTTGCAAGTGGCCAAGTCGAAAGCTTTTCCTGTCTCTCCCAGCCTCTCTCTCTGAGCTACGCTTTCCCTCGCTCTCTTCGGTTTGGCAAAGAAAAACACTTGTTAGGAATTTTCTTTGCTCTTTTCTTTTTGCTTTTTGTTTTCGTTTTGCTTTTGTCGTTGCATTTCGCGGCTTCAAAAGGACTCAATAAATTGCTTGCGATTTGGGCTGATAAGGATTTTCACATTTCGTGATTGCCGGAGCAAAAATAAGTTATATTAAGCCAATAATATCGCTTTGCTTCATAGAAAAAAACGACAAAGAGAAATTTATCATGGCCATTTTATATTACTTTTCCAGTTAAGCAACTTCTTGTGTGCATAGATTTTATTTTGTTCTATTTACGTAGTCTAAAGAATATTATATTATTATATTTAAATTAGTATTAGTAAATGTTGTTTGTTTTATGCAACCAATTCAGAATTGATTTAAGGGATTACTACTAAAAACTTTTTGTTTTGGTGTCTCTTGATTGAGCAATCTGTGCAAAAGGTAAAACTTTAATTTATTATTTTAAGGAGCTTAACACAATTTTTTATTTCAAGCAACATCTTTAGAAAGTGTGATATTTCTTTCACATGATTTCCCTTTGACGAAAACATATCATATCTCCATGCTCCAATTTCATCAGTAATAAAATTTGACAAATTTGTCAAATCTATCTAATGTGTCTATTTAGGGCTGCCACCACAATCAGCATAGTTATGCCATAAAAAATAGGAGCTGCCTAGACGGTGCATCCATTAATACACCCATATGTTTATATAGATCGTAAAATCTTGATAAGGAGAAGACCCCATAAGCATAAATTCGTCAGGAGAAAGCATTTCGCAAGCCGACGACTCATCCCAGACAGCTTAGCATAAAATTTCGAAATCAGAACCCGCCAGCAAACGAGTTTTTCAGTCGCAGCCAAGAACTGAATGGCGTATTAATTGTGTAATCTATAAAAATCCATTTACATATGCATGGGCGAGATTGGCAGCTGCCAACGAGCCCCGCGGGAGATATGAAGATGGTCTCCAAATTGGGTTAGTTGGCTTAGTGTCGGCATGAGTTAGGGCCACCAACATGGCCATAGCTTTGGAAATGATCTGGGGCTCGGGACAATGCCATTACAAATCAATTTGGCTAAGACTGTGGCTAACCGTTCTGTGAACCAATAAAAACTAATCCAACGAGCTGGTCAAAAAGACAAAGGCATCACCGTCGAGCTGTTGACCACTGATTTCGCGATTCGGATGAGTTTCAGTTTCCCTTCGACCGGGAACGGTAACGGACGCATTCGAAATACTATATAGTAAGCCCGACGAACATATTGTATACAGCAATGCAGTGGCAATTGTTTACTGCCCTAGTGCTTTTTGTAGCATGGAGTTGTCCTTCGCAAGGAGTAAGGATATCCGCAAACGAGATGGAGCGACGCTTGCCGCAAAAGCAGGCAAAGATTGGGTGAGCAAACGTTGACGACTAACAATGAAGTTTTGATTTTCGACAGATATGACATTTATATAACCACTTTTTGGTATTTTCTGAACCTTATTTAATCCAATAATTCATAGTAGATTATTATTGCATATTATAGATATCACATAAACAATTCAAACAACTATATGCTTATATAGGATACATTTTTTTATAAAACAATTATATTTGAGTTGAAAAAAGTATAACTATGACATTTTAAAGTTAAACTTTGAACGAAATTTTTATTCTAGCTCCAGAAACTATCCCATCGAGTATGTCCTGTTGCCGAGTGCTCGTGGTGGATACAGAAGGCGCTATATTCATAGTCTGGGAAAAGCAGCTCCTACAACAACTGAACGCCCGTTGGTTCGTGTTTGGAATAGCTTCGTCCGCAGTGTTCAGCCCGCTTTCAGTTTCCGTAACCTGACCAATCCGTTGGCCAACTTCTTTAACGATGGCAGTACGAACATCATCGAGACGTCGCCGGTTTATCTGCAGTCCTACGATGAAGATCAGGAGCTGCAGCTTGAGGAACCAGCTCAAGTGGCCTCACAGGCTACCAAAAAACGCAAGCGAAAGCGCCGCAAGCAACAAAAGCGCCGACCGAGCTACGACTCGGCGGAGAACGATGATGCCTACAGCCCTTACGATCCCTACTTTGTGCCACCTTCTCCGCCGCGGTCCGCCGAGCCGATGTTCTTCTACGACACCAATTCCGGTAGCTACTACGGAGTACAGCGCTTCAGTCCTCAGGATTTCCAATCTAATTTTTACGGCAGCTTTTTATTCCGCCGCCTAGGGAGGCAGAGGATGTGGAAGGCGAGCATGAGGAAGAGGCGCCCGTAATGAGAAGACTCGGAACCAGAAAGGTGACCCTACTTCGACCACTGCCCCTATTGTCGGCCAAGGGCCAATCATTGACGAAGCTATTAGAAGTCAGCAAACCGGAGCATCCCATTGAGAATGAAGATGCAGCAGAGGAAACAGACAGCAGCGCACCGAGCGATGCACCGACTAGCGATGACGACGATGGTGATGTCGAAGCCCATTCACCGCTCTCCGAGAGCATGCGCAATACTCTTGGCACGTATATGCGCGACGATAGCCACACCCGCCAGCGCCAGAGACTCGCTAGCGATGCAGCAGGGGCTAACGATTCCGCCGCCAAAGTTTCGCCACGCCATCATCAACGACACCTTGCCCGGCTGAGCTCCTGGTAATCCATGCTAAGCTATAAACTATAAACTCTTTACTTATGGATGATCGTGTATTTATCGTATGTTACGTGCGAGTTAGGATGGGGAATGCATGATAATGAGGTGGCAGCTGTAAAATAGATTAGATATTCAAATAATTTTACTAGTTTCGCCTTAAAGATAGTGAGATAGACATCGAACTTACTATACTAGAAAACACAAGTAATTTGCTAGATCTGGGGCTATTGGACACGATCAGACGAGCCGCGTTAGACGCGAAGCGCTGCCGGCATTGGGATCTACAGGCAGGGCTACATGGTCAACATGCTGCACATTGCGGAAGTAAGCGTGCTGCAGTGCGTCCTTGGCTGAGATGCGCAGGTTGGGATCATAGCACAGCATTGACTGTAAGGTACAGAGTAGTGGATTTCCATTGGGGATGTACATTTTCTGCACTCACCATTATGAGTTCGTGCGCCTCGTGTTCGGTTATGGGTTGTGGCATGTTAGTTCCCTCCCATCTAGGGAACTTGGTCTTAAAGTCTGGCAGCTGCGTCACACCAGGCCAATTTGTTTCATCAGGTGTGCTTAAGGTACGGAAAATCCTATAAAGTTGATCGATCTCGCTGTCTCCAGGAAACAAGGAGCGGCGCATAATCTGTAATTCTAGGTTTAGTAATCAGATCCGCTTGGAATGTACATTCCATATAACACTACCATTTCAGAGAAAATGCAGCCTAGACTCCAGATGTCCACGCCCGTGGAGTAGAATTTCGTGCCCAACAGAATCTCTGGAGCTCGGTACCAGAGGGTGACGACTTCGTGTGTGTACGCCCGCATAGGCACGTTGAAGGCCCTTGCTAGGCCAAAGTCAGCCAACTGGAGTTGGAATTCGTTATTATCACAGAACCAACAGCGGGTAAAACCTTTAGTCTCACCTTTATTTTGCCCGCCGTGTCTACGAGAAGGTTCTGGGGCTTGAGATCGCGATGCAGGATACGATTCGTGTGGCAAAAGCCGACGGCATCTAATATCTGATGCATATAGCTCTGCAAAGTGGCAATGTGAAAATATTTTAATGGGCTGCAAACTAGTGTACTTACCTTTATCAACTGAGGGGTGAACACGTCTTTTTTCTTATCCATCAGCTTCTTTAGATCCATGTTCAGGTACTCGAATATCATGTACAGATTGTTGCCGGAAATGACTACGTCAAATAGTTGGACCACATTTGGGTGCTTAAGGTTCTTCAGCAGGGAGATCTCTCGAATGGCCGTCGAAGGAACACCCTCCGTTTCGCTGTGAATCGGAATTATGCTATTAAATAAAGCTAAATACTGGCAATCGTGATTACCCGTTTGCTAGCAAAAACCGATGATATCCTGTACCACGAAGCCGAATCATGTGGTGCTACGGATTACGGAAACGGCGCAGCTCCCACATAATTCGGGCTGCGGGGTGCAGGTGGATGACATTCGTCAAGGATAATATGTCCATATGTCACATAATATTTCCTATGGTTGCCATGAACAGCATCACAGTCCTGCTCCACCTGGATTACGCACCCTTCTAGCCGAATCTTTTTGAGGGCCACATCCTGGCCGGTGGAGTTGCTACGCGCTTTGTAAACTATACCGTAGGTGCCCTCGCCAATCTTTTCGGCGCGTTGAAAGTTATCTAGAATGGTGGTCATAACCTCGTAAACAATCCTTGAGATCGATGTTGGCAAAATAAACTAATATTTTGGAGGGAAATTCTTCTTCTTTGGTGATGCTAGCCATTCTCATGCAACCGCCGATAAGTCGCACAGCAGCGCCACATATCGATAAGAATTCCTTAATCGATTGTTCTGCGATGTGACAGCTCTAAGGTTGACTACCCCTATTTTAAATGTATTGTTTTCTTCTTTGCACAAAACTTTTAAAATAAAAAATAAAATTAACCGTTGAGACCCGTTAATGCCTATCACAGTTGGATCAAGACATTTAAAATTGATAAATAAAGTTAAAGCAAAAATCGTATTTATGCAGTTTCTTAATGGTTTCTAAATTTACTCTTTTAACTAATTAAATATATGTTTTTAATGAAATGTGACGTTCGTTTAATACGTTGATTCTCGCCTCTATCCAATTAATGTAGGGTGCGATGTACATGAAAAGATCTGCTCCTGAAAAAACCGAATCAAATTTGGCCAAGAGCTGCCGGATAATATAGTACTGTCTCGGTTCCCCATTTACTAGGCGAACTCCTGCCAGGATAGCGTCTGGATGCAAAGGAGCTCCGCGGATGGTCCTTCCAAAGACACTAGAATAAGGGTCTTTGGTCCTTCCATCCACGCAGAGAGCTGGCGCTAGGCCACGACGCGGATTGAGCAGTACGACGGTGCAGCGATAGCAGGTGGTAAATTGATTTCCATCCCTGAAGAGTATACGTCCCAGCCAAGGATGCTCATCCTGTTCCGCGAATGTTTTGTCGTTGTAAAGCTGATTTTCCAACGGTCTTCCACAGCGCTGAACTTCAGTGATTATACCAGTGGCTTATAAGTATAAATAAAGAAAATTGGTAGATAAGCATAATAAAGTAATTGGGTTACATCACTTACGCATAACCAGTATAACCAGTAGAACCTCGCTTACTGTCATCTCGCTCACAACAAAGTATTTTCCGATCGAGGAAATCACAATGATTTTGCACACTGAGAACAATAACCTCTTGCAGATAAAGTGTGAAGGTGTTTCTTATTGTCGCAATGCAATCTACTTTTCCAACAGGTATTTAGTTAAGTATGTACATACAATATGTGTGAAGAGGACTCTTTAACTTTGAATGAAACTTTGTTCTGAATTTAATGATTAGTAAATGCCATTTATCTACTATTTTCAATCATTTTTACATTTCTTCCGGACACTTAGTTATAGACTAAGATGGTTCCCAATCCAATTATTGGTATCTTGTGGTTTCTTTCGTACTGGCCGTGCGTTGATATTCACAAAAGATGCCAAGCTTCAGATCCATCTACAATTTTCATCCCAAATAGAGCTGCACCAGTTAGGAAATCTTTATCCTGGTGTACGCACGCACTCGTGACTCTGGCCAGGGTATGAAGGCTTTTCGGATGCTTATCCACCAGCGTACTGACCACATTGAATAGTCGGGCGATCACGTCATGGGAATCTGTATCCTCCGATACAGACAAACAGGATCTCAGTTGGGAGTTCAGTTTAAGGACGGCAACATCGTAAGACGGAACGATACTCTGGGTGAATAAAAAAGGCGACTTCTGTTTCCAAACATAAAGCTGTAGGCATCGCCCTTATCCAGGAATATAACACAGTGAGCAGGCACAAGGACATGGTTACGGCCACTCCGGAGCAGGGATACCACACCCAACCAGCTGACCTGGTGTACCTAATCCTGCCCAGCCAGTTGAATTGCTCTCGACTATCTTCTCGGTTTACTGGTCTTGCACTCGATCATTTTCTTGAACTGCTGGCCAGAGGAGAAGGGTCTTTGAGAATAAAGGCGGGGATCAGCGAGATTTAAATGCAATGCCTACTTCCTAGAGTCATTAACGATAATGTGACCAAAATAGCAGCCAATTTGAATGAGAGCATATCGCCATGCATTCCGTTTAGCATTGTGGTATGTTAAAATGTTGGGCTACAACTGAGTTAATTCCGGAGTGCGAGATTTGCCATGTAATTGCGGACCCTTATCGTTTAAAAAGACATTCCGTGCATTTTATGTGCGTTGCATTTAAAATTGTAATTGTAATTGCTTGTGGCAGGCGCACGCAATTCGCTTACACTCCACTCCATCTTGTCTCAATTTGTGTTTTACGTGTTGCAATAAAAAAAGTGCCATAAAAATCCGTATTTTAATTTGCTTTCGCCTCTGCGTTTATTTTTCGCGTGCTTAGGCTCTAGCTGTGAATGTTTTTGGCGCGCACATTTATGGCACATTAATCATTCCGGGCCACGGGCCGTATGCTTGATGACGACCTCACCGAATCCTTCAGCCACTTCGATCGGTACTCATGTCGCTCCGATATCGAAAATTAGACATGATTCATTGGCACTGTAAACCTTGCAGCCGAGTGCTTCGATTACGAGTACTTCGCATTTCATTTCAATGAATTTATGACTGCAGCTTCTCCAGAATTACCATATTCCATGGCTGCCACTCGATAAGGTTGCTCTACTGCACCGGTTGAGATGAAAGCAAGTGGCTTGAGAACATAAATTATTTGCAGTTGATGTGTACTTAAGGCTTTTGGCGCCAGCCAAGTGTCGAAAAACTGCATTTCCCCAAAAAACAGAAGGAGTGCGCGCTTGCCTAATGGCAAAAGTTTGGGGCCAATGTGAATTGAATTCCGTGCGGAGGACAACCCAATAGCGAGGACTACCCACTGTGTTTTGGGGCTTCGCGTGATTTATGCATTTGGGTTTGGGTCAGGAGTCGGCAACTTTGCGCAAATAACCCGAAAGCGCTCTCAATTTTTAGCAACAGCAACTAAACGCGGCCAAATGGATAACCACGAATTTGGCAAAAGACTTTGCTTCCTTATTTATAAACCCACCTGTCAAAAGTCACAGCTTGGTTGCCAAAAATTAAAAATCTTTTTACTAATGAGAAAAGTTGGAAACTCTTCTTTACCTAGAGACTTTTTAATTAATTAATATCTAAACTTGAGTTGTAACTTGAGTCAATTTTAGATCCTCTAGCGGATGCACATTAAAAAACTTATTCTGTCTTTTTAGTTTTCAAATATTTAGAAAAATAGTAAAAGCTTTAGGTACAATATATTTAAAAAGCTTTAGGATTTTGATGTAAAACGATATGCTATTTTATCTTAACTTTGAGGAATTCTTCGAAATCCAATCTAGATGGGGTCGAATGTTTAAGTACCCTTGGTGATCTAGGTCAGACGAGAAGAATCCAGCAACCGCAATTCCCAACAGATGAAATTGGCGTGGAGTACCCGAAGCCTCGGTCAAAGCTGATCCTGAAAGAGGACTCCTCTCGGTGTGGCCACAGATCAGTTCCTCCGGAAAGCGGGCTTGCTTCTCATGGCACTCCTTGCTGTCAATTTTAGTGTATGTCATTTTAATGCGTTTGTCTAACCTTTGAGTTGCCGAATGCCTTCGGTCGAATGACGGTCCCTCCAGTCCGGCAACGATAAGCTTTGAATTGGAGGTTTCACTTCCTGGAACCATTTCGGATACTGAAGGCAAGCAAATTGGTTGAACCAAGTCTGAAAACACCACCTCCTTGGTCAGCTCTATTATGGCCAAGTCGTTTTCGAATTTCCTAGGTGAGTAATCTGGATGGACAGTGACTGCGCTGACAAGATTGATATTGCTAGAGTCGGAATCCCCGAAGACAACGCCATAAATGCTTTCCGATTCATCCTTTGAAACACAGTGAGCTGCGGTCACAACGCGTCTGGAATCGATAAGAATGCCAGTGCAGAGCAATGTGTTGCTGCCATCCTTAGTCACTCCTACGATCCGCACAACCCAAGGATGTTCGGTAGGCTCCGCAATGATATTGTCACTATTGTACTGCTTCTCATTAAATATCCCACATTCCTGGCCTACGGAGGCGGCTTGGATTGCTAGAGTTTAAGCATTTATAAGTTTTAAGAGAGCTTAAAAGTTTCAAGAAAACTTACTTGGATGTAAAGTGGTTATTGTCAACAGAAAAGTAAGGAGCTTACGAGACCACATCGTCTTGATTAAAAGATTTCAGTAGCACTGAGACGTGATCAGTCTCATCGAGCTCTCTTATATGGCGATAAGCAATCGATCTTTCCAGTAAATCCAGTTTTAAAGCTGGTATTTAATTTAGTTAATTATAGTAGTACATACTCATAAATGTATGCGACAAGAGAAATGTAAGAGACACAATATTAAATTGCTACACTTTCATAATTTCCGAATTACACAAATTATTCTAGAAATTTTTTAGATTTCATATAGAACAACTACTTTGCATTTTAAAAATCTATTTTTATGAGAATTCCTAAAAGGAAACCATAAATGTAAATTTATTTTCTTAATTTTATGGTGATTTTATATGATTTAGTTTAGTATGTATTTGTTGCTCTACGAGTAACTACAACATTGCGTGACCAAAAATTGGCAAGAAAAATAATAAATTAAACAAAAAAATAAAAATTTTTTCGAAATGTGTGGGGGTGACAGTGTGGTTAGTTACATCTAATTGCCTAATACTTGAATTTCAAACTGTATGGGTTTTACATATTCATTGTATATAAATAATACGCTCTGATTTTTTGAATTGAATCATTGAATTAATGATTCACTTAAAACCTGCGGTTTCCTAGTTTAAACCCACTCTCTTACAGAATGATAATGGCAAACCAATTTAGATTGTTCTGAATAAATAAATAATAGGGATTCGGGAGTATAAATCATTTGTCAGAACTCCTGAACTCGCGAATTTATGAATAAAAGATTAATTGGCCGTGCATATGAATTTATTTATTTACAATCGGCCGAGTGCGAAATCTGAATGCCTAATTGAGCGTTATGTAATTAAATCAATTCAAATTTAACGTTAACAATTGTTTGCGGTCCATAAAGAGTTGGTTTCGTTCCTGAAACCTTTATCAGGAAATCGTTAGGGGAAATAACAGCGGAAGCAACCTGTTAACATTTTGAACATTTTGCACTGTCGTTTTGCTTTAGCTGACGAACATAATAAAATCAAACGATGCCAATTGCCGCTGGACAGCTTTAGCCTGAATCCCACCATCGATCCAACCCTCCAAAGTTGTTGACCAAATGTCAAAGTTTCTGTCGAAAACAAGGACATCGGGCGAAGAAACAGGGCTCGCTGAAACTACATAGTTTCCAGCTAACGAGCAGGCACATGTCCTGTCTGCAGTAAAAGCAATGATGCCAGGATATTCGCACAGCAACATCAACAGCAGCGGGAAAGGCATCGCTAGAAGGTCCTGGCATTGTCATCAGCAGAAGCAAATGGCTGGCAAAAATGCAACTTGTAATTTGAACAAAAGCCAATCAGTTACAAACGCCGCCAACAGATGTTAGTCTCTGCATACGTGTATTTGTGGCGAGAGCCCCTATGTAAACACTGAGAAAAAATGTCAACTATTTTTATTGTTAGCAACAAATGTCTCACACTTAAAATAGACAGAAAATGAGTGGTTCAAACTACCAGGACTGACCAAGACTCAGTTAGAACGACGCTTTTTAACTTTCGAAGTCTTATATCTCCAAATCGTCAAAATAAAAATATAATCTTTACCGTGTAATTTTATATTGATAAATAAAAGTAAGTAACTCCAATATGAGTTTGTAAGAGTTCAGAAGTTTTGAGTTCGAACAAGACTTTAAAATGGTTACAATCGATTTAAAAGGATTATGGAAAATCTATTTCAGCTTTGAGGCCAATCAAAATCAAGCTAAGCTCGTTTGTGAAAAAGCAATGGATAATTCGTGTGGGTTGTACAAATATCAGCGTGATTACTTTTGATTTTGCTTATTTACCCATACCCAGCTGTATTTATTCGCCTGTAAATTTAAGTTGCCACGCATCAACGTTACTATAGAAGCACATACTGCCCAGATGTGTGTGTTTGTGGGGGTTAAGTTTAAAAGTTGTTCATGCCTAGCATTTGAAATTTGTTGCGAAATTATATTGCGGCTTGTTTATTTCGTTCCTGCTTCGTATGCGCCGCGTTGCGTTGCGTATACGCACCGTGGGCGCCCAAGGCGCCACTTCAGTACACACACAGCCAGCACAAGATAGTAAATACGAGATACTAGATACACCCGTACACCAGGCCCTGCAAATCCGGCTGCTTCTTCCGCACATTTTCGCAAATAAGTTTTGAAAAGAAAAGCGAAATAAACGCCGTCGTCGTTTATATATTATTATGCTGTTGTACAAAAAGGATTGTTGTCGCCGTTGGCACGATAAATGGCCCAAGAGTTCACGTTATGTGTGGGAAATCTATAAAAAGTTATAAAAGTGTCATTAGCGCCAACAATGGAAATCCCGACAGCATAAGGAACGCCCCACTAGTGTGAGATATTTCATCGTCCCGCTGAATCCTTGTTATAATCCGTGTCCCGGCAACTTGTTGTTGCCAACTTTTGCACCGCTTTGCATTGGCAGTGACCTGATTTGCCCCCCTCAAATCCCTTCTCCAGTCCGTTCGTAAATAATTCACAGCCCTGCTAACTAACAAACAGTATGGGAAAAGTAAAAGGTTTTCCATGTACCAAGTATTTGAAAATGCCATATTTGCCAAAGTCTCTCGGTCCGATTGTTTAGCCTCAACCTTGAACGCCTATCATCTGTTGTTTATCACGCACTGATTTGTTTGCCATTCAGCTTTATTCTTGGCCTGAATTATTAAATGCTAAAATGGACATTAACGACTGCTTGAGCTTCCTCCAGATTAAATGGAATGAATAAAAACCGAACTGACTGAGCTATATCGACTTTGCTGTTCATACGGATCAATAAATATAATATATAAATATTACTATACTTAACTTCTGATTGAAATCAAGAGGCGCTGTGCAAGGGTATAATGTTAGAAAATATTAATAAGTGTGCTTAAACTAAAACCAAATCGGTAAATGGTTTATTTACTGTTTCGCCTTCACGGCCAAAGTTTGCCCGTCATCATCTTACTAAGCCTGTCACATTGAATCCGATAAGTTTAGGTGCCTCACCTTTGTGCCCGCCATCCTGGCATGGCTTTGACAAATTTCAGCAAAGTGGATTAATTTGTTTTATTCCCCATCCAGTGCTGTCCACTTATTAGAGAACAACTTTTGCGACGAAGATAAGAAAAGTTGGCTTGGCCAGGTCCGACCTGGCTTTAGTTCATTTGGGCCAGCTAGAGAACTTTAATTAAGAACCAGCCAGATGGCAGGTGGAAGCAACAGGTGATTTCCGTCAATCGCTCGATGGCTGACTAGCGGCCCATGGCAGGCAGTTTACCAATTAGAGCTCTCTAGTCGACCAGGTCTGTGGAATCTTCGGGGGAGTAAAAGTCTGAGAAGGAGGCAAAGGCTTCCCCAACTTTGGCCGTTAATCTCCATTTCAAAAGTTCACGAGCAGTTCGAGATATAAACAACGAGATTTGGCGCATTATGCAAGTGGGAGCATTTAGGCCATAGTCCGTTGATGTCCGTAGTCTGTGGGTTTCAGTTCCCATCGTTTCCCTGCCACCACGTTCCATCGGTCCTTAGACTTGGCCGACTTGACTGTCGGCCGTGCTTGCCTTTTGGCAGTTGCCAAATGGCAGCCAGTGCGCATGAACCAGGCTCACTCCTCGCCGATTTGCTGCGTTTTGCCCACATGCGACATTTTAACGTGTTTTTGTGGCTCGAACTTTGCTACCCACATACACTCGTACACCTGAATAATTGCATGGAATTTCGTCTGGCATTTGATGTATTCTTTGCTAGCGAGTGATTTTGAAATTTCAGCTGAAACAGGAGCTGCAACAGAATAACACTTTAATGGGCTCCGCAAAAATGCAATCTGCTGCCCACCATGCGTATACGCATCGTTCTGCCATTGTTGCGAATACGACTAGGTGGTGGTACTGGCTCCTTTGACACGGTAGCCGTCATTGTGTGGACGTGTGTGTGGGATATTGCCTAAGGGCTGGCAGGAAAATATTTAACTTTCACTTTGCTCCCAAACACGGCAGCTGTGCGTGCATTTGATTATTCGTGTTTGTACAGCAACGAAATGATGGAGTACTCGTACTCGTGCCGGAAAAAGTACAAAATAAGAAAATGCTAATGGGAACAATCAAAAGTCGCTACTGACAACGGAAATCTGCCGCCAGTCAGGGAATTTGTTCATTCGTTTCGCCAGCTAAAATTCGCATTTTAATTCATTTTATTCCATGTTTATGCACTCGCTCGATCCCGCTCATTTTCGCCTTACGTTACAGGATGACATTTTAAGGAATTTAATTTAATTTGCCGACTCTTCATTTAAAGTTGTATACTTGGTATTCTGCCATCCTTTATTCTCTCGGGCAATTCGCTCTGGTTTTGCTCGACATTAAAGGATATTGCGGCGACATCGTTGCTGTATTTACTTTTTGAGAGAAGACAAGGAGATAAACGAATGAATAGAATAAATTCTCAGCCGAATTTATTTTAAGTTCAACCCGTCAAATGTCAAGTTGATGGGGGCTAATTAAATCACCGAAAGTGGCTTAGAGATTGGAGCATGCCGAATGCTGCGGGGTCGTTCTGGGAATGAATTGTATCTGGAAATTAAAAATTTCCCGAAATTCATTAAAACAATTTTGTCGACTCCATCGATGTTCTGTTTTATTTGTTTTCTTTTTACATTTTATTCCAGTGAAAATACCTGTTGAATATTGAAAATGGAAGGCATTGAAGTTTAATTTACATCAATAATTTGGCACTTTTAATAATTTTTTTAAGTGTCTTGAAAGCGGATCCTTTTTGGCCTTGAGACCATGTCAGCTTTGCCCCCTTAGACATGTCTGTACAATTTCAGCTGACAAGCTGACTGCAAGTAAATCTTTATAAAATAAAAATTTCGAAAAAATATTTCGAATTTAGCTACTGCACTTGTACTTCAAACTTAAAGAGTCTTACGAATATTATTCGGGTAAAAGCTAGCTAAATCCATTGGATTAACGCCAACAACTTCACAGTGGCAGCCTGAGCGGCTGACAATTCGGTATTGTCATTAGCTGGAAACTAGTCTCGCCAGCGGACCGAGAGCTCTGATTTAATTGCGAAACACTGAAACTTGTGGCCGAGTGTATGCCATGTGGAAGCCACAATGGCCGTTACTCATCTCATCTGCCATGGCAACCGTGGAAATCGTGGAAATCGCAGCGGGACTGCAGATTGGCGGCGGAGGAATCGCTGGCGATGCGGTTGCCATAATGCCCGTAATTACTTTGTTAATGCTCAGCGTATTATGTCAGCAAATTAAATTATGTACGGTGCGAGCACGGAGGAAGGACGACAATGCTCCATTTCTCATTGCCCCACAGCGGGCACCAACTGCCAGCAGCCAACCTATTGAAAATTTAAGGACGCTGCGCACTCTTACATTTTTAAAGCGCCCAGGGACCACTTGACTGCCACGACACGGCGACGGAAAGGACTTTTGCGGTATACTTTAATTAAGCGCGACCGAAATTCGAATGGGGTTGCAGTGCTCCTTAATCCACTGACTGAGTTTCCCGCACATTTCACGGGATTAGCCTCAAGGACAGGTGCTCCGCTGCTCTTGGTGAATCATCTTGGGGTGATTGCAATCTGGAGATTTATTAGGGCAACAAGTTCTGGCAGTTTATTTGATAAGAAATCAGACATTTAAGTGTCAGACCAAAAAATCATCATGAACTTATTTTTCACACTTAAATCTTAGAACATTCTTTCTTAAATGAAAATTTATAATTTGAAAGACCCGTTTGAATGATAAGGGACCTTGCTGCACAAATCCTCTCATTCCATTCAGGTAAGACGGATTAGAACGATTTTCTGGTGCTTACCCCTGCCACTTGCCACTCAGTTCCCAATGTTAGCCACAACACACTTCAATTACTGTACCTATACTCCGAGTGCCTCAATGGAAGCCCAGGAGGAGCGAATTCCCCTGCACTGCCATGACTCGCTCGGTAATTTTTATTGTAAAGTTTAAGCAAATATTTACCCGGCAGATGGTCGACGGGGGTGGGCTGGGAGCTGGCTGCTCTTGCCGATAATTGAATTAGGGATGCCGGCAAGATGACTGGAATCCTGGGCGAAGGCGGGCGGAAAATTAAAGTCAGCAGTAAAGGGGGGAATGCTATGATTTCTGGGAAGCTCCTGCTCTGAGGTCTTTAATAACTTAATGACTCCTGGTCCGAAGGGATTTGTGTTCCGACTGTGACCTTGCAAATCCGACTCCCTAATTGAGTCAGCCGACAGCCGGCTTGGAATTGGCCTGATTGCGTCTCAGGCACAAACCCAAACCGAGTCAGTGTCTCGCTAATTTCTTGCATTCAACGTCAGTCTGCCCACAGGCACAGTGTCTTTGGGACCGGCTGGGAATGAAATTAGAGGGCAACTTCAGTTTATTTAGTCGCTTGTAATTGCATTTGCTTGTTAACTCGATTCCCAGCTGCCTTTGAATCGACTAAATGCAGCAACAAATGGCAGCTAAATGCCACCCGCCACAGAGCCCTCTCGGGCTAACTTACTTGGCCAAGAGGTTGCCAAAAAGCTTGGACATCCACTTCCATGTGTCCGCAGGCACTGCAAAGTTTCACTGCCTCTCATGTCGGTTGTCCTCGGTTCTCTGGCGTCGATTGATTCTTTCTGTCCACTAGCTGCAATCAAAAGTACCAGTAATGGAATTTTTTACTGATTTTGTATAGCTTAGCTTTCAGTGAAATCTGCCGACCACCCAAACTACAAGAAAACACACACAGCTTATACCAGTATACCAAATCCAAAGTAAACTCCTTACCCAACCGTGCGATTGCTTAAATAGAAAGATTAGGTATAAGAATTCTGGGGATTTGCTTTGCCAAGATTAAGTTGTGTTCTGACCTGGTTAGCTTATAAAACCGCAGTCACGAGAGCGCTTCCCATCAGCTGCAAAATGCCCAAAGAAGTGAAAAGCCACTTGGTCGAGCCAACTAATTTCTCAAAGGATTTCGGCTTCACTTAGTTTTCCATTGTTCGGGAGTGTTGTGGACTTGGGATTTGCTTTCGATTACGGTTGTCTAGTTGGGGAGTCGGGTCATTGCATTGAAACCGTCTATTAGCAGGGATTTCTTGACACCCTCCGAGTTGGCCAACTACTCGTGTGGTGGTGATTACACTTGTAAGCCGCTAAAACGAATGGCCAAGGTATTGATTTTCAGCAGGCCAAAGGAATATTCGGTGAAGTAGCCCACAATGAATAATGCCAAATAAGTTGGCAACCATTAATAAACACTCAAGCAGTCAGACAGAACTTTGATTTGGAGTCGTCCGTCTGTCAAGTCCAAACAAAGGTCAGCTTTTGAACCCCTTGGCCGCCAGAAATCTCCGACTGTGGTTGTTCTCGGGCATCAACTGCGTTATGAAGTGCCCCAGTACTGCTGCTGGCCAGCAGCAAAAACCACAAATCTGATTTGCGGCCAAACAGAGATCCAGGACCTTTAAACAGACTCCTTTCGCCCACGGCTACAAAATTCGCTCGAAATTTAAGCGACGCAGACAAACAGAAGATGCCAGCGATGCCGCCCACACGGATGACACAATTTGGGATTCCATTATGTGTTCTGTTGACGAATGCATAATTGAATCTAAAGTACTTCATTTGTCCCATAAACACGTTCGACTCTTATTTCGCTCACTTATAAATAAACCGCAAAAAATGGGAAATGCGAAAAAAAAGGAATTGTTGACGTTGTCGGCGGCAAAAAGCCACGTGCAGGCACAAATAGCAAACAGCCAGAAACAACAATTCGATTTCTGTTTAGTTAAAATACACACATATAAATAATATATACCTTTGTGCTCGGTTTGGTTTTGGGGTTTTGGCTCGGTGTGTTTCTGTTTGTATGTGGGGACTGTGGAGCATCAGGTATTGATATATGGAGCCACATTCTCATGCCTTCTGCGTGTACAACAATCGACAAAAATCGACTGGAATGAAAGGCCCTTGACTTTATGGTTAGGCTGCTTATTCCGTTCGTTTCGTTTCGTTTCGGTTTATGGCGTTTTTGCCCGCCAACGTTTGTGTGCTCAGCAAACAGAAAGCGAAATCAGGAGGTAGAAGCTGGGAGGTGAAAGGTGTACCAACCACCCAAAACACACATTAGTTTAAAAGGCTTCCTGGGCCCCTGCACATATTCAATTTATTTAATAGAATTGCGTTATTTGTGCGCTAAATGAATTTCCCGTTGAATAGCGGCGCACGTATGGCTCAAATTATGGCCGGACCCAATCATGTAAAGGCAATCTGGAGTGGCATACAAATTTCAAACGACCAGGGGCGCAGGGCCGGCTGGTTGTCAAACCCGAAACTAAGACTTTAAGCTGTTAAAATCGCTTCCAGCTAAACACCAACCACACTGCATGTGTAATTAACTCAATAACAAGATAATTATAACGACATCAGATTTGTGCGCTGAAAACACAGTTTATCCATTACAAAAGCTGAGACGTGACAGACTCTAAAAAGTTTTAGTTAAAGTTTTATTAAATAATTTGATTATTAGTCAACAGGCGACAACGAGGCGGATGTGTGATGCTCCGGGGTTAAGCATATGTTGCTCCTTAGGATTGCAAAGGCCAAGTGGTGGGGGTGGCGAGTGCGAAGGGTCGGTCGTTGCGGCGGAAAGGAAACTTAAATTTCGTGTTGAATTTTTGCATATTTTATTAACCGAAGCAGACGGCTAGGGACGCGGTGCCGCAACAACCCAATCATAAAAGTTGCCCCATTGCCGACGACTTCCTTTAATTTTATGCACAAACACAAACTCCGGACAAAGTTGGGCAAGGGTTTGCTTCTCTGTTTATTTGCGAACCGAAGAGCGTGTTTAGGTTTGCCCCGTTATGCCAGTTTTCACGCCTACATAGTATAGATTTAAATTAAATCTTAGACATTGTGTGGATTGTGTGGTATCAAAGCGGAGGCGGGTGTCTTACACTCCAATTTCAGTTGGACTTAAATCGCAACAGGCAGTTTCCAATTTCCTAGCTATCCCAGCTCCCCGTGGCAATCGCCATAGTCTACTTTTGGGCGAACGCCAAAAGAGTATTAGATGGCCGCAGAACTCGCGAGGCGCACAATTTAATTTGTATATATCTGGGCTTTGGTTAACGACTTTACTTATTTACGATTGGCATTAAATGGTTAACACGTGTCCGCTCCACTGACTTTGAGTGTCTTAAAGATCTCGAGGCTACAAGCGCCCGTAAGCTTTCGACCGAGAGGAGTCCACTGTTTGCCTTCGATTTCCCGCATTTCTCAGAACACGCATACGCAGTGGAGTCCAGCCAAACGAGCAGATGCACACGGACAGTTGAGATAAAGGACGACTGCTTATGGGCATCCGATACGGAGGGAAATGCAAATGCCAGGACACGTATCGCTTTCGACTTGTGCAATTCCTGCGCTCCCAATTCCGGCTACTGCCAAGGCCAAAAAAGTGCGGGCATTGTCGGATTTTTGGCTTTTGATGTTGGCCAGAACGAGGTGGGCGGCACCAAGAAATTTTATCCCATTTTATCTTTGCGCCTGACTGCCGTTGAATGTAAGTCGGAGGAGTGCAAGTACTACACAATAAAAAACGGTTCAAAATTTATTCTAGTTCGAAAGTACTGATTATAGTACACCGTATTAGACAATAATCGGAATATTCAGACTTTTTAAGGTTTTTTTTTTACAATATTGATGATGCACATTAGAAGTCTGCTTTAATAATCTGACTGGAATCCTTTTCAGTGCCCAAGGCAGACTAATTTGGAATGTATGCTCGAGCGAATGTTCGAAAATAAAAATAGCTTTGTTCCACCGACCTTCGTCGGTTCAAATCGAGCGGCCATGTGCTCGTGTACTCATAAACATCGAATCATTTGACCGCCGGGTTGTTGGACTGCCTGCACATTAGACGTTTCAATCAAAGTGTCATTCCATGTTAATTGCTTTTCTGTTGCGGTTTGGCGACGCTTGTCCCCGAAAAGTTCAAAGTTCGTCGCTGGATGAAAGCAATGGCCCAGAACCCTTTTCGTTTTTTTTTGTTCGAATCAGAATGGTAAGCAGTCGGGTTGGCAGGCACACTATATCCATGTTAGACCTCACTTTCACACATATTCACCAGCTGTCCTCCGGTCTCTTGGTCGGAGCTTTGCAATCCCGCTGTTTCCCTGGCCCTTTCGCCCCTTCGTCCCGTTTCCATTTTGTCCAACGGATGGCACTTTTTTCAATTTGCGTCTGCCACAATGGGTTATCAAATGACAACGTGCAAAGTGCTCGGCATCACCACATCCTACGGATCGAAGGATGAAGCTGCCTGGGTCTATTCAAATCCAATTGGAGCCTGTTTCAAATCGATTTTTATTATTTTGCATTTATATTTTACTTTACCCTTTCTTGCCGCCCTGCTGCTGCGCTGGCCAGGATTTGTGCCGAGCTCTTTGTGAATCTGGGTTTGGCATTGTGGGCCAATCAAGGTGACCGTCGCCTGACATCGGGCTCGTTAAGGCCACCACAAAATTCCCAGCTATTCCGCCGGCATGATGCCGGGACAAATTCTGATTAATCAGAGTCTTTAAGCTCCAGTCTGGAGTGGTCCAGTTGCCGGGGACAATTGTTCGGTAAGTGCCCGGCATTTATAACGGCGGGTGTGGGCCATTTGTCTCGTCTCAGCCCACCCAGAGATCCGGCTAATGACTCGCCGGTGGCCATGGAGCCGGTGGACTTGTCGCTCCACCAGACCCGCCGAAACTTGGAACACCGTCTTTTGGATGCTGTCTACCCTCATTTGCCTAACTGACATGTCAACACGTGCCGACTGAGACAGACAGGCCGTGTGTCCCATCATCACTCTGCTCTAGGATGTGGGGCCATGAGCTCCGCCGGAGCTGTCACCATGACTGATCCGTACGCTTACCCACGCGGAGGTTAGCGCTCTTATTGTTTGACTTTATTTATGGAGCGATATTAGGGGCACCGCGCAGTCTATGGACGCCATGCGTGGGATTTGCAATTGCCTCGGCCTGCTCAAAAATAAGTGAATAAAAAGGGTAAAGAGCTGGGCGTACGTAATATATGCGACGGGGGCGTGTTCAATTTGCTTGATGGATGCCTGCCATTGTGGCGGGAATTTCGGTCGTGATTCCGCCGTAGAGCTGGCAACTGATGTCCCCATTACGCCGGGGATTTCCCAGAATCTCATTTTCGAAAACTGCTCTTTGGTGGAGTTGAGCGGCATTTCGCTAACAGATGATGACAAACGCAGAGAACTGATTACGTTGGCATTTTTCAGCTTTGAGAAATAGATCCATTTTCCCGGAACTGTACCTATCTACTGTATTTCGGTACAAAATACCAAAATTGAGAAGCCAGTTACAAGGCGAGGTGCAAACTTTTCCGGCTTGAGCTTGTCGCGTCCTTTGGCTTGGCGTTTATCGAATTATGATCGATTTTTGCGCCAGGATGCCGACGAAAGGCGGCTCGAGAAATAGCATTAAATTATTAACGTTTCAATTACGATTTTTAATGGACATTTTTCACAGCAATTGAATTTGCATCGAATATCTTTCAACTCGGAGAACGGCGACGAATGGAGAAAACGACCCCTGGACCACTGCAACCGGCCTAATTGAGTAAGGAAAGTCGAATGGAATATTTTTGCCACAGAGATGAGTCCCAAAACTCTGTATAGTATGTTGGCATTCCATCCCGCCTAGGATCCCAAGGACCCACGATGTAACCGCACGCCCTGTTCCAAGCGTACTCCTGAATACATAATGTGATGAGACAGAACCAGGACCAGGAGCAGACAAAACACACACAATGCCTCGTCCTGGAAATGTGAAGCCAGCCATGTAAATATGTATGAGTGGTGCCACAGCTTCCGGCGTCTCGTTGATAAGCTAAGGAATTTGAGGAGCCTTGACATACTGGCCACCCCCGACATCCATGGCCCCTCATCCGCTCCGTCCTTGTTAGTTTGCTTTAAGTGTCCGTGTACTGCCTGGGGCACGACCCACACTTCGCTTGGTGTTTGTGTTGTGGTTGGATTAAAACACACTTCCCCACACTGTGATTCAACAAAAGTGCCCGGGCGACCGCCTACACAGAGAAAATCTTCGGACAAATTCCAAATATAAATATCTCAATTAGTTATAAAAAACAACAGTAAAATATGAAGTAACAGTTTCAAAATATTGATTGAGATATTGATATTTAATATTTAATACATTTTAATAAATCTAACAATAGTACGGCTTTGTTTTCCTCACACTTTTTGTCAGTGTAGTCATATGTGTGCTGGTCTGGCAGCTTATGAAAATATGCGTGAAGTGTTGAATTTATTTGTCTAACAAACATTTTGACTTTTCGCTTTTGTTGCTAAGATTTTAATTTGCTTGGCTTGTTCCGTTTCACTCGGGGATGGATGAATGCAGCCCGAGCAGCAGCAGCTTGTGCGCAATTATTCATGCAATATGTCTGCTAACTTCCAGCCGTCGAGGAACGGGACACCATGGCGGATGTGGAACGTCGACGAGTTGGCCTGAAGTGCAATCGGAGATTTGACGGAGGCAGCAATGTTAGGGCTCGCTTTTTGGCTTACTTGATTACCCTTTTCTTCAAGGTGAGATTGCTAATGCGACCTTAACGAAATTAATTATATCCTTCCTTCCCTTTCAGAGCCACCGGAAGTTGGCCAAAAAGCGGTCGGTTGTCCGTCGCTTGTCCTTGTCTGCGTATCATGCTTATGCCAGTGTCCTTGGTCCCTTTTGTGCGCTTAAATGAATTGTGTTTGTCGCAGGGCTTGATTACCAAAGGGCACCCCAATTCGGCGGATGTAGCAACAGGTGCCGAGAAGGACGAAAATGTCCTTAAAATATAAACATCGCCATTTCAGCTCTGTATGCGGCAGGCGATGAAATTATGCCCGTTGAGGTTTTGAACGGGCAATCAAAACCAGAGCTGGGCAGCTCTCTCGGGTGGTCTCTAGTTGACCGACATTGTGGCTCCGTTTGGCGATGGCAGGTTAACCAGGCCGTTTCGCTGACACTGCCACTTAATGCGGCATTGTTCGCATTCTCATCTGCAGATTATGAGCCACACTCGGGCGGGGGGAAATGGAAATGAAAATGAAAATGGAAATTACGCAGCACAAATTAGCCAGGAACTGTTTGGTTGGTCTTGTCGGAATCCAACATACCTGGCCACAGAAGCCACAGAATACGTGCAAACAGGTTGTGCAAACGTAATTTGATTACATGGATTATACGCTAACAAATATGTTTAATTTATGGCCTTTCGGGCGAGTCCATCAGAGTCACTCGGCCAGGCTGAGTGAGTGGTGGAAAAGCAGGCTCCATTTGTTGCCTTCTCAACGTAGCTGCCCCGATTGATTGCATAACAATAAATTATGCAACGCACCATGATGCTGCTGCTCGACGTTGATGTTATTGGCGAGTGCAGGTCCTGGACAAGGACCTGTCCGCTTGCCGTTCACTTTTAAGTTTCAAGTGCTGCTGCTGGCGAGTGCTTTTAATATTCATCTAATGCACTCAACGAGTTATACGCCAGCTGAGGGGTATTTTCAGGGATATTTGAATGAGGCATGATAAAAATGTATTTTCAGTTAAGATTCTGAAATATTTTATACATTGCTTATATAGTACATTATCTCGTTCTCTGTGGAATTTGAAGAATTAAGTAAGGTTCTTAAATCATGTTATCAAGTATATAGCATTATAATAGTTTGTAGTGACCATACAACTTGGTTTATGAATCAGTTTTCAGATAGGGTATGAATAAGTCCAAACGACAAACACTCCGCTACTAGGAGCATTTTTCTTTAAAAACTCTTGTTGGTTTCGAGACTGCTGTTGCGTTTGCATCAGGCAGCGGCTGCAATTGAATCCTGTGCCGCGATGATAGTGCTCAGACGTGTGGGAGTGTTAAGTGAGTGCTGCCACCTGCAGGTAGCAGGATGCGGAATGGAAAACGCAGGATGCAGGTGTGTTCAGCGACCAACTTAGTATGGTAATCATCGATGTGCCGTGGGCAATGCAGGAGTCGATCCAGCAGCTAGGCAATATTACGCATGCAACTCGGGGCGCACGTGACGTATGCGCAATATGGGCAGCTCCCACTGCCACGATGCTGGAGATATGCCCGAGTTGTTTATGCATTCATTTTATGCATTGACTTTGATTAAGTAGTGCGGTATGCAGAATGCCTTTCTCCATTTGCGTTTGTTGCGGCGGCAATAAATCCATTTGCTTGGCTATTTGTAATAGCATCGCGCCGCAAACGAGTTGAATATTGTCTTGAAATAGATCATTGATTGATTGGTTTTATGTCCTGACACATCTCGTCTGGTTTCCATGTGACAGTCTGTCTTCTGTCTGTCATCGAGCAGTGAACCTAACCGACGCAGTCTTCCAGGCCAGACAAGCTGGAAAATATGTCCTTTGTCCTGGAAAATACGTCCTGTGGTTTTGAAACCCCACCCCCCCCCCCCCGCCACTAATTGTGCTAATAAGACGCTGGTAATTATAATTTAATAACATCTCCGCCTTTGCCGACTAAAAACTCTAGCTCGTGTTTGCCATTAGAACTCTCTGTGTGTGCAATTAACAGCCAGGCAACCAGGACTAGAAATCAAGACGGAGGGCGCGGAGCTGGCATATAAAAATTGATTTATGCCGCCTTTAAGGGCGGAGTACAATTTAATTGTAAGTCAAACAGTTCCCCGCAAAGTTTATGCAGTTGAGATTTAATTTGATTACACGATGGGCTGGAGAGAAGGGCAAACATCTCCTGATTGCCTGAATAAGCAATGAGGAAAGGCAATTTTCTCCGAATGGGTTGAAGCCCCAGACTTTGGCCAGCGGACGGGTGAATCCTTAAACACCAGCAGGTGCTGGTGCCGCATGTGCACTTGTGTATTAATAAACAAATTACGCAATTAATAACACCCGCTGTGCGCTCAGCTGGGCGCAAAATGTAACACTTGGTGCATCCTTGTGCTCTTGGCTTAAATTAAGTGCATCAGAAGCAACAGAAGCTGCGCTCCGTGCATTTATGGCTGCGTATTGAGGCAACTTGTGCGGACATAAATGGCTGAGTGAATTGCTTCTGGAGTGCGGGAGCCCGAAAGTGGCCACTGAACCAACCAGCCAACGCCAGCATCCTCGTCAAGTGCTTGGGCCAGGCTGTTAGCATCGTTCCTACAGCTTTTTCTTTATGGCCCGCATAAAAATTCAAGGGGCGGCTGGGCAGAGCCGGCTAAACTGAACTGAACTGAACTCAACTGAAAATGTATAAAAACTTACCAGCTAGGCATTCTTTTCCGGCTCTTTCCGCCGTTGCCTTGTGCGCTCACACGG
Organism: Drosophila melanogaster; assembly: GCF_000001215.4. NCBI lineage: Eukaryota > Metazoa > Arthropoda > Insecta > Diptera > Drosophilidae > Drosophila > Drosophila melanogaster. The sequence goes on along the minus strand of NT_033777.3, from coordinate 20,716,261 downwards.
AAAAGCAGACAAAATGTATCTGTGACAGCGCAGCGCCAGGAGAAATCCAGGATAACCGAGCGAGCGAAGCGAACGAAAGACAACAAACGAATATTTATTACAGGTGTTTGCCTTTGACTGACAGAAGGCGCAATCTGACGCCGGAGCTTAGTTTCGGGCACTTCCCAGTGAGGAACTCTGAAAGCTGCGGGATACCCGGGCTTCCAGCTTTCACATAGGGCCACGTCAGCCCATTCCTTTGTTCGATTCTGCCTGCAAATTGATTTCGCATCTTTTATCTGGCCAGACGATGGAAATTTTGCAAATCCGATTTGGTTGAAGAATGAAATGCGTTGCAGACCCAACCGGAATTCCTGAAAAATCCCGAGCCAAATGCAGGATCCTGAAGGGCTAAAAATAACAACAGATTCTGCCGCAGAAATCATTGTGTTTTCTCTATCTATTCATGGTTTAAATTTTAGTCATGGAGGTAAGAAAGTGGAATCTCCGCGAGAACAGAAAAAGCAGAAAATAACGAGGTCCTGTGAATTCATCTGTTCATCTAGTTATGCAAATCCAAGTTAAACGTGCTGCAAGGCATCTGTGTTTCTCGCCAAGTGAGATTTGCAGACCGCCAGGAAATGGAAGCAGGATATAGATACAGTAGTTGTAGCAGAAAGACAGCGAAAGGATATAATTACTATGATGGCGGTCATATTGATCACGAGTCCCAAGGACTAATGAGCAGTTGGGAAAGGAAACTAGGCGGCTGTTCAGTGCTCGTGATGTGTAATTAATTTTTGGGCAACATCTGTTTATCCTAATTAGAGACGATACAAACACACACATGCCAGTGGAGGTTGGCAGGAGTTTTGGGGATGAGCCCGAGGCGTTCTCTTTTCATTTATCATTATTACTGGGCTAGACTAAACGGGGCCAAAAGGTCAGTAAGATAAAAGTTGGAATGTGAGTCGATTAAACGGTCAGAAATCAAGTGAATAATGACCGCAACAGCTCTTTCATGGCAAGTGCCCGCCACTTACTCAGCTTTCAAGATTTCAATGGAGCTTCATAATGAGTTTTGAATAGAGTATTGGTCATGGCGGGATTGTAAGCCAAATACTTGGCGAAAAATCGTAAAAAAAAAATACAAAAAATACCTCGCAGCTCTAATGGAAAATTGGGCAAATTGAAGTCGACCAACTTTGTCGTAAAATGAAATTGCTAGAAATATCAGCGGATGGTACAATCAGAATAAGGCTGAGCGGATGCCCATCAAAAAAGGGGCAAGTGTGTGTCCTTTTTTTCTAGCAGTCCAGCCATCCTTTTGACTGCTCCGAATTTACCAATTTATTATGCGTGGCTTCTTTTATTTGCCATGGCCAACTGGCTGTTTGTCTGGCCGAAAGGTTAACAAGCCAGAAAGCGTCGCAAATCAAAGGGAATTTCAAACTGGCTGCAGGCGAATGCAGATTAGGAGAATCAAGGGATTATAATTAATCAGACGTCTTGGCTCTTACAGCAAATATCGCATGCGATTTTATTTCCAAGCGACTGTTGCGCGCTGTTCAACAAATTCTGCTTTTCTACCGAGCGCTGTTTCTCTTCCTGCTGTTTCAAGTTTTAATGTTCCAATCTCCAACGTTTCCATCTTTCCATTCGTTCCGGAACGAACAATTTCGAACGCACAGTTCGCGCTGAAAATTCAGTTCGTGTTGAAAATTCTGCCGCGTCGGTCGTGCCAATTCGAACGAGCGGAGAAAACTGGCCAGAACTAACGGTTCTTGCCGACGGCACATAACGGTAGCTAACAGTGTTGCGTGGGTGTTAGTGTAAGGGTGCGCTGTGTGGGTGTGTGCCCTTGTGCGTGTGTGTGAGTTGCCGAAGCGCCGAGTGCGAGTCCGAGTGCTCGTGATCGCGAACAACAGCTGTTTTGCACCATTTTGCGAACTCAGTTCCTGTTGAGTCCTCGATCGAAGCAAAAGGATGTTAGCCATATATTGAAGTTATAATTACAGCTGATTGATAACCAAAACTAAAGCTCGAGGCAGCTACGTGCCTTTTGGCCAAAAAACCGAAATATTAAAATTCGCAATAAGCGCGACGAGCGAGTGAGTGCATTCATAATGAATTCGCGAGTGTGAGACGAGTGTGAATGTGTCTTATGTGATTTAATGGGGTTTTCTTCAGCGCCGTGCTAGTTTCGCCTAATCAAATCGCTCGCTTTCGTTCCATTTCGTAATTTCGCTCATTAGCAAACAATTTTCCTTGCTGTCGCCGAAACAAACATAGCATTGACAAAGTGCAATTTTCATAATTGTCCCGCTGTGACATTAGCATATATGCAAAAATAAATATTTCTGTTTATAGATGATGTCAGTCAGCAGATCAGAACTGCATTTCCTTCGCCTTTGTGTCTGCTCTGCTTGAGTAATGACAGCAAATAATTGGTTTGCCATAAATTGCCAGTGCAATGTTGCCGTTGCCAATCCATGCAATTAACAAATAAAACATATTTCAATCAAATTCTAGCGCAAACAAACTATTAATTTCACAAAACCCGGCCTAGTCACGCCCAATCGAAAAGATCAACAAACCACCAAGCACTGAAAACTAAACACTTAAAACTTAAGCACTGCAAAACTGAGTAGTGAATATCGAAAACCAAATGCTGAGTATGGAGATTTTAGGCAAAATGCGTGCAATTATTCAACGCATGACAACCAATTAATTGGCCAAAGAGAGCGAGAGCACACGAGACCCGGGGCAACAAGTCGATATAGCAATAGCTTTTGAAAATATATAGCTATCTGGTGAGCCGGTTAACGCCAGCAAGTGCATCGGAAAACCAGCAACAAACAAAAACTTGACCGATTTTCCAAGCGATTCGGTGACGGGCTCTCGCTAATCTCGCCCAGAAAACTCAGATCACAACCGCCATCGACATCGCGATGATTTATGCAGGTGAGTCTGCTCGAGTTTATGACACTTTTCGAAGTTCAACTAATTGTAGATATTGTAAGTTTGAATATTTAATTCAAATCTCTGAAAATCATTTATTTCAACTACAATATTTGAGGCAATACAAAATTATATTTTAAAACCATTTGGTAATAAAACTATCATTAACCTGTTCAAATATATATTCAGTCATAGACTTTTTACTATACCAGTAGCTTCTCCTATTTTATAAAATAATACTTACTTAGTAGTGGACAAAAAAACTCTATTAATAGATTAGAAGCTTTAAGGCGTTAAAATTGATTTATTATAACAGCGCAACTCATTATATTAATGCATTTCTTATGCTTGCATATGTTCATTTTGTTTGCTGATCAGGGGATCTACAAGTTGTATTCGAGATATTTGCACCCAAATAATGAATCGGTACCAGCAGAAACCCCAAAGCAATGTTTGGGCAATGAGAATGGGTATTAGTGCCAAACAGTACTGGCCATAAATCCATAGTCTCAGTTAATTACAAACCCATATCAACATCTCCGAAGGCGACGACGCAATTAGTTTGGGGGGAAAAGGCGCGCGGCATACAAATTACGAAGCAAAACGAAAAAATTCGTCAAGTGTTTTGTGCATTTTTGCGGTTTTATTTTATTTCGCTTTTTTATTTTGTTTTTATTTTTATTTTTTTTTTTGCACAGGGCTTAGCACGTGGCTGTTGACCGCCTTTGGTTACAGATTTTGTTTATTCACTTTCGGTAGCCTAATTAACTAAATTGGCTGGCTTGTTGACAATGGAAACCAAAGTGCGACCCATCTACCACTCGGCAAGAGTTCCTTCGCCCATCTTCCGAGTTTTCCCCCACCAAGTGTGAAGCTTAGCAGACACAAAGGCCAGTTGACAGGTGAAATGGGGGCAAACAATGGAAGTTGTTTTGACAGGGTCACAATGGACAGCCCGGCCCAATAACACGGACAGACTGGCCGACGGAAGGATGGGTTGCCAGCCGAACGGCTGGGAAATGTAGTAATAAATTAGGTTTTCAAATGGATCCCCATTTATTTCAACTTTAAGTGTGAAATTCCAGTCAGCCCGACTTTTATTTAATGCCACTCAGACATCCCTATATGCGGCTAAAGTCACGACTCGGAGGCATTAATTAGCCAGCTTTCCCAAACCCGTCGCTTTAACTGATAGTAAGCCTAAGTATAAGCGTTTTGAAATAAAGATACTTTAAAATACAACATTTTTATTGTTGTATGCATTTCATCGTGAGTCTCTCATTACTTTATAGAGCTACGTCCTTTTGAGCAGATAAAACGCATTAGCTCACCATCTTGTTCCATTTTACTATCAGAGTACACTTAAAACAAATTCTTGGGCCATGTTGCAGATAAATAGAAAAGTACGTTGCATTAAAGCAGTATATTTTATGTCTAAAATAAATTATTAATTAAGTAAAACGAAAATATTATTTTATAATGGAATTTCTCATAAAAGTATTATTATTAAAAGCTCCATTGATAACTAAAAAATCATTTATTCATTTGTTTCGAAAAATGGTACGCTAAAAACTCTATGGACATTCCCATTTTGACCATGGTATTGAAAGCACTTCTAAAACAGTGCCCGTGTGTCCAGCTATGGAAATCTTCACGCCTGGCCAAGCACAGGGAGCTGGAAACAGGAAGCAGTGCGAACTGGGAACTGGGAAATTTGAAGTGAGAGCTCTGCCCCAAGTGGCAGCCGAGCTGGACGTAAACATAATTCTGTGCTTTGTGCAGCGCTCTGTAAAGGCATTCAAATTGCTTCCTTGTCCAGCGGGCACAACAATGGCAAGCTACGTGCATAAGCCACCGAAACCTGAGATTCTTTGGCCAAGTCGAACACAAAAGAGCGTCAACATAGAATTGTGCAACCAGCGAAGCAAATGACTTGCCACTCGGCCCGAAATGCAGGGGAAGCCCACACGTACTTGGAAGTAAAGCAAAACAAAATAATATAAAACAAACCAAACCAGTTGAAATATATTAATGGGGCGGGCATGAGATTGTTTTAGGTGCTTGCTTCCACTTTCTGTGTGTGTGTGTGTGTTGGCATTAAACTTGGCATTAAATAACAATAACCCGGCAATAAAACGAGGCGAAATGTGCAGGAGGTACCCTTTCACTTTCAATCCTCGACTCGCACTTATTTAAGCGTGTGCTTCTTCGTGCCACTTTGCAGCTTTATTGCGAATTTCTCACCTCACTACCTGCCGCCTGGCTCACGCGTCGTATGCGTAATGGGGCACATGTAGGAACAGACGGGCGACAAGAAAACTGCGGCAAACGCACGATATTGCGTATGCGGCATGTCGACCCTGATTCTGCCAAAAATTGAGCCTTATACATGCAGAGTACGTATCTGTTTAATGTACTTAACACTCAGGGAGCACTTTTTCAATGCATCGCGCTCGAAGAGTGTTTTTTTGGCTTTTCCTAAGACGATTATTGTTGCTTAGGTGGGTAGCAATAAGAATTCCCAGGGTCAGATCTAGTAAAAGTTTTGATTGGCACGCAGTGGCCTGCAAATTAACAACTCATTGCAATGCAGCCACAAAGTGGGGGCCAAATGAAGCATGAAGGGCCAATAGCCACTGGCCGGAAATGAGTTCACTGCTCGTGGCGAGCTTAGCTCTTGAAAAATCACCTAATTCATTTAAATAAGCAAGAAGGAGTCGACGCCGAAAGCGCGCCAAGTCCATTTACGAAAAAAGGACCTTCCATCCAACTTGGCAAGCCTGAAGTCACCGACTTGGCTTTTATCTGCAGAAGTAGGATGCCTCGTCGTCGTCGTCGAGTCGACAAACTAATTTAAAAATCCACTTGCTAAGCGTTTCCCACCTCCGAGTTCCATGGTCCATCGACCGAAGAGGGCACTCTCTGGGGCCAGGGCTATTTATTTTTTCATTCCCTGCCTTTTATGCTGATTTTGCACTGCGTGGAAATAGTAGAGCAAACATTTTAGCCCTCGAGTGTTTAAATATAAAACGGAAATGAGCTTTACTCCAGGTCCTTGGGCTCTTCTAGTTGCCATTTTCTTTTTTGTTCTCCTTTTCGACCGAAACGTGCCAAATGAACTAAAAAGCGAGAGTCTATGGGTTTATTTTAAAAAGCTAATTAATGACTGCAACTTTCTTTGCCAGACACTTTTGAATTAATTGCACACCTCCACGACTCTGAATGGGCCCAATTCCATTCGAGAATCATGCAAAGTGCCAGACACGAGCCATGTTTGGGATTCCAACGCCCAGCAACTCTCGAACCATATCGTAGATAAAGTCGCATTCGCGATTGCATCGCAATCGAATGCAATCGAATGCAAAATAAAACTCATTTTTATATTCTGCGTTCTGTGCTGACAAAGCAATTTATGGATTTGATTTCAATTGTTTTGTCATGTTGATTGGCAGTCCGAATTGGCAACAACTCATAGTTTGGCAGACAGCAATATATATTTGTTCGATGTCAAATGGCAGATGAAATAGTCTCTCATCCGATTGAACACCGCTCGATTTCTCAGCTCTGAGCTCTGAGCTCTGACCCCGCCAAGTTGAATCGAACTGAATGCTATTGAAAACCGATTTGATTTCCTGGGTGTGTGTGGTGGCTGTGTAATTAATCTAATTTGCAGCTTGCCTTTGGGGCAGCATTTTGTGTGCTTTTGTGTGTGCAATTACGTGCGTGTTGACAAAAGTCGAGCGTTCATGCCACCACTCAATGAATTCCTGCAGCTGTTCATGCATTCAGCTCACTGGCATTCATTAGTTAATTGATCATGCGTGGCGAAATGTGGATAGATTCGGGCCTTAGATCCATTCGCACACAGTTTCCAGCCCTTTTTTACTGCAACAGGGCCGTTCTTTTATGACAGCATAAAACAGAAACACAAATTATTTCGCTCATAAAAAACGCAAAGCTGCGCGAAACTAAAATACAAATGTGCAGAACCGACCGACGAACATAATGCGACATAGACAGCCAGGCTTGAAAGGAAAGTTGCATGCACACACATGTATGTACATATGTGTGTGGAAGGTCCTGGTGGCGGACTAGGACGATTCCAGCGAGAGTGTGTGCAAACAGAGAACCAAAGTGCCCAAAGCATTTTCACAGTAAATTTTGTATGTAAAGGCAAGACAAGACAACGGCTGACATGCTAGTTGGGGAATGGGTATGGGATTGTAGAATGTAGATGGGTTTGTGGATGAGGATTGGGTCTGCACATGGAAAGTGGGAAAAGCAGGGTTTGGCTTAGTCTAAATTTTTATATTTCGTTGTGCATGGCACATAAAACCTTTTGTTAGACGAGCTTTCATGGGTGTGGGTGGGTTTGTGTACATTTAGGACGGCAATGAGCAGGAACGCCATTAACTACTCAAACAAAAACGTGCTACTGAAATCTTTTAAATATTTTCTCGAAACAATAACCCAGAAGAAACTAAAATTGGATTGTAAATGCTTTATATTATTTTTCAATTCTCGTTCACTTTGAAAATACTTCTTAAATGTATTTGGGATGATAGCGCATTCTTCAGCGATATTTTTCAAATTAACCCAATCGTTTGTTAATACAAGTTAAGAAGTAATATTCTTTTTTATTACACCTGAAAATGTCTTTACTGCGCTGATGTTATTCATTGACTTTGGCCGCCAAAAATAAATGTGTAAGTAAATACTCCCGCTGTGTTTGGAATAATCCTATTTAACAAGAACAAACTTAGCATAAAGTAAACATGTCGCTGGCATAAAGAAAATCCCATTCCAGGTTTCGGTTGTTGTATTTCCACTTTCACCTTAGCAGCAGTACAATAAATAGCCAAAGTGAGGAAAACAAACAAACAAATGACTTTTGACAAAAAGGAAACGCGAGGCGAAGGCAAATGTAATGACACTTAAGTGGCCCTGAATCTCAATCTCTTTGCACTCGAGTGATTTCGCCTTGTCGCACTTGGCAACACAACAAACTTGGTCAACTCAACTAGATGACGTATGTAAATGGTGGTTTTTGCTTTGCTTTGTGCTTTATTTGCCTTTTCCTGGCTACCATCTAGGGCATCGTTATCGAGCTAGACAATCATTACCATTATTACTGGTTAATTCTAAGGTCTGGCCATATTAAATTCGTCTTTAATAAGTCTTTAGGTGATTTATTTATGCTTGGTTTGGCTGGTGTTTACCCAGGCTAATGGGATTTATTTTCCACCTTTACTTCAGGGAATCCCCTTTATTTATGCTCCGCACACAAATCCATTTCGCTCTATAAGCACTAAATTAACCCTTTCATGTCTATTTGCTGGTAAGCCATTTTTTCCGACATTTTCGTCAGTCGACTAATTAGTTTACCAGGCCACTGAATTGTGTATGCAACGCACAGTTTCGTTGGAAGTCACTCGTTTTCCGATTAAGGACACAAAGGAGCCTGCACATGACATGGCACATAGCCATTTGCGAGTGTGGTGCACATTTCCAGCCAAAGCCCGGTGGGTTAATTTAATTTAGCGAACACTAGCATAAGCGACCATAAATGAGATCAGCACATTTAAATTTGCATTCATTTTCGCCATTTAATGTGACGGCAAAGAGAGAGGTTTTAAAACGAATCGATGATGTCGTGTCGGTCGGCCGTAAGGCCAATATGAATATATATTTATTAATATGTCCTGGGTGTGGCCAGCTTAAATTGGCCAGGCCTCAAAAAAACGACGAATGCTGAATGTCATTAAGAACAAATTATGGTTATTAGCGGACTTCTCGCGATGTCCTAGTCCTAACAATGATTTGACCTTCACGGCCCAAAAAACGCGTCGAAAATTTAAATGACACATTCGGCACTATATCCAGATATAACTGCTTGACCGGCATGACTGGGAGTATTTCGGGAACGTGTTCTCGTTAAAATATGCCCATTAAATATGCGCAAAGGCACTAGGAGCGACCCATGACTTATTCAATGTTTACAATGCCGTCAGCCGTTCCTTTCAATTCGACTCGGATTCGGTTTGGTTCGCATTGGTTTGGTTTGGTTCGGTTCGGTTTGGTTCAGTCACCATGGTCAAGGAACACGCTCAAGTTATTAAACATTGATTACCTATCGATTTTGTCCTTGTTTTTTGTTACTTTTACGCTCCGGTCTCGTGTCTTTTGTGTCTGCGTGGGTGGGGAAATTCGGAATGGAAAAGCGTAAGATGGGCAGCAAATGCAAATTACCTGTGAAAATGCAATTTCTCATCTTTTCACAGTTGCCGCAACGCAGTTTGACATTTAATTTTCGGGACCAAGGAAAAGAGCATCTGGAAATTCCCTTGTCAAGTTGACAGCGTGTGAAATGGGAGAAACTGAATATATTCCAGTGAAAAGTCCAAAAGTGGAAGAAATTCCACCGAACTGGCGGAATTAATTACGGGGCAAGGCAGCGGAAAAGGCTTTAAGGATTAACAAAGGAGAAACTGCATTCAGCAGGCAGAAGTTTTACCGGCTCAGTCAATCAAAATTAAGTTACTTGTCAGTTTTTGTTGAACAACTTACTTGTTTATTTATTTTCCGCATAACTTTTCAATAGAATGCAGGGCCTGTAAAGTTTTACGGCTGCTGCACAGTGGCTTACAAAAGTTTCCTGCCAGCCAATCAGTAAATTCTGATGGCTTTTGTCACTGGACTTATGGATTCCCACCTAAGTGGCATGTAGACTTATCATAATCTAAAGTCCTTCTACCGATTTCAACCATCTGACGATTTTAATCTCCAAGCACATAAAGCAATTGACAGTTTGAAATTGCTCTTGATAACTTTCTAAGCTCACACTGCCAACTGGCATCAAGTGTTGACTTATTGAACGAGACATTGCGTATACGCCGTGTGACTGATAACAACTGTTTTGTGTACTTTTGTTGCAGCTATTTCGTGCAGCTTATGTGCAATATCCTGCGGGACTCGCAAATAACTACCATCAAAATGTTGCTATCGCACTTGTTTGGCATGTGAACCGCGGGTCGTGTAAACAAGCACCGACAAAGCACTCCACGATTCGACTATTAGGGGCACATACACTGACACTGTCACCCCGGAACGCAGTTGGTCTGCATGGAGACAACCTGCGTGTGGCGGGGCCCACTAGACGCACAGGAATCCACTAAAGCGACCGCATCACCATCGACAAAGGGATCGCTTTTGGTCCAAAACACGGCCATCATCAGCGGCAGTGGCCACCGGTTGCCAGGAACAACCGCAGCTTCAACATCGCCAGCCACATCAACAACATGGCCATAAAGCAACAGCTCTGTAATTCATGGTTACAACTACCGAACGAACTGCTGATATTGGTGAGTAAATAAACCTTGAACGAGGCGATTTACATGGGGTGCCAAGTCGCAGTATGTTTACTTTTAGGATTCAAAGAAGGTGACCTAAATAGTGAGTTTTTAGGTACTCAGAAATTTGTATTCCCAATCGAAAAAGGCTTTGTAAATTAAAAAAGTGATCTCATAAAAATAAAATAAAAATTATTAGGCTCAGTTTCTTCAGTTTTTCTTAGAATATCTGGAGCAGTCAAAGAATTGAAACATTTTTTTTTACAATATTTTAAATTTATCTTAATTTAGATTTCAGTGAGAGGTCCTTTCTATTTATTTTTATAAACTTCAAGCATTTGGGGAGCTTTTTCCTTTGATGCAAATTCAAGGACTCGCTTTTAAGGTCAGGACTCGTTTTGCTATTCGTATCTTGATTTCTCTGACAACTTGCACAAACAGCAATCAATCAAACAATTTGCCAGCGACTCTATTTACCCAAAGGACTTGTAAGAAATGGAATGCATGTCGCGCACAATTAGTCAAGCTGCTCGTAGAACTTGTGCTGTGTTAAAAATTTAGTTGGCAACATTTCCTGTTGTTATTTCCGTTGCTTCTTGCCGTTGTGGCAAAATGGCACGCACGTCCTGCCAACCCCCCGTGCGCCTCATCAAGAATTGGGAGTAGTCTCAGTTGTAGGAGTATGCGGCACGTATGTAGACATATGTCCCTTGCAAAGGAACAGTTGACAGTAGTCGTAGGCACGTCCTAGTTGTGTGGCCATAGCTGTGTTGTTGCTGCAGCTGCACAGCAGCTGTCAGTTGCACATTTCGCCGACGGCAGGGCGAATGGTGAATTTGTCCCCAGCCTGCCACATACACACGCCTAGGAACTCCCACACGCCTAGGTCCTCCCTTCCACACACCCATGTCCACATGAATGTTGCAATCAACTCTGACACGATGATGTGTGTGCGTCCGACATTGATTATCTTGTTTGCCTGTTTGTGTAGCTGGTGCAGCAGTTACATACCGTTGGCCAAATGAGCGGCAATAAATCCGATGAATATATATGTATGTATCCGCCGCGATGTATCACCAAGTCGGTGGGACACTTTTATGTGTCTCCGGCAGATGCTCGTAAAGCTACGTGAACATTCCCTCGCAAAAACGGTGGGCAAAGTGAAAAAGTGGGGGCTCTGCTAATGGCCCAACTACTTAACATTATCAGCCGGGCGGGCCATTAATTAAATTTTAATTACTTCAAGTAATTCCCACAATAAATCAGCTTTTGCAAACACCCCAGCTAAAGCTCCTAGGACATCTTCCTGACAGGACCTCTCCAGATATCACTTGAGCTCATGCTCAGATCTCGGTCTTCGAACAAAGCCAGCGAACACATCGAGAGGCTTTGGCCTGTCATTTGCATTTGATTTTCAACCACGTAATTGTATTCGTACAAGGAATTTTCAGCGCCTGAAGCCAAAGGCTGCTTGCCCGTGATAGTTTGGAATGTTAAAGTTCAGGCCCGACTGCCTTCATTTGGCCCAATAAAGGGTGTGGGGTTTAGGGGTGCATCCCCCCCCCCCACACCCTAATTTCAGCGAGCCATTCGCGCGCAATTATCAGAATTAAATTAAAAGTTTCTGCGGGAGCTGTCGGCGGGCAATTGCATTTGGCAGAAATCAGCAAGCCGCAAAATTGTTTTATCTGCGTGGGGGTGGCTGCTTTTGTGGCTGTGTGTAATGGTCCAGTTTCCGGTTTTTCGAATCCGGTTTCCGGTTGTGTGGCAACTGCAAATTGTTGCGAATTTCGCGTTTTAATCCTAATTTAGCTCATTTCGCGGCCGAAACTACGCGTCCAGCTAATTGGCGCCAACTTGATTTTACGCCACAAATGTCGCGGTTTGTTAGCCCAAATGGCTTATCCGGCTAATGGACTTACTTAATAATCAGTTTAATGCGAAAAGTGAGTCAAGCTGATAACAAATCATTTTGCATGGAAATTCAATTCATTTGTATTCCATTTCATAACCGATCATTTAGAGTTTACAAATAAACTAACTTAAATATAAACGGACAAAATCCGAATCAAATTGTGCTGTGATTGCCCTGTGACCTAATCAACTTGTTGCAATTCCCCAGGCACCTTGCAATTTATTTCACTGCCAACTTTTCACAAATCTGATTTGATGCAATTTCTCCTGTGGTTTTATTTTCTTTGCTCGGGCTTTTAATTTTCTCTCCAGCTTTGGCACACAAATTGAATTCAGGGTGTTCCCTCCTCGTCCTGGGAAAGAAAAGTACTTTTATACAAATTCACCTCTTTTCGGGTCATTGTGACTGTAATTTAATATTTACATTGCGATAATGGAATTTTATGCTTAATTTGCATGCATAAGACCTGTCAGAAACACTGTCTCCATTGTGTTTTCGAGAATATACATTACCATTTGATTGCTGGGGAATGGAAAGCTATTATTAAAGTAAGGAAAGTAGGAGAAAAACTATTTTTTCAATGAGACAATTTAAATATTAATGGGAAACCCAGCGCCACGAAGAACTTCAGATCGAAGGCTGGCAAATAACTTTACTTTTATCGTCCAAACTAAATTTACAAGAAACCAATCAAATTAAGATATACGAACAACAAATATACTGAAAAATCCGTAGAGAGAAGTGCTGCTTTAAATTAAAGTACATATTTAACTTTAATTAAGATTGTGTGCAGAAAATGAATGGGAAAAAGTATTTATATATATATGAATAATTCACGGAAAATGTGCTTAAACTTTGTTTACGCCTTTTGACATTTCAATTTCATCTAAAGAACTCCGCTAACTTTTAATGCTGCGGTAATTAAATTTAATTTGCTTCAAAACGCCACCCTTGGGCTTCTACTCATTAATAATTTTCTCTTTATGTCATCGTCAACTAGGCGTATGCGTAATGGAACAAAAAATGCAGAGTGCATCAGCAAGTTGAATCTCTTGATACTCTTTCTAAAACTTTTTTATACTTCTTTTAATATGCAGTGTATTTCACCTTAATTTAGTACATCGACATCTGGTGATACGTTGAAATTACCAGTTTGTTATTCAATTTCCAAAGCAACTCACTTTTCAAGGGTATTCGCAAAAAAAGGGAATGCGTATACGCCGCGTGGGTCGCGTGGGTGCAAAGCTTTTACAACTCGGTTTAAATGCCAATTATTTATTGCGCTTGGCAATTTAATGTTGGCAAATTTCGGCGTGCAACTCAATTTGGGCATTTCTCCTTATTAGCTGCCACAAAGCGAATTTCAGCATGCAAATTTTGTGTCTTGGCGCACAAAATGCCATCAACTGCCGTTGAGTTTCATTGAGGAAGGGCTTCCTGCCACGTCTCCAGGCCAAAATGCTTTTAAACTTCCCAACTGGCAACAATTTTCGACGGGCAGGCTCCTCTTTGCCCTTTGCATTTTGTTTGTCATGTGAGTAATTTATGCGGGCCTCGTACACGCACTACTTGCCCCGGATTGGCAACACTGCGGAATATCCCATATTCCCAAGTTTCTGCCCAATGTGGGGCCAACTTACATTAACCCTTCGTCGCCAACAAAGGTTGGCACTACCTTGAACTTAGCCCGCAATCAATGATTCGCCGAGTATTACTTACAAATCGATATTGTTTGATATATAGTATCGCTTGATTGGAACATTTGTTCGGCGAACACGTTCCCATGGCTCTCGACTATTGCGGTGTTCGAAATGGGCTTGAATATGCATTATTAAAGCACTTTACAAAATATTAAGCTGACCAGAACAGGTGTTCTTTAGCACATGTCCAAATGGCCCATGGGGAACTTGCCAAACTTCGCACAATTGGTAACAATGTGCCTAGCTCCAAAAAGGTGGATTACTCTTGAGGCAAATGTGTACTTTAATCGATTTGTTGCGTGCCATGAATACCCGGCAATTAGCTGGCCCAAAAACCGACCGAGGGATCCCTTCTCGCATTTTTGGGTGCGTGCCTGGCAGGCGTCCGGATCATTAAAGTCAAAAATAATTTCAATTATTGATTGGCACCCGAATCATGCGCGTATATGGAATGCGGCAATGAGCTCACTTTATGGCAGTTGATTGCTTGTTTAGCCGATTTTATATTTTATCGGGCATTATCAGCTATTTGAGTGCACTCCTCTTCATTCAGTTCCTCCACAATAATTGAAAAGTGCTGACAGTGCCAATTCGGCAGCAAATTCATTCATAAAGTTCACGCAACACACACTCACGCACTCGAACGTATTGCAAACGAGCTTAATTAATTACGGCAATTAAATTGCAATGTGCAACTGCAGTTGAATACCAAGTGTGCAAGATGTGTGTACGACTTCCATCCGCCGACTCAGAATATGTATATGTGTACATAAATATAATTACCATTCAGTATTATATATCCACGAGTATTTAATTTTACATTATTGGCCCAGGTCAGCGTCGGATGAGACCCAAAGGTTGGGCTTATGTTGTCTTACAAAACAATTAAGCAAATACGCCACCGGCATTGCGGCACATCCTCTTTTATTTTTCAGCCCTCCTGCTCATTCTGCCCATCTTTTTGTTCACTTCTGCCCTTAATTGCCCTATTTTTACATTTATGGCTTGGGGCGATTTCTCTTATCCTTGTAATGATACGTTTTCGTCACAGTGTATTTAAAGGGATAACCAGCAAAGCACCTCTTCAATTTACAAAAAATTTGTGTAATTTGTATAACAAATAGAAAAATCTTTACAATTTTTAGTTTAAGGCCCAAGCACATTGTTTGTATTTTTCAAATTCCAATTATTGTCAAGCAATTTGAAAGTGTGGCTCAGTTCACATTGTTCCCAAAATAGAGTAATGCCTTCTGGTCATGTCTAACCCACGCACATTTATATTTCATTTGGGTTTCCTCGTTCAACGACTGTTCCATTCATTTTTGGACTATTTATAGGCCAGCCTTTTTATAAATTAATTAGGCACGCGAGGGCAGGTTGTGGCAGCAATTAGGTGGCCAGTCAAATGTTTTGTTGTGTATCGTTTTTTTTTTATAAAACTTCCCCGTGTTGTCTGCTGCTGTCTGTTGCAGGTGGTGAACTCAGATACACACCCATCTCAAAAGTACCGCCATGAATGAAACAGAGTGCGAGGATCTCATCAAATCTGTGAAATGGACGGAACCAGCCAATCTGATCTCCCTGGCCGTACTCGAGTTCATCAACGTTCTGGTCATCGGTGGCAACTGCCTCGTGATTGCCGCCGTCTTCTGTTCGAATAAGTTGAGGAGTGTGACGAACTTCTTTATTGTCAACCTAGCTGTGGCCGATCTTCTGGTGGGTTTGGCCGTCCTACCCTTCTCAGCCACCTGGGAAGTCTTCAAGGTAAGTTCTAGTAGTTAAATTTCAATCAAGCCACCACGTTTTAGAAATGTCTAATGTATGAAATGAAATGTTTTGAGATGCTAAACCAAATGATGCTTTAATTACAATGGAAGCATTTGAACAATACTTACATTCAGAAATTCATTCGAATAAGATCACTAATCATAATCTAAATAGAAAATTCATTTTTTTTATTTTACAACAATTACGCAATATTAGTGATTCTTTTTTATTAAAATATTTCATACTTTGCAACCCTTAGGTTTGGATATTCGGCGATCTCTGGTGCCGCATTTGGCTGGCTGTCGATGTCTGGATGTGCACGGCATCGATCCTGAATCTGTGTGCCATATCACTGGACCGCTATGTGGCGGTCACACGACCCGTCACCTACCCAAGCATAATGTCCACGAAGAAGGCCAAGTCCTTAATCGCCGGCATTTGGGTACTCTCATTTTTTATTTGCTTTCCGCCGCTAGTCGGCTGGAAGGATCAAAAGGTAAGTTGGGGGCAGCAACTGACCCACAAGTGACCCGATGCGATAAATTAACGGGGTAAATGGGAAACGCGGTTTGTCTCTGCCAACGTTGAAGCCGAAAAGGGCCGGCAAAATTGAAAGTCGGTAAACTGTTTTTAGCACGCTCAAGTCAGCCTCATAAAGAACAAAAGCCAGGCCGACAGGCAGTCAGGCGACCGACTGCCAAAAGTTGTTTCTATAGCCCCAAAACTGAGGGCCATTCTGTCATTGACACCATTTTGGGGTTGGCAGCAGTGGTTTCTCTCAACCACATCGACAATGGAAGCGACACTGGCTGGTCCTGAAGACTGCAATCCGGCTCATTTGTGCCAAAATTACCGTAAAACAAGACACGAATTTCGTCCTTTTGAAAGGAAGGGACTTGCTTCTAATTTTGTCCCCTTTTCTGGGGACATTATTTGACATTATTCTTACGCAACGACATTGATAATGATGTGTTACACATGCCGCAACAAAATTGCCAACATGCCGGGGCGCACAATTTATGGGCACCCCAGTCACTGGGTAATCAGATCGGGCAGGATACATGACTACTCGCCTTTTGGCCCTGCTCCAGTCTTTTGGTTGTACTACTGCTTGTATTTGCCCAGCCAGACATATAAATCCAGTTTGCATCAAGGTGCCGATGATGTGATGGCTTCCCAATAGCTGCACATGCGAAAATGTATCCTTTCGAAGGACATTCCATACCATTCAACTCAACTGAATTCAATTCAATTCGATGCGATTCACAACTGCAGTGGCTGAGTGCAGTTGAATGGGCCACGTTTGAATGGCTGGCATTCAGCCCGCTGCCAGGCTGAAACCCGGTTAGCGAGTCGAGGCTGTTGGCATCGATTATTATTACGGCGTATAGTCAGGATGCGATGGGTTGGGCAACATGCCCTGATTCTCCTTCTCTGATGGCCCAACATGTTCTCACATACAGCTCGCGGCATTTATTTCGCCGGTCTGTTGGCTTTTTGTTAACGCCACCTTTAGCCACGAGTAATATTTATGCGCAACACGTCGGCGAATATCTCTGGCAATATAACCCGCTTTAAGTTGCATTTTTATTGGCTTCTTGGCGCCGTGAAGAGGGTGCCAGGACGAGGGTGGAATTTTAATGTGGTCCTCCGAATATCAAGTATCATCTCATGATCCCATATCCCTCTACTCTACTCTACTCTACTCTACTCTACTCTACTCTTCATTCTAGGCGGTTATACAGCCGACCTATCCAAAGGGAAACCATACGCTTTACTACACCACCACGATGTCAAGCTCGGAGGATGGTCAACTAGGGTTAGATAGCATTAAGGACCAGGGCGAGGCATCCTTGCCTCCATCCCCGCCCCATATCGGCAACGGCAACGCCTACAATCCCTACGATCCCGGTTTCGCACCCATCGATGGATCCGCGGAGATTCGGATTGCGGCCATTGACTCGACCAGTACTTCAACAACCGCAACCACCACGACGACAGCGTCCAGCTCGAGCACCACGGAAACGGAAATGGACCTCGATCTACTGAACGCACCGCCGCAGAACAGACCCCAAACAATTTCCGGCAGTTGTCCGTGGAAGTGCGAGCTGACCAACGATCGGGGTTATGTCCTGTACTCCGCCCTGGGCTCATTCTATATACCCATGTTCGTGATGCTCTTCTTCTACTGGCGCATCTACCGGGCTGCCGTGAGAACGACGAGAGCCATCAACCAGGGCTTCAAGACCACCAAGGGTAAGTTATATCCGTAGTTAACTGACCCAGCAACCACAACCACCAGCTCATTTGGACACGATTTGTTTGAACCTTGTCACCATCAGTTTGGTTTAACGTGTGCGTAGCTAACAGTTTGGTTTTGATACTCATCACTATCTCTCTATATATACATATATATATATATATATATTTGTTTACTTACCAAATAAGTAACGTAATCACGTAGCTAGTTCCTTTTATTCAAGCTTTAATATCGATTGCTAAACAATTTAAAATCTCTCGACGTGTAGTCAATAGTGTGACGTCCCGTTTGTCCCGTTTTATTTTGGTTATCCTACCGAAAAGTGTACAAATTCACACACTGAGCATTCCAGACACCCCCACAGAACCACCCACTCGACCTTGTCCTCGTCCCCCCTGAATAACCAACACCCGAAGAGCATAAATTGTCGGGGGAGTGTATAACAACTTACACGGCGGAAATGTATAAATCGATGGCGCTAAAAAGAGTACCACTAAATTTACATTCATAAATAACTTCACGCACACATCCAAACATTTATATATACATATGTCGGCAATTTGTTTTTGTGTTTTGCACATAAATAAACATGATAAATAACCTGGAAATGAGTAAATTTATAAGTATACATATGCATATACACTTAGTGAAAGCCCAGGCATTACAAAGTCAACCCCTTAAAACCAATTGAAAATAGAGTTCTCATTTTTATGTAAGCAAAGAGAGGAAAATATATTTTAAATAAACCAAAAACTCTGTAAAGCACGGAGCAAATTAAAATCCTTGTAATTTAAATCCCCCTACTTTATTCAAATGAATGTGATAATAACTTAGTACCGGAAAGTCCTAACTCATAAATTTTAATTAGCTTAGTGTACCCAACTATGTGAACATATAGATGCGTATGATTAACAAGCGCTCCAACTTTAAATTGTGAATAACCCGCTATGAACCTATGAAATACCCAATTGGCTTAACCTAACTCCTTTCGAGTTTCAATCAATCCTTAATACCCACAATCAACGTCCTGCTCATGTCTCATTCCTTTTAAATTACAGCATAATATAAATCACATGCTCAAAGAAGAAGTCACGCATCATAATTAGCATTATATTCCAAGTTGGGCAAAAACAAGAAATCGATAAACGCTGAGGAAGCACATCAAACAAATCGGCTTAGATAAAATTGAGGTTGGGATTAAATAGGAGCGGGATTCCAGCCAGAAAATGGCAGACATGAAAGCGAGCCATCGGCTAAAACGAAATAAAATATAATATGTCTTCCCTGTTAGCATGTTCTGTTTGCAATTTTCTATTTTCTTAGGTTTTTGTCGTTTCAGGCCTCACTGGTCCCCAAAGACGCTGTGGTGGCGATAATCCCCGGGAGCAGATTGTGTTTGAAGTCGGGAGCCCCCATTAGACTGGCACTGGGTGTTTATTTTAATATGTGGCCCATTACTTGGCCAGGGCCACAGCGCACTTTCTTCCGCGTGATCAGCTCATTGGGCACACTTCTCGGAAATATTATGTTCCATTCTATCCATAGCACGCATTCGCCGATAATCTGCCGTAACTAAGTCAACCGACCGACCGACTAACTTCAGCGGGAAAATCAATAGCCAACCTTCGTGCCAGTGCAAATCAGTGCTCCCCGCTAATTTATGGGCCCCACAAATCCTGCAGCTCTGCGATGTACGAGTATGCGACGAAATTGCATTTTAAACGTGATTGCATACTTTGGGGCGCTGACTGCCGCCATATTGGAGTTCAGTTGCTTTTCAAAAAACGGAAGCGGATAGTGCATTTCGGTGCCAGCAGCTTAAGACCAATGCTCTTGTCGACATTCTTGCTCCCGTTGCCTTGGCAGTTGTTATTGTTTTGGCACTGTCGTGTCGTTAGTTGGCGCCATTTTGAGCACAAAGCCCAGATTTGCCAGCAGCCCACACAGACACTCACACCCACCCACCAACACTGGCGAGAATCGTCGTGTGGCAGCCTTGAAATATGCTTTGTCTCCTCGCAAACAAACACACACACACACACATTTGGAGGCGGCTAAAGAGAGATGTTTACCCACACACCCACACGCGGGGCAGCTCGTTATAGTTTTATGTGGATACACCGCCAGAAAATATAACTTAAACGCTTTTTTACATTTTTACTTGTTTAGCGAAAGGCATATAATTTTGTTTAGCACTAAATCAGTTCAACTGTTTATGCCTTATCCATTAATTACACTTAAATTGTTTTAAGCCATTTGGTGATTTCAAGACAAGTCAGGCATTTATTTAATTATATATAATTTCTTCTATTTTTCCTTTCATTCATTGTTCTATCAAATGAAAATTTCAATTTAAAATATTCCTCAAAATAACTTCCTATCAGCGCGTCCACTCCCATTATTTTGAGCCCAGGTCGTATACATATGAACATGGGCCACTTGGCTGTGCGTGCACAACGTCGGAAATCGCTCCGTGACACAATGCGGGTGGTGCTGATGCTTTTTGTCCTGGTTCCTCTATTCTCTATTATTTTTGGAGGTAGGTGTGCCATCCGGCCCACGCGCCTTTCTCGTTTTTCGTGGCTTTTGAAGGTAATCAAGTTTCAAGTTCAAACTTGCCGTGGTTCACGGCACCCGACCACGAGGAGGAGGTCACTGTTATTGTTAGGCCTTAGAAATTTCAGAAGTGTGACCCTGGCCCCGTGTCAAGAGCAGAACAAAACGGAAAGGATCCGGCAACTTTCGTGCGAGCTGCCACTGGCAGAAAGGCTCAACTTGAGCCGAGTCCTGGGCCTTGACTTGCAGCCACACTTGTCTTCTGTCCCGGCCAGGACATCGTCCAAAAGGTCAAAGGCTGGCGACAGTGCTCGTCGTAGCATGCAAGTCCGCGCATAATAACAACTGGCGGCGGACAAATCAATTCTGGGCAATTACCTCGCGGCACTCAGACGCTTAATTATTATTAAATGCCATTCAATTAAGGGCCACACAAAGACCCGCAAAAATGTTGCGAGTGAATTGTAAATGCTGAATTAATGCACGAAAACTACAGCGCTCAGTGAAATGGAAATGGTCGAATGCGACCCAGCATTTCAATGTACATTTATGTGCAGGGATTATCCTTAGTGGCGGGCGAAAGATATACATTTATTTAAATCAGCTGCGCCGCAGGATGCGAAACATCCCGAGGCTCGGACAGGGTCCTTGGAAATATAAAGGCTTTCGCCGGGATTGCGCCTGCACATCCTGGCATATTTACATACATTAGGATATTTCGTTGTATATTTGTATACAAATTGTTTGTTTAACTTTTATTTTTGGTGGAGGGGAAAACAAAATCAATAGTGTATCCCTTTTTATTTACTGAATCCTGCATATGTTGGGCTTCTTGTTTGTACACATTTTCCTTTCACCCACTTCGTTTATTCATAGGCGAACCATATTTGCTTTCAATAGGTTTAATATGGTTTATGCAAATAAAAATGCGGCTGCTTCGCTTTAAATTGAGATAACTCTGGGCACACGTGTATCCGCATCTGGACCAATATTTATTCAGTTCACAACTTGGCAATGATAGCCCAAAACAAATGGGCTTGGCCATTTTGCCTAATTACGTCGGACAGTTTTTGAAAAAATTGACAATTGAGAAATTGGTTTGTTTCCTCCTCTCCTATTTTTCATTCATATCCATGGCGTATAGCATTTCAGTTCCATTTTCAGTGCTTAGATACCAACGAACCACCCCTTCCGACCAATCCCACATAGAGTAATAAATAAAATTAGGCTAATAAAGCCATTCCCAGAGGGCGAATAGCTCGAAACGATAAAGAAAAAACCGACCCTACAAATAAACCACAATAAATTAAACAACTTGTTTATAACAATTAATTACCGACAATATTTTGCATTTATAACTGATGTGATCAATATCCATAAAACCCAAGTCCCCTGTTCGATGCCTGTTCCTAGATAAATTCAAACGAAAAAACCAAAACAAAAAACATTTTAAAAACTCCAATATTTGTACGTTTTCATGAACTAGATTTTTATAATGGAATGAGTCCCTTTTCTCTCTATGAATAATGTGTTTGTATTTTACAAAAGTAGAGAAGCATTTTATTATACTCAAATAGTCGTAAGTTTTTACCACCATTAAACCTATCTCAATGTAACAGTATGTAGTTAGTTAACCGCTCTTCGTGAAGTGCCAGTCAACAAATTTAATTTACCTTACTCAAGGAGAAATGTATCTTGCATCTACTTAAACGATTGTATCTAACTCAAACACCTCGAACCAACAGCCAACAGCAGCCACAGATCGTCCATATAACCACATGTCCATGTACAATACAAGCTGAATGTCCAACATCCATGTCACACACTCATATTCAGTCCAAAGAAACCACCAAACCCACAGAAATTAATCCATGAGAGGTCACCGCGATGCAAACTCCGCCAAATTGCACCACTCACTAATTGCAGGCAGTCCCCGCGAGTCGGGCAACAATCGAGTGGACGAGTCCCAGCTCATATTGCGCATTCACCGAGGAAGACCTTGCTCCACCCCCCAGCGCACGCCCCTCTCGGTGCACTCAATGTCCTCGACTCTCAGCGTGAACAGCAACGGGGGCGGGGGTGGAGCCGTGGCCTCGGGACTGGGTGCCTCCACCGAGGATCACCTTCAGGGAGGCGCCCCCAAGCGGGCCACATCGATGCGCGTCTGCCGACAGCGACACGAGAAGGTGGCCATCAAGGTGTCCTTTCCCTCCTCCGAGAATGTCCTCGACGCAGGACAGCAGCCACAGGCATCGCCACACTATGCGGTAATCAGTAGCGCCAACGGACGTCGTGCCTCCTTTAAGACGAGCCTCTTCGACATTGGCGAGACCACCTTTAATTTGGACGCAGCTGCGTCCGGTCCCGGAGACCTAGAGACCGGACTCTCGACCACCTCACTGTCGGCCAAGAAGCGGGCAGGCAAGCGCAGCGCCAAGTTTCAGGTGAAGCGGTTCCGAATGGAGACCAAGGCAGCCAAGACGCTGGCCATCATTGTGGGCGGCTTCATCGTTTGCTGGCTGCCCTTCTTCACGATGTATCTGATCCGGGCCTTCTGCGACCACTGCATTCAGCCGACGGTCTTTTCGGTGCTCTTCTGGCTGGGCTACTGCAACTCGGCCATTAATCCGATGATCTATGCGCTCTTCTCGAATGAGTTTCGCATCGCCTTCAAGCGGATAGTGTGCAGATGCGTCTGCACCCGCAGTGGCTTCCGGGCGTCGGAGAATTTCCAGATGATAGCGGCGCGTGCCCTGATGGCACCGGCAACATTCCACAAGACCATATCCGGATGCTCGGACGACGGCGAGGGCGTGGACTTCAGCTGACTAATCGGCAGCTATGAGCCGAGTCCGCTGCAAAGGAGCTCCTCCCTGCCGCAGGAGGCGGAATGCTCCGCATCCGTGTCGGGATCGGGACGGCGAATCCGGCGGGGAGGATTCTGCAAGGGACGCGTCCTCTAATGCATTTTGCTCTTTTGATACTTTTGTAAGCTCCGCCAGACGCAGAGGCAGACGCAGTGCATCCCACTTCTCAAAACTGTCAGTATTCGCATTGAACGACGTTGTAACTGTATGGCAATAATTTTCATGTATTTACCTAGACCTAAGGCTACGTTTAACTATATAGTACTATACCTACCACATGAGATACAGATACAGCAGTATGAGATATAATACATAGATTAGACGTAAGCAGACCATTGTTTTCAGTTCCGATGTGTATGTACATGTATTAGTCGCTGAGGACACTCATTCGCATAAGTTAATCCAGATATTATATATATTGAATGTATATGTATGTGTGTATCGCAGCAGGGTAAGTTGGCTGCGTTTTCAATAAAAGTAAAATCGAACAAAACAAAACGAAAACCAATCAGAGTAAGCACAAAAGATAAAAACAAGTGCCGACCACGAAGACAGAAATTGGCAAATACCAACGGGCAACTCACAGGTATTGGTTGACATAAGGTCAACATTCCGTGGCACGAAACAAGTACAACAAAACAAGCCTAGCCAAACCGACAATCTTATACCCTTTCAGTTGCTTCGTTACTTTTTTTCGGTATATGTACAGGTCACAATTAACTAGCTATACTAACTAATTAATATATTTTACTCCTGTTTTCCACGTCATTGATAAATTGAACCCGAGTGATTAAAGAGAAAAGATAGAATTTGGGAAAGTCTTAGTCTTAGGCAAGGTTGGAAGTTAATTTTTGTTTGTCGGACACCTTAATTTCCCAAACATTCTTGCCAATATTAAAGTAGCATACAAATAATTATTCTTATCAGCCAGAAAATTTAAATTCTGTAGAAGTAACATAAACTTCCGAGAATCCCGGCTCATCCCAACTAAAGTTGTTTACTTCATTGTTGGATTTTCGAATTCCCCTTAATAGCAATCAAATTGAATGGTACTTTCTTTGCCGGTCACTCCCACTCGAGTTGGCTGCGTCAAATCCGCATGGTCTACTGCCCATCCGAGTGTCCATAAACTTGGAGCAGACTTAAAGCCCTCGAGTGTTTCTTTGACAATAAGCCAGCTTTTAATGCCGCAAACGGAGACGCAACAGTGCCAGTAATGGCCCGGCTGAAATATTGCATTATTGCGCCGATTATTCATTACTCGTCGCGGGTTGAGTGTAGCCGAGTAATGAAAATGTATTCAGCAGTTAAACGTGCGTATGAGTAATAAATGCAAAGCAAGGCGGAGGCAGTGAACATATGCGCCGGATGAGCGAGCGGGAAAGCAAGAAAGCGAGGATTATGCAAATGGTTGTGTTAATGAAATAAAGTTCGCTTTGAAGGCGGCTTAAAGGCGACTACACTCCATGCCAAGAACATACAGATTGTTGGTGGGGAGGGGAGGTGGAGAAACACCGAAACGAGGACTACGACAACGTCGAGTGCTTGTCGCGTTTATGGCGCAACATTTGCATAATTACGCGTTTAATTTGCTAAAGTGCAGGCAGGCTGGCGAGCTCTTTTCCAGTGGGCCAAAAGCCGAGAAGTAGGCAACGAACTGCGAGCGCGTGCACCAGGGCGTATGAGCGATATTCAACAGGATTGGAAGAGAAGGGGACGGGAATGGGAGGGGCAATTACAACACCACCGAAATGTAATGCTGCTTATACTGATATGTTCTTTGCCTTCCTCCTTGACCAGGTTCCAAGGGCATCGGTTCTCGCTTCGAGGAGCAACGCCTCACATTGCGCATACATAGAGGACGAGGATCAAACCAGCAGGACTCCATGCACAGCAACGGGAGCACTCAGAGCACCACCACCACCCTGGGCACCCCCTCCCCGGAGAGGTTGTCGAAGTACGCCACTAGGCGACTGCACCACCACGACAAGATCAAGATCTCGGTGTCCTACCCCTCCAGCGAAAACATCAGCGAGCTTGCCGGACACGGGGATGTGGGTCACGAGCGGCGTCAATCGGGAAACGCACTGTTCGCCGTCCATTACAACGGCACCAATGGTCGGGAGTCCACGGAATCGCAGCTCTACCGACAGCAGCAGCAGCACGGCGTAGCCAGCTCATGCTACCTGCAGGTGGGTAAGGGTCTACCGGAGTTGGCCAGGCGGCAGAGCAACACCAGCGAGGCTGGAGGATCGGGACACTCGCGTCCGGCCAACAAGAAGATGGGCAGGCGCAACATCAAGGCGCAGGTGAAGCGGTTCCGCATGGAGACCAAGGCGGCCAAAACACTGGCCATCATCGTGGGCATGTTCATCTTCTGCTGGTGTCCCTTCTTCACCATGTACATCATCCGGCCGTTCTGCCAGGACTGCGTCGACCCGCTGCTCTTTTCGGTGCTCTTTTGGCTTGGCTACTGCAACTCCGCCGTAAACCCCATGATCTACGCCCTGTTCTCAAAGGACTTTCGCTTCGCCTTCAAGCGGATTATCTGCAGGTGCTTCTGCTCCCGCCAGTCCGTCTCCTTGAAGAGCTCCCGCCGGGGATCTGACATGTCGGCCATTCGCATTCGGGCCCGAACGCCCAGCATAACGCCCAGTGCTGCGGCCCACAGTTTCGGAGACGAGAGTGAACTGCACCATTCTGAGATGAGCAACGACCCCAGGTG
This sequence comes from Drosophila melanogaster, assembly GCF_000001215.4. Taxonomy (NCBI): domain Eukaryota; kingdom Metazoa; phylum Arthropoda; class Insecta; order Diptera; family Drosophilidae; genus Drosophila; species Drosophila melanogaster. The sequence continues at coordinate 20,690,182 of NT_033777.3, read as the reverse complement.
ACGATCGTTTGGGCCCAGCTCGAGCTCGCAAAGCAGCTTGGGCGGGTTACGCAAGACGAGCCTCAAGGTGCCCGTCTATGAGATTTGTCATCCTCTGGTCATGGAGACGGCCTGCTACTCGTATGTGGAGGCCACCAGCGATGGGTCCGCCTCCTGCTCCGTGGCCGGTGGCAATGGAGGTAGCGTACCAAAGCGAACGCAATTGTAGCCGCGGGAGCTAATGGCGCTGCGTGGAACGAGAACGGGAGTGATCCCCTTGCCCGCAGGGCAGCGACCAAGGCGCGTGGTTCGCATCGAGTATAGCGATGCAAAGGTCTAGGATTTGCCAGCTGAGATAGCTACACTGAGGAAGCAATAGAAGGTAAAGACTGCTTTTTCCAAAACTAGTTTTGTATTCAAAGTAATTCATAATTTAGATATAAACTCTAAAAATTCATATATAAACTGTAAAAATTGAATATAATTCATTTAAAAAAGATTTGACTTACATCAAGCAAATATGACCAAGAAATTTAAAAAAAAAAATCTAACGAATTGATTTCTCTGCAAGCATTTAATTTACATTTTCAAAGCGTCATTTTCCTCAGTGCAGAACTCAGGCAGCTTAACGTCAGCTGAGACAATCCTTTGACATGAAAGGAGGCCGTAAGGATAGAAAGGAGCCGCTTCTCGTGCGGATTTGTCCTAGCTTTGAGCAAGAGCCTCCGTAAGCCAACCATTGTATATTGTACATAGAGAGCAGGTGAAGTCTGCATCGACTTATATTCCTAGCCTTGGATGGCCAAGTGGCGGTGCGATGTGTGTATATATAGTCTAGCTAGGATATCACTGGCACTTGAGAGTTGTACCTTTTAACTTCCGCATAAATATTGATATCTGGTTGTTACCACTAAGCAGAAACCAAATGTTGCTAAGCGCAAATAAAAACCATTACCCAGTGCTAAACTAGTAAAGAAGTGTTAATGTTGTACTCTTGGCCCGAGGAGATTATTCTGAGATATATCTGTGTCCTGAATACATGTTAAATGCAATATGCAATAAACGAACCCTTTGCCTAACAACCCAATGTATGCATATATACTATAACAATATAACAATATACGTTCCTCCAGTTAAACGTTATGTGTGCTACAAATAAAGGAAGTTTTATTTATTCGACAACCTTAAGTCCGATTGTCTTAAAGTTTCTTTCTCGGGGTCTTGAAAAGAAAACGGACAACTATGCTTTTAATTAAGCGGATGTACTCAAAAGTCGCCCCCAAAGGCAGAAGGGCAAGAGGTGAGTGCGATAAAAGAGTTGCAGCATAAAGAAATTGCCGAGCTGCCAGCTACAAAGGCAAAATTAAAAGCTGGAATGCCCGAGGCACTTCCGCTAACTAAATTAAAGGCTAAAGTGAGTGAAAGTACAGTGCGGAACGTGGCCAAAAGGGTGGCTAAAATTCAGGTATGTACTCCAACACATTCCATTTGATTGCTCCCTCATGCGGCCGCATAAAACAGACAACGGCAAATGAGTCGACCCACTAATTTATGCCCCGAACGGATATTCTTACTAACTAAGCAACTCTGGGGAAGAATACCCCAACCACTCGCAGAGAAATCCAATTTATTTGCTTCACTTTCCGCAGCAAGAAAGTGTTTTATTTGATGGAAATCAATTGATAAAAGGCATTAACTTGCAGCTAAAGTTTCAGAACCAACTACCCCAACCATTTGGCCTCCGTAAAATTGGTCGAGAGCAGATAAAGTCGACTGTTACACCCAAAGTTTAGCTATTAATGCTAACAAGATAACCAAGATCTTTAACGGTGCCGCCCCTATAGAGATTCATTTTGTAGGCATAATTAATCAAAGTAAATTTAATTTTTCCCTGCGATTTCAAGGGGTTTCAAGGGGTCGCAGCAAAAACAATTTAGGCAAGCACGCCGGAATTCTGCCAAACTGAAATATACATATATATGGCACATTTGCATAATTATGGCAAAAAGTTAAGGACCCCAAAGGCAGGTAGTTGATAATTGGGCCAACAAATGGTAGAACAAACTGGTAGACGGCATAAATTACAAAAGTTTCTGATTTCATTACGCAAACCACACATAAATAGAAGGAAGGCAGCCATTGTGGACTCCTTTAAAAGCCTCACCTTCGCTGCTACTGTAAAATCCTGTTTAGGCCAAGGCCTTAAGCTCCAACAACCAAGTTCAGAGATATAACCAAGTGGCATTGGAGCGTGCACCAAACGGACGACTGAGCGTCTGACCAGCTGTCTGAGTGCTTTGGCTTTGGATCCCTTTGTTTGCACTCCTGGGTGCAGATAGAAGGACACGACGGCAAGCGGATACAGAAGCTAACGGTACTGAAGGCAGGCTATTCCCAATGCTCCTTCCCAATCGATAGAGCAAACATTCCAATCCGAGCCCAGAAAAACAGGGAAATGCGCTGAAAAGTGAAGTGGGGGCACTTAAAGGGAATGCCCAGAGCACACGAGTCAAGAGATTTCAAGATTTAATCGATTTAATTGCGCTAAATGATTTTAAACGGGATTTGAAGCTAGCTTTGGTGGCCGAAAAACAACGAAGCCATGACTAACTAAGATGTATAATAGAGTCATTCAGATATTGAACACTTAAAAACAGAAATTATATATTGTCAAAAAACTAGTCTATATGTCTATAATCTTTGTAATCAAAAGAAAGGAGGTAATTTTTTATTATTTCTATGACAGCGCTATATGTTATTACATATATATGATAATCCCTGACACCGTCCATTTTTCAGCATATCCTTTTTTGTCTGCGTGTAATGAAAACACCCATTGATTCTGTATTCTGTAGTGTATTGCAAAAGTATTTATGTATGTATGCTAAATGCAAAGATCCCTATATTCACAAAACCTTCAATAGTTTTTAAACAGCATGTGGGCATCATATAAATTTAGTTTTTTCCTTTAACATGCCAACTTTTCTGTCCCTGTGGACAACAACTGAAAGGACAGGCAGCGGCAGCAAAACAAATAAGTCAGCTTGCAAAACTATAAAGCGGATTTTCAAATGGAGCGGAAATAAAAACGCAAGTTCGAGTGTTTCACCGATTTCCAGATTCTCAGATTCAGAGCAGAAGCTGCAAAGAGACATAGCCACAAACAGAATTTACAAGAAATGGGAATCGAAGATGTGAAGACAGCTAAGCGGGCTGCCGACTCAGCGAACTGTTAACACACTCTTACGGGCCAAAAGTTTCCCATTTGGCCAGTCGAGAAAAATGTATCGAACATTGTTATCTGGGCTTTAGGATGCTGCTCCTGCTGCTGCTAGCCTCGTTAAGTGCAAAAGTTTGACAAGTTGTTAGTTAACATTTTACGATAACTCGAAAAAGTTTCAAATCGCTGGAATAACAGGGATAACGCAATCGAATTGTTTTGAAAGCAAGCACCCATTAAATTTCCCACAGCATTATTAATGCATAGGGTCCTTTTGTAAACGATGCTCAGGCTCCTTTCAATCAGCCAAACCCATGTCATATTATTGGCTCTGCTCCTTTTTAACCAAGTACAAAAATACAAGGACACACACTTAACTCTGCCTACCAAAGCCTGCCAAAGCGAGTGGTGACAATTTGCGCAAAGCGTTAATTCCATTAATTTAAGCCTAATTGTTATGGCAGCCTGAAGTGCAATCAACGGACAGGCCCGGAGGACCAGTGTTTTGTTACCCACCCCCAAAGAAGAAAAAAAGAAAAACACAAAATATAATATCCAGCACGCACACGAGCCGAAAACAATTTTTGCAACCCACAGACGGGAATTCACAGGCACAGGACCCTTGGGGGAAAAGTCCGCAGTTGACGCGTTTAACGAACACGCCGGCGAGTCCTGCCATCCGCAGGACCATAGTGCGGTCGGTCGCCTTGCTGTCAGCCAAGTGCTACCTGCCAACTGCCACCTGCCCGGCCATTTTGCAGTTCAATAACCCATTTCCTTTCCAACGATTGCCACAAAAATACTCGGTACAAAACGGGGCGAAAAACAATAAAAAAAAAAACGAAACAAACAAAGCCAAGTATTTCAAGCTGGAGTTTGCGTTCGAACAGGCTTTAAAAAAAAAAAAAAAATGGCAAACAATTTGCTTTTATGGCAAAACGAAAAGAGCAGAGAAACATTGTTCGACTTTTCCCGCTCAGCCCACCAAAAACGTAAAAGTCGATTTCCGCCAGCTATTTTCTGTTCGGTTTGCATTCGGATTTGTGTCACTTGGTAGGTCGTTTAGTTATTGTTGCTGATAATTTGTTGACGGAACCAGACGTTCGACTCAATTTTATAACTTATTTGGCTCGATTCAATTATGATCCATCAGAGTTCGGCCGACCTAAACGCTGACTGGCACTCGATTTCGCACATTAGTAATTTCATTTCGCAGATTACATCTTTGATGTTTATATGAGGGGGTTTGATTTACCCACAAAGTAGGTTCAGCTTAAATGTTAAAAATTAAATACGGCCTGCGGTCATTTGTACATGGAAAAACTTATAAAGTTCGAAATTAGCAGGAAAACGGAATACAAAAGTTGTTCTCATCCAATTAGCTAGTTGACCTCAAGCACTTCGTTTCAGGTTGAACTCGAGCTAAAGTTCAATCTTAAGCTGTTTCTTTACTCGATAGAGACTCAAGAATTATTACAAATTATTTCCTCGATTGAGAAATCTTTAATTGCGGAAATCCCTAGATTTCTAATATACATTTTAAACAAAAAGTGATCCAAATGAATGTCACTTATCTGTTGCATCGCGGGACAATAAAAGACATGACCGCCATTTAAATTCATTCGGTGGGCATTATACGGAGGTTTGCTGCCAGAAAAGGCACAAAGAACGCAATTTTCGACAGGTCCTTTGTTGGCCATTGTTTGCGATGCACAGATTTATGACTTCCCCATAAATCGCTCCTGGGAAAATGGAGAAGGACGAGAGACAGGGCTCTGTGGAGATGTCGAAAGCAGATGGAACTTGTCCACCTGCGCGCGGATTTCACGTTTTTATGATTGTATTCTCCGATGGGGATTTAAATTTTGGGCGTGTGCCCAATGGCTTTTCACGAAAGTAATTTTTTTTTTGCGCACAACTTTAATCCTATATATGAACTTATTTAATGCTAGCAATGGAGCGTGCCAGATTGTGGGCTGTACAGGAAAACATTTCAATGGAAACACTTTTGGGAATGCCATTAATTTATTTCAATTCACTTCGCCATCTATCATTTCCAATATTGCATTGAACTGAGCCCACACGTCCATTCATTCTCATCATTCAATCATTCATCCAATCAAATTCAATAAATGCGTAGATTTTAAATACTTTAATTTACCGCGGGCCTTTGGGAAATGTTTCATGCTATTAAAGGTGGCCTAAATTGTGGCCCAATATCTTATTTATTTATTGGGTGGTGGCGGGCTGTATTTCCAGATTAAGCAAAACCTCTCCAGAACTCGGTCAATCGCCTGCGTTTGGCGTGTGCCGGAATTATTCTTCCCACGCCCACTCACTCGCCAAGCCGCCAGTCCGCCCACCCACCACCATACCGCCCACCCGTGGCCACTCGAGTGGTTTTTGAATGCGAAATGACTGAGCAACAATCTCCCGGGCTTTCCTAAATGTCAGCCACAATTGAGCGGCAAGAGTTTTTGCCACTGACAGCGCAAGATAAACAGAAGTCCTGCCGCTCGGTTAAGCTGCTACACGGTGGAAAATTCAATGCCAGTTGCTAGGAAAGTAACCCGTTTTGTAACTATACAGTTAAGCACTATCAATGACTAGCAATGTATTTCCATATTCCAACAAATACTATGAAAATATCACAATTTTATTCACTTTCTAACTAATTACGATTACTTTTTGTAGAGGCTAACTAATATAGATATTTTATTTGCTCTTGCATTAAGTCTAATAATAAAGAGGAATATGTTAAAACTTAAATTACTTTTATTTTTAAAACATTAATTATATGTCACAAAAGTTGTACCATACACACATAACTTGTATTTGCATCCGACATCCGACAACATTAAATTTGAAATTATATTCTTAAGCTACATTTTACATTGGAACAAATACTTCAAAATATTTAATTGATAGTATACTATATTTTGGTTCAGTATTACTGCCTACTGCTAGTAGGTATACATCCGAATACTAGGATGCCATTAAACAGCTGCATGCCCCTCAACGTGGTCGTATCGTTTCGCGAGTTTTTGTCGCAATTTTGCCGAAACGAAAAGTACACAGAAACAGTGCACACTCTCCCTGTTTTACCGCCCACTGCCACCCACTTAACCCATGCCAAGCGATTTCGGTTCAATGTGCAGTTAGGCAGGCTTCTGGCCATCTTTGTTGCTGGGCCAATGGCACAAAAAATGCGGCAATATCAAAGTTGGTAGTTTGTGTTTCGCTGGCGGAAGCATGACAAGCCTGAAAGTATGCTTCACTTTTTGCGCCACAATGTGGAGGGGAAATAGGGAAATAGGGCTCGCGTCCGCAGAGCTCAAGTGGTTGGTAAGTTTGGACGCAAATGAAGTTGTTGCCAACCAGGCAAATACGTAGAAAGCACCGTGAAACGACTGCTAATAAGTTTTGGCCATAAATCAATTGGCAGGCCGGAAAAAGTTGGCAATTATGCGCAGTTTATCAAAGTTAACCGAAGCGTATTTGCGTAATTTATATATTTTCAACGGCAATAAGTAGTTTTCGCCATGTCTGCACTACTCGAAAGAAATATAAAAATATAATTTGCTTACAAACTTGAGTTCGAGAAGTGTAAAGGATCCTTCGCTCTTATACACAAATGCGCTGCAGAAAAACCCAAGCTGATTCAAAAAAATCTTCGCCTTCGAGACGCCCACGCTGTTCCAGCCAATGACGCAAATCACCGAAAGATGTCTGGCCGACCGGTTGGGAAAAATCCGGCATGAGTGGCCCATTCCCAACTGAGGATTGGTAAACTTATCACGCAATTAGATACCCCACACCTGGCCATAATTTATGGCCGAGCACAGAAAGGTAGGCAACGCAAAAATTAAAAGCAGCCCGACAAAAAAAAGAAGGGAAAACAACGGCATTATGCACGGTTCTGCGGTGAAAACTTGAAGAATGATGTGTACGTTTGAATACTCCAGCCGAAGTGCCTGTGTTGTTCTTTTACCGTCTCCGAACTTGGCACTTTCGTGGCCCATATAACAACCACGAAGGCCGGGATAAGATTAATGCGTTGCAATAAAATATGATTTGTTTTTTGGGACTCCCTGTTAACAACAATATGCCAGGCAGTGTGAAAAGTCAACAACTGTTATAGAAAAGCCAAACATCACATTTCCCAGGTTTCCTGGGCCAGGTGTAAGCATACCCTCACGCTCATACAGCCGACCAACGGTGCGTATACGTGTTTTTTGGCGGCTTAGTGTGCTGCATGCAAATTGGCTTGCTTGTGGTTTCGATGATTGGTGTTTGGGCTCCATTGGGCTGCTGCCGAAAGACAGGCCTGGCATAAAGCCGGAACGAAATTGAGCCATTTTGTGTGATCGAGCTGGGCAAATAAGGCCATAAATAACCCGAAACCGTAAGTGGGTTTTAAGCTCCGACCGCGTTCCTCTCTTAACTGTCACTTATATTCTTCGCACAACCCTGTGGATGGGAATCAAGTGTCATATACAGCATAGGCTTTAAAATATTTCGATTTTGTGTGTATTTACCAAAGTAACGGAGTGCCTAATGTTTTTAAAGTATCTGAAAACTTAAAGGGGGGAATCGCGTCAATTTATGAGCACTCAATTTTATGTCGTCCATGACTGAAGAAGGTCAACTGCTGATGCGTATTGGATTCTTAATACAGAAAAAAGGGCTCGCTTGTATGGCTGCTCCTCCATATTTTCCGATGAGTCATCGGAATTATAACTCAAATTGTCGCCATATCAACAGGTTGCCAGATGGATGACGAAACTCAAGACAAAAACATGGCATGGAATGGCACTTGCGTCATCAGTTCACATTTCTGGGACTGGGTATCCGGCTCCAATAATAATCTGCAGTGCTCATAACTGGCGAATCCTCATGAATCCGGCAAATAAGTAAAACGGTCTGGTCTCCCTCGACGTCTGCCTGGTGTCGCGTCAGACATTTATGCAAATGGGCGTCTTCTGCTCTATGAATAGCACGAGTACAGAGCCATCTTCAAAGGACAATACATTCAATTATCAAGGACTGCGCCAAGAAGGGCGTTGTATTTTTGGTGTTTGCTTTTCCGCTGGCTGACGCTGTCACAGACATCGCCGGTTTACTCAAATGTCTTTGGTCCTGGTGCAACTGCTGGGATTGTGGCATCTGTACTCGAAGCCCTTGTCTCATTGTTAACACCAATTACACAACATGACAGGGTGAAGCTGGAACATGTAGTTTCCCCCACAACTTCTGTTAAAGATTTCCGACTCAATTTATGAAAACATCCACCCGCCCAAAAAGTAAGCGCCACTTTTGCCTCCTTGGCGTCAATGGTCTATGTGTAAATTGCACGCTGAAGAAGGCAATTTTTGGCTGATAAGGGATCAGGGGAATAAAATGGGGCAAATTGATGTCAGACCAACTGGCGGCAGGCAGCCGATAAGTCGCTTAATGTTGGCCTGCAGTATTTATGGCATATTCGACGGCTTTCAATCGCAATCCCCGGGCTTAGCACTTCAAGACTTTTGGATGGCACGACCTAGGATATTACGCAATCTTAAAGTTCAGTCAAGAAAAATTAGGAAAGGCTGTGGGGTTCACCCGCATGGTATTTAAGTCAAAGTCAAGTCAAAGTCTATTGGCCTAAATAATAACGCTGCTCCTAACAGTTAAGCAGCAAAGTTTCCTCACTAACTTAAGTGATTTAAGATATTTTAATGGGTACTTAAACTATGTATTTATAAAGATCTGCATTTTAAGCAAAACTCTTAACTAGATAGGAGGCAGATTTGCCAACCGAAATTAGTTCGAACAAGATTATAATCAATTCAACCAAAATGTCTCATAGTGTGCTATTCTCTAAATAGAACCATCCAACCGAGAACAGTCCAACTCCAGCCGTGTTACGACTTTTTTTCGCTTCTGGAAAGCTGGATGGCTGGTTGGTTGGTTGGCTGGACACCCGAGGCGCCGCCTGCGCTCGTAAATGTTTTGGTCATTAGCCATGGCGTGAAAACCAATAAACGTGTCGGGGCATATAGAAATATAAATGGCGAAAATGAACCAAAAGTCAGGCTCACGAAAATAGCAATGAAATCAAAAACTACAAAACAAAAGCAAAATGCCTTTATGATATGGCCATAAAAGCGGACCACGCTGTCCCAACAATGGGCCAATTTGTGGCGGTCAATAAAAATAATACAAATATTGCAATTTTTGTTAAAGCCAAAAATTCTGGCCACAGTCTGCGTAAGCTCTTTAGTCACTTGTCTGTTTGCTTGTCCGTATCTCTGTGTTTGTTTCATATTTTTTCCATTGCGGCACGTTTTTGAGATTTTTTTTTTGTTTGGTGGAAAGTGAGTGGCGTTCAATGTGCTTGTGGTTTGATGGTCAGCTGCCACGCCCACTTTTTCGCAGCAGGGGGGCGGTGTTAATAACAAACCTTTGATTTATCGCGAATTTAATATGGGTTTGTCTCGCTATCTGTCTGCACAGGTGCATTCCTCGGTGTATAAAGTATAATTGATGATTTTGCCAAATAATTTTGATAGTATGAGTAAGATGTGACAGGTGTTAAGACATGGCCGAAACGTTAATGGGTGCATTTCCCTTGCGATCTATAAATCATAAATCATTTTAGCTGACCCCAACGGAAAACAGCTGTCAAAAATACGGCGTTAATCAATATTATCCAATATTCTTTCTTCGTATTTCATATTTCCTCAAAATGCTTTTATGAATTCAATTCGCTTTATTTTGTTGGCCAGCCAAAAGTGGTTTTCCAAAGGATTTCCTTCGTAAACGCGTAGGCCACATATTAAATATAAAAGTTTGCTGCCATTTAATTCAGTTCTCGGTCGTGCTTTTCACACTTCAGAGCGCTTGCACTCGTATAACTTCTCACATCGCACATACGCCCCATTGCCCATTACGCATTCGCCCAGTGGTAATCATTTCTGTAAACTGTTTTCGATCCCCGCCCCCCGCGGTCGCCCGCACCCCGTCATTCAGAGCACGTAGGAAGGGAAACCTTTTCGTCCTTTCGTGGCCCGCAACCACACGCGCAAACTGAGTCCAGGGATCGGGATACAAATGGCTGTCCTGGGCAACTTGACTTGGCTTGTCTGTCAGGCAGCAAAACAAATGGAGGAGCCCCAAAGCCGCAGAGAAACTATTTATATGCTGCCCCAGGCTTGCCCAGGAATCGGAAGAAATGGGCGCGAGTGCGACTGTGCCACCAGTTCGAATAGATGGATGGATAGTTGGATCCTTAAAGGTGGTCCGTCGCCTTTATTGGCAGCATATTCGAGCGCATTGTCTGCAGCTGCGGTGCGTCTTCGTCTAGATTAATCGACTTGCGGACATTGAATTTGTGCAGCGCCAGCAAAAGGAATCTCAGTCTGAACTGCTGGCATATTTCCACGTGCCTGTCCTGTCGCGTTCCAAAGTTTCTCTTGCCTAATTGGCACAAACTTTCGCTAGGGAATTACACATAGAAAATAAGCGTAAGACATGAGGATCTGGCAAAAGGACAACCAATAAAATATTTAATAAACCGCAACGTAGGCGATTCGTGTAAAACCAATGCATCGCTATATTTAAATTATCTTAGATATATAATTAATTGGTTGTGCTTATATATCTTCCTAAAATTTGATTAATAGATTTCCACATATTTTTTTGCTGCTTTTTTTGCGTCATATTGAATTGTAAATTCTTATTATTGAAGTACATATATTTGTAATTCATAACTAATCTCACTGACTTTTATAATTCCCTTTTTAGGTTTATATTCAGTAATTTTATTTCATATATGACAAACCCATTTTTTTCTGTCATTTTCCTAATTATCAATATCAATAAAAATATTTAAATTTCTATTAAACAAAATATTGTCAGTTGCAGTTTTAATACAAATATTAAAATTTATTACTGTATCGTCTTCTGAACTTCTGTTTTATACTGAGACTATTGCCTTAAGTTATGTTATCTGCGGCACATCCTCCAGGAAGATGCCACAAAAAACAAATCAATAAAAATACGTTTTTATCATAGGTGTGGTAGCCGAAGCATAGGTTTCCATTGGCACATCGACCATTTCGATGAGTGTAGCCAACACCCACACACGCACTTCGCACCAGCGCTATCTCAGCTGGGAAACGCACGGATGGGCAAACAGAATGCGCCCCCGACCCCAACCTAGACGACTCCATTACCTCCTGGTCCTGCCGAGCTGGTCCTCCCCTGCCTGCCGTGAGTTATGTTGTTGCTTGTGCTGCTAAATGCTAACGATGACGAGACCAGGGAAATGGGGATGAGGTTGGGAGCCGGAGAGTGGGAATTGGCGGAGCACGGAACGGGGAACGGGAATGCGTCACAGGACGATGATGATAATGGCCTCGTTGCCATTACTTTGTTTAGCTGCCTGCTGGCGCAGCTCCTTCTGGGCCATGTGGCTGTTGTTGTTGTTTCTAGCTTGTTGGCTTAATTGATTTAGTTGAAGCTGCACAGAGTTTAATAGTTGCTCATCATTTATGTGGCGCCCAACAGCCACGCGGAGCTCTTCGCTCCGTTCGCTTTATTTGGCGAGTCGTTTAATTTTCTCCGCCACTGTGCTACACATTTCGACGCGTTGATAGGTTGCGCGTGGAAACCGGTTGGGAAGCATCCACCATTCCACCACAGCCGTCCCATGCAATCGAGCCAAGCTATTGAGTCAACGCCAACTTAGAAAAACTCAGAGCAACCACTGGTCAACAATAGTCAACCTCCTTGCGAAGCTCGGATTGCCAACTGACGCCTCAGAGCCATGAATGGCGTTTTATCTTATCCGCGGCAAAGCAGCTCGTCGCCGGCAGTTGCTGCATTTAAAAAACCATTTTAATTATTTATTAGCAGATTAAGCAAGTAAGAAATTTCAAGAATCTTAACTGGATGCTGGAGACAGTGGGAGAGTCGGTTATTTTATTACCCCTTTTTCACTGTCATCCCTTCTACCTTATAGTAAAATTGCAAATACCCTCTGTAAATGTATATTTGTGGAGTAATGTTGTCAATACAATACAATTAAAAAATAGGCTTATGATTTCTTTTAAATGAAATTTAAATTTTATGGTAATCGTTTAGCTGTGATTTTTAAATATTTTCATAATATATATCCAACATTGTATGGCGTAATAGTACTTATTTGAGTCTCCAAGGGTAGGAAGCCTTTGAATAATAAATTAATTATAGAGATTTATTAAAATTAATATTATAAATTATTCAACTGACCTCGTAAATCTGATAGACAAGAATGTATTGCCAACTCCATATATGGGTTCATGTAGGGCAGCCAACGTTCCGAAGACTGGCTCGTGTCAATCAAAAGGCCAAGTTCAGGTGTAATGGCAACTGCGTCTTTTGATCGGGTGGTCAAGCCTTATGGTGCACATTACACACATTAACAAGATCATTGTCTCTCGTAACTGTTGTTGCTGCAATTAGCGTTGGTAGCACTTGATTTATGCAGGTGCCATGCAAAGTGGCAGCAGCTTCCAAGTATAGACAGTGCCCCTGCTCACAATTAATCAGCAGTCGCAACCAGCGATCTCCGTATGACCGTATAAAAGCTGGCCTAGGGCATTGCCAACCGAGTCAGTCCCGCCGTGGAAGCTGTCGAGAACGGACTCGAAGGGATCGGAAACTAGCTCTCCAAAATGCGTGCCACAGTGGTGAGTGGAGCGACGAGCACACATTATGTCGAAGACGTCTAATTTTTCATTCCCCTAACCAGTTTTTTCTCGGCCTCTTGGCTATCAGTTACTGGGAGGAGTCCCATGGTCATGTTGTGCCCGTGGGTCTTCCTGCAGTCGGAACCTATCTGCTGTCTCCACCCGTTGTCTTGCTAGTCCAGCCACCTCCTCCTCCGCCGGAAGACGATGGCTCCTACAAGCCGCCTTCGCCCCCCGAAGATGGCTCGTGGCAGCCACAGCCTGGTCTGGAGGGAGAGTACTCGGACCCGGAACTAAGCCAGAGTGGCAGTGGAAGCATTACAGCCAGTGACGCAGGAGCTGCTGCCCTGAGTTTGGTTGCCTCACAATCTGTAGACGCCCAAGATGCCCCTGCTCCGGCGGAGGCCGGTGGAGCAGGAGGTGCCGGACAAGCGGGACAGGCTGGAGCACTTCTAGGCGGAGCGGGAGGAGCAGGTGGAGCTGGTGGTGGAGGCAGCGCTGGAGGCGGTGGCGGCGGAGGAGGCGGCGGCGGTGGCGGAACGGCCACATCCGGCCAGAGCGGAGACAGTGGCCAGCCCGGAGCGCCGAGTCCAGCGGGTCCTCAGCCCGATGGCGAAGATGGCGCTGATGGAGCCGATGGGCCAGACGGTCCGGATGGCTCCAAGGGTGGAAAAGGCGGCAAGGGTGGAAAGGGAGCACGCAATGGAGCCGGAGGCGGTGGTGGAGCTGGAGGAGCTGCTCCCCAGCCGGCGCCGGCAGCGATTCCTGTTCAGGCGGCTGTCCTGATTCCCGCACCCGTTTGGGCTGATCCAGAGCCAAATGCGATGTAAGTAAAAATGGAGCTGTGAAATTATTACATCACCAAGACTATCATTTTCTCACATTACTTGCAGTCACGTTGTGTAAACGCCCGGTGACCTTTGTGCCATTTGCCTTAACCCCCTTTGATGGTCATTTAAGTTAGTCCTAAAGCTAGTCAATGTTTTTGGAGCTCACATTTACCCTAAGCTAAGGCAAGCGAATATTAAAATTCGATCACACAGTAATTGCTTTTGTGGTTTTTATTCCATCACACATTGTGAACAAAGGTCAAATGGTGGTCGGTCACATAGGCGACCTTTTAATGTATAAGTTGACCTAATGGAATTGGGTTAGTCACTCTATTTTCGAAGTGTTCTATATTTGAACTGAATTAATACTGAAACAACACCAGCATCTGTCAATTAGAATCGGATGTGTACAAAAGCTCTGACAGTAGCTTTTGAATGTCGGGTTGAGTAATGCATAAATTATGCCCAAAAGTAGGCAATGTACTTTACATATGCTTTTCCCTAGCCGATTTTCCAGGGGAAAATGCTAATTGCATGCCAATCAGTTGATGTTAATTTCAAAAGGGGCGCTCCAAGACATGTTTCAGCCAACACTAAAATAGAGCATATAATACATTGTATCACGGTGCGGCTTTCAATTGAATATTCATGTGGGAAAATGTCAAACCCTAAGGGAAACTATGCTAACCTTTCGAACTCCTTTAACAATTTCTGCTCAGCTGCATTCACTGTTTTTCTATTCAATGTCAGTTTCGTGCAAACTTGCCTCAGCTTTGTCGGTGCAAAAGTGCTTCTTATTGCTTCGATTTTCATGCTTTCGTGTGGCTCACTTTGTTGCACAAATTGCGCGAATCGCTAGAAATCGAATTTTCTGCGTTGCACTATCTGCCTTGCAACAATGATTCTGCCTCATTCGTGTGTGCTGGCGCTATTTGCGCTGATATCTTCGAAAAGACTCACAAAGTGAATGAATCCTTATCGGAACAGCAGCTGCGACAAAGTATCAGCCAGTGCTTAGACACGATTCCACTTTCGCGGATTAAAGTGAATTGCGTAACAAATGGGAAATCCACCGGAAGATGGCCAACTTAACGCTTTTAAAACTGGGACGCCAATCACTTTTTCTTTCACGGTTACCATTTCGTAAGGATAGTTTTTTAAACATTTTTATTATTATAAATGAAATCCAAACTAATGACTTGCTTAAAAACCTTTTCACATAAAAAATTACTAAACAAAGTGTGTAAATAGATTAATATTAATATGTACAATTTAATCAAATATAAACTTCTCCTGTGATAAATTAAGTATTTAATTGTAGCTGAAAAATATATACTTTAATAAAGTATTGTATTTACCGATTTATTATAGCTTTGCTAACAATAAGAGTCATAAGGAATTGATTTTTTAATTTATTACCTAAAAGACAAAGTCGTACCTTGTTCTTCCAATGTATCACAGAGTTTATAATGTATGGCTCCTTTCTCATCCGAGCAATTTATTTACACAACAATTACCGATATATTTCGACACTCCTGCCATTGCAACATGTATTCAAATCAGATCAATTAGGCCGTAAATTAACGCCTAAACCATAAATTAAATTTATGTAAAACATAAGACCCATTTGACCAAAGATATGCAAAATGCCCCTCGACGTCAGTGCAACGCCCACCGCACTTAAGACAAGAGAGCGTCAGAATACCAGGGCCCGAAATCGCTTTCGGATTGGGTTGGCTTACAGTTTTGTGTTTACCCAACAGCTATGTCAGTTTAAGCCAAAAATCCGGGCCCTAAGCGCTGGGCCAAATGCCGCACACAACCACTGGCCAAAACAATTCTGGCCAAAAACCACAAGGGGCATCGATTGGTTTGCCTGTCTGGCGGGCAAATGCAAATGCAATTCTTCAATCGGAATGAAATTTTTGAAAGCACGGAATATGAAGTGAGTGCAAATCAACACCAACACTTGCAATAATATTGCTTGGTCAAAATTAGTTGGCAGCAATGTTGCCGTTGCACATTCACTTTTGACTGGAACCCGCGACCACGCCCCAACACTTGCAGCCAACTAGGCGGTTGTTTCATCGATGTTCAGATTCGACTTCGGTTGCGGGTTCTACTGGCCAATTGTTCACATTACCGATTTAGCTGGGTGCCAAATATTCCGAACTACAGATAAAAACAATCGCTTGGCGGGTAATTCAAACAATTTTGGGTCTTTTATGTTCTGCTTGGCGTGTAATTAAATTAACTGCTGGGTCAGTAACCGGATCGAAAGAGTCTAACACTCAGAGCCCCACCTGCCCCACAAGGTTGAATATTTTAAAAAACGATTTCACTTATTGCCACCGTTAGCCGACAATTGGTCGTAAATCGAAATGCCAATGCATGCTTAATTAAATGGCAAGCGACCCATCCCCAAAGGCGTCCCGAAATTTACGATAACTCGAGCTTGGCGCCATTGTTTATGCGTGGAAAATGGAAAATTGAGAATCCCTCCTCGCACTTTCACCTGCCGGCTGACCTTTGCGTGCCGGCCAAGGGTTGTTAATTTTTAATTAGCTACCAGCCTGCCAGTGAAATAAACTAGCCTCCTCCTCGGCTCAAGGTCGGCGGTTGGGCCATAAGGTTGCACTTGGATTTATGGCGCCCAATGTGGGACCAAGAGACCACCGCCCGTCGACCATTTGTTGGAGCACATTCAATTCGAACTTGACAAATGCCTGGAAATCTATTTACTCAAATTGTTTGCCCTGTTTCAGTGCTCCAATAGTTCGAGTCACCCGAAGTCGAGTGACACATTCCCCGCATAAGACACACAATTTTGCAGGCGGCTGGGCAAAAAATACAAGACTCATACCGCATTGATTGATTGTTTGTTCGCTCTCAGTGTCGTGCCACATGCAGCTATTCCCTGGTGGGGATTCAAAGGCCACGCCCACATAGCAAACCACCCAACGCCCCCCACAGGGGCACTTTCACATGGAACACACAAAAACACATATATGCATGGGGCTATGCAAATTTCAATCGTTGCATTGCAAATATTTATGTTCCTTTCAATGCAGTCACTGTGGGTGGAAACTGGGTGGTGCTAGTTGTGCGGTATCAGTGGTGGTTTAGATGGTTGTTCTGGGTGGTGCGGCATTTGACCTGAGACTGGGAAATATGCAACAGAGTTTAAAGTAAATGGATGCGAAGCCCCAAAACTGGATGGCCTTTTAATTAACATGACAAAACATCAGAAAAATCATTAAATGTGGAATTTTATCTTCAGGATGAAGATGAATTTTCAATTCCAACTTTAAATACAATAAGTTCGATTGAATTTAAATCTAATAAGCCTAAAAAGTGTTTTAATTTTTGTCTAGGAGCCTTAGCAAATTTTGAAATATTTTAACAGAAATCATTGATTAAATTAAAAAAGTAACTAATTTATATATATATGTTGAAAAATGTAAAGCGAAATATTTATCTAATTATTTAGGGCTGCGCTTTTTACCAACAAAATTTAAAAGCTTATCTCAAGAAGTAAGTTAACATTGCATCCTGGGGCTTTGATTTTAAATTCTTAATACCACAATCCCACCACCAGTTCCAAACACTTCAAATTGTGATCAAATACATTTTTGCAGTTTATTTGTCTGTTTGCATGTTCATATAAAATATAGATCTATATCTGGTCAGATACATAAAGATTACAACTGTTATTTACAACATACTCATACAGCGTTTCTCAATCGAAGTAACAGGAGGATAAAGATATAGATAAAAAATGAGGGAAAATCCTAGTACAGAGAGAAGTATGTAGGTAGGTAGGTAGAGATGTGTGTGCTGTGACTGGATCGAAAATCCAAATCGGTCAAAACCCAGCGGGCAAGGAAGGCTTCTAACGAAGCACTTCAATCTCCCGTGTGTAGTAGCTTTCAGTTTTCCGTGTGTTTTTGTGACAGAGGTTAAGAAATAGAAGCAGTAATAGAACAGATAAATGTATAGAAAGACAGAGAGTTGCGAATGCTGTATAAAAGTGGCACTGGCGAGCGAATACGCAATGCAACGTTACGCATACGCCACGCTGGCTTCGGTAGTCGGTTAGTCAGAGTGTATAGAGATGCTCGTCGTCGATCGGAAGTTAAACTTCTCTCAAGTGCCGACCACTCGTCACTTAATAGTGGTCATAGTGCGCGTGGTACTGGCCATCATCCTCGTGTCCATTGCCACCGTAGTAGCTACCATGGCTGGCGGGAGCTCCATGTCCGGCGGCGGCCAACGCATTCAGATGCGCGGCACGGGCGTGCTGCACCTCGGCAGGCTCCACGGGCACTCCGTTGTGGATGACCGGGATGTGGATGGGTCCCTTGTGCGCATAGCCGGAGGCGTAACTGTTGTGGCTGCTGTGGCTCTGTTCCCAGCGTCCGTCGTAGCTGCCATCATCCCAGGATCCATGCGAGGCTCCTCCGTGGGCGGAGGCCTGGGACAGGGCGGCGTAGTGGGCGGCCTTGGCATGCTGCACCTCGGGCGTATCGACGGGTACTCCATTGTGGATTACCGGCACGTGATAGCCACCGTGGTTAATGGGGGAAACGGCATGTCCAGAACGGGCGGCAGCATGGGCGGCAAAGTGCGCAGCCTTGGCGTGCTGCACCTCGGGTGTCTCAACGGGAGCACCGTGGGCATGAGCTACATGGCCAAGGGCTTTGGCGTGGGCGGCATAGTGCTCGGCCTTGGCGGCCTGCACATCGGGAGTATCAACGGGCACACCTCCATGAGTCAGCGGCACATGGGCGGCTTGTCCGTAGGCCCATCCTCCGCCGTAAATAGACCGCTTGTACAGGTGGTGTCCTCCGGCATTGTGGGCGGCAGCAGCGTGGGCAGCGGCATGGGCGGCCTTGGCGTGCTGCACTTCGGGAGTATCGACGGGGACGCCTCCGTGGGTCAGCACCGGGATGTGGATGGGTCCGTGGGCGTAAGGAGCATAGGCGCCATGGGCGTGGGCGGCAGCGTAAACGGGAGCGGCATGAACTTGAGGAGCCTGAGGCAGGTTGGTGCCCACGGCGTTGAAGCCATGGTGCGGATCAGCGGTGTAGGACACCGACTGCACATGACCGTGACCATCCACGTAGGAGTAGGAGCCGTGCGTGGTGCCGTCATGGCTTCGCGTCTCGTGCTTCTGTGAGTTGGGATCGGCGTATCCGTAGGAGTAGGTGTGGCTGTGCGGGTCCAGGTGCTGGTACTGTGTGGAGACGGCTCCGTGCCAAGAGGCGGACACCGTCGAGATCAGCAACGCTGCGGCAATAAACTAAATAAAAATGGGAAATTATTTTTTGTAATTTTGATGTAGCTGATAAAAAAAACTAACAAATTTCAATATAGCTTTACAGAACTGATTTTTATATATTAAATATATATATAATAATAATTAAAAATCTTTTTGATTTTGCCTATGTTGAATTCCGATTAGAGAACTTTTGTACCTTCATCTCTTTGAATATTTCAAATTATTTAACATATAGCTTCTACATGTTTCTCACAGTGCAGAAGGTGTTAGGCGTGGGATTATGTGACTGCTCAATAATTACTCGTGCGGTAGCCACCGCCCAAAATCGTTAATCGCAGGTGTCACTCAGTGGAAGCTTATAAGCCGCCTCTGCTAACCTAATTACAGGCTTTTCGCTTTTCTTGCTCTTGCGCCAGCGTTTTCCTCTCGCTTTTCTTGCCCCACACGCCCATCTTTTCGCTTTTCTCCTGGACTCGCTTCTCCTCTGGATTCGCTTTTCCAATGGTTTCGCTTTTCAGAGCCGCGAAGCGCAACCGTTAGATTTGATTCCGAGATATGTAGTCAGTAGTCGGTCGGTCGGCCAATATTCGTTCGAAGATATTACCGCATGCGGCGCGATTATGTACGATATTATGTGTCAGCAGGTGAGTGGGGCAGAAAGTGGTGGAAAAACGGTTGAATAAACTGTCCGACATGCAACATGTCAGCGGCTTATCAACGGGATTTCGCACGGAGTTCCATGGCAGCTGATGGTTTGCTGGGTGGTACGTTTAGCATGACGTGCCATGGTAATTGACTCTCGGATGGAACTGAACGATGCACAGGTGCCATTTCGTTCGGAGCGGAATTTAAGCGAAATAAATTGAGTTTACAAAAGCAATGTCAGTTGAATTTTAAATTAATTGCGCTATGACAGATTAAAAGAATGCCAGGAATTCATTCAAACTTAATGGCAAGTCACTGTCAAACTAGTGTTTACTTTTCGAACGGCTGACAAAATCCAATTTAAAGATTTGGTATGCCACACTTCTCTCTTGATACCGATTAACATATCCCAAAGATCGAAAATGAAAAAGCAGTTCTAACTAGCGAAACCTGGCTGTGGACTTACATAGTTCCATTAAACTACGATTTTAATGAACTTAAGCATTTCATGATAGAATCAATCAATTAAATGAACTTTTGCCCACTTTTATGGTAAAATTTTGTAACTTTAAGAAAAATAAATTACATGCAGAGACGTTAATCACTAATTTGTAGAACAGAAAAAGTTAGAAATGTATCTCAGTAATTCAAGCACGGAATCCAAATATCCTTTTCTCCTCACGGTAATCTACACACTCCAACTCATATTATTTATAACTTTAATCCTCTTGCTCGGCGTTATCCTTTCGATCCCATGGCGCATACTTACGAATGGCTTCATTTTAGCTATGATCACACGATTGAGCTTCGAAAAGGAGTTTCGGGGACACACTGCGGATGAACGGAAAACTAACTACACACGACACACGGGCACAGGCACTGGTCGCTGGACGCTGGTTGAACCTCCTAGAACCACGACTAGGACTGTTAACGAACTGTGCTGACTGCTGGCTGGCGGCCCTAATATATACCGCCCGAGACCAGCGAGCCCGGAGACTGGGGATTGGGGAGCAGAGACACTGCAGCCGAGACTCCGGCTGAGACGCCGGCGCATGCGCAACATTGGTAACAGCAGCGAAAACACCGCAACACCAGCAATATCGGGCGTTCAACAAAAGCCAACAAAAGCCAACGAGAGCAAGAGCAGAACAATGTGTGGTACCAGTTCCAGAGTAATCGAATTACCACTTTAATCGGGGCTCGAAGCGGGGTTTGGCCAGAGCCGAAGTGGATATCGCAGCCGAAGAATGTGTATCAATCGCTTGCAGTGGAGTGCCGCTGCAGCATGTTGCTGGCCTGCAGTTGCACTGGCAACATGTTGCTCGTGCGTTTCCGCGCTGCGTTTGTCACTGTGGAAAAAATCACAGCTGCCATGACCTTGCTTTCAACGCGATTTAATTGCCGGTATTGGTTTCAACCTGGCTTCAACATTAGGCGATTAATGTATTTTATTTGGTGTTGTTTCGGGTGCTAGTTCTTTGACTTCCGCGGTGCGGACAATTAGCACTCATTATTTGGCCACGGGATTAGGCCGATCTTATCGATCAGTGCCTTTCCAAAAAACGCCCAAGAGCCCCGCCCCAAGCGCAACGCTCGATCAAATTAAAAAATTCTTACCCACCGCTTGCAACATGCCCCAATGGTGGCCATAACGAAATGTGAGCTGGCCAATTTCTGGGCGTTTGCCTCTTTAATCATTGAACTGCATCGGAAAACGAAACGAAAACTTTGCAAATTAAAAAAAAAGGAGAAACAAGAGCACTGCCCAAAGAAGCAAGCGGAAAACAAAAGACAGCAAAATGGATTTTCTATTCACTTTTGGCCACCGCTGTTGCCACATGTTGCAGCATTTCTTTGCTGTCCGCTAATCTAGATGTTGCACTCCCAAATGCACTCATGCACTCGGAAAATCAAAATTATTTAACTTAGAATGAGCTATCCTTAACTAAGAATAATCCCTAAGAAGAGAAAATGATATTCGTCGAATGCTAGGTGAGTGAACGATTTCGAAAGAAATGCTGTTGTAACTAATTTTTGTATGTATCTTAGTTGAATATCCCAACTTCTTAACAATTATTGAGTATCTTAGTTATTAAAGAGAAGAGATGATTTTTTTTCCCCAAAATGTTATTATTTTTTTATAGCTCAGTTAAACATATAAATATATATATATACATAAAGAAATAAATATAATTTAATGTAATGAATTTCGATTCCGTATCCGAAATCCGATTGCATTTTTTCTGCAAGTGCAGCAGTGAGCCTCTCTTGTCCGTTGCAATATAATGAGTGCTTGCACCCTGGCTAACTTTGATTATTTGCATTCGATAAGCGAAATCGGGAGGGCGGTTGGCTATATGCGCCTATATACTCGTTTATAGTCTATATGGCACACTCCATATTCTTGAGTTCGTATCGGCAACTTAATTTGTTTGCCTTTGCCTGCCACCAATTTAATTTGAATAAACCAAACCAACTTCAAACTGCTCTTTTGAACCCGCATGTGCTGTTGTTGTTGTTTTTATGCGCGGGCGGGCGATCGGTTTGGGGCGTGTTTGACATTTTTGCGGTATGCGCAACATTATAAATTATATTTTTTGCCGGTGCCACTTTTGTTTTCATTTTATTAGCTCGGCCCACTGTCGACAGCTGTGGGCCGACTGCCTGAATGAATGCCTCGACTGGCTCAAGTGCAATCCACACATTTGTGGATTTGTCGAGGTGCCCACCTTCAGCCACCTTCAGCTTCAGCTCCAACCCGACCCGATCCAATCCAGCTCCATTTGCGAACGGCGTCTGTAATTATGGTCTTGGCTCTCAATGCGAACGCTACTGGCCGGGTGTCGGGCATATGAATTCTGATCGGTATCTGGGTGAAAATTAACTAATTACCTGGTAATAACGCGTATTATGCAATCAGAATCAATTTATCTAAATGCATTCCTAATCTAAGCGTAGCCAGACTTGGATGTATTTTAAAATTGATATCTTTCAATGCTACTGATCACATCAAATGTATGTGCTAGGAAATCGGACAATAAAATTTAATTGACTTGGGTACAAATGGATTGAAAAGGAAATAGTAAGTATTTGAAAAGTCTAGTATAACGAAATAAAAGTAATCCCAGAAATCATTTTTAATAGTTTATGCACACGTTTTTCCAGTTTGTAGAATTGAGAATTTGTTTCAGCAATTTGTTTCAGTGTTACCCTTTTGGGCTTACTCATTGTTGGCTTAGCACGTTCCAATGCCAAGCTGTCTTTCCTTCAAATAAAAAAGAAAAAACAAAAATATTGAAAACTATTTCGTACCACTTGCGAGACCCCAGAATTCTCTGTATCTGCAGTCATTTTTGTGGATTTAAAGATACAGGGAATGCCAAACAATTGCGAATAGCAAAAAAAAACTTTCGAGTGGGCGTAGGTTGGGCAGCAGTTACTTGTTGCCTTTTGATCCATTTGAATATATGCAAATCAGGTCTGGATGCGAACTGCATAGATGTTTTTCAATAAATTGCCTGCTCGATTTCAGTCTTTATTCAATTGCCGTTATTTACAGTTATGGGCCGGAAAAGAACATTTGCATCTGCATGGAATTACCTTGGCGTAGGCAGGTGTTGCGTCTGCAATCGTTTGTTTTCTGATTCCGATTGCGTACATGCACATGGCTAAATCATGTCCAATTAATTGAACTAGCTGTTAAACAACATAATTAAGATGAATAGCGGGTGGTGGTGTTATATATATCACTACTTGTTCAGTGGCTGGCCACTTGCGACCGGCGAAGCCATTAGGCAAATGAAGCGTGGCTTGCTTCTAGCCGCGGCAATTAGTTGTAATTAATATTTAAAATTCTGCCCGCAAGACAATAAAATTCTTCATGACGTGTCGCAACGGAAACTGGCTTGGCCAATACCAGTTGCAATCGGAATTAGCATGGCAACACCAGCGCCGATGCCTTCTAGCCTGGTCACGCATCACCGAACCAAAAGACAGTAACTCCGCAGTCTAAAAACTCGTCAAAATATAAATGCTAAACAGCTAAACCTTTGAAAAACTTGAAAAATATATGAAATAGATTGAATGTTTCTATATCTATTCACAAGAAAACAGCGATTTGGAAGGCAGGTCTCTTTAATTAGTCATATAAATCTGCGTTAATTGGTAATTGTTAAAAACACAAAAGACTGCCATGAAATCCGCGAATTTGTCCCATCGTACCATTTTGGCATTGAAATTCTTCTGGTAGTTGGTTTTGGCCATTCCAGACGCTATGCCCTGGTTTGCCCAGCGATGTGGATGCAGTGAAGCGTTTAGTGCCTTTAGGCCATGCGGATGCAATCGGGGTGTAAATGCCCTCTTGGAAATGGCTAATTGAAGGCAACGGCAATAGCAATCGCATTGCTTGATTTCGTTCTTTGGCTTACATTTGCGCTTTTTCGTTCTTACACAAACAAACAAACTGTTGCTTCGAATATTTGTGGTGAATTACGAATGTTAATTGGTGGTCCGCCAGTTGTGGCCATAAGACAAATAAGTTTATGGTGCGAGAATTGAGCATTTCTTGGCTACAGGGTGGAGGAATAGGTTCACTTGGTAGTACCCATTGCAAACTGTAAGTTTCCGTTTCCCAGCTTTAAGTGGTCGTAAAAGAATGTATATAAACACCCTGTCTGCTGCCATTCAAGAATTAATTCAATGTGCTAAGCGTGCAGAGCAAAATAAATCATTAAAATTTATGAATTTAATTGGCTTCAATTATTGGCGCAGATACAACCTAAAGCAAGCTGCAACAACTCTAATCGAATCGGATAGAAACCATAATAGTCTTCGGATCGTGTTGAGTGGTCGGCGATTCAATTCAATTCGATTCAATTTTGATTCACAAACAGGGGCCACCCTAACGTGGAATTATGAAAATTATATCCAGGGACTTTGGCTAACATATTATTAGGGTGTAGCTGACGAATGAACCGAGTCCAACTGGGGCGCAACCATATCTATAAGTATATGTATCTGTATCTGTGTATAAATCTGTATCTGGCATTTGTCACATGGCGACCCAAGCTAATTGGCAAAATGCCGTTGGGGTTAACCAACCCAAAAGCTGCAGGCGTAGCCAGCAGAAAATTAAATTGCAAATTTCCAAAATGATTGATTGGCAACGGGCAAAAGGCAGAGTTTGGCTTTGGGATGCCGCCGCTAAGAGGAGGTGGCTGCAATTGCGCAGATTCACTCCTATTTGGCCAACGTGGGAGGCTTCAGATGCGGTAATGGGCTTGAGTTCTTAGCGGTATCTGTTGCGATCTAATGGCCCAGTTCAAAACTGGTCAGAGGCACAGCGTGGCAGGCATCCAGCCATGAGCAATTTGACACGCCACAAACGGGTTTCTGTTCACTTGCAACATCTGGGCCTGCAGCGAGTGGTCGGTTCACCAGCTGGGCGCCAGGTTGATACTCTCACCACACCCACACATCGCGCCGGATTCCTGCAGTTGACAACACTCGTGTCCTGGCCCAAAACGTCGCGCAATCACGAATGGCCAAATTTGATATTTCCATTTTGTAGCAAAGCAAATCCGTCGTCATCCCGCAATCTTATGACACAAAGTGCGCCGAGCGAATGGTTAACATTTTTGGAAGCGCACCCCGCCAACGTGCGTCATAAAGATATAGAAAGACATGAAAATCCATAGCCAACCCACATGCATAAAACGAGACCTTAAAACTCCACACTGACCACCCAGAAATTTTTGGCAACGTGCAAAGTCAGCGGGGTGAGCATAAAGTTGGCCAACAAAGTAAACAACCAGGATGGAGCGTAACAAGGGGCCATAAAACGTAACAGAATGCTGCACGCTGATGTCTATTTTATTTTGTCAAAATGCACAAACTCATAAAAAGTGTGCGTTGAAAACTTAAGATGGCCCTCGGAGAAATACCATTGGCAGAGGTGAGAGGATAAGACAGGATGTAATTTATTGCTGGCATAACAATTTCATGCTTACATCAAACCGGGATTAAAGGCGACGCATTTCTTGGGCCTGTCAAATCCCTATTTTTCAAATTGAGCCACGTGCCACACGGCACACGTAGATAGATAGGTTATAGTAGGCATGGTGTACGCTGGCTCCGCTCCTCCATTATTCATAGCCCACTTATGAAGGTCACGCCTGCTACGCCCACGCCCACGACATCCGCTCGAAATGCTAGTCAAATGTCGACCTTTGGCATTAAGTCCGATTCGATTTTTGGGAAAATGCGAATCGGACTCAAGTGCGGCTCGCTTTTGGGGCTCTTATCCATCTGTCAAATCGCCTATCTGACAGCCCAGCAGCTGTCTCACTTTCAAATCCACGCTATGATTGCGACTTTCGGGGAGATGTCAACTGAGAAACAAAGTAACAAAGGTCACGTTCGGTGTCAGCACAGCAAGACTTTCAATTGATGAATCGGGTCTGCAGGTAAGTGGTCCGTGGGTTCGGTGGTTCGGGGCTTTGGTGGTTTCAGGGCTAATTAGCCAGCGGGCCAATGGGTAAACTGATATCCTACCTGCTCCAACATTCCCGTGTACTGCAGCCAACTTGACTCCAAGTTCACGACACCGAAAGGGATTAAAAACTAATTAGACGAGCGCGTAAATAAAAAGGCCAGAGTGCAAAGTGGAAAGTGAGCTACAAAGCTAACAAGGAAAACCGCAGACTGCCAGGCGGTTAGTTATCCCTGCTTTTGATTTTATAAAGTAAAAATAGGAGGCGATAAAAAAGGCAAGCATCCTGCAACTGGTCTGCTGGCTAATTGCCGCTCATTGTGCTAACTACTCCTTTAGATCCTTCGGAAGTGCCGATGAAAGTGCCATTTAAAACTTTATCCCCTTGCTAATTGGTGCCATTTGCATAATCCTCCGCAATCGATTAGCACAATCGCAACCGCAATATAAAAGTTGGCACACCAAGTGTGAAAGTCTGTCAGGAAAATTGTACTGCAACTGCAATCAAAGCAAATCAATTGGAATTAAATTGATTCGAGCGGAGTGAAGCCCGCATTGCAACATGCTAACCACATTAGTGACAAGTGTGGCAAATTGCCGCCAACCACACCAATTACTCGGCCCGGTGGCGCATGCGTGCTCGCACACCGCTGCGTATACGCAACCTCAGGGACAGCCCCGAATAAAACCAGTCGCAGTTGTGCAGTTTCCCGCCAAACGGGAATTCGTGTTGAAAGTCAATGCCATGGATGTTGCAAACGAATGTCGTGTTGCGTGAAAATTACGTGTTGGTTAGAAACAACCTTGAATGCAATGATTTTCAAACTGAGTTTGAGGTCAATGGAGAATTGTAGCCCCGTTTGATAAATTGTGACCAAAAGCAAGAAATGTATGGTATATTGGGCTCAAGGTGTAATATCCTTCTTAATTAGTTATTTCCTGAGATTGACTAAGTTTTCATTTAAAATAATGCAAAAGAAGATTGAATTCGTCGACTATTGGGAGTGCGATGGGAAAATTTCAATGGAAACTGGTAAGAAAAATAGTTAAATATAAGAAATAAAAACCTTTTAAAATATATCATTATATTATAGGAACATTTTGTCAAAAAATATGAAATGTTTGCATGTGCATGACGCAAGATTCCACTTGCATGTCTAGTCTCGTTGAAATGTGTCTGTAAATATAGGCAAGCCTAAGTATACCCAGATATTAACTAGCAATCAATTATTGAGTTTCTTATGGGTTTCCCACTTAACTACAAACACAGATTTCCCCATCTGAGCTATCTGGCTCCAATGCAATAACTAACTTTAATTGGCCGCAAGTCCTTAGCAGCGCATTTCTCTCGAGCACGGAATTAGTTAAGCGATATATTTCCATATCAATTTCTTAAGCCCGGCTTGCTGCAATTTGGCCAACGACAGCAATAGCCACTTGCAGTCGGCATGCAAAATAATATAAAGCATATCGAATGCTTGAATGGCAGCTCGAAAACCAAAACCACCAACAGCAGCCGAAAGACCCAGCAACACCTTTGCGCATGCGCAGTGCGCACCGCTTGGGAACCTCAGACGCTGGCGGGTGGTCCGCTTGTCAGTGGGAACAACGGCAGGGCAATAAATGGCAAACATACACTCTGCACCGAAAATAAAATCTGGCCAAATGAAATGTTAGCTGCTCATAAAAAAAAAATATGGCTCTTTTGCAAGATCGTTATGAGAGGGTATACTAAATGCCAGACAAACAGAAGAAAGTTTGTGTTGTAGCATTGCATAATAGTCTATAGTTATATTGTTAATAGGGTAGCTATAACACTTTTATGTGCTTATCCAGCATATTTTGGAACACATTGGCTTAACCGAATCAGATTTAATTTATTATTGTGAAAAGCATAAACTTCTAGATTATATATTTTATTTTGTCAGTGGTGGCCAAATAATGTACTTGCTATAACATTTAATTTGAAAGTAGATCTTAAGTTTACGATGTAAATATTAATATACAATATATATAACTTGAAAGTAGATCTGAGTTTAAAACATTGGTTAGGATTTATAAAGTTTACACTAAAAGGTATTTATTCTACTAGCTTGGAAACCCTTGTCGTGGATTATATATATTCCAACCAATCGATGATATTACACCCAGATTTTTTTTTTAATGTGTACTGACCAGCGAACCGCAGTGGCGGCGCCGCAATAGTCGACGCCGACAAAGTGCAAAGTCACGGATGAATGAGCCAGACGGAGTTGGCTGGAACTTTGCTCCAGCGATTCGTTTTAATTGATTTTGTTTTGCTGCAGGAACTGGGCTCATAAAACGCACCGCTTCACACCCCACCTGAACTACTGGCCAGCGAGCCGAAAGTCCAAAAAAATCAGCGCTTGGCCAACTAATTTTGGCCAAACATGAGCGGGCAAGGAGTTGGCAAATATTTACGTCCATTTCCAGAGTCTCCTAATTGTGGGCACCCTCTCGCTTTTGTTGTTGTTGATGTTTTGTTGTTTTTTTTTTTTTTGTAATTGGCACGGTTGGTAATTCTTTTTTGGCTAATTTTTGGATATTGGATTTTATATTTGTGTGAGTATTTATTTTGGTTTTCAGTATTTCCATTCGAACGAATGCCCGCTGCTGACAATTTGCAATACACAAAGTTGCACTTTTTGTTTTTGTGTGTTTATGCAATCAAAATTCTTGCAGTTCCCGGGGCGAAAAATCAGGAAAAAAACACAAGAGGGGAACAACGGCAATAGGCAACACGAATGGCTCGAATGGCACTTGTGGGTGCAATTGTAATTATCCTAATTTATGTTGTCTGCTGGTCGCTCTAATGCAGTTTTCGGTTATCCGCCAACTATTCTAAAACGGCGGCAGATTTATTGTAAATTATCTGGCTGTCCGACAATGATCGATAGTGCAAAATTTATAGTCGCCACAGTTGCATTTTCCCCCATAAATTTTTCGGGTTTTCCTTGTTTTAGCGTTTAATAAAATGCCGGCTTATTTGCCGGCTTTCGGTTTTGGCCAACACGTTGGCCACCTTCGACGCTGACGGTTGTGTTTCACAAATAATTAGACTAATAAATGAGGCCGCAGTGCTGGTGGATGTGCATTAGTGAAATGGAAATTCGTGAGTGATGGTTATGCGATGGTCCGAAATTAATTGACCCGTGCAAATGGTAATGTAATTAAAAAATTTATTGGTTTTCCCACGTCGCCATGAATATTTGATGTGTTAAACTGCGGCCGTCAACAAAAATGTACAAACACAAACTGCCCATAAAATGTTTCACACACAAACAACGCCCTCAGCTCTTCACTCTGGTTAATTAAATCAAAGTCCTTAATTATTAAATGACCCGCATAAAAGGCACTCCAATAACAACTCAAATTTTTATTGCACGAAAAGGGCATCGCTAAGCAAACATGATTGACAATGTTCAGGTGTGGTCTTAGCCAATCAAATTGTAATTGAAATATTCTTGTCAGCCGACAGCAAACAACGTGAGTGGATAAATCAATGATTGTGGGATTGTGTGATTTATGTTCTTTTAGCGGGCTTTAAATTAATAAAACTACTCGCCTGCCAGATGGAGTTGTCAATGGCATATTGTGTTTGCTGAATTCAATTAGCATTTTTATAATGACACGGGTATGAACATGGATTTGAAGTGTGTTAACTATCTACATGTCACTTGCAATCATATTCAGAATTTTGTTTGAACTTTAGCAGACAAAAAATATTCAAAGTGTAAATTAAAATGTTTATTATGTTCTACATTTTTGTATTTGTTTTAGTGGCGCAATAGTCAATCAATTTAATAAATTTAAAGCATACTATTAGTATCGTTTCGCATGTTTAAGGGGTGCCAGACTAAGAGGTGAATAAGGTATGCTAGACTTGTTATGATGTATATAACTGGTAGAAGGAAGCGTTTTTGAAGTATATATATTCTTGATCCGGATCTGATGTTTATCTATCTGACTACGATGAAAAGGAATCGTGTTTCATAAATCCAAGTATCTTACAGTAAGGTTTCCCTTTATTGGTGTTCATATGTTAACGAATCTTCAAAATCATAATATATTATTATCTTTATATTATATATGAGTAGTAGGTTTTGCGAAAAATGTCATTGAAATTGTAAAATTTAGCGTCGGCCAATCTCCTGTGCACAAGTGAATGAATGGCCGTGAATCACCTCCATTGATGACGATCGAGCACGAATTAGACCCTTACAATCGCAACTCAACAGTCTATATCAAAGTATACCCTTTGGAAAACAGCAGACAGCTCAGTGGTAAAAGCCCCAGGCGATAACGAGCAGATGGATCACTACCAAGCACGCCGGTAACAGCGACGTAGTTCCACGTTCTAAATTCAAATTGAAATCAGTCTTAGAACGACTTCGCAAGCAGCGGCAGTGCTCCCTAATCCTCCACTGAAACGAATCCAGCGATCTAGGCCTTTTGAAGTATTGAAGTGTGGTGCAACCATAAAGTGAGTTTGTTTGTTTAATGACACTCCCAAGTCAAGTCCTTTTGACCGCCTTATCCAACGAAAGAGCAATCCAGGTGGAACCTTTATCCACCTGCATTCGACCTATTGTGAAGTGTGGTGAAGGCGGAAAAGTGATATAATTGAATAAGTAATATAAAGCTTTCATATTCCTTAATGCATAGTCAACATTTTGATTGGATCTCCGAGACTTGGTCAGTTCTTATCATATTTATTGCAGAATAGTGCTCTTAATTTATGTAATTGTATTTCTTCTCAGTCTAACACTTAAATTTATTACAATTTCAATTTGTTTTACAATTTTATGGCTATGTTTTACACTATGGCAGTAAAACTTTATTGGAAAACTTAATAGCTGCTTTAATTAGTTCACCTACCAATTACATTGCTAATTAAAGAGAAAAAAACAGTTGGCTTCTCTAGCATAATATCTAATTATAAAGTTACAAAAAAATACACTTGAATAAAATTATGCGTACGCCAGTGAGTGCATTTATTCAAAACAAAGCCAGAAAATGAATGACGTCCAGCCCGTTCTCCCCTTTTGGATTGCCGTCTAAAATGATTAAGTTAGTTGAGTTAATTAATCTGGCGGTGTCGATAACCCGAGTTCAATAGTCATTACCCCCTCGGATCCCCCACCGCATCCAAATGCAATCCGTAGTCTATATGCGTAGTACACTCGATCCCCGGGCATATTTATTTTCATCAATTGATTGATTCACGACTCGTTCGTTTACCTCTCGCAAACCTGATGCCGCAATCGAATGTGTGTTTGTGTGCCGCAGCGTCGCATGTTGGCTCAGTGGGTCATGCGTCGACGGGTTGGTCTTGAACCGCAGATCAAGTGAACACAAAAGCCAATTGAAATTAGAATCCATCCGAGCGTTGGCAAATTGCATAACATTTGCAGTGGGGGCTGCAGGCCATTTCCATTTCCATTTCCATTTCCATTTACCCACCTCCCCCTTTCCTTGCGAAAGGCCACATGTTGTTATACACATGTTGCAGATTGCACTGCGGCATTCTGCTGCATATGAGATAGACGAATGGACGACGAGTCGACTAATCTCGGTCATAGTCGCTAATTAAAAGGTTTAAGGCTAAAATTAGCATATGAAGCAATCGCCATTTCCCCCGGCAGCATAAGCACAGATACAGATACAGATACAGATACACCAGCACCCGCAACCGCACACACTCGCACTCATCTTACATAGATACACCTGCGTGCTTGGTGTTCATGAGACTGAAATACATGACGTGAACAAAAGCCATACCTTCTGGATTTCCACACCCCTAGCGATCCGCCGACCAAAATGGGCATACGACTCCATACACATACGTATGCAAAGTAAGGTGGCCGGCGGGCGGAGGGGTGTTGTTTTAGGCACATTAGATGGCATCGCATGCCACCAATTACCCGCATAATCTTGTAATACTAACCCGCCGAACCCTCCGCACTCTGAAGGGCCAATTTGGCTTACGGTTACGCCTCGCAGAGCTTTAATTCCCTTTAAATAGTGGCACACTAGATGACGCCCCGATGGGGATTACATTCCCCAAAAACACGTGTGACTCGAGTAGTTAGTGGCGCCCAATGACGCCATCTCTATTACACTTGAATGGTCAGGCTTAAGTGCCGAGTTATGGGCGCTGTTGACAGCCTTTAAACGCATCTGTATCCGTACCATTTGTAGTATCTACAATATCTGGGGTTCTTTGCCAGTCGAAAGCTTAGTTCCGATCCACCGCGTCCACTTGAGTACGTTACCCGTGGCCAGCTGTCCGTCGGCGGACTGGTCAATTATTTTGTGAAATTAAATTAAATTGATTGAATTTAGACGCTCTTCGGGCAGAGGTCAATGCGGAGGTGCTTGGGTGGCAGCTGTGCACACGAAGAAAATATGAGGTGGTTGTTAAATTGACTAATGGAAGCTGTTGACTATCTTTAGTTGATTAGCTCACGTTGAACTATTAGAAAATTTAAAGGTGTATTTTGAAACTCGTACTATTCTTCCACATAGTGATGACAACTTTATTAGCTAATATGTAATATTTACATAGAGATATAAAAATGATTTGATATATTATTTGATATTTGATATTATTAACATCATTTGTGCACTTTTTTTTAAATCTTTTATATCAACGAAAACATGTTTAGTTTTATAAATATCTTAGATTTCAAATATCGATATGAAAGTTCAACTTGCTTTATTTTCTGTGTATAAATTGCTATAGATGCGCGTTTGTTATTGCTAGTCCAGTGATAATGACACAAATATTTGAACGATCTGCTTTGTAGTCGTTCCTGTTGATTAACTGAGATATAAAGGCGAATTAATGAAGCGATTGAGGTTAAGGGGTCAAATCATTGCAGTTATCTGTTGCGGAAATCCGGATATTTCCTGTCCTTAGATCGGCATAAGTAGTTTTTGAAATCAAGATCACCCCCAGCAGCATCCCCCGATTCTCCTCCTCCGGCTGGAGATCCATTGATTGCATGTTGCCAGTTGATAGTCGCTGCTGCGCCGACTGATGTTGCTGCTGCTGCTGCGACGGCTGCTGCTGCTGATGTCGCTGGTTGCTGGTGGCTGCTGTCGCCGCTCAATTGTTTGTCGCGCGCCGTGATTGCGCATCTCCGCGCGGCGCTTTCAGTTGGCGATGCGAGCGCGACTCGGCCGCAGTAGTCTTCGGTCTCCAGCTTCCAGCTTCTAGCCTGCGGCATCCGATCTGCAGCTCGGCATTCTCGGCTTGGGTTACGTCCAGTGCGGCTCGGCAAACTGCGTTTCGCGAAAAATTGCGTTTAATTAAAGTATACAGGCCAGCGAGCTCCTCAATTACGGCTGCTCGTGGGATGAGTCGCCACAGCCAACTGAAGCTAGCGATGCCCTCGGTTCACGGAGCTCCAGCCACCGCTCCTGGCTCGCCGATGAACGCCAAAGCCCGGAGCGTGAAGCTCGGACTGGGTGTTAATCAGCGGACAGGTCGTGTGCAGTGGTGTCCCGGTCTGACCTGCTGCAAAATGCTTCTACTTCTTCCAGTGGTAATGCTGCCACTGACCCTGGTGCTCATCCTGATCATGCGGCTGGACGGGATGCTGGCGGCGCTGCAATTGAACGAACAGAGGATGAGGGATCTGCGGAACTCTCACAGCGAGGTGCCTGTCTATATGGAGGATTACGAAGCCCTTTTACCGGAGGGTAGTACCTACAACGACCTGATCAACGAGGAGTTCATACTGCCGGCGAGCAAGCGGACCCAACTGCAGATTTTGGCCGCGGAGAGGGCGCGTCGCTGCCAACCATATCGCTACGGGAACGGGGAGTCCATGGAGTTGGAGGAGCGCAACACGCTGATGAAGGACTCCCGAACCTCCTTCCTGCCACTGGGCATTCCGCGAGAGTGCCTCGGCAGCGGCATTGAACTGGACATTAAACCCATAGATGAGGAGGCCTACCAGAGGCAGAAGAAGCGCTACCAGGACATAGCTCCGTATTGGCTGGAGAAGATCAGAATACGGGAGCGCCGCGAGGCCGAACGTCATGCAGAGGAGGCCAGTGCCGAGATCAGCGAGGCCACCGCCGCTCTGCAGAGTTTCTGGAACGAGGAAGGCACTCGGGAGGGCATTCGCATGACCCAGGCCAAAACCATGAAGCGCTACATGGATAACAAAGTGGATCCCTGCGTGGATTTCTACAAGTACGCCTGCGGCAACTGGGAGCGCCTGCATCCAATACCCAAGGATAAGGCCGGCTTCGATACCTTCGAAATGCTGCGTGAGAGTCTGGACCTGGTGCTACGAAATCTTCTGGAGAAAAATACCCCTGTGCACTCCGCAGCGGAGCTACGAAAAAGTCCCGTGCGGAATACTCTATTTAAGCTTAATGAGCAGGGCGAGGGTGAGGGCGAAGCTGACCAGGCGGCGGAACTTACGGCGGAACGCCTGCGTCGGCACATTGTCAGTAAGAGGCAGTTGCTTAACCGCGTTCTGGTGCGCTACAAGCGGTATACCAACGGAACGAAAAGGAAACGCCTCATCGAAACCCCACGGGAGAGAACCAAAGAGGAGGAAGCTGCTCCACCAGTTGTCCTGCCAAAGGATAAAACCAAGGACAAGTCGGATAACGAAGAGCAACTACATGTGCCCACCGATTTCCTAAAGCCCCATCAAGATGCCCAGCTAAAAGCAAAGAATCTGTACCGGTCCTGCGTGAACAGCGCGGTGCTGGCCAAGCGGGGATTGGAACCGCTGCACACGCTCATTCGGGAACTAGGTGGCTGGCCAGTCCTGGAGTCCCAATGGAGTGAGTCCAACTTTAACTGGCAGGTGCTAGCCGCCACCCTTAGACGTTACAACAACGACATCCTCATCGTCCAGTGGGTGGGGGCGGACATCAAGAACTCCGAGGAGAACATTGTTCAGTTTGACCAGACGGGTCTGGGCCTGCCCACCAGGGAGTACTTCCTCCAGCCGAGCAACGCCAAGTACCTACAGGCCTACCAGCGCTACATGGCCGAGGTGATGCACAAAATGGGCGCCTCCAAGGCGGATGCCCAGCGGGTGGCCAGCGAGCTGGTGGCGTTCGAAACGCAGCTGGCGGGGATTACAGCTCCAGCGGAGCAACGACTTAACGTCACCAAGGTGAGTGGCTTCTAAGACTTTTAAATTATTCTTACTAGTACTTAATATATTTTGCTTCGAAACATATTTCTATAGAATATCTAAAACGTTTTAATACGTCTTCATATTTCACGCAGCTCTACAAGCGCATGACGCTGGACCAACTGCAGGCGGTGGTTCCGGAAATCAAGTGGCGAGCTTACCTGCAGAGTCTGCAAGATCGCGAAGTTCTGGGCACCGAGGAAGTGGTCATCTACGCGGTGGAGTACATGAGCAAGCTGGTGACTCTTCTAGATGAAACGGATCCCCGAACGGTTTCCAATTACATGATGTGGCGCTTTGTGCGGCACAGGATCAACAACGTGGACGATCGATTCGATGACATCAAACAGAGTTTCTACCACGCCCTCTTTGGCCGCGAGGAGAGTCCGCAGAGATGGAAGGTATGCATCGCCCAGGTGAACACCAACATGGGCATGGCAGTGGGTTCCATGTTCGTGAGTCGCTATTTCGACAACAACAGCAAGCGGGACACCTTGCGGATGACTCACGATCTGCAGCAGGCCTTTCGGGATATCCTGAAAACCACTGATTGGCTGGACGACACCACAAAGCAGTTGGCCGAGGAAAAGGTTAACGCCATGTCCCTGAAGATCGGCTATCCAGACTTTATCCTTAATCCCAGTGAGTTAAATAGCAAGTACGCGGGCATAGAAATCTATCCGGAAAAGTATTTTGAGAACACTCTGAATGTTCTGCTTCACACGGCCAAAACGGAGCAGGCCAAGCTCCACGAGAGGGTCAACAAGACCAACTGGCAGACAGCTCCTGCCATCGTCAATGCCTATTATAGCCGCAACAAGAACCAGATCATGTTTCCCGCCGGCATCCTGCAGCCGCCCTTCTACCACCGCCACTTTCCGAAGTCGCTGAACTTCGGCGGCATCGGTGTGGTCATTGGCCACGAACTGACCCACGGTTTCGATGACAAGGGTAGGCTCTTCGATCGCAACGGCAATATACATAAGTGGTGGACGGACTCCTCGATTCGCGGGTTCGACGAGCGCGCCCGCTGCATTATTGCCCAATATAGCAACTATACCGTCGAGGAGGTGGGAATCGTCCTGAATGGAGAGAGTACGCAGGGTAAGTCGATTTGATTCAAATATGGTGCTGTTGACCAAACGAATATGGTCCAAAAATATGATCGATTGATTGTAGAGTTAATCACAATCATTGTGAATGGTTTAGTCATTCCAAGTCACAATCATATATTGTGTATTAATAATTTCTAACGATTTATCTCAGGTGAGAATATCGCAGACAATGGAGGCCTCCGGCAGGCCTTCCACGCGTATCAGCGCTGGCTAAAGGAGCATCCCAGCGAGGTGTCGGACGAGATCCTGCCAGGACTTAACATGACAGGGCCGCAGCTGTTCTTCCTGAACTTCGGTCAGGTTTGGTGCGGAGCGATGCGACCGGAGGCCATCCGGAACAAGCTGAACACGGCCATCCACAGTCCAGGTCGTTTCCGGGTGATTGGGACGCTCTCGAACTCCGTTGACTTTGCGCGGGAGTTCAATTGTCCCCTCGGCTCACCGATGAACCCTCAGAAAAAGTGCAGCGTTTGGTAGTCGGAGGGAACCAAATCAATAGCCTAAGAGTATTAAGCATGACATATGCCACACATTCCTAGACCAAAGACCGAAGGCATGTCATTTGGTGAGTACCCGGGTGGTAGTGGAACCTCCATGTCGGGGCTCTAATTGCGCTCCACTTTGGGCGCCACTTAACGGAGAAAGTGGTAGTGTCTGGCGGCGCAGCTTCCTTGTGGCTCGTTACCCATTTGCCCCTAACTGTTGTGCCAACAACGGCATCACACTTCAATTGGGGCGCATGCACTTAATTAATGGTGATTTATGCCCAGCAGTTGGCTCAGTTTCTTGCCGGGGAACAACTTCTCCGATTGTCTTTCCAATCAAACTACAATTGATGGAAGTCACTTGGAATGCCAATGGGGTTGGAGTACCACTACTCTATATATACAGCTATTAATACGCTCCGCTAAGATTTTCCCCTCCATTACAGGGATCACAACGGACGGAACACCCATCTGGTCATTGCCGAAGATTCGCCTTGGGTTTATGGCTCCCCCATCACAACAAAGATTATGTGCCAAAAATTAACTTGCAATCTATATATTTTTCTTAGCCCTTAACTATTTATACTTGTAACTTGCAATAGTTTAGTTTATGATGCAATTTATGTTTGTGATAATTCTAATTAAATGTATTTATATTATCAACAAATGGTGACTTTTAATTTAATGGTGATTGTTCAACACTGGAAGCTTTCAAGTTCAAAAAGAATATTTTGGAAAACTTTTGAGTGGAATTTTTAAAGCAATTATGAGTGGCCATTCAGTTGGAAACGTGCGCTCGGCGACTAAGGAACATCAAAGACATCGCGCTAGTGGGTGATCCAAAAATATACGTATATATTTAGATATACCCATTGTTAGATACTCGAATACCAGAGGACGGAAATGAAAAACTCCCAAACCAAACTTCAATAATTGAAGGCGATGCATTTCTGTTGGATATCTCTGATTATTCTCAGCCTGAGCAGAGTGCAGGCACAGTTTTATGGGGGTAATGCATACGAAGCATCTAGTGGTCAATCCATTCGCCTGGGTGAGTGAAACATATGAAAGAGCTTAAGCAGATTGTTCTCCCGATTTTCGTTTTGACTCAAAAAAAATTCATATATATATAGGCCTCATCACCGACGACGCCACCGATAGAATCCGGCAAACTTTCGAGCACGCCATATCGGTGGTAAACAATGAACTGGGTGTTCCTTTGGTCGGCGAAACCGAGCAGGTGGCCTACGGCAACTCCGTCCAGGCCTTTGCCCAATTATGTAGGCTAATGCAGGTAAAGTGTTTGCAGTGCTGGAAACAAAAGGAATGATTAACATTTGTTGAGTTCCAGAGTGGAGTGGGCGCCGTATTTGGGCCAGCTGCCAGGCACACAGCCTCCCATCTTTTGAATGCCTGCGACTCGAAGGACATACCCTTCATATACCCGCATCTCTCGTGGGGATCCAATCCGGATGGTTTCAATCTGCATCCCAGTCCGGAGGACATAGCCAATGCGCTCTACGACATTGTAAATCAATTCGAGTGGTCCCGCTTTATATTCTGCTATGAATCTGGTTGGTGTTCCAAAGAATTCCTATTCACTCATAACTAACTATCGGTTCTGTACTAAAGCTGAGTACCTAAAAATTTTGG
Organism: Drosophila melanogaster; assembly: GCF_000001215.4. Lineage (NCBI taxonomy): Eukaryota > Metazoa > Arthropoda > Insecta > Diptera > Drosophilidae > Drosophila > Drosophila melanogaster. The sequence continues at coordinate 20,651,577 of NT_033777.3, read as the reverse complement.
ATCACCTAATGACCCGATACGGCATCAAAGGACCTGTTATCAAAGTGATGCGCTACGATCTTAACCTGAATGGCAATTACAAATCGGTGCTGAGACGCATTAGAAAATCGGAGGACAGTCGCATCGTGGTCGTGGGCTCAACAACGGGCGTGGCGGAGCTACTGCGTCAAGCCCAACAGGTGGGAATCATGAACGAGGACTACACATACATCATAGGAAACCTTAACCTGCATACCTTCGACCTGGAGGAGTACAAGTACAGTGAGGCTAACATCACAGGTATACGAATGTTCTCGCCCGATCAGGAAGAAGTGCGAGATCTGATGGAAAAGCTGCACCAAGAACTGGGGGAGAGTGAACCCGTAAATAGTGGTATTATAACCCAATATTATATAAATAATTTTAGTTAATTTCTGTGAAATTCTCTTTGAGGTTCTACATTTATCACCATGGAAATGGCTCTTACCTATGATGCGGTACGTGTCATTGCGGAGACAACAAAGCATCTTCCCTACCAACCTCAGATGCTTAACTGTTCTGAGCGCCACGACAATGTTCAACCCGATGGTTCCACTTTCAGAAACTACATGAGATCGGTTAGTAAGCCTCAGCAATCATTAATAATTATACTAAACGTAGAAAACTCGAACAGCTGGAGATCAAAGAGAAAACCATCACAGGTCGCATATACTTCGAGGGAAATGTGCGCAAGGGTTTCACCTTCGACGTCATCGAACTGCAAACCAGTGGATTGGTGAAGGTGGGCACTTGGGAGGAGGGCAAGGACTTCGAGTTCCAGCGACCTCCCCAAGCTGTCAACTTCAATGACATTGACGATGGTTCCCTGGTCAACAAAACCTTCATCGTTCTAATATCTGTGGCGGTATACTATAATTATTTGAACAGCTTGTTAAAGACTTTAACGTGGGAAATTTAAATTACAGACCAAACCGTACGCCAGTCTGGTGGAGAGTATTGACACACTAATAGGCAACAATCAGTTCCAGGGTTATGGAGTAGATTTAATCAAAGAGTTGGCCGACAAGCTGGGCTTTAACTTTACCTTCCGCGACGGTGGCAATGACTATGGCTCCTTCAATAAGACCACGAACTCGACGTCAGGAATGCTCAAGGAAATCGTCGAAGGGGTAAGTATCAAATAGAATCAAAAAACTATGGATTAATAATGAAATTTAATTACAGAGAGCTGACTTGGCCATCACAGATCTTACCATAACATCGGAGCGAGAGGAAGTCATCGATTTTTCCATACCATTCATGAATTTGGGTAAGGCCTTCAGATTAGAGTGATAGAGTGATTCTGACTAAATGATTCGATTACCAGGCATAGCCATTTTGTATGTGAAACCACAGAAGGCTCCACCCGCTCTTTTCTCCTTCATGGACCCATTTTCTTCGGAGGTGTGGCTCTACTTGGGCATTGCCTATCTGGGAGTATCGCTCTGCTTCTTTATTATAGGTCGACTTTCGCCGATCGAGTGGGATAATCCCTATCCATGTATTGAAGAGCCCGAAGAGCTGGAAAACCAATTTACTATCAATAACTCCCTTTGGTTCACAACGGGAGCGTTACTGCAGCAAGGTTCTGAAATTGCACCCAAGTACGAGAAACTATTATTGAACTTTAACTTTATAAGCATAATATATATTTTTATAGAGCTCTCAGCACGCGGACAATATCTGCTATTTGGTGGTTTTTCACTTTGATCATGGTGTCTTCCTACACCGCCAACTTGGCTGCCTTCTTGACCATCGAGAATCCCACAAGTCCCATCAACAGCGTTAAAGATTTGGCCGACAACAAGGACGACGTTCAGTATGGAGCTAAACGTACAGGATCTACACGAAATTTCTTTTCGGTAAGCAAGGTGAAAAAGTTGAGACCGAGATTAAACATTGTTTACTAAATACAAAGACGTCGGAGGAACCTATCTACATCAAAATGAACGAGTATTTGAATGCCCATCCGGAGATGCTAATGGAAAACAATCAGCAAGGCGTAGACAAGGTGAAGTCGGGTACCAAGTACGCCTTCCTCATGGAGTCCACCTCGATTGAATTTAACACGGTTAGGGAGTGCAATCTGACCAAAGTGGGGGATCCGTTGGACGAGAAGGGCTACGGCATAGCGATGGTGAAAAGTGGGTAACATAAACAATGATCCGTCAGATCCGGCGTACTAACTACCTCCCACAGATTGGCCCTATCGCGATAAGTTTAACAAGGCCCTGCTGGAGCTACAGGAACAGGGAGTCCTGGCCAGGTTGAAGAACAAATGGTGGAACGAAGTTGGAGCCGGTGTTTGCAGTGTATGTGATTTGTGGGATGTGGACTTTTGATAAGCCCCATAATAAATCTGTTGTTGCAGGCAAAAAGCGATGATGATGGCCCTTCTGAGTTGGGCGTAGACAATCTGAGTGGCATCTACGTTGTCTTGGTCATCGGATCCATCATTTCCATTATTATCTCCATTCTATGTTGGTGCTACTTTGTCTACAAGAAAGCTAAGAACTATGAGGTGCAGTAGGAGCTTAAAAAATATTATTTATTCATTATTCATTATTATTATCCGATTTATTCAGGTACCCTTTTGCGATGCCTTGGCTGAGGAATTCCGAATCGTCATCCGCTTTTCGGAAAATGAAAGACCTCTAAAGAGCGCCCAGTCCATATACTCTCGCAGTCGGAATTCATCTCAGTCCATAGAGTCCCTGAAAACTGATTCTGAGGAAAATATGCCGGTTGAGGATTAAATATGAGATATTCTCTCCAAAGTTTCGAAAAAGCTCTCCATAATTTCACTCAAAACGTTTTCCAAATTGACATTTTGGAAGCAACAGTCAGTTTTCGATTTTCACTCGAAGTGTTCTGTTCGGGAAACTCAAGAATTTATTTTACTGAATAACAAATATATATATATATATAAATATATATGTCTTAAATAAAAGCCATATAAAATGTTTTTCAACCATTTTGTAATTTTGTGGAGCCTTTTTAGCATTCACATTTCAGTTAACTGGGCTCAGTATGAGAACTTTGGCGGATACGATAACTACCAAAGTTTGGAAAGTGTCCCCATAGGTAAGTAATTTCGAGAAGAAGCCCCAAAATAACTCATTTGAAAAAAGTGTGTCGCGTGAGTTTCTTTTTTTTTCGTGCAGTTCCAAACAAACTGTTTTCAACGCGCGATTTATTTTTAATTTCTCATAAAGAGAACACGCTGTTCGTTCCATCAACGCTGAAAGCTCGTAAAAACGGTTTTAGTATTTGTTTGTTTGTTTGGGTTTTCCGACTGAATGGGATGATTAGGTCAAGTTGTTGTTTATAAACAAACCGGCAAAAGAGAAATGGCCAAAAGTGGATGAGAGAGACTTTTCTCGGTTTCAGGTCTGCTCACCGACCAGAACACCGAGCAGATGAACATAGTCTTCGACCATGCCATCGATGTCGCCAACCAGGAGGTGGGCACATCCTTGACGTCGCTCAAGGAGGAGGTCAACTACGGTGATGCCTACCAGAGCTACGGCAAGCTGTGCAGGATGCTAGAGGTAAGTATAAACTAAATGTTTAAATTTTCACAATTTATTATTGATTTTATAAGCAATCATAGAGAACGACTATTAAGTATCCTTCACCATGAAATATAAATAATTTCGACTTTTACTGGGTATTAACCTGTCTAGAGAAGTCTTTTATAGTTAGCTATTTATTTATTTATATATTTTGATTTTATTAGCTCATAAACATTTTCAAAGTACGTTCTTGTATCACTTTCCAGACTGGCATCGCTGGAGTGTTTGGACCCTCGTCGCGGCATACAGCCGTCCACCTGATGTCCATATGCGACGCCATGGATATACCCCACATCTACTCGTACATGAGCGAGAACGCGGAGGGATTCAATCTGCATCCGCATCCTGCTGACCTGGCCAAAGCCCTATACAGCCTAATCACTGAGTTTAACTGGACTCGCTTTATTTTTCTCTATGAGTCAGGTGAGCTGTCCATGTCGATGAAATATAATTGGTTCCGAAATGATTCCCAATCGCATTGCAGCCGAGTATCTAAACATTTTGAACGAGCTAACCACGATGTTAGGAAAGAGCGGAACTGTAATAACGGTGCTGCGATACGACATGCAGTTGAATGGCAATTACAAACAGGTCCTCCGGCGGGTTCGAAAGTCCGTGGATAATCGAATTGTGGTCGTGGGCTCCAGCGAAACGATGCCAGAGTTCCTTAACCAGGCGCAACAAGTGGGCATCATCAACGAGGATTACAAGTACATTATCGGCAACCTGGACTTTCACTCTTTCGATTTGGAGGAGTACAAGTACAGTGAGGCCAATATAACCGGGCTTCGTTTATTTTCTCCGGAAAAAATGGCCGTCAAGGAACTGCTCATGAAGTTGGGTTACCCCACCGATCAGGATGAGTTCAGAAATGGTATGCAATATTTGTTATGCTTCAAAATTGAAGGAATATAGATAGTTTGTTTGTTTCTGTAAGGTTCTTGTCCCATAACCGTGGAAATGGCTCTAACTTACGATGCCGTCCAGCTATTTGCACAGACCCTAAAGAACCTTCCCTTCAAGCCGATGCCCCAGAATTGCTCCCAGAGAACGGAAAGTGTCCGAGATGATGGTTCCTCCTTCAAGAATTACATGCGAACTGTAAGTGGAAAGAAAAAATCGTCTTAAAACTCACTTATTTACTTTTGAGCGTTGCAGCTGCGCCTCACGGATCGCTTGCTTACGGGACCCATTTACTTCGAAGGAAATGTCCGCAAGGGCTACCACCTGGATGTCATCGAACTGCAGCCGTCGGGTATCGTCAAGGTGGGCACATGGGACGAGGATAGGCAGTACAGACCACAGCGACTGGCACCCACCACCGCCCAATTCGATAGCGTTGACAATTCGCTGGCCAATAAGACTTTCATTATCTTGCTCTCGGTACCGGTAGGTGGCACCACCCTCCAAGCCACTTTAATCATCTAAAAACATGTCAAAATCCAACATTTCAGAACAAACCATATGCCCAGCTGGTTGAGACATACAAGCAGCTGGAGGGCAACAGCCAGTATGAGGGCTACGGCGTGGATCTGATCAAGGAACTTGCCGATAAGCTAGGATTTAATTTTACCTTCGTAAACGGAGGCAATGACTATGGATCGTACAACAAATCCACCAATGAATCCACGGGCATGTTGAGGGAGATAATGACGGGGGTGGGATATTCTATCCATCTTTTAGCCCATTATTAAACCAATATTCTTGCAGCGAGCTGACCTTGCCATCACGGATTTGACCATCACCTCGGAGCGTGAACAGGCTTTAGACTTTACCATTCCCTTCATGAATCTGGGCATGACATATATTAATTCACCTTAAAAAAGTCGTATATATCATAGTATATTTTACATTTCAGGCATCGCCATACTCTATTTGAAGCCCCAGAAAGCCACACCTGAGCTTTTTACCTTCATGGATCCTTTTTCGGAAGAAGTCTGGTGGTTCCTAGGTTTTTCCTTTTTGGGCGTGTCCTTGAGTTTCTTCATATTGGGTCGTCTGTCGCCGAGTGAATGGGATAACCCGTATCCTTGTATTGAGGAGCCAGAAGAACTGGAAAATCAGTTCACACTAGGCAACTCGATTTGGTTTACAACTGGTGCTCTGCTTCAGCAAGGTTCCGAAATTGGTCCCAAGTATGAAAATTATCCAGAACATAGAAAATTACATATGCAATCATGTCCTTTTTAGAGCTTTATCCACTCGAACTGTAGCCAGTTTCTGGTGGTTTTTTACCCTGATCGTGGTATCTTCCTACACCGCCAACTTGGCTGCCTTTTTGACCATCGAAAAGCCGCAAAGTTTAATCAACAGCGTCGACGATCTGGCCGATAACAAGGATGGTGTAGTTTACGGTGCAAAGAAAACTGGATCCACCAGGAACTTCTTTATGGTATGTATGTATATTTTATCCTAACGGCCCACAATGAAATATAAATATTATAGACATCTGCGGAAGAACGCTATAAAAAGATGAATAAATTCATGTCCGAAAATCCGCAATACCTCACCGAAGACAACATGGAGGGAGTGAATCGAGTTAAGACCAATACTCACTACGCATTTCTGATGGAATCCACTTCCATTGAGTATAATACCAAGCGTGAATGCAATCTTAAAAAGATTGGAGATGCATTAGACGAGAAAGGCTATGGAATAGCCATGCGGAAGGGTAAGTAATGCATTTTCGGAATATTACACTTAACTGTATGCCTACAAATATTTTAGATTGGCCGCATCGCGGTAAGTTTAACAATGCACTTCTGGAGCTGCAGGAACAGGGAGTGCTGGAGAAGATGAAGAACAAGTGGTGGAACGAGGTGGGTACCGGCATTTGCGCCACCAAAGAGGATGCTCCCGATGCGACACCTTTGGACATGAATAACCTGGAGGGAGTTTTTTTCGTACTTCTTGTCGGAAGTTGCTGCGCCCTGCTTTACGGGATTATCAGCTGGGTTTTGTTCGTAATGAAGAAAGCTCATCACTACCGAGTGGGTTGACATCTTTGGCACGGGTGGGCACTCTTAGTTATTGGCTATTATTTTCCAGGTTCCGCTGCGTGACGCTCTCAAGGAGGAGTTCCAGTTCGTTATCGATTTCAATAACTATGTACGGGTATTGAAAAACTCCGCTTCCATCTACTCGCGCAGTCGCCAGTCCTCGATGTCAGTAGCTTCTGTGGCCCAGGAATCGCAGTAGAGCGAAGTCCCTTCACTTATCGGATGCCGATTGCAAAATATTTGATTTGAGTGCATGTCATTTCTTAACATTATTTTGTATAATTTGAAAAGTTTTTGAATAGATTCCTGCATTTTGAAAAAAATTGAAAACAACTCTTATTTTTGCTGCATGTTTTTATTAAAAGATTTCAATATTTCTTAAGCTTATCTGCGGAATGTAAAACATTTTGTTCTGTTACAAGCCAATAAAATCAGAAATACAAAATTTAAATATTTGTTCAACTTTTATGATCGCGTTAACTGTCAAATTTAGGCAACAAGTTCTTCTAAATGTACAATAAACGTTTGCATTTTCGTGCTTAAAATATTAGTAAATAAACTTTAAGAATACTACAATCAATTATAGAACTGGAAACGCAACATTTTTAAATAAATAAATAAAAATATTAAAAAAGTTATGAGAAAATTCTAAATAGAAATAATAAAATAGATTGCACCTCCAATTCGTCAAGTAAAGTATAAGATCGGCAAAAATTTTACATTAAATAGGACAGTAAATAAATACTCCTCAGCGAATATACCTCATATGTAACTAGCACCTTCTTAACAAGTTTGTGTAAGGATTTTTGGATTATTAAATACGTCAACAAATATTTTGAATGAGATCGAATTTAGGTCCAGTGCTTGGCGCGCCACAGCAGGCAATGAATGTGATTATCCACATCCGCCGGTGGCACGGATTTGGCTGCACCATGGGTGGGTGTGCTGACGGCAGAGCTCTTGGTGGATGACTCTGCGGAGTCCACATATCGAGAGATCAGAGAGCGATATCGTCTTCCGATCGTGGCGATCAGCGGAACATTGTCTTTAGAAAGGGTTATTATAGATTTGATCTGTAAGGGAATAGAATCAGCATCCACGCACATAAAACGCACAATTCGCCAAACTTACCTCATTTTCATAGGGTCGGAAAACACTAATGGGGCGCAGGGTGTGCAGTTCGGCCACAATTAAGCAGCCCCAGGTCGTCCCAATATACAGTTCTGAATTGTGAGCCGCCAGTGCCGAAATCTGGCATTTTATAAGGTTCACATGCTCATCAATCGCAATACTTTGCAGAGACTCGGAGCAGGGCAGCAGCTTTGAGCAGTCCAGCTTATTTTCTATCCGCTTGGAGATAACATCCCACTGGTACACCATACAACCGGGATATAGACAACTGAACACATGGCTTTCATTACTGCACATTCGAGCCACCTTGACGTCCTCGATGAGATTGGGTTCCTCGCTGTGGCATAAAGCCTGATGTCCGGAAACTCCATTCTCGTTCAACGGAAAAACATTTATCTTTCCTGCAATTTCGCCGCACCACAATTCATAGATTCTACACAAAGCACAATATAGATTTAAGTAAATATTTGGTTATAGATTTGTCAGCTTACCCATCCACAACAACGGAACAAGCGGCGTGCAACACAAAACCAGAACAGATCTCTGTAAGCACAAAAGAGCCCTCGGCAAATGCGCAATTGCTGGGCATCTGCGTGGCGTCAACAAGGAACACCCGACCGTTATGCGTTCCGACAGCCACGCGAGCTATTTTCTCCATGTAGACTAGACTGATCACAGCTGACTTAATGTTGGGATCGAGCATGTAGGAAAACAGGTGGGCATAGGTGGATGTGCTATAGGCGTGCAGATTGCCGGAAACGTCGCCCATCCAGATGGCTTCACCCACCAGGCAGCAGCACAACATGTTCATCTTGGGCAAACGTTGGGCAGAGCGGGCACGTGAATTTGCACCGTTTTCGGGTGTCTTGGGCGGAGCAACCTGTGGCTGCGGAGAACAACTGATGCTGTTGCACTGCAGTAGGCTGCCCGAGGGTGAGCAGTCTAGAATGTCAATGCGAGAGCCGAAGGAGGGTAGCCACAGTTCAAGACCACATCGTTCATCATCGCCCATACCAACAAGCGACTGAAAAACCCCACAGACAATCTTCTCGCTATGCGGCATGGCAACGACATCCAGGAGGTGGATGCACTCCGGTGCACTTAGTATGGAAACAATCTGACTTGCCGTCGGTCTGCGACGAGGCTGTTCGTGCCAACACAAGACCATAAGATCCAAACAGCAGGTGGGAAACTGGGTTTCCCTTTGAGTCAAAGCCGGGCGACTACCCTCCAAGATGCACTCTTTAATAGACTCGTGGCCTTCGAAAGGTTGTCGTAAACTGATATTCTCATATATGAACATTCCAAATGAGAAGCAGTCCACCTGACAAGAAGAATCGATAAGCCATATGATTTATGAGAAGTAAATAAATAAACATACCTTTTCAGTATATTCCTCCTCACCATTGTAGCGTATGATCTCCGGAGCCATAAAACCCTCGGTGCCACCAAATCCTTTAGCTCCACTTGGAGCAGTTTGCCGGCTAATTCCGTAGTCGGCAATCTTTATGTGCACAAGGTTGCGGGGACTGTCTTCCGTGTGTGGTTGTGGAAGCTCCCAAACCAAGACATTTTCAGACTTTAGATCGCGGTAGATGATTCTTCTGCGATGCAAATACTCGATTGCTCGAGCCGCCTGCAGGACAAGGGTCTGGAAAGTATGCGGTCCCATGTGGGCTCCGCTGCGTCGGTAATGCCGGAGCAAAGCGTCCAAACCGCCTAGAGGAGCTAGTTCCAGAACCAGAGCTAATGGTTTAATGCAGATCCCGACCAAGGGTACAATGTTTGGATGCTTGAGAGTTAGAAGTACTGCCAATTCCTGACGCGCAGTGCAGTAGGCCTTGCAAGAGTGCTGCAGTGGATCCCGGTCCCATTTGCCTACAGCTACCTTGAAAGCCATCAAAGCGCTCTAAAATAGAATGATTAAAGAACAAATTACTATTCATTTCAGTACATTTGTTAATTTATAGTACTCACCTCTTTTGCACGAGCTCCGGGAGGCACTGGCTGAAGCATTTTCATTGCCACCGGCTTAAAGGATCTGGCGCCCCTTACCTTGCAATTTGCTTTAAAAACGAACCCAAAAGCACCTCGACCAAGCAACGATCCCTTGATGATGCACTCGCTTGGAATAGTGTGCTTATCAGGAATATCGGCAAAGATTACGTCTGGCGCAAGCTGAGCCATAGACTGTTCAAGATGAACAGGGCAACTAATCTTGCTTTGATTATAAACGGACAAAATGCACTCCTCAATCATCCAAGCATAACACACATTTGAGTTATCAGGCAAGTGATATCCGGGATGACCATCAACTGAAGTGTTGCGCGAAGAACCGGCTGAGTCGGGACCCACGCCCGAGTCCGCGTCGGATCCAGCACCCAAAGAATCCTCCGATCGGCGTTCTCTCCTTGCTGTGGCGTTTAAATAGGCCGAGAACACGTTTAAAGCACCATCCTCTCCGGGATCACCTACACCGTGGAGAAAGTATGCTCCCGCTCCACGCCTACTACTTCGACTTGGTCGATTGCAACCCACTGGAGGCACTTCCCGATCAGACGGTTCGTTGTTCTGCTGCAGCTGCAACTTCCAAAGACATCGCGGACACAACACCAATCGAGTGATTAGGAATCGACCCTCGGAAGTGTGCACAAACCGCGTTCCCAATGAAGGATACCAATCCTCCAAAAGCAAGTCAATATGATCCACTGTTAGGGCCAAAAGCTTGGCCACCTGAGACATGTGCGGACGAATCTCGGCCAGCAATTGACGTTCATTGTCATCCACTTCTTGCGATATGTTCACTTCATAGAGTGGAAAGTAAACTTCCAAAATGCTAGAGGAGCTGAGATTTACATCGCTCCAGATACCATCTTGTTTCAGCTTAAATCGGTTGCCATCAGTGCGGAAAGGTTGCGTTCGCTCTGTCTTCTGAAAGGGTACTTCCCAGATCTTGAATATTAAGATAGGTCCATAGTACAGTGCTAAGCCTGTCTGCCAAAGATTCCATTGGGTGTCCTGCTCCAACGATGTGCGTAGATCAAAGTCCGCGTACTAGAAAATAAAGATTGTACCTAGAACTTAGGCTTCGTAAAAGATGTTCCACTTACATCTTGTGAAGCCATATAAACGCCACGAATTGCTTCGATTATTTGTTCATCAGCTAAAATCCGGGTGATTAATCTTGACCAAAACCCGGACGGGAAATAAGTCATCAATAGGATGCGCCGCAAGCCTTGGCTAACCGATGCAGAGGAAGATGATGAAGAAGGAGCTGACCTCTGTTCGTATATCAAATTATTTAGATTTACTTCTTGCGATACAGAGCAACCCAAACTACGGCCGCGAGATCGTTGCGATAGCTTAACCGTGCTTCCTGAATTGGGTGTAGCTGCCTCCTGCGAAGGCAGTAAGGAGGGTATGAGTAGAGTTCTCGAATCCCACGTTAAAGCAACCTCAAACTTGTTAAGTAGACTGACAATGTAGCTTAAAGAAAGAAATTTTAATTAATACAAAAATACTTTACCACATAGTTATGCACACTCATTTAAATACCTTCTGTTTCCATTTCCTTGAACCTGCACACTTCGGAACAACATCTGGAGATCATCCAGCTTCATCACGCCCGTAGGAGCAAAGGGGTTGATCTCCCGCACGGTGACCACATGGGCCAGCATGTCGCAAAGCCACTGTGGATCGAGAAAGTAGTAGTCCCTTAGCGTAGCATCATCATAGTGCAATAAAACTCCATTTTCGTGGCACCATGTAGTGGCCTGCTGCAGCTCAGCGGCATCCCGGAAGCTCTTGTAGTTGTGCAATCTCATCTGTTCGGTGACCAAGCGCTTATATTGTTCACCATCCAGGACGGGATCTCGCCCAGCAGCGCGCAGATTGCATGCAATCACATTCACAATATCCTCCAAGGCAATGTAGCTGGCGGGGATCTTTTGCAGTAGCATGGGCTCCTTGGAACCAGGGGATCGCAGTTGCATGGCGGTGTCGTAAATAATGTTGGCCAATAAGTGGATATTGTGTAGGGTCCTAAAGTTCAAAGCGGTATTTTTTAGACTTTGAAGTCATATTAATAATTCAAAAACTTACCGGCAACTTATTTCGATGGAATCAATCACCCGTGGCAGCCCAATTTTTTCCGCATCGGGAATGGCGATAAACTTCTCCCGAATCAATTGCTGCAGTTGCTCTGCCTTTTGGGGCGAGATGGATTCACCAACGGCATCAAAGTGTGTGCCCACAATGATTACGGGGGAGTTGGGAGCCCTCGCTTGAATGTTGCCAAGCCACTGCAGCAACTCCGCCAGACCCTTGTGACCGTCGCTAATGCGCCAGAGCACCAAATACAGACTCCGTTTGGACAAAAAGTACTGATGTGTGGCGTAGTACTCCTTCTGACCACCAAAATCCCAAGTACGAAACACCACTGGGCCGTGGGAGCCGGGTGCTCGCTTTCGTTTCTCACATATCCATGTTCCAATGTCCACTCCTACTGTAGAAATGTTTGCGCTAGAAGCCGACGAATGGCGATGAGATCGAGATGTGCTGCGTGCGTGTCCCATTCGCTTGGCCCAATGATTTTCGCTGGCGCGCGATCGATGAGAGCTGGAGCTGGACCCTGAGCCCGCCCCCTGGCGCAGTAAGTCCAGCAGAGTGCTCTTGCCAATTCCAGCCACACCAACCACCATCAGTTTCATCCGTGCGTAGGGCTGAGCATCTTCGTAAATAGATTTAAGATATCCAACAATGTCCATCGTCTTGTGCTTCTTGCTCTCGATCATAGAGCGCAGTGGCTCCTGCAGTAGGCAACCGCGCGTATTAAGATTCCAAAGTCTCGACAGCAGTCCCAAGTGCGGCGGCAGTTCCGTGATGTTGACGTTGCCACTAATATTCAGCACTGACAGACTGCTCAGTTCGTGCAACGAGGCGGGAATCTCCTTCAGGCAATTGTTGGTCATATCCAGCATAGACAGGTTGGGAAATATCACCTTAGACCGGTTCACGCCTACCACACTCCAATCGGCGTCCTCACTTTCATTGAAAAGGGTTGTGGCGTCATCAGTTGATAGTTGGATGCGCGTAAGCAGATTGTCAGCCAAGATCAATGTGCGTAGAGCCTCCAGGCGCAGATGACGCCTGTGCCGACAAACACTTTTTAACACCGAAGCGCGAAACGATGTGGCAGACGAGCTACTGCCCTTTGAGGAGGCCGTCTTGTAGTCGTCATCTCGACCCTCTGGTAGCTGGACACAACTGTAGCACAGTAGATGCGGATCCGATTCAGTAATTCGCGGTAAACTTGGCCAGCAGGATATCTCGTTGTGACTTAGATCCAACTGCTTAAGTGTTGCCGGGTAACTGGTTACATGTCCCATAGAACGCAGACTGTTGTATGACATATTCAGCCGTGTTAGGTTTACAGCCAGACAGGGCAAAGCAGCGGGGATACTGGTGAAGAGGTTATTTGCTATATTTAAGCTACTTAGCTGGGAGGAGCCCACACCAGCTGTCTTTCCATCGCCTAAATCTTGTTCATGCTGCCACTTCATGTCATTATCGGTTATGTCCAAAGTAGCCGACCATAGATTGCGATGGGTGAGACGTTGCTGAGTCACATTTCGCGGTTTGTTTGATGGCGGCTCCTCAAAAGATTGCAGATTCAATTTGTCTAGGCTCAGCAGCGAACTGCTAGTTTGCATTGGCGGCACAGGAAGATCCCGCAATAGGTTGAAGGCCACATTAAGTTCGCGCAACTTGGGTGCACGCCACAGGTCGAAGGGAAGCTGTTGCAGTTTGTTATTTGAAACATCCAATATAGATAGGGCGGGCAGGTGAAAGATGGCGGCTGGCAGCGTAGTTAACTGGTTGTCTTGTAGAAAGAGTTCATCCAGTACCGGACACCCATATGTCTGGCCTATTGGTGCAGGTAGATCGGTTATCTTGTTTTGCGCCACATTTAAATACCTTAAATGAAGGACTAATATAATTCTTGAAAAACTTATTACTTTGTCTTTACTAACCTTAGGCTAACCAAATGGAAAAGCTCCTGTGGAATTGACGTGAGAACGTTGTGCGAGAAATCTATTCGCGTGATAGCTGTCAGAGCAACCTCATTAAGTCGCGGATGCGACTGTAGCTTAGGATTCAGCAGCAACACACCGCTGACCATCCAGGGAACCCTTACAACAGACAACTGGACACTGGAGCCCATGCTGTGCCAGTCAATAATGGTTGGATTGTTGGGGAACATAGCACTGTAAGATATGTTGCTGGTGGACGGCAAAAACACGTTCACCTCCACTGGTGTGGGAAGACCCTTCTTGTTGATCTTGTAGTCTGAGTCCGGATGGACTCGTCGGGCCAAAAGACGACTCAGGATGGCCTCGTCGCCGCATGTAATAGCCATTCCAATGGCCGTGCCATTATCGTCGCGGGCTCCATGCTTAAGCAAGAGATCCAACATAGCCAGCGACCTTTGCTTGCAGGCCTCTGCAATGGGGACATTACTGAGCCCATATATTTCCTCGCAACATTTCGGGTCGTTGTGATCCTCAACTGGCTTGGCTACAATATTCGGATTTGCGCCGTGCTGTAGCAGAGACTGCACCACGTCTAGGTGGCCGCCTCGAACGGCCGCAAGCAGAGCTGTTTCTCTCGCCGCTCCACATAGCAGATTCACGTTAATGGGACACCGTTGGCACTCGGTTGACTCTTGTGAAGCTAGGTCGTCGGGTCCTTCTGACTCTCCAGATATGTGCAGTTTGGACATGATAGCCTGAATGCCAAATGAAATACGTTTCCTGGTGGGCGTAATAGGAGTGCTCACCGAGCTGGCGGAATCGCCCAACGTACGCCGGCAATGGAGCTGCCACTTTAGAAGCACACCAACCAGCTGCTTGTTTCCTAGGATGCTGGCAATATACAGACTCGTCTGACCCGTCACATCATGAGCGTTAGCGTCGAAGGGGAGCCGCCATTCCCACTGGCCCTCCTCGTCGCGATATGTCTGGTAGAGGTAGTCGGGATAACTGTAGCTGATAAGGAGTTCCAGCAGCTTGATGTGTCCATTGATGCAGGCGGCGTGCAGCGGCAGCCAGCGCTCTACAGTCGGCTGCTGGATCAGTTCTGGAAAATGGTCTAGCATCAGTCGGGCAATGCCCAAGTGACCGCTATGGACGGCGGCGTACAAGGGTGAGTACTTGGTCACGGCATGGGAGCGACCATCCGCTCCAGCATCCAGCAATCGCTGTGTAATGCTCTCGTAACCAGACTGGCAGGCTCTAAAACGAGACCGATATTAGTTTGGCTCAAAATGGACTAATTCTAAAAGACTTTTTCTCACAGGAATAGAAGGGTGTTTGCTCCTGAAGGAGCCATATTGACTATAATCTGACGCTCAGTTCCAAGAGCTGCCAGCAGCACCCGCACAGTCCGCTCATCGCCAGAGATCACTGCCGTTCGCAGCTCCCCGTGCTTGATCTGACGCACTTCCTCGCGGGCATCTGTGAAAGATAAGTTTTGCTTGGTTAACTAATACACAGCACCTTTGGAATAAACCAATTCCCACCCCGTATTGAGGATGCCTCAATGACCTCATCCACGAAGTAGTCACAGGCTTCCAGAGCTGTTTCAGTTCCAGTTTTGGGATGTTCCATGCTGAATTTCCATGACATTATGTAACCCAAATCGGTGCGAATAAGCCCCAAAAATTAATTGGCATCGGTATGATGACCGAACGCGCCGCTAGCAAAAACTGAACTGCGGAAAATCGATGGCCACGTTTTTGTGGTCATTGATCCAGGCCGTTTTATGTCGCACTGCGCAAGTCGGAGCCCAAGAAGCGCGGCAACTGTTGCACTTGTTCAAGAATGTGGCATTGGGTGAGTGCGTGGCATTTGTTTTGATTTGTCTCTTCGTGGGTGTCGGATGGTCCAGTGGTTGCACCAGTTGCTTCTGTGGGGGGTGGCTGTTTGAAAAAAGTTTTTGCGCGCCCACTTCCATTGCACCAATGTCACCCTGTGCCCTTGCTGGTGTTGTTGAAAAACCAATAACAACTGGTTGAAGTTTTAATTGCACCACTTAGGTAATTTGCATAGTCAAGCGTATAATGCTCATTTGCACTCTGACTAAATTTGCGCAAAACTAGCATATTGTGCATAATTTCACTAAAAGTTGTGTTATCTCACCTTCGTCGGAGTCGCTCATTGTTTTGGTTTGTGTACTTCACGAGATATCCAAGTCATGCATGGTATGTGTTAAATGGGTAGTTGTTATGGTCCGATTAACCAGTAGCACCTTTTACTGACCCTTACTTAATTATTTTGCACATTTTGCGAAATTTTCACTTTGTTTACCTTTTTGTCAACAAACAGTGTAACCTCTTACTGTTTTAGAATATATCTCCTCATTTTGGCACGATATGCTGTTAAGCGCTCTGTGTGACCGAAATATCGCAAGTGAATGCTGTTAATCAGTGTCGCACGCAGGGGGCTTCGTACTTTTCTCCAAAGATTAAAGCCAGCTTAATAACTAAATCATAATCTACCCAAAATCATTGATTTTTATGTCCATTGGCTTAAATTTATAAATTAAAATTAATTTAACAAGGCCGAACAAGTATTTGGAAGACGCATTTATTATTTTTATTCATACACATCTAAAAATTTGTTCCCAAGTGAAATATTTGAAATCCCAACTGATGCTGAAATATCTCATTTCTGATAGCATACATATATAAATACCAAAACGCGATAAGGTGGTCATCGTTTCTGTTACTTTGCACTGCTTGTCAACTCAACAACAGTAATATCGATATTATTTAAATCAGTTAAGCAGTGAATCACTATCGACTGTTACTTTTTGTTGAATTTTATTTTGTATGCTATGATTTTATCTAAAAGAATTTGATTCTTAGGAACTGTTAATTATTTTTATTTATTTTTTTTTTAACATGCAATTTCCTGTTATGACTGTTTACGAACAAGAATTTATTAGCACCGTGTATTTGTGTATATTTTATAAATACTGATGCCAACTGTAACCTATATCGATATAACAATCGAATGAAACACTATCGATATTAACCAGCGCCAGCCTAGAACGCCCTGTGTTCAACAGGAGTCACCCTGTGTTCGTTAACAGACGCTTAACAGCACGATCTCAACAATACAAATAAAAACAATTTAATATTCCTTAATCGAACACAAATTTGAGCCGATTGCACGGTGCGTTTGAAAAATAACAATACCGCGGAATGGCCGACAGAGGCCAACTGAAGGTGCCGGTGCAGAGAATCAAGTAAGGAGCAGCGTAAACTGCGCAGCTCACACCCAAAAAAAAATCGCTATAAAGGCGAGGGCTGGCCAAAATGGAAGCAAAAAACAAAAACAAACGAGCTGCGCCACAATGCAAGTGAAACTTCGATGAAAACTTGCCAATCCGTGTGCTTTTCAAGACTTTTCTGACTGTCTGCAATTTCCATTTTTGTGGCATCGCGACTTAGAGATGAGACATCGGTGCCGCGTAACTTTTTTATACCCTTTCCGCGGTATCAACTCCACCCGTTCGGTCACGGAATTTGAACATTTGGCTCTGAAATATGCCTTAATGGCTTAGATTTTCATTATGGAAACTTTTCTTTCAACGGCCATATCGAATTCGTTATAAATCCTGCTTACTTCAGTCATTCAACTGCCTAAAATTGCAAAAAAAAACACGTAAGGGCATTCATAGGTCGCCTTGGCTGACCCTGAATTCTTGTTTTTGTTTTCAAGTTGACCCCTCCCACCCCCAGCCAACAACTTATGACTGTGTGATTCATACTAAATAAAAGTCAGCGTTTTTGTTTTAATTAACAAGAACCGACGATTTTAGAGGCTGCTTTTCTATTTTATCCCATGTGGTAAAGGGCGGTTAGAACCAACTCAGTTTTACAGTGCATCAATGGATGTTATCCAGATCTCTGATCATCTCGAGGGCAAAGCCAAGGGAAGGGGTCGCCTTCTTATCAACGGGTGGGCGGTTGATTTTTAGTAATTTCCGTAATTCGACACCAAAACAATTATCGGTACATATATCGCCATATGTTTTCTTTCAAGTAACCCGGCGCCACCTTCTTATTTATTCGCAGAGAGATTGGCGTGCTGATTTAAATGGAAAACTTTGAAAACAACAATCTGTTGATAAGGTAACCAGCGAAATGCGGGACAACTAGCCTCCGTAGCCTGAAAGAGGCCATTGAAAAGTCTAATTAGGAGGAGCTGGTGATCCTCAAGATCCGAGGCACCAGATCCAAAATCCGAACTTGAAGATCAAATAGTCATGAACATGATGGACAACCGGGCGTTGGCCTACGTGGCCCACCAGCCCAAGTATGAGACACCGCCGGAAGAAGCGGAGCCGCCCTGCATGCGCTTTTCGGTTAACCTGTGGAAAAACGAGATGCTGAACTGGGTGGACCTAATCTGCCTGTTGCCCAATGGATTCCTGCTGGAGCTCAGGGTCAATCCGGCCAACACCATCCAGGTAATCAAGGTGGAGATGGTCAACCAGGCCAAACAGATGCCACTGGGCTATGTGATCAAAGAGGCCTGCGAGTACCAGGTGTACGGCATCTCGACCTTCAACATCGAACCTTACACCGACGAAACGAAGCGACTCAGTGAGGTCCAGCCGTACTTCGGCATCCTCAGCCTCGGCGAGCGCACCGACACAACGAGCTTTAGCAGCGACTACGAGCTGACCAAGATGGTTAACGGAATGATCGGCACCACCTTCGATCATAATCGAACGCACGGCTCGCCCGAGATTGACGACTTCCGGCTGTATATGACCCAAACTTGCGACAACATCGAACTGGAGCGCTCCGCCTACACCTGGCAGCAGAGACTGCTCTACGAGCATCCTCTGCGACTGGCGAACTCGACTAAAATGCCCGAGCTGATACGGGAGCGGCATCCGACCAGAACCTTTCTCATCGTCGTAAAGAACGAGAACGACCAGAGCACGTTTACGTTGTCGGTGAACGAGCAGGACACTCCCTTCTCGCTCACGGAAAGCACGCTGCAGAAGATGAATCGGTCGCAGATGAAAATGAACGACCGGACCTCCGACTACATACTCAAAGTGAGCGGTCGCGACGAGTACCTGCTTGGCGACTATCCCCTGATTCAGTTCCTGTACATCCAAGAGATGCTCTCGGACTCGGCGGTTCCAAATGTGGTGTTGCAATCAGTTTACCGCCTAGAGTCCTACATCAACCACCACAACGAGCAGGCCATGGTAACCAAACGACCGCTGCCGAAGAAACGGACAGTCCACCTCCACAAGTCGATCTCCTCGCTGTGGGACATGGGCAACTACTTTCAGTTGACGCTGCACAGCATTTCCAATGTGAACTTTGACAAGACGCGTGCCCTCAAGGTGGGCGTGCATGTGTGCCTATATCACGGCGACAAGAAGTTATGCGCCCAGCGATCAACGGACTCCCCTAACGGCAACTTTGACACGTTCCTGTTTAATGACCTGGTGATGGACTTTGACATACAGATGCGCAACCTACCGCGGATGACACGCCTCTGCATTGTGATCTTCGAGGTGACCAAGATGTCGCGCTCGAAGAAATCGTCCAACAATAAGGACATCGCTCTGAAAGACGTCCCGTACAACAAAAACCCGCTGGCCTGGGTCAACACAACAATTTTCGACCACAAGGACATCCTGCGCACCGGTCGCCATACGCTGTACACGTGGACGTATGCTGACGACATTCAGTCGGTTGAGGTTTTCCATCCGCTGGGCACCATCGAACCCAATCCGCGCAAAGAGGAATGTGCGCTGGTGGACCTCACATTCCTCAGCAGCGGAACCGGAACGGTGCGGTATCCCAGCGAGGAGGTCGTGTTGCAGTACGCTGCGGATCGAGAGCAGGTCAATCGACTGCAACGGCAACTGGCAGGGCCAGAAAAGCCGATCAAAGAACTGAAGGAGCTTATGGCCAATTATACAGGACTGGATAAGATCTATGAGATGGTTGACCAGGACCGCAATGCCATTTGGGAACGCAGGTTAATATGCAACATATAAACATCCAATATTCGTTCTCTGTAACCATCCCCTTTCCTTGCAGAAACGACATTTTGCGTGAGCTTCCGGAAGAGCTGTCCATCTTACTTCACTGCGTCTATTGGAAGGAGCGTGATGACGTAGCGGATATGTGGTATCTTCTCAAACAGTGGCCGCTTATTTCTATAGAACGCTCCTTGGAGCTACTGGACTACGCCTATCCAGATCCGGCAGTGAGACGCTTTGCCATCCGGTGCTTACACTTTCTGAAGTAAGATACACGTTTTACCAGTTTAATGTGATTTCTTCGGTTATTTATTTAATGGCCATTTCGAATAGGGATAAGGCTATCAGAACTGACTATCGGGACTGTTTGATAACATTGATTATAAATC
The DNA here is from genome assembly GCF_000001215.4 of Drosophila melanogaster. Classification (NCBI taxonomy): domain Eukaryota; kingdom Metazoa; phylum Arthropoda; class Insecta; order Diptera; family Drosophilidae; genus Drosophila; species Drosophila melanogaster. The sequence goes on along the minus strand of NT_033777.3, from coordinate 20,631,384 downwards.
CTTTAAAGAGAACATAATCAGTGCGCAAGATCGGTTATTTGCAAATTTTTATTGAATACATTTTTCTTTACCGACAGAGACGAAGACTTGCTCCTGTATCTGCTGCAATTGGTACAGGCCATCAAGCACGAATCGTACCTGGAAAGCGATCTGGTAGTGTTTCTGCTGGAGCGGGCACTGCGCAACCAACGCATCGGCCACTACTTCTTCTGGCACCTACGCTCTGAGATGCAGACGCCGTCTATGCAAACACGCTTTGGCCTACTGCTGGAGGTATACCTCAAGGGTTGCAAACATCACGTGGCGCCGCTGCGGAAGCAGCTTCATGTGCTAGAGAAGCTGAAACAGGGATCTCTGATTGCCAAGAAGGGCAGCAAGGAAAAGGTGAAGACCATGCTGCAGGACTTTCTGCGGGACCAGCGCAACTCGGCTGTCTTTCAGAACATCCAAAATCCACTTAATCCCAGCTTCCGGTGCAGTGGTGTAACTCCCGATAGGTGCAAGGTAATGGATAGCAAGATGCGACCGCTATGGGTGGTATTCGAGAATGCTGACGTCAACGCCAGCGATGTGCACATCATTTTCAAAAACGGTGACGATCTCCGCCAGGACATGCTCACGTTGCAGATGTTGCGTGTGATGGACCAGCTGTGGAAACGCGATGGGTAAGCTAAAGTGCAAAGAGTGTATATAGAATTTTATTTATCCTTGCACATTCCAGTATGGACTTCCGCATGAACATCTACAACTGCATCAGCATGGAGAAGAGCCTGGGCATGATCGAGGTGGTGCGCCACGCAGAAACCATTGCCAACATACAAAAGGAAAAGGGCATGTTCTCCGCCACGTCGCCGTTCAAGAAGGGCTCGCTTCTCAGTTGGCTCAAAGAGCACAACAAGCCCGCCGACAAACTGAACAAAGCCATCAACGAGTTCACGCTCAGCTGTGCAGGCTACTGCGTGGCCACCTATGTGCTTGGCGTAGCTGATCGACACTCGGACAATATAATGGTCAAGCGAAATGGACAGGTTGGTGTCAACATGTTGATGTGCATGGAACAAATTTTAAAGTGTCATTTCGTTTGCAGCTTTTTCACATCGATTTTGGCCACATCCTGGGCCACTTCAAGGAAAAGCTTGGAGTACGTCGAGAACGAGTGCCCTTTGTCTTGACCCACGACTTTGTCTACGTAATCAACAAGGGCTTCAATGACCGCGAGTCTAAAGAGTTTTGTCATTTTCAGGAATTGTGCGAGCGCGTACGTCTATCAAACCATAATCAAATGATAAATATATATAGTAACATGAGTATTACTTACATTTGCAGGCCTTTCTAGTTTTACGCAAACACGGCTGCCTTATTCTATCGCTGTTCTCAATGATGATTTCAACGGGACTGCCAGAACTGTCCTCCGAAAAGGATTTGGACTACCTACGGGAAACTTTAGTGAGTCTAAGAGTACATTTTCGATTTAGGCCTGAGTAACTATACGTTGTATTCTGTTTTTAGGTGCTGGACTACACGGAGGAAAAAGCACGCGAACATTTCCGAGCGAAATTCAGCGAAGCTTTGGCCAACTCCTGGAAGACTTCCCTTAACTGGGCCTCGCACAACTTCTCCAAAAACAACAAACAGTAAACAACAGACAACTACATCTACATCAACAAGCTGACAACAACAACACGATTGCTTCGAAGTCAGCGACATCTCACAATCAAGCAAACCCACTCACCAAGTCTAAGTTTCTGCCTGCCCTTCCGAGCCTCTGCAACAGGCGTAGTACAATTTTGTATCCAATTCATAAAGTTCAAAACTATGTGTTCACTATGTTAGGCCGAGAACTACCCAATCGACAACCCCTCGATCCATAGCTGATAGTGTCGCTCCCACAAGTGCTCCAATATATACACCTTACTCTTAATTTGTACATTTCACGTTCACCCATTCTTGTAACTGTAATCATTTATCGCCCCGCCCCCTCTTATACAGTGATTTTTGATCCTAAAAATTGTTTTGTTGTCTATTATTCATTTGTTGTTTGAACACCCCCCCGCACATGCACATTGGCGCATGAACGTGCAAAAATTGTATCCTATTATGCTATATTAATTTAAGAGACATTAACTCTATAAGTTAAAATTAACGATTTTCTATCCCTACATTACGATTAATTGTGTACTATAATTTGTGTGTGCTTTTGTACCAGCAACCAATCAACATTATCGTGTTTCCCGGTTTCATTTTATAATGTTCTCTAATAATTGTAACGTATTTTGTAAATCGCTGGATAAATACAATAAAACGAAAGAAATCAAATATAGAAACGAACGAATGTATACAATTAAAGCGAAACCAGAAAAATATAGATATATTATGTGCTTCTACGTTTACGATAGACCGCATTCGTCTCAATAACTAACGTCGTTTTAATGGGGAAATCGGATCATCGGATTAATCATGCCCAACGCAAAGCTTTCGTAGATACGTTTTCATACATTTAGTATAAGTTTTTATTGACATCAAGTATTCAGTTGCAGTATATATACCTATATAAAATATATTTCTTTAAAATTAATTTTGTTTCCTTTACTTTACACACACACTCCAACATCACGAGATGCAGTATCTTGAAACCATTTGCTTACTTCATATATTTCACTTTTTGCCAAAATTATTTTTTTGGGTTTGCGCACATTGTTCGACAATGCACATAGTACATGTGTTCGTTCAACAATAGCCACTCACTAAAAACATCGAATTTCAAATTAAAAACACTACCGTTCAGTTAAACAAAAACGTCGTACACAGTACCGTTACAAATGTAAATTAATAGTCCCTAGACGCCTATCTAACTAACTAATCAGTAGGTAGTAGAAACCATATGGAATTTGTATGAAAATTGTATTTATATTTCTTTTTAATTTTCATTAAAGCCTACTAAAAAGTTTAGCCGACTGCAACTTGCTTAAAAATTTCGAACTGAAAGATTTATGTATTGATTAGTAAAAAATAAATGAATCTACTCCATTTTTCCATTGGAAAATATTTTGTATCTGCCTGGAACAGATGTGTTTAGTTCGGATTTTGTTCAGTGCATTAAGTTTTAAGCAAGTTTCAGGCCGCCTTGTGCAAACTGTTCTTGACCTCATATGGAATTCGTTTTGTTTTTTATTCTGCGTAATCAGATACAAAATATACAGTTACTTGTTAAAATCCGTTATAAAAATAGTTATATTAAATATATTGGTTATTTCTCGCGTATTGATTAACTTTTTGTTGTGTAAAAATACTGTATTTACAATTACACCTATTTACTTACACATTATCATATCAGTAAATATAAATAGACATTTGATTTATATAAATAATTTAGAAAATATGAGAAACCGCGTTTTGTTTTTGTCTTTTTGCGTTAGGAATATGTTTTTTATTTGTATCAGTTTCAGTTGTACGAGTTCCGGTTTGAAATTGTCTGCTTAGGATCTTTTTGCTTTCCGTTTCTTGTAAATTTGTCGTATATGTGGATTTTTTGTACATTTTATTTGTTTTTGATTGGACAGCCACTGACAGCGAATGTGCACTAGGCACAGTTATATAATATTTTTGATGGTGACAACAATCGTGGAGGTTAAATTTAGATCCGCCGAGGATTTAAATTCAAACTTCAACAATTTTTTCGAATTTTAGTTTTTACAGTCTACCAAAAAATGTAAGACCAAAGAGTAATCTCTTTCGTTTTGAAGTACAGACGAGTTGTATAGTTTTGGATTGCTTTTATCTTTTAACTATTTTAGAATAATTATTCCGAAATAATTAAAAGATACATTTTTAAAAGTACTTAAAAAGTTGGTGTCGTATACAATCTGCTTAGTGCAAATTCCTGTCAACTGCATTTTGGACCACGATATCAAGAAATTCTAAAGTTTTCACCATAGAATACCTGCACATGCTTGCACATAAATGTTTTTATAGTAAACTTCTTTTTCTTTTTAATATTAATTTTTGTATCCCTAGTTCTGTTTCCATTTTTAAAGGCACAAGCATTTTATAAAAATCTGTTCTTGTAGTTTTGTTAAATATACTTTAAAATGTTATATTTTGCGATTCGTAACTAAGTTTTTCATTTTTTTTTTCTAAAAAAATTCAGGTTCAGTCTGTTTCAAGGAAATGTTTTGATGAAAAAAACGTAACTCTTTTTTGAGATTCTTTAAGACTTGCATTTTATACATCCTATAGAAAATGTTTTTATTAGTATTTCTTTCCATTAGTCGGCATAGAATAAAATTCCTTTGCATATTTTATTCAGTTTGTCGAAAATAAAATTTCTCAACTGATTGTATAAAGAGTTCTGGAACGGGTTTAAAAACAAAGTTGAGTTTTTCATCTCTTTTTGTATGCGATTTCTAAATGTTCGGCCCTAATTGAGAACCTAGGATTAGGCTTAGGATTAAACAATCGGGTTACAACTAAACTATCAGCGAACTTATCAAATTATATTACGTGTATTGAATGTCGTCTTAAGCGCTACTAGTGCGAAAATGTTCTTAACTCGAATGGTTGGCCCAGAAACTGGGGCAGCTGGGGCGTGTGTATGTCTCAGTGCTTTGACAGATTCAGTGGTAAGTCTAAGGAAGAAATAAATAAGAAACGTTATTAAATTGTGTTTTACGTGCATTAAATTGACAACATAATAAATGGATCTGTAATATATTTTCTTCAGACATTCCCAGAGGAATGAAAATTGAATCATCAAACTGCTTGCCATTATTGGTGCACTGATTGAATGCTTACCTGAACTTTGTTCATTCCTTAGACTACTAGTATGAAACATTGCGGAGGAGCTGGCGCCCGAAGTGGCCGCCGAGGAGGAGGCCGATGCGCTCGAGCTGCTCGGCGAAGTGGAGGCTGTGCGATGACTGGACGTTGCAGACATTTGGTCGGTACTACTATCAGTCAGTTTTGGCGTGGCCAGGTGAGCGGGAGAGTGGTGGGTGGTCAGTGCAGCCGGGTGCGGATGCTGGTGCGGATGGGCCAAGTGCGGATGCGTGTGGGGACTGGGCGCCGGTTGTCCAAAGGCTGCCGCAGCTGCTGCAGCGGCAACAGCCGCTCCCACTCCGTTATACGCGAACGCGTGATAGGCCGATTGGGGCGATAATCTCGCAGCAGCAGCTGCAGCAGCGGCGGCCGCTGAGCCACCGGGTTGTGGATGTGGCGACAGCAGGGGCGACGCTCCTGTCTGATAGTGGTGCATCCACAGCGGATTGTGCCTCAACGCCGCCAGTGTGGATATGTACGGGTTGTATATCGAAGGCGAGGGAATGTATGCGGCTGCGGCCGCTGCTGCCGCCGCTACTGCAGCTGCACTGCTGTTCGACGTGGGCGGCGCCGAGGTCGGACTTCCGGCCGAGCCGTTCCCGTTCACCTGGGGCGGTGGCGGGTACATATAGTAGTGCAGCGGCGAGCTACGCTGTAGGTGCGGCTGCTGCTGCATGTGCCGCCGTTCCGGGGGCGATGCACTCCGGTCGCCGGGCGAGGGACAGCTACTGCTGCTGGCCGACGGTGAAGCGAACTCGCGTCGGATCGATGCAGTCTTTTTGGGCACAGTACGCGGCGTCGTGGCTGGCGATGCTGGGGAAGAGCGCGGTGGCGACAGGTCCTGCGATGCTGAGCCCGATGTGGAAGGACGACCTGCTCCCGCATAGGGATCCCTGTAGAAGGAGTGGCCATAGTCTACGGGTGATCCCGCCGAGTACGGTGGCGAACGCTTCTTGGTTCCTGTATGCGAGGGCGATTTTCCGCCCCCGCCATTGCTGCCACTCACATCGGGCGACTTTGGCGAGGTGAGCAGGGCGCGTGGATAGCTCGAGGAACTGGGTTGGTACATTGAGTGCTGTGGATGGTGCACATTGCTGATAATAGCTGCCGGGTGATCGCCGCACTTCTTGCCAGAGGAGGAGAAGGATGAGCTACCGCTGCCACTGCTCCCACCTAGCAGGGAGTGGATACTGTAAGAGCTGTTGAGCCGCGTTGGCTGCGTTGACAAGGTCGCTGGCGAAGTGCTGGATGAGCTGGAGCCGGGACTGGGGCTTGGCTTTCCTTGGGGTGGCGCCAAGTTCATTGGTGACGCCTTGCCAGCCGGAGACGATGTCGAAGTTCCCTTTGCTCGACTCCGTTTTCCTCCAGCACCACCGCTACTAGCTCCACCGCTGCCGTTGTTTACGCATCCGTTGTCCTCTAGCGACACCTTTTCGAACTCGCGCAGGATTCTTTTCCTGGGCGACACGTGCTGGGTGTGGTACTCGACTAGTCGTCCGGCTGCTGTCGCAGAAGAGGGTGGAGAAACCTAAAAGAAGATATTTAAGTGGTCAATTCAAAGTTTTTTCTTTATGAAAGTCCCTAACTAGATTTACAACTTTAACATAATAAAAATGTTGCAGTACATGATTAACATTTGAAACCGCAGCTTATGCAGGTTGTGCCAAGTAAAACTTACTTTGTGCGTCAAGGCGTGACTTAGACCGCCACCAATGCGATCTGAAGACGTCGTTGTCGATGCGATCACAGCTGATGTCTTCGACATTTGCTCAAGCCGTGCTGGTACGCTATCGATGAGTTTCTGAATGATGCTGCTGAGCTTGGCTTTTGGCTTCGGCTTGGATTTTGGTTTCCCAATGCTCGCCTTTAGATCGCCGTTTAGATCACCATTTACGGCATTCGTGATTCTGGGCAGCTCTGTCATGGGTTCCTCATCCTCGCTCGTATTCATCTTCATCTCAACATCAACAGTCTCATCTTTTGGTTGTGGTTCCACTTGCTGACCGGGCGATGCTTCTTTTGACTCGCTATCATCGCTAACCGCCTTCTTCGGCTCCTTTTCGAGCCGTTCAGCATCATCCTCGCCTTTGATCGTGTCCGGTTTTTCAATTTTAATCTCATTTGTGGTTGTGTCCGCCACAGCAACATTTTCAATTTCAACGGCCTCTGCAGCTTCTGCTTTAAGAGTATCGTCTCCATTTTCCGCCTTGATTGCCGTCGCAAAAATGGGCTGCTGATCCTCGCTGGTGGTAAGCGGCTCGTGGGGGCGCCGTCGTTTGCGAGCGGCTGTCCGGAGAGCAGCTCGGCCAAGCGTACTGTTCCTGGGGCGGTGGAAGAAGAGCGACAGCTCCTTAGATATGCCGCGCCTGGGTCGGGACTGTTTCCAGGGCTGGTCTCGCTGCCAAGGAGAGGATTGTATCGAGCTGTTGTCGTCCGAAACTGCAATGAAGAGGAATATTAACGCAAGGTATACATAGACAAATTGTAGTAGTTAATTATAGTTTGGCATAAATAAATATTTGCTTTTGTTTGATTCAGATTGTTAACAATTTATGAAATAGGATTTAAATGTATACAAGGATGGGAGGACATTATATTTTATAGGATCGAATTGGAAAACTGTCATACAAAGAACATGACCGATTCTGAACAGTTTGGTTTTTTCTTACTATTTCATTAAAACGTTTGACATTTTCGTAGATTTTAAATATAATATTAGAGATGGCCGATATATACAGTTTTAAAATAGATCAGAGATTTGAACATAGGTGCGGTCGTTTTTTACAGATTTTTTGTTTTCGAAATTGGACTTTATCCTCTACGTGCCATTAGAACAATTTAAGTCAAATAGGCACATGTTTTTTATAACTGCAAGTGTTTGTAAGCTTTGACCGCTCGGATTAAGCTAGCTATCTACACATGTTTCAAAATCCAATTCCTTTTACTCAAATCTGATTCCAATCGGGTCAAGTAATTAAATGGAAGGGGTAATCCGTTGGGAACTACTATGCCATGTGTTACGTACAGCTCAGCGATGTGGAATTCTCGTTCTTTGGATACGCTGTGGTCACCGCCGACGTTGGGGTCACAGTTGCGGAGGTGGCCGCCGATGGAGGGCGGAAGGTCTTGCGCGTGACCGAAACCCAGCCGCTTTTATCGCCATCCTTGGACCGCGCCAGTTCCAATATGAATTTGCCATCTACGCAGAATAGTTAAAAAATGGTTTTCTTTACACTGCTCTGATTCGGTATAAATAAACCAAGATACTTACCTTTAAAGAACTGCAAACGACCACCGTAGCCGCCCCAGCTGTTGTTGCCGTGCGTCGATATTGGTGTCCTGCCCATATCAAAGCTTCCGCCGGAGTTGCTTCCCTTGCCGATCTTCGCTGTTCCCGCTGCCGCCGCTACTACTGCAGTGGTGGGCAGTGAGCCTGTTGCAGCTCCGCCCAAGGAACTGTAGTCCAGGACGCCCCCCAGGACATCGATGGTGGGCTTGGACGCAGTAGCTCCAACGACGCTGGCTGCCACTGCGGCGGACGCAGCCATAATGCTACTACTTTTGGGCGTCTTGGCATGCGGCAAAAAGCCATTTGAGGCGGTGGAGCTGGAGGATGAGGGCGTTGTCGTTGTCGTGGGCGTGGTCGTCCTGCTTAAGTTGGCGGGCAGAGGCGGTGGCAGAGGGGGGTAGCTGGTGCTGCTACTGCCGTTTAGGCCATTTTTCAGTAGAAACTTGGCGGCCGCCTCTGCAATTATGCTACTAGTATTGTTGTTGCTGTGGCTGCTCTCGTTGCTGGTGTTGTTGTTTTTGCTGTTGCTGCTACTTGCTGCGTCGTCGTTGCTGTTGTTGTCGTTATTGCTGCTGCTGCCGTTGTTGTTGTTGTTGCTGGAGTGACTGCTGTTACTGTTAATGTTACTTTTATGCTCATCGGTCATTGTTGTCTGTCTGTTGCACTCTGCTACGCTTGTGACGTCATTAAGCAGGGCCTTCAAAGAGAAACATTCGTTTGCATTGGGCAAGTTAGGCACAATTTCGCATTTCCAAACCGCATTATATGGACAATTTAAATACCATTTAATTCATTGTTTTTGTTGTAAATTCCTCGCGCAAAGTTCGCGGCCGGGAAAAACGGAGCCGACGGCGTCGCTAAGCAAAATATGCCAGCTCGGCACGGCGTTAGGAGCGTCTAGCACCATTTTCATGTTTTGGGGCACGGTACCGTTCCCTATTTTTATTGCACACACATATTCTTATTGCATTTTGGCCATTGGCCCATTCCACTGTACGTTATTTAACCAATTTCACAGGCACACACGGCGGGCCGTTCTGCTTATATGTGTTTCTTACAGGCCCAAATGTTAAGCGGAGGCAGCGCACAAAGAGAGCACAAAACGAAGTGCGGACAAGGTGGAGATAAAATGGAAAAAACGTTCTCCAATTACCGTCAGCGTATATATCGATTGCCGAATAGTGTGTGAAAGCGGAGGTCGGTGGACCGGACCGATAATTCCGTGGTCAGCGGGCAGTTGGGGGCAGCTCTATTTCCAACCAATAAACTAATAAATAAATTTAAAAATTATCAACGAAAAACGCAGCTCGGTGCGCTGTGTGACCGTCAACTAAGAACGTCAAAATCCACGGCGCCAGTCAGCATGCTAGCAAATATCATGTTTCCACTGGCCAATGTTATAGTGCTGCATTCGCTGCACGTTCACATTAATGTTATCTCAATGTAAGCTTACACACAGGTCGCTGCAAAAAGCTAGTGCAAGGAACTCCCAAAATAAAATGCTTAATAATAAAAAGAATTGTGTTCTTTGAACTACATCTATTTGGTAAAAATCCTAAATCCTATATTTTTACAATTCAAGTCAAATAAGATTACGAATTCTGGCAATTAGCGATAGTTATCAATGCTTAAAAGCACAATCTTTAGCGAACGATTTTTAAAATAGTAACGGTTTTAAATATGAAATAAAATAAACAACTAAAATCACAATCGGGACAGTTTATAAAACGTAATAAATGGTCGCTTTTTATAGCAATTGTTCAACTCAACTTTAATTTCAGGATTGAAATTGGAAAACTTTGCAACCGAAAACATGCTTTTAAAAATGTTTGATTAAAACAATGTTGTATTTTCACTAATTTATGCTGTTTCCAAAATATATTAATTAAATTTCTAGCACCTGAGATTATTAATTTGGAATACCTGTAGGGTTTTAAAGATTTTCAAGGCGAAAGTTTAAGGATATGACTTAAAGCAGTTAATAATGTTACATTGAAAAGTTCTTCTTTGTCGTAGAATAAAATATTTATTTATTATTAAGTCCAGAAGTTAAACATTAAGCGATAATATGGTATGTTACGATAAATTCCCACACATCAGCTAGGTAAATACTTATGGTTGCAGGTGTCTTTTTATTGCGTATAATACTGTTTGCTCGTTTATCGAATTTCTGGTAATGGTGAGCTCGGGCGGGTTAAAATATATATTTAAATAGCCCTTGCATGCGGAGTACAACCCTTCTTCAGCTTCTTAAATTTAAACACAACTCGTAATGTCGCTTTCGCCACCGCGGCCATCCGCCAATTGTTATTCAGATACTCTGAAGTCCTAATGCAAAATATAATGTAAGTCTTACGCGTCTATCATGTCCGATTATCAGTAGGTTAGTTTAAGTATAGGCTACATTCGAGTTGCTTTTGATATGGGCGAAAAGTCGTCGATTGCACGAGAACGGCTAAGAATATATGCTTAGTAGATATTGCACAAAGTAAAAAGTAAGACATTACAACAGAGGGCACACAACGTAATAAATTAAATTTAGTTTTGTCTTCCGTTTGCCAACATAATTCAAATATCACAGACGTTTTGCCAATTGTTTAACTAATTTGCCGATTTGCTTCATAATTTTGCATGCCAAACTGGAAAACAAAGAGTGATGGGAATCAAATTCAAGCCGCGGGATTCGATACATATGTATGCCTAAAGGTCAGTCAAATGTGGAAAATGTGAAATCAAGTCTTGTGTTGAACATGGCACGTAATTGCTAAAAGGAAAACTGGAGCCACGCCTACGAGGGTAAATTGCTATGCCTATCATCTATGCTTTTCTCTGCGTGTAAGTACTAAGTGTTCTCTAACTGCTGGAAGAATGTGAGTGGATAAATCCGGAGCTATTGCATGCTACCCGATGAGCTCCAGCCCGCATCTAGTGCATGTTGCCCGATGGCAGACCCAAGGCGGCGCCCAGGTTAAGTCCTGCAGGGACACCCACTCCTACTCCCGCGCTCACTCCTGATCCCACGTTGCCCTCGCTCTCACTTTTCCAGGACGACACGGGTATGTGAGGAGCTGGGAGGCAGTTGCGCAGCGTCTGCACGATCTGAATGGTGTCCATGAGGGCTGTCGGGGAAGAGAACGAGCAAGCAGGAGGCGGTCAGCATCGCAGATAGCGAAACCGGTTCCCAGCCAAGGTACTCACTTTTCTGCAGACTCTCACTCTGCTTGCCGTAGGGCTTGCACATCGAGGGACGTATGTAGGTTTTCATCCGCGACATGTTTCGCATCAGCTCCGCAAAGATGCGCACTATCTTGTCCTGACCCACGGCCAAGTGATCCATTCGATTGGCATCGCCGGTGGCCCAGGCTCCGTTGTGCAGCGCCAGCAGATCCTTATTCGATTCTATTGAGTCCAGATTGGAACTGAAATCGGAAAAGTTAAATGAATTCAATTAAGGGCCTAAAGCAAACATTTAAAAGTGATCAATTTACTTTACATATAGCAAATAATAAATAATATTGTAAACAACCTAATTCGTTACTTATCAAATACATACAATATTTTTTGTTTGTTTTAATAAAAAAATAAGTCTTTGTACACATGTTTTGCCAAGAAAAAGAATTTAAAATAATAATATCTAATAAATCTCACCCACCGCAAGGAGTCGGCGACGTTCTTGTGGGTAATCTGGTCCAACGAGGAATGAGAGGAAGACGAAGAGGATGAGTGTGGCGACTGCGATGGCGGTGGCAAGGGATGGTGTCCGTGATGGGCCTGCGGGCCGGCTGCAGCTCCTCCTGCAGCAGATGTAGTCGTAGCCGCCGGAGTCTGCTGATTGGCGGCGACGGCGGCAGCCACTGCCTGCGATTGCATCAGGCCTTGGATTTGAAGATTGGCGGCTGCAGCCGCAACGGCCATGGGATCAAAGTGCTTTGGATCCAGCTGGGCGAAAACTCGCTGCTTTTCCAGCGGACTGAGGTGGTTGCTAAGCTTCTCTAAATTTTGCTGGGCGAGGACACGGTTTTGCTGTTGGATGAGGGCAGCAGTCAATTGCTGCTGGTGCTTGGCTGCTGCTTGCTGTTGTTGTTGCTGCTGCTGCTGCTGTTGCTGTTGTTGCTGCTGTTGTTGTTGTTGATGATGAGCGGCGGCAGCACTGATCTGGGAGAGCTGCGTCTGGAGAGTGCTCTGCTGCTGCTTGGTCAGGTGCTGCAACTGCGGCGGCACCGGCACCTGGGGCACCTTCGCGCCCGTCGACTTGGACAGATCGATTTCCACGTTCGCCGAACTCGAGCTGCTTGCCACGCTGGAGGTGGATCCGGCTGCGGAGCCTCCTGGCCCAGATCCGGCTGCTCCCCCAGGCGGCAGATGCGCCAAGCGCTGCAGGAACTCGGGAGTGTTTACGCCCGGATACTGCTGCTCCATGAACGGCATGGGCGAAATTCCCATGTGGTTTTTATAGTAGCGACATGCGGGACTTGGGCAGGACTGCACCACCTCGATGATGAACTCTTTCTCCATGCCGAACTGATCCCGACCGATGGTGTACGACTCAATGACTGCCCTCACCGTGGCATCGACACTAAGGTGCAGGCCGTGCGGACCTGACATGTGCTTTAGCATGACCGCATTGGCAAAATGCTCAAAGGGCAAGACAATCTTTCCATTGTCGCGCAGTATTAGCCGTCCCTGGGAGTCCAGGGTTAAGCGGTTGGCCAGGACTCTGCAAACGAGGAAGTTATGAGAACGGATCTGAAAAAACCCACAACCCCTACTTACTGCAGATAGGCGGCGCTGGGCAGCATGGCATTGTCCTTGAGATCGCTGAAGCACTGCAGCAGCTCAGCACTGGGATTCCAGCCTTTGTTCTGCAGATACAGCTGCAGCAGCATGTACAGCTTTTCCGTAACATAGCCCACTCCTGGCATTCCAGCATTTGGCTGCGGCAGCATATCTCCGCCTGCCACGCCCCCGCCACCGGCACCACCACCGGGTCCTTTGGACAGAGCCGCCTTCATGGTCTCAGACAGATCCAATTTGTAGTTATCAGGATAGAAATGCTTGGAGTGCTCCTGCAAGGATCGCAGTGATTAGTTCACACAATCGGAAACAGAGACACCCAAGATCTGAGCTTGAAATCGAGCCCTGCTACCTCCACTGCCACCGCCGTCACCGCCCACTTACCAAATTGTTCATTTTCGTCTGGGACTGCGAATATCTAATCTGTGCGGCGCCAGTGCAGCATCCTGGATTCGAATGACCAACGGTTGCTGTCGGGAATCACTCGTCGGTCGGGGGACGAGACTGGGCTAACTGGCGGCCACGGATCGGGGGAAAAAAACTGTATGTGTCCGCCGCCTAATTGTGTTGTCCTTGCAAGGAAGAAGTGGGGGAGGCCATCAGTGTGACCGTCGCACGTCGCGGCCAAAAGCTCTAAAAACGACAGACAGCTTTATGCCCGACTTTCATATACATAAGCAAATAATTTAACATTTGTTGGCGTATAAACATAAACATAAACATTGTTAATGCGCTTAAAAATTTACTTAAGGCATATAGATATTTTTTTGCAACTGTTTAAGATTTGATTAGTACAGCCAATAGTCTTAGCTTTCGCAGAGCTCAAATTCTAATGCATCTAACTGCCAAATATTCTTTTTTAAGCTAATAAAAAAGTGTGCTTGAAATCTATTTGTTTTTTAAATACAAATATAATGATTAGTATGAGCTTATATTATATTATATCCTATAGCTACCACATTAAAAAAGTTATATTTTAGAAGTGAATTGAAAAAATAAATAATATAGGAAAATAATTGTAAAAGCGATTTAGCTTATTATACAATCTGAATTATTTATTTTTATTTTTTATTTATTATTATCTTACTAATTTAATTTTTGCAAAAACCATTCAAACCCATTTAAAAACGTAGAAGTGCAAAAGAATTGACTATACAAATGGTCTCTTTAGAGAGAATAATTAATTAAGTAACCCAACAAATAATTCCTTTACGTAGGATTTAATTTCTAAAATAGTCCTTGCTAATTTACATACCTACAAATTGTATGCAAAATCCTAAGAAAGTAACTAATAATGATGGCAATCACAATTTTGAGCACGCAAGTGCTGGAATATGAAAGGAAACCCAGCAGGTAAAAAGTCTCGAGGACTCATTACACTTAAGGTGGCCTCCTGGTCAAAGGACATTCGGCCGAGAGGGAGTAAGCACCTGAGCCAACCCTCCGGATAATGGCCATTTTGCATGCGTGCCCGGCGAAAATCGGGGGGTTGGGTAGCTATAGCAACACCACTCCCTCCACGAGTCCACTTGTTTACTTGCCTTCCTGGGCGACTTCCAAATTGCAGCTGCAATCGCTCCAGGGAATTCAGTACCCTTTCGAATATTGAAGAGCGAGCAGCGACTCCTAAAATCAGAACAGGATGAGGATGAGGATGAGGTGCTTCTCCCGGGCTATCAACTGGTGTTGTGCTCTTTTCTGGATCGCCTTACAAATTCCAGTGCCCATCTGCTCGCTGACCACCGCGGCCACAAATCCCTCGCAGCTGCCAACGCCGCACACTTTTCGCTTCCAGAATCCGACGCAGTGCCTCAAGAACGAGTTCTACAACCTCAACCTATTCGACTGTGTGCCCTGCAATGAGGTCGCCGGCGGAGATGGGGTTCAAGGAAAACTGCAACCCGACAGTGAGTGGTAGTATTGATCAAACAGAACCAAAAGGGGTGCCATGTGAAGGGGCAAGGACCTGCATGCTACTCAAGAGAAAGTATTCATTTTCAGCTGCAAAAGAGCTGTAATATTGTATATACCAAATTTAATATTCGGTTATTTAAACATTTTATTGGTTTAAGGTTTTGTCATTGAAAGCGACAAGGCTTTTTGCGATTAATATATTTTTTATAGGTCACAGACCTCGAATACTTAAGATTTATTCACATCAGTATTTGTCACTTAGCACAATTTGCAAACTTCACACAAATTTTATTTTGACGATCTCGAAGAGGAAATACTATAATCAAACAATTTTTAATATTAATATATTAATATATTTTTAATATTTCGAACTAATATAAATTAAACTATTGGTATTCTTAATAGATTTCCTCAACGATTTCCTGTTGTTTGATTTAATAAGTAAAGTATTTGTAATCAGTTATTTAAAATATGTATAAATAGTGCAGATAATAAGGACATTGTTGTGTAAGAAAACTAAAACTCGTTTTAGGGGTATTTATACAAAAAAAAAACAAGATAAACTTTTTAGTTTCGCTTTGAATTGAATTGAAAGTTGTATACTGTTTTTATATATATAATATCTTAAAATGATTGATAATTGTGACAAAATGAATAGATTAGTTTATATACATTTTCAATCCTTGATCATATGATAGATCTATGAATATAGGATATGCATTCGTATGGTTAGAAGAAAGTTTTACTATGTTACTGAAATAAAAGCTTCTTGTTTATTGCCCACCCAGAATTCACCTGCTTCTTGTTTATTGCCCACCCAGAATTCACCTGCAAGTGCCCGGCTGGTCATCTGTCCATCTATGAGCGCGGCAAGACGTGGCCCACCTGCGATGAGATTTGCACTCCGGACAGGAGCGACAATTGCACTTCGGTGTGGCTACCCCAGCCTCGACCTACCAATCAGTGCAGCTATCGGTATCTGAACTCCACGGCAGCCTTCGCCAGTCAGTTGCCAGTGCATCCACTCATTTCCGGCATCATACTGACCCATACAAATCCGATGAGCAGAGCGGGAGATTGCCATTCCTGCGATATGACGCACAATTTCCGGTATCAGGACTTCTGCTTGGCTAGCACCCTGCTCCGACCGTATGTGCACTACAACGCCTTCTGGCAGGCGACAACCACGCCGGATTCAAGTGCACCCAGCCGCTTTGGTGAGCTCAAGTTTGTGGCCTTCTTTTGCCTGACACTGCGCAACGATACCGCCTGCCAGCAACTGGCCAATCTGTGCGTGCTTTCCCATTTCTCCCTGGAAAAGCACTCGCCCTGCAGCGCCTTCCTGCTTACCCAGGTCTCTGATGTGGTCATGAAGTATGCCCACTCCGGCGAACAGGTGCGATCCCTGCAGCCGTTCCTGTTCTACAAGAAGGGTCGGGCTACCAAGGAGCTGCTTTCGAAGACGCTTCAGCTGCCGGATCGCAAGGAGCTGCGCCTTTTTAGCACCACATTTGGTCTAGATGGCGGACTCAAACGGTGGGGTGCCTTTCATCCGGAGATGCTGAACATGTGCCAACAGAAGGCGCCTAGCCTCCGAGTGGCTCTACCCAAGAGGGAGTCGGAGGTATCTTGTCAGCTGACCCTAGAGCGTCTCATTGACCTGGCCAACCAACGGCACAACGCCGAGTTTCTCACCGTGTTTCTAAACTTCAGTAGTAACTGGCAGTATTTGCTTCACCAGTTACCTGTACTCATCGAGACCCTGACGCCGGAAAACCAGGTGAGGAGTGTGATGTACTCAATTAGATAGAACTTAATCTCAGTTCCGTAATTTCTTCATCTGTCCAGCGACCCCAGCAGGAGGAGTGGCAGTTGGTGAAACGTTTCCAGCTGATCTCCGCCTCGCCGCGGGATAGTCATCTTCACCAGACCATGCCGCGCTACGAGGATGCCCACAAGCTGCAGCAATATTACTCCTTACGATATGTGGAGGACATCGAAATTCGTTATACGCTGGACAAGGATCAGCCGGATAGAGTGGGTCTGCCGCTCATTCGCCTGCGATACCGACACATAGAGATGGGATCGGGAAATATATCGCTCTCCCAACTGTACCCATTCACCCTGAGGATTAGCTACGACCAAGTAAAACGTGGTTGGGATTGGTTGATCTTGGAGGTGGCGCTGCCGCTGCTCCTTTTGCTGGCCTTTGCAGCTGCTGTCTTCCGTCTCCAGAATTTGAGAAGAAGGCGGAAGGCGGACCTCTGTCAGATGAGCAGTCTTATGGAATTTCTCCTGCAGCTGGCCGGAAATGTGGCATATGCTCTGCTGGCGACTACTCTGCTGCTCCTACTGCTGCAAGCCTCCAATTCTCGCCTACTGAAAATCCTACTCAATACCGCCTTTGTGCTGCAGTTCCTCTTTCTGGGCATCCACCTGTGGCGCTCCAGCCAGCTGGAACTGTTTCTCATCGACTGGGAAAGACCGCGGAGCAGCTGCGAAGGACAACGCCTGAATCTGGACAGCTCATCTCTCTGCTCTAGCGTGCGCACCTTTGTGGCCGAGAGCAGCGTCTCCGCCTGGCGAGTTCTCTTCACGGCCAATGCCTGGATTCGCCTAAGTGTCACCCAGAAGTACTCCACCTTGGGTCAGGTATTTGTGGTCATCGCTGGCTATCAGTTTCTGGAGAGGTTTACCAAGGGTGACATTTTTCTACGTTGCTGCCTTATAGCGGCAGCTTATCTGCTCACATATCTACTTCAGATAATAGGCCACCAACTGTTTATAGCCAATCCCCTCCAGAAGTTCATCGACCTGTGCAGTCTGGCCAACATCTCTCTGTTCTCACTGACGGAGCCAGGATTTGGTTACTACATCCACGGACGATCTCCGCACGGCTTTGCCGATACGGATATGTCCTCGATGATTTTGCAGCTGCAGAGAACCCAGACCATGTGTGGGCGACGAGGATTGCTAATGGACTCGGACAAGCAGGCGTACGTCATCCTGCCTCCCAGAAACCTTCAGTAAGATTTTGACTTTACTCCAATGAGGATATTGATTATCATAGTGTTTTTACTATAGCATCTACCTGGAGCGACTCCTGCTTCCCTTTCAGCGCAGTCTGACCGGCACCCTTTCGCAGACCATGCTCTACCAAAAGGACATCGTTCCGAGCATCGATGGACAGATGGAACGTACCTCCATTGCGTACGCCAGCGTCAATCGCTTCTTCTGCGCCTTTATCGACCATGTAAGCTTAAAGTCTACCTTAATTGATCCATTGAAGTATGTAACCAGTTAATATGGCCTAGTCGATCAAGCCGAATCCGTCAGTTTGCCCGTATAAGATCTGAGATCTGAGGATCTAAAAAATCGAAAGACTAAGCTTACAGATTCTAGCATTATTAAGAGCTACAGTCTAGAATACCTAGTAACTAATAAATCTCAACTCTTTTTGCTGTTTGTAAGCTCAGTTTTATTCTAAGATGGAATGTTCTCTTTTTATATTTGTGACAGGCTATCAAGGACATGGATTACATTATTAAGGAAAAGTCGTTTGTGGAACAATTGCTGAACTGCGAAATAGACAACTACATCACGGAAAGTGAGTACCCAATTCGAAGTTTCTCTTTTATGTATTAAATCCATTTAAATTTTCAGACAGAGGTACCTTTTACATAGACGACTCGTTCAGCTTCTCTCGCGTTCTCCTCTTGGGTAACCATTTGCACATCTTTGTCCTGGAACTCCTCTTGGTGCTGTCGATCTTCTTGATGACCTCTAATTTGTTAATTGCAGCTGCTGGCGCTTGTGCCCTAAACATAGTAGGATAATGATTCAAAACTGATTAACAAAATAATTAAAAAATAATCCATTTCAGTTACTACGCCAAGTGTTCCGCCATTGGGTGCGAAGGAACATCTCCCGCAAGACCCTCATCGACGAGAGGTTCCTCTTGTAGCCTCAAAACGAGGAGCAATATCTGCGAGAGGATGGATTCTTTGCCATATAAATGATATGCGAGCCCTTACAGGAAGTTTTTTTTTATTATTTCATAATCCACTCGATAGTAAGTAGTACATTCATATACAGTGGTTAATCTTTAGTTATCGTAAAACTTACGGCTAAAACAGATAAAATAATTTCCATAGTTTCACATTTATCATACAAACATTAGCAGATGCCCCGCATGATCTACTTGGCTTTTCTCGTGTTTTGCAATAGGATAGCTAGCACACATCAACGTCCGCTAATCGAGCACGTCGTACAAACATTTATGCATGGCTATATAATTTCATTAATATTTTTGCGCCCCTATATATTCCCTATTGTGGCGTCATTAGGAGTAGCAGACGTTTTACCGCCTGGTTGCAATATATTCTTGTAGTTGTCCAGTTTTAATTCTGTTCGTGTCTGATCTTTGTGTCTTGCGTTGAAAACATTTATGAAAATATCGACCTTAGATGATTTGGTTTTATTTTAGTTTCGATCCGGCATTATAAAAAACTACATACACGGTCGGCTAAAGATATACATACATATATATTTATATAAATATATATGAAAAGCTGATTCTGTGTCGGAAATATTTATGTACATCTTATGCTTGCAGAAGTCGTGTCCCGCCGATCGATTGGTAATAAATAGAGCTAGTCACTCCTTACACCTACTGTATGGTACTACGTCAAACGTACAACATTCAAACATTGAATTCGCTTACTCGTAATTTAAGGGTTTGATTCATCTGCGAAACTTAGAGGGCTAGAAAGCAGCTAACTTATTTCAAGTGTCTTCTTAAGTGGTATACGAATGTATGCTGTTTTTTTGGGGTGAGCTTAGGAGCTTAGGGAGCTGCACATGAGCGTCCTAATTAGATTCTACCGATGGATGGGGTTAGCGGTCAATAGTCAATAAATATCGTACATGTCAAATTCGAAATGATGGTAGAACTTTGCCACATTGTTTAATTTAATGGTAATAATAATATATATTAATAAACGGTAATTTGTTCATCTTATTGTTTTTCGCTATCACAAAAGTAAATACAATTCCAACAAAGATTGGTTAGAACGGGTTCCATCCCAAACACAAATCGGTGAAACAAGGATGTCAATTTCACTCGAACTTGAACACTTACACCTATTTTTAATCTCTAGTGGATCCCTAATGAAAGGTATACATATTTATAGTTATATTTATATCAATGTTTATGGATATTCAACACTTAAAATTTAGCTAAACATATCTCATTTCAATTCTCGATCGCCCAAGGGGATTCAATTTATTCCATTGTACGTAAAAATAAAATCATATCAAATGACTGCCTTGGTTTTACTATTTACAACTCAGTTTTTAAATATTTCCAGACCCTAAAGTTAATCGGGCACCTCTGCTTTTTAAGGTCTAGTTGTTTAGATGTATGTGTGTCTCACGATTGTGGGGGCAAGCCTACGGATCGATTTCTCATTGAAACAACGAACTCTATGTTAGCGGAGTAAGGGAAATGTGCATCTACAGACCAAAGGCTGCAGCGTACGCGTGTAATAACTGAAGAACATAATCGGCGCTCTCTTGGATTACACTACTGCCCAGGCTGTGCGGCCGTTGCGGCATCTCCAGGTCCATCTCCTCTAGGAAAGCGGGCAGTTGCTGCTGCTCCTCCTGGCGACGTTCTTGTCCCGTCTCCGCCTGCTGCTCCCCATCTGTGCCCTTCCCGCCGGGCATTAGCTCGTTCTATTCGTGCGCCGAGCGTCTCGCCCTCTTGGCCGGCAAGCAGGCACCATCGCTGTCACCCAATGATGCCGAGCCGCAGCTCTTCCGTCCGTTCTCGATGGGCGACGGCGAACCAGTTGCATTCACACCTAACAGCGCCGGCGAGTTTGAGGTATTTCGCTTACCCTGCGGCTTGGTGCCCTCAAATTGCGGCAACCACTTGGCCAGCTGCTCCTCGAAGAAATTTTCCAAGTACTTGGCATTGGAGTAAGTTTTCGTGTCCTCCTAGTCGAAAAATAGCGCATTAGTAGGGAACGCAAATCAGAATGTATTACTATTGACCTCACCTGGTAAAAGAGGTATGTGTTGGAGAATATTAAACGCACGTCGGACACGAAGCCTGCAATGTCCTTGTAGTGATTCGGACTGGATGGATCCAGGCGGGTGCGAATAACATCTAGAGACATGGGACTGCAATATACATTAAAATATTAAAATATATAATTTCAAATACCAATAGATACAATCTAACTTATGTAAAGAATTCTATAATTTACCTGGAAACAATCTCGTAGTAGGATGTATTGGCTGGCGACTCCGGCTCCCGGAAGTTGAGACTCTGCTCGTACTGGCAGTACAATTCTAGGCAGATGCGCTGCAAGATGCGGAGTTCGAGGGCGCTCAGCTCGCCGGAGGAGCTCTTTTCACTTCCCTCCGTCTTTGTCAGCTCCTTGATGTTGACGCACAGTAGGCACTGCCAGCTCTCGCTCTCGTCCGGCAACGAGCTGATCGCAGGGATGTGACAGTTCTGATGGAAAACTTTGGGACACTTGTCGCAGCACATCAGCTCGCCTCCATCCAGACAGACGGCGCACCAGTCCTCGTTGGGATCATCTTTTTGTTCGTTTTTATTATTAACTGATATGATTAGTTTTTGATTCGCATTCATGGTTCGGGTGTGTGTTCATGTGGGTGTGTCGTGTATGCATTGTTGTTGTTGATTAATACGAGTTGGTTTGAGTGTGTTGGAGTGTTGGTTTGGAATTGATTCAATTGTTAGTAATTTATTCGTGTCGTTCGTTTATGGCGCGCGTTTGGATTTTATTTGGAAATCGAGTTTATTTTGAAAATAGAAATAAAGAGAGCAAAGTTATGAGAATTTTAGAATTTTATTTGGTAAGCCAGCAAGCAAAACTAATGGTAATGATGCAGCGCAGCGTTCCCAACCACAAACAAGACTCCACACAAATCAATATTCAACCTTCACCAAAAACATCTAAAACTAAAGCGGATTAAGGACTGATGGTTGGGAACATAAGTTGGTATAACAAGCACTCAAGGACTTAAACAAATTGACTTCCTCCACCGTTTGGATAAGACTCGAACATGAGATTTGGCAACTACAACGCCACACGCACATGAAGCATTTGCAGGCGGACCACGGTGAGTAAACTTACCTTCCTGTGTGTTGGACAGATCCGTCGAGCTGTGCACCTGCGGCGAGGTGGTCTTTGTCCGACCCTCCGGCAATACCTGTACCCCATTCGAGTCCAGTTTGGCTATGGTTGCAATTAGATCGTTGATTGAGTCATCTCGCACCTTGTCAATGGGTTCGGTGAAGTCCTTGGTGTTCTGGTAATGAGAAAGAGATTAGCGAATTGCATTCAAAACAACAATATATTGTATATAGACCCACCTCATGAGTGCTGGGACTGGGCGTCTTTGGATTCGTCGAGGTGACATTGGAGAGTATCGAAACGGCTGGCCCCAATCCCAGAGCAGCTGCGTTCAGTTGGGCGCTGGAGGAGCCGTTTCCGTGGCCCTGGTGACCCGCACCACCGCCCCCCAGGCTGGGCGGGGTGCTATTTTTGAGCGTGTTGGGAGATTTAAGTGAGATTTTAAAATTTTCCGATGTCTGGCGGCCATTCGCAAAAGGCAAAAGGGGGCCTTGTTGCGAACACACTGAAATTAAACGCAAAAAGAATTAATAGGTAATGCAAAAACCTTGACGAAAGCATATGAAAATTTTACCAAATTTGAATTTACATAAATACAGTAAATCAATTGGGTGTGAGAAGTTTAATTCAATTACTCACTGTTCGACTGTTGCGCGGATTGCGGGATGTGCCACTTGGCCAGGCTGTGCATGCCTCCGCCGCCTAACTGCGGGGAGGTCTGTGGTGGGCCGGTATTAAAGCCAGCCTGGCTCCCATGAAACCCCAACGACTGTGGACCAAAAAAAAAAAACAAAATAAAAGTGAAAGATTAGCTAACTATTCCGAAAGTTCTACTTTAAAGACTTACATTCTGCATGGCACTCACATTCTGCATGGGATTGGACATCATCTGCGGTCGCTGCAGTGCACCCGGCGAAGGGATTTGGCCGCCTCCGCCCCCCGCCGCACCGGCCATGGCCGCCGCAGCCGCCGCCTGCTGAGCGTGGTTGGCCATACGCTGATACTGCGACTGGAAGCGCGCGTTGCTGTTCATAAAGTTGGCGTCCCGCGGACCGCCTCCTGGTCCACCGCCCTGCGAGAAACCCTGCTGGCCGGGCATGAAATGCGGACGCATCTGCGGGCCCATCGGTTGGTGGGCCGGAGCCGGTGCTCCTTGCGGCCCACCCGGATAGCTGGGCGGTCCATTAAATGCCATGTGGGCATTCGGGCTCTGCGCCGCCTGGTTGTTCAGTAGGCCCCGCAGGCTGATGTCTGGAATTGCGCGAAGAGAAAATTAATTTTCCACCTAGCCTGGTACCTAAGAGTCCGCCTTTGGCACTTACCCATATTCTGCGGATGTGTGGAGGAGCTCACGTGCGGTTGTCCGTGTCGCTGCATGCCCACTGGCGGCATTCCCCCGAACCGAACTGCAACACAGACAAAATTACATTACAAAGCTGTTCGCCAAATTATAACTTCCACTGTCTGGAAGGAGGTAGCATCTTTCTGCGAAAGCTGGCTTGCTCCTTCGTGCAGTTGGTATGTTACTACATTGAAATTACAAGAAACTTCGGTAAATGGAACATAAAACACCTGAGAGCTCTATTTTTGGTATTATAAAAAAACAGCAAAATTTTAATTACCATAAATACTTTACATTAATTATAAAATTAAGATTAAAACAAAAGTTAAATACCCTAGTTAGCTTTGCATTAATAAATGAATATAAAAATAAAAATCATTCATACCCTTACCTGACCCGTCACCCGGAAAGGAGCGACTCATGGACAGATTGTTGAATTGCTGCTGGGCAGCATTGCTGTAGAGCGGCGGTCCGTTCTGCGGTCCGAAGTTGACGGGCGGTCCGTTCGGCGAGAGGCCAGCTGGCATTCCGGGTGGAAGACCAGGACGCAGGGGTGGAGCCATGTTCGGGCTAGGAGGCTGGCGCGGTGGGTGTTGCGGCTGAGGGGTTCCGTTGGGCGACGGTGTGGGCGGATATGGTTTGCCATCGACGATAATGATGCCCAGCTGGGAGATTACCTTCTGCAGATCGGAAACCTGATTAAGCTGCACCTGAATGCGCACTGGGATTTCCGGATTTGGAATATCCGCCCGTTGGCACTTCAGCTTCTGCAGGTGACGCACCAGAGACTTTTTGCTCGAGAGGATGGCGAAATCACTGCCCTTCTCCAAAGCGTTTTGCATAAAATCGATGCAGTGGTCCGTGTTGTCGGAGAGCAACTGCAGCGTCTCCTTCTTTTCCACCAGCACCTTGAGTTTACTGTCGCACACCTCGTTCAATCTCATGATTAGCTGCTTGCCTCGGGTATTGACCGTATTGGTGATCTTCACCGCCATGGCTGTGATCTCCTTGATGAGGTCTTTCTTCTTGTCGTGGATCAGCTGTTGGCGGTCATCAATAACCTTGGTTGCCGAGGAGAGAAGGAAGCGTTTGTAGTTGATTTCGGAAACGAGTGTGGACAGCGCCTGTCGCGATTCCGTGGCAATCTCGTGCGCAAACTTGTATTTGTGATCCCGATGGTCGCTCAACTGGCAATCCCGACAAGTGAGCTTGTCGCAGGTCTCGCAAAATAGCGAAAGCTTCTCCTGCGGATGCAACTGGCACATGTGCAACTTGTCCACCCCGGCAGCTCCGGCCAGCTGCTCGTTGTTGGCCTCATCTTTGGGCTTGATCGTGTGATCCTTGGTGATCTTCAGGCGCTGGTGAGCTTGCACACAACTGTCGCAAATATACTCCGAGCAGTCAACGCACCACGACGTGGCCACCGCACCATCGGAGCAGCTGCTGCACTGGATGCTCGCCGCAGCGGAACTCTTCTGACCTTCGCCAGTCAGACCCAGAAGTCCGACCCCATCGCCACTGTCTCCGGCGGTGCACTGCTCAATGAGGAACTGGTTGTCCACGATGAACTCCTGCTGCGACGCATTGTCGCATACCGGACAATGGATCAATGGTGGCAGGGAACGGTCCAGCTCTGAGAACTTGGTGCTCACGCACTGGGCACAGGCCACGTGAAGGCATTCTAACAGCTTGGGGCGATCGTTGGATCCGAGGAGTTGAGCGCAGTAAACGCACTTGAAAAGGGTAAACTTGGCTGATGCCGAAGAGTTTGACTCCGACTGACATAGAAATAAGTAAAAAGCATTCGTTACTAATATGTTTTCATTCAAGTGAATGTAATTTAGTTTTTGTTTTATGATTCATTTTCACTATCTTAAATATACAACCTGTTTCTGCAACATATCATGAATATATTTTTAAAGTCGTCCTTCAATCGACAGTAAATTTTTTGATAAGGCTATTACAGGCTATTAAGCTATTAAAGAAGGCCCAGGTCATTGAAGGACTGTACTTTCACTGCGCTTAATACTGGGACCCTATCTTATCTTATCTTTCTCCACCAAGATAACGCTGACGAACAATTTATGAGCGTAATTCCTAATATATAATCATCTGACGTATGAGACGATTATTTAAATTTATTATTGTACGGTAAGGTAATATAGTTTTTGAGTGGGATTTCCAAAAATGGCAAAGCCTTTCTACCTAGCAACTACCTTAAGCGTCTAAAGAAATATTAATCATTTAGTTTTAAAGAGTTATGTAAGCCATCCGCCTTATCGGCAGAGAGGCTTATCTGCACTCGAACTTTGAGACCGGAAATTGCATTTACTCAACACAAGTGGCCAAGATCAACTCTCAACGTCGCAGCCTCGAAACTTCTTTACAATTAATAGCAACCACTTTTGAGAGGGGCTGAAAAATAAATTGTGCCCGATGCTGGAGCTGGAGCTGTAAACTGGGATTCCAAAGCGTAACCACCGTCTCACCATGGCCTTCACTGTCGGGCGTCCCCAACTCTGTCTCCGAATGTCGCTGGGCGAAGATTGATTAGTTTTATCTTCAGTTGGAGCACATAAATCCAATTGATTGATTATGTTTGTGCTCGATAAAGATTGTTGCATTGGTGTGCGAGTGTTTTACATGCAGCCCCACAGTGTACAAAGTACAGTGAATACATATACCAACGGAAGCGCCACGGACATTGATGAATGCGCTACGACATGCCGAAGGAGAACCGAAATCCGGACTCGAGTCCGGACATTGCAACGCCGTCATGGAAGGGGGGGGGGGGGGGGATGGTGAACGATGAGGATTCTGACTGGGTGTAAGGGCAGTGCACATTATTTTAGCACATGGATCCCAGTCGGGGATAGAGTCGATCCGGCGATCCATCTTCCGTCCGAAAGAAAGTTTCGCCTGCCTCAGTTTTCTCCAGAGTCAGCTCATTTCGCTACTTTCGAAACGACTCGGCGGGCGCTCATAAATCATACAAGAAACATCCATTTTGTGGAAAGTACAGTTGCGGTTAGTGTAATATGTTTAACCCAACTTGTAGAGTATACATATATTTACACAACGCGAACTGAATGTCTAGAAGGGAAACAGTCATTATACACTTTTTGAGCACATAAAAACAGGGGTTCAAAAGGTTAAAACCACTGAATAATATACAATTTTATTTCCTTTCTGTGTATATTGTACTTAGAATTAAGGAAAACACATAGCCAGGTTGGCCGAGCGGTCTAAGGCGCCAGATTTAAGCTCTGGTTCTCGTGAGAGAGCGTGGGTTCGAACCCCACACCTGGCAAAAAGTTTTTTTTACAGTGTCTTTAGTGCGTCTAAATAAGTAAGCTCCGTATTTATGGAACTAAAGCAATCTGTCCGATGACTAAAAAGTTTTTGATCGCTTTCTTAATAATCCGAGCTTAACAATTTAAGGAGGTGTACATGTGTACAAAACAGTGAGTTTCGGAATATACAAGGTTGCCTGGCGTAAAATCTATGAAACAAGTAAAATATGTGATACATTGACACTCATACTTTTATTGCTTTTCGTACTCCCACAACTATAATTTTGGCGTATATTGTAAGTGGGCGGCTGGCCAGTGGAGCTCTGTGTGCAGGGCGTGTCGGCGTGGAGGCGTCTCGGTGCTCAGAAGGCTGCGTCCCACTTGAAAGCCATTCATCATGGGCCTGTCCCCATCCCCGCCAGCTTCTTGCCACGGTTCGGTCTGGCATCGGACGTGGATCGGCTATGTTCGGATAGTGTTCGGCGGTTCGGATCGGTGCCGCGCAACCCACTTAGAGTTGCCCAAGACCCGCGGCACTGGCCCAGAGAGCAGGTCATTATAAATGTGGCGAAAAACCAGCTGCTACCCCCATGTTTCCATCGCATCGCAATGACTTGACGCAACTGGAAGCGGGTAGCAAACTTGTTTTCTCGGTCCGCACCTACAAAGCGATGCATATACATACATATATGTATGTACATATGTACATATATTTATATGCCATTAAAACATGTGTGTATATGTCTATGTCCGTAGCATCCCATCCGTATAAATGGCGAGCAACATGTGGCAAGAATTTAAAGAATCTGTTTCTGCAAGTAATGCAAATTAATAGATTTTTCAATCATGCAAGTCGCTGAAATGGAAAATGTAGCCGACTTGGGTTTGGGTTCTAATCTCAACATCCTGTTAATTCAAATTTACTTAGGATATAGATACCCCCTTGTTTGTGGCCTTTAAAGATATTTGATAAATTCATAAAAGCCTAGCTCTTTATAATTTAAGCAATTCCCTTGAATATAAGAGAAAACAAAGTTTCATCTTAAACCCATTATATTTTGGCATTTTTCCTCCATTATACAAAAAGCCGCCAATCACGTAGACCATTAGTTTGCCACGCACATTGAGAAACAGCACGCTCGCACGAGGCTAAACTCAAATAGAGGGAAAAAAGTCGAAGGCAAAAATAACTCTAAATCAATTTCAATTAGAAATTGTTGAAAGGATGGCCCAGCAAGAGCAACTACAATACAACAAAAATGGCAACTAGACTGAGGCAACAACATACAAAAGCATCCGCACGAAGCTCTAGAAATGGGAATTGATGGAATGGCGACATGACAACGACTGAATGAGTGCATTTATGATTGATGTAATTTTGATGAAAGTAAATTGTGAAAACTTTTCCCCGCTTTCCCCAGCAAACTTCCACCCATCGCTCGATTGGCTTGGCAACGGGTTTTAAAAGGCTTTGGCCAAATTTAATTTCAAATATATTTTCGAAAAAGTTTCAGTCTCGTTAGTCACACAAAAACTTTGTTGCTGAAATTAAATGAAAGAAGTTCCACAACTGCAGTTCGCCACCGTTCGCGCCACATCTCACCCTCTCACTCGCACACAATCCCCTTTCTCTTTTTTTCCACAGGTTTCACGCTGTCACAAGACCAGAATCGGTTAAAAGTCCAAACTGACAACTTTTCGACACATTTCACATTCGAAATCCATTTTCTGTGGCCGCCATATTTCCATTAAGTTCTTCATCAGAACGAACTCCCACCCAGTGTCAAAGGCCGGAGATCTTTAGATATGTCGAAGGCACTCCCGAAAGAAAAACCTCTTCCTAGAGAAACTGCTCAAAATCAGATCCACTTAATCGATCCTACGACGCTTTGCTCTCCGCTATAGTTGGGTTAATAAAACAGCTGGTGATTAAATGGCAGCAGGTGATTAAAAGTCTATCGGAAAATGTGATTGCCAGTTTTATAAATGTCAGAATCGTTTTGTTTAGATAGAGATAAGCAGCGCGGACAAAGCTTGTTAATTGGTAACTAAAAAGATTTACTGATTTCAATTGAAAACAAAAACGGATGGAACTATGGGAACTCAGTAATGCTTTCGTATAGGCCAGTTAAAAAGGTAATAAAAGAACTTTAAAGCTCAATATTTCGAAATAATCACGGTGAATGTAGAGCTGCCAGTGCAACGCATAAAAAAAAAACATTGACACGCCCACCATGACTCCCGCAGAAAGGGCAAAAATTGAGATTTTTAAATTGAAATTTATTTTTCTTGCCAATTCCACACCCACTCAGAGCACACAAACACACATGCCGCACGGTTATCGATTATAATTGCCAAGAAAGTTTCTAACATTTTAAAAACTGTGGGCGTGACGTTTTTTCGGTTTGTAGGCGTGTCCAAAATGTTTTTGGCATATCGACTAAAATGGGCAAGACAAATGATTAAATGAAAAAATTCCAAACATTTTCAAAGTGTGGGCGTGACAGTTTTGGGTAACTTGTGGGCGTCGGAGACATTCATTCAGCTTTTATTTTAGGTATCTAACTATCTAGCTAGCTTTCTATATATCTAGCTATCTATCTATCTGTATAGCTGACTTTTAAACTAAATATCTAGCTATCTACAATAGCTTTTATCGCTCATACGGACGTTCATACGGACAAAAGGACGTGGCCACATTGATTGACTACAATAAGAATTTATGTATATGTATACTCCAAGGGCCAGAAATTCTTCCTTACACCTGTTTCATACTTTCCGACGAAATAGCGGGTAAACTTATAACCAACTCTGCACAGAGCAAATGCAATTTGCTGATTTATTCAGTTATTCAGTTTCACTTAAAGTAATAACCCCTATGTGTGATTAAACCACGCAATCGGATTCCACTATATACTCAGTTGGCATTCTGTGGTTCTGGCCTCATAAAAGGTATTCCTTGTCACTTAGAGTTCAGGTAGACTTAAAATTTAATTAAGCTTTATTTAAATGCAATTTGTGGAAAGTTGAAAATATTCTCCCCGTCACTTTGGAGCACTTGTGGGTGGGTGGGTCGATGTCGTTCGACGTGCAGTTGCAGCGTTCGTGTTGCACTTTTGGGTGGTTTCCCACCCACTGGGAACCAACTCATGCCACATACGCACCCCACCGCCCACTGACCGGACCATAAATCAGTGCA
Source organism: Drosophila melanogaster (assembly GCF_000001215.4). Taxonomy (NCBI): domain Eukaryota; kingdom Metazoa; phylum Arthropoda; class Insecta; order Diptera; family Drosophilidae; genus Drosophila; species Drosophila melanogaster. The sequence continues at coordinate 20,601,566 of NT_033777.3, read as the reverse complement.
ATATGAGACGTGCATCATGGGAGGTCTGTCGTCCTGCTGGTTAAATGGCGATTTCAGATAGAGATGAAGCCCAATGATGCTGGTCCTTTTGGAGTTTCTTCGGATTTCAGACGGCTGGATGCCGGTTGATGATGGCCGGCCATCGCTTGTTTATTGTTGCTCCTACGTCAATTTCGTTTATTTTGCAAATTTACAACACAAAACGGCAGGCATCAGATGGCACGGGCATATGTGTACTTTGAACTCTCGGACGGAAGGGAAAATCCTTTGATACAACAAAAGCAGAAAATTAATTACGTTCTGGATTTCTGTTGGGCGCCCATTTTCGACAATGGCTAATCTTCAATGCATCATTCAGACTGTCCGTAATACGTGACTAAGAGTGCTAAAACAACAAGTACCTTTAAAGGAAATATGCCAACACCTAATTTAAATGTATAATTTACGCAAATGGAAAATAATTGCCTGTAGTTTGCTACGCTTTCCATTCAAGGTTCATTCGCCGCAGTTACTCGTTTTGGGCAAGGCGGATCCATTCGATATGCTCCATGGTCGCCGGTTCATTAAGTCTGATCAAAGTAATGAAATTGGAAATGCTTCCCAGATATGTAGGGGCGGGTGCATAAATTCCAGATTCCAGATTCCTAAGCGCTTGAACAATGCACTAGGGAATCCAAATATGATACCGATAATAATGGATCCAGGGTCAACTGGTAATCGAATAAAATGAATTCGCCGTAATTGACTGGGTCTATAAATGCCTCACCGCCAAGTCAATGAACAATCGTGTTTATGGAACATACATAAAGCACTCAAAAGAACTTTTTCATCACTGAGCAGTGGGACTCAGGTGACAGACTGGCACATCAAAGTCCATGAACCTCATGATACATTTCTCTTTCAACCCCTCATAAAATGCCCTGCTTCCTCGCAGACTAATATAAATTGGCCAGGTTTATAAATCGAGCGGGAACGAGATGAAGACGAAAAAACTTGCTCTTGAAATATTTATGAGACTTTGCAATAAACTAAAATTTCAAAGACACCACCTCTCCAAAATGGCCGCCATAAATTGGTAGAAAAGGTGGAAAGGGAGCGAGAAGACGGCGGCAGATAGAGCCGTATAAAATATATTATACTCCCCATAATAAAAGCGAAAAACTTGATTGTACCTGGAACTTGTGAGCCAAGCGAGTTCAGAGAAAATCGGGGCGTTCGAGGGGCGTGTCGGGCCAAAGTTGCTGCGATTTATGCGACGCCATGGAGGAAGGCAACAGAGCTGCAAAGCCGGGAAAGGTGCAGCAGCTGATAAATATTAATGGCGAGGCCACCGCCAGATGTCCATATAAACAAACCCAATCCGCGAGTTCAACATAAATAAATAAATAAAATTGTAAGTATTCAGACGCAGCGAGAAGCGTCGCACACGCATTAAAAGCATTCCAATCCAAATACGAATTTCAAATCGTTAGGAGCACTTCAAATCCGATTCGTATCTCCTACCAATGGAAAAGGGCTGAGGAAGCGAGAGAAGCTTCGCCATTTTGGACCATTGGCCATTCGCTTTAATCGCGGGCATATCCGGCCAACGTTGCTGCAATTTCCGCCCAGGAGTTGGAGGAACACGAACTGGGTGTTGAACCACCCGAAACCCACCTAATGGACAAACCCTAATGACCCGACATTACATTTCATAACGCAATTTAAGCCACCAAAAAAGTATGTGTACTGTACATAAATATAAATTTCTACAGAAATGGTTTCATAAAAACCATGATTACGCATTTACGCACATACCCACACACAAGGCAAATGAGAAAAAGGCTGATGGCACTCGGGATTTCCTTTTATATACTTATATATTCATACACCATATATCCAAAATTTTCAAGTGAAATACCTCAAGTATTTTCAGAATATATATTTCGAAAATATTTTTTTGGAAAATTTGAAAAGCTATCTGTATTTTAACGTCTTCCCATAAAAGGGGCTGTTTATGACGGAACTCATTAAATATTATACTTCTGTATCCTTCGGTTTGGTTTCTTTGCTCGAATGTCTCAAGCCACATCGCTTCAGTCGTAAAGATTTAATTGTATGGAAATCGTAAATGGCACGAACAGAAAAGTTTTGGTTTATTTTATGAGAAAATCGATGGAACCCATTAAAAGCTGTCGCAACTGGCAAACTACAGGTCCTAACCGAAGGAAGTTCACTTGGTTGACGTAAATAAAATTGCTATTTCACCGAACTGTCATCATCTGACAGACCCTTTCGTTGGGACTTCGGGTATTCGTAATGGAATAAGTGATAAGTGGAACTTCTAACCGAGAATGACACATCCAACGAGCAGTAATAAAGTGATTCATTGAGATTGTAATGGCAGGCAAGGGTCGTTTGTTAAATGGGTTGATCGATTAGATCCTTGGTGAAGATAGTTACCGAACCTCCCTGATCAAAGGAAACTTAATAGCGGAGCGGTTCAATGCTCTACAATACTAATTCAAGGCTATCAGTTAATCATAATCTGTTTATCATCTAATGAGCTGTATGGAAAATTGGCAATTTGTAGCATATTTACACAGCTGTTTGCTGAATGAAATGTTTACTTTAAAAGCAAGAAGCAGATTAAACATAAACAAAATTTAAGGAGAGACGAGCGAAGCGGGAGAAAGCCGGATGATAACATTATTAGTTGCTATTTGGTTCCGACTACGGTTGGCATTGGCTAACCCAAACCACTATGATAGTCTTATCTTAATTAGTTTCGCCGTATTACTACTTAGAAATCGCCATTTTATTTTCTGGTCCCGAACGAAAACCAGTTTTGATATTCTCTTAGGCAAGTTTTACTATTTCGTGCTCAAACTCAATGTTTGGGTTGGGAAAACTTGACTAGTTACAGAACGGAAGGTATAATAATTACTACTCCCAATCATGTTGCGAGCATAAATTCAGTATTGAAAATCTTTTGGTGGGGGACCAAGAGACCAAAAGACGTGGAGCCAACCGAAACGAAACCAGGAAACCGCAAACTAATGAACGGACTGAGCTGTCGGCTGGTCCCCGGATTTTGGACCCCAGCGATGCTGCTGCTGCTGCAGACGACGGTCGAGGTTTGCGTCGGGTTGCATTGGCGGTGGCCTGGGCAGGGCGTTGTGGTTACGTTGGTCCGACGAGCCGGTGGCCCTCGGTCTCTGGAGCTTACCAAAGCCGTCACAGCCGCTGTTTCTGTTGCTGCTGCTGATGCGGTTTGCGGTTCTTTTTGTGCCCGTTGCAATTGTTCCTGCTCCCGGAGGGCATGGCATCAGCAGACACGTATACACCATAATATGTACATATATATGGATTGGATGGAGTGTGCACGAACTACGAGAGTACGAGTGTTTTCCAAAATGGCGACTCCCCGCTGATGTAGATACACAAACCGGTAAGACTTCCCAGTCAGCAGGGGGCCCGAAAATCGTGACGCCAGTTGCAGGAATAGCAATATTATAACCGATATGGATGGTACCGGGACTTGGGCGTAGGCGTATCTGGGGGCATGCCAAGGCGGCAGCTGAACAAGCTGACGCAGCTCAGAAATCTGCTTACATCTGCTGTCTGTTGCCGTAGGATGGTAGGAAATCAGACAGACTCGCTTCTCAGGACTTATGCAGCTTATAAAACTTTGCCCTCTGCATTTCCCCTCCACTGACAGAAACGCTCTACTTTTAAAGTGGCGTCAGTTCGGTTTCCCTTTGCCACGGCCGCCCGACTGCACCATTTTTGTTGCTGTGCGTTATAATCCGCTTTTTGTGATCGGATTATGTCCTGTGTAGCACCTAATCCCCGCACAGGAGTGCGACCAGCGTACACATGTTGCCAACGAGCACCACTTCCACATCTACACCTACAACTACACCACTCCCATTCCCTTTTTCAGTTCCAATCCGATTCCATCCATCCGCACTGATCCCGCAGTCGCAGTCAACTTTAATTACGCACTGGACGTCGATGGATGGATTAGGGCGGCCTTACGCCCACCGACTGCCCGGAAAAGCAATTAAAATGTGTATATCCTGGATAAACAGGAGAACGTCCCTAAATGGAACCACCTTTCAAGTTATAAAGCTGTTAACATTTTAGAAAAAAACATGTTTTCATGGTTTGTTCCAATTAAACGTTATTAACAATAAGTTCGGAACTGAGAGAGTTTATAAAATGTACATCAACCAAGATGGTTTTTCTCCTAAAAATAACAAAAAGCTATTAATATAAGATTAAAAGTTTATAACAGGTACAAAGAACAGTAGACAGTAAAACAAATATACATATAATCTTTTTTAAAATTTTTTTTCCGAACTCGAAAATAAAACACTAGTAACGAGAATAGACTAGAGCGACCTCTCTTGTTCACTTCAAAAATATGTTGAATATCTATTTTGACATTGAGCGTACTAAATCAGAAAATCTTTAATGCACATATTGGCTTTGACACAATTACCTAGTTTAGAGTATAGAGTATTATTTCTAATCCTAAATTCGTTCAATCGGATCACAAAGGGGATGGTTGACTATAGATGCCATAAAATCCCAGCATTTTAAAATCCCGATGTCTGCATTAATGCCAGGTAGTTCGAGTAAAGTGAAAAGAGAGTCATTTTCCAAGATCTACCCGCCCTTATTTCAGGGTAATCAAGTTAATTAGAAACTTTACTTTTTTGTGCATTTAACGACTTTTATTTTTGGGGGCTGGGGTTTCCTAGCACCGGCGTCTGGCCATCGGCACTTTGCCTTCTCCTCGTTTTGCTTTGCTTGCATATTCTCATCAAATTAAAGTTAATTGTACATCATTAAAGGCGGATTCTAAGAATTCGTTTCGGGTCTCGTCGGTATCTAACACAAAATGGCGTCGTACGATTTTGGGTTTTCATTTATTCCGATGTCAAGCAATTTAATTACAACCTGTCGCATGCATGGGGTAACACACAAAGACATGACTTCATGAATATGTATGTACGACAAGCGTTCGTACATACGTATTTATGGGAGTATTAAATATGGCCTCATGGAGGGTAGGAAAATGCATTTAGGTGCAGTGTTTTTGAGATGACATATGGATGCCCGCCAGCGGCAACCTCCCCATCAGCTGTCACTTTTAATGCCGAAACCCGCCATTTTGACAGGAGCTACAAATGAATAGGTTTCTCTTTTCAGTTAAGCTTCAGTGATTTTGAGTGTTTTACCGAATCGGAAGTATAAAGGTAAAAAAGAAAGTCTCCACAAAAGCAGACCTTGTGTTTATGAATGTATAAAACCTTTCAAGCTAATTTTAATTAAAAACAAATTAATAATCATTTGAGTTTAATATGAGCAGAGGTATCATTGTTTACTATATATAGGAAAAAATTATCCGTGAATTTTAAGTCTTCTCTCTTTATTGAGAAATTCTTATTATGTTTTTCGCCCATAAAAGTTACTTAACGACATCATGTATTCCATGTATTCATGAGTAGGTACAGTTAGTTTTGTGAAGTCATGCATAAATTAGAATAATTTACTCGATGAAAAGGAAAAAAATGCCGTCAAGAGAAGAATTAGCATTCAAATCTAAAGGAAATCTAAAGGATCGCATAATTCTTACTGGATCATAAATAATTCTTTGATAATTCTTTTCATATTAATTATTTAACTATTCCGTGCTTGGCAGTTTCTTAAGTCAGATTGTTTTGTAGTTATGTACATGCATGTATGAAAATCTTTAACAGGATTAATAATCTAAAAGCTATTCCTTTGAAATCCCCATCATCATCCATTCTGAACTCCACACCTTGCCTCGGCGAAGTACTTTCCACTTGATAGTTTGCCCGCATCAGAAATGGGCATTAAGTGATCTGGAGGGGATTCAGGCGGGGGGGGGGGGGGGACTGGGCATGGAGTCTGGGGGTCTTAAGTGCCCCCAACGACCACAGCAAACACAACCGTTTGCATGATTGAGGGACGGATTGAATGAGTGCATGTCATTCCCAATCCCTGGTTGGGGTTCAAGAGAGAGTGGCCACTCCAAAAGGCCCACTCTAGGCGAACATTTATTTGCACGGTTGCAGGAGAAGTTTGAGTCTTTCATACAGTCAGGCTTCCGTAACTAGAAGTATCACATGCCGCATAGAAAGTTAGAGCTCGAATTTTTAATTACATACATGAAAACGTGTTTGTTTTATTTAGCACACATAATAAAATATCGTGACCAATTAGTGTCATCTAAAGCGGTTATCATTTGTGAAAAACATTAATTTTGTTTTATTGTAATCACAAGCCGTTGATTTTAATTCATAATGTTAGTGTTAAATGAAACTTTCAAATTGCCCAATTTACGTTGAAAATAAGGTAGTTATATTCTGTATGTCCCAAAATTATATTGGAAGTTCAGTTAAGGCAAGTTATCTGGCTGTACAGTAAGTAACTAATACAATGAAAATAAACAAAAAGGTGTAAAAGCAATTCAATAATTCTTTAGATTGAAGTAGTTAAAATATTATAGTATTTTTTTATTTTTCAGGACAATTATGTTCAAGCTTTCCACTAGGATGATCTACTTGGGTTCCACTGTAGCTTAAAGAGCAGCTCAAGCACGACGGAGAGCAAACAAAACACAGTAGAGAGCACACACACAACCACACACACTCTATTGCCGCTCATCTGGAGAGTGGCAGCTGCATGTTGCAGCTGATCTGCAATTGCAAGAGAGGGAGACCATCTTGACTTAGCCCTTCCACGTAAGTGAAAGCGAGGTAGCGACTGTCTAGAAACAGCTTGTTTTGCTCGCACTCATAGGGGAATCGAGAACCATCGGCACGAGACCCTAACTCACTACACAGTAAAAAAAAAAATTCTCAATCAGTAAGCTAATAATTAATGTTTAATTTGTACCTTTTTTAATTTAATTAAATTCTTGCATTAAGTTGGTATATTATTTTTCATTTTTTCATATAACAACTTAAAAATTTGTATATTAGAACTAATTTTAAAGTTGATTCAACGTTCGATAACATCACATTTCTTACATCTTAACTGGTATATCCAAGATTAAAACTGCATAGTCATATTAATTTTAAAATAATAGAAAACTATATATACACATATACTGTAAAATAGAGCAAAGTGCACGCCGTTTTTCTCACTGTAAGATCTCGGACTGGGCCGTGAAAGTGAAACACAACAACACTTGCCATTGCGCGCTGTTTGTTTGGTTGTGTGAATACGCTGCTTTGTTTGCCTTGGCCTGGGAAAAAGATAACAAACGCTTTTTGCACGAGACTCGATTCGAAACGCTTGATAAGGAGGACGCAGCACGAGCGCATCAAAATCCAACCAAAACAAAAGTTTACACTGAGCAGACTGCGCAGAGCAGGGGAATATGTGTATTGAGCCGGCTGTTTGTTATCAGCCGCAAGAGCACGTGTGATTAGGCGGCTTTAGCTAACCTCAACTTGGCGTTAGCTTATAGGTAACGAACGCGTGATACGGACTAGCAACATACCCTTTTCTCGGCACTGTCGCAGGGGTTGCTCAGACTCAGCGAAGAGGAGCTCAATGACGAGGTTGTGGGCGCACCGCTGGCCGTGTTTGGTGTGCTCATCTGGGGCAGGGCATCCGTGGGCACGGCATCCAGCTGCTCCTGCTTGATCCCGGCGATAAGCGGCAGGAAGTCGTTCTTTAGCTGCTCCAAATCCATATCCATGTTGGCGAAGTCCTGCGATTTAACCGCGTAGGCGGTTGCTGGCGATCGTTGAAATTAAAACGTGGGCGTGCTAATTATAGCAACTGATTTTTGGTTGACTGACCGACCGACCGAATGTTTCCCTAAAGGCTGTCGCCTTGAAACGGCATGACTATTGCGATTATGTTGCGGTATTATTGTTTTGGAATTAGTTGGGTAGTTAATCCATTCCAATGCTTACACGCACGCACACGCACAAACACACACAGGGCGCGCGCACCAATACACAGGAACTACACGAGAGCAGGCAAAAACAACGATTTGTGCTTGTATGGATGTTCACAAACGATTTTTCGCTGATTCTTAAAGTTTTGTTCGTAGTTGACTCCTCTTCAATTGGGTGGCTAATGCATTTTAATTTCACCTTCGACTTCTGGCTTGCAAAAATATTGGGTTCTCCCTCTCTCTTTCGCACAGAGCGACACAACTTTCGTTTTACTTATACACGACGTTCGCTCGAATTTCGCTGCTATTTTTCGGTCTGGCCGTCGATTTTTCCAGCGATTCGTGCCGCATTTCGTCCATACGCGGCTGCTATTCTTTATTCGCGCTGCGAGCGCGCTCTTAGTGCGGTTTTATTGGCGTAATTCGCTGCGAAAACACACGGTCTCACGGCGTTTGCTCTCGTTGGACGCTTCTTCTGTACAAAAAATGTTCAGCCATTTTGGATTCAATTAATTCATGTCGGCGTTGCCAGTACGACGGCATTTCGAGGGCTGTTACGCACGGCCGTGGAAACGTAAGCAGCTGAGGTCACACTAAACACGCGATCTGGCAATACCACAATTGAATTCGCCGTTCATTTCGTAAAAAATCATATTAATGTTGTAATACATGGTCAAGATGCCATTTATTTACAATTTAAAACTAATAACTTAGCCTGGTATTAAAAGGTTATAGTAAAATATAACATAATTTTTAAAATAAACTTGTAACGTCTTCGTTCTGTTAAGTCATAACGTTACGTAAAGCTTTGAACATTTTTCTCCACACAGCTAATTTAAAACTTAAGTAAATCAAAAGTAGCATTTCGGAAACTCAACTTAATTATTGAGCTAATTCAAAGAACGCGATTTTCGAAAAAAACATATTTGTATTAGCCAAACAGAGCTGTTAAATAAAACAGCTGATCCGTAACAGAGCAAGAAGAAGAAGCACAACCACACGTGTGTGAATTCCTCCACTTTAAATCCAGAATTGTTTACTTAATGTTTTTAAGACGACTTTTAAACGACTACACCAAGGCAGGTTAATTATTAGTGATCACACCTCCAATTCGAGAATTTATAATAATTAATTTTCTTACAATAGTTCGCCTGAAAACCCTTTGCAATCCCTGGAATCGCCACAAATCCTTCGCCGCAGCGATGTCAGAGGCTCTAGATAAACTGGAGGTGGAGAAGGAAGCCAGGAAAGAGGCCAAAGAACTGGAGGGCGAAGCCGTGAAGGACGCCAACCGCATCAAGAGAACACTTAAACGCAAGAAATGGGTCGATTGGAAGGAGCAGGACGAGAAGGATGCCGCCAACGGCGTGAAGCGAGCGCCGTTCGATCCCGCCGACCGGATCAAGCGCAAGAAGAGCGCCATCCTGCTTAGCTACTGCGGTGCGAACTACTATGGTATGCAGCGCAATCCCGGCATGCAGACCATCGAGGAGGAGCTCTTCAAAGCCATGCTAAAGCACAAGTGGATTACAGAGGACAGCTTTGAGCAGATTCAGATTTCCTGTTTCCAAAGAGCGGCCAGGACCGACAAGGGCGTCTCCGCCGCCCGCCAGGTGTGCTCCGTCAAGCTGCGTTAGTTTACTTATTCTATTTTACAAGACAATACTAAACCTATTCCTTCCTGCAGCTGAGGAGCTGGACCTGGAGGCCTTCAATGCCGATCTGCCGCAACAGATCCGTCTGTTTGGCGTAGAACGCGTGACTAAGGGCTTCAATGCCAAGGATCAATGCAATGCTCGGACCTACACCTACACACTGCCCACCGTGGCCTTTGCTCCGTTTGAGGAAAAGGTCGACGACGTGCACGACACCTTCCGGATTTCACCAGAGCTGCTGCAGAAGGTTAAAGAAACCCTGAAGCTCTACGAGGGCACGAAGAACTTCCACAACTTCACCAGCAAGAAGTAAATAAGCCAGGTTTATACTTCATTTCTGCTCCAACTAATATTTTGTTTACTACCCTTGTAGAAGCTTTCTGGATCCTTCGTCCAAGCGCTTCATCATGTCCTTTACGAGCAGCGAGCCATTCCGGAGTCCCCAGGACATCGAATTTGTCACACTTAAGGTTAAGGGTCAGAGCTTTATGCTGCACCAGATTCGCAAGATGGTGGGTCTAGCCATTGCCATTGTAAGGGGGAACACGACGGCGGCCACTTTAGAGCGGGCACTGACGGAGGAGCGTCTGGACCTGCCGATGGCCCCTGGACTGGGCCTCGTGCTGGACACAGTGCACTACGAGCGCTACAACGATCGCTACGGCAAGGACGGCATCCACAATCCGCTGACATGGCAGGCGCAGGAGGCGCAAGTCCAGGAGTTTATCGAGAGGGAGATCTTTAGCCAGATCTATAAGACGGAAGCCGAGCAGCGTAACATGCTCGACTGGATAGGAACATTGCATTATCACTCGTACGACACGCGGACGGAGGACGCGCCTCCACCTTCCTCCGAAGACAAGAAGGTTAAAGGTGGTGATGACGACAATGACGAATAAGATAGATTTTTTTATGAACATTAACAAATAAAATCCAATCAATTTACACTTGTACAATAAGGTAAAATGCAAAAGCGGTTTTTATAATCAGCGTTCGAAAGTATAAAGGCATGTGATCTGTGTCAGTTTAGAAGCGACCGCCCTTCTTCTTTTTGTGGCCACCTTTGCGGTGCTGCTGCCTTGGACCTGGAGCTGTTTCCTGGTAAACGGGTGTGGCGGGGGAGTTCTTGGTCAGATTCACGCGGCTGGACATGTCGCTGTAAAGAAACATTTTAATTAGAACCATTTTAACAATTTACTATCTAACGAGCTTACTATTGATCGGCTGCTCCTGAGGCCATGCCCTGGGAGCCCTTAATGACATCTTTGCCGCGAGCGCCACCTCGCTTCTTTCGGAAGCCTGTGCGCTCGTACTTGGGCAGCCAGCGCTCTGGATCAGGAGCCACTTCGGCGTTGTAGTTCTTGGGGAGCTTGCCCTTTCGTTTACGGTTCCTGTTCTTCTTTTTCTCTAGCGGTGTGCTCGGCGAGGGTTCGACCTTGGTATTGGCAGTCTTCTTGGCCGCCTTAGCTGACATCACCCAGTTGGCCGCCTCTAGGGCGTCGATTTCGGAAGCAGTGGTCAACGTTTCCAGTTTGGGCAGCTTTCTGCTTAACTCAAGAGCCCTCTTGGGCTGAAACTGGGCGTAGGCGATGACCAACTGGGCCAAGACCTTGGTGTCGTTGGGGTTCAGCTTAAGTAGTTCCTCCAGGGAGCTAGCGGCCGTCTCGGACGCGCCACCACGCAAATGGAACTCGGCTGCCTGTCGCCACATGTCCGACAGATCACCACTGCTCACCTCGTTCTTCTTGTACCAGTCGACGGCGGACTTCAGCAGCGCAGAGGCTGCTGTCTTGTTGTCCGTGCCTAGATAAAGGGATACTAGAGCGGAGACAACGCCAGGCTTGTACTTGGCTTCGCCCAATGACAGCAGTGTTTCAATTGCATCCTTGCGGTTGCCCTAAAGCAACGAAATACAAAAAATAAGATTCCATTTTCGACTTACGACTTATGGCAACTTACCTGAAGCAGCTGAAGTTGTATGATGGCAAATTTGCTGACGAATTCGTGCGACTTGTGGGCTGCAGCGAACTTTTGTAGCTGCTCGATGGCCTCCTTGTGCTTGCGATCTTTGGCCAGCTGGGTGCAGCGAATGAGCAGCGCCTCGAATTCCACCTGCGGGTAGGTCTGAGCTAGCTTTTGGCTAAGCTGTTGCACTTGGTCGCCGGCATTAGTGTAAAGTGCTAGCAGACAGTTGTTGAGGGCTATGACCTGCTTCTGGCGCGAGGTGAGCCTAGACTCACAGGCGTCGGCTAGGGCAGCGCGTATCTTCTTCTTGGAATCGAAGACGTTCTGGTCCTTATTGACCACCACCAAGTTGTTGCTTGCCACGGCCACCAGGGCTGCGTCCTTTGGCTTATGACGCAGGCAGTCCGCGTAGATGCTGGACGCCTCCTTGGTCTTGCCCTGCAGTTGGAGGACATAGGCCAGTTGGACGCGAATGACGTCTACCTCTTCAATGATCTCCTCCTCGGAGGCACACTCATCCTCAAGACAGAGCTTCTCGCTGGTGCGCAACTTGCGCTCGGCTTCAGCATACTTCTGCCGATTAGCCTGGATGCACGCGCTGTTGAAGTACTGCTCGTAGGTGTCTTCCGGCACCTCGGGCACCTCCTTGGTCTGATCCACAGCCAAGTTGGCGGCCACGGCGCTGAGATTGGTCCGACGCTCTTCCTCGTACTCGTCACTGGTGTTCTTAATGATGTCGCGATAGGAGTCTAGGCACTCATCGTAGCGCTCCAAGCGGTACAGGACCTGGGTTCGGAGCTCCTTAAGGTTCGGAGGCAGGGGCTGCAGACCCGCATCGTCTATGGTCTTAAGCGCTTGCTGCTGCTTGTTAAGTTGGTACTCGCAGTAGGCCTTCTCAAAGAAAAGCGAGGACAGTCGATTTTTCTCAATAAACTTGTAGGCCTCCTCGAACTTGGAAAGCTGCACCAGGCAGACTACCTTGCAGTGCAGGGCGGTGGGATCGTCGGGCGCTACGCCTAGGACTATGAGAGATCATAGGGAGTCATCTTCTGGATTATAACCTCGGTAATCTGAAAAACTTACTGCGATTCACTGCCTTGACAGCCTTGTCAAACTCCTGGTTATTGCCGAACTTATTCACATCAGCGTAAGCCGCCTTTATGAGCGCCTCCTTGGGATTAGCGTCCTTTGACATCCTGTTTGCTCAGCACGTTAGTGGGTGGTAATATATATTTTATTCACTGACTTAAACTTTCGACTTTCCGTTTAACATGCAAGTTTTTACAGCTGTAGACACATCAGCAATGCGGACCTGCCAGATCGCTTCTGTGTGCAACCAGAGATGCCAGATGGCGGAAACAGTTAAGACATTTAATTTTTTAAACTATTTACATTTAATTAATAACTTATGCATAAATATCTATGAATGGGACATTTTATTATTAGTTATTAAAAACTGAAACGCTAAATGATGTGTACTAAAATCTTAATCCATGAAGTGCATTTCACTGTTTGATTATCAATTTCGTTTCACTATTTGCCATTATGGCACATGTAATTCATTAAATAATTGTTTTTTAATTCTTTGTTAAGTTATAATTTTCTTGTTCATCTATATCCACACACTTCTTTGAGCCGCTGGTATTTTGGGCTCCGCGTATCTGGCCACACTTGCATATTCGCTGGCGACGCCTTTGATCCAAACTCTGCGCCCGGATTATTGGATTATTTGACTTGACTATTGGAAAATGTCCGTTGAGGTGGATTTCGTCGACAAGAAGGAGGTGCACCTCCGCACCCTGAAGCAGTCCGGTCACGTGGGATTCGACAGCTTGCCTGACCAACTGGTCAACAAGAGTGTCCAGAATGGATTCGTCTTCAACGTCATGTGTATAGGTGTGTATATGCGGGTGAACTTTGCGTGTGTGCGTGTGTATGCGGCACAGTGAATCAACCGAAGTTTTGCTTGCATACAAAACAGTGGTGACCAAAGCAATAGCACTGATTTTTTATATTCCATAAAGGAGTCACTTGGAGAAGGTTTCAAACTTTTGTTGCTTCTTAACTCAAAGATGGCTTTGTTTGCACACCAATTAGAAATTGGACATACAGTGGTAGCTCGATGCAGAGAGAATGAAATAAAAACCGAGGTGTGTGCTTTTTATTTGTTAAACTTTAATACGAGTAAAATCAGTAAAATCATATTAGAAATACAATTATTTATTGAAAGCAAAGACTATTGCACAGCACATCTTGAAATAAAGATGCTATTGTTTTGAACACCGCTGTGCTATGTACTCAAGTGTCTCATGTTGGAGTGCATTGCTCAGATAAAGTGAATCACTTAGGTACATAAAAGCGGGTAAACAATTGAAATAACCAGACGCCCAGATACGATTAGTATGCAAAGTGGCCGGCAATCGATTGCCTCCGCCACTTTCTACAATTTCACCCTGACACCAATGCCGCAGTGCTTCTATGGCCAATTGAGCTCACTTAGGCTAAGGTTCCCCAAATCTGGCACAAATCTGACCCGCATTTCGAAATCTTTACGCTCCGCAGGCGAAACCGGACTGGGCAAGTCGACGCTGATGGACACGCTGTTCAACACCAGCTTCGAGTCCACGCCGAGTCCCCACACTTTGCCGAGCGTCAAGTTGAAGGCACACACCTACGAGCTGCAGGAGAGCAATGTGCGACTCAAGCTCACCATCTGCGACACGGTTGGCTACGGCGATCAGATCAACAAGGACGACTCGTTCAAGGCGGTGGTGGACTACATCGACGCACAGTTCGAGAACTATCTGCAGGAGGAGCTGAAGATCAAGCGATCGCTGGTGACATGCCACGACAGCCGCATCCACATCTGCCTCTACTTTATTTGCCCCACTGGGCACGGCCTCAAATCGCTGGACCTGGTGTGCATGAAGAAGCTGGACAGCAAGGTGAACATAATTCCGGTGATTGCCAAGGCGGATACCATTTCCAAGGTTGAGCTACAGCGCTTCAAGGCGAAGATCATTCAGGAGCTAAACGCCAATGGAGTGCACATCTACCAGTTCCCCACCGACGATGAGACGGTGGCCGAGACCAACACCAGCATGAACTCGCACATTCCCTTCGCCGTGGTGGGCAGCACGGAGTTTATTAAGGTGGGCAACAAGCTCATCCGCGCTCGCCAGTACCCCTGGGGCACGGTGCAGGTGGAGAACGAGACGCACTGCGACTTTGTGAAGCTGCGCGAGATGCTCATTCGCACCAACATGGAGGATATGCGCGAAAAGACACACACGCGCCACTACGAGCTGTATCGCCAGAAGAGGCTGGAGCAAATGGGCTTCAGCGATGTGGACAGCGACAACAAGCCCATCTCGTTCCAGCAGACGTTCGAGGCAAAGCGCTCCAACCATTTGGCCGAGCTGCAGTCCAAGGAGGAGGAGGTTCGTCAGATGTTCGTGCAGCGCGTTAAGGAGAAGGAGGCCGAGCTGAAGGAGAGCGAGAAGGACCTGCACGCCAAGTTCGAGAAGCTAAAGCGGGATCACGCCGAGGAGAAGCGCAAGCTGGAAGAGTCGCGCAAGGCGCTCGAGGAGGACTACCTTGACTTCCAGCGGCGCAAGCAGCAGTTGGCCACCGCCCACCACACGCTCACCCTCGGCAAGAGCAAGAAGAAGTAGAATCCGGCGCCGCCGCCTCACAATGTATTGAGAATTCTGTGCGGTTCGCTTATCCCAAAGTAATTATTGCTTTCTCATCTCGTTGTCTTTCATTTGTACTATTAAGTTTACTTCAAATATTAACATATACACAACTACACGCATATGTACGCAGGCATATAATGATTATGTATTTACAACTAACGAATAAATCGAACTTAGTATTTTAACAAAGTAGAAAAGAGCTGTTTGCCGGAAACTTGTATTCAAAAAATTGTAAACTTTTGTCGATATAATGTGTTTTTAAGTGTGTATTGAAGGCACCGCTGGATAAAGACAACAAAATAACATTTTATCTAAGATTATCCTGGTTTCCTTAGAAGTCACTGATTGATATGTATCAATACATATTAAGTTTATATTTTCCTTGAATTTCTTTTAAGCTCCGCTTTTTAAATACAAAAACATGGTAATTTGAATTTCAAGATTGGCGGGCTTTTCGTAGGACGTAAGTGTAGTACGGCCTTATTTTACTTGTCTTGTGCTTGCCACCTGGTCACACTGTTACCCACTCATTCACTGCAGGCTGCAAAAATTATAGAACAAATTAAAAACGCAATAATAGAATCACCGCAGCGAATTCGACGCAATCACGGAGTCCAGTGCTCCGTAACCCAAACGAAAGCAATTAACCGTGTTCAACGTAGAGAATAGTCCATGAAAGTGGGTGTATCCGTTGGCAAAAAGCAAGATACCCCTTTGTGTTTGTTTTTTGTTCGTTATAATTTTGTTTGTCGCTCGGTTTGGATTGCGATTTAATGGTAAGGGAGGGGACTCGCCGCAGGGGTGCTCCCAAGTGATTTTCCATAGCCAGCGCCGCCGAGTGGACGGGAAATGCCAATCGGCATGACGAACATGTCGCCAGCAGCGTCATCACTGGTTTTCCTCGCTCTTCTGCAGACAGGTATGGATAATGCTAATGGTGGCAGTGGGTAGTGGTTAATGGTTAATGGCTGGTGCAGTGTGGATATGGTAGTCCAGAAACGGGGTCATTAATGATTTCCCTCCGACATTGCAGTTACCTGCTACACCGTCATCATCACTGCTCCCGAACAGGCCCTCATCGGATCCACCATCAATGTGTCCGCCCAGCTCTTCGATGGCGACAAACCGGCTGACGGAGGCAGGCCCTACAGGTTCACATGGTCCGACAGTGCTGGCCATCGAAAGGTAACGATTCCACCTCCATTTCCCCAACTGCTCCCCCTGCAGAACGTGTTCAAACAAAGAAAACGGTGACACGACTAATTGCCTGCGAATGCAAACGCCAATAGTGCAAGCAAATCCACCAGCCTAGGGTTCGCATCTACGCCCATCAAACTGGCTCATTAAAATGGTCAGGAGAACTAGTACTAGGTGGTTTGCCTGCCATCAACGCAGCAGAACAGTATTTCATTAATGCAAATATCTCTGATTACAAAATATTTTGAAAGTTCTCGATTTCGGTTAAATTTAAAGTTTTAAGCTCCTGCTAATAGACCATTACAAAAGTTTGTTCTAAATCGATATCACAACTCGTAATTGCTAAACAAGAATTACTCTTTAGATCAAAAGACGTAACTGTTTTTATTCAAAATGCATTTTCAAGAAAAAATCTTTAGAAACCTTATTTCAAATTCAAACTTAAGATTTTTATATATAAGCTTATTAACTAACTAACATGAGCATATGTAATATTGAACATAATTATACTGATCCGTATCTGTTTCTTTAAATATTATCAAATGAAATTATCAATGTTAATGATTCTTATTCCATAGAAGTCATAAATATTTTATTATTTACGATGACTAAAAACACATTTTAAACACCCTAAGCTAGAGCTTACATATACAAACAGATGCGAATACCAGTTCTAATCTCAGCCCTGTGCCATCAATTGAAATGGCGTCATTTGAATGGTAATTTTGCACAATTACTATTAAGCGACAGCTTTTCCGATTGTGCCTGGTACGTGGCCATATCAGTGCCAAACGGTGGCTGCTATTGTGAACGAATTTGCATGCAGAGTGGCTTAAAAGTGATACCAAATAACACTAAACACTTCTCTTTGTGCCCACAGGTGATTGAAACGAACAGCGTTAGCAGCAATTGGTCTGTGGTCTTCACGCAAGAACAACCGGCGACGCATGTCATCAAGGTGGAAGTGGAGAAGTTCGTCACATTTTTTTGGGTGACGGAGGCTAAGGCCTCGAGGGGAATCAAGCTGGACAGCTTGCTCGGCGGCAGCCTGGAGCTGATTCAGAACAATGTGATGCGACCCCATGAGTTTGTGTCCACCCAGGAGGCGGTGAATCACAGCGTATCACTTTCCGATGCGGACCTACTTTTTCTGCAGTCGAAGGGTTATCGCATTCTGACGTATTGGTTTCAGAACTGCACATATCTCGGCATGTCCAGTGCGTTGGACTATGTGGCCACATATCCGAAAGCTGAGCAATATTATGACATGGAGGCGTTAGTGGTGGCTTCACTGGAACTTCCGCCGGAGCCGACGCCCTCAACTACGACGACCACCACCACAACAACCACAACTACCACTACCACCACCACTACAACTCCAGCAACAACAACCACTTCAACAACACCTGCCACAACGACCACTCCAAAAACCACAACATCATCCACAAGTACAACGACCACAACGACTCCAAAGCCGCCGGCACGATCCAAACGTGACTTAATCCAGGCCATGCATGCCAACGCTGCTCTTCTAGGCTTGAACTTAACCAGTGCGCTAAACCAGCAAAAGTCATCCGCTGGGAATGTGTCCGTGGCTTTGGTCAATCCGCTGGGAGTGCGAAGGGTGTCCAAGCTCACACTGGTGCCCGGTCTGCAGCCGCCTTTCGATTGCGTGAGCAAAAAGTTCGTCGCCCAGGACCCCAAGCAGATATACGGCTACTACCAGCATCGCGTTGTATCCAAGGGTACGATTATTTAATGATTTTTATGAGCGATTCTCCTCATATTTAAAACTGAAAACCCTTTAGATCCTATAACCGGTTTCGGCACCACGGGCAAGAATTGGTTGCAACACTGGGAGGTGCTTAAACTCAATGTCAACTGCAAAGGATCGCCGCCGTTTGAGCTTTGCACTCGAGTCTTCACTGGTGAGTGGCATTGCAATAGCTCAAGGCTACGTGTTATAATGACTGTCATGTTTCCATGTAGCTCCTTACAACTCCACGGGCAATGAGACCTGCGATCAGTATGAGCCGATAGAGACGTGCTCGTATGAGTATATGCGTTACTTCAGTGAAAGCAAGACCATTCTGTTCTTCATACGCAACGAGGTCTCCCAAACACTTAATCAGGTCACCATAAACATGTATGAAGGTGGGTAAATCGAAGTTCGTTTAAAATTAACTACTTACAATTGATTGTTAATTTTTCTATGCAGCTCAGCGTCAATCTCAGCTTTCGGTTGTAGTTGTGCCCGTAAGCTGCACTTTGGTGGCGGTGATTCTTGTTGTTTTCGGCGTGGCCTACTATATTCAACGGGGAAATCGGTAAGCACTGACGAATTACCAATGGAAACGCTTTCTACCAATTGTTTCGCTTTGCAGCTTCAATGTTGAAGTGGCCGATTTCAACTTCGGCGACACACAATCGGTGGACATGGAGTACAAGACATTCCCGCAGCGCCTAATCGATAGCATCCGCGATGCGTGCACGTGGCCGGGTCAGCGGCGTCACTCGCAGTCCAGCGTAGATCTCATGGCGGACCAGGACCAGCCGCCCAGTCCGAGCTTTGCAGGCAATGTGGGCGATGTAGACAGCAACCTGCGCTACAACACTTTCAACTAGGTTCTCGAGGGATTCGGTTCGAAAGCGGTTACCTATGCAAAATATTCATATAATTTTAGTTCCGCCGCTTAAGTTTGAAGACCTGCTCCCATTTCCATGCAATTGTATAGTCTTGAGCCCAAATTTCGGTTTGAGATCCATGGGGGGATCAGGTGTGATAGTTATTTGTTATTATTTGTATGCGCACTCTTCGTGCTTTAGTCATTTTCTTGTTGTACACCAGCATATTGGGGACGCACTGCTCCCCACATGTACATGTATAGAGATGATAGAATCTTTTTTACGTTTCCAAATACTTATCGTCCCCTACGTTACCATTGTAATCATCTCCTTTGAACATTACGCACACACTTGCTCATCGATGGCCAAAATGTGGAGTAACAAGCATCCATTGGACCGCAATCAGTTCCAGGATTTGGGAACGCAACTGCAGATCCCTTTGGATATTGATAAAGACTGTCTTTGTTCTAAAAGCAAAAGTAAATCTGGTTAAAAATGTACACCTAACTTATGCATGGCGACTTGCTCGTCGTGAGGAGTTACATAGATGCTAGCATAAGTCAATTGGATTGTATCCCTTGTATCGTGATCGAATTCTCTGACAAAGACAAGCCCATCACACACTTAACACGCGCGACACAAATATTCATTGTGATAGAAATAGAACAAACAGTATGTACGTTTACTAAAACGAAAAGTTTGAAGAAAACCCGTATACTTATAAAGCTACAATCTGTGTTTTTTATTGAAGTGCGCTACAAAAGGGAAGGTTGGATGATTTCATAGTGCAGATGGTAATATTTAAATACTTAAAAAGTTTCTTTCAATGAGGGGATTTTCTGCAAATATTTCCAAAATTATCCAGAATTCTACTTTAAAATCTCGCGCTGTAGTTTTGAACTTAGAAAATAGTCCTTGAAGAATTGGGATTTTCTTGTCAATGCGATCTGGTAACACATAGAAAAACAAATTTCCTGAGGAATTGGCGCATAATTAACAATGTTTTTAAACGATATAGGCCAGCCCTTAATACTGGAAAAAGGAAAAGTCTACAGTTCCTACGAGGAGGTGCGTACACCACCTAGTTTTATATAAATTCACTTCCAATACAATTTGGCCCTCCAGCACCGTGGACCCTTGCTCTTCACGTCAGCCGCCTTAGGAGATCTAATAGCACCACAAAATTGGTGCCAGTTAGCTGTGGGTTCGCAGCTGGACATCTCACGGCTGCAATCACATGCAGATGTTTCAGAAAGCTGCACTTTTGAAATACTACTGCCGAATAAGCCCACCCGACTAGTGTACGATGAAAACGAGATCACAATCACATTGATACCAGCAGGAAGAAAGGAAAACGGCTTGGAGTGCAACCTATTCTACATAGAAAGTGAGTACTACCTGAGTACTGAGCCATTGGTTCCTGTTGGTAGTCTGAGAACACTTATCTCTTTGCAGACGGCCATGCACGATATTTAATTGTGGACTGCCTATCTGGGTATCTGGACTTTCTGCCAAAGGCTTCGGGCTCCCTTCACACGGGCCTCTGTCAGGGAATCGATGTACTGTACGTGGACGAAGAGCTATTAGCTGAGAACCAAATAAACGAGGATCTTTACAGTTTGGTTGACCTGATAAGACCAAAGTTCATATACGGGTTGCGGCAGTGGGAACTGCCGAAGTGGCTGCTCGATCTGCGTCAGATTGATGATAGAAATAAGAAGTATAGCGTGCTTTCCGTACAAAATGATGCATTTAAGGTTTAAAACAAACGACCAGTAAACAGTCAAATAAAATCTAACTAAGACTATGCCCCGATTAACCCTTTGTCGCCTTGGCCTTGCTTTTGACTTTCTTAACCCGCTTTAGCCCGTCCATCTTGCTCTTCATGAACTGCGAGTACATGCTCATCATGGCGGGCACATCCTCCTGCCGGACAACGGTGGAAATCTGCCGGAAAAATAGGTTTATTTGGTAAGGAGTCGAAACGTGGAGCTTTCAATCGGGCTTACTTTTTGGGACTTGGACTGGGCGCGCATCAGGCACATGTAGGTCTCCGGCTTGGGCAGCGGTGGCCGTCCTTCCCTCGGCACGGGCTTATCGTTGCCATCATCTGCGGCACATTAAATAAATTGTAAATTAGTTCCTAGTGTACCATGTTTTTCGGTGTCGAACACTCACATCGCTTGAACGTCAGCGTGAAGGAGGAGTCCTTCTTGGCCGCATTTGCGATCTTCTCCAGGCGCAGGATAAACTGTAAGGAGATACGGTTACTTATCGGCTTCTTTTAAAGGTATTTCATTTATTTACGTTCGAATTGTCTAGCAAAACCATTTCGTGGCAAATAAAACAGGAGAAACGGGAAAAGTGACACTGACAGCTATGGCGGTATTTTCTAGTACATTTTCTTGGCAATAACCAGGGCTGCAAAAGCTCATTACTTATGCGAATTATTTTATTTATAAACTAATGGAAAATATACATTAAACGGAATTGTGAAGTATTTGTTAATACACATTAATAGAATTCACCAAGGCTTTAGACAATCCCTTGCTAAAAGCCCTGCAATAATATCGGATTAGCGATGGCATTAGACAACGAAGGCCGCTGACCCTGAACTATCGATAGCTCACTATCGATGCGACCATCGATGGTTTGACAGCTCTAATTAGTTGAGAAAGCAGCAGCAAAAGGCTAGAAAAAATCGTAAAACTACGAAAACCTACAAGTGGGGGGCAACCGAGGAAGCTGTTGCACAAACATACACACTCACGCACGCTCATCGTACCGCGAACCGCACGCCACGCCCACCTGCGCCCGCCCCCAACTCCGGTCGAGCGGCACAGAGCAAAAAATAGAAGCGCCCAGCAGCGGTGGTGCAAGCGAAGTAGGAAAATTCCAGCCGATCGAAACGTCCGCCCGCGACCGCCAAAGGAAGCGCCACCCACGCCGTCAGTTGCCGAACACAGCGCACTAGCCCACGCACCTGGTTAACCCACATCCGCGTAGCAGCCTCAGTCGCAGCCAGCGCCACAAACTCCTCAATATGGTGAGTGCTCGTGCCGGTGTCGTGCAGCCTAGCAAGGATGCAGTGCATCGCAGATGCTGCTGCCATAGACACCGTCGCGCTCTTAATGCATGTGCACAAATGTCGCCTGTGTGATGGCAAGATCAGAAAGCATGACACACTGAAAAAGCGCCACTGAACTTTGACCGAAACGAATCACTTCGCATCGAATCAAATCTAATGGCTAACCCTCTCTTTTGCAGGACGTGTTCCTTATGATCAGGCGGCAAAAGACCACCATCTTCACGGACGCCAAGGAGAACACAACGGTGGCCGAGCTGAAGCGAATGATTGAGGGTAAGTGTTGGCTTCTATTTATAGAGCAGCGCCATTATTGGGTAACTCCATGACTGATCATACAACCCCATCGATCGCAGGCATACTAAAGGTGCAGCCCGTGGACCAGCGGTTATACAATCAGGACAACGATGTCATGGAGGACGACAGCACGTTGCAGGACTACGGCGTGACGGTGTCCACGGCCAAGGCGCAGGCTCCGGCACAGCTGGGCTTGACATTCAGGTGAGAGTCGCTGATAAGCCGGTTGCGGGTTATCTAGCGGACAAGGCGGGCGTGCGGCACGTGTGCCGCTTACAAGCTTACAGCTCAGCGTAGTAGTACAACATAGCTATCTGTCTTTAAGGAACGAGGTGGGCGACTTTGAGACACTGGACATGACACCCTACTCGGCACCACCAGACTTACCCGAAGTCATGAAAAACCAAGAGGCCTCGAACGGACAGGAGCAGGTGGCATAAGGATGCAGCCACAGCAGTCAGTCAGTCAATCACCCCTACGAGAACAACAAACAGCAGCAAACACATCATCAAAATCAACAGCAGCAGCAAATCGAGACAAAATAAATCCGCTAACTCTGTCGCTCGCTTGTCCCACGCAAACGAAATGTATGAAATTGAAATCGAAGTTGATGGTCGGACCGGACGAAGGAGGAGGAAGATCTATTTGTCTGCGATTCTCAACTTCCCAGCGTGGTGAAGAAGCAAAAGCTGCCGTCTCAACTGCAATAGCTAAATATGCATTTTTCGTTGTTAATAGCAAGGAACAATTAATTTACTATGGTTCCGACACAAAATTGAACTTTGGAATGGGATTGATAATATTCGGCTTTAATTTTACCCTAACCCCTTGATTGTTTCTTTTTAATGAAATTTATACGAATTTGTTGAGAAAATACACAAAGTCATAAAAACAATATGTGCGAACTGAGCGAACGTGCAGACATTTCAATACCCGATCCGCTTGATCCTTCGTGAGCAGAGTGAATATTTAACTAATATTGGGATCTAATTATATTATAATTTATAATCAAATCATTATTTTTGTAATAATAAGATTTAATTATTATTAAAAACGAACGAAAAAACCCCCGTCCCTCGGCTAATCACTCTCGTCCAGCTCGGCCGTCATGGCCGCCACCTCGGCATCGTTGTCGTCCTCCGCTCCGCTATCCACGAATGAGGCATTGCCGCTCTGCTGCAACTCCTCGTGCTCCAGGTACTCCTGCAGCCGATCCTGGAAGAAGTTGATGAATGTCTGCTTCTGCTGCGCCGTGGCCGGGAAGTAGTGTCCGCCGCTGTGCTCCAGCACCTCGGCGTTCTTGAAGCGCGCAGCCAGGGACTCGCTCATCTCCTTGGGAATGATCTCATCCGTCTGTCCGTAGATGTGCAACGTGGGTATGCTGATGGCCTCTTCGTAGGCGCTCATGTGCACCAGACTGCCAGACAAGAAGCCCGAGGCTAGCACAGCAAACTCCGGACGGATGGAGGTCACTACGGGTGATGGTATAGTTATAACAAGGACTGTATTTTCAGACAAAATCATGGCATACACTTCTTTTTGGCCAGGCCGCATATAAGACCCACGAAACAGGCGCCCTGTGAGAAGCCTAGCAGTCCCTGGAAAGGGCCCTGCGTCCGCCACGCCTCCTCAACGCAGCGCAGGCTCTCCTGAAAGCCGAAGGCGGGACCACCTTTGTTTGTTCCCTTGAAGGAGCCATCGTCCTTGTTGGCCCACCAACTCCTCTGCTCCGGCACAGGCTCCGCCGCCGACTCCAGTGCCTTGGCCACGTGCGGCGCCGTGATGAACACGAACTCTGCGTACTTGTTGGCGAACTTGCGGAAGGAGCCCAGCTTGTTTTTGAAGGCTTCTCCATTCTGGCGGTAACCGTGCAGGCACAGGACTCGCACCTTCTCGGTGATTTCCAGCTTCAGCTGCTGTTTGCTGCTGCTGGCCCGACTGGAGCCGGCTGCCTCCACGGCCGCATCGTTGTTGGTCATCTTATTTTATGATTTTATAATTTTAACTAAGAAAAACAATACAAAATAAACAAGGTTATGGCTACGGTTAATGGAGATGGTCAGCTTTCGATAACAAAAGCTTGGGACTTGGTGGCAGCACTTGGCTGAAGTAACTCACCAGGTGGCAACGCTCGGCCTAGAATGCCGCATTTTTTACGTAAATCCTTTTTTCCGTAAATGCAACAAGTTCCCCGTGATTTTTAAATAGCTTACAACGCAAGGAAGCAGGTTCGCCATTGAGATCATGATCTACACCACAACACTGATGTCCTCGCGCGGCGGCCTCATCGGCTCGCTGATCAACAAAGTCAGGCAAGTTGTAGCCAAAGATTGGCCACCCAGTGATCCATCTCGTGCCAATGACACCGACCACCGACCCCTCACACCCCCTAGGCCCCTAGCAGCCGCCAGCATCAGCAACACTCCGGCGGTGCCGTCGAAGACCCTGGAGGAGCAGTTGGGCCTGCCGCCGCGACCAAAGAAACCGCTGACTCCCTACTTTCGCTTCATGCGGGAGCAGCGGCCCAAGCTGAAGGCTGCCAATCCCCAGATTACCACCGTCGAGGTGGTGCGCCAGCTGTCTAAGAACTGGTCCGATGCCGATGCGCAGCTGAAGGAGCGCCTGCAGGCCGAGTTCAAGCGGGACCAACAAATCTACGTGGAGGAGCGAACAAAGTACGATGCCACACTCACGGAGGAGCAGCGGGCCGAGATCAAGCAGCTCAAGCAGGACCTCGTTGACGCCAAGGAGCGCCGCCAGCTGCGCAAGCGGGTCAAGGAGCTGGGGCGACCCAAAAAGCCCGCTTCGGCCTTCCTGCGATTCATCGCCAGCGAACGTATCAACACTCCGCAGGGCGACAAGCAAACCTACCGCGAGTGGCACCAAAAGACCACCGCCAAGTGGACTCGCCTTTCCGACTCCGAGAAGGAGGTCTACATGCAGGAGTCGCGCAAGGAGATGGAGCTCTACAGGTGCGTGTTCATCTCAGCATTCAAGTTGGCGAATTTTACTAATCGTTAGCAGATTTTCTAGTTTGAATCATAGTTTCATTGCATTCCACTGACTAGGTTACAGTAAAATTATATTGATTATTATTTAAACTTTGATTTAAAAATTTTTAAATTTAGCAACAACAACTAGGTGCAGATTTTTGTAAAAACTTTAGATACAATTTATTATATTCTGCCAAATTCATGATAAATCGCCCTCTACTTCAAGTTTGAACCATTAACTTCTCTAAGATCTTTTATAAACTTTTTAAAGTCCAACTTGCCTACAGTAGAAATCTTTATGTGCTTGTGTTAATGCTTATTATTAACGCTTCTATATTAATCAATATTTTGGCATGGAACTCGTTTCTTAGTGCTAAATATTAGGACCACGTGGCTTTACGTTTCTTTTTTTTCTCGTGGGCGCGTTATTTACTCAATACAAATAATGTCTTGAACCAGTGAACACAGTTTCTAAAAAACACAACCTTTTTTGTGCGTTTTAGGAAAGCGATTTCCGTTTGGGAGGAGAAGATGATCCGCCTGGGCCACATCGACGTGGTGCGTCACGGAAATCTTATCGATCCACCTGAGCCAAAGCCCCGCAAGACGCTGGCCTCCAAAGATATATAGTTGTAGCTGCTCGGCCCGCCCTCTTCCATCACATAATTCACAAATCATGCATCATTCTGTTTTTCGTTTTTCTTTTTCGATCGCCAATTGTTAAGGTTAGGGCATTAAAGATTAAATGCTAGCCAGCCAGCATAAGTTTAACTTAAACCCCGTGTTCCTGCTGTTAGTTTTACGAAGGGTACTTCTAGTAGTTTTTCTGGACAACTTAAGTCTGTAGTTTCAGCATGAAATAAAAATACAGCAACCGACTAAATATTGTACATATATGAAAATACATTTTTAAACTGACTAGAGAGCGAGTGCATGTAACCATCGTGGCCAAGTTATAAGTTGAATAGATCTAGCCCTTGTAAGATCGCTTCGGCCAACACGTTGCATGTGGAGCAAACACGTGGCATCGGCTACTTGGGGCTTCAAAGCGAGCTGGCCAAAAAGTGTAGTCTTTGGCAGCACATGTCTGAGTCTTACGGGGTTAATATCACACTGGTTTTTAGATGATTTAACACGGTAATCGACACAGTTTTAATCTCTCTGCGTAGATCACGGTAAACAAATATGCGATGGATTTGTCACCTCAAATGCGCAGATTACAAAGGTTCTAAAGGTACAGTCAAGCCTGGACTGGCAGTACTGTGAGGGCTAGGCCGTGGGACAGACACAACCGCTCGCTTCTCGGTTCAGTTTTGAAGTGAACGCACCGTTTCGACTCGAAGCGAAGCGGCTGGTCAGCATGGAACTGGAATGCCGGCGACTGGAATGATATTTCCGCTCTCCCTCTCTGCAAACGTACATATGTAGTTATATCTCTCCGATCCGAATTTGTGATTTGTGCTGAGGTCGGCGAATTCGGCGCACAAGGCAGGCAACTAAAATTGATAACCGTTCGAGTGTTTAATCAGGGACGGATTATGTAGTTTTTAATGGCCCCCTTAAAAGGCTCAACACTGTTGGTATGAACTGGGAAGCCTAGACTTAGTTAACGTACTCTATGTCCACTAACTCTATTTCCAGCCACTTCTGCATCATTTTGATGTGTCATTTTTGAGTAGAAAACTACGCAATAATAGTATAGCAATAGTCAGTATATTATATAGTCAAATATTAGTTTAATTATTAACTTGCCATAATCACATTTTAGATTTCTAAGCGTTCCTTCTAAACAGCTCTCACTCCGCACATTTCTTGGAATGCCTCTCACTCCAGTTTCGCTGGATTTTGAAACAGTTTCGGCTCTCTGGAACGGTATCTCAGGTAGACTGTTTTCCAGTAATCCCCTGCTAGCTACAGGTAGTCGAATCTCACCGCCGAGATTTCCACAGTTTTCGTCACGCCGCTTGCACTTTTTCGCTGCAAACTATGGAAAATGTTTTCACCCAATTTCGAGGCAATAGCTTCCCGCCTGGCATTGGCCAGAAAACACTTTGAAACGCCAACGACCGCCACATTCTTGGGCAAGAATCTGTGTTACCTCCGAGTTTTCTGGCCAAATACCACGTTCGGCAGCGGAGTTGCGCAAGCCGTATTGCCGCAACCTTGGGCTATTCCAAAAGCCAAAAACTAACCACTTACACACGCGCACTAAAAAAACAACAACACATTTTTTGCAATAGAAAAATAACAAACGACTAGCGGGCACCCCCAGTCCAACTCCAAATTCGCCCAGCCAGGCCAATAAAATGTGCCCAAAATTCGGCAACTCGAATGACAAAAGTGCATTAGACACTTCACTAAGCAGCCAGCTGGCTGGGAAAACCGCTGCGCATGCGCACGATTAAGGCTATTAGATTAGTGATTTCCCAGTCTCTGGGTAAGTAGGTAGGCACTACAGTCGGGCCTCGATAGGAACGACAGTCATGTGATGGATACTTAACTTGTACTTAAATTTTATAAAGAGGTAAGTTGACTCTCTATATTATAATGAGTTTTTTTGTCAATATGGTGTGTTTTCTATAAAACTGAAGAACATTGAAAATATTAGACACATATTTGTATATTTGAATTTATTACATTTGTTGTTGGGAATGAAACAAGAGAAGTTAAAAATTATATTCTTCATAATAAACCATTAATTAAGTACTAATAGCGACGATCAAAGTTCACAGCGTAAAACTGGAAGTCGTCAAAATGTCTGGAGTCTTCTGCTGACTATATTAAATCTGTTATTCCAATCAGTTAGTTAGTATCGGAATTTGGCAAAAACAGGTCCGACTGTAGTAAGATTCTCCATGACGGGCAGCGAAGTGGAACCATTTATTAAGTGGTACACGTATCCGAGCGTGTATTGTCTCTAGTAGCCGTCTAATACTTGTTTCACTATGTCTTCGGGTCCACCGCTCAGGTGGGCCCAATTTCCAAGCACTAGCGCGGACTCCGATTCTCCGAGTCGGACTCGGACTCGAACTCGGACCTCCCTCGATGGCTTCCAAGTGGAGGCCAACTGCTTTTCGGCGGCAATTGCGCCACAGAAGTTGAAAATTCGGTTAATATTTTTTCTGTTACGTATTTATTCAACGAATTTGGTTCTTTGCAAAAGTTGTAAAGTTTTCAAGTTGTTTAAGCGAGAGATGCTACAAAACGTACACATACTGGTTATATTTATCGATCTCTGCCGGACGCGACATAAACCTAACACTTAGATGCTAGACGAATATTTACATATAGGTAAAGATAATACGATTACGAATACGAATACGATGTACAGCTCATTGGAGTTTTTTTTTTTTTTTTGACAATAATTTAATACAATGGGTGGTAATGACTCGCGATTGAGGGATTACTAATTTCGAAGGTCCCGAACGAACATTTGGTGGTGTGATGGTGTAATGGTCGAATAAAATGCTGATAAAGTATGGAGGCTGATCTAGGGATTCCTTTCCTTTCTACCATTCAGCCAACTGCGGCTGATAACAGTGATTTGTCTAAATCCATTTAAAGTCTCTCTGAAATTCCCTAACTGCTCGACAGTGTACAATTAGCTAATAACAAAACAAAGTACAAATGAATCACGCACAGGATATATACAGGCCATACCCTAGCCACGCTGCTTGCTGCTCCCACCGCTGCTGTGGCTGTCCTCGGACGGAGGACGCACCCATCCGCCGTAGCGGCGCTCCATTTCGCGGGCCACCGCCAGGCTAAGGTGATCCTGGCCTGGATTGGCCACCACCTGGATGCCCATGGGCAGGTTGCGCCGGTCCAGACCGATCATGCAGTTGGTAACCGGCAGGCCAAGCGTGTTGAAGATGGCCATGTACATGGGCTCCAGGAGCTTGTGGTAGATCTGGTAATGCTGGTGCGCCGTGTTGGGAAAGGTCGGATAGAGGAAGACGCCGTCGTTGCCCAGCATCTCCTTGAATTCAGTCTTGAGCGCCTCGATGATGCTGGCCAGGTGCTTGTGGCGCGAGTTTGGGATGATCTTCATGAAGTTCTGCAGATGGCCAAAGATCACCGACGGCAGGATGCTGTCCGAGCATCCGAAGAAGTACTTGACCGTCTCCTTGCACACGGTCTTGGGCTGCTCGCCCTCCTCCGTCTTGTGGTAGATGGTCTCGATGTTTTTCATGGTCAGCATGGCGGACAGCGAGATGTCCAGCGACCACTTCATCTTGCGTATGTTCACCCGCTTGGCATTGAAATCGGTGGCCACGCGGTTGATGGCCGCATGCAGATCCCTGCTCAGCGGCCGCATCATGCCCGATGGCCCGTCGTTGTCCATGAAGAAGAACCGGATACCATTCACACTGATAGGCCTGTCCAGCGTTAGCTTGGGACCCGTGGGATCGCTCATGCACTTGAGCAGCAGCGGCAGATCCTTGGCGTAGCGGGTCATCGGCGCGATGGTGAAGAAATCTCCCCACTTGGGAAAGTCACTCGTCGGATGATGACCTTTAAAGGAGACCGCATACGGTGTGGGCTTGTGGCCCCAAATGCCACTGAACATGGCCGGTAGGCGCGAAGAGCCGCCAATGTCCGAGGTGAGGCCCAGCAGGGAGGCACCGCTGGCCAGGAGGGCCGCCTCGCCGCCCGATGAGCCGCCCGGAGTGCGCTTCAGGTCGTACGGATTCTTCGTCTGACCCGTCACGTTGTTGTACGTCTCCCACAGCAGGCAAAGCTCCGGTGTGTTGGACACCAGAAGGATGATGCCGCCGGAGCGCTTGATCTGCTCCACCACCGGCGCATCCGACTTGGCTATCTGCGGCGTCTTGAAGACGCGACCTGCCTGGTTGGTCATGCCCTTGACGGCAATGCTCTCCTTCACGGTCACCGGAATGCCCAGCAACGGGGTCAGCTCCTCCATCGACTCCACGCTGTTAATGCCCATCGCTATCACGTTGTCTATCTCCCGAGCCTCCTCCAATGCCTCTTCGAAGCGATCCTGGACGATGGCATTTATCAGAGGATTTACCTGCAAGAAATCAAACGGAAAAGTTTAGAGCACAGAAAAGTAAACAACATTTCAAATAATTTTTTAATATTTATTACAAAATCAAATTATAAAGCATACCTATACTTTATTATTGACCACAAAAAAAAAATATATACGGATGAGTGTAAAGTTAATATTATAGATATTTTAGGATAACTAATAAAAAATTAGTTTTATTTACCGGCGATTATACAAAACTTCACATACAATTAATTCACTTATTTGTTATTACTCTGTAAATGACAATCGTAAAACTTAATGTCCAGCCATT
The DNA here is from genome assembly GCF_000001215.4 of Drosophila melanogaster. Classification (NCBI taxonomy): domain Eukaryota; kingdom Metazoa; phylum Arthropoda; class Insecta; order Diptera; family Drosophilidae; genus Drosophila; species Drosophila melanogaster. The sequence continues at coordinate 20,570,797 of NT_033777.3, read as the reverse complement.
AAAAGTTTAACGATATAGGAATTGAACTCTTTTATGGGAAGTAAAACACGCTAAAATTCACATAAGTATAGTTCTAGACAGGAATTTCACCTGGTAGAATGGATATTTATTCTATAATACCATGATATGATACCCATTATAAACTCACCTGTCGACATCGTTCGATGTAGGCTTCCACGACTTCTTCGCTTTTAATCTGCAAGTGGAAAGCATAGAATGTTTGAGTATTTCCGCAGGTTACCTCGCATTCCGAACAGCTCACATTCCTCTCGGATTCCCATACCCATACCCGTACCTATACCCCTACCCCATTTTAATTCAAATTCCCAGCAATCAATTCAGCAGTCTATTGGGAAGCGGCCAGTGGCAGTGGCGAAGCAAAAAGCAATTTGAGTTAAATTAAAATCAATAAAAAGACAAACCCAAACACAACTTGCAGTCGTGACGTTCATCGTGCGATACATGCACTTTCGACCGCCCATTATCAGCGGCCACATGACGTATGAGTAATGTGCGAATACCATGGGGGGTATAGAACTCTTGGGGTCTCAGTTCAAAGAGGCTACTCTTGGAATTGATTCACTTGTCAATACATAGATCGAAATATGCTAAAATACATAATCCAGTGCCATATGTCGATTGAGGCATTCATTCAGACTGATTTCCGTGTTATTCCTCAGTGTAATCAATAGATTTGTTGTCGTGAAGAGTTCTTTATGGATTGAGCAGGCGATCAACAATGTATCAATCAAATTAAGATTAAGGAAATAAAAAACACTCAACGCCAACTAAAGTCACGGAGATAATAATAGAAGTATTATGGTCGTAAGATTGTGCAATATCTTGAGTAAATTAGAATTCTAAGGCAGAAAACAAGTTCTCTATGTGTTAATCACAACAAAATGTTGACAAAGCGTTGATCGATTATTTAAATAAAAGGGAACGAACAATAAGTAGCTAATCCATGGGCTTCAGCACGTCTTGATCAATTATTTGCCATCCATATTTATGTGTCACAATTAATTCACAAAGAAACCATTTGCAGCGATAAAACCAAATAGGCTGACAAACAAAACAATAAAATATAAGCGTGCGTATATGAATGGGATTGTGAATACAAAGAATTTCGATATTAGAGGATAATAAAGCGATCAATAGATCAAAACACGTATGTTCTCTCATGACTCACATATTAGCCATGGAATTAGCAGTGAATAAACTTATAATTATACCGAGAATCGATACAATTATAATCACCCATGATCAACAACACTTAGAGTCGTAAGCACTGACTGTGATGCAGCCGATAATGTAATTAATCACATTCTCACCCGCTTTTCAGATATCTGATTAGGTAATTGATGGGGGGAAGCACTTATCAATCAAACCGAGCTTCGTTGCACTCAAATCAAATGGGTATCACTCAATCGAAACCACATACTCGTAGTTGGCATAGCAAACCACATTCTGCCATCGAGGGTAACCTCTGAACTTGATTTCAGTTAATCTGGGTAATCGGAGGCAGAAGGCCTTCCATGTGCCCCGTCTTTATTACGATTGAGACATAAATTGCCGTCTTACTTCGCCTTAATTTCGGGCTCATGCAACGCACAAATGATGCACCGGCGTATATGAAAGCAACTCGTATGTACGTATGTATGTACATATGTGCCTATGTATAATTAAAATTAAGGCTACTTGACTTTTTCAATGACTTCCAGTGTAGTAAGAAGCCACTGGTGGCCAGAGGGGGTTCCGACCAGGTAAACACGCTGCAACCGGCCAATAGCATGCAACCAATAATGGCAAGTCGCGAGGGCTTCACCAAGGGGGGCATGCTACGAAATCAGCGACCGAAAAGCGCTTTCGACTCCGATTCCGAACCGATACCAACGATCCAACGCTCTGATGTTTACAATGTAGAAAATATCTTGTGGCACGGCATAGAGTATAGAGTATAGATCATATACTATAGAGTATATAGTATATAGTATAAAGAAATCGCGACACACAGACACACAGATTCAAGTGGTGCTTATAAGTACGTATGATGGTACTATATGGTGTATGAAGTACGTGCTAAAAGAGTCAACAGGCGAAGCGAAAAAGAAAAACACAAAAAAACGAAACACGAATTATGCGATTCAAGTACGAATCCACATGAGCAGATTTAAGATTGCAGATAGATCTACCCAGAAACCTAAAACCTAGGGTATTCACTTAAGTTCACAAGCGGACAAGGGCAATTAGCAGTATCACTTTCTTAAATGCAACTTCTGGTCGCTGAAACGGTGATTATTATTATTTAATTCGCTAGTAGTTGATCGGCCAACTAGACGCGCGCGTTCTGATATAATGCCAATTGCAAAATCATTACGCTTGGCTCGCTGTGAGGCAATGCCTAACCTATGGCAATGAAACCAACGAGCAATTAAGAGGGTTAAACACAACAACAAAAAAACATATAAAGATGCATAATTAAAATAATAATATTTAGCACTCGTACGCACCATATGACCGCCTTGCCGAAAGAAGACAGAAGCCGTAAAAAGCGTCACTAAAAAATAAATAAAGTACAATATTCGTACTTCAGACGGACGTGCACTAAAAACCCAACTACTATCCATCCATTCAAGTGCAAGTTTTTTCCATGCAGCAGCGCACAGCGATTAAACAAAGGCAGCCCACTGATCACGATATGGTAACTGGAGGGCGGGTGGTGGTCGCCGCTTGGTGTTACGATAAGGTCTCCCCCCCACAGTCGCCAGTGGTGACCTCACACGATGTGGACCAACGAACGACCCATAGATGTTGCACATCCCGTGGATATGTACACTCAAAAACAAAGACACATGTGGCATGTGGCATGTAATTGGCAGCCCGAAAAGCTCGTATCTTCAACTTTGATTTTGATATGATATGGATAAAGATACAGATATAGATACAGATGTAGATACAGATACAGCTTCGCTTGCAGAGAGTGAGACCCTCAGGCCTTGCCCATATGTATGATGATTTGCGAAACTGGCGCTGGCGTCATAAAAAAATGCTTGGCTAGTGCTTTAGATGACTAAGCCGCCGGTTTCCTCAATGCCTCGCGTCTATATCCCAGTCCCTCGGTGTTTTGGTTTTGGGCCAATTGGCTTAAGTGCTTGCGATGGCGAGACGTCGGTAGAAATGGAGGGAAAAAAACCCAAATTGATTTCGATTTCATCTGGCGGTAATACTCTGGCCTAGGGTCACTCGATGCGATGTTATGCTTCTCGAAGCGTCGAAAAGACGTATTAAAAACAGGATTTTGAATAAAAACGTTTTTTTTTTTTATTAAATGTTGGCAAATTTCGCCATTGGAATTTTTTACGAAATCTTCCAAAAGTAAGAATCATCGTTATTCTGAATTTATAAACAAAACTGCGCGCGGTTTTTTTTTCGCTCTTTTTCGCTGGTAACTTTTATGTGTTATGAACCTTAGCCACTTGATCTGAGCTTATTGACCCCTGAAGTTTGGCTATACGGCTACGCAGAAATAATTGGCTTAATGTGAAGCAATTGCCACCTAATTATGACCTCAAAATAATAAATAATAAATTCTGTTCGCCATCATTAAAATGTAAACTCGAATGGTTGTGAATTTGAATTTAACAAGTAATTATTGACAGTAATAGGCTGACCTTTTGATGAAGCAAACTAAAATATAAATTCATCTTATAATTACATTTCTTTTTTAAGGTACGCATAGACTTTGAACCTGACTTGAATTTTAGTCTTCAGTTCTTTTTGAATTTATTAGTCTGGTTAGGGTATTTACCCCTTTGCTTGTCGTCCATTCGTTCTACCCTCGACCTTTTTAATGGCTTACTTGTCTAATTGAAATGTTAGGGGCCAGTGCTCCGCGTCTTATAAAGTGAAAAATTAGAAACGCGCGTCATTGTCTCGTCTGCGTTTTTACTTTCTGCAAAAAAAAAAAAAGCGAAACTATCTATTTCTCCAACTCCCCGGGAGTTGGTTGCAAGCAATAGTTATTATTCACCAGTATCCAATAAATGTGGCAACAAAAACCGCCACTGTGGCAACAGTCTTTCCAATTGATTTGGCAAGTTTTGAGCCGACCCATTTACCAGGTGCTGCTGCTTTGCTTTGCGTAAGTGACCCAATTTTTTGGGGGAGTTGAGGATTGCAAGTACTCACCTTTCTGGTGCGAATCAGCTTGGCCAGGTCGACGGCGGGAATCTCGAGCAGGTGGCTCCGGATGGGCGGCAATTTGCGCCGGATCACCTTGATGTTGGTGTACCGGCTGTAGGGGACGACGAACCAGCTGAAGACGATCATGGCCGAGCGCAGGAAGCGGCGCATGATGTACCCCAGGATCCTGGAACAGAGTAGCACAGCAATTTTGACGGTTTTCTCTCAACGCACCACTCGATGGGGGAAAATGTGATGTGATCTGCGTATCACCGACTGGATACGCTGGATACAAGATTCTACAACGCGGCTAACACAGACACCAAACACACACACACACAGCAGCAGCCAACGAACAGCAACAGGTTGCCAGGATTGTGCAATCCGCAATCGGCAATCCGCAGCTGACGACTGCAATCGACTTTTTGGCTTGCACAATTTTTTTGGGTACCGAGAGTTGAGAGCTCGACGAGATGCTTTTGGCTTTTTGGCTTGGTCAGTTGGCTAATAGTCGAGTCGCGGCTTTCTGGACTGCATTGGCCGCTAGTAATCGTAGTTGGCAGTGGTATCTGCGGGATGCACTCGCGAATAAGCCGATTGGGAACAGCCGAGCTGCCGACGCATGCCCAGCCTTTGGCCGGCTTTCATTTTGTTTCACTCAAAACACACTGGTTATCTCAATCTGCATCAGCATCTGCATCTGAATCGGTATCGCTTTCGGTTTCTTTCTATATATATGTATATGTATATATATCTGTACGTGTGTATCTGATGGATCCACGAGCCGAACCGACGCGAGCAAGACGAGCTGAGTAAATAAACGCTGGTTAAGCTTGCCACCGAGTATTTAAAGTCCGACTCTCCCATTTCCCAATCTCCCAAACGCTGCGAAGCTCTATCTGCTCGGAAACTGGTTCTCTTAGGCTGTCTCTTAAGATCCGCTTGGGCATAATGACCGGCGTGATTGTGAACGTGATTCCCGGCTGGCCCAAAGGAAATGGCCATAAAGCGAGCAAGTGCGTCATTCCGTAGATCGACAATTACATGGCCTGAACTCTTGATCCCAAGTGATTAAAGTTATATTCGAATCTTGCAATGATATCGCCTTGTTTACAACGTTGCGAACAAAGGGAGGACTCCCATCGTAATTACACAGATCGGTGAGAGCAAATGGGCTATGTCTATGGCTTTCGCATCGTATCGAGCTGTTTAGGCCATGTATGCTGACCCCAGTACCAGCTAAAACTGAGATCACTGCGCACATATTAGTGCAACGTCATTCTGAAAATAAATATTGATTCCACGAGGCGAGGTTTCCGGGGGAAAAGCCCGCATTGAGAAAACATTTCCAAGGAACTAGAACCTTGAACCTACTCTTACACCCCGCTAACAAGTTAGTAACTGGTCAGGAACAGGTATTTTCTAAAATTAGCTAGAATTTCTATACAAGAGAAAACTATTTCAAGGCCATGGTCCTCAAGAACTGATGGCTACGTCGACTTTGCCGATAAGGAGCAATAATTATGGAAAAGACCAAGCTATTTTAAACTGAATCCCCAAGATGTGGGCAGTGATCTTGGCGAGATAATAATGTGCCTACGCTTATACTTTACTTTTACTTTTAAGATGATACTACTGGTTATTCTAATTTGCTCACAACTCAGATAAGAACCAATAGAACAAAAAAAATATTTAACATGAATTCATTAGTATCTATCAAAATTGCAAACGAATCTTATAGATAGTTTATTGCTCCCTAAAAGTTTGTCACGTTCATACTTTGTATGCTAATCTAGTTATTACATATCAATTTGAATAAAATGTCTTATTATTATTGAAAATCGAGTTCTACGAATTAATTTGAGTACAATTCCTTCCCTGAGCATGAATCTTAATTAATCGTCTGCGCGTGGATGAACCAGTTCTGCCCAACAATTAAGATCACTAAACGTTGTACTTGCGGATTACTAATCCGCCTGACACTTATGGTGAGCATTGAGGCGTAAGTTATCCAGCCACGACATTCAAATTACATTTTAATTGTGCTGGTCATTAGGGAATAATTGCCGTACATTAGGCTCGTGGCCTGTCAGTATTTCAAGAAAGGCAAAACGCTTGTTTTGATTCCAAGCGGATCGCTTAATATAAGATCACGCTATCCAAGATGTCAGCAAGGTGATATAATCGGAGTACAGAACAGAAAACAATGCAAAGCGAGGCATTCGATCTCCACTTAATGACATGCCATCGCGGATGACTAACCTCTCATTATCTGGTGGTCAGCTGAGGCGATTCCCCCCCATGAAACCGAAAGGATGCGCGACATTCTCGGTGGAAACTCCCCAAGGTGAAGCGCAATGAGAGAGAGACTCTTTTCTTTTTTTCTTTTTGTTTTTGGGCTTCCAGGTGTTGTTTATCGCAGTCTTTAGATAGTAAACAAAAAGCTCCCACTCTTAGGCGAATGTTAAGAGCAACTAAAAAGAGATAAGACTACGAGCTTCCGACGACTTTTGGATGGAGGGCCACTTTCAGTGACGATAAAAGTGGCCGCGGATCAAGTCGGCCCGCAAAACTTTCCACACACAACATACACATGTGTACTGGCGACAGATTAGTTGACCCACAAGTAGCAACAAAAAAAGAACCATGTTGTCACAGAATTTACGCCTCGTCCGGGGATTGCTTAATTACGGAGTTTGCCGCCCGAGCTTGAGAAACTTCGCAGCCGTTGGCGATAAAAACAACGCAGCCGATAATGCTAATGCCAGCGATGTGGACGAACGCCACCCGCTGCATGGTATCCGGATTTTGGACCTATCGCGCATCATCGCCGGCCCCTATTGCACCATGGTTCTGGCGGATCTCGGCGCGGAAGTTATCAAGGTGGAGCGTCCACACTTTGGCGATGAGGCGCGTAAGTGGGGACCACCCTTTCTAAAGAACAGCAACGATGCCGCCTACTTCCTGGCTCCCAATCGCAATAAACGGAGCATCTGCATCGATATCAAGCGCGGCACGCAACTCCTTCATCGCCTGGCCGAGATTAGCGACGTGCTGGTGGAGAATTATGTGCCCGGCACCTTGGAGCGTTACGGCCTGGGCTACGAGCAGTTGCGTAAGGTGAATCCCAAACTGATCTATTGCTCAATGACGGGTTATGGCTCTGTGGGACCGTATGCCAAGCGACCCGGCTACGATGTGATTGCCTCCTCGGTTGGAGGACTGATGCACATCACCGGCGAGCGGGATGGACCGCCCAGCAAGGTGGGCGTGGCTGTGACGGATATGTCCACAGGACTGTACGCCCATGGAGCAATTTTGGCAGCCCTCTATCAAAGGACCCGCACGCAACGTGGCCAGAAGATCGAAGTCGACCTGTTGTCCACCTGCTGCTCCCTGCTGCTCAACGTGGGTAGCAACTACCTGAATTCCGGGGTCGAAGCAGGAAGGATGGGCACCGCACACTCCAGCATCGTTCCGTATCAGAGCTTCAAGACGAAGGACGGCTATCTCACCCTGGGCACTGGCAGTGATGTTCAGTTTGTGGACCTGTGTCGCCGCCTAAAAGTGGAACATTTGGCGCAGAATCCCAAATTCAAGACCAACAAGGATCGTGTGACCAATCGAGTGGAGCTGCTGGGAATCCTAGAGCAAATGCTATCCGAGGACACCTCGCGCAACTGGATGAAACTTTTCGAGGGCGCCTCCTTTCCCGTGGGACCTGTTAACTCCATTCCCGAGGTCTTCGAGGACGAGCATATAAAAGCCATTGGCCTGGTGAAAAGCCTGCGGCATCCCAAGGACGAAACAGTCAAGGTGGTTGGTCCTCCTGTGACCTTCAGCGAAGCGCGAAACGATGCCCGGACAGCTCCTCCGATTCTTGGCCAGCACACGGATGAAGTGCTGGGCGAACTACTGGGTTACGGGCCGGATGAGCTGGCCAAGCTGAAGAAGGATAACATTATTCAGTAACCCGATTGGGATTTCGGACAGTCTAAAGTGATTTGAATTCCTAAATCCTCTGATATATACTGCTTTATATGGTCTTTTGCGACCAATATTTTAGTGATAATCATGCATTTACCATTAGACCGACTAAAGGCCTTAAAAAATAAATGACAATTTCTCATAAAAATGCAACGAATAACATGAAGAGGCTGGACTAACGATCTGATAGCTAAGTAATACAAAGTCGTTAGCGGAATTTCATTAGAACTCGATTTGCTAACTTCTACGACGGGGTCAAAAGACCATGAAAAAGGGCAAAGATTATTTTTCGTATAATCTCGTATGTGTCGTAAATATCATGAAGTAAATGACTGTAAACATTTTGATTTTTACCTAGTTAAGGTACGATGTATACGCAACCAAACAAATACGGCTAGAAAGCTATTTCCTGGTCGGGGTGAAATATACTGGATTAAACGTCAACACTTAAAGCTATAATCAAAAACACGTTCGTTAAATATCGTCAATTAGTATCTCACAAACTCAAAATGCGATATCTCTATAGAAATCGAAATTAGGCTAAGCTGAAATTCCGAAACGAATGTTACATGGTATAACTACTACGACTGAAAATGGGCTTAAGAACAATATGCGCGCCTTTAGTTTAAGGCAGTAGTTTAAACAATGCATGAGCCATTATGAAACGGTCTTATAAACGGTCTTCAAAGGGTAATGTTCAGATTTCAGCGATATACATAGAAAGATTACATGAAACCAAGCTCCATGGATATGAATAATATATTGCTTAAGCAGAATTATAGACTTTTGATATCATTTCGAAAAATAGAATAGGTAAATACCGGCCAAGCAAATTTAGACTGCGTCAATACGTGAAAACATTCTTTCCACAGCTTCCATCAAGTAGATCATAATATCATAAGATCTAACTGATTATCAAATATTGACCTTAATGTCGATCGAGCTATATGTTGTCTACACAAGAAGTCCTAACGCACTCTACACTTTAAGTCCTTGATGCAATATTCTCCAATGATTCTGCAGTTGTCCATTGACCTCTTTTCTTTGTGACAAGAAGGTGATAGTCGTTTTCTTCTATGGATTTCTATTTCTAATAATAATTTCTATTCCCTGGCCTTGAACGTAATCGCTTGATTGGCCTGTTCCGACAGGCGGAGTAGTAGCCGTGCAGGATGAGTGATTGGGGCGGGGTTCTTGCGCACCGGCGATTCGCTTACCTGAGCCACAGCTCCTCCAGGTGCAAACGGATGACGGTCACTATCGATTTCAGCACTGGCAAAAAGGTCGGATTTAGGGGCAGGTGGCACAACTATGGGTGGGAGAACTCACTTGCAAATCAACCAAAAATACAAATATGTAGGTCTGTATGTGTATGTGTATAAACTGTCCAATGGAGCGTCTGCTCGCCAGGAACCCAAAACTAAAACTGAAACTACAACTCAAATTGCAGGTGCTGTCCAAAATGGAATAGCAACAACAACGGCAGCGACGTCGACGTCTATAACAGAATTTGTTTGTTTTGGCCCACTGTTGTCGTTGTTGTTGTTACTGCCGCTGCCGTTGTTGTTTGTGTGCGCAAAGTGCATAGACCGCATCCGCGTCTTAGCCTCCAGCTTGGCCCCAAAGCCAGCGCCCCATCCGATCCCGCCCACGCCCCTCCGGCGACGCGGGTGTGGATTTCGCACTTAATGGGTTGAGTTGGGAATATGGGAAAAGGTTAGTTGGCGACGCAGTGGGCTATCAATTAACAGTTAGTTAACTGCCTCTTCGCCTTGCCTGCAAAGTGTGACCAGAACAGGGATTGAGACGGGAGGTTACGGTCATACTTAATTTCTAATTTAATTCATAATTTGAAATAAAATTGGTTTTATTGTGACGATAAATTTATAGCTTATTTTACGGTTTTTAAAACAGATTAAGTTAAAATTTCAGATTTCAGCTTATAATTATTTCATACATATTTTCTAATTTTTCCGAATTAGTTTGTCCACTAAGAACTTTAAGCACCTAAAATTATTTTTCATCTTTCTGTTATTTGAATTCAAAGCTTAGACAATTTTAACTTGTACGTAAAGTAGTATAATTACACATTTTTGTTTTTTAACTATTATAATCTTATGTTAGTTATAAAAGCGAAGGACCTTACCAGTTACTTCAGGCCTTCTATAATCACAAAAAGTCTTTAAAGAATTTCGCAGCAACTAATATACCCTACGAGAAGTGAAGTTCCCCTTTACAATGCCATTGATCTACTCTAACCACCTCCACCGCATTTGTTATTAAAACCAGCCACCGCAACAAACTAATGACAGATGCTTATCTGCCCAAGCAATCGAAGTCCCAGACAAAGAATTGCGAGACGTTTAGTTTCCCATTATTATCCCCGAAAACGTTGGACTTTGGACCAAGTTGGGGGAGATAGAAACTTTATTCAAAACTAGCCGCCCGTTTTGGGGCAGCGTTATAGGTTGGTATTTTTCGTTGATAAGATTAAACAAACATCGCAATGCGGTCACATCGTCATTGTTGATTTGTGATAGCTGTTAAATAATAATAATTCCGTTTTACGAATTTTGTAAAGATGAGCAAGCAGCCCTCGTTCGTGTCGCGCAACCTGGTGGCCGTCGTGATGATCCCCAGTCTGGTGGGGATCCATCTGGGCTGGAGCTACATGCAGAGCAACCGAAAACTGGTCACGGAGGCGGAACAGATCGAGATGCCGCCGGTCACGGTATGTTAGTCCTAATTCTTAAGGCGATCACCTCAAGACAGCAGCTCCTCTTTTTGTCCAGTTTGCCAGGTTTGTGTGGAACAAGCTAACGGGCGCAGGAAGTTCGACGGAATGACAAACCCTCTGGTGATGAGCTTAAGACATACAATCTATTTATTGTATAGAATAATTAAAACTACATGCAAACTGTATGGTACAATCGGCTGCTGCCCGGGCGACACATGTTGGCCGGGCTGCAGGTTGGGACACAGACAAAATGGAGATATAAAGCCAGAGACTACACATACTTAGTCTAGGGGGACAAGAGAGATTACTGCGTGAGGGCCGAGTGAACGGTGAGGTTGCCCAGCTGTGCGTTGAATAGAACGTCGCTGATCAGTTTCTCGGCCACGATCCGCTGCGTCGGGTTGATGGAGCGCAGTTTGCTCGCCACATTCACGCCAATGGCATCGTACTCGTCGTCTTGCCGGTGCGATGTGCTCGTAGCCGCTGTGGTGGTATAGGCAGTGGTGCCGGCATTGCCAAACAATGGCTGATAGTGATCGCGGCCTATCTGGATGGTGGGAACGCCCTGATGTTGGCCATTCGTCTGCTGCAGGTGGAGCTGCTGCTGGTGGTGCTCCAGATGATTGACCGCCTGCGTGGGGAGAGGAGGTGATTGAAGACCCTAAGGAACTCTTCACTGCTTTGGAGCTACTCACTTGTTGTATCTCGCGCTGGGAGTTGGAGTCTAGGGAGGTGATCTCTAAGACCTTCACGGCATGTCCCTGAGCCGCCGCCGCCGCAATGGAGGTCTGGGCTGCTGCATGGGCTACCATTTGCTGGTGTGCTTGGGCTGCGGCTGCCGCTGCTTCGGCCGCCTGGTGCTCCTCGCTCTTGACAAGGGTCACACATTCCGCGGGCGTCACCGAAATGGTGCTCAGAGTGGCGCCCTGACTGCTGACGACCACATTGTTGGCCGTCGCCGCGACTTCTTCCACATCGTCCGGGGACGTGGGTATTATGGACTCCATGTGCTGAGACTGAGTGCCCGTGTGATGTGAGTCGTCCTCGAACTCCATTGACTCCTCGTCGTCGAAGCTGATATGGAGTTCTCTCTTGGGCTTGGAGCCGAGTTCGTGGCGCTTGGGCTTGTGGTCAGCGATGAAAAGCAGCTTGTCGTAGTACCACAAACGCGTTGCGTAGTCGCCTTTGGTACTCGTCTTGCGGAATTCCCGCCGAAAAGCGGACCGCAGTGAGTTAATTTTCCTGTAAAGCGTGAATTGTGTTTACTGAACTGTGGCACATTTGACATGGAAATTCTCACCTTACTACCATCGCCCTGTCCGGATTGGGCTCCACTTCTTTTAGCTTCTCCACCAGGCGATCGTAGGACTTGTTACGGGCTGTGTGATTGCTGTAGTCGTTGTGCTTGGGCTGCCAGAGGCACTCCTCCTCTTGGTACTGCTCGATAAACTCCGTGAGCCAGTGGCGTGAGTACGAACGCAGGTCTAAGTTCATGGTCCCTTTCACTCGCGTTTTATTTGGGGTTTTCTCAATTAACTTCAGCTTAGTATTTTTTGTTTTCGCTGCGTCTCGCGTGAAGTTGGCTGCGCCACAAACGTCGGGGCGTTGCCAACCCAAACAAATCATCGCGGTCGAGATGGTATCGAGCCTGCATTTTTGAATATAAGGAGCAAAAATTTAAATTAGGCAAATAAAGTAAAACAACTTTAGCCCCTTAAATAAAAAGTGATCGACTTTAACGTTAAATATGACAAAGTGCATACAAATTCTCTAAAACTGAATAGCTATGTGATTCATTATCCGTTTCATTACAATTTTAAGCCAGGAAATAATGATTTACCCTTTGTATTGCATTTATGAGTGATACGGCATATCTATTGCAAGTCAAGAATATATTTTGTTTAATAATATATTTTAATGTTTATTTATGTTTAATATTTTGTTTAAACGAACTTGTATGCCAGTGAATAACACAAATATCTGTAGCACTTGTTGAAATTATTTACAACGTTTTGAAAGGGTGCTTTCTTTTACAATTGACATGACGAAACAATGACATAACGGCTCTGGAACAAATTTTATAAACAATTTTTGACAGCAGTCCTCTCTTAATTTGCACCACTGTGCCACAGTTAGAGGGTTGCGGTCTGGGCTTACCTCCAGCGTGGACTCCACCCACGCCGTCTGGCAGCGCAGTCAGCATGGCAACGCCGAGCGCAGTTCTCGATGTTTTTGTCAATTGCTCTTTGGAGCTTCGCAGGCGGAGTCCGAGAATCGCGCGGAAAATGTGCATTAACAAATAGAAAAATCCGAAATAAAGACAAAGAATTAGCTCGCGGTTAAAGAGAATACAGCACCTGTGTTTTTGGAATCGAAAATCAGTGCGAAACGCCTACCACTGCTGTGTGTTGTTGTTATTGTTGCCAAGGCCGAAGGAGCGAAAAGGGAGGCCGAAAAAAAAGAATCTGTGCTAACAAAAACAAAGGTGCGTGTAGGGCCAAACACACATGAAATCGTACATATGTACGCATATGTATACGTGTGTGTGTTCAAAATAATTTGTTGTTCTCGTTTTGCCCAATTATATAAGGTGTCCGTGTGTGAGTGGTCTTTTTGGGATGTTGCAAGCGTTTAATCGGTGTAAACAAGAGCGAATAAATGGATTGCCAAACAGTTGGTGCACAGTGGCCTTTATCGCAAAGTACTTAAATTTAAGAGAAACAAACAACAACACTTACAAGCAACAGCTGTTTTTCATTCCCCTAGGCGCACTCAGTCCAATCAGAATTAAGTCACGTATGATTCTTATAAATCAAATCCAGTTTTGTAAACAACAAACAAAAGTATTCCGAATTATTGTTCAAGGAAATAAATTGGCTAGAAAATCGCGCATGTGAAAGTGCACTTTCCGAGTAATTTGCATAAATTTCCATTGCCCCATTTGGTTTTTGTTATTTTCCTCCAAGGGGGTACAAAGTCCAGTTGGAATGATGTTGTAGCTGCTTTACTATCTACATCCCGCATCGACCCCCCCCCCCCCTCCAACGGGCTATTTATAGCAAACAAATTTCATAGCCAGAAGCAAAGTGGAAAACACTTGCTGGATAAACTGGATCCGTAGTAAGCCACAACCTTGACTGAGTGCAATAGCAGAGAAAAAAGTGCACAAACACCGCCTAACGAGCTTGTTTACGTTTATCAAGCGCCGGCAACAACAGCATCCCAGTGCACAGTGGTCGAAAAGTGTCGTTCATCGCTCGAATTCCTTATCAAAAAATTTGTTTATGGAGGGGGCACATATCAAGAGGCTGTGCTAAAATCACACTTAAGCCGCAAGCAAAGGCGCGGAATATTTGCTAAACTACTTTTGGCCCAACTTTTCAAGATAGAAGAGCTGAAATCGCTAGGTACAGTGATTACTTGTACCAGAAGGTTGCATTTGAAACGTATCAGCCTATAAAATCAATATAATTTAGTTAATTTCCTTAATCTTAGTAGTTGCTTAGTAGTAGTTAGTCGACTCACTTCTATATAATTTAAAAATAGTAAAATATGCTTACTGCCATCCTTAACCAGTATCCACTGTACAGCTCAGATGCTCACGTTCAAGGTTGCACTTTTCCACTCATTTGCAATCGCATTGATGAACGCTCTCGGTTTTTGCTCCCAAAGATTTCCCGCACCGGCTGCTCAATGAAAAGCGTTTAATTTTAGCCGCGCTCAGCTGTTGAACTTGGAAAAGTGCCCAACCCCCCAAAAAAATCGGTAATCAAAACACACGTGCTGTCATATTCCGCACATTCGGGCGAGCTGAGCTCACATTTTAATATTTCGGCATGATAATTGTTTTGGAGGTGTGTGCCACACATAAACAGGTACATATATATGTATGTACATATATATACACTGGGCACTTACTTATGTACATATGTACATATATCAACTGATAATTCGGTGCCTTTTGCCTTCCATAATGAGCAAACGAAACCAACCGGTTTGCGGGCTTGTTTGCTCTTTGGAGTGCGAGAGAGGCGAGAGCGGGTACATCGATCCGTTCCGATCTCTTCTGGAACACTCCACTTCTATCTAATGTGAGACCCAATTAGCAGCTGGCCAAAGCCTTATCAATTCCGGCTGAGAACCCGAGTAGTTGGCTCGAGAATGACTCGACTTGGGGCCCAAAGCAAAGTTCAATTGCCGGGAGCCAATGGTACTTGGCCAGATAGCTGAATATTGGTCAATATTATGGGTTGGTTGGACGCTAAAAGCCATCCGAGTGCCTATTTTTGAACCTATGCCAAGGGAACGTGCTTCTAACAATTACGAAACAATTGCGAGAGCAATTGAATATTATTTGCATGAACTTGCGAAATGTGTGTTTTCGCTATCAACAGGCGCACATAATATTTTCCTGGGCTCCATAAATACACCTGTCTGTGCAAGAGTAGCACCCAATTTATTTACTCTTCACAATCAATACAATAATAAGAGCAGTACTATTGTTTTTCATTATTGGTCACACATATCAATTATCAGCGAAATCCAAAGCTGTGTTTTTGTCGTTCGTTGGCTGATAAGAAATCCAAACACTTGTCATAAAGTTGCACCTAAACTATTAGCTACTGTGCTTAGAAGAATTCTAGATTAAAATAAAATCATTTACCAATAATTCATGGTACAATAGAAATGCTTTCAGTTTAAACCTAACCTGTTAGTTGGATTTTAGAAGCTTCATTCTCAAAATATTAATATATAAGTTAGTTGTGCTATTATGTTGACCTCAGCTGTACAGCAGCGCCCACTCAGTTTGCTATATGTGTCTCTGCTGGGAAGTCTTATGAAAGCAAAGCAATTTTCGGCTGGTTTAGATTAGTTTTGGCCATATTGAGCTCTTATCAGTGGTGTCGATAAGCCTGCGCTTTTTTGGTGGTCCAATATAGCCGGCTCAGATTGATATGCAAATTGATTTCAGGTCCCCCAGTCCGAGTCTGCGATGAGCCGACTCCTGGAGAAGCCCAACATCGCCATGTCCATCAAGTCCACGGGTAGTCAGCTCTCGAGCACGATGACGACAGCCTCGGCGACGCTGTCCTCGGACCTGGACGATGCGGACACATCCCGCACCCAGCTGAGTCCATCGGAAACATCTGGAGTAGTCCTCGTACCCGCCACTACAGTCACACCCAGTAAGTAAGGCGCAAAAGACAATTCACGAGAGATTTGTTTTCCAGACGCATAGCCAAGGATTTCAAACATTTTGATACTTGAAGGCAGTAAATAAAGCTACAATCTTAATTAACATGTACAAAAATCAAATTCAATGAACTTTCTCGCAATGTGATTTCCAATTCCTAGTAACTACTAAGCATTATAAAATGGACCTATTTAACTATGAGCTTAAATCCAGGACTCATTTTATAGTAGGCACTTCGATTCCACTTGAATGCCAAACATGTCCAAACAAAAATTAGGGAAACGCTAAATTACATTGGCGACACAATGAAAACTCTTGAATTTTTGTGTTTGTCGACAGTAAAATGTCGAGTATTTGACTTCAAACCGAACTAAATTATAGAGCGTAGTGGAGTGTCAAAGTTTCCTATGTCCCTCCGTTTATTTATCCATAGTCGCGCATTCGGGTATGAATGCATATTGAGATTTTCTATTCATTTTCTACCATTTACTATTTCAGTGCGCCAGAAAATCGACCAGGTGGTGATCAGCCTGATATCCGGAGCAGCGGCGGGGGCGCTGGCCAAGACGGTCATCGCCCCGCTGGACCGCACAAAGATCAACTTCCAGATCCGCAACGATGTGCCCTTCTCGTTTCGAGCCTCGCTGCGCTACCTGCAAAACACCTATGCCAACGAGGGCGTTTTGGCCCTGTGGCGGGGGAACTCGGCCACGATGGCCAGAATCGTGCCCTACGCAGCCATACAGTTCACGGCCCACGAGCAGTGGCGTCGCATCCTGCACGTCGACAAGGACGGCACCAAGTGAGTTGTACTATGCTCTAGATTCTCACCAACTTCATGGCGAATCATTCTATTTTGCAGCACGAAAGGTCGTCGGTTTTTGGCTGGCTCCCTGGCGGGAATCACCTCACAGTCGCTGACGTATCCTCTGGACCTGGCACGCGCCCGCATGGCCGTCACGGATCGGTATACTGGCTATCGGACGCTGCGACAAGTCTTCACCAAGATCTGGGTGGAGGAGGGTCCGCGGACGCTGTTCCGCGGCTACTGGGCGACCGTTCTCGGCGTGATTCCCTATGCGGGCACCTCCTTCTTCACCTACGAGACTCTTAAGCGGGAATACTATGGTAGGAATACTACCTATATCCTAATATAAAATTCTATAGACTTAGGGGAGATGTTCATTTAAAAATTCTTGTATATTGTATATGTCCATAGAATTCGGTTTTAAGCCCCAAGTTTATTGTGGAATTATACAGATAATTTCAATTTAAACCGGCATTCTGGGTCATTGTCATTATTTTGATTATGCTAGTAGAAGTTACCTATATTCTAATTAAGTGCTCACTGAATTTGCCAACTAAATGACTTGTTTGCTTGCAGAAGTGGTCGGCAACAATAAACCCAATACTCTAGTCTCGCTGGCCTTCGGTGCTGCGGCTGGTGCCGCCGGGCAAACGGCCAGCTATCCATTGGACATTGTGCGGCGAAGAATGCAGACAATGCGGGTGAACACGGCTGGCGGAGATCGGTACCCAACCATCCTGGAGACTCTCGTCAAGATCTATCGGTGCGTGCAAATCTTTGTCAACGATTTTATTCATATTTTAATTGCGATTTTAATTACGATTTCCAAACAGTGAGGAGGGCGTCAAGAACGGTTTCTACAAGGGACTTAGCATGAACTGGATCAAGGGACCCATCGCCGTGGGCATCAGCTTCTCCACCTACGATCTGATCAAGGCGTGGCTCACGGAGCTGGCCAACTTGAGACGGGTTGAGAAATAGCCCAGCTCCCTGCCCCTGCCACTCGTCACCCATAAACACCACACCAAAAACGCACTGCTTTGATCTTAAGTCTCGCGATCGATGGATGAGCTGAGGAAATAGAAGTGAAGCACCGACATGCTCTAATTGTTAGATATTTTTTAGCTGTTAGTTGTGAGGGAGAGAAGCGATGAAGTGAAGACACCCGAAAGCGCTTAACTTTGTTATTAACCGTAATTGATTTATTATCGCCGTAAGCCGAAAGTATATCAGCCAATAAACTGTCTGAATAATGACTCGCCTGGCACATACTGCTCCCCAGGACCTCGTATTCAATGGTGTTGCTTTGACAATAACACTCCTAGATTAATGATTACGATTTACCCGAACATTTTGTATATTGTGTATTGCCAACTCAATGTCAAGGCGCTGCGACTGTTAAAATAGTCATGAATTTGAGGGTGTTCACACCAGCATATACTATGTAATTCTTGTATGTTAGTGTGTTTTTATTATTAAAATTTACAAAATTGTTTAACTGATCGATTATCTCAATCGTTTTTAAAACGCGCGCCATCGGTTGTGACAGGTGGCACCTCCGGCGATTACGCGATAACATCTTTTGCGGGGGTGCTGTATATCGAAATATGCTGGTAGTCGCGTTCGCAAAAATTCGAGTGCTCGCAAAACGAAAACAACGTAAATTTAGTGCGTTTTAAAAGTGATAATTAAGACTATTTGCCCTGGAATTAGGTGGCCCAACAGCCGTGAGCTGCAGGCGGTGTTGTTTTAAGGATAAAAAGCGTTTTTCCCCCAACACCTGCCATAACCAAAAAGGCAATCTGAAAGGTGAGTGATTTGCTGTGCTGCGCCGATTGTGGAATGGATTAATTATTTAAGGCCTATTGATTAGACGGGGCACAGCCTTAAAAAAACCCCTCTCCGAGCACCAACCCTCTTCATTTAAAGAGGGTCGGGGGTGGCATTCTCATGCTCGCTTGTTGCTGCGCACAACAGGTGAAAATTCAGAAGTCGCGTATGTTTATATGCAGAATACACAAGAGTTGGCAAAAGACCATTAATTGTGCTTCTCTGCGTCTGGGGTAACCTTGACTTTCGGTGGACAAATCAATCAAATGCAATTAATTACACCGCCAGCGGTGCATATGTGTGGGTGGCAGCTCGTGTGTGTACAGACAACATGCGCACTCATATCTGCGGCGCCACAATGATGCGAAAATGGGTGTAAACCCCCTTTGATAAATGTTTGTTTATCGCAATTAGCTTCGCAAATTGTTTATTCTTTAGCAGCCGACAGTGCTGTTAACTTAACAGGGGTGCGAGGGTTGCACTTCGGGTTATCAGAGTTTTCCACCATCAAATTCATTTTACTTCTAAATAATAACTTCAATCAACTTATTTTTCTTTAATTAACTCACAAAGTTTAGTGGAATATTAGCACGATAGAGATATATATTTCGTAACTTGTTTAGTCTTAATGTTTCTTTTAGAACATCTTTACGAAAAATCCTAAATGCTATTTGTTTAATTATGTGCATTCCAAGTCAAAAATTTATAAGTAATAACAATTCAAAAATTTTGTTTTACCATAGTTATCGAGCTTTGGTCCCTGGTTGTTAACAATATTTTACTGCGCTGCTCTATAAAATTAAATCAACTTATTTTCTAATTAGAATTTCCTATCTTCCCGGTTTGGCAGAGATTTATCAGAATCGATACCCACTGTTAACAGCGATTGTTCACATGTGTTCATCGTCCGATAGTATCGCATGTGGATCGCTTTCGCTCCAACTCTAGAGACGCGGCAGTCGTTTTTTAGCCACTATAGGGAATTGTTCGAATGCGGAGCAATTTTCAAATGCGCAACCAGTTGAATTCTTTTGCAAGTGCACTTTGTTTTCAAGGATTCGTTTAACTGATAGGATTTCCTTTGGTCGAGACTCTAGTTTTTTTTTCTAAATTCTCAGTGCGTGTGCGGGTGTGCATGTGCGTTCCGTCTCCCTCGCACTGCGTCGTGTGTGTAATGTTTGTGTGTGCGTGAAGCCAGCGCGATTTAAAAATAAAACGGCAAATACATAATAAAAAATATCGAAGAGCAACAGCGGCAGGCGTACCAATACAAACTAACCGATACCAGCCAGCCGTGTGTGTTTACACAGTGTTGTGCGTTGGTGTTTGTGTACCAAAGGTAAATAGAAATAGGAGAAAAAGAGCAACAAATTTACGAGTGGTGGGGGGTACGTATATAAATGCGTGTGTGGGTGGGAGGACTCCGCTGCAAATGTGCACTGCGCAAATAATGTGGGTGGGCGTGTGGTGGTTCCGCAAGGCCTTCACGAAGGTTCTCTGCCTTTTGGCCACAAATTCGATGCACCATCATCATGTGTTTCCACTTGACGCTTTATTTATACATCAACAAAATACCCACACACATGCACATGTGTTCTTCACGCTCCTGTTTCCCGGTCTTCTTCTTCCCCGTTCATTGTTGTTTCCTGGAAAGCCCATAAAAACAAAGGCAACAAGAATTTCGAGTGCAATAGCACAAATGGCAGCAACAACAACACTGATATCGAGTATATTAGCTGTTCCCCATCTCACCGTCCCACTCGCTCCCTTGCACAGCGAGAAAGCGAGGCTATAAAACTAAAAATTATATATATTTAATGTCCTCTGTTTAAAAAATTAAGCTTTTTTGTATAAATACATAATACAATTTTTTGTATAAGGCATTGGTAAATTAATCCCATGTGTTGGGGCCCGATTCAACACCTGGTATCACAACATTTGGCAACACATATTTAACTGTTACTCTAGCACTATTTTTTCAAGTGTCTGACGTACGGGGCCCTATCATTCTCATATTCACATGCTACTCTTGCTTTCATACGTCGCCGACTTCTGCGCGCTCAACACTTTTATCTTGCTCGCTGTCGTCGGTCGCTTACTGCCCCCTCCTCCGTCGCGGGCTTCCCCTCTCTCCACCATGACTTCTTGGCCTGGCTATAACCCGGCTGGCTTCTACCACTTCGGACAAATTACGATTGTCAGCGACGCCGACGTTAGCTAACCCCTTGGCGTTTCACATTTGATAAACCCGATCGCATTGCTGTGGACACCGTAGATTATCATTGGTCATAGTGGGTCCTCCAATCAATGGCCAGGTGGACGGTCAACTTACATAGGTTAGTTGGCAGAGGGGTTTCTTCGTTTATGTCAACTAATAAAACGCATACATTATATAACTACCATTATTTATTAACAGTGGTTAAAATCATTAATTTTATAGATGAAAGGGAGATACAATATAATATTGTACTTTATTCAGAATTGTATTTACGGTCTGAGAAACTATATTTTACATTTAAAGTTCACCCTGAATTGAAATAAAGTAGTAATGTGGCTTTTATATATTGAAAATATATTGTATATAGATTCGAATGAACAGATATACTCTAAATGCCACGATACTTAAAACTATAGGGTGCTCAAAGTTCGTTTCCCCAATTAGTTCTTCTATATCGTGTTGGAACTCACTCCCGTCAGATTTGAACATATGTATTTATGCAGCAAAGTTTATCGCCACCAATCCAGTCCACCACATGTGTTTAAAGTTATTTCTGGATCTTCGATATAGGCAGTGCTAATTATTGCGCTATTATGCGAATCACTATCCTCAAGCGCAAATCAAGCCGGCTTCTTATCGGCGACTCTCGTTATTTACTTTGTTACATTGACACCTCGTTATCAAAGTCGTTTATTGCGTTGCATTTCATTGTCGTAAATGGAGCACTCTGCTGCGCCTTCAATAGATTGGGGGCCTACTGTACTTACACATATTGTGCCTGCTTATCGCTGGCAAAATGCTTTTCTGGTGGTAGTAGATGGCCCCCGAACTAGCGAATCAAAACTTCAATCTATAGTTTCTGAGGAAGTTACTTTGAGGAACTTACTACAACGTATTTTACAAATATTTTTGTCAATATGCCCAATTATCAAGTTTGAAACCCGAAAATCTGTCTAGCTCGTAATCAAAGCTGTACTTATTATTAAAAAATTAAAGATCATATTTATTTATTACTTGAAAAACCCAAATCATTGGTTATGGAAATATTGACCCTAATGCTAATTAGTTTTTGAAAAACAAATAAGTAATATAGAGCAGTAAAAAATGGATTCAATAGAGGATTAATACATTTCTGCGAATCTTTTGTTGCACTCCGCTGATAAGGAGTCCCATTTATTGGAATTTTGCTAAGACTTTACAGTTAAGCAATAAAAGACAATGTTTGGTAGCTGTATTGTTTGATAACCTGACTGACTTCAGTCGAATAATCACTTTTCGAACCATTGAGCACCAACACAAGACTGATAACTGAGTGATACCCAACCATGATTGTATTTGTATTGCAGATGACAGTTTGGACAAATATTCCTTAATTACTTTATTTTTTGACAAATAGACTTGAGCACATATTTTATGAGCTTAAGATCGGTGGGATTTATGAACAGATAAGTGAGGTCATCGGGGCAAGTGTGACAACAAACATTGATCTGTTCGCGGAACGAGCATTATGTGGTGATAAGAAACCGTGTGCCGACACATTACTTAGCTCAATATAACCCAATCGATCCGGTGTTTCTCGTTAGACGAAACAAAAGCCGACAAACATCGTGCAAAATGTCAGGCGAGCAGCAACGATAAATGATTACTTAAATAATACTTGGTGTGGCAAAGTGGTGGTGGTGGGGGGGCTCACTTTGGGCTCGGTTGGGGGTGGTGCAACGGCGAGGTTTCCATTGTCGATGTACGGCGTACACCCACACAACCACGAGGAAAAGAACACTGAGGCATGCTTATTAAACTTTTATGAGTACAAAAACAAATACCACAAACGACTCTCGTTTCTCACAGGGCAATCGTAAGTGTGTGCGTTGTTTATAAAAAATTGAACAAGAAAAATATAAAATGAACGCGGCTGGCTGGCACAAATGTCGAAGCAGCAGAAAGCAAAAAGCAAAAAGCGAAAAGAACAGCCAGGAACAACAAAGGCAGCACACCCGCGCTTGGGTGTTTGCAATCGTCGGTTTTCGAAGTGGTCAGAAATGCTTGGACGCCATACTAAGGGCCGAGGAAATTGTAGTGACCCCAACCAAAGCTCTACGGGCATAACAATCCCAACTTTGATGTCATGCCCATACAAATTTTCCCCCCACAGAGTGCATGACTAATATTCAAATTGGTGTGTCCAACTCAAAGAACGCGAATTTTTATAAAGTTATATGCCAACACTTTTATGGTTTATTTAAATAAATTGTATTATTGCTAACATATGTATGAACGTCGAGATCGCTAGAACTTTAAAAGCTAAAAGGTTTTGCTATTGGACATACAAATTCTACGCCCACAATATTTTGTATTTTATTATTAACTATTTTTATTGATATTTCAAATGAATTTTGAATTCCCATTTTATTTTATTGTGCAGAACGTATGCTCCATACAAAAAGTTTGATTCCGCGCAACGAGGTATCACTGTCCCAACTTACCTTTTATGATACGTAGTTCCAACCAGTCTTATCAGTGCCGGGCTGCTGCCATAAAACTTTCCACTTGCCGCACTTGGATTCCTTGGAGCTTTTCAATTCGCATGAAAATGGGAATCTTTTCTATCTGCGGCTATATCTTATTTATACGCCCACTTTGCAGATAACACGTTTTCCAGAATTTTCGCTGTGGCAATAGGCCAGATATTGTGTGTGCATACTGCTTACGGGGATTATTCTCCATCTGAATCTGCAGATTGTTTATCCCAAAAAATTTCGCATCGCACATATAGAAAGATAAACAAAGTGGCTCGGTGTGTGGAGTAACGATTGCCTGGTGCTCGAAGACGATGAGTCATCATCCAACCAAATGCTTATCTAAAATGCGCCCATTCGGCATTTTTTCTAGCTCGGCATATTAATCACACGACTAAAAGTGCAACTGGGCTGTTTCCTCTTTCTTCCTCCCCCCTCCCCTGTCTATCATGCCATTTCTCATCGTATTTCTGTGCTGTTTGTGATTCGCTTTTTGTTTGCCCGGACGGCAGCGAAAAGTCAACTTTTGAGTGGGCAGCTGGCCGGCGAGAGCTTGTTGAGAATCTGTATCTCGTGCGCACAGATACAAAAGTATCTACACATGTCCGTACAAATAGGCAAACACAATCCGTTGGTCAAGAATGTATGTATGCCATAACAATTGGCACTCAATTGTAAATGCATATTACTATGAACTGTGGGTTTTCCCCCGGCGAACGCTGAACTGACTTATATTTTTCTTAGATCCGCTGCTTTACATGCACACAGCCCACAACAAACAACGGATGCAAAAAGCAGCCCAACCAGTTCGCTTTTCACTGCAATTGGCAAACCACTTTCATTGTATGCACTGGTTTTTCATTGTTGAAAACTCAAGGCTCAAGGTCGCAGGAGGCACTAGTTTTTTCTGTGCGCATACTGCTTAACTGTGAAGCTAGGTAGATTATAAAAAATTAATTTAGTTCTCAGAATTTTGGAATTTCCCATTGGTACATGCTAGGATGGATAGAAACTGTCAAACTTCCGGGTGCTAAGAAAGCGTTTTTTTTTGTTTAGATATGTATATATTATACTATATATGCATTGGATATACGGCGATTCTTCGAATGCTCTTCTTCGATAGACGTCAATGCAAATTCAAGTTTTGCAACTGAAAACATTTTTGCTGTCGAGAGATCGAAATGAATTTATATACATACATTTAAAAAATGGAAAGAGCTTCGTTCGTTACACATTTGTTGTGCTTGTGGTCGAAATATACTCGTGTTTGCGCGCTTGAGGCGCTTTTGAGGTCTGTGGAGGTCTGTTGTATACACGTTTTTAACCCCCTAAAGCCGGCCAGCCGCGGTCATTTCTCATTCACCTCTCCATTTGGCGCAGAAGCCCCTGTGGACATGTGTGAACATTTACAACCGCGTATAAATAACGCCGACTAACATATTTGCCTGCAACCAACTAAGTATACTTCGCATTTTACCTCCATCTCCCTCTACCGACTAAACAAACTCACATTCTATATGTGGTCTATATGGCGCTATAAATCGCTAAAGTTGGTGGGGTCGTGCGGGGGAGATGGGTTCAGTGGGTAACTACCGGTTATCGCGGCTTTTGCGGTAAACTTAATGCCGGCCGATGTTTTAGCTACAAAGCAAGGCGAAAAACACGCATCATAATAATAAACGATGATTTTTCTTTAAAAATTCATTATATTTCGCTATTCGAAATTACACGTTTCCTTTTGTGCACATCTACTTTCCAAGTTGTTCCGAGAATTGTAGCCAAAAGCATGCTACTAAGGGTTATACAAATCAGAAAAAAAAAACCATCACACACTTTCACACAATTAAAATATAAACATTTTTGATTTGATAAAGTTTTCATGCGCTTGAAATTGTGCAAGAAGCGCATAATTCTTATTTAATTTAAAACCAACGTTTGAGGCGCTTATCGCAGGAAGTTCGATAATGCAAACATAAGTAGTGAGTATTAATAATGGCATGATAAATATAATAATGTTATTATATATATTATTTCTTAGCATTATGCACAAGGTCGCGTTTCATAAATTTTCTACAACTTGTAGTTCAATTCTTGAATGAGCTATTTAATTAAAATATTTTTTTTCGTACTGTGCTTTTTCGCTGACGTCACGTGCTGGAGATATTTTTCGCTTTCAGCGCAGTCAATAGCGAAACTTAAAAATGCCGCAAAACTTTTTTATCGCGTCTGGGTTTTTGCTTGGTTTGTTTAGCCTTTGTTTTTGTTTTCATTCAGCGTTTGCTGCTCGTGCGGCGGCTAGCGGAAAGAAAACTGGATTTCTTGGGAGCATCATCAGTACAGAATCAAAACACATTCAAAACCAAAAAAGGATTTGACTCGATATCAATAAGTTGTTAGTTACTAAGTTGTATAAAAATGCACTTCTGACTTGAAATGCTCTTAGTTTGGCTTAGATTGGACGCCTATATACTTTAGGTTGTCATGTCGATTTGGTCCCAAAAGACAGCACATGGCCAAAAACTATAGCGATATAGAGCCCCCCGAGAGAGGCGGTGGCCACCCAGTCATCCATCCATGCATTTTTGGCTCTAATTATGGGGTGTGGTTGGTTATTTCCTTGATAATATACACCGGCGTTTCATCATTTGTGGCCCTCGAAGAGGCGATGTGCGTAAATTAACATAATAATTCCATTAACCGAATTTCATAATGATATCTTTGTGGACAAAGGCATTTTTCGCAAACGGCGGTCAATAGTTTCGCAGTTCCTAATAAACGAAAACTCCAGTCGCTTTTCCGCGAAGCCGTTGAGGGCTATTTGAAGTTAGTAAATTGACCGATAAGTGCCTGGTTAGGTTTTCCACCTAATCCATACGCAATCTTTCATGGCAATTGATTCATCGATGCCTTTTGGTCAATGCGCTATCAGAGCATGGTAATAATATATGAATATGGCAAATTTCCAGCAAACACTGATTATTCGAACTACTTCAGCGAAATTTTCATATCATTCTTAATGGTTGGCCATACTTACTTTGTCATTCACGTTTGCGCCTTATCAAGTGAAAAGTTTCGGGTATAAAAGCGGGCAGTCAAATTAACCAAACCCTTAGTTGAGCTCATTCAATCGATCGGTAAACACCTGTAGACAATTCATAACTTCACTTATAACCATTAATTGTCGTGATTTGTTATTGCTCTGATAGAAATACGATCTCTCCCCATTGTGTCAATACGGCGATTGGCTATCGCATAGCAAATTGTTTGTAAACAGTCTGCTCACAGCCACCTGACAGCCACTGCTCGACTCAGATAACCCAAGTGAGATCAGGAACAGTTCCCCATAAAACCGGCTAATCGATACGAGAAATCAAAACATCAGCCAGATCGAGGCTTTACTTTTGTTTCGTTCGAAGCTTTTCCATCGATAACCCTCGTTGCGGGTGTCTCACCTCGGATGCAATTGTGTGTCTCTAGTATTTTTTTCAGCTTTTCACGCTGATAACTAATGGAAAAGTACTTCTAAGGCCGCAATTCGACGGTACTCCTAATAAGAATAAACAAAAAACTATTTTTGCCAACTTGACTGAGTTTATTCCAGCTGACTTGGCACATTAGAGGCATCCGAAGCAAACCAGAACCTTGAACCACTTTACTGTGGACTAAAAATGCCGAAGGGCACAAAAAGAAAGAGCAGCCAGCAGCACTGACTTATGAATAGAAAGAAACCTGCCTGCGGGCGAATCCAAACTACCTTTTACCACCACACACCGCACAGTCGCATTGGTTCCGTCTACCTAAGCTGACTGACTCCCTGACTCTCGTACCTAGTGAGCCGCACATCCGAACTCGAATGCGGTTCCTGGGGGTCAGGTATCGGTGCGACCTGTTTTGATCATCCACCTCCTCCATCCCTAAAGTCCCTTCGCTTGGGCTGCATTTTCGGGCTTGTTTCGGCCATTAGATCCTTATCTAATTTTGTTGCCTGGTCTGGAGTCGCCTGGAAGTGGACTGGTGGACTGGTTTGCCTTGTTTACACCACTCTTTCAACTTCTTCGTTTTCTTGGGCCATTCATATTTGCTACGTGAGCGTCGCGCTGGCCTTTTTTCCGGGTAACTACAGAAATTAGCGTATCGACCACAAAAGCAAACACGTTTCGGTTCGGGTTTGGCTTTCAGTTTGGCTTTCGGGTTTGAGAGTCTGGACCCTGCGTCTGGATTACCGCTCATTTACGGTCACGTTTCGACGACAAGGAATTGTCGCCGGTGGTGCGGACTTGGCTAAGAATCATCGCGGCACAAAGGAGAAGGGTTCGACCGGTTGCCAACGACGTCGGCACCGCCACCGCCACCAGGCTGCCTTATCAGCACTATTTAGCATGGCCATAAAGAGTCATATTCCCCACGGATCGCACTCGGACTCGGACTCGCCCGGTGGTGCAATTAATTTTCACACCTGTTGTTCGGTTCGCCTCGAATTCACCTCACGCGTTGGTTTGGTTCGTTTTTTTGTTTACTTTCTCACTTGCGTGTGAGCTGGTTTTTCTCGGTGTGTTTGTCATTTGCAATAATTTTTTGTTATGGTAATAAAAGGTTAAAGCCAGCATGGTCGCATTCATTGGGCTCTTTACCGCGCTCATAAAGCCATGTTCTATGAGCTCACGACACGGCTGGGAGATCTGCTTCCTCCTCTGAAATTATACAGATAATTATATTTCCATTATCTAAATTGAAAACATTTCATTCGGTAGTGGAATTATTTAAGAAACCTAACGTAAACAAAACTGTGAATATTAACGTACGTAAAAAGAGAGGTTTTCCTTTTA
This sequence comes from Drosophila melanogaster, assembly GCF_000001215.4. NCBI lineage: Eukaryota > Metazoa > Arthropoda > Insecta > Diptera > Drosophilidae > Drosophila > Drosophila melanogaster. The sequence goes on along the minus strand of NT_033777.3, from coordinate 20,542,499 downwards.
AAATTTGAGTTTTGAACAATGTAAATATGTTTCGAATGTAAACAAGTACAATTATCAGTTCTTTATGATGTGTAACACTATGGAAGGCGTAACAAAGATGTGTTACTGATTAACATTTACTTTACCTTTCGATATGACACAAACATGACTCTGCTTGTTGTTAATATTTGACCGAGGGGAGACCCAAAGCTTGAAAGATAAGTCAACAATTGGCCGTCTTTATGGGATACTCGTACTCGATGCGAGCTGCAGTGCAAATATTGTTAAAAGTCAGACTGGGGTCGCATCTAGGAATCGCACAAAACCATAGCCGTCATCACATCACATATTAATCTAATATTAGGAGACATTATCTTGCCTAAACATCGCACTTACCCTCATATGTACATATGCTTGTGTATTTATAGTTTCCTCCTTCTAACCATATTAAATTCAAAACAAGTCAGAAAAACACGATCTAGTTCGCATGTATGCGAGTGCATTTTATGGACGCCTCAGACTCATTTGCCTGTGGAAACCAGCAGGACATTGATCGGCCCAAGAGCCAGCTCATAAAGTCCCAGAACAGAAAGTGAATCCGAGCCAGAATCAGAAACACCCCAACCGTTGCACTGATCACCATACACATTCAGCTGTCACAGCTTAGCATACAAAATCACTATACCATCATCATATCCATCGGGTAGAGCAAGAGCATGAGCTTGTGGAAGCGCATCTCCAGCCATGTCGACTGCGAGCAGCGTATGGCGGCTTACTACGAGGAGAAGGGTATGCTCGAGCTGCGCCTCTGCTTGGCACCCTGGATCGAAGACAGGATAATGTGAGTAGAGTGGGGAGTTGGGGGTGATGGGGTCGATTAAAGACAGCAGCAGCTTACGAACGAATAATAAGTACGCTTAAGTCTTTTTAGAAAGCATAATCTTATGAAACTCTTTTACCCCTGTAGGTCCGAACAAATAACGCCCAACACTACCGATCAGTTAGAGCGCGTGGCCCTAAAGTTCAACGAAGATCTGCAGCAAAAGCTTCTATCCACGCGCACCGCCAGCGACCAGGCCCTCAAGTTCCGGGTGGTGGAGCTTTGCGCCCTCATCCAACGCATCTCCGCCGTTGAGCTGTACACGCATCTGCGCAGCGGTCTACAAAAAGAGTTGCAGTTGGTCACCGAGAAGAGCGTGGCTGCAACCGCAGGCCAATCAATGCCGCTAAATCCCTACAACATGAACAACACGCCCATGGTTACCGGGTACATGGTGGACCCCAGTGATCTTCTGGCGGTGTCCAACAGCTGCAATCCTCCAGTTGTTCAGGGCATAGGACCTATCCACAATGTGCAAAATACAGGCATTGCCTCCCCAGCCCTCGGTATGGTCACACCCAAGGTGGAGCTGTACGAGGTGCAACATCAGATCATGCAGTCCCTCAATGAGTTTGGCAACTGTGCCAATGCCTTGAAGCTGCTTGCCCAAAACTACAGTTACATGCTAAACTCCACATCCTCGCCGAACGCAGAAGCTGCCTACAGAAGTCTTATCGATGAAAAGGCGGCCATCGTACTCACAATGCGTCGCAGCTTTATGTACTACGAATCGCTGCACGAGATGGTCATACACGAGCTCAAGAACTGGCGCCACCAACAAGCGCAAGCCGGAAACGGAGCTCCCTTTAATGAGGGCTCCCTGGATGATATCCAGCGCTGCTTTGAGATGCTCGAGAGCTTTATCGCACACATGCTGGCTGCCGTTAAGGAGCTGATGCGCGTACGTCTGGTCACCGAAGAGCCGGAGCTCACACATCTGCTTGAACAGGTGCAGAACGCGCAGAAGAACCTGGTATGCTCTGCCTTTATCGTCGACAAACAGCCCCCGCAAGTGATGAAGACCAACACACGCTTCGCAGCGTCTGTGCGTTGGCTAATCGGTTCTCAGCTGGGCATTCACAACAATCCACCCACAGTCGAGTGCATCATAATGTCAGGTAAGAATAATGAGTGATTTCTCTGCTGCTCAGTGTACATGTCTAAAGTTTATAATTCTTATTCACAGAGATCCAGTCGCAACGGTTCGTTACGCGCAATACACAGATGGATAATAGTAGCCTATCCGGTCAATCATCGGGCGAGATTCAAAACGCCTCTAGCACTATGGAGTATCAGCAAAACAACCATGTTTTCTCCGCCAGCTTCCGAAACATGCAGCTGAAGAAGATCAAGCGGGCAGAAAAGAAGGGCACTGAGAGCGTGATGGACGAGAAGTTCGCCCTGTTCTTCTACACCACCACCACCGTGAACGATTTCCAGATCCGTGTGTGGACCCTGTCCTTACCGGTGGTGGTTATTGTGCACGGCAACCAGGAGCCCCAGTCTTGGGCTACCATTACTTGGGACAATGCATTTGCGGAGATTGTTCGCGATCCCTTCATGATTACCGACCGCGTTACCTGGGCCCAGCTGTCAGTCGCGTTGAACATCAAATTCGGATCGTGCACAGGGCGTTCTCTGACCATTGATAACCTTGATTTCCTATGTGAGTAGGATCTCCATTATTTGTTGATGATCGATCTTTAATTTCGTTGTTTTTACAGACGAGAAACTCCAGCGTGAGGAGCGGTCTGAGTACATTACGTGGAACCAATTCTGTAAGGAGCCCATGCCCGATCGGTCCTTTACATTCTGGGAGTGGTTCTTTGCCATCATGAAACTCACCAAAGATCACATGTTGGGCATGTGGAAAGCAGGCTGCATTATGGGCTTCATCAACAAGACCAAGGCTCAGACTGATCTGCTGCGTTCAGTCTATGGTATCGGCACTTTCCTGCTCCGTTTCTCCGACAGCGAGCTCGGTCAGTTAAAATAACTTACCTATTTGATATAACAAAAAATAAATGTTATAAACTACAGGTGGAGTCACTATCGCCTACGTAAACGAAAATGGACTGGTCACCATGCTAGCGCCATGGACTGCACGGGATTTCCAGGTGCTGAACCTGGCCGATCGCATTCGAGATCTGGACGTGCTTTGCTGGCTGCACCCTAGCGACCGCAATGCGAGTCCCGTGAAGAGGGACGTCGCCTTCGGTGAGTTCTACTCAAAGCGTCAAGGTAAGAATGCAATCAAAGGTACACGGTCCAACACCCTAATCAGAGCCCGAACCCCTCGTTCTAGATCCTGTGACCGGTTATGTGAAGAGCACATTGCATGTTCACGTTTGTAGAAACGGAGAGAATGGATCTACTAGTGGAACACCGCATCATGCTCAGGAAAGCATGCAACTGGGAAAGTAAGTTTTGGAAGCCAACGCCACAGCCAAATCGATCGCCAACAGCCACAACAAAAAACAATAAACCATTTATTACCTATTGCGTTTATACTTGGCTTCAAAGCTTGAGTGGAGAGATAATTTTTGGGCCGAGATTATTGTTAAAGCCTCTATGTCATGGCTGATCCGCCCTTTTTGTTTTTGCTTGTTTGCTTTACATTGATTATGATTATGTTTTTGACCAAAAAGTTTAATCAGATTGCAATACTTTGAATTCGTAAAAAAAACGTTGTAAAGGGGCAAAAAGTCGAAACCGAAAGCGTTTGTTCCTGACTAATCCGAACCTGAGGCTCTTTTGCTAACAAACTAATAAAACTAATTGGATACTCTTTCTGAGCTCTTTGATAAGCTCTCCATTTCACTCGTCTCTACTTATTTGTACTTACACAGAAACTTACCTACCCAACTCTTTGTTTATTTTCATTTTCCACCTTTTGCGGCTATTGATTTTTTGGTGATGGTTCAGTATCTCGCCACAAAGCGGCATCACTTTCTATAGCCCAGCCCGACTTGAGGAATCAGATTCCGATGCTAGCGAAACGGCCGAGGCCCTAGAGAGAATTGTGATAGGCGCTCAACCCAACGATCCTGTGATAAGTGAAATCACTGATGCCTTATTGACGAGCAACTATAGACAGTACGTTTACTATTAATGATCTTATGCTGTGCCACCGCCTGCACCTGATGGCCGGGTACTGGGCGCTAGTTGATTGTGCCATTTACCGAAAGGTATAACATTTTAGCTAAGTTTCGCATTCAAATCACTCAATTCCGATCATTGCAACCCGTTCACTTGTTGATACTTCCCGCGATCTTCGTCCGCATTCACACACGCCCTAATAGCGCTCTCATCCGATCGATCCGTCCTGACCATCATCTCCCAGTTCCTCGTTCAAATTGCAATTGGCTACTTCATTCTTATACCATTGCATCGCGTCAGTTTATCCTTGATTCATGAATTTCATATGGGCTCTCTCGAATGAGATAACTAACTATACTCGTATGCCTAGTCGTTCGCAATTTAGTTTTAAGAGACTTGATTACTTACGTTTCGTTTTGTGTTAAGTGATTCTTTTATATTTTTCACTTTATGTTCAAAGTATTGCCATCTTATTAAACTTTTCAGCCACAACTCGATCAAATTTGTAAGACATTTGCAAAAATTAAAAAAAAAGTGCCCTCTAACCTTTATCTTTACCCTTTTCTTATTTCGCTTTGAACGCAGCTTGCAGAATAGCACCATCATGCACCTATAAATCTGATCTTAACCAATCAGTTTCAGATTGAAAAAGATAAACTAATACAATTGACAAGTGTTTAAAACTGCTAATTGCTACACTAGATATAAAATACTCCTGTGTGGCCCTTTGTAAGGGTTGTTGTTCGATTACTTGCATGTTCGTTGCTGTTGTCACTTTTATTACGAACTTAATCTCAATTTAATGTTATTGTTATTATATTGAATGTTAAGTGAAACTTTCACTCTCAATTGCTGGGGATTAGCTTCCATTAAAGCTTGCGCAACATTTCCCAAGTACAAATTTGTAATAAGTTCAACATTTTTGTCATTTCATTCTTTTATACCCTCATCTAATGCATCCATCCCACCTTTTCCTTGGACCGCCTGCATGATTTTGATTTTAAAACTTTCGGTTCATTATTATTTATTAACGTTTTCTTTTCTAATTTTACACAACTTTGTTCGAAAACTCTTTTAGTGGTGACTTTGGAATGGCGGACTTCGATACGATTACAAACTTTGAGAACTTTTGAAACTATAACCACTATAGAAGCCTACGTATAAACGAAATCAGATAAACTCCTGAACGTGTGTCGCTATCTTGGAAGTCCGACGATGACGATTCCGCCACCTCAACGATTGCAACGATCTGGCGCATGACTCATTGTGCTAATCGAAAGTTTTATTTAATGTTATCTAGATGTAATTATTAGATTTGGGAATGCATCGTAGTGGAAGGTTTTGTTTGGTATGTATTTTATCTCTTGATATTTATTATTTCACCACCAAACACAATTAAGCGCACTAAGATTTTGCTAGGCCTTCGGGTCAGATCGAAAAAGAACGAAACAAGTTGTATTCAAATGTTAATAAGCAAGTGAATAGATACAAAAAAATATATATATTGTCACGAAGAGGTTTATTATGCTACGTACTAAATGTTCGCGATTGTCCAGTTAATTGTTAATCGTATTTTGAGCGTTATTCGTCGTTTTATGCTATATACAAACGTTATACACAAATAAACTAGAGAAAGGATATGGATTCCGGCACGGAAGTTAGCTGGTTTCAATGGTCATGGATCCGTTTGCTTTTTAAGACTAGCTAGAAGAGTTGAGACTTCTTTTAAGACTAGCTAGAAGAATTGAAACTTCGTACAGGGAACGAAACAAATTACGAATTTACATGCAGAATATCTATATATATTTATATACGTATATATGTACACAAGCGCTTTCTTGCCGCAGATGGTGAAACTATTTTTAAAAACCAACTTAGCTGCGTATTTTAAATGTTACTCGTGTACCTACTACTTGCGACTAAAAACTATTAAGAACTATTTTCGTAGGTTTTCGTTTATACATTTTATATTGAACTCTTACCTTTTTCCTTGCAGCTTTTTGTGAAACGCCAAAACACAAGAACAACATCAACATCAATAAGATCTAGCCGATCAATGCATGCAAATTGAGCACCTCAACACAAACACCTTCAGCTCACAGCCAGAACATTGTCTATATAATATATCGTGATTATGATTGTGTCTGACTTATGCAAAATTTAGAATTTCTGTGTTGTATAAACCTTTGGAATGTGTCCGCACGTTGTTTTATATTTTTATATATATCTTTTATATATGTATACATATGATTTCAATTTGTGCACTATGACGTGTTCGTCTGTGACAAAGCATTACGTTTAGATGATACTGACAAAATAATCGGTTTAGTTAGTGAGTAACTATTTGTTGAATCTAAATTTTTGATTTTGATTTTAATTTTATGGCCTAATTTTAAAACTTTGATATACAATTTAATTCGCGTGCTAAGCCTATGTTAAACGAAAGTGGAAAAACAATCAACGAGAGCAGCAACGCAGGGATTGATTGCTTTAATTTTAGTTATAATCTAAGTAAGATTGAATTGCTTTATGTAACCCCATCCTTTATTGGCTTCCAATGCTGAAAATGCGCAAAAATTTGAACTAATCAATGTATATTTTTTTGAAACTTGTTTGTTTGAGTCATCAGGGCAGAGTTTGCAATGCATTTCAAATGCGCCACATGCGATTGCCTTTTTAGTCAGCTATTAGAGACACGAGGACCATATTACGTTTGTTTGAGAGATCGTAAACATAATCATTTATGTATGTAAACAACAACAATAACACAATACTACACTTAGCTTTGTACGTGAACCTTAAGAATTTTATAAGACTTAAGTACACCCCAAATAAATATACAATTCAATAAACTTGAAACACTTAAATGCGAACGGGAGCGGATTTCCTTTTGTGTACTCACAATTTGCGAAATCAAATGTAATACTGTGTACGTAATGTTTTAATGTTTAATTGTGAAAGCTATTGCACACACACACATTCCCCAAAAACTATAAACAAACAGCACAAAACACACAAATACACACGAGAGAAGCTCGCCAAAAACAATGTTGATATTTGGATACTATTATTTGATTGTCCTGTTCTCACGGTGTACTTGAACTAAATGTGTACATTGTGTAAGTGTTTTAAATGTAATTTCGAACGCTAATTGGGTGTGCAATTTCTAAAGCTAATGTGGGAAATAACTAAAGAACTATTCTTGTCAAAATGGCCAATAAAGATTTGATTTTAAACATTAGTTTCAATTGATTGTGTATTTTATTTCGTTGTCATGCCAAAGGGTCTTTCATCACACAGATGAGCTCGAGATGGGTCCTGTATCTAGTTTTTGGTGGAGCAGCACTTGTCCTTGGGTCCGTTCTAGCAGGAGCACTGGCACTGCTGGCTGCAGGCGCAGTTGTCACCGCACTTGGTGGCGGAGCACTGGCAGTCTGAGGATTAAGTAGGGAAGTTAGCAACCGCACTTGTTTAACTAGTATGATTACTAGTACACTCACTTGTTCCACAAGCCTTGCAACCCATTTTGTGTTAAAATATTTTGTTGTTGATTATATTAAAATAAACTTGATTCACTTAGCCGTTAGCTAGCACTGTTTGATGACTGTCGACTGGCGGTCCAGCATTCTTATAGAGCTTTCACTGCTTTGCGCACCAAAAAAATCAATTCCTGTTATCAGGGCGTGTGCAAATCGCTTTATCATCGCCGGGCAGAAAAATGCTTTTGCGCACGCCGATCGACTTGCACACGGCTTTCTTATCTTATCGGGCAGAACGGCCCACAGTTTCGATTGGACTGGATCGGGTATAAAGAGGAGGATTTCCCAACCAGAAGGCATCAGCAAGTTCAACAAGCTTCTAAGACTCGGAATTACCGCAGTAAATAAACAAAAAACAAATCAACAAGATGCCTTGCAAGGGATGTGGAAACAGTGAGTACCAGTCACCCCAAGTGGGAAAACTTATATTTTATAAAGTAATACTAATAGAATGAACTCTCCACCTCTACTAGACTGCCAGTGCTCAGCCGGAAAGTGCGGAGGTAACTGCGCCGGAAACAGCCAATGCCAATGCGCCGCCAAGACGGGAGCCAAGTGCTGCCAGGCCAAGTGATGGCCGGATCCATTTGGATTAGGTTAAATAGTCTCTAATAGTTGTTACAAACCCCTGCCTGACGCTGAATAAAACCCATTATAATGTTGTGCTTATCTTAATTTAATATTACTATTAATTATTGCGAAATGTTGCACTTTAAATCCTTTCAAAAATTGAAACAGAAAAGCTTCGTTATTGCAAATTGTTACCTTCTTAATCCAGGTCGTCATGCAGTTAACAGTGATTCACATTTTTTGGCAACAATATTGAATCCTTAACATTATAAATCGTATTATAAATTTATTGTGCCTGCTTCTAAAGTAGACTTTAGAGCTACTCATGCATAAAAGTAGAAAATAACTGAAAAAATGTTCAGGCATTTGTGACGGAAGTCTTCATTTCAGGCCCCACTTTGGGCATAAGTTTATAATCTACGGGGTTTATTTAATTTGCAGCGAAGCAAAACAGCTCGCTACCACTTTCTATGGCCCATTTAGCCAAGTGTGGTTAGTGTGGTTGGCTGTGGAGCAGGTGCGTTAGTTGAAGGGCCATCAGCCGACAGAGAAGGGGACTCGAGTCGCCGCAGTCTTTAAATGTGCAACTTGGAGGGGCCTCTGCTGGCAGTGGCGAGCAGCGAATGCATGTCTGAGTGCCACAGTCGTGTCCTTGCCACACTGCTCGGAGGAGTCCTCTAGGATGCGTGCTGTAAACAGGTTGAAATGGCAGGATGGCGCAGGCAAGTGGTTAAACATCTGGCAGATTGAAAGCCGAGAATGACACGCTCTCTGTCTGTCTGTCAATTCGCATCCGAAAGATGCATTAAGCGCGCTAATTGCAGTTGACAATCTTATTTAACAGGCAGTCGAATTTGGGGAACTGCCGGTTCCGGAGTCCAAGGTAATCTAGTTGGATATCCTAGGAGCTTGGCTCTTGGCCGAAATTCCCATTTCAGCGATTTAATATCGTTAAGCGGCGGAAATGGAATCGCGCCAGGTAACTGCTCACTGCTAACTGATTTTTGCTTTGCCGGTCTTTTCCGCCAAGTCATCAAAGTTAATTCGTATGGGTGGAAGTTTGAGCTATGATGTTTTTACAGCCATTTCCCGCTTCGAAATGCCAGTCAGCCATTTTCCCTTGTTTTGCTCTATTTGCTTTGTTTTGCTTCCTGGCCGGAAATTCGTGTCACACCATTTGCCAGCTGCTGCCTGATAAAGTGACACGTCGACATTGAAAGTTGCAGGCTGCAAGTGGGTCACGCGATGCGTTTAAATCTCGGCTTAGGGGGCGCATACGCGGTCAAAGCAGTGACGCACACGGGACGTATACGCGATGAGCACTCTTAAAGCGCAAACGCAAACAGTTAATTACGACATTAAGTTTTCATGTCGCAGCGAAGTGAAACGGAGCAAAGCGGAAACAACTGCAATGCGGGCACTTCGTGAGGACTTTGTCGCCAGGCGAAAGGCGAAAAAGGACGAGGCGCCCGGCGCATCACTTATGCATAAGAACATTTTAACTTTTCGCTGGCCACTTTCGACCCTCGACGGGATCAGGGTTAAGGAATAAGGGATCGGGTAATGCAGAATATACGCTACGGTACACGGTATTCCGGAAACAGGGGACAAAGGACACGGGCTCGTGTTTATCTTTGCGTGTGAATCTCGCCTCCTGGCGACAGTGTAAAGTTGCTCTACGGTGAAATCAAATTATCCACACAAGTGGCGAGAAGTTTTTGGCAGGCAACGAAACATAAATTAATGAAATGCACAAAAGCTGTGAAGCCATCGTGGTGTCACCCGCCCGCCCGTTTTGTGTGCAAATATTCTTAATAATTTATTACAATTTGTTTGCTAAGCGCTTCGAAACTTTCTTGAACTTTTCAACATAAATTAACAGATTAGTCGGCAGCCGTCGCGTCGAGTGGCAGACTCTATGCTCCCTCCCCCGCCAACCAAATTTAAGCCAGGAGGCGGTTGACCCAAAAGCCCCAGGAAAACCCAAACAGACTGGGCCCAGACAGGTCCGGCCTCAGTTTTGGCTCAGCTGTTCCGGTGTCCCTGCGTTAATTTCCATCTCCCAACGAGCTGGGAAAACTTTGCACCAGCACGCGCACAGAGGTGCGCTTGTGATCCAACCGCTGTGGCTAACACTATAAATCTTGGCAAATTTGCAAATCTCTCCAGCCGCCTATTGTGGCATGGTGGTCCAGAGCCTGTGGGGGCATGGTTTCACACATTCACCATAAAGTATTCATTTTTAATTCGTTACATTTGCTGACCCCTAAGCGAAGTATCTGCACATATGTATATGTAAGGGAATAACTCTTCGACTTTTAAAATAAAGCTATTTCAAATCGATTGCAGTCCAAACTGAGAATATTTAAGTGGCAGAGCAATTGTAATGCTCAAAGAAGATAAGATAATAAATAATTTATTACTCTATTTGTATTTAAAAGTAAAATTCTTCTTTTGATTTTATTTTGTTAAGGCAAACAGAAGTATCCAATGGTATTGAGCATTAAGGGACGTACTTTCACTGTAGTTCAATAAAGTTATTTATTTTCGTTTATTGCTTTTCTCAAACCTTTCATCACCTTAAGCATTTAAGTTGGAAAATAAAAACTGTCGACATAGACATTCATTTGATATGGTTGTTCACGTTCGTGTTGGAAGTTGGAGTCCCAGGTGCGTAATCAAACAGGACCACCCACCACCTATCAGGTGGGTGGCCTTGGGGGCCGCTCGTCTGTCAGGTCGCTTATCAATCGCTTTGGCGGCACTTTTCCATTTTTTTCTCGACTCGTGTTCAGTTTTCGGTTGCCACTGATTTCCCCAAGCACTTTAAGGCCATGACACCGGGTTCAGGGTTCATGGGTCGTGGGTCAGGGTGCAAGTAAATGTGTCACCTCATGTGATTGCCATAACTAAGGCCAAGCAAATCCATTAGGGCGGCACATCCTGCGGTTGCAGGAAGTCCTTTGCCCTTTGTTGACAGCAATTTCATATGCACGACTGCACCATTACACAATGTGTCACCCATTGCAAAGACAAAGGCGGGCCCAGGATACGCCTCCAATCCCCGATCTGCAGTACCCGCCTGTCCATTCGCCTGTCAGTCAGTCGAGCCAACAAACAAAATTACAGTTTTGTCCTTGTTGACCATTAGATTTATTATAAAACTTTAATGCAACTTTCGCAGCACATGCACATACAGTTGTATGGGTGTGTTTGAGTGTATGTGTTAATGCCGTAATGTTGGTAATTAAGTGAACATGGCAAGCGCCCTGACCTGGCAGCTGTCCAGTATCAGTATGTACATATCGTGTTCTGGCAACCGCCCCCCTTTAAAATCCATCCCTGCCACCTGTCAGTTGCAACCCGAGAATTTCAGAGGAAGAAGAGCGCAGGGCTCCAGGATTTCAGAGCTTCATGGACTGCATGGGTCACAGAAAAATGCAGAGTGTCAGCGACGATTTCAAAGCAGTTCCGAATGCCATCCGGTCGGTCCGTGCCTCATTAGCTAACTGTGCACGTGCACAAATCAATTTGGCCCTGCCGAGCTCTCCCTTTTGCAGCCAGGCTAAAAACAATCATACGACGCGTTGTCCAAACGGCAATCAAAGTCAACTGCTTTCACTGGTGAAGGAAATCTCACACTGGACGGAAACTACGTTGTGGAGCATATGTTCCTTTGGTCTTGGTGAGAGCTGAAATTTTCAAATATATTTCTCTCTTTTATAATCTATTTGAATAATAGATACTAAAGATAACTACAATAGCATAACAAGCATTTTGATATTTAAAGCTTTGGGATAAAATGTTAAATTCCCTTTTTTAATTTATATTTAAATTAAGCTTTGGTGGGAGAGTAAAACGAACCACATTGTGACATGATGAGACGTAGCACGTTGTCATCGTAAAAAAGTCTCAATTGGTATACCCTAAGTTGGAGTTTACGAGCCGAATTAAGATGAAATGTTTTTCTGAGTGCAAATACAGTTAAAGTACGAGGTTGTCGTGGTATGTTTTAATAAGCAATGGCTTAGGAGGATTCAGAAGGATGCCACATTGGGTGCTTCAGTTGCGCGCCAAGCAGCCAGCCAGTCAGCCAGAAGAACCCCAAGATTGCTTCAGTTTCGGTAAGTATAATGCAGTTTTTGCCCACACACTCAGTCAGCTGATGCTTATCTATCGCAGTGCTTGCCAACCGTACTGATAAGTGCACTTCATGATGCTCAAATTATATGGCTGCCTGGGAACGAGCGCCATCAGCATTACGCCCATGGAGCACAAACATATTCACATTGTTGCACAGGCTATTAAACACGGCGGGAGCGGTGGGAGGGGGGAGAAATGCATTTTTAATGCAGCGCAAATGTGGCAAGTGCTTGGCCGGGCTTAGAGCTTGCTTGCTTTTAGTTAACCAGAATTCGTGGTGCAGCTGGGTGTGCTGTGCATGCACCATCATCCATTGGCAAACTTTGGACCCAATTAAACACCAATTAGTGGGATGAGGGGGGACTGCTGAAGTTTCGGCTTAGCAAAACTTTTGATTTTTTTCGGCAGCGATTTTCCGACCCTTGCTCTGCGCCTATTTAACGACCTTCGATTGAGCAGCTCAAGTAGAGGCTCGTTTTCACGTAGTCCTCGTTTTAATTGTAAGTGGCTCTTGAGGACAGTCGGTTGGAAAATTAAATCAGTGCGAACTACTCTAAAGTAGTTGGAAACAATCACGTGACCTGGTTGCCCAAAGCCCGGAGGATAATGTCATAAATTAATCAACCCATGTGGACGGACCGCAAGCCGCAAGCTGAAGCTGTTTATTGGATGGGTAAACAAAGAGATTAGGCACAGGGAATAATAATTATTCTAGGTTTATAAATATAGCATCTTTTGAAGTTTAGAAACTGAAAATTACCGACTTTTAAAATTTTACATACTACATTATACATTCAGTGGAAATTGTTTCAATATTAATTTTAATAAGCATACTATAGTTTGTTGTGTATTATCTCGAGTTTCTTATAATTTAAAAATTTTTAAAATCTAAATTAACATACACATTTAAATCTAAATTAGCATATATTACATTTGATTTAGTTGATTATGCCCTCTTATACCTTTTTGTTTTTACTAATAGTCTATGGCGGCTAAAGAATCAGCCACTTGGCAATTAATTTTTGTGCTAGCTTATGTGGCTGTGTATTTATTTAATTGCCAGCCAAACAGCAGGCACGTTGAGTCAACACGGGAGTCGAGCTGCTGCTCGTAATCTAAATCCGCCATCCTCCAACCTCCAATCTGCATACAAATCCCGGCCACGAAGTCAATTTGCATACACCGAGATGTGGCCGCAATTGGGTGACTCCATGGTATACATAGCTCCTTGGCGATGGCGAATCGAACTCTTCGGTGCCGGGAGCCGCCGATTCTGACTACTCACTCCTAATCAGTGGCTGGAAAACAGCATGCATCACGTACTCGAGTCATTTCCACAGGACCCGCCAGGAGTCCACAGGATGCAATTGGATGGCCCGTATCGACAACAATGGCAGCGGCCCAAAAACAAACCGAATCGAGTGCTCGGCAGTAAAAAGCGAATCCGCCGGGCCAAAAGTAGATCAACCAAATAGAAAGGCACTTCTGTTGCCGAACCAAACGGAGCGACAAAGGCACAATGTCCATGGCAAATGAGCAGGAAGCAAATACGAGCTGCTTTCTGAACCTATTTGGTATGTAGCATGGTGGCTAACTCCGCAATTTCGGGATGTTCAGCTAATTTTGGCTACAGGAAATCCAGCGACTCGAGTCCATTAACAATTTCAATATACTTTACAAACAAAAACACAGGCATCGCTGACTAACCGCAATCTCTTTCCAGTGCTCCCCGCCTTTACAGGGATATATGTTTCGGCACAGGGCACATTTTTCGTCTACTTCCACGTGCCCGTCGGGCTTTTTCCCCAGATGATTTATAAAGTGCAATATCTGCGCGACAAGCGGAGCGTAAATACAAACTTATGCTCTACCCGCGCCGGCGGCTTTATGTGCCAACTCTTCCGGATGGCTCCAAAGTGTATCAAAATCCATATGGAGAATGCAAATCGCACAGCGACTTTGTTTGATAGGCCACAGTTTGAGCTGTGGCATTTTATGGCGTGCTCGTCGAGCACAAATGATGTTCATTCATTGCCAGACACACTAAATACTGCAAAAAGTGCAAACTTTCTTCTTGGTCTTTAAGTGCCGATGAAAAAGGCCCCCTGCGGTTCCGCCCCCCCCTAATGAAAAATGCATGTACCACCGCGTGCAATTGAAGATGTCGCCATCTCGTGTGTGAACATGGAAAGGCTTTTCGAAAGTTGAAAGTTGGAAGGACGAAATCAGTTTTCTATTGATAAATACATATTGCATTAGCAGACCGACCAAAAAACACAGCCTTAGCTGAAATAAGTTTGTCAAGGATATAACTGTGTTATACTCAGACTAATTATGTAATATTTATATATTTAGCAGTCAGAACTTTAAGGATTAAACAATTCCCTATTTTGATAAATGATTATTTTCTATTAGTGCATTTTAAGGCTAGCAAACAGATGGTGTTCGGTACTTTATTCAGCCAAATCAACACAAAAGTACAAAAATAAATTTTTAAGCAAAGCGCTTGGGTCTTTCTATGCAAACTTAATTAAAAGAAGTGTCAATTATTTGCCGGCGGGTTCGATTGAAATGCATGAAATTCTAGACAGCTGGACCAACGTGCTGGTTTCAATGAAATGAAAATATAAAATATGCATTTACAACTTCTCGTGGCTGCTGCGATGCCCGGATAAGTATGCTACGGGCAACGTGATGGGGAATTGCGCCAAAATCGCTCTCGTCCTGCATTCAAATGTGGAGTTGGTGTCAAAATGGGGCAGTCACCGCCCAGCGAAACCCAGTAAAACTGGTAGTGTAACGCGGTGAAACTGGGAGTATAGCCCAGTGTAGCCCAGTGAAACATAATCCCGCCAGTGGGTGCAGTGCATCGTTCGCCTGTCTGTCTGCCGGGCGACAAAGCCACTCAATAATAAATGCAACGAGCGCATTTCAAACACTTATGGCAAGTTTAAAGTGCCACCGCCTTCGTTGCATGAGAAGTATGGAATGTGGCAGCGACTTTGGCCATATGCTCCTGCCAACCGAACTGAACTATATGGCATAAGCGCACTGACTGCCGCATAAATAATTGCACAGTTGCTGCAAATAAAATGGACATCAAGACACCAACTTAGTCAACTTGTCTGTGTCGCCGAGGGTTTCTCTTGCCGTGTGGCAAGTGAAAACTTGTACAACTTTTGTATTGTCCCGGAAAAGTGGTGGGTGGATGGGCAGATGGTTGAATGGGCGGTTGGGTGGCCTTACGTCTAACGGGTCGCTTGCACTTGAAGTGGAAAAACTTTGCTGCATTGCGTTAGGAAAAACTTTCGACGCTAGTTGTAGTATAAAAGCAAAAGTTTGCCGACAAAGCGAAAGTTAAAGTCGTAGCCCGGAATAATTTGAATAAGGCGAAAAGAAATATATTTCAGAATTTACTTGGCCAAACATTACTGGAATCCAAACGAAAGTCTCAATTAACAAAATTAAAACAATTATGTTGTGTGCTGCCGAGCATTAAACGAGTGTGAAGTCAGCTGAATAAGAATTCAAGACATTTACCTAACCACACTTGCCAGCCCCAGTGCAAGTCTTAATTAACAAAATTTAAAGTAATGTTAAGAAATTATTTTCCATGTTCCCCGGGCATAAATGGGTGGCGAATCAAAGGGAGTCGGCGAAATCGAGAGCGAAATGGATGGACACAAACACACGAATCCAAATGGCACAGAAACTTTCCCGTTTTTCCCCCCAGCTAGTTGCACGGGGAAAACAGAAATCCCCCACAATTGGCAATCGAAAATTGGAAAACTTTTTCCTATATTTGTTTTGGCTTCATTGACTTGATTCGCCCACACCAATCCACATGGCTTAGCAGCGCCAACATATAGACAATCAACTCCCGCTCAGCTGCTGTGCTGTGCTATTATCAAAAGTTTTTCCCCAGCACCGAGTTCTCAGCTAACCGAGGGCTAAGCGACGTCGAAAACTTTAATGGAGAACCAGGATCGAATCCACACACACACACACATGTATGCCCGCGATTGCGACTTTAATTGCAATCGGCCAGTTTTCAATTCCGATATCCACGCAAAAAATCCCCAATTGTGCAGTTAAATGTTCTGCAATTAGAAGCGATTAGCAAATAAGATACGTTTATGCTCTTGTGTGGAGGAGATTTCCTTATATTTTCTATATTAACAGGCAAAATTCCAGAAAACAGCGGGTCGTTTTATTTCCAAAGGCCAGCCATCGCGGCGGATGCGTAATAAATTGATATCAAGCTGATTTTTGAATCTGGTGAAAACATTCAATTATATTTTTTGACTGTCGATGTTTTGTTTTTGTTTTTCCGGTAAAATACTTTTGGCAAAATTTTATTTAATATCTGTTTTATTGTCGTTGTTAATATTTCTTGATACTTCTAAATATGTTAAATATGCTAAATGTTCTGCTGTTTGAAAGCGAATCCCAAATAGTCTCCATAGAATGTGTGCTATCTTTTGTAAAATGGTATTTTTTTGAGTGCAGCGTTAAAGAAAGAAGCACCTAGGAACCAATCGACACGTTCTAGTTCACAGCGTATTATAACCGTATATATATATGTTGATGATAATATCTGTGTGCTGCGTGAACCCGATTCACTTTGTCGCCGCCGTTGATTTCCCCAAGCAGCCTGCCGCTCTTGCACCGCCCACCCGGCGCCACTCCCGCCATGTGGCACCACCACCACCTCATCATGCCCCCTGCCGAGCGGCTATAGCTATCAAAGCGAGTGAGAGTCTGTCAATATGTTCGGGGTTTAGGGCAAAAGCTTTTCCTCTACTATGATTTAGGTAAGCGTCTCCCAGGACACCAGCCAACTCGATGAGGACGAGAATGTGGCTGTGCATCTGTATATGTAGTTCCCGATGGTGGGTCTGGTCTGGCGACTTGAACATGGCGAAACCAGTTAGTGATTTTATTATTTATTGTTCTGCGTCACACCGCAAAAGGATTTAACACATAAATATTTCATTCCCTGGTCGCTCTTTTGCATTTGCTAGGGGGAAAACATTTTTGAGAGCTGTCAAAAATGTTTGGGCATTTGCATTATAATCGCCGCATACAATATAAATCTATGGGCCATGCATATTTTATAAATGGTCGTCGGGCATAGCCCCTTTTGCCACCCTTTTCCAATCCTATCCAATTCAATCCTGTGCCATACAAGCCAATCCAATCCAATCCAGTCCAATTCCCATTTCACATTTCCCATTCCCCTGCGAAATGTGAAAGCGTTTTACTTGAACGAATTATATTTCATGTGATAAATTCTAATGTCCTGGCAGGACGACCTAGGTGGACGATTTGTGTGTGATTAGGATGGTTGTGTGGCTTTGACAAATTGAAATTAAATTTCGTTTGTTTGCAGATCACATTCCGAATTTCATGACAGTCCGGCGAGGCTTTTATTTAATTAGAAAAATGTTGAAATACGTTTTGCATGGGAATTGGTTCTGTAAACTGTGCATGCCCTTCGACACGATTAGTTGGATTAATTGGCTCTGACAGCACACAGAATGCCTCCAAATCGACTCATGACCTTTTGCGAGACCTTAATATAGAAATAACCCATATAGCTCAGCTGTATACACTCGCAGTCGAATTCGTGACATAATTAAAACACAAATAATTGTTAATTAGTTAACCATTGCGGTAACCGCAGCTGAATAATCTAAATAGTGAAATCAAACTAATTATAATTAAAGGTAACTAATTGCAATTAGGGGAGACCGCAAATGGCAATTAATTAGGCGAAAACATCGACCCATGCTGAGCTCACTCGACCGGTTTAGACTTCTAGCCTTCTGGCGTTTCCACTTTTCACCGGCAACGGCAACTCTATTTTATTATATTTCTATTTGTGGACCTTTTTAATTTCATTAAGTCTCGCCCGACCTGTAATTGGAACGCCACAAAGCGCTGCGATGGGGCTCGAGCCCCAGGAGAGCTCATCTTTTCGCACAGTCGAGTGCGGGTTGTGGACTCGCCCACGCATTTTCCTGTTAAAAAATTTCAATTGGCGCGTAAAAACGCGCGTGTCGAAAATAAACTCGCCTCGGAATGGAATAATTAAGCAGGTTCAGGTTCATTCATTAAATCTGCGGAGCCGAAAGTTAAATGCAGATCAACCTCCTCGCCACCGCCTCGCTTTCAATTTTGGTTTAGAATATATATATTTTTTTTTGGCATATATAATGCGCTGCTTTCTATGCGGAGCAAAATTAATAGAGTTGCGGCAAAATCGACTGACCGCTCTCCTGTAATTACAGAGGCCAGGGAGTCCTGCCAGTCCTGACATAGAATTGTGTTAACAAACAACAAAAATATACAAAAAAAAAAAAAAAGATTCCCCAACCAGCAGGACAGAAAGCCAGAAAAAACAAACGACCAAATTGCATAGGATGAAAATGAATTTTCCACATGAGACAGCCGCTCGGAAGGATCCCATTTCCTTGGCACCAGGTGCGGATTATGCATAAACATAACCCAACTGGACGACCAAAAAAGGAACAAAAACGAAAAAAAGTCTCGAAAGTCGAGAGCACACTGCAGACAACAACTGCAACTTTGGGGGGGCATAATGCATGCAAACTTGCAATAATTTTCCCTGGCCGAAATCGTTTTCGTTCCCATTTTATTTTTTCTCTTTGTAAATTTCACAACCAATAAATTTTATGCTTTCTGTGCAAGCGCCAAAGGCGCCTCTCACGAGGACCTCTGCCATCGGTGGGCGGAGCAGTAAAACATTTATGGTCGTTGCTAGATAATTAAGTTTTCAGCGAGTTTTTCTTCTCTAACCCATCGCAGGATGAGCTGCTGTATTTATGTCCGCCCAAGAGGGCGGATAATTTTTAAGATGTCCTTTGTAGTGTGGGAAGTAACCAACTTTTGGCGTATCCTTTTTAATATATACTTATGTATATATGAAACACATATTTCTATTTTGAAATGCTGTGCTAGTGAGACTTTCGATCAGATTATAAAAAATAGGACTTTTTAAAAGTGTTTTAGATGTCATTAAATACATTCACATTAATACCAGTTTAAAATTTTCTTAAGTAAATTGAATATATAAGAGTAAATTAAATATTACTACTAGATTTTCCCACCCAAAAAACAACACAGAGTGTCTTTGTAAAACGTGTGCATCTTAATTGGGCTTTGTGTAACCTTGGGATATATAGTATCCTGGAGATCTGCTCCCTTAATCCAAAACAAACTGCATTTGTCAGCAGTTGCCAGAAGTTGGGTCAGCGAACAAATCTGAAGTGAATTATGCAAATCCATTTCTCCACGTCGTGCGATGCGCATGCATTATTTACCCAAATTCCGCCCACTTGGATGCTGCCCCCCGAAAACTGAAGGACCCGAGTGCAGGTGTCGGTGTATGGAGACGGAGATGGGTTTTGTGGATGTGCCACTGACAGAGGGATTGGACTTTCCGGGCAAGAGCTGAAAACTGCTCAAGGGTCCTCAGTGCTCAGCACAAATGTGCAAAGCGAACTTCACGTTGGTGACTTGGATGGGAACTCAAGGAATGGTACGAGCACCCTCAATGCTCACCGCAAGCAGCCAAAATAACAGCAGGATGACGAGGAACAGGATGAGCCACTTGAGCGCCAGATTCTGCGGGCCAGTTCCACGCACCAAACTGGGTTACTCTAAATGGAGGAAAAAGACGGAAAACTCTAGTGGCGAAGGCAAGTCAATGACGTTCATGCGGAAGCGCTGGGCACAACAATGCATAAGGTAAACAAAAACACGTGCTGCAAAATTATCCGCAGTGGAGAAATCAGTGGAAAAGCGCATGTGCGGATACTGCGGAACTCTGGTAAGAGCGAAGAAATCCTGGATAGTAAGTGGATAAAAGAGAGCGCGGAAGGACACTGCGGCGTATACGCAATTGCCTTAGATACTTTACCAAGCCATGCATTTCAAAAAGTCCTAGCGGCTTATCGCTTGCATTTTAAAATATATCAATTTTGGGATAAAACATGATTTAATACATATACATATGTTTACATATATGCTGTAAGACTAGAAATTGGCATTAAAATATTTTATAAATGCTTATTAAGTTCTTCATGTTTCCAGCTTATATACTAAGATTTCTAGCACGTGGATTGTGTTGAAATTGTTTTCATAGATGGTGAACAATTTCGATATAAAGCAAAGCTAAATATTTGCGAACTTAAACTCTTTAGCCATTCTTAAAATCTTCTTACTGCCGAAGCAATTCAATGAACATTATGCCTATTGTTGTTACCATTCGATGATGTCATATTTTTCGAATCAAAATTTCTACGCTCAGGCAGCATCTTTACATTTCAAAGGCAGTAAGCTTCCAAGTGCCGGAGATCATGAGAACATGTCTTACATAAACAAGCACATAAAATCGAGCTTGTAAATCAGCCACATTGATTTGCATAGGTGTAAACGTTAAGGGATATAAAAATAGTTTCAAAGTGTTCATTCAAAACTTATTGAGGCGTAACGCCAGATGCGATATATTCGCTTTAAATAGCGCGAACGAGCACCTGGCAAGCTGGCAAGTACGTATGTGTGCATATACACATGTAAGTATGCGCAGGTGTATTTGTATTTTTGCACCTGTTCGAGGGTGAGTGTGTATGCAAACAGGATGCCTGCTGTGCGATGTCTGGACTGCTTCCATTTATAGCCTACCTTTCCGGGCGGCGGGAGGCTGTCCATAAATTAGATATTGAAGGTGGGTTTTGGATGTGGGTAGTGGGTGGTGGGAGGTCAGCTGTAAATAAGGCCTGCCATTGGGTAGCGTGTGCATAAATTGTACGTATTGAATTCGGATTCATTTACTTTGAAAATTCAATTTCGATTTAGTGACAAATGCAATTTAATTAAGCGTTTAGTGCTGCACTTCAATTGAGTCGTTTGCTGTTTGTTCTCCCCTACGCCTGACATATAAGCCCGACCATCTGGTGTGCTCGCTTGCAGTGCATCATAAAGGCTCGTAATGCGATCGTAAAGGCATGTCATAGCCTGTGGCTGGCAGTCCATTAAAATTTCGTTGATAGCCCAATGCGCACACGCGATAAATTGACGCGGTCCTCATCTTTTTCGGGGCCAATTTAATTAGCCTGTCAGCATGTGTGCCGTATTTATTTTTAATTAAATGAGTAAGGACTGTCGCGGCATGTTTAAGACTGCACTTATTGTCGCGCAGACGGGGTCTTACAGCTACTTAGGCGGCCACAGTGCGTATGATTGATGTGGTTTCTAAGAGTGCGAAATGCATTGATGGCATCTTTCTGGGAACGACTAATACCACATTCTGCATTTGGTGTGCATGGGATATTCATGAAATTCAGCTGGAAACATTCTGTCTAACTGTCAGGTTTGTTGACCCCTTTCAGTACCCGACAATTGTCCAATGTTTTCTCTGTTCCGTCCCAGAAGCGATGTCCTGAATGTTTAATGAATTTGTTGCCAGCCACTTTTGTGTCCAGCTTTGCATTTTTTCCCCTCCACTATATATGCTGTGTTGCCTTTTTTGTTTGATTTCTTACCCATCTGAGTGCCGGTTATAATCCTTTATCATCGCATCTTAGCCCGACTCATCCGCTTCTCATTGGATGAGCTCTCTGGCCTCGGTTAGTCTGGTGGTAAAACGCATTAATTCACTTTCGCAGAACATTATTAAAACTTTGCCACACAAAGCTGCAGCAAAAGTTCAGCCAGCAGCTCACCTTGTCTTTGTGGTCGAGTCGAGTATCTGGGTGATGGCAAAAGTTGTGCACTAATTAAGCGCTAATAACATTTTAGCACAGTTTGCCGCTCGCCGTGGGCAACTTCTGCCTGCAGCATGCAAATATGTATGATCGACCGCTGAAAGAGGAAAAACTGTGGCGCGGCATTTGGTCCTTCTCACAGTCCGAGCGCCAAGCTCCAAGCTTCAAGCTTCCAGCTCCGCAATCAATTTCACACAGCCTGGGTTAAAAACATTTTAATTTCCATTTGGCCAGAATGGCAGGCTGGCCAAATTGCTGCGATTGCCATCAAATCCCAGGGCGCTGGAAATTTCTCTCCAAGTTTTTAGGCAGCTGCCAGCTGTCACACAGGTGGGCGGGGTTGTCCAGATAGGGGAGAGAAAGGGGCATCAGGCTAGGACAGGTTGTGGCCCCCGGCGGTCTTGGCTACAACACTGGCAGAAAAGAATCCAAAAGCTGTTGCTAAAATTGTATTAAAATCAGTCTTTAAGTATGCTTCAATAAGAGTTTTTCCTAAGCAAATGTTACACAAGTTTGCCTAAGATTGTTTCTAACATTGTCTTAAAATATCAAGTGAATATAAAGTATATATGTATAAATTACATGTTCTTGATTTTTCAGAATACTTTTGAGAATAAGATTAAAATAAATTATCACCGTGTAAAAGAAGAGGGCTGGCGAAAGAGGTACATGGAGAATAAAAACGTTGTTGCCATCTCGCAGTCAATTGAGTCTGGTCCTGAGCATCGTGTGTGTATAAGTGTGTATTGTGTGTGTGTGTGGTGTGTGTGGAAAGGGGTGTACGGGTGTGTGGGTGCCAGTGCACTTTGCATGTGAGCAAATAGCAAGTCCCCAACTGGTCAGGGTTCAGTTTCCTTGTTCGTCCTGCCTCGTGTGGTGTGTGTTGGATGTTGCATGTCTTCGTGTCCTCGGTGCCTTGAGTAATGTTGTTTAGCCGCCTCTTACTAAACTGAGCTGCTGTTTTTGCCTTGGCTGCAGTTGCATCGGTGGCTGCCGCCAAGGATGCTGCTTGCAACGAATGCATGCTTGTTGTTCGGTTGTAAGCGTTGCTTGATTTATGGGCCAGCAAATTTCGCTTGACATAATCTTGGGCAATTTTCTTGAATATGGCTCCCCGGTGACAATGCTGCTTCTTGAACTGAATTGAATTCTAATTTTGCAAAAGGGAGTGCGAACGGGGTCAGTTAAATAGATACCCCCCAGCCTTCCAAGTATCTTCTGTCTGTCGGGTCCTTCCCGTCTGTCTGTCTGTCTGCCTGTGTGGCAAGGCAAATAAACGCTTATTTGCACACTAATTGCACCTGCGACGTGCTTTGTTATTATAAAATTTCATATTTACACAAGCGGGCGCCGTGTACCTGTGGGCCAAAAAAGCTGCCTCCCCCTTTTTGTTTTCGCTATTGTCACAATATTTGCCGTTCGCGTTGCGCCTGCTTGTTAGTGCTGAAAGGCTTTCTGCCTCCTGCTGAATACATTTTTCAAAGTCTTGCGAGCCAACGTGGCGTATGATTAACCATGCGGATGTCTCTACTGCTGCTGCGACTGTCTCTGCGGTCGTTGCGTGCTCGCAGCTTAATTATGCGCAAGGTTATCCCGTCTTTGCCCCGACTATATACGCCGGATACATAGCCATCATGTGTGCATCCTTGACCCAGGATCCACCACCAGCAGCAGCAGCATCGGCGACAGTAGCTCCTGCAGCTAAATTATGGTCATTAAAAAGCTTTCAGCTCGAGGACATATCCAATGACATTAAAACATGGACGCAAATTCATGCTTCTAAATGAGAATGACCTCTGGACTTTGGCGTCTGCTACGCCCTCTAAAATAACAATCAAATAAGAGGAAAATCTAAATTAAAGTCAAACTTGTATTAAATGACTGAAAGTTCAAATAATATGTGAGTGCCTTTCTGTATATAATCACAGCAAGCTTAAAATGCGATTTTAATAGTAAACAATGGAAAATGTATTTTGAAATTTAGTGTGCACTACAGGTGTATTTAAGCTGGACTTGTGATTTTCAAAATCTGATTTAGTCCAAGATAATTTATGCTTAGACCTCAATAGCAATCTATCCAAGCAGCCAGCTTTGACCAGTTCAAAATCGATGCGCGATGGGAATCCTTGAATGGTGACCTCCATTCGACGTAGCCTACTTCTCGGCGCTATCTGGCTGGCAATTAGGCAAAGTTTGGCTATGCAGCCAGCTAAAATATTTAAACGGCTTCGGCAGGGCAGAGAGTCGAGTTGCGTTAACCTTTGGGGAATTACGTGTGTCCAAATGGAATGAAAACGAAATGTCCAACTGCCGGCGACTGGGAATCGAAGAGGTTTAGGACTTGTGCTTTTAGTTTGCTGGCTGCTACAGCAGCTGCTGCATTTCAAGTAGGTAAAAAGCGCAATGGCACAAGACGCCCGGATACTGAGAGTCCTGGGCAAAGCAGTACGTCCACAAGCCAGCCGGCACCCCCCCCCCCCCCACGACCCGCCTTCTGTGTCCGAGAACAGGACCTTTGTAATATACGCTCAACTCGCTGCGAACTTTTGTCAACTCGAAATCAAAGGGGACGGACCAGGAAGTTGAAAAGTTTCGAGTTTTCTACTAAAGTTACTCGCAGAGCAAACCATTAAAGGCTCACGTAGTCAAAGTCAAAAGACAAATTTGCATCGGAACCTTTTTGCCGCGCTTTTCATCCATTTTTCGGCTGCTTGAAGGTGTAGCAAATTCGCAATGGGAAACGCGAATGGCAAATGGCGAACGTTGAATGGCGTACAGAAAAACCCGCTTAAAGCATGGCTAGCAATTTTCTGGTTTTGTTTGTCGCGCATTCAGCTGAAATTGTTTGCACTTAGCTGCGTTTGCTTTGAGCGCACAATTAAAATGCAATTTGGCAGAGCAGCGAGCACACAAAGGGGCAAACAATGGAGTCGCCGAATGCAAAGCGCTCGCCGAGCAGCAAATTCGACACCTGGTCCGAGGAGGGCAGGGAAAAATGAGCGCAAATCCGCGGCAAATGGTGGCATTTAATAGAGAATTCTTTAGCTGCAAATCCAATTTGTTACCGTTTCGGCTTACCTTGATTTGAGACCGGGTTGTGCCCCCTTTTTTTTTTTGTTGTTGGTGACAAACCCCCAAGATTTAAAGCGTGAGCACACGACACGGCTTCAATTCGCACTGAGGTGTGAAATGATCGCTCTGGGCGCTCGTTTAACCCACATATGGTATTTTTGGCAACGGGGACCCCAAAAATCAATTAATTGCAGTACACACATTGCGTATGCTTGGGGCATTTCGTTGCCGACAGGCAACAGTAGTTGTCATTCGAGCAATCAAGTCTGGTTATTTTCTTTCCGTTTTTAATTCAACATGCTCACATGTTGCTGTTATAGATGCGTTTGCCACTTTGTTTTGTTTTGCCAATTTTCGGTGCCACAATGTTGCACTGTTTTTGTCACGTGCTGCTGGCGCTCGATGCATGTAAATTGAGCTGCCACACTTTGTTTATTTGTTCTGCAGCACGTGTGACTGCGCCAATTGTTTATGATATGTCCGTGCTCGAAAAAAATAGAACAGAAGCGCAGCAGAAGGCTTAACTTCAATTCGCCACATTTTTTCAATACGTCGATTGGTGCACTGAGAAACAGAGAAATAACAAAATGTTTGCAGATTGCGTTTAAGTATTAATATTATTAGACCAATTGATTCAAATTTTACAAATGGCTAAAACCCAAAAATGACAAAGGTCGTTGAATAAATTAATATTTATTTTTTAATTTCTTAAGTCTCAATTTTCAAGTATGGCATAAAAATAATATTTATCCAACAGAAGATATTTTCTGTATGTACAATGTTTTTGTTCCAATGCGTTATATAATTTCATCATACTGTGCATTTTGCTTTGTGACAAAAATATGGCAAACAAATAACGGCAATTATTTTGAGCCAACGAGGAGTATACGTTTTGTATACTTCATAAGCATAGCAGAGCCCATGAAAGTCCACCTGCTTGGGCTGTTAATCGCACTGCTTGCCGCTGTTAACTTTTCGCAGCACCCAGAAGTGCCAATAAAAACCTATACAAATACCATCAAGTGAATATCTTAGGTTAATATAAAAACCACTTTGAACTGGATATTTATGCAGCTTGTTTGTTTGCCGGTAATCCACAAAACAATTCGCACTTGCCAATGAAATAGATGACATTAGGTGATACGCCCCACCACAGAACTGTCGTGCGCGATCCCTAACTGTTAATTTCTGCGGTGAGCTGCTTGCTAATTTGTTTTTGGCACCGACTTATTTACTGCATTGTGGTTATTTGCGAGCTAAGGGTAAATTAAAATTAATCAAGACATGTTAGGCAATTATGGTACTCAATAAATAGTTTTTGAACAATGGCCAAGTTCACTTAAATCCTTTCACACATTTGACAATTGACACTGTGGAATGCAGGCCAATAAAGTCCATTATGTTTGCTAATTTACTGACGGCGACAAAAACAGCTAATGAGTTCAATTAGATGTGTTAATTAAATGATGAAAATAGTTTTTTTTTATAAAAATAAACTTTTCAAACATGATTGACCAATTAGGAGGATAAAAAGTATTTTTAGAATAACTGCGTTTACATCGTAGGACTAATTTAATATAATGGGGTAAAACAAATAAACTATTGAAATGTTTTATTCTGCCGAACTTAAATTTAATACATAAATGTTTTATATACATTTTTGTTAACGGTTAAAAATACGCCTATTCATAAAAATAATATACTATATGTTTTATATATGTAAGTTAACGCAAGTTCCACTTGCATCAGGGTTCTCGGCACTCGCTGCCGCATACCTCACCTTGATATGACAACCAACATGCTGTGGTTCTCCAAATAATAGTCAAGATAGTTAAGAGGGTTCGAGTTTACGATTAGCTTTATTTTAAGATTCAGTTCGCGATCTGCTAGCGGTTCCGTTATGTGTCCGTTCGAGACTGGGGCCTCTTCTCCCGCCCCGCTGCTTTTATATCCGCTTCCCCCGTTGACCCCTCACCCTGAGTGCGACCAACGGCACTTGTTCCGAATGCACACATACTCAAACATGTTCCTAGACAGGCCCCGAGTCGCCTGCTGACGGGGCCCGAAAACACGAGAGCCGAGCGCTGGTGAGTCCTGACGAAGATCGCAAGAAGAGGGTTCGTAACTTACACGAACATGTTACTAGACAGGCCCCGAGTCGCCTGCTGACGGGGCCCGAAAACACGAGAGCCGAGCGCTGGTGAGTCCTGACGAAGAGCGCAAGAAGAGGGTTCTTAACTCCTCCCCCCTCAAGATCTGCGTCCCGCAGATTAGTGAGCCTTGTTCAGCTCGGTTTGGCCCAATGCTTCTAAGTTTGCGGCAATCTCGCGGACATCGGGCATGCCTTTGGTGGACATCAGCTTCTTCCATAGGAAATAAAAGCCTAGGAATATGCAGATTGCGAGTGCCGCCTCGGTGAGAAGAGAGGCTAGTAGCTCACTCGCCATGTTGGACATCTTTTCCAAATTCTTCATGCTCACGTCGTGGACGTATTCCAGAGAAAGTTGAAAGTTGCTGGCCGTTATGTGGCTCAACACGGCCGGCATCGCCATTAGATGACTGACCGAGTAACTGGAATAGTTTTGACCGTTGACCATTATCGTCTCATTGTCGAATTGGATGATAAAGGAGCCGATCAGGTCGTAGTTCTCTGCAGCCGTTCTTAGAGTTCCGTTGAAGTTGGTCAGGAGGAGCATTCCATCGTCGACTTGCTTAACCACTCGTTGGTTACTTCAGTAGCCGAGGGATACAGCTAGCCTCCTCCAGTTTTTGCAGTTCCTCGAAGCCGTCGCTTGCGCGGCCAAGACGGCGTTCCAATCAGCAGCATCTGGAGATCCAGCTACCCATTTCCAAGCCGACCCCAGCCAGTCCAGTGAGCGGGATTTGCGCCGCATGCAGAAATCGCGCTTACAAAAAGACAATTCGTAAATATCTGGTCGTCTAAGTTGTTCTAAGACTACGTAGTGTGTGGGGGTACGGTACATTTTGTGTACTTATATTTTTATTTTTTTATATTTCTTATTTCTTATTTCTTATAATCTGTATTTTTTTATATTATTTTTTTTATAGTTTTTTTTTGTATTTCTTTTTGTGCGCTATTCCATTTTGCAATATTTTTTCCTTGCGTGCGTGCTGTTACAGTTTTTTATTGATGACCTCTAATTTATTTCGGCACTGGGCACGGTGGTTCCGTAGTATCCCTTTTGGCTGGTTGCCTACTAAGGTACGGCCGCCACACAACTTGTTGGGCGGTTTTTTTTGGGTGCATTCCACACCACTTAACGTATCCAACAAGCTGCCACACACCACCTTATCACTCTGGGCGCTCATATTACTCGTACTGCCGCAGGTAAACTGCTGCAATGGTTAATTATTGGTTTATTATACACAATCTTTTGCACTCGCGAATTGGCAAGGAGAGAAAAAAAAAATTTTCCCACAAGCCGTACCGCCGCAGTGGGTTGATCGTGTTTTAATTATGTTATAGGTATCGTACAACTTTTGCGCTCGGCATGGGCGACGTGGCGTCCTCCGGTAGCGGGTCGTTGTTTTATTAATTTAAATTAGGTCTTGGCGCAACATAGGTTTACATTTTTATTTTAGAAATTTTACACCTTTTATTGAATTATGCAATATTTGTTGCGCCCCGGGATGGGCGTAGTTCCCCCCGGCAGCGGGTAATTGCTATTTTATCATTTTATACACAGCTCACGCAGCACTTCTTTTTCATTTATGGATTTCAGATCTTAATCTGACTTATGCACACCACCACTATTTTTACGCACAAATTTCCACAATTTTTTCGTATCACTTTTATCGGCCGGACATTGCCGGTCCCTGTTCGGGCGCCAGTTAACGCAAGTTCCACTTGCATCAGGGTTCTCGGCACTCGCTGCCGCATACCTCACCTTGATATGACAACCAACATGCTGTGGTTCTCCAAATAATAGTCAAGATAGTTAAGAGGGTTCGAGTTTACGATTAGCTTTATTTTAAGATTCAGTTCGCGATCTGCTAGCGGTTCCGTTATGTGTCCGTTCGAGACTGGGGCCTCTTCTCCCGCCCCGCTGCTTTTATATCCGCTTCCCCCGTTGACCCCTCACCCTGAGTGCGACCAACGGCACTTGTTCCGAATGCACACATACTCAAACATGTTCCTAGACAGGCCCCGAGTCGCCTGCTGACGGGGCCCGAAAACACGAGAGCCGAGCGCTGGTGAGTCCTGACGAAGATCGCAAGAAGAGGGTTCGTAACTTACACGAACATGTTACTAGACAGGCCCCGAGTCGCCTGCTGACGGGGCCCGAAAACACGAGAGCCGAGCGCTGGTGAGTCCTGACGAAGAGCGCAAGAAGAGGGTTCTTAACTTGTATATCAATAAATATACATAATAAACATACATGCCATAACTATTGTGTAAGCTATTGATACTGAAACTTAAATGATAATAATCTAAATATATAGATGCCATGTAGACTTCTGTTTATTATTATATATAGTTAATTTTCCACTTATTCCCTTTGTGGTAGCTACCGAATCTAGTAAGTTTGGCAAATCTGGCATATTCAATTAAGCAGCAAAACGAAAGCTGCTCTCCTCTGGTCGCCCAAATCGCCGAAAGAATTTATCTTTACAAGCGTCACATATTCCGCGTAATCAAACGATAAGCTTTATGCCGATCAGTATCAGCGTGCTGGCGGTCTAATCACGTCAAGGTTCCTGCCTCTTTCTCTCGATTTAGCGCTCCGGACTTAGCTCTTTATTACCTGGCACTGCCAGTGCCTCAATTGAAGTTGGCTTGGGCAACGGGAGATGCACGATATGAGGAGCGGTATGAGCGGTATGAAAATCCCAGATCCCAGCTCCCGCTCCCGAAAACGCAGCTGATTGGATCGAGCTGCCGATGCCGAGCCGCTGCCGGTGGCGAGTTGAGCTGATAAATCGAAAACGGCTGGATGTTTCAGTCCGCTGCCAGCCATCGGCGACTTTACACCTGCCCGCCCACCTGCAAGCAGTGCTGTCCACCGAACGGATCGACCGAGACCAGAACAAGCAGTTCGGATTCCAGTTCTAATTTTTAACTTTCATTGGTGCGTTTTGAGCTTAACTTTCGTTATTAAATCGCGAAAAGTTTGTGCAGTCGTTTGTGCAGTGTCTTCACATCTTACCAAGTGTTTTTGTGCTGGTGTTTATTGAACCAACTGTTCGGTCAACAGCTTTCGATTAAGTTTTAATTTAAGGCATTTTGTCGCATTTTTGCATGCGGTGCAGCTGTTTGCAAAACAGTTTCTTCGAAATAACAAGTGTTTTTGAGTAAGAGTTAATAAAATAAAACATTGGCCAGCACCTTTTTTTAGTTAGAACAAGTTATATTGATTTAGTTAGTTATATTGATTTCAGACAGAAGCTTGCAGTAAAGGAGACGTTTGTGACCTTAAAAAGTATATATACTCTTCATAAGTAATATCAGCCGAGTTTATATAAGTACACAGATATGTTCGTCTGCTGTCCGTCAGTTTCTACGGAAGTTTGTGTTTTAGTGTTAAAGCTGACTATAAAACATTTCAGAAATTTTCCTTTCTATGGTAGGTAGCAACATAAATTGGCTCAAAATATCATAAAGTTTCCATAATATTTCCAGAATATTTGTAAAGTATTTGGGAGGATTTGAGCCTGGTTGCTTTTGATCATACATGAGTTTTTTTATTATTATTTTTAAGTACATTAATTGTATATAAGCTTCAGCTTTTCGGCTAAATCCAGATTTTATAAAACTTACTGGCAATTTGTTTTAACAGCTTATTAATATTTCGCAAATTTCGCATAGTGTTATTCAAATTAGAATTAATGACTGCACAAATGTGCCATGTTCTTCCATGATTCTTTTTAGTTAACTTTGTTTTTTTTTAGAAACAAAGTAAATATTTTCTTGCCAAGCTGCTACTTATCAGAGGCAATAGGTTTCTTATGAGGTTGTCGAAAAGGTCTGTCCCAGGCAAACCTATCAGCTGAGGCGGGAATTTATGGTATCCAAAATAGCGCTCTATAAAACCAAAATCTCAGCGGGATTTCTTGTTATTCTGCGTCCAAAATAAAAAAAAGTCGCTTAAGATAACCATGTGGCAATAAAAGACCAAGACCTGGCTATATATATCATTTTATGAGCACTAATCTAGAAGCATAAACAAAGTTTGAAGTGTAGCCATCAGAAATAACCCTATTAAATATCAATTAGGTTCTCAAAACCAACCAGCAAACTGTTTTATTATGTGACTTGTGGAAATATTTGATAGCATGGAAAACTTTTTCAAAGCACTTTCCATTGCTTTATGGCAGACTATTGCACGGTAGTTGTCATAAACTTATAATGATAAGCTGCCTGTGAGAAGATTTTTCAGTATCTACAAGAGCTTGTACACTTAAAAATGTATTTTCATTTAATAGTAATAATGATATAATTTATATACTGCTTCTAAGGAAATAACAGTGATAACAGTAACTCAAATTTTGCTATAATTGTTTGTTCCCATCATTTTGTTGAATACTATAAACCATATTACCTTATTACATTATACCTTACATCAGAAAAGTAGAGAATTTTCATCAGTGTATATCTGACATCAAAAAGAGTAGAGAATTTTCTTCAGTGTATTACCAAGTACTTTCACTGAGCGCAGAGAGCCGGCTTTAAACACGTGCGTGTGCAATTGCTTTAATTTGAAATGACATTCAAAAGCCGCGCGTGTTGAATAGTGCCGAAAATTCCTGCAATTTGCAAATCAAGGCGAATCAAGTCGGCCAGACGTGGCTCACTTACGCCACAATTATTAGATTATGGCATCCAGAGTGAGAGTGAGGTTCTCTGCGGGTTTTCGCGTGCCACAATTGGCGAACCATTTGCTTAATCGACTAAATGGATAATTGAGTTAAGATGCGTTCCCGCGGCGGATGCCCAGCTCAGATTTCTATTCTCATCTCAGAACTGGCATCTTTGGCGTATTATGTTTCCGCATTAGTGGCCCACAAATTGCTTAGCAAAATGTTTGCTCTTCGCTCAGTGTCAATGACAATTACGACAACCGGCACGCAACAGATGCCCGGCTCTAAATATATAGATATTCGCATACTCGTCTAGTTGGGTGCTATTCGAGATCTAACAAATCGGGAAATTATAACACGCTTTTGTGTGTGGGATGGGGAGTTCATTATCTGTTGGACTGCACTTGTGTTGGGCCAATCAGCTTCAATTCGAGTTTAATGAATCGCCAGCACGCACACGAGTTGCCGGGCCCCACAATTGCCGCATTGTATAAACAAATTAAACGTATTTCAGGCTCACGTTGATCGGCTGGCACAATGACCGACCTGGAGTCTCCGAAGAACGGCAAGCACCTGGAGCAGGTGCACCAAAACAAGTGAGTAGTTTCTGCAAGGTCATGTAGGTGGAAAAACTAAGTGGTTCCGCATAGCTTAAGAGCCGCAGAAATACCAGACGATCTATGAAATAAGTATACGATAAACAAGTTTTAAAATACAATGTACAAGAATGAAATATTCAATTTTTGAATAGAGGCAATACACGTGATTTCTTTAGAAAATTCAAACTTGAAGAAGGTGGGTAATATGACAACCAGATAATAAATAAATACAAACGAATAATATTTCCCTTAATTTCTAAACATAAATAATGTTTCTTATTTGCATAAACCTGCAAACACAACTGTTTGTATAATAAATAAATAGAGTTTGGGAGGCCCTGGAGCGATATGGGTTGAATAACCACAACATGAAAACGGGTTTACGGGTCTAGACATAAAGCAACAAAGTTAAGCGAAACCGCTTGCAGCAAGTGATTGCGGACCGAAAGGGAAAGTAAACCTGCCGGCTCCTCATTTGTTTGGCCACCACTTTATATTTAATAATCGAAGAACCATGGTAACCATACTAATTTGCTTATATATCTTTTATGCAGCAATGAAATCACGGAGAGTGAACCACTCACCTGGCGATTTTGGCGTAAACAGCGCTACATTGTGGTGCTACTGGCTTTCTTCGGATTCTTCAATGTCTACTCACTGCGAGTGAATCTTTCGGTGGCCATTGTGGCCATGACCGAGAATCGCACCGTCTTCGATGCCGATGGAAATGTGTCCTACCAGCAGGACTTTCCCTGGGACTCCAAGCAGAAGGGCTTGATCCTGAGCTCCTTCTTCTACGGCTACATCCTGACACAGTTCCTCGGTGGCTACATCGGCACCAAAATTGGTGGCAACATTGTAAGTTTAAGATAGCATTTAAATTATGAATAATTACTGATATATTTACATTTAAATCAAAGTTGTTGAATATATTTATATGTTTTTAAAATCTATCTAAACTATAGGTATTTGGTACTGGAATTGGAAGCACTGCCATTCTGACGCTGCTCACTCCGATGGCTGCCTCGCACAGCTTGGAAATGTTCCTGTTCGTCCGCATCATCGAGGGCTTCTTCGAGGGCGTCACCTTCCCCGGTATTCATGCGGTCTGGGCCCGCTGGTCTCCGCCTTTGGAACGATCCCGAATGGCATCGATAGCATTTGCCGGCAACTATGCGGGAACGGTGGTGGCGATGCCATGCTCCGGATTTCTGGCTACCAAATACGGCTGGGAGAGCGTATTCTACGTATTCGGCACCATCGGCGTGATCTGGTACATCACTTGGCTCGTCTTCGTCAAAGCTGGACCCGAGCTGGATCGCTTCTGTTCGAAGGAGGAATGCGACTACATCCAGAAGACCATCGGGTATGTGGGCTCTAAGCACGTCAAGCACCCCTGGAGGGCCATCTTCACGTCGATGCCATTTTATGCCATCATGGCCTCGCATTTCTCGGAGAACTGGGGCTTCTACACCCTGCTCACCCAGCTGCCCAGCTTCCTCAGGGGTAAGTGTTTTGTTGAAATACTTATGAAATTAGTATTGATTGTTGCTTTCACATTTACTTATACTTACTAATATTTCATATGAGCTAATGACTAATAATATTAGTACCTGTGCTAGTTTATTAAAATTTTCCAATTATTGATTTTAATAGTTTAAGCTTTAAAAGGAGAACTTAAGTACAAAACTAATGGGTATAGCTGACCTAAACTTTACGTTTAAGTGTACTTATTTTCTATTTCTTTGCCATTTCAGACACGCTCAACTTTGACCTTGGCAAAACAGGCATTCTTTCGGCGGTTCCATACCTGGCCATGGGCATCCTGCTGGCCGTGTCCGGTTATTTGGCTGATTGGCTGCAGGTGAAGGGCATTTGGACGACCACCCAGGTTAGGCGGAACTTCAACTGTGGAGCCTTTCTGGCCCAGACGGTGTTCATGATGCTGACGGCCTATTTGCTGGATCCCACGTGGTCGGTGGTGAGTCTGACCATTGCCGTGGGCTTGGGTGCCTTCGCCTGGTCTGGATTTGCGTGAGTGTTAATTTTCCCCAAAGGGGGGAGATCCCTTCGAGATGTGGTACTCAGTCCCGTACCTAATTTATAGCGTTAATCACCTCGACATTGCGCCCCAGCACGCCAGTGTTCTGATGGGCATTGGCAACACATTTGCCACCATTCCGGGCATCGTGAGTCCGCTGCTAACGGGCTACGTGGTCACCAACCAGACTAGTGACGAATGGCGCATTATCTTCTTCATTTCGGCGGGCATTTACCTCGTCGGCTGCGTCATTTACTGGTTCTACTGCTCCGGCGATTTGCAGGAATGGGCCAAGACGCCCGAGCAGAAGGCCCAGGAGGCGGAGGAGAAGGCCCAACTGCAGTTGACCCAAACTGCCGGTTTTGTTAACAGTGGCGCCGAATTGAAGGACTAAGCCATTTAGTTTGGCGGCTTCATCACATCATGAATTTTGTGCCCTAGTATTTGTCGTTGTTACGTTTTTGTGATGCTAGCGATATGCGCACCATTGTGTCTATATTTATGTATGTTAATCCATTTAGTCTTTCACGACACTCACTGTGAGTGTTTTTGCGAATAAACAAGGCATTTTATTACAAGTATTTTTTTTTATATATTTATTTATTTAGAAGCGATGAATCAATACAATGCAATAACAGTAACATAACAGCGCAATTAACATATAAAAGATAAAACCAAACCTCTCACTTTGTGAGGACTTACAACTTTGTCTCATATTTCGAGGGGGTCT
This sequence comes from Drosophila melanogaster, assembly GCF_000001215.4. Lineage (NCBI taxonomy): Eukaryota > Metazoa > Arthropoda > Insecta > Diptera > Drosophilidae > Drosophila > Drosophila melanogaster. The sequence continues at coordinate 20,507,237 of NT_033777.3, read as the reverse complement.
TTAGGGTTGTCCAAGTGTTTTGGCGAAACCCTTCCTTTTTAATCTCTTTAGAGGCCTAGCAGGGAGTAAGCGTCTAGCAAGTATACTGTGGTGTCGTCTTAGTCTATCACTATATCTGCTGGTGTGCCTGGAGATCTGCTCTTCCACTGTATGAAGATTCAGATCACGGTGAAGGGTAGTGCCACGTACATAGTATGGGCAGTCTGTAATTGCACGCATGGCACGATTTTGCAATACCTGAATGCGGTTGTAGTTGGATTTTGCTGCGATACCCCAGATCTGTATTCCGTACAGCCAGATCGGGGCTACGCAGTGGACGTAGACTGCTCTTTTGGCTCTCAGTGTCATGGTGCTTTTTCTGTTTAACAGCCATCGAAGTTGTTGCATCCTTTGATAACATCTCCGAGTCGTAGCTTTCAGGTGCGGGCCGAAAGTCAACCGTTTATCAAGGGTAATCCCGAGGTACTTAGCCTGTGAAGGTTGATCTAGGATTACACCTTCCAGCTCTATGGGTGCGGTGACGGGACTTAAGGTCTTCAAGGTGAAGCAGGGATTGATGGTCTTTTGCGGATTGACCTTTAAATTCCATATATTACAAGTATTACAAGTCGTTTTTTATGACTGATCCGCAAAGTATGCAAAGTATTCTGTCGCGGGAACGTTAATGTTCTTTTCATGGGGACTTTATGTCACAGCCTTAAAGCATGTATTAATTAATAACTTTTACCCTCTATAACATCTGTAAAGTGTTAACAGAACAGATCTTTTTTATGACAATTTAAGATTTGTTTTATTAATTTTATGAATTTTTATATATTTTTCACATTAAATAACTTGATTTGTTGTGGTTTTTTTTAGGATAGAATACTGTTTTTTCTTAAAGATCACAAGTTGTTATCTTGTTATATAACATTATGTGTACTTATGTATTTGTATTTTGCAAACGAATTCAGTATCTTATTTTGCAAATATGTATTTTTCGTATTCGATGGATTGCTATCAATATTCCGATGTACCTATGCACATACATATATATGTATCTAATCTTCCCTTAACCATAATATGTGGTGCGGAGCAGTGCAAAAAACTGATACGACATGCTGATTACCTTCATAAAGGTATTAAAAGATATGGGTGGAAAGGTAGGCGGTCTTATAGAGGCGGGCTTCTGGCTGCGCGCGATAATAAATTGCAGGATGCGTTTGTATTTGGTGCTGCATGGCAACCAGTTCTGATTAAATGCCGAATGGCCAATCCGAGAGCTCTGAAATGTACATTTCTTGTTAATACTAGACCGAAAACAAGAAAAATTAATAAAAATTAAACTCACTGAAGATATCATTTCATCGCCGTAGTAACAGACCACAAAGACTTGAACCAGCGAAGCTGAAAAAAATATGAAGTACAACACTATGTCCTCCACATTTGAGGCTGTAATCTGAAAGCCAGCGAAGCAAATCACGAGCGATGCGGCAATAAAGTTCCACAGGATCAGGAAGCTGAATATGTTGTTGACCTCCTCGCTGAGGCTGAAAAGTGTATTATAAGAAAAACATGTAGTAGTTTAGTTCTTATCCTTAATTTGGATGAATTGAGAGATATATATAATATATAACCGTCAAACTTACTCCAGCGCCCTGGCATGATAGACGACCAAGTTGTGCAGGTATTTGATATTTTCTTCATCCGTATGATCACCTCCTTCGTAGGCCTCCAAATCATTCGCTATAAAGTTGAAGTGCATGGTCAGCTGGGTTATGGTCGCGATCAGCAGGAGATCCACGCAGACGTAGGAAACTCCGGCCACATAGGCACAATGAGCCAATCCCCAGTAGGAAAACCAGTAGACCGTCAGATCCGTTTCTGCGTCGTAGGGAAACAAAATGTGAAATCCGTAGTTGCGCTCAAAGATTTCCGATCCCATAAGGTAATACTTTATGGTCGACTTGATGGCTGGATAAAAGCTAAATGACGAGGTGTAGGTCATGCAGAGGATGGTGAATAGGGTCATGACCCTGTTCATGTGTTTCCGGTAAAACGATACGTTATACTTCCGCTGCGCTTCTAAATCTAAAGGAAATATCTCCTTGAGATCATCCAGCAATCTGACCAATCGCTTTCTATTCACTGTGAGACCGAACTGCTTAAAGTCGGCCATGAAGCTGAAGCCAATGCACGGTGCCACTGCAGTGGCCTCCAAAAGAGTAGTCGTCGACATTATATGGACTATAAAGTACGCGATTTCGCCCACCACATAGGCATTGAAGTTGAGAAAACCGAGTACCAGATAAAAACGTAGCAGGTAACGCCTTATCACATTCGGATCCCTATCGGAGTACAGATCCTCGCCGATGGTCTTGTAGAAAGTCATCGGAAACCGGGTAAGTTCGTCGAAGGTGATGACTTCATCGTCACTTTTTGGCTTACGTTTGCGGAACAGCATGATTCAGCTGTTTGATCGGCTGACAGAATAAGTCTTAGGTTTATATAGCTCCCATCAAAAGTGTCCCATTAAATTCGCATGAGACACCCTTCGCTGACCTCATAATTACTTAATTTAATTTGGGGTAACGGAACACCTGCCACTTGACTTTCTAAAATATTGAGTTCTACAGGAATGTTCCCAGGACTACACGGAGAAAAATCGAAGGACACTTTGGGGACGAGAGGATATTCATGCAATTTGTGGTAAGGAACTGAAGTCATACTCTAACTGAACGGTGCTGGCTGGTCAAGTTATATATGTTTATGTGATGTTAAATATAAACCTTGTGGTCAACACAAGCACAAGAATCAATTATATATTCATTATACTCGTTAAAGATATTTTTTTTTTAAGGTAAGGTAAATAAAATGGTAAAAAAGTAAAGGTAAAAAAACTAGCCGAGTTAGAGACTGCAGGAAACTTATCTAAGTCGTTCTTTTGTTGCAGGTACACCTAGCAAAAAAAAAAACAACTAAGTCAGGCCTATTTCTATATTTGTTCTCGAAAACTTTTTTTTTACTAAAAGTCATAAATATATATAAAGTTGTTCCGGGTGTTTGGTTTTCCGTGCAACGAACTGTTTTCGTAGCTCCCGCAGAGCTTATAGTTTTTGCCTAATTTGCAGCGCGTTTTTTCCTCTATTAATTTTTAGTTAGCTTTCCACATGTGATATTTTTATGGCATTTACGCTGGGTTTTTTTTGAAAAGAGTTTAGTCGTAAAGCGTTTTTGCAGCCAATATGAGCATTTAAATTTGTTTTACTACAGGAAAGTCTTTTATTTATTGTGAAAAACCCCGCTGGGTAGCTGCCTGCGCTTTTCATGCTTTTTATTGTGTGCTTCTGGGCTGTGGGCTGAGTCACGATACGCGGCGTATACGCAACGTATACGCAACGTGGGCAGCTGATAAGCTGATGAGGAGTTCGTGTGCACCGAGTTGGCGAGCAATCGCGTGCGCAAAAAGAATTGCCTGGCCTATCGTCTGATAAATTGCGAACCACTCGCCCCAGACTTGCACACGACGTGATAAGTTGGGTCAAACAAACAAATTTGTTTTGGATTTGTGCAATTTTGCACTCGTTCGAGTTCGAGGCAATCGAAGTGGGTATAAAAGTGGGGGAGTTGCCGGACTGGGTCATCAGTTGAATAGCCAAGCAACAAGCAAACAAGTGAATATCAGTTCGCCTCAGCCAAGTGAAAGTCGAGAAATAGATACATACAAGATGGTTTGCAAGGGTTGTGGAACAAGTAAGTGGTACAACGCAGCAGCAAGCTGTATAATTGACAATCGTTCTCGATTCCTCGACAGACTGCCAGTGCTCGGCCCAAAAGTGCGGGGACAACTGCGCCTGCAACAAGGATTGCCAGTGCGTTTGCAAGAATGGGCCCAAGGACCAGTGCTGCAGCAACAAATAAGCGGGCCAACTATATAACTAACTGTTTAACTTCTAAACTGGAGCTTAACTCCCAACGAGTTGGCCGCAATAAATAAAGTTTATAAAGATTTTGAGCATTTAAAAGTTTCTGCCGTTAACTTTTTGTTACTGGGCGGTCGGTCATCTTACCAAGCGATAATTATATTTTCGGCTTTTGGCAGCTAAAACCAATTATGGTAAAATAATAAACGTGAGCTGGCATTCAGTTAAGCAAACCGCAAAATAGAATTACATGAAAAATAAGCAAACGCAATGCGACAATTTGGGCGGGATTTGCAAATATTTGTATGTTCGCGGACAGCTGCACCGGAATTAAAATCCAATCCATCAGCCGTGATTTTGGTAGAAAACTCACCGAAAGTCCATTGAATTGTGCGCAAAACGGAACATAAATCGAAATAACATTCAATTTTCGTGGCCATCGAACTGAAACCAAATTATTTAGCCGCTTTTATCTGCGACTGAACTTTGCCCATATGCCAATGGCCGAAATTGCAACCCACTTTGTTTTGAATATAAAATGTATTTCGCTTTTGAGGCAATTTCTCAAAAATGTTGTGCCGATTTTATTGCATTTTCAAAAAATACATATATATTCTGCTCTACTAGCAGCAAATTCCTCCAGCGTTATGTTGGGTTTAATAGTCTGCCAATGGAATAGATACGTTTTGTATCGGCCAAATAATAACTTTCTGGCCAAGTTTTATTTATTTAATAGCCTGCTACTGCTACCCATTTCACACACTTTTGTTTAAAGAGCGGTCGAGCTTTCCATTCGAGTGGCTAGGCCTGAGTTTCCAACTGTCAAAACCAAATGACCAATTAAAATACAGGCACTTGTGGACAATTTCAAGCGTCCGTTTCCGGTGCTTGAGCTGTCAAAATATTTATGAAACAACAGTGGTTCAGATCCATTAGCATAATCAGAGGTGCGTGATTGAGGCGTTTCCCAAAGACCTTTGTTGCGTGCTCAGGTCGTTTTGTTTTCTTCCATTTTGCTTTGCTCCCTGCCCGGATGTAAAGTAGCAGTCTTTTGGCAAATCAGGTGTAAATAATGTGACAGGGAAACGCTCTTGTAATGACTACCTAGGACCTATACTCCACACAAAAATTCCAACAAAGAGTATGTTAATTACCATTTTTAAAATTAGCAATGAAAGTTTTCACAATAATAATAAAATATATTTATATATAAATGAATATGAATATAAAAAGTATTTGTGTATGATTTCCATGACAACTGCTATGATGAAAAGCGGTTTGTATTATTATTAATAATAACAAGTTATTACCCTTGCATTTGGTGTCAAAGTTGAACTTCATTAAGTTTCATATATAGAAAATACAATTACGAACGGGACAAGGAGTTTTAAAATGGAGCTCGGAATCTTGGAAAATGGGCAAGACGAATCGATCAGCTTAGTTGAGACAGGTGAGGTGGCAGACCCACAAATAATACGTTTTGTTTTAGTATAATGATTTCAGGTAATAAGGATAAGCCTAAAGGAGCTGCTTGGATAATAATTATGGTGATACTACTAAATGCATGCTTGATTGCTCTGGCTTTTCCATTATATCTGTATCTGAATTCTGTAGACGAAGTGGTCAAAAAACGCTTGATGGATTATTGCATTGTTGGTGGAGGCCTTATAGGAATTCCGATGTTGTACAGATTAGGAGTGAGTGAAATAAAACGTAAATAATGCAATTATGATGCTAATTATGATAATGTAGGATCTATCGAAGGGACGACCAAATTTCTACTACATTTAAATAATTCATTTGGTTACCATGATGCACTATGATTTGAAAGTAAATTCTAAATTTTTGTGTCTTAATATTTAAAGTCACCAATCATGCTTTCCTTGCCTTTAAACTCGTCAGTCGTTAGATCAACCCCGCACTTTCATTTACATATACATTATACTCACATTTAACAAACAACACACAAGTAGATCCGTAGTAATAAATTAAGGGTAAGAAGTTAGCAAATAGAAAACACAAAATGTCGCTCAGAAGGGGTGGATTGATGTCCTACAACCAGCGGCGTATTGCCCGCTGGTACTTTGGAGGTCTGGCGAGCTCCATGGCTGCCATGGTGACTCATCCGATTGACTTGATCAAGGTGCTTATCCAAACTCAGGCGGAGAAGCTATCGGTATTCCAGACCACCCGCAAGATTGTCAAGGAACAGGGACCTCTGGCCATGTACAATGGCATCTCGGCCTCAATGCTGCGCCAATACACGTACACATTGGCCCGTTTTGGCATTTATTCGGTGGGCTCTGGAGCTATGGACACCAGCACCATGGCCGGCAAAACATGTCTAGCCGCGATTGCCGGTGGAATTGGCGGGTTTGTGGGCGCTCCTGCAGATCTGATCAACGTCCGCCTGCAGAACGATGTCAAGTTGCCACCAGAGAAGAGGCGCAAGTAAGATTTAAAAATATTTATATCGTGATGGAAGTGTTTCCGACCATTTAAAGTATTCTTGAGCAAGTCTTGTCCGATTGTCCTTCCGTTTGTCCGTATAAACTTAAACTTTTAATTTCTTATTTTATTTTATTATTTTTTGTCCAATTTCCATCGATGTGCTAAAAAACAATCGAGGAACTTGACTATAGTGTTCGCTCTTGTTTTATATATATTTATAGCCCAAAGACATATTTCAAAATCACTTAAAACGCGCTTTAAAGTTATTGAAATGGATGTACGTTATTTTACGAGTTCGATTAATTTTTTTTTTGCAGCTATAAGCACGCCATAGACGGACTGGTGCGAATCACCCGCGAAGAGGGATGGAAAAATCTCTTCAATGGCTCCTCGATGATCGCGCTCCGTGGAGCTTTTATGACCGTAGGCCAGATTGCGTTCTACGAGCAAAGCAAGTCCCAAATGATAAAATTGGGAATGCCCGATTATATGGGCACCTACATCTTAGCATCAATGATCTCCTCCGTGGTGGCCACCACCTTGACGCAGCCCATCGATGTGGTGAAGACACGTCGCATGAATGCAGCACCTGGCGAGTATTCTGGATTGGGGGATGTGTTTGTAAAGACTTCGAAGGAGGGACCTCTGGCTTTCTTCAAGGGATACGTTCCCTCTTTGAGTCGATTATTGCCGCACACGGTATTATTATTCTTGGGCCTCGAGTATCTGAGGACTCACTTTGGATATCTACCAGAGCCAAAACAGACAGGTGCATTTTATCGATATGATGATGTCGATGACTAAACGATTTGCGTTATTTTCAAAATTTCTAGCTTTGCTATTACGTGACCATTCATTACATCGCATGTCTGAAAATAAAATACACATATAATAAGCACGGCTTTAGTTCATTTGTATGTGATAAAAGAAGGTAAAATACTTGAAAGATTTCTTGAAATGTATTTTTAAATCTCACAAATTGCCGAAACCTTTCACATTTGCGCCTATTGAAAACCAATCAGTTTGTCATGGCGAAAATCTCCAGGAGTACTGTGAGTAAATATGCTGGCATGTTCTTTGTTTGCTAACGAAATTAAATCTCGAATTTGCAATTTGCATTTTCTTTGGCCGAGGCTTTTCACGGCTTTGTATTTTCGCTTTCACGACTCACTTCTTTTTATTTTGGTCCCGTTTTGTTGGAGCTGGTCTTCTGAATAACTGTTTTATGAGGTGAGGCACTCCATTACCCAGATGAGTGCTTTAATGGCCTTTAAAGCTAATGAAGCTTCCGTGTGCCAGTGGAACTGCCATTTCAGCAGGAAAGTCATAATGCGGGCGTACTGGTCTGATGTCCTGTAATCGCATTAAAGCCATTAACAGGCTACACGAGAAATGGGAAATTAGACCAGTCACCAAATGTGTAAATGGGAAAAGCGAAAGGAAAGCCAGTTTAGAGACACGATGTGTTGACATGGGAAAACAATCATACGCCTCGTGTGCCGGACAAGAATCAAGGTGAATGCCATACTGCTCTTATCGATGCCATCGCCCATGCAATATTGATGCCAGCTAAAGCGCTTTCAATGTCCTGAACAGCGCTTAAGTTCTGGCCAAAATGTGAGCAACTTTTCAGCACTTTTTCAGGCATATGCCGGTATGCAGGCATTTGTCGCTACAAAGTTAATTACATTTTGAAAACATTAAAAATTAAATGTGTTCCGAACCTTTTCGGATACAAGTGGCACATGTGAGTGGCTGCGGAAATAAAAATAAATAATAATTACGGAAAGAATTTAATGTCATCGGTCATTAGCTGTTAATACATACGTGAGCGCACACATTAAAGCACAAATGCTGTTGGAAAAATTGAATTTAATCGGAATTTCTCGGGTTGCGGGTCATTTGGTCTGTACAAATAATTGCGAGGTTTGGAAAAGATTTTATGGCATGCTCTTTGGTACTGGATAAACATTTAAATAGTATCTGTTGCGGATTAATTGCTTTGAAACATGAAACACTTAAAAAATCAATTGTCATCAACACTAATGGTAGTTCCATGACTTGCATAAAAACTGAAAGAGAATTATTATATTTCCATTGCTCACTTTCACATTATTAAAACAACGTAAAAGAGTTTTCAGGCACATATATTAAATTTCTATTAAAGACATCTCTTGATTTGATGGAAGAAAAGATTGTTTACTTTTTACAAAGTAGTATAAGAAAACATATATTTTCTTATGATTTCCTGAGCTAATAAATATTAAATGCGATTTTTGGTTATTTAATTGTAAATTATATTTGCATTGCCCAAATTGACGTTTTTGAAAGCAATGTAAATGTATTGTAATTTTCGTTTAAGACTTCCTTGGATTAGCTAAAATATTGTAAAAGAAACAATACTTTTTCTTATGATTTGCTGAGTTAATAAATATTAAATGGGACTTCTGATAAATTATTTTCTAGATTATAAAATTTGTTTTTAGGCAAGCTGTTGTTGGCCTAGCCGCATTCCCTGCTAAATTCCACTTTAAAACTTTATGGCACCGCTTTGATGTCCTCCCGAAGTACATCATAAAATTGTCATTGGGTTGCGCAAAATGTACGCAAATGCCTGCGCAGCATCAGTTGGCAGGACCAACAGGACATTCAGGACAACCAGGGCAAAACAGCGACAATAACGACCGCAGCGACAAATGCATAAATCAGTTTTAATGCAAATTTCGTTACATTCCATGTTGTCGTCTCAATAAGCAGCCATTAATATGCTGAGCCTGCTGCATAAATTGTGTGATTTTTGCGGTTTTGCTTAATTGTACGCATTGTCGCAAGGACAACAGCCAATCCGAGTCCTGCGCAGTTATTCATGCGATGGTCAAGGACAACTGCTACCAGTTGCCGCACGTCTGTGGTCGGCTGAATGCGTAACAGTTCGCGTGGAAATTACTTGAATGCAGTCAAGGGACACCCAATTTCATTCTTATAAAGGGTTCAAAAAAATTAGGATCAAGTTCCAAAAATCATAATCAATAATCGTAATATGGGGAATGTAATTATATGCAATTTACTTGCTTGGTTTATTTAAAATTTTCGGTAATTATTGTTAAACCTTTTAAAGTATGTCATATATACTTTCCGATTTTTGCGAGTGCACTTATGACTGAATGGCAGCAAGGCGTTCGCAATTGTCGGCCATTTAAATGCAGGCCAATAAATTTGAGCGCAATTTGAAGTGGCGCTTTGTCTGGTCGTTCGTCCTGGCATTATCCGCTTAATGCACGGAAGTCCATTTATATTGCCAACCGGCGGCGTTCGAGACACAAATGAAGTGGAGTTGCCGGCACGGAACACGCAGAGGTGCCTTTAAATACCTTCGTGGACGGCTCCACATTCCCATTTCCCCGAGATGCCAGAATGCAATAAACTTCTAAATCAGTCGATTAAGCTGCGAAACTGCAAATGCCCCTAAAAGCATACTATATATATACATAAGTATATGTATATGTGTGGGGTATGCGTGCCAATGTGCGCGTACGAAAAGTTTCTGAAAAATGTCGAGCAATTAAAATAAGTAGCGTGAATCTCGAGGGTGTGAGCTGCCATCGGAAGTTGGTTTTGCTACGGTTTGCTTTGTTATCTTTGCTGTGGATTTGGCTGTCAGCAGAATACGGAGTACCCAGCAAGCCAGAGGGTTAAATTGAGTGGGGCAATCGGTGCTGCCGGTGGATTAAACAGCACATTCTGGACCATTTAATTATGCTTTAATTTAATTTTAGGGATACGAATTTATACCAAGTGTTCAAGGGAACTCACAGGTGATTCAACAAGAAGGGCACGTGTAACGAGCATTCTGGTTATTAAAGGTGTTACCATTTTAAAATAAGTATACAAATACTTACATTCATTTTGTTAAAGCAAATTTCTTTAATTAAATAAGAATTTAAAATTTTAAGCTGGACTGACATACTTTGAGACTGAACTGGACAACTGGAGCTTTGAAATTTTGTGGTGGAATTATTTCGGCAAGTGCTTGCGTGTCTCAAGTGATTTTACAAAGAGAGCTAAGCGAACAACTTCAGATTCCGAACGCATTGAAAGTTATTTGGCATCTGTCAGGCGGGAATTTGTTGGCCATTTGAATGCTCGCCACATACGCAGAAGCAGAAAGCATAACAGTTTATCTTTATAATTAGATCTCATCGTATCTATCGGGGCGAAAGTACATAGTTCCTCCATTCCACTTCCAGGGCAATTTCCCTGGCCACGGGGTCATGCTGTCTGGTTACACGTACTCCAATCCGGAGGCCATAACGTTACCCGAACCCAGAGGCACGGACAGAATCCAGCGTAAACCGAACCGCGAATCGCGAAACTTGGCTCATTAAAGATTAAGACGCATTAACACAAATGGTGTGAGGGGCTAGCAGTTTAAGCGCCATCAGCATAAATATTTATGCAAATTGGGATTACGAGTATTTTGTATGTACTTTGTAGGGCCGCCTGGTGGAAAGTTTCAGCGATAGCTATGGAAAATGCCCGAAATTGCTATTTAATTAGAACTAAAGCCATGCGTTTCGATTACCGAAAGCTTCTTAAAGCTCTGGCATTTCGTTTACCAGTGACCTTGTTGTATTTTTGGGTGAATTACAGCATTGCTCCATCTTTGAGTTTTCCCTCTCTCTGTTTCGATTTTCCCGCTGGCTGATTCTGCTGCAGCTGCTCCTTGTTTCGACATGGTAGTTTGCATTTGCCGCACTCAAGGCCACCGACGGGGCAAATAAAAACATTGGGAAAAACTCTCGCCAAACAAATGCATGCGGTATAATTTATGCTGCCACGGAGCGAATCCAACTTCCAGCTCATAAAATGTCGAGGTGAGTTGCGTTGAACGGCCAAGGCTGCTCGGATTTAGATAAATGCAATGCATAAAGATCCCGCTGCTGGCATCCGAGGTCAACTGCATTCCATGCATTCCATTTCCAACTGGTTGGCCATAAAAGGTCGTGAAATTCAGCGCTTCATGACACTAGCAAGGATATCAAAATGAAGTGGACGGCCATTGGTTGAATTTCAATGCATTTTCGGAATATATATTTCTAGAGACACTAAAAGAAAAAAGATGTAAAAACTATTTTTGGTGAGGTGCATGGTGAGGGGCGTTAAAGTGGGCGTGGCAGCGTTTCGAAACAAACTTGCATTGCTTAGGCAACACGAAAATCTAGAAACTAGATATCAAGACCTCGAGAACTCGATTTTTAACCATAACTTTTTTGACATAGCCATCTAACTCATCACGATCTGAGAATAGACTTTCCTTACTTTCGTTGCTTTCCGTCGGCGAATTAGCCCCCATATCGCTCTTTGCCCCAAGCTGAGCTCATCAATATGCATTGAATTTGAATTGAGTGGGAAAACTTGTTGGGTGCTTTGATGTCTGTCAAATGCTTATTGGCAACATTGTTTCCTAATGCAATTAGTCGCATTTATGCGCAATTTCAGTTGGCCCACTCTCCCACACTCGAATTGTAGACATGGCAATTTCCCAGCTGCTTGTTTGTTGAAATTTCATTACTTTGTGTAAACAAAGTGCACGTGCTCGATGCGCCTCCTCCGCAACATTCGCCCCTCGAATCCTGCAGGATTCTCTCCTCGAAAGTGGCGCATGCGCGGATAAACCAGAAAGAGTTATCATTTCGGCGGATGGGGCGCCATGAGATATGGCGTTAAATCATTCTACGTTTTCCTGTGTTTCATTCAATTATCAAAAATAATTTAAAATAATTTTATGTGCCGCAGCCACACACCCAGACAGTCCCAGTCTTACAGAGATAGACTTACTCACTTTTCCCGACTGGTCACGTCGTAATCAGCAAAAGGTTTCGCCTAGTTGCGGCTGTAAACTCGGCTACGTGACTCCCATGGTTGATGAGCCAGAAAACGTTCCCATAAATACTAAAATTCCTAATTTATTTAGTTTGCGTTTTGGATTTATTGCGTCTACTATTCGGCTGTTGTATATCATTTATGTGCGGCTGGAATTGGATTCGGATACGGATATGGATATGAAGGGGACTTAACGTTTTAAGCGTTTCACGCTCCACACGGCGTATGAACAACGTTCTTAAAGCCTGCTCGCTGCACATGGCGTATGAGCAATGTGCTTGAGAAGCATTTAATGCGTGTGCCAATTTAGCGGGCTGAAGTGCCGCTTCACTCGAGTGCAGCTGCTTGACTTTTGGATGAATGTACTTGGCCAGAAAAGAATCACACAGCTGCACGCTGTTCATCAACTAATTAAGCAAAATTACCACTGCTAATGGAACAGAAATGATATGAACGAGGCCTTGACACGTTTCTGCCATGGGACTGGAGCAGAAGCTGGAACTGGGACCGGGATTTGAATCGATCTTTGGGGAGCCCTAAAGCTGCGACACGTCGAGGCGTTTCCACGAAAGTCACACCTCCTTTTTGCTCCGCGCATGAACAATCTCATAATCAGCATAATTTTCGTGTAAATACCAAACAACAACAGGCAAAAGTCAGAGGCACTTGACTCCGCCCGGGCTGAGATTCTTGGCCACAGGCAAGACAGTAAGATGTGCTGGTGGCCCAGATTATGCACTGAGATAATTATCTGCTCACTTGCCGCTCATCCTGGCGATGGCTATGGCGATGCCGATTCCAATTCCATTTCCACTCTCGTTTTCCCTGGCTTTCGACGCTTTATGCCCCTCGACTGCTGTTGGCAAGTTGCGCCCTGGAGACCAGTTGGCCAAGAAGAATAATGTTGGCCCGTGTTATTATCTTTTGTGTCGGTTTTTGTGGGCGTGGCCAGTGAGTGTCATAAATAAAATGGCAACTATGTGCCGCCGTCGGCATTCCCGTCTTCTTTCCACTTAAGAACCATTATTATTAGGCAAATATATATAAGATATGGTGGCTACTTTACGTGGACCGCCCGCTGGCCAGTTTCGTTTTACTGCCGCTGCTCAAATTTGATTTCGTTTGCACTAATTGCTGGCAGTGTAGAAATATGGGCTACCATTAATCACAGATACAACTCCTGGCGTGCCACAAACAAAAGGCACACAAGTGCGAGCCACCAGTATGGGCCAATTGCCGAAGGGCTGCGTATTTTATTGGTTGTACTCTGAGTAAACAATTATAGGTACACACAACAATATTTGCCCGGCTCCAGGCTGTTTAATCAAGGTAAGGTGGGGTGTAACTACTATGATTTGTGGCTGATATCGGGGGCATATATTGTATCAGATCACTTACCAATTTGCTGTCTATACATACATATGTATTTATATCTATATGCATGGGGAATTTCCCATCCTTAAGAGCTGCCAAGTCACTCTCATTTGCGCAGACAAATGAATCGCGGGAATGTCAAAAATTTCATTAGCTCAGCGATAAATAATATATGCTTTCCTGTTTACCGCTCATGTGAGTTAATGGCTAAGCAGCGTTTTATTTGCACATTAAAAAGTCAGGCTCAACCAGGGGTAATAGAAAAGCAATTTTCATGGGCTTATCTAATAAATAAAAGAGCTCCGAAGCTTGTATACTCTATAAATATTTAACAAATCAATCGGTTATTTAACAAATTATTGAAAATGTTTTATAGCTATTGTACTCGTATACTTGTAATTGGTGATGCACAAGTTTAACCAATTTTCATAATTTATTTTTTTGGTGCTTTATGATGTTCAAAACAAATTATAAAACTTATGGGAGAAAAGCATACTATACTTTATTAGGGTATTACAATACAAATCATATAACTTACAAAAGATTCCACAAAATTGTTTATGCCTTTATAATACTTATAAAAAACTCACAAGTTCCTTAATTTCTCCAATTAACTTTTTGTGGTTATTAAATGTTTTATTCATATGGTTTTACAACACAAATCACATGGCTTAACCGACTACCTTATGCCTTTCTTCACACGAGCTCTACTTAATGTGAGCTCATAAATTGCCCATAAAGCAACTGACTCGAAACATAGGGCCCATCCAAAACATATATGTAACATACAGGCGAACTAGCATTGTTCTTTATTCTTTGAGGGGATAGTACAAGTCATGCGGCCAAAACGCTTTCATGGCCGAGTTGTTTTTCAGCCGCGTTCTGACAGAATTCCGGGAACTGTTTGTCATGCCAGAGTCAATTTTCTCCATTCGAAGACACTTTATTGGTAACTCGACAAATGCAAACGGCACAAAAGGATGTGCATGTCCTGCGGGCAAGGGAGAGCTAAAAGTTTGCATGTCATTCGAGCCGCACTTCATTTCATCGCCAGCCAGGCAGCAGTTTTTTCCCCCTTTTTGGCCATTTGTCTCCCATTGTGAGCCACCAAGGTGTGAAACATTGTGTCAGGCTGTCGGGCAAAAGCGAAAAAGGAGAAAATTATTTGCACTCTCAGGACTTGAAACACGCTTGCTGCTGCTGAGCCATTTCAATGCACTCCCACTGCCTTTTTGGGGCAGATTTGTTTTGCTTAGCCCCCAAAAGGTAATGTGCTTTACAACATCTGCTGAAAAGTTTTCAGCCGAAAGTGTGTGCTCCTCCACTATTTTCGAGTGCGTATGTGTTATGAGCTAATGCACCAAGGAATTTCCTCAGCTACATTTTCATACGTTCAATTATTTAATACACCAGGCGAGGAAGAACAGCTTCACTTGCAGGACCTGCTCGGAACTTTATCTGTTCTGGTTTATTCGAGGGAAACAAAGTTAAATTGTTTGCCCTTCAATGATTTTAATGTGGAGCCACGAGGTGGGGGTTGTTTGGTTGGTTGGTACTCGGTGAAGTACTAGCAATTATAATGCTGGCTGTATCGCCTTTGAACAGTTCGTTGTCTGTCATAGACACGCCATCGATTGCAGCCATTCTGGCCGGGCCAACTTTCTGCCCCATTTCACTCCTATTGCCTCCAAGCACTTAGAAAATACAATACATTAAAAGCAAGGCAAAGAGCATCAATTTTGTGTGATAAAATACATTTTTCCTAATAAGGAGGCTAACCAAAATCTTCTCATAATATTTAAAATTGAAA
Organism: Drosophila melanogaster; assembly: GCF_000001215.4. NCBI lineage: Eukaryota > Metazoa > Arthropoda > Insecta > Diptera > Drosophilidae > Drosophila > Drosophila melanogaster. The sequence goes on along the minus strand of NT_033777.3, from coordinate 20,491,817 downwards.
AAGTACACAAAATATAATCTAATAAAATGCAGTGAGTTTAAATACTTTTTGATTGCATTTTCTTTTACTTTATATACATTTACTTTATTTTTTGACTAAAGCTAACTTTAACATATTATTCTCATACTTTTGGAAATTTATCATTAATACAATTAAGAGGAATACTGCGATTGAGTGTTGTTGCGGTTTATTTATTAACATACTTTTATAGATTTTGTTTGAGATATTATATCAGAGTTAATTTAAGTTTGATTTCAATAGACTCATATTCAGATGGGAAAATAAATAGGTCTAACCAGTCCTTCCAATTCCATAATATACTGATTTTATTGTTGCAAATCAATTAATATACCATAATAATATATATTAATAATATATTAATTGAATTCCTGCTCAAAAACTATTGGTTTAGTGTATCCACGGCAGCCACAAAGAAATGCTGGGCAGAAGAACAACGGCAGCAGCAGCGGCTGTGGCAACAACAAAGAATAAAGGCCGACAGCTGCAGAGCTTAAGTAACATAAGGCGCCTCATTGCCTTATAGTTTGCTTTATTTATGGTCCGAACCGGCATGAAAGTGCCTTTTAAAGCCGCCATCGGCCATTGTTTGCTTGAATTATTGATTTTCATTAGAGTCTTGCCCGTCTTCGATTACGGCGACAGTTTCGGTTTGTTTTGCTAGCCTCCCTTACCTTTGTTGGTCGGTCAACCCCATCCAGATTCAGCTGGTGGATTGTGTATTTGATTTCCTTTGAAATCACTGCTCAATGGCTTCGACCGGCAAGTTTGACCGACCATGTGCCCATGTAGCGCTGATTTAATTACGGCCGACACAATCGCCGTCGCAATTGAAATGTTCGGCAGGCTTTAACTTGGCCCACAACGCCGGCACACGGTCGACGAATCTTGAGACAGCCAACACCGGCAGGCAACTGGGAATTTTTTAATTTAATTAAAATGTCGACGGTGAACGGCAGACGGTAGGTGGTATATGGTAGACGACTCCTCGTCGGCTGTCCCTGCGGCCACAATGGAATTGTAAGGTTTCCATTTTAATTAAAGTTTTTACGCGCATTTCACTTACTCGAAATCGCTGCGACGACAGGGCTACAAACAGCGCCCAAACATCCGCCGCCGATTGGCAACCAAAAGTGGCAAATTTCATATTCCGTTAGAGCCATGGCAACCTGGATTCCGGATTTCAGATTCCAGATTCCGGCTAGAGTGGTAACGAGTGGGAGAGGGACAAACGAGGACAGCGAGAGGACTATTTAAATGGGAAAAGCGGAAAAACATGGAAACTGCCGTGGTGCACTCAGAGAAATACAAAATTAATGGAATGCATTTAAGATTAACATTTATGTTTAATTTTGTTATCTAATGACGTTTAAATTATGAAAAAGTCAGCTTGAAAATACTGAGCTTCAATTTTTGCCATATTTAGGAAATGCATTGATGAATATATTATATAATCAATGGGAATGGAATATATATTCGTTAGTTCACTTAGTTTTAGCCATTATGAGAAAGAGTAAAATGAGGAAAAACTCAAATTCTTAAGTGACCTATATTCTCTACAAAATTTGTTGTTTTCCTTGGAAAACTTCAGCAGACAACTTGTAGTGTGTTGATTTTGCGTTGATTCTCCATTTTCAGTGCGTGAGTTTCGCCTTGAAGGATCAGGTTACCTGATTCTTCGTAGCAGGAAACAAGTTCCTGCGGCACCAGCTGCTTTTCACTCGCATCTTAAAGTTGAAAGCTGCAATGGGTAATTGATTAAAAGCGATTCGCACTGGCAGGTGTTTAATTCGATATTGATGTGTGTGGTGCTGACATTGCGTATACGCCGCGTGGAATGCTCGGACCGCTTTAGACGCGATTTAGCCAGGGATAAGATGGCTAAGAGCACACTTGGGGCTTCGCCGTCTCTTATCGCGTAACTTTTAAAGCTTCCCAAGTTTATGGAGCACATGCATCAACCTCAACCCGACGTAGAATTGGCGCGCCATTGTTGTGCATAATCGAGGCAATTATGCAGCGCAATGATCTGGCAAGGTCTCCCGAGCAGGCCGACTTGAACTTGTCATCAAGGGTCTGCTATCTGCGATGTAGGGTTATTAATTGGCAAGCCGACGCTTGTGCAACCTATCCCCATTGGACACTACGCCCATCCCGGCAATTACCCCTTTGTCTTTTCCAATTAGACCAGTCAATGACCTCGCCGCACAGTCAGCCGGCTGTTGATGGCAAATAATTGGCGCAGATAAACCGGCATTAAGCCACATTAAATTATGCACTGAGGAATACCCTCCTGACCCGGGGGACTGGAGTGGCTCTGCATCGGATGCGGAGCAGATGGAGCCCAACTGTGCAGTCCTGGTCCTGGAGTTTCGAGTGTGTCAGCAAGGAGCAGCAGGCGTCACTGCTTGTTCGGCGATGATGGCAACGCAGCGCAACGCAACGCAACTCAACGGCGGCGAGTAGCAATTAAAATGTCAATTGAAACGCCCCCCGGTTCACGGCGAAAAGGGGCGTGGAGATAACTGGCGCACAGTTGATCGAGGACCAACTTTCTTGTACTTTCAATTGTGAGTAGAATGGAGAAGCTAGTAATGAAATTTTCAAGGACTGAGCTTATTAATTGCAATATATATTTAAGCGTTCTTCGATGGAATTTAATCAGACAAGAGTAATATAAATATAGCTTAATCAAATAAAAAGAAACACAGTTATATGTAGTTTTTTTTGTATGTCACATCTATGGATTAGCAATACATTAGCTTTGAACTTATACTATAAATATAATAACAGGCTTGTAACAGCTGTTTTTAAAATAGATTTCACATAGGCCATATAATTCTAAAATTGCTTTAGATAGGTAATTGGCTTGTCGAATATGGTGGACCCACTGTGAAAGCAATGACGGATATTGCAAACGGAGGACTGCTCCCTGTCCGTGTCCGGGAATCGTTTTCGGTTGCGGACTAAGCAGAGGAGACTGGCGGGCTGGACGAGGCAAAGGCAAACTCAAGCCAAAGGCAAACATTCCAATTTCATTCGGCTGGCTTTGGGGACCGGCTGGCTTGTTTTAGTCCCTGTTTTAGCTGCCAACTTCAGGCCCTCCATTGTCAACTAATTTCGAAGCGGTTCGGAATCAAAGTTGCACTGCCAAGCCCAGCACAAGCTCAAGCCCAAGTCCATTATAAACTTTCGCTTTTGGCAGCGCCACCAAGTTGGAGCAAAACAATGGGATCAGGTGAATTGCACCTGGCCAAAGGAGGCGCACCAGGTGGTGTGTGGAAATGGGGCCAAGTGTGGTGGTATTATGGCATTGTTGGCCTGACAAACGGCAAACACGCTGAAGGCCCAAATCCGTGCCGTGATGCGGATGTGGATGTGGATGTCGTGCCCTTGGTTTTGGGTATAATTAAATTCCGCTTTTAAGTGCAACACCGCTCGACGGTAAAAATAGTGACTAATGTGCCAAACGAGCCAGTCGCATCCCATTTTCGTGGTTCACTGGCTCGGCTTAATTTCGTTTCAAATCGTTAAAGTCCTAAAAATACCGCTTGCTTGGGTCACACAAAATGCGGAAGGTCCAACATGTCATAGGTCAAGTCTGGGACTTCACCCCCAACTTAATACCCCTCGCAGTGGCAGGTGGGAAATCACATTACATATACGTGGGATATATTTTCTGCCTTGCACATTTTGAGTTTACAATTAAATTAGAAACTTTGACTGTGCTCCGTAAAGTTTCGGCGGCAACGTCAGAGCTTCGCCAGTTATGCGGACAGTTTTGGTCAGGTTCCCAGTTACCTGTTCCCCGTTTCCGATCCCCAATCCCCAATCCCCTGACATCTGACGAAATAAAATACGTGACACAATTCCATATGAGAATAAGCGCTCGAGGAGTAACAACAGTTTCAGTAACTTCTGGTGTGCCTTGCTCCCAATAATCCCCATACTTCTGGGGAGTTCAGTGAACTTTAAAGTCCTTCATGAGCTGAGCCAGTTCCGAAATTGACACAGAAGAAATGGATATATCCATCGGCATATAGAAGCCGGAGGAAGTCAGTTTTGTGCTGATAAATCAGTTGTAATCATCAGAAATAAACCAATGAGTTTGGTTAATGAAAATGAGCCTTGCATTCAAACGGCCTTAAGCTTAAATTTTATTATCCCACTATTCAATAGCTCTACGTTAATCTATCTCTTGATCCATGTTACTTTCTACTTTATGTATAGTGCATTCCACATCGAGAAGTTCATCGAACCATAAATGCATAGAAACTCGACTGGTACATATGTATGTGCGCCAAAGTGTGGCAGGTGGCAGATGGGCCAGACACTTGGCCCCATTCTTTTTCAATTCGTTTCGTTTTCGTAGTCTTAGCTGGATTTTATTTATTTATATGGCCAAATGTTGTCTTTCGATTCGGCTTCTTTCATTTCCTAGCCGGCAGCCGCTTCCTTGTTTGCCAGGCCCCCTACATCTATTTCCTTACATATATCTCAATCTTTGGCCCAGGCTCGCTGCACTTGCGCTCATTAAACATTTAGCTACATTGTCTGGCGTATCTTGGATATGCGAAAAGGTGCCTGGGATGCCGGCTACCAAGGGAAACTGCTTAGCCCGGCTGCAGACAAAAGATATGAGGCAAAAGCGCAACGTCAAAAAGGAAATTGTGCGCCTAATGGTCATTGCTCGGCTAAATGAAGCTGCCATTGGGTGCCGGGCCGGCTCCTTCTGACTATTGAAATATTTAAAAGGATTTCTTTTTCTGCCCATCTGCCTCTTTTTGCCATGTCCCTCCAGTTACTCCGTTCGGCGAACGATCTGGGATTAAGCAAATCAAAAAGTCAGTGCCCCAGCCTCACTTTGAACCACCGACATCGACAACCGTACATCTGTGCACTGCACGAAATATATTTCTTAAGTGTATCGAGCTTATAGACTTCAAAAATAATAAGGAAATTCTTTCTATTTTAAAGTATTTTCTTATAAGTGCTAATTAATTTATTTTGAAATATTTTTTAAAACCATTTCATTAATTGTGAGCATTAAATAATCGACTTGTTCCCATGCCAATTTTTTATAGAGTATAGAATTATATTAAACCTTTGTAAAACATTTTTTTCGGATAAGTAGGTGGTTGGTAAGAAAAGCTCTGAAAAACGAGCTGAAATTTTTTTTTATTTTTACAATTTTTGTGTACATTTTTTTGTATGTCATATCGCACTTTTTGGTTCGGTCTCTGGAACGGTTCGCTGTCCCTGTCATCGACGTTACAGTCACAGTCGCAGTTGCAGCTGCACTGGCTGCCTTGTCCGAATGCAATTAAAATGTCAGCGATGCAGAAAAGGGGGCTGCCCGGTGGCGGGAAAAATGGCTGGCTAACATGCGAGGAAAAATGGCTCGTAATGGAGTGCGATATACTCGTCCGCCCGCGGGACACGGACCAAACACGCATTTGCCATGCCAAAGGGACTGGACAGGACACTCGACTTGCAACGTTTTTTTCGAACTGGAGTAGAGTAGGAGCACCAGGATCAGGACTGGATTCGGGAATACCGAAAGGAAGGGAAAGGGTCGACCAGCGGCCACGCCCATACACGCCATTAAGCGCACTTGTGATGTACGTAAATTAATTTACTGTCGACCATTTATGTTCGCCGGCGAGCCAATGAAGGCGCCACAACATCAACGTCAACATGGCCAACACAAAGATGAAGAGCCAGGCGCGTTGTTAGCCAGCCTTATTGACAGACAGAAATGTGTACTCGTCGAAAAGAAATGGGAGAAAGTTACACAAACCGCAAAAGTTTGCTAATAAATAAAATTTAGCACCCAGTTGGTCATAAAAACATGCCCCAAAAGCGAGACAACCTACATAATTATTGATTCGACAGGCGGGATATATGTAAGCAGAATTTATGATTCAGCTTGATATATGTTCCGGGATTTTGATTCCTCACTGCTAAGCTTAAAGTTGGCTAAATGGAAAATCACAGGGCAATAAATGCGGAAAGAGAGGAGAAGCTTATAACATTTTTTGATACTGATTAAAGTGGGAGCTCGCAATATGTTTTATTGATATAAAAACCAAAGACAATATTAAAAGCCACCTATAGTTGTGCTCCTATTGTGATTTTTTTAAATTGGTATAGCTAAATCTGAAAAGTAAATTAAGTCTCAAAGCAGTTTATATTTAAGGGCTGTTTTAAGTATAATTAGGTACTATTATATGGCTTTTATATATAATCATATAATCATTTATTTCCCAATACTCTTGCGATGGGTGGACTTCTGTCACCCATTCCGCGCCATTTATTGCGTCCTACATTACAGCCAGCACTGCAAGTGGTTATTATCAATAGGACTATTCAGGGGAGACACGCGCGCGTTATGAACGGCAGTGTGTCGCACGCGGAGACCACAAGTTGCGGATATTATCTGGAGGGTGTCACTTTGTCGGCAACAGATACTTAAGTGCTGTCCGGCAGCCCCGAGCGTCGCATTCCGGCGTAGTACGGAGCAGTCCGTGGCAATCCGTCGCAGTCCGGCCGGACTGGATGGCGGAAGCACGCGACTACGGCGGAAATTGCTGCACATGCAACGCACGCAGCCCGGCCACTTGGTAACCCCTTTGACGCCCAGTATCCTTTCCACCCCTTTCATCGGGATGCCATCAACAGCCGTTCCGGATCGGAATGTAGTTCCTCCACTCGCCCCTCATACGAGTTTACAAATTAAAGTTAAAATTACAATGCATGGCATGCCATAAATACGAAAGTTTAAGACCTTGACAGCCATGACCAATTGACCCAATTGTTTGCCCGTTTTTCCCGCACTTTGCATGTGCCGAGCTGAGGCGGAGGTGTTTTCGGGTGTGGGCGCTTTATTATCGGGGGGGTGCGGGATGGGGTTTTTGGGCCTTCGAGTGCCCCGAAATTGCAGCAGCCAACGTGAGAGTGGCCAAATTGAATTTGAAGCGCAGACCCAAGCCGAAATAGGGCCATATTCCCAAAGGCCTTAATCGCAGAGCCAACATTGACTTTAAGTTTGTTGCGAGCCGAAGAGAATGGCGCTCTCTTTCACTTCGAGTCCTCTTCTCTCTTTCGGCCCGCTTTTATCCGGCTAAGAGTTCGGGGACTTGTACCTTCGGCTTATGGACACGACCTAGGCGAACGGAAAATGGAAAAGCGGCGCGCTTTCCTCGCCTGTCAGTTTGCCGCAGTCGAGCAATGAACACGCAGCGCGCGGTTACAGCAACCAAAACGCGAGGATAACTCAGACAGGATAACAATATCGTGCGATCCTTCGACGAGGGTCGGTTGAATATAAATATAGAGGTGGCCCCAGAGGCAAAAGCACGAAATAACCCCGTACCAAAGTGTTTAGAAAGTGCAAAAGTGTGTGTTTGTGTGAGAGATAGATAGAGAGAGAGGGAGAAAGGAAGAGAGTGGCATTATGGGCATTGCACGCAGTTTGAACTTGTGGCAAAGCCGCAAATGCAACGGCTAGTTGCGAATTCACAGCGTGCCACGGGCAATATACTGACACCTCCATCTCGTTCGGTCCCGATCCCGTACCCGCATCCGTTGCTGGTACCCCGGTAAATCCGTGTCCATCGAAATAACCCGTAACCCGTAACCCGTTTCGCATCCGTATTCCGTATTCCGTGTTCCGTGTTCGCGTCGCGGTTCGTTGAGCTGGCAGGCCAAAACTGTCGGTTTAGTTGCGCCATCGCCATTATCTATATGCCAACATAGCAGAACTCGACTGAAGATTGCATCCCATATCCGCGGAACGTGTCGCCATCGCCACCGCTAGCCATGTAAGTGATATCCGTGCGGGTTTTGAGTTGCCACAGAAAGTGTGTACCGCAATAAATTACCTGGCAACTGACATGTTTCCGAATCGAAATGCAGTTGCGCCATCCCATCCGCCTGCGGATAGGCCCCGTCGTAATTAAATTTCTGTGAATTTTATCACAATTTACGGCACTCTGGCCGGAGCAGCTAGCAGCTTTTGCCGGAGCATCAGCCGCCAGTGCCATCGGTCTTTTTCTTTATCCTTTCGTGGTCCTCTGTTCAATAACAATGGAACCATGTCGAATTTGGGCCGCTGGCCATTTTGCGATGCTTCTCTGATACACGTTTTTGTGTCGGAAAAATTCAACAAAAACTAAAGCCAAACTCCATTAGGAGGTTGCAAGAGCCGCATGATTTATAGAAGGGTCATGCATCATATACCTAAACACGCCAACACATGTACGACCTATATAGATAATGTTATTGATCCTTTTGACAGACTTTTTATCTGGGGGTCAAGCAATCGCAGCAGAGATTACAGATTTCAGCAGTGAAAAGAGGCAATTATTCGAGGGAAATAAGCCACTGTTCCATAAACATTTCAGATCTGAACTTCTGGGACATATCAGTGCTTATCTTGAACTATCCCAACCAAATTATAATAAATAAAAGTTCTGTTTGCTCGCAAACAAATATCATGAAAACGAAAACGAGCAATCAGAGCAGACATTTAAATCGAGATTACCGATTTCACCTATGAAAATACATTTAATGGTAGATGTACTGCCATATACTGAAGATATAAATATAGTTTCATGGCTAAGTTCTTACTGTACTGTCATAAATGTAGTGCTCGAGCGAGAAAAAAATAACGAATTATATATACATACATATGTATGTATGGTATATATGTTCGTATTTCTCTGTAGTAAATGAATGTAAGCAATACGAAATTGTTGCGAGTGGAATCGAGTGGAACAATGGACTCCCGTTCCCGAGAAGTGTGTGAATCGTTTTGGCCAACAAGAAACCTGATAGCGAGCCGCACAAAAGAGCACTTTCAGTTGCGAATGGCACCGGTCCTTCGCCTTCGCCATTTGATGGCGGCCATTAGCTATTTGCTGCCGCTAATCGAAGTTTATGTTTTGCATTCATGTAAGCCCCCCTTCTCCTACCTACGAAAATTTCGGTTACTAGCAGGGGGCTGTGGCAAGGACACGCCCTCGATCGACCCACTATCAACTAGCAGGCAGCCGAGCTCTCATATTGTGACTGTCAGTTTAATACAAATGAACTGTTTATGTTAATAAATGAGCTCACCGGTTTATGCCGTATCCCGCTGTGGGTGGGGTGCACGTCTCCCAGAGGGGGGTATTACATCATTAAAGCAACACCTGCTGTATCTGAGTGTGTATAGGAGTGTGTGTGTGTCAATGTCAGGAGGCGCCTCCAGCCCATCATCCTTAGTAATGTTGCAAGAAAATTACAGCTAATTAACATTTTCTGTTTTTTCAATTTGTGCATACGATATTTGGATGGGCTTCTCAAAGAGCATACACCTAAGAAAAAAAAAAAAGCAATATAAAGACGCTCTAAATCTGTACTGTTTATCTTCTTAAAATGATGTTATTTTTGGGTAGAATTGAATCCTTGTAGAATTTCAACAGAAGTATAATTTCAAATATAAAAGCTTTAAGTAGAGCTTATAGCCAGAGTCTTGCTTAATTCTTGTTGAATTGGGCTTTATTCGTTCTTTAAATGATATTAGGCATCACTGTTTTTCTCCCAGTGTTGTCAGCTGAAAGGCGACCTGAGAGTCTTTGCCGCTCTGTTGGGCGTTTAATAGCCGGAAATCTGTCTATTTCCGCTTGCCGTGGCGTTGATTATACTTAATAGATGACCGGCTGGAGCGCCCCCTTCTTGGCTGGCTGCTAATTTTTCTTTTCTGCTGCTTTCTGCCTGATACTCGAGTATTAGTGTAGCTGTAATTATGCTCTAATTATATCCCCTATGTGTGCAGGTGCGAGTGTGTGAGTGTGTGCTTGTATGCCTGTGGTGCAAAGAAAAATCTCTGCTGTGATGTAATTACAACCCAACGTGTAAAAAGCCGGAGTGTTGCCTTCCCCTCCTCCAGCGGCGGCTTTAATCCTGGTTTCGCTTTTCTTTCTCTTTTTTTTTTTAGGTCCTCGCCAGGTAATCTGGCGGCAGGTGAGGCTATCCAGATAGTGGAGGTCCTTTTGTAGGTTTGAGTGGCCTTACATGTGTTTAATTGGGCTGTCACTTGTGGGAAATCATTATCACTGTTAACCACAAATAATTGTCTATATTTAAAAAGAGATTTTCAATTATGTTTTTTCTACTCTTTTCAGGTGAACTGTGAGGCAAACAATTTAAAGTTGTAAAATTCAATTAATAACCAATGAACATAAATCCAAAAAGCAATTAATGTGAACGAAGGAATTTAAATAAGTCCATAACTTTAACGATACATATCAATGTTAGTCTGATTTTCCTTTAATACCATTAGCTTATTAAATACCCACATACACGTCGAAATATTAAAAGTGCTAAGATTCTTTAAAAATATCCAAGTTTAAAGCATAGCCTAGAGCAATTAAATCGATTTGATATACTTAGAAAACAAGTGAAGCGTTGAAAACGAGACCCGGTGGCAAAATAAACATTTAATTAAATCGACTGCGTGTGCAGAAGGATGCAATTTAATTGAATGGATATAAGGAATCACGCGAGTTTTCCTGAAAAAAAACGTCAAAAACACGCACATCCGTGTCGCGCCAAAACGCTTTGTCATGTAATGTCTTTATGTCCTCAAGCGGATCAAGTGCTTAGGCGATAAGGAAAAGCAGCTGGAGCGGCTGGCTCCTTTCCGGATTTCCGGATTATATGCATAAATGAAAGCACGCATGCCCCGGCCGTAAGCCAAAGTTTCAAGGGGCCTAGGATTCCATCGCACAGCGGATTAGCTGCAACATAAAGCCATACACTAAGACACACGCACACACACACAAAAGTCCTGAATAGAGGCAAAAACGCGAAGAAGCAGCAGGAAGCTGGGATTTGGTGCCCTCCATGACGTCAACTGTGTGTAAATGGGCAAGCAATTAAGCCGTTAACGATGTGCCCGCTCTCAAAGGCGCCACGCAGGACCTCCAGGACCTCCACGAACTTCAGCACCACCCCGATCCAGAAAGCGATAGAACGCCAGATAGAGTCCTTTACGAGCACAAGCGAACCAATAAAAAATGCATTCAGTCGCGTTGCGTCCAATGTCGCTGATTAATTCCAAGTAAGTTGATGAGTTCGTCCTTTAGCTTCAACTTAACGATCCCACTTGGACGCTTTACGGGTCTGCCAAAGAACCAGACAACACGTTAATTTCTGGTAATCATCTCGGTTTTAAGACGAGAGCACGGGGTTGAAAGAAACACATGAAAAACAGTGTCGAGTCCCCAATGCAGAAATCTGACCAAAATTTGATAAGTAGAGAAAATGAATTTATATCAGTACAGGAAAAGCAGTTGTGGTAAAAGCAGTTCGACCAATTTTCCTTGCTTAATTGCAAGAAAACTGGATAGTTTTTGAACAGGAAAATTCATTCTGAAAATGGATACAGTTTACCAAAAATAACCACTGTGACCACAATAACAAACATAATTTATTCAAAGATTCTTATCCAATTCATTCCAATTCAAGGTCTCCTGGTGGCACAAAAATATTAAACAAAGAAGTTTAGGGCTTTACAAGTGAGGCACAAATTAATTAAATATTTAAATTTGAATCAGAAGCCAATACAAATATCATTTTGACAAGCAACCAAATGCATAGCCTTTCTAAATCCCTGTAGCTAACTGAGTAATTACGTTTGAATTAAACAACCGAAAAATCCACATTGTAATTTGCCTCTACCTTTTATTACTTTTCCTGAACAACATTGTAACATTGCATAAAATCGTATACAAAAAAAAAAAAAACAGCAGCATGCCGACCGAATATGTAATAAATTCTTATCCTTTATGCTCTTGCAAACAGTAATCAAACAATTTTCGGGAAAATGTTCCACGCTTTATATATGTAATTTCGTTTTTAAAATTAGATTACAGACATTTGCCTGTGGGTAACGTCCAAAATAGCAGCATACTCTCTTCGGCGCTCATCAAAAATGCGAACGAACGAACGAATTTATAAAGAGATAGCAACGTGCCGGCAGCGGGCTGAGTTTTGGCAGCTACTATAGCGTTGCTATTATTGTTAGCCCAGTTGGTTGGTTGTTATGTTGGTTGGTTGTACTAAAAATACAGCACCGAAAATACGAGTAATTTTTGAGGGCTGCATCCGAAGCGAATGCTTTCGAAGGCCCCAAGGCCCCTTCGCTTTCATGGAGCCCCTCTGCGTGAATTGAGTGCGGTGAGTGGAGCTGGCATTTTGTTTGCCGAAAATCGGACATTCGGCAGACAAATACATGCATAACTTGAAAGCGAAATCCGGGCATCACGGCCCCAGAAAGTCATCTAATTCTCTCAATTCAAACACTTTTACCTAAGCCGCACTCGCATACAAGTCCAAAACATCGCAGCTTGTTTGTTGCCAGCCATTGAAAAGTGGGTAAACTGAATGTGAAAGCTAAGCCCACTGATGTCTGCACTGTAAGGAAAGTAGTGTGTCTTTTGAATTGAATAAACACTAAGTGGTAACAATGGCTATATGGCAATTAAAGTATTTAAGTACTTATCTGTTGGATAATATCTGACATATTTATTGAAATAAATTACTTTCAATAAATAAATTTTTCTAGAAGAATCAATTCCATCCATTAATTTTGAGCTGATACTTTTGGGTAGAAGATTCTTGATTTTTTACTCTGTGTGCCAGCATGCAGAGACAAAAAGTATGAAGCCCGGCCTAAAACAGGCAATTCATAGTCAGCCAGGCTGCCAGCTCGGATTCAATGGCGCTCATTCACCGGCTTAGACACTCACACGTGGGCAGGAAGTGGTGGGCGGAGTGTGTGTGTGGCGGGGGTGTGGGGGTATAAATCAAACACACACATATGTACACTGGTGGGCGGTCACCCACTTTTCCGCCCACCAATGCTGCAGCCGATGGCGCGCTTAAAGGCATTTTCGCAAAAGTTTTTGACTTGAGCATTTCAATCGCCTGTTTTATTGCTCACATATTTTATGCCGTTTATGCTCAAAATTCAGCTCAACATGCGCGACTCTTTGGCTTCATACAAATGGCGAAAGGAGCTGCCTTTGTCTGTGTGAGTGTGTGTGTGTGTATTTGTGTGTGTGTCCTGCGGCGTTGAGCAAGCAACTCTTGCCAGAGCTGAGGAAAAACCGCAATGCGGCACATTATGCGCGCTGAAATTCCCTCAAGTCCCTTTCATTCCCGAAAGAAAGTCGAAAGTCGGGGGAAAACGCAGCCGCGAAAGAAGTGCGCAAATGCTTGCCCACTCCCTCTTCACTTTTGGATTTTCCGGGCTTCTTTTCTCTCGCGAGGGGGGCGGAGAGGGGGCGTTGCTGTCAGTCGGACTATTTAGTTGCATTTTCCCGCCGACTGATAAACTGGCCGTCTCCTGGGAGTGTTTGCCTTGCGGTTTTCCGTTTGTTTAAGCCAGCTTTGCTTTGGCAACAAAAAATATATCAACTAATTAATGTTTTGTGCGTGAAAATGTATTTTAATTGTGCACCTGCTGCTGTCGACACTGCGGTTAGGTAAATATTAATGTTGGCTTCGCTGCGTTGACTTTACCTTAAATCCCAGCCTGCAGACGACATTTGCTCCTTTCCTTTCCCTTTGCCTTTTGAGTTCCGGGGATTGGGGATTGGGGCTTTCCACTTTTGATTGAAATGTTTGTCAAGTTTATTTGCCCGGGGCTGCCGTAAAATGATTTGCCAGGTAGCCCGGCAACAATGTAAACACTTTTGCGTGTGCGCTACCATATCCTTAGCAGAAATGAGATGAGAATTCGGCCAGAACGGCCGTGAGGAAAATGAAAAGGAGACTCAACTCAAAGAGATCTCGGCCTTAGCTCTTGGCTCAATTAAGACAAAGCCTTGCTGCCCGACATAAATATTGATTTTCATTCACTAATGAAAAGTGAACATAAAAACCAAAAGACACTTAACCCTTTTATTAAATCGGCCACGCAATCTGCCGATGACGTCAGATAGTGCCTGACTAAAGGACAGACTCGCCGATTGACTGAATGACAAACTGACTCATTGACTGAATGGCTGGCCGGCTGACTGACTGACTGACTGACTGACTGACATACTGACTGACTTTCCAGGCAACAGCTTGGTTCAGCGCCTCCCAAGTGACAGCACTCGCCCACTGAAATAACACTTTAAAAACAAGGCAGCGTGGCAGTTGGGGGATCGTGTTTACACTGGGGGAAATATTTACTCGAAACAGACCGGGAGCTTTTAGCAAAACGAGGTCAAGTGCCGCTTTCAATTTATTATTAAATTTGATTCTAAAACGCCCTAAGAGTTAGCTAGCCTACATAAACAGGATTCAAATGTCCATAGGAGCAGGATACAGTACTCAATATAGTTAACTGCTCCATGCTATGTTGGGTTTGATATTAAAGTTTATTTAACTATTAACTAATTAAAAAAAAAGTGTATTTAATTAAATATTCTGTATTTTGATTAGTTATTAAAATATAAAATTAATTAGTTAGTTAGTTAGTTAAAAATTAATGAACAGTTTTTCAAAATCACGCAACTATGACATACATTTCTTCTTTTGTAATATTCTTGTTGTTAAAATTTCGTTGACATTTCTTACACGAGGCATCTTATTTTGATATAATTTGTGAACTCTGTTAGTTTTTCGCTCAGTGCTGGCTAGTGTCTGTGCTTGTGGACGTGTACGTGTTCGTGTCTGCCTCTCGAAGCGCACACAGCACGATGGCGGATGGGAGGGGGCTGGCTTTTAACCCACATAATAATTACTGTACCGAAAGGTTGCCACGGTCGAATGCGAAAAGTTGGAGTCGATAATTGCAACGGCGTTTGGGCCCCGCCAGGCGATTGTTTAATATGAGTATTTGCGCAGCGGTGTCTTATAATCGGTACTACTAATTGCGCACGCTTTTCCCCATACAAAGACCGTGGTCCCCCCTTAATTGTCGAGCCTCGCATCGTTGGGCTCGAATTCGATTTTCGTATTTTTTGCGGAGTTTCGACGAACATTTTTGGTATTTCACATTCGCGATTGAGTGGGTAAGCAATGCGCGGTCGGCTGCATGTGCCACTTCCGCTTGATAGCGTCATGGTTCCGGCTCCGTATCCGCATCCGCGTGAAGTGGGTGGCGCCTGGAAGGCGCAAGGACCAACAGTACTTTTCGCATTCCAGGACCACCCGCACAACTGCACTGGAATAGAACAACGTTCGCGTGACATTTGCGCGTTAGTCGCGAAATGCGTTTGTTTTGCGAGGAAATGCCACATCGAGACCGCTTTTGGCATACCTCACTCTGTGTTCGCAGGACTTTATTAGTTGTTTGTCTGTGGGACAGGCGCACGCCAAGTTTTATGATTCGCCTGCTATTAATAGTTCTGCTGGCACAAATAAAAAAAAAAAAGGGACAACTATGTTAGAACATTTGTATAATTTAAAAAATGTTGTTTAATTTTCAAATGGTACTTCAGTTGCAGTTAACTTAAAGCTGAAACCCAGCTGACTGCTGTCTATGTGGCGCTGCAAAGAAGGCAACACTTTAATCTCGGAATCCCCAAGGATCAGCTCGGTTGTATGCGTGTGCGTTTGTGTGTGTGTGTGTGTGAGTGTGTCTGAAAGCAGAAAATGCATTTAGTATGCAAACAAAATGGGCACAAAACTGTCGTTATTTATGCAAACCTAACTTCTGCTCTTTAGAAATTATTATTTCGCTCCTTTCACATTCTCCTCTCCTGTGGCTTTTTTGTTTATTGCAGCCAGTCCGTTGTTTCTCTTGCTGTTGCCAGTTGGTTTGCATTTCCGTCTTTATGTTTGCTCACCCACACACAGACACAGTGGCACCCGCACACACACACACACACACACACGCACACGCACGGAAATGGAGACTCATAATGAGCGGCCCGAGCATTTGGCCCGCTTCCTTCCGTCTTCGGATGCCATTTAAAGTGCGCACCCAGCATGCTGAATGTTGCAGCCTTTTGCTGAAATGACTTTAACCCTTGTCGCCTCGATAAATATTACAATATGCAATGCGAATAACAAATATGCACTTCATTAGATTATAATAGCATAAGATGCAAAATAAAATCATAAACAATAAAAAGTATGCGAATAACATTTATTTATATCGTAAGAAACGGTCATAATTCCAATGGGTTTATTCCCATTTTTTAAAACGGAAAAGATACATGTATAACATTGAGTTGAGTAAAAAATTATGCTTGTATTCTAGAAAAAGGTAGAATTATTATTAAGAAGCTAAGCCAATTCATCATAGCTTTGTTTGATATTTTTAAGGGTCTTGCCACACAACATTTTTATTTCCGTTTAAGAAGAAATATGGTTTTGCTATTTTTATTTACTTCGGGTTTTTCATTCAGCCAGGGAAAACTGTTTGTATATTCATCTTTTCTTTATCAGGTTTACTTGCAATTTTAGCTGTATAAAAGCATAGCAAATAAACTTGATTTACTTACAACTAAGACTTTTATTACCACATAGCTAGTATTTCAAATAATTCATTTATTTAATCAAAAGCATTGCCTGGGTTAAGCCGGGAAGAGATGAAACTGCGAGGGGCAGGCTTAAAGTGCTCACCTGGTGGCATCAATTAAAGCCAAATACTTTGTGCCGTGCGCCGGGGAAATAAAGAGAAAAATATGTATAGTATAACGCTCATTCAGGGACCCGCCGGATTCAGGGACAAAGCTTGGCGCGCCGTCACCAAATGAATGGCCACCTGACAGGCATCTAGCCGGTTTGGAGTGGAGCTGACTGGGCTCCTGATGGTGGTGATGGTGATGGTGGGTTCGTTGTGGCAGTGGGGCTGGCTAATTTGCCACAGGCCTCTGGCTATTCAATGGCCACCGGGCTGGTTGTCTGCAACTGTTCGCGTTCGTGAGAGGGGGGGTGTGGAAATTATATGGTTCGGGCATCATCAACGAGTCGCCATCTCAACAATCACTTTCCAAATATGTCAACATAATTAATTTTCAATTATCCCAGTGACATTTGCCGCACAACCAACATAGGGACACACAACTTGGAATCCGGCTAATTGGGTGGGGCCGATGGTGGGGTTCGAAAGCGGGGTAGGAAGTGGGTGTTCGGGCGTGGTCTATTATTATTAATGGCAGAGTTCGCTTTGCCAGCGACCCTCTGGTGTCACTTAGTATAATTGAGCGGCGTTTGATGGAAATAATTCACAATCCCACTGGCCCACAATGGAGAAAGTAAATTATTTTTGATGTTCTTGCTGATGTTGATCGATTAATCACGAAAGCAAATGCCGATGCATAGTTTTTGAGCAGTCCAGACAGCCAGGCTCAACCACGATAATGTACCACCTGACCCCCGGTGACCCTGACCCAACGCCAACCGGAGAAAGGTGACAAGTCTGTGGTTTGCCATATCCCACTGGCATGCGTATGGCGGTCCGCGATTTAATAGCAGGCCATCAATTTGACGCCTTTGAATGCGCTAAAAGTAAATATATATACGTATGTTTATAGACATGTATAGACAGGCCAAGTCAACAATCATTTCGTGTCGCATTTTCATTTCGACTTGAAAACGTGACGGGTGTTTGGTTGACTTGGATGGAGGCGAAGACAAGGCATTTACCCAAATTAAATTGCCGCTTCAAAGACCCTTTTATCACCTGGCGTTAATCAAAATTCAAACCCCGGCAAATGTAGCGGAAGAAACGCTTGAGGAGCCGGATTGGATCGGATTGTATCCATTCCAGGCCGCTGCTTCGTTTTTCGGGCCCGCTATGCGGTAGTTGGCCTAATCATCGCTCCCGGCTTCGTGTCAAACCGCAAAAGTATCGCCGAGTTCAAGCTGGAGCGTCCTTGCCAACTTGGATGCACTGTTAAAAAGAAGGAGTGCCTAAACATTGAATTTATTTATTTAATTAAGTACGATATAACGGCTAAATTGGAGTTCCAGTATATGTTATTTAAATTGGAATTCAAAGGAATGTACTTTTTCAGGGAATTTAGGAAAGCATATATACTATTGAGGCAACAATTGAATGAGTTCTCAGGAACCACATATCCGTTTCCTTAAAATTCATATATATACACTCCTATAATAATGTAGAAAGAAAGCGATTCAAAGTGTACTTCGTCGAAACATCGCTTGATTTGCTCATAATTAAATGTAAGGAACTCAATGATTTAATTAGTAGAATGATATTTGGACCAGAAAAAGACATTCACAGACTCATTTCGAGCAGTGTAATTACCGATTGCCCAAGCTGCTTGTCTGCCGCTTTGCTTTCCGGCATGAATAATAAATGTCACAGCTCACGACTACCAAGCTGAATGAACTACAATGGCTCTAAGGACGAGAACGCGAATGCGAATGAGAATGAGCAGTGGCTATAGCGGCAGCAGGAGCAAAACAAGTCGCTTAACAAGCGACAGCAACTACTTATGCTCAGGTGGAGTCCCACAAAGGAGCAAAAGCGAATGTGCCGTGGGTTGGCAGAAGGGGTGTGGGGTGGAAAAATGGCAAATGGCTGAAAAGGAATCTTAACCGGAATTATTCATAATGTTCAGGAGGCACGCATACATTTGCATTTCACGGATGTGAGTGTCACTATTGAGACAGCAACGAGGGGCGGCGGCACGTTAACATGCCGCCTGCAACCTGGAAGTCTGGAAGCCTGGAAGTGAAACGGAACCATTGTGGGGCAGGGTGACAGGATCGCCGGAGGTACGAAGATATACGGTAGAGGCCTCACATGGGCGGTATAGCCCCGTTTCGGGCCCAGCCAAGCAAGTCATTCAATTTGGCTACCAGACATTCACACACACACGCACACGCGCGCACGGGCAAAACAAGGACACCAGAAGATATACACTAATAAAAGCGAAAAGGGACGTGAGCAACGCTCTCGGAATTTCAAGCATGTTGCATCCTCGTCAGCTCGCAATCAGACGAAACTAAACGCGATTGTTTTATATTTTGTATTTTCCTCGGAAGCGAATGGAAATGCTGAGAGCGACAGGAGCAGCAGCAGAAACAGGAAGCTTAACATCCAGCGGAATCAGCAAGACAAACACAAGGACACAAGGATTTTGTGAAAAAGATATTAGGGAGTGCATTTTCCAAGGAAATCCAACGTAAAAGCAAGTTAACACAATTAATTGATTAATTAATTTGACTATTATATTGTTTGATATATGATATATTGATTATATATAAGGGTATTTAAGAATCGCCATAAAGTGTTCAGCATTTGAGTCCTGTTCTTATTCATTTCACGTTGATTTGCGGCTGGGTCAGGAGCTCTTATCAGTCGGGCCAAAAAGAATTCATCAAGGTCAAAACGTTGATGGCCTCCGTTTCCTTGCTCCTCTGCTTTGTGTTCCATCGCCATGGATTCGGTGGTTAGGTCGGGTTCCGGAACTTTTTCTTTTTTTTTTTGTTTTTTTTCTTTTTATTTTTGATGCCTTGTGGCTTGTCTGCTTCGCCTGACTGCCTTTGACAACGGCTCCAATGACTCGATGGCAGATGGTTTTCGGCGGAACGAGGGGGAATGGGCTCTAAAACGCGTCTTCTTCCTTCCTCGGTTTCAGTGTTTATCGGCGGTCCAAAAATGTAATTTCTTAAAAAAGTTTACCATGTCTGGGGCCAAAAGGGTTGAGAATCAGCAACGAGTGTCAAGTGTTATTGACGATTTGTTGATGATGTGGCACAAAGAGTGGGTAAAAAAGGTATGCGATTGGAATTCGTGAAAGGGTTCTTTGCCGTGACTAGATTGACACTGCTGGCCATCGCAGCTCGTTGTCTTTCTTGCCCATTTTCCAGTCTTTCCAGTATAACCATTGCATATGCTTAGCGCACAAAAGAAGTTTTCCCTGTTCTGCCTATGGCCATCTGAGCTTGGGATATAAGTATAAGTATGTCAATCCGTGTATTGAATATGACAGAAAAATTTATATTTTTCCAAACTTGCTATTCAACGAACTTGCGAATGAAAAGATAATAACTACAAGTCAAAGTTTAATAACATTTGGTAAATTTATCTAAAATAGTCAAGGCTTAAAACTGACGTATACGCAATTTGCGGCTGTTTCTTTAAAGCCAAGTTCCAATAGATACAGATATCAAGCAGAATGGCTAAGTTGTATGGGCTTCTTTCAACCTGTCACAGGCATGCAAGGGAATACAACATACCTGGCCAATATTAGAAAGAAAGCAGCACAAAAGCATTGGCCAAGGTAAGCACGCAGGGCACGAAACATCTTTTCACTGCGATAACAGAAATATTCCGCCATTCAGACAGACATGAGGCACGTAACAGTTTTATCTCTTATTCAAAGTGCCGAGCTGGCCTTCCTTCCAGTGGGTGAAAGTAAACTTTTGGTTGGCAGTAAGCCGCCTCCAGATCCCACACCTCCCCAAAAACTTTTCAAGTGTTGAGCAATAATCAGAAAGGCTGGACCTGCTAGCCACGCCCCCTTTTTCGAAACACAAAACTTTTCGTGTTGCGGGCATTGCTTAAATGGGTTTATGGGTTCATTTGCAGTTGTAATAGGCGTTGAAATCCTGGGGATTGCTGCCCTTTTCAGCCGACGCGTCTTTGTTTCTTTTCCATTCTTTCGTTGGGATTTCTTATTCCGCACCTCTAATTTGCTCTTCATCTCCTTGATGGGCTGCAAATGAGGGCGGGCTTCAAAGTTAATTACACTCTGACCCTAGAACAGCACGCAACCATTCATGTTTGTTAGAATTTTAGTGTAATTTTTTCACGTTCTCGTTACGGCCTAGTCATTTAGGAATGTCCTGTGCGAAGTTTAGAGCACATAAACCATTTTGTATTTCAATTAACCGAATAGACACGCCACGAAATCAATTGAAACTGAATCATGGAACGGCCCATGGGTGCCAAGGAACGAGGGAACCGACGAATGAATCAAATCAAATATTTATTGTTTTCGATCCAATAAATTTTTATCACTCACCGGGGTCGCTGATGGCCAGCCAAATTGGGCGTGGTAGGTGCGAATATCCAAGTGACAACGCCGCCGGCGACAGCGTACATTCGCGTTCACTTACAGAAAGCTGAGCAGCGAAATGGCAAAAAATAATAATCATAAAATGGCGGATAAAATTCACAAATAAATGCGAAAACGAATACAAATCAAACCGACCTTCTGCATATGAGTTTTTCTTTCTTTTTTTTTTTAGGGAGGTGTTTACGGCTGAGCCGAAAATGCGAGCATAAAGAATTTGCAATTTAAAAGGGATTTACTGCGCCTCGTAAAACAAACACAATAAAAGATCAAACGACATGACAGGCTAAGGCCTCTGTCCCTGACCCCTGAACCCTGACCCCCGACCCACGTCCACCGAGCCACCAATTTCCCGATTTACCAAACGGAACACCCCAGGCGAAATGCCAAAAGGATGAGGCTCAGAATGTGCGACATCATGGCAAAGACAACAGGCATGAGCCGAAAGATGGCAAAATAAAAATAAAGCCGAATTTGGTGTGACAACTTTGCAGGCAACCAGATCGAGATGGATATGACATGGCCAATACACACGCATCTATACAAGGGGAAGTTGGCTCCCACATACGCACTCCCACACACACGGAGTTGCGAATTGTTTTTCCTTGGCTTCAGCTGCCTGCCACTGTTGACGTTTTAATCGAATCAATCCGGCAGCCGAGCGTGCCGAAAAAAAGTTATAAACTTGTTGGCAGTTGGATTGAGAGTTGATGTTCCCGTTTCCATTGCCACTGCCACTGTGGTTTCAGTTTGAATTAGGGGCAAAAATGTATGGCTGGCACACATGGCTCACAAGTTTCATCTCAGAATTCCTATCTGGCAAGCTAATTTACTCAACAATGTAGAAGTTGCTTGCTTATTTTCCCCATTTCAGCAGTCGGCCTGTTTGACTAGCATTCGGTACAAAGTCAAATGATTTCCGAATTTCTGTGATATAAGTCCAATGAGCAAATGAAAATTACTGCCCGGGGTTTGATTTGGATTTTCTCAGCCATTCTTGTGGTTGAATATTCGAGAGTAAATAGGAAAAAGATTTTACCTCTTGAGCAATAAATAGGTTTAGTAAAATAAATGCCTAGATTATGTGTTTATCAGTCATTAATCCATACATATATATTTTATATATATAACATATATTTGATTGTTTACTTGAAACGTAAAATATATTTAAAGTAGCCATACAACTAATACGTACAACAATATGTTGTACTAA
This sequence comes from Drosophila melanogaster, assembly GCF_000001215.4. Classification (NCBI taxonomy): domain Eukaryota; kingdom Metazoa; phylum Arthropoda; class Insecta; order Diptera; family Drosophilidae; genus Drosophila; species Drosophila melanogaster. The sequence goes on along the minus strand of NT_033777.3, from coordinate 20,469,545 downwards.
AACCAAAATTATAATATAATAATAAAAAAATTATAATATTATAGAATAATATAGATCTGTGATATAGTACATCACTATAAGTTCCCTAATTATGAGTAATTAGGTGTTATGTTAAATGTATTTTTGCTTTAAATAATCTTGAGAAATTAAGTTGAGATCCAAACGATGCAATGACATCTTGAATTTCACAAGAAATCACAGAGGCAAACTTGGAGAGCCAGTAGAGCAGCTTTAGTTAAATGCAAATGCAAGATATAGTCCAATCGATGGGGCCACTAATCAAGTTTATCGAGCTAGAAATTAAATTGACATCATATTTAGCACGGTTTGCTTTTCAATTATTTCTGCTGTCTGTCGCAGAAGCGTTCAAACCAATGTCAAACGAAAAACATTGTGTGTACATTTCTATGTGGGCGAAAGTGGGCTGGCGACTTAATTTGTAATTTAATAAGCTTGTCTGCAATTATGCAAAATAAATAAATTAGAAATCCGTCGACATGGAAGCATTATTGCACTCGAGTGCGACGAGTTCGTGTGCGGCGCTCGAGTAAGCAAACTATAGACTTAATCCAATTAATGTCGAATTTAAATGCTCGAGACGATTTGGCATACACTAACTGGCGCCGAGCAGCAGCTCATCCCAACTCGATTGGCCATCAAGGGGCTTTGGGGCCTAAGGGGGTCAGGATAGAGGGGCAACGATGAAGGGGCCAGGATGAAGGGTCCAGGATATCGGAGGACTTAGAGCCGGCGATTCACATATCAGCTTGCAGCCACAACCGCATCGTGTACAAGTTACTCCTGGGAACGTGGTGGAAAACGGTAACTTTTTCTGCGACGTAGATAGTTTTTGCCAACAGCTCATGTGTGCGTGGGCGGAGCAGGGGGCGTGGCAGCATCCAGACTCTGCACTCTACTCTCTACTTGGCACGTAGACAGCCTCTCACTCAGGCTATGCACTTGCAGGAAAATGGCAGGAAAAGCTCATTTCGTTACATTGGAAATTATTATCATAGGTATCTGGCGAAAATATAGTTGGATACAGAAACCTTTGAAAAAATGTGAAACGATATGAATAAAGGGACCTTGAAGTATTTTTTTTTTTTAATATAGTTGCATGATATTATATTCCATATTTTTATCCAGAATATCAGATTAAATTTTATACAAAAGTATTGTCTCCGCCTAACCTATGAAGACTATTAATGTATTATGTATACTGTATAATAATACCATACAAAATTCATTGCAGTGACCATAAATATACATAAGACACATTTTTCTTAGTGTACTTGGGTAGTGGTGGGAGGATGCGTAATGCGTCATGTTCGAGTTTATCGCTTGGGCCCCGAAATTGCCATAGTGGGTGAAAAGAGCAGAAGATAGCCCCTATTCGGGTCGTGGGTCGACGGGACGTGAGTGGGAGGAACCTGGTCGCCTGATGGCTGAGATGTGACCGAAGTGGAGTACCAGGTTCAGTCCTTGGCCGTGGCCAATGTCGGTGGCTCAGAGTGGCAGTCCAGCGAAAAGAGCGGGGATTTGGCTAAGCATGTGCCAATGTGCTGTTGGTAATGAAACCGCAAATTGAGCCAACCCTGTTGGGCGGAAGCGGAAACTGAGGCAGCCAGCTGGCCGACTGCAATTTTCAACCAGAGACCTTTTGCAATTGCAACTAGAGAACTGCTCGATCATCGCCTTGATTCACCACTCGTTGTCCGCCGAAAAGCATATTTAATGTATTTCCCGGCCATAGTAATTAGATTTAGCTTTTATTCAATTCAGATTGAACGAGTGAGTGCACAGAATGCATCGCACACGCGAGCCGATATCAATTATATTTTGGCCGGCAACTAAATGGCGGAAAAACTTTCGCGGCTTTTAGTTAAAAGAAAATTGAGCGAAATTTATTGTTCGGTCTAGCGGCATTAATTTTAAATTTTAATTTAACGGCAAGAGCGAAATAATAAAATCGATTTTCAGGTCACGTCATATTGGTTTTAAGAAATTTAATTAAAAGTTTGATTTTAAAGCGTGCTTTTTCTTACTATCAGCTCTTTTCAGCTAATAATACCGTGCTAAATGGGCAGCAAAATTCGAAAATTAAATGCACTCTGATTGGCAACTAATTAGATTTCCTTGCTATTCGATTCAAATCAGTCGAATGACTGCACAGAATCCATCGCATATGCTCACTCATTTGATTTGGGCGGAAACTAAATGGCGGAAACGGGCCAGCCAAGCATGCCAATTCGCGTGGGGCGAAGGCGCCCGCCCGTTCACATCTTCCATTTGTATCCACATCCGCTCGTCTCAGCGGCTGCGGCTAGTTTCCCCACCTGTCGCACGTTCCCCATTCGAATAGCCTTCAAATCGGGAATGCCTGGCTGCACACAAACTACTCAACCTTACGCACACTAACGCACCTGGCAGAAGGAATTGTCGTCCTGCGGCTGCTTTGTTTTCGTCCTCGCCACTTGACTTTTGCTTGGCTTTTACTTGTGGCATGCGACTATTGTGGTTGCCGCACACTCCCAGAAATTTGCAATGAAAAGCAGTCCTATGCTCTTTAATAAGTTAAGCCTTTAATACGTAAAAAAGTATATATTTATTTTCACAAGGATTGTTGGTATATAAAAATTCACCTAAAAAAAATAAAATAATAATAAACAAATAAATTTACCATTAAATTCTATGATAAAAATTATGTAAAATAACACCTAATAATTAATTTCATTTTCTCTGAAAAATTATTTTTTATAATAAGTTTATTGAAACGCAGACATTTTTTACGCAGTGCATTTTATATAACATTTGCTGTTAATTTTCAAGTCGGCTTCAAATTGTTTTTGTGTGTTGCAAAAGGTAGTGACCATTCTGTTGAGTTGTTGTGGCAACAAGATTTATGCAAAACAATTTCATTGTTGTCTCGAGCATCCAACTCGAATCCTTGCTGTTCTTTGGCCAATTGTTGACTAGGTGGTTTCATGTGGCTCCCAGTTCTGAGGCCAGCTGCTCGCCAACAGTCACTTTAATCTCTTCGAGGCTCGTGGCTCATAAAATTAAATGCCCACTTAATGCCGGGAACGGAACCCAAGAATCCTGGCGATGTGCCTGTCCGAGTGTAAACCATCTGAAAAAGCGGGCCTGAAAGTTGCAAATGTGCTAAAGAGCAAGATGTATTGCCGGTTATTATTGCCAACTTCATTTGCTATGCACTCAAAACGGGTAGCTAACTGGGCCAAGAGCCCCTCAATGAGGGCCCATCTTCAAGATGCAAAACGGGATGAAGAGGGGCTCCAAATTAAAACCACCTCTCCTGATGGCGGGCTGCGTTACAAATGAATATTAATTATGGATGGCATGCTAATTCCGTGAATCCATTAATCACAATTATAATTTATGCTGTTGGCTTTCACCTTTTTTACGTGTTATAATTTTCACATTTTTATCGAACAACTTCTACACTGGCACTTGGCTGCCCATTTGGCTCATTAACATTCGCACGGATAATAGAAATTTAAGTTGTAAAATCAATAAAGTGCCACATTAATTATTACAACAACAAAAATAATGGCAAGGACAATGCAATCACGCGACGCTAATAAATCCCTGGGGTTATGTACAAATCTGGGAATAATTAATGTGTGAACTCGAAATGGCATTCGTAATGACCCATACCATAATGGATATTATAATTGCATAGGGCGGTTGAGATTGTCACACTCGCATTAGCATTAGGCTTTGCCAAAAGGTTGCATAATCGCAGATTATAAATACAAAAATTGAATGAAATTATGTAAATTGTGGAAGTCACAAGAATTTAAGGAAATACATTGAATTCGAATTAGTCCTTGGATACATTTAGCCTTACTTACTCTTATGTTGAAGTGTTGAATGCAGCAAAAGGATTTTCATGTTTGGTTACTAAGATCCAATAAAATATACTATAATACAGTAGTTAAAAATTTTCTCCTTCAAAGTTAACCATGTATATTTATAATCTTATCTCATTCACCTTCGGCAAATTGAACTTATAAAAACCAACAGAAGCTGTTTTTAAGCAACATCATAATTTTATTTATGCTAGAGTAGCTTGACAAATGAATTTTAAGCACTTCCGGCTGACTTTGGGCCCAATCAAAATATGCATAATTTGCATTTCGCAATTTACATTTGCATTTGCGAAGATGCAGCCGGCCACTTTTATGCTTGACACTGGCAGCATAATTGTTCAGTTTACATTTCGTATTTATTATTTGATTTTCTGCCATTTCATTATCCTCTCGAACGGCGCTTTCAGCTCGTTGAAAATAGTGAAATTGTAAATATTTTTCCGTGTCACCGTTTACTTTATTTTCCTTTGGCAATTATTCAGCTGTTCGCTTCAATTTCAATAATTAATTGAACAAATTGTACTTCTCTCTCTCGATTTCAGCTGAACAGTAGACAACGTCCGCTGATATCTGGATTCCATTTGTACTACAACCAATGACAACATGCTGAAACCATTCGCCGTGATTATCGGAATTTTTTATTTAGGTGAGTCCTTTCGAAAGTCCTATCTTCCACTTTCAGGCGTTCGGTCGTTCAGCGCGTATTATTAATTGCAATCGTTAAATGGAATTTCGACATGCGAAATATGCGGGCGAGCGAAAGTTAATTAATCACATTTGCCGCTAAACGATTTGTGTTCAAAGAGTTTTTGCTCATTAAGTCGATTCGAGAGCTAAATACATTTCTGAAGGATTCAACGTATTTTATGCTAACGAAAAAAATATTTTAAAATCAGTTGTCGTTTATTCAGTAATCATCTTATTTGTATTTGTACGTGTGGTGAAAGTGTTACAGTTTGGGAGGCACTAATATTCAAACTTTGTGGCTTTGAAACAGGATATTTAAACACCGCACTGCTTAGTATAAACGAACTTTTCAAGGCAGTGTAAAAAAGCTTCCGCCAGGGTCCCTTAAAGAGCTTTCAACCGCTTATTGCAAAGAGCTTTGATAGTAGTAAAGTAAAAAGCTTCAAGCTTGTTTGTGACTATTCTTAAAAGCTAATATAGCTTATGTTTAGCCGATTCATGAACCTTTTGCATTCCTAGAAATCAGGGTGGCAGCGTCCGACATCCTTGTATGTTATGATGGCAGCGCAGGACATCCTTTGCATTTGGGATGGCAGCGCTGACCATCCTTATATACCAAGGTGGCAGTGCCCGCGATCCTTAGAAATCAGTATGGCATCTTAGAAAATACCGAAAAAATATCGGAGACTGCCGCGAAGATACGTTATTTTCAAATGTTATTATCGACTTAGGATACTAAATATAGCAGACATAGACAAATTCCAAGAAATTATAACGCCACTAAAGATTCCTTACTAAAAGCTGACAACTGCATCGTGATTTAAGTGCGACCTCTGGCCGATGTTGTGAAATCAATCTATTAAATGTCCGTGAATTCTTAGAACGCTTATCAACGAAATACCTTTATAGCATAACTTTAATCGCCCTTCAATCGCCAGACTTTTGCGATTAGAATGCCTGAATGGCTGTGGTAAAAACCAACACATAACGGCAAACTATAATTATGTTTATCTTAATTATATTGCGTGACGCAAGTTTCTTATTAACCGGCAACAAAGTCACAAAGTCAGCAACAATTTACCATGTTTATGGGCGGCGGGGCCAAAGCCCCAAGGAATTATTATTACATGCAAGTGGGCCCTGGGCCCACCCACAGCCTTTGGAGTCGCGTGAGCAATCAGAGCACAGGTGGGCAAATCACCAGAAAGCCAGAAAGTGGCCAAGCCAAGTGGTCACTGCCGAGTGGCGCCTTTGTTCACCTGCTCCTTGTGGAGCACACAGCACTTTATTTGCATATAAAACGTGTGACGATGAGAGCTGGGGCAAACGCGTTTCTAATGGAGCCACAACAACTGGCACGGGGCTGGCTGTTCTTGATTTCTTGCGCCTTGCAGCGCAGAAAAGTATGCTAAGAAATTAAGCACATTGGTCATTTTCATTTGCGTGCCAGCGAGCTGTTTTGGGGCCACGCGGCGTATGCGCAATGCCAAGAAAATGCCTCGACTCCAGCGACACACGCAAAAAAACAAAAACTGCAGGTCATTACCTTGATTTGTGGCGACTTTTGAGAGCCACCCACACAGTTTCCAGCAGGAGCCATACGAATTTCGCACTTAACTTTCAGCGGGCCTCATCATTTATGCTAATCAAAGGCATTCTAAAACCGCTCGTCGATAGTTCAAGTGTCCTGCTATAAATCAAAATAATTAAGTCGCCTTAGACTGACTTGAGTCGCAATGCGGCGGGGTCCACAAAGTGACTGGCATTAACCAAAACTCCCAAGTGGGGCTCTAATAAGCTTGAGACAGCGCTAATTTTACCCTCATTAAACAAGCTGACATGCCAGGCCCAGGGCCGCATCACAACCAGGACCAGATTGGTGGCTCACAGGACGCCACGATGCCAGCTAACGGTTTAGAGAGCTCAATAAACTCAAAGGGCTGGTCGACGTCCTTCGTTCCTTTTCCATCCTTCCGCCTGATGCCTTCCTCAGCCCACAAATTTCCCCCCTTTAACCCCTTCGATTGCCATGCCAGCTAGCGTCGCCATTTTGGCAGTCATTAACGGCAAACTGCTATATCATTTAATAACCCAAAAGTGAGCTGGTTAAATGCCGAGCGATGCGATGGGGCTCTTTGGCCCAAATACTCCCCCCCAAAAGGGCACACAGACACTCAGACACTCAGACAACAGCTTGGGCTGGCAAGAAAAAAGCCAGAGTGGCACAGAACATGCCACACTTATTTTTATAGATTTCATTTTAACACCGAAAAAGGCAACGCATGGAAACTTAACCGATGCCGTTCCAGACCCTCAGACCCCTCCCCAACCCCTGCCACACTCGCTCTATTCGCTTGGCAGGCCCGAGACTACATAAAATTGGCAAGGCGTCAAAACGGGCGGCAGCCACGAAAAAAAAGGGTTCATTATGGCAATTTGCTTAAACTCGCGGCGGATGCTCCTCAATTCTTTGGGAAGCTCGTCGATGTGGCTCTTTTTTTTTTACTGTTTTTCTCTGTTTTTTTTTTTTTTTGTAGTCAGAATCTTAAAGCACACAATAATTTCATGGGGCTAAATGAAAAATAGCGGCATCATTTGACGGTCTGGCTTTCATTTCACATTCGCCACACTTGGCGTGTCGGCCGGGTTCATAAAATATAATGAAAAGCAACATTTCCGGGCTCGGCGATTTTCCAGCTCCTGTCACCTCAAAGCGACCAAAGTTCAATGCTCTCCTTTGCATTAGCTCTTATGCCCCCAAGTTTTTCCAATATGTGTGCTTAGTGTCGCTTTGTTTGGACATTGCCAAGGGGGTTGTCAAGTACTGAAGCTTGTGGACTCGGAATTATACAATAACTTGATTCCAGTGCAGCAGGCTGTACACAATTTTTAATTGAGACTCGATGGCAGTGCCACAGCCGACACGCAACCAGGACTACTTGGCCAGGAGCTGAGCCTCAATTCGCATTAGGAAAATATTTCAAAAAGCACTTAAGTTTCGGTCAGGTAGAAAGCTAAAGCACCCACTACAAAAAATGCACACGTGGAAAAACGGTAATAGTTTAGTGTATCTTGAAAATAAAAACTGAAGTTTGGTTTTAAAGTTAAATGTATATATTTATAGCTAAGAATGTCATCCAGATATCAAAAATAGTCTGGAAAATGGTTATTAATTATTTATTTTTATTAATTTGTATTATTTCAGTATTTCAGTGCAGCACAATTACTAAAATATCTATTTTATTTTGAGCACTAGAGTCGAAATGACTACCATTTGCAAATTTCAATTTTAATTCTATTATTAAGAGTTCATACCGTCAAGAAGCGTCAGGGGAAATTTAAGATCTTTCTTCTCGATTTTCGATTGTGTGATATTTTTCTCCATTCGGAGCTGTTGTGGTCGTTTTCCCAGTTGTCGTCGCTGCGGCCGGAAGTCCTTGCCTCCTGGTAAAATTGAAGGAGAAAGGCGTTTGGCGTGTTGAGTTTTCGTTTTTCGCTTTCCGTGCGTGCCTAATTATATTTGCGTGCGCATGACCAATTGCAGAGAAAGCCTTGGGCTCTGGCCGACTTTAAAGCCGTTTAAAAGGATATTAGCAAGGATGCATCATCGGCGGAAGGTGACAAGTGACATGTGTAGGCGTCGCTCCAACTGTTCGCCATCGCCATCACCGCCACCGAATTCGAGTCCTTGGTCGCGCAATGTTGACTTTATTGTCAGCAATATGATTTGTCACCTCGCAGGACAGGGAACACGGACAGCTCTTCCGGTCGCCTGACAGATGAGTGTCTGGTTTGGCGGTGACCAGAGGAGTCCGGAGTCCACTGGCCACTCGCCACTTGCCACTTGGACATGGCGTGTCGGCTTTGTGGTCTCACCCACCTTGTGGCCTCGGTGCCTTGATCGATTACCATTACATCCACATCCCGGAGCCGATGGAGAGCAGGACCTTAATGGGTAATAAGTAGATTGCGTGATTGTTACCACAGCTCGTCGCATTTTGCAGTGATTGCTCACTTTTCGACACTTTCGGGCGATGGCAGACAAAGGCCAAGAGGCCAAAAGGCCTGGGTTATAACACCAGTCCCGCTCCTTCGGACCTCAAGTGGGCGTCCATTAATCAAGTCCAGGAGATGTGTATGCTCTTGAATGGGCGTGCTGCGTTGCGGAACTATTCGTTTGCATTTTCTATTATTATGAAGACATGCCGTGTCGTATGGCTAACTTTTTGTTTATTTCTGTTTTAGTTACCACCCCCGCGTGTTTGCCGAGTAATTAGTGGCATAAGGCAAAAGTTTTTGAGGCAAATGTGTTGGCATTTGATTTGGAGGCACTTCCTGAATCGAAAATAAATGAATAGCGGGAGGGAAAGCTTGTATTTAAATTAAGGTCACAGGCCTCGCACATTTCCAGAATTTATTTCCTAGAATCCGGCATTTAATCAGTCGTGCCACGCATTTATCGCTGCACTGAATCGAAATTATTTTTGCGAGGGTGCTTTCCGAGGATATGTTAAACAGATAGAAAGCGGATTCCATTGGATATTCCTTTTGGGGGATTCTTAAATTTATTTCCAAACATTCCGACAGCGTAATTGTTTCACGCCTGAATTTACAATTGTAGGGCTTGTAGACTTTGGCTTGCCATAAATTTAAGCCGAGAATGTTTGGGCGGCCCGAGCGGGCCGAGTGTTTTGGCCAACTTGTTTTGCATGAAAAAGTGTCAACAGCAAGCGGCGGGTCCTGCCTCAGGCTGTGACACCAAAGCTGACAACACTAATGAACGAGCGATGGGTGCACTTGCCACGCCTTCAACGTAAGGGGGCACGCCCAGTGCCCTTTGACCCCCGCCCACTGGACAGCGCCCGCAACTTTACGGCATTTGTTCTATGCAGTTTTCACCTTTCCTTCCCTTGGCATAATTTTTTTTCTTTCATTTTTCAGTTTTTAGTTTAGTTTTGGTTTTGTTTCTGCCGCCCGCAACTTTGACATAATTCAGGGCAGGACTGCCAGGCTGGCCAAAAAATATGAAACTTTGCGGGTGTCGGTGCAATATTCTCTCTCATTTTTTGCCATTTTCGCCCTCAGTGCGTGTTGCTGTTGTTGTTCTTGTTGTTGTTGTTGCCCCCGGCAAAAGTTGATAACGAGCAGGTGTTAAAATGTGACCAAGTGTTGGCTGGTTTCTGGCACGCCTACTCCGCGCCCTGCCGCCCACCGCCGCCCACTCGGCTGCCTTGGTGATTACAAGTTGTTGACACTTTTGCAGTTTGCGGCAACAACTCAACTCGGGCGAGCTCACATCGGCTCAAAGCGAGAGCCAAAGTTGGCTGCCTGGCTGGATGGCTGTGGCCATGGCCAAAATGTCGCTACATCACTACCCAGTCCCCAATCCGCTGCTGCAATTCTGGAGCTGGCAACTTGGGCGCCACTCGAGGCTGCAGTGCAGCCAGATTTGCTCAAAGGGATCTTAAGCCGATTTCAATATATATTCTTGATGTGTGTTAAAACATTAAGTACTTAATATCTTGCCAAAATAATACGAAGTTTTTGATCTGGATATTTTACTTTTAATATACATATATTTGGGAAAACTCGGTGGACAAATGAAATCTATTTCATAGGACGGTAACGTTTATATCGAAATAGTTTTCAAAATAACATTATAGGTGCAAAAGTCGTCAACTTTTGCCAACTTTAATTCATTATATTTATATTTCAATCTGTAATTGTTTTGCACCTTTATCGTCCTTTGACGATGTGATTGTGATTGTGAGCTGCGATTTGACTAATATAATTTTCGTTCAATACATTTCAAATTATAAATATAAAATTGTTAGCTCTTCTGTTTTTAGGCTTCATGAGTTCGATTTCATACATTATTCTCAATACTAAAGTGTATATGCATATTTTAAACGACCCTTTCTCACCTCTATTCTCCTATTTCCCAACCATATTTGGGTTTACGACGCTGGCGTTGACTTTTTAATGAACACGGCAATTTGCCGAAAGGTGAGGAAGAACACTGGCACACACACTTGGGCAGGTGAAATGCGATGGGAGGGGGCGTGGCATGGCTTGGCATTTTTGATCAGCCTCGAATATCATTTCACATATCGTTAAAATTCGTTTAGGCGCAGCATACAAATTGCTACATTTCCGCCAAACTTCAAGGCGTTACCCGGGACTTTAGACCTACACCTCCATCTCCAACTCCTGGTCGACCTTCCGCACCCACCACCCACTCACCCGCTTTTCCTGCTCAGCGAATCGCTGGTGGAGTACTTTCAAAAATTTCCTGCGTGCGTCTGCGGTGGGCCTCGTGTAAATTGAATGAAATTGAAAAATTTAACGCAACAGCAATTCCATTACGTTTGCCAGGCTCATTTTCACCGCGTTTGGGCTTGGCCCTTGCCCCCCCGCCCCCTCAACCATCGACACCCTCCAGCTGCCACCTATGCCACCCCCAAGTCCTTGCCTCGAAATTTATTCATTACATGCAATTTTTTGCGCCGTCTTCACTTTCGTTTATCTGGGTTTCCTCAACATTTTCAAGCGCATTAGGCTTGGCAATCAGAAATCATGTGTGAAATGGGAAAAAATGTGCGAAATAAAATGAAAATCGCGTTGCCAAACAGGAAAAACACTGGGAAAACATCAACTTGAGTCCCAATGGCCTTCAGGCATTTGTCTTCATACGTGTGTGTGTTTTCAATTACAATGGCAATTGTTGTGGTTACAGCCATCGCCTTCGGTGCCCACAGCGAAAAAACGGAATCAATGTGAATAAATAAACGCTTACAAACAGAAATGCACAAATAGATTGTAGATTGTCATCGGTCTCATCAGGCTTCCACAGATTACCGCATTAGCCAGCCCACAAGCAAAAAGCAAGAAGATTCGAATTCCGATACAGATAGATCCGATAGATAGAGATATATGGTTGGGGGTTTAGATGCATATTGTATTTATGCAATCTGCATTTTATAAATATTTTTATAAGCAATCAACAATGACAGCAGCCGAAGCCAGGACCATCAGGACCTTCAGCCCTGAGCCAACATGCTGGGCATGCCAAGTGCGTTCGTTGTCTTCCATTCCGCATTTCGCATTTCCCGTGTGTTATGTTAATGTTTAATATAAATGCCCGCTGCCATGTATTGGCTCAGTCTGCTCCTGCCGGCTAAGGAGCTTTTGAAAGCCAACAAGGACGGAGTACTTTGCTGCACTGCGAGGAAATAGAGGCAGTGATGTAATCACTGAAATTGGACCGTTCCATAACAGAAGAATAGGAATCATTGACCATATCTTGTAGATAGTACATTAAGGGTTAAGACTATATACAATAATGTGTATGAGGAAAGTAATTTGTTGCTACATTTTCAAAATATCATTCTGTTACCATTACTGTCCTATATTGTTTGTGATTTAATGGCAGATCTTATTTTTTTGTTGAGTGCACGCTTAGCTCCCTTGAAATGCCTGGCGCATAAGCAAATAGATATTGCAGTCATCTGACTTGACCAAATCCAAATCCCATCATTTCGATGTTTATTCTGTATGTCGTAGCCTTTAAATTGACAACGGAAGCGGATCACAGGATAGTCTTGGGAATGGACCATGAAAACGGCTGGGTTATTAAATTTTAAAGGACGAACATTTAGGTTTTTTTCCGTCGTCTGATGAGTGTGCTTGTGTGTGCAATTTTGGTTAGTTGATGTCGCCAACAAACTTGCATACTAAATAAGCCGCTCGATGCCGCTATCTCTCTATCCGCATCTCTGCACTTCCTCTCTTTCCACCGAATTTACCACCACATTTTTCCACCCACTTTTTCCCCCCTTTTCCACAATTTTCCCCTCTCCTTCAGAGGCCTCATGCATTTTACATTTGCAGTCGTCAGCCTCTACTCATTTGTTTTCCTTGCGCCCAAAGGCAACCAAAAAAAGTATAAAAATCCTCCCACACACACATACACACATCACCACATGTTCATGCAATTACATAGACCGCACCGCACACACACACACGCACACAAGCACACGCATTGTTGCAATTGCAGGGGAAATAGACTTTTTGAATGCGAATGCGTTGCACATGTCAGATGGAATGCGCTTAGAAAAAAGCATGAAAAACGTGGCAAACAAGAAAAGTAAGTGCGAGAAGAAAGAAGATGAAATCCCGCAGCAATTCGAGGCTTCCTTCTTCGTCGCCTGCTTTTCTTTTACTTTGCAATCGCAAGTAAGTTTTTCCTGTTTTTTTTTTCTTTTGCTACCAGGAAGGACAACAACTTGCTTGCTATTCCGAGTGCCATGCCCGCACATTGGCTGAATAGCATTGTAAAATTAAAGTTTACTGTAAAATTTGATTAGTGATTATCTAACATATTTAGTTGTGGGGATATATTATTCTTTAAAATACAATACCGTAGCTTTATAAATATAAAATATATAGTTTAAGCATTAGTTACATAAGGTATTAAATTCGCTGTATAAAAGGTTTCATAATTTAGAATCATTGTTTGCCATAATTGTGAGATTTATATATTATGCAATTTGCTGTTTAATTTACCAATCTATTTAGCTGTTAGCTGTTGTGTGATAAGATGATTTCTATGGAGTATTTTATGAAGTAGCCACTGTGCAGTGCTTAGTTATTCTTGTAGTTGCCTTTGCATTAGTTCCTCCAATTATTGTTGTAGGTGGATGCTTTGTTGTTGGGCTGTGGGCCCGTCTCCATGTTTCTCCATGTTGTCAGCAGGGCAGTCGGAGCAGTAAGCATCTGCTGTTCCGCTCACTAAATCCGTGCTACTTAAATCGTCCCTAAAATCCTCGTGGCAATTCTTTCGCCATGGAGCACATGCAGCTTTTGTGTGTACTGTATGAGAATTTAATGACATTCTTAAGTTGTCATCAGTGGCTGACTGGCTGCCTGGTTGCTTGGCTGCTGGCTGCCTGGCTGGGTGGCTAAAAGGCAGGGCGAGTCTAGTCGCCGGGGACAGCGATTGGGCCAACTATCTTGGCAGGCTGACTGCCTTCAGCGCTGGGCTCCGACTTGGTGGCATCTTATCCTGTTGCCGTCGTCGCGGTTCCTGTCCTCCTCCTACGCCTCCAGCCAGCCAACTCCATTTCTTACCATTGTCGTGGCACTGGTTGTCCTTGTTGGCCCTGCCGGCATGGCAGGAATATCAAATTGAGTAAGACCAACAAAATGAGTTGAATCATTAGCGTGCACAACCCATACAAACCGAGATCGCTGGGGATAAACAGATGAGGTCAAAGTTATAGTTCAGCTGGCAGACCTATATCTCTATGACCCACTATTTTAAGAGTAGGTAGTATTAATAAATACTATTTTAAGTGGAAGATGTATTCATAATATGTATTTTATAATATTTATATTTCAATGTATTTAGTTTATTTTCAATGTTGAAAGAAATAGTAATTGTTGATGCTGGACATTTGAATATTATTTTCGTGGCTTCTATAACAATCAAGAGTGTTTGTGGAAGCCGGAGGAGCATCCTGGAATCAGTGTGCCCCATCCACATCCCACATCCTCCACTTCACATATTGCGCAATCGCTGAGTTGGCCGGGAACCCCGCGGCAACTTGCGCCGCTGGATGCATTTTGCCTTTTGAGAGGATGAAGCCATATCAGCATTAGCGTCTGATGTCTCTTGTCTGCCCATTTTTGGGGACATTTCTTTGGGGCGAAATCTCACAAGACAGTTCTCGTTTTTTCCAGGTCAGGTCGGGTCAGATATGAGGCATGTGCAATCCGATTGTGCAACCTTTTTTGGGAGCGACCATGGGGGGTTGACGAATTTAATTTTCAATTTCGGGCCAAAACATTTGCGCCTTTCATTTCACGCTGTCTGCCAGTCAAATACGAAGGACCTATATATACCATACCATATACTCCATAGTCAGGCAGTTATTTTTTCGCTGCATGAGCAAATCTTTAGTATTTGTACAAGCGACAGCCGCAGACTGAAAAAAGCCGCCGCATTTGAATATGCAATTTGCAATTTGACTTGGCTCTGACGCTGAAAGGAAGGAGGCCAAAACCGCGCGATTCTGCTGCCTGTCGTCAGCTAGGACCTCCCACCCCCTCAAAGCTCCACCGCCCCCTCTGCCATGAGTTAATCTGCGAGCTTAAGAAATCCCAGACTGTAACGAGTGAACTGGGGGTTTTCAGTTACTGTAACAGTATAGAGCACAGAAAATATTTCCTATACAAATATTATATTTTATATTATTTTATATATTTCATTACGAATTTTTGATCTTTGATATTTATTGCATTGTACATATATTGAATTCTGTTGTGCAACAATTATAGCTTACAATAGTTTTATGTATTGTTATATGAAATAGGAATCATATACTTTTGATACACTACCATCTACCGATACAATTCTTACGAAACTTATTTAATCTTTGAGTAGTTGTCTCAATATCTTCTTAGAGACGCAGACAGAGTCAAGACTTATTTCTACACCAATAAGTTTCACAAATTTGGTTAAGTGTCTTCGGCAATAGTTTCATATAAAGCCTGTACTCCGGCCATTTTATCACAGTGCCGGGCGCGTTTTTGTCGAACGTCCTGCGCTGACATTTCCGCGCAAGATTTATGCACTCGGGCTGCAGTTGAAGACAGCTGTCGTTGGAGCTGCTGTCTTTTCCCGTTTTTCCCAGCACCAGGGCTAGCCCTAATAGCTTTTTACTCTCTTGCATGAAATATGCCGCCGAAATGTGGAATAAAATAGAGTCGGAGCAGAGTTCATTGTGTGCTGTGGAAAGTGTCAATCCGGATTTGCCATATTTTTTGGGCTCATGTCCTTTCACCCTTCGCAGTGCATCGTGCTCCACTTTCAAGTTCATCAATTGTCAGCCGCAAGTAAATGGGACTGTGGAAAAAAGGCCGGAAAAGGGTGGCAAGGGGGCAACTTGAGCGTACAACAAACTAAAGCTAAGTTCACCCGACACACCAATGACAAGTACACACGTCTGTGTATCCGCCTACAACCAACTACACCCATCTGCACCCATCCTAACACACACACACACACAATTAGGACTTGATAAATTGCTTTTGTATGCTGTTTCAGTCATAAGCCAACGCGGCAGCAAAATGAAACAATAAGCCACGTCCGTCAAGTCAGCTCTTGAGGTGGCTAAAAGTCGAGTCGAGTTATGAGCGGAAGTCAGGACACCCTCGCACACACACACACACACACACACACGGGCTATACAGGCTATACACCCAGGACCGACGCACACACTCGCAGACAACACTTCGTCACACTTGCCAAGACAATGGGACTAGACAGCCAGACAGACGCCTTCCTGGCTACGCGTTTGGCGTTTGCTGGTTGCATCACAGAAGTAGTGTTTAAAATTAGCTATATTTTTGTGTTCCTCAAATTTAAGAGTTAGCATGAGGATATTATGTAGGCCACCCAGCAGCGTATCGTTTTCACCTAACTTGAATACAACTCGAATTCCAGGGCACAACTTCCTTTGACTCGCTTCTATTTTTTTTTTTTGCTGGCTATTATCTGGCTCAGTCGAAGCGCAACTTAGGCTAATTGAAAACGCGTGTTAACACTTGAATAGAGCGGCAGAATGGGAAATCAGTCAGGCTAACTAGATTCCTATAACACTTCATTTTCCTTAGCTATTTACATTTTGCCAGAATATTTCGATGGCTTTTTGTTGGCAACACCTTTGGTGTCTAAGGTCTGATAACTTTTCGGCTTACTGGCCGCCTGTGTGGGAGTCCCTTTTTGAGGCAACTAAATGGCAATCTATTATACGTGTCCTTTGACCGTAACCAGCACACACACACACACACACATTGCTGTCTACTGTATACATATATGTATGTGTATTTGGGGCAATGTTACCTTTCGGCCTGGCTGGCTGCCTTGTGCGGGCCTTTATTGAAAATTGTCCAATTTGGAAGGAGATTTTCGCACCCCCGCCCCATCACACCCGGCTAATGCACACAATTTGCTTTGTATATCCGTTTCAGCAGGCTCGTCCTGCTTTGGGCCCGAAAACATTAACAATTTCTCAATGAGAGTTTTATGACGCAAAAGGGTTGCGCCGCTCGCAGGATAAAGAAATGAAAACAAGGCGACAATTACTGAGAGAAGCTTAACTTTAACTTTCACTTCAATCAACTCCGGCTGAGTGACAGCGGCAATTGTCCTGGCTGACATGGATGCGACTGAGTGAGAGAGCGCCAAGAGTCCTATTAGCGCTGCTTCCGTGTTGCGGTTTTAAGTGCCTGGCTAGCGCGCTACAGCTATTGCTACTAATTATGCATGGACTGCAGGGCAACAAACCGCGCTGATGTTGACACACAGCCAGAAAGGGTTCTGCTCTGAATTACGGTCTGAAGCTGAATCTAGAGATGGAGACAGCGATGCAGATGGAAATGGGGACTCAAACCGAGTGGGAGATGCTGCCAAGGAGCCGCTGAAGTGGCTTGCAACTGTCACACGGACGAATGGAGATTTCTGCTGCTGCTGCAAGACGCAACTGCGTGTTTGTCATGTGTGTCATCATGCTGAGAGAAAAGAAAATGAAGCTTGAGATTTTTATAATCTGGACTTGGGCAGAAATTCAGATAAAAAGCTATACAATTTCATGCCTAGTTAAAATAAAAAATGGATTAATTTATGTTTTTTCATTATGTGCCAAGATTTAACTAAAAGTCAGTCATAATTTATTGTATTAACTTAAGATGCAAGAATGTTTTCGAAGGGATGGGGTTTCCCAAATCCCTATTGCAGTGTATGCAAGAAGTGGTATGAGTGTTTTTGTGCGTTTGTGATATTTTCTAATTTTCACAAAATAAGCAATTCTCACGTCTGTGTCCTTCTGCCTCGTTCGCGTGTCGCTCCTGCGCCGCTGGCCCGCGTTGTATCCTCCGCCGAGGATTCAATTCCAGCCCGGGCATGTGTTGTTTAGCCAACGGGCTGCAGGTGGCAACACCAAATGCTTTGTACTTCAAAAGCAAGTCAATTTGCAACTGTGCGCGAGTGTGTGTGTAGGAGTGCCACCTCAGGAGCCCTCGCCAGCGATTGTCTCTGTGCCTGCCGCATTGTTTCTCTGCCACATTGGTTTATGTTTCCCTCGCTTTTGAAAAGTAAAGTAAATTTGCTTTATTTCTGTTGGCAATCGATTCACGTTTAGTTATTTCGCTGGCTTTGATGTTGGATGGGAATGGCCCGCTTACATATCCCGCCAGCAGCAGTTTTCCCTCACCCACTTCCTCACCGCAAAAAATAACATTTTCCTCGTCTTATTTTCTTTTTAGGTAAGCCCCGAAAAGAGTCCTATACTCCAAACGGTTCGCAGTGAGTAAAATATATCCTGCACTACCAAAAAAACACTTGTTTTCAATTAATTAGGCAAATGAACTAAAGCGCTTTATAAGTAAATTGAAAACAAGAAGTGGTAGGAAATCGTATTCGAATCAGGCACTAAGCATTTTCTTTTAACGGGCAGTGTAACAGGTAAAACAAATTGCTCCGAACCGAGCATAAATTAGCAATGGCAATGTAATTACACTTTCATTAGATTAAAATATCATAAGTGCCATAAAAATTAAGTTATGCCGAGGGGCGAGCACAATGGAAATGAAATAATCAGCTTACCTCGGCTGCGGGAAAACATAAAAGTCCGGCCGCACAAAAGAGCCTCGCCGTCGAGGAGCCACCGCGTTGCCAGGACACCGGCCAGGACTCATTGTTTTGGCAAGGAATCGCTTTGATTTCACGCGATAATTACAACGTGCTCCGCGAAGAATTATTCCGACTTGGGTTCGTGCAGCTATTCAGGTGGCAAACTTCGGGATCCTCAATCCCTGAGTCCGCCCACCAATTCTGGTGGAATCGGAGCGTTTCCTTGAGTCCTTTCGACGGCCAGTATTTATAGCCCCGGCGACATTTTGACATGCCGGGAGTGCCGACGCCCAGAGCCAATTTCTTGACCCCTGGCCAATTTTGACCCATTCTTTTAGGTCTTGCAAAGAGGAATTAATATTTTTGGAAACACTTATTACTCTCTGATTTATGGAAACTATGGTTTTATTTAACTAAACGTTAGTAAGGAGGTGTATTTCTCACATCTATATCTTGACTAGCTACAAACATTTATAGAAAAGATCATTTTAATTTTAAATTTGTATTAAATAAAAGATTCAATATTGCAAGACTTTTAGCATAAGTACGCAAAATTCCTTAATTTAAATAAAATATTTTAAAATTATCCCACCCAGCTTATTTCCATATATTTTGATACAAAACTCGATTGCATATCACGACATATAAATAATAAGCTGTGAAAGTATTTTCGGGAACTTTTGGGTTCATTTTTGTTGCGAATATTTTTTGTCGATGCCCTTTCATTTTTTAGTTCTAGCCAGCAAAATGGGCTGGCGGGTGTGGGTGAAGTGTCGAAGGGTTATCCTTTTTTGTGTGTGTTTCTTTTGCCAATTACCGCACGCTTCGTGAGGCATGGTCGCCGCTTCGGGCACTCGCTGCGTATACGTAATTTTTATTGGACACTCTCACGCGTCGTCATCCATCGTCTGCCGTCGTTTCCACCATCCATCCATTCGTTTTTGTGTCACGTCGTGAGCTTTTGGCTCGTACGCAGAGTCCTAGGCCAACACGAGAATTTTAATAAGAAATCTGATAAGTAAGCTCTAAATGCGTACGTTATTAAACAGAAGTCATTTGTATCTAATATCCATTAGGGTGACGTTTGTATAGCTTGATATCAAAACATAAAGCTTTAATAATATAAATTTAGAAATGTTCTCACTTACATACATAATTGAAGTCTATTATGGACTTGACATTTGAATAACGCTAACAATACGTTTTTGTATATTAAAATACCAAAAGTACTTATAATTTTGCAAAACTACAGTAAACTTTTTAAAGGAAATGTTTAAAATGGAATAGAACTTGCGAAGCGAGTGACTTTCGATACAAGACCTTGTTTCCTACAGTTTGAGAGTCATACTCTGCTTATTCCACGAAAAAAACGAGAATGGAGAGGGAACTTACTCGCCGAATGTGCAACCAAAACAAAACGGATAATTGTTAGTGTCCTTTCTCTCTTTTACTCTCAGCTGGAAATCTCTGACTTTACAGCTGTTATTTGGACTGTTAATTTACATTTGCCGATGGCCCAGAGAACTCGGAGCCGAGTCCTTAGAGCTTCGTGCGGTGAAAGGACCCGACTTCGTACGGGCCAAACAGTTTTCGACTGAGACTCGTGACGAACGGACGCGCGGCCAATGGCAAGCGGGCAGTGCGATTCAATTCGATGCGAATTCGACTCTAGCGGAAGCGGAAATACGAATGCCAGCGAATTGCCAATGGCACGGCTGATATGTGTGCGTGCCGCGAGCGAGGATCGTCGAGTCGAGTGAATGGAATATCCAGAAACGTCGATCGCAATCTTCGAGTCAACACGGAGCTAAGCTGTAAATCATAAAGTGTCAGTCAGAAAAACCAACAAAAATCAGTCGAGTGTGCTTTCTTCGCCCGAGATTTGTGCCACTGCATACTATAGCCCATAGTATATAATTTAATTTGCCAAATGTGTTGGAAAATTGTATGGCCCGGCGAAGGGGAAAGTGGCAAGCAAAGGAAAACTCCGAGCAGCAGCTGGCAGTGCCGCACGGCTTACTGCTTACTGCTTATGCTGGTAATGGGTTAATGCGGTTGAGCACTCGCATGCCTTCACGCTTATCCCCCCACCACCCATTGCCCCTCTTCCATCTCACATCGCTCCGAAAAAGCAAATATTTCATGTTATTTACCTAGGTGCGCCACTTTCGTTAATTGTATGCAAAAAAGTTGCCAACCTTATCCCCTCCCACCACACTATGGCACACTCTCCGTGTGTGAGTGAAGTGAAGTTTTTGGCTCAGGTTTATTCGCTACAACAACTTTCGGGTGGCTGGTTCAATTACAAACCCCTGGCCCACGGCCCACAGCCCACAGCCCACGGCCCATCGCATATCGCCTGCCGCACTATTTCCGCTCTAAAATTTGAGCCAACTTGCCGTTGCCAGCTGGGCTCCTCTTGGTTTAGTACTGTTTCAGCAAAGCAAAACCTGTTCCTGCGACGTTGCTGCGCCTCACTTAGTAAATAAATTGGCAATCGCATTTAATGTGAGTTTATGTGCGTCGATACCTTGGGTCGACTGCTCGGCTCGGCTCCTCTACTCTGCCATTTGGTAGTTATTTCTTTTTTTTCGGTTTCTTGGCTCGTGCTCATGTGCAAATCGTAAATTCACGTTAATGCCGAAATTTCACGTGATAATGACGTGATTACCTGGCGCACACACACACACAGGCCCACAATGTGGCGATCCATGCACATGTCTCCATGTCCCCATGTCCTCATGTCTCACCATGTCGCCTGCCTATCCTTGTCTGCCAGGACTAGGGGCATAAATACGTAACATCCAACTGGGAACTTGGTACTGGTAACTGGTAACTGCTAACTGGGAACTGGTAACTAGGAACTCACTCCGATGGCAGCTCAACTGAAAAATGAGTGCCCCTAAAATAGTTGCAATGCATTCAACTGAATCGGAGTGCGGTGGTAGTCCTGGCCGGGAATTTCTGGTTAGGCCCAAGCGTAAAATTGTTGGCGTAGTTCCCAAGTGCTGTTCAATGAGTTGGAGTTGAAATTGCTGCAATTGTTCAGTGCCACCGCTCCATTCGTCGTAATCCATTCCCAATTTAAATGGCAAAGGGGTTCTGTTCTGATTTTTTTTAAAGCGTTGCCTAACTGTCTCAAAGTTTCTTTGCAATCGCGTAATTTGGCCGTATTCTTTGCGTTTTATTTGCAACTTTTTAATTACTTTTGAGTAGCGATTTGAACTTTGCGCCTGTCGCCCGTTTACACTCTAATTAAGCGGCCCATTCAAGGGCTCTGTATTTTGTATTTATATCCTTTTGCTCCTGCTCCTGTTTCTTATCGCGCCAAGTAAAAGAAGTTCTCGGCTTTTAAATGCAGCTGTCGCAAGTTGGTGGCGCTTTAAACGTTCGCTGGCATTTCCGTTTCCGTTAAATCGCTCCTAAGCCAGTTTGTTAGTTTTACCTTGACATTTTATGCAGTTTTTCTCGGTGTTATATGTATGTATTTTTTCTAGCTACCTTTTGTGTGCCTTTGTTTTGCTTGTTACCTGCGCGCAATTTTTTCTAGGTACACAGAAAAAATAATCTTAAAGAGATTACGAGATTATGATACCACCTAACTTACATTTGGATGTATAAATAAATTTTCTCATAACTTAGGTCTAGCCAGTTTTCACTTTAGTGGAGTGTTAATAAATTTGTTAAGTTAAATAAATTAACTTACAAAAAAAAAAAAAAAGTTCAAAGAATATCGGTTTCTGACTTCATTCTTTGTGGTCAATCTGGGACATGCCATTATTTAGATACTTTTTGTTTCAGCTACATAAATTGTATTTATTTTGTGAACAACAAAAGAAGTACGCGAAGGTACGCAACTCCAAAGTGAATTATTTCGCCGTGTGTAGTGGCGATGGCAGCAGCTGCTTGTGGAACAACTTTAACATTATTTGCTTTGCTGCAACACTCCCCCGCACCCTGCTCAGCGATCCGTGGCCTTTGTTCGTCTCCGGACTCCTTTCACTTTGAGTTCCCCGCTGTCCGCACCCGAATCATGAATCATTTCTGCCGCTGCACCCACCAACTCCCATCAGCTCCTGCCGTCCTTTTGGCCACATCTAAGTGTTGTTTAATGCAGCTTTTCAACTCATTCGCTTTGACATACACGTGTGTGCCGTGTATGGTTCTGGGTTCCGGCTTCCACTTTCAACTTTCTACTTTTTATTTGCCAACCTTCCAACCTTGGTGCCTTTGCATGTAGCATCAGATTTGCTTATGCAAATGCGTCGCCGAGAAGGGGATTTGCCATTTGCACCGCTCGTCCTCGATCGAAATGTTTACGGTTTCTATTCGAAGAGGGCTGATGTCATAGCTTGTCGATGGCCAGTTTAAATAATTGCCACCGCAATAAATTATTAAATCAACAACAATTACTCACTGGCCGGCCAAAGGGAATCAATCAATGCTTGTGGGGGAGTCGAAAATCGAGTGAAATTAAGTGATGTGGAGTGGAGTGGATTCATAAGCTGACAAAATGCCAGCTCACTCCATGCACCGTAGGTGTATTATAACGAGTTTCATGACAGCAATTATGCGAGGTCGGCACCGCACTCCTCCGCACACACACAAACACACACTCCCGCACATATGAATACTTATTATTACGCATACGCAGTGGTGCCGGAGCAGGCTAATGTGTGGTTTGGGCGTTGCTTTTCGAGGGCTTTGTAATCGATATTACAATGGCATTGTGTTAGGGCCTCGATATGCTGGCAGTACAGGTATTTTTTCAGCCTTTTTATCGCTCCCTGCACCGCGTTCAATGGATCTGGGCGTATAATCGAAGGGTCGTGTTTGCCCGGGGGAGTTGACAATGCATGTTTAATGTACTTTGCCAGTAATTTGTTATTAATAATACATGAGCTGCATGTTGCTGCTCGCCGCCTGAGATTTTACCATATGCCAGTGCAATCGGCTTTGGCTTTAACTCTGGCTCCCACATGCAATCTATACGTATTGTAATATTTCGTTGCCTACTTTCCTGCGTTCCCCCTTTGATTTCACTTCGATTTCAGTTGAGTTCAATTCGTTTTGATTCCGTGTTACATGTCGGCAGTTTGCCATGTGCCAGCTGCCTGACAGCCAGATCACCCAGCCAGCTGCTGTTGGTACACTTTATGTCATTTTTTGATTTATGTGTGATTAGTATTGGCCGTCCTTCGTCTGTTCGGCTGTCAGTCGGAGCCCAGAATGGGGCAAGTGAGATTTTCCATTTGTCTGGCTCTCTTGCCAGTTGTCATTTCGTATGAATACATTACAAAATCCGAAGCCTGTCTCCGCTTCACCCGCTTTCAGCAGCTCTCGGTTGACTTTTTGTACCAGCACCAGTGCAGCTGTGGAAGTCGAGGTCGGATTCGGTTTCACTCCTTGAATTACACGCCTCGATGTTTCTGTAAAATGTGCAAATGAAGTCGCCGTAAGAAATTCCCAGGCTGACACACATGGAGCGAGAGATTTGAACAATATAAACAATGACAGGCCATAAAATATGCAAGCACCCTAAATACCTGCAAGGCCCTAGGTGGTTTCTGATTCAGTTTCAGTCCTTGTGAGTCCCTCGATTCTACCATCCTGGCATCCTTTCATCCTTCGACTGGGAACTGTGTTTGCTTGCCCAATTCCGATTGCTGATGTAAATGTCGGAATAAATAATATATACACTGTGCTGTGCCTTCAATTTCATAACGCAGCGCAGTTTCGTGACTTTAACGAGGCTTTAATTTCAGAGATTATGGATTTAATCCGCTTTTAATTACAGGCAATGTTACTGCTCTGCTGCTCCTGCTGCCGATGGTTGTGTATAATTAAAGTATCAAATGTGTTAATTGATTATGCAATTAGCGGACCGGGCGTGTTAGTTAATTAAGCGGCGATGAATAAATTTATGGTATTTATATATCCATCAATGGGCTCCACTTACAATCGCCATGATTGGAGAAGAGGTTTATTAAATTACGAATGCCCGCAATTGAGAGCACTTGAACTATTAGTTTATTTGCCGTAAGCATTCATTCATTCGCATTCAGATGGGAAACTCCTTGGGTTCCTCTTCCTGTTTCCTGCTTTCTCCTCTCTCGCTCCTCCTTTCTCCTCCTTCTCCGGGCTTCTTTCTTTTCGTTTTGCTGCTCTGCTCCGCTGTGCTCTCATTTATTCATACGTGCGCTTATTGCAATGTTCATTGCTTCATATTCATTATGGCAATGGAGCAATGTGCGTTCGCTTCTCCAGACAAGAGCACGTGTGTGTGTGTGTGTGTGTGTGTGTGTCCGATACGTTCGATAATCCAATAAATATTTATGAAGCACTTTATTGGAACAACACTGAATTACTTTATGGCAGACGTATGTATGCATGCCCGTTCATACGGTATACACACGTGTCTACTGCTGCCATATGCAGCAGATCCTGGAGCAAAATCGGCAGGAGCAGGACCAAAAAACTAACAACCAAGCAGCAGCTACATGCGAATCATGCGATTCATGCGGGCCAGGAGAACAGTCGGAGTGGAGAAACAAAAAAGGAACTATATATTCGGCATTTGGTGAAGTGCTGCTCGAGTTGCTGCTGCTCCTCCACATATTGCTCATACGCACCGGGGTGCGCTTTGATGCGGTCACTTTGGCCAGACGTAGCTTGTTGGCGTTTTGGTTTTTAATATTTTTAAGAGCCCGGTCTGTGTGCCCAACTGCCGTCCAACACTAATTGCCTCTCGTTCACCATAAATGAGTTCTTGTCGGTGTGTGCATGTGGCCAGCACTCATGTTTAAATTATAGACTGTCGACTCAAGTGATTTGGAGGTAAACTGCTGCTGCAGTTTGTTGACCCAATTAATCTGCCGAACACTAAGCACCTGGGCCAAGACGGTCTATATCTATGCACAGTTCGCATTGTTAACTTACCGTCAGGGGTGTGATTGTGTTGAAATGACGTTTGCTTTACGATCCCGCAAGTCCAGCGATATGCGTACAAATGGATATATACATTTATCCTGGAAATGACAGTTGTCGAATGATTTAGGTTTGCTTAGGCTAGGTCGCTGATAATATAATTTGAATCCATAAGTCACGCGAATTAATTTAAATCAAAACTAACCCATCGATTTTTACAGTTGGTGTCGAACGAACGGCTTTTGAAATAAAAATTGTCGACTCTATTTAATATTCTTTTAAGACCATTCGCAATTTAAACCAAAATTTTCTATACAAACCATTTGTTGTTGTTTCGGTTATGGTAAATAAATATCCCTGGTATTTATAGGATTTTCTATAAGTAAATAATTCTGCAAATTGGATAGTGACCTGCAAACAAGAAATCTAGTTTAATTATTGTTATTCACTTTATTGCGTATTAGCCTGGTATTATACCCGCTCTGTTATTTTACGGGGACAATAAGTAATTCTATTATTTTGACTGCAACTGTGGCGTTTTTTTTTTTGCGATTTCCCGCTGCTAAACAAATTTAAAGGCAAACACAAGTGAACGCACCAATGAATACGACAAAATCAATGCAAGTGCAAACATTAAATGGCAACACGACAATGACAAACAACAATAGCTCCAAATATGAATGATGTGATGCGGCTTGACAGGGGGCGTGGCTGCGGTGGGAGTTCTTTGGGTATGGGCTTCACCCAAACACCCCAGGCGGCGAGTTTAAAATTATTGACCAAATTTTCGGGCAAACATACCGCAAAAACGAGCACAAGAGCAAACTATGGGAACAATGCATAACTGGGTCAGTTTGACATGTCGTTGTCGCAGCAAGTCCTGACGTCCTCTCGCCCTCTCTTTCGCTCCATTAGCGGCCGCTCTTTCTTTTCTTTGGCGTCCATCTCCCTCGCACTCCGTCCGCAATATTTGGCAGTGCATGTGGACAAGAAGGACGGGACATGGCCGACGGAATGGGGACGAATGTCAATGCATAAAATTCATTCAATGACTTTTGCAGCTATTTTTCTTCCACTTTCATGATGGGGCATTGTAGGGGTAGGGTGGCTAAGCCAGGGTGGCCCTGCAAAAGGGGGCGGTCCTGGTAGGGTAGACAAATAAATTGCAAGACATGCAATAAGACGAGGACGAACCGAATGTGTGTCTCTGGCTTGTCTAGCTGCCCTCCGCTCGCCTTCTTGTATGCAAATAAAATTGTACACGAAATTGACTTTATGCAGGCGCCCATATAAACACACTCACACACATTTAAATATATATATATATGCATTAGGGTGGACCAGTATTAAGAATCCTGCCAAAAATCCAAATTTTCAATGATTTTGGCAAGCACCTGAAAGGCCAATTCAACTTAACAAACTTGGATCTTGCAAAATCTGATTAGCATACGTGTTTGTATTTTTAGAAGAAGAGATATTTTCAATTATGTGATTGAATTGCGAGCTCAACGCGTATTCCGCGCACCAGAGGTCCACCCCCCGCTTGTGAGTGTGTGCATATTTTGTGGAACTTTAGTGCGAGACATGACTTTGACTAACGTTGCTGCCGCATGTAAATGGCACCATGCCGTACGCCAAGTCAGCCGAAGCCCAGACCTGGACCCGATCCCGATCACAATCCCTAACCCAAGCCGTACTCCAAGCCCATGCCACATTGGTGGATACCATGCCACACGTTTCCCCGTAATCATCCATTATCCTAATGCCATGTCTATGTGCCCAGGTCCCCCGAGTCTGCAGCAAGTGTGTGTGTGTGTGTGTACACTGCCCGATTGGATTATGCCTTTAACCTGCGTACACTGCTCGACTTTTCGTGGCCTTCGCAGCGACATTTATTAATGATGCGACCGGAATTCGTATTTTGGATTTTGGCCCACTTGGATGCAGTTGCGCAGCCCCAAAACTATTTGCGTAATCGTTTTAATTGGCCCATTAAGGGAGGCAATCGATCGATGTGGGCAAAACTGTAAAATCGAAAAGGGCAAAGGACTAAATCCAAGTCCTTCTGCGTCACTTCAACTGCGGGCAATTAGGGTGAGCCACACTCCTCCCCCATTCACCGGCTATAATTTAAATGTTTGATTCATTTTCCAACCCATCCTACTAAACCGGTGGAAATACTCGTGTACCTCTGACGACATCTGCTGCGATTCTCAGATAGTTACACGTACATTGTGGTGGGCAGGTGGGGTCCTGAAATCAATACTCATAAATTAAAGTCATAAAATGGCAACATCATACCAATACCAATACCAGTAATACAGTAAATATAAATAGAATCCAGACACGAATTTTCAAGTGCCACCATCAGTCTGCACGTCGGAATCAATCGATTCACGTGTCGTACTGTCTGTCATTCCATGGCTGAACTTTCAAGAAGAATATGGTCCGAAAGGACAAAGTTTAATGCCAAAGTAGGAAACCCAAATCGAACGAGAGATCTAAGTGCGCTTTCTAATTACCATGTGTACTCCGATGCTCTCTTTCAATTCAGGTGAGATGAGTTGGCTGGGAAATCAGAAATCTAGATCAGGACAGGTCGGATAAGTTTTCGATGGCAGGGCACATGACAGTATCCGCAGACGCGACCTTCAGGCCCATTTAAACTTTCACAAACAATAAAAATCGCCCTACATAATACATGAGTCCGTGTTACGACACCGTGACAGACAGACAGACAGACAGACAGAATAAGTTCCCTGGGCTTGGATTCGTGGCTTTATGCCCAAAAAGCCAACAATCCAGCTCCGGAGTGAAATGCGGAAAACAAGTTTTGCATTTGAAGGGGCAAATATTTGCGCACTCATTACGGATGTGATTGTTTGCCCGCCAACTACCACAACTTTCGCCCTATTAAAATTTCATTAGAGTTTCGTTCTAGCCTGTAATTATGAATGGAGTTAACCAGACAGTTGACCAAAAACCCGAGAAAACTTTTCCTATGAAAGAGTTTGCAGCTTTGCTCACTAATCCGCATTATATGAACCTAATTTAGTATAGTTAAAGCTTAGTAGTGTGTGCCATCAATAACAGATTCAAGGATACGAGGCATAATTAATAGTTAAATATTGAATTTATTGCACTTTGAACCGCAATTATATTTTAGTCCTCTAAAGAACTAATTTCACACCTCAGCCTCGTCGTTTATAAAATGTAACTTAATTTAATCAGTGATGCCATTTAACTTTAGAGAAGTTAATTTCACTGGATCACAATTAACATTGCCAGTCGAGTACTTTGCGGCTCGAATTGCATTTGTCATGCATAGAAGACTTACCGGAAGGCAACAAATGTCACTCGACACTGCGTCTTTGTTGTGACGTCAAGGTGCAACCGCATGAGAAGGAGCTCTCAAAAGACTCCATGGAAGTGGGAAAGGGGATGGGTGCGAGGGTGATGGGATATCAAGTTGTTATGTTGCACATAATTATATCAGAGCCGCGAAAGTTTCCCGACAATTTCGTTGAGTGCCACTCAGCCAGCAGGCGAAGGAGGAGCAACTTTTATGAGATCCTGACACTGGCAGGCGGCTAATTAGATATTCTATCGTCCTATTTAATGCACTCGACTCCCGGCCAGCATTCTAGGGATTCTTAACAAAGTGTTGTGTCACTCCGCCCCGCTCGACTAACTTCTCCACCTCCCTCCCCCCTTTGCCAACGATTGTTATTGCCGGACTTAAGAACTAAAGAATTCCAATTTAAATCGAATTTTCGGCATGGCATGTGAAAGGCATGTGGCATTCTCCCTATTTTCCAGGCCAAAGCCTTGCCAAGTGTGTCGATGCAGTGACTCGGAGAGCTTGACATACAAATTTGTGGTACATTTATTGGCTTGTTTGGTCAGCCCACACACACACACACACACTAATAGATAGCCAAGAGATAAAGAAGGCGGGTTCCAAGGGGCAAGATATTTAAATGTTAAGCTGACTCTCAAAGTCAGGGGCCATTGACACACATATTTGCACAGCTGGTGAGCTGAGACCGGACTTTCGGTTCCGCTCCAAGATCCTGCCAGTAAGTCCTGGCCATGGCCGTGCGGTCGAGTTCTGTGCACTCTAATTTGCTTTATTTATTACACATTACCAGACCAGTCCAGACCAATTGCAGGGCACAGGCACCGGGCACAGATGGCCGCCTTTTGGCTTCAACGATAACTTATGCAAAAAGTTGAAACTTTAAATAAATAAACTTTGAGGCGGAGGCTGCTCCAGCTTCTGCTCCTGCTCCTGTGCTGTTCACACGTAACAATTTGCGAGGTAAACATGGCTTTATTTTAGTTTCAATTTTCGCTTCGTTATTTTTCCACACATACACAGACAAAGGGAGACTGTTTGTTTTTAGATTGCAGCAGCGCGTTGCATGTTGTCTTTGCCCGTCGTCTTTTTGCCGCCATTTTACGCTCGTTATGGCAACACTTTGGCTCAAAAGCAAACGACAGCCCTGAACACATCTCAAACGGCGGCCGCGTTTGCACAGCGAGAAAAAAGTCAGTAGGATTGGCATGAGAACGATCCTGCTCCTCTGCCTTCTCCGAGAAGGCAACTGCGGGCTGCCTAGATGGCTGGCTGCAAAAAATCATTTCAAGCAGAAACAACAAGGGAAATGCGGAAAACGCCTTCGCGCCTCTCCTTCTGTACGGTGGCCCCTTTCCAGTCACATTTTCCGCCCAACCCCACGGCCGTTTGTTTGCCTGCACTCGCTCCGTTGACTAGCAACTTTCGTCGCCTCGGCCTTCGTCCTTCAACCTCCTGCCTCACACTCGCACCTAAGCACCCACGAAGCCGACGTGATTGACTGCACTGCGACGTGTCTGATTCACAGAGAAAAAGGTTGGGGGTCTATAATTCTCGCTTTAAAACGCTTCTTGGATCTCACATCAAAAGGTGGAAATATATACCCACTAATCCTACTTTAAAATCCAAAGAAGTTTGAGTTATTGTTGTAATACTTGTAACTGCCAATATGAATGATATATATTTAGGATGTGAAATCGAATTCATATAACTATTGGGTTGAAAAAGAATTCAGATGGAGAAAACAGTGTGCAATTAAAGAAAACGACGTAGTTCACAATACTATTGTATTGACTCGATTTATTTACCAATTTATAGATCGTGAGATACAATGTTTTTTCAGTTTTCCTTGTTTGCCTTTTTTATCATATCTGGTAATAATTTTCCTTTCCTGCTGCCAAAGATGCGTGTTGCATTTGCCTGTCTGCCGTTTGTCGTCTGTCGCCGGGATTTGTTTACATGATTGCGCACAGGAGGAGTGTCTGCCCTTCACATTTCCCTGACTGCTTACAGCTTTTCCCTTATCCTTCGCCTGCTGCATTAGCACTCGAGTGTTTGCATTTCCTTTGAGCCAAATCGCAGCAAATTATATTTTTATTGATTCGGCAAACATTTGAGCTGCGCGATTTGCCCGATAAAGGCGCTGCTAGAGTGGCAAAGTGAATTAATTTTCCCGCTTGGGAATTTACAGTTTGCCTTGGTCTTGGTGATGATGTGCACACTGCATATTGCGCATACGCCACCGACACGGCGGACTTAGATAGCGGAGCGGTGGAAGCAAAAACCGCAGAAGGAATAACAGCGATGGCAATAACAACAACAACAACAGGAAGAGGAAAGCGGTGGTAGCCACAACTTTTCGCATTTACCAAAAACTTTTCAACATTTTCTTGTTACCCGCTTGTCTTCTTCGTTTTGCAACATGGCCATAGACATAGACCCACTGAGCAAATTGTAAATGAAAAAGTTTTTATGTTATTCAGTGTTTGCAGAGGGCGGAACCGCCGTCTAGCCCTCTCTTTCTTCCCCCCTCGTGCCGGCTCTGTCTTTGCTCTACTATTGTTGTTGCTGTCGTTATTGCTGCATTATGTCTATTGTTGTCTATATACATTTTTGTCGAAAGTAATTGTAAATGCTGTTCATAGTTTGACTGTCGACGTGATGTCCCTGTCCTCTTTATATTCCCTTTTGCAATTTCTGTGCCACTCAATTCGAGAGTTTTCCATTGCCCAGTTTCCAAGCTTTCCCAGTTTTCCTAACGCAGCCCCATGTTTTAAAGTCAACACTTTGGCATTTGGCGAAGGGAGTTTGTTTTAAAACACTTGGCTAAAGTCTCTGAATATTATTTTAAGGCAAGCGAAAGTATTGCAGTTCTGCAAGTGAAATAAACACATTCCCCAGCTTGAGGCATGTGTGAACGACGAAAACTGAAAATAATGCCGCACAGTGCTCAAAACGTAAATTAAGCCAGCCACCAGCGACAGTGGTGCAAAAACAAATAGAAAAAAAAAAACATCATTTACCAACATTTGAAGTGGCGGACGAGGAGGCTATAACCACAACATGACCCGCTTTCGCATAAAAAACCTGAAAATCCTCTCCTGCTGCCTCAGCCTGTGGGTGGTCCTCTTCGGTGGAGCCCTGCACCTGGCGCAGGGCAGCGAGTTCCCCGAGCGCGAGTGCTGCGACCTAACCACCACCTCCACGGTGGGCCCGCTGCCCATGCCGCCCGCCGCGCTGCCCACCGACAAGTCACTCTCCTCGGCCACAACGGCCTTGGAGACGGATCTGGCCATCGGACGATCGGGTAAGTGGTGGCAGTTTGCCTGCACTGGAACAACTAATTTCATAAAACATGCTTCAAAACTATATCTTCTTATGTCAGTTAAATTTATTTAAGTGCTAAAAAGAAGCATTTATAAATCAACTAGGTACGATAACAAATATTTAACTTTAAATTACAATTTTCATAATATTTATGATATATACGTCTAATTTATGATATCAACACTATTTTGCAACAAGATTGGTTAGTATCCTAAGCCTCCTTGATGACTCCCCATAGCACTTTTTATCTTTAGAAACCTAGCCACATTTCTTCGACTGCATCGCTTGGCGGCTTGCGGTCCATTGCCTATTCATAGTGCCACTAAAAATGGCCCAGTCTAATTGCCAAGCGATATTTAATGGCTCAATGAGCAGCAGGACTCCCTGAGAGGGTTCGGCAATGGAGAGATAGTGGAGGACATCATCATCACTAACGCTCCAATTAACACAATGACCTTTCGCCAGCCATCGATGCAGCTGAGTGGTCCCAAAGCACCCACGGGGCTGCCAGGGGGTTAACATGGTTTTTTCTTTGCCATGCCATGCCACTGCGGTGTGGGAACAATTTGAAATTCAAAGCAAACGTCAGCCGTAAAACAATTTATATTCACTTTGAATTGCGGTTTTGTTTCGCATTTTATTGTGCGGCAAGACAACCAGATATATAGACAGACTGAGAGGATGTAGTGCGGATATAGAGGGTTATGGTACGTGTGTGTCTCAGTTTCTTGCTGCCAAGTTGAATCGTATTAAATGTTTGCTGAGCGATGCTACGTGCCGCAAACAGCAGCAACAACAATTGGCTGTCACATACTAAGTAAATACAGAATTCAATAGAGCTTTTTACCCAGGTTACAACATATTTTCTGTGTGGTGTGCTGCAGTGTTCTTGCACAGATGCAATTCGAACAAAACTAAAACTGCAAAAGCCAAATCAAAATCAAAATAGGTACAGAATATCAAAATTCCATTAAATCGTTTTTCTGCAGGGGGGAAACGATTACTTGCCATTTAATTGCACTTCTCTGAGTACCTCAAAAAAGTTTCTCAGTCTGAGTGTACGAAACTTTTTTGGCCCACACAATCGCTACCTTTGTATGCATCCTTAAATGTTAAATTAGCCACGAATTAAAAATGTCAGTTGGAAAAGTTGAAGGCTCCACTTTGATCCACTCGACTCCGCAGGACCTGCAACTACCCATCCTGTCCAATTCCTTCCCAGTAAACTCTTACTATGACGGACATTCGATGGGTTCGAGGAACAAACTTAAGTGCATTAACCCAACAATTGCAATGGGCTGAGTGGAAATCAATACACGCACTTAGTGGGGGTTCATGTCCCGGTAATTGAGTTTATTAAATAATCACAAATATCGATTGGATTCGGTTCATTTCTGCTTGCCGCTCAAATTCAAAGGGTTGAAAAGGGCCAATTGCCCAGCACAAAATGCGAAATGTTAAAAAAGTTTATTATGAAGCAAACTTGATTGACTGACTGACTGTCAGACGGGGACATAACTCACACAGTCACAGACACAGGTTGGCAGGACAAATTAGTCATTAAACGATGCTCTCAATGTGCCAGACGCATTGAGTGCAGTGCAGGTCAAGAGAGCACTTCCAAAACGGGGGAATCGGCATGTTAAAAAAGTGGTGAGCTACACTGGAAAAATTATACCGATTTTGGGGTCAGACTAAGAGTAAGGGTGTCTGGCCTTAAGAGCTAAACTAGATTGAGATACCTTCATACATTCTTAGTTACAAGTTTCAGCTTCCATGCTTACATAACGTCCTTTTCAAAGCCAATTAATCAATCAAACTAGTGAGGTATGATGTGTGCGAAATCAATTTCATTTCGAAACAAAAGCCAATAACTTTAACCTCTGATAGAAAGAAACTTCTTGACGTGCATTTCGCAGGATGAAAG
The DNA here is from genome assembly GCF_000001215.4 of Drosophila melanogaster. NCBI lineage: Eukaryota > Metazoa > Arthropoda > Insecta > Diptera > Drosophilidae > Drosophila > Drosophila melanogaster. Next base: position 20,435,733 of record NT_033777.3, on the reverse strand, counting down.
GCGAACCAACTGGCAAAAGGACATAGTCCTTACTGCAATGGGTTTGACGTTGAGGGACATAAAAATTTCCGTTCTATGTAAGCGGCTTGCCTTTTTTCCTGCTGCTCCTAACAATGTTACTTGGACATATGTTGGGTGGCAAAGGTTGGGTGGCTACATGTAGGTGAAACGTGTGGAACGTCGAGAACATCTTGCAGTTTATGTATATGGCCTTTAGATTGAGTTTGCACGAATGTACACAAGTTGTTCGAATTCGCATTTGAATGGGGAATTTCTTTTAGTGGCCGACGAGGACGACTAGGACGACGGATGTGCCTCCTTGAGCTGTGGACCTCCGAATCTCTCGGTCTGCATGTCCATCTGTCTGCATGTCTGTCGGCTTGTCTCTCTGTCTGTCTTTCTGTTTGTCGTTGGGCTTAGCCATGACATAAGATTTTAATCAGCATAAAATTTTCGATATTCCGTTATTTCTTCGATTGCTTTTCCCCTTTTGACATGTGCAAAAAAATAGAAAATGGAAAAATATCATATTTAACATTGCTTTCCTTATTTATTCAAGTCCCGGCTGCTTAACCTATTTCCATTCATTTTCTATTGCTGTAAAGGGGTAGGTTGCCAGTTTTCTATTAAGTAGGTAAATTCTCTTGAAAATGGTGTATAAAGTTTAAGCTATCAAGGTTTTATTCTGTCAAATTATACTAAAAAAGAAGTCACTAAAATATGGCAAGAATATGAAAACAAAATCTTTGTTTTTGTTTATTTTTCATTTACTTTTATATGCAGGATGGGATGTGAAGTAATATTATTATATTACTTATATTATTAAGTCTTAAAGTCAAAGAAAGCCTGCATTTCAAGTTCATATTTGCAGTAGAATTTTTAAATCTTAAAAGAGATATAGTCTTAAAGGACCAAAGCATTGTGTTGGCTAAAATGTTGTTGCAACCGCATTTCCTCGCTAACACGCTTACCCTTAAATCGCATCAATTTTAAACGCAACAGACACTTCACTCCGCACACAGACACACGGACACGGACACGGGCTCGGGCACAAACACTCGTAAGTTATTCCACCTTAATTATATTGCAACACCCCGACTCGTCTCCCTGGCCCCCGTCCACATCTTCCGCCGATCCAAGCCGAACCGACCGATTCCGACCCACTGCAACCCATTCCGACCCAATTCGAGGCACACATCGCGCCCAGGTGCCTGAAGGTCCATGTAACACAATGTTTTATGTACTGCCCATGTGTAAGTCTCGTTGAGAGTGTATGTGTGTGGACTGGCGGAGTGTGCGTGAATTAGTTATGAAGCCAAAGTCAAAGTGGGTCAGAGGCAGTTCTTCCTTTCCCGCTGCAATTCCGCCTCGAGTTGCCGCCGCTGCATTCGAGTGTGGCCATATTTTTAGAGCGCAGCCAATGCCAATTTAATGTTATTGCGTATACGTGCCGTTGGCCAGCATTATCAATAGTCGGTGCATAGTGTGTGCACAGCGAAAAATGACAATAACATCAGTTTTTTATGGCAGCCCTTAGATTTGTTATGACATTTAAGGGGTATAAATGCTTGACCTTACTCACATCTTTTAAACAACTTAAATGTATCTTCGTTTCAAGAAAAGTATTCGGTTTACCTATAGTATGAAATCGAATATATCGTCATTTGGTTAGTCGGCGTATTGAAGACGCATTTTGTTCTCAGTGCCTATATGCATCTTTGTCCGTTTGCAAGAGTTAAAATTGTAATTAAATTCAACACCCGCACATGTGTAATGTAAATTATGTATGCGTGTCACAGCCGTCGTGCCACAATAAAATGCAACACGAGGCGAAGGAACAACTGAAATGCAGCTGCCGACATACATTTCAATTTGTAGGACACTCAGGACCAAAAACAGAAGCCGAGAGGAAGGTACAAGCTCTCGCCACTTAACCTTCTGCCTGAAACAGACCAACTTAAGATGGCGATTGCGATGAAGGTGGTGATGGTTATGGCGATGGCGATGGAGATGGCATCCCGCTGCCATGAGTGCGACCTTCATCAAATCAACGAAAGGTAGCAGCCTTTGCTGTTGCTTTCAGTTGCTCGCTGTTTGCCAGGCAAATTAAAAATTCAGCAGAAGACAGAAGACACGGGGGCGGAGACGACGACGACCTCAGTGCGATGCCAAAGGTTGTTCGCGGCTGCTGGTCGACTGGTCTCGGTCTCGACCTGTCTCGATTTCACTTGAAATGGGAAAAAATGCTCCCAGTCGGAGGACTCCAAGGGCGTAGCGCACTGAAAGCAGAAAAAAGTAAATTAAAATTGTCTGTTTATTTGCACAAAATTCTGGCAAAGTAAAGAATAAAATATGCTGACTTGCGGGAGTCCTTTAAAGTCAACTGTGTGGCACAGTCGGATTTGCGTGGTTCTTAAAGGGTTAACACACTACCAACATCATACGTTGATACAAATTTTCAATGAAAATTCCCAATATAAATATTTCCATTTTTGTTAATTTTATTAATGTTAATATAAAATGTGTTAAGGAATTTTTACCTTAAAACAATCGCTCTTGGGAGGAATATTACATTATATAATATAACAACGCCCAAAGTAATTCTTTAAATTAATCGCATTTAAGACCTTTATAAAATGTAAATAATATAATGGAGAATCAAATTAAAAACGTGCATATCAAAAGTAAGCCTTAAAAAAATGCTGGACTCGCTCCGGGCAAGTGTGACTGTGCTGAAAGTCAAGGCTGCTAATTAAGTGCTTTTTTGGGGTTAAATACACATACATATAAGCAGCTTCCGTCACAGTTACAGCTCGGGCTAAAGCTGGGATTTATCCAGCCGATTGCGACTGTGCTGAGCACAAGCTATTAAGAGTCCTTTACTTTCTGCCTCTGTGTGTGTGCTGGCTGGATCATGTTTTAAGCTGCTGGGCTTAACATCAATTTTTGAGAGCTTACTCCTTGTCTGTATGAGTTTGTAAATGCGAAAAGAGGGCCTCGGCAAACGAAGAGAACTTATATTGTTGCACTGCCTCGTATCTGGCGGATTTTCTCATTATTAAACTGGAACCCATCTAATTAGGATACGCTATTCCCGTACACATACATATGTACACATTCATCTTGCGTGTGGCATTTCGTTAATGACACTTTAATGTGCTACAAAATCAACTGACACAGCTGGAAAAATAAATCACATTTTTAGCAGCAATATTTTGAAATAGAGCCTCCATAGGGCGCGTATGCCACAGGCATATATCACCGCCTCGCCCAACCCCTCTCGTCACCTATCAAAATTCACTTTTCATATACAACCTACCCACCGGGAGCTTGGTCTATATGTCTGAATGTCGGTCCGTTTGACTGACTGGATGACACACATTTAACCCGCACGTAGTCGCAATTTTAATATAATAGCGGGCTGGAGCGAAGACAAGTCGCCGAGTTGAAGCCATATCAACGACCTAGTAAGCATCTTTATACAATTTCATGAGGCTGTCGGCACAGGCACACGCACTCTCACACCAGTGTAAAAACACCAACGCAGGGACACGGAGGACACCTGGCGACGCAACCGCGCACTTTACATAAATTTGTTATGCATATAAAATTAAAAGCATATTTTTAGGCGCTTGTCCCGGCAGTGTTGATATTTTTACGGCAAATACTCGTAATTTGTAACTCTTGCACAACTCGAGAACTTCAAAGATACGCAGATAATCAGACGAATGGAGAGCGTTTTGAATCAGAAACAGATACGCGCACACACCGAAAAACTCATCGGCCTCTAAATGAGCAAAGTTTTTCTTTTATTTGATTTGCACAGGATTCAAAGGGAAAGTAACAGAATCGCAACTGTTTGCCTACGTATCGTGTTTTGTTGGCTTTCTCTTTTTGGCCCAAAACAAACGGCAGAAAGTTAAGTTCAAATGAGAGAACACAACGAAAAGTCATACAAATTTGCCGAGCAAATGGTGGAAATATTAACACGCGTGTCTGTTTGCCACTCGCATGTCTGTGAAATTAAAAATGAACTCACGAGCACTGCACAGAATTTTTGGGTCGAACTGCTGTTATTTTTCAGAGAAATTTATTATTTCTTAAAGTTAATTAAGATTTCTTAACACGGAAGAATGATATATTTTTAAGTAATTTACAATTCCTTTAAATGTCTTAATTAAATTCAAGAATTACTGTTTACTCCATTACCTTTATTTCATATTTTATAATCCAATTACAATACAACTTTATACGTTCTAAGAACGCTGTATTCTTAGATGATTTTTTTTTTTTAAGAATATGTGGTCTTTATAATAACAATTATAATTAATTAGGTTTTTTTTTTTAAATCTCCAAATAGCACAGCTCGTTTCACAGGAATTTTTTTTACAAATATAAATATTTAATTGACTATAGACCAGGCTGTAACAGTGCAGTGAATCAACAAAGGCAGGCCCAAATTGTTAGCTACTGCCGGGCCTGAAATCAAAATACATTAACAACGCGTTGCGTGCCTGAGACTGTGTGTGTGTTTGGTGGTGTTCGTGTACGGGGCAGGAGGAGTGGGTGAGCCACTTCATCACCGCGGCAGGACCAACGGCATATGCAAATAATTCAGGCAAACCAAAGCGACACTCAACATTCGTTCCGACCTCCCATCACTCCACTTCACTCCAAATCCACCATCCGCCGCCATTGCCAGCGGCTTAAGTTTGCGTTTTTATTTAATTGCGGAAATTGTGGCTTCGCCCTGCCACACACACACAAAAACACACTCTCTCACACACACGGAAAGCTACAGCACACAGCGATTCTTGAGAAAGCGTTGCCTTTATAATTTCTTTCATAACGCAACCAAGCATTGTAACATATTTTTATGGCCTCACATTTTTCTGTTTTCATACAGTTTCGTGTTGGCTTCTCCGGCTCCCCTTCTGCTGCTCCCCCAGCAGCGGTTCTCCAAAACATTCTCGAAATTCCAAAGCAGATATGAGTTTTGATACCGTCGAAGTGGTTGCAGCCTCCCCAACTTCTCGCTTTGATTTCCCTTTTTCCCTCGTCACCACCACCGAAATGAAAAGAGAAACAAATTGAGTCAAGTGCGTCTTCCTCGTTGGCGAAATGTGGAAAATGAGTGGTAGAAGATGGCACTGGGTCCTGGGAACGGAACACATCCTGTCCCGCTTGAAAAGCCAAACTAATTAGAAAGTCACTTTAGACGCCGTTTCAACGCTCCCACAGGTCGAAAGTCGTTGAGCATAAAATTAAAACCGACTCAAATGTGATTTCTACTCGCGTGAATCTTATGAATGTTAATATAAAAATGCCTAATCATAACCACATTACTTTCCGAGCTAATGCAATTGGTATAATTATTTAAGCACATCGGGTTTTCTATTTTTGTTCGTATCCATATTCTCCTTTTGGTTTCTGATGTCGAAAATTTAATGTTTGACAGATGGTTATGAAACTCACGAACTACTTATTCGGAACATAATATTACTAATTAATATTCTGAATCTAACGTTTTTCCAACCGAATTTTCCAACAATCACCGTTTAATAAAGTAACCACAGCAGTTTGCTTGCTTGCTTGTTTTCCAAATAATAGCTGAATCATTACGCGCCACGCGCCACGCGCCGTATACGCAATATGCCATAACTTTATTGATTTCAATTAATTGCCAAAGGAGCCAGCTAGTGCTGGCATTTACGAAAACTGCTCATAAATGAATTGGAAAAGCGTCGAACGAAACAAGCCACCAACAAATGGCGGGCAATCAGTTCGGTAAGTGGCTTACGCTTACACCACGCAGCTCAGCCCAAATATCGATGTTGTTCCTCCCTCCACCTTAGAAGTTGGTAATGTGTTCGAGCGCGGCCCATATCAAAGCATTACGATCTAAATGACACTTTGACAGGAGCAGGGCCTGCCACGGAGTTCGGGTGCGGTGGCCTGCCAGGAGGTGACTCTTGCCTGCCGCTCAGGTGCACGCAGTCGATGGCAGCGGCGATAAGGGGAAGAAAAATCGAGGCAGTCCACTCACATGCTCGCGACACACGCTACTTAACTGTTATTATTTAAAGTTGCAACAGGAAGCAGCTCAGCACTGGAAAAAAGACGGTGTTCAAGTCGATTACAACATCTTAAGAAGTATTGAGCCTAGTGATCTTACAATCCATATCAGTATTCCTTTTTGGAAATATCCATATTGCTAATCAATAGGATATCTGGGATCTTCTTCATTAAATACTCCTCTTTTTTTTTTAAATAATTCGTAATATGTTTTTTAGCTCTAAGACACATTTTTTATCCAGTGCATTAGCAATCGCAGCAAAACTGCGAGCCGGAAGCGGAAAGCTTTTCGCCTGCGGAAGTGTTTCGTGCGCGCCAAGTTTATATAAGCGATGGTGATACGTAGGAGTATGTGGGTGTGTGTGTGATCTGGTTGTATGTGTTGCTCTTGGCTGCAGCCTCATGTGTGTGTTTGTGCAAATTGCAAGGAGTTTAATGACAAAAGCACCAGCTACATTCGAGCACAATGCGTTTAAGCAGCCAGCACTTTGTTGTTTCTAAAGGTCTTAGTGTTAGTGTTAGTGCTGCTGGTGGTGCTGCTTTTCCTATTGGTGTTGCCATTGCTATTGTGGCTTTTCACCCGGGTCTCTAACGAACCGACGACAGACCAGGATTTCACGCCTTTTCCACCTCGCTGCTGCGAAAACACTTTCACTGGCGCCCGGCAGCTGGCTGCTTGGCTCTCAGTTCGGGTAATCTGGAATCACCGAACGGGGTTCTTATGCGCACTCCATTACACAGAGAAAAATAATAAAGCTATGCGATTTCATTAAGACTTTCAAACAGAATATTTATTGAAAAATATATTATGGTTCAGACTCCAAGTACAATTTCATAACATATTTAAATTAAGTTATGTGGTGAATTTTAATAATTAAGTTTGCTAAGTTGAAATTGTCCAACCTAATTCGGTAATATATTACTTCATAAACCAATTGCGAATTCTAAAAAAAAAAAATTTTAAATATCTCAATTTGGTTAGTTAAATGCTCATTATCTTTATCTGTAGATTGGGATGCTTAAAATTATTTTCAGATTATCAATAACTAGTTTCCTTTTCGTTTAAGAGAGATCTAATGTGGTATAATATAAGTAATAACAAAATTATTTAAGAATATTTTTTTATTTAATGTAAATTTGTATTTCTTTTTAATTTTCTCTGTAGCAGCTATGGCAGACTTCTTTTTCCGCGGCCCCAGCGCACTCTGCGATTGCTTCTCATTTCGCCGGGCTTCTAGCTCCATTTCCGTCGACTGCCAGTCGATGATTTTAGCCGACATCTTGTTCGCCTGCTTCCGTTGTGCGCAGCTTAGCCGTCGTGTTTGCTGCATTTGTTGTGCCTGTTGTCGCTGGTAAACGCTGCACAATCACCGCAGCTGCTTTGCATTTTCCAATGGCTTTTCCTGCGCCCCCTGGGCGACCTGGTCGACTGTCGCGTGTCTCTGTAGATTGAAAAACATTTTCCGTGATTTTTTGTTGTCTGCGACTGCTGCTGCTCCGGCTGCAGTTTTGCCTGTTATTCTCTTGGCATTTTCACATTTTGCATGTATTTTGTTGACAGGCCGAAAATAATCTAGGTGGCTCCCATGCATTTATTTCTATTCTATGCAGGATCTCAATTCACGGTGGCATTCAAATGGCTTGACTACGTGACTGCTCGAAGCAGAAGCTTTGGAAGATCTGGTTTAATATGGTTGTTAAGGGGGAATCGAGAGGGACTTCGGTTGGTAAAATACTTAGCAAAAAAATCTCAAATTCTTCAAGCCTATCCTTAGTTCATGATCGTGATACAGAATTAATTTAACTAAATTATCCACATACCATATAAATATATTCGATTTCCTGAATAAGTGCTATTCTTATCTGAGTGAAAATCTTGAGAGAAGCACCTGTGGAGAATATCTTAAACTACCACGTCTTGAAGGCTTTATGTTAAATATACAACGGAGGGTATCAATATACATTCAAGGCTAATTATTCATATCCCCACAGAATCGAACCAGTGCCTGGAATTGTTCCCTGTTTCGGCTCAACCCATTGTTTTGCTCCCTGTTTGTGTGACATATGCTAATTTGTAATTGCTCGTTTGTGTGCACCTACCTACACGACCCATTTAAACATGGGTTAGTGCGTGTGTAAGAACACACACAATTAGATGCGGCAACAACAACCATACCCCTAGCGATGTGTAACAACTATTGTGGATATAAAATGCATAATTTATAATTCCTGCGGTCACTTTCGTGCGCGCTGTTAATTGAAGCATACTTTTGAGAGCCGACTGAATTTATTGACATTTATATGATTTAATTAAAATGCAACGTATAACAGAGAACACAGCAAAATAGGCAGCCAAATCAAAAGCGGCCACATTATAAATATGCATAATTTAATGACACTGCACAAGTTAAACAATTTAAGCATTAAAACTGTCCATCTCCCTGTCAATTGGCCAAATTGAAATATAACTATATATAAATAATTGAGGCAGTTTTCCATGACTGCTGCTGTTGATTTTGCGACAATTATGCGACTGCAAATTCGGGAAAATCTTTCGGTAAGCTTCATAAAAGCTTCCGCATTATGTTTACAAGCTAATAAATGTCAACGGCAAACTGGAAACTGCAAACTGCCAACTGAAACTGCAAACAGCAAACCGAAACTCGAACTCCGGCGATGCCCGAAATGCAAAGCCAACAAATGGCCGGCAAGGACAAACAAATTAAGCTCCTGAATTTTGCATGAAGCCAATTGCATTTTGGGCAACCGGCCAAAGCACATCCAATGGTCTGTTGGCCGGCTTTTTGGCCAGATCAAGTTGTAGCAAAGTTAGAGAACTGCTGACACACACACACACACACACCAGCACACAGGGTCACAGATTATTTGCAGCTGACTGAAGTTGGCCTAATTGATTAATGATCCCCCTTATGACCATGAGTCAGCCATTCAGTAAAACCAACTGGTGACCTTTAATCTGGTGACCCATGTTGGAGCCCAATTTTGAGAGGGGTTGTAAAAACGATTGTGGTACAAATCGACTGAGGCACAGAGATAAAATATATTTTATTTGTAACTTATAAATCTAATGCAATTTGAAAATAATATATATATTCTAAACAATTTATTTCCTTATGCAAATGATACAGCTATTACATTTATTTTAAATAAAAATGAAAGAATTTTGTAAACTGGAAAATAAATTTATGGCTGCTCAAATGTAAGAGATTTATGTGGATACAATTTCATCAGCGAACATCGAGCACAAATTGCCATTTTCTTGGCGTGTACGTGAGCGCTTATAAATAATAACGATTTGGCTAAACCGGAAGCCAAAGTAACAACTTCCTTTTGTACGAATGTTAACCCGTTCGGTCACATGCCACTCACACGACTCGTCCGTGTTTGTGCGTGCATTCACTTATGATTGAGTGCGCTTTGGGGGCGAGTAGCTGAATGGTTCAGCATGCAAAGGTGTATGGGTAATGAGCCCGTGCCACACACTCACCAAAAAGGTCAAAAAACGCAGAATGCTCAAAATGAAACGTCAGGAACAACAACAGAGCAACAAAACAACAAAATTGCGTGTATGCTACTTTTTTTACGGGCACATTTCGTTTTTTGTGCCTTTTTTGTTGCGAATATAGAGGCCTACACATCATCATCAGAGTGTGGTTGTTTTTGCTGGCCCCTCCATACCGTCAACCCTTTCGGAGTCGCTTTTTGTTGCCTGCTTTTCGAATTTCCGTCTGGCATGAAATATATAGCCGGCTTTCTTTTTTGTGTGTGTCGCAAAGTCATGCAGTAAAAATTACATATGTACACATTTGCCTGCCCATGTGTGTGTGTGTGTGTGTGTGTACACGCAACAACACCAGCAAAAATTTAATTTGAATTTGCACATCAAATTCGCATATAAATTTTTAAAGCCACCAACAGGCGGAGTAAAAAATTTAATTTATTAAGCACAACACAAACAAAATCCACGAAAGTTCGTTGGGTAAAAAGTGTACGGGATTTAATCATTCATATGGCCATTTATGTGTGGCACGAGATGCCACAATATCGTCGTCTCTATGACACAATAAACGTCATCATATGACAGCATATTCTTTTGGTTATGTGAATATCACGGCGACATATTAATTGGCATGGCCACTACCCACTACTTACCCCACTGCCGCGCCACAAAGAAGAATTTTTGCTTGGGCCGAAGAGATAACCGACGTATAAGGAATAAGTTTTTTGGCCCGCAGTTTGGCTTTTACCAGATTTGAACGTTTGTGCGACTTACAGTTAGTGGCGTCACCGAAAATTCGTTAACTGCAATGGTTTTGGCCAAGGCAGAACTTTTACAAAGTGATTATTATTGTATGGAAACTTTTGCGGCCTGGTCGAAAGCATGTCTAGTTCTAGTTCTAGTTTTCCCACTCACTCTTGTAGTTACATATGTAAAACCAAAAGGAGGAAAAAAGCCAGACCGAAACGAGGAAAAACTTATGGGCACAAAGTTTTGGTAGCATTTTCATGCCCCTACGTAAGGAATATCGCCAAGCCTGGGCAACAACAAGCCGGCAATACCGAAGACAACGTGAACTAACACCAATTAAAAGTCATTTAACATACACCTTCATACATATAGGAAATTCTAGCCTATATTAGTGGTAGAAATAATAGTGTTTATACCTAATCTTCTTATTAGCTACGAACATTTTCCATTCTAAAAGTTTATGTCCCCATATTAAGCGCCCTTAGCACTTAAAATACCTTTGAATACAAACGAATTTATGAGCTTATTTTGATTTACTTTATATTTCACCACTTCTTGGCTATTTAAAAGAAGGCCCATTGGCACTCTTTTTGTATAGCTATTTGTTAAATACGATGCAACGGCATTAAAAAGGGAGCAAATCTGGCGAGCTGTCAGTGCTATTAACTTAACCACTGCTGTCTTGTGGTTTATAGAAGGCGGGCCAATAAAGGACCAAAGACTGCCTCAGACAGCTTCTGGTCATACAAAGTAAATGGGTTCAAGTGTTTAATATTTCAAAAGTGTTTTCGCCAAACTACGTGGTGTGATGTGGTGCGAGATGCTGCCCATGCCGCATGCCCCTGCCCCTGCCCCTGCCTCATGGTGTGGTACGAAAAGCTATTGGAAATGGCCGGATGCTCCTAGCACGTGTTGGTTTAGTTGTCGACAAGTTTACTATCACAGTTGGGCACGCAAAACTTTGCCCGGCCCTTTATTGGTTAGGAGTAGGGGTCATAAATAAATTAACTACTTAAATTTGCTAGCCGTGGAATCGGTGCGGGATGGAGGGTATTGTGGCACTGGGTAAGCGGAAGTTATTAAATAGAAATAGTTCTTGATAAAATGAAGTACTAAAACATGTTTGCGTATTTAAATAAAGCAGCCAAATGAACACGAACTTATTTAAGAATCTTGAATAAAGAGAACCTTCATTGGAGTGAACTTTTACAGCGACCTTTGACCAAATGGTGTCAATCAGCCTTGGCTGAAACAGAAACATCTTTTACTCGCCCTTTCGGCCAGATTCCGAGCCGAAGCGGCAAAGTGGCCATTACTCTAATTAACCTTATTTCATTCGCAATTATAAACGGCCCGAGCAAACAGTATAAAAAGGGAGAACATCACTAATTGTAACAAGCGGAAAAACAAGAAAATCGGGCCAAACGAAATCCGAAAGGAAAAACCAAAACAATTGCCTTAAACATAATTGTTATTTTGCGCCTTTTTCTCTTTGATTTTCCTTTCGGCCAGTGCCGACTTTCTGGCTCAACCCAAAAACACAAAACAAAAAAAAAAAAACGGAAGGCAAATTAAGTTTTTGCTCTAATTTAGTCTGACGCGCGTTGGCCAAATAGCAAGAACAACAATAATAACAAGCCGCCTTGGCTTTTGCTTTGCTTAATTTACCATTTTTCACTCTTATCGCCCCTCAAGAGCGAGGGTGGCCATAAAAGTAAGGCCAAAAGCGGCAAACAGCCCAGTTCGACTGGCTGTCTTAAAGTTTAAGCTGCGAGCGTAACAATAATTTAATGCGGCTCTTAAATTGTTTGTAAAATGTTCAACAACCGCGCGCGCTGCTCAGTGGCAAAGTTAAAAAGTGGAAAACTTTTTCTTTTCTATTTAACGTAATTTTCCCTTATTTGCTGTGTCTTATACTGGGGGAAATCCACATCCCCACCCCATCCCATCGTGGGCTAGCTCATTTCCCCACGCAGATGTTCCGGACGGTTGTCGAGCATATGTTGCCCTTGCCTCATAATGTGGCATATTTGGCAGCTCGACAGCTTTGAGAGCCGCGATTGAGTCTCGTGCCATGTGCTGTAGTCTTCATTTGGAGTCCTTCCTTCCGCCTTGGTTGTCGCGTTTTCCCTCTTCCCGCTCATCATTTTCTTTTTGGGGGAAAATTACATGGCGGGCGACACTTCGGGCTTTCTCTTTTGTTTTCGTGGTTAAGCAAATGTTTAACAAACCAAATCTGAGATTTGCATTTTATGCTTTCTCCTCCGACCCCCCGCTCACAGCTTTCTTTCATGGTCGGATAAGCTCAGCTTTAATGCTTCTAATCGGGCTTAAAATCAAGGATGTTCGACGAGCAACCGAAAGTCAAATAATTTAAAAGAACTTTTTGTCACATCAATCGTGAAGTGCTGACGTGACATGGGAAAACTTTGTGGTCAGACCGAAGCAAAGCTTCTTAAGTGCTAAGAACCCTTTTTGGGGTGGGGAAATCCCTTACTCGCTCATTTCTAATTCCATTTCCACTTGGCTCTTATTCACACTTCAGCCATGCGGACAAAGAGCTCGGGACAAATTATTGACACACTCAAAGAACACGGACCCTACCAAATCCATTGCTCAAAGGCATGAAAATGAAAACATTTTCACTTATTTGCCCAGAAATTGGATAAGAATCGAACTGAAATTGGATCTCACTCATTGTCGATACACTTGCCACAGCCTCCGCTTTCCGTTGGCATTTTGTTTTGCTTTTAACTGCCTGCCGCTGGTGTTGTTGCCTTTCCAGCCACATCAAGCATTTTCCGGCTATTTTCCACCACCTCCTGCCGAGCCAATGGGCCAGTGGGCCACCCCCCTTTGCCGCACTCTTATTATCGTAATAGAATTTGCCAAATTGAGGTTGAAATACAATGGCTTGGTTTGCCATTTTGCACGCAGAACAATAAATAGCTCTAAAGTTTTATTTGAAAATAAGTTTCAGTTAAATCTTAAATATGTATTGCAGCAGATATTTTAAGCCAACTAAAATATTTTATTTAATTTAGTTCATTAATTAAGTTATTAAGTTAATTAAGTTAGTACTACTTGATTTGTTAAGTTAAGTTGTATCTTCTCTTTGATGTCACTCTTAACTTATTGTAATTGATAGCAAAATATTTATTAAGAGGTGTCCAATTATTTGAAAGTTTTGTATTGATTCGTTCTTTATTTTTATTTGGCATAGGTTAATTTTCTTTAAGTGCATGCCCCTGACTCTCAACCATTTTTGGCATCCGTTTATCGTTTGATTGTTTGTCTGGCCCGCCCTTCATTTTGCCAATGTCTGGTGTGTTTGTTTGCCTGTTTGCTTATTTGGCGGGACTGCTGCTGGTTCGCTTATCAATTGCTGCTTTTATTGCCATTTTAGCCGCCTTTCCCCTTCTGTCGCCTTTCCTCCTCCTCGGCCTCCTTTATAGAGTACGAAAAAAATTCATTGCCTGCCCCAAGGGCGCGTGCCAGTAAACAGCCTCAGTGGGGGATTTCCAAAGGAAGGCATTCGCTTCGACATTGATTAGCCTGCGGTCTAGGCCCACTTTACTGCCGCTTTTCTACTGTCCCCAATTTAATTGTTTACTTTGCGGCAATTGACCTTTTGTGGCATTGCGGTGATTGAATGCCAGATATCACATTTCGCCTTAGCTATTTGGGAATTATGATATTCTGATTGGGTGCGAAATAGCTCATTGCTCACTGCTCGTTCCCTTATATGGATTTATCGGCAATTTCGTTTAGGCAGTAAGAGTGTCAGCGAATAAAAAAGATGAAAGGGGAATAAGCCCCAGGTGGGTGCAGCTCATCGGAAATATGTCAAGAGTACCGGGCTAGCAACTCATCTGGGCTCACGCTGCGTATGAGTAACGCGCTCGTCACGGCACGTCATCAACTTTGTTGCTGGCATTGTGCGAATTTCGCATTCCCCTTCCGTCGTACGTTGCCATTTTCATTTTTTTCCAATCCCGATCTTTTGTTCTTCTGCGTTGCACCACAATGTAGCTGCGGCTAGCGCTGGCAGGCAAAAGCCGCATGGTCGAAGGGAGGAAGTGGCTAAAGCATTCTTTGTTTCTAGGCAATTTCAGTCACTTACCCCGGCCGTTGTTATTGCGACTTTTCCCATGCCGTTCCCTTTGCCACACGTTGTCGCTGGCGATAAAACTGTTACTACTCGCAGCTACTGCCACAAAATACCAATGTCGTTACTGCCGTTCAGTAAGTTGATATGCTGCACGGCTCGAAATTTGTTCTCGAAATTCTTGTTTTTCCATTAACTTAAAGTTTATTAACTCTTATGAAAACTTTATAATGAAAATTGTCATCTTCAAAATTTAAATTTAAATAAAAGTTTTACAATGATTACCAAATTATTTATATATTAAAAGAAGGATACCTTTTAAGTTTCTATTCCACCCTGATTTATTAGAAAATACCTTTAATAGCAGAAATCTCTACTTATTAAATAATTTTATTTGATTATATTTTTTCCCGGTGTCAAGCCGTTTCGTGTTTCTTTGGAGCTTAATCCTGCCCCACCTTGTATCCGTGTCGTGTTGTCTGTCTCCACTTGCCATAACAGCAAACTTGGCTACAAAACTGCTGCCAAAGCTCCAGCCGGCAGTGGTGTCCTTGCCAACTAGCAGAGGAACACATACGTGGATGCCATGGCAGATTCACCTTGGGCATATTGATGAGCCCAACACTTTAATTAGAGCGTCAATAAAACGGATAAATGCAGTCCCAGCAGTCGATGTGCTGATATCAACGGCAGTCTTCTCGTTGGCAGAAATTTAATTTGCCACTCAGTTACACGTCACTTGGTCCTGCGGCATACTTGCACCAATTAACCAGAGCCGAGTCCTCGCTGAAAATTACAATTAATAGTCGTGGCATTTTTCACTCCCTTTGTAGGTGGCTCATGGGCCAAGTCATTGGGCTGGACAGGCGTGCAAATCGCTATAAATTATGGTGTCAACCCAGGCCTAAATTAGTCCCGACACGCAGACAATGGTCAACACCTATGTGCAACTCGTACAGTTGGGGCTAAAGTAATAGTGTTTCATATTGAATGAATTCTGCATATCTTTAGCTGCCATTTGAATAAATAAATCAATGCAGAAGTAAAATTAAATACATTCAACGACTTCGAAGACATTTTTACATCTTCTTTATATCGAATTGGATTGAATCATCTACCATCCAAGAGGTATATATTATTCTGACACAAGCTGTAACTTGCGTCTGTGTCCTTCAAGTGAATCGATCTATAATTAAGATAGCTCCGATACCCGACTGAGTACCTTAGTCTGTCTGTCTGTCTGCATGGAATGGCTTCATTACGGCCACTCGGCAATGGGCTGGAATCGCACTCTCAATGGAATCCAGATAATTCCGCCTTATTTGTTTATGAAATTGACCTGCGATTATCGCTGCAGCGGAAACAGAAACTCCGACAGGGACAAAGACAGGCATATTGCGTGTGTGCTGCCTCATGAATAATACATGTGCTCGAAGTGGGCGTGGCTCGCACAATAAAAGTTTTCCAACAGCGAAATCGTTTTGTTAACTTGTTCACACAAGTGTCGGTGTGTGTGTGGGCCAACAACTCGAAAGTCTCTGTAAAGTCGTTTTAGACTCTTTCGACGATCCCGCATTCTCAGCCTCTAGGATCTGTTGTGAAAATCCGTTTACACAATTTAACGCACAAGTTCGACACAAAAAAAAAAAATGAACTTTCCACAAATGCATAAAACTTTTGTATTGACAATAAACGCCGACAGAAGACTTTCGAATATGGAAAATGCTGAAGACTTGTTATAGCCAAAGGGGCTGTTATAAATGTGCATGTATGTAAGTATATATGGTTCAACTGCACATTCTCCGGAAGATAAAACCCGCAGGCTGCAATGATGCTCTCAAATAGGTTTAGTTTGTTGCGAAGTTGTTTAAAGCCAGTGAGGAAATGGAAAACGAGAACTGGAAACTACACCAAACGAAACCGTTTATACTACAAACTTTCAATCATAAGGTGTTATTAACTCATATACAAGTATTTCGAATTTCTTCTATGAGGGATATATTAAAGCTCTATATATTATTTGAGATTTTCAGTTATTGTCTCTACCGGTTAATTGTTTATGTGCCTAATAAAATATTGCCAATTTATGGGAAATAATAACTTCCCTAATATTTATATATATCATATTCGTTTGTGTCTTGGCAACCTTGTGACGAAAGTTTAATTTATTTAAAAAAAAGAGGACATACATTTTAAGAATGGTACAATATTTTGTAGAAAAGAACCAAAAGTGCAAAAGTGCATCCACTTTTATGGCATTGGCATTGGCAGACAAAAGCGTGCGAAATTCAATGAGCTGCAAAAAGCATCTAAAGTCGCTGCAGCTGCCAGATTTAAGCCAAGAAAAATGTCAGACCGCCAGCTGCGGGCAGCCAACCTGCATTTGGCCCACACTTTCAACCTGTTTGGAGTTTTCCCACCAAAAAAAATATATATATATATATTTGAAAAAAGAACACCCCAAAAGTTTGGATTCCAACTGGAAGTTGACTGTGGTCTGAGCAGGCGGCAGACAAATTGCGCTCGTAAATGCTTTAAATTGTGCACTCCGCTCGGTTCAAATTGAAGTTGGCAAGAAAAAGTGAAGCCGCGACGCGAACAAAACACGGCGAAACAAAAGTTGGCCAAGGAGCGTGCAAAAAATTGCGGAGCGTGTTAAGAAAAATGTTTCTGTAAGCTGCGAACAAATGCGCGACAATATTTCTGTGTGCGGCCAATGTGGAAATCTTCGCTTTAAGTTGCTCAACACCTTTCTTTTTACCTTCGAGTGGGTGTGCTTTCAGTGGCTGCACTTTTCCCGCACTTCTCGACTGCAGCCGGGAAAACGAGAAATGCCAGCAGCAACACTCGCCTTTTTCCGGCTTCTTCTGGCGGCATGAACTGGGTTGATAACCCAAAACCGAGTGCCACTTAAGACCAAGCCAAAGGGCTGGCCACAGAGAAAATAGTTTCTTGATACATTTCTATGAAAGTTGTAAAAATAAAGTATTTAAAGATAAACTCGATATTGTATTTATTTTTTTTAATATAAGGCATTTATTTATTATGCATCTGGGGTTTCCCTTGAACCATTCCCTCACCAAACTTAGTCCCTTTTTTTTCCTAGTGCAGTGCACACTTGAGTTCTCTGCGGCTGCAACAATTGCAAGGTGTTAAATGTCAAACTGTTAAGTTAATACAGCAGCCAGCTCGACTTTTCAACTTCAACTCCTGAACTTCCGACGGTGTTGGATTTTTCAATTTACGGCCTCCAGTTTCGCGCTCTAATGACCTGTTTTTGAACTGATATTAAGTGGCATTAGGACACCGCTCTTGCTCGGCAACTGATTTAAGCGCCTTTGAGCGCTTTAAGGCCACGACAAGGTCAAGTTGGCTGACAGTTTGATAAGGGCAGCGCAAATTCAATAAATGCGCTGACGTAAGTCCTAATTGGGCCGGTAGAAATAAACCAAGCGAAGCACTTAAATTAATTAAAATATCATTTCGGAAGTCGCGGAAAGTAAACGCAGTGAAATCACCGGTTCGAAGAATCCTTTTTTTTTTTTGCTGCTGGACGACAAAGTGAAATCGAAATGGCAAACAAAGCTCGAAATTAGGTGGTCTCCGGCATTATTGTCAGAATAAAATTTCCAAAGGTCGTAAATAATTTATGTAAACTTAAAGGTTTGCAACAGGAGCGGGTGGTGGGCGGTGGGAGTCGGGAAATGGCAGTGGGAATTGTCGCAGACTCCTTTACACTTTGATGCTGCTGTGTTATGAATAATAACTTAGACTCTGTCCGCCCAGCCGCCTTCTTTTTGTTATTGTGCGTTCGAATTCCGCGTCACTCTCGTGCCATCCCTCTCCTGCGCTTTCTCCGTCTCTCTTCTGCATTTGGCAAAGCTTTGAATATTTTACGCCGGCATAAATAATTTAAAACAATGGAACACACGTAAAAAGGGAAAAGGATAATGCAGCAGACGGACAAGGTTTTTTTTCCGAAAAAGCACACAAACGGGACAAAAGTGAGAGCGAAAAAACAGGGCAAAAGAACAGGAAGATAAAATAAAACTTTATATATATATTCTTTTTTTTTTTATCATGGCCCAGAGATGCTGGCCCAAGGACCCACAGAAAGTGCTGCAGCACAGAATCGGGGTAAAAAATGGTAAAAAGCAACGAACACCACCCACCCACTTTCGACCTGAGCGCAACACTTGACATATGTGCCGCCCTTTGACCTCTTTCCCCAGCTGCGGGCCGATGGAATTCCTTGTAAATGAGAAGGCAAGGCGGCCAAAACATTTGACGAACGACAAAAAATGAAATGTAAATGCTGAAAATGTTGTCTTTGCCGCGTGTGAGCCCTCTTTTTTGCCCCTCTAAGCCAGTGAGTGAAGGCGGCTCAAAGAAATGTCAACACACACAAGGCTCACGCACAGGCACTCCGCCCTTAGACAATTTCACTTTGACTTAACAAATAGAAAATCATTTATTCTGCATGCGCGAACGAGGACGCACTGCCATTCCGGATTCGATTTCCCTCAGAGCAGGGCACAGAGCACTTGAAAAAAGAAATTATCCATATTTGAAAGCAAATATCAAAGAAAGTGCGACATGGCTTTGCTTATCAACCCATCAACATGGTCAAAAATTAAAATATTCCGAAATAGGTAAGAGCAATTAATGTAAGTTCCGCCAGGTGGCGCTCGTGTACAATCTCGGATTGTTGAAATTCAAGAATGGAAAATGATATTAAAAAGTAAGGCAACGACTTTTCTCTCAGTCCATGTTAGAGGCAGATGGGAACTCATCCGGAGGAGCCCGTCTCGGTGTGATTTCAGTCCCGTGTCGAGCCTTTAGATTTATGCGCATTTTGCATATTTCTTTTCCTCCTCATTTCAAAAAGCAACAAAAGTGACTTTGGCTTCGCTCCTGATTCAGCAGCTTTTCCATTTTCCTTTTTTATTTGTGAGGGATGGCGCTCCAATTTTCATTGCGCGACTTTTATGACTTTGCCTGCCGCTGCTTTTGACTTTTATCGAATGCAAATTGTTTTATAATAATGCAATCAAATCTTTGTCAACTCTGTTTATTGATGTGTTTATTTTGTTTTGGTTTTCCTGATAATGCCGGCAGCTGAATAACGTTTAACAAGTGGAATAAATTTCAAAAGGAGCCACTTGAGTGTCAAAGTTAACAAGCTTACAATGTTTACTAATAGGTTTCCCCGGGGTCTTATTAGATGGTTTTGAATAATTTTATTTAGTAAGACAACAGGATTCTTTTTATTGACTTAGGAAACTTTTCGGAGAATATAAGAAATCGAACCTTTCATATTTTTTTTTTTTTTTTGAGAATATATATATATCACATCCTTACAATTATATAGTCTAAGCCTTTTACGCATTTTACGCAACATTTTTACACTTACAACCCGATATAGTCAGATTTTCTTTCCCAAGAAGTACTATAAATCTTGGCAGATTCCACGTTACATAAATAAATAAAAATTGAAAACTTGGAGCCGGAAAGTCCCATATAACCCCTTTCAAAGCGCAATCTTGGCAAGACCTGCACTGGTGACGTGACTAAACCAGAATGGAAAAGACCACCCAGTGATACCCAGGCATTTGCAGCAGCGTCTTTGCCAATGTTTTCTTACTGGTACTTACACTCTTTTATTGTTTCCTGATCTCACTCCTTCCTTCTGGAAATGTACTTAAATCACTGGAAACGTGCCAAGCAACCAAACAAGGACAATAACAACAGAAGGCGACAGTTACGAGGCAGAGGAGGTCACTAGATGGTGTTTTAAACTGGCGCCTTTTTAATGAATCGATCATCAGGCGGCGTGCTGGAAAAATAACAAATTTTATGTATCGCACAGCGGTAACTACAATTATGGAAAAACATCAATGACAATGGCAATGGCAACAACTACTACAACGCCATTACCAACCAGCCCCAACAATAACAACGGCGTGATACAGCAACAACAATAACAATAATTGTATTTACACATAATTGACCATAATCCCCAGCAGCATTCTCGTTATTCAGACCCTGTCCCCTCGAACGACAGATTTTTATGCCCGCTTTAAACAGTTGGCGGGGTATATTATATTTGGAAAATGCTATTTGCTTTACTTTTGAAGAAATTCCTAATAGATTCAAACTATAAAATGTTATCTGATTAATTCATTAATGAAATATGTTTAATTTAACATTTTATAATGAATTGCTTGAATTTATATTAGTACACGTAATGAGTCAATCGAATCTAAAGTTACAGGCTAACGCAAAAGTGGCTGAGCAAGAAAAATTGACTGAATTGCTAGAGTTTTGAAAGGCATCAAATACTGGGTATTTCATAGTCGTGCCCATGTCCTCGAGCCTCGCTTTGTGTTTTCTCTGCGGGCTCTTGTTTGCCTTGTTTTGGTTAAGGCAAGCCCAGCTTCAACACCCAATTCGGACGATTGCCCATGAAAATGGCCGCAGGCGACATTTTATGTTGCTGTTGGTGTTGCTGTTGCCAGTGTCCTCTTGGTAATGTTGTTTTTACCGAGTGAGCTCTGTTCGCATTGTCCGACTGTAGTTAAATTTAAATGCCAGTGGGCGAGGCGGCAAAGACTTGCTCTCGGGCCCGGGCCATAAATTAAATAAAATGAAATGAAATAATTCGGTCACGCACTTTCAATTGTTGACATTTGCCCTAACGGATCCGCCCGGAAGAGTATTATTACGGATAATCCAGGCGGGCTTGAAGTCGCTACTTTGATCCAGTTGGAGTCTCAATGGGAAATCAATGTTTAACACGCCGGCCCATTCAAATTGTAGGGGCTCCGTGTAGTTGGCTGTGCTGCATATTTATGGGCCGCCGAATGTCGGCAACATGCACACTGCGAAATCCACTTCATGACCGAAAATTAGTTTTTAACCCACAAAATAATCCCGAATGACATAAGGATGGCCTCGCGGCCTTCTGGTCTCCGGGCGGAGAGCGCGAACATAAAAACGCGGCAGCCACAGCGAACGAAACATATTACAGTGGCGGACCCTTCGGAACCTTCGTCCTGGCCGTAGTCCTTGCTAGGCGGAAGTTGTAAAGCTGCCATTTCTCGGCCATGTTGTTGATGTTGCCACTGCCACCGACTTGGCTTTTCGAGCAACGATTCGCGGCCTCGTAATGCGGTCATTGTTATTGCAATTGTTGTTGCCACCGGGTAGTTGGATTGTTGGGCCAGTAGCGCATTTGTTGTATTAACTTTTTCCAAGTAGCATGCAGCAGCGGCAACACCAACAATACCTCTCGAACGCCACCCCCAACGTGGGCTATAATTTATTAAAGCCTGCACCAGAGTGCTCCAGCGTCGGGCCGGCGCCCCCGGCACACAATTGAAATTTAAGCAGCAGCAGCGGCTGCATGACTGGGGCACGGGGCACGGGGGCAAGGGCAGAGGACCAAGATGGCAGAGGGCAAAGGGCAGCTCTCCAGCGAAGTAGCAGAAAATGCGAAACACTGGAGGAATCCTCCATCCACTTCCATCGCTCCGCTTGCAACGCGCCAACAGGGGAAATGGTAATCGAAATGTTCGCCGCACGAATCAACGCAAACAAGGCGCACTGAAAAAAATGCCTTATACATTATATATTATTTGGTTAATTATAATCAAAATAATGTTTTTTATTCTTTAATTAACTTTATTAAAATACTTAAATATGTAAAATGTGTTGCCGAACGCGCATATTCAACTTTAGATACAACTCATTTTTGCTACTTTAACCTCAAAACTTTCACTCAAGCTTTTTAGTTTACATTGGTGTTTAACTACAATATAATCGAGCCATTACAAAAGGTTGTAATTATTTCTGTGTTAATAGTATTTATAGATATCAGCAACAAGGATATGATGCAATTTTCGCCCCATTTGAAACTCCATTTCTCCAGTGCAACGCTGAGCAGCATTGGGAGTTGGCCTGCAACACTGGACAATTCCCAGTTCCCAGTCAATGTCTTGCCTGCCTTGCCAGATTTTTTTTTCTGGCCTCTTTCTGCAGTCAAAGTTTTTGGTCGAAAACTTTTTGGGGTTCGGGGAAATAATTCATGAAACATGGCGAGCGCGAAACGCGAAAAGCGAACATTTTTGTGCCTGTGCCGAATCTGATTGTGACACAAACGAATTGTTCTGGTTGTCGTCGGCGGAGTTTTGTATGTATATGTGGAGGAGGAGCAGGAGCAGTAGCAGGAGCAGTAACTGGGCTTGAAGGTGGGGCAGGAGAACAGGAACAGGAACGCCGGTCGGTCGCATATTTATGTGCCTATTTCGCTTTTTTCTATGTGGCTGGGAGCATTACTCTTCTTGGCATGCAAATTTATGGTGTGTCCCAAAACAATTGTTATTGTGTTTTCAACTTTTGCTTGATTTGTGTGTTTTAAGTGATTCCAAATGGGTCGCCGGGGATTGAGCGGGTGTCCCCGGGGTCTGTTGGCAATTTGCGGCCATAAGACCATGCCCATCCGCCGGCCACCGAAGTCGTCCTCGGTAATATCTTGGCTGTCATCGAGCCAGACGCGCGCTGCATATCTCAATGCAATTCTAGGCACCCAATAACCATAAAACACTTTAAAGTCCAGCCAAACTTGCTATTTTGTCCGCTGGATTCCCCACTGACTTTTGTTTATTTGTATTTCCGCAAACAGTTCGACTGGCAGTGGCAGTCCGGGAAACTTCTGCGGCCATGCAATTGTAGCCACCGTTCTGGTTACTTCTCGGTTTTGGGCAGTAGGCCACTTCCTGCAGTCGCAGTTGCTCCTCCGCCGAGTAAGTTCAGCTGCGTCCGCATGCAATTCGTGAATTTTTGAAGGCACTTCTTTTGTTATTCCGGCTCCGGAATCTACCTCCTCCGCCGGGTCTTCCCTCCCCAACCCGACGTACAATATGCAAACGGTCATTTCGTTAATGAGCGTGGGGCTGGTGGTTCAGGGGTGAAAAAGAAAAATTCAGAAGCAGCAGCGAACTACAACTTTTACGGGGCATCCGGCGGATGAAGTGGGTTTAGAGAAGCAGTGCGAGGAGCAGGAGAAGCAGCTGGCGGAAGGACCATGACCGGTAGGCAGTGGCCATAAAGCCGACTGCTTAGATAGACAGCAGCCTGTGTTCCCAGTCGCTGCTGTCCGGATGACTTGGTTTATTTTACGTAATGAAATGAAATTGAAATGAATGTTTTATAAACGAACTGTTTTCCCACTCTACCTCTATCTCGCTATCTCACTCTAGCAGAACATAAAATTATGATAAAAACTAAGAGCTGCATATAAACATAATTGCGATTTTTTGCCGCCCTGCATTTTATTCACCTCATTCTTGTCGGATTTTTCAATGAAAATCATTGTAAATGCTTTAAACAGTTCACCATGAATTAACATAATTAAAACTTCGGAATAAATATTTATGAGCAATTCGTAATTACGCGCATAAAGACAAATACGACGGAAACAAAATATTTGAGGGACTTTACACATTACATTTGCATACAATTGTGCGACATAAAAAAAATACGTATCGAAATCCTTCCTATAAAAAGATGGCGAAAAACAGAGTCCGGAGATTTAATTAAATTTGGCTTAATGTTGTCACCGCACGAGTCTTGCTGCCCCTTGTTGCGTGTTGCATGTTGCATTTTGCTGCTGCTGCTGCGGCTTTCAGTTGGAATTCGGTTATTAAACATTCTGCGGGACTCGTACGCCAACAATGTATCGGATTCAATTAGTATGGTGACCACAATGTCCCTCCGAAGAATAATGAGCAGAAATAAAGCCAACAAGCTTGGAGAACTTACTTGTTAATCAGATCGTTAAGAGTCATTCTCAGCTGATACGTGGGCCTAACCATATTAAGAAAGAGTTCTAAGTCCAACTTTGGGGATGTAATGCAGATTTCCATACTATCGTAGAAATATAAATGCGATATCATTTCTATGCGTAAAATCTATATTTAGTACTATTTTTGACAAAATTGGACAATATCTACCTTTTCTGAACATTAAATTTAATAGAAACTCTTTTTAATATGCTCCCTTTTTTCGAATTTCAGGTTCCACCATTAAGGGCGTCGTGGCCATTCTGAACTGTATCCTAGCACGTCAGCTATGCTTCGAGGATCCCTCATGTTCGGCCATTTTGGAAATAATACCTCGCGTCTGCGGACCCATTCCAGGTAAATAAACAAACAAGCCATAAAGTCATCCAGCCAAACATATTGAAATCAAATCGATAATTTTACCACGCCCTGATGAAATGTTTACACAAAATCTATGGGTTTTTGTGTCAAGTGTTTGCAGAGCTCTCGAGCTTTCACCTGCGGCGCTCAACGCTGATTATGCACAAGTTTTGGTCATTTGAGAATTAATTTCCGCTGCCAGTGCGAGTCGGTTGAATATATTATATTCTTTCATCGTTTTTATTTGCTTGGGGGCTTTGTTGTTGTGGCTGGTTCGACAACTGTGTAATTATTTCAGCCATTTTTGAGGGTTTCGTGAGCAGGCGCGCGTGCAATAAAACAGTAAATAACAGTCTACACTTAAAGCGCAACAGAGACCGCGAAGGAGATCGGCCACGAAACGCCAGCAAATGGCATATTTGAATATTCAAATGCCCCCGAGAGTTTCAACGCCGTCGAGTCGATGGCCTGTTTCTGCGGTACCCTGTACAATGGGGGAGATGGGGTGAACTGCACTGTAGTGCACAGGGCGTATGAAGAATATTTCAAAATACATAATGTGCTGTGTGCGTATACTTAATGGGATAGCTTTCTGGATTATTTAATTCTTATTCTAATTAAAATTATTTATGCTAAATTTTATACATTATTTAGCCTCTATTCAAATGTGTTTTGTTAGAAGTTACGACAGGTAAAACTTAAAAATTAAAAAGTTGAATAGGAACATGGATTCTTTTAAAAAAGTTTGTAAATATCCGTTATTGGAATGAGTTTGCTTACTTTAAATACCACTTTAACTCCAACTACTGGGTATTTCTTATTTAACATTTGACTTTTAATCTTCTGTTTGTTTTTCTCTGGAAGAGTGAGTGAGTGTGCGTGCGGTGAGCGCACATGACCTGAAGGTGCAAACTGAAAAAGAAATGCGTGGCCGAGGGCGTTCTCCTTACCAGGGCGCCTCATACCCCCAACTACCCCCCCCCCCCCCCACAATGCTAACTAACCTGTCAAGCCGCCCACCTGGCCACCCATTCATTCGCCTTCCACCTATTCATTCTGCCGCTCAAACAAAGGCCGGGGACGAACGAATGAGCGCGCCGCAGAAAAAGTTAATTTATAAATTATTCAGTAATTTGTTTTAGACTCTGCTTTAGCTGCTACCCATCCCATACCACCGCAACAGCAACAACAATGGAAATAAATTTCTTTTGTGCCTGGCTTTGATCCGCCCCTCATTCAAAATGTGTATCTAAGCCGGGACTTTCCCGCGAACACTATCCACCGACCACTCATTCCCGGTTCAACGTCATGGTCGCGTAGTTGGCGTCCCGTTCTGAGGGGCTCCGCTCCAAGTATCGTGCGCATAAGTCCGCTCTTATATTTAATTATTAATGTTCATTCGGTCCGGCCAGCGTCTTGTGGCATTTCTCAGCTCTTGCCGGGAACGCCGTGCCATCATCATCCGGCACCACGTTGGCTTCCATTTAAGTGGCTTTCACCTTTGTACGGCTGCGGAGCACGGCGAAAAAATCGCATTTAAAACGGAGCATTATCGGCTTTAGTTCGCTCAAGGCGAGCTTTCTCTTTTATGCACTTAAAAAAAGCATCCACCTTGGATGTCCAAGGGTATATCAACTCGAAAATTGAGTGGTCCCAAATGAACCAGACTGTTTTTAACAATTTTCATATCTATCTCAATTCATATCCTTTGCTCAACTGAAAGATGAAAAAATCTACTACGAAACATTAATAAATAGATTTTATATTATTATTAATATATTCTCTGTAATTATCGAATGTGTGCAAATTAAAAATAAAAGTGGTCGCATATTTTGCAGGGTGTACCAGAATTTTATTTTGATTTCACTGCCACCGCAGCTCATTTCCGTTCTCGAATAAGCAGAGAAGCGAATACACAAGGCTATAGCCATTACGGCTGAGGCTTGGACCACTCGACGCAGAGGATCAAGTGGTCGTAGCCGTGGCCATTAAGAACCTCAATGGCGGCAGCTGCATCCTGGCGGAACTTGAAGTGCACGTAGGCGAATCCCTTGCAGAGGCCGCTGTTTTTTTCGCGCGCCAAATACATCTTGGTGTGTGGTCCGATTTTCTTTACCAGCTCCTCGAGATCAGTCTCGGTCATGGATTCGGATAGGTTTGAGATGCGAACTGCCGACGAATCGTCCCGATCCCGACCCCGTCCCCAATTTTTGCTGCCAGATATGCCTCCGCCGTCCTTCATGAAGGGTGGTACATATTTTCCGGTCTTGCTGGGATCACTTATAGCGGCAGCTGCAGCGGCATTGGCCTTGGTTTCCATCACGGTTTTGCTATCCATCGAGGTGCCCTTGTAGGGACAATTGACACTCCAGTGTTCGCCATTGCAAATGCGGCACTTGGCGATGTTCTTGCCGGGATCAAGTTGGGTTTCGTGGGTCTGGTCGAAATCTTTGGAGCCGATGAATTGCATAAAGATCTCCTCGGAGGCCATTGTCGTCTGGGAATTGGGTCCGGGCTTGTCCGATCGCGAATCCCCAAACTTAACCCAGTTGCGACGACGAGCCACAGCCTTCGGAACAATCTGCTTCTCGATCTTGAAGGTTCGCACCACTTTCACCTTCTTGCCATCATCGTTGAACTTATACTCCGTCACGTACTTGAAGTCGCCCTTAATGTACTCATTAGAAGGCGGCAGTCCATCCACATAGTCCGCATCCACCTCATCGGCCCAGGAAGTAACGAAAGTCTTCATTTTTTATGATTTCCCACACAACCGGTACAAAATGAATTAAAAACTTAGAGATCTCTAGTTTTAGAGAGAGTTTTTCCATTTGAATTTTACTTGGCCTGTTGAGATGGGAAAAAATCCCTTTCAATAAAAGATATTTGAAATTAATATTTATATTTTCTTTAAAGTAATGATTTTTTAATAAAAAATACAACAACTTGAGTAGCAATTCACTAAGATAACTTTGCAACAAAAACATACCATTCAATCAATCTTGATTAAATTATAAATTTTTTTACTTTCATGAGTTGTTCTTAATAATTACATATTGTCTTTAAATTCAATAAATTTATTAATCTTATAGTTATTCCGTAAACAAATAAGTTCTTATCTCTGACTTGAGCATGAAAGTAATCGCTCTCCTACTGATAACAGTACAATTAAAACCGAGCTGAAACTTAATCAAACTTTGAGCTGTTAGTTCACTTTCACTGCTCTAGTCCGTCGGTTGTTCTATTGGCATTAACATGTTGCTTTTGAAGCACCCGAAAACCAGCCAATCAATAGAAATCAATGAGTTTTGGCTCCGTGATCATTGTCGATGTGTGGAGTGTCTAAATTTCGAAACAAATCAGAGGCGATACGATGTCTTAGATCTACCAGCTGATATAATGCCACTAGATGTCAAATACGACGGGATGAATCTACAAGTGCAGTGTAAGAAAAAATTGATGTAAAATGCACCTAGCTTCGATTTTATTGGCCTGCCATTTTAGGGAGTGATGCTCACAAGTCGAACTATGACCTGGACTTTATCTTCGACTCACAGCTGGAGAGGTTGATAGGTCGGCGATCAAAGTCCACTAATCTGACACCATGGAATCGTAGCATTATCTTGCAAAACGAACGGCACTTACGATTCCCATTGCCCCAGCTGGTTTCCAGTGATAACGAAGTCAGATCCCTGGTTGAATCTCTGGTGCGTTATGGCATTGTCTTTATCGATGATGTGGCTCCCACCGCGAATATGACAGAATTGGCTCTGCGACGAGTTTTCCCCCTTATGAAAACGTTCTTTGGCGAAATGTGGACTTTTAGCGATAACCCCGATCACGCGGACACCGCTTATACCAAACTTTACCTGGGTTCCCATACGGATAATACCTATTTCTGCGATGCAGCCGGACTACAGGCTCTACATTGCATTGAGCACTCGGGATCGGGTGGCGAAAATTTCTTTGTTGATGGTCTGCATGTGGTTCACGAACTGAAACGCCGGTATCCCGCCGCTTATGATGTACTGTGCAGTGTCCAAGTTCCTGGAGAGTACATCGAAAAAGGGGAGCACCACTACCACACTGCCCCCATTATACAGGTGGATCCACTGACTCAGGAATTTGTTCAACTCAGACTAAATGTATATGATCGCGCCGTGTTTAATACCATCCCTCAAGCCGAAATGGCCGAGTTCTATGACAGTCTTCGCCAGCTTTTGCTAATCGTCAGGGATAAGCAACAGCAGTGGGCTCTCAAGCTATGTCCCGGCAGCATTGTTCTTTTCGATAACTGGAGAGTGCTCCATGGTCGAGAGGCATACACAGGAAGTCGTACCATGTCCGGTTCCTATGTGCAGCGCACAGATTTTCTCAGCAAGGCTCGAGTGCTGGGAATTATTGACTGAAAGCTTATTGAAAAATACCTAATGTATACCGAATTAAAACCTTTTATGAACTAAGAAATTATGATTTATTTTCTATACTTTCTAGTGCTCCGCATATTCCTTCAGCAATCATTTATGTATTATATGGTCCGTACCGACTTTTATACTTTTTGCAATGGGAAAGTTTCATGCGGATAACTTTAACACTGAGAGATTATTTTGTGGATAGAAGAACATTTAACATTGATCAATAATATATATACTTTACATGTTCGTAGCTGACTCCTTCACTTCGATGCAAGATACTGGCTTAAATCAACATCCTTTCTGCATATATATAAGTTTGCTTTTGATTGCTCAAATAAGAACATATTTTAAATTCGGTTCATATATCAGGAATAGCATACATTGTTAAAGAATCGTTGCGTATAGAAAAAAACACGCAAATTGTTCAAGCATATTTTTCTTTTTTCTGAACCGAGTCCCACTCCAATTCAATTTCGATTGCAAATGCTAACGTATCATAATAAAAAGTTACGATTACAATTGCTGGCCAGCGTCTAATTTTTGTCATAGGGGAGTGGATCGCATACAGAAAACCAGCAACAAAAATCATTTGGCATTTGTTTTTATGGCCAGCGTCTCATGTGGGTTTTCTGTATTTGTGTGCGAGAGTGTGTGTTTGGCATAAACAAACGCACTTTGAACTTTTTCATTTAAAAGTGAAATTACTTTTTGTTGGCCGTGCAGGTTAATGGCTGTCGCGCTGCTGTCCTTTAAATGTCCTCCAAATATGGATGTGCCTTAAAGAGATCCGGCAAACGGTGAACGTACAGTGTCTGAATATTTATGATAATTGCATTTCATGCAGGTTTTCCCGCTCGCTTTTCCCGTTTTTCACCCAGCTCTCATATGCGCGGCCACGACCGGGAAAAGCCTTTAAAAGCAGCTTCGATGCCCCAGCTGGGCGATAAATATATTTTTGCTCGCTTTTCCTTCGGCGGAAGTTGCAGCGCAGCAGTCGTGCCTTTGCATGGCATACTTTTCGGCATTCCACTTCCGTTTTAAAACGCTGCACTCACTTTGAGCCACCGTGGCACTTGTCGATGGTTCAATAAAACCAACAAGCACCACGGACATGAGCATGGACACAAAGGACACACACATGTGTTCTCGGAACAGGAAACAGGACATTCCGGCCGAAATAGTTCAAACACAAAGTGCCTGCTTGACTCACTCGTAATTAATATGCTCGATCATAATTTATATGCCCTTCAATGGCTGCTAAACTTAATAAATGACTCATAAATTTCACCTACAGACGCCATAAAAAGCCGAAATATAATAAAAACAATGGCCAGACCAAGGCAGCAAGAACAAATATCAAACTAAAATCAAATAAAATACGGCAGGAAAAACTGGCGAGCATACACAGTCAGGTGCCAGCAACAAACAAACAAACAAAGAAATCATTGAACCAATTCAGCGACCAACTCAACAACCGGAAACGCGTTTCGAATAAAAACGAATTGAGGACTTAACAATAACAGTAAAAGGCAAGGGCAATGGCGGCGTCAGTTCAAAAAAAAAAGTTGAAAGAACACAACAGCAAATGGCGTCGCTTGATGGCGACGAAGCATAAAAACCACTCGCCTTGGCTTTATTTTTTATGGCCGCCCAGCATGCAATGACGAAACCAAAGCCAGGTACCACTAACCAAGGAAAACCGATGGCCAGGACCTGCGGCTCAAGCGAATGGCATCTAGTTAGCCGGCCACGCTTCAAATGCACTTACCACACGGAGAGAAAGAACGGAAATATAAAGTATATACATAATTTAAGAAAAAATTGTATCTGTTTATTTAGACAAATATGTCAGTCATGCTCGTCTTGTATCTGTACGTATAAAATATGTGCATGCATTTTTTTTTTTACATTCAAAGCAGCATTCTCCATTTCCTTGTCCATTGCGTAAACATGCTGCGCTTCCCTTTGATACGCAACGAACGAGTTTTAATTGACACCACAAGGGACCCCGAAAATCCCCAAATCCGAAAACCAGAAAGGACATCGACACGAAAAAAATGAAACGGTGCGAAAGCGAGGGGCATAAAAATGATGGATGCCTGAGAAAAATGTCACTTGTTGCGCAGTCGATGTCAGTGTTTCGATGTGTGCGTATGTGCTGGCCAACATCCAGCCCCAACGAACTTCCCTCTGCAGGAGCAACTTTATGTTCAACTAGCAAATAATCATGTCCGGTCTGCATGGGACAAGGGCGTTATTGGATAGGTCGTGGGGCAATCACAGGGGTCACCGAAAGGGGGCCTCAGTTTGGTTCGGTTCGGGTCAGTTGAGTGACGTGAACCACATGGCGTGGTGGCCACCACTGCCACCACTACCACCACTACTCGCTTCCCATTATGCCGGACGGACTCCCATTGTCCGGCAGTTTGCTTGTTTTGCTTTTTGGCGATTTTACGGCTTATGACGACAGGCCAAACGAGTCCCTTTCCCAGTTCCCAATGAGTGTGTGTGCGTCTCCGGCTCTGCTGGCCGTGTTTGTGAAGTGTTGGCGTAGCCGGGTTTATTAGTAGGGCTTATGTTTTATGGCCAAAAGGACAATAGATGGCCAACAGATGTTTGCCTTTTGTTTGACGCAGCAGTTGGAGCAGTAGTGGTTGTCATATGCTCGAATAAGCTGTCACAGACCCACACACCGTACAGTCTATGTGTTACACATAATTTATTATGTTATAAAATATTATCCCGTTCACGCTCCCTGCGCATCGCTTCATTGGGCGCTTAAATCGACCGTTTTGTTTGGAGACTCAATTATTCATATAGCAGTTGTTGTAACCTCTCTCGGCCCTTATTATGACATGTGTCTGGTTTGTAGTTGTCTCGCTGCCATTTATAACAACTGTCATGGCCCAAACCTGCACTGAAAAAAATAGCATTTAATTCGAAGAGAAAGCGTTGTAGTTCAGCTCCTCATCTATCCGATACCCGCTACTCAGAACCCTAACAACGTTACGATTAAACAACATATAAAAATAAATTAAATTATATTTTTATTTAATTTTGGGAACTTGTATTTCTGAAGTGTACCCATTCATATTGCTGGTAATCGATGTGCACAACCAAAAATGAACCAGCACGACATTTAATGTCAAAGTTTAAGCACTGCTGCCATTGATAGATCATTAAGCATATCCGCCCAATCCCGAAATGGATACAACTGCCACTCACTTGCGACACCATGTAGAACTGAATATCCTTTCTTCCATTTGCAGTGTCCTGCAGCACGGTGACGGTGACCAAGTGTCAGGCTGCCCTGCGCACCCTGCAGGCCTTCCAGTTCTTTCGGCCCACCTGCCTGTGCAAGGAGCCCGGAATGGATCCGGACTGCAATCACTTTCGGGACTTTCTCTTCGATCATCCATGCGGATTTGTGCTGAAGAAAGGTCTAAAGGAAATTTAGTTAGTATTGTAACTTTGTTAACCAACGTTTAACTTTTCATATGCAGCCGAAAAGGATCCGTACCCCATTGATGCCCTACCAACTTGCAACCATGCACTTTCCGTCTGCCAACAGGAACGCAAATGTCTAAAGCTCTTCGAGGACTTCAAAACGCATTGCAAAGTGCGCGACAACAAATGCAAAATGGAAAACAGGTATGCCATGTCTTAAAAATTTGTGATGCTTTTAAGAATGCTTGATTGGATTTTTATTAAATATATATATATGTATATGTGGAATCAGTGAGGTAAATTTGTATATATTCTGTTGATTAATCTTCATTAATGAAAATTCCCATGGTGATTCTTAAATAAAAAAATATTTTAAATAAACTATATCAAAGGAATTTTAAAATTCAACATGTTTTTATAATTAAATTATATTGCCCTTACCAAGTTTTTGCAAGGCATGTGTGTGGTAGAGTTTCGAAGAATAAAATGTTGAAAAACTCCTTATCGATCAGCCACATTGAAACATGAATATCGATAAAAAATTCATATCTATATGGTCAGCCATTTGCCGAACAAGGGAAAATTAGGTAGTGGCCCAATTTCAGAAGTAATCGTTAAAAATGTAACCAAAAGGCGCTCATATCAAATTGACAGCTTTATTTTATGGCAAGAGCCAGACCACTACTATTAAAATATAAGGCACATTATGAAAATGGAAAATCGAAGTCCACTACCAACAGCCAATTCTGATAATGAAAATTAAATTAAAACGTGTTTGACTTAATAAGAAAATTGATTTGCCTCGTGCCGCAACGTGATTGTGCCGCTTAATGGTTAACGGCAAATGCAATTTGCATTGGCAGTTGGCAAAAAGTAGAGAAGATTGAGTGTAGCCACGTGTTCTCCCGTTCGGGCTTAAAAAGTGGAAGAACCACCAGCCACCTTGCAACATTCAATACTTGCGCTTATTGGCAAAAAACACAACGCACACAGCACTGAAAGCAAAAAGCAGACAGCAGCGTAAACAGGAGTCAAGTTGAGCGAACAGAAGGCGAAATGAAACTTCCTGCTTGCCGGCATCTAGCTGCTTCCTTTAGCCATCACATATCCTTACTGACGCGATTTCCTCCTTGCCAGGACTCGGCTGGCTCCTTGCCTCGATGGCTCGATGGCTCGATGGCTCGTTGCCTCGATACACTTGAATACAAACGTTCTGAATGTTTTAATAACTCGAAATGACTTTTTGCGGCGGCACTGGGGAGTGGGGAGGTGGGCGGCGGGAGAGTTGGGAGTTGACTTCGGTACAGACTTTCAAACTTGGTCTTAAAGTTCTCCACTTCCACTTCAACTGGCGCCTCCTTCATCCCTCGCCAACCCAGCCTAAAACTTTCCGCACGCATGCCAAGCATTCTGGCTGCGGGTTTTTGGTTCGGGCTGAGATCCACCTATGCGATAAAATATTAATTGCAGCGCCGTGTGGGTACACTCTAAAAAATATAGGGTCTTAAAGTACATTTTAAATGTTTAAAATATGACATAATAAATATAAAAGTGAAGAACAAAATTTGTTATTTGTAATAGAGCTTAGTACAAGCTCTATCGAAAGCTTGGCATTATTATCAAAAAAAAGAGATAGAAATTCATTTTATGAGTATTTTTTAATTGCTAAGCATTTAAAGAAGAATAGAAATCCAATTGTTTAATGTGCACATGCATTTTTGATGTAATTGGCAATTTTAAACTTTGCATGCCCCGAACGGAAGTCGCCGGCGATGCGGCTTCGGTTGCGGCGGTTAGAAACTCGAAATGAATTCAATTAGTCGGGACCCGAAAGCCCGTGATGACTTAGACTCGATTGGGGTGGAATGAGTGTTTAATAAGGACTATCTACCTTTTTGTTCTCGTTTCAGGGACGCCTGCCACGACTCCTGGACCAACCTGCGTCTGTCGCCCATGTTCGGATGCATCTGCCCGAACAACCATATGAAAAAGCGCTGTGATCGTATCTTTAATATTGTTAATCACAATCCTTGCGTGGGTAAGTTTCGACTGGCGATGCTGAACTGTTGACCGTGACTTCAGAAACAACTATAACAACCAATAACAACTACAACAAGCAACAACACATACAGCTGAAAGTAAAAACAAAAAGCAAATGCTTTGAAAATCGTGGATAAACCATATAGATTTTATTTTCATTGTCCTCTGTTCTTATGTGTCTCTATTTCTC
Organism: Drosophila melanogaster; assembly: GCF_000001215.4. Lineage (NCBI taxonomy): Eukaryota > Metazoa > Arthropoda > Insecta > Diptera > Drosophilidae > Drosophila > Drosophila melanogaster. Next base: position 20,400,986 of record NT_033777.3, on the reverse strand, counting down.
TGTCAACCCTATGGTATTCAAAACGATGATCACCTTTACCTGCCTATAACGAAACTGATTTGGTTCGTTCTTAACTGAATTTTGAGTTGATTTTTCGTTCGTTGGATTCATTTGGTTATTGTAATTTTGTGAAACGCTCAAACCCGAAACTAGCCTAACCATTTAAGTAACCTAAACAAATACCAGAAACTAAAATATCGCACGCTTCTGCATCAAAAACCAACTAGAGAAAACCCAAAAATGAAACCCATGTTCTGCGATCAGTAAACAGTAATCAATATGCCTATATCCAATATATATCATACTGTACGAACATTAGCAATGCTATCAGTAATCCTAAATATCACGTATACGAATGTATATCAATGTAAACCAAAGCTGCCGTGCTATCTCTTTCTACCTCTCTCTCTCTCTCTCTCTCTCTACCTCTCTCTTTCTCTATCTGTCACTTAAAAAAGTTTGTTGTAGCTGTAAGCTATCAGCCCATTAAACATACTCGTCACTCGCTAAAGTTAACTGCCACCCAGCGAACTGAGTCCGTGCTTTAGATTGATTGCACCCAAGAACACTATATCTAGAAATTACTATCTCTCTAACCGTAGATATAAGACTATCGCTAGATCAAGCTATACTAACAACAATCATTCAATGTGCAGGACTAGGGCTAGCATATTAACATCGCTCAGTTGAAAGCTTTGATTTGAAACCCACGCCAGACCACCGAAAAAAGAAAACAACTCTTTAAAGCATAATTTCATTTTCCACTTCACTCGGCCACCTGCACTAATGGATTAACAGCACCCCAGAGCAGAATGATCCCATTCTCTCGTTTCGCTAAATTTTATTATACAAGTACACACTAATTGCACTAATTAAATACCCACACACACACACTGTGGCACACTTGGTTTAATAGCAACAATTTGCACCACACCAGCACTAAATGTTCTTTTCTATTCTTTCGCACGCACGCACCATCCAACACCCACGTCCCACTTTTTCCCCCAAACCCCTTGCAGATAGACTAATATTTTTCCCCAATGGTCTGCCAAAATTGAAGCAGCCGAGACCGAAAGCAAAGCCGCGGCCAAAACCCAAACCGAAATCCAAACCCAAGCCCAGGCAGAGGCACCACGGCATGAATGGCACAGAGCTCATGACCAACAATATCGAGTACCACGACGAGCCCAACGGATTGAGCGATCCGGAGGACGAGGCCAATGAGACCGTGGACGAGGATCCCGGTGGCCATGGGGATGAGGACGAGGACGAGGAGGACGACGACTATGACGACCGCATACGAGCCGAGATTTATTCGAATTACCCGCACTACCTCCATCCGCCGTCGTGGGGCATCAACAATCCTCTGGTCCTGGCCTCGCACAGTCCGCACACTCTGGACGACGACGACGACGTTGTGGTGGAGGTGGTGGCCAACAAGAAGCCGCCGCCAGTCACGCTGCACCACCACAATGACGAGCTGGACCACGACGTGGTGGTGGTGGTGGATGCCGGGCCGCACTCCCACTCGCACCCGCACTCGCACACCTTCTACAGCCACGGCGATCAGAGCTCGACGACGGGATCTGGACTTCCGGGTCCCGCACCCACGATTCCCAGCCCACCTAAGTATGCCGCTGGTGGCCAAGTTGGAAAAGTTCCTTTTCCCGCCTTGCCCCCATCTGTACTGACTTAAGTTGCCATCTTCGACTGGCAACTTTTTCAGAAAGTTTAGAGCCCACACATACACACACATCTGTGTGATTGCCAGAGACCCCTAGAATCCACCGCTCCATATGTAGCCTTTCATTAACTCTACTCTTAACCACCGAGGAGCTGAAAAGTTTATGCAAAAAGCTTTTAAAATAATTGACTCACTTGGGTATACCACAATTTCCGGTTAAAAAGCCAACTAATGAATAAGTCCAGCTGCCGGCAGCAAGTAAACAAGCAAACTTCGAGCACTCGTGCTAATCGGCTCCCTGGGCACTTGTCGAGCATTTATATAATCTGATTTTAATGCATTGCATCTTCGTGAATATCCATCGTAGTGAGTTGACCGGTCTTAGCTGGAGACAGAAAATTAATGTATAATGCCTGCCAGTTGGGCAGGCATGGGGGCGTATAGACATCCGAGTAGCCAAACATCTAGAAATCCATTGTATTCGTAATGCCCTAAGCCGATTAATGCCCACCTTGAGTCAGTTTCTTTCCGTAACAAACAAGATTTATGTAATTTGCTAAATCTACTTATGCATTTTGTTGTTTAGTTTACCCCAACTCCAATCCTTCCGCACACCTGAGCACTATGTTTTGTAATTTGCACTTAATTATCTTTACAACTCTGCAATTTATTCAGCACTGGCACCAAAATGCACAAAACAGCACCACTCGGCGATTTAGTTGCCGGCAGCGATATAACCCACCGCACCTACACAGGACCCTCCATGGACGAACGAGGTGAGTTCACTAATTGCACTTAGCCAGGCTGACCTGTAATTTAATCCGCATGCCCCCGGCAATTTGAAATAAATATGAAAACGATTGCTGCTAAATAATGGATAATATGGATAGGCATATATTAAAGTCAGGACTATGGGAAGAATATGACTGATTAGTATGTAGGGATTAAGGCACTTACCAAATTTCTGATTTCTGATTTCTAAAATCCTAACAAATTATATTATTTTTGGGGATCAATCAAGATATTTATTTTTAAACCGTTTTGTTAAACAAGCATCTTTTTAAGGAATTAAGTAATTTAGAAGTTATTCAGAAGTGATTATTGAGCAACGCTTATTTCAATACTTCAGTTAATTATTTTATTTGAATGTAAAAAAATGTTTTTAAAAATCCTCCATAATTGGGCCTCACTTAATTCAAATTATATAATTACTGCGAATAAGAAGTGAATCCGAGGGTCCGGTCATAAATTAGACAATTGGCGTGTAAGTAAGTATTCCTCAAGGAGCTAGATGAATTTAAGCGCACAATAAACCACTGGAACAGCACTCTCTTTCTCTTTCTGGCACAAATTGCACCATTTTGACCATGGCTTTCCCTCTTTGTCTCACATCGAACCCTCTCTTTCACTACCCGTTCAAAAGCTTATTAGGTAAACAAAGCTCGAGCGTTTTGACCAGGCCAACAGGCGTCCTTTGTTGTTTGCAGCTCGCTCCATGGAATTAGCTATCTGCAGGGCAATCAGTTGCAGTTCCATGAATGCACAGATACTCACAGACACGCTCACACAGCACACACTCACTCACACAGGCTCACGCATATCCTGATGCAAAGCACACAAGTGCCATAAATAGCATTTCGACCCCTTAACGCGTCATCAAGGAGCAAATTCCAAGACCTAGATCCTTGCACTTCACTGTGGCTTTTGGTTTATTGGTATTATGTTCTAATTTATACAGACGGTGCACCGTGATAACGAAATGCAGGATTTGAACCAAAAATCTTGACTCGAAACATTACTATTTTATTCTCTTACTATTCCTATTGAATAACGCACAATTTTGGTGAATGCATACTTGTTCATCATTTTTTTCCGTCACTTGTTGATATTATTTTTGGATGTGATGTCAATCTTATTCTATTACTTTGAATGGGTATAATAATCATAGGATAATAATGGTTTCGAATCAAGATATTTTGGTTCTTAAATTAGTTTTCCGTGCCTAGTTATTTTAAGTTCTCCCCTTTGGGATGCTGTTTATTTACAGCATTGGTCATGCCAGCCAACACAATATAACTGCCTGCCTGCAATTGTTAATGGCCTAATCAATGCATCCTGCCTTGTTTGGTCCCTTGATTGTGCGTTGCGCATCCTCTTTTTATTTATTGCCACAGATTTCACTTGCCATTTGACGATGGCCGTCCATCATCATCGATGGCGTTTTGTTTCCGTCTCGTTGCACTCGGCAATCTGCTCAACAAAGTTGTAAATTCCCATTGCCCAGCCTGCATGGTGCATTGTGCATTATGCACTTCTGCATACAGCTTTGTCTATTGTTGCAGCTGGCGAGCTATGGGATTGCTGTAAATATTAGCAAACTATTTATGCACGTCGGGCGCACACACACATGTCGATTTGCATACATTCTCACCGACACTTGCCTTATTTACGTTTATGGCGCACAGTAAATTAACAACACAAGCAGTCACAACAATAAGCCCGAATATGGCGGTGTTATCAGATTTTTGCCCGGATTTCAGGCGATAGTGTGTGCATAAATATCGGAGCCTTTAGCTGCGATAGTGGTTCAGCCACTCTTTTCAGTGAGCTGCGTTATTTAAATTGAATTGTTATTGTTGCTGATTGGATTCTCAAATGCAAAACATAAACATTGTCAATGGCCTCTAGGGCTTAAAATTTTCCAAAATGGCTTCAACAATGTCACTGTGTAGTTTATAAATGGCTGGCAACAATACAGAAGAAAATAAATAAACAATGTAGGAATTTACGGCTTAGATATCGCCACATTTCGTGGCAAATTAGACATTGAAATAAAAAATGTAGAGCACCAAATTCTTAAATAAGAAGTAAATTGCGTTTTCTCTTCAGTTTCAAAAAAAGTTGTAAACACGTTTAGTTGGGCTGCAGAAAAAGTATGTTGTTATGATCGGTTCTCGCTCACTCCACAAGTAATGGGTATCTCGTGTATAAAAATTAAGCTGAGCGTTCAATTTGAAAATTTAATTAAGCACAACTAAAAAGCAAATAAAGCGATTTGTCAGCAATGCGCCAACAACAAAACGAAGCAAACACGCTTTTGCACCACCCTTACGCTCTCACCTTCACCCTCTACCACACCCACCCACTCATGCACATAGAAGTAAGCACCTAGAACCACCCAGAACAAACCAGCACCACCCATCGCACCACCGCCCACAATCGCACCCACATTGCTATGTATATGGGATACACGATGTTTGCGTGCAATAAATATTTTCATAATATTGTACAATCCACTTAGAAGTAGCAGAGGTCTCTGTGGATGCCACAAACCATTTCGTCGCCCTTCCAAGCACCGCCCCTTTCGTTTGGCTCAGTGTTGGTGTGCGCTTGCATGTGTGTGTTCGTGTGGGAATCTGTGTGATGCAGCTGCTCACAGCTTTTCCCAATTAGGGCATGAAAACCACGTAGTCGGCAAACACAGAACATTCGCGATACAAGCATCATGCCATCACACGCATTTGGCCAGAATGTAATTTTCAAATTATTGCACATTCTCAAAATTTATTTCCCTTGTTTATGAGTTTGTACAAAATTTCGCGCACCGTATCTGCATCTGTACAGTTAGTGTTTACATACAACTTTATTGAAACTCTGGGCTTTGGTTGAATGTTAAATGGCATGCAATGACCCGAGTGCATCGGAAGCCGAAACGTTTTGTATTGGGTCAACGCTGCGTATACGCAACAATTATATGACACTGATCCACTCAACGACAGGAGCTTACAAGCGCGATAACAGTTAACAAACGGAGCTAATCCCATTCAAGCCACCCTCCCAAGACATTTCTGCGCCCTCCATATCTCCGCCGTTCTGTTTGTTGTGCAAATATTTGCGATGGCATTGCGAGCGACAAACATAAGTACGTCGCACGTATCCTGGCAAATCCTTGGCCATTTAGCGCCACCAGAGGACCCCTAACAGACATTCGGAAAATTGAGCGCGGAGGCGGGAACAGTCCTGGCACTGGCATCCTTTTGAGCTTTGCCAGACGCCGCAAATGAAGCGCACTTCGGCGTGCTCTCGCCGAGATAAGCCATTTTGGCACTGGCGCAAAAAGTTTACTGAAGAAACAGGCACGTTGTAGGTGCTATTTAGATTTTTAGGAAATTTTCAAAATATTATTTGAATAGAATCTGATATAATTTATATTGGATTTAGATAATAAATCTATATTCCATATATTAATACAATCATAGATATTACAGGCCAGCGAGTTTTATTACAAAATGTACCTTCCAATACCACTTGATTATGTTTCTGTAAGGGGAAAATAAAATTATTTTAATAACGAATAATGTAGATGTCATATTAGGTGTAGTATATTAAGTAAATACAAGTAGTTTGAGAAAATATGACAAGCTTCTTTTATAATTTTAGCTGCAAAAATAGTGATATTTCGTTTCTTTTTTATGAAATCAAAACGAATTCGCTACATTTTTTTCTGAGTGTCTGCAGTGATAGCGGAGCTACTGCTGCGGTTGCAAACCGTTTTGGGGCGGACTCGTGTGGCATTTAGCCGCTCTATCAGCGCTTGACATCTGAAATACAGACCGACAGACGAATAGACAGACAGACTTTCAGACAAAGGGACAGGCGTTTCTGTTTGGCTTGTGTTTATGCTTCCCATTGATAGCAATTGCCAATCGGAGCGTGGCGAGACGCAAAACCTGTAATGGAAATCGATTGGGGGGCTAGAAACAATTCGGAAAGCGATTCTGTGTCCCTTACTTTCAGAGTGCAAAACGTTTCGCACGCCTAAACTGCACTAATTTTGAACGATAATCGTTGCACCGTATATTCTGCACACTGCCCTCTGTATGTTTGTTGACGTTTTTCTCTCTTGTTTTGTTTACACTATCTGTATTAGTTTTCTTTCCAAATGGAAAGGGTTTTCCTTTTGCGCCAAGTAACTTCGGCATTCGAACAATATCATTTTCTTTTTAAGCGTTTCTTTATATACGTACAAAAAAAAAAAAAAATAGTATACCTATAGCAATAAAATTGATTGTAAGAAAGCCAAATGCTACAAGATATACAGAAATTTATGCGAACCTGATTGGATAACTCAAATGCTGCGTATCTGCAACTACAGTCACAACAGTAACTCTCCAACTACAACAACAGATCAAACAACTATATAGATGGCACTGAACAAGATTAATAACAACAACAACAACAACCACATCAACTACAACTACAAGTATTCTACCCTCTTTCTTCTTGCTAACCTCAAATTGCAGTAAGAATATTGGGCATGGACGAGAAACTGCATCAGAGAATCTTCAATGATAATCTTGCCCTAATTGATACGCCACTTATTGCCATGGGCTCCGGCTCCGGTTCCGGCACGGTCACCACTTCCGTTTCCGGTTACGGTCTGGGCATGGGCATGGGTCTATCCGGCAGCTTTAACTATCTGGGCTCCATGCACGGCGTGCCCAGCTATCCGTTCAATATAAGCGGCTTCCATCAGCGGCACATGGCAGCGGCGGCTGCTGATAATGAACCATTCGATATCATTGATACGGGCTTGGGCTACGGCGGAAACGGAAATGCCGGTGTTTACTACCAAAGTATGTGTACACGTATTAGCATGAACGTAATCCATAAATAACAAAATCCACGACCAACTAACTGCAAACCAACCGAGCAAAAAACTAGAAGTTAAAAAATATATTCAAATATATTAATACGCAGCCGTACACACAGCTGACCAAAGACAAATATGTGTGTGTGTGTGTGTGCAAACTAGTAGAACTAATTAACAGGCAAAAAGTTCGTTGTATCATTTTGTTCGTTCGTTCACCATTTTAGATAGATTTCTGTGAAATTATTTATGATTTCCGTTCTGTGTCGTCCCCCTGTAACCAAAAACACCCCCGAGTTGCAGGTAAATTTTATCGAATTTAAACCATCGAGTTCACTCCAATTTTTGCTTTTGTGTTTAAGGTGAATATACATACAATATATATATATATATATACAACTTGGCGCGATCCGTACGCCACTCGGCTTTGTGCATAATTTTTGGCAATTGCTCAACTAAAAACCAAAGAACCTTAAGTATAGTTACAACTACAAACAATTTATACAATTTACGATTTCTATACATATATAAATAATTACATATCTCGAATCTTTCAATTGCTTTTGTGTTCCATTCTTTTTCCGTAGCTTGCCATTTGTTTTGAAAGTTTTTGAAATTTTCGTACAAGAAATATAACAAAAACGAAAGTAAAACAAAATCATTGCTTCCGATGCGTTAAAAATAAATTCGTTTCTATGAATTTTGTTTGTCATTTTGTTTATCTAACAGAGAATTCTAGAAAAACAAATGAATTTAGAGAATTGTATACAAGTTGTGAATATGTTCGATACTAATTTTTTTCGTATGTTAAGTGAGCAAAATGAAAACTATAAACAAAACCAAAACCTAAACAAAATTCATTTAATTCTTCCTAAAATATATATTAAAACTAAAACCAAAAAACAAAAATGAAATTCAATCCAATTTTGTTACATTCAATTCCAGCACACTTTTTCAAATTTTTTTCCAACGCACCCAGTTTTTGAATCCAAACCAATACAGTTACTACAATCAAACATAACATTTAAAGAGTTTTCGATCAAGTTTTTTAAGATCCAAGACCCCTTCAAGTGCATACCCTTGTGTCATACATTTCACATTCAAGTTCACAAGACATCGAGCTCATTGTTTCATACAACAAAGCCACCGAAACATCAAATACTTCCTTCTTCAGGACTTTTGATCCACATAATTCATGAAAACCAACTGAGATTGGATTCGCTAAAAGCAGTGGGGAAACTCCCCTCAAAGGAAAACATACAAATTGATTTCCTTAAGACAGTTTCGTTCGCTTTTCCGCTGCCGCGCGGCTTTTTGTTTGGCTTATTCCATTTTCCGTTTGAGATCTAATTATTTGCGTTTACATTCATACCTTTTCTTATTTGAGGCATAAAATCATTTTATTTGCGCTGAGTCTGCAGCGAATCGTTTATGTTTTCCTTTCAAAGACCACATACACACACAAACACTCTTAGACATTCCGAGTACTGAAAACCAATAAAGTATGCTAAAGATACACATTCTCACAGTCGTAAGAACATTAGCATAGAATCATGAATACCAAGCTGGGACTACAGAAATTCCGATAAATAAATCATATCCCCATTTAAATACACAGTCACAAAGGAGTACGGCCTAATGTTAGTATATCCTTCGATTCCCCCCTCTAAATCAGAATATTTTTATCAGTAGGCTTGGTAGTTTTTAAAGTCGAACCAATAAAAATACAATATTTAACCTATATCTCTCATATGCGTTACATAGAACTTAGTTGTGTTTTGCTCAGCCCTGCAGACCCTGCGACCACGCCCCCAAACTGTTGAAAGTATTACCCCCGAATAACCCCCAATTGACTCTCACTCTCTCAATCTACTTGCCTCCTCCCGGACTCCAGTAATAGGCAATAAACAAATTTGTGGAATATTTACATTTAATTTACGTTATTTATGTGCATTTCTGTTATTTTGATTTAATAATTTCGCCCATTTTTTATGCCCATGCAAGGGGGCTGGGGTGCGGGGGCATTTGAACGTTTTGTGATTACCAATTGAAACTGAAGAGCGAACAAAAAGTTGGTTAATTAAAATGCAATCGATAACTGCTGCCGCCCGAGCCAATCAGCGACAGTGATTGATATTTCGATTAAAGCCCGAATATGGAAATGGCTTAGTAATTGGGTTCTAATCAGATGGGTATGGGTTTTCAATAATCCAAACCTCTATACTGGCCTTCAGTTAAGCATTACGTGAATGCAGATTCACGAATCACATGTGAATTACACCTGAATCGCATTAGCTAAATAAGCCAATTGAGAGTGAATGAGCGTATAAAAAGCTAAAAGGCGATATAAATAAATGAAATTAATTAAGAGCATGCAGCGGCAAATGTGCACAAACAAAGGCTGCCAATGAGTCCAGCATTTTAATTAGTTCTAAATGCCATCCACTCTCAGCGATTTTACAATTTATTTAAAAAAAAAAATAAAATAAACAAGGACGATTGAGCCTAAACCAAACCCAATTGGATTACCAAGTTGGTTGGCGACAGGCGGCACAGAACAGTTTTGGGTGTGCCACTGCGTGTCGATGGCGCCAAATTCGCATCCGTATGCGAGTCAAATATGCTGGAAAAGGGTTGCACAAATCGAAAACTAATGAACTGTTTCTAACATTTTCTCTACGCATCTCCGCTGCGGTCACCATTTGCCTATCGTCAAATCCCCAAATGCTCGATCCTCTCCCTTGGGCAACATTTACTTCATGCAAATGGCACTGCAACTGCTACGCAAATGCAAATGCAAATGCGACTGACACACTTGGGCACGTTTGGCCGGTTGCAGGTGGTCAGGATGTCGAAGTTGACCTCTCAACGGAAATAATCAAGCAACACTTTCAGGTGAGTGCAAAGAAAAGCCCCCGAAACGAGACATGGAAAATGCAAAGTGCAGCTCACACAATTTGTAGCGTTTATTAGGGTGCACTGGGCGAAATTTATTTATTTAGACATCTAGACACTTTCCGAATATTTTTTTAAAAATTTACACGAAAAATTAGCTATTAGACACTGATAACAGAATTCAAAACTTAATTCCAAAGCTGTCATATATTTAAGCTTTATTCGGTGGATAAAAACGTTATACTTTTAAGATCTTGCATAATAATAATAATCTTAAAGTTGAGCGACTACGATCTGTTTTTTCTCACCTCGCTCCTCTCGCCGCAGAGTACCTGTCACACGGCATTGGACACCTGCCGGGAAGATCCGTCCTGCTCATCGTCGTTGCAGCCAATGCTGACGCACTGTGAGCTGCACCGGTGCAATCGCAACGCGTGCATGTCCTCGCTGCAGGCCTTCTACAAGGGCCCCCACGAGGACCTCAATCTGGACATCGCCTTTTGTCTATGCAAGTAAGTGGCTGGGCCACCGAGTGGTACTGGTGGTGCTGATGGTTCAGGATGGCGGAGAACCAACAAACCCATTGTTCGATTGGTTTCAGAAAAACAAGCAGCCAGCAGAACGGCAATGGCAATCGGCACGACATGTGCATGATTGCACAGGAAAAACTGCATCCAGTGTGCGCGCAGCGACCGCCCGATAACAGTAATCCGGCCAGCTCCAATGGCATTTACTACCATCCACCGCCCGCCTGTCACGTGGTCGCCGACAGCTGCAAGGAGGACCGCGAGTGCAGGTGGGTATTGGGTAGAGGTTGGAGGTCATAATTCAAAAGTCGGGCGTTAAGCGGAACCGGAAATATGGGCGCTGCAATGTATATTTCCCGAACGTGATGGTGGTCGTTTTCAGGGTGTCCGCAAAGCTTTAATTGCATTACCTTGACAGCCATAATATAAAATTCAAATTCTATAATTAACATTATTGGGATTGAAAAACGAAGCCTATTAAGGGTGTTATATATAGTGCTTTTATGTATCAAAACAATTTTAAATGAGCATCACGAAAACATAAAAGAGAAATCATACTGTGTTTTAAATTGATGTGCGTCGGTCGTTTAATGTTTTAATTAAAGTAAAAAACAAAAAATACTTAATGTTCCCCATATAATGGTACGAGTCGAATGTTAGCATAAGCATTTGATTTTCTTTTTTTTTTTGCAATAAGAACAACAGCCACCTGTTTTAAATTGCGACAAGTCACTACCAATGTCCAACCTAAAAGCATGTTTCTGGCAGTTTATATATTGTGGAAAGAGAAACTTCCAGAAACATGTTTTAGGTTTAACCCAAATTCAATTAAATCAAATTGAGTTTGAGCGACTTATACTTGGGCGCGCCTTGATATCGAATTAGAGGTGTTTAGCCACGGCAAAGTCTGCGAAAGCCGCAACTTTGTTGGCACTCGGCCGAACTCGTTAAAATTGACACCGTACGAACACGGCGGGTTAGTTGGCTGATGGTTGCCGGAGCATGGTAACTCCGAAATTCCGTAGTTGCCGCCAAGCGGGGCATAAAATTACCAGTTTGCCGCGGGCACCTCCTCAATCTCCGCGGAGCAGCTCTTCATTAGACGTCGGATGCTGAAAGTTGCAGCCAGACCGCGTGAATGTGTCAAACACAAAGTTAAGTTATAAATACGATGCTGGTGCCGATGCACCCTACAGCTTCCATCTCGGGGATGCACACATGTTTAGAAGTGGGTGGTCGGTGGGGCTCGTTTGTTTGTTTGTTGTCATGTTACGGCTGAACGACCGCAAAGTACGTGGTCGTAGCTGTGGCTCTGGAAATTAATTGCCTTTTAAGTGAATCGCACTTGCTTTGGTAAACAACTAAATTGGGCTAATGACGCTCATTTTGTATGCTTCAGCCGAGGGATGGGAGAAAAAGGAGGCAGAGTTGGGTTCTCCGAGAAGTTAGAGGCAACGTGTAGAGTGCTTATGTTGACTTATTACGTATACGACGCGTTGTGCGCCAACACGTGCCGTTTGCGAACGTGTTTCCGGCGGGTAACGCTCATTTGTTTGGCTGCCATCGAAGCTCTTGGTTGCACAAAACGTTGCAGGCATTACGCAACCAAGGGAGTGCAAGAAAATCTCGGCTTGCGTCAGTCGTAGATTGAGATAAGAGGGTGAAAATATAGAAATATGCACTTTTTAGTGCTGCAAAAGTTCTGCTGCCAACTGGGAAATGGAAAAGTTTCTAAAACTTGAATCCCTAGAAAAACGGCTTGACAATCCTACAGCGTTTTTCTGCCGCCGACATGTAACCTGCAAACTAAAGGTTTTTTGGATTTTTAAGAGGTCAACAAGTCAATTGAGTGTAAGGAATATTCATTGTATTTATTCCAAATACTCCTTATTTTAATATATTCTTAAGAAAGCATTTAAATAAAACGCCCAGTATTTCCCACATATGCAATTGGCTCAAAAATAGGCGTACCACAGCAATATTGGCATATATATGTCCTAACTGCAACCACAATTAGGCAGCATATTATCAGATTGGAATGTTCAAGTCGTCGCATTGAGTCAATAATCTGCAATTGAAATATTACACATACGTCGCATGGCTCTTGACCAAATATCACCACTCGAATTCCGGAAATTGGGGCCTCATAAATTAAGTTGCACTGATGCTCCAGCGGAATGGTCGACCCAAGACGATAATATGCCGTAGAATGCAGAGAGTAAAACCGGCACAAATTGGCCGACATCAATCTCAGGTGAAGGAGAAGCTGCACTGCAGGTAACGTACCACTTATCACCGGCATCTCGGGCGGAACCAGGCTAAGAGAACTGCATCTGCAGCTAACTGACGCATGACAGGTGGGAAGGGAACGGCAGAGGCACTGCCTTCGTGATAGAAATTGCCATCCCAACATTTTTTGAAAGCTTACTTGGGGTTTACAAGTCTGTGTTTAAGCGCATCGTGGTGAAATCGGAAATAAATACTAATAATACTAATTCGTACAAAAAATTGATAGAGAAAATATATAATTATTATTCTTGATGATAAATGTATCTATCTTTACACATTTAGATAAAGTTCTCTACTATTTGTATTTCCTATATCAGATTAAAGTTGGAGTATTACGAGCAGGCCTGTGCGGTGGATAGCGTGACCAAAAAATGTGCCGGCAGACCGAGTGGGTGTCGAACAGCCATGATTGGCATTCTGGGGACCATGTTGAGGACGACCTGTGCCTGCCAAGGAACGGATCCCCAGCACCTGTACCAGTGCGTTGGATGGCGGCGTCTGCTGTGGATGAACCCCTGTGTGGGTAAGTCTTCCTACGAATGTGATTATAAGTTTTATTTGATTTTCATATTTACACAGCAGTCACATTTTTTCTGTATTCTTGTATAATTTGTTTCACCCGTCTCTTATTAACTACCGCAATCTTCAAATCTTGACAGTTGAGGCTCAAAAGGACTTCCATATGAAGCGTTTGGCTGAGCTCGGTTTCCTTACCACCACAACAACAACGACCACCACGACGACGACAACAACGACGACGACGACCACGCGGGCACCACCACCCCCGCCTCCACCAACCACAACAACAACTACGACGACCAGCATGCAGCCGCGGCAAACGCCAAGGAAGCCTGCGACGCACATCTTCAAGGACGTAATAACGGTAAGCGACTACTTAGGCGTCGGATACTCCCCTTTGAGACCTAATTGCTCCGCTGCGGTCAACTGGTGGTTAATCCCATTCGAATCGCCTCGTTCTGTTCGATTTTAACGAGCATCAACAACAGTTACCTGTTCCAAATTCCCTGCAGCATCCCCCCAGTCCGTTCATCTTGTCCAGTTGTCCGTCCACCCATCCATCCGCCCATCTGTCCGGCCGTCGGTTCGTTTTCTGTTTTCCAATCAGCACTCAATCAGTGGCTCAAATGGGGCGGCGGGGGCGTGGCTGGCCGAACGCCAAAGCGGACAATATGCCACACAACATACCGGGTCAAACCAAAGTCCACAGCCACACCATGAATGCTGCTACGGATTTTGCCTTGTCCTGCATCCATCACTCGAAAAAAGTTTAGGTTATGTTCTCATTTCCCAAGATAAGGAGGAAAAATTATCAAGAAAACCTCTTTAAAATATTATAAAATCTTATTCATTTTTAAAATACATATTTTCTTTATTTACTTTGCAATTAAAAGAAGATTTTGAATACAGATTCAAATCAGTTGTTTCTTTTTTAAATTCGCTCTTTGAGTATCTGAAGAACTGTATTAATTAGCTCGACTCTCATTTTTTTCGAGTGTATGGCGCGTCCTGTTGAAACTCTGTTTCAGTTGCTGCTTGTGGCCCAGTTCCTCGGGTTGGCAAACCGACAAAGCAATCAATTCCTGACCTGCAGCCAATGTAGCTGCCTTTGCTGTTGGAGCGGCAGAAAGATTAAGCCCCATTCCCTTCCTCTTGGCCAACACACACCGCCACAATATATATATATATATATATATATATATATATATATACATATATATTCGGATTCGTTTTCAAACTCTTTAACATCTCTTCTCTCCCTACCGAACAATTGCAACAATGAACCGCAAAAACCACGAAAAATGCAAATAAATAAATAAAAATGCGGAACAACAAATATGAAACAAACAAAAAATGAAATAAAATTGAAAAACCGCGAAACGCAAAACCCAACCGAACAAAAAATGGCAACAAAAAATGTTGGGAAACCGGTGAAAACGGCAGGCAAAAGAGAAATCGGAGCCAACATCGGTGGAACACAATTATCTCGATCCGCCCGATTCGATACCGCTGCCCAGCGTGAATGTCGAGAGCGGCGGAAATGGCGGAAATGACGATTATCACAACGGCAACGGCAATGGACACGGAAATGGCAATGGTAACGGCAGACGTAAAAACGGCGGAAAGGGACGCGGCGGCAGTGTAGATTTCGATGATCCAGTAATTTTCGTCGACCCAAGGGAAACAACAGAATTTGTGGGCATCAGCATCACGGAGCCGGTAACCACAACAACCACAACAATGGCCACCACGACAACAACACAGCCGCCAAGTAAGTAAATGCAAGTGGGTCATAATATGGACTGCATTCAGTCAGTTGGAATCTGGCATCCAATTGAGGTTGTATCTGTCAGAAAAATGTTATCTCTTTGCCCGTCAATTAGAGGGCGCATATTGGCCCGGCCTCTGGTGCGTCATCTAAACTTTTCAGCAGCTTTGTATAATTTATGTGGCAGCCATATTGAGAGAAAAATCTGGGTATAATTTAAGGAAATTTTCCTAATAAGAATAGATTACAGTTACTAAAGTAGCTACCGCAAGAAAAATTGTATGTATATCTTAAAGCAGTTTGGCTTGATCAAATATCCAGAAAAGATGCTAACAAGGACTATTTCTTATGGTTGGCATTTTTATATATAATATGCTTAAAGATAGTAATTACCATACTCAATATTGAATAACTCTTTTTTTAAAGGGATCCAAGCATAAAGAAATCAGACAGATTTTTTTTTCGTGCACACACATCACTCACAATTTTCGTTCTTTTGGGTATCGTTTCCGTTTTGAAGTTTTCAACATAATTGATGCGGTGGCTGCGGTTGTTTGGCTAATTGAAAGCATAACTCAGCGGCTGGCGTTATTATTATTTTAATATTTTGTGCGGCAATCATTTAATATTCAGTATCCGCCATGGTTGTCTCACCCGCCCACATCCAAAACCATGACCGGAAATGAGTTTGCTTTCGGCCGATGTGGCAATTATTCAAGTGTACATAGTGCATATGTGCGGCAAATCGCCTGAAAGGACCTCCAAAATCCCGTAGAGTCTTGCGGACCTAGGACATTGGCAAATCCGATTAGGTTTTGAATGCCAAACGCACACATATCACTCGACTGCACTGTTATAATACTTCCGTTATTTAAAACCTCCTGCCGAGGACAACGTTTATTGTCCATTCATTTATCACCGGGACTCCGGGCTCGAAACGTGTTTACAAACATCATTAAAAATGTAAATGAGTTTGTTTGTTTGCCCACCGTCCATCCGTTTGTCAGTCATTCGGTCAGTTATTCAGTCGGTCCGTCCGTCATCCATGTGTTCAGCTCGTCCATTGAAATTATTTAGACACTTGGGACATTCGGCTTTGAATTTTGCATGAAATGTTTCTGCCCGCAGCTGAACCACGTTTGGGCCTCATCTAAAATTGATTTTGCTCGGGAAGTGAGGCGGAGATTTTAAAACTATATTTGACCATTGTAGACCAGCGACCCCCGTTTAAATATTTATGTGCACGTTATGGCCACTTTATTGGCAAAGTTGAGACTAATAGAGATTTTGATTAGATGTCAAAACCCCAGGTGCCAGTTAAGTTGCATCTTGGCAGTCTAAAGTGCCCTTTGATAGTAATTAAGTGGCAAAGTCTTCCACTCCGACTCCCAAGTGTGTATGCATGTGCAAATTTGTGCTATATAAACACGAATTCCCTTCACCAGGCACCCGACAAAAGTTTTTGGCCAGGAAAAACTCGTAATGGCGTTGATGACATGATGAATGCTCCACATGAGTGGCGGACATCCGTTATTTGGGCATGAGTGGCAGGGTCGCATTGTGTACGTTGGCTGCCACAAAAAAAAAAAAGAGCTGTAGGGATGTGTGTCCTTTTGGGGTGGTGCAAAGTCAAGACCAAACGGACACACTTAAATCCCAACAATGTGGTGCAAGTAGACTGAGAATTAAGCTAAAGGCGTTAAACTAGTTTACAAACATAAAGTTTTCCTTATTAATTGAATCAAATATTGCACTAAATAATTTATAAATATGATTTTATTTGCAGGAAACTGCGTTGTCCAGCGACCACGTCAGTCAGATCAACTTATTCGGGAAGGCAGCAGCAAGCGAGTAAGTAAATTGTTGCGAAATCAAAAACAATTACAATGAAATGCTAAAAATATTCCAAGCATTTAAGTGTTTTATTTATTAACGCACTTAAGTGAAAATAGCAAGTCTGAAGCCAAATAAGTGTCAATTAATATTTCACTTATATTTATGCCCGGCTTTGTTGTTCGGAGAGTGCTTTCTGGTGCATTTACATAACTAAAAGTTAAGCCGGAGAAAAATGGTCAGTCAGCCGAAAGTTGAAATATTCGTACGAAAAGTTGGATTTAAATCTTGCACATGGCGGCACGTACTAGGTAAAAATAGGGAATCATTATATATAAATAGGAATTCAGCTGGCGAAGTAGAGGGGGAAATAAATATCGCTTTGTTTGCGCACTCATTTAATTATGAGTACACCGGGCGTATACGTAATGCACCCGCACAATGCCACTTTATTCCTTCACTCATCGCGGGGAATTCCTTCGTTTCAGATCTACTCCTTGGACGACGTCGAGTGCAGTGAGCTGTGCAGCTGCGGCGAGTCGCTCATCCTCACCTGCCACGCCCTCTGCGTGCCATTCGCCCCCTGCCGCACCGCCCTCGCCTTTTACAGCCACGCCTCCCCCGCCTACCAGGCGTTCCGCGGACGCTGTTTGTGCTACTCGGGCCGCTTCATCTGCATGAAACCGCCGCTCGGGGAGTACATTCTGCCAGGTGAGTTGCCAACTCCTTCTTCTCCTCACTTCTTCCCTCGAAGGGATAGAACTGACTGCCTAGCTGCCTGACTACCTTGTTGCGGAGGTCCTGCGGTGGCGTGTCGGGTTCGTAGTGCGTTAAGCACTTAGCGATTATCGCCAGCGACAGGCGATGACGAGGCACGGCTGTCAGGAGGAATGCAGCAGCATTTTTGCGTGTGGCTGCACGAGAACTTTTCCAAAGTCCTACACTAAACAAATGGAAATTGTTGTAACGTTTGAAAATATTAGATTGGTTGTGAGCAGAACACAAATAAGCTACCATTCATGTTAAACTGTTCAACTTTAAACGTGTACTAAAATATTTTTAGATTTATACATCATGCAGGTAGCAGGCCTATATAAATTAGATATATAACTTTTACGATAAAAACGCAGCGAAAAATTAAATGACACTAAAAATAAAGTTGCTTATTAAAGTTAAGGAAATAGTTTGGTCCTATTTTTAAAAACCGCAATATTTTTCCCGAAGATAAATCAGATGTTCCCAGTACACTGAACAACTTAAAGCCGATTTCTCTCAAAAAGCAGCCCGCACACATTACTTTAAAGCCTTTGCCAGAGAGACTTTTCCTTCGCCGAGTAGCCACTTTAGAGCGTATTTGGCACAAAAAGGGAAGAGGAGCCATTGTGGCAGCAAGGTTGCGTGGTCCTTGTCCACTTGCCACACGGCACTTGCGTGCGTTTTCGTGCGCGGACCCTGGCAGTAAATTACATTTGCTGCAATTGATGCGGCACTCGCTACATATTTCGTCCCTCTGTTCTCGCTTTCAGGTGGGATATTCCTGCTGCTCGGATACAGTGCCGCGGATGAGGCGCTGCTGAGGCCCCACACCAACCTGGGGGTGCAGGATGCCGTGCGGGCCCTGCAGCAGTACGTAACCACATACATCGATAATCAGGTAAGCCACCGGTCCGCCGATCGCATAATAAAGTATGGCCAGCAATATATTAATTGCATTCCGACGTTGGTTTACTTATCCCCCTCCCAATTCAGACGCAGTGCACCCTCACGCTGTTCAATATGACCGAGGAGAACATCATCATTGCTGCGCGGCTGCCACACGATGGCAAACTGAAGGATATTGAGCTGCTGCGTAAGGAGAAGGTTCGTTGAGATGCCACAGGCAAAACTCAGATGCACAGAGAGAAATATTAATAGGTTTGAAGAGCCACTTGCAGAGTGTTTTAAATTTGATGCAACTTTTATGATTGCATTCGAAAAATCGTAGCTTAATTTAAATTAATACAATTAATTTCCGATAACTCGAATATTAATAATTAACTGCAAATACAGAAAATATTTTTTTCGAATTGTGTGAAGTACATTTTGTGGCAACAAGTCCAAGTAATGAAGTGAAGACTGCATCTACATTTTTTCTTATGAGTGAAGTTGCAAAAGCCCATAATATTTATCCGTGTGCTCAGCGTCAGCAAATCCATTTCCCGAACTAATCCAATCGACTACTATTACTGCTTATCTGGCTGTTTGCAGGACGAGTGCACCGCGATACTGAAGACCATCAGTCATCAAATCAATAGCGAGCACAGCGAGCTCCAATCCCACCGACTGCTGAGCATTTTCAAAATGTCCGAAGTCGAGGTCGTTTGGCCCGAGAGCACAAGTGCGGCGGCCAGAAGTGGACATGGTCCTGGCCAGTTTGCCGGATGCGACCGGCTGCTCTACGCGGCCATGCTCGCGCTGGCGTATCTCTCCAGCTGGACAACGCTGCGTATGAGTGATGTGGCGACATGACAGCCGCATAGCTGAAGGATTAGAGCCAGGACAATTGCATAACTGTACGTAGTAGATATTTGTAGGGTGGGATAAACAGTGGGAAATGCGCCAGGCAAAATGCGATACACGATACACGAAACGATAGCGATTACCACAAACTATAAAGATATGGTGCATACTCTTAGGCGCCGCACATGGCATAGCGTATTCATAATGTGTTGTATACATCTAGTGGTTAGTTCTGTGTTTAGCTGCGATTTTCGTGAAGCTTTGTTGTTGATCTTTAACGATGTTGCTGTCTCTTTTGATACGTACATACATATTTGAAGCATTACGGGATATACATACAAAGAAAACTTGTAGGAAATATGCCTACAACTCATCTAGTTTAATCTATAATTTAATGTGAAAGGAAACTGCTGTCTACATAATAATATTGTTAGCCGATAACAGAGGCACACTCGATAGTTGGATTTGATGAGACGTGTACATAGAAGGCATATTCATTAAGTACTATCCGTAGCTAGAGTTTTATACGGTAAACAATAATAAGAACTCCTGTCCGTCTGTCCATTCGCCATTATCGCACCCAAACACACACCTTGCATCGCTCTTATTGTTTGCTCTTTGAGCTCTATGAAGTTCTTAGCCGCCTCAATTAAAAAGAATTATTAACCGCCTTAACAGTGCTTACTTTGTTAAAGGATGTGAGTGCCTCTTCTGGATATGCCAGTTCTCTTTTGATTTTTAATTACAATTTAATGTGGCATGGCATCCGCCTTTCCGCTTTTCCATCTGCCGGGCAGACAAATAATAGTCAGGCGTGCGAATGAACTCATTTAACGCATTCACATTCACATTCGCATTCGCGGCTGAGCGTGCAAAACGTTATTGTTAATTTATTTCATAGTTTTCCGTTTCGTTTGGAGGTGCGAAAACAATTACGGTTTCATTATCAATTATGCGTTATGCATTTCGATTGTTGCCACAATTTCACCGGGGCGGCTTTCATCGTGACCTCGCCTCGTTTCAACAGGTTTCATTGCTTACCCCGGAATCCAGAATCCTGAATCCTGAATCCTGATTACCGTTTCAGTTCGCTGTACATACTCTTACCACTTTGAACTCAATTTACGTAATTAAATACTAACAGTACATATCAATATGAACACCTAAACGAGTTTTACACGGAAAGCGAAATTCTTACAATGTCCCTCGATTGCTCGAATCTTTTGTACATAGTTCTTTATACCACTATACTATTCATAATATTTACAACGATATACAAGAAACAAAAACACTTGGCTAAACCAAACCCTATGAAATATAATATAAATACTTGATTCGCGTTAAAACAGCAAAGATGAACTGTATATCTAACGAAACTTCAGTTAAGCCTTAAATAAAGTATGCAAGAGCAAGGAAATAGCTATTGTAAATAGGAATATTATAAACACCTGAGTGAATGGAATATCTTTGAATAAAAGTCGAGTGTTTGACTTAAAGACTCACGCACTACTCACTTTGAGTCTAAGCTTGACCATTTGAAGGAAAACTTGTGGCAGTGTGAAATGTGCGCATATTGAAAATGGTCACAATCATGAAAAAATGTCTTCCTTAATGCATATACTCGGCTATATGTATTATGTTTATACACATTAATATATATATATATATATACATTCTAACGAATACCTATACGATATCTGGCAAACCCCTAGCCTGTGCTTCAGTTAGACAAAAGATAATGTAATATAGACACCAAGGGCTAAACCGTATCACTATCAAATATCCTTGCAATTATAACACCGTTAACAAAAATTAAATCTAACCGCAACATATCTAAGTCAAATATACCCCTAAATAAATAAATAAATATATATATATATACATATAAATAATTATACATATGCGTAAAGTTATAAACGTTAGAGAGCATTGAAAACTACTTTAATAGTCTCTAGAGAAAGCATCGCTTTAACCTAAAAGTATATAGGCAGCATCAGCAGAAAAGTGTAAAGTTTATTGGAAACCTGCTTCTAGCTAAATATTAGACGAATTTAAGGCTATCCAATCCAAATACTAACTTATCGGAGCAGCTCGTAGGTCGCTAGGAATAGGGAAAATTAGTAGAATTGTTGGGGCATTGGATTTCAGTTCATTTGCTATCCTATCCGTATCGTTTGATGGCCCACGAATGAAGCAACTAAGTCGTTATAGTTTCGGATTATATCGGTGGCAGGTCGACAGTATTGTTTCATCTCATCTCCTCACTTTTTGGGGTGCGGACAAAGCGTAGCTACAATGTAAAGTACCGTTAAAGTAAACTGATAAATAAAAAGTGAAAAAATGGAAAAATGAAAAAACAAGAACCGAAACAGAAACAATGATGAAAATTACAAAATAGTCGCATTAATGTAAAAAGCAAGCAAAATGCAGAAGGAAAACTAGCACTCAAATAGCAATCTGTAGCATGGGTACGTGAATCTGAATGGCATCGTAATGAAACGCAAAGCAGAGCGAATACTTTGAAAATTATGCATGGGGAAAACTCGAGCCACACTTCAAGTTTAAAGCTGCAAGTTGAAACCTACAAAGTAAATGATATATCAATAAATATACGATATGTTAGGAATGCACACGAGTGCGTGATTTGTAAGTAAGCGGGCTTTATGTTAGCGTATACAACCGAATTGAGGTATAATGGATACAGATAATTTATATATATATTATGAAACAATGCAAAGCGAATAGAAACCAAGCGATAAGTCGTAGCATATTTGTAATAAAAACAATGTAAGTGAAACAACAAGAAGAACAAATGCGAAAAAATAAAGAAAACCACAAAATATAGAAAGTAAATACTGCGTGTACTTTTACTTGGTCAGCTGCAATAACTATCTTGGTAAGTTTGGTTCGCAAAGGTATATTTATAAATATTGTAAATATTTATATTTATAATAAATTAGTACTCAATGACTTTACTATAAAAGGAAATCACCTTAAATCGGTTTAAATGTAGGTAACTGAAGGATTTGGTATCTGATACTTGTTTCCGTTCTTCTTTCTGGGCCACATGCCTCTCGATGTGCACTTCATTATTGACCCCCAAAAAGGCTCCCAGCGATCGGCAACTAAGTATGTGACACTATCGAAGCCATCGAACAAAGCCAGCACACAATGGACAGCAAGGGAGTGCTGGAATTGAAAGGAACCGAACAGGGGCGGTAAACAACAAAGACAGCGCAATATGAAGAAGACCTGAACACTCGGTAAAAAAAAGCAGGGTAAACAAGGCCAAAAAGGCGGCAGTAGGAAAGCAAAACGAGCTGGCTGAAAAGAAAAGCCAACCGCACACAATGCTTTTGAATGTGGGGCCATGGAACAAAAGATGAGCCGAAGACAAAGACACTTGCTCAAGGCAACGCCGTTTCATGGCTTAAGCTCAAGTTCCCTGGGAACCACTCGACTACACTCCACACACCCACAAGCATCGGTACATCCACATATACACGCACACACACACAAACACACACACACATATACCAAAGCACACACAAACACACGCGGGCGCACTCGAACAACAAAGAGTAAGGTCAATCATTGGAATTTTGCCAGTTAATTCGCATACAAAAGGCGGTGGCCCAGAAGAGAACGAAAATAACACGACCTCCTTCTAGCTTCCCAGCCCCCTCTGACCCGCCACGCCCACTGGCACACTGGCATGCTGAGTTTGGCATTTATACTTCCACTTAATTAGGTAATAAATGATTGAAGAAATTATGTCTAGACGTGAGGACAATTCGGGATGCCTTTGGCTGAAGCGCACACACACTCACTGCAAACTCATTCATGGCACGTGAGGGGTTGAATTTTGCGAATTTCCACACAATCACCCATGCTGTTTTGCGACATACATTTAAATAGGATTCGCAATTCATTCTCACCGCGCCGAACGCGTTTTCAAAGCCGGCATAAATTGTAAACAATTTCTTTTTGATTCAATTTGTATAACCTGCTGCCGTTAAGTGGCAATGCTTTTATACAAAGCCCCGCACGAGCATATGTATTTATTTCGCATTTTATTTATCATCCTGACGACGAACGATCCCTGAATAGCAAAACTGCGAATGAATCGTAATGAAAGCGGGAACGGGGCGGATACGCGATGCGGGCTTGCCAGTTCATTAAAATGGTGCAAATGCTGAAGGTCGATGAAGTGAGCCATGTATTGCTGGGTAAAAAGCACAATAAGAAAATTCGTTTCAAAAGCAATTATCAAAACGGCAATAGAGTAAAAAAATACTTATTCAAAATTAATTTTTTGTATTTAAACAGTGGCAAAGAGGTTTACTATTAATTAAATACAATATTATTGCACATATTACAAGAGAGGCAACTCTATGTTGTGTTTAATAAAAAATGCAACATGTTAAAATTCTGTTTAAATTTTATGGTCAAATAGAGATGCTGATTGTTTAACTATTTAGTTTTTATATGTAATGTATCCTGAATATTGCTTTATTGAAGACATTTTAGAGTATACAAACGCAGAGTTAGTAGGTAAGTCACACTATTTTTCTCACTGTACTGTAGGAGTAGTCACGGCTGTTGTAGCACGCACATTTATCAGGCGGCGATGATTACGTGGTTGCCATTTTATTGCTAAAACTGTTGCGCCTCTTTGGAGCTCCAGTAGCGCCCTCTCTTTCGCTCCAATTCGCCGGTCTCTTTCTAGTGGAAAAAGTGGGCCTCTGTCTGTTTGTGACTTTGTTGCCGCTGCTGGCTTTGTTCTACTTGGAATTGCCTTTTATTTTGTGCTAATTGAAGTTGCTGCCATCATAATTTCCCCCAGCACAGCTACCACTCACTCACACACATGTTTGCCGTTTGACTTTATTGCCGCATCTACGTTCCGCCTGTTTTTGCAATTTTAATTAAAAACGTGTTTATAACAGCGCAAAATGCTGATGAATGAGCAGAATAATTTATTTCGAATATATGTACATGTATAAGTTGAAATAGAAGGCTTAAATAGCACGAAGTGCACTGTGTTGATTGGAAATAGGCTAATTAATGGCAATTTTACATCTACGTTTAGAAGAACATTTGATGTAAAAAACGGAATTATATTGTAAACAAAAGGGTTCCTTTTTTGTTTATTAACGTTCACTAATACAATGGCATCTAAACTCAATGATTAATTGTTTTGAAATCTTTTGAAGATATTTCCCAAAGGAATTTTAAACAATAATTGCAAATTTAATTGCAATTCCTACACCAATGTAATTCTTTTTTTAATTTTGAGTTTTTAGTTATGATTTTGAACCGAATAAAAAGTTTCCTTTATGGCCCGCAATCGAACGGCCAAAAAAAAAAACGTAGTGATTTAATGTTAAGCCGAAATTCCTGGCGACATGGCCTGAAAGTATTCAGCATTTCTCGCTGCAATTTATTGCACATAAGGTAGCGAGTCCACTCACACCATCGCACTGCCATTGGCACATTACGAATTCCTTTGCATAACGCTGTGGGGAATGTATATTGCCAGGATGTCGAGGGAAGAGCCACGGCCGCAAGGAAATATGCACCAGAGCATCCTCAGCTGGAGACGCCTCAGCTCCAGTTGCAGTTGCAGCTTCAGCATCAGCTTCAGCTTCTGAACCAGCCTCAGCCACAGCACAAAGAATTCAATTGAATTGATATTCAAATGCGCTTTGCCAGCAGAGGCATCCATTATTTGTCGATTTTACACATGGCACATGGCAAATGTAAGCGAAAAATGCACGAGTAGGAGGAAAAGAAGCCATGCATATAGAGGTATTCCAGGAAAGTGCGAAATCCCAGTTCTAGTTTTCATTAGTGCATTTCCAACCACTCTCTCGCCACTCCCTCACTCCACGCAGTGATCAGTGAGCCCTTTTTGATGGCTTCGATTGCTCCGGCGGACTGTGAACTATTTTTACGCCATTTGCCAAAAAGCCAGCGAACCAGCACCTTTGGCCCGGACGAATACAACAAAACATGGCCAGGACTCAGAGGAGCTGCATTTGCATAACGCGCTTCCCCAAGGAACAACCAGCGGGGTTGCACAAAAAGAATTGGAATAGTGTGCACTGAAAGGAAAATCGTCTTGAAATTGTAATGAATAATAAGGAAATGGAAACATTTGGAGAATGAATGTGTTTTGAATCAAATATAAGCATAGAACTTTCTTATACAAATTTATTTAAAATCCAATTACCATAATAAGCTTATATATCATAAATTCAATAGGGAAAACCATTTTTGATCATACACTCTTAGAATGATAAAAAATGCCATTTATTTACACCTGACTTTACGATAATGCTTAGAATATAGAGGATTCTGCAATCAGTGACCGACTTTGACGACATTTTCCTCAGTGCATTTCCAAAGACAGATAGACAGGCTCAGGCTGAGCGTTCGATGGGCGCCAGACAAGCAGCCAAGTGCAGAAATAACACAAAATAGATGGCAATGCGATGGGGAAAATAATAGAGGCGGAATGGAGCAAAAAGTATATGCAGGATCCTATATACATACATTCGTATGAGTGTAAGCAAAAACTGCTAAGGAGCCAAATACTCGAACATTGCAAACGCGGCAAAGTAGCGAAAATTTGCAAATTGATTGCATTCCTGTGCCTGGGCTTCGGTTCGAGCCAGAGCTCAAATATGAAATCTTCGAGGAGTGCAAATTTTGCACATTTTTTCTGGCAACTTTGGGAATGTGTTTTTTACTCGATTTTCGTGTGTTTTTTACTGCGATCGAAAGCGGCGCAGAATTGGCAAAACAAAAGTCAAGGAACTGGGCTGTGTTGCTAGTTTATTACATTCCTCGCTCCATTTAAGTACGCCTGCTGCTTATTCGACTCAAATGAAATTATGCAAATCTTAGGTTTAATTACGTCCAGCAGAGCTCAACTTTAAATCAATTTTTTTTATTCGTTCGCACATTCCGTCTTGCTGATCCTGATGCCGCCTGTCTTTCTTATTTTATTTGTGTGCATCATAAAATATTCAAACACTTTGACACACTTTGCCTGCTGGTCGGGGGTGGACTATTAGAATATTTGAGGGACAGACACAAAACCCGAACGGAACAAGGCAAATTCTGTTGGCCAACAAAATGACACTTAGTGCAAAAACAGGAGAACGAACACATGCCTAATAAATAATTCAGTGCGCAACAAGCGGACAACAAGCGCACTTGTGGCACCACCGAAACACCATTGGAACACCACTGGAGCACCTCTCCACCATCCCCACAGCCAGCTGTTAAGGCCGGCCATCCATATTCACACTAGATTGAAATCCAGTCGGATGTGTCTGCTCAAGTGTTGCGTGTTATGCGATGTCCTTCAAGACGGACATTACGCCCGAGTCCAGCGCTCCGGAGAGACATATGCGGGTCATTTGCCGGGCGAATGAGCCACGATGAGGGGCAGCATTATATTTTAGGGATGTTGCCGCTACAGAGAAATCTTGTTGCCTAGAAAAGAAACGAACAATTCAATAAAATAACACGAAAATCTAATACTGAGACACGGAAATGCTTTTAGTCTGGCCGAAACTCGCCAAAATATAAACCGACCGCCTTCTCAACCCACTAAGTACGAGTACCATTTCAATTCGTGTTATATCTGTGTTTTTAAGTGCGTATCCAACAGATTCACCTTTGTCTTGCCGAGCTATGCATGCTAATAAGCCGCTCCCTTTATGATCTATTAGTGCGTGAGTTTTATTGATATTACAGACCTGGGAATAAGCAGGAAAATAATTTTGTCAGAGGTCATAAAAGTGAAAGATGATCCCAGAAAAAATCATTTAGCATCATGATTAAAATAAATCATAATGTATAGGTCCGATGAGTGCGAAGAGGGGCATGAAAAAGAGCCAGACTGAAACTAAGCGAACATATGCAAGTGAAAAGCGGCATTACGTATACACCACGTAGCCGACCACGTCCAAGACCAAGCACACAGACGGCAGCAAACAGGCTAAATGCAAACAGGCAAACAAAAATGATTTATAAATTGGGAAGACGTGCATAAAATGCTGAGCACAAAAAAATTTCCACTGCATACGTAATGAGCCTCGATGATTCCCAGACCAGAATAAAATCCTGGCTGGACGGGGCCAGAAAGTGGCATTTAAATGCGCGCATTTATTCACTTATAAATGCTACAAATAAAAATATGCTAAGGGAAATATGCTAAAAAGTCAGACCAGTAAAGAGCAAAAGAAAAAAGACGGCGAAAAGCAAACCAGGACAAGTGTGTGTGGTTGAAACTTAGTGCACAAAGTGCCATAATTGTATGTGTCTCCCAGCCTTATCCCATCTTTAAATCTCATTTGGCCTGCAGCAGCCGAGGAATTCCTACGAAATTTTTAACTAAAAAAAGGAGAGGCAAGGCGGTGCGGGGCAACCCGAAGGGGAACCACTTTCTGGCACGGTGGCTTGGTTACTGCCGGGCAAAAGTAGCTGTTGGCTGTTAGAAGCACGAAGGAAGCTGGCCAGAGATACTATCGCCATGCCATGCATGTCGCTTCACACCAGCACAACACACACACACTCGCACTCACTCACACAGATACTAACACGCATGGAACGCACGCACATATGCCATGAATTTCATTTAGTTCGTACGTGTGTGCGTTAGTTAATATTGCCCACGTTGTGTGCCTGTGTCTGTGCGCCTTTAAGTTACCTCAACCATAAAGTAAACTTGCCAGGACTCAGAACGCACACTGACACACACGCATGGCAATATGTTGTTGATGGCATTTTAAAGATGCTTTGGCTTTGAGGGATATTTTAATTAGTTTAAGTCACCTTTGCAATGGCAATAAAGTGCCACCCGCCGAGGTAACTGCAAATAATGAACCAATCACAAAACAATCAAAGTTAAGCCCAACTACAGATAAAATTTAAGTCATGATGGAGTGGCCTGTACTGAAGAATCACTGCACCGGAACGAATTTCTTGAATAAATAGATTTAATATTTTTTTGCAGGTCAAACATTATTTAAATTAAGAGTTGTTTGCTTCAACAATTTGTTGAACATTGCCAAAATAATTCAAAGGCTTAAAGTAATCCATCTGTATGGTTACTTAGCATACTTTTACAATTCTGTGCGGTTAAAGTGAAGTTGTGTTTTAAGTTGCTTCTAAAACTTCTGCCAAGGGTCGAGCTTCCTTATTATTTCCTGTGTGGCATAGCTGAAAGTGCATAAAATGCAGCAATTTTCCCGGCACTCTTTAACAGCTGGCATGTGTCTTAGAGGGCGGAAAACATCAACCAGCTCAGCCGGAGTGTCTGTGGGAAATTTCGTTGCATATTAAAAGCATGCTCGACGCTCCGCTGGCCGAGCCAGGATCTTTTGGCCAGGCCAATGATGATAATGCGGCACACGTGCACTAAAATGCACTAAAATGGACTTGAAATATTTATAAGCTGACTGGCAGATAAATCAGAGGCGCCTGAACTCAAGCTGTTGTGCCAGCCAGAAGGACTAAATGAAGAAAAATGAAGCGCGGCGTGCTGCAGGTTTTAGGCAAGAAACTGTCAAACTGCCAGCAGTCAAAATCCACTGGCCTGATCCGGAGTGGCGGTCGGAGTGGCTGGGTGCACTTTGCCAATGGCTTCTCCAACCAGATTGATGCTGCCAAAGGAAGTCGGGCCAAAGCCGAGCTAAGGTCAAAATTTATGCGCGACATGGCGAACGGAAAATGGCGAAAGTGTTGACAGAGTGCATGGTGATGATGTGTCTAAATATTTTATGTCGCCAAAGATGCGCATAAATATTTGAGTGCCAAAACGTGTTGCGGACTCCCATAGTGCTTCATTAGCCGATCTGTCAAACTATTGACTATCGAACATAGAATGTGGGAAAAATCTGGTAGTTAACTCAACAATTTTGCGTGTTCAGCCACTGCTGTTTATTAAGTCAATGTCTGTAGCGCACTTAATTGCTTTTATTAGGCCACTTAATCTCTTCTTTTTACTGTTTGCCCAAATTAAACGTTACGTCTTTCACAGGATGTGTTCCATTTAAAGCTTACTAAGACACTTAAGTAAATAAAAATGTCTTATTCAATGCTTCTTTCTTCATTTTATATTCAAGTTACCAGGCATTATTCATCACGACAAGTTTATCTAAAATTTACAAACATGGCATGACCAAATGGACTCAATAATTTATCCTGATCAATACCTGTTAGAAATTTATTAACAAATCTAGTATTTCCTAGTACGCTAGGAATTATGGGTATGAAAAATATGTATAAGTATTTTGCAATTTTGTTACTACAACGAACAACATGCCGTGATGTGGCAGCTGTTGTACACAAGCCCAATGGAAACCCTAAAAAACTATGCTTAGGAGCAAGCTGCGTTGCCAGGCAGCGACCAAATCCATGGATTCGTGAGACCCACCTTGCCCCACGCTTATTTACATGTCAATTGTAAATTGTTTTTCATGTTATCGTTTTTTCGCTCGCACTTTGGTGAACACTTTTCACTTTAGTGATTTGTTGTGCTCTTTGTTTATTCGAGAAATCGAAAACATGTCAAGCACTTGCCGTATATACTGTATATTGGGGCATGTGTGTCGGCGCCTGTTCGGATAAGTATGCAAATTCCCCCAGGTGGCTCGCACTGACTGACTGCCGGGGATTGTAAAGTGACAGCGATATCTGGGGATGGGCTCTGTGGGCAAATCCCTGCTTCTAGGCATACAAAAAAATCCATTCGAAAAAAATGGGAAATGAGGAAATGTATCAAATGTCAATCTAATTTCATTTTTACGCTCGACCAACTCTGCAGGAAGCCGCTGCTGCCTTACACTCACATACAGATTTCTCAACAATTTGACAAATCGTATGTTGACATTTGCTGACGTTTCTCACACACACTCACTCACTCACACTTTTACACACACTCACACACCAATGTACGTGACAAAGAGTACGAATTGGGATATCCCCATTGATATCTCGCAAAATGGCAGAAGGGGCGACAACAATCCCAAATCACTGATGACGCCAATGGATGGCAACTGTAAAACCCAATGAGTTGGAAAATGTTTTGTTAGCTCTCCCATCATCACTCAAACAGGTGAAAAGGAAGGAATTCATGTGATCACAAAAGTATTGCCTAAATGGCCGAATGAAATTGATTCGTTGGCCGAACGAGTTCTTCGAATTAAATAATTACGTACCTGTACGACTATGCAAAACGATTTTTGAAAAAAAACTGGGGGCTAGCTCTAAACTAGAATTGAAATTAGATTTGAACATAACAGAAGGTGAAATAAAGGACAAAAGATTTATAAAATGATTTCGAATTTACGAACGCAGGTAAAAAAATCATACCCACATGCTCGCATTCAACAAATTTAATGCATACAAATAAAATGAACGTAAATTGATTTATCTGAGGCACAAAGAGACTTCCAGAGGGTAAAAAGGGAATTGGAAGGAGTAGCCTGAAGGGTCCGCTTCATTCACAGGGGACACATTAGCTGTGGTTCCTCTCACACACATCCGAATGCAAGTGACTACCCGAAAAGTATAATATGAAATACATATATACTTTTTAATAAGATTTGTTTATATTCAAATTGTTTGCTCAATTTTTTTAACACGTCTGAAATATTCAAAAAGAATTTAACAGACAATAAATATTGAAATAAAATTAATTCCCAATTCGTTCTAAAATATGTTAAGTTACATATGTTAGATTTTTAGAATAGATCAAAAATGTATTTACTTGGAACTTAAAAACTATAAGTCTTCTGTCGATTTTCGGACATTTTACAAATTTAGTGAACATTTAAATAAAATTATTTATATTTGTATTTATTTTTATTACAAATAATATATTTAGGCCAACACTTACCCTGCCCACGCAATAGTTTTAAGTAAACCAAAATCTTAATTTTATGTACTTCAGAAAACAACACGCAACGCGGAAACGTCAAAGTCCGTTCATTTTATTATTATTATTTTTCCAGTGCA
Organism: Drosophila melanogaster; assembly: GCF_000001215.4. NCBI lineage: Eukaryota > Metazoa > Arthropoda > Insecta > Diptera > Drosophilidae > Drosophila > Drosophila melanogaster. The sequence goes on along the minus strand of NT_033777.3, from coordinate 20,369,286 downwards.
CACGCGACCCACACACGCATGCTAATATATTCTCGTAAAAAGGCAATTTCCACAAATTCAACGCACCTCAGCCACCTCACGCATTTGTTTTTGTATTTGTTTTTGCTTTTTAGGGGGTGGGTAGGGGGCTGGTGATGAGATGTTGTTTCAGAAGGACGAGGGCCGCTAACTCAATTTTCTATTTGCAAAAATTTCTGGTTCCATTGTGGCTGGCCCTGAGGTCAGAAGGACGGACGAGGTGGTGGCGTGGGTTGGTCGTGAGCGGGATTCTGGCACCGCCCCCTGTCCATTTGGCCACCAGCGAGGCATAACTTATGCCACAGATACACACGCACACGGCCGCGTTTTGCATACAATATGTCGGTGTGGGTCCCAGCATACATTTATTTCAATTTTTACAACTCGGATGCCATTCCTCGCGCACTCTTTTCCCCGCTTTACACCCCTCAACCCCCCGCCCCCTACACCATTTTTCCACCCGTTTCCCCTCAGTTTTTCTCCCAAACTGCCGGTGGCGCCCTTAATGCGCTTTAAGGCTTCGACATTGGCTTTCGTATCGTTGGCGGTTCTTCGTCTGCTTTACGATTACGTTTTACAAGATTTGCATAAACACTTTTATCGAAATATAAATGACTTAAAGTGCTTTGAATATATCAGCATGTAGGATGCCCTTCCACTGAACACGTCAGCTAGCTAATTGATGCTGAGCTGCCTAACAATAACTTGGTATAATTTAAATTTCTTATAAAACTTACATTTATTATTACTTTCAAAAGGCGAGTTTCTATTGTAACTATCAATTGCCCAAACACTATTCAATACACATACCCATATTTTAGAGTATTTTTTTTTTTCGTGAAACTTAGAAAACGTTCCTCAAACTGAATTTTCTTCGCATTGCCTTCATGAATTTTGCAATTCTCGGGTGTCACATTACGCGCTCCTTTATGGCGTCACTTTAACGAGCTATCAGTCCCGAGCTTTATTTGGCCAAAGGTATATTAAAAGGGATACGGGTATTGGCCAAAGGATATTGGCTTGAATGAGGGGGAGGGGGTTTACTTCTGAAGACGTTGAGCAAATTTGAGAGTCGAGCTAAATAACTCCCGGCAACTTAAGATTCCTGGGATACGACTTGTACTAAACCTGAGTGTACGAGTACTTACCATGAATAATCCTTGTCTGCTCATATCTCCTATTTCAAAACTTCATAAGGATAAAGTTGTTGAATTTGATGTAAGCAATGAAATATAAAGCCCCTCACTATTAAATCTATAATAAGATATAAGAATAAAAGTCTGGATAAATTATATTAGTTATTAGTTTTTATTAGTATAAAAAGATAGTTGCGGTCTAAAATTATTGGGATCCCACTATGGTTTCTCCTTCATCGGAAATAAGGCTGTGCTGTCAGGAAACTAATTCAAATTTCACAGATCCCACTTTTCGGGGCAGTAATTCCCAAGAGCGATTCTGGATATCCGGCAATGAGATACATAATAAAAAACGCCAACGACAACAAACTAACAAAAGTCAAAGCAATTGTAATAAATGACAGTCAGACATCTGCCAAGTGGCCAAAGGACGAGGACGTGGGCGGTTACTTGGCAAATGCCAGCTCGGCAAATCCTCGCCAGCTTCCGACTTCTACCACCCCCACCTCCACCGTCAATATCCCGGCCAGTGATATCCACTCCGTACGGCGTCCCCGGATGGTTGGGAAATTTTCTAGCATTTTAGCATCATTAGCATTGATTTATGATTAAGTTCAACCTCAATTTTCAGTTAAATCGTTTTCCCTGCCAGCCTCGTTTGGCGCTTGTGCGTCCTTCCCCCCTTTTTTGGCTAGGCACTCTTGTGAAAACTTGCGAACTGTTTTGGGGTTTGGGGGGGAATTTCTGAGCTTCCTGGGGAAGGGTCTGCGGGGTATGGAACTCCACTAAGGAGGCTGGCAAAACGTCGAAAACAAGAAATCAGAAAATCAGATGTAGCTGCGATTCTCACAATCGGACGCACTGATGTGTATAATGATCTTTAGCTGGGATTTAAAACGGATAATAAATAATAAAAATACATGGCGATAGGGAGGCTGAATGGGATGGGGCAGTTCTGAAAGGAATCCAAGCTAACTGTAAGTCGGCGCGTTCTCTTATAAAAAATGAATCGTTAAAAGGCCGCACAACGAGAAGCGAGAAGGAATATAAATGTTCGTTGCCACAACAAATCAAAAAACGTAAGGCCAGAAACGGAAAAATAACACAATATGCGGGAAATGTAAGTCGCAAATGGAAGACAAAGCTTGACAATGGCAATGATATATTATGGACCACTGTCTCCAGCCAGTTTTCCCCTCCACAAATATGGCCTATACTATACTTATACTTTATTAGGCCGCAGTGAAATTGAAATGGGAATGGAAATAGAAATTGAAATTGAAATAGATAGAAACTTTAATGACGAGTCCTGTTTGTAGCAACAAACTGATATGAATGGTACTTTGCTCTGCTGTAAGTTGAACAAATGGAGCCGACAACATAGCTACAGCTTCATAATCTCAACCGAGCAACAACTACATTTGAATAATGTTGTTCAATAAACTGAATTGCTTTCATTCAGCCAGTATTTGCAATCCCATTGATTCCCAGCGCTAAGGGAAGCTCACATCGTTGGCTGGAATTTTTCTCGATTTAAACGACTGAAAGAGCGAAAAGGCACAGGCACAGCCGCCGCCGCCGCCGCACAAGCGGCATTGAAATATGGAATAAGTTAAAAGGATTTATTAACTTTTAAAAGCTTCGCACACAACAATGCCAAAAGGTCCAACAGCCAACGAGAAAAGGACAAATATTGCATGCTGACTTCGGAAAATGCCAAAGGTACTTGCTATCAGAATGTCAGCAGGGTCCCTTTAAACTGAATCGAATGTGCGATTTATACAGCCGCTTCACGGCCTTTTGTCGCTCAAACGGAAATTGCTCATACGCGGAGTGAAAATAAGCCAACGATGCAGATGAAAAATGCACAATGCTGTTGATCTCCAGTCATTCTTTTGCAATGTCAGCGGGTTTCCTCAAGAGACTGAATGGAGTGATGCACTGAGAGTGTGATTAAGTCTATAGAAAAAAAGCACGTCGAAATTAGTTGAAGAGACAAGTGTTCTTAAATCGGAATAACTGGATCAAATTACCAAATGGGTCAGCAGCAAATAGAGCATGTTAAGATCCTACTGATTTATCACTTTTTTATTTATTTATATTTTTAGCATTTCTAGATAGCAAAACACATTATTTGCGATAGAAGCATGTCAGATGCCGCAATTTTCACTTAAAATCACTGCAAATATTCATAATTTTGGTGTATTAAGCTTTCACCAGCGAAAAAATCAAATTTAGCTCCTGCTGAAGTGCCCCGATATATCAAATCTCAAAACAAACGCGCCGGGTCGGCTCTAGGGGTAAATGCACATAAAAAATGCACTTTTCTCTAGCTGAGGCAATACCATATATTCTTTATACAATAAACATCACCCACACTCCGGCAGCGAGGGGCTTTTGGCTGGTGCCACCATATTCGTGAATAAATTGTGCTGCCAATAAAAATATAGCAAACTCAAACAAAAATGCACACAAAGCACATAAATTGGCTTCCTGTCGCCAAGGCAGCGACTTATTCGATGCGATCCTCAACCCACCACCGCAAACCACTTGCACCACCGAATCCGAGGGAGCAAACCCACTGGCTGCGGAAAAAATAAACTGACTGCGACTCCTGCTGGTGCACGTGAATCAACCAAACAGGAAACAGCCAAACAGCAGCTACTTTCCGCCCATGGTCAAAAGCAGGCACACTTGGAAAATAAATTAGTATAGATATATTTAAATTTACTACTAAATAATTTAGTGTGCATTGCTTATATACTTGTCCTAACAAAAAGTATGCCAAAACAGATTCGGATACAGCCTTATACGTACGTTCTGTAGAGTACCTAATCGACTTCTTAGAGACATCAATTATTTCTTTATAATATTCAAAACTAGTTTGCTTTTAAAGATATAAATAAAGGAAATCAAAGGAATTTGTATGTGATTATCTGGTACTCTGCCCCCTTTTCGCGCTGTGCACAATTTGAATTAAACACTTTTTATGCACTGCCTTTGTGATGCTGCTGCTCCAGTGCAGCTCTCAATGGAAATTAGCACACTTTTCACATTTTCTCTTTGAGTGTCTGGCGCTGGCGATTGCAGTTTTTAATCCATTTTCGCTCCCTTTCTGGCGCGCAACTGTTCGTAAATTCAAAAGTTCGGAAGCTGTTAATAATGTCGACAGGCGCACGACACAAGTATTTCATTAGAGGAAAAGGATTCCCATCCCAATCTCATCGCATCCTGTCGTCACTTCTCCAGCGGGCCAGAGCAGCGCTTCCTCTAATTTTCAATTTGGCTTTTGCCCTAGTTTCGTGCACGAAATGTTCTCGCGTGTCGTGATATCTGTTCAAAAGCAATTACACAATCGCTCCAATGGCAAATGAAAGAAAAACTAATTAAATCCTTTGTCCAACGTTTTGTCATACAAAAAGCAGGAGGTGCAAACGGCGGGTGGGCAACAGTATTACCAAGTAGTACCAAAACAGACCGTTGGCCCAACTATTTAGCAGAATTATTCCAAGCTGGTATTTGCATTTCTTAACAATCTAGTATCTGTAGCTCTATGCAAATCAAATCTGCAATGCGCCAAGCACTCTATTCTCTATTCTATGTTAATGTGATCGATATCCTTTCGATTTCAGCATAAATGGCGCATCAGCGGCATTCATCTTGATGTAAGTGGGATTACCGCTGAGCCCGTGGCGGAACAATGTCATCGACAATCGACCAGGACTTTCGCGAATGGAGAAGGTAGTGGCAGACGGATGGCAGTCATAAATCCCGCACTGGCTTCAAGCCCATTAGGCTAAAAGAGTGGCCAGTGAGTTGGCAAAGTGTCTTCGGCAGGTGCATTCCCTGCCCCACCTGCCCCACCTGCCACACCCGCCTCCCCCGCTGCATTGATTTATGCCAATCACGATTCGCTAATAACTCAGCGGGTCCACCCATGCCACTTCTCCACTTGGATGCTACTGTTCCCGATGCTGTCATAATGGCAGCAATTTGAGGGTTAAATTGGATATGCTTCAAGCGATGACAAAGTTGGTCACGTGCTCATTTTTGTACCTAAGTTTACAGGGGTATATTCTTCTTTAAGCTTCGTTAATACAATAGATAACACATGGTCATATTTATATTTAAATTAAATGAACATAATATGCACACTTAAGCGTGCTGCCAGAGATTATTTCCCCCTTTAGATTTGATAGGCACACAATTAGCTGTTGGGCAAAACATGTTCAATGATAGGTATCGTATAGTCCTTACACCCATTCTGTTCTATCCCATTTTCCTTTCCTCCTTGTAAACGGTTCCACATAATTGACGTTTCATTAGCATCATCTTTTTGTCTGCTTAAAGGACATTTGCCATGCAAATTTTCATCTCTGGCGCCCTCATCGATCGCACTTTAAACTTGATACCTTGGCAATTAGAAAGGTCAATCGAATAATGATGACGATGCTAATGATGACTGTAATGCTGATGCTGATGGCACTCATAAAAACTTAAATTCCTACACCACACCCACACACTTCGATTGCCGTGGCGCCCTTGCAGCACTTGGGAAAATCGAACTTTTGAACTCACACACAGACAGAAACACAGCGACACAATAAAATGGGAAAATTTCATAAATGAACAAGGATTCAACATCAATTTATGACATAATGATATTTGAGTGGGGCAAATTGCGTTAGCCCAATGTGTGTGTGAGTGGGGAACCTAAGCAAGTTATGTATATATACATATTTTCCTGCGTTTTTTCTGTCATTTGTGTGTGGGTCACAACCTTCTTGGCATGCTTGTCCCGGCGATTTGGCTTCGTTTTATGTAAATTATGGGATTATATTGTGATTTAGAATGGGTTACAATTTGAGCTTAGGGAGCGCATTAGACGCATTGATAGGGCGTTAAGGTTAATTTAAGTTTTTATGCGGTGCCCATTAAATTGAAGCACACTCTCCGTAAACGCGATATTTTCGAATGGCCCCTTTTCGCCGCACTTCAAGTGATTAATAGCCGAAAAACTTGTTTTCTAATTATTTAACACCCGAAAACTACGACAATTAATTATGTGGCCGAACAATGAAGCCCCTGACGGACATTGTGGGTGACAAACACACACACAAAACGCAAAGAGCTTACACATTGCTACTACAACAATAAATTTTATTGTGCAGCTCACCCACTCACACACAAGCAACCGCACGCACACACACACACACACACACACCCATAGAGACATTCAACATTGTTGTTACGAATTTTGCATAGGACATTTTTTGTTCCTGTTTTTTGGGCTGCCAAATGAAATTGTAGAGAAATGCACATGCAGAAAAGCAGTCGCAAGTGCAAAATATTCTGCGTAAAACTTAATTCTCCCTCTTTTATACTCTTTTTTTAAGATTGAATGTCATTCACAGTAACGTCTAATATGGTTTAAATAATTAAATATAGATATATATTACATTTCTTATACGTAAAACATTCTATATCAGTTACAATACAATATCAGTTATTTATTTTAGGATCACCCTTTAATCTGTCAAAATCACTGACAGTAAATACTCTTACCAAGGGTGAATTGGTGTATTATATACAAATCAATTTAATGTGTTAATTCATTACATATTAAATACATAAATAATGCAACTAAATTGAGCATGATAATGTCTTCAACCCATTTTTAATCACTCTTAATAGGCTTAAACATCAGCATATTAAATGTAAACCAATATTAAAATGTTTTTTCCCCGATGTCATTTTTTCGCCACCAATTTCCCACTATGGAAATTTCGAGTTTCCTATACAAATTCGGCAACACACAGATGCAGATACACATGCAACGCATTGCACTGCAGTCGGGTTAATTGTTTTTAGGCATGCAGAAATACACAGATACGAAAACGAGAGAGAGAGAGAGAGAAGCTGGAAAGAATCATTTAATGGCATCGCACATTCATTTGAAACTTTTTAATTAAACAGAATACTGTGACAAATTATTTTAACGAGCTTTTCGCACTGCAAATTGAAAATGAGGATTGCTTTAAAGACCTCGTCGTTCAAATGTCAACCCAAAAGGCGGCAAAGCCGAAAAACACAATAACAGAGGCTATAGGGATTTCACAATCGGCAAAACAAAACAAAAATAAGAAACCAAAATAAAACAACAAAGGACCGGCGGAGAAATCTGCTTAAAACAATTATTTCAGAATAATTGGCTTTAATTGCTGCCAGCATCTTCAGCCTCGACAACGTCGTCGGCCAAGAGGGAAAACTTATGGCCAAGTGTAGGTCATAATGGCATCTATCAGTGGTTGGTTGGTGGAGGCGGGGGAACGTCGAGGGTTACGGGGGCCGGAAGCGGAAACAAGCAATTTTGCGGCAAAGTTACGAGTGCCACAGACAAGAAAAACAAAAACGTGGCGATAAGAAAGCCTGGCTGGATCCAAAGTGTGCAAGTTTTCATTCTCTTGGCAAAGTAACTCAACAAGTTCATGCCTTAGATATGGCCAATTTTATAATTAACCGACTTTGTTTAAGATTTTGTCTGCTGGTATGGCAGGAGCAGAACTTTAAACTTTACGGCCGAACTAAAGGCGTATTTCATCCTGCATCAGTACGAAAAGGATGATCCAGTTGATAGAACCATTTAAAAAGGGTAAAACCATTAGGACCGCAAAACACCAAACCACGCGGGGTAAACAATGTTGTGAAAGGAGCAGCAAGAAGTGGCAACTGTTTATTGTGCTCAAGTCGAAAGTCTAAAACTCACCCTAATTGCTCGAGCACATCTCGCAATGGCCCCGCAAGATTAATGATGGAATTAAAAACCAAGCCGTGTACTTGTGTGTGCGTCGAGGATTGCACTTAATTAAAAATGTTTGCCTAAATTATGTACAGACAATTAGAGAGGCAGACGGCCCAGACAGGCATTTCCGCAATTTGCGGTTAGAATTTTTCCCATCCCAGCCCGCCGCCGAAGTTCATTGTGTTGGGAGTGAAACATGAGTTTTCCTTGGCGCCAAACTCACTTACCGCGCTTATTATGAAGGCAATCTGGCTGGAAAGAGTCCTTAAGTGGCCGACGCCTCATATTTTTATTCTTCCTGTTCCTGTTCCTATTCCCGTTTCGGTTACTTTCGCTGTGAGCAGGGCTAATTAATTGCTTAAACAATTGCACTCCTAATGGCAGCCGCATTATTGTCGGCGCCCCGTTGCGTATACTTAATGCGCGAAATTATTTTACGCTCACTTACAAGTGTCACAATTTCGAGCTGTGTCCTTGTCGCTGCAAATGAGACCGCATAAATTTTGCAACCATGCAATGCCGCCTGCCACGCGCCACAAATGCAATAATTGCGCATTTTGCAATGCGACCCTGGCCAAATGTGTGACACTTGGCCAGAAGAGGACTTAGCCTCTGGGCCACACACGGCATAATGCCATGGTAAATATTTGTCCTCGACATGCGGAGCACCAAATAGTAATTAAGCGAATATCATTTCTGACAGAATACTCGGCGGCCCACTGATATGTTGGTATGCTTTGAGGCTTACACAGGGGCTATCATTTATTGGTTTTCATCGAATCGATCGGCTTAAACTACTTGCTCTTGCAACACTGATCTTTGGGGCCATTCTTGCACACGCACTTGCAGTCCTGATTACAGGCGCAATTGTCGCCGCACTTGGTGTCCTGGCACTTGCAGTCTGAAAATTGGGACTAACTTAATAAGTTTCCTATATTTTAAAACCAATATTTCACTTACTTGTTCCGCAGCCTTTGCAAACCATTTTGATCGTTTATTGTGTTTTGATTGGTCTTGGAAAAGTATCTGAATACTGTGTTTGCCAGTTTGATCGTGCCTTTTGTATATATAGTAGTGAATATTTTTGCACACCATTCTGATTGATAAGTTAAAACGTGCGCAAAACAAACAAAATTACATGTTGCACCCAACTGAAAACGGGTTAAGATCTCATGCATTATCAGTCTGGCAGCTACAAAAGATAAGATATCAAATGGGGCGTCTTATCAGGTGCACTCAGAGAAAACTTGTCGCCTGCAAGTTGATAAAAATATAAGCATTAGAAATTAAATAATAATAATAATAAGCTAAATATATTGTTATAATAATAATTGTTATTATTATTGTAATGTTTTATTACAAGTGCTCTTAAGAATTTAATTTAATTTATTTAATATTATTTATAGATTTAATTACGACCAAAATTAAGCTTTCTTCGGTAAGTCTGTGTGATACGCATTACTTACAATTACATTTTAATACCTGTCGCATAAGTTTATGAACACATTTTTCTTCTTGGCCCGAATTTGTTCTCTGTAAACTCGGTGAAAGTACCACAATCCCATGCTACAACTACTTGTTATGCGCACTTGGCGTCCAAAGGGGTTAAGAGTGGAATTACCGCAAATTGCGAAAGTTTTTAATTGTTTATCTCTCGGTTTCTGGGTGCTGGGGAACCCAGTTCTGAATCCTGGGTACCCGGTCTCGGGTGAAACATTAGCGCAACATGGCCCCTCCGCCACCGTGTTGTCCTTGTCGCAATCAGCAAACAAAAATCTCGTCGGCGGATGCAGAAATTAGCCCAGTCTCCTTTTTGGCCGAATTTGCTAGCTTGTGGCACTCGGAGTCACAGGATGGGTCAAATTATTAATTTAATATGCATCCGTACCGCTTCGGACTTTCGACTGTAGCCCGACTCTGCGACTTCCGTTTGCCGCAGCCGGCAAATTTGGCTTCCGCCGTTTTTTATTTTTGGTTTTTCGTTTTCTGTTTGGCCCACTGGCCAAGTGAGGTGACCAGCACGAAATGGCTACCATTTCCTCCGCATCCTGCCGCGCTCCGTCGATGGCTTTGCTTTGCCTGATTAACGTTTAGACTCATTAAGATAACGAAATTTTTGGCGGTTCGCTGGATTTTACTTTCAAGCAGCTGTGCCGGAAGGCTCTAGAAGTTGAGCTGAGTTGAGTTGCCGGGTTCAAAGGTCAGATAGCTGGAAATCTGTGCTGCCATTGTCTGCGGCTCGCAGTTTTGTAATTGGTTTGTAAACAATTTCACCGGCTCTTTGACAATTTGCTTGGCCATTTCATTTTCGACGGGGGCTAATTGCAAATTTCGCAGTTCCAGCTCGGAGCTTCTTATCAAAATTGAAGTCCGCATTTCGGCCGCGTATTATGCCCTCTATGTTCACGCCCAATTAGGGCCAGTGGTTTAGGCCACGGCCTCCCGATTTTGGTTACGATTCTGGTAATGTTCTGCTCCAGGATCTGTTTACTCGCCTCGTTTTTTTTTTTTTTTTTTTTTTTTTTTTTTGAGAAAGCATGGCATTCGGGTCGACGCTTGTTTACCCGCCAATCAATTCAATTTGCGACTTGTTTGCGCCCGGCATCGTTCGAATTTCAGCTTCATTTTTGGCTGGGGTCTGGAATTGGATGCGGGATTGGGTTTATGGGCTTGGGTTTGGGTTGGGAGTCTTTTTGAATCGACTCGGGGCAATGCCTGGGGCAGCAGGCATCGCCCTCCCTTATTAAATGGGCAAATATTTTCGCTGGCATATTAGATAAATGCTATGATTATGATTATGGCCTGTTCGATGGCATAATAATGTGGCAGAGTCGGAGTCTCGAAAGCGAGCGGAATAATCAAGCGGATAAGGCTTGCAAACAGGAAATATATACCATTATTATTAGTTTATTTATTATGTGCAAACTAATTGCTTATATTGACCAAAAAATAGTGGTACCCTCTCCAATATCAATTTAATAATAATTTACTTTACTTTTTACTTTATTACCGTTTTTTTACGTCTCATCATCTCTCATTTGTCCATATTTATGCGTTTGCATTTCACATCTTTATTCAATCTAATGTTCCGTTCTCATACCTTTCGCATACTCTATGATGTTAAGGATTTCAAAGGAAACCAAGCATAATCTATATCAGGATATCAAAGAAATGTTTGGTAAAGAAGGAGTAAGATGGTGCAACTTAAAAATAAATACAGTATCAGTATATCAAAAATGGAATGTAGAAACCCTAATACAGCATAGTACTATTTAGTTCCTGTTCGAAAAGATACACAGATAAGCAAAGCACAGTTTAGAAACGGAGTTAAAGAAATATTCATGTGATAAACGTGTAATTGATTATGTCTTGCTATTTAACCCAATTTATTATTCAGCAAGCCGAGAAATTTACAAAACAGAGTTTAAGAAGTGCATAATTGTGGTGCGAAGTCGTTTATCCGTTTCATTCTAACAGAATTTGTTAGCGGCAGTCACGCCGTTGGCCTTTCCGCACTTGCTGCGTTATATATATGTCAAATCGCATTCGAAATTTTCCAACAGCTCTTAAACAATTTCAGAGTGCGGACCCTTGGGCAGCTCCTGGATTCGGGACTCTGTGTCCTGGATGCATGACGAGGACGACTACGTCATGTGGCCGAACAACCGAGCAACGGGCCAAACTGGCAACATCAAAAGCTGGCGGAGACTGGGAATTGGGTTGGATTCAGTTAAGAGCAACAAAAAAAAATGCAGGGGCAGAAAGAGTGGGCCAGAAACAAGCCATGGAACAAATGCTGGCCTGGCTCTGGTTCTGGTTCTGGAACTGCCTGCGTTGCGGCTGCTGTGGTTGCAGTTCATGGAGAAACGGATGAGGAGGATGGATCAGGGCTAGGCCGAACGGACCCAAAAATGTTCTGCAATATGCGTCGAGTTGGAAAATTCATCATAAATTCCATGCGACAACATGGGAGCCAAACTTTTCATATGCTCCTCAAAATGCCGCACTGCACTGCCCACGTCCCATGTCCCCAGTTCCCAGTACCCATCCATCCCATCACATGCCATCACATAGCATCCATCCCATACAGCCCATCCAAACCCAATCCGTCCTTCCAACATCTGTTGGCGATTTTTATTTATACATACGTACACCTAGATATACGTACGTAGTGCAGCATGTTGCCGCATCTCGACACGCCAAAGTGTGTTAAATGCATATTTGCAGAGCTTAAATTCCATAACCGACCGAATGACGACAATCGGCAACAGCTGGGATAGTAAATTTTATATTTAACATTACACCCCTTGACTGCTGACGTTGTTAACCCGAATTTCGATTTGCATAAATGTCAGTTGGAAATGGATACCGCTCTAAAAGCAGAACTGCCAATGTTTGTCTCTTTGGGGGACAGATCTGTCCCTTTTTTTTCTGAAAAAGGACTTGGCAAGAAAAGTTGTCAAATGTCCTCTAGCCACTCCTTCAAATAATGTAAGCATAACCCTTTACTTAATAGCCTAACGAATAAAATATTTGCTATATGGCATAGTTATAACTGAATCATTATTATAGGCAAAAGGGCAATACCAAGCAAATAAAAAGTTGTTGTCCTTTACTGTTTAAGAACCACGGTTGCTCTTCCTTTTCATTCCCACTTTGTGGTCTACCCTTTTTTTTTAAGAGCTTCGAGTAAAAATCTTCCACTCTGCAATTATAACTACTATCTTCGCTAGGGGTTTAGGTTTTACGACTGCCGTGATGCCAAACCGTTTTTATGGCAATTCCGGGGACCCTTATGCTCCATCATTATGTCGCCTTATCCCTTTAAAGCCGGCAATTGCCGTCGTTCGTGTCGTCAATTGAAATTGCTCGGCATCAGTGCAAGTTGCAAGTTGCACGTTGCAAGCTGACATTACCCGCTGACGGTCCTCATATTCATCACACTCACACCCACACCCACACCCACAACCAGTCCCCAAAGAACGCACCAAAGTTTGTCAATCTGCCAGCAAATGACATGCATCGACGCCACCGATGAGTCCTTGAAGCGGGTGGTGGGTGGCGGGCGAAGTACTTAAAAGTATGCAACACTCGACGCGCGTTGCACGATGCTGACGTGCCAATGTCACAATTATTTAGGCAATCCTCCTCTTTGCACTCCTCAACCGTACACCGTGGCTTATGAAACAGGAAGTCCAGAAGGGCAGGGCAGAAGGCTGAATTGTGCACTCGAAAATCAAAGTTTTTAAATTTATTGAAATTAAACAATAATATTATTAGGATATTGTTTATCCCAATATCTAGTGAGAATTTTAACTAATTTGTTGAGAAAATGGCTACAAAAGTGTTTCATTGGTTTCTCTTATTTCTAAAACGATTTTTTCTAGCCCATTTTTAATTACGAGTATACTAAGAATGCTTTTTGTTAAATAATATTCTAATACCTATTGAGGTTTTTTCAATGCAAATAAAATGCATATTTGATAAAAAAAATTTGTAAGTATAACAGGAAATCGAATAGGAAAAACCCGTTTAGGAAATAAGAGACACTAATAGTCTCTCGTTCAAAAATTCAGAATTGAAAATATTAGAAATTGTACAGGAAAATAGTTTTTAAGCGCTTTGCCCGAAATTATTTTTGGTTAAACGACTTTACGGCATCATATCGCTGGCGGAAGTAACTTTTTTTGTTGAAGTGATGTCGTATCCGTTGCAACGGCTGCAAACTTCACATGCGGCGCGATGAGAGGTGAGAACTCGACGGAAATCACTAGAGGAACTTTTTTAATGGAATCAAATCAAATTGTTCGGAAGCTGTAAAAAGCGATTGCACGGAAGCATTTTGAGTTGTTGACAGCGGGCGGCGAACACCGCCAACAACTACAAACAACCAAGCCAACAACGACGACAACGACTTCGACAGCCGCCAACAGTCATCGAGGTGCAAAAAGCGACACCGGAAAACTTGCCAAAGTAACGCAAACTAAAAATTTCTAAAAAAAAAAAAGAAAAAGCAAGCGCCAAGAATCGGAGGCGGGAATTGGGGCGTTTGGAGGAATCATAAGTACACACTTGAGGGGGAGCTCGGCTACGTCGTCAATAGAGCGTCAAGTGTACGCTTGTCCACGCCCATTTAAAGCTCAGCCACCAAAGGGAAGCCAACGGTGGCAAAGGTCACTAGAAAAAATACCAAGTTAATATTTCCAAAATTGAAAATAATTTGTATCCTAAGAATAAGAATTTATGTACGGTTAATAAAGTTATTAAGTTTAAATAGGTATTATACAAAACTATTAGCAGCCGTTACTCTTAGAGTAAAAGGGTATATTAGATTCCATGAAAAATATGTGATTGGTAGAAGAAAGATTGATCAGAATGCCCGTCTATCATCTGGACGTCGCCCTAATAAATGTACATAAATTAAAAGAGACTTTATATATAATTGAAACAAAGCGATGCCCTCAAATTTTCTCAATTTATTTATCTCTGTGCAGCGGCGAGAAGCCAGCATGTAATTGGCCAAATGACAATGTGCACAAGGTGCAAGAAGTTGCCACCGAAAGACTAGAAAAAATGCAGAAACTACGTAGATGGAAGCCAGAACAGAGCAAAGTTCAAAGTGCAATCGTTCGTTTTTCGGTTATATGGCGCATAAGTTTCAGACGCTGCACTTGCAAAGTTGCAAAGCCCATAAAAATCGGCCATAAAGAGTCAGGCTCCAAGCGTCAAGCCTTTAGTTTGAGTTCGGGTCTACAAGCGCCACTGCCACAAACGGCTCGTAAATCAACTTACCGTGCCGCAGGCCGACAGTCCAGACAAGCTAATAATTCTTGTTGACACCCAACGTCTCCGAGTTATGCACAATGGACTGCTGCCCCGTCTCCACTTGGATTAAGATAATCAATTCATTAGCGCGACCAGTCCTGCAGCCATCTGCACTGAGAAAAAGAAAAGAGTTTCTTTCTGTTAACCAAAGGGCAAGCAAATAATGTTCAATATGGAAATTAATAGCTCATAAGTCAGTAAAAAAAATATTCTAACTTTTAAAATTTGTAAATATTTTTACACGGCATTTGAGCTGTTTATTTCATATAATCATCAAGAAACATTAATAATTATTTTATGTATGATACATGCTTAACATATTGGTAATACAAATAGCAAAGTTCCAAGTACAAAGTCCACACATTTCCTTAACTTATTTGTATATGATTTTCTTGAGATATTTTCTTAAGTTTCAAATAGACCCTGATCCCCAAAATATTTTGTAGTGTGATAGCTGGAAGGGAACTACCGAATTACCGAGTTGCCAGGACCAACTAAAATCCTAAGCGGGGTGCACAAGTGAAATTGCATTGGCAGCCGCTGGAGGAACAAATGTTCACTCCACATTACATTTGTCTTAGCTGGCGAGCAGATTAATTGCCAATGAGTGTGTACAAGTTCGAGATGAAAGTTTTTCAGAGCGAGCCCCAAAAGTGAGCAAGCCCCCCTTTTTGGCGTGCTCCATTGCGTTGCCGTTGCGCTCCGTGTGACAACCTAAATCGGGGCCACGTACATTTTATCTCCTGTTCCTCAGGCTGCTCCTGCTCCGCACAATTCGAGGTTTTTGAGGTGAAACAAATTTCCGGTGACATAAACTTAATTAGCTTTTGTTCGGGCTTTTGTTTTATGGTTTTGTGGGTGCAAGTGCCTGTTGAGGGTGGGGGAGGGGGAGTGGCAGTGGCAGTGGGTTCCATGGCGGTTTCGCGGTTTGCAAACTGGGCGCTTCAGTGGTTCTCCTTTTTAGGGAGACCAAGAAGACCTTCTTTGTCGTCCGTTGTTATAAATGGTTTTGGCTCGTTGAAAGGCGGCATTTAGTTTTGATTTAATTGCCTCCACTTAACAGTTTTATCTTTCAGATGCCTTTGCTCTTTTCAATATTTAATTAGTGCGCACATACACACTCACACAACACTTAGAACAAAACAAGTTAAAGCTTACGCAAAACCCCATTACTTTCATCCACACAAAAGTCGGCCAAAACTTTGCCAACCACTTTCGACATCTGACTTCCGCTTGCCGCCTTCCGCTCCCCTCCCGTGTGAGCGAGTTTAATAAAATGGGAAAATATTTACTGATGATATCACAAAATAATACATAAATGTTTACCGCAAACAAAGGAAGCACTGCCAGCAACAACAACAACAACAACGAAAACAATCGGAACCAGCATGGGCAAAAGTAATGAAATTGAAAACCAAGCTTATGCCGAACGTGGATAGTGCGTCCTAAGTCCCGAGTCCTTAGTTCTGAGTTCTGGAAAGGTGAAGGAAACTTAAATAAAAGTCGGCCAGAAGTTGTCTGCTCCTGGGATTGCCCTCGAAAGGGGCGGCACCAGTGGGAAAACTGCGTGGGGTAAACGTGGAGCTAAGACCCAGAGGTCTTAAGCTGACTAGAACAATGAGTGCAAAGTTTATAACTAAAAGGAATGCCCATACATGCGTATTCCGAATTACCTGCTCATTGGTTATTTGCTCTTGATCAGGAGGCCAAAGTGACAAGAAACGAATTGCACAGAAATAAAGAAATGCATATTAAAATTGCTTATTTACTTAAAATTCTATAAATTTTATTAAACAATTTTCCTTGACAAAATGTGTTTAAAATAGTCCTTATAGTCCTTACAAATATTTGTAATAATAATACCATAGATAAATATATAGTGGGAATATTAAAATATTATACATATTTTATTATTTGGAACTATTTATTTTCTAAGCCTGGTATTTGTGAGATTTCAAATTAATTTGTAAAAGCGAATCGTTTGCCTTTTGCCACCCGAACATTCAAGGAGCTGAAATGCCTACATGTGCGCATCCTATAAATACTTTATCAGCTGTCCAGGACTAAGAAGTCGAAAGGTAAGAAAACTTTGCACTGGGACCAAGCCGACGATATAATGATCTCCCCAGGGTGTCGGACAGGACACGAGAAGCCACACCGCAATCACTGGCTGGAGAGCTGGAGAGCTCCACCATTCTGGCAGACAGAGCTGATTAGGCCCTGGATTGAGATTCAGCTTGCATTGCTCGGCATCTCACCTTAATCGGCTGCCAAAGTTACTTATGTGTGTGAATTTTCCGCACTGAAATCCCAGATGGCAAACCTTTACAGTGATGCTACTTCATAAGATGCAAAGGTATTGAAACCATCAACCTTCTAAGTTAAACCCTTGTCAAGCATCCTTATAGATAAATAATATATTACGCAGAATAGTTAATTGATTTTTATCTAATGTGCATGTTTTACCTCTAGCATACAACTATAAGTTACGATTTTCCCCAATTGTCATTTAAATGTCTCTATAAAGGCACATTTATCGATTTCTGTTACCATCCGATTATCCAGGTACATCCTTCTCATCACTACTACATCCCCGACTGCCACTTCTTTACGGGCAATATTAACAGGAAGTGAAATCAAAAGGCTGCCTCTTACTTGATTTTCCCGATTCAGAGAGGCAGCTCAAAGAAACCCCATTGTTCGTGTGGCTTGTAGTTTAACTTTATCATCCTCACTTGGCGGTCGGGAAGTTCCTTAGCCGGCCTCCGATTTCGACCATGACTGGGACTTGGCCTGGTTCCTCCCTCTGGGCCCACTTGTCTGGCCTGGCATCCCTCATCTTCGTTTCCGTTGGCTTTATGCTCTTGGTTTTTCCGGCTCCGTCTCCGCCTGCAACCTCCCATCTCCGGATCCATCTCAACATCTCCGGATCCGTCTGCTGTTATTGTATAAGCAGCTCATCTGCGGCTGAGCGTATTTTATTTGCTTCAAATTGAGTTATGCCTAATGAAAATCAAATAAGCCGCAATCGAGCCGGAAATGTTGGTTGAGTTCTTCTCGGCTGGACGTGTACTTGCCTTCGTTTTCGTTTTCGGTTTCGGTTTTTCCCTTCCCTTGGAATTGAGCCTGCCACTTCTCGTTTGGCTGCTTTTCGACATTATATTAGCCCATTCAGGACATCAGGACATTCTCGCCCTTTTGTTCAAGTGGCTGTGGCATCTAAATAGCTATGGTTTCATTGGCAAGCAAATTACTAAATGGCTAGCAATTGCGATTCAATTAAAGCAACTTGAAAAGCACATAATGATTAAATAACACTCCAACAATATCGTGCACTGTAAAACAAATATTCATAAATAATATATTATTGAATTAAGAGCAGCCATAAAAAACATTGTCATGTTTAAGAGTTTTTCAATTTTAAGCCCTCTGTAAATGCTTAAAAAATGCTATGAAATCAAAAATGCTACAAAAAGTGAAATTTTGTATGCCATTTTGTATGTCAATCAACGTTTGACCCGACAAAAAGCTTACTCTTGCTATTCTGTGGATGTAAACTCATTTTTTAGTGAAAAGTTACATTTGAAAAATTGTGTACATTTAGTTAAACACATTTCATTTTCTAGAATCATCTGTTTTCTATCTGATAGCAAACACCTGGATGGAATATAAATAAATAAGGGACATAGTTATTTATACCACCTTTTGAATAGAAAATGAATATATCTTATTTAAAATTGACTAATTTTTTAGGTACACACCAATTAAATGTAAATATTTCAAGATATTTCACACCTTTGAGCTACTTAAAAGGCAGTTACTTGACTTGAGATTCCAATGACACCTCTAATGCTACAAATTGCACCCAAGTAGTCTCATCAATTTGGTTTTCTCCGTGTAAATACCAGAAGATGTCAGGAACGGCTTTTTGGCCCACTTATTCGACTGAGTGCATTGCAGCACATAAATTCTGGCATTTCGACAAACACATATCATCTTTTAGTAGTTGCCTTTTGCGGAAATGCAAGAAAGGCCCGGCAGTATTTTGTTTATACGTCAAATTTCCTCGGCAGCCATTATCCACATGCATGAGAGCAGGACAAGTATCTCACTCCCGCCACGCCCCCTTTTCCACCCGCCTAGGCAGGCGTTAAGTGCAAGTGTGGAAAATTATTTAATGACTTTTCTGAATTTGAAACGGAATTTGTAAGTGCGTTGCGGCGGCGAGTGGGAAGCAGCAGGTCGGTGGAAAGGGGCCAAATATTTGCATACGCAAACACTCGGAGCGTTCGGTGGAATGGAGGTCCTGCTGGACTGGAGGAACGAAGGAGCGGAAGTAGATCCTTTGGCAGCTGCCAAGTGGCCAAGTAGCAACCTGAGCCAAGTAATTCGCCGGGGTCGGCAGTTTTTTGCCCCGGCTACAATCTTATTAATTATTAATGCGTCTTTGAAGTGCAGCGGCGGCTTCATCATCGCTAACGAAGCCGCCACTCAACTCCGGAATCTGAAGAACTACACAGAGAATATAGTATAGTCAAACTAATCAATAATCTAAGCGGATGAAAAATGTGATTGAGTGGCGTACACTAACATTTTCATATTTATTTTATCATTTCTAATCAAAATGCATCCCAATACTAAACCATGAATATGTAAGAAGAACTTAGGAACTAGTCAAAAGCCACCAAGTATCTGCTAAGATAATAACATGAAAATATATATATTTATTACAATATATTTCAATGTATTACAAAATATTTATTTCAATTAAAAGCTTCATTACAATAATACCATTATATACCCTTAAATATACGTTCTTTTTGGCATACTTTTATTAAAGATTTTAATACTATAATTTTTGAATTTAATAATCACAGTTGAAATTACTCAGTTCTGACTAATTTAGCTGGCATTTTCGAGCAGTGTGAAGGACCTGGTGACGGTGTCAACATTAATTTGTGTGTCGGGCGACACTCGCAAGACAGCTGACAGCCCAGAAGGATTTTGTTCCTGCCGCCAGGAGTGGCATATAATTTGTAATTAATGACCAGTTAAAGAGCCCAGCCTTCGGAGCCCAAGTCTTTAGGCAGCGGGAAGGGGGAAGCGGCAAAGGAGCAGCGAGGAGCAAGTCCTGCGATTTACACTGGCAAAATGGCAAAATGGGTGACAGCCAAACGCTGATTTATGGCCGCCGACCGCAGAATTTATATGCCATCCAGTGTGACTAGCTTTTCCACAATCCCAGCCGCCTGCTTGTCCTCACAATCCATATTCAGTTGTAGCCCCTTCCCAAGGGTACATTTATTGGTTAACTCAAGAAAATTACAAACTACAGACACCGAATCACCAAGGAGAATAATGACACCAGCGAGGATAATTTCTTAAAGGGCTTATTAACACTTAAAGTGCTTAGCTCTCGCTTAGATGTCATTTTTAACAATTAGCTTTGATTCATTTCACCACAAAAACCGTGAGTAATTAAGCATATTATTTCCGATTAAAGGGAGATGAATAATAAAACCCTTCAAGCTGATTTTACTGGCATATACACAAATACGTTTGATAACATGAATTTGAAAAATAAGCACCTATAAAAACAAGTTCCAATTTTTTTTTCAAATTAATAAAAAAATAATATAAAACTAAAAACATACCACTCATACAATAATAACGTCTATATAATTCAAAACTCCATTTTTAGGGTAATCAATCCTCGTTGTAAAGCGATTGCAGGTTTTTTTTTTATTTCTCGAGTATTTGAATGTGAAACGTCAGCAGCATTTCGACACGGCTTGCCTTTATGGCCCAGACCTGGAAATTGGTAACTGGCAACTCTCTTTGACTCACTCTTCGCCAGGACTCCGACTGCCGTCCTTCTTATCCTTTGTCCTTATTCCTAGCTCGAACTCTTTGCGAAAACGAGAATAAAAAACGGGCCGGCTTTGAGCGGCGGCTCTGTTTCATTTGGTAGCCATAGATCCTGGCCGGAGTGCAATTTGTCTTGTTTCAGGCAGATTCCGATAGGATAGTCAATGGATTGAGCCCACTTACATTTCTGTTATTCCAACGGTGCTCTTGTTGGTATGGTTGTTGTTGCTCTGACGGCTTTGACTTTGCTGTTGTCACTCGACATTCCAATTGGAAGGGGGCACAAAACTGCGAGCAGATTACCGTTATAAGCCCAGAGAGAGAGAGAGTGAAAGAACCTGCCAGTCAAACGGTAACTCCTCAATTAGACTTGGACAGTGACGGCGGCTGCCGAGGATTATCTAATGGGGATTTTTCGCCATTAACTAATTTTAATTGTTAGATTCCTCCAAAATCACAGAGATATCAAAAACAATGTAACAATAATTTCAAACCAAAAGAAAACTCGCCATGTTTACAGTAGATAAAATCTGTTCAAGTAAGTCCTTTTTCATAATAATAAAAGTTTAAAGATTAATTATCATTTTGAATTGTATATTACCATAGTTTTGGTTGTTACTTTGCGTAACCGTTATATCTATATACCATCCTGTTCAAAGCCTCCGCTGGTGATTTATGGCCCCCGATCCTGATCCGCACGGAAAATGCAGCTAAGTGAAACAGGACGGGAGATAACAGCTTAAGCCGATTTCGAGCCCTGTATTTATTTGGCACGCCAACTTTTTAGCAAAGTGCAAAACAATTTACCTAAATTCCCACAGCACACACAAACGCACCCACACACGTGTACAAACACATACACTCACGCACTAAAGCCACACAAATACACACATACTTGCTTAATTGCTCCCCCGGCGCCTTTGTTGTTTTTGTTGCACTTGTTGTTTTTGTTACCCTTACTGTTTTTGGTTGTGAGCTTGTTGTTGTTGTTGCACCGCTTGAAAAGCCTTCCAAAGCAGCACTGCACTCCTGCGGTATCTGGTTTTTTTGCATATAATACCCTGTAATTGAGGACAGAGAATGCACCAGCAATGTAGCAATCAACTGGCATTTTGCAAGCTCTCATATTTCTTTATTGGGCTTGTGGCCAACGGGATATTTTGTTAAGCCTTTTGAAAAAATCATTTCAAATCAATCAAAATAAAGTGTTTTTTTTTGCCAACGAATGAAAGCTTGAATGTGTTTATTATATGTTTGGATTACAAAAAATAATAACTGATTGATTAATGTTTTTTTCGTAGATGTTATAGTAGTGTAGTTATCTTGAGGCATTTAAATACATATGTATATATGACTTAAAATATATTATTGTTTTTCCAGGGTACTCGCGACTCTGCAATCAAAAGGCGAAGCAGTGGCTTAAACTTTTCCCCAGTTGTTTTATTATGCTAATGCAGCGAACGCCGAGGTAACTCCCACCTGCCGCGTAGTCATGTGTGTTGATTGGCGCCATCTAGCGGCAACCCCTGCATTCCGTGCACCCCTAAAACCCTCTTCTGAAAAGGGGGCAAGTTAAGGGGTGGAGCGGATGTGGGGGGGGGGCATGTTTGCTGTGCTGGAGCTTAACAAACGTAAAACAATAGCGGCTTGTAGCAACTGGAAACTGAAAACCGAAAACTGTGCCAGCAAGTGCATTTGTGTCTAGCGGCATCAGACTAAGCCAAAAGTTTGATGGGGAAGCCAATAGCTTGAACACCTTGTGAAATATTAAAAGGACGCTGTCGGAAAATAAACAAATGCCGCGCAGAATTTAAAAGCACGTCAAAGTCTTTGGGTTCGTTTGCCTGGGAACTTCACTGTGAAATGAAATAATTATGAGCGATAAATTTACCGGCGTCTTGGAAAAATTGTCGCTGAAAAGCGGGAGCTGGGAGATGATGGTGGTGTGGCGCGGGCGGGGTCGTATCGTCTGCGTTGATAATGAGCCGTGAGATGGAGGCCGGTTGTTCGGGCAACGTCGTTGCCGCCGCTCAAACGCCAAGACACAGGCAATTATGCAGGGCAAAAAAATATTCCGAATTTCTAATTGGATCGATTCGAATGGCGGTCCATTAAAAATTCACAAGAATCTCGCTTTGCGTCGGGGCTAATTCAATTTAAAGGTCTCCCCCGCCCAGCCAAAACCCACCGCCAACCGAAAACTCCGGATCGAGCTCATATTTTATCGGGCCTGTCGTCTGGCTGCAAGTTGCACGTGCCAATCCACTCCGGCGGCGTCGGGAGCTGGAAGTTGGGAGTTGGATGTTGGGAGTCGGTAGGAGGAGACGTATCCACCCGTCGTCCGGATAGCACTTTTATCGGAGCGCGTAAATTTCAACACGGACGACATCGCCGCGCACAGATTTATTTTATTTACAGCGGCCGAAAGGAAAAGCTGTTTGGCAAGCCAGGAGCTGGCGGCTCCCCCTTTAATATAATTTCAATTATCGCCTGTTGGCTGCTGGCCATAAATTAAGTTAAAATCTGAGACGCTGCAGGTTGCACTGATTGCATGTGAAAAATATTCCCCTTTCCGTGGCTCTTTTAATTAAGTGCAAATGCGAAAGTTATGAACTCGAGTTTCGGTTTTCGGCCAAACTTTTCTATCTCTCCTTCCGCACATTGAACCCTTTGAGAACGATTATCTGGGCACACAAAATTTCATTCGATCCGCAAACTTTGGGCCAACCAAAAGTACGGCAAAAATAAAGAGGCAAGAATGCGAACAAATTGTCATATTGCTGACTGCTGCTAAACGGGGCAAAAGTCCAAACTTTGGCAGCACCAACAACAAGTGACTGCTAACAAACGGAAACAAACAGCTGCATTAGCAGCCGCAAATCAGCGGCAATCACAGCAACTGCAACAACTGCAACAACGGCGACAGCAGAGCCAGCAAACAACAAACAGCAAACAACAAGCAGCAAACAGACAACAGCAACAAACAAAGTTGAGCACACTCACTTAAAAATTCCAAACACAAAAGCGGAAATATGCAAAAGCTTGGACTAGCAATAAACCAAACAAAAAACAGGGCACAGTTCGAGGCAAGCAATACTCTTGGAGTTTATACTTTTCATGAGATAGTAAAACATACTAGATAAAAATTAAGTAAAAATTTATTTTTAATATATATACTCTTGTTCAGACTAAAGTAAAAAAAATTGAAGTCAAAAAGGTATGGGTGATGTACTAAAATAATATTCTTGATAGCGACACTAAGGCGGATCTTCACTTCTTGCATATAAAAATACTAACAAAAGTTACAAAACAAATAAAAAATGAAATGTATATTCACAATTTATTTTGTTGGCTAATAACAGAGTATATAAATTTTAGGCTCTGAGCAGCTTCTAAGCTAATACCTAATACCTTGAGGAGAGAGTATAAAACGCTGGGAACGAGAGGAACGACAACGGAAATGACACAGCCGCCATGTTGGCCAACTTGTTGTTACCACTGTCTGTGAATGCAGTGGTGGTAGTTGCCACTGCTGGCTTTTTGCTAGATGGGCTTGTTTGTCGCTTTGAAACGAGCTGTTAACGAGCCGAACACGCCGTATTCGCAGATGCAGGTGAGAGATGGGGGCCATGAAGCGGTGAAACAGAATGGATGGATAAGAACTTGAAGCAAACTGGCTAGGCTAAAAGGATTTTCCACCTTCAACTTCGAGTGGGCCGGTGCTTGCAAGTGGCGAGTGGCGAGTGTGAGCTACGGCAAATTAGTGATAATGAATAATTTCCCACAGCGATAATTAAGGGCATCATTAAAAATGTTTGCCGGCGACGAAATTGCGTTCGTCTAGCACTAAACGCTTTTCCAATTACCGCAGCATACAGGGCAGAAGTCATTTTCCGCTTGCATGTCCACAATCCCCCAATCCGCCCGCATTTCCGTGGCAAGTGCAGCAGATAGTGCCGCAAAACGAGCCACACATCCCCCTTTCCCCTTCCACCCACTCCCGATCCCGGTGTCCACTGCTCGAAGCTCCCTTTCACGGGGAGATGCGTCCACTTTTCACTTTTCAGTTGGCCACTCGGCCGTGTCGCTTATCCATCCCAGACCAACAATGCCAATGGTCGATTTCGGGCTGCAAGCTGCCGTCATATTTCTATCATGGGAACAACCAACGATCACTGAAAAAACTCTTTCTAACATTTGAATTTAAGTGAGCAAAAAGACATTTTGGCAATCTAGGTGGATATTGTATTAGCACTAGTTCTGTGTAAGTTCTATAATTTTTCTAAATGCTTAAAAATATAAATAGAATTGACTGGTATAACTCGTTCTCAAAGGAACACTAGAATTATATATTAAGTACTTGTACTAGAAAAAATCTAAAACATAGTTAAACGCAGTATAGCGACTAATAAAAATACTTAGATTAGTAGCCAAGTACTTTAAATGGTTTTCTTAGTTTGCAATCTAATTACAAATTTAAAGTGGAATAAGTTAATGTTACACTTATATAGTGTACTACTACTACTATTGAAAGAAGATAATTCTATGTTTTTTTCCCCCATTTCGCCCAGTGTACTCGACACTTTAGGTCCCAGTCATGCGGGGTTTTTGTGGCTTTCGCGTGTCGTGCAGCATGCGATTTTGATGTTTGCTGGAACACGTGCGTTGCAAACCCAAGGATGAAGTGATTCCCTTTCCACTGGCTGCGCAAACGGGCATCATTTTAATGGCCAAATTATTTGCTTAAATCCATTCTGTGGATCAGCAACTCTGCCACCAGTGCACAACCCGCAAATGCGACGCCAAAGGCCAGGACGAAGAGGGCGCCGGCAATGTTGCGCACATCCAATGCCTGGGGAGCTCCCTTGACCTTATGCCCATTTGCCAGGTCCATCAGCACTTCCTGCTTCTTCTTGTCCATATACTTGTCAATGAACTGGAGGGAAATAGGAAATATTCAACATATCTGAGGGTTTCGATCAAGGAGGTATATGTGTAAACTCTTTTGATCAATTAATAAATTTATATACGCCTTACAAAAAGTAGTTGAGCAAAATATAATTACCTCTAGTTCCCAGTGAAAATATAGTCCAGTTTCCTGACATGTTCTTATATGTTTGTTCAATTCGGGCATTAAGATCCAGCCTCTTATCGAAACAGCACGCGTATAATCAAAATACAGGTCATCGTGCAAAACCTACAATACAAACATGAGAGAACGCTATAGTCGCTCATTTCCTCGAATATCAGATACCCGTTACTAAGCTTGCCAGAATGCGGGGGAGAAGAGTAATAAAACCAAAATTAAGGGTATTTGAATTGGCTTATCTTCACATTCGTAGTTCCCGAGATCCTACCGGCCATACAGACAGGCCATACGGACAGAGACATGGACATGGCCTGATCAACGAAGCTAGTCTCGCTTCCCTCTTAATGCTTCAAGCTTTTTAACCAATCTAATATCTCTACGAGTAACGGGTATATCATATTAGAAAAATTTAATATTTTACAATGCGATTTTCCAAGGCCTCCGTGGATACATAATCGCCGACAGAAAGAGATCCCGAAGACAATCGCTCGATCCCGAAACCATAATTGGGCATGAAACTGACATTCGACAAGTAACTGTAGTCGTGCACCTCAAAGTTCCGGGCCAGGATCTGCTCCGTTTCCAGATCGGAACTCTGCACCGTGTGCACCCAGATAATGGATGGAGCTGACCACTTCCACCCCGACTGGGCCCATTTCTCGATCGTATCCACGGGGGCGGAGTAGAAGGGAAAGGTCAGCATCGACTTGAGTTGACCACTGTAAATATTCTCCAAAGTAATTGTGGCACATAAAATTGTGGCTAGGAAAAATCGAGGGGCAAAACGATCAAAGCTGAAAAGTAGCAAGTAGAAAATAATTGTAATGCCTAATTTAATATAAATTTTCAAGTTCTACCTCAGAGGAGCAGATGGCTGCTGAATAAATAGAGCAAATATATCCAGCATGGATTTCTCGAGCTTCCTGCTATGATGAAACTTAACCTGAGTTCCAGAATACCGTAGGCGATAACTGACATACTTCATGAAGTACAAAAAGGTGCCGCAAATCACTAAAGTTGAGATTAGCACCAGCCAAGCTCGATTATTAAAGGGCATAATATTAGTGCGCCAGCTGGGTAGAGGGCTAAAACATAAACTAAATGTAACTTTAAATGTATAATTTAGGCAAAGTGAAACCCACGCTGGAGCAGGACCCAGGATGGTCACCGAAGAACGGGCTATGGTGTGCGAGGTTTCCGTGATTCCATCATACCAATTGTAGATACATCCAATGGCCATCTCCACGCGCTGCTCGTAGATATCCCCCAGCATGCCATCGCTGGATTCATTGTCGTAAATTCCTCCCCAGTTGTCGGCTCCATCTGCAAGAAATTCCATAATAAATATAGATATATGTATATGTACATATGTTTTATTTTTTTATTATAATGACTTACAGGCCTCGACCCTCAGGTGACAATTGTGCACCTGGCAGAAGGTCTTCATCACATTTGCCTCGGCGCCGTCGAAGGTGAGCGACCGATTGGGCCACTGCGGATGTATGGGATCCACATCGCCCTGGCCAGCGGGCTGCAATGGGTTAACGTTTATTGGTTAACTATGACCGACAATTCAAGTGCCTCTGCTAATTTCGTTAATGGTCTGGTTTGAGCCACGCCCATTGCCAGTTTCAGACCAGCACAAACCCACTCTCCACTTGGGAACACAAAGTAGCATTCAAATGGACATCGACACTTGGCTCGTCGGGCGGCAATTAAATGGAAACACGTAATTTAAATCAATGTTGGGGCTGTGCAGGATCCAAAGCCAAGCCCCAAACAAAACCACACTCACATGCTTGTGGCTGTTTGCCTATCCGTGAGTGTGTATAAGTGTGAGTGCTGGAATTGGTGTTGGTGTTAGTGTTTGGCTGGGCGTGCGTGTGTTTACAAATGTGCAAATGTCCTTAAGGCAAACAATTGAGTGCGAACAAAACTTTTGCCAAATGACAACAAAAGCTTCATTCTTTTTTGTCCTTTCTGTGGTTACAATGGGATAACAGGGATTAGTACTCAGAATGAAAAAATACCTGAACAAGATTAGATGGTAATGTTGTAATTGAGTTACTGTTAAGTATTATCTAGAATAATAATTGTCACTCAATAATCTAATTAACAATAAAAGTAATACAAATTTAAATTGAATTTTAGGTGTAAAAATATCAATAAAACTTTTTACATTTTTTAATTATGAATAAATAGTTTTTTTCGCAGTTTTACAGATACAGTGCTTTTTGTGTTTGAACAATTCATGGAGACGAGTGCTGGCAACTCCCAGCAGTGATTACCACGGACTAGGCACCGCAGCACAACATGTGCTTACATTTTAGTTGCCGAAGTCGTTGCCCGCAAGGACAACAAAGGAAAATAACTAAGCACCCTCACCCACACCACCACCGCCAAACACACACAAGCACCCACAATCCCCGCACATACAGGCAAACATACAAATTTAGTCAATGGGGCCACCACTGGACATTTATTCACGATGAGTTCGCACAGTGAGTCCGACTAATCCAAAGACAACGATGTGAATGAGCCTGATGAAGATGAGGAGTTCTCAACATTTGGGGAGCTGAAGAGTGGCGAGGCGAGATGAGGTAAATGGGAGCAAGGACGACCAATTGGCTTTGCTTAATGTTGGCGTGCAAATCTCTGGCATTTTGGTAAAGCTGGCTGGCCATAAGGAAGGCACGGAAAAAAACCTAACCACCTTGTATTCCTCTTCTGGGAAATAAATACACAACATTACTTGTTAAAGCAACGAAATACATATCTGTACAAATTGCAAAAACTCAAAATTAAGCTTTAAATAATAATAATAATTTTTAAAATTTAATTTAATTTAACTAAAAATTGACTATAGTTATAGAATAGATAGATGTAGATATAGATATAGAAAGTTTTTAAAAAGTCTCCCAAAAATTGCTCACTATTTTTTTAATCCTTGGTTTACTACTTTGGCGATATGAAACGAATGCGATTTCTCTCAGTGCTGCATAGGCAACAACAAACGATAAATATAAACTTAACCGGCAATTACTTACCACATAATTAGTAATCGTATATGGGACATAAGTAATGGAGCCAACGAGCAGGCTGCGGCGCTGCAGATTGAGCAGCTTGTTGGGATAAAGTTCGACCCGGTTGGCAAAAGTTTCGTTCGGCAAGAATGCGTCCAGGAGCAGGGCATCCAAATTACCAACGGCACCGACAAACTTTTGTGTCCACAGCTCGAAATTGATGTCGCGGTAGGGAGAAGTGGTTTTGTTTCCTGCTCCTCCTTCGCCATCGTCCTTGTTTTTCGTGCTTACCGATGCGCCTCCTCCGCGCCTGGGGTCTGGATGGGGTCCTGTTGGTCCTGTTGGGGCCGTTTCCGTTCCAGGTCGGACCATCAGATGGTGAGGGTAGACTAAAGCACATTACAACGATTTCCCGATGTCGGACAAGCAGAGAAAACAATCGGGCAGGGGATATAAAAACGAACACGGACTTCTTTTAGAAATTGAGAGATATCGAATAAGGTTTACCTAGTATTAAGGTATTATTTATAAGATCACTTTAAAAGGTATCTGATAGCGAAATTCTATAAATTGTTATAAGTATTTGTGTCTGAAGAACACATTTATAACTGATTGTCCTCCTTCTCGATTAGTTTAGAGTCAAAAGTGTCAACAGCCAGACAGAAAACAATGAACAAATCAGCGGTCCATGTCCAAATGGCCCAAGTTTACAATCGAACACGGCACTGTGGAGTGTTGAAATTATTGGCAAGTGCTAAAGTTTGATCAACTGGCCACGAATGTCCTGCGGCTGTTTCGCCACCATGTTTACGCCAGGCTCGCCGCGTGTTGTGGGCCCAAAGGAAACTTTTCCAGTTTGACTTGTTTTGCCACGCCCCCAGGGAGGTGGCGGAAAGCCACCGCTTTAGCTAATAAATTGATGCTGACGGGGGGATAGTTTGAACCGCGTAGAACATGACAGGAACACTCAATTGAAACGGCTTATTCATAGTCTCTTTATGAGCATCTATAAACCGTACTCACACTGCAGTATATCCATGCAGAGCAATTCCGCAGGGCTTTCGTCCTCGCACAGGAACAAATACCGCTTATCCTTTAGTCGCACATTTGCATTGCGAGTGGCGTAGTATCGGGCGTGAATAAAGTGGTGCGTTTGCGATAAGATCGTAATGAATCCCTAAATATGAAAGTCATGATGTCAACAAGTAGCGTTAGAATCAAAAACTTACCTCTGTGACGCTGCTATTCAAAGCACCCATAACTTGATCCTCCAGATCGTTTAAGTCCTTTAAGAATGCTACATTAATCCATTGCAGCCTAATTGGCTTACTCAATTCCCGAAGAACTAATTCCAAAGCACTTAAATACTCCAACTGAAGAGGAGTTGTCGAGGCCGAGTTATTGTAGACAATCAAAATCGATGGAAATTCAGCAAAGTATTGACCGACTAGAATGGAATTGGCTTAAGTTGGCTGGGAAGTGTAAGGCGGTGTTGCCTTACCTATAATCCGAAGCAATTGGCTTAAATGCATCACCAGCGGTTGCAACAACATCACGACTGCCTTTTGATTCCATTTTCCAAGATTTCATGCTTTTATACGACTGGCTTTTAATGACCGATTCGATTGACCCGTAAATTGATTTTAACTCGAACTGTAATTGAAAACCTCCGATAGGTCCTATCATCGCAAACTGGAAACGGGCAGTATTTGCTTAGTCATTAGCCTAATGAAACGCACACACCACATTACGATATTTGCATAATTCAGTAAACAAACAAGAACTTGACAATGGCTGCCTCGGGTAAGTCAAGCGGAAAGCCTAAGTTTAGTAAAACTTAAATATACGTATATGATAAAGCATCTATCGGCTGGAAATCAATTGTGGACACTGGGCCAAAGCATAATGGTATTAGAGTAAGCTGGGTAATAGAATAAAATTCCAAAGTTCAAAGTGCATTGAGTAGGCACTTTGGGGCATATATTTTTATTCAAATTTCAATCATATGAAAAAAAAACAAACCTTAGTTTGCCATGAAAAGACGATGCACTAAGTGCACTTGGTAGCCGTTCTGTTTTCCATTTCTCGCAGTGATCTGGGTTAACCCCTGGCTGTGGGCCAATTAGCACTCCCACAAATTAGCGACAACAATGCGGCCAAACGACTGACTTTCATTATGAAAGCGAACAAAGCCCGAAACGAAGCTAAAGGTCCACAGATCCACAGTCGACAGAAACTGAGCCGGGACCAGGCCAAGTGTCAATTGAAACAATTCAATTGGTCTGCCAGCAAATTCTGTTGGTCGTGAGGGGTTAAGGGGGCCTGGAGACACAGGACGACAGGACGAGTCGCCGCCATTGCCGATGTGGTAACACAAATGGACAGTCGAGACAGGCAGTGTGGCACTGTGGCAGTGAATGTGCGAGTGTTGCGAGTGCTTAACCATTGGGTTATTTGAAATTGAAAGACAGATTAAGGGATTTGCTCCTGGCGAGCCAAAGGAGAGCCCGATGGAGACTCCGCCGTGCCATTGAACCAAGGACGCAGAGCCAGGGGAATCAGGCTGCTTCTGGTCCGGCTACTGGTCATTTGAGTGCACAGCAGGCGGCGATTTTATTGCCTCGACAACCTGCTGGGATCCCCCCGAAAATCGTAAAAAAGAAATCATAGCATCCCTACCCAGAGATCCACACACATGGCACGGCACTGAAGGGCAATTAAACACTCAAGCGGTATGTTACCCCAGACCGAGTTACTCGAAAGTCAATGGCATTAAAAATCCATGAACCGATATTTATCTTCTCAAACGCTTTGCGGGGTGGCAATAAAGCGAATGAGGCGACGGGTTGATAAAGTGATTAAAGTTTTACTTCGAAAGTCACGTTATGAAATTAGCGTTGGATTTCGGGGTTCATAAAACCACACGAAAAGTTTAAGCAATTTGGTACCCAAGATTATCGTTGTTTGATGCATTTGTGAATAATTGGTACATGTAATGAAACCATGGATATTTTTATGAAATAGTTTACAACGGTTGGCTAATTTCAATAAAGTAGAAACTAACTTTTTTGTATTTGCCCTTGCTAAATGTAATGATTTGGTGATTTGTTACATTCAATTGCGCAAGCAAACCCTCAAGTAGCACTAAAAACTTCACCGAATTCGCAGCTCCTTGAAGTATGCAACACTAATCAAGACGCAAATGCAGATTTGTGCGATTACGTGTTTGTCTGTGTGCGTGCGTGTCTGTCCACAGAAATGGAATTTACACGCCTCTCACACGCAAGCAAACGCAGCCATTGCCAATGGTATCACTTGGCGAAGAGGGACGGGGGCCGGGACCGCAGGCGGGCTTGCTGACCAGCAAACCGACCGCAATGTGGCCCACAAGCTGCAGGAGTGGCCAACACAGCGGCAACATATGGCCAAGAACCGAAAAGGTTTACGGCTGGCCGTACATACGTACGTATATACGTACGTACGTATGAGTGAGTGAGTGCGTGGCGCATTTTTAGCTAAAGTTTTTTAAATTCTTTTCCTCCTCTGCAAGCTGTGGCTGTGGCTTAGAGTTGTGTGTTATGCTTTCATCTGGTGCCTGCTGGCGGGCAATTTGCCTAGACCGAATTGCACTTGCATCCTAATGAAAAGTGCTAGCCGCATAAAGAACTTTAAATGGCCGGCAATGTTAAAGCCAAATTATCCGCCAGTATGGGGCATATACATACAGGCATACGATCGTATTTTTTTTCATACCCCTTCATTTACATTTAAATAATAATAATAATAATAATGGCGAATGCGAGTGGGGCGCGTCAATCAAGGCCAGCAGCTGCCTTAATGAATAGCGAAACAAGGCGATGTCCTTGAAGTCCTTGGCAGCCAACTAAACAATGGCAACATGAAGGCTCCGGCGTAAATCGTGCCACTTCATTATGGCCCATGGCAGCTCGAGCTGTGAAGGGAATAAGCCATGCAAATGAGTTTTCCCTTTTCGCGACTTTCGCTCGCTCAGTTGACTAACAATGCGATGTGATCAATAATTGCGGCTGAGCCAGAAACGATTCGAGAGAAATTTAATGTGCCAAAGGATATATGGAACTTAAATATATTTGAAAATGAAACAACAGAAACGAACTGTTAGTTGTGAGAAAATAATTATTCATGTCCATTGACTACATTAATTGGCCAGCATACATGGCGTATGCTTTATTCTCTGCTTAACAATGAAAAGGTCTAATCAATTTTGAGCATAACATGCTTATAATCTGCAGAAATTCTCTTTTCTTTTAGCAATTACACCGAAATTTATTTATAACCTTTGATTTGATTTGTTCCATTAATATATAATTTTTCCATGTAGTCCAATTGTAGTGAGATTTCTAAATTCCTGCAGATCTATAGCTTTGGAATGAATACATTCACAATCTGTCACCTCTTGGGAGCTCAGTGCCCGAGTCAGAAGCAATTACGCACAGCTCATCAAGTGCTCGGCATACACTGCGTATGCTTGATAACCATTTGTGACATCTGACGGTATCTGACAAGCATCTGACAAGCTAGGCAAGATTCCTCTGTCAGTTCATGGAAATGTGTAATTATTTGCATGGTAATTAGCCAGGACATCGGTTTTCCTACACCAACGCATTAGCAGTAGTCGCTGTCCTTGAAAACCTCATTTGCTGCTGCGTGTACTAGGTGGAAAATGTTTTCCCAACAACATTTGGTTGCCGCACAATTATGCAGATTGCCACTGCAGAAATGTGATGAGTGGGCGGGGACTGGAAAGTTTGTGCAAACATTTGCCATTTGCCATTTGGCCGAGGCCAGGCCCCCTGGAGCTCGCCACATATTTGTGTTTGCCATTTTTAGGGTATTGCAAATTGCAATTTTTTCATGATTTGTAAATAAACTGAAGAGGCGGTCTCCGATTTCTTCTTTCGCATTTGAATTTTTTTTTTTTTTGGTTTATTTCACCTTTTTTGTTATTTTGTATTTGCCGAAACCTCTTCTTCGAGTTTGAGGCAAACACTCGAGCGTGTAAATGCACACACACACACACTCTCGAACAAAAAAAAAAAAGCTTGTGAAACTAAAATAGAAACACATTTCATTTCCGTAAGATCTGGCAGAGTGGAAAAGGAAAATGTGCTGCACTTTGGCGGGGCAACGGGGGGCAGCAGGCAGCAGGCGGGTAGAACAACTGGCAAACAACAAGAAAGTGGAAATAAACTTGGCGATAAACCAACGAAATCGATTGGAAATATTTTAACGAAATTGCAGCTTAAAGTGTCAAGGCAGCATGTCGGTTGCTGCCAAAGTGGGTGGCATTTTCCGGGGGCAGCAATCATTTCCACTGACGTTAAGATGAGTGCTCGTTGCGATGATTCGGCTGTCGATGATTATGAGGCTGCAGCTGCAAAATGTTGCTGTTGGGTATTTAGATAATACCGCCCATTCACTTGCCAAATCCGCCGTCTAGCTACAGTGGAACCCCACTTAATAGGCCACTCAAGTGTGATAAGGCAAGGCTTAAGACCTTTGGTCTTCGAATTTGTATCACTTCGAAACATAATCTGTTTAAGTGATCAGTAATCAGTAGCAGATTGTTGTTATTTCAATTTAAATTACTAAGCCAAAACGCTTGATTCTAATGAGTTTAAAGGTATCTTAGATTAATTTGTGAGATTCAAGTACATTGCTGTATACTCTATTTATTTCATATGGTTGTAATACATTAAATGTAATAATTAATGAATGAGAATGATTAAGAAATCGAAGTTGAAATATTTCGAAGCGTGAAAATCTACTTGTCGAAGCTCCACTGTCTCTGTATCTCTCGAGAGTGCAATTCAAGTGAAGCGCAACGGCAAAGAAACAGTTTAAATGCTAACAATGCAACGGTTTCGGGTCAAGTATTTCCATCTTGCCCCGCTCGCAACCGTTTTCCCAGCTACGGAAACGAAGTGTAATGAAAGCGTGTAAAGTGCAAATCGAAAAGGCAATACAAGTAACGAGTACAAAATTCCTGTGCCCCTCTTGTGCCCGTTATCGCCTCTTGGCCAGAATTTTCTCTAAATTACCAATGTCGGGGCCGGGCCAGGACGATAAGGATAAGGGGCGGTGCAAGTTGGTCAGGTGCCCGGACACATCCTGCGCGCAGAGAAACGCAGGCGAAACGAAGGAAACGAACTAAGGAAATGTTTCGCAAAATGCAAGTTTCTTTCACGCTCTAAATGGATTTTCCCTCTGCCGTCGTTTGTCCATTTTGTTGTGTGAAATTATAACTTTAATTAAATGAATTTAATTTTAACTGGCTCTTCGCTGCCTAGCTGCATGCTAATGCAGCATCCTTGACTTGGCTAGTTGGCCGAGTTGGGAGGGGTGGTTATTGCTTTAAGCCCTAACAGATTTTCATATTTCATTAGCATTTGCCGACCACAAAAACCGCCAACGAATTAAATATTGATAATTGTTTTTTGCCAATCGATGCGTTGGCTATCTGTGCGAATTTAAATATATGGCTCCATATATGCAATTACATAATCCAGTGACAGAAAAGAGTTTTGTTGTCGCTGTGCTTTTGCAAATTTATTGCATATTTTGGCGCAGGCTGTGAACTCGCCCGGGAATTTCCCGGGGCTTAGAACTAACAATTCAAAATGAATTTAAGGCCGCCGAGGCGATGGCCAAAACGGGCCAAATGAAAAATTTCAATTAACCACAAAAACCGATGGCCAACCAAATCGAACTGAAAACAAAACGACATGCAAACGAAAAAGCGACCAAAAAATTGAGAAAAGAGAAAAATATTGCCCACTGCCAAACGTTTTGGGTAAATCATTTTCTCTCTTTCTATTTGTTTGAGCCGTTTTTCCTGCCGTTGCAGGGACATCCTGGCCAAATCCTTTTGTCGGAGTGCTCTGTGCGTCCTGGGCCACAATTAAATGCACTCGACAATGCACCTGACGGACCCAAAATCCTGCTCCGACCACATATGTATAGCCCCAGCCCGGTTCGCATTCGTATCCGTTCATTTATTCATTGAAGATTGGCTTTGGCCAATCAATTGGCCATGGACCCGTTTTTGCCGCTGCGCCAAATCAATGCATCCTGCGGTCCCAAAAACCAGCGAAATCAATACGAATTATTTGGTTTTCCAATTCGTTACACTTCATTAATGGCAATCCCTAAACTCGTTTTGTTTTGCCGCCCTCGCTAGGCATTGGTAAGAAATATGATGGCTGCGATTTTGAGTATAATTCTATTTGGCCAACCACTCGATTGGACTCGCATTCTGTTTATTGTTCATCATATCTACATCTATGTGCATCAATTGGCGGATTGTGGGGACCGCAGCGGAAATTTATTTTATACATGCCAGCCCCACCGCAGCTCATTTCGAGCCACGAAAACCGCCAATTTGGATCCGTGCGGCAAGCGGCATTTCAAATCGCACTTTAATATTACATGCGAGTGGATTGGGTGTGCTACACACACACACACACCCAAACAAACCCACCCACGCACTCAATCGTTTTCGTCGAATTGTGTTGACAAAGACTTGAATAAAAATTTATGCGCACAAAAGTATGCCACACAACATGCACATAAAATGATTATGACGATTATGCGAAGCTCCCGGCTACTGCTGCTGATTATTCAGGGATGTTCTATGCGAGCAAACTTCAAACACAGTCCTGGGCACACTTTTTAGAATTGTTGTTCGTACTTTGAACAGAAATATAGGTCCTTACCGTAGCATGGATTAATTTTTTTTTTAAATTAGTTTATATTTAATTAATCCTTTGAATTGGAATATATATACGACGATTGGAATCATTTAAACAAAATATTTTTCACCAAGTCTAAAAAAAAGTTTAGATATATGATTTTTATCAATATTGTTATTTCTTGAAAGTTTTTTAAAGTATTCAGTCGTATATGCCATTTTAATAAGCTTCTGTCCATTTTTGGAATAATAAGCCATTACCAAATAGAAATTTGACTATTTTTAAATTGCGTAGAAAGTTCAGCTTCTAAGAAAACCTATTATTTTGTCGCACGCTGTGCGCAATCCCCTCATAAAAACTCACACGCTTGTACCCACATTTATTGACACAAATTGCGTTTTGAGGACGGCATTTGGCAGCCGCCGTGGCGGTTCCTTCTGCTTTCTTTTTATTAAAGAAATAATAAAATATTCATAAAGATTGCGCTACGATAACCACGCATGTATTTTAGAGTAAACGACCATTAAATATGTTTGTGGCCAGGGCCTAACAATCAATGGCGATCCCAGCTTTATTAGCCCCGTCTGAGTTATTGGCCTTGTTCAAAATGGGTTCTCTGTTTGGGCGCTCAATCAATTCCCGGCCAAGCTGTGCGCCACACAATCATGTTAAGAATTCAATATCAAAGCGCGAGCGCAGCTGCCGCTGATGACATCGTGGAATGTCCACGATTTCATCAACCCCCCGCCTTTCTTACCAAGCCATTGATGAACAGGCTCGCAGCGAGTAGAGGGGGTGGTGATGGTTGAAGCTTGGGTCTGATTCGCAAGCATCGCATTTTGATTACAAATATGAAACATGCTCACTCAAATATGACCTGCCCCCTCCCTCGGTTACCACAAACCCGGCTTCCTCAATGGCGTGTGTATGGAGTGCACTTAATGGCGTTCCGCATTTCTCGCAAGGAGGGGTGAAAGTCAAGTTAATATTGAGCCAACTTGACTCAATTTTGACTGAGTGGGCCGAGACACTGACAAAAAGCTAGAAGAACCTATTTTCTACGTTAGGTCATCTACAAATAATATAAAAAGATGAAAGGTTTTCCAGATAAATATGATTTAATTTAAACATATTAATATAGCTAATGCCATACAAGAGTCATACTTTTTATTGCACAACTAAATATACAATACAATCTTAATTTTATATCACATCCTTGTGAAAAAAGGAATATTATGAAAATTTAATTATTTAAACATTTTCGCGTCAATTGATTAAAAATTACATATAACACTTTATAAGCACAATAGTTAGTGTAAAATCCCAAATAAGAAGACTTTACTCGTTGAGTTTTTGTAAGAAACTGATTTTATTTGGAAATATCTTCGGTTTAAATAGGTGACATGAGAATCGCATCTTAAAGTAAATGGCCTACGCAGAGGCCTAAGTAAATAGTCCCCGCCTTATCGAGGTCCCACGCTCGGGCACATCTGCCTATCTTGAGCGGCGAGGACCTTATCTGTGGTCTCCCACTAAGGGACTATTTTAGGAGGCGGGGAAAGATCTCAAGTGACTGACTCATGTAGTGTGCACTTAAATTACATGTTTTTGAGCAATGCACCCATGTCGCCTTAGATAACAAAATCCTAAATATAATTTATCGCTCTCGATTCATTTACATAAGATATGAACGGAGCCCAAAATTGTAAGTCTTTAAATATATTCGTGTTCATGTGTGAACAGTTAGTCTGAATATTTCTTTTTCGTATTTATTTTTATGTTTCAAACTAATCTTTGTATTGAATAACGTAACGTGATGAGCTAATCGATATTTATTTAACTTTTTCATGCGAACACAAATAATTTTTATTTGTGCAGCAAAACATTCGCTGAGAAGGCAAGACTCGGGAAAATTGCACATAGACAAGATCTTAGGCCATTAGCTTTAATTGCAAAAGTTTTGGGCCAAAAGCAAGTGCAATTCCAATGGCAACAGCAGTGGCAGCTGAAACTGCAACAAATTGCGTGGCTATCAATATTTCCGTGGCTGCATTTGATTTCCTAATGCATCTGCAGCCATTCATGTCCCGAAGTTGACAGGCTGGGATGCCTCCCATCATACCATGCATCCACCTCCGAACCGTCGCCCCTGTCAACGATTAACAATATCCGGTTGTGTACCCCGGCAGTAGCTATCCGCTGGCCCGATTGCGAGCTTGGTTTTAATTAGTCCTGCCCGTACGTATTTTCTATTGGCCAATTCACCGCAGAAGCTTCATTACCGGTCTACCGTGTGTGTCTCTTTCGCTTTGTGCGTGTGTGCTTCTGCAGGACAGATTGCGAGTCATTAAGTTGATGCAGCAGTAGCAGCAGCAGCAGGAGGAGGAGCAGGAGCAGGAGCAGCATCCGTGTAAGCCACACAAACAGGCAGTTAGAATGCCACATGCCACGCCCACAGCAGCGGTCGAGCCATGTCGAGGGGCTGGGCAGCTGTAACTGAATCGAAATCAGCATCAGCACCAACACCAACACCAGCATCGAAATCCATAGCCAAGCCCGGATCAGAGCAGAAAACGAAACAGAAACATGTCGAGAGTTAACCTTTGTTGGCGGTTTGCTGCTTTTTGTGCGCCGGAAACGGCAGAGCAACTCAATCAGTTTTTGCGGTTTATGGTGGCCCGGCCAAAAGGGACACGCTAATGGCTCACAAATGGCACTTGAATAATTGAATGCCGGAAACGGAGGAGAAAGAAAGCTCGCGGTATTAGCCAGCAATGCCTGCGCTTGGCATTGTCCGCTTTATACACGTAATCCACATGTAAACAAATTGCACAATTCAACTACAAATTAACTACGGATGTTACTAACTAATCTTAGGGTCTAAAGCGAAGCATCCTTCTTGTCCCTATCGCCCGAAGTCATCTTATCCGGGTCCGATTGCGGTTTCTCTTTGCCTTGTTGCAGCTCCTCACTATTCTGGCTGCCGCTCAGTTTCTTCCTTTCACTTGTAATTAGCTGCTGCAGCTCTTGGTCCCAGCCCAAGGCTTTGGCCAGAGCCATTACGCCAGCATCACAGTCGCCCAGAAAGGCCACATCCCTAGTGTTATTGGGCTTATCGAAGAGTAGCGATCGCGTGTTGGGATCCATAAAGAGCACACAGCTGGCCTGACCCACTGCATCGCGATTGATCAAGAGGCGAATGCAACGTGGTCCTGGTCTCCACACCAGTGAAGCAAACGGTTGCACTTCCAACGATGTGCCCATGATGATCAGCAGATCGCAATCCTGGAAATCCTCTTCAGGACTGGAGTAAAATCTCTTTGGCAAGTTTTCGCCAAAGAAAACAATGTCTGGTTTAACAACGCCTTGGCACTTTTGGCATTTGGGCAGACGATCGGCGAAGATCTCCGCCTTCATCCAGTCCATGTCGTACTCCTTGCGGCACTTAATGCAGTGGTTGGTGTGGAAGCTGCCATGGGCCTCAATGATCTTGTCCTCGGGCAGGCCAGTAAGCCGGTCTAGCGTGTCTATGTTCTGGGTGTAGTGGCGCTGCAGTAGTCCCTTGTCGTTAAGCAAACGGATAAAGTAGTGGGCCGGCGTGGGAATGAAGGATCCAGGGTAAAGTTCCTTGGCCAGTGCAAAAAACGGCGCTGGATTCTTTTCGAAGTAGTCCAGATCGAATATGGCCGTAGGATGTGGCAGCTCGTACTTCTTCAGATTGCTGTATAACCCGGAACCTGGGGATCTGAAATCCGGAATGCCAGCAGCTAGGAATGGCGATAACTTAGTAAGTTTTTACAATGGTATATAGAATGTACCAACATGTAGATATGCCGGCTCCCACCATGGTCACAATCTTGCGGAAACCATGCACACGCCAATGTTCGGCAAAGCCGTCAAAACTCAAATCTGGAATAACCTGCAAATTTGCGATTTAATCAATATGATAATCAAATTATCGGGTGCTCCGCTCACCTTCTCTACTTTAACTTCCTCCTTTGCGTCCGAGGAGCCGCCGAGATGTAGAGTGTTTGCAAAGAAGCGTCGAACCTTATCCATTGTGTCGTCTAGAATTCAATTCAATTAATGAGTGACAGTAAAGACCTAACTATTTAGACTAGCCTGGGGCCTCCTCGTCGTCGTCACTGGACGAGGAATTGGAGGGCGTCGTCGGTTGTTCCTCCTTCTTTACTTCGATGTCGCCCATGGTAAACAGATTCACCTTCCGGTGAAAGTATGTAAATCTGAGGATAGTGTGATGAATTCTCCCAATTGTTTATGTTGCGTTTTGTTTTAACGTAAAAAGCAAAACAAGTTCTGACAACTATCGATAGGTTTAGGCTAACGAATAAGTTATCTCTAACAGCTATTAAAAAGCTAGAATTTTAATTTCATTGCTTATTGATTTAGATTTTAAAATCAAATTTGTGCGAGCAAACCAAAATATTATAATTACTTTAAGTAGCCTATCAATGAAAGATTTTTATTTAACAGCGATTTATTAAGGGTCGCAAATAAATATGTGTTTGTAACGGTTAGAACATATTATGACTCATTAAACAAAAAGGAACCGAATAATAGAATAACTAAAGCTAAGAAGGGCGCAAAGTTACAAAATCGAGTATAGATAAAATAACAATTACACTTTGTTGATATCTGAATATAAACTAATTGAAAGGTTAAAATCAGCTGAATTGTCAGCACGGAGTGTCCAAATAATCGATAGCTGTTATCGACCCACCCAGTGTTAGGCTCTCTAGCGCCACCAGCCCTGGCCGGCCGATAGTCGATTACTCGATGTTCGGCGGGGGTGCAGCTCTGCCCGTTCGCTCAGCCCTGGAAAACCACGCCAGTCATTTTTGTTTTGATAAGGATACGGATACAAAAAGAGCGTGGCCTGGAAAAACTGCAGAAACGGCGGAGAAAGCGCCCCAAAAGCGAGCGAAAACGGTGGAAACTGATCGTGGGGAAGTGCGCGACAAAGTGGCCGCGGATTCAGGCCCTCCCAATCGCTACGTGGAAGCGTAAGCAGCGTGTTGAAGAAGAGAAGAAGAAGAAGCAGCAGCAGCGCAGCAAAAGTACACAGAAGTGCAAACCAGACGACTGAAATAACAAATCAAAAAAGGCCCCAAAAGGAGCGGCGCAGTGGAAGCAACTGCGGGGGCGGGGAATGGCCGAGGGTCGTCGGTGGCCGCCATTGTGTAACGCCGCCGATGGGCAGACTGTAGATCCACGCTAGGATCATATCTCTCGAATATCATGCATCTGAACCATGCGACAGCCGCCACGGCAGCCATGGCCAACTATCAGCACTACCAACTGCCAGCCTCCCATGGCGGTGGCGGCGGAGGAGGAGGTGGCGGTGGCGGTGGAGGAGGGAGTAATGGTGGATCTGGACCGGGTCCCAACTCGGGACAGCAGCAGCCCACCACACTGGCCAGCCTGCAACAGAGTCCCTTTGCGCTGCATCAACTCACCGCCGTGCAGGCCATCCAGCACCCTACCCACCAAGCCATGCTCCATCCACAGCACCCGCTGGTCCATTTGCTGGACATATCCACTACAACAGCGAACAGTGGCGGAGGAGGCGGGGGCAGCCACACGCCCATTTCTCCTATGAAACAGGAGGTGCAGAGCGTGATTAGCGAGGAGGAGGTGGTGGTGGACGATCCGCGCAAGAAGAAACAGTGCCACGTGTGCAAGAACAAGTTCCGGCAGCTGACCACGTTACGCAACCACATGAAGATCCACACGGACGAGCGGCCCTACAAGTGCAAACACTGCGACAAGGCCTTCCGCCAGATCTCGACGCTAACCAACCACGTGAAAATCCACACCGGAGAAAAGCCGTTCACCTGCAACATCTGCGCCAAGGACTTTCGCCAGCAGAGCACCTTGATCAATCACATCAAGACGCACAAGGGTGAGTGTGTGGTCGCATCGTCCCAATAGACCTTATGACCTAACTCTATTTCTCGCTTCGCTTACGGGCAACAGCGGCGGAGTCCAGCACGCCAACTTCCCTGTTGAACTATCAGCCGCAGACGGGCAGTGGCAAACACCGAAAGTCCCAGATGCACCAGGCCTACCAGCAGCAGCATCAGCGCGTCCAAATCTCAAAGACCTTGTATTCCGGCAGCTACAGCTCGCCGGCGGCCGAGGAGCTGGTGAAGCCGTTCCAGTGTAGCGTTTGCAAGCGCCGCTTCCCGCAGCTGAGCACGCTGCACAACCACGAGCGGACCCACATCGATCCTAAGCCGTACAAGTGCGAAACGTGTGACAAGTCCTTTAGCCAGCTGGCGACGCTGGCCAACCACAAGAAGATCCACACGGGCGACAAGCCGTACACGTGTTCCTACTGCCACATGCAGTTCCGCCAGCAGAGCACCCTTACCAACCACCTCAAGACGCACACGCATCAGATAGCGCCTGGAGGCGTCGGTGGAGCAGGAGGCGGCGGAGGCGCCGTCACAGCCACAGGTGAGCCGCTTGTGTGTTCGCCCTACCAATGAGCCGCTTTCTGTTATCCATGTGTGCATTGATTATTAACGCTCTTCCCTAACGAAGCTTTTATTTAAATCTTGTACGCATGCTAACTTCAACAAATCATCCAACAATCCAACTCCGTACCGTCAATCTGCAGTGGATCACTCAATGCCCGCTCCTCTGGCGCCCGGGACGCAGCAGCTGACCAGTGGCCTGTTGCCGAACAACCTGCACGGTAGCACGGCGAACATCATCCAGCTGGACCACCATCCGCTACTGCATTTCCTCGACGGCAGCACCACGGTCAGCTCGGTAGTGGCCACGGCGGCGGCCAACACCAAGGTGGAGCATTTCCAGGCGGGCGGCTCGCCGTCGGGCCGGATGACCGTAGTGGGCACCATCAACATGCTGAAGGGCGACAATCCGGACCGGCCGTTTGGCTGCAGCGTCTGCCAGCGGTTCTTCTCACAGCAGAGCACCTTGGTAAATCACATCAAGACGCACACCGGAGAGAAGCCCTACAAGTGCAAGATCTGTGAGGTCAACTTCCGGCAGGTGGCCACGCTGAACAACCACATGAAGATCCACACCGGTGAAAAGCCCTACAACTGTTCCTTTTGTCCTAAACAGTTCCGGCAAAAAAGCACACTGCAAAACCACCTGCGGGTGCACACCTGCTAGACCCACTTCAGATCCAGATCGCAACGCGATCCAGGTCCGCAGCCAGCCAGCCAGCCAGTCAAGCAGCCATTGAGGAATAGTGCAATATGCATGCCACATAGCACATACACTTATAGATCGCATATACGGCATACGAATACGATTACATGAATACTATATTTGAATATATACTCGAAAGTGTTATTTACCTGCTGTGCAGAGCGCAATTGTATGTAACTATATCGTAGAGAGCTGATCCACATGCGTGTCCAATTGTAAATTAAGGCTAGCCGTGTTGGCATAAGCCACAGATGATATGATACAGGGTGTTTAGGCCTAAACTCTATACTATCCCATGATGGTTCGATTTGAGTCGGTGTGTTAAAGGTATCTTAAGGCACTTTAAAGCCATTTAGTCTAAAACGTTTTATTATCTTTTAATACCCAT
Source organism: Drosophila melanogaster (assembly GCF_000001215.4). Classification (NCBI taxonomy): domain Eukaryota; kingdom Metazoa; phylum Arthropoda; class Insecta; order Diptera; family Drosophilidae; genus Drosophila; species Drosophila melanogaster. The sequence continues at coordinate 20,325,201 of NT_033777.3, read as the reverse complement.
CAATTTCTCGCTTTTCAAAGCTTTGTAAATGAATCATCGGCGTCTTTTTAAGTTTGGTTGCTGTTTTCGAATGGCAAGGAAAATGACTACAATAAATTTAGATGTGACCTACTTTGCACAATAACCTTTTATGCCTGTATATGCATAATTGTTGTCTTTTATATTTCCTTTACAAGGAACATCTTACTAAAAAAAAAAATATTGATATTGTTTAAAACTGATACAATTCAAGTTATATTATTTGTTTTAAGGTAAAATGGTCAAAGAGTTATTAGGATTTCTTTAGCACCGAAGCTTCTTGAGGAATCAAATCGATCCATACTACAGCTATCCTCCTATGCAACTGTTGTCACCCATGCCCCTAGATCCCTCGATCCCTAACAATTAGTTCCGAGCATCGGCTTCATTCAGCTTTTCTCGTCGTGTTAAATGTTAAGCCCGCCAGCAAAGTAAAGTAAATTAATTAAAAGTAAAACTAGTTATTGCTATACTATGTGTAATCCCGCCCGCTCTGAACCGACATAAAGCGTCATCGCAACCGAACCGAACGGAAATCGAAAACAGCAACTATTTATATAAGTGTACTCTTAGCGCATACTTAGCAGCATCTTCTACTCAAATGACTACGCGCGGAGCAATGGCGATCGCATAAATAATCAATAATACATTTAATGAGCGAAAGAATGAAAACCGGGTTGCTTATAGAACAAAAACTTAGAAAACAGAGAGACACAAGAGTCCCTAAATTAAGTGAATCGATAAGGAGAACGAAGTAAAACGAGTAAAACCAGCTATAATTGAATTGATACAGATCGATCGTAAATGTTGTAGAGAATATATAGTATATATATAAATATATATAAACTACTTGTAAATGTAAGCGAAGCGAAGAGCAAAAACAACAATAAAACATGCAAACAGAAACTTTAACTATACTTTTTATTATATTGTTAACGATAGCAGCTATTAATTACCACTTTGCCCAGATGAAAACACGTCTGTTTTGATTTGAAATGGGGAGAGTTTATTAAATTCTAAGTATGCAGGTATTGGGAAGAGGAAAAACAATTCGTGTATAAGAGACACTAAAAGTAATTACTATAAGCACTTCTCGCATTAAATCTCTAAGGTATGTTGCACTGTGTATAAGTGGTGCTTTATGGGGCAGAGCCTCTCGAGCATTGTTCGTTCGTCGTTCATCCTAAATCGTGTCATTTAATATTAACTGTCTATCGAAGGAAAGGAAAAGCGAACTAGCTTTGTAGTAGCATCGTTTAAATTGGAATTTTTACGAAATCTGGTGCATCTACTCGTACGTATGTGTATATTTTGATATAAATGTATATCTCCGACAAACTAACCTACCCAGACGTTTTATCTTGAGAAAGGAATGCCCAAGGCTAAAAGGGAAGAGATTTGCATATGGACTTTGTCTGCGGGAGAGACTTGGATTGCTGGGACTTACATAAGACAAACACTTAATCCTAGACATAGTTCGTGATTAGACTTTCTCACAACGGATGTTCTGGCCACGCGCCTCGGTCGGGCTTATATATCTGGCAGCGTGCGAAGGCATTTGAGTAGGACCAAATGTACAATTCAGTAAAGTATATATACGTTGTCTGTACTCTAGGGTATGTATGTATATATAGATATATATTTATATATATATATATATGCATATCGATCTATAGGTTGACCAAAACTTTTCATAATCCTAAACGAAATGACACCAACAACGACTTCGCCAATCTACTTGAACAGCCAGCGCAGGATCAGGCTGAAAGCCAGCCCGATCAGAGCGTAGATTAGCGACTTGATCACCGTCGACTGCGATACGCCGCCGCCCAACATATGAAGCGAATGCGCACTCATGCTACTAGGCGGGGGCGAGTACTGCATGCGCTCCAGGCGCTGGCTGATCTCATTCAGCTGTCGGGTATGCTGCTCCAACACCCGGTTCACCTGGTCCACGGCCAAAGCAAGTCTACAAGGGGAAAACCATAACCATTAGATATGAAATTATTCTCAAAGGTTTGCGCGCAAACAAACTACTTACTGCTTAATGGCGCTGGAGGAGCTGCGCTTGACCGCTCCCTGCGGCGACTGACTGGAGTCCGAGTTAGTGTCGCGCGGCGCCAGCACCAAGCTCTTATTCTTGGCCTTGGGCACAGCGGAGCCGCCCGGCGGTAAGGGCTGTCCGGCTGGCGATTGTCTTTGGGTGCGGGATAATGTCTCGATGGAGCTGCGCAGGGGGTGGATCATCTCGGCCCCATGGACAATGGGCACGGACTTGTGACGCGTCTGGGTCAGGACCTTGAACTGACACTCGTACTGGCGGACATCGTTGCGCGAGTCCCAGGGCCGCAGATCGGCGTACTTGTACAGCCATTGACCGTAGCTGTCCAGCTCGAAGAGATCGGGCATATGGACAGAGTCGGAGCTGAGTCGCTCCTTGGCATCAGCTCGCTGGCGCTCCTCGAGCACGGTCTTCTCCTCTGTGGCCGCAACCTGATCCTCATTGGCAATCGCTTCGGATACTCGCTGCCACAGGCGCTGGGATTCGTTGGCCTCTTGTAGGTCCAGCGGCACCATGTACCGGGTAAGACGCTTGGAACGTGTCTCAGCATCCACCTTGAACAATACCGTTTCCTCTCCCGTCTTGGAGTCCTTTACGCGACACTCCTTGTCCCAGTGACCGTTGATAGTGGCCAGCGTCTCCTTGCCCAGCTTGATCTTGCCGACTACCACATTGGTGGCGTCCGCTCCTCCGAGGAACGGCTTCAGCTTGAATTCCAGCTCCGTCCTGTAACCGGTGTTCTCACACTCGATGTTGATCTTGCCACCCAGCTCCATGGAGAGCGTGCCCATCAGGATGCCCTTGCAGTGGGCGTACGGCGTTGTGGCCGTGTAACACTCACCGCGCGGCAGCAACGTCATTGTGGCAGCGCCCTCAAGCACCGCAGAAGTGCTGTTGCCGTAGAACTTCGATTTCGCCAGGATGGAGCAGGTGATGCTGAAGCCGTCCTCGCGGTTCGTCACGTAGAATGCCGATACGGGCGGATGGTGCGACACCTGCTCTGCAATATAAAAGGTTCGGCTGCCACTGGGATGCTGCCAATAGCAACGGAACCTCTCGCCCAGAATCGGATTGTAGGGCTTCTTTAGGCCCTTGGGTTTTTTGTAAAAGCTGGACAGGTACCATTGCACTACAAGCTTCATGCGTGTGAACGCGTCATCTTCCTGAACGGCCCTGCGATCGAAAAAAAAGTTTACTAGTTGCTATATCGTTGATGTTAGGTTTAAACTAGGAATACACACTTAGAGAGCAAGTCCGCATGGTAATACGAGTCGGATAACTTGTCCAGGAATGAGCGGGGCTCCAGGATAAATGTGGGTAGTACTACCTTGCTCAAATCCATTCCCGGTCGCACCTGCTTGACAATGCACCAAATTAGGCTCTTGTTCTCCTCTGCCAACTCCTCTACCTGCTCCCCTTGCTGGAAGTAAAGATTAGATATGTTGGTTAGGTCAAAAATTCGCTTTAAAGAACTTGCTAGCCCACCTCGCCAAACTCCTCCTCAGTGAAGGGCACATACGAGGTCTCCACACACTGCTGATCAACGACATCATCCTGCGCCGGCTCTGCCGGATCCGATTCGGATTCCGACTCCAGACCAGACATGACGGCATTGGGTGCTTCATTCTGGCTGTCAGCGTCCAAATCTGAAAAGTCATTCGAGCAAGTTAGTTGGGATTGTAAGAGCAGATCAAAATAAATCACAGACATTTCTTTAGCAGTCTGAATCTGGCGAAAATCAGGGTATAATTTCCCGCCTGTCGCACGGGCACAAAAGCAGAATACTGTAAAGGGTATTTAGCGCTAGGATAAACCATATGTGTTGATCAAATCGAAGAAAAATCTTGGGATATTGGGTCCCAATGCCAAGCGGTGAATATACAAAATAATTTTGAATCATCAATTCCACTGCTACTATGTGTGTATAATCTCTGATGATGACTAGCTAACTTGGGGGGAGAACAAATTGGAAGTCTTGAAAATAAACATTTTTTTTTTTCGTTATAACAAATGCAAACTATTCAAAGGGTTTGAATATCATATTGAAATTCAAGATTTATATTAACTGCTTCTTGTTCATGACTCACTAGATTTACACTTTACAAAGTAATGTCAATAAACAATATACAAGTCTATATGTAAATTCGTCATGAACTATTTAACAATCAAAATACAAAGTCTTCTAATATGCTTCCCCCAAATGATGAACATCTAAGTAAAACAACAGCAAAGAGGGGGCGTTTTCACCCTTCACGTTCAGACGAAAGCGCGGCATCATTAGACAATCGGGCGGAGCGCTCACAGGACGAAGGCCCGTCTGGCTGTGGTTATAGCCCTCGTCCTCATCCTCGCTGGAGCTGCTGTTGCACAGAGTAGCTCCCAGGGACATGGACTTGCTCATGGGGCTCAAGTGGCGCCGCTTGCGCTGAAGCAGGCTCAATCCGACGCCCACGCCCTGCTCTGCACTGGAGGCATCGCTGTACGAGGTCTTTCGCTGCTCCGATTGATGACCGAAGCGGGGCAGTCGCTTGGTGCGCTCCCAGTTGCTAACAGCACTGGTGTAGAGCTGCTGCAGCAGTGGAGTGGGTGTCCGCGGGGCGGACAGGCTGGTGTCGGAGCGCGAGGTGTCCACCTCGGCCGATGGCAGTGCCAGGAACTGCGCCCACTTACCGTGATCGTTGAAGTGCTTCTCGTAGTCCGCCTCCGACCACTGCGTCTCATGGGAGACGGGCAGCGGTTCGCCGATATAGCTGGACGTTGGAGCAGTGCCCGTACTGCTATTCGAACGCAACAGGAGGGCCGAACATCTCAGGGACAGCTCCAGGGCATCCATCCAGCACTTGCCGGCCGCCTGACTGGGAGCTCGAAAGATCAGGTAAGCGGTTGGCAACGGCTGGACCACGGCACCTTAACGAAATAAATATAATTAGTAATTGCCTCCTAAAGAGTTTATAAACATATTGTATTCTAAGTAAATTGATACTTCCATAATATTACAATACAGAATGATAGTTACTTTAATAAATTAAATCTCATATAGTTTTAATTGTAAATTAAATTCATTTATCGTGAAACTAGTAAGCCTAACGAAGTATAAACGAATCTTGAAACATATGTTTACCAATGGTTTCCTTGTCAGGACCGCGCGGCGCCCAAATGGACTGTTCCAGGGGATGGAAGAGCTTGAAACAGAAGCCATCCTTTTTGCTCGGGCGCTCGATCACCTGGCATGAGGTGAGCATCACCGTGCCCACCCAGTGGCTGCTCTTCGTCTTTTGGCTCTTGTAAATCAGCAGTAGGCCAGGCTTCAGAACGCACCACAGTTTCGTCCAGGACTTTAGTGTGCCACGAACCTAAATTGGATTATTGACATTACTAAAATGCTAATGGGGCAATATTATTTAGACTCACCTTTAGCCAATCTGCCAGCACTATAACTGCAGGATCCTGCAGGGAGTTCATCAGCTCACTGGCCACTCGTTTCTTCTCCCGCCTGTAGTTCTTCCTCTGCGCCTTGTACGATTCCTTCCTGTTGAGTTTAGCGGCATCAGCAGCTGACTGTGGATGGTAAATTGTATTAGATTAATCCCTAATATTAATAATACTAACTAGAAACCTTTGTCGACCTGCAGCAGTGAAATATATTAATACACTTCAAATGCATTGCCCTATTTCGTAATAATATTGCTCGCTTTTCGATCAAATTTTGCATGCGCTTGCGTCAAAAGTTGGGCCACAATTGCCCATTAAGCTTTAAATGTTCTAAGGTGAAATCCGAAACGCATTGTTAATCTAATTAGCATTTATAATTTGCTTAGCTACCGGATAAAAGTAAAAAATGTGTCACCTTTATGCCAGAATGTGACACGTGGCATGTTCGGGAACCCATGCATACGAGTATTTCTTACTATTTATCACACCGCCAGCCAATCGATTATAACTAAATTAGACAACAACGAAGCGTAGCAACTCTTATCTCAGTGCCCTCCCCATAAATAACCCAGATTTCATACACATACGACTCGATTTAACGGCTCAAAATTAATGTTATATATGTATGTACATAGTTCGGTGTGGATATTACATATTACTTGCCTTATCTGCCACATTGCCATCCCGATTGTCTGAGGCCCAATTTGCGATTCCTGTAATACGAAAGATCATAGTTGTGTTCTCTAGTTAGGATCCAAGTATCATGGGAGTTGTGTATGTACGATGTTTGTAGCAAACATGATGATTTCAAATCTGAATTCCGAGAAGTATCTAAACGATCTAGCAATGAAGTAGTAAGTAGACTTATATTTTTTATTTTGTTTGGGAACTTTTCCATCGCCTATTTACGAATTCGAAAAAAAATCAGAGACCAAACAAAAGGCACAACAATGGGGAAAAGCGCTAAAAGTGCGAAGCATAATGAACTGAAACCAGAGAAGAAAAACGCGCACAATGTCTCAAGGTGCGCTGCTCAAGGGGCAGCGGTTTATTTATTTTACAAATATGTTTTATTTTATTTAGCAAGATACACATCTACACTCGGCACAACCTCATCGGGGAAAAGATGTTCTCTGTGTCTCTGAGGTCTTGGGGTCTTGGGGTCTCGAGAAGTCTGTGGCATTGTCAAGTATCTGGCACTTGCACTTTAATCATCGCCAAGCGACCGCTGCCCTCGCGTCTTTCGAATTCTTATTAATTATTTTTATTGCTCGGCTATAAATAAAGGCCTCCGAAAAGAGCCAGTCTCTTAGTATGCAAAACCAAACACACATATGCGCGAGAAAAACTCAAAGAATTAATTATAATTCCCTTCGAACTGTTGGCTTAAATATTGTCACTTGCTTTGTAGGAGATTCATGACCAGGCGACGCCGCTCCAAACTGTATTTCCAAAGTGTGTGTTTCTATTTATTTTTGCATATTTTGTTTTGTTTCGCTCATTCACGTTCACGTTTCACAGGTCGGCACTACATGGCGTATGCGTGATGCGAGAACCGATCCGAGAGACGCCGTCCACTGCCTCTGCTTTGCTTTATTTTATTTTTTATTTATATTTTGTCTATTTCCTTCTTTTTTTTTGTTCAATTTTTTGCCTGCCGCTCGTCCGCTGGCCGCTCGCCGACTGATTGAGATATATTGAGTCTGCCGCTCGCAACGCGCGCACACAAAGCACCAACACAACAAAAGCCCCAGCGGCAAATGACAAAAGTACCAGGGCAGCGCAGCGGCAGAGGCCCACCAGCCCACCGCGACCCCACCACTACGGCAATTATCTGGCTTTCGTCATATATTTTTGACAAAACACCGAAAAATATAGTCAATGTTTGCCAAGCAAAAATATCTCAAATGAGAGGATCATCGCCGTCGCCGCTTCTGCTGTTTTGCCAGCGTAGATATATAGATACTTTGTGTGCTTTTGCTGCCCAGATAACGATATCAACGCCGACTGCGCTCTCTTTCAAAATTAAAATATAAGTATGTATATCCCACACGAGAGAGCGGCGATATATACTGGGATATTAGCAAGTCTAACTACTATATGATCTCACCATCAAGATGTTTGGAGAGTGCTAGACCCCCTAAAAGGCGGATTATTTGTGCTTCCTCGCGATAAGATCATCTTAACCTATCCCAATGCGGAGCTTCCACAATTGAATGGAAAGGAGGATAGCTTCCAATATTATCGCATTTAATTTAGTAATAGTAGAGTGACTAAAGAAATAATGTATGTTGCTTGTGTTTCCTTTAAATCAAGATATATGTATGTATATATACAAAAATATAGCGCACAAAAAATTCCAGAAAGTTATAAAACATTTACGGGACCAGTAAAGATAATAATTCCGGAGACTTACTATTTATTTTCGGGCCTTACTGTTTGACAACGTTCTATTGACATTGAATAAATGTGGCAAGGCCCAAAGAAACACCTGCAAAATATATCATAGTTATGCTTTTTCTGGCCAACCATAAGTAGCAATTCCTTGACACCTGTTGAAAATTTTGGGGGCCTTAAAGAGAAAAGGATCCTCAAAAAAAAGGCCAGGTGTGCAGAGTTGATATCTAAATACTGACTATTACTCATCACTGAAATCAGAACATGTCTATGGATCTTATCAGCCATAAGGAGCACTATAGATAAGGTGAAAACGTTGCCGGTAGTGAAATGACTTGTCGTATCCCGAGTCCAATAGATCAGGAACCGCGTGGATGAGTCAATCGATCTTTCTAAAAACACCTTGACTTTTAATCTTTGACCAATTTTTGTTCTGATTAAAACCGGTTACGGTTTTTCCATGTACACGGCCCATTTCGTTCTTATCACAGAGCAAAACTTTCGGGTTGTAAAGCTGTTATGAATGTTATAACATTGGGTTGATAAGATATGATTGCAATGAAAGCATTTATCCATCTACATGGGGCAAAAGTTGAGTGGCGGGGCACTTTAAGCACTATTAATCATACTCTTGCACCGAACAATCGCAAAATTGTTTGATAATAATGTGCCAAAAACAATGGCACAAAAAGCGCAACAAAAGCTCTAAACAAAAATAAAAGCCAAAATGCGTCACACCAAAATGGGAACGCATGGCTGGGTTGGCAAAAGGGACTTTCTTGGGTGGGGAACTCGTGGCGAATCTGCCATATGGAAATGCATAGAAGTTCGCCTTTGGCCAGGTTCTATTTACTTGGTATGCGGGATCAGGTGATAACCATGAGCATTACGAACGTGCTGGTTGTGGAACTAAAACATGGAAGGAACTTAAATTTCAAATCAATCGATCGATAAATGGGTCTTGGGATCGTGCCGATCGAATAGGTTAATATACTTTTTATTTCCGATTATGGATGCTTAAATGCGGCGGATGTTGTATAACCCAATAATTGATCAGATGTGATGATTAATAATTTAAATTTTGTGTGCAAACCAGTTGGTGAATATAATTACTTACATGCGAATAGAATTTTAAATAGGCAAAGCTAAATACGAAACGAAAACTCAGATGATTTCAGTCTTGATGGAAAAGATCAAAACATAACGATAAGTTTGGCGATAATCAGTTGATGCATGATAATTGAAAAGATAATTAAATTAAAAAATTTAATGAATGACGAATTAAAATGATATTGGTCTACTTTTTGAAATGCAGTGCTGGAAATTTAATTTTTTTTTGTTTGGAACTTCACCTGGCGATGATGGCGCCGGACTGTTGCTCAAACTGTCCGTGGACGGAAGTTTGGTCATGAGCACTTTTAGCGAAGGTCGCCGTTTGAATTTGAAATCGAATACTGAGGAGCAGTTAGCAGCACACACATACATACGGGGAGAAAGAGAAAGCGAGCAATATGTATATTGATATATAGATATATATTATAGATTAGGGGCTTATAGATCTTAGGTCACTGAAACAGACAGCTTTTCGTTTACGCACGACACATAGACAACGACAAATTGTACAACTTAAGACGGAAAACTTTGGGACACGAAACACACAGAACAACAAGCTTAAACACACAAATCCATTGAACAGTCATCAGAGTGTGATGTAAATATACATATCTATGCAGTATCTAAACGAAAAGTAAATATTATAATACTTAAAGTATATGGTTATTTTTGAATAAATTCTGGCTTATATAAGTGGACAGTACAAGTTATTTAGGAGATCAATACGCCAGATATGTGTGTTGGCTTAAATCAATGATATCAAAACACTTAATAGACCTTTTATACTGACTCTAGTTCAGTTTAACACAGTTTAGAGTGCTCAATCCTTGACAGGACTAAGCCTAAGCCCCCTTGATCCAATCGGGGGCGTGAGGGAGACTCAAGACAACGCCATCGAGCCCATCCATTACCATTACGGCCTTAATTATGGCCCCTCATCAATTGTCTGCTATCGGACATGGGAGCTCGGCACGCAGCTGGAGCTGAAGCGCCAAGGAGGCGCCAGCCCGGCTGGCGGTAATTAAGATTGCGATGGCGTTGCAGATCCGGATGGGATAGGATGGCCGAGACAATACAGTGCCCTGATTGATTTAAAATAAAGCGCCAACGCCTTGCCAGCAATCAATTTACGCAATTAGAACACGCCTTCGTTGTTGCCAATAGTTCAGGGTTCAACGCCAAAGTCGTTTTGCACATATTAACCCTGCACGCTGAGAAATAAGGTGAATAACAATTTCTATGTATAATTAGGAAATAAAGTAACCCACATCGATAATTACACATAGTTTATGAAGCCATTTACATAATAAATAAATAAAAATGAATGCACACTATATTAAACCATATCTATAATCATTCATTTAAATAGATTTTTTTTGCATTTTTTTGCAGTGTGACTGTTCTGCAAGTTCTCGTCCCAAGGATTTCAGCTGATGCAAGACATTGCAACGCACAGAAAGTGCAATTTTGAGTTGGCCGCTGGGCTTGGCCCGAAATGACGTCATTTTTGGCCGCTGAAATGGCGCCGCTCTAAATGACCCCCAACCTCGTTGACCCCGCCACAAAATATATTTCGTTGCTTCTTTTTTACGTAATCCACTTACAATTTAGTTGGCTTTAAGTGTGAGCGTGTGTGTTCGGTCACTATTTTTTATGGTCAAAATACATGTATAGGGACTTCAACTTCAACTAGAAACTTCACTTAAGAAGTGCTTAAGTTCAATAGGGGTTTTGCAAAAGGGAAACACACAACCCTCTATCCATTGCGTCCATCTAATGTTTTATTTATCGGACGGTAATTTGCCCAAAAGCATGCTATAAAATATTCATTGCAACGCAGACACACCTTTACACTTACAGGACGGAACGCACACAATCACGTGACTCGTTCAATATGCAAATGCAGATGTAAATAGCATTATCCGACTTAATCCCTACGTACACGGCAAAAAAATATTATTACAAATTTATACTTTACATTGTTATGCAATTTTATACAACATTGAAAAGCAAAGATACAATATGCACTGAGAAAAATATGCTTTCTATTTGTTTTTTTTTCTAATAAAACATGTATATATTTAAGTGTTTCAATTTCGATAGTTATTATTTTCTGTGGAAGCTGCATCTCTGTTCTGCGTTTCGTATCTCACTTTTGACCTTTTGGAGAGGGTCGCAATTTTCAGCGAAAACAAAAATAGAACGCTGATGAAAAAGGGGTGGTGCAATCCCCCCACTGACCCTGCATTCTTCATTTTCGTCCTTCATGAAGGCCCACTTTTTAAGCTACGAAAATGTAGCCGAAAACAATGGGTTCTCTTTAAAAGAATTTCATCCTCGTTCAAAAGCTTTCAGCACCTACAAACCTTAAAAGTTAACTAGGTATCCCATACAATATATTAATCAGTATCTGCAATTAAAACTATTCTACTTTCTTAGAAAGATAGTTGCATAGTTTTGGGCTTATATTGTATTTAAACCATTAATTTTTTGACTTATTGACTTCACTGAAATTTGATTAATAAAGAAATATGAAGTCTATGCAAGCTTGGCAACTGGCATGTGTACCAATTGCTTGTTCCACAATTTACAATGTATTCAATTTGCTTAAGCCTCGACTGGCCCATAAACAAAGACATCCCACAAAATGCAGTCATGCATCGATTTTTTCTCTATTTATTTTGTACGCAATTTCCCATTTTTGCACCTCTGGGGCACAGATACCAAAAGCGAGACAGTGGAAAGGGGTTGTGGTTGTTGGGTGGCGCGTATGTTTACTCGTTTGACAGGTGTATGCTATTCCGAACATTTATGACATGCAGTTTTCCGCATAGATTTCCATGCGGGTACTGTTTGCTAGCACCGACTGTTCTAATCGCCCGGGGTCGCAAAAATAAACACCAAAAGACGAGGCGACTACAATGGTAATTATAAAGCCGCAATCGGATGAAAAGTGAATAGGAGTGTGAGTGCTTGTGTCCGCTAATTGCGAATATTCACGGTATGCGGTGCATTAGAGTGGACCTTGGAGAACTCTTAATCTTTGGTGCTCAATAAAAAATTTTTTTTTTACTACGAAGTTTTCTTATCGTTAACTTTGTACAAGAACAATTTTGCAAGTCACAAACTTCAAAATCCTGCACCTAGGCATGCTTTGAACCACAGGTCCTCCCTAATTTTATATGCGAGAAGATAGTAATTAATTACGGAAATATTTTTTCAATAATAATACATAATAGTTTCGCAAATAATAAACCTCAAAACATTAATGTTAAACTTGCACAGCTCTAACCTAGGTCCACCTTAATTAAGAGCTCGTCATATTTGTACGGAGATAGTGTTTAGTTATGGATATACATATATCTGGGCAATAAAGAAATACAGCATGCGTATAAAAAATTAATGACAGTTGCACGCCATAAAGCAAACGATATAAAACAGCAACAAACAACAATGACATTCAAGCAAATGGTGCGTGTGCAAAATCCCGTAGACCGACATTGGTTACCAGGTAACCCCCATTGACCATACTAAGCCCCAACTATTTGTTTTCTCTCCACCAGTTCGATGGAAAGCAAAATGCAAATGCTAATCAATAAAGCACATAAAATATGAAATCAAAAACTAGTGCAAATGCTAGCCAGTTTCAAACTTTTAATGATAATAGGTGAGCTAATAAAAGTTGTTATGATTAAACTCTTCTTTTATTGGACAGCTGAATGACTGATATTCTTGAATCATTTATATCAATTAAAAGTTGCCTATAGAATGAATATAATATATTACAATCCTTGTAACTAATAATAGTCTTGATTCTAACAGCTGGAAAATGACCTCATCTCAATCATTTGAAAAAATATAAAAAACTGTATATAGACTGCCAGTTGAACGTCACATATGGTCTTGTTTTTTGTTTATATATACATATATACAAACAAGAGAAACGACGATGAAAAATGTTTTAATTAGATCCTAATATTGCGATAAATATAAAAACGTCAACAGAAATTGATGCCATCTGTATGGGAAGATAATAAAATTACTCGGAAAGCAAGCGAAAGAATCTCGACCTATTAAGACTTTAAAAAGCTAATGTAATTTGCACTTGACACATTTAAGAAGGAAGATAATAATATTAGTTTGAAAAACGACTGAGCCATGTGGCTAAAGAAATGCTTTCTTATCCGATTATTGCGCTTTAGGGGAATGACTGTTACTTTCCCTTTCAATCCAAGAGAAGTGCCTATTAACTCAATTACTCGTATAATCCGCACAAAGAACTTAATTACCCTGTCAATTAAGACCCACTGCCGCCAGATGAGCACAGTTCGAGCGGATATATATGCATTAAAAAATCAGCTGTAAGCATACGAAGTAACACGGCAATCCGTGGCCTTTGCACAGGTGCAAATGGCTAGCGCCAGTTAACCAAACTGACTGTCACCGCAATAACCGCCCCGAAATATCCGGGGAAACCAGTAGCCTAGCAACCCAACGAGTTTAGACAGAAGAGCCACTCAGACAACTGGTATGCAAGTCAATTAACACCAAACAGCGACCGAATCTCACATGGATGACTGAATGGGCCCGCAGAGCGGAAGCGCGCTAAATGACGAACAAAAGCCGAGTGTTAAGCGATAACGTGGCCCCCGGGATGGATGGCTTGGAGCTACGAATGGATGAGGGATTCGGGTGCGGGGTACGGGTAGGGGTACGGGTAGGGGTACGGATTACGGATTAGCCGGCAATCGGCTGATGAATGAGCTGGAATTTTGAAATGTGAGCAGCAGCGAAATCAAAACAAGCAAAACACACAGCATACGGAAACAAAATTCTAAGCTACAATCGGAATCCATGGCTTGTACAAGTGCGGTCAAAACAATAGCTCATAGTTATGTGACATTTTCCTTTTTGATTATTAAGTTTCATTTTATGGGGTTATCTATTTGTACTTGGGTTAATGACTTTATGGATGGTTTGTATCATAACTGATTGATGATTGAGTTGATAAAAGTTTAGATAAGATAAGAAGGTCCTAAAGTCTGAACTCGACTGTATTAACTCGCCGCGGCTACAATTTTAACATATATTTTTCACTTTTCAAATATCTTGTGATCCAGGGAAACTTTAAAAATAAAAGATTGTAAGATTCTGGAAGAAATTCATATATTTTTTTTCTGCTTCAAAAATAAGAGCAATGTGTATTGTAGCTCACTATCTCAATTGCAAATCGAATAATTTTGCAAAGAATTGAGCACTTCAGATTAAGATTATCAAGAACTAGGTCTGAAATTTTCTTGGGGAAATTACGTTTGATTAGTCAGCGAAATAAACTTCTTTTGTGCTATTTTTTTGACCGCAATTGTGTGAGTGTGTGTTTTCATGTGCGAATCGTTTCGTTTGCATTAGCTTCGATTGCGATTGATCAATTCGAAAAGTGTGTATGAGTGACATTGAAAGAGAGTAATAGAGAGGAGAAGAAGCGGGGGGAAAAGAACACGACAACAGAGAGTGGGGCGGGTAAAAGGGGGTTCCACTCACCTGTCGACTGACGCAGTCCGGCGCTATTCGGCGGCGTGATGCTGATTCCGCTGACGCTGCTGGCGGCGCCCACACTCACGCCCAGCGATTGGTTGGATGCGCCCATGGACAGACCAGAGGGGGTCACAGCACCGGCTCCCGTTCCGCCACCCGCCGAAGGCAGGGGCGCCTGCAACTGCAGCAGGTGACCGCCGGTGGGCACGCTGCTTGACTGCGGTTGTTGATGCGGCGTTCCGGGCATCGAATGCGAGTGCGGTGTGGCGGGATGTGCCAGAGTATCCCCTCCCCCCGCCGCACCTTGCTGCTTGGCACTGTTTATGCGTATGGGGGTGCTGCTGGCCACCGCGGGCGCAGAGGCAGCAGGCCCGCTGGCGGCAGAGGGGGTGGCCGAAGGTGCATTATTGACAGGCGTGCTGGGCGTTGCGGGCTGCTGCATGATCACTCAGTTATTGCACTTAATTAGGTTTGGTTATTCTTCGCTTAATTGATTCCTTTATATGTTTTTTTTTTTGGTTTGCTATCAATCAGCAGGCATTGCTCCAATTGTCGTTCTCACAAACACGCAAGAACACGCTTACCCACACTCACACTGGCGCACAAAAGCACACACACGCACACAGGGCCGGACGCAGGGCCAATTATTGATTTTGTTTTAGCCGCTCCACCGTTTTAACCCACTCGTAGGTTCTTAATTTGTTTCGCACTAGAATTTTGGTTTCTTACAGTTGATTTTGCCTGGAATTATTAAATTATGATTGTATTTTAATGTTTCAATAGTCAAGTCTCCGATTAGAACTGTTTTCAGCAGCTCAGCTGGTCAGTTGTCCAATTGGAAAGACGGCCACGTAACACGCTCTTGGAATCTGCTCGTTTTTTCGATATTCTTGGTTCCAATTAGTGACAAAAAAAGCGCGATTCTGCTTAGAATTGTACTTATACTGATACCAACTCTAATATAATTCTAACACGCACACACACACACACTCGCACACTTGTTTTGTCACACACTTTTTCGATTTTCGTTTTTCTTTTCGCGGCTCTATCGCTCTCTCTATCGCTCCCAGGCGGTCCGCTGTCGCTGGCGATTCGCGTTCAACTGAAACTGA
This sequence comes from Drosophila melanogaster, assembly GCF_000001215.4. Classification (NCBI taxonomy): domain Eukaryota; kingdom Metazoa; phylum Arthropoda; class Insecta; order Diptera; family Drosophilidae; genus Drosophila; species Drosophila melanogaster. The sequence continues at coordinate 20,309,532 of NT_033777.3, read as the reverse complement.
AGCTGCAGTCGTAGTCGCCCGTATTCCAAAAAGCTAAACTTGTTTCTTTTCGCTTTCGTATGAGCTCATCCAGCACTGCCGACGTCACCACCCCCCGCGTTCCATTTATTATTTTCATGACGCGGCCAAGAAAGACGCTGGAAGAGCGAAACAAGCTTTTCGTGTTTTTTCTATTCCTTTTGTTCCGTTTGTTTTTTGGGGAGGATTACATCAAGTTGGAGCTGCCACATAGCGCAAAAAAATGCCGGGACAGTCAGCTGGTAGCACCTGCGTGTATCGATAAATCGATAGTTCCTGTTTTAAAGCCCTGTCGACGGGACGTAACAAAATATTAGACGTCAGTGGCAGTAGATTTCGAGGATTTTAAAATGCTTTCCGTCAATTTCTTCAACATCATCCCAATGTGTCTGCGCGACTTTTGGTATGACTCGTCAAGCTCGCCGGCCTTTATAGTCTGCCAAAAGGCGTAAATTTTTAACATTTGAAATTGAGTTCGTCATGTTGTGAACGTAAATGCTAAACGGGGACGGTAAATTCAAATTCTGAGCAGACAAAACATAGTGTGCTTACCGATTGTTTTTGTTATTTATTATCGGTAAAGAGGCGCGGATTTCAAAATGACTTATATTTTGTGTCTAATTGGACACAATTGCTTATTTTTTGTGGAAGTGAGCCGATTTTTACGAAAAAATAAAGAATTTACTTCTCTCGTTTTTTTTTAGAAATGGAAAAGGTGACTGACACTGTTCGCTCTTTGCAGTGGACGAGCTTTCGTTAGGGTGAACCTATTTTTGAGAACTAAATGTACTTTCATTGAAAAATTCCCATCGCAAATTTTATATATAAAAAATAATATTATTTTATGCTTATTCTATTTGTGCTAAAGTTTGCTGAATCATCATTTAAACTCGTTCTATAAGCTGGATGAAATATATCAAATAAATAAATAAAACTCGTCGAATTTTAGATTTTACCACTACAGTTACTTTTAATCAAATATGTAATTTTACTTTTACATTTACATTTAAGTTTATTTAGTTAATTCTTTTTTCGCATTTTTCTGGAAGACTCGACTACCAGATGTCCTGTTCTCTCCTAGATCACCATCTTCCTATGTTAGTATACTAACATGGCTCCATTGATTTAATGATGTGACGTGGGTTTCATGCTGTAGTCTTGTTGAAAAATACAACGTGGGAGTTTTAAATCAATACCCGGTTCGACCATCTGATTCGAAACTCTAGATCTATTTTTAATCTGCTTGTATTACCTTAAATGGGGATTATAGCTGACCACAAAACTGTTACAATTATGGTTTGTATATAACATTTGGATTGAACCCATGCAATATCTTAACATTGCGCACCAGAATCTAGAAGATGTCATGGGAAATATGGATCGGTCGTTTTCGATAATTAATTTTAATGAATTAACAACTTTATTTCTGAAGCAATAAATGAATTACTCGTGTACGACCATAAATTAAAGTTAAAAATATTTGCAAAACTGCGATACTGCTATCATGGAAAGTTTATAGGAGTAGGTTAAAGCAGATGTTTTTGCTATCAACAAAAATTAAGGAATTTATTTTAAAAAGAAATCGCCGACCGATAAGCCGGCAACCCAAAACAAACAATCAATGTATTGTATTGCTCATTGCTCGAGATCGCTTAATCCAATAAACGAACTTCAGATTGCACGAGAATGATTAGGAACTCAACAGTATCTATTCGGGCCACTTACGATCTTTAGGGTTGACCGACGTTTTTATGAATATTTCATTATGCCACTCGAAGATGGTTATCCTACCGGGCCTATCTGGAGTGTTGATTCTGCAGATTTCGTGCGGTTGGAGGAACTGCAACAGTTATTATTTATACTGAGTGTTATCACACGTTCTTATCGCCATGAGAGCTACTGTAAAACTCTCGATCCCAATGGGTTTGATAAGTCGGACAGGAGCACATATAAAACCTAGTGCGTCCGTGCGGGTGGCATTGTGAAAGTGAAAGTCAAATATACACCATGAAGTACCTGCTCAGCATGACCTTGCTGCTGGCCATCGGGCTGCAGCAGATCGACGCCCACGGCATGATGCTGTCCCCGCCGAGCCGATCCTCCCGTTGGCGCTACGATGGATCCGCACCCCAGAACTGGAACGACAACGAACTCTTCTGCGGCGGTTTGTACGTAAGTGTCGGATCAATTGGATAATTGGATAACCACAAGGATCTACGATAATTGAAGATTAGTGTGGCACATGCATGGGATTCTTAATGGTGATGCTCTTCAGTGGGCTAAAGCAAATGGCAAAACTTTTAGCCAAGGCTTTATGTTAGAAACTAAAATTTGTTATTCTTAAACGATTCATTACCAAATTATTCGGGGCGCATTCTTAAAGTGGCATCTTCAATGGAAATCAAATATGGAATACCAACACTAAATTAGAAACCTATTCCAGTGTTGGTTAATCATGTTCTAGGGACATCAATAGTATTCTTTCTTATGGTATGCCATTATTTAATCTGATTTCAACGGTACGAAAAGATGTCGTATTCTTTATAAACGAGGACCTTCAAAACGTTTACCATCAAATATGTTTTCGTAAACCCGCAGACGCAGTCCAACAATGGAGGTCGCTGTGGTCTGTGCGGCGACAACTTCCTGGATGCCCAGCCCCGTGCCAACGAGATCGGAGGAAGCATCGGTGGAGCTGGTGTGGTGACCAGGAGCTACGTGGCTGGCAATACCATCACCGTGGGCGTGAAGATCACCACCAATCACTTGGGTTACTTCGAGTTCCACCTGTGCAACCTGGACGCCTTCGGTGCCGAGTCGGAGGAGTGCTTCGATCAGAACCGCCTGCGATTCATCGATGGAAGCGATAGAAAGGATATCGGCGATCAGATGGGCGAATTCGATGTGACAGTCGTCCTGCCGGAGGGTCTTACCTGCTCTCACTGCGTCCTCCGCTGGACCTATGTGGGTGGTAAGTGGTGGCCAGAACGTAAATGGAACTTAAAGTGAAAATTAATTGAACATCTTGTGCATTTCAGCCAACAACTGGGGCATCTGCGATAATTCCGGAAACGGAGCCTTGGGCTGTGGCCCACAGGAAACATTCAAGAACTGCGCCGATGTGAGCATCTACTGGGGTCGCAACCTGGTCAAGGAATTGGTCGGTGGCGGAGATCCAGTGGCTCCGGTTGAGGTCGCCTGAAAATCCAGACTAAAATTCAACGAACTGCCATTTATGTCTGAAAATGCAAAATGCCAAATAGTCAGCTAAAGTTATTTAAATAAATGAGTGAACATTTACACATTAGTTAATTGGGTCCTTGGAGCTGCTTCCTATTTATAGAAATTTAGTTTTATTTACTGTTTAATTTTGAGATCTTATCCAATTTAGATACATTATTTAAACAGATGTTAGAGATAGACACATCATAACCAATATTTTTTAAGTCCAAAACTATGCAACAAATTGTATAAATCAGAATTTGTTAATGTTCTACGGCCTTCAGGTATACAGTATTTCTGCTAGGTTTTGACCTAAAAAGCAAGCAAAAAAAAATAATAGAAATTTGTTTATATATAATAACAATAATAGTGTGTAAATTGAAGGCGAAGTGGCTTTAAAGAACAGAATTACGTTACTTATAGTTCGATTCTTTTCATTGCAAATTTCAATATTTTGTTCGCTTTCACCTTGATTATTAATGCTTAATTGATGATTCTGAGAACACGTTGTATCGATAAAACAAAAGCATATAACCGCAAAAGTTGACCAAATAGATTGTGTTTATAGGGCAATTTAAATTTATGAAATCTGAAGATAGATATGCATCTTTTTTTGCAGTATGTGCTAAAATATATGTCTTATTTTGAGCCAAAGGGCCATGAAAAAGGAAAATAGTGGCTTCAAAGTACTCGCATGTTTTATCTGGAGGCATCATGGAATAATCGAAACTAAATAATTGCTGATTTATTAATATACGAGCAGCTTAATCCCTGAACTTAAACGTGGCCAATTTTTTTTAGCTGCGCGCAAGTGCTCTAAATTTGTTGTTTAAAAAAACATTTGCGTTTTTGGCTATTGTATGGACCGTACTACAATATATGATTGGCAGAAAAGTGCTGAAGTCAAAACCAACTAAAATAGTAAGTAATTGCACTTAAGAATCGTTGACCTTGGCTAACAAATTTTGCGAAATCGTGAGAATTTTTCCAAGCCTTTGAACTCCTATCAAAATGGCATTGGTGGGCTAAATAATAATAGCATAATAAAGCAGTCTTCCAAGTTATTATGATTAGGTTACCAAAAAATACGGGTATTGCTTAGATGTGTCATATGTGTTTTCACACTTTCCAGGTCAGATACAAGAAATTCTCCCAAATTCTAACTACCAATAACCATAAACGAAATTAAGATTGTGAGCCGATAAGATGCATTCACGGTTATTGGACGAAAAATCAAAAACAAACATAAACTGCCCGGCAACTGATAAGGTTTGGCAATATGGAACTATATAAGGCCACGACCAGTTCGTTTTGGCCACAAAGAAAGTGAAATCAATATGAATACGTATAAATTTATCCTGTTTCTTAGCATGGGTTTTTTAAACCGGATGGGTGAACTGGAGGGCCACGGTATGATGTTAAGTCCAACCGGAAGATCCTCGCGTTGGCGCTACGATAACTCGGCGCCAACAAACTACGATGACAATGCATTATATTGCGGTGGATTTTGGGTAGGAGTGCCTTAAAAAAATTCTATATTCATTTGATTCAATGATGTTCTTAACCCTTTAGAAACAAACCGAAAATGATGGCAAATGTGGACTGTGCGGAGACGACTGGAGCTTGGAGCAGCCGCGACCCAATGAGTTGGGTGGAAAATATGGCAGTGGAGTGATTGTAAAGAGCTTTGCCGGAGTAGATGAAGCGGAAATTAATGTTAAGATCACAGCCAATCATCTGGGCTACTTCCGCTTCCACATCTGCGATTTGGACGAAAATGGCAGCGAGTCGGAGGATTGCTTTAACCAATATCCTTTGAATTTCACCGACGGTAGCCAGAAGTACTACATTAACACCACCACTGGCGATATCCCAGTAACCGTGAAACTGCCCAGTGATCTCAACTGCATTCATTGCGTTTTGCGCTGGACTTACACGGCGGGAAATAATTGGGGTGTTTGTGAGGATGGGACGGGCGCCATGGGTTGTGGGGCGCAGGAAACCTTTATTAACTGCGCTGATATCAGTGTACTATCCTCAGCGAGAAGTATTATCCAGGAGGTGCCCGTGGAGGTGGCGGAATCGAAGTGAGGTGGTTATCATCAGCGGTGGCCAATCGAACAATACTGCTAGTCTCAATAAATTATGTAACTTATTTATTTCTAATTGTTCCAAATTGTTCATCAACAATACGATTTTGTTTTAAGAAAAGGTTATTTTATTACTTCAATTCTTCATTTATGTATTGATTTAACAATACTTGATAAAAAATGCACCTCAAAAAGTTCCATTTAACAATAAGACAATAATAGTTAAGTATTTACGAACCACCATAAATAAATGCCATTTTGAAAATTATGAATGTTTATTTCTGTTTTATTCAATAAATTAATCGTCGTATATATTATTTATACATATATATGAGTGTGTGTTTTGAGTGTGTGTGTGGATTGTTGGTGATGACCGTTCGTCTTTGAGGTGCAGGGCATCGCACTCCCTCCTCCTAAGATGGATCCTACTTATTAAATTCTTGATTCTGAAAGCCCTGTCTTAGACGTGTTCTTAACGATCGGATGAGATTTGCACGGTTGAGTGCTTAAATATTTGTTGTTTTTAAGCTATCCTGTTTATGTTCGTATTTGTATCTTGTATGTTATTTTAATATTCGTAATTTGTCTTAAGTTATTCGTGGCTTACAAAATATGTTTCACATTAACTGGCTTATTAGTTAACTTCACAAATAAGTTGTATGTATATATATATGCATTCTTTTCTTTTATATTTTACAAAGCCTTCAAAAGTCAATTGCAAACGATAAGTCGGTAAATTCACTACAAAACTCAAAAGTCGCGTTTTAAGAATATCTATTGGTTTACGTTTTCCTTTTAACAATTAACTAAACAAACCGCAAACAACAGTGTGTAATCTCGATTGCCACTAATGATGCCATCAATCTGATGTATTTAGATATATATTGAGCTCTATGTTTTGAGGAGAGTACAGATACGGCTTGAAATGCCCTCCTCGATTAAAAACTATAAAAAACACACTCTCCATTATCGTCAAAATGTGCGAATCGCTCACAACTGAATTACAAGTGTTTCAGCCCTTTTTGGGCTTTGTTTCTAAATCACCATCGTTTAAAAGCATTTTAAAATACAGTGGTTGCACTTCGAGAAAAATAGATGTATATTTATATATATTAATGTGGGGGAGGAGGTCCTTCGCTTCTCTACCAAATATTTTGTTATAAAAGCACCTTATAAATTTTACACGTACTCGCAAAGTTTACCCACTTGCCTCGTTTGTATAAATAGCTAAATAGTTCATCTTTCATTTTTACTTTGTTCAAAAATTGTTTTTAACATTATACAACACTATCTGTATTTTTGTTTTCTTTGTAATACCTGAATTTTAGAATTTTGTATCCGAAACGCCTTTTTTGTTGTTTTTTTTTTATTTTGCTGACTGAGTTTGTTCCATTTTTGTTCTCTTTCTTGTAATTGCCAAAAGGTTTTTCAGTATTTCCTGTCATTAATTTCCTTAGTCCGAAATGCTGGTTGCCAAAAATGTTCGTTGTTGTATCAGTTATACATCTTTCATACGTTTTCGAACTTGATAGGTCGAAAAGCTTGTGTTTTTCTCTAACTTGACCTAATTGACAAACATTTTTACTTAGCGTCATGAGGGAGGGTTCAATATTTAAGTATTGTAGTAGTATTTAGCTTTGTCATTGGCACAAGTTTGCTTGCTGAGGGGAGAAGTTCAGGAGGAGTTGGTGAAAAGTAAAGAAAGTAAAACTTCAGTGTGCTCTACTACAATTAAGTTCACACGTTGGCTCAAATATGCTTATAAACTTGGTTTTATTTTTGTTTTTATTTGTATTTTTTAACATTAACACGCTACAGTTTACGGCCATTCGCTTTTTATCATATAAAATTTCGTTTGTTCACTAATTAATACACATAACTAATAGGTATTTAAAAATTATCGCCATAAAGAAACTATAATTAAATTATTATTAAACACGTAACTAAAAAAATATAAACGACTACGTGAGTTGATTTTAAATTTTACAAACTTATTGATTTTGTATCATTCTGGCTAATTTCTTTTCTTTATTGCAGCGTCCAGCTTTAATGAACGGCATTCATATTAATTCACGTGTTGTTTTTGATGATTTTATTTATTGCATATTTTAAATGATTGTAATAACTATAAGGTGTTTATTTATACTATAACTTTTTGCGTTTCTAGATTATTTTTGTTTACTTTGAGTGTATATGATTTATTTTTTATTTTTCGAAATTCTTGTAACTGTTGCTTCTTCGGAAGAGAAAACACATAAAAAAGTGAGACTGAAAATAGTGGAAGAAAGTTTTGACAAAGTTCTTAAACTAAAATTATTTAAACACATAAATCAGCGACAACATTTAATAATAAACAACTCACAATGAACAGAATTTTGCATATGAATAAAATGCAGTCCATACTTAAAACATTAATTTACAACTAAATTTAATCGAACCGAAATGGTAAACAATATTAAATAGTATATTGCAGCAACAGTGGAAGACAGTTAGTTCTCTCATTCTCTCTCTGGTTTGTATTCTTTCAATCGTCGGTAATAAGTTTTTTGAATTATTTTCTTTTTAGAGTTTATTTTTCGGTATGTTTACAATTTAAAAACAGGCTAGACTAAAATAAAAATATATATATAAATTATAATTCAATTAGACAACAGTGTAAAAAGCCAATTCAAGGAAATGTACATACAATTTAAAAAGGTTCGCGTGTTGCATAAACTTTGAGAACAAAAGCAAACAGTTTAAAAGCGCTTGTAGATGTGCGATTGGGTGTTAGTTTGGGGGTTTTGTGGGGATTTGTTCTCGTTAAAAATGTTATGACTAAATATACAATACAACTACAGTGTTTATTTCAAGTTTCTTACTGTTTGATTTATACAATTCTTTGCTTGTGCTTGATACACTTCAAAATTAATGTGCAATTTAAGTTAAAGCTTAACTTCTATTTCCGTAGTTCTTTCTTTGCTCTTCCAATTTGTTGGTTGCAGTTTTGCCTGTAAATTAAAACCTAAGCCTTTACGCGGGGATTATACAATGTTTCGATTATGTATGTTTTCTATTTATGTATGTATGTACTTCATATGTGCTTCAAAAGTTCAAATTTTCATCAAAATTTCTACTTCTCCCGATTTATTAAGCTGCTTAATAAATTCATTTGTAATCAGTTTCTCCACTCGACTCACAAATTACGTTGCTTGTACATATTTCGTATGCCTATTGTAATTAAAAATTTGTAATTTTCTCTATTTTCTGTATGTTTTGCTTCCTCGCTATTAGCAGTTAATAATAAAAACTAGTTAACCATGCATCTGATGCATGAGCGTTTGCTAAGTGTGAGCTTTGTTGCACATCCGTTTCGTTTTGTGAGTCTGCGTTGCTGCAATTGTTGTTGTCGATTCGTTTACTATCCTTAAGTAATTTTGTCACTTGCAGCAAACAATCCATTGTCCTGTCCTGTCCCCGCCGAACTCCTCGTCCTTGTCCACGCCCCATTACTTGTACTTGGCATCAGATTCAGTGGCTTTGGTGGCGGAATGGGGCTGCTGCTCAGAGTGCTGTTGCTGGTGGCCACCTGTTGTTCAGTAATATTGAAAAACATCTGTACAATGTTTTCGTTGGGAAATGGAAATCAAATTAAAATTAAACTTAAAACAGATCTTTATAACCTAAAAACCAATAAGTAACAAACGCAGAAAATGTTTAGCTATATCAAAAAACGCATAGCTTTCAAAAGTGAAGTTAATTCGATTTTGATCCTACAGACGCGTCATGATAGAAAACTTCTTCTAATTACCTGCCGCACTGGTGGTCTGCATATTCAAGCTGGTGCTACTGGCACTCAATGTGGTCGACGACGAGTTGGAGTCGGACGGCGTGTTGGGGCCCGCCGAGTGTGGAGTGCAAGATGCTTGGCCCAGCAGCTTCTGGCGCACCTCTCGTATCTTCAGCTGCAGATCTTGCTTGCGCGGAAAGACATCGCTGTGCTTAGACTGTGGATTGCAATTGGCATAATTTGTATGAGTCAAAGGACTATCAAATGTGCGGACAACTTACCTGAAAGGCCATAGTGGCCTGGGCAGTGGGGAAGTTACCGTGCTCGGCAAACAACTGCAAGACCAGGCTGCGACGCGTCTCCAGGACCTTGCGGTGTCCTTTCTCACTGGCATCGGACCGAGCGCTTTGTAGCGGTGTCTTTGGCGTCCTGGGTGAGCGGCCCGTTTGGTCAGAGCTCTCCAGTTCTGCAAGGCGTTCGTCTTCATTAGGTATTTGAAAATAAAAGTAAAGGTATAAATCAAACTCTTTCAAACGGGGTCCCCTTAACATAAATCAGGGTGTAAAAAAAAACTGTTCATATCACTATCGCTGACTTGAACATTAAAACTATTAAACAGAAACATTTGAATTAGGCTTACCCTTTAGCTCATTGTTAAAGTCCGGACCAAAGAATCGCTGTGTGGTCGTAGGCGGTGCCGATGCTGGTTCGTCAATGGAGTCGTCCTCGCACACTGAACAATATAGAGAACATGACAGTCGTAGAACAATACGTTAACCTTGTTTACCAATTTGAAACTTACTTAGCTTCTGAACTGGCGGTGGAGCCGTGTTCTTCTTGCGGTAATTCGTGCCGTAAACGCGTGGCGATGAGGGCACAGCAATGGCACTGGGCGACTGGCAATCCTCAGGCTGGAACTGCGGCAGGGCCTTGTATTTCTTTTCGAAATCTACCTGCTTGAGCACACTGCTGTGAATGCATCGGCGTTAATTAAATGAATCTTACGAGAATTGTTATATTCTTACTTATTCATCTCATCGTTCTTCTTTTTTAGGGCCGCTGCCGTTGATCCTGGAGCACCTTTCATCGGTGACTTGGGCTGCTGCTGATTTAAGTTACTGTTGCTGCTGCTGGTTGTCGGCGTCAGTGGCAGTTGCTCATCACTGTTTGGTGTCGTCGTCGAGGACGTGGGCGTTGGCAGGGCCGAGCTGAGGTTGCTGCTGTTCACGTGGCCTATGATGGGCGATGAGGATTCCATCATTGTGGGTGAGTGCAGCTTGCGACTAATGTGCTGTCCATTGCTGGCCCCCAGATTAGCGCCAAAGGACACATTGCTCTCTGACTTGCTTTGAGCTGTAAGAATTACACAATATGGTTAGTTATTGCATCGAAATTACAATGTGATTTTCGAGAGTTTACTTACATAGATTCTTCCTCCTCTGCAGTGGAGCTCGACCCAACTGCGCAGGCGTGGGTGCCAAAATAAACTGCTGGCCATCCGCATCTATGTCGCTTTCATCGCCTCCGCTTGCCGCTGCTGATGCACATCCACTCATTCCTCCATCCATGCCTCGCTCCGGTGGCGCACTCATGAGATATGTGGCCGACTTTGGAGTAGATGGCATTGATTTGTACGATGGCGATCTAGCCGGTGGTTCGACACCATGGCTGGGCGGGTATCCGTGCAGCAGCATCGTGGGTTGCGCACTCACGGGCGGTGGCAGGGAAGACAGGCCATTGTGGTTCCTCAAGGTGTAACCTCCTGGCGCAAAAGCGTCCAGCTGCAAGTGCTCTAGGCTGGGGGTGCCCGGTTGGTGGGAGCGCTGCAGCAACGTATACTGAAAAGCAAGTGATGATTATTATTCAAGAGCTGACTACCAGTGAGTATTAATGTTGCTTACCGGATGAGTCATGGCGAAGAACATCTTCTGACTGGCTGGACCGCCTCCCATGATCTGGGCCGGCGCCGATGCTGGAGGCGTGGCAATGTTGGCCGCATGCCCCAGTCCCATGCCCGCTGGCGACGATGGCACACACGCCTGGTGGGCAGCTGCGGAACAAGATGTAGAATTTGATGATGTAGACGGGTTTGTGGTTGAGTTTATCATGACAATACTGGAGCCACTGGTGGGCACAGGAGCAGCTGATGCTGCTGTGATGGTTATATCGCTGGCATTACTACTACTATGATTTGTTGCCGCCGACGCCTTTGTCATCACGGTAAGAGTTGCTCCTGCCTGACTAGTAACCGCTGCTCCAGCTGCCGTGGAGGTTGCCGTGGCCGCAGTTAGGATACGAGCATTGGCTGGCAATGTGATCTTGTTACAGGCATTAATACTGATGAAGGACACTGGTCGAAGGGTAGCTGCTCCCGACACGGGTGTTGCCGCGTTGCCAGCAACATGCTGCTGATTGTACGCGTTGACATCGGTGATTAGTAGCATGGTCGCCGGTTGGGATGTGGTAACCTGCTCCTTGCCTGCTACCTTTGGATTTTCCTGCTTTTCTGCGTTGCCCTCATCTTCCTCCTCCTCTTCATCCTGACCGTGCAATGTGTCTAGCACCAAAGCGTCGTAAAGGATCGCCGCTCGTCCTGTGCCCTTATGGCTACCGCCGAGTTCGGCGCCTTCTTGGAGCGTCAACAATTTTCGTATGATTGGCGTGGCATTGTTGTTAGTATTGCATGATATTGTTGTTGTGGTTGTTGGTTGGTGTTGTGTTGGAAAATTGGAAAATTTATTAGGGGCTTCATTATTGGCTGGGTTGGATGATGATGATGATAATGTGGATGTTGTGACCGTGGCAATCACTGGTGAACCCTGAACCTTCTGCTTGAAAAACAACGGTGGCGGAGTGTTGTGTGGATGGGTATGTGGGTGTTGTTGCGTTCGTATGATGGTGAAGTGATTGATGGTGGGCGTGGGCACGCGGGTGATGACCGTCGGCGGAGTTTCCCCGCGACGCTGGTGCAGATGCTTCAACTGCTGGTGCGGGGAATTCGAAGGCTGCAGCGGCGTCAACGATCGCACTATGGTGAACTGCTTGCGCTTGATGGGGGTCACTATGGTGGCCACAGGCGGTGGCGTGGGGGTGGGCGTTATAACGACCTTAGGCATTGCATATGGAACAAGGTCGTCGAATCCAGCGCTGGCATTCACACTGGCCAGCTCCTGCATGAACTGCTCATCATCTTCGTCATCTTCGTCGTCATCCTCCTCGTCTTCGTCCTCCTCCTCGACCTCATCTCGCTCCTGATCATCCAAGGCCGGCTTATCCTTTTCGCTACTCTCCCCCGACTTCGTGCCCTGTGTAATCTCTTCCCTATCCGCTTCTTCATCTGCGATCGATTGAATTTGTTATGGGTGAGGTGACACAAATGACAGCGCGACAAAGGAAGATCAATAGTGGGGTGTGTTAATTGTGTGTGAGATAGAAGTGAAAGAAACAGAGAGAAAGATGTTATGTTATGCAGAAAGCTTTTGATTGAAAAACTCAGCAGATGAGCTTGCGAATGGTAAATGTGGGAGTGGGTCTTTGGCGTGAGGCGATCTATGCAGGTGCTGGGAATGTTCCAATTTTATTTTCTCGAAATTCATTTTCGGCACATCAACATAAGCCAAAATACTAGTTAAATAAAATCATACGGCGTCAACAAATCATAGTAGAAATAATGCCAGATCTAGCTAAGTAAAATTAAATTGTTGGAATAAAATATACAAATAATATTTCCTAATTACAATAATTAACAAACATAATAGTGCTGGTTATCAAAGAACTTTAAGACGGTTGTAGAGCAATATACATACAAACGTGTTAGCAAAGTTTAATTAGAGTGAATTTTACTATTTAATAAACTTTACAACTGCCTTTATGTTCCAAAACTACGTTTAGGTAAATTTACTTTGGCGAAGCCATCAGGGAACATGTCACTCACCTCTAAGATCTGTGGGACTGCGATGAGGATGATGCATCGGGTAGTGAAACTGCTTCTGACTCAAAGCCGTCGCCGTTGGCACATTGAAGTTGAATATGGCACCAACGCTACCACTATTCGGCGGCGGAGCACTGACCACGCCCCCTCCGGAGGCGGATCCCGAACCATTGTTCAGCTTGTATGGCGATGGCGGTTCCTGTTTGATGTCCTCCTGCTTGATGTGTGCCTGCAGGGAGCCAGCGTCCTCCGGCTTGCCACCGCTGCCCTTGGGGCTGATGGGCATCGATTTGAAGGCGCCGCCTAAGGAGCAAAATTTGGGGTATCCTTCGATTAGCATGGAATTGCGTGTTGTAAATAAGCGGGGGTTTGCTCGCCTGTGGGTTGGAATGGTGTTACACCGATTGGGTTCTTGGGACTAGTGTACTGCGTGTAGATGGACATCTGGGTATATGGCAGCATGTTGCTCTCCAGCACCGGATGTGCTTTGATAGCCTTCGGTTTGAGTGTGATCTCGCGCTCTCCTCCGCTGAGCGGCGGTGCGTTTATGGCCTGGCCATTCGCACCGGATGTACTGTGCTCCTCTGCCGAACGCTGCAAAATGATAGAATCCTCAGTTAGGAAGGAACATCTAACGTGTCCCCTTCAATTTACCTGATTTGCCTCTGGCTGCTGCTTGCGGTAGTCAAAGGGTGTGTCGTCCATGTCCGAGTCATTCACCCGCTCGCGGCAGTGCAGGTCAATCTTCTTTACGGTCTGCTGTTGCTGCTCCTCCTCCACTACCAGCATCTGTTCGTCCTCGTCCGATGGCAGCTCGTTCTTCATCAGCTTTCCGTTGCCATTGCCCTTCATCGAGATCGTAGTTGGCGCCTCATCACAGGTGCTATTGTAGTTGTCAATTGTCAGCGGTATAATATCGCCCTGCAAATCGGATGATATGCCCTGGCCACCGCAGCTGCCGCTGCCTCCTGGCGTTGAGGGGCACATATCGTGCTCCAAGGAATCGGAGCCATCCACCGATACCAGGCGCTGCTTAGCGTCACCTGTTCCGGCCGCTCCGCTCGCCTTTCCACCAGGCGTTGCTGTCGAGGTGGATGACTTGCGGCGATCTTTGGAGCACCACTTCCACTCCGGATGCAGCTTGAAGTGTGCATCCTTAACAGAGCTGGCCAGCTCGTGGTACTGAGCCTTTTGCTCTGGCTTCAGGGCGTACCACCACTCGCCCAGAATCTTGCTGACCGTACGGTTGTCCTGATTCGGATGCTTCTTGTGCACCATTTTCCGATGTTTCTTTGAGAAGATCATAAAAGCGTTCATGGGTCTTCGGATTTTCTTGTTCGCCGGCTGCCCAGCTGCTGTTCCTGCCGCACCGGCCTGCTGTTGCTGCTGCTGCTGTTGCTGCAGGGCGCTCAACGATTGACTCCTCCGCTTGGCAGCCGAAGTGGCTGGTGCACCTGCAGCTCCATCATCATGGCATTCCTCCAGCTTTCGTATGTTACTGTTGTGGGTGGGCAGCCGCATTGCCGCAGTTTGTTTTTTGCTGTTGGCGCTGATACCGGGCGTTGTGGTCTCAAACACATCATCGTCCAGCTGATCGTCCGGCTCCTCCTGCTGCTGCTTTTGCCTCTGGTTGGCAACTGCGGCCGCTGCTGCTGCCGCCGCCACCTTGGCATCGTTCATTGAGCAGTTGAGTGGCTTGCCCGGGGAGCTTAGTGGGGCGGACACAATCAGATGATTGTTGTTGTGGTTCAGCGGCATCTGGGGTGGCGACTGTTGCTGCTGCTGCAGTTGCTGCTGTTGTTGAAGCTGCTGATGCTGCTGCTGCTGTTGCATCATCACCACGTTGTAACTGCTGGCCGATGTGGTTAGGGTCGGAGTGACCGGAGCTGGCGACGCCTTGCTCATTGGCGTCATATGCGGCAACAGCTTGAACCAGGGCGCATTGTAGCCTACAAATGTTGGAGGTAAAGGTTATTACGAAAGGCCACAACAATTATCTTTTGTACATTCAAATATAATTGACTTGGACTTTGTTATGCCATCGTGTGAGTAATGGACCAATAAATCCAATTTCTAATTCTTGTTCACTAATGGTATAAATCAACTTACCGTTTTTTGCCAGCATCTTGTCCTGGCTCATTGAAGCCACTGATGCCGCTGTTGAGGTGGGCGTGTTGGGCTGATGAAATGAAACCGTTGTGGGTGGCAGCGGCACCGATAGCTGAGTAGCGTCCACGATTACGGGATGAAAAGTCTGTCCGCCGCTCACCACCACATGTGGATGTGCCTGCTGTTGGTGCTGTTGCTGCTGCTGATGTTGCTGTTGGCTGCTCGAAATGCGTATAACGCTGGTGGCATGGCCCACGCTGTTGTGGCTGCTGCTGCTGCCGCTGGTGGGTGGTGCCGATGGCGCTGGCAAACTAGCAGGTGGCGGTGGAGGCGGTTGGTGATGGTGGTGCTGCTGCTGCAGTGGTTGCTGCTGCGGCGGTGGGGCGTGCATCACCAGCGAAACGGGTGTCGTTTGCGGCGGCAGTGGTTGAGCGCCAACTGTTGATGTTGCTGCTGCCGTAGCTGCAACATGAGTATTGCTATTGCTGCCCACCTCCCAGTTACTGTTGTTGTTGTTGTTGCTGCTGCTGGTGTTGTTATTGCTGCTGTTGTTGTTGGCATTGTAGAGCACCGGACTGGGTGTTGTTTTCCACTTGGAGTCGAGCGGTACCGCCACAGGCTGTTGCTGCTGTTGCTGCTGCGACTGGTTGGCAATGGGTGTGAAAAAGTTCTGCCTATGAGTGGCGGACACATTCACCGGCGAATGGGCAATGGCATTCAGAGGAGAAGCTCCAGCGTGGTTAACAGGTGAGGTGTAGGATGGCGTGGCAGATCGGGAGCTGCTCAGCGATACTGAAAGGAATGCAAGAATGGGATAAAATTAAATACTGATTTCGGAGAGCACAGTGTCGGTAGGGGTTCGGTTATTCTTCGATCTTTTTTGGCATTACATAAGCACTGCAGATATAGTTTGGCCCCCAGCTCAAAGTCCTGGAACGCATTCATGACGTCCTTGCGCTACTCTTGGGCATTTCCACGAAAATCTCTGTGGCTGGCCAACCGCTGCTTAAAATACACTTTTCTGCCTTCGTCGTCGTGTTGTAGTTGTCACATTCGCTTTGTCCGCTGCATTCGCATCGCTTTGCTTTTTCCGTTCTTGCTCTTCACTTATTTTTTGTGCTCTTGACAGTTCCCACTTTTCAGCATAAATGCGGCAATCGCCGATTCTTCGACGATGTTCTTTCCAAGGGCAGCGGCAGCGACGTCGGCAGCATAAATCGAGCGCCGCTCTCTCCTCGTTTCACGGCTCCAATCTCTTTTCTCTCTCTCTCTTTTTCCCTTGCGCTCGCCATGTTTGTTTACCTGCCCTGTCGGTGTGCAGCACGCGCTCGTGTGTGTGCGTGCCTGGCCGCTCTCAAGTGCATTTTTTTTTGTTTAGGTAAAAAGGAATCAAAGGCACAGGGCAAACAACAAGAAAAAGAGCTAGATAAAAGAAAAGAATCTGTTGCGCTTCGCACGCAGCCTCTGCCGGCATCGCAGCCACCGCTTTGTTTCGGCTCAAGTGGCTCTGCCGCTGCGATCGCGACTTATTTTACCTTCTGCAGGTGCTTAGGAATGCGTTCGGACAGAGCCGTGGAAGAGGGGGGATAACAACCCCCTTCGGATACAGGGGTTATACATAGATTTAATGCTTCTACGGATACGAATCATTCCACAAATGTTATCGCATATAACAAAATCTTTTGAATAGTTTGAAGGACACTCAAAAAAAACTTTAAAAATTATTTCAAATCTTTACTTCCACACAAGAGAAATGATACTTGGTTGGAAATATTAAACCAAAACAGATACTCTAAATCATATATAGATAGAACCACAATACAACTTGAATAAATCGAAACACCAATCAAACTTATTAGTACTCTGCGAATTTACAAACCATTAAAAACTATAACTGACCAATATACTATATTACATTAACTAAACATTCATGTTTCTGCCTCTAGTACTACATAACAATATAAATAAGGTTTATTTTTGTGACTACGCCACTGCGAACGTCTCCCTTCGACGCTGCGGCTGCGCAGTCGCTGCGTCTGGCGTGTAAATCACGGTGCGGTCACACTCTCAAGTGGCCAGCGTGTGGGAGTGGGAGCGGGAGGGCAGACCTGTCGCTCTCTCCGGCGAACAATGGAACCCTTGATTCGTTTTCGGGATCGAAATTGGAATCGGACACGACCTTTGCGCCGCAGCAGCGACACCTTTCATGAAAAGCGACGGCCAGGCGGACGGACAAACGACCTTTGTTGAGGTGTGTGAGAAATGGACAGGGGTCGGGAGGTCAGGGAGGAGAGGTAGATATGGAGGTGGAGGGAAAAAGAAAGAACTACGGCGCTGCCACAATAAAACTTTATGATATGCATTTTATGGTGAATTGGAAATGCATCGAACCAGAAAACAAGAGACGACGAAGGTCTCGGCCATCACGACTGGACCAAGTGCGCTAGCCTTTTCGTTAAATTAGGAAGAGTACCCGTATCTTAAAAAATATCTTAAATTTCCAATTATTTGAAAGTCATCGTAATTTATGTAGGACTCGTAGAACACATTTAACTATTGTCATTATTTACTTGATTGAACTTCGATTTTAAGTATATTCATATTTAAATTTATCGAATTCGTCCAAGTCCGCTCGCCTTTTGTGAAACTTTAATAGGTTCCTAGCAAGTAAAGTTCCTTTAATGTCCTACATTTTATTAATATCGATTATATTATCTGTGGGCTAAAGCTTCAGGAATAATAATGCTACGCCCATAAACATTTATGCGTTGGTCAAATAAGCCTCTTTATGGGTACGAATTTACTGTTCAGAAGGAGCTTGACAAGACCTTTACCTTAGGCCTGCATTTTATGGTCTTATAAACGAGACTTTTTTCAGTGCTTAAGAAATCCGGTTCTGAATGAAAGACCGTCGCGTCTTCTGCATTCCGAAGAAATACCTTAATGGGGGAGCTCTGAATGAGGGGATTGAGGAAGAGCGGTCCCCCAGCTAAGTAGGGTGCACAAAAGTTCTTCGGACCCTAACCGAAATCAAAGAAATGTTTTCCACAAGCGCCGTGAAGAATACATCGCTGGCCTTGTCTCTCTAATTGCGTGAACCGAGATGGATTAACGGTTGAGCCGGCGCTGCACCACAGGCCGAAAAGGGACGGCACGAGGGCTGGGAAGGCCAGCCTTGAAATGAATTACTGCAAACTATGAATAAATTGTTTGAGCCGGGTTCCAGAACGGTGTCTTAAATGCTTTTATGATGCCCTCTGCCAGATCGTAAAGAGTCAAGAGGTGTGATGGTGCCGAAGAGACTTACCCAGCATGGCGGCCGCATCGGTCTCCTCCTGATCGTAGCGACCTTTGACCCGATAGTTCGGCGACGTCTCCGAGTCGCGAGAGGTGTCCTCATCGATTTGCGTCTTACTGCTTGATCGACTGTCACTAATAATATAAAGAAAACAAAATGGTTGCACAGGTTAGTTGATAATTATATAAAAGAGGTCAACAAACTGTATAAAAAATTAAAAAAAAATCTAACATTTGAAATATTTTAGAATTTATAAGTATTTAGTTTTGAAAGATATAAAAGAGGTTGTGACAACAAATAATTAAGAAATATGATAATATAATCAAGATATTAAATTTGGCATATTGCAAAAGGAGTGTTCTTCTCATCTGACTCATACTATAATGACTTCAATTCCTTACTTCTTACATATGTAAAATTAAAATATCACGAGAAGTTGTCACTTATACAAGACTCATCCAAAACTAAAATAACTTTAAAATAGTTCTATCCAGAGCAAAAATAGAGCTCACCTGAGCAGACGACCCGGTCCTGTGGACGAGGGCAGGGCACTGGTGTTGCCCTTCTGGTTGAGGTGCCGTGAACAGTAGCCGCGCCGCTGAGATTCCTTGGTGCAGAGCATGCACAGGCGGCGCCACTGCTTCCCGTTGTACTTCTTCCGCACGCCGGATTCCGACTCCACGATGTCTCCCTTCTTGAAGCGGTGCGGCGTAGTGGCCTGAGATCTGTGGATGGCACTGCCGGTTTATTAGCAAGCGTTAAAGGATAGGGGAGAAGTTATAGCAAACAGAGTGGAAAAACCATATGAGAAGTAGAGTTTTGGCAAACCTTCGTTAATTACGAAATTTCGTGTGCCGTGACTTTCCTATTTATTTCCCTAACAAAAAGATCTCCGCTCACCTTGGTGTTGCTGGATGAGATCGGGGTGTGAGCCTCTGGTCGAGAAGACTGGACGTGCTGCCGCGGCTTTGCATGCTGCTCCGCTTGCTGCAGGCGCTCATCTTCTCCGTGTCCAGGTCGCCGGCCGCTGGCGAGTATCCGATGCCGACCCTTTTCAGTTCATCGTCCGAGTCGTAGTCGTCGTAGCCCCGCGACGACTGCTGCTGCTGTTGCTGCATCTTGAGGTGCTGCCCATTGCTGCACGGAGAGATCACGATGTCCGCTAGGCCGTTGTACTGCTGCGGATGCGACTGCGTCGCCTGGACCACTTGCTCCGATCCGTGGGAGGGGCCGGCGAGGGGGGGTCGCGTCTGGAAAGGCGACGTGGCCGTCGTCCGATAATACTCTTCTTGTTTCACCAATTGCTGCTGCGCCTGCTGGTGGGAGGACGTGGGTGGTGCCGTGGGCAGCTTGCCATCGTAGCGCGTAGCCACGAAGGACAATGGCGCGCCGGTCGCCGTCTTCGGGTAAACGATATTGCCACTGGGCACGGTCATCGCCTCGCAACCTGCTGCTCCTGTTCCTGCTCCCGCACCCGCTGCCGGCACCTTTCGCTTGGCACTGGAGGCTGGAGCACTTGCTCCACCCGAGGTTGTCAGTTCGTTGAGCTCGTCCCACCAAGGCGGCTGCAGGAGCCGCAAATCGGCACGGCGCACAACCTTTGTGGTGGCCTGTAACAATGCAAGGTATTATAAGTTGGGAATTTCGTATAACTAAAAACTAATTCTTATCAATTCGCAACTTAAAACTCTAAAAGCTTAAAGTTAAGCAAGCTGAATGCCCTTACCATTTCATCGCCGATCAGTTGCACACTGTATTGCTTCGTGGCCTGGTTAATGTCCGTAATGATGCCCTCTACGTAGACGAAGCTTCCGGAGCCACGACCTTCCACCCGCTGCCGCACGCAGACACGGGCATCCAGCGTAATCTAATCGAAAAAGGGGAAATGACCTTAGCATTTAGGGCGACAAAAGAGACCGTATTCGGAGTACTCACATCCGCCATGGGCGGGCTGGCATCGAGTATCACATGGTTACGACCCTGGTGCAACACATCCGTATATAACAGTAATCCCAAGTCGGTGGAATCGAATTCCACGAGTATTGAGTCGGGAGACGCCTCCTGGGCGTGGCGTATTATCCCGGGTGCATAGTTATTCTGGATTTTGGCTAGGACACGCGTGTTGTTCCACTCGCTGAGATCGAGCAGGGATTGCTGCTGTTGCTGCTGCTGGTGTTGTTCCTGTAAATGTTGCTGATTGTTTGAGTTAAAGCTAAAACGTTGTTGTTGTTGCTGTTGTTGCTGCTGCTGCTGCTGTTGGTAGTAGACGGCGGTTGTGGGCGTGTGTGTGCGTTGTTGATGATTGATTGTGGCTGCGTGACTATTGTTGCCGCTGGCAACATGTTGCTTGTAAGTACTACCGCTGGCATGTTGCGGGGATGCAATGATAATACGTTGCTGCTGCTGCTGCTTGATATCGCTGCTGCTGTGACTGCTGTTGTTGCTGCTGCTGCTGTTGCTACTGTTGTTGCCGGCGCCTGCACCGCAACTCACGATCATGCGATGCTGCTGATTGCCGTTGGCCAGGCCATCGCCGTTCCCAGTTGTTTCGGCGGGTTTCTGCTGCTTCTGCAGACTCACTTGCTGCTGCTGCTGCTGCTGGGGATGCTGCTCGGTCTTGTCCAGCTCGGCTGGATCGAACTTTCGCTTCTTGGGATGCTGCCGCGGCTGAGGTGGTTGCTGTTGCTGAGGTGTGCTGCAGGTTGCTGCAGTTGCGGTTGTTGTCTGTAGGTGCGGCTGGAACAGCACATGTTGTTGCTGCTGCTGCTGTTGTTGGTGTTGCTGGTGCTGCTGCGTTGCTGTTGACTCGGCGGCTGCTGTTGTTGTTGCTGTTGGTATACCGGCGATCGTTGCTCCCGTTGCTGGTATCACCATTTTGTTGGCGGCAACAACAAATACTTGTTGCTGCTGCTGTTGCTGCTGTTTGTTTGTTATGACATAAGTCTCGGCTGCGGCAATCGCGACTGCTGCTGCTCCATGTGTTGCTGTTGCAGTTGCATTGGCAGCGCTGAGCATCGTAGCTGTGGCAGCAACATGTGTGTGGCTTGTTCTCGGGGGGAGGAGTGGGTGCAGCAGATGATGATTTTCCTTCGGCTTCCTTGGATTGGTGTTGCTACTGCAACGGCGGTGACATCAGCAGCATCCTTCCTGCAATCGAAGCGAAAGGCGAGAAAATTTGTTAATTGGGTTGACAACAGAAAACCATTAAAATCAACGACGCCGTTGTCGATGTCATTTCATAATTAGTGTAATCCGCATCCGGACAACCCTGACATCCTGCCCACGATCCACAGGACTCGCAGAAACTCTGGCGCCCGACGTCGGGCCATAAAATTCAATCTCGTCCGACTAGGGGTCTCTCTCTCATTCCTTCTGAGGGTGTCTGTCTGTGTGTGAATTTGCGACAACGACAACGGAAACATTTTAATTTGCACAGACGTCCAGTGGTCTGGGCTGGCTTGTGGGCGGTGGGCGTGGCTGCAGCCGGCATTTAAAAAAAAGAATGAAAATGAATATAAATGACACTTGAAACATTTTATGCCAAAGCCGCACAGACTGACGGACGTACAGTTGCACAAAAAGTCAAAATCATCCGGCAACCACAAATACACCCGCACACAGAGAGCGGAGCAATTGTAGGTCCACTTGCAACAGCCTCGAGTTTTTCAAACGGGGGCGAAAATATGGTGTATGCCAGGTTACACAACCACATGGCAATGAATATTTCCGAAGAAACTTCATCACCTCATTACGATTCATGCAGTAGCTTGTACGGTTTATTGGCTATTATTATGCATTCCTAGTGATTCTGTCCTAGTTTCCATCATTATAACGTGTTGTTACACTTTAGATGGGATTATGTTTGATGTAACCCCAATTTCTATACTAAGTGAGGAAACAGCATTTTAATATGAAAATCAAGTAAAATATAATGTAAGAAGTTTAAAATGCCATATATTAATCTGCCAACTAATAGAACTTATTATCCATCTCGTTCACCAATTAATTTCACCCAATTCATCAGACGAAGCGGCTCACAAAAGTGTTGCATACTTCTGGGCATGATACGTATACGACCGTTAGGCAGAGTTGCCACATCTCGGTGGCAGCGACTGCAAATACGGCTTATCGCAGCAGGAGCAACTCCTCCAATGCCATTTCCATTTTCAATTTGATCCCCGTCGTCTGCCATCCACAATCCGCATCCATCTACATCGCCCCATCTGTAGCCCTGACTTAGGTCGGTTGTGTGTAGGCGTAATTGCGGGAAATGACTGCCACGCCCATTGTGGGCGAGCTCTTAAACCCATACACACGTACTATGCGATACCACACCACCAATGCAGGCGCACACGAATACAGTGGGAACGAAGCTAAATTGAAGCTACGTAGCAACCAGGAATGAATATAGAAATGAAGGGAAAAAATGAAAAACCTGCAGCCTTGGCCATATTGTTGTTGCAGTCAGCAGTTGTTGCTGATGCGCGGGACAAGTGCAATGATTGCTTTATTTTCCCTTTTCCCCTCCCCTTCCCTTCACACAACCAATTTTTTCCAGCTCGCTTTTCACAACTTTGCTTTTCATTACTGCGGCCAGGGCTTTCGCGCTTTCGGTTGCTAGGCTGCCACCAGCGACTTGCAATTGTTAGGAAAAATCCACAAGGGCGGCGTTGCAGAAGCGAGAAGAAGTCGCTCAAAGGTGGCAGACACGGTGTCTGGTACAGTTGTTGGGGCAAGCGTGGAAAGTGCCAGCACACACTGCGAAAAAACAGCGAAATGTTAGGCGGGAAAACGTGCTGGAAGGGCACTACTTATGTCAACACTTCTTAAATAGAGAAATACTACGAAAGTAATCCCATTCTTTGCAAGAAATAATGATTGAAGGTGATAAGTTTTTATATTTCAATACCCTCCTAAATTTCTTTCAGTGCCATTGACGGATTTTTGAGGAATCAAGAAAATTCTGCGTCAGAACGGCAGTAAGCTGAATATGGTGCCTCAGATGACGACTGAGCCTCAGGATCAGGCTAAAAACTCGACTCGCGATTAGTTGGACACATGCTTACATGCACACACCATTACGCCGTCAGCATGCTCCCCCCCTTCCATAAGCCACACCCCCCCCCCCACACACACACACACACACACTCTCACAGCCGCACAACACAGTGGCAAGCTTATGCACATATTTATAAAGCTTTTATGTAAATAACTGCATATCTTCTATATTTGTTCATGCGTTGCAGCACAGGGCGTGTGTGGGTGTGTTCTGGGTGCTTTTGTGTGTGTGCTCAGTCACAGAAAACGACATCAAGGGGTGGGTAAGGGGGTCAGCTTGCTACCGATGCGTGCCTAAGTAAATCTAACCATATCCAGCGCTCTTAACTTTATTTTGATGGCTGCGAGTCCGGATCTTGTGTGCACTTTACAGCTTCCAACAGCCATTAAAATAGAAAAGTGATACTAAATTTTACGATGAACTAACGAGCATACTCCCGATCCTCAAAACATTAGTTCACTAGATCACTTCTTACAACAGTTGGTATTGGAATAATTATACGGTTTTTCGTTACGTACTACTTTATTGGCATAATAATGTTACAATGCTCATTTGAGCATCTCAATCTTAATACCCCATCAAAGTCTAATTCCATTGGTCCAAATAAATTGCTTTAGTAATACCTTTGAAAGCCTTCAGGTAAATAAACAATTATTATCCCTCATTGATGATTAACTTAGCTGTGAACGTTCATCTGTTCAATTGCCAGACAATGGGATTTCCTTGCAATTTAACTGGCATAAAATCCAAAACCTTGCAATGCAATTGTGTGCATTATTACAGTTATCTGTTTATTGTAGTCCCCCCATTGCCAAAATTTCAGCAATTTTGTTTGTCATTTGTGTTTTAGAGTGTGTGTGTGTTGGGTTGTTTCGTGTGTAAATGTGCAAGTGTGAGTGTGAGTGTGACTGTTTCAATCGCCATCATTTCCATCTGCATTGTCTTTATTGTTGCCATTGTTGCTTTTTATGATGTGGTTCAGCAACTGCATTTGGCATGCATGTCAATTTCTTGTGCTCTCATTGCACTTGGCTTTTGCTGTTATTGTTTTAGTTAGTTATTGTTGGCTGCTGTTGTTAATTGGCATACTCAGTTTTATGACGCAAACACACACTCAAACTATTGGTAATACTAATGCCTACACGATCGATCTCAATGCAGTCGTGCTAAATTGAATGCAAAATATGCGTGAGAAGGAGACGACGACATGTGTTTGTGATATAGTAGAATGCATTTTTTACACCGAAAATATTAATGAATATACTCAAAATTTCATGTGAAACCCAACAAGAGGGTAGATTAGGCCCAAACCCCGTCCATGTGCAGAAAAATATATTTATTTTTATATTTTATTGAACTAGCATTATTAAAACTTGGCAACATTATTTTTTTCTCTGCAAATTTGTTATGGACATGGAGGAATCTAATTAGAGAGTTCCTTGAACCCTAACGGTCATTTGTTTTGGCGCCAAATCGAAAACGAAACGAAAAGTGTAGAACACACGAGCAACGAAGAAGAGAGCGAGCCGAAAAGTCCGTGCAGAAAGTTAATCTCGCCTTTACTACCTCTCTTTCCCGCACTCACTCAGTGTGCTACTCCCCTTTCGGTCTCTTGCTCCCTCCCGCACTCAATGCACTTAGCAACGGGACAAACGCAGCAGCTGCGCTGCCGACGTCGCTGCCCGGCTGCTGCAATGTCAGTAACCCCACTCGAGCGAAAGAGCGAGAGGGAGTAAGAGCAATGGAAAGGGAGAATGATAGCGGGGGAGTGCAGTTAGCGTTGTAAATTTGTTTGCAGTGATTTTTCTGTGCATATTTTTTCTGACATTTTTACGTTGTATTTTATGCTGTTGCCAACTCGTCAACAATCCTTCGCCCATTCCCCAAATCAACTGAAACCAAAAACAAAAAAAGTGCGCTCTTAGTCATTCAAAGCATGCAACAACAAAATAATGCAGCAGCATCAAGTGAGAGTGAGTTGTGCGCAGCTCCCCCTCCCACTCTGTTCAAATTCACCCCCCCCCCCCTCACGCTATTTTTCACTCCAGGAAAATCAGAGAACGAGAAACGCCGAATGCCGCTCATTTGCGTAGAGTAAATGCAAACAACTCGTGCATACGTCTTTCCTTCTTCCTCTCCCGTTCTTACACCGTCTTCAGCACTTACACACACTCGAGCATGCGTACCCACACACGGTCACGCATGAATGCAATGCGCTGCAGCAGCAGCAGCAGAGACAACAAGAACAAGAACAGTAGCAGCCCAGGAGGATTTTACATTGGCGCGTGTAACAGTGATACGCACCAGGGGCCACAAAAATAAAACAAGTCTTTCTCTCATCTCACTTAAACTTTTGAACTGAAGAATTTAATTTTTTTACAACATTTTCTGACAAATATAACTACCTTGTTTATAAGTTTGTCGTTTTTATGATATCTTAGTCCATAACAGTGGATTGTTTTTTTTTTTTACAGAAATAAGGATGTAAAGTGCATGTTTTCTAAGTTCGGTAAGGATAACGCTCGTAAGTATGCAATAAGTATTGGAGTGCACCGATATTTGGAAAATGTCATCCACTGACCCAGATTTAAAACCAATACGGATTTTTTATTTCAAAAAATGAAAAGCATAGTGTTGCCTACACTATCTGCTAAGATGAATGCTATTGAATCATTTTTAACTTGTTGCCTCCTACTTCAGATTAATTTAACATTTTATAGGATTTTTTTAGAAAAAAAAATTTTGGTGACAAATCAATATTGTGGCTTACTGAAGTACACTTAAATCCCTTGCATTTACTTTTTATACGAAGCCCATTTTTTTCCGTTTTGCATTACTTATCCCACTTTTGTGTCCCAGCCTGTGACCTCTACATATGCATATGTAGAGTGTGTGTGTGTGTGCTTGTTTGTTTGTGTGTTTTTGCAGCCTTTACTCATTTTTAGCTTTTCGCTTTTGCATGGCGTAAATTATTTGTATGCGCTGTGCTTGAGCTTATGCGGCTGTCGTTGTTGCTGCCGCCGCTTTTGTTGTTGTTGCCGTTCCTGTTGTTGCTGTTGCACTATGAGGAACATAAGAATGCAGCGGAGAAGAATGAAAAAGGCTGATGCGAAAAGTTGGATGCCTGATGCTGCTGGATGTTGAATGCTGACGAAGGGGCACTATCGTGGTCCTTCGCTCGTTCGTATGTTTTTTCCTCCACGGTAGTAAAGACGACGTGCCACGAACACTTGCGTGAGTGTGTGTGTGTGTGCGTTGGGGACTCAAAGGGTCCCCATACCAGTGCGAGTGCCTACACCAACACCAACACCATTGCAGCCTGCCCCTGGCAACACGAAGCGCGCGAAAATGTTGAAGCGGAGGAAAACGCCAGAAATGGCAGCAAACATTTCTTATTTTCCCTATTTTGTTTGCTTTTTTCCATGGTCCCAACTGTTTCGCGGAGTAAAATTGTAATGTGGAGCAGCGCGGGCGACGACGACTGATTGCAGTGGGCAAACGATAAGATGACGGCGCAAATAACGCAAAAAGGCGAAAAAACAAGGGACAGTGCTACTTCATCAAAGCGACAGAAGTCGTGTATCGACTAAATCGTGTCTGCAACAGTTTCCATTTAATTTCTATCTGATGTTCAAATTTTAATACCAAAAATAGTTTTTTTAAATTGAGTTTTACATGGAATTGTACAGTATTTTAAGATTCATCTTTATAGTTCAATATTTTGTAACCCAATTATTTCTATAAAAACGCCAAAAAATGTTATAAGCTGATGCAATAGAACAGTGTATTTTGTGAATTTAAAGCAATAGTGGGGTAAAATCGTCCGGAAAGAGGCAGTATAACCTTATAATACACATATAATAATAATCTTATACACACCAGTTGAAACAACAATATATAATTTTGGTTTTAAATATTAAATTCTGACGCGGTCAACCACACTGTAAGCCCGATGAGGGGCCGCGATGGTGTCAGCTCTTCTTCGTCATAACTTGGCAATCAATTCTCAAGCTGGAGCAAAAGTGTAAAAAATTAACTAAACGGAGAATACAACGGTGGCCCGACGGGTTTACATCTTCTTGATTACAACAAAATACGGCAGAGGAGGCAACAACAAAATGGGAAAAAGCATTTTGGCGCCTTCGGGTAGCCAATGTATGTATGTATTTCTCTTGCACATTTAGTTGCAGTCGCTTAATTGGCTTTAATGCAATTCGATTAATTTGCCAATGTTGCGAAAAGTTTCTGCCTGGGCCCACAGACTAATTAAAATTGTTGCTGTGTCTAGCGCCACAGAAGTCAGCCCAAGAATTTTCCCTGGCCATCATCACCATCATGATTTCAGCCGCTAATGTTGTTGGCCGTTCTGTCGCCTGGTGTTTCCAGCTAATTGCAGTTAAGAAACAATTTAGTACTTAAAATACATTGCACTTCGACTGAAGGAACGAGTGTGTGTTTGTGTGTAGCGAAAGATCAGTGAACTGAACGTTTCATGTGAAGTTTATAAGCACTTGAGTGAGTAAGAGAGTACCGTTTGAGTTGCCAGCTAGATAATTTTCTATGTATTTAATAGATTTAAGGTCACAAAAACGAACATAATACGCTTACAAAAACGAACCATAAGCAAAAAGTCAATTTTAAAATATTTTCAATGCAAACATTGGAGGACTTCAATTACACAAACGACGATTTAGAACTTCTGTTTCTAAATAAATAAGCAATACGATGGAAACTCAAAGCCCCGTTGTTGCAAAATATATTAAAATGTTGCCATCGTTTTGGTTGACAAACAATGACAGTCGCTGGTTGACGATCATGATCGTGATCATGATTAAATATGACTATGCAGAGCAGACTGCGATTCAGAAACGAGAATAGCAACGGGAGCCAAAGCCTGTGGAAAAGTATAGCGCATAAAATTTGCATTAAATCATTTCTTTTTTGCTGAACTTTTTTTTCTCCATGCCTCTTTGCCAGCCCCCCCCCCCCCCCCATCCAGGCCCCAATTCATCATCCTATTCAACCCTTTCTCGACTCAAACGTCAAACGGTAGCAAAGAGCCAACAAAGTGGAATGTGTTGCAAATTTCAATGCAATATGCCGCCGAAAGCGATAGAGATGTGCACTGGGAAAAAAAGCAGTGCCTAAAACTTATCATTATTATCTCTTAAATGCTTAGATTTCACATCAATATTTTGGCATTTTCTAGCTTTTCATGTTTAAAATTACTATTGATGATAACTTATTGGTACGTTATAATTTCTCTGCCTATACGATGGTGATAAGTAGAGAGCTAAGTACCTCGGGTGGGGGAGGGGCTGATCAGGCGCATGAGCAAAGAGTTAAGCTGGAAAAAAAGTATAAAAATAAACAAAATAAAAATAAAAAATGTGCTCAAAAGAATAAACAGCCAAAGCTCTGTGCTTAATGGCCCGGCTACTGTATGGGAAGGGGTACGGGAATGGATTGCGGATGGAGCAAAAATAAAAAATATAAAAAAGTGGAAAGAACCCACGGGCATCGCATCGGCATCTCTCGTTCCGTTCGTGTCAATAGCTGTCGGTTGGCCACAAAGAAATTGGAACTGTGCCTAAGTCAGCCCGCCCCGGCCGGCCTGAAACCGATTTTGTTTTTCCTACTTTTTGTTTATTTGTGTTGCCCCGCTGCCAGTGGGTTAAACGAAAATTTTATTTGGCTTAGAACGGCAACATTTCGGCGTGAGTAAACAGAAATGTTGCTTGCCACATTGTTTCCATTAGTTTATCGACTTTGATGATTTAGGATCGTTCATTAGGAGATCATTGGAAATCTTATCCCAAGACGGGCACTATAAACAGTATATGAGTATATCAGCTTGTATTGCCGATATTCCATCATGAACAACGTAAAATCAGTGAAAAAAGATCTATGATTGAAATGTCTCAACTTGAGAAACTTTAGGAGTCTATTCCATAAAATTGGAGCTTATTCATTTCATTGAAGTACCGTTTAATGATTAGGTGTTTGCTCGTAATTGATTCAATAACACTTTTCAAAAACACCTTCGATGATATTATGTTACCGATACCAATTCTCAAACACACCCAACTAAATGACTTGATTGCGAATGGAATTTAAAATTCAAATTGCACCGAAACCACAATGCGACCGACAAACACAGCACATGAGAACGTTCCCACGTATCCCGTGGAATGTCGGAAAATTTTTAATAATTGCCGTAACTCGAAATCGATTTCTATCAAAAATGTACTTGGCAATTCTTGTTTTCCACAGTCTCACGCCTCCGATTGTGGAATTGTTTCGTTGACTACTCAATCGAGATGGCAACCCTGTTCTTGTTTTCTTCGTTCATTTGAGCTTTTCAATTTCGCCGTTCTTATGCAATTTTCACTATCAAATATTTATGAAAGCAGAAAAAGTGCGAATACATTGAACAAATGCATAAAAAATGCGGTATACATATATGATTTGTTTACTTATGTGTGTGTGTGTGGTTGTGCATGACGGAGTCGTTGTTTGTTCTATGAAAAATGCATTTGATTGAGCTCTAAATGCAAATTTTGCTGCTGTTTGAGTGCCTCGGAGTATTGTGATTTCATTGCGTGAGATTGCAAATACGTTTGGGATGTGTTTTCATATATATTTTTGAATTGTTCCTTTTCTTGTTTGAACGCCTAGTGACGGTTTTATAACCGAAGTTTATGGTGACTGTTTAAATACGTGCTTTTTTGTATCACCTTAATTCCCTAAACAGAGTATAAAAGTGGTAATTGGTGTTTCAAAAATCTTTATTTATTTGCTCTATTATGCATTGCTTAATATACGCAGATGACTATTTTAACGTTTATTTTTTATTTGTTATTCAAAGTAGAATTCTTTTTTTTTTGTGTGTGATTCACTTACTTACGAGTGCTACTTAAATACAGATAAGTTTGGAATGCTTAAATCACAATTTCGCGACGCAAAACAAACAACTCAAAACAACAAGAGGAAAATAAAAAACACATTTGTTCGCAAACGAATAATTTCGAAAGCCTTTGTAATGGATACAGCAAATTGCGAACTTCATTAAAATAAATTCAATTGGTTCTCCGGTTGTTTTTAATAGCAAATATAGTAAAGTTCCAAAAAAATGGAAAATCAATAAAAGACATTTTGAATCAGAGTCGTGAAAAACAAGGTAACGCACACGCTCCGTTCAACTTTACTTTACTATCAACTTTGGGCCAACTAACAACGCTAATGAGGCTAGAACAAAACTTTGGCCCGATAACTCGGCGGGGAAAGGGGGACTTCGGACAAGCTTAGTAAAGTGATAAAAGTTAGTTGGTAAAACTGTTAGGAAACCAACTTGGCTATTGAGTGGGAAATGGGACTGCTTATTGGCTTCGGATTAGACGTAATACATTTTTTTTTATTTTTCTTCGTCGTGGAATTGGAAAGAAATGTTTAATAAACTTATTAAAGGCCAAAATATATATACAATTTTTGAGTCAACTCTGGCACAGTTGCCTATCCTTCGCTGCAAGCCCTTTTTTCAAACCAAAAGTGCATAGAGAGCTTTACCCGACAAATGTATATCAAAAACCATAAAGGCAAGAAAAGGAAACCCAGCATAGGGGAGAAAATCTTTAGAATTCAGTTTTCTTTGCTTAAGTAAAGCAGAAGTAGCAGAAGGCGGACGGATGCAAGGAAAAATGATTAGGGGACCGGCTTTCAGAGCCAACTATTATGGCCACAAGTGTCAAAGGCAGGCCAGGACTTCATCCTCATCAGCTTTATTGGATAGGGGAGGAATGAACTGTGAACAAGACTTTAGTAGTCGTTTCTTAGCATAACACGAGTCTCAAATTGATTTACTCAAACCGAAGCACAACAGCACTAGCACCTACAAAAAAAAAGGGGGAAAATGCTGGGGAAAAAGGAAAATTCATTTGCCTACTGGCCGAGGAAGCGTTCCCCCATTTGGAACGTGCGCTGGCATGGCGATGAGAATGGGCAATCCCAAGAATATATCCTTATAGGGATGCCATCGCCCACAGAGGAAGAGTTTTCTGTGCGTCAGCTGCTGGCTAAGTGGCTTTCCCCACCCACTCCGTTCCCCCCACCCTCAGTTTTCCCTGCAATCTTTGGCATCGTCCATTCTCTTTGCGCTTTGTGCCTCATCTTTCGAACCGGGGGCAAATATACTTGTATCTGAAGCGTGTGTTCAAGGATGGCGATGCCGATGGCGATAGCGAAGCATCGGATGAGAGGCATCACAGGATGAGAAAGTGAGCACTGAGTGCTATGCTGGTCAGCGTCATCAGCTAAGCTAAGCTGGCCAAGTGTCCTAACCAAGTTAGCTCGCTGTAATTGGCTTCAACAGGCGCCACGCCACCTCGCACACCTCAATTAACTATAAATAACCAGACAAATAATGCTCCGCTAACAAGGGGAAAACAAATGAGCTCAGCGATATCTCTGAAAGTGGAGCACTTGATAGTGGAGATTCTGAATAAATACACATCCAGCGATATATAGGTCAATTGAATATCTGGTAGCAACAGTAACGCGTATGTGAGCTATTTGAAAAGTATATTCGAAATACAGTTTTGTCACTTGTATGGTATTTAAAGTTCTTAAACTAACATAAAGGCTGAACTTAATAGGTATATTTAATATTTAAGCTATAAATATATGAACAGAAGCCAGGTTTTGGATATTTTGCATATGTAAATTTTTTAAATCCTGATTTCTAAGCAAGTTATTTCCAAAAAAAATATGCAAAAGATAAAAGAGCTTTTAGAACACGAATATCCAGTCAAAAGTGAACTTGTTAGAGGTAAATAGAAAATCGAAATATAATATCATGTAAATATTTGACACCACTTAGCAAAATGCGTGTGTGCCGCTTCGTGTCAGGCCCTATTTCGTTTTCAGTCCCACTTCCATTTCCATTCCCATTTCCATGATATCTCCACGATGAGGAGTTTTCTGGGGGAAAGGTAAGACGACCTGGTTAGACCCTTCGTACACGAGGAAATGCGTGCATGGGTATAAATAAATAAATAAACTCAAATTGAAGGCATTTGGCCGGTTTGTAGTCGCGGGCTTGTCACTCTATTTACTTGACCACATTGTGCTGTTGTTGCTGCCTTCTGTTTATATAGCCACTAATTGCGTGGCCTATCTCGAATTTCAGATCGGAGCACGAGGCTTTGAGGAAACAGGACCCTGGAAAATAATGAGCTAGATGAAGAATTACGCCAGAGAGCTCCGATTTGAATAATTAAATGGTGAAAATTGTATAGGTACGAATGTTGTACCATGCAGAATGCAGAACAGCCTAAATAATGAAACAATAATCAATTATTTCGATGATTGCGACTTTGTAACGTAAATATATTAGTTTCTTATTGTCATCAACTTACCATGTTACATGACACTGTTTCTGTGATTTATTTGACAAATAAACTTCTAATTTGATTGTAATTTGATCGACATCTCTATTACCATCACTTTAACTAACTTTATTTTAACTTAAACCTCATTTTCCGTTCAATTTGGATTCCCAAAATGGCCACAATTCCGCCACCCACTGTGACCGCTCCCCCCGCATCTGCGGCAATTCGCCTTACTGGCCTTTTGTGAGCTCTACTGCTCTGCGAGGACGGCCTAAAAATAAACCTTGAAAATTATTTATTTAAACATGGCAAGTTCATTTTTCCTCCTTTTTCGTTGATTGACCGAGAGACCTAAACAAATATGTGGACCTAAGCGCAAACCGAGCCCGAGTCGTAACATTTTTGAGTTTGAGGCTCTGCTTTTTTCGTTCTGTTGATTCTCGCGTTGTGTTGAGCAAACAACAGGAAAGTGCGAACCAAAAGGATAATGTCAGGGACCGCAGGCAAAAAGGTCGTAGGTTAATCATATCGTCAGATGAAAATGTTTCCCACATGTGTGGATACGACTATGTGGCGTGGCACGGCACTGGGTACCACGTTTCAAAAACTGCGGCTTGACTCATGACACGCTTTGATTTCCAGAGACCCAACCACCGAGTGCTGCTCCAACCAACTTGTTCATCAGGTGGCTGAGTCAGTGGTTCAGGTGCGTAGTTTTTAAGGGGAAGACTTGCGACAGCTCCCCACTCCCATAACATCCGTCTGAACCCACTTGGCTGCGCCCCTGGCCTGCAGCTTAGTCAATATCCAAAGATCTCTCCGCTAGTTTTCTTTGTTTCATTTCGAATTTCACAATTAGTGGAAACTATGGTGATAGGAAAGTGATTAGTTGTGTGGGCATTGAGATAATGTAATTAAAATCAGATTGGTTTTGGGATTTTCCGTGGATTAAGAAGAGTGGGTTGCCTAACGACTATTTTGGCTTAGCCGAAATAACTTGCTACTTTACTGCTTTGAAATAAAATATCAAATTCTGTAAATAAATTCTACTATAAATATATTTCCACCTGTTTTTACTATCAAATCAAGAGCACACTTCAAATTTTCGAAGAAGTATTCATTCACATTTTGAAATCAATTTTATAATCGTGCCGGATCTTCGAGGAGATCGTTTTGACATATTAAATTAGTTATATTTTATAATCAAAGCTTTTAAGACCCTTTTCACAATACGATAAGTGAAAACAATAAACTCGAGCCCGAAGCGAACGCCTACGCGAAAATTCAGTGAGCTTCTGCCGCCAGTAGGCGCCTGGCAAAGAAATAACAAAATAACAAATAAAACAACATAATAACGATAGTAAACAAAGGAAAGAGAAACGGCCCACGCTTTTGGGACAAGCCACTCATTAATTAATTTCATTGGATCTAAGATTTAAGCCCAGACCCCGCCCCCGCCCGATTACCAACCAATCAAGCCACGAGGGTCGCCGGGAATCGTGTCACTTCGAAGAACAAGCGCACTTTCTGTGTAGGCCGTAAAAATGAACTGGGGATTGGGGGATTGGCGGTGGCTGGAGGATCGGCGGATTGAAGTACTGGGGTACTGGGGGGTTACCCCACACCATGGCAACCCGATTTTTGTAGTATTCCGTCCATTTGGCTGCGTGGGCCGGCCGGTTTCAGCTTAAACTCGCATATCTACTGTGCAGTATTATAATAACACATATGTACAAACATACATATGAACATATCTATATGCACATATGCATCGTATGAGCATACGATTTCGTACTACGAGCGTAGTAAATTAAAAGTGCAATCACGACAAACCCAGGCACGTCGCTGCCGCTTGCTTTTGTAACTGATTAGGTTGGGCAAAAAAATAAAATATAATACAACACAATACTGCACACTATAAGGCAAAGAAAGATGCAAGAATAACAACAACAAAGACCCACACGAAATGTGCATTTTGTTGATGCATGTGAAATAATGAAAACTGATGACAAGACCTTTAAAAAGGCGACAAAAAATGCGCTTGGAAAATCAAGGTTGCATATAAGAAACGTGCCCATGTAATGGCCGAAGTTCAGCGAGAATGAACATATCATATCAGTTCACAAACTAAGTTATTGTTTTTTGTAGGGCTCTATATGAACTTGGGGTCTCGTCTGTAGATTCCAAACAAATAATCTATAAAATATTAAAAATAGGCATAGAAAAATGATCACAAACATCCAAAGATGGAGCATTTAGATTGTGAGTCTGAAATTGTTTAGTAAATCTAAGCAATATGATTTGGCGTAATTAAATAATAGTATTATTACCCTTCATTTATGCGAAATACCGCTCATAATCGTACTTTGTAAACAAAATTTGGTGTACATACCTGAAAAATAAGGAGAAAGAAGAAATAAAACATTAGTAATTTAGAAAATTTACAAATATGTGTACATATATATGTGCATATAGCTTATTTAAATTGAGTAAATAGCAGCTGCGGTTCTAAATCCGTTTTCCCCCATTTCAATTGGGGCGAAATTGAGGCGACAGTTTGAAGTGGGGGATAGTTTGAGTAAAAATACCTTTAAAGGTCGTTTTTTTATTGAGATGGAGCTGTGTGTACAGTTTGGATTTCCAAGAAACTTAATAACATTTTTGCCTTTTGTGGCTTTTAATAACAGGGCGGGAGTTGTATTTGGCCAAGTCATGCATACAAAGCAGCTGTTGCTCGTATCGGTTATGTGTGAAACTTAACACAACTCAATTTGACCAAAAAGGCGGCTTTTGGGGACAACAAACAACAAAATTTAGATATATGTATGTTCATGAATGTTGGAATATTTGTTGTATAATTTATTCAGCACACTCAGACAAGCCGATAAAGATAAACATGTAAATCAAACAAGAACTTTGACTGATGGCGACACCGCGACGCCTTCGTTGTTGTGCTTGCTGTTGTTGTTCTTGCCATTGGTGGCTGATTGAGTGGCGCCAACGAATTAATAACTTTCTAGAACCGCAATCTATCGTTTATGATATGTGCAAATTTTTTGGTTCTTTTCATTTTTTTTGTCGATTTATTCCAGCTTGTTCGAGTGAGAATCACCTCTGCAAACTATATGTGTATGTACGTTCAGAAATCGCTACGCATATTAAAAGAAAGATTTATGGGCATTAAATGTGTGTTTCGTAGAATGCAGAAATAAATATCCTTATCGGAATTGTGAAAACAACTTTTTGCTCAAAATGTTATCTTTTAATGTGGTTAAACAATAATAGTTATATCAGCAAAGTGATGCATGAAATACGTGGTATACTCATAAATAAAATCAAACAAATGTCACTACACTACAAAAACTATAGTAATCCAAATAAATGAATATATCGTTCGTATTTACATAGATATTGTTTATTTATAACTATATCACTACACTGTTTATTTTGGTTTTCCCATATTTTCGTTGCGATCACATTTTTCTATATTTGCAGATTTGTTTACGTCCCAACATTTTCGTATCACTGAAATTCCCCTTCGTTCCCATCATTACGCTAATTTAATCACCTAAGAGCTCCCAGCCAAATGTGTACTCGCCAAGAATCACACTTCTTTCGGCATGAGAAAATATTTGCAAAAATAATCCCCCAAAATATATGCATACAAATTATCATTTTAGTGGATTTTCCATATATTTATTAGCGTAAGTTTATTAATTACAATAGGGCTTGCGCGGTCTGCACTTAATGAGACGAATAGTAAGTACGTGGCGATGACCGACGCTTCTAATCTTCCAAAATCGACTGACTTAAGTATAGCAAGAGTTCTTATCTCTAAAGCTTAACAAGTTACAGTTTCTTATAGGTAAAGCTCGATCTATAGATGGGAAAAGCACTTGAGGCTTACGACTATATTTCGGGTGTTTTGTGATTGTGTTAACTCCTCCCCTTCTAAGACGAAGGCTGTCCACAGACTTTTTACAATTGGCAAATCTATTTGAAAGCGGATCTTACGGGTAACATTGGTTGTGCACTAAGTTCCCATACTGCCAACCTGGTACTGCGTTAAACCATCGAAGGGAAGGCAGCTCTGCGTGTCTGGATGATCCGAGAAGTTCGTAAATGCTGCTGATTCTCCATGTCATGGGTTCGCAACAAGGTTCTGGAGATGATCGTAGCGAACTTGGAAAAAATCTTTATTGTAACCGTCGACTTGTTGACGACGATGATGCTGATGTTGGTTGAACTAGTTGACCATCAAAACGTATGTGTTGAACGCACTCTGGTTGGCGTCTGATGGCAGATATTATTCAGTTCGTCGTTTCAGTACCCAGGCGCAGAAATAGTTGCCGCATCTTTACGTCTTTAGCAGATACTACGTTGATAGATCTTAATTCCCTCTTCTACTCTTCTCATCTACTTAAGAGGTAGTTACAGTTTTAATACTAAAGTTTTGACAATAATTAAGTATAACAATTATAATTTTATAATAAAGTTCATTCAGATATTTTTGATATTAAAGTATGTAGTAAAACGCTTATTGATTGCAAGTATTGATTTTCCTATTTAGTTGAACAGAATCAGGAAAGGGTATTGATAACATTAGTGTTTTATTTTTTTTTTTAATCGGGAATTTGAAATCTAATTAGAGTGAGTGCGCTATACTGTTATTATGCCGTTTTGGTAATGCATTTATTTTCTATGGTAGTTTCAGGAAATATTTGTGGTTGCGTGGACTTTAAGTTTTCAAATCATTCGGGTCTAGCATTTCATCACATACCTTTAAAATTTTCTAAAGAGGATGAAGCGGAAATAATACAAAATGTTTAAAGATTAAATAAGAAGGATTTGACAAATATTTAATTGAAAAATGTTTGCAAACTCTTTTACTAGTGTTCAGATTTCACGTTTGTATTTTGCTAACTTGGCGATGGTCACAAAAGGAAAAGAAATACTAAACCTAGCGTAGATTATCTTTATGAACGACCCTCCCTTTTATGAGGACCGTTGTCCCGAGGTCTGCTTCGATTAGTTCTTCCCTATACCGTGGGGTTAGTTTATTTCCCAAGCGATTGTTTTGTTTTACCATGACGGTTTCTCCCACCTCAAAGGTTCTGTCTCGTCTTGTTACATTTTCTCTTCTTAGCTGTTTTTCCTGAGCTTCGTTAACCATTTCTACTATCTCGTTAGCCAATTCGGGAGGAGTTGAATGAATAATGTCGATCGGTCTTCTATTGGTGACTGAGTGCACCGTCTTATTGTATTCTATTGTTGCCTGAAGAATAAGGTTGACTGTATCATTCATTCCACTGTCAAGTTTCAGGCATCGAGCTATTTCTAAAAGCGTGCTGTGAAACCTTTCAACCTGTCCGTTTGAGGTACTATGAAGTGGAGGTGCGTTCGCTATGTCAACATTAAAACGATTTTTCAAAAGTGACTTGATTGACTCGGAATTTATGGACGGTTCATTGTCACAAAATATTGTCTTTGAATGGGGAAAAAAGTTCATTAGTTGCATAATTGCAGGTTCTAAATCAGTTATCGTTCGAGAGCCGATTGGTTGCACAATAGCGAATTTGGAAAATTTGTCAATACATGTCAAAAAGTAATTCCTGTCCGTAGAAAATATATCAATATGCAATGTCTCGCCTACATGTGACGGAATAGGTGTTCTCCCGAGGATTTGCTTTTGCGGATGGCGGTCGTATTTGGCTTTTTGACAAACCAAGCAGTTAGAAACAAAGGTAGCGGCTATTTGTGACATTTTAGGGAAAAAGTAGTATTGAAGAATTTGTTTTACATTCTCCTGTGCTGCCCTATGCGCTCTGTTGTGCTCCAAAGACACTATTTCCCGTTGCTCAGTTTGATTAAAAATGTCGCTGACCATTTTCATAGTGTGTCGGAAGGTTGTTGCTGGAAAGTCATTTACAAGACTGTTTTGAATGAAAGCTAGTACAGGTAATTCGCAGTGTATCGCATTCACTACATCCGGCTTAACCACATCACGAATTCTTCCGATTAAGGTCTCTTTGTCTAGAAACTGTATTAGATGCCTTGTCTTGCTTCCGAAAATAACAAAAGTTCGAGTTGAGTCTGCGGTGCCCTCATCTATCACAATTTGGTTTCTAAAACAGTTAACCGGCTTGTCGATAGTTTCGATTGTAAAAGTCAATGAAATTTCGCTATGTATTGTTGCAATGTCTGACTGGGGTTCGTCCTCTAGGACATGAATAGCCTGCCTGGATAGTGCATCGGCAACATAGTTCTCCTTGCCAGGTTTATAGAAAATTTTAGCATTATGTTCGTCTATAAACGCCTTCCATCTCTTGATTTTTGCATTTGGATTCCTATCTGACACGGCGTATGTTAACGGCTGGTGATCTGTAAAAATGTTTAAGTTTTTGACACCATATAGATAGTTCCTAAGAGACTTTAAAGCCCAAACGATGGCCAAAAGTTCTCGTTCATTTGTTGCGAAATTAAGTTCTCTATCCTGTAAAGTTCTCGAAATCATTGTAACAGGCTTGCCATCCTGTGATAAGACTGCCCCCAGGCCAAAAGCCGAAGCGTCTGTTGTTAAGTCAAAGGCTTTTCTATAATCGGGATACAATAACATTACATTTTCGGAGACAAGAACATTTTTAAGCTTCTCAAAAGCAGAACATTGTCTTTCATCGAAAGAAATTGGTATCTTTTTAGACTGGCTTGCGGAAACCTTTCCGTTTTCACCCTTCAGAATGTCAGTGAGTGGTCTAGCAATAGAGGCGAAGTCCTTAATAAAGCAGCGGTAATAACTTGCTAGCCCTAAAAACGATCGAACACTAAACAGATTAGTAGGTTGATTATATTTCTGAATAGCCTCTACTTTGCTAGGACTGGTTGTGATACCTCCACTTGACACCATGAATCCGAGATACTCGACGCTTTCCTTGAAGAAAAACGATTTCTCTTTAGAAACCCTCATGTTTGCCCCAGACAGTCTGTCTAGTACCCAAGCAACGTCGTTTACGTGGTCCTCAATTCCGTTTGAAAATATTATTACGTCATCAACGTAAACGTAACATGACTTTCCTATACGGTCCCTAAGAACATCATCAATAGCACGTTGAAAAATACTTGGGGCATTTTTCAAGCCAAACGGCAAACGGCAAAACTCGTATTTTCCATTTCCTACTGAAAAGGCAGTTTTCTCTCTATCCTTTTCTGCGAGCAGAATTTGGTGAAACCCCGATTTAAGGTCAAGGGTTGTAAAGAATCTGGCTTTT
Organism: Drosophila melanogaster; assembly: GCF_000001215.4. Classification (NCBI taxonomy): domain Eukaryota; kingdom Metazoa; phylum Arthropoda; class Insecta; order Diptera; family Drosophilidae; genus Drosophila; species Drosophila melanogaster. The sequence continues at coordinate 20,269,385 of NT_033777.3, read as the reverse complement.
CCCAAATTTGACAAGATGGATACTACGTTTGGTATAGGGTACTTGTCGTCGATTGTTTTTAAATTTAGTTTTCTAAAATCTATAACCAACCTTTTCTTAGTATTTCCCTCTTCATCTGTACCTTTTTTATCGACTACCCAAACCGGATTGTTGTAAGGTGACGACGAGGGCCTGATAATTCCGTCCTTTAACAAAGCATGTGTCTCCTTATTCACAAAATCCGATACGCCCATGGGGTACGGATAGAGTTTTGAGTAAATGGGTTGGTCGTCCTCAGTACGTATTGTGGCAACAATGTTGGTATTATACGGCAGTGCTTCTTCCGGTTCCGCAAAGACGGCCAATCGGTTTCGAAGCATTGTATGGAATTTATTAGATATCTGATTTGGAACCACAATATTCTCTATGTTGGTGAAATTTACGCTGTCACATCTCAAAAACTGAATAGATTCCACTTCATTGTTGATATTCAACGTTTTGTTCTTAAAATCTAACGTTGCATTTCCCTGTTTCAAAAGGTCAAGTCCTATTATTGCGTCAAAACTAGAGAGACTTGGAAGAATAAAGAATTGAACAGATGTGTTAAATAGCTTAATAAAGCATTTCTGTTTGACGGTGTTGCAACCATGAAGCGATTTTACCGTGAATTTATTTTGTACCGGCATTATGTTTTTTAATTCAGGGAGGGGCTGTATGTAATTTTTCGAAGCCCCGGTGTCAATCAAAAGTTTTATGGTTCTCCCTGCTATCTCTCTTTCTATGTACGGTAGCAGGGATTTGTGGCTAAAAAATGAACATGATCGTAATTCACTAGTTCGTCCTCATAATCATCAACCTCCGCTTCTGCCTCCTTTTGATAACCGTCTGTATCTTCCTCACATTGACCTTTCTCATGAGGTAAGTAGTTGATCCTCTGCTGTTTTGGCCCTGTAAACCTTGCACTGCCACTCGTTGGTCTTTTTGATGCTTGCGCATACCCAAAATGTCCCTGAGCCTGACTTGTGTTTTGCTGTTGGGGTTGCGATGCGAATTGATTTTGTGTTCGAAATGAATTTTGTTGTTGGGATGGCCAAGAATATTGTTGTTGAGATGGCCAAGAATTTTGCTGTTGGGATGGCCAAATATTTCCCTGAGTCGGAAATGGAGTTTGTCCAAAATTTCCAGTTCTTCTAGATCGCATGGATACATCAGGATTTGTTAACTGGACTGGATCTTGTCTTTCCTGGTTATCATAAGTATGCACCTGACGCTTGCTAAAATATGGGTTTTTAGTTTGCATGGGCATGATTGAGTTTCTATCCTTATCGCTGTGCTTTTGTTCGATTTTCTGACCCCTGTCTCCAATATTTTTAGAATAAATAAGGGCGAATTGGTAACGCTCATGGTTCGACTCGACCTCTTGCGCTAAAGCGAGAGCAGTTGGTAAATCTTTTGGACCTTTTGCAAAAAGAATGTCGCTCAACGATTTCTTAGCTCCGGTTACAAATACACGTAACGCGTCCGTCCTGTACTTTTCATTCAGTGACATCGCCAAGGCACTATCAAATGTCATTATTGTCTTGTTGGTAAGTAGGGTCAGTTTTTTCTCGACTTCATCGTAGAATTCAGTAAGAGTCATGTCTCCCTGTCGCAAAGTTGATAGCTCTTGTTCGATTAGATAGATCGGCCTTTTGTCAGAATATGTGAAATCAAGACGGCTGATCATTGCTTTGAAATGTAACGGAGTATTAAAAGAAGCCAATACTGTATTCGCTGGACCTTTTATTTTATTTCGCATAATACCAAGAGCTTGGTAAAATGTTGAACTTCCCTCGTAATCTTTGAAAACTTTAAAAGCGACATGAGCCGCTTTTCTCCACGACACATATGTTTCACTTTTGCCATCAAAATCTGGCAGAGATTTAATTATATCTAGAGGCTCGCTACAGACAACACCTGGTCTAATTTCAGCATCTACATAAGTTTCCACCTCTGGGGTGTTCACTGTTAATTTCCCGATTCGCTCATTCATCTCCTGCAATTGCTTTTCAAATGATTGTTTTTGGACTGCGAGCGCACCGGCAACAGCACTCTCTACGATCGCTTTTAACTGAGCTTCAAATTCCATTTCGCTAGTTGTCTTTGTTTTTGACCACCAATTATCTGATGACTTATTATTTTTTTCTGCACTGTTTTGCCTACTTGCCTGGTGCGCTGACCATTTATTTAAGCTTGACACTAGGTTGTCTAAAAGGTTATCACTGTCACTCATGTATTTTTATTATCAATACTCTTTGCATAGGTTATAATATAATAATAATAATAATATTTTTAATTCGTTCAATAAGCGTTATACTTACAATATAATAATAGTGATTAACAAACAATTTTAAGGTAGATGGTCTTAGTAATTAATATTATATTTTATGTAATCACGAAATTTTTATTTCTTAGGTTAGAGTTAATTAGCCAAAGCCGCTGGTTTTGTCTCCGGATCCTCCTTTTGTTATTTATTTATAATTATTCAGTTATCGTAGGTTTTTATATCCGTTTGGGCGCCAATTATCATTTTAGTGGATTTTCCATATATTTATTAGCGTAAGTTTATTAATTACAATAGGGCTTGCGCGGTCTGCACTTAATGAGACGAATAGTAAGTACGTGGCGATGACCGACGCTTCTAATCTTCCAAAATCGACTGACTTAAGTATAGCAAGAGTTCTTATCTCTAAAGCTTAACAAGTTACAGTTTCTTATAGGTAAAGCTCGATCTATAGATGGGAAAAGCACTTGAGGCTTACGACTATATTTCGGGTGTTTTGTGATTGTGTTAACTTACACATTGGTTTATAATGAAAATATTCGTTTTCCTCATAAATATAGTTGGCCAAAAAATACGAGAAAAAAAAACAGCTTCAAAGGTGTGGTGCTCCGAGTTTCCGGGGCGGTGAAAGAAAGCACGTGGATGGTTCAGATTGTTCAGATTGTTTGCTTTATTTACGCAGCATTAAAATGTGTTTAAATCGAGCAGTATGTTTATATGTTCTCCGAGAGCTTCGGGCGGGCAGGTGCATGATGTTGTTTTTTTTTTTTTGTTATACATTTCGGTGTGCTGAAGGCGGCAGTGGGCGGTGGGTGGCCGCCGCATTGACGCGTGTGGAGCGTACGTATACGGCCCAAGTGTGTAAATATATGTATGTACATATATCTGTATGTATATATCTTTATCGGCCACATAAGCCCGTAGTACGTTCGAGCGTGTAGATACGGATGTATAAGAAAACATTGGGTGTGCGTACGTTTGTACGTTTGTGCATTTGCGATGCGAGCGATTAGCGCATGAATGAAAAAATTATACGACGTTGGTAGCAAAATATTTTTACTTTTTGCGGTTCATTTGCTTTATTTTTTTTTTTTTGGGCGACCTTATCGAGGCCTCCGCCGTTGCTCCTTTTTATATAAATTACCTGATTATTCGGCTCGGCGTTAGAATAAACCACGCCAAATTGATTTCGGTTCTCTTTCCCAGAAATAGAGATAAAAGTTCAGTATGGGCTGGCCGACCCATCAGCAGATATGGCCAAGTGAGTGTGAGTGTGTGGCGGAAAATAGAAATATATGGATACTAAAGCGGCTATAGAATCAGCCAACAGACAAAACACAGACCAACTTGCACTAATGTGTGGCAGACAAAGGAAATAAAAGGGTATTTGGATTATGGAATTGATCGTTAAATAAACACGCTGTTAAAGGAACTTGTCTAGAACGAAATTACACGTTTTTTTTTTAGCTTTAATGCCTGGATGTGATTATTTTAGTGAATGAACCTAATACTAAGACAAGCCTTCATTACCATAAATAACGATAAAAGCCTTGTAATAGGGGAATTATATTGTGCATTAATCTAACTGTCTTCAACCGTCCTGCTTTACTGAAACATCCATCTGATTAATTAATAAATTCACACTAATGTCGGTTGAATGCAGATAGGCATCCTAGAAATGGCATAATAATATAAGCCCAAAAAAAAATAATAATACATTAAAACCCTAATGGGTATGTTAATTATCGAGCATGTGAACTATCTTTTTGTCTTTGTTTTTTTTTTTTATCCATTAGTACGTTTTGTTTTGTTTGACTTTGATGTCTTATTTTTGTGTGTGTCTGGTCGGTCGGTCGCAGCTCGAAATAGGTTTCATTAATTAAAAATGAACAAAACGTGTTGTACGTTGGCGTTTTATATATTCATCTTCTACTTATAGATTGGCAATGTGCACACGTACTACGCGTCCACTGTACGTACACTGCCCAAATAAATACGTACGTATACATTTATTTATATAGTTATTTCTTTTGTGCCGTTTATCGTGCGATGTCGCATAATTGAAGTGAGTTGATTGGTATTTCAGTCAGGCAGACAGGCACCCGGTTTTTTCTTGGGGCTCCCTTGGGTTCGCTTTATGGCAAAGTAGAAGTCTCCCTGTGGAGGGCGGATTTAGATAAGACCAGTGGAAAGAAACCACAGTGGGTCCGTCCCCGGTCCGATATCATTATCACCAGTGCTCTCAATCGATGAGCTTTTCAATCGAAATCGAACCCAATGTTTCTTGTAAGAAGTAATGCACAGAAGAGGACGGGGAATGAAATGAAAAACCAAGTTTCCTGCAGATAAAAATTGTTTATTAATAAGTCAACAAATATGCAATGAATGCATTTATCTCAGTTCGTATGTTGACTTATTAGCAAGCTGATAATGAGACCAATATCCATGAATGCAATTTCGTCAGGTTTGCTGAAATATATGTATATGGCAATCGTTGCTGTGCTCATTGATAAGCTTAGCAATAAAAAAGCGTTTTTTTCTATACAATTCCTGTTGCTAGCCAGGCAAGCACTGAATAAACATGCACGTTAAAACAGAGAATGTCCATCTGCAACCGGTTTAAAACTCCTGCACACAAACAAACAAATCAATTTAGTGGGGGAAAATCGCAAAATAAATAAACCAAAACCGACTGAGAAACACATAAAAATTGCACATAAATGAATATAAAATCCAGACAAGAACTCCTCTGATTCGTCTCCTCCTTTGAGATCCCTCCCATTCCTGTGGGGCCGAATAGCAACAAATTGTGTTTTATATTTCTCTGGTTCTTGTGTATATCTACGTATAGCATGAGACGAGGAAAATATACGTATATGTACATATATATTTCCCCAACTCATTTCATTTTCATTTTTACGTTTTACGCGCGCGCGATACCAAAAGAATTTTTACGCATACGTGTATGTGGAGAAGGGGTCCTTATAATACCGATACCCCCCGAGCACCCCAAGCCCCATCTCTATTGTATCTGGATAGGATCGGGCAGTGCTAACGATGTCTCCTTTCCTGTTTCACTATACATTTCTCGTTCTTTTCCACAACGAATCCATTCTTTCGGGCCAATTTTGAGTGCTTGTTTTTCTTTTACGCGCTTTTGTTTACTATAGATACACAACAAACTTTGAGATACAAATACAGCCAGACGGACGGGCTGGCTGGCCGCACACGCATGTGGCACGCTACCGTATCTGTATCTGTATCTCTCTCTCTCTTGGCCATTAAAGCTTGAATAATACCTATATAAGTAAAAAAATAAACAAAAGAAGAAATATTATTTTCAAGCGCATGAAAAAACAAGTGAAAAGAAATATTAGGAAAGGCATCTAACAAATGCTACACTTGTTCTTCATTCCACGCTTATTTTTTTTTCTTTTTCCTCCGCTTTTACTTAAGTGAATTTCGTGAGCGAGCATTACATAAACAGGTGAGGAGTACCACTACGGCTGAATAGAGGAGCGACTAGGAGGTACCCTCTACAATAAATACTTCATGAAATATTCTTTATTATATAAAATATTACAATTAAGTAATAATATCATAATGTGGCCCATAGTGGAACATTTTCAATAAAAAAAAAAAAAAAATCAACTTCAGTTAATTAAATTGAATGCACTATAAACTATTCCTCGAATTTGTAACCTTTAAACCTAATTTCAGAACTCCATTCGACAACTTTAATGGCTACTTCAGGGGCAAGCTCCTCTATAAAGTCGGGTCTGGTTCGCATCGTCGGCAAAAACAACAATATCTAAAGCACGAACCACAAATACCACTAAAATCGAATTAAGTAGCGGGAGGAGGCACTTAGGTTTATTTGCTTTTTGAGCGAAGCAGCTGGATGAAAGGGGCGGGGTGACGGGTTGTGTGTAATTTGGTAGTTTGCTCAAAAGTGTGCCTCATGTGGATTATTTACCTTACAATTTAGCAGGTAGCCCAGTGAGGTATGTATCTTCTATGCGGTTGGGGAAATGTGAAAGGGGAACCCCTGGGGGGATCTAGCAAATACATTTATCTATCTGAATATGTTTGAGCAGATAGTCAAGTGTACTTTTTAATGATAAATATTAATCAATCTAATGAGGGATTGCATTTGTAGCCCTCGTTAAAAATGCTCTAATCTATACAACACTTTATAAATACGAAATATATAAAAAGAACCTATATGCTTAATGATATGTTATGTTATGTAGCCTATAAAAAACTGATTTCCTTTCCATCATTACTGAGTGTTTAAGTTTAAGTTGACATGGCTTTGTCTTGATATCAACAAATTTATTGCTTGATTTATAGGCTTCTTGATTGATGAAGTTCATATGAGTGCGAAGCAAGATAAAGATAATTTTTATAATGCCCAGCTTGGAAGAAATAAGCCAAGTCAACCAGCGCCCAGCAATATCACACACCTGCTCCCACTTGTGATTACAAATTCAAGATTAATTGAAATCAGCAGGCGGTGCGCAAACGTAAACAAAAGTATGGGATCGTGGATAGCCTGAAATTTGGGTAAATGAAAATGAATCGATCCCAAGCTAAATGGGTTACGTAAGGAAATGTGAAAACGTACGTATAAATAAACCATAACCATATGAAGCAATAATATAATCATTAAAATTTTCATAAAAATTTAAGATACAGATACATAGAATAGCAATTTAGGTGTCACTCGATCGCAGCAGCTTCCTTTATTCTGTGGCTCCAATAGCGATATAAGTAATTTGCATAATCAAAATTAATAATGATATCCATTATATTGCACATGTAGGTACCTATCTATACCAGATCCGAACAATCGGTAATCGGTACATACAAATGGATTGAGCATGACAACCGACAGTTGACAGCTAAACAACTCATTAATGAATAGCAAACGCTTCACGGGCAATAGCTACACTTTAAAGCTTATTACGGAACACACTCTTTATATATGTATGTACATATGTACGTACGTACGTACAAATCGACAACAGCCGGCATCCAGTGCACACAAAACTATACTGAGCGTTTATATAGATATTCGCAGTTCGTACAACCCAATCATGAGTGTGTATAGCACTTGAAATGGCAAATGAATGACATGACTGCGTACGAACTGGCTGACTGACTCACTGCCTGAATGACTGACTAACTGACTGACTGCGTGACTGACTGACTGAATGACTGTGTGACTAACTGACTGACTGGGCAACCAATCAACCAGCGAATAAACGAATGATCGGGTGACAGAGCAACCGACCGCCAGACGAGTTAAGATTAATCAGAGACCCCCGACCATATAGCAAGTACAGTGCCTCACAAAATTTTAGATCAGTCGGAATAAAAGATAGTATAAGTATTTTTCTCAGGATACCATTATCAATCAAATTAATATTACAGTATAAAATTGAATAGCAAGTGAAGCATTGTTATAGTTAATAACGTAAAGGTGATTTCTTTAAATGCATCTAAACATTGATAAACACTTGCGAAACGCACTGTACTCGCATGCATGTGTGTATTTATAAGTTTGTTTCAATAGTGTGTGATATGGGTAAAGAGTCGACAGAATATAATGGTTTAAATGCCATATCAGCAACAGAGAAAAAGAGTAAAACGCTGAATACAAATTACAACCCCAACACCAAGCCCCACCATTCTGCTGCTCCCCACAAAAAAACCAACTGATATATACGAATATGAATGTAGGTAGTATATATGGAGACTAAATAACAGGCGATTCTCAAGCGGCAATAGCACCCAAATATGAGCTACAAGCACTTGCACAAAAGTTGTTGTCAACAAGTTTACGACCGAAACCCGCTAGCAGATATATTATATGACCATACATAACCATATATGTATGTACATATAAGCCATGCACATCTGTATCTCTTATCAAAGCCCAGCCCCCAATGCTATCAGTTATAATCAGCCAAGTTTCTTAGCCTTTTTAGCATATCTGAATTCGATGCTTAGTGTTCGTTTCGCTTGGCTTGTTTCGCATTTTGCCAGTTTTTTTTTTCGATCTCTGTCTGGGGTATTTTATTTCCATTTGTTGTGACGTGCCGTGGTTAATAATTATATAGATTATCTAGTCCGCCAAACTTTACGCAGCCCATCAAGGCAACGGCTCAAAGGTATTCATTTTAATTAAGCGGTGATCACTGGACAAGTACAAATCAACCATATAATATGCACACTGAGTTGGCAACTGAAATATTTTTTAAGTCAAAAAAAAAAAAAAGTTGGGAAGCTATTTTGTAGAAAAATACATGAAAATGATTTAGTCAAAATGTAAATAGCCTTAAAAAGCTAATTTTTATTATGATTTAATGAAATAACACACATATTTTTATTCAATTGCAGAGTGTATTACTATACAAACTAAACCAAAATACATTATATTGCCCGTAATAAACGCGTTCCCGATTTCTGCAAATGTCCATATAGCCGAATTAATTGACCCATTTGCTAATAAAAATTTGCTGTTCGTACAAATAAAACGGGCAAATAAAGATCCTTAATATAATTTATTATTGCCTGCTAAAGCTGTTTGATCATTTTCATTAGACGCCAAAAAGCGTAGCACTTTAAAATGTATTCGAGTAATAGCTACACAGAACACCCAGAAAGTAATAAATTTTATTGCAAAATTGCCTTTTCATTCATTTCGCCTGAAAAGCAGATAAAAATGTGTTTTATTTTGTGCCTTTTGCTATTGTTGTTAACTAATACATGGGCAGACGAGCAGAGCGGAGCTGAGATGCAGATGTATATGTTTTTCATTAAGAATGAATTCATCGTTTGCCCATTGTGTTTGTCTAGTTGGAGAATGTCTGTTTGTCTATGTATCTGAATCTATATATACGTAGTACGTATCGTATCTATGATGCATTACTTTTAGATTTTCTCACTCACTGAAAACGAGCGCGAGACGTGTGAGAAGGAATAAATAAACAAATTCTGAGAATATAATATGTCGGACAAAAAGAAGTAATACATTGATATGGAAATTGTATCTAAAGTCCAACATCTGCAACTGCTCTCGAAATGTACGGAACAAATTGTATTGTGTAGTCTCACACTCGAGTATCTATATCAGTATAAATGTATAAACGCCTGACAAAACTGATAGCGATTTCAGTTGGCAAGTCGAGTATTTGACCAATTGACAAACTGACTGACTGATGGAAATCAATAAAAAAAAAAAATACCTATGCATGTGTGTACGTTCGGTGGTTGCAATATACATACATACATGCATATGTACTAAACGTGTGTTTGCCGGCTTATCACTATTAAAATACGAAAATTTAAATTACATATTGACTTATCAGCGGCTGGTTAGTATATACGTATATGTGAATGTGCTTTCTGTTTTTTTGTAGCTTCTTTTCACCTCTTCATGTTGATTATGGTTGAATTTTTGAGTGTGTGGGTTGATAAGTTTGCCTTGTTTACCTCGTCAACATTTTGCATTAACACATTTAAGTATATTATTTAGTTTTAAATAATCGTTAGTCTACACATGGATTGGCAAACAGTTTGTTTTAGTACATTACTTTACTTACTTAGTAATTATTAACCTTTTAAATGAGGAAACAGTTTTAATGTCATCGCAAATGTTTGTTGGGCAACTGATCTTTCTATTTTCTAACTAAGACTATTTTTTTTCCATTTTTACTTTTGGGGTTTTTATTGATTTAACCTATAATTTTCACAGATTATTCTGTTTCTAAGTTGAATAAGTGTAATAGGTGGAATATGGCGAGCTTATATAACTTGTAGTAGAAAAGTAAAAGCCATATAATATCTGGTTTGATCTTGATTCGGCTCCATAGGCCGGTTCTGAAACTGAAACGGATACCTAGACTGGAACAGTAGCCCCAGTCAGCAGCATTTGGAGCGGTGCTCACATAAAACAAAAAATACAACCGAAAAACCAAAATTTTTTCCGGTTTGTTTGGTGGTTTTTTATTACAGCATAGATGTGGTGAACCGGTTTGGGAATGTTTTCGGTATAAATACCACAATTTATGTTGTTTTGCGCCGTGTGTGCCATTGTGTTGGGCCAACAAACAAACATTTGCCGGCTTATTTGGAACGTGTTTTTTATAACACAGGATAAGAGCTTAGCTTGGCTATCTTTTTTAGAGAAACCGAAAGCAGTGTACATAACTCTATATAGGGAAAATTGTTGAGTCTGGATTTGTATCTGTGTGGAGTGGGAGATAAGCGATGAGTAATACCAGAAACGCTAATTAGGCCAAGACGGCTTACTCATCGAATATTTCAAAGGAGGTTGAGTCCACAGGACAGGAGAGTGAGGAAATGCAAATCCCAGAAAAGGTATTATTTGTATGGCTTATAAAAACCAGTTCAAGCTTGCCTTTTTCATGTTTATACCCCATTATTATCACAGACATCACGATGATTTTAATATGAAACATGAACGTTAGGTGGATTCAACAAAGCGGAGGAATAGAAGTTTCAAGCTCGACTCAACGAAACCACAGCGAATACAAATACAAATCGCAGAGTTTCAAAGACAACTTCTTGTTTCCTTCTTGAACATTCCGGTTCTTCGGTTGGGATTTGCTTTGGGCCAAAAGCACGGGGTGCAGGCAGAGAATCCGAGAGGCCGAGACCCAGCAGACGTAATTAATGATCCCGAAAACGTTGACGACGGCAACCAGCAGCAGCAACAGTGAACCCATGAAGGGGCAAACGCATGTTTTGGACCTTTTTCTTCGGTTCGGCCTGTTGGCAGATGAAATACCAAAAGTGGAATACAGGTGCGGATTAAGGTCAAATGGTCGCTGGGAGAGCGATTTTGGTGAGCAGCTAAATATAATATATTAGCCATACAAAAGTATTAATTTAGCTTGGAACGCATATCAACAACGGTAATCAAGGAATTTTTAAAAACTGAACAATATAAATAAGCCACTGAATCATTCAATGTTTTAAAAATACAATTTTGTTAGTCAATGTGTTTTTTTAACATCATTTCTTATCATCTACTATACTATACTATATAGTACTAACTAAAAAATTCCAGAAAAAACTCATCGGGAAATTTGTTTGAAGACTCCACAACTGGATGCCATAAGAAGTTGTACTACTACAACTCGATGTTTATAGTATTTGTAGAATGCCGAGAGGCGAGTCTGCAAGACGTACTACAAGATACACAATCACAAGAACAGCAACAACAAATGCTAACGCAACACGAAAACTGGTCTGTGGCACCAACTATAATAACAACAGCAACAACAAAAACAACAAGTTACACATCAATGTGTGCTGCCCATACACACAGATACAATGCCACCTAAACGTGTGTTAGTGTCAAACAAGAAGACGAAAGTGGGGGGTTTTTTGAGGGGGGTTCTCATGGAAAGAGTGCCGAGAAGCAGACGCAAAACGAGACTCCACAAAGCCCCACACACTCGCATCCACAACGCTACCTCCTCCTTCTTGCTTTCCATATTCTTGAACTTCAAAAAGTACAACCAACGATGAAAATCGAACAAAAACCCAGCATAAAACAAATAAAAACGAAGAAACAAACAACAACGTCAAGCCGTCAGACAGCTACTGGTGTTAACCCGTAGTACATAGTAGTAAAAGGCAGCCAGCAGCAGCACCAGCACACAGATACTGCCGTACTACTACCACACACACACGCATACATCTGTATACGCGCGTACAACGCTGCGTATACGCCATGTCTGGCTGACAACGTCTTCGCCGCCTTTTTGCCTTCTTATCGCTCGTCTTTCAAGCTCTTTTTTCTTCTCCACATCATCTCTTCCCCGGTTCTTTAATGCCAATGCTCACTGTACATATATACGCATATATGTATGTATGTATATTGTCGATTCGCTGATGATCGTCATCTGTGCAGCGTGCAGACTCAAAAGGCCCGCGAATAAGATATTCTCCATACAATCGGAATTCAGTAGGGAGGGATTAAGTGTGCAAGTCAAATGGGAAAATCCCAAATACCCTGACTCCGAGTGATAATAGATATGCACATAAAAATCATCTATAAAAGTTGCACCATTTGCTGTACTCATGAAATTATTCAGACCTGCTTGTTCCCAAGTATTTCGAATAAGTCGAAAGTTTGCTTCATACTATAAATGTTATTGTGATACCAAAAATTATGTAAATGATAAACAATTTTATTTTGTTTTTATTTGAATTATGTAGAATGTCTAATTATTAAGTAGGAGAATATTATTATAGGAGAATAAATGATATTACAAATAATGTGTTAGCTTTACACATATGTACACCCGTAGAATAGCTTTCCATCCACTAAATATAATAATCCATGCACTATAAATTTTAATGAAAACAGCACTACTATACATCTATATAATCTCCACCATATAAGCGCTATAGCCATTGTTTACTCGTACTCATTGTTCCATCTTTTTCGTGTTCTATCTTCTCAACTCCACTTGGCACCGAACTTTTTGCCTGGGACCATATGTCGGAATAAAGACTCCGATTCATTGCAGACAGAACGTGAAGACCATCCATTACAAATGCTTTTCTTTGCGTTCCGTGCTTATACATACATATTTCGATCTGGGCATGACTGCTCCGTATTTGCCTGAATGCCCTTCTGTCTGGGTTTTTTAATGCCCTACATGATCTGGTTTTGTCGTGTATTGGGGCAATTTCAACTTTTTGATGGATTGTTATTGAAGTTTTGCTGTTTGTTGTTTGTAGCTTATGTGGCTTATTTCAGCTTTTTAATGGTTCTCATCTCGGTTTTTGTAGGATATCTAAACAAAAGATCTTGGTATACAAGTATTGCGTAAGTGTGTTTTTCTCTAGTCGTAATAGATGATTATTTCAAGGTTTTAACAAGATTTTCGGAGAATTATGCTTACAGCATTGAACTAATGACAATATAGTAGAAAACCTAAAGGCCTAAGACTTTAAGATTTATTGCTCTGAGGAACATGAAAAAATTACATTCATGGATACCACCAAGGTGGAAGATTATGATGCACGATAAGGGTTCCTGAAGCAAAGTTCGGAAAAATAGTACCTTAAAGCTCTAGGATTTAGATCTTTTTAGTTTCTAAGCTTACCATTTAAACAATGCACTTAACAAGAACGTTTGCCTAGTATTACTAACTTCTGTGAACTTGTTGCGACCTGACTTGCAATTTGTGCATATTAACCATGTTGTAAATAAGTTCCATACTTCTTTTTAATATATATTGTTTTAGGAGTAACTGCGTCGAAATTTCTACCAGTGCATTGGCCTAATTGAGAAACTAGCTTCAATACCAAAATTGGCTCATTGTCCTGGCCATAAAAGGCACACACACACTCAAACACACCATCAACGCGATGTAATAAAAAATCGAAACAAAAAAATAACTAGGCAAGAAAAACGTGCCATGCCTCGAATAATGAAGTTAATAATAAAAATGAAAAGAGAAACATTTGCCGCTAACGATAAACCAAATTTGTACAAATAAAAAAAATTAATAAACAATCGGCGTGCGCGTTTCTTTCGCTGTGTGTGTGCGTGTGAGTGAATAACTAAGTTTTTGCCACCAAAGTTGGATTTGCCATGCCATACTAATACTATACCCATATGTACATATGTACAATATATATGCACAAACCGAAATCGTAGACATAGCAACGGGTTTATATTTCTGTACCGACGACTTGCCAATTAGCAACAAAAGTTCTTGCGGTTGATTAATTATTCTAAAAATTCAATAACCCCACCTACCCGTATGAGCGAATGACAGAAAATAATAATAGAACAAAAAACTGTTTTTAAGGTCAGCACGGGGAGTGAAATCTGCATTATAAATGTCGTTGAAACACGCCTTTTTGTTGTACACGCATACGTTTGCACTTTGTAAAGAGGGCATTTCAAATATGTTTTTTTTCGAATATTACCTTGTTTTTTCTGAATTACTTTAATTCTTAAATGTGTAAATTTCAATTCCGATTAAGCATTAATCTCTGTATTATGTTTCATAGTGACCACTGTACTAACTCGCTGTATGTATGCATTACTTCTCCCATTGTTGTTGTTGCTGCTGCTGCTGCTAAGTGCGTCTAGTAATTTGCTGATAATTATCAACAAATGGGCGCTCACGCACATTCAAATGTAAATTAGGCAGTAGAGAGGGTGGGAGAGAGCGACTAGAGAAAGAGAGGGAGCATTTGGTCCGGGCAGACGCAACAATAGCAATAACAAAAGCAACGCATCGCTCAAATCTCATGCGATGCAGTTGCCAGCGAGAGTTTTGTTGCTAATTACATACACACATCGATGGCCAGCCAGTCAGAGTGCAAGTGCGTCTGTGTGTGTGTTTGATGAAGGGGAGTGGGGGCGGTTAACTTCAGTTGGCAACTGTGGGACCAATGTACAGCAAAAGAGGCTGGTACAGTGTTCAAATTAAATTGATTTGATTGACGACAGTTTTTCTATCAATAAAAAAATTTAAAAAAAACATCTTAATACAGCAATATTGTTTCCCGTGCACCATGATTTTATTAACTCATTTGTGGTCCACTAATTTTCATATACTAATCATGATTTCCCTAATAAAATCCACCAAAACCAGTAACTTTAATGGTTAGCTAATTTCAGTAGCTGATTTTCACCCCATTGTTTTTGTTTACAAAAAGGCAGAGCTTAATTTGAATTTCAACATTTCACATTTAACATATCAATGATAAAGAATGCATACATACACACGCACATATTAATTCTAGGAGCTATTGTTACGACTTTTTTGTATTTTATGAACAATATGATGTGCAAATGTTTAAATGTTGAGGCTTAGGGTTTATTTAACAAATGAATAGAATTTCTTGAATACAAATTTTGTGGCCTGACCAGCTACAACAAATACACACGGTCACACTGAGACCCACCGCTCTCTTGCCAACTCTCTAATTCCCAGAGAGCGGGGGTGTGCTGGTATGTGTATGTGTGCAAGTTGTGGAAATGAATGAAGCTCTGCTTGCCAACAACGTAAAAGCAAGTGTAAGAGCAAGCCCGGAAGAGGGGGAACAAGAGAGAGAGAGAGAGAGACTGGGGAAGTGAGATGGCGAGAACGGAAGCGGGAAGGGAAATACAAAATTTTCCAATTGGCAAGCACATACAACATGGGGTAAAAGAATTTCGCTTACCGTTTTTCGCTTATTGACGTAGGCGTCCGTTTCTCTCTGTACGTATATGTTTACGTGTATGGGTGTTTATTGCTGTTTTTCTCTTTTATTTTATTTGCTCGGCTTGTTTTTGTTATGCAAAAGGCATAGACTTTTTCGGGTTTTACACGTTAAAAACACAAACACTTTAAAAATTATTTAACTGCTCGCTAAGCCGTTGGTTCTCGCTCTCCCGCGCTGCAAATGCACTGCAAACAAAATGTTGGATTATGGCTGGCTGGGCTTTACAACTTTTCCACGAGCAAAACAACGCACGACTGTGGAAAACGCGAACCGACGAACCGAAAACCGTGAAAAGTGTTCATTCATTGAGGAAAATTGAAATGAGCGCCTAGCATGTGACTCTCTCGCGATTGCTCTCTATGTCTCTCTATCTCTCTTGCCCACACTCGATTTGGGGGCCAGTGTTGCCAACTCAGAGCATAGAGCAGAGCCCAATGCCAATAAGCCGAATCGGGGAAAAGGAGTAAGCAAAGCAAAAAGCCCTGCCTCAGATACTCCAATTCTGATTCGAACTTATTAATTATTTAATTGGGATTCTCGGGCAGCAGTATTGTGGGCTGGCAACACTGCTCCTCTGCACAGACAGCGCGTCGACGTCAGCGTGTTAGTGTTTGTGTGCGTGCTGCGCTCGCTCTCTTTTCCTCATTCACACTCGCACCCTCTCTGTCGCACGCGCATTTTCGATTGATTGTTGTTGTTATTATTATCTTTATACGAGCTTAATCCAATATTTAGCCAGTATCTATGCAGCCCAGTTTGTTTTCCCAGCTCTCTGTTTCACTTGTTTTCACACCTACACTTGTGCGTGCGCTCGCGTTTGTGTGCGTAAGTGCCTTGTATTTGCAAACGAATTTAATTTGCGACACCTAAAAATCGAACAAATGTCGCCACAAACCGTTTTATTCACACAAAAGCCTGCAGGCGCTGCCCGATTTGGCTATTATTGGGGTTTTGTGCGCGGGGCACAAGAGCAATTCACAGGAGCTCCACCTTCCGACATCCGCGACACGTCCGTGCGATTCCGAGCATGAAGTGAGAATCTGCTGGAGACCATTTGCCCCATTTGAGAAAATACCCCCAAAGTGGGACCGTTGGCCGGATTGGGCAAAATCTTACAAGTTGCGTGGCAAAGGCGAATGATACGGTTACACTGGCGCCGCGAGCGGGTGCAACCAAATGTTGTAACTTTTCGGTGATAGAGCGATATATAAATAAATAAAAATTGTAATTGCTTCTTAACATTTACTTTTAGCATGGTTTGCGAATTTATACAAAGATTGTATGAACTGGCTTGTGTACAATCTATCGTTAAGTTAGTCAGTACACGAACCTCTACAGTTCTACACTTCAGTCTGGCAATGCCCAACGTTCTTAAAAATTATGAAATTGTGGTAGCACTGAAAAATATCTGCCACATTTATATTCATTTCTTGTAGAGTAAAGGGGTGTAATATTGCTATTATTGTTTTTAGGTTTTATTGTTTAAGTTAAGTTACTTATATAATATAGTACTGTGTGCAGGAACTTCGGCTGTGTAGGTTGTTTATGATAATCTTCTTTGAATGCATTATTTACATGTAGTAACTTAGTCCAATGTTGTTCAGTTGTTTGGATTATAATAAAAACTAGCATAGTATTATTTACAATTTATGTTACTTTCTTTTTTATTAATATTTCGATTTTATGGAATAGGACAGTTCCTAGGAAATGTGGCATTTATAAAAAGATCAAGGCATCTGTCGGTCTTAAAGATGGTCTGTTTGGTTTAAATGTTACATATGAGATTAGTTCTTAAGATTTGGAGAGATGTCCTTGATTTGATAAAAGGCGTGGAAGAAAGTGTTTTCGAAACTGTAAGGTATATATATTCCGTCTGTCTTGATTTTCCTTCCGTCGAGATTTAGGAAACTTTAAAATCAAAGCCAAGTAAATGTAGATGATTTATATAATCTTAAATAGGTAAGGTAACACTTAAAAACAAACGTGTATCAACAAAAGTTTTTACGAATACGTAATATGCATAATATGCATAGGCATATGCATCCCAGAAAATTTCACAACTATTAAAACATTTAATAAACCAAAATACATTGTTGAAGGCTGTTCAAAATAATCCCCAGAGTAAATAAAAGCTAATGATTGGCAAGCCAAATTTTAAGTGTGACAATAGTCATTTAATTTAAGTACCGCTCCATTTGAGCTTGAGCTTAAAAACTTCTCATTAAACTCAACTTTCTTGAGTGGATAATTTATGAATGCACTATCCTCAAATGAGACCGCTCATATGGAAGGAGCCGTAAAAAGTGCAAACATTCATCAAATTCGCGCCGGAACTTTGGAAATATGAAAACCGCGCTATGTGATCCGTGCACCTGGTGCCGTCTAGCGACATAAATTACGCATACGTCGTGTTAACCGTGGGAAAACATATAAATGTGTTTGCACCCACGCGACAGCGGCAAAAAACAAATTGTTGTACCTTCTGTTGCTGCTGCTATTATTGCCATAACTTTGGACTTTTATTAGCAGAAAACTCTCGGAGCGAATTTTGGCTCCATCAACGAAGAGGCAGCATTTCCAGTTTAATGAGCTGAAAAGTGCAAGTTGAGATACGCAGGTCCCGAAGTATTAGGTTCATTTGATTAATTGGTGGAGCTGGAAAATTTTGCGGCCTAAGTCTTAGTTTTCGAGCACATCAGTGCACAACATTAGAGAATCCATTTATAAAGCTTATAGCAAAACTCTAATAATGATAGCTGCAAAGTGATTTACAATTCTTGAATTAAAATCTATTACTTCTAATTCCTCTATAAATAAAATATATTTAAGTATCCAACAATTTACACTATAAAATAAAAATGACAGAAGTTATAAAACCATGTAAGATATATGCTTATTGCAATAACTTAAAAAATGATTACGGATCTGAATATTAAACTAGGTGTACTAAACATTATATATTTTCCACCCAAATATGTGACAGCTTCAATGGATCATAAAAATTTACCAGTTTGTTTAACACATTAATTAGGATTTACGTTGCAGCAGCGAGGGGAGAGAGATTTTGTCGTTGATTTTGGGTATTTAAAATAATAATCTCAATTAGCTACACCTGCCATCAAGTTTTTATGTCCGCATGTGTGACAGGAGCTGCACAAAAAGTAATTTGTAAAATTCTCCGCTATAAAACATTAATAACAAAAAGGTGGCGAGTGTCAAGCCAAAAGACACCTACCTGTGGATCTCAACCCTCGTTTCGCATAAATATCTTGGCCAACACATTTTTCGCATTTAGTTTGTAATAAAAAGCAACATTAAAAGCGTATATTCACTTCAAACCGACATTACGCCAACTTGTGGTTAGTTTGGCAAACTTCTGGGGCATTTGGTGTGCTGATGGGTTTTTTTTTCGGATGCTAATGCGCTACAGGATTTGTTCTTGCAGCATGTTGCAATTAAATGAGATGAGACAGTATTATCTATAATCATATACGTAAATGTATTTTAACATAATCTAAAATCATGTCAGGGGTACGCTTAAAATTCCTGCGAATTTCCATTAAATTTGAGCTCATCAAAATGGCTTAACAAATGTGAAGTGTGTTTAATTTTAAATTAATTATGGCCGCAAGCGGTCCAATTTTACATGTTGCACACTCTTCACCGAAACATACTCACACTCATTTACCAACACATTTTAAATAATGAAATTTGCGCATAAAACTTTGCCTTGTCGTAAACGAGTAAAATAGAAGGCAACTGAAACACACAGAGATGGGGGGAAAAAAAGCGATGTTGCATGCAGCACACATCAAACAAAATAAACAAACTGGGCGGGAAATGGGCGGAAAAGTCAGTCTACAAAAGAGTTACAAAATGACCAGTGGGCATTTTGTTTTTCTTTTTTCTTTTGTATTTTGTTTTTTTTTTTTTTTTTTGGCTTTCATTTTCTATTTTGGCGCTATTCTGGTTTTCGTTTTTGGCTGAGTTAATTGGAATAGTTTTGCCCAAACATAAACAAGCTTCAAGAGCAGATAGTGCGGCGGTTTTGAGCGCTGGGGGCGTGGCTGGGTTACATATTCGATGTGTTGGCCGCCAGAAGCGCAGCTCCATCACATATACACAAATAAAATAAATTAATTCGCTAAGAACCTTGAATTTTGCGCCTGAACTTACCAAACTTTTCGCCTTTCTCCCCCTGCTCCCTGCCATATTGTTGGCCAGACATAAAATTTGATTTAATAACCGCTGCTGGCTGCCATAAAAATTTTAGCCATTAAAATTGCCGGAACGAAAATTCTGCTCATAAACGAAAAGCATTTAAAACGAAATGAATCCCGCAATCCACCGGTTCAGATTGGGTTCACCAGGGTCTTAGGGTCTTTATTAGCTCTTAGCAGGAATCCCCAAACTTCATAAATTGCGAAATGAAAAACCATGGTCCGGTTTTCGTTATGGGGTTCGAATCTTTATGGCGAAATGTAGATTGCATACTGAAAGTTGAGAAATACAATATTTGCAAATAAATATTCCAAAAAACAGTAGAAACAATTCGTTGTTTTAGTTTAATTTAGCTTTTATTGTTTTTAGTTTAATGGTTTGTTTATATCTCATTATTTCATATTGATCACTTAATTTAGTTTTTCACGTGTCATTCTCTGTTTTATATTGTAAACTAGACGATTATAAATTTAGTCTTAAAAATACAAATATCATATTTCGTGTTTATTTTTGGCGACGCTTTTTATGAGTTTTATCAGAATGCTTTACAAATAAATTTGGAAGAGTACTTAGAGGTATGCAGAGAATTTGAAAAAATTAAAAAAAAAAATTTTATTTAATTTAAAAGTCTGTAAGTTGGCAGTTTTTGTTAGGTTGAGGTAACTATTACATTCGTAGTATTTTATGAAATGTAAATTTAAAAAAGGACAACTTGAACCAGAAAACAAGCCTCCTAGAAAAAACGAGGTTCACCCAATTTACAAACTCCAGCTCCTTTTGCACCGTAGGATCACGGTAGAAGAGCCGCACAAACGCAACGCTCCTGTACAATGTACAAACTGCCAAGAGTATGGCCACACGAGGTCATATTGTACACTTCGCCCGGTGTGCGTAGTCTGTGGAGATCTCCACGACTCCAAACAGTGTCAAATTAACAAAGAAAATGCATGCGAGAAAAAATGTAATAACTGCGGGGGCAATCACACAGCAAACTACAGAGGCTGTCCAATCTACAAAGAGCTGAAAATCCGTCTTCACAAAAGAATGAACACGGCGCGGGCACACCAAGGATCAGCTACCCTGATACCATCAGAGACAAATCCTGAAGTAATTTTCTCGAAAGCAGCTAGTTTCGCTCCCTGGCCTACATTCAACACTAACAAGACAACATTTGCTAACGTTTTAAAATCAGGTATGACGCCTCCAACCCAAAACTCCCGAACTCCACATGAAGTGCACACAAAATTAGACACACAACAAAACTATCACCCAGCTGCGCAGCAGGAAACAAAAACTGAAGCTATGATGCAAGCCTTACAACAGAGCATGATGGAATTTATGACATTTATGAAGACCACCATTCAAGACATGATGCGTAATCAAAACCTTTTGATACAAATGCTTGTAGCCCAACAATCAAATAAATAATGGCTACCTTACGCATAGCTACGTGGAACGCCAATGGCGTCTCACAGCGCAAACTTGAGCTAGCTCAATTCCTACATGAGAAGCATATCGACGTAATGCTTCTTTCGGAAACTCATCTCACAAGCAAATACAATTTTCAAATAAGAGACTACCATTTCTACGGTACAAATCATCCCGACGGAAAAGCACACGGTGGCACCGCCATACTCATAAGGAACCGTATGAAGCACCACTTTTACAAAGAATTTGCGGAAAATCATCTTCAGGCCACATCTATCAACATTCAGCTGGATGACAACACTCTCCTTACACTAGCGGCCGTATACTGCCCCCCCCGTTTCACAGTATTAGAAGCTCAATTCCTGGATTTCTTCCAAGCACTAGGGCCACACTTCATTGCAGCAGGCGACTACAACGCTAAACATACTCACTGGGGATCGCGACTTGTGAACCCAAAAGGAAAACAGCTTTATAAGACGATAATAAAAGCCACTAATAAACTTGACCATGTTTCCCCCGGGAGTCCTACATACTGGCCATCAGACCTCAATAAGCTGCCAGACCTGATCGACTTCGCAGTTACGAAAAATATTTCCCGCAGTTTGGTTAAAGCTGAATGTCTGCCGGATCTCTCATCTGATCACTCGCCTGTACTAATTCACCTCCGCCGATACGCAGAAAACGTGAAACCACCAACCAGACTGACCTCTAGCAAAACAAACTGGCTCAGGTATAAAAAATATATAAGTTCACATATTGAGCTAAGCCCAAAACTCAATACTGAATCTGATATAGAGAGCTGCACGTGTGCATTGCAATCCATCCTTACTGCAGCAGCTCTTACTGCAACACCCAAAATAACAAATAATACAATTAATTCAAAAAAGACCAACGTACAAATCGAGCAACTCGTCCACGTAAAACGTCGCTTACGCAGAGAATGGCAATCTTCCAGATCCCCAACTGCAAAACAAAAGCTAAAAGTAGCCACACGGAAACTGGCCAACGCTCTGAAACAAGAAGAGGACGACGATCAGCGCCGATACATAGAGCAACTCACACCAACAGGCACAAAACAAAAGTCACTGTGGCGAGCCCACTCAACTCTTCGCCCACCGACTGAAACCGTTTTGCCGATAAGGAATTCATCAGGTGGCTGGGCCCGTAGTGATGAAGACAGAGCCAACACATTTGCCGCTCACCTACAAAATGTGTTCACGCCAAACCAGGCTACTAGCACATTCGCGCTACCGTCCTATCCCGTAAACCGCCATCAGCAACACACCCCAATTGTGTTTCGTCCTAAAGAAATAACTAAAATAATCAAAGACAATCTCAGCCCGAAAAAATCCCCCGGCTACGACCTTATAACACCGGAAATGATCATCCAGCTGCCACATTCTGCAGTTCGCTACATAACCAAGCTCTTTAATGCCATCACCAAACTTGGTTACTTTCCACAACGATGGAAGATGATGAAGATCATAATGATTCCAAAGCCTGGTAAGAACCACACAGTCGCTTCATCTTACAGACCAATAAGTCTACTCTCATGCATTTCGAAACTATTCGAAAAATGCCTGCTGATCCGACTTAATCAACATCTGATATACCACAATATAATCCCAGCCCACCAATTTGGATTTCGCGAAAGCCACGGAACCATTGAACAGGTGAATCGTATTACAACGGAAATAAGAACTGCATTTGAATATCGCGAATACTGTACAGCAGTATTTTTAGACGTATCCCAAGCATTCGACAAAGTCTGGCTCGACGGCCTAATGTTTAAAATTAAAACATCCCTACCCGAAAGCACACACAAACTTCTAAAGTCTTACCTCTATGACAGAAAGTTTGCAGTGCGGTGCAACACTGCCACTTCCACTGTTCATACAATTGAGGCTGGAGTCCCCCAAGGCAGCGTTCTTGGGCCAACCTTATACCTCATCTATACAGCCGACATCCCTACAAATAGTCGCTTAACGGTATCCACATTTGCCGACGATACAGCTATCCTTAGCCGTTCAAGGTCCCCTATCCAAGCTACAGCACAGTTGGCACTGTACCTCATCGACATTGAGAAGTGGCTCTCTGACTGGCGAATAAAAGTAAACGAGCAAAAATGCAAGCACGTGACGTTTACGCTAAACAGACAAGACTGTCCTCCGCTCTTGTTGAACAGCATACCACTCCCGAAAGCAGACGAGGTAACGTACCTAGGAGTACACCTAGACAGAAGACTCACATGGCGCAGGCACATTGAAGCCAAAAAAACCCAACTTAAACTCAAAGCCAACAACTTACACTGGCTCATCAACTCTGGTTCTCCGCTCAGCCTAGATCACAAGGTCTTGCTCTACAATTCTATATTGAAACCAATCTGGACCTATGGCTCACAGTTATGGGGCAATGCCAGCAACAGCAATATTGACATCATTCAGCGAGCACAATCAAAGATTCTGAGAACCATCACTGGGGCACCGTGGTACGTTCGGAGTGAAAACATCCAAAGAGACTTAAATATCCCATCAGTTACCAACGCAATCACGGAACTTAAGGAAAAATACCATAGCAAGCTTCACACGCACCCCAACCACCTAGCGCGAGGTCTAATCCAGCTCAGCAGCCGTTCCCGTCTCCGGCGAAAGGACCTACCAACCCAGCGAATAAATTATTAGGGCCGTTTAAATATAGAACAGTTGGAAAAATAATACAACTGTTCAAAAAATACTTGTTATAGTTAAGATTTTTAAACTTATTGTTAGTTCTTATACAAGAAGATTCAATAAATAAAAGCAAAGTAAAATAAAAAAAAAAAAAAAAAAAAAAAAAGGACAACAGTAATTTGAGTTACAATAGTTTTCATTAGATTAGTCGGAAATACAAAGAAAAAAACGGTATAAAACAAATATTTTATAAGCATAAAAATGCAATTAACTTGTTGCGTTTCTGCATCAAATTTCCTGCTCTGCAATAATTCGATTGAGTGTAAAAACCGTTCATTAAATTAAGCATTAATGCACTTTTAGTTTTATCCTCTAGTGAATCGGTTGCTTTTGTACACAGTTAAAAAAAGCGTCACTGTTTATTCCTCATCCTCAGAGTATTAATTTAAATAATTAACTAGTTATTTGTTTTTAATTATGCATCTCATTACGTTCTTTGTTAATCTAATCTATTTTGAGCCATGTTTGTTTTCTTTTATATATTTAGTGTAGTTTTATATCATTTTTGTGTTTTTTTACTTTAAGTAAATAATACCACATTTGTGTTAATTTTTTCTAGAATATTTACAATGCCGCCAACAGAATGCCGTTATCAACAATTTCCATCAATATTTGTTTTCAATTTGCTGATGAGTGGAAAAAATGCATTTGTGCTACACTTACGTGGCTACTTGATTATATTCATATATATTTTTATATATATATGCATATATGGTTCACAACAAATCTATCGAGCAACTAAACACAGATATTTAACTAACATCTTCAAACTATATTTAAAATTTTCTCTTAGTTGATAACTTTTATCTACGGATTTTCATATAATTTGTTGGGTTTTCAAATGATTTGTTTGATCTTCTCCCCTCCGTTTCGCAGGAGAGGGGAAAAAATGGTTAGCCTATGACTAAACAGAGATTAGGTGCAGTCTAGTAGTTGGTTTTCCCTCTCAGTCCGAGAAGTTCTTCTCGTCGGAAAAGCGCACATGGTGCTGCTGCTTGAGCCGCTCGCTTCGCTTTCCAGGCGCCGCCGCCATTTTGACAATACCGCTGCTGCCAGCGCTGGAGTTTCCAGGCCCGTTTCCGGTGGCATGGCGTCCAGCGTCGCCTGCACTTCCGCCAGCCGGCAGTGTCGGCGACATGGTAGCCGATGTGGTGGTGGACGTCGGCGAGGAGGAGTTCGTCCACTGCTCGTCGCAGGAGCAGTAGCCCCTGGCCACATCGCCACCCTCCAGCGCCAGGGCGTGGATTTCCCGCTTAAAGCGCAGCTTCTTCAGCTGTCGCTGCTTGTGGTCACTGGCGGAGATGGGCGGTGCACCCATTCCGCCGGTTCTCCCCGCTCCCACCACCTGTGTCGCTGCATCTGCATCCACTGGTGTCCCATTGAGTTGGCCGTCATCATCCGGCTGCTTGGGTGCATAGAACTCCTCGGGCGTTTCCGCTCGCAGGGTTTCTATGGAGCTGCAACAGAAGAGTTCGGTTTGGGAATTAAATTCGCTTTAAAGTTGGTAAAAAAAAAAATGTGTAAATTGTTCGTGAAAAATATGCTCATAAATATTCATGATTTGGGTAAAAACTAATTGATTGAAAGAGCTGACTCTGCTTCACAAAAAATTAAAAGATATTTAAACAAAGTAGATTAAAGTATTCTCTCATCACAATGTTGATGATTAAATTAATCAAGCCATGTTTTAGCACTTTGCAAATTGTACAGTAATTAATCAGCGATAATATTTTAAGTACCGACTTAATTAATTGTTGTAAGATTCAGCCAGAAAGCTAGTTTTTATTCATTGAAATCAGTTTTTGTACGACTATTTGACACAACTATTGTGGTCAATAAAAATTTAACATTTCTTTTATATTAGATTTTACTTATGTCATGTTGGCCATATAATAACAGTGTCCTTTTTTAAGAACGCAAGTAACTGCTGAGTGCCATTCGAAAATAGAGATGTCACTAACATATTTATCACTATAATGTAGTTTAGTAGTGTTGAAAGTCTTTTATACTTCAGTGAATGATGGTATGACTTAGTTAGTGGTTCTCTAAATCCAACGCATCCTTCAGAGGAACACAAAGTCGAAGTTCTAGTCGACTGACACTTGCAGTCATGACATCTCCCCATTTTTAGCACCACCCCCAGTGCGATATCAACCTTAACGACACAGTGCCTGCCAGAAAAGTGCAGACCCATCAGTGCCACTCAGTTGGCCGCGCTATATCGCTAGATGCATATATATAGGTATATATATGTATAGCATATCTGTGCTATCGGGGAACTCGGCTCCATTTGGCCGCGGATTCGTTGATGTTAGCCCGTTCTCATGGACGTACACTTCATTGCGCTCTGTTGGCGCTTTCCACTTTTCCATTTCTCCATTATGCTTTTGTGTTTAGTTTAAAATTCAGCGGGAAATCTTCTGCAGCAGCTGCACGCCATATTTATCCAGCTTCCTTTACTTTTTTCCTACGTTCTCTTCTTTAACTTTTTCCTCAACTACCGCTGTTTGTGTTTTTTGCGCCGGGTACTTAAGAATTTTTAGGGTATTTTGCTGCTTATCTAATTTTGTTTGCTTAAAATATTTTTTAAAATTATATGAAATTCAATCCAATTAAATGAAATTCGTAAGAACTTCTTTTCTCTAGTTAAGAAACTAAAATACTTTTATGAACATAATAGGCAATGAGTAAGGTACCATTGTTTTAGCCCAAATAGGACATAAGTATTAAAATTATAAACTTTATTTTATAAACTTTTTGGACACACATTTCAGTATGTCCTCCGAACTTGGTTGCTTCTTGGCCAATAGTAGACGGTATCTTCTGGTCTATTTGCACGACACTTTTCTGCCAATTTGTTTTTTTTCTTTTCGCTGTGCGTGCCCATTTTTGCAGTACAGTAAACTCGGGTGCACGAGAATTTATGCAAAGAAAGCGAAAAGTGCAAAGTAAAGTGCAGTTGCGAAAAATGCGCGGCTGTCTTTTGTTTTGCCAGCTCTTTGGCCATCGGGGTTGAGTTGGGTGATGGGTGGGTGTTGGTGTTTGGTGTTAGGTGGGTGGTTAGATTGGGTGCCTTGAGCAAGGGGTAAATAGGTGGGTGGTGCGGGACGATGGGTGGCGAAGGTGCAGGCTTGACTGCAGCACAGTTGAGCGCACAATTTGGCGCAGATTGTTGACTGGGGCTGATGGGGGAGGCGATGTGGCGATGGGGCGGTGAGGCGTGAGTGGTTTTCAAGGGGAGCTGCGCTGGAATGCAGCTTAGACTTGCTCCTCACAAGATACCAAAACTAAAGGAAAAGAAGACCCGGCAAAATGAGTGAACTGAGTAATGCGCGTAATGCAAATCGCAGCTACAATGTGTGCAAGTTACGGGTGGAAGAGGCGGCCTAAGGGGGTGGCTGCCTGGGTGGTAAAAGCGGGAAAAGCCAGAGACCATCATTAACGTATTACGCGCATGTTTGTGCAGCCACTTTGCATATCTTGTGCTGCTTTTGGGTGGCAACCCGCGCGTGGGGAATTGGGTGGTCTATTTGGGTAACTGACGGGCTTTAAATTCCCCAAGAAACAATGAACATCACTCAAGTGTCGGAAGTTTGCTCAGGTTCATAGGCTCGTTAACATAAAACGAAAGCGAATTGTATAGGTAGGCTTAAAAAAATTAATTATCGCATATATGGAACAAAAACCTTTACAGTATGCTCGCTTATTGCAGCCATAATTTAAGAACACATCTGATTTGTAGATCAATAAACTTTTGAATCTTTTTAAGTATGTTAATGTTTTCATAGGAAATTATAACTTGCGGAGTTGATCTGGCAATGTCCATAGATAACAAGATTTTATAACTATAGGAACATTTATTTCTTTGAGAGAAATACCTTTTCAGTTAACACCATAAGCTTTCTTAGTTATGAAGTCCAGTTTTCCTATTAGTTTAGTAAGGGATATCTGAAAAACTTTGTATTTACACCGCTCTAATGATTGATGTGTTTCGTGGCATGTTGTGAATAGCTTATATGAGGTCATATATTTATGTGTGTACGCAAATACAACCCATATAAAATGCAGATCCTGAATCTAATCCCTTTTTCATATAATCCTTACCTCTCGGGTTCTTTGTGAAACTTGAAAGTTTTGCGCTAATTACAAACACATTTGGCCCACAAGCCTTTGCGAGAATTTGTGTGCAAAGGGATTCCCATTAACACTGTAAGCTTAGTTACGTAATTTTGGGAAAGAGTTTTATATAAGTCTGCGCCCTTAAGCCGCAGTACATATTCTGTTTGCGTAATAATTTGCCGATTAATCACGAAAGATTGCAACCAAGGTAACCACACATGATTAGTTAAAGCCAAACTGAAACTAATGACAAGCTTTTTGTTGCATTTGGGTCCATTTGTTGACTTAAGTGGTTAGCAACGCGTGCGTTGCTTACATCAATTGTGAATAAATAGGCAAATAGAAAGTATGTACGCTTGTTGCCGAAAGTAATGGAACTACACACATTCTTAATTCCATAAATGAAGAGATTAAATTTAAGATATTTGCATTCTTAAAGATCTTGTTTAATTCCCCAAGGAATGTCCTCTATGCCATCATTGAATTAATGCAATTGTGGTTCGTTTTTCCTCATTTTTCACACCCTTCAATTATAATTTAAACAAGTGCCTAAAATATTCACACTCTAACAAAGTGTAAGGAACTTGAAAGCAGTGGAGTGGCTTAAAGAAAAAGAATGTGAAATTAATGTTTATTGCCCTTTTAGCACATACACACTTTCGACACGCCCCTTCGCCGGATATACCGGATGTAAGTGTGTGTTTGTTGTTGGTGTAAATTTACATAAAAGTTGCCATTTGCCCCCTTTTACTTTAGTTGGCAGGGAAAATTGCATTTTCCACCGCGCCAGGAGAGCAGCGCAGAAATGTTAATCAGCTAAAAGTTAAGGAAACCAAGGCGGAGGCTGTGCAGCCAGCGTGTGTTAAACAAAAGGGAAGAAATGCAAATTTAATTGTGCGCCAGGTGAAATAGTGTCCTGACCCACCCACACACATACACACCCACAGACACGCACACATACACACACACAAGTGGCTGCAAGCGGACAGCGCGAAAATGTTCTGTAAGTGGGTTGATCTTTTCGGCCACGTTGTTTTATGGGCGGAAAAAATGGCCACTTTCCCAGCGGATTCAATGAAATTAATGCACTCACCGAAGGAATGTATCTTACGTATTATTTACTTCAGTGAAAAGTCCCTCAATATCTCAAACTTAAAGGAATTCAAAAAAATGTAATGTTCCATACAATATAAACTCTTTCTATATCAAATTATTATTAAATATGCACTAAAAGTAACAATTGAATTTAATTAAATTCTATAATAATGACTAAGGATTCAAGTAATATATTTTTGAGAACTTGTTTTAAGTTCCACTTAGGTATACTGGCCAAAATAATTGCTTGTTTTTACCACATTCCTTTGAGTTGACAGCTGTGCAACTGGGGTTGGGTTTTTGGTTACACGACTTGGATCCGGTTAATGCAATTTTTAAGTTTCTTTTCCTGGCTACCCAGCAGTTTTAATTTGGTTGGCTCGAATTTCCAGGGTCCAGCATTGGGCTCATAAATTAGTTGGCAGCTTGGTTTCAAGTTGCATGCCGCAAATTGCCTTGCACCCCGCCACTTGTTATGGCTGCGTCTGGTGGTTCATTTTTTTTTAATTTCGTTCATAATTTCACTTTGCTCTGTTCTGGCATTGTTACGTACCGACATATATATGTATATGTTGAATTCGTAGCCACTGTTTCTTTTTTTGTCCTGCGAAATACCTGCCATTAAAGCTGCTCCTTTTTGGGGCATTTGAGGGCCGCCCACTGTTTGGCATTTTTCCATGCCGCTGACTGCGACATTTGAGTCCACCTTGAACCATGAACTTATGTTTTATTTGCTTACGTTTTTTATCAAATAAAGAGCCAGCATTTTTTGCTGCGGCATGTTTGACATGCCGTTTGTTATTTTTGATCAGAGGCTGTGTGTGCAGACATTTTATTTTACCTTTTTTTAATGCCCTCCCCACGACCTCTTTTATTTTCGCTCCTCTAAAGGGTTCACAGTGTTTCTCTTTAGCTTTTTTTTTTTTAAAGAGGAACTGCATGTTAAAGGGTTTTCCTATTAAATTGGAATATTTTCATGATTTTATTGTCAAAAGCCGTTTAAAGTTTAAGTATCTATAGAACTTGTACTTAAATCCTAAATGGAGAAACTGACTATATCTCATTACCTCACACTGGCCCTAAAAAAAGCTTGACCCACCGAGCGATTGGCAGGATATCCTGGAGTTCGTCCTTGCCACCTTGGACGCCACGTGTCGACCCAAATATTACACCAAAGAATTGGAGAAGGCCCTGAATGTTGGACTGCGTTTTGGCATAATACGCGAAATGAATAATAAATATTATCTGTATGAATATGCGAAAATAAATTCGCTCGGAAAAATTACATACGAGTTTACCTAAAACCCCCTGAGTCCTTTCCGATGCATAAACAAGGACGAGGAGGACGACGATGATGAACAAGAGGACGACGATGATGAACAAGAGGAAGAGGATGATGAAGACGAGGAAGAGGATGATGACGACGAGGAAACTGACAAAAAATGCTCACACCAAAATGATATGGAAACCGATTTGGTAGAAAAATCAACAGAAGCTCGTGCCAAGATTGTTGGTGATAAATTAAATTATATATAAGGGAAGATTATAACAATTATTATTTTCTGCTTATTTAAGAAAGAGGCGCTCAACTTCTGAATATTTTAGTAAGATGCATTTGAACAATTGACAATTATTTAAACAGGATTATTACAGCCCACATTTTGTATATGAATTTAGGATTCTTAATAAAAAAAGATGACGACAATTATTCTTAAACAATATTGAAGCCTTAATGATTTATGATTAACAAAGATTATTGAGATAAGTGAGTATGCAAACTTAATGACTGTGTGCTCAAAAGATGAATGTATTCAGATGAATAGATGATGACATTATGCTTACCCCGTTGATGACTATAAGTCCAACTCAAAGACCGATACCTATCAGACGCGCATCTCGTCCATCGCCGCCTGCGGCACTTGCTGCTGCTGCTGCGGATGCTGATGCTGCTGCGGGTGCTGCTGTTGCTGGCCGCCCACGGGCGAG
Organism: Drosophila melanogaster; assembly: GCF_000001215.4. Taxonomy (NCBI): domain Eukaryota; kingdom Metazoa; phylum Arthropoda; class Insecta; order Diptera; family Drosophilidae; genus Drosophila; species Drosophila melanogaster. The sequence goes on along the minus strand of NT_033777.3, from coordinate 20,238,233 downwards.
GCGGAGGTCAGGACGAGGCCGTCGCCGTGCGAGTGCACCAGGTGGGCGGCATGGGAGTGCGAGTGGGTGTGGTGACCCTTTGAGGAGCTGGGTGCGCTGCTTACGCCGCTGCTGCTGCTGCCGCCGGATGGCGTTTGGTCCAGGAGCATGTTACCAACGCCCCCGCCTACGCCCACGGCCACGCCCATTGCCGAGTTATTGCTGCTGCTGTTCGTTGTCGTCGAGGAGGCGGTGCGGAGCGGTGGGCGTGGTCCGCGTATGTGATGCGACTGCATGCCAGTGAGGACAGCTCCATTCGACTGATGTTTGCTCGACTGCTGTTGCTGCTGATATTGCTGCAGCTCTGCTGCACGGAGAAAAAACAAGGAAAATACGGGTCAGATGGTCTATCAATAAATCAGAAGCTTGGTATGCAAATTCTATATAATATATTGATATATAATCCGTTGTTGTTTGTTTTTCAGGAATATTCGTTCTATTTAGAAAAACAATTTTTGCTAAAAATATTTCCAGTGCCTGGAACCAAAAGGGGTATGGGGAAGTAAGCTACTTATGTACGTTATGCATATGTTGGCATATTATCAGGCAAATGTTTATTGACGATGGCGGCGGCAGCAACAAAAAGTCAATTTGTAAACAACAATGTCAACCATTAAACACACATTCCCATATCATCGACATCCTCATTCCCAGCGAGGAGCAGGGAGTGCGCGTCATCGGAGTTGGCTGCCCTTTTTGTTCCATTGAATTGGCAATCTGGAACTACCACCCACTGCCCACATTCCACTTCTCCTTTCAGCATTCGATGTCGTTCAACTTGTCGCCCCGATTGCCTTCCGAATGCAAAAGCGCAAAATGTGCACACCCATTGACGCGTCTAATATTTTGATGCCCCCAAAACACCCACCGTTTGATCCGCAGTGTGTGGGGCTGGCGCAGAACTAATTTGTTTGCCTTGGTTCTATAGACACAATGCAGTTTTATTGGTGACTCGGCACTAAAAGAGCAGACTGCTGCGAATGAAGCGTCGTGTCATGTAATAAAAACTGAAGTTGGTAACGGCCAAGTGCTAACTGTCATGAAGCCAAACGGCGCAAAAGGAACTTGGTGGCATATGGAGTTTAATGTAGCTTGTACTTAGGAGGTGGACTTATCCGGAAAGGGTTTAATACTACTTTTTTGGAGACTATCCTTAAATATCATATTAACTTCCGGTTTCAAATACCTTTCAAAGTACTGTAAGAGCTTATTAAACTTCGTTGTTTCGCTTAGCCTTTGATAGAATTATAAGCCCTTACAAATTGCACAAATCCATAACTTCCTGCAGGCTTATCTCTAGAGTTAAGACGCCCACCTTGCTCTCCCTAAGCTCCCGTCTTAATGAAAATTTTTAATCAAGCCAGTTTCAGCGTTTCTGAGCCCCTTCTTAGGAGTAAATCTTAAAAAAATTCTAAGAAATTTTCATTAGTCATTCAAGATGTCCCTGGGCAACCTTTAATCCCGGTCAAAAACCGCTTTGCCTAATTAGAGGTTTAATTCAACAAAGTACTCGATGGCGGGGCGAACGAGTAGAACCAGTAGAGAGTTGTGCCCTTTTGGTTTTTATGTTTATGGCTTGGACTTTCGGGGGATTTGATGGCCAGCTCCGGTTTTCGGGCCAGTCAAGTGGCCAAATGGACTGGACCTAAGAGAGCATTCAGACTCAAATGTACCGGATTATGTTGCCTGGCTTTGGCTAGTTGGAATAGACCAAAGCGGAGATTTGCCACAAAGCTTGGCGGGGGCGGAGTTCAAAGACAAGTAAGAAAAGGCCTCGGCTGAAGCATAATTTAACCATTTTTTTTGTTGGCAAATAATTCGCATACACACTCACTACCGGGAAGCGGTGGCACAAAGGACCGCAAAGCTAGAGTGCTTCATGCAATTTCCCCAAGGAGTGCGGCCATCATTTATGAATATGAAATTAACAACGGTGCGTATGCGTAATTTGTAATGAAAGCCAGTCAAAACCAAACCAACCCAAGCCAAGCCTGACCGAGACCACACCCACACCACCAACTGAGTGCTGGCCACGGGATGTGCAATAAATTTTCAATTTCCAAAGTTGGACTTTTTGCCCGACCGACAACCCGCAGCGAAGCAAATCTAATTTATATGCACATCACTTATACGCACTGTTGCAATTACAATGCAAATGCTGCAACAAATGCGTATTATGTGTACGGACAGAAAATATTACCCCGAATATCGGAGAGCTTGCCTCGAATATTGCCGCGAAATAATGCAGTCCAAAGTGCTTGGCCAAAATTCCGCTCAACGGATGTTGATTAGTATGAAATGACAAGACCGGAAATGCTGTGCATAACTCAAAAAAGGCAAAAGTAAAACAGCAACAAAATTGCCAGCCGCACGGAGCTCACTTAACCGCGCCGACATGAAGGGCCACTGGCCAGCAGTGGGTTAAGGGGCTTTAAGGATGGTGGGTTAAGGGTGGGGCGTGGGTGCAACCACTGTGCCATGTGGATATTGTGGGTTTTGTACGCCCAACTAAGTGGACAGACAAGTGCAGCCAATCGAGCCGGTTGTTTGTGTGCTGTTGGTCAGAATGCGTGGTGCGGGCTGGTAGGGGGTTAAGGGTGGGCCGCTTTAGGGTTAAGGGGATTGGGGTGAGAGGTTCGCCTCTCACGCTTGTCGCATTAATGAAGCATGCTCCACTCTGACTAACTCACGGCAATTTATTGCTGAATTTCAGCCGTTCACCCCCCCCCCCCCGCATTTTACAGTTGTAGGACTTAATAAAAAAAAGCTATATAGCATACTTAGCGGGGCATGCGACAGGAAATTGGTGGATAGGGATCCGCCGGAATTTATGGTCGAGAGATAGGGCAGTAACTGCGCCCAACCAGCTGCACATAATGTGCAGCAATCACATCAACTTGTGATGGGTGCTACGTGATTATGATAGAACTATGTGCTCAGCAGCGGAACATTTTAACGTTAAGTGAGGCAACAAAAGTAGAGCAAACATTTCAGAAACACAACGGAACTACAGTCCAACAATCTGAATAAATCTTTAAGGCCATTATAAATTCTTGGTTATCAAATTACTGATAAATATTTAAAGTTCTCCAGCACATTTCCGGCCAATTAACAGTTCATTTGCCTGCATTGAATTCCTTTGGAATCCTACACCATGCCAACTTAATTGTGTCGAATTCAAACCGAGAACGTAAAAGCCTGACAAATGATTGTAGAATCCGAGAAAGCAACCCCTTGATAGCTCGATAGCCCGCTCGAAACCGAAATGGTTTTCAAATTAGCAAACGCTTAGGCAAACTGCCAAAAGCCAAGCACAACATTTAAATGGGATTGCAATGGGAACAACAGAGCGCGGGGGCAACAACAAATGAGCTTTGTGTCAAAGTCCAGATTAGCATACAATTTAGAGCATTTCAATCAAACATAAATCACAACGAGCCACTCGAACTGGACCGGCAGACCTCTACGATTTCCTGCCAAGCGAACGGCACGAAATTGTGCGTAGTAAATCAATGGAGGACAGAGATAGACGCTGGCGGAGATGCAGACAGGGACAGGTAGATAAGGTCCAAAGGAGCAACAGTATAAAAAATCTATTTTCCAAAATGCAATCCGAAGAAATCAAACCGGATATCGGGGGATGGCGGGGACGGTTGAAACGGAAATTTATGTGCTTCTATTTAGCATTGAGTTAGAAGTTCCGAGGAAGCGGAATGGAGCGCACGAACGAGCAAAAATTAAGTATACGCCGCCGTGCACTCAAGCAGTTCATGCGTGTGTTTTCGCATTTGTGTGCTCCGTCTATTTGTGTGTGTGTGTGTGTGTGTTGCTGCGTCGGTGTGAGTGAGCAGCACAATTAAATTGGATTTATGGCGCGCATGATTGCAAAATGAAGTTAATGCGCATACAAATACAATCGAGCTGAAAGAAAAATGATTCTCGAACTTCTTCCTCGAACGCCGAGCGGATATCGTACCTTGTTTGTCATGTCATCAATAATCGAGGAGCAGTCGGGAGCCAGCGCAAGTAAATTGAATGAGCATATTAAAAAAGGAGCAGTGCTGCAAGGAAGTGCCAAGGAAATGAAACTCAGCAGTACTCGGAAAGGGCCAAAAACTGGATCAGTAAATCGCAGAGCGGCGCCCCAATGAAATATATACGATTCCGCTGGCCATGTGGACTTATGTTGGCCCAACGCGTTGGCGGGTCTGAAATATTTATTAGCCATCCAGGCGGTCATAGTTGTCCCGGGTTAATGTTAGTTTATGCAATAGTTTGACACATTTGACAGGGGAAACTCTCCTAATTGATTGATGACAAATGGCCAGCGGAAAAAAGTTAGAGAACTTCCGGCAAATATGAAAGCATTTATCATCGCATTGAAGTAGATTTGTTATCTCCGCACAAAAGTGCTGTAATTATAAGGGTTTTGTACACGGGGATAAAATAAGTTTATGGAAAAGTGAGTTTCAAGTTGTACAAAAAATAACAATCGAAATGTTTCCGGAAATATAGCGCTTTGAAGGAATCAATTTAAGGACCAATATTTAGTTTTTCTTAGATGGAATGAAAGTTATTATTAAACTACACGCATATTCTTTTTTTTTTTAATATTTAACGGAAAATATATCAAGCAATTTCAAAAGCAAACACAATGTTAACTCGACTCTCTTATTTGTTGAGTAAAATGCAATTTGTTTTTGTTGTTTTCCCCAATTTTACCAATAATCGGTGAAGCTTTAGTTATTATATTTCCCGAATATTTTCCCCACTTGCGATCCTTTTGCTCTGGACAAACAACTTGAGCCGAGACCCAACTGACCACTAACCGTGATGCTGAATCTTCTCCCGGAAATCCCCCCTCCTGGGCAATAAAATAATATTGTCTTATCTAACTATGTGCGCAATGCACATCAACAAAGGGACAAATGAAAAAAGTGGGCAAACTATTTTCGATGAGCGAGGGAGAATTTGCGGCGCGGTTTTGGGGGTATGTATTATTCGTATACCCACAGCAGTGGGTGACGAGCGTCTATCATTTTTGAGGGAAATCGTCGAAGCCTAGACGAAACAATAAAACCAAAGAAGGCGAATCGTAAACAGAGGGGAATATATGTATGTATATATATATGTATGTATGTCGTGGGGCAGAGCAACCGCACACAATGTGACGGCATCGATGGCATCGAATAATGTTTGGTTTGGTTTGCTCTTCTGCCCATCGAGGCCCCTTTTTTCCCCCTTCGAATTGTTGGGGACAAACGGCCAACATATGCTGATGGCATTGAGAGGGGGGGGGGGGAAATATGGTCAGAGTTGGTAGGGTTGGTTTGCAAATAGATTTTTCATCATTTTTTGTCATTTTGCGTTGCGTACACACGGCGTATGTGTGATGAACGCGTTTGCACTCTCTTCTCGCTCAAAGTTTTTTCCTGTTTTTCTTTTTCCTGCTGAAATTTCAATAATAACATTTGTATGAAGCTGTTTATGTCCTGGTGGCCAAAGGGAGCCGTTGTTCTGCGGTTGCCTGCCGTTGACAATGTGGATGACAATCATGTCACGTCACGGATAAGGTGCTTTTGGCTCTGTCCCCAGACTTTTTCACCACATATATATTATTTTGGCCCTGCTTGGGGTGCTTAACAGGCACCTCGCGTTCGCCTTTTGTTTGCTGCCTTATTTTTATTATATTTATGTTGCTGCAACCATCCCCCCTCCACACACACATGTCAGCAAAAATCGTTTACGCTTCATTGTTTTTACTCAATTTTGTTGATTTTTTTTTCGCTCACTTGCCCGCCTGCCTTGCCATTTTTCCTTTTGTCTGAGGTCGGCGCTTTTATTTTTTCTCCACCTCTGCGCTCATCCGCCAAAAGTTCTCCCTATGCATAGTATAAATCTGAATAAATTGAAAACTGCCACCAGGAAAAAAAAACAAATATGAAATAGCCTCACTTTGAGTGCTTAACGCTGGCTTCAAAGAGCTCAAAAGCGTTGCCCAATGCACAAATGCAAAACAAAAACAAAAAAAAAATGTATGTGTATATATATTGAAAATGATTAAGGCCCAAAAAAAGGCTGAATAAGGATTTTTATCGATTGAACGGGTCCAAGTTTCCAATTCCCATTCATATATGCATGCATGGGGCCAGCTTAGTTTTAAGTCTCCCCTCTAATCAAATTTTTTGCCTAAAAAAGTTGCCCTTTAGGCCAACATAATACGTCGGCATTCCATTGCCCCAAAAAGTTGGCAACACATTTTCCAATTCACTTTGCAAGCCCCTAAATTGAACGCTTAACGTGTATATGTGTAAATTGTAAATTGAGGATATAAGGCTTTTCGGATGATTTATGAGCGGATGGGAAAAGGTGAGACTTTAACACTTGCATTTTAATGCACAAATGTATACGATATTTTAGATATTTTTGAAGTCAGAACTAAGATTTATAGAATGTTCTTTAATAAACAATTGACTGTATCACTTTATGTTGCTGAACAGCTTAATTTGAATTAAAATTCAAAATAAACTTGGCATATATTGTTTTATTTTATGTAAGTCTCAACATTCTCAATGCCATCCTGAGCATAAAATTCAATTCAAAGCTTAAATGACTTTCAATTAAATTATGAAATCGTTTGCAAATAAAGCGACTGAAACCTGAGCCAGAAACAAATTTACGTAAAGGAAACTTAACCTAATGAGGCATTTAACTGCCGTTCAACAATGTCAGCAACCTCACATAATCCACAGGCCTTCACAAACACAAAAGTTAAAGGAAATAAGGACAACAACAAGGACTTCAGTGTGCCACTTGAGTGCCTTAAGCGAACTGTCGGCCAGCAGAAATCTCAGAACAAACATTAATTACACAAGGATTCTGGCCAGACACAAACTACCGTTGACTTTAATATTTATAGTCTCTTCTTTGTCGGCAAGAAAAATTTTTGCCGCTGAAATAAATAACTGGTCGGGGGTAGAAGGAGCAACAACAAAAATGCCCAGAAAATGGGGAGTTGGGCGGGAAAATTGAGCAGCGTGGAGATGCTGAAAATATGCGCCCACGCATAATTATATGAAAATTCGCAATAATTATAAATAATGCAGAGAGCGCTCAAAATGCCAGCAGAGAAACACTCGCCACTTCCGACAACGTCGCCACCTGATGGTATTATCCTCATCATTACCGTCATCATCATCATCGTCAAGTGCCACGCCCACCATCGTACTTAACCACTACGAATTTCCGCTTCCGTTAAGGCGCGAGCGTAAAATTAAATCAGCAACAAAATATTCTATGCAAATGCGAAAAAAAGGACGCATTCTCTGATGGAAAAGTGTGTATTTGGCCTGAGTTTTCCTTTCGCTTCTGCTATTCTTCGATTTTCATTTTTTTACTCTTAGCATTTCACCGTTATCGACCAGCAATTAGAGAGCTGACAAAATATAAGTGCATAAACCTGCTCAAGTAGCTAAAAATATGTTTTCCTGGGATTTCTGGTTTATGCAAAATTGGTTCTTCGGTAAAAGTTTGCAGTTTGAGTGAACTGAAGGAGGTCTTGAAGTGCAAAATGTTTGATTAAATCGATTTAAGTTTGTAGATTTCAACGAATTGTGTTGTGGATATTGATCAGAAATACTCTTAAGAGAACTATCTAGGTATTTGGATACTTTTAATTTAGGCAGCAATGGCAATCACTAATAAAAAATTATATTTAATAAATCAAATTTTTTAATTTCTTATCGGTAGGTTAATTAGCTAAAAATACGATTCCCCTTTTAATGATATGTTCATTGAGAAAAGGAAACTATTAAATATCGTAAACAGAAGCATTCTTTAAAAATATGTTAATTAATTCAGTAAAGAAAGTATTTTTTTGTGATCAAAATCTATAAATATTCCTCTCTATTCACTGTCAATTTGAAACTCCACCTAGTGTATAAATTATCTGTCAAACTCATGCTGAAATGTGTGTGCTTGTGGTATTTTCAGAGCTCAAACCTAATTTATTTTGGGGGAAAATTAAAACGTGTTCCCCCATCTGTCAGGATCAGCGATGAATCGATAGACGAAACTGTTTTGTATTATTCAAAAAAACAATTGGAGCTTGGCAACCTGTTTAGATGACCGAATCGCTTAGTTGTTTTATTCGCCATCGATGGCCAAAAATGTATTTACGCACAAACATGCCGGCAGAGACTGTGTGGTCCCGCAATAAAATTCGCATAATTCCATATGCAGAGTCGATTGGGAGCTATTTCATCGTTCGCAACTTATTCTGCCCCGATGGCTGGGTTAATGTTTACATTTTATTATGGTAAACTAAAACCAACAGTTTTATGTGGTTTCTTCTTTTTTATTGGCCTAATACGCTTGTGGTTTTACGGCGGCGGGCTCTACCTTTATGGCAGAGCTGTAGATTTTCTTTATCCTTATCGCTACATTTCTGTCTGTCGATTGAAATTGAAAATCTTATCATAAAAAATCATGTCGTGACTGGTAAAATGGTAATGGTAATTTCGCCGAGCGGCAGCATAAGGATACTCGTACAATCGGTAAACGAATCTTTATTTTATTTGCCGTTTATATTGGAGATTTATTGGACGGGGAATATTTCTTGAAGTGGCCCATAACGACTTTATTGCGTGATGGTTGCGAAATAAAAAAAAAAACTGTCAATAGCTGGAAAACACAAGGTGGTGGTACTTTTCCTCCTTTCGTCGCATTTAACAGCTCATCAGGCAAGAGAAACAAACTAAAAACCTTGGCAATCAGTGGAGCATAATTTGTACAACAATTTCCGCTACAGACCGATTCCGCAGAACCGGGATAACGGTACGGATTCTTTGGTGTCTGTATTTTCGTGTTTTCCGTGTGGTCAAAAGTCAAAAGTCCGTTGAACCCCAGTGAAGCGTAAATGTTTTTCCCGGTCCTCTGCTTGTTTTTCCCTCTTGCTGCTCCGCCTTTCCTTTTCAATGATTCAATAACACGTGTTAGCAGGCCCAGCAAAAAATACGATACAACCTCCTCGACGGCTGATTAGAACAATTTCAATTTTCACGCGGACATTCTCGTTTTTTGCTGCCACGGACTTTTTGCAACGTCAGACCTTTCGGGCACGAAGGTCATTCAATTTGATTAAGCAATATTTTCGTTTGTTTGGGATGATTTAGCAGGATATTTATGTGTGTGTGTGTGGGTGCGTAGCCCGTGACAGGTCGAACACTCCACAGTCATGCCCGTTGCCTGCCCATGGGATTGGGTTTGGGATATCCTTTAGCCATTCATTAACCCATTGTTTGCGTTTAAGGACTTTAAAAGCCAATGCAGTATTCAACTTTATGTTATGGTTCTTAACTTTAAGTTCACATTTTATGCATAAGACCGAACCATTGCTAAATGAGTTAGTTAGTTAGTTTTAAAATAACATAATAGTTAGTAAATTTATTTGTAAATTAGAAAATGTAAGAATTTGGCTATATCTATTTATACGTAGCTAGCTATTTCTTAAACTTGTAATACAATAAGTGTGCGTTTTTGCTCTAGGATTCTAGGAGTAAAACGACATTTCTGCGTCGCAAGAAACTGTCCCAAACCGAATTTCCTTCCACCTTACCCAACTTTTCCGGAACCCAATAAACTCTTATTTTCAACCGCATCAAAGTTTTCTGCTGATTGTAATGCAAACTGTATTTCACCAACGGCAGTGCTTGCCAAGTGTGAACTCTCACAAAAGCTTTTCAATCTCGAATTCATTTGCTTGAAATCGAATAAGCAGACTTCGAGAGTCGCAGAAACAGAGAACCGAGAAGTGAGATTGAAGATACAAGATACAAGAACCGAGACGAGAAATCGACAGACGTGGAAACAAGCACTTCATAATGAAATGAAATCTTATCACATTTGAGCTTGATTGCTGCCTCAGCCCGCAATATTGTTGCAGAAGGAGAGCTGCGGAAACAAACTTGCAACTTTGGCAGCAGAGAAATCCAATTCAATTGCCATATCCTTTGGCACTTGCGTTCTCGAGTTACGCGTCCTAGCTATAATTTTACTCTCATTTTTATTTTCATTTGCCATTTCTGGCACTCACCTGTAGTGGGATTGTGTCGTCCTGCGGCCGCCAGACCAAGATTGCGTGGCAGGGTCATGCAATCTCCGCCTCCGCCGCCACCAGAGGATCCTCCTCCAGCACCAGTACCGGCCATGCCAGGACCCACTGCGGTGCTGGTGAGCAGGACATTGCCGCGACTATCCACTAGGGCGGTGCCGCCGCCCGACATATTCAAGGCGGTCGTGTTGCGCGCATAATTCAAAGTGGCCGCATGATGGAGACCGCCCGACTTGGGCAGCGTCATCATGCCGGGATTGTAGCTAACGCTGCTGCCGGACACCACCACGGAGGCGCCACCGGAAGCGGAACCGGCTCCGCCCCCAGCCCCGCCTCCCGATCCGGAGCCACTTCGTCCGAATGTTTGCGTGCCGGTCATTCCCTTGATTTGCATGTGCTCACGCTGCTGCTGCTGCTGTTGTTGCTGGTGTTGCTGCTGCTGCTTGGAGCTAGTGCTGTAGGTGACGTTGCCCAGGTTGTCTGTGGTCACCTTGGACCCCTCGATGCCACCATTATTCAGGGCACCACCGCTGCCACCACCCACTTGCTGCTGCTGTTGCATTCCTGTAGGAGATTGGGGAATAGAAAATGTAACTTTAGTCTATGAACTTTGAAACTAAAGTATTCATTGACAAAACAGTTTTTTGTTCCATAAATGGGGTTTTTAAGCAGAATAGTATGTTTTGAACGAAATAGTTTGTCGTCGGTTTATAACTATATATAATTTGGTCGCCTCCTATGAAGACATGGTCTTGAAAAATTCGAGCTTTGAAGCTATACATAAGCAGATGTAAAAAGCAGCTTTCGATTAAATTTGTGGCTTTTATATTTTTCTATCAGATTGAAATTAATACAATAAAAACAAAGAAAACAAGAGATCTTTATTAATAATTCACAACCTAATGTATTAGTTGTTAAATTATTATTGACAAATATTTAATTAATATTTAATTTAATATTTATTTTATCTTATATACTTTTAATAGCTTGCGTTCAAAAAGTAAGTATGTTTATTTGTTTAAGTGATAACCAATCCCCTCGAACTCAATTATGCATTTGATTATATTATTGTATTATATTATTATGATTATATTGATTATTATGATTATGTAAGGCAAAAAAACCAAATACCTTATGGTGAGCCATATGAGTTTTTTTTTTGCCTTTATAATTGTGTATCATTCTCAGAAAAGGCAATTGCCTTTTGCCGCGAGTCAAACCACACTTACCTGTGTTTGAGCAGATGTGCGGTGGCGGTGGCTTCACGTCGTTGGCCGCTGCTGCTGCGGCTGCTGCTGCGGCTTGGAGCAACATGGCCGCCTGGCCGGCCTGGTCCTGATGGCTCTCCACATCGACGATGACATTGGCCGAGCTCTGCGAGTGACCCATGTGGTAGTGGGCGTGCTTGATGGGCTCCGGTGGGTAGGGGACCTGCTGGTGCAGGCTACGCTGCTGGTACTGCTTCTGCAGTGTCTTCACCTCCAGCCGCGTCTTGTCGCGCTGATAGTAGACTCCGGCGAAAATCAACACGTTCAGTATGAGCAGGCTGCAGCCAATGGCAATCGTAACACTCAGGGCCGTCGAATAGGCCGCATAGCCGGCTGCCTCGAATCCGGAGGCCAGAGTGTCCGAGGAGGCGTTGGCCAGAGTGGTGGGTGCGAAGACACCACCGCTGCTCGAGTAGTTTCCCCCAATGGGTATGCAGGTCGTGTACATGTTGTTCGGCTCCACGGTGGTCACTGTGGGTGGGATGGGGATGAGAAGTGAATTGCATATTAATCTCTGTGGACTGTCCGTAGTTCATTTTGCTCGCTCGGGGTCTACAGGTCGGATGAGTAATTATTCATATGGGGCGAATGGGGCTGATCGGGCGCAGAAGATTATTTCAGTCCGGTGTCTTGTGACACAATTTAATGTCGAGCACACATTTCTTGGGGCAATTTTCATTTGGGTGGTTCAATATTGCCATTTAATTAAATACAACATAACTCGCTTAGCACCTGACAAAAGGAAACCTTCGCCTCCAGCTATTGTGTAATTATAGTAAATGCCTCGCTTTTAATTAGTTTCTTTGTAGCTCGGGGCCACCTTTAAAACTATCAACAAAATCTTCAACAATAAATACTACAACATTATTTGATTCCGTATTATTATTATTATTATTGCATGCAACAAAAGTGCCCAACTTATGTTCAAAAGAATGTACTTTTATTATAATATTATAAAAGTGTATTGAAACTTATACCAAACAATATCACAAAGAGCAATGTCATTCATTTATGTTTAATGATGTGTAACTTTTGTTTGATAAAAACAAAAAATCATTTAAATTATATACAATGGTCGAAAATTATATCACATGTTATGTTGTGAAATTAATAAACTCTTTTAATAATATGTTATTAATGTGGTGAACAATGTACAAAAGTTGGTTTGTCACAAAGGAATAACTTTAAAAACAAGTTTCCTTTTAAGCTTGAAAATGGTAATGCTTTTGAATTACAATCCATTCCGTTTTATTGAGATTCCGGTAAGTTGAACAAAGTTTATTATTAAAACCCAATGTTGTTCAATATCTGGGAAAGTATTGTAAGGGGTTTGCTTAGGTTTAGCTGGGCTGAGTGCCTTTTGTGGCCAACTTGTTTTCGAGGATGGTTCCTTTGTCTGAAATGTCCAGAATACGGAATTATTTCCATTTCCTATGAGGGCGCTGGAATATTTCGCGCTCCACTTGGCCGCCATTGTATTTGCTAAGGTATTTGAAAGCGACTGAAGGAGTTGGAAGCGCAAATGTCTGTGAAAACAAATGGGTTTCACGCTGGCTCCCCTTGAAAATGTATTTGTCATTGTGCTGCAAGTGTCCTGGCATTGTCCTGGCAGTGTCCTCAAGTGCTTCCTACACTTGGCATTGTTTTGTATCAAGTGTGGGTAAATGAATGCCGTGTCTGTGTCGTCTGTACTAGCTGTTTGTCTGCAAAGTTTTGCCTTTCAATTTTCTGCATATCAAACAATTTCGCCAAAGTTGCTCGTCTCACAAGATTAAAGACTTGTGCACGTATTTTGCAAAAATATTTCGCAAATAAATCTCTCGTAATAATCGGGAGTGGGCGGCACAAGTGGGTGTCAATAATCGTGTGATGATTCGCAGCTGCCATTCAACCACTTGCTGCTTTGTCTTGTGGGTTTTTCAATTCGCATTCAAGTGTGGCATTTAATTTACTCAAGATTGTTTGGTCGGAAAAGCATCAGGTGAGCACTTTTCTCAAAGTTTTCCCTATTTTCTTTTGGGGAATCCAATTTGGAATTAGCCCCTACCTATACATGATAATTTCTCGCCAACTTTTTCCATCAATCATGATGGCAAAAACTCAAAGGCTCTCGACCTGACACTTGAGTTCACTCAGGAAAATGCTTAAGCTCCCTTTTCTCTCATTTTTGATGTGGACAAGTGTGTGTGTGTGTGTGTATGAAGGGGAAAACCCTTTTGGTAAATTGCATAACCAGATAAATTGTGATCCCCCCACAACAGATCCGACCCTGGACACTAAGCTCTTTATCATTCCGCCCCATTTTGCATTTAATTTTGCAAGTACAAAGACGGCATGCAGCATTTGGAATTTTTCCCATTTCATCTTATTTTTAATTCCTTTTTATATACAATTTTATTCCCATTTCCATTTCGCTTCTCCGAGAGCCGCATGCGTTCAAGGACCCCAGATAATTATGTTACGAGGACACATGGCCCCAGCTTGAGGCAGACAGATAACCGAAAAGGCAGGAGGGCAAAGGCAATGCTTAATGTGGCTTTAATTAGTGAAATCACAAAAATGAATGTGGAGGGGAAAATAATAAGAACGTAGTGAAGAAGTAGAGCAACCCAAAGCCATAATATCAAACCGAGCAGCCCTGCCTGCTATTTGTGCCACCAAAGCGAAAAATATCTGAGGCCGAAATGACCTTGCATAAATTAGATATTAGCCGTGCTGATGCTGAGGCTGCCATCCTGCGAAGGACACTCTGGCATTTATTAAGTGAACCATTTCAATTTTCACTGATAGTTTGACATTTCCCAGCTTAATCAGCCGTGCTTTCCCAAGCTAAAGAAAAACGTGAAAAACCCAAACGAATCGCAGGAATTATGCAAATGATCAGGGGGCGAAAGTGGCAAGGATTTTCGCAGTAGGCTTTCGGCTAAGTCTGCTTCCACATGTTGCTTTATCTCCATCTCTGTGCCAAATAACTCAGGTGAGCCCGCTGCTGCTGCCTGGTTTTCCTTTCTATTTTCATTTTTCGCTGGAATTCAGGTCAGGCAAAGTAGCGCAGCGTTGACTTTGTGTACTCCGAACAATGCGGTTTGCCTGTTTTTTTTTTTGTTTTTATATTCTGGAAAACTGGTAACCAAGGCTTAGACAAGACACTGGCAGCTTGATGATGGGATAAACGGCATTGAAAGCATACTCAGTAGGATTGTAGGTGAGTTAGGAGGCATATCTGGGCTTATCTTCTTCATTCATTGAAATCTTTTAAAGCAGTCGCAATTATTAATGTTGTTTACCACACATCCGGGGTTAAATCAGGTAATGTTTCGATTTGGATATTCTATGAGCATTTGAATGAACAATGGGCATGGAAAACAGAAGAAATTTCCAAGTACTTCAACACTTTGCCAACCCTACTAAAACTTTTTGCGGAAAGTTGTTATCTATATGGTGGTGGTGGTACAGTGCTTTTTTAGTTTTCCACTTCTTTCGAATCGAATTTGGTTGCGGCTGCTTTGTTTACGGATAAGTCTTCCGTTTGGCATTCGAATTTTTTGGCTTTTAGCTGAATATCTCAGTCGCCGCATTCCTGCCAAGTTGTATAACCAATGGCTCTGAGGTGATGACGCCTGCGATGACAGGGGAAAAGTGGGAAAAGCGGGCTGGCCGGAGGAAAGAAAAGACATGGCGGCACAGTTGGCAAAGTCAACGCTTAAATGAAAAGCATGTCAAAGTATGTCGAGTCCATATGACACTGTGACTCGGTCGCTGCCTTGCAGCTAGTCTCGGGTTTTCCGCTGGCTCTCCAATCTCCTGTGATTTCCCGCACTTTTCCAGCACCCACCCGAATCCGAATTTTCCAGCTAGTGCTGTGTGTGTTTTTTGTGGCCTGGCTGCGTCGTCGTCGACTGTCAACCTGACAGCTGTTTGTCGCATTTCGGGCATTTTATCATCTTCCACTTCCAGTTTTTCCCCACACCAGTTCAGTTCTCTTCTATCTATGTATCCCTACCCAGCCAGTTCGGTTTCAAGTTTTTGTTTTTAGACAGATTTAGTTTTGCAGCTATTCTGGCCCCTGCGATAATTGAAATGAACATTTGTTGTCTGTGTGGTCCAACACCCACGCATTTTCACTCTACATTAGCCACCGCAAGTCGCCCTTTGACCTTCGCCTATTTCCCATTTTCCGGCTTATTTGCTTGGGTCACAGATTAGTTGCTTGCCAGCAGAAACCGTATGGTATAGAATTAATTAAAACATTAAAATTAAATTGAATAAGGTATTCCTATCCTGATTTAAAATGCTCGTTGAAGAACAACAAAATTACTAAAATTAGATGTAAGAATTCTTTACAAATTTATGCGCACTTGGATTGGAACACTTCATAAAAGAACTCTTTCAACACAAATAAACAAATAACAAGAAATTTCAATCACTTTCAGACAACGAAAGAAATCCGAAGGTTCCTAAAGTTAAATATCTAATGATAATTTATTCAAATAACTCGATTTTCAAGCCAAAAGGTTATTATATTTAAGTAAAATGTACTTTATTGATTTTTAAATTCCACTAATTTAATTGATATGTGTATCATCCAATTAAATTATCGAATAAAAGCGCTCTATCTTTCGACCACTTTGCTCGACATTTTAATAATTTTTAATTTGCCCGACTTTGCATAGCAAAAGAGTCCTTGACTGCCGCCACGCCCACACCCACAACCACTCCCCTCTTTCAAATCCCCTCAAGCTAATGCATTTTGCATTGGCCAACTTGGCAAAATGCGGGTTATTAGAATCGGGTTGGGGCATTTAGTATCTCGGCTGGGGGAAAGTAGAAAGTTTCGCCTGAAATTGACTGTCTTAGTTTTGACTTTGAGATAAGCCCGGCGTCCTCGGTGGAAGTAAGTCGAAGCCGTTGCCATGGTTTTAAACCAGGCCACGCCCACAAGACACTGGCACTGCCACTATAACGCCCCCAAAGTCGCCGCATATAAGCATTTGATGTTTGAGTTGGATTTTCTGCGCTTTCCCCATTCACAGAAGCGAACCAGCTGCAGTTGCCCCAGCTGCGGGGACAGTTTATTAAAAATTGCACTAAAACATAAAGAAAACGAGGAAAAAACAAGCAGCAAAGTTTGCTGTTAATTTAGAGTAAGTGTTGAAAAAGTTTCCGCCAACGAGTTTTACATAAACTGGTTTAATGACTTCGCATCTGAAAACGAGCAAAGAGGGGACCAAATAGAATGGCGCAAGTGCATTAAAATTATGCGCTATTTACATTTGTGGCGTCTTAGACAGAAGACCCTCTTTCATCCCAAACGAATCCTCCACCGCCCCATTCCGCAGACCAGCTAGAATGTAAACGAGAATTTTATGCCAGAGACAGACAGTTGGGCGGAGAACGGGCAGTTCTTTGGGGAAGGGGTGCGCTTTGAAAAAAGGTTACACACACCTAATGCTTATAGAGATTACAGTTGAGTGCATTTCCAAAAGTCAGCACTCGACACAATATAAATTCAAAAGCCAAACCTTAGTATCCCGGGGCCGGACGCAATTTCAATAACCCGGGCCCCAGCTGGAGGTCCAAGTTCGGGGCTGGGTCAAATGGAAATGTCATGCCAGGGCCAGAATGGGATGATGGGAAATGTGGATACATAGCTCCTAGCTCATTCCATCCACTCTGCCCCTCAAAATGCCAACTTTGCAATTTAACTTGCTGCGAGACCGACCACAAAGTGAAGTAAACACTGACTAGGCCGAGGCCAGCGTCTAGGGTAAACAGAAATCTTTGCTGCCGAAAGTGTTGATTTTTAACTCACTCTCCAACAAACAAACCTTCCGAAAAAAATGAAAAAAAAAAAAAAAATGAAGAGAAGCCAAATAAATAGAACGAGTTTTCTCCTTTGAATTCCATTTTATTTGATGGGGGCCAACATAGATATGTGGAATATATATCACTTGCGTCGAGTTATTAAACAAATGCGCACATGACGGTAGCAATTTTTGTGGCCGCATCCTAAATGTTTGACTTTGGATCACAAATAACTTGATCTTTCATACACACATGGTGCGTATGAGTAATTTAAGTAAAACAAACGGAATAGCAGGTCTGGAATAATTGAGGCTATCTGAGATATGATGAGAAATAAAAAGTTGCCAAATAAGTTTGTGCATATCTAATCAAGGAAACTTTATCTAAATTCGATTGGAACTTTTTAAATCACAAGTATATTTTTAGCGTTTTAGATTCTAACTTCACCCGTTTTACCATCGGAAGTATCAAAATTCGATAGTGAAAACGCTTTAAACCATAAATCGGAAGGAGTTTTCACCCTAATTCCAATTTGTCAGTCTTACGCAGAATGTACAATTAAATAAGTCAGGCCCAAAGGCCAGTCAAGTGTCCTTACGGCTTGGCCTTTGTCAACCGTATTAAACGACAAATGCAGACTGTGCAAAGGGCCAAAAGGGACGAAGCCGAAATACGAAATACAATCTACAAAGGCGATAGGCGTTATTCCTTTGGGCTCGGTTTGCCGTTTTGCGACGGTCTTATTTGTTGTTTTTAGGTATTTAAGTGACAGTGACAAGCCGCAGCGAGCGTACAAATGCGTGTCTGTGTTTGTTTTCCGAATGAGATTCAGGAGGAGGCTACTTACCGCCCAATATGCCGTTCAAATAGGCCGAGCCGTTCAGGCCGCGTCCCTTCTTCATCATCAATTGCTCATCGACGAGCAGAAGGCGGGATGAGGACGACGACGAGGATGAGGAGCCACTTGCTCCGGCGGCTGTCGATATGCCAAACGGATCCGGTTTAACGGGTCCCTCGTACAGGTCCATATCGTCGTGATTGCGGAACAGATTGTGCCGGGCTATCACATCCTCCATCCCGGCGCGATGAAGCTCCGGTATCAGGCGCAGCCAAATCGAGAGTTGATGGGCCCGAAAGTGATTCTTAATGCGCGGCTTCATTCCTGGAATTTAAAGAGTATTCCGTATTAAACAAAAGGGAATGGCAGCGTAAATATCTTCATTTTCATTTCCACAGTGTGACAGATATCAAAAGACACACTCATCCACGCACACACACACACACACAGGAAGCATGCATGCAAATAGCCCTAATGCTAAACTATTCCATTTGGCCCTTGCCTTTGCTTTTGGGCCACTTTCGAGTCATTTGCATGCCAAAAAGGTGAGCGACAGACACTTGGCTCAATTGAGGCCAGGACCTCCTCCGTCTGGATCTTTGGGCCACATAAGCTGCACCCTCATTTTCCGGACTTGATGTCTTGTTTACTTTGGCGGGGTGAAAGCGACATAACTGTTTAATTTTTAATGGCCCCCAGCTATTCCTACTAAAAGTGGAGCTCTTGCACTACGAGGAAATCGGTGTATCTCTTAAAAGAATATGTTACCAACAGCATATGGATTTATATTAAATGGAATAGTTTTATAAATATGGTAAAAATCTCCACAAGTTTCATTGCCTACTTATTGTTTTATTAGTTTCCGTAAGTGTGTTTAAATGTTTTATGTACTGACAAATATTTGTAATGATTCTTTGTAATAAGCCCACCATATTGTAATTTATATGTTCAGGGTTTTTTCAATATTTTCTCCTAGTGTAGACTAATAAGCCCGATTATTTTAGAAAACTGGGCTGCAAAAAAGTGGAGTCTCGTAACCTACTCCTTATGGGAGTAAACAGGTGAAAGTTTTGCACTGCTCTCCACATTTGCACGTGTTTATAAATTTCTGAAAGGCAAAAGAATTGCTCTCAAATATTCAGAAGGCTTTCGTTTACCTTTGAACTTTCGATCGCAAAGAATGGGGGAAAGAAAATATGATGGCTGTGCGAAGGACCTTCCTGCAATCGCGAATCGCAAGTGCAAATCAGATATCCCAATAAATATTGCGTGCATAATTTACGCAACAGAACTTTCATACAAGCCGGATTTTACATAAGATATGCTTTTAGCTCGAGCTATATATTTGCGTACACGTGTATTTGGGCACATATGAGTGTCAGCTGCGTTTGTGTGCGGGAGATCCTTTTGTGCCAGGTCCCCCAACAAACATTATTTGATTTCGATTTCAGTTTCCTGGCGTATCGAATGAAAACTGTGTCCGCCACTCCACGGCGGAATCCTTTCAACTTACTCATGTAAAGTAGAAGGATGGGCGCTACTATGCTGTATAGAATGTCAGCTGTCGCTGTGTGTCGTTTCAATTAAAATCAGGCGAAAAGAGGAGAAATGCAGAGTGAAGGAGGCGAACGCTCTACATGAGCGCAGACATATCTTTTGATACGTTTCGCAACGTCCTTCAATGCTCATATGTGCGTAAAGTGCGTGTCGGCAGGATTCCATCTCCACTAAAAATATAAAAACGCCATTCTCGTGTGTACAATGCAAAAATCCATTGCCATAACCTGCGCGTAATTTCTATAAAGCGTTAAGCGCGAGAATCTGTCGCTATCTTCGTCAATGCTTTTTTAGCTTATTTGTTTGTCGAGTGGGTATACCACTTTTTGCAGAATTCAAAAATATATTATGCCATTTTTGAAATATTTATATATAATGCAAGATTATCCGCATTTGCATGAACTGAAAAGATAAATTTTCAGTAGAATGTACTACTCATAATTTGAGAGATAGAGTAAAATGTTTTACAATTTGAATATAAGCTTGCAGGCGAATTTATGCACAATTTAGGGTATCTGATAATCGCGACATTATGCAAATAGCTTGTCCCCTCTTCTTTGTATTCTTCAACATGCTTCCATCGCGTCCGCGCACAAAAGGTGTGAAAAATTTGAAATTAATAACATTTTCGTACGTTTGACACGAGAATGGCAACGGTGCCATTTTAACGCACACATAAAGCTTTATGCCCCTTTGGAGCCTCTCGCCTTTCCCCCTAGGAGTTCAGCCCCCCCCCCCCCGCTCACTTCAGGTCATGTTTCGACAATCTCTGGGCGTTTTGATTGCCCTTCATCTACCAGGTGGCTTCGCTGTTCTCCTGTTGGTGGGGCTGATGGTGTGATGCTTTTTTCCACTTACATTTCCTTCAAGTACTTGTGTGTTAACTCCCTCGTTTTTTGCAAACCCCTCCAAGCCGCCCCTCCAATTTGTTGTTGTTAGCAAGCAAAGCATGCTCGGGCAGTGCCATCTTTAAAATTAAAATTAAATTTGATTTTCCCTGTTTTTTTTTTTTTTTGCAGCTGGCTGTGTGTGCTTAGGTTATTCTTGGTACTTTTGGGAACTTGTAGCTTTTATTTGGCATGGATTCCATGAATTCTTTTTACTGCACGCCAAAGTAGCCATACAGCATTTTGATGGCGTTCTTGGAGTAAGCGAATTATAAGAAATGGTTTTGAGCTTGAGCCACTTGCATATTAACAAGCATCGGAAATTCCATTTAAAAATATCGCCTTATTGAAAAGGAAAATGCAAGTAAAGTCGTTCAAAGGCATTAAACTTTTTAATAGTTTTCCTCTGCCGCACGAAAAAGCATGCAAACAAACAAACGAACAACCATTTCGTTAGAAGCTTACAAAAAGATTTCTGTTTGAACCATTCACACAAAAACATGGAAAGTGCTCTGGTTGGCGGGGGGTATGGAGAAAAGCAGGAAACTTTCTTCTGACTCACCTATTTCCAAATACTTCTGGTGCAGCGGATCATAATTTTCCCAGGTGATGCTGCGAAAGCGGTTGCGCTCCTTTGAAACCGGCAGCGACGAGTCCTGGCGATGGTGTTCATTGGGATTGCTGGAAACAGAAAGAAAATGTGGAAAATGCGCTGTCATCAAATAGTTAGGCACATTAGATAATGCATTCTTCATAACAATGGTAGCTTTCAACGAAAAGGAGTTCATTCATATAATCATTTTTAAATTGCATGCATTTAGTAATCCAGAATCCAGAATATATTTAGTTTTTCGCATTTTTATTGAATGGAGGGTTTGTTGCTTGCAAACATATATTTTCCCTCAGATCTTCAGTAAACTTCAACACTAATGCGATGAGCGAAAGTAGACAGCGTGACTTCTTTTCCCTCTGTGCATAAGTTAGCAAGACGTTTAAGTGGGACTTAAAAGTGCCGAACGGACGGACAGCAGGTGTCCTAAGACTACTCAGGAGCACTTTCAGCGTGCAAAGCTACCTCAACTTACCCGGTGCGAGCAAAGTTGGTCCAGAATATCATCACCGCCTCGGAAAGAGCCGTCTCCGATTTGGTGTAGTTTTGCGGAAAGTGACTAAAGCCGTCGACCAGTGGGGCGCCGAAAATGTAGGGCAAGTCCTCGCCGTGCACAGTGCCCATTCTCTGTGGATAGTCGCCGTCCTTTGTCTGGTAATCGAACACGTAAAAGTAGCACCGACCGGAGGGCTGAGTGGAGCCCGCTGAGGTCGAAGCAGCCGCATTTGCACCCGGCGACCCAGCGGTCGAGGATGAGCTGACCGGCGGCGGGGAATTGGCCGCCAGGATATCACCAGCCCGCACAATCGGTGCCACAAACTGGGCATCGGATAGGGCGGCTACAGCCGTATCGCGGGTATTGATCGGATGCTGCGAGGTGCGATCCCAATCCGTGTACTCGTTGACGATCTGTGGGGCAGATAACATAAGCCATTTTAGAAAAATAATTATTTATAGTTGGAGGAAAAATTAAAAGTAAATGGTGATATATGTTTAAGGGTATGTCTAATAAATTGTCTCAAATATAAATTTAAATCAAACAAAAGTTTAACTTGACTATTGAATTACGTGGCTTTAGCAAAAATAAATCGCTTTATTGGAATATTTTTATTACCAATAAATGTACCCAATTTTTTGTCTGATCTAAAGCTTTAAATTTTTAGAAGCAACGTCAGGTGTTGTTGGTCTATTTTTGGATTAACCGAATTTCCAGATGCCGCTCCTGTGGCGAGGGGAATTTTAGATTTGCATTGGCTGCATGTGTGCCAAGTCAAATCCTGGCTGGATTACAAGCGGATTGCAACTGTTTGCAGTCCTTGTTTGCGGTGGCCATTCGCTACCACAAAACGAGCATGAGGGGGACTTGTTACCACCACTATGATTATTTCTGCCCAGCGTGTGTGTGGAAAATAAACGACCGCAAAATGCATCTGTAAAATCGATGTCATGCATAATTTAGAAAACCCATCATACAGAAGAAAACAAAAAAAAATATGGAGCTGAAACGGATTCTAACAATTGTGTGTGTGGAATACATTTACATCGTTATTCGAATAACCAGGTTCAGCATTTCTATTTTGGGTGGAGTATTGATTTCGTTGGAAGAGCGGAAATCAGTTATGGGTTTTTTACTTTTTGTAGTATTACAAAAAATATTTGATTAGTCATGATTGGCTCTCGACTGCAGATGAGAGTCGAGCCTGAGCTCTGACCTATATAAATTGAGCTTTATGAAGTATAAAGAGTGGGATTTCGCTGCGATTGTACAAAAGTATAACGAAGTAAAATAAATACGGACTTAAGCGGTATAATCGGGATATATGCCCCGGCAATTTACGACTTCTTGATAAATGTATACGTGTGAATAAATATATATATCTGCACTCCCATTCACGGTGCGTATGTGTGTGTGTGTTAATGCGGCGAGCGGTGGCCGAGCCTGAGGTTCAGATACAGATACGAATATAGCTACCGATTCAGATTCAGATGCGGATTCAGTTCCAGTTTCAGACGTCGACTGGTGACGGTTGTCGTTGGATGCTTTCTCTGCTTTCTCCGCTGTTTGCTGTGATTTGGGTTAAGTGCTGCTTGTGCGCTTTTAAGTAGGTACATGTGTGTGTCTGTATACGTGTATGTACACTCCGTACGTAAGTGTATGTGCACGCGCGCCAGTATGTGTCTGTGTGTGTGTGTGTGTGTGCCTATGTCCTTGCGCACATTTGCCAAATAAAGCGTGTTAATGTTTTGGCAGCAATGGCGTGTTAACTGCCTTCCATTTCGCTCGCTTGCACAAAACAAAAATAAAAATAAAAACAAAAAGCCAGCAAGAGAGCATAAAATAAATACACCCACACACTCACACAACAAATGTAAAAAATTTTTAAAGGTTGAAAATGCCCCGAAACATGAGACTGATGTATTTATGTATGCATGCAAGTGTATCTGTTTGAGTGGCGAATGTTACCCATACGCAACGTGGAATTATAATTACACTCGCACACACTTAAACAGAGTACCAACTTTTAAAAAGTATTTTTTTTTTCAGTTGCAGCCGTTGTTGCTATTTGTGCTTTGGCTGTATAAGTTTTTGCTTTCAGCCAATTACCCAAGGGAAAATATGTACTTTTCTGCCACCTCGAAAGGGGTGTTTTAATCATGTTAATAGATTAGACTCAAAGTCAATTGCAAGGTATTAAATCGAAAATCATTGCTACATTTGACGTCCCTTTAGACTCTGAAATATGTACGCTGTTTCTCTTAGCCTGGTTAATTTGTCAATTTAGTAAGCTGGAACAATTTTGGAAGAAATAATAAAATGTTTGCATCTTAAATGTGTTGCATAAAATGCCTGAGTTGGATTAAATTTGCATAAGCAGCCATAAGTCTAGTCAGTGCTTGATTTGCATATAAAATATTCAAAGCGAAGAGAAATGGCAAAAAAAAAATAAATGATTCACTGGAGCGAACCATATTTCTTTCATCCGCCAACTGTCTATAAAGTTTTCACTCGCAAACTTTTTAAGTTAAAAAGTAAATGGTTAGATAAAGGCAATAATTAAGCTTTAACTGACGGCAGACAAGAAGAACATATAACGTCATTGGGAGGGCAAGGAAATATCTGAAGAACAAAATTTATGGCCACATCGCAGACATCGCATTCCCAATAAAGATTTATATTTAAATAGTATAAGGAAAATTACTCACCGTATAGAAAATCTCGTTGAGGTGATAATTGTAGGCGTTGCGGACGTAGGTGCGGATAATTTTATCGCGTCTCTCGCCCTCGAAACCATTTTGTATATCGTGGGCACTGAAGCGCCAAATCGATTCGCCCGTAACGACGCCAAACAGGACGTCATAGTGACCGCCCATATTCATCGTTCCGGCCCCGCTGCCGCCGAAATATCCACCGCCGAACGACGATCCGGAGCCACCGCCTCCTCCGCCACCGGCCCCGCCTCCTTGCCCGCCACCACCTCCGGCGGACGACTGGAAACCGGAGTCCGCTGACGAGCGCCTCGAGTTGCGCGCCATTAAATCATCGATATCGAGATTGGAATGCCCGGGTCGTATGACAACGCCATCAACCTAAATTGAAATCGAGGAGGGCAAAGGAATCGCAAGTAAGTGACAGGAGTAGTGGTCCTTCAAGGACGAGGAGCGGGATGCGTAAGTAAGTAATAAAGTCCATTGAAGCGAGGACCGAACAAAGAGAGCAAGTGCCACAAAACGCGAAATCAATGACTTCAAATGAGTGCTCTGAGTGGACTAACTCTTTGCATCAAATGGCATTACATTTTTTTTAAGTTTTAGGTTTTTCGTAATGGCTTGACTATAAATTTAAAATATTATCATCAATTTGTTTGAAGTAGTAATATCTTTAATTCATTTTTAATTAACTGCTGTTATTACTTTATTAGCAAAAGAAAGCTGTATTGATTTATGACTCACCGAAGGCCCGAAGGATGTGAGAAAATTTGGAGCCTGAATGTCGGCTAGGTAAAGGTCTTCCAGGGGAACATCCCTCAGACAATCGACAATCTGCTCGTGGTGGCGATTGATATCATCGGGAATGGTGCAGTTAACCTCCTTGGCCAGCTTGATGGCAAATAGTACTGGATCCTCGACCAAAGCCCACGATGAGTACGCTGATCCGGACATGAGAATAGCCCGGTGGAAGAGACCACGGACCATTGTAGGCGAGGTCATTAGGTAATTAATACAGGCTGCACCCGTTCCATGACCCGCCAACGTCACCGAATTGGGATCTCCGCCAAACTTTTGGATATTCTGCTGAATCCAATGCAGGGCAGCCATCTGGTCCATCAGCCCGTAGTTGGCCACTCTGGCATGGGCATGTGGATTGGGATTGGCGTTGAGGAAACCTGCCAAATAATTACGAGTTTTAAATATATTGCCAAAACTTATAAGGGAACAAAATGTTGATTTCAAAAGGTAAATCTTAAACGGAAATTTATATTTTTTTTTTGTTAAACATTTGATTACCTAATATTCCGAGTCGGTAGTTGAGTGTTACCACCACAACTTCCCCGTAGCTCGCCAGGACACTGCCGTCGTAAGGATTTCCGCTGCTCCACTCGAAGGACTCGCCGTGTATGAACACAATCACCGGCAACTTCTTCTCATTGGCCCCGGCTGGCAAAACACAAAAAAAAAAAGAGTGAACAAAACGTTGTGTCAGCCGTGTTGCAATCAAGATACGAATATATTAATCCAGTTTTTTTCTCTATTTGTTGTATTTTTTGAAACTTGTGATAGCGAATTTTTCCCTTTCAACACACCGCCAAGTGCCCGAGAGCGCTCATGACCCATTAAACGTTTCCGATTGCGTGCAAAGCGGATTTTGCCAGCACTCCGGCGGTGGAATCGCTTCAGATTAGCGATTCCCCCGGATCCGGCTCGTCCAGGGATTGTGAGCTTAGTGGGGTGGCGACTGCGATAAGGTTTGCGCAGTGGTTACGTGAGCTCTGGCTTTTCTTTTGCGTAGAAATTATTGGCATTACGTGGCGTACGATTAATCTTAATTAATTGAATTTAAGTGAGATTTATGTGCAGCTCTTTGTGCTACAATTGCGGCTAGCCATGTTTTTCCAGCGCAGCTGTAGATTTTTGAAGTAAATATTCTGGACTTACCATTGACCGGCGAGAACACATTTAGGTACAGGCAGTCCTCGGACTGGTTTTCAAGAAATGGCAGCAATCTCTTTAAGTACTCCAGGCGACCCTTGGGCATCTTCTCCAGCGCCGCCGTCTCATTTTGGATATTGGGCAAACGCTGCGGACACACGGGACTGTATTTATCCGATATCCGGATGCCGTCCCAAGGCGCTGGAGCTCTCGTGGGACTAAACCTGGATAATAGAGATTGGGTACTTTATTTTAACTTTATAAAATATTAAGGGATAAAAGCATTGATCCTAAGTAATAATAGATAATTCTACTTTTAAATTGAAACTGAGATTATTGACTTTATGATTTATGCAATAATGCTGAATTTATTTGAACTGTTACGCATTGGAGATGGGTGCATTTGAATCAGTATTTAAGGGTGTATTCAATTCAAGTTTAAGTTATTT
Source organism: Drosophila melanogaster (assembly GCF_000001215.4). Taxonomy (NCBI): domain Eukaryota; kingdom Metazoa; phylum Arthropoda; class Insecta; order Diptera; family Drosophilidae; genus Drosophila; species Drosophila melanogaster. The sequence goes on along the minus strand of NT_033777.3, from coordinate 20,211,521 downwards.
TACATAAATTCCTTACCGATTTTGTTTGGTGGGAGGCGTTGCATATGGCACACCCAGGAAGACCTCTACGGATCGCAGGAAGCGAAAGCTATCCAGGGGCAGGATGAGTCCATGAAGTCGGCCATAGCGCGTCTGAACGATACGGTGGCCCAGGCGAGCGCCCTTGTAGATGTCCGCCGTGGAGGCCCCGGCACAGTGCATCCAGGAAATGAGGACTGTAGGAAGCAGCAGGAGCCGCAGCAACAGCAGCAGCTGACTTTCCCCCATCCTTGCACAGTGGAGCTTCACGTTGTGCGACCTGAGCGAGCTATTGTTAAACTGTCTTCACCTATTTCGATGTGGCTCTGGATTGACGCGACTTCTTTCTGATCATCTAGACTATCTGTACTGAAGCGCTGGGATGACGAGACTATCTGCCAGCTGACTGGATTTCATCGTGATCTGGAAAATTTAGTAACTAAATTATAACTCTTCGGTTTATTCAATATATTTGCTTTTGTTATTAAGTAGTATATAATTATGAGAAATATTTAATTACTGTGTCTTTTATTAGTTCTTAAATCATTATATCCGCATAAAATTAATTTGGCACATAAAATATTTCTGATTCTGGGATCTTAGGAGTTAAGTTATATATTTTAATTACTTTAGGACAAGTCTGATTTCTTTGCATTGCATTATTTCCGTGCCAAATTAAAAAATGAATTGTTCTGTAAGCAAATACATTTTTAAAGATTAAATAATCCGTTTCTGTATTTATTGTGAATAACACAAAGTAGACATTTATGCATGTGAGTTCCGTGTCATATATGTATGAAGGCAATTAATAGGATAATATGCATTATTTATTAATGTAGATATGGTAGGCTGATAAAAAGTAAACTAAAGATATTAAAAAAGCTTTTTGTTTGGTTAATAAATTCAGAACCCAACTGTTGACTAATTCAATCATCTTTTTCACCGATAGCCATGAAAACTAATTGGTCGTTTATTATCATGAATATCATGAATGCAAGCGAACTATATTTACATTCCATATTAAACCATTAGCTACATACAATAAAAAGAAGACAGTGTTAAATTAAAGTGCTGTTTCATTTTTATGCGAATCCAGTTGGCGGCCACATAAATAAACAAGGTCACCGTAACATTTTCCACATCGCGTGAACACTGAATTTTCATCTGGTACCGTTAAAATGTATCTGTATCCGTACATGTATGTATCTGCTTGGTGTTTGCTGGCTCAAGGTTACTTTACACATCCTTAACTGTGCCAGTGCAATTTGTGTGCATTTTTAAGCTTTTACATCCATCGCATTTGTTTTCCCTTTTTGACTTTACCCTGCTTATTTGTGTCCTGATATTTCGTTGTTTCTGTGCTGACAATTCAAGTACGCACAGCGAGTGGTGAATGCGAAAGTAGCTCATTTGGATATATACACTTATTTGTAAAAATGTATCTTTTGTATACCTCGTATGCGAAATGTGAGCTGTTACCAAGAGCTACGCGTTGGGAAGCAATGGAATGCACAGGGAATTTGTTTGAAAATGTTCGCTGTACATTTTTCTACGCTAATATGTATTACATTTTTGTGTAAATGTAAATACATTTTGTATATATAAATTAATACGAGAAAAATTAATAATAAAACTTTTGAGCAGAATTAAATTCTATAAAAGCAAATGCAATTATCAATTTACATAGTTCGGAACTCATTATACCTTAGAAAAATACTACAAACTCTACAGGAACATATATTTAGAAAATAAGATAACACTCATTTGGCAAACGCTGAGGAAATGAGGGTGGTGGCCAACTTTTTGGATTCCCTACGAAAGGTACGGCTCAAGTTGTCCACGGAAAAGCTTGCCACCAGTAATCAAACGCCAAACAGCTCGACAACACACAAATTGAATAAAGGAGTCAAAGAGTCCAGTATTGGGATAGACCATACGGAGGTCCCTCAAAATACACCAGCTGGATCCGATCAGATGTGGCATAATATCAAAAGGGTGCTGCTGATGTGTGGCGGCCAGAAGCAACCAGAGGGATTTAAGAATGCGACGAAGGATTTCAGCGGGCTGGTTGATGTCCTGGAGGCCCAGAGATTCGTTAGCCAGGTGTTCTCAGCCATGCAGGTGCCCAAACAGGCGGCCAGTGAGATGGCCGATGCATTGATAGCCGCGGATTATATGGGACAACGCTCGATGGGCATCCATAGATTGCCCTCAATTGCGGCAGATCTTCTGAATTGCACTGTTGCTGGTGACGCCACACCGGGAATCGTGTCCGAAAAGAAAGCCATCGCCTTAGTGGATGGCCACAATGCACCTGGACCCGTGGTGGCCAACTTTTGCATGGATCTGGCCCTGCAAAAGGCCCGGGAAGTGGGCATCGGCTGGGTTTCGGCTCGCAGTTCGAACTGCATTGGATTTGCTTCCTGGTATGCCTGTCAAGCGCTAGAACAGCGAATGATTGGTCTGTGCATGACGAACGCTGCTCCAACTCTGTTGCCAGCTGGTGGAATCGAACCCGTTCTGGGGGAAAACCCAATTGCCTGTGCCGCTTCCGGTGTCCATGAACAATTTGTGGCTGATTTTGGTATGGCAGCCTGTTCGGTGGATGAACTGGAGCTCTCCTATTGCAATGGCTGGTCAAAGGAAGTGCCCAAATTAGTGGCTTTGGATAGAAATGGCAAGGAGACAACATCAACGGAGGAGGCCTTAAGGGCCCAAAGAATCCGAGCCTTTCAGCCGGAGCATAAGGGTTTTGGCCTAGCTGCCGCAGTGGATATTCTGTGCGGTGTGATGACAGGTGCTCGATATGCAAATCAAATCCAGCGTCGTGGCGTCTATAGTACGGAAAATGCTCCGGCTAATCTGGGCCAAGTTTATGTGGCCATCGATCCGATGCGTTTTTGTCCCACCTTCGAGGACAGATTGGCCGATTTCCACCGGCTGTTGAGACAAGCGGTGCCCAGCAAGGTGGGAAAACCACCGATGGTGCCGGGTGACAAGGAGCTGCAACACATGAAGATGGTCGACGAACAGGGAGGACTCACAATGTCCTCCTGTACTCTGTCAGTTCTGGAAGAACTGGCCACAGAGTTTGACATCGAACCTTTAAAGATGAAGAACACTAAAACAGAAGGTGCAAGTATGCCTGAAGAATTGCCATTGATATAATTAAATCTGGCCAAGTCTTGTTTAGCTTTTGTGCTTGCGAAAAGTTTGAAGCTCGTGAAACAGCGATTTTTCTTAATTTACTTGAGATAATTATAAGTAAAGTTTAATTCAGCGAATTAAAGCGATTAGCACATTAAATTACTTTTCATTTTTAACTTGTACTGTTCACAATCTTTTTGGTCTAATGTGCACATATTCCGATTTTTTGAATAGCACTAAAGCAAATTATGCATGGATCAAAACAAGAAAATATCAATTATACATTTTCAAAACATTGATAAAAATAACATTTTGCCCGTAGATTCTAACAAAAAGCTGCGGTAAAGTAAAACCCGTTAAATAATTGATAAATACATAGGAATTTATATTAAATTCCATTTTATTAATTTTAAAGAATTGAACTAATATGAGCTATTTAAAACGTATTAGAAATTTTAATAAATTAAAAATGTAGACTAAATGTGGTAAATGGATATCACAAAAACTACCTCTCCCATTAAAGTTCAATAACATAATTCGCTATTGGTATAGACTCCCAAAACTTTAAATTAAAACAATTTAAATTTAAGTTAAATTCATACTCGCTAAATTCATACTCGAAGGCAAAGTTCGCGAAAATAAATGTTCAAAGTTCGTTTCGCAAATATTCACCTCTGAAATAGCAAAGAATGGGGTAAATTTCAAGTGGATTCCTGCCCGTCGACTAATTATGGAGCGTTAAAATATTCAAAAGTTCAAAACAAGCTCGTCTTTCTTCGTCTGGCGGCGTTTATTTGCGCACGGGAAAAAATCTGCATAATTATTTGCGTTAATTTATGCACTCTTCGGAAAAGCGAACCCACTTTTTCTTTGGCACAGTAGCAAAAGGGAGAGCCCAACAGCTGGGCCAACTAAAAATAGCAATTTTATGTGCGTGTCTGTCATAGCCAAGTATCCAAATCGATATAAAGCAAGCTATAGAAGTGGATGAGGATGTAGGGGAAATCATACCAATCATTGGGCAAATGATTAATATGATATTCTTGCTCATCAGCTTGCGGCCGCGGGGGCGTATGAGTAATAAGCTGAAACTTTTTATGACAGTGAGGTAAATTATGGCCGCCACCCAGCTCGTATTGTGTGTGACGTTCTCGCCAGTCGATGGCCCTATTCTTATCCGTATCCGCATCCAAGTTCCTAGAATCTTTGAAGACGCAACACCTGCGACTTATTAAGGTCCTGCGGCTGCCTTTGCGCAACGCACGTGACTGTGGTGTCCTTGTAGCGACATGGATTTAGATCCATGACATTGTAATCGCTTATTACCGCTGCCAATCGCCAGTGAAAGTGGAAACCGAGCGGGGATGAGGTCTTGGATTTATATATAGACGTTTTGCGTCTCGGTTTTTACTTTGAACTCATTTATCTTCATTGAATTGATTTTATTTTTGTTGACGCCGGGTAAATTAGGAAACAATGTGATTGATCTGAGTAGGGACAGAGTCTTCGCTGTGATGGGTAAATCATTCGATGATCTTCCAGGGTAAGTGGACACGATTATTTATTTTTGGTATACCCCAGCTTTGCGAAATTGACAACTTAAACTTATGGCAGAGCTCTTGTTCCTTCTGCTTGACTTACCACATGAAAGTCACAGATCTATAAACACGCATCCGTATATATTGCTGCTGCTCTTATGACTGCTGGCAGTTTTATTGTTCCTACTGTTGGCGAAAATAATCCTCGACTTCGGTTTGCTCGGCTGTTCTTTAACTTTAAGCTCGCGTATCCTTTTTCTCCTCTATTTGACGTATCCGCTTTTCTTTTCTTTGTAGGTGTTCACACAATTGCACACGCACTCACTTATGGGTACACATATACTATTGGGAAACCGTTCTGTTGATTTTTCATATATCCTGCACAGAGAAATATTTCATTTCATGTTTTGAAGCGAATTTCAATTGCTTTCACTTTTCACGGGACTCAGCAATTATATTTGCCTTTGTTCGTTGTCGTTGCTTTCCGTTTTTCGATAGATCCTTTGTTATAAATTGATTCGTTGCTACATTTTATTTGTTTAATTTAATTTTTGTTTTTATTTTTCCTGGTGATTTTAAACCGGCGCTTTCGTGTATATGCGTTCATATTTTTTTGATGGGCTTCGAATAAATAAGAATACTTTATTTTTTGTATTATGTTGTTATTCCACGTTTTTCATTCTGACAGAATTTGCTCCCATCCACACGAGATTATTAAGGATTCGCAACTCCTTTTTTTATATTTACTGAAGACTGCGATAGGACATTTTTATTTTCATTGGAAATTCAAATTAATGAAAAATTGGAAAATCGCCCGAGGCTTAAGAACCATGTTTTTTCTTGTTTTCGGTAAGAGAATTAAGCAGTCAAGTTTTTTACGAATGAAATAACAGGAGATGTACTACGAAAGTAACGCCCTTTTTATAAGGTCAAAATTTTCAAATTTGAATATTTAATTTCAATAGAAGTACGAAAACAATTTGACCTACACTTTATGTTACGCAAGTTACAAGGAAATGGAAAAGTGTTACTAAAAAGCAGTAACTAAAAATTAAAGAAATTCGAATTGATATATTAATTAATAAGCTACAAGTGTAGATATATATTATAACAACAAAATCATATTGTTAAATAAAAAGCGTGCACGCCATATGTTTTTGAGTTTGAGCAATATCTAATCACATGCTCAACGGATAATTATGAATAATAGAACAACATAATATAACAAGAAAATTAAAGGAAAATTTCAGACTAAATTGTCAGCCAAGAGTTGGTAATAACTGGAGGCCTGGCCTTAGCTTATTCCAACTTGAACTGTCAACAATTGAAACTTTTGCTTGCCTACTTTTAGGGGTTACGGTGTCGTTGGCGTATGCCTGGCTTAATTATTCCATCCACGGCGATTAAACTTACAAGAGCCTAATTGCATGCAAGTCGTGCAGCGACGATGGAAACAAGGGGGCATGCAACGTGTTTCCCCCCAAAAAAAGGGGAGCGTCAATGACCGTTAAGTGGAATGTGAGCGACGTGGCTAACTTTATATTTCCATCAAAATTTCATATATTTTTTCTGGATTCTGCAAGCAGTTTTTCTTGGTCGCCTGCCCTACACAACAAAAAAGTGCGAGAGAAGAGAAAAAGCGTAAAATAAATAAGGATGGAGAAATGCCGCAAGGCAGCAGACAAAGGAGAAGATGACGCGGCTCTGTAGCGGATTCTTAAGCCTTGGCACACATTTACATTTCACGCACACACAAAACGTAGATATGTTTGTCGATTCGCCTTAATTTCGCATAGATAAAAGGACAACTTCTGCCTGAAACACATTTTCAATTGCTCACATTTACAGCTGGCGATGATACACTCATACAGCCGCAATCCGTCACACCAACGCACACCAACACACGCGCACGGCGGCGATGAGAGAACGGGACTAAAGGACCAAGCACCGTTGCCACGTGCAAGTTTCCGGTGGCAGAACGTTTTCAGTTGTGTCCACGACGCACGAGTGTATTCCAACGACTGAAGATTCCTTTCGTTGATGGCCTGGCTTCAGACCTCATCGGCAATGTGGGTTAAGCTCCAAAGGTACTGCTTTATTCTCTCCGTAAAGAGAGTGAGAGGCCCTGGAAGTGGAACCCATTCAAAGCTCTCTCTCTCTCTCTCTCTCTCTCTCTCTCTCTCTCTTCAATCGAATCAGCTGTTTGCTCCACCCCCGGAAAATCGAGAAAACCCGTGGAGTAAAAAACCAAAACAACAATAGGGAATTAAGTCAATTTCGTGCCGTTCTCTTTTTGTTTTCAAATTCAACCCCCTCAACCGGAACTCTCCTGTTTTTGCGCTTTGATTTTACTTTTCTACGAATTTTATGCCGTCGTTATTACCGTAGTCACATGGCGACATACCCACTCAGCTTTTATTGGGGCAGGTAATGGTTCCTCGATGCCACTTCCTATTCGATGGATGCAGAGTTTTTATTCCACATTTTAATGGCTTAGTGGGGAAAACAGCGGTACTAACAACATACTCAGGAGTATAAATAATGAAATAACACTAATAATGCATGTGGAAGTCAAATTTTATTTCTATGTCGTGTGCAGAACGAAAGGTTTGTTTATATAGGGCCACTTTATATGGGGTTGCTTTATTAAATATAAAGAGTACACAAATGCCAAATGATTACTTTAATCATTTCATTATATTATATATTGTTCTTATTAATGACTAACCAAAAGTTTTTCGAAGTTGCATAAGGAGGTTATGCAACTATCCCTAGGTTTTCTTGTTTAATAAAATACACATTTAATTTTAGTATTATTATAAAGAGCAATGCATATGCAGGCGCTGAAAAAATTCAACATTTCTTACAAGACTCTTCTTTGATATGGCGACATGCTTAAACGCAGAAACTTTGATATATATTTTGTGCCATAAATCCTTGCGCCGGAAATCTCACACATGAGGGCGGTCAGAACGCTAACAAGAAAAACCAGCTTACCAGGAGCAGATTCTACAGCCACAACCTCCTTTGTCATCATCAAAAATGCCAAGAGAACCGAAAACCAACCCAAAAGCAACAATGACAACTCCAATGAATGGCGACAAATCAGTTAGCTAAATGTTGCCGAGCCAGGCGTGCGTGCGATTTGACCGCAGTTTGTGTGATTCCATCATCGAAAAACCATACAGAAGGCGAAGGACAAAGGGTCCAGGACATAATTGAAGGCGAAAGGCGGCGTGGAGAGCTCTGTCGGATGGGAGGCGGTGAAAAATAACTGGAAATTATTTTCCAACATAAATCCTGGCACGGCAAGTTATTACAGTAATTTCATGATAAATGTCCGATAAATAAATGTATAAATAAAAGTCTTGTTTGTCGGAAAGCGGGCATACATGTCTAATGAAGTAGCAGCAGAAATCATGCTGTGCCAAAAGAGCCTACAGTGCGTATACGTGATGTTTGATGTCCCATGTCTAATTGGATTAATGAGAGGTTATTGCACTCTTTCCACCAAAAATTCTCGGTATTTGCCCATTCCCTAGGTCGTAAATATTCAAAAATAACAAAGGCTAATCAGCCAAAGGTCTATATACGCCGAAACGGTCGTCACACAAGCATAAATCAAATTATTTTCTATTTAATTTTGGGATTTCTTGCGCTGACAAAAACCAAAAGCCGTTGGGCTTAGTTCTCGGCTTCTGAAATGTTGAGCCATGCCCACCATGGACATATGACATGATTACTGGCGGCGCGTGTTGCTACGATTGTATGTACGTATATATTTAGCATGAAATAACCCCATGTTTTTGGCTGGGCACAATATTTATGGGCTTAATATGCAAAGCTTGGTGCGCGAAATTTAGGCTTTAAATGTTTTGATATTTTCGCTTCAGCACAAAAATTACTTGTCGGATGTACATACAAGTCGTAGCGTAATGTCAAAAATATGAAGCGAATGCCAAACTATAGTATTCCGGAATCTCAGACAGCATCTCAAGTAATTTATGTTACGTAAGTGCCAGACGGAGCGGCGTTAAACGGGTTTGTAACAAATTTAAATTTTAATTAATGCCATTAATAACAAGAAGATCCGACGCGCAGGGCATGTTTTAATGGGTTAAGACTGGAAAAACGTCGACTCGGAATGGGGGGTGATTTTTAACGCGCAATTGAAGTTTACAGCCGTCCGAAAATATGCGAAAATGCGTTGTCTTGTCTGTTTTTCCCGCTCGTCTGTCCCGATTCGTCCTGGCGAGATGGAAACAACCACAAAACAAAACTTTGCAATTTGCTGCGAGTACAAATTGGAAAATCTCCCTTCAGGCGGCAGGAGGATGGTGTCCAGACAATGCGCACTTAATGCGCGGCCACGAGCCGATCCGCACTTTAATTGTTGATTATACAAATTGTTTGATGCCTGCCCATGAAGCCATGGCGTCCACTGAGCCCATCGAGCCATGGTCCGTGGTCCGTTGCAAGGCCATAAAATATTCAAGTTGAAGAGTTTTCCACGACGGGCACGCACTAAAAACCACAAATGGTAGATGAGCATGCTGTTGGGGCGGTGAATCCTTCGGTGGAGCCGACATTGGCAGCATGGTTGTTGTCATCCGAGCTGGCCACATAAAAGTGTAATTAAGTTCGCGTGTCGCACATTTAATTGTTTTTTAATGAATGAGGGAGCAAAAATCATTTTACACAGCAGCTGCATTTCATACGCATCAGTCCGGGCGGCAAAGGGAGCAACCTCCAGGACTCGATGCATTTTTCGATTCTTTTCTTTTTTTTTGCCATGCAATACCCTGGTAACCGTGCGAAAAATTGTATTTTTCCCGGCGCCAAAAATTTAATTATTTCCGTTTCTCTGATTTGTTTGAGGCTCAAATTGAAAAAAAATTGTGGGCCATTTAAATATTCCCTGGACCGGAGCAATTCTTATGGCAAACATTCCACTTTCTGTCGGTTGTCGCTCTGCTCTGTTCACAAGTGAATTGATTTCACTGGCAAAGGGTTGCGGACACGAGAGATTTATTCCAACAACTGAAAAAAAAAAGAAATCTCGGTTACATTCGAATAAAATAAAGCCGAACAAACATTTCGTTCATTTCAATAAAGATGAACAAAAGGGATAATCTAGCTCCATTGGATAGTCTTGAAGATACCCACTTGGTTACATTTTTAAACAGTGCTTACCCTTTCCCATATATCACAAGACATTGCGAGGCATTGAATTTATGATTCAAGAAATGCAATAATGCATAAATAGAATATATTTATCGGCAACCATTTCCAAACTATTAAAAATTCTGCCATAAATCAATAAAATGCGATTTATGCGATGCCAGCACTTGATGCTCGAATGTGTGTGTAATTCGCACAAAATATTTTATATGTAAATTGCGGAGAACGACGACGCTGGTAAATATGCAAAGAGTATTTTGCCGACGAGAAATATTGCAAAAAGGAGACGAAACAAAAAATACTAAAATACTTGGCATTTGCCAACCATCGAAATGCCGACTGTCGAACGTGGGTTGCTCCTTTTCCTTATTGGCGCACTTTGCTCCTTTTACGGTTGCATGAATTTTTGAGCAGCTTCACTTCCGGTTATAGTAGCCGGAAATTGCAACAGAAATACTTGCCACACAAACACACTCCCGCAGTGCCGTATATGTACGACATTTGTATGCAAATACTGAGTCGATGATTTTGCATATGTTTGTCCACGAAGAGCCACGGTGCGTATGCGTGATGTGCACAAGCGATCTTTCTTTTCCTTCGCTTTATTTTTATTTCCCCAACAACAGCGCTCACCTGCATCGGCGTCCTTCCACAGCATATTTTCCTCCATAACCTTGGACAAACAGCATTTGCTCAGCCCTCGGGCACATTGATGGCTGGCAGTATTTATGAGTCGCATAAAAATGGCAAATTTGTGGCAGTCATTGAGTTATTTTCAGGTGTGTCTTCTTCGCCATCTCACCGGGGAAGAATTCTCGCAGAGAAAATGGAGCAAACTACTATAGGGGAAACATTTTGAAAGCTAAGTGAGTCGGATTTGCATATTTTATATGGCAAGGATTTGTAGAATTTCCTTCCAATGCTGAGAATTTTTGAGCGTTTACATTTTCTCGACAGTTTACGATAGCAGCAGAGAAAAGAGCATCGCTGTCAGTGTACTTTTGGGCAGAGTAATTGAAATATTTAAGAATGCGTGTATTTATATAGGAATTTTAAACAGAATTTGAAAATTGATTCTGTAGACTTACTAATAAATATTTTTGATGATGTGACAAATATATTACAATTAAAATTTAAAATGTGTCCTAAAGTACACAGAGATGTGAACTATTACTTATACCGTACGTATAAACAAAAGCAATTTTATTACTTAAAGAAATTGACAGTTAAATTAAAAACAATCCTATTTTAATATTAGCCAACTTATGTTATACTCGACTATCTGGGTAAATAATAAAATGTATCGATTTAAAACTAGGCTTAGCGTTTCGAAGGGTTGAATTTGCTGTTTTCTTAAGCCACAGCTCTGTGAACTTAATAATTATGACAAAAGTTTGCTCAGAAAGCGACAGGCTATAATTAAACTTTGGCCTCTTTATGGCGTCGGCCGTCAAGTTAACCGCGATTAACACACAATCAGCTTAAACGTTCGACCCTTTGCAGCCAGCACTGTTGTACACGGGACAGACACAGGGAGAGGCACAGGCAACCCTCCCTATAACCGCTTCCCATTCCTGTCATCCTGTCGCCCAGGACACCCAGAAGCTCCATGGGACAATGCGCTGAAAATCCGCGCTCTTTATGCTCAAAAGAAATTGACATAATTTTAAAATATAAGACTATGGCGAAAAGGGCGACAAGGATGCCAAAATAAAAAAGCCAGCACAGGACAGGGCAGCGGTGGGCTAATAAGTGTCCTTCGCTTGACACCAGGGACGAAGAGTAAAAAAGAAGGAGAAAAAATGGCAACAAAAGTAATTGAAGTGAAGGAGGCGACATCAATGTCGGCGTTGGCGTCGTCAGCATAAAAGTTTTATTAAATGATTAAGTTAAAGCATCGGCCAAGGACCGTGGACCCAAAACAGTAGGCAACGAAATTTGTCAAATTCGAGCTGGCCGCTCTTGTTTTCTGTGCGGCGGCAGGACTTTTGAATTTTTGATAGTCATGCCCTTTGTGTCTGATTCCAGTTGCCGTGCCATCCTCCATCCATTCGCCCTACCGAAAGAGGATCCCCTCCCGCAGCTTATTAAATATAACACTATACTCCGCTTGCGCCCGCGACATTCATGAATTATTCAGTGAGTAGTCCTTCTGCTTCGCCCCCCCCCCCGCCGGCCACGCCCACCACACACATTTGGCCAGCCCCGCCTTTGTTTTTTCTCCGCCTCCTGTTGCTGTTAATTTTTGTCCAGAAGGAAGAGCAGAAAAAAAATGCACTGTAATTTATTTTAATAGGCTCTCTGCTTAAAAGGAAAGCGCGAAGCTTTCCGGTTTGTTTTCCGTGCGCCTTTGTTTGCGCTCATAATCTTTGCATTACCTGTCGCCCGGAAAGCTGTGCCTTTAAAATGCATTAAAAAATGTAATGAATGCCTCCTGCATACATGCATAAACATACATACATACGTATATATATTCGGGTACTACCTCCCACTTTATTTGAGCACTTGTTTTGTCTTCTCGCCGCGGCCTTGTTGGCGTGACAAATGTTTAATCACCTTGAAAGCCTTCAGACTTTTTATTAATGCCAAACATAACTTTTATCATTAAATGAGTTTTGTATTTATTAAGGGTCTTAAAATTAATTAAATTATGCCGGCAATTGGAGAGTCCATTATAATTTGAATAAATCGATTGGGTGGCGGGGCGGAAAATAAAATTTTGTTTTCAGAGGGTGAATAAGAAATTTTGCTAAAAATTATTTTATATTTACATTTTACACATACAAAATACATAAATTTCAAAGGGAGTGAATATTTAAACTTTAGAAAGGGCGGTTGTGCTCAAAGTCAGGCTTTAACATTTTAAATTGAAATTGAAATCATTAAATCCTCCGCAAATATAAAAAAGCTTGGACGTGGACATATTTACAACGAATTACTCAGCACACTTAAGTTTGGAAATATTTGCAAAAGTAATTTGAATGCAACATAGATAAATGGGTTACATAAACTTTATGTACATAAGCATTGTGGAGAATTAAAACTTTAAGTTTTTCGCCTGCCAGGACATGCGTAAAAATCTCTGTATTTTCCCATAAGCTTGCCGAGCCAAAACTATTTTGAATGCAAATCTGTTGTCTGCATGTGAGTTTGGGTTGTGTTTTCTGTTATTTTATGGGCTCAGCATTGTCTAAGCTTCATTCGTGTGAGTGCGCCTCTATTTGTACACACACACACTCACACGCATCGAGGGGCCAGACATTTCGGACTATCCATAAATTTGGCGAGCATAAAACACGCCCAGCGAATTAGGACTGCTGAACGCAGCGGCCGTCGTTAGCAAAAGCGATGACTGAACAGAAATATTTCGGCAAACAAATTTCTAAAGCAGTCTAAACAATAAAGCTAAACAATAATTTCCGCCTGCGCGTTGAAACTTCCGCTTCCTGTCAGGCGTTCTGGCCATAAAAAGCAAGTCGGCTAAACAGCAAAAACAACGATAACAACAGCGCGAGTCGGGCTACTTAAGACAAAACAAAGAACATGTGTGTGTGTGGGTGCTTTTGACACGGTCTGTGTGGGTGGGGGTGTATGAGTGGGTATATGTACTTTTTTCTTGACACTCAAACAAAGGATAATGGCAAGGAAAGCATGTGGAAATGCAGCAGATTGCATTTTCGGTTCCCTTTGGCGCAGTCTGTCCGATAATTTATCGCGTTTATCTGGTGGCCTGCTCATAATTTATGCAAAGGCTTTTGTGAGCAAGCCCCACCAATCCCCCCTGCCAATCCTTTTGGCAGGGCATTTTACCCGCAAACTGTTAATTGTATTCAGAAAGCCAACCGGAAGCGGAAATAGGTTCAAGTTGTGTGTGCGTGTGTCTGTGCGTTTTCAGTTCGTGCCTGTTTGTCGCGACTATTGCGGCTCTAATCTTGGCAAACGCAGCAGGAAGTGGAAGAGCAACACCAACAGGAGGCGGAGATGGCGACAGGACACAAATGGAGGCCACATCATAGGAAGAACCAAAGGGGGAGGAGGGTCGGACGGAAGCCGAGAGTTGTCCCAGTTGCGTTTCCGTCTTGGTCAAAATCTTGGCAAAGTGTTCGCGCCTCATTCTGTTGTTGGCAACTTGTTAATTTAATACCCAAGAGATTCCCATTCGAACCCTCATCACAATCATATGCTTTGGGCTGTAAGGCTTCTCCGTATTCTGAGTATTTCTGAGTATTCTATCATATAACACATGGTGAAAAACTGGTTCTTTAATGATTTTTTTAGTAATTAAATACAATTAAAATAAATTAATTTAAGAATGAAATTATTAATGCAATTGAGAAGGCATGAAAGGATGCCAAAATAAAGTCGATCCAGATTCATTCTTAACTCAACGAAACAAGGATATGCCTGTAATTGGAAGAAGCGTCGATATTCTTACAGTAAAATGCTGACACCGGCAATTTGATTGGCGCTCAATTGGAAAGCTCATTTGCTCGGGCTTTAACCCAAATTAAATGCAATCAAAACGAAAAGTGCAACTGAAGTTTCGTTGTCACTTCCAGTTGGCTGTGGCAGTTTCGAGATCGGCATGCCGTCGAGCAACTCGAGTCCTTGGATCCAAGTCAGAGTGGGTTAAAAACCCAGTGAACCGCACAGAGTATTCGGAATTGTCGAACGCTTTAATTTGATTGCCCGAGCTCTTGAGTGAAAAGCGAGAAGCAAATCGGGTAGGAAGCTGCAGATGACTGAGTGACTGGCAGGGCAATGTGCATAAAATTAATGGACCCAATGGTCCGTCGACTCGGACGTCCTTTTTTAGCCATGAAAATTACTTGCATTCCGCATGCAGGTCGCTCGAAGACCAGAATGGTACTTCTGCACTGCCCTGCACTGCACTGCGATGCAATTGCCCAACTGCCCTGCAATTTAAGCCATTTAAGAATTTATCAAAATATTTAGAGAACGAGGGTGGACAAAGAATAGAGGAAAATAAATATATATAAGCAAGGCATTTCACTCTTTAGCATCAGTTGGGGCATTTCGTTTTCAATTTGTGTCGCGCTTTTCACTCCCGTTTCTGTTGCTCCTAAGTGGACTTTGCACTGTGACTGTGACAGTGCCCTGGCCCCTAAATGTGACAAGATGTCCGTCTTTATGTCTGTCCGTCCGTCCTTCTGACTGCCTGCCAGCCGGTCCTATCTTATTCCATCTCTGTCTGCATGGCCAGTACTGAAAATTGGCCCATTTATTGTAGTAAAATGCTCCTCTTCCCTCTCATTGTTGAAGCTTGGTACTTTTTCTTGGTACCCTTCAAAGGGCTTTGGTTCAGCTTTCAACAAGCTAGAAAAATAACTAAATATACTTATCTAATTGCACATTGGGATATTTTCAGTGCATCTTATGCGATTTATGTTTACATATACCAGGATTCCGTTAAGACTTAAATTTAAAATTACGTTTGCTTTCCTAATAGATTCGAATTTTTTCTAGCATTGCAACTTGTATCTTTTTAGAGCCCAGATAAAGTTAATACATTATTTTCCCAATACTTTCTTGTCTATTTAAGTATTTTTTTTTTTTTTTTCTGGCAAGGGTAGCGCGTCTTCGTTGCTGAAAAGATGTCCTTCTCTCGTCCTTCGTCTATAGCTACTTTTCAGTCAGACACAGACACCGTTTCTTTCGGCCGCGCTTCTTTATAGTCAGTCACTCACTCTGGAGGGGCAAAACAGGCTGGAAAGAAAGACAAAAATAAAGTTATACAGGCGAGATATATTTGTTGGAAAAGAATACAAAAAGGTAGGGCAGCAATGCAATTTTACAGCACTTGACATTCGACCCTTTTGTGCTTTGAACTTTGACCGAGATAGTTTTTCAAATGTTCTTTTTTTTTATGAGTAGAGAAAGTGAGCTGTTTTTGAAGACCGCAAAAAAAAATCTCCTAGAACTCATAAATTTTGCCACAGTTGGAAACTTAAGAGCCCAACCAGATGCACGTAGCTTTAATCGGTTTTGCTGTGATCTCATCCAAGCTCGCCATTTGGAACCCAATATTATATATCAACAGCTTAGCTGCAAGCGATATATATAAATTAACCCAGTTACGCAGTCCGCTTATTTAATAGAACTAACAACCAACAGCAGCGGCAGCACAAATAGCAACAACAGAGCGTCCGCCATCAGTGGCAGCAAAACACAAATAATGGCTTTGATATTTGATGCATATATATATATCCGCCCCTATGTGGAGCATAAGAGCTAACACACACACACACACATGCATAGCCATATCCGTGTCCGCCTGTGTGCATTAGCCATTTGTATGGATATGGATGCAGTCCGGCGGTGTTGTATTGTGCATTGTGGAAACGCTTTACGGGACTTACCTGTGTTTTAGTGGGGGAGCGTAAATTAAACACAGCAGCTGCCGACATGACACGATAGATTGGCAAGGGATTGAGCCAGTGCGATGCTTTTTTATAGAGCCATGCTGGCTGGCCCTGCTCTGCGATGCCATGCCACATATGCCATGGATAATTTATGCCAAAAACGCGTGACGACCTGCTGGCGGAGTCCATGTACATCCATGTACATTCATCCATCCCCATGGGTGTGTTGGTCAAAGACAAATGGAGCTTAAGGCCAATCATGGTGCCATCTGGTGAGAATCCGGGTGTTGAGCTAACCAGTCACAAGAACCCTGATTTGTTGGCAACGGGCTTTCGGCTGCAATATGTAAATAATTTACAAATTTATTTCCCCAGGGCCATGTGAAAGAATATGGGATATTGTTAAATCGAAAGAGAAAAAAGATACAAAAATGTTGTGATAAAAACTCTTCCCTTTGTTGTTTCTACTACTTCTATATATATTATATGTAAATTCACTCTTTTAAGAAAATTAAACTTTTTTTTTAATAATAAAAGTATCAGTTGAGAAGAACGTATTCATTAGTTTTGCTAAATTCCTCAAAAATGTATAAGCTTACTGTGAATAAATGTAAGCTGGTGATTTTGGTCAATTTTGTCAGTTTAAGGAGTGAAATAAAAAAAAAAAACATTTCCATTAAGCTGCTTTGCAGCTTTCTTCTAAACGTATGCCCCCACGGACTTAACCTAGTTTAATTCCATTTCTCCTTTTCTGCATTCAATTTTCTATTACGACCTATGACAGTGGTCCTCTGTCGGCGATTACATAGCAGCTCAGTCCCGATTGCAGCTGCATATCAATGAGCTTGCCAGGACTTGTAATACATCAAAATCCACATTGATAATCCTAAGACCTCAACCTAGAAACGAGGACAGCTGCACTGCAGCACACTGCTCCGAGTTGATGGCGGACGGACCATTCGGGCCATTCCACATGCTCGATAGACTTTATACCAGTCGCAAAAATGTTGCAACGAAATTTATTGTGCATCGATTTTGTTGAACAGATTTCAGATTTACCCCCATTCAAAGTTTCGTGCAACAAAATGTTCGAGGCTGCTCAGCCTCTTGCACATTGTTTCGATATGTGAACAGCATTGTTCCGCTGTGAATGTGTGCGTGCGTATCTGTGTCTTTCATTACGGGGAAAACAAAACAGAACAAAACCAGCTTAAACATTTATGTTTCGGTGCCGCATGCAAAAGTAGTTTGCTGCCAGAGGAGCGGGCAAAATGATTTATGCATTTTGTACTTCCAATGTGCCACATTGTTGAAAGAGTTGAGTTGTGCATTGTCTGCGGCACAGTGCACAAAACCGAACCCATATCGATAAGGACTAGAGTTCGCTTTCAAACTCGAGCGTTTGGGCTGACCGAATACGTGACTGACATGTATTCTTCGTCCCGGAGCGGTACATTTTGGGAACTGAATCTCGGAGAGACTTTTCAGATTTACCTTTAATGCCAATTAGAAATCATAACCAGAAAACGCCAACTGAATTACCGAGTGGAAATTCGTAATTAAACTGCTGAGTTCTGAAAAGATATCTTGGCCTCAGGATGTATTTCGTTGTGGTTTTCTCCACACTAAGAAAATCGAAATTTCAATTGAAACAGTTTGACTGTGGCAATGTGTATATACGTAAACTTTAAGGCGTAAACTCTATTATAAAATTGAAGATTTACGAACACAATATTTTTAATACGCGCTTCGAAAGAGTTTTAATATATCCGGAAATTTAAGAGGTAGGGGTTTTGTTATCATCATGAAAATTCCAATTCTTAGTTTTTAAATACTTAACATATAATAAGTGGGGAGATATTTATTATCGTCATTTCATAAACTCAATAGCTCTTGATCTACAATTTTTTTGCCAGTGCACTTGTGCTTAAGAATACTGGGCGTGGTCTGGATGGCAGTGCAATATGCATTCGCAACCGAGGTAATCAAACAAACTAAGCGAGCGGGAGCAGCAGAAACAACAACGGAAAACGCTGGAAACTGTGGCAAATTAAACGCGAACCAGCGAATCGTTTGCCCTACGCCCATGGCCGAGTTTGTTTTCAGGGTGGCTTGGCTTAAGACCAAATGAAATTAAAAGCGAATGTCAGGACATAAGCACTAAATTCAATTTATTTTACTCAAACTGCATCCTTTCCTTGATTTTCTTATCCAAGCCAAAGGCAACAAGGATAGCATCGTGGAGAAGCGATTTCATTGACAATGTTACTACGACAAGCAAATGCTCTGCACAGTTAAGGGAGCTGTTGCTTGGCTATTTGTAAATAAATAAATTAATATGAACATTAAAACTATCAAGAGATAAATTTATGCGAAGGCTATTTCGTAAAGTAAACAGCATTTTACTCACTCGAACATTGCACTAAATCTGACTATTAATAAAGATTAACTTCATTAATACAGATGTCGGATTTTATTGTTTCCTTGTGAATAATTGTATGGCTTGTGTAAGTTAGAATTGATGCGATGATGCAAGAAATACGCACATGCAATAAATTAATCTGTAAACAAATGTTATTTGTTCCGAAAAGTGTAAAAAAAATTTGAGTTAATTTACACAATTGGTTTAATGAAGTAGCTAAATTTTTTATGAAAATTATTTGACGACGAAGATAAGTAATATTATTATATATATATATAAATTGTTTAAGCTTTAATCAAATATTATGTAAGTATATATGATCTCTCTTGATATATGATAAGTCACGAAAATACACTCGATTTATGTAGGACACGAATACTTTCAGTTCAGAGTATATCTAAAGTAACTTTGGTGGTTGGTCAACAACAAGCCCGCCATTTGCTCTTAGCCAAACTGAGCTTCCATTTGGTGTTTATGCTTTTGGCAGGCAGCAACATGGAGTTCGTGGAGCAGCCAACCCCCTCCCCCCTCACACACATCACCACTCCTCGGATTTGGCCGGAAGTTGCCCTGCCAGACACTGTCCGCCATTTTGCACGAAGCGAAACGAAACGAAACGTAAAAACGTTTTCATCTACATAATGGGATCAATTCAATTATAAAACGAGTTTACTCCGCAGAGCTTCACGTCCGAAGCCGAGAGACCCATACCCATTCTAGTACCCATACCAGGACCTGGACCCGGATCCGTTCTATTCCGATGCTTCCTCTGCTAAATCTGCATCGAGATGCGGCTGCTGCTGCTGCTGTTGTCGTTCCTCGTGGATGTGGCTTTCGGCTGGTGCGCGGTTGGCCAGCGAAAGCGCTGACATTTGATGAATAGCTTTGAAATGGATTTGATTCATTTAACTGTTGCTGCTGCGATAGTCTGCCTTCCGTTTTCTATGTTGCTCCTGCTGCCGGTTTTGGTCCTGGTTCTGATCCCGGTGCCACCCGTGCGCCAACTGCCGTACACAATTTGTATGTAGTAGATCACATCGTGCATAGCAGCCAGGGCAGAAATGGGCCACGGATAAAGTCGGTTGACCAGGAAAAGCCGAGCCACGGCCACGGACTTAAATGAAAAGTGACACATATGCCGGGGCTAGGCGACGACAGCCGACGTCTAGAAAACTGGGATCCCTTTTATCAGGAACGTTGAACTCAAATCCTTTTTTAAATTTTTTTTTTTTAATTTTTGCTTTTATATTGTCTTGGCATTTTGCGCAGCTTATCTTTCTTCTGAAGATGCCACAGACCATTTTGAACCATCGATCATAATTGTTTTAAAAATATTCCGCACAAATATGATTCGTTCCCACACAATTTACTGATTTAATGGCGTTTTAATATGCCGCTTACTTGAAAGATTTTCTTATTTGTGTGATTGATTTCACTTCAGGCCTCTCAAAATGCTGTGCCTCGTTCTCGATTTGGGTTTGCGCACATTTTATTGAAAATTCAATTTAACTTATTGGCAATGCATGCATGCGGTGCGTGTGATTAATTAACTTAGCATCCGACAGCGCGTTGCGCATACGCCATGACGCCGGCGGCAGCAATTTGCTTTCAAACATGTTTGCACACAGTTGCGGCTAAAAATTTAGTGGTAAATTAAAAGCCACACGAATTATAATATTGGCACAGCCATTGATTACAGCTGGCAAAAGTATATTAAACATATATGTTATGACTGAAATGACGACCTGAAAATTATATATATTGAATATTTTATAGATGGCTAAAAACTAGAAGAAAGCAGCCTTAGAAAATAAATACCATGTGATATTTCTATTTTTTGTTGTTAATACTATTTTGAAGAACGGCTTGTATAGTCCTGGTTGCAACTGTACGCATACCTACAAGAGTGTCTGGATTTATTGATAGTCATCTTCACGTCAGACTGGAAAACATTTCAGCAGCAGGGGTTGCATTTTGAGCTTTCTGCCCGAGATGCCATTCAACTTTGGCTGACTGATTGTGGGTTGCCGTAGTGGGGGAACGCGAGACTTTGGGGCAACTATCAAAACTGTCTGCCGCAGCAGTAGAAATAACTTTAAGGCCGGGCGAGTGGGGAATTGTTGCCTCAACTTGCCCCCATACCAATTTTCAATTCGTACACCCACTACAAAGTTTCTTTCGGTGCGGTGAGGAGCGGTGCGGTTGTTGAATAAACAACACTAGTGGAAGAATAACCACACAAGAAACAACTACAACACAGTCCGCTTAGGAACAGTTCTCAAGTCAAGCTGCCATTTTAATTGATATTTTTGTGCCTTTGTTGCTTGGATCGGGGAGAGACGGGGTGAGGACTTTCAACGGACCTGTCCTGACAGTCACACACACACACACATTGTCGCCAGGATGGTGTGCGTGCTTTTGATTGCCGTCTTGTTTATTATATTTCTTTTTATTCTCTCCTGCAGACTAAAGTTGAAAATTAATTTTGAAAGTTTCTGACCACTCTTGTGGGTGTGCGTGCATATAGATGTGTGTGTGTGTGTGTGTGTGTATGTGTGTGGGCGTGGTGCAGGACCACCCCGCTCCCTTTGATGACCCGAGCCTACCTTCTTTGGTGATTTGTGGCTTGAACTTCGTTTAGCATGTTTTCACTTTTTTGTTCGGCTGCTAACTTTTCATTTTTCTCACACAAATTGCTTTCTCTTGGCTTGTGCCTTCTTTCTTAGAATGTTTCGAATTGTGTTTCATTTTAATTAGAAAACATTTCGGGTTGTTTTGCTCGGCTCGTTTTATTTTGTATTCCGTTCTGTATTTTTACTTTTTTCTGTTTGCGCATTCGGTTTAATTAGAAATTTTTGCTCCTTGGGGCGTAATTTCTCTGTTTTCGCATAGAAACCGAATTCTTATTCCGATGGCAAATAATAAATAATCGCCGAGCTGACTTTTATACATTTGTCGCTTAATTAGAGTTTCATGTCCTCGCCATGCGTGCCAGCGACTTGATCAGCTTCAGCTTCTGCTTCAGAATTCGAGAAACCCAGAATACTGGGACACCCATCTCGTCGGAACCATAAACAAGAAAGCCAACTATTAAATTGGCTAATTAAGCAGGCATGTGTCGGGCTTCTGCCCCAACATCCAGTCACACATTGGCACTCGCATCCCCATTATGCAAACACGCAGCCCCCGAAGATGATGAGTTGATGCGCTGTCTGTTCCTGGGTATCCACTCTGGTCATGCATATTTAATGCGGGGGTCTCTAGCCCCACGGTTCTTCGAAATTTGCTATGCAGCTCCCCAAGAGCCCTAATGCAAAAGGGGACCGCCTTTAAAGGCGACAAAAAATAAATGCGAAAATAAACCTTACAGCTTCCCATTTCTTTAAAGTTACCAGTTTCTTTATTCCAGTCCGAAGATTGAATTTTCTTCCGCAGCTGATGTCAACACTTAAATCCCAAGCATCTGCTGAACACCAAAGCCAGCGGCCAAACTATCAAATCAGCAATCCTCAAAACCCTAAATTGGCTTGGGAAAAAAATAAATCATCAAATACTCTTACAATTTCACGAAGGGTAAACAACCAAACAGGAGTACAAAAAACAACTCAACTTAATGAATTTGGATATTTAAATGAGTGCATAGAATATGTAAGTTTTTTATTTTATTTTTATTCTACGTAATAAACTTCGTTAAGCAGTTTGTTTGGTACAATGGTGTAATACCAGTGAATTTACATAAATTATATTTATACAACCAGAGAGCTTAGTTACGGTTAGCTCTGAATTTAATTATTTATTTAAATTTTTTTCACAGCTTACTCTGATTTTGAAACTTACAATTTTTTTTCATACCCCGACGCAAGAGTATGAAAACACGAGGATGATGAGAGAACGGGGGCTGGGGAAAAATTGATTCCGTCGTAACAAGGAAGTTGGCCGCAGGTCACTTGTGTTCCGGGCCACGGCTCCATTTAGTCCGTTGTAGCGCCCAAAGGCCGACACACGACAACACAAAAATTGTTTCATACATGGCAATTAGCGTGTGCTGTCGCGGCTCAGCCGGTCCCTTTGCCAGTTCACCCCGCCTTTTGCTTAACCCTCCGAAAAACAATCGAAGCGGCGCCTGTGACATGCGGCAAATGCGAAAAATCGCCAGAGGGTATTATCAGGCTGGCACGCAGATACGGGGGTACGAGCGAAAGGGGATTTCGGGAACGGGTCTGCGTGCCCTGCTTTTGGCCCCGTCAAAAAAGGTTAAACGTCAGACGACGGCACGGTAAAGTCAGGTAAGAGGACGAACCAATATGCCTGACCTCGCCTGAACCCTCCTCCTCATCCACCCAGCCACGTGTTTACTTGCCGCTTTTGCTGCTTTCGGTTCGTTGTGCACAATTGTTGCACAATCAATGCCCCCCGCCTTTCTATGGAAAACTCCCACGTGGAAAAATGCGGGTCGCATGCTTTCCCTTAACCCACATATTATCCACCGACCACCCACATCCTACGTCCTAGCCAGAATAAACCAATTTAAGGTGGGCGATGGCAGGTGATGTAATTGCCTAGTCTAATGTGTCGGTTTCCGGGGGGAATGGTAAAATCAAATCATGTGCATATGTGGTGGTCAACCCAATAACTCCCACTTCGGGAAGTGATTGCTTTTGTTGGGAGATAGGTTTAGTTGATAATGTTTATAAACAAATTAGGTCGTAGACTATACTTGATAGGTTATGACAGCTATACTTAGTTCGTCATTAACTAAATCAAGTGCTTAATAAGTGATGTGTTTTCCTTACAACCAATTACCATTTCCATTATATATTTATATATATTAAATATTTATAATATTTTTATAAACTACCTACTCTTTTTGAACCTGCATCTATCTCTCGAAACTTTGCAGAGAAACCTCTTCTTGAACCCATCCAACAGACAGCTTCTCCGAATTTTGTCACCTGACCTTCCTCAACTTTACTTGGCTTTTATATATGCGACCAAAAGCATAGAAAAACTTTTCCCTAATGTACCAAAATGCATCCGAAAATATTACGGGCTCGCAAGGTGGGGAACGACTACTCCCTCGCAACTCGAACTGCTTGTGGGTTAGGAAATGCCAATATGGGCGCCACTGGAAAACAAAGTGACCTCCGCAAACCTCAATTTTTCGGTTTGCCTAACGAAGCCAATCGTTGCGTTAGTTAACCCCATGCCAACAGCTCCCCGGGGACCTTTCACTTCCATCCTCAAAAGCCACCTCAATCGGCTCCACCTGCACCTGGCACTGGGCAAATAA
Source organism: Drosophila melanogaster (assembly GCF_000001215.4). Classification (NCBI taxonomy): domain Eukaryota; kingdom Metazoa; phylum Arthropoda; class Insecta; order Diptera; family Drosophilidae; genus Drosophila; species Drosophila melanogaster. Next base: position 20,187,542 of record NT_033777.3, on the reverse strand, counting down.
GAGGAAAACTCGATCGTGGGATGCAAACTGCAAGTCCCGGTCCCTGATGACTCCATTCAGTGCACAGAAAGAAAATGAGTATGTGTTTTTGGATGGTAAATAGAAAGGATATCTATAAGGTGAATCCAATCTTTGGATTGGATTTTTCCATATGACAGGTGACGTATTTTATAATTTATTTATTTATTTATCATTTGTAAAATAAGTAACCTGTCACATGGAAAAATACAAATTTCAAAAAGTATTGCTATTAAAATGAATATATCACTATATCCAATAACTGGTACGATTATGTTTTGAAAATATAGTTTTTAAAAATATTATTTATTAATTAATATTGCAATTTTTCGTTCTGCATTAAAGTGGAAAAGGTGACCAAGAAGTGCACGGAACTACGGCTTTTGTCGACATTGTTTGATGCTGGCTGTGTGGCACACCTTTCCAGTTGATTTTGATTAATTTGTTTGCTTTCACTAAGCAATTTGCGCCAGGTACAAGTCGGTGGTGACCTGGAGAAACCAACTGCAGATAGCACGGATATCGTCAGATAGCCCAGATAGAGTTATAGTCAGGTGATGGCAATGGACCAGAAACAACGTCGCACTGTGTGCTCAACACATTTGCCGACTGCAATGCGTATGTTTGCATTTTGCGTGTCGAGGCGAGGAAACTGGAGTCGAGTCGGGAATGGGTTGAGATGAGATGGGATGGGGTTGAGTTTGGCTAAGTTTGTTGGGGATCGGGTAGAGCAGAGTGATGTGGATGTGGAGTGAATCGGAGTGAAGTGCAGTGGAGTTGAGCAGAGCTGAGCTCGTGTTTGCTCTGAATCCGGCGCTGGGATTGCAGGCGGGGTTTTGGTGGCCGGGATACGGATGTGCGCACATTTGTTAGCTGCCAGGGGATTATACAACAAACGCCCGAGTATTTACCGCTGCTCCAGTTGCCGGCGCCATTCTCCGTCCCACCAACCCTCCGCCCACCGCCGCTGATGTTTGCCATCCGAGGCAACTTTGCCATGGGGGATTTGGATTGGGGTCTGGCTCTGGCTCTGGCCATGGCTATGGGAACCGTAAATTGCAATGCGTTGCATGTCCTTGCCGCCGGGCTGAAAACCACCCATTTGCAGCCCTCCGTCCACCTCCCCCTTGTTAAACAATTGTTAACGAATTTCACAAACGAAACCGCCGAATTGTTGTCGCCACCGCCGCCGCCGTTCTCATGGATTTGCCTTTTGTGCAATCTGTCAAACTGAAAGGCACAACTTTTTAACCAGCCAGCCAGCCAACAAACTAATTAATAATTCAAACAAATGCCAGCAAGCGCTGTGAAGTGGCTGGTAAACTTCCGTAAAACTCGAATTTTTACAACTCATAGGTGGCCAGCAAAAAAAATGTTTATCGATAAAGTTAATTACACCCAGAGAGTTGGAAATAGCAAAAAAAAAAATAAAAATAAAGGAATTAAATTCAGGGAAAGTTTGCCAGCAACTTTCAAAGCGAATCTACACGTAAAAAAGTTCTAAACAAATCTGGTTTACACGGAAAACAGAAAACAGAATCGACCGACAAAAAACCGGTGGACAACAACATTTTCGGGACGTGCCGGCCGACTGGCTCCAAAATGCCACTCAATTAACTTTCTGGCCATCAATTAGAGGCAAACACCTTTTCTATGTAGGGCTGGGATAAAAAAAAAGCGTAGGAAAGGACCGAAAGTTTGACAAGAAACGAAAAACAATTTGCCTTGCGGCTTAATTTCATCCCGAAGCAGGGCAGAATTTATATCTTGTTAAAGTTAATTAAATAAATTTTTTAGGGTCCGCCTATGGGTTCTTAAAATGTATTAAATTAGCCATGGTTAAGTGAAAAATAATTGCAATTGAATTCATTATTAATGTAGGCGAGATTCCTGCTCCACGTCGGTGTAATGAGGCCACTTTGAACAACCAACAAATCGCGTGAAAAGTACCTGGGGAGCGTAACAATATCGCTCGCTTGGAACGCAACAAATCGAGCACTAAAATCAATGCAATCAATAAAAATTGCTCCGCATTCGCATGTCCAAAGCCACGCCCACTTACCTACCAACCCCCGCCCCTGTGGCAGCTGCTTGGCTACACGTGTTGTGTGCGAGCTGCCGCCCTTTTCCCCCTTTCACCTGCCACCCCTCACTGCATCGCAATGCCAATCATGTGTGGCATATACAATTTCTACACAGCACGGCTAATTTTTGGGGAGGTGGAGTAACAATACACTGGCGCAAAAATTAAATAATTTCGGTTATGAATAGGTACTCCTTTGCTTAAGATCAACAATTAAGTTAGCAAGAACCGCCCCCTTCCTTACAACAATTGTGCAGCTGGCTTTAAACTGAAAGTCTTATGGCATTTATTGAAATAGAATTTCTTTCAGTGTTGCATGTGGCATACGTAGCAAGGCATCGACATCGACTTGCCTGCGGCTGACAAAGGCAACGAACTTTCTGCGGCTCCTTTCGAATTTCGTGCCCCGAGCTGCTCAAGCTCTATTATAAATGCAGGTGAGACCTTCGGCCAGGTGATGGGACAGGGGTAGGTGGCAGCTGAGAAACGGGGATGTGCGTGTAAAATATACACACGAGACAAATTTTCGGGGTAAATACACTCCAGTTTGGCCGACATAAAGGCCGTTGGCAGGGTCTGAGGCACATACCAAGGACACGTGAAGGATTCGATGGCGAGAACGCCATTAGCAGTGTGCTGCCTATAAGCCTTCCCCGTCTGAAAACTCCCACCTGAACCTGCAGCGGGTCCCAAATTAAGATAAATGTATGTGGTGGGCTACAAAAAAAGCTAGCGTGAAATATTTGATGCCAATTTTTCTCGGCACCATCGTCGCCACCCACCCACCTACCAACCCATCGCCAAGGCAACGTAAATGTTGTCTATTTGCAGCGTAATTTGTTTTGCGGCCAACGGACTGCCTTGCACAGCCAACCAGCATCCTGCTCCAGGACTCCAGCATGTCCTTGTGCAATCCCCCAGCCATCCAGCAATGTCTGCTTAAATTTCATTCAATTTGCATTTTGCGGTCTATGGATTATTTAAATATTTCAGGAGTTGCAGGGAAGACTGCATTCCAATGCAGGTAAATTGCATTGAGTCTTGCGAAAATGTCATAAAAACCATACTAAAATAAATCGCAATGATTGCCAAAAAAATGTGTATTTGTAATATTTTATACTATTAATTTAATTTGTTATCAGGACATTTCATTAGTTAGTTCATTAAATCAATAAAATACTCGGATCATAATGATTAGCTATTTAATTTAATGTTTGCTGTAAAGAACACTCTCCATTCCAACGCGTTGTTTGCGTTATCCTGTCAACTGCTTACTTTGTTACCTTATGGAGATGCAAAATCATTTAATGGGCACTATCATTTACAGATCCACTCCAATCGCAATAACCCTCAAAGCTCTCCACGACCAAATCCCATTTAACGACAATGAACATTGTTCCGGTTTTTGGAAGAAAGGGAGCTGGAAGGATTTTCCTTTCCTCTTGTTCCTGTTCTAAACTGATACTTGCGGCAAGCGAAGCATGTGTCCTGTGGCATCTCTCAAGGCGGGGACATTGAATTGACTTTTGCCTGGGCCCTTGGCACATCGCACATGGCACTTGGCATGCAGCTCGCCTGCGATCCCGAATCCGGATGCCAGCCAGGACCTTGGCACGTAAGCTGGTCAGGCAATGGATTCGTATCCGGATTCTGTGGATGTCCGTGTACGTGCATGTATATGTTTTGTTTGCGGAATGCAATTTTGAAATGTTTTGCATATTCTTAAGTAATTGCAAAATGGTTTTGAGTGTGTACGGCTGGTGGACTCTGCGGACTTTCGCCATCGAACAGATTGAACCGCTGCCTTCTGTTCCATTTCGATTTCGGTTACAGACCCCGGTAACTCCCCACCCACATCGCCAATCAAGTCGGTCTTTTCTGCCGCACCTCTCTACCAGAAAATATGAAAAAAAAAATCGATTTGCCTTGACAGTCTACATGCAAATTGGATATGGGTGTGAATACGAAACTAGAGACAATTCTGGCCCTACACCTTCATACATACATATGGCCACTTATTCATACAGTTAGCAGCATTCATACATAGGTAGTGGTTGGAATTTTCGGCATACCAAACGACTTATTCCCGGCAATTTTGACAGCTGTCATTGCCCGAGAAGTCTGCGTGGCATTCCAAGTCCCCTGCTGATGTGCCTGTATGTTGCTGCTGCTGATTTTGCTGCTGCCGCCGTGTTGTTGCCCTGTCTCAAGACTCAGACAATTCATTTAAGTCCGTGTCCATTCATCTTCCACTCGACGCGCTTTGAGTGTGAGTGCCTGAGTGTGTGATAACGGGGAATGCCAGACACGGCTGAAAGTCTCCCAAGTGACTTTAAAATTTAACTTATTTAACTTACATAGTATGCTAGATGTATATGACTGAAACATTGTCCGTAAGCTAAGCGAACTTTAAGCTAATTGCAATTTATTCTAGCAATTGCCTGCACTATGATGGCTATGGCTTTCATAAGGTGCTATTGTGAATCAGCGCCAAAGATTCCCCTTTATGGGTTTTTCGAAATCAGGCCATCAACTCAGGCGGGCTACATGGCACTGAAAAGCAGATTGTGGTCTTCTAATTTCATGATTTAATATTAAATGAAATCTTCTTTAGACTTAAAGAGTATTAAACCTAATTAGAGTGAATGCAATAAATGAATTTAATTGATTTGTAAATGGTTTGAGGTCTTCGTTAAAGACTCGAACTTTTCATGTTTTGAAAGGAAATCTTAGCCTTTAGTAAGCTTCACATTTTTCAGTGTTCCATAGTTTATTGGGGCAAAAGGTGCTGCCATTTATGTTGGCTTTCGTTGGGTTGTTCGTGGTTGGGTGGAACGCAGCCATCTGCATAGCCCGTGGTGGCTAGGACACCACCCACCACCCACCGCTACCGCTGCATTGCCAACTCAATAATCGCGCTGCATCATCAACGCGCATCGCAATTATGATCAAAAGCCGTTGAAACGCGAGCGAAAGTGTTCTTCGCCTGAAGACCGCATAATGGCAGCCACAACTTCCACTCCCTTCAACTCGTTGGGGAAAAGTCATCGGTGGTGGGATTTGGGGGCCAAGTGCCTTGTGCTCGGGGAACTCATTTCATTTTCTGCTCGCGAATATTTTCGCTGATTTTGCGCGTTTGCAACGGGAAAAGTTTTGACCTCAGCACTGCAATCGAACACTCGCACACACACAGTGGGAAAGCTATATACATAAACCGTGGCAAACACATTAGAAAACATTCTCCTGGGCCATCGGGCGATGCAACGATGGTGCGAAAATATCTTTAACGGAGTCATTATCGCCGCTTTTGGTATGCGCCTGGCGTTCGAAAATAGTTTCACAAGTAGTGGCAAGCAAAGAAAAAAAAAATTATATGGAGCAGGTGAAACTCAGTGGCAGAGGTCCTTGCTAAAACTTTAGCATAGTTTCGGATGCGATTTAAGGTGATTATTGTGCTCCCAACCAGATGGCCCGAATAATCTAGAGAAAATAAAACTTAACTCGCTGATAGCTTGCCATTCCCCGGCTGAACTCATAATGCTCGTATAATTAAAAGGATGTTCCCTTTTGTTTTTATACCCGTTACTAGTCGATCCTTTCCGACCATATACAAACTATATATTCCTCTTTTATTCTAGATATATTGATGGAATGCAAGTTTTTTTTGGAATGATTGCAGCGCCCACATGTAACCAAAAACTTTTATGCCCACTGTTTTGGAAATTCTTTTGGTTTATTTATTTTGCAAATTTTTATTGCCAAGCGTATTTTTAAATTTATCCCTCGTACTCCCGCTAGCTAAGTAAAGTCTATTTAGTGGTCGAAAATTGTTTGACTATAGATTATATAGCTTATTTGTATTGTGTTTATTGCATTTATTATTAGCTTAGAGGCTGACGTTGATGTGTGTAAAAGCGAGATTCAATGCAGCTCAACAGAATATTTTAGTAAAAATAAAATAAAATATACCACATATAAATTAATATTTGTTAAAATTAAAAAAGTAATAAAAATTATTTAAAACCTAATGAAACACGGCAGTATAGTAACCTATTCCTCTCTGTATAGTGAATAATGAAAAATTTGAATGCAGTTGCAAACGCTTGAGGCCGCTCTATTTGCCAGTCAAAATTTGCATTTAGCATTTAATCAAATAAAAGGCAATTCAATTAGCAAAGCCATTCTATTCAACCTTTTCGACTGCAGACAACGGGGCGCTAAATAAATAGGAATAGGAATGGAAATTTAATTATCCAAAATATATATATATAGATCAGGAGCGCTATGCACTACATACTTAACCCATGCAAAGCGGTACATCGAATTTAGCCAAAAGTTTGCAACGCATTAAAGGAGACATGTACGATAATATAAAGTATTGGTATCTACAGCCACGCCCACTCTTAAGCCCACCTGCCGACCCAAACTGTCAAGTCTACCTTTTTGAGAAATGAGCCGAAACAAGTAAGGAGTATCTGATAGTAGAGGATCTGGAATAGAGCGTTCTCTCCATGTATGATTGTTGTATTGTTTTGTATAAATACATATAAGCAGGAAAGCCGAAGCTTATATACCTTTGCAGCTTATACATATTAAAAAAAAATGCGGTTGTATACCAAATTTGAATACTTTAGGATCCAAACAACGTAATTATGATTATGATTATGATTAATTATGATCACATAAGTTTTCCAGTAAGTCAGCCAGTATCCAATTACATCTAATCTATATATTGTTAAAATAACTTTAACGATATATATACTTTATATGCTCGGATATGTTTTCTTTCCTTGCTTACAAGCTTCTGCCAGAAGGCAGTATACCATTTGCAAGGGTACAGAAAGCCAGAACTGACTCGAAAACGCTGAAGTGTAAACAGTGCATATAGTGAATCCATTAGAAAGAAGGAGAGCTGAAGCACGGAAATGCTCATTTCGAGGGAATTGACATGAAAATTCCATCAGCTCCCGTGGCAAATGATACTTAAATATTCATTCGCTGCAACGATATATTTGAAATGCTCTCTCGCTCCCGCTCTACACACTCAAACATTTACAATTACCGACTAATACAGCTGCACCTTGGCACTTGGCGTTGTGTTGACAGGCGACGAAAGCCGTTGGCGCATTGACATTCAATGGGAATCCCATTCTAAAGTCCCACTTAAATCCGTACACACACACATACATACATATACAGTGTGGCATCCTCGAATGTCGCAAATGCAATTACAATTAGAATATATGTATATCGGGAGTGCGGCCACGCCCACACAAATGGCGAACGTACCCGGCTCGAGCGCTAATTGCAAATTTATTGACTGCAATAAATGTCAGCACAGTTTCAGGCTGCATTAAAATGATGCAGTTACAGGATTACCAGCCATTTACAGACGTTTGGACGAGGATTCAATTTGTATGCGAACAGAGCCGCATTTGCCGGGAATCGCTCTTGCTGTCCCTGTTTGATTGATCTGTCATAATCTTGGCAGTCAATCCGCGGAACGTCCTGAAGGTCTTTCACATCGCAATTGCCGTCATCATTTCGAATTCAAATGGCACATTAAATTACAAACATTCTTTACATAAATGGTAAGGATAGAAAACTATTCAGGTAATTCAGCAAGCTGCTAAAAAGTTTTGAATTTTAACACACCTTTTTTAGCCATTAAAATATAAAACAACTTTCCGATTAACATTGAAATAAAGAAAATTTTCTTAAACTTTGAATATATCAATGGCCATTCCCAAATACATTTACGATATGAACCATCTTGTGTGAAAATGCATTAAAAGCGCATAAATATAACTGCCAACCCAACATATGTATATAAAAGAAGACAAAAAGGAGAAAAATGCACGTGAAAAATATTTTAGTCGTATTTCTTTCAATTCTCTGTTAATTGCCCACAAATTTATGAACATTTACGAAACTTACCATTCAGTTATTTAACCAAAAAATGGACTTTAGCACCCACGGCCTGTAAATTGAGGCCACTTGATATAGTTGGCAAGAGGGTATTCAAAATTGTGTAGCTTAGAGTACTGACTCCGAGATTCCTTGCACTACAATTTGTTTGTGTACTTTAATATAGTAACTTATAGATAATATGTGAGATATCGTATTGTTTATTTTTTAAGCTAACTATACAATAATGCAACTTTTAAAAATAATTAAATTGACCACATTAAAAATCAAACCAGCTCTTGCTTTCGATACGCATACATAATCGAAGAGTGTGAACTGTAGGATATCAAATTTTTGCGCTACCATGAAGGACTATTTCGTTTTATAATTTGAAAAATGTTGGCGCAACGCTTTTTGATGGCTTTGGTAGGGAGATTTGCAGGGATTTCGGAAAGTTTTTGTATGGACGGGAAGTGAGAAGGGATTGCCTGCCACAATTTTTGGTGCGCATAAATTTTAACACCAATTAAATCGATAACTTTTTGCGCAGGCAAGCGTCGCAAAATGCAGATTACGTATACGCCGCGTTGCGCCGGTTCGCATGGCTGCTAAATGGGGAAGGAAAGGGGTGCACCATAGTTTATAGTTTTGTTCAGTTGGGGTCTTCAGAATGTAATTAGTTGGTTTTCCTCGCAAAATATATATAAAATTTTTGGGAAATTTTTTTGCAGAGCTTTAGTTTTGCATGGTAATTAACTATAATTGGGTTTTTATTTTGCCCACAACTATAATGTGTAAGGCAAATGATCCCATAACTGATCGTTTACTTATCAATTACTCGGCGGTCAATTGCATAATCCCTAGATATTACTCCCTGAGAATAACGTATAAATTCCAACCAAATCTGACACATGCGGGCGACAGAAAAATGCCAACGATAAACGGTAAGAGCGGTAAGGTAAGCATCTTAGCGTGAGGATATTGAAAAAACCGACGCCGTGCATAAATCAAGCCAGCGACTGTCTTTCGGTTATTAATATGCCCAACCAAAAGTATTTCATGATTTATGGCCGACGGCAGGGCTGGGGAAACCACACCCAAACTCGAACTGGGATTAGCTGTGGCTAAGTGCAGCAGGTGGAGGATCCAGGGCCAAAAGCTGATTACAAACCCGCACAGGCACTCCATTCCACTCAATACCGCTGCTGGCCAAAAAGGTATTCCCGGTGTGGCAGGTGAATTTTTGTTCGCTTTGTAACAAGTCAATTTGTACTGTGAATTCACGCAGTTTATGCCCCGCACAAATCATTTTCCGCTGCATCCTCGGTCTGACAGCAGAGAAGCAGAGGAAGGCAGCAAGGACGAGCAGGGCGGCAAGGACCCTGCATCTTAATGACCGCCGCCCGGAGGAACTATCCGCATAAATATAAAGTAAGCTCCAGGCAGCGCGTGTGTGTGTTTAGCGCAAGCAATCGAGCAGCTGCACTAAGTCTGTTAGCTTGTTTGTAATTCAGGACTTACATACCCTGTAAGGGAACCACAGACCTGAAGAATGAGTGGTATGCAGCTTTTAGAGATTTTTAAGCTATTTCTTACCTTTCAAAAACAGCTTGCATATTACAAATGTTGCGCTCTAAAACTCTACAAAAGTTCATATAAAAACATTTCTTTTGTTTTTTCGTGTTGTGTTTAAGACAACAGAAAATATTTCGAAATACAAACATACAGCTTATAACAAGTACTTGAAATATTTATAAATAATAACCATTTTAGGAAATTTTTGTCTTTTATTTATTTTAAGTTTAAGATAGCTAATGTCTGATATTTTTATAAATTTTCTTGTTATTATACTTTTCCAAAACTACTGAGAATCAGGGAATCCAAACACGTCTGACCACTTGTTATTCGGTTAGTTGTTGTCCGGTTTCGGGGCTTGGTTATTACGCCTCTCAACTGGCATTTGCCGGAGTCTGCTTTGCCGTGCTCCGGTTTGTTTCGTTTGGTTAACGGATTCGAATTCGGAATCCGTGGCTGCTTCTACTGCTGCTGCTGCTGCTGCTTTGGCTTGTTTATGATTGCAGCAAGCGGTTGGGCAGCAATTATTGTGGCAAGAGGAATAGAGATGGCAAGCCGGCACTCAGAAGGAGAAAGGACGACCTAATGCGCTGGGTTTTAGTGTCATTTGCCAGGATGCTTTGTTTACAGTCGTGTTATGTGCAGTTGAGCATGAAATATGCTTGAAGTGACCGAAAAGTTGGACTGCAGATGGGCGAAAGCCGCGGAGGAACCTTTGGCACACCTTGGATGTTTGGGTTCACCTACTGCCATTTGCGAAATTTATGCCCAATATCAACTCTTTCATTTAGTTAGTTAACCGCAGTCAGTGAGGGAAGACAAGGAAGGAAAGTCTGGGAAACCAGCCACTGCAATGCAGCTATAAATTGTTGCAAAGTTTCCGCAATTAGGTAGAAATATGTTGTACAACTTAGTCCGTTGAAACCGAGCCGAAACTAAACCGAATCGCTTCGCGGCAAGGAAACTTGGTCAACAGCAAAATAAATGCGCTTGCATGTTCAGGCCAAATAACAATAAAGAAAATCATAGCAGTTGCCACTGCTTAAATGCCTTCTATCCCCATGGCTTTCATTTTTGATCCTTTTATCGTTCTTGACTCAATTAGGTCATAGAATATTGCTTGCAAATATAGCCAATATTGGGTAATTAAGGAGATAAATTCAAAGAAATTTAGCTAAAGTAACAATTTTAGAATGCTAAAAGGAAAAACATAATTCGTTTGCTCATACTATTAATGAATTTGGTGAAATAAATCATTGCCAAGGGCAAATGCCAATAAAATCGTACAATGAATCATAAAAACTTCAAGCGGATTTAACCTAATTGACGTTATTAACAAAAATCGCATTCCGTTTACGAGCAATTACACAAATTAGTGCAAAAAAAAAAATGAGAGAAAACATAGAAATCAATGCCATTGAAGCCTGAAATAAATAATAATCCTAGTACCTTTCCAGGGAAAATCGAGGCTGAAAAAAAAAAGTGGAATGCCGGGAATGAAAAAGCATTCAGCTGGCTATAAATACAAATGACAATAAATTGTCATGTTGACCACAATAAATATAAATTAAATATATTCAATGAAACAACAAAACACCCAGTGGAATGCATAAGCTGCAGAAAAAACCAAAATGGAATAAAGGACCATGAACGGCAAACGACTAAAAAGGGAAAGTCAACAATTGTCATTGTCAACTGTGCTGGTACGGTTGCCAATAAATTGCATTATTAGAGTATACTTTCCTACTGAAACGTGTATGTGGATGTGTGTGTTTGCGTCTGTGCAGGGCAGTGGGTTGCAAAGTATTTGTAATACAATCAGCATTGCTGAATGGAAATGTCGCCCTGCCTCTGTGACCATGGCCCCTAGCTCACTGTGGGCATGCTGACATGCGTGTTTGTTACAGCAATTGTCAACATAAATAAAATTAAATTAATGGAGTAGGGAATGCTCACGCATAAGCAACACAATCACACTCACTTGCGCACACAAGCTCAGTCTGGCTGTCAGTTGACTGTCAAAGTGACCATTTCATTTAATACACACACAGACACACACACACACACTAGCGCATCGTCTGTCCCTTTGTGTTTTGTTTTTGTTTTCGTTTTCGTTTCTGTTACCCCGACAAGTGGAAATTAAACACGCACCCCCAATACACACCCATACCACCTCACATCCTATTTCCGTTTTGTCTGATCATTGGCATACTCACAAACACTAGCAAGTATTCAGATACGCACACACTTACGTACAGAAAGCCATTCGCCATTTTGACTGTCTGTCTGATAAGTTTTTCCTTTTTCTTCGGTTGCTCGAATGTTTGTTCAGTGGCCGTCATTATATTCGCAGTTCGTTGCTTGCCTGCAGCTTAAGGATGCCAAAGGTAACGACACATTCAAAAAATGATTGGAGAATACTCGTATCGGTCTCGTTAAAGAATATTATTTAAAACTATAAATACGCAATGGTTTTTCTCAAATATGTTGTTTTATTTCCAAAAAATATCTCAAGATTTGTAAAATAATAGATTTACCTTTAATGTAAATAATGGCTTCTGAGTATTTATCAGAAAATGTTTAAAATAGTGTATACTATTGTCTATTATTCCATAATTTCATAGGATCAATCCACATATTTTCTCCCCGTGCACAGAAAATCAAACAGACTTTCAAGGCCCTTTTTTCGCCAACTCACCTGAGTCTTTGTCTTTCATACCCTATGGACACACACCAGCCCAGATGGAAATACAAATGGCCTTGACATTTCTTATGCTTATCGCTGTCAGTGCAGGCGTTGAAATTGTAATTTGTGTAATCTCTGGTGGACCAGGCAACGGAAGAGCAACAGCCTCGGCATCCGAAGGAGCCACAGTCGCTGACAGAGAAATAAAGGTGTCTCATGCGAGGTGAGCAAATGGAAATGGCCCCCCACCTGGATGGAATTGATGAGGAGATGGGGGAATAGAATGCGGTGGGAAAACCACTTAAACCGCTCGACTAACTGCCGGCAATCGCACAACTCTGGCCGCTAATTAACAACAGCATAATGCTAATCCACGCAGACTGGCGGAACATAACAACTTGATATTTATATTAAAATTAATTAATTTATTTGTTTCATATTATATAAATTACATTTAGAGCTTGGCACTGCTTAAATCATGCGCCATGACGCACGAGATACAAAACCCACTTTTTGTTTGAACTAATTAGATTTCGGTGTTTGTGTGGTTGAGTGTGTTGTGGTGTTTTTCTTTCCGGGATCGGTTGGGATGGTGGTGCCTTACATGTGGCGGGTGTTGCCCATACCACCGTGTCCAGCCTGCGAGGCGCCCTTGTTGAAGCCCATCTGCAGGTTGAGCTCACCCTCGTGGGCACGGAGCTGCTCCTCGGTGAAGCTGCGCTCGTTCTTGTCGGCCATCTTGGGTCCCAGTGTGGGGCCAGTGTACTCGGGGTGCTTTTGCGTCTGCGGATAGGGAAAAAATTATTCAGATTATTTTGAAAAAAGAGATTTATAATCAATCCATCCATTGGGTAATACTTACGATGCGTCCAAGGGCGTACAGGGAGAGGGTGACCTGGGGGATGTTGCGACGCTCGAAAAGATCGGCGGTTTGGAAGATCTCCTCCTCGGGCACACCGTACTTCTTGACCGCTGCCTGGAAACGCTGGATGTTCTCCATCAGTTGGAAGTTGGTGCCGCGCTCCTGGATCTTCTTCACCGATCCGGGGGCCAGTTTGTTGGCCAGCTTGCACAGCCAGATGCCGTCCTTGAGAATGTCCTCGTACTGCCCGCTGGGGACCTTCTCGCCAATCACGGCGAACACCCAGTTGAGCACTTCCTGTTCCTGTTCCTTGTTGCGTGGCTACGGCGGAAAATGGGAAATTAGAACGTGGAAAAGTGGACGTAGGCGGTTGAAACAAGATAGCTGCTGCTAAGTGCCAGGCAAATCAATTTGCTGTAATAGTAGACAATTGCGGCACAAACAAGGCCAGCCAGGAGGGTCATGAAATTGTCGAGTAGCGAACAGGCCAAATCCCCGGCGCAGATTGGACAGAGTTCAAGGGTCAGCATGAGGGCTTAGTGTCCTACGTCCGTGTGATTCCATTTGGAAAATGCCCAAATCAAGGCAGATACAAACAAAGCGGAACAGAGGCGGCACTGGAAGAGCGCCGGCCAGAAATAGATTCATTTTCCAATTAATTAATTTTGATTCCGACACCGCGAGTCCTGTCCGTTCATTCGAGCATTTTATGGGACAGTTGACAGGGAAAGCCACTAACTGTTTAATTGAAATTTACGTGAAGGCAATAAATTCACTCTGGGGTCAATTGCCGTCGCACAGTTCATTCAAACAAACTGAATTGTGGTCTTTAAATTTGATTATTGTCAAAGAAATTTCAACCAACTTCCATATTGTTGTGCCCTCTTGGCAGCGCCAACACAAATCTAATTGACCCCAGAACAAGTATTGCTAATTAAAAACAATGCTATTGTATATTCGCGCATAAAATATTTATCCCGTGTTCAGCAGTGCTTATGTGCAACAATTACCAAACTGAAATATTTTCGTAATTGAAATCCGATGCTTATATGCATCTAGGCTCATTAATATTTCGCCCATTTCTGCTAATTTATCGTCCATTGTTCGTGGCGATTTTTATTTTATTTTTATTGCTTTGCCGGCCAATTGCGGCTTTTTGTTTGTACGTTTTAAGCTGTCATTTGATTTGTGGCCAGGCGTTCTGAATCGTATAAATTTTTTGGTCGAAACCAAAATGCCCGCAAAATGTCAAATTTCACACAAAGTGCAAACATTAAAAAATAATAACATTCAATACCAATAACATTGTAGCCGAACATACAATATATGCCATTTAATTTTACTAACATAATGCATGTTTTTGTTCTACCCAGCGAAAAAGGTGTTAAAGAAGCTTGTTCAATACTGGGATAGAAAAAGAAAATAAGTTTGATAGACCTGGTTATATTTTAATTCTAGCCATGATTACACGGGTTATAACGAATTTGAACTTTTCCTTCTTTTTGCATTTTAAATATTCGTTACTTTTGCCATTTTATTTATTGTTATTATTTGAGAGCTGCACAACAGTCTGTTGCACATCCAAGCTCATGGCAACGGCATTTTCATATTTCCAGGGAGGGAAATTATTTATTTATTTAAAGTATGTATTTATGCGTAAATACGAGTATGTGTATATTTTCGAGTATAAAAATCGAGCTTGGACGGCAACCGAGCCATCGGCACGCTTTAATGGCAACCAATGAGCCAAGGGGATTTTAATGAATTGTACGTCAATTTGCATTCGCAATTGCTTTAATTCCAATTCGATTTCGAAGACGAGTTTATTTCTCGTCTTTTTTTTTTTTTTTATTTCAATATATTTTCAGGTGTTTTTTTAATTGAATGTACAAACAAACCAGAGAGCGTTGTTGTTGCTGTTGATCTTCTGATAGAATTGCATTTCACGTTTGGCTCTTGGCTCTGTTTTCTCATTATTAATTGGTTTATCTGGTTGGCCGCTTGGCAGTTGGTTCTTTTCTCTCTGTATACCCCCCATGTCCAGGTCGCTGCATAAAAAAATCATTTTATAGGTGATGAACAGCTAAGTGATATCGATTGTGGTCAGCCAGTGCCAATACTGCCAGTTCATTTCAGACCGACAATCTGGGAATAAAAGTCACGTAGGGGAAATACTATCGAGACCTTTAATACTTTAAGGACATGTGGCGAATACATCCGTTATTCTTAGAGTACAATGATTTACTAGGATGCACTAGAAGGACGATTTATAGCTCGACCCTATACGGATGTTTCAGTATCTGTAATTCAGTAATTTATTTATACTTATATAAATTATACTTATTATTATTATTATTTATTTTTATAGATATCTATTCAAATATAAATTATTTTATTAGTATTATTATTTAATAAGCTATTTCCTAATTGGTATCATGGCAATCAATACAACTTGACTTATTTTTAGTATTAGTAGTTCCGTGAGTTTAATCAAATTGATTTGAAAAATATTCAGAAATGCGTTGAACTTACTAGAAAAAAGTAAGACTAAAAGTAAGAAAATGAAATGTATCTTCGTCCTTAAACAAGTATTAATTTTTATGAAATTTTTTCAAAACATGTATTTATTTTGTTGCTTTAAATTGACCTTCAAATAACCCTCGACTTGGGCGGTGATTTTTTGTTTGGCTGAATGGCGCCCTCTTTTTAGTTGCCTTTTTCCGGCTGCTGGCATAAATAAAAATTTTCATTTGCACATGAAGATAAACGCTCATTTTGCTGCTGTTATTTCAATTTGTCATTTGGCCAGCTGCCAATTGGCGGATGCTGGCCAATATTAACCAAGTGAAACGAGCATTTTGCCCAAACACAAGGGGGCTGACAATCAGACGGTCTCTTTTTGTTTGCTGTTTTATATCATTTATTTCTTATGAAAAGTTTATTTTTTACAGACGCCGCCTCGTGGCCTTGAGGGGATTGTAAAAGACGAGCTAAGCTATGCAAAAGTGCATTAAAATTTCGCGTCTTCCCTTGGACTTTATGGTTATGGCCTTTGCATTGTTGCCAAGAAAGCGGCAGACGCTCGTCAACGAATTGTTTGGGTTTTTGGCTGATCATTAGTGGCGATATTTTGGCTCAACAGTTTGCCTTTTCGCAGCAATAAACATTGAAATTGTTCGAAATTCCAAATTTTGTTTAAAGCATGAAGTCATCATTACAGAATTTTTCCTTAAAAATGCAATAAATCAAAACCCGCAAATATATATGCATTAATTAAAATATGTCATAGTCCGGAGTGACCAAAAAAGGTCATGATTATAACTATACTACACAGAAAAGGGGACTTAAAAAATATATTATAAGCATATGGCGTTCGTTCAAAAAAAAAAAAATACTGAACATTCATAATAAATGCACACTGCTGCTAAAAAATGTATCACATCGTAATTTGTATTCATAAATTGAAAGTTTTTGCAACACAAACTGTCACCAGGTCGGCGGGAATTAATTATAAAAAGTAAAATCAGTCAAAGAGCAAAGAAACAAAAAAAAAATCCAATGGCCCCCAAAGACACCGGTCGCCAAATGTTTTTTTATGCATCTGTGCCATCACTCCGCATAATTCAGCAAATAATTAAGTTCAATTAAGAACAAAGTTATGGCCCAGTGGCTTTGACTGTCTGTCGCAAAAACTTGTCAGCATTATTGAGAGACAAATGTCAACAGCGGAAAATTCGCAAATTAATTATGAATCGAAAGTGCAAAAGGAATGCCGAATACCGAATGATGCATGAAATGCGTAATTTGTTTGTATTGAATTGTAAAGTCCTGCGTCCTGAGTGATTTGCGACCAAATGGAGGCCACTCTTTTCCATCGATTCGATGGGAATTAATGGCTGGTTAACTACCGGGCATCCCAATGGCCCAATGGCCCAAGGGCATTTGTCATCCCCCGGCCAGACTGTCAACTAAGTGATTTTTTATTTTAATATATAGGGGAAATAAATAGCACAAATACGCGATATATGAGAATGAATTATGATCTGGCAGCTGCTGCGAGTGGGCGTAGCTGAAATCACTTGGCCAGAAAACTCTACATGAGCCTCTGGCATCAGGATCTGGTTATACAATGTAGGATAATAAGTAGGATAATATGTATATAATCCACACAATATATGTCTGGGCCAAATGTTAATTGACTATTTAAATATTTAACCAATTTAAGAAATTTTTAATTAAATCGCTCGCGCTGTTTGCAATTAAATATTTTGTCTTTTAATTGCTTATTTAATTATAAATACATACAAACACTGATTGCTTTATGCATTTGTGTGAGCTGATTACTGCTTATAAACGTACGTAAATGTATATAAAGGCATAAATCAACGGGCAATATATTGTTTTAATAAGCATTTTCATACAAATGAATATGCTGATATTTGGCACTTTTTCAAAAATGTATTTTGTATTTACTTCGCACTTTTTTCGCTTCACTTTAATTTGTTGATTTCCTTATTTGTTTCGTTTTATTTGATACCTCTCTGTGAACGAGTGTGCATATTAATTGAATGGGTATATTCACAACTACGTGACTTTTCTACTATCAACGGTTGAATAATTTTATTTCATAAACAATTATATCAGCTCAATTTTTTTTTTTTTTGTGAGGCAGCCTTTTTCAGGCTTTTTTCACTTTGAAAGAGAAATCGGAAACGAAAAATCCAAAATGAGGAAATTGGCAATTCAATTAAGCCTGATACTCGGACATTCTTAGAGAAAAATCCAAAATGTATCAAATACTCAATAATACAAATTATAATAATAATTTGCTCGATTTAATTTAATACACCCAGGACACTTAATTATCCTTTACGAAGCTTGTGGAACTTACAGCCATTGTGAATTATTAGATTTGAAAGTGAAATGCAAATGCAAATTAGCGTGTGGCGCGTTTGAGACACAAATTTCAACTGACGCAGGTTTGTTGAAACAGTTTTCCATTTGGCCTAAGATAATTTACGAAAATGCTGAAAACGATTTTAGGTTAGGCTAATGCCGCTGCCGCTGCCGCTTCTGTCGACGTCGACGTCAGCGGGCAGATATAGATTTGCCCGATGCCAAAATCGCCCGAAATAAAACCATGGTGACGCAGGGAAGGAGCGGGAAAAGCAAATTTAGATGCAAACCGCGGATGCCCGGCGGAAACTCTTTGTGACGTCACCGCGTGAAAAGTGGAGGGAAATAAAAAAAAAGATTGAGAATTATCTCAGACAGAAGTGTGCCAGATATCTGGTATTGAAGTCGTTTCCCTTTCGCTTTCATGGTTGGCAGAACAAATTTCAAGCAATTTGCCAGCAATTATGCTTAGTCAAAAGCGCATACTTGTATCCCAAAGATACATATTTGTGTGGGCTCCACCTAATCCCACTGGCAATAAGTGCGGATCACTCTCAAAAATATTCCCAAACTTTCAATAAAGCCATTTCATTTTTTTTATTTCAGCCGAAAATCTAGTGAAACTAAAATCATTTTGCAATTACATTAAAACTTTTTCCCATATGACAAAGTTTTAGCACCAGATAATTTGGCTAAAAGCAAACACAACAAAGTTTAAAGGCTTTCATTTGTTTATTTCGCTGCACTCTGCGATAGAGTAATTTAATTATCCAGTCAGACATTTGGCCAAGTTCAAGTTTAAGTTTTCAGGCAAGGTGCTCCATAAAATCTACTCAAAATAAACATAAACAAATTTTAAAGGGCGTGAATGTGCATATCTTTTCACACCTGGCACACATAAATCTGTGATTTTCTTTTTTAAATTCTTCCATAGCATAAGTGATGAATGCTCAGCTTAGCAAATTATTCGCTTCAAAGCATAAATCCACTTTGGTTTAATTAATTGCATTTTACAATTTTACAATTACCGAGTGAATCGCAGAATCTTTGATAAACCTCAGCCTTGTGGTATATTCACGCTTCATCTAAAAACGCTCAATGAATTTTTCTCACCCAAGCGAATGAATAATTTTCTTATTTATTTATTTCACACACAACGAAAACAAAATGCTCGAATATGAAAATTTATGGACAAATGAACTTAACCATGAACTATGTCTGTGGAAAGTCCTCGATGAAAAGTGTGAGGGCGGCAGCACAAACAAAACACCTAGGGTAAAAGCAAAAACAGCTGCCAAGGCTGCAATCAAAATTAATTGAGCAACTCGGAGCTCAGTGTCAGAACAGAACGTGCGTGTTGGTGTGAGTGCGATTCTGATTGTGGACATCTATTTATTTGGGGCTGTATCTGTGGGTCTATGAGTGGATGAGTCTATGTCAAAGTGAAGGCATTGGCGTGGGCGTCAGTCCGCCGAAAACATCGACCTACAAAAAGTGGCCCCAAGTCTCAGCATTTGCTGCCAAGATCTGGCAATCGAAATCGTTTTGTGTAAAAAGCATCGGAATTATGTGAACACGGAGAGGGGGTGGGCGCACTCCATCGCAAATGTGATATACGAACTGCAAATGCTCTCTCCAATTTGGAAAATAACGAATTACACTCATTTTCCAAACTGGAAACCAGAAATGCCTCTAGCTAGAATATTCCTGCTTTTCATTACAATAGGCAAATATTCGAAAAAATTAATTTACCCAAAACAATAGCTCATAAATAATTATTTGCATCGATTGAAACCAAATAGGTTTTAATACTGAATGTTTGATCCATCACAGAAATATTTTAAACGGCTTCCAGTAAAAAAATATATTATCAAGTGAGCTCTTATAATGAAATAAATACCTTTAATATGCAAATGTTATATTTATTACCAAAATTAATTAATGTTTATTATTAAAAGTTTTCAATTCAACTATAATTTAAGATAACCTTCAATAAATCACTAAATATTATTTTTTGCTTATTCAACCACCAATGTTTGCGCTTTTGAACTGTATATTCCCAATAATTTTTTTGTTATTATTCTTCCTATCATCGCGGTCCCAAGTCAATAAATTCGAATGCTTCTAGCCACCGCAAAGAGCATCAAAGACGAGGCGGCTCACTTTTGTTTCTTGGCCAAGACAAGGGGCCAACTGTTGCGCATAAATAAGCAATAGAAAATGGGCTTTAAAGAACAACAGTCGAATAGGCAAGAGAAACAAAAGCTAAGCAGCTTTGCGGCTGGAGGAGCACTTGTCGATAATTATGTTCAAGGCAGACCCCAACAAATCGAGGTCAACTGTGTATATCTGGACAGAACTTTTAGTATCCAGTAATTTTTAGCATCCAAAGACTCGATTTCAGCCCTCATCCTGCTTTACTTTCGTTTCAGTTAACTGTGCTAATTAGTCCTTTTTGCTTGGTTTACTCTCAATTTATTTATTCCCGGCATTTTCTGATATTTTCATAGGGATTCTTTTGCATTAAAGCGAGTATTAAAATTTGTATTTCACATCAAGCAATTTATCTGGCTGGAATTTTAAGCTTTGCGCTCAATATATTACACTTTTAAATTGAATTACGGGAAAACGAGCAATTTAATTAAATTGATTGGTGCACTGTGAGGACTGACAGTAGTTGTTAGCCAGCCATTAGCTTTAGTTTCGGTTGAACAAAGTGAAAACAATTTTACGTTAATTAGAAACAAACATGGAGTGCATAAAACGCAGTAATTAATTATGCATATTGCCATTAGGGGTGCAACGATGCTTGGTGGCAAAACAAAGCGCTGGATAAAATAAAGTTCCCACTTATCTGATAAAATAAAAAGAAATGCCACTTCTGTTAGTCTGAAAAATGCTTACTGGAACCCCAAAACTTAACATTTACATTGCTGATTCGCTTTATCTCCGAACAGAGTCGTAAATGAATTTTCTATGCAAAATAACTGAGATGTACACTTGGTTTTGAATTGTTTTTCGCTTTTCGGTTATTCAGTTTGAGTTTTTCGCTGCACTTCGTCTCCCCTGTTTATGCAAACCATTATCCCACATAGATTTGCTGTTTACGAGGAGTCAACAGACATGTAGGAACGATTATTTGTGCTTTATGTGCCAGGCAAGCCATTAAAAGATTGAAGTTTGCAGTCAGAGCTTCATGGATAAGCCAAAAATGAATTTCACCCGGCTGGTGGAAGCTCCGAAATAAGCATAAATGCCAGGCTACCAAGGTTGAATGTCCTAGTTCGGGTCCGAAGATTATTCCTCTGCACTTTTTGTTTATGCTACAACTAAATATTCCCCTCGTTGGTCATGCCGCTGGAAATGTATCTTTGCCCGGCGCCAAGAAATGCTAAACAAACAATTTTCAATTTAAATAATTCCCTCTGCATATCTTGAACAATGTGCCGAGCACTTCTTCTTCTGGGATAGTTGAATAGATATTAAAACAGCAAAAAAAAATCAAAAAAAAAGAGAGGGAAAAATATGGTAACGGGCGAAAATGTATTCTAGCCGCCGGCATTAAAAGGCAACACGCAAACAATTTGCGATATAAACTCATAAAAATGCACAAATTTATATACGCAAAAAAGTCGGAGTTTATTTCCGTTATATGCACTGTTCACACATGAACACGAATATATTTAAAGACTTACAATTTTGGGCTCCGTTCATATCTTATGTAAATGAATCGAGAGCGATAAATTATATTTAGGATTTTGTTATCTAAGGCGACATGGGTGCATTGCTCAAAAACATGTAATTTAAGTGCACACTACATGAGTCAGTCACTTGAGATCGTTCCCCGCCTCCTAAAATAGTCCCTTAGTGGGAGACCACAGATAAGGTCCTCGCCGCTCAAGATAGGCAGATGTGCCCGAGCGTGGGACCTCGATAAGGCGGGGACTATTTACTTAGGCCTCTGCGTAGGCCATTTACTTTAAGATGCGATTCTCATGTCACCTATTTAAACCGAAGATATTTCCAAATAAAATGAGTTTCTTACAAAAACTCAACGAGTAAAGTCTTCTTATTTGGGATTTTACATTTGGTCAATCGAGCCTTTAATCGACTCTGCAGTTTCCCCCTACCAAAGGTAAGGGACTCAGAGAAAGGCCAGCTCCTTTAAGCATTGCTAAGTTAATCTTGCAGCTAAAGGTAGCAAAAATAAGTGACTCTTGTTTCCCCCTACCAAAGGTAAGGAACAGAGTATAAATATAAAAAGCAAAAAGATACAAAAGAATCTTTTATGTTTTAAAACAAGCACCTTATAGTCTATAGCTAAAGGTTGCTTTGTGTACCATTATAAATTGTGGTAAGGCGTGCTTGAGGCCATACATCAGCAATTGTGAAATTAAAAAGTGCATAACAAAAGTGCCTTATAAATGCTCTAATAGCATTAAATCAGCTCATAAATAGAGTGCAGTGTATATGCCATAAGAGCATAAATTAAATAAAAAGTGCCTGAAAACAGTGCCTTATAAATGCTCTAATAGCATTAAATCAGCTCATAAATAGAGTGCAGTGTATATGCCAAAAGAGCATAAATGCCGAAATAAATGGCTAAAAAACAAAAAATCTGACTGGACTACAAAAATAATAAAACGTGCCAAAAAAAAAAAAATCATCTTTAAACATCGACGGAGCCTTAAAGAAGAGAAGGAAGTCAAATTCAAAGGAGCCTCTACCAGCAGCAGAAGCAGCAACAACAGCAGCAGCAGAAGCAGCAACAGCAGTAGCAACAGCAGCAACAACAGCAGCAACAGCAGCAGCAACAACAACGACATCAGCTAAGTCAAAACAAGAATTTTCTGTTTATCCAAACACACATATATATATAAATACATATAAAATACATATACACGTACTATATATATTAAGAAATTACAAAAAATTTTCAAAATGATGTCAGAAAAGACTATTCAATTCCTTAAGAAGCAGTCCGAAATTATTTTGGAAATTAGAAAGTTGGAAGTAAAACCAACATTAACAGATGTAGAAATTCTAAAATTAAATGAGCTTCAAAAATGTTTCATTGCTAATCATAGCAATTTGTTAAAGATCGGCGTTGTCGATCATGAATATTTTAACGCGAAGCAGTATGATTTAATAATGATGGTGTTAGAAAAAATTAAAAATAAAAATGAAAAAATTAAGGGCGAGTCGGTAGAAAACACTTTCCCTAAATCAAACACTGTCCCTAAATCAAACCCTCCCCCTACATTAAACCTTGAAATGCGTGGTCACCCTGAAAAAGAGGGTATAGCACAAAACAACGCTTTAAAAGTAGAGCAGGCATTTCGTAATAATGTTGGCCAATTTCGAGTATATCTAGAAGATACGTCTAAACTAATAGACAGTAGTCCAGATTTCCTTAAAATAAGGAAAAATAAAATTGAATTTTTATGGCATAAAATAGATAACCTGATTGAACAGGTGAATAGTCATTTTGAGAGTTCGCTATTCGAAGAAGAAATTAGCGAACTTGAATTTGACAAACAAAATATTCTTACAGCCATTAATAGTCGACTCAGTGGCACAATAAATAAAGCTGAAATGTCGACGGTTGTTAAGGCGGAGGAGTTACCAACCCTGCCTAAAATACAGATTCCCACTTTCTTTGGTGATTCCAAAGAATGGGATCTTTTTAATGAACTCTTTACAGAGCTCATACATGTGAGAGAGGATCTCAGTCCTTCTCTCAAATTTAATTATCTAAAGTCAGCATTAAAAGGAGAAGCCAGAAATGTGGTTACTCATTTACTGCTCGGCTCTGGAGAAAATTATGAAGCCACTTGGGAGTTTTTGACCAAGCGATATGAGAATAAAAGAAACATATTCTCAGATCATATGAATAGGCTTATGGATATGCCAAATTTAAATTTAGAATCCAATAAGCAAATAAAGACATTTATTGACACGATTAACGAGTCAATTTATATTATAAAATTAAAGGCACAATTACCAGAAGATGTGGATGCAATTTTCGCTCACATAATTCTTCGGAAATTCAATAAAGAATCACTCAATTTATATGAAAGCCATGTTAAAAAGACAAAAGAAATACAGGCACTTTCTGATGTCATGGACTTTTTAGAGCAAAGGCTCAATTCTATATCATCATTCTCACAGGAAGTAAAACCTGTAAAGAAAATGATTAATAATAACAAGAATAAAAATTATAGTGACAATTGTGCATATTGCAAACTACCAGGGCATTATTTAATTCAATGCCATAAATTTAAAATAATGAATCCAGCAGAACGGTCTGACTGGGTAAGAAAAAATGGGATTTGCCTAAGATGTCTGAGGCATCCGTTTGGTAAAAAATGTATAAGCGAGCAGCTTTGTTCGACTTGTCGTAAACCTCACCACACGTTACTTCACTTTGCAGGTCATAATCCAGAAAAAGTGAATACGTGTAGAACAACAGGTCAAGCCTTGTTGGCCACGGCCTTGATTCAAGTAAAGTCGAGGTATGGAGGCTTTGAACAATTAAGAGCATTGATTGATAGTGGCTCTCAAAGCACAATTATTTCAGAAGAGTCTGCACAGATTCTAAAATTGATAAAATTTCGGTCTCATACTGAAATAAGTGGAGTATCTTCCACAGGAACGTGCATCTCCAAGCACAAAGCGGTTATTTCGATAAGAAATTCTCCGAAAAATTTAGAAATTGAAGCAATTATTCTCCCAAAACTTATGAAGGCACTTCCAGTCAACACGATTAATGTTGATCAGAAAAAATGGAAGAACTTTAAATTAGCCGACCCCGATTTTAATAAACCGGGTCGCATTGATTTAATCATTGGAGCAGACGTATATACTCACATTCTGCAAAATGGAGTTATAAAAATAGACGGTCTCCTTGGGCAAAAAACTGATTTCGGGTGGATAGTTTCTGGATGTAAAAAATCCAAAGGAAAAGAAACCATTGTAGCCACAACAATAGAAATAAAAGAGTTAGATCGCTACTGGGAAGTGGAAGAAGAAGAAAAAGATGATATCGAGTCTGAAATCTGTGAAAATAAATTTATCAAAACGACAAAAAAAGATTCAGATGGGCGATACATTGTGTCAATTCCATTCAAGGAGGATGTCACCTTAGGAGATTCAAAGAAACAAGCGATAGCTCGTTACATGAATCTGGAGAAAAAACTAAAAAGA
This sequence comes from Drosophila melanogaster, assembly GCF_000001215.4. NCBI lineage: Eukaryota > Metazoa > Arthropoda > Insecta > Diptera > Drosophilidae > Drosophila > Drosophila melanogaster. The sequence goes on along the minus strand of NT_033777.3, from coordinate 20,162,309 downwards.
AATGAAAAACTTAAGGTTGACTACACTAAATTCATGAATGAATACATGGATTTAGGACACATGATTGAAGTGAGTGATGAAGGCAAATATTTTTTACCGCACCAGGCAGTGATTAGAGATTCAAGCCTTACGACCAAATTGAGAGTAGTTTTTGATGCTTCAGCAAAAACTACGAATAACAAAAGTTTGAACGACATAATGTGGGTTGGGCCACGAGTTCAAAAAGATATTTTTGACATTATTATTAAATGGAGAAAATGGGAATTTGTTGTTTCGGCAGACATTGAAAAGATGTACCGACAAATTAAAATAGATAATAATGATCAAAAATATCAATATATTTTATGGAGAAATTCTCCAAAAGAAAAAATTAAAACATATAAATTAACCACAGTCACTTACGGAACTGCATCTGCACCATATTTGGCTACCAGGGTTCTGGTAGATATTGCAGATAAATGTAAAAACCAAGTTATTAGTGCAATAATTAGGAATGATTTCTATATGGATGACCTAATGACTGGAGCTGATTCGGTAGAAGAAGCTAATAAATTAATAACATTAATTCCCCATGAATTGCAGAAAGTTGGATTCAACTTAAGGAAATGGATTTCCAACAATTCCAAAATATTAACCACTGTGGAGGACACAGGGGACAATAAGGTTCTCAATATTATCGAAAATGAATGTGTTAAAACTTTAGGACTAAAATGGGAACCTCAAAAGGATTTATTTAAGTTCAGCGTAAATTGTAATGATGAATCAAAAAATATAAATAAGCGCGTTGTGTTATCAACGCTAGCAAAAATATTTGATCCGTTAGGATGGTTGGCACCAGTCACGGTTTCAGGAAAACTTTTTATTCAAAAACTTTGGATAAATAAAAGTGAATGGGATCAGGAATTATCCATAGAAGATAAAAATTATTGGGAAAAATATAAAGAAAATTTATTATTGTTAGAGAATATTCGAATCCCAAGGTGGATTAATTCAAACAGTTCTTCAGTCATTCAGATTCACGGATTTGCGGACGCCTCCGAAAAAGCATATGCTGCAGTAGTCTATGCTAAAGTAGGACCTCATGTTAATATAATAGCTAGCAAAAGTAGAGTCAACCCTATAAAAAATAGGAAGACAATTCCCAAACTCGAGCTGTGTGCAGCTCACCTGCTTAGTGAATTAATCCAAAGACTAAAAGGATCAATTGACAATATAATGGAGATCTATGCTTGGAGTGATTCCACGATTACCTTAGCATGGATTAACAGTGGTCAAAGTAAGATCAAATTTATAAAAAGAAGAACGGATGACATTCGGAAATTAAAAAATACTGAATGGAATCATGTTAAGTCAGAGGATAATCCAGCAGATTTAGCATCCAGGGGAGTGGATTCTAACCAGTTGATCAACTGTGATTTTTGGTGGAAAGGTCCGAAATGGCTAGCAGACCCAAAAGAACTTTGGCCTCGGCAGCAGTCTGTAGAAGAACCTGTCTTAATAAATACGGTATTAAATGACAAAATAGATGATCCTATTTACGAATTAATAGAAAGGTATTCCAGTATAGAAAAACTTATACGTATAATAGCATACATAAATAGATTCGTGCAGATGAAAACAAGAAATAAAGCCTATTCATCAATTATTTCAGTAAAGGAGATAAGAATAGCGGAAACAGTTGTTATTAAGAAACAACAAGAATACCAGTTTAGGCAAGAGATAAAGTGCCTTAAAATCAAAAAGGAAATCAAGACAAATAATAAAATATTGTCATTGAATCCATTTTTGGACAAGGATGGGGTTCTAAGAGTTGGAGGAAGATTGCAAAATTCCAATGCAGAATTTAATGTTAAACATCCAATCATTTTAGAAAAATGCCACCTAACAAGCTTATTAATAAAAAATGCTCATAAGGAAACATTGCATGGAGGGATAAACCTAATGCGAAACTATATCCAAAGAAAGTATTGGATTTTCGGGTTGAAAAATTCGTTGAAAAAGTATTTAAGAGAATGTGTAACGTGTGCAAGGTATAAACAAAATACAGCTCAGCAAATAATGGGTAACTTGCCAAAATATAGAGTGACGATGACATTCCCGTTTCTTAATACTGGAATAGATTACGCAGGTCCTTATTATGTTAAATGTTCAAAAAATCGTGGCCAAAAAACATTTAAAGGATACGTTGCTGTATTCGTTTGCATGGCCACCAAAGCCATACACTTAGAAATGGTAAGCGATCTAACTTCAGACGCATTTTTAGCAGCACTCAGAAGATTTATTGCTAGACGGGGAAAATGTTCCAATATCTATTCAGACAACGGAACAAATTTTGTAGGAGCTGCAAGAAAATTAGATCAAGAGTTATTTAATGCAATACAAGAAAATATAACGATTGCAGCGCAGCTTGAAAAGGACAGGATTGATTGGCATTTTATTCCCCCGGCAGGACCTCACTTCGGAGGTATTTGGGAAGCTGGAGTTAAGTCAATGAAATACCATTTAAAGCGTATAATCGGCGACACTATTTTGACTTACGAAGAAATGTCAACTCTTTTATGTCAAATAGAAGCATGCTTAAATTCAAGGCCATTATACACTATAGTTAGTGAGAAGGACCAACAAGAAGTTTTAACACCAGGTCATTTTTTAATTGGAAGACCACCTTTAGAAATAGTCGAACCAATGGAAGATGAAAAAATCGGAAATTTGGATAGGTGGAGACTTATCCAAAAAATGAAGAAAGATTTCTGGGTTAAGTGGAAAAGTGAATATTTGCATACGCTCCAGCAAAGGAATAAATGGAAAAAGGAAATTCCTAATATAGAAGAAGGGCAAATAGTTTTATTAAAGGATGAGAATTGTCATCCTGCAAGATGGCCTTTAGGAAAGGTGGAAAAGGTGCATAAGGGGAATGATGATAAGGTCCGAGTGGCTAAAGTAAAGATGCAGGAAGGATATATCACTAGACCCATTACTAAAATTTGTCCCTTGGAAGGAATAAAGTCTGTTGACAAAAATGAGGCTGACCAAGAGCCAAAAAGACGAACTAGAGCGACATCGGGAATGTCCAAGATCGGAATCATTATGGCAATGTTGTTGTTTGTGTTAAGTTGTCAAGTTTCTAGCGCATTACCTAAAGATATAGCACCAAGATATTCTATAGACAAAATAAATAAAACCTCAGCAATATATCTAGACCCGCTAGGAGATGTTGAGATTGTGAGTACTTCTTGGAATTTGGTTATCTATTATAAAATGGATCCATATTTTAAAATGTTAACAAAGGGTAATGCGCTTATACAAAGTATGAGGAAAGTTTGCGAAAGACTTCATAGCTTTGAAGAGCAATGTAGTCTAGTCTTAGATAATATGCAAAGTCAGTTATCGGAACTTGAAGAAAACAATAAATTGTTTATGATACAGTCTAGATCTAGAAGCAAGCGTGCTCCTTTCGAATTTATGGGTTCCTTGTATCATATTTTATTTGGTATAATGGATGAAGATGATAGAGAGCAATTAGAAGAAAATATGAAGAATTTGTTAGATAACCAGAACAACCTTGATAAACTAATTCAAAAACAAACATCTGTGGTTGATTCAACTTCTAATCTATTAAAGAGAACAACAGAAGATGTTAACTCCAATTTTAGAAGTATGCAAATAAGAATTGAGAACATGACAGAAGTTCTTAAAGAAAATTATTATGTTTATAAGGAATCAATAAAATTCTTTATGATTACGAAACAGCTACACTCATTGATTGAAGAAGGCGAAAAAATTCAAGCAGGCATTATAAGCCTGTTGATTGATATTAATCACGGTAGGCTAAATACAAATATTCTCAGGCCAAATCAGCTTAAAAAAGAAATTGCCAAAATTCAGCAGAGTCTTTCGGAGAACCTAGTAATTCCAGGAAAACGGTCAGGTACGGAACTTAAGGAGGTGTATACACTGTTAACAGCCAGGGGTTTATTCATCGACGATAAATTGATCATTAGTGCAAAAGTGCCTCTGTTTAGCAGGCATCCATCCAAATTGTTCAGGCTTATTCCGGTGCCAATTCGAAATGAAGATCGGATAATAATGGTGCATACAACGTCCGAATATTTAATTTATAATTTTGAGATAGATTCCTATCACATAATGACGGAAGCCACATTAAATCAATGTCAGAAATGGCAACTAAATAAGAGAATATGCAAAGGAAGTTGGCCCTGGAATTCAGCGAATGATAATGCATGTGAGATTCAGCCTCTAAAGCCAGATAAAGCGGCGAACTGCATCTATAAAACAGTAGTCGACTCTAAAAGTTACTGGGTAGAGTTAGAAAAGAAAAGTAGTTGGTTGTTTAAGGTTCCTGCGAATTCAAAAGTCCGTCTGCAATGTACTGGCTCTCAAATTGAATTGTTTGATTTGCCTCAGCAAGGAGTTTTAAGCATTGCGCCATATTGTACGGCAAGAACCGACGATAAAATTCTAGTTGCCCACCATAACATTCAGTCCGAAAGTGAAGAATTATTATCAACACCTTATATAGGAGAAGTTAGTGAAGCGCCGAAGATTATTTGGGATCCGCTGAAACTATCAATATTAAATCATACTGAGGAATTTGAACGATTGAATAATGAAATTAAATTTATGAAAGAGAACCATCAAAAATTGAAAGATTTACATTTCCATCATATTTCCGGACATGCTGGATTAATTATTGCTTTAATACTAATGATAGTATTAATAATATATTTCATACGGAAATGTGCTGTGCAACAAAGAATGCAAGCAATAACCTTTGCAGGTCCGTTGCCAGTACTATAAATATCAATAGTAAATAAACAATAAAATAATATAACAAATAAAAATATACAGTCCACTATATCGTTGTTTAATAGAAAATGTACTTCTACATAGAAAAAGCAAAATGTTTAAAATAAGTTAATTGAGTACAAATTGTTGAATTAAAAATAATATAAACCATAATTGTAATCCAATAAAATTAAAAGCCAGAAAAACTAGGCCCATTGAAATCTTAGTTGCAAAATAAATGAACATATATCAAATAAATACAGTCCACTACTGTTATAAATGCAACTAATATACTAATGTACATCTCAGCTTGCTGGCCCTTTGGCAGAATGTTCACACATGAACACGAATATATTTAAAGACTTACAATTTTGGGCTCCGTTCATATCTTATGTAAATGAATCGAGAGCGATAAATTATATTTAGGATTTTGTTATCTAAGGCGACATGGGTGCATTGCTCAAAAACATGTAATTTAAGTGCACACTACATGAGTCAGTCACTTGAGATCGTTCCCCGCCTCCTAAAATAGTCCCTTAGTGGGAGACCACAGATAAGGTCCTCGCCGCTCAAGATAGGCAGATGTGCCCGAGCGTGGGACCTCGATAAGGCGGGGACTATTTACTTAGGCCTCTGCGTAGGCCATTTACTTTAAGATGCGATTCTCATGTCACCTATTTAAACCGAAGATATTTCCAAATAAAATGAGTTTCTTACAAAAACTCAACGAGTAAAGTCTTCTTATTTGGGATTTTACATGCACTGTTGTTCGCCTAATATTATTTTTTTGCCATTCGGCTGTTATCTTTACGTAGCATATTTTACCTCGGGCCTGTTTACTAATAAGCCAGCCCACTGCCACCCACCAATTCCCTCGATTTGAATTGTAGATTCAGCTCACACTTGGTGTGCAACGTGTGCAGCGTGTAAACAGTTTCTGGATATCTGTTACTGTATCTGTTCGGATGCTGCTGCTTTTGCTTCTGCTTCCCCTATTAGTAAACATTTGTATTTCTCTATTCGCAGCTCTGTGTTTTCCCACTAAATTTGCCACTCATTTCCGGTAGGCGTTCTCCACTGCGATCCCACAAAATCTTCGTCAGCTTGGCTAGGACTTGTTTTTTACAGCCAGCATGTGTTACGAATCGACTTTGGGCTCATTGAATGCCTTCTATTTCTGAATAAAAGTGGGGGTGTATGGGATGTTTTTTGTTTGCATATTTCATATGTGGCTAATTTTCCAACAATTTATTGTTTGTTTTGCTGGCTGATGTTCTCTGACTTTTCCGACATTCATTGTGTTGAGCTGTCCGCATGATATTTTAAAGAGGTGGTTTATTTATTGTTTTATTGGTGTTGATCCAAAAAAATATAGTAAGAAGATACATATATAAAATGTGATATTAACATAGCAGTACAATTTTGGGTTACTACATTACGCCTAAGAAGATCATAGAATTTTTATGTACGTACGTATAAAGAGGATACACATTTTTCTTTAAATTAAAAAAGAAAAAAACATTTAGTTTGCCATCAAATAAACATATTTTTGTGTTTATTCGTAAACAAAACAGGCATAAAATAATTTCTCTGTGAATTTAATGTCTATCATTTCCCTTTTAAGATATATGCTCAAATGTTTTGCTCAAACGTTTAATTTTGCGTAAAATATAACGCTGTGTGGGCTTGTGTTTAGAGCAGAGTGTATAAATATTTGGGTGGAAAACACAAGTGCAGGCAAACAAATCGAAAAGGACGCACACAAACACATACGCAGAAAAGTAATGCGTTTGCTTGTATGTAAATGCAAATGAAATTTCCTTGTCTTCCTTGCAAGCAAGTGCATTAAAACATGCATGAGCCATCTTTTCCACCTCCAGCTCCATCTTCTTCTGTGTGTCGCTGTGTGAGTGTGTATCTTTGTAATCACTTTATTTTGCATATGTGAACTGAGCTAAGTGTATGAGGGAGCACATGTGTGTGCGAGTAAATAAATTGCAAAAATATTTTAAAGGTTGCCACAGCCACGTCGCTCTCAGATTCACACACACACGCATGCTGGGGGTACCTAGAGAGAAAAGCTGTCAGTAAATGAAATAAAACTAAAGCATTGCGACGGACGGGAAATTGGGGAAACTCCGGGCAAAAGACGTTGAGCGGCATAAACTTGCTCAAGGATTTGTAAAATTTATCGTAGACATCATTATGCGACAATTTCTCCAGCTTACGCCCACGCTCCTCGATGTCCTGCAGCTCATATTGCTCCTGTGCAGGCAACAGACTGGCAACAGCAGCTGCAACATGCGAGCGCAGCTCATGTGTTGCACTGGCAGTTTTGCATTTCACGTTTTACATTGGCAAAATCGCTTTCGCAATGGAAAAAAAATTCCAAAAAGTTCAACAAAATTGCAAAAAAAAAACGACATAGGGATAACCGACTAAATTATTCAAAACATAAGCAAGCCATGATGTATTGCACAAGAAGCAGCAACTAAAGGCGAAATTGGTGCAGGGCTCGGAGTGCGGAGTGTCCCTGGCAGATTACATTATTCCCCTAATTGATTGTGCAGGATTAAACTTTAGCCAGGAGGAAAATGATTGCAAATTGCTGACTGCACTGCTTGCTGGCTGCAGGGACTGCTTGCACGTCAAATACGGCTTGATTGACTTTCAAATGGCTTGCATACTTTCAGGCACTCGAAACAATTTTAGCCGCCATGCAAGCAATATCTTCGAAATTGTTTAACTTCCAAGTAAATACGTTGATTCATAAAAAGGGCCAAGGTTTCTCTACACGTATATGTAGACTAGCACATATATAAAGTAGCAGAAATATAAACTTAAAATGCTTATGAATATGAATAAACATAGCTATTGATTATACGCTGATAATTAGCAATTATTCATTGAGAAAGTTATCTAAAATTTATGACTTTACACTCGTAAACCTTTAAGCAGGGTGATTTTCAATAATTGAATTACTGTTGATAAAAATTAACGAACAAGCTATATGTAAACTTTTTCCGACTCATTTAGTTGAAAACATTTTGAAGGCCCATTAGAACAATTACGGAGATAATTTGGGAACATATCAATAAACATCCAGGCCAGACTCGGGACTTTCGCTCAATTCGAGAATGCGGAGAAAGCCATTAAGCATATAAACTTTCATAGAGTGAATGCGGATGGCAGACAAACCGCACAACATTATCCGATGGGCCTTCTGTGGGCTCCCTGTCCCTACTCAGCCCCTGACAGCCATAAAAACGTGTAAAATGAATCATTATAAATAACAATAAACGGGACGTAAGCCATATTTTAGGCATAATAGCTAATAAAACACACACCAAAGTGGCCAGCCGACTGAGAAGCAATCCACGACCGGGACCAAGTCCAAAAATGCCTCGGAATCATGCAAGCCTAACCGAAACGACGTGTCCATGTCCGACTACATTTAAAATGATAAAGGCAGGCCGAAACAGACAGGCCAGGCACAGGCGGTGTGGGAAAATAAATATAAAAAAATCCAAAAAGGTTGCCATGCTTCAACAATAAAGCCAAGACTCCAAATGGAAAACAAAAAGCTGAGGGAAACGTAACGAAGGGCAGGCCTGATTCTCAGATTCATTCATGCTGCGAATGCCGCTGCACCTTTCACCTACACGAACAGATAGAAAATGCTGGGGAAAAGCCAGAGGAAAAGCAGAGAGGTGGTCAGCGGCTGTTTGCTCGTATATTTCACGCTCGAACGTCTTTGGGGTCACACAAATCCGATTTACATGCAAATAAATAAAATTCATGTCGAACTTCGAGTTGCAGACAATAAATTTTTGAGTGCGCTTCACTTGTCGAAGCAAAAAGCATGAAAAGGAGCACTGAAAGTAACCAAATGAAATGCTGAAACAGAGTGCAGACCAACCGCTTGAGAATCGCCTTTTAGTACGTATTCCCCACCCAGCCGATTCTTTCCCTTTTCTTTTATACATACTTTTTACACTGAATTTTCATTCTGTCTCCGTATTGCGAGGAGTACGCGCTGTGAAATTGTATTTATAATGAATCCAATGTGATATGCCGATTTTCCACTTCTCTGGCTTACAAGCAGTCCACTTGACATTCGTGGAAATGAAACGCGAAAACTGAGCCAACATTCCTAGACTTCAATTTAAACTTTTGCCGTTGGCTGCAATTTATGCAAACCATTTCAATAAACTCATCAAATTTCCTCGACGGCACCGAATTGATGCGCTTAATTTTACGGTTATAAAATGCATAGCCACAGCAGATGTAATAAAATAATAAAAATGTCAAATGCGAAACTACAGCAACTAATGATAAAAGCAAATAACGAGCCCTTCATATTAAATGAAACCACATTTTGGTACCCTACATCGCCGGTTTGAAGTGAGTTGTCACTGATTTTTAATAGAATCAGTTGGGTTTCTATCTTTACTTAAGGTGTCGGAAATGTGTGAAAGTCCATCCATCATCTCCGCTTACAGGGCATCTTCTCGTCGTGGCGCGAGTATACTGACATACATACTTTATGCTTGTTTTATTATTTTAAAACCTTCCGAGTCACTGGGAGCAACCAAGGAGAAATTTCTCCGCTGTCATTTGTTGTTGCCGCTGCTCTTGTATAGGTGAGCTGGGTGCCACGCCCATCGCCGCCTTCTCCGCAATGTTGTGATGAGAATGTAAATTACCCGGAAAATGCGACATATATACGTTTACAGCAATACCAACAGCAACAACATAGGCATCGGCAAGGACAACTAGCAAGCATACACCTAAAAAATTTAATAAATAAATATTATAATATATACATTATATTATAATAAATATTATCAACCAAATTATTGCAAATATTAAATATTGTTTCCTAGAAATAAACAACAAACTTTAGAAATCTGAGTTTGTTCCACATTTTGCAAGCTTACTACAATGAAAAAAATGCCCTTTATTTAATTTGCAAATTACTTAGGTTTTAGGCAAAATATATCCTCTTAACATTGATTGAACTTAAGAATGATGTAAAAATGTCAGCAAATTTGTTCTCTGTGCAGCGGAAAGAGAAAGGATGGTAGGTGGGGAGTTGAATTCGGGGCGTGGCTGTTCCCGCAAATGGCTCCCGCTGTCAACTAAAGTGTAAAAAAATGGCAAGTTGAGCGTTGAAAGCAGCGGAAGCTGCAAGTGGAGCAGATGCCAGGGGACGGTGGTTGGCGGATGAGGAGCGGTGGGAGTGTGAGGAGAAGGGGAAGGGGAAGGGGAAGGCATAGCTGAATGTTGCTTGGAAGGGGACGAAGAAAGGAAGCAGGCGGAGGTCGAGGTCCTGGTCTTGGCTCCTGGTCGTTGCTCACCATGCTGACAGCAGACAACAATGTAACATAATGGCGGTAACATTGAGTGCCTACATAAGTCCTTTTAATTTGAATATTTTACGGTGGCAACTTAGGGCGTTCCCCTGCCCCCGCCATCGTTGAACTTTCCCCAAAACGAACACACACCCATTCATTCAGGCAGGTGTGTGTCAGTTCTTGTGCTTGTATGAGACTTAAGCCGCCATTGAAGAAAACTTGTCGACTGAATTGTGCCTAAAAAGACGGACGAGAAATGGCAAAGGCCACCCTGCACAAAAAAAAAGCCGTGCACGTGTTGTAATTGTCGAGTGTCAACGCGGAAGTGTACGTGTGTCACCATCAGCCGGAAACGGAAATGGCAACAATGTGCCCTGCTGTCGAAATGAAAAATTAAAGTTATCGCCGTGTCATTAATGGCGCTGTCAGCAACGATTTTTCTTAGCTGTAAGAAAGCGGTTCGCTTTTATCGCGGCTTCATCCCTGTGACCCTTGACACTTTGCAGTTAGTCCCCGCGATTGTCTATGCTGTTAACGCGAAAGATAGACGCGTATGCCGGGGCTGTCGAACCGGGCTTAACATTTCCCACGGGAGCAAAGCCAAGTTACAAGCCGCAATTCAGAAATTCAGCACCATATTGGCCATAAAGCTTTCTCCACACTTAACATGCGGCATGTGAGCAATAGGCTAGAAATTAGTTTAGAAATAAAGTTGATTTTTAAACTTACTTCATATACATGTATTTTAAGACTGTAGGTAATCAACAAGCTAGAATGAAAATTCAAATTTAATTGTACTGTGAATATATCAGCTAATTTATTTGATTACTTTTTTAAAAACTTTTTTTGTCATATTCGTTGGGATTGGAAGCTTAAATTTATCTTTTAATCAGAAAAAATAAAAAAACCCTTTGAAAATGTTGTTACATGATATTTACATAGAATGAAATGAATGAGAGGGAATTAAATGAGCAATGTGCTCGCTAAATATCTATAGGGATTGTAGAACGCAATGTACCTCAATTTCCATTTAATGACAAATAGTTTAGAATGTAACAAAATTGTTAATATTAAAAAAAAAATTGTTGAACATCCACTCTGACCTTTAACCCATGTATTGACATTATTACGAAACTCCAAAATAAATAATCCTAATTTTGACAAACACGAAAGAAAAAGTAACTTAAATGTTTTCTTTGAATTGGTGTATGTGCGTATATAAACGAATGTGTAAGATAATGAGGTCTATATTTTTTTGATGCGTGTTGAAGTGCCCAACGGAATTAGTTTCCATTTGTAACTATGCCGACTGGCGATTCTGTTTTCGCAATTTTTGGCCCTGCCTTTGTGCGATTTTAATGCCACTTTAAAGCGGAGTCGAATATAACAAGCCATTCAATAACAACAACCAACCTCCCTACACGTGTGCCTTTGGCATTGTGTGCGTGTTTTTCTGCACCCGAAACTCAATAAGCCAGCAGTAACACACTTGCAGACACCCCGAGGTTAGGCAAACACTTGGCGATTGGGAGCGGTAGTGCCTGGCAACCGATAGACGTGTTCATCATACGCCACGTAAGCCGGATATAATAATAAAGAGCAGCCAAGGTGAACGGAAATAAGAGAAAATACGCCATATAAAGAAAACATTAAAAAGTCAGGAAAACAGGTAAACAAACGGAGCGTCACGATCCAATGTCCTTTTTTCGCCTCGACTGTTTGTTTTCGACTGCTGCGTCTCCGGTGAAATGCAAACGGTGTAATAAAACGTGTCTTCACAAAGTCTTTGGCGGATTTCAATAGCCGAAATTTGTCTGAGAAAATAATGCGATGGATCGATCTTGAGCACTTGTTTGTTAGTCCCTCATTTCTGAAATCGACTCTAGGGTATTTCGCTTAATAACTTTTTGCTAGCATCAATACATCAAGTGGTGACAGTGGCAGGTGTCGACTTCCGCGGGAAATCCTGGTAAATTAATCATTTTTGTGCGAATTCAATTAGGAATCCAGCCCCGATAGCGGAGTGTGTGTCAAAGTTTTTGAATCGGAACTCAAAGCTCAACGGGATTTTTTCCCAACTGGTGTTTTTCCCTCTCATCTTCACCAGAATCACCTCGTTTCTCCAAGTTTAACGCCTCAATGAAGACCACTCCGTGTTTCAAGTGCTCTGGCAGATGGTTTTCAGAGAACCGAGCAAAAAGCATTCCAATCGCATTTGAATGCCACTGAGTCTGGCCATTTCGGTTGGCTTTTCTTCCCATCTGTCCTGCTTCCCAGTCACTCCTATCGTGATAACTGATTCCTTTCGGCCTGAGGATGGCCTCAATTTCATCCCTGTTGGCCATTTACAATGGCAAAACAAACGGCTGTGTTTCAGGATAGAGAGGATACTCATTCGAACCACTTCTCTTTTGGTTTTTTCCAAGTCCAAATGGGTCGCTCACATTTTTTTTTCGCACGAGTCGAACACGTAATTAAAATTTACGGCTTAATATTATCAAAAGTATTTTCAAAAGCAAAACAATCAAAGTTATTTAAAATCAAAAAAGAAAAGCAAACTTTTCTACTTGACATTCCATATAATTTAATATAATTAAAAGCCACTTTTTCTTTGAATGTTGACATTTGCTTAGTTTCTTTTTTATAGCATAAAGTAACAATTTTGATTCCACAGTTTTTTGTTTGAAACCCTACAACAAATGCATTTTAGCACCGCCAGCTGTTTCCGATTATGTGGCAACATCTGGCCAATGAAGTTGCACTTTTTCACAGGAATGCACACGTATAAATAGATTTGCACATCAATGGATCCCTATTATGCCTGGTTAGCTCAGCGTTCTATTTGTTTGCACCTGCTGTTGCATTTCCGCAATTTTAAGCGCACTGTAAAATAAGGTTCAGGGGACGAGACCCCACGTTTAGATAGATAGCTGTGAAAGTAATTTAAGTTCTAAGGATATTCTTGCCTAAGTACACACTTGACGGCTGCAATTGCAAGTGCCGGGGGAGAGGAAGCAAAGTGAGATGTCCTGAATCTTAAACAACTTTGAAAAGTACAATTGAAAGGCAACGCGAACGTGGTCCAGGCGAAATGAAACCAACGTATAAAAGCAGAGGAAAAGTGTAATTTAATGACCAACAAAGGAATACTTTCACCTAGCCAAACTGAAAACTGAAATGGGGAAAACAATGCCAAGTCAGCTGCAACATCTTTCTGCGAACCCGAAGCGCCTGCACAAAATTGCATTTTTCTCGTTAAAGCCCCACCCCACTGCCTTTTTGGCCACGAAACAAAAACCGAGCAAAACGTACAAAGTTTTCTTTCGCAATTTGTTTTGTTTGCTTCTTGCTTCGCTCATTCTGTAAACAGCATGGAAAATTGCACAAAACTTTGACCAGCAAAAACACAAAGTTAAAGGTGCTCCCATGGATTGGATAAATCAGGGCAATGAGCAGTTTCAGGTTCTGAAATTGCGAGGATCCGGCGCTCCAGACAGCCAGCTAGCCTTGGCAACAGCTGTTGGCCGCCCGGATTGATAGACAAACAGACCAAGTGACCGATGCTATGCAGCTGTTTTTCAATGGAATTGGCCAGGACAGACGAGAGTTCTGCGTCCTGAATCCTGCGTCCTGCATCCCGGCGAGGTAAGCAGCCCACAGCCACGGCGGTTGTTGATACACGAGAAACATTTCCGAGCAGAGATTAGAGCGTAAGAAATTGGATTTTTCAAATGGAAATTGACTTTTCTTTCTGGCTTTCTGGTTGCGAGCAAAACAACCAAGAAAACGCAAACAAAGATGGCAAAATAGAGAAAGCCTTTAATGTTGAAATTAGAGATTCAGATTGATCAAAATCAAATTTAATTGAGTTCTTAAAGCTGATAAAGGTGTTATTTAAATATTAGTTGCCATTTTTTCTAACTTATGACATACATTTGATTTGTTTTTTAGTCGAGCAATATTAAAGCTATTTTTATTGGTAGTAAAAAATTTTAACTAAACAGGAAATTCAAAGGAAAATAATAAGTATATCATTATTATTAAAGGCTGTAACCACAAGCTAAGCTTTAAACGATTCGGCATATTAATTATATGCTTAACATTAAATACTTATTAGGCTTAACTTTTGGTATGCCAGATTAAACACTTTATAATAGTCAATCTTTTACGAGAATTACTCATTCCACGAATAATATTTTCTCACTTAAAACCCCCTTTTCCTGGGGAATGGGCTTAATGGATTTTCCCTCCGGCCTTCTTTCAATACAAATTCCGTCACATTTATGCAGTAATCAGTAGAGTGCACAGTCCTCCACATTATGGAGCGACATGGGCATAAGGGGGCGTGGCACTTAAGCCTTTTCTGCCTACTGTCTCCTCTCGGGAGGACTCATTCCTGGAAAATCTCTTTTCTTTGTAATGGTTTCCTGAATCATAAAGAAGAACGCAAATTGTTCACCTTAAACACCCAATTATATCAAAAAGAAAGAAAATGAAAATGTTCCATTTAACGCAATCAAGTTGATAAGAAGGAAGGCGAGTTTTCCAGCTGCCAGAAGGCATAGGCAAAGATACATTTAAGGACAGGTAGAAGGCGCTCTTTATTACGCCACCATAATGAAGGCTCTTAAGTGAGAAAAAAAAGTGGTGGCAGCAGATGGCAACGAGAAAAATCCCTCAATATGCAATTTACCATAAATTTGTAATTTACTGTCAAATTATTTTCATAAGCCATTTGCATTTATATGGCCAACAAAAACGCACAGATCGGGGGAGAAGCATATGTGGTGAAAATAAGCAGCCACAATCCCCATTTTCCCTCTTCAGCAACTTAAGCACTTAGCCCAGCTTTCACTTTCGCAGCAATTTCCTTTGGCATCGCACCCTCCTTTGTCTTTTTATGCGCAGAAATGCGACACCAGAAGAAAGTCAGTGAAGCTCGTAAAATGTTAAAAATTGATTTCCCATCGAGTCATTAACTTATGTAGAGCCATTTTCAGTCTTCCTGGTCGAAACTTGTTTTCAAATTCATTTGGAAATATGTTCCGAAATTGCTTAATTGTATGCGAAATTTAAATCATGTCAGAGTCAGTAAATGTATTCAATAAAACTGAAATCATAAAACGGATTCCCCTTTTTTCCCTCAATTTCCATTAAACCGCAATTTAAGTCTTATTTTTTAACAATCAAATGCAAAACTGTTTATGATCCCCAGTGACAACAAAAACTGTTCATTATTGCCGTAATATATACAACATTTTTATAAAAATTAAATTTGCGCAAAATAAAAACCAAATAAATCGCACATGGTAAATAAAACGTAAATTTGTAGCCATCCACAAAGGAATTGATAAACGAAAAATGCTTTAGGAAAATAAAATCAAACTAAATTCATGTGTTTGTATTGAAGTCCCATGGGTAAGGCCACGACACAAAAAAAAAAGTCCTCTGGAATATAATAGAAAGAGGAAAAAGCATTTAGCAAATGGATATAAAAGTTGTGCAAAAAGTTTATTCTGGGTATGGAAACACTTTATATGTATAGGAATGCGGGTGAAAGCGGAAGAGGGAAATAAAGCAAACGATTCGTCAGATTCGGCTGATTACCCAATCTCTCACATATCACATCCAATTATACTCCTTTTCGTCCCGAATTATGGCTTCATTTGTAACCCTACACAGGCCCAGCCCACACAAAAGTAGACTTTTCCAGTCATTTTTTTTATTTTTTCCCACTAATTTAGCGACGTTTGCTAATTTGATGGCCATGGCTTCGCCGTCGTTGATTACACGGCAGGATAGAGGGGGGCAAGGGTGAAGCAGCTGCTGCCTACGCCTTAATTAAGGACATTTGCAAAAATCATTGCCATTCAGAGAAAGGTGGAGAGGAGGCGAAAGTCCGTTTGAAGAAGTATGCAAGTTGGATTGGGCGGATGGGAAACGGCGAAAAGGAAATGAAAATCATTGGAACGATAAATTTAAATTAACATACTTAATTTTACACAGCACACCCAGAGTCACCCGGTCTCACACAGCCATGGGGCAACGGAAGCCCGAGCTCAAAATGAATTGCAACAATTGATTTTCGAGTAATTAGCATCCCCGCACCTTAGGCACCGCTGCTGCTGCCAATTTCGGTGAACGGGCAACATTTGCAGAGAAGTGCGTTAAATTTTCCGAAAATTGCCCTTAATGAAAACGCCAGAAAGTAAATAGTTTCAATTACAGGACAACTTCGGTGTGCACGCGGCGTATACGTGATTTCATGCCGACGCCACAGCTGTCGCTTCAAATACAGGACTTTCTGCCATTCGGCTGCCTTTGAAGTTGATATTTTTGGCCCAAGACAGCAGAAACACTTTTCTGATAAATCTATTTTATGCTCTGAAGCGAGAATGGGAGGTGGCGTATCCACTTAGACAACTTAAGATTGATTGTGCGGTTCCTGCGGTTTCGGGATTTGAGCGGCTCCTTAATTATAAACGCCTTTGTGTAAGTGCACTAAAAACAAATCCTTGTTGACATTCAATTAATGAAATATTTAAAAAAGCCATTAATATATTAATTTTTTAAGTAAATGAGAACTCTAGTCTGGCAATAGTAATATATTTACAACAATCTTCAACTTAATGATGCATTAAAAAAATAGGGAGCAGAAAAATGTTGAAAAATTCGTGGAATTTGTCTGATTTACTTAAATTTTTTTTTTTTTTTTTGGTGAATTTATTTTTGTGAATTTTTTCCTATTCCATTTGGCTGCGTCCTTGAAGCTGAATGATAATGACGATAATGTTGCTTGTTGAACATGAGTGTAGATACGAGTATATACATATGTGTGAAATCCTGAACGTACGTAGTGTGTGTGTCTTTTGCTCAAATGAATGTCATAAGCAGACATTTCCACTCTCATCCCCCCATTAACATTATAATCCACTTCGCTCACACTCACAAACACACACAAACACCTTCGAAACAATTTCATGTAGTCCGGTGAAAGGGGAAAGTGGAATGGAGATGAAAGTGGAAATGGAAATGGAGAAAGGAGCAGGGGAGGGGGGCATGAACGTGGACGGGATACTTCAATGGCACTTGTTCACGCCACTGACAGTTGGCGTTAGCTAAACGCAACTCGCATGTTGCCGCCACACACAGGCCAACGTGCCACGCCCCCGCCGACGCCGACTCCTACGCTTTGGCGGTGTCGAAGTGCACTTGTCGGCCTCTGTTCCATGGGATGTACTACTATAGCATAGTTCGGATGTATAGGAGTAGCTGGTGTAGTCATTTACCCATGTTCGTTGCTTTTAGCAGCTCTCATTTTGACAGCTGATTAGTTGAGCTGCGATTCAGAGATCAAATATTTGTCATGCATATTCAAATGAAGCCGGGCAAACAAGTAATCGATTCATTCTTGTTTGCTAGGAGCAAACATTCCTAATTGGAATATCGCTTACAGTACAGAGTCCATATGGAAGTTTAATGTATTAATTTAAACTAACTTGCTAGTCTAAGAAAGAATGTTTTCCACTTGTTATCTTGTTCGTCATTTTTAATTTTCTTGATAATAAAACAATATTCCCGAATTGCTTAACAATCAAAAGCATATTGTTAATTTGATTTTATTTTCCATAAACACGTACATAGCATTAAACTATGTTGTTTTGCTCCGAATGTTATTAGAATTATCAAAGTATATTTTCATTTGAAAAAGTAAAATCGAATATTCTTTCTGCTCTCATTAAATAAACTTTTTATGTTCAGAGATATGAGGAATTTCATTTAGGAATTTAGCTATCCAGCCCATGCCAAGAGCCCGAGGCCATTTAGCAAATCTTAATTGCATGATGCAAAGCTCCGGGAGCAATCTGCAGTTCAAATCAAGCAAAGCCCCCAGGTGCCGCCAGGTGTTAAAAGTGCACATTTGTCAAAGGTCTTATCGGCCGGTACTCCGCCAGAAAAAGGGGAGCCCACCTGTCCGGATGCCCAAAAGCTTCGTTTCGGGCTATCTCAGGTGTCATCATTAACCGCAATCAGCGTGTGTTTCTGCCAAATGACAGCAGCAATATAAAATGCTTTATGCCTTGTATGCCATCCCTAAATATTACCAGGGGAATTAACAGCAAACAGAACAACAGGAATTCTAGGGGATGTAGGGAAAACTTTCATTTAATCTGTTGATCTGCTAGTGTGACAGCCCAGGTCCAAAAGGAGACCAGGAAGTTTTTTCCCACTTTCACACAACTTTGCTGGTGAAATTTTAAGACAGCTTTGAGATTTTTCCACACAAGCCTTGAAAAGATGCAAAAAAAAGTCACAACCCAGAGGCAGAAAGAAGCAGAAAAGTTTGTAATATTTAAGGGCTATGACAAGGATTACACCCCTTAAAAAGCGTGGAAACATCATATTTCGACTTTGAACTTAAGCATAAAGGTATATATAATAAAGGTATATATAATTATTTATATGAGAAATGATTTTGTACATAATACTTGCACTGATCACTGGTATTTATTAAAAGATTTCATTCTTTCTTTATTATATATTATCTTTTATGAAGTCATGAATGCCAATTTCCATATTCTTGGACTTTTTAAAAAAGGATCAGGATTTTAGCTTTCCAATTATGAAAAACAAAAAATAAGGCATATGAGGAGAAACAATTTCGCCATCAATTCTGTAAACAGAAGGAAATCAATGAGATTTAACACGAAAGTTGGAAGTTCCTATAGCCTTTTTTGTATAACAAATCGAGCCGATATTTAGAGGGTATATTTAGAGACACTCTCGGTTTCTGTAACGCGTTGCCAAGTGCGGCAAAGGCTTTAGACGGTTTCGAAACCCCGATCCCGCTAACCTTTCACCCAGTGCCTTTCCACGGGTATTAGGACCTGGCTTGGAAAGTTGTCGGAAAGGTGGAAAAACAGCCAGAGGCGGCCGGGAAAAGTTTTTCGGGCTTGTTGCGAGAAACCTACGCGGCGTGTTAAAATCTTATCAACAAATGCAGGCGGTTCTGTGTGTGTGTAGCTTCCCGTGATGTGTGTCTGTGTGTGTGGGCTTGAGGGAAATTAAAAGGAAAATGCGTTAATCATGAGTAGAGTGGAGTGGAGTTTTCCTGCACAACAAAAATTTAATTTGCGTTAAACGAGCGCACGCCGCTGATTAAAGACGATGAGGCAGCTGCTCCCAACCCGAGGTCCTTGCACGAATCCCGTTGCCGCGCCTAATTTTATGCAACAAAAACTTTTACACGCGTCGTCGCCTCACATGTGTGAAAAGCCGTTGCGCATGTGTGTGTGTGTGTGTGCGTATGGATTCTGCGAGAAAGGTAACTTTTTTGGGGGCCAAAGTTCGTTGGCAACTTGCACGGCTCACGGCCCAATGCCAAACAAAAGGCCAAATGAGCAGTCGAGGATACGCACTTAATCCGGGATGACAGGCTCACGTAACGACAGCCAACAAGCGAGAGATAAGCAAACTGCAAGTTACACTGCTAAACCTTTTCTTCGACAGCCTACAGTGGAGTAAGTAACGATGAAAGATTGTAGCCACCGATCTATGTGAGAGGAATTTAAATGATATAGCCCAGCATGTTTACCAAGTTTTCTAGAATTCAAAATTAAGAATTTCAAAATTCTATGGCATTACAGATAAAAGAGCAGTAGTAATTATATCATGCTCTTTGATTTAAGATAAACTAAAAATGGAGTACAAATTCAGTAAATACGACTTCTTCGAGGGCCTAAATCAATTTAATTTTCTTATATGGCAGT
This sequence comes from Drosophila melanogaster, assembly GCF_000001215.4. Taxonomy (NCBI): domain Eukaryota; kingdom Metazoa; phylum Arthropoda; class Insecta; order Diptera; family Drosophilidae; genus Drosophila; species Drosophila melanogaster. The sequence goes on along the minus strand of NT_033777.3, from coordinate 20,142,376 downwards.
ACTAACTACATCTCCATACTAACTACATATACCATTTCATATTTAACTATATATATATATATTAAGTTACCGCTTAGAACGTAAAACTAAACAAATCTCATCTGCCATCCATCGCTTTTCAGTTGGCACCCGTAGGCAATTGGTTAGCCATTTTTCGCCTCCACCTTCCTGCTCACAAAGTCAACTGTGTGAAAATTTTCCTATTTAGTCAGCACTGCAATGGTTTAATGTCAACGCATTTGAATGCAACTTCCTGTTCGCGGGAGCTTTCTATTTCGGTTTTAGTTTGGTGACACCGTGTGACCCAGCCTTTTGCTCTGACATTTTGCGGCTTTTTTTTTTTATTGCCTTTATTTCAAATATGATGAGGTTTTTTAGGCTGACAACTCAGGGCAACTTCAATGCTCCAGCTGCAGTTGCAGTTGCAGCTGCCACAGAACTCTGCACCCTTTTTGCCTGCCACACATACATTTAATATGGCAGCTACCTGTAGTATGGCAAGGCGACAAAGCAACCGACGGTACACAGGCATGCATATTATTTACACTTTTAAACGCGCAACTCTGCGTCACGTTGGGTTTTTCTGTTTGCAACGCAGTTGCGCCTCGCATTTTATGAATTCATTTCCGTTCATTTACGCCTGATGTGTCAGCTGAAGTGGTAGAAAGCGCCCGTTAGCGGGGATGTAATTAAGTTAAATTGTCTGCTTAGCGAAGGGTTGGACCGCATTAAAAGGGTCCAAAGTGGGAGAGTTGAGTTGAGTGCTGCTCATGAGTACTTCTGGCTAGATAGATCGGGCCCTCAAGTGGGGATAGGTTGCACTTGAAGATAAGTGTTGCATACGTGGCAAAGTCAATTTCAAACTCCAAATGGGCTTAATTTTGCCAATGGCGGCTGAGGGCGAAATAAAACACATTAGGAATACACAAGTCACAGAGATTCTTCATCTTAATCTTCGCTGGAAATGACGCTCATTAAAAGAAAGCCATTTCCCGAATTGCTAATCCCTTCCCTGCCACCTTTTAGGTCGACTTCTAATTCGCTTGAAAAGCAAGCGCAAGACAAAGTGCTTTTTTAATTTATAACTTAATTTGGAAGCCATGAGATATATAAAAATGGATTGCGGGCATGTCACGATTAAAACAAGCCGAACAGCACGAAAGCGCCTTTAGCTGTATGCATGTGTGTTACCCACATGCCGGTTTAAGCGCATTGGGGTGAGCCAAAGTAGCTCAGAAGGGCATTGGGGTGGACCAGTGTAGTTAAGAAATTTTAAATAGCAAACAATTAACCATAAATTAGGTTCATCTGATGGTTGAATCACTGACCGCCACAAGAGCGCAGGTGTAAAGAAGTAGGAATTTAGAGAACAGCGGATATCCGGGTATTTAGTTGCATTGTCAAATGCAAACTTATTAAATCCTAGGGGCTTGACCTTAAATTTACGAACAAACAGAGGAGCACCCTAGGCTGTGTATCTGTGTGTGCTCCATAAAGTGACAAACACAATGAGCGACGTCAGACTTGAGGAGCTATAACGAAAAATGGCAAGTAATCCGCAAAGGGGGCGCGGGCATCGGCGAACCGCACGAGATGTGGAAAATGGCGGGGAGAAAATCGCGTCGCACATGTGCCATTATTAAGCCCGTCGAGTGTGTGTGTGTGTGTGTGTGTGTGTGTGAGTGGTGTGCGTGTGTGAGTGTGGCGAACGGAATATTAATTAATTTCTTTAACACGCTCTCCGCGCCTTCCACGCCACAACAATGAATGAGACAATGCGCTGGTGATGTAGCAGCTCCTAGAATTATGCTATAAATATTTAACTTGCCACATTAATGAGAAGCCGGCGACGAGGACGAAAAGGACGCCATGTTAATGAATTTCAATATGGCGTCGCGGGCCTTAAGACAGAATCTATATGTGTGTGTGTGTGTGTGTTTGCCCCTGAATGCGGTGGGTGATGCCTTGCAAGATCCTTGAAATCCTTGCACTTGATGGCTGTTAATTAAAAGACGCTTAGAAAAGTTGTCGCCGCGCAGAATGACGAAATGCGTTACAGAAACCGGCACTTGCCAACTTTTAAGTGGCATCCGGATCTTATGCATTTCAAATGGAAATCTTATCGCCAGCACTCGACAAACCGCACACACAAAAGCTCCCCTCCGTGGCCATTCAGACACCTACTCAAATTATGAGAGCTGACTTTTGTTGGCTCGCAACGCAGACATGAGATACAACTTACATGCGCGCTGTTGACAGGAAAGTTGCCAAAACAAAAAATAGTCATCCACAGCAGTTGTGCCCGTCATTTCAATTGGTGCCTGGAGAATTTTCCGCCATTAAAGTACAGAAAATGCGATCTGACATATTTTTACGTGTGTTGCAACCACTGGGAATTCCACATGTAAGCATTATATATGAATGCCAACGCTTTGATTCCGAATTTCTATATAACCAACCATGGCCTTTCCTTTTCTCTCATAATTTCTCGTTTTCAAAATCGCCCAAGAATGGGGTTGCTGGCAAAGGTTCGAGCATACTGGAAAAACAAAATACGCAGGGTTCGACCAATAGAGCCACTGCAGTCCGATAACCGAAAGATAGATCAGTCTAGATCGGAGATTTATTTCCATCCCTCGCAGGCATTTCAGTCGCTTAAGCGGGATTTTGATGCCGAATCGGAACAAGGCAATCACCAAGACCATTGTTGCCTATCCAAGCCTTAAGATGATCTTTGAATCCTTTCTTGAAAGGTACTATTCTTAAATGAAACTTTAAGATAATTCTGTTTAATAATTCTCGAACACAAAACTGATGTCATATTCGATTTTCAGTATCCTATCTGTGAGTTTAGTAACCAACCATAAACACCCAATCTGATTGGAAGAAGCCCAACCCTTGAGCCTACTTTAAAGAGGAATATCGTGGAACACGACTTAAGCCAGCGGATAGCCGCAGGAAATTCAAGCTCTCTGCATGGTGCCAAATAAAAAGAGCCACAAAATCCATTAAGACACAGCTAGCGGCAATGGTAGTGGCAGTGGCAGTCCTCCTGCTCCAATCCTCGTCCTTGCGCTCATCCCCATCGTGATCCTGATCCTGCCACCCACTGCATCATGCCCGCGTGGGCGCAACCCCATTTTAAGGCCGCGCATAAAAGTTAATTCCGTTGCTCGTCGGTGGCCGAGAAAAAGGGCTAACAAAACTATTAAAATGCCGGCGACACCATACATTATTTATTTCTTTTTTCCTACTGCGACTCCCTGCATCTCCTCTCTTATTTGTTTATGGCTTTTTTGCTACAATTTTCTGTTCCGTTTTTTTTTTTCTTTTTTTTTGAGTTGCGGGAGATGCTAGCCTGTCTGGCCGAGGACCCTGCGGAAATAGAAATCCTTAAACAGAAATTGCAAAATAAAATTTTCACTTTAGCCAAACCGTTTCATGTTTGTCCACATCCAAAGGGGCTGGGAAATGAGGGAGTGGATAGTGGTGGGTGGCCCTCAGCTGGCCTTGCAACTCAGCCGTGCATGTTGCCCTAATGACGTGCAACGCCTGCCGTTCCTGTTCCTTCTCTTTGGCGAGAATTTTATTTCACTTCTGGTTTGTTTTGTTCTCTATTTAGTTTTTGCTTCATCTTATTTTTATTTTTGTCTTTTTTTGGATTGTTGCAGACCCTCCAACTAAATGACCATGTGGCCAGGACGAGGACGAGGACTAGGTCCTGGTTGGAGGCCCAAAGGCTTCCCGGCTCTGTGACAACTTTATTTCAGTTCAGTTTCCACTGCGGCTGGTGGAATTAAGTCGCCTTTTTGTGTTTATTTGTTGCATTTCCGCTCTTTGCTTTTGGGCGAGCTAAGTCATTAGCCCGCCGGCATTGTGAAGGGTATTTAAACGGCTCTCAAATTTGTAAAGGGGATTAGCGCGAAGTAGGGGGACTTTGCTTAAAATAGAGCCCAAGATTATGGCAATCAAACAGAGTTAATTGAGGGCCAAATGCAAGGTTGTATTACCGGCTCTTATCCACCCACTTCGAGGAATGGCTAGCCCGTAGGTAAAACATTTTTCAATGCAATATTAAATTTCTTCGTTAGTTCGTTTTTCGCTCTCTTTCTCTCTCTCTCTATTTGCACACTCGGCGGAGACCATCAAATATTTCATTTAAATTTTTTCCCCTAATGAAAAAAATTACGTCGAGGAAAGGGAGTGATAGAGAAGCAAAAGGCAAAGAACAGAGAAACGAGAGCGCTCACAAGGCACCGACAATCACCTGGAGGGAGATGACAAGCGGCTGGCACTTAATTTAGCAGATTTACATAAAAGTGCCCAGCCAAGCAACCAAAACTTGCCTATCGAGGCATGTGGCTGCAGGTGCAAGTCCCCATCACGGCGTGGAATGCCATCCCAGGACGAAACTTTCCACGGTGACAAAGTTCTTTACTTACGGGGGGAAAAAGAAATTGTTTGGCATATGTTTCGGGGTCGGTCTCGGTCTGGGTCTTGGTCTTGGTCCCATTTTAATAAAAACAGGAAATGCGCTTAAGCTATTAAAAAAGTATTTAGAAAGTATTTTCGAGGCAACCAACGAGGTATCCAACCTGGAGGCCTGGGGCGAAGTTTTCATTCCCGCCAGGTGGGCTAGCGGATCCCTTGGATCCGTGGCCAACTCATCAAGTGGGGGAAAATAAAAAGCCAGTGCCAAGATAAATTACAAGTCCGCATGATTAATGATCGCAAATGCGCCACTGTCCTTGTCCCCATGAACTTTGCTTTCGCTCACAGGTATTTATAGAAGTTTTCTTGCGAAGCTTTTCGGGGAATTGGGGACTCGTCTCGAAATTGCATGGAAGTGGCCGTGACAATTTCATTTAATTGGTTTAATGCGCTTGCGGGAAAATGTTTCAAGTGTACATTGATTGAGCATTTTTATAATTTACACACTTTACTTTTTAGATATTTAGTTAAGATTTCCCTTTCACTTCTGCCAAAGTAAATACCTCATCTAATTATAGCTTCAAATCGCGAAATTCTCCGCCATCACAAGCAACACATATATTTGAAGATATATATATATGCCAGACCAAATGGCTATATTGCATTGACACAAAAGATCGTACAATGAAAACAAATGCAAACAAAGTCACCGACACTGTCGCAAACTGGGAATCGCACATCGCAGTTACAAGGAGCGACAACGAAACTCTGGAGGAGAAATGGGCGGAGGGTGTGGCAAATGACAACAAAGGAATTTTTCAATATTGCAGTGCGTTGCGTATACGCGCCGTCGGCCAAAACAAATAAAATTAAACAAAAGTGACAGCGAAGCGAACGTGAAGGACTGAAAAGGGGTCCCCGAGGGGGAGTGCACTGGAGTGGTGGGTGGCGTGGGCGCTGGTTGGGGCCTTTGGGGCGGTAGTAGCCAAGGATGTTGGGCCAGAGACTGTGGCAGAATTTGGCCATTTTCGAAAGGGAAACGGAAACAAAGCGCAGGCGGAAGCAATTCATTTGTGTATATACGCCGTGTGTGCATATATGTATGTGCTAGTACTATGTAAATTCGAAACAGAAATTTGCACAACATCTACAGCAAGTTTTTAGACACCATGGCCCCATTTAAAATTGGTCCAACATTCTAGACTTTACCCAACAATGATACTTTCAATCGATGTAAATCACCCGAATCATGTTTAATTGGTACTGATGTTTCTTTTCAATGTAAAAATGAAACTCAAAATGCAAACAATATTCATCACATAGGAAAAATTACTCAAAGAAAATGCTGCTGTGGAAATTCATTAGGACATTTTTCCAAAAAATTTACGATTAGGATGAGAATTCGGAATGCTGATTCTTTACTGCAGGGGTTGCAAAATTTAAAAAAATAAAATAAAACCTTTGCTCACTTGGTTTATTTAACGAAAGAACAATCATGACCATGAAACTTAATTAACTAGCAGTTATTTAGCCGCAATTATAATTAACCAAATATTGCCCATGACGCAAAAATTGTTGGCGAATTTCATTTAATTTTATTAAGATAGGACCCGTGCACACGGTACATTTGTATATAGAGCTGTTGGAAACCAAAGTATTTTTAATTTCAAATTGCGCATTGTGGCATAAAATTGTTCGGTGCGTGCCAAATGAGCCCAAAATTGCGGTGCATATTCTCCAACCATTCAAAATATGATTTTTGCCAATTATATTTTTGGCAAAAACGCTTGCCCAACTTTTTGGTGGCGGTGCGCGTGTGCTTATGTATTTAAATTTGATTAGATTTTGTTTACTGCCATTTAATTAGCCAGAACATGTTTGGCCAAAAGAGCTCTCCGCACTTCAAATCGTACTTGTGTTTCATTTCAGTCTTATGGAAATATTTTTGTTTTGCCTTTTTGGTTTAGTTGGCAAGATAATAACATTTTACCATTCACACAGCTGCCAAAGTTCACATTCTCGTTTTCCTCTAGATTTGCTCTTATTTTCCCAATTACTAGCCCACCCAGCACACATGCTCAAATCTGTTTGGGTAATTTGACTTGTGCGGTTAGAGTTTCGTTAGTTCTATATCACCCATCTGCTGTCTTGTAATATTCTAAATTTCTAGCACCTGTGCTAGCATTTTACGATTTGTTTTCCCTTTGAAAACTTTTTAGACTCATACTTTAACGCACATCGTATTTCTTTTCAACCGGTCAATTTTAATAGCCCGATTTTAGAACAGCACAAACGGTCATAACTGCAGTGGAAAACTCTATCCTAAAGGCCATAAACAACTTCACAGCTAATCAACCAAATCGTGGAAAACAACCAGTAAAATGCCATAGAAAAAATTGCACACCACAACCGTCTACAGTTTCGAAAACAGCTAAAAGCAAACTGGAAACGAGAGTTGGTCAATATATGAGGCAGTTCAGCTAGGGGGCGGAAAAAGCAGCCACGAAGATTGATATCACTTGTCAATAATCCATAAAATGTTGATTTGTTCATTTTATTGTTTACATGCATCACAATTGTCGGCTCCACCCCCAGTCAGCCACACAAAACATGGAAAACTTTTCTGATTTCCATTTGCTGCTCTCTGTTTTTTGCTGTCAGCGACACAAGCACCAACGCAGAAACAGCTTTGTGCCTCCATCTTTGATTATCAAATCGCATGCACGGCAATTTTTTCCACAATTCCACATAAAAAAGTAGACGCATTTTCACCGCCTCTGTCGATGGCGACGCATTCATCAATTTAACAGCAGGACATTGGCAGCAAAAACGTACTCTGATTATGTTTTTGTAGAGATTTTTCAACATAAGCCTCGATAGTTATTTGCTGCTATGATTGGAGAGTGTTTTTCTCGACATTAATATATGCAGGTTACAAATTGGAAAAGATTACTTTTGGTGACAGTTTTGACTAGCAAAAACCGGCGCGCTCATTAAAAATAAATACCTCTGAATTCCATATCCTTAATATTATACAAAATTATTTTTCACAACTTAACAAGTAGAAAACTCATTATAGAGAAAAACAGGCAGAGATGGCTGACAATTAAAATACGAGACATTTTGGTGTGCGTCAAGGAAATAAGGGATACTTCTCACTATTCTTCAATCCCATCACCACTCCCATCCCGTTTCGTTACAATGTGGCACCGCCCGCAAATAAAATGGTGGGGAAAACCCGCAGAGCAGAGAAAAACTCTCGGAAAAGCACGAAAAAAAATGAGTGCGACACAAAATTACGCATACGCCCCGTGGACTGCAGCATCTGGCAGCATATGTGGAGAACCCGTTTCCCCTTTCCCCCATTCCGCTCCACGTGCGTCTCAAAGTTGCCAAAAGATAAATACAAATAGCAAAGTTTTGTAGGGCAATTACTGTAAAAAAGCGAGAGAAAGGGTTAACATGGGGATAACCGACGGGCGGTTATTTCGTTTTAAGGAAGAAATGTTTTCGGGTTTCAGTTTCATGCATAAAGCAAATGCTAATTGAATTCCTTGATAAACGTAAAATGAACTTTCGTCCGCTCCGGAAATGTGTGCTGAGGTGGAGTTTGATAGGAAATAACCCTTTCCCAGTTGTCCTGGCCGCAAGAACATTTCTCGACCGCAGCCGCAAACATTAGAAGAGCTGGCGATACACATCATCGCATTGACTAGCATGGCAGCTCCATTTGTTGCGCTTTTTGTGACCATTTATCCTGACCAGTATCCAGCTTCCAATGGTCACAGTACACTACCCAAAAGAGGAGTATGAGACCCAAAGGTTCAGTCACATTCCAGTGAAGAAAGGCTTTTAAAATATTATTACAGGGGGGCTTTATTAATTATAAGCTAATGATTTTTTCGGAACTACAATCTAATAATTATGTCCGAATTATCCATATCATTATTTTTCAGTGCATCTGTATGTTTGTGGATGTGTTGTGTCAACGCCAATTTCATTTCGGTGCCGGGCCCTTTGCCATCGCTCCAGCTCCATCTGAATCTCCACGTCCACCCTGGTATCTGGTATTGATGGTCAAGCATTTATACTTGTCGTTCAATGTCCAGGCCATGTATATCTTTGGTTCATCTGCTTCGTTCTGGCTCGTCCTGGTTCGCTGCCACTGCTGTCGATGTCCTGCTCGGTTACATGCACTTGATGATGGCTTTTCAAACTATGTTTGGCATTAAATCCTGCGTTGAATGCATCAACTTGGCGTTAAGTTATTTGAGTGTGGCCAAGCGGATCGAAGCCGGCGACTGAGGACGGCCCGTGATTTATAATTATATCCTTGGCCGGGTCTTTAAGTGGCCTTTTGGTGAGTTATTCGCCAGCTTTGAATCTATCCGTTCCGCTCCAGTAACGGGCGATATAAATATTTCAAACCGTTGACCGGCAAGACTTAACTCCCTTTTTGTTTGTGCTGTTCAGTTGGCCTGTTTATTGTTGCATCGCTTGTTTTAGCGGTGACAGCCAAGCCGCTTATGTGTGTAATCCCGGCCAGCGGTTTATTTGTATTTCCCTACCTTCGGGCTGGTCGAAAAACTACTGGCAATCCAACCAATTGTTTTATTTTTGCAAATTTTGTTTGCCCTTGCTCGAGTTTTTGATTCGCTCTTGAATTGCTTATTAGTGCGAATGTATTTTTTTGTTTCCAGCATGAGCTGCACAAAATAATTAACAACTAACTGCCTTCCAAGTCTCGACCAACTTAAAATTGGTCAACTAAGTAGCTGGTAATTAAGTTTGGCTAAAATATAGCTTGAAGATAACTATAAACATATGTAGAAACTACAAGCTATCAAGTACATATGAGTAATGTCAATGTAAGCCTGAGAAACTGCTATTCTGAAGAAGATATAATTCAAACAAGGCTATCGGTAGGTATTATTTAATATAAACAATTCTAAAAAGTCTTTGTGAAAACCCTCAAAATCATTAATATTTGTTAAAAAGAGCATTTACCAATTGGTTTCTCAGCTTGCAACCAATTCATAATTTGCAAGAACTAAAGAAATAGCCGGTTCATTGATCATTGCATTCCATAGCCTTCATTCTGGATTCTCCAGCTCCTATTCTTCTCATTTTCCGTGCATTTCTCAACTTTGATTAAAGTTACTCGTAGTTTGTGTGTGTTTTTCGTCCTTTGCCCCCTCTTTTTTTTTTTTGCCCTTTGCCATCTGGCCATCGCTGTGCATGTAATATTGCTGCAGCTCCATTGCATTGTTCTAATGAAAAATGGCCAGTGGCAACAATGTTGCTCAGCGGGTCATAAAACTTGTGCAGCAACAACCGGAACAGCAGCAGCGGCAACAACAACGGCAAAGGATAAATGAACAACCCACAAAATGTGCTAGATTGCACTTGCTTATCTATGCGCCGTCTATTTTCTTAATTTTTCTTACAATCCCTCGGCGGCGGCAAAATATTCCTCATCGCCGAACTCCCTCTACTGGCATCTTAATTTTTGCCTCTTTGCCCATAAACCAGAGTGGAATCCTGCCCAGCTCTGGCATTTCGCTTACACCCGGCATTTTTCCCCTATTTTTGCTGTATTTCGTAATTAACGCGCGTAATAAGATCACGATTAAGATTTTCTCTCTCGACCAGCAGTGGAAACATGCTTGGCAAAGGACTAAAGTCCTAGCGACTGGCTCATTTGTTGTTGTTTTGTATTCCAGGTACTCGTGAGATCGTATGGGGTATGCTAATATTTTTGAAAAGGAAATTATCTAAGGACATTTATGTTATATATTCAAAGTTATCACATATGGGACTATAAATCAAATAATAATATAACTAACACATATTTGCACTATTATTTAAGTAATGTTCATCAGTATTTTAAGAATAGTAATAATATCTTTTTATTTCTAGATTGCAGGGTGTTTTTTAGTTCAGTAAGCTCCGAATGTCCCTCTTAACTATTGTTGTTGCTGCCTCAACTTCATTAATTTTAATGCTACTTCTTTCTCGCTGTATTTTTTGCATGTTGCATAAAGAAATGAAAGCTGTCCGACAATCTCGTGGCCATAGAGAAGGCGAAAATTAGCATAGATTATGAACAGCTAGTGTCAGGTTCTTATACTCATCTTCGTTCACTGCATTCTGTTTGGCTTGTTTTCCTGCTGGAGTCAAGTTGTTGACCATGATGAAGGGCTTGTTATGGTTGCAGCTGCGGTTTTTTATTGCTTCAAAAGAGATTCACATCTGAAGGTTATTGGCTTGATTAAGTTGAGTTAATACAGGTGTAAGAAAGGTAAATACTCAAGAATATTCCTGAACTTTAGAACATTTCTAGGTTAGTAAATTTATAACGCCATATAATTAGTTTAGTTTTGATGAAAAATACTTAACATGGTTATATTTTTAGTCAATTTTGGATAAAGGAGAAAGCCACTCCTGCCATTACCAATTATTATTAACATCAATTAAACTGATATGTTTCTATTAACCTATTCTATTATGTGCCTATTAGCTGGAACCAAATAAAAACATAAACAGGGGGTAACCGTAGCATAACCATATTAATAGCTTATCAATTCTCCTGATCACCCATGCTCGGCCCTTTACCAGCTAGGAAATATTCTTCCAGCAGAAATCTTAAATTTGAAGTGCATATGACGCAGAAATACTTGAATATTCATGACCCTGCACACGAGGCGTATGCTTGATGTTAACCCTAAGCACGCACTCTTATGGAACTGCACTCAGCGGCTTTGCTTTTGTGTGGTTTGGACAAATCTTACCCGGGCATCAAGTAATTCCCATTAATTTCGCAGTCTGCATAATTTTTTTTCAATTAAGACCTACCACCCTCCACCCTCCATCTTCCATCATGCATCCTATATCCACCATTTTGGTTTTGCCGAGCTGCACTCAGTTCTGCATCCTTTGGTGGTTTTTCGAATGTCTGGAGCATGCAGTGCAGACAAGGAGACGGGATTGCCTTTTCATTAAGATCCGAGTTGGGCCGCGGAATGTCTGCTCCCAAGTGCTTCATCTTTTTGTGCGTCTGATACTCTGACTCTTTCTGCCGGCCCGCATTCGTCTCTTTCACTCTTGTTTGCTGGGAAAGTTTTTACATGGCGTTGATGGAGTTGGTCTACGGCTTCTGCGCCAGTCTTGCTGATTGCCTCAAGAGCAGGCTCTTTATCATTTTATTTTTTTTTTTTTTTTGTGCCCCCAGAGCTTCCCATCCCCCTTCTATGCACACACTTGATTATGTGCATTTACAGTGAAATTAATTTCTACTTTACAGTTGCTGGCAAACACGGCTCAAAAAAGAAAGTAACTGACAAAAAGGGGAAAAAGTTTTTATACCGCTTGCGGCGTTGCACTGGCAATTAGCAAAACGAAAACAAAAGTTCGAAATGCACATGGAAAAGTTACTGCGCTGTCCAAAAAATGAAGTAAAAGCGGGCGGTGGGAAAATTGTCACAAATGCCCGTTTGTGACATCAGCTAAGGGGGCGTGTCGTAAGCGGCTTATCAAAATACTTTTTTTTTTCCATCCTGGGACCGCTCTCCGTTTTTTATCATATTAGCTGTGCGTTCGAGTGCATAAAATTTATTTTCGAAAAAACTTTTAACGACATTTTTTGCTGACTTTAATTTTTCGGCCCAGTCAACTGAGTCAATACTATGCATTTAAACTTGATTCTCAGGATTAATTACATGTGAGATTAAGTGGATCTCAAAGGCTTGCAATTGAGATGTCAAAGTCAAAAGCCTCGCAAAAAAGCTTAGCTGATGAAATTGATGGCTATTTTGGCACTAAACACTTAACTTTCGTGACCTTTGAATGATAAATGTTATATGCAGAGCGAATAAAGTCGAATGTATCACAAATTTCTTTATTTACAACCTGTTACAGCGTCAATTCTAACACATACTTAAATGTAATTTTCCGTAAAACGGCCCAAAAAGCGAAAGCCAAAAGGCAGCCGCACTCGCATGAAATATAACCCCAGATCCTGGCCGAAAGGATAAAGCGCGGTAACAACAACAATGAGGCCAGCGATAAACACAGTCGAAAAAGAAAATAATGGGGGTCAAAGAGTGGGCTGTGATGTGGTGGTGTGCGGTGGGGTAGGGAGAAAATAAACCAGCCCGAAACCTTTTTATTGATGTTTTTTACATGTCATAAAATATTTTTATAACATACTTTCGGGCGCAGGCCAAAAACATTTTGTAAATGCTCGGCAAAAGAAAAAGCATTAAGCACACACATAAACATCCATACACACACACACACAGAGAAAGATCCATAGTGGCATTTGCATTTTCATGATGAAAGGCAACCACGAATGAAATTTAAACAATTTAAGCTCTGGTTTTTTAGTTTCTGTGAACCCAAAAATTCCCCTGCTCCCGTCTATTATATCAACTTGTCAATTTACAAAGGATAACTCAAGGGAGGGGATAGGAAAATATGAATTTGTCTCAGCCCATCCTGTCAACTTTCAAAATTTTTGTTTAGCATACCATGAGGCCCTCATTTGTAGCACGTGTGCAGGAGATGTCAATGAATATGCTATGCTGCGTAAAAAATTATGCTAAGGTAGGTAAAGATACAAAAAGGTTGGCCAGATACAGATACATTTGTCAAATTCCTAATGTGGTAAAATGCAAATGTTTGTCAGAAATTTGGCTTGTTCAACTTTTGTACCACAAAATTTTACTTTCGTTTATTATTGAAATTTGTTTAAATATTTTAGCATAGTTTGCCCAACAGAGATATGTGTAATTTACTCTTTCATGTTGAGTATTTGCGATTTGAAAAGCTTTTCACCCACTCCGCCCATTCGGGCATTTAGATCGGGACTTTGAATACTTGGTGTACAATACTAAGCTCCTTTTCTTACCTTTGTAAGCATATGGGTTCTGTTTATCCTAATCTGCTTGTTCTTCATCATCCAGCTTTAATTTTGGCATGGCATTTCGGATTTTTTGTAATACTTTAAGTGACTGACAGGAGACGTCATACGGGGCGTATGCTTAATACGCAAAATACGTGAGCCTGCTTCGAAATAAGCATAATAAATGCCAGACTGGAAGGCTTCCGTCAAAGGAGCCCGAAAAGCTAGAGGAAGTTAAAGGGTTGCCATGCATCATGCATCAAAATGCCATAAAGAACATGTTGGCCGGCCAATAAAGCGTAGACAGGAGGAGAAAAGTCGGTGGACTAAAGGAGAGCATCAAATGAACTTCGCAGGGATGAAAAAGAATAGGGGCTTCTGCAGGGAAGGAGTCACGTTCCAGGAAGGACGACATGCGACATGCAAAAGGCCACAGGACGATCGAGCGATAGCATACCGCACACTCGCACACTCACACGCACACACACACACACACAAACTCACTTTTAGCTACGTGAGGTCATTTGGTAAATGTTTTAACAATTTAGATAAAGTTAACACATTTCGGTTGTTTTTTTCTTCTGTTCCCAAATTGTAAAGGGCTTTTGCCGCAAGGCAGCCTTCTGCAAATGGGCATAAAATTAGTTGGGTCAGTCGAGGGATGTGACTAGATCCGAACTCGGATGCCCTTGACACAGCCACACACACTACGAACTTGGCCTTCAGCCACTAGCGTTTATTATTCCGATAAGCAATGTATAAAAAATAGAAATAGTAGCAGAACACAAAGGCACAAAACAGTCAACGCATTTGCCCCAAAATTTACTGCCCAAGTCTGTGACTGATAACCGGAGGGAAGTGAGCTCCAATGAGGATATCCATCTATTACTTGTCATGCAGATGGGCGACGCGAAAGCATATTTAACAAAATTTACACGAAGTCCCACACTTCAAACGCCGGCCACTTAAAGCTTCATCGAAAACTAGAGTGAAATCCAACATTCAATGTTTGTAGTTCGCAAATTGGCGTAGTTCCAAGTGTTTTGCCAAAGTTGATAATGCAATAAGCTGGGAAAGCATGATATTCGCGTTATTCCAGCAATTAGTGGAGATTTGATAACCAAATTACACTCAAATATATGATTTCAACATATAGGTTACCAAAAATATAATTTGGTATCCTCGTTTTTACAAAATGAATTTTAATAGAATAAAATAGCTTCTTTCTTGTTATTTGTTATTTGTACCAAATTTGTACTAAGTCTTCTTATATTACATTTTTAAAATGCATCCTAATATTAAAGTGACATTTAATTTATTTTATTTTAATGTATTTATCTCAAAGGTCTGTTTTTTCTGACTGTGTTCAGCTTTGCAGAGCTCATTGCCTTATTTGCATTACCCTTAAAGTTTCTTCAATGCAGCTTCCTTTACCAGTAATATATATTCGCTCTTACTCCTCTGCGAAAGAGCCTTTCATGATGTTTCCGAATAATGCTCGCCCACAATATGCCCACAAATTGCGCTTTTATTTCGCATTGTAATCAACATGGCCAACAGAGCCGGGCCAAAACAAGCAGTGTAAAACGCAGCTAAAAAGGAAAATTAAACTGCAAAAACAACCGCAGAGTTTCGCCGGTCGAAAAAAGCTCTTAGACAAATTCCCATTCATTATGCAGGCCATGTGCAAAGGGCAGAAGTCTTCGAGTGGGCCTGGCCAAGTGATACCGGGCCAGGAGCTCGAAGGAGAATGCAGAGCTCCAAAACTGGGAACGCCGATGGAGCCCGCTTCCCACGGACATTAGCATCCGAGCGATTTAGACAGGCGGGCTGGAAGTGAATCCGGCATTGCTGCTTGGAGAGTGCTTAAAATATATATTTATATTTTTATTTTTTCGCAGCTCAGCTCCTCGTTGCCTGCTAACATTTCGATTATACTTTTTAATGAAATTTCCAGACACTCTGAATGCTGTAGTCAATTATTAAACAGGCAAAACATTCAGCCGCTCGTTCAGTGACCCATCCGTGTAGTATAGTATATAAGGAGAGCCACCACTTCAAACGTTCAACTTCGATTGCTCAGGCTTACTATATTTTTCGGTTTTTTTTTATTTTTTCGGCAAATGGGTTAAGTACATCGTCGGCTATTGAGCCACTCGATTCTGGTTGTTATTTTGCATCCCAAGGTTTTTTGTTTTTTGGGAGGCTATTCCTGTATCCGTCAGTAAGCTCTGGGGTCTCTGACGTCCTGTCCGGTTCGTCTATTCCTTCATTTTACATGAAGTGGCTGGCAGGTTCTGGAAAAGGGAGAGACAGAGACAAAGAGAGTGGATTTGGCCAGGCCCAAACTGGGTAAAACAAAAACTGCACAGTTTCCAGATGTCATGGCAAAGCATTCAGTCCTATTATTCTCGGCTTTAAAATTTCTGTTTTGATTTGGACACACATCGTAAATATCAAGCATAATATGGTACTTTGCAAGATATTTTGCAGCTTAATCGAGTTGATAGAGGAGCAAGTCATAAATTCATATGCTGACTTTCGGCTTCCGGCAGTGCCCACCCTGCTCGAATTCCTTTACTTGACTGGGCTTAATTCAAATTCAGTTAAGCTTTCAAGTCTGTTTACCAATAGGATTCCCCAGCCTAGTATACTTGGCTAAAATTTACATAGGTGGCCGCTGGACTGGCTATATCCAAATAGCCAAAATTGCAAAGGAGTAAGGATAGGGAAAATATCCTTACTCTCCATCGAACGCAATTTCCGTTTGAGCGGCATGAAAATCAACGTAACAGTTTAATTATTCATTTAACATTTGATTAGAAATTACGGATATGCTTGGGTAAGAGTTGATTATAACGATGTCGATGAGCAACCAGTTCAGTCATCGGTTAATATTGACCATTCAGGCTTTAAATCCTCACATACACTACTGCTCAATTAAACCCGTAGAGTTAAAAAGTATACTAGATTCCTTAAAAAGTATGTAAGAGGCAGAAGGAAGAGTTTGCGAATATTTCCCAAATAAAATGCACAATATACAGTAATCAAGGAAACGGAATAAATCACTATCTATTTAAATTGTGAAGTCTTTTTTAGAAATGATCTAAGTAGTATGTGTATTGTGTTTTGTTTAACTTAGAAATAAATTAAAAAATGTTAAATAATATAGATGTTTTTTTAAACAGTTTTGGAAATGGCCCAATACTGCCAGTTTGTAACCGTATTTTTAGTTAACATAAAATTAAATTGGACTTTCAATATTTCAAGATAAAAGAAAAAACTTTAGCTTTTGAATGATATTCTTTTTCAATCTCAGTCACATATCGGCGGGGTTCAATTAACTCGATCGCAATTTGCAGCTCGTGGCTTGATTACATTCTTTGGCATCAGAATGAAAATTCTCCACGCGCTCTCAATTTGCGTTGTTTGACGAGCGACGGCTGAGTTTTTGGGCGGCCTAAGGCCACAATTTTTGGATGCTAAATCACGGGACGGCAATTGGCGACGCGTGTCTCGGGCCTGTTGACATGGCATCATCATCGTCCGGATTGTCCTGCCGCCCCCCCACCTCCGTGTCATCAGCAGTGGACACCCGCACGCTGTAGCCGCTTTTCGTATTTCATAAGCCGCAGGTCAAGTCATTATGCATGCCCTTTGATGGCGGGGGGTGTTGGAAAATGAAGCTAATTTCGTTGGCCAGTCGACCAATCGGCCAGTTGGCCATGGGTGGCATTGGCGTGGAATTGTGGACGTTAGTTTGGGCTTAGTGTCTGGCCAACTACTTGAATTAATTTATCTTATCGCCGAGTGCAATGGGAGTGGGCAAAATAGGGTCACGATGGGGGCCGGCATCATGCATTGTTGACGCTCAAGTTCCACTTATCAGCATCAGCAGCAATAAAAGCAGCAACAACAGTGCCAACAATGACTGGCAGCCATCACGAGCTTCATTTGAGGGCATACATTTTTATGCCATGCGCTTTTCACGCGACCCGTTTTTCTACGCCATTAGCCGCTCAAGTGGAGGGCCGGGAAAAAAGTGTTGCATACTTAGGCGCGCCGTTCGTCCTTCGGTTGAAATTCAATTTGCCCTCTTTAAGAATGCTACACATTCGCCCGGGACATGTGTGGGATAGCTTGCCGCACATCGTGGCAAGTCAATTATTTTCTTGTTTAGCAAATTGCTACACATTCAGGTTTAGTGTAGACATTGTGCGCCCTTGCTTTGTTCAACTTTGTTTTACCCCGGGTGTGTATGCGTGTTTGTATCTGCAACATCCTTCACATCACTATCTTTATCTACATCAGTGGGGTTTTGTTAAAGTTCTATCTTCTTACCCGATTTTTTGGTTAACAGACACGTTTGTCTTGCATAAAAATAAAAAAGAAAAAGCGTGAGGAATTGTGAAACAAAACCGTAGCTTTATCTGTGGTCACTCAGAGAGTTTGCAGTGTGACATGCAGCATTTTATATTCAGTCACATGCAAATCTCTGAACTTCCAATTAAAAGTGATATCAACACATTTAGCTTCTCCACATGAAAGTCTAGCATTAGAGAGGGATAACAAAAGACTAAGTCGGCTAAACGGCTTATAAAGTTCTCTGGGACTAAGCTTGACTTTAAATTTTGGTAAAATTTAAAAGGCATTGCCTAGACTAAGCCGCCTGCATTTCCTATGCACGGAAAAAAACATTAAGCATTCTCTTATTGCTCTTATTAAAAAAAAAGTTATATCGGACGAAACATTGAATTTTGATTAAAAATATTCTTAGGAGGAGAGGAAGCTCCTCTTTATTATAACTCTAAAGTCAGAGTAGGTGTGCTTGGTAATCGTGTAATTCTATTTTTACTACAAATATCCGATAAAATTTATAAAATTGCTCCTTTTAATATGTAACAATAATATTATTATAGATAGAAAATCTCGTCAATCTTAAGAGTACGCTGCCTAATGACCTAATTTTCTCAGATTTTCGCTCTGTACTGTACCACCCAAAACGTGCCTGGATTGAACTTAAGTAGATTTGGCCAAAAGCCGTACGGTAATGCTTGATAGATGAAGACCTTGCCGAGTGATCTGCCGGCTTACTTTCGTTTCCATGCTATCCAGCAGTCCAGATGACAAAATGCAACTCGTACAGGGAACCGACAGCCGGAACCCATTGATGGGCTGGCTGGAAGGACACAGATTGAGCCTTAAAAAGCGCTCAAGAATATCCCATTTGGGTCGAGCATGGGCCAAAGAGGGGCAGCGAAATTGACCAATTAAGGGAGCTGGGCGGGGTCGAAATAGTTTTAGGTTGTTAAGCCTTGCATAATTTTTATGCAAGCATGCGTTGTTATTTGCCTTGTTAACAGCTGCGTCAGCAGGAGTCGGGTTCAGAGTCCTGGCCCATGCATTCATGGCAACCTCAACGACAAAGTCAGCGTCATTGTTCAAGTGCACCATGAAAAGGACACACACACTGCAACGAGAAGGACGTAGAAGGTGGGCGGAATGGAAAGGCCGGGCCGGGCCAGGCATCAGAGCAGCAGAGTCATAATGCAAATATGCCATAAACTCAAAATGTCAGAGCAAAGTGCAACAAGAACAACGGAGAACGAGCACAGAGCACAAGGATACACATGGGACGCAGAACGCAGGACCCAGGAAAAGGGATGAGGGATAAGGACAGCAATGGCAACATCTCAACATGATGTGCCTTTGTTGCTATTGCCGATGCTGCTGCAGCTGCTGCTCAGAAGACCAGGCTTCCAGGACGACCAGGAAGCCGGGTCCTGCGATTGATGGATGGCAGCAAGGACGAGAACGAGACGGAAGAAACTACGAAGGAGATGCCACAATCAACGTCATTATCCGTTGGCATTGAGCGTGCTTAAATTGTCACCTAAAGGATGGCAGGCTGACCAGGACTGGACGAAGGAATTTCAATTAAACTCAGCAGCCGATGGAAATATTTGCACATTTATTTTAAGTGTTTAAGTAAATAACACCAAATCTGTTTAATGAAACACAAAGGCAGCTCCGTCTAAATTAATCTTCTCGGCAAGGACAACCTGCTCGAAGGACAACGGTCAGTCTTACAGTTTTCCGTGTGCGTGTCAGCCTTAATTGGCTTAATACATTAAAAATATGTATGTAAATTGAGCCAAAGCAAAAAGGATCAACATGAAATTTAATAAATCAAAGTAAATTGTGCATGAAAATGACGACATACTAAAGCTAAATCTTTGGTTCAGTTTGAAATTCCTGTGCCAGCAACACAACCATCACCACTAAACGGAACGTTTCCCTGAAACGAAAATGAAACATTTTATGATCCTTAATGAACCCAAGCGAGTCGAGGGATTACTCCACCGAGGAAAATGTGTTGGATAAGCGAACCACATGCACATAAACTTTAATTATGAAAAATTATCTATTGATGTGACTGGCCCCAGGGTCCAACTGCTGGCCAAATCACGTGGCGAAAGTTCATATCCACACCCATTAAAATGAGCTATGTGCCCCCTGACAGGTGGACACACGGGCATATGGTGCGTTCTTTCATCATTTTGTGGCTTTCACGTAAATGCAGATTATTAAGTGTTTTCACAAAGTATTTCAAATATGATGTTACAGCATGCCACAGCGATTTGGGGCCCATATTAATTCAAATTTAACATATTGAGGATGTTTTATTAATATTTTATGACATATTTAAGTGCTAAGAAAAATGCAAAGCATCTTATATTATGAAACCGAATTACTTGAAATAGGCCTAACCGTTTCCAACCTGCATTCTATATTGTGCTATAAAAGCTAGCCCAGATAGGAGTGCTGATAAGAACTGTAAATATTGCATTTGGGTGACATCGAATAGGCCCAAAATGCTGACTCGAAAATGGCCAAGTCGTAGATGAAGGAATAAAGTATCCAGCTGAAATGAATTAAATTTTTAAATCGGTATAAAATCTATGAAAATAAATTGACTGACCGTAGTTTGAAATTTACTGAGATCACCGACATTTCCAAACTGCATTCCAATGTTCAAAAATTGGTTAACCGCTCCCTCAACGGAGACAGTTACCAGAAAAAGATCCAATACGTGTTTGCCCAAAAGTATCCAGAATATGAAGCTGTTTAAATAAAATTCTACAGCTACATTAAAGCCAATCAAGGCAATTAGTAAAACCTTGTAAATCAATGCCAGGAAAAGGAGAGGAACAAATAGCTTGTGAAACATAATGCTGGTATGATATATCTCTCTGTACAAGCTTATGCATTTTTCCAAGCGATTTTGCACTCTTCGTATTTTTTGTTTACTGCCCGAAGTATTTAATTTTTGCAATTGAATTCGCAAGTTTGTATATACATATTTATTGAGCTCGGAATAAAGAACACCCAGACTCAGATAGCCGATGGAATTGATGTGGATGAATATATTGGTGGCACTGACTAGGTAAAAGTCGCACCACCAATCGATTAAGAAACGCCAAGAAAATCCTTTCCGTATCGTAAACCACAGATATGTTTGCTCATGGGCGAAGGATATCAAATTCAGTAGGATTAATATCAGTTCTCGTCTGCCGCCAAAGCCAGGTGTTTTCGTCTTGAATAAATCACTCACTTGCCGAAAGAGACGCAAAAACTGGTTGATAAGATCGATTATTTCTGGCCCTCGAAAAATGTGGTAGCACAAGATAACTGCAACGTTGGGAATGCTCAGCACAAGTCGCATACCATGAAGAACTTGTAGGACGCGATTTGTCTTAATCGATATGGACGCTATATAGACCCAAAAGAATCTGGTAAAAGTTATTATACGATGCGTAACATTCAGCCACTTGAGCCAATTGCGAATAAATACAGTTTTATCGTCCTTTCGAGTGTGTAGACAGAAAAAGATCACTCCAATAAATTGCGCGTACCGAAAAATGTATCTCAAAATTGAGGTGGATAGTTTCGGTGCACTCATCTGATGAAGGAACTCGAACATGACTACTTTCGTTTTAGTTTCGACTGGAATTGGAACACAAGCTATAGACCAAGCGGTGCATTACTTAATGAAAACGTAACCCAGTACCGTATGGTATCTTAAACTGCCAGGTGACATCTGATGACAGTTTACTATCAACGGAATACTTTAGAGTATATTTATTTAACTAACAGAACTCCCTTAAATTAATAGATGGCTGCAATGGATAAAGCGTGAAGAGTTCATAGCAAAAAGAAAAAAATCATATAGGGTATAACAAGGAAGCAAACACATTTTTTGATCGGTCATATTCAGTCGGTCATATGATTTTAATAAAAAAAACTGTTGGACAGGACTTTCAAATTATCCCATTTTGGATTCTAAAAAATTAATACGGTTATGTAATGCAATAGCAATTGAACGCCCTAATATATCAATTATTGCTATCAATTTCAACAATTAGTCAAATCAAGCAGATTTGCAATTTACAGTTATGCTTGTTTCTGTGCATTATTTATTCAATGAATGCAGCTTTAATGATAAATGTGATCAACGAAAACCGCTTAAATGCATTACGGCTGTATATGTGTTTGTGTATGCGTATGGTGCCTATTTAGCCTATTTCGCATTAAGTGTAAAGTTATTTATGAACGTTAATGCGCATTCAACTAATGACACACACATTCGATTTTCGGGCTCTTTGGTGTGCGCAAACATTGGTATGGTAATGCCATTAATACCATTTCGGCTGTAAATGGAATGAAATAAAAGGAAATAATTTCGGTGCCTAAGCGCTCATTGATTTAAGCAAATATTAGCTCAATACATGTGCACAAACGAAATTCGAGTTTGCGGCATAATTGCCAATTGTTAATGAGAGACATTGAAATTTCAACAACTGTCACACACAGCAATTCTCTAAAGTCGCCCAGGGAACCAAAGTGACATCGTCCTTTCTCCCCACAAACCTCTATTGTCACACCACCCATTTACCACCCATCGACTATTTGCCACATTAGAGCATGCCACTAATTTTATAATGCAAGCCGCAAGACATAAAATCTACAAAGCCAAAGTGCTTGAGAATACAAGTTGAGTATCTGAAGAGTGACATAGCTACATACATACACATCTATACAGTGCGCTCCATAAGTGAAGAGCTAGCTGAAAAGTTTGACCAATTTACTTCATATTCCTTCGTTATTTTAAATTAAATCTAATAAAATTACATATTGTTCATTAATATAATGCATAACTTATTTAACCAAATATTTTTTATAAAATACTTCTAAAACACAATCATAAAATTACTAAAACATGGGTTCAAAAACGTCTGTTTATTTTTTACATTTATTTTATTACATTTATGTAAATAAAATTATGGATCTCACTTCTGCAAACGGTGACCTGCTTCATCGCTTTGTCTTGGTCAGCATTTAGCTGCGTTTTTGTGGTTTCGCCATCCTTGTCTTTGTGTGAAAATATATATATATGTATTTCGGGGCTTTTCAGTAAAGGTCCTGTCAAATTGCTGCGTTGACAAGTGACATGTGCCCACTGTCCCATCTACTCTCTGGAGAAACGTTAGCTTTATTAGAGCCTCTAATTACTGGGGGCCAGCTTGCCGGTTAGCCAGTTTTGCAGTTGGCACGGCCCGCAAACTTAATGCCGCCTTCTCTTGCTCGAATTTCAAAACCTTTCGGGTTTACGGCATTCGCTTGTAATTTTATTACATTCCTTTCTCTAATGCAGCGAGCTTCCATTTTAGCCTGTCTCTTCATAAATAATTAATGCCTTTGAGGTATGTAAACTTACTGGCGTGTGTGTGCGAGTGTGCGAAAACGAGTGTCTACTTTATGTGCTGTAAATAAATTTGAGTGCGTAAGTGTAATTGTGTTTGCTTTGGCTAACAAGAACAGCCTTCACGCATATGTTTAATGGCCATAAAACCAAGACTTTCGGGTTAATGAGTGTATCTACTTGACGGTTGTAAATGGTCAAAATACCTTTTGGGGTCATCAGGCAGGGAAAAGAATTCGATATGGGTTATGGGGCGGTTATGAAATGCATGTTACTCATAATTTTATTAGATCATAAAAGCATAAGCTTTCAGAGAATTAATTTTTAAGTGTCATAGTTTTTGGTTATTTATTTTCTCATCCCTGCTTAAGAAGCATTTTAATAACCTTAGTCAAACACAATAATCAATTGTGTAAGTTATAATAAGTGCTCTATATTCTAATCACCTGGGTTTATTAGAGCATAAATAATCCAGGTCCTCATGTGTATTTTGTGTCTTTTGTACCTCAACAAAAGTTATACAGTAAGTAATATTTTTCAAATAATTAATATGTGGGCCACAAGCAGATATACTAATCGTCACTTCTCCAGTTTCGCCTCATTGATAAGCAGTATCGAAGTAATTGAATTCTGAAAGGCTCAGTCCATAAACTGGTATGTATAAATGCAGGTAAGCCGACAGATGATATTTATGACAATGGAGGAATGAACTTTTACATATACGAAAAGCAGCAGGTGGAGAAGAGGCAACATTGCAGCAAGCGTAAATTGGTGTCTAATAAACACATAATCAAGGTTCATTTGCTGCAGGAGGCACTAAATTGCATTAGCACAAAGGCTGACATGCCACCAACCCACTTGCCACCTTTCGCCCGCACAGTTTGCCAACTTGTCGACAAATATGTGTGCAAGATATTTGGCCTACGGGCGTGTCGTGTAGCTGCTCGATTTTCGGCCCAGCCCGAAAATCCGTGACAGTTTAGTTTATGGCCCATAGCATGTGGGGATAGGAAAGGGGTCGTCCTGTATCTCGGTTACATTCGAATGCGTTGCTCCAAATGCGAAGGCAGCAACGTCAAGACACTGCCATTGTAATAAGCTTATATGCCTTTGAAGCAAACGAGCCTCGCCAGGACACACAATTCCCCCGTGGCATGCAAGCCCATAAGTTCCAGGAGCTGCTGATCAAATTTCACCAGTTAAATGAGCAAATACAACTCTCACCATTCACATTATGACTGAATGCATCTCGAAAATCAATAATGCTGGGTCCACTGTTAATTAATCGGCATCAAAGCTCAAGTTTCTCATTGGGATTGTTGTTAACTGAAAAGGAAAGTTTTGCCTAGAGGCTTGGAGGAAAATGAATTTAAAATCTATTGCAGAGAACTTTTATTATATGGAGCTTGTGCGTGACAATCTTATAGAGCATATGGACAGACGGACATAGCTAGATTTAAACGGCTAGTGGTTCCTGAACAAGAATACAAGCGCCTGAATCTGTTATTCTGTTATATACTTGTGTTTAAGATACAGTAAAATACTTTTCAATTAAAACAATAGCGATATTCACGGAAACAAGTAGAACAAAAACTTAATGAGACAAAATAATCATAGTTAACAACCAAATGTATAACTATTTTCAGGATAACGCCTTTTGCTAACAAATAAAGTACTTATTAATTTCAAATTTTTAACAAGCTAAGTATGTATGTATCTTATTTCGGCTACCTGAGATGGCGGTGACAAATATAAAGCTGGAATCAAAGAGCAAAGTCCGACTGAGCCGCTGACCAGAAAGCCACCCACTTGCCGCCCCCAAAACCCACATACGACCCACCGAGTCACGAGTCCAATCTCCCAAAAACACCAGGCAGCAATCCAATGCACCTACCATTAATTGCTTTGGGCGTTGGTATGCCGGCCAGTTTGGCAGTCGGACAATGGCATTTGGGTTAGAGTGCTCCGCGCTGCAATCACGACCCCATTGTGACCTTTAGCAATTTCTGCGCCGACTACCAATGTCTGCCTGCCTCAGCTGCCACGCCCCCTAATTAAGGCAATGGCCGTACACCCACTGTGGGCGCGAGAAATTGTTAATTAAATATCAGTTGCAGCTACTCCTGGCTCTACGCTTTGTTGCGTGCTGGCTAATGACATGTTTATTGAGATTTCGTATCTAGCGGCTATTTAATATTTAGTCGGAATCTGATCCGGAATAGACCAAACGCGTGGGCTTGCGGATAGCACCTCCGATCGGGAGATCGTCTTCGGAACTCGATTGCTTTCCTTCCTCCTGGGAATTGGGTGAGCTCCAAGAAGCATCATCGTCCATATGATCTTCGGTATCTTCCTCGCTGCGCATTGGTTCATTCGTAACCTCCAATGCAGAGCTTGTCTCGCAATCTGCACCCTCACCGTCGTCCTCTTCGAATGCCCCTGCGTTTTTGGCCACATTGTGATCGGAGCCTTGATAGTGCCTGTCACGTTTCGGAGGATGATTCTTCATAAGCGCGCGATTCTTTTCACGACCCTCCTGGCGAAGCTTGGACAATTCCTCCTTCATGCGCCGATCATGATCGTGCTCGGGATTGGAGCCCATGTTCGTTATCACCTTAACGCACCCAGACTGTGGCTTATTCGTGGCTCGATTACGCAAGGCCTGGACATGACTCTGTCCGAAATTGGAGTCCAGCATGGGACGCACAGTCAACTTATTCTGGATCAAACCCTGAGGCTGGTAGAAGCTGCCCAGGCGAACATACAAATGGTTCTGGTTAACGGTCACCGGGTGATGCATCATATCGAAAACCTCGTTGCCCACATGAAAGGTTTCGCTGCCATCGGACCAACGAACAATTTTCGCATTGGACTCCTTGGTTTTGTTTTCGTTCTCGCGCCACCTAACAGTTGCCTTTAGACGATTTATGAAATCCTCGCGTGACTGTTCGTCCTTCAAATCATTCTTAGTCATGCGATCCTGAAAGGTTTCAGGCACGTATGCCTTGGATTCCACGGGTATGAAATAAGGCATCTTCAGAAACTGCGATGGACCTTTTAGAAGTCCACAATTTTGGGTTGTTATGGTGGTCTGGAACTTAACTGCTACATCTTTTTCAAAAGGTTTGCGTTGTTCTTCTATATCAAGAACTTGCGACTCCTTATCACCATTTACCTCTCCATTCATTCCATTTCCATTTTGATTCTTTGCATTATCACCGTAATCGAAATTTAAATCGAGACTATCAGAAGAGGCATACGACAAGACATCGGATTCCTTTTCATCTGAACTATATCGCAATTGGGACAACCTTTTTTCAATGTTGTAATTTTTTCCATTTGATTCATACTCTGTATTTGAGCTGGGACCTAATGGCACAGGATTGACCCTGGGTTTTAAAATATTACCTTCGGATGATGTCGGTGGAAATGAAGAACATTGCAATGGGAGCAATTCTTTTTCCATTGTATTACTTTTATTTATTGGGGTCGATGTAGAATGTTGCTTCGAGAGTAGGTCTTGTTCCATCTCATCAATCAATCCATTTGCTACTTCATTCGAGCTTGGAAAATTGGAAATAGAAACTGTCCCAGGGGACAATATGTTGCCCTCGTTAGAGAGCTGTTGATTATTATCTTCGTCAATGATTGTATTGAAATTGTCTTTAAGTTCTATGAGGGAAGTTGATTTTCTGATGTTAGAGACTGTTTCAGAGTCGACACTTCCCTGGTCATCACTTTCTGAAAAGCTCGGAATGCCGCCAACCTGTCCCGCAGAAGTTGTGGTTTCATTTGAGATATTTGAAGAAGATTTCGGGTTGCTCCAGTTAATAGATTTCGGTTCTGGAGCACATAATAATGATGATGAAAGCGAAGATGAAGTCGAAAACGAAGACGATTCTCCTGAATCTGGTGGACTTCCGGAGCTGGATTCAGAGGTCCAGCTTGAATTGGATGTGGAAATATATGGTCGTTCGCTTTTCGATGATGTCTTGGCGTTCAGATCAGATCGAGATTCAAGAGGTCCCTGCGATTCAGGAACACTATTTGCTGTTGAGTGAAAAGAATGTGAACGGCTTTGGTGCTGCCTTCGTGCCTTAGTTTTATTTCCTTGTTGATCAACGCTGGAGAAAGAGGGATTCGGGCTCCTGGAAAAGCCATATGGGATTACTAAGTTCTGCAGAATATATGTACCTAAACCAACCTCCTATTGAATGCAGGCCAGCTTTCGGAAGATTCACCATCTAAAGTAAAAGCGTAGATAATAATTCAATTTTTATTAATATTCTATAGACTACAAACCTTTTATTACTTGATTGTCGTGCAAATTGGGGTCAGCCATTTTTAGCGTAAGGCGAAGAGTTAGTGGAACACAATTTCTTCACAAGCAGCACAGAAAAAAAACTATATGGTTTTTTACGTAATGACAGCCGAGCCAAGTGACTGATTTATCGATTGTTTGACAGAGTTGTCTGGGCAAGAGTTGTCAGCTTTTCTAACAATCAGTGTTGTTCCCCTACTGTTTTAATTGGTTTAAAACTGTTGGAATATACTATTCAACCTACAAAAATAACGTTAAACAACACTACTTTATATTTGATATGAATGGCCACACCTTTTATGCCATAAAACATATTGTAAGAGAATACCACTCTTTTTATTCCTTCTTTCCTTCTTGTACGTTTTTTGCTGTGAGTAGGTCGTGGTGCTGGTGTTGCAGTTGAAATAACTTAAAATATAAATCATAAAACTCAAACATAAACTTGACTATTTATTTATTTATTAAGAAAGGAAATATAAATTATAAATTACAACAGGTTATGGGCCCAGTCCATGCCTAATAAACAATTAAATTGTGAATTAAAGATTGTGAAAATAAATTGTGAAATAGCATTTTTTCACATTCTTGTGAAATAGCTTTTTTTTTCACATTCTTGTGAAATTATTTCCTTCTCAGAATTTGAGTGAAAAATGGACAAGGCTAAACGTAATATTAAGCCGTTTGATGGCGAGAAGTACGCGATTTGGAAATTTAGAATTAGGGCTCTTTTAGCCGAGCAAGATGTGCTTAAAGTAGTTGATGGTTTAATGCCTAACGAGGTAGATGACTCCTGGAAAAAGGCAGAGCGTTGTGCAAAAAGTACAATAATAGAGTACCTAAGCGACTCGTTTTTAAATTTCGCAACAAGCGACATTACGGCGCGTCAGATTCTTGAGAATTTGGACGCCGTTTATGAACGAAAAAGTTTGGCGTCGCAACTGGCGCTGCGAAAACGTTTGCTTTCTCTGAAGCTATCAAGTGAGATGTCACTATTAAGCCATTTTCATATTTTTGACGAACTTATAAGTGAATTGTTGGCAGCTGGTGCAAAAATAGAAGAGATGGATAAAATTTCTCATCTACTGATCACATTGCCTTCGTGTTACGATGGAATTATTACAGCGATAGAGACATTATCTGAAGAAAATTTGACATTGGCGTTTGTGAAAAATAGATTGCTGGATCAAGAAATTAAAATTAAAAATGACCACAACGATACAAGCAAGAAAGTTATGAACGCGATCGTGCACAACAATAATAACACTTATAAAAATAATTTGTTTAAAAATCGGGTAACTAAACCAAAGAAAATATTCAAGGGAAATTCAAAGTATAAAGTCAAGTGTCACCACTGTGGCAGAGAAGGCCACATTAAAAAAGATTGTTTCCATTATAAAAGAATATTAAATAATAAAAATAAAGAAAATGAAAAACAAGTTCAAACTGCAACATCACACGGCATTGCGTTTATGGTAAAAGAAGTGAATAATACTTCAGTGATGGACAACTGCGGGTTTGTCCTTGATTCTGGTGCTAGTGACCATCTTATAAATGATGAGTCGCTGTATACCGACAGTGTGGAGGTTGTGCCTCCACTTAAGATTGCAGTGGCCAAGCAAGGCGAATTTATTTATGCCACTAAGCGTGGTATTGTCCGACTACGGAATGACCATGAGATTACACTGGAGGATGTACTCTTTTGTAAGGAAGCTGCTGGTAATTTGATGTCCGTAAAGCGTCTCCAAGAGGCAGGAATGTCGATCGAATTTGACAAAAGCGGTGTAACCATTTCGAAAAATGGGTTAATGGTTGTCAAAAATTCAGGTATGTTAAACAATGTACCTGTGATCAATTTTCAAGCATATTCTATAAATGCTAAGCATAAAAATAATTTTCGTTTATGGCATGAGAGGTTTGGCCATATAAGCGATGGCAAATTATTAGAAATAAAACGAAAGAATATGTTTAGTGATCAAAGTCTTCTAAACAACTTAGAGTTATCATGTGAAATTTGTGAACCCTGTTTAAATGGTAAACAGGCAAGACTTCCTTTTAAACAATTGAAAGATAAGACCCATATTAAAAGACCACTTTTTGTAGTACACTCAGATGTCTGTGGGCCTATTACTCCAGTTACTTTAGATGATAAAAATTATTTTGTGATCTTTGTTGATCAGTTTACACATTATTGTGTAACTTATTTAATTAAATATAAATCTGATGTGTTTAGCATGTTTCAAGATTTTGTAGCCAAGAGTGAAGCTCATTTTAATTTAAAGGTTGTGTACTTATACATTGACAATGGTAGAGAATACTTGTCAAATGAGATGAGACAATTTTGTGTTAAGAAAGGAATTTCTTATCACTTAACAGTGCCACATACACCTCAGTTAAATGGTGTTTCTGAGAGAATGATAAGAACCATTACGGAAAAAGCTCGAACCATGGTTAGTGGTGCAAAGCTAGATAAAAGCTTTTGGGGCGAAGCAGTATTAACTGCTACTTATTTAATCAACAGAATTCCTAGCAGAGCACTTGTTGATAGTTCAAAGACCCCATATGAGATGTGGCACAATAAGAAGCCATACTTAAAACATTTGAGAGTGTTTGGTGCAACTGTTTATGTGCATATTAAAAACAAACAAGGAAAGTTTGATGATAAATCATTTAAAAGTATTTTTGTGGGCTATGAACCCAATGGTTTTAAGTTGTGGGATGCTGTAAATGAAAAATTTATTGTCGCAAGAGATGTTGTTGTCGATGAAACCAATATGGTTAATTCTAGAGCTGTTAAATTTGAAACAGTGTTCCTGAAAGATAGTAAGGAAAGTGAAAATAAAAATTTTCCGAATGACAGTAGGAAAATAATACAAACAGAGTTCCCGAATGAGAGTAAGGAATGCGACAACATACAATTCCTGAAAGATAGTAAGGAAAGTGAAAATAAAAATTTTCCGAATGACAGTAGGAAAATAATACAAACAGAATTCCCGAATGAGAGTAAGGAATGCGACAACATACAATTCCTGAAAGATAGTAAGGAAAGTAATAAATATTTTCTGAATGAGAGTAAGAAAAGAAAGCGAGATGATCACCTGAATGAAAGTAAGGGATCAGGCAACCCGAATGAGAGTAGGGAAAGTGAAACAGCAGAGCACTTAAAAGAAATTGGAATTGATAATCCAACTAAAAATGATGGCATAGAAATTATTAATAGAAGAAGTGAGAGATTAAAGACTAAGCCTCAGATATCCTATAATGAAGAGGATAATAGTCTAAATAAAGTTGTTCTAAATGCTCACACTATATTTAACGATGTCCCAAATTCATTTGATGAAATTCAATATAGGGATGATAAATCTTCTTGGGAAGAAGCCATCAATACAGAGTTAAATGCTCATAAAATTAATAATACTTGGACAATTACAAAAAGGCCTGAAAACAAAAATATTGTAGATAGCAGATGGGTATTTTCTGTTAAATATAATGAACTTGGAAATCCAATTAGATACAAAGCTAGATTGGTTGCACGAGGATTCACTCAAAAATACCAAATAGACTATGAAGAGACATTTGCTCCTGTAGCTAGAATTTCAAGTTTCCGATTTATATTGTCATTAGTAATACAGTATAACTTGAAAGTCCATCAAATGGATGTAAAAACAGCTTTCTTAAATGGCACGTTAAAAGAGGAAATTTATATGAGACTTCCTCAAGGTATATCGTGTAATAGTGACAATGTGTGTAAATTGAATAAGGCAATTTACGGACTCAAGCAAGCGGCTAGATGCTGGTTTGAAGTATTTGAGCAAGCATTGAAAGAGTGTGAGTTTGTAAACTCTTCAGTTGATCGCTGTATATATATGTTAGACAAAGGTAACATCAATGAAAACATATATGTATTATTATATGTAGATGATGTGGTTATAGCTACAGGAGATATGACAAGAATGAATAACTTCAAAAGGTATTTAATGGAAAAGTTTAGGATGACTGACCTAAATGAAATAAAACATTTTATTGGAATTAGGATAGAGATGCAGGAAGATAAAATCTATTTAAGCCAATCTGCATATGTTAAAAAAATTTTAAGTAAATTTAACATGGAAAATTGTAATGCAGTTAGTACTCCTTTACCTAGTAAAATAAATTATGAATTACTTAATTCAGATGAAGACTGCAATACCCCATGCCGTAGCCTCATAGGATGTTTAATGTACATAATGCTTTGTACACGCCCAGATTTAACTACTGCAGTAAATATCTTGAGCAGATATAGTAGCAAAAATAACTCCGAATTATGGCAGAACTTAAAAAGAGTTCTTAGATATTTGAAGGGCACTATCGATATGAAATTGATTTTTAAAAAGAACTTGGCATTTGAAAATAAAATTATTGGTTATGTGGATTCTGATTGGGCTGGTAGTGAAATTGATAGAAAAAGTACAACAGGGTATTTATTCAAAATGTTTGATTTTAATCTCATTTGTTGGAATACAAAGAGACAGAACTCAGTAGCAGCCTCATCAACTGAAGCTGAGTATATGGCCCTATTTGAAGCCGTGAGAGAAGCTCTATGGCTTAAATTTTTATTAACTAGTATTAACATTAAACTAGAAAACCCCATTAAAATTTACGAAGACAATCAAGGCTGTATTAGCATAGCAAACAATCCCTCATGTCATAAACGAGCTAAACATATTGATATTAAATATCATTTTGCCAGAGAGCAAGTTCAGAATAATGTGATTTGTCTTGAGTATATTCCTACAGAGAATCAACTGGCTGACATATTTACAAAACCGTTGCCTGCTGCGAGATTTGTGGAGTTACGAGACAAATTGGGTTTGCTGCAAGACGACCAATCGAATGCTGAATGAAATTTTTTTTATATATATTTTTCAAATTTAAATTCCTGTAAACATATTTTGTTACAATGATCTGATCGGGTTTTTCTGGGTTTTCCCCGTATCCTCGCAGCAAATGCTGGATCAGTTAACACTTCCCAGAATGCACACCACCCACATTTGATAGTTACTAATGAATATTATTGTTATGTTTTTAATTATAGACGTTATTTTTGAGGGGGCGTGTTGGAATATACTATTCAACCTACAAAAATAACGTTAAACAACACTACTTTATATTTGATATGAATGGCCACACCTTTTATGCCATAAAACATATTGTAAGAGAATACCACTCTTTTTATTCCTTCTTTCCTTCTTGTACGTTTTTTGCTGTGAGTAGGTCGTGGTGCTGGTGTTGCAGTTGAAATAACTTAAAATATAAATCATAAAACTCAAACATAAACTTGACTATTTATTTATTTATTAAGAAAGGAAATATAAATTATAAATTACAACAAAAACAATAAGCAATAAACATATTATGGATTAGTGCTTTTAGATTTATATTTTTACGTAAAGCAGAAGACAATACTAGATTGGCAAGGAAACCGTTTTTAACCCTATGTCATATATATTCTGGATCAGGATTACTAGCGATCCGATATAGACATGTCCGTTTGTCCGCCCGTATGAACGACGAGACCGCGGAAACTATGAAAGTCGGTCGATTCAGATAATATTATATGAATGATTTCATAATGTTTAGTTTTGCATACCAGAAATAAATAAAAATGGCGCCACAGCAATGAAATCAGCTGTTGAAAACAATTGTTGCACGCACAAAAAAAGCTTGATAACTTTTTGCCTTGATACAAATATTTTAATATCTTTTAAACCAAAGCATTTTTTTCATTCTGAAAAATTAGTTTTATTCAGTGTGGGTTGTATTATGTGCTTATGACTGTCAAAACTAAAAAAAAAATCGTGTTGTCCCCTTAATACCGTAAAAATGTAAGTCGTCTTACAAAAATATATTTGTGATAAAAACTTAACTTTCACAAAGTGGTTTAAAGTGAATGCAACAAATTAATTTTGGCCAGAAAAAGTGGTTAAATTTCCAATAGTGAGACGTCGACACAGCATGAGTATACCACGCCCACTACAACGCCCACAAAGCATCCAAAACTGTAGTAGAGAAAATCCACTATGGCATTCTCTGTTGATTATTGTTTTGTTAATGCTGATAAACCTATAATTTTCTCAGATGAAAGCCCTTATCTGGAATGCAATAGAATGAAAAGTTCGAGCCATCACACATTATTCCCAATTATAAAAGCAAAAAATAAAATGCTGCCTTAATTTAATTTTTCGCAGACAGCAAGGACTTCCCCGCTTTATGGCTTTTGCCCACTCATACTCATGTGGCACGGAATGCCGGGCAATAAAACATGCATCGCCGTTTCCCACTCGTCATCGACTCTTGACGATATGGTCCTGGAATTGCCGTATGGGCATAAGCCCAGTGCTTTTTTGCATTTTAATATTTTTATGAGTTCTCGATTAATTAAAACTCAACGGCAAGCACCTGCCCGGCGAATCGGTGGCGCCACGGAAATGCATATTGCATATTATCCGGCGAAGAGGTCATCCACTCGAAAGCAGGACAGCCACTGGCGAATGGGGATCAAATGATTTATTCATAAATTCCGCATACGCTAAGGGCACAAAAAATGCTTGTAAGCCGCAAATAATTATTTACAACAAGTCGCCGGTAATGAGGTTGCCGTGGCAGCCATGAAAATATGAACCTGTCGTTAAGGATTTCCAACGTAAATTAATAAACGGAGAATTAAACGAATGTGCCGAGTAGTTGATGTCCTTATGCGGGTGCAATAATTGCCTGTCAACTGTTTAACGCTTAACTTGGCCAAAGGCACTGAAGTCTGTTGAATGGTAATCAAATTAATAAAAGTGGCTTACTTTAATGCATTGATATGAATACAACTTTAAATTGTACTTAATTTTAAACTTTCAAACGTTTACCTTTTAATGAATATATGCCAAGAAAATTCCGTCAAATATGGGTTCAATTCTATAAGTTTCCTGTCAAAAACTGTTATTTTATTTTCGACTTTCGTCTTGATTACAACAAGCCAAATCCACTCCAAAATTCTGTTTTTATACTATCAAAATTATAATCTTTTAAATTATTTCATAAATTAGAACATGGAATACAGCGGAGTGCGGTTACCCGGAATTTTTTGTCCGGATGTAAGAACACGCTATTCAAAATTTCCAAACTAAGTAAATAGAATATATTATGACATGCAGGAAAGCATTGAGCAGTTTGCAAGACTTTACGGAAGTGATAATTTTAGCAAAATGATGATAATAGCCACGACCAGTAGTCCTCCGAGGACTATGCAGGCCACAACTCATTCACCTCCAGGAATGATGGGGGGGAATCCGTCCAGGTTTCAAGGGAATGCATCAACAGCTCACGATCGAAATCTAAAAGTTAATCACCGATATGCTCAGTAAGTGTTGCAAGTATAAGACTCCGCCGATATCTAAAATCAAGTCAGTCAGCACTCGAACAATCTTTCCAGTAATGTGCAGGCCCCATCCAATCCGCACCCGGTCATAATGGGTCCGTCCAGGTTTCATGGAAATCTACCACCTATTCAGGATACATATTTAAAAAGTAGTCCCCGGTATGTTACAGAATAAGGGTAACAGAGATTTGGTCTTTTACTAATAATGTATTTTATCCCTTAGAGATCAAGGATTTCATGCTTATGGGGCCGTGCATAGAGGCTGTGGTGACCACTATAGTTATTCGGCAAATTTGCAGAACTCTAAACCTGAATATCCTACAAGGCCCGACCAATCGGGCACACAAAATCCGGGACAAATGTACTGCAATACTCAGCACTATCAGAATCTGAATTTTTATCATCCACCTCCACCTGGACCCAGATTTCCCTGGCTTTAGAGCACATTTTCCGGCCAAATCCATTTAACAATAATCAACTCGCTAGTTTGTAAGTTTTGTTGTTAAAAGTTTATCCATGGCGTGTATTTCTATAGCGAAATTATTGTTTGGTATCGCAATTTAGTGGTGACTGTCTAAATTATATATATAACCTAAAATAATGAATGAATGCCATAATGAAACTCACCGTTTTCCCAAATGAGATACAAAAAAACAAAAAAAAGAATGCACAAGAACAGTTTTCACAGTTTAAAATAATTTTCACAAAAGTTTTTGCACAAAACAAGGGGCAAACAAGAAGTGAAAAAGGCGAATAAAAATTAAAATCGTTTGTATTTTCTTTCTGTTTGTTTGGGAGCTCTCAACTGCGCCATTCAAGTTTGTTAAACATTAAAATGGAGCTGCAATAGAAAAACGCTAACTAAACGCGAGCAGACAGCAAACAAAGCATCCCGAGTTTCCAAGTGTGTGTGTGTGTGAGTGCGAGTGTGTGTTTTGGTAAAACCAACACAAACACACTTCAACCCACGCACACACACATACACACACTGGAGCGCCTTCCAGGCATAGTGCAAAATAAACCAACAGCAAAAATAAATATTAAAATTTGTGCAATAAAATGCCGGGCAATAAAACTAAAATAAGTGCGAGAAAACCCAAAATATACAAAAAATAAATGGAAAGCAGTAGAAAAGTTCTATCCCCCCACACACAGCGAGTGTGTTAGTGTTTTCTTATAGACCGCCAGCGGAAGTGGCAAGCGCCTCAAGTTGTGAAATACATACACATGGCCCTTCACCACCCACCGAGCCACCCAATATCAGCCAACCTTACACCACCACCCACTGCACCACTTACTGTCTGTCTGCCAGTGTTGAAAAGCGCCAAGGGGTGGGGCTGGCAGGCAGGCAGGCAGTTAGTTTATCGCGCTTTCGAAATCTGAGGAACTAGCAGGATATGGGCGGCAGCAGGGCGCGGCACAAGTAATACAAACTATATGAAAATAAAGAATCCAGATTGCTGAGGGGGCTAAGCAATCGCCGAGAGAAATGCTGTAAAAATAAGTTTAATATATCCGCATTAAGATTGCCGAAGATTAACACTCCCTGGGTTACTATATGTGCAGTGCTGACACAGTTTTGGCTAGAAAAAGTGAAGTCAGTAGCTAAACCAAAGGAAACATATAAGAAATAACAGCATCAAAACTAAACGCCTAGGTCTAGAGTCTCATTCACAACTAAACTTATTGTGTAATCTAACTAAACCTATAATTTTAAAAATTAAAGCACATTTAAAAGTCGGTTTGTTATAATATGTATATAAATTTAGGAATTTCCTTTAAAAAAAAACCAACTGAAAAATAGCCAAGAATCGTGCTCCTTCAAGATGGCGCTTGTCGATGGCGGAATTCACTTTGCGGTTGACTTTCGCCTTAAAGTATGCAGCGTTCTGCTGCACTTTTTGGAAGGGCAAAGCAAGGCAAACATCACGATGAGGCAGCAAGAAGCCAAAGCGAGCATGTGATGTGTGGGAAAGAATAACAAGAGGAAAAATCGAAGCGGAAAAAGCGCTCGGTGAAAGTGCAAAGCGATGGAAAGGGGCGAGGAATGGAAAGCCAACACCTGCCAGCGGAGGGCGGAAGTGGGCGGGACTTGTTGTGCGGACTGTTTTCGGTTGCCGCTGCCGCTCGGAATTCAATAAAGTGCCGCAAATGATTACTGAATAAAAGAAATGTGCAATCCTGTTTGCCGGTGTTTTTGCAGCTTGTGCATCCGGCAGCATTTAGTCGATGAGAAATGGTGGAAGCAGATAAAAGTTATGTGGACACAACAGCGGTTAAAACAATAGCACTGTCAACAGTTAAGAGAAACTGCAGTTTTGTTAAATTTCATGCGAAACTGGTGCTTTAATAGTCAAGGATTCATAGTTAAAGTAATCTCTTGATTTTTCTAACTTACATAAAATTTATTGGTATATATGTACTGTTTCATACTCTATACGTTAAAATGATATTGTACATGATACAAGTTTCAGCTCAATTTTAGCTAAAATGCATAGCTAGTAAGACAACCTCGTCTGTTCATCTGTATGCAAAGGAATAAGCAAATGACGAATGGCTATGCAGCGGTAATAAAAATTAGATTATTCCATCAGGACTGAAATTGATTTTCTTCCTCCTTCCTGGTCCAACTCTCTCAGAAATCGATTTAATGTGCACCAAGGGCTTTCGACCCTCCCCACTTCTCCACTTCGCCCAGCTCCAATCTCATACCCACTCACCTTGAAGGTTGGCGTGTATAACCAAGCGGAACTGTGGCCCTTTTCCACTTTGCTTAGCGGCTGCTCGCCCAGTTAGATGGCTATCAACGCCCACGACAGACAGTCGGGATGGCATCTCGATGGCATTGGGACGAATGTCACAGCAAATGCAACGGCCACAACTGTTGTAATACTCTGCTGCTGTTGTTGCAGTTGCTGCTGCTGCTGCGGGCTTCGTGTTGCCGGGGTGTCAGCATTAGTCAATGCTCGAGGGCGGGGTGGCACAAATGATTTTATGTATGGCTTGAGGCAATGCAGCAGCCGCGACAACAGGACGACAGCAACAACGATAGCAGTGGCACAAAGCAACAAACATGCAACAATAAAGTTTTATGAAACAACAGCAACTACTGGAAAAGTGTTTTTTTTTTTTCTAGCTTGTTGTTCTCGATGCTGCAGTTGCGAATATCGTACTGCTGCACCTGACGCTGCGTTGAACTCATCTCCGCGTTGTTGTTGTTCTCGCCGTTGTTGCTTTCGGCCATTTCCGTCAGCCAGCGCACTTAGGGCAACGCTGCGATACAGACTTAAATACTCAGCAGCACTACAAAAAATATTTAAATTTATTAAAAAGATATATCAAATTTTAATTCTTTATAGTTGCTATGTTGTTATATAAAATAAGAGCTATATGGCTATCTTTAAAACACTTAAATATCTGCTTGTTGAAGTTTCAAACTCTTTCAATTTAAGATAGCTGGCTTCTGTAAATACCGACCAAATTCCCCTTACGTGCAATTAATTATTTCAGTGTACCGACGGAAAGCTGTAGACGAGACGCGCATGCAAACTTCCCAGTTAATGACGCAACTGTGGCGTGTTTGTAAAGTGTTGAAATTGAAATTATACCTTTGGGGGCTTTTCGGAGTTGATGCTATTGTTCTTGTTGTTGCTGGCGGTGTTGTTGTTGTAGCTGTTGCACAAAATGCATTGAAGTGTAGTTGCGTCAATGTTTGTTGTTTTTGCTGGACGAACAACAATAGCAACAATAATGTTAATGAAAGCAAACATTACCGAGAACAGCGTCACAGCAGCAGGGAAACAGAAAGGATCGCATCAGCTGAAAAGCACCAACAACAAAACAGCAAAACGCCCTTAGCCAAATTGCCAAAGCAAAGACATTAGACCACACAGACTGGGAAAGTTTTAGCCCGGGTTACACCAACTTCAACTAATGCATATATGAAGGCAATTCCAGTCTCGTTGTTGCTTAATTAAGTTATGAAAAGTTCAATATTGTTGGAATGAAATATGTACATACAACCAGAGCACTGGGAGAACCTTTGAGAAAATATTGATTTCAAGATTATTTAAGATAAGATATGAAAAGAGGAAGAAATTTACCTGGTGAACAACAATATTTTCTACCAAGCATATATTATATGCTTATTTAATTTTAACTATTGATACAAGTGATCCATTTGACAATGCATATTGTAGTTTTAAAGTTTCTGCTCAGAGTATTAAGGGTGAAATCTTCAATGTGGCTGCCCTTTTGTGTTCGCGTGAGCATCCTGTTAGAGGCTGGGGCAACAGCTGCTGCGAACTTTGTTTTTCCAGCCATTTTCTTTTCGAAATAAGTTCCGCCATTTAATTAAGTTCAAATAAAAGTGGCATTCAATTTGCCTTCGGCCTGCGATTCGTATTCAGTGTCTGTGGAATGGCGTGGACATCATTTAGATATACTAATACCGATTTACGAGCACCCATCTATGTAGAACGCCCCGCCCATAAACGCGCTCCACCTCATCTCTCAGCTGGCATTTTCATTTGCCATTGCCGACCAATAAACTAAAATAAAATGCAAACGCAGGACACTTAAAAGTCTGTAACTTTTTATGGCCAGCGGACGAGCGCTGATGATGGCTGGCCACATCATTATCAACGTCAGAGTTGCCTCCATGCCCATCCTTTGTTCTTCGGCCGCCCGTTTTTGCCACCATCCTTCATCCACCGCCAGTCCAATCCTCTTCTATCCACTTTTCCCGCTCGTATCTCATCTGCTGATGAACCGAAGCCGGAAAGACAAAGGCGACAAAAAAAAACCTACTCAAAGTTAATCAAATTAAGTTTCGGCTGCTTTTGTAAATCTGGGCAAACAATGGGCAGCTTTCTCATTGAAGGCGAGAGTCCCTAGGAAGGACAACGAATAGACCAATGGACGCGTAAATTAATCATCTTTTTTTGCGTCCCTACTCATTCTTCTTTAGTTTTTGCACAGTCTGGAACTTCGGCTTTGGATGCTGGTATTGCGGTTTGGTGACAGTTAAATGATACTTTCTCTTTTTGCTGCTGGAAAAAAGGGGCATTTATCAGAAGAGGTACGCAGTTGCAGAATAGGTAAAAAGATAGTAAGTATTCTAAAAACGTTTTGATTAATCCCTTAAGCCGTGTTCCTTGGATCCTCATCTCAGATCTCTCTTAAAACACAGAACAGCAAGGACATTTTAAGACCTTAAACAAATGTACTCCTATTCTTGGGTATTTTCTTAGCCCCTAATAATCAATTTTCTTAACTTCCATTTGCACCGCACTTTTTTAGCCGCATTCTTGGGTTATTTATGCCCTTGCGGTTTGTGAATATCCATGGACAGTCCCTTAACTTGGCTAGCAACTTATTACAAAACTTATTAACAAAGTCAACACGCTTTCAAGGCAACAACAAAGGCAGAAAAAATGAGCGAACGGTTTATTATGCCAAGCAGCGTTTCCCATTAGGAATAAGCCCGGCAACAACCCTTTCTGATAAATCCTGTTACTTGAGCGGAAATGTAATGGCGAACGGGAGAGGGTAACTCTTGGCCAGACTTCCGCTCACTTCCGGTGCGACATTTATTCATTATGATTTGCTCATTTCATTTTTCGGTGGGTACTTTTCGGTTCTTAATTGCAAGAGTTCGGGCGCCTTTTATTTGCAAATAATTAAAAGTGATTTTCCCCAACTCGCGTTGCGTTATAATTTATTTACACAAGGAATTGTACAAAGTTTTGTGGCACGAATCTGAATGGAAATCTTGCGTCTGACCGTTAGTTACCCAAAAAAAAAAAATTTGTTGACCCGCATCCACAATTGAATCAGCAATTTGGTGCCCTGATGTGGGTTTGGTGTACTCTAAGTTATGTGTGCCTAATTGAATGGGAAGTCTGGACCAAATCGGGTGAGTAAGGTCCCGGCAAACTTTGCTGTCAACGCAAGTATATATCTATCTACATCTACTAACTAACTGCCGTGCAGAAGCTTTTCCTATTCAATCTACTATCCCCTAACAAAATTGTAATAAATATTTATAGACAGAGACAAACACGCAGTCACATTCACACAAAAACAAAAAAATGATAAAATAATGGCCAAAGCCATAAAATTGCTGGCTAACACTTACGCAGAAACGGAATTTGTCGATGTGCTCGTGCGGTTTCCATACGCACTGCAGTTTGTGTGAGAAGCCCACTCATTTTTAATAGAAAACCACAATTGCCCATTCAATTTACTATAAGTGTGTGGGTACTGACCAGGATTTCAACGGGCTCCACAACATTACTGTGTACATATGTCGTTGTTTCTGCTTCGGTCACAGTTAATATGTAATATAAATGCCGGGACAGGGCTAATAGTGTTTGCATTCCATAATGAAATAATTGAATCAAAACAAATATTTAATAAATACGTGAGCAATAACTGGGCAGAAATAAATTTGACTGAGCGCTGTATATATAGAGTATATATATATATGAGCTATGAGAAAAGGTTATCTCTCAGAGCTTTACAATGAATATTATAACAACTAATAAGCAAGCCTAACTTAACTTCTTATTATTGAATCTTATTATTCAAATATTTATAGCTTAAAAGCACTCCTTCCTGAAATATGGTTAAGCTTAATTGCCATTTACTTCTTTGGTATAGTGGAATAGTGGTAAGGATTCAAATAAGTTTTCCCTTAAGATAAGCAAGGCTAACTTGCTTAAAATTCCTAACCGTGTTTAATTGTTTTCGGATGGCAGACAAGTAAAATATTTATATGAAAATCCTTTTTATTCCGGCCATTTCCATTCTCTTTTCACACGCAACGTGTGTTCAAGCCCAGCCAAATTAAATTTTACATTAATTGTGAAAAGAATGCAAACGGAAAGGCCCAGAAACAAAGGCAGGCTGGCAGGCAGACAGAGTTACTTAAAATTCATGACTCGGCACAGGATGGCATTGGAAAGTCTTTTCGGCTATAACACTTAAGTGGAGGAACAATCTGTGTTTCTGTATGTGTATTGCTGTAGGTCATAAATTAACTCTGCCGTGTAGAGCAGGATACAAAAAAAAAAAAGAAATAGAGTCGCTAAGGGATTTTATTTATAGGGGGAGACTCTAGAATTCTTTTGCTGAGTGTGTGTAACGAGGCCATGCTGTAAATGTATCTTTGCTGGCGCTGCTCTTTCTTCTCAGCTGCCCTTTTCTGTTTCGGTTTTGGTTTCTGTTGCCACTTCCTGGCCTTTTTTACGGCCTTGCACATCTCTTACAGCTTCTCTTTATGCTCCAATTATAAGCGGAGCACGAGCATATCCTGTTCAAACACAAGCACATGCCAAGTACTGAGATTTCAGCCTGCTTCTCACTCGCCACTTCACCCTATTCCCCCCAGCTCCTCTTGCGGTTTACTGTTTCCCCGTTGATTTTGTTTGTTTATTTCCGCTAAATTAATGGCGTCCACTACTGACACTTCCGGCTCACTCACACAAGCATAAGCGCACAAACACACATACACGCAAATCGCAGAAGTGTGCGAAGAGAGCTTAAATGAAGTTGTGGCTTGCCTTCCTTGTTAATCAGCCTTTCGCCATTATCCTTTTACATGCCACTCCGATTATGAACATCATTAGTTACCGCTCTCCGATTCTCCAGACTAGCAACGTGAAGATTTATGACCCGCCCACAACACTCCTCCCTCGTCTACTGTCACCCCCCGCAGGTTTTATTACTTGGGCGGATTTGCACTTAATTTGACATGCATAATTGTGCGTGTGTTTGGTAATACACTTCTAACTAACTGGCGAGCCACTCGATACGATTCTAAAGGGTGACCTACGAGTATACCAACTTTTGGGCTTCATTAATTTAGGAACATTCGTAAATTGAGATATACTGAAGAATAGGTAAGCTTTTAGATCACAGATTTTACTATGTTTCAAATATAAAGATGTTCAAAAATAAGCGATAATATAAGTAATAAGTGATTTAAAAGCCGGTGTCAACTAATTTAGTATTAAATTATACATGAGACCAACTTAGGTCCACTTTCGTTTCATAAATAGTGTGCCATGTCTTGCTCATTATGTACTCCCTTATTGAAAGTTAGCTTCAATTATTTCGATAGGAATCATCGCCGGTAACGAGTAATATTTCGCTCAGACACAACCAACAGCTATTTAGAGGACAATAACGCTATGTGGGGGAGATGAAAGTGGCCAGTCCATGTTAACTGCAACTTGTTTTTATGCGCCTTCGACGGTCCAATTGACCCTGTACAATTCAACAGCTACTGGGCCACTCGCCCCCGCCCATAGTTCATTGCCCATTTTGGCCATTTCGTTCAGTCAATTGACGCCAACTGTGGCCTGGCTACTACGCAACGTGTCGCTTAATTGATAACGACGTCAACAAAATGAATGCCATGGTCGCAATGGGGTCGAAAACAACAATAACAGCAGAAGCAGCAGCTGAAACTAAGGCTCAAACCGAAACGGGCTCAAACGAACAATCAAAGGGACGACAACAGAAATGCGTTGGCAGACTCGAAAAAAAAGACCCAAACTCACCAGCGCACACATACGCAAACACATACCAACACACTCGCAGAGAAAATTGTTTTCAAGTAGACAGCCACTCGACCAGAGAACTGCAAGGGTGGTATTTTTTGCCACTCGACTCACACACACAATTTTGAGTGCGGGTGCCACTCACCACTCACATCGCGGGTACTTACAAACAACTAGTCAAAATCTGCATGTGCAGGCAAGCACCCGTGTGTGCGGTCACCTAAATCAATACGGCACTCTGCGTCGCGGGTGCCGATCACACTCGCCACTCATAACGGAGGATAGAGAAGACAAACAATCAGAAAAAGGCAAGTGCTTAAAATGGGATGAGTGGCAAAACACTCATGGGATTCCCGTTAAACTCTTGGGTGTTTCGTAGACACTGGAGTGTCTCGGTTGAAATAAAAAAAAATATATATAAATAAATAATAAAAATTATTTTAATTTAAATAATTAATTTTTACAACAAATTAAAAAACACTAAATAGACATTTCTTTTTTATATATGAATTACATTATTATTTCTTAATATTTGCTTCTCGTATTTAACTTTATAAATATTTCTTAGACCGCCAATGCCCTAGCGGGTGCACTTAGAGTGCCAGTGGCTTGCTGCAGTTCTCTGCACTCGACATGGAAAACATGAGCATGTCGAAAACAATATGGCGACCAACACTACATAAGCGTATGCGTGTTTGTGTGAGTGGTCGAACCGGAAGTTCCAAACACGAACGCTGCCCTTTATTTCTCCCCGGAGATCGAAAAAAGTGGGAACGGGAATGTATTTTTAAGAGCTACAATTTTCCAAACAATTATTACAATTTGTATTGACCAAACTGCCCGAAAGGAAAGTTGTACATATATTTACACATTTATGCTACATATAAAGCTATAATTGCTGCATGTGTGAATAGGCAATGTTTAATGCTTTAAGGATTCATTTCACTTATAAGATAATTTCCCCTATTATTTTTAAAAGTATATTCAAAAGAACAACCGTTTTTTAAATTATCGGTCGATTTCCAGGAATATTGATTGCTTTTAAAATTGACTCGCTATGAGTTGTTACGAAACAATGATATGAAGAAGTATCATATCATGCCTTTCAGATAAACGGATAGGTAGAAAACGATTTGGCTGATAAAACGTCTATTGCCCGGCATATAAGGATACTTTAAGAAACTGCATAATATGTAAATTATTAATGGAAAACATGTAAATTTCATGCAGAAACAAACTAATTAAAACCCAGAAAACAACTTTTTGCTTAATCGGTTAGTTT
The DNA here is from genome assembly GCF_000001215.4 of Drosophila melanogaster. Lineage (NCBI taxonomy): Eukaryota > Metazoa > Arthropoda > Insecta > Diptera > Drosophilidae > Drosophila > Drosophila melanogaster. The sequence goes on along the minus strand of NT_033777.3, from coordinate 20,097,705 downwards.
GTTATCACTTAGTTTTATTGGATTTACCATTTTTACTGTTTTAAATCAAATTTTGTTGGTTAAGTTAAAGCAATATTTTCCAGAACTCCCTGCGTATTGCACTATATTAGTTCAGTATTAAAGTGAAGGTTTATAAGTGATATTTGCCTGCGACTTTTCGCCATTTTTTCGCACTCTGGTGTGAAATTTTAAAATGCCTGCTGTACACCCACAGGCTCGCATTGGCCCAACAGAACGGAAAAATATTAAACCCAAATATATCCTTGGCTCCTTTTTCACCACCCACTGGATGCCGCCCGGAATTTATCTGCATATATTGCAATATCGTAAAAAAGGAGAGCAATACAAAAAGACTTGTTATATTTGAATGAAATTTCACCACAGGCGCTGAAAATTTATGATTTTAATTGGTTTGGTCAAGTGGAAATTTCAAAAAGCGTTTTTAATATGTCGGCCAAAGGGCCGGAGACTTTTTGGCTTTTGTAATATGCTTTTCAGCCTGCTCTCCATTTCCCAGCCCGGCAGCAATATATCTGATGTTGTTCTTTATAATAATTTTGCGTGGCCATGCATTTCTATTGATTGCCTTGTTCAACTGGAAAATGCGTTACAAAGCAAATAAAGAAGAAGTTCTCCCCCATTTTATTCACATTTTTTTACATTTCTGTTTGGCCAATTGGGTAGACAAATTTGCTCTCAGGCAATGAAAAAGTTTGTTTGTAAAAACAATATTAAAAATGCATAAATACATTTGCATATGGGTATATAACTCGATATCTGCATAATGCTAGATGATGGTGGTCTCCGGTTGATTCGGAATTGGTTTAACTTCGTTTCTGTTTTACTCTTATTTAATTATTTCGATTTTTATTTCATTTTACCAGCGAGTCATGGATGTCAGAAAATTGCAAGCTTTTGTTACGGCCCCAACTGATAAATTGCCCAGGCACTTGGAATAACTTGAATGCGTTTTAAAGGGGTTCCCCACGGGAATCCCTTGATATTTTAACCAAAATATGCCGTGCTCAAGCTGAAAACAAGAGATATATGGTAATTTGGTCTTTTATTTTGTGTAACGAAAACTCTGAGTGGCTTATTGTTTGCAAATGGGAATGAAACTTTAGAAAGCATCAATGATGAGACAAAAGGCACCGAAATCCTCACAACAAAGGCATAAACCATACATGCACTTTACAGTAAAGAATTGAATGAAACAATGAGGTCTGCATCACAAAGGATTTAATGTGTATGTTTCAAACAAATAGAATATTATTTAAAGCTATAGACGACCGGAACAGAACTAATGCTGTTAATTGGGAAAATGCTTTTCGTAGACGGATTTGTTAAAGTTTTGACTATAGCAAATTTACTATTTTAAGTCCTTTACCACAACTCACAATTTGAATATATTATCAAAAAGTAAACAAATTTTAAATTACAAATATATGATCAAAATATATGCTCTATTGATTGTGTTTTTTTTTTAAATACCATTATAGGCTTAATCCTTATTTAATAGCGACACAAAGGGGTGGCCTGCTTACATCGGCGATTTTCCCATTGCCCATCCCCATTTTGTTTTATTGGTTTTTGTTTTTCTTTTGGCCTCCGTGGGTGGGAAGCCCTTTATTTTATTTCTACAACCGCTGAACATGGAGCAATTGCTGAGTATAACAATGCCATATAACTGCCCATTAACAACAACAGCAAGTGCAATAAAAGTCTGGTTGCGAACGAATATATGTGAAAAGTCAAAGGGAGGCACAAGTTCTCGTGGGTGGGGGTACGGGAAAATTGCTTTCGTTTTCCGGTATTTTTCAGAGCATTCAATTTTGTTCTTTTCGTTTGCTCTAATTTCGGGCATGAGTGTCTGTCGTTTGGTCCTTGAAAGGCGATTAATACGCCTTAACTTGTTGGCACGCCCAAATGCCCCAGGCATTTCACGTTTGCTTGGACAAGGTCCTCAAATTAAATTACCCCCCAGACATAAAGAAAAAAAAATTAAATAAAAATTGTTAGCAGATCAAATGGTTTCCACTCAAGCCAGTGGCAAATTCAGCCAACTGGAATTAGTTATTCGGATTGGCCAAGGCCATGGGAATCCTGGTGTGTCTCCCAGGACGCCACCCACAAGCATTTCATGCCTCACATTACCGGGCGCAATTAATCAAGCGAGTTGCGTGTCCTCCAACGGATTGTGAATTTCGCCCTGGGCCGCTCCATCGGAAGCATTAGGTTTCCTTCCTATCCGCCCGCGAATCGTGCAACATTTTGCGGTTCCGCTGACAACCAATTTGATGACGGCAATTTTCCCAACATCCCACTAGGTGGGTGTGAGTCTGAGTGTGTGTGTGCGTGTGTGTAGCAATCTCCGCTGTCCGTGCTCTGATTTGTGATACAATTGGAATAATTATGTGTTTACGGCATTTATATGTCGCCATTCTATAGCGCTGGAAATCGGTTTGTGCGTTATCTTTTGATGGAGACTCAAAATAAGTAGCTGTTATTCGCTTGCTTAAAAGATTTTGTCGCTATACAATGCAGTTAAAGGATATGAATGCAGAAATTATTGGTGAGACACTTTCTAGAGTCCGTCATTTGATGAATGAAAATTTGGCACTCCTTTATCATTTCGATACTCAGCAAATTCCCTTCAAGCATTTAAAGCTCTATAATTGCGGTCCTTATTCCGCTTAGCGCTGAATCCTTGCTGTAAATTGTAGGTCCTTTGCCACCTCATGCGAGCATCTTTATCCCCCACTGCCCACCAAATTGTCAAAGACAATTACAGTGCGATCGATGTGAGCTTAGCTCGGCATTTGGCTCTTTGGTATTCAAGCCGCTGATTGATTGTGCGGCAGCGATTCATATATCAAATCATCATGTAAATGCGTTAGGGCCGCAGAATGGTGGGGGGGGGGGCTTGAGTGGGGGATGGGGCTGGAGTGGGATGAATGTGGAGCAGGCCAGACAGCCAAGACATTCGAGACAGACAGCTGGCTACACGCAAGCAATTTAAAAGCCCATTTGTCTGCATAAAGCAAGCGGAGCTGGCCAGAGAATGGAGAAACGGCCAGTCAAGCGAGGGAACGCGAACCCTTTTTTCAACGATTTCATTTTTAAATACTCTTGTAGAGGGTATATTAGTGCAGCCATGAGGTTTGTCTGTAAGGATTAAAGTTTGTATTTAGGTAATTTAGATAGACTATGCTAACAAATGTCTACAAAGTACACTTAAAAACCCTTGATAGGACATGCTATTCTGTTTTTTCCTTAATAAATAACCATAATCTTTGTCATATAAAACTACAGAAAGGGAGAGCACTTTATTAAATTCCCAGAGCAGAGTATACTATTTTTCACCTTCCGAATCAGAAGAACTCCTCCAATTTTTATTCGCACTCGGATATGACCGTCACATGCTGGCACGGAACGTGCTGAGGTCCAAGATAGTGAATTGTTTGCCTGCTCGCGGGCATAAAACATGGCGGACGACAAGCCACATAACAAGATGGCCAGCGGAATCCCGTCCAGACTCTGTCGCCGGTTCAGTAGTCAGTCGGTGGGCCATGGAAATGGTCGTGGCACTGATTCACATTCTCGGGGTGGTGCTGACGCAGTTGCTCCTGTGGCTTTTTGACTGGCTGCGTGTGAAACAACTTAATTTCCGCTTAGCCCCGCCTTCGGCAGGACTCCGGAGTCGGAAGTTGGGCGTCCGGGAAGCGCCGTGTTCACATGCGTGTAACTATGCATGTCTGCGCCAAAGAGAAGGAGTGCCCTGGTGTTAAAAATTCAATTTACACTATTTGGAACGCAATTAAATTGGAGCTGTGCCCGCGTTCTTCTTCTGCTGGCGACATCCTATTGGGCCCTGCGTTTAAGCCATGATGCACGCAACTTGCTTGCGGTTTTATTTTGCTTTATGGCATTTTTTTCGCGAAACGATGTGGTTTTCGCCAGCGCCGGGCTTGGTAACTTTTAACGCTCATATTTTATGCATTAAGTGCTCTATTAAAATTTTTGTTGTTCTCCTGCCGCGCACGACGCATTCGGCTTCTGCGATATATGATATAACCAGTCCTTCTTCACTTTCCTGACCCTCGTCGGAGACTTGTTTATTGGAAGTAGAAATGACAAAATTATATGGTTCTTGGCATATCTGATGGCCACGCGTCGTATGTGTGATATTTGTTTGTCTTTGGATGAGAAGAGACTTGAACGAGTCTGAAATTCTGTAGTATGGAAAATATATTTGTGTTGCCCTTAAATAAACTTAAATTAAATGTCTATTACCTCAATAAATCCCGTTTTATCAGAAACAGAAAAACTGTTTAAAAATAATACCAGTTAAATAGTTAGTATATGAGAATTCATTTTATTTTGGTGGTTTTTTAAAATACTAGTCGAGAGTGTCCTACTTCGTTATTTTTCAGTGTTTGGTGCGACCTTTGTCAATATTTTTTTGAATACAGAACCCTTCGATTTTTTCCTGCCTTTCTTAACTATAAACTTTGACCCCATAAACTTTGACAACGGCATCACGATATCTGTTCATTTGTTTGCCTTGTTATTGTGAACTTTATGACCGCAATGGCGTTGATGGCCAATGTGCGACACACACACACACACACGACCATCATATATATGGGTTTCGGCCATGTAGCGGAAATCGGCTTAAAATTTACTCCATCACACACACGCACTCAAGTGCAGACTAGCACCGAAAGGCAGCACGTGCATGATTTATGGTCTCATTGCAGTTGAAAAATAAAGAAGAGTGTGTAGAATGCTGGTGAGAAAGCGAGTGGTAAAGGAAGAGGGAAAGGGGGTGGTTTTGGCCAACACTTTTGTGAGGTCTAAGCCTGGTCTTGGTTTATGCAACTAATGCAACTGAGCGCCATTGTTGCTGTCCCGCTTCAAGTGGAAAAAATAGGAGAAAAAAGTTATTTACGGCAAACTTCCGCCAAAAGTGGCTGGCGGGGTCATTGTTGACTTCAGGGTGCCCAAACACTCGAACTCCTACCTAGCTAGCCAAGTTTTTAAATCATTTCTCTTTTGCATTTGCAACTTTTTTCGAGCCTAACTTGGCCGCCATTTCGCCATTCCGCCCTTTTGCCACTTTGCAATTGCACAATGGCGGCCGCCATGGCGTTTTAGGTTCGCGTTGCCGTTATTTGCAAATTATGTTACTTTGGCCAACTCGAATAAATCTTGGCCCAAAAGTGTGCAAGGAGCTGCCTCCCACACAAATCACAGGCAAATTAGTTGCTATCGCCCCTCTTAGTGCTATCCCTCTCGCTCTCTCCGGCAAACTTGTTGAGCTGCAAGTTTGCTCTCTTCTAATATATTTGGTCGAAAACTTGCTGCTAATGAGTAAATGTGGGAAAAGTTTAAATTAATTTTTGAAATGTGTTCCACTCTAAAGATTTTCAATTTCCTCTATGGCCAAGCCGTGCAATCTCTGTTTCGGTATCACGACCCCCCACTTTCTAATTATATTTTCGATACTTTGCGTTGACCCCATACAATTTTATGTCCATACTTTGCACCTCAAGAGCGCCTTTCTTTTCTCTACCATTGCCATTGCGTACCCGGAAGTCCATTCAGATTGACAAAAAGAGGTGATAATACAGAATGACAGCCACAAGCTTCATGAAAGCGTGACATTTTTATCGGTAGTCATAAAAGCAGATTGTTTAGAAAGTAGTTTATATTCCCCAGATGTTTTCCACCTCATCTTAAAGATAATGGAGAATCGTTAAAATGTATCTTTATCTTTTTGCCAATTTAGAAATAAACCTATATACATATTAACTTGTATAGCATATCTATATAGTTGAATTTTGCCGTACATATAACATATGAAGCTAGTTATCTCTTGGACGGTCCTATTGTATCAACCATAGATCTTTATGATAAAAAACTAAAGCATCTTAAACATATATTTCAAATTTGCTTATAAACACAAATTACCTTAGCAAATTTCACGTAATCAATGTAATACGTAAAATCAAAAACATTACCTACCTCACAATAAACTTCATCAATTCAGCCAATTAAATAAGATATTGATTCAAAGTGGCATACATAATTTAATTTTCAGGCTGGAAAGAGCCAGCGAGGCAAGAACAATTGCCTTGAATCTATTTGTGCATTATTGAATATTAACTGTGTACGCTTCGATTGCGCTAACTTCGGCATCAGGGCGACAGCAATCAAATTTATAAGTCAATGGCAGGGGCAGGGGATTCCCTCAAGTTCTACGAGATGGTTGTCTTAACTCCTGACAAGCCCGCTGGGCATTTCGGCTCATGTGTCACCATTTTGTTTATGCTGCGAATTTCCGGTTTCTCTTCCAAGGTGCTTGCGTGTATCTGTGGGTATTTCTGTATCTGTCTATGGGTGTGTAAGTGTGGGCGATAGTGGTCCTCTGCCTCGCTTTAGCTGCCAATCACAACTGGTTGACAAATTGCTTTTGGACACGACTGACATGTTGACAGGCTTACTCAACTGTTACGCTCCCAACCCCTCCACCAACGATTGCATATCTCTCCGAGTGTCGTTCTGTATTTAAAGCCAAAAAAAAAAGGTATTTGAAGTAGTCGGAATAAAGATTCATTAAATACGTTTTAGAAAAATCAACAGGAGGCTTGTTCATCAGTTTTTGGATGCTAAATTCCAATATACCTTTATATAGAACATTCTTCGGTTCTTCTGCGATTATCAACAGTATAGACCACTCACAAACACTGGGTTTAAATGGAATTTAAAAATTTATGCAAATTTATTATACTTTTTGAAAGTTACTTTAGAATCCTATCATATTAACATCTTATCCAGCGTTCCATCATCATTACGCTTAAAAAAGTCAACCAGTATTCCCCTGTTATGAAGCACTTCTCAACACTGGCATTGAAGCGACCCACGTAATTCGGTCTCCCCTTTCAGAAAACTTATCCAACCGCCAGCGGGCAACATTTTCAGTTTTCCAGCTGAAAAAACACAGACAAACGCGCAGCCGGCCCAAGGTGCAAAAAATACTTGTAGAAGATGAAGCAATTCACGTAAAATTTAATGTCACACGAACCCAAAAGTGAAAGTTGCATTTGGGCCAAGAAAAGCGGAGCGAAAGATAGACAGAAAATGGGGAAAAACAGAGGATGGGCGAAAAAAGAAAGTGGTGCAGTTAGAAAATTACTTTTACTTAATGTCATTGAAGGGTTCCCCAAGGATATTCGAGAGTTTTAAGTGCGACGTTTGCATTTCCTACGCTACTCCAACAATGTGAAATAGTTTCGCTTCGCCATTGTTTTGCAGTGAATACGAATAGGAATACGAGTTCAAGGACCACTCCTACAACGTGGCATGTGTGCAATGGAATATATTTGGTACATATACACGTATTCCCATGTCATGCAAAAGTTGTTCTTTCGTTAAAGTTTGTCACATGTGATGCCGTCAAGCGAGAACGCATTGGGATTTTACGGAAATCCAAATTCTAGTGCTATAGATACAGCAGGGTATCTAAACCTTATGGTTTTACTAATAGAGTTTTGCTTATATTTTATATCAAAACTCACGATAAATCAATACTGCTGCATACTTAAGTGATTTCTGTGATTTTTAATTAATTGAATACACATTATCAATCATATATGGATGGATAGTGAGCGAGGTAATGTTCTCAAATTAAATTTTAAGTATATATATTTATATATTATATTGCCAGGGCATATGCTACGGCTACCTTGTCATATATCAAGAGACGTCATTATTTCAGGCATAAACTCTGGATTCAGGTTGAGTTCAGTCTGGGTCAGAGCCTAAAATGTCTGCTCGGACTGTTGCCAGCGATGGGTAGAGTGACTTAATGTGATAAATGATGATTTTATAATCGTTTGCATGACAAACACCAGCGGCGGAACAGCAGCAGCAGTCCATCCCACCCAACTTTTTGGGTAAAAAGAGTGTCCATTTTCCTTAGTCAACTTTCCCATGCAGACATGTTTGTGTCAGCCTCAGCTCAGCTCAAGTGACAAGCCCCGAGGCTGAGCCAGTTTGCATGTAACGAGAATTTTCGGCTTTGGCTAGGCTGAGGACATGTCCTAGTCCTACACTTCCACCTGCTGGCAAAGCCTTTTTGCACATTTTCATTTGCGCTTCCAATTTCAAAATCTGAAAACCCTTGAAACTGGAACCCCCCCTGCCCACCGCCGGCAATTGTATTTCCTGGTCCTGAAAATGATAAATTATCGTTTGTCTACGTCCTGATGCAATATGATGTCGTCCGCTGTGCCCGAAGTTTACTTGGCCCACTTCCTTTCGATCCGGCCCCATCTAATTCGCATTTTTGATTAATTGGATTTTCCTGGGAGACAAATAGAAATTTTCATTTCATTTTCTATTTGCGGCACCGACTGTTTGTTGTGACAACTTTGTCGCTTTCGTTTTTGGGTAGAAATATTAAATTGAATTGAATTAAAATTCATTTTTGATGCTCCAGATCAGATTGCGCACGGATATTTCTTCATCTTGATGAAAATGGTGGGAGTTCAGTGCACATAAACCAAATGTCTCCATTTCGATGCCATTATCGTTGTCAATGCATTAAAGTGCATTTTAAAATAGAGCCATAAATATTTACTAGAGTGCTGGCGATGGAGTGGATTTGTGCAGACTCGGGGCGTGGCTGATTGCCAACCCATATCGTAATTGCAGATAAACTTTATGCCATTAACCTTTAGCGTTGTCTAGGCGGCCTCACGTCCCCCTTTGGTTTGCTGTAAAGTGCTTTGGAAACATTTCATGATAAGCATTTGCCATCCGACTCCACCACGACCCACTCTTTACCCCATTGCGTCGTCAGCAAGCTTACATCTGCGGTCCTTTCTCGGGAGGAAAACGAAGAAATATGCAGAAAGTCGGAGAGATGGGCCATCCGTGCGCTTGCCATCATTAAACTTGTGCGCAAACATCGGCAAAATGCATTAAACTTGGCAAATATCGTAAAAATTAACGACAACATTATGGGCAACTCAGACTGTCTCCCTCCATTTTGCCAGTGGTCCTGGCCAAGTTCAAAACTATAAATTTCGTCAGTTAGCAAGCCAAAACAAGTTGAAAATAGTTTCAGTTGGCTTGGGATTGCAGTTGATTGGTACGAGTAATTGGATTTGCGATTAGTTTTGTGGCAAAATTGTTTTCTAAGTGGGCTATTATGCAAATCGAAAGAATCATCTTGTGAGCCTCCGAGCGAGCTCATCCAGATAGCCTGGCTTTTCGCACTTTTCCCGGCTTATCCGTGAAAAATCAGCACAAAGCACACACAGTCCGTAACAAACTGAAAACAGTCCAGCAGGAAGTGACATCCAACCCACTTCTCTACCCTCGGCTGAAATGCATTTGCGCACTTGCCTGTTGACATTCTTGCATGTGTAGTGGGCGCAAATTAAAGGAAATCCAGCAGGGGCAACAACTGATCCTACTGGATGCACTCAGAAAAAAAGTTTGCCATTATTCCAAAGAACAATAAATTTTTTAAAAAAATTTGGATACGATTTTTCCGTATATATCAATAAAAAGTTTCTGCTTTGTCAACAATTTATGTTTAATGTCTTTAGGTACAAGATTATTTAACATTGGAAAACTAACTTCACTGTGCTGCTGCCACATTGTTCCTTTGTGTCCTTGGCCATGTGTGGGCGGCTATTTGGGCTGTTTGTTTAGCGCCAGCATAAACAGTTGTAACAGTTGGCCGTACAAGCCCGCCCGGCTCGCATCAGAATCAGAGTCAGAATCCGAATCAGAGTGCCAATCCAGGGCTCGTGCGCAGCGGTAATTACATAACAAAAGTGCACACAAACAAACTGACAGTGAAACAGCAACGAGAACAGCCTAACCATGGTCATCTGCATCTGGGCCAGCACTTAAATGAGTTATACAAATAATTGTGCCGTGATTATTTTACTGACCACGTACACACGGGCACAAACAACACGCTTACAATGGTCGTGTGATGAGTTTTACTAGGGTTAGATAAATAAGCAGCAAAGAGGATGTAAAAAAATATAAGAGTTACTTTGTGTACATATTATGTGAGCGCACAAACAAGGATATGCAAAACAACGTTGAAGTTAATCATCTATTGAAATTTTTAAGTATGGGTAAAGAAAAATCACACTGATGTCCTGTAAGGATCATCATAAATCGCCAATTCGTAACAGTATAATCGGAGGTCAGCTCAACAAATGACGCATACGCCGCATGGGCCGGGACAAAATTGTCTGTAAACATTGCCATTTGTTAGAGCCTATCTAAACTCTGTGGCACATAGTGCTATACTGATTTCATACACATATAACTTACATTTTTCGACGCGTATTTTTATCGGAATTATTTAAGTTGGTTATTCAAATAGTAAACATAAATATAGCATAAAGCTACAGTATTAAGAATTTATGTCGTTTTAGTGCTTTAAGTGTTGGCCTTTGAAACATGACAACCTTTTCCTTTGTCGTGATTTCATAATAAAAAAAACTTAATTTGTACGTCGTTCAACCGACTTTTTATGTACAGCTTAATAGTTTTGCTCAGTGCACCTTTGAATTCAACTGTGGTAGTATCTTAGCTTGAGCGGGCTGCATCTTCCTCTCTGGTTCGACAAGTCCGAGTCGAAAGCCGTGACCAAAGACGTGTGATTTATAACTAATTGATGAACACAATCATGTGGTTGATGGTCACATGGCCAAGAGCGGGCCATGTCCTTGTGGCCGCAGTACAGTTATGTTCAAGGTCGCTGTTGAAGCTGAAGTCGAGCGCTTCGCTTGAATAATTTGCGGCATAACCAAGTTTATTATGTTTAGGACCGCCGAGGCGTGTTTCCATGGGGAATGGAGGAAATGTTTTGGCTGGGGCATCGCCTAAATAGCGTGGTCGCATTTCCGTTTCCGCTTTACGTAATTAATTCGAAATTCGGGTTTTATGCGGCCCTCTTTTGTTGTAAAATTGCCGTTGCTGAGCTTTTATTTTTTTATTGATGAATAAATTTAATTGAACCAAATGGATTTCGTTTGGCGTCATGTAACCGTTGGTATTCTGCCTAATGGCTTTCAAACACACACCCCCTTCGCTCACTTAACCCTTCACTTCACTTCACGCATTTGTATTTGTGGGCTTTCTACAATAGCTATTGCCAGCTGGCAACGTATTTTAATTGAATTTCAATTGATTGCAAAAATGCTCAATTTGGTGCCGCAACCAAATTTCATTTTAATTAATTAGAATTGATAACAATAACGGGTTTCCATGCCTTTTTTGTTTCGACCTCGTAGAATAATAAATGACTTAATGGGTTTATATTTATGTTAGCCGGCGGTGAAGGGCGGTATCACTACATGGAGTCGCCATCAAGATCCAACCGGAAAAATCATTATTGGAAAATCGGGGTTAGGGCCAGAATTAAATACCCACGAATGTCCGGGATAATTATTGATTGAATGTGCCGAGATATCAAAATAATCGAATTGACAATGCAACTTTATTAAATGCTGCCAGAACAGTAGTTGTATCACAGCCATTGCGCAACTATATTATTACCCGTAAATTGCGTTAGCATGTTCTTGAATTTCACATCTGAAATACACAGAATATATTATGCATACTATAAACTTATACTTATTTGGCTTGATTAGGTATTTCATTGCATAAAGATAAACTAGCTGAGAGCGAAATTAAATTTAGCTAGAATTTGGAAAATGATCTTGGACGCTTTTATATAAATAAAATAAAATTAATATGTTTCAGAATGATCTTGACTACCAAATTTTAATTTATCAAAGTCTTGCTATCTTGCGGTTCTGAAAACCTATGTTAAATGTTCATCATATTTTATGAAGTTACACTTTTAAAATTGAAAATATAATTTATATCGTAACAAATGCTTAAGTACCCTCTTTGCTTCTAAAATCATAAAAAATTAAACACTGTTTGGCCCTTAAATAGTTTCGCTAATGCGGGAAACCGTTTTGCAAACTTTTTCCCATTTGGCGAGCATAAGCTTTCCCAAAGTGAATTCACATCTTTCCCTTTGCTGCAGGACATACCAAACACACACGCACAGTAAAATATGTTCACCAAACTGCAATCAAAGCGACATAGCACAAATTTCACAGATTTTTGCACATTAAAAATATGTTCGCTTTTCCAGATGCTATACACTAACAAACACACATAGTGCCACGCCTCCCATGAGCCCATTTTTTGCATGCCAAAAAAAAAGAAAGAGTAAACTTTTTATGCCAACGAGGCCAAAAAAAAAATCCGCATGTGGAAAAGAAATCGAGACAGGGGATCCACAAGGAGCTGCCGGGCAAAAGGGGACGTTGTGGCCAATGCTGCGATGCCGCAACTCAACCTTTTATGGCCCGGAGCCATGGCAAAATGCAACGCTGAATTTGATAATCAATTACCGTGCCATAGCCGAAAGGATGCGACCGAGGTCCTGTGGGGGCCACACATGACTCCAAACACAAGTAAATGCCCCCGAATACACTCACTTTGTACAACGCCACGTATGAGTAATATGCGGGATTGTCTATGCCAAAGGGCATGTGTGGGTGAGTTGCAGGTGGTAATGCAAATAAATATCCGAATTCGCCTAGATTTTCCAAAAAATGTTCATTACAAACTGCAAATTGGTTTGTGTCTGCTCAACAGCTGCTACCCGCTGGCCGTGTTCATGTAAATATATCCTTGTCGTTGCATATCTTAAACCAATTAATGGATTGCCAGTCACAAATGCTAAAAATTCCATATATCTTGTTTTCATTCAGAAGGCAGGAATTTATGGCAGGCAGTAGGAAAGCTCAGACCAGAATATTTTCTTAAATCTGATAAAGTGGATTTATAAGCTTAGCTAACAAATACTTATCTATGAGGTACAATTTATTTAGCTGCGTAATTTGTTGCCTAAAATTCATGTGCTACATTCGGGTTAGTTAAGTTTCGATCTGCTAAGATAGAGTAGTTGAAGGAAATTAAAGCTCAGCTGCCTTTTTATCGATTCACTTGGCAATTGCGCTTAAATGGAGTTTCTTTTTAAGCAGCAACTTTCATTTCCGCTTGTCATTAATTGACGCTGTCAGCTTTGGCAGCAATCACTTAATGAAATCATTTAATCAGTGCCGGCGACAATCGACAAAGTGGAAGTGGCAGCCCTTCCGCTCGCTTCTCTAGGAACACATGTTCCATTTATGCTGCACACTAATCAACCTGGCACTGCCAGCTCAGTGCTATTTGGCTCCCCATCGCCATCGGTTGCTCCAATGACACTAGGGAATTGTGGGCCGCCGACAGCTGTCCTTAATTACATGGAAATCCACACTAGATTCGTGCCCCTCGCCCCGTACTCGCAGCCGAAGTCCCCACAGAGTCATTCACCTTGCCACCACCAAAAAAAAAACGAAAGCAACTGAAGGAAAAGTTCGATTCGAAGGCTGAGGGATACCCTTAAAGGCCCATTTCCCGGCTTCGTAAATCACATTTAGTTAGCCATTTAGACTACAGCAAGTCTTTTAAGATACACTGCAAAATAAATACCATTACATTAATAGAAGTGTCATGTCATCGGTCTGTATTTTTGTTACCACAGAATAGACTTACATATATGATAAAAAAATGTTCAACAATAAGTTACATCGGTAGCCAATTCTATAGATTTAATTCCTTACGAATATAGTTTCGTTGGAATACTCAATTTGTAATTGTAATTAATTATAATTATTATAATTTTAAGAATTTATATAAGTAACTAAAAGACACGGCAGACACAGAATGAAAACACTCTATGTTAGGGAATGCAAAAAAACGTGGCGGAAGCCAAAAGGCGCAAGCAAAAATCGAAACCAAGTGAATATAACATATTATTTCAACAGGCAACTCATTCAGCATATAATATTACCACCCATGGAGCTTTATGTAGTTGATGTACGTAGTCTATGATGTGGAGCCCACGTTGGCGGAACTGGGAATGGGGATTGGGGTTTGAGAGCTGTGGTAAATTGGGGGGTTGAAGTATCAAGGGTTTGGGTTCTGTAGACCTGCGGAATCGAGGTGAATAAGCGAAGAACACATTCACACACACTAAAAGGCAAACAAAGGGAAATCAATCTTTGTACATACTTTTAGCATATGCACACGTATGATCTCCACCCACTTTTCCCTCCCAATGAAACAAACACACACACACATGCAAGGCCGTACGTTTGTATATGTGTGCGGTTGTCGGCTTTGCCGGGAATTGGGGAATATTTGCATGCCTTTGTGTACTTTTTCCATATGATTTATGACCTAAATTGTTGCTGCTCGCGCACATATAATTACACACACATCGCTGTGGCCATGTGTGTGTGTGTCGTCTTGGGACGCGCGCCAAAGTATGCTACACTTTTTGTTTTATGAGTTAATAAGTAGGCGTGGCCCCAGCCCAATTGCTACACTCTGATTATGGCACCGGATACCCAGATAGACGCCCATCCACCCCACTGTAAGATGGGGGAATTTCCAAACCTATATGTATGTGCAGATCAGATAGGATAGCACAGAACTTTTTAAAGTACACTTTTGGGGCACGCAATTTAGAAAATGTACCTCGGTGTCGGAGAAATTATTTTAAAAGTCGACTGAACCACCTCGTTCCATATGGAGAAGTCTACGAGTTCAAGTTTAATGGAGCAGCTGACTGCACTGAATTTTGTAGTTTAATACACAAATCCGCAAATTGCATCTCACTTCAAATAGCCTGGTACATAGTATCTACTAACATAACTCATATTAAAATAAAGCAACCAACCAGAGGGCCGAAGTTCTATTAATAAAACTAATATTTAACTATTATATATACATTTTATTTACTTGGTACGCTTATGATAACCTTCGAAAGAGAACCAACACAATACGCTTTGTCATTTGAAAAATAAATATGCTGTAACTACTTTACAAGGTGAAACTCTTGTCAGAAGATAAGAGGCTAGGTAAGTTGATTATTCAATCAGTTTACTTACTGCAACCCAAAATGGTCACTGCACTAACCTTCAGATGAGCTGCACTACACCCTCAATCGAGAATCAATGCAAACGCAGTGCCAGCGAAAATGTCAGCAAGGGATTAGGCCAATCCCAAACGGGTAATCCCGCTGCGACAATGCTAATCCAATTCCGATGGGCCGTATAAAAGCCCCAAGCTGGGCTGGCTGTGATTTCGTCTTGGCCCGCAGACCGGAGCATGGAGTCCGGTAACGTGTCGTCGAGTCTGTTTGGCAACGTGTCCACCGCGCTGCGGCCGGAGGCGCGGCTCTCCGCCGAAACGCGTCTGCTGGGCTGGAATGTGCCGCCGGAGGAGCTGCGGCACATTCCCGAGCACTGGCTAACTTACCCGGAGCCGCCCGAATCGATGAACTACCTGCTGGGCACGCTCTACATCTTCTTCACCCTGATGTCGATGCTGGGCAATGGACTGGTGATTTGGGTCTTCTCCGCAGCCAAATCGCTGCGAACTCCCTCCAATATACTGGTCATCAATCTGGCCTTCTGCGACTTCATGATGATGGTCAAGACTCCGATATTCATCTACAATAGCTTCCACCAGGGATATGCGCTGGGTCATCTGGGATGCCAGATCTTTGGAATCATTGGCTCCTATACGGGAATCGCTGCCGGTGCCACCAATGCGTTTATAGCCTACGATCGATTCAATGTGATCACTCGACCCATGGAGGGCAAGATGACGCATGGCAAGGCCATTGCCATGATCATATTCATCTACATGTACGCCACTCCATGGGTGGTTGCCTGCTACACGGAGACTTGGGGCCGTTTTGTGCCGGAGGGATATCTGACATCCTGCACCTTTGACTATCTCACCGATAACTTCGATACGCGACTCTTTGTGGCCTGCATCTTCTTCTTCAGCTTCGTGTGTCCCACCACGATGATCACGTACTACTACTCCCAGATTGTGGGCCATGTCTTTAGCCACGAGAAAGCACTGCGGGATCAGGCCAAGAAGATGAACGTGGAATCGCTGCGTTCGAATGTGGACAAAAACAAGGAGACGGCGGAAATCCGGATAGCCAAAGCGGCCATCACCATATGCTTCCTGTTCTTTTGCTCGTGGACGCCGTACGGAGTTATGTCGCTGATTGGCGCCTTTGGGGATAAGACCCTTTTGACGCCCGGAGCCACAATGATTCCCGCCTGTGCCTGCAAAATGGTGGCCTGCATCGATCCGTTCGTGTACGCCATAAGTCATCCCAGATACCGCATGGAGCTGCAGAAGCGATGTCCCTGGCTGGCGCTCAACGAAAAGGCGCCGGAATCGTCGGCTGTCGCCTCCACCAGCACCACCCAGGAACCACAGCAGACCACCGCCGCCTAATGCAAATTCCCACCCAACAGCCACCCATCCAAAAAATGCTGACAATGATGATGAACTGAAACGGCAACGAACTCGTAATACCAAACGCCAGGGAAAATTGTATAAATATTTCACGGAGTTTCTGCTAGAGTGCAAAGAGTTGAAAATATTTTCTTGTTATGATTTGTAGTCACTTTTGTGTTTATGAAAGAAATATAGTAAAATTACAGCAAGCTATGGAAAAAAGAGTTATATAAACTGTTTTTTTTTTTTTATTTCGTCGAACTAACCAAATAATGATGGAAGTTAAAGAGGATTTAATTTTACACAACTTTTTTGTGTTAAAATATGGCCAAATGTAAGTAACTGAACATAAAAAGTTAAGTAAATACTCTTATCAACTGAATAAGTCATTAACTCAGTTGACAACTTTAATAAAATAAATTCTTAAAAATCTTGAGTTGATATAATCAGGTCATACTCAACGCATTGTGCAAAACACCTATTGTTTCACCAGGTTTACTTATGTTTATAGAAATCCTAAATGTTTGGTGTTTTGCTGATAACGAAAATGTGCATTCATTCGAAGGGGAAAAACTTCTTGATGTAAAAATGTAGGCTCAGTCCCGCTTTGAACTTTGCCCCCTTGTCAATTGTCAATCGTCCACTTGACGCGGCCATTGCAGGGCACTCAGACGAGCCGAAGAAGGCGGCTTAATGCTCCCAGGAGCGGAGATGGCCAACAGCAAAAGAGTTGGCCAAGAACAATAGGGAATTGTGCCAGTTCCAATGGAATCCACAGACGGGAAAGCAGCTCTCTAACTCTCTTGTGCTCGCTTACTTTCTCCGGAGAGCGAAAGCTTTAGCAGGTGGAAGGATCCTGCGCAGTGCGAATATTGAAACATTTTTGGGAATGAAACATATATGGGGGAATGCTGAATCGAACACAGACCGAATATTACAGGAATTTTGATAAATAACAAACTTGGGATCCACACACACTTAAATACCTGCACGTGGCACCCGAGGGAATTTGCATTTGTATCCTAGCCATCAAAGTAAACAAAATAACGGCCTGAAATCCACATGGAGTCCACTTGCAGCCCAGTCTCATTAGTCACGCGTCCTTTGGATTTTGAAGCCTGCGGTAACTGGCTGTAAATCAGCAGAACCTTGGCCACAAAGGATGCCTAGATTTTTGTGCCACACAACTTCCACATGGCCTCCGCTTTGGCTTACGCCCACCAAACACCACCCCAAATGGCATTTAACAAATTGTTGGCCAAAGTGTTGCACCGTGTGTTTGTGTGGCGCCTCATTATTATTGTTTTCCCAGCTACCATTTCCTTCACACTTTTCGTAAAGCCCCTCCCCTGCCTCCCCTGAGTTTGCCTATCTCTGCCTTTCTCGTTGGCGCCTAGCCTAGCACGCTTTTCCACTTATTGCCTGGCGGGCATTTGCCAGAGCCTTTTCCCTGCGTCGTTTTGCGGCGAACCCAAAAACCGCACACAGACAGCCAGCGAAACGAGCTGGGAAAACTGGTGGGTATGCCAGAGAAAATCAGGGGGCAGATGCGAGGCAGATGCGGGAGAAAAGCGCTGAGCGAGTAGCAAGGCCATAAACCAAAATCGGTCGCAGCCACCGACGCGCGCAAATGGTAAAAACGAAGTAAAATTAATGAAAATCACACACACACAGCCTGATATATATAGTTATATACAAAAACAGACAGGCAGCCAGACGGAGCGGTCGGCGGGCAGAGACAATTAAAATGGCACCCACAGAACGTCCTTGCACCGCTGAGTGAATGCCGCCAGGCAGCGCCACACAAACCACCCAGCCACCCAAGCCACCCAAACCATCGAAAACCACCCAAACCACCCACAGCCACACAGGCCATGCGAAAACCAGCCACCGCACGACGGCACGGCACATTTGTCTTTCACGAAATTCGCTTTGGCTCTCATTAATTAAGATAATTAGGCCTTTTCGACGCCTTCAAAGTTCAACGTTCAAAAAAGAGCAAGGTGAATGAAAAACGCACCCGAATACAAAAATACAACAAAATGTCGGCAACATGAAGGGGCCGCATTTTGTGACAGTTCAAAGTTCAGCATCGCATGTTGCAGTAACTCCGGAGAAATGGGCTCTACAATTTACCTTTACCCACACATACATTTAGTACACAGTTTGCGTGGGGAAACTCTCTATGGACTTTGCTTAATGAGTGGTTGGCGGCTTGCTTGCGTTTGATTGCCCCACATGGTCGCAAACCACTCTCTCAAAGACCTCCATTGTGCAGAGACTTATTTTGAGGAGCCTTCGAATGCAACCGCAACAGAAATTGCGGACATGGTGGTTTGCAATCCAACAATTTGTCATCGCCAGAGTTCACTGTACAGTGGCGCAACTCCTCACAAAAAGTACATATTTGTGCAATATAAGAATTTGTTAATGCATAATAATGCATATAGAAAGTATAACTATATATATGCAGTTCAAGTTTCTCCAAGGACTTCCAGTTTGCATCGCACTCTGCTTTGATGAAGCACAACTCGATTTCCTTTTGACTGGCGAAAGGCAATTTCTTTTCATATTTTTGCATATTCCTCGAACTGATTAAAATCACTTGCAGCTGCATTCTCGATAGCTCATAAAAATGTCAGCTAAATTAGTTATAAATCAGCTAGGAGCGACCCCATGCTGTTTTCCAGCAAACTCGACTTGAAATGCACAAGACACAAGGCAGTTCACAACTTTGTGAGCCAAAATGAAGCCATAAATTATACGAACTAATAATTATATGCCATCAAATTGTTGTAAGCAGCGGCAAAAGCAAAAGCTATAGCAAAAGCCAGCTAACGGGAAGGCTAAAGTCAGCCAGTGAGTTTAACGGCCAACATAAATTATAGACATTTAAAAACGGGGTGGTGGATGCCACGTTCACTTAACGGATCAAGGGGGGAGTTTGGCGGAGGAGTGAGCTATGCGGCATGGAATATACGATTTTTATCACAGTTTATGCACTGCACACAAAGTCAACATAATAAGGTCAACACGCACACAGGACTAAGGACGAACTGGTTGTGGGTGGCGCCTAGTTGGGTGTCGCTTTAATTAAATGGCAACATCCAGCGAGCCAGAGAGCAAAGTTCGAGGTCATCTGCCAGTCGCCGCTTTACAGCAATTACGCCCTGCCGTCACAATTTTTTACAGCCCAGCAATTTGCAACAAAATTAGCCCGAAAATGTTACGCGGCCATGGCCGTGCCTCATTCAGAATCCACATAAACAAAAGATTGGGTTAAGCGTGATCGTGGGATTCCGGACTGGAGCATACGTCTAAGTGACTCTCCATGGATGGGCCATCATGACAAATGCCTCGTAGCCACCTCTTTTCCCCTGGCGCAACAGACGCCTCATTCCAGTACTACTACTCCACCTCCTGAATGGCATTCTCGTCCATATCTTGGCAGTCGTAAAGTTCCTGGCATGGCAACAAAAAAGAGCGTTTAAATTTTGTAATTTAAATGCAAATTGACAGGCAAATGACAAACATTGCAATTAACGAGGGACTAGCGGGCGTATACGCAATGTGGCCACAAACTCACAGTGGCCGGACCAACTCAACCAACTCGGCGAACAGCGAGACTCCGCAACAGGACATAATTTAGGCCCTGCTACGTGGAGGGCTAAAATGGTCGGAGCCTCATCTGCGGATGGGCCAGGATGGTCGGTAATGGTCTGGACTCGAAATGGGAATATGCAAATCTTTCTGGTTAGCGCCTGCATTTGCAAGTCATGGAGCATTGGAGCAGTCGGCCTGTTGGGCAAAAGCGGTCCCCACCAATTGAATGACTCGTCGAACGGCGCCATTGTAGGTACTCACATCGATTGATGATGGTAGCAGGTCTGAACGGAATTATTACCGGAAATGTCCGACATTAAATTCAGTAAACAAAGGACTTCCCAACTATTTCTAAATCAATCAACAATTGGATTTGTAATGTTTCGGACATGGCAATCAATCAAATACATCAACACAAATTGTTGTATGTATATTTCATTAAGTTAAGAGGAGTTACACTAAAAAAGTTGGTGTGTTGGTTTTACAACTAGAAATTTTACTTTAAGTGACGAATTTCGTTTAATTTTTGTGGCTGACTTGTGCAAATTGGATTTTGAGCCCCTTGCAGACGGAAAAGAGTTCGTTGGCCCGCATGCAAATTATTTGTTAAAGTTTCCTTGAAACTTGACCAGTGCTGGCGCACTTTCAGGGCGCACGAAGAACAAATTAAAAAGGTAAAATAGCTAAATAATTTATAACATTAAAATATCATTTACCAGACTGTTTCCATTGACGTTTGTATAATTAAGCAACCAAATTCAATGCAATAAGAAAAGTTTGGGTAAAAACCGTCAGATATTGGGAGATACAAAAAAAATTATAAGGGCAAAGAACTGTGAAGTAGACTCGCCAAATTGGCAACTTTTGACGTGACCTCTTGGCTTCATTGCCTAACCTCTGCCACCAAGTTCATTTTTGGTTAGGAAGTTGAAATGACACAAACTGCAATGCGGCCCAGGCGCGTCAAAAAGTATTCGTTTGAGAACTTTTTATTCACAGTTTGTTTCCAGTACTGGTTTTCCTGTTGTTTTTCCTTGACTTGACTTGATGTTGCTTTTGCTGTTGCCGGGCAAACAATGAAGAAAAGTGTTGCCCTGTCTGAGGCAGGCACTTGGCTGGCGGCCAAGCAAATCCATGGGCTGCACATAAACACATTCATTTCCGCTGCCAAGTGAGTCAGGGGAGCACTTTTCTCTATTCGCTTGCTTGGGAAAGGATATGTCGTCTTTAAAGTCTCGGCCAGGCATCATAAAAATGCCAACTATGCGCATTAATTATACGCAAATTGTTCATTGTTCGCGGCTGCCTCTAATCGTATTAACCATGGCAGCAAAGCGGGCTAAACTTGTGGTAGACTTTTCTAATTTATGCGCCTAATTGACTCAAAGTAAAATTTGCTCTTGCTTGACATATTTCGCGTGGGTTCCAGGGCTCATCTGCCCCCCAGCGTTCCGTACCGTTCCCTTCTCTTCCGTTTCCTTCCGCGTGTCATGTAAATGTCAAACTTTGAGGCAGATCCAGATCCTTAGCGGTGGTGTGCGAGGGAAACTTTCGCTTTATAAATAAAATTACGAGTGGCAGAGAGCAGAAATACAAGCTACTAATTTATGCAAATTGTTTTGTTTGACAAATTAAATGAACATTAAAATTATATCCCCTTGCCTTCGAGGCAGAGCATAAATATTTTCAATTAGCCGGATTGTCAAAACTCCCCGTAGCCGCCAACTAATGACTGACACGTGTTGCCTGCTAAACTTATTGTCCGTCTGTCGGCTGACAAATGATTTTGAGCCACTTCAAAGCCTGGCAATACACGCTGTAGCAAAAGATTTATTCCATTAAAAATTCATTTTAAATAAATAATAATACAAGCCTTCTCATGTTAGCTTCAACTGTGGAGAGCACCTGTCTACCCGTCTGCCAAAAAGATATTATGCAGTAATAGCTCCACCTAACTGGGTTAAACAAGAGGTCACAGGCAAAAATGAGAGACGCCTGCAGACCAAGTTGGAACTGCCTTTATTTGAGGCAATTAACACACCTGAGTGATGGCAGATTCCCCCACATATCCACACCCACAGCCATACCACAGGCTTGGAGGCACTTAGGAGTGGGCCGGGTTACGCATACGCCCCGGTGTACGTGGCCCCACTGGTGATTGCCTTCTTTCTGCCTAGTCATATGGCTCATACGCCACGTTGTATTTATTTGTGCCCCCCTGCAAACTGCAGCTGAAGCTCGTTAGCCAGCCTCGTAAAAATCAAATTGCCCGATCCCGAGTCAACCAGGAACCAGGCTCAATCTGCTCGTCTGCTAGTTAGGCAGGAAGCTGGTAGCTCCCAGCTCCCAGCTACCACGAGCGGTTGTTAAAAAGTTATCCTTGGGCGGCAGTTTTACGAGCTCAACTTGGTATGTAGTTGCCTGCCATTTTCTGCTTGTTAGCATCGAGTTTTAGTTGACAATGTTGGCAGCTGCATTAGGCAAACATCGGAAAGAGTCCTGCAAAGGAGGTGGTGTATCCACAGCTACAGACCCGCATGTGGCTGCCAGATGGGGTTGAAAGTCTTTGATTTGCGTTTTGCCTTTTATGCTCGCTCAACTTTCAAGCAGTTCAATTTCAAGTTCAAGTTGCACGGATGACACAGAAAACCTTTAGCTTGTTATATTCTTAATGCCGAGCTTTCAGCAAGTTTTTATTACTTTCCTCGGCTGCTGGTTTTGATCGACTTTTTTTCGTTCGGGGAGTTTGTTACTGCCCTCGGGCACATTTCAATTTCAATCCATGCATTTGCTGCCATCCCACAAACGAAAACAATATTTTATATATTTTAAGCGCCTTGTTATAGTTTGTGGCAACAATAACAGAAAGTTATTTCCGGGCCAAGCTTATTGGGCTGGATTGAGAGGACCCAAGTCTAATACGAAATTGATTTGTTATGCCAAAAAGTATAAAAACTTGGCCCCAAGCTACTCTTAAATCGAACGACAAAGGAAACTGAGCTGAACTGAACTGAAACTTTTGCCTTTCGAGTTTCGAGTATTCCCAAAATTAGAAACAAAAGCTTGGATTTGCTTGGCTTGCTCCATACAAACAGGAAATGGCCAATGCCTTTGAGCTTGCAAAGCAGATTTTCGGCTTTGTGTTTTCAAATCAATTGCCGATTCAAGGATGACATGTAAGAAAGTATGCTCTGCACTACCGAACCGAATGTAAAAGTATGCAATTGAATAAATATTATTTTTTCTTCACCATCCAAGGACGCACGCACTGGACTAATTTACAGAGCTTACAAAATCATATTTCCATAACAAAGCCTCACTCATTGCACACCCACTATTTTGCATATTTCGTACGATAGAACGAAAGAACACAATTCATACAAAGTGAAATGCAAAATACTCTTACGTACTACATAAGCACAGATGTACATTGTACACATCCCGATTCGCAGCACAGATACGTTCAATAAATATGCAAAATCTCTGCTAAAATAATTTTTCCTTTTAATCCCTTAAAATAGAAAATCAATATGCTGCAGTGCCACAGAGAAAGTTCGGCCAGTAATTTCCGCAATGGGGCACAGAGAGGGGGCTAGACACAATGCCTGCATGACAAGTAGCCCCACAACTCTCATACGAGTACGTATATATATTCGAATCAGAGCTTCGCATATGCTGGCAAGTGTTGCCACAGTCGAGTAAAAACAATTTATTTTTATGTGTCTATGTATAAAATTAAAATTTGCATAAAGTCCACCAGTGGCTGCTGCTCATCCCGGCTCTGCCGCCGGCTCAGAGTCTGGGGGATCCCAGTCTGGCCATGGGAAAGTTCACAGAAACACAATCGTGACGGCAACCGAAATCGCCGTCTGTCTGCCAGACATTCATTTTGTCAGTTTGTCATTTTGCCAGTATGTCAGTTAGTCAGCTTGTCAGTCTGTCAGTAAGTCGCTGTGGAGAGCCTTTTGCAGTTCAGTGTGTGACAACTGATCCGATTGTTGCTAACTCACGGCTTACATTTTATTTTATTTCAAAACAGTGGACAGTAATGAACAAAATTATTTGTGCGCCTAAACATCTAACGCTCAAATGGCTAGTTTTCCATTTAGAACAGTATTGAAACTACATTTTAAATAAGCTTTATTTTATAATTGTACATATCCAAGCGAAATAGGTATTAAGTAATACATATAAACACAAAATAATCATGTATATCATATATTCCTAATCAATTGTGTAGCTTTCTTTCTGCACTATTTTATAGACAATTGGAGTAATATTCCCTATGGCCCCTTAAATTGTAATCCCATCTGTGCACTTAAAGTGCAGTTCTGCAAATGACTTTGTGATGTCTGCTGCCGATTGTAAAGCAGATAGTCTGCTGGTAGGTCTAAAGTCGACGGATTTCGGTGGCTATGCGTTGGCTTATGGCGCATTTAAATGATTTCAATAACTTGCCATTTGGAATCATTAGTTAAGCCGCCAGCCACTTGAGTGCGGCTTTGGGAGGTGCCCACGACCACATAGAGATACCATGCCACTTCTCCCCTTTGTAAGTCAGCATGGTAACCGGATCTGGATTTGCTGTCATTCGAATGATAAAGCCATTTGACAAAGGCACAAAAAGCACACAAGCGGACAAGTTGAGACGCGAAAAAATTCCCATGCCCATGCCCATCGTACTCTCCCCCGGAGCAATGCAGCTCACAGGACTCACAGGACTTGTCTGGGCGATAACAAAGGGCCGCAGGGAAAGGGAAGCGGATGGTGGCACTGGGGTTTCCACAGCCTGCGAAACAAAGGCGACATATCAACAAATGTTGCCGCCATACAAGAAGATGCGGCTTCCGTTTCAGACACACGCCTGTCAATGAAGCGACAACCACTGGGGGCACCAAAAGTGGCAGGAAGTCGCGTTTTTCAAACCGATCACTAGGATTTATTTACTGGCATGTTCCGCAAATATGCCGGTTTCTGTAAAATCCGGTTTAAAAAATAATTACAATATATATTTAGAAATATAAGGAATATATACAAATAAATCGTTACAATTTTAGCATATATATATAATACTTATTTAATACTTTATCGAACTTTTTCTACCAGTGATACATATAGACTTAAATGTTTTGCATTCCACTTCTTATAAGGATACTAATATGCATCTAAAACTCGTTTAAACTAGTCACAAAAGTGGGGGAAAACACCACGGGGATAACAATCGAAGAAGAGGACTCTGCAGGAGCATCTTCCAAATGCAAATCACACGAATACGTTAGTCGAACGTGTTTGGAGCCCCAATATTTAAATTGGTGACAGTGGAGGGGAGTGCAGCAATGTCATGGACAACCCCGCAGAAACGGACTATAAATTTATTGTTAACGTGGCTCATGCAAATTGAATCCTTTCGCTCCTTCTTGTCTACTGTCCAGACCGTTTGTGACTTTTGTTATCCTTTTCTTAGCCAACGAACGGGGTGGAATAAAACTGCTTTGCTACTTAATAGGCCACGCTCGCTCTTATCTGCGGGTTGGGATTAAATGTGACTGCTTAATGAGAGGTTCCTTGCCAGAGCAATAATCGTATTTTAGAAATGAACAATTGAACGAGAATAAAATACGGGACACTTGATATTACCATTATTAATTGGCGATGACCTTCAGTCACCTCGAAAATATCTAGTAATTCTTAAATTTTTTACACTTAAAATTTACACAGTTTTCAAATACTAATATCTAACAAATCCACAGTTTTAACTTATCTCTAACTAACAGATACATCAATCAAAAATTTACATGCACAGAAAAGTTTATGTTGGCGGTAAGCGATTTTTATATTTCGCTCGTATTTAAATGTTATTAAAATGCCATCAACCATCCACAACTCTTTTTAGCAATTACTCTTTTGCAATCGCATAGTAAAACTGAAGTTAGCACGACCTAAAACTAAGCAATCGAAATCTATTATAGACAAAACTGAAATGAAATTGCACGCCCTAAAAAAAAAAACATTTGGACGAAGCTTTGATTGCCTGATCAGAAATTCCGTACTGGCAAGAGCAATTGAATAAGATTTTTATATGACAACAACACGTGACCGAATAGAATATTTTTTTCCAGCTAAATTGTGTTGTTATCCATCAAAAACGTGTCGATGATTCCAGGCGCCGCAAAGAGTACAAATCTCTAGGAACGTGGCCTGCCTCACATTTACCCAGAAATTAACATTCTATGTGGCCCCAGTCGAGTTGCCATTTGCCAACCAGTTGCCAATTTTAATGGCAGTCGCAGCACAATTGAATTAAATTATCAATCGATGGCCCGGGCAGAAGGGTCGAATAGAAAGACCAGCCAACAAGAAAAAAATAAGGACAGCACAATCAAATTGAATGTATTTACTTTGACACCAAAGCCAACAACATCCCCAATGGTCACACCTCCAAACGATCCCACACTCCTCAAACATTTTTGGGACATGGGCTTGGGTTTTGTTTTTTGCCGCCTCGATTTGGCTTAAATACGGTTTTTGGCTCGTTAAGTGTAACTAACAAGTTGCCATCGCTGGATCGTTGTGGACGCCTTTATTGTTTGCCCTCTTGTTTCAGCCTCCTTTTTGTGTGTTTTTCTTTACTTTTTCTTTGCTTCCAACTTGAAATGTTCCTCCAAGATTGAGGGTGGACATTTTTCCCCACTGTTCTTAAAGCAGATGGTCGAATTTAAATGGTATTGGTGGCATATGCAAGAGCCATAAAATGGGTCCTTCAATAAAATAATTATAGCGATTGGAGTAGGCAGCCTAACCTAAAACTGAATTGTTTTCCAAAGGCTCTTTATATACAAATAATCAATTTCGAAGATTATTAATTATCACATACCTTACATCTGAAATAAAACTTTTGAAACTAATGAATTAATTTGGATCTTTGCTTTAGATCTTTAACACAACTTTTGAAACTTAAGAAAGCCTTTTTAAGTGGTACCACTATTTTAAATAATAACATTAAACGTTCATTATTCCGTGTAAGTCATAGCTGAGATTCCGACCCAACCTCTTTATTGATCGCCGAAATGTGACAGGCATCACGTTATGGCCGCACACGCTTTTTAAAGCATAGGAATGAATAAAAACAAAACAAAATAAAATAAAATGCGGGCACCATAAATAAATAAAAACATAAAATAATCATGTCACGTGCGAATTGATTGAATTTCTCCCTCGAGCGCCTTTTGTTGCTCTTCGAACGCACACTTTTTTGGTCAACGTGGGCATAACCCTTGGCAGAAATTTCGACCTCAACTGGAGGGGTAAAAAACACGCTCCTTTCAACCAAACTCGTTTCATTTAATGGCCACAGACAAAAGGTATTTAATTTAATGCTTGCGCCACTTGGCCAGGTAATTTGAACTATGAGCATTTCACGTACACTGCCGGAATGTAAACAGAAAAAGTGGGAAAATCGAGCTGGTAAAGCTCTCGGCGAAATTGAAAAGCCAAGAATGCCAATATTCATGCGAGTCACAACGCACGCGGGCAATCGGAACAGAACCGCGGCTTAGATCGTGACAAAAAAGCCAAAATCCTTCTGGCCATATATGGCTCTTAAGTCATAAAAAAGAGGAATTGAAAGCTGCCATCAGTCTGACAGCGGCAAAATGTTTTCTGACGAAATTTTCCAGAAATTATCTCTCACTTTTTGTGCGGCTTCGGTTTTGTTGTTTGCGTTCGCTTCGACTGAAATCTGGCCAACAGAGCAGTGCAAAAATGTTTCAAGTCAGCGTGCACACAAAAGCCCACACTACAAATCCCTGAAAGGGGACTCACCCATACCAACATATACACAATACATAGAAATGCACACACACACCACCACACACAAGCGGCAGCCATTGTTTCACTTGCAATGAAGGTGTCATCATATTTTTTCAATTTCATGGGTATTTTTCCGTCCATTCCTTGCATTTCCAGCTGCCTCATACCACTGAAATATGTGGAAATGAAAGTGTTTTTGGTTTGGAGTTAAATGATTACCAACTTGACTTAGCTTAGGTCATCAAGAAAGTGCCCTAAACTATTTCCTAAGCTGTATACATTTTAATAACAGTAAGTTTACACTTTTTGTCTAATGCTTTCACCTTCTATTAGGAGTTTTATATATATTTAAAGCAAACCTTTTTCTAAAAGTATTTACTTATAGAAGAAATAATTTTTAAGCAACCTAAATTTTAAGGGTGTAGTGTTGCAAAACCATTCCCAGCATCGTCTTTCAAAAAATGTGAAAAAATGACGAAAAGTCAGCAAAAATATGCGCGCGTGTTTGAAAGGGCGGGGGAAAAAACGAAGCTGAAAGAATGATTGTTGCAGCTTATGGGAAAAACTCTATCCGAGCTACGGTTTTCCTGGAGGCCTGCAAAAGTGGCTGCATGTGTGGAAAAGAGAAAGTGGGCGACACTCACGCCGGGATAGAGAAACTAAAAATGCGCACACTTGCAGTAAAAGCACGAAAAACTCGTTACAAAAACTGTTAGTTTTTCAATTATAGCGCGTAGATTAGTATTTGAAAGCTACGCATGTGTCTGTGTGTGCGTAAATCCCCGTTTCACTCGCTTTCTCCCTCTGTCCCTCTCTCAATCTCACTTTCTCTCTCTCCCTCTGAGCCATTATTGGATTTTGGCCGGCTACTGGCCATTTGAGAAGGTGGAGATGGGGAAAAAAGGGAAACTTTCCTGACAGCAGCACAATAACTTTTGAATAAGAAAAACGTGCAACGCTTCAGAATGGAGAAACAGGAAGTGTGGGCGGAGTTTTCGCATCGGGACCGGACTAAAGAGGTTGGAGGTTGATCCAATACAGTGACAACAAACGGCAGAAAGGAACTTTTGCAGCTGCAATTTTCTATTCAACTTGAAGCTTACTCCCTCCATCGAGAGGAGGGCACAATCAGTTTAGGAAGTTAGCAGTTTTTATGAAATGCCCTCTGCCCTTCTTCTCACGCTTATTTTTCCGATCCTTCCCGGCCCAACTCCTTCCGTTTGGGCTTGTGAGAGCTTTTGCTAATTTTACAACGCACATTACGTATACGACGTGGTGGTTGCAGCAAATTTCTGCTACGAATAGCAGTAATCCAGGTGGCCCATAGAGATGGGAAACGGTGATTATGCTGCCTATCAAACGGCATGATATTAATTTTTACATTTTTAGTTGAAATTCATCAACATTGCATGGTTTCAACCTTGTTTAAAAAAAAGATGAACCAGAAGCTTTAAAAGAATGCTTAAACAACTAATATTAAAATTACTTTAATTTAGACCATTGATTTTCATTATAGCTAAGTTTTTCATAAGTTTCCATTACGAAATTCCAAGTTCATTTAAAGTATAAGAAAAATCACTTTCAAAACCTCACTTTGATCAAAATTATTTAGTTCCTTGAAGAACATCCTAAACAAACCAGAGAGCGAAAAGAAGTACCTCAACTACAAGGAAAACTGAAAGGCTTCTCCGTTTGAGCGCCGGCACTCTGTATATCACATTGCCATCTCTGAATTCCCGGAAAAGCCACCGCCTTGATTTTCTTTTATGGGATTTCATTGTTGGCCCTCGCCAGCTCAGTGGCCAGGTCCACGGCATTTCCCCTGCTTTTGTAGCGTCTTTAGCGCTGCAGCAACGTCGTTTTATTGTTGAATGAACGGACTTACGTGTGAACTAGTAGGCGACAACAACTTATGCCATTTCCGTTTCCGCTCGCATCGCCATTGAGCGCAAAAGGCGGCAATGCCAATGGGAACGGCAATGGGAATGGGTATAGCGGCTAAGGCAGAGCAGCCAAGGAACAGGAACACAATTGTGAGGTCATGTATGTGACAAACAATAAAGACGATAACTTAGTGCCTGCATGCAACAACGGGCGGAAACGGAACTGCAACTGCAACTGCCTTGCCTTTCTTCGCCTTTCCATGTCCTCCGAAGGTGTGTGTGAGGGTGTGTATATGTGGTTGTTGGTGCTTTAAAAATGGAATTAAGTTTTCGTAAACTTGGACTTAATGCGCCCTTTCTGGCTTCGGCTTCGCCATGGTTTGAAAGTTTGAAAATATATATTTGAAAAGCAAAGTTTATTCTCGTTGAAAGAAAATATGTCTGGCGTCTTTTGTATACATACAAGGTGTCCCGCCGGCAGCACAAAGCACCAGCTGCCAGTTGCACGGCAGGGTTCTGGTTCTCGTTCTGTTTCTGCTTCTGCTGCTGCTTCTGGTGTTGGTCCTGGAAGTCCTGGAGGTCCTGCGGCTCCCACGGAAAGTTTTGTTTGCCCTGGCACTTAAAAAGTCGTAAAATGCACATTCAGCATAAAAACCACTGTTGGAAATTATGGCCACACTGCATATAGCCAACATTCTATTGCTCACCCCATCTACGTCGCCCATCCACTGTTGCCTTTTGTATCATATTTTCCAGTTTGAAGTTTCCCGAGCTGCAGCGGCTTTTATCTTTAATGCATTCTACGTGCACTTTGCCCACTTTTCGAAGGACACACACACGACGAGGGAAGGGGCATACGTTTCTGCTCAGTATTTATTGAATGAAAAGTTAAACCCATTCACTTGGCACTGATTTTAAATTGAGATTTATTGCTTTGCAGGGCGTGAATTGAAAGAAATCTATAAGTTAATATTATCATTTGCGTGCCTCAAAGAAAACACGACATCCCCATATTGGGGCATATGTAGACTACATTTAATCGTAGCAAGGCTTAACAATCATAAAATGTTATACATTTTTTTTTTAATTATGCTATGCAAGCATCCATATATTAAATCATAACATTCCACAAAGTATACTTTTTATACATAAAATAAAAGATTAGCGAAGACTGTTTCAGCAATCAAAACAATTATACATACATACATCATTCATACACACAACACATACATACATTACATACATTACTGCTCGAGATGCATTAGATTTGACACTTGAAGCTTTGCAGTTACTACACAAAGTTGTACAGATCGGTCTATTACAGAAAATGTATAAGTTCTAAATAAAACCGCCAACAGATGGAGCACGTGTGCAACTCACTTCGCTTATCTCCAGCGTAGAGCTCCTTCTTCTTTTAAAATTGAAATGGAATCATCTCGCCTGCCGAAGCTTTGGCTGAGCTAAGTGTCACAATAAAAACATCCCAGCCTATACGAAAAATTCAAAACACTCGGCCAATTATACACCCAATCTTTCTTCAAATCGAGCCTAAAATACTCGTATAATGCAGAAAAAAAAAATATAAAACGATTAACGAATAAAATTCATATGATTTATGAAATTTCGATTTTTCTCTTCTAAAACATATGTGTAAAATGCAAATTAAACAGAAGATAAACGCAATTGGTAGAAATAGGACCGTTTTAAGTCCGAATCCTCTTCAGCTTGAAAAATAAATATACACCCGATATGTACTATTTAGTGCGCAGTAAAATTAGTTTGGGCTTGCAACCATTTCTTTTTACAAAATTACAATAAAAACAAAATTCCGTTTTCAGACTCAAATAAGCATGATATGTACTTTCCTTTCGTCCCAAAGCTGAGGGCAGTCAGCCAAGAAAAGGGGGACGAAATCCGTTGGCCAACAAAAAAAATGTTGAGGAACCGCAAAGGAGTGGAGCCAGCGAAGAAACACCGAGAAGGCCACTAGGAAACCACCTACTTTGTATCAACAGATAAAAGTAAAGTTTTTCAACATCATTTACTCAGGGCCAGAATCGTAGCACTCCTGCAGTCTTACTTAGTTTCAGGCTCGGCAGGTGAATCCGAAACGAAATACATAAAAGTGTCTTCTGTCTCGGCTCGACTGCGGTTTAAAAGTGTGGTTGTACGAGGTACAACCTGTTGTCGGAGTTCAACTGGCAGCGCAAACTTTTTTAATACGTTACGAAATCTTCGCACACCGCAGCCCCTTTTTTTGGCCACCGAACTTACTTCACTTCGGGCTCCATTAAGGGTAACGAAAACTTTACTTTCGACTGCTGTCTAACGGTAATGCTGGAGCATAAGCCATGATTGAGAGGTGCAGACATATACTCACTCCCCTTTTTCGTGGATGGTGTATAAATATTTTGACCGCAGGGTCGCTGTCTTTCCTTTACTTCCTCATCTAAGTTCCACCCTGCGGTTGTTATTGTTATTGCGCCCGATATTAGCAGGACATTATTGAAATAATTTACCTTTCCACCCCGCACAACAATTTCCTCCATCCTCTCCTCGTGTTTTGGAAAACCCCCAACTGCCGGCGAAAAAGTTGCATAAATTGTTTTGTTATTAATCCCGGGCTGGGCCATTGAGCGCTGAAACGACTGACAGGTGTTTAAATTTCAAAACTTTTAATGGCAGCGCCAGCCACAGCCATGATTATTATTATTATAATTATAATGGGAAACAATAAGTTTTGATTGGATGGTTATTCAAATAACTTAGGGAGCGGAAATCAATGAGAAATTAAGCTAAAATGAGCCGACAATGTGGCATAATAGACTTTATGTAGAGAGCGTAAGTGGATTTAAGTAAATTAATTTATATTTAATTTACTAAGTACGCATGAAGAAAAAATAGTTAAAATATTAACTATATTTTTGGACTTGGCTGTTATCTGCATTATCCAATAAATATATATATTAATGTGCAAGCAATCTCAATTCCTTTAACTTACTCCTAACAAATGACAGTTTAACAAAATAAAAAAAAAAGCTCGGAAACACCAAGTTTCTTGAAAGCGAGCAATTAAAATTTTTCGTTTGTCTCCTGGCTTCCCACTATCAACTTTGAACGGACTCCTTAAGCTGCCCCTATCAACGCCTGGCACATTGTCAATTTGTCAAGTTCTCAGTGTCTTGTCCACACATTCTCGCTTTCTTGGTATCAATGCCATTCTCAAGCCCATTCCCACATCCATTCCCATACCCATTGTGACGCCCATGGCCATTCGCCGTCTCATAATCGCACTCATCTGGGGTCGAGTGGGAGTCAACTATCAGCCATCGAGTTAGAGTCGGAAAGGAAGCCTCGGTCACTTTTCACAAAGACCGGGAACATATTGTAGCACGATTTTTAAAATAAAATTAACTTGAATTTGCTCTCTGCGCCGGCGGAGTGAGAGAAAGAATGTTCTGTCCCCTTTGGCATGATGTCCTTAGCTGTCATACAATCACCCGCAGACAGGAGCACAATGTGGAGAAAAGTTCTTCTTCGGCGGAGGAGGCGAAAGTGCAAAAAGCCAAGTCAGTAAGTAGCATAGAATTTTCAACACAAGAAAAGCCACCTACATATATGTTATCCTTTGTATGGGGGAATAGAGCCGCAATAGACAGTCGCTGGGTGAAAAAAAAATATGCCACAATTGCAACATAACTTTGCAGCTTATTATTTTTTATTGCAGCTAATAAGCTTGACTTGCCAGTTAATGGCGCATTTCCGTTTCCGTTCAGCGACACAAAGTCACAGCCACACACATACACGTACACATTTAGAGGGGAAAACCTGTCGCAAAGTTTATAATGAAAATATTTTCAGCTTAGCAACGACCAAAGAAAGTCCGGAAAACGGCAAATGGCAACTTGTTGTTGTTGTTGAAAAGTCTCGCAAAACTGTCAAAAGCAAAAACTCCTTGACACACCCTAATACACATTCGCTTAAAAACATTTTACTTTTTGTCTTACCATTCTTGAGCTTATTAAAGTTACATTTTTCAGACACTTTTCATTTATTTTATTTGTCCATATTTCCTTATTGAAACTTTTCATGGACTGGACAATGGCTTTCCTTCCGACCACACCGCCCTTACAGGCTTATCCCGGCAAAATGGCCTCATTTGCTTAGACTGAAAAGGACATGGAGACCAGTCAACCATTCTATTGTTGTCTTAGTGCCTGCTCATTGCAGGCATTTTGCCATTTTGTGGCTGCAAATGTATTTTGTAGCTCATTTGTGTGTTTGCCCGGAAGTTGTAACTGTGCACAGGATACGATGAGTGCCCCGATTTCACACGAGAACGGCAGGACCCACAATATTCGTGCCGGACATTCACGGGCAAGGTGCAAACATTGTATGTGGCCTGGATGTTTTAATGTTTCTGCTTTTGGGACAATTACTTTTGGCCTGGTTATTTAATTGACCGGTATTTGCCGAAAGCATAACTTTTAATGCCTTTACTAAGCGCTTGGCAATGAAACAACAATGTTTGTTGTAGGGAATATTAAATTATACAAACCTTTCCTACTGAGATTTACCTCTAAAAAGGAGAACTGCATGTGACAAAACACAGTTCTAATTTAATTTTGAGTTAAACTTTTCGTCTTGTCTTTATTATGACAGTTCCTTAAAATATGAACATACCTAACTGAACTGAGGACAGGCACAATTCAACTAAATTCCTTTCTTCTTGGAACAAGAAAAAAAATCCAGTTATAAGAGAATTGATCTGATAACAAATAATTATTCTAAGAAAAACACTTTGGAAAGCTACACACATATATTACTTCGCAGTTTTACTCCTACCTACCCTCTAAGGCTGGGTATCTTATATCCTAACCCAAAAGAACTTAAATTTATTTCTGTTATTTGATTAAGATCCATTTTAACATATCAGTAAAGAAAATATTGATTTTGCAACAACTTTTCACGCAATCGACAAAATGTCAGACGAAATGCCGCAAACTTTTGTTGCCTTGTTATTATATTTTTGTTTTGTTCGGTTTATTTTTATATTTTTGAATATTTCTTTTTATGTTACGAGTACAATAAACATCAATATGTTGGTAACAGCGGACATAAGGCATCTGCTCCTTGGCGTCCATAAACCAAGGGCGACAAACAAAGCCGAAAGCCGAGCTGACAAAAGTTTGCGCAAAAATCATAAAGTGCAGGCAAAAGTTTTTGGCCAAAAGTGGGCAACACTCGCAAAGTCGTAAACCAGAAAAGCGGAGGGCGAGTGCTAGCTATTCCGGGGGATCCCAAGAAATCGACCAACATCAATTCGAAAATGGCGCAAAAGTAGCAGCGATTTGTTTGCCTGCTGTAGCCATGGCCATTGTGGCCATCAAGCATTCTCGCTGCTGCATTTGGCCAGCTGCATTTGTCCAGTTTTTGCCCACTTTACATTTTATCTTTATTTGCATTGCGGCTAACCAGCGACAAGCATTTTTGTGGCCGGACATGTCGAGTGGTTTTTGTTTTGAAGAAAACTTTCTTTCTTTCCTTCTCTGTTTTCTTTTCTTTTCATTTCGCTCGGTCGTTTTTCCTGGATATCTGCCAGGGCAGTGCAAGTGTCAAAGATTCCTCGCATTCGGAAAAGCCCCACCAACAGAGTGTTTGTTATAAATTAAAGCTGCGGTCGTGTCTGCAGGGGCATGAACCTTTATCAGAGGCACAGATTTGTGGCCCATAACTTGTGAGTCGCAGACGCACATGTTGTATTTCCATGTTTCCGCTTAGAAATGTGTTTTATATTTCAATTGAGAAATTTCATAAATTGTTATCTCTTTAAAATTGGCTTTTAATTGGTCGGCTGGGGCCAGTGTGCAATTGTGCTGTTTAATTATTCGGGACTATTAAGTGAAAGATTAATGAGCCTGGGGTTTTTGCGGTGCCATAATATAGCTGTTGTGTATTATTAACGGCCTGCAGTTCAGTGGGCTTCATTTACACAGTAATTATGGCGCGCTCTTAATTGTTCGATTTGAAACTAAAGTTAATCCTTAACGATAGCATACGATACATACCTATAGCTACTCGAAAACGAGCGAAACTTAACAGTGAATGGGCCATAAATTATTGGGAGTCAAAGCGTAAACTACGCATGGCAAAGTTTGGCCAACTTTAAGAATGCCGGGCCAGCAAGTCCTCGGAGTCCTGGTGATGGAACGCACAGGCAATAACAATTTATATGGCCCGGACTGACATTTCAACATGGCCAGGACACGTACTGAAAGTTCGGAGCTGGCTAGGTCGCTCCACGAGCTGTATCATTCAAAAAGGTGCTGCAACCTTGGTGCGGACAGGAGGGCATTTAGAAATTAATGATAATTGACACAATAAGCGACAAGTTGAGCCCGAGTCCAGGGAGCAAATCCAGGGTAGGGGGACACTTCTGCCCTTACCATCCCATCTAGCCGCTGGGATAATATAATAGTCAATGACATTAGAAGCCAATAAATAAAGGCGAATGAAAACAAACAGCGTGCAGCCCAACAAACGTGCAGATGGGTACAAGATGGCCCTTGGGTACATATGCACAGGAAAAAATGATATATGTATCTATACACTTAAAATTACACACAATTTTACATAAAAGTCTTAAAAGATGAATATTAAACTTGTTTCATAACAAAAATTAGGGTATTATAGTCACTATATATATATAACTTCTATAGTTCTAGGAAACTGATATTGATGATTTCTATAGTCAGAATTAAACTGCATGACTTAAAACTATTCTACCTCTTACTCAAAAGGGTGTACTAGTCCCATTATGAAATTCGACGAATGTAGCATTTCCGACTTGATAATATTGTGAATATATTTATCATAATTTGAAATAAATCCCTAATCAGTCTATTACTCAGACTCTTTTAAGCAGGAATGAGGATATATGGTAGTCAGAGTCCTTTAGCATTCCTTCTTATGTATCTTAACTTTCAGCTGGCAATATAATTTAAGTATAACTGAGATAATTGCAATGTTAAAGTACAAAAACTTAAGTAGGCTTATATTTAATTTAGTATCATTGCTAGTGAGCACACAAAGCTCAATGTAAACAACATCAAGATGATGTTTCGAGAACGAAACCATGTTCCCCGATTTCTGGAGGCGTCAAACTCATTTAACGCCTAATTACTTTGGGGCCGAGACGCAATCGTGTGAGCAACCGCACACAAATTTCTAAATCCTAATTAGGCGGAAAAACTACCCATCCTGCCCGGAAAAGCAACCCAAATCCCCTGCCTACTTATTGCGCTTTGGCAATCAAAGCCGCTGACAGAAAGTATAAAATTTCAGAGCTCACGTCTGCCGCTCACTTTCGCATTTATGGAAATAATTAAAACTGATTTGCAGGTCGAAACAATTATTGCCTCCTCCTCAATTAGGTTGCGTTCTTCATGCACGACTTTGTCATTCAATTAACCATTGCACTGCCAATAAGTGAGTGGCACATAAAATGTGAGAAAATGCGAACGTGACCTAATAGCCGTGAGCCAGCTTGATGATTGTTATCCTTGGAAAAATCCACAGCAGAGGCAAATTTCCCTACTGCAGCAATTACCAGCATCTGAATAGTGGCTGTCTTAAAGAAATGTGAATGGTGTATACAAACGAGGTAAAAGTATTATGCGTAACCAGAGGAACAGGCAAACCTTCTGCATAAACCCCTCCAATAAAATCGGCTCGACATTGTGGCAGCTAGGATCCTGGAAAATAGAAGTTTTATCCTTTTTGCTCATCCTGGGCAGCTGGGCTGCTTTTAAAGGCTTATGTGCTCATATTTTGCATGCTCGGAGCTAGGGAAAAAGGGTGGGCAGAGAAGCCGGATGGATTTTGGAATTTGTGGCTAAGCATCGATTCGTTACCACTGGCCAATATTTCGGCTTTGTGCTGTGAAACAATGCGGCCTAGAAGTTTGGCAGGAGGTTTTGATTTTAGCGGGCAAAAGTCAAACGAATTCACTTCCGTATAAGTTTGGCCCGCTTTACTACGTTTCCCAGCTTCCAATTCCCCTACTTTCTGTGCCTGTGCTTTCTGATGCGAGCGAAACGGGAAATGAAAGTGCTGACAATTAAATTATGGCTATAAGATTGGGCCAAAATTTTGCCGCTTCAAGAAGGCAGTAGTTTCAGTTGCTTGCCAAGTTTAAATTTGGTCAAAGTTGGCCTTTGATCGTTTCAAACGTCAAGCAATACTCGATCGAAATCACAAAGTTATTGCAGCTCCCTTGGGAATGGGAAGAAATTTCCTTCGTCTGCCCAGTGTGAGTGGTAGAAGCTCATTCGTATATTCCATAGTCGCCTGTTCAAATCTTCCCAAGCGACGGAGCATTGTGCTCAGTTTTGGCCACATTATGACCGAGGTGAGTAAGGCTTTTAGGTCCTGCGGACTAAACATTAATATAAAATCCTCGTTGTGATTAATTTTATAAAATGCTTTTCACGATTAACTTTCCAGTCCCGTCCCTATGTATCAAATTTTAGTATGAATTATAAATAATAATGAATACATACATATATACGTGTTAAAACAACTTACAGATGAACTGCTGTGCATAATTTGTATGTTAACCAATCGTAATAGATCGCCCAAAAATAAGTAAAAATTTTAATAAATACCACAGAACTAGTATTTCTTGGTTGAAAACTTATCAAAATATATTTTTCTAGTTACAAGTAAGAATAGTGATTTATCAGCAATTCTCTTTGGGGCAAAGGGTTTTACAATTTCTTACACGCCACCTATCGGTGGTACAATCCTTACTTTACTTTCTACACTTATGCGGCAAATGTGCTGTAAAATGGATTTTATGTGAAGCATCTAATCAATGTCCCTATTTACTTTCACAACCTGTATAAATGATTTAAAAAAATATTTTAATCACTATCATCCGAAGAAATCTCCTGAGCTTCCTCCCCTGCTTCCGCTTTATCCTCCTTTTTCCCAAATTCCTCCTCCTCATCACTATCTGAGTTTTCCATTGGGTTTGTCTTGAGGCGAGCTATCAGCTCTTTGGCGGGATTGAAAATACCATTTGTTTGCTGGGAACAGATGATGCAGCGCTGTGACTTTTTGTACTGGGCCAAGGCGCACTTTTCACAGAAATAGTGCTTGCACCTGGAAGAAAGATAAATATGTTATTTATTCAGTAAATCCAGTTTAGAAATCGTTATCATCTTCATACTTTGTTACCACGGGATTGACAAAACTCTGTCGGCAGATGTGGCACTTGAAAGGCAGTGTTTCTTCATCGGAGTGAATCTCATACTTGGTATCATCGCCATCGGAGTCTACATCACCCGTTCGCTGATTTTCGTGATCCATTTCCAATTGCCAGCCCGCTTTGTAATCACTGCGATCGTGCAGAAACTTACAGCTGTCGCCAAAGCCGCAATATCCTGTTTCCTTGTAATCCTTGCATATATCCGGCTGATAATCCCACCTGACAGTGGCCCTAAGATGGGCAGGAGCCCTAATTGGGCCACTTCGTACCATTCCGGAGCTGGCATTCCCTGCCGCTGTATCCTGCTTCTTGTAGTACTGCGCATAGTTGTTAATTCCGCGATAGATCTTATCGTCCGCCTTGCCCTCCAGCTCTTCGTTGATTTTCAGAGCTCGCGCATGAATTGCCTGCGCATCGCGATCCAATTCTGTGTCCATTTCGTTAATCGATGTAGCTCCCTGATCTTGGGGTCCACTGGGCAGCGCCTCGCGTTTGGATTTGTACGCAATGCCCAGTTTATCATCGTCGGAGGCTGAGGATGAGCCATCATCACCAACTCCTCCCGCCTGTCTCTTTGCTTTGCTCATTGTCTTGGTGCTCTGGAAGTTGGGATTCGTGCGCTTTCGGCGGTTCTCGGCTCGCACCAGAGCACTGGCTTTGCCTTTGGTCTCTTCATCGCTGCTTTTTGCTGGAATATCAATAATATTTGCCCATTTACTTTGTTGGCGGTAAAATTAAGTTCCTACCAGATTCATCACTGCTGGTTTCCTTTTTGCGACGAATTCCAGCTCCCTTCTTGAGGTTCCGCTTCTTGAAGCCAAAGGACGAGGTGCTAGCCGCTTCTTCCGACATTCTCCGGCTTTTAAATTTATGTACTTATCTAGTAATTCACGTTAACAACAATTAACAATAGCAATTTCGCCAACTGGCGCTTCTTCTTCCCGGCTAGTGATGGTACTTGCGTAACAATCGTTATGGAGTTAGTATTTTTGTATGAAACGGGCACATTAAAATTCAATGTTTACTTATGAGGAATATATTCGTTTGTAATAATTGCAATTTTTACATATTTAATACATCATCAATATGTAATAATTAATAGATTTATATTAATTTAAAGAATTCTAGAAAATATTAACTCCTATGGGATCTACCCTTTTAATCATCGATACCAAGATGTTCTGAAAGCTTCCCACTTTTGGCGCTCTACACGCGGTCACACTGTTTTCTTATCGCTTGTTATTTTTAGATCGTCAAAAAACAAGTGCGTTTTTAAAAATTAATGGATTTCAGTTTTAGCTTACAAATTATTTACTCCGTTTCACCCCCAGAACATGACGCTCGAACAGCTGTCCGCAAATAAGTGCTTCGAGGGCGAGCAACGCGTGTATCGCCATCGCTCGGACACCTTGAAGTGCGACATGACCTTTGGCGTCTTCCTGCCGCCGGCCGCTTTGGAGGGTAAACCGTGTCCGGTGCTGTTCTTCCTCAGCGGACTGACCTGCACGCATGAGAACTTCATCCAGAAGAGCGGATTCCAGCAGCACGCCGCCCGCCACAACCTGATCGTCGTCAATCCGGACACTTCGCCCAGGGGCGTGGAAATTGCCGGCCAAGATGATGCATACGACTTTGGAAGCGGGGCTGGATTCTATGTGGATGCAAAGGAGGAGCCGTGGTCGAAGCACTACAAGATGTACAGCTATGTGACCCAGGAGCTGGTGGATGTGGTCAATGCCAATCTGCCCGTGGTTCCCGGTAAACGCGGTATATTCGGCCACAGTATGGGCGGCCACGGAGCCCTGATCTGCGCGCTTAAGAATCCCGGGCTGTACCAGTCGGTGTCCGCTTTTGCGCCGATTGCCAATCCCACCGAGTGCCCGTGGGGCAAGAAGGCCTTTGCCGGCTATCTGGGCTCCAATCCGGATGACTGGGCCCTGTGGGATGCCACGCATCTGGTGTCGCAGTACGAGAGCACTCCGCAGGAGCTCTTCATCGACCAAGGTGCAGCAGACAACTTCCTGGCCGGCAAGCAGCTGCTGCCGGAGAACCTGCTGGCTGCCGCAGATGGCAATGATCACATCCAGACCATCTTCAAGCAGCGCGAGGGATACGATCACAGCTACTTCTACATCGCCACGTTCGTCGCCGAACACATCGCCTACCATGCCGCCCTGCTCACAGCTTCCGCTTGATGATATTCCGCTTGTACATAATCGTTGGTTTCCACCGAAACCATAATTCAACGTAAATTTGGCAGTAAATAAACCAATTTCGACTGAGCTTCTAAAATGTATTCTTACATTCTTGACTTTAAACTTTGAACTTGGACTTTGAAAAACAAATATTTTTATTCATTCTAGGTGCCAATGTACAGAAGATTATACACAAATGGCGTGTACTTTGTTATTTCGGTTTTAAGTTCAGCAATTTCCTTTCACAAACAAAAACTTAAGTAATGGGTATTCAGCATTCGTCGAATTCCTAAGGACTTTTTCCCGGACTTGTGGTAAGGGTAAAAGCTCGCAACGTAGTAAAAGCTTTCCGGTTGTTGGTCCACGGCATGCTGGAAACTTTCCGCATCCTGGCATCCTGCGTACGATTCATTCATCAGTAGAAAAAACGCCGTCTGATGGAATAGATGTGCTAGTGACAGAGGGAACCGAACCGAACGGAGGTACCAAAAGGCGACATTCTCGACTCGTTTGGCGCCATATTTACTAGGACCAATCGGAGTCGCCAGCTCTGTATTTGCGTGACTGCGTGTGTGCGCGAGATAGTCCTGTTTTTTGGACCCCCCTTTGTTTGTGTAACTTCGCGCGCTTTTGTGTTTTATATACCAACGGGTCGGAAAATCGGGTACCAAAAAAAGGGATTTGAAAAGGCGTGAGATTTGCGGCCAGCTGCTGGACGACTGCCAGCGGACTGAAATCTTAATTAGCCATTTAATGGCAGTTGGCACACAACAAAGCCCCATGGTAAGCCCTTAGCCATATGGCCCATGTAAATCAATTTCAAACCGAGCTCAGATCTTGACATTCTGTCAGCGAGTCAGCTAGTCAGGTGTGGTATTGGTAGCACCTTCCCCAATTTTTATGTGCAACTGTACGACATGTTTTATGGCCGACGTTTTACTGCATGCTGGCATTTTTACACTTCCATCAGCACTCCATTTTTCACAGTTCAGAGTCAAGTTCACGCTCCGTATCCCTTCGCCATCCATCAAGTTTGTCGATTCTGCCACGGGTGCTGGGCTTCAAACTTATTTAAAGTATTTAAGCCTTGTTTTTTTCACTGGCCATCATTTGCATATTATGATTTGGCTATTGAATTTTATGGTTTTATTATCAAAGGGACTTTGCAGAACTGCTTTGGGCTCTTCTTAGACTTAGAATTGTTATTTCACTCATTATAAATTTTCCATTATTACTTTTGGGGCAATCGTACTTTTGGGCTAGAATTAAGCTTAAAGAAAAACAGTCTTGGTTTCTCATTACCAGAGCTTCATTTAAATTTCGAACACTTCTTTGGCGGATGGGATTGGTGGGACTCAAAGGCAAAAAGCCATGAACTTGATCTTTCAAAAGAGGTTGCAAAATGCTTTTGGCAGCTACGAAAACGTTCCTTTCTGTTCCTTGGCTGTCAAGAAAGAGATTACAACGAATTTTCCACTTTATGTTCGTTTGAGAAACGTTAAATTGTTCAAGCAAAGAAAATCTTGTTTTTTGTTAAAATATTCTTAGGCTAAGAAACATGGCCAAAGGCTTAAGATATCACATTTTCATATAGCTTGAATGTGTCATAAAATGAAATAACAGTCTACCCAAGGCAAATTTAAAATATTCTTTATTAAGATAAATCATCATAATTCGCACAAGCCCAATTCGAAATTAGCATTCAAGAACGATATTTCAAATTTTATATGACTAGTAAAGTATAACCTCAGTACAGTTTATTACCTAGCTGACCAAATTGCTTTACATTATGACAAATATTTCGCTGAACGTATTGATTACTTATAAACATAATTTTTAAATTATTATTCAACACATATTTGACACGCTTCTTAATTGAAATTTGGACAAAAAAACGAAATAGAAACCAACAAAATTCAATGCACACGTGAAAATTATTTACGCGACCAGCGTAGAATGTTCAATTTGTACTGCCAAAATTACTTTTATTTTTTATTGCCATTCTCCTCTTCTCATTTTTCAGTTTATTACGAGTGGATTAATTTTTTTCGCCGGATATTAATTTACGTTATTTAAGTAAGAAGCGGTAATAAAGCCACCTCGTTTGCTGGCAAAAAAAATTTAGATTTCTTACGCCCGTTTAAATATCAACTTCTGAAAAGTTCGGTATCGTGCTACCATTAAACAGCATTTAACTATTAAACGCGTCGTACTAAAATCTTGTGTAAGAATCGTTTACGCTCATTCAAAGCGGACCGCCATATAAAATGCAATATTTCCATTTTTATAGTGCTTACTGATGCTTGAGGCACTCGGCTCACTTTTTATTTTTCCATTATTCAAGGAAAAGACGCAAGAAAAGCGCGCTAA
Organism: Drosophila melanogaster; assembly: GCF_000001215.4. Classification (NCBI taxonomy): domain Eukaryota; kingdom Metazoa; phylum Arthropoda; class Insecta; order Diptera; family Drosophilidae; genus Drosophila; species Drosophila melanogaster. Next base: position 20,054,140 of record NT_033777.3, on the reverse strand, counting down.
GACAGTAAAAGCGTCGATTTCCCTTGAATCCCTTGCAATTGGAAAAGGTGATGCAATACACATGAAGCTGGTAAGTTTTTGGGCTTAAATTTGTTGCCCCACACGTGTACAGTTATTAAACATCTTGGTCGAGAAGTTTTCCCCGGCCTAATTACTGGTAAGCCACTTCGACCACCGCACCAAATCCCCGGAGGATCGAAATATTGTGTACTGAGGTGGGCAAATACAAGTGTTTACCTGAGCAGTTCAAGGGGAAAACAGATTTGTTTGGCAAGACCTTAAAAGAGAAAATTCCAATAAACCGAACGTAAAATCAATAAAAGTCAATATAAGAAAAGCGAGAGGAAGAAACTTGTCATTCGTTTGCGAATACGTAAGTTCGGAAGAATCTATTTGAGGAAAAATATCCGCTTATTTGTCAAAGTTGGTCGTTTGGTGAACAAGATATATTTGCATTAGGTATCGATTAAATTGAAGTAAATTTGCTGATTATATACAAAAAAATATATTCAATATCTTAGCGAACATATGTACTTCGTATAAAGAGTATACCGAAAGTATGTATTTGTAGCCTTTTCCCAATTAAATGGCATCGGCACAATATAAATAAGAGTCGTTCTAAAATAAAGCATCCATTAGCACATCAATTAACTTTATGTACATATTGAACCTGGGAAACCACTCACATAGCACGTGCGTTCTAGTGTGGACCTTATTCGAACGTTTATCACGCATACGCAGTGTTGACACATATTATTAAATTCCCATGCTTGCTGTGCGTCAAATGTTACTGTCACACTCTAATACTCGTAAGCCGATTAGATTTTAAAACAAATATGAATATATTTATAATGTTTACATTGTTTTCCACATATGAGTTTACACAAATTTATGAGATCGTAATGAACAAGTTTTAAGCATTTCATTTAGATTTTATCATCCAAAATATTACAGTTTTAAGATCTTATATACACTTTAGATAGCTCTTTAAAATTGTAATTTCGTTTAAGTTGCTCTTACTAATAATTCACACCATAAAATCGTATTTATCCACAAGAAATAAACAATTTCATTTCTTAATTTTTGTATATCCTTTTAAATGTCAAGGCAACAATGACTTTTAAAAGTCTATCCCAGAACCCACACACTTTGCGCAAATGTGTATGCAGTTCTTCATGTGATAAAAGAAAATGGAGAGATCGAATCGGTTTTCCATTGAAACAAGACGTGGGTGTGGGTATCTCTGACCCGACTGACAATTAGGCCAATCATGAGGAATCACTTGCGATGACAAACGCCCGGGCCACGTGCATACGAGCAAATTGATGTATTGTTTTTGGGACGCCGAGTGGCCCATCAGAAGGCATCAGAGGACTCTCGGCGAAGAGCTGGGTGAGAAGTAGGCTCCATGGTCGTAGGGACTGCGGTGCTGGGCACGCAAATTCAACGGAAGCGTACGCCATCCAAATAATTTAGACAATGGCACTCGTGCGCACACGCCATGCCCAGTAAACTGGATGTGGCGTACTCCACGCACACACACTCAGCCAAAGCATCGAAAACCGTCACCATACACACGCAACGCCACCATAAAGCAACACAGATACACCAGCAAGGACACTCACTCACACACGTACATACACATAGACAGACAAACCTGAATGAATGCGGAGAAACAGAGGCGACAATTTTAGTGCTATTTTCGGTCATCATTTGGCTTTACAGCGGGTCAGAGCCCAGAAGCGGAACCTATTGGGACCCGACATGGAAGCCATCACTCCTGACAGCCTCCGAGTTCCCATCTCCGTTCTCCCGAAACCCATTTCCCACTGCCACACTCCACACCCCGCGACGCCATTCGTACTCCTATTATTTCTTATGCGCTGGTGTGTATCTGCTGTTCAACATATGTTCTCACTTAGACTGTGGTCTTCTTCCTTTGGCTTGTGTTCCAAACAGCTGCAACTATACTTGGGGAAAAAGAGGCAACGAGCAGAGGGGAGCAAGAATGCTAAATGTGTGTTCACTGATATAAATTATTAGGATGTTGTTGTTAAAGCTTGACATGAAAAGAAATCCGTATAGCTCTTGAAATATAAGATGTATGCCCTGTGTTTATGTATGATTACATTACTAATTTAAATTACCTTTAGTTTAAATGGCTTTCTTTTTTATTCTATTTAAATGCCATAAAGTATCATTTAAAATACAAGATAATCTTGGCTTTTGAGCTTTTTGTTTTCGAGTGTGACACAACATGGCTGTGGAAAATACAAAGCACACAAACAGCAGAGCGGAAAAACTTCTACTATTATTTGCTTGCCACCTTGCGGAAAACCAGGACCAACATTCCCGCCTTTAAGAGACACAAGAGGAATGGCTTTTTGAAGGTGTAATTGAGTTTTCACGCAGTACGTGCAGGAAATTCTTAAAACTGATCCGGTGATAACTTTTCGTTATAATCAAATTTCCTGGCCCCGAAAAAGATGCAAAAGGATGTGTCGTTTAATTTGAATAACTTTACGGAAACAACATATTGTTCAGCGTGGGAGTCGATAAATTTCATTATGCCAGGAAAACTGGACAACAAAAAAAAAAGTTTGCCAGCCCCAAGTTCGTCTCGATTGGCAGGAATCTAATAGCTCCCAGACACAAATAGATTGCTCCTAAGTGAGTGATGAGATCTCGTACACAGATTAGCTGCCCCAGGAGCAGCTTTGAACTGCGTTCAAACTTTCCTAGCTATTTAGCCAGACGGCTGAACTTGTCCTGATTGATGATGTTTCATTGTATAATTTAGTAGTTGCAATCGAAAAGTTTGAAAAGAGGTTGCACCATATTAGCTAACATATTTACTATTTTATCCTGATGAGCAAACGCATAATAATAATAATATAATTAGATATTCATGTTAAATTGACTATGTTTTATTATCTAGGTTGAGTTAAGTACTGCTTATTTTCTGCACATTCTTGAGTGCCCTTTGTCTCGCAAAATTGCCAAAAATAAATTGTTTCGCCTTAACAGGCTTTTAAACTATCCGATAACACAGTTCTGCCACTTGATGGCGACAGCTTTAGTTGAGTTTTTAATTAAGTTATAGCCACACTTTGCGTACTGGACACAAAGGAAATCCAATTTCCACTAAGCCCCGCTTTCAACTCGAAATTTATCGTCAGCAAATTGCAATGGCAAATCGCAGAGCACATTTGGTCCGCCCCGTTGTTCTGTGGGTTCAGTATTCTGGGTTCTGAATTCTGGGTTTCCATCGAAACCCCCAAAGCACAGTAAATGGAGCGGATTAACTAGGGAAATGCATCAGGCATGAACCGCACAGCCCCCCAACCTGTAACCCCCGTGATCACTTGGCATGCAATTTCCAAATTGCTTTCTCTGAGCTGAGGAAACAATTTATGTGTGTTAAATTGGCCCCGCCCACCGGCACACACGAACACAATACCACATACTCACGCCCATTCACCTTTGGCAGGCAAAGCTTCTTACACTAATTACACAAATTGAACACAATTTATTGTTGCCATGGGAGCAGAGAACTCGATGGTTACTCCTGCTGTTGCCGTTGGCGACACGCTTTAAGTGGCGGCAATTTGGTTAATATTAAATAAGTACTTGCATATTAATTATATGCATAATTACACGACCAGACGATGCGAGCCCTCCTGTTTGGGTGTTTGCTGTAATTAAAACATGCTGACATGGCGTATACGTAACGTGACTGGCAGCTAAGCTGGCGTGTTCTCAACAACGAATTCTATTAAAGGCGAACAAAGCTCGACAGATATTTTAGCATGTTTGGATGGCTCTCTATTTTGACTTAATTCAAAATTGTTTTGCTGTCTGAGGTGCAAACAAAATATCACGTATACGCAACGTTGCTGGACATTTACATTTAACGCACCTTAATTCCTACACAAGCAAAATGTACACATTTATTTCAAGTTATTTGGCATTTCTTATTTTAGATACACCAAAATCTTGAGAATATAATTTTTTAGTTCTGAAAACATTGGTGAACTCTCATTTGAATTGGTTGCCACTTCCAGAACACTACGTCTTACTTTCATATCCTGTTTCCGGTTTTAGTGTCGTAGACATACATACGTTGTGCCTTTGTGTATGTGCGTGTGATTTCTGATTTCTGTTTCATACCCAAGTTGATTCTGACAGAGTCATTAACAATTTGCCGGTTTTGATTTACCCAGATTTTATTTGCATTCCTTTCCGCCTCTCTCCGCCAGCAGCAGCATTTGCAGCCGGAACTGTAGCCCATACAAAGCTGATCAGCTTGAGTGTTTTATGGTGGCCCCAAAGTGGCAACTACAGCCTTAACATACAACTAACAAGCACAACATCGGCTTAGGGCAGCAGGAAGTATCAACACGAGCCAAGGAAACAAAGCAATCTATAAAGATGGCCGGCGGGGGCAGGACAGCCGGCAAATACGGATATTCGGACAACAATTATTACAGTGGTGAGTAGATAGATACGTATAATGTTTGATCCTGATAAAGCTCATATTTTAGAATAAGATTACACATACGATGGGCTCTTTATGGTATATTTTTATCATAATAACCAATGCTTTATCTTAATGTATCGTCATTATATTTATTATTTGTTATTTTTTTTAATAATTGATAAAATCCATTCACCTGCCTGCCTGCCACACAGAAGCGAAACGAACTCGAATAAATGACCATGTTGTACCGAATTATATTCAATGAAATATTATCGGGGTATGAATAAATTACGAGTCTCATTGTTATTTCTTCCCCTAACCACTGTACATTCGCCCCAGGAACTTTGAGGGTGGTGAATGGGCGGCTCGTTCTTCGCACTGTCGCCCATTTGGCGGGCTTATGTCGGCCCCCCCGATGGCGTCGTCCTGGCGACCTGGAGTTCTGCTGATGAAGTCCTGCCGCATGCCTCACCGTAATCAGTGTTGAAAAGCGTGTTTTTATTCGAGTCTTGATTACGTATGTATATTCCGCTTGTCAGGGTTTTTATTACATTTATTTCGGTGCGTTTCTTATACACATGAACACTCGCACACAGGCATTTTTCTCGGAAGTGTATATTTTTTATTTGTTTGTGTGTCGACTGGAGATTTGTGCTCTACTGATGGCTGTTCGTGTACTCAGCATATCATTCACGCATGAAAGCAATATAACTCAGTTGCTTAGGGTAAGGATGTTTTTTTTTTCTGATTATATCTTTCCAAACCATACCTGCGAATGTGAATGAGTTTGGATGAAGGACCAGCCATAGGAACTTATTGCTGTGTTTGCATACAACTTTTGTTTTCCCTCGAGCCAAATTGTCTGCTAAGCCTTTTGGCCTTCCCAAAATTCTATGCCGAGCTAAGACATTGAGATGGCTTCTGTACTTTTAAACAAGTTTGCTGTGGTTTTATTGCCGCAAATTGTGGGCTTTTTATTTATTAGCCATTAAACGAAATACCGCATAAGATTAGTAATGTGAGCACACCTAAAACTGAAGCGAGCAAATTTTTAAATGTCAGTTTACAAGTAGTATGGTACCCACATTTTGCCAAACGCGGCATGCAACTCAACAAAATTGCTGCCAAAACAAAGATCCAGTTCATTTGACCTCAAAGCCTTTCGATTTGACAGAAATATTATTGGGAATACCAGAAATTTTTCACATGTTCCATCTTGAATCTTCGAGTCTTCGTATGTCTGTAGATATGGATTGTCCTGCGGGAAAAGTAAAAAGTTATTAAAAGACTTCCATTTGATAACCTTGGTGTGGAATCTAACCCCACTTCGCAGGCATTTTATAATTGGAGCTAAATAGCCCAAGAGGGGAATTCCGTCGTCCCCGGATAGATCAGCATGGTCCACACGGTTCCGGTGAACAGCAGACATAGGAAGGCCCAACATGTAGGCAGAATCCCAGCGATGGCCATGTACTTTGTTTTCAAACCCGTAAAGCCGGATATAATTGCATTAGGCGGAGTGCTTACGGGCAGATGGAAAGCCAAGCTGCAGGCCAGGGCAGCCGGAAAAGTCAGCTTCATGGGATGCACTTCGATGGCCAGGGCCTAATGGATAAATGTATATCTATAAATGTTGAAGATACTTGAAGGCTGCCGCCGGGATCAACATACCATTTCCGAGAAGATCGGGATAAGAATATTGCAGATAGCCACATTGGATGCGAATGCAGTGCAGAATAGGGAGATTATAATACACATTGATATAACGAGGACGGAATGCATTTCACCAGCGAATGCTAAGGACTCGCCCAGCATTTTGGCCATTCCGCTTACCCTGCTGCCCTCAGCCAAAGCAAATCCACCTCCTGTCAGAGAAATAATATGTAATTGAACCAAATGAAAGAATATATTGTAGATAGATTTCAAATCTACTTGCCCAACAGAAAGGCCAGGCCAAAGGGGGTGTACTTTTGGCAGTAGACCCACGACAGGCAGGCATCCAAAGTTTGTCCTGGGAAAGGAGCCTTTCCGCAGCAGTACTTGAAGAAGGTGTACTGTGTGGGCAGCGCGAAGAGCAGTATTGTTGCGAAAAATACTGGAGGACCACTGCCAATGGCTCTAGAAAGAAATAATTTAAGTTAGACGTGATGCTTCGGAATGCAGAGATCTTTGGTTAAAAACGAACTTGGCATTCAGAAAGTCAGCCCATCCCGGAAAGAAACCAGGTTTTCGGGTGAAGAGCAGGAAAATCATCAGAACGAAGAGCAAACCGACTTGAATCTCGTGGCAGCTCATCGGTCCTAGCTCTGCCTTGCGCTGCTTGATCACATCCTTGACAACGTCCTGGCTCTCGGCGCCCTTCTTCACCTCCTGACCAATTTTGCTATTCGGCCGGAAGAGACCCATGTGTGTGACTTGTAGCGAGAAGTACGTGAGAAAGATAAGCACGAGCACTACGAACGGAACGGAGTACGCCATAAAGATGGGGAAGTCAATCTTCTCGTCGGAGTTGGGAAAACGTCTATGGGTTTTATCAGCTGCATACTATCAAAATGACCGGCAAACTCAACCTATCGTCCTTACGTATCGTATAAGCCCTTATAAGTCAGGTTCGTCCCAGTTCCGATCAAGGTGCCACAACCACCGATTGACGAAGAGTACGCGATGCCGAAATAGAACGCCATCGAGATTGTCGACGGATGCGGTGGGCTGCAAGTAAATTGCCGTGTTTGTAATACAGATGGAAATCTATCTATTTTTCACATACTCTCCCTCTTCCACTGGCTCCTCTTCCTGCGTCTTGTAAATGGCAAAAATGTTTTGCTAAAAGTGAAAGTTTACATGAGTTCATTACACAAACTATTGAATATGGCAATGTGTGTGCTAAACTAGAAGGGACCAGACAACCTTACAACCTATCCGGCTAAAAGGACCAATCGATTATTTACTAGTGATTTTCAAAATATATTAGATTCTTGCATTTTTTGAAAAGTGTTACCATAGTTAGGAAGTATCTACTCACAGTTTCCATTTCATTGAGCACTGCTTTGACTATTGGACACATCATGGCAGTGGCTGCTGAGTTTGAAATCCAGAGCGAAATGAAGCAAGTCACCATGACCAATCCGAAGTGCAAGCTGGTCGAAGAGAGCTGCCTTAGTTTTGAAATAGCTTTTAGACGAAGCCTTACCGCCTCGGACTGCAGCCCACTATTAGAATAGTGTTGAGTGCAATACGTTGATGGAGATTGCTATATTCTATGGCCAGAGCAATAAGCAGTCCCCCAATGAACATAACCACGGTGTCACTAAAGTAAAAGCTGCACACCTTTTCCGAAGTCTGTGTTCGATAGGGTGAAAGTATTTAAGATATTAAACTTTCCACTGTGCAACCACAATAACGTACCAAAATGCCAAACAGTGGCAGAAAAACGACCGGAAACAGAGCTGTCAAATATAGAGGAATGGCTTCCGTGATCCAGAAGAGCGCCATATTGGCCACCAGATACATGCATTGAAATGCCTGAGGTTAGGAATAAGATATTACCGACTCGAGGATGTCTACTACTCCATAACTTGCCAAATTATTCTCCAAGACCCCATAGATCATAATCGGCAATGTGATGAGAGGAATCATGGCGGTCGCCTTGCCCCTCCAATGGAAGCCGCAACATCTCTTTACGGCCTGACCACCTCCAATTTTTCCGTCAGCACTGCAAGATGATGTTTAAAATCGTTTGGTTCTTAAAATTGATTTACAAAAGTCTTACTCTCCCATTTTGCTTGGCTTCTAATACGATCGTAATGAATTTTTTCGATTTTACTTGAACCAATATATCATTGCCTACTGGAATACTTGAAATGAAGTTCGAACAAAAAAATACACATGATTTTTGACAACTGATAAATTTGTATGTAGGAGTGCCTTGGTTATCAGATATCCATTAAACGCGAAAAAAAATAAATAAAAAATAATAAACGGGCTTGACGTGGTTGTGATCAAGAATTCATTTGAATTTATATACTTTTTGCGTTCCAAAACATCATTTTTATAGAATTTATAACAAGATTTGAAACCCCTTTAGTTCCATCATTATATTTTTGTTTGATTCTTAATTTCCTTTGCCCAATCTGGAAAGCTTTTCGATTCTGGAAATATTATCAATCCCCAGGTATTCGTGTTCACCAGAGCCACAGAAATCCCGATAATGGTGGGCACTATACCGCAACAGGCCTAGAAAATAAATTATTTAATGCGGTAATTTATAATTATTATTGTGAAGCTTTTACTTACAAAGTATTTGGTCTTAATATGTGCATATTGGGTAACAATTGCATTTGGCGGCGTGCTCACGGGTAAAAAGTAGACCATGCTAATTCCCAAACAAGCTGGCAGAGTTAAAATCAAAGGATGTAGCTCCAGAGCGAGAGACTTCATGTAAAAAAGAAACAAATAAGTAATTTTTAAAAAGTTATAGACACCTTACCATTTCACATAAAATTGGTAGCACAATGTTCGCCACAACAACGTTGGCGTTGAAAGCGGAGAAAAAATTGGCCAATACAAACGTGATCGACTGCACCACAATATTTGGCAATCCGATGAGGACTTGCATGGCCTTGGAGATCATTATGTTCAAACCAGTTTCCCTGCTGGCCACGGCCAAGGCAAAGCCACCACCTGCAAGTAAACCAAGGGTGGATACCCGTGAAACTTGGGAAGTAAATGGAGATAGTAATGATTTACGGTTACAACATTACTGATAAATTGCAATTGTTTGCCGAATGTTGATAGACAAACCATAAATCATCACAAACCATCATTTTCAACGAATACCCTCCTTGTTCGATACGAGTAATACAAGTATTTCAAATGTGTGGAAGAAGAAACGTACCCAGCAGAAATAATAGGCCCCAGGGAATGTTGCGTAAAACATATTCCCACGATAATATCGCATCGATCGCCTGGGCGGTAAACGGACCTGTAATGCAAGGTGCTATATGAGACTCTCTTCAATATGGGTAATAATGAAAACCCACCTTTACCGCAACAGTACTTGAAGAACGTATATTGGGTGGGCAAGGCAAAAATCAGTAGAACAATAAATGACAGTCCCGATGCACTTCCCACTACCCTGAAATGGTACAGTAATAATATAATGGATATTTTTCAGACACAGAGGCCTATATAAATAAATATATACACACTTTCTATTGATCAAATCGCTCCAACCCGGAACGAATCCCGGCTTGCGGGTAATTAGGAGCACTATCATAAAAGCAAAGGCGATGGCCATTTGAATTTCATGACAGCTCATTGGGCCCAAATCAATATGGCGCTGTCGCAAAACATCCTCCATCAGTTTCCTGTTTGTGTTGGCCTCCGCAATGATTTTACCGGTTTTACTATTTGGTCGAAACAGTCCCATGTGCGTGATGAGGAAAGCTATGATAACCAGCGTAACGTTTACAATCACCATCAAGGGTATCGAGTAGAACATAAAGTTGGCAAATGTAATCTCCACCGTAGAAGTGGGAAATCGCCTGCGAAAGACACATATATTAAATTTGGTATATAGCTTTCCAAACCCCATTCTATTACTCCGTGTATATGCCCCTAAAGACCAGATTCGTTCCTGTGCCAATCAGTGTTCCCAGTCCCCCAATGGAGGAGGCGTAGGCTATGCCAGCGTAGAAGGCTACTGTTATCTTCGACGGATGTGGTGGTCTGCACATGATTAAAATTGAAGATTTTATTATCTACAAATTATGGTATACTCTTACTCTCCCTCCTCTACTGGTTCTTCCTCTTGCGTCATATAAACGGGAAATATTTTGTTCTTTGAATTGTAGAATGTTTTACGCAGTGTGAAAATATTTATATTAGGCTTAAATTACTATAATATCGATCTAAGAACTCACGGTATCCAATTCATTGACCAGCGCTTTGACAATGGGGCACATCATGGCCGTTCCGGCTGAGTTGGATATCCACAATCCCATAAACGTGCTCACGCTCATCAAGCCTACGAATAAACTGAAAGGTTTTCCGAATTAAGTTAAAATGTAATGATGAATTAATACAATAGTTGATTGTGTAAAACTGGTGAGTCTTGTAGTCTAAGACGAAAACATTTAACCGAGTTCCTCGACTACGAAAATATTAATGGCACATCTTAGGAGGAAGACGACTAGATCGAATCGAATGAGTGATTAAAATAGGACATACCGTCTAGGACTTCCACCGACAATCCGAATGACCCTCAGGGCAATTCTGGTGTGTAGATTACTGTACTCAATTCCCAAGGCCACAATAAGCCCACCAAGGAATACCACAATGGTGTCGGTGAAGTACTGTTTGCAGACTATAGAGGCATTCTAAAGAGATAGTTTAGTTTATATAAATTGTGTTTTCATTTAATTAGGACATTTTTAAACTTACCACAAGACCAAGGAGAGGGCAAAAGACAAGGGGAAACAATGCCGTGACATATATCGGTAGGGTTTCGGTGATCCACAGCAGGGCCATGGTAACAATAAGCCACAGGCACTTGAACTCCTAAGAAATTACTTTGATCCAGATTGTGATATTTAAACAATATATTGTGCACTTACGGCCATGTCGGTCTGAAAGCCATAAATAAGAATTGGCAGTGTGATCAAGGGTATAATTATTGAAGCCTTCCCGCGCCAGTGGAAAATACAACAGCGTCCCAATACGAATTTTCTTAGGGAATTCAATAAATGAGCTGGAAGATACTTGCTAAAACAAATGCGAAACCCACCGTTGTTCTCCTGGTTCTGCCATCTTGTTTAGTTAACAGGCCTAAGTTAATTTACAATGTGTATATATATGAGTTGGAAACTTGTGTGTGACTGGATCTTATGACAACGGAGTACTAGATTATTTAGCAATATTTTGAAAAAAAAAATCTTTTGTTGAGAGAACAATCAGTGTCAACTCAAAAAGGACCATTTAATCTAAACTCACTTTGATGTCATCTAATTGATAATTTCCCGAAATAATTCTTCGCTCTGCAAAGGTCTGATTCAGCTTAACAAAACCTGCACTGAACGAAATAATGTATTGAAAGTTAGCATTTAAAATAAAATAATTTACAATTACAGTATGAAATGATATTTTACTAAAGAGGTTTTTATCGAAGAAAGAAAAATATAAGTTAATACCTATTTTTAAGTATCAGGTCTCCGATTTGGCATATAAATTAATGCGTTATTTGTTTCGGTATGTTATTAAATATTTACTGCCAGCGGTCGTAGTGTTTAAGGAGTCCTGCTACAATCTGGCCCAAATGAAATTCCTCAATGCTGGCCAAATCCTTGTGGCCACAAAACATTTGGGAAGATGTCAGACACAGGATACACACACACACATACTTGGCAAAGGATATTACATAACGCCAGATGAATGTGCGACCCAAACTCATCCATGCTTTTATGTTTTTTGTGCTCTGTCTATTCACATAATCTGTCAAATGACTTTATTGACTGTATTTTTGTGCGGAAAGCGAACAATAAATGAAATTTAATACATATCGGCTGGCAGGACATTTGTCCTTGGGTGGATTCCCGACTATAGTTAGGCTCATCCGCTCGTGAACCTTAATAATTTACGCTCAGTTAAGCCCAGTTTTTGCCCATGGGCTACCCGAAATCCATTTCAGTTTTCAATTTGCGGCCAAGGAGTTGGTGCCTTGCATTCGTTTTGCATATTTCACGCTATCATAACTTTCGTTTTGACAGCCTGAACTTTGTCAGACGTCCCGGATAGGCATTTCTGTGAATTATTATTTGATATGTCAAACTTTTCTGTGCGCTTTTGATGTTTTAAGCAGCCGCACATTCGTGGTCTTCAAATAGAACTTACAAACGCCTGCGAAACCCTAAGAAGTTTGTACATTGCAGGGGCCAGAAGACTTTGACCGCACTCGAAGGCCATTGAAAACTTTTGCAAAACAGCAAAGTGGCTAATGATACAATTGTTGGCCGAAAGTTGTTCCTAATTGGTATATTATAGCACTAAATTCCGCACTAAACAAATGCCATTATACGCGAACTCTGGTGCGAAGTTTAAACGATGACAGTTATTTGATTTCAACTATTTAAAGCATGGAGTTACCAACTTATTTAATTACCATATAGTATACATAGTTCGGATTATTAAGAACCAAATTTAAATGCGTTCTGCACAGTCTATTCCTCACACACAAAATTGTAGCTATCTGCAGTTTTCAGGCAATTTGCCTGGAGTTCTATTATTATACTCGTACTGAAAAATGGTAACAAAATATTTGAAAAACTTGTTAGCAATAAAGTGCAGGAATATTTAAATTGGTCAAGGAAAATCGCAACACCTCGCTTTTAAAATGAATGAATAATGTATCTTGTAGTATCTTATATTTATAACTTGGGGAATACAAATCAGCCATAAATCTCATTTTATCTTCTGGAGTTTTGCACAATATTTTGTGCATCCATTTGTGTTTTATGGCCAGCATAGCAGCAGGTGAGCCATTTCGCCAGCAAAAAGCAATCGAAATGATTGCCTATTTATCTGGGCTGAGTGGCCGTGAACTGTGAACTATGGAGAACACTCAACGCCTTGATGCCGACAATCAAGCACATTAACCGCACGGACACTCGAATGTTAAGCCATGCATATGTATGTACTATATTTTCAATACATAATATACGGAATATGAGATTTATGTAGTACCATAGCTTTGTGCCACGGGCCATTGGGCTCTGAGATCTCGTAATACGAGCCCACTAATTAACAAATCTCTGGCGGCGTCGGCTTGACTGCCAGTGAACAAGATTTGAATCTGTTTGATGTGTGCCGCCAAGTGAATGCTCGGCATCGATTATGTGTTAAATTACCCATAAAACAAACATCTGGCCCAAATGGAGCCGAACAATGCGAGCCTATTTGCAAAGTTGGTAGCGTGCAAATGGGCTCTGGTTACGCCAAATTGAAATTCTGGCAACCGCTTTTTAAATTAATGCTTGAAATTCGTAAATGCCCCGCTCGCATATAAATGAAATCAAACCCCAAAGCTAATGACATCGCAAATTATCTAACCGCAATGCGACTTTTTAAACAAATTATACGGGAAATCAGATTTAATTTAGCCCGGTATAAATTTATACGATAGCAATTGCTGTGCAGAGAGGATTTTTTATACCCTTGCAGAGAGTATAACGATTTACATTTATTTTTAATATTATTTGAATTTGGGTACTTAAATCGATTTAAATAATCTATTTCGCAGTGCATATGTGTTGGATACAGAGAAATAATTTTTTTGTAATGGTACTTTAAAATATGAAGCTTAAATATAATATATTGTGATGAGAACCATCTGGCATCTTGAATATATGTAAATAACTTCACTTATTTGTTGACACACAAAAAGAACCTTAAATCAAGCTTAAAACTTAATCCCTGAAATATTTTGTCAGTATCTTTTGCCAATAATTGCGTTAATAACACAATTCATATAAATCGAAATTGTATAAAATTGGAACATCTGGGGATGTAAAAATTCGAGTTGCAAATCCAATTTTCGTATTATTTTTGTTTATTGCGAGTTTTTATTGCCGCTCTGTGTGTGCGTGGGTTGTCATCCAGATTGCCTGTGGCATATGGTCGTCGTTTATTCTTTACAGCAATGCATTTGTCATGGTCCGGCGCATATTTTTTTTCCCCATTGTTTGAATATGCACGGAGTAAGTCCTTAAAAACCGAACTGGGATTTGGTGAGTGTCAGGGGGGAAACAAGTGATTCAACTCCTCCTGCCACTCACTTCACCCACCTGACAAGAATAATTGCCTGTAATTTGTCAGCGAGGCCTCTAAATCGTGTTTTCTCTAGTTATCCTTGCCTTCTTTTTTTGTTTTACAGGTCACTCGTACAAGAGCATCAACGATGAGATTATACTGGTCAGCATCATAATGGGCATCACCATACTGGTCCTCATCACCATCGCACTGTGCTACATTGCGTACGAGAAGTGCCAGAAGAAGCGGGAGTACTATATCAACGCCTAGAGGTTGTCCCCAAGGGAATTCGAGAACAACGGAATGATGCTTTCCTTCCCTTCGTCCTGTGTTTTTGTTATCCTGTGCAGGGAGGAGGCGGTGCAAGGCCAAATGTCAACATGGTCGGCGACAATGTTGACGTTGACGATTTAGTTGGCCAACAAAAATAACCCAGAGTGGCTGCGCCCAACTGCCGGCTTGCGTTTTTTCTCCTTGCAACCCCAACCCAACTTGCAACCCGAATACCCGGCAGACACGTACCCAAATCGGAAACCAGTGGCATTTTTGTGCTGCTTAAACGTTTCGCCATCTCCGTTGGCTTTGCCACAGTTGCAGTTTCTCGAGTGCCGGGAAACATGGCTCCTTTGTTCGGATTGTTTGCCCACTGTGCACAGTGGGTGCCAGCACTCGCCACTTGCCACTTGACATTTGACCAGCCAATTAGGCGTTTTCTATTTTCCCATTTTGTATTTTCTTTGCTGCAGTCTCGTTGCGAAAACATGGACACAACTGTAATGGCATAGCACTTTTTAAATTCTCCTGCTGCTGAAGGAAGAGGAGACTTTTTAAGACATTCATAAATTCGAGTTTTTATGCCGCATCCAGGCATTTCAATTTAAAATGCAATTCACTCGAATTCCACCATGCAGCAACCTTTTGTTTGTCAAACCGAGCTGGAATAATAAAAAAAAGCAACCTCACACCACGGAATAATGGCAGCGAAAGAAATATAAGCGATACTCTTGCAGTGCGCTCCGTCGATATGGTTGCCCCGAACTGAATGCTGGATACATTGTGCATATGTGCACTGAGAGAAAAGTGTGATGATATCATTCAAAATCACAAATAAACGACACTTCTCATGGGTCGTAATTTTTAACCAACAAAAGCTTTATTTAAGAATAATTATAACAATAGCAACCATTATTGATGATGCATAATCCAAAAATGGATCAAGTTCCATCAATTTCCAAATCGGAATTTCATATGAAATTCATATGAACAATGAATACAAAACCAACGATACTAAAACATGAAACACCTAAAAATATATATACTAACACGTTTTATGATTTCTTATATTAATTATGTTTTATATTTCATTTAAACCACTTTTTTTTCAGAAATATATTTTTTTTTATTTTTTCATAACATAGTTTTTTTTAGTGATTTCAAGATTTTTATTATTCTTATAGTTTTTAATAACTCCAATTTATGGCAGACTGTGTGCTCTGTGTGGTCTTACACACATTCCAATTTCGAGTATTGACAGCGCGGGAGCATTTAACTATCCAATGGAGAGGGGAAAAGAAACCCACCAGCTAGTGAGTGACTTTTCTTATATCCTTTTTGGTTCGTCTTTTTCCCTGATGCTCTGTGGGATCTGCTTTTTTTTGGGATTGGGTTCAAGACCGTGTCCCGAGGCCGTAATAATAAAAACAGTAGCGGAAACTGGGTGCAGTGCACGCGAACAAAGCGTTGAGGAACAATAAGGGAAATCGCCCAGCGATTTCGTGGTAGCAAAGCGATTCCAAGGGAAATAGGCAGAAGATAAAGGCCAGAAAGAGTTGGCATTAAACTAGAGCAAAATGAAGCACATTTAAAGGCCTCTAACGGCAAACGTAGCTGTGGGCATAAATTAAAGCTCTTGTCAGGCGAAAGGCTCCACAGAAATAACCATCTCACATCCTGAAATCGACAAAAAAACCAACACACATCCGCCTTTTGCCAATGTGTCGGGAACTCATGGTTAATCAGCTTAGACAACCTCCGTCATCGGGTTCGAGGCATTTTGTTGTTTTGCCTGCTTTTTTGGGCACATCAAGAGGCCTAAGAGCAAACAAATAACTCGAGTTCGGTGGCCAAGGGGGCTTTTTTCCCTGGAAATGCTTTTAAAAATTAAACAACTGATAAATGACAAAGTTCGTTGGACCAGAAATTATCGTTTGACAAATTGGCAGGCCCCGATGAGAGCTCATCTATTGCCTGGCAACCACGTGGTGAGCAAGTCCTTTTAAGATCCTGCAGATGAAGAGCACTTACGGCGGAGCCAGACGAATTACTAGTGACCAAATGGTTCTATTGACTTGGAAAATTAACTAAGAGAAGATTTTGCGTTGAAGGATTTACGATGAAGGACTTAAAGTAAGGTCGCGAATATTTTCTTTGTTCTCTGTCCTATATGATTTCTTTTATGGCTTTATTATATTTTCCAAGATGTTTTTTGTTCACTTGCGCTGGTATTCAAGTTTCTTTAACCTCTTTTATTGTTACGCTCTGCAACACAAAACTTTGACCACAAACCCGTACACAAAAGTTAACTTGACACTCAACCACCGAAATGTAGTTAAATAGTGCATCATCAAAAAAATAGACAAGGATTCAGAGTACGGTAAGGAAAAGGACTTTACTAATTATCCGTTAAGCAGGAAAAATGCCAGCAGAAAAATCCAAACACGCTCAAAGAGCAACAATAAATTTTACGACGGCCATAATAAAAAAAGATTGGAGCACAAATTTTAGCACTTGTCGTGTGTCTGAGTCAGGAAAAATAGAGTTTCGCAAGGACTCGCCACTCAAAATGCATCCTTATCCTTTAAGGGAAACTCACTTTCCCTGCGTGCGAAGAGAATGACTCGTTGCTTTTTAAGCGGACCCATATAGTATACATATAAAGCCACCCCAAAAAGAATCCTCCCATGGCACACGTAGCAAACTTTACGTCCACTTTTATAGTTTTTTTATGTAGCGCTGTCCCACTAATTGCCACATGACTTGGCCAAAGATGACAGGACGCTGCAGGACGAAAGGAAATTAATGAAATTACTTTAGTGTCGCCGGAAGGAGGGGGCGTATTGCGTATTGTATATGCATTTATCCAATTGCACTTCGATCGTAGCATATAGATATCTATGTAACCATGATAGATGTGACCACTTATACCTAGTAAATTATTGAATTTGTGGCCAACTCGAGGCAGTGCATCCTTTTTGTCATGAAAAGGGGGACCAAACGTACAATGAAACAAAGAATTCAATACGAAAAACATGTACTTTATTTTAACTAATTAAATCGAACTAAGTGAGATCTATAAATGTTGATAGTAGAAATTGTTAAAACTATATTCGAAATACTTTATGTACAATAAATACAATAAAGAAATGTTTATGCATGTTACTAAATCGAAGCTGGTGTTTTATTTAAAAGTTGGGTAGTGTAAGGTTGGAACTAGCAAGTATTATAATAGAATAAATATAAATTTTATATACTTAAATTTTTCTATACGTTTTTGTATGGAACACGTATGTAAATACGTTTAATTGCAAGATATTCTGGCAAAGATTAAAGATTCGTTATTATGTATTAAACATACATATCTGGCGGGCATTTTAAATCTGAATAAGAGGAAGATGAATCCGTTTCCTGTTCTCCAAATTAGTGATGAGCGTATCTTATGGCGCCTAGCTCTACTACAATCGATACCAAGGCGGCAATGCTGTTTTGCTAACCAAAATGTTCGATACAATTCATCGATAAGACCGTGAATGGGCAACCCAGCTCTAGTCTGTAAATGTAAATAGACGGAACTTGCTGCAGAGAACAGCTAAAAACGCAAGGAAGCGGGCAAAACAAACAACAGGAGCGAGCAGCCGAGGGAAAGCCAGCCGCTGGTCAGTTAGATGCGCATCAAGATGGATTGCGAAGTGCAGGAGCAACACAAACAGCAGCAACAACAACAGCAGGTCCACCAGCAACAACAAAAACACGGCAGCAGCAACAAGTTGCCAGTGAGAAAGCAGGAAAGCTGCTCCGACGACGATGAGAGCCAGAGTCCCAGCCGCACAACGGAGCGCCAGAACCTGGAGTTCGCCAAAAAGCTAGGCTACAGCGAACAGTCCATCCATTCGGCGCTGACGCGCCTCGGCTCGGAAGCCAAGCAGAACGAGCTGCTGGCGGAGCTGATCAAGCTGACGGCCGATGCACCGCGGCCCGCCCACATAGGCGGAGGCGGCAGTCCATCCAGCATGACCAGCACTCTGTCCTCCCCGACCGGCGGTAGCAACAGCTCTGGCTTGAGACACATCGTAATCGATGGCAGTAATGTCGCCCTTTCTCACGGCAACAATCTAGTATTCTCTTGCCGCGGCATTCGCATCTGTGTGGACTGGTTCCGGCAGCGTGGCCATCGCGACATCACCGCTTTCGTGCCCAACTGGCGCAAGGAGATGGCGAACAACAACATAGCCGACCAGGAGCTGCTCTACGAGCTGGAGCACGAAAGATACCTGGTGTTCACGCCATCGCGACATCTGGATGGCAAGCGTGTGTCCTGCTACGATGATCGCTTCATACTCAAGCTGGCAGTGGAAACTGACGGCATTGTAGTCTCCAACGACAACTACAGGGATCTGATCCTGGAGAGTAACGAGTTTAGGCGCGTGGTGCAGGAGCGCCTGTTGATGTACTCTTTTGTAAATGACATCTTCATGCCACCCGACGATCCGCTGGGCAGATCGGGTCCAAATCTGGACCTCTTCCTGTGCTCGCAGACGCAGCAGAAAATGGCGGATGCGCAGCAGTTGTGTCCGTACGGCAAGAAGTGCACCTACGGCCAGAAGTGCAAGTTCCGGCATCACAATCAGGCGCCACTGCTGCAGCGCCTCCCGCTGCAGGCCTCCCACAGCGCGCCCCTGCACACGAACGGTGGCCAACAGTTGGTCAGTCCGGGTGGCAATAATAACAATGTTAAGATCAACTCACTGATTAGCCGGGAGCCGCTGGGGCGCACCAAGTCAAATACCATCGAGCAGGTATGTCAGGGCTTCTCCGCTCAAATGGATCTTTCAGAGGGTGCCGTGGAATCCAGCCAGCCCAATCGCCACAAGAAGCTGCAGCGCCAACAACCGCCGCCCGCCTACCGCCTGCTGGTGCCCACCTACAGTGCTCCCCTCCAGCAACAACAACACCAGGCACAGCAGCAGCATCAACAGTCCAACTCCAGCACCAACTATCACCACCAGTATCTGACGCGCACGCCATCCGCCCCGGTCACGGATCAGGGACTGGGTCTGCCACTGCCCGCTCACAACTTCGCCCATCTGTCTGCCTCCGATTCGCGCATCAACGAGGAGCTGCACGCCTCGCAGCAGCTTCCGCGGGAGGAGCAGCGCCGATTGCTGCGCTATCACCTGGGCAGCCTTTTCCCACCGCACCAGGTGCATGCCGTACTGCAGCTCTATCCGGAGGAGACCGACGCCAAGACCATATGCGCGGCTATTCTTAATTTATTTCCGCATAATTAGGCTAGGCTTAAATTTCATCAATATAATTAGATGTGTAATTACACGCGTGTTTCTGCTTAAAGTGTAAAGTGTCGCTTTGGGACGACGTGGAGTCCTCGCTCGAAATTTACATATCCAGGCCAACGATGTTGGCCGTGTCGTAGGACACCAGCCCGGCTACGGATTCCCGTGCGGACTGGCCGCGCCTCTCGTGGATGACCCGGTGGTTACGCAGTTTGTACGCCTGCGGGAATCCCTTGCCGCACACATCGCAGCTAAAGAGAGAGAGCAAACGTGTTTTAAATTGATTAGAATCCTTGATTAATTTATGTCTTCCTTATAACTTATAATATTTAAACACTAATACTTCATTCCCTGTTTATCTAATGTTATTTACGCCTCAGGCACCTAATAAACAATCAACTAAACTCAAAATATTAATATACTACGTAATATTCGTAAACAATAATCTTTTGAAACAGCATGGCTCTTTCAAAATAGTTTCCACTGTGAATTGTACATTCTTATAGAATAAAAAGTATATTTTTATAAACGATTTCCATCTCTCTATATCAAAAAAAAAACTCAATCTGGTTCTGAAGCTAGTGTATGCATAAACAATCTGTGAAACAGTGAAAGTTCGTGCTAGAGAATACGGACTGTAACCGCCAGGGGGAAAGCGAAACTTACACGTGCGGCTTCTCTCCCGTATGAATCATTTTGTGGAACTTCAAGGTGTTGGTGTAAGTGAATGTCTTGTGGCAAACATCGCACTCGTAGGGTCGCTCGTTGGTGTGGATTCTGCAAACGGGTAATTATTCAATCAAATCGGGTTTGGATTGGAGCTCACCAACTTACCTGTGGTGCTTGTTACGCGTGGACAAGTCGGCGAAGGCTGCCGGGCAATAGCTGCATTTGTACGGCCGATTTCCGGTGTGGGTGTTCATGTGGCGTGCCAGCTGCTGAGCCTGGGCGAAGCAATGACCACAGATCCTGAAAAATGAGATTTTAAGTTAATGAAGGCTTATTGAAAATGATTAATTACTTCCACACAATCATTATACCCGAATTAGACGGATATATGAGCTAAAATCGTAATAACACTCCAAAGAACATAGTGAACACGCAGTAAAAACTGTGAAGTTACTTACTCGCACTCGTGCGGCTTCACGCCGGAGTGGACCTTGATGTGCTCGGTAAGGCGACTCTGGGAGGGATACATGTTGCCGCAGACATCGCAGATGTACTTGAACTCCTTCTTGTCGCCAAGAAGGATCTTGTGGCCGCCTTTGGTTTTAATGCCGGAATGCTTGCGCGCCAGCACCTCGCCAATCGAGATGTCCTTCTCGGATTTGATGCTCATTTTGCTGCCAGCCGAATCACTGTTACCCCGCCGTACCTTAAGTGGATTGCCGCGGTCAGTTGTCTTGGAGGTACTCGATTCTACAGCCACCGAGGCCGTCGATGTAGCTGACCTGCGGGGATTCACTCTCCGCTTGGTGGCATTCCGCGCATGGATGGACGCGCGAACGCTTTTTGAGGGAACGAACTCCTCTTCGGTTGAGTTCAGATCGACTTCCGCATCATCCTCGTGGGCACTTTCGGTCAACTGATCATGCTCGACCTGGTCCAGGTATTCGATTTCGGCAGATAACTCGGACAGGGCTTGATCGGCCATCTCGTGGTCATAGCCCTGATCTGGGATGAGGTCGCCCTCGTACGTCTCATACACGTCATAAACCTCCTCGATTATGCCGTCCTCCTCCACCTGCTCGTTCTTCACGTGCACAATCCGATCCTTTTCCAGCTCAACGAGGATACCATCCTCAATCTCGTCATGGAAGACACCACCCTGCGTTTCGGCGGCATCGTCCGCCTCGGCATAGTGGCTCTCGTCCAGGTCCACATCCTCGTCTTCCTCGTCATGCTCTGGCTCCTGCTCCGCCTCATCGGGATCGACATCCGGCTCCAGCTTGGTGGCTGTCTCTGAGCCCTTTTTCTCCGGTGGTCGCTGCTCCACCTCTACGGGTCCAACGAACTGGCGCAGATGGCCGTACGATCTTTGGCAGGTCTCTCGAAACTTAAATGCCATTTTCAGCACCTTGAAGCACTTCTCGCATATCTTGTCCGGATAGTGATCGAACTGTTTGATCTGCCAAGGAAATTGCATTGTTATATGGTTCGGGGTCCAATGGGACAAACTTACGGGCACTCCGCCGCACTCGCGAATCATGTGGGTCAGATCCTTTTCCGAATCGTCGTTGAAAATGCTGGCCATGGGCTCCTTGGGCTGCTGCAGGCAAACCCGGCAAACGATCCACTTCTGCGTGCTCGTTGCCGCTGCCGCCGGACTCGCATGTGCTGCCGAGTCTCTCATTGTCGCGAATAGGAGATGGATCTCTTCCAGGAGGCTACTTACCCTCCGCTATAATATTTATAATAACACGCTCGCTGGACGAAGACGACGCCAAAAAAATAGATTGTAGTCTGGAGCGAAGTGCACGCGTTGCAATGCGAATGTCGCCACACAGGGTGACCACAGTCGACGCTAAGGGTATTCCATTCGCTACTTCAAATATTAAATATATAATTAAGAATACGAATGCATTTTGTGGGCAGTTAAATAAATCAGTAAAATTGGAATTCAAGTGTTTTACAATTTAAATATATAAAAGCTTGATTAAGCAGTTTAATACAATATTATATGTCAAGCTCATGTAAAGTTCCATCGTTCCATAAGACAGTGTGGTCATTACTGTACTGAAACAAAACTACTTTGATAGAATAGTGCTTTTCCTTTTTATTATATAAACGAACTTAAAACCATTTTCCTTCAATATTTGTAAATTGAAAATAAAATTAATAAAATGACGCGCATTTTTATATTATTTTCTACCAAAAAAAAATTATTTAAAACATTTGTTTGGTAAAAAGTGCACATACAGCTATGTACCCTGTACGCTCCATGTAGTCGTTCATAACGTGCATTCACCGTATCAACTTTGGCGGGCGCGTTTCGCTGTGAATGGCCAGTGGCCGTGGACGCTTAAATTCAGCTGTTTGAATCTTCTGCAACAACCGAAGTGATTGTTTTATCGAATTAGCCATGAAAACTGAGTCCAACGAGAAGTGGGTGGTGTGCCGCGTTTGCCTGAACAAT
Organism: Drosophila melanogaster; assembly: GCF_000001215.4. Classification (NCBI taxonomy): domain Eukaryota; kingdom Metazoa; phylum Arthropoda; class Insecta; order Diptera; family Drosophilidae; genus Drosophila; species Drosophila melanogaster. Next base: position 20,031,156 of record NT_033777.3, on the reverse strand, counting down.
CCCAGCGAGGGCGAGGAGCTGCTCCACGACATATTCAGCGAAACGGCAAGCACGCGACTGGACCAAATGCTGCACATTTGCGCAGGCATTCCAGTAAGTGTGAATCCTGCTTGGTTTGCCCATTTTAAATTATTCCAACCCAAACAGGTCAGCCTAGATGACAACTTCCCGGACAAGATGTGCAGCAAGTGCGTGCGCTGCCTGCGGCTCTGCTACAAGTTCCGTCTGACATGCCAGCGATCCCATCAGCACATTATGGACATGCTGGACCGGGAGGCCAGCAATGCTAACGCCGCCGGCGAAGGGGATTTGCTTAGCATCGCGGAGGACCTTTCGGTGGAGAGCGTACTGAAGTCGTGGGAGGACTACGCCAGTCAGCTGGATGGCGGCATGAAAGTGGAGGGCGAGGAGGATCAGCAACATCAGGTTATCACCTATGTCGTGGAGGATGGTGATACTGATGATACCAATATGTTCGATGTGCACGATCCCACGCAGCCGGTGCCAAATGAGATCGAGGAGGCTGAAACCTATGCTGAATACGAGGAATACGAACTGCTCACCAACGAAAACTCGCCGGAAATCGCACAGGAAAAAGGCTCCACCGGCACAGATGTTGCCACAGAGGAGCCGCCCGAAGAAGAAATTGCTGAAGACATACTCGACTCTGACGAAGATTATGACCCAACTCATGCTAAGCCGGAAAAATGCGACCGATCGGGCAGGAAGCCAGTTGCATACCACAAGAATAGCCCAAAAGTGGAAACCTTCAAAAAGAAGGTGGGCAGAAAGCCGCGCAACAAGCTGAGCACATACATCTGCGATGTGTGCGGAAATATCTATCCGACTCAGGCGCGTCTCACCGAGCACATGAAATTCCATTCTGGTGTTAAACCACACGAGTGCGAGTAGGTTTAAAAGTTGAAAGTAAATAGTAACTATGGCTAATAGGATGTTATTATAGGATCTGCGGAAGAGGCTTTGTGCAGAATCAACAGCTGGTACGGCACATGAACACTCACACGGGGAACCGACCATACAAGTGCAACTACTGTCCAGCTGCCTTCGCCGATCGATCCACGAAAACCAAACATCATAGGTGAGAAATATTCGAAACAGTTGAAAGTAAATTAAACTGACATTATTTCTCTCCAGAATTCACACTAAGGAGCGTCCCTACGTGTGCGACGTTTGCTCCAGAACGTTTACCTACTCGGACAACCTGAAGTTCCACAAGATGATTCACACGGGGGAGAAGCCGCATGTGTAAGCATCAACATATTTTACTACTTCATTATCCTGCAATAATAGCTATTCTCTTTCAGCTGTGATCTTTGTGGCAAAGGATTTGTGAAGGCCTACAAATTGCGTTTGCATCGGGAAACGCATAATAGACGTATCACCTGGAGAAATGACGCAGAAGAGAGCACCAAAGCAGAAGATGTCAAGGGGGAAACGCCGGAGTTTCTCAATGAACTCCCCAAAGAGTGACATGTTCTTTTTAGTTCTTATGCAAAGTTTAGTCTAAGTATTTAGTAAGCCGTTGTTTAAGTTCTTCCATTAAGCAAATAAATGTACACAGGATATATTTTTTTGTACAATTTGTTTTTTACTTCTTATAAAAAATTAAATAAGGAAAAATGACAAATTTTAATGGCGGTGCCCTATGGCTTAGAACTTATCCATTAATATATTGTACAATTTTCAACGAGAAACTTATTTAATTTGCACCTCAATGTTTCCTCTTAGTCACTGCAATCATTTCACCTCTTTCGTCCTTTTGTGTGACTTTTCGTGGCTGTTTTTGTGGTGCAGCTGGGAGAAGGACTTCTGGCAGTACTGGCAGCTAAATGGTCGTTCACCGGTATGGGTTTTCAGATGAACCCGGAGGACGTTGGAGTAGCCAAAGGACCTGCTGCAGAACTCGCATTTGTACGGTCGTTCGTTGGTGTGGATCCTAAAGTGTATTTAACGTTAGAAACTTCCGTGGATGTCTTAAGATTTAGATTTGAAGTAACTTTTATCAAGACTTGTTAACAATTAATTGACATTAAAGCTGATTAACAGAAATATATCTCTTTTATTCTAGTTATGACAGCCCTATATGTTTTTACCTACCTCTGATGCTTAATGCGAGTGGAGGGATCGGCGAACCTGGAGTCGCAATAGTCACATTTGTAGGGACGATTACCGGTGTGGGTGTTCATGTGCCTCGCCAACTGCGGAGTCTGGCGAAAACGTTTGTGACAGATTCTACAAGATAATGGGATTATGCGATTATAGGATACGATGGGAACAAATTCAAATCAAAATCTTACTCGCATTCGTGTGGTTTCTTCGCGCTGTGGACTTTCATGTGGTTGGTCAACTTTACGCGCTCTGAGTAGACATTGTTGCAAATGTTGCAGGTAAAGGAAGCAGCCTGTCCGGAGTCCTCGTCTTCAAAAGTTACCGGTTTGGGACTAAGTGAATAGACAGATTCCTCTGGAGCGGAGATGGCAGGCTCTATGCTGACCAATTCATCGGCACTACAGGCCACATCCTCGCTGCTCTCCAGCGTTACATCGTATGAGTCTAGGTACTCGTACTCCAACTCGCTGTCGCTACCGGTAGCCTCATTCTTGGACAGGTCTCTTGATTCAGTTTTCTTCTTCGTCTCCTGCTCATCGTGAACAATCTCTATGTTTATCTCCTGCAGCTTCTGCTCCTTCAGATCCTTCTCCGTCTGCTGGCAAAGGGATCTGAGTTTGAGGGCAGCTCTGAGCAGCAGGGCGCAGCTGGTGCAGATGCGATTGGGCCAGTCGGGACTCTCACTCAACTGTGGGTAGGTTTTTAATGGGTAATATAGATCATAATATAGATATTCAAAAACCCACTTCAACTCCTGTGCAGCGTTTGATTTTATCTGGAAAATCGGGCTCCGTGGGCATGAGAGACTCATCCTTAGGCTGCACCAAGCAGATGCGACACTTAAGGTCCCTGCTATCCACGTTGGTATGCATTCTTCTGTTATTGTAGGTACAAATTCCGAAATATTTAATTTTTGTTTGTTTACTGACCAAACAATTAAAATTTGTGCGGCTCCGGGGCGAATGGCAATCGGCCCTTCGATAAATATCGGTGACTGGCCAAACAGCGAAGAGGAAGCAGAGTTATTTTGATCGTTAATTTTTGTCGGCCAACTCGTTTGGTTCAAATGGAGATACGATTGAACATGATGACCCTGTGCAGGACTTGCCTGCAGGATGGCGAAGCCCACATGGTGTCTATTTTCCAGACAGCGGACGATAGGCTGCCCGGTGGCGTATCCCTCTGTGACAAAATCGAAAGTTTGAGTGGAATTCAGGTGGGATCCTTTCGTTTTCCTTGATATTTCTAATTAATTTCAAGTAATATCTCATCCATAGATAAGGGCAACGGCAAAGGAGGAAGTGCTGCCCACCAGAATCTGCCTCAGATGCAAGGCATTTCTAACTCTGGCCCACAAATTTCGACAGATATGCCAGCGCTCCAATGAATTTCTCCGGGAATACGTGATAAAGGATGCAGTCGAGCAAGGGGTAGTCAAGGAGGTGGTGCAGCAAACGCGACCTTCAACTCCGCCACCGATAGAGACTGAGCAGCTTGAACCACCAGAGGATGAGGTGCTTGAAGAGGGAGTTTGGTCTACGGAAGATCCCATTGAAGAAACGCCACATGGCCCGGCGGAAAAGGAAAGGCCCACAGTTCTAACGGTGGAAATGCTTCCTGCTCCTTATCCTCCGCCTGCATCTACTCCTCCACCTGCTCCTGCTGGTGCCGTCAAGGGTAAATTGCATGTGTGCGCTATCTGTGGCAATGGATATCCCAGGAAGAGCACGCTGGACACCCACATGCGAAGGCATAACGATGAGCGGCCTTACGAGTGCGAGTAGGTGTACTTACCACTTTTTTGTGTATATAAATGTCTCAGTCATGTGGCTCTTTTTAGGATTTGCCACAAGAGCTTCCACGTCAACTACCAGCTGAAGCGCCACATCCGGCAGCACACGGGAGCTAAACCATATACCTGCCAATATTGCCAACGCAACTTCGCGGATCGCACTTCCCTAGTTAAGCATGAAAGGTAAGCAAAGAATACATAATTATTCCAGTAAAAACATTTCTGTATCTTTTGGAACCTCTATTAATTAACTACAAGTAGAGACTAGCTAATTAATTGTATTTCCTCCACAGAACCCATCGAAATGAGCGTCCTTATGCCTGCAAGACCTGCGGAAAGAAGTTCACATATGCCAGTGTCCTTAAAATGCACTACAAGACGCACACGGGCGAAAAACCCCACATGTAAGTGGTTTCGGTTTTAAACTAAATCAAACCTAAAACTTATCACGTTGCTATTATTACTTCAGATGCCAACTCTGCAACAAAAGCTTCGCTCGCATTCACAATCTCGTGGCGCATCTGCAAACGCAACAGCATATAAATGATCCACGACTGACTGCCTATCTAAGTACCTTTAAAGTGGGGATTACTGTAGCTAATGCTTAATAATATAATATTTATAAGATCGCGACATTTTACCTTTGCTTAAAGCCTAAAACTTTGTATATACGACCTTTGTTATATAAAGTTTGCTAGAAAGATTTCATGAAACTAACTAAAAAGCATTCTAAAAAAAAAAACAAACTGTTTACATTTTTACAATTTATTCTTTTACTTGACTTACTTGCAAAGCGGTACGCAATCTTTTTTCTTTGTTTTGTTCTTTTCTAATTTTTGTTTTACAAAATTTTACAACTTTTATGTGTTGTACGAGGGAAATGCCGAAAAGTGATTGATAAGTGCTGACTTGGCGCTGGTGTTCGAGATAATTGTAGTGTAGGAGGATTATGAGGTCGGTTGTATCCGTTAACAAAATTAAATAACAAACTATGAACTTGGATTGTGTGGGGGCAACGATGACCGGACTGGCTGGCTGATGGCCTTTGCACAGCAAAGAAGCATCTACTTGGCCACCATGCGTATCTTGTCCTTCAGCAGATTGCGCAGCTCGGTGACCATCAGCTCGTGCGAGTCCTTAAAGGTGGCCGAAACGTCGCCGATGAGCGTGGCTTCCACCTCCGGCTTCAGCGACATGTCAGACATAAAGGAGCTGAGGTCGCGTGGCAAAACGGGCGCCTTCCAGGAGCCTAAGGATTGCAGAATCATACCTTAGTTTATCTTTGGGCGATTTGTCTAGAGCCACTTACGTATGGCCGTGTCGCAGGCCTCAAACTTGTGCTTCAGCTGTCGCATCAGCTCCTGCAACATCTGGCTGCGCTCCTTCTCGCTGATCGGCTGCGGTCCATCCACCTTGTTTTCCACCGGCTTCTTCTTGGTCTTGGTCTTTGAGCTTACCTGCAGCTTGTCGTTCAACACGGACAGAAGGAAGGCGTACAGCGATAGCATCTGGAAAAGTTATAAGAACATTGGTGAATTTAAGATTACCTGCTTTTACTACCAACATTTTACCTCTAAACTGGCTGCCACTTTCTGCTGCTGACCTCGCCGCTTCCACAGACCGTCAATGCCGTTGCTTTCGTTGCTCTCGTTGATGGTCTGCACGCACAGCTCCATAGTCGCAATAACATTGTCACCCACCCGCTTGCACTGCTCGGCCAGCTTTGCCGACCCGCTCTGCAAGTCAAGGACCAACTGGGCAAGGTCGTCAAAGAAACGTTCGTATGGCATGTCGAGCAGCAGGTGAAGACGTGTGGGCAGCAGATTGACTAGAAATTTTTGCGCCAACGGCTTGTAGTTCATCACGCGCAATCTCTGGAATAATCCCGTCCAGGACTCCCGCAGGAGCTCCAAGGTGGCCGTCTCTGCTCCCGCTGGCGAATCCTTTAAGCCCGCGCCGTGGTACAAGTCGATGAAAGAGGCAAAGAGTCGAAGCATCAGCGAACGTACTTGAAGCACCTCAACTTCCTGGTCGAACGACTCCCTGCGCTCCTCCGCAGCGTCTACCTCATGTAGCGGATCCCATCGGATAATGGCCCCTAAGTCGCGATTGTCGCTCAACTCATGCCAAGCGATCCGGTCCTCCGCCGGCTCAATACTCATCGCCACATATGCGGATAGATTCTGCGTGATATTGCCATAGCAACTAACCAAGTCACAGATCTGCGCCTCCACCGAGCAGGCCACGTACTGCAAGCTGTTGGTTAACCGCTCCTTGAAGTTCATGAACTCCTCCATTTTTGAAAACGTGCAAAAGCGATATGTTAACGCAATGTATTCCAGCCTTTCCTTATAGCTGTTCGTAAAAAACTTTAGGGTGGCATCGTACACGTTACGATTGCCCGAGAAGCGACCTCCAAGAGCCAACAGTTGGCAGTGCACATAGCCCATGGAGTCCAGCTGAATCTGCTTAATGTCCAGATACTCATACATCTCCTGTGCGCCCACTTGGCAGCCAAACAGATGGTAGATCTTTAGACTTAGCAGTTTCACGTGGAAGTTACTCGTACTGTTTCGCAGAACATACTGCAGCAGGCACAGCGCCTCGAACAGGTGATCCGACTTATTTTCCCGCCTACTCAGATCGTACATTACATTTGCCGCCAGCAGTGCGTATGCATCCGATGGTCCCATTTCCGTAGCCAGCAACTTCTTACCGAAAGTAGTCCTGCCGTGCTCGTAGTGCAGCTTGAGCGCCGTATAGAAGGCAAGCAGGTGGTCCGCAGGCAGATCCATGTGGGATCCGCACATTCGAGAGATTTGCAGAGCGCAAAGATGTTTTTGCAACTGCTCTTTCTACAATAATCATATACCAACAATCGTTAGACTCAAAGTTGAATTTATAATTTTTGCGTACTTACATTTTTTGGAAGCGACGTGGAGGTTACTCCGCTCTCCAACAACAACTTGCTGGCTAGCGCTTGCCTCTGGTTCATGCTGATCGAAGGCAAGAACAAGGCGATATCGTGAGTGCAGCACGATTTGTCGCCGAACAGACGGAAGTACTCAATGACCATCTCGTCAAAGTCACCGATTAGTTTTTCCGCCGGCAATTGCTCCGCTCGCATGCGTTGGTGTAGCTCCAACCGCGCCAGATAGGGTCCCCTTTTCTTGCGCTCCGAGGAGTCAATGATGCGCTGAAGGAACTCCTGACACCTGGCCAGAGAGTCCTTATCCCCGTTCTCCACGCCCTGCGGCGTAAGTTTTAGCAGCTCGAACGAGCTTTGGATATACTCCTTGTAGAAGTCCCAACGATCACGACTTGGGGATAAAAAATAAAACTTAGAAAACGTAGTTATACATATGAACTTATTGTTTAAGCTCACTCTGCGTCCAGCAGCTGCTGCAGCAGCTCATTCAATTCCCGCCAGTTTCCCAGCTCCTTGAGCAGCTCGAACTTCATGCTGACTGGAGCACCGGGGTACAGCTTCGCGCACAGCTCACCAGTAAGGAATTCCCACGCCTCCTGGTACTTGTTTTGTAGCTTAAGTATGTGCAGATAGAGGAAGGCCTCCTGTTCCGTCTCCATTTTGCCCTCCTTGATGTGCTTGTCGACCATGCGTTGCGCCAGTCCCAAGTAGATTTTCCGCTTCTCGGGCAGCGCCGATTCCGGTCCACGGATTCCCTGGAAGACTACGCTGATCACCGACCAAAAGTAGTAGGCATTTTTCGGCTGCGCCTTGTACAGCTGCAGGGCCACCGCCTGCTGCGCCTTGTAGTCCTCCACCCTCACATGTGAGATGAAGAGGTGGGCGAGGAGCTCCTCGTTGCCCGGATTCTGCTTCACAGCGTGCTGGTACAGCTCCACAATTTTGTCCACTGCAAAGAGGCCGATATTTATATATTATTAGCGATTTCAACTTTCGCAGGTACAGGTATCTATATATTCAGATCGTTGGCACGCACTTGCCACTCGTCGTCCGACTAAGAGAATGCGATTTTAATTAGTCGGGCGAGGTGCGCGTGCCAAGAAAATACGAAAATATGAATTGTGGCCACTTCGTGTGCGTAGCAGGGGCGTCTCTAGGGGATTCACAGATGTGGCTAAGAAACATTCTTACTTAAAAATGTTGCTTTGTATTCGTCAATCGAATTTAAAAAAGCTCAACAAATTGTATCCTTTGATCGACCATGGTTTCGTATTTAAATAACTTAAGTAAATATTAATATTATCTTTAAATCTATACTTTAAAATATTTTGTATATACATATACATACATATACAAGCATTTAACTCATGGATAAGGAAGCTATTCTTTTTATAAAATTTCAATTCTAGAATGCCTGTAACCTTTACACATTTGAAAGGAGAAATCTAAATCCTTAATTATTATCTATACATACAATGAGTCCTTGCCTCACACAGGCATTTCGTTTTTAGATTTAAAATTGGATATTAACTTACAAAAGGTTCTTCATAACTTAAAAGTGTGCTTCACAAGTCAAATTCATAAATGAAACTAATAATTTATAGCCTATCAGGAGCTACTTGTGAACAAATTAGTTATTTCTGATGGCTGGTGCCCTTCTTCATCGCGTTAGAACGAGAGACTAGGTTCGTGCTTTAAGAGTTTATGGCTAGTTGGTTATATCATACTCCTAAATAACTTCTACTTGAGGTAATGTACCTCCTAGACCATGCTTAGTACGTTATCAATCTTGCATTTGACTGAACCTAATCCCCAGCAAACGGTGGCTCCACGTGGGCTCAGTACATCAGCCCTGCCGGTGGTTTACCCATACGTACGTTGTTCCATTTCGCGGTAGCAGAAGGACAGCACCTGCAGCGTGGAGTCGTCCGTGGGCTTCTCCTCGGCAACGGTCTGGAGGCATCCGTGGCTTTCGTCATAGCGTCCCAGTCGCAGGAGCGAGAGGCCTTTCAATGCCCGCGCGCAGAGCAGGTTGGGATGTTTGCGTAGCAACTTCTCGGATTCCTGCAGAGCCTTGCGATTGTTGCCCACCTCCAGGTTGTCTGCAAAGGATTGGGATGTTAGTCTGTGAGACTGTGGACCCGGCACATGGAGCGCCTCATTCCGCCGTGGACACGGACAACACACTCACCGTATACCGGCCGCAGTCGCCGCTCGAACAGGGCCGAGTCCATGCCCTGCTGCTGTGCCATGTTATCGTGTTATGTGGTGCTGCTGTATGCTGCTAACCTAATTACAACGTGCTGCATGCACCTCGAACTGAGACTCGCTCTCTTTTGGGTTTTGCGGCACGCTGTCGTCTGCCGTTGATTAATTTCCTGCAATCGTTTGGGGGCTCTCCTTGGGTTGCCCTCGGTGTTTGGGCGGTCGGGGACGGGCGGCTGGCTCTCGGGCACTCGAATCACACGGTCGTAGGCTAATTATGTGCTTATTTTCATAGAAACTAGTGACTTTAAATTTTATTCAAAATAAAAAAAACCTCAGACTGCATATTCGGTGAGAAGAGAGCGGCCCCTGTATTTTCTCCAGTATTTTCTGGTATTTTTCGAGAAGAGCATGCCGACATTAGGGGTCTTCGCTCAAATCACAAATTTAAGCCATCAAGATACTCTTATTGGGAAACTTTTAAAATTCCATTCAATCATTCTGCTTAGAATTTTAAGGTTAGAATATGTCTTGTACAAAAGTGAATTTCTAATAGTAGTTTTTAGTAATTTTGTTATTATCTATGATCAACAAAGTATTGATATTCTTCAAAAAGTAGAAATGTTCATAACTGTAATTCTTTATATTTCAGATTAAGTTTTCAAAAAAAACTTAAGATTTTATAAAAACAGTGACAAGAGTACCCCTACCGCTGGGCACTTTGTCCAACAGCTGAGCGATAGAGATGGACTGATATATTCTCACGAATGGTAGCTTGCCAGCGAACGATGAATGGCAGAAAAGAGTTTATCAATTTATTCGAGTGCCAATTAGATAATTTAAGCTTTGTAGTTGCACGGCGCACCGGACAGGTTGATTAGAAATCGTGAATGAGTCAGCGTGAGTCACGCACCTGCCACGCACCACGCCAGTTGCCCATCTCTAGCTGCTGCCCCCGAAAGTCGAAAACGCGTAAAGTTTTCGAATAAAATGCAGAGATTAGCCGATTAGGCGGCGCGCGGGCTCGTAACCAAACGTTTTGAAGTATTAAACTACCGATTAAGAAACACATCCACTTAGTGAAATAGTTTAAGTAACCGCCCGAGCACCGTTATCGCCGCTTTTCCGCTTTTCCTCGCTGCCAAATTGCGCTGCATGTCCATTTTTGGTGAAGAATTTCTCGCCAAAAATCTTGCCCTTGGCCGGACGCAATGAGCGATGAGATTTAACTGGCTGAGCGAGTACGTGGCCAGCATATCAAGCAGCATTGCATCGACATCCCCGTGGCGCCAACTGCAGCAGCAGGTGCAGCAGCTCGTCCCCAATCCTCAGGCCATCTACTGCCGTATCAGGTCATCATCCGCCGAAGCACTGGAGCACGTACTGATCGCCTGTGCGGTGTACTTGCTAGTATGCCTGGGCCTCTACAAGCTCACCTTCTGGCTCTCGGGAGCCGGATCGGGATCGGGACTGGACGCCCACCACAACGGCAACGACACCAGCAATGCCGGGTCGGGCGAGGGGGCAGAGCTGAACCCAAGTTCGGATGGCAATCGGAGTCCTGGCGGCCTGAAGCAGGCCCTTCAGTCCGGAATACGGCTGCGTAGCGTCCGGCTGCCCAAAACGGCGTGCATGGAGCGCGTCCTGCTGATCACCGCCCATCCGGATGACGAGTGCATGTTCTTCGGACCGCTGATCTACTCGCTGACGCAGCGCCAAGGCTGCCAGGTGTATATACTCTGCTTGTCCAACGGTGAGACCACCAGCAGTGACATCATCCCCAAACCACCAATAGATCTGGAAGCATTAAACGAAAGTACACATTTCGAAATCAGTAGCGAATCTGACTTAGCTTTATTGCTGCCATATGGGCACAGCATTCTCTTTGTGTTAGCCAACAATCGATTTCGTGCAATATATGTAGTCCGTATTGGAATTTTTAATAATCTTTAAATGTTATATATTCCTGCCCATTCTACTGTTATTATTTTAATTATTGCAAAGATTCAGGGGCTACACCGATGTTATCTTTTTATAGATAATAAAAAATAATACCGAGCTGATAGTAATGTAGGGCCGATTTGTATATTTCTTTCTTTAAAATTTAGATATTCATTTAAAAATCAACTATTAATCCTTTCAATATAATAACGTACTGATTCGGAATAATTGTATGACTTCTTAATCATCAATTACTATTTAAGTTTCGCTAAATAACTGCTTTCAATGTATTGAAAATTGTTTTAAGTGTGTGCTTTAAAATGACATCATTATTTTATGCCAATCACATGACAACCTTATCCTTTTGAAAATGAACTGTATTAATCCAATGCTTTCTCGCACAGGCAACTTCGAGCACAAGGCGAAGGTTAGGCGTCAGGAACTGTGGCGTTCTTGCTCCAAACTGGGCATTCCCGAGTCCAATATCGTGCTGATGAATGCCACCAACCTGCCGGACGATCCCTACGTTGACTGGCGCCCAGATGCAGTGGCCAGCTTGATACTGCACACGATCGAAAGCCTCGACATCCAGGCGATATTCACTTTTGATCGGGATGGCGTCAGCTCGCATCCGAACCATTGTGCCGTGTATTACGCGGCCGCCTCGCTCTGTTTGGCCAACCTTTTGCCCAAAGGTGAGGAGGCGTGTGAGTCACGCGGGCGGCGACGGATGCAAACAATGGGTGCATGTTAATTGGCGTGCCCATCGCTGCATTTGTCGCTATTAATAGCCATAGATATTATAGTATAGAGCAATTTTTTATGTACCTTCCCAATGCAGATTGTAAATTCTACACCTTGGACTCGATCAATGTGGTCAGAAAATATCTATCCATCTTGGACCTGCTGTGCACGTGCTTTATGTCCACGCATTGGTATGTGTTATAAGTGATGCCGAATTCATATATAAATTCTAATGAGTTCTTCATTACACAGGTGCATACTGAATTGGAAGGAAGCTGCGATTGTGAGGAGTGCGATGATGGAGCATCAGTCGCAGATGCGATGGTTTCGCTGGCTCTACATTTACTTCTCGCGCTACATGTTTATCAATTCGATGCGTCAGATAAATCTCTCGGATGTGGAGTTGGAAATGCAGATACATGACAACTAACAGGAGGAGGAGGGCGAGCGATTGAATTGCAAAAGACAAACTACCTTCATGATCGGATGCTCCGCTCCGAGTGGCAGAGCAAGTGGTTTTTAATTTAAACTCTGACGATTCTACTAGTATATATATGTATGTAACTACTACTGTTGGCCAAACGATCGATAGTAATTGGAAAGCTATATCCAAAACCACGAAGGGAACAAAGAATCAGCGAAGCGGCAGTACCATAGGCAACCGAAACCACAAAACAGTCCATTAATTAGTTCCACACTCACATATAAAATGGCATATCTTTAATTCTTATTAGTTAGCTCTAATTATTATTTATACTCAGTCCAAGCAATGTTCCAAAGTGTGCGATGTAGTCAAGTGCTTTAAAATTAAATTAAACATGTATGCGTTATTCTAATTGTTGTTAGCTTATGTTTTCATTTTCGTTTTGTGTACATTGATTTCCCCCCGTAGCATACACACCTTTAGTGAGTCACTTTCGTTCTTGTAAAATTGTAAAATAGTTTGTTGTAAGCAGCGAAGTACAATAATAATTTTATAAAATATATTTACATAAATATATAAATGAATGTATGTATACACACATAAACCAATCTTATGACGAGCCAGAGAGGATAGATTTTAGAATGCTGTTGAAAAATATTATTTAAAGTATTTTAATAGCGCACTTTCAAATTCATTGTTTTATGGGCCCACGCAGAACTTAGTAAAATGCGAGACGATTTTTTGTTGCAATACTTAAATCTATTGTTTTATTCTAATTCCGAATTTGAAGTCGAAAACACAGAATTAACTTCAATTAGAATAAGTTGTTTCGTTTTTGGCCTTCACACAGTTTTTTCCACCATAAATTTATCCAATGCCGGCTCGGAACTTCTCCTCCGAATCGCCTAGACGTCCACTTCTTCCGCACAGTTAACAATCACCTTGCCCAGCCCAATGTTGGACTCGTGCTGGGCAGCTCGGAACGCCTCGTCCGCCTTGCTCAGGGGATACGTGGCCGTTATGAATTTTTGCATATGTGCTCGACCAGATTGCATGAGTTGTAGAGCAGTCGGATACCTGCGAAGATAAGAGGATAACTAAATGGTTAGACATGGAAATTCTGGTGTACCCACATATTGGCGGAACGAAAACTGGGCACTAGGCGGATGTTCTTCATCAGTACGTCCAGAGCATTGAAGCTGGCACACTCTGAATCGCACTCGGCCAGCACACACACCCCACATGGCTGCAGAGCCATGACCGCCAGATTCATCGTCATTGCAGAGATGGAGCAGTTGATTACGCAGTCCGGCCAATCCCGGAACTTGCTGTAGATGGCTTCAAGGACCTCTCCGAACAGTGCGTTGCTATCGAACTCGACTGCTTGGAAGCCGAAGTCCCGGGCGACCACATCCAGAGCCGGAGCCATACATCCGGCAATGGCCACACGCTTGGCCCCGATGGCCTTTGCGCATATGCCGGCCGCCACAGCCGTTGGGCAGGCTCCCAGGATGAGGACGTTGCTGGTGGGCGTGACATTGGCCTTGAAGCACGCCTGGCACCCCAGTGCTAGTGTCTGCGTCAGGGCACCCGCCTCCATGCTGATGGACTCTGGAAGGCGGTGACAAAGGTCGGCTGGATGCGTTTGGTAGGTGCTTAGGAAGCCGTTGTACACCAACCCGGAGCACATGTTGTACAGGCCCTTCTTGCATAGATCACAGATGCCGCAGGATAACGCCGACTCCATGACGACCCGGTCACCCACATGCAGATGCTGGACGCATCGACCGAGTTCCTCCACAATACCCGTCGCATCATGGCCCAGGGACATGGCTTCCATGTCCCGATTGCCGTTCTCATAGACGTGGATGTCCGAGTTGGAGACAGCCACTGAGCCCGTTCGAATGAGGACGTCTGTACGAGAATCAAGTGACCGATTATAATGCTTTCAACTGAAGGATAAACCATCACCTACCAAAGTCCTTTGGTCGCGGCTTGGAAAAGGGAACCACGCTGATCTCGTAGGGATTCGTTATGCGCAGCGTAAGTGCTTCATCATCCGCGGTGCGCTTTTCAGAGGATGGATGGCAACATGGCCGCGTGCTAAATGATCTTCTCTGCGGCTGCAGCTGGGCAATAGAACTCCGGGTCAAGAGATTGCCTATTCTGTCTTGGGAACAGGATGATTGACCTGAGGGAACTGAGCAACTATACACTATCACATGACTACGCACCATCCTTTTTCTTCTTGCGATCGCATTTCTTTTTCGGGAACTTGACCTTGGCGCATTTGCCGGTGCAGCTTTTCTTTGGACAGCTGTCTTCGTCGCTGAAGCAATCCTCGCGCAGTCCCGTTCGCTCCTTAATGTCCTTGCCACGATTAATGGGGTATTTGGTCTGCAATTCGCCACACTTGCCGCCGGATTTGCTCTTCTTGGCGTATCCGCGATAGCTGATGTGCTGCAGGGCTCCACCGGAGATCCTTCCCGCAAGTCCACCGAAGCGTCTTCTCATAAGGGCCGTGTTGATGGTGAATCGGGCCGGAGCAACTGCTTTGTGGAGCAGCCGACTCGTGCAAAGCGAGCACTGGCAAGAGCTCTCAATCTTCGGAACAGGGACACGATAGTGACGGCGCACAAGAGTGGAGTAGACTTTGAAGCGGGGACCATTTGAAACACTATTCGATTCACGGAAAGCTTGGCTCAAGGCGGTGGACAAGTGGCGCCTGCTTGCATCCGGTAGGTTAGCAACGGTGGAGAACTTGCATTTGCTCTTGCCGCCACTACCGCCCTTCTTGAACTTGGCGCAAGGATCCTTCTTTTTGTCATCTTTCTTGGCACAAGAGGATTTCTTCTTGGCACAGGGATCTGCCTTCTTCTTGGCACAAGGATCCTTCTTCTTCTTGGCACAGGGATCTGCCTTCTTCTTGGCACAAGGATCCTTCTTCTTCTTGGCGCAGGGATCTGCCTTCTTCTTAGCACATGGATCCTTCTTCTTCTTGGCACAGGGATCTGCCTTCTTTTTGGCACAGGGATCTGCCTTCTTCTTGGCACAGGGATCCTTTTTCTTGGCGCACGGATCCTTCTTCTCGCCAGACTTGAACTTAGCACAAGGGTCCTTTTTCTTAGTGTCCTTCTTGCCACACGGATCCTTCTTCTTATCCTTGCCGCAAGCACTCTTTCCGCCGCCCTTTCCCTTGCACGTGATCTCAGTGGTCTTCAACGCCTTCTTTTTGGGTGCCTTCTTCTTTGCAGGCCGCTCGCAGGGATCCTCCTTGCAGGGATCTGTGATTAGAGGACACTTTCCAGGACATTTGCGCTTGGGTTTCACGGGCGGATGCTTGCAGCCGTCTTTGTCCACCGGAACTGGCACCTCTTGCTCCTGAATGCCGGGCATGGCACACGCTTCCTCGGCTATCTTCTGCAGGGATTCCCGCACTTGACCAACTTGATTAGCCGCCGACATATGGGAAGTATCGATGATCCTATTAGGAATAGTCTCCTCATCCTTGGTCAGTTCCAGGTCCGCGATGTAGGTATCTGAGGATTTTCCTGCGAAACCTTTCTCCAAGGCGGTACTGCAAAGGTTGGCAGCCAGCGAGGTGAGGTCATCGTTGAAGCCGGGCATTTTGTCCTCCGTTATCTGGGCGGGGCTCAACTTCTGGGTATCGATCTCCACTACGCCCGAGATCAAGGCGTTGAACCTAAGCGGCAGCGTTTTCTCCACAGTGCCAGGCGCATCCAATTCCACCTTTGTGTGCATACAGATCATGGGATCCTGTGGAGTTACTGCATTCTTGTCCTTGCTTTCCAGAGCCTGCCGCAGATTGGTCATATCCATTTCGAAGGACAGCTCCATCGACGAAACGGCCATATCGTTGAGGCGATTGCTCAAATCCTGCGGCACATCCACTCGCACCTCCTCGACGAAGTCGCTCTCTTGGTTGGCGAGCTCTTGGAGATTAGATGCCTTGGTTGAGCCATGGATGGGTTCCGTCTGGGCCATGGCCGACATGGATTTGGTGGTTTTCAGAGCAGAGTTGATAGCTGAGTTACCCACAGCGTTTTGCAGGCAACTATTGACTGCCGTCTGGCGTTGCATTGGCATGTTGGCACCCTGACCCGCATCCAGTGCGGTTCCCACAGCGTCCGCCGTTGGCGTGGATGGGAAGGCCTCCCAAAATTTGCGGTCCTCGGCACTCGCCCCGGCCTTGACTTCTTGGGGCTGACCGCCCGATTCCACTTCCTGCAGGGCCTCGTTCAAGGCACCGTATTCCTCGACCATGCTGTTGGAGAAGGTCTCGATGTGGTTGGCGTACAAGCGCAACTTGTTGATGGTTTCCAGCGTGTCCTTGAGTTCGTTGCCATCCATGCCAGACAGATCCAAGGGCACAATGACTATCTTCAGATCCTTGCCATCACCCGTTTCCGGTGTAATCAGTCCAATGGGCATGATCTTGGGCGCATTGCTCGAGTTGCCGGAAAAGCTAATCCGTTTGCGCAGCATATCCACGTTATCGCTGACCGAGAACACATTGCTACCCTTTTGGGAGTACCTCTGCACCCGGACGCGACACGGATGATTCGTCCTCCGGCTAGACTTTGATCCGGAGGAGGCACTGGTGCATAGTTGCCTCAACCGTTCTGCATGGAGTAGGCTGCGCGGTCGGTATAGCGGAGCATGGTAGCTAACGCATCTAGATATCTGGAGGAGATTAAGTCCGAGACGGTTAGTCGGGAACTTCCCGAATATGCCTGGCATTTTTTCTTTTTATGTACAAATTTTTGACTTGATTCAGGAATACATAAGTTAACACACGGTAGAATTTCAGTTTTGAGAAAGGAAAGAAACCAAAATGTTGTGTAGTGTAAGACGTAGCAAGGAAAAATGGTGTAAAAGCTAACCAAATGTCTAACGTAAAAGTAAAGGGCCTACTGATTTTAGGTTTTAGCCTTAATTCAAATGTACTGTACCTGTAAAATGTTGGTTACTCTGCCAAATAAGCGCATACTACTTAATTTTTCACTTGTGCTGAAAGGCCAAAAACTAAAAACTTTGAATTTTGAATTTTGGTGGAATTTTTTTTGTAGGTTTACAAAAGGTTGTGTACTAGCACTGGGCTATGTTTTCAGACTGGGCCAGTAAGCCAAACGAGATTATGAACTAAAATTCGCTAGCCTACTGCTTTCCCGAAATTTCTATAAGATTCCACAATCGATTCGTTTGGCAAGTCCTTGAAAATAAGGAAGATTACTGCAACCTATTTGCTGCAGATATAATCCCATAAATGCTGTCACTCCAAAAACTCGAAGAACCGACTTTTTTGGGGGCCTCTAAATGCATTTTGAATTAAATTTAGGTACCACAATTGCCCCTACCGTTGCTGCATATTAATTGATTCACTAGTCACCTGGTCACCCACTCAATCAATTGGTGCCTCAGTTCGATTTCTGATTTTGCTGGCAGCGGTTTCAGTTTCTGTTTCGGTTCGGTTTTAGTTTCGATTTCTAGCCAAGAGCTAGATCCGTGATTCCATTGACAATGTTGCGATTGGCCAGCTCCACACTTAGTAGTTCCATATGTCTTATTGTGTTTTTTAATGTAAGCAAACACTTGGCATTGCCGATAATTAGGGAACTTGGCGATGTCTAAATTCATAATGTGGGTTTTTTTTAAACAAATAAGTGACTCATGAGCTAACTATTCAAGAAAATGGTGTAGGTCATGAATAGAGTATAGAGTTTGGTTGCACATTAGGGATCACCTTCGTATACAAGGTATAACCACACAAAGCTTTGCTTAAAACTTTAAACTATAATCTCTGGCTATTAGTAAGAATATAATCAGACCCTCTTCCGATCGGACCCTATGACTTTTTGAAGCAACCACCATACACCCAGAAAAATTAAGAACGTCACTCAGTGGCATTTATCATAAATCATGAGAAGATTTCTTCTTGATTTCGAGACGAAAACGATCTCAATTTTAATATTTTCAGAGGGAAGAAGTATCAGGTTTATGATTGTGTAAAAGGAACGTAATGGAAAGACTGACAAAATGAGAGCAAAGTCAATTGTAATCTAAGAATGGATCGATCTCTATCGAAGCATAATTCAATCTTGGCAGAATTTTGAGATCAAAATTTTCAAATCGAGATCTTTGAGAACGGTTTTTTCTCTAAGTGTATAGATGGGCACATATCATAACTTAGAAACCTCATCTTTGATTTGTAAAGCAGCCATATCTTATTCAACCAAATTCAAGGTCCAGTGACGCGTGCGCGTTGGGATTTGAATATAGAAAGCCTTATTACCGGTCATACTCAATATTCATTAACGTACGTGCAGCCGGTCATTAAGCGCCAATTATAGATTCCATTTCTCCGAATGTATCTGCAGTTTTTGTGGCTGCTACTGCTGACGACGACGACGACGACGACGTCCGCCAAGCCCACCAACTCCAGTGATTCTGGCACCAAGAATGGAATGCTGCATGTGACCAGCTTTGTGAACCAGAAGCCCAAGTCGGGAGTACGTGAAGAGTTCGATTTCGAGCAGAATGAGGCGGAGGCCACCAACTCGGCGCATCTGCAACAGCTCTTCGGCAGTTTGTTGCAACTGCCTGGTAAGGGAAACATGAGTCTGGAGCTGTCCCTGGAGACGGACGACGATCCGGTCAGCGAGCGAAACCAGCTGGATGATGAGATGAAGGCCACTGGCGAGCAGCATGAGGGCTTCACCGAAACTGCGGATGCATGGCATCGCATTAAGCTAAATATTCCGGTCCTGGAGCCGGTGAAGCACCTGATAAACACAGTTGGCGGTGGCGGCGTGAACGACTCCCATGTGAAGAGCAATACTCATCGGCTGATTGGACACCATGGCGTCCACGAAACTCACCACAATGGCGGGAACATCAGCTCCCCGGCCATCGAAACGGAGGAGGATCGGGAGACAGCCATCGACAGCACCGGATTCGATGTTCTGGAAACGTTGGGCAGCGCGGGAACGGTTCTGTTCAGCATCTTGCAGAATCTTCGCAAGGTGTTTGCCGCTAGCGCTGGAAGTGCAAGTTCCGCATCCTCGGGGGGCGGCGGCGGTGGAGCAAACTAGTGGACTTTCTCGGAGATTATGTTCTGTGATTAATATAAGTCTTGTGCAAATTCGGATTTCCCTTGATTCTTACTAATTAAATAAACGAAATGTTATGAAAATGGAGAAATTAATATTTCGATTTTGGGAAATAGATTTTGCCACTACCCCAAAAAAGACTTGCAGTTGGATTTTATAAAATATTTTACTGTCTTAATTCTGGTTTTTTATACGATACTCTTAAGTAGCCTACATGAACTCATAGTTTCCGTCGTCAAAGTTGCGATTGCCGACCATTGGACCGCCTGCTCCCATTTGATTGGGATTCTGGCCACCCATTTGCGGCCGGAACTGATTGCCTGGCGTGGTCTGGTGCTGCAAGAGCTGGCGCAGCCCCGGGTTGTTGTTGCTCATCATGGGACGCACCATGCGCTGCTGCTGCTGTTGCGCCTGCTGCTGCTGCATTGCGGCGACGTTTGGCGCCACTTGTTGCAACTGCTGCTGGAGGTTTGGATTGGGCACGCCACCGGGACCAACACCCACGCCAACACCTACGCCCAGTGGCATTCGCTGTTGCTGCATCATGTTCATCTGCATTTGATTCTGTTGCATGGGCATGCCGCCGGGACCGGGACCAGGTCCGCCGCCAGGACCTCCACCACCCATCTGCATATTGAGTTGGAACTGGTTGTAGTGTTGCTGCTGCGAGTTATCCTGTTGCATCTGTTGCTGCTGTTGTTGTTGTTGCTGTTGCTGCTGCAGCTCCATGGGCGACTTGCCTTGCTGCTGCATCATTTGCTGCTGTTGCTGCTGCTGTTGCATGTTGCCGTGCTGCTTTTGCTGTATGACTTTGCGCAGACGTTCCACAAACATTGCCTGATTATTGGGAATGAAGCCCAGAAAAGCGTTGCGATCGGGCGTGTAGAGTAGGATGAGAACCTTAAGGTCACAGGCTGGTGAGTTGGGGATGGAGGAGAAGTGGACGCAGCCAGCATAGCCGGAGGTCATCATCTTGGCCAGCGAATCGAGTGCCTCTCCTGGAGTGGGTCGAAAAACAACCATTTTCGAGTCCTTGAGAAACTGCCCACCAATATTGCCAACTAGGTGCTTGGGCATTAGCTGCATCAACAGCTTGGGCGGCCAGTTCTCA
The DNA here is from genome assembly GCF_000001215.4 of Drosophila melanogaster. Taxonomy (NCBI): domain Eukaryota; kingdom Metazoa; phylum Arthropoda; class Insecta; order Diptera; family Drosophilidae; genus Drosophila; species Drosophila melanogaster. The sequence continues at coordinate 20,010,750 of NT_033777.3, read as the reverse complement.
GCCTTGATCTCGGGCTCGCCATCTTTGATGTTGGTGCACACGGTACACTGGAGTGTATGGGGAATCTTCTGTTGATCGGACTTTGGCTTCTCTGACCACTCCAGCACTCCGGTCCATATCTTTTCCCTCAAGGAGGCCTGCTCCTGCTGCGAATTTCCCTGCTGTTGCTGCTGCGGATTGCCCTGCTGCTGCGGATTCGACTGTTGTCCTACTTGTTGTTGCTGCTGCTGCGGATTAGACATGTTGCCGGCATTGCTAGCCGGCATCATATTGTTTCCTGCATTGGGATTTACCTGCTGCTGTTGCTGTCCTTGCTGCTGCTGTTGCTGTTGCTGGGCCAGTTGCTGTTGCTGCTGCAACTGCTGGTGATTTAGCATCTGCTGCTGGCTCAGCATCTGCATCCTTTGTTGCTGCTGCTGTTGGGCCTGTTGTTGCTGCTGCTGCTGCTGCTGCGCCTGCTGCTGTTGCTGCTGCTGCAGCGAGGTCACAGTTTGGTTCGGCGGCGGCGCATTAATGCGCGATATCAGAGCAGAATTTGGATTCTGTTGCATGCCGCCGCCTTGGCCCACACCGCCCACATTGCCTGCTCCCTGCATGAAGGGCGGACGCGCCTGACCAGGCTGGTTGGGATACATCCAGCGGTTTTGGCCGGGTCCCACGTTTTGCTGGAAGTTCTGATTCTGCATTTGATTGGAAACGAATTGATTCTGCTGCTGCTGCTGCAATAGTTGCTGCTGCTGCTGTGGATTGAGTAAGCCCGCTGGGGGATTTGGACCGGGCTGCTGTTGCTGCATCGTGTTCATGTTCATGACCTGCTGCTGAGGATTGCCTTGTTGTTGCTGTTGCTGCTGCTGTTGTTGTTGCTGTTGCTGCTGCTGGGCTGGAGTGGTGTCCATGGGCATGCCCTGCCCTTGTTGTTGCTGACCAGCTTGATTTTGTTGCTGTTGTTGTTGCTGCTGCACTGTAGCCTGTGCCGCATTGGGTGCAGCCATTTGGGCCGCCATGCTGTTGGGACTAGGTGCTCTCTCCTTGAGGCTGTATCCCTTTAGAAGCACTAGGTGTCTTATGTTCTTGGCATAGTTTTTGCTCGTAATGGGCTGATCTCCGTCGGCCTTCATGAAAAGTTTGAACAACACCGGCATCTTGCGTGGCGCAATAATGGAGAGATTGATTTTGCGCTCGTTGAAGAGCGCCGCCAGCTGCTCACATGATTTGCCCGGATACTTCCACGACTCCGTTGTGGGCATCTGGTACGGCGGACTGTTGCAGATGAGAATGCAGTGCCTCTGGACGCTGGTCTGATCGAGCAACTGGCGCCTTTCGCTGATGTCATCAAAACAGCCGTGGGCCGCAGCAAATCCTTCGGCCATGTGGGCACAGGACTCCATTCCGCCTCCCACTAGTGGCAATCTTTCGATCGTCTCCATCACTTTTTGGGGCTGCAGAAAGGGACCATAGGTTGAACAAACTGGCTCCAGCAGATTGGCCGCTGTACGGTAGACCACAATACCGTACAGAGTGGCAAAGCGCTCCGCAATCAGGTATTCCCGCTCGTCGATGGAGCCAGTGGTGAAGTGCTCCAAAGTCGGCAGGATGTAGTTGGTCTTTAGTTCGTTGATGTAGGCTCCGTTGATGGCGCTGCCCTCGATGACGAAGACCACGTCGGCCAGGGGAATCTGGTCCACCTCCATTGGACGATGGGAGTTGGCTTTAAGTTGAAAAACTTGTTGCAAAAAATGTAAACTATGTTGTCTGCTTTACACCGCTCTTTTACTTTTTTCGTTTGTTTTGCATATCGCTCTGCTGCTATCGATAGTCAACTTATGGTTATCGCTCAGCGATTGCTAGGGCTGCAAAATAAATGAATATTCAAAAGTGCCCATAAAGTTGGATTTAAGAATATGCAGATTGCCTTGAAAACTTGTTTCTATTGAATTCTTTTTCTATTTTCACAAATAAAAAAACGTTTGGTGTTTATCTAATTAACTTAAAATTGAATATTGCATACAAAAGATAACTATAAATAAGATATTACGATGTTTTATGTTAGGTATCATAATTATAGTTGTTTTATGTATGTATTTTCAATGGAACTATAAAGTTAATTCTTTAAATATTCGTTACCAATAGTTTATATCGATGGTTGCAAGTGCTGCCAGACTCTCGCAGCGAGTTTCCGTTCGGCAGTCTGGCAGCGCGGTCAGCTGTTCCTATTGCCCAACTTGCGCAGTTCGTTTTGTTCAGTTCATTCGCCGATTTTGAAGAATGCGGACGTTGACGCTGGTACCGCGTCGTTTTGCCAAAATAATTCGTAAAAAATATACGCAAAACGCTTAGAAAGTGTCAATTAACTAAACATTAGCTATTGAGCAGTGCAAGTGCAGGAAAAACGATCGCAGAAATAGCCGAAAACACATGAAAGTGCGAATTGCGGGCTTTTTTGTGGCTGGCACAGAATGTGTGGCACAAAGCGGAAAGCGCGCTAATTGAGCGTGCGAGCGCCTGAAACGCAGAGAAATGTAAATAAATAAACGTGTGACGCCGCGACAATTGTGAAAAGTGCACAAACACGACGTTTGGCAAGTGAAAAGTGAGTGAAATCTAGATAAATTTCATTAAATTGCCCATTTCGCATCTGGCAAGAAGAACAGCTGTTGTTTGGCATCTCGCTCTGTCTGGTTGTCCTCTCTCTTATTTTGCCCTCTCTCTGTTTTTGTTGCTCCCCTTTGCTTCTGTTTTTTTTTACTGCAATGTTGCTAAATCGTTTGATTCTATTATTATAATTATACTCCTTGCCCTGACGTCACTGCCTCGAAAAACCTGATAATTTGGGTAGGCAATTAGCATGGTTTAAGTATAGTTTAGAGTACAGAGAAGTGAATTAAACGGCCATGTGTGCACAGCATGCATGCTTTTTTGTTATTGTTGCCTGGCAACATGTTTCGCCACATCTGCCTTTTTTTTCTTGTCTCTCTGTTAGTCCAATTTGCCAATAAGCAACTTTTCCATTTGTTTACAATAATTGTGATCGCTACAGAAGCACCGATCGTGAAGTAAAAAGCGCCTACATAAATATAAGGCACCAGTTATGCTTGGGCGTCACTCCGACTGCCGATCGCCAGTTATTTTAGTTGGGTGTTTGTACATTTAAATACCCTACCTAAATGCAACTTACTCGCATGTAGTCAATATCATTCAAACCCTAATATGTTACGCATTTTCCAATCGGGTTTATCACATATAAACAATATCGAAGCCAGATAAAGCGACTTGTGATAATAATCACCCATACAACAAAGGCTGTTCATTCATTATATTTACCATATTATTGATAACTATTTTTATAACTGAACTACAATATGTTCTTATAAATAAAGAATCACTAGATAATTTAAATATTAAATGAAATAAGTACAAACTATTTTTTAACTATAATAAGTTATTATTTGAGTAATTGCACGTATTATCATGTACGGATGTAGGTTTTTTGCTTTAAATAATAAACGTATTTAAACGTATTTTTAATTGATTAAGGGTATACTAAATGCATTGCTTTCGGCTCCGCCATTCACTTTCCACTATTGCGTCATTATTGGTTGATTTATGTATTTTATCGTTACGCTATACATTTGCAGATCGCATTCGCGCGTGGAAATTTAATTTAAGATTTCCCACACAAATAAAGATAAATTTGTTATTGCACAAACGTTTGTTATTCACGCCCGTCTTGAATACTTACTAATAGATTTGCAATTAAAATAGGGTCAGATTAAACGATAAATCAACTTCACCGCCTGCTTATCAGTTTTTGACCCTAACAAAAAAATAGAAAGTCCAATTAACTATGTATGTACGTTTTAATTGTGAACTTCTTATCAGTCTGCCATAGATTTAGGTTCTTAAAAACTATTTTTGATTTTCCCCTGAAGAGCTTTCAGCTACTAAGTAAGTGGCTAGATAAGGGCTAGACAATTTGACAGACCGCTTTATCGGCATGGTCAAGTGGTAACTAATCGGAAACGGTGTTGCTTTTGTAGTGCTCCCAAAACTAATAGGTTTCTAACCGTTTTTCACTCTTACTCCATTTGCAGGCACTGAAAGCCGAGAGACAAGGAAAACCCATTTCCGCGCCAAGTGCAATGGGCGAAGGTGTTCCCATTTTTCGAGTTCTTATCGGGCAGCGACTGAAGTATGATTGAGTTGGCCTCGCCTCCGATTCGCGTCTGGTTCTCGTTGCGCTAGGCCGATACGGATACCCGCTTGGACTCCACTCGGGTGGACCCTTGTTGGACCTTTAGTGCGATTTTCGAGGGAGGCCAGGGAATGGAACATGCCCGGGGATATGCATAAGAACGTATCTGTTCAAGTCGATAGTGATTTTGCCTTATTGCTGCCCAGTGGTGTTTATGAAATCAAGAAAATGGAACCGCGCTCCAAAATCCGAACAATCATTGTGTTTTGCCTCTTCCTGGCCATCGCCGGCATCATCGGATTTGGATACTTTTGTCAAGATCAGGTAAGTGCCAAATCCCCTCATTAATTCCCATTGCTTATAATTTATAATTTTCTGTTACTTGGCTCCAATGCAAATTAGCACACCAATTGGCGAAATGCTGAATTTATTCATTAATATTTGCCGTACATGTGTGCTTTTATTGGAATTACCATTCATACATTTTTGGATCGCACGAAACTTGTTTTGCTATGGCGCATTAATAAATTTATTATTTAAAATATTCGTATAAAAATATGCGTTGGAGTGTTTTTCCCTTCGGCGCTAAAGACAGCTTTTATAATATAGAACTCTTTCTCGATGTTTATCAATTTTTTGGGAGCTTTAATTAGACAAAACAAAATGTTTTGTTTACAGCCTTTCGGTTGGCGCCTTTAAAACTCGGAAATTGTTTACGCAAACGCAAAGGTGCTAATGAAATTCCTCCAAAAATGGAAAATGTGTAACATAATAAGATTTCGCTTGCAGGCGATTGTGCTTCTGTGTTATTATTCATAAATCTTTGACACGCGTGCCCCGTATTGAAATTAGTCTAATCTGTAGCATAAAGTTTACAAACAACTATGGATTTCTGGTTGGTATATTTGGGTCACTACTCATAATATCGCCCATAAATCTTCGGCGTGGTTGATTGAAATTTGTCTTATCTGTTGGACTAATAAGGCTTCCCCCCGCGCATCTAATGAATGATTTAATGGCCGAGGTGTAAAGTGCATTCGTGGGCCATAAAAACCGAACCGAGGCAAAACAGCACATAAAATTCTACCCTGGGGACACATAAACCCGCACCAGTCGCTATTCCTTCAATTTTTGCTGCCTCGCGGTGTTCATATACTTGCGTACTTTGGATATATTTAACTATTAATCCAGCTCGTGCCAGTCACGTCTAAAAAAAGCCACGATGAAATTGTTTGAAGAAGGTCATCAATTGCCAATTGCAGGCGAAACAAAAATTTAATATATGTACATACATAAATACATACGCCTCGATGAGTTCTATCATATGTGTGGCTGTTGAAAAATGTTTCAATTTCGTTCTGGCGGTCTTTAATTAAACAAGAAACAAATTCGTTGATGCTCCAAGAACCGAAAAAGAAGTCAAGTGGGCGTGACTTTTAGCAAGAGTTCAATGTCAAATGGCTGTGTTTATGATACAGATATATGTATATAAATGTTTATTCTATATATTTTCGTGCTTTTCGCTTTTTGCTATCGGCGGGTCTGTCTGCAGTGAGCATTAAACTATTTTCCAAATTGAAATAGCTAGCCAAAATGACATTAATTGAGCGCAGCTGCCTCGCCCTCTGGTTTTCCCTGTTTTCCGCACGCGATCTGGCCAGACATAGTGACGAGCAGGGCGTGGCCACGCCCCCTGCCGATGCGTACGTTGGAAAATTCGCCGTCTTTAAAAATAGCTTAATTAGTTGTACGCGCCATAAACGAAAAATATGCTTAGTGCTTGTATTAGTGTGGCGAAAGGCAAACATGAAAATTGGGCTCATGAGGTTGCGTGTCCAATGGAAAACAGACAGATTATTCTATTATTTGGGATGCGAGGGCGGCCCATTTCGGTGATTCTTTCAGATTTGTAACCTTAATGGGCCAAGTTGAATATAAATTACTCGGTCGCAATGGGAGTACTTTGTTCCCGGAATACTTTAACTCTTGCTACTTGGCCTGATAAATTACAAGCTATTTTTAATTGTCCTTCTTTGCTGAACTTAAGTAGCAGTAACAGTCCTCTTTCAGATCATTAAGCCAGTAATGTTACATTACTTGCGAGGAAAAAATGATTTAATAATATGACAGGCAGATAATAAAAAATATAAATTGCTACTGTTCGATAAACTGAATCGCATTTAATTTGGTATTGAAAGGAAAACAGAATTGATTGCTTTGGCGGGTTTGTTTTCAAACAGCTCCGTTTTTTCGGTATATACAATAGGTGCATTTTACTATATTAAATCTAAAAAAATTATTGTTTATGAGTTCTTAAAACAAAGTAAAAAGGTTTTAACTTAATAGCAAAAAATGTAATTGAAGTCTATTTATTAAAACTGCTAAAAGAAACAATCATTGACAGGTTAATAAGTACTTGAATAGTTACATTGCTTTGTTTCTGACACATTTTTAAATTTCAGCTTTAATTTACAGCCTGTGGCATACAATATTGGTCAGTAAAAGAGGAAACTTTATTTGACAGTTATCTTCGCAGTGTTTGTTCCATTTCTAAAGTAGCCACAAATGTGTAAACACTATCTGCCAGTTGAACATAAACAACATCGTTGACTCTTGCTCGGAATATTTAATGCTCTGCCTCGTTGAAATGCTATATTTTTTTCTAATTTGGTTTTATTTATTTCAATTTATGCAAATTTTAAATCACTGAATATTTATTCAGTCTTGATAAAAAGCCATTAATTAAATACCGCGTTCAAGTTGTTTGAGTATGTTTGAGTTTTAAATAAATTGCGGCTGGAGAATTTCGTGATTGCTGTGACGTCCGATCTGCAATTGTTTACGCACATTTCAAATAAGGTCCAAAGTTCAATTACAGGTGGTGTGTATTTGTTTATGCACTTCACTTGGACTCTTTGCTTTATCTGATTGAATAAACAAAAGGCGATGTTTATTATTTCGATACGCTTGCATATTCAGTTTTCATAATTGCTGCAGTGGTTGTCTGGATTTTGGTGCAATTCACAAAGCGCAGCTAATGAAATGAAAACTATTTATGACTTTTTCTGTTTTGTTTGGCCGAAATGTTTTCCGAAATTTATACCCGCACCTCAACCACAATGAAAATGTTTTGTTTTAGGTTTTTACGGCGCATTTTCCGCATTTATGTATATGTTTTGTCCCCCTTTTTTTTTGGGCTTAGTTTACTTACCAAATTACAGGGGAATGAACAGCATATGAAATTCGTGTATTTATATCACTGTTTTTATGTCTCTATTAAAACTGCACAACACTTGTCGTTACCAGCTAGATCGTGCCAAACTTTGGCATCGGCTTTCGGGCCATAAAAAGTTTACTCCGTGAATACATTTTGGTTTTTGCTTACGCGTTTTATTAGCAAAGATTTGTTTGTCCGCTTCATTTCATTGTCGTCGTTTTATGGCAGCGTTAATCAATTTAATTGAGTGTGGGATTTCTACATTTTTATTGAGAATTTTTTTGGTAGGGCACTTTATCAGATTTGTCACAAGATTATAAATCGCCTAGGGGATTTAAATCTTTCTGGTGAAACGGAGGCCCTGCTGTGCCTTAAATGTCTCAATTACCTTTAGCTCTTTGTGATCTCTGTGATCGTGTGCTAATGATTTAGTAGGTGATTTAATACCCCAGGCTTAGCAATTTATTGTTTCAAACGGTGTGACATGTTGTGTGGGTTCTTCTCTTCTCTTCTTATGATTACAAGATATTCCCCTTAATTGTTTTGGCTGCACGATCAAGATAAGTTTCAGAGCCGCCTTAACTATTTCAGGAACTTTGGCACAATCAATTAGCATTAATATGCCTGCCATGTGACGTCTTCATTACGCTTCACTCAAAGACCAGAAGCCACTGGAGAAAAGCAAAAAAAAAGAGAGGCACAAAAACAGCCAAGACGAGGGCAAACAAAAACCGCACAGCACATAAAGTCCAGGCCAATTAAACTATCAGCCATCTGAAATATATGTGCGGTTGTGGCAGGGAGGGGGGCATAAAGAAATTCAAGCTCCACACATGCCGCAAAAAATCAAGAGCCGCTCATAACTCAGACCGCACATGTCATAAAGCCGGTTGTCGATGGGTAAAATACGGGAGGGGGAGGGAGAGGCGTTAGGAAGTCAGGCGGCACTTTAATGTGGCATCTCTCCCTCGGACTGGGGCAAATGAATTTTTAGAGCACAGATTCCCTAAAAAAAAAAAAAACGGGAGACAAAAGATCAGCTTGTCATTATTCACGCCTGTTTGAAGCTAATTCGTGCGCAAAAGATCAAAAAAGTGGTCAGCCTGCAAATCAGATGATGCTCAGATATCGAAGGATGCAGTGGCGGAGGAGCATCGGAACCCCTGGACAAATTAGCCAGCCTCAGAAGGCCGAAATAAAACCCGTTGACTGGTTTAGCTTTTCTTTGTTGATAAAAGTTTTTTGATAGCCCAGCTTGGCGGGCCATTCTCCCTTTTTTTCTTCTCTGTCAAAAAACAGGTTTGGTTTTCGTTGTCTCGGCAGCTTTAAATTTGGTGTACGTGCTTTTGGGTAAGGTGCTTTTGGGAATGGTTTGGTTTTTGGGTATTTTTGAGTATTTTTCATAAATATTGAAGCAGTCATAAGCCAACGTTAAGGAAAACATTAAATAAGGCAATGCACAATAATTATTTACGGTCAACGACATTTAAACGGGAATGCTATAGCTCAAAGAAGCTGGGTTCGGAAAAATCGAATTTTTTAAATTTGAAAACTGGAATCGTTTGCCCACTTTTTGGCCATGTTTACCCACCAATTGCTCACCATCAATAATTCGATTTTTCCGAACCCAGCTTCTTTGAGCTGAATGCTATATGTTTAAAGCTCCATAGATATTTTGTTAATATACAGAGTTGTGTTTTATTTATTAATGAATTTTAAAAGCTCTAAAAAGGGCATTCAGTAGCCACCATTCACCATTTACTGAGTTTCTAAAGCGAGCTCCGATGTTTTGAAAGCACTGTAAACTGATAGCCGTTTATGATCTTAAAAGGCAATGCAGGTAGATAAAAGACCCTATGTGTGTTGTTTTTTTTATACCCTAAAGGCAGTTTATAAAAGCGTTAAACGTTTGCATCATAATCCTGATTACTTCAAACGAACAATTGTAAATTTGTGATTTTCTAGCATTCCAATCGTGGTGTCGGAAATCAGAAATAATTCGAAATATGCGATGCCTTAAATTGCAAATTCAATTGTTTGAATGGAATTACTAATTTTTAGCCAAATTTTGTTCGTCAGTGGTGGTAACAGATGTGCGCCGCGGGCATTTACAAATTTTCCATTCGTCTGTTTTTCCACTCTTGGCGTTTCGAAATCCATTTAGAATTATTCATTTATGTGCGAAATCATTGTACCGCAGCAATTGGCAATTAGAAATTCAATTCAAACGTTATGTAAAATGCAATTTGCGTTTTGTAATACTAATTGCAATCATTTCGTCGTTGCAGCAGCATGTGCATTTAAGTCCTGGCTAATTGGATTATTTTGGGCTCAGCATTATGCACTGCAAACGATAGGGAGAATAGTGAGCCAAGTTGAATTATCATTTCCGTGCAGAAAATGGTGCTACATTGAAATGTAAGTCGAAAGGGCCATGCACATTCAGATTCAGCTTCTGTGGCATACAATATGCGGATAATGCCCTGCCTTTTGTTATTTGAACTTTACTAGCACTATGGTCCTTAGATAAATTCAATTATGGTTATGATTCTAGCATTAAGATCTGTTTCACCTGCTCTTTTAATGCGAAAAACTCACTTATATTCATTTACTTAGAAGTAAACGGTTTGCATAATTGAAAATGGTTGTGCAGAAATTTCCTACACCTTTATTGGTCTCAATAAAGCATTAAAACTCACTTTTAACATTTTTATGCCCATTTGGCTTCTAACCAACAAATACATACATACATAGCTTCTACTAGCTAAATAAAAAAGTGTGTGGCAGAAAAGAAAACGAGCAAATTTGTGTAATAAGCATCCAATTAAAACTTTTTCACACAATGCAACCCAAGCCAAGCAACTAAAAAGTCTACGGACTACGGACTAACAATGAATGCAGAGTGTCTAAAAGCGGGAAAGAGGGGCAACTTTCCTCTCGACTGTCGCCTATTTAACGAGCTGCAAAAATGTGAGTTGGCTGGAAAAGCCAGGCCAAACCGTTAGTATTTATTATACAAGGGGGTGGAGGGTGATGGGGAGAATGGGTGGCTACCCGGTTGGTGGGATCAAGATGGGTGAGCGGTGGGGCATAAAGGATTTCCGCTTGGTTGACTAAAATATGAGCAGATTTTCGACAATGCTATACTCTTCTAAGTACATCTACACTCGGAGTTGCTGTGGAAAATAAGAATAACCAACAATTCATTATGCTGCGTAAAATGCTTTATATTCCACTCTACAACACTGAACTCAATCATCGTCATCGCCGCAATAATGACAGTGATAATTACAATCATTCCAATTGTCTATCCTACACATGCATATACATATGTATGTACATATGTATATAGATCAAGTTGAGCGACAATGCGAGGGGCGTGTTTGGGTTTTGCAATTGCAAAATGTTTCGCTTTATGGGTTCTATCTGTGTTTCTGCCCTCGCCTTTGCTTTTTTGCACAACTTCTTCGTTTCGTTCTTTATGTGGGGTGTTTGTGAGCTGTGATAAAAATAATCCATCGGCAGACGCTGCAAACAGAAGCCAAAGATGAGAAAAATCTGAAGTCTTTGCACACTCCAACTGTTATGACGGTTGCTTTCCCTCTAAACGCTACTTGGTGAGGTATGATGGTTTCGATGTCATTTAAGAATGTTTAGTTATATGGATATGGAATATTAATAAAATAGGCTGAAATATATATCAGATTTAAATAATTTACACATTCTTTTAACTAATATAATTTAATTCTAAACCAGGTTATCATAAAACCTATATACTTCCGAACAATTGAGTTTTACGGGGTATATACTTTTTTTTGGTAACAATACATCACTTGAACACTGTTTTGCACTTGGCTTAGACGTTGTGTTTCCCTCTCATACGACACCCCTCCAAAAGCACCCACTTCACCACATCCCTGACAAATTTTTCAGTTTGCTCACGTATTAATTGCTCAAGTAGAAGCGACAAGAAAAGTGAAAAAAAAAAAAAAATAGCAGCAGTAACGTAAGGAATTGCTATTGACCGAAACATGTTTTTGATGTTTCCCAGCACTTGAACTTAAGAAATACTTTATATATCCTTAATAGGGTTTTTTCGTGTTGATTTATGAAGGGTTTCTGTCGGTGATTAATTGGGTGTGGCTTTCGAGAGAGGACATATAAAATTAGCTAAAATTAATGACAGTATTGAGTCTGAAGTGTTGGAGTAATTTAATTAGTTATGGTGTGCGTGTGGTGGGGAGGGGGTCTTTAGATAAGAGGCTTAATTACTAGGTTTAATAGAAGGATAGTTTTGCTGTTTTTTCGATATTATTTACGCCTAGTCATCGAGTATTCAAATTTCAATTTCCTTACTTCAAATGGTTTCCTTTCCGAAGCAAAAGCAACTTATGCCGGTTTAATCTTTAGGATTCGTTTTCATTGGAATATCTCCTCCTCATCCGCTTTTGATTTTCTTTTTGCACAAATCTATTTTCAGTCTGATAAATCAGATTAGCTTCTTCTTGGACCTCCCATACAGAATTGAGTGGGCTTCCATCACCACCACCTCACCCCAACTCAAGTCAGCATTTCTTTTAACCCCATGCCCTCCCCTAAACTCACATTCTCAATGTGCGAGAGTTGTTTGTGATATGTTTGATGGTACAGTGGAGCTTGTGCGGCGCGGACTGCCAAGTGCTAGCAGCCAACTCGATGATAATCCGTTTTGCTTTGTTAATTTGATTTTGAAATTCTGTAAACGAGCTTTAAGTAAACGACTTTAATTGCGTATCTTTTTTTCTTTTGAAGAAGTCCAACCCAGGAAGGCTTCTCTGTATATTTCTTTTACCGCATGGATACTTCTTGCAATTTCAATCAATGCAGACATCCGAGACATGAACTGCATATCAAACACGCACAGACTTCTAGACGTTTAGGTGTATGTCTGCGGATTTGTATATTTAAATCGGAGGCACTCCGTGAATGCCGATTGCATACTACTGGCCACTGAAAGTGCCTCACGGAAGTCGTAAATCGTCTCGAGAAATCGAGCTGACCGAGGACGACTAACTTCGAGGGAGCGGTGCAAAATGTCAATAGTGCGATGCTAGGGCTATTTATATGGAAATATCAAACGATTCCCCAGATAGATACCACGGCGCAAGTGTATTTATAGTCCCAAATCCATTAATGGATCCCGAGAAACTCCCGCTCGCGCAACTGACTACGAGTATCTGTTATGGTTCAATCGCATTTGCCACTCATCTTTTCATCTTGACCGACAGGCCATCAGCAGCTGCCGCACGCCAGTGCTTCAAACAATTCATCATCGCTGCTTCAGAAAGTGCAGCCAACTTTCAACGCCCCATAACGAATGGGCCAATGGACCACTTAGACAGCTCCTATAGATGCCACACATTCACCGGACGACTTTCGAGAATTGTTACAAAAATGTGTTTGCCTATTTAGCATATAGCATGTAGCATACGCCGCTCAAGTGGCCGACAGGCAGTACGAAAACAAAGGGAATTCAATTTGAACTCATCGAATCCACTAAGATTCAATTCCAAATGTAGCAAGTTGAATTTCGGCTTCCACTCCTTTGACTGTTGGGTTTTTCTTTCTCCTTCTCCTTCAAAGAAATGATGTTTGTGTTAAAGTAATACCCTAGCTTGTTTGTGATTATGTTGAACATATGTTGACAAAATCGGAGGCAGGGGCACCAAACCGACCCAAAACCGAACATGGACCGCACATGAGAACACAGAAATGCAATTGAGACCAAACGGAAGCAGCTTCTGTCTTTTCGTTTCGTTTCGTTTCGTTTCGCTTATTCTCTGTTCTCGTTTTTTCCCAACTGAAGAATACATTATAGTTATGCGTATATCTTTTTCTATGGCCATACAGTTTTGGGTAAATGGGAACTGTGGTATTTTGTTTATTCACATTCAATTATGGCTAAATAATTTCTTAGCCTTTTCGTTGAACTTTGTTTATAAAGAATAATGCAGTTTTTGTCATGGATTTTCGACTTTTAAAATCTGCTTATCAGTCTCAACTAACATTTCTCTCAATTATATACGCTTATGCGTCCAGACACCGAAACAAGTTGCTCTTAATCTGCCACAAACAATTCGTGTATTGGTGCCAAAAACTTTGCCCATTCAGCAAAGTCGATTCGCCTCTTTCGTTTTATTTAAACGGGCACATAAATTAGAAAAAAATTGCTTTTTCAGCATGGGCAACAAAAGTTCTATGGCGACTTCTACTCATATTATGGCCTCATTGTATCTCATGCAAATTGTCACATGAATATGAATGCGATTCCGCTGTGTTTGTTGCTGCACTTTTAAAATGCGTACTGGGGTTACTGGAACTGGAAATGGAGATGGAAATGGAAATGAAAGTGGGATGGAATGGGATGTTATGGGCTCCCAGCGGTCGGGGAACCGAGAAGGCGGGGAGCTGGACAAATGGGCGGCCAACGAGGCGTTGCGGCCCCGCAGGCGACATGCAAAATATGTAAAACACATACAACACCAAGCGAAAAGAAAGTTTTAAAAAAGATATACTGATGCAGATACTCTATAGAAAGATCATCACACTTGGATTAATATTTATGGAAGGATTATGCTGACAGTTACGGTATTCTGTCGGATCGTTTCTAGATAAGAGAAGTGGCATATAATATATGAGTGAATCGGTAGATTTATGAAGACTGTAAATGTTTTTCCCCTGATAAGATACTGTACTATACTGTACTATACTAAAATTATACAAAATAAAGAAATTGCAATGACATGGATAAAATGGCGAACTGATAGGTAATAGTCAAAGTAATTATTTTCTTATATATCTAGGGAACTCCCAAGTCCGCACTGCGTGTAAGTATCTCCTTGATAGGGTATTTCAATAAGGGGCCGAAGAATTAAATCGCCTCTATGCGTCACGCGGCATTTGAGGCAGTTTAGTGGAACGAAGACTGAAGCTGACTCCGTTGACTCCGACTACGACTGGCATTTGGCATTCAGCATTCGGTCGTTTGTCGTCACTTGAGAGCTAAACGAATGCGGGTTCAGAAAAAATAAAAAAAAAGTAAAAAAAAATATATATATATATATATAAAGGCAACCAGAGGCAAAAAATACGAATTAAAATTGGCATGGGCTGCCAATGAATTTAGCAATGTGGCAATGTCAATGCACTTTTGGTGGGCAACGAAAATAGACAACTCGAAGCGTGGTGTTAACGGGTTTCAAGAGGATCTCCATTTAAGTGGCGCTTTTTAAATGGAATAACAGTCGGACCATCGACTGGTTATCTATAGCAAAAGGCATTAGAAATTCTCGACCCCACCGAAACTTCAATCGTTCTGAACCATTTGGGGGAATTCATAACCGAGAAATTACGTATGCCATCGACATACAGATGTGTATGGTAAAATTAACAACTTTGATTCACAAAAAAAAAAGAAGACGCCACAGGTTAATATGCTTTGAAAATTTCGGTGGAATTGAAAACAGCATTTAGAGATTTCAGTCACGCTCCGATTTCCTGTCCTCAGAACAGGGAGAACAAACAACCAGCCTAATATCTATTAACACGTTCTTTTCCGTTCCCCTTCGCTTGGCCTGCGTTTTTGGATAAGATCTGCCTGAGTCCTGTGGTACGTGGCCATTGTTTGCGAGACCCACACAGGACCCTGGCAAACACACACCCTTCCGGGGCTTAGGCTTTGTTTCTATTGATTTTCCCGGACCTTCTTTGTGGCCATACCTTGTTGTGTGTGCGCGCGTCAATTGTGTGCGGAGTACATCTACATCTTCAGCTACATCTACCTGAAAGTGCAGCCAAGAAGGACATCAGCTGCCACAATGACAACGGAAGGTGTCAAATCAGGAAGGAAATATCGATTTCTATTTATCCATCGCCCATCGTCGTTCAGGGCCAAAACGGGTGTGCACATATGGCTCAAAAGTATATTAGAACGTTTCATGTTTGCAGGAGCGAATTGAAGGAAATCGTATATAACACGAAAGTATCTAGAATTCAAATCAATTAGCATCATCTGAGGAAATTTGGCTTGTATCTAGTTTCAGGTATGAGAATACTGATTTGGTTGCATTGAAAATATAACTTAATATTGTCTGCTATGTTATTAATTACTTGCATTATATTGAACTCAATCTCCAATGAAGTGCAGCTAATTGCAGTGAGCTGAAATCTCAAATATTGATGTATGTCGATTTAAAACGTTTAAGAAACATCATTGAGTTCTATGCTTACACTAATTGAGTAAACTTAGTTGAATCTGATATATCGAACATATCCCCTAATCTCCAACCATTTGTTTCAACAATGATTTCAATCAATCAGCCAGTATTGAGTGAACTACACTTAGTTTGACCACACATTCGTTAACTCTTGACTTTATTAATATTTATTCAATTTGTGTAGCTATGGCAGCTCTCACAAAGTCACTTAACCCGCAGATCGTTAGGACTGGGAAATTATATTATGCAAATGTCGATTATCTTAATACCGCTCTCGTCGTCCAGAGTCGTCCATCAATCATGTTTGGCTGTCTGCTAGGGGCAAATGCCACTTCAACATTACCCCATCTTGTTGTCAGCATCTAGTGGGATCCAAAATGGGGACTAGTTATAGGGGTTGCGGGTGGCTGGTGAATGGAAGATACATATCCGCGTATGTGTATGTCAGTCGCTTCAGTGAACTCCGGGCCGATGGGAAACATTGTTCGCAGGCCAGTCAACATTAACTACACTTAATTCAAATTGCCAGCAGACATGTCACATCACAAGTTCCCGCTTTGCCGCTTCTTGCTGGCCGTTAACATTGCATAAATTATGCCATAAAACTGCAAATTGTCGCCAACAATTGAAAAGTGCGATGTGCTGTGAGTTAAATTGCATGAAAACTGCAACAATTATCGCATGTGTTGCATGCCCAAGGAGAAGGCATTTTGTGCAACAATTAATGGCAACCAAGTGATTAGAGCTCCTCAACTCAACGCCACTCCACTCCACTGAACTCCACTCAGGGGAACTGACCTGGGGGCACAGTGAAGAGTTTGCATTTCCGTGGGGCGCGTTTCTTTAATTGCCGATAAGCTTTTCAGTAATTGTTCTTTATGTTTGTTTGCATTCCCTTCCCGCCTTTTCCTTTCCGGGCTTTTCCTGCCCAGCTCCGCCTTCTCGCTCCTTGGTTCTTTATTATTTGCATGCCTGGGAAGTGTTGAAGTGCAGCTGCAGCTGCTCAAGCTGACTACTCCAAGTACTCCGGCGGCGGAGGGAATCTGGAATGGATCCAAGTAATTACCAAGTGCTGCAACCGTTCGCCTCTCAACTCAATTGAGTGTTTTGCATAGTTTATAATGATTTTACACATTTCATTGGCGTCGTTTAATAGCTCGAGCTATTGAGACTTAATGCAGTTCAAGGGGAAAGATGAAATTAGAGCTACATTTTTTTTTTTTTTAGTAATTTTAAAGATTGAAATACTATAATGCAATACATATTCAAACATTCCTTGGATTGTATAAGGAATCCTCTGTCATATCGAGGTCGTGAAATATAATTACATACCTTAAGATAGCTCTGACTTTTGTGTTCTCTAACAACAGCCTCTAATTTGGTATAACTTATTAAAGGTACAAATATATTTTGAATTTAAGAAGGAACACTTAACATTTGGAAACATTTCGCGCTTTCCCAAAACGTCCTATCAGTGGCACACGTGTCAGCTTTCCCACAGCAATTCAATTAACCCGTACGACATCTAGTAATTTGCGTATACGACGCACCTTTTTCGTCAGCTGCCTTTCATTACCCAGCAGGCTGTATGCTCGGCTCACCTTTGACCTTTCTGCAACATTTCGCACATAAAACTAATTTTCTACGACTGAATATTAAAAGCAATTTTCGGCCTAAGATAAGACGAGACGACTATTGCGGGCGTGTAATCCCAAATGAGGCAAAACTCAATTTTGGCAGGACGCTTTATTATGTAACAGTGGATTGGTTAACCTTACCCTACTTACCCAACCTTATCAATATTCATAACTTCAGCCGCTTTCGGGGGTTGCATGTATCTTTGTATCTTTGAGATACCTCAGCCGTTTGGAGCTGGAAACAGCGGTACTAAACGAGATTTTTACTTTAAGTTCTGCTATCCCTCGGCGATTGATAAAATTTAACACAAATTGACTGCGGCACATAAGCCGCGAACAATTTCTGTTGCCCCTCCCGCCGTTTAATTTAACGCTACGCCCAACTTCAATCTGTGCCACTCACTCACATCGCACAACCGAAATAAATGAAGAAAACATTGAATCAGCATAAAATCTACATTATGAAAAGCTTCAGTTCCACGCTTCGAGTACGAAAATTTTATTAAAATTACCCACACCATCCGGAATCCTGTAAAACGGCATGCGGTAGCTCGATTCTGGTCCTAGAAAATGCTACCTGGGCCGGTGATAAAATTAATAGCCTACGCCTGGTTTACGACAGCCACACAGACGACGCCAGCGAACAAAACAAAAAAAAAATAGCAATGGCCTCGAAAAATGTTCAAAAAGCTTTTTTGGTGGATAATTTTCAGACCTCGAGTCCTTGTCAGGCTGAAATGGTCCTCTTGCCGCCATTCCTTCGATGGCAATCGCTAGGATTCATTTCACTGCGAGGCAGACACGAAAATATTCTAAGTAATTTTGGCTAAAATATGTGTGTGCACGACGGCCATGACTTAGCCATGTGGCTAATTTAGTTGGTTGGAACAGAGGCAGCAACAAAAATGTTAACTGCCATTCATGAGAAATAATATATCTATGTTGCCAAATACCAAAATATTGCCAACAGATTGTACTGATATTGAAAAATCTGGGATAATGCTAGACTGTTCGGAATGATTATCTGAAATTCTTTCAGGATTTTTATATTAAATTAAATATGCTTACATTGAGCACAAAAACCAATCAAAGGAGGTATGAAAGAAAAGAATATGGTTAAAATAAACAAGATATTTAAATTGGATATTTATAGCACGTTTTGTTTAACATTTGCGAACAGTTAAAGAATACAGAGCAAACCTTGAAACACGAGCCGGTGACAACGAAAAGAACGTCATGCATATTTAAACGGAATGTGGTTAAAATGAAATACAAGAATAATTCATAACACAAATATTTGCGTGAAAACGAAAACCGTTTTCAATATTATCCCTGCTTTTGCTATGAATGCGGCAATAAAAAATGCATCTTTTTTTTGTTACAAGTCAGTGAATCCGTATTCGGCAGTCAAACGAGGAAACTGGTAGGAATGGTAGGATGCGCTTGTGGAATGGGAAACAAATTGCAATTGCATCGCAGGAGGCTCTATCCGTTCGCTGAGTTATTGCGGCGACGGTTTCATTTTTAATAATTTCCATTAACTAAATACTCGTTGAGGCCTGCAATGTGTTGTTCGGTTTCGGTTCTTCTTTTACCCTGACCTCCATCGAGATGGAAAATACCAAATAAAGGACTGGCAGCCAACAACAAAATAGCAAAAAAAAAAGAGGAGGAATTGCGTAAGGAAAATTCGTTTTTGGTAGGAAATGCGGGTCTCCACTGAGGCGTCGATGTAGGTCAGTGTGTACGTGTGTCCATGTGTGTATGTTGTTTGTTCACACTCACAAACACACACACACACACACACACACACGCATACTGAGAAGCAAAGTCAACATGCACTTGCACCGCACGATATTACACATACGCCGCATGGTACGAAAAAGCCTGTGGAAAATGAGAAAATGGGGCGACAGGCAGTCTTTGCCAAAGCCCATTACCCACAAAAGTGTGTTCGGGTTTTTAGCGCCTTCGCCTTGCCCCAACATTTGAGTGTTTGACTTGCCCCTCACTCACTTCACTTTCTCACTCTTTCAACTTTTCTCCTATTTTTGGTTAATTTTTTTAGTCCGTATTTTGCCGCTTATATTTTTTATTTAACTCTTTTCTTTTTTTGGTGCCACGCCAGCAAAGGGGCAAGTGCAAGTAATTGTTATAATGGCCCAGAAATATTCATGGGTGTGTGTGAGCCGGTTATTTACCTACTTTACAATGCGCCACAGTTTCCGCATAGGACTTTAATATTCCCTGGCGAACTGCGTCTGCTCTGCGACTTTTTTGCTTCAATTAGCGGCAGCCATAATTGCGGCTTATTTACATTCTTTTCGGGTGCAAATTTTAGTTGCGAGCTGGGTTAATTAGACGACTCGTAAATTATGCAGTCGATAAATGTGCAAATTTGCTGGGGCACAAACTCGGGGGAAAATTGGTGAATTGCGTTCACTTATTACCAGATAATTGGCGATAAGAAATGTGAATTACATTAGCCCAAATAAAGACGAGGCCTGAATAAAATTTTAAATAAAATAGAGTTAGTAGACAGTATGCGCTGCTTCCATTGCTTTACATCAATATCTAGTTTAAATATTATAATTAAATTAGAAAGGTTTGTTTGTTTAAATAATTGCAAAGCAAATAATGTGCATGCACTTTTGCCAATCGAAAACATATTTACATTTTGCGATTAAATGAGCCAAAAATATCGCGGGGAATGGTTAAAATAATTGATAACCAAATAATATATATTTTACTGTATGCCAAAAAGATACAATCACAATATTGTATTTCCCCACCTCCGTCTAAATTTCCCTTACAAGTTCAAAACATATTTGAATAGCAATAGGTACACACTCCAAAAGCTATTGAAAATCGGAAACATCGCTTTTGTTTTTCATTCAATATTGTGCACATTGTGGCGCCAACTGCCTAAACAATAAAAAGGCGGAGGACGAAAAGGCAAACATCCGTACACAATTTATACTGGCGCCAGATTTTGGTTTTCATTCACGGGACACACTCATTAAAATCGAATAAAAGTTGGCTAGAAAAACTCAAGTAACGCAAAAATGTGTTAAGCATATGCAAACCATTTGTGGTTTGCGATAAAAACGTCACAGCGACTAGACAGAAAGCTTAAAAAGCCACAAAAAAATAAAAGGGGAAGCAGTAATAAGATAACTAAACAAAACAGCAACTCAGTATAACGTCGCAGTGTCATTAATTATTAATTTCATATTCGTTATGCTCTTGCGATTGCAAATGATAATAAATCTCTACGATATGCATTGATAGAATCAAGAAATTCATCCATACATATGCGATGTGATGTGATAAAGAGGTGTGGGGACTCGTTAAGCGGCTTGTTGAGTTGGTTTCGCTTCGATATACATACTCGTACATACATATATATCTTGATATCTCTCGTCTTTGCCGGCTAATAAATCATTTCGTTTATGACCGCCGACGTTGTCGTTGAATTATTGGCGACAATGTGGCAGCTTTTTTCGAATGATGGCGCCGACACTCCCAGCTCACTCGATTCCTTCCCCGCTCCCATTCTCTGTGGCGATGACGAAGGCCAACTTGAGTCTTTTGTCCGTCTTCTGATATAGTACATCTACATATGGGATTGGGCTTAGGGTGTTGGCTGTTGGCTGTTGGCTGTTGGTTGGCGATGACTTGCCATTCAGGACTTCTACAAGGACCCACTCAATTAGGGAGTGCTGGTTATAAAGAGTTAAAGTTGCAGATAAGTTTTCTGGTAGAGATTGTAAAGATATCTATCCTTAATAGGTTATCAATAAAATGGTAAATGGTAACATGAAAAGATATGCTGCACTTGTTAAAGAACATAAGACAGCTAAGAATCTCATAGTGCTTATGAACCCACCCAATAATTAACTAAAATGTTCCCATTCTCCCAGTTTAGTTTCTAATTACGGTAGTAAGCCTGACAGAAAATACCTTTGAACTTATATTATGCTTACCTGGCCGACAACCCTTACAAGTCATTTGACAAAGCTGTGACCCAAAAAACCCAAATGAAAAGCAAAAACTGAAGACCCAAAAAAACTTTTTTACCTTAAGCTCTTAAGTACTTGGAAAAGTTAGACAAATCCTCATTTTACCGGTAGAACGGGGTTAGGGTGGGGATCTCGTACTTAAGTAAACTGAATTGAAATAAAACTAATTGCTAATTGAGCGACCCGGAGTGGGAGGAATCAAAAGCCCAAACCGAATTCGGTCTAATGGCTCTGAGTCGTCGTTTGTGATGACGTGTAAGGGGTCAGTTTGGCATGGACACACGTAATTACCATGTTCTCAAACTTTGTTCCGCCATGTCGAGTCCTTCCGCTCCCGTGGCTTCCAGTTTGGTTATTGTTTCGACTTTGGACTGTCCTACTTTAACGTTTTAAATCCTTGTCGTCCTTTTCCTAGTTGGCTGCACTACGAGTATTGCTCGCTTTCGCTTGTAACTCGCTCTTTCTGGCCATGTTCGTTTCGTTTGGGGTTTCCTTGTAATTTAATTTTGCGGTCAACCGACATGACACAGGAAGCAGGGAAGGCATAAAGTAGCTGGCAGCTAGGACCGCAGGCCATTGCCACAGAGCATCCTTTCCCAGCTACTTTCCTCTAATTTCATACTGTTCCTGCTTTGGCTACTGATTTTCCTACTCATGCACTGACAACTATTACTCAGTTGCAATCTCCGACGCATATTTACTGTGGGTAATGGGTATCTTATAGTCGCGCCACTGAACTATACTGTTATTCTGCTTTAAGTATGATAATGCTTAGCAAATGCGTGTTTGCGTTGTTTCGCTGTACCTGTGCCAAACAAAAAGAAAACATATTGCAGACATTTGGCAAGTCTTTCCAAATTTTCCGACAAGTGCGTCGTCGTTGCCGTCGAAACGTTGACGTTTCCGCTGATGTTGGCACGTGTAGAGGGAACAGTTTGCTTTTGTTTCACGCTTTTCATCCTCAAGGGTTCTTTGGGTTTCCGACGGGGTCCGCTTAGAAAGGTCTTTGTGTGTTTTGACACTCTTTTCGCATTAATGACGGGGTACGAGCAACATTGTTGTCTACTTTCGAGGTGAATTCGATTTTCTGAGCAGGTCAAAAGGTGACTGTGCCAAATATTAAAAGCATAATGTTCCGATTTCAGACCCTTTCGTCTACAAATTTCCCAC
Source organism: Drosophila melanogaster (assembly GCF_000001215.4). Taxonomy (NCBI): domain Eukaryota; kingdom Metazoa; phylum Arthropoda; class Insecta; order Diptera; family Drosophilidae; genus Drosophila; species Drosophila melanogaster. The sequence goes on along the minus strand of NT_033777.3, from coordinate 19,988,257 downwards.
AATATCATCGTTTGTGTTGGTTAAATAAGTGCTTGGTAGTTACTGGTAATTTGCTTATTTTTGTCAAGATCATTTGCGAATTAAACAATAATAATATTTGATTTCTATGCTAAGCTGTGTGTCAAGATGAATATCTGAATTAAATGTCCCATATAAGAGCATCTTTTTAACCCAAGGAACTGTGAATCAAAGGATCGCTGGCTCTTAAAATATACTTTGTGGACTTAAATGACCGTCGCCTACGGATTGTTTTTTGTGGACAAACGGGTACTAACGTTTTAGCGCCTGCTAAGAAAAGAGGCTTGAAAAATAATAAGGGTCTTCTTTGGGTGCTTTTTTCCAGTATTTGTTTCTTCAACTTTTTTCATTCTTATTTTCTATGTTTTCCTTTCGGCATCCTTTTTGTCCTTTTTTTTTTGAGCGAGTGGGTGTAGGTCTTAATAGGCTTTTCGCTTGGTTTCGGTTTACTCGCCTTTGGGATGCAGCAAACAAAATGACCCGAGAGGAGTCCATAATATTTTATATTTCAAAAAATACCCAGATTTAATGACTGAAAATATTATTCTCTAATTTAAATGTTCTTCTTTGTTTGTCTTTTCAGGTGAGCTATGACTTCGCATCTAATAACCATTTTAAAAGGGTAAAGTATATGATGAAATTCTAAAGAAAGATATGTTTTTGAATAGTAGTTGATCTGATTCAAATTCAATTTAATTGAAGAGAATTTCGAACAATATAATACATAAAATAAAGAAGCTAAACTACAAAAAATTGAGAACGACCCATATATAAAGTAGATGTATCATATGTAAGATGTGTTAATATGAATTTATTTTCGTGTACGATACTATTTGTGACGTCGGTTGCTTTTTTTTTTACGGAAAGTTAACCCCACCGCCGAGCACCTTAATTAAATTAAATTACAATTTACGTTAATGAGTTCCCGCTGCGCGCTTCCTAAGCAAACTTAGTCCAATAGTCGAGCGGAGACAAACCAAGTAATGTGCTTGAGTGCCATGACAATTAAGCAAATCATAGAATCAATTAGGCGAGCATTGCATTTCATCTTAATGTCCACTGACTTGACAAATAAAATGGTGAAGCCAAAGTCAAACAATTTGATATGAAGGCACGCACACCACGCCACGGACACCCCATTAAGCGCACACAAACACACACAGACACAAGACACACACAAACACACTCGCGCGAAACACACACGTGGGAGAGCGGACAAACATCTGCCCAATTAGAGCATTAAACCTAATGCCAACACGATTGCAATTAATTACCGAAGAAATTAAATTCCATGTTCAACACGTAAATGGCGAATATAAAGCGCGCTTTTCCCCACTCTTCTAATGCTTTTCCGTTCTCCTGGTCGCTCGATGAAATGGCCCAACATTATGTGCGGTTATAGCGTCGCCCCTAATACCACGGCCACGCCCCCCCCCAGTCACCTGCCCCCTTACCACGACCCCGCCAGCCTTCAAACAATAACGTGTTGCCACGTTAATGATGGCACATGGCAGCGCGGACTAGACCAATCCATGATTGCACTTAACTTGTCCCGGGTTTTATGTCTTTTCGCTTTTCTCGCGTTTTATCTGTAAAAAAAAGTTTACACGGCGAACTTGGGGGCTAGGTGCTCCTCTCTGTATGTGTGGTGGCCAAATGGAGGGGTATACTTTCGCAATCGACATTATGACATGACCACACATTTCTGTCCTCGCAGTTTTTATGTGACTCCGCGCATCGGCTATCACCGGACACCGTTATGTTTGCCATTTGGAGCGCAATTGAAGTACTATTAAGTGTTTCGAAAATAGTTTATAAATACAAATGGATGCTTGGAAGTGTAATTCAGAATCGCATTGCCATTTTAATGGCCAAGAAAATGGATAATGCCATTAAATTCTAATTTCGATCTGGAACTTCAGTTAAATTACTCATAAGCGCGAAAAGGGTTGGATGAGGAAAAGCAGCCGCCTCTAAGATGTTATTAAAATTCAATCTATGTGGTATTGGCAATTTGCAGTAAGTGGATTGCTCTACCTCTTAGTTTGATTTCTATAATTACCATTAATATGGCTTCTATGTTTGAGTTCATAGCCTTAATGTGGTAATTATGTCAAGTCCGTGCTGCATATTAGCCAAATCAAAGGAAGGCGTTTACGTGATGTATATATTTTGGTTTCGACCACGCAAGGCAAATTCCCTGTTTGTTTTCTAAATGTGTACGTATGCCCCAACTTACTGGCTAATTGGTCAAAAGCCAACTTGTCAACAAACTCGACGAGTTCATGTTGCTCGGGGTCCTTATTTTTAGGGTTATCGAACTCCAGGGGGTCACCATGTGATGTTTTCGCTTGGTTCGCGTGCTAGGTGAAATTCTTAACACTACAGGGATGTTAAAAAAAGGGAAAATGTTGAAAATCATTGGTATTTTAAAATTAAATATATACAAAAGTAATGTATAATGTACTCTACCATATTTCTCAGGAATTAAGGCAATTAATACGCTTCGCTTTTCGGTAATTTGAAACCTTTATAAACCCATTGTCTAACCTCAAGCCGCGTCCATTATCAATGATTACGTTGATTGAAAACAAATAAGTGTGGGATTACGGAAAAATATGGGCTAGACGTTACGGTTTGGCGGGCAGAAGGGTTCCCGATAAGGTTTGCTACCAGCTTGATATCTTTTGACAGGCTTTGCCGTTCATTTACAGTTCATTTACTAATGAGCCAATAAGGCCACGCGACCAAAAACCATTCAAGGCTATTCCCCAACCCTGTTTATGTCCAAAAGAGGCGGTGGGTGGTCAGATATTTATGTTTTGGGCAAAGCTTTTCCATTGTTCTTGCTCCTGAAGGTTGGGTGGCCATTGCCCGTGGTGGTTGTTTGCTGGCTTTTGTTTGTTTCAACTGCATTGTGAGCATGGCTCGCATTTGGCTCTTGTTCGTGTTGGTCCAAAAGTTTTCCCTGCAAGCTAATCTGATGCGGTCGCATCTGCATCCATGTTGCAAAGATTACAAGGTGAAATAACTAAAGCTGATGTGGAAAGTCGTTCGGAATGTAGACAACTACGGATCTGAACCGTATTCTATTCATCAAGTTCGAAATAAATCAGAAACAGGCGTTTTTTTGCGGCTCAAATAAATTTAAAAGCATTTTAAGCGATTGCAATTACCAATAAATGAAATGGTTGTAATGATAAAATGCTGTCAAGCCTTTTTGGAATTTTCAAAACAAGTCAAACAAGAAACTTTTATGTTAATTGTAATTACAATTTCAATCAAATTAATTGCTTCATTTTCGTCAGTTGCTATGTAAAAGCACAATTTTATGATTTGTTCAATTAAAATTGAGCCAGTAAACGAAAGACTTAAATGAGAATATTGGTTTGCATAAGGCAAGGGCAAACAAAGTTTAAAAGGACATCAAAGTCAGTCTGCTAGCGTATCAAATTAGGCCCTAAATTAACAAAAACAAGAGTAAAGTTATTCAACCGTCAGATTTTAAACCAATTAGGCGGGTTGAAAAGTTTCGTTTGCATTTTCGTTAAAGGGGATTTCGTTTACTTCCGACTTTTATCCATTATTTAAGCACGTGTTAACGTTACACCAAGGCAGGTGTGCAGCTGACAGATGTAACAAGGCGCCTAAAAAAAAAGAAAAACATCCAGCAAAAAGTTAAATAATGGTCCCTTATCCCCATTTTTTTGGGGGCTTTCCACCAAATCATTTGAAAGCGCCTTAAGCTAAAAACTCGCTTAGCAGGAAGAATTTATATTTTTCCCCTTGCCAACTTGTGCGAACCAGAAGAAGATGAGAGCAAGTGAAGCGTTATGAGAGGGAACTACTACCTTTACCGCATTCTTTAAAGTTTTCCCAACTTTGAAAGTTTCCACGCAGACTTTATGATGCCTACTTTTCAGGGCAACGTCGCAAATTCTTTCCCGAAAAAATGGTTGCAATCTTGCAAGCGGCTTAAGCTTAAGCGAGTTAAGAACATACATTTTAATAAGTCCAAAATCGAGTTAGGAGCTATATAAAATGGTTGACCAAATGTAATTACAAATACTTAAGCAGCAATACTCGATTTGTTGCCAAACATAAACTAAGCCTTTTTGTATTTCTTTCAAATCGATTTTGAATAAATTACGGCTGACACCTTAAGGTACTTGTATTCGCACGGTTCAACGTTTTCCATTTGATGCGATTGGGTAATTGCAAAGTGCACAGATGACAAGTGACAGGACATGTGCATAGTCGTACCAATTTGCAAACAGATGCTAAAAGCGCATAATCTCATGTCAAACCGAGAGTCTAGAAGTCGTGCTTTTTCCCTCCGTCTGCCGTCTCTGTCTAGCACAGTGGCACAAGTGTAATTAATTACTAATACGACGTGTTTGCCATGCTTAACTGAGAATACTGGCACACACACGCACACCAGCAGCAGAGACGAATGCTCGCCTAAACTATTCGCACTTCAAACGAAATATCCCGTCGAGTACTCCGGATTGTCTCAAGTGTCCGTGCATGTTGGACCATCCATCCTTTGGACTCCATACCCCTCTCTCCGGCATCCCATTCCGCCCCCCTCATGTGCATTTATATGATCGTATGTACATATACGCATTCTAACAGCCTTTTGACCACGCCCAGTTGTGTCATCTCGTCTCGTCTGGAAAGTGTTAAATAACAAGTTCAAGTCAAAGTTTCCCACCACCCCTCCACTCCACTTGCAGGAAAAAACAACTTTTCGCCTTCCAGCCTTATAAATGACTCTCGAGGTTTCTGAGTTATGAAATGAGCTTCTCTTCTCCTACCCACCCATCCACTATTCACCCACCGGTTCACCCACTAGTTGGCCTCCTAGTTGGCCAACAGCTGAGGCAAAATGATAAATTGTGGCTGGGTGCGCCCCGTGAGACATTCGAAATATGCTGGTAATTATTTTGTTGAATGTCGCTCAGGTTTTAGTGCGAGAATTTATTATCTTCATTCTCACGCCGGACGACGCCCACATAGACTGGGCCATAATAAATTTGTGCGGGTTAGTTAGCATCGTCCTGGATCGCAATTTATAAATGATTTTAACAGAAGGTTATATACTGGTTAAAAAACTCTTAACTTACAGGAAAGATTTTTGTATGATATCTATTTTTAAAATTCATCCAAGCAGAAGTAAATTGTATACTTCACTTGTAATAAATATGTGTCTTATATATGTTTAACTACTACTTTTATTACTTAATGCCTAATTGGAAACTTTTTCAATAAAAATCAAGGTGACATTTTAAGGGCAGAGTGAAAAGCAGAATAACTTCTTGGGGCACCTGTCAAAAGGCAATTACAATTAGAATTTAGTGGTTTTGGCAGCTTACTGGGGCCACAGAATATGACAGCAATGCCTTGTTGAATTCAGCCAAGTCAATTCAAGACAGTTACAGGCACCGTCCAGCTGGTATAAAAAACAGCCAAGACGATTTATCTTTCCTGTGAATAATGTCAAGTGCAGGCGGGCAGAAGAGTCAACAAAGCCAAATGACAGCGAAGGAAAAACCACTAAGAGAAAAGACCAAACTTGAGGTGGAAATTGGGTTTTCTTGTCACTGAAAATTTGCACACCTTGGCAATAATAATATTGCGGTCTCGCTGCTCATTTATGAAACAATAGGTTTTTGTACTTTTGTCAGCAATCTGCTGTCGAATGTAATTAAACGTATCCAGTTAAAAGGATTGTGCTGCTAAGAAACAATTTAAAATGCACCTTGACAAACTGCCAATCGGAGTACTAATTAAGTAAATTAGCAAATTAAATAAAACATTTGTGGCCAGGGCATTTTCATTCATTGGCGGTTGGATGAAACGCTTTTCGTTGCCTACTTTTCGAATTTGCCACCTTCAAGCTGGACTGCGGTATAAGTTTTTATTTGACCCCTTCAGCCCCCGAGTTCAACAAACTAGTTTCTACGTTTTTTTTTTTTTTACTTTACTAATTGCTTGTCCATTTTAAAGGCTACGGATTGTGGGTGTGCGGGATTGAGATTGGGATTGGGCAGTGGCAAGAGGATGCGAGTAACTTTGAACCAGGTTGCTATGTAGGTCGCCAATTGGATTTCAGGCAATTAAAAGCGGATTAAAACTGTTGTGCGTTACGGCAAATGAAAAAGAAAACTCGGTTCTTTTTGCATTGTTTTTTAATCTGATTGCGTTTTGTCGCTGTCGGCAAAGCTGCCTCACAGGGGATTCCCCGACTTTCTGGGTTCAAAGTGGGCTCCAGTCTCTGGTTCTCGCTTGTTAGAGCATTTTTATGCGTATTAACAAGGTAATTGCAGCAGCTTTGACGGGCTTAAACGGGCGAGATATTCTTGTTTATAGAGACGGCTGTGGGGATTTGGGGGATAAGAATCTGCGATGTTGGCTTCGTGTTGTTGCTCATAACATAAGAGGACTTTTGGCAAAGGAGAATGTGGCCCACTGCCTGGAATTGAAAATTATAATACTTTGGAGTGTTACTGCAAAGCTGCTTTAAGCGAATATATTCCAAGTATGGAATCCCTTTTGCTGCGTTCCTTAAATAGCATATCTTACCGTATTTGCTATTTATATGCTTTAATGCTTACTTTTTTTTATCATTTAGGAAGTATTTGTCTTGAAGTGAGCAAAATTTGCAATAGAGAAACATTGAAACCTGAAGTATTTCTTACTATCAAAACATTACTATATTATTATATTACGAATTGAATATAATTGTGCGCTTAAATGCTCCTACTTTTTCCAAACGCACAAGCCAACTTTAGTGCCTACTCAAACCACACCTGCTTAGGTCGGTTGCCTCTGTGATGTTTTTCGCAGTAATTATTGAAAAGTTTTCCAGCTCCCGAGTTATTCGAGCATTAAGTAAACGTCAGACATAATGTTTATGCTTTTATAATACATAATGTGGCAGCGGTACAGCACAGAGCAGCATGGAACAGACCTGGTTGGGGAAACAGCTCCAACGGGAGCTGTGAAACACGATCCGGGGCCGAAACACGCTCAAAAGTATGCAACAAAGTTATGCAAAGTGCAGCCAGCAGTCGTGGGAAAGACAGCTCCGCTTGCCACTTGAGAAAGAGAGCTGCGAAAATTCCCAAGCAGCGGGAAAAATGGTAGAAAGAAAAGAAAAGTAGTGTCACAATGCATAATGGGCCAAAAGGCTGGGGTGCACGTCTGGTCGCTCTACGACATTTTGCCTGCCACTGCAACAGGATGCAGGTTAAGTTCTTGACGCCACCGCCACATCCACCTCCACTTCCAACTCCACATCCACATAAAGTGGCAAAAGATATGCATGCGCCCGTGCTAAAAAGCAGGGCGTGGCAAGTGTCAACTTGTTTGATTTAGCTCACAAGTTGGAGCCCGAGCGTATAAAATGGTGCAAAATAATCAGCAGAGCTCTCCAAGCGGCAATTTCTCAGGCACCAATCAGTGCCTCATTACATGCAACCTGGCTGGGCTGCCACCTACCCACCCGATCCCAGCTATATCAGCTTCCGCTGCCATAACATGCTGACGTGTTTCCGGAACACACACACACACGCACACACTAACTCTACTCACTCATATGCAGGGAACATTAGAGCAAAAAAAAATGGGCAAGAAGGGAGAAACAGTGTCGGGCGCATATATTTTCTGTGATTTATTATTTTATCCCGACATCAGTGAAAAAACGTAAAAGTTTGAGTTAGTGGAAAAAATTTAAAAAGGCAGTCAAAATCTGTGGTGCGCCATTTGCGTTACTTTAGTAAAACAATAGCTCTTATGATGCCTTTGTAACATGGAAACATTTGATCCAAAGGATAAAAGGGTGTTTGTTCTAATAAAGAACTAAGAGGATCATACAACAAGTTGTCCTTTTATATAGTGAATGTTATTAAAAAGTCTGGCTTAAGCCCTTAAATCCCAGAGAAAAGTTGCGAACTAACAAAACTCTAGCTATAAATAAGATGTGCAGGAAAAAAAAGCCAGTCTTAGAAAAATAAATATTTTTAAAAGCAATTTTTCCAGAAATATATAATGAAGGTACTGCTGCTTTGCAATTTATTTGTTTCTACAATTAATTTTGTACTTCGCAATCCTTTCTCACCGGCTAAAGTGATGGTAACAAGTTAATATATCAACATTAAGAGTCAGCGCCTTGATTTTGCGCTTGACTAATTTAAGCTTTCGCTTTTGCTGCTTTTTGGCCACCATTTTCTTTATTTTCCCCATTTTCACTTTGTTTTGAAGAAAGTTTTGCGAGCGAACCCAACTCGTTCTACTTTGCCTCGCGCAGTTGGGCATTCGCCGTTTCCGCGTTGCCTTGGAAAATTAGTATTTGCCATCGTTGTCGTTTGGCTCGGCAGCTTTATCTTAAGCACCATTGGTTGCAGCCCAGCAACAATTTGTTTTTCGCTCCGGCAAACGCTAACTTGGCCAACACTTGATAACCGGGAAACTTTCGCCTTTCGGTTGCCATTTTTCAAAGTGCTCGCCAAAAGTTGGGCTTTAATTTAAGTTTGTTGTTTTTAGCCGAAACTATTTTACCCTACGCACTGCCTCAATTCAAGTAATCAAATCTGTGTTTTTATTTTTTTTTACTATTTTTTATCGTTTCAGGTAATAACCAAATAGTGAACGTTGCTACACCGCATTGAGAAAGGAAAATTTTATTTATTAAAAAAAAAGGCAGTGGTAAACGAAATGTATCATTTTAAACATATTTACGAATTTAGAAATAATATTGGTAAAAATTTTATCACGTTTCCGCCCCCATAAACGCAATTCTTAAACACCTTTTGGGGCAATTAAGTATGCGCCATTCATATTCTGGGAATCGTCCTTGGTAGCTGAGTTCTTCTTATCCTTAATTGCCCCGTTGTATGGTCCTTGTGTGATTTTCGGCCTGCGCCTCAGTTTTCGGATGAATTTTCCTCGAGGCTTGACGCGATGGCATTTAAAATATGCAAGGCATTTGACATTTTAATCAACCGTTGCCCTCAAATGTCAGCCAGGCACACCGAAAAGCTTAAGTGCAGGACCAAAAGGATGGGGGAAAATGAAGCCGGGAAAACTTGCGGAAATTCCTTAATGAATACAAATACTGCTATGTCCTCGTCTTTGGTTTTAAAGTTATGCAAGTTGAGGCGTGATAAAGTATAAATACTTCTTGAACTCTAGAAAAATATAAGGACTTACAAAATGTTCGATTTTCAATCTTGAAAAAATGTTGAAGTTTTCTTTTTTAATTTTTCGCCTTTTTCTACTTCCATTTCATCGGTATCAGTACTATCAGATTGAGTTGCGGGACTTCTCTTTACTTTCGGTTTACTAGTTTCGGTACTTTCCTGCCTATCTCTATCTTCCTCTTCCACTTTTTTCCGTTTAACCTTTTCTTTTTGTATACCCTCATCTGATACTAAATTTGTGTCTCTCGTTGTCCCTCTCGTTGTGTCTCTCGTTGTGTCTCGTATGTCCTCTAAAACTTCGCTATTATGAGTAGAGTCTAGGTCTACGAGATTCGGATCTTCTTCATCATTCAGTATTCTGTAAATTTCGTCCAAGGAAACCTGCGTTATGGAATAGTCCTCCAGGAGTCCTTCATTTCGTATCTTTTCCATTTGGTAGAACAAGTTGGCCAACGTTGTAACATTAATATTTATGTGATATATGAGACAAGTTTCAAGGGCTTCGCTTAAAATATTAAAATAGACTAGAGATTAGACTATATCGTTCACTGCGTAATTAATTGGATCTTACTGTAATGTAGCCAATGGAAAGAGTTCTGCCATATCAGCTATTAGTTGTTGAAATCTTCGTTTCAGTCTGTAATATTAAATATTTACGAGTTAACAGAAAATGTGTGATTCGTGAATATCCAATATGTGTTCTGATAAATTTCACGGTACTTACTTTCCGTCACTGGGATTGACCCTAAGCCTTATCACTATGGTATTAGATACTTCTGATCGCACCTGCTGCAGCGATCCGATAAACATCATCTCGCCGGCGACCAGGAAAGCCACTCTCGAGCACACTGCATTGGCCTCCTCCATGCTCTGGGTGGTCAGGAGTACCGGTCTGCCGCTTCTCTTTACAGCCTCCAGCTTTCTCCAAATAAACCTTTGGGTCGCGTGATCGACACTACCATTTGTATCATCAAGACAAAGTACCGACCCGCTATCGATAGCGAGAGCAATATTCAGTTTTCTCTTCTTTCCACCACTATATGTATGAATCGGCCTGTCCAGTTGATCCTTAAAGTTAAATTCGATGGCCATTTGCTCGGACACCGCCTTGATATGATCTTTCGGCACTCCGTGGAGCAGACAATGGATTCTCAGCAGCTGCCGACCAGTGAGATATTTGGGGGCATTATCGCCTTGGGGACAGAAGCCGACCTCCATTTTGGCAGCATTCCTGTGTTCCCTCAGACTGTGTCCTCTCACATAGATGTTTCCATGGGACATGGATGTCTCGCCAGCAATCATTTGGAAAATAGATGTCTTTCCAGCTCCTTGTGCACCCAGAAGGCCAAAAGTGTCGCCGCTATTTAGAATCATATGGCAAAGCTATTTAGGATATTCGTTAGTTTAATATAGTACATACGGTCTTATCGCGAATGACACTAATTGAACGGCATTTTTTGCGCGGCAGTAGTTCTTCGTAACCTGGTCAACTATTATTGGATAATCCTCATGCTCGTATTTCGGGATTAGACCCACTCGTCTTTCTTCGTCCAGAACACGAATGTGTTTCTCATTATTATGCCAAATCCGGTTGGATAGCTTTGGCTTAAATCTGTAGCCAATTTCGTATCCAAAGTTCGAAAACCAAAGAAATATAAACCAAACCAAGCAGTGGACCATCAGTAGCCATACCTCCATCCAAGTACGTTCAGCTGCTCAACAGTAAAACAAGTTAATCAAGTAGAATGCATAATGTAAATTAAAAATACTTACGTTTGCACGCACAGAACACGTTACAATTTCCGAATTTACAATCAAGTTCTTCGATCGGAGGAAGTACTTCACGGTTGCAATATTCACGCCACGCGAGGCATTTAAATAGGCCAAAGGTACCGACGTACATTGGAAGTATCGCAAATACAGTTGTAAAATTGACATCCGTGATTAGGGTCAACATGTACATAAAGGAAAATAGCATTCCACCTACACAGAAATATGAAGTTGGATTATTATATACTTTCAAATGGTATCTGCATTTATTTGCAGTTTAGCTTTTTATAGATATCTTAGACAATCTACATCCCCAGCCCTTAGTTGTAAAGATCGATTGTTTTATTTCATACAAATTTGTATTATCAGCTTTATGTTTTCGTTACTCACCCGTCATTACCAGGATCGCAAAGATTCCAGCAAATGCAATATTAGGCAAACTAAACAATAAACTACATAGGTACACAAATGGCAGGCAGGCAAATCCAATAAGTAGAAGCATTACAACCACTTGGTACCATATTGTAAAATGATAGATTGCAATTGTTAAAGCCCCCATGTAAATTGCATATATTAGAAAATCGCCAACAAAGTGGGTTGACCAGAAATAGAATAGGGTCACTCCGTAAATTTCTTGTTGCATTTTAAAATGCTCCACACGCTCCTTGGTTACAAATATGGAAAATATGCTTAAACACAGGGCTATATACGCTGTTATTATAATTAGTGTACCGAAGAGTTGCTTCCTTTTGCCCTTTTCATTATATAATGTTGAAGCTGCTTCTATTATAGACATCTGAACAGTAATTATATTATCATCCCCGGGGTTAGATTTATTGTGTTGACCCGATGTACTGGAGCTGTTTGGTTTGACAACAACATCATATTCCTGAATTTCGTAGTCCGAATAATCCGTATAGTCCGGATCATTCTGTCGTTTATACCTGCGCCTCATACTTGAAGCGTTATTTAACCAAATGAAATCATGAAGATCACCTCTGTTTACCAAAATACTGAAATCTTGGTCTTCAAACACTGCCTTTCCCAGGGCATTATAGACCAAATTCAGGGCAATGGGTGCCGAGTGTTCGAAAGCATCGCTATTGAACCAGGCCGTGATAGTTGACGCATTATTAAACGAAGCACCACAGACATATTTACGCTTAATATCACGTCGTATTATTGGCGGTGCTTTTAAAAGATGCGAAAAAATTGAGTCTACGCTTTCGACGGTTGCAGGCTCTTTGACCAATTGGACGTAGGCCTCTCCTTCGCTCTTGTACAACTGCTTATCAACTTCGAGTAAGATGATCATGTCATCATAGCTATAATAGTCCAGCGACAATGGGAGCACAGGTTGTTTATCCGTTCGATGGGCACATTTTTCCGAGGCGGCAGTCCCAAGTACTATGATATAATAGAAAAGTGGAATGATGAGGATTAAAATAAAAATCAGTGCACGCGACGCAGTGTAATTTTTTTTCTTTATAAACATTGCCTGCCATTGGGCCATACAACTTCCTTTTTCCCGATCTATTGGCCTCCATATTTCTATTGGGTTTATGGGCGTTTTTGTGTTTAGTATCGTTTCGTTTGGGGGGTCCACTTGATGCTGATACCTAACAAGTGAGTTGTTCGCTCTATCCTTCGTCCGAATTGCCTTGTCCGTTTGAACTCCAAACTCGACTTTATCTGCAAATCAAAATTAAGAACCACATAATAAATGTAATTTAATATATAGAACTATGTTATAAATACAAGTGCACACTAATTCTAATCTTACCATTAACTCCTGGATCAGCACCGCCCCTAAGACGTGAACTCCCCTGACCATAATCCAAACTGAGATAGATTCCATCCAGAGTTGAATCGCTCACTCCAAAACTGACGACATTGAGGCTTTTTTTATTCTCCTCCAGCTGTTGGAAAAACTCCGGAAAGCGGTCTATTTGGCTTCGTGGCAGTTTGTAGCTCACATCCACTCCGTGGAACACCGGAGAAGTGGTGGTCGTCATATAGAGCCTAACGAGATCCGTCAGGTTGTCCGCTTTGCTATTGGGAGCCATCTGGCAGGAGAGTGTATAGCTGGTGAATGGCAATTGTTTTAGGTATCCCAAAGTGCCGTAGCACAAAATTTGTCCATCGTTCATGATAGCTATGCGGTCGGCAAGGATCTCACCCTCCTCCAACTGTTGGGTTGTCATCAAGATGGTGCGTCCATGCTTCTCCTTCTGCAAAAATCGCATTAGCTCGTGGCGACCAATGGGATCCAAACCGGAGGATGGCTCGTCGCAGAGGATTACCTTGGAGCCGGCACAAAGGGCACAGGCCAGTGACAATCGTCGCTGATTACCTGGTGATAGTCTCATGGCGTCCCATTTTTGGGAATCGACCAAGCCAAGCTTGCTGATGTAGATATTCGATTCCATCATGGCCTCTGTTTTATTGTAGCCCTTTACGCGACTAAAGAAGTATATGTGATCCCTGGCACTCATTCCTTTGAAAATGACACTGTGTTGAGGGCAGATTCCCAAACTACTTTTTGCTACTTTTGCTTCGGTAACTATATCGTAACCATTGATCAGGACTGTTCCCGTAGTGGGTTGCAAAATCCCGCAAAGCATCATTATGATTGTAGTTTTTCCAGAACCTTTGTGTCCCACCAACGCTGTTATCTCATTTTCGTACACATTAAAGAATAAATCCTTTACCACATTGCGAAATCCGAATGTCTTGGAAAGACTTCTAACTTCTATTCCAATTTTTTTGCTTATGTTTACCCTCTGAAAATTTTCTTGGGTTCGATCATCGAGGTAGATAATCGGTTGTCTCGTTGGATGGGCTGCGGGTAAATTTCCTTCGGAATTTTTCCCTGCAAGGGGCAAAAGGGCTCCTTGGTGAAAAACTGAAGACCCATATCGGAGCGGACACCAATATCTTCTTTGGAATGGATAGCTCCATGGCTGAGGGACTTCAAACTCACCAGTTCGCACCGCTTCGATATACAGGCAGATGAGCAGCTCAATCCAGCTAATCGAAATCATGATGAGCATGTAGCCCACTATGCTGAGCTTATATCCACTAGATGCAGTATTGTCAATGGTGTACCATTGCGCTCCCACCGACTGCATCTCCATTACGGCCACCGAATCCAAAATGTAGAACAGCGCAGAGTTAAGTCCAATACTGGCTGCCGTTTGGGCTGCAACACTAGAATTCTCCGCGCCCACAATTAGAAAGGGAAGAGCCGTGGAGAAGTACATCAAAATTGTGGCCACGACGGCCGATAGACTTCTTGAGAAAAATGAGCTTATGAAGAAGGCAAAAAGCACAAGTGAATGGATGTATACCAGAAAAATGGTCATCAGGCAAACCAGGCTGCTAAATTCATAAATCAAGCCAATAGAAAAAATAGAAATCATAATTAACAGACATAGTAATAACAGTAGCATTGATTTAGTATACCAGGCCAGCCAGTGAATACTATTACTAAATCCCATTGCGGTAAGAACAGCTTTTTGATGGCGCTCCTTTTCAGCTACTACATACTTTGCAACAAAATGAGGTTAAGGGGGTTTTATTAATGTACTTAGTTTGCTTATCATACCTTGGCAATTGTGATGCAGGGAAGAAAAAACGATATTAGGGTCATATATGTCATGGCTTTTGCCGACTCCGCATAATGATTGGGCACATATGAGGGGTATGGAAAATGATTCATCAGAACACGAGGAATCTTTCCGTTTCCAGCATTCTTAAAAAATATGAATATTTTCGATATTCGCTCTTGAAGCAATAAAAATCCTGATTCGAAATATTTAAAATCTTTTCTTTTTATGGATAACGGCATAAATATGGTTAGATTTAGCACTTCCGGGCAGGATTTTATGTCATACCATTCACTGGGGAACGCAATACCAATTGCATTTCTATTAATCATCAATTGCAAGTAGAGTTCAGAGTTGGTGTCAAACACTTCGACACTTTTAAATTCGGAAATATTTGCAAGCTGAGTAATTAATTGCTCTAGTATACCATTGTTAGGTGTAAAGTATAAGTCTACGAATCTAAATAAAATAATGTTAGAATATGTTGACCTTAATTAAATATTTACTTACAAACTTGTGTTGACACTTTTCGGACCGGGACTCTTTTCCATTTCTATATCGGGGGGAAAGATTGATTTTGCTACTTTTGTGCCAATAGAGAAAAATATGGGCATTAAAGCTGAAAGGAAAATGATCATAACTAATTCTACCCAATTGGTAAGTTGTAGTTTGATGTCCTTCCATAGTAGTAACCGATACTTTTGACAATATGTCAAGTTTCGATTCATTACCAACTTCCTTAGCCCCTTTGCACCTCCACTTTTAAAATCTCGGTTTTATATTGAATATATTTAAAATAACATTTGTTTATATATATTTGTTTTGACTTTATGAGATTGGGTTGCCAAGCCAATGCTAGTATCATAGCATATTCTTCTGCTTAATTTCTTCTGAAAGCAAGATATGGGAGGGAACATAGGTTTAACTTGAGGAAATTGTTAAGAAACAATAGCTGTAATTCTAACCAATTTCTTAGGACGACCAATATCACAAAACTCCGATTTTATGAAATTTGAAAAGTAATTTAATTCTTAAATTTTGACTTATCAACGCTTTTGACTTTGAAAGTTAAAACACTTTCCAAGTCAGTATTACATTCCGGGTGACCTCCTAATACTAATCACTTTTAATACGACGTTTATGGCATTGAGTTCTTAAAAGCTTAAAATGAAGTGCATCCCGTTTATGCAACAGACTCTAAATCACACTTTAATTTCTATGATTAAAAACAGAGGACAATTTAGTTTAATTTATTATCATAATATTAATACTTTGTTTTTTTTTTAAAACAAAATAAAAGAGTAGAATTCCGCAGCATAGAAAATAAAATGTAGCATACTTTTTTACGCTCTTAGCTCCATTTGTGTTTTGCCAGAACGAACATTTGCTAGTCTTTTAACCGCACAACACACACATTTTTCCGCTACAGGGAGATACATTAATTGCGGAATTTTGTGGGTGGCAACATAACTAACGGCAATTAGCTACTTTATGCCACGGCGCACACACACATTGCCACTTAGCCACCCACACATCCACAGTCGTTTGTCAAAGCGCTTGGTCGAGTTTATGTTGGAAATTTTGTGGCTCGTGTTCGTTTTGTGGTCAATTGGGAATTGCAATTAACGCATAGTTTCATTTTTATTGCCATTTGAGTTTCTGGATTCGACGCCGTTTATCCAACACAAGTCAAATCCACTCACCTATTTTCGCATAAAAACAAATGCATAAATTATCCTGCGAACATAAAAAGAAACTGTGTTTTTCCTTGAGTTTACTGTTGGATTTCCCGTTTATTAGTTAGAATTTATTGCAAGCTGCACTAGCTTTACTCATAAAACCGAAGTATATTATTCATAATTATAAGCAAAACAAAAATCAAGGAACACTTCAAAGGGGTAATAAGGTCCATTTATAACTATTATTATTTTATTTTGGTTCATATTTAAACTTTTTTTAGGTGTCCAATAAAACTATGGGGTGATATGGCTGTTATATACTTGAATCTTTGGTACTCAATTAAAAGAATACTAAGAAAAAAAAAACGGTAGTCACAATAATTAGCCATATGCTATTACATTTATTTCAACTAAGCTAATCGTAAATAGTGGGATTACATTGGCACAGCTATTCCCATTGGATAACAAAGTTTTAAATTGGTTTTCCTCACTTTTTTATCATTTGTCTACCCCAAATTCAATTAATTTCAAAACTGTGTAAAAAGTACCCACGTGGCTAGGAGTATTAGCCAGGTAGTTTTATTACCTTAAATGGCCATTACAGGTGGTGTCGAAGTGGTATTGCAGTTGAAATGGCAGCTTAACCACACACCCAGCCATAAAGTGGGGAAAAAATTGGCGCAGGTTTATAATTAAAACAAAATATTTTACTTTCCCGAACTTAATTAGAATTAAAGCAAAGCATAGAGAAGAACAATTCCAAAGCAATTACTTTTTATCTAACGGCGGACTTTATTTTTGGTATATTATTATATAATTTATTTTAATTAGTCTCAAATGAACAATACAAAATGTTACTGGCTTGGCTTGCTGATTAAACCAAAACATAACATATATTTATAATTTTTATTAAATAAAAAGCAAATGCTTAAATATAACGTTATAGTTATCACATCATAGCCCAAGAAAATCAGCCAGAACACAATTGTAACTTTTATTGTGGGGAATATTTTATCCTTCTGTTGCCTTGCCTGACTGGTGTAAAATTCTCAGATAAATACAAAAAAAAAAAAATCGTTTGCATTTTAATAGCATCATTTGCGTTTTCCATTGGCTGGAAATAATTTTCCCATTTGCATTTAAATTCTATGCAGGCTTATGATCTTGGCAGCACTCTGGAAAAGCTTCCCTAGAAATTTATTAACACGCATAACAAGGCAAGGTCGATTGGCAGCGATTCATTGGAAATTCGATTTTCCGACGAATCCACTATTTTGAGTGACTGTAATTTCCTTAGCTGCGCCGGGCTCTTTTGCATTTTAATTCAATATGTCAAAACGAGTCGTTAACAACGGAATATGCGCTCGTCAGCCATCCAGTAGTCAACAGCTGTCAGTCAAAGTCGGTGTAGGCGCTTTGTGGTTCCATCTAAAAGGTGGCGAACCAATCTTCCAATCTTCCACAAGGTTCTAGGGGACTTGGATGTGTGCGGTCGTCACTCAGTCAGTTAGTCAGTTAGTCAGCTAGTCATTTAGCCAGTCAGTCAGTCTATCAGTCAGTTGTCAACTCAACCAGTCATTTAGTTAGTTGGTCGCGCCACAAAACGCGACTTCAGACATTGGCCACCAGCTCGGAGACCGAGTGTGGCTGCCACTCATAGTGGCTGTCCTTCAAGCTTGAAGCTTAATTATCTAGCGTATTCAGAGGCTTCCCTTGAATCCTCTTCGGATAGGTCTGCACCCAGTCATAGTTTTGCAAGTTGTTATACATGAACTATTACATAAGAGTAGAAAAGAAATATGTTTAATGACCCGTTTTTGGTCAATACCACAGAAAACAAGAAAATGTGTTTTTTTTTTTATTGTTAGCAAATTAAACAAAGACCGCGGTTCTATAGTCCTAAGCATTTTACTACCACCTGCAACAAACATGTCAACTGATTCCTTTGTTCAGAATATTAGCTCTCACTTCGGTTTTCGCGGTCATCCCCGTGATTGTCTTTTTACCCCGTGCGGTTTTTCAACAACAACACGCAAAATGTTATCATATTAAGCCTTTAATCTGAGAAACATACGAATTTTCATTTGTATTTAATCATTAAATTTATAAAAAATAATTTATAATATCTATGTTAACGATAGATGATTGCTTTTCACTAGATAATTCATTAATTTACTTTAATTTAAACTGCTAATTCATTAATAAGTTATACTAGTCGTAATTCCCAAGTTCACTTACGCACACCCAATTCTTATAATCAACAACGCTGTGTGCACGGTGCGTATGCTTAATGTTAGTATTGTATTGTTTATATTTCAATTGAAGGGGCTAATTTATCTTGTTATACTTGGCATGGTACCATCTCTTCTCATCCAATGCCCAACGCGACTGCGTTTGGAATAAAAATTTCAAGCAATTTCGGTGCGGTGGAAGTACAATTTATCACATTGACGCTGATGAATTGTTCGCTCCACACTATGACAACTTTATCGTTGACTCTGGCTGGGGTTGGTGATGGTGTTGTTGTCTTCCCCTAAATTCGAGTCCACTCCACTCCCTGGTTACTACTCTCAGCTCTTGTCCCTGGAATGTTTCTGTTGAATTGCTTGTAAAATGTTTTGTAACTGTCACGGCTTGCTTTCTTTAGCACCTCCTTTCCAGATGCTATTGTATTAGTAATGATTTAATATCGCTTGGCTTGTTGCTTCTTGAATATTGTATAAAATACCATATATATTAAAGAAATTTAAATTTAGTCCTTGCTAGTATAGTGTTGAAGAATATCTTAACCATCACCGGCTCTTCAATTAGTAGGTCGAAAAACGCTTTGCGGTGATGTGGCTGTATGAATAATTCAGCGCAAAAAAAAAAAAACACCTGGTTTTTATTTATTTTATTTTTTTTTTTTTTTTGCATGGGTTGAGATTGTGTGTGCCGCAGCAAGTGAAAAATCGCAATCTTGCAAACTCCAATCAGGCGTACATTTGTATTGTTGGGCATATGCTTCCCTGCAGCTGTTCCTTCCTCTCGGCACACATCAGTTTTACCATATATATATTTATAGTCGGTCCTCCGATGATGTACCGAAGGACTGGTTGTTTTTGGCGCTTTAAGTGCTGCCGTTATAACTGTCACTTGTCCTCGATACACTTGTCTGCCTGTCTGCCATGATGCTGCTGCTCCTCCTGGTGCTGATGTCACTCCTGCCAAGTCCTTCGGATGGGACTCCCCTCGTTTCCGGCAGACGTACGAGATTTGAATGTATGAGCGGCAAACCAAAAAACTGTAGACGAGAAATTGATATTTTATGGTTATGAATTATTACCAGCGATTATCTGCCAGAGCTCTGGAGATAAAAAGAGTTTCCGCTCTTTTGTTGGGGATTTCAAGTCCTGGAAGGAGACACCCATTTCGGTTGTAAAATGCATGATGGGAGCCATCAATATAAAGCACTTTTCAAACTCTCGGCGGAAAAGGAGGCACGTAAAGGGTGAAGTAGCCAAGTTACAATGGGATTGTGTTAAAAAGTTACCAAACACAATAAATAAACACAAGCAAAAAGCCAGAAGATGCGTTACCGAGAGTCATTGCGAAACTGCATTACCCGATGTTGAGTGTTTGAATTGAAATAATACTGCTGAGTGGCGCAATATTGGCTTAGAATGGATATTGTGCACTCGTCGGTAAACAAATAACTTTGTGTATGCATATGAAATGCGATTATAGTGCACTTGCATGGGTCGTAGCTTATGGGAATTTAGAGAATGTAGAAATAGCTAACTTACATCCTCGGCTAGTGAATAAAACAGTTGAAGGACATAAAATACGAGTCTATCATGTGCATTTACGATTGCAAGTCGAGCATTTTCACTTCGTCCTTATTGGCTTGGATTTGTTTAATATCAAATTGATGTCAATACATTTTTGCGGAGCAACACTTGACTTGCTCCACTTAAAATTCCTCAACTTTGTGCGGTGCTTGGGCCATTTGGCCGAATGGCTTTTTGAAATGAAGCCAACTACTTGTCACACCCACTGGAGAGCACATGGGCCAAAAAGGAAAGGAGGCCAAAAGGAGACACTTAACTTGGCCCACACACACTTCTCCGCACTCTTCAAACCTTCAATTGTTTGCCAACTGCGTCCCTTTGACATGTGGCGAACAAAAGCGTTATTTAAAGATAGTCTCAAAAGAGTCGGTGACCCTTGAGTTGATATATATGCACACGGTGTGGAAACAATAGGAATTTTATTCATATTCTACGACCATGAAATAATTACATTTTATTATATATTATCCTCCAGAAATGACTTCTATGGCTCTGCAACCAATTAGCTAAGCAAAGATATGTAGTAAGACTAATAGTAAAAACTAATAAAATATTCATTATAAAAACTATCTCCTAAAATTCTTAAGGAAAACATACTTTAATTGAGAGAAAGATATATAACCCCAATGTCACCAAGTATTCAACTTTGAAAGCATAATTAGAATACTCGGTTTAGAAAATCAACAATTCCGTTTCAATTACTTGAGCTTGAGAGGACATTGACAGTTTGATGGGATCAAATCCTTTCTGGCCAAGCTTATTGCTCATCTCCACTGACTCCCCGTCCGGCTGAAGTTGCCTGTCTGGTCGAGAGCTCCATTCACTTCCTGCAACTCCAAGTGCAACGGCAGTGGCAACAGCAATGGCGTCGAACAATGCAACTGCCGTCGCTCCCGAGGAGGCGCCATTGGAGTGTCTGACATCACGTGTGAGGAGCAGCAGTGGCGGCTGACAGTTGACATGCTGACAGACTCGAACGCGTCCTGCGACGCAGACACAGAGTCCTGCCACAAGCGATGCCAAGTTGGTCTTTTTGAGGCCAAACCACATCCTTCACTCAAAAAGTCTTATACATAAAATCGTTAGCTACAAGGAATGAAATGAATGGCCAAATAGTAGGCCAAGCAATGGTTAGTAGGTAGAACCACATTTAATATGTCACTTAAATTTTACTAATCTGGAACATTAGTTTCGATTTTAAAGACTGTGATTTTAACATGCAATATTTGTTCTATATTAGTCTTAATTATAAAATTGCATTATATGCGCTTTTGCCATCACTGCTCAGTGATATGATTTTGCTGCAAGCGCCACCCCTAAATTACGATGTGTATGCTGCATTACTTTTAATAGCTGCTCTCCCCCAAACTCTTGGGGCATTCAATTTATGTCCTTTCACAAACATCTTGTACACACGTTTTTGTGTCGTGCTTTCTGAATTTTTCATACATATTCTTACCCCTCGCGATTTTCGTACATAATTGCTTTCAGGGCGCTTTGCTGCTATGACTTTTTGTTGCGATTTGTTGAGAGCCATGATTTTATTTTAAATGAGTTTTTGATTTATGCATTAAACACATAATTGTACCAGATTTCGCATTTCTCTTTTGCCTTTCTCGACGGCTTTCTTTCCTTTGTGCTCGGAACTTGGCGGAGGATTTGTCTGTCGCTTGGTGTGCATAATTTAATGTTTGGTTTGATTTATGCGGAGACGCTAAGGCAGCGAAACTCTGAAAAAGGTTTTAATATAACAAATAAGTTGGGGACTTACCGAGATGGGTTCGCAAGGCATTTGATCTCTGCGGAGAATAATAAGAAAAGGTAACAATTGAGGGCAAGTTTCGGAGGAGACAGGTGCACACAGTGCCAAAGTTTCTCGGTTTTTTTCCTAAAAGGAGCAGTACGTATAAGTCTAAGTTAGTCCTTGGGCTAATCGTTCATTAAACGTTGACTAAGTTTTTCAGCCAACGCCTCTAAAGAAATTACTTAGTAACTTTGAAGAATGTAGAATATTTTCCATTTTCCACTTAGAATCAGTTTGTGCCCCTAAGCGCATAATTCCATTAAATGGAAACTCCCCTCAACATCTCCCTCACAGAACAGTTCTCAAATCCTTTCGCACTCAGGACACAGAAACACTAACACACACGCACACACACAAATGGAGTTAGAGACAGACAAGCCCCAAAAAGGCGTCCTTACAGCAATTAAACTAAAAGCAATTAGATGCACTGGCAATAAAAATTTAAATATTCATATTTTCCCAGCAAATTAAATGGGGCATGTGGCAGCAGAATGTAGCACACCGAGATTACTTACTGCAAAATGATGTCAAATTATTGAGAGCTCGTTAAACACTTCTGCCATCCGCCACTCGATTATGCCCATCGCGCTTAATGGAGTGTAAAGTTTTGAATATTTTCCCACAAACTAAAAATAAGTTCTTGTTTACGAGCTCGTTACCCGGCGCATGATGTGGCTAATAAAAAGTTGGCCAAGAGGTGTTTACTTGCAGGTCAACATGTACAACTTAATCAAGATCGGGTTAAGAGCGCTGCGGTTTTTGCTGAAGCTAAAAGTATCTACGGAGCAGCGTTGTAATACGATTATGACCCTGCTGCCCTGCTCTGTAAATCAATAAGGTTAAAAGGTCAGGCCGGAGCACTGTCAATTGCATTAGGTTTTGGACTCGTTTCCCCCTGCTATTTACGCATGCAGGCAAAAGTGTTTGAAACATTTATACTTTATTGCTATTTTGCATGCATAAATGGTCGTCGAAGGATGCGGAGCTATGGGTATCAATTCCGTATCGGCGAGCTCCTCGGCGGAGCTTGCCAAGTGGGTCACGTATCTGTATCTGTATCTGCATGCCCCTATACTGGCGATGCCTTTAACTACACAACTTTTGAAAGTTATGCAGCATGCTTTTCGGCTGATATATACACGCTCGTATATGTTACGTATGTACATATATGAAGAAGTATAATATCCCCATTCGTTTTTCTTGGTCATTGAATCGAATTTCGAACGTTTCTCTAGCGCCTTTCAACCATGTTTTCGTTCCTTGTTTTTCCTGCACGAGATAAAAATTCAATTATGGCCTCTTTTTGTCTGCTGACTGATGATGCCAGTTGTTGGTCAGACTTCTAGCATTCGTTAATTTAAATTTTCGCTGTAAACAATTGCTTGGTATTTATTTAAATGCAAAACACGGCACATTAATTAACACGTACCAATTGATTTACGTTGCATTAATTGCCACACGTCACATACTTACAACCTGCAAAATGGCATTCATTTAATTAATGGCAGACATAAAAAAATTGACAAAGTATTCGTTTGAAACATACCCTGTTCTTTGATTTTATTTTAACGGAATTCAGCCAAGCATTAAATATAAATTGTTGATGCAGTGAAATTAATAAGGTTAAACACATTCGAATTATCACAGACATCAAATTATCGAATCAACTGCCTGTCATGCGTAACTTCTTTCAATTATTGCACTCCCTTTACTATTGAAAAAAGTGGCCAATTTGCATAATTATAATTGATGGCCAATGTATGCATAACATATGTGTGCTCAAATATTAACCATAAATCATTATAAATATTGAATTAAAATATTAAGCGAGGACAAAGGCGGCAGGCAAAATAAAAACCAAAATGGCCTGTGAAGTATATATAAATGAAATCAAACGAAATCGAGCCAAGCTACGAAAAGTCGCCTTCAGTCGGCAGTCAAGTGTGGGCCAAGTGCCACTAGAATAATGTGTCAATAATGTGCGATTATATCGACTACAATCAGCACAGCCCAGAACCACCCAACTTCTAAGACCCTTAACGTCAGTCAGCCAGCCAACATATTGTGGATAGAAAAAAACGTGGAACTCCTCCGTGGTGGAGCAAACTGTGTGAAGTTAATAAAAAAAAAGGAAATACTTGAATGGGGTTCAATGGCGAAGTGGTTCGACTTTGGCCCTTTTTATTTCACCCATTTGCTGCCGCTGCTCATTTTATACTTTTCATATCCCTAAAAGTCACGTATTTATATTTCATTATTTTTCTTTCTGACTCCCTTGTTTTTGCTTTGGCTATAGGAAAAATCAATTGCGCGCAAATTGAGTAAATGTCATTTAGACATCCGCTTCCATCGGCAACAAAAAACGGCTAAAGAACATATACAGCAAACGATTGTCAAACACGAACTGCCACATATTCACATGCCTGCCACAAAGTATGCGACAATGTGGCATGTGATACCGCCGTTGCATAAATGTATATGTTGACGATTTTCAAGGCTTTAAATGAATATATGAGTGGTTTTAGGGTGGGTCGCAGAAAGGTTCTGGTATTACTCATACGCACTGTTGACAATATACAACGTAAGCTAAAGAATTTATAAGTTATTTATAGGCGATTTAGTGTAACTAATATCATACATACATTTCATATTAAGAATTTTTGAATTTTTTAAATATATTTTATAAAATTTTATTAAGTCCAGAGTAAAGCTTGCTAACTTACTTCTTGACTGGTCCACCCTACTGTTGGTGTGTGCCTTACCACTTTAAACACAATCTAATGTCAACAGGACAGACACCGAGTGAATCATTCAGCGACAGGCATTGCACTATAGAACGTCGGTTGTCCGTACCGACTTATAAATGCGGTTTAGCTTCCATCTGGTTTTGTCATAAGTGTGTGCAGGGCGAGTGTGTAAGTGGCTGCGGCTTGTGCGTATCAATGAAGCAGTTAGTCGAGTGGCACTCCATGCTGCTCGTTGACTTTATTGGATTATCAGGCAAATTTTATAGTATTCCTTGGACTCATACCACTGAACCAACCGCCAAAGCATATTGAATATTCCCTTGAACCCGAAATGACTTTACTTCGGCAATGGTTTTCTCAAAGCATATTTACTCGGAATTGATATGGGACTCAGGGTGGATAATGGCTGAAAAGTAAATATGGAGGATTCAAATTGTGAAAGTTTCGAGCACGTAAATGGACATGCATAGAATGGAGAGTGGATATCCTTGGCTCAGATTCGCTAATACGCATAACTTTCTATTTTGATTTGCCCCCGAACGCAAGTTTACTTTTTAACAAAGAAAAAAAAAAAAAAAGAGAAAAATGTGTACAATTTACTTAGCAGAAATCAGAACTCGAGGTGACAGTCTTAAAACGCATCCAATCGATTTTACTGATTGGAAGTTCTCTCGCCTTATTTTTCTCTTCAGAGTGCATTAAAAATATTGCACATCGAGAGGAGTCTCCCGTTTCTTGCAATATTTCTAATTCCCTCCCGGCCTTCTGATGGCTGCCAGGAATGTAGTTGACGCACAGCTGCGCTTCTGTCTTTTCTCAGCACATACTCGTAGCATCGAAAAAACAAAAGAAAAATATACAAAAATATATACGGAGCAGAGGGAAAGAACAACAAGCTCCCATTTCTAACAGATTCACACGTACACATGGGCAAACACCGACAAACCCACGACAACTGGGAGGACCATGGTGGTCCACGGAGCGGAATGGAGGATAACGATTCGTTTTAATTGTTGAACCACACAAGTGCTTACACAAGGACTTCTCAGTTCTGGCTGGGGAACTGGGCAAATCTACCAATGGGCACTGGGCATGAGCATTTCCATTCCATTTCAGCCAGACTTTGCTTAACCCACATGGAGCGAGATCAACTTGAGTTGCATTTTAATTTACACACCAAAAATTTCCAACAGCCATGGGACATAAATAAATAAAGCTTGGGCTAGAACTAAAGCAAATACTTTCAGCAGCTGCAGATACTAAAACGATGGAAACGAGTTGAACTCAATTTTCGGGCAGCAGAGCAAATTCGTTAGAGTCCTGCTGCAAGGAAAAGGTTAAGAGGCAAAGAAACGCTAGGTAGTCCTGCTAAATCGGCGGAAAAACAAGCGGCAGGAAGCGAACAGCATGCAAATCAGTTCGGAATGCGGCAAAAAGGTGTAACGGCAGCACAAAAAGCGAAGGAAAATGGCCAATCGAAGTTTGGGTAATCGAACATTGGAAAAGCGTCCAGTGCGGGGAGGGGGGAGGGGATGCGGCATTAAGGATACACGTGCCTCAGTTTTCCGTACTCTTGCACTTTCCTTGCTCTCCTTCAGGTTCATCTGTCTGCCAGTTTCTGGTAAAAGGGCATTCTTCTGCTAAATTAAAAGTTCTTTGGCTTTCTTAATTCGGATGCTCGCTCAAGGGTTCAATGAAGAACTTGAAGAATGTACCAGTCAATACAAATAGTTTTTTAAGAACGATTGTGTCCTTACTTGCTTTGTACCTAAACTTAACATGATTAATTTAAAAAAAAGTGGTTATATTTCTTTTAAATCTACAGATTCCACACATACGTATAAAATGTGCGGAAAAACTTTTATACCACTTGATTTGTTCTATTCCACGTCTAGAATAGATTCGAAATTTGTTCGATGAAGTAACACTAAGTTAAGAAGTCAATGGCGATTGCTAGCTATAAAAGGAGATGCTTATGGCAAACCAAGTTCCATGGCCGAAACTGCCGCCACCAACCGTTTTCCCCCATAAACCTTAAAAAAGGGGCCACAAGAGGACTGGAGTGAATGCAAATAGCGCAGGTTGACGCAATAAATTTGAAACGTTTTTCCCTTGCAGTTTGACTTTCTGCCGTTCGCCATTTATTTGTGCTAACAATTTTGTCGCCTGCGAACTGCAAACTGCAGACCCGACCACCACTTCCTCCCGAATTTCCAAACATTCACTGTCATATACATATATACTTTTTTTTTTTGAACATTTGCCATGACAATTTGCTGCTCAATTGAACTCGCACGGATTGCAGGCTCACCTGCCCGCGGCTCTATCTTGCTCACTTTGTCGGCGGCTGCTCACCTGTCCCTCTGCCCTGCTTTGCATAAGTTTGACAGCTTTCTCCATCCATGTACATGTGCCGCTAACGAAGTCATTCAGCGTTTGTGTCACAGCCGTTTGGAGGGGCC
The DNA here is from genome assembly GCF_000001215.4 of Drosophila melanogaster. NCBI lineage: Eukaryota > Metazoa > Arthropoda > Insecta > Diptera > Drosophilidae > Drosophila > Drosophila melanogaster. The sequence goes on along the minus strand of NT_033777.3, from coordinate 19,961,136 downwards.
ATGAAGTTGGGCAGGCATGCGGCAACTGGCAACAGTGGGGGTAGCCCACCTGGTTGCAACTGCAACTTGCCCAAAAAGCGCGTCACGAAGCTGCGTTCATTATGTTGCCACGTCGCTGTGGCATGTGTGTTGGCACACTCTATTTGAAGTAGGGTACAATTCTTTTACTATCTCACTGTTTACTCTTGATATTATAAAGCAAAGGAACTGCATAATTTTTTGTATAAAGCATGTATTAATGTTCAGACGGAGCCCTTTCGTACTAACTTTAAATCCCATGATTCATTATCCGTTAGAAAATATGTGTTAAATTGTTAGTTCTTGAGCTTAAATTTGAAATTTTTCTGTAAGCTCATCGTAACATTTTAATTTCCATTTTCTTACCAAATAAGAAACTTTAATATAATGAATAGATTCTTATTAAGTCTCTTGTTGGAATTATTGGCAAAATATTTATATACCTGAATTTTTTCGCGAAAAACTCCAACAAACTCATGTTTTTAAATGTTTCTTACATACTTTTTGGTTTGACATAAGCCACAGCACCGTATCGTGTATCTGGGAGGGTATTCCATGCTTTGGTATGCGATGCCTGCCCTCCTATCCTGCTGTTTTTTTTCGGGGGGAGTACTATTTTGCGGCCATCCCAACTGTCGGGCTTTCAAGCGGGGATTGGGGCGTAACGAAAAAGGGGCGGGGCAGGTGTTGTGGCTGCGGCTGCGGCTGTGGAGCTGCCTGTCCTCTCTGATTTATGTTGCCAATCAGGCATTTTGCTTGCGGTTGCACTCTGTACTGCTCCGTGTTCCTCGCTCCGTTGATTTGTTACCCATACGCAGCGTAAACAAGGTTGCAAATGGATTTGGTGCGACGCCCGCAAAGTTTATGAGCTCCACTTGGCTGTACATCATCCCATTTGGTGTTTTCCGGATAAGCCGCTTACTCGGATTCAAATGGGTCTAGTGGTCGAGTGCCTGCTCCCATGAGGCAGATTATCCCAAGTCAAGCATGCTGCCGATATATTCTCGACATTCATTTGGCCAGCTGCTCATCGGATAATTTTAAATATATTGCCTACTTTTTGGGATAAATCGTCCGAAAGTCTTAGAATGTTTTACCTATAAAATATTAAATGCATTAGCAAACGTACAGATATCCCGGGCAGCAAGTAAGGAACAAAATGCAAGTCGTCGTTGCCCATAATTCAACGTTTGCGTTAGGAGACTTGCCAAGTTATCTAAATGCTAGCAGGAGCAATCTTCCCCTGAAGCTTCCTATCGCCACATTCGCTTCATTTTGCTTTTCTGGCAGGCAACTGGGCCAAAATCTTTCCACTTTGCTAGCCACCCGTTTTCATTTCATTTTTCCTTTTTGTCCTTAGTCTTAACCCAAATTGAACAAGAAAAACGCATTACGATTTTTTGACCGAATAGGGAGAATTGTAATCTTTTCGGTGGTCATTTTAAAGCGAATCTCATAACTCTACCAAAATCGATGATATAATTTTCCCTATCTTTCCCTGTTTCTATTAAACTCTTCGTACATAACATAAATGGTTCGCCATCTGTCACGTTTTGTCGCATGGACGCACGTGTGATGAATACTTGGCAATTAGGGAGGCCGGTGAATCCCTGTTGACATAACCAGGAAGGAATCATTTAGGAGACGTCCTTGTCAGTTCCGGCTGACGTTTTATGCTGGATGCTGGGAAGAGGGGCCAAAATGCCCGTACGTATATAAATATTTTATTTATTTAGACTCCTGATTTTGCTAGTCAGCTACGTGCGGCAAATGCCTAAAATGATGTTCAAAATTACCTTTTGTGCATTCCATTTCCGTTTTTTGTAGGGAATTGGTTGACATATCTATGTGGGGTCTTGATTTATCACTTGTGGTTTGTGTGTTTAGAAGTACACCTTATAGAGCTTTCTTTCTTTTTTTTGTGACTTTATGTGTCTAGGGGGTATTATGATTTTATACAGAATTTATTGACATATATTTAATATATAATATTTGAAGTGTATATTAAATTAATTAAATAAAATGTGAATTTTCCATGCGATAATTATGTACTTATTGAATTGAAAAGCATGGGCTTATGTATTTTTTATTGGAAATAAAAAACATTTCAAATGCATTTTAGATATATGAAGCCAATTAAATGTGGGATTTATCGTAAAAAAATGAAAATTAGCAATTCCGATTTATTTTAATATGAATAGTTATGTTTTATGGAACTTTAATTGAATTCATTTAATATTTGACATTCCTTTAATATTGGCTATCTATTTTACTTTCTTTGCAGGTATGCATCCGATTCAGTGCCCTTAGTAAACAAATCTAGTTCGCGCCTCAATCCCCAATGCTTACAAAACTGTTGTGCCACAAGACCTCTAAGCGTTTGGAATTGAAGGGTATCATTTGTGGGTGAGTTATCCACTCCCGAGGGAAAAGCGGTGCTGTGTGGCACGGTTTGGTGCTGCACGCAGTTGTAAATTGTCAGATAATTTAATTTGTGGTTAAACGCAATCCAAACGCCAAGCATAGTCCCGAAAACATGGATGAGGTGAAGGGGGTGCAAAAATCAAGAAGTTGTCCTGGCAACGGGTAATTGGGGAATAGAAATAATGCCAAGCCAAGGAAAACCAGAAAACGCATGGGGAAAACTGCACGATACCGAAATCCCTCCGGGGAAATTGCTGAATGGGAATGGGAATGTGGATTTTACTCCTTCCCTGATCCACTTGCCAATCCACGTGTACGTATGTATGTATGTACATATGTGTGTGTGTTGTTTTTGCACCCTGACGCTTTAGTTGCTTTTTATGAATTTTGTATTTGTGCGAGTAAATTCCCTTTTGCCGGTGCCACATGACGTATGAGTAATGGCTTTAGCCTGCCCTGCTTTTGTCTCTCACTGTCGGCGTTTTTGTTGCAGCTTCTGTTCTTGTTTATTCTGCGGTCGCGTTTACAGCCGCTCCACACTTCACCCCTTTTGGCGGTCCTTGTCCGCAATCGCATATGCATGGATTTTATCCGAAACTATGCTATATAGTACAGTACACATATCTGTTCTGCGTCGGTGGCGCTATTGTTTCTGGTGTTGCTGCTGGTATTACTGTCTGCCTCTTTCCTGCATTGTCAAATTGGTTTGTTTAAATTGAATACTTTGTAGTGTTTTGTTAAGGAAAAAAGACATCGTTTTTCCCACTTGAGCTGTCGGTCGATAAAAATGAAATTGTTGTTCGCTTTCTGTGGAAAAAAGCTGCACAAATGAGTTTCAACGAACAGTCAGAGCATTTAATTGAAGCCAGTAATCCAGTAGGTAATTCCGATGCGATTTATTTGCCATTTATTCCTAAAGCCCGTTTTGTTTGTCCTGATGAACCGTTCAGCACAATCCAAAAATTTCATAACCATTCATCATTTTGACGAAGGATTTCTTTGGCTTCGCCGGGACTAAATAAACTCAGAAGGCATGCACTTGGAACTTAATCTGCCGCATAATTCAAAAGCCTCTGCATCATGACAGGCCAAAACCGAAGAAACCAAGAACCCACAGAATCGGGACAAAAAAAATTGGCATCCCAAACCGAAGAAATGGGAAAGAAAGTTTCTTTCCCTTCGAGGCGGAAAAGTTTTCCATCCCGTTTAGACGATTTCCACCCACGCCACTTTTTTGCCTTTGGTAACTTCATATTTATATAATAACTTTATGTTTGTGTTGTAGATTTTCGTCCCTTTCGTCGGGGAAAATTTACAATAACAACGCCGGGTAAGAGGATGGAAAGCCCGCCAAGGACAAAGACTAAAACAGCAAACAAAGTGCAAAAACACACAGACTGTAGCTGTAGCATTCGGTGTGGCCATAACAAAAGGCGCGCGTTGGCGTCTAAAGTTGATTTCTTAATGTCTTCCAAGGATACACTGTTTGTCTTGATGAAGAAAATGGCAGAGCTCAGCGATGATACACCCACATATATAGTCGAAAGTCAAGTCAAAAGCCGTTGCCGATGGCAATTTACACTGTAGTTGTTTATTTCGAAACACTTGCGAGAAGACGAAAAGTGGGCAGAGCCAATATTGAGTGAGCCACTACTTATGACAAAGGCATATCCTTGCTGCCTCTCGACATTCTACATTCTCGCAGCGGAAGCGGAAATGTGCATTATTTGATATGACTCTGTTTTTGTTACTTGTTGTTGCGATTCGCACACATGTACACTCGACTGGCTTGGCAGCAAATTCCTTGCTCTTTGACAATACGCACAGACGTCTTGAAGGGCCCCAAAGAAATCACTTCAGCTATGTGCAAAGGATAATTTAATTGAATTTGCTTGACCATAAAGAATGGAAAGTACAAATTGGCCAGGCAAGAAAAGGCAGATTACGCCTATCAAATTACAAAAACTAAGGCTATATTGATCACAAATGGCAGCCATTTCACCTTCACTGAGCTCTATAATTAAACTCTTAAGTTGAAATTGACTTTTGAAGATTACTTAAAATAAAAAATTGGCATTCAATTGAAATTTGAATAGCCTTTGAAATTTTCCGCCCCGTTTGACACAAAAAAAGTAATATCATTTTCGTTTACCTTTTCGGCAACTGAAAAGTTTTCCAAACTAGCCTTTTTCCTTTCTTCAAACTCTTGCACATTTTATTATCATATTTATTAATTTCCTTGAGATTCTTTATTCAGTTTAAGTCAATATATAATGCAATTCAGATTGTGCTTCTCAACAAGTTTCTGAACAATGAGAAAACTATTTTTTCCCTTTTCGGGCATAAATTTGCTTCGCTGTTGAATTTAAAGTGAACTATACTACCCATTTATTGTTACTGGAATTTAGCATGTGCTGGGGCAAAGGCTTCATTCAACCGCAGGCGCTGGTATTCAAAAGCGTCCAAAACTTTTTTCGAGGACATAACGGCAAAATTTGAAGTACCTTTAGTTTGGTCCAAAAGTTTCCCAGCGCCAAATAATAAAAAAAATAGCCCCAAAAACTACTACACTTACACTCTAGCTGAGGCTAGACGGAAAAACCAATTTTCGAAGCCTAAAAAAAGGAAAATCGCACACTGCCAAAATGGAGAGAAAATATGCAGAACAAACTTTTGGCCGCGCCAGTTGCCTCTGTGGTAAATGAAATTTTAATAAACCCAAAATGGTCTTTGGATAAATCGCTTTTCCGTTTGCGGGCGTGCGGCAATGTTACGCATACGACATGTAAGCCGACTTGTGGTAAATTTTAATTGGCTTGTCGCGAGTTGATTTTTTCCACAACTACTGCCGCTGCTTGATTTTGATTTTGTAAAAGAGGCATCATGATTAAAAACTTTACATAGTTTCGCGCTGGTTTTGGTTTTGGGGTTTTTGGGTCTAGTTTCGTTTGCTGTAGCTGTTTCTCATTTTTTTTTTTTGGCATTATTGCAGCCCGAACTTTTGTATGAGAAACTTGGCTTCAAATTGGCCACGCCCACCCATCAAGGGAAAGTTGGGCTGTTGTCGTTCCGTTCGTCGGTTGGCATGGCAGCGATTTTGTATAAGAATAGTTGGCCCATAGTCCTGCGAATCCAGGTGAAGTTTAGGATTTTAATTAGTTTCGTTCGTCGCTTAGTGTCAAAGCAATTTGTTAGATAGGGCTAGATAGCTTTAATATAAATCTTTCCCTCGAGCCTAGCGTTTAATATTGCATGTCTAGTGCGGCTTTAGGTAAATTTCTTTGGTTACCCTTAATATCTTGAAGTCTCTTAAGTAAAAAGATTAGTTACCAAACTTGCTAAAAACATTTGCCTTCAATTAGCAAAATGAATCATTTTTAGAACTCCAGTGAAAGTATTTACAAATTCAACTACATACATACATGTATGTACATATATATGTAAATGGTTTTAATTACGTGATTACGCTTACTTGTGTCTCGGTAATTGAATCCCATTTCTACGCTAATGAATTTCAGATACTTGAATAGACTGATTTGTGTAACTTATCTTATTCACTGTTAATCAAAGTCATTATTTCTTAACGTTAATTAATCATGTGGCCTGGCATATAGGTGTCAAAACACTCACCACTCATTTTCCATTCACAAAAAGTGACTCCACATTTTAATTACATTTATTCACACCGAAGTCTAAGCTCCGCAGGCTTCCCTTAATTTGTTGCTCTTGTTCGGAATTCCCCAGGCTTATTATTATGACTTTTCATTGGCTTCTTCACACATGCCGTGTCCTGGCGAAAGCATTTCCCCATCTGTTCTTATTTATTGGATTTGGGATTTGTTGCTGCTGCTCATGCAGTATTGGGATTTATATTTTTTCCCCTCGTTTTTCCCCAGCAGTTGGTATAATTAAGTTTGCCTTTTGATATATGTACACATTCTCCCACCTGTCTCCCATCGGACTGCCATCAGTCACTTCTTATGCAAATGCTGTTGGCCAGCGTCCTGTGCACTCCATCATTCAGCAACGACTTTGGTATATGCTTTCTATCTTGTATTTCATGTGTAAGCCCTGTTTACTTCTTAGTTATAGTACAAAATAAACTAGGTTTTTCTATTGATTGGTAAATATATACATATTTTGGCCAAAACGTTGGTAAAATAACCCAACAACATAACCAAACTATTATATTTTTAAGACAAATAGTTCCTATTTCTTTCACGATCTGATCAACCTGCTATACTCTTTCCCGCCACGAATGTATATCGTTTACTTTCTTATTCAAAATGGCTCCCAAATGTGAAATTCCCTGGCCGTGCACGGGGACGAAATAAATTTCGAGAACTGAGACGTGGGGTCACGTGCGTGAAAAGTTGTGTGTTTGTCTGTTTGGCGGACTCCACATGGCATGAGGAGGAGGAGGAGGGACATGAGCATCCATGGTACATGAGCAGCTTCGCTGAGCCAGCAGCATATTCAAATGCATATTGATTCTGCGGTCCATCAGCTGTCACTGTACTGTCTCGGTGGCCCAAGCTCCCCAGTGCTGTTTGTTTACAAGTGCCGCAATCATGATACGCATCAGCAAACGAGCCACCAGCCACCAGCCAAGGGTCCACCTGATGGCATCGGCCAAAAAGCAAGAAACAGCTTTGGGGGAAAAAAGAATAAGGTAGAACCGGCCCACACACATGGCTGCAAGGAGTCCGGAGGACCCAACATATCCCCCTCCAGACAAGTAGACAAAAGCAGCAAAAATTTGCATGCCTTCCTGGCGTTCCCGAGTGTGTTGTGTTTGCTCTTCTCTCTCATTTCTCCGTCTACTTTTGCACTTTGCAGGGCATTGCTTTCTCCTTGCTGGCCATTTTGAACTTAAATGGTAAATATACCTTTCGGATTGTTAATGACAGCCAGGTATTGGCAGGTGTGTGGTATGTGAGTCAGGGCCACTGCAAATCAGAGTAAAATGCCCAAGGACATTGGTCTTGAAGCATCCTGCGGTAATGTTCGGTTCGGTTTTGAATTAACTGCAAGCAAGAGAGGGAGAGAGAGAGAGAATGCCTTTTCCTGATTACTTCCCATAATCGTCAATCAAAAGATAATGCTGTTTTTAAAATATTCTGCAAAGATTGTCTACTATCTGTTTTAAACTTCTCTAATTTCCTGCTTGAATTGCCTCAGTTTGGTTTAAATTGAACAGTATCCCCTTTTCCCCGTCTAATTGCTGGTTTACGTCGTTCTCCAGCATAGTACCGAAAATTTGTGGCTGTTTTGCTTGTCTCGGAGAGCTGGATGCAAAAAAAAAAAAAAAACAGAAAACAGAGTAGAAATTTGCATGAAACAGCAGCAGAGCACAGCAACCCCGATTTGAATCCTGCAACATGCGTTGCGATAAATCAAAAATCTGCAGCCAAGGCAAAAGAGTTAGCCTGGCTTCATCCTTTTGAAGAGAAGAACAAGGGAAACGCATTGGCTATGCAAACACAGCTGATTGTGTAAACAAACTGATGATCGGGAATGGGTATGGGAGCGGGAATGGAAATGATGGGGAACGGGTGATACTACTCGCTGCACAACAATGAAATCGAATTTCAATGCCATCTTCCCTTATTGTTGTCAGCCCGGGCAATAATTGTTCGGGCTCTCAGCACGTCTGCATATGTGTTGCATATACTTGAGAATACTACTGCATTCCACGCTATTTGCCATCGATTGCATCTCCAGCAGACCAGAGCCGCCCCCGAAACAACAAGGAAAACAGTCGCATCCTGGCAGACCATTATCGCCGAGAGCAGCGACAGCCGTGTTCTCCCAATCCTGCTGCTCCCAATTCCCATTTGCAGTGGCCATTGCATTTGGCATACGTGTAAATCGTAAATTTCCGTGTGTGAAATGAATGGTAACCAGAAACGGAGACCCGAAAAGGAGCCACACATCCTCATCCTTTCATTGCCGGGCACAGGGCAATAGCTCATTGTGGACAGCGGAGACGGCCGCTGCTGTGCAACACCAACAGCAACACCACCATCACCATCACCACCGCCACCAGAAAACAAAAGTCACTTCCTCGGTAATGGAATAAATATCCGTAAGGACCATCTTTCCGTGCCACGTCGCACACCCATACACACGTGTATGGGAATTGTCCAGCATTTTGCGGCTATTTATAGTTGGAAATTGAAAATAAAGGTGACGAGACGGAATGCATTGTTGAGCGATTTATTTGCGCCAGAGATAAAATTTTAATTTCGCTCCGTTTCCATTTTGTGGTCCAAGTGTCTTTAATTTAAAAACTAAAATTTTGTGGAAATATTTGAAAAATTCCATAAATAAAATATTAAGCTTAAGCTGCAACTGAACTGAAAAAGGCTGAATAACGAAATGGAATATATTGTTTTACTTATAAATAATTAATTTAATTTTGTTGAAATGACACTATAGTTCTGCTTTCAGGGAAATGTAGTTTTTATTTGCAGAACTTTTCATTTTACCAACTATCAGATACCTGTTAGTAGGAGTGCAAACATATATAGGAATCTAAAATAAAATCAAAACATAACTAAATCTTAGAATAATTGCTTAATCTTTAATGGCATTCTTACTGGCAAACGGACATAACCAGATAGATAGAAATCCTGTTCACGAATGCCTATTCCTAATGAGTCCAGTATACCCTTTAACTATATGAGTATCGAGTATAAAAATGTGTTATCCCTCGTGAAGAGTTTCAGTTTGTCTTTTATTCGTTACCTTCAGCAAGTAATCACAGTAAAGTAGCGCACTCAAATGGAAGCATTTCCTCGCAAAACTCCTTGCTTTTCCCAAAGAATCCCGGAAAAAGTAGAATTTAAACTTGAATGGTTCAAATTTCGCTTACTGATTTCCCAGAAATTGTTATTCAAAAAATCCAATTTCCCTGCATCAATGCACAAGTAATACCCCGCTCGTCGTAATTTTTGTATATTTTGCATATTTGTCACTCTGAAGATGACCAGCTGCGAGTTGGAGAACCCGACCCGCAGGTCCTGCTCCTGTTTACCTGGACCCACCGCTCACCCGAGCGTTCGATTAAGCCAAGGAGGAAATGCGAGACATGGAAGCCTTTATGACATTGCACTCAGTGGTGCGGATGCTGGAGTGGATGTTCTGGCTGTCTTTTATTGTCGGCGGTGTATAATTTTCACACTCCTGGCGCAGATGCGGATGGCTGTTTGTGCTACTGTTCGACCTCCGGCGGTTTTCCCACCCCGTCTTGGCTGATTTGATTGCACTGAGCTTTGCTTCTTGGTTGTTTTATTATTTTCTTTCGTTTTCTTTGTCCTCCCTACATTTTCGTTCGCTCCGTTCAGTATTTTGATTATGTTGCAGCATTTTTGCATCATAATACTCATAAATATTTATGAGGCAAGTTGTCTAAACACGATACCGACGTAAAATACCGCATTCACAATCTTTCGCTTGCATTCAAGGCAAAAAACCAATATCAGTGCAAATGTCTGGCTCGATGCTTAGTCAAATGAAGTTGTGTGATATGTGGTCAGAATTAAAATGTGAAATGAAAACAAAAAATCATTTCAGCTACACACAGCCATTGATTGCTGGTAAAACACGTTTAAACGAGCTGTTTTAATATGCAGAAAGTCATTTGGTTCACGAAAAAACTGTCGAAATAAATTGAAAATGTTGGCCAGTAAAAATTGTTCACCCACACGGCAACGATATCAATTTGCTTTCGATATTGGCAAACAAAAAGAAGATAAAAACAGAGATTATTTTAGTACGAATGGCCCCAAGATATATTTGATTTTTTGCCGATAAAATACGTTTTGATTTGCAGACATTTAGTTGGCAGTTGGTTTTCCCAGTTCGACGAAGTTTTTTAAACCAAAATGACAATTTGATTAGTTTGGAATAAGTTCAGTTTTTCTGGCTCTGGTTGTGCTGGAAAACTTTGCGACAGGTTTTGTGGAAAATTTCAGGCCGTTTTAATGACAAGTTTGTGGGAAAAACTTTGCCAATGCCGATGCCGATGATCGAGTCAATTAGTTAGGGAAATATTTGCTACCGAATGTTTTATGTATATGGAAAACAAATTCACCAACGTAATTATATATTAAAATGGTGTCGTTTTTACTGAATTGAGACATTTTTCCGTCACTGCAGTGCACTGTTATCAAGCTGCACCCTTCTTGCATTTGGCTAACATGGCGTATGCGTGATGTCGAAAAGCTTAGCACACTTTTAGGAGTGCGCACAATTTACGCTTAATATACGGCGAGACAAGTGATGAATTTAAACATAACGTGCAACAGAATGCTCAAGTCTTAAAATTTCAGAGAATACTCGCCAACTTCTTAGTTTTCTTTGGCTCAACTCTTAGCTGGATTTCGGGGATTGTCGGAAACTTGTCTTCACTTTTGATTTGCTTTTTTTTGCGAAAGCAACACTGACAGCAACTACAACAAATGAGTCATTTTCCACGCACTTCATGCTTCGTTTGCAAAAGTTTTCGTCAGTCTATGCAAAACCAAACAATGCCAACGCGCGCAGGGAAAGGATGAGCAATCAAACTGACTTCCACTTTTGACTTCCTGATTCGTAGTTTTGCGTTCCATGTAGCTAGCAAGGATATTTTTCATAAATTTGACTGTGCATTGCAATGGCATTGCTTTGATGCGGCTTCCTTTGGCTCTCCCAGTTTCATATCTGTGGCAATCTGGAATCGCCTTGATTCATAAATTATTTGATATTTCATTTCCTCTGCGTGATGCAGCAAAAAAGTAATAATAAAAAAAAATAAGTGCACACTGGCTTGGCTACTGGGAAACAGTATACAAGCAAATATACACAGAATCACAGTTCTCCTCTCCAAAAAGGACTATATTTCAGTCTCTGCCCCACGGCGATGCAATAAAATGTCTGCTTCTGCTGATTTCGTTCGGTTCTTGTCCAAGCACAGCCAAAGTAAACATAATAATAATAATAATTCCAACTGCAACTTCAATTTTCTTCTTAGGAATACTTTAATGTGTCCATAGAAAGAATGAAAAAAATGGAAAGTGATAAAACGAGGGCGAGCAGAGAAAACTGATAAAATAATGCGCGAAAAGTAACTTGTGCTATCAAGAAAAGCTATCTAATAAACTTAAATGATGAACTGCAATCTAACATCTTTATCAGCATGTAATAAATCCAAGCAAAACGTGAATGTAGCGTGTAAGCTAGTAGATTCGTAATACTACTAATGTGTAATACTTGTAATACTAGGTTCAAGTGCAAATATTTAAAATGAGTAATTTTTATTCAATTTGCTATTATCTGCCAATCTGATATCAATTTAGTAATCATTTTAATGAACTACACATACTTAGGTAACAAGCGAATTTTCCTATAATTTTAAATTACGGTTTAAATGTCTATCGTATTTCGATCGGTATGCGGAAACATCTTGGCGTCACCAAATAACAAAACCTTGTGGAGACTTTTTCGTGGTAGCTGATTTTTCAATCTGGTGATGGAATTATGGTCAAAGTAAGTCCATTAGGAGGCACTAGTAGCTGATAAGGCATCTACCTCGGACTTCCATTAGTTGAGTAACAGGTATCTAATTGTCAAAGAACTTGCTAAAAGTCGTAACATGTTTTGGTGCTTTTCCGATTCCTTAAGATAAATGGAAGCAGAATTTGGTTCTTACGAAAAAGTTTACTTTTCAACGTAATTAAGATAACACAAATGTTTTACATTTTTACGACTTTAACATTCCCGATAAAGCACATAGTTATGATTTAGGTTTTCGTGTAAACGTTACGCAGATTATTTATTTTCTTGTTTTAATGAATGGGTGTAACAAATCTTCAAATATACATAGTTTGTGTTCCTTTGTTGCCAAGATATTTACTCCTCTATTTCGATGCCAGTTGCGCAGTAGAACCACAGATCTGTGAAGCAAACACCTCCTTTTGTCCGAGCAGACCAATATGCATTCTGTACATTCTGAGTAACCACCTTGGGTCTGCCAGTTGGCATGAAAAACCAGAAATCGTATGTGGGATTGTAAGACAGCACTTTGACCTCCACACTTTCGGATCTAATAAAGCTTCGAACGTATTTATTGTAGGTAATTGTAATTTGTAATTAAACTAAAGAGTTACCTTTGCTGGCTGGCTGGCAGCAGGAGGATAATTGCAATTATTATGGTAGCCCAGTTCATGTCGTAGGTGTCGGACTGACTGATTGCGAATGTGAGTTATTTGTGTTCTCACCTGCTATTATTTACGAGCCACTCGAGGTTATCGTCTCCCTGTTGCCTGTTGAGTGCGATAAGGTTAGTATGAAGTCGGAACAGCGCTACAAAAAAATAAAAAAATGTATACAAAAAACCGAAAGTTGCATGCAATGCCAAGCCAAAACGGAATAGAAATGAATTAGAGCTCACCTCCGAATTGCCTGCCAGCATGTTGTGGCCAAAAGTGAAGGATAAATTCTGCAAGCAAAAACAAAGCAAATACCATTTTAAGTGCTTTTTATTTTACGTATTTTTTGTTTGCAGGCTATTATGCATTCGTGTCGGCCAACGGTGCGCATGAGCAATACCAAGGCACCTGTTACCCTTTTTGTTAGCCAAAAAGGTAAAATTTATTGTATAAACACTACGAATAAACACATTATGAGCGTAGGACGCCTACAAAGGGGTGTTGTCTTTTCCTCTTTTTGTCCGGAATCGGGCAACTAAATAAACAAAACGAGAAATGGGAGCAAGTCAAATAATGGCCAGGAAAAGACATCGTCTATAGAATCTAGATATTCTTTGTGTGGTATATGAATGGGCAAACAATTGAGCCAAACCCAACAAGACCCCTACAATAACATCAAATACAATTGTACACGATGGCACGTTTTGCAAATTTTTGTGCAAGCAAATATGTGAATATTTATCTGTCCAACACTCACGCCCACAAAAGTATAGTATCTGGCCATAAAAAAAAGTCAAGTGATGTAGTTCTCCCTACGGTTTATTATTTGCAGTAAAGTTTTTATTTCTTTTCAAGGTATTTTCACTGCTATTACTTTTGTTTCAAAGCGATGGTTTACTTTCTGGGACAATGGATTGTCATTCGTCATGATTTGGTGCGGCCTTGCATGCAATAGCATAATAAGCCAAGCGAACAGCTCAGCTCCACCCCGTCGCCCACAATTTATCCTGCTTGGGCGGCAGTCAACACTCATACGCCTCGTTGCACGGCTTGCTGCACGACTCGCTTCATTGTTGTGGCATATTGTATCACATTTTGAAACGCAGGCAACAAGCAACTGTGCACGCAGAATAATTAAAGTTCTTCAACTTGTTTAAAATAGAATCCAAAAGTATATAAAGTATAAGTAATATTATACGGCCTATTTAAGTTAAGTTAGCATTATTCGCTGTTGCAATAATAGATTAAAAAGCTTACAACAAATTTAAGAAAAGTGAAAAAAGTGATAGATTATATACCCCTAGTACGCCAGTATTCTTCGAGTGCAACAACATCATCGGGGATCTGAGAACGTATCGCAGCTAGTGCACATATTCAAAAAGGAGCAAACGTGCCAGGCATGTGTCCGGATCCACCACTACCACTAGCACGACTACCGGGATGTAGAGATTTGAGATGCCAGGCGGTATGGTATGTGTTGCGCCGGCAACTGCCGAAAATAGTGCTTCGAATTTAATTAAGTTCAAATTGGACACTGTGTGCATCTGATGGCCAGACAATGTGCAGTTTAGTTTTCAGTTTCAATTACAAACAAAACCCCAATTAAGTTACGTTTTGTTGGTCGGTTATGACAACCCAACTAAGGACTCCATGGCTTTGGTTCCCGGGAACCGAACACTATCCTGATATTCTGTCATATGAGTAATTCGTTAAGTGCGTTTCGGGGTTTCACAGGGTTCCAATAATAACAACCCGATTCCCAGGGGGCAGAAAACGCTTAGCAGATTAGCCAGAGCATTTTTTTTTCTTTTGATTAAAGTGCGAGAATATACCAACAAAACAGTGCTGGCCAACAAATGGCCAAAAGCCAAATCAAATCAGATGAAAACACGAAACAAAACGGACCGGAAACCAGAATAGAATAGGAGCGTATAAACAAAAGGCTGGGGAGGAAAAATGCTGATGAAAAAAGGACAAAACCGATGTTGTTCCATTTTTTTTTTTTTTTTTTTTTTTTTGACATTTCAATCAGCATTTTTCAAGCGACTCACACTTAAACGCAAACACATAAAAGAAAACGTTAAGAAAATCGTATTATAGGAAAACATTTGACCATTTTTCATGTCCTGCCAAAACAAATGCCATACGAAAATTGAATTTGTGGCAAAAAGATGACAGTGCCAGAACAGAACAGAACGCGCAGTAAAAGTTCGTATATCCACATTATATTGTGTACACCCGGCGTATGAGTAATTTCATTGAAAAAAACACTTTTTGCCCAGCCTGTTGGCGACAGAAGAGCAGCAAAATAATATTATTAATCAATTAAAAAAAAAAGGAAACTGAATTTGATTACAGATTGCGGTTGCATGAATGTCAAGCTATTGCTGCGTGCAATTTTTTATTCCACACAGCTTATCCTATTTGGCTTAAATGAATTTCCTTCCAATTTAATATATATAAATACCTCTGCCAGACCGCAGACAGACAGCTAGCCTCATCCATCAGTCTCAGATCTTTAATGCCCGAGCGTTACGTATGATTCAGGGACTTCCGTTTAAAGCTTTATGTAAGTTGCAACCTGGCATCCCCGGAAATACGTAAAAAATGGCCAGGGTCCGCGGAAATGCTTAGCACTAAACCCACCAGGAAAAAATGGTCTTTCATTTAAATTTACGCGCCAACTTGAGTACAATGAAAGCAAATGTGAAACAGTTGCCCCGTAACGAACAGCGGCGCCAGCAAGTAAAATGTAAAGTCCAAAAGTCCACTTAACAAGAAAATGGTTTTTATAAACATTTTTCTTTTTTTTTTTTTTTTTGTTTTCCTGCTCTATGCATTAAAACCATTTTCATACCCTCGCTTATTATTAGCTTTGGTCGGTGTGTGGGTGAAGGCAGCGCCATACAAAATACTGTGCACATTTTTATGACCGTGACAGTGCGACCAAGGTGCCCACGGAAACTGCTCCTGGTCTTCGTCCATGCTCCCCTTCGCATTTCCCATTTTACCATTTTCCATTTCCAGCCTGCCAGGCATCCACCTCCATTATATGTGACACTCCTCGCCCACGCCAAGGAAAACCAAACAATTTTCCGTGGAGTTTATGAGCGTGAAAAAATGTTTACTGGTCGGAGCTTCAAAACGCTTCAACTTGTTTTTTGTTTTTCTCAATTTTTTTTATGTTTTTTTTTTTTTTTTTGCAAAATAAAGTCACTGTTTTATGCTCAAGGAAAAAAGGTAATTAAAATGTTGTATGAGAAAAAACGTTACATGTCATGGGGAGATAAAGTACTTTATTTTAAGTTACAAAGTGTGGAATTCTAGGATGTTATAGTGTTAAAGATTATAGTAATCGTAATATATCATTTCACTCGATTGCTAGTTTCCATATTGAAATTCATAACTCAAAGCTGAGAGATACAAAAGTGTAAAAACAAAAATACAGACATTGATTTCCCTCTTATCCTTCGTTTCAAGCCATTTCACATCATTTACTTCCTTCGAACTGAAGCCTGGGCCAAGATTGATTTCGTTCGTGGTCTGTGTTTCAGTTTCGCTTGGGAATTAGGTGTGGGATTGGCAACGGGAATGGGTTCGCTCGGGTGGGATCTGGGTCTTTCCTTTCGCATTAGGCATCATCAAGGTCCCCCATTCGAATGCCCATTCACCGCATCCTCATCAGTTGCGCTTCATTGTGTTTTATTCGTTGCCGCTGTTATCGCATGTTAACACTTCATGGCAAATCCTAGCCAGCCATCCTGGCCTGGCCTGATGTCCTTTCTCGTCATCATTGGAATGACCTTTCGTTTTGGGGCGCGTATGGCATGTAGGACTGTGGGAATTCCGACCACGCTTAGTTAGTTTCTGCCACACGCTTTGCGTGCAAAATGTCAAAATACATTTTACTCGGATTTATGGTCACTGGTCGCCAGCAAAGGCTCCTCGCACTCTCCGCATCCTCGTTATACTATACATACATGTGGGATTTGTGCTTGTCTTTGGCTATTTTTGGGGATTTACACGCTTATCACACATACACACACACACAGCCACACACATGTCCGGGACGAAATGAAAATATTATGCTACATTTCATTAAAGAAAGACTCACACAAACGCATTCCCACATCCTTGAATGCTTTACAGCCACTTAAAATAGATTAGCTTTCAACGTTTCGGTCTTTTAGGCGAAACAAACTGGACTAAAAAAAAAAAAAGGCAAAATGGAAATAATAAATGGCCCAACCATAATTCAAGTAGGTTTCTCTTGAAGTTCCTTCCCTTCACATGCAATAGAAAAGCCATTGAAAACATAAGCAACTGTCAATGATTTAATGTCTAAAATCAGAAATAGTTATACGTGACAGGTCGCAGAAATGGCAAGTTCGAGGACCTGGGACAAAACGACACTTTGATAAATGAAATGGCAAACATTCGAAAGCCAACAACTTCTCAATCATGGTCCACAAAAATCGAGGAAAAGTGGTCACAATGGAATCAAGAAGGTGGAAAATGAAAAACCATGATAAGAGAGTACTTCTATCACGAGGAGAATCAATTTATTTGCCTTTTTCCAGCCGAAAATCTTTAAGTCGCAGCGATTATGGACCCCAAGCCCGGAGAGCTACTGAAAAGGATCTGTTCACTTGATGGCCAATCCAAGCCCCTTCATATATTATTTCATTCGCCACGGCTTCTTGAGAGTTATGTCAGCAATGGGGCCCCAATCTCACATCACATCATCGTCTGCGAAAAGGCCAAACTAAAAATGCTCCTACGCCCCATGCGGCCCCATCATCGCAATCTGTGTCCCGCTGCTGCCGCAGCTATTATTGTTCCTCCAACTCGCCGTTGTTGGCCTACAAAAAAAAAGGGCAAAAATATTAGCTGCCGCTCAATCGTTCTGCTGAAGAAAAATCCAACGCAGAAAAGGGGTCAATGGTGGAAAAAAAGAAAAAAAGAATAACGTAAAATGGTTTATTTATGCAAATTGTCAATGGGTTTTTGCTCTTCAAAAGATAGACGAGCCGTGAGGGCCGGCTGCTTTTAACCGAATTGCCTGCCAACTGAGTGACAGACCACTTTCATGGCATAGGCGTTCCCACGATGTGCAGCTAAGTCTTTAATTGAATTGTGGACCGAAGACGAGAAGCAACGCTGCTTGGGTCATTGTCCACCATCGGAGCAAGTTAAACAAGTGCCCCCGGCCAGCAAATGGCAGGATCAAATGAGCAGCGCACAAAAGCAGGCAATAAAATATTTACATTGCTCGCTAATAGCGTGACTTGGCCTAAACCTACACAAGCTCAGGTGAATTGGGGTTGCTGGCTGATGCCAATACCTTAAACCCTGCCATGGCCGCAATCTACTCGATTTTCGTTGTAAATTTTACCCGCCACCGCAATTTCGGCTGCATATTTGTTCAAATGATAATCAAATGCAGGACCCTACCCTCATTTATCATTCGGTTTGGTTGGCCAGTTTGGGTAATATTTTTTAACTTTTCCGTTTTCCGAAATCCGAATGTTTCAGGCATAGGTCATAGTTCTGCTTTATCAACGCTGCACAAGGGCTTTTGCGTTGGCTGTTTACCTCTGCTGGCCCGAATGACGGCTTGAATAGCCCTTTGGCGGGTAGCTTTCTATATCTGTCTGCGGATATTTGTACGTCCGAGTGGCTGTTGACCATTGGAATGGATTGGAGTGGAGTGGATGCCCGCGGCATTTGTAGCTAACCAATGACACCATTAAATGCAGCGGAATGTGGCTTTTGCGCGTACTTACATGAAAATAATTGCTGCCAGAATATGGTTTGGCTTATAAAAATAACCAATTTGTTAGGATTAAAACGGTTCGCTATTATCATTTATTGTTATCAGAATTCAAGTCGTTAAATTGTATTTTATTCGAGAAAACTGAATTTAAAAAGGAAATGATAGAAATAGTGCAAATGAAACCCCATGTAACTTACATTTCTCTGTATATGTATTTTTAAACCTATTAATTTTTATGATTTGTATGCCGTAGCTAATTGCCCTATGAAAACGATTTGTTTTGCCTAATGACCTAGAACGCGTGCTTTTAGTTTTATTTCTCATCTCACACAACGTCCATGTTGAATCGCCAAACAACTCTGAAGCTTTTCACGCTATTCCACGTTGAGTGAACGTAGGTAAGTGAAAAAGTTGTATACAACTGAATCACAAAAAGTGTGTGCCTCGAATTCTTCAGCTTGCGGAGAAAACGAGGAGCGAGCATGCTTGCCGTGCACTGAGCCAAAATGCTCGCATCCCTACATCGAAGAGCCCTACTGCGTTTTCATTAAAAAGTGTCGGCTTGGATGTGCCTGCAAATTTGGATATATTCGCCATGATCTCGATAATCGATGTATTTCCGTTCTGGACTGCAAAATTCCAGTGCGACAGCTCAAGGCTCCCATTTGGTAAAGTGTATTTATTGGGATCAATACATTTCTTTTAGAGTACCAATTGTGATTTTCTTCTATTAACAACAAAATTAGAACATACTTAATGTATATATATTTTTTTTTTATATTAAATGTGTATAATAATTTTAAAAATATATTCTATCCCTTGATATTATTTCAACCATAAGTGAATAAATTCACTTTGGAGAAGTTACTACTGCCGAAGGATTTAAATTCATTTTGAAACAAATTCATTTCAAAACATAAATATTTGGAAGTACATCCCAGTTTGGGAAGAATAACATTTTTAAAGAATATGTTTACACCATTGTAAATTGTGGGGACTTCAAGTTTATGGCCGATGCCCATCCTCTACATTCCTAAAGTCCTTGTCAATTTACATGCGACGAGATTTTTACAGACTTGTACTGCGTGCTCCATTTCCATTGCTGTTTCACCACTCAGTTGTAGCTCTCTCTTTTCTTTTATGACAATGGCACGGAATTGTATCTTGGGAATTCAACGTTTTTAGCAGCGAAAGTTTTATTGTTGATTTTTGCGGTGCTTGAGATTTACGACTCCGTCGGTGTCCTGACCCCATTTCTAGGGAACTTCCCTCTGGTTTTGACTGGATCTGGTTTTTGTGACCGGCCGCCAGTTCATAAAGCATACAATCTTAAATCTGTGCTCCTTCTACAACATAAATATTAATTTAGCCGCAGTTTCGTTCGCTCTTTTACGTTATTTTGACTTTGGCTGGCTGTGGCTTTTGATGTGTGTCATTTGTTTGCTTGCACTTTACTTTATGAATGGAAATTATTGCTGAGCATTATTATTTTTCAACTTGTTTTTATTGCTGGCTCTCGACATGTTCATGCTGAAGTTAAATGGCTTCTTTGTTGGGTTTTATGAATGCAATCAGCAGCTAGATCGGACATTTTATGAAGTCAACCTGTTCGGTTGATTGTTGATGGCATGTAATTATATTTAACAAAACCGGTAATGTCCCCAAGGAATCAAATTTACATTTATGGTTAATTTTGAGGGATTATTGTAATCACATTTCAAATTACCCACAGAAAATGCACATTGTAATCTATCAACTAGGGACGCGCACCATTCAAATTGAATTACATCCTTTCAGATTACAACAAAAAGTGCGCTTCCAAATTATTCAGTCATTATTAAGTGGAAACGGAATATGTTTTGAATCCAAACTCAGTGAATATTTCGGCAATGTGTCTGTGTCCATCAATTATTTATCATATTTTGTAAATTTCTATTGGCTCACAATTTGATTTCCCAGCGGAAATGCAAAAAAAAAAAAGTGCACACATCATTTTGCATTTCCGCTAAGCTGAATTAAATGTTAATACTTCCGCTGTGTGTGCGCTCGATGCGCATGAATTTCTAACAAATTTAGCACATAATGGTTATTATTATATTATTTCACAAGACTGGGCACCGATTTTCGGGGTAATAAAAGCAATTAAAGTCTGGGCAAAGTGCTCACACGCTGCCAGACACAAAACTGTTATTATTATTATCATTTTTTCGTTGTGGAGGCTGTCGGCCTTTTGGGTGAATTCCATTTAAGTTATACAGCCGTAGGACCGAAAATAAAATTAAATTACCCATTAGTGGTAGATTTTCGTCTCATTTTGCGACACACCAAATTGTATATTTAATGCGTATTCACGTGCTCCATATAAATTTACTGTGCTTTGAATTTATTGCTCGTCATTAAGCCGCTGGACATAATGTCTCGGATTTAATGTGTTTAGCCAGCGGGAAATCGTGTTTTCAAAAGCTCATTTCAAGTGCTAGTAACTGACTTGAGCCACTAAACAACTTGACAACAATATATCAGAAAGAAATAAACGAAACGAGAGCCACCGAGGGAATTACGGTAAAGAGTCCTTGGACAGGACTTCGACGATATCCTCCAATATCCTTTCCATTTATTCTCTTCTACATTATTGGGCACAATAAATTCAAAACTTTTCGCCCCAGGGCAGCACACCTTACAACTGGGTACTTCCCCCTTTCTTCCCGTTTTCCATCACCCTTCTTTTTCTGGACATTTAAATGGACAACTTTTGTGGAAACAAGCTTACATGCACTCATGGTTCCACTCACACAGAGCTCGATGGAGCGCGGACTTGATGATTGGAAGGGAGGAAAGGCCATGGCAACCAAGGAGCTCTCTTACTTCCTTATGGCCAACAGCGATTCCGCCTGCCTGCCAATTGTTTAATGAGCTGAGTTTTCCTCGGTTGTTTCTTGTTTTTCCCCGCTTTTCTTGTTGCTTGCTCTGGTCATTTCGGTTCAACTAAGCAGCGGAAATTGTTAGATAAGAGAATTTCACAAAAGTTGCTCATTTTAATCGAGAAACTTTTGTCTAGTTTGATTGCTAAGTGTGACTATGTGCGTGCGTGTGTGTGTGTGTGGCAGGCCCCAGACTTGTGGACAACTGAGGTCCTGTTTTATCATCCATTCAGGCCTGGCTGTGGGGTAAAATTGACAAATAATGATAACAACAAGGCGCAAAACTTATTCTAATTATAAAGTTTTGAAATTCACAATTTTGGAATATTTCTATAGATGACATGACAGCAGATGTGTTCTATAAAAACAAACTAAAGTTGAATAAATCTGCCACTAACTTGATCTTATTGCTTATCACAGTGTTTACGTAGTGACGAAGCGCACGATTCATATATTTTATAAGAGTTCGAAATGTGCCTTAATGTTTTTATATATTCAAGTTCCAACAACTAAATTCTTGGTTTAAATGATTGACATTTTTATTGGTCTTTATAACTTTACCCTGTACTATAATAAATCGAATAAGAAGAGGCACTTAATCCAGTTGGAAACCAGGGCCACTTCATCATACAGCCCATATGAATATGCCACTATAAGACCATCCCCTAAATTGGATCGTAATATAGTTGTCAGCCCGAAAATATGCCACAAAACGCTTACTATCCTTTAGCTCCTTGGCTGTTTACACTTTTATCCACCACCATTGATATGATAGCCAGTAAATATTAAATATCGTCAAACAGCTCATATCCAATATAATTGTTGTGAGTGGAATGGGGATAAACCCATGTTCGATATTAATAAGCCTTGAGTACGTGCCATAAATAAAAGCACACATTCCTCCAGTAAATAAAGTGCGCAGACAATGAAAAAAAAAGGAAAATGCGAGCTGAGTGGAAAAATTTCACAAGCCTTCACTCTGCGTTAAATGAAGTTGCATGTAGTTGGAGGACCTACCTGTGTCGAGCCAAAAATATGCATTTAATCCTGATGTGCATTTAATTAATGCGCAGAATAAACACTTCGCCACGCACACAATTCTGAACTTTTTGCACTTTTTGCAGACAATAAATTTACTTTAAGGCCCTTGGCTGCATTAAAAATTGAAGATGAGAGGGCGTAAAATATTTTTGCACCCTGAGTGCAGTACATTGAATAAAAGTGGACTTACTCCATACATCGAAATGGGAATTAAGAGCTTTATTAAATGGGTATACGGCGTGTCGGCATTCCTTTCCATTGAACTATGTGTAATATTTAATGTTTACCCACCTCGCTGTAACCGCAGGTATGCGCCCTATCCAAACGTGCCGTCATACTGCAGTCTTCGGATATCCTCGCTTATAATGAGCTCCCACTCCATCAGGCCAACAGCATTAATGGCAATGCGAACGGCAATAGCAATGGCAACGGCAACAGTGTGGGCGGAATCACGGCCATGGCCTCCAAGTCCTCCGCACCGCAGAACATCATCGCCAATGCAGGGTTGAGTTACGAGGATGTACTAAACGATGATTTCCAGTTCGACATGGATGGCCATGACGTGATGGTCTTTCTGCACATCCAAAAGACGGGCGGCACCTCGTTTGGCCGCCATTTGGTCAGGGATCTGGATTTAAAGGTGAGTTAGCTAAAGTAATTGATATATCCTTAAATGAGCTTCACCAACTGATATGTTTTCCAATTATCTGCAGCGTCCCTGTGAGTGCCAGCGGCAAAGGAAGCGTTGCTACTGCTTCCGACCGCATCGCAATGAGAACTGGCTCTTTTCGCGCTACTCGACGGGCTGGAAATGCGGCCTCCATGCCGACTGGACCGAGCTGACCAGCTGCGTGGACGTGGAGCTCGACAAGAACGAAGGGGAGACGGCCAAGCGGCGGTACTTTTACATTTCTCTGCTGCGACAACCCATTGCTCGCTACATGTCCGAGTATCGGCATGTGCGGCGGGGCGCCACCTGGAAGGGATCACGCCATTGGTGCCTGGGCCGCCAGGCCACCGCCGCCGAGCTGCCCGCTTGCTACAAGGGCAAGGACTGGCTGGACGTGGATCTTGACCAGTTCGCCGGCTGCGAGTCCAATCTGGCGGCTAACCGCCAGACCCGCATGCTGGCCGATCTCGCCCTCGTCGGCTGCTACAACAAGTCTTCGATGCCCGCTCATGAGCGGGATCGCGTGATGCTGGCCAGCGCAAAGCGCAATCTGGCCGCCATGGCCTACTTTGGACTGACTGAATATCAAAAGGTTAGTTTGTATTGTATCATTTTCAAAGCCTATAACTAATTTGAATTGTCATATCTTCTTTAGATGTCCCAGTACATTTTCGAGGAGACTTTCAACCTGCGTTTCGCCATTCCCTTCGAGCAGCACAACACCACAATCTCGGCGACTGCTGTCCAGAATCTTCGACCCGACCAGAAGCGTCGCATCGAGAAGCTAAACAGTCTGGACATTGAGCTGTATGCCTTTGCCAAGACTTTGCTCTTTCAGCGGTGAGTACCACGCTCTGCCATCACGATCTCTTCCTGCTCGCGACCTATGTATTGATATTTATAACACCCTGCTTAATTGGCTTATATGCCGATAGAACATGGCTTTAGTTATGTTGCTTTCAATGTGCCCCTTGTTAGTTACAGTAGGAGCTAGTTTATCTGGTCTGCAAAAACCAGATCCAATGTCATGGGTCCGGTTTCCTGGATCCCTTTTCTTCGTAGCTTCATCGGGACGTTGCTCAAAGGTCGATGACTCAGATCCACGTCCTCGTTCTTTAGTAACGTTTTGTATCCCATGAGGGTGCGAAACCCCTTTGATCTTCAGGGGCCAAGCCAGTCTTTTGTTGCACTCACTTTGTGTTGTGATGACATTGGCTCTGGCTCAGGAGAAGTGAGAATGGATCCCATGGAAACATCATTAGATCGCGTTACCTTATAGCGCGTTCAATGAATGGTAGTTATGCATGGACAGGCATGGGAAAATGATGTTGAAGGTGTCGCGGCGTAGGGTAAATGTCATTAACATCATTAATATTACTGTGAGTCCTGCACATCATTGGATCAGCGAATAATGAAAACCCTTTTTCGTAAAATTTCCATTTTTATTATAAGAGAGTTTGGGAAAATCAAATGCAAATATGTTTATGGGAAAATATTACCTCTATGAAACCAAAGGATGGTTTCGTAACCTTATATACATACATATTATGTACATGAACTATATAAATTGACAAAGGTTGTGAAGCATAAATATAAATTAAAAAGTAATGCTTGAGTATTAATATTCTATTGATTTCCAAACGATTTCCCTTGTCCTATGGCTCCCTACATTGTCTTTCTACATTATAATTCTTTTGCACAGCTGTGTGTGGCTGACCCACCCAGAATTTCATGCTTGTCTGCTTTAACCTAGAATTATCACCTCCCAGTTGCTAGAATCTTCCGGTCATTGTTTGCCATCAAAGGAACAACCAGCTGATTTCAGTTGGCAGTTGTGACAAACTCACTGGAGAAAAGAAGTGAAAAAATGACAGGATGCACAGGCAGCTACCGCAGGATCAGCAGGATATCATGAGGGGGTTCTCTATACAGATTATAGATGGCCGATTGCCCAACTGCCTAGCGATATCACATGAAAAATCAATTTTCCCGACGCATTTCCATTTTCCATGCAATTCATTTAGCCTCAATTCCATTCAACTCATTGCGCAGGCGCAACTCGCCCATTTCCGACGCATTTTCCTTTAATTATGCGGGCATCGGATTTCGTATCAAATTAACGAATTATGCTGGCTGCCAGCTGTGTTGGAGCTAACGGATGAGGCAGTCCATCCAGCCATCAGCTCATATCCTTGTACTCGTAGTCTCGCAATTCTCGAAAGCAATCGCATTTACTTGTAGTCCTCGAAGGAAAGGAGAAGCCCAGGCAGATGTGAGTGAGTGTGTCTCTGTTCGTCGGCAACGGCACATTTCCCATATGTACTTAAGCCGGGGAATGCGGAACCCCGTCGTCCTATCTCCACCCCTACCCATCTTGCTACCCCCACTCCGGTCTCGAACCCTCCTCGTGCTGT
The DNA here is from genome assembly GCF_000001215.4 of Drosophila melanogaster. Lineage (NCBI taxonomy): Eukaryota > Metazoa > Arthropoda > Insecta > Diptera > Drosophilidae > Drosophila > Drosophila melanogaster. The sequence goes on along the minus strand of NT_033777.3, from coordinate 19,935,679 downwards.
CTTGAACTACAATTGCAACATTTGCGCGCGCTAAAATGAAAACATTTCCTTTATATACACGAGGCCGACGTCTTGACAAACACACAGATAAGACGAACAGGGGATCAAGAACTGTGGCACGAACTACCACCAAATAAAAAAAAAATTAGGAGTCGTATAACTCGGCTTACCTGAATTCTAGATACTCTTAAAAGAGGACATTATAGAAAATATATAATATTATATGTTTAATTTAAATTGAAAAGTGGTTAAGATCAGAAGAATTATGCCGTCTGCAAATGACTTGTCTAATATTAAATTAACATTAGAATGTTTAAGGAATATGAAATTTTTGTTCAGCTAATATCTAAAAAATCCAAAATTGTCGTGATATTATTTTCTATGTCCACTAATTATTATATTCAATGTTAATGTTATTAGATTAAAATGAAAGTCCTACGAAATGAAAACCATAAACCATTTTTCGTTTGAAGATCTCGGAAATACCCAACCTGAAATGTTGGGTATATCCCACATAGGTGAAGCAATGCAGGATCGTTGAAGCGACCCCTGCTCGAGCGAGGGTTGTTTTCTTTGCCTCCCCTGGGTCTATCTCGTTTCCACACTCTATCCATCCCTTTTCCACTCGCTGTGCCAGCTGGAGGCTATGTCTGCCTCAGGGATCTTGGACAGAAGGTGAGCTCAGTTAGGTTTTGACAGCGGAACGCGTAGGTACAGTGAAACGGGTAGCAACGGGATAGCGGGTTTAGTGTAGCACAGAACGGACCACAAAGTACAGATGAATTAAATACGACTACAGACTACTACCATATTGTTAAACAGTTTACCTAAAAATCCTAAGGAAAAGATAACCAAATTAAACCGAAAGTTAAAGTTGTGTTTATGTTTGATCGTTGAGTTATTGTTATATCGAAAGTTAAACGAGCGTTGTTAATGAGACATTGATACAAAATCCGAAAAGAATCGTTACCAAGTTAAACCGAAAGTCCAAAAAACAAATTCGAAAATGTCTTTCTCCAAGGCCAAGTTGAAGCGTTTCAACGACGTGGATGTGGCCATCTGCGGTTCGCCAGCTGCGTCCAACAGCTCGGCGGGATCGGCGGGCAGTGCCACGCCCACCGCGTCTTCGGCAGCCGCTGCTCCGCCAACCGTTCAACCGGAACGCAAGGAGCAGATCGAGAAGTTCTTCAAGGACGCCGTGCGTTTCGCGTCCAGCTCGAAGGAGGCCAAGGAATTTGCCATTCCCAAGGAGGACAAAAAGTCAAAGGGATTACGTCTGTTCCGTACTCCTTCGTTGCCGCAGCGCCTACGCTTCCGTCCGACTCCCAGTCACACGGATACGGCCACCGGAAGCGGAAGTGGCGCCTCAACAGCGGCATCCACTCCTCTGCATTCGGCAGCCACCACGCCCGTAAAGGAGGCCAAGTCAGCCAGCCGTCTGAAGGGCAAGGAGGCACTCCAGTACGAAATCCGTCACAAAAACGAACTGATCGAGAGCCAGTTGAGCCAACTGGACGTGCTGCGCCGCCATGTGGATCAGTTGAAGGAAGCCGAGGCCAAGTTGCGCGAGGAGCATGAGTTGGCTACCTCCAAGACAGATCGGCTCATCGAAGCCCTGACCAGTGAGAATTTATCGCACAAAGCTCTGAACGAGCAGATGGGCCAGGAGCACGCTGATCTTTTGGAGCGTTTGGCCGCCATGGAGCAGCAGTTGCAGCAACAGCACGACGAGCATGAAAGGCAAGTGGAGGCGTTGGTTGCCGAGAGCGAGGCACTGCGTCTGGCCAACGAGCTGCTGCAGACAGCGAATGAGGATCGTCAAAAGGTGGAGGAGCAGCTGCAGGCACAACTCTCTGCTCTTCAGGCGGATGTGGCTCAGGCCCGCGAGCACTGCAGCCTGGAGCAGGCAAAGACCGCCGAGAACATTGAGCTGGTAGAGAATCTCCAGAAGACCAATGCCTCCCTGCTGGCCGACGTGGTCCAGCTGAAGCAGCAGATCGAACAGGATGCCCTGTCCTACGGACAGGAGGCCAAGAGCTGCCAGGCGGAACTGGAGTGTCTGAAGGTGGAGCGCAACACCCTGAAGAATGACTTGGCCAACAAGTGCACTCTGATCCGCTCGCTGCAAGACGAGCTTCTCGACAAGAACTGCGAGATCGATGCTCACTGCGATACCATTCGCCAGCTGTGCCGGGAACAGGCTCGCCACACCGAGCAGCAGCAGGCGGTGGCCAAGGTGCAGCAGCAGGTTGAGAGCGACCTAGAGAGCGCGGTGGAGCGCGAGAAGAGCTACTGGCGCGCCGAGCTGGACAAGCGCCAGAAGCTGGCCGAGAACGAGCTGATCAAGATCGAGCTGGAGAAGCAGGACGTGATGGTGCTGCTGGAGACCACCAATGATATGCTGCGCATGCGCGACGAGAAGCTGCAGAAATGCGAAGAGCAGTTGCGCAACGGCATCGACTACTACATCCAGCTGAGCGACGCACTGCAGCAGCAGCTGGTGCAGCTGAAGCAGGACATGGCCAAGACGATCACCGAGAAGTACAACTACCAGCTGACTTTGACCAACACCCGGGCCACCGTCAACATTCTGATGGAGCGTCTAAAGAAGTCCGATGCGGATGTGGAGCAGTACCGAGCGGAGCTGGAATCGGTGCAGTTGGCCAAGGGAGCGCTGGAGCAGAGCTATCTGGTGTTGCAGGCGGACGCAGAGCAACTGCGCCAGCAATTGACCGAGAGCCAGGATGCGCTCAACGCACTGAGATCCTCCTCCCAGACGCTGCAGAGCGAGGTATCGTTGAAGGAGTCCTTGCTCCACGAGCTGCTAGCCGGCGAGGCGGAGACGTTGGCTAAATTCAATCAGATTGCAAACTCGTTCCAGGAGCGCATCGATGGCGACGCCCAGTTGGCCCACTACCACGAGCTGCGCCGCAAGGACGAGACGCGCGAGGCCTACATGGTGGACATGAAGAAGGCGCTCGATGAATTCGCCACCGTGCTGCAGTTCGCCCAATTGGAGCTGGACAACAAGGAGCAGATGCTTGTTAAGGTGCGCGAGGAGTGCGAACAGCTCAAGCTGGAGAACATTGCCCTCAAGTCCAAGCAACCGGGATCCGCCTCTCTGCTGGGAACACCTGGCAAGGCCAACCGCTCCAATACCACCGATCTGGAGAAGATCGAGGATCTGCTGTGCGACTCGGAGCTGCGATCCGACTGCGAGAAGATCACCACGTGGCTGCTCAACTCCTCGGACAAGTGCGTGCGCCAGGATACCACCAGCGAGATCAACGAGCTCCTGTCCGCCGGCAAGTCCTCGCCCCGTCCCGCCCCCCGCACACCCAAGGCGCCGCACACCCCGCGCAGTCCGCGCACCCCCCACACCCCACGAACACCACGATCGGCGGCCAGCACTCCCAAGAAGACTGTCCTGTTCGCCGGCAAGGAGAACGTGCCCAGTCCGCCACAGAAGCAGGTGCTCAAGGCGCGCAACATCTAGGCTATTCCTTTGTAACAACTACTCTATCGTACTATTATAAATTATATACCTTAGCTAAGATCCGATTCGAAATATAATCAATACACGTTGCACACAACACAGCCAGAGGTGTTTCTGAAATCTCTTTCGAGCACTCTCCGACTAAATTCCAAATCTGATTGTTTTCTATCTTTCGCGTTTGTGTTCTGGAAATATGGGACTTACCTAATCTCATAAAAAATATCATTTTGATGCAATGCATTTTAAGGCATGAGAAATCAAATAAAAAATCTGAAAAAGGTGTCTTGGAAAGTGAGACCTTCTTTAAAGCTATTTAAATTAAATAGACTCATCTTTGAATGTAACGAAAATAATGAGAATGCATCAATTATTTTTTCCATTTATTAGCCAATTTATTCATATAAGGTCAAATTATCTGTAAAAAAAAAAAAGAAATAAAAGGTATTCTGATCTAAAATGTAGAAGTGTACAGTATCATCACCTTGAACTTCGTTCTTAAAATACGTTATATCTTGTATATGCATTTAAAAAAGCCTGTACCTAAAGAATCAGGAAATTGTTTACGTTTTTCATACCAACCCCGTGCAACTCGTTTTTGATTTCGATGTGGTGGAATTTTCTCATGCTGAAACTCCTCGTTGAAGAATGAGAAGGAAGGGGTGTGGGCTGCCATGCAATCCGATGGATTCTTGCGACGCTGATTACGCACACGTGTCCCTTGGCACCGCCTTATCCCCGATGGTTACTCGATGGGAACGGTTCCAGAGTTGCGCAGTTCCTTAGTTCCTCGAGCGAATCGGAACAGCTGCGCCTGCGCTTCCTCCTCAAGGGTGGCTTAACTCAACCGTCTTTTAAGAAGGGGCCGAAAACGAAGGGAAATGCCCATGCACCACCAACCACTGGTAGTTGCAAGCTCGCTTCATTAACTGTGACTTAAGCCTGTTGACGGGGTTTTCCCTCACCTTTCTTTGTTTTTCCGCTCCTTTTCCTTCCCCGTAAAAATCTTTAGCTGCCTGCATCCCAAGCGACCCTTTTGTCTTGGGCCGCATAATGGCCGCTTATGACCTTTGACATTTTCTGCAATGCTCACAATGCCCCGGGCAAGGTAACTGAAGAACTGGCCCAAGACATGGATTTACTCATTGTGCACATAGCTATATACAGCTGTACCTCGGGCAGCTGTATCAACAATTGAAGGTTCCTTTTTTTTATGGTGGGGTGCATATAGGAAACCATTCTTTTGCGCAGAAGTAAATTGAGCAGCTTTGGTAGGTCATAATACAAAGTTGGGTCGGGTGGAAGTATTGCCACCACAAGTTGCAGCGTAAATCCCTGAAGAAAGTAGATTATGCATTCAGACAAATGGTGATTAAGATATTCGCCTACCTGGGGCAATGCGTGCCAGCATTATGTTTTTTCAAAGGTATTTGCATTTCCACGGATCATATTAGTAGTTAGCAAGGATCGCTGAGCTATATAATTTAGGCAAGGAAAAAATAGGCAGAAAAAAATTTTATTGAAGTGACTAGAAATGATACTTTCAACTTAATAATTTGTTGCTCACTTACCACTTTTTAAAGACTTGCAATTGCGCAGACGTTAAGATTCATTTATTTTAATAATATTTATTATTATATTATTTTCTTTTCAGTTTCGAACATCTGAAGGCAAAGGACACAAACTTTGAGCAGCGCTACGCCAATCTGGGCAACATCTACTTCAAGCAGGGCGTCACGGAATTCAACTGGGACAGCAACGTGGAGGATGGGCTCAGCACGGATCATTGAACTCGAAACCAAATATTACCGATTAGGAACTAGATGTAGGACAAACCAACTCATAAATATGTAGCTGGGAAGGGCGGAATATGGGGGGGTGGTCACTAAGGTTACCGATACGCAGAAGCATCAGCATAAAAATCAACCGAAGGACTTTAAACTAGCGATTAAGCATAATGTTAATTAAGCAGACAAAAAACATCTAGCGGACTTGGCTTGTTTCAATCGAACGTAACACAACTAAAGGACAAACGAGCAAAATCTCAGAGCGTATATTATCTCTAAACCTAAACCTAAGCAAAACTATAAAATCTATGACTATAACTATACTCCTTGCTTAAGTCGCGCACCGAAAATTTTAGAAAATGTAAATACTTTGCATAAAATGTTTATTTCTTAAACGCAAGTTCCCTTTTCAAACATTGTGAGGTGCGAGCCCACTCGAATTCACTTTTCACCTTCACAACGCACCCACACTACTACACCGCCATAAATTAGATTAATTAATTAATTTGTAATACGTAGCTTTTCGTTTATTGTTACGCCAAGTCTCTGCAAAGCCAAATCCACACTTAGTCTAAGAGCATAGTGCTTGGAAAATGTTTTCGATCCAATAACGCATTTATTTTATTTTACTACTAGACATCACTGTAAATACTGCAGAATAAAGTTAAACAAAACAATTGAATTAAGAGCAATGAAATGCAATTAGTTTCGTTCCCTTTTCACCGATTGTTTTCGCCAGTTGAAGTGAACGTATGTAGATTTGTTAGCTGACATCATTATTTCAGACAATAACTAATTGGAGATTGATACCAAAATCGAAAAAGCAAAATTGATCAAACAAAGCCAACGAACTACACACAAAGCCAATTGCCTAATACATTATATAGAGCATTTCCCATAACAGAAGTAATGTAAAATATTTAAAATATTGATTAATTGCATTATAATCGATGGGGCACACGCATGGCCATTTTATATAGCAAGTATAAAAGAATACAATATTATTTGCGATTTCATGATTTTGGGAAACAAACAATTTTGTAGGAAGCAAACACACAATGGGAATATAATGAAAATACAATTGAAAGCAGGAAAATTTAATAAAAGATGAATTATTGAATATACAAAAACAGTCTTTATTTATTATTTTCCTGCCTGGTCATCCAAATTTGGCAGGCTTGTGGGGGAGATTTATAAATATTATACAAACTATTTGTTTTGCATTCTTTTAGGTGCTCCTGTAAACTATCAAATAAGTAGTGTTCTTTAAGGGGTGAAGTGAATTTAAATATGTAACGTTAAAGTTATAAAGTTATTTATATATGTTTTAAAAATATTCTTATTGCAAACGTGTTTATCGTTTGACTAGAAATACAAATATTTATTGACTTTTCGGAGCTTTCTATTGCTCCAAATATAGATAGAGCAAAGCTTGTTGACAAATATAATTAACAAAACTACTGAAATTAATTAGTACCAGGGCACCATGCAACAATGGAAAATTTATTTCTCCGTTTTAAAGACAATTAATCTTTATTAGGCTCTAAATAGAGCTTCCTCATTTTTTCAACGCCCCTACGTCATAGATATTAAAAACGCGGAGAAAACAAACCTAATAATAAGACATCACCCAGACGGAGCGCAAAATCTCCGACTAATTTGCACCAATTTGAGGTACAACTAAACGGAAGAGCAAACATAATTTTCCCTCCCGTCATTTCAAACCCATGGGATCGATGAAAAATTAGCAATCTCAGTACGCGTACGTACGGCAAGGTGTAAGCTCCGATCGGTTAGCACAGGCATGACGGATTCGCAGTCGATGGGTAGCATTCCGAGGAAATCCTCTCCAGAACTGGACGTGGTCGAGCAGGTGAACGGCAGCTTTGGCCGCTGGCAGTTGCGCACCATTCTGCTGATATTCCTCTGCAAAATTCCCAGCGCCTGGTTCACTGCCATCATTATCTATACGGCGCCGTATCCTTGGAAGGGGGAACTCGTCTGTCACCCGGCCGATTGGAATGTTAGCCGGTCGCAGACGGAGCATGTTGACCGGAACCATCCCCTTTGGCAGGATGCGCGCAGCACGGATCGACTGTTTAATGTGGATGTATGCAATGCCTATTCCAATTCACTGGCCCGAGGATTCGTGCGTAGTCATGGTCAGGAGTGGAACGCCTCGCAGTCGAAGGAACCAGGTGGCCAATCGTCGCTACCCTGTGAGCACGTAGAGCACCGAACTGACTACAAGTCTCTGATCAGTCAGTTCGATCTTATTTGCTCCCGTCGCGTTCTTGTGGCTCTTACGCAATCTTTTCACGCTCTTGGTGCTCTGATTGGTGGACTCATGGCCTACTCCGCGCTCAAGAAGTATGTATTCGCTTCAATTGTTTATATTATTTCAGTGTGATAACTCTTGTTTCTTAATTCTCAAGAATCAGTCCGCGTCGCTTGATGTTGCTGGGCATGATTGGCCAGATATTTTGCGGTAATCTCACCGGCTTGGTGGACACCTATCAATTGCACATCTACTTCCGCTGCCTCACTTCCATATTTTGTGCTCTCATGTACACTTCCGGGCAATTTATATGTAAGTATGCAAGTATCAACAAATTAAAACCTTACTTAGATACAAAATCTTTATTCTTAAAACATGAAAAGTGGCCAGTTTATGTTCCATCAGATGAAATCAAAAGATCCAAGACACAAACTAATTAATTTTATTTTTTAGTGAACGACATCACCTCGGGAAAAGCTCGCATCATAGTGGTAACCTTATCGGAACTCTTCTGGTCCATGGGTCTCGTCCTGCTGCCCGCCATATCGATATATTTCGACAACTGGAGCTACCTTTACGTGGCCATCTCGTCCTCCCTCATTGTGCTAGTATGGCTGCATCGTTGGATAGCTGATGCTCCTCGCTGGCTGCTGCAACACCAGCGTGTGGAAGCTGCGCTGCGTCAGCTGCTGGAATCAGCGACATACAATAACCGGAAGGTTCCACTTACCCTCGATGTGCAGCTCACGATGTACGCCAATGACCTGGACCAGAAATCCAAACAGAAGCACAGCTATTGCCAAGTCTGGGATGGCGAGACGAAGCGCAGCCAGCTCGTTTACATCCACTTGATCTGGGGCGGTGCTATGGTTCTGTACAACATAATTCTGCTGATGATTCGAAACCTGGGCGCCCAGCAAGTGCATGTGAACACAGCGGCCATGGGATTTGCTGAGATGGTGGGCCTTTTTGTGGGCCTCTACCTCATCCTGTACACGCGTCGTCATTGGCGGTGGGCAGGAAATCTGATGATTATAGCTGGTCTCAGCACCTATCTGATCTGGTTGCTGCCCGAAACTGGTAAGGGTAATTATGTATATTAAAAAATTACTTTCTAAATGTGATATTCTTACAGAACGGAATTCACGCCGCGTGGGACTGGAACTGGTGTTTTGGCTTATATTAAAGATAGCCAACTCCGCCTCGATTGCAGTGCTAACCACCTGTACCAGTGAGATTGTGTCCAAGGAGAAGCGGGTGGTCCTTATGCTTTCCGTGATCTCATTTAGCCGCGTGTGCCTGCTTTTCTGCCCTTTTCTAAGCTGTCTCACTGTCATCCACCACCTGGTCCCCATCACCATCCTGGCCACCATGGGCTGGATTTACGGCTTGGCCCTGCGCCGCCTGAACCGCTACTACTGGAACACGGAGCAGCCCCAAATCAGTCAGGTGCCCACGCCCAACACCTATCGTCGCCAGTCGGCCATCATCCTGCGCCGATGCAGCACTGTGAGTTCCGATTGCAGTGCCTACAGCAATGAGCTTCTCAGCAACTTTGAGCGAAACATGGCAGTTAGCATAGCCGATATATGGCACATCAATTTCCATCCCTCCAGCGAGATCGAGATGGAAGTGGAACAGAGTGGTCCGGAAGCTCACAGAGCACACAGCTCGGAAACCATTTGAACAGCTTTCGCGTAGCCCGAAAGTAGGCTTTGATCGATCTTAAGATATTAAGTCATTTGTATAAAGTGTACACTCAATTATTTGGTGATTATTAAAATAAATGTTATATTATCTATTATACTTCTGATTTATGTATTATTTTTCCGCTTTATATATCTTTTAAAAATATTATTGCGAGTGAGCGGTGTAGAGAATTTTCGTAATAGTAAACACACCCCCTTTTAAGCATATTATACGAGATGATCCAAAGACCAGATGTTTAACAAATTTCGCCACAAAATTAAAGTTAAACGCAAAGTTGATCATTTCACGTCATATATTGCTAATTTAATTGTTTATTTTATTTCCAGTTTAGAGTCGGCAGAAAGGTCTTAATTAGCAAGCGGTGAGCAACAAATTAGTCCAAATGAAACTGATTTACTTACTTATGATAATAAAATTGTGATGTAGATCCTGGAAGGAAGATTTTATGTTGAAATACAGATAACATTAAGAGTATAGTATTAATCTATAGCTCGATATTAATGTAGGTTAATGAAGAGCACCACAATCGATGTGTCACTAGGAGCGCTAAAAAAAGCGACCCAGACAATAAAGATTAAAATAGAAATCCGTTGAAGAATTTGTACAAGCCCGAATGGCAAACGGCGATAACGTAAAGTAATAATGTTATGGCTCCCAAGCCATAAACCCTCCTCACCTGAGATAATGCACACTCGATAGGGGTAAGCTCAAACTAATAACATAAAGAGCATTGAAAGACACCCTATCGATCTGTCGTCAGCTATTCAATAAAATTAAATATTTAATAGGCAAACAAGGAAAAAATGTCTCAATAAGCTAACTAAAATCCCGGCTGCGTCAAATACTTTATGAACTCTAAAAAAAACAATTGAAACTAAAGAGAAATGCTCGAAAAACGAACCCGTTCAATAACTTTTTATTATTTGAGCAAATTCATTAAGTAAATTAACGCCTCGAGTTTCCGAGTGGACAGCCAGTCGGCTCACTCCCTGTCTATAGCGCCCAGTGCGACATTGGCGTCAGTTGCCATTTGATTCTCGGCCGATTGGGACGCGTGTGCTCCAAGAATCCAATAAGAAAAATCGAGCTGAGACGTGCAAATCGGAAAGCTGCCTTTTACGTACGGGGATACGCGGCGTGTATAGTTTTTTATTGTCGTTTAATTAATTTAAATTAATTTGTATGAAATCAAACGAACAAAAAGCAAAGAGACATTGTGAGAAATAAATTGAATTCCGAAATATTTGGCTGTTTGAGGACTCAACATCGTGATCGAACCCTTGATAAACCAAAAAGTGATATTGTGCTTTATAAAGGTCGGTTTATAGATCGGTTTAAAGCTCTTAAACCAACATTACTATGCTATATTACTATATTGATTTTATAACTAGCATTTATTGATTACCTCGTAAGAGTGCATTATCGTGTTGCAGTTTTTTGCATTAAATATTAAATACGCCGTGCACGTAATCTAACAAATGCACAGTGCACTTAATCATAATCTTGTCAAAAGTCGAGCATTCCATTAATTTGAAACGAGTAACGCCTCTCCAGTGGCTCAGTTTTCCTGCCCCATAAGCAATTATTAATTTGCATTTGGGCTCGAATCGAAACAAGTCGATCTGATAGAAAGACCTACCTCCACTGTCCACATGCTCAGCTGTATATCAAATGTATTGTAGAATAGGAAATTCGAATATCTAGCACCGGCACGACCAGTTTTCAGCAATTAGCACTGCCTGGAATATTAGAAATTAAAATATTTGCACTACCAATAGGTGGACAGACTGGAGGTGGGACCAATTGTGAGCCAGACAATCGCCAATTAGCACCTGTGAAACTGAAGCATAAAGAGTCTGTCAATACAGATGATCCAACAAAGCGAATCTGTCGCGAATTAACAACTAAATCTTTCGCCATATTTGCCCTCGACAAATAAGGGCTAGCAAACAGATAAAGTCGCGGAATGAAATGATCATTATCTGTTGCTTCTGCCTTATCGACCAAACTACGGTCAGTCGTGATTCGAGATATGATATCAGTGACAGAATAAAGCAAGCCAGAACCTCGAACTGGTTGAAGTTAATCAAGAGCTTAGCTAATTTATTAATGAGAACAATTAAACGAGATTACAGATTTATTGGAAATGAAAAATGATCTTATTAGTAGACACAATGGTGTAACAAGTATAGGGTTTTAGGAAAGTTTAAAATTATATTTAATTTATGAATTTCGCCCAGGTGTTTATTTATGACATTTACTTGTCAATGCAATAATGAAAGTCAGTCAAGTGAAAAGTAACCGCAGATATTTCAACAATCTCTCGTGATATTCAATGCCTTGTTTGACTGATTTCATCAGTAAACCGCTTTCAATTTACTTCAATTGGGATGGAAGGGTATTGGCATGAAAGAAATAAAGCAAATAAATAAATGGGATGTTCGTTTGCAGAATGTTTCACTAAATAGAAGCCATGGTCAATCCATCGCCCGCCCGAGGTGGAGAATCCACTGCCCCCCACATCCTCCCCAATGAGATGGAGAATGACGTGGACAAGAGAATAGCGACGCCACCTCCAGCACCAGCCGGTAGCGATGTCATCGCCGATGTTGTGGGCGACTTTGGCATCTGGCAGCTGAGAACCATTCTCATCATCTTCCTGTGCAAAATCCCTGCCGCCTGGTTCATGGCCTGCATCATCTTCACCGGACCGGAACTTTATCCCGGCTCGGAGTTCACCTGCGACACCAGTTATTTGACTAGCAGCAGCAACTCCAGTTTTAGTATTTCGGATAACCAGTGCTATGTCCTGGACGAGTCCACTGGCACCAGCTCCGAGTGCGAGCAGTTCAACTACGTATCCAGTTTCGACTCCCTGATCATGCAGTTCAATCTGGTCTGCTTGAGGGACATCTTCGTGGCCTGGACTCAGTACTGGCATTTGTTCGGAGTTCTTGTAGGCGGCGTTATGGGCACCAAGATGATGCTGGGCATCAGCCCGAGGAGCACCTATTGTGTCGGTGCTGTAGCCCAGATTTTGTGTGGAGTAGTCACTGGATATGCTAGGGATTTTAGTCTGCACTGCGCCTTCCGTTGTCTCTCCGCTGTCTGTTGTGCGATCATGTTCACAGCTGGTCAAGCCATATGTAAGTGGATTTGGTAGTACACTTATACCTATTCAGTATAAATATTTATAATGAAATCCAATCTGCCAGTTGCCGATATCACGGCGGGAATGCATCGCATTGGTGCCATTATCCTATACGACACTTTCTGGTCCATTGGTGTGATTCTGTTGCCAGGACTCTCCTCGTTCTTCAACAGCTGGTCCCTGATATATGTGGGCATCACATTCCCCACTATCATGCTGATCTTGCTGCTCTACTGGACTCCGGATTCACCTCGCTGGCTGCTCCGGCACGCTGCGGATCGGTTTTCCATTGACAATGTGGAACAGATCTTGCGTGAGGGAGCGGCGATCAATGATCGCTCGTTCAAGATCCCTCCGGATTTCCGACAGCAGCTGGAGCAACTAAGTGAGCGCTTGAAGGCCCAACCCCCACCAGCTCCTTGGACGGAGTTGTGGAAGGGAAAGCGGGCCAAGACCCACATGGTAGCTGCCCACTTGGCATTGGCCTTTTTCGTCATCAACTTTATGGGGATGCTGCTCAACATAAGATCATTTGGAAGGGACTATCTGGTACCGAACACTATTGCCATGGGTGAGTTGGGCGTTCTTGGTATCTTCATAAATCAAGAGAACTTTAGCAACTTGCTATCGATCTAATATCGATCTAAACAAAATGGCCTTCAAACTCTTTGTTGTACAATATATCAATACTTAAATCCAAAAAACTCTTTATTCATAATGTAAAAACCATTCTATTCCCTGCAGGATTTTCGGAAATCATTGGCTGCTTCCTGGCGCTGCACTTTACACTCAAGCACAACAAGTGGAAGTGGCAATGTGCTGGGGTCTTTAATATATTAGCTGGAATCCTCGGATGCATGGGCTGGATCTTCACCAATGCGGACTCAAGTAAGTTAATTTTAATAACTTCGTGAATGCAATATATGGACTATGGTTATTCTTTAGTGGATGCTGATCTAAAAGTGAGCCTCTGGATGATCATCGCCACCATTCCCAAGGCGGCTGTTTCGTGTGCCCAATCGATGATCCTGGCCTGCATGAACGAACTGATGCCGGCGAACAAGAAGCAGCTTTTCGTCTTCTCCGTGGTCACCTGGGCCCGAGTGTGGCTCCTCTCAGCGCCGTTCTTCAATGTCCTACGGAAGATCGACACTGCCATGTCGCTGACTTCGTATTGTGTATTTAGTATTCTTGGCGGAATCTGCACCAGCCTGCTCCTCACGCCCAGATTAAGTGTGTCCCCGGTAGTGCCACACTTGGAGCAGAGAAACACGAAGGAGCAGTCTCCATTGAACGCCCCAGTTTGGACCGTCGAATCCGATGTGAACAATACTCGATTGTAGCCCAAGACGACAGCCTATTTTTGCCAATTAATAGTCTTTGTATTAGTCAGCTAATGAAAAAACATTCTTCTGTGATTAGGATAAGTGAATTGTTATTTTAAATGCTTGCAGTTTTACTAAAGAATATTTGTGGAGTTTAGTGGGTGAAACCACTGAATAAATTTTACTTATGATATATATCTTGTAACTTATCCCACTTAAACTAATGTCCTAGCACTTGGTAACAATCAAAAAAGCGCTGAAAATATTCTGCTTTTATTTTATTTAATAGCCGATAACAATGATATGAAACAACACGTTTTTCAGTATTTTTTATCGCTCAGAATTTTGTTAATGTTGTATTTTTCAAATTCCGTCAATTTCACGCTTCTCTGGATCTAAACTAAAAGATCTCTTCCGGCTCGCGGTTTTCTCAGAATTCGATTGCAGACTAAGGAGACGCATTATTTCCATCTGACTCATTGTATCCCTCCAATCTAGGCTCTCCTTTTCCTTCTTTTCGTTGTCAAGATCCTTCGGCTGTTCCATAGCCGTGTTTTGCTTTTCCGGAATACTAACTAACAAATAGTACTATACGATAGGTGGCAAGTGACATTTAAGGCAATGCATCTCTAAATTGACAGTGACAATGCTAAAACGTGGATGAAATTTTATTTTGCCTTTTCGATTTGGTGGATCAACATTTGTAAGAATTCCTTGATGGCTATCTTCTGGACTACGAGATTACAAGAGTAAGCTTCGAATTAATGAGGTCCTTTCCAAGACGTAGTAATTCAAGTTTGTAAGAATTCCTTGATGATTTTGATCCCGAGCTTATAAAAATTTTAGTTTAGGAATATTGGAACCAATGAGAACTATGGGAAGACATCGACAACCCCAGGCGAATGGACGGCATCCTGCAGCATCCCAATGAGCAAGAATATACATAATTCGAATCATCACGGAACATATGATGAAATGGATTCCCTTAAGGTGGCGGTATGCTGCTGAGTGACCAAAGAAGTTCATTGCTAACCAATGGCGAGAAACTTTGACCCCATTACGAGAACACAATCCTTGATCACCTCATTGTATAAATCGTTTCCCTGACAGGTGCCTTCACCGACTCCCGCTAGAACAGATTATACACTGCCTATGGTGTATACTTTGTGTTAGCGGGTGTCGGAGAAGCCACCAGTCAGGGAACGATTTATACAATGAGATGGGCAAGATCTTAAATAGTGATTCCGCTCTTATGGATGGCATTTGACCATTAAAAAGAAAGTTATACTCAAAATCTAAGCGCATAAAAGAGAACTAGTGAGACTGGAACTTATATTATAAATAAATATTTAAAACAACTCCTTTTACACTCATTATTAATTTACCTGCTTATCGCTAAACACTCAAAATCTACTTGACTAAAATGAAATATAGACAAGCATCATGTAGAACATCAAATGCAGAAATATCCAGAACCAATAAATCCTGTAAGAAATTAAATACTTTAATGTAATTTTTTTGAGTCCAAAGATGCTTTACAATATGGAACGGGACTCTCCTTATCCCCATAAAAGGAAAATTTGAACAACAATCCTATTCTGAGCTGGATACTAAGACGGAAATAATAAACGAACGACTCACCTGGTCACCATAAACTTGTTTGAGTCAACGGTGAACTTCTCGCGGTGCAGGTACTTGTTGATCCCAATCATGTGACGCCGCACATACTCGTCATAGTCCATCTCCTCCAGATTCCAGTAGAGAGTGGGATATGTACCATTCTCAATCATTTCCTTGAAATAGAAACGGCTCTTGTTCTTGAAGATCCACTCGTTCAGCGAAAAAAAGCTACCTGTGGGCAGTTCAATGAACGATTGCATTTGCTAAAGATGTTTCATAAAGATACCTGCTAGGCAAGCCTGTCGGAATTTCTTGGCAATTGGTGTCACCAGTCGCTTCTTTTGGGCCAACAGCAGG
This sequence comes from Drosophila melanogaster, assembly GCF_000001215.4. Lineage (NCBI taxonomy): Eukaryota > Metazoa > Arthropoda > Insecta > Diptera > Drosophilidae > Drosophila > Drosophila melanogaster. Next base: position 19,919,958 of record NT_033777.3, on the reverse strand, counting down.
GTTTGCAGATCCATTAGCAAGGCGGGCACAAAGTGAAGAACCCATACAGCCAACTCGTGGTTAAAAGCACTGCACCTATACTTGAAGTTGGGAAACATAATCATCCGCCGGGTGGGATAGATACGAGACCACTTCATTGTTAGCTCGCCAAGATGCTGCCAGGTGATGGGATTGGTCACTCCGGAAGTGGCGTTACAGATGCTCAAGCTTTGGAATATCAGCATGAGAACTAACATGATAAGTATAAGGAGTATTTATTATCCACTTACCTTCCCAATTTCGCCTTGCCGACCATCATGATCATGGCATTGACCACAAAGTCCACTGGGATGATGTCACATATAAGATCCTTGTTCCCTAGGATGCTGCTGATGCCGCCCTTGCCAATTTCCATCATAATACCGCTGATGGCCTGGATATTGTCAATCCATCCGGGATAGGGCTCCCTGTACGCAGCAGTGACTATCGAAGGCCTCACTATCACTATGGGAATCACATCCTTGTATGCATTAACAATCTGCTCGGCAATGGATTTGGTGAAGGTGTAGGTGTTGACATGCGGACCCTTTATATAATCGGCCAGGCGATTCAGATAGTCGTCGGGTATTTTCTGGGTGGCAGAAAGAAACTGTCGCCAATCTACCGGCGGCATGGTGGGGTACACTTGCTCATCAACATACTTGCGACCCGGATTGCAGTAGGCCGTCGAGACGTACAGAAAACTCTAGAGATTTTACCCATTACTTAGCAGTAAAGATAAACTCTACGGACTGGAGCTCCTTACCCTTAGATAAGGCATCTGCCTGCAGAGCTCTAGAAGATTGTAGGTGGCCTGTGAATTTACGCGAGCCGACACTTTTAGACACTCATTGAATCGTACCTGGAATTTGATGAATCAAACAATCAGTGTGAAAAATCTTGGGGAATCCCCCTCGGACTCACTGTTGCTGCACTGTGGAAAATAATGTTGACCTCGGCACACAACACCGATCTGTCGGACTCATTTAAACCTGTTGGTGGAAAAGTCTGGTGAAGTCATGAGTTTTCATTTAAAGTTTCTCTGAAAAGCCATACCTAAGTTGTCGTCCTCAATGTTGCCAGAGAAGTGAAAGATTTTCTTCAGCTGCGTTGGATGCTCCGATTTTATGCGTTCGAAAATGGGATTCTGAAGGAATCCGCGAAATCGTTCCTCTACTGTGACTCCGCCCTTAGGTCGGATGAGCATGTAGATCCGCTTGATCTGCGGAAAACTCCAGAGCAGCTTCTCCAGCAGCGACTTGCCCACAAAGCCAGTTGCTCCTATTAAAGTTAACCATCTTTGAACAGTCTCTTTTGGAGATCGCGTCTGTATTACCCGTTATGAAGACCACAGCATCTTGGTAAATATCCGTCTGGTGCTCCACAGTACTCACTTCGGCGTTGTCCATGGTGTGGCCACTTTGAAGCCACGATAGCTACTGATCCGGTGAGCTACTCACTTTCAACGCCTAACTGGCTTGGCAAAAGAAATGCCTTGGTCCTCCCGAAACAAGTTTTTCGTGAAAATGCAAGTGGAACATGCAATTGGCCAACGAAAATAGCAACTCAGACGTAACATTTGAGCACAAACATATTACATCATATTTCGATGGGGATGTGGACAACACTAGACCTTCGTTAATGATCATTGAAGAAGTCATGAAGTGGGAGTCCATACCATTGGCTAAGAGTTCTAGGCCATTTTCAATAATTCAAAAGCCATGAACTTGAAAACTCCGGAGTAGATAAGTATTATATCTATTATATAAAATATGGCGATACCATTAAATTAAATGTATCCACAGCTGCGAAGCTTTCCAATCAGTTCGAATTCCGATGTTGTTTACCTGTCCAATTCATTAGCTTCAATCATGTCAATTGCCCGCCACCGCGATCGGATTCCCCGGCTAGATCCTCCCATAAATCCGTAAGATCGCCGCGAAAATAGATCGCAACTTGTCGGCCAAAATGTTTGCACAATCGGTTAGGAACGTTGCTCCGCTTATTTGGAATGATTTGATTAGCGACGACGTCGTAGGCAGGCACCGCAAACCGGAGCCCTCGAGTTTACCTGCCCAGGTGAGGTGCTAAGCGAAGTCGCAGTCATGCTGGAGGGTCGGCACTCCCAAGACGTGGTAACTAAATTTGGCAGCTAACTAAGAATGAAGAAGGATAATCTTTATCGAGGCTGGATGCCCAATATACGCCGAAACTCACCTGCTCCTTTGGACTTGGGCCACATGGCGCATAGCTTCACCTGCACCGATCCGAAGGCCAACGAGGTATCTCCTCAAACTCCACACCCGAAAGCAAATAATCTAGCAGATGACAACGATGACGATGTCATCACACACATCATGGGGAACTTTGGGCCCTGGCAACTGCGCTCCCTGCTCATCCTATTTCTCTGCAAGATTCCAGCCGCCTGGTTCATGGCCTGCATCCTGTTCACAGCGCCGGATCTGTACCCCGAGGAGGAGTACAAGTGTGATACGACGGCTTTCGGGCCGGATGTCAACTCCACCGTCTCGCTGGACCACTGCTATGTGATGGTTAACTACGGAGAGTCCGCCTACGCCATGCGCCAGTGTCGAAAGTTCCTCTACACCACGGGTTTCCACTCCCTGACCATGGAGTTCGATTTGGTGTGTCTGTGCGACTTCTTTGTGGCCTGGTCTCAGTACTGGCACCTCTTTGGCCTCCTAATCGGTGGCGTGGCGGCCACCAAGTTGATGCGGGTCCTGAGTCCCCGACAGATTTATAGAACTGGCATCTGGTGCCTGCTCATGTGCAGCCTACTGATGGGTCTTGTCAAAGACTTCAGTCTGCACTGTGGACTCCGATGCCTGGCTGCTGTTTCGTGCTGTTTTATGATCACCTCGGGGCAGTATATATGTAAGTAAAATTGAATATTTAAGAATACTTTAATATTAAATAACCTACTTTTCAGTTGGTGACATAACAGCGGGAAAATATCGCGTAGGAACCCTCATACTTTACGACTGCTTCTGGGCTCTGGGCTTGATTCTGCTCCCTGGCTTGGCCTCCAATGCTCCCAGCTGGCAGCACATATACTTGGGCGTAACTCTTTCCTTGCTGGTGATTGTCTTTCTGCTACCCTGGACTCCGGACTCACCGCGCTGGCAGCTGCAACACACCAAGGAAGCTCAACTGGCCATCGAGCGAACGGTGGGTATCCTGCTGGAAGCAGCCCGTACCAATGGTAGAATGCACAAAGTGTCCAAGGAGTTACCCCAGCAGTTGGAGGAGCTGAGAGAAAGGATGCTGGAGCCAATGCCCGCCGTGCATTGGATGCACTTGTGGATGGGCCAGCGTAGGAGTACTTTCCACTTGGTGGCCGTGCACATGGCACTTGCCACCTTCATGGTGGTCAACACTGGGCTGCTGCTCCATGTGCGGTCCTTTGGCAGGGAGCACCTGGTGTCCAACACACTGGCCATGGGCCTGGCCGAGATGCTTGGCTGCTTCCTGGCCCTACACCTGACCTTCAACCTGAGTGAACGCAAGTGGCAGTGGGCGGGGGGATTTGCCATCGTGGTCGGTTGCATCGGTAGCATCTGTTGGTTCCTGGCCGAGGAGGATATGCCCGAGGTGTATGGACTGACGCTGGGCTTGCTAATGGCATCACTTCCCCAGGCGGCCGTAGCCTGCGCCCAGTCCATGATTTTGGCCTGCCTGGGCGAACTGGTGCCAATGGAGCAGCGTAGTTGCCTCTCCTTCTCCGCCGTCACGTGGGCGCGGGTGTGGCAGCTCTCCGCCTCTTTTCTCACGCTGCTCAGGCAGGTGAGCCCCGCCCTCTCCCTGTCCGCCTTCTGTCTGCTGGTCATCCTGGGCGGCCTTGGCACATGTTGCCTGGTCACGCGGGACAAGGAGCAGCCACCGGTCGGAGCTGTGGTAAACAAGGGACAGCAACTTATTGCGTTCACGTAATAACGTATACTTAATATATGTCTGGGCGTATTTGATAAGTTAGTTGTAGTGTGTGTCAAGTATTCGCGAACAGTATTCGAATTTAGCTCATTAAACATTCGCTTATCGCGAATCGAATATGTATATTGGGTTGCATACTTTTGGGAATAAATCAAAAGTTCGGCATCTACACGTAGTTTGTTTAAAATGTAAAGCTTACATTAGATCAATGCAAAACTATTATAAACTATTTGGCAGAATAAGGCATTAAATAAATTAAAACTGGTTTGCATGATATTTAAATAAGCTTTCAGGAACCAGAGCCATTTGGGACCAATGTAAACCCACAAACACCAACCCTACCGGCGACCACCTTCATCCACCAAGTTGACACACATTTCGTGTGACTGGTATAATAAGTACACATGCCCGGCTAAATATCCAAGCGCATTGCTCCACTAACAACATATTTCTATTTGGTCACCTGTCCCACCATTCCCACCCAGCCAGAGCGACAAGCAGAAATCGCAAATCAATAAAATGGAAACCATAAAATTGCCAGAAGCGGCGCCACGCCAATTGGCACCACAAAGTTTGTGTCATTTGCGGAGCAGCAGTTGGCGAGGAAGCACCAGGCGGAGAGCACTTCCAGGACCAACTCCAATCAAATGCAGTGCTGTGCAGGCTGACCGACCAACTGCTGCTATCTGGATGCAATGAAGCCGAAGAAATCGGCCTTTGCCAATTCATCCACGGGATACGGCAGGAACAAGCACGGTAAAGGACACTCTGGCAAGGATAAAGTCGAGGGTGGTGGTAAGGGCAAGAGCCGAGACGAGAAGGATAAGCATAAGCATGAGCAGAAGGTGGACGAGAAGGATGACAAGGATCTAAATTCCGGCTTCGGCGACTATCTTCGCACTCCGGAGGGTCTGTAATTTTCGCTCCTTAAAAATATATAGTTCATTTAACTAATAAATATTACCCCTTTCCAATAGCATTTGAAATGATGAAACTCTTTGTCTTCGCCAATACCATAATGCTAATTGTCACCATGGCCTGGCCGCACATCAAGGAGCAATTCTACATGGTTAATCAATGGCTTGAAAGCTTCCGCGAGGAGCATCAGCAGTAGAAACCAAAGGATCTATCGAACAAATAAGTAAATCAAGTGGAAGCATACAATATGGTCGGTCCATTCATGCAGGGCCTATTCTTGATTGGCATCATCTACTGGTATTCCAAGGGGATGATGTCCATGATCAACGACTACTACAGAAGTGAGTTCCAGCGAAAGTTGCAGACGGAACCAGCAAAGACGAGGGCAGAGACACCCATCAATGTGGACAACTTTATGGATTATGTTAGGGAGCTGGACACTCCGGACGAGGTGGCTAGAATTCCGGCGGAAGGAACTGAATCTCCGCCCATGGGAAACACCTATTGCCACATCCTTCGACGATTCTTGGAGATTACCGGCACTCTACCACCATTCGATGTTTGCCTAGTTACGAGCAACATAAGATAGCCCATCCTATAATTAATTATATATGGTATCAATTATACTTAGTGTGTTTTATATGAGTTTCGTAGAATAAAATATCTTACTAACCGTATTGCATACTTAATTGTCTTGCTCTCTACATTCGAATTCTACATTGTATCCCACCATTATGAACAACAATAGAAATATTTATCCAACTTGTGGTTTTCAGCTTTTTTATTTAAATGTTTGCAGAATATATTCGTGTGTCTCCAGCATTAGCTCACTTACTAACCTATTCACAAAACTTTATAAACATACTAATCTCTATAAATATCATGGAATATATATCGATTTGGTCTGTAAGTAAGCTCTATTCAATCCAGATCTGGTCATTGCTAGTTTGCATCTGAAGCATCTCGTGAAAAATAGTTATATGGAGATATAAAGTAGTTAGGTATTTGACTTGGAAGTTATGCCATTTGGTTTATAATAAGTGCTGTCTACAAATCGCTTGTGTTCAGGTATTCGTTTTGTGGCACAAAGTGTAGAGTTTTGAAGATACCACAAAGCTGAAGATATCTTAAGTATCATTTGATTTAAGGAGGTCAGTATGTGATTAAGAGCTAGGTATTACCAATTTCATAAGAGATCCACATTCTAACATACACTACGCGCACCCACTCTTTAGCCAATTTCGTAAAATTAACTTCACAAACAATAAAATACAAAGACAAATGCCTCTCGGGCAAAATCATATTTATCTTTTTATGTATATTTTATATACACAACAGTTTATCATACATAATTTTATTATAAAATAAAAATAATAATAATTGCATTACAAATTAATAAAGCAAAGATACAAAGTAAAGTACATCGCGCAGCGAAATGATAATTCAATGAAAATGTACTTCGTGAGTTGAATAATACATTGGAATTTTCTGTAATTTCTGTAATTTAATCGAAATCATAACTTTTAATAAAAGGAAATCACAATGTCTTTCGTTGGAGAAGTTAACAAAACGTACTCAAGAGCAATGCAAAAAATTAAGGAAACACAAAACCTTTCTGAAGTATCACAACCTTTCAAACAAGGATTAACAATTGAGAGCTGGCTTGGGCTAACAAATCGAATTTCGACAATTGATTTATGGTGGCCTACTAAAGACTATATATGCATACATATACGTTATGGATATCGCGTGATATTGTTATATATGGCTAAACACGTACAAATTAGATTGCTTATGAACAAGGCAAAAATACAAATGCATAATACGCAGAGGCTTTTCTCTCTATAATGCACAAAGTCTCCTTACCGCAAGGATCATTTCGAAATATATATATATATTACTGTGCGTTCAAGTCTTAACGAGTAAACAGTAACACCTAATGACTCTGACCACGTTTCCATTGCGCGTCCTCTCTACTCATTCCCCTCTAGTCCGAGGACTTCCAATTTGTGGGCGGTGGCGGCGCTGGCACCGTTGGCCTCTTGGGCGTTTGAAATGAGTTCGGAGAGATGGGTGTCGTGACTTGGGGCTGAGCTTGCTGCTGATTTTGATCTGCAGCCGTAGCAGGCGGATCATGGTTGTGATTGTTTTCCTTTGTCGTCGACGACACCTCTCGCGTTCCGTTTGTCTCGCCGTTCTCCTGACGCAGCTTGTCCAGAAAATGCTCCGTTTTAAATCGCACACTGCCATTGCCATTATCAATTGTTGCCTGAGTGGGCGTGGTACCGCCCTCATCATCGCTCTTTCCATCTGCCTTAGGCACTCCCACGCCCAGCACGGTGGGTCGCTTGGGCAGCAGAGGCTTCTGCGGCACATCTGGCTTCAGCTTGAAGCTGCCAATGCTGTCGGTGCTCTTGCGATCGGCCGTTGGAGAGGGCAGGTTGTCCAGCCCGAAGAACTGTGTCCGCGTCATCGGAACAGGCTTGGCTGGCGTTACAGGCGGCGGAGGCAGTGGTTCCAGCTGCGTCTGCGTCGGCTGACTAGCAGCTGGCGACTGAAACTGCGGCAAATTCGGCAGCGGCGGCTTGGCGGGCTTTTCCTGCTTTTCCGGCGTCTGCTGCGGGAACAGCTCCTTTGCATGTGGTCGGTGCGAAGTCTGTGATGTGGTCATAATTATCCCATTTCCATTGGTGGTAGGAGGCGAAGGTGCATTAGCTTTTTGTCTGCGCAATGTACCATAGCGTGGACTCTCCATGACTTCTATAAATGGAAATGGATCGTTAAATATGATATGAGCTTTATTATTAATACGTTATAAAACGATATATCTTTTATTAGACTTTTTTTTTAAAAGCATTTAATTTAAAATCGAATAAGCCAATGTACAAGAACTTTAAAATTTCAAACGAGTCAAAAGATTTGGTATAAGTTAAATAAAATGTAAAATAGTTATTCCAATGACACCATGAACTTCCAAAAGTACAATACTAAATTTGGTTCCAATCCATTTTATTAAACAAAATATTGCCACTAATATTGCACTTTAACAGCTTCTAGGTACGTAAAGAAACATTTAGAAAAATATAAAAAATATAAGGCACAGGAAAATACTAAGCGTGGAATTGTTAAAAATATAAGAGGAAAAAGTCGTCATAGGTCGAATACTGTATAGTGGCCCGTTTCATAGATGCCCGACTGTGTAGTATGCTTACCACTGTCGTTTCTATCCAGGTTTTCGTTCGAGGAGTTAGATTTGCTCTTGCCCTCGACGAAGAGCTTTTGCTTCTGCAGGGTCAAGTAGAACTCGACTTCGCCGATGAAAAAGTAGTCCCACTGGCTGATTAGCAGCTCAACAATGATGTTGGCTGCCGAGGAGCTGTTCACCTGACCAATGTAGTCGGCCGGAGCGTTGCTGCTCTTGTCGATGCGTGGCCACAGCATGTTCGGTGACATCACGATGGCCAGGTTCTGCGAGCTCATCTTGTTGAGCGCCGAGCGCTGCTGCACGATGGACAGGAAGCGGGTGAGGTAGCGCAGGTTCGCGTAGTTCTCCTTTGGCAGCTTGGTCAGAATGGCCTTAATCTCTGTCTTGCGCTCGGCCTCGCTGTGCCTCTCAGCGATCCGGATGAAGTCCTTGTACAGGTTGTAAGTGAGCAGCGGCTCGGGCAGCTCACGCAAGTACAGCTTGAGTATGGAACCAATGACATGTGGATCCTGGTAGTCCAGCGGAAGCGGTGTCTTTACATGCTGCGCCTCCAGGGCGTGCTTCATACGCCGCAGTTTCGTGCTCGCGCAGCCCACTCGCAGCAGACCCTCTTCCTCCAGGCCGTGCTCTAACAGACAGCAGCAGCACAGCTCCACTATGTAGGAGATCTCGCGGTTTGTGGATGTCAGATGCTCCTTGAGCGAGGTGCCAAAGCGGGACTTCTCTGTGCCCTGGATAGTGTCCTGGATGCGGGCCAGCGAGGCGTTTACGTGCTGCAGGGCGCGCTCGTGATAGTTTCTTTGGTTGAGTACATAGTCGCGGATGCAGCTAACGATCTCGTCCTCTTTGGCAATCAGCTCCAGCATCTGGGCCGCCCAGGCATCCCGCTCCTTTTCCAGCTTCAGCTCGCACTCCTCCTGCTGGCTCTTGATGTGGTTAACCTTGGCCGCTGGTTCCTCCAGACGGATTGCCGCCTGCGAGAATAAAGCAAAACACCGATTAGCCCATGTCAGATAAGAACCAATGTCACGGACATCGTCACATTTTGAAAGGAGCAAAGTTCAAGCGCCAAAGTATCTTATCTCAAAATAGTTTTCCGAATGACTCATGGAAGATGCCTGTAGAGGAAAGTTTTGCGGCTCATTTAAAAATAGATCGACCTCTACCGCAGCCCAGCCAGCTGTTACCGCTCTCATCACGGACTTTGTTTTGAGTTCACCCACTTCCGACAATAGGTCTCATTCGGGATACAGAACACACATGCGCCGCTGCATTGGGGCCACTGACTGCGGTGACTAGATCATGCAATTCTCCTGCTCTACAAAGGCTGATAAGAAACGCAATTGAGCTTCGTAAAATACTTTCATCAAGAGTGAAAGAGAAAGGGCCTTATCAATAACAACAACAAAAAACAAACAATGTATTTCCTACTTTAATCACAAAAGCATATAGCAAGACTGTCAATTGGCAAGTTTCGATGATATAAAAATGTATTTTTTTTTTAAATAATTTATAATCACACTGCCTTTGCGGAGTTTTTCCCCGCTAACGGACAAAACAAAGATTCTTTGAGTGAAGTAATCCAGCGTTGAGCGTAAAAAATAAACAAAGTTCCCGCTTATGATGTAAGTTTTGCTTACTACAGCATTACCCCTTGTGCGCAAACAAACTGGTGGTGGCATTCATCGCCCTATCCCATAGCTCCCGTTCCCGTATCATAACACCGCTAAAAATAAACAAATCGTGACAAATTGCTGTAAGTGCAGCCGACGCTATCTGCCCCCCGAGAAGACAATGGCATCCACCTATCGGTTTCCGCGCCCTCTCCACCTGCAAATCGGATCGGAGTGTGACTGAGTCACATCATTTCCATGAGCCGCAACCTCTCGACGACCTACATCCCAGTTGGCACCGCAAGTTACACATTCAACGCCGGGCACCAAAGTTAGCACTTCCAAAGTCAGTCGTGTGCTTATATGTTCGTATTGTTTTCGAATTGGATCTATGTCAGGGAATGCAATTAGAACAGCACCGGAGCAGCGGTGAGCGTTTGATTAGCGAATTATGGCAAGTCGACGGGCGGTTAATAGGCGATAAGATTACTGGGGAGTGTAAATAACTTGGGTTTCGAATTTTCTGATTCGCCAGTGGCCAGTGGTCGTCCATTTCAATTATGATGTCACTGTCGCCAAGTCAATGAACGTCTTCCGACACCTTAAACAGACAACATACATCAACAAATACAGCGGCTAGTCATCCCCGACCGATGTCTCCATATGGCAAACGGCGTCGTGATTTGTACAAAATACAGCGGAAGGAAAAAACGAGCGAAAAAATGTATTTATGAAGATAAGACTGAAAACAATAAAACTCGAAAAGTAAGTTTTTGTGTCCAGAAGCCGGCCATAACTGTAGACTCCAGGGGACAGAACCAATCGGGTTCGTCAAGAAATTGGAACACCAAAGAGCCGTTCATGCCATCTCATCTCCTCCAGCGCGCCACATCCCACTCCAGATGTGCCCACTACTCGGCGATAAGGCAGCAGCGTCGAGTATTGGATTCGAATAATAAAAACGTAAACGACAAAAGCGAAACGCACGGCAAACAAACAATACAATAGAAACTGGTGTGAGATAAAGACAGAGCCAGTATGAAAGAAAACCCAACAACAACAATAGTAATAATAATAAATGGAAATTAAAAATTGATTGCTTCTTTGGCCGGCGCTTCTTGGCATCCGCCTCGGTACAGTGGTTGTACATTGATTAAAAAGCGAAGGCTCGGTTTTGCTTGGTAGCTTTATGACATTTGTGGCATTCTGGGAAGGGCCTATCTATCGTCTGCTTTCATTCTGGGCATGCTTTCTCACATTGTCTACTTTTCAACGAACTTGAACTGGTGTTTCGCACAAGAAATCAAACCACAGTGCACTCTGTTTAAGAGGGATACAGTTCAACAATACCGCCAACGATCGACAATCGTTGTTATTGTTCGTTAATCAGAGACAACTTCGCGATTGGATATCGTTGGGCAAAAGCGAATCACTTGACCAGCTGAGGTAACTTTTGGCGGCCCATTACCTCCAACGAGCAGATTTCTTAATTAATTTAACAATCTCCCATCTCGTCATCGTGCGCAGTTTGGCCAAAACGGAAACCACACATTATTTACTCTCTCTGGCCTGTTCACCGATTCACCCACCGAGTAGAGTATACACGACCGTCGAATCCCCGCTAGATTTACGATCACCACTCACCTCATGGCTGCGCTTCAGCGAGGTATACTCCTGCAGGGTGCGCGACACGTTGCGCTTGAGCGTGGAGATCTCCTGTATCTCCTTGTCCAAGATGTTCTTCAGCCGCCGCACCACCTTGGCCTCCGTCTCCAGCTCGCTTTCGATGATGCACTCGGCCATCGTCTTCTCCAGCTCGCCTGCAATGGGAAAGCACATACTGTCATTAGTAATGGGTATATGAAGCTGCAAAGCCTACACCTATCTGCCCCCACAATAAATGCACAGAAAATAAGTAGAAATAAGCAGAAATTAGTAATAGATAAAAAGATAAGTCGCTATCCTTTACATAAAGCGGTATTACCACTTTCTTTGTCATCGGATATCGAATTTTAAATTTGCTGCCCCAAAACTCTCTAATCTAAGACAAGTACAAGCGAATCTAACTTCTAAAGGAAATAGAAACTACTATCATTATTTGCTAGCTTTATCAATCATAAAGTAAATGGAAATAGTTTGCTGTGTGTATCACGCAGCCTCTTGCCATTCCCAACTATTACATTCCATTCCACCCGCAAGTGAGGAAGTCACTGCTTATTTAAGACCTTATCGCCTGGCGGTAGCTGCGAAGATGTTGGCGTGCTGGTTGGTTTTCAGTTGCTGGAGTAGCTCCGCTTAGATGCGGGGCGAGATTGGGCCAATCCGTGGGGGAATTGCCCGGCGAATAGGATGACGAGCTGAGTAAGCAAAATTGTGATAATTGTGTTGAGTGCCCCGAGACTCAAGCCTCAGCAGCTGAACCCGCCATGGAGGCATAGTGGAGGCAAAAAGGTCGCACCACAGAAAGCATAGGCAGTTGCAGAGGAAGAGGGTGTCGGAGACGGAGTCCAAAGCGAAGACGACGTCGGCACTGGAGTGTTACATTCGAGATACGCTCGCTTCTAGCTCCCCTTGCTGAATGGCTTGAATTGAAGCGCATCGTGGCTAACAATAAGAGTTGCAAAGGGCGCACAGTGGGTTAAAGTGCGATGATATCTCACCGCAATTACCGACATAACACTGGCGACAAAAAGCTAATTTCGGTGCGGTAATTTTGTGTTTTCGTGGGTCTGGAGCTTGGCAGCTACAACTTGTTGCCTAACATTTAAGTTGCTATGCTCGCAATTAAACATTGATATATTATTTACCAAAGAAATTAAGTTGTAAATGTAAATTACAATGACATATCTCACTATAATGAGGTGTCTACTGTTAAAGTTGAAGCGTCTCTCGAATTTTTTAGTTAAAATTAGAAAATGAAGATAAGCGAATGAAATCGAGTTTGATTTTATAATACGTACTTTCGATTGCTCGGTTTCCGAAACATTTGCAAATAAACAGACGTAAAGTTCGCCAAACATTTGAATAGAAAAGTCTGACAATGCTCTAGGCTTTATAGCCCTTTCAAAAATAATGTTTGCATCGTTTGGCGATCGATTTCCGCAGCTTGACCCAATTATGATTTCCCGAGCATTCGAATGGAGCTTCCACTTAACCCACGGACACACGTTCACTGTGGCTGCGATAGTTGCATGTGTAAGCGTTCGTGTCTAATCAGGAACGTGGGGAACTAAAAAAAAAAAGGGGGGGGGGGCTCTCCAGATCCCTGGCCGTTACACAACCACCGAGATGCTCTTGAATCGCTGCAACTGCGGCAGAACTGGCAATTGCAATTGACGCACACGCATCTGCGAATATGTGGAATGCAGAGTGCCTGAAAGGGGGAAACAGCGAATGGAAATAATACAGGCAAATAAAAATAACACTCGGAATGAGTAATGCGACCTAGGGGGAGCGCCCACCAAATAATAATAAATGAACAGCGAAGAAGAGATCATGACGATACGATGATGTATGAATTTGGCCCAGACTTTTACTTTTACTAGCCACAGCTAGCCAAGCAGCTAGCATAATTATCGCCGTTTACCGGGCTTTGTTATGCCACTTCGCGCGCGATGTGTAACAAATTTAAATGAAATGCATAGTGAATCGGGCAGTGAATTGTATGGAAGCAGGGCAATAAAAACGGGCGCCAATGGGGGCGGGCTAACTTGGCTGGCAAAACAAAAAGGTGTATAAATAGACAATGCCGAAACCGCAAATAATAACCAATACCAATACTGCGGGCGAACGGGCTGCGAAAGAAAGCGGCGAAAAAGTCATAATAAAAATTATAATAATGATTAAAAAACGCCGTCGATGTGGATGTCGATGTTGATGTTGCCGTTTGCAGTTGAGAAATGTAAATGCCACAAGGCCAAGCGACAAGGCGAGGCCGCCAATACACACAGACAAACCGAAGCCCGTGACACAGTCATCCACTGTAGTGTGTTCTCCAAGCCCCCTGCGAACCCGTACTCGTGTTCGTGTGCCATTGTGCATGTCTGGCGGCGATTATCGGATTTGGAGCGAACGACAACCACTGTGCGCCTTATCAGCAGCGACAACATGACACCCACCAGGGCCGTAGGCATGGCTGATTGCCGCTGCAAGGAGGGGCTCTCAGCTGGGAACTATTTTCAGATTGTAAGAAACATCATATGGATGTTTAAGCTAACATGCTAACAAACTATGATAAGCTAGGTACCTAAAGCAATATCAATATAATCACTTGATGAAGAACAAATTCTGTAACTTCCCCCTCTGGCGAATGACCGCCTACGCAACTGCCTGCCTCACTGGAAATCCCGGTTGCCCGATTACTAACCGCAATTGGCGAGGACCTTCTGCAGCGGCATGTCCTTGGGCAGCTCCTTGGCGGACTCGTCCAGAGCCTGGGCAATCTTGTAGTGACTGTTCTTCTTGGTCCGCTTGTCCTGCTCCTCGCTGCTCCCGCTTCCACTTCCGCCTCCGCCGCTCAGCGCCGGCAGCTTGCGGACGATCTTCTCGATGGTGTCCCGGTATCTGTCCACCTGCCGCTCGATCGCCTCCAGCTCCGAGTCCTTGCTGTCCGACTTGCTCGATCTGCGAATGCGAAAAGGACCATTTTGACACGGGTTTAGCACGGGTTAGGTCATCATCGGCAGTCCACTATTGTTACGGCTGTCATCGCGCTTTGTTATTGATGCAGTTGCTCTGTGGCTGCTTCTCTGCTGCTTTTGTTGTTGTTGCTGCTGCTGCTGTTGCTTCTTTCGTGATGAGGCAACACACACCTGTCTGTCCACCTGGAGCGCACTTACACAAACACACACCCACAGACATCCGACCGACAGACTGGCTGGCCTTTGAACTTACCTTGACAGATTTTCGGCTGCTATTTTGATTTTGGCAAACTGCCTCTTCATCTTGGCTGATTCGCTGGTGCCGCTCGCGTCTCCAACTTGAACTGAACTGCTGTGTGTTTGTTTGCGATGTGCAATTAGCTGGGCATTGAGTAAATACTTAAAACAGGCAAATTAGTCATTCTTCAACGATGTTTTACGGAAAAGTGAGGCGGGTGTGACCGCAGCGGGAGCGCTGGGAAATGACAAAAGGCTGGAGAGCGCCTTTTTCGAAAGTTCGTATTTGGTAACACTGTTTGATAAATGCCTGTTGAGATTTCTCAGAGCTTAGGCTAGAATTATGAATTTAAGCAATGGTTAATTAATGTTTATTAAATTTCAATCTCCTTTAATCTGAAACCATTGCTTAAATTCGCTGAATAGGGGAATACCCCTTACTACTTGTAGCGGTACCAGACATTTGCGCTAGGGTAACCACTGTCGAAAACACCCGAATTCTGTGGGGTCACACTGAACTCGACCGCCTTGCTTAGCTGCACGTGTGCGTGCGTAAATAATAGTTTTATTGTTATTTTACTCTCGAAAATGACCCAGGCGGAGATCGTGAAATGTCTGCGGGAGGAGTATGAAATCGAACACAACAAGGATCAGAAGCCGGAGAAGGAGGACCTGCCCGCCATCACCAAAAAGTTCTATCAGCGAGTCTTGGAACTGCTGACCATTCACAAAGTGCCCTACTCCAAACAAGAAGGTGAAACCATTAATGAAAAGCCTTAAATCTTTAACTTTATCGTATTTCCTACAGATGAGGAGACCTACGAAGAGTACCTGCTGTCGGACACGGAGGAATCGGGAAACAAGAAAAAGAAACAACAGGGAAAACTGAAAAACCAAGACTCCGACGACGAGGATGTAGAGGCACGCATTGCCTCCATCAAGAACAAGCTGCGCCAGAAAAAGGGACCCACAACGGAGCGACAGCAGAAGCGACGCGAATCTAAAAAGCTTAAACGCAGCAAGGGCGTCCAGAAACTGCTCCTCTCCTCGGCCAAAAACCTCAAAAACGAGAACGTCAAGCACCAGAAACTGAAGAATGGCGTGGTGAAATCAGAACAGGAGACGGAGGACAGCAAGGAACAGATCCAGCCGGTCAAGGTGCAACCGGTTTACAACCAGGAGGCCAAGATCGTCTACTCCAAGGTGGACTTTGCCGCCAATCCTGGAGGCAAAGCCAAGAAGTCTCACCAAAACCCCAAGGAGATTCTGAAGAAGCTGCGCGACACCAAGAAGCACCTAACCGAACTGCGCGAACAGGGCGAAACGGACAAGGCGGCGGAGATCCAGACGGACATCGCCTGGCGCAACGCATTCGACAAGGTCGAGGGCAAGAAGGTCAAGGACGACACCAAGCTGCTGCAAAAGGCCATCAAGAAGCGGCGCGTGGAGAAGAAGAAGTCCAAGACCAAGTGGACTGAACGCAAGCAGAAGGTGGAGCACGACAAGGAAAAGAGGCAAAAGAAGCGACAGGAGAACCTGGAGAAGCGCAGCAAGGACAAGAAGAACCGGAAACTAAAGACGGCCAGCAAGAGGGGTCGCATCATACCCGGCTATTAACTATGCTTACTATAGCCCTTAAGTGTAAAGTAGTGTAAATGTATGCCACGTTGAAATTCAACTCAGAATGCTTTAGAAAAAAAGTGATCTTTCTGAAATTTACGTTTTTATACTTTCGTGTTAGAAATTTACTTTTCCGGCCTCGACACAGTCAAAATTCCAGTAGACAGCTAAATTCCCAGTTCCAAGCCACACTATTTGGCTCCTCGTTTTTGTCCACTTTGTGTCACTTTGTGTTCCACTGTGCGTTGCGCGGCTTCACCAAAGATTGGCAAGAAGAAGAACGGCGAACAGCTGAGACCGATAACAACAATCGATTGATATCGTAATCGTTTAGTTGGATTGCTGCGATTTTTCCAGATTTTCCGAGTACTTACAAGAGACAAAAAGTGGATCAGATAATGCTGGAGACCCTAGAAATTTGTGGATCTTTTAATACAGTATAGTGACCGATTTGGCAAGAAGAAGCAGAGCGAGTGGGGCAGCCAAAACAACGAGAATCACACGCACGCACACAGCCACAAAAATTACGTGCAGAGCGCAATCTATTCCCCCCATTTTCCACCGAAAATACAGCAAGGCAGGCGGAAAATCATCCAAATTGCGACGCACTTTGGCGAGCGACGGATAACCAACAAGTGGATATAGAAAAGCAATCCCTGCAAAGCGAGGCATCCCCAGCAGAAGTCACAACAATAACTTTGCAGATCAGCAGAGCAAGAAGAAGAAGCGGCCGCCAGCTGAGTAGCAAATCGGTGCAAAGCAGGGGCGCAGGGGAATCCGAGTCCAGGAGCAACTGCAGCGGGCGCGGAGGAAGCGGTAGACGGAACAGAGGCACAGAGGCGGCGGGCAGCAGCCACCATGAGCATGGTGCGGCGGATTATCCTGCTGGGCCCCAAATACAGTGTGTGGGCAAAGGGTAAGTGCTGTGCCGTCTTGTTGTTGTGCTGCCAATCGCATACGTAACTGCGTCATTAGCCGTGAATCGACAACAACTGGCAATGGCAACTAAAAAACAGCCTGCAGTTTACCAATCTGCATCGTAATCCCAACGCTCCCCCCGCCATTTGGCTTATCAGAATTTTCTAGCTTCGGTGCTCGCTGACACTTGTCTAGTGTCAAACAACCAAAACACTGAATGAAGGTCGTCTTCTTTTGATACCAAAAAGCTGCTGCTCGCGGTCAACGGGCCACAGTGGCGTCGCTGAAAAGGGGTTTCACCCAACTGATTTTACATTCACGCACTCACACGCATCTGATTGGAGGCCACCCCCCTTGCCGTTTCCAATCAGACAAGCGTGGCTCTTGGACCAACTGAACTTGAATTGTTTTATAAGGCCCGAATGGCCAGTTAGCGCAATTACTGCTATTGCCGCTCTGACGCAATGATTTTTTGTTTTATCATTACATGTCTGCAGTGGAGCAATTTCTTACACTTTTTTAATGGCCCACAGTTGGTTATTATATTTGCTGGCCTGCAAGTTAGGAAAGCGAGAGCCGGAAGTTTACCCAACACATTTCACTGAAAAAAACTAGCCGAGATTGTTTTCTACTGTCAAATTCACAGCACCTGTGAATTCCGAGATTAGCCATTATCAATTCCCTGCTTGATTGGCACTACTGCGAAAAAAAGGTGCGAGTCATCTGCGATATCGGAAGATGCTAATTGCCCTTGGCCTCCACTTGTTAGTTTGTTTTTGTGGGCCAATCTAGAGACTCTGTTCCCCGGATTCCCTTTGTTGTTATCAATTGCCTGTGCTTCGGAAAGCATTAACCCCACACATGGGGTCGATGCTTCCATTTTGTCTGCTTTGTGCACGAGACACAATTTAAATCTTTAGAATCCATGCACAGTGGCTAAAGGTCTCAGATGACTTCCAATTTTTATTTAAATTTGTATGCCATTAAAAACAGTTTCCAATACTTATACATGTACTTTCCATATCCAGGAAGCGGAGCTGGTCAAACACATGGCTCGGCAAGATGCGTTATCCTAAGCGCAGGTTCTGCGGAGAACAGCGACTGTGGCGTACGACGCTTTCACCTGGCAACGCGGAACTGCGCGAGGAATCGACTGATGAGACTGGAGCCCGCGATGGCAATACCGGCGTATATTGATGTAACTAACGCACACTCAAGAACGCCAGAGGACTCCAGCGAGAGTGGGAGCGGCAGCGAAGGGGGAGCCAGTGCGTCGGGAGGTAGTGGAGCGAAGAGCCCCGGCGGTGCGGCTGGGTCTGGAGCAAGTTCGACCAGTGGTGCCGATCCGCCAGGCGGTGGCAGTGACAAGTTCCTCTCGTGCCCAAAGTGCGGCAGCGCCTGCACCCAGGTTGAGACCTTTGTCAGCTCGACGCGGTTCGTTAAGTGCGCCAAGTGCAACTACTTCTTCGTGGTGCTCTCGGAGGTGGAGACTAAGCAGCGCACCAAGGACGAGCCCAAAAACCAGCGCAAGCCGCCACCTCCGCCACAGAAAATCATGGAGTATCTGGACAAACACGTGGTGGGCCAAGATTTTGCCAAAAAGGTGCTGGCGGTGGCCGTCTACAATCATTATAAGCGCATCCATCACAATCTGCCGCAACTGCAAAACCAGGGAGCGGGTGCCAGCAATGGAGCCGGTGGCGGCCTAGATGGTATTCCTCGGCCCGATCTTCTACACATCACCGGTATTGGTCACACGCTGAACAGCTCCCCGGGCAACGAACTGCCACCAAAGTCGCCGACTCAAATGGGCATGGGCGGAGGAATGGGAGGACCTGGACTTGGAGCAGGACTAACCGGCGCATCATCTAGCAATGCGCGTGGAGGTGGCGACAACCGGTCCGGATCAGAAATACTTGACCGCCAGTCCACCGATGTCAAACTGGAGAAGAGTAACATTATCATGTTGGGCCCCACGGGATCCGGTAAGACGCTGATCGCCCAGACGATCGCCAAGTGCCTGGATGTGCCCTTCGCCATTTGCGACTGCACCACGTTAACACAGGCGGGCTATGTGGGCGAGGACATCGAAAGCGTAATTTCAAAGCTTCTGCAAGATGCCAACTACAATGTAGAGCGCGCACAGACGGGCATTGTTTTCCTCGACGAGGTGGACAAAATCGGTGCCGTCCCCGGAATCCATCAGCTTCGTGACGTTGGCGGCGAGGGCGTCCAGCAAGGCATGCTGAAAATGCTCGAAGGCACAGTGGTCAACGTGCCGGAGCGTAACTCCCCGCGAAAGCTGCGTGGCGAAACGGTCCAGGTGGACACCACAAATATCCTTTTCGTGGCCTCTGGTGCCTACACAGGACTGGACAGGCTTATCGCACGTCGTCTCAACGAAAAGGTAAGTTAGCGATAGTTACTCAGACTTCGCTTACTAATTGCATCTTAATGCTTCAAGTATTTGGGTTTCGGCATGCCATCGACCAGCGGATCTGGCCGTCGTGCAGCTCAATCAGCCGCCAGTCCCATGGACAACGACCAGGAAGAGCGTGATAAATGCCTGACCAAAGTGCAGGCCCGTGATCTCGTTGAGTTCGGCATGATACCGGTAAGTAATCGGAGGTTCAAATATAACTCCGTAGACATACATTGTAACTATTAACATAATTATAAGCTAGCAGATTTTATTATATTAGTTACTCATTTTGATTATTTTAAAACCCAAATTGTTGTGCAGGAATTCGTTGGACGTTTCCCGGTTATCGTTCCCTTCCACAGTTTGAACGTTAGCATGCTGGTGCGCATCCTAACCGAGCCGCGAAACGCTCTAGTGCCGCAATATAAGGCACTGTTGGGTCTTGATGAGGTGGACCTTACGTTCACCGAGGATGCTGTGAAGTCGATAGCCCAGCTTGCAATGGAAAGGCACACTGGAGCTCGTGGACTGCGCTCTATAATGGTAAGATATTGAATTTGTGAGACACATATGGCATATACCTAAAACATGTTTATAATCCCATCCAGGAACAACTGCTGCTGGATCCCATGTTCATAGTGCCTGGTTCAGACATTCGGGGTGTTCACATAACCGCCGACTATGTTAAAGGCAGCGCCACCCCCGAGTACAGCCGCGATGCAGACGCCGCGGCATCTGGGACTGTTGCCACGGATTCCGATACCACAACCGATAATGATAAGAACTTTGAGAATAGTGAGAAAGTACGACTAAAACAGTAAATCAAACAGAGATACCCACATCCAAAGCCAACCAAAACAGAAATCGAGACAACACTTGAACAAAAGAGAAAACTTTCAATTCGCAACGCTTTCCGAATTGCTTGTTCTTTGCAAACTCTTTTGTCTTCTATCCACTACTGTTCAGCTTGTTAAACTCGTCCAGCTGCTTAATTTCGAATCGTCAGCGCTAATTTCTCGCATAAACACAATTTAATGTTGAACCCTTATGATACTTTCATTTGCCCACTCTAACATGTATATTTTTTAGTCTGGTTTGAATGGTAAATTGATTGGTGCGTCGTAGATCCCTACCTCGAACCTATCACTCTGTAAAATATGAACCGCTGAGGAGTGTATACATTTATAAAGAATGTCCTCAATCCCCAAATGCATCTGTGATTCATAAACGACGAGCAGCGCAGTCTTTTGAGCCCGAAGCAATTGTAAGTGGAACAACAAATCCTAAAGGGATATTTAAATAAATGCCACAGTTTCTTAAACATTATATTACACAAATATCGGAAATCTGCAATGTTGGCAATGATGTGGTCCATTGGCGCTAGGAACCTCTTTTGCATATAACAATTATATATACAAACGTAAACGTATATTTAGGCAAATTTTTGCATAGTCTAAATTGAGTTTCTAAATGAGTTCTTGTAGCGTTGTAAAGATGACAAGCGAGAAGCACGTTCTACCTTTAACTAATTTAAGTTGAAAAAAACATTTTTAAAACAAAAAACAAATAAAAAAAAATGAAAAAATTTAAAGCTGGATGCTAATTTTCTTGAGAAATCGATATGCTTTTTGTACGCCAAGGGTTACTAATGTAAATAACATGGCAAATTTAAATTTTTAGTTTTCGTTCATTTTATTTTATTCATCATTCAAATTCAACTAAGTCTGCAGAACTCATAATAAATAATTTGAATTTATTGCACATAATGGACTAATGGTAGTTCCTTCTTTTTGTTTGTTTTTACGTTTCCTTTTCATCTCGTAGTATATAAATTTGTATAAAAATTTGTAAGTTAATAAATATCTTTTGGCGACCCTTAATCGTTTTCCTCGGATATGAGCAGTTCGTATTCCTGTGCCGCAAACCGATCCCAATCGGAGGTCTGCGAAATAGATAATAACATAATTAATAATTATATTAATTAATTATTCTAAGTACCACTTACATATTCGTCACGCTGTGAGGCAAACGGATCTCGTTGTTCGTGATCTAGATACTTCTCCAGATTGAAGAAGGTATCGAAGAAGACGTGCGTCATTTTGCATCGTTTCAAATCGCCCAGCGTGATACAGTCCCGATTTGCTGGCTTGATCATATCTAGCATCTAATATAAAAAAATTAGATTATCTTCCTTCAATCGGAATTGAATATCCGATCCTCACCTGGCACAGGCAGTCCTCGAAAGGCAGGCACTCAATGCCGATTCCCTCCATCCTTTGCTGCTGCTCCTCGTAGAAGTATTCCAGTTCGTACATGGACAGCACTCCATCTCCGTCGACGTCCATACATCTAAACCAGTACTCGATGGCCGTCGGCGTCCGTTTGTCCTCCTCCGAGAGGATGAACCACACAAAGTCCGTGTAGGACATCTTGGCTTCATCTTCCGGCGCCTTTTTGTTATCGCTGCGCGTTACACATCCCGAGAAGATTCGCTCCACGATGCGCGATGACAGGGCATGATCGCTGTGCTTGGCCAGATCCTCCTGGTTGATCAGCAGGTCGTGGTCCTTGTCCAGTTCCCAAAACTTGCAGTAAATCACGTAGAAGTGCTCGTAGCTAAAGAAGGCCATTATCTGATTGATGTCCTCTTCTTCCTCCAGCAGACTGATCATCTGTGGGCGGGTTTCCAAATGTACATTATGTATTTCACAACAACATTGTTATATTTATATTTTTCAGATATATCATTGATATACTTTTCTCACCTCCAGCAGATCGGATCGTTTTAGTTCGGCTATTGTGATCTTGCCGCTCCAACTGCGGTTTACCGAATAGAAAATGCGCGCGATGACTGTGTGCACGTATCTGGAATGGAACTCGGTGGCTTCCTTGAGAAAGGCCAGGCCGGGGTGTGTGTCGACCACATCCTGCACCATGGGCACCAGGTCCTCGGGCACGATGTACGAACGGAATCTCTGGCCACGCGACAGAATGTACACGAATCTCGAGGCCGCCTCATGGCAATAAACATTCATTCTGCAATTTAAACGGGGTTTCATTTAAATATATGTGCATATATACTAAAAGGTAAGGTATAGAAGGATTTACAAAATACAATATAGGCAATAAAAACGATATACGAGTGAGTAGAGTTTCGTTACTTTTTCGCCACTAACTAATAATAAGATATTTCGATTTTTTAAGCTTCTCATTACCATTCACCATTACATTTCAAAACAAAGAAATAATTAAAACATTCTTAAATTTTGTACAAAACATGTTTATGATGTGTGAGTCAAATGTGTATTAAGCCATTTATCTTCTTTATATGTAATATTACATCTGGCTTATAAAATATGTGAACGAGCGCACATTCCAACGCCCACGAATGAATTTGTGTCTTATATTTATTTTGAGTTGTAATATCAAGGTAAAATATTTGTAAATAGTAAAAGAATCAAATTAAAACCAAAATTCGGATGAAAAGATTTTTATGTTCCTTTTTTACAACTGGAATATCTGGTGTTTTTGGATTGTTAAAATTGAATAGATAAACCAGCATGTTTAGCAATGTTTATTCAAATGTTTGTAAATATTACTATTAAAGAATCACATTAAAGTTTGAACCAAAATCAAAATCATATGAGTAGAACTGGTATGATATGTCACGATATGACGCTTGCAATATTGAAGGACCTTTGTGGATCTAGGGATGACTTACTGTTTCCAGAACTCGACGAACCGCTGACGCTCGACGAGACCCGTGCTGGCCGATTGGCAGAAGACCATCACCGGCATGCGCCAGTAGAAAGGCAGGCCGCAAATCTTGAGGATGCGCGGCAGCTCGTCCTTGGTCACCTGGTTGTTGGGAAAGCTGTCGAAGGCGGAGAGAATGCCGCGCACCACGCGCTCCATGGCGATGTTGGGCTGGGGCTTGCCGTGTGGAAAGTAGAATCTGTCGGATAATAGATGGTGTAATGCACGCAGTGGAATCCAAAACAATGGATCCGCTCACCTCGGTATGTAGACGCTTTTTGTGGAGCGGATCTCCTTCTGCAGCAGATTCTGCTCCTGGGGCGGCGGGGGCGGTGTGGCATGTAGCTTGACCTGCCGACGAATATGAATGCGAAAATGAATTTCACTCACTAATTGTTTACATTCCCTTGTTTTGGCTGCCAAAGCGCAACTCAATAAAATGTGCAATTTATTCTCGAATATTTGGCTTTGTTTACGTTTATGCGGAAATTTTTTCTCACTCTCGCCCCAAAAGCCGCAGACTGCCACGCCCATATCGACGTAGATTCGCCCTTTACCTTTGAATTTATTATTAAATGTTTGCCATTCAAATAAACATCAACAAATCGTTGTCTAATTTAAGCGGTGAGTGTAGGCGCAAGAGTAAATACTTTTTGTTTAAATTACCTCGCGGCTATTTGGTAAATAATGGAAACATATTTGCTACGTGGGATTTTTATGTTTGCGATTTTTCGTGGAATAAATGCATTGAATTCCATATCGTGGCAGCAAAAAACCAGGAGAATCAAATTATCGTGAGCTATAGTGTTTTATTTCATTTTATGTGGGCAGTAAAGAAAACACGAACAATTTGTTGAGCTATGCTGATTAAAACAGATTTAACTTTTAAATTCAGTTCAACTAAATCTATTGTTTTTCTATGTTTTTCACATCAACATGAAATGACTTTATTTGGCTTTTATTCGTGTGAGGACTATTTATTCATCGAATATAATTCATGCCCAGGCCATTCATGATTTTAAAACTGTCAACGGCGACATAAATATTAATCTCCTCACTCGACCACGTCGAGAAGCCTCTGCGATCGAGAAAACAATTCATTGGCATGTGCGCATATTACGTATACGCCCGGTTACACATCGTTTATAGTCAAATATTACGCATACGCACTGTTGCCCAATTTGTAGACAAAGAGCAAAGAGACGAAAAAGCACCAGCAGATCGAACTTCTGTCTGCCGCCTGCTTAAAACTCAATTGCAAATAGTTGTTTTTGTATTCTCACAGGATTATTGCTATTTTTACCCGATTTTTTTGCTTTGATCAGACGCTTGGCAAGAAGTGGGGAATTTCACAGGCAATCGTAGTAAAGCAAAGTTCAATTGAGCTGGAGAGATTTTTGGCTTGGTAAGCCATTCATAGAAAAAACAACCGAATATGCCGCGCCCGCCCGCACATGTAATTAAGCAATTAAACAATTCGGAAACAAAAACCCCCGACCAAAGCAACAATCAGCACCAAAGGCTGAAAGGCTGAAAAAAGCAAAGCGAATTGCACTTCGAAGTGCTCAAAAGTGATGATGATCGTGTGCTGCTGGGGTTGTATTGATTTCGGTTTGGTTGTTGTTTAGTTTATTTTTGTTGCTTTGCTTATGCACGATTGTGCTGATCGCAAATGCTTGATTTGATTGTTTATATACGAAAATATGCACACAACACTGGGCAAGCGGGACCACTATGAATACCTAACAAACCCAGCGGAGCAGATGAGTAGTCAACAGGTTCTTGGACGTCTGAGAAAATGTTAAATAAATTAAAACAGGAATGCTATTGGGATAGCACACAGTCTGAACACGATTGTCACCCTAAACTTGTTTGATTTTATAATGGTATAATGGATGACTTGAGGTTTCTAAATCTTTCTGATTAATTATGATTTTGTTCTATTATGATGCAGTTATTTTATGTAAGTTAAATATCCTTAAGACTGGTTTATATGGTAATTAAACACTAAACATTTGTGTATGAAAATTGAGAAAATTTAAGCCTTTCATTGAAATAAATTAAAACTCTTTAAGCTAGATAAGCTTTAGATAAGATTCCTTCATTTTCGGTTGTTCATATTATTTGACTGTCTGCAAAATTAAACCCCTCTAGATCAGAGGGACCTCTTTCACTCGGCGCTCCTATGGCCGAAACGCCGATCTTCGCCAGCCACTTGGCAAACGTTTCCCGCATGGCGTCTTGGGGTAACCTTAAATCAATCAATGATGCACTGCGCTCGCACCGATAAGAGCAGCCCACAAAAAGTCGAACGAAAACAAATGGGCGATTGCAATTGGTTCGATTTCATTTGCACATTGTCTTCTGGCATTTTCAACTATTAGATAACACCACGAGCACTTCGGCCGCAGAAAATGCAGATTTCTGCCCAGTTTTTCATAACTCACCTTCATGAGACTCTTGGGCGGAGGATCCGTCTGGGGCCGTTTGATGTTGAGGAAGGCGTGCCGCACATCCGGACACTTCTCGAACATGAGCACGCGCTCGGCCACGGAGCCACGGGTGAGGAGATTCACTGGAAGTAGAGACCGATATCTGGATAGCTAGCGCACTACTATATATGGGATTCATTTCGAGGGTATTACTTTTGTCCTGGCCATTGGCGAGCGCCGCCCGCGCCCCGCTGGTCGGTTTGACTTTATTCAACGTTGGCATCGTTGTGCTGGCCGCTGTTGCTGGCGTTGCATCCATCGAAGTTGCTGTTGCTGCTGATGTTGCCGATGTTGCCGCTGCTGCCGCTGTCGCTGCCGCCATGTTGCCGGCGTTATCAGTGGCGATGCGACTTGTTGATTTGCGTGCGTTGGCTACTGTGGCCACCGCTGTGGGCTTTTCTTTGGTTGCCGGCTTCGAATCGGCACTAGTTTCTTTGGTTTTGCTCGACTTGCGACTGCCGGTGGCCGCTGGCTCGCCGCCCTTATCACTCACTGCCGTGCTGTTGGCAATTCTCGCAGCCGATGGCCCATCGACGACATCGAGGCTAACAGCAGCCGATCCGGTCCTGGTGCTTCCGCTGCTGTTGGCCTTGCTCTGTTTTTTGGTGGGTTGCTCCGAGGCTGTTAACTTGTTACTGCTGGCCGAGTTGCCGATGTGGTTGCTGTTGATGCTGCTGCTGCTGTTGGCCTTGCTGTTCTGGCGCTTTTTGCCCACTGTGGCCGCCACGTCCTTCTGCTGCTGAATAAGCTCGCTGATCTTCAGCAGATTCTGGGTTTGCTGCGAGGAGAGGTTGTTCACGTCCAGGTCTAAACTGATGTCGTAGTTGAGATTGACATCGGGCAAGGGCTTGCTGACGGTAACGGCGGCCACTTTTTTGGGAGATTGCAGTGCCTGATCTGGCACGGGACTGAAGCTGGAGACCGCTGCCTTTTTCACCTTGCCATTGGCTGTTGTTATGTCGGACTTCTTCAGGGTGTTGCTCTTGCCGCGCTGCTCTTTGTCCTTGTTGACGAAGCTGGTGACCATTTTCTGGAGTCCCTCGGCGTCGGCGGTGGGCGAGGCCACGTCCGCAAGGTCGCCGGAGGCTGCGGCGCTTGTGTACATCGTCAGGAGTTCCGTCGGTGGTATGCCCTGGCTCTTCCACGTGTGATAGATGGCGTCGGCATGATCGTTGATCTTCTTGGTCAACTCGGCTATTTCCGCATTCGAATCGCTGCTGGCTGGAGTGCTGTTCGTCGCTCCCTGCGCTTTGGACACCTTGGAACTGACTCCAGAGCCCGCTGGCTTACGTGTCGTGGTGGTGGTTTTGATGGCACTCGTGACCGCCACCGAACTGATCATGTTGGTCCCCGTGCCGCTGCTAAGCTTCTTGGTCTTGGTGGTCGTTGTTGTGGTGGTGGTGCTCGAATTGGCTTGCATTTTGCTTCAGTATCTTGGAAAATGTGTATTCTTCTTCTTCACTGTTTGGGTATTCACATTTTCACTGCTCACATTTTCATTTAAAAAATTTATTGAAATCGAAATTGGGTTTTTATTGAATTTGCCCGGCTTTGTTGCGTCTTTTGGCACTGCGAGATTCACATGCGTTTCATTCACTTTTCACATTTTCAGCGTTTTCAACGTTTTCTCCGTAGACTGCGTATGGCAAAATCTATTTATATAAAGGAAAATACCAAAATTTCCTATTTCGTTTATTTCAGACGCCGATCCCGAAAGATTCGAAACACAGACGCACCGCACGAAAGAAAATATACGGATACGGATTCGGACCAAGCATCGCATCGGATCGGCATAGGAATATCGAGCAGATACGTAAGACGCGTACACGGCGGGCACAGTGGTCGCAGACCCATTGAAAACCAGGTTCCAAAAATAGACATTCAACTGCCAGAAGCAATTATCATATCGGGGGTTTAATTAATGGCCCACACCTTTGGCGCCAAAAACGTGAACAATTATTGTGTCACGTTGAATCATCTCGACATTCCATCTGGTTATGCTTGTGCAAAAACAAACAATTAATCAATTGATTTAATTGAATCATTTTTTACGGGTCAAAAATAAGTGGGATCCCACTGTGCATGCGTAAGAAATAGACAAGAGCGGTCAAAATTTTAGCACCAAGTGATCTTATAAAAGTTTTCACTAAGTAATCGGATGTTTAATAAAACAAAATATGAAGTTTTGAAATAAGTGCAAAATCTGCGATTATTAGAAAACCATTTTAATATTATCTAAGCCAACTAATAAATTTTAAATAAAATAAATTTAATAAAATAAAAAATTTTATTTATTTAAAAAACGTTTAAAAAAAGTTTCGTTTGGATAACTCTTAATTACAAAATGTCTCATTGAGAATTAGCGTCATAAAAGTTATTTTGTTGACTTGGAATACACATTGACGTACGAAACTGACCTACAAATTTACTTATATTGAGTCAGTTTTTTTTTTACAAAAACTCTGATAAGTCGTTTCGTTTTCAATTTTAGTCACTGTCATATGAGGTGCATAATAAAACGCAGAAACATTGTGCAAAACAAAGTTTCTAAATAGATCTGCAATGAGGAAAGGCGTTTGCAAATCCATTTAGCGATGCTATTGTCTTGACCTCAGCTGTTGGTTGTACTATTTCGCCGTTTTTACGTGGGGTTCCAATGGGATAGGAACGGGAATGGGTTGGGGTTGGGAACGGGGACGAGATGAAACCGGGAGCTGCGTTGCGTTTGCGACTGCGGCTGCTGCTTCTTCAACTTTGTACTATTTATTCGAAAATAAATTTCGAAGTAGTTGCCGCTCACAGACACACGTGCACGCACACTGGCCCAATGCACTTTACATACACTTTACGAGCCAGAGTGCACTTGTGTGTGTATGTGTGTGGCTGGTGGGGTGTATGGTGGTGCATGACGTACATATAGTTTGATATTTGTCTGCCTTTATTAATGATTGCATTTGGGCCCGGAGGGCGCGTGCTGAGAACAACGGCGACACCGAGAGATTCCGTCATTAATTAATTAACCAAGCCGAACCGAAAGCGAAACCGACCAGAGGTTAATCGAAATTTTCGCGGCACGACATTTTTGCCGTGCGCTCTTCTTTTGGCGAAATGCGCGAAATATTAACAAACGGGGGAAAACACACGAGGCAGCGGGATATTTTGGAAAACTCTGGCAAGCTTCCGCTTGGCGAGTCTAAAATTAACAGCAAACAGAACCGAAAACAGAGCAGAATAGAACACAGAATCCACAGATCTGAAAATCCGAGTCCGAAATCGGAAAACCGTCGTATATCCGAGCGACTAGCGGTGCAGGCGATGCTGCTAAGGTCCGTGTTGTTACTGTAAATCTTCGGCCGCTGAAAATAACATCAGCCTCCGTTCTGCGAGCGATCGGTCGGTCCGCAGAGACGACGAGCCAACGGAGCGGATGAGCGAGAGTGCTACGCGGTGATCTCAGCTGTTGCTGCTGCTGCGGCTGCTGCTGCTCCTACTGCCGCTGCAACTACGCTAATGACACCAGCAGCCCCCAAGAACGAGCGCTCCCACACACGAGCGACCTGCGATCGAATCAGAGCTGAGCCGATCGACGGAAAAAGACGCTGACTAATCGGCTGGGAAATCCGCCAGATCGGATTAAGCTCATTTCGAAGGGAGCGGCAATACTGGACCGCAGGGTTCAAGGTTTTGGGTGTAAAAATACAATTTTCCCTTAATTTAACGTTATATGTGGAATATAATTTGCTTGGGAAAAAGGCATTATATAATATATACACCAATGGTTTTTTTGTTGGAAGAGATATTTATATCATAGAGAAAGCTATTTTAAAAATTTTTTAAGTAATTAGTAAAATTTTACTATTCTAAAAAATAATTAAATAAACAAAAAAATATAACGAACAATGTCTATAATTGTTATATTACATTCAGTTTTAATTAAAAGCTATAAAAGAGCTAAAAGTACAGCTCAGCAGCAGTGAGAGAGTAGGAGAGCGGCGCCCGAAAAGATCCATTACTTTGGCGTTCTTTGAGCAGCCGCTCCATCATCCTCTCGCTCTCTCTCTCTGCGCTCTCACCTACCCCCACACGACGGCGCAGCGGCAGCGACGTCGGCAGAACACTTGCCGCCGTTTACCCACTCACACGCACACTCACACACGCGTCACTCACACTGGCGAGCGCGAATCCATTGTCGAACATAAAAATACAAAAATCAAATCATAGGTGTTTGTTAATTATACACTGTGCCCTGGAGCCAGGGTGTCACGGTTCGTTTGAGAAGTTTGGACATGTCACGTAAATACCAGGTATTATAATAAAACGCTATTATTTGAATATAATAATAATATTATATTATAAGCATATTATATTATACTTACTTATACTTTACTTACTTATTAAATTCGTGAAATATACAGAGCATACTTTCAGGTACATACACCCCGAACTCAAATCTTTATCGTTATCAATACACGATCAACATAAATGTATTATTGTCGTATTAAATATTACAGAGAAGGGCATTCAAAGTGCCGGGTAAGTTTGGTTCTGCCTCTCTAGTTTCAAATTTGCCCGCCTCATTGAGCAGGAAAACAACAAATTCCCCAACAATAACAACGTCTACGGATCGCAGCGTTTATCTCGCTTATTTGCTAATGCTAAATGATCGTCTTCTTCCCCGCCTTCGGCGGCCTTCTTCCACTTCACATCGCAATGTTTGTTGCAAGTTGGCTTGTCCATATGTCTCTGTTGTTGCTATACCCATTTCGTTACTTGGCTTTTATGTTTGGGCCATCTAGCAGGTGGGCGGGGGACTTTTGTTGTTTAGCGAAACCCGAAAATGCCGAATAAATTGAAATGCGATTCATGGTTTATACCCAGATTATTTGTATATATGCATACACAGAACTGTAGGTAAATACGTAAGTATGGGAACCGCAAGTGCGGCTAACGATGACGCCAATATAATGATCATGATGATCAAATTGATGGTAATGATAATGGCGATATGAGCGCAGCTTCCGGTTTTGCGCCTCGGTATTTTTGTTAGTTTTTTGCGCTGGCTAACTTTATATGAATATTTATTACCTGCGCTTTTTTTGTATTGTTTTGCGGTGTGTAATTGATTTAAACCGAAAGATCTGCCGACATGTGTCGACTGTCACACCAGCTGACAGTTATTTCGGTTTAGTTCCATATTTGGGTTGGGCGCAAAGCGTGGCATCCCATTTGGCCATTTGGATTAGCCTAAAACTTGACCCAATTCAAGCTGATGTGTTGAGCCATCGCACAAAGGCGAACAAAAGGCTTTTATGCCAAAGCTGGACTGACAAAATAAAATCCAAGCTGCCCACACCAAAAAGAAAAGAAACAAAACATGTTCGGAAAATTCAATGGAGGTGCGAAAAGATCAATCAGCACAAAAAATCCATAAGCGGCTTAGCGTCTGGGGTGTTCATATTCTTAATTTAAATAGATTATTTTACTACTTCCAAAAGCTGGCATTCTTTTTAAGATAATCCAAGATTAGCAGAGCCCTCAAGATGTGCGTTCATCGGCGCACACACTGCGTATACTTGATTGCGCATACGCACTGGTGTCGCAGGCGAACGATACTGATATTTCTTCTGCTACGATATGTTTTCATAATATTCTTCAAATTTGTCTAGGCATTGACACATTAAATCGCTGACTTTCGCCATTGCTTTCTGCACAATCTGGAGACTCAAGAATAATACTCGGCCAGAACCCCCAGTGGAAACCCTTGAAATGCCTTTAACTATTGACATTGGCCCATTGCGATGTGCGCTTGCTTTCGTTATGGATATTATGATTATAAGCCAAAAGCTGTCGACACTTTCCTCTGCACATTGCAGACATATTTTTAGGCTGGCCTAATTGAATTTCAAGAGCAGGGGTTACACGAGCACCGCGAAAACTATAAAAGCCATGCGGCAGAATGCAGACATTGCAGGTTTCCAACGACCAATCGCCGCGACTAGTCCGCCCCAGTGAAATATTCAGAATCCAGGAACCCTTTATGTAAAAAGTGTTAGAAATATTGTTAGTGAATTTGCAGCTTTTTATGTAGACAGTGTGATATAGGCGGGATATAGTGACGCAGCCAGTAACCAAAACACAATGGAGAGGTACGATCGGTGGATCCACTGGATGTTCTGGTTAGCAATTTAACATTTGCTTCGGTGTTGCAGCTTTGCAGTAGCAGCCGCGCAACTGGGGCCACACTTTGCCCCCCTGTCCAATGGATCGGTGGTGGACAAGGTCACGCCCGACATGGCCCACCTGATCAGCCCGTACTGGAACCAGTTCCCCGCCATGGACCCCATTTGGGCCAAGATCCTGACCGCCTACATGATCATGATCGGCATGATTTCCTGGTGCGGAAATGGCGTGGTGATCTACATATTCGCCACCACCAAATCACTGCGCACGCCCGCTAACCTGCTGGTCATCAACCTGGCCATCTCCGACTTTGGCATCATGATCACAAACACGCCCATGATGGGCATAAATCTGTATTTCGAGACCTGGGTGCTCGGACCCATGATGTGCGACATATACGCCGGACTGGGCTCGGCCTTTGGCTGCAGCTCCATCTGGTCCATGTGCATGATCTCCCTGGATCGCTACCAAGTGATCGTCAAGGGCATGGCCGGCCGGCCGATGACCATTCCGCTGGCCCTGGGCAAGATTGCCTACATCTGGTTCATGTCGAGCATTTGGTGCCTGGCGCCCGCCTTCGGCTGGAGCAGGTGAGTCCTTGAAATGGTAAACCTTCTGGGAACCCATTTTTTAAAAAATGATCAAAGCTACTATATACAAATGTTTAAAAACTTAAATTACAAACAAAAGGTTTACAAATTACAATTGTATTAATATTATTACCACCTAACATTATCCTATAAATATATATTCTTAATCTAAAAGGTATGTGCCGGAGGGTAACCTGACCTCGTGCGGTATTGACTACTTGGAACGCGACTGGAACCCACGCTCATACCTGATCTTCTACTCCATCTTCGTGTACTATATTCCGCTGTTCCTGATCTGCTACTCTTACTGGTTCATCATTGCTGTAAGTGGCGACGAGACTCGCATATCCCAGTCGCTTAACCCGATATATCCTCCCACAGGCTGTCTCCGCCCACGAGAAGGCCATGCGCGAGCAGGCCAAGAAGATGAATGTCAAGTCCCTCCGCTCCTCTGAGGATGCCGAGAAGAGCGCCGAGGGCAAGCTGGCCAAGGTGGCTCTGGTCACCATCACGCTGTGGTTCATGGCGTGGACACCATACCTGGTCATCAACTGCATGGGACTGTTCAAGTTCGAGGGCCTTACACCACTGAATACCATTTGGGGAGCTTGCTTCGCCAAATCGGCCGCCTGCTACAATCCAATTGTATACGGCATCAGGTTGGTTATGGGCTATGAAACGTATATACCTTAATATTTAACCAATTTTTTATTTTCATTCCGTATAGCCATCCGAAATATCGCCTGGCCCTCAAGGAGAAGTGTCCTTGCTGCGTCTTTGGCAAGGTCGACGATGGCAAATCGAGCGATGCCCAATCGCAGGCCACCGCCAGCGAGGCCGAGTCCAAGGCATAAATTCTTTGGCGCAACAACCAGAACAGCAACAACAACAACAAGAACATCTAACTACTTACAACAGCAACAACAACAGCAACAAAAACAACAGCAAGAACAACTGCAGCAACAGAACGAAACGCTTTCGAATAACATCAAAAACTTCAACAATAATGAAAAAATTATGCAACTTTCTTACATAACAAAAAGCAATGTAAACTCAGTTATTAAATTTCCTGCAATGTCAGTTAAGGACAAAAAAAAACTCAACAAAAAAAATAAATGCAAACGAACTAGAAAAGTTATAAATTAAAATGAGCCTTTTCAAAACATAGTATATCTAACAAAAGCAGCTTTTAGCGTGGAAAAACCCTAATGACGAACCTACAAAAGTTCGGATATCAACTTTCGGTTATCTTTCGCCTTTAAAGTTTGGAGAACCACAACAAATTTGAGTTTATTCATTCTTATATGTATAATAGTCTTCTTCAGAAGCTATAAATCCTTTCCAGTTAACAAGAAATACCCCTTTTTTGCAAAGCACTTCACAATATATTATCTATTTCAGTTTTTGTTTTCTTTTTTTTTTAAATTAAAGGCACTTATGTAAATTCCATTTTTATAAGTTAACATGCAATCGTTAAAACTGGACACACAGACAACGCCTTTTCGAACTCAAAGTTGAAAAGACATGAGTCAGCATGGGAGAACTTAACCCAGGGCTGCTGGAGACTCATTGAGCTGAGCCTCGCAGCGGTTAGTAGCACATGGAGAACATTAACAATTAATCAGTAGTATCTGTAAAGGCACAACTCAGAAAGCTTTCAACTCCAGTCACTCGCTGCACGAATCGTACTCGCTTTCGCTTTTCTTGATTTTCGTTTTGATGCCCGGCGTTCCGGGAGTTGTGGTTGTGGGTGATGGTAGCGTATTGTTGTTGTCAATAAGCGCAAAAGAGCTATTGCCTCCAATGGGTTTGTGGTAAGTGCTTGGTGGACTGTCCACACAATCGGACGAGGTGCACACACGTTCTTGTATAATGAGTTTCCACAAACGCACTTCGATGCCAACGCTGCAAAATACCAAAAGTTAGTTGAGCATGGATTAAGTGTACTTTTCTTATAAGCTTTAACGCACCGCAGACCCAGCCTCATGAGGTCCAGCTTTTCCATGTTATAGATAAAGTCGTCAAATGTAAAACCTTCATTCAGGATGAGCGTCTTTGAGAACTCGTCTATTTCCTGCTGGGTCAACCACTGCTCCAACTGCTCGTCTACTTCGTGAAGACCAAAGTGATGCTTGTTTAGCTGCCTCCGGGGATTGCCCGCTATATTCGGACGGACTCCGGACGTTCCGCCCACACTGGTACTCATTCTATGGCACTTTTTGTTAAAGCCGTTTATTGTGCGTCTGTTAAGATGAAATTGTGAATTATAATAAAATTTACAATGTCCTACTTGGTTTACCAACCTTAATCTCTTTCTGCCGCCCATGTAAATGTGAGCCAGCTCCTGACTGATATTATGCAGGGCCCTCATGCTCTGCCGCTGCTGCTCAAGGAGCTGGCGTTGCAGCTTCTGCTGATTGTCACGGATGTCTCTCAGGATGCGCGCGCACTCCATCGAACTGGACAGAGCATCCCCGCCCGATTCCGCAGGCGTTAATCCCACACCTTCGCGAGTGTTGCTCGTGGGAAGAACTTTTTCCAGGCTCTGCTTTTCCTGGCTCTCGGTGGAACCCTTCTGCATTAGACTTGTACGCAAGCTCTCATCATCATTTCCAGACAGGTCTTTGTCCGCCAGATTGGCGCCCAGTTCAGGAGAGAAAATAGTGACCGCCGCCTGGACGGCCCGCTTAACCAGATTATCCAATGCGAACATCCAATGGGGTTTGATGCAATGGTACCGCAGTACGCAGACCACGGCGTCCTGAAAGGAGTACAGCGCCAAATGAAGATGGTCCAGAGCAACTGCGTCGTTGTTCAGCTTTTGTTTCAGTTCGTTGATAGTCGCTTCCAAATGCTTTTCGTTTTCGTTCATAATGTAGTCCCGCAGTCCTCGGATTAGAACCTCCAAATCGCTTTTCCTAATCGCAATCGAGTTCTGATCAGCGTCGACCTTCTTCAGCCAAATATCGCAGATCTTGGATTCGTCTAGTGCCAGCACCTTGGAAAGCGTTGTCCGCCTCTGCGAATCCTTTTTAAGCCTGTAAAAACCGTCAGTCTCGCTCGTCTCACTAATGCTCGTACGCAAGGACGGCGTGGAAGGTTCAATCTCTGGCGAGAGCAAAAATCCATGGGAATTTCGCCGTTCAAGCATAAACTGGTTGCTGGGCAGCTCGTCAATGTCCACCGAGGATGAATGCGTTATGCTGAAATAGGAAACAGAAAGTACAATATAAAATTACGTTTATTTTACAATACATCAAGTGCTATCTCTTCTCAGTATCAAAATCCGAGTGCGCATTTTCCAATCATTAAATATGCACTTTACTGATAGCAACAATCAATGTGTTAACTACACGATAAGCAAAGGCACTTGTTACTCTTATAATAGTAGACGATATGGGAAAATATAGAGAAGCACGGAAAAATTTTTATATTCATTAAAATTAGCAAAATATAAATGATAATTTTCAACAGATAAGATAACCTCTGCTTGTAATTGAGGAAGGTCGAACATGATAAGAATAGTCGCAGCGTTTAACTTACTCCAATTCCGGCGTTGTGGGCGTATTGCAGGTTGTGTTGTAGCTCAGCGGCGGTGTGGTTTTGTGCACAAACCGATCAGCCGGCACCGAAATGCTGCGTCCGAACTCAGTATTGATGGGCAGGGCTGGGCGCACCTTGCGGGGTTTACTTATTGAGAAAATTAAAAGTGCAATTAGAAAGGAATTAGGCAAAACAATTAAGCAAACTCACTCTTGTAGGAAGGGATCTTCCAGAAGTTGCGAGGCGGAGGGTCGGTCCATCACGCTGATGGCAAAGCAACGCAAAATAAAGTTCTTTGCGTTGGCGGACAGCTCCTCGGGTATGTTCGGATGCTTCTTGTAAAAGCCCACCTTGAACATGGCCGCATGGGCGCTACCCAGCTCGATAAACGGTGGTTTGCCCGTAGCCATCTCAACGTTTGTGCATCCAAAGGACCAGATGTCAGCCGCCGGGCCATAGCCGCGTACTCCCTGGTCAATCACCTCCGGCGCCATGTACTGCAAGGTGCCCGTAAAGGTCTCCGTCATCGGGTTGATGCGGGCCAGCCGCTTGGAGGTGCCGAAATCGGAGATCTTAACCACGCCGCTATACGTGTTAACCAGCACGTTGTCACCCTTTATATCGCGATGAACAATGTCCTGCTCGTGAAGGTACTTCAGCCCCTCGAGGATCTGCTTGGAGTAGAAGGCCATGGTGGACTCGTTGTCCTTGAGCGGACCCCATTTGGTCTCTAAGAGGTCGGAAAGCGATCCTCCCGGCACCTGCTCCATGAAGATCTTGAAGAAGCCGTTCTCCGAGCACGATCCCAAATAGCGAACTATGTTGCGATGTCGCAGCTGAGAGTGTAACTTAATCTCCTCGTGCAGTGGCTGCACATCCTGCGAGTTCTTTTCCGGCACCTCCTTAATGGCGATTCGCACCTGCGTCTGCTTGTCCCTGGCGGCGTACACGGTGCCATAAGTACCTTTGCCCAGCACCATTTTGCGATTCTGCTCATCGTAGTCGTACTCGTACTACAATTAATAATAATTAGCAAAAGTGGCCGGAATATATGTATATATGAATAATAAATAACTTACCTCGATATTAGCGTCATCATTGCTGAGATTGACAAACACCACCTGATCTGCAGTCATCTCCAGGATCATATCGTAGAACTTTTGTCGTCGTTCAGTGGAGGGAAAATATATTTGAAAATCATCTGAGTTGTGATGGACGTACAAGTAGGCACAACGATCATCCCTCTTGTAAAGGCTGACGGACTTGATCTTCGATGCCACGAAAAGGAAGTCGTGGATTTTCTTACACGCATTCTTTGCGTGAGCCAAACAGATGTTCACAATCTGAATGGACTTCTCATCCGCATCCATGTTTATAGTCACATAACTGGGCATATAAATCTTCTGAGGCTCGAGGATCTGGAATTTGTTTTGAGTTAATAATAAAGCTTAAACTGCAGATCAGGGGTACCAACCAGAATCGGAAAGCGAATGCTGTTCTTAACCTCCTCGGTGTTGGTGGCCTCCAGAAAGAAGTCCATCCAGAACTGGAACACCTGCTCCTCGATGGGCGGCTGGCGTTCCTCGGGCTTCTTTCGAAATCGATGTATAAGAGAGATATTTCCGATGGTCGACTTCAGATACCAGTTGGGTGGCTTTAGCTTGAACATGCACTCGGCAGCTTGAATCGCCTTGGCGTAGTCGTTGGCCAAAACGGAGATCTCAAAGAAGGTGGCCACATCCCAATACTCACTCAGCGAGGATAGGCTGCCCTTTTTACCGATTAAATTGTTTAAGGTCATGCCGATGTGCTGCAACTCCTCCGTATTGGTAAACTCCTTGCCCTCGATAACCAGCAGAGTAGCCAGATTGATGCCTGCATACTCATTCGGCTGCACCTCAAAGCTTTGGCGGTACCACTTGATGGCGTGCGCCAAACTGGTGGCGTCCGTGTAGTCGGATTCCACAAAGATGTCCTTGTAGATGCGGCCGCACAGGCAGAGCATGTCCGGAAAGTGGTTCTCCTTCTTTTCCAGCGCCTTCAGCGAAGATTCCAGAGCCTTTTCACGGTCTCCCTTTCGATTTCTTCGGTTCAGGGCGAAGGCGTACAGGAAACTCATGTTGCCCGTCTCCACGTACTTCCGGGTGTTGGGTATGTTCTTCAGGTCATTGACCAGTCGCACCATGGCATCGTAGTCCTGCACATCCCTCAGCGAGCACATGAAACTGTGTACCACTTCGCCAGACAGGACATGCGGATCGTCCAGCCGCTTTCGCATCTCGTGCAATATACTCTGCAGCTTGGCGCCGTTGGTGGCGTACGTGTCCCGCGCCGTTCGCATGTCACTCAGAAATTTCTCACGCATGTGGGCTCTGTAAATAACCGAAAATAGCTTCGTTTAGTTTTTAGGTACACAAATAATGCATAATAGGAACAGTGTTTCGTGCTCTGGCTGAAAGACTAATTAACTTAGCATCTATCTGGTACACCAAATTTAAGATTTCAATTACTTTCATTTCATTACTTGTTAACCCGTAGTAGTATCACTAAAGTTCGAAGTAATTTAAATTGAAAGGACAATTATGATACTATAAAGAGACTTAAGAATTTTCAGCGATTATTGATATTTTATATGCAATTCCAAGGCCAACACAATAAATCGGTCTGATTCATTTTAGATGCAGGGCGTGACTTTTGCAGCCAATCTGCCGCAGGGGATGTTATAAATAGTGTTCCGATATGCAATCACCGTGCATGACTTACTGCAAAAGGGGACTCCCTAGATTGTACTCACTTCGACTGGATCTCAACATCTTGCAGCTTTCGCTTGAGGCGCCACTGCAAAGTGGGCACTCGTCCTTCGGCATTGGGTTCCTTGCTGTTGTTGCCGCTGTTGGGCTGGCTGGTCAGGTGGCAGGAATTGGTCTCCGCATTCCGCTTGTAGCTGAGAAACAGGTAGTTGGCACACGAGAGCTGCAAGGGGAGTAGAGTGTACCTAATTTAATGACCGCCACTGTGAATGCAGGCCACGCTGCGTTGGTGTACACCGTGCTGTTAGTGTGTGCGTGCCTCTTTGAGTGTTTGCGTGGGCGTGCTCGCATTTGTTATTGTTATTGCTGGGCCAATGCTTTTGTTGCTTTATGGCCGCAGCCAAAACAAAAATAACGAAAACGATTCGACGGAAATACAGTCGAACTTCCATAGTTCAAATTATTGGCTGCCATATGGGAAAGAGGTTTTAGTTATTAACCTCTGGAAAGAGGAAGTTTTTCGGTTTCTTTTGCAATTTGCTAAAGGAAGACTAGTAGATAGAATAATTTTTAGTCATTTTCCAGAAAGAGGTGTCTAAGCACCTAGGTTAGAGACTTGTTATAAACTCAGTTCGCGTTGTGGAAGCTCGACTGTAGAAAGATCAGCAAGAACAACTAGTCCAGGAGTCCACGCAGTTGCTGGTCATAGCATTTATCTTATCGGAAGCGGATTCCCGATCACGAACGCAGATGTTTGCCAGGCACGCCCGGCCAGGTAAACACTTCCGAACGCACCTTGAGACTGAGCGTCTGCTTGGAATCGATGTCGTTGTAGGTGAGGATGTTCTCCTTCATCCCGAAGCTCTCCCTAACGCCGTAGTGATAGGAAAGCGGCCGCTGCTGGGTGAGAATGCTCAGGTCGATAATGGCCACATCGGCGTTGTAAAACGTCTCCAGCACATTCGTCTCGCCGAAGTCCAGGCGCTCGAACTGCAAGGATGCCAAGTGGGGGGGATGTAAGTCAAATCACCCATATGCCATTGTATAACCAAGCTGGCGCACCTGAACCCGCTGAAAGTTGGCGCCCGCCGACTGCACTGCCTGCTTGATCTCCTCCAGCGCACACTGGCGGTCCTCCAGATGGTCGCCCACCGCCGTATCCATTACACACACCACATCCATCGCTGTTTCCATCGCAGCTATTCTTGGCACTTTTCTGCTCTTGGACGGATTTCGCGCACTTCACGCGATTTCTGCACTTTCTGGACGGCCGACACGCGCAGCTCAGTGGCAAAAACTCTCATTACCACGTTCCTGCTGCACTTGCATCGCGTTAATTACCGCGTAACGAATAATTATCAAATAAATAAAGAAACTTTTTGCTTTTGCTGTGTGACCGCTGCACAGCTACCAGCAATATACCGAATGAAGTCACAAAAATACCACACAAATATGCTAACCGACAAAGCCTTGCTGCAGTTTTGGCGCCAAGTTCCCATTTTTTTGAGTCATTTAAAATTTGGTTTAAAAGATATAATATAATTAGGCATATAAAATAATAAGCTTTGTTTATAAATATATTTTAAAAGCACTTAAGGTTCATTATTTTAATTAATTTACAAATATGCAACGTCTAAAAAGTAGTCAAGAGTTTCACTTATTTTACTTTACTTTTTGAACGAAGATTTATTGTTTTGCTAACTTTTTCTAAAGAATTAAAATGTTGTAGGTGTTTTTTTCATGTATTTCTATCTATTATAAACAATTATACAACTCAATAGAACTAGCAAAATAGTATATTAAAAACGTTCTTTATTAAACGAGACACAAGTAGTACGGATATATAACTTTGATCTTAACTAGCATATTCCTTTAGAATGGAGCCCGCGATCACCAGTCGCTGGATTTCGGAGGTGCCCTCGTAGATCTCAGTGATGCGGGCGTCCCTGTAATGACGCTCGGCCGCCATGTCGGTCACGTAGCCCATTCCGCCCAGGATCTGGATACACTGGTGGGAGCACAAGGTGGCCGCCTCCGAGGCAGCCAGCTTGGCCATTGCAGCTTCTTTGGTGTAGGGCTGCTTTTGGTCCTTCAGCCAGGCGGCGCGCCAGGTGAGCAGACGTGCCGACTCCATGGCCAACGACATGTCCGCGATCTTTTGCTGGATGGACTGGAGCTTGGCAATGGGCTTGCCGAAGGCCTGTCGCTTCTGGGCGTAGTCCACGGCCAATTCGAGGGCAGCCTGACCAATGCCCAGCGCCTGGCCAGCGATTCCTATGCGGCCGGCGTCCAGCGTCTGCATGGCAATCTTGAAACCGAAACCCGGCTCGCCCAGCATGTTCTCCTTGGGCACCACGCAGTCCTCGAAAATTAGCTGGCACGTCGAAGATCCCCGGATGCCCAGCTTATCCTCCTTTTTGCCCAGCGAGAAGCCCTTGGTAGCCTTGGGCACAATGAATGCGGAGATGCCCTTGTGCTTCAGCTGCTTGTTGGTGGTGGCGAACACAATGGCTGCCTCCGCCTCGAAGGCATTTGTGATCCAGGCCTTGGTGCCATTCAGCACGAAGTGATCTCCCTTGTCGGTTGCTATGGTGGAAGCAGCTCCAGCATCGGATCCGTTTCCAGGTTCAGAGAGCGCGAAGCAGCCCACTCGTTCGCCGGTGGTAAACGGTGTGATGTAGTCCTTCTTCTGGGCATCGTTTCCGAAAGAGAGAAGCGGTCCCAGATACAGGGAGTTGTTCACCGACATGATGACGCCAGCAGAGGCACAGCCCCTTGAGATTTCCTCCATGGCAATGGCGTAGGCCACATAATCCAGTCCAGTGCCGCCTGATTAACAATAAAGAGATACAATGAGATACTATAAGGAGGGCTGAGGTGGGCGTAATATTAATTACCCAGCTCCTCGGGAATCGCTACTGCCATCACGCCCAGTTCGCCCATCTGGCGGATCTGTTTCTCTGGATACAGGTGCTCCCGATCGAACTTGGCTGCGTTTCCACTGAGCTCATTGTTGGCAAAGTCCCGGCAGGACTTCTGCAGCATCTGGTGCGTCTCCGAAAGCGCCGACAATGAGGCAATTTGACGAGCATTTAAAGATCTGCGGGCTGAATATCAATATCTGGTTTAGGATCTTGCTTATAGAAAACATTTAAATGGCTGGGGCTCAAAGTCCACACATCAGTTTGTCTTACCAATGCATAACGAGCGGGTGAGTACTGATTGCATGTTTGTGTGGGATTGCCTCTTACTAATAATAATTAAATATATTGCATAAAAGACGGATAAAATGTTATAAAAAAAACTCTACTATTACAAAAAATTAAAAATGGACAGTGTGACCAGAGGAGGTCACCGGCTGCATCTGCATGTAACAAGTGGTTCATCACAG
This sequence comes from Drosophila melanogaster, assembly GCF_000001215.4. Classification (NCBI taxonomy): domain Eukaryota; kingdom Metazoa; phylum Arthropoda; class Insecta; order Diptera; family Drosophilidae; genus Drosophila; species Drosophila melanogaster. Next base: position 19,877,714 of record NT_033777.3, on the reverse strand, counting down.
GGTGACTCTTGTCCCGAATTTAACAAGTCGTCTTGTTACTAATTTAAAATTAAAATTAAAAATTACTAACTTTTCACTCATACGAAAACACTGATGGGTACTTTTAAAATGAAATAAACATAATTCCTAAGGTGCACGGAAATAAGATCCAACATGCCGCCTGAAAAATACTAAATTCCCAAATTCGTAAATTCTCGCGTGCATTCTACATTTTCAAGCTAAATAATGTTGGTACCATCAAATAATTGTTGATTTGTTTAGTTATTATTAAAAGAACGCAGACCAAACGAGGGAAATATGTCGCAGACATGCCAGAGAACGGAAACACTGACGATAGAGGCTCTAGATTTCATCTACGAGGACGAAATGGAATGTGAGTACCAATGAATACCTAAATGCCGGCTGAACTACGATTGATTTCGCTTTTTACAGACTTGCACCTAAAACAAGCGCCCAGAAAGGAGGAGCAAGTCAAGGCGGTGAAGATAAAGCGACTGACTTGCAACATAAACGGCTGCACTTACTCCACGGACCGGAGAAGAGACTTGAGGCGCCACAGGCGGTCGCAAAAGCACATGCTGCTGGAGTCCTGCTCTGACTCCGAGTCTGAGGTGGAATCGTCACTGTTCTCGTGCAACGTCTGCGGCTACAAGACCGCCAAACGGTATTGCTTCGACCGGCACAAGGAGTCGAGGCGCCACATAATGAAGGAGCAGGAGGAGTGCGAGAAGCTGATGGACGAGGCCGAGAGGGCGGAACCGGCGGTAAAACGCATAAAAAGAGTAGAGGAGCCAGCGCCCGCGGATGCGGAGAAAACACGATACACGGAAGACATCCTGACCACGTGCACGCCGTGTGACTACAGCACCACTCGAAAATCTCAATTCGAGATGCAAGCAAAAAGCCAGGCGAACATCGAGGTCGTGCAAAGCCAGCTGGAGGCTAATGAATACATACAGTATCTGCCCCAGGAGCAGGAACAGATGGTGGAGCTATCTGGGGAGTCTGGGGAGACCGAGGACGAATACCTCGCCTACAAGAAGGAGTGCAGGTGCACCCTGGAGTGCAAGCCCTGCGAATACAGAACGGCCAGGAGATTCTGCTTCGTTCGGCACATGCGATCGGCAAGGCATCTGGCCAAGATTCAAGCTGACCTTGATGGTCTGGAGGAAACTGAAGCTCTTGAGCCAGTAGAATACTTGGAAGCGGAAAATGAGCTGGAGGAGATTGATCACAGAGAGGAGAGAAATTTTGTGGAGGAGCTTGATATGGATGTTATGGAAGAGCCAGATGTTGTGGAGGATATACAGGATATAGATAAGCAAAACGGACTGGAAGAGATCAATCTAGTGGAGATCGACGAGGTGGTTCAAATAGATCCCGGCTTTGAAATGATAGAATATACAACTGCCGAAGAAAACGTTTACGAGGAGATCGTGTACCTGACCACCGAAGACAGTCCGGAGGATATTTCCTACTTCATCGCGCTGGACAATGCATAGATTTGTTAATTTCTCGACTCTTTGGTACTTTTAATTACATCGAAAGCCAACGAATTGTTAAATTACAATCAATGCAATAACCAAACTTTAGATATTAATGAACTGTATAAAAGTTTTTGACTCTTGATAAGCCAAAATTCTTGAATTAAGAAATATTTTAAATGTAAAGAATTGAAAAGCTATGAAAAGATTGTTTATTCGTTGTTACTACGAATAAAGAATATTGATTTTGAAATTTGAAAATTTTGAGTATTATTAATGTTATGTGTGAGTGAGTATCTTTGGAATTTTGTCGAAGTTTTGATGCTGCACAACACTACCAATTTTTACCGTTAAAAATGGCTTATACCAATTTTTATAATATAATAATAATAATAATAATTTCAAGCTTCCATGGAGAGAGTATTGAAACAGAATAGTTTCAATAGTCACCAATGACGGCAGGCACAATCGCGTGCGAGTGCGAATACTTTTGCGCGCCACTGTACATCTGGCAGTTTTCCATTCTGGTTTTGACAGCCCGCTTTTCATCTCTGCGCAGATTCGACGCGCACGCACTGGAACTTGTTTAACGTTTTTATGTTTTTCACTGCACAACTTTGTAAAATCAGCACACGACATTTAACACAGCGCACAATTATTTCCGTGTGTCCTGCGGGAGGGGAAGGACACGTTCACATTCATCAGCACTGAGAAGGAAAAGAGCACCACAGTAGGAGTCCCGTTTGTTGTCCTATTGATTTGCCCCCACTTTTTGGAGTTTTTCGTTGTTCCTTTTCGGCATCCACCGCCCCCGCTGCGCCCACGAAAGACAGGTAAAAACAAAGTGCAAGTGCTCCCAGTGTAAATATAAACAAAAGAGGTGAGATGTGATAACGCTCGCTCACTCTCTCTCTCTCTCTTTGGCGATCTCTCGATAATGCCGCGTGCACTGGTGTGCGTGGGTGTTCATCCAGGCGCCTATATAAAGGGCCGTTCATTCACGGCGAGCCCATTAAGTTTTAACGAGAAGCTGCCGCCAGATCCGTCAGGTGTAAAAGTACCGTGAGTCTTCGCCTCTAGGATTTTCCCATTTCTAAAAAGTGACGCGTGTGGAAAGCTAGTGACTAGTATCACTTACAGGAAGTTGTAAAAAACTAGTGCCATAAAAGTGATCTGAGCCAGTAAAAGTCTTAGATTATTGGCGGCTACAGAACAACAAAATATAAACTCCAATAAAAAGGATAAACATTGAATTAAGTAAAGTGCATTTAGACAAATTTGGATATTTAAAAAAGGAATGCTCAAAACGAACTATTGAATTCAGCAAAACATTATTAAAGTTTTTATTATTTGTTTTAAAAAATTTAGCAAAAATCAATCGCTTTTAATATGTGCACGGGATAAATACGTCAAAATAATCACTTTTAATATCGATGTTTTTTATTTGTATTTGATATTTGAATCCCAAAACTGGCAGAAACCAGGAATTGAACTTAAACTTATGCGCCACCATTGGATTTAAAACAAACATTTATGGGTCCAGTTTACCACTTTGCTTTTATCGCGGCCAAACAAACCGTTCGTGAAAAGTGCTGAAATAATAAAAGAACCGAAAGAGCGCAATCATCATGCGTCCACAATCTTTAGATTCCGCACATTAAGTGGCAGCCGATTGGTTTAGGAGGAACTAATAATAGTTTTAGTTGTAATCCCATTACAGCGGCACCTGTACAGGATACACGTACACCCCGACCAATGACCTGGCACCTGAAGCTAGGGAATCGATAGAATTAGACCAAACCGACCAAGATGCAGTCAATGAAAGCCGATGAACTGCCGGAGAATCCGCGCGAGAAGTCCAACATCTTCTCATCTTTGATGTTCTGGTAAGTTTGTACACCAAAATCTCATAGAATCCTGTCTAATTCATAATCTCATCCTCAGCTTTGCCATGCCCACTTTCTTCAAGGGACGCAAAAAGACACTGGATGAGAATGATTTGTACCGCGCCTTACAGGAGCACAGATCAGGTGAGTTCTGGTAGAATAAGGCCGAAGTTCTCGGTGCGAAAGAACCAAAAATGAATCGCCCACACGCCTTGCATAATAAATGGGCTCGAATTCGGGGCAAGATAATTTATGGACATATCTGCGGACCAGCCGATAAGCAAATTAATTGAATTATTATAAAGAAATCGGCCGACGCGTCAGATAAGCTGATATAAAGTCAAGGAGTTTTGAGTGAGAGAAATATTTTTTATCAGCACGTAGCCAGATTAAGCCACACGTGACGTCATGTGGCAATAGATTGGGTTTTACTAGGTGACCACATCTGACCATGTATTTATTATCTATTAGTCAGCTAGTAAAAGTGCTTTACACAATGGCCAGGCCAATTCCATTCCTTGTGGCAATCATGAGTGGATTTTCGATTTCATCGCCCTTTGCCCAGCTGTTTGGAGTGCTTCCTGGTGGAGATGGTCATTAGTCGCGTGTGAAATCCCTGGGTGCCCGATGTGTCTCGAATGCTTCCTTGCACCCGCTCCCACTACACCTGCATGGAGTATATAATTTATATAATCAACTAAACCGCATATTTACCACACTATCTCCGGCATTCAGACACCACCCGAATGAAGTGCTAAATGCCAGGGAGACACTTCAAGGCACCCGACGATTACGATTAGATAGGGTTTAGCATGCGCCCACTCTTTGTGGTTGTAAAGCCTTTCGGTTATTCCGCCGGTTCGAAGGATCAGCGAGCATTGAAGGGCTCTTCTCTAAAGGGGAAGTTTAGATTAGATATCTGCACTGGCCTATTGCTGCTTGCACCATATATATGTACATATGTACATAACACTATTTCATTGAGATCATTTGGCGGAACTACGGCCGAGTCTAATCCGAACGATAAGATAGCCCTTGGATACGCGCTTTCTGCACCATCACTCATTCTCATTGAATTATACGATCGGCGGAGATAGCGGTATCCAATCTGGCACTTTCAGACCTTTGATTTCCTCGGACAAAAAAAACTTTCGAGGAGCGCCGAAAAGTGACAAACTTGATATCTTTGACAACGTCCGCTGGCCACAATTAATTGAATTTACTGCCCAACATAGTTGATAACGGCTTTTCAACACCCTCGATATTGCACGCAATTAGGCACTCAGGCTTATTTACTTACTTATTATAAATGGGCCCCAAATAATACAGTGTTGAGTGTGGATCGTGCCAAAGGGGTGGCTTATGCAATGCCAACCATAATGGCTCATATCTGGCCAAATATGCGCAGATGATTGAGAACCATATCTAATGCGAAAGGCTTTTGTTTTGCAATTCCTAATCGGTGTGCAATCTAAGGCCACTTGAGCTTGAAATAAGCCTTGCGGAAGTGCCAGAATCTGAATCCCCATATGGAGGGTAGTTGGCTAGGAAATCTGCCCGTCGATAAGATCGATTGGAGGCAATGCAGCTGGTCGGGATTTGCTTTGTTGCCAGCCATAATTCACACTTAAAGCAAAGCACTAGATTGACAATTCACTGGATTTATTGGCCGCGGTTACGGTCAAATTGATTGCAATTCTACTGCTCATTAAGGCCCTCAAATACAGAAGCTAGTGATCGATAAGGACTATTGTTTATTCCCGGACATGGCATTCCCATGAATAATATTCTTTTGTTAGTGTAAGAGAACATACTCGATTGTTTTTCATACTTTAAACCCAATGAAATCTTGTATTGTAATGCCATATTCTGCCTTTTAAACTTTAGTTAAAGCAGATAGAGAGATGGGATGTCCCTCATTCAGCAGATAACATATACTTTATGGCGGTCGTAATGAAAATCTGATTATCATTCATATTTTCCCACTTGACAATTTGAAGGGTTTATACAATGATAAGTTCCGTAACATAGTCAATTTAAATGATGATAAGCTCAAAAATAGATCAGTCATATATGTATTCCTGAGTAAGTGCACATACAAACAGATGAGTAAAAAATCAATAAATTTTTTTTATTACCGTCATGAGTAAATATTGAAAACTGCATTACTTACAAGAGCAACTTAATGGGTGTTTATACTTTGAAGGCTTCTTTAAACACCAAAGTACCATCTGCCAATTATATGCCAACATGCCTCGTTAGTCAGTCAGGAGAAATATATACAGTACAACATGTCCACGGGTGGAGTGCACCTGGTTGATATCTCAATGCCTTTGTTTCCAGATCACCTGGGCAGCAAGCTGAGCGCGGCGTGGGAGAAGGAGGTCGAAAAGAAGCGCAAAAAGAAGAAGACCCCCAGCCTGCTGAAGGCCTCGATGAACGTGTTTGGCTGGCGCCTGGCCGGTCTAGGCCTGGTCCTCTTCATCTTGGAGATCGGTTTCCGGTAAGCTGCCTGCGCCACGCCCAACTCCCGACAGCCTGCTGATTTATAACCCGTAACCCATACTCTTCTCAGAGTCACCCAGCCGCTGTTCCTGGGCGGTCTGGTGGCCTACTATGCGGACGCGAGCAACCAGGAAGGCGATAACCAGACGAAGGCATACCTCTACGCCCTGGGCGTGATCTTGACAAGCGCCTGCAACGTGCTCTTCATGCATCCCTACATGCTGGGCATGTTCCACATCGGCATGAAGGCCAGAATAGCCATGACAAGTGAGTTGGGATGGGGATGGCTCCCTTTGTGACACATGAATAACGATCGCGCCCTGCAGGCATGATATATCGGAAGGCGCTGCGATTGAGTCGAACGGCGCTGGGCGATACCACAATTGGTCAGGTGGTCAATCTCATCTCGAACGATGTGGGCCGGCTGGACGTTTCGGTCATCCACATGAACTATTTATGGCTGGGTCCGGTGGAGATTGGCATTATCACGTACCTCATGTACAGGGAGGTAAGTAATCACAGATAGTTTGGATTGCTGTTTAAATCATAATTAAGTTACTACTTATTGCTTTGTTACTTTTTTTCATTTTGTAATTATTTTATTTATATATATCCTAGAAGAAAAAGTTTTATTGGGGTAGGTCGTAATATAGACTATCTGAATTGTTTGATATTTTATTTATATTTATTATAATGGATTAGAATTTAAAACTTATTCAAGTTCCATTTAAATATACAATTTTTTTAAAAATTTCTAAGACTCTTGAGCGCAGTTGATATTAATATCTAAATATGAATCTTTTGAAAGTCCACCTAGTAACACCCACTTCTCTCACAGATTGGTATCTCCGCCTTCTTCGGCGTGGCGGTGATGTTGCTGTTTATACCCCTGCAAGCCTATCTGGGCAAGAAGACCTCCGTGCTGCGATTGAAAACGGCTCTGCGGACGGATGAGCGAGTGCGCATGATGAACGAGATCATTTCGGGCATCCAGGTGATCAAGATGTATGCGTGGGAAATTCCCTTCAGCAAGATGATCAACTATGTGCGCACCAAGGAGATGAACGCCATCCGCAATGTGAACTACATCCGAGGCACGCTGCAAAGCTTCATCATGTTCGTCACGAGGATATCGGTGTTTGTGAGCTTGGTTGGATTCGTGCTGCTTGGAAAGCTTCTGACCGCCGAGAAGGCCTTCGTGATCACCGCCTACTACAATATCCTGCGTAACACCATGACCGTCTACTTCCCCATGGGAATATCCCAGTTTGCCGAACTATTGGTCTCGATCCGCCGTATCCAGACATTCATGCTGCACGAGGAGACAAAGGTGCGTGACAAGTCGGAGGACCTGGACGAGCAGAAGCTGGGCAAGGCGGGTCTAATTGCTGAACCCACAGTGGCCCAGACCACTGGTGTCCTGAAGCCAAGCAGTCGTCGCACCAGCGAAGCGGAGCACAGTATCGTCATAAGCAAGCTAAAGGCCAAATGGGATCAGAAGAACACGGACAACACGTTGGATAACATTTCGCTAAAGTTCAAGCCGCGTCAACTTGTGGCCGTCATTGGACCAGTGGGCTCTGGAAAATCAAGCTTGATTCAGGCTGTGCTGGGAGAACTGAATCCGGATTCTGGTTCGGTCAAAGTCAACGGAACTCTCTCGTACGCCTCCCAGGAGCCGTGGCTCTTCACCGGCACTGTTCGCCAGAACATCCTCTTCGGACTGCCCATGGATAAGCATCGCTACCGCACTGTGGTCAAAAGGTGTGCCCTGGAGCGGGACTTCGAGCTGTTGCCCTATGCTGACAAGACTATTGTGGGTGAGAGAGGAGCATCTCTCTCCGGAGGACAGAAGGCGCGTATAAGTTTGGCCAGAGCTGTTTACCGGAAGGCTGACATCTACCTGTTGGACGATCCCCTTAGTGCCGTGGATACCCATGTCGGACGTCATCTGTTCGATCAGTGTATGCGTGGATTCCTGCGCGAGGAAATCGTACTGCTTGTGACCCATCAACTGCAGTTCCTAGAACAGGCCGACGTTATTGTGATCATGGACAAGGGCAAGATCAGCGCTATGGGCACCTACGAGTCCATGGCCAAGAGCGGTTTGGACTTCGCCCAAATGCTGACGGATCCCAGCAAGAAGGATGAGGGTGCCGGTGATGCCCCGGACAAGAAGAGCCTCTCGAGGCAGAACAGTAAATTGCGCGACCGACACGGTAGCATCTCCTCCATGGAATCTGCTGCCGAATCCTTGGCGGCGGAGTCACCCATGCAGACGCAGGAAGGTCGCGTCGAGGGGCGCATAGGAATGAAGCTCTACAAAAAGTACTTTGGAGCGAATGGCTACGGACTGTTTATCGTATTTGCGTTCTTCTGCATTGGTGCCCAGGTGCTGGCCTCTGGTGGTGATATCTTCTTGTCCTACTGGTAAGTTTGATACCCGAAAGAAAAGATAAGGGTTTTCCTAACCGTTTAATTGCTTATCCAGGGTGAACAAAAATGGTGAAGCTGAGCGTGATACCTTTATGGCCAGATTGAGACGCGCCTTCCCCGAAACCCGCATCAATGCCGATACCGATCCTGTTGACATCTACTACTTCACCGGCATCAATGTGTCTGTGATCATCTTCTCGCTGGTGCGGAGCATGCTCTTCTTCTACCTGGCAATGCGCAGTTCGACGACCCTGCACAACACCATGTTCCAAGGTGTGACCCGAGCGGCGATGCATTTCTTCAACACCAATCCCTCCGGACGCATCCTCAATCGCTTCTCCAAGGACTTGGGTCAAGTGGACGAGATTCTTCCCTCCGTGATGATGGACGTGATGCAGATCTTCCTCGCAATCGTGGGCATCGTAGTCGTCCTATGTATCATTAACGTTTGGTACATCCTCGCCACGGTGTTCCTTGTGATCGTTTTCTACCTCCTGCGCGTCTTCTATCTGAGCACATCCCGTGACGTGAAGCGACTCGAAGCTGTCAGTAAGTGAAATTGATATTATACCTGGTGCACATACGATTTTAGTGTAATCAGGTTTATTAAATCAATATATTTTATATCAACAGCACGCTCCCCCATTTACTCCCACTTGAGTGCTTCCCTTAATGGCCTGGCCACCATCCGAGCATTTGGAGCGCAGAAGGAACTGATTGCCGAATTCGACAACTACCAGGATATGCACAGCTCTGGCTACTATATGTTCCTTGCCACGAGTCGAGCCTTTGGATACTGGCTCGACTGCGTTTGTGTTGTCTACATCGCTGTAATCACATTGAGCTTCTTCCTCTTCTCCCCGGAGAACGGAGGTGACGTCGGTCTTGCTATTACCCAAGCCATGGGCATGACCGGTATGGTCCAGTGGGGAATGAGACAATCGGCCGAGCTGGAAAACACAATGACGGCAGTGGAGAGAGTGGTGGAATATGAGGATCTTGAACCGGAGGGTGACTTCGAATCCAAGCCAAATAAAAAGCCGCCAAAGGATTGGCCAGAGGATGGAAAGATCGTGTTCGACGACCTCTCGCTGAAGTACTTCCCCGACAAGGCGGCCGACTACGTGCTCCGATCCCTGAACATCGCTATCGAGGGTTGCGAAAAGGTGGGCATTGTGGGACGAACTGGTGCCGGCAAATCTTCGCTGATCAACGCTCTGTTCCGTCTGTCCTACAACGAGGGAGCCATCCTGATCGACAGGCGCGACACCAACGACCTGGGACTGCACGATCTGCGCAGCAAGATCTCCATTATTCCTCAGGAACCGGTGCTGTTCTCGGGCACCATGCGTTACAATCTGGATCCCTTCGACGAGTATAGCGACGCCAAGCTGTGGGAGTCTCTGGAGGAGGTTAAGCTTAAGCAAGTGGTGGCTGATCTTCCCAGTGGTTTGCAGAGCAAGATATCCGAAGGCGGCACCAACTTCAGCGTGGGACAGCGACAGCTGGTGTGCCTAGCTAGGGCCATTCTCCGAGAGAATCGCATTTTGGTGATGGACGAGGCAACGGCTAACGTCGATCCGCAGACGGATGCTCTTATCCAGACGACGATTAGGAACAAATTCAAGGACTGCACGGTGCTCACGATTGCCCATCGATTGCATACGGTTATGGACTCGGACAAGGTGCTAGTAATGGACGCAGGAAAGGCGGTGGAGTTCGGATCTCCGTTCGAGCTGCTCACAACCAGCGAGAAGAAGGTCTTCCACAGCATGGTGAAGCAGACGGGAGACTCCACTTTCGATGCCCTGCTGAAGGTTGCCCAAAAGGTGGGATTGCGTTTTAAGATTCAATGTAACTTGTCCACATGCCTAAGCTCTTTGTCTTCCTTTCAGGCCCATGATGACAACCTGCGGCTCAAGAAGGATTCTTGACATTTCGCCGTTCCGAAGGCTTTTAAAGACTACATACTTAAGATACTGGAACCAATTACGAATCATCCGGCGGCCAATGCGGGCATTCAGAAGACCTTCCTCTTTGCGGAGGCCTCCAAGCAGAAGTTGTTAGGATAGCAAGCCATCAGCGGCGCCAGCAGACATCCCCACTGAGCTGCCGCTGAGAAACTTTTTACAAGACGTGTACAAATCAAAATAATAGTTAGTCAGGTGTATAAAACTAGGAAACTGATGAGAAATCAAACAGCAAGACAATAAGCTGATGTTAGAGGAGCGTAGGGACTAAATGTTTTTGTACCTTAAAAAAAAGAAAGATTGATATAAACTGCAAATTGTGCAATAATTAATTTTAGCTGAACTTTGTGCATTGGCCTTCAAAAGGTCGCATTGCATTTGTATTATGTGTTCCAGTAAAACGACAATAACAACCTTAAAGAAAAAAAAAACCCAATGAAAAGCCCCAAAAAAAGAAAAAACTAAAAGAGAATTCTATGAAATGTTACGCCTAGTATAAATATATGAGTGTTTTTATAGTAATTTATTAATGTACAGGTATACAATAAATGTAACAGCTCGGTTGGTTCTTTTGTTAAAACGTTTTTATTTGTTTTATTTCATTATAACGATTTAGCGACTTACATTAGCCTGCTATATACACTAAGAGATTGTACGCATTTAACTCAAAAGTATCTTCCATTAGCTGCAAAGCCCTCACTATAATTATTGTAAATAATGGCTAAAAGCGGATATAGTAACTCATATTTAGTTGATGTTGTATTATGTTAGATGATGTTGTATGTTAGAGTTGGCTTAGCTTTATTTGCCTCTGCACTAAATTGCAGTTCAGCATGTGCTACATGGAATATAGATAGGTGGCCTGCCCCGCGCATCCTACAGGACCAGCGACAGCCACGCGGCCATCAGGCAGAATCCTCCGACGGTCGCGTACGGTTGCAGACGCTTCTCGCCAGTCAAAGCGCGGTAGTACATGCAGCCGCTGAAAAGCATCATGCCCGTAATCATCAAAGTGCCAGTCTGCGGGAGGAAATAAACCAATTACTTTAAGTAACCACAGTCATTTGGGCCTGTTCCAAGCCCCACTGTTCTCGAAATCTATATGAAAAGCTAAGCACGACTATTGTAATTAAACGATTTTAGGATGCAAAGAATTTATAGCATTTAAATGTTTAGTCAGGAATCAAGATATACATATGTAAGAAATTCCAAATTGCAAATAGTTTACCCAAAATTTAAGTCACATTGTTATCTAAATGCATTTACATTTCTTAATCAGAAAACTCTAAAACGGAACAGGCCCTATAGTTTATAGTCTAGGAGTAGAAGTTTGCGAAGATGGCCAGCGTTTTGAGTGCATATTTGGTGTTAGCTTTAGTTGTTAGCTTTAAAACGTCGACAAAACGGAGCTCGATAAAGCCCAGATTTTACTTATTAAATAAGGCTGATGACAACAAATACCAATTACAAGATAACAGCAAAAACGAGAAAATCTATGCCTTTTTGGTACATTTTTAACATACGATTGTAATTATGAAGAGAGTAAATCAACAAATTCCTACCCAAAACCCCGAACCCATATCAGCTATGAACCTGCTCATATCACAAACCTAAGAGTTATCCGAATTAACGCAATTATTATACAAGTATCGTGTGTGGTATTGAAAATTACTTTGTAAGCTGCAATTAGTGGTTGTTGAACATTTAGCTTTAGCTTTGGAAACATTTCATATACAACATAAATATACATATGCATACCTATATTATAAAGAAGTAACTTGGAGAAAGCGCTTGGCTCAAATCAATATTCATTCATAGCTCAATTTTGTAATGTCAATCAGCGCATTAGACTAGCTAAGCAGAGAGTCAATTATTCGAGTATCAATGTTGGAGTTTCGATTCGAGAGTAACGCGAGTTGTTATAAATTCCGTTCAGAGATCTAACTTTACACAGAGTTTATGTAAATGACAAACCAACAAAGAAAGCTTTACAAATAAACCAAATACACGACCGAGATCAATTATGATAAATGGTTTCCTTGGGGTCAGTACAGAGGATGGGCCTGGCGGAGGTAGGACTTAACCAGGCACATCTTCAACGAAATACAAATTTTGACTTTTTCCATTTAAACTTACGAATACGGGATAGTGGGCCAGAGGCATGGCCATCATGGCAAAGGAGTGCAGAAAGTGGATGCGATTGGCCACATCAGCAAAGGCCTGCGAGTCCACCTGCTCCTTGGGATCGCTGACGTCCTTCAGGACGTACTTGCAGTAGGCGCCCATAAAGATGGCCGACGCGCCGACGATCCCGGCCAGCCGAATGAAGTGGTAATGGCAGCCGGCCAGTCGATAGAGTGATCCGTGTGAATGCGCGTAGCTGTGGGCGGCAGGGAGCACCGCCATACTCGTCTCCTGCACCGGCACCTTCTTGGGACGCAGACCCTGCAGGAAGACAGTTAAGAATTATAAATCCGGAACATTGTCTAGGAAAAGTCGATTAGTTACAAGCGTGCGGAGCAGGGCGGATGCGGACGAGGCTACCATCTTGCTGACAGGATTGCCCAGGGTCACGTATTCAATGGTGTCAGCGACTGACATTGTGTATTGTTTGCTCAAACTTTGTTTGGCGATGGAAAATCAGCTGCGGCGCTACTACAAATTTTGACGCAAAATGCCCTGGCCTTGCCGGACTGCCGTTGTATTCGATGTTGCCAATTGTTTGGATTCTAGAAATATGAATGCCTCGGGAACGAGAATTTCTTACCATTTGAAGTGAGAAGAAATGGTGATATAAGCAACAAAACAGAACATATATAGGTACTTTGGAGACTTTTATATCCCTGGTTAAACCTTTCAAATTCAAGCTTTCATTTATTTGCGAAAAACTAAACCAATATAGAGTTAGTTGATGATTATTTTTAATAATTCCGACAAAAGAACTACTTGCAATCCATAACTCAGAAGTCGCTCTTAGTAAAAAATCACAGCTGATAAATTCGCTTCACTTGACAACCCTACCGTTTGACCGGTGCGGATACACTGAAATATCAGTGCTGCTCAATTGGGAAAGCTAAATTTTTTCGCCGGCTGTGCGAATAAAAGCAAGGCAAGTGAGAGAACTGATTTAAACCCCTTATCGGCCGATTCGTGAGCAGGTCGGGGCGATAATAAGAATATAAGAATACATATACATAAGCTGAATAAGCAAAGCAACCACTGACAATTCGATCGCTTTTCAGTCGAATCAGCGCAGTTGAACAATGAAAACTGCAACTCATTGCGCATTTTTAATTATCGCGACTATAGTCGCAATAAGCGGAGCAAAAGGAGTAGAGGGGGAACGCCCCTACAGGCGGAGCTTCATCAATCCGTATCCACGCTACCAGTTCTTTGACGATGGTGTCGATCCCGGGGAGCCCCTGTTCCTGACGCCCCTGATCAACAATGCTTCGATGAGCAAGCAAGAGGTTCAAAAGCTGGCCCGCGTCGTAGGCTCCCAGTTCCATGGCGTTGAGAGCTACTCCGGCTATTTGACCGTGGACCCTGGCTTCAAATCCAACATGTTCTTCTGGTACTTCCCCGCCGAGCAGGAGCCGGAATATGCGCCAGTGGTCCTGTGGCTTCAGGGTGGACCAGGTGCCTCCTCGCTCTTCGGTTTGTTCACAGAGAATGGACCACTAGAGTTGGATGGTCATGGGAAGCTTCAGAAACGCAACTATACCTGGAGCAAGACACACAATCTCATCTACATTGACAATCCCGTGGGCACTGGCTTTAGTTTTACAGAGAACGATGCCGGCTATGCTACGAACGAGAAGGATGTGGGCCGCAATCTGCACGAGGCTGTGATGCAGCTGTACGAACTCTTCGAGTGGAGCAACTCCTCTGGTTTCTGGGTCACCGGCGAGTCCTATGCCGGAAAATACGTTCCCGCCCTGGCTTACCACATCCACAAGGTACAAAATGCCATAGAGACCCGCGTCTATGTGCCGCTCAAGGGCGTGGCCATCGGAAATGGTCTCTCGGATCCGCTGCATCAGCTGAAGTACGGTGACTATCTCTACCAGCTGGGCCTGATCGACGAGCACGGACTGCAGAGTTTCCACGATGCCGAGGCAAAGGGTGCTGAATGCATTAAGAGTCACGACATGGAGTGCGCCTTCGACGTATTTGATTCCCTAATCAACGGGGACCTTACCAATGGCTCACTGTTCAGCAACCTTACTGGATACAACTGGTACTACAACTACTTGAAGACGCATGATGATGATGGCGCCAACTTGGGCGAATTTCTGCAGGCGGGCGCCACTCGGCGGGCAATTCATGTGGGCAATAAGACATTCCATGATCTGGACAAGGAGAACAAGGTGGAACTTCACTTGAAGAAGGATATCATGGACTCGGTGGCCCCGTGGATAGCCGAACTGCTGGCCCACTATACTGTGTGCATCTACAGCGGGCAGCTAGACATTATTGTTGCCTATCCACTGACGCGCAATTATCTCAACCAACTAAAGTTCCCCGGCTCGGACAAGTACAAGGTGGCTCCCCGCGAAGTGTGGCGCGTTGGGAAGGAAGTGGCCGGCTATGTCAAGCACGCCGGACATCTTGTGGAGATCATGGTCCGCAATGCCGGGCACATGGCTCCTCACGATCAGCCCAAGTGGCTGTACATGATGATTGATCACCTTACTCATTACAAGCACTAGGAAATGCGTACTTAAACTATTCAGTACAATTTGGAGACCAAATTTAAGCCTTTGTTTTTAAAATTAATCATGAATAATTTGGTGTGAGTTTTGAATGCATAAATATGTTGATGAGAGCATTGGGTTGTTAATACTCAACTAAATTCATATAATTTGTTACAGAACTGTATATAACAACAAAGATTAAAACATCAAAAAGAAAATCAACAAAAATGTTGAGATGAAATTAATCCTAGGTTACTTCCCTTTAGTTATTCTATCCAATATAAGCTACAGTCAATTAACAAAGCTTTTAATTCAACTAGTCCAAAAAACGCAGTTAATAATTAACTATCCGTTGCTCCTTTAAAGTTCCTGGCCACCAGGAAGTGCTCGGCGGAGTCTCCGCGGCTAGCGCGCGGTTTTACTCTCTTCACTTTCTCATAAAACCTAAGCATATCTCGCTCCAGCTTGGGCACGTCGCCATTATCCCACACCTTGACCACCAGATGGGCCTGCGGAGCAGACATGGCCAGGGCAAAGCGCAGCACCTCGTAGCAGAGGTTAGTGATGCTCTCCTGGTCCAGCATCCTCACTCCGGTGGCATTGGGTGCCATATCGGACAGCACGCAGTTGACCTTTCTGTCTTGTAACGCTTCCCTCAGCCGCTTTTGTGCCAGCGAAGAAGTGAAATCCATGCCGCCAAAGATTGTGGCACCCGGCACAGCATGGAAATGCAACAGGTCGATGCTAAAGACGGCTCCCTGTGGCGCCCGCTCCTGCTTTCCGTTGGCATTGGTCCGCTCCACGGCCACCTGGGTCCAGCTGCCAGGAGCAGCTCCGCATTCCAAAACTGTGTCTCCGGGCCGCAGTATTCCGTATTTGTCGTCGATCTCCAGTAATTTGAAGGCACTCCGGCAGCGATAGTTCATCATGCGGGCCTTCTCCACGTACGGATCCGCCAGTTGGCGCGTAAGCCACTCCTGGGAGCTCTTGCTCCGTCCTTTGAGGTTCCGCGGCTGCTGTTTGGCATACTTTCCGCCTATTTCCGTGTGCAGCAGGCGTTTAAAAACACAATTACCCGTAAAAACAAGACGCATTGTGTAATATCGAAATTAGATCGCCTATCGATTTTTATCGACCAAAGTCAATACAAGTTCTGGGAAGTTTACACTGCAAGCGCAGAAACTCCAAAGCTCACATTATATTACCACGTATATGTTACAATTTTATCCATGTTGGAATAAAAAGATCTTTTCACATTTAAATTGATTTTATGGCAACAGCGATGGGTAACAATAAGATTTCCATTGCTGCCATCTCAAGCGTCAGTGTGAATGGGATATTATTTCGTTGCATATTTGGCTCGTTGCGTGCTCCCTGGTCACACTTCAAACCAGTACGGTCTTTTCCCAATTATCTGCCCACTGTCACTCTACTCCGCTCACTCGACGAACTCTCAACTCAACAATGGCGAACGTAATTGGAAAATATTGAACGCGAGTGCGAAGAAAATGTGAAATTTAGCACGGCCAGAGCTGCAACAGTGTTTGATGATTGAAAAGTTTTGAAAAAGAGGCGATAATATGCCACAAACAAGAAACGAAAACTGACTAAACGTGCAAACTGAATACGGATCGGAAATAGCAGTAACTAGTTCCCTCTCTCTTTCGCTCTCTTTTCTCTTCTAATACCCCCGCCCCGCGCCCTACCGGTTGCAAAAACAAAATGAGATTCTGCGTTGTTGTTTGTTGCGTGTTATTTTTGCTGGCCAGCGGGCTTATTGCATCAGCTACAGCAAAATCACAACAGGGCGACTCGGCAGAAGTCGTCAGCAGCGGCGAGGATGAGAAGACGGTAAGTGGGGGCGGCACTGGGCCGTATGACCCACTAAGGGCTAACACTGGACTACCAATGAATATTTCATCACCTTGCCCGATATGTTGTTCATAAGTTTCTCTCGCTCTTCCACAACCCGCAGGACTGCACGGACCTCGCCCGCGACGAGGAGGCGCTGATGGTGTTCTCCACACTGGGCGGCGGACTGACAGCCATCGATCCGGTGACCAGCGAAATACGCTGGACAATAGCAGATGGTAATTACGCGGGCACTCCGCTGTCCTCCACACTCACTGCACCCCTATTTTCCGGCCACAAGTGTGGGACTCGAAACATATGATGGGCAAAGAAGGGTCCTTATTATCAAAAGTGGGAATTTTCCAGCATATATCTCGGGAAATGGGTGTTTTTAGGTATCTAAATACTTTAAAGATAAAAAAACAATATGGTTTTGTTATTGAAAACATTCGAACTGGAAGCACTAAGATCTTTCATAAATGCAAAGTCAGGAAAATTTAATTGTTACCGAATGCCACATTAAGAATATTTTTGTTTTGTTTATTGTTTTGCTCATTGAAATGTGAGAATGTTTCTTTAGACCATTTAACAGCTAAATTTAAATCGTTTTATTTGCGTTTATTGTTGTTTTAAGCTAAATCTAGGAGTCTTTTTTTTTTAGGGAAATTGCCGCTTTATTTGCATAGTAGATTTAAAGATCTTAAGAGATCTAGCTATATATATATATTTATTCCCATGCTGTCACCACCCCTCCTGGAAAATTGCCACTTCACCAGGCTGTTGCACTCGCCGTTTGAAGTGCGAAATGCGTAGCACATGCATGCGCTCGATGAGCTCATCGCAGATTTCGTATCTGCCAGATGTAAGAGCCTAGGATAGATCTTTCCACCGCCTTTCGTGCTCTATTATTTTCACTCTCGCCATTAATGTTGTGTATTGTGCTGCGGGCCTGATAAGGTCCCGCGTCTAGCGCAATCTCGACAAGCGTTCTCGGCACACAATTCCACCAATTAAGTTGCCAGCCAGTGCGCCATATCACCAGTTGCTGTTCCCCCATACCCTTTCCGCAGTGGGTGGTTGGGACTTTGAGCCATTTTCCATTCGGTTCATTGAATATTCCCATAATTTCTCAGCGTGACGTATTGATTTTCGGTGGCTCTCAAGTGCGTTAATCTTGTGGTCATTTGGCTGCTTCGTATTAACCTCTGAGATTAGCTGGCATATATAAATGAGTCACCAGGAGAAAGATGTTAGTAAATTGCGCGATTAAAGGGGTTAATGTGCATAGCTTTCGTTTGAATTGGTGCACTTGTTGGCTACCATTAGTATTATTATGTTTGTTTAATGTGTATAGCATTCAATAGATCACTAAAATGGGGCTTCACTTATCTAATTAAAAAGTGAGGGCATTTTCAATTCGAATTATCGAATATTGCTTATAAACCTGGTGCTATTTTTATTTTCACTGGCTTTGTTGATTGATTTTCCACTTCAGAGCATTCATATTCGCCTGATAAGTAATGCCTCAAGAACTTCCTTTAATTACTCCCCAACTAAGTATTGGAGTTATGCCAAATGACTCTCTGTGGACAATACGCCCTCCACATGTTTGTTTAATTTCTGAAATAAAAAACCCACGCCCCGTGAAGATTATTTTATGTGATAGCTGCAATACACATGTATGTCCATTCGTATTATTAGAAATTTCATGCTGCCCGCTTGTCGCCGGGCTTCGTGGAACTGCAAATGATTGAAAATTCAGGGAGACAAACATGTGGACAGCATCTGACTAGCGGTTTCATGGCAGAGCGCACTATTTGGGCAGTATTTTTCCGAGTCATTCAAGCCAATAATATGTTTTTGATTCGCGGTAATTACACTGTTTCGCCGGCTCTAGCACAGCAGATCGGTGTACCGATTTGTTAGGTTCTATTACCTCATCACGAGACGGAATCAGGTTTTGTCTACGACTACCGCTAGGCAATTAGAATGCTCATGCTAATGAAAGTGCTGCGGCGAGTTAAATGACCTGCCCCAGAAATTGCGGCAACATTCGGTTAATGCCGGGAATGTTTTTGGGGTTGCAACTAATTATTGATAAGAATGGACAGTACATCGAATTGTTTGGTTTCATTACTCGATATTGGTTGACGACCATCTTTCCTGGCAATACTTGAGTTTTGTTTAAACCATTTCGTCAATATCGTGCATGCGATGATGGTCTCCATTTGCATTCGACAAAGTCAGAATTTAACGCTGTTGCCTCGCGCGAATTGTTGGCGATAACAGAAAGAAATTGCCAACACGACTGGCGTAAACACTTTGGATTTGATCAGCCAGCCATGGGTCCCCCAGGTCTATTTCGTATTTACCCAACTGCTGTTTGCTTTGGCTTTGTCTGCCGCGCCAAAAAGCCGCTTAATTTATTCGGGCCTTTTGGTGGAAAGTGTTCACGTTCTTTAATGTGCACCAGAAAATGTGCTCTCCGCTTGGGATGGGGTTAATGTATAGATTACATTTTCGTTCCCATCGGTATAAGTATGTACATACATCAGGAGATAAGCGTTATCGAGAACAGGTTCTGGTTATAATTTATTATATTTCCCTTACTTTACTCCACGTTAGTTGCACCGATATCAGGAACTTTTTATTGGAATTTGTTTACTGTGCACACTTAAAATAATTTACTGCAAAAGGGGTTCATCACTCTAAATTGAAAAGATAATAATAATAAGTATACTTGCTAACTAAAGCTGAGTATTGAATAATAATCTGGAATTCAGAAATTTCTGCTTAAACTAAAATTTTTAATTGATAACAGTGGGATTTTTTAAAATTCGTCAAAAATAGACATGAAATGTTCATTACTAGTTAATACTGGGTAATAAAAGGAAATAAAAAGAAGCAAAATAAAACTAAAAATATTGTTATTGCCGGCTAGTCAAATGTGTTTTTGGCGCGGAGTATATATATATTAGGTTATCTTGTCGTAACAAAACAACTTGTAATGAATTCGATGCAGTATGCGATTTGAAAGTTTAACACCACTCGGAATACATTTTGTGTGATTTTGCATATATTGTGCTTTTACATGGATGCAAAGGAATCGGACTTTATCACGATTTCGAATTTGCAATCATGTTTATTACTTTGTTTTTCTTTTATGATTTTACTTTTAAGCTATAATTGTATTTCTTTTAGATCCTCCTATAGTAGCAGAACATCAGGAGAATGTTCAGGTTCCGCACTTTCTGCCCGATCCTCGAGATGGCAGCATTTACCAGCTGGGTCAGATGGGCAGTCTTAAGAAGTTACCGTACACCATTCCCCAACTGGTGGCCAATGCTCCCTGTCGTTCCTCCGATGGAATCCTGTACTCAGGGAAAAAGAGCGACACCTGGTATATGGTGGATCCTAAGACGGGCAGACGCGAAAAGGTTATGGGCTTTGGCGATGCCACAGTGGATGGTAAGGAGGGCGAGCAGATCGGCTGGGCCACTTCGCGGGCCATCTATCTAGGCCGGACTCAGTACACGGTCATGATGTACGACAGCCTGGCTAAGAACAAGGATGCTAAGCCATGGAATATCACATTTTACGACTACAATGCTGTGAGTGCTCCTCCTGAGCTGGCCAAGGAATATGGTAAGTGCATCTCATAATATAAGAGTGTACACATTTGCTTATGATCTCCCGCACGCAGAGTATATACATCTGACCACCACCACCAATGGACAAATTGTGACTCTGGATCGAAAACACGGTAAATTTCTGTGGCAGCGCGATCTGAGCAGCCCAGTGGTGGCTGCATTCCTTTTGGGACCAGACGGGCTACTCAGTGTGCCATTCACCACGGTCTCTGATGAGGCTTACCAGGCCATCCTCGAGGAGTCGAAAACAGGAAATGTGAACACCGTGAAGCTATTGTAAGGGACATACGATATTCGTCCTGAATTCCATATTAATTGTAATATTTTCAACAGCCAATCCCTTTATGTGGGCGAACATCAAAAGGGCTTGTATGCCCTGCCTTCGCTGGTGGACAAGAACACGCCTCGTATTTCCACAGCACCACCTATAAAACTCCTGGATGGACCTACAGGAGACCAGAACAGCAACCAAGAGACAGATCCGCGCACCATTTACATTAACGATGTGCTGCAAGAGCATGCAGGAATTATGTTGGGACACTACAACATGCCCAATGAGGGTAATGGTAACCTGCAGCTGTCACCGACGACAGCCAGCAGCAAGGTGGTTCAAAGTCTGGCCACCATTCACAACTATAACGATGGCTACGGCCTGTTGGCCAATAATGAAAAGAACGCCGCCGACATTGGCGTGCAAACGGATCCCGAGCTGGTCGAAATTGGCATTGATCAGCGGACGAATGGGAACACCATTAATCGGACGAAGACAATAATACTGCAGAACAGCAATAAGGTGCAGGCCTTTATCAACGAGTGGTTTATGGAGCATCCTAGCGGAAAGGTGCATCAGATTCTAATTGTTATCGTTCTGGGTATGATTGCCTTGTTCTGGTACACCTGCAGCACAATGAGGGAGCTGCAAAAGCAGAGCGAGAATGGTTCAAAAACCTTTGCCATAGCCCAAAATGGATCCAATGGAAGCACTGGCAGCAATGGTAGCAATGCGAACGCTGAAGACCTAGTGGACTTGGGTAATGGACAAGTGCGTGTGGGCAAGATCAGCTTCAGCACAAATGAAGTGCTGGGAAAGGGCTGCGAGGGTACTTTTGTCTTTAAGGGCACATTCGAGGAACGTTTCGTAGCCGTAAAACGGCTGCTGCCCGAATGCTTCACCTTTGCTGATCGCGAGGTGGCCCTATTGCGAGAATCGGACGCGCACGAAAATGTGGTGCGCTACTTCTGCACCGAACAGGATCGCCAGTTCCGCTACATAGCCGTCGAGCTGTGCGCGGCCACTCTGCAGGACTACACCGAAGGAGATCGCTCGCTGGAACTTCAAAATCACATCGATGTTTGGCAAGTGTTGAGCCAGGCTGCATCTGGACTTAGTCATCTTCACTCTCTCGACATTGTGCATCGCGACATTAAGCCGCAAAATGTTCTTATTTCTCTGCCAGACGCCAAGGGCAAAGTACGTGTCATGATCTCCGATTTTGGGCTGTGCAAGAAGCTGAATTTTGGCAAGACTAGTTTCTCACGCCGATCGGGTGTAACAGGCACCGATGGATGGATAGCCCCAGAAATGATGAGATCACAGCGAACGGTACGACATGATTTTTATTATTACCCTACACTACTTCTTCACCATCACAAGAACTTTCTAAAATCGATGTCTTTCAATTATTTACAGACAACTGCTGTGGATATATTTTCCTTGGGCTGCGTTTATTATTATGTTTTAAGTGGCGGTCACCACGCCTTTGGTGACAATCTGAAGCGACAGGCCAACATACTCTCCCACGAATACAATCTGGCCAAGCTGCGCCCAGAGGACGACAGTGAGGACAGCCGAATTGTAGGTTATCTTCACCAAAAAGTTATAGCTAGTTGTTCTAATTACTTCATTTTATTTTAAAGATCCTTGCTGAGCAATTAATATCGGATATGATACACAAGGATCCGCAATCGCGACCTCCAGCTCGTTGTATCGGAAATCATCCGCTCTTTTGGGATGAGCCTAAAATGCTCTCGTTCCTCCAGGATGTCAGCGATCGTGTGGAGAAGTTGCAATTCCATGCTGAACCGCTCAAGTCGCTGGAGAAGAACGGGCGGATAGTCGTTTTAGACGATTGGAATGTCCATCTGGACCCCATGATCACGGATGATTTGAGGAAGTACCGCGGATATATGGGCGCCAGTGTACGAGATTTGCTCCGTGCTCTGCGCAACAAAAAGCATCATTATCACGAGCTAACGCCAGCCGCCCAGAAGATGCTGGGCTGCATTCCGCACGAATTCACCAACTACTGGGTGGATCGCTTCCCGCAGCTCATTTCACACGCCTACCACGCGTTCAGTATTTGCTCAAATGAGCCGATATTCAAGCCTTACTACAGTGCCGGCTATCTTTTTACACGTCCGTGGTACTTTGATGCGGACGATGCGCTGTTTCCCATGCTGATGCTGGATCCCAAGCCCCTGCCCAAGATTGGTAGTCCTAAAAAGACACCTTCGCCGGCAAGCAGCCAAGCTCAGCAGCTGAAGCAAAGAAAAGGGCTCTACAACTTTCGTAAGCCCAACGATGAGCTGCCGATTCCTGGCGTTGGTCTGCAGCGTAATCTAGAGCTAGATGGACAATCACTGGAGCCCGATGGCAAGCGGGATGTGTTTGCTAACTTTAAGTTTCGGCGCTACTCGAAGCCGGGAAACAATCGCAATTACAACGGTGGGCACAAGGAAGCGCAGGACAAGGAAAAGTACGTAATCTGGACGCTGCCACCTTCAACGCAGGATTAGGGCATAGACCCAACCAGATCAGATTAGACAAGCTTTAGTTGTAATCATTTATTAAGATAATTATTTTAATTTAATCGTGCAATTTGTGTATATGCAACTATTCCAAAATGATTCCCAATTCAGTTCTTAGCAAAAATATTCAACGGTAAGTAAACAAATGAAACTATTTTGTATACCAAGTAAGAATAATGTAGTGTGTCTTCTGTCGAATGCACGGAATTTAACTGTGATAATTTTTGATTTTGTTCAATGCCCAAGTGCAAGTTGATCTAGACAAATAGTTCGAGTTTTATATATAGTACCTAGACTTATTGTATATTTATGCATTAGTTAAGACACACCTACCTATCCCAACACTCCTCCCATTCGTGGAGATCCTTGACAAGCGAAGTTTTTAGTTTTTATATCTATTATAAAAGCACTTAGTTCTACAGTTCAATAATGGAATGTTTCAGTTGATGAATAACTTGATGCTTGGTAACGAGCTGCATTTTCTAAGAAATCATAATCTTAAACGAAATGAAAACTAAATAAAAATTTAAAACAAATTTTACAAAACAATTTTATTTGCACTATACATTTATAAAAACAATGGCAATCAAGAGCCGATTTTAAAAATGTTCTCAATATTTTGGCTACAAGAGATGGGTGCTTAGTTCGATAACAAATTCATAAATAACAAATATAAAGGCTATAGCTATACACGAGATTTTGGTTCTTTAGAAGAAAACTTTGTAACTAGAACTTTGTTTCACTTTGGCTTCAATGGTTTCCTCGTTGTTTGCGGACTTTTGTTTCATTGTCAAATTTAGTTTGCCGACTTCATCATTGTTTTCATCTCGTTGCGCACACAGTACTTGAAAGCATCCCAGCCCTCCGATTTGGCCACGGACTGTAAGGCAATACGTTTGGGATTAGTAGTGATCGGGATTTTGGAGATCATTGTGAAAATGAAAGAGGAGGGGAGACACAAAAGTGATGATAAGCAGCAAGAAAGCAAAGACTTTGTGGGTTCCTTCGCCCACTGACCTTTTCTCCATTCGGTTGGACTACCTTAATGGAAACCATTAGACGCTCATCGGGGTCTACGACATCTTGCTAGGGGAAAAAAGTACAACTCATTGCTAATAAGCAGCTGCTGTTTGGACTTTTAACTTGGACAACAAAGCTCATTTCGTGGCACAGTTCGTTGTTAGACAAGTGGTGAGTCACAAAAAACAGACCTTCGACGAGCAATGCGATGGAAATGATATGGTAATGAATGGATTTCAAAATAAACAACGCTTTCAATAAACTTAAAATAAATCTTAATAGTTAAAAAGGCTGTCCTTTGCATTTCAATGATGTTTCTTGGACATACAAGGTGCAACAAATAAAAAACCAATTCTGTGTATATTTCAGGGTTTAATGGTTATATGGCCAATTCAAATTAAAGCGAATTTTAATAATAATAATAATAAATGTCATGGAATCGGGTTAATATCCTTAAAACTAAATTATAAGTTAACGCAATTAAACAGTGAGCTTAAAGCAAAGAAACGCTTAAAGGCGAGACAAAAACTAAATGAACACACACATTCAATGGGACAGAGAGCGGCAAACAAAAAGAGGTATTCATTAAATGACTTAAAATAAATTGGGTTAAACTAAATATTTAGTAATCAGTGCCAAAGCGCATCGCTGTCTATGAAGTAATCCAGGTGGCGGCACACCCGATGTCGCCAGGCGACAAACAGCGGATAATCGGGCTCATCATAGGCGTCCAGAGCTTCGTTGTAATCAAAGAAACGACCACTTACTTTGAAGCCGCGATGCAGGCGATCCTTCATGATGGCTATGAACTCCTTGTAGGACAGCAGGCCATCGCCATCCGCGTCGAAGATGGCGAACACGGTATCGATCAAGTGAGGACTTAGCTTATAGCCGGTGCAGATCTTGACAGCGCGCGAAAATTCATCTAAAAATTGGCGATATATGCACTTAAATTTTATATTAACTATGTTAATCTACTCACCCTTTGAAATGGCTCTATCCGCCAGCGTATACATGCGCATGGCGATTGTGAAGTCATCCAGATTGTTGAGGAAGTGACAAAAGTCGCGGAAATCGTGAAAGGATATGCCCTTCTCATCCTTGACCCGCTCGAGCAGGCGCTCCAGAAAGACATCATACTCGTCGGTGGCCAAGTACGTGTAACGCAGCAGGATTTTGGCAAAGTCCAGCTCGCTGATGACGCTGTTGCCCTTGGAGAACTCGTGGAACTCCAGCTCCAGCACCTCCGTCTGCAGGTTGTCCATGAAGCGGTAGAAGTTATCGTAGTTGATCACCCCAGTGCCCCGCTTGCCGAAGAAGTGCAGCTGCAGTGTGGTGGCCACCATGTGACGCCGCTGCAGACCCTCGCCATCGTTTACATAGTTCTGCTGGAATGCATTCAAGGTATTGAGGATTAGTGACTCTTCGAGATAGTTCACCCATTAGTTAGTTACACCAGGCTCATGCTTGGGACTCGGGATGACCTTACCTCCAGGGGAGTGGGCGTTGCGAGCTCCTCTTCCGGCTCTTGCTCGCCGTGCTTCTCCTTCCAAGCGCCACTGAAAATGCGCTCCATCTGGGATTTTATTTACATGCCAGTTTCAGGGGGCGGGTTTTTGTTTGTGCAGGATTGGGTGTTAGGTGGGAGAGAAGAGAAGTTAGGTGGTTTAGTACGGGTCAACGCAGTGGTGGAGCGTTTCTAGGGTGTAGGCCTGTTTTTGATATCAAAAAACAAAGCGACAGGAAAAAAAAACAAAAGCTTGTAACGTAACAAAAACTGTAACTAAATAACTATTAAATGGTCTAAAGGAACAAAAGCAAAGCCACTGGGATAACGTATCCTTCGTAAATAGAACAAAACACAACGTAACTTAGCATAGCTTCTACAATATGCTCCTGGCACATATCGAGTTCTGTACAATTTGAGCAGAGTTTTCGCGAAGCAAAGCCAATAATACTTTTTGGGAACTCTGATGGCTAACACTTACTATACCCCTTTTCGCCTGAGGCACTGCCATGGGTTTCGTCATTTGGCTTTGCTCATCGTAGGACACTAAACGCGAGAGCTGCCATCGAAATCGTATTCCCAAAACGGGGTCACAAATTAAATAAATTATGCAAAAATCAGAAGATGTAAATTGAAATATAAAACTAAGGGGTAAGTGTTGTTTGTGCAGCTTACTTCAGTGCCCTAGGGCCAGCTATTTCGAATGAGTTTTCATTATTCATAAATTATACAATTAAATTATGGCTTAACTTAATAAATGAAATGCTTACAATTCGCTTGGTTTGTGGATCGACATTTTGAGTGTCTTTTAAAGCGCCGGCCAAAATGGAAATTATCTAATAATAAACATTTTTCGAAAATTATATTAAATCATAAGTAAATAAAATCAATTCGAGGATCCCATAGGAATTATGAGCATATAATGGGCACCCAGATTCCTGTATTTACCACTAGAAATTCGTCCTTGTCAACGCGCTGATTTCCATCCGTGTCGAACATGTTGAATGCGATTCGGAATCCTGATTTCGGCTCTAAAATAATTTTAAATTATAGTAGAATCCACCTTAATCCGTTGTAAGTATCACTTACTTGTTAGAATGGACAGCAAAAACAAATATTCCGTGTAGGAGACAATGCCTGAAAGGAAAATGTATAGTCTACATTAACATTATCGTACAGATTTATTTGAAAAATGGAAATCATTGAGATTCTTATCAATACAAAGTAGTACGTAAGCATTTGTAATAGTACACCAATCCATAAATTAAGTTAAAGTGCTGCCTTTATCAGATCTTGTCTGCTAATTGAATTTATAGAAATGGCCAGGTAACAAACATAACTGCTTGGCTATTCTAATTTATTCGAAAGCGTATGATAAGTGACTTGATTTCGTGCAGAAAACAACTACATTTATGGCAGTTAAAGTAATATATTTGTAAGATTTTCTTAAAATATTCTCTAAATAGATTGAAATGCGTAATTAATGGCAATTGTTGTACTCTTATAATCATTCATTAGATGTAGAATGGAATATAATCTTATTTATAAACATTTAGCATATACATATATCGGAATTCTTACCCTTGTCCCTTAGGTTGCGAAACAGACGAGTGGAACCCTTCTTCAAAGCAGGCGTGTTCTCCTTGTATTTATCCACCTCATCGCTGGACAACTGGCGTCGTTTCAAGCGAGCTGCAGTATAAATTAGGATATCAAAGATACCAACTAATTAGATCATCTCACTTACGTCTGGGCTCCTGCTCAACAACGGAGTCTAGGAAGTCCTGCGGTGTCATGTAGAGCTGGTCATCGTACTCCACGGATGCAAACTTGATGAAGCGGCGCTCCCGGGCCGTCAGTTTTACGTTCTCCAGCTCGCTATCGTCGCGCTGCGGGATCAGAGATCGAGGATGTTGGAAGAGATTAATCAGGCCATCGATGGATGGTAACTTAATATGCCGCTGTGCGTATTTGGTGGTGACCATTATTGAAATAAATCAGCGAACGAACGATTGGATCGCGGGCAGACGAATTTCCGCCTCTTGGTTGGTCACAAAGGCAAACCGACGGGGACAAAAGCTGGGCCAGCAATCTTGAGTCTGGACGGGTTTGATCTGGTGACGTTTTGATTAATGCCCGGCCATGGCACCTCGCACCGCGATCAGAAATATTAATTTGATCCGGTTTGCGCCGTACATCGCAAATTACATGTATGATCTGCATTTAATTCGAAATGCGAATTTTTGACGGGCGGCCAGGCAGGATTATTCCCACGTTGATCGTTTGGCAAATAAAGTGTTTAATTAATTTGAGAACATGTTGTGACCGGTGATCCGCCATAAATCTGACATTTAATGCCACCCACAATCAGCAATCATTTTTCCCGCAGTCTCGTAGACAGGGCGAATGACTCAATTGTATTTTATTAGTGGTGCAAAGACAACTCCCAGGCCATAACTCTCGATCACAGCAGAAACCCTGCCTGCCTCCCTATCGCCTGTTTCCAAAAAAATTGGATCCGAACAAAGGCCACTTTGAATGTTAGACATGTGCAGCAAACACTTCTCGACCACGCCCACGTCCATGCCCATGCCCCCAAGAAACCTCGAGGGGCTGGGGACAATTCCTCATAAAAGCAAAGCTGACATCATTCTGACTGCAGCAGAGGCTACAGTAGTTCGGTTTAGAATTTAATGTAAATAATTTAATTATCCTATTCTATATCCAATAAATTCAAGTCTGAAATGATTACTGTGAGTTATTAGTGACCCCTTATTGTGTCAGTAAGTAAAGAGCATAGTTTTAGAAAAGAAAATTTCTATTTAAGGGACTAAATTACTAGTCCAAAAGGTTACTATTTCGTTATTTTCACATGAAAAAAAGAATCATTATCTAAGTATTTAAATACCATACTTAATGCTATTAATAGATTGATATTTGCCAAGACATAACCACTGTGCTGGAACCCTGCGCCCAGAACAAGGAGATTCGAGGTGGCTGCAGGCGCTGGATTTGGATAGGCAACAATTAAACCTCATTCATCATCATCAGGCGCAGTTGTCATAACACATGTCAGGGCCAGGCCAACACCACAACCGAAACCAAATCAAAATCCGAAACCAGGTCCCAAACTCCGGCTCATACTGCAACTGAAATGGAAGCCACGCCCGCGTCTGGCATTGGGCATTATGGTTGCCTCCGATATTGGTGGGTGTATCAAATCGGCAACCAGATCGATTGATAGATAAATTTTCAGTAACTGGCATTCTGTCAGCGTTCGGGGGAGTATCATTTGCCGCCTGCAGGTGCGTGGGCGTTCCGGAGTCGGACTAACTACTTTGCCACTTCATCATGCTCGTTTCAAGGTGTGTGGCACTGGCGCTGGAATTTAATCCAAATGGCTGCAGCCTTGGGAGCTTACATATTTACCGATGGCAAGATATGCAAATCATAGATGAAGATTGGCCATCGGGGAAGAGGAGTCCCAGATGTACTTAAGGAATTTGGCTAAGGACACAAAGGCTATTTTTACGTTGGAACTTGATTACTATGTTCATCTCCTTGAATATGGAAAAATATCAATCAAATACTGTTTGAAGATCTACACACAAATCTAAGTACATTAACAAGATATAAAACATTTTTTTTACCTTGTAGGACCGCTAAACAAAAAGCTTTTGGGGTAATCCCCACCTATTTGGTGTAATCCCTGATAGGCACTTGCCGAAAATGCCCATGTAAATATTTAAACTTCACACCCTGAATCACTCGCAGCTAAATGCTTATCAGCCTGCCACTCAAGTCGACATGTTTTCCAGTTTTTTTTTGTAGGTCTACCCCCAGAGACAATGTCAACAGGTTGACAAATAGTTGTAGCTGTTGCTATTTCATTGAACTTGGACACGCACAACAACGAAGCTCAATTTACATCATTAATAACGACCCTGAACTGAATTTGGTGGGCTTTTGTCGTTGTTGTTGATTTGTAATCAATCAGAATGCATGTGTATTTAATACATTTGATGGGCGATTTGGTAGTAAAAACAATAATAGTGCAGCGAATGAGCGGAGCACAACAAAACGCTGCAAAACAGCTGATAAGATATCACTTCCGTTGCGTTACGTCGTAACGTAGTGGTGTGACGTAGTCACTGACATGCCACAAGCTAAAAATAGCTGCGCAGGTCTTTTTTCCATCCAATTATTGACTTTTCCACACCGAACACTTAGCACACTTGTTAACGCTTTTCACGCTATTAATTTACCATGCGCCTTTTTAGGCTAACTGCATTCACAGGGTTTTCCGCGGAACGTAGTTTGATGAAAGCCGCCAGGGCGGCTAAAGAAACAGCACTACCGCCTACAATAGTAAGCAGACGTCGAGTTTTGTGTCCCGGAATTCTGCCCATTTGTGACGAACTACTGGAAAATCTGGCCGATCGACCAACACCGACGATCACACTCGACCTTTGGGCGATTATTGTGCAGTTTTTAACCGTTAATCTAGCCGCTAAACCCGCCATTTCGACCGAGTTTTAAAGAGGAAAAAACTAAACTAGTGACAAATAGAACTACGTGAGGCGCGCGACGTAAGACGTGGTATGCGTAGCGTATTAGGGTTGCCAGGTGGACATTTTCATAATGAATATCGCTTTAGCGTTTTTTATGCGATAGTTTTGTTGGCATAAGTATTTGGTAACTTGGTTGGCATAAGTCAACCCAAAAGTAAAAAAAAAACCCAAACTGATGAACGATTTATCCTGAAAAAGCGTTTCGGGGAAATTTTTCCATACAAAATTTACCTTGTTTTGTTGCTTTGGGATAATTTTCAGTATTATAAAATGTTATATGTATAGAATATATTTACCGCACTGCAT
The DNA here is from genome assembly GCF_000001215.4 of Drosophila melanogaster. Taxonomy (NCBI): domain Eukaryota; kingdom Metazoa; phylum Arthropoda; class Insecta; order Diptera; family Drosophilidae; genus Drosophila; species Drosophila melanogaster. The sequence continues at coordinate 19,847,023 of NT_033777.3, read as the reverse complement.
TATCAAAGGAAAGTAATTGTTAAGTAAAAGAGGTGAAACCCGCCAAAAATAGTCACGTAGTTTATGGGGAGTTGCCAGATCAACACTATTGCCTGCAGCTATTTGGCGGGCATTTGAATTAAAATTGAAATAGGAAATCTTTATATTGTCTAAATCGAAAAAGTATTCCATCTTTTCAAATATTTATTGTAATTTAATTTTTAATATATATTAAGATTTATTAATTAAGTAAAATTATTAGACGTCTCAGGCAAGATTTTGTTACGGATTTTGTTAAGTATTATTTCTGTAAAATATAGCACACCTTGTATTTTCAAATCAATTGTATTACACATCAGCATACTAGCTCTAAAATTCAAATATGACTAAGTTTTGTCACACCTGACCGGGATTTCCCAAATTATTTCCGCATAACTGACAGTACCATTAAAAATTATTAACTATTGCCAATTTTGAGTCACTCGAAAAGGGGACTACGTGCCCAAGTCCACACAGATCCGTCCAGAAACTAATTAAAAATCCTGCCAACGAGAATTTCTGCGGCGAGCTCTTGACGCAGAAGTCTGTATATAGTTGACCTTAAACTATTGGGGATTTTTATTGGGCATGCCCAAAATCCGCATGTGACGCGTATCTATCTACGCAAAAATCGAGAACAAATAAACTTATTGACCGTCAAACGTTCTGAGTTTCAATGACTCATTTGGCCGCAACGGCGGGCAGGAGTGAAATATGACAAAAATGCAACTAGAATGCAATAAAAATGTCGAAATATTTTATGGGAAAACAAATGTCCCCATTGAAAGACGATAAAATGATCGAAAGAAACCTGTTGCACTCCCCCAAACGTGTGTAAATTCAATAGAAATGTTATCTGCTCTCCGTTTTCGAATAGGGAAAATATCAATTTCACTCGATTTTCCGCTGTCGCGCGAAACCCAAGACGCAGTCCGTCCTTTTCCCATTTTCTCAGCTCGATTCAGGTGAAGTTCATAACCCAGGATAGTTGACACTTTGGGGCTTTGCTCCACTAACTCGATCTTGGGGTCGCCAAGGAGTCGCCGTTTTCAGCTGGTTTCGTTTACCCCCCAGTTATGAGCTCGTAAATTATTAGTTTCGATTTTAAGCGGCGCATTGTGTTTCCTTTTTCCAATCCATTTCCTGCGAAAGTTGTAAAAGAAGAAGGCGCCAACCGATTCCAAAAGAGGATCCGATGGTCCACAAGATCCGTTGGCACATAAAAATGCGTGTGTTGACGCCTCCACGGGTTCGCCTTGTAAAACTGCCCAAGGGCACAACTCGAATCCACAAAACATCGATCGTTTTATAAATGCACAATATTTCGGTCTTCTTTCGGTAGTAATAAAGTCGTTTAAATCGCAATGCGTATTTGGTTTTCTTTTCCGTTCCACCTTTCTTCTGGAAGTAATAAAGTCGTTTCAATTAGTGCTCGCAAGTCCCGAAAAAAGCGACGTTCAAAAATGTTGGTTAGCGCCAGCCCTTAGGGTTTTATTTTTAAAATTCATGCCGTTTTTTCGCTTTGCTGTTTAATTATTCTGACATTAAAAGTGTTTCGCAGGAACCAAAAGTGCACGATGAAAAAAAAATTCTGAAATATCACATATTTTGGGAAACTTCATACAAATAACAATCATACTATCTCACATATCACACATTTGCTTATATTTAACGTTAATGTGATACGTAATTAGAATGTCAAGAACATCTTAAGTCATTTCATTTTTCTCGGTGACTTGAAGATGAAGTCGATTCCTATCCAACTTGGGTTGGGTCTTGGGTCTTTAGGCCGTGTGATTAGGTAATATTTTTAAGGGGTAGGGTTGCCGCAGAGCACATTCCTCGGGCTGGCCGCATCATTTAACGGTAAAATTGAAATTGATATACGAGCCGACATCCAAAAATCAAAAATAAAAAAAAAAACAAAAATCCCTGAGCGGTTCCAGATACGAAATCAGATTTTTGATTTCGCTGGAACCGTGTACATGCGATGATATCACTGGCTGATCAAATAAAAAGTTCAATGTCAATGCTTGATGGGCGGCTCAATCAGTTTAAGAGCACTTTGTGTCAGGTGAGAGAAAGGGGCCCACCTGTTGCGCCGGTTCACTCGAAGTTCATTGAGTTGTAATTAAAAAAAATAAACAGAACACCAAACTCAAATAATGGAATACAACAAAATATTAAGGGGATGGGGACCACACGCAATCCGCTGCCTGCCATGCACATAAATCTCAATGGCAAATGCGGGACTTTCGGGTGTAACTCCACCTCTGGGAGCTGATGCATCACCATAACCTCCGGAAAAGAATCTTAAATAAAAAAAGGGTGCCAAGGGGTCTTGGCCAAGGATGCTGGACAAGCCGGTTTTTTTTGGTTTTTTGGGTACGTGTGCTATATGCGTAGCAAGTTCGTAGGCCCCTCTAACATGGTGATTTATGAGAGCCCAGGAAACCAGGCGGCTGGCCAACTGGCAGTGGCCAGCAAATAGAAGCCGCTCCAATTACATCACTCAAACCACAGTTAAGGTGACCAAAAAAAAACACTGCCCGAGGAACTGGAACTCCGCGCGACTGTCACATTAGGCTGTTATAATCAGACAGAGAGCCAAGTTTATCGCCGGACAAGATCTTCGCAGGATTACCAGTCTAGACTTGGGATCTCTGCCTAGATCTTTGATCAGGGTCTCCTCTCTCTGTGATCTTGGCTGCGTTAACGGTCCATCTGTTGTTGGCCAACAGCCGGTTTGGCCAACTTTACGATCGGCGCTATATGTATGCTGCTTCCTAGCCCATCGAAAATGTACAAAAATAAGGTGAGTCAAAATAAGAAATAAGTACACTGGGAAAACATTATTTATTATTAGAAGTATAATCGATCATGCGGTGCATATAAAAATATAAATGAGTTTCCAAAATAAAATAATATTCTTCAATGTGCACAGAAATATTCTTCGTTTAGTCTTCAAAAGTTGTCATAATTTTGAGACAATGCAAAATTAAATTACAAATTTTGAAATAAGATTAATATTTATCCCAATCCACTTACCTTTAAAATTATTAATCCTTAGTAAGAGGTCTAGTGTGTACAATATGTTTACAATTTATTCTTTTTTTTCCAGTGCATACAACGTTAGAAAACTTCTCAATGCTCTTTTGTTCTCTATGCTTTGATTAAGTTCTGATACCAATTTCCATAGGAGGGGAAACTTATAAAGTAACCTGAGCTCTGGCCACCAAGTTTGCAGCCAGACTCGAGTCATTCTTTTAATTTTATTAATTGTTATTGCCGCAAAGTTACATAAATTTTACCAATGCACTGCGATAGATAGCCGTTCCACTGATTTGGTTAATAGCCGCGATATCGATATCTATTTCGTTGGCAGGCAGGCACAATAAGAATTGCTCACATTTATGTAGATTGTGGAAGAAAGGCGATCTATTGAGTGTCTCCGACATTCTTATGGGACAGCTTGACTGATTGTGGGAGAGCCGGTGTAGGAATCCCATCCAGATCCAGCAGCTCAAAGACTAGAAGCTTTTCGAAATCCGAATTCAGTAAGATAAGATGGTAAGGTTTGTCTTCTAGAAATGTGAATAGAAATCGATGAAATCTTGACGACCATCGATCTACCCAATGGTTCTCTTGGAATTAGTGAGTCAAACTTTTTCTGCTATCAGAACTATCTACTCAGTTCATGTTTTCATCTTAAGTGATGCCTAAGTATTTTCTTTGAAATTTTAAATTAATCAATAATTTGAAAAAAGCAAAAAAAAAAAAGAATTCCTTTGACAAATAAATGTTTGGTTTTTGGTTGTATTATGTATAGGCGTTTCCTATAATGTTATGTCTTTCTATATTGTCTAGGGGTACATAATACCTCAGTGTTCGGATATTTGAAGGCAACGCCCCCAATCCTGATCCGAAAATAGTGCCTAATAATGTCACCCTAATCCCTAGATTCAATACCAATGCCATTACCTAGTTCAGGGTCTCGCGTGTGCTCAAGGTGCCCTTCACTTGGGCGCAGGCCAGATGATGCCATCAATTGCTCAACACTTCTCCAGCCGAACCCAATTAAATTAAAGCAAATTTATTAAATTGCCATCGATGGCTGCCAAATTAAAATGTCAACGGCTTGCCGAAACCAAAAGCAGAGGGCGGGGCAGGAGGTGGGCGCAAAAAAGTGTCATAAACTTGTTTGACAGATTTCTTTTGATTCATGGAACCCATAAATAAAGCTCGCCAAATCTTTGGGCGTGGCCCAAAAGCCGAAAGCCCCAAAAGAAACTGCAGCGAAATCAAAGTCAATGCGAACGATGCATAAATATTTTGGCAAACCAAATGAGATTCATTTGCCTGTCATCGTCATGTGGTAAACACCCGCGCCAAGGAATGCAGAGCATAACCACTCCGATCTCGACCAGATCTGATCCTCCGACGACCATTGCATGTGTCGCCCCCATAATTCTTCAACGATTTGGACCACTTGATGATGACATTCATTGCTTCGGTGGAAGGCGCCATCCAACTTACCCATAAATCGAGTACCAACCACAATCGAAACGTGGAAACGTGGAAACTACATCATGGGTGCAAAAAACCAACAGTCCAAGCACCTGCCTCCCATTTCGAGTACGGATTTAGTGCCCACCTAGCAGATCATAACTTGTAACTGGTTCTTCGCGGTGATTCCATCTATCAGTTAATTCCTGGACAGACTTCTTTATGTCCCCAGCCACACCTTGGATACGGATACGGAGTGACCACTAAATTCAAGTGCAATGGCATAGAGACAAGTTTTGAAATCAGCTAGCTGCACCGAAATGTTTTTAGACCGCTTGATCTTGAGATAGCTTAAGTTTCAATGATAATGCTATGTCCAAAATTGAAATTTTATAATATGGAATATTATAATTGAAAATATTTTCAAACTTATAAGATTTGAACATACAAAAAATATTTGTCCTAAAAGTTATTTATTGAAAATGTTCGTTTCAGTGTATAAGACCATAATGGATGCTGGTTAGCTGTCTTTTTAAAGTTTATGTTACATATTTATGCATCACTTTTTTTTTGAGGATTTCTCAGTTATTGTAATCCAATTGATCGCCCATATACATTCCGGATTCGGCGGCTCTGAGCAGGAAGTCTACCAGGGCATTGTTAATATGTTGAAAAAAGTCGCGAATGTCAATCAGCTCCATGGCAGCCGATGTGGTCACATAATTGGGACTATGGCCATTGCTACAAATGGCCAAGTCAGCGTGTTTGCAAAGCTAAGGGTCGTAACAGACACTTGGCATAAATTATCCGTCCAATTTAAGTTAAGATCATACCTTTTTAATCGCCTGGCCAAAGTAACACATGAGCACCACGATTGGTGGACTTGATTCCTCGTCATCGTAGAGCCCCAACAGCGAATGGCAAAGGACCGATGATCCGCAGCTCATCTTTTTTAAGGGTTGGTATATGGTATATATGCTATTTGAAATGTGAAAAATATATAGGATTCACCTGCATACTGGCTGCCACTAGAGTGGGCCAGCACCTCTGCCACCAACCGCCCCACTGAACTTGAAGAACCTGCCAGGCATTCAACATCAGCGGGCGGTTTTGGAGTCGCCGACGATGTATCAGGTCAATCGAAGGGCTTATGCCGGGCTCATGGCTCACCGTCTTGGGAGCTGTTAACTTTGGCCTTGCAAAATACTCCTTGAGTTCTGAGGCACTCAAATTTTGGACGCTTTCTTCGCTGGTGGAAAAATGATTCCTCCGTATATGTTTCGAACCGAGAATGCTTTTACATACTCTGCGACGTCGCTTACCAAGTTTTTTCAACGTATTGTAAGCTGGATACTTTGGGGGTTCAATCTGACTATGAAGAGAAATCAAAATTCTCCATATTCTACGTATTCTGAGATACAATTAATTACTTTTCAGGTCCGAAGCAGCGGCGCAATCCATGGTAAATGTTGTCCATAATAGCAAACATTTCCTGTACTGGCATTCTGTTGAAATGCTTTACTACCAATTTTGTCTTTCCAATTTCAGTGTGACTTTCGAATTTGAAAAATGTTCAGAAGCCCAAAAAGAGGGGGTTAAAATTTATATTCACAAGTTTTCCACCATTTTGAGAACTGTCAGCTGTCAACGCCTGCCCAGAATTACAGATCTGCTACAAAGAAAGGTTGGTAATAAGTTCTATTCGAACATTTTTCCCCATTAGAAAGAAGTATTTTTCACTACCTGCCGGTATGGTAGTACAAAATCTAAAGAATTAGATAGAAAATAAGACACATATTGACGTCTGGTGTTTTTTGTTTTATTTTTCTAAATTGAGGAAACAAAGTTATATGATTTTCCGTGTGCGTTAGAAATTGTGATTAATTTCTGTTCCGATAGATCTGCGTGGAGAGTCAAGGCCCACTCGGATAGTGCACTCATAATTTATAGCGGCAGTGGCTGCCATCATAATTAGCATTGCAATCTAAATCAAAATATTTACAAATCAATTATTGTGATTAGCGACCGCCGCCGCAACTTCCACCATAATCGATCACCCAGCTGGGCACTTCTCGCTCAGGTCGGCGTTCCGTAATCCATACTCCGGTCCAATTCGATCCGAACCGATCCGATTCGAACCCCAACCCCCATCGACTGGGTGGCGACGACAGCATTTCAGAGTTATCATAATTTGCATTGGCCTTAACCCGTTGGAAGATATAAAATATCTTACCGAAAGATTATAAGTTATTCATTAAACGAACATGTACATTCCTTTTTGCAAAATTAGTTACTTGAAAATTTCATTTTGTTCAGTTCATTAGTTCAAGCAGTTTAAAATTGATGAAAATATAATATAGGTTAATGAAATGAAAGCTTACTATGCCATTATTGTATTTCAAATTTATGAGTAAATAGAAAAATTATTATTATAGTCCTTACAATTACCTAAATGTCTTAACTAATTTTAAGTGCTGGGGGTTAAAATGTTTTCGTATCAGCAGGCGACTTAAAGCCCGTCACTTGGTTAAAGACAAAAGACAAGCCTTTGGCGACAGAATCGGTTTGAGATTTGTTTTTAATTGATTCGAATCGATTCGATTGGATTCGATTCGAGTTGAATTGAATTGACTTTCTGTCAGTCTGTGTGTCGGCTGCTGGCAGTATGTTCGTCGCCATTTGCTGACAGGCGCTATTACAATTTTATTAACATAAATTATTGCGTTCAGATCGATCCGATTCAGTTGCGAGTACGTACGTAAGTCGCCTACAACTAATGGAAGCTTAATGGTTGTTAATGCTTGGTGACGGAATTTCTCAACGAAACTACTTTATTGGCCCAACGCGCTTTTGATTGCCGATTTGCGTGTGGATTCAATTGATACTCGATCATATCTGCGAAATAACTTGGCTTATTATTTGCTACCAAACAGGCCAATCATGTTGGTTGACACTGGACATGACAATATATATATTCTGTAATTGAATATCCCACCGATAACAATCTTAAAACGATTCGCTCTTTGATCTGTGAACAAGAAAAAGCCGCCAACCTTGAGCCTTAATGATGGCGCGTTTTTAATCGCCAGGAAAACGCGTGCGATGGGATCAAAAGGTAAAAGACTGGAAGTCAGGTTTACGAGGATCCCTTCCAGAGTTGGGGGCTACCCAAAACCAGCTGCCATAGATCGGGCTATTTAAACACCTTAACGGACTTCACTTGCCACATTTTCGGTCGGCCACGGTTTTTAATTAATCTAGCATCTTGGACGACTTACGCGGAAAAAGGGTCAGAGGTCGTTGAGGCGAGCACATTAGGCTGGAACACTCGACTGGCGGGCTAATTAAGTCATTAGCCCGAAAATGTCCTGCTGCTGCTGCTGCCGCTGCTTCTGCGCATAATTAATCATTTTAATTGTCTGACTCCTTGCTAAAGGACAAGGGGAAACCAAGGGACAATGTGGAAAGTGCAAAGGGCAGATCGACATTCCAAAGGTTGCCCTCGAAAACTGCGGGGGAGTTCTCGCTGTTGTTGGTTATTTATTGGAATAGGCACATTTGGCATGTGCTTCCCCGCGTTTCACCAGGCGTCAAATTCTCGGGCACAAAATGTTTTCATTCCGGTTAATTGAGTTAATTGAGTTTTGAGGCAACCCTTTTTCTGTGGCCTGGCGAAATCACTTAGGCCACTTACGAGCAAGCATTTAGAAATACATTTGAAAACTAAATTAAACACAGGGTCTAAGTAAATTTGCTTATTTCGAAGTATGCAACTTTAGCATGGCTTTACTCGCGCTTCAAGTGATATATTTAAACTCAATATTCTAAATTCAAACTGTTTAAAATTTACAATTTGGACAGATCTACATAGGTACTATTTCTAAACAAGCAAAAGCGCAGTCCACAAAATTCTTAATATGTTTCATAAATCATTTCTACACAACATAATCTAACAAATATTTTCAAAAAATTGTAAGTACCAAACACGATAGATGACACGATAAACAATATTTTATGGCTTTAATAAACAACATTGCCTTCTCAAAACTGCTACTTTATAGCAGTTATATAGTCTTAGCGACAATGTAAAACTTTGCCAATCAGTAGCAAGCCCGCACTTTCCACCGGCAACACCCACCCACTGAATGACGCTGTCATCAAGAATGACGTAGGCGACTACCCCGGAATATTTCTGCAATTTCTGTAGTGTCAAGTTGAAGTTCATTCATACACACATATGGGTATCTGCACCATGTGATTTTTTATAAGCGCCTTCTAAATAGATAAGATAAACTTGTATTCAACGAAATTCGCGCATAGCTGCCTTAACTTTTAAATTTGCCGTGTGACAGTATTTTTGGGGCTAAATTTTGGTCAACATCTAAAATTAGCAAAAATTTCGGTTGGTCAGAAATAGGTTTTGTGGTTTATTGCAGCCACAGGCAAATGAGTTGGTCAAAGTTCAAACCTTATCAGTGCGAATACAACGATGCGATTAGCACCTATCGTGAGTTGGCTTTCCCACGCGACTGATTCACTGGCAATGTTTAGCCGAATAATAAAGGGTACTGGGTGACGCTTGTTGTTGCACTTTGTGTTGTTAGTTAATTGGTATTTGTGCAAGTCCACGCTACCTGGCGAAATACGTCAAAAGCACTGGAAAAGGTCTACGCGCCAAAAAGCACAACCGCCACCAAACGCAATCCAATCAAAAACAAAAAGCAACTGCAATCTCTCCCTTTCACAATGTCTGTTTGAAAACCGTCACGTGATTTGTCGCCGTCGACTTAGGGGGCTCATTATAGTGACAGAACTCTAACAAAAATTAGTAGACTACTGTATTTTATATATATATATATATATATTTTTTTTTTTATATATAGAACATTTTAGTTGAGCTTTATGTTCGAAAGTTGTTTTTCTAGTGACAGATAACACCTTGTAGCCTACATTGTGGCCCAAAAAATTTCAGAATTTTCGGTTAGATAGTTACCATGTAACCGTTTAAGATATTTAGAGTAAGAAAAAGTAGGCTTCATAAATGATTAAGATGACTACAGTTAACCACCCCAAACACTAACAGAATTTGTTTGTTTTACTTAAAATCCAAAAATAATTTTCTAAATACAACAAATAAGTACACAAAAAATAAAAAAAAATTGATTCATATTTTGCATTTAATGTTTGAGTACAATGTTGAGCTAGTAACACAGTAGTTTTTAACCACTCATTAAAATTTATAATTTATTCAGCTACAAAGTATAAATTAGCAACGAACGAAATACAAATCTTTTATAACGGTGTTTTTGATTCTGACGCTAATGTATGATGAATCAACGAGTTGGCAGCGTTTCAATCACTTGAGCCGCAGTTTCGTCAGATCGGAAGGATGAATTGGGAATAACAGATAAACCCCATATCACACCTAGGGAACCGACCGACCACCATTCACTACAGCTGACCACCGACCACCATTCTTGGCGTTTACCTTACTCGCCCACTACTTGCTCTCACTCTCTCCGTCTCCCTCCCGCCGAACCGCACCGCATCGCACTCTCTCTCTCGTGCTCGTTCCGTCGCAAACGTGCTCGGCGTGAACGCACGAAGCGTCGCCTCATCGACAGGGTCTTTTTGCTCATGGCTTCAGTCTCTGACTAGCACGCTTGGGGAACACACAGTGAGCGGAGCGTCCGCAGTCGCAGTAGCACTCGAAGTCCGCTTATCCGCATCCGCAGCGTTTTCGAATTTTTCAGACCTACCATTCGATCCGATCCGATCCATCTGGCACATCCTAACCATCTCTAATCGTAACCCCATCATCGTGATCGCGTCCGTAATCGCTCCGTTTTAACGTACTCGATGTTCCGGTTTTGTGTGCAATCGTTTTCAAAGGAGATCGAAACAATAATCTCGGCGGATAGGAAATTTGAAACACGAATGTTCGTTTCGCAATCCAAGAGAGTCGTTACAATTTGAAAAGCCCGCAATAAAAAAAAAAAATCGTTTAGATGCGAGCAATTCGAAGATCGGAAAATATATAAAAAAATAAATATATATATATGATTTGTGCTGTGTTTGAAAAAGGAATATAAGAAAAAAATTATGAAAATGTTGAATTGTTGTTGCCGTAAGTTTTAAAGTGTGCAAAGTGCAACTCTCTGAAAATCAACGAAGAATACAACGCGTCCAAAAAAAGAATCGTAAAACTGAAAAAAAAGCAAACAAACATAAAACCTAGGTGCGTAATTTTCTGTTTCAACGCTGTTACATAAGTTCTTTTTTTTAATAAGTTTGTTGTTCCTCCAAGTATTTGTTCGAATGTTGCAAAATATTTCATTGGATTTCGGTCTTTGGAGCTTAGCAAAAGCAAGCCTAAAATTATTGAAAGTTTCAAGTTTGCCGAACGGAAAAAATATATGTTTTTCTGTATTATTAGATTTGATGTTTTGAAATACTAAAATTTATAAAGAGTTTCAGTGTTCTTTGGTCGCGCAATGTTGGGCATTTAAATAAAATATTTTGAATACGTTGAAATGTGGCAATTTGTTTGGTAACTTTCAAAATAAATTTAAAACATTTTCCACTTGGCAGCGGGCCGAGTAATAAGTGTATTTAAATGACCCACGAGGGAAAGTAATTAAATAGCAATATGTATAAAAACGAAATAAATTGATTTCAACAAACAAATAGCAAGCTAAAGCAAATGGGCAAAAACTTAATTTATATTAGTGGCATGCTAATTGAAATAATTTAGTTCATATTTGATTTGATTGATCAATACCTGTGCAGAATGATATTCACTTAAAACGTAATCTGATTGCATTTAGGTATAAGCGAATTAAATTTGATTTGCAGCCTAGTTTTTCCAAGTACTTTTCCGCGTTTATCTGCCCCAAATAAACAATTGGTAAAGCAAACAAAATGTAGCAAAATGTTTTTTTTTGCCAACCGGTGAAAGCAAACGACCTTAGGAGAACCCACTCTATGAAAGCGAAATTCATATAAATTTAAGCACACGATCTTTGGGATTATTTATAGTTTTTTTTTTTGCAAAACGCATATACATTTGCGAATCTTTATCGCCGTCTTGAAATGTATCTGTATCTGCGTATATGCGAATTGTGCGTATCTCTATTTGCAAACGCACGCAGGCGCTTTTAATCTCATTTCGCTAACTTTTTCGCAATAAACTTTTTTTCTGCTCACTCTGCGCGTGCACTTTTTGTCCTATAAATTGGCGGCGCTGACTATTATCTAACATTTGTGCGCTATTATCTAAGCTGGCTTGTTGTTCTTGTTCTTCCTGCGGATGATTTGCGCTGCGTATCTGTATCTGTATTTTGTATCTGTGTGCGAATTTGCGTTATTGCCGCACGCTAGTATGCGTCGGGTTCAACAACTGCTAATCACATGCCGGATCACAGTTTGGACAGCCGAGCGACAGACAAAGTGCGAAATATGGGGATCGCGATAAAGAATAAACTGAATGAATTTCGGCTGTGTGGACTAGCGGGTGATATCCTTCAAAATTAATGGCAGCGAAGAGTGCTTAACTCAAATCAGGGTCATTATTTGTAGAAGCTATTAACTATTTGGTATTTTCAGATTTTTTCTGGTCATTTTTCAAACTTATCTGGGGTCTAGGGAAAATATTAAAATTTTGGTTTATTACCTTTTACTTTCCTTTCATAACTTTTTTATTGGTTTACAATTGTTCCAGCAATAAGGGCTATTAGTTAGTATTATAATCAAGTTAATCTTTTTTGCTAACTTACATAAGCCATAATAAATCTTATCTTCTAATTCTAATTGTATAACTTATTAATAACCAAAAATAAGCGATAAAGATTCATACATTAATTATACATAATTGAATTGTGCCTCTTCAAATGCCGATCAAATTTTATTTCCTTTGCCGTTAAAGTTCTCACGTCACAATTTCATCAACTAAAAAATGAATATCCCCCAAGGGCAAAGAAAATAATTGGCTAATTGTTTAGTACCGCTTACGAAACGGTTTCTGGCTACGTCAACGATTGAATAATTGAAAAGACCACCGTAAATTTAGACATTAAGACATCAGTTTATGCAGAAAAACCAATTGAAGTGATTAAATTGCATGGGCAGTCCCGAATTAATTGAAAAGTAAATTTATATTTTGGTAGTAAAAGAGTTGCGCGTGGAATTTATATTTCCCCGGAGACTGTCGTGCATGCCTTCGGACTTCAGATGTCATAAAGCCAGCCAATTATCAGGTTTAGTTCTGAAACGCACGAGTTGGGTAACTTTTCGCTTGGGCCTGTGACACATTTACAAATTGTGCCTGATTGATGGGGCAGCAAGCCCAGTGGAGCCAAAGTTTGAAATACAACGATCATAATTCGTAGATAGATAAAGCTTATCGCATGCAAAAGAAAAAAGTTTTATGGCCGTGCGTAAATAGTTTTGCGGTTTGTTTTTCTTTTTGCCCAAAAGTGGCGCATAACACTCGGAATATAAAGTCAACCGAAGTCGGCGAAAGAAGGCGGAAAATGCGGGAAACTCAGTAAAAATGTAGCGTTTGTTTTAATTAAGCGTGAACACTAGACCACATAATGTGCGGCATACATTTAGAGACGCACACACACGATCGCACATGGCAACAGCTTTAGGTACACCGCTCAGTTAAAAAGCGAGCAACAAAAAGGCAAAATGAAAACGAGAAAATCGTCGCGTATTTTACTCAGGTTGTTGTTATTCTTGTTGTTTCTCTTTTTTTTTTGACGGTTTTCCTTCTTTTTTTACACATATATATATATTTTTTTTTTGGTTGTTTGACGCATTTTAAAAATATCCTAGACGCAATTGTTGTTTTGTTGGCTGTCTGTTTGTCACATTACTAATACGTCGCGTTGTCTTTGATTTCGTCGTTTTCGGTTGGTTTTATTTTAAAACGACGGTTTTCCTTTTAATTTTCGCACGTAAAGTGCGTGACTTTTAATTAGACTACAATAAATGTGCGAAATTGTGTGGGAGATGAGTCTGCCAGTGGGCAGTGTGTTGGTGAAGGCAAGAGATACATTTTAGGTGAGATACATGGTGAAGGTGACAGAAACCGACTTAAAGTCCTAGGGTACTTCCTGTTTTCAGAAAGAATATTTATAAACTAATATTTAAGCAAATAATTTTAACAAATGAAAAATGATTTGTTAACAAGTTTTTCATTTTGAACTTTTTAGGGAACTAATTATTATATGTAGACTATCTCTAGAAGTAACTTTCTCATTTTATTTTCCTTTCTATATGGTGTCAATATATCTGGCGACCGATATTTGCTTTGTTGTTAGCATCGCCGCATGTGATTGAATCGAATTGCTGTGCGTCGTGTGTGCGTGTATCTGTGATTGTGCCCTCGCCTGTCTCGTGCACTAAATATTTAAAATAGCTGCATCTTGAGAGGATTTTTCCCGCTGCCGCTGAGACTGCGGCAACCCAATTGCTTCCGGTTCAAATCGATTACACAAAAGCGCTGCCTTTGAGCGCTCAGGTTTTTCACCGTACTTTTCTTTTCTACTTTTCCCTGGCGGCAGTGCTTTCCCCGCGGATTGTTGGCAAGTATCTAACAGTGATGCCTTCAAGTATCTTATGCCCGTTTCCATACGAATGAAGTGCACATCGATTAGTGCATTTGGCTGGCTGCCTGAGTTATGTTTCGGTATCTTTTTCATTTCCCCCGTTCGACGCTTTTCTTGTTTTTCCAAAGAAAACTAATTGTTTTGTAAACACGGGAGTTGGATCGTTGGGCGGGGGTATGGGATCCCAAGAGAACCAGATCAGCGACAATAATCTTCATCGAAATGCATCGCCTTGTTTGCATTCTGATGGATACCATCTATAAGGCAGTTGTCAGGGAATGCCATCGCACATCAATCTTTCGCTAAACATTCCATAATACAAACTAATGCACGAATGTACATACGTATGGAAACAAGTACTATATGTATATTTATTCTCGTTCAATCTTGTGACAAGTGTCAACACGACAATGAACGTCAGACACTTAACGGGGAAAATAAATACAAATTTATCTTCTCTTGAACTAGAATTTCATTGTTAGGCCCATATATCTTTGCACATTTGTTAAATTCTTTTCGCTTTCAACGTGGCATTGAAATACTTTTTTTAATAGTAGGCAAAATAATTAACTTAATGTGTTGCAGTGCACAACATTGTTTTGTCTACTTGTGGGCCTAATTTATTTTATTGCCCAAACTAAAGTTGGGCAAAAAACATAACCACAAGCCATGAATAAATTGCACATGTAAGTGAAGAGTCTGGGAATTTGTGGTTTTGGCACTGTTTTTTACTGCCAACCGCAAGAAGAATGAGATACGACATTTACTAAAGAGTTTTCTGGGTAATGGATTCGCGCAATAAATATCAGGAATTAGCTTTGCTTCTGAAAACAAACAAATAAATCTGAAGGGGACACAAATAAAAATAAATATATATAAATTGCCAAAATACGAATAAATATAATTAAAAACAGGAAACCTTCACTTCTAAATGCTGCAACCGGTTATCGTATTCAATAAACATAAAACATAAACTTTATGCTAATTTCATCTCGTATTTATTTTATTAGCCTATTTCAATTAATATTCACCTGTTATTATAAATAATTTAAAATTTTTCTGACCAGCCAAACTGCGTGAATCATTTGCATATTAGCCAAAACCATAACATGGTCTAAAAAAATTTACATATGTCCGAAATTGTAGCTTGTAATAAATGTCCAAAGAGCGTTTCTCGCCTTTGTCTTTATATTAGGGTAGCCAAGCGTCTGACATGAACTAATTAAGTTGCGCAGCTCGGCTTAGATTTATTGCCATCCAGGCGATCCGCCAGATACATGCGATCCGCCGGATACTTTCCAAATGCCACAAAGCACATCTGTCAGCGCCGCCATTAAAACAGCGGCTATTGCAAATGTCAAACGCATTTCAAACGCATAAACTTAATGTTTTTCGATAAGGGGCAGTAAGCCAAAAAACAAAACTTTTTAAATTTGCTAATCAGTTTGTGGAGCGACTGCCATTTCAGATCGATGACTAGGCTCGGCTCCGATTTCAGTGGCTGCCCAAAAACCATGATATGGAAACCCGCAGTTGGAGACACTAATTTAAATATTTTACTGGGCCTTTTGCTCTTCGTCTTTGGTGACTTGTTGTCAAGCTGCAGAGACTATATCTCTTATTCATCAGGCCAGATGCTATTCGCATGGACAATGGGATGGTTTAAAAAAAATGTTTTTGAGACTTCTTGCAATATTCATTTATAACGCATACTTATTGAAATATCGGTAATAATTTAGCTTAACAATAATTTTTTAAAAACACATTAGCTTTTTGTGTCCATTTTTTGTTCGCAAATACCTTTATAACTCCCATTGTGCGCATTTAAGATGATTTTATTATAAAATTAATTCATTCGCTGACCAAAGACGCCGCCACACGACTCTGCTCATTCGTTGTCATACACAGTTTCTTTGAGTTTTTTGACTTTGGTTTTTTGGTGTGGCCATTACTTTGATTAGGCGACTGCCACCGAAGATTGCCACTTTAATTTGGGTTAAGCGAAATTTAAGTTGTATAACTGACTAGGATCTACTCGTATGACAACTCGAGTTCTTTGCACTTTATGATATGATATGGGGGTGTTCATTGATCGTTGGACTTTCGCTTTCGTTTAGAGCTCAGTAGTTTGCAGAACAATTTCGACTTTGATTTGATATTGCTTTCGATTATATATGTATATATAGCCTTTTGGGGAGTTAAGCGCACCGGGCAGAAACCACAAAAGATTTCATTATTTTTTTATGCCCCTCATAATTTGTTGAATAAGTTGTGGAGGCTTATAAATGACAGATGAGCCGATGGCCTGAGGTCGTAAAAACAGATACTTTTATAATTTTGGCCCTACGAATCATAGGTGTTATTTGTATACTCCATCTACATATTTGGTATTTATTTTTCCCTCGCTATTTTTATAACTTTCGGCATGTGTCAAGACACGCTTCCCTTTTTGGGGGGGTTTTTATCTTTTTTGTCTTGCCGGTGATTTTGTGGTCTTTGAGGCTGGAACTTTTGTTGCCCTTACAGAATTCCTCATAAATTCTACTTCTGAAAAAAAAAAAAACATAAACAATACCTTGAGACCGAATCTGCGGCTGGCTTGGCACACATTTCGCCTGTTGTGGCACATATACTTTTAATGCATCGTCGTATTTGGGTGAAAGGCATTAAACCGGCGATGGCAAAGGTTTAAATTCATTTCTTTATCTGCTGAAGGATGATGAAAACCTGAAGAATTTTGCTTATTTTTATATTACACATATAATATTGGGTTTCTCTGATTCATCGGATTGCGTTGACCTCTTGTTTTTATAACTTTATAGCTCAGCTGGCATGCAAATGTCGGACTTTACGATCTGGAGGGCTTCATAACTGTTTGGAATGGTTTAGGTTTTTGAAAGCGAATATATCAAAACTCATCTCAAAGTCAACGCATTGCATAACATTGCTGGCAGTTTGGACAGAAGGACGCAAAAGCAATTAACATGTTGATGGGACAGAATTTTGTGTTGCCTCTGGTGTTGTCGCCAATTGGATTTGTTTCTGCTCTTCCTGCTGTTTTTGTTGTTTATGGTAATTAAAACGGGGTGCACTTAAATGTTGCATAAAAAATGCCGCTGCGTAGGCTTGCCTAGCTGAACACGTGCCAAAAAGACAGAAGTCGAGTGGAAGTGCAGCGGCAACGTCACTCAGCCGCCCCGTCGCCCTGCGAGTATCTCATAGATACGTAGATGCACAGATACACAGATACTATTTGCCGGCGAAGTTAGTGCGTGATTATTTTCAAATTCGACACAGTTTTCTGAGCGAATTGTTTTTGTTGGCCATTTTATTTTTAAACAATTTGCCTGTCCGCCACTCTTGAAGGGGCTTTCCCTCTCACTCTCTCTCTTCGTTTGGGAAAGTCATTTTCGATGTTTTCACCGAGTTTTTCCTTTGCGTAACTGCTCCCTTTGGGCAGTTTTTATGTAACCTCTTGCCGATCACTTGTCGCCCATATTGATACAATTGTATCTTTGGCCCGTTGATAGACCGTTGGCTAAAATTAAACTGTGCCACTTTGTCGTTGTTCCTTTTATATAGGCGAACGCTAATTAAAATGTCAAAAATTGCGCTAAAAGCGCTTAGCTGAAGAATTTATGTACAATTTGGCTTAATCCGAATTTGTGTTGCAAATGCTTGCTGTGGAATTTTCAAAGCCAATTTCCGAAGGCCATAAATTTAAGGCTAAGCTAGTGAGTGTCACGTGTTGAGATATTTTACGGTGAAGATAATCTATTAGTTAATGACTTATATTCTGTCAATCATATTCATAATGTTCCTCGAAAACTCTTTTCATTGCAGCTCGTCAACTATGTTAGCCAACCGAAATTTGGCCGCATAAACAAGCTGAAATTGCTTCATTCCTCGCTCCCTAACCAAACCGCGGGAATTTCTGACATGACAAGAAAGTCATTGGCGTTGATAAGATGCATTATCAGCGGGGAAGACGAAGATGAAGATCCGCAACAGCAACAGCAGCAATTGAAAAGTGTTGAACAAGTCTACGATATGATAACCTAATTTCCTCCCAGGAAAGAGGCGAAACGATTTTAACGAAAATATAAACGGGCTCAGAGAGAGAGAAATACTTGCAAAGCGAAGCAAAGTCAGTGAAAAGAAAAAAAAAAACGTAATCGAAACGAAAGTA
Source organism: Drosophila melanogaster (assembly GCF_000001215.4). Lineage (NCBI taxonomy): Eukaryota > Metazoa > Arthropoda > Insecta > Diptera > Drosophilidae > Drosophila > Drosophila melanogaster. Next base: position 19,828,696 of record NT_033777.3, on the reverse strand, counting down.
AAAAGAGATATCTGAAAACGGGGCGTACATATGTTCCAACGACACCCGAGGGCGTGGCGCACGCCCAATAAACTGGCAAACAATCTATAAACAACTGCGAGACTACACAGCGATTTATACAAAAATTATAAACATTCGGACTCAGATTCCGAACCGGGCGGAAAACAACGGCTCGAGAAACCCCTGTGAACCAAAGTGGTGATCTTTGATGCGAAGAAACCTGCGCTTAGACTGGAGGGCCCTGGCGCTGCTGGGCGCCCTCCTCTCGTTCATCATCGCCTGGCGGGGCCTTGTATCTGCGATGCCCCTCATGGCCATGGACAACAACTTGACAGACTCATCCGGATCCACAAACACATCCACATCCTCCACATCAAAATACAACAGCACGAACAATAGTAATCTGTTTAGTAATAGTTATCTACAAAGTGATCATAGTCGTAGTAGTTTAGTGCCGAGCGCAGTGAGTGAACGTAGTGTAAATCAACCCACAAATCAAAGTATTAATGCTGAATTTAATCAGAGCTTAAGCACGCATCCAACTGCCATAACAAGCACACCACAAACCCAAACTCAAACCCAAATCCAATCCCAATACCCATCGCAGGCGGAGGATTCCGATCAGCTGGAGGAGCCGCTGGGATTCGTCATCTCAGCGATGCCGAACGAGCATCTGGCGGTCCTGTCGCGTACCGAACGCAGCATTCGTCACCAGAATCAGCAGCAGCAGAAGAAGCATCACCATCATCACCAACAACAGCAACAGCAACAGCATCAGCAGCAGCAACCAATGTCGCCCGCTGACAATAATTTCATTGGTTCGAAATCGAAAAGACTGAGCAACCCTAGAAGTAGTCTTAACATAAATAGCAGTAGCAGTAACACGCCCATCAGCAATCTGGACCGTAACGAACGATCCACGGTGCCACAGTCCCATTTGGCCTGGACCTCGCGCAAGATCCAGCTGTACATCAAAAATCGCATCCTTCAGATATTGCGGGATGGCGTTGTCAACGGAACCCAGGACGAGAATAGTGAATTCAGTAAGTAGAAAAGCCAATTTATGAAGAACTTCAATAATTACTTGGATTATGAACTCGTTAGGGGACGAATTCTTTAATTAAGTACATCTGCTTTTAATAAAACATACGATTATGAAGAACAATATACTTTACACTTCAAAACAGTACTCATATGAACTCTAGGTAGCTAACAAAATTTGGTCTCGTAAAATGGGAGGTGCTAACCAATAGAATAGTTTTTATCTTCTCCAGATTTTGTTGTTAAAGTTCTATTATTTGATGAACTTCAAAGTGGACGCCAGCCCTCCCCATTACTCATCTTGTATTTCGGTTTGAATATGTTTTATGTTCAATTTCTTTGGGGGTTCTTTGTTTGGTTTTTTTGTTTCGAACTTCGAACCACCCATTCCACTTGGACTGCATGAACAACCAAATAAACTAATGCCAATGGCCATATGAAATATTTAGAATATCAGAAATAATACAAGCCCGCACTCCTCAGCCGATGTGGATGTATGTGTAAACACATCCGATCGTAGTCGATGTGCCCCACCCACATATGTCGAGCGCCCACAAGTTGAAAGTTCTCATAAAAGCTGCGTAACACACGCACTGAGATCCGCCAAAGAAATCGTATTTTCCGCGCCTCTCGTCTGTTTATGTTGAGCGTCATTAAGTTAGACACTTGATTTGGCAATGCCTGTGGCCCCCGGCTCTGTATTATTTGGCATATAAATTCTTTAGTGGGCTAAGGGCATAAATCTTGCCTTAATTAACCGCTCGCCCTGATTAGTCGGGCTCCCTGTGGGAAGTGAGTCAGTTTCAGTCTGATGAAGATGATCATGAGATCAGCCCCTCCGGTACGCAGCATTTGCATAACTTTTGGTCCGTCAGTCGAATTAATTTACAACTTCATTTTCATTGACTTCCCTACAGTTGGCCAGCAATTTGCGGCACTGATAAACTAACCGAAAAACTTGTTGTACAACCCGATTCCGGTTTTCCGCTTATCGGGGCGAACGTATCATCGCCATTGTGGAACATCATCGTGAGCTTCCAAGATGCCACATAGATAGCGGGTATTTTGTTTCGCCGGGGTACAAATTTTTTTTAATTCACCACCGCTGTTGTACTTTACATATCTGGCGGTACCTGCCTCAGGTGTTAATTTGATTTTGAACTCGATCAGGCGGCGATAATGCGAGTGGAGTGCGATAAGATTGAAATGGTCGTGCTTGGGAGCTTTTCAGAGATTGTGGGAGTTGGGAATGATTTTTATGGTCAAGCAGCATAAGGAAAATGCTGCGAAGTTTCTCCTATAGTCGTTGTGGGTGCTCTCACCCTCGAACGTGGGACTTTCACAAGCCAAATCAGTGGCAACTAACCAAGCAATTTGTGTTTATTAGTGACTGAGTGAGTCTTTTATGGGCTGTAAATTGTACAAAGTGCTCCGAAAATCACGTCTCCGGATATTGGCCTGAACTTCGGCTGGAGTAGTAAATCTTTATCGCCCAGAATAAACTTTTTTCGCACTTGAGATTGCATGATGGTGACACCATGAACATAAAGCAATATGTATCTTTCAAATTACGCTTAATGATAAAATCTTATGTAGACTGAAAAGTATAGGGGAATTAAGTTGCAAGAAGAATAATTTCATAGAAGCTTTTAATATAATATTCGAAAATTAGTATTAATTGCTGGAAAACGTTAAGCCGTCAGGCAGTGGCAACTGCTGCGAATTAAAGCTGTCCAAACAAAATGAAAAGTGCCAAATATTGTGCATTTTCCACTCTGTCAGCTGGCATGGCATCTTCAGCGGCACCTCGCGAGGCTCATCAACCAGTTGACCTCCAAAAGTCGGGTGAAGCTCAACGCCAGTTGCGGTTGCTGTTCACAAATTGCAGCAGCGGATAACGGTGTCCGAGCCTGAACTGAACCCCAACCCGAGTCCGAGTCCAAGTCCAAGTCCGGAGTAAGGTGAAAAAAAAACCTTTGCACGGGGGGCGTGCATACCATATTTTCGAGATGATATATGGAGAGTACTTGGCCCGGCGGCCAGGCGGCAATTATGCGACTGATTTAGTGCGTGGACCGAGGTGTGAAGTTGAGTGAAGCCCAAGTCGTCCCGAGATCCCAGAAGACAAAACTGGAGTCGCTGGATGCTAAAAGCTTCCGACATCATCTCTTTTGATAACTTAATTTACGGCACGTCTTTCGGTTGGTCGCTCTTTTAACCGGTGAAGTTGATGAAGTTGCTCCGACAGTTTGGCCAACATTGCATCGATCCAACTGCAGTTACTTTCACTGTCACTTGCCTCTTGACTCCAGCGTGTTAATTATGTTTATAAATAAAAAATCTTCTATATTATTATTTATGTTTATTTGAATTTTTTTCGTGCTCGCCTTTAGCTCTGTGGGGCGTTCTAGACTTGACATACAAAGTCTTTGTCCCATGTTTAGTGCGTAAAAAAGTCAACAAACGTTGTCTTTGTCGTGCTCTTTTTGTGGGAAAGTGAACTCGTTAAAATTGCTTACCCATCCATAACGAATTTCTCAATTAAAGATCGGTTTCCAACTTCTAAGAGTTTTTTGTATGACCAGCCTAGAATTTTTTATGTAAATTTAGATAATTGCATCAATTTTAATCCCCCGAGATCATGATAAATAGATTCGGCACGGCAATCGGGCATGAAAAGAAAAAAGGAAATTTCAACACAGTTAATTCCTAAGTATACCAAATGGCCGGACTATTATATCACTTTCGGCACATAATACGATAAATTAATTTTACACAAACATTTCGCCCCTGGCTACGTCACGGATCCAAAGCAATCTAGTGAGCGATCTTACTTCAGCTCACTTGGCTAGACGGCGGCCAAAAATTTATTGTTGGAATTTTCAGATTGGACAAAGTAGGAGAGGAAACGGAATGGAAGTGCATATTTTAGGAAAGGCGAACCGAATATTAAATACTCTAAGAAGAACTGAAATGGGGAAATTATTTGGCCTAACACAAAATTAGCAGTCAAGATAAAGTAAATTAATTGAAAGATATGGTTTCGATCAGATTTTATATACAATTTTAAAGACCCATTGAGAAATCTTATTAATTTATAAAGGCACTTAAGCAAATATCGAATGTTTTTAAATAAGCAATATTACACTTTAAATCATAATTAAAAGTCCGAACTTATACCTATCAGCTGCACACAAAACTAATACATATATTTCCCGTGGACTTTTCCATCTGTCGCTTCATGAGAAATATTTGGAGATCCGATTTTCGGTGGATATATCTGCTTGTAAGTGAGTGGGTGGCGGGCAGATGAGGAGACAACACTTGACAAGCTATTGTCAGCGATGTGGCTCATCATCAGTCAGCAGTGGCAGCAGTGGCACCGGTGGTGTTGGTGGTGCTGGTGATGCCGGTAGTGGTGCTGATTTATGCGCCGGGCAGCATGGAGACTTGAAAATACCGCGAAAGTGTTTTGTTTTAGATAAGATTATGTCGCAGAGTTTTCTGGTTAGCCGAAGAGGGACGGCAAATGGGCGAGCGGACGACGCAATATGTCAAATGGATTTGCCAGCGAAAGCGGCGTGGGCTAAACTTTTGAATGGAGGAGCTCTTCCTCTGCAAATGTTTTTCCGGCAGCCGCTCGACTTTTCGGCTATGCTGACTTCTACATATTTTTAGCCAGGTGGCAATGAACTGTTTCGTTTTGGTCTTTGGTCTCCTTCTCCCTCCACGTGGCGGTTACATAAAAAAGGTCTAGGCCAGATAAGTTGGTCAAAAGCAACGACATTACCTCTTCCCCGCCTGCATTGACAATATTGTTAAATTATGCGTAAATTCGTAAGACCGAAAACATTTTGTAAAACGGCCCCCGAAGTCGTCGATGGTTTATGAAGCTGGCCCGCTATATAAATTACAATGATTAATGACATTTTGCACGCAGTTCTCGGCAGCTGTTGCTGCCGTGGTTATTGGCGTTGTTTTACAATCATTTTTACGGTCAATTCATTTTCACCCAGGTCGATTCACATTCAGGTCCAACCAGCAGATATGCCAGCGGTGCCCGGTGGCACAGAAAACCATATTTTTGGCAATGAATTAACATCGAAGGCTGCAAGGGAAAATGGGGCGTATGAGTAATATGATAATATAACTCTCATTTAACATTTAGCCATGGGTCCATTGTAGTTACATTTTTTTAATCAATTTTAATAGTCATCCAGTAGATTGGAAACGTATTTATATGTTTCTTGAACCATTAATAGGCTCTTGAGGAATACTAGTCTGATGTATATTTAAAACTTTGTTTTTAGGTATATTTAATGAATTAGTTTTCTAGACCACATATTCAAATGCATATTCTTTTCTATACATTATATTTGCAAGACTTTCTACAATTTTGCATACAGTCCTATAGTTCTCTGCATTTTTAGTGGAGTTTCCTTGCAATTCGCTCGTTCGCATAGCAGAGCGATAATTTAACCGGATACTTACTCGTCTATATAGACATTTCCATACCGACACGTTCATGGTCATTTGAGTCGTAAATCTGTGGGCTCAGACATGCATTTCGCGGAGTTGGAAAAATTTGGGTTGGCACGAAATCGGATGGGTATCCAAAAAGCGGTCAACTTCACAGAGGCCCATGAACAAGTGGTAAACAGTCAAAACACGGCCACCTACAAGTTGCAATAAAACAGGAAAAATCCAAAGCCGAAACTGGATCAATTTATTAATGCACTTTGCGTTGGCGATGCAAATGCACTTTTTACACGATTTTCCCCTGCAACTCGAGGCCTTTTTATCCAACCGGATTTCGTGCAAATCAAGTGATTAATTTGAACCGAAATTGCTCACCGATAGCGCAGATAATTTGACTCATTGCTCAACACCTAAAGTCGGCGTCAATCGCAATATATATGTATCTCGGGCGAATTCTCCGGGCGCCAAGAAAAGATATTCCCCCCACTACGAAGTTCAACAATCGTAAATATCATATCTGAAAGCTTAAGTACGTTATCTGTACAATTGCTCCATAAATGTTTCGACCTAAGTGTGTCACCTACTCTGCGGCTAAGTAGGTCTCTAGTAGTGCCCCCGGGGATTATAAATTAATTGCACTCTAATTGCCAATTGCCAGTGGTATCGTAAATCTAAAGTCGAGTAAAATAAATGTGAGCGCACCGATAGAAGTTGATAAGAAAGTGTTGGGCATCACGGAGTTCCGAGAATTATTTGAGTAAACTGCAGTTACACCTTCCAAATATCTCACATTCACACACAGCGAAAGATTTCCAAAAGATTTTAGAAATTGTTGTTTACTCAAGTCAAACATTTGGGTTGGAAAAAGCGAAAGTTCTGCCTTTCTTTATGGCCGATGAGTGATAGTGATTGAAAGCGAAATTGACGGATGGGCTTGGGAAATTATAGTTTGATTTCGTGTAATCAAGTGGTAAATCTTCGAAGTAGTGAGTCACTTATTGATCGGTCTTAACTTCCTTGCCCAACAAAATTATTACTGAAAACAATTTGCTAGCGACAATTTGCCGACTTGTAAATGACATATTAATGATCGTTTCACTGCCATCACCAGACCCACAACAACCGCACACGCGCTCAAAATAACAAAATTTCAATTTGCAGGAGGCGTTTGCTCGTTATGAATCCGGTTTAAACGAAAGCCGTCTCTCCTGGGGATCGGATTGGGTTGGATTGGATTGAATTGGATACACCTCCTCCTCAAATATGTTCGCACTTAATAGCTCAAGTTTACAGAGCCAATCGACAAATTGAGGCACTAATATACCCGGCGAAGCAATTTTCGGTGTGCTGTACACATTTTTGCATGCAAAAAGCGTGCAGTAGTCCCCCCTTTTTTCTCCCCATTTCTATTTAATATGCGCGACTATGGACGGCCGTAAAAAATGTGGAAGGCGGTCGGTCTGGAGACCCGCGTGCCTTGGATCCCGCTCCATATTAGCTATTTTAGCTACTGGAAGCGGGTTAAGTGCGTGTGCAATTTGCGTAGATAAAACGCGGCTTCAGACCCGTTGGTGTCTCAAAAGAAAAAGCAACGAAAAAATTCAACTTGAAAATGACTTCCGCTGGAAAAGTGAAAAGCGAATGGGGACTAATGCTGGCCGCGCATCTTGCAGATACATTCTGTGATCAGTGCTCGTGTCTGCATCTTGCAAGTAGGAAGTGAACCCAATTGAGGTGATGACACACACACCGAGTCCCAGTGCGTTCTGATGTTGTGCAGTGTATACAAAAATCTAATGACCATGCTGGGGGTTTCAGGGGCACGGGGATGGGGCTGGTGGCTAGAAGGGGTGGAGTATGTCTGAGAGAAGGTCTGAGCATGCACTCGAAAAAATTGGGGAATGGGTTCATATTACTTCAAACACAACAATGGTTTACTAGGCAGCCAGAGAAATAGTCTAATTTGATAGTTATCGAACATATCTTATAAAGTTTCCTATAATTCAGATATTGTAATCTTGCATCCTTATTCTTCTTTTGTTTTAGCATTGAATGTCATTGAATAGACCTCCGTTTTTTTGTAAGTGTGGGCCAATGACTCGAACCCGTTCGCTGTGTATACACGCATTATTTAAACTAATTGACGCCGGCGGCATGAGTGCAAGGTGTGCGGGTTCCCCTGGCATCTGCCGCCCCAAACGCCCCACCCCGCCCCATGATTTTCCCATTTTCACCCACACCCCTCATTCCGGCCATGTGTGCAAAGGTGCAATTGGAAAAGTGTCAATTGTTTGGGCTGGTCGACGAGGGCAGCCGCGTCATCTCAGTCACTTCGCCGTCCAATTGATGGGCGTCAAAAGTGAACAATGAGTTTCAATTAGTATCTATGACTGCACGCTGGATTATCCAGGGCAATGAGGAAGTTTGTCTGGTTGAATGGGCAGCTGATTGAGCTGCCTGAACTGGCCCCAACTCGAAATTCTCCTGCTCTCCCAGAACGACATTACATTCTGCGCAGAATTCCTGCGGAAAGTGCTTCCGCATAGGTAAAAATTCTTTTGCATTTCATTCGTTTTCGCTCTCACATTGGGGCCCATTCATAGCCGAGTCATTAATTAACCAATTTGATTGCCCCGCTGATCATCATTGGATCGAGCGGCTTTATGAGTCCACTTTCGTGGAAGATCAAACACTTTCCCCAGACAGCAAGAAATCGCTTCCGTAGCAGGTCAATTTTATGAGCGCCACTAAATTGCATTGAGAAGTTTTAAGAGCTGCAATCTGTTTGTTTTCAATGGCATTTTTTTGGCCAATAGAAGAATCGACTGGCCAGCAGCCTCGGTGGCTTCTTAACGAGCTTGCTAATTTGCCAAACAGCCGCCGGAGGACCGATATCTCTCCATGGTATGCCGCTTTATTTACAGCGAGCAAACAGAAGATCTGCGGAGGAGATCACGGATGAGTGGCTTCTTCTTTTGCCGGCTAATTGAAGTGCAGGATGGATGCTTGATTTTATGACCGGATTTAATGGCCAATGCAATTGCAGTTGCATAATGAGGCGGGCTCCAGTGACCCAGTAACTCGAGTCCCCTGACATCGATGGGCTTTCCAAAAAGGGAAAATGAAAATGACCACCCACGTGGGCAGTCTGGGCTCACAGAGGCAGCGACAATAAATTTTAAACGTCCAATTTGCTGGGCCCCCGACAATTGAAAGTGCTCCACTGCCTGGGGGCCCAACAACTTGTTAACTTGTTCAACAGTTTTCTGTTTGCCTTTTTTTTTCTTTCAGTTTTATATTTTCTGGTCTTGTTCTGGCTTTCTTCCTCGCGTCTCGATTACTTCACTTGATTGACCCATTTATAAGCCGCAGTTCGTGCATTTATGAATGATAATTTCGGAGGCTGGCAAAGGCCAGTTCCATTAGCATTCAACAATGTAAGTAATACGCGTAGCTACTGGCCTTTGCTTTGTTTGGCTCCCATCTCGCCCACTGGAATCGTGCCCGTCTAATTGACCATTCCACTAACCGAGTGGTGATATCGCATATCGGCCATAAAAATTGCTCAAACCCGGCCAATAGGCACTGCATTAAATTTATGACCGTCGCCGCGGCCTTTGTTGCATTTTATTTTGACAGATTGTTGACAAATGTCACCGGGGTTCGTATTGTGGGGTGCCATGCTAATTACCTTTGCAACGTCTCCGACAGTCCGTGACAGTCCGCCCGACTACCGCCACCTCACTTCCACTTCCACTCCCACGCGAGCTCGAGACCTCCAGACCAAGAGATCTCTCGGGGTGAGGTCCACAGACAGCGGTGATCTATGGGAAATGTCGCCGCTGGACTCGCGAACTCGAATTGTTGCCGAGTGCCAAATTAGCAGCGCACCCACTTCCAGCCGATTGGATACGGATGGTAATGTATGTTATGTTTGGCCGCCTGGGAATGCGACGACTTTGGTGATCGGTCAATTTGGCCATAAATGTGTTACAGCGGTGAATTAGTTATCTACACTGAGGAAAACCAATTCAGCAAAGTATTTCAACGTTTCAATATTTCACCATCATCATAAATTGCATTCCATATTAAGGTAACGCCATAGGGTTTCAGATTTCCAAATAATCATTGGGTTGACAAGATTTATGGAAATGTTCCCATTTCAAGAATATTAAATACGAGTGCTGTCTGAGAATGTAATATCCAAACGGCGGATTACTTACTGTTAAGTGGCTGCACTGCTGCTCTCCAAATCCGGGGGGAATCCGCTGCACTTAATCATTGGGAAGGAGAACCACCGGGAAACGTCGCTGCTTGACACTAGCACGAGTCACAGCGCCAGCCCGCATTCAAAAAAAATTCCTCCATAATCAGTTCTAAACACTTTCATCTTTACAGAAAGGTATCTGCAGATAGCTGCTGTTGTAGCCGTGGGTGGGCAGCTGCTATGTTGCAACACCGAATTCGATGTACTTACGGCATGATCAATTAAAGTATTAGTGTATTAGCTCTATTTGAGTTCGAGCGCCGTGGGTGTCGATTGAGCCAGTTGATCCGATAATAGACAACTGCATTTTGTTTGCCCTGGTTCTCGGGAGGGGATCCAGGTGCCGAAAGGTGGAGCATCCGTCATGGGGCTGCCTTTTAATTGCATGAAAATTCTCTGGTCGGCTACCGATTAGATACTGATCTGGGGGATTTTGGCCTAACGGAACCTTGATTAGATCCAATTCAATTCGATTCGACTCCGAATCGGATTTCCTCCCCGCCGCCCGCTCTCAATTCATTTTAGATACAATTTTGCTTTGATTGAGATTGAGATTGAGCGAGGTGAGATGCCCCACTACCAGTTTGTCCAGTGAGTGGCGCCCCGTTCAACCTGTTGATTTGCCTATCAGGCCGCCGGCAGGCAGGCTTTCCACACCATTGCCACACAGTTGGCCAAAAGGAAAACTCACTGGGTCTGCCTATCTGCGGCATTACATCAGCGATCCGTCGATATTTACATACGTTCGTATACCGCCGGTCCAGCCTCCAAGCTCAAATCTTTGCCGGCATTTGGCAGATTGATTTGCATCTCGGCGGTCTAATGAAGATAAATGCCCTCGGATTGGCCCGTGATCAATAGCTGGGCGGTCGCTCTCGCTTAATTGATAGCCAAAGTTAAATGCATTAATTCACTGGGATTTACTTTCTTTCATTTAAGAGTCCAGAGTTCAGGGCGTGATTGTCAAACAGTTTACCTTGTCTGCCGCCTGACGTATGCGCATTTATTTGCTATTCGCTTGGGCATTTTACGTCATTTTAATGGCTTTTTAATGCACATCACACAGCAAGTGTGTTTGTAAAATGTAACATTAGTAACATGTAATTAACAACATGTCTAGGAGGGTTTGTGGGGAATATAAATTGATAGCATACCCCACCGGTAGCTTTTAATTAAAGTCAATTCCTTTATATTCTGAAATATCAAAAAACCTACAAAAAATATATATACATACATATATGTATTCCTTCATAAATCACTAAGGCTAATCCATATCCAATTCAATGCCAATTGTTGGAATTCCTCACAAAATAAACACGAGGAACGTTTAAGTTTTCGCACCTGGTAGAGCCATGTGCTCCACATAATCTATGAAATCAGCGGGGAATCTCAGCATACCCGTTACTCCGGCCATTCAACAAAATTTGTTTCCCATGAAAAGTGATTTCGCGTTGACCACAAATCAGGGAAATCGATGGCGATCACATGTGGGCTGGCCCAGCATCATCCAAACCAAATCGATTCCAGGCCAGTTTAAAGATGCTAATAGAAAGAACCCAAAAAAGCGTTACATTTTTCTCAAGGTGTGAAAATCGAAGGCAGCCGCGAGTGCCATTCATTTGAGCACTCTTTCTCGCCAATCGGCGACAAGAAATTGCAATTTAAATGCCATAAATTAAAAGGAAAAGCGAAGATAGAGTCCACAAGCCGCAGTACAGTGCGGTACATAAATAATGCCCTAGGGCAGAGGAATTGACGCGCCGCCTTGCAAGTGAAATGAAAATTGAAATCGTAACGCGGTCGCGAATTGAAGGCGGTTTTTATCGCTGAGCTGGAAATCGAGCCTGGCCTGCAAGTCGCCGACGGGGTGATAAATCTTTCTATTAGCCAAACTGCGGGCACGTAAGGAACAAGAGTATATGCATATACATACATATGTATGTATATATATATATGGGCCCAAAGGCACTGTTGGAGGAAATATCTTTTGGAAGCGCCGCCGACGCGACCGTTGAGGCGATTTTAATCGCGCCGCTGCATAATTTATAAATCCATTTTAATCAGCCAGTGCTCGGCAATTACTTTGTCTGCATTTAAATGGGGATGCGTAGGGGTATGGGTATGGGTGTGAGGATGCACTTGAGGATGCGACTTGAACTTGGCCCAGCGGGGCAGGTGTTCCCGATCCAATGGCATCTGCTACGTGGCCTAGGTGTGTTAATTCCAGCTCTGCGATTGCGTAGTTTGCTCAGTGAGTTGTCTCCAGTTCAACTGGCCATGATAAATAGCCTGCAATTATGTCCATGTCATCGCTGTCTTCTCCGCCGGCAGATCCTCCTACTCCGGCAAGCTACTTCATTTTTTTTTTTTTGTTTGTAACCCCTCATCGGGTTGCCAAATGGCGAAAAAAGTAAAAAATGTATGCTAATTGAATAAACACGCCGACACACAATCCGGCGCGAGAAAGCAACCCACAGTGGCCATAACCATATGTGTACTTAAAGTTATGCTCTGCACAAATTGACACTAATCGCTTGACTAAATAGCTGAAAAAAACAAAGCGAAATGCGAGTAGCCACTAAGCTAGTGGCTTTAAAAGTGCGCGCGATTTTTTCCAAGAAAATTGTGCTAAGTATTTGGATCATTGAAAGTTGTTGCTGTAAGAATGGAAATGGCATGTAAATGATGGAAAAATTATTCATGGAAATTTTACAGATCTGTTATGCGAACATTAGCGTAAATTTGTTACCTTCATGGGGATTAAGTAACTGATAGTTGTAATAAAGATATAGTATAAAAATATATAGTTTGTTACTAGTTACTATTTCATTCTTACTCAAAACTTATGTTATTTTTTCCATCGAATGATTCACTACTTTATGCGTTGTTCCAGCTTTTTCTCCTTGCATTACCCACTTGCGTTTTTCCTGATCGATTTCAATTGAATGGATATTGATCTTGGGAGTTTCTCGGTTCCGCGAACTGCACTAGGTCACTCAGTCACCCCGTCAATCGGCTGAGCAATCAAGCCATTCAACCGCCAAAGTTCAACTGGCTTTTGTGTGTTAGGAGCGTGTGCCTTGAATTGATTTCAATTTCTGTGCCGATCGCTTGCCTACTAACTTACTGAAAGGCCATTGATCTACGTTGGGGAAAATCAATGGAAAGACAGTGGAAAATGCATAAATAGAGTGTAGGCAGGGTCATTAACTGAGGTTTTTCAACTTGCATCGCAAATGGTTCGGCGGTCAAATTCATAAATCAGTTAGACAAGAATGCAGTTCTATCTACGAGTACGAATATGAAGTGCTGGGGGTATTTTGCAGATAAATTGATGATAGGCAGCTGGGGCGATCCATTGACTAATAGTGTTAGATTCAGCTATGGCCGATAAGCGTTTTGTTACGACACAACGCACCAGAAAGCACCAGGCCAATTGTCATCAATTATGTTGATTAATAGAGAGCCCAAAGCGGAAACTTGTGTTAATAGTCGGTGCGTTAAGAGGGCGGCTCCTTTAGCCATACACGTTATAAATAAAATATGACTGCCTTATCGGCTATTGCCCCAAAACTTTTGCGATAGCGATCAAATTTTCAGTCAGCTGACAACTTTTGATGGTATTTGCCGCGAATTTATTTTAGCAGGTCAGGCGAAGAGTCTTAGTTTCAAGAAGTCGGAACCCTAAGCCTCTTTCTGCATTCTGAATTTGGAATTCTGAATTCCTCGGGGTAATGCTTTCCCACACACACACACACACACACATAGTACTTCTGATCAGCTTATCTGCAATTCCATTAGATAGTCAAACATATAGATGCCCCTCCCAAATAAAGTCAGCATAATTGATTTGTCTAATGCAGCACGGCATGTGCTGCTGAGGCCTGTTTGTTGATGCAGATGCTAAGATACCAAAGATTCGAAGATCTAAAGATATAAAGATACATTTCTGCTCGCTTAATTGCGGGCTACATGCTGCGAGGAGCTCCTCGCTGATTAGCTGTTGAGTTATTAGCAAACATAGACGACGTAGAGCCAGCCGTGAGAGAAATCCGTGATGGATCCGTATGAACTGGGCTCTGGGGCAATCATTCATTTGTTCGTGTTTGGCAATCAGCGGCGATCGCTACATCGTCAGAATGATGCAAACAAAGGTGCCACACGGTGCGTGGATGCTCCAGTGGAAGGTGGTCTGGACAGGATTGACGCACTGGACAGACAGCCCACTTGACAAAGACAAAGCCAAACAGAGCTCAAAAGGTTTCATTGCTTAATGTCACGGGGGTCCAGGGCTCCGGGAAGCCTTAAACTGATTTATAATTGCGATACGTCTCTGCAACGCGATACCAGGCGATCCGTTCCGATGCCTTAAGATTCTTATAAGCCATTGCAAATAAATAAGCGCCTTATTCCAGGCGATGACAAGACTCCCTCCCATGCCCAGGTACTCCAATCTGCTCCAATGTGGGCACAGCAAAGCAAAGCAAAGCGAAGCGAAGAGCCTGGCGACAAGTGTGTAAATTGAAACCCATTTGGGTTTCCTACCCAGAGATCCGATCCAGAACTTGGAACCCCGACTCTGGATGGGTGTTAAAAACAAGCCGAGCACTAGATCGCGCTGCCAAGGAAAAAAATTGGAGAGACCACCGACTGCGTCCGTGCCATTTAACAGCTACTAAAAACACAACGATGGCCAATCCTCACGCCAATACAATGCTCGACATGCTAAATGGAGTGTAGGAAAATAATATTAAAACTTCGTCGGCTCACTTTTATTGGGGCGCCGAAGTTTTCATGCCCTTGTGGATTATTTTCCTAGGCCTACTTGTGTAAACTATCAATGATAGAGGTCAATAATAACAAGAATACTATAAATAGGCTTATTAGATGGAGAACAAATTGCTTTAATGGCCAATTTAGTGTTAAAGAGGAGGATTAAACCAATAAATGGTCTGGACAATGAGGAAGTTTATAGTACGATTTTAGCTTTAAACAGAAATCAAAGCAACTAATCCATTGAATTTTATTTAAATTTATTGTACCTTTATAAGTTTTACAATTCCGGTCTTTCGAAGGATCAAATGAGCTCCACTTATTGAGAATTAATTGTTCTAATTGGTCCGTTTTGTCAGTCGTATTTCTTGAAAACAGGACTCAGACATCTACTAGTTTGTAGCTCTTGGCCTGATTATGAGGCTTGTAAATATTTAACTCCTCATAAAAGTGGAAATTTATATGCTGATACGCAATCCTCTGCTTCAGTCAGCCAAGCTTTACATATACTTACCAGTCGGACTGCATAAAATTGAATAAAAATAAAAAGCAACGTCAAAACAGGCAACAAAATATGGGTAATTATCGACTAGCATTGGTAGCCCATTCAGTTTCAGTCGGGCGCAAACGACTCGGACCAGTCTTGAACCCAAGAGCCAGGAGTCGAAGAATGTAGACTGAGGACTGAAGAATGGAGAGCACGGGCTGAAGACGGGGGCCCAAGGGCCTTTGTGTCTGGGCCGGCCAATCGGACCTAGCGGCATCCTGGCGCTAAACGAAACCTGCAAAGAGCCAACAATGCGATAAATTACCCGGCAGCTAATTTAAATGGCATCGAATGGAGCCGAATGGCAGTGGAGCGCAGCGAGCCGTAAAAACCCAATCGAAACTAGATCTGATTAACTTTGATTTATCGTAGGTGGCACGCCTGGCCGGAGGACCCAGCCACTCGGGCTAAATTTAGCAAGACTTCGGATCTGAAAACCCAGGGGATGTGCTTCAACTTCATTAGCTGCATGCGACCCCGGGCAGACCTTTGGATTGAATTGTATTCAGAGGCGTGAGCTTGAGTAATGTGGAGGCGTCGGGTGGCCACATATTTGCACTTTGACTCCCTGGCCCTTTGACTCCATCTGGCTGGAAGGGATTCTGACTGACTCAGTCTGGGCCAAGTTTAATGGCCTTAACGGCCTTGTTAGCGCAACTTCCGCGTGCAATTTGCATGCAAATCGGTGACATTACTTTTGGAAGGCAGTACCAACTCATCAACTCGGTCTATGACTTCCTCACGACTTCAGTTTGAGCCTGGGGCCCACACTAAAAGTACGTTATATTTGCATGGGAGAACGTGCACCGGGAAAAATTCTAACTATTTAGGCAATCATTTTAATTTAATGTAGGGATTTTTGTTTTATTTTGTCTAGCTTTTTAAAGTTTATTAAAAATTATTAGGCACCTTTTCGAAAGCATTGATTAATTATGTTTGTAACTATTTTTTTTTTGGTGTGCCTAATGGGTGTAGTGGGTGTGTCATTCTGAACGACATTGTATGTTGCATATATCCTCCGGCAAGCAAACTTCATTCGGTGGCTTTAAACTTGACAGCAATCGGCGAGGAGCCCGATGAAGACATCCCTTGAGAGTTCAATGCCATACAGACTTCGCATGCCTCTCATAAATGGCATGCAAAATGCGCATAATTCGCGGATCGGATTAAAAATCGCACTAACAATGCCAGTCGAAAATGCCATTACGCGACTGCAATTTGTCAGCTGGCGAAGTGCAATTATGGCAAACAAGTCGTCTGAGAATGGCATAAATTAATTTTCGGTAGCTGGCATATTGGTTTTATCCGCTATGTAGTAAACGCGTAAGTATCTTTCAGATACGCACGCCACCGTGGCGCCGCCGACATTGATCTTGGCACATGTTCGCCTTAATTAGACTCAAAATCGAAAGCCAAAAGGCCAATCCCAAAGTCACCATTAAAATGACAGAATGCCCCGACGGCCAGTTTCGTTTTCAGGATCCTCGAGTGTGTCCACAAGTCCAGGCCGTGGGTCCGCGTTTTCCGTTTCATACGCTTGGTGGGGGCAGTAACAACTTGTTTTTCAACACTCTTTAATCAGGCTGACAACACACAGTTAAGGTCAGTCGGCGGATCACATTAATTACAAAAGAGCAGGCACCGAAACACGTAGCGACCATTAAGGAACAGAAGCGGAGCAGATTCGGATTCAGATATCGCCGCGATCTGCATTTGCATGCTAATGAAAGCGACACTGGGGAGTCGAGTAAGTCCGTCCAATTAGCTGATTGTGGGACGTGTTTTGGCAAACGGTTTCGCAATCAAACCGCATTGACAATCCTGCGTGCAATCCGAAATCCCGCCCCGACGAGTTATGCGATCGGTGCCTGATATAGGGGCCAATGCGGTCATTGGAGCAAGTGCGTCCATCCATCTACGGCCAGCGGGTTTTTTCCAACAAGTGCACACTGTCCCGCTCCCATGTGTGGGATCCTCCTTATCGCGCAGTTCCGCCTCCACATCCGACAAATGAAAAGCCATAAAATTAATGAGCGACCATAAAAATGCACTCGAGTGGGAAATCAGACAGAATGTCGCACAGTAGCCACACACAAGCACTTGGCGGATTATTAAGTGGTGTTCCACTCCTAATCTACTCCTTTTTTTCGCACCCTGATTCTCGCTCATTATTCACGCACTTCAGCGAGTTAAATCTTTGATTTATGCAATGCTATTTGTTTCTGGCTGGCATGTATATACAGAGCAAACAAACATCGAAGAACTCGAGTGAACAAAAAACAATTGACTGGAACATGGCCTACAAAAATCCAGCAAAAATATGGCACAGACATGAATTCAAACTGAGAATTTCAGGTGCTCTCCATTAGGCAACAATGTTGCATCAGTGGAGCAGATGTAAAAGATTCTGAGAAATTTGACCGAGCGAAAGGAATGCAATGGATCATGACTTTGAGTTATGTAGAAATACGAAGAGTTATGATATTTATATATAGAATATGGCTTAAGAAATCATCTCATATATGACCAATTAAAGATTGTAACTAAGTCTCTAGATTTAGGTTCCCGTTAAATATACTTAATTTATTAGTAAACACATTTAGTTGGCACTCATTAGTAAACCTTCTGCATTGCATGCGGCATATTCACAGCAAACTGGTAACTGGCAAATTTCTCACTGCATCTGGCCAAACGTTTAACGAGCCGATTCACACATCATGAAATCAGAGCACGCATAAACTAGCACTAACACCTATTGCCAATTGCCAATTGGACTTGCCACACTTGGCCAGGAAAGTGGTTGCCTGGCCAAAAGATAAGCAAAGAGTGTTTCTGGCCCACTATCAGACACCGTGTACCAGATACCAGATACCACTTTTAGTTCCCCTAACCGCTTTTATTGCCCACTTAGCCGGAGAGCTCATAAAAATACAGGAAAAGCATCTTCATCATTCGCGATAATGGCTGCGGCCAAAGGATTAGCTGAATCGGATCGATCGATTGAGAATCGGAATGGGGTTATTGACGCATGTTCCGGCCTCCCCACACACAAATATACCCATCTGCACATATTTGGCAGCAACAACACAGGCAGTATGCAAACAGAATTTCTTGAATTTAGTTTTTGATAATTTTTTCTTTCTTTTCTTGTTTCTCCTGGTTATTCTAACTGATTAATGCCTGTCCGTGCTGCTCAGTGCAATTTTTTATGGGGTGCAACAATCATTTTCCAACGAAAATATTAATAGAAATCAAAACAAGCTGGGAGAGTTCGTGTGGGTTCCTTGGCTCCCAGCATTGGCTGCAGCCAATTATTTTGTTTCGCAGACCAAGTCAATAAACAGTTGCCAGACGACCAAGCATAATAAGCAAATCTTCGCGGAGAAAGAAGAAAGTCCATCGAGGCCGGAGAATTGGGAGGTGTTCAGATTTAATGCCAATGCATAAATTCGCCAAAAGGTGTCGAGCGTGGCAATTTGCATAAATCACAATTACATTGTCAGTCGATAACCGATCGATGATCGAGGGGGTGAAGTTGTTAAAAGCCAGTTGTTCACCTGACTGGAGTTCCAACCGAAGTCGTGGCTATCTGAATCCACAAGTGTTTCGTACCGAGGGTGTATGACAAATGTGTTTAAGTGTTTAATGTTTTCCACAAAAGACTACCTGTCAACCGATGGATGTCGATGGCAGTCGCGTGCTCTGGAAATTCACAATGCAGGTGGTCCGATGACAATGCAATTTGGCGCATAATGGACGCGTTAACTGGATCCATTGGCGATCTATCCGATAATGTGGAGCATGGCATGGCATGGCATGGCACAGCCCTCAATATTTATTCATCCAAGCAGCCAACCGTTTAGGCACACACTACACCCAAGTGTAATCCAATTTCATGGCGCATTTTGAGGTCGAATTAATGCAAACACACTTTGGAGCAAATTGAGTCAAAGGCAGAGCCAAAAATAGAGCCCCCAGAAGAAGTATCTAAATATCTTTAATAGTCTAGCACATCGTAAAAATTTTCGGGCATAGGCAGATGGCAGCGCTGAAAGCTAAAATTTCCCAGCTTTCCGAATCGAATCGGATCGGATTGGATTGGATCGTATTGAATGATGCACGGCGGCGACAATAAAGCGAAACATGCTATCTTAAGATATCTTTCTAAGTTTCATATCTAAATTTGTGCTTGTAGTCTGTTGTTTATAATGGCTGTGCGTTTTTGTTGAATAACAATTTAGTTAACAGTTTTTATGCTGATTTCTGTTTTCGAACTGAAGCGTCACTTTCACTCTCTCTGGGGAGAGTCTTCTCGAGGCTAGAAAATATTTATATACTTCTTTATTGGCTGTGTACGCTTTTATGGTCTTGTTGTCAGGCACTGACAGATTTCTTATGGCTCTATTATATTTTGGAATTTTTATTGCTTGTTTTCCACTGCCATTGAGCAAGATTCCTTAGTGAATAATATCTTTATGATTATCTAATTAATGAGCATTTAAATGGACATCACTTGGCAGAGAACTTAAATTCCAAGAATATTCTTCAAGCATTTCTCATGAAGATTGACGCGACCAATAAAACTTAACTGCGGACTGGTCAATAATTTTGAGTTTTCCAGTTTCGTTTCGATTTTCCAAGTAACTTGATAGTGGCATACGGGCTATGTTATGTTATGTTCTGCTACGTTATGTTGGGCCGTAACTCAATATTTGGAAGGAGTTCATGTGAATTCCAACCTTGATCGGCTGATATATTGGTCTGGTCTATAACTTATGCCATCCCGATGAGGTAATATTTTCTGTTGTTTGCCTTTAAATTTAACTGCTCACAAGGCGTCTGGCGTCAGGTTTGTTTATCACATTTTGCCAGCTACTTGCAGTCTTGTATCTTGCAGATACACAGATACACGTACACGTTTACACACTTAAGCATTTAGACACATGCACATCAGGGTGTGAAGTGCGAATTACCGAGCGGCAGCGGCAGCAAAAACAATTTGCATTTGCGTTCAATGAGCCACTGACCTAAGTCAATATATTTTGCATTGTGCCAGGCAAACAAACGTAGTATTAAGTGTATCTGTATCTGTTTCTGTGCGCCCTGCATTTGTATCTGTATCTGCTCACTTGTTCACTGGCGGCCCACTCAGCCATCCCCGATAATTATGACGTTTTCCAATGGGGTTCCTAGTCCGGCCGTGGTGACTCACCGAAATGGCCATACTCTCTAATTAGCAATACAACATTTTTGAAATGGAAAAATATAAAAATATCTTACACTTTTGATTTAGATAAATAAATATTCAAATTATTTCTCGTTTGGAATATCATTCAAGTTTTTAATGAGTAACGAATTTCAATTTCTTTAATAATGGTTTTAATATAAAAAATTTTAAAAATCCTATTTGATTTGGCCTGTTAAAAGGTTTGCCACACTCTTTCCAACTAATGGGTATTGAAAAATCGAATCGAATCGAAATCCATTCGATGTTAGCAGGCGATAAGCAAAGTGCCTGTGTCGCATGCGGCTTCGATTGCATTTTATGCGGCTCAGACTCGATTTTGTCGTTGTTTTCACTTGCAGACACTTTTTGTCGCTGCTAATTTATTTGCAACATTTGCTGTTTACTGTGAATTAATTGCGAACGCAACTAAGCACGCTCTGTACTATTTACGCCCCCCCGCACAAACACAGCTGCAAATGCATTTACATCGGATGTGTGTTGTATGGCGTGTCTGATAGATACGACTTTGCACTGTGCGATATCGCACAAATACCCACACATTAGCACGTGCTATCTGGATCAGATGCAAATGTATCTGGGATTCAACATTTGAGGAGGCATTAGCTATTCGCTGCGCTGTTAACCATCCGCATTCCCATTCGCTCCCTTTTGGGACTGTTTTTTTTTTTTTTTGGAACTCCTCTCCTTAGTGGCAATTTGCCTTAAATCGAGCATTGGATCAACTAATTGAAATGTTATTTCTCATGTCAAATGTCTCCGAGGGCTGGTGACAGCTAAAAATACACAAAAACCAGCTCCCAGGCCCATTTTCAGTCCCATTTCCACTCCCGATTTCCAATCCTCCCAAGTTGACAGGCGACAGTTTGGCTGCGGAACTTTGCCGCATTTGCTACGCTCCAGTTTTGAGATTTCCGAATTGGCTGACTACAAATGTATATATGTATGTATATTTTGGGGAACTGCACAATGATAATATGTGTGTCAGCGAGCGGGAACTAACTAATCGTTTGCCATGTCAAATGTCGTCGATGGGGGAAAACTCTTTGAACTTTGACTGCGTCTTAATTTATCTGGTCACGGCTGGGTTAGAGACTTCTTTGCTCGGGAACTTAATAGTAGATAGTAGATACATTGTTGATTGATTTTTCAAGATAGGGGAATAATTTAAGGGAAAAATACACTGTTTTATGTGGTCCTTTGACTAGAAAAGAGCAAAATACTATTATTAAAATATTATTTCGATATTTTTACATATGTATAATAATTGGTTTTCTCAATCGCTCAATCATCATATCTATCAATCATCATATTATTCTTGCGCCCAAATAATGTACTCCTTCAAACTCTCAGTGCTCGATGCACCATCATCCATGGAACCATAAAATGGGAATACCTCAAACCATTGACACGACCAGATCATCAGCCCGCATCTGTCGCCTCGGTCGCGGAGTGAATAATTTTAAAAGCCGCCAGTCTGCACATGCTAAAAATGTTTTATGGACTTCTGTTTTTGTGGCTGTTGCCTGCAAAAAATGCCGTCTAACCAGACACTGGAAGAGTGGAACACCGGCTGACAGGCCGGGCAACTTGGCCTCAACGTCCGACAAGCAACAACTAACAACGGTTAACAATTTGACAACCACGGCTTTGACAGGCAACGCCAGCTAAATAATATATATGCGACTTATAACAGTTTAAGTTTGATTTTCCTCGCTCCGCATGTCTGTCGAATAATTAGAGTTTCCATTTGTTGGATTGCATAAATCAGCACAGCCAAGCGTATCTTACAAAATGTATGTTTCTCCCCATCTCGTCTCGGCTAATTGATTCGTGATAGGCCGTTGTGGCACCGCTAGCAGATAGTCAAAATGGCTTAGGATCATTCTGGGAATTCGAATGATTGATTCTGTGTGCAAAAGGGTCGTAAACTCGCACCACTTACGCCTCCAGCGATAGAAAAGTACGTATGGATGCCCAGTTTCTCGTACAATGCGACTCTCTTGTCATTTGCCAACGGGTGAGGGCGAATCATATGGTGGGCGGTTTGGACACGCCCGCTCGGCTGGGTTTTAAGTCTGGACCTCCGGCCTGATAATGTCATAACGCTTATCTCTCGGCCACGGCGACAATGTTGACAACCGCCGACTCCCACTCTCTTTTCGCCAACTGACACAGAATCGCATTGGAGCGAAACGGGCTTTAGTAGACGACTGCTGCTCGGGTCTAAAATTTATGACCGACTTAATGGCAAATGCAAATATTTGGCACAGAGGTCAGAGATCTAAGGCAGAGCAGGCAGATAGTTTCACGTACGGTTCCCTGCTGGATCCCAGTGTGTGACCATGAAACGGAGGCCAGAAGATGCTCTAATAACACTCTTTTGATTATATACTATAATATACGAAACTAGTGGTTTGAAAACGGAAACTTTACAACTCGATCTGATAGTGAAACGATAATTGCTGGAAAGATTAGTTAATACACCAGTCAAAATCATCCAGTGATCATCATTGATGATCATCATCAATGCCATAGTCTCGACCGCCTCGTGCCACTCGATCAATGATCAATGGGGACTCTAATGGCCAGTCAACCAAATGACTCAACACCTGCCAAAGAGCAGGTACCTCCTCCAACTCGCATCTAGACTAGATTCCTGGTCCGAAAGGCGAGATTCTGGCGGGGATCGGTGGAGAGCTGAGCAGCAGGTGGAGCGACCGGAGGCGGCGGTTGGGGCAGACAGCGCTGTCGCAGACGCAGCCACAGACGACGCCACTTGTCTTGTCGTGTCTCAAATTAATTAAAGACTCATCTACATATTTCATTTCCACTCCAACTGGTTGTTTAGTGGACAAGAAAAAGCCGCGGCCACAACATCCACATCAGAAAATGCGGAAAAACACAACCTGGAATGGGAACTCGGACCGGAGAACGGGGATCTCAGCGTGCGCCTCCGAAATTGGCCTGTCACTGGTCACGCACTTTGGGGCGGGGTGGGGGCGTGGTCCAGCTTGTTTTTTCGGCCCATGAAAAACATTTTACGGTTTTTAACATCTTGCTCAAGTTATTTTTTCCGACATATTTTACATATGTTTGTTTTTAGATTTTACAACTTTTTTTCCGCTTACAATTTTAACATAATTTTTCGTTTGTTTTTCCCAGCTTGTATTAATTTGTAAGAACGCACATTTCGGTGTTATTCAAATGTCGTAAACTTTCACTGGGAAACTTTTACCTAATCGGCTTTAGTTTTAGGGCTCTCCTTTGGTGGGCCAGGCCACTCGATTAGACAATGCATTTCGATGTGGAACTGCCCATACTTTACACATTATTAGTCTATTTTAATCAAATGAAGGCATTCTCAATAGCCCCATTCATTTTTCATTAATGAATTGGGCCCAGATGGGTAGCTTATTGATATGAAGCCCCTTATAGACCAAAAACGGTAGCGTTGATAAATCTAATTTGTCCCAGGGAGAAAGCCAGAATCCCCACACGTGTGCAATGACGATGCCCAGAAGAGAAATTCCAAACCAAAGTGGTCGTGACAAATCCCATCAGTTTGAATAGATCTCTTCCTGGAGATATTGCATATTTTCCATTATGATTTGCCATTCCGCCGCAGATATTGCAACGATTCCCATTTAGATTTGCCATGTGCAGCAAAATGGATTTTAGTGGGCGTTTTTTGGGTAAACAACCCCTGGAGTGAGCATTTCTCCTCCTCCCCTCCTGTCAACGCGATTGTAATTTATTCTTTTGCGCATTTGGTTTTATCGGATATTGGCCAATAAGGTTTACGGTTGCAGGATATCCTTTCCCTCCCGAAGCGCAAAAAATGCATTTCGATTGCCCAAGAAAGCGACACAAAGAGTTCGAGAGGGTGCGAGGTTTAGCCAACTGTGAATTGAATTTGCCACTCAAGCGATTGTCTGTGCGGATGGGTGCTAACTTGAGATGCGAATACCGGAATAGATATGGATTGCAATTTCTCCAGTCGAGCATGAAATACCACTGATTTAGGATTTAGGGTGAGAAACGGCCCAGCTCTCGGGTATACATA